>NW_025421305.1:4122500-9417500 GCF_011764305.1 Mustela putorius furo
AAGAATCGTAAGTGGGCTCCCTAGCTAGATCAATGCAGGGCTCAATCACAACCCTGAGATCACGACCTGGCCTGAAAACAAGAGTCAAACCCTGAACCCACTGAGCAAGGGGGTGCCACAAAGACCTCTACTTCTGATAGCTACCATCCTCACATGTACTAAAATTATTAAATAAAACTTATAGTTTTCATACATCATCTTAATAGGCTAGAATATTATTTTGTATCTTTTTAGATAGCTTTTTTATCTATTTTTGTTTAAGGTAACTTCTCTTCCTACAGTACAATGAGCTAAAGCTAGATGGTAAGTATTTCTATAGGTATAAGAGAAGGAGAATTGTGCAGAGTTGTAAAAGATATTCACTGACCTTCTGTTTCCAAGACACCATTTCATTAATCTTCACCATCAGATATAAATAGGATTCATTCATTATACTAAGTTTCTGCCGGAACCAAAAGGATAAAATGTCAAGCTCGTTTTAACCTCAGAAACACGAGTAGGGACATTCAGTTCCTGAGCCCATGCTATCCAAATTCTTTATAATCTCTACCTCCACCTAAGAAAGACCTATGTAAAGTTCTCATGGACCAGTAAGATTATCAAGACACAAGCTTCTGGAAGTTTTTATTTTATTTCCCTATAAATAGTAAATAATAATTTTAACTTTGAAAATCCAGATTTGTATCTAGGTCTATTTATTTCCTCAACTTTTAGGACTTTTTGTTCCAGTTATGATCCTATATCCCTATACACCTGAGCCAATTGCTCATATTATATTAACAATTTATATAATTCCAAGGTTGGAGCTCCTCATAAATCTGAATATAGCCTAAGCTCAGAAACTTGCAAACTTGTTTTGAAATTTAGGTTGGTGGCAAGGTGTCTACTATTTTCTGTGAGGTAGCAACTCTTCTCCAAGCCTTTGTCACAGTTCTGCCATGGTCAACTCATCCCCATTACTCTATTGGATTTTCTATATGCCAAATATTTTCACAGGTAAACCACTTTTAATCTGGATTTATAAGCTTCAGATATTATATTCTATTATCGAGTTAGACATTTTTGTAGTTAAAAAAAATCTATCAAATTAAATAATCAGTGGGCATATATGCAGTGTGACAGCTAAGATTAGCTTATCCCAACAGTATGTCCCTCACCGTATCTCCTTCCCCTATATCCTAACTATCTAGGTCAACTCTTCTGTTTCTTGACACAATTAAGAATAGAAAAACATTCTTTTTTTTTTTTTTTAAGATTTTATTTATTTGACAGAGACTACAAGTAGGCAGAGAGGCAGGCAGAGAGAGAGGAGGAAGAAGCAGGCTCGCCGCTAAGCGGAGAACCTGATATGGGGCTCAATCCCAGGATCCTGGGATCACAACCCAAGCCGAAAGCAGAGGCTTAAACCCACTGAGCCACCCAGGCACCCCTAGAAATACATTCTTAACATTCTGTTAGTATATTTTATCATGCAGAATCTTCCTTGATTTTCCCCTAGGAAAAATTAATTCCTAATTTTTATTTGAAAGGAGAAAATAATAGGATACAATCTAGATAAAGATGGAGTGATATTCAATACTAAGGAATTACACACAACTGATTTCAAAGAATATTAAAAATTAAACTTGTTAAAAAAATTAAGCTTGTCCACAAATGATTTCAAAAAATCAATGCTTGTTATGTACTTCACAAATAAATACATAATACAAGATATTGTTAGATTTAAGAGCTACTTCAAAAATTTAAATTTAATTCGTGTGCAGGTATGTGTATGTGCATTTGTGTGCATGGATACACACACACACACACATATTCACATTTATATTCATTTATATAAATGCGCATATCAGCTTTGGGGAAATGCCACCTAAAACTTCATATTATAGGAACATAGCCAATAAATATGTGATTAAAAAACCAAAATTCTAAACAAAGACTAGTTAGGTACTGAGAATTATAATAATGGATCATTCAGTGTTCTGATATCTTATCAATTTTTCATAAAATTCTAAGTTTTTCCAATAAATAACATCTCCTCCTGGATATGCTACTTATAATATAAATTGTATTAAGAATAGTACAAGTCATGTTACATTGACTTGTTTAATTTGAGTTGCTAAAGCTAATAGTTAAATGCATATTTTACTGGTAAAAAAAAAAAAACAATGTGGTTTTAAATAAAACCTGACAAGTCAGAGTTACTGATTTGATTTTCCAACTCCCCAAAACTTTTTTTTCTAGCACTTCTCATATGTGACCTACAACATCTATTCTAATGTTTAATCCTTGAAAATTACTAACTTAATTTTAGAAAGTTATTTCTAAAATAAGAAATTTCTATTTATTTCTTATTTCTAAAATAAGAAAACATTATTAGAAAATGTCTAATCTATAGTGTTTTCTTGGATTTAAACTTTCTTTTAAACTGTTCTTCCATTCAACCTTTCCAGGATAGTTCTATTTCATCATCTTCCATTCGCTCATCAGTCTACTCTGAAATAGCTTTCTCTGCCACTGTCTCAAAAAGCCTCATATACATGTTTTAGTTGACTGTCATGTCTCTAAAGCCAATAGACATTTTTCTTCTCTATTTTTTTTTTTATTGTGGTTAGAACACTGGATGTGATATCAATCCCCTCAATAAACCTTTAAGTGTACAAGACAGTATTGTTAACTATAAGCACAATATTATAGAAGAGAACTCTAGAATGTATTCACCTTGCATAACTGAAAACTGGATAACAACTCCCTATTAACCCCCTCTTACCTAGTTCTAGCAACCATGATTCTATTATTTGATCCCATGAGTTTGTCTATTTTAGGTACACATTATAAGACATAATTCTCATTTAATTTATCTATCTGTGAAACAAACACTGTTGACTCCATTCCTTCTTGAAATATTGTATTCCTTTGGCTTCTGTACCATAAAACTACTGTACCATAAAACTTCTATACCATAAAACTACTGGCCTGCTCTTGCCCCCTTGGCCTCTCTCTCTTCTTTTCATCCTCCTCCTCATAGTGTTCCCTCAAGTCTTGGTACTAGGATTATTTCTCCTCTCTCTATATATTTTTGAAGCCCAGAGTTTCAATATTATCTTTGTAAAGATGATTCACAAATTTATCTAAAAGTTCTCCACTGAACTTTGGACTCTTTTACTCGTGGTTTAATTTCACATTTCTTTTTAGATATTTTAAGGGGAAATAAAACATCAAATGTACAAAACCAAATTGTTGAATTTCTTTATTTCCTCTCCCAAATAGCTCTCCCCCTGTCAACTCCAAAAGATAAACCTTGATCGGAAGATGACTCTTCCAATATTATTTATCTCAGTGAATTTTCTTAATCATATGAGCCAGAAACCTCAGAATCTTATTTGACCTTTCTTTCTACATAAGACATTCACCAAATTCATCACTAAGTTCTTTTTTTTTTTTTTTTAAATCTCTCTTCACCACTGCCTCCTTCACTGGATGTTCTCTCACATTGGCATCCCAGGCACACTGGCTCTCTTTAACTCTCTCAAGCCAGAGTGTCCTTGCTGTTGTTCTATCTGAAAGTAGTGCCGTTTCCCTTTCTCTTAGATAATGATGTATTAAGTAATACACTTGTTTTTACATTTCAAATGTCGGTTCAAATGTATCTTTCTAAAGGAAACATAATTGACTTCTCTAATAAGATAAATCTATGAAATGTTCTAATGAAAGTATGTACTACTGAGTAAAAATACATATTCTGACTTTACCTTTATGTTGATGCCATGAATATTTGATAAATGTCTGTCTTTTCCAATTGGCTTTAATTACTGTGAATACAGTGTTCCAGTCTGATTTTTCATCATCCAATACATCCCCCAAACCTTGACTAAGTAGATGGTCAGTAAACATTTAATAGATAAACCACCATATGGTTTGTATGCCTTAAACATATACAATTTCATTTATAAATAAAGCTAAAAAATAAACATGAGGTCCTTTGTTCAGAGCCTTTATATTTCTTTATACATCACACTCCTCATTCATAAAATAATAAATGAAATGAATTAGTCATATATTTGATATAAGAATTCTATGTAATTTGGTATTAAAATAGAAAAATTTAGACAGAGCACGAGGTTTTTCCTGCTAATTGTGAATCAATAATTAAAGGAGGGAATGGGTAGAGAGAATAGTAACCAATGAATCAAAATTTGACAATATATCAATTTTCAAGGGTCCTGAGACAAAACAAAAATAATAATAACATAACTTATTACTGGTAATAATTTCTTGCAACCCACTGTTACTGAATTCTGGATTCCTCCTGCGACCCCAGGAAAACAGCAAAGGAATACCTAGATTGGAAAGGTTAAGTTGTAAGAATATGAAAATATGCTATTTTTCATATTTATTATTGGTACTTAAAATTCCATGTATATTGAATTGACTACTGTTATATTTTATAATTCCATGTAAAAAGCTTTCTCTATTATTTTCATTTTAATCCATATGAGAGCAAAGGGATTTGTCATCAATTAATTGGAGGTCTAATTGAAATTATAAAGAAGTAAGGTTATGGGTTTTATATCTTATGAAAACAGCCAGAACAAATTATTTTAATTGCATAGTTGCATAAAATCAGCCTGTCATTTGCCTATTTCTCAATATTACTCAGAGATGCACCACTTATGAATATTTAAAAGAAAATACTGCTTTAATTGGTACTATTGTAGATAAAAATAAATAAAAGAATTTCACTTGCAAATATTCTTCTAAATCATTTTAGAGAATCATCTTTTTAAAGGCAAATCTGTGACAGCTCTTAAATGTGCATAAAGTTTAAGATCAATATACTACATAATTAGAAACTGAAATTTAAAACATATCCTTCAAAGTAATTTTCTTTTGATGACTGATTACATAGTATGGCTTATGGAGTTGTATCTGGTAATTGATTATCAAATTCATATTGTAAACCATCATTTTCAATTATACTAAAGAATGTACTGTGCATGCTAGAATTTTCAACTCCAGGGAAGCAATAGAGAAGACTATAAGTATATTTATATTTAGCATATCAACTATGTGTAACATATGTTGAGGCTTTTATTTTATAGTAAAGTAATACTGAATTTATGTAAAATAATTTTGGTTATGTCCAGAAGTATGTTTCATTTGTATTGACCTTCCATTTTATGAAAAGTATATTTTATATTGTTCTATTTTCTTAGAAGAAAGGAAAAAGAAATAAATGCAATATTTGTTGTATTTCAAGACACACAATTGAACACATATAATAGGAGTGAAATTGAAACTTGGAATTTGTTGTTTGGTATGCTGAATCTCAGGTAAATTAGAAGTTTAACCATGAAACAACTTTTGCTCTAGAAATGTAATAGAATTTTTTGCTGATCTGGAATCATAAAAGAAAATGATGTGAACCCAAAACTTTCAATTTCTCTTATTCTTAAAGAAGTTTCTCAACCATCTAGAAAATGCTATAAAGTGCCCTATTTAATCTGTCATTCACATCAATTAAATTTAATATTTTAAATTGGCTAATATGGATAAGGCTATCCATTAAACAATTGAACAAATGAAAAATATATATCACTGCTTTTACAGGTTGCTTTACATCAGCAATTTTCTAAGGGCAGTTTGTTAACTTCTGTGGGAACCATACATTATTTCAGATGGTCCATGAGGGTCAAAAGTACTTTCACACCAATATTAAGATGCTAATTGCCTTTTTTTCTGTGCTGATATTTCCAGTCCTGCTGCAAAATAGTGCCGGGTCTAACTCTTGGTGATTAAATAAATATAAATGCAGTGGCACTAAACTACACTAATATATCCCCAGCATCTAGATATCTAAAACACATTTGCACATCATAGGCACTCACTGAACATTAAAGAAGAAATAAACTACTGTCCAAATTGTCCCTGAAGACTTTCTTTTTCAGTTATCATAGTTAATAGAACCCATTCATATCTGGAGAGGAACTGTCTCAATTATTTTATTCAATTATTTATCTATGTTTTTTGTGTAGTACTTACCATTTTAAATAAAATATTGTATATAAAACAATTCAATTATTTTTAAAATAAAATTATTAAACAAAATAATTTTAAAATAAATTTTATTTTTCTAATATTCATAAAGGTAGTTATCATCTAAGATAAATGTGAGTTTCCTGATGGATATTTAACAGAATGTATGAGCTGCTAGGATTTGAAAATGCTTGAATAAAGAATAATTATAATTATTTGTTGACTTATTTCTCCAAATGCTTTAATACTCTCAGAATTATTTGCAATTTTTGCATTAGTAATTCAGAAATTCCATCTGATGTCATCATACTTTTAGTCCAATACACCTTCTATGGACACTGCAATGTTTAACACCTCCCACATGGAATGTAACCTTTTCTTTCCTGATATCTTGCTCTTTATTCAAAGTAATGATGAATTTGTAATATCACATCAAGATATAAGTAGCTTAATGATCCCTTTGATTATGTTCCTCTTCATCCTTTCTAAAGCCATGTGTGTAAACACAGGTAGAATTTCTCATTTCTCTGAAAATTGACAAAATGCAGCTGACAAAATGTTGTTTTCTAATATCAGATAATGACAGATACAAAAGATAGTGGATTAAGAGGGTAAAACATCAAAATCTGGATGTAATATTTTCCCAAAGAAAGCCCTAATCTGCGTGAAACTACAAAAGAAACAGATATCACAGGACATCTGTTTCCTTGTTCTTGTTAAAATAGCAGATGTATCACTGTAATGTACACCTGAAACTAATGTAACACTATGTTAATAATATTGGAATTAAAATTTTAAAAGAGCAAACAAACAAACAAACAAATAAGGACAAATGTTGAACCAAATGTGTGTGTGTGGTATAAAATATCAATATGCTAAATATTATCATAATTTCTAGAATCACTACAAAATAGGAATTGTGAAGATACGATTCTCTCTCTCTCTCTTTTTTAAAGATTTTATTTATTTATTTGACAGAGACAGAGATCACAAGTAGGCAGAGAGGCAGGCAGAGAGAGAGGAGGAAGCAGGCTCCCTGCTGAGCAGAGAGCTCCCCCCCCCCCCCCCACCCCACCCCACCCCCACCCTGCTTCCGCCAATGCGGGGCTCGTTCCCAGGACTCTGGGATCATGACCTGAGCTGAAGGCAGAGGCTTTAACCCACTGAGCCACCCAGGTGCCCCAAGGTATGATTCTCTTGCTTATTTTCTGATCTTGGACAACACTCTTTAGGATTACCTATTTTATTATCTATTGTAATTTCCACAAGAGTTTTTTTTTTTTCAAAAATCAGAATAACTTTACTTCTCTATGATTAATATACGGAACAAACAACCTGAAATTGGTCAGTGTAAAATTGGTCACTCTTGGCAATGTGAGTTGGGAGAGGATGAAATCCTAATGAGGAGCATATTGGTTAAGTAGCACATGCAACAGCAAGAGAAAGGCTTTGGGGTAAGACCATCCCCCAGTTTTAGCTGAGTGGCACTAGAAAACAACCTCAATACTGTACTATTCTCTGAAAAGTAACTTAACAATATAGCACTTTTTTTTTTAACTTTTAGCACTTTTTTTCCTAAAGATTGAGGATTTATGTGAAATGCCCAATGTGTCATTTAACGATTACATTTTTAAAGATTATAAATCTGAAGACTAGAAAATCCTTTTTATCTCTATCCAGTCCAAGCTTATCAATGTCATCTTATTGCAGAGAACAGCACAAACCAAACAGCTCAAAGCTTTATAGAGAGAAGGTATGATAATTCCAGAGGAGTATGACCATGTTGATTAAATATTTATTCAGATATTCAGTTCAGCAATTTATCATTTGACTCATTAATCCATTCAACCAAAATTTATATAATAATTCTGGTATTATATTAAAGCCTCCCTAGAAGTTCACCAAATCTTTTCTCTTTTTCTTTTTCCTTTTGCCTTGGGTACACAACTATAGTCAACTTCAGAACCTTCCTTAAGTTAGTTGTAGCTAAATTATGGTCTGTGAAATCTTAGCAGATGTAATGTACACTACACTTCAGTAGTGTTCATTGCCCATACAAACACTAGCACATACATTGTCACCATATTCTTTCCCCCTCTGGTGGCTAGATGTCAATTTTAAGACACATAGAGAATATGACATTTTCTTGAGTACTAAAGTTCTAAAGGATAATATACAGTAGAGAAAACCTATCATCTATTATTATACTTCACTTAAATAAGTAATAAACTTTTGATTTTAAAAAGAATGTATCAGTTATTATAGTTTTTATTAATAGCAACTAATGTTACTTTAAAAAATTATTCAAGTTCTAGATAATTTCTGTTCTTCACCTAGTGGTAAACAAAGCACAGTCTTTGGGCAAAATAGTGCAGACTTATAGAGAAAGTACAAAATGCAATAAGTCACAATTAATATACTGTCAGAAGATGAAGTTAGATACATGCATAGGATATTATGGTAGGACAAAAGAGAGAGGCCTGATTTCTTAAATGGGGATGAAGAGAAAGTCCTTATAGAAAGAGGCTGTTTAGTGACATTTATTTTGAAGGAGTAGTTGGAATGAGGAAGGTAGGAAGGAGATGTCTTCAGTTAATAGCATGAAAAAAGGCATAGTATAACTATATACCTGCCTATCCACCTGCCATCTATCTGTCATCTTTCTAATCATTATAGCTTACAGAGCATGGTGCAAGTATTAATAGGTTGATCTTTTGTTTATCTTTCAAATATTTGTTCTCCTACTGCATCCCAAAGACAAGCAGGAGTGGTATTAGTGAGTCTCTCTGCTGGCATGGGGATGAATGTGCTTCTTGTTTTCTTACCCTTTGTCTCAAATTCTTACTGTTTTTAATTCACCTTCTGGCCCATACCCATGCTGAAGTAAATTTCTCCTGGTAAGAAATATATATATTAAATTTTAATTACTCCCAATCCTCCCTACTCACTAGCCTTCAGGTGGAAATGAGCACATATTTTAGAGTCAGAGGGATGAAGCTCAAGATCTTTCTCTGCCACTTATTAGCTGTGTGATTTTATTTTTTTATTTTTTTTGAGACAGACAGAAATCACAAGTTTA
Organism: Mustela putorius furo; assembly: GCF_011764305.1. Classification (NCBI taxonomy): domain Eukaryota; kingdom Metazoa; phylum Chordata; class Mammalia; order Carnivora; family Mustelidae; genus Mustela; species Mustela putorius. Next base: position 4,131,613 of record NW_025421305.1, read on the forward strand.
GAGTCAGAGGGATGAGCAGAGAGCCCGATGTGGGGCTCGATCCCAGGACCTTGGGATCATGACCTGAGCCGAAGGCAGAGGCCTTAACCCACTGAGCCACCCAGGCGCCCAGCTGTGTGATTTTAAGGTAAATTTCAACCTCACTGGTCTCAACTATTTCATAAAAAAATGGGCTATATATCTTCTGATCGCTATTATAAACACTTCGGCAGTGTGAATTATGTTCTCCTTTCAAATCCTTATTTGAATCTTACTGTTACTCCTCTCTCCCAAGGAAGCCTCTATTCTGGTCTCTGAATCCAGATTTCTCTGGGTCAACTACAGACCCTCTCTTCTTTCTCCTTTCATTGTTCCCTCTCAAAGTTGTTAACTGGCTAGTCTAATACTCCCCATATGAACCCTCCAATAAAAAAGGCATAAAAGGGACTAAACCATTGTCAAAACCATAAAGTGTCTGGATGAGTTTTAAATGTCACCTTGAATGTGGGAAAAGATGACCTTTCTCTTCTACTTCTCCAGTGACTCTCTTTGTAAGTTGTGTGTATGAGGTAGGAGGAGGGAATTGAAATACAAATATCTATGAAATATTACAAACTCCATTATCACCATATAAATGTATTTATGCTCAACAATCCAGTCTTAAAATACATAGATTCTTCATATTTGAAAAGCACTTTAAAATACTTAAGTGTTTTTAAATGGTTTGTTTCTCTCACAACTAAACATTTGAAATTAAAAATATGTCATAAAACCCTTTAATAATACAGAGTATTCAAATTCTGTTTATAGAATTTCCTATTTGATCCAAGCCCCTATGTGGAAAAGCAGATACAGTTATGGTTAATTCCTTATCATTCATCTTCTTTTATGCAATTTCACATTCTAATATCAACCCTCTATTTCCCTTGATGGCTCTCCTGCAATGCATACTAAATCAATGAATGATTACATGCATGGGTGGTATAAATGATATACTCTACCTAATTCAAAATCTAATAACCAAAAATAGTTTCCATATGAATTTTTTTCAAAGATAGATTTAGATATAACATGACATTGTGTTTAATATTCATTGGGGAACAAACAGGTTTCGGAAGCATTGTAAAGACAACTATGTTTGCTAAATCCTGGTAATGCTTTTGTTTTTATATTCTTAAATCAATGTATTGAACCAGTACAATTATTATTTGGGGTAAGAACTTAATTGATAAAATAACCTGGAGAATCGAGACAATTAATTGGATAATTCAATTGTAAAGCTTTATTTGATATAAACTTTGTTGCCTGCATTTCTATTTTTGTCAATTTGCAATATAATTGTTCAACTCTATTCTCCCCTACACATATCAACTGTATCAAAATGTGGTTATATATTTTACACATAAATTTTTACATGTTGGCAATATTTACTAAATATATTCACCATACTCCCATGAATGTAATGATTATTATCATAATAGCACCAATAACAATATCATATAGTGCATACTGTGGTATATGGTGCTTACTCTAATAATTTTACTTTGATTTATTAATCCACCTAAAAGCCATATGAAGTAGAAACATTTGCAGTATAGTATGGAGGTACAAAAAAGGATTAACCTGTCTGCTCAAGACTGTGTAGCCAAAAACAGTGAAAGAAATGTTTCATTGTTCAAAAGGCAGACCTTAATGGGACAGAAAACAAAAGTTAAAAAAAGAAAGGAAGATATATAAATATATTTTAATTTAAAAATGCTATATCAACTGCGAAACTAAATACATTGAAACATATGCACTCTACAGAACAGTTGAAAGGGGGAAAAAAAAAAAGGTATTTCGGGAAGAGGTGGAATGTATTGAAAATACGAGGTTTGAAAAGCAAGGGTGCTCCCTAAAACGAAGTCCCTTTGGATAGGATGAGACAAAGGGAGATTTCTGTGGGGTCAATGTAAGAGAATGAGACTCAGGTTTCGGGCACCATATTAGGACACAACCAAATCCAAGTGAGGAATGCCTGCAGAGCACTTTTATGAAGACACACCCATTGGCGCCTGGGTGGCTCAGTGGGTTAAGCCGTTGCCTTCGGCTCAGGTCATGATCTCAGGGTCCTGGGATCTGGCCAGGCATCGGACTGTCTGCTCGGCAGGGAGCCTGTTTCCTCCTCTCTCTCTGCCTGCCTCTCTTCCTGCTTGTGATCTCTCTCTGTCAAATAAAAAAAAGACACACCCATAGATCCTCCTGTCCCACTGATAGCAGGGGACAACACTAAGGTCCAAATGTGAAAGTACCACATGGACAAGAGCAATGGATAATCCCCTTGGTATGCTGGATGACAGTCAAACGCCTCATCTGACTTTCTAAATTAACTGCCAACACTGATAAAAATGATTCTATGGAAATAATGTATCTGATGTTAAAAATTTATATATTTATATAAAATGAGAGGAAGAATATTTTTCTAAAGAAGCCAACTATCTTCTTTATCAGAAGTTCCTGTTTATTGTTATTGTCATGAATTTGAATTTCTAAGGCTAATCCAATATTTACTGTTGAATTTTCATCTCTGGGAAGTAGAGCCCTGGATTCTCTCATTGAACACAGAGGCTTCTCGCTATTCTACGATCCATGGTAGGATCGTAGTTTTGTTTTGTTTTTTTTTAATATAAGGAGATTAGCATTTAATTATGGCAAACTTAATTACAAAATTATAGGAGTATGAATTCTTAGAAATGGGATAAAACATTTATAACCTGGGTGAAGTGACTATTGAGTTTTCTATGATAGCTTATTAATAGTTCTTAAAATATAAACCATATTCTAAAATTTAATATTAGCATAGAGTTCACAATTAAATAATTAGTGTTGGAAAATTAAAATAATTAGGTCTAATTTAATTCCTCTCAAGAACCAAATTTGTTTGTTTTTTTATTTTATGGTGAATATTTAAAACTTTCAGATTCACAAGAAATGCGTAAAAGATGTGCATTATTTTTATTATTAGACTCCATATGTGATGTAGGTACACCAAAATAAAATTGAGTCATGCCCTTAAATTGTTGAAAGTCTATCAAAATATGCAAATTCAGGAAAAACTCAGTATTAAATGACAAGTGACATATGAAAGGTCCAAACAAAGCTATGGGAATTCGGCATAATGGCGATAATAATGCTTACAATTCATGTAGTCCTTATTATGTGCAGCAACTGTGCTCAATGTGTATACTTACATAATTATGAGTATCTATATACATAATCATTTAAATTCTTAAAATATGAAGTATACTTGTTTTATGTATCAAAAATTCAAGTTCAAAAGCATTAATTTAGTTAACCAAATTCCTCTATTATATAGAGAGGATGAGAACTGAAGCCAAGTACTGTTTTCTTCAAAGTGGCTGTTCCTAATCAGAAAGCAAATAAATTAGACTATTCTCATTCTTGGAAATATCCTACACATTTTTTAGACCTTGGCCAATTGAATGACTCTAGGCTAAATATTACAGGAAAACGGTCTTCCAAAAGAATTAGTCCAGGATAAAGTTCTTCAGATTTTGGACTTTCTCTAGAAGATTCCACCCTATTTCATGTCAGAGATAATGCTAGCCTTAACATGGGAGATAGCAATATGCATGATATAATTTGTGGATCCTTAAATGCCACTCCTTTTGCCCCCTTCATATATATCCCATATTAATCTTACCAAAATGCCTGGCATCATGTTTTATTTTGCTGGCTCAGGAACACATCATTCAATTTAAATTGGATTTGAGAAATGCTATAAGATAGGGCACAAATGTCTAATAGAAATCATGTGGGGGAGAGGAAGACATGAAAATTGTTCCTGCTCCATGGCAACCTGGAAAGTATAGAGCGTAAAAGATGGTGGTTGCCTACAAGCCAGGAAGAGAAAACAACCATGATGGCACCCCTATCTCTGACTTCAGACCTCCAAAAATGAGAAAATAAATTTCTGTGTTTTGAGCCACCAGTATTTTGTTATAATAGCCCTGGCCAGTAAAACATAGGTTTTTTGGTTTTGTTTTTGTTTTTTCAGCAGTTTTGCCAACTGCTTTATCTAATTAGGGTATATAAAATTATTTCATCTCAACTCAGGATTCACTGGATCTAATCAAAATATTGGATCTAATCATACTATTTACCACTTCATTCTGTCTTACCTAATTTTCATATTTTTCTATCACATGAGCCTCAAATTCTTTTGGTTATTTAAAAAACATATGATTGCATTCTTCCTATCTCTTCTTTTGACTGACTCTAATAACATGCTTTTGAAGTCATTCTTAAAAATAGATAATAAATGTTGAACATCCCAGTAGATTTAATCAAGAATGTATGTTTTAAATAGAATCAGAAATCCACATGAAAAGAAGATTAGATAGGCAAAAAAATGAAAAATATATTAATGGCTCAAGGAAAACTGCAAGAAAATGAAAAGTAAAATAGAAGAAATAAAATACTCTTTGGACACAGAAAGGATAAGAATTTTCACTTGGTAAGCTGAATTAACTTTGTGAAGAGCAATCCTGAAAACTTGTCCCCAGAGATTTTAGAAAAGAACGCAGAGATAAACATGATACAGCATGGTAGATATGAGAAACACAATGAATATTAAACTTAGGTTTCAAATGACTTTAGCTCTAATTAGGACTTTAGCTTCTGGTTAGGAGGTAGACAGTCTTTAGATCATCGCTTTCAGACAAGCAACAAAAAGTACTAATTTCAGATTTAAAACCAGTGAGAGAATTGTGGATATAAAGAAATCTCGATTAAACAAATTCAAGAAAGTAATGAACTTCTCATAAGATAGAAGAAACCCATTTTTGTTTTCCTTCCTGTTAGAATGATATCATCAAGAGGTATCTGACTAGCTGGAATAAGAGCAACTAGGATAACTTTAATGCACTGTTGACCACTTCACATTGTCTAGCATTAAAAATAAAAAAAAATTATAAAAAAAAAATAATAATAATACCTGAAATCAAAAGTAGTTCCACGGGGCGCCTGGGTGGCTCAGTGGGTTAAAGCCTCTGCCTTTGGCTTAGGTCATTATTCCAGGATCCTGGGATGGAGCCCAGTGTCAGGCTCTCTGCTCAGTGGGGAGCCTGCTTCCTCCTCTCTCTCTCTGCTGCCTCTCTGCCTACTTGTAATCTGTCAAATAAATAAATAAAAATCTTAAAATAAATAAATAAGTAAATAAATAAATAAATAAAATAGTTCCACTTGCCCAGATTCACCCATGGTTCATCTCATGTGTTGTATGTTTTTATATCTTGTTTCAGATACTTACATGAGTATATGCAGTTATTAAAAGCAAATCAATCAACTAAATATTTATGCTCTAATAATTATGTGTGTAAACTATACCATCATAAAAATTAATCAAAGATTAATGTTTTGAAGGCTTCAAAGGGAGGAAATATTTTATAATACATAAAAAATAAAAAGAAATAAGTGAAAATTAAAAATAAAGAAAAATCCAGAAGGTATAATAATATAGTAATAATGTATCAGTAGATGCTGAAAGCGAATCCAGAATGTGTGGAGAAGTGATGATTACATAAAAATAAATAAAGGATGGGGTTTTTTATTACTCTGAGGAACAATATTACATCTTCAGATTTAAAGCATTTTCTTAGTTTTTTCTTGCTCAATGAATGAATATATTATAAACATACATAAATAGAAGACATAAAGCTAAATATGATCTGGCAGATGACACAAATCCAAATAGTAAATAAATAAACCTTATAATGTTTTATTTAGAAGGAACATATAAATGGTAAAAGAAACCAAAAAATAGCTTTCTATTTTAATTATACATTTTGACCTGGAAGATGATGATGAGACATAACTAAACAAAATTTCTATAACTCAAGGCATTTCTACCCATCATTCAGCATACTTCATTCCTTTATGACATTATAATAAATATATCTAATGAGGTGCATAAAAACAGACAGAAAACCTACAATGTAGATTTTCTGAGCAAATTAGTTTGTGTTGTGTGTATCTTGGTGTAATGAAAATTAATTCAGATTATAAATTTCAAGACAGGGAGAGTAAAGTGCTTAAAAAATTTAAGTAACCACATGTAGATTTTACTTCAATAAATCTGACTTAATTTTTTAAATTATGATTGTACTTAGAATATATTGTTATATTTAGATATAAAATTAAATATAGTTATTCTAAATTTTATATAATATTGTGTTGTGGCAGTGATTGTGTTACTAGAACAGGAATTTTAATGAAGAAGTAACAGCATTCTAAAGATGTCATCTAATGAAAAGATTAAAGATCCTAGAACATGAAAATAAAATATTTAGGTTGAGGGGAAAAGGGATATAATTATGTTAAATAGTACTATTGAGAAAACTGAAAGGAAAAGAAAACTTGCATATGGGCATATTACTAGATGATTTCATAGGTTTATGGATAATGTTTGGAATGTAAGGATAATGTTGGAATAGTGTTGGAGTAATATAAAGGTATAGCCTTATATTTCAAATATGTACGTAGGATTATGTATGAGTGAAGTATCATAGTATTTGCAATCTAATTGAAAATAAGAAAAGTAGTACTTGAATTTATTTGGTGATATAAGGAGCAATTTGGAAAGTATAGTGTCTGTCATAATTTTTTTTGTCATAATTTTTTTAAGAAAAAAATCTATGTGTGAATAAATTTTCATAGGGAGGTAAGATAACTTCTTCATAACCATTATCAAGTATACAGACAGCATATTTCCAAATACATTATATTGGATAGATTTGGAAAATAAAATAATCCTGGCAACAAGAAGATCCTCCCAATACAGAAAAGGGAACAAACACAATTTATTATTGGCATTAGTCTATCTGATACATGTAAGGTAGTGAAAAAAAAAATGACTGTGAGTTAGAAAAAAACTCTCATAATTTACACCTTAAAGTAGGAAATAGAACAATAACTTCTTGTAACTACTGAAAAGAGAGAAGCTATATCTTATGACAGTCTCCTATTTATCTCAGGAGAGAAAATGCTGAGTTAATTTGAGAGTACTTGTTTACGCATCTAAAGGTTAGTTAGCTTATAACTTTGGAAATATCTCTAAAGTAATAAAAAGGAGAGAGAGACAGAGAGAGAGAGACTACTTTTAATCTGTAGAGAGACTTAGTTTTCCAATGGTTAGAACAAGGACTGTCTCCAAGGAAACAAGAAAAGGTAGGGAGAATAATCTCTTTGCCCTTTATAAACAAAGATGATAATTTTCATTCACACTTAGAATTAACTCTTCTTCCATTACTCTTTCATGGTAATATCACATTTTTTTAAAGGTTTCCACTGTCATGTTTATTTTCTCTGTGTATTATGTAGCCATAGTAATATCTATCAAGTTCACAGCAAAGTACAAAGCAATAAAAAATTAAGGAAAAAGAATATAACATCAAAGTAGTCTCAAAAATGGGCAGACAATCTTAATAAACATTTTTCCAAAGAAAACATACAGATGACCATTAGGTATTTGAAAAGATACTCAACATCACCAATAATCAGAGAGATGTAAACCAAAGTTACAATGAAATATCACCACATATCTGTTAGAATGGCTATAATAAAAAAGATAAGAAATAACAAGTGTTGGAAAGGATGAAGAAAAAAGAGAACCCTTGTGCCTATTGTAAATTGATGCAACTACTATAGGGAATCCTCAAAACATTAAAAATAGAACTACCATGTTCACTGCAGCATTATTTACAACAGCCAAGATATGAAAACAAGCTGTGCCCACTAATGGATGGCTAGAAAAAGAAAATGGGGCATATAAATATATACAGTGGAATATTACCATTTGTAACAACATGAATGGACCTAGAGGGTATTATGGCAAGACAGAGAAAGATAAATGCCATATTACCTCATTCATTACATGGAGCCTGAAACAAAATAAAAACAAAAAACAAGTTCTTAGATACAGAGAACAGAGTGGTAATTGATAGAAATTGGTGGGCAGGGGGAGCAAAATGGCTGGGAGAGGATAAGAGGAAAAAATATATATATAAATATAACAGGAAAAGCTGTTAAAATGTCTCCTTTTCAGTTTAGTGAATTTTAAGGTCTAGAAAACCTGTTTCAAGCACTTTATGGGAGTCGACTTTCTTCAGTGAATTATTTCTAGCCCTTGTAGGGCTAGAAACTTCAGGTGCAAGAGGTTTTTTTAGGGAGGAAAGAATTCCTTTTAAATAGTGTAAATAATTACAAGGGATTCAATTAAGTTGAGTTTGGGATATGGGGTAATGCTCAACTTTACAGCTTTACCCAACATATATTAAAAAATAATCATACCAGGGCGCCTGGGTGGCTCAGTGGGTTAAAGCCTCTGCCTTCGCCTCGGGTCATGATCCCGGGGTCCTGGGATGGAGCCCGGCATCAGGTTCTCTGCTCTATAGGGAGTCTGCTTCCTCCTCTCTCTCTGCCTGCCTCTCTGCCTACTTGTGATCTCTATCTGTCAAATAAATAAATAAAAATCTTTAAAAAAAACTCATACCATACTTACTTGAAAGAATTCTTTCTCCTCCTCCTCCTCCAGTTCCTTTTCCTCCTCCTACTCTTCCTTTTTCTTCTCCTTCTCCTTCTTATTTTTCCTTAAGACTAATGATAAGAAAATTTTAACCCAGAAGATTTCTGAATCTTAGTCAATGAGTTTTTAAGAGCTCTATTTATTTACTGTACTTATTCTGAGGCATAAGGATGATATGGAATATGACTGATCCTAAGATTCTGCAAATATTTGTATAATTCCTGAGTAACAGTGGAAACAAAAGGAATTATTTTCCCTGATTCAATATACTCTTTTCTTCCCTAAGTAAGAAACGTAACTGTCAAAAGAGCCTTTACCATTCCTCAGGAATCTGCCTTTGAGTAGGGGAAAGTATCTAGTCATCCCAAATAGTAAATAGAAACTCTCAGCTTCTGTCCTGCTAAAGTCTTCTGCCACCAGGTTTTGAATAAAGTTGGTATCTAGTTTGACCCTACTATAACAAAACATCATAAACTGATGGTTTATAACCACCGAAATTTATTTCTACAGTTCTAGAGACTGAAAGTCTAAGATCATGGTGACAGCATGGTCATGCTCAGGTGAGAGCCTTCTGGGCTGCAGACTGCCAACTTGTTCTTGTATCCTCACAAGGCTGAGAGCAGAGAGAGAAAGCAAGTGCTCTCCCATCACAGGGGCAGTGACCCCATTCATGAAGCTTCCACTCTTCTGACCTTAATCTAATCCTAATGACATCCCAAAGGGCTCTACTTTCTAATACCATCACATCAGGGAGCAGGTTTTGAATATATGAATTTCAGGAGGACACATTTAGTCTGTAAGACTGCAAGATTTGAGCAGGAAAAATTTCACAGAGAAGAATTTTGTTGACAAATAGCACATACTTTAATATGTTTTGAATAATTTTATAAATGTATTTTAATAAAACTCTGTAAGTCCATCTCCAGTTGAAACCTACTGCTTTAGAAGAAGATACCAGATTCAAGTTAAATGTTAAGATTGAAATCAAGTCAAAAAAAAAATAAATAAAAATAAAAAAAAAGATTGAAATCAAGTCGATGTTTTAGAAGAAATAGCTGAAAATATGATTAATATACTATACTACATTGTTGTTGCCTAATTTCATCAGGCAAAGCACCACTAGGAGTCTGTTAAATAAAAACATTTTTAAAAACTCTCCAGGAATTTTCTGTACAGCATATGATGGCTTTATATTAATACCATTATACTTCTGCCAGTTTAACACCTATGGAAAGCTAAGTATCCTTGGAGAACTGATAACTATTCCTCAACATTCATCAGTAGTAATGTATCAAATAAACCTAGTTATTTCTTTTACTAATGTGAGTGGGCAAATTTTTATAATTTTTTTCAGATGCCCTCTAAGAAACCACACAGAGAAATTTAGATATAAAAGATGTCCTGATATCTTTACTTAAATTTCTTCTAAATTTACAGTTCAATTTTAGAAAGGTAAAATCAAAAAGCTGTCTGAGAAGATGTGAAACTTGATTAAATAGGATCGTAGGTTATTTAGAAACAATACTTGGTTATCTATTTAATTAAAGTGACAATAAAAATTTTCAAAAGTTAAGTAGAGGAGATCACATATTTATAAAGAATTAGCTCTTTCAAAAATGAGAAGACTTTGTTTTCCTAATGAGCAGATTAAATTAACATAAAGTATAAGACATTTTTCTGGTAAAACAGAATCTTTGATATCTAAACAGATTATACAGAGGGTTAAGAAAACCTGTTAGAGCTTCTCATTAAAACTATATCAATACTTCAAGTAAAATGTCAATTTAACAAGGAGAAAAACAAATTCTATCTTTGCATCAATATAATAATTGATAACAAAGGAATCGGAGGTTTTTATAGAAAATCTTAAAAATAAGCTCATTAAATTTTATCTAACATTGTGGTTGGCAAGTAAAATTATCTTTCTTCAAGTTTTTTGCAATGTTATATACCTACTCAGGTATTCTTTTTCCCATTCTTCTTTCTCATTCTGGAATAACTATCCATTTCACCTTACTATAAAACTGGTCTCTCTCTCTCTCTCTCTCTCTCTCTTTCTTTTTTTTTTTAAAGATTTTATTTATTTATTTGACAGACAGATTACAAGTAGGCAGAAAGGCAGGCAGAGAGAGAGAGGGAAGCAGGCTCCCTGCTGAGCAGAGAGCCCGATGTGGGACTCGATCCCAGGACCCTGAGATCATGACCTGAGCTGAAGGCAGCGGCTTAACCCACTGAGCCACCCAGGCACCCTCTCTCTTTCTTTTAAAACACAACTTGCATACTTTTCACACAGTTATTTTTCTAAGTCAGCATTACTCCTGGAAGTCTCATTCATGTATATTGATTATGACTGAGACAGGAAAACGACAGGTATCCCACCAAGAACTGCTTTTGTGCTGTTTCAATTCTTACTAGGCCCTGTTTCCACCACCTTATACATGCCTTAAGTACAGATAATGCATGTCCTCCTTGTAAAGGTCAACTTAATGATTTCTTTGGAGTCTTCTAACACAATAGGTAACATGTAAGGAATGACCAGGTGAGGTAGTCCTATACATTTTCTAGACCAATGACTCACCAATACCACTGGTTCAAGGGTATAAAAGATTGATAGAGGACACCTAAACACCCATCTTTGTTTTAAACAGTCCCTGTATACCTAAAAATACACATACACCAGGCCACAATCCTCAACAAAAATCCTAGACCCCAACCAGACCTCCTTTTCTTTCTGAGTCTTCCACATACTCTGTCTGTACCTGCATTCTATCCATACCTTCACTAAACTCTGCTTTCACCTCCTCTTGACTCACATTTGATTTTTATTCTTCAAGAAATCAAGGACCCTCATGGCTGGTCCTATGGGACCCAGATGCCCTACATCATAATTTTTAACCAAAAATATCTCTATTAAAAAAAAAAAAAGTTTCAGGGCACCTGGGTGGCTCAGTGGGTTAAGCCTCTGCCTTCAGCTCAGGTCATGATCTTAGGGTCCTGGGATCGAGTCCTGTATCTGGCTCTCTGCTCAGCAGGAAGCCAGCTTCCACCCCCCTCACTGCCTGCCTCTCTGCCTACTTGTGATGTCTCTCTGTGTGTCAAATAAATAAATAAAATCTTTAAAAAATTGTTTCAAAAAAATCTAGAGAGTGGGTAATTTTGGACTAGCTGTCATTCACCAGTATTTTAGCAGATTAGTAGAACTCATGGATACACATCTCAGACTTTCTATTGCCATATACCTATATCCTTTGTAATATAAATTCTCAGAGTGACAAAAATACACTTATTTATAGACTCAAAGGCTTAGCTTCTCATAAAAATATATAGTAAGGACTTAGAAAATTGTGCTTAGTAATTAATGTTTCAATATTCTACCTTATTTAGAAATGACCTAGGCATTAATGAGCACCATTAAGTCAACTTAATATTATACCATAATTTTTTTTAAAGATTTCATTTATTCATTTGACAGAGATCACAGCAAGCAGAGGTAGATAGAGAGAGAGAGAGGAAGGGAAGCAGGCTCCCCGCGGAGCAGAGATCCCAATGTGGGGCTCAATCCCAGGACCCCAGGATCATGACCTGAGCCGAAGGCAGAGGCCTTAACCCACTGAGCCACTCGGGTGCCTCCATAATTTTAAGTCACCTGAAACTCTTGTAAATTTAAGCAGACATCTTTAAAAGTACAACTAAAGTTGGATTAATGTTAATCAGAATAACATTTTGATATGGCTAAACACAAATGTAGTTTTTCTTATAATTTTAAACACTAAATGGAAACTTTACACAGGAGTTATTGATTAGTAAAATGAACATATCTTAATAGAACACAAATGTATACTGGGGCTATAAATCACATTGCTAACCAGAGATGGCATAGCTGTTTTTATTAAACAAGTCTCAGTGGCCAAAATTTTACTTAAATTATGTAAATTTAGATTCTTAAAATGTTTACGAGTTATTTTTGTATCAATACTTTCCTAGAACACTGCAGTATTTTAAATTTAATTTTGTATTTTCTGGGAGATTCAGTAATATTCAATTTATATAAGTACATATGTACCTCAATAAGCTAATCTGAATACAACTTCTGTAAGATATTTTATAATCTAATTTATAAATAAGACAAGGAGATATAAAAATGTAGTACACATACACAATGGCTAATAACTTTCCAAACTATGGACACAAAGAGGCAAAACCCACTGCTTTAATTCTAAAATTTCACCATGAATCAAATATAGACACAGAAATACAAAACTCACCAATGAATTAGTAGAGTGAATCCAGATATCTACTTCTTGATGGGCATGTAATTCTTAATTGATCTGAAATCAAAAGAGGCAAGTAATCAAACAGAAAACAGAAAACAAACAAAAAGATTGTCATTTCTCACCCAACAGAAAAAAGACCTCTAAAAACCATCAAATTACAGAGATATCAAGAAACAGAACTTATAACCAGATTCTAAATGAAGAAAAATTTATTGGATTTATTGGATCTTAACAAAACAACAAACAAAACTAGTGAGATAGAAAATTAAAATCTGAAAAGCAGAGTATCATTAAAATCCTATTGCTCCTTTGGATTCAGGTCTAAGAAAATAAAAACAAGTCACACCTGGCTTTGTAACACCCAGAAGGCCTGCTTGCCTTCTGGTAGGTGAATCCATTGGGGATCTCAATGGAAGACCTCTAAAGCTCTTAAAAGATAACTTTCAGAAAAGGATAGAAATAGGAGAATTAAAGCAGGAAAGAATGTCCAATGGAAAAAAGACAGCCTCTTCAATAAATGGTGTTGGGAAAATTGGACAGCCACATGCAGAAAAATGAAATTGGACCATTTCCTTACACCACACACAAAAATAGACTCAAAATGGATGAAGGACCTCAATGTGAGAAAGGAATCCATCAAAATCCTTGAGGAGAACACAGGCAGCAACCTCTTCGACCTCAGCCACAGCAACATCTTCCTAGGAACATTGCCAAAGGCAAGGGAAGCAAGGGCAAAAATGAACTATTGGGATTTCATCAAGATCAAAAGCTTTTGCACAGCAAAGGAAACACTTAACAAAATCAAAAGACAACTGACAGAATGGGAGAAGATATTTGCAAATGACCTATGAGATAAAGGACTAGTGTCCAAAATCTATAAAGAACTTAGCAAACTCAACACCCAAAGAACAAATAATCCAATCAAGGAATGGGCAGAGGACATGAACAGACATTTCTGCAAAGAAGACATCCAGATGGCCAACAGACACATGAAAAAGTGATCCATATCACTCGGCATCAGGGAAATACAAATCAAAACCACAATGAGATATCACCTCACACCAGTCAGAATGGCTAAAATCAACAAGTCAGGAAATGACAGATGCTGGCGAGGATGCAAAGAAAGGGGAACCCTCCTACACTGTTGGTGGGAATGCAAGCTGGTGCAACCACTGTGGAAAACAGCATGGAGGTTCCTCAAAATGTGAAAATAGAACTGCCCTATGACCCAGAAATTGCACTACTGGGTATTTACCCTAAAGATACAAACGTAGTGATCCAAAGGGGCACGTGCACCCGAATGTTTATAGCAGCAATGTCCACAATAGCCAAACTATGGAAAGAACCTAGATGTCCATCAACAGATGAATGGATCAAGAAGATGTGGTATATATACACAATGGAATACTATGTGGTATATATACACAATGGAATACTATGCAGCCATCAAAAGAAATGAAATCTTGCCATTTGTGACAACATGGATGGAACTAGAGTGTATCATGCTTAGTGAAATAAGTCAAGCGGAGAAAGACAACTATCATATGATCTCCCTGATATGAGGAAGTGGTGATGCAACATGGGGGCTTAAGTGGGTAGGAGAAGAATTAATGAAACAAGATGGGATTGGGAGTGAGACAAACCATAAGTGACTCTTGATCTCACAAAACAGACTGAGGGTTGCTGGGGGGAGGGGGGTTGGGAGAAGGCAGGTGGGGTTGTGGACATTGGGGAGGGTATGTGCTTTGGTGAGTGCTGTGAAGTGTGTAAACCTGGCGATTCACAGACCTGTACCCCTGGGGATAAAAATATATGTTTATAAAAAATAAAAAATTAAAAAGAAAAAGAAATAGGAGAATGAACAAGTGTTAAAGACTGTATTTTATTCATGCGATGTGAATGAATCAACAGATATTATAAGCTGTTCAAAGTTATATGGGTTAAAGGACATATTGAGATGAATTACACATTTATTTGCTTCTCTAAGATCTTGTATCCTTGTACTTTTCATTCTTTTATAACTACTTTGATTCCCTCTAACTGAGCTCTTGACACAGATTATTGTTTACCTAAGGCTCTAGCTTATCCTTTTGATAAGCGATTTTATTGACTCAATATTTCCATTTAAACCTATATCATCATTCCCTAGGATCCAAAGTGATGTTTGGGTACATCTCAGATTGGAATAGACTGTTACTGTCCACTAATCCCCCCTTCTTTATGAAAACATATAGTAGCCAAATCAAAGCTTGCATTCTGTGTACTGACTATGGTAGCTTCTAATTTGCACAGGCCATTCCTCAGTAGATTTACAGGAGAATCAGGAGAAATTAAGAAAACATGTCCTTTTTTCAGTAGTTCCACCTATGTGTACAGGGACCCTGAAAAAACGAATAGACAGAAGGCTCACCAGGTGTAAGAACAACCTGTATTAATCTGTCCTCAGATGGAAAAAAGAGAAATTTCAGTGGAAATGTGGAAGTACCTACCAGAAAAGGCAAAGAAAGTCTAACCTGAGAAGTTAGAGAAAAATACAGTTCAGCAGTCCCTACCTCTAACACCTCAAACCATCAGTTTTGAGCTATTTTTCAGTTACTCCCCACTGCGTGGTTCTGACTCTGTGGGCTCTCCTGATTCCCTCCTATCATTCTCAGGCAGAGGGAGATAAAGAGCCTAGAGAACAGAAGGGTGGAGATAGTAGAGAAAGGAACACGGTTCCAGCCTTCAGACAAAGATGATTTTTTAATCTTTGTACTTCCTTCTCCACATTTTTGCAACATATATATACCTGTTCCTAATATAACAGAGAAATATCAGCCACTGAACAGAATGACCTGCGGCAACATTTCCATATTTCCCCCCCTTAAAACTAATGGTGATTCTGCTGAGCAAGGATTAACATACATACCTAATAATAAAATTTAGAGTTTGGAGAAGACTGGCCATGCAGATATCTGGATAATATTTCCTCAGGAACAGAAAGCTAGAAGGGCTATTTTTATGTTATAATTCAGGATTTCTCACTGTTGAGGGAGAAAGTGAATGCATGAAAGTAACCGTGAAATCAGGACAAAGTGTCACATCATTTATACAGGAGTATAAACAGAACGTTAATTTCACTTATCTCCTCAGGACACAAAGGCTACACCATGTGCTAGTCTCCTGTACATCTCTGGAGAAAGACCCGAGTTAACTCTTGAGGTATGAGTTTACATATGTAAAGATTATGAGAACCAAGACTTTGGAGGTATCTCTGCACCATAAAAATATAATGTGTTTTTAATTCCTAGAGATCTATTTCCCAAAGGTTATAGTAAGGATCTGGATTTACCAGGTACCCAAGGAAACACTAAGAAAACAGGAAGGGGTGAAATGGTCTCTTTGCTCTATATACAAAATAAATTATGCATATTTAAAATAGCATAATAGGATTTGTTTCTGGTAAAACAGAGTAGATAATTTTCCCTTATCTTCCCACTAAATACAGTAAGGAGCCCTGGATGATGTGTTACAGGATTTTTTTCTCTGTCAGTGCCCACAGTTCTTGGTCATGC
Organism: Mustela putorius furo; assembly: GCF_011764305.1. Classification (NCBI taxonomy): domain Eukaryota; kingdom Metazoa; phylum Chordata; class Mammalia; order Carnivora; family Mustelidae; genus Mustela; species Mustela putorius. The sequence goes on from NW_025421305.1 coordinate 4,148,004, forward strand.
CACTTGGAAGGATGAAGTAGACTAGACAGAGTGGTGGGCAGCAAAGCAAGGTTTACTGAGCAATAGCAAAGTGATAGTGATGAAGTTCTAGAACCTAGGTGAGGTTCGGTGGGCCGAGGTCCGGAGCCAATGACCAAGAAAGAATTCTTGAGACATCTTTGGTGCAAAATGGTGGTTTATTAAAGCACGGGGACAGGACCCATGGGCAGGAAGAGCTGCTGCCAAGGGTTGTGAGGGTAGGCAAGTTATATACCCCGTGGTTGGGGGGAGGTGGTGAAGGGGTGGGAGATTTCAACAGAGTTTTCACATGTTAAGGAGGGCCTACAAGGTGCCAGGGGGGAGGCCTTGCCCTTATGGCCTGATCAATGTCATCTTTAGGTCAGGCACTAACATCAAGATAGTTGGGAGATTCTTGGTGGGGTATTATGATCCTGCTGTCATTTACATTCCCTTCTACCTCAGTCTCCTCCAGTTTATGGTGGGAGGGAGACATTAGAGCTTCAGGAACTGAGAGTTATTTGCCTCTGGAAATTTGTGCTATTGATAAGGTAACCTCCCTGTTTAGGTCTCTAGGATATCTTGTAGAGCAAGGGAGATTCCTGTTCTGCAGGATTGCGATCCCTGCAAGTTAACTATTTATCATTTTATAGCAGTCAGGGGTGCCTGAGGAATGCTACACATATGGAGGGGAGCGGGTGAAGAGGGGGTGCAAGGCGCCAGCTTTTGCTCTGTCCTCAGCCAGCCTCCTGCTCCCTCATCAATAGTACAAAACTCCCAAATAGGAAGGGGAAATGAGAGCATTGCCACTGGAGTTTCTAAATCTAGGGATTTTTATGGGCTTGTTGGAAGATTGTTTTAATCTGATTAGCCTGTCATCGCATCAGATTTTTGTCATCTACCTACCACAAGGGAAACAGTGGAGGGCTCCTTCCAGAGTGGTGTAAAATCCTTTGAAAAGTGGTTTCATCTGAGGGCAGGCCCCTGCCTACCTGCATTCTTCCAACTATCCTTCTTCATCAATTGTATCTATAAAATTCATGAAGTTTTAGAATAGAAGTGAGGCTTGGTGGGGTGAGGTCCTGAGCAGACAACCAAGAAAGAATTCTTAAGAAGTCTTTGGTGCAAAATGGTGGTTTATTAAAGCATGGCGACAGGACCCATGGGCAGAAAGAGCTGCTGTACTGGGATGTGAGGGGTGGCTGATTATATACTACGGGGCTGGGGGAGGTAAGGAAAAGGGAGGTTTCAAAAGAACGTTCATATGCTGAAGAGGACCTACAAGATGACAGAGGCCTTGCCACTGTCAGGTTAAGGTCGTTTTTCCTCTCTAGCAAGGTACTAACATTCAGATCATTGGAAGATCCCTGGAAGAATGTCATACAAGTCCCACCCAGGAGTGGAGGGTAGGGGAAGGTTGCAGGGTGTTAACTTCTGCTTTGTCTTCAGCTAGCTTCTGTTCCTCTTTGGAACGAACACACAGAATTCTCAGATTTGGAGATAAGAAGGAAAAATGGCTAATATTTTATCTCAGAGCATTGTAGATTCTTAAATAGACACTAACCAAAATGAAAAAGTAAATACACAATATTTTTAAGAAAACACTCCTCGTATCAATCACACCATGCTGTATGTGCAGGTGACACCTAATAAAAACTACTTTAAGATGCTTTTATTTCCCCCTCAAAATATACCTATTTAACAAGGTTAAAATAATAAATCATTATTAATCTACTTCTCTCTTAATCCAGTAACTCTTTTTATTTTCCATTTTCATGAAGAAAAAAATACCACCTCTTTGTAATTTAAGCTTCCATTTCCTATACTGTCCAGAAGATTGTTCTTGCTTTAAAAATCGTTTCTGCTTTGTGAGATGCTTTAGGGCTTTTGTTATTACTACAAAGCTCAAACAAAGTGCTTAGGAAGGCTTTTGTGTAGATTGCTTGCCTGACCATGGGAAACTTAATACTTTTAAGAAGGTGTTACTAATCCTAGGGCCAGATGAAAAAAACAAAACAAACAAACAAACAAAAAACCCAAAAATGAAAAAAAACAAACAAACAAACAAAGAATAAAAACAAAAACAGCTTTGAATCTTATTTCAAATCTGTTGGTTACTTTTGTGATCCTTGAAAACATTTTAATCTGTGTTCCAGTTTCTCCTATCTTTGTAAACTTTACAGAATCTATATCAGGTATTGCAGGGTTTCTAAGAACCTACAGTTTCATAAAAACTGGTAACCTGAAAAAAAAATACATGGCTTATGGTGCTAAGCACTCAAATTCAGTTATCAAATAAAGCATAACTTAAAATATACTATTTAAATATGATCTTATATGTTAAGAGTTCTCCAGAGAAAGAGAAATGAATGAAATACACACACACACACACACACACACACACACACACACACACATTCTATAGGTTCTATTTATCTGGAGAAAGAGATGGAGAAGTAGAGAGGGAGAGATTGACTTTAAGGAATTGGTTCAAGTGATTGGGAGGGCTGGAAAGTCTTAAATTCTCCAGGTAGGTCAGTGAGCTACTCCAGTAAGAGTTGATGCTGTATTCTTCAATGCTCAGTTTAGACACAGAATTTCTTCTTTTCAGAAACCTCAGCCTTTCTCTTAAGATAGTCAACTGATTTCATGAGACCTACCCACATTATGGGGAATTATCTGCTATACTCAAAGCTTCTTGATATTAAAAAAAAGTCTATTGATGTAAATGTTAGTCACAACTACACATGAAGAAATGCACAACATCACTTGGCATCAGGGAAATAGGAATCAAAACCACAATGAGATACCACTTCACACCAGTCAGAATGGCTAAAATGAACAAGTCAGGAAATGACAGATGTTGGGAGGATGTGTAGAAAGGGAAACCCTCCTACACTGTTGGTTGGAATGCAAGCTGGTGCAGCCACTCTGGAAAACAGTATTTAGGTTCTGCAAAAAGTTGAAAATAGAGCTACCCAAGACCTAGTAATTGTACTACCAGGTATTTACTCTGAAGATAAAATGTAGTTATCCAAAGGGGCACCTGCATCCCAATATTGGCCATGTCCACAATAGCCAAATTATGGAAAGAGCCCAGATGTCCTTTGACAGATGAATGAATAAAGAAGAGGTGTTATATATACTCAATAGAATATTACTCAGCCATCAAAAAATGAAATCTTGCCATTTGCAATGACATGGTTGGAACTAGAGGGTATTATGCTAAGCAAAATAAGTCAATTGGAGAAAAATAATTATCCTATGATTTTATTCATATGTAGAATTTAAGAAACAAAACAGAGGCACATGGGGAAGGGAGGAGAAAATAAAACAAGACAAAATCAGAGAGAGAGACAAACCATAAGAGACACTTAATCATAGAAAACAAACTAAGGGTTCCTGGGGTGGGGAAGATGAGATAACTGGGTAATGGACAGTAAGGAGGCCACAGGATGTAATGAGCACTGGATTATGTAAGACTGATGAATCACTGAGCTCTACCTCTGAAACTAATAATGCACTATATGTTAATTAATTAAATTTAAATAAAAAAAGAAATAAAAAAAAAAGAAATGTTAGTTACATCTAAAAAATACCTCACAGCAACAACTAGAGTGGTATTGGACCAAATGAAGCGCACTGTAGCTTGGATAACTTGACAATTAATTTAATCGTTAAAATATACTCTTGTTAAGTTGCCAAACATATGCACCTCCTTACTCCATACTTAATCACTACATAAAGATAATGTGGTCATATTTCTTCCTAAAATGATACAACTTTTTTGCTTACAAATGCACTAACCCTTTCCCCAGAAGCAGGTACAAAGTGTTTCTCCTTGATGTCCTATAACTTAAACATTATGATGAAAAGTTAACACAAGTTATGTGATAAAGTGATGAGAGGGAAGAAAACACAGATATTTGCTATATATCCATGTATACCTGCAAATAGTCATAATAAAATAAAGAAGAAATACTCATAATACTTACAGCCTTCCTTCTTGCAATTAGTCACATGGTTGCACCTGTTATTTATAACTTCCTTCTTCTGTTATCCATTCTTTATTCTCTTTGTCCTCTATCTGGTGGGGTGATTCAAGCCTTTATTCTTGATGAGTCTGGGCCATTAGCAGTTCTGTTTAGTTATTGTAGTTTATATTGACATTAATCATAAGGCATGTAATACTAAGAGATGGCCGAATGTTTGTGGACCTCCCCCTTCCCAAATTCAAAAGATTTGAACCCCTAAGACCTTTTTTTTTTTTTTAAGAATTTATTTGTATATTTGAGAGAGGAGAGAGAGTGAGTAAGACTGAGCATGATCGGGGGTCATAAGGAGAGGGTGAAGCAGACTCCCAACTGAGCAGGTAGCCCAATGTGGGGCTCAATCCCAGGACTCTAGGATCATAACCTGAGCCATAGGCAGACATGAAGCTCTAGCTCAATGTAATTATATTTGAAGTTGGGTATTTGGGGAGATAATTTTAGATGAGGTCATAAGGGTAGAATTACCCATGATAGGATTAATGTCCTTATAAGGAGAGACCAGAACTCCTAGCTTTCTCTTTTTCCTTTGGGAAGACATAGAAAGGAGGAGGCTATCTGTAAGCCATGAAGAGGGCTTTCACCAGGAACCAAATCTGTCAGCACCTTAATCTTGGACATCATTGAGTCCAGAACTGTGAGAGGTAAGTAGTGGGTGTTCAAGCCACAGGGGATATGGTTTTTTGTTATTGCTGGCTGAACTAAAGCAGAAACCTTAAGGAATAACCTATTTTCCGGACATGGTTTAGTTTACCTCCACTATTATCAAGTAGTCCTATATCCCAGTGGTTGTTGGACTCAATTACTCCCAATGCTAAAGTAATTCCCCTCTTTGCCTATTGGTTCAGATGGATGAGGGGCCAGGTGGCAATTTTAACTTCTAATTTGATGAAATCACTCTTGTGTCTCCCAGTAGAAGCACACCTCCTTTTGGAACTAAGACATCTATTACCCAGAAGAGCATAAGATTGTGAGAACAAGAAGCAGAAACTTTGCTAGAGGATCACTGAGAATAACTTTGAGCATTTATATTTACACCCATTGATTCCTGGACCTTGACATCCTGGCTATGGGATAAATTTCCCTCAAGGTTTTCATATTGCTGGACAATACGGTCCTGCTCTTCCTCAATGAAGATTTTAAAAATAGTAATATAAACTCACAGGCTTTGTAACCAAAAACAAAAATATGAAAGACTAATTTATTTGGATTTTTTCAAAGTTTAAATTACTAAAACAATAATCCCTCAACAATATTAGATGATTAGATGAAGAAATCAAACTAGTGTTAAATGTCTTATCTTTAGTCATCTATTATGTATTTCACTTCTGATACTTTCCAGCTGTCTCCTTTCCTTTCATGAATATTAGGAAGGGGTATAGTGTCGGGAGCCAGTACAGGAGGCCTACTCTAAGAGCTGTAAGGGACTGAATATGATTGGCTGTTCATTTAGGTCCACTCTCGCGGGAGGTGCATGAGCACTGCATTTTGATTGGTTAACACTGCCTGTATAAAAACGCATGCGCCCAGGGTAGAGGGAGAGAAAGAAAAAAGCAATTAAAGAAGAAGGTTCGCCGCAACGTGAGTCTACGAGTCGTTCTTGCGGGCCGAGAGCGACAAGTGGTGCTGAGACCCGGGAATCTCATCGTGAGAGACGGACGGAGTCGGCGACGATCAGGTAAAGAGTGCACCTATTTCTGTCTAGTGACAGGGAAAGTTCCTCAAGTCGAGGACGAGCGTAGAAAGCTTTCCGGGATGGGAAACGAGATGGCTGCAAAGTTCCTAGGATAAGGACGAGAGTAAAGCTTTCCGTTATGGGAAACGAGATGGCCACATATAAAGTGCTGGGGCCGCTTTCTGATATCCTTAAAGCAATTGGTACTCCTTTAAAAAATAAAACAGCTCGTTTGTTTTTGAGAGAAGTGGGACAAACGGCTCCCTGGTTTTTGGAAAGGAGCAGAGGAGGGAAATCGCCCAAAAGCCAAAAGGTGAGAAAGATGCAAAAGGAGCTTGCAAAAAAGGAGAAAAAGCTAAAGAAGGCTATGGCGCAGCTCAAAATGCAGGGGGAAGTTATGGCGCAGCTGAAATTAAAAGCGGAAGAAGGAGCTATGGCGCAGTTACAAACAAAGACGGAAGTGGTAGATAACTTAGATCCTATGCCCACGCGCCCAGCCCCAACAGCGCCACCTTACGAGGGGCCTCCTCCGTATAAACCTTGCTGCACCAAGGCCTGCTATTGTGCGAGCTGCACCGCACGAGTGGCTGCCATAGTAGCCTCTCAGGAGTTTGGGTGGGAACAGGATTCTCATTCAGTCCTAAAATCCCCACTTACTCTAACTCCACCTTTTTTGGCTATAATTATACCTACCAAGACCCGGCGCAAGGCGCGTCAGCTCACCTTCTAGATAGGTGGCTGCTCTGCAACGCTGCACAGGCATGTACAGGCTTGGAAAGCCTTCACTTTATTAATGGGTCTACATGGCGTAACTGTACGTACAACTATCACGTAGGCTCTCGATTTGAAACAAATGTTACTTGCAATTGCACCTCAGCTAAGCACATAAGTTACTCACCAACGCCCGTCTGTGTTTGAGCTCCCTTTCTCTTCATAGTTTTTAATGCTTCTACTATTAACAAGTCATCTAGTCTCTCTTGTGAGTCCCAGAATTGTCTGCTATCAGAATGTTGGAACGCCACGGTGGGAGACTCGGCAGTAATAGCCAAGATACCGACATACATCCCTATGCCAGTGCAAGTGAACTCCGATAACTTGCCTGTGTTGCTACGGCATAAAAGAGATTTTGGGATAACAGTGGCCATCATTGTGGCTATTGCAGCATCTGCCGCCGCTGCTACTGCTGCTGCAGTAGCGTTGACAACCTCAGTACAGACAGCAGCTGCGCTCAACAACGTCACAGGAATGGTCGCTGAAGCATTGGCTATGCAAGAACAAATTAACGGACATTTGCATGCTGGGATCCTTATTGTAAATCAAAGAGTTGATCTAGTACAGGAACAAATAGATGTCTTAGAATCTATAATCTCAACAGGATGTATACATAATATGGCGGGACTTTGTGTTACTCCCGTAGCTTACAATAACTTGTCAGTAGCGGCCAATTGGTCTTGACAATTGGGAAGAATTCTTAATGGTACCTGGAACCGTCAATTTCAAAATTTAACTAGGCAATTACGAGCTCAAATTATATCCATAAATTCTATCAAAGTAACTATTGCACCTGTTAGTGAGTGGAAAAAATGTTACAGCAATCTGTTTTGTTCCTCAAACAGTGGGCCGGACTTGGTGCCATGGCTGTTCTCTTAATCACAGCTAACATACTAATGTTACGTTGGGTGTGTGGACGTGTCCATCGCAATCAACGACAATAACACCTCATGGTTCAAGCCATGATGGCTCTTGAGGCTGGTACCTCCCCCCAGATATGGCTAAGCATGCTAGATCGGTAGTCAAAGACGGGTAAGACTGATCCCACACCATAGCAACCTAAGACAGGGGCTCTTCGACCAGGGAGAGTACCCGATGACGGGTAAGCATGTGTGCTGAGGATTGGCAACCTAAGACAGGCACGATCTCAGCCATTATAAATAAATAAAAAAGGGGGAGATGTCGGGAGCCAGTACAGGAGGCCTACTCTAAGAGCTGTAAGGGACTGAATATGATTGGCTGTCATTTAGGTCCACTCTCGCGGGAGGTGCATGAGCACTGCATTTTGATTGGTTAACACTGCCTGTATAAAAACGCATGCGCCCAGGGTAGAGGGAGAGAAAGAAAAAAGCGATTAAAGAAGAAGGTTCGCCGCTACGTGAGTCTACGAGTTGTTCTTGCGGGCCGAGAGCGACAGTATAGTTTTAAGCTTTTTTGCATTTTCCACAAAATTAGGCATTTCCCTAAAGCAGACTCTATCCCCTGTAATTTTCAAAACACAGAATACGAAAAAAACAGGAAAAAGTCATTTTATACAATTTCTTATTTTCAGTACCTCATATATATATTAGGTGCTAGAGAATTATGCAAACTTATCTGTTTCTCTTCTAATTAAATTAATGTTGTTTCAATAAGAGATTTAATATATTTCTGAAATCACATTAAGTCCTAAAATTCAATATGTTAATAGCATATTGATGTTTGAGAGGGAACAAATAAATATTGACCACATTTCCTACCAAAATTCAGAGCCAATCAAAAACAAACAGAAGATAAGGTAGCAGATATAAAAATATGAATATTATTGCTGAAGCATAGGCTTGAGGACATGGTTAGCTATGTAGTTTCCTATATGCCAAACAGAATTATTAGTCTTTGAACACAAGCACGGACTTTGCGAGACAAATATAATCTTTCATTCAGCAAGGGCAGAATATGCTTTTATAGAATTAACCAAATGAAAGATTTATGTAGAATTGTAGTAAGAAGGAGGAAGTGTGAGTGAGGTAGATGGAGTGGGGCCAAAATTATTAATTTTGGAAGAGTTCTTCCTCCTGAAAACAGAAAGGGGTAGGAAGTCCTATTTATGGCATATTTCTAGAATCTAGAGCACAAATCTAATAAAGGAAAGACACCATAAGCAAGATATTGTAAACAAATGGCTTTAGAACACTGAGTAAATACTTAATCATTCATACATAGATGTCTTTCATCTGAACAACTCTGAAATATCATATAGAACTGGATAATTTCTTTACATAGTCTTTCATCTACGGCTCCCTAAAAAATTCTGAATGGATTAAAAAGAAAAATGGAAATCTTCTCCAAATTTTACTAAAATACAACTAATACAAAAGGGCCCTTCTTATCTGTACCCCAATGTTTATAGCAGCAATGGCCACAGTCGCCAGACTGTGGAAGGAACCAAGATGCCCTTCAACGGACGAATGGATAAGGAAGAAATGTGGTCCATATACACTATGGAGTATTATGCCTCCATGAGAAAGGATGAATACCCAACTTTTGTAGCAACATGGACGGGACTGGAAGAGATTATGCTGAGTGAAATAAATCAAGCAGAGAGAGTCAATTATCATATGGTTTCACTTATTTGTGGAGCATAACAAATAGCATGGAGGACATGGGAGTTAGGAGAGGAGAAGGGAGTTGAGGGAAATTGGAAGGGGAGGTGAACCATGAGAGACTATGGACTCTGAAAAACAATCTGAGGGATTTGAAGTGGCGGGGGGTGGGAGGTCGGGGGAACCAGATGGTGGGTATTAGAGAGGGCAAGGATTGCATGGAGCACTGGGTGCAGTGCAAAAACAATGAATACTGTTACATGGAAAAGAAATAAAAAATTTAAAAAAAAGGGCCCTTCTTTCTTTGTGATACTTATATGCTTGCTGTATAACAAATTACAAGTTAATTACATAAACTGAAACTGAATTGATATTTGTGTTTTCTTATGAAATATGTTTGTTAGCATTACAAAACAATTGTTTATTGAGTCTTTTACACATATATGGAATTTTTTTTTTAAGATTTTATTTATTTTATTTGACAGATAGAGATCATAAATAGGCAGAGAGGCAGGCAGAGAGAGAGGAGGAAGCAGGCTCCCCACCGAGCAGAGAGCCCAATGCAGGGCTCAATCTCAGACCCTGGGATCATGACCTGAGCCCAAGGCAGAGGCCTTAACCCAGGGAGCCACCCAGGCGACACCCCCCGGCCACCTGCAGTCTTTTTCTTGCATGAGACCAGATGCCCTAGGTGCTAGCCTCTGGTGGTTGACTTTTCTGTCAGTCTCAGCTGAAAAATTTTGCAAATAAGTCTTCCCATCAGCTTCATAAAAGCATTCCTTTCACTTCTCCATCAAAGCTGAATATTATCATTTTTAAAATATTCAAGTTCTCAATAACTGGTCTCATTTTAATTTTACTCAGCTTTATTTGATTACTATTAAATTTGAAAATGTCATATACTTATTAGCCTTTTTTAATTTTTGGAGTGTAATTTTTATGTGCTCATATCTTAGACTATTCATATTATCATTAATTGAAAAAAATGTTTTATATGCTAAAAGTATTAAAATGCTAGCTGTTGTTTCAAATATTGTTTCAGATATTATCTACTGATTAAATTTATTTCACAAGACATCCAAATAAGAGATCTAAGGTGCTTAAAAGCTATATTGTTCATTATCTTCTACCCACCCAAATACAGGATATAGATTTCTCCCATGCCCTCCCAGAGTCAATTGTATTTTTTCAGATATAAATGTCCCCACATGATTCACTGGTTCTCATAGCCAGCATTATGCTATTTAATGGGTAAAAATTTAGTCTATTCCTTATAAAGAAGGTGCTACTTTCATTTCTTTTGAAGTGATCAATAAAATATTAACGTAGTTTGGTAAGAATAGAACAAGACATATTAACACAGATTTTACTGCAAAGTAAGAGAAGGCTAAATTTAGGAAAAATATCATCTTTAGTGAATATTTTATCAAAGCATACCTACTAGAAAATATGCTTCTATATAAATCTGTCTTCCACAATTTACTATGTCCTGAAATGCCCTTCTTCATGCTATTGCTCTAAATAAAATATATTATTCTACATTTCTGACAATTCATTTCCATCTTTTCCAATAGAAAGTAATTCAAAACTTGCTTTCCTATGAAGGTTCTCTAACTAGCCTATTCATCTAATTCTTTCTTATCTATTCACAGATGTTTAATCTTTACAACCCTAGCTTAATTATAATGACTTCAATATGAGTGCCATTTCCTCCTAGAGCCCTACAATATTTAATCCAGTGTGCTGCATACAGCAGATTCTCATGAAAAACTTGTTGAATATTATTCTATGAAAAGAAAGAACCTATTCTGTCAGAATAATTTGGCAGTTTCTGCTTACCCCATCCCTACCACCTGTGAATCAGCAGTAACAAACTACTCAGTTATGTACAGGAGTCAAAAGATGAATCATATATAAGGTTGTATATTTACAGTGTAAGGTGTAGACTTGTGTGTGTGTGTGTGTGTGTTCTATTAGTAATCTGCTATCTGGTGTGGTTCGTGAAATAAACTTAATAAATAACACTTGAAAAAAACAACAAGTAGTTTAATATTATCATATAAAATACATTTTGAAATTAATAATAATATGAACATTCTAAGGCCTTTTCAGTCCTTTAAGACACTCCTAGTGAAAGATTGAGCCACACCATGAGAAAAATACCTAATTGTGACTCTGTTTTCCATGTTGGATCTTGGGAAAGCTGAAGAGTGAAAATTTTCTCAACATAAATATTTATTCAGCTATTTCTTAAGGGTATACCCACAGGGGTCTGCCTGATACAAGAACTGGGTAGTGCTAAGCTTCTATGATCATAGGTGACAGTACACTACTTGTGACAGATGGCCTGTCTCCACCAAGCAAGAATGCTCAACATGGTAACAGTTTCAAAATAGAAGAGCTTATTGTATTTATTTTAAAAATATGTACTTAGTAGCATGATTAACAATCACAGTGAATGGAGAGGGCATTCCATTTATTTAGTAGAGGCTGTAGGTTTAGAGCAGTGTTAGGATTTCTTCTAACCATGACAGTCTGAGTAATGAAGGTGCAGAAATCAGAGATATTTATTGTATAGCAAGCAGAGAACTGTGAAAAAGGGAACAAAATTAAGACATGCTTATGCCAATTGAAAGATAATGTTGGTGATGAAGTGACTGTTGCTCAAGATCTTCTATCTTAGGCAAGTATTATACAAAAACGAAGAAAGATAGGACGACAAGCTCATCCAAGTTCATGGAATGAATGTTCCTTTGATCTCTTATAGATTCCCTGGGTTAGTGACTTCTTAGAATTATTTTCTTTGTCTCCAAAAGGAATAGCACAGAAGCTACAGTCCTGTGAAAAGCTCTAAATACTCTATTCTATTTGAATTGAAGTAATACAGAGTTGCAAGCTTAAAGATATACTGAGTTTGCTACTACACATGAAGAAAAGGTTTAAGTCCCTCTATGTGCACCAGAGTCATTCTAACATTTGATCCAGGCATTTGAAAAGCTTCTAAATCTAAGTGTCAAAAAAATGAAATCATGAATGTTAGTTTATGTATATAATTTATAATACTGGAAAATGGAATCCATTTCCATCTAGGAAAAAAAGAAACAAAAAATATGCTACATCAAACGGCTACTCATTGCAAATACAGATTACTACACTGAGTCTGGTTAATCATGCATACTCCCCACTCCCTAGTGCTCCACTTCTGGATGCTGATTAAAGTAGTTTGAGGGAGAAGGGGTTTCTGAGAAAGGTCTGTAAATACTCGATGAGACCTTTCTAAGTGCAGGCCAGAATCCCCTCCTGCTATAAAGTTCTTTGACTAGAAAGGCCAGTTTACAACTCCGGTTTCAGGCTTTAATGGTATGGTAACTTGGCTTTGCTGACATGATTTCTTAGATTTTTAAAAATGAAAACTGAAAAAACAAATGAAGATTAAAATCTTTGAGATAGCTTTTAATGAATCTTATTACTGATTATAGTTAAAGATATGGTATCCCTTAACACCTGTTACTAATAAACATTAATTTAAATACGTCCTACTGCTGTAGTATCCTTCAATTTAGTACTATTTACTTTTCCTGAATGTACAGGCATGCCATTAGAATTCCTTCAAATACATTATTTTTTATGCACTGAAAACTCTGTACCGAAATATTTGTTTGTTTACTTGTACTGAGGCTAACTATATAGGAATTCATTAAAATTTATTATATTTTGCCGCTTGCTTTCTATGAATTTTTACTCATATTTACCTTGTCTGCATGTGCTCTATAGAAATTCATTCAAATTTATTATGCATTATGTCTTGCTTTCCGGTTACCATCATTACTCAAATATATTACTATATCAGCTTATACAGGGGCTTTGTAGCCTAGTATTTACCAGCACACAAATACATGCATTATTTCTGACTACATAACCTTAAATTATTTTTCAGTGCTAGTATAATATTAATGCTTATATAAAAACTTATACTTTACTGTAGAATTCCATTGTTTATTATACTATATTTACATCAACAAAATGTTTTTACAACAAAATCGCTTTAAAATTATCTTTAAAAAAGTGCTGAAATTTTATTTTTTGCCAGTAATTTCCCTATATATATTTTACTAATTCTTCTTGCTTATTCATCTTTAATGCTGGGAAATATGGGAGTTCTTGAGAATATGGGGGAAAAAAAAGACTCTCTTTTGGGAATGGTAAGGAAAACATATTTTTAAAAGTGCATCATCAGGGACACCTGGGTGGCTCAGTTGCTTGGACGACTGCCTTCGGCTCAGGTCATGATCCCGGAGTCCCGGGATCAAGTCCCGCATCAGGGTCCCAGCTGCATGGGGAGTCTGCTTCTCCCTCTGACCTTCTCCTCGCTCATGCTCTCTCTCACTGTCTCTCTCTCTCAAATAAATAAATAAAATTTAAAAAAAAAAAGTGCTTCATCATGGGGGCATCTGGATGGCTCAGTGGGTTAAGTCCTCTGCCTTTGGCTCAGATCGCGATCCTAGGGTCCTGGGATCAAGCCTTGCATCTGGCTCTTTGCTCAGTGGGGAGCCTGCTTCCCATTTATCTCTCTTTGTCTGACTCTCTGTCTACTTGTGATCTCTGTCTGTCAAATAAATAAATAAAATCTTAAAAAAAATAAAAGTGCATCATCATGTACCTATCCAAACAAAGTGGTCTGTTAGGGAAAAAAGATCAGTCTGCAATTGTGAGACTCTCCAAAGTGGCGAGTTCCACACCACCCTTCCAAGATGGCTGCCTTCACAATACAGTGAATAAAGTCAGAATGACCAAAATGTAACTTAGCACAAGAGCTAAAACAAAACAAAAAGGAAAATACAAAGAAGATTGTTCAAGATTCTCATGGACTTAGCAGCTAAAATTTTCTTTTTAGAAAAAAACTGGCGAGTATTTTATTATATTTATTACATGTGCCTAAAGTTATAGCTCATATTTACATAATAAACCAAAATATTATGAAAATTTAACATATGGTAGCACTTGAGATTACCAGCTATTAGTTACATCACCATTAATCTCCAATTGATTCATAAACTCTGAAGCAACTGTTATAACCTTATCTCTTTTATCCCCATATTAAATTAGTCACAAAAGCCTGCTGTTTATAATTTTTTCTTTTATTTTTCCACATACCTGTCAAGTCCAACACCCCTTTTATTTTTAACATTGTTATTTGCAATGTATTTCAATCCCATATTATCTTTTACATGGACTACCACAGATGCCTTCTAATTTCTCTCTTGTATCTACATAAACTTTTTTATCCCTTAAATATCCTCCTCAAAACCACCCCCTGTTTAGGTGAGTATTTGGACCTGTCAGAGATTTAAACATAGACTTTGATGGAGATATCTCTGTGTGATGATTGTCTTTTCCTCAGTTGCACCATTAGCATCCATCTAAATGTAGTCATTTGGACGTCTGGGGAGGTGGCTGGTGCTTTCCTTGTGCTATGCTCCTCTCTCCTAAACACAGACACCCACAGCCCTACACACTCATCGAAGCAAAACAAAATAAAACAATAACATACATTGAATGTTTCAGTTTCAGAGGTAAACAAGTTTTCATTATTTAAGGGATTATCATCATATTGTTCCTGCTCATATTCCCCATGTCAGGTACAATGGCTACATTGACTTGTTTATTTGTTCATAACCATTACTTCTCATTATGTTGTCTTCAATACTTGGACTAGCTTATTTCCATTACTGTCTTTTGAAATTAACTCATTTCAAACCCAAATTGAAATTTCAATTATGTTGCAAATAATCATAGTGTCCTAAAACTTAGAAGTTAATAATCTCTGAACTCTACAAGTCTATTCTTTTTCCCCTACTATGGCATACCACCTATTTTCTGACATTATAATTCTGGTATGCCTCATTTACCTCTGACATCACAAGCCTAAAAGGGCAGGTGTTTATGCCATTTTGTGTCCCTTACGGTATCTTCATAGGAACCTATGTATAACAGATACTCCGTAAGTATTTACTTAATGAATGAAATGTTGTCACTAAAAAGTAGAGAATTTTGACAAACTCATATAGACCAACATCAACTACTAGTTGACTTTCCAGGTTGTCTTTTGATCCAACTAGCTGACTAGTGATTGAAAATATCTCATGTGAGAACACATGTTTTCTGGAAATAATAATATATTAATGTCATCCTTAAATATAGCCACTTGCAGACACCAAGGCTTAGAAATCTTCTGGAGCACCAAATTAAAAAAAAAAAACTGGAAATAGAACAAACAAACAACAAAAAGAATAGCAGCCCACCCTAGGGACTTAAGTGTGGAGGAATGGAAACATGTGGGGTCTATAAGCTGTGTCAGATGAGCGCCATTCAGGTAGGACAGTGAAAAGACATAGCCACTGGGTTTGTGAGGTGCAACTAAGAAGGCAATTCATAAAGTGGGATTCCAAGTCTCATTAGAGAATAATGCGTGCCATGCTATTGTATACCTGAAAGGACTATAACACTGTATGTATACTAACTGGAATGAAAACAAAAACTTAAAAAGAGTAATGTGTGCCAAGAATGATATGACAGGAACAGAATCAGAGAAACTACTAGAATAGTAGTAATTTTGGAAATAAACCAGTATAAACTGATGAAAACATTAAAGATCCTGACTAGTATCTTGGCAACATATAGATTCAAAGACTTTGCACTGCTTCAGTAAGCAATGGCTCAAAATTTCTCTCAAAACCAACCACATGAGATTTCACTATAAAAATATACCTAACTTGTGAAAAATAAGGAGAGTTGGTATTTCTTGTACACCTGAGGAAAAGGTCAAGATTCAGTGACTGACAATATTACGTAGTCTAATCTTTAGTTTACTCCAAAGCAACATGCAGGACCTAATGAATATTTTTCCCATGAATAGATGATAATGACCTTTATTATCTCAGAAAACAATCTATATAACATTCAATAAAACAATAGGAAGGCAAGTAAAAACATGGATTTGCATTATTTGGAGCCCCTCATATATGGTTCAAAAGCTGCCAAAATGTAACAGGAATTTGAAGATCAAGTTTCTAAACAATCTGACAAGAAACTTTTTGTTAACATAATATGAGAGCTTGACTCCTGTTAAAAAAATTAAAAATAACCTCGATATTTAAAAAAATGCTTTTATAATTTGTGCCATATTTGCATAATGTTTTCTTGTAGATATGAGACACAATAATCTGGAATTTTTCACCAATCTGGCTAAAGTCCTTTAAACTATTTGATTTCTAGGACATTCTCTTTATCAGAAGAATATTATTTATATAATACAAATAAAGTAAATACACACATCTCCAAAGTAGGTATAGCTTTTAATAATCTTCTAAATCATTCCATTGTAAAAACACAAAGAATGAATGCAGGTCTCTAATTCTGAAGTTTATAATGTCTAATTGGACCTTAAACAAATATTTTCACATGTTTTCCTTTTTCCTTCTCACACTGCTAATAAGCATTTACTTCATGCATTACATTTTATAAAGTAAAATGCTGTACATTATATGTTTCCATTTAATATTTTCAGATATCATACAATTTTTATAAACTTCATCTTTGAAAACGTGTCCTGGTAATTAATGAATAATAATCTCATTACGTGTATCAAACACATCTTTGTTTTCCATATTCCATATTCTTTCTTTTTTTTTAAACAGTATTTTTATTTTTACAATTTTTTCAGATTGTATTTACTTATTTGACAGAGATCACAAGTAGGCAAAGAGGCAGGCAGAGAGAGAGAGGAGGAAGCAGGCTCCCTGCTGAGCAGAGAGCCTAATTCGGGGCTTCATCCCAGGACCCTGAGATCATGACCTGAGTTGAAGGCAGAGGCTTTAACCCACTGAGCCACCCAAGCACTCCTCCCATATTCTTTCTAATGTATTATTGCTCACTCAGTTCTCATGGAATAAAGTCCGACATCGAAAAGCTATATAAAGGTAACTGGTTTTCTCTTTAATATCTATTTTTCCATATGCACTTGTAAATGTGACATCACAATAGTATGGGACCAAATGAAGTCTTAAACATGTTCAAACAATCGGTTAAAATAAAAATAGTAATTGTTAGGCAGTTAGACATCAGAGAGAAGGGATAAAGCAGGTACTGGCCACACCCTCTGAGCCACCCTGAGGGTTAACAGCCACACACGTTAAGAGCCATTTCTAATGGTTAAGGGAGCAGCAAAGGCTTAGCCACAGAGCTGGCTCAAAAGCCACAATGGTTCTTTCAAGAGTTGAACATGCACACAAGGGGTGCAACTTGACCTTAAATACACTTAAGGCCACAACAAAGCTTATTAAAAGTCCATAAAGAGGCAATACATAAATGAATACAATTACAACAGAATGCATCATGAGTAGGTGCATAAGGAGAGCCCAAAATGTTATTTAACCACCAGCTGTCAATCAAAACTGTCAGTTAAGGACACCTTTATATGTACACAAATCAGGCTTAAAAGGATGTAGCTAGAGCTTCTCAGGGCCATTGGCACTGACCTGCTTTCACTCTTTTTCTTTCTTTTTTTTTTTTCAAGATTTATTTAGGGGCACCTGGGTGGCTCAGTTTTCAAGCATCCGTCTTCGGCTCAGGTCATGATTCCAGGATCCTGAGATCCAGCCCTGCGTCAGGCTCCCTGCTGGCGGGAAGCCTGCGTTCCTTCTCCCATTCCTCCTGCTTATGTTCCTGCTCTCATTGACTCTCTCTCTCTCTCTATCAAATAAATAAATAAATAAATGTTAAAAGAAAATAAAGATTTTATTTATTTATTTGACAGAGATCACAAGTAGGCAGAGAGGCAGGCAGAGAGAGAGAGGGGGAAGCAGGCTCCCTGTTGAGCAAAGAGCCTGATGTGAGGCTCAATCCCAGGACCCTGAGATCATGACCCCAGCTAAAGGCAGAGGCTTAAACCACTGATCCACCCAGGCACCTTTTAAATAAAATCTTAAAAATAATTATTTATATATTTGAGAGAGAGAGAGCACGTACACACAAGAGTGGGGGTAAGGGCAGAGAGGGAGACAAGCTCAAGCAGACTCCAAACTGAGTACAGAGCCCAAAGTAGGCCTCTACCTTATGACCCTGAAATCATGACCTGAACCAAAACTAAGAGTGCATCCTCTAACTGACTCTGTCACCCAGGTGTCGCCTACTTTCACTCTTGAAAGTATACTATATTGATGCACTCAATAAAATATACCTCCCAATTCTGGTCTCAGGTCTCCAATTCTTTGGTGCATCTGGGACAAGAACTAAGTAACCTGATGACTTGCACAGAAAATCTAAATTACAACATGTACTAACATAGATTTTAATAGGCTCAATCCAAATTTACTTTGTATCCATACTTTAAATAGCATGTTCCGATCCATTTGTGAGTATTAACATGATCAATTGTATCACTTACCTAATCTTATGGAAAAACTTCATGTTTTAGTAAAGAGGGAAATCTATTTATCATTTATAATTGCTGGCTTAAGCTATTACTTATTTGAGTCCAAGAAACCTTCCAGCTCATGACCATTCTGTTCAAAATACTGAGTAATGGTGGTCATGATGATAGGATGTTATAGATGAAGAGCTATGAAGCAAGAAAATATTAATAGTTCATTTTGTCTTGATGGCAACAAGCAAGACTCAAGGTTAACAAGAAGATAATAGTATTGGGGAAGCAATGTAAGAACAAAGATACAAAAGTAAGGAAGTTATCAAAGGTGGAGACCAAATCTTTATTTCTTTATTTTCTTTATGATTTATTTCTTAGAGAGAGCATGCCAGCAACCATGTCTGAGTGTGGGGAGGGACAGAGAGAAAGACAGAGAGAATCAAGCACGTTTCCTGTTGAGCCTCGAGTCCTAAGCAGGGCTGGATCTTGCAACCCAGGAGTTCATGACCTCAGCCAAAAACAGTAGTAGGTGCTTAACCCACTGAGCCACCCACGTGCCCCTAGAAAGTATTTCTAGTAAAGAAAGTCGGGGATATTAAAAAAAAAATAAAGAGTAGATCACAGAATAGGAAAAGAGAAGGCATCATGGGAAAGGGGAAGTCAGAAGGGAAAAAGAAAAGCAAGAATGAATAAAGACGTGTGTTAATAAGCAAAGATATATTTTAGTATATGTGCTGCCGAAGCGAGCACTAATAAGCAAAGATAAAGAAGGTTTCATTTTGTTTTGTTTTCGTGGAGAAAACAATGGACATGAAGAGCAATCCGAGATGGACATAGAAGAAAGTAAACAGAGATGAGAAAAAAAAAAAAAAGGCCCCAAAATTGAGTAAGTTACAGAAAAATGGAAGGAGAACCTAGACAAAGAAATGCATGCAGCAAACGAGAGAACAGACAGTTTGAAGAAAGAAAAGGTGCAGTGGTGCCCAAGGGATGCTTGTACAGGCCTTAGTTTTAGTTAGCCCATTTAAGCAGGTTTAACAGAAAAAGAGAACAAGTCACATAATAAATATTTCTACTTTATGTCTTTCATGATAGACCCCAGCCTAGTTGGAATACCCTGAAAGGAAATTAAATTTGAGGATTTCATTGGAAAGGGATGCAGAGGCAAAAAGCATAGTTTAGAACCTTTAAGAGCTAGGACCTGCTACAAATTAGGATAAATATTTGATTGCATAAAAGAATACGACAATGATAGAGTGTTTTCTGACTTTAAAAAATTTTTTTTTTCCCTTTCACTTTCTTTTCTTTGTAACAATAGATATGAGCCTGGTCAGCCATCTCTGACCTGCCTTAGGAGGCTGGCAATGACCTTAAGGCGCCCACCTCTATTGAGTTTCTGAATTTAGACACTCCTGTAAAATGTTTTCTGAGCTTTACTTTCCTCTGACTGCATTCTTAACTGTCTGAATATCCCTGTATTCAACATTATCCTTCGTGCCCCCACCAATTTTAATTATTGCATAGTAAATCTAAAGCAGGAGAGAGTTTGCTTTGTGTAGTCTTGGATTTTTGTTCCAGGTTGTTTGTTTTGTAATATTAGGAGAGTCTATGTATTTGACAAATTCTTTTTTTTTTTTTTTTTGGTATGGCATCTTACCTATTGATAATACAAAACCAGTTTCTGTGGAAGTCAGATATTTTATATTTTAGAAAACAATAAGATTAGTCTTTTCTAGTAAATCATTAAGATTAAACTAATTAATACTTCTAGGTTTCACTCCTCAGCTTTCAAGCCTTGTAGAAAAAATTTCCCTATGCTCACATTCAGAATTGATAATTTCTTAGAACTTCCGTAGAATTTGTACATCATTTATATCTCATAATGGTTATTTTTATCAGCTTATATGATAGAGTTGCCTCATCTGTCAGAGTATGTATTAGATTGTACACTCTTTGAGAGCACAGATTATAAACTCTGTGTCTTTGTGCCATCAGATAACTAACCCTTTTTTTTTAGGTAGCAATACATATTTGTGGAATTGATACAAAGGCAGGAAAGAAGAAACAAAGAAAAATTTAAAGTCTTTAGGGCATTTGGGTTAAAATATCAGACTTTTAAATTGTTGAAACATTTACACACATAAAAATAGTATATTTACAGAATTAATTTTGTTATCATCAGTATTATCACCCCATCTACATACATAAGTGCATACATAATATATATGTTGCATATATGCATATATATGTACAAACATACACACTACATATATGGAAACAATGGATATTTTCAACTTCAGATTTTAACTTATTTCTCCTTTACAAGAAAATATCCACATCTTCTGGGGTAGAGTAGGAGGCACATGAAGAGAAATCATCAAATTCATGAAGATCATATCAAATTCATTTTTGTGTTAACAGGATGGGGAATTCAGATGGAGAGATGGATTAATAGAGGTATGTAACCTATTGCTTATGTATATTAATGAATAAATACAAACATCATTGCATATATAAATATAAGCTTATATTATAATCTTAAATTCTGGGTGGAACCCAAAGGAAGGTTCAGTCTCATGGCCCTGAGATCATGACCTGAGCTGAAATGAAGAGTCCCACGCTTAACCAACAGAGCCACCCAGGTGTCCCATAGACCTGATAATTTTTTGTGGTGGGGAGACTCATGAGAAATGTATGTTTAACAGCATCTCTGACCTCTATCCACCAGAGGCAAGTAGTAACCATACACTCCCCCGAGCTGTAACAATCAAAAACGTCTTCAGACATTGTCTAACATCTCCTGGGACACACAACTGCTGTACTTGAGAATGGCCTGTCTACTCTAATGGGACTCTAACAAATATGTTCTTAATGAGTGCACTACACGGTCTCTTGACCTGTTTGTTGACAATCAGAGACAACTAGTCTCGGTGACAGAGCTGGGGGAAAGCATGGACAGACCCTGTGTAAGGAACAAGGAATCGGCATATATGGAACAAGTACATGTTGTGTGTCAGCAAAAATAATATAGTTGTGTATTATAAGGACTTTGTTCTGTAATTGACATTTCCAATATTTGAAATTGTGTAATTTGTGTTCAGACTAAATAATGCAGGATTTGGGAGAATCTCAGGGGGGCAGTGAGAATACAGTTTTTTGAAGCGAAGAATTAAGGAGTAGATTCTTGATACTCTCTCCTACAAACTGCAATTTTGGGAAAGTTAATTTAAGTCTCAGTTTCCTTGTCTGTAAAAACAGTACAGTGTACCAAGTTCATAAGAGTAATATGAAAAATATAAGGCACAATGTACTTTAGGTTTCAGGGAAATAATGAACATTCAGAAACAGAGCATTTATTACCATGTTTTATGGATAATCAAAAAATTTCTGAAGGTTTAGTATAGGAGAAGCAATTAATAATATTCTGGTTGTAGAGCTTCATACTTCTAGAATAACTTTTAACTAATTCAATATTCAAAGCATAAATAATAAATTGAATCATATGAGGGCTTAGGTAAGAATCCTTCATAATCATTTCACCAAGACTTTATTAATTTTTTACTCCATAAGAAAAAGTAAGTAACAGGACTGTGGACAACTGTGCTTTTACAACAAAACCTCAGGAATGATTGTGAAATAAAATGGAAACTTCTATAATGAAATAAAATAACGCCTTATAAAATGCTATAAGAGAAGAAATGTTTTCTTAAAATAGAAAACCTGATTACGTCTAAAATTTATATCAGTGAAATTGGATGCCATTATATTCATAGCTTTTCATTTTTGGATACTTATTTTAGTAGCTATGCTCTTTCTATTGGAAGCCAAATTGCTAGCCAGTCCACAAACACCCATCAAAAATTTTGACAGCAACCAATTCCCAAACTTACTATCACTCTGTAAGTGTGAATTATTTCAAAAATTAGAGAGCAATGTAAAAAAGTATTATCTAACAAGGCCATAATATTATATTATCTAACTAAACAGATGTAAGAGACACATTTCAGAAATATGTGTCTATCATCTATCTATCCCTCTTCCAGTTAGTTAGCTGGTTTTCTTGCTTTCATATATTTCTCTTTTAACTAGTTAGATATGCATGACTGAGCCTTAATCTATGGCTTCTCAATAGCTTTTGATTAGCCATAGATTTACAGCTCTTTCCTTTCTGAGCCATTTAAAACAAATGCTCAAAGTAAACATGAAGATGTGATATCGAAATGACTTCTTCTGAGCTATCAACATCAAATATGCCGTTTGCTCACAAGTTTATTAATGTTAAACTGCTTAAATAAAACCAACTTGAGGAGGCAGCCTATAACAGCTAGGACAAGCACTCTGGTTTAAAATGGGGACCAATTTTCATAGCTTCAAACACTGGTAATCCCCTATTTTAGAACATCTTGTCAGTATAAAGAAGTCTGAAATTGAAAGTGCTCAATTTGGTCTATCGTATTAAACTGAGTGACCTGAAATAATATGGTTCCTTAACTGTATAGAACTGTGATATTCTCAAAGCTTCAAGCAGCCAAGATGTGAGTGTCCCTGTGATCTTCCAGTTGACTCCTCCTATATTTCAGTAATTATCCTTCTATAAATTGTACTTTCTGTCCCACCTTTAAAGAACCCACATTGCATACTGTCACACAGGGGAGGGTTTACATTTCAAATATTTATTTAAACTGAGTGATGATCAATACTGATGTTGTCTCCTCATGTAAGTGAAGGAAATGACATGTGTAATTTATGACAGCATCCCAGGGTGCAGATTGTTTTAGAAATATATCATAAAAGTGCAGACAGGCTAACTGCCACAAATCACCACATCACATCAGAATATAAAAATATTCAAGTAGGTTGGAGAGTTTAAGTTCATTTTTTTGAAGTATAAGGTGTATTAAGGACTGTCCTTTAAGAACACAAATCTGTCAACCAAATCAAGAACAGAGTGCAAATAAAATTTTAAGTTAATATAATGTTCAAGGACAGAGTCTATGCAGAAATATTAAATTAGTCAGAAGGGCTTTATCTATCCAAGCCCTGTGTAGAGAGAGTGGCCTGACAGATTGGCCATCAACTGGTTTGCCTGCCAGATATAATCTTATGGCAAAAATGTGTGCATTGGACTTTCAAGCCCTGACATTATACATTTGAATTGGATTAGTAATATATATATATATATATATATATATATATTCCAAATTTCATTATTACCAAACCAAATCATAAGTGTTTGGCTTTCCATGTAGCTTATGAAAAGGAATAGATTGATCTGGTCAGGCTGAAGACCCTACTGGGTCTCTTTGGAATGTTACATGATGTTTTTCCTTTATTTGTTAATTTACTTGCATTTGTATTGTTACTGGAATTAATCATGTTATCCTGAGAGGACCTAGCTAGGTGAATGTCTTTGTCTAGAATGTCTTTCTTTGAACTTTGACAATAGCCATCATCAATATGCACTTTTAGAACAACAAATTTTGTAAACATTTTCCCTACTCAACTTATTAATTTAGAGAATTTCAGCAGTGAAGGAGACTGTTGAAAACTTCTAGCCCAGCCATGGTGTTGATTCAGCATAAGGACTTCCTTGAATATTCCCAGGAAACTGAAGAAATGGATTGCAGTTGAAGAAAAACCATGCACATCCTAAAAAAATAATGTGCCTGAAACCTTCACTTTTATTCATATAGAATAGTAAATATTAATTAGAATAATAAGGAATTTGTGCTTCACTTAGCATAATGTCCTCCATAGTCATCCATGTTATCACAAATGGCAGGGTTTTCTCCTTTTTTAAGGCAATATATCCCATTATATATATATAATGTATATATATGTGTGTATACATATATATATACATGTATATGCACACATGTATACATATGCACACATAGTATACATATGTGTGCATATATACATATATAGTACACGTGTGTGTGTGTATATAGACACACACACTCACAAACACATATGCCAACATGCAGACACATTTTCTTTCTTTCTTTTTTTTAATTGATTTCATGACTCTGGGATCATGAACTGAGCCAAAGGCAAATACATAACCAACTGAGCCACTCACACACCCCTGAGGATGTACACACATTTTCTTTAACCATTCATCTATCAATGAGCATTTAGGTTGTTTCCCTATCTCACTTAGCTATTGTGAACAATGCTAAAATCAATGTGGGAGTGAAGACATCTCTCAAGACACTGATTTCATTTCCACTGGATATATACCTGATATGGGATTACTTTATCATAAGGTAGCTCTCTTGGAAATTTTTGAGGAAACTCCAAGCTGTTTTCCATTATATTATACTAATTTACATTCTCACCAACAGAATTTGGAGAACATTATGCTAAGTGAAATAAGCAGACACCGAAAAAGACAAATACTTCTTGATCTCACTTGTATGTGGAATCTAAAATAGTCATAGGAAGAGACAGAAAATGGTATTTACAAGGGGTTGGGGAGGAAAAATGGGGAGATTGTTGTCAAAAGTTATAAAGTTTCAGTTATCCTATAACTATAACTAAGTTTGGGAGATCTAATACAAATAGAGTTACTATAATTAATATTGTTTTATACTTGAAACTTGCAAAGAGGGTATATTTTTAGTGTTCTCACTATGAAAAAGAGGAAAAATAGTAGCTATGTGAGACAATAGATATTTTAAATAGCTTGATTGTTGTGAATATTTCATTATATATATATATATATATATATATATATCAAACCATTGACTTGTACATCTTAAATATTAACAATTTTCTTTTTCTTTCTTTCTTTTTTTTTTTTTTTTAAGTAGGCTCCATGCCCAGTGTAGAGCCCAATACAGAGCTTGAATTCATAACCATGATATCAAAACCTGAGCTGAGACAGAGTCAGCAGCTTAACCAATTGAGCCACTCAGGCATCCCAAATATATACAATTTTCAATTGTCAACCATACCTCAATAAAACTGAGAAAATGAAGAATCTGTGTAGGTTTTTATTTAGTGGATAAGAAGTATAACCTGATATAATGGATTAAAAACATGATCCAACTATAAGCAGTCTAAACAAGACTTTATATCCAAAGATATAAATAGGTAAGAAATGAAAGGATAGCAAATTTCTTGGATAGAATACTAAAGACATAGACAACAAAAGAAAAATAAATTGATCTCATGAAAATTAAAAACTTTTATGTATCAAAAGACAAGCCACAGAATGGAGAAAATAATTACAAATCATGTCTCTGTTAAGGGATACATATTCAGAATATATAGGGAACTATTAAAACACAACAGGAAAATAAATGACCAGATTAAAAAATGGGCAAAATGTTTGAAAATACATTTCTCCAAGGAAGACATACAAATGGCCAATAGATTATGAAAAGGTGCTCAACATCATTAATCAGTAGGGAAATGTAAATGAAAGCCACAATGAGATACCCCACACTTGGTAAGGTGGCTACTTTCAAAAACACAGAAAAAGATCAAAGATATAGAGAAATTGGAAACCTTGTGCACTGTTGGTTGAAATGTAAAATGGTATAGCACTGTGGAAACCAGTATAATGTTTCTTCGATAAATTGAAAGCAGACTTACTACATGATTCAGCAATTCTGCTTTTGATATATACCTAAAAGATTTGAAAGCAAGGTCTCAAAAAGATATGTACACCAATGTTCATAGAGGCATTGTTTCCAATAGCCAAAATATAGAAGCAACCCAAGTGTCCACTGTGGATGAATGGATAAATAAAATGTTGTATAGACACACAATGGTATGTTATTCAACCTTAAAAAGGAAGAAATTCTAATATATTCTATAACATGGATGAAACTTCAGGACATTATGATAAGTGAAATAAGACAGTCACAAAAAGACAAATAAATATGATTCATTTATGTAAGACAGCTAGAGTAGTCAAATTCCTAGAGATAGAAAGTAGAACAGTGGTTGATAGGTACTGGAAGGAGTGGGGGAGGGGGGGAGTTATTGTTTGATGGTTATAGAGTTTGTTTTGCAATTTGAAAAGAGTTCTGGAGGTGAATGTCATTGATGAGTTCCACAACAATATGAATGTACTTAACATCACTGAACTTTATACTTAAAATGGTTACTACAGAACAGAGCACTATACTTCTTCCTATCTATATCTGCAGAAAAAAAGTCACAGTTTTGAGAAACAGAAATGCATGCATTACCAAGGCATTTAAAGCTTCCACTAACCTAAAAATTCCTCTGAAAACAATAATTAACTATAATTTTTTAGAAAATAATTTAATGAGTTGACAGATTCTAACTCTGTTTACTGTGAATACCATTTCCAAGTATGTCATAGGACAAATACATTGTAGTGCAAATAATGCAGTATGATTTAATGGAAAACAGTTGGACTGAAAGTTAGAAAATTTGGCTATGCCCTTCCTTTGGCCTGAATTTAATAATGACAAAAATAAAGACAAAATATGTCCAGCATTTAGCAAAAAAAAAAATCACTTACTTTTCCTACTCCTTAGCGCTATTACCACAGATAAGTTATTCAACTTGTCTGTGCCTTGACTCCCTTGTATATACATCAATATAGCAATAGCATCTATAGTGTAGGGTTAAATAAAAACATACATAGAATTGGGTACATGGGATTCCATGGGTACCATACATGGATTTCCAATACATGTAATTGCTTAACAAGGAAAAACAAAACAAAACAAAACAAAACAAAGCTTTCAATAGAGTAAGTACTCAATGATTTTAGCCATTTTTTGTTATTGTTGAAACCTAAGTCCATATGGTGCTGATTAAATGGCAGTCACAGTTCTAAGTGCTTTGTATTAATGCTTTCAATCCTAACAAGTCTATATTGTACCTACTTTTATCATTCCACTTCCCTATTTTACACCTGAAGAAAATGAAGCATAGGTATTAAATAATGTCATGTTTGGAATCACGAAGTGTGATTCATATTATTATCACAATTATGTTAATCCATAATTCATTGACTTCAACAGAACTTTCTATGCATGACATTTAGGGAAACAATGAGAAATTTCACGTAACAGAAAAATCATGCACACAAACTGAACTGAAGGTATTGGAGCCTAGGAAGTAGTTTATGATAAACTGGTGGTATACCTTGCCTGACATGACAATGAATTTGATATATTTCTTTTAGGGTAATATGAAATTAGTACAGAGTCTTTCAGCACCAAGGGAAAAATGGAGTTATAATTTTTATTTGAAAAATATTTGGACATTACAGAATGTTAGAAAATAGGAAAAATCATTAGTTCCACCAGACTAACTTAGCTAATATTTTATTTTGTAAGAATCTCATTTCAATATTTTTATTATGCATATACATTCTTTGCAAAATTACCATCATAATGGACATTCATATTATATTATAATGCCTTTTTTCCCTTAACATATCATATTCATTTTTCTCAATAGTGCTTCATAATTTTTCTAATTACCATTTCTAATAGGCATATAGTTTTTCATTAGTAAGATGTACCATAATTTAGAATTTAATTAAACATTCTTCTCCATGAACATTTCAGTTGCTTTCAAATAGTACTACATTATAAGTAATACTTATATTCTGTTGTGCATAGAACTCCCACACACTTTTATTAGAATTCCAAAATTGTGACACCAGGTCAATACGAACTCTCTTTTGCCATGTGATATATGCTACTGCTGAATTTTTTCACTAAAATTTTTACCAGTTTCCACAGCTACTGGTTTCCCCACAGCTTTGTCTATTGGAGCAAGTTTGTTTTTCTTTGAAAGTTGCTCATAGAAATGTGGAGGAAGGACCACTGTGAAGAGAGGGAAATGATGGGATGGACAATAGTTCAGAGACAATGTTACAGATCTAATCAAAATGAAGGAAACTGGTGGTGGAGTAGATGGAAATAGCATGCATTTAGCTCACCAGTTATTAAGTACTTTCTCTATGCCAGATATGCATCATGTTCTAAATTTAAATGCTTTACATTAATTATCTAATTTAATCCACAAAACAACCTCTAGGAGTAGGTAGCATTATATATTCTCTTTCGTAGATGAAGGCTCTGAATCAGAAACGTTAATTTACTAGATAAGGTAAACACCTTTTGAGTAGATTTTATTTTATTTTTTTTAAGATTTTATTTATTTATTTAACAGAGAGAGAAAGAGATCACAAGTAGGCAGAGAGGCAGGCAGAGAGAGAGAGAGGGGGAAGCAGGCTCCCCACTGAGCAGAGAGCCCAATGCAGGGCTTGATCCCAGGACCCTGAGATCACGACCTGAGCTGAAGGCAGCTTAACCCACTGAGTCACCCTAGCGCTCTTGAGTAGATTTTAGATGTAAAGAGTTACTAAATGAGGAACTAAGGGAAGAGCATAGACAAGTTTTCTGACTTTAGTTGAATATTTTCCCTATTATATTATACAGTATTATTTTTCAGTCCTGGCTGAGAATGTCACTAAATTTATATGGTCATGATCTTCATATTAAAGCAGACTTATAATCTCTTAGTATTTATTTAACTTTCTTCTATCATTATAATTTACACCAAAAAAGAGAGCACATTTCAGTCCTATAGACTATTTGTACTAAACAATTGCTGATATGATTTTTGCCATCATTTTGCACATCTAAACTTTTTACTATTTTCCACCCAAGCCTTCAGAGAAATCAATCTCTACATATTTTAGGAGCATATTGTATTGACTTCTGTTTCTTCTAATGTTTTAGTTAAACCTTTCAAAAATACCATTTTTATACTTCCATTTCCATTGTAAATTGATCCATCATTTAAAGTACAGCTGAAGTAGTCTGTATTCTTCATCCTCTTCCCCCCTACTTTATTCCTCTTCCATATTTCTTCTAATTTTTCATTCTTGTATTGAACAGCATTTATCAATTAAGGACCTATTATATTGGCTCTTCCTCAGTTGTTACATACAAAATAATTTCTGTCTGAGCTTCCATTCTTTTTGCTCTAAATTTTAATACCTAATTATATAATGCTTACAATGGATAAGTATTCAAAAATGTTTAAAGCATTTTTCCTTTTCAAATAGTTTGAAATTTCCAGGCAGATAATGCAGGTTTTATTTTTGCAGCTTCTAGTACAGAAATTTTAAAACATTAAGTAAATTAAAGGCACTCAGTAAGCTCTTACTAACTGCTTACCTAGAAATTTACTATACTTTCATTTTTTAATCAAATTTATATTTTCTTAAGGTATTAAAGTCAAGCTATAACTAGAAATCAGTAAAAATGTCATAATATTTTATGGTGTTGAAAGGAGAAGCAAATTTTATTAAAGGATTGAGCTATTACATATATATATATAGATTACATTTTGTCATAAGATATGTAATTAATTAACATTTCATAAATATATGCTTGTGTATTTTTGTGTATATGCATTTGAAACATTTGGAAAATTTTATCCTTGTTACATTCATGCTAGAAGAAAATTTAAAATTTTTAAATTCATAAAATCTTTGTCTGGTCAAATGCTGATTTGAATTTGATAAAAAAAAATATGTGTACTGGAAATAGTCTT
Source organism: Mustela putorius furo (assembly GCF_011764305.1). NCBI lineage: Eukaryota > Metazoa > Chordata > Mammalia > Carnivora > Mustelidae > Mustela > Mustela putorius. The sequence continues at coordinate 4,178,067 of NW_025421305.1, forward strand.
TACTATGGTGTGTATGCTTTCTTTTGCAATGCAGCATCATTTTTTAAAGATTTTATTTATTTATTTAATATATAGAGAGAGACAGAGAGGGAAAACAAGCAAGGGGGGAGGGAGAGAGAGAAGCAGGCTCCCCACCAAGCAGGGAGCCCTAGGAAATGGGGTTTCTCCATCCCAGGACTCTTGGATCATGACCTGAGCCAAAGGCAGATACTTAAGGACTCAGTCAACCAGGCACCCAGTAATGCAGGCATCCATTAAATTCAAGAGGCATCCATTAAAATGATTAATGGATAACATACTATGTGATTTTTGGAAGTTTCCTCAAAGAATGAATAGCTGTAGTCTCATGCTATAGGCTGCCCTAGAAAACAATAATTGTAACAGCTGGAGCTCTCTTCTATGCTCTAGCCTTAAGACATTGTCAACTGATTGCTATAAAGTGGGCCCCTCCTCTTATTTCTGACATTCCTTGAAGGTACCAGGAACTATTAAGTCCATTCTTGAGTATAAATCTGTACAGATTTTGTGTAAAAGAGTATCATGTCACAATTTTAATTTTTACTTGGGGTATTGAATTGGTATCAATAGCTGTAACAATGGAAGAAAAATGCTATCTTTATTGAATTTGTTGAAAACTTGTTATGAGTACTTGAACTTTCAATGTTTAGTTCACTCATTTTTTTTTTTTTCATTTTCAAGTTGATTACTCAGCTTGAATTGAGAGACACTTTTCTGACTATAATAGCATGTTAGGTTATTATGAACACTATCATAAGATCACATTTCTTTGGGTACAAAGTAACCTGAAAATTTCATCTACTTTTTTTTTTTCTTTGCATGAAAGGTTTTCATTGATAGGAGTGCCTGTAGTTGTAAATAAGCAGTTTTACTAAATTCTAGAGAGTAGTTCACATTCTTTAGTTGACTTACAAAATTGAACATGTTTCTTATGTTCACATAAGAACATAATGGTTCACAAATGACAAAAATTGGATATTCTATCTGAATATCATATTTAGTAAGATTAGATGACAGTAATATATGTTGTGATTTGTGGTTTAAAATAAATACAGTGTGATATTCACAGTATATGAAAAATATTTACTATTCACTAGGTTAAGGGAATATGTTCCTGTGGTATCTCTGTATAGGTATATTGTGTTTACATTTCTAATGGGGCAAAATAGTTTGCTTTCTTCTGATTGTTTTTGTTTTCCTTAAGATTTGATATGAAATATTCCAAAAACTGGTTCCTTTTCTAAACTTGAGTTTGTACTTCTTAACTGTATTGTGTCTTCAACATGGTACATTGTAATTATATTACACTTGTTATTTGCAAATACAGCACAGTTGTATCACACCAACATGAAGGAATGTGTTGCCAAATATACAACCAGAAAAAGAATGTATTACAATATGAACTAGTCCATATAACAAAAGATATATCTTACAATAAAAATGTCATAGGTGTGTCTGTGAGTGTGGATGTCTTTACACATGTACACACACACACACACACACACACAAATTAATGCACCACATATCTGACTACATACATACTTATATGTATAGTTGTATATGTGTCAGTGTTTATATGCTATATATATTATTTATTCACAAATGCTCATTATGTTGCTGCTTGTTTTCTGTATTTTTATGCATAAATGGCACAACATCATTACTGAATAATTTTAGGAGAAATATTACTTGGATAAAAACACAAAATAGGAGCACCTGGGTGGCTCAGTGGGTTAATCCTCTGCTTTCGGCTCAGTCATGGTCTCAAGGTCCTGGGATCGAGCCCTACATCGAGCTTTCTGCTCAGCGGAGGCCTGCTTCCCCCTCTCTCTCTGCCTATCTCTCTGCCTGCTTGTGATCTCTCTCTCTGTCAAATAAATAAAATAAAAATCTTCAAAAAGAAAAAAACCAAAATAAAACATTTTAATCATAGAAGATAGAAGTGTGTGTTCCCTGGAAAAACACACAAAATTCGAATCAACCTGTGAGATAGCAGAATTCTATTTCTAACAGTAATGTAACATGCAATACCTACTTTAGCATTAGACATTGATTTAAAGGAACATACACTAGCTTTTGATTAAATACCAGATTACCTAGAAGAGATCTTGGCAATTAGGTCACCGCAAAAAGAAGAGCTGACAAGAAAGATTATAAAAAGCTCCAAAAATAATTGAGCAGGAGTGTTCAACCTCACAGAAGGCATTTCAAATCCTGTTCTTTACTGAATCTCCTACTGAGCTTCTACTCAGATGTGCAATGAGTTTTTTCTTTTTTTTTCTTTTATTTATTTACAGCATAACAGTATTCGTTATTTTTGCACCACACCCAGTGCTCCATGCAATCCTTGCCCTCTCTAATACCCACCACCTGGTTCCCCCGATCTCCCACCCCCCCCTGCCACTTCAAACCCCTCAGATTGTTTTTCAGAGTCCATAGTCTCTCATGGTTCACCTCCCCTTCCAATTTCCCCCCCTGCCTCCTTCTCCTCTCTAACGCCCCATGTCCTCCATGCTATTTGTTATGCTCCACAAATAAGTGAAACCATATAGATAATTGACTCTCTCTGCTTGACTTATTTCACTCAGCATAATCTCTTCCAGTCCTGTCCATGTTGCTACAAAAGTTGGGTATTCATCCTTTCTGATGAAGGCATAATACACCATAGTGTATATGGAGCACATCTTCCTTATCCATTCATCCATTGAAGGGCATCTTGGTTTTTCCACAGTTTGGCGACCGTGGCCATTCCTGCTATAAACATTGGGGTACATATGGCCCTTCTTTTCACTACATCTGTATCTTTGGGGTAAATACCCAGTACTGCAATGGCAGGGTCATAGGGAAGTTCTATTTTTAATTTCTTCAGGAATCTCCACACTGTTCTCCAAAGAGGCTGCACCAACTTGCATTCCCACCAACAGTAGAAGAGGGTTCCCCTTTCTCCACATCCCCTCCAACACATGTTGTTTCCTGTCTTGCTAATTTTGGCCATTCTAACTGGTGTAAGGTGATATCTCAATGTGTGGGTTTTTTTTTTTAAGATTTTATTTATTTATTTGACAGAGAGAGATCACAAATAGGCAGAGAGGCAGGCAGAGAGAGAGCGAGAGGAGGAAGCAGGCTCCCTGCTGAGCAGAGAGCCCAATGCGGGACTTGATCCCAGGACCCTGAGATCATGACCTGAGCCGAAGGCAGCGGCTTAACCCACTGAGCCACCCAGGCACCCTCTCAATGTGGTTTTAATTTGAATCTCCCTGATGCCTAGTGATGATGAACATTTTTTCATGTGTGTGATAGCCATTTGTAGGTCTTCATTGGAGAAGTGTCTGTTCATATCTTCTGCCCATTTTTTGATATGATTGTCTGTTTTGTGTGTGTTGAGTTTGAGTTCTTTACAGATTCCTGGATATCAACCATTTGTCTGTACTGTCATTTGCAAATATCTTCTCCCATTCTGTGGGTTCCCTCTTTGTTTTCTTGACTGTTTCCTTGGCTGTGCAGAAGCTTTTGATTTTGATGAAGTCCCAAAAATTCATTTTCACTTTTGTTTCCTTTGCCTTTGGAGACATATCTTGAAAGAAGTTGCTGTGGCTGATATCGAAGAGATTACTGCCTATGTTCTCCTCTAGGATTCTGATGGATTTCTGTCTCACATTGAGGTCTTTTATCCATTTTGAGTTTATCTTTGTGTATGGTGTAAGATAATGGTCCAGTTTCATTCTTCTACATATAGCTGTCCAGTTTTCCCAGCACCATTTATTGAAGAGACTGTCTTTTTTCCACTGTATATTTTTTCCTGTTTTATCGAAGATTATTTGACCATAGAGTTGAGGGTCCATATCTGGGCTTTCTACTCTGTTCCACTGGTCTATGTGTCTGTTTTTATGCCAGTACCATGCTGTCTTGGTGATCACAGCTTTGTAGTAAAGCTTGAAATCAGGTAACGTGATGCCCCCCCCCCGTTTTATTTTTGTTTTCAACATTTCCTTAGCAATTCGGGGTCTCTTCTGAGTCCATACAAATTTTTGGATTATTTGCTCCAGCTCTTTGAAAAATACCAGTGGAATTTTGATCGGAATGGCATTAAAAGTATAGATTTTTCTAGGCAGTACAGACATTTTAACAATGTTTATTCTTCCAATCCAAGAGCATGGAATGGTCTTCCATATTTTTGTGTCTTCTTCAATTTCTTTCATGAGTGTTCTGTAGTTCCTCGAGTACAGATCCTTTATCTCTTTGGTTAGGTTTATTCCCAGATATCTTATGGTTCTTGGTGCTATAGTAAATGGAATCGATTCTCTAATTTCCCTTTCTGTATTTTCATTGTTAGTGTATAAGAAAGCTACTGATTTCTGTACTTTGACTTTGCATCCTGCCATGTTACTGAATTGCTGTATGAGTTCTAGTAGTTTGGGGTGGAGTCTTTTGGGTTTTCCATATAAAGAATCATGTCATCTGCGAAGAGAGAGAGCTTGACTTCTTCATTGCCAATTTGGATACCTTTTATTTCTCTTTGTTGTCTGATTGCTGTTGCTAGGACTTTTAATACTATGTTGAACAAGAGTGGTGAGAGTGGGCATGCTTGTTGTGTTCCTGATCTCAACGTGAAGACTGCAAGCTTTTTCCCATTGAGGATGATATTTGCTGTGGGTCTTTCATAGATAGATTTGATGAAGTTCAGGAATGTTCTCTCTATCCCTATACTTTGAAGTGTTTTAATCAGGAATGGATGCTGGATTTTGTCAAATGCTTTTTCTGCATCAATTGAGAGGACCATGTGGTTCTTCTCTATTCTCATATTAATTTGTTCTATCACGTTGATTGATTTGCAAATGTTGAACCATCCTTGTAGCCCAGGGATGAATCCCACCTGGTCATGGTGGATAATCTTTTTAATGTGCTGATGGATCCTGTTTGCTAGGATCTTGTTGAGAATCTCAGCATCCATATTTCTCAGTGATATTGGTCTGAAATTCTCCTTTTTGGTAGGATCTTTGCCTGGTTTGGGGATCACGGTAATGCTGGCTTCATAGAAAGTGTCTGGAAGTTTTCCTTCTGCTTCAATTTTTTGAAACAGCTTCAGGAGAATAGGTACTATTTCTTCTTTGAAAGTTTGGTAGAGTTCCCCAGGGAATCCATCAGGTCCTGGGCTCTTGTTTTTTGGGAGGTTTTTGATCACTGCTTCAATCTCATTACTAGATATCGGTCTATTCAGGTTGTTAGTTTCTTCCTGGTTCAATTTTGGGAGTTTATAGTTTTCCAGGAATGCATCCATTTCATCTAGGTTGCTTAGCTTATTGTCATATAACTGTTAATAATAACTTCTGATGATTGTTTCTACTTCCTTGGTGTTAGTTGTGATCTTTCCCTTTTCATTCATAATTTTATGAATTTGGGCTTTCTCTCTTTTCTTTTGGATTAGTGTGGCCAATGGTTTATCAATCTTATTGATTCTTTCAAAAAACAAGCTTCTAGTTTCATTAATATGTTCTACTGTATCTCTGATTTCTATCTCATTGATCTCAGCTCTAATCTTGATTATTTCCCTTCTTATGTGTGGAGCTGGTTTGATTTGTTGTTGATTCTCCAGTTCTTTAAGGTGTAGAGACAGCTGGTATATTCTGGATTTTTCAATTTTTTTGAGAGAGGCTTGGATGGCTATGTATTTCCTCCTTAGGACCACCTTTGCTATATCCTATAGGTTTTGGACCGAAGTATCTTCATTCTTGTTGGTTTCCATGAATTGTTTCAGTTCTTCTTTGATCTCCTGGTTGAGCCAAGCATTCTTAAGCAAGGTGGTTTTTAGCTTCCAGGTGTTTGAGTTCCTTCTGAACTTTTCCTTGTGATTGAGCTTCAGTTTCAAAGTGTTGTGATCTGAGAATATGCAGGGAGTAATCTCAGTCTTTTGGTCAGTTGAGTCCTGATTTGTGACCCAGTATGTGGTCTATTCTTGGGAAGGTTCCATGTGCACTTGAGAAGAATGAGTATTCTGTTGTTTTAGGGTGGAATGTTCTGTATATATCTATGAGGTCCATCTGGTCCAATGTGTCATTCAATGCTCTTGTTTCTTTATTGATTTTCTGCTTCAATGATCTGTCTATTTCTGAGAGAGGTGTGTTAAGATCTCCTACTATTAATGTATTCATATCAATATGACTCTTTATCTTGATTAACAGTTTTCTTAAGTAATTGGCTGCTCCCATATTGGGGGCATAGATATTTATAATTGTTAGATCATCTTGGTGGATAGTCCCTTTAAGAATTATGTAGTGTTCTTCTGTATCTCTGACTACAGTCTTTAGTTTAAAATATAATTTATCTGATATGAGAATCGCTACCCCAGCCTTCTTTTGAGGCCCACTGGCATGAAAGATGCTTTTCCATCCCTTCACTTTCAGTCTGGGTGTATCTTTAGGTTCAAAATGGATCTCTTGTAGACAACATATGGATAGGTCCTATAGTTTGATCCAATCTGCAACCCTGTGCCATTTTATGGGTGCATTTAGGCCATGCACATTGAGAGTGATTATTGATAGATATGTTTTTTTTTGACATAGTGTTACCTTTGAAGTCTTTCTGTAGATTGTCTCTATATTCCTGTTCAATGATATTCTTAGGGTTTTTCCTCTTTTATAGAACTCCCCTTAATATTTCCTGCAGTGTCGGCTTGATGGTTGCATAGTCTTTTAAGCCTTGCCGGTCTTGGAAACTCTTTATCTCTCCATCCATTTTGAATGTCAGTCCTGCTGGATAAAGTATTCTTGGCTGCATGTTCTTCTCATTCAGTGCCCTGAATATATCTTGCCAGGCTTTCTGGCATGCCAGGTCTCTGTGGACAGGTCTGATGTTATTTTGATGGGCTTTCCTCTGTAAGTAAGGAGCCTCTTTGTCCTAGCAGCTTTTAAGAGATTATACCTATAATTATGATTCCTCAATTTGACTATCAGGTGCCTTGATTTTTTTTGGAATCTATAATCTTGGGTTGAGACCGTTCGGCCTCTACTACATGAACGCTGGTTCCATTCACGAGATTGGGAAAATTTTTAGGAAGAAATTGTTCCACTATATCTTCTAGACTTCTTTCTTTCTCCTCCCCTTCAGGGATTCCAATAATTCTGACATTGGAACGTTTCATGGCATCATTTATTTCCCTGATTCTGTTTTCGTGGTTTCTAAGCTGTTTGTTCCAGGCTTCCTCCTGATCCTTTCTCTCTATCTGTTTGTCCTCCTGATCACTAATTCTATCTTCTGTCTCAGTTACCCTAGCTTTGAGAGAATTTAGATTAGATTGGAACTCATTGAGAGCATTGTGAACCTCTTCCCTGGTAGCTTTTAGCTCTGCCCTAACATTGTGAACATCATCTCTGGTCGCTTTCAGCTTGGCCCTAATCAATTCTGTTTGGTCATCCCTGGCTTGCTCCAACCTAGCTATTGCCTGGATAATTGTTAGCCTGAATTCTCTTTCCGACATATTGTCTATGTTGATAGCCATTAGCTCTGTTGCAGAAGGTACATCCTTTGTATTTTTCTTCTGTTGGGCATTCCTCCTCCTAGTCATTTTGGTGAGAGATGACTGAACAGATGTAGCTGGATGTATCGACCATGGTGCAGTCAAGGTGCACCCTGGAACACTTCTGAGCAATCAGGATTCCCCACCCAAATGAGAGAAAAAAGAAAAGGAAAAAAAAAGAGAGAGAGAGAGACAGGAAAGAAAGGGAAGATAAAAGAGAAGATTCAGCCCAAATGGGCCCCAAGGTAAGACTTGAAGTATACAAACAAAAACAGACAAACAAAAAGACTGATAAAAGTATATTATAAGAGAAAAAATATATATATGCAAATAAAGGAAGAACCTCATCAAAAAGAACCCCAAGTGTAAAATTTATATACTATCAGGACAAACACAAAAACACAGAAACACTGCCCACTGGCGTCTTCTGCCCCTGTAGATATCCAGATGTGTATAATTCTGATCTCAGGCTTATTTCATAGGTGATCGGAGTTCTTTAGTAGGTAATCAGCTCACTTTAGGGTACAAGTTGAAAAGGTGCCTCCTCCTTATTCCCCGCCATCTTGTCCCCCCCAACAAAAGACATTTAAAGAATGAGCAATTAGTTATCAACATATTTCCACAGTAAATATAATGACCAGGTAATAGACACCTGCTTTTCTTAAGCTTCCAATCTATTGATGGGACATGGGTTTCACCTTCTGTATTTTTTCTGGGTTTAAGTTTTATCATTGAGGGATATCAACTATGATCAGGAGCTCACCTGAGCTGGGAGAGATCTGTGCTACCATGTGTCTGAGTAGCCTAGTAAAGCAAAATGCCAAAAATGAGAGTTAAGTCTATAATAACTTACTGAGATGGGATAAGCAAGAGGTTAAAACCAGAGCAAATGACAACTCTTGATTTTTTCTTTTTTTCCCATGTAATGGCACACATGATCAGGTGGATCCAAACAGAATAGAGATCATATCCCTGCTGAGGAAGCCCAGAACAAAAGGCTGTAGCAGTTTTATGGCCCCTGGCGTTGGAGGCAGCGTGAAGACTGAAGGCTTAGAGAAGAAAAGTAGTGGGTACTTAGAGTGGGGAAAAATTTATTTAAGATATTCCCCTCTTCCACAGCAAAGAAGGCTGCCACAGAGGCACACAAAGAGGAGCCTCAGATAAAGAGACCCAGGAATTCAGGCAACTAGAGCAGGAATGCAAACATGTATGACCAACCCAGGGAGCCTGAGTCCTTGACTGTAACTCGACTTAGACACTGTAATGTAATGGCTGTACAAGTCTGGTGGAGAAGAGCAGCTTTCTGGAATGAGACCTTCTAGATAAAACCTTTGTAATTTCCTGTGTCCTGGCCTGGAAAGTCACACATAGATTTTTAGCCAGGAGCTGGACTCCTCATTATGTTAATAGATGCATTCATTATCCCTTTCAATATTCACAAAAGCCCAGTGTGATTAGCTATGCTTCACTGATGAAGAAACTGGGGATTACAGTTTGTTAAGCATTTCACCTGAATTTACAAAAATATTTGATATACTGATTCAAAAACTCATACTCAAAAACATTTAAAAAAAAGAAAGAAAACTCATATTTATACTCTTATCTGTGCCCTCTTAAGTGAATAGTTGACATAAGATAGATCAACAGGAAAAAAAAATTAAGGATTTATTTAATGCAAGTTGTATATGATATGGGAGACTTCATTAGGAAATGAGGACCCAAAGAAGTGGCAAAACCTTTGTGCTTTATATGAGGCTGAACAAAGACAGGCAATTATGGAAAAGTAACTAAACTATCTGGGGAAGCTAAAGGAATATAAGAAATATTTTGACAAGGTCTGTTTAATGCTGAGTTCTCTTGGTCCCAACTTCCCATCCTTGATGATAAGAATGGTACCTTCCTTCTGGCATAGGGAGACCATCTTTCACATAGGAATTTTACCACCTGCTTTGAGAAAAAGAAGGAAAGTCAGAGCATTTTTCTTGTAACTGTTATTTTTCAAATGCCTTTAACTCAAAATAGTCAATATGCCAAAGTGGCATAGTTGAGGAGGTATGTTTTAAACTCTCAGAAACTATGACAATTTTGTTGTGTGAGGTCATGGGGATGTGGGAAGTGAGATATTTAAGGGTATTCCGTAAGTCTTCTTGTTATTCTTGTTATTTCAAGTTCTCTAGAAAACGTAATAATAATAGATAATAATAGATCATGTACTCTGTCTGATTATCTTAATATGATTTTTCACTTTCCCTCACCAGTTAAGAAATATGCTAGAAATATGTGAGGTGATAAACAATTTTAAGGAGATTTCTGAGCCTATATACTCTATCCTCCTAAATTATTTTCATTCTTACTCTGAAGCAATTGACATTTTCATATACCTAGTTCATATTCTTTTTTTTAAAAAATTTATTTATTTGAGAGAAAGAGAGAGAGAGATCACAAGTAGGCAGAGAGGCAGGCAGAGAGAGAAGGGGAAGCAGGCTCCCTGCCGAGCAGAGAGCCCGATATGGGACTCGGTCCCAGAACCCTGAGATCGTGACCTGTGCCAAAGGCAGAGGCTTTAACCCACTGAGCCACCCAGGCACCCCCCTAGTTCATATTCTATTTCCTCCTTTGTGAAGCCTCCAACCCCAAGGCACACTATTTAAGTCTTCCTTCTTGGGCAATCTTATCCAAAGTTGTTTTCCAGATGTATTATATGTAAAATATAAATTTACATGTCTTTTCTGGTATTAACTAGGACTTCTTGAGAAGAAGGATGCCAAATAAATGTTAAAATAATGAAGCTAAGCAACACAACTTTCCTACAAAAACATAGACACAGAGATGAAAGAAACCAAAATGGGAAACCAAACTGGGACCCCCTAACATGTTCAATGTTGCTTCCAGTCATTCAGAAATAGTTTCAACGCAGCCTCACATTTCATTTATTTGCAGATATATTTTTAATTCTTTAATTTATAAATTTTATTTCAATAACTCTGTATATTGAGTTGCATTAGGATAATAAATCACTATTCAGATTAGGGTAGTAAGGAAAAATAGCAAAGTTCATTTAAATAAGGACCTGGAATAAAATTGAAAATGATGAAATGGATAAGTGTTTGTAAAAGCTTCAATCATGATAAAATTGGCATATTTCTAAAATCAAGTAGATAAAAAATGACTATGGCAAATGATTGGCTACTTATAAATCTTTTGCATAACAAGTTAAAAAATGTTACACATGGGTGGGGGGATGGGTAAAATACATAAAGAGGATTAAGTTATAACTTAAGCTATACATAAATAAGTCATGGAGATGAAAAGTACAGCATAGGGAATTTAGTCAATTTTACAATATGGAGACAGATGGTGACTTTACTTACTGAGAGCACTGAGTAATATAGAACTGTTGAATCAATATGTAGTACACCTGAAATGAATATAGCACTGCATGTTAATTATACTTCAATTTAAAAAATGCTATAGCCTACGTATACCTATGCCTTCAGCATGAGTAATCTCTCTTTTTGGGAATTTCATTTAGCAAGTTTATAAGTTTGTTCCAGTCTTGTAATACTAGAAATACCATGGCTTCCACTTTGCTAGGATAAAATATAGTTACAGCAAGCTGTCCTGTTTGGTGGTCATAGTACCTTAACTTTTGGTTGTTATATCTGATAAAACTTGGCATAAAAACAGTAGACTTTTACCAGGGAAGCTAGCAAAGCTATATATCTACTATTGACTTTTTTAAAGTTTACTTTAATTTGAATGTATTTTTAATGTCATTCCCTGTAGGTACAGCTAACCTAAGAAAATAAAAACTGAAAATAGTGATACTTTACTATAATCCAAAATTTAAAAATTTTTAGATGATAAATCTGAATGAATTTATTCATTGCATCCATTTGTTCCCTTAATTATGATTTATTGGGCATCCACAGCATGATAAACATATTAGGACACACAGTACTTCAGGAAAACAGAGAACAGGCCAAGAGGTTTTCATGTAGAATGAGTATGAAGAGAGTTTAACACAATATAGAAAAGGGAAATACAATTTATATGTGGGAGCATGATGAAAAGTTTCTTGGAAGAAAATGATACTGAGGCTTGAATAGTACACAACAATGAGGCAACCTCTTCTAATGCTTAAGAAAAACAAAACACTCTAAAGAAAGTAGGAGGATGAAGGACCTCAATGTACGAAAGGAATCCATCAAAATCCTTGAGGAGAACATGGGCAACAACCTCTTCGACCTCTGCCACAGCAACATCTTCCTAGGAACAACGCAAAAGGCAAGGGAAGCAAGGGAAAAAATGAACTACTGGGATTTCATCAAGATCAAAAGCTTTTGCACAGCAAAGGAAACAGTTAACAAAATCAAAAGACAACTGACAGAATGGGAGAAGATATTTGCAAATGACATATCAGATAAAGGACTAGTGTCCAAAATCTATAAAGAACTTAGCAAACTCAACACCCAAAGAACAAATAACCCAATCAAGAAATGGGCAGAGGACATGAACAGACATTTCTGCAAAGAAGACATCCAGATGGCGAACAGACACATGAAAAAGTGCTCCATATCACTCGGCATCAGGGAAATACAAATCAAAACCACAATGAGATATCACCTCACACCAGTCAGAATGGCTAAAATCAACAAGTCAGAAAATGACAGATGCTGGCGAGGATGCGGAGAAAGGGGAACCCTCCTACACTGTTGGTGGGAATGCAAGCTGGTGCAGCCACTCTGGAAAACAGCATGGAGGTTCCTCAAAATGGTGAAAATAGAACTGCCCTATGACCCAGCAATTGCACTATTGGGTATTTACCCTAAAGATACAAATGTAGTGATCCAAAGGGACACATGCACCCGAATGTTTATAGCAGCAATGTCCACAATAGCCAAACTATGGAAAGAACCTAGATGTCCATCAACAGATGAATGGATCAAGAAGATGTGGTATATATACACAATGGAATACTATGCAGCCATCAAAAGAAATGAAATCTTGCCATTTGCAACAACATGGATGGAACTAGAGCGTATCATGCTTAGCGAAATAAGTCAAGCAGAGAAAGACAACTATCATATGATCTCCCTGATATGAGGAAGTGGTGATGCAACATGGAGGCTTAAGTGGGTAGAAGAAGAATAAATGAAACAAGATGGGATTGGGAGGGAGACAAACCATAAGTGACTCTTAATCTCACAAAACAAACTGAGGGTTGCCGGGGGGGCGGGGGTTTGGGAGAAGGGGGTGGGATTATGGACATTGGGGAGGGTATGTGATTTGGTGAGTGCTGTGAAGTGTGTAAACCTGGTGATTCACAGACCTGTACCCCTGTGGATAAAAATATATGTTTATAAAAAATAAAAAATTAAAAAAAAAAAGAAAGTAGGAGGTACTATTTAGGAAAGCCTCCCCTCTTAAGCGGAGTTGGCAATGGGGCTACATAGAAGAGAACCTTCCACTTCTGGTTACAACATTATGGTATTAGATGGGGGTCAGTTGGGCACTAGGGAACCATTCTTAGGTCATGAAGAGGTAAGAGCCAAACTTAGTGCTAGGCTCTTCAGAGGATAGTCTGACAGTTACAGGCAGATTTGATTACAGAGGAGTGATATTGAAGACATCAAGAACCTACTTTTATAAGAAAGATAAAAATAGTCTAAATTGCCTTGGATAGAGTAAGAATAAAATGAAACAATTAGAAAAACAAGAGAAAGAGGAATGACAACTGATGTGGTTTAATGAGTGGGAAACAGAATAAAGATAAATCTTTGATGTCAAATGTGGGTAAATAAAGGTAAGCAAATATCTGGGTCATTGAGAGAAAGCAGGGAATTTAAGAAGAGGCATTCTAGGTATTAGGATAATAATCAGAGATTCTAAAGACATAGTATATATGAGAAATTCTAAGTGCTTTATATATATTGTCTTGATCTGCACAATAAAATACAGGATATGAACTATTATTATTTTGATTTTAACAATGAGGAGACTGAGTCAAAATAAGTTTCAGTAATTTACCCATTGTCACAAAGCTATAAACAGATATTAATTCAGACTGCCAGACAACTTTCTAAATTCTAAATTTTGTGTTACTGTTCTGCCTGAAATAATTTAGTACTTATTCTGTAGGAGCGCCATTCTAAATACTTTATACATACTAACTCATTTATCTTCAAATAGTCTTATGAGGAAAATATGCTCAGTATCCTGATTTTAGTATATGGTAGAACTGAAAAAAACGGCTTCCTGTCTGCAGAGACTGCACTCTTAACCACCTACTAAATCTGCCTTTGAAACCACCAGTTTTAGACTCACTGAATTTGAAGTATAAGTTCAACATTTAAGTGCAAATACCAAGCTGGAAATGAGACATGGAATCTGAGGAGAAATTTCACCTGGACACAGAATGAAAAAGTTTTAACTTAGAGAGATGGTACCTAAAACCATTGGAAGGGTTAAGCTAACAGAGCAGACAAACACAGAAGAGGAAATCCTTTTTTTTTTTTTTTTAAGATTTTAATTATTTATTTGAGAGAGAGAGAGAGCACGAGGAAGACTGAGAGGAAGAAGCAGGTTCCCCTCTGAGCAGGGAACCTAATGCAAGGTCTCCATCCCAGGACCTGCCATCATAACCAGAGGTGAAGGCAAACACTTTGATTGAGCCACCCAGGCGCCCCGAGAAAATACTTTCTTATACAACTAACAATACGTATTACAAAAAACTTACAAGAAGCAACAGTCTACTCCCATATGTTAAGGAGAATTAGGTGTGTTTGTCTAACAAAAGGTTGCCAGTGCCTAATTAAACAATAACATTTTTAATTTAGTAGCCAGCTCCAGCAATCAGAAAGATATATTAAATAGAACTAATGAACAGAAGTTCACAAATGCAAAATAAATCAAATATTTCCCTAGCGTTTTCATTGCATCATAGTTCTAATGGTCCTTTAGGGGGCATATCAGACAATCAAATTGTAGAGAGCAGGGGATTTAATAACCTATGCCTTTTTTTTTTTTTTTTAATTTCTTATCTGGGAACTCTAGGTAAAAAAGAGTTTGCTTTCACAACTCTTGTAACCTGAAATTCTATGTTAGGGAGAATCCAATACTGTCTCTAAAGTCATTAGACAGTAACTTGATAATATATTTGAGGATTCAGCAATATTAGTCTTAGAAACAACATTTTAAATTATTTTTCAACTCAGTTAATTTTGCAATTTTTAAAATATTGAACTTGATATTCAAGATTTGTAACTGCCTAGGAAACAATTACAGAAGGCATAATTGACAAAAGGAAACAAAGGGATTTGTGTGTGAAATATAGACATCTTACAAATAGCAATAGTGCATAGAGGGAAGTTATTTCATTTTTCACAAGTTTTCCAATTAAGTAAAAATTAAAATTTTAGTGAGCTATGGTCATTTCACTCATTATGATGAATAGAGATGCATTTTATTTATTGAGATAAATAAATTGTAGCCATTAGAACTCATTTTATTGCATTATTTGCCACTCCAACCATTTTTTTTTTAAAGATTTCATTTATTTAATTGACAGAAAGAAAGAGGAAGAGACAGAGAGGGAACATAAGCAGGGAGAGTGGGAGAAGGGGAAGCAGGCTTCCCGCTGAACAGGGAGCCTGATGCAGCAAGGCTCTATCCCAGGACCCTGGGATCATGACCCGAGCCAAAGGCAGAAGCTTAAGGACTGAGCCACCCAGGTGCCCCAGCCACTTCAATCATTTTTATAAATTATACTAATTTTGATTTTTTTAATAGCGTCTATACCTATATATATTTTTCCTTCACAGAGATAGGTACTATGGTAATAAAACAGGGGCAAATTTTTTTTGAAAATAAGAACTGAGCCATGATATCACCTGTTAATTAACTAGATGATTTATAAATGAATATAAATAAAAACTAATATTTATTTAGACTTTCAATTAATTATGTCTAATAGAGTGGTAGCTGCCATTCTACCTACACAAAATTATTGGAAGAGAAAGGAGAAAAAGACCATTCCCCAAAGTTCCTCCATCCTTGTCTCAGAATGTACAGATTTCCCAATAGAGAGATGTCTCTCTCTGAGTCTTAAAAATGTTTAAGTTTAAAATTAATACTTCAAAATCTAGTCTGTTTTGGGGTGCCTGGTTGGCTCAATTGTTAAGCATTTGCCTTCCACTCAGGTCATGATCCCAGGGTCCTGGAATGGAGCCCCGTGTCGGGCTCCCTGCTTGGTGGAAAGCCTGCTTCTCCCTCTCATGCTCCCCCTGCTTGTGCTTCCACTCTTGCTGTCTCTCTGTCCAATAAATAAAATCTTTAAAAAAAAAATGTAGTCTGTTTTACTCACTGCAACTTACAAAAAAATGCCTGATACATTGCTAGTGCTCAAGAAATGTTAACAGAATGGATACATACAATAATGTCATGCTTTATTTTATAGAATGCTTCTCTAGTAATGTAATTCAGAAGTGAAAATTGCAATAATTGAGTTAAAGTACAATGGACCTATGTTACCAGTTTTCCAGGATCTGCCAACAAGAATCGGCCAATTCAAATAAAAGTGCTCATCAGATTAATTAAGTTAATTATTGCTTGTTATTTAAAAAAATTCTGACCCAACTAGCCTGCTTCCCTTCTCTTCTTTTCCTTCTTCCCTTCCTTTCTTCCTTCCTTCCATAGTACTAGTAAAAGAATTATAATTTATATTCAAATCCCTATATTTGCTTATAAAACTAAATGTTAAAAAAATTACCACAACATGAATCTTAAAATTTCCTTCAGTATTAAACAGAATTAAATTCTTTAGCTAAGGATAAGGTGACAAATATGGCCTTTTTCCTAAGAGCAGGAATAGTTACCAAAAAATTCCATAATGTCCCTCAATGGTGGTGATTTAAAAATGAACACTTTTTTTTTTTTTTCATTTCAAATAGTTAATCAAGGACACAGAAATGGAAGGGAAGGCCTGGGCCCACCATATACAACAAAAGGAAGAGTAGGCAATAAACGGATGTTTAAAACAACAGAATTCTCTATTCAGACATGCTGCCCCAGTTTATGTACAGTGGTTTCATGTGAGAGTTGAAAACTGCTATAATTTGAAGTCATACTATGGTACATGTAATATGTTAAAAAAAAAAGTCTTCAATGATCATAGAATTTCTTGTAAATTGATCATTAAAAATAAACCACCACCACTGCTAAAATAAAACATGGAGAAATAAATAAATATTTAATAATTATAAGACAATTATTTTTCCTCTGCTAAAACTGAATTCACAAAAGTAAAATTTCTCTATGTCCGTTGCATAGAGGAGACATAAAGAAGCCAATCCCAAGACATAGACAAATCCTACATATGTTTTCCAGAACATGTAGTAGGAGAGAAAACTACCTTGTAATTTAACATTGTCTAAATTCCTGAGCTAATGAATTTGCAATACCAGTAAATATTGTTATAGAAACATATTGGGAAACATTATCCATAAAATATGAATGTAAAGTAATTCAAAGAGTGAAAGAAAGAAACTAATATCCACTGATCATCCATCATGTAACAAGGGTATAATTTAAACTTCAGTGACAACGAATAATTTACAATTCTTAAATTCCTAATGTAGATGAGGAAAGTAATTCATTCACCCAACAAATATTTAATGAGTTCCTACTACATGTCAAGTGCTATTTAAAGTTGAGAATGTAGCAACTAAAGTTCCTTTCCTATTAGAGCTTATATCTTTGTGGGGATTGATAGACATTGAGTATATAAACAAATATATGTATTATATGTCAGCTGATGATGTTATAGTGAAGAACTAAGAATGATTAAGAGAGACTGGGGGCGCCTGGGTGGCTCAGTGGGTTAAAGCTTCTGCCTTCAGTTCAGGTCATGATTCCAGGGTCCTGGGATCAAGTCCCACATCCGGCTCTCTGCTCAGCGGGGAGCCTGCTTCCCCTTTCTCTCTGCCTGCCTCTCTGCCTACTTGTGATCTCTGTCTGTCAAATAAATAAATAAAATCTTAAAAAAAAAAAAAAAAAAGAAAAGAAAAGAGAGAGAGAGAGACTGAAGATATCAGCGATGGGGGGGGCGGTATTAACTTATGTAAATTGGCAGAGACTCCAGAAAGATTGCCATGTGAGAATTTGAGAAGCAAGCCAAACCTGTACATGAAGAACCAGACATGTTGTATGATACTCCTCTAATGGAGTTCTTCTGATACTTTCTCATGATTACACTGGGGTTATGGGTTTAGGGAGAAAGATCATAGAGGTAACCACTTTCATTACATCATTCCAAAAGTGTATATCAGTATTACTTCTGAGTATTGATATCAACCTTGATCATCTGCCTGAAATATGTTTGTCAGGTATCTTCACTGTAAATTTTCTCTTTTCTTTCCCTTTCCATACTGTAGTCACTGGAGAAGTCCTATACATGAGCCCACACTTAATAAGTGAGAAGGTATGCTCCTTTCATTTATGGCTGAATACAAAATTTGTTTAGTTCTTCTGCATGGGAGATTTGTCTCCTCTTACCATTTATTAATTTATTCAGTCATTCATATCAATATAGATCTATAGACACTTATTTTTAATACTGTAGATTATAATCCAAGCTATTAATTTTGTTCCAGTTTTGACAGAAGTAATTTCAGTTGGTTCTTATGCCTCTTTCACATATCTGGATCAGTAATTTATTTTTTATTTATTTTTTAATTTTTAAAAGATTATTTATTTGTTTATTCAACAGAGAGAAAGAGAGAAGGGAGAGAGAGAGAGAGTGAGTGCAAAAGCAGGGATAGCAGTAGAGGGAGAGGGAGAAGCAGCCTCTCCGCCAAGCAGGAAGTCCTAGTTGGGGCTTGATCTCAGAACCCTGGGATTATGACCTGAGCCAAAGGCAGATGCTTTACCATCTGAACCACCTAGGTGCCCCAGTGATTTATTTTCTTAAATACTACTTTCTGGTTGTAAAACATGTTTCAAGGCAATCTTGTATCTTGTCTGCTGCAGTCCTGAAATCATTTCTCCAAAGGTCTCTGGTTCCTTTTACTGAAGAGTAGTATTCATTCAGGGTGCTTTCTGTACTTTTGCTACTGAGACATAGTGTCTTTAAAATCCTTTCAGCTGACAGAGCCAAAAAAACCCAAATTTTTATATGTGTGTGTGTGTGTGTGTGTACACTAACCTGTATATGTACATATATGTATAAATATTTTTATATGCAGTGCTCTGCATCTGTACTATGAGTTCTTACCAATGTCTCCAAATATAATCCATTATAATTCATGTAATCTACAGATCATTCTAGCCTACTTCCCTTTCTAATCTGATCTGCCAATTTCCACTCTAACAATGAGAAACCCATCTTCCACCATCCACCATCCTTTTACTTAATTGTTCAATTATAGGAGACATGTGTAGCCATGTCAAATTGTTAATAAATAACCCTATAAGCATTCTATGATTTTAATTAGATATATATTGACTCTGTAGATCAAGTTGGGAATATCTGATACTTGAACAGTATTGAGTCTTTCATGTATTTACATGGAATATCTCTCCATTTATATTTTCTTTGATTTCTCTCCTCAAAGTTGTTTAGTTTCTCAAATATAGATACATACATATTTTCTTGGATGTATACCTATGTATTTCATTTTGAGGTGCTATTTTAAGTGACAGAGTTTTTTTTTTTTTAAGTTTCAATTCCAGTTGTTCATTTCTCTCTATAGAAAAGCAATTGACACTGTATTTTAAGGTTATATTCTGGGACCTAGCTATATTCCAGGGGTTTCCTACATAGAGAATTATAATTAATTTCTTCTTACTCATGTATTTACTTTCTTTCTTCACTAGCTAAGACTTCCTGTACAATATTGATCAGGAGTAGTAAGAGGGAAAATCTTTGTCTTGTTCCTACTTAGAGTAAATGAGTCAATTTTTTAACCATTAAATATGGTGTTAGCCACATGAAAAAGTGCTCACCATCACTCAGCATCAGGGAAATACAAATCAAAACCACAATAAGATACAACCTCATACCAGTGAGAATGGCTAAAAGTAATAAGTCATTAGTAAGTCAGGAAACAACAGATGTTGGCAAGGATGTGGAGAAAGGAGAACCCTCCCACACTGTTGGTGGGAATGCAAGCTGATGCAGCCACTCTGGAAAAGCATGGAGATTCCTCAAAAAGTTGAAAATAGAGCTACCCTATGACCCAGCAATCACACTACTGGGTATTTACCCTAAAGATACAAATGAGTGATCCAAAGGGGCACGTGCCCCCAAATGTTTATAGCAGCAATGTCCACAATAGCCAAACTATGGAAGGAACCTAGATGTCCATCAACAGATGAATGGATAAAGAAGAGGTGGTATATAAATACAATAGGAATGCTACGCAGTCATCAAAAGAATGAAATCTTGCCATTTGCAATGACAAGGATGAAGCTAGAGAGTATTACAGTAAGCGAAATACGTCAATCAGAGATAGACAATTATCATACAATCTCTCTGATATAAGGAATTTGAGAGACCAGCCTGGAGATCATAGTGGGTAGGGAGGGAAAAAATGAAACAGGGATCAGGATGGAGACAAACCATAGCAGACTCTTAATCTCATGAAACAAACTGAGGGTTGCTAGGGGGTGAGGGGGTAGGGATATGCTGGCTGGGCTATGGACATTGGGGAGGGTATGTGCTATGGTGAGTGCTGTGAATTGTATAAGCCTGATGATTCACAGACCTGTACTCCTGGGGCAAATAATACATTATATGTTAATTTAAAAAAATGGTGTTAGCTATAATTTAAATTTAGGCATTTGTCAATTCTTTTCCGTTTCATCTTTTTTTTTTTTCAGCTGTATTGAGGTATAAGTGACAAGATTATAAAATATTTGAAGGGTACATGGCAGTGATTTGATACACATATATATTGTGGGAAGGTTTGCCATCTGATCAACACATCTATCACCTCATATATTTGTCTATTTTTTTTTTTTTTTTGGTGAGAAAATTTAATTTCTACTCTTAGCAAATTTCAATTATACAATACAATGCTACCAACTATAGTCACTTTGTTTTACATTAGATCTTTAGATCTTATTTATCTTTTTTTTTTCTTTTTTAGATTTCTTTTATTTTACTTATTTGACAGTGAGAGAGATCACGAGTAGGCAGAGAGGTAGGCAGAGAGAGGGGGGGAAGCAGGCTCTCTGCTGCGCAGAGATCCTGAAGCGGGGCTCGATCCCAGAACCCCGAGATCATGACCTGAGCTGAAGGCAGAGGCTTAACCCACTGAGCCACCCAGGCACCCTGACCTTATTCATCTTATAGCTGAAAATTTGTACCCTTTTACCAATCTCCCCATATTTCACACCTGTATGAGTCACTTAAATTTTCAACCTTAAACCACTGTATTAAAAAATCAAAAAAAAAAAATACTTTTATGCTGAAAAGAAATAAAAAAAAGTTCTTGTGTTCATAAAAAATAAATACAAATATTGAAATAAAGCTGTGCTATAAAATGTGTAAATAGAAAAAAAATTAAACAAAAAAAGAAAAACATCATTTTAAATAATATAAGGTTGAAGTAGGAATTGAAAATTTATAATCAAACATCAGTTATTTTATCCTCTCACATCTTATCTTCTGGGAGAATACTCTTATAAATCAGAAATCCACTCTCTTGTGGGTTGATGTAGCTAATTACAGACAGTGTTATTACTTTCTTTTTCATCATTATTTGACTGATAGCACCTATTTTTTAAATGTGATAAATATATGCGATATATACATATCACATATATATATGATATATGATATGATCATATATATATGATCACTGATTACAAACATGATCTGAGAAATATCACTGCATTCTCTCTCTTATCAGGAATCAGTTTTTACATGAATGTTTAACTACATTGCTGTCTAAACATATGCTTCTTCATATAATATAGTCAACTGCTTTCTTGCTTTCCAGGATCAAATTTTACCTTCTGGTTATAAAAATAATAAAGACAAACACAAAACCATAAACTCACTAAAATCAGCACTCTGGACAATAGGTCACTACTGATTCAATGTCATCTACATGCAATGTGTTGTCACTTCTTCCGGATTATTTGGATATCTTTGTCTTTTTGCAGTTACATATAATTTTTATTATTATTATTATTATTATTATTATTATTAATATGTTCAATTAGCCAAGTGTTGGCATTTACATGTAAGTTTTAGAGTTAACTTTTTATAAACTAAAAGAAATCCTAAGATTTTTACTTTTCTTCATTCTTATGGAGAAGAAAAAGAGACCAAGCACAAATAGTTGGATATCCAACTATCAGAATATTATCAAAAAAGTTATCAAATAATATTAAATAATGAATAGTGAATGAAATAAAAAGAAAGGCAAGGAAAGTATAGAATCCAGAAAGCTAAGAGAAAAATGTTTCACAAAGTTGCATACAGGAAAATGTATCATACCCACTTGGAAAAAGAGAGAGAAAATAGATAAGAAAACAGAAACAGATATTTGCCTGGGCAATAGGGATGCCATTCGTAATCTGATAAATACAAGTCAGTGAAATAGTGGAAGCTAAATGCAAATAGAGTACTTGATAAAAAAAAAAAAAATTAAAGGTTGAAAATTCAAGACAAAAACTATGGACAATTGTCTCTGAAGAATGGAGTAAAAATATATTACTCTATAACACAAAGGTATTATAGAGTAAAATGTGGGATCAAGGGAGTTTTTTTTTTTTTTTCAGGGGATTTTGTTTTACTTTTTTTTAAATTTATTTTTAATTAATTTTTATTTATTTTTTCAGCATAACAGTATTCATTATTTTTGCACAACACCCAGTGCTCCATGCAATCCATTCCCTCTATAATATCCACCACCTGGTACTCCGACCTCCCACCCCCCCACCCCTTCAAAACCCTCAGATTGTTTTTCAGAGTCCATAGTCTTTCATGGACTTAACTTGTTTTTCATACTTAACTCCCCTTCCAATTTCCCTCCCCTTCCAATTTCCCCCAACTCCCTTCTTTTGTTTTACTTTAAGATAGAAAGTTTCCAGGCGCCTGGGTAGCTCAGTGGGTTAAGCAATCAAGTCTTGATCTCAGCTCAGGTCATGATCTTAGGGTTCTGGTATCTACCCATTTCAGGTTCTGTGCTCAGTGGGGAGACTGCTTGAGGCTCTTTCTCTCCCTCTGCCCCTCCACCCATCTCTCTCTCTCTCTCTCTAAAATGAATACATAAACCTTAAAAAAAAATAGGAACCTTAGAGCCTAACTTTATAGTAATAGAAATAACTTATGACTGGAAAAATTTGATGTCATAAGAAAGTGGAACTAATTTCAGAATCAAAGGTGTTGTCTAAGTATACATAGTGATCTAATTTTAGATATCATTTTGGCAAATGTTAAATAAAAATTTTTTTTAATTTTCTGGCTATAAGCCAGAAACATCCACTTCATCTTAAAGCACTAGAGTTTTCTTCATTGATATAATTTATAACAAAATAGGTATACTTCAACTTGAAGTATTTAACAAATACCTACAATATGTGTATTAATAAATGTGTGCTGATTACTCTTTCCCATGTTTATATATTCTGGGTAACATCCAAGGCAGATATTTTGTTTGTATATAAATTTATGCTACATAATGAAATACATTAATACAAATAATATTTGAATGTGTATGATATATCAGTTGTAAATATTATATATTCTTGTTGTGCTAAGTATTTTTTACCTATTTGGATGGATACACTGAAGTTAAGTATGAAAAACATTGAATATAAATAGACATTCACATAAAAATACAAATCTAGACACCGACACTATAACCTTCATGTAACTCAAAATGGACCGTATAATCACCTTCAAAACACAAAACTATAAAACTCTCAGAAGATAACTTAGAAGAAAACCTACATGACCTTAGGTGTGCTGATCCTTTTTAGATATAACACTAAACAAATAGCCCATGAAAGAAATAGTTGATAAGCTGAAAGTCATTAAAATTGAAAATTTCTGTTCTATTAAAACCAATGTCAGAATAATGAGAAGACATGCCACAATCTGGGATAAAATATTTGCAAAAGATACATTTGGTAAAGGACTGCTATCCAAGATATGCAATGAAACCTTAAAGCTCAACAGTAAAAAAACAAATAACCCAATTAAAAATGGGTCAAAAGAGGCGCCTGGGTGGCTCAGTGGGTTAAAACCTGTCTTCAGCTCAGATCATGATCCCAGGGTCCTGGGGTGGAGCTTCTATATCTGGCTCTCTGCTCAGCGGGGCACCTGCTTCCTCCTCTCTTTTCGCCTGCCTCTCTGCCTACTTGTGATCTCTGTCTGTCAAATAAACAAACAAAATCTTTTTTTAAAAAATGGGCCAATAACCTCAACGCATAAGAAGAAAATATACAGATGGCACATAAGTATATGAAAAAATTTTCCACATTATATGTCATCAGGGAAATGTGAGTTGAAACAACAGCAGATACCACTACATACTTATTAGGATGGCCAAAATCCAGAATACTGATAGTACTAAATACTGGTGAGAATGAAGAGGAGCAACAGAAATTCTCATTCATTGTTGGTAGGAATGTGAAATGATAAAGTCACTTTGAAAGACTGACAGTTTCCTACAAAACTAAACATACTCTTATCATCTGATCTGGTAATCACACTCCTTGGTATTCACCAAAAGGAACTGAAAACTTATATCCATACAAAATCCTATATGTAGATGTATGTGGTAGCTTTCTTCATAATTATCAAAACCTGAAAGTAGCCAAGATATCTTCCAGTAAGTAAAAGGACAAATAAACTATGGTATATCCAGACAGTGGAACATTATTCATTGCTAAAAAGGAAATAAGCTATCATGCCATGAAACACAAGGATGGAGGAATCTTAAATGCATTTTAGGAAGTGAAGGAACGTAACCTAAAAAGACTACATACTGTATGAGTCTCAACATGTGACATTCTGGAAAAGGCAAAAGTATGGAGAAGGTGAAAAATCAGTGGTTTCCAGGAGTTGGTGGAAGAGGGATCAATAGGCAAAGCACAGAGGAAATTTCAGAGCAGTGAAAATACTCTGTACAATACTCTAATGTTGGATAAATGTCATCAGACATTTGTCCAAACTTATAAAATGTACAACACCAAGAGTATACTATAATGTAAATCATTGATTCTGGCTGATTAGGATGTGTCAGTGTAGGTCCAACAGTAGTAACATGTGGATCATTCTGCTGGGGAATGTTCATAATGGTTGTGTCTATACATGTGTAGGGGTCAGAGGATATAAGAAATATATGTAATATATATTATATTATATTATTATTATATATTTTATTATGTTTTATAATATTATTATATTATTATAGTATAGTATAGTATAAAGTCTTTAAAAACATTTAATGTATACAAAGTCACAGAAATAAAAAAAGGAAAAAAATGATATTCGGAAATTTTGGATCATTTTGTAAAACATTCTACTCAAAAAGTTTAATCTCTGACAATTATTTGAAATGATTTTATGAAGCTAGTATTATTACCTTCTTATCAAAATCAGGCAAAAGCACAACAACAATAACAACAACAAAACCAAAACACTTAAAAACACTCACAAATACAGACATAAAAATTCCTAAACTATTAGGAAATAGATTTTAGAAATATAAAATAGAATTGCATGTCATGGCCACTGGGATCTATTTCATGGATTGAAGGACTAATACCTAAAAATGTAAAGAATTCTAAAAAGTTGACAGTTAAGAAAATTCTATTAATAAATTGGTAAAAGGAGGAACATTGTACTGATTCACCCAGAGAGTATGTGGAAACACACAAGAAAAAATGTTGACTATCAGTAGCCCTTAGGGAAATGCATAGGAAGAGCATGAGTTATCCCTACACACATATCAGAACAGCCAAAACAAGTACCAATTTCATAATTTTGGCAGGAATACAGAGAAACTCGATCTCTCATACATTGCTAGTGGGTTTGCTTGAGTACAGCACTCTGATAAAACACTTTGGCAGTCTGGAAAACATACATTTACATAAAATTCAACAGTCACACAACTTGGCACTTATCTTAGAGAAATGAAACATATATAACCACACAAAATCCTGTACACTACTGGCCTTATTCATATTCAAACATAGGGAACAGCCAATGTCCTTCAATTGGTAAATGTTTATCCAATCTGTGGTGGTATAGCCTTTCCATAGGATACTCAGGGAAAAAAAAAAAAAAAAAGCATGAGCTATTATTACATGTAGCAACTTGGATACATCTCAAGGGTATCATGTTCACTGCAAAAAGCCAATCCAGAAACATCATATACTATATGATTTCACTTATATAATATTCTCAAAATGACACAATTATAGAGGTAGGGAATAAATTAGTGGTTAACAGGGGTTAGGATAGTGGAGGAAAAATATCTCAAGTGGTAGCATGAGATCTTTGTGGTGATGGAATCATTATGCATCTTTCTGGTAGTAGAGCTTACATGAAACTATACACGGGATAACTTGCATAGAACTATACACACACATTTGTCAATGTCAATTTCCTGGTTTTAATATTAGATTCTAGTTACATAAAATATAATCATTAAGGGAAGGGTATGTGGAAATCTCTATTATATATTTGCAATTTCTAGTTAATTTAAACTTTTAAAAGTAAAAACAACCCCCCCCAAAAAAGAAAGAAAACATATTTGGA
The DNA here is from genome assembly GCF_011764305.1 of Mustela putorius furo. NCBI lineage: Eukaryota > Metazoa > Chordata > Mammalia > Carnivora > Mustelidae > Mustela > Mustela putorius. The sequence goes on from NW_025421305.1 coordinate 4,204,379, forward strand.
ACATTAATGCTTGAATGTAGTCATCACAAAAGGGATGAACATACGATACATGAGTATAGTGTACTGGCTTTTGGTCAATGATCTGGTTTTTCTGTAATTTAAATACCTCAATACAGACAATAACAGACAAGCATTGTCTTGTCTGTTACATTACATTGTTATATGTAACAATGAAATCTCTTAATTCCAATGTTTACCTTTCCTGGCTATCAGTGGATTTGACATTCTGTAGTGATTCAAAATAGCTAGAGAGGCAGAAAACTTTTTTTCTTTAAAACATGTTTTATGTAGTGTTTAAATCATGCAGAATGCTTTGAAATAAAAGATTATGCTGGATTTTTCTTTTGTTTTAACATTAATTTACTTTTAACTGGAATGAAATTAATTCAAATTGATAGAGAAAATGGAGACAGTGAACTTCATTGCCCAGATGGAAATTGAACAAATACAAGCAATCCATCAGAACTGTCTTAACACAAAATAAAAATATTCATTAAGGAACATAAATGTGTTATTTTTTCCTCTTTTGGAAAAAAAAACATATAGCATATTAAAATATTCTGCCTTCAACATATAACTACATAAATATATTATTGAATATAATTTGAAACAAATTTCCTGACTATTAAATATTATGTATATAAAAGGAAAATAATCTATTTTAGCCTTATTTTCTGAAGTTTTTTTTTCCCTGAAATATTTAAAAAAAAAAACTTAAGTTTAAAGTACAAAATATTCAAACATCTGGAAAATTTAAGTCTAATCTAGTTCTTCTGTTACAGATACATGGTTTCTGCCTTATCACATCCTTTTTTTCACCATTTTCTGTGTTAAGAGAATCAACTTCACTATATTATACTATCACCTGTTTTTTTATAACTAGCTGATCAAGTTAGAAAAAATTTTGTTTGCAACTCACAATGAAAAATAATCCTCTGTAAATATATTTGCAAGTTTAATATTTAGCACTGTGCCATTCTAATTTCTAGATTCATTCTGTCTGGTGCAGTTGCTAAAAAGGGTTGTTCTGCTTTTGCTGTAAAATATGGCTCTCTGCTTTCTGTAAATCCACTGTAGAGACACCTGTTGCTTTGTGGTGGTGATCAAATTCAAAGTTATCTTCCTCCTGTACCTGTAATTACAACTTAAACTATCAAATTAAAACTTGGTTTTTAGCTCCTTTCAGGACCTTAAAAATGGCTGAAAAAAATCAAACAACTGAAGTGGCAAGATTTCTTTCACCCATTACGGGGGGAGAGGGGGCGTATAATCCCATTTGGAGAAAGAAAGGTATAACTGTAGTCCTAGTACATTGGCTGGAAAAGGACTGTCCTGGTAGACTGAGCAAAAAAGATACATATTAAAAACACTGAAGTTGGGGTTCCTGGGTGGCTCAGTGGGTTAAAGCCTCTGCCTTCAGCTCAGGTCATGATCACAGGGTTCTAGGATCCAGCTGCATCAGGCTGTCTGCTCAGCAGGGAGCCTGCTTCCTCCTCTCTCTGCCTGCTTTTCTGCCTACTTGTAATCTCTGTCTGTCTAATGAATAAATAAAATCTTAAAAAAATTAAAAAAAAACACTGAACTCTGTCATAAATTGAAGAGATAGTACAATAATGCTGAAGTAAATGTAGGGATGCATATATCTATTCTAATTTTTAGTTCTAGTTTTTTTAAAGGGGGTAATAGTTGACTATATACATATATATATATATATGTATGTGTGTGTGTGTGTGTGTGTGTGTATACACACAAATAGGAGAGTCATAAGGCCTTTATACATCAGGCATTTATACATCAGGCCATAGTGCCTGATGTATAAAAATCAGTTTTAAAACCAGTTGACACCTGGGGATAAAAATATATGTTTATAAAAATAAAAAAATTTTAAAAAAAAAAAAAAAAAAAAAAAAAAAAAACCAGTTGACAAACTTTTAAGGCTGAGTGAGAAAAAAATACCTACATCCTTACTTTCTCCTGAAGCAATGCATCTGATTACAAGGACAAAATTTGTCTCATAGAAGACTAGAATTTCACTTTGATTCTGTGAGGAAATGCACTTGTCAGAAAAAGTTGCCAAGCAAATATAACAAAGTGCTACTGGTATCTCAGCTCTCCTGGAGGGAGTAGCCAAAAGAATTGAGAGATATACTCTGCAAATGGAAAAGATTCAATAATGATAGTTCAGTCACTAAACAATAGTAATATCACAGAAAGATCTGCAATTAATTTTTGGAATTACATACTTAGCTGATTTTTATACTTTAAATTCACCCTGGAAGACTATTCTTCTGCAGGTAAATCAAGCTGTTTGTAACTGAGTGTGAATAAATGAATAACATCACCAGATTGTGCTATTCTAGAGAAGCAAAATTAATATACTATTCAGATGAAACATTTGTAAGAAACTTAACAATAGTGATTATTATTATATAATAGTTGAGTTTTTTGAAAGTTCAGACATGATACATTGTCCTAGAACATAGAGGGAAAATTGCTAGCAAAAGCAATGAATTGTCCCATGATGTGTATTTTTTGACTTCTGATACAGTGTCGCAAAGGCAGCGTATTGAGGCATTTTAATACTTTGTGGCTGTATAAGCAGTATCACAGGATTTGTCTTACACCTATCTCTTATCACATATTTTTATTAACTGTTTATATACTGAAGAAATTTTAGTTCACTAATGAGCTTAAACACATCGCTTTCAAGCAGTTCTGTGAAGCAATGGAGTTGCACAAAGTGAGTTAGGAGAGGCTGCAGAGAATGAGGACAATGGCATGGCTTTCATCTGCATTTTATAGTACGCTTTTAAAAAAATAAGTTTACTGAAAGATTTTAATTCCCAGTAAACATTTGATAAGCTAATCATAAAACAAAGTGCAACAAAGAAGTCTAAGAAATTAATATTATGAAACTATAAAATTCAGATTACAAATATTCTGTGTTCTTAAATAATACAACTCAGGGCATTTTAAATGTTACTGTGTATAACAAGGTTGTAGTTTTCTTCCAAATACAGATGTCCAAACTTAATGCCCTGAGATAATAATTCAGTAGATGCTAATCAGGATTTTCATAGACCATATTTGGGGAAAAGCAGATTAAAGACATCCTCACTTCTTGATTGCCACAGTTTCTATCAATGCTTTCATTCCTATTCACACTTTCCCTTATAACTTAGGGGCATAATTACATATGAAATATACTTACATGGAACTACGTTGCAAGTGGCTATGACTATATTCCTTTCCTATAGGTTCATGCTTGAAGGAGAATTAGAAGTGATGCCATTGTTCCATATTTAGTAACTATAATTCTTGATTTTTTATTAGCATCAAATACATCATATTTAAAAATAAAAAAGGAAATATATATAAAGAAAAATATTATATACAAGTAATTGTTTGAAAATATTTCATATATTGGTAGAGAAATAAAATGTAATTTTTACTGCAACATTGACTTCAAAAGATCGTGAAATGTAGAATGGGACACAGCGCATTATTTTTAGAAAGACATTATTTGAATTATTTCTGTAAAACTTGTAACATCTTTCAAAATACCATGAAATATGCTTTACAAGTAATTTAGTCTATTACATTTTTTTTAATCTAGAAAGGGCACATGTATATTTCTGATTTTGTCTAATTCATTCCTCCATTGCAACCTCATACAACATACTACACTAATCAGTAATGTGTTTATATCTATAGTCAGGTGATTTAGGGATCTAACCATCACATTTCCAGGCCAGTGAATACCCTTGTTGCTGAAATACTATAGGTGGAAATGTTACTATGATTCTCTGAAGATGTGACCATATTTAAGAGCTACTAATCTTCAAAGGTCAGTACTACAAACAATTTTATGCTTCACTTCCAGTGTACTTAACCTTTATTAAATAATGACTATTCTACAATAATCATGTATGAGTTGAAGCTGTTACTGTGATAAATGAATCAAAGAGGAAAATGTTATATATTCATTCAATAAATAAATTTATGGAAAATTTGTTATACACAAACATGTAATTATTTTGTAGATATTATTGTATTTTGTTCTATTGTAATGTGCTTAGGATTTCTGAGGATGTACTGAGCCAAACTAATCTAAGGAGGAGTTCATAAAACAAGTGACTTTGGAGGATGAAAAGACTTGTCATATGTATGGTATTCATAAGTTATTATTAGGTTAGTGTTATATTTATCTCCTTTTTTGAGATCAAAGGGCTGAAATGACCCAAGGAAGAGCAGTTTCAAATATGCCTGCTTAGAAGGATATGATTTCATTTATTTTATAAAGATGATTTTATCTAATGTTCTAATTATGTAATTGTTCTAATTATCTAGTTTTCTATTGTTGAAAATTTTGTTCATATTCTACGTTTGGAGGAAAATAGAAAGATGAACAAAAATAATACAATATTATACAAATAGAGCCAAAAATATGAGCCCATTATATATCTGGCATCAAACACTTTAAAAATATTTATTGTGTTTATATATATTTACTATATCTCGTGGAAAACAGTATGATGGTTCCTCAAAAAGTTAAAAATATAAATACCATATAATTCAACAATTCTACTACTGGATATTTATCCAAAGAAAACAAAATTAGAATAGAAAAATTAAAAGAAAATTAGAATAGATATATGCATCCCTACATTTACTGTAGCACTATTTACAATTGCCAAGCTATGGAAATCGCTGAAGTTCCCACTGATAGATGAATGGATAAAGAGTGTGTGGAATGTATAAATGCAATGAAATATTACTCATCAATAGAAAGGATATGATCGTGTCATTTTGGACAACATGGATGAATCTAGGGGAAATTATGCTAAGTAAAATAAGTCATACACAGAAAAACAAATACTATATGATTTCACTTATATTGAATCTAAAAAACACAACAAATGAATAAACAGACAAAATGCAGAATTAGGCCTATAAATACATAAAAAAATTGCCAGTTGCCTGGGGAAGGGGGATGGAGGATGGGTACCATTGGTGAGGAGGAGAGGAAGGTACAGGATTCTAGTTATTTAATGAGTAAATCATGGGAATAAAATGTACAGCATAGGGAATAGAGCCAATGATATCCCGTTATTGCATGGTGACAAATGGTAGCTACAGATGTGGTGAGCATAGCATAATGTATGGAGCTGTTGAATTACTATGTTTATACCAGAAACTAATGTGATTTCATGGGTCAACTACACTCAAAAAAGGAAAGAAATGAATAATGAGGTCAGTGATGACCCCTTTAAATTTCGTTGCTTGCTTTATTTTAAAATATAAAGCTAAAGTAGCTATTTAGGCATTTTTAACAGACAATGGAATGCATTTTATCATATATTTGAAAAAAAAATTAATGAATTTATGAGTAAATAAAAACCTAATGTTTTGTTAAAGTTGTTTTCTTTCTCAGTGATAAGCCCTTAATACATAGTCATTTTCCTATCATTTATTCCTTTTACTGTGGTTTAAATCTATTGAGTTCATATTAGTAAACCCCATTAAAACAACAACAAAAAAAAAAAAAAAACAAAACAAAGTTAATGCCTGAGGTCGGTAGATTTTAGTAGGCTTGCCCACTTCATACTTATTTGTATATGTAATGAGCCATTTACCTTGCTCTTGGACATACAGTAAGGCAGTTAGATATTCGTGCAATTGAATTAAAATAATCCAAGTACAACTTTTGGATGATTGCTTTATAAAAATCACAAATAAATGTATTCCATGAAAATGCGTATATAAACCTAGAAAGCCAAAAATCTTAATGTCATTATAATCTCTTTCTTTTATTCATAATCTTCCTTTCAAATCACTAGTAATAGCGAATCCTTTGTGCCACATTTTCAAACATATCTGGAATTCTTTCACTTTCTAGCACTTTCGCTGCTATCACCCCATCTTCACTTCACTTCAGGTCAGCCCATCTTCACTTCTCATCCAAATTATCCCAATAGCCAACTAATAGGTCTACTTATTACTTTGTCTTTCCCCCTATGGTTTTTCTTCACCTAGTATCTACATAAATATTTCTCAATGCACAGTATGTAAGATTCTAAATGAAACACTCCCAATGGCTATGATTTTATTTTTCTTTAGATTTATTTGAGAGAGAGAGAGAGAGAGGATAAGGGGCAGAGGGAGAGAAAGAGAGAATCTCAAGCAGACTCTGCACTGAGCATAGAGACCCCAGTGTGGGGCTTTTAACCCCGTGACCTCAAGATCACAACCTGAGCCAAAACCAAGAGGCTGATGCTTAACCAACTGTGCCACCCAGAAACTCTGGCTATAATTTTGTTCTTAGTCAAATTTTTAAAAATATCAAATTAATTTCCAGACTCTAAATGATATTTTCCCTCCTCTTTGACCTCATGCGCTACCACTTTGCATTTTAGAACGTGCAAAATGTGCTTCTTCCTTAAGGTCTATGTTAACATAACATCACCATAGGTACAGCAGTATAAAACACTCATTGAACATCTCGGTCTCTGTAGGTCAGAAGTTCAGGCATAACCTAATTGGGTGGTCTTTTGCAAGCTCCACAAGGGTGTAATCAATATATCACTTGTGGTGGCAGTCTCATCTAAGGCTTGATTTGGGAGGATCTTAGCCAAAACACAGATGTTGGTAGGAATTACTTTTTGAGGCCTATTGGCCCGAGGACCCATTTCTTGCTAGCTGTAGCCAGAGGCTGCCCTCACTCTCATTTCATAGCTAGTTGTTGTCAGGAGGCTGTCCTCAGTTTCTGGCCACATTGGCCTCTTAAAATGGCTACTTGTTTTATCTGCCAGCTAGAAACACAGTCTTCTAGCAAGAGAGATATTGCAATCTTTTGCAATGTAGTTGGAGAAGTGACATCTAATCACCATTGCATTATTCCATCGATTAAAAGCAAGTCACTGTTTCTTGCCCACATTCAAAATTATGCAGGCATAGATATCAAGAGCTGAGAATCCTGGGACCCTCTTTAGAGTGTGTCTGCCACAGGGTCTTTATATCCATCATTATGACAGCTTCTCTGAAATATTTTTCTTTGAATATTAACTGGCTCCTTCCTCTCATTTTGCTGAAATCTGCACTCACATGTCACTCTATTATAAAAGCATTAATGTCTCCACTTCTATGAAGAGTATTTGCAGACAGGTTTTATTACCTTAGCTTGCTTTTGCCTTTTTGTTCATAGCAATTAACACCACCAGAGATAGTACATATTTTGTTTCACCCTTCTAGATAAAAACTTCTTTATTTTCTGTCTCATTCTCAGATATATTTCCATCTTCTCAAAAAGTACTAAGTCCAAAGAAGGAAGATATACAAAAATCAGGATTTTAAAAATACATAATGTGTATTTATTCCCTGATATGTAATATATAAAATGTCTTATCATATATCTGCACTGTCCAATATGGTATCATCTAGACAACTGTGGCTATTTATTTTAAATTAGTTAAAATTAAATACATTCTAAGTATCAGTTTATCAGCCATCTAGCCATATTTCATGTGGTCAATAAGTGATATATGGCCAGTGACTACTCTAATATCACAGATACCAAATGACTCTATTGTTGCACAAAGCTCTATTGATCTATTGACCTTACTTTACACAGTTACCAGGTTTTATTTTTTCCCCTCCTTGTCAAGTTTTGAACTTTCATAAAGATTAAACCATGTCTAAATTATCCTCCTATCTTCCACATTGAGTTCAATATAAAGAAGCCTTATTCATTTTACAGAAAAGTTGATTGAATAAATAGATACTTATTTATTAAGTAGGATCCATGTTCAGCATGGAGCCCAGTGTGGGGTTTGAACTCATGACCCTGAGATCAAGAGATGGATGCTTAACCGACTGAAAAATCCAGGCAACTTGAATAAATAGATTTTTAAATGGATACAACTACATTTCCAAATTAATAAGAGAATTCCAAATAATGCAATGAATTAATCAACAGACATAACTGTTGTCTTGATTTCTGCTAATTCCTTACATGAGTTCACAAAAGTGAGTTTTATCATTAAAAAAAGGGGCAAGTCATCATTATTTTGACTTAGAAAGTCACTGATGAAAAATATTATTATGAGGATAGCACAGGGTAATGCATAGTATTAATTTCCCAAATACTATATATTAATGATCTCTTTTAAGACACCACAGTGCAGTCATGCCTGCAGCCTGGCAGATCTCAGTAGCACTAGGCTTGTTTCATCTTGCTCTGTGGCCCTTGAAGCTCATCACAAAAATCAGTAGGATTTCTCTGTTTAAAGATAGATCAAGACAGAAAATATTCCCTTCATTTTTGAGAAGAATAAAATTCTTCTGGTAAAAAAACCTGTCAGGTTTTTTTTTTTTTTTTAATACAAACTGTTATTTTAGGAAAGTATACTGAACACTGAAAGAAAAAATTATAATAGATAAGATAAAAAATATGACTGAAAGAATGTTTGACAATACATCTATATCAGATGGACATATATGGGTGTACATCAATGTCAAGCTATCACAAAGTTATCTGTTAGATCTTATATATTTATAATTGCAAAATATTTACCATTCTAATTTTTAGTATTTTTATTGTTTTAATTACTAATTATATATCTATTCATTAACTATGAATTATTAGAAATTAAGTTTAACTCCTCTATCATGCGTTGAATAAAAGATGTTTGATTTAAAAAAAAAAGATGTCTGATAGCATGTTTCTGAAATCCCAGGTCCCAAACAATAAGAATCTTTATTTGTAATAAGTCTTCTCCAGGCCCATTTACAAACAAATTAGACAACAGCATATGAAGACATAAATTAAGCTTAAAACTAGAAGGATTTATAGCAACAAATATAGTACAGGCATACCTTGGAAAGAAACATTGTGGGTTGATTCCAAACCACAGCAAGACAAATATTTTTGTCAAGACAAAGTGAGGCAATTTTTTTTTTTTAGCTTCCTAACATTTATAAAAGTTGTGATTACATTATATTATAATCTATTAATTATGCTGTAGCACATATCTTAAAAAATGTGCATACCTTACTTAAAAAAATACTTTATAGCTAAAAAATGCCAACCATCATTTGAGCTTTCAGTGAGTTATAACACTTGTTGCTAGTGGAGGGTCTTTCATCAATGCCGATGGCTGCTCACAAATCAGGGTAGTGGTTGATGAGGACCGCGTTGGCTGTGGCAAATTGTTAATATAAGACAGCAATAAGTTTTGCCATACTGATTGACTCTGCCTTTCACAGAGGATTTCTATGTAGCATGTGCTGTTGTTTGATACCATTTATCCATCATAGAACTTCTTTTCAAATTGGAGTTGATCTTCTCAAAACCTACCACTACTTTATCAACTAAGTGTATGTAATATTCTATATCCTTTGTTGACATTTCAATAATCTTCACAATATCCTCACCAGGAGTAGATTCCATCTCAAGAAACCACTTCCTTTGCTCTTTCATAAGAAGCAGCTTCTTATCCATTAAAATTTTATTAGATATTACAGCAAATGTAGTCACATCTTCAGGTTCCACTTCTATTTTTAGTTATCTTGCTATTTCTACCACAACTGCAATTACTTCCTCCCCTGAAGTCTTGAACCCATCAAAGCCCCTTAAAGTCATCCATGAGGATTGGAATAAATTTCTTCCAAACTCCTGTGAGTGATGTTATTTTGAATGTTATTATTGGCATCTGTAGTGGTGAATCCTTTCCAGAGTTTTCAATTTATTTTACCATCAGAGGAATCACTATCTATGGCAACTATAGCCTTATAAAATGTTTTTCTTACATAATAAGGTTTGAAAGCCAAAATTATTTCTTGATCCATGAGGTACAGAATGGATATTGTGTTAGCAGGTGTGAAAACATTAGTCTTGTCGGACATTTCCATCAGAGCTCTTAGGTGATCAGGTGCATTGCCAGTGAGCAGTAATATTTTGAAATGAATTTCTTTCTGCAGTAGATCTCAACATTGGACTTAAAACAGCCAGTAAAGCTATGGTATAAGCAGACATGCTGTCTGCTTAAACAACCCAGGATTTGTTGTTTCATTTGTTGAGCAGAAACAAAGTAGATTTAACGTAATTCTTAAGGACCTTTGCAGTTTTCAGAATGGTCAATGAGCACTGACTTCAACTTAAAGTCATCAGCTACAATAGCCCCTAACAAGAGAGTCAGCCTATTCTTTTGAAACCAGGCTTTGACTTTTTCTCTCTAGCTATGAAAATCCTGCATGGTATCTTCTTCAAAAGGTTTATTTTGGGGGCATCTGGGTAGTTCAATCCATTAAGTATACAACTCTTGATTTCAGCTCAGGTCTTGATCTCAAGGTCATGGGACTGAGCCCTGCTTTGGGCTCTGTGTTCAGCAGGGAGAGCCTGCTTCTCTCCTTCTGCCTCTGCCCCTCTTGTCCCTTGTGCCTGTACACATGTTCTCTCTCTCTAAAATAAACAAATAAATCTTTAAAAAATATTATTTTGTGTCCAATGAAAATCTGTTTACTGTAACCACCTTCATTAATATTCTTAGCTAGATGTTCTAAGTAACTTGCTGCCACTCCTACAGCAGCTTCGTCTTATACTTTTATACTTGTACTTTTATGGTATAAAGATTGCTTCTTTCCTTAAACCTTATGAACCACCCTCTGCTAGCTTCTAACTTTTCTTCAATTCATCTTTCTCACTTCTTTCAGCCTTCATAGAACTGAAGAGAGTTAGGTCCTTGCTCTGGAGTAGGTTGTAGTTTTAGGGAAGCTGTAGTTGACTTCATCTCCTATCCAAACCTCTAAAGCTTTCTCCATATCAGCAATAAGGCTGTTTTGCTTTCGTATTATTTATGCATTAAAGGGAGTAACATTTTTACTTTTCTTCAACATTCCTTTGATAGTCACAACCTTGGGTAACTGTTTGGTATCAGAGGCCTAGATTTGGGGCTATCTTGGCTTTTGACATGCCTGACTCACTAAACTTAATCATTTCTAGCTTTTGACTTTAAGTATAAGGTATGTGACTCATCCTTTCACTTGAACACTTAGAGGCCATTTTAGGGATAATAATTGGCTCATTTTTAATATTGCTGTTTCTTAGGGAATAGAAAGACCTGTGGAGAGAGATAAAAACTGGGTAACAGCCAATTGGTAGAACAGTCAGAACAGTCAGAATGAATGACATTCATTGATTAAGCATGCCATCTTATATGGGTGTGGCTTGCAGGGCCCCAAAATAATTATAACAGTAACATCAAAGATAACTCATCACAGATCATCATAATAAATATAATAATAATGAAGATATTTGATATATTGCAAGAATTACCAGAATGTGACACAGAGACACAAAGTGAGCAAATGTTGAAAAATAGCACTGAAATAATTGCACATTGAGAGGTGCAAGGTTGCCACATTCAGTTTATAAAGAAACCTGCAGTATCTGTGAAACACAATAAAGCAAAGTACAATAAAATGAGGTATGCCTGTATATATGATAACTGTGGGCTGAGGACAAAATAAAATACCTTTCAGCATCTTTTGAAATTTACCATCTAAGAAGATTCTATCTTTCTTAGGAGACATGGAAACTTGACATTTATATATATACATTTATGTATTTATTTAATCCCTACTATGTTTCTTTAAGTAAGGGCTCTGCAGTAATGTGAAGAATACCTAAGGACAGAGACTAAAATTTAACTTTTTTTTTAATGGAAGACTTATACTGAGATGTTTTATAGACTTTGAGGATAAGTTGAATTTTCATATAATATTTGTGTCATCTAGTGGGATAATATTTCTTCTGTCAGCTATCCTTCACAGTATGATTTACTAAAAAAACACACATACACAAATAAAGAATTTCTGAATTATATCTAACTACCCACATGGCTTTTTATTTTACACTGCCCAATAATAAAAATATCTCCGATTATATCCCTTAGGCTCATAAATCAATGGTTTCTTTTCTTAGCAGATGGAAATATTTTTTTCAAAATATGTGATACTGAGTTCTATTTTCCATGAAAGTTTTTAGTAACACTTTATTAGAAGAAAAATAAGAATTATTTAATTATTTATAAGAAATATCATCAGAAGGAATACTTGTAAAAATAACTTCAAGTTCAATAGAGCCATACAGAGCATTCCCCATTTTTTTGTTTTGTTTTGTTTTCTGTTTAACCTGAGAGAATGCTATGTTCATCTGTGTTAGAAAAACTGAATCACGCATATTGGATGTCAAGTATCTCTGAGTCAGTTTCTCACCTTGCTTTGTATCTCTGCAGAGCTGATCTGAGCATACAGATTCTTTGAAATCAATGGGAGGCTGGCAGTTGGTTTAGTTCAGTGCCATCATGCATGACTAAAATTGGGCCTTTGTGTCATTTTTAATATGTTTTCTCCCCTTGTGATCTAATAAAGTCAGGAAACACTTAGTCAGCAGTTGCACAGAATCTTCTTATTAAGTAATTCAAGTCTTTTCATTTGAATTCATATATAAATTTCATGTTTTCATTGACTTCCTTAATTATCTGATTTTAATATCTCTCCTACACACACAGCCCTATTTTTTCCTTTATAACATTTAGCATTACTTGATTTTATATTATAATATATTAATTTATATTTTGGAAATTTATTTTGTTTTGTTTTGTTTATGGTTATAACCCCTGTATTTAGAACATTTACCATAATGTAAGTACTTAGTATATAGAAGTCTCTAATTTATTTTTTTTTTTTGAAGTCTCTAATTTATTTAAATGTACCTAATATCTATAAGAAGTCAGGTATTTTGATAAAGTTGTTAAATATTATATTTGAAGTATAACAGCATCCCCTTTATCCATGGTTTTGTTTTCCACAATTTCAATTACCTGCAGTAAACCATGGTTCAGAAGCAGATGATTCTCCTCCTGATATATTAGAAAGTCAGTAATGGCCCAATGCTATGTCAAAATGCCTATGACATTCCCCTCACTGTATATCATCATATAGGCATTTCATCATCTCACATTATCATAAGAAGAAGGTTGAGTACAGTAAAATATGTTAAGACCACATTTATGTAACTTATATTATAGCACATATTTATAATTATCCTATTTTATTATTAATCATTATTACAAATCTCTAATTGCCTAATTCACAAATTAAACTTTATCACAAGTATACATGTACAGGGGAGAAAAAACATAGTATATATAGGGTTTGGTGCTATCCATGGTTTTAGGCATCCACTAGAGATTTTGGAACTTACCCCTCATGGATAAGTGGGGAGACTACTGTATTTACTGGTGATGACATAGCTGGAGACTACCTCATTATTCTAAGAAGTCTCATCAAGTAATAAATGGAAAGCCTTTCTAGGTTTTTAAGGTAACAACCATTATTGATAAAGGAATTAGTGATCTTGACATCCAATTCCAACTTCTAATACTCCCCAGAAAGTATCTGGGACTCCCAAATAAAAAACCATTCATCTTTATTCATTTTTTCTTGTATACTTAATGAATGCAGACCACACACTCTTATTTATAATATATAGTTAGTGAAAAATTGTGTTGATTTCCACCAGCAGATGAGGAGGCGGCATGTGAAGAGATAAAGTGGTTTTCTGACTCTTTTTTTATTACACCAAAGGAAAGAAAGAAGCAGATTTCTTCTTGGGTACTACAAGGCACTGAGAATTCTCTACTATCCATTTCACACAGAAAAGGAATCTCAGTAGAAGGATACTGATTATAAGAGCGATTACTATAAAGATAATTTTAAGGAAAAAATGCCTATCATACAGATATAAAAGTAAACATGTGTGGAGGTTCCTCAAAATGTTGAAAATAGAACTGCCTTATGACCCAGCAATTGCACTACTGGGTATTTACCCTAAAGATACAAATGTAGTGATCCAAAGGGGCACGTGCACCCGGATGTTTATAGCAGCAATGTCCACAATAGCCAAACTATGGAAAGAACCTAGATGGCCATCAACAGATGAATGGATCAAGAAGAAGTGGTATATATACACAATGGAATACTATGCAGCCATCAAAAGAAATGAAATCTTGCCATTTGCGACAACATGGATGGAACTAGAGCATATCATGCTTAGCGAAATAAGTCAAGCGGAGAAAGACAACTATCATATGATCTCCCTGATATGAGGAAGTGGTGATGCAACATGGGGGCTTAAGTGGGTAGGAGAAGAATAAATGAAACAAGATGGGATTGGGAGGGAGACAAACCATAAGTGACTCTTAATCGCACAAAACAAACTGAGGGTTGCTGGGGGGAGGGGATTTGGGAGAAGGGGGTGGGATTATGGACATTGGGGAGGGTATGTGCTTTGGTGAGTGCTGTGAAGTGTGTAAACCTGGTGATTATGGACATTGGGGAGGGTATGTGCTTTGGTGAGTGCTGTGAAGTGTGTAAACCTGGTGATTCAGAGACCTGTACCCCTGGGGATAAAAATATATGTTTATAAAAAATAAAAAATTAAAAAAAAATAAACATGTGTTAAAGATTTTCCCTACTGGAAGAACCAGACAGATTTTGAAATTATTTCAAAGGATAATTGAAAGGATACATACATTTATAGATCAGGAATACTGAAATAAATATGTAAATGAAAGCAAAACTAATTTTTTCCCACATAGTGGGAAGAAAGACAATAGAATTTCTATTGAACATTAAAGAGCTTGCATGTCTACAACCATACTGAACCTATATTTTACAATATAAAAGATGTAGACTGTAGCTTCTACTCCTAAATGCTACCTGGGTAGATAATCTTGTAAACTTTTCTTCACATGGAACTATGCCATAAATTCTCCAGTTCCCAGGTATATATTACTGAGAACTTCAGTCTATATATCACATTCACTGACTATACCTGGCATTTACTTGCATGATAAACTTTGTACCACACTTCTTATAAGTGTTAATGTGATATGATAGTCACTATATCATTTTTGTAACATTGGTACCATTCAAATTTATTAATTTTTTAGTTATTAAAAATATTCTTGAAGATCTATAATACATAATTCATATTTCCAGTCTCCTAGGCTAAAATAAGATAATTACCAAGTGAGAGATGTTATCATTTGCTTCACTTTGTTTTCGATTGATAGAGTATTAATTTAATAACCCCAAATAATCACATGGAGAAGATATTATGGCCCTTTTTCATATTTCAAAACTAAGGAAATGAGCTTGCAGTAGTGTAACCACAATGTTGAATATTAAAGATCTCAGGAAGTATTCCTCTAGAATGTCTAATTAACAGAAAACAATCATACCCAAAGATTTTAGGCATCTGTATGAGTCATGGATTAATTTTTCATACTTCCCTATAGAAAAAGTGAGCTGAAAAGGGGGCAAACAATTGCCTTAAACTAATGGTCAAAACAGAAAACTTATTAAATATTAGTGTTTATAATCTTTTTTTCTGAAAAAAAAAAAAAAGGTTTTAGAAAACCTGGTTAACTTAGAGTGCTGATTGCTTTTCAACTAAATAATCAGTCTTCAATTAGGGGTTCCAAAAAGTTACTGTGATGGAACTGACTGTTTTTGTTTCTGCTTTGCCATGCTAAGATGATATAATGGTGTATGTTTCAGTGAGACTATTTTATGTTTAAAGAAACAAGAGGCCTTAGAGGAGAATACACATGATTAGTAGTCCTTTAATGCATTTATTCTATTTTGATTCCATCCATAAGGCATTTGAATGTCAACTCATGGCTATTTTTAAGAAATAGATGATTCCTCAAAAAATTTGGTTTTTGGTGTTTTTTGAAAGTTTTTTATTTATATAAATAGGCATTAGGTTTTCAAATTAAATTCTGACCTTAAGATCTCTTTATTTCTACCCTTGCCTATACCAGGATAAGCTTACCTCTAGGTAAGTATTGGATGTATATTCTGTTTTATTGTAGAACAAATTTATTAACTGTTATGAAGAAAAAGAAATCTCTAATGAGTACTGGTCATGACAACTACAAAACTACCATGTTTTCTTTATTTTGCTCCAGACCAGCAGTATAAAATAGGATTATCAGTAATGATGTAATGTTCATAATTTGTACTATCCTATATAGTCACCACTAGTCATGTATGACTATGGAGCACATGACATGCAGCTTGTGCAACAGAATTCTTAGTTCTATTTAATTTTTTTAATTTTTTTATTTTTTATAAACATATAATATATTTTTGACCCCCGGGATACAGGTATGTGAATAGCCAGGTTTACACACTTCACAGCACTCACCATAGCACTACCCTCCCCAATGTCCATAACCCCACCCCCCTTCCCCCAACCCCCCTCCCCCCAGAAACCCTCAGTTTGTTTTGTGAGATTAAGAGTCACTTATGGTTTGTCTCCCTCTCAATCCCATCTTGTTTATTTATTCTTATCCTACCCCCTTAACCATGGATAGGTGAACATAACGGATGAACATAATGGATCATATGTGGTGAACATAATGGATCAATTCTAGACTTTAAGTGGGGTTTAAAAAATATTTCCTGCAAAGCAAGAGTTTGTTATGCATCTTCAAGTCTGGTTCTCCCAGTAGAATTCCAGGAATAAGAATAAATGAGGAGGAATCCATGAATAAGTAAAAATCATGGGACCTCAATTATTCTGTTATAGAAAAAGTTTGGAATAAAGCTATTTCTGGTGCTTTTTCATAACACTTAATTGATTTGTGTGATTTCTTCCTTTTCCCCAGAAATGGGGTCAATCTTTTCAGAAAAAAAAATCATTTTTTGGTAATGAAGTGATAGAGATTAGATTGATCTACATAAATCTGCTTTTTCTACTGGAAAAACAATCAGATCATATGCTAACTAGAAGACATGTCAACATATATAAAAGACATTTAGTGTTTTTGCCTCTAAAGTTCAGAAATTAAAACACAAACAGTTTTGAATGATAGGGGTCCCTGGTTGCTCAGTCAGTTAAATGTCTTACTTTTGATTTTGCCTCAGGTCATGATATCAGGGTTGTGAAACTGAGCTCTGTATCAGGCTCCACACTGGGTGTGGAGACCACTTAAGCTTCTCTCTCTCCCTCTCCCTCTGTCCCCCACCTCGACTCAGATTTTTTTTAAAGTCTGTTTAAAAACATAAAATTGCATATGTATGTGGTTTATATTATATAATTTGGTAAAACTGACAGTGTTTTCATTTTCCTATTAAATGAAAATTAATAGTAAACATTAAAAGTGAATAAAATAGATAAATATAATGGGAATAATGATGGAGAGGTAGGAAGAGATACTATATCTACTTTAGTTCCACAAATTCTATAAACCTATATGGATCTACTGGATTAATAGGCTAATTGAAACTTTAAAGATAGGTTTTTGGTGTTTTTTAAAAAAGATTTATTTATTTATTTGAGAGAGTGAGAGAGAAAGCACGAGCTGGAAGAGAGGCAAATGGAGAAGAAGCAGACTCTCTGATGGGCAGAGATCAGGATGTGAGGCTCAATTCCCAGGACCCTTGGAAACAAGATCTGAGCCAAAGGCAGATGCCTAACCAACTGAGCTACCCAGGTGCCCTGCTTTAAAGATAGCTTTGTGACTCTCTCTCTTAATCAGTGATATCAAAAGGGATTGGTAGTGGAAAAATTGGATGTAAAGAAAAACATTTTCTTTCATGTGGGATCACCAGGCTCTAATCTGTCAATGGGATATCCAGTGCTGTTATAAAATTGTTCATTCACATGATATAGGATGTTTTTCTAGAAGAAATTTTCAGTAGAACTGGTTTGCTCCACACAAATTTGTTTATCTAAGGCAGAGGCTGTTCCATTTAAGGCCTATTTGTCATGATTTTAGTCTGAATGCTTCATGGATTCTAAAGTACTAAGGATTCAAGACACCATGCCATGTAAAAGCAGCAATTGGCATCCATGGTTCCATTGATTCCCAAGTGAAAAATGGTACCTCCATAAGAGCAAGTGCCACTCACTGCAATAATAATTATGTGAGGAAATTTGAAAAGAGAGGAAAAAATTTAGATAAACCCTGAAGAACTTTTTAAAATGTACAGGTAAGTTTAAATGAATTTCTACCTTTAATCTAACTTCTACTGGGTTTTCACAATTAATAAATCTTGTGCTGGTAATTTAACTAATGTCTACCAAGCCCCATCCATGTCCCTCTGCTAAATTTTGTAGTGTTGGAGCTGAAAAATGTAACAGCTATATGTCTCAGATAGCATTGTGTGATAGATTCATATTCAAGATTTCTGATTTAAGTCTCTGTTAGAATATAAAAGATCAGGAAGGAAAGAGAAGTGTCTTAACTATAACTCTAATAGCAGAAGTGGTAGCAGAAAGTTGATAGAGATGTAGGAAAGAAGCACTGAGAAATTCATGGATCATTACATGGATTGTGTACATGGATCATGTACAATGAATCATTACATTGTACACCTAAAACTAATATAACACTATGTTATATTTAAGTAAAAATAGAAGAAACACACAATAAATAAATAAAAATAAGAAAATAAAAATGTGTTATAGCCAAATAATAATAATAACAATGATGATGATGATGGTATAATAGAAGCAGGAACAAAAACACTTCTTCAGTGATTCCAGCACTAAATGGGTCAATGTCTCTAGTGAAGTGGTTAGTGTGGACTAGTGAGCTCAGCTGAAAGGTATAAGCAACATCTGTTCAGATACTATTACTGCTCATTTATCTCATTTATCATTATCCTCTAATATCTACCATACCGTTTTTTGTGTTTTTGGTCTTCAAAGAATTTTTAACCATTTTCTTTTATTAAACCCATCCTTGAATTATTTTGTTTTACTTTACCCAGCCCTACATAAATATCGACATAATTTATCGATTTACTTCTCAAGAAAATATTCTCTTTCAATCTTCTCAAGATCTCATGAACATGTTCTATGTCTTTGTCTTTCTTGACCTTGTTTCTTCCATTCTCCTGTGAAAGTTAATGTGTTTGCATATCAGGGACACAAAACTTAGACCCTCTATAAGGATAAAAGGCTTTAAATACTGACCAAAAAAGGGTAAGAGAATGAAGGCCTTGAGAAGTTCAAAGAACAGTTTCCATTATTGAAGAAAGAAAACCATTAAAAGATAAGACATCATATTAAGCGTTTGGCTAATGAATTTTAGTGTTTTCAAAGCAGTATAGTTGTTGTGTTTAAAAGGTACAAAATGAATGAGACAAGATGGCAGAGAACTAGGAGGAGGTGCCGTTTCAACCTGTACCCTAAAGTGAGCTGATTACCTACCAAAGAACTCTGATCACCCATGAAATCAGTCTGAGATTATAATTATACACATCTGGATCTCTTCAGGAGCAGTGGACAGGTAAAGTGGAGTGGGAACCTTGGACCAATATAGGAAGATAAACAAAATGGGGAGGGAGCCACCAGAAGCGACCCATTGAAAAGTGATGCCCCAATACGAGAGTGTCCTGCACTGGGTACCAGCACTAACTTGGAGTCTGGTTGAAAGCAGTCAAATAGAGCAAAGGATTGTGAGGGGAAATTGTGGGAATCGGGGTGGTTGGGGACAGGGGCTTAAGTCCCTGGAGAAAGGACAGCCACCCCTTGTGCTGAGCCAGAGAGAGTGCAGTGGAGGTCTTGGTCCCTGAATCACTAGTGCTCACAAGTGTGCCTGAGAATGCCTGGGTGCCTCGCCAGCTGGCAGAACCACAGCCTTTTGCACTCCCCACACACGCTCCATGCCGGACTATCAGAGTCTGAGTTGCACCCACATCCTCCCCTGAGAGAGGTACTGCAGGCACCAGCCAGGCCCTCTCAGACCCAGAAAGTCTGAGCACTCCCTGCCAGGCCCAGCAGGAAAATTTCAGTGTGCTATCACTGCTTGGGACCCCTCTGGCTGTATGGAGCTGCCCAGACAGCCGCAGCTGTCATGGTTTTGGGTACAAGCTGGAGTTCCTGTGTCCCCAGGGACTGCAACCCACCATGACCAGGTGGGATTCATCCCTGGGTTACAAGGATGGTTCAACATTTTCAAATGAATCAATGTGATAGAATAAGTCAATAAGAGAAGAGAGAAGAACCACATGGTCCTTTTAATTGATGCAGAAAAAGCATTTGACAAAATCCAGCATCCATTCCTGATTAAAACCCTTCAAAGTATAGGGATAGAGGGAACATTCCTCAACTTTATAAAATATGTCTATGAAAAAACCCACAGCAAATATCATCCTCAATGGGAAAAAGCTCACAGCCTTCCCGTTGAGATCAGGAACACGACAAGGATGCCCACTCTCACCACTCTGTTCAATGTAGTATTAGAAGTCCCAGCAACAGCAATCAGACAACAAAGAGAAATAAAAGGTATCCAAATTGGCAATGAGGAAGTCAAACTGTCTCTTCATAGATGACATGATTCTTTATATGGAAAACCCAAAAGATTCCACCCACAAACTACTAGAACTCATACAGCAATTCAGTAATGTAGCAGGATACAAAGTCAATGTACAGAAATCAGTGGCTTTCTTATACACTAACAATGAAAATATAGAAAGGGAAATTAGAGAAACGATTCCATTTACTATAGTGCCAAGAACCATAAGATACCTGGGAATAAACCTAAGCAAAGAGGTAAAGAATCTGTACTCGAAGAACTACAGAAAAAAAAAAAAAAAAAAAGAACTACAGAACACTCATGAAAGAAATTGAAGAAGGCACAAAAAGATGGGAGACCATTCCATGCTCTTGGATCAGAAGAATAAACATTGTTAAAATGTCTATACTGCCTAGAGAAATCTATATTTTTCATGCCCTTCTGATCAAAATTCCACCGATATTTTTCAAAGAGCTGGAGCAAATAATCCTAAAATTTGTGTGGGATCAGAAGAGACCCCAAATTGCTAAGGAAATGTTGAAAGAGAAAAACAAAACTGGGGGCATCACGCTACCTGATTTTAAGCTTTCCTACAAAGCTGTGATCACCAAGGCAGCATAGTACTGGCATAAAAACAGACACACAGACCAGTGGAACTGAGTAGAGAGCCCATATATGGACCCTCAATTCTATGGCCAAATAATCTTCAACAAAACAGGAAAAAATATCCAGTGAAAAAAAGACAGTCTCTTTAATAAATGGTGCTGGGAAAATTGGACAGCTATATATAGAAAAATGAAACTTGACCATTCTCTTATACCATACACAAAGATAAACTTGAAATGGATAAAAGACCCCAATGTGAGACAGGAATCCATCAGGAATCCTAGAGGAGAACATAGGCAGTAACCTCTTCAATATCAGCCACAGCACTTTCTTTTGAGATATGTCTCCAAAGGCAAAGGAAACAAAAGTGAAAATGAATTTTTGGGACTTCATCAAGATGAAAAGCTTCTTCACAGCAAAGGAAACAGTCAACAAAACAAAGGGGGAACCCACAGAATGGGAGAAGATATTTGCAAATGACAGTACAGACAAAAGGTTGATATCCAGGATCTATAAAGAACTTCTCAAACTCAATACACACAAAACAGAAAATCATATAAAAAAAAATGGGCAGAAGACATGTACAGACACTTCTCCAATGAAGACATACAAATGGCTATCAGACATATGAAAAAATGTTCATCATCACTAGCCATCAGGGAGATTCAAATTAAAATCACATTGAGATACCCCCTTACACCAGTTAGAATAGCCAAAATTAGCAATACAGGAAACAATGTGTGTTGGAGAGGATGTGGAGAAAGGGGAACCCTCTTACACTATTGGTGGGAATGCAAGTTGGTGCAGCCACTTGGAGAACAGTGTGAAGATTCCTTAAGAAATTAAAAATAGAGCTTCCCTATGACCCTGCCATTGCACTCCTGGGTATTTACCCCAAAGAAACAGATGTCGTGAAAAGAAGGGCCATCTGTACCCCAATGTTTATAGCAGTAATGGCCACGGTCACCAAACTGTGGAAAGAACCAAGATGGCTTTCACCGGACAAAGGGATAAGGAAAACGTCGTCCATATACAATATGGAGTATTATGCCTCCATCAGAAAGGATGAATACCCAACTTTTGTAGCAACATGGACAGGACTGGAAGAGATTATGCTGAGTGAAATAAGTCAAGCAGAGAGAGTCAATTATCATATGGTTTCACTTATTTGTGAAGCATAACGAATAACATGGAGGACATGGGGAGATGGAGAGAGAATGGAGTTGAGGGAAACTGGAAGGGGAGATGAACCATGAGAGACTATGGACTCTGAAAAACACCTGAGGGTTTTGAAGGGGTGGGGTGGGAGGTTGGGGGAAGGGTATTATGGAGGGCACATATTGCATGGAAGCATAAAAAATTCTGTTATGCTGAAAAGAAATTAAAAAAAAAAAAGAAAAAAAAGTACAAAATGTGAGCACTACTATAGGGTACAACTGAAAAACAACTATATTTAATGAAGCCTGGAAATTTCTCCCTTTATATTTTAATTAGAATTCTAGATAAATTTTAAAATGGTCCTGGGTAACCACATACTTAGTGGTAGGGAATAAAGCTGAAATCCTTTTTAACTACATTCTCAATGAATGTAGAGAATTGGTACTTCAAGTTAAAAGATGTCAAGGACAGCACATAATGAAACTGATGGAATGAGCCTGGATAAAATTCCAGAGGAGCAGAGTTCATTCTGCATGAATTGAGAAATAGTGGTCTGCAAATAATAACAAGCTAATTCTATCTCTGGACTCTTTATGAAGCAGAATATGTGAGAAAACATAGTTTCTCATTGACAAGTTTTGCAGAAAAACATCAATGGGAGAGATGTAGGTTTTAATTATGCAAGGAAGGAAAATTTTCTATGAAGAGAATGAGGATGGAATTTTTGTTATAACAGATAGAAATTCTAGATGATGCATACGGGAAGAGGATATAAGTGAGACCCTGATCTGGAAGGACATGATGAAAGAGATAAGTAAAAATACTGAGCAGAGAATAGAGAGATCTAAGGGGACTGTATTTTCTTCAATGGCTGATATTACCAACCCCATAATAATGCAATTTTTCTCCAAGAACAGAGTTGGGCTTAGGATCACAGGCTATATATTCAGCATGAAGATAGAGATTTCCAAACATACCAATGGCACTCCATTGAGTATGTTTAGGACAGTCAGAGAGATAAAAAACTGAATCACAAAGTAGATTTGAGGATGGTACAGTTTAGTTAAGAGTCATATCAGATTCATCCTCTTGGTGTCCAGGCAGTGATATCATGACCTCAAGTGTCCTTATACTGTCTACCTAGATTATGAATTTTTCATGTAATTGGTGCTCAAATAACATTTTATTTGATTCTCTTATTATATAACTCCTAGCAACTTTGGTGCATGTGACTGTGTGAAATTGAGCAGGGAAATAATACTGAGGGTGTATATGTCTATAAATAACCCAATTAAGAGATATTAATAATGTGTCACATATCAAAAGTATGGATGTAATATTTAATGAGTAACAATAGCAAAAAATACTATGGTGATGCTTATAACTGAAAATAAATGTCAGCAGATTTGGTATCCCATCACCAAATAACAGACACTGATTCTACAAAAATGCTCAATCACAACCAAAGCACAGTTACAAAAATATTGATCTTGTAACAACATTCTTTTGAAATGACTTTATTTCAGTTCAAACAAATGGCTCA
Organism: Mustela putorius furo; assembly: GCF_011764305.1. Classification (NCBI taxonomy): domain Eukaryota; kingdom Metazoa; phylum Chordata; class Mammalia; order Carnivora; family Mustelidae; genus Mustela; species Mustela putorius. Next base: position 4,228,064 of record NW_025421305.1, read on the forward strand.
AGCAAATTTAAAAATGAGTTTGAAGCCTCATAAAGGAATTTTAGCATGGTATTATGAAACTACTTATTTTGACTGGCTTGGAGAAGTAATTGTTAATTTCTCTAATAGAAATATGAAACACTGTAAATGATGGAATGCAGCTGTGGGCTTTAGGAATTAAACAGTTCATAATTGACAATCAAGTTTCCAAACTATTTTCTTCTGATAATCACCAAGTATTAAAGCCTCGCTGAAATTTCATTTCATAAGGATTCAATAACTTTCAATAAGGCTACAATGAGTTTTATTAGGGACACCATACATTTTAAATGTCCTATAATCCATAATTTACAATAAAATTTCTATATGGACTATAATCTTTTGTACAGATTTACGTATAAGACTACATAAAATTGTCATTTTTTCAGGAAGGCTAATCTAATTTAGAAATAATTCTAATGTGTGATATTTAACTGTAATGTTATGTGACTACATTTAAAAAAAAGTATTCCACTTTCAGATATTCATTTCTATCCATGTTAGTCCCTTCAAAGAGCAGAACCATGTTACAATGCATGTGAAAAACTGGGTATGGGAATGAAGCAAAGAAATGTAGCAATAAAGGTAGTTATCAAATATCTAAGTTGTTTGAAATATAGTTGTGTTGTCATCTTCTTCATTTACTTCCCATCTGCTTGCTATAGATACTGGTTGCAGCTTATAACAGTTTGAAACAGTTATATTTGATCTTAACAGCATTTTCGCCCAGATGATAAAATAGCACTCACTGAACATCACTATGTGGACAGGTGATAGAAAAAGACAAGGCAGTGATTCATAACATTATCTGTTAATCTAAAATAAAACAACCTGAACAAGCCAGTACAAGATAACAAAGAGAATATGCGTGCATGAAGCCTGCACAGCATTCTATGTTGGGAATGTACTTAGGAGCCACCAGGAGGAAATCTTAACTCTGTGAAGACTTGCTATGTACATTGTTGGCAAAACATTTACTAATTAAAAATCTAGCAGTAGATGGAAAATTTATCAAGTGCAAGTGAGAGCCTGAAGAAGGAATATAGAAAATTGGAATTGATGCATGACCTCCGCAACACAGAATAAACATTGAATTGACCTTAATGTTATGAGCATCTGGTAATTTTCCAGAAACAAATCTAATCATTATAAACACAGCAAAATATCTTGAAGTGGTGCTAAAGACGACATAATTTTGGTATATGTTTTTATAACTAATTCCACATTTCTGACATGACCAGAATTGTTTTATTCCATCTGCTATCAGGCTCTATATCTGGGTTATTATTATACCCCTCACCTTAGAATTTTATTTGCAAAATCAAGTAAATCCCAAGGACTCGATTTCACTTTTTTCTGTGGGTAATCCTAAGTATTCATTTAAAGTTTTCTTTTTGTGTTTGAAACTACCACTAGCAAAATACACTTTGAGGTAAAAGAAAATGGGAAAAATGAAACTAAATATTTATCTTCCAAATGTTATAGATCGTAACCAAATTCTGAAAAAAGATGATTTCCATTATTCATCCTACCTATTCTTCCATCTATCTACTCAAAAATAAATCTAATGAATGTCAGCTGTGTGATGAGTGTGTGGAATAAGAGACTAATATAACAAAGTTTTGTCTATGTGAAATTAACTGTCTAGAAGTGAAAACAGATATAAAATAAAATAGAATAATTATATTATCATCAGGGGTACATTTATCATCTGTAACGTATTTTACATATGCTTTCTTATTTACTTTTCATGATAATGATATGAGCTAAGGATCATTATTTCTATTGTGCAGGAGAGAAAACTCATGTTTATAGACACTCAGTAGCCTGTCTTATGTTCAAAAGATAGACTGTGTTTAAAATATTTGATGTATTACAAAGTATCTGCCCCAAAATGCTTTAATATAACCTTAATGCCATGGTTGCCATATGAGATTGTGAACACTGTTTCTGATAAACAATTAAATCACATCGCATTGATACTAGTTTTCTAAAATGACTAACAAATTGCTACATATATGGTGGCTTAAACAAAAGAGACTTATTCTTACAGTTTTGGACAAGAAAAGACCAAAATAAGTTTTGCAGCACCCTGTCAGTTGGGCCCTGGTCTCTTCAGAGGCTATAGGGGAGAATCATTTCTTGCCTCTTAGAGCTGTTATTCCTTTGTTGTGGATATATCACTCCACTCTCTACCTTTATGATCACAAAACCTTCTCCTCTTTGGAATGTCAAATCTCCCTCTGTTTTCCCTCTATTTATAAAAAGGTATGAGATTGCATTTAGGGCCACTCAGATAACACAGAAATATCTCCATATCTCAAGATCCTTAACATGTACAGCTTTTTTTTTTTAATTTTCTTTTCTTTCTCCCTTCTGCCTTCCTTCCTTTTCTCTTTTCTTCCTCTCACCCTCCTTCCTCTCTCCCTTCCTTCCTTCCTCCCTCATATAAAGTAACATTTACAAATTCCAGAGGTTAGGATGAGGGTATGTCTTAGGTGGCCATTACTAAGATTACCAAACTATTCTAGACTACATTAAACTTTACCTTGAATCCTGCAATGGGTGTTTCTTTAATTGGATTCCCAGTTTATAATTTCGTCTTTTCTAAACAATTTTTATAAACCAGCAGATCATTTTTCATTAGATCCATTTTTCTATTCTAAATTTTTTATAGTTCTAATATCCACTGATTCATATCTGGAAAATTTTCCCTTATAGATCTTACTTTCCTCCATCTAACTAACTTCCTTTTATATCAATGCACATTCTTGATTCTAGTCAGACCAACATCATCACTCTCTAGTTAGGATATAACACTCATTCCTTATGTTATTTCTTTGCTTATGCAGATTATCCTCACTTGAAAACTCCTTTTTTTTTTTTCCTGATTTAACCATCTAAATTACTATTTCAGAAAAATTAATGGAAAGGCCAACATTTCCAAAGGGAGAAAAAAAATAATGACAGGTAAAAAATGTGAAGAGAAAAATCATAAAATGATTAATATGTAAAACTGTTCCATATCAAGCATAACGAAAAGGAAATTTAAAAATATAAAGTGAGTATTTCTATACTCATTTCATACCTAAGTATTCACAGGTAGAGTAAAACAGTTATTCTCATACATTGGCTTTCATATTCTCCATTTCATTTAGTAATTACATCCCTATTATAATCCTTGTTTGCTTGAACTCAACCAGTCTAATTAATATTCCAATTTTAGCTTCTCGGTGCTTTTCAATGTTTTAAAATTCCTAAATATAATGTGATATAATGAGCCAATACTAAAAATTCCCCCAGTTATGAAAGTCATCTGTATTGTATTAGAATAAGAAAGTGGACTATAAAAGAGTAAAATTTTCATTTGGTTTTAAAGGCCATTGGATGTCCAACAAAATGTGAAATTATTTCAGTACAGAAACCAAATTATATACTACTTATTTATTCTACACAGTATTTAAATGATATTGGAAGCCTACATAAAATAATGATACTGTTATTCTGAAAATAAATAAATTAAAAAATAATAATGCTTATAAACTAAACGAAATGTATAACTCCTTTCCTTTCACAGCAAAGGAGTAGTAGTTAAAACGGAAGATTGTAGTAGTTAAAATGGAAGATTATCTACCACAAATGTAAACACAACTGAGGAGTTTGGGGAGGTGGGGTGAGCCTGGTGGTGGGTATTGTGGAGGACATGTATTGCATGGAGCACTGGGTGTGGTACATAAACAATGAATTTTGGAACCCTGAAAAAAAATTTAAAAAATGTAAACAAAGGCATTTTCATATGAGATAGTCGCATATTTCAATGGCAGAAAATGTAGTTGTATACAATATATTTTTCCCCAATCACTACTAACATAGAATAAAGCCGAATGTGTAGAATCATGCTTAGCGAAATAAGTCAAGCGGAGAAAGAAAACTTTCATATGATCTCCCTGATATGAGGAAGTGGAGATGCAACAGGGTGGATTAAGGGGGTAGGAGAAGAATCAATGAAACAAGATGGGATTGGGAGGAAGACAAACCATAAATGACTCTTAATCTCACAAAACAAACTGAGGGTTGCTGGGGGGAGGGGGGTTGAGGGAAGGGGGGTGGGATTATGGACATTGGGGAGGGTATGTGCTATGGTGAGTGCTGTGAAGTGTGTAAACCTGGTGATTCACATACCTGTACCCCGGGGGGATAAAAATATATTATATGTTTATAAAAAATAAAAAAATTAATAAAAAAAGAAAAGAAAATTTGAAATGAATATATATTTCAGTATCTAAAGAGAGGCCCCTAACTAGGAGTAAAGAGGCTAGGGGAAAGTCTTTGATTCATGTCATACTTTGTGCTGCTCCTTCTCCAAATCAAAGGAAATTGTTTCATGGCAAATTCTCATGTTTGCATTGCTTCATTGTCACCTATGAACAGAGGACTTAGTGATGTATAACTAGTTTTGTCTTTTTCAGGTAGTTCATCCAGAAATATTTCTGGATTTCTGAGAGAACTACTTGTATAAGTTCTACTAAATGTAATATAAGTAGTCAAAGCCATGTCTTTTATGACATGAAAGAGATACCTGAAAATTTTCTAGCCTATATTCTTCAGTTGCAGTTTACCTGCTCTTTAAAAGCCAATTCAACATTTCAAAAATAATAATGATAATAATAATAATAAAAAAACACATTTATTTTTATATACTATCTAAATGTTCACTGAAGCTGTTTATGATTTCTTCTCAATAATTTCTGAGTATATTATTAACTGGTATTATTCTTCTTTTAAGGCAGATACCTTTTAGGATTTAATAATGTCACTAAGAATAGCTAAACGTTTTTAATGCTATTAAAATTATCATGATATTTTTGAAAATTCTTCCCCCCTATGCAACACTGGTTACCTCCTCACATGAAATCCCATCATCATGTCAAGAGACTGAAAGACATGAGGATAGCACTTTCTAAGTTTCATTTTTATTTAAAATGTTTCTTAACAGTCTTATCTTTAACTTAACATGTATAATTCTTTTTTGGTCTCTGGAAGACTTCCTTCACCTTTGGCTTTTCTATTAACCCTTTGTCTTCAACTGTCTCATACTTGACTATATACTCTTTTTTCAGTCACCTTTCCTCTGTGCTACAGTCTGAATGTTTTTGTCCTCTCCCCAGATTCATGTGTAGAAACCAAAGGCCCAAAGTCTTGGTTAGGAGGCTTTTGGGAGATCATTATCTTATGGGGGTGGAACCCTCAAGAATTGGATTAGAGCTCTTACAAAAGATGCCCCAGGCAGTTCCCTTAACTCTTCCACCTCTACCATGAGAAATCAGCAATCAGCCCTGCCCAAACTGAAGAGGACTCCTCAACAGAACCTGACCATATATTCTGGCCTTCTGATCTTGAGCGTCTAGCCTCTAAAAGTGAGCAATACATTTCTGGTATATGTAAGCCAACTAGTTTATGGTATTTTGTTATAGTAGCCTAAACTGACTAAGACACCTCTCTTTACCATTCAGTGCTATTCTCTTCAGAGCTCTGTTCTTTGCTTTATTCTCTGCTTGTTCTATAGTCACTACATGGCAGTTACCCATATGTCTATGAATCATGCTGTTACTCTGGCTCAGTAGTTCCCAGCCAATGATTATTTGCCCCTCCCTACAGGAAACATTTGGCAATGTCTGCAGATTTTTTTTTTTTTTTAAATAGAAGATGGTGCTACTGGGATCTAGTGGGTCAAGGCAAGTGATGCTGCTAAACATCCTATAATATATAGGACATTCCCCTCACTACAAAGATGTATCTGTCCACAAAGCTCAGTGCAACATAGTTGCCATAGTTTGAGCTATTACAAACTTCTACCTCAAATGTTATGAGCATGTGGCAAGTACATTACAACTGCCTGGAGGTCCTAAAGACCACTAAGCTTCAATGTGCCCATCACTAAACTCATGGTGAGAAACCACAAGTCTTTCAAAAATTTAAGCACCAAATTTATGAGTATCATACCAACTATCTTGTTTCATGCCCTAATTCCAAAAACAAAAACAAGTAATAAGCATCTGAATTACAACCTCCTATGTGTTTCCAATAGTCCATACACCTGTCTCTCCCTAAGTTATCTTCTTATGTAAAGGAATATTACCTCTTTCTAGAGGTAGTCTCAAAATCTTCATTTGGAGTGTCCCAATTTCTTGTTCCACCATTTCCAATCCATGACTAAAGATGCTGGTTTTTTCATGTAATACTGTCACATCATTTTTCTTTTCAAGGTAAATGTTATGACTTTGGGGCTTATTGTATAAGCCCATGTATCCATGTATGCATGTATTGTCCATGTATAATGTCATAGTTGCTTACCTGCCAGCTTCAATTCCCATCACTTTGTTGAACACATTCTTACTCCAGTGATACTGAGTTACTTGTGAATATACAGTATTTTTCAAACACTCCTATATTGAAAAATATTCCTATATTGAAAAAGAGTCTTTTCTCTGCCCTCTCTTGTCCCCTCAGCAAAAGCATATGTATTCTTTAAAGTTCGGGCAAAATAATGCCTGCTCATTAATTTCACACTGAATCAGTCAATTTGGATTTTTCTGTTTCCCCCCACCCTTAATACATATCTCTATTTCAGTAATTATCATATTACTTGCACATTATTGCATAATCTCCGCTTTCATTCATCTTATATCTGACTTTGAGCCCATGTCAGAAAAATAATTTTCCATCATTCCCCAATTTTTTATCTCTAAGGACACTGGAAAAGATTTTATTGAACCCGTATTCTGAAAAATATAACTAAAACAAACTGATGTCCCAGATCTCTTGTGAATTGCCGATCCCCAGACCAATTAACTTAAGTCACAGAATGAGTAGCGTATGCAAAGCCATCAACTTCTTGGAAAATATTTGATGAAAAGAACAAACTGAATGGAAAGAAAGTGTATTCTTGGAGAAAAAAAATTTCCTGAACATCTACTTCAGTTGTCTCTTTGCAGGCAGAGGATATTTTATGTTTCAAAACTGAAATTCTCTAGATTTTCCCATTAAACTGGTGATCTATTACTAGAAAAAAAAATACAAAGAAAACATTTGTTTTGTCTTCATTTATTTCCCTAATTATCATGCCCTTAAAACTACCCACTCTACCAAATTACAGAAATATTTAAGTTTGGTTTGACACCAGATCCATTTCACCCAACATATGTTAGAGCCCCCCTTCAGGGACAATAGAGTGAAATGGAAAGGGTGTTTGAGGAGCCTTCAACATGGCATATATGAGACAGAATTTTCCTATTATGATTCTGCTTCCTGAATAACTGATCTGCAATAGATTAATCTAGTACATTGACTGGCAGAACCCATCTTCTTAATAATCTTAATCAGTATCCTGCTCTTATCCAATCTCAAATAGCCATGCAACCTACCACATTTGGTATGGAAATGTAGGATTCTTCCACTAGTGCAGTCCTCTCCTGACATTCAAACAGAATATTGCCCAGAAGCCTCCTATGTGTTTACTTGCTTATTTTAGTCTAATCCATGTCTAGTCCATTATTCTTCTCTTTGAGGAAAGGAGCAAAAGATTATTCAATGACACATGCTAACACTCCAAAAATAATTGGCATTAGTTCTATTATATTAATTAAGGATAATTCAGGTGAAAAGTTGATAAAGAAAATGTTAGGGAATATAGAATTATCATTATTAACAATGTAGGGGCCAAAAGAATAATACCTCCTTGACTTTTTTTCTGAAAATTATATGTGTATATGTTATGAAACTAGTATGTCTAAGAAATGGTAATATAACAAAAAATAAGAGTATGGTGTAATTATCTATGAATAATTCTTTTGATGATTTAAACTAATTAACAGTTAATGTTGCTATAAATAAATTATATAGGTTCATCAAAATTATAATTACTATAATTGTTATGGGCTTATAAAAATATCTATTCTATGACCTCTATTTTGGCATCCTAATTAAGGTGGGGGGACTTAAAAAGCCACATTGCATATATTTTGAAAGTTAAAAAAGAAAAAGTCATGAATGAAGAAAAGTAACTTTGATATCCTATGTAACATTTACGATTTTTTTTTTGTTTCTTTTTTTGTACTGCCCAGAAGATATGTTTGGCATATCTTGAAGAAGCAGAAACATCACTGTGAATATCCATCAGGTAAAGCAATTTTTATCCTATTAGGAGGTCTATGAAAGACATGAAAAGACAAGAAAAATAATTTTAGGTTGAAGAGAAAATGTACATGGTGTTACCATCTGCTTTGAAAGAATGCCACGTAGATAAGAGTGAAAACCCATCTGATGGTGCTACCCTGTAAGAAACTGGAATAATGAAATTTTATTTCTTAAAGACAAAACTCAGAGATGCTTAAGAAAATTGGAAAATGCCAAGCAGACTGGCAGTGAACAAGACAGATATACTGTCTATGTTAAAAACAGAGTCTTACAGTGATAGACAGAGCTCTTCAACTACATTTGCTTAAAATATGATGCATGGAATCCATAAATTACCCTATATTATTCATTATAAAGAGTATAGTTATATATTGTGAATCAATAACTATTTTAACAAATGTTCTTTCTACTTAAAGAAAAATTAGATTTCTGCTTTGGGTAAATAATACTTCACTGAAGGTAGTTTCTACCATATTATAGAGTCTGACTCCATTTTGGATGTTTGACTGTTTGACAGACTTCAAGCCCCAATACCCCTCCTTCTCCTTCTTTTTCACAGCTAGGACTAATGAGTGACCTGGCATTTTCTCCTATGGCACCAATGGGAAGTCAAAAATATGCAAGCCCCTGCCCACCTGGGAACTCTCCTCAGTTCTACCCACCAAATACAATAAAAACCAAAGCAGTTGTCCTTCCCTGCTCTCTCAGATCAGTTCAGACCAGTTTAAAAGTCTTCCCTGCTCTCCCAAGGAAACCTTATATATGAGTAATAAGTCTCTTCATACCTACCTTTCTGATGCATAAGTAGGATCATCAGCTCTAAACTTTGAACCTAATTCTGCATGAAGATGCCTCAGCCCACCATTGCAGGGTTATTTCAACACACTTCATGAATATATAACACACTACATGAATATATAATAAGATAATTCATATGAAAGACATATGATAGAAGTTTCAGATTATAGAAAACATCCTAATACAATCTAGCTCATAAATGTTAACCAAATAAAACATTTTAGCTTAGTCTTAGATATACAATTAGGTTATTAACTACCTAGATTAACATAGTTAAAAGTATCATTCTCCAATTACAATTTTATTTTCAATATTTGTATATAGGTACTAAAATAGGAATTCACTTTAATGTTTAAATGAGATCCTTAACTAGGAGAGTCTGCAGTCACAATGATTTGTAGAATATAAATAATGAATGCGTCCTGAAGGCACAAAATCTGCATATTAATAACTGCATTTACAGAAGAGATAAATACAATAATTAATTTTGTGCCTTGATTATTCTATTCAATCTTAACCTTGAAAAATATTTACAGAATATGGGGTTAATAAGTTGTGGTATAAAAGAAAAAAAAAACAGTATTTTTGTCCTTCACAGAGTTAATTCATATGTTTCTATCTGTATATCTAGATGTAGATGTGTAGCTGAATGGGATAGGAATTTATATATTGAATTAATATTTATTCATTACTACCTCTAAATTCATGTTGATTCCAACCACTGGAGTTTAAATTCATTATGCTTACACAGGCATATATATAGACACACACACACACACACAACACTGGTACATACACATATGTATATATATATATTGAATATATATGATATATATAAAATACAAGATAGAATTATATATACCTATGTTTATATAGCATAATCAAATTTGAAGTGGTCAGGGTTACACACTTAATATATATACACAAACTTTAATAGTATATACAATATAATGCATTCCTTGATCATTCTTACTTCCAACTACAGATATTTCTAATAAAAATAAATAAATATTTAAAAGGATCAATAATACCCTAAAATTCCTTCCAAAATATATGAACTCTTAACACAGTCTATCCCTGTTAGTGAAAAATCTAAAAATATGAAAACTGAGTCTTCATAGCGGCAGCAATGAATCAAACCTATTACAGAGACTTCAAGCCACTCCAGCTGCATATGAAGGAGGTGTGAAAAAATGAAAGTTCAATAATCTAAAAAAACATAGTGCCTTTCCGCACTTTGTGGGTTGGTGGTGATTGTGGAGCACACAGAGTAGTATTCACTCAGTGGGTGATTTTTGCAATAGCAGTCTGATCTTAGACTAAATCCTAATCCAAAATTAAAACTCAAAATGTGTTTCATTGCATTGGAGCCAACATTTTTCTGACACATATTCTCTAACTAAGCTCCCCTAAATCTCTGATTGTCTTAAGATTTTACCTTATTTTAATGTATATCTTTAGAACATCTATTTTGCAAAAAAAGATACCATTTTAAAACACATATGTTTGGATGATTGCTTCTTATTCTCATTACCTCATTTGGGAAATTGTAGATACTCTCTTACATATGGCAGAATAATAAAATAGAGTTGAGAATGTATCCAAAATTTCTATTTTTCTTTTTGTGATAACCTGGAAGATACTCAGATACTCAATTAACAGAGTATAACTACAGAGATTTTCACTTTTTCTACTTTAGGGTATTAAAAATGATTATAAATTATACCAAATATGAATTATTAAAGTAGCTGAATTTTCTTTTGGTGGGAATACAAATGTTAATTGCTGTTTTTCATTTGTTTATATGGTTCTGTCATTTAAAGAAAATAATAAGGTAATAACACTGATACTTTTTAAAATAAACTCATTAATAAAAACATAGTTTTAAAAACACCAAATAAGCTATTAGTAATTCCTAATCTGTGAGTACATGGGGAAATTAACAGTGTGAGCTAAGTCCTCTGAATTTAAGTTACAACTAATAGAGCTTTGCTTCAAGAAGACATGAGATACTCAGGCTTATGAGAAACAATTTCCCATTGAGCAATACTTAACACAAAGATGAAATCATGTGGGAAAATATTGGATTGCAAATATGTGTGACAACTTAGATGATAATAAATGTCAGATAAAATTTCAGTGTAAAATCAACATTTGTTATTTAACAGTCATGTTTATTGCAGCAGTATTCACAATACACAAAATCAGTAAACAACTTAAGTGTCCACCAAGAGATGAATGGAAAAGATGATACACACACACACACACACACACTTGTGTACATATATGTTTATATGTGTTTGTGTGTATATATGATATTTGTACATATGTGTATATATGTATATATATGTTACTTGTATGTATATATATGTATGTTTATATGTGTGTATGAATATATACACACACAATGGAGCATTTTTAGCAGTGAGAAAGAGGGAAATCCTTCCATGTGTGACAACATGGATGAGTCTTGAGGGCATTATGTTAAAGACAGAAGTCAGACAGACAAAAACAAATATAGCATGAGAGCACTTGTATGTGGAATCTAAAAAAGCCAAACAAAAAATAAACATAAAAAATAAAAAAGGAAAACTTATAAGAACAGAGTAGAGTGATGGTTACTAAGGTATAGGGGGTGGGAGAATTAGGGCAATGTTTAAGGATACAAACTTGCAACTAGTAGACAAATAAGTTCTAGAGACCTCATCTATAGCATAGTAATTATAGTCAACAATGTTATATAATAAACTTCAAAATTGCTAGGAGAGGGGCACCTGGGTGGCTCAGTGGGTTAAAGCCTCTGCTTTCGGCTCAGGTCATGATCCCAGGATCCTGGGATCAAGCCCCGCATCAGGCTCTCTGCTCGGCAGGGAGCCTGCTTCCTCCTCTCTCTCTACCTGCCTCTCTGCCTACTTGTGATCTCTGTCTGTCAAATGAATAAATAAAATCTTTAAAAAAATAAATCAATAAATAAAAATAAATAAATAAATAAAAATTGCTAGGAGACTAGATCTTCATTATCCTTACTACATACAAAAAGATAATGATATGATAGATATGTTAATTAGTACTATGGTGGTAATCATATTGCAGTATATAAATATATTAAATAAACATGTTATATATCTTAAACTTATACAATATTGTATGTCAATTATAGCTCAATTTAAAAAATTCTATCAGAAGCATCCTTCTATTTTGTGCTGCTTCTCTGTGCACCAATTCCCCATCTAATCACTAATAAATTTATATAAGGAAGTAATACAACTTACTTATTAAATTCAGTGGCAACAGACTAACAGATTTTTTTTAAATATACAGATGAAAAGAAACCAAATAATAGAGAAAATCTTGATAGAGTGGCAACAATCTATGGGATTTTGGCATCAAGAGTTTGTTAGATTTTAATCTGGCAACTTGCAAAGTTATCTATTAACTACAATGATACTGATGCACTAACATTACATTGTTTAAATACTGAAATGAGATCTAGGAAGATAATGTATGCAAGGCATCTGCCACAAAATAGGCACAAGGTAAGACTTCCAAAACGACTAGAAATTTGGGAAAAAGTAAATCATATGAGATTGAAAGGAATGTTTTGTTTTAGTTTGGAAGGGTCTTTTGATTCTATGAATAAGAAAATATTTTCTCCAGAAATCAAAGTTTGGGACAAAATATACAAGATAATATGATTTTCCCAATAGACACAGAGACAGATAATGTGATAAAATCTAATACTCTTCCATGATAAAAATATTTGACACACTCAAAGTCTTTTTATGAGGCCAGGATTACCTTGATCCCAAAACCAGACAAAGACCCCATTAAGAATTGCAGATCAATAACCCTGATGAACACAGATGCAAAAATTCTCACCAAAATACTAGCCAGTAGGATGCAACAGTACGTTAAAAGGATTATTCACCACAACCAAGTAGGAATTACTCCTGGGCTGCAAGATTGAATCAACATCTGCAAATCAATCAAAGTGATAGAATATATTAATAAAAGAAAGAACAAGAATCATATGATACTCTAAATAGTTGCAGGAAAAAAAAAAACATCTGATAAAGTACAACATCCTTTCTTAATTAAAACTCTTCAGTGTAGGGATAGAGAGTACATACCTCAATGCCATAAAAGCCATTTATGAAAAACCCACAGTGAGTATCATTCTCAATGGGAAAAATGGAAAGCTTTTGCTCTAAGATCAAGAACATGGCAGGGATGTCCACTATCACCACTGTTATTCAACATAGTACTAGAAATCATGGCCTCAGCAATCAGACAAGAAAAAGAAATAAAAGGCATCCAAACTGGCAAAGATGAAGAAGTAAAACTCTCACCCTGCAGATGATATATTAATTTATGTGGAAAACCCAAAAGACTCTACCCCAAAACTGCTAGAACTCATACAGGAATTTGGTAAAGTGTCAGGATATAAAATCAATGCACAGAAACCAATTGTATTTCCACACACCAACAACAACACAGAAGGAAGAGAAATTAAGAAGCTGATGCCATTTACAGTTGCACCCCAAATCATAAGATACCTAGGAATAAACCTAACCAAAGAGGCAAAGAATCTGTACTCAGAAAATTATAAAGTACTCATGAGAGAAATTGAGGAAGACACAAAGAAATGGAAAAACATTCCATGCTCACAGGTTGGAAGAACAAATATTGTGAAAATGTCTGTGCTACCTAGAGCAAACTATGCATTTAATGCAATCCCTGTAAAAATGCAATAAACTTTTTTCAAAGAAATGGAAAAAAATAATCCTAAAATTTGTACAGAACCAGAAAAGACCCCGAATAGCCAGGGTAATGTTGAAAAAGAAAACCAAAGCTGGTGGCTCACAGTTCCAGACATCAAATTCTATTACAAAGCTGTAATCATCAAGACAGTATGGTACTGGCACAAAAACACACATAGATCAATGAAACAGAATAGAGAGCCCAGAAATGGACCCTCAACTCTATGGTCAACTAATCTTAGACAAAGGAGGAAAGAATGTCCAACGGAAAAAAGTCTTTTCAACAAATGGTGTTGGGAAAATTAGACAGCCACATGCAGAGGAATGAAACTGGACCATTTCCTTACACCACACACAAAAATAAACTCAAAATGGATGGAAGACCTCAATGTGAGAAAGGAATCCATCAAAATCCTTGAGGAGAACACAGGCAGCAACCTCTTCGACCTCAGCTGCAGCAATTTCTTCCTAGACACATCACCCAAGGCAAGGGAAGCAAAGGGAAAAAGTGAACTATTGGGACTTCATCAAGATTAAAAAAAAAAAAAAAAGCTTTTTTGCACAACAAAGGAAACAGTCAACAAAGCTAAATGACAACTCACAGAATTGGAGAGCATATTTGCAAATGGCATATCAGATAAAGGGTTAGTATCCAAAATCTATAAATAACTTATCAAACTCAACACCCAAAGAAGAAATAACCCAATCAATAAGTGGGCATAGGAGATGAACAGACATTTCTGCAAAGAAGACATCCAAATGGTCAACAGACACATGAAAAATTGCTCAACATCACTTAGCATCAGGGAAATACAAATTAAAACCATAGTGACACACCAGCTCACACCAGTCAGAATGGCAAAAATTAACAAGTCAGGAAATGACAGATGCTGGCAAGGATGTGGAGAAAAGGTAATCCTCCTACACTGTTGGTGGGAATGCAAGCTGGGACAGCCACTCTGTATAGTATGGAGGTTCCTCAAAAAGTTGAAAATAGAGCTATCCTATGACCCAGTGATTACACTACTGGTTATTTACCTGAAAGATACAAATGTAGTGATCTGAAGGAGCAACATTTTCCCCAATGTTTATAGTAGCAATGCCCACAATAGGCAAACTATGGAAAGAGCCCAGATGTCTATCAACAGACTAATGGATAAAGAACATATTAAATATATATATATATATATATATATATATATATATATATAAATTATGAAGCCATCAAAAAAATCTTGTCATTTGCAATGGCATGGATGGAACTAGAGGGTATTATGCTAAGTGAAATAAGTCAATCAGAGAAAGAAAATTATCTTATGATCTCACTGATATATGAAATTTGGGAAACAAGACAGAGGATCATAGAGAAGAGAGGGGCTAAAATGAAACAAGAAGAGAGGGGGTAAAATGAAACAAGATGAAACCAGAGAGTGAGACAAACCATACGAGACTCTTAATTTCAGGAAACAAACTGAGAGTTACTGGAGTGGAGGGGGGAAGTGATGGATGGAGTGGCTGGATGATGGACATTCAGGAGGGCATGTGCTATGGCGAGTGCTATGAATTGTGTAAGACTGATGAATTACAGACCTATACCCCTATAGCAAATAATACATAATATGTTAATAAAAAAAATTGACACAGAAATAAAAAGGGGGGGGCCTTCTCAATCTCATAAACAGCATCTATGTAAAATCCAAGGCTAGTATCAAACTTACTGGTGGAAGTCTGAGATTGTCCCTAAGATAAGAAACAAGACAAGCTTGTCTACTTTGAATATTACTAAGATGATAATTCTACCCAAAGTGACTTGTAGATTCAACACAAGACCTAACAAATACAAGCTGTCTTATTTGCAGAAACTGGTAACCAGATCTTAAAATTCCTCTGGAAATTCAAACAACACAGAATGTACAAAACAAGATTAAGATAGAAGTACATAATTAGAGGACTTGCACATTCTGATTTCAAAATTTATTGCAAAGTAATAGCAATCAAGAATGTGTGTAGAACTGGTGTACCTAGGTGGCTCAGTAGGTTAAGCATCTGCCTTTGGCTCAGAACATGATCAAGCACTGTGTTGGGCTTCCTGCTCAGCAAGGAGTCTGCTTCTCCCTCTGCTCTTTTTTTTTTTTTTTAAGATTTTATTTATTTATTTGACAGAGAGAGAGAGAGAGAGAGATCACAAGCAGGCAGAGCAGCAGGCAGAGAGAGAGGGAGAAGCAGGCTCCTGCTGAGCAGAGAGCCCAGTGCAGAGCTTGATCCCAGGACCCTGCAATCATGACCTGAGCCAAAGGCAGAGGCTTAACCCACTGAGCCACCCAGGCGCCCCCTTCCTCTCCTCCTTACCCCTCTCATGTTCTCTTTCCCTCTCTCTCAAATAAGTAAAATCTTAAAAAAGAAAAAAAAGGGGGGGGAATGTATGGAACTGGTATAAGACTAGGTTTATACATCAAGGGTATGAAATGGAGATTCCAGAAGTTTACCTAAAGATTTTAAATATTTATAAAATTGTGTGTGTGTGTGTGTGTGTGTAAATTGAAACTGCTATGAAATCTCAATTCATATCTATCATCTATCACAATGGTTAAAATTTAAAGAACTCAGATGATAGCAAGTATTGGCAAGAATGTGGAAAAACGGGAATTCTTATATACCACTAGTAGAAGGTAGTTCTTCAAAAATTTAAAGTCATCATGTTACCTAGAAATTTCATTCCTAGGCATGTACCCAAGAGAACTGAAAACAAGTCTACATACCCAAGTGCATGTTATAAACAAAATGTGTAAATGTGTTCATAGGAGCATTATGCATATTAGCTAACAAGTAGAAACAATCCAAGTGGCTGACAATAGCCTAATGAATAAAGAAAATATTGTCTATCCATGTAATGAGATATTCATCTACAAAAAGAAATGAAATACTCATAAATGCTTCAATATGAATTAACCTTGAAAACATCATGCTAAGTGAAAAAAGACATGAAAGGACATATTATATGCTTCTATTTACATGGAATGTACAGAATAGCCAAAGCAAAAGACAAAAAATGTTATTATTTCTTGGTGAAGGGGAAAGGAGGGAATGGTAATGAATGCTAATGGGGCAGTACGTTTTTGTTTTTGTTTTTGAAGTAATAAAAATGTTTTTGAATTAGATAGCAGTAATTGAACAACCTATGTTTCTAATAAAAATCACCAAATTATACATTTTAAATGGATACATTTAATGATATGTGAATTATATCTTGATTAAAAAAAGGTTTCATTTCATTCTCTACTCTCCTCTCCACTACAAGATGCTGTTTTCAAAATAAGACAAAAAAAAAAAAAAGGCAGATAAAAAAGTATAAATGGATATACGAAGGAAAAAGTCATGTTTGGACCAGACTCAGATGTGGCATTGATCATTGACCTAATCCAGAATTAAAAATAACAATATATTAAAAGTTCTGATGAAAAAGGAGATAATACATATGACCAGATGATAAATTTCATTGGAGAGATATAGATTTCAGAAAGACTTGAGTAACAATTCTGCAAATAACAACTCTAACAGAGACAAAGAGTGTCTTTATAGACTCATCTGTAACTTAGTATGGCTCAGAAAAGAATCAGTGAACTTTAAGTCAATAAGAATTATGCAGTCTTAAATACAAATAGAACAAAGCATGGACCCATAAAACAGCACAGTGCTGCAGATTGGCTATAATGACAGAACCCATCCATATGTTGTCTACAAGAGACCCATTTTGAACTTAAGGATACATCCAGACTGAAAATGAAGGGATGGAGAAGCATCTTTCATGCCAATGGGCCTCAAAAGAAAGCTGGGGTAGCAATTCTCATATCAGATAAATTAGATTTTAAACTAAAGACTGTAGTCAAAGATAAAGAAGGACACTACATCATTCTTAAAGGGTCTATCCACCAAGAAGATCTAACAATTGTAAATATTTATGCCCCCAATACAGGAGCAGCCAATTATATAAGACAACTGTTAATCAAGATAAAGAGTCATACTAATATATGAGTACATTAATAGTAGGGGATCCTAATACGCCACTCTCGGTAATAGACAGATAATCCAAGCAGAAAATCAAAGAAGAAACAAGAACATCGAATGACACATTGGACCAGATGGACCTCATAGATATATATACAGAACGTTCCACCCTAAAACAACAGAATATTCATTCTTCTCAAGTGCACATGGAACTTTCTGCAGAATAGACAACATACTGGGTCACATATCAGGGCTTGACTGATACCAAAAGATTGAGATTACTCCCTGCATATCCTTAGACCACAATGTTTTGAAACTGGAACTCAACCACAAGAAAAAGTTTGGAAGGAATTCAAACACTGGGAAGCTAAAGACCACTTGGCTTAAGAATGTTTGGATCAACCAGGAAATCAAAGAATAACTTAAGCAATTCATGGAAACCAAAGAGAATGAAGACACTTTGGTCCAAAACCTATGGGATACAGCAAAGGTGGTCCTAAGTGGGAAATACATAGTCATCCAAGCCTCCTTCCAAAAAATTGAATAGTCCAGAATACACCAGCTCTCTTTACACTTTAAAGAACTGGTGAATCAACAACAAATTAAGCCAACCCCACAAACATAAGAAGGGAAATAACCAAGATTAGAGCGGACATCAATGAGATAGAAACTAGAGATACAGCAGAATGTATCAATGAAACTAGAAGCTGGTTTTCTGAAAGAATCATTAAGATTGATAAACCATTGGCCAAACTAATCCAAAAGAAAAAGGGCCCAAATTAATAAAATTATGAATGAAAAGAGACAGATCCTGACTAACACCAAGGAAATAGAAACAATCATCAGAAATTATTATCAACAGTTATATGCCTATAAGTTAAGCAACCTAAATGAATTGGATGCATTCCTGGAAACCTATAAATTTCCAAAACTGAATTAGGAAGAAGTTGACAACAATAGACCAATATCTAGTAAGGAGAATGAAGCAGTGACCAAAAACCTCCCAAAAAACAAGAGCCCAGGACCTGATGGATTCCCTGGAGAATTCTATCAAACATTCAAAGAAGAAATAATACCTATTCTCCTGAAGCTGTTTCAAAAACAGAAATGGAAGGAAAACTTCCAGACTCTTTCTATGAAGCCAGCATGACCCTGATCCCCAAACCAAGCAAAGACCCCACCAAAAAGGAGAATTTCAGGGCACCTGGGTGGCTCAGTGGGTTAAGCCTCTGCCTTCAGCTCAGGTCATGATCTCAGGGTCCTGGGATCAAGTCCCACATCGGGCTCTCTGCTCAGTGGGGAGGCTGCTTCCCCCCCCCCTCTCTCTCTCTCTGCCTGCCTCTCTGCCTGCTTGTGATCTCTCTCCATCAAATAAATAAATAAAGTCTTTAAAAAAAAAAAAGGAGAATTTCAGGCCAATATCCCTGATGAATATGGATGCTAAGATTCTCAACAAGATCCGAGCTAATAGGATCCAACAGTACATTAAGAAGATTATCCACCATGACCAGGTGGGATTTATCCATGGGAAGCAACCTCCGCAAATCAATCAGTGTGATAGAACAAATCAATAAGAGAAGAGAGAAGAACCACATGGTCCTTTCAATTGATGCAGAGAAAATATTTGACAAGATACAACATTCTGTGTCTGATTAAAACGATCCAAAGTATAGGGATAGAGGGAACATTCCTCAACTTCATAAAATCTATCTATGAAATCCACAGCAAATATCATCCTCATTGGGGATAAGGTGACAGCCTTCCTTTGAGATCAGGAACACCACAAAGTTGCCCACTCTCGCTACTCTTGTTCAACATAGTACTAGAATTCCTATCAACAGCAATCAGACAACAAAAAGAAATAAAATGTATTCAAGTGGGCAGTGAAGAAGTCAAACTCTCTCTCTTCGCAGATGACATGATACTTCATATGGAAAACCCAAAAAGACAGCACCCACAAACTACTAGAACTCATAAAGCAATTCAGTAATGTGGCAGGATACACAATCAATGTACAGAAATTAGTTGCTTTCTTATACACTAACAATGAAAATATAGAAAGGGAAAATAGAGAATATATTCCCTTTACTATAGCACCAAGAACCATAAGATACATGGGAATAAACCTAACCAAAGATATAAAGGATCTGTACTCAAAGAAATACAGAACATTCATGAAAGAAATTGAAAAAGACACAAAAAGATGGAAGACCATTCCAGGCTCATTAATCAGAAGAATAAACATTGTTAAAATGTCTAAACTGTCTAGAGTTATCTATACTTTCAATGCCATTCTGATCAAAATTCCACTGGCATTTTTCAAAGAGCTAGAATAAACAATCCTAAAATTTGTATGGAACCAGTAGAGACCCCACATTGCTAAGGAAATGTTGAAAGAGAAAAACAAAACTGGGGGCATCACATTGCCTGATTTCAAGTTGTACTACAACCTGTAATCACAAGAGAGCATAGTACTGGCACAAAAACAGACACATAGACCAGTGGAACAGAGTAGAGAGCCCAGATATGGACCCTCTACTCTATGATCAAATAATCTTCAACAAAGCAGGAAAAAATATACAGTGGAAAAAAGACCATCTCTTCAATAAATGGTGCTGGGAAAATTGGACAGCAATGTATAGAAGAATGAAACTTGACCATTCTTTTACACCATGCACAAAGGTAAACTTGAAATGGGTAAAAGACCTCAAAGTGAGGCAGGAATCTATCAAAATCCTAGAGGAGAACATAGGCAATAATCTCTTTGACATCGGCCACAGCAACTTCTTTCAAGATATGTCTCCAAAAGCAAAGGAAACAAAAGCAAAAGTGAACTTTTGGGACTTCATCAAGTCAAAAAGGTTCTGCACAGCAAAGGAAACAGTCAATAAAATAAAGAGGCAACCCACGGAATGGGAGAAGATATTCTAAATGACACTACAAACAAAGGGCCAATATCCAAGATCTATAAAGAACTCCTCAAACTCAACACATGCAAAACAGATAATCACGTCAAAAAAATGGGAATAAGACATGAACAGACACTTCTCTAAAGAAGACATATAAATGGCTAACAGATTCATGAAAAAAATGTTCATTATCATTAGCCATCAGGGAGATTCAAATCAAAACCACATTGAGAAACCACCTTATACCAATTAGAATGGCCCAAATTAACAAGACAGTAAACAACGTGTGTTGGGGAGGATGTGGAGAAAGGGGAACCCTTTTTACGCTGTTGGTGAGAATGCAAGTGGATGTAGCCACTTTGGAAAACAGTGTGGAGATGCCTTAAGAAATTAAAAATAGAGCTTCCCTATGACCCTGCAATTGCATCACTGGGTATTTACCACAAAGATACTGAGGTAGTGAAAGGTAGGGTCATCTGTATTCCAATGTTCATTGCAGCAACAGCGATAGTTGCCAAACTGTGGAATGAACCAAGATGCCCTTCAATTGATGAACAGATAATGATATGGTCCATATATGCAATGGAGTATTATGCCTCCATCAGAAAGGACGAATACCCAACTTTTGTATCTACATGGACGGGACTGGAGGAAATTATGCTGAGTGAAATAAGTCAAGCAGAGAGAGTCAATTATCATATGGTTTCACTTATTTGTGAAGCATAACAAATAACATGGAGGACATGGGGAGATGGAGCAGAGAAATGAGTTGGGGGAAATTGGAGTGGGAGACAAACCATGAGAGACTGTGAACTCTGAAAAACAAGTTGTGGGTTTTAGAGGGAAGGTATGGGTTGGGTGAGCCTGGTGGGGGTATTATGGAGGGCGCATATTGCATAAAGCACTGGGTGTGGTGCATAAACAATGAATGCTGGAACACTGAACAGATAAATTAAATAAAATAAAAATAAATAAAATAAAGTAAAATGAATATTTTATTTTGATGAATAAATGAATGATGAAGAAATGATGAATAAATGAATAAAATAAAATAAAATAAAATAAAATAAAATAAAAAAACAAGCGCGGATGAAGGAGAAAGAGAACAAGAAGAGAGGAGAGAAAGGGGAGGAGAGTAGTGAAGAGGAGGAAATGGAGGGGAATGATAAAAATGTTCTAGCATACACATTTTTGTAATCACATAGTTAAAAAGTCACATACCTCACAAATGGGAAAGTTGTATTTTACTCTTTCAAACTTAAAAAAAAAAAACACAAAGATTTTATTTATTTACTTGAGAGAGTGAGAGAGTGAGCACAAGCAGAGGGGAAGGGCAGAAGCAAAGGGGAGGGAGAATCAGATTCCCCGCTGAGCAGGGAACCCAGTTCAGGGCTGGATCCCAGAACCCTGAGACCAGGGCCTGAGCAGAATGCAGACGCTTAACCAACTGAGCCACCCAGGCACCCCAACTTTCAATCTTTGAACTCAGATCTTATATAAGGTATCATATTTTCTCTCAGGCAATCATGTGTACAGTGTACCAGATTGGGTAAATTAATGCCAGTTGTGTAACAGCCCCAAATCTTTGTGGCTTAACATGACTAAAATTATCTTTCCCAAACTCTAGTACTTCTTCAAACCCTCGTAGTTTGTAGCTGAGAATAATTACTGAGAGTCATCCTACAAATGGTAATCCAGTGTTATGGGGACCTTATTATTTGCTATTCCTCCACAGCAGGAGAGACCTTAGTATATCTCAAAAGTTATTTTATGGTCAGGACCAGATATTGCATATACAACTTCTGCTCTTATTCTATTTAATAGAACCCAGCCACAAAACTTCCATATAAACCACCAAGATGCCTCTCCAGAAAATTTTGAATAACACATCCTTATGATTTTGTTCTTCTAGAATCAGTTTTGGTATCAAAATACTGTTATCAGCTGGGGTTCCACAAGAGAACCAGTGGGAGAATTATATTATATTATATTCAAACTGGATGCTAAAGCAAATGTGAATATTTGCTCAACAAGTTCAAATGTGGATGCTGACTCAATAGGTTCGAAGTTAGGTTATGACCAGATGAGAACAATGAAATATGGGCCAAAGCTGTTAAACAAGTGGATATCTATCTCTTTCTCTCTAAGGAGGATCTAATCTCACTTATAAGAACTTACAACTAGTTCAATCATGTACAGGGATAATTTAAACAGCTATAATATTTTCTTACACAGATAATGAAAATCTCTGAAATTTAATGGCATCAGGAAAAAAAAAGTCTTAAGCTTCATTAATAGATGCAGTTCTATTATTACTTCTGTTGATATATTTTAAATATGTTTTGAAGAAATAATTTTCTGAAGTATCTTTGGTGTTTGTGAGTGTGTATATGCATGTGCGTGTGTTTTACAATAAAAACCATTTCGTATTTCAAAAAATAATCTATACCCATGTACACCATTAATTAAAAAATTAAATGTTCTAATTTAAAGTTAACTGACTGGGTATTTTATTTTCACTTAAAAAAATTCCATCCTAGAAGCACCTATGCTAGTGTTTGTTCCAGTAACTGAGAGGTTTGTATATAAAATAAAATGGCTACTGCTTGTCTTTTGTTCTTAAACTTTCTCAAGAGAATATCTTTTATAGTCCATCTTACCCAGACATACTAGAAAGGGAAATCCAGAGCACATAGTTTAACCAAGTAATTTGACACACTAAAAAGTCATATCCATCCACTCTGTCGACTTAGCACTCATATACATCTCTTTAAATAGTACTTAATTTCCAGATGCAGATAATAACAAATCAATATTTCCACTTACAAGATACTAAGCCTTTCCCCAGAAAAGGATACAAAACCCCCGACTATCCAAACCCCCGACTATCCAGCCAAACCACTAGCTACAGTCCATGAATGATAGGTTTGTATTTCTGATCATCTCTCTTTTCAGGAAAAATAAATAAATAAAAACTCCTAGTTGGGTATGATCAATTAATTAATCAATTCCCTAATTGGGAATCTTAGGAATTTAGAATAACATGTTAAAGTATGCTCAATCATAGAGAATTAAACTTGCAGAAAGTTGTAAGGAGTATTTTAAAAGATACTTTCCTTGAGCTTAAATTCTAGTTTGGCCCTAGGGAACCGTGGTAAAGAGCAATCCTCCCTGTGACAGAACATGAACCATGCACTTTAGCTCTGGAATTTGACTTTACTCTACTTACAAGCAACCTTAGCCTGTTACTATTTCACGGATGTCAGCTGATGACATGAGATTCTCAGGGGAGAAACACAGAACTCACAACACAGAAAGGAGTGTGTCAGTGGATTTGTACCGGTTCTTCCTGCCCCTCACTCTCACTTTGGCAACATGATAAACCCAGATGGATCCTACACAAGTATCCCAGCTGAGGAACACGGAGTTTGGGGAACTTACTACTTTTATATCAGTTAGCCAGCCTGATCTTTGGTTGAGGGAGGGGAGAAGCATTACCTCATTTCTCAACCTCCAGAAATAAACCTGAGAAATAGCCTGGAGGTCGAGGGCTTGGTGTCTGGCACACCCAGGACATGTATGAAAGTACAAGAGACCCAAAGAATACTGTCTTTCCAAACACTGTATTTTATAATTCATTTTCATTCATCTATTAATTCACTTGCTCTCCTTTTTTAGTTTGTTTTTATTTTTCTTCCTGACACTTTTCATCAATATTTCTTGTCTGCCTCTCCTATCTGAAGAGAAGATCTAAGAAAGCATTTTGTCTTGTTCACTGTTATATCCCTAGAAGTATGCCTTGGTCTATTTGTTTTATGAAATATTTGTGGTTGAATTTAAATATTTATCAGTTTCCTAAAAGCTGACTGCTTTTCTCGATACCAGGGATATATTTTAATGCCATATTTAAAATGCTGGAGAAGATTTCTACTTAAACCCTCGAAGTCCTTATCAATAAAATATCTATAATAGTGTCTATTTCATATTAGTATTGAGATGATTTAATAAGTAATACAAGTAAAATGTTTAGTAAAATTGTTATTACATAGTAAGTACCAATTATTCATTAAAATATGCTCCTACTGGGGCACCCGGGTCGCTCAGGTGTTAAGCATCTCCCTTCAGCTCAGGTCATGATCCCAGGGTCCTGGGATTGAGCCCTGCATCAGGCTCCCTGCTCTATGGGAAGCCTGCTTCACCCTTTCCCACTCCCCCTCCCTGTATTACCTCTCTCACTGCCTCTCTCTGTCAAATAAATGAATAAAATATTTAAAAAATAATAATAATAAATAAAATATGCTCTTACTATTAATAATTCTGGCATTGTAACACTGTATTTATAGTTTGAAATTTTTTACTACAATGTTTAATTTTTTTTTTTTTTTTAGAATACAATGTTGAAATACACAAGCTTGTATAAAAAGTAACGCAATGCAAGTTGACTGGTGCAAATATTTTATTTTCCCTTCCAGAATATGCTAAATTAAAAAAGAAAAAGTCAGAAATACAACTAATAACCGTCCAATCCTGTTCTCTCTCTTCCCCCTCTCCAAAGGTAACTTCATCATGTCCATTCCTGTTCTTGAACAACCTGGATTTTAAAAATACTTTTAAATAAATGTCATTATGTTGGAAGTAGTGTTCTATAACTTTCAAAAACTTAAATCCAAAAGTATTTCCTTTAAGACCTCTGTCAGATATTCAACCTTCCCAAATCATCCCCATGACATATTTGTGAATGAAAGAGTGTGAAATGGTAACTGAATTTGTTATAATAAAGTTACTTCATCCCCAAAGAGTCCTAATTGAAAATCTTGACCCTTCATTTCCATTAAGTACCCACAGTTTCTCTATCCCTAGAAGTGTTGCAAATTTTATTATCCAAATATGAAATATACAGTTTTTTTTAACTATCTGGAAGATTCTAACACTAAGTAATATTCAGGCTAAGCAAATGTTAAGGAAAAACCATTTATAAAGAGAAATAGCTTCTTTCTTTCTATTAGTAGGGAGTTATCTTTAATCATTATTATTGTAATTTTAACATTATAGCCAGTAAACAGACTAAACAGATTTAGTCCCCACAGAATACAAGAACATTCCAAGGACAACTTTTCATACATATGGTTTGACTTCTTGAGGGGGAAAAAAAAAAACCATGCACAGTCTTTCATCTTACTAGTTTTGACAGCTTGCTGCATTGCTTCAAAAAATACAACTTTTTCAAAATGTCACAATATAACTAACCCATCAAATTGTTTATATTCAGCCTGTAGAAAAGCAGGGAAAAATTAGTGGGATTAAAATCAAGCAATAATGATAATTGAAAAAAATATGACTATGATCATACAAGTTCTGGACAAACTACAATAACTCTTACAGAAATAAATTTTCTACTGTACAGAAAAATGTCACTTGTCTCTAATATCTTTCCTTTATCTATGAATATGGTTGAGGCAATAATATATCTGTACCTAACTTATATGATACAAACTTATTTTCTAGCAAGATTATCTGTCATTTGTATTTTCTTTGAAATTTTATATTTTACTTTGCTTTATGTCATATTCAGAAAATAGAAATCAAATATTAGAGGAATGCTAGATGATCATGGTTATAAGTATAAATTTACCATAATATATTTTATTTGGTTGGCATACACTTTTATCTTAAAGTTACAAATACCAGCCAACTTGTTTACAGGGAGCATATCTTCAATGATAGATGTTATTATCAAGATAAGTGGTTGAAAATTCCACAAAAAAATAGAATTTGCAAAAATCAGTGGTTCCAAAACAGTACATTTTTTTTCCTTTCTTGTGCAGTAAAATAATAATTCAGGCATTGCTTTCAATGTATAGCTTTCTCTCTGTATTTTACATCCATATCTCACTTTCATAATAAGGAAATGAATGTTCAGGTGACTATGTAATGAGATTTAAGCATGTTGGCATCACTCTATTTCCAATTTTATTGGAAAATAAAACAAAAAATAAGTATTCTTAGCACTATTACAAGATAGCATTTTACACACAGAACTGCAGATAGGTTACAAGACTTAAATACAGTCATACATTTTTAGAAATAGTATAAAAATAATGATTTATTAACTAATTATAAAGCATTGTTTTCAATTACTAATGTTATATTAACTCAGCAAGTATCTATTTTCTACTAGGACTAAAATAACGATCAAAATACTTAAATCAGATTTGAGAAACAGTTACAATATTCATCACAGAAGTATAAAGGTACACTATGATTTTAATGCCATATTTAATAGTGGCTTATCAATGAGCAATTTCTTTTATGAAAATAATGGATATATGAATAAGGATCAAATGAAAATGCGATGTACTTTTAAGTATGAATAATTATTAATGCTATTCATTTTTTATCCTTATTTTACTTTTTTGACATTTGTCCCAGGTTTTTATTTATGTTTTTATTTTTTTTAAGATTTTATTTATTTATTTGAGAGAGAATGAATGAGAGAGAGCATGAGAGAGGGGAGAAGGTCAGAGGGAGAAGCAGACTCCCCAAGATGCCGGGAGCCTGATGCCAGACTTGATCCTAGACGTCTGGGATCATGACCTGAGCAGAAGGCAGTTGCTCAACCAACTGAGCCACCCAGGCGCCCTGTCTCAGGTTTTTAAACTTTTTTTATTGAGCAAAACTTCCAAAGACCATCCTTCCACTCCTTTCAAGAATTTATGTTGCAACTTTTTTTCTCTTTGTGTGAGTGTGTATGTGTGTGTGTAACTATCCAATGTATCAATAATTCCATTATTCTTAGATGTGCAATTGGGTGGGTGATGCCAGAGTTAGGTCAGTGCTATATATATTGCTTTAATCCTACATTTCTTACCACAAATTAAAAATAAGATCACACTATATCACGTTCATTTTGATTTGCAAGCTTATATTATATTGATGTGACAAATAGGTCTCTTGCTTAAATTTAAATTAAAAAGTTGCAATGTAATCTTCCATTTTGAGATAAATTTATATAGGGAGCAAATCCCTGAACTGAATTATTAGTTATGTGATATATGAAACCATAGTCTCCCTCCTTTGTTTTTTGAATCACTCTTATTTCCATGTCTCATGTAACTGGACTTCGATTCTTTAGCTTCCTTTATTTTTCTTACTTTACAATAAAATAAATGTGCATAGTAAACATTCATGTTAATAAAGTTCAACTTAACATTAATCATTATATTTTATACATGCTGAACTTTCGATTTTAGAAAATTACCAACCTTTCATAAAAGCAAATAAATATTTTGTACATATTTCATATTTAATATTATTTTAGTTTTAATATTTAAAAATTATCTGGATGATAATTTTGATGGATTTAATCTGCCCTAATTATTAGCATTTTGTATACATCTGTATCAGTATTTTACATATATCAAGGGTAAGGTCATAAAGTCAACACCTTTACTTAGAGTAGTAAATGTTTACCTTTTTAAGAAAAAATTGATTCCTATTAATTTAAAGTGACAACAATAATTTTGTGATAAATTTTACATTTTTAAAATCTGTGGGATTACTGATTTCTGTGAATATGATATTGCCTGTGCTTTAGAATTTCTGATTTAGGTAACTTTACTGTAAATGGTATAGGATTTTTACATAGAAGGAAATAATCTTCCAAAAACATAACTCTGAAAAATGTTTGATTAATAAGAATATAGTAGCACATATATGAATATTTTATCATTAGTTGTTCATATCAAAATATTACCCATAAAATAACCTAAACCTGTTTCATAATAAACTTTATTATTATAAGCAGTACTTTTATTTTCAACAAAATGATATTCAAATTAAGAGAAATATAGCTAATTTCAATTTTTATAACAATTTAATTGTGAACTGTGTGATCCTATCCAATAAAATGATATTTGAAAAGAAAAGCCCAAATTAAAGGAACATTTATTGAAAACCCATTAGGTGTTGGCCTCAGATGTTGCTTAAATGAATAATACAGAGTCTCTCACCACAATTTTGTTAAAATATATTGGAGAGAAAAATGTGGAAATAAATTATTATTATTTTAAACATTAAACTAAATTATAATTGACATTCTTTAAGGACACGATAACATACCTCTGTATCAAGATATTAACATTTTTCATAAAGGAATTGGCATTTGTTCTCAATGTTGAAAAGGACAATTTTTATAAGCTTTGCAAGTACAAAACAACATGAGAGAAGTTACATGAAGAGTGGATACAAACAGAATGACTACAATTTCCCCTCAGCCCAAAAGGAAGTTGCCAAAGGATACATAACATGGTAGGGCTTTTAAAACTAAGGGTATGATTAAGAATTTATTCTCAAAAGCTTTTAAGGTTTGTCTCCCTCCCAATCCCATCTTGTTTCATTTATTCTTCTTCTACCCACTTAAGCCTCCATGTTGCATCACCACTTCCTCATATCAGGGAGATCATATGATAGTTGTCTTTCTCTGCTTGACTTATTTCGCTAAGCATGATACGCTCTAGTTCCATCCACGTTGTTGCAAATGTCAAGATTTCATTTCTTTTGATGGCTGCATAGTATTCCAAAAAAAAAAAAAAGCTTTTAAAGCTGACATTAGAGATGACATATAAACACAGCTGAAATTTTAAATGTATACCAGAGCCAAATGTGCCTAATACTATTGTGGAGACACAAAGTAGTTTTTCTAGAAAATCTGGAACAAAATGATTAAAAAATACTTTGGTGTTTGTGAAAGAATGTCTAAATGGCTGTGAGCACAAGAAAGAAGAACCTATAAGCTGAGTGTCATTAATAATCAGTAAAGAATTCTTCCACAGTTTTTCTCCTAAAGCCCTTGAAAATACTTAAGCTACATTACACATTCATATTTTATTAATATTCAAAGACTGAGAAATAGACCCAAATAATATATGCAGTTTATTAAAAGTAAATCTATTTAAAAATTTTCGATAGAGTATCTTGAAAGAGTTTAAATTTGAGAATATCAGGAGTTGCATTCTAACCAAGGAGAATATATTGTAATTTGAGTCCTCTAATAAAAATCTGGCCCACAGTAATGAATGAGCCAGTAAAAACATTAAATATACAAGTTTATGTTATTATACACACTCAAATAAGGATACCAGTTCTACTATCTACTAGATGTAGCACAACTGGAAAATTGGTACAACTCTTTAATCCTCAAGTCTCCTCCTCCTCCTCACCCTTTTTTGACAATTATGATCATGTATAATATATACATATATGATTGTAATATATGTGATTGTATGTATAAAAGGAATAAGTTAGAATTATTAAGAGGTAACTTATTTAGAATGTACAACACCATCTAAATAGCAATGAATAAATTAGTAGATGTTATCATGGTACATATACATATTTGTGAGTATAGCAATTATTTATGTAAATAGAGAAGTGGTTTTGCAGTTGTAATAACTTTTATAACTATAGTGTTATTAATGGCTGTTGTAGAAATACACTGTAAGTTATTAGTAGTTTTGCTGTGTGATTAGTGAAAATGATATGTGCATATTTTGGAACTAGTAATGGTGTATTTGTTGAACTACTAACAAGCCTTCTCTGGAAGATCACTAGAAACAGAAATAATTTACATATTTTGTTCATTTTACCTTTAAACAAATGAATGTGCATAGCCAAAGATATTTGGTTGAAATCGTTATCTCAGTGGAAAAACAGACTGTCAAAAATCAGAAAAAATTGACTTTATTAAGTCCTGGGACCAGAGTTCACATGTTTTATAATCTTAAGCAATTTACTTAGTATCTCATGGTCTCTATATCATCGCAAGGCATGAACATGATGGGTAGGCGGAAGTGTGTTGCATAACCAACAAAACATCTTTCATTGAAGAGGTTTGCTGTTGTTGTTGTTGTTTTCTAAAGGTTTTTCTAAAACATTGCAGAGATCATAGATTTGTTGTCAGCAGGTTTGAGCATCCTGTCAATCATGTATTCTATGGCTGGTAAAATGTTGGCAAGCTTAGGGTTTGGTGATTACATAAGCACCTGCCAATCTTAAATTTCAGTTCTTTCTTATAAGAATCAAGATATACAGCTTTTCTTAAAAATTGGGTTATCTGACTGACTGATGAAATATTTTTCAAAGGTAGCAATTGGTAGGGGCTGTTTTCAGAGCTGAACAGGATATGATCCCTTGTCCATTATACTCTTTGTACCTCTTTGGTTTCGACACCATGATGATGGATTCAGTTGCTATTTACTGTTCCAGTTGATATATTTTGTCTTGATAAATCTTAGAGAAAAGTGGAATATTTTGGTACCCAATCTCTGCCAAAAGTTTGAAGTGAACATATACACCATGAGGGTTATCATGTTGTATAAAAAGGGATAAAATATTTCATCGGAGAGAGAAGAATACTCAGACATGTTTAGTTTGTGATAAAAAAAAAAAAGTATCTGTGTTAAAACAACAAACTCTGGACATAATTATCAACTAGTCTTTTTATCTCCATCCAATATCTTATTTACCAACTCCTCTAGTTATTTGAGTTACAAACTCTGTTTTCAGAGAATACAAATTTTAGCTGAAAACTAATTTATGGATGAAAAGATGAAACAGTAAATCTGATTAGTATGGCAAAATACAGTAGAGAAAGAAATATTGGTGTTTTCAATAATCATAATGAAATGTTAAATGCCATTCCCACAGTTTGTAACACTTAGCACCTCTAAATATATTGATAGTTCCTTTAATTCACAATTACTTTCTTTACATTAAATGGAAAATATATTTCTATTCTACAACATAGAACATTGTGCATTAGTGTATTACTTTTGTTAGTAGCCTTGACCAGTCAGATATCTTCTACATATGCAAATTTTCACATATCCAAATATCTTTTACATATCCATTCTTCCTTGTGTTTGGAAGCCAAATGATATTTATTATTCTTGGCTACCCTTTGGCAAACGAAACAAAACAAACCCACAAAAAATACGCACCAAACAAAGCAACAAACAAAAACCTCTTCAGGCATTTCTTATATTGTGATTTTCTCTGGGAATCTAGATAAAATTAAATTTTATTTTTATATACATTGCATAGTAGGATATACCAAATATAGAATACTACACCTTTCCAATTTCTGATATTTCTTCATATCAGTATGTGATCTATATAATTAAAACATATTCCTTGATTTCTTTATATATTATAGTTAACTCTTAGCAACCAGGATATTTTAGTAATAATGAATTAAATGATCACACTGCAATAGTTAATAATTCATACCCCCTTTATATAAAAGAACAGACTTTTCAATAGATGAGCAAACAACAAGGTACAACAAAGTACACTGATATAAAGAAGGCAAGAGCCATAACCAAAGTTTGCATAATACTCAGCATTCTTAAAATTGCATACACACACAGGCACACACACCACATATGATAGAATGTTATTCAGCCATAAAAAAGAATGAAATCTTGTTATTTACAACATCTAGAGAGTATAATACTAAATAAGTCAGAGAAAGACAAATGGTGTATGATTTTACTCATATGTACAATTTAAGAAACCAAACACATGAACAGAGGAAAAAAGAGAGACAAACCAAATCAAATCAAAACAAAATGATAAGCAGATTCTTTACTTGAGAAAATAAACTAATGATTACCAGAGGGAGGTGGTAAGGATGGGTGAAATAGGTAAAGAGGATTAAGAGTACACTAATCTTGATGAATACTGAATAATATAGAGAACTTCTGAATCACTATATTATACACCTGAAACTAATTTAATGCTGTATGTTAACCATAGTGGGATTAAAATAAAATTAAGTAAAAAAATAAATAAAAACTATATGTTCTACCTCAGTACTTGTGACCCAAAGTAGAAGATAAGGTGATTACTTATTCACCTTATGTATATTTATGTGATTTAATACCTATAATGTAGATTATGCAATACTGAAACAGTTAAATATTAAACACTGAATAAAACTATATGTTATGGCACATCATCATGCTACCAAGAAAATAAACTTACATTATTATTTGAAATAAATAATATATTCCTAAATATTTGCTGTATAGAGATTCAAAATCTCTAATTCATATATAAATCAAAGCACAACTATTTAATAAATTCATTTACATCTTTTAAAATTTAATTTAATTTAAATTTTATAAACATATATTTTTATCCCCAGGGGTAGAGGTCTGTGAATCACCAGGTTTATACACTTCACAGCACTCACCATAGCACATACCCTCCCCAATGTCCATAACTCCACCCCCCTTCTCCCAACCCCCCTCCCCCCAGCAACCCTCAGTTTGTTTTGTGAGATTGAGAGTCACTTATGGTTTGTCTCCCTCCCAATCCCATCTTGTTTCATTTATTCTTCTCCTACCCCCTTAACCCCCCATGTTGCATCTCCACTTCTTCATATCAGGGAGATCATATGATAGTTACATCTTAATGCTTATAATGATGTAGTCTAGACATAGCAAAAATCTCAATTAAAATGTTTTAACAATATAATTATGATAAAATAGTGCTTACCATATAATAGTTCCATTTTTGAAATGATAGATTTTGTTATTTAGATTAGGGTACAATTCCTAAAGTAATTTTCTCAGGATTATTTCCATTAAGATGAAAAGATGGAAAATGTACTGTAACAACAATAGAGTTGATTGATAAAATCTTTAATCAACACTGCTAGTTTTTACTTATAGATGATATCTTTTTAAAGTCTTGTATGATTTTGTGATCAAGGAAAGTTTTAATTTTCTTTTATAAAAATTTCATTTTATTTATTTGAGAAAGAGACATAGAGAGCACATGTGAGGGGAGGGGCAGAAGGAGAAGCAGACTCCGTGCTGAGCAGGGACCGTGACATGGGCCTCAATCCCAGGACCCTGGGATCATTACATAAGCTAAAGGCAGATGCTTAACTGACTGAGCCACCCAGGTGCCCTGAATCTTAATTTGATAAGAAATTAAATGGCCTTCAATAAAGTATATTTTGTATTAATTTAGAAGAAATCTCTTAAATTTGATTGTCATAGGTTTCTCATTTCATTTTATTCATATACAAGTTAATCAGTTTTTCTTTACTGTCATCTCCCATCCATTTACTAATGAAAACAGCTATATAATGAGAAGTTTGTTACTAGTATGTCCAGTTCTCTCATTCTTCAGACATCAATAATCTGAAAATTTTTATCCTCCTAATAACTTAAAGAATAGGAAATGAAGTAAATTACAAAATATAATGCAATTACTGTACATGGTGTGTGTATAAATTTAATGTACACTTTATGCATATTGTAGAGATAATGTTCATTTTTATGCCAAAAATCTTAATAAATAATAATTTTAAAAATCATTATATTTCTATAATTTAAAAAGTGGAGTTTGGGTAATATGCAATCTAGTGGTGGTATGGTGGTTTTACTAAGTATTCTGGGGATCTGACTCCTTTTCTTTTATTAATGTTTCTGCCCCTAGCATGCCACATCATCACTCATATTTCAGTATGGTGACTTAAGCTCAGCCACCAGTCATCAAATCTACATTACTCTCAGTAAGAGGGAAGAATCAAAAAAAGTTAATGACAAAGAAATAAAATAATATAAATGAAAATTAAAACAAAGTGATGACCTCACTCTTCAAAGACTTCTCTAAAGTTAGTGAAAAGAAATAATGAGGAAAAATTAACTGTCTTTGCTATATGTATGTTTATTAATCTGTATGTTCATAAGTTATTTATTGAATACACATTTCCTAAACTCTAAAGATGGTGAGTATTTATATTTGATTCTTTTCTTTTTTTTTAAGATTTTACTTATTTATTTATTTGACAGAGAGAGAGAGATCACAAGTAGGCAGAGAGGCAGGCAGAGAGATGGGGAAGCAGGCTCCCCGCCGAGCAGAGAACCTGATGCAGGGCTCGATCCCAGGACCCTAGGATGGTGACCCAAGCTGAAAGCAGAGACTTTAACCCACTGAGCTACCCAGGTGCCCCTATATTTGATTATTTTCTAAGAAAAACTTTAATATAAAAATTAGAGTTAAAATGTTCACTTTAATATCAAGTGAGTAATCATGTATCATTTTTAGTCTATAAAACTGTCACCAAACTGTTTTGTTATGACAGATTCAATATTCAACAATATCTTTTTAAAGATGTTTTAGAAACTTTTAAAGAAACAAATTGTTAATAGCTAAGTTAAGTAGAGATAACTGAGCTACCAGTATCAAATGGTTGATTAAAACAACAAGCCAAAATGAAAGTGTCACATTTTAAATCATATACTGCTGTAGTATAAGCAAGAATAAAAAGTGCCATCTCTACCAGCATTCAGAAGGGTGCCAAGTGAAAGTCAAATTTATCACTGCAGATGGGGTGGGATGGAATGGGGATATTGTGTCACTGCCAAGGGAATCCAAGACAAAAGCTATGGCCATTTTGTGTACCTGGGGGAATGGATTGGAGTAGAGGGGAAGGGCTACAACTGGAAACCATAATACCAACTCCAAAGGAGAAAATGTCTGCAAAGTTTCTCCAATCCCCCTGATATGACAATCCTGGGAGAGTCATTTGAGAGAGGTGTTCAAACAAGAATGCCAGATAAGGAAAACTGTAGATAGAGGTATCTGAACTAGGAATGCAGATATATATAAGATTATGACCAGTCAGAGGGATCAGAATGCCTGACTGCAACTGTGTTCACAGACTACAGTGTATTGGATGTGCACCAAGATTAGCATAGGGAGAGTAATTTTCCTAGTGCTCAAACATTATGTTCTTCAACAAAGTACCACAGAGTGGATGTCTCAACCACCAAAAATTTATTTCTCATATTCTAGAGACTGAAACTAGACTACTTACTAAAGTTATGAAGGTGGTAGAATCCTAGTAAGAATATCTTCCGTGATTACATTCAAGTTATTTTGTGTTTGTGTTCACATCCTATATAATTAATTGTACTTCTTCCTGTTATACGCTACTATTGGTGATTCTTCAGGGTATATTTAAGTTTGAAAGTAAATTTTGTAATTTTAATAGTTGCTTCTTAGTTCCTCATAACAGAAAATTTAGACCAACATGGTTCTTCATCCCCAGAACATCTAGACTAACAAAATTTTTAAGGATCAGGATGCACATATTTGAGTTGCTCTGATTTTAATCTTATATAAATATGTGGCTTGGCTGAATTGTGAAGTGTATGTAGACTTTGTTTCTCTTATGAGTAAATGAGAAAAAAATATGATTTAAAATAGAATTCTAGCACAATCAACCATGTAGAGTATGATTTCTGGAAAAAGACCTAGTATTTCTCATTCAGATCTATGATTCAATGTAACTGGAATCTATTTATTTCATATTATGTAATTTAAATGCAGTATTAGTTCCTACCTAAGATTTTTATATAAAATGTCTTCTATACTCAGGAGGGATATATGTCTAGATTTATTTTATAGTGATATTGTTATAGGGGCACCTGGGTTACTCAGTCAGTTAAACATCTGCCTTCACCTTAGGTCATGATCCCAGAGTCCTAGGATAGAGACCAGGGTCTAGCTCCCTGTTCAGCAGGAAGTCTGCTTGTCTCTCCCCCTTTGCCCCTCCCCCTCCATTTGTGCTCTCTCTCTTGTTCATTCTCTCTCTCAAATAAATAAACAAAATCTTTAGAAAAGAATTTATACTGATATTGCTATATATTACATTTCAGTTCCAATATGGCTCCCATAGATAATTGATGGATGTGTAGAATATTATACCAAAAACTATTTTATTTTATTTCACTTATTTTGTATGTTACTAGTGTTTTACTATCATATGCTATTTGATTGAAGTATCCATCATAATGCAAATGTGCTAATTTATAGTTGTGCAAGTATGGATACATTTAAGTATATAGAAAGCAGAAGCTAAATTGTGATTATGTAGAATTGCTCAAGCTAAAATCCATTATCAAATATTTTTAATTCCAAATATATATTATAATTTAATTTAGATTTCTAATATCTACCACTTAAAATGGTTCACACAAATCTACTATTTTTCAGTTCCTGAAATAACAAAATTAAGCTGATTAGTAAATTAAACTAGCCAGATTGTCAGATCAAAGAATTTCAAGTCATTAGAATTCAGGCCTCATCTATGAAAAACTGACATCTAAGCTTTTTATACCCCCCCAGAATGAGAATGCTTGAAGTAAAACAACAACAACAATAACAACAAACACCAAATCAATGAAGTAGCAGCAATGCTAAAATTTTTACTCAGGAATGAAATTACACCTCTTGCTGAATTCAAGGGTGATAACTGAGACAATATGAACAACAACGATCAAGAACTAATCTGTACCCCAATGTTTATAGCAGCAATGGCCACAGTCGCCAAACTGTGGAAAGAACCAAGATGCCCTTCAACGGTCAAATGGATAAGGAAGATGTGGTCCATATACACTATGGAGTATTATGCCTCCATCAGAAAGAATGAATACCCAACTTTTGTATCAACATGGACAGGACTGGAAGAGATTATGCTGAGTGAAATAAGTCAAGCAGAGAGAGTCAATTATTATATGGTTTCACTTATTTGTGGACCATAACAAATAGCATGGAGGACAAGGGGAGATGGAGAGAAGGGAGTTGAGGGAAATTGGAAGAGGAGGTGAACCATGAGAGACTATGGACTCTGAAAAACAATCTGAGGTGTTTGAAGTGGTGGGGGTTGGGATGTTAGGGGAACCAGGTGGTGGGTATTAGAGAGGGCATGGATTGCATGAAGCACTGGGTCTGGTACAAAAACAATGAATACTGTTATGCTGAAAATAAATTTAAAAAAATTTTTTTAAAAAAAGAACTAATACTCTGAATCACTTTCCATATACTGTTTACTTAATTCTTTAATGCAACATTTTATATTAAATTATCAGATACATTTCCTAGTAGATATCTTCTCAGTGGTCAGGTTTTCTCTGACCCTCTTTCCTGAGAATTCTCTATGCTTATGGCCACTGATAAAAGAGAAACTCGATGCTCATTAGCTCGATTATTTTGTTTGTTTTTGGCTTGCTTTTACATGACCTTAAGCCGAAGGGCAGTTTTTGGTTAACTCAAAATTGAACTAACCCAATCACTGAAATGAAAGGACTTTATTCTTCAAAATAGGGCAATCCAAGAGGCTTATATTAAATCAGGAATTTTACATTCCACATTTCAAAATAGATATCTTCTCAGTGGTCATGGTTTTAACTGACCCTCTTTCCTGAGAAGTTTGAAACTATGCTAATGGGGCCACTGATAAAATGGAAACTAGGTAGAAAACTAACTCACTTTAGCCTGCTTCTATACACTTTTTTAATGTGATACCTGTTGTTTAAAATTTTTGGTTTGCTTTGGACTTGAAGACTGTCCAATCACTTCATGTATAAGGAAAAGGCAAATCCAACCAAGAGGCTTCAAAATCAGGTAATTTTACATTCCCAATCAAAATGATAATTAAATGTAAATGTGTACACTTAACTAGTGTGAAGAATGAGTGTTGTTAAGTGAAACTTATTTAATAAGTTTAATTAATAGGTAGAAAACTAACTAACCATACTTTAGTAAAATTTCTATCC
Source organism: Mustela putorius furo (assembly GCF_011764305.1). Lineage (NCBI taxonomy): Eukaryota > Metazoa > Chordata > Mammalia > Carnivora > Mustelidae > Mustela > Mustela putorius. The sequence continues at coordinate 4,266,386 of NW_025421305.1, forward strand.
CAGTTTATTAATGATACCACAAATGGGTGTTCTGGAGAGAAAGAACTATGGAATAAGGAAAGATATCATTACCATAGAATCAAAATCATTAATTCTAACCAAGTAAACTGAAGTACATGTAAGCTGTGTCCTCAAACTACTCTTTTTTTCCTCACATCTCTGGCTCTAGCTTGTGATCTCATTTATCTGTTCAAACCGATTTTAAAATTCAGTTTAAAAAAAAAAAAAAAAAAACTTCATTTTTATTCTTCTTGAAGATAACATTTAAAATGCTAGGGACATAGTCATCATAGTACTTTAAGGATTCTTGAAGTACTTGGATAGGAAAAGCCAACGAAAAAATTCACACCAAAGATTTTATTTTTGTACTGCTTGCACAGATTTAAGTATTGTAGAAACAAATGGCATTTTATATAATTAAATAATCACTGTAACACTACCCCACAAATAGGGGGTGAGCTGGTAAAAACTTAAAGTTGCTCATGTTTTCTGGCTGCAACTGAGACTCACTTCCCAGTCTATTCTTGGCCAGTGGACTCTCTTCAGAGCCAGGAGTTTCCTCTAGAGAATGGGCAAATTATAGTCCCTGTGGTGTTATTTAAGGTCTCTCTTCCATTTTCCAAAAATGTAAAGTTTTATCTGCTGGTGTTTTATTACAAATTATACCTAATTTACTACTTATGGAGTACATATTGGAGTATACAATGCTACCTAGTAGATGTGAACTATGCCTCAAACTAGGATTTTCACTATTTTTATTAGGAATTTTTGAAATTTATTTTAATTATATCTTATACTAGGTATACTATTTCTTAAGCTATTTTTTCACTTATTAAAAGCTCAAATTAATGTCTGAAATTTTTATCTAAGGACTAATTTAATTCTAATCATATTGTATACTCTTTCCATCTATCAAATAATACATTGGGTAACCCTTAAGAAAAAGCTTAAAGATCATTTATCATCTCTGTTCATTTTGTAATTTTAAATATTTTACTGTTAGAGACTATAAAAAATAGAGACTACAAAATACTTAAGCACTATTTGAAGGAATTTGATCATATATGTAAGAATTTTTACATGTTCAAATTAGCTCATTGAATTACCTTAAATATAACTAACTCCCTGTTATACTCTCCTGGAAATTCTAATCATTATTTTCGGAGTGTTAACAAATATGATATTTAAAAAGGCAAAATCAAAGGAAAACTGAAAAAGAATGCCGGAGTTTGGTATTTAGACAAGCTGTATTTTTTCTGGGGGTAATTTAGTATTTTATTGGTCTTTCATTAATTGCAAATATAAATATAAATATATACATTTATATGTTTAGTATTTTATTGGTCTTTCATTGTTGGCAAATATACTTATATCTACATAAGTATATTATATATATATATATTTTTTTACGTGTGTGTGTATATAGTATAAGTATATATATATTATATATATATATATATATAACTTTTCTCCTTCCACCACAACTAAAAAGGATGTTAAGCAATGGTTAATTACAGGTATTATCATTGGATATAAATGCTTATCACCATTAATTTATTTTACTGCAAAGAATGCCATTGCCTCTCAGAGTGTAGGTCATTTAATATTTTATTTATTTATTTATTTAAGATTTTATTTACTCATTTGACAAAGAGAGTGAGTGAGAGAGCAGCAGAGGAAGAGGACAGGGGAATAGATCCCAGGATCCTGGGGTCATGACTTGAGCCAAAGCCAGACAATTAACTAACAGCTACTCGGTGTTCCTTAACATTCCATTTAAATAGCTTATTGGATAAAGGCACTTCAAAAGAGTCCATTCTCTTTAAGCAGTCACAAGTTCTTTTTCCTTTTTTTATTGAGATGTAATTCATATAATACAATATTGACCTGATCCTTTTAAAGCATGCAAACCAGTGTTTTGGGGGGGGATTTTTGCAAAATTTTGCAATCATCACCCTATTTCCAGAGTGATTTTATTATCACACAATCACTAACAGTTACACCCTGTTCTTTTTCTCCACATCTTCTCTTGCAAACTACTAATCTACTTTCTATTGGTATAGAGTTGGCTATTCTGGACATTTAATGTGAATAAAATTATGCAATATGTGGCCTTTTATTTCTGAATTCTTTCACTTAGCATAGAGTTCACAAGATTCAGGCATTTTGTAGCATGTGATTCCCATTTCAAAACTTACTACAAAGATGTATGAATCAAGACTGTGCTGTTCAAGGTTCAAGGTAGACACAAATGACCAGTAATTATGTGAAGAAACGTTCTATATCATCAGTCAATAGGAAAATTCAAGTGAAAACTATGAGACACCACTTCATACCTATCCGATTGGTTACAATAAAAAAGAAAATAACAAATATTAATAAGTATGTGGAAAACTGGAATCATCATACACTAATGGTGGAAATGTAAAATTTTTCATCTACTTAGAAAACAGTTTTGTAGTTTCACAAAAAAACATAGAATTATCATAAACCCATTAATTATACTCATAGTTATACCCTCAAAAGATAGGAAAACATTTATCCACACAAAAATGTATACCTAGGGGCACCTGGGTGGCTCAGTGGGTTAAGGCCTCTACCTTCGGCTCAGGTCACGATCTCAGGGTCCTGGGATCGAGTCCCACATCGGGCTCCCTGCTCGGCGGGGAGCCTGCTTCCTCCTCTCTCTCTCTGCCTGCCTGCTTGTGATCTCTGTCAAATAAATACATTTAAAAAAAAATGTATATCCTAAATGTCCATGGGACATTTACATTATTTATAGCAAAATGTGGTATATTTATAACATGGAATATTTTCAGCCATATAAAAGAAGGAATTCCATTTTTTTTAAAAGATTTTATTTATTTATTTGGTGAACAGAGGTCACAAGTAGGCAGAGAGGCAGGCAGAAAGAGAGAGGAGGAGGAGGCAGGCTCCCTGCTGAGCAGAAAGCCCAATAGGAGGCACCGAAGGCAGAGGCTTTAACCCACTGAGCCATCCAGGCGCTCCAGGAATTCCATTTTTAAGGAATAGTTTTGCTAGATATAGAATTCTTGAAAACCCAAAAAGACTCCACTCCAAAACTGCTAGAACTTTTTTTCAGTCCTTTGATATAAATCAATGCCTCAGTTGCATTTCTCTACACCAACAGCAAGCAGAAGGAAAGAGATATTAAGGAGTCAATCCCATTTTTGATGAGATACCTAGGAATATATGTTTAATCATACTCAGAAAAAACTTAGACTCTCTTGTAGAAATTTGAAGACACAAAGAAATTTCTTGCTGCTTTCTGGATTGGAAGAATAAATATTGTGAAAATGTCTATGCTACCTAAAGCAGTCTTTTGACAATTTGATTATGATATATCTAAGTGTGGATCTTTTTGAGTCTATCCTAGAATTCATTGAGATATTTGGAAGTATAAATTAATATATCTCATTAAAATTGGGAATATTTGACCATTGTTTCTTCAAATATTCTTTCTGCCTCTTTTTCTATTTCCTACCCTTGGGACTCTCAGTTTGTTTAGATTGGTGTGTTACTTCATTTCCCACAGGTCTCAAGGATCTTTTCTCTTCACTTGTTTTTTCCTTCTTCCTCAGATTGGAAAATCTCAAATAACCTTTATTTTGATATTTGCGTATCTTATTTCCTGCCTACTCATTTGTTGTTGAGATTCTATTACATTTCTCAAGTCATTTATTGTACTTTACAGCTACATAATTTCAGTTTGGTTTCTTTCTTTAGTGTCTATCGATTTACTGATATCCCCTAGAGAGACATATTTTCATACTTCTTTTATTTCTCTAGATTTGATTTCCTTTGCTTCTTTGAACATATTTAAGACAGGTGATTTAATGTCTTTGTATAATAAATCCAATGCCTGGACTTCTTTGAGGATTTGTATTGACTATTAAAATTTTTGTCCTCATATATATTTTGTTTTTTTGCTGTTCCCCCCCCAATCCCTTCAAAGCTGTACATTTTAAATAATATAATGTGGTACCTCTGGAGATCAGATTATATACTCTGGATAGGATTTTTTTGTTGTTTCTCTGCTATCTTTGTTTATTTACTATATGAACTAATTTTCTGAAGTCTGTATTCTATGTCATGTATGTCACTAAAGTCTGCTCAGATTAGTTGTCAGTTAGTGATGGGAAGCGATTACATTAAATGGTACCTCCATGTCTCTGAAAACTGAGATCTTAATATGTTCGTTGAGGGATACCTTCAGCATTCAGCTAGGAAATTTAAAACTCTGCCTTAGATTTACTCCCTGATTGCACAGAGACTCAGGGTCCTTCAGAGATAATTATTTAAGAACTTTTCAGGTTTTCCTAAGCAGGAGCACAGCCCTGGTTCTGAACACAGTGCTATGAATGTTCATGGTCTTCTAGATTCCCATGAGTATTTCAGAGTTTTGACAGAGCATGATGAATATCTCATTATCTGGTATTTCCTTTTAAGCTTTTTGATTAACCTATTGTTTGCTAAATTGTTATCTGCCATATCAGGCATTTAGTGGTTCTGAATCAAGCGCCTCTAATTATTTCCAACAAATGCCATTGGGTAATAGGCAAGATCTAAGGTAGTCAAATAAAAACTAACAGAAGTGAGGTCTTTCAGGAAACCAGTCAATAGGTCTGTTAATGACGATTCTATGAAACTGGGGGTTTGAAGAAGCTTTAACTTATGCTTCCCTGTCAGTGGCAAGAAGGCTGATGGTTTTCACCATGATTGCTGTTGAATATCAATTATTTAACTGGGGGTGAAGGGATGGAATAGGCAAGGTAAAAACACCAAAAACCTTGTTTTTCTTACAGAGATTCAGTGGGTTTTCTTAATAAATGTTCCCCAATTTCAGCAACACTTTAATTTCCAGAATTCTAAAACTACTGATTACGACATGTTTGCCATTGTTCTTGTTCCTTTTATGGAGGAGAGAATATTTGGAGTACTGTATTCTTTCATTCCACACTTTTATTACTTGATATAAATCAAAGGTAAAATAAATACTTACAATAACTTAACATTCTCTCATGTCATTTACATTCTATTTATTAATTGATGATTTCTAGGTATTTTTAATAGAAAATTTAGTAATCTATGGATGATGAACATTGCTATTCCTTCATCATTGTCACCATACACACACACACACACACACACACACACACACACTCCTTTTACTTCCACTCCAACATAAATGTTTTTCAACTTATTGAACTATAGTCAGATGATATGCTTCCTCTAAATGTGATTGCTCCACTAGAGGCTATGTACGCTAGAAAGCTTTTTCCATTTCTAACATCTCTAGAATTTGAGCTTAAACTAAATAGATACCCATGCCTCCCCACCCATGTGTGTAGTCTTTTATGAAGTCAGTTAAATCTCAATTATAAGTTAAAGCTCATATTATAAGCATAATCAACCTCTAAATTACATTTAAATAGAATCCTTCCAATGAAGTATCATTTTAAATTAAAAGTAACAGTATCTTATCTCTATAGGAGTAGAATTAGTATAGTGATATCTAAATAAAACATTTTGAGTGATATAAAAATTTCAAATCTTATTAATTCTATATAATTTATTCAATATTAAGGATTAATTTGATGATCTTAACATTTTGCCAATAGTTTTGAAAGGAAATATTCATATATACTTTGATTTAAAAAAATCTTTGAACATTAAGAGGTGGTTTTATACTGATTTTATGTTATTTTACCCTTAAGAAGCATCCTAGGCAATTATGTGAAAAAAAGAGAGAACACTTTTCCAAAATCTAGGAAACCAATGTTTGTCTTTCCCAGGCAATTAATAGGAGGAAAATAAGTTTATGCAGAAGTAAAGAAAGTAAAGTATCTAGCAATTTGGCTTGGAGAAAATTTCCTAAGATAGAGTTGATATTTTTTTTAATTTTTTAATTTTTTTATTATTATTATTTTTTAAGATTTTATTTACTTATTTGACAGACAGAGACCACAAGTAGGCAGAGAAGCAGGCAGAGAGAGAGGAGGAAGCAGGCTCCCCGCTGAGCAGAAAGCCCGATGCGGGGCTCGATCCCAAGACCCTGAGATCATGACCTGAGCCGAAGGCAGAGGCTTAGCCCTCTGAGCCACCCGGCATCCCTAGAGTTGATATTTTAGATCAACTTGCTGATTGGGACTTTCCCAGCCAGTTCGTACAAAATCATTGATTGCCCTCCAAGAGAAACTTGTAAACCTGTGAATGTGCCCCAAGCAGCACATCTCCAGTTTTGAGTCCCAACTTTCAGACTCAGAATTGTGTAAAAAAGTCATGCTTTTTTGTGTTAATAAGTCACACTAATTCAGTGAAATGACTGAGAGTCTGAATGAACATAGCTTACATCTTATAAATGGAAAAGTAACTTTAATTACTGTCTATTGAATATAACTTCAGGGGAAGGAATAGGTAGAAATTTTTAAAAAATCGTTCCCACTTATCCTGTTCTTTTGAATGCATTTCCAAAGCCTATCTTCCCACATATTTTGTTAAGTTGATTTAAATATATGCAACATAATTATTCAACTTAATAAATACCACTCATTCCAAGAAATAGACTTTCATCATTATTGCCAGAAGTTCCTTCTGTATGTAGGAAGGAGCATGGCTTCCTCATCCCTCAGTGGTAACCCTTTACCAACAATGTGTTTACCATTCCCTTGATTTTATCTCTCACATTACCACTTATATTTATGTCTCTATAAATATGTATTATTTAGATTCGGTTGTTTTTGAAGTTAAATTGTATTAAACTTATTATCTTGCAATTTGTTTTCAATTTTCTATATTTTATTATTGAGACTTTTCTATACTGTCAAGTGCAGTGTTTTTCATTTATTTTCGCAGCTTTATTATTTTCAGTTGTATGAATGAAATGAGATATATTTATATAATCTATCACTTGCATTCTTTCTTGTGTTTTGCTGTTGGGAACAGCATTTATAAAATCATACTTATACAAGCTTCCTAGTGAACATATGCACATTTTTTTTAGGGCTTACATCAGATAAGAAATTGCTAGATCTGGGTATGTACATTTTTAACTGTACTAGGTAGTTAATTTACTAATTCTAATTCTACTCTGACAAGAAATTAAGCATACCCTCACACCCTTTGTTCTCTCCCCACACTGACATAGATTGATACTTAGAAATTTTTTCTGAGTTATTGTCTTTTTCCTATGATCTCAGCTATTTTTAATATCACAGCAAATGTTTAAAAACTATTTGATCAATTTACTTCAAATGTCTCTTGCAATATCTATTTCATCTATTACTTTTCTTATATATTCTATCCAAAACTGTTTTTCAATATTTATCTACATGTCAGATGTTCTAAAACATATATGTCTGAGAATATTTTTAATATAACCTCATATTTGAATGACAGTTCTATTAAAATTTCTATCTCCCCTCTATAGATAAATTTTACCTTCATTTGGTTAATATTGTCACAAAAAAAACTCATGACATTTTGGGTTTTATTTACTTTAATGGACACACTCTTTTCTCCTGTAAGATTTTATAATTTTAGTTTTGTCATCTATATTTTAAAATTTTACTGTAGGTGTCTAGGTATGAAATGCTCCTTTTCTCTCCTCTTTTTTTTAATTTTTATTTTATTTTTTTTTAATTTTACTTGTTTTTTATTTATTCTAGGACACAATAGTATCATCCAATCATATTTTTAGCCTAAATTTTTTGAATTTTCATTCATTCTATCATCTGGTATTAACACTTCTACATTATTTCTTATTTCTGTTCATTTTTCTTGTATACTTTTTATTAACTTATCCTCCCTTGGTACTTCTGGAAACATTTTTCAGTTGGATATTTCAGTTTTCAAATTTACTTCTCATGGGTTAAAATTCTCTAATTACCCTATCTACTGTGTGTTTTTTTCTTTATTTTTTTTTTAAATTTTAGCTCTTTTATTTACCATATGTATTTAGGATCTTCATTTTTTTTTTGGCTCATATAGCATAGTATAGTACATATATCATTTTTAATGTATTTAAAGTATAAAGTTTAATGATGATGATATTGTTCTTCAAAAGTATCAGAACATGTGTTTGTTTAATCCAACTTGTTGATTCTTTTTGAAATAAAGGTATTCCTGAGATAGCTTACTGATTTGTTTATAAGGTCCTGTTTCTTGCAGTTAAGAATTAGAGAACAAAGGATATATTATAGTATGTATTAGTCCTATGGCTACAAAAATAGAACCTAGTGAAAATAATTCCTGGAGGTGAGGGGTCCAGGCATGAAAGAACAATATTTATCCTTCTGCATACCATAAAATAACTTCTTGGAGGAGGATTTACTCTCATTCTTCAGAGAAACAACATCAGGAAGAGGTACTTTTTATCAGTGTGTCTCAAACCTTCAATGACTAATGAAACTATATGAGGAAGTTTTATTTTTTGTTTCTTTGTTTTCCTTTTAATTATGAGGAGACTGAAAAAATAAAGATGACTGTATCTCCTTCAGATATTCTGATTTAGTTGGTCTGGTATGTAACTCTATGTGAAATTAAAAAAGAAAATCTAAATGAGTCTAATGTATAATCCAAGTGTAAGAACAACAGTCCCCAAATAAGTTCCTCAGCCTTGTGTGTAGAGAGGGATAGAGGTAGAAAACGACCTTGCAAACTAGTCAATTCACATATTTTTTTTTCAGCTTCTCATTTTAACCAGACTTCTATGAATTGTCCTGATTTTAATCCTATGTTCTAAAAACAGAAAATTAAGATATCACTTAAAAGGACAGGTTCTGAATATCCTAAAACAAGTTAGGAGAGAAATAAGAGCAAAATGAGTAGTTTCTTTACTGTATCATTTTCTCACATTCATACTTACCTAGTCTGAAGAAACTCTCTCAGTCATATCTCAAAGAAACATTTATCTCCTAGACTTTAGTTGAGTTTATCCTTATTTGTATGATTTCTGTCTTTGGTTCGAATAATTCTGACACAGGAAGTAAGCAGTTTATACTAGTTCAGAATCCTGAGAAAAACCACACACACTATTAGACATTAAAGAACTAGGGACAGAGTATATACATTTTCTATCCAAAGTCCCTAATGGAGTTATTTGCTCATAGGTATCAGAAACAAATATCAGTTGTATAAATAAGTGTACTTTCTTCAACATGAAAACTAGTACAATTGAAGAAATTAAGAAATTTGGTGTCACATCTATATTATGTGATTTGAGGTATACTAGGAAGGGCATTATATTTGCTTTTTACTAATCACATGTTTCAAATGAGTAGTTCTTACATTAATTATATTTTCAGATATATAAATATCTTCAGTATGTACTCTCACTCCATATACACCCTACACTCAGAAACCATATCATAAGCCAAAATACATTGTCTAAATTATTTCTAAAGAGATTAATTACCTTAACATTAACATCATGTTCCACTGAACTTTTCTTATTAAAATTTATATTTATGCATGCTCATTTATTTTGTGGCCTTAGATTAGTCATATCATCAGGATGGAATGCATTTTTGTCACTTGGAATTGAAAACTAGGCATAATGACTCAGTTCAAAGTATACAAATCTTATACGATTATATTATATTAAAACAAACGAAATTGCCAATACTCTACTCTTTTGACTTATCAATATGGTAATTCCATAGTGTTTAACTTAATACTTTCGGCCTGCTTTTTCACGCACTCGTTCTCAGCCAGAAAATTATAAATACATGAAGTACTTGGAAGTGCAAAAGTGTTTTTAACAACTGGAATAACTGAAAGTGGAAAGAGCTGAAGGAAAGAAAGTAGAAAAACAGACTATGGATGGGAAATATTTCCACTTGGAAAAATTATCTTTGGTTATCTCAGAACACTATTTATAGCCAATCCTTAAGACTTATGGAAATAAATCACTTTGTGTTATTATCCAGGTCTTCTTCCCGGCTTTAAGTGTTCCACATTCTTGACATAATGAAACTGGATTATTTACATAGTTACTGGCAATAGAATATAGCCAGCCTTCTCATCTCCATTGTTTTCAATCTTTTCATTTTTCCTACTGCCAAAATAACCCCTAATTCATAATGTTATTTAAGTCACGTTTTGCACCCTACCAACATGAAGAGTAGTTGGCTAAAGTTCTTGTGTCTCTTAAAAATTTTTCTATAATGGAATTTTCCTAGTTTATTTGATTTATAGAAAATTTCAAAGGGACTCAGTAATTTCATGCTTAGATAATTATTCAAAAGAGTTTAATAATAATTTTATACACAGAATTTTAATAGCTCTTAAAGTGGAAGTGATCATATACCCATTACTCACGAGTAGATGTGTGCTCTATTGTAGTACCCGAGAGAGTTAAGGGTATTTAATTCCCTTAAAATGGTATATTTGTCCTGTACTACAGCAAATGTGTATGTAGGAAATATATGTTTTAAACATAATCTTCAATGTAAGCATTTAAGAAATAATCATAATCCAAATTAGTGTACTTGAAATTAGTACATTAAATTATATGTTTGGCTAGGACAATCTCCTTATTACAAGTGACTCTATACTAGGACTGATGTGTTATTATACACAGAGATACAGATTTAGGAGGTGGCAATCTCTAATTTCAAAAGAGCCCTATATGGAGCCTTATGAAAATGTTCTTTCAATTTCCCATCATCAGCTGTGCTGCATTCCATTTTTACAGCTATCTCTGTAAGAGATGGTGATCCCCAGAAAACTAGACCCTTAGATTCACTTCTACTTTTATCTAATCTGAGTAGTGTCAAGAAAGCAAGTGTTGTGTTAAAGTTAGGAAATTAGAAATGAACATTTTATAAGTGATGTTAAATTTAAATAACCACCTATATATTTAGAGGTCTTGTGTTACAAGACTTATGTGAAAACTTCAGAGAATTCTAGATATCTTTTTTTTTTTGGTTGGGTAAATATGATAAAATTTATAATTTTTAAAATACTCTATGTAGTTAGTATTTGTTATTAAAGGTTGCTCCACCTATATGCATGTAAGGGAAAGAACAAGTGATATATTAACACACAATATGTATTGTTAACACATTTCTTACATATTTACCTTATTAAAAATTAATATTTTTTCATTTCTTATTACAGGTTGGTGAGTAATTGACTACCCTTGGGCTTTCTATAGAGGTATATTTCATAAATAGCTACATTTCGTAGGAAATACCCATTAAAAAACCAGACCTTACAGGTTCCACAAGACTGAAGTATGATTTATAAAAATTTCATGCTCCTGGGTAGATTCTAGTATTAGATTCAAATAATCACTAAAGGGCTGTGTTACTGCAGATACGATTTTAAACAAAGCAGTATCCCTATGTCTAAGGAATCTCTTCTTTTTCACCCAGCTACTTTCATGAATCTGCCTCTGGTGCACATAAGATGAATCTCTCTTTGATCATGAGAGTGAAATTCAATAGCCTCTGAAAATATGAAGTTTCAAACATCTCCTGTTTCTTACCAGATGGATTTATCTCTTTAATCTATTTGCATTTGTTTCTTCGGATCTTACGTATAATAAATAGTAACTTTCTGCTGTGTGAATATTTTGTTAGGACAATCTTAATTGTCATAACTTAATAATGAGGAATGGAATTTACTAAGTGACTTAAATATCTTTCCATGAGGAAAATAAACAAAAATTCACATCAATAAAGTTCACCTTACACACTTCAAGCAAAAATGCATAGCTATATAGGATCATTTATTTCTGAATTTTATTTTTTTTACCAAATTAATGTGTTTTTCTGCCTCAATCATTTACTTGTTAATTTTAGGATTTAGGAACGAAAGAAAATAAATAGTACTAACTCCTTGGGTCAGTATTTTCTGACTTGAAAATACTTCTAAATATGGTTTATATAACATGTTTTAAAAATAGCTTGTATCCTATGTCATCAAGACATGAAATTATATATCCCTGAATTAAATTAAGCTTGAGCTAGGCTGGGGCAAAATAGTGGAGATTCTCCTTTTTACATTCCTTTTCCAACCTAGAGGACATAATTTAGAATAGGTCACAACATCTTTTTAGTCTCCGGGTTCCTCAAAAAGAGGTGTGTAATCCCTACAGCCAATAACATAAGAGCATTCATTACAGGTTAACAATCAAGAATATATTATGACAGACAATTAAAATGGTATATTCCAAATTGGTCCTACTATGTTATTGCTCATGTCTTTTTATAATTATTGATTTATGTACTCTGAAATTCAGAGAAAACTTTTGATAGCACCTTCATTTCTAAAATACTCTTACAGAAATGGTGTATTCTTTTGCCACTTTAAAAAGTCCTTCTAGTTATTAAAATAATTGATTTCATCCCTTAGATGAAACTGCCACAGGAAACACAAGCTTTCTGGAAATTATAAAAATTTATAATCTGGAATCTCGGAGCAGACTTCAAAATTTTATTGTATTTCTTGGTCAGCTGCTTCTCTTATCCTTGTCAATAGTGGTTTTACCCTGAAATTCATCCCTTGAACTTCAACCACCTCTCTCTTCTAGATCATTTTTCCCTAATTCATCTGGACTTTACTGTTTCAAATCCCTGCTCTTCACCCTTCCATACACACCATGTACATCTCCCCTAAACCTCTGTTCCTTCATCCAGCCTAACTAAATAAGTTCCTCCTCCTCCTTTTACTGAGACCTAACATTTCTGCCTCTGTGAATGATGCTGTCCTTGGTTCATTTCCTCAGGACTGCATGTTTGTGAACATCATACAAAATTAGGAGCTTTTTGGTCGCTTAGTAAATGGCCTGGATTAGTAAATCTGAAGGAGAATATGTTGCTTGCAAAAATCCAAGAGGCTCACTGGGCAGTGTGCCTCTTTATTGCCTGTATTAGAAAACAGATGTTACAACTTTTTACCTTGGAAGTGTACCGCTGAACTTCTAGAAATTTCATTGGAACTGAAGGTCTAAGAATATTTGAGAGATTTACTTCCCACCCTCTGACATATACATAATTTACCAATAATGCTAGAGTAGCAGCTAATAATATGTGAGCATATTGTTTCTTTGGAGAAACCTGGTGCAGATTTTGGTAATAGGAGTGGTTCTCAAGGAATAGATTCTTAAGCATGAGCCTTCTGAATTGTCTCTGGGTTTTCTAGAATTCTAGAATTGTTCCTTGAATCTAATTATATTTTAAGGTACTAATAACACTATTTCCAGGCATAAAGGGGTCACCGACTGTCAATGTCATGATGTGGCAAGAGAGATGCAAAATAACACTATTGGATTTTCCTAATCAAATACTTATATCATTCTCAGTAACCTTATATTTGATAACAAAAAGATTTTAGCTAACCTAATGAGTATCAAGAACTTGGCTGGTTACTGTTAACTTTTTAAATTCTCTCACTTGATTGCATTCACATCACCTATAATAGAATCATTAGCTACCTTAATGAAAGATATAAATGTTGTCAGGGTTATACACTGAAATTTAACTACTATGTCTCCTAAATACTGTCTGGTGTTTCCATTTCTGTCATAACTTCTTTTTCTTAATTGCTAATCAAAATCCTACTTTACCCATGAAAACCTGTCTTCCCTTTGGGTTATGCTGGGAGATAGATAAATATCCACAAATTTGTAACCATATATAATATATAGATATTTATATACATATCAAATTACATATATATCTCATATATATTTGTATATGTTATTGAATAGCAGTTATTAGTTATTATAGAAAAACATCTCCATTAATTGTTTCTCTTGGGCTTCCCTTCCAAAAACATTAAATGTACAAGTGCTCTCCTAAGCTTTGTCTATTTTTAAAAAGTTCACAAATATGGGTTTTATTACATTTGATGGATTTTTAATATTTTTTTAAACTTCATTTATTTCCCTGGCCCCACACATGAATCACTCACCACACTCACCAAAATGGTACACTCTTTTATTTCTTTTTTCAACTTTACCAAGGTATAATTGAAAAATAAAATTATAATATATTTAAAGTGTTCCATGTGATTTTTTTGATCTACATATATACTATGAAGGGATTTCAAAATCAAGTTAATAATTTCATAATCTTATTTATTGATTTGGTGAGAACTTAAGTTCTAATCTATTAGCAAATTTCAATTATACAATACATTATTATCAACTATCATCATTGTGTTATACATTAGATCCTCAAAAGTTATTCATTTTACAACTTAAAATTTGTATCCTTTTACCAGGCTCTTCTTAATTCCCAACCCTCAGATGCTGGCAACCACCATTCTACTACTCTCTGTTATATGACTTTTTTGTTTGTTTTTATTCGTTTAAGATTCCACCTATTAGTGACAGAATGCAGTATTTGTCTTTGTCTGTCTGGCTTATGTCACCTAGCAAAGGGCCCTCTAGTTTCATCCACACTGTTGTAAATGGCAGGATTTCTGTCTTTTTATAGGTGAATTATATTCCACTGTATATGTATCTACCACATATTCTTTACCCATTCATCTGTCAAAGGAAACAGGTTGTTTACATGTCTTGGCTATTGTAAATAAATAAATAAAACTTCACTGAACATGGGAGTGCAGATATCTTTCAAGACAACAATTTTGTTCCTTTGGATATATCCCCAAAAGGGGGATTTCCATATCATACGGCAATTCTATTTTTAGTTTCTTGAGAAACCTCCATATTGTTTTCCATAATGACTATACTACTTTTATATAATCTCCAACAACGTACAAGGATTTCCTTTTCTCCACATCCTCATCAGCATTTATTATCTCTTATCCTTTTTTGTAAGATTGATTGACTGGTTGATTGAGTTGAGAGAGAGAGAGAGCATGTGCATGCGAGCATGGGGAGGGTCAGATGGAGAGGGAGAAGCAGAGAAGCAGACTCCCAACTATGTGTAGAGCTGGATGCCAGGCTCAATCTCACAACCCAGAGATCGTGACCCTGAGATCATAACCAGAGCCAAAATCAAGAAAAGGACACTTAACTGACTAAGCCACCTAGGTACCCTCCTGTCCTTTTGATAAGAGGCGTTCTAAAAGGTATAAAGTGATATCTCATTGTAGTTTTGACTTGCATTTCCCTGATGATTAGTGAGGTGCACTTTTTTTTTTAAAGAGCTTATTTATTTAATTGAGAAAGAGAGACAGAGAGAGTGACAGAAAGAATAAGTGGGGAAGAAAGTGAGAAGCAGGCCCCTTGCTGAGCAGGGAGCCCAACACAGGGATCCATCCCAGGACCCCAGGATCACAACATGAGTCTAAGGTAGGTGCTTAACTGACTGAGCCACCCAGGCGACCAGCGTTGAGCACCTGTCAATGTACCAGCTATCTATTTATATGTTTTTGTTTGGAAAAATATCTACTCAAGTATGTTGTCCATTTTTCAATTGTTATTTCTGTTTTTATTATTGAGTTATTGGGATTCCTTAAACATTTTGGATATCAAGCCTTTATTGCAGAAGTGATTGGCAACTATTTTTTTCCATTACATAGCTGCCTTTTTTGTTGTTGTTGATGGTATCCTTTGCTCCTTTGCAAGATATTTTGTTTTTGTTTTTGTTTTTCTGTTGTTTTTATGTAATCATGCTTCTTTATTTTTGCTGCTGTTACATTTGTTTTTAGCATCAAATCTGAGAAATCATCTTTAAGACCAATGTTAAATAGCTCACCACCTGTTTTTTTTTCTTCCAGGACTTTTACATGTTCAGGTCTTACATGAGATTTTTAAATCAATTTTAAGTTTATTCTTATATATGTTGTAAGATAGTGGTTCAGTTCCTTTTTCCAGTATAGCTGGTATCCAGCTGATCTTTTAATCAGGATTATATTTGCACCCATTGCTCTTATTTAAGAGAAACTAAAGTCTTAGTACTGAGTCATCATATAAATAACAATTATCTTGAAGGCTATTTTTTTATTCCTAAATTTAATATTACTAAGCACAAAAATCTAGATTTGTAATAAATCCCTTGACATATCCTATTAAAGTGGGAATCTTTTAATTATGTGTGCTCATGTAAACTTATTTGAATTACGAGCATTCCTTGGATAACTTTAGTACTCAGCAAATATTCCCATATCTCTAACCATGCCAGAAGGATGTGACACATTTAATAATTTTAATATAGATCTTATATTCATAGTGAAAAATAAAACAATGTTTCAATTCTATTCCCAGGATGGCCTCAGGGACAATTTAGTTTAAAGATTTTCTAACCAGGGCAGGGATCTCTAGTACTGATTTGTTCTTTTCCAAATATATGAAGAAATAGTAGACACACTAATTTGGGCTTTCTTAAATATGAAACTTATTTCTGATTTCTCTAATATGCTTGGAGATCATCACAAAAAAAATCATATCCATTTCAAAAACTTTTTGCTTATTATGATCCTATGGAAGTACCAACTCATCGTGTCTATTAGGCAAAGGCACTTTGATTTTTCCCCCCCAAAATAAAGGAATTAGCTCCTTTTAAAGATTTTATAGGTGCTTGTGGCATCAATTAAAAAAAAAATCTCTGGTTCCGTATAAATTTTAGAATTATTTGTTCCATTTATTTGAAAAAGATGGATGGTACTTTGAAAGGAATTGCATTAAATGTGTAGATTGCTTTAGATAGCATAGACATTTTCACAATATTTATTCTTACAATCCAGGAGCATGGAACATTTTTCCATTTCTTTGTGTCTTCCTCAATTTCTTTCATGAGTACTTTATAGTTTTCTGAGTATAGATTCTGTGCCTCTTTGGTTAGGTTTATTCCTAGGTATCTTATGATTTTGGGTGCAATTGTAAATGGGATTGACTCCTTAATTTCTCTTTCTTCTGTCTTGCTGTTGGTGTAGAGAAATGCAACTGATTTCTGTGAATTGATGTTATATCCTGACACTTTACTGAATTCCTGTATAAGTTCTAGCAGTTTTGGAGTGGAGTCTTTTGGGTTTTCCACATATAGTATCATATCATCTGCGAAGAGTGATAGTTTGACTTCTTCTTTGCCGATTTGGATGCCTTTAATTTCCTTTTGTTGTCTGATTGCTGAGGCTAGGACCTCTAGTACTATGTTGAATAGCAGTGGTGATAATGGACATCCCTGCCGTGTTCCTGACCTTAGCAGAAAAGCTTTCAGTTTTTCTCCATTGAGAATGATATTTGCCATGGGTTTTTCATAGATGGCTTTGATGATATTGAGGTATGTGCCCTCTATCCCTACACTTTGAAGAGTTTTGATCAGGAAGGGATGCTGTACTTTGTCAAATGCTTTTTCAGCATCTATTGAGAATATCATATGGTTCTTGTTCTTTCTTTTATTGACGTATTGTATCACATTGACTGATTTGCGGATGTTGAACCAACCTTGCAGCCCTGGAATAATAGCCAAAGGGATATTGAAAAAGAAAGCCAACGTTGGTGGCATCACAATTCCAGACTTCAAGCTCTATTACAAAGCTGTCATCATCAAGACAGCATGGTACTGGCACAAAAACAGACACATAGATCAATGGAACAGAATAGAGAGCCCAGAAATAGACCCTCAACTCTACAGTCAACTAATCTTCAACAAAGCAGGAAAGAATGTCCAATGGAAAAAAGTCAGCCTCTTCAATAAATGGTGTTGGGAAAATTGGACAGCCACATGCAGAAAAATGAAATTGGACCATTTCCTTACACCACACACAAAAATAGACTCAAAATGGATGAAGGACCTCAATGTGAGAAAGGAATCCATCAAAATCCTTGAGGAGAACACAGGCAGCAACCTCTTCGACCTCAGCCGCAGCAACATCTTCCTAGGAACAACGCCAAAGGCAAGGGAAGCAAGGGCAAAAATGAACTATTGGGATTTCATCAAGATCAAAAGCTTTTGCACAGCAAAGGAAACAGTTAACAAAATCAAAAGACAACTGACAGAATGGGAGAAGATATTTGCAAACAACATATCAGATAAAGGACTAGTGTCCAGAATCTATAAAGAACTTAGCAAACTCAACACCCAAAGAACAAATAATCCAATCAAGGAATGGGCAGAGGACATGAACAGACATTTCTTCAAAGAAGACATCCAGATGGCCAACAGACACATGAAAAAGTGCTCCATATCACTCGGCATCAGGGATATACATATCAAAACCACCATGAGATATCACCTCACACCAGTCAGAATGGCTAAAATCAACAAGTCAGGAAATGACAGATGCTGGCGAGGATGCGGAGAAAGGGGAACCCTCCTCCACTGTTGGTGGGAATGCAAGCTGGTGCAGCCACTCTGGAAAACAGCATGGAGGTTCCTCAAAATGTTGAAAATAGAACTGCCCTATGACCCAGCAATTGCACTATTGGGTATTTACCCTAAAGATACAAACGTAGTGATTCAAAGGGGCACATGCACCCGAATGTTTATAGCATTAATGTCCACAATAGCCAAACTATGGAAAGAACCTAGATGTCCATCAACAGATGCATGGATCAAGAAGATGTGGTATATATACACAATGGAATACTATGCAGCCATCAAAAGAAATGAAATCTTGCCATTTGCGACAACATGGATGGAACTAGAGCGTATCATGCTTAGTGAAATAAGTCAAGCGGAGAAAGACAACTATCATATGATCTCCCTGATATGAGGAAGTGGTGATGCAACATGGGGGCTTAAGTGGGTAGGAGAAGAATAAATGAAACAAGATGGAATTGGGAGAGAGACAAACCATAAGTGACTCTTAATCTCACAAAACAAAGTGAGGGTTGCTGGGGGGAGGGGGGCTGGGAGAAGGGGGTGGGATTATGGACATTGGGGAGGGTATGTGCTTTGGTGAGTGCTGTGAAGTGTGTAAACCTGGTGATTCACAGACTTGTACCCCTGGGGATAAAAATATATGTTTATAAAAAAATTAAAAAAAACAATTAAAAAAAAGTAATATATTAGGAAATCACTTAGGGCAGGGAATTCACCTAAATATAGCTATAATATTATATAGCCCTAATATTATATATAATATTACATAATAATATTATATATCTATATTATTATTATATATAATAATATATAATTTTATTTATGCTGGACCTACTATAAAATGTCAGGAGACATTCCATAAATTATATGGTAGTTGATTATAGCTACAGCTGAAGACTCAGACTTTTACAGAAAATTGCAATTTCTCCAAACTCCATAAAAGAATCGACTTCCAATTTTTGAGAATTTTAATGCTCCCATAATAGAAGCCAACTGGACTAAAGACCAAGAAAGAAATACCTAGATATGTAAGTCCTGGTCTTCAGATATGATCATGCATTGATTTTCTGCTTTAGCTCTCATGGTACATGACTCTAAGCTGGCTATCTCCACAGTTGGGACGTGCACTGAAAGCTATGTTGGGTACCACTGGAATGTCATAAAACCAAGCAAATATTAAATCATAATTTTAACCTTTGTTTTACAATTATTTATATGTATTTAAAAAATTTTTTCTATATATTTCAATGTACATTTTATATTGGTACAGCAGAGTATATATAATACTTATATATACATATGTGTGTACTGGAGTTTACTTAAAAACTTTACTTGTATATACAAAGAATAAGGAAAATTACAAATAACAACATGGAGGACATGGGGAGATGGAGAGGAGAAGGGAGTTGAGGGAAATTGGAAGGGGAAGTGATCTATGAGAGACTATGGACTCTGAAAAACAACCTGAGGGTTTTGAAGGGGCCTGGGGGTGGGATGTTGGGGCAACCAGGTGGCGGGTATTAGGTAGGGCACATACTACATGGAGCACTGTGTGTGGTGCAAAAACATTGAATAGTGTTACATTGAAAAGAAGTTAAAAAAAATATAAGGAAAATTACAGAAACTATTAATCTATATGACTGCTTTAACTCCACAATTACAGAAACCTGGGGGCCTTTCCCCCAAAAATGGGATTTAAAATTGATTTGAGGTTTGGTAGGTTTTGAAAGAACTATGAAACTGTTTTTCAGTGGCTTGTGTCAGTTGACTGATCTCATCAGCAATGTATGAATGATCCAGTTTCTCTACATCTTCATCAGCATTTGGTGTTGTCACTATTTTTTTTATTTATCTTTAGCTGTTCTGATAAGTAAGTAGTAACATGTAAATAAGAAACTTTGATACATCCCAAAAAATGCTGGAACACTGGAAAGAAATAAAATAAAATAAAATGGAAAAGAAAAGAAAAGAAAGAAAAGAAAGGAAAAGAAAAGAAAAGAAAAGAAAAGAAAAGAAAAGAAACTTCCATACAACCAGCAAATTTCTTTCCTGGGAATTAATTTCAGAAAAATGAAAATATACATGCATACCAAAACCTATATATGAATGTGTATAGCAACTTTATTCATAATAACAAAACCTGGATACCACCCAGATATTCTTTAACATGTGAATAAATAATTCTGATATATCTAAATCATAGAATCCAATTCAGCAATAAATACAGAAGTACTTTTAAGAGAAAAAAACCTGCATAAATCTCTAGAGAAGTATGCTGAGTAAAAACTAAACCTCAAATTTTATGTACAGTATGACTCCACTTATACAATATTCTTAAAATAATACAGCTATAGACATGGATAACAGATTAGTGGGTTCTCAAGTTTAAGGAGAAGGCAGGTAAGAAGAAAGAGATATGGCTATAAATGGGGAATGCAGGTACTGATGAAATATTCTGTATTTTGACTATTTCAATGACTATTTCAAAGATTGATTTAAAAAGCAATGTGCATCTTCTTTTCCTATTTTGGGCAATCCTCCAAAAAACGAAGTTAATATTTTTATGCCCTTGTATATATCTTTTACTAAAGAAATGGTGAAAGAGGAGAAAAGAAAGGGACATATAGCCAAATGAAGATCTTTGTAAAGTTCAAAACTCCTGAAGGTATTTTCTATCCTGTATCATTTCACAGCTAGCAAAACATTTTCCATATTTTGTAATTAATTTATTCCAATTGCATTTTCACATATCTGAGCAAGCTCTCAGATATTGACGTTTTTTTACGTTTGAATGAATTTCAAGTTGACATTAAATATAATAGTAATTAACTCTCCAGACTGACCTCTTTTCTAGAATATTTCACTTTCAAGCATTTAAATGTGTACTATTGCTCTTTTAATAGGTTAGCTCAATGGGTTGGTTTTTCAAATATAGCCTAATGCATGGTCTGTTATATCTCTATTTCTTAATCTCTATTCTTGCTTCAAGGCAAGCATATCTTGAATATATATCTTGAATGTATCTCTCTCTCCCTCCAGAATGTCAAATCAAGAGATACCATTCATTTTTATTTGGTTTTAAATTTATATAAAATTATATACAAAACAATGATAAAGATGCTTTCCTTTATTTTAGTTGAAACTGCTAGAAATATTCCTACAAATGTGATATAGAAAATAATAATGTGTCTCTCAAAAAGTGTCTTAAAATATAACTTAAATTCCAGTCTGAAAGAATGAAGTGGGCCTACTTTGCTCCTATACCTTCTGCTAACTACAACTAAAAATGCTGGATATTTTATATAAAACAATTTAAGAAGACTCTTAGAATAGTAGCATTGAGGAAACTTGCAACCCAAGAATATACAGTGCTTACTACCCTGGGTCTTCTTTTTGCATCATGTATCAAAGACTTAGTGCCTAAAATGATGGAAACAACACCAATAGGCACATTCAAGAATGATCTGACCAAAGCCTCCTCTCTCAAGAAAAAGACCAGCAAAAATGCAACTTGACAAGAAAGTAATATTCTTAGATGTAACAGTCTGTTCAAAGCAAACACCTCAGGAACGGGGGGAGAATGATCACAACCCCACCCACATCAGCAAAGGCAAACTGGGGAAGCTGACTTCCAACCTTAAGAGGCTGTGAAAATGTACCTAACTCTATTGCCGGAGTGATATAGATAAGGCCACAGAGGCAAGTATGAAAATTGAGATTTTCATTCCTGTCTGGTAGTATCAAATTACCTTCTTCTTAGGTAGTATTAGTGGAGATGACATGGAAAGCCTGAACTTTCAAGCCCATCCTGAAGTAATGGGGTAACACTTCCACTCCCAAGTGCTAATGTCAGAAGTCTAATTCAGAGTCAAGAGCACAATAGCATTATGGAGACACAATAAGAATTGAAAATTCCCATCTCTGCTCCAATAGGAATGAGGAAACTCCCCAAATCTGGGTGTCAGTGGAAGCCAAGGGAACTATGTAGTACTCCTATTTGGTATTGAGGAGAGAGGGAACTCAATCTTTTCCTAGCAAAAGCAGTGTCAGAAAGAAAAATCCAATTAAAAGAGATTTCTGTAAAACCCAGAGACTTGTAACGTAATAAAAAATGTCCAGGTTTCAAGTAAAAGTTACCTGTCATACAAAAAAACAGCAAGATCTCCTATTTTAATTTAAAATGTTTGCTCCAAGAAAGAAACTTTGAAGAGAATGAAAGTAGAAACTACCTGATGAAAAAAAATTTGCAAACCACATGGATAACAAAAGACTAGTATTTAGATTATATACAGAACTCTCAAAACTCAACAAATAATAATTTAACAATCCAATTAAAAGTGACATGAAGAAAAAGAATCCAAGTTAGAAAGGAAGAAGTAAAACTATCTCTGTTCACAAATGACCTGATCTGATATGTAGAAAACCTTAAAATTTTCACATAAAATAATGGTTAGATTAATAAACTAATTTAGTAAAGTTTTAAGATCTAAAATCAACATGCAAAAATCAGTTGTAATTCTATACAGTAATAATGAACAACTTGAAAAGGAAATTAAGAAGAGAATCCCATTTACAATAATGACAAAAAGAATAAATCCTTAGCAATAAATTCAATCAAAGAGGTGAAACTACATGACATTGATGAAAGCAATTAAAGAAGACACAAATAAATATAAAAAAAAATCCTGTGTTCACAGATCAGAAGAATTAATATTGTTAAAATGTCTAGGGGCAGCTGGGTGGCTCAGTTGACTTAAGTGTCTGCCTTGGGTCAGGTTATGATCTCAGGGTCCTGAGACTGAACCCCATGTTGGGCTCTCTACTTAGTGGGGAGCCTGCTTCTCACTGTTCTGTGCCAACTGCTCCCTCTGCCTGCCACTCCCCTTGCTTGTGCTCTCTCTCTGTCAAATAAATAAATAAAATCTTTAAAAAAATTTTTAAGTGATCTACATATCCAATGAAATCCCTATTACAACCACAATCAGTCATACAGAAATAGAACAATCCTAAAATTTATATAGAAACCCTCAGTAGTCAAAACTAATCTTGAGAGAGAACAAAGCTAAAGGCTCCACATTCATAATTTCAAAGCGTATTATGAAACTATAGTAATTAAAACAGTATGTTACTGGCATAAAGACAGACCTACAGACATGGAAAAGAATAGAAAGGCCAGAAATAAACCAAAGCAAATTTGGTCAACTCATCTTCCGCAAGGGTATCAGGAATATACAACAGGGTAAAGAGTCTCTTCAACATATGGTGTTGGGAAAACTGGATACGCATATGTAAGAGTGTAAAAGAATAAAATGGGTATAAAATTTCAGTTATGTAGGATAAAATCTCTGCAGAACATTTTGCTTATAGCTAACAATTTTGTACTATACACTGAAAAATTTGTCATGAGGGCAAATCTCAAGAGTCTTTTCTTAACTGTAATAAGAAAAAATGACATGAAGAAATATTTCACAGAAGAAGATATACAGATGGAATATAGGCACAGGAAAAGATGTTCAACATAATTAGCCATCAGGAAAATGCAAAGTAAAATCACAATGAGATGTCACTATACATTTATAATAATAGGTAAAAAATAAAATAAGGCATATGCTGTCAATGACGTGAAGAGACTGAATCATTCATATATTGCTGATGGAAACATGAGAGACTTAAGCCATTCTGGAAAAATTTGGCATGCAACCATCATATGATCCAACAATTCCATTCCTGGAAATTTATCCCAGAAAAGTGACAACTTAGGTTCATTCAAAAACCTGTATGCCAATTTTTATGGCAACTTTATTTTCAGAAACCAAAACATCAAAACAGCTTATGTGTCCTTTAGTAGGCAAATGGCTAAAGAAACTGTGGTATGTATATATCTTGAAATACAACCCAGCAATAAAAAGGAACACACTATTGAAACATGCAGCAATTTGTCTGAAGAACCTCTTGAGAATTATGCTGAGAAAAAAAATCCTACAAATGGTACATAATGTATGATTGCATTTATATAATATTCATTACTCAATGACAAAATTATGGAAAACAGATTAATGTTCTACAGAGCTAAATCTGTTCTCCAGAACAAAAAATTAGTGACTCTGAGAGGTTAAGGGAAAATTAAGGGGAGTTGGGGTGGTAGGGCAGTGGGTATGACTATTGAAGGAAAACATGAGGAATCCTCCTGGTGATGGAAATGCCTATATCCTTACAGTATCAATGAAAATATCCTGCCTGTGATATTTCTGCCACAGTTTTGCAAGATGGGAGCACTGTGGGAAACTATGTCATGATAATTAGGCAGCTCTGTTTTATTGCTAATAACTACATGTGACTTTATATATATCTCAAAATAAAAAGTTTAAAAAACTAACTCTAGTTTAGTGCCTAAAATCATATATAAAAAATGCAGTTAAATAACTGCAAGCATTCCTCAATTTTGTTTGTATAAATAAATGAAAGAACTTACATATATATATTTCTTAAATATCCATATATATATATATATATGTTTAAGAAAGTAATTGCTAATAAATATAGTAAAATAACAATAGGGAAAATTAGTGTCAAATGTAAGATAATTGAAAGACATTATTCTTAAAATGTACGCATCAAACATAAAACTAGTTAAGAAATAATTATAGTAAAATAAGTATCTAGTTCCCTAGTTAATGTTATACCAATATAATTGAAATATAATATTTATATCAATAATCCCCTTTGCAAAATAGAAAAAAATAATGAACTTTTCTTAGAATTAGTATTACATGATTAGAACTGTTAAGTAATAGGGGCACCTGGATGGCTCAGTGGGTTAAGTCTCTGCCTTTGGCTCAGGTCACATTTCAGGGTCCTGGGATCAAGCCCCACATTGGGCTCTCTGCTCAACAGGGAGCCTGCTTCCCCCACTCTCTCTGCCTGCTGCTCTGTCTACTTGTGATCTCTCTCTCTTTTTGTCAAATAAGTAAAATCTTTAGAAAAAAAATACTGTTAAGTAATATATATTTAAGCAAGAACAGAAAAAAAAAAAAAAAAATCAGAGCAAATATTAATAATTCTAAACACATGACTGACTATCTGTAAGAGTCAATTATCATATGGTTTCACTTATTTGTGGAGCATAACAAATAACATGGAGGACATGGGGAGATACAGAGGAGAAGGGAGTTGGGGGAAATTGGAAGCGGAGGTCAACCATGAGAGACTATGGACTCTGAAAAACAATCTGAGGGTTTTGAAGGGGCAGGGGGGTGGGAGGTCGGGGTACCAGGTGGTGGGTATTATAGAGGGCATGGATTGCATGGAGCACTGGGTGTGGTGCAAAAATAATGAATACTGTTATGCTGAAAATAAAAAATAAATTAAAAAAAAAGAAACTGAACATTTATAATACTGTTCAATCTAGCATTGGCATTTAAAAATACATATAATATTACCAGGATATTCCTATTCTAATAATAGGTTATTGCAATGTGCTAAGCCACTGAGGAACATACTAGTATAATGAGTTCAAACCAGATTCATCTGAGTCATAAAAATATAATGATAATAATATAATGGTAATGATGATAAAGTGACTTGTACTAGGTCACCATAGTGAGTCAGGAGTAAATGTAGTTAGAAAACTTAGGTGATCAGCCTATCCACTAAATCATGTTGCCTTTCCAATTTTAAGCACTCAATAATAATGCGTATTCATTAAACATGTAACAGCAAAAATTAAAAAGCAATACATCCTAGCTGCCTAAAGGGAAATAAATGGTTTCCACTTCTGGTCATTTTCCTTCTGCACCTATGGTATTACCTAACATATTAATCTCCTTTATTATTTCTGGAAATTGTTGGCTTTAACTGACTGCCTATTGCCAGCTATATCTTTTGCTATGCTTAGGAATGGAGAAATTTAATTCAATAGCCACATCAAATGCAAAGTCCATTGTCTTAGTTATCTAGGGCTGCCATGACAAAGTACCACAGACCAGGTTCCTTAAACAACAGAAATTTATTTCCTCACAGTTTTGGAGGGAATTTTTAGAAATCTAAAATCAATGTCAGCAGGCTTGGTTCCTTTTGAAGACCATAAGGAAGATTTATCTCAGGATTCTCTCTTTGGTTTAAAGATGGTCAATTTCTCCCTATATCTTTACATCCTCCTCCCTCCATCATTGTCTGTGTCCTCTTCTTATAACACCACCAGTCATATTGAATTAAGGACCACGCTAATGTCTTCATTTTAACTTCATTGTTCTTGCAAGGATTCTGTCTTTAAATATGGTCACATTCTGAAGTACTAGAGGTGAGGGCTTCAACATACAAAATTTGGAGGATATGCAGTTCTGCCCATAACAGGCATAATGCCTTAAATTTTATTTCAGCTAAGACATGAGAGTGACAAGAAGAAACTGAGTGCATGAACTTATAACTTCCTTTAAAAAATACTATCAAATATTATATTTAAATGACTACCTCTGTAAAGGTAAGAAGTTAGGGTTGTATTTAACTTTGATGGTCACTGACATATCTTACAGAACCTCAAAGAAACATCAGCAAATTATCAGAAGGATTATTCTATGTAGAGTAACACTTGATAATTGAATTATCTGATTTTATTAAGACTGACTGGGTAAAAATTGACAACATTTTTGGGCAATTAATTCTTGCCTTTAAAATAAATTGATTTGTAGTTATCTCTATCCATAAAATTACAGAAGAAAAACATCCACAACTGTTTTCTGATGTATCACAGCTTGGAAGATGAAACAGTCCTGCAAGCAGTTGACCCATATGCTTCCATTGTCAAGCATTATGTTTTAGAATTATCATCATCAGTAGGGCGTCAATGCTACTGTGTGTCAATTATTAACAATATCAAACATTAAATTTTTTTGAAATAAAAATGTACTGTTACTTCATCATCATTTTCTACTATTTTATAGGAAAGACACAACACTTCTCTGTATAGTAGGATCATTAAGTTTTCTTCAGAAACTAAGGGTCCATAAATTAAAATAGTTAACATTGATTATTAATTTGATGGAGATTCAGACTGAGAGATTAGATATGAAAGTAATAATGGCTAAGCTATCAGATTGACTTCACTGATCTTGCCAGTGAAGTACAAGTCCCATTTTGCTTTAACATAGAAACTTGTTTTGGAGTTTGTTAGAAGTAAAAAAAAAAACTCAAAGGCAGAAAAAAAAATTCAGTTCTTCTTTACTTAAGGCTAACACATACATTTAGGTACACACACAGGAGAGTGAGAGAAAAGAAAAATAATCCTAATAGAAGACAAAAATAGCAGTCTATACCCAGTCTAATTAAAGTTAGAATTCAGTTTTAGTGTTAAACACAAGGTATTGTAGAATGTGTGTACTTTACATACAAAATACTTTAAAGGTCAGAATCAATCAGCTGTATTTTACTTGTCATTGCCTGCTGGGCTTAACCAATATAATGAATACAGTTCTGAATTTTAGTTTTGTCCCAGACTGACTGATTCTCTATAAAGCCATTATGAAGTTCAGTATATTATGGGTCAAAGGCTGTTGTGAATTGGAAAAAAAAAAAAAAGAGAGTAAACACTACAACAACTTGTAGAGATAAAGATTTAATCAACCCAAAAGTAATGAAGTGTGGTAGCCGTACAGTAGTTCCTAAGAGCTTTGTAAATGTTTTTGTGTCACAGAATTTAATAATATGAAGAAAACTTTCCTCTGTCCACTTTTTCTGTAGCCTGAGCACTAAAATAGTTATTTACAGGTTTCAGTACTTGGGACATAAAAATACACTAAACTGAAAGAGCAAAAAGAAGTTCTGATATAATGTGCCAATCATGACTAGTTTCCAGTATCACAATACTATATTAAAAAATCTGAAGATGCAAAATAGCACTTGTTGTATACAATATAAAAAAAGACAGGAACTAGTACTGCTTATGTTACTGTTTATAAAGATAAAATAGGGACTAAATGCATCATGATATAAGACTTTTCTACAATATGGAAGAAATGCATGAACACAATGTGTATCGACTAATTGCTAGAATCATGTTAAACTGTACTGTAGTCTCTGGTTCTCTATTTGGGGTATAGGTACTAAAGAAAAGAAATGATCCTTTAATCAGCATAGCTTGCATTTATGACTAAGGACAGTTATTTATGTGAAAATGATTAAAAATGCTTTATGATAATTTTAGAGTAGCCTATTGACAACAATGCTTTAATTGAAAGCTGCGCAATTAATTCAGATTTGCTTGGCTCTTTAAAACTTTGTATTTTTATATACATTATCCCAGTTGACTGCTATGTCCTAGAAAGAAAGGCTTTATAAGTCTTACTACAGCTTCATAACTTTTCTTTTTTAAGATTTGATATTTATTTGAGAGAGAGGGGAGAGAGAAAGAAAGAAAAAGAGAGGGAGAGAGCACGAGTGGGAGGGGCAGAGGGAGAGGGAGAGAATCTCAATCAGACCTCCTTCAGAGCTGGGCAGGGGGCTCAATCCCACAACCCACGATCCAAGCTGAAATCCAGAGTTGAATGCCCAACTGATTATCCCACCCAGGTGCCCCAAGGTCCGTACCTTCTTAAACACAATACTGAAATACAAAAATATCCTAAAATTTAAATTTTTCACACAACTCTGTAGGTATCAAAACTGACCTGAATTGATGTAGGAAAACTTATAGACCAGTCTGAAAATACATTTCCGTAAAAGATAGAAATATGTTTTCTGCTACAGATCATGCTGGGACCATTTTATATATCTAACATGGGGAACAAGCAAAATAAAATTGAATTCTAAAATATATGTAGCCCTAAGGGTTTGGGATAAAGGATTATCTACCTGTTTCCCATGGAAATGAGGAGAACAAGGCTGGCAAAATTTGAGTTGCTCAAGATTATACACTATACCTCAACTGTATAAAGTAGTTATTGCTATTCCCATTGACCCATTGTGAAAAAATTAAGACCAAGAATTTCAGTAATTTGTCAAATGAACCACAAACTAAAGACTGTCTGGACTGACAACAGAATTTCTCTGTCACGAGCAAATAACATTCTTAATCGTACAGTATCTCACTTCCTAACACTTTGGCTTTTATTGTTTATTTGCTTGCTTTTTTGTTTTGTTTTGATTTTTATTTCCAGAAATTATTGTGTGCCTCCATTACAACTGCTATACAAATTTCAACACTGATGTGGTAAAAATAGATTTTACCATTTAGCTGATACCAAGGTAAATCTAGTAATCTACTTACAGAAACTTGGTTTCTATAAATCAAATATATATCCTTTCAAATGTTTTCTGTTCCTATGTTCTGTATCACATTTTTCTATTTTGCCCTCATATAGCCTCAAACATTCCCTTTTAAACTACTTCACCTTCTTGATTTCTCTAAAGCCTCTTTCCCTGCCTGTTTTGCACTCTCAGTTTAACTTATCATTGTGCTCCAAAATTATCTCATCTGAAAGGGCTCCCCTAAAATAGTCTTCCCCCAATTGTTACTTCTCCTCTTTTCATTTATTTCTTTTCCTTTACCTTTATTCTTTTCCATAAGTGTAGTTTTCCTAATATACACTGTAATTTTATTTATTTATTAGTTGGTTACCTGTTTTCTCTTGCTAGAATGCAAGTTCCAGGAAGGACTTACTTCCATGTACTTCCTCTCATCCTATTACCATATACTAAAAGCACAGCATGGTGGACATAGGCATTCAATGAATGAATAATCCAGTCCATCACTAAGATCAAGAATTCTTCATCAACAACTTGCCTATTGCAATTAACTTGCTCACCCATGTCTTTGGAGCTCTTAGTGATTCCCTCACTGCAGCCTGTTTTCTACCCTGTACCTAGCTTAATTATTTAAAAAAAATAAATTTTAAAATAACTTAATTTAAATCTGTTTATTTTTCCTCCCAGATTTTTATGTGTAAGAGCTTAAAGCACATGAGTGACTTGTTGCTCTGAATCCCACAGATGTTCCAGAACATTCTTCAACAAATTTGTTTTCATTTGCTTTCACTCCATATTTGCTTTTGTTGTAACTTCAGTTATCTTCCTTCAGCTCCTATACTAACTCTCCCCTTGCTTCCTTCATGTAGGCCTCTGTCAGAGTGGATTCTCTGCTAAGAATCCTTTTCTTTCCTTTCCTTTCTACCACGTATAATTTCTCTCAGATACCTCTTTGTTTCAGATCTAAATTTTCAGGTCAATTTCTTTAACACACCTTTCTGTGATCCCCTGAAAATGTGAGAGTCTTTCTAAACATGTTTCCAGAGCATCAAAATTTCTTCTTCTTTGTGTAGTTACCACAGTTGTAGTTTCACATGTATATGTGTTTACATATGTGAGGATATTGGCCAAATGCCTATCTCATTCATTAATCTGTAAGTCTCATAAGAGTAGGTGCCTGTTTTTTCCTTAGCCATTGTTATGGATTGAATATTTGTGTCTCTACCCCCATTCATAATTCCCAACATGATAGTATTTGAATGTGATGACGTTGGAAGTAATTGGATTTGGATGAAGTCACAAGGGATGAAGCCCCAATGGTTCAATTAGTGCTCTTATAAGGGAATAAAGAGACATGAGATCACTCTAACATTGAGGATATCCAAGAAGTTGGCCATCCATAAATCAGAAAGAGGGCCATTACGAAGAACCTAATGATTCACTGGAATCATAGGAAATTCAACCCAATTTCCACAAATGTGAGAAACAAATGTTTGCTATTTAACTCACCTAACCTATCATATTTTTGTTATAGTATTCTGAACTAAGAGACTTGTGCATCACCAGTTCCTCACACAATGCCTCACATAACAGGAATTCAAATACTATTTAGAGAAGAAGAAATGGTTGAGTAAATGAATGATACACTGGACTTTAAGATAACCACCCTATACCAGAAAGAAAGAAGCTTCCATGCTAATATATGTCTCTGAATTCTCTTTTAAGTGAAAAACAACAAAAGAGGTGAATAAGAAGAAGAATTTCACAAATTTGAATTTACTTTCTTTCAACATAGTATCTTTTCTTTATACACGTTTCAATCCATTCCATCTTTTTACTGAGGTTTAGATATATTTTATTAAAATAAAATTTCCCTGGTGGTTGGAAGCATTTTGTGAATCTTTGGTGGGGTTGGGAGAATCATGCTATTAATGATGAGCATCTAAGGAAATAGCACTAAAATAAATCAGAAACAAATATAGATAAGTATCTTGGTGGGGGCAGGAAAGCATAATCAGTAAGAAGTCTAGCTAATATAATTAGTGTCTTGGTATATACAATTATAGGATGATGTGTTCCAATATAATTCAAAGGGAGAAGACTAATTAGCTTATGTCTTCAATGGACAGAGCAGATGTAACTTGCAAAAGCATAAAAAAAAAGTCTGAAATATAAAATACTTTTTTAATATCTTAGAAAGTAGAACACATGTATGATTTTACTTTTATACAAACAGATGATACATACATTTGTATATTATATATAAAATTAAAATACTCAAATAATTTTCATAAAAATAAATCACCAAAATTACTTGTCAATCACTGTCATAAAATAAAAAAAGACTTTTTTCAAATAGGATATTAAATGATTTAGCTCTCCTGAGCCAGATTTGAACCACAAAAATATAAAATGTGACAAAGTATATCAAATTTTATCTATGTCACTTCAATCAACTAATTTTTAATAATGATCTATAGTAAGTGGGTGAAAAATACAAAAAAATAAACAAAATTTTCTGATTAAGGAATTATTTTAACACACAAATATGAGCTTCTTGTTTTCCCCCATTTTTCTAATGAAGATTTAAGGTATTTGCTTAAACTCACTCAATTTAGTATTATATAGAATGAATTATAGACTTGGATATATGAACTTAAATTTGTGGGCATCTAATGATTTCAGTCATAAAATAACCACCTTCTTAATATCTGTGAATCTATGCTCTAAGGAAAGAAAATCTAACCATACATTTGCTAGTAATAGCATTTAAAGTATTTTATAAAAATAATTTACTTAAATTCCACAGCATCCGTATAGGGAAGACAAGACAGATTCGAAGGTAGTGAATCAGAAAAAGTAAATGCACAAGTTTTAGTGTTTACAGACTCCAAGCCGTGCTAACCAAGATTCCAGATATCTTAATTTCTGTATCACTTTTCATTTTATGTGTTCTCATGTAGCATATCTATAGATTATGACAAATATGAATCTGAGGAAAAAAGAGGATGCAAGTGATTTAGAGTCAAGGATACCTGAATTACATTCTGGCTTCTACTACTTACTAAACTGTGTTATCTTAAGATAATTAATTAGAAAATGCTGAAAATAATAATATTTACTCTAGATGATTGCAAGCATTAAATATTTCATGTAAAACACATAATATGTTAATAAAAGAAAATAATGTTACCTCGCAGTGCTGTATTTTTTCAATAAAATGTGCAATTAATTAAATCATTAATTTTAATTTAATTGAGTATAGTAGCCATTATTCTTCTCTGCCCTAAATTGTTTAGTTTGACTCCTTCTCCCCCCCCCTTTGTGCCCACAGATACTGACTCAAGCCTAGTGTGATCCTCTGATGGATAGGCAGGGGGTGTTTGTTGTACACAGTTTACTCAGTATGGCCATTCAAAGTGAGCTTTGATAAATTGTTTATAGAGTAAAAACTGTTAGCAAACACACCTATGTACCTCATTTATTACTAAATGTGTATTTATGGCCAGATTTATGCAGTGTGGTAAAAGGACTTCAAGCACATTTGACACAGCCAATTCTTATGGGAGCAGACAACTATGTAGACAAAGAAAATTTCCTTATGGAGTAATTTCAGACAGTTTCAGGATTTCCCCTAGAGCCCCTCATCTCCTATCTGTTGCTTCAAATTATTTTTATCAGTAAGAAATAATTCTGTAACTATACACAATGCTACAGATTTACATCCACAGCATACAATAATTTGAATTACTTCCTTTTGGTCTGATGCCTTATTACTCCCACACATCTGTCTCACCTGAATCAGTATCAGTCTCAACTCAGATCTTGAGGAAACAAAGAGTTTCAGGTCCTGCCTCATACTGATCTGGAATCTGGCCTGATTTGCATGCACATAAAGTTTGAGAATAAATGATCTTAAAGGTAAATGACAAACAGCAGGAGCTCTACATAAAAACTAAGTAGATCAGAATAAGAAATAAGAGGTCAGAAATATTCCAGAGTCATGAAGAAAAAAAAGGACAGATGCCATAAACATAAACTAAATGAAAAATAAGCAAAAAAAAAAAAAAATGCTGGATTGATATGATTTACAATATGTTTGTATCCCATTTTTCTCCCTTTCAGAAAATATAAATGCCATCTTCTCAGATAATCAGATCACAAATCCAGGACTTACTGTTAATAATTCCCTTTTCTTCACATCCTAAATCAAATCCATCAAGTACACTAACTCTATCCCTTTTACACTTCTCCTTATCTCTATTCTCATGCTAAGTCCACACTGGTCAAGACAGACCTGACACAAAGACTGATATTTTATTCTATTTAGTTAAAAAGTCCCAGTTACCTAGAAGACTCTGTGGCACAAATTTTCACCTTTAGTGTTCCCCTATAAATAAGATACAGAGAACATATGGAGCAAAATCTAGTTAAAACTTTTCTAGAGATTACATGAAGAAAAAGATAAAGTAAGGCATGATTTTTTTTAAAATGCCAATTCATTAGTTGCGGGGGAGACAGAAAATAATTCATTGAAGGTATTTCATTGAACGTACTCAATAACTGATAAGATAATTGACCTGTATTTTAAAAAATTAGATTTTTTTAAGAAAATGAGATTTTTAATTGATATTTACCAAATGAATGTGTACAGATGCTGGGCAGGCAGGGTTGTAAGGGATCAGAATATCCTAAGCACAGGACCTTGCATGCATATTTTCTGAGACAGCTCTGAATGACAAAGAGCTTTGTGGTCCATGCTTATTAAAACTTTGAATTAAAAAAAAAAAAAAAAACTTTGAATTTTATCCTGAAGGCAACTGAAAATCATCACATGCTTCCTTGTAGAAGATTTCACTTCACACAATTACTTTTTAAAAAAATAACAGCAAACTAATCTCATCCTAGTAAACATTTTGGAATATGTGTGTATCAAATCATTAAACTATACCTTAATCATATACAATGTTATATCTCAGTGAATACTGTTATAAAAATAACAAGTGAATGAATGGACAAATATATAAATGATTATCCACTCCAGTTTCACGTACATATTTTTCTTTTTCACAATGTGATCAATAATTTTGTTGGTAAGACTGTTGAGAAGAATAGTTAAGGAACTGTTTAGCAAGGTAGGTCTAACCTGATGAAGCCGTAGGCTAAATACTAACAAATGCAGAGAAGTGTAATTAAAACATAATTAATAAAGTAGAATTGACAGAGTTTGCAATTTTAGATGTACTCTCAGGGGTGATTCTCAATTTATGACTTCTGGAGGTGGTGAATGATGACACATATTACTGAGAAAAAAGAATATAAGATCAGAAATATGGTTGTAGGTGTCCTTAGGCAGTAATTATGCAAGGAGAAGAAATTGCGTCCATTACCAGCATCAAACAAAACCATTGTCAAAACTAAGATGAAAAGTTTTTGCAAACAGTATTGTTACTGTATTTATATGAACTTAGTTTGAATTAGATTCTATAAAGAAAGTATGCTATATAATTTTGTCAATGCTTAAGACACACTATATGTCAGATAGTCCATTAAGTATTTTAAAATATTATCTCTTTTAAACGTTTCAAGAATCCCATAAGGTATATTCTATCATAATTTCTATCTCAAAGATGAGGAAATGGAATTTCAGAATGATTAAATAATTTGCCCAGTTATACAGCTGGTTATTGAATAAACCAATATTAATTGAGAGCTGCCTATATTCTGTATATTACCTGTGTCAATAAGAATTCCTTTTGAAAACAGATGGCACAATCAAATTTGCTAATGGTAGAAGTTTATGAGGGGACTGATCAAAGACACGTAAGAAAGGGCAGGGAGAACTAGCAAGGTATGATCATGAAACTTTATCTATCAGAGTCCAGAAGAGACAAGATGACAGGGATGATTATAACCCAGAAACAGTTAGAACACCTGCTATAATAGGAGGAAGATGTTTCCTTAAAGGATTTGAGGACTCAATGGAGGAACACAGAACTTGCAACATGTAATTACACAGGGAAAGAGCCAGGTAAATACTATACTTATTAAAAAAAAATGGCAATTGATAACAAGAAACATTTATGCTTAAGAACTTTGCATTGTCTTATGTGAGAAGTTATTTGAAAGAAACACTATGTAAGCACAGAAAACTTTACCTGGCTGAACAGAGCATTATAGGGATATGCAAACAAACATGTACAAACATCTCACATATCTACCAGCTATTTCAGTTCATTGCCTGCAATAGAAGCCATGCCATCTACATCTGGTGTTATAATTTTCTTTCCTGTTTAAGATAGCTTTCTTTCTCCTACTTTAGAATAACACCAATCTATACCTCTTCCACACCTACTTCCATAAGCAAACTTTGGGTCTCTTTCAATAGAAAGTGCTGTCTTTATTGTAACATTTATGCATTTCTTAACCATTTAACATGTGGGAAATTATGCTACCATTTTCATTAGACTTCTGCTTTTTTAATGTAGGTTTTTAAATGTATCTATTACTAGAGAAGCATTTTTTTTTGTAAATACTTACATTTAATCAGAATGTAATTTCTTTCTTTTTTTAAAATTTTTTTATTTTTTATAAACATATATTTTTATCCCCAGGGGTACAGGTCTGTGAATCGCCAGGTTTACACTAGAGAAGCTTTTGAGTGGTTTACCATTTTTGACATTAGCACAATGGTTTTTAACTCGTAGTTTTACATAAAGCAGTATTAATTAGGAAGATATACATCATGTATTAGCAGAACTGAGTAAATTACCTCTCTGCACTTGAGTAAAATCCACAGAACAAAGGAACCAACAAACTCCATAAATTCAGCTCCCTGGGGGCACAAACATGGGTTGCAGAGTGGACATAGAGAAGCAAACAAAAACTATTTACCATAAATCTCTATGCTGTGCTGCTCTTCACATGAAAAATAAGAACCATATGTTCTTAAAGTTCTGCAACTGAGATTAAGAATTGTTATAACCAAAAGAGAGGGCATAAATGCCAGAAAATCTATATTTAAAGAGGCTATATGATATAAGTACACAAGTTAATAACATACCTTGAAGATATAATAGTTAGTGGCGAATCTAGAAGAATAAAATAAGGAAAATGTAAGATTGAAGATATTCAAATACCTAGTAAAAATACTTTCAAAGTTAAAGATGGACTGAAGCATAAAATTCAAAAGTCTTCAGTGAATTTCAGGAAGCAATAGATTTAAACTAATTGTATAACATGTAGGAAAAACAAAACAAAGTCAACATAAAAAAGAACAAGTAAAGTGTATATTAGTTGGAAGGAAAGGACTCAGGTTATCCTATATATTATTAAGTGCCAGAAGGCAATATCAAAATTTTCAGAAACAAATATACAACCAACAAATTCTACACCAAATTATGTCATTGTTCAGGGCAATGGTAATAGAATGGGAGTTCTTACGCATGAAGTTATTCATATTCTTAATGAGTGACGCAGTCTTCTTTGGAATAATACTCAAAACAATATTGTGTAGGAGTGATAAATTAACCAAAAGGTAATATCCAAAGGTATAGGACATTTCTAAAATATATAAACGAGTAATAAGAGCTCAATTTTTATGCTACCAAATTAGGCCCAAATTCATCAGCATAAAGGAGAATAAAATATGAAAATCATCAGCAGAGGTGCAATTAAAGTAACAAAATCACATAAATTATGTAAACGAATTCATGATAGAGCTAACTGGACCAGACTGAAAAATATATATGTGCACACAAGGACCTGGCACAAGGATAGGGGAGATCAAAAAACAAAACATCTTTCTGAGAAAATATTGGACACATAGATAATAAATAGATGAAATTCAAAATAGATCTCTACTCTGGCTTTTTAAAAACATATTCACAAACCCCTTGACCCTTTATCAAGATTTCCTTTTCTTTGAATGTGGGCCAGCTTTAATAACAAGCTTCTGAAAACTAAAATATGGTGAGATTGATGTTGCAGGACACTGAGGCTGGGTTATACAATAGTATAAAACTTCCCCATGGCTCTTTGTCCCTTGGGATGCTCACCCTGGGTCCATTTGCCATGTAGTGAAGAAATAGGAAGAGGTCATGTGTAAATGTTCCAGCTGACATGGCTGGCTAAGCTCCCAATGATGGCCAGCATGAACAACTAGACATATGAATGAACTAAAATTCAAAAAATTTCTCCCCTATCATCTTTGGGCCAACCCGGTGGCTTGTTAAGTATTAGATAAATGGGATAGGACTATAATTTTAAAAGGCAAGAACAGTGGTAAGGTTGGCTATTTAAGACATACATAGAAGTTGTTTTTCAAAGAAAATCACAACAGTTTATAATAAACTATTGAAGAAGGTCCTGGAATAAAGACCTAATGATTGTGGAGGCATAGAATTATCCAGACACAGTTCAGTGTTTCCATATTCTGGTTCAAGAGGGAAGCCAAAAACAAAACAAAACAAAACAAAACCCAGCCATATCAGGTACCAGGAGATGAAAACAAATCAGAGAGAATATTGTGACAGAAATATGCCACTACCAAAATTACTTCTGTATTACAAAGAAACTCTTGTATAGGGTTCTGGGTAAGCCTGGGGTCAAAAACAGTGGAAAAACAAGCATTTTGGGATTTTCAAATAATTTGTTTAAGTTTATAGCCGACTGGATTTTCATATTAGAAAGAACTAAATGCTCATATCTATTGGTGAAGCCTAATATGTTTGACATTTTAGAATCCTAACCACATGACTTAATCATCTATAAATACTTCAGTTTTACATATAATTATTACCTTATATTCCATTGTATACAAAGTGGTATAAACAGTGAGTTTTAGGTTTCTCTCAGAATAAAACTATAGTTTTGGTAACCTTGGCAAGCACCGTAAAACAGTTAAAAGAAAGGAAAAGTATAATTATTCATGATAAGTTTTGTTAGATGATTCTATGATATGATCAGTAATCATAAAATATTAGAACCTAGAAGAAAGTTTCACACGGATGCCAAAGTGGTTTTACAAAATTCAGTAGCTTTCTTCTACATTGGTAATAACCAAACAGAAAATATTACAGAAACTATTTCATTAACAACAACAATGTAAAATATTGTTCACTGTTATTTACTTCCTTACACAATCATGTATTTTTCATTTTTTAAACCAAACTTGTCCAGAAATTTGAAGTACAACTTTATGCTGTATCGCTGACTTAAAAATATAAATACATAAACTTTATGTACACCTTTTTGGTTAGTAAACATTCCAATTTATATAAATAAAATATTATAAACTATTTATTATAACTATATATTATACATTATATTTACTCTAATTAAATACTATAAACATGTTTTAAATATATATTAAATCTTTTTAAAAAAGTAAGACATTTAAAACGTCAAGTGGTAGAATATCTAGAGAAAAAAGAAAAGTATTACAGAAATGGATTATAATTATAGCAGAAGTTACAACTTCGGCTAGAAAACTACAGTAATCCAGCCACTGAAAATTATGGAATTTCTAACACTGATGAGTTAACTAATGAATATTCTTTAAGTTGTGAGAAAAAAAAAAGATAATGCTAAAAGTTTCAGCCTCTAGTAATCATCAATAAGAAAATAAGATGCCATTTGAAATACTTTTAATTGCCCTCCTCTATGGAAATTTGTTCTTTAAGATTTTATTTATTTATTTGACAGAGAGAAAGAAATCACAAGTAGGCAGAGTAGCAGGCAGAGAGAGGGAGAAACAGGCTCCCTGCTGAGCAGAAGCCTGATGCGAGGCTGGATTCCAGGCCTCTGAGATCATGACCTGAGCCAAAGGCAGAGGCTTAACCCACTAAGCAACCCAGACACCCCTGGAAACTAGCTTTAATTAAAAAAAAAAAAAAAAGTGATTTTAACATAATAGAGCCAATCATGGAAAAGATGCAGATTTTGGAAAGTTTACTTCACATGACAGCCAAATTTTTTCAAAAAATTATTTAATAAAAAGTTCTAATGGTGAGTTGATTCAGCATAATTCATTCTTTTATTTGAAAGAAACCTTGCATTTGTTTTGTTTTGCAGGTGTTCTTTTTAGCAGTAATACAATAGTATAATATATTTGCAATTCAAAATAAGTTCAAAAGATTGGAAGAAATTATTATGACCGCAAAAATTCCAATTTATGTTATGATGCTTTTGAAAATAGAAATGACTTGAAAAATATTCAAACTAATATTTTAATACTTGACACCTTGTAGAAGTTGATTATATAAAATAAACAAAACCAGCCTATTATCTTGAGAGTGATTTTAAATGTTGCAGTTTTATACAAAAACTAATTTACATCTTAGAAGACCAGAAGAATTTATTTAAGTCCAAATGGCAGAAAATTTCTAAATTTAGTTGAACTTACAGATCATTATAATGCTGATATGGCTAATCATAATCTATTTATCTGATAAAAATAAAACATAACTTATAATGCTAGTGAAATATGCTATATAGGAACTACTATGAAGCATACTAAAATAAGAAAAATGCTTTTCCTTGTAATGAAATGTAATACAACACTGAGATGCAAATTTGAAATAATTTATTTGGCCATGTGGGTATGCTTCTAAATTAAAATAAATGGCACTATTTCAACATAAAATCAAGGTTGGAACTAAACCATGTTTAAGTGGTGCCTCTGAACATACTAAGTTATATACAAGGATGCTAATTTATATGTACTCCCACAGTGGTGGTAGTGACTCTCAGGCAGGTAGATGACCTACTTAGTCACCAGACTTACCTCTAAAGTCCAGTGGCCTAAAGCAACAACTTTAGTTTTAACTCATACCACGTATCTAATGCTAGCCAGAAGGGAAATTAGCTTATAATATATATGCTCAAGGACTCAGACATAAGACAATTGGAAGATCTCTGAATGACACAGGAGAATAAAAAGATGAAGAGCTACATTATCTCTTAAATATTTCAACTGCAAGCAGCATATACTCCCATTTCATTAACTAGAACAAATAACATGGTCACACTTTATTCTAAGGAGGCAATGAAGTGAAACTCTCCTTAATTTTCAGAAAAATAGAAAGGAACTTTATATTACTGCATTGTTATAATATTGCCTGAGCACTCCCCAAATACACATCTATTCGTATATATTTACATCTATATGAATCTCTATCTATTTACTTTATACTCTCTATGAGACAGTTTAAAACATTTCCATAACATATTTCCATATATTACCTCAGAAATTAACAAACTCCTGTGAAAATATATGAAGGAGTCATTATCTTTGTATATTTGTGACAGAATTAGTACCATAATCCAGTTTTCAGGTTCTTAATTCTCTACTCATTATGAGTTTAGAATATAACTTGAGTAAAGTCATAAATGCTATATCAAATATTTACTTGTAACACTGAATCAAATCACCAATGACCTCAAATACCTTTGGGAATAGATATTATAAGCAAGAAACTTTTACCTGGATTCCATTCAGAATTAGACAGTAAACCACAAATTCTTCAGAAATTAGGAAAGCATTATCTTTCGTATTATTCTTTCTTTTTTTTTTTAAAGATTTTATTTATTCACTCAACAGAGAGAAATCACAAGCAGTCGGAGAGGCAGGCAGAGAGAGAGAGAGGGAAGCAGGCTCCCTGCTGAGCAGAGAGCCCAATGCGGGACTCCATCCCAGGACCCCGAGATCATGACCTGAGCCGAAGGTAGCAGCTTAACCCACTGAGCCACCCAGGCGCCCTCATATTATTCTTTAATGTCTGCATTAGTATCATCTAACTATTGCTACACAGTTAACTTCCTTTAAAGGGTGTGGTTTACTACAACAATGGTCTGTTTTTCCCCCCTGATTCTATGGGTTGGCTGGATGATTTCCCTACTCTTTTGTCAGGCTTCACTCCTGTGGTTGCATCCATCTGGTGGATCAGTTGTCGGACAAGGCCCCTCTTTTGTCTGGTGGATAGTGCTGGTGGTTAACAGAGTTGCCTCGCTTCTCCTTCATGTTGCTTTCTTACTCAAGTTAGTAGACAATATCGACCTCTATATTCAAAGCATCTTTCCACGCTTTTGAAGATGAAAGCTGAAAAACCTCTTGAGGCTAAGCCCCATAACTCACCTGACACTTCCACCAAAATCTTTTAATCAAAGACACAAAGGCAGCCTAGATTCAAGTGGTGGAAATAGTTCCACTTTGGACGGGAAGAAGTACAGAAAAACTTTTGGCTATATTTAATCTACTGGAGGATTTATTACTCTGGTTTTGTAGATGAGGAATTGGATGAATTCTCTAGAATAACAGATATCATAATATGTTTTTGAAACTATTAATAATTAAAGTCTCTTCAATAGCAAGTCATACAAATTATAGGACATGGAGTCAGAAAAATACTAGAGTAAAATGCCTATGAGTGGTGTGTGTATGTGTCAACAGGTGACAAGAGGAAGAGGAAGAGGGATGTTTTATCCTTGATATTTCAAACTATATATATACATGCACACAATTTGTTTTAAAATTGAGCTTCTGTTCATGACCATAGGGATTTTGGTAGTTGCTTGTTTACAATTAGATGATTTAACAAAGCTACACATAGCAGCTGCTTGAATGTTCTATTGTCTTCTGTGAGAAATACCATATTAAGGCCAAATGAAGCATGTAGCTATAAAAGTTGCTACCATCAGTAAATGATAGGATACATTTATAAAAGCTAGGTCATCTGAAATATATTAGGCATCTTTTGACAAACTGCTCTGGATTTAATATTCAGAACCATCCCACAGGTGGAGGACTTTGCAAAAAGGGAAAGGTAAAATGCTGATTGAAAATTAGGAGACAAGAATCGCATACTGCTTATAACCAAGTGTCCTAGCAAATGATTTAGATTGACAGATATCTTGAAGAGTTGCTAAAATGGGACCATATGTCTGATAATTTCAGGGTGATGACAGTTGAAAAAAGTGAATGTTGCCTTGATTGGGTTATAGAACTTGTGAATATCAGTACTCTGTCAGAAACTTGTGAGAGGCACAGACACATACTCCTCCACACCAGCCAGAGGCAGAATACAGCATTCAGTTGAACAGCTCATGTAACAACTCCATGACACCCTCAACCTTTTTCATGTCTTTTTGTTTTTTGACTAGACAGAATCACCCACTTCACCATCTGATCATAAGGGATGAAATTTTCTTTTATTAGCACTTTGGATTGACATGACTAAAATCAGAACTTTAAAAGTATAAATAGGATATGGAGGAAAAATTAATTTTGTATTTTTCTCAAAGCTTTAAGTAGTATTCATTATCAAATAGCTCTAACATAAACATTTTAATAAATATAATAAGTGAATAATTTTTAAAGCTGGTGAAATATTACAAATATCCGGATATATAAATACCAGATTCCATATTTGTTTACTATGCATAGAAACGGATCACAAAAGATAAATCTCAAACTATCTTCATATCCAGTAAAGATAAAACTTTAATTAAATATAAATAACATTTTAAATCCAAGATTCTTATGAAAAATTACTAGAAATATTTAAGCAGAAATCTTCTCTGTGACAGTGAGTCTTAGGGTACATTTCATTTCCTCCCATACATACAGATGCTACAAAACTATTGAAATTTAGAGTATAAATAATGTGATATTATCTTCAATAGGGAACAGAAGATGAAGCTCATGTTTCAAATTAGATGAGTTGTTTCATTTTTTGATATACTTAAGGTATCTATATGGCTTTCACATGTAAGTCAGTTGGAAATGTGTGCCTGCAACTCAGGCTAAAATGCAGAATTAAAGACATTCTACAGGTGAGGAGAAAGAGAAAGGACAGTCAAAACTCCTACAGAAGAAAACACATGTGAACTTGATGACAACAGTAGAAATTACACAGTGTGAATAGAGAAAAAGCATACTTCACCAAAAAAAAAAAAAAAAAAAAAAAAGGAAACACATTATCAGCGACCTGTGGGCTAAACCTAAAGACCTAATGCTTGTGTCACATGAGTCCTGGAAGAAGAGGATGAAGCTGAAAAGGTACAGAGAGAAATAGGCAGTCAAACTTCCCAAGTTGGACAAAGAACAGAATTTTATACATTCACAAAGCTAAGTGAACTCCAAGGAAGATGATTTTATTATAGCCAAACTTCTGACAATGAAAGAGAAAGAAAACATTTTGTAATAAGCAAGAAAGATATCTGAATTTACCTATAAGGGAAAAAAATGGAGGTTCAAGAAAGTGATGTAACATTTTCTGTGAGTTGAAATAGAACCATCAACCAGAATTTTGTATCTAACAAAAATATCTTTTAGACATTCCCAGATGAAGGGAATCTATGTGAATTTGACATCAACAGGTCTACCCTAAGAGTGTCAAAGGCATTTTCTCTGAATGGAAAGTATGTGGTACTTAAAGAAATTTTGGAATATCAGGAAGGAAGAAAGTAAAGATAAAAAGCAAAAATATGAATAAATACATTTTCCTTATCTTCTTGGTACATAGAACAATCTAGATAAATATCCAAATAATGATGCTATTGAAAAAAAAGCCAGTTACAGAATATTGTATTCTGTGTGCGTTCATTTATATAACATTTTTGAAGTGAAAAAATTATAGAAATGAAGAGCAAATTAGTGGCTTCTGGGAGAACAGGATAGGGGGAGATGGATGTGTCTATAAAAGGGCAATATGAGGCATTCTTGTGATAATGGGGA
Organism: Mustela putorius furo; assembly: GCF_011764305.1. Classification (NCBI taxonomy): domain Eukaryota; kingdom Metazoa; phylum Chordata; class Mammalia; order Carnivora; family Mustelidae; genus Mustela; species Mustela putorius. The sequence continues at coordinate 4,310,627 of NW_025421305.1, forward strand.
TATTCTGCATCTTGATATATTATTTTCAATATCCCGATTTTGATACTCAATTACAATTTTGCAAGATACTATCATCAGAGGACAGTAGGTAAAGTGTACAGGGCATCCATGGTATTTCTCACAACTGCATATGAATCTATCATTAATTTGAAAATAAAATGCTTAATATTTAATGGTGATAATGACAACATGAGAAAAATTCTGATCAGTAAATTTAATTAAATGTCTAGACCCTCCTATAAGAATTGAGAAAGCATTTCCTAGATTATCTTAATAACAGACTCCCATCTAAACATATCCCAGCCATATTTGCACTGCCACATACATAGGTGAAGATTTTCATCTTCTTAAGTAGGTATATGGAAACTAGTCTAGTGTTGAATAGCATAGGACTTATAGACTTACATGCAACATTGGCAGTAAAGCCAAGTAAGGCATGGAAAGTATAGTGAAGCAGGTGGCTCTTGATGCCTTTATCGGAACAATCTAAAGTATTAGCCTACCAATAATATAAATAAACAGTTTTCTCATTCTGTTATTCATAAAGTTCTTCTTTTAATATTTTTATTATTACTAATTATAGAATTAGCCCAATTGTAGACTAATGTACATGGGGCAAGGGATCTAATTCTTTGAAACCTTAGTTTTGTCACTTGAAATAGACTACATAAATTACCACAGAATATTACTTTGAGTTATAAGTGAATTTAACATATATATAAGAAATGTTCATGAAATGCCAAAATTATAGAAATGGAGAATGGATTAATGGTTTCCAGGTATTATGGATGGAGGATGCGAAGGTCCATATAAAGGCAGTATGGGGTCATTATCTTTTACATATATTTCTCTATATATAAGAAATACACATGTGTATATGTGTATATACACATGCATACACAAAGTACTTAACGTAGATTCTGCTATGTACTAGATGGTTAATATATAGTAGGCATTGTTTTCAATAACTGTTATTATTCTCAATAATAATGTGTTTGAGATGGAAAATGATTATGTTAATAGAATACTGAGAGAATAAAAAGCAGTAGTAACATAGTCATGCTTTGAAGAATAAGCATCATTTTCAGAAGCAGAGAAAAGAGTGAAAATAATTTCAATCCAGATCAATTTACTGTCATCTAGTGCAGTTCCATAAACATTAGCAATATCCAGGAAACAGAACAAAAGCATCAGTGATCATACAGAGTTGCACAGAGAATTACAGCAGAGTTCCAGCATGACACCAATGCATAGCTCTCTATCACTAGTATTGAATTTACTTCATATTGAAAAAGTCATCCATGACATCCTCAATCACACTGATTCAAGAAAGATAGTAAACAGGCTTTTAACTAAAATAACTTATTATCCTAAATTGTCAGCCTTGAAAATCACTAAAAACAGAGAGAAGCAGAAAGGAAATGAGATATGTTACGAGATATGAGCAAATAATACAGTGTGATTCATTTTTAAAATAAAGAGGCTATTATGCCCAGTGACAGAGTATCTATGACAGATATATTTAATAAAAGGAGAATCTTAAAAACAAAGCTGAAAAATATACTGAAATATCAAGGATCTACAAATCAGATTTAAATTACAGTTCAGTAATATAAGGTTAAAGGGTCAGTACAATATCAGTATAAAAATTCCAAGATCACATATTGAGAGATAAAGACATTTTTTTTTATGATGCGCTTGCACCTAACCAGAAAATGTCCATGCTCCAAATAAACCATGTTACTGTGTTCCAAACTTTGAATTAATGGAAGAATGTATCACAAACTATTATTTATATTATACAATATCTATTATGTATTATACATTCTCTATATGCTATATCTATATTAGGTATATCTTATATAATGTCTACATGTAATATCTATTTCAATCCACTGTACCTCCCCTGTGTCTTATGCAGTTTTTGAGGCTTTTTAAATTTATAAAGTCTTCTCATCTCAAACTTCCCATTTCTGTATTCCTGTCCCTATCTATAACCACGTAGAATGCCTATAAGAGAGACTCATTATCTTGATCCAAGTTCAGATTGTTATTTTTTCCACTATGGAAGGATATGTATTAATAAATAAAAAGTATGTTCTATACCTTCAAAAAGAGACGAATATGCATTAACACACTGTATTGCAAATTTATACCTGTTTACCCTCCAAATACAAACATTATATCATATATCATTTGTGATATGAATATTCACAAAACCAATTTCTGAATAATTCCCATATGCCAAATATTTCATTAGATAGCATTGTCTGTTCCAGTTCCAAAAGAGCCTGCATAGAGTTAAAGTTATTAACCACATTTATATGTGAGCTAGAAGTAATAATATAAATCATACATATTGTCTAGATGATCAAAGAGATAATGTGTGAAAAGTGTCTCACATGGAGGAGTTTAGAAAATGCATGCTTTATTTATAAGATATTATTATAACAGAAAACATAATAAATTTTAATTCTGGAAAGTAAGAAATAATATTAAAGGAAAAAAATAAGTTTATTTCCCCTTCCTATATACTGTTTCAATTCTCAAATGTAGTCATTTTCATTATATCGGTATTCAGTTTTTATTATTCTAAAACTATCCTTCCCAACACAGTAGCCACTGGTCACATACAGCTATTTAACCTCACATCAATTCTAATTCATTTTCTTAAAATTCAAGTTCTTAGTCACAATAGCCTTATTTCAAGTGCTCACTAGCCATATGTGGCAAGCAGCTATCCAACTGGAAAGCCAGATATAAAACATTTCCATCATCACAGAATGTCAAACAATATACTTAATACAGTGTTATTGTTAGAATATTGAGGACAGTGTTTAGCCATCCTAGATAAAAGTTTCATATAGTCAAAATTGTTCTTGCAATTCTCTGGAGTAATTAACATTTAACAGGCCATAATTAGAATTTTTAGATATTTCATAATGGCCTTTTTTGTCCCCTTCTGCTTTGGAAAATACTGGTTTCCCTGGAAAAAGCAACATATTAAGTAGGTGGGTTTTATCCAGGTTCCATTTATTTTAATTAAAAATTGCATCTCCTTGTAAATACTGGACTCACAAAGGATAGGGAAACACAAGAGAGTCACAAGGGAACTGACATTAAGCAAGAAACAATTTTCTGTCTGGCTTTAAATACTCACTTGGGGAAGTATTCTTTAGCACTATGCACTATTTATGGATTGATAGTAAATTCTCTTCTTCACTCTCTGTCTTTCTCTTTCTCCTAATTACTAACAGGTAAGTTCTACCTTGTTAAATCAATTTCTGAAGTGATTCCACCTCTAACTCTTGATTTAGCTATTTGTGACAGTATGTATGGACTCTCTAGAAAAGAGATGATATAGAAATTTGGAATTTAACTTATAGGCACATCCCCCTTTTTTCTTTAACATTTCTACCCCATTTAGACGTAGCCCTTCTAAGACAAATAATGTAATCTATTAAAAAACAAAAACAACAACAAAAAAACTTTCTTCTTTATTTTTCTTTCCTTCTTTGATTAAATGCAAATAGTCTAATAAATGGCCTTTGTTTATGGGCAGATAAGCAAAGTAGGAATGGAATTAATTGAACCAGGTTTCCTATGAAGTGTTCTTGATTAATAATTCTCCCAAAACTTGTCTACAAACTCTAAGCTTGAAGAATCCTTAGTCTTCTACCTGGCAGAATAAATCACACATCTTTTTGTCTTCTTCAGTACATATTTTGGAATTCAACTCAGATGTATACTTAATGACAAATCTATCAGCTTGCTGTATTCCAGAAAATTATAAAAAATTCTGCTTAACCAGTAGACCATCCTTTTAGCCTTGTGTCATTATAAATTTGTCACATGTACTCTTTTGCTGCCATAGTAGTAGAAATTTAAGAGGAAGAATACATATATGTATGGTCAGTCTGCTACCTGAATCAGAAAGCGGAATACATTTTTGAGGTATTTTCTTACTATATAGGATTCTATTATATGGAAATAATATTTGGGCCAGCAACTAGTATCCAGTGTTAGATTTTGCCCTAAAATGCTGTTCAATCTCTTACAAAAAGAAAGAAAAGTGCTAGGAGTTTTATGTTCACTCCTCCACTGAAAAGGAGAGTACAAAGCACAGCTCTTTGCTTTGATGTATAAGGAGAATTTATTCTCCAGGGCTCCTTGCAGGATCAGGCTGACTATAGGAACTATCTTGAAATTACAGGCTTGCTTGGTTTCCTCTCCTTCCTTATTCAATCCCCCCAAGCCCCACCCCACACACAACTGGTTTCTCCTGAGAACACTTCCTTAATGTATCTCTCATACCTTAATCTTTGGTTTGGCATCTGCTCTATGAAAACCTCACCCAAGACATTTGGATTTAGAAATGGTCCTGGGAAGCAAGTTTTAAAACAGTAACTGGATCATATGCCATCCAGATGTTAATGAGGACTCATCTCTGGTATTAGGTGAAGTGGTGAAAAACCTGGTATACATTCAATTTTAATTATAAAAGAGTATTTAACATGTAATCAGAAATACCTTTCATTTTGGAATTTTTTCCTAAAGAAATGGGGTAGGTATTTGCTTTGTATCTGGTGACTAAAAGTTCACTGCTCAGATCTTTCCCAGAATAAAGAGAAGGTTGGTCTAAAAACTAATTATGTTTTCCAGTACAGAACATAGAAAATGGTTAAATGTCTCATTGGCAGAATGCCAGTTTTAGAGAGTATGAGATCATACCACCACTAAGCACTTTATTACCTTTTCTTTCTGACTCCTTTGCTTATGACATTTCTGTGTCCTGAAATGCCATCAACTATCACCCTTTTCTGCCTGCAAAAATCGGTAAGGACTACCATCAATGTCAGAGACCGTGAATCTCTCTAATCTTCCTTTCCAAAGGAAATTCAAGGGGCGCCTGGGTGGCTCAGTGGTTTGGGCTGCTACCTTCAGCTTGGGTCATGATCTCAGGGTCCTGGGATCGAGCTCCGCATCTGGCTCCCTGCTCCGCAGGAAGCCTGCTTCCCTCTCTCTCTCTCTCTCTCTCTCTCTCTCTCTCTGCCTGCCTCTCTGCCTACTTGTGATCTCTGTCTGTCAAATAAATAAATAAAATCTAAAAAAAAAAAAAGGAAATTCAAAAGGCGAGTAAAAGGCACTAGCTCAAAAGTATGTGAAGTCATGAGATTGTGTGTGTGTGTGTGTGCGTGTATGTGTGTGTTTACACATACGGAGGATATTCATTTTTGGATGGGAAAGATGTGTGTTTAATATTATCAAACTGTCAGTAGGGAATTTGGAGTCACGGAGGATAGCCAAAATAACAGATGCATGTCCCTGGGAAAGAGGAAAAAATTGGGATCCATTTTGGGGGGAAGGATTAGCCTTAGTTTGTGATATGTCATTTCATTGTAATACAAGGGAAGAAGAGATGTATAGGTAGGGTTGCAAGTTTAGTGACAAGATATTGAGGAATTTCTTATTTGATAAAACTTAGGACAGAGGTAGTGAAGTTTAAATTAAAGCATGGACTATCCGTGGATATATAGAATTTCTGGGTAATATTGGTGCCAAAATTAACAGACCAAAATTTCTAATGTTCTCAATATTTGGTTATGCATACACTTTTTTCTAAATAGTGTTTAGAAGTTCAAGGATAAATTCAGTCAAAATAGGGCAAGAAAGCTGATACTGACAAGAGAATGATTAAAGTTTTAAACTATGTAAATGGGATGAAAAAAGTAGCAAAGAATTGAACACTGTTGAGTAAGTACAGATAAAAACAGGCTAAATGAGTGCTTTATGTCAGAGTTTTAATTCATTCACTGATGATCTCCCAAAGTAAGTTTGGTTTTTAGAGTGGTATCCTTAAGGTGATGGTGATTCTTTCAATTGCTGCCTAGCTGTACATGCAAGGAACTGCACAGTTTTTTTGCTTTTTGTGTTTTTTTTTTTTTTTTTTTTTTTTACTGCTAATCTTTAAAGATGAAAAACAGAGGGCTGTCAGGAGTACTATTTTATTTCAGTATTCAAATATTTTATGCATATAGGTAAGAGAAAAGATAAGTTTCCTTTCCATGTAATTTTATTTATGAAAAGGTTTATGTTTGAGTTCCTCATGGAGAGCAGGGAAAAAAAAATACATGGTGTGAAACTTTATTGGTTTGCACGTTTCTGTTTTACCTGATGTGATGTTTTAAATGTGGATACCACTAGATGAAGTTCTTTAAACCATATTTGCCGGGGCGCCTGGGTGGCTCAGTGGGTTAAGCCGCTGCCTTCAGCTCAGGTCATGATCTCAAGATCCTGGGATTGAGTCCCGCATCAGGCTCTCTGCTCAGCAGGGAGCCTGCTTCCTCCTCTCTCTCTCTCTCTCTCTGCCTGCCTCTCTGCCTACTTGTGATCTCTCTCTGTCAAATAAACAAATAAAATCTTAAAAAAAAATAAAAAATAAATAAACCATATTTGCCACCTGCTGCTGAAGACCCAAAGGGGCCTGTATGAGGGCAGAACAACAAGCAAAGAAAATGAGAACAGATTTCTATGGAGATTGTGAATCGTCTGGGAAATTCCAAATAGTATGTTTATTTTTCTGTTTGTTCTGTGGACCAAGATTAGTTGGGTTATTCTATTCTAAAGCAATAATAATATAGGCAACCTTTATTAATGAAAATACTATTTATTAATTATTAATTTTGGTCTGGCCATTGTATTAAGAGGCTTGTGAAGATCATCTCAATTATAACTGTAACCTCAGTTGTAGGGAGTATTTTTCTCAGCACATAATAATTCAATATAGTAAAAGCTTGAGAACTTAAATAATTTTCCCAGTGTCACAGTTAGTAAAATTCAGAGAGGGATTCAAGTTCAAGAAGCAGTCTAGTCCTTAGCTCATACTCTTTTCAGAGTGTGTAGCCAACTATATTTCTGTATGACTAGATTGAAATTTTGCCAGATGAAGCAAATATCATTGTTGGCTCCTTTGTGTAAGGGAGAAATGACTCTTTAAGTGTAGTTTCCAGACCAATAGTAGTGCCACCACCTGGAAATTTGCTACAAATACACGTTCTCACACCACCACAGACCAACTGAAGCAGAAGCTCAGATTGCCAGTTGGGGCAATCTAATATAATTCTGATACAAGCCACAATCTGAGGATATAAAGTGTGGTCACAGTTCTTGAAGTCATTTGATTTTCTTCACTGATTGTCCATGACAGGATTACTCACATTTAACATCATTGGATTCAGTGCTCAGGCATTTTTATTTCCTGAGCAAGAACTTTCTATTCCTGCACTGTTGGAAAGTAAGACCAATACTTAATCTGATCCCATTTTCACTGAGTCATTTAGACACTTAAAAATTTTTTTTCTGAACTGTGGGTAATATTCTTCTCATCTTTTATCTGATACTGGTGGTTAAATTTGCCTAGCTTTAAAGAATATCTTTTGTCATTTCGATGGAAGGAGATGTTAAGTGATCATTTTAAGTTCTCTAACAACTCAAACATTCTTTTTCTCCTTTTTCCATGGCACCATAATCATTCTGAAATATTCCTCTCATGCTCCTCATCTGACCTCACCTTACAAGAAGAATTTTCCACGGAATTTTATACTCGATTTTCTCTAAACAGAATTTATAGGTTGGACTGTACTGTAATCTTTGCAAACCACTTAAGGCAGTATCTAATACACTAAGATGGCTACTTTAAGAGTCATGAAAATGTCTGAATTCTATTCTGAGTAGAATTCCATGTATCTTTCATACAATCTTGTGGGCTGGTCAAACTGGGACATTTTTGAGATCTTTTTATATTCATCAGTGCTCACAATATTTACATTTTAGAAGATTAATAGTTTTAAAAACTGAAAGTTCAAAGACTATTTCCTTCTTTAGGAAATACTTTCTTTTTCTTGAAAAATCTGCCTATTATTTATAATCAGTTGAAAGAAATTAGAGACAAATATTATCACAAACTTTCATTTTCATAGTATGTGTCCTTTCTTTTCTATCTTTACTACTCTTCTTTAAAAAAAAAAAAAAATCAACACGCTGGGGCACCAGAGTGACTTGGTTGAATGTCCAACCCTTGATTTTGGCTCAGGTCATGATCACAGGGTCATGAGATCAAGACCCACAACAAGCTCCATGCTCAGCACGGAGTCGGCTTGTCCCTCAGCCTCTGCTCCTACTCCCACTTGTGCAGTCTCTCCATTTCTCTCTAAAATATATTATACATAAATAATCTTAAAAATCAGCAGGTTATGTTTATAATTAAGAATCAATGAAAAATATTTCCAAATAACTCTGTCTTGACCACAAATGCATCATAGTATTTTTATTTGTTTCTATAGCAAGTTTTGCTTTCTTTGTAAATATACATAAGTTACCTGAAGTAGACTGGCACACATTCATCAACAAACTGATAAACACCAAATTTATGTGTATGTTCTGTTAACACTACAGCTCAATACATTTTACATCGTTCCTATCCATGTTGCCAGTGTTTTAAAAAAAACCCTTTAAAGCGATGTTCCTAGGAAGATGTTGCTGCTGTTGAGGTCAAAGAGGTTGCTGCCTGTGCTCTCCTTAAGGATTTTGATGGATTCAAGGGCAAAAATGAACTATTGGGATTTCATCAAGATCAAAAGCTTTTGCACAGCAAAGGAAACAGTTAACAAAATCAAAAGACAACTGACAGAATGGGAGAATATATTTGCAAACGACATATCAGATAAAGGACTAGTGTCCAGAATCTATAAAGAACTTAGCAAACTCAACACCCAAAGAACAAATAATCCAATCAAGAAATGGGCAGAGGACATGAACAGACATTTCTGCAAAGAAGACATCCAGATGGCCAACAGACACATGAAAAAATGCTCCATATCACTCGGCATCAGGGAAATACAAATCAAAACCACAATGCGATATCACCTCACACCAGTCAGAATGGCTAAAATAAACAAGTCAGGAAATGACAGATGCTGGCGAGGATGTGGAGAAAGGGAAACCCTCCTACACTGCTGGTGGGAATGCAAGCTGGTGCAGCCACTCTGGAAAACAGCATGGAGGTTCCTCAAAATGTTGAAAATAGAACTGCCTTATAACCCAGCAATTGCACTACCGGGTATTTACCCTAAAGATACAAACGTAGTGATCCAAAGGGGCACGTGCACCCGAATGTTTATAGCAGCAATGTCCACAATAGCCAAACTATGAAAAGAACCTAGATGTCCATCAACAGATGAATGGATCAAGAAGATGTGGTATATATACACAATGGAATTCTATGCAGCCATCAAAAGAAATGAAATCTTGCCATTTGCGACAACATGGATGGAACTGGAGCGTATCATGCTTAGCGAAATAAGTCAAGCAGAGAAAGACAACTATCATATGATCTCCCTGATATGAGGAAGTGGTGATGCGACATGGGGGCTTAAGTGGGTAGAAGAAGAATCAATGAAACAAGATGGAATTGGGAGGGAGACAAACCATAAGTGACTCTTAATCTCACAAAACAAACTGAGGGTTGCTGGGGGAGGGGGGCTGGGAGAAGGGGGTGGGATTATGGACATTGGGGAGGGTATGTGCTTTGGTGAGTGCTGTGAAGTGTGTAAACCTGGTGATTCACAGACCTGTACCCCTAGGATAAAAATATATGTTTATAAAAAATAAAAAAAAAACCTTTAAATCAATCAGGGGATTATATAATAAATGATACCTTTATTCTGGTGTCTAAAAATTGTTTATAAAGATGGATATAACATTGCTGGTGGGGAAATCTTTGCTTACTGATTCTCTTACTTCTCATATGACAGTAATGGTGTTTGGCTTTGTTATGCTGGGGAATTCATTCTCAGAACACACTTCATCCTACAAATAACTCATCAATAAATCATTTCAAATAAGTTAGCACATGATTCCTTTGCAACATAACTGGTTAAACTCAATGTGCATATTTTGTTTCTGCTACAATGTGCAAAAAGAGCCTGTGTCTAAGTGACTCTTAATCTCACAAAACAAACTGAGGGTTGCTGGGGGGAGGGGGTTTGGGAAAAGGGGGTGGGATTATGGACATTGGGGAGGGTATGTGCTTTGGTGAGTGCTGTGAAGTGTGTAAACCTGGTGATTCACAGACCTGTACCCCTGGGGATAAAAATATATGTTTATAAAAAATACAAATAAAATTAAATAAATAAATAAAATCTTTAAAAAATAAAAAAAAAGAGCCTGTGTCATATGTTATGATTATATTAACATGAGAATGAGAATTTTTACATTATAGGAAAAAACTCATTAAGTATGAAATCAGACTTTTTGTATAGATCCAACAGCATACAATTAAGCACTGGCTATGTAAAACTGAAAACATTTTTTGGAAGCACATTTTCAATGATCCGTTCAGGAAATCCCTCTTGTTTGAAGCTAGTATCCTATTAAACACATCTTTTAATACATCAAAACACCTACAGACTTTAATACTCTTGTATATTTTCTTCACTTCTATATATAAATCAGTTGATAAATACAATTTACTTTTCACTATTTGGTCATGCACAACATTATCTCAGTTCTAGGTGTTTCCATTTAAGAGTTATTGCAACAAACTGGAATTATTACATAAGAGGGCACAGGAAGATAATTTTGGGTAAAGAGATTTTAGGATGAGACTTAGGTCAGGGACTTGGACATCATAGACTTTTAGAGAGCCTGTCTACCATCAATTCCTTCATCCAGCACCTAACAGCATAAACATTGATCTGTGAGTTGACATCTTCCCTCCTATGTCATACATAGAATATAGAATCAATGGTGTTTCCATACTAACACCACTGTAATTGAATTCAACAGGAAAAAAAAATCTTCAATGAATAAAAGTATAAATTAGTGAAAAGTACCTCAAAACATATACTTTACTTTTTTACTCTTTATATTTATTTTTTATTCTTTATTCCTCACTTTTAATGCGATATATCAACTTCAATATCAGTAAAATCTCAAAGAGTTACTTGTTTCTTATCTTCCATAAAAACTTACCTAATTGTCATTTACTGGTACTTTCTCTATGACTCCAAAATATAAAAGTCAGATTTTCTGAGACCCACATATTTCAATGTGTAGCACTTTGCCTCTCTTACTACTTTAAGTGGCATTGTAATATTCATGCAGTATGTATGTTGTATTTAGTGTCAATTGTTCCATTTCTAACCAATATAGTAGTCTATATCCCCCCTTTTCTTTATTATTAAATTGTTTTCTTCTAAAGCTCTACCTCCAAAGGCATATGTTACTTTTTGATAGCTACATTTTACAATTTGTCTCAAAGAGAATTTCCTTTTCCCTCAGGTTGGGACACCATAAAAGTTTTGACAGATGAATAATGAGACTTTAAATGCTTTTACATTCATAGTTTCCTAAACTTAGCATTGCATTCTTTCTCATTTAAAAACCCTATTTATAAAAGAAAAAATAGATTGCAATATCACTTTTGAGAAATCATTTTCTTCTACGATGCTTTTCTCTTTTGCTTCCCCACTTTGCACAACAGGCTTATTCTTTTTTTGTTATAAGCTTTTTGCACATTATGAGACAGAGAACTCACATCAAGTCAAGTGAGGAAGACAGGTGAATGACAAACTGGAAAAGAAAGCGTCGGTGTAGCACACCAGTTATGTACTCATTACTTCTTAATAAACTGTCTTTAAGAAAACCACCATTCCCCTAGTAACCTGGATAAATGCAACCTTTACTCGCCTCCTGAACCAATTTCATTTTAAAGCGATGATATATCAAAACCATATTTCATTGTAATGAAATCACTATGAGGCAAACAGCATTTGAAAAAGTAGGCTACTAAGACCTTTTTTCTACTTTTCTCCCTCATCTAAACACAAAGAAATACACATAAAAATTGTGTAACTGGACAGGTTCTTACTTCTCTGATAGTAAAGTTTCTTGTGTCAAAAAGAAAGACATTGGGTCTTAGGTAAGTTACTCATCCAAGATTGTTCTTTGCTGATATTCCAAAAGCAACACGACATCCATCTAACTACTCCAGTTTGGGATATTCTTCCCTTTAGGATTGTTCTCCGTCTTTCTCTGTTTGTTCTGGAAGTGGGGTGCTGCTCACTGCAGGTAAATAAATAGTCAAGGCTTTCACATCAGTTAAGTAAATAGAGTCACTGCAGCCTGCTGGAGTGTGGCAGGGAGAAGGGAGTAGGCTAGCTGTTTCATTCTCTCTCTTTGTCCTGGGCAGAATCTTCAATAATAAATGAATCTTCTGCCAGGGAACCTTGTCCCCACAACATCGCTTCCTCTAGCCTAGAAGAATTATTTTTTTCTTTCTCTTTCTGATTTCTAGGCTTGTTCATCACATTACATCCAGTCTGAATTTTCAACTCCTTCATCAATGATATAACTAATTCCCTGCATCAAGTTCCTTGCAGGGCAAAAATCTCTCTCTTGTCAGTGCTGGCAGGGAAATCCTTGAGTCCCCACAATACGAACCTCCCTAGCCTAGATGAATTATTTTCGTCTTTCCTTTCTACTTCTTAATCCCCAAGCAGACATACACTTATCACAATTGGGGATAAAATCCTTATACTTACATGTATTTCCAATTGCTTGGTTGTTCTCTGACCAATACGCTGCTTATAAAAAAGGTTATTAGGAAGGTCTCTATTAAATACCATATGGCATTCAGCCAATAAATATTTTTCCATCAAACCTCAAAATTTCAGGGTTTCAATGGATCTTAATATCCATGTATTATATAATTATCATCTTGAATATGGTTCCTAGAAAAGACTTTGTTATTTCCAGTCTTTGTTAGATACAAGGATGTATTTTGCCTGTTAACTTTTTTTTTTTTTTTAATACAAATTATTTCTTCCTGTCAAATTGGAATCCTACCTATTTGGGTTGTATCCATTATTCTTCCAGGTCATAGACTGAGTTTAAAGAGCCTACATACTGCACTGTATCACCTTATTTACTTCATCTGAAAATGGAGCCTCAAAACTTTTGTTGAAATAACTAAATGAGATGAGGAATGTTAAATCATTTGTTTGACAGAAGTATCAATTCCTTCCTTCATTCCTCTAGTCCCAATTCTCCTACTTCTCAAATGACAGCTTCTTGGATATTTGAAGAATATCTCTCAATTTTTTTCTTATCCAATTCAAGAATCCCAGGCTACTCAAGCATTCCTTATAGTATGTATCATCCTTTTCTTTCAGAACATTCATTGATCTCTTACGTAATAGTTCCAGTTTGTTGCAGTAACTCCTAAAAATAAACATCTAGGGCACCTGGGTGGCTCAGTCTGTTAAGTACCTGCCTTCAGCTCAGGTAATGATCCCAGGGTTCTGGGATCGAGTCCAGTAGCAGGCTCCCTGCTCACTGGGGAGTCTGCTTTTCTCTCTCCCTCTGACTTTCCCCCACTACTCGTGCTCACTCTCTCTCAAATGAATAAATAAAACCTTTGAAACACAAAACACCTAGAACTCAGATAATTCTGTGTATGACCAGAACAACACAAAGTTGTATATATCAATTCATTCCTTTATATAAATGAAGAAAATGTACCAGAATATATGAAGAGTATAGTCAAACAAACTGCTGTTGTCATTAAGTCAAAGATTTCAGTGATCATTAGACATACTCTGATTTTAGATGTGCTAAAAAATGGGGGGGTGGTGACCAATACCATTGTAAGATATCATCAGGTGTAAGATTCATCGTGAATTCAGAAATGGAAAGATGTGAAAACATGGCTAATTGTGTCATGCTGCAGATGTTCCATATTTCAAAGCAGAAATTCAAGTAAAAAGAGTGTGTTTTAGATGTATCATACCCACTCTGCTAATATGAGTCATGTTCATGACAAATTTTTACCTATGTATCCTATTTTTGGTGTTTTTACAAATACTATTTCTAAAACTTGTATTTCCTGATAACATTGCAAGTATAGAGAAATACTAGCCATATATTGTTCATCCTGCTGAATCAGCATGACACCATCAATAGCAGGGATCAATGTTTTGATCTGTGAGATGATATAATGGTCCAAATCTCTTCTGACTGTATTATGACAAAATTTAGAGAATTAACGTGGGACAAATTATAAATATTTTTGAACGTTCATGGAAATGCAAACTATCTCTAACCGTTTTTCTTGAGAGGAATAGAAAAGCATTCATCAAATCTACAGCTACACAGCTTGTACCTGAAGGCTTATGCCTTAATAATGCATACACATGCAGCACAGCAGCTGCAATCATGGATACCAATTGCTTAAGCTTTTAGTAACTGACAGTCATTCTCTCTGGTTTTTGCAGAGACCAGATTAACTAATTAAGCTGGGTGATGATATGAACCACCAGGAATCTTCTTTTTTGATTGCACATATTAAGGCACACCCTCATTATCTGTCTGTTAATTTGGGACCCCCTGATATCACGCTCCATTAACAATCTCTACAACTTAAATTGGTCAAAGCTTGGTGGTCCTTATGCTCTTCTAGTTGTCTCTGTAATTGGGGCCCGCTGTCTTCTGTCAGGTAGGTTCCCCTACCTAGCCTCTATTACTTTGGGATCTCATCATCTGCAAGGTTATTAACAAGACTAACTGAACTAATACCTCAGCTATAAGCCCAGGCCTAGAAAAAAGAGCCACCACAAAACTTCTTAGTGATGCCGGAGGCCCATTCACTGGCACATTTCTAATGGATTCCTTGATTAAGCACCTTCAAATCCAATCTCAGAGGTCATCTCTGTTCTCCTGATAGTGTATTTTAGATAGTCCTTTTAGCTCATTCAGGGTAGAATCTCTTTCCTCCCTGGTCAAGACCCAGACTATGCTTAGAATTAACCTTAGTTATCATACTGTTGTCCAAGAGAGAAGGCATTTGTTGCCTTGAAAGTAGTGGTCTCTGAAATATCTTTCCTCATGGACCAAACGCTACTTCCTAATAGGGAAGAGGGTAGATGCAAGATCTTTGTGGGAACCAACCCAGATATCTCCATCCAGTGTTTCAGAGATTTTCTCAGTAAAAACTTTGATCTTAGTATAATAAATCTGCCTTGATTGAACATTTAGCCTCTCTAGAACGGAGACTTTATTGGACTCTGTTGGGAATAGTTCAATATATACAAGTGAGTCAGCTTTTTAGATTGTCTGCTTTTCCACTAAAAGTTAGAAACACTTTTTTTGTAATCTACCAAAAAAGGAGAAAAAAAAAGCCCACTAACTCTCACAATAGACTTATCTGTTTATTGCCCTCAATGTCTTATTAATCTCCACAGGTCTCAATACAACTTTATAGTAACCAACTAACCTGGCTGACTTTGTAGGCACTGTTAAAGCCATATATCTGTAATGCCTAAGCAATTACACTGGCAATCAGAATATTTTGGCAGGTTATCACTGGTGAAATCTTTACCGGCTGCATCTTATATTCCACATGGGAGGAGTTCTTTCTTGCAGTGTTGTGGGTGATCTAGTTATTAAGTCCCACTTTACTGTATGCTTTTGTTGACTACTCCTATTTACCAACCTTGTCAATTCTGGTCATCTAAGAAACAGACACCATGATGGAATACAGTGTGTGAGAGAATTATGGGAGAAACACTTGTAGAAGTTAAAGGGCAAGAGGACAAAAGGAGATAGGAAGACTCTTAAGACTGCAAGCGTCACACTGGTGACAGAAAATGAGAAGAAAAGAGATGATATAGAAAAATTTAGACTGCCATTTAGCTCTGAGAAAGCTTGGCAAAGCTCATAATAAGTCCTGGCAGAAATGTAGGTGGTTAGTAGAGTCCCTCATAGGATAGCAATGGCCTGGTTCTAGGATCACCATCATCACAGTTATTGTCTGAGAAATGCTCAAGACAGAGTGGTCCTATCAGTAATGCTGTCTTGAATATGAAGGCGCATCAGGTACGTATGTACACTCCCTGGTGCTCTCTGTAGCATTTTCTCTTTGTTAGGTAATGTGAGTAGAACTCTTCTATGGCTGCCATCTGTACGAAGAAAGAGTGGGTATGAGTAGACCATCTGTGTGCAGGCAACAGGAGGTGCCCTATGTGTACACGATTGAAAAGTAATCATAGACTGAACATCAGTCTGTTTTTTATTACCTATGTGTAACAGTAATTCTAAATAATGTCAAAGATAAAATACCCCTCCTCACTGGGGTGGACCTATGCCTCACTACTCCCTCAAATGGATATGCTGTTGCTACATGAAATACCTTTTCATTTCTAAATTTCTTAATGTTCTATTTTCTTTGACGGTCCAGGACACAGAGACTTGGAGAAAAGATGCCTAGTTGTGAGAATTATCCCTATTTGTCACAAAGGCTTGTTTTTACAATACTCTTCATGACAAAAACACTTGGAATTCTGATAGTATTCACTATGAAGAATTTGCCCTATGTTACAAAAAATCTTCTGAATGTTTTCTCTCTAGTAAATGTGGAATACATATTTACAGCTTTAAACTTGTTATCATTTTCTCAAATCAATGTCTTTATTCTCCTTCTTATAGAAATGAATATCTATTATCTTTCCAAAAAGCATATTTGAAAAATGCTATGCCACTAATCAAGAGGAACAAAAATTGATATATTATGTATTTGTAGAACACGTATTTAAAAACATTTAACACTAAGTGTAACAACAGAAAATTCATGTGGGGAAGGAAATATAACTGGAGGTAGAAAGAAGAAAATTTATATATAATTTACAAAAAGTGGGTAATTTTATAGATTCCTGAATTTGAGCAACCATTTAACATATAAGCATTTATTTAAACTTTAGATGAATCTGCTTGCATTTTAGGAAAAATCTTTAGCTAGTCTGTTAATATTTTAAATAATCAGGCATTTTACAGAACTGTAATGACCAAAACAAATTAAAATTATCATAAAAGAAAATGATACAAGGGCTTCTACTAATGCCTAGCACAGAGCCATAGTCTGCTTTGATAAAATAAAACAGAAATCCTTGATAGGAAAATAAATATCATTCTACTTACTTATTTAGACCTGGTCATTAAAATTATAGGCATTGATTATAGGGGAAATTATTCAGAATGATAGAATAAAATGCATGCACAATCACATTTATCACAGCTAAATGAACTAATATTTTCTAAATCCAGTGTAATTATTTTGCTTATGTAACTGCTTATTTATAGGACAAAATATAAAAGTATTTATTTGGAAACCTTAGAAAGACATGCTACTGGAAATAAAACCATTTCTTAAGAATACTTTGGCTATAGGGGCGCCTGGGTGGCTCAGTGGGTTAAAGCCTCTGCCTTCGGCTCGGGTCATGATCCCGGAGTCCTGGGATCAAGCCCCCCCACATCGGGCTCTCTGCTCAGCAGGGAGCATGCTTCCTCCTCTCTCTCTGCCTACTTGTGATCTCTGTCTGTCAAATAAATAAATAAAATCTTTAAAAAAAAAAAGAATACTTTGGCTATATATCATGTAAGATTATTGTGCATGTAGATACTGATTTACCCTTAACTTTTTGAAAAGGGATATCTTTGCATGAAAAGGGATATTTTGCATATCTGTATCTATCCATCTATCTGTGCACTTGTATGGAGGAGTCACACTTCTTTGGGTGTAACAGTCTACTGATATAGGACAAAGAACTAAAGGACAGCACAGAGGTTCTATTGGGACTGACCATTAGAAACAACACAAAGCTAGAAAGGTAGCTTAGACTTAACATTAAAGGGTCCTTAATAAGGGTCCTTAACAAATAAGCTATCTACTTTATTCTAATTGCGGGTTACGTTTTCCAAAAGTACTCACTGAGGTGAAGTTTGGATGGCAAGATGTTGGTTAGGGAATGAGTTGTATGATGGGAAGGAGGAAGAGGTAAAATTAGGCAGATGGATAAGCTGAACTGAGATTCAGACCAACGAAACTTCAGCCATCCCCGTAAGAAATTCTGGAGCAAATATTGTCCATCCAAGTTGTCCCACATTGGGCCAGATGGCTGAGCTTTTATATTTCCACCTTGTTCTGTCATGGAATATAGGGTCTTTCTGTAAGGATATGACCACAGGCAGCTAAGGCAAATCCTAAAGCGATTGACAGGTGTTGGCTGTTGGCTAATCACACTCTCTGTAAGAGGAAGGCAAGCCTTTCCTTGAAGGAGAGTCAGGGCAGCCAGCCCATCTCTGTCTTAGAACAATTTGAAAATCATTTTTGGAGTCTCACTCCTTTTCATGTGTGTTACATCTTAGCAAAAGATTGGCAAAGACTCTATACCTTGGCATAGTCTAAGTAAATAAAAATACTATGGTAACAGTAAGTATTTTCAATCCTACAAACCACAAGTAAAAGATTATATTTTAAAATAATTTTCA
Source organism: Mustela putorius furo (assembly GCF_011764305.1). Lineage (NCBI taxonomy): Eukaryota > Metazoa > Chordata > Mammalia > Carnivora > Mustelidae > Mustela > Mustela putorius. The sequence goes on from NW_025421305.1 coordinate 4,329,008, forward strand.
TAATTTAAAATAAGATATAAATTATTTCTTTGAAGCCTTTTATTTATGTCTATTGATATGATGTCATATATATGAAACTAATGGTATGCATTTAAAAGTTACCTTAGGAACCAAACTTCCTTTCTGTTTAAGCTTGTTAGTAAAACATAGATTATCATAGAATTCCAAGCTGTATATAAAAATAAGCTGTGAAATAAAAATAGAAGGATGCTTTGGATTAAAAATGGGCTTTTTTATTTTATTTTAAACAAAAAAATAGGTTTAAAAATAGAAACATGGACAACATTGTATCAAAAATAATTACAACTGTAATTGATTTTCTATGGATTACTGAGAAGCTCTGTCTCATACTTTTCTTCTATTCACTGCTTGTGATCAACTTGACTTTAAAATTGACTGCAGGTTCCAGATAGTAAATATTTTACTGGAAACAGCATCTTTCTCTCTTTTTATTATCTCCACATATACCCTAAAGAGATGATTTTATTTGTAAAAGAACATGCACTATCATAATCCCTTGGGTCTTTTATTCGTTCAAGCTCTGATCAGCCACCCAATATATTTGGCATGTTGCTTTAAGAGTTTTCTATTTAAGTACAACTTGATTTAACTCATTTTCTGTCTTTAAATGGATTTTTAAAAATTTATTTCTCACAATAATGATGGATAATTGAATCATAGTTGAGAATGGATTGTGGATGAAAAAATCAATCAAAGCACATTAAATGTTAATTGAATGGGGGAGAAGGGAGAAGTGAAAGACAAACACCAAAGAAACATTAAAGCAACAACTAAAAGCACTCAGTACAAGAAATAATGCAAATCTTCTTTGGTGAGCAAAGTAAAATTGGCCTATATCATTTTTTCCCCTCCAACAGAGAATTATTTAAGGAAGAACACAATGAAGAAGATAATATAGAACTGCTAGAAGACTAGGAGTCTCAAGAGTTAATCTCGCATAGACCATAAATTATAGGATACCTTATATTTTAGATAGTTTTTATATTCTTAATTTTTTGTGATTCAAATAAAATAACTCTTCTGAGTATCACTGCCTATGTGTCGAAGATTACTCTTTCCATCCTTCTGTTGGAACTTAGGAATTGTTATTCCATTCCACACTTTTCCAATCATTTCCCTCTGTTTCTTTGACTATACTCCTGACCTTTGGAAATGGTTATGACTCTGAGAACAAGTCAACAGAGAGAACTTTAGTACTCTGAAGTAAGAAATTTCCCTCAGAAATCATTAATCATTACCTTGGAAATATATTTCATCAACTTCATTGTAGCTCACAGAAATTCACATTTCCCAGAATTTAGGGTGACTGACATTTTGAGTATGGGTATGTTCGTGTATGTGTATGTGTGTATAAACTTTGACAACCCACATTTAGAGTATAATAGCTATCTAAGAATTGTATATTCATTTACCAAAATAAACTGATGTTTGCAATCAAAACTTACTAAGTAAAAGCAAAAAAAGATGCTTGAGGATGACTTTCTGATGAAATTACTTGCTATTATGTTCATAGGTAAAAAAAAAAAAAATTTATTCTACTAATGTGATTACATAAGTGAGCAATCCCCTTTGATTTTTTCTACAAGGTAGATAAATAGAAATATATAATAGGGGAGAAGGACCACAAATTGTAGATGACCTAAAAGAAAAAAAAATTGTTTTGCACATCCTAATACAGAATAAATACTATTATCAAGGAGATATTGGCTGTCTCAAAAAATGTATTTAAAATAAGGATGATTACACCACTGTATTTACTTGATTTTCAGTTTTAGCGATTAAGAAAAAGGATTCTGGGATCACACAAACACTAATTTAAATACCATTTCATTTTGAAGACTTTGAGTAATATACCTAACTTGAATTAATTAACACCTCTGCATATCCTGAACATTTCCAGGATTTCTAGGATTCTGGAACTGAATTACCCTTTCCTTTAAGACTTAAGTAAATTCTTGAATTTACTTAATTCCCATGTGAATGTAAGAAATACAATTTTCTTCATGGTACTTCTAGTGAGTCCTGAAGTTATGTAAACCAGGGGATATTTATGTACCCTTTGATTGCTCTCTCTGCTTGCTGACACACTCATTTGTAGCCTCTACTTAAAAAGTGAGCTTTTGAGGATGGGGAGTTCATTACAGTAAAGGAGGAGATTGACAAATCTTATTACTAAAAAGAATTTCAACTGGATAAAATTTTCAAAAACAGTTATTATGGGGCTATGAAAATCAAACAAAGAAGGCAAAAAACTAAGAATTTATTCATAATAATAAAAACAGTGGGAGTCACTGAATTTATTATATGAGACTGTCCATCCTCCTCTTCTTCCAGTGGGTTAGTCAATACTGACTGAGGGTCAGACAAGCTATGAAAACCAGAAGTTTTTCTGCCTGAAGGTGCTTACTTGATTTAAAGTGGAGCTCAGGAACTCTATACCCTATAGCATATTCCAGTAACAATGGTAATTTGGGGTAGGTAATGAAAGAAGTTGAGAGCCTCAAAGAGGCTAAAGATGCAGTTCTAACCAGTTAGAAGAGGCAAAAAACTAATAGAATAAGCAGAAATACAACACAAAGATCTGGGCAATAAGACAGTTATGGGGGGCATTGAGAACACCATCCAATGTCTAGCTGACTGACAATCTATATGCATGTACTACATCTAAATAAAATATTAGATTAAGTCATAATAATGGGGCACATACTTAGAGCCAAAATTAATGAAATAATAAAATTCCTTTATAATAAATATAAACATTGGTTCTTCAAGAATAATTGTATTTATAAACTTAGGTCAGACTGATTAAATTAACAGCCACTAATGTCACAGAAGAAAAAAAAAAGAACTCAAAAAAGATCCTACTAAAATAGATAAAAAGAGCCATAACAAGTTTTATATGAAAAAAATAAATTTAAAAAATCTAAGGTTACAGTTATACAAAATGATAAGTTAAAGATATCTTCAATACAACACAGTATCTAAGGTTAATAGTATGCTATTATCTACTAAAAATTTGTTAAGAGATTTCATGTTATGTATTTTTCCACACATACACATAAAATAAAACCAAAGAGACACAGAGAAACTTTTGGAGATGATGAATATGATTATCATTTTGATTTTAAAATGTTGTACACATTGGTACACATATGTCAAAACTCATCAAATTATACACTAAATATGCTTAGGATTTTTTTGGGGGGCATATTGATTATTCCTCAATAAGACTGTAAAAATAACAGAAAATAAAAAGAAAAAATCAAAATAAAATGGAAAAAATTCTTTGAAAAATACTACTAAAAACTAACACAAGAAGAAACAGAAAAGCCTAATAATTACATATCTATTTTAGAAACTGAATGAATGTTTAAATAAAAACTTTCCATAAAAGAACTCCAGACTTAAATATCATTAATGTTTAATTTTCTCAAAATATAAAGATGGGAATACAAACCAAATTGTGCTATTAAGTCACAAAATATAATTTGCAATCTACAAGTTTTTAACTATATTATCTATAAAGCCAGAATTTATAACTTGTAGAATTGAGATTGTTCTCTGCCATTTTATATAATTCTTACTTTAGGAAAAAGTAAGAGCATTTTCTTAAAGTCTCCTCTGCAAGTAGTTACTTGTCAGGTTTCTTTGCATGTATAATTATTTTTAATTAATACATTTTAATGTCTTCTATTAGACACAAAGATTCATAAATATTTTTCTAATTTTTATCAATATTCATGGTTCATTATATTTAAGAAAATAAACTTTGAATTTCCAATCACGTTTTTACTACTATTACACCATGAAGAACACTCTGATCTAGTTTACCAATGATTCCCAGGTTCATACATACCAAAGGTCAATTTGCAGTCTTTACCTTCTTTAATATATCAGAGCATGTGACATAGTTGGCCATTTCCTTATTTTTGACACATTTTCTATACTTGGACTCAATCTCCTACTTTAAGTTCTACCTCACTAATAACTTATTTTGGGGACCTATTGCATGTTATTTTTCTTCTCATAAATTTCTTACACTAGGAATATCTTTAGAGTTTTTATCTTGTTACTTTTTATTCTGCTTTTATTACTGCCATTGTAGGGTCTTCTCATTTCTGGCTTTAAATAACTTTTTTTTTTAATTTATTTTTTATTTATTTTAAGCATAACAGTATTCGTTATTTTTGCACCACATCCAGTGCTCCATGCAATCTGTGCCCTCTATAATACTCACCGCCTGGTACCCCAACCTCCCACCTCCCGCCCCTTCAAAACCCTCAGATTGTTTTTCAGAGTCCATAGTCTCTCATGGTTCACCTCCCCTTCCAATTTCCCCCAACTCCCTTCTCCTCTCTAACTCCCCATGTCCTCCATGCTATTTGTTATGCTCCACAAATAAGTGAAACCATATGATAATTGACTCTCTCTGCTTGACTTATTTCACTCTCCTCCAGTACCATCCATGTTGCTACAAATAACTTTTAATATCCACAAATCCAAAATAGACCTTCTAACATTTAGGTAGCATAGTATAAAAGTTCCCAGGAAAGCTCACATAACATTTGTTTATTTTGTTACAGTATTATGAATCTTATGAATATAATAAACTCAAAGTTCATTATACTAGCATACTTTGATGTATATATCAAAAATATGAATGACCGAATTTGAGTTGAAAAGTCTTGGAGTGATTCACTATAGTAATATGGGAATTTGGGGCATGACCCTAACCCACCATGTCTTTCCACAATATACTCTCTCCTGTGCCACATACATGTGATAAAATATTCCTGGATGAAAGTATCAACTCTATCTATACCCAGGCAGAGTCATTGCTTCTTTATCCTCTGGATACTAGACTCAAGAAATGTCTTATACAGGTACTGTAAGTATTCTTGGAACATTTTGGTAGAATATTCTGACATATTTAATATTTGAAACAAGATTTAGAGGGGTTGTGGGGATTCCAGGTGGGTATGTGCCTTAACTGTACAACGATATGCACTAAGGAGAGTTGAACAGTCAGACAAGGGCTAAATCATTATCCTCTAAGTCTTGAAGCACAGGACAGAACCTACCTTTGTACTATCTAAGAACAATACTACCTCAAATTGAAATTATCATGTCAGACCTCTCCCACATTCATGAAGCTTATTTATTCAACTGAGTATTTTATATCTGCACTTGGATGGCCAATACTCAGCTCAAGCTCAAAACTCCAGTCTCCCATCATTTCTTGCATAATAAAAGCCAAGGTCCTGGGGCGCCTGGGTAGCTTAGTGGGTTAAAGCCTCTGCCTTCGGCTCAGGTCATGATGCCAGGGTCCTGTGATTGAGCCCCACATCGGGCTCTCTACTCATCAGGGAGCCTGCTTCCCTGCTTCCTCCTCTCTCTCTCTCTGCCTGCCTCTCTGCCTACTTGTGATCTCTGTCTGTCAAATAAATAAGTAAATAAAATCTAAAAAAAAAAAAAAAAAAAAAAAGATTAAAAAAAATAAAAGCCAAGGTCCTGAAAAGGATCTACAAAACCCCAAATGATCTGACTCCTGTGGTATCTCTAACTTATATGCTTTTCTCTCTCCTCACTCATTTACTTCCATACATTCAGGTCTTTTTGATGCTCCTGAATGCATCAGACATATTTTTCCATAGGATCATTGCTTCACGTGTTTACTAAGCCTCAATTATGAGAAACACAAGAAGGTAAGAAAAAACTCTCAAACCCTTATCAAAAGGTAAAGTAATTAATAGAATCAAAATCAGAACTTTCCTCAAAGTTAGAGTTACCAGGTAGAAACTTTAATTATTGTAGTATGTTTAAGAAACTTGTGGATGAAGTAGATAATATACAAAAACAACTGAAAGACCTTAGCAGAATAAAAGGAATTTTTTAAAATGTCAAATGCTAGAATTTCTAAAATACACAATATTGAACATTATAAATTATTTATTTGGATGTAATAGCAGAGTGGACACAGCTTAAAAAGGTAAGTGAGCTGAAAAACAAGCCCATGACAATTACTCAAAAGAAAAATGAGTGAGAAAATTTTGATGCATACCATACAAGAATTATTGAATGATACTAAATGATATAGTACACATGTAATAGTAAATTGAGAAGGATAAGAGAGAAGAAAGGGAAAATTTTTATTTTATTAAAAAATAGATAGGAATGTTTTAAAATTATTGAAAGACCAAAAAAAAAAAAAAAAAAACATATTCTCTGAAATCCCCAAACATACTAAAATAGACATTCAGGGACATTCTAGTCAAAATTAATTTTGAGACTCTGAGTTATTTTTCTAAATTTTCCCATTTGACATTAGATTCATATGAGTCAGTTATTCTGTTTGTTTCAGGATGTATTTATTGACCAAGGAAGGTAAAACAAACATTCATGTATTTATCTTTTAATTATCTACTAGAAAATGATGAATACAAATTACCAAAGCATATTTGCAGTCATTCTTCTAATAAATTATTTTTCAATGTTTATAATACTAATGGAATCTAAATAAATTCACAAGATCTCTAAAACCTTATTTATCAAAATGTTATTTTTAATTATGAAAAATAATTGAGGCAATCATATATGGTTCTGTTATTTGGTGAGAAATTTAGGATGTAATTTACAGCCTATTACATAAACCACAATTATTTCCTGCCATATTATCAACTATAAGAAAAGAAAAATGCACACAATATAAAGTTACCATCAAAAAAGAATCTCTAGATTGAATGCTTTTCAGAATAGTGCATGTCATTCATTTTTCTTTCAATATGCTTTAATTGGTAGATGACATAACATTGACACTGAGTGCTTTAAAATTATCCCCGATATTTAGATCTTCCATACTAACATGATGGACAATCTAATATTAAATACTTTCTCAAAACAAAATTAGGCACCAAAGTAGCAGTTTTCTGTCAATGTATACTTCTAGATATGACAGTTTAAATCTTTTCAGTGTTTGCTGATAATGAATGTTCAGAGATTCTGTCATAGAAAATGACCTCTACAGCTTAGATTTTTAAGCAGTAAAGAGATTAAAATAAGAAAAATTTATCAAAGACTAGGTAATAAGGTAAATTAAATAATTAGGTCAATATTTTGAGTATAGATATTTTCTCATTCAACATTAATAAAACTATGTTTTGAATATATTTATTAGACCCTTAAATGTTAATATTTTAAAATATTATATTGTTATACCTCAATAAATGAAGATGAGTTTTGAGTAATTTTATTTAAATAATAATAAACATTTTGAAACAAATAACCCCTTGGTATAAAATGGGTGTACTTAAAATTTCTTATAAAATTAAGTATTATTGGGGCACCTAGGTGGCTCAGTGGGTTAAGCCTCTAACTTCGACTCAGGTCATGATTCCAGAGTTCTGGGATGGAGCCCTGCATCTGGCTCTCTGCTCAGCGGGGAACCTGCTTCCCCTCTCTCTCTGCCTGCCTCTCTGCCTACTTGTGATCTCTGTCTGTCAAATAAATAAATAAAAGCTTAAAAAATAAAAAATTAAGTATTATTGATTTTAAAGGTTGATTGTTTATAACCATATTTTAAAAGCCCTAATGTGAGAGCTAAATTAGTTTAGTGTTTGAGTCATACTCTATTTTATTTTAATTTAGTCTTTTGTAAAATCTTTATTAATATTCAGTTGACCTTAGGTAATTATCAAATATTCCTAAACTATACAAAAATTAACCCCTTAGTAGAGTATCTAATTTGCAACTAAAGTGCAACTTAGATTTTTGGGAAATGATTGGTTATTCATAAATCTCACTTATAATTAATATTTTAATTATTAATAATTATAATTAATACTTATAATTAATACTTAGTTATAATTAATACTTTATTTCCCAAGCAATGAAGAAAGCACATATTAAAAACTACACAGTGGTTTCATTTAAAGAATATTTTTAACTGTTGTTGAGAGTTCATCTTACTCAATATTGTAAGTAATAGAAACAAGAAGTGCTCTGCTTGTCATCTAAAATGTTATTAGTATCAATATGTACATACCCAAATATTTTTTCTTTTATATTATGATATATTTCAAATTTTTAGCACATTCTTGAAAGCATTTCCTTTTGAATTTTCTCTTTGGTACTGTGTATATATATATATATAATGTTTTTTAATACTGACTTCCTTTTTTTTTTAAAGATTTTATTTAATTATTTGACAGAGATCACAAGTAGGCAGAGAAGCAGGCTCCCTGCTGAGCAGAGAGCCTGATGCAGGGCTTGATCCCAGCACCCTGAGTCCCAGGACCTAAGCTGAAGGCAAATATTTAACCCACTGAGCCACCCGGGTACCCCGGAATTTATATTAAGACCTCTTGTGTACAGTGTTGTCTAAATCTACATATGTTCTGGAACTCTTCCTTCTATACACTACTATCATTATTTGATCTCAAGTCTTCAGTGTCAGGATTCAAACACAAATCAGTTCAGTACTGAGGTCTATGATTTAAAGCTTCTGAATGACTTATATTTAAATGTATACATGTACAAGTTTATTCATTATTTGACAACATAATTTACAGAGTAAAATTTAAAAACTAAGTGCCTTTGTTGGTTTTCTAATAGAAGAAATATAATGGATAAAATATAAAAATGAAATAAACATGTTACATTGTGCATGTTTATATACAACTTTAGAGATGAGTTTAAGTAAATGTAAATATTTTTACTAGAGCATTCAAGTTGTTTCTTTAGTACATATTTTATATGTGCAATAATGTACTTTAAAAATCTGTTACTTTTTTTATTTTTGCAGATAATTTTACACTGTAGTATAATAATATGGATAGTAATAAATGGATCTAAAATTCATAATAAATTTAATTTAAACTAATTTTTATATATATTTTGCACACACACACACACACACACTTGCTCAGGCTTATTGGCAGCAATGAATATGCACTAGTTTGTGAATGTAATACATGCTAATACCTAAACCACTTTAGGGATATAATAAGTTAACTAGTATAAATCATTTTAATCAATTTATTTTTATTATTTTATTTTAATTTAATCAATTTATTTAAATCAATCTAATCACCTTTCTGTAGTCTTTAGTCAAACCAAAGGTAAAAAGCTAGTTTACCAGAACCAAGAGACAGCAAGAAAGCAATAATCAGTCATGGACTATTCCTTCCTTTCATAAAAGACACTGCTATAGTTTTCAAGACTTATCATAATTATTACTTCCTCTTTGAAATCTTTCTTAAACACACTAAATACTTATGCAATGAAACTGTGATTCTTTTATTTTTCTAAAAAGTATTTTGATTGAAAAATATTTTACTCATATACTTCTTATAGAACTTATCACATTATGTTGTAAAAATTAAAATGTTTGCATGTCTCATCCCTTCCCATACATTAGACATCATGAAAACTATAATTACACGTTTACACTTCTGTACATTCAGAAGCAAGTGTAGACTCATACAGAATGGTTTTTGAAAGATGTGTTCAGAACACATGACTAGCCATGAAAGACAATGGACACCAGATTCAAGCACAAATTTTATGAATCATGTGTTTATTGATGATATGAGGTGAAATGAATATTCTTAATTTATTGATTTTAAGGTCAAATCATTATTATTTGAAAACAAAGATTGAACCCTATCCAAAGAAATAATACTTTATATTTTAGCTTCTTTTCTATTTCTTCTATAGAATCAGAAATAGAGCAATAGAAACTATACAAAATAAAATATAGAAAGATAAGAAAATCAAAAACAATAATCAATGAACAATAAGACAATTTTATTTGGCTTGAAATCCAGGTAAATGAAATCCTAAAAAGGGAAAATAGAGGAAGGATCGTACAAAGATGACTCAAGAAATAATGTCTAAAATCTTTCCATACAATGAAAATTATAAACTCACAAATATAAGAAACTCAATGATATCCTGAGACAGTAATGTGAAGGAAATCATACCAAGGCATAGCATAATGAAATTTCTCAAGGGAAATTTCATTTAAATTTAATAAATTTAATAAAGGGAAAATCTTAAAAGCACCCAGAATTCTGTGGTTAGATGGGCAGTGCATTATTTACTGAGGAAAAAACAAGAAAGAGAGCATATTTCTTTCAAATAATGTGGGCAAGATGTGGATCAACATATTTAAAATAATAAAAGGAAAGCAAAATAAAACAAAAAACACTACAACTCAGAATTCTATACCAAGCAGAAATACTAATAAAACAATGAGATGAAATGTTCTCTATTTAAAAGACAAAGTAAAATGTAGATTTTTTTTTCCTGCAGACATGTGGAAATTGAAATAATTCACCATCAGCAGACATATTACATGAAATATTATAGAAAGTCTTTCAGACAGAAAGGAAACGGTGTAAGATGGACATGTAAATTTATCAAAAAAGGATAAACAGCAGAGACAATGCAGCTAATTATAAATGATATTAAGACATAAAATATGAAAGATATTTTGGAATAAATGAAGCAACTTCAGATTTTCTCATCAAGTGAAATTTTATAAAATTCCAATAGTAAATGCAACTGCAAACACCAAATATTTAAGTTTACATTACCAACAATTAGTTTATCTAAATAAGAGAAAACAAAATGAATAGTGGTTAAGTTTTGAATATGCATTCACCAGGATGGAGAGGTCAAAGTAAAGGTTTTAGGGGTGTATAAATATCTTCAATTTTTATTTATAAACAGGTTCTCAGTGTGTGTATATGCATGTGTGTGTGCCTGTGCAAAAATCCATGGAACTACATATAATTAAAATATATGCCTTTTAGTGTGTATAAGTTTTATCTGAATGAAATAATTAAAAACTAAACATGAAGCACAAGTCTCTATTGACCAAGTAAGTTACTTAACTGAAAGATGGCACTCCCAACTCAAAATGTTTGGAAAATAAACTGTTGTGGTGAGAAATATTTCTGTTACATTAGGCCGGAACAAAATTATAAAAATTCATACTTTGGAATCTGGAAATTATCCTGTAGGCAGAAGGGGTATTTCTATGGATGACTGCCATTTAAATTGTTTTAAGAACAATACAAAATAGAAGGCATGATGACTGAAATTGAAATTCCTTTACCTTCATCTGACTTTTACATGTCTACATGCAGTTATATAGTCTCTCTCCCTAAAATCAATAAAGGAAAATATCAAGGATAACAACTTTAGGAAACTCATTGTATAAACTGTTTTTGCCTACTTGTCAACAATGCTACACTGAAATTAATACTTTTACACTTTCCACCAACTTCTTTGGAATCAACATTATTTTTCAACTTAGCAATGTCAGCATAACTTATCACACTGCCTCATAGGAAAATCATATCACTCAGACTAAGGTGAGCAAGATGTCTGTATAGAACAAAAAGGATGTTGGTATTATCATGGGGTTTAATATTATCTGGATACCCAAGCAAATAAAAGCCATTTAAATACTAATGACTTTATTATAGGGGCCAAGTTTTCATTCAAGACAATGGCAGCTTAATGTACCAACTACTATAATACAAATGGGTTTCATCTTTTATAAGCTTAGTAATGTTTTTATTCATTTTCCCAAATACATTTCCAGAACTTCAAGTTGTATAAAAAAAAAATACATGCATCAAAAACATGTGTAGTGCACCTGCTGTGATGAACACTGGGTATTGTATAGAATTGTTGGATTACTACGTTGTACACCAGAAACTAATGTTATACTATATGCTAATTAGAATTTAAAAACTTAAAAAAAGAGAGAGAACAGACTGGAATATAAAAAAATGAGGATGTTTTCTCAATTGTATTTCTAAATAGTTGTATGAAAAATTGAGGTCCTTTTCTATGAAGGTGATACTATTATTATAAGTATTCTATTTTCATCACACATTTACTAGTAAAAACACATACTTATTTTGGTGATGTGAAGAAAACTACTTTGTAAGTTTCAAGAATTTTTAAATTATCTAATTTCTTAGTCCATTATTATTTATTTATCCGTGGAAAATGTCATGTGAAATTGAGAATATGTTAGCAGTTTTCATTTAAAGGCTCTTAAATTGTAATAGAGTTTCATAAATTTGATTAATAATATACCATTGAAATTATAATTAAATCTTACTTTTTGTAACATATGACCTTAAAATAACTTACTAAATATTTTGTGTGATATTCTAGAAAGTTATGATAGTGAGATAATAAGCATTTGTGGAGTTTGGGCCATTTTCCAAAATTACTATATATATATATTCTCTCATATATGTTACATGCATTAATTGTAATAGGGAAAAAAAAGAACTTAACCTTTTCCTACTAGGAAATCTACTGATGATAATATAAAAGTTAAATGAACTCCCTAGAGTTCACTATTAAATTAATGTTGCCTGAAGTACTAAGTGGAACAAATCAAAACAAAAACTCCAAATTTAGAATAAATAGATTCTTGTCATTTAGAGATAAACTTCTCAGCAGTTGGTTCAGGGACACCAAAAGAGATAAATTGATTGATCGATTTATCTGAGGCACAGACCAAGACCATACTTCCCAGCTTCCCTCTTAATTAGTTATGTCCATCTGAATGGGTTTTGACCAATGGATGCTGAAACAAAGAGGTAAGTACTCCTTTTTAAAACATTAAGATTTACTTCTTACCTTCGTTCTTCCAAACTGATCTAGCATAACTGACCTTAGATCTACATACTGAACATCTACACAACACTATTAATACTTTATGTGAGAATTAAATTTAAATTCAGATGGGTAAAATTCCATAGTTAATCTGTTATACTAGATGGAATGAATATATATAGAATTTTTACTTTGAAATGAGATGCTTTCAAACATTAAGTTAAAACATGTGGTATTCAAGTTAGGAATTTTAAGGCAAGAATACTGATACCAGCTAGAAGATCCTACATATTCACTGCCAAAACATTTGGGACAACTCCTTCTTATGATAATTTGAAAGGCAGACAATATGTCTATTGATACTGTAGCTTTTTGGAAAGTAACTGGAAAACAGACTGTTAGTAGTGAGTGTAGACAGTTATCAGACTGTTAGGGAAGTTATTAAATAGAAGATGATTATCTCAGGCAAGAAATGGCTGGTTTTCTAGCAGAAATAGAAAGGAAAAACCCATTACTATAGCACCAAATACACATGGGCAGTCTACTAAGACTCATCTTTGCAGGAAAGATTAAATTAAGGATGAGTTCTTAAAACTCAACCCTAATGGCTTCAAAGTAGCTTTTCTAAAATTTAAGACAAAGATGGATTTTAATATATAAAAAAAGAAATAAGTGAGGTTTAAGAATTATGTTTTGTTAAGAAATGACTAGAAGTAAACTAGACCTGAGGCTTACAGGATCAAAATATATTTCTTCTTATGCTGTATATTAATTCCACCTTTGTATAAGCTTATTATGGATTCTAACGCATTGTCTTTTAGTTTTTTTTTTTTATTTTTTCAATTTATTTATTTTCAGAAAAACAGTATTCATTACATTACTTTTCACCACACCCAGTGCTCCATGCAATCCGTGCCCTCTATAATACCCACCACCTGGTACCCCAACCTCCCACACCCCCGCCACTTCAAACCCCTCAGATTGTTTTTCAGAGTCCATAGTCTCTCATGATTCACCTCCCCTTATAATTTACCCCAACTCCCTTCTCCTTTCTAACACCCCCTGTCCTCCATGATATTTGTTATGCTCCACAAATAAGTGAAACCATATGATAATTGACTCTCTACTTGACTTATTTCACTCAGCATAATCTCTTCCAGTCCCGTCCATGTTGCTACAAAAGTTGGGTATTCATCCTTTCTGATGGAGGCATAATACTCCCTAGTGTATATGGACCACATCTTCCCTATCCATTCGTCCGTTGAAGGGCATCTTGGTTCTTTCCATAGTTTGGCGACCGTGGCCATTGCTGCTATAAACACTGGGGTACAGATGGCCCTTCTTTTCACAACATCTGTATCTTTGGGGTAAATACCCAGGAGTGCAATTGCAGGGTCATAGGGAAGTTCTATTTTTAATTTCTTGAGGAATCTCCACACTGTTCTCCAAAGAGGCTGCACCAACTTGCATTCCCACCAACAGTGTAAGAGGGTTCCCCTTTCTCCATATCCTCTCCAACACATGTTGTTTCCTGTTTTGTTAATTTTGGTCATTCTAACTGGTGTAAGGTGATATCTCAATGTGGTTTTAATTTGAATCTCCCTGATGGCTAGTGATGATGAACATTTTTTCATGTGTCTGATAGCCATTTGTATGTCTTAATTGGAGAAGTGTCTGTTCATATCTTCTGCCCATTTTTTGATATGTTTGCCTGTTTCGTGTGTGTTGAGTTTGAGGAGTTCATTATAGATCCTGGATATCAACCTTTTGTATGCACTGTCATTTGCAAATATCTTCTCCCATTCCGTGGGTTGCCTCTTTGTTTTTTTGACTGTTTCCTTTGCTGTGCAGAAGCTTTTGATTTTGATGAAGTCCCCAAATTTTATTTTTGTTTTTGTTTCCTTTGCCTTTGGAGACATATCTTGAAAGAAGTTGCTGTGGCTGATATCGAAGAGATTACTGCCTATGTTCTCTGTCTTTTATTTTTCAGTGCATTGTTGTATTGTGTATATTACTTTTCTCCAATAACATTGGGTGTGCTTGCCCAGTAGAATGTGAGTGGATAAGGCATATGTCACATTGGAGCAAAAGCTTTAAAAACTATTGCACATTCCATTCAACTCTCTTGCTCTTCTGCCATGAGGATGGCATGTCCAAAATTGGGGCTACTACAATAATTCAGATCCCAAATGAAGAAAAGTGGATGGAGAATGAAGAAAAGTGAAACTGACATGAAGCCTATTTGTAACCTGAAAGAAAATCAAAGATGCTGCTGACTCATGTCCAAAGTGAAATATGATGAGGATGTAAACTTCTGTTGAGGTTAAAAGTCATTGATATTTTAGAGGCTATTTTGCATCACAGAAAAATCAAGCAAAAATGAATAACACAGCTTCTAAATTTTAGGAAAAAAAATTTTGGTCAAAGAAATAATCTTTTTTGTCTTTCTGAGCACTAAAACAAAACATGACCCTTTAACTATCATGGTGATAAGTGACATGGAAAAAGTGTAGAGCCCCAAAAGACAGCAACTTCCAATCACCCTCATCATTTATGGCCAATGTATTCATCAAGGTTCTTCAGAGAAACAGAACCATGGGGGATTTATTATAGAAATTGATTTATACAATAATGGAGGCTAAGAAGTCTCACAACTTGCCCTCAGCAAGTCAGAGAACCAGGACAGTCAGTGGTATAATACAGTCCAAGTTCAAAAGCCTGAGTACATGTGGAACTGTTGGTGCAAGTCAAATCCCAAAGCCTAAGGATTGTGGGGCCAGTATTGTAAATCCTGTACAGAGTCTGAAGGCCTGAGAACTATGACAGTTCTTGTCCAAGAGCAGAGAAGATGGATATTCCAACTCAAACAAATAGCAAATTCACCCTTCCTCTTTTTATTTTACTCAGGCTCTAAAGGGAGTAGATAATGCCCACTCACACTTATTAGGACAAACTCCCTTACTCAATCTATCCATTCAAATGTTAATCACTTCTGGAAGTACTCTCATAGTCCTCTAGAAATGTGTTTCAACAGCTAGCTGGGCATCCCTTAATCCAATACAATTGACACATAAAACTAACAGTTAGAGCCAAGTAGCCTAACACACAAGGAAGGACCTGCAAGAGTGCAGCTCAGTAAGGGAACAATGGGTAAGACATTCTTCACAAAGAATAAACTCAAAGTCAAATCTATGAATTCTCCTAACTGCCAAGGCAAATGGTTGCTGAACTTCCTGCCAGTGACAAATATTCCATTTTTCTTTGGTTTTAATGAGTTTTATTTATTTTGTGTTGGGGGGGATATGGGGAATATGGAGGAATGGTTATTTTATCTCTTCTCTACCGTTGTATATTGGGTAGAAAAATAAATTTTTCTTTAGAATTGGCATTGGCAAACTTTTTCTTATAGGGTTAAATAGTATTTTAGGCTATGTTTTTTAAGATTCATTCATTCATTCATTCATTTGAGGGGCAATAAGGGAGAGGGAGAGAATCTCAAAAAGATTCTCTGCTGAGCATTGAGTCCAATGTGGGGCTTGATCTCAGGACCTTGAGATCATGACCTGAGCCAAAACCTGTAGTTAGATGCTTAACTGACTGAGCTATCCAAGAACTCCTATTTTAGGCTATGTCAAAATTGCTCAGTCCTGCTCAGTTCTATCACTGTTGCATCAAGTCGTCATAGTCAACATGTAAATAAATAAAAATGGCTGTGTTTCAATAAAACGGTATTTTAATAAAATAGGCAGCTGGGTCATAGGTCATATTTGAAGACCCCAGCTTCAGAACAGTGGAGTATGTGAATAATGTATAAAACTGATGGAAATGATTTCACTTTATGAGGAAATAGTGCACAAGCATGAGTGAGCCAGAAGCCAATTTTAAGTGTTACTATTGGATAAAAACATTTTTTGTTTGAGAAGGAAGAATAATCAGAAGAATAAAATTTGATAAAGATTGTCTGAATATCTATAATTCCATTTCCTTTACTCACAGGGCATATGTTTAGATTTTCTTCCTTATTCTTTCTGCATTTTGAGGTAGCCATATAGCTGAGTTTTTGACAATGCCATATGGGAGAAGATACTGTTCATTTCTTTTATCCTTTTTACATATGGAGAATCTTTAGGCATTTCTCATTATCATCCCCAGATTTTTTAAAGATCTTAACACCAAGATCATTATCAGTAATGGAAGCCATAGGCTGGATGCCATAGATAGTAGAATTTTAATCATCCAATGTTCCTGAATAATAGTGTGGATTATTTATTAGGAAGACCCATTCTGACTGTGACTTAAGTTCATCAGTTTAGAAGTGAATGTTATCTTAGCTAATTCAAGAACATTTCTATTACTTATGCCTTCAACTGAATATCCTCTAGGTCACTGCAATAGTATCAATAATATTTAAGTATCTGAGCAGTGCATCTTGTATATAAGTATATTCTTAAGGTAATCTTGTACCAATTTCTAGGCAATAGAAACACATTGATTTGGAAGATAAAATATAATTATGAAAAACCCAAAAACCTATTTTCACCTATATCTATGTTTTTTTTAACCAAAAATTGATATTTGAATGTACCGAAGCACATAGTGACTCTATTCTGAGATAAGTTGCTTTTAGAAGTACTTAGTGCACACCCAGCAAATTTGACAATCTGGAAGAAATGGATGCATTCCTAGAGACTTATAAACTACCACCACTAAACCAGGAAGAAATAGAAAACCTGAGCAGACCCATAACCAGTAAGGAGATTGAAGCATTCATCAAAAATTTCCCCAAAAACAAGAGCCCAGGGCCAGATGGCTTCCCAGGGTAATTCTACCAAACTTTTTTTTTTTTTTTAATTTTATTTATTTATTTGACACACAAAGATCACAAGTAGTCAGAGGGCCAGGCAGAGAGAAGGGAGGGAAGCAGGCTCCCCACTGAGCAGACAGCCAGATGAGGGGCTCAATCCCAGGATCCTGTGATCATAACCTGAGCCTAAAGCAGAGGCTTTAACCCACTGAGCCACCCAGGCGCCCCTCTACCAAACATTTAAAGAAGAATTAATTCCTATTCTCCTGAAACTGTTTCAAAAAAATAGATATGGAAGAAAAACTTCCAAACTCATTTCAGATAAAGATCCCATCAAAAAAGAGAATTATAGACCAATATCCTTGATGAACACAGATGTGAAAATTCTCACCAAAATACTAGCCAGTAGGATCCAACAGAATATTGGAAGGACTATTCACCTCGACCAAATTTGATTTATTCCAGGGCTGCAAGGTTAGTTCAACATCCACAAATCAATCAGTGAGATACAATACATTAATAGAAAGAACAAGAAAACATGATACTCTCAATAGATGCTGAAAAAGTATTTGACAAAGTACAGCATCCTTTCTTGATCAAAACTCTTCAAAGTATAGGGACAGAGGTACATACCTCAATATCATCAAAGCCATCTATGAAAAACCCACTTCAAATATCATTCTCAATGGAGAAAAACTGAGATCTTTTCTGCTAAGGTCAGGAACACAGCAGGATGTCCATTATCACCACTGCTATTCAACATAGTACTAGAAGTCCAAGCCTCAGCAATCAGACAACAAAAAGAAATTAAAGGCATCCAAATTGGCAAAGAGAAGTCAAACTATCACTCTTTGCAGATGATATGATACTATATGTGGAAAACCCAAAAGACTCCATTCCAAATGTTAGAACTTGTACAGGAATTCAGTAAAGTGTCAGGATATAATTTCAGTGCACAGAAATCAGTTCCATTTCTATACACCAACGACAAGACAGAAGAAAGAGAAATTAAGGAGTCAATACCATTTACAGTTGCACCCAAAACCATAAGATACCTAGGAATAAGCCTAACCAAAGACGCAAAGAATTTAGTACTCACTCATGAAAGAAATTGAGGAAGACACAAAGAAATGGAAAAATGTTCCATGCTCATGGATTGGAAGAACAGATATTGTGAAAATGTTTATGCTACCTAAAACAATCTACATGTTTAATACAATTCTTATCAAAATATCATCCATTTTTTTCAAAGAAATGGAACAAATAATCCTAAAATTTATATGGAAACAGAAAAGACCTCGAATAGCCAGAGGAATATTGAAAAAGAAAGCCAAAGTTGGCGGCATCACAATTCCAGACTTCAAGCTTTATTACAAAGCTGTCATCATCAAGACAGTATAGTACTGGCACAAAAACAGACACATAGATCAATGGAACAGAGTAGACACATGTACCTGAATGTTTATAGCAGCAATATCCACAATAGCCAAACTATGGAAAGAACCTAGATGTCCATCAACAGATGAATGGATAAAGAAGATGTAGTATATATATACAATGGGATACTATGCAGCCATCAAAAGAAATGGAATCCTGCCATTTGTGATAATGTGGATGGAACTAGAGGGTATTTTACTTAAAGAAATAAGTCAATCAGAGAATATGATCTCCCTGATATGAGGAAGTTGAGAGGCAATGTGGGGGGTTTTGGGGGTAGGAAAGGACTAAATGAAACAAGATGGGATCAGGAGGGAGACAAACAATCAGAGACTGTTAATCTCACAAAACAAACTGAGGGTTGCTGAGGGGAGTGGGTTGGGGAGAGTGTAGTTGGGTTATAGACATTGGGGAAGGTGTGTGCTATGGTGAATGCTGTGAATGTGTAAACCTGGCAATTCACAGACCTGCACACCTGGGGCTAATAATACATTATATGTTAATTTTTTACATTATATGTTAATTTAAAAATTAAAACATAATAAAACAAAGCAAAAAAAAAGAAACAAAAAAAGAAGTGCTTAGTGTACACTGAGACTTTAAAATTTATAAAATAACTACATTTCCATAGCCAGTTTGTTAACTGTTTTTCCTAAGATCTACATTTGGTTCTGTATAATTAATTAGGCTCTTGTATTTCCCTAGTAAACTTACCATGAGTTTCAGTGCCTAGATTTTACATAAGAAAAAGTAAGTCAGGGGTGCCTGGGTAGCTCAGTGGGTTAAAGCCACTGCTTTCGGCTTGGGTCATGATCCCAGGGTCCTGGGATCGAGCCTTGCTGCTGGCTCTCTGCTCAGCGGGGAGCCTGCTTCCTCTTCTCTCTCTGCCTGCCTCTCTGCCTACTTGTGATCTCTGCCTGTCAAATAAATAACTAAAATCTTAAAAAAAAAAAAAGTGCTAGAAAAAGTAAGTCATAGATAATACATATTAACCTAGGAAAATTTTGTGTAATAAAAAAATGTGAACTTCAAAATGTAATATTTTCCTCATGATGCTATTTTATTGAACAGGTAATCTCAATATTTTGACTTAGGATATTTGGATATTCCAAAAATTTCTTGAATGATATCAAAAGTGGATTCATTATGTACTTGACAATCTGATAAAAAACTTATTTGGCCAGAAGGAATGGTCTGTAGGTAATGGGATCTTTATCTACTTGTTTGGTTGATAATCTGTGCATTTTCCCAAACTAATATTTTTATATTTCCAAGTAAGCCTATATAATAGAGTTGATTTGGGGATTATTTCTTCAATTTGCACATGCCACTACAACCTGAGTTACTGAGAATCTTACCGCTTAGTGGGAAGGTAACATCTTCAAAACCGGATTTCAAGTTCTATGAATTGTTAATAATTACATTCTTTATATCTTCTTTGGAATAGAATTTTATTGTGAATAAAATATTTAAAATAGACTTTAAGAATAAAACATTAGGTGAGATTAGTGTTCCCATAGTGTGAAATATTTTAAAAGTAAGGACAGTTTATTTTGTAAAAGAACAAATCATTATTTAAATTAACTGTGCTCCTTGACACTGACTTGCTCAGAGTTGAACATTTTTTGATCAACTTCATATTTGATTTGACAGAACATTTTGTGCTACAGTTATTAGTTCCTGAAACATGACATTTGAATAAGCCATGACTTGACAAAAGATACAGAAGTTTTCATTTCTAGGTATTTGGTTAATTTTAGCTGTAACTGGTCATTATAATCTTCAAAACAGTCCAATAGTGTTTATAACTACATTTGTAAAACAAGGACATTTGTAGTAGTGTTTGTGGCACATACAGTTCAAAAGAAGAAAATAATTCTTGCTCTAAAGCCAAAATATTTCTATTTTGTAACTGCTCTGTTTTCTTCCTTCCATGCCTTTTTCCTCCCCTCTTTTTTTCATTTTTTTCCCTCTCTCCTTTTTTTATTTTTTTAAAATAAACAAAAAATTGGCCTTAGTGTCATTTTTCAAAAAGTACTGCCTTTGCTTTTATCAGTTGCCTATGTTTCTTTTGTCTACTAGAAGTCAAAGTAGATGGTGTTTCTTCTACAGGTTCTTAGATAACGGGATTGAGTTCAAGCTCTTTTATTTACATCACTGTGTCTACATTGAAATTGATATTTGTTGTACTGAATTATTTCTGATATTTTTTTGTCCTTTCTGCCCCAAATTTTGAGCACATTTTTGGAAGGGATAGGTTGTATTCTTCACATTATTCATATGTTTTAGAACACTATAAATCCAATAAGCATCTGATGAATGATTTTCTGTACACATATATACTCTGAAACAAAAAGCTGATGCTTTCTTCAGTCTTCCCATGGGATCCCTGGAAATGCTATAGTTATGGGAACAGATGTATACATGAATATGTTTGGAAAAAATTAATTCATTATTGGTGACACTTTCCTGAATTTTGTTTTCAATATATGTACATATATATGTATATTTTTTCTTATTAAGAAACATTTCTCTTTTTGATAAAATATTTACATTTCTCTACTAATTGCATCAAATGTTTTTGAAGGAAGTTTATTTAGCCCTTATTTACTGAATTTTTTAATAATTAAGTAATAATTTAAAAATCAAAATCATCTGAAGGGTATTTAAAACCTACAATGTTTCAAATATGGCTTTAAATTTCATGGAATTCTGAAAAGTATATTTCCTATCTGCCTACATTTCCAGAAATGATCAAGGTCTTAAGGACAAAAGTTACATTAAGTAATTTGCTTAAAAGTGTAGTACTGGTACATAGTATGCAGACTTTAACTGGTTAATATTTACATATAAAAAAGGAATGTATGATTAAAAGGAATACTTTGTCTTCTAGATAATGTCTTAAATTTTAAAATATTTAGTAGGAAATATAGGTAATGTACATGTATGCATATGTTTTCTCCTTAATATTAGATTAAAATGCATTACATAATATAAACATTTAATGATATCTGACAGAGGCAGCTTTCCTTAGAAAGGAGAGTTTTCTAATTTGCTTTCATCAAGATAAATATGATCATATTAATCCAGGATAATTTGCATGATATTGCTGATATTTTACCATGAACCAAAAGAAGTATCTATAGGGATGTGGTTTTTAAAAGGATTTGTTTTAATTACAATTTATTATTTGTTACTTTGATCTATTACATAACTTTAATGTCTCCTTTCATCTATTTCATCCATGAATATTATCATTAGAATTATTGATTTTGCATTGTAAGGAAGGAGACTGAAGAAGAATCCTGTTAATTAGGGGCTATTTATAATTTGACAATGCACAATAAAGCTAGTATTAGAAACAGCTCAATGTCTGAAAGAACTATAGGAAATAGACTACTTGATTGTTTTTAATATCAGCAAGGAAAAATTTTATCAAAAAAGCACCAAATTTGCTTTTAAGAAATATTTAAATGCAGAATTATGACATATATTAATATTGCTATCTGTGATATTGTAGTTAATGCAAAGTGAATCACAATGCATCCAGAAAGTCCAGATGCTTAATAAAGGTGCAAACTTAGAAAAAATATTTTGTTACTATTGAATTGATTTATGTGTGCATTCAGAAATTTCCTAATCAAATAACTGAATTGGAAGAAGTGTAAAAATATAATTTTAAATATAGACAATTTTTAAATGAGAAAATCATTATTATTTTTATAACAAAATAATATATATATTCATTACTGACACATAAGGGTGCATGCACACACACGTTTACACATATATATACATATATGTCTTTCTTTTCTTTTCTAGGGTAACCTTTAAATGATCTCAAAATACTCTTCTCTTTTTCTATATCATTTCCCATATTTAAGTTATATATTTTTTACTCCAGACTATTCTATCAGTCCTTACCTTTTTATCATTTTTCATATTCTCACTTCCCTTCCCATTATTTTTTTTCCCTTCCCATTGTTATAACAAAGAATCCAATTTTCTAACTCTTTTCTGGCTAATTCCCTGCCCTTTGCTTTTTTCTACAATTATAGCAATTTTCTAAACTATAACTTCCAAGCCAGTCATCCCTTTGCTTAAAAGTTTATACCCAGGGCACCTGTATGGCTCAGTTTGTTAACTGTCCAACTTTTGATTTTGACTCAGATCATGATTTCAGGGTCTTCATATCAAGTCCAGTATCCTGGCTCCCTGCTTAGTGGGTAGTCTGCTTATCTCCCTCTCTATCTGCCCCTCTTCCTGTTTGTCCTCTCTCTTTCTCTCTAATAAATAAATATTTTTCTAAAAAAGACGTTTATTTCCGATTAACTTTACTTTGGAAAACCTAAGTGGATAGAAAACAGTTTGCTGTTTCGTTAATGCAATTAAGAAAATGCATGCATTTTATTAATTTAAAATATTTCTGAGTTATACAAAAGAAAATGAAGTAAGTATATAGCATGAAAGGTTAGGTGCAGGGAGAGGAACTTCCTGATTAAAAGCTTTTTTTTTTTTTTTTTTTAACATTAAGGCAACTATGATATCTGCTTCCCAGGATTTTAAGAATTGAAGAGACTCATCTCTCTGACAAATTAGGTGTGATTTTGCCTGGAGGTAGGTGACAGAAGAGATAGCCCATGTACTGTGATATGAAGTAAGGAATAATAGATTTTTGAGTACCTTATAACAGCAGTTCATCATTTTTTTTTTCCTTTTCCTGAAATTTTGTAAGTTGTCTAGACTTTGGGTATAGGACTGTGTCATCAAGCAACTTTTGGACTTAACTGGAATTTCTACAGACCTGGCCTTATCAGCATTTCTGATATCATATCATCCAATATAAGTGCTGAAGGCAATTTCCCTTTTTTTTGTAAGTACTTATTTTTTTTTGTATTGAACATGTAACTGTTGCAAAAGGAAAGTGCAAATCATATATTTTTATAATCAAAGAGTAAAGAATATGTAGTAATCAATTCTTTCATATGTATAATTTATAATTAGATAATTTTAAGTATTACTTTTAAGTGATGTTTCAAGAATCCCTGTTTCTTATTTTATTTCTTATTGCAAATCTTTTACATATTTCCTACTACCCTACATATGCATGATCCTTAATGGTGTTTTCTGTCATAATAGATTATATAATCTTTAAATTTAAAAGAGTTAGTAAAACATTTCTGGAAAATAATCCAAATCAAAATCACAAGCTTTTAATATCTAAAATAATGTAAATAAACAACTTCTTTAAACTCAAAAACACAATCATTAGCAAAACCTTAAGATAGCATCAAATATAATTTTTATAACCAATAATTTTAGAAAAATGACATCCAGGAAATGTAATGGAAAATAAAAGAAAATCTCCATAAGGCTAATTCCTCTTCCTCCCTCTCATCACTAAAATACAGTAAGTGGATATAAAATAAACTATAACATCCTGAGACTTCTCATGAATGATACTTAGATGGTGCTTAGAAAGAATTATGTTAGCCGCTAGATGGAAAACCAGAAAAAATCAGAGAGGAGATAGTAATACCTACTACCTCAGTTCTAGGCAAAAAATGAAAATGTGTTCCACTGTAGAAATACAGTGGAAAAGAAGCAAGAACAACTACAATTGCAGAAATTGTTCTCTCCAGCTTGGCACAGAGTTCACTAATGGACATTTCTGAGACAACTGAGGAAATCTGCATGTTGATAATACATTAGATTTTAGTCTGTATCAATTTTAAGTCAACATTTTACTTTTTCAATGTGATTATTATATTGGATTTATGTGAAAGAATGGCTTAGTTTTTATAAAATATTTGAAATGTTTTGGGATGAAGTGACATGCTGTCTGTACGTAATTTTTAAAAGTTTCCAAAAACTGTGTGAGCGTGTGTGTGTGTGTGTGAGCACGCAGAGATAAAAGAGAAAGTGGCAAATGTTAATGATTTCCTGATCTAGGTAAATAATATATAAGAGCTGATTTTACTAGTCTTGCAGCACTTTTATAGCATTTTATTCTCTCTCAAAATAAGTTGAAGGGATAAAAATACTAACAGAAAAATAACTGGGCAAGTTATTTGTTGTGAAAGGAGGGAAAGTTTGATTATAACATAATTACATGGTGTTTTGGAAAGTTTTAGAAAGGGAATGACATAATCTCATTTTCTGATTTTAAAGGATCTCTTAGTACTGTGGAGAATATATGATGTGGAGAATAATGGGTCAAAAGACCAAGCACAAGGTTATCGTAGAAGCCTAGGAAAAAGACATGTAGATTTGACTGAAGAACTGGGGATGATACAAAGCACTTTTTTAAAGTAACATTTTGGAAGTAGATACAGTAAAAATTGCTCATAATTTTGTTTGGTTATGCCAAGTAAGGAAAGAATGATTAACTAAGCTTTGGCCTGAGAAAATGGGCAGATGTATGATTAAATGAGAGAATTGACAGAACAGTCTAGTAAGATGAATGCAAGAGTTCTGTTTAGTTAAAATAAGTTTCATGTGACTTTTGGACTTTTGGGGGAATTATCAGCTGAAATATTCAAGAATGAAGCAAGTAAGAAATTAGGGAAACATAAATTAGGGATTAATCTTCATGGAGATGATATTTAAGGCAATGATAGTCCAAGAGTTCAAGTGAGAAATAAGAGTGGAAATAGAAATAATATTAAACGGGTGGGAGATAATCTTAGGGAAATTTCAACATTTAGAATCGAAGAAAGAAAGACAAATTTGAAAACAAGGTTTATATAAAATAGACTATGATAAAAGAAGAGAATAAGGAAAGGGTGGAGTTAGCAATTTCCACAGAACTGAATCCTTCAAGAAGAAAGAAATTTTTTAAAATCAAGATCAAGATAAAGATGTTCATTCTTTCTATTTCTCTTCAACACAGTACTAGAGTTTCTGACTGGACAATTAGCCAAAGTTAATAATAAGAAGAAAAATAAATTAAAGGTATCCAGACTGGAAAGAAAGAATTAAACTCTCTATGAGTATAATATATAATTCTTTATATATATAAGTTACTACAGAATCTACCAAAAAAAAACCCTAAAAGAATAAAGATAATTAGGGCGCCTGGGTGGCTCAGTGGGTTAAGCCGCTGCCTTCGGCTCAGGTCATGATCTCAGAGTCCTGGGATCGAGTCCCACATCGGGCTCTCTGCTCAGCGGAGAGCCTGCTTCCCTCTCTCTCTCTCTCTGCCTGCCTCTCCATCTACTTGTGATTTCTCTCTGTCAAATAAATAAATAAAATCTTAAAAAAAAAAGAATAAAGATAATTAGTGAGTATGTAAGATGTAAGAATCAACATATAATTACAAAACTAATTGTGTTTTGTTTTTTTTTTTTTTTTTGACAGAGATTACAAGTAGGCAGAGAATCAGGCAGAGAGAGGGGAGGAAGCAGGCTCCCTGCTGAATAGAGAGTCCCATGTGGGGCCTTGATCCCAGGACTCTGGGATCATGACCTAAGCCGAAAGCAGAGGCTTTAACTCACTGAGCCACCCAGGCGCCCCTACAAAACTAAAATTTAAAAAAATTCCGTATATGATAAAAATATTCCATATAACATAAGAAAGAATAAAATAATTTAGAATAAATTTAACAAAAGAAGTGAGATATTTATACATAAAAAACAACAATAAATGTTGAAACAATTTTAAAAAATATAAAAAATGAACAGATATCCCATGTTCAAGAGTCAGAAGACTTCATTATCAAGATAACAATACTCCTCAAATTGATCATCAGGTTCAACACAATCTCTGACAAACTCATATTGCCTTTTGCGGGAAAAATTGATGAGTTGATTTTAAAATTCATATGGAAATACAAGAAAATCAGTATAGCTAAAACAATCTTTAAAAATAATATCAAAGACAGAGGAGGCATACATAGCAATTTGAAAACTTACTACACAGCTACACTAATCAAAGCACTATGCTACTAATATAAGGATTAAGATATAGAATAGTGAGACACAATTGAAAGTCCACAAAAATATCCATAGTTTTACAATCAATTATTTTTAATTAAGGCATCCATATGATTCAGTGAAGAAAATAATAGTCTTTTCAACAATAGTCTTTTCAACAATAGTCTTTTCAATAGTCTATTCAACAAATGGTGCTGGGATAACTGGATAGTCCTAGGACAATTGGACCTCCACTTGCAAAGAAATGGAATTGGATCCCCACTCATACCACACACACATATTAAGTCAAACTTTACCATTGGCCTAAATATAAGACCTAAACTATAAAACTCCCAGAAAAAAACAGAAACAAATATTTATGACCTTGAGGTAAGTGAAATTTTATTAGATGACTCTGAATGCACAAATTTCTAAGAAATGCATATATTAGACTATACCAAAGTAAAAACTTTCATGTGTATATCATACCATTAAAGTGTCATGACAGTTCACAGAATGGAGGAAAGCATTGGTAAATCATCTATCTGTAAAGAAACTTTTATTCAGAATGTGTAAACAATTTTAAATACTTAATAATAAAAAGACAATAAACCAATTAAAAGTGAGTAAAGAATTTAAATAGACATTTCTCCAAAGAAGAATATAAAAAATTGTTAGTTAGAATATGAGATGATTCTCAACAACATTAGCTATTTAGGAAAATACAAATAAATATAGATACTACCTCACACACACTAGAATGGCTATAACCCAAAGGGCAGATGATATTAAACATTGGTAAGGATGTGAAAAATTGGGAACCTTCCTACCTCACTATTGAGTATGTCAATGGTGCAGCCATTTTGAAAAACAATTTGACATCCTCTCACATGCTGAACATAAAGTTATATGACACAATTCCACTCCTAGGTGTATATTCAAGAGAAATGAAAAACTATATCCACACAAAAACCTGTACAAAAATGTTCATTATCATATTATTTATAATATCCTAAAAGTGGAACACCCTAAATGTCTTTTCACTTATAAATTTCTAAACAAATGGTGGTATACTTGTTCAATGGGATATTACCAGACCAAGAAAGGAATGAAATATTGATACATGCTACAACATCAATTAATCTTGAGAATTTTATATTTTTTAAAGACTCTATTTATTTGCCACAGAGAAAGAGCACAAGTAGGTAGAGCAACAGGCAGAGGTAGAGGGAGAAGCAGGCACCCCACTGAGCAGAGAGCCAGATGCAGGACTTGAGCCCAGAAGCTTGGGATCATGACCCAAGCTGAAGGCAGGTGTTCAACTGACTGAGCCATCCAGGTGCCCTGAGAATTTTATACTAATTTCAAAAAGCAAGTTGCAATTTCCCATATTATATTTTTCTCTTTATTAAATGTTAAGAATAAACATATTTATGTAATAAAAAGGAGATTAGTGCTTACCTAGGCCCTGGGGGTGAGGTGGGGAATGACAAATAGGGGGGGGGGGTTTCTTTTGTGAATAATGAAAATATTATGACATTGACTGTGACGATGGTTATATAACACTGTGAATATGGTAAAAACAATTGAATTGTATGCTTTAAATGGCTGAAGTTTTGAAATGTGTATTATATTTTAATAAAGATGTTTTTTTTTTTTTTTTTTTTTTAAATGCCTGGGTAGCTCAGTTGATTAATTGTCAGCCTTCAGCTCAAGTCATGAGCCCCAGGTCCTGGGATGGAGACCCATCAAGACTAGATCTGCAGGGAGCCTGCATCTCCCTCTGCCTGCCGCTACCACTGCTTGTGCTCTCTCTCTGACAAATAGACAAGTTTTTTTTGTGTGTTGTTTTTTTTTTTTAAGATTTTTTTTTTAAAGAAGAGAGTAATATCTCAGATCCTATAAGAGTTCCATTTAGAAAAAGGTGGCAAATTGACCATAACATCTAAAAAGATGAAGGTAACTGGTTACATTGACAAAAGCAATTTTATTGGCTAGTAAGAATGAAAGTTATTGTTATTTTTATGGAGGCTTCATCACACAGGAATGATCAATTATTAAATCTACTTCCAATCCCTTTTCCATCTCTGAAGAATGGGGTATAGAGCTGAAAATTACAAGCTTGGTCATTATGGTGACCAGCCCTATCTAGGAACCCACCAAGAACTACCTCTTTAGAACAGAGACACTGCAATCACCCAAGAAATTCCAAAGGGATTTTGGAGCTCTGTGTCAGGAACTGGAGTCAAAAACTAAATTCTAGAACAAAAGATTCTCCTAACACCCCATTTACAAAGGATTTTTGGAGCTCTGGGCCAGGAACCAAGGGTAGATAGAAAGATAGAAAGATATCTTTTTTTTATTTTCTTATTTTTTCACACTTACAAAACAAAAATTCACTTTCTTACAGTTACAGAGGCTAAAAGTTCAAGATCAAAGTATGCTCAGGGTAGGTAGGTTTCTGGTAAGATCTCTCCTCCTGGTTAATAGGCATCCAGCTTCTTGCCATGCCTTCAACATGGCCTTTTCTATGTGTGAATATGGAAAGAGCACTTTCTTGTCTCTTCCTCTTCTTGTAAGGACTTGTGTCCTTATAAGGACTCACTCTTATGATCTAACCTCTATTTCCTTCTTATAGGCCCTGTCTCCAAATATAGTCATTCTAGGAATTAGGGCTTCAACATATGAATTAGAGATGGTGGGGAACACAATTTAGTCTATAAAATGGGAAGAAGTATATTTAAAAAATTTACAAGATTATATGATGAGGATGATTTCCTATCATAATATTTGAGTGACATCATTCAGCACATTAAAAAAAAAAATTCTTCAGCAGTACTGTAAACAAATAGGAGAGCTTAAGAAGTACTAGTCTTTTCCCAGAAATTATTATAGAAGATGAGGGAGTCAATGGAGAAAGTGGTTTTAACAAGGGCATAAGTTTATTTGAAATGGAATATTAATTGAGTGAAGAGACAAGAAATAAGAGAGTGAAGTTTGTCTGTAGATCAGGAATTGGGTATACCAACTGGGTTGAGTTGCTAGAGTAATGATGTCAGAGTACGTGATCTACAAAGATAATAGTGATTCAAATGTAAAATACTTCAAATGGAAATACTGGTGTTGTAGAATTACTTTTGATAATGAAGAGGAAATGATTATAATAATAGGAGTTTGAAGTGGGAAGTAAAAAATAAAAATAACTTTTTTGTATTGCATGTTGGCTAGCTGAAAATAATAATAAAAAATAAAGTAAAAAATCAAAATAATTTTCAGTCTCAGGAGGTCAAGAAATTGAAAGCTAGTGTGAAGAGAGGTGAAGAGAGTGTTTGCCAATTAGTACTGACCAACGTGGATGTGGAGAGGAAGGCAGAGAGCAACATTTCCAAAGGTGTGCTTAGATGGTTTTGTAGGTAAATTTATTTACAACAGTTATGCTTGCTTGGGAATTTTGGAAAAATATAATGATGTTGCCTGGGCTTAACCCCAAGGGTTTCTAATTTAGTTAATCTATGGTGTTGCATGATCTTAATATTTTAAAAACCTACTCGATATTTCTAATAAGCAGAAGCATTTACTTAAATCATCTCCAACGTTAATCAATTTTAATTATCAGGTGAAATATAATGTGATTTATATCATGTTGGGCTCTCCCACTAATTGCATTTACTTTCCAAATATGTTGGTTATTTTTGTACAATTAAATATTCAAATATTAATTTTTCAAATAGTTTTGCCAATCTGTAAAAACATTCTGTTGTTTTACTTTAATTCCAATTGTTTTAGATAGTGAGGGAGAAAAAGTTTTAAGAAATTTTGTTTGCATTTTGCAGCTATTTAACATTTTTTTAAGGTCCTCACTAGAATTTTTATTATGTTTATTCCTAGTTTTTAAGAAATGTATTTTAAACTTGTAAATGTGACATTTTTGGATAAAGGATCTTTTATTTTGATATGTTACTTTTGCGGCTAGCTACCTTATTAAATTCCATTGTTTCTAACAGTTTTCTTGTTAATTTACTAGACAAACTATTTTATCCTCTGCAAATAATGAATATACATTAAAGGAAGAGTGACCATAGAAATATATCCATGGATATAAAGAAATTATACATTTTGGCCAAATCACAATTCCATGATTATTATTGGTCAAATAACATCACTTATAAAAATCTATTTTCCGACTAACTTATCCCTGTAAATTTTATTCACTTTCAGTGACAACAGAAGTATGGATGACAGAAATAAGTAGTTCCTTGTATTTATCTTATGCAGAAAATAAAAGAACACAAAGCGCTCAGTATTTCTTACACTTCTATAAACTAATTTTGTAAAATCTTAATGTTATTTATAAGAAGCATATTTTAATACACATGGAAGTTAGGGAACACTTCATGTCAAAGATACTTCCTGCACTTTGAGAAAAATGCATTGTCATCCCCTTCATCATGCAAACAAATTAATTTTTCCTTCAGGCTTCATATCACAAGATGTTGGTAGTTCAGTTAAAGAATTCTGCTGTACATCTTGTGCTTTCAGTCTCAAAATAAACTAGAAACTAGAAAAACCCTAAATTCCATAGAATAAAAATAAAAGAAATGTCTTTTGGTGCAAATAAAGTTAAGTGAGTTCCAAGTAGTAAACAGAATAATATACTAGTCTAGATATTTTATATATGTGACATTGGGGTTATTTGGAATACTAGAAATTCCGCAAATTAACTATTTGTGGAATGGTAATGCTCTGTTTTTGGGTTTTGTTTGGTTTGGTTTGGTTGGTTGGTTTTTAGTAGGTTATATACCCATGTGGGTCTTGTGCTCTTGATCCTGAGATTAAGAGTCATAAATGTTACTGACTGAGCAAACAGGAGCCCCAAATGTTTGCATTTTAAATGAAATTTTATATACAATTATATATAATAAAATAAATATAATATATCTATATATATAAATATGAAATGTATAAATTGTAAAGCCATTGCCTAATTCGATATGGCAGGGAATTCAGATAGTACTATGTTATAACTTTTCCTGGAGATGCCATTCTTTAGAATTTCAATTTCTTCTGTGTTGTTTTTGTGAATTGCATAGAGGTAAATAAAGATAACTATCTGTCTTATAAGCTTTAACATTAATTACATTTATGTTGTATGTTGTTATTCATTTAAGTTTAACATATTTAAAATGTACCTTAACTTTTATAAACTCTTAGATATTTAGACTGTTTAATTCATTTCCAGTCTGTGAGTTGCAGTAAGATATATAATTTAAGCTACTTCCGTTTAGAGTGATTTCATTAGTTTTTTTTTTCTCTAGTTTTCTTTTTTGTTGTTGTGGATGTTGTTGATATGTATAGCAGATGGCAACAATCACAGAAATCAGCACAGCAATCAAAGGGATCAGTGGTATGATGAATCTTTGTCAGGGTCACAGGATGCACCCACTGGGAAAATAGCAGCCACATCTGACAGTGAGTGCTGAACACTGTATCTGCTTAGTAATCAGACAGGATCAGGACCGAGGATGACCCAGAACTGCTCAAAGAAATAAGAGAGGATAAAAAAGGACATCAGAAGTTTATTTGCAGCAAAGAGACTACAGAAGCAAATGCATCTTTTTTGCCACTTCATTAGTTTAACGTCCATCACATTCTTGACAGCTGAGTGTTGATGGGGATAACATGGTAAATTGCATAAGCCAAAGTGAAGATATATACAGATTTGTATAAGAATATTCTCAGATCCTGTGTAATGAGTACATAAAGATATATGTTGAAATCTGAGAATTTCTAAGACATCATCTAAATTCAAAAGGAGTTGGTAATTCTCCAGGTTTTGTGCAAACTCTGCATGGGTACATTTAAAGAAAGTTACATTACAAATTTCTATAGAATTTTTACTAATTTTTGAAGGATTTTAATTTTGATCTTTTAAAACACTTTTCCTTTTCCTTTTTGATTCCTTTGTTCTCATATCCTACAAAGGTAAAAGTTTCCTAATGTTAGGTAATCAATTTTCTCTTCATCTCAGATCCTCAAGAATGGTATAACCGTTCATTTTCATTTTTTAACCTGGATGAATACAACTCTATATGATTAATTTTACATGTCAACTTGACTGTGTCATAGGCTGCTTGGAAACTATTTCTGGATGTGTCTGTGAGGGTATTTTTAGATGGTTTAATATTTTAATTGGTGGACTCAGTAGATTGCCCTTCCCAGTGTAGGTGGGCACCATTCCATCCCTCAAGGGCCTAAATCCTTCAAAAGGCAAGAGACAGGAATTCGCTTTTCCTTCCTGACTCACTGCTTCGGGGGAATATTGATCTTTTCCTGCCCTTGGACTGGGCTGCCACAATTTTTAGGCCTGTAGACTAAAACTGAGATTATACAACTAGCTTTCTTAGGTCTCTGACTTGCAGATGGCAGATCATAAGACTTCTCAGCCCCTTTAATCATATGAATCATGTGTCAATTATTTTATTTATAGTGTTATATAGTACATATTATTTATATTATTACTATACCTGACTATATGAAATATATTAACTAAATTATAATTATATTAAATATAAATTATATATATTATTGGTTCTATTTCTTTAGCAAACCCTAATACAAACTCTCAATTTCTAGTTTGATTACTAGATTTCTAGTAATTTCTAGTTCTGATTACTCACTGTTATATGATTTGTGAGGATCCTCAAGTTTAACATAATATTTGACATCATTTATACAAGATGACATTCTTTTTGCTTTTCATATCAGAGATAATATAATTTTTATAGGAAGAATTCAGACTTCAAATCTTTAAGTTTAACATCTAAATCTCTTTCCACAGGCTGATTAGTTATTTCTTCATGAATAAAGTTTTATTAATCTTTCTTTTCCTTCCCAGTGTCATTTCTCTAATGAGATAATTTTCACTTCACTATAAATCATTAAAATATCAAATTACATGATGGTTGTCTGGTTGGGAATGTGTCTTTAAAGTTATTGCATCTGGAGTATTATTTGAGCCTTGTAAAAGGTTTCTATATTCCATGGGGGTAGAGCTAAGATCAGTCTAAAGAGACAAGTTTTTATTTATGTATATTTATACACACAGGCATTTATGTATGCATGTATGCATAAATTAATTTATTTTAAAACATTTTGATGAATGTTTTACTTACGTTATGAAGTATGTAAAAAAAGGATGTTTTTGTTTTTGTATTTTGATAAAATTTACTGCACCTACTAGTCAAACTGGGTTCATGAAGAGTTTGCAGTTTTGTCGCTTTATCCTTTTTCTTCTCTCTAAATTTGTACTTTTGATTTTCAGTGCCTCCAAATTATGTTATTTTCTTAGAATATTTTCAATTTTTTGCAGAAATTCAGAAGACTATATATGCAAAGGAATGTTTGTAATATTTATCGAGCCTTAAACTTAGCCTTGAGGGAAGAGTATAAAAGGAACTATACTGACAAATATGAAAAATATTCTGTAGTTTTATCTTCCAGATATTGAAGACTCATCAAACTAAACTCTATAAAAAACATTGAATATTTTCATGTTTTAATTGACTCATTAGAGCTTTGGACACATCTTGCATGTAGATAATTCCCCTGGGAACAACTCACGGAAGACTGAAAGTCATCCAGAAACAGAGCTCCTAGGACTTCAGAAAGGAAGTTTGTACCTCTTTTTGGAACAAGAGACAATAGCCTAAATTCATAAACATAGAGGTCAGTGGATAGTCCCAATTATGAAATGGAGCAGTCTCAGGCTGTTAAATTGTTTAGAGTTAAGCATAGATGGAGGTTTCTGGTTTTGTAAATCAAAAGGATAACAAGACTTCAAAAGAGAAGTAAGTCATTAGTTTTCTTATAATTTTGTTATTGCATGATATGAAAATACTATTAAATTATTTTGGTTAACAAATATTTTTTAGGTGTCTCTATCCCATTTATCCTACCCTATAATAAGAACTTTTCACTGGATTTTAGAGACCTAGGAAGAGGAACTGCATCATAACATTTTTTGTTTCTTCATAATGCTAAACACAATTTCATGCCAAGAGTAAGAAACAAACATATTACAGTTAATTGTTCTGTAAATTCAATATACCGCAAAATAAAAACAGTAGTGAATGATAAATGAATTTGTTATTATTATAAGTATTTCAACAAAACCTTAAAACTATAAAATGGACCTTCCCTGTAATTTTATTTCCTGCATTTCTAATGCAGATTATAGATTTATGTTATTTTTATAAACATACTTAAAATTATTCATACTTGTGGCATATGGCAGTACAGAGTGGTAAGAGGTAGATGAACTTTTGCTCCAAAAAGATATGAATTCAAAACTCTATCTTTTAACATCTAATATTTTATATCTCTAAAACTGGTAAGTTTTTCATGTGGTGATGTATGTGATAAAACTAGTACACTGGCAAAAAAATAGAACATAATATGGCAGGTGTTATCATTATTAGAATTATATTAATTATTTCTATAGGGAGTTATGGTTTACTAAATAAAAGTATTTAAAATAAGGCATATATGTCTTTGAGTAGTATGAGCTGTACAAATTGAACTTCATTACTTTTAAGTATAAAACAAAATATCTCGGAATGCTTTTAAATGCCAATATATAAGGGGGGAATGGGATTAGAGGTCAAATAAGTTATGTGTAGATTCAGAAAGATAATCTTATAAAGAACTCATATTTTTAGGTATATATATATATACCTATATATATGTATATGGATATATATACATATGTATATACACACTCTGCAAAAAAAGATAGACTCTGAAAAAAAATTAAATAAATAAAACAACCCAAGGAAGAGATAAGTAGAGCTACTATATGCATGCAATAAGAAGATTCCAGACAATTTTGCATGAAATCAGTGGTGTGGAATGAAGAGGAAGATAGGAAACATCCAGTAATACCTAGGAAATATTAGATTCAATGAAAACTACATTCAATTCCAGAAGGCCTTGGTAAAATGTAAATGAATAGGTGTGCTTTTCCTATAAGTATATGTGAATTTTAAACTTTAATAAAAAGGTCTTTGCATCTGACACTGACCAACTACAAAGTATACAAAAGAAATGGATGTTTTATATTTTTAGATCATAAGGGAGCACATATTGAATCTATGTCCCTCAAAAAGCTTCAGGAAACTATGACAGATTATATAAATCATTCCCATGCCCCAAAATTAAAAACAAAATAAAATGTTTTTTTGAATGCAGTTGTGAGAGACTCTAGAATGGAAAATACAGAGAGAATTGTATGGAATTACAGTCATTAAATACCTAAAATGTGAATACTGTCTTAACAAGCAATGCTGCAATGTTGTAATGTTTCACCTGCAATAATATTAAACTTGAGAAAATTATGGTGACATATAATAAAATACCAAGGAAGGGCAACAAATACAGAAGCCATATAACAGCTATGTTGTTACTTGAAATTTGTGGAGGTGTACATAGAATTTCAGACATGAATACTTTCAGAATGTTTATATCCCACGGACTTTCAATGAAAGAACTATTAAAAGATATGCACCAGCCAAAAGAGAAGTGAAATCAGAAAGGAAGTGTGGGATGTGAGAAGCAATAATGAGCAAAGAACTCATCAAAATTTATTTTTAAAAAAATTGAAACATTGGCTATAAAAATAATAGGGTTAAATACTCATAAATTATCTCTAACATTCATTCTTCACTCCTTTACTCCTAATTTTCTGAATTATATTAATTCTAGAAAGAAGACACCTTCTATCTCCTCACCAAAAGGTAATAATGAGAAGAGTTATACACAGGGGAAACTGAACCACAGTCTGTGAATATTGACACCAAAAGATTCAAGACATGTATGTATGAAATTTCCTAATAGTAAGACTACATCAACAATGTGAGATCATAAAAGAGATCAGGTAATGCGGAACATCTAATTAAACAAAGGTCACCTGGGTTCTAACCCAAAATAATGATTTTATTTATTTATTTACTTTTAAAGATTTTATTCGTCAGAACGAGAGGGAGAGAGAGCGAGAGAGCGAGCACAGGCAGACAGAGTGGCAGGAAGAGGCAGAGGGAGAAGCAGGCTCCCTGCCGAGCAAGGACCCTGTTTTGCAACTTGATCCCAGGATGCTGGGATCATGACCTGAGCAGAAGACAGCTGATTAACCAACTGAGCCACCCAGGCATCCCCCGAAATAATAATTTTAAAAACACTAATGCTGAAGAAGAATTGGGACTCTAAAAAAGTTCTCTGTCAAACATAAACTGTAACAGGAATACCTGGATGCCCCAACCTAGGAAAGCACAGTTCAAGTGGCCTCTCACTTCTATCGACCCAGGTGAACCCCCACCTGGGATAGTATCTACCCCCTGAGGAAATTTGGGTAAGGAGAGACTTGGGAACCACCTGAAGATAAAGCAGCAAGCAACAAAGTTAAGCATAAACTTGCCAACAAGACACAGCTCTGAAGATGTTCTGGAACCAGTTAGAAGCCAAGAGCACCTTCTCCCTCCAGGAACCCAACCAAGAGTCAACAGTCTTGGCCATCCCATTATGCGTGAAGTCAATAGTTTTATAGGATTTAAAGATTCTTTTGATGGCAAGATCCAACAGACTGACACTCAGATGAAAGGCAGAAATGAAAAAGGACTCCAGGTAAGTCCACAAAGGGCATGCACATAGGGACAAGATAACAGTGCTAGAGTTATAGGGGACAGTCCATGTATGGCATGTAGGTTAGAGTTAGCTAGGTTTCTCAAGGGCTCCCTATGGATTGGCTAATTTCATAATATGTATGACCTTGTGAACCCTATGCTTAAGAATCAACATCAAATGGTCTTAGGTTGAAATAGTCAAGAAGTTAGGAAAAAATTAATGCAAATTACATATTAATCAGAAACCTGTCCTTGGCCTGCCAGAATTCTAAACCATAAAGCCCTTCAAAAATGCTCTCAGAATTTAAATTTATAATAGACAAAAAAGAGAAGGAAAACAAACTACAAAATATTAAAAAGTCAAGAAAGAAAAAGACAGAATATCATAATAGAATTAATAAGCAGCAGGATTGGATGCCAGAAAACCTAAAAATATGGATTGAGTGGAAGAAAAAGACTAAAAATATGCTTACATGAATAACTAAGAAATGAAAAAAATACACTAATTGCATTGTTAATGAAATCCTTGTTCAATATATTAAAATTCATATTAGACAAAATGTACATTAGTGAGCCAAAACATAAATGTAGTTGCACACAGTGTCCAAAATTTAAAGAATGATTAAAGTATAAAGAATAAAAGAGACCTACTATCAAATATCAGGAATTATCACCAACAAAACAGCAGCAACAACAACCTCAAATATATAATTAAAAGTGTCACAAAAAAAGTGTCACCAACTGACAAAAAGGAATTAACACCCTATAATTGCAAACTGTCCAGATATCAAGATTCTTAACATCAATATTCATTATGGCCATTTCTAATATTTTTGTGCTCTCTTGATCAGCTTAGATGTCCTTATTGAAATGCTTTATAAAAATTAGTTTTAATTCCTTAAAATTTAAATGTCCCAAATGTTTGAAAATAAATTTCCCTTTAATTTTATGTTGTACGTATGTTTTGATAATTTAAAAAATTATAACTAAGTAGAGGTAAAAATATTAAACTGTTGGAAATAAACATTCTGAGAAGCAGATTCTGCTTGTATAGTAAAGGACATTCAAAATTCAATATGAAGTCAACTGAAATAGCAAGAAAAAGTAATATTAATGGAAATGACTTATGTACAAATGTTTATTAAAGAGATACTCCATGAGAGACACTGAATAGCTTTTGGGACCAGAACAATGAATAAAAGCAAATAAAATCCCTGTCCATGTGGAACTTACAGTCTGTTTAGAGAAGTACAATAAACACATAAGTATATGATAGATACCCATATTGTATAAAAATAAGTACTCCAGTGATAAATAGAGCAAAGATGGAGAGTTGGGTGAGAGCATAGGGTTGATTTCAAAGGACATCAGATTAAAAGAGGCAAAGGGAATGGTCCTGGGAATATCTGGTGGAAAAAAAAGGGAGTTTAGGTTCAGGGAACAGAAAAAGTACTGCTGGTGTGATCCAAGGTTATCCACCTTGCTGGTGTGTCTAGTGGAGAGTGTTGGGATGTAAGATATAAGATGTATAACACGAGAGGAGTCAATCAATGCAGAGCATATAGACTACTTAAATGTCTTTGATATTGACTCTAAATTTGATGAGAAACTCATGGAGAATTTTGAAGAGAGACCTGACATGACTTGACTGATACTTAACAAGTTCAATTTGGATGCTGTCTTCTCAATAACCTGTTAAAGATGAAGGTATGAAGAAGGAGATAATTTAGAAGGCTATTGTGGTAATCTATTTGAAAGATGTTAATAGCTTGTACCAGGTAGTGGCATCGCATTGGTGAAAACAATGGAAAACAAATATATTTTATATGTAAAGTCATATATATACACAATTAATGATACACAAGATGTAATATGTCATAGAATGAGGAGGTTATGAATCCAAGTTTTCTTACAAAATATTTTGAAGAAGAAAGTTGCCATTTACTGAACTCAGGAAGTCTGTTGAATGAGTAAGTTTAGGGAAAAGAGAAAATAAAATTATGTAAATAATTAAATAAATATTAATTAATGTAATATTAATATTTAATAAATTAAATAAATAATAATTAATAAATAAAATTTATTATGTCTTTCACATAATAAATCTGAGACTTTGCTTGGTCAGCCATCCAAATTGATATAGAGTGGGCAGTGGGATTTATAAGACTAGAGTTTATGACAAGTCCTGGCCAAGAATTGTGCAAGTTGTAGTCTTCCATATATACCTGGCATTTAAAGTAATAAAACTAGATGAAGTCCTCAAGGCAGTGAGTATAGATGCAGAAGACTAAATTTAATGAGACTGAGCCTGGAATGGAATGTTCCAGTTACATGTGTTTTTTCTTTATTTCAAGTAAAACAGAGTATGTGTCGGGGGGTGAACAGTGAGGGAAAGGAAAAGCCAGTAGAGTGTTCTACAAGAAATTCCTTCAAGCACATCAAGTGGTCTAGGAAGGCTGGAAAATGGCAGTATAATTTATCAAAATTGTGATCTCGGGTGAATTTGACATGCTGTCAGAATGGCATTCTGCACAAGACTAATTGGAATGAATTCCACAAATAATGTGAATAACTGGAGATCACAAATAGAAACCACTTTTCCTATAAAAATAAGAAGAAAAACAGGGCTAGAGTGAGGTAGAAATGGAAATTTTTAAGTGTCATAGGGAGATAACAGCACATTTGATTGTTGATGACAATAATCTAATAGAGATTTTTTTTAAATGAAGTAGAAAAGAGTGAGAACTGATGTACCTGATGAAATGGAAATATCTAAGTAATATAAGTAGAAGAATTTTGGCCAGGTGTGGCTTAGAATGGTGACTAAGTGTGATTGCTATTCACATACCTAAATATGGCTGAATTCGCCACTTGACTATAGGCATCATTGGCAGACATACCTGATGATTATTATATAATGGAAAAGTCAATGAAACTCTTTACTTTTTATGACCACTATTGCTCTCAAAAAGACAAAAGAAATATCTGGCCCATTGCCTAATGACCAAAAATTCCACCCATTGGGATAGAGTCAGTAAAGAAGTGAATGGACTGAGAGTTATTTCTATTCATCTCCCTCTGATAGGAAGAAAACATTAAGAGTAGATAGAAATTCCCTCAACAATAATTAGCTCTCAGAATATTAGTAGAAATTTTGGAATAGTAGAAGTTTCTATATATTTATTTTCTGTAAATTTCAGGAAAAAATTTTCATCTATACGATGAAGTACTATATTGTGATGATGAGAAGGCTTCTGTCTCCTTACATGTTCTGTATTATTTTTTAAGTTTCTCAGTTTTTCATTGCCAGTTAAAAGTATTATAGTCCACAATAGCCAAACTATGGAAAGAACCTAGATGTCCATCAACAGATGAATGGATCAAGAAGATGTGGTATATATACACAATGGAATACTACGCAGCCATCAAAAGAAATGAAATCTTGCCATTTGCGACAACATGGATGGAACTAAAGCGTATCATGCTTAGTGAAATAAGTCAAGCAGAGAAAGACAACTATCATATGATCTCCCTGATATGAGGAAGTGGTGATGCAACATGGGGGCTTAAGTGGGTAGGAGAAGAATCAATGAAACAAAATGGGATTGGGAGGGAGACAAACCATAAGTGACTCTTAATCTCACAAAACAAACTGAGGGTTGCTGGGGGGAGGGGGTTTGGGAGAAGGGGGTGGGATTATGGACATTGGGGAGGGTATGTGCTTTGGTGAGTGCTGTGAAGTGTGTAAACCTGGTGATTCACAGACCTGTACCCCTGAGGATAAAAATATATGTTTATAAAAAATAAAAAATTAAAAAAAAGTATTATAGTCTATTAGGGGTTTTGTTTAAAGACCTAGTTACATTGTTTTTCTGTCACCAAGAGGAACTATAAAACCTAAACCATTAAATCAGAAATGCAAAACATAGGGATGTAAAGGAAATATTAGATGAGTCAGTAAATATCACTGTCCACACATGGAATATTTTACTTTCAAGTTTCATTAATTTAAAATGAGATCATGGGGCACCTGGGTGGCTCAGTGGGTTAAGCTTCTGCCTTTGGCTCAGGTCGTGGTCCCAGGGTCTTGGGATCGAGCCCCGCATCTGGCTCTCTGCTCAGCAGGGAGCCTGCTTCCTCCTCTCTCTCTCTGCCTGCCTCTCTGCCTACTTGTGGTCTCTGTCTGTCAAATAAATAAATAAAATCTTAAAAAAATAAAATAAAATAAAATAAAATGAGATCATTATTCTTGCCTATTAAATTAATGCACTAGCCTACTAGGAATCCCAAAACTGTGAGATTTCCCC
The DNA here is from genome assembly GCF_011764305.1 of Mustela putorius furo. Classification (NCBI taxonomy): domain Eukaryota; kingdom Metazoa; phylum Chordata; class Mammalia; order Carnivora; family Mustelidae; genus Mustela; species Mustela putorius. The sequence goes on from NW_025421305.1 coordinate 4,370,808, forward strand.
CTTATTCCTGAATAAATTGTGTGGGGATTATAAAATGCTGACTGAGGAAAGATGAAGAGAGAAATGATGTTCCATATCTGGGCATGTCCACCATCTAATAGAACATGCTGTAGTACCATATGGCAGTAGCAAACAGTATAAAACACACAGATTTGTTACAGATTGGTGACATAATGACTGCCAAACACAGTATTAGTGAAATCACTGAAGAACAATTAATAATTAGGAATTTCATGGAATATGGAAATTAAGCTACCAAAGGTGACTTTTTTGATAGAATAGATTTCACAGCAGTCAGGAAGAAACCTGTCAACAATTCAGAAACCCACCAGATATCTGAAGTTCATTGACAGTTTTTGGCATTTGTTTAATTTGTGTTCATTGTTGAATTTATTTGGGTATTTTAAAAATTCCAATTTTGGGGGCACGTGGGTGGCTCAGTGAGTTAAGGCTTCTGCCTTTGGCTCAGGTCATGTTCTCAGGGTCCTGGGATCGATCCCCGCATGGGGCTCTCTGCTCGGCAGAGAGTCTGCTTCCCCCGCTCTCTCTGCCTGCCTCTCTGCCTGTTTGTGATCTCTCTCTCTCTGTCAAATAAATAAATAAAAATATTTATTAAAAAAAGTTCCAATTTTGAATTACTTGAATTCTGTATTATTTTCAAGTAATGCATGTTTTCTTTACTACAAGTCTAAGGGATATTTATCAAAAGAAATAAGAAACTAAAACAAAAAAGAAAACAAATAAGAAAAAAAAAAATAATTATCTCTCTACCTCCCCACTTATATATTATTTTGCATATTTTTAAAATATGACATTTGAGGTAGGAAGTATGATGTCTCTATATCAGTGAAAGTTCATAGTTTATGATGTAGGTTGGTCATTCTCAAAGAATTTTACCAAAGGGTCTTTAAAAATGTGATTAACAAATAGTCATTAGGAATTTTCAGACCGTTATGTGCCTAAATATTCAAAATACAATGTCCAATTTAGAATGCACAGTCTTTCCTTAGTAGGGACAAGGATTAGGATGAAAATTTTGCTTTGATAATTTATCAAGTTCCATTCCCATATAATTTAAAGAAAATGGGATTAATCCCTTTCACACATAATATTTTCTTTTGGCATAGAACTTCAATTACACCATTTAAAACTGCACATTTGAATATATACACTGAGAGTGATAACAATTTAAATATTTATCATAGCTCTTTGGCATGGATACCTCTAATAATGATAGTTAACTAATATGGTATAGAAGAGGTTTGGGTAAGAATAAGAGAATAGAAAACTACAACCAATATCTACTCTTCTATGTATGTATGTCACATTTTCTTTATCAACTCATCCATTAAAGAACACTTAAGTTGTTTCCCTATCTTGGATATTGTGAATAATGCTGCCATAAACATGGGGGTACACATATCTCTTTGAGATATGGATTTTAAATCCTCCAGATATATACCCAGGGTACAGAAATTCTGATGGTGGTTTTTATTTCTCCATACCCCTTTCCTCTTCTATCCTTGATAAAATGCTCTTTATATTGCAAGTCTTAGGGCAATCAGCATTTATTTCATGCAATGTTTGCCTAACCTTCTAAGCAGTTCTCTCTTACTTTCTGCATCCATAGCAACTTGGATTATCACAATTATGTCACTAATTATACTGTGTAATGTATATAAAGGATAATAATAAAGTTAAAAAATTGGGCTTTAAATTCAGTCATGTTTGGAATCAAGACCTAATTTTGTTCAATTTTTGCTGTGTAAACTTAGCCAGTTATATTACCTTCTGGCAAAAAATTATACCAGATACAAATTGAGGGTATTAGTTGTTATTACCTGATAGTAACTTATTCTAAAGCTAAATTAGGTGTAGGTAGTTTATGAAAGTGCTTAAAATACAGGCACTACACAGGCATCAAATGAATAGTTTTTAAGTTAAAATTTATATGAATAAATAAGAATATTGTGGGAGATAAAAATGGATGACAGCAATAATCAGAAACCATCCAAAAGTAAATAAAGCATCACTGATATTGAAAAATATTTGAAATATAAATATTTTAAAATAAACTAATAATTAATTTTTAATATTTACATTTATTTGAACCAAACAATTATAATCATAATATGTAAATTTATTTTAGGCTCTATTAATGTTTTTAAAAATAGGTTGCTATAATTATATACTCCATAAAAACAGTTAATGTACATCACTCCTTCAAAGTTTTGCATATTAGGCATTTATTTGTATATCATTTTCATTCAATATATTGGTTTATTCAATTACTAGGTTGTATATGTTTATTACTTATTTATTACCTGTTTTGTCTTTTTATTATAAAAAATGTGTGCCACTATGAAATTTTGTGTCATACCCTTATTCACCTTAAAATAATATGGAGTAATAATTTTAAAAAATAAACAAAACCCAAAAAAAAAAAAAAAAAAAAAAAAAAAAAGAAGAAACAAGCCATCAGATGAAACTATACTAGGCCAGAGCTGTTTGTGAAACAATGTGTTACCTTTTTAAATAGGTTTTGTTACTATTTGTGTACAAAGGATGCCGTCAGTAAATGTTTTTTTTCCACAGCACAAGTTAAAGTACAATTTGTAATAGAGAATTGGAAATTCAAAGGGTATGATCTAATTCCCCAGACAACTTCTTTAAGTATACTATCGCAACTAGTATGCCATTTACCCAGGGTATTATGAGTTCTGAGATCATAAAATAGATAACAAGAAGACATGTGAGAGAAATGACCCAGTTTTAAATAGAAGGTTGAGTCCTAAATTCTTCTCTGAGTCCTTTTCTGATTGTCTGCTGTAGTTTGTTGGTAAATAAATCAGCAGATGCAGCAGAGAAAAGGTAGCTGTTCCCTACCATTCCTCCTTTTCAAGGATAAATGGATTTTTTTATAAGTTTATATTTAATGACTGTTTTGCCAGCTCTCACAAAATGATTGGTATTTTAGAAGTCCAAACTACTAGCAAAAATTCTCCTCATGGCTTTTGGCATTTCAGTAAACCCTTTAAAAAAATGTATATTTTTTATTCTTTCATTCATCCACAATTTAATCCTTCCAGCCAGCAATTCATTCAAAAACTCTGAATATGCACCATATGCAGGACTCTGATACCAAATTGCAAGCAAATGTACTTCTCTTAGAAATAAAGAGACTGAAATTCAGAAGGCAAATCGACTTAATAACACATGGGTAGAGATTGATATATATTTCTCCTGATCACTAGTCTATTATGAATTCTAGAACTTATTGCAATCTTTCAACTTCTTTAAATTTTTGCTTTACCATATTTTGTTAATTTCTTGCTATTATTTGGTTAGTTAGTTTAATGGAACTGCAGACTGTTCATTTTGGTCAATAAGCTGATCATACATGAGCACCTGATCGTGGACTGATGAATCATTTTTCAACCTTTAAAGTATTCGTGAAAACAAATATCAGCATGATGGATCAGGAGGCAGTATACATAACCTAAGATACTCATATAAATGCATTAGGTGGATTTGGACTAACAAATATTTTCAGATCTACTTGGCTTTTCTTGAAAACATTAATTATGAATGGTAATTTACACAATCCCTCCTTTAATGATTTTATTTGCAGGGTCAAAGCTTGCTGATTCATGAAACAGTAAATTTACCAAATGTTTTCAGAGAATGAAAAACAGCTTTAGTAGAAGGGTACTCAAAATCTTTATAAGACATTTATATGCTATGGAGAATTTAGTCTGTTGATAGTAATTAGCAAACAAAATCCACCTTGTTGCACTTTACTAATACATGGAGATTAAAAAGTTGTATATCATTATTCCTATGTTCCAAATGTAGACTTAAATTATAAATATTCTTCTTGTATCTTTGAAATGTAAAAAAAAAAAAAGACAATACTATCAAAGACGTTTATAACATTTATAAGAGTCATTGAATATAATGACAGGGAGATCAGAAAAGGTTACAATAGCTAACAGCAGCTGAATACATTCTGGAAGCTGGAGAGCAGGTATGAGAGGATAACTATCATAGCAGAAGTGCAGGAGAACCATGCCTATAATGACAAAAAATAACAACAGTTTATGGCCTAGAACCATGTAACAACATCTGTAATAAAATGCCTCCAAAACATTTAGTGCAATGCCAAAAATGAAAAGACTGGTATGAAGCCTGTATAAGAAAAAGAAATCCTAGAGCCTATCTGCTGACCTGTGTAGTCATAGAATTACTCACCTTTAGTGCATAGAATAGTGGCCCTCTAAAAGATAGATCCAAATCCAAACCCCTGGAACTTGTGAATGTGTCCTTTTCAGAACAACAGTCACTGCAATTGTAAGTTAAGGAACTCGAGATGAGTTCATTCTGGAATACCAGCACTGGCTTTAAATCTAATGATAAGCATCCTTATAAGAAAAAAATGGAGGGACATATGATACAGAAAAAGAGAAAACACAGTCCCCAGAGAGGAAGGTGATATGGAGATGAAGGCAGAAGAGTGGTGTAGTCACCATGTAAGGAATGACCACAGCCACCAGAAGATGAGAGGAACAAGGAAAAGCTTCTCTCCTAGAGCATCCGGGGACAGGGGGTAGGAGTGGAGGTAGAAGCACAATCCCTCCTTAACTTAAGATGTTTGGCTTCCTGAACTGTGGGAAAATAAGTTTTTGTTGTTTTAAGTCACCAAGTATGACTAACTTATAATCGCAGCCACAGAAAACTAAACACCAGCCATCAATCTAATAAAGAAATGAAAGTTTGTTCTCTCTCAGAGATCTTTTCAGAGAATCTGGGAACATGAATCACAAATGAGGGCAAGGGAATATATAAAAATAAGGGGGGTTAAATGAGATAGTATATATACTGGATGGTGAGGCATTTCCCACACATGCCACATTTCTGATAATGAGGGAAGGTTGGATAAGCATTTTAGAAAAATGATAGCTCCAAATAATGTGTCAAATGTTAATGGAAGTTAATTTCCCTTAAATATAAATACTTGGTCCTGATTTGAGCAACTGATAGTGATGCTCATGAAAGACAAAGTTTTCATTAATCTCTATAAAGGCATAGCTTAAGTGTAAAGAAACCATTAGGTCCAATACTTATTTGAGGAAACCCTTTAAAATAAAATAAAGAATAAAACAGGTAAACAGAAAAATAAAACAAAAATCTAAGATACTTCATAAGGAAAAAAAGTATATATATATATATATTTTTTTTTACATGAGAATATATAGAGTAAACTCAGAAAATATAAAAGGATGTATTAGGGGTTAAAAATAAGCTATGCAAATTAAACAAGCATTAGAATTGTTGAATTCTTCTAAAATCACACATGAAAACAAAAAAAGGTATAAACTAGTGGAAATATTAGAATATTAAGCCGAGAAGTCCAACAGCTAAGAAAAAGAAGCCCTAAAACTGAATATAGAGAAAATTAAGGGGAAGAAATTATCAACTACATAATAAAATTTCTACATACTGAAGGAAAATCAGACTTAAAATTCCATACCAAGACTTACCATTGCAAAATTGTGAAATTAAAAATGCCAGAAATAAAACAGAATATTTTAAAAACATCCAGAGAGAAGTCACATAGACAGACACATTAACACACACATACACACGTATGCATGCACACATACTTAACACACACACATACTTAAATGATTGAGACTTATAGTTTCAAAACAGTTAAAACAGTCCTGGATTCCACATTTTATGAACCAAGGAATTCCAAATCCTGTATGCAATTATTTTCTATGCTGGAATTCTACATCAATCACATAATCAGACCTGTGTGAGTGTAAAATAAATATATTCCTAGATATGCAAATGCTCTCAACATTCTCAGAAAGTCATCTTACAAAGAAAGAAATCTTGCAAAAGTAAAGTAAAGCCAGAAGGAGGGAGCTATAGGTCTAGGACTTAGGGTTTTCAGCCGTGGAGGGAGGGGCAGAGAAGATGCTGAAGGCAATGTTGAGAGCAGTCCTCAGATGTGTGTGCTGCAATAGGTCTGGAAAACACACAATTCAGACTAAATAGTGAACCTCAAAATTATTGTAAGAAGATACAGTCTCTGGACAGGAAACTTGGTGATCATTTAGTGAATAGTAAAATTAAGAAAATAAAAAATAGGCAATTATTAGAAAAAGAAAGAAAGTTGTAAAGGAATAAAAAGAAGTCAGGGAATGGTACATAAATATATTGTGAAAAATACTTTGTCATACAGATGCAAACTCTAAAAACTGGTTTAAGCAAAAATTGTTATAAATGAAGCAAGATTTGGTTGAAATAGAATTGCATTCACACCTTCCATTGTTTCAAGATATAAAACTAAAAATATCTATATATTGTAATATAAATGTTATTTTTAAATCTGCAGTTAAATTCCAACTACCAAGATAAACTGCTAATGGAGTAAGAATGGTTAATTATAAGAAGAGCATTTTTAGACACTTAAATAGAAAATACATTTCATTATACTCAAAACATCATTTTAAAAATGTTTTCTAAAATTAAAAAATACAATTAAAGTTTAGTACTTTAATTTCACACTAGTGATTACCTCTATCATACATAATAAATGGAGAAAAAGTTTATGAAAGGGCAAGATGAAAAAATGCACTGGTGGAAAGTTCTCAATATTCCCTCTTTAGTCCTTCCCTCTCTCTTTTAAATAACATTTTTTTCTACCTTTAATATGAAGGTAGGGGTAGAGAATCACTGAACCATCTTGCTTCTGGAACCAGTGGTACTGTAGGGAGTACTGGGAACTAGAGGAATTCTAAGTCAAGAACTTAATAACCTCCTCTGGAACAAAATAAAAGAATCTGCTTTTCATAGATATGCTGCATATCTGTAGCTACTTCCAAAGAATTTTCCAGGAAGAGCATGAAGTATTAAAAGGATCAAACACATGATTTGTCATCTTTGGGTTCCTTTTTTCTGCTCCAGGACAAGGCAACATGAGGAAAGAACTCTTAAAAATCCAGAATACAAGAGGGAAGAATACAACATGTAAAATGAAAGTGAACAATGTCTTTAGTCATTATCCCACCCAACCTCCAGTCTCATGTTCAAATTGTATAACTAGAATTAAGACAAAAATACTACAAACAGAAAGGAACATTTCCTGCCATGAATCTGAGTAGATGAACCGTTTACCTATATTTCCTCAAAATATAAGGATTGCATTCAGTATATAAAATCAAATACTTGAGCAAAACACAGGCACAGATTACATATGTAATTAAAGGAAATTTTATGAATGAAAAAAAATAAACAAGCTTACCTCGTATGAGCATGCAATTAATGCAATCAAAATATCCCAGAATACTTATGAGACTTCCAATCAGTCTCCAATTGTGTAGTAACAGCATGCTATCTTCATTAGCAATAGGATGAGACAGGAAATAACCAAAAGAAAATGATGTGCTGACATGCTAGATACTGTGGTATTTCCTACTACTCTGTGACATTAGACATACAAATATAAAATCATTTTTATTTCTATTGTGAAATTTTATTCTAGCTATATTTCAGATTAACCAAGTAGGCATTCCTCTTATAGGCACAAAGCTCTATGTTCACAATATATATATTTTTTTACCCCTAAAAGCATCCTTCTTTTAAAGGCATGGATTGTTTGGTAGTCATTCTAAATACCCAGGCCACAACAGCACCATGATTCACTCTTTGTATGATTATTGTCAGATTTAAGATGGTCAGAGTATTGCTCACTGTAATTTGATTATCTATGTTAAAACATCAAAAACTTTTTAAAAGATGTTCAATATCTGAAGGAATATAGTCCAGCTAGAATCCAGTATTACTTTTGTTGCAATAAAATATGGTGACTATTAATCAAGCTGTATTTGGAGGATAGAAAATACTTTGCTGGCAATGGGCCCAAATCAGCAGAGTACAGAACTCCAAATCTCTATTCCTCTATGAATGCAGCAATTAGGCTGGAAAAACTTAGCAGAATAAACTTCTACTGAACTCTGTATTTGAATCAACATCTTACAATAACCTGAGGAGCACTCAATAAAGAAAGAAGCTGCTAATTTCAGTAAGAGGTCATTATTCATTTTAACACAACAGACATTTTACTCAAAAAGTTGTAATTATGGATTTTGATTTGCTCAATGGCTTCCTGAGACATAGCTTTGGGGTTTGCTTGCCTTTGTTTCCCCAACTTCAGAACATTCTCAGGGCTGAAGCATGCTCCTGTATGGTATATGTTGAAAGCATTTAAAGGAAAACATATAAGCTGCAACTTTATGGGGCAAAGACAAAGACAAAAAGTCTGAAAAAGGAAGAGGAGGATAAAGATATGTGAGGGAATAAGTATTATTAAAAAATTCACTTGTGCAGAAGAATTTAGAAGGGCATATGTATGCCCTAGACTGGGGGCATGCTCAGAAAACACCTGGGAAGACTAAACTTTCAGCTCTGACTGTAGGTTCCATGAAAGCAGGAGATTTGAGAGCAAAGGTACTGAGAATTCCCATTAATCTTCTGCCTCCACGTATGCATGATCTCCCCCATCATCAATATCTCTCATCAGAGTGGTATATTTGTTAATTTGTTGACTCTACATTGACACAGTATAATCACCCATTATAGCTCACTTTTGGTAATATACATTCTGTGCATTCAGACACATGTATAATGACAAAAATCCATCAATATGGTTATCATACAATATTTTTAATGCCCTAAACATCCTCCTCTGTTTTTTGCCTACTCATTCATCCCCATACCCCCAAATTCCTGACAATCACTGATCATTTTACTTGCTCCATAGTTTTGCCTTTTCCTATGTCCTATCATTAGAATCATAGAGTACGTAGCCTTTTCTGACCCATTTCATTCACTTAGTAATATGCATTTAAGTTCCCTCTATGTTGTTTCATTGCTTGATACCTCATTTTTTTTTAACCACTGAATAATATTCCATTGTCTGGATGTGCCACAGTTTATCCATTTGCCTCTTAAAGGACATCTTTGTTACTTTCCAGGTTACATTATTAACAAAATTGTTATAAACATCCATGTGCATGTTTTTGTGTGGACAAATTTTCAACTCCTTTGGGTAAATACCAAGGAACATGATGAGTGAATCTTATGGTGAGAATATATGTAATTTTGCAAGAAACTGCCAAACTGTCTCCCAAAACGTTTCTACCATTTTACAATCCCACCAGTAATGAATGAGAGTTCCTTTTGCTCTGCATCCTCAACAGCATTTGGCATTGTCAAAATAACTATTCTAAATGACCAATAAATAGAGTATAGCAAAATAACCCTTTAAAATTCCAATCAGCTTTTTCTTTTCTTGGAGCCAAGTCATCATTCCTTTATGTTGAACACAAAATACAGGAGTCACTTTACAAAAGTTATTCATTTTGTAAACATGACATACATTTTATAAAAGTCATCATTTTTACATATGAAAATGTAAATGTTCCCACACAGAAGTTATATTACACTACTGGGATTATAATGGCAAAGGCATGTCCTTTTCCCATGTTATCTTCCCCTTGATTATTATAGCTCAGAGGTCAACATTTCCAACTCTAATATTTCCTTTGGGATGTAACTCCAAATTTATGATGTCAATAGTAAAATATTACATCAGAGTAACTTTACACTATTAGTTGGTATTAACAAGTATACATTTCTGTGATGATTTGGGACTTGACATCATTTTCCATCTCTTGCAACAAGTTTTAGTTGTTGTTATTGTTGTTTGCTTTGTCTGACAATCCCTATGCATTTTTATTTTTATTGATAAGATTAAACATAATACCAGGCTTCTGGAAGCTAAAGAGGAAAGGCCAGTTGTTCCTATCATTCATTCTATATACAAGCCTTTCCTTTTCAGTAAAGAGCCTCATGGTAGCACTCTGATATGCTTAAGATCCTTAACATTAGATTCTAGTTTGTTCATATTCTGGGAAGAGTAACTTTCCTCTTGTCAGAGTTGGTAACTTGACTTCATTGTGCTTAATGCCTTGGGGGCAGATGTATAGAAGAAATATGTGCTTCTTTTTTTTTTTTAATTTTTTATTTTTTATAAACATATATTTTTATCCCCAGGGGTACAGGTCTGTGAATCACCAGGTTTACACACTTCACAGCACTCACCAAATCACATACCCTCCCCAATGTCCATAATCCCACCCCCTTCTCCCAAACCCCCTCCCCCCGGCAACCCTCAGTTTGTTTTGTGAGATTAAGAGTCACTTATGGTTTGTCTCCCTCCCAATCCCATCTTGTTTCATTTATTCTTCTTCTACCCACTTAAGCCTCCATGTTGCATCACCACTTCCTCATATCAGGGAGATCATATGATAGAAATATGTGCTTCTTGTATGAACTTTCAGAAAGATCTTCCTCTGAGCAAGTCCCACCATTTTTCTATATTTTAATATAAGTGGTGATGCCAATTTCTTAGACTTTTTGAAAGTCTGCAGCAAAAATCTTTTTTTCCCCAAATTTCTATATTTTGGCTCTCTTTACTTAGTAAGTGCCTCTACCTTTTAAAATGTTTGACCATTTTTAATTTAATACAGTGTAGTAGTACTTCTAAAGAAAATAGTGGTAAGTCTATTCATCCTATTTAGAATGACTAACATAAAAAAAGACAAGTGTTGGCAAAGATGCAAGGAAAAGAAAATCCTTGTGCAATGTTGATGGGAATGTAAACAGTTGCAGCCACTAAAAAAATCAATATGGAGGTTCATTAAAAAATTAAAAACCGTAGTACCACTTGATCCAGCAATGTCACTTCTGGATATATATCCATAAGATATGAAAACAGGGTATCAAGAAATATCTGTACTCCCATACTCATTGTAGCATTTTTTATAATATCCAGATACGGCAAACACCTAAGTTTCCTTCAGCAAATGAACTGATAGAGAAAATGTGAGATTTTTAAGTGTGTATATCTATATCTATATTTATATCTATATCTATATCTGTAATATGTATGAAATATATATTATTTATAATATATATGATGTATAATGTATTATATATAATACATATATAAAATATATAATGTATATATAATATATAAAATAATTAGATTAGAATCTATATATTAGAATATACATAATACAGATTATGTATAATATGTATGATATATTATGCATAACATATAGAATATATATTTTATATTTATTTAATAAACAGAATATATATTATGCATAATATATATTTCATACATATTAATATGTATAAATATATAAAATACATATTTTAATATATATTACATATAGAAGGAAGGAAGGAAAGAGAGAAGGAGAGAGAACGAAAGAAAGAGAGAAAGAAAAACCGCCATTGGTGATGACATTGGTGGACCTTGAGGACATTATGCAAAGTGAAATAAGCCAGACAGAGAAAGACAAATACTGTGTGTTATCACTTGGATGTGCTATCTTAAAAACAAAGGTCAAACTCATAAAATACGTAGATTAAAATAGTGATTGCCAGAGGCTAGGGAAAATAGGAAGACACTGATGTTTACTTTCAGGTCTATGATGGGTAAGTTCTGAGTAACTGTTTTAAAACATCATAATAGTTAAGAAAATTGCATTTAATTTCATAATTGAAATTTACCAATAGAGTAGAACTTAAATATTCTCACAAAAAAGAGAAATATGTGAGGTGATGGATGTGTTAACTAACTAGATGGGGGAATATTTGTATACTGTATACATATACTAAATCATCATGATTTCTACTTTAAATATGTTATCATTTTATATTTCAATTATGCCTCAAAAATTCTAAAAAATAACATAAACTTTATAAGTTCATGTTTTATCAAAGTAAATCAAGATAATATGGTCAAATAATTTTATGAAATAGACTGACCATCTTGCAGAATTGCTGGTCAGAATGAAAAGACAACAAAACCTACAAAACCTACAAAAAGAAGTATATTTTGAATATACATATAGAAACCAGAAAATAAATAAATAAGTGTGTGTGTGTGTGTGTGTGTGTGTATGCATCAAATATTTTGATTGATGGGAAGTGGGTGGAAATAAACTGTAGGAAAAATTATTGATATAAAGATCTAATATGGAACAAGTTTATTAAGGATATTGAGAAAATCTGAGAAGGAATGGCTAAATGAGGAAAACATGAGAAAGAAATACAGAAAATGGACAACTGTGAATAAAACACTAACTCAGCAGACCTCAATTACTCAAATTCTATATATTCCAAAGAAAGACCTATTTTAAGAACTGGCCCTTGGCCAGCTACTGGCAGAAAATCTCTGAGTTTTTTGGAATATTTTTTCTAAGTGTGTTTTCATATGCCTGTGGCCTTGGGGGCACACTGCATTTATGACAAATGACTTTCTTGTGTGCCTGAAGACTTGGCCAATGTAATACACTGAAGATGGGAAAATTAAATGAATTAATGCATCCCTGTGAGTTTCCCCTAGATGTGGACATGTAGGTGTTTTCTCTTGGACTTAATTCTGCTCTACTTTTTTCTCATGTAGCCTTCACTATAATTAACCATACTTAGAAGAATAAGAGTTTTTCAGTCTTCTATCCTCCTAGCAAATCATTGAATCTGGGGGGCATCAGAGAGGCCCCTGACAGAGTATAAGTTATTTAATGGAGAATTAAATTGATAGTTCTGAGACATTAATATGCTCTCAGGGGACGCCTGGGTGGCTCAGTTGGTTGTACAACTTCCTTCGGCTCAGGTCATGATCCCGGAGTCCCGGGATCGCGTCCCACATCGGGCTCCCAGCTCCACGGGGAGTCTGCTTCTCTCTCTGACCTTCTCCTCGCTCATGCTTTCTCACTGTCTCTCTCTCAATAAATAAATAAATAAATAAATAAATAAATAAAAATCTTAATATGCTCTCAGTATTGAATATGACATGCAAAATAAAAAAGAACCATTATAAATTATTTTACAGATAAAACTTTATGATAATAATATTAAATAATAGCTTCTTTATGTGTAGAGTCTATGTTCCATCTTAAACACAATATTTGCATGAAGAAATTCAATCAAATTTCATGGCTAAATTTCTGGGGCTATCTGAAATAAGACTAAATCACATATTATTTATAAATAAAATAATTACAACTGATATATTTGAGTGCTTATTATCTTCCAGATTCTGTTCTGAGCAACAAACATGTACTAATTTAATCAATTCTCCCAAGTCCATATGTATATGTTACTATTATTCCCATACTATTACGCTCACTGTATAATCTTTAAGATTAAAAAAAAAAGTAAAAAAACTGTCCAAAGTCACAAAACATCCCATTTATTTAAAAAAATTGGATTAGAATCTAAAACGTTTGATTTCAAATTCCTAAAGTTAGCCACCCTAATATATTACTCTGTTCCTATAGTATAGAACAGTAATGAAATCCAATGTATTAAACATCTCCTGTATGTCTTATCACAGTACCAAGTATTGTGGATGTATTATTTAACATTTTTGCCTACACATTCACATAAAAGAGTTTCCCTTTTTTACAAACAAAGAAATGGCCTCAGAAGAATTTGGTGTGTTGGGGGCGCCTGGGTGGCTCAGTGGGTTTAAAGCCTCTGCCTTCAGCTCAGGTCATGATCCCAGGGTCCTGGGATTCAGCCCCACATCTGCTCTCTGCTCAGCGGGGGAGCCTGCTTCCTCCTCTCTCTCTCTCTGCCTGCCTCTCTGCCTACTTGTAATCTCTGCCTGTCAAATAAATAATTAAAATCTTTAAAAAAAAAAAAAAAGAATTTAGTGTTTTACTCAAGATCAGAGAACTAGCAAGGGGCTAAGCCATAAATTAAATATATTGATTTTTAATTGATGCTTTTCATTGATCAAATTGATTAGGGATACTTGAAAGTAGACAGAGGTAAAATAGAAGAGATGACTCCAATGACCTTAGATCAACAAAAACCTAAAACAATAATAAGGTGAGTAAAAAATGATTTATGAACCTGAAAAAATGATATAGGTCAATACATAAAGAAAGCAAAAATAGAGAAATTAATTTTTCTTTAGACTGGAACAAAACAAAGCAAAATGAGAATTGAGGAATTACTTTAAATAAGTATCTATAGCAAGCTATAAAAACTATTTTTCTGATATGAACTAAAAAATGTATTTTGTACGAGATGATAAATATATCTGGCACCTTTTGAGACCCCCTCTGTTAATTATTTCATGAGGTTATTTGTAAAACAAAGAAGAATTGTACCAAAAAATTGTTGTGGATCTGCGTTTTAATATGCATCTACGCTAGAGTTGATATAACCTTCCTAATTCAGCAAAAAACAAACAAATAAACACTTTACTACAATTGTCCATTTTCTCATTTTTCTGGTGGGATATAGGTGTTGACTAAACTATAAACTCAAATTCAAAGATATGGAAATTTAATAAGAACAGAATTACTATAAGAATTTTAAGACCATACAGGGGCACATGGGTGGCTCAGTGAGTTAAGCCTCTGCCTTCGGCTCAGGTAATGATCTCAGGATTCTAGGATGGAGTGCCGAATCCGGCTCTCTGCTCTGCGAGGAGCCTGCTTCCACGTCTCTCTCTCTCTGCCTGCCTCTCTGGCTATTTGTGATCTCTGTCAAATAAATAAAAATATCTTAAAAAGAAAAAAAAAAAAAAAAGAGGGGCACCTGGGTGGCTCAGTGAGTTAAAGCCTCTGCCTTCAGCTCATGTCAAGATCCCAGGCTCCTGAGATTGAGCCCCACATCGGGCTCTCTGCTCACGAGGGAGCCTCCTTCCCCCTCTCTCTCTGCCTGCCTCTCTGCCTACTTGTGATCCCTGTCAAATAAATAAATAAATAAATCTAAAAAAAAAAAAAAAGTAATTTAAGACCATACCATTTTTAACAGCTTTTAATATAAATATCATACTTAATTCCTATCCTTCCTTCTTTTATATATACCTAGCTGGATGTAGGTTGGGGATGTTTCTTCTACAACTAAGAAAACATATTCAAGGATTATAAACTTCTGTTCATCTCTGGTTTCATTTACTACAGGCAAAAACTCATAGTATCTACAGTGTATCTTATGTTCTTCCTTACCAAAACTCATCACATTTCAGTCCCTTGTCTAGGAAAGCTTGGTCTCTCCCCATATATTATCAAATTTCATGTCTCCTTCTGCAGCTCTGGACACCTAAAGTAATATACAGAAAAATGATAAATACTTTGATACGTTTCTCTTCCTTGCAATTCCATGGTATGAGTGACAAGAGTTTAAGGAAAAGGAAAAACATAAGGACCCACTCTATGTCATTTGTCCACAGAAGTTGACATTTTATCTGATAAATTCATATAATAGTGCATTCAATATTTAGCAAATATCAACTGGCTACTGTTTATCAATTTCTGATATTAAATGAATGAGATATAGATCTTATTTTCAAATAGCTTATTCAATATGATAATCAGATAAATAGAGGAGTATGTAAAATAGTGAAATTCATGAGCCTACAAAAGAAATAAAAGGAGCTCTAAAACAGATCTGGGAATCAGGGAACACTTTCTCTAAAATGATTTGATAAATATTCAGGGCAAGGGAGACTTATCTGGCCAAAAACTAAGTAAATTTGTGTGTAAAGAGATGTCTAGCATTCTTCTAGAGTTACTTTAAATAATACCCAATATTTAATTAAAAATTTTTAGCCCAAATATTGCATAATTTTATTTCTGTTTATGCAGACTGAAAGGATCACTGTCCAAAGTTAGGAATTTCTGTCATAATTGTAAGGAATGTGGAAAAATACAACTGAATTTTGGGTTTGTTTTTTTTTTTTTTAAACAGCTTCTGGAATGTTGTTATAATTCTAGTGATCATGTTCATTTTGTTCATTTTAATTCAGATTTAATGAGAAAAACCCAATAAGAATACTTCAGAGAAGCAATCAACATAGACTTAGAGTGGAATTTCTAAATAAATTGGAATTCATAAATAAGATTCTATGTCTTCTATCATTGCATACCAAATCACCATAGAAGTTTGGGGCTTAAAATACTGATTTAATATCTCTCATGGTTTTTGTGTCAGAATTTTGGAAACAGCTTGACTGAATGACTCTCTCAGGGTTTCATGAGGGTTCTGTCAGATGATAGCAAGGAGTGCAGTCACCTTACCTTGATTGCTGCTTCTTTACTTGGATGGCCAATGTCTGACCTGGGAAGATTCAAATAGCTGGGTGCTGGAACTGTTGCTGGAGAAGCTCCTTTGGCACCCCTCTCCCCAACTCTGTGTGCTCTCTCTCTCTCCATGGTCTCCCTACAATGTGGCAGCTTTAAATGAGCTAGCTTCCTTATATGGAGGTTTAGGGCTTTTAAGGCACAAAATATGAGAAATTTCACAGGGAGAAACTACCTTTTATTTCGACCCAGCCTAAAAAAAGCATGTAGTAGCACTTTTCCTACATTTTATCTTGTTGAAGTAAATCATGAAAGCAGGCTTATATTTAAGAAAAAGAAATTTAGACTCCATATTTTTATGGGAGAGAAGCAAAGAATTTGCAGATACATTTTAAACCAAGGACAGCACTCTGATTACTTCCCAAACTGTGAAATGGTGGAAATACCATCACTCCCACCTTTACAACCACCACAAAAAATGTTAGAAAGTAATGATTTTGTTGAACCTGATAAAGAACAGAGAAAAATCACCTATTCTGAAACTAAGGAAAGATTAAACCTGAGAGGAGAGACAAGCCACGCTTGCTTAACTGGACAAAAATCAGACATCAGTGAGAAAAACTGACCTAAAATTGTTAATGAATAAGTTAAGGTCAAATGATGTGTATGTGCTCATGCACTTGTGCTCACACATGAGCACACACTCATTAACAAGGGTCCTCAGAAAGCATCTATAATGCTATAAGCATCCATAGATCTTATGGATGAGAACAACTACCCCTGCAATATTCCAAAATAAATGGCCCAAAGCAAAGTACAGGTGAGACACCTATTAAAAACAGTCAGAGTGGAGTGGTGTGTGGCATACTATATACAAATGAATAAAGGTTAGACAAAAGTAGGCTTCTCATCATAAACCAGGTATGTCAGAAGAGAATGAGTGACATATGTAAAGTGCTAAAGAAGAAAGCTGTCATCTCAGAATTCTCACAAAAATATCTTTCAAAAATGAACAACCAATTCTCAGACCAATTAAGACAAAACAAACTAAAAGAGACAGCATATACCAAAAGAATTCATTGCCAGCAACTCATAGCACTATAAGAAATGTTAAAGGACAAAGGAATAAATATAATAAAGAAAAATTGGGATCTATACAAAGAAATGAGGAGCACTAGAAATAGAAAAAGAAAGTGAGCTTTTTAATTCATATTTTAATTGCTCTAAAAGAAAACTCACTGTCTAAAGCAAAAATAACTGATTTTGAGCGTATGTTAAGTTGCAATTTGTAATAGCAAAAGCACAAAGTACATGACAGAGAAATTGAATCAAGACTAGAAATTGAGTCAGATCCCTAAAGCACATATGAAGCCATAGAAAATTATTTGAAAATAGATCATTAACTATAATGTATAATTAAGCCCAAGGCATTAAAAATTGACCAGTATAGAAATAAAATTATAAAAATTATAAATTAAATTTATATACTAGCAAATAGTACAACAGAGAAAAAAATCAAGAACACATAGAAAACATCTAGAAAAACGGTGGATTTCACCAACAATGTCAATGATCATATTAAATGAGAGCAGTCTGAAGACACCAATTAAGACAGATTGTTGGGACGCCTGGGTGACTCAGTTGATTAAGCAGCTCCCTTTGGCTCAGGTCATGGTCCCAGCGTCCTGGGATCAAGTCCCACATCAAGCTCCTTGCTCGGCGGGGAGCCTGCTTCTCCCTCTGCCTCTGCCTGACATTCTGTCTGCCTGTGCTTGCTCGCTCTCCCTCTCTCTCTCTGACAAATAAATAAAATCTTTAAAAAAAATAAAAAAAGACAGAGATTGTCAAGTTTGGATAACAGAAGCAAGACTCAGCTATATGTTGTCTATAAAAAAATCATTTTAGGGCGCCTGGGTGGCTCAGTGGTTAAGCCGCTGCCTTCGGCTCAGGTCATGATCTCAGGGTCCTGGGATCGAGTCCCGCATCGGGCTCTCTGCTCAGCAGGGAGCCTGCTTCCTCCTCTCTCTCTCTCTGCCTGCCTCTCTGCCTACTTGTGATTTCTCTCTGTCAAATAAATAAATAAATAAATCTTAAAAAAAAAAATGCTTTAAAAAAAAATCATTTTAAATATATAGTTTAAATGTAAAGGATGGTGAAAGTTATATATTGTAAACCCTATTCAAAAGTCCAGATTAACTATATTAATATCAGGCACATTAGACTTTAAAATTATAACAAAAAGATTAATAATGATAAAGGACACCATTCTATAAGAAAGTATAACAATCCTGATATGTATGTCCTAAAAGCAGTGCTTCAAAGCCCATGAAGCAAATTCTGACAGCTCAGAGATGTAGAGAACTATAAAGAACATTGTTCAGACTCTTAATAAAATAGCTGAAGAAACTGGTTGTTTTGGATATTCTTGAATGCATCAAATAACTAAAATCATGGGCACACTACCTTGAGAGACACCATCCTCTGCTGTGAGAAGCAAGACCTGAGGATTAGTTTATTTGAAGCAGATACTACTAAAAGGCATATCAATCTTTGAAAAGAGTCATAAGTTGTTAACAAATTGCTTCAGACCAAATATGGACAGGCACAATAGTGTGAAGAATCTAGTCACCATAGATAATAGGGAAATTTGCACCCTCTGGCAGGCTTTTCCTCCAAATTTACCGGGTAGTCACAGGAAACAGGGAGAATCCTAAGAAACTCCTCCCTGGTACTGGCCGAGGGGGAAGAGCAGCCATTGCACAAGTCTCCTTTCAGACCCATTTCCTCCCATTTTTCTCAGCTACGTATGTCCCTCATCTTTCCTATTAGACAAAAGCTTTAGTCTGCAAGAGGAAGGTCAAAAAACTGTGTAGCCTGAGGTCACTGGTGGAAAGCCCTACGGCAAGGGTAGGCAGACAGCTACCATCACTAAAACTTTGCCTGACATTATATCCCCTATTTTGGATGAATCTAGTGCTTTTTTTTTTTTCTCTAATTTTAGAACTTTTTTTCCCCTCAAGGTTTAAAAGATTAATCTTAAACTTATCCCATTCTAGCCTGAAGTGATATTAACTTACTTCATTTATAGGGTAAGTAATTTGTGAGGCTTTACCTTCATTTCATTCCTCCTAACCTTTATTTTGTCATGATGCTTTGCTTTTACATATGCGATAAGCCTCAGACTGCATTATTTTCTTTAAGGAGTCACTTATCACTTAAAAATAAGGAAAACTCTATATTTACTCCCATAGTTGACATTTCTGGTACTCTTCATTCCATTATACAGGGACAGACATTCATATGGTACCATTTTTCTTCTGCCTGAAAGACTTCTTTTAGCATTTCTTATACAGTCAGCTGGTGGTAATTATGTTCAGCTCTTATAACTCTAAAAATATCTTTATTAGCTCTGCTTTTGAAAGATATGTTTGCTGGGTATAGGATACTAGATCCCTTAATTTACTATTTTTTAATGCCTTTCACTATTTTAACGATGTTCTGTATCATCATTGATCATACTGTCTCCAGGAAGAAATTGAATGTCACTTTTACATTCATTCCTCTCTAACATGTCTTTTTTTCCCTTCTGACTGGCTGTTTTTTTTTTAAATTTTATTTTTACAACTGAATTTTGAGCAATCTAATTTTGATAGGAGTTGTCATTATCCTTTTGTTGCTTGTGTTTGAGTTGGTTATGATTTTCTGGATGTGTGGATTTACAATTTTCATCAAGACTGGCACATTTTTGGCCATTACATGTTTAAATATTTGTTTCCATTTTCCTTTTTGTCCCTCAGAGACTCTAACTGTCTATGAATTAGGCCACATCAAGCAGTCCCAAAGCTCACTGAAGGTCTTTTCATTTATTCAATTCTTTATCTTTGTGCTTCATTTTGGATAGTTTCATTGCCTTCTAATGTCAACCTATTAATCTTTTCTTCTGCAATATCTAATCTGCTGTATTTTCCATCTCAGTATTATAGATTTATCACTAGAAGGCTGTTTCTGATCTTCTTTATATCTTTTTTTTTAAAGATTTTATTTATTTATCAGAGAGAGAGAGGGGGAGAGAGCGAGCACAGGCAGACAGAATGGCAGACAGAGGCAGAGGGAGAAGCAGGCTCCCTGCTGAGCAAGGAGCCCGATGTGGGACTCTATCCCAGATCCCTACTTAACTTTTTGAACATGTTGAATGCATTTATAATAAATATTTTAATATCCTTATCTATTAATTCCAATATATGTATCTCTCATACATCTATTACTATTGGTTACTTACTCTCCTCGTTATGGAACATTTTTTTTTTCCATCCAATCCCAGTAATCTTGAATTAGATGTCACACATTTTATATTTTACCAAGTTGAGTGCTGGGTACTTTATATTTCAGGTAAGTTTAACTTTTTTCTTAAATGCTAAAATAAATTATTGAAAAGAATATGATGCCTTCATGTTTTGCTTTTATGATTAGCTTGGTCTAATGAATGTTCAGTGTTGGATTAATTATTCTATGCTATTGAAGCAAAACTTTCTGAAGTACCCATTGTCACATAAATTAGTGTTTTTTGTTGTTCCAGCTCATGGGAATGGGCACTGTGTCCAGACTGATCAAGTTCCAAAAATTGTTACTTATAACTCATATGGATGAGAAATTATGTTTCCTATGAAACCAACCTACCCCATTCATGGTCCTTATTAAGGGCACAGGTCCTTGCTGTGATTTCTCTGCTTGCCATAGCCAAACTTTATCCAAGCTTCTGGGTAACTTTGTGTGGCCCTCTGGGCATGTCATGCCTCCTTCTTTAGGACCAGTGAGTACAATAAATCCTTTAATTTCATATTTTTCTGAGTGTAATTTCCCTGACCATGTAAGATTGATCTTTAAAGACCACTGAAAGAGGAGTTACTCCCCCACTTACAACACACTTAGATAGAAAATAGCTTCTTCAAATACATGTTGGAATGAAATCAATACTTGACCAGGATCTTGTGCATATGTTTGGGGTCCTGTCTAGCTACCTCCTCTCTGATAAGCTATTCTAAATGGACTTTTGTTTCTTCACTCTTCCAGAATTCTTAGTTCAGACTCCTCAATCAGGAAGTTCATTTCATTCCCAAGAGACTAAATACTCTTTCAAGACAATAACCTGGAACTAGGGTTCAACTTTTTTATTTACAATCTTTTTTCTTCCTTTCCTTTTTTTTTTTTTCTCCAGGAATTACTGTCTCTTTGACTGCTACCTAGTTTGAAAATTGTTTCTTATACTGTGTTTGGTTTTATTTTGTTTTTATTATTTCAGGAAGAAAAGTAAATGCTGTCCTTACTATTCTGAAACCTTGGTCAAAATTAGGTGATAGTAGATAAATTTAATGTATTTTTTAGACTTAAGACTCGAATATTTGATTAAGATAGAGTTAAAGAATAAACAGCACACAAAAGTAGATATAAAGTTCGATGGGATAGTAGGTCCTATTATGACAGCATTTACTTATTTAATGCTGTCAAAGAGTGTTGATATTTGGAAATATCTTTTGCAATAGAAGTGTAGAGACTTATCTCTTTAAGATTAACTGAAAGTGAGGAAAGTAGTAGTGTCTGAGCCTTACTTTTTTTTTTTTTTAACAATAGGGAGGAAATAAAAGCAAAACACAAAGTTTTATTACATACACTATCTCTACCTTTCTGATCTCAGTTTTCTTATCCCTGAATATCATCTAAGGAAATAAGTTCTTGAACTGAATTATTTGAATGGAAGTTTATGAATTTTCTGACTCCATTTTTCTTGGAAGGTTAACAGGTCTCCTGGTTCACTAGTTTTGAGTAATGTTCTGGGTGATATTTCTAGGGGCCAGTTACAAGTTAGCTCCTCTAACTGTTCCACCAATTTTCTATGTATTTGATATGCTAGATTTTTTTTTCACCTAAACTATATAGAGTGGTTTTTCTTTTCTGTGTTAACACTGATGATAGAATTTACAACTTATATTACCAATGTGTCATATAGGTTCTTTTCTGGGTTTTTGGTTTTAAAATGAATGTGTGAAAATAGATAATACTGATATTAGGAGGTGATCATTTGGCTAATATTCTCAAAGAAGAAGACTAATGGTAAATGAATATTTTGGAGGCATATTGTAAAGTAAGGTTAAATGGAATTTCTGCCTACCTTGAGGTAGGCACTTTAATTTTATTTCCGTGACTATATTTTATTAACGGGATTTTTCAATTCACTTTATTACCCTAACTTTAGATAAGTTCCTTCCTACATTCTGGGAGAACATGTGAGTAGTCAGTCCTAATTTTTATTGGCAGTAGTTCCTTTTATCTTTTCATTTATTTTCATAGACATTTTGAAGTATGTTAGATATACCTACACTCATAATTGCAAGCCAGAGAACATTTTAATCTAGTATTATTATGAATAATTTCACATAGAGCTGCCTACTTTAACATTTTGAAGGACATAAAATGTTTGTTATCTCACTTTGTAAAAGGTAGCTTGTTTTCTGGATGTTAAAACTGTACAAGTCCTTTGAGTGTTGTTTTTCGTAACATTGGATCATTTACTTTATCCTTTTATATTCATATTCTTCTCATTTAGCAATTTTTACATACTTTTTTTTTTTGGTTATTATTTGTTTTGGTTTCATTTGATGCAGTGGATTTAGAGAATGACACATCTATTTTGACTTGTGATTGACCCTGTAATTATGCACTCATTTCTCAGAATAAGTTCTTAAATGAACAAGTTTCTGATGTTAAAATCTCAACATGAGCATCTTCAATATTGCATTTTCCCCATTTTTTTGTGCTTGCTTGCTATTTCAGCAACCTCTTTGAATGCTTAATTTTTCCTATTGCAATTAGCCATTGCTTTTCTGTCTTCAATCATGATAGGAATTTTACTACTTTCTTATATGTTTTAATTAATTTTCTCAGTTTAATAATTTTGAATTATTTTTCAAATAAATGTTTTACGTGGGCACCCCATTATTTCTCATTTAAAATTTTTTTTAAGATTATTTATTTATTTATTTGTCAGTGATAGAGGGAGAGAGAGCAAGCAAACACAGGCAGACAGAGAGGCACGCAGAGGCAGAGGGAGAAGCAGGCTCCCTGCCGAGCAAGGAGCCGGATGTGGGACTCCATCCCAGGACGCTGGGATCATGACCTGTGCCGAAGGCAGCCGCTTAACCAACTGAGCCATCCAGGCGTCCCTATTTCTCATTTTTAACTTGACGAGCCTCTATTGTTTTATTTCTGTATTCTATGTAAGATAATACATTGGCTTCTTTACCCACAGCACTTCATAAAATGCAGCACTTGCCATCATATAACTGGAAGTATTTAATTGAAAGA
Source organism: Mustela putorius furo (assembly GCF_011764305.1). Classification (NCBI taxonomy): domain Eukaryota; kingdom Metazoa; phylum Chordata; class Mammalia; order Carnivora; family Mustelidae; genus Mustela; species Mustela putorius. The sequence continues at coordinate 4,394,354 of NW_025421305.1, forward strand.
AGAAATTACATGCTATTTTTTTTCAAGCTCCCTTAATACACATTCAGTGGCATCCTTAGGATACACAGTGTGGGAGAAGACCTTTCTAAAAGGTATTGATTCTGTTAATATCCCTTAGGCTTATAGATTCAAATTATATTAAAAGCATCAGTTTGGGGAAAAAAAAAATCTTCAAGACTTCATTGTTTGGTAATACTGAAAGCCTGGTCAGACAGTCAAATCTGATTGCACAGGCTGTATCATTTGTATTTTCAAGGATCTCTATTCATTTATTGCACAATGTGACAGGTGCTCTCTAGAACTGTGCCATATATCTGATTTGATATCTTGATTGACTTTATAATTTTAAAAAAGTGAAAAATTCTGTGTGTTTTTCTGGAAGTCTTAAATGAAACAACAAACTAGCTGGAAATAAGGATTTCTTAGAACAAAAAGACTAACTAAAGGCTATTCAAGTACAGGTTTAGTTCGATATAATGTATATCTAGATTTAAAACCAAATTCATGTGCTGATATTGAGTTTGGATATAAACTTCAGTTTTCATTCCTCGGCAGCAGGTGCCAGAAATAATAAAAGAACAAAACCAAGAAATACACGAGACAATCTAATTGGAGCTCTTTCTCCCATATAGATGGGTTCATGAAGGGTTACAAATTTAGTGTATGATAGTAGCAAGAAATAGTTCCCTAGCCATGGAATGCACTCTATTTAGAAAGTTGGTTTAGATTTTAACTTGTGGGTTGCAATCACCCTTGAGATTTTGGAAGGTCAAGACAGCAGTCATGTAAATTTGTGCAACAAGCTCACACTACATTGGTCACACAATGATACCTCAATCAAGATGTTAAAGTAGAGTGATTCTGGACTGGTAATGATACAAGTAGATGGTGAATATGAACCCATGGTACAAAAAACAAATACAAAATTATGTGCAAAGAAATAAGGTACTATTAAAAAAAAAAAAGAAGAAGAAGTTAACAGGGGTGCCTGGGTGGCTAGGTAGGTTAAGCCTCTGCCTTTGGCTCAGGTCATGATCTCAGGGTCCTGGGATCAAGTCCCATATTGGGCTTTCTGCTCAGCAGGGAGCCTGCTTCCCCCTCTCTCTCTGCCTGCCTCTCTACCTACTGGTGACCTCTCTTTCTGTCAAATAGATAAATAAAATCTTAAAAAAAAAAAGAAATTAACAGAATTGTATCATTAGTAATATTAATAAGAGAATTAATAGATGCAAATGGAAAACGATTAATACATTATATTTAACTAAATAAAGTTCACATAAGAACAAATTAAAATAGAAAAATAAAAACTAAAATGTGAAAAACCATACAACTCTTAAAAATAAGTGATATAATAAGAACATGGAAGCCATAAATATAAAAATATTTCTTTGAAGAACTATCTTAAATTCCACAATTGCAGAGTGTACTAGATTAAAAAAATTAAGGTAATCATGATGTAATTTTCAGCAATGCTAGAAAGAGTAAGAAATTTTGTTAAGTTGAAAAGGAATAACCTTAATAAATATATAAACATAGTTAGCAGGGCAATGAAAAAACTACCCTTTGGTATAAAAAAATTGAATATGATTGCCTTTGTTAAAATTCATCTTTACAACATTACTTTAGAGATTCTGTTCAATTCAGTGAAGGAAGAAAAAAGAAACAAATTAAAAAATAGTTTATGAAAAAAGATGAAATTGATTATTTATAGCCAATATTAAAGCATACATAAAATATTCCATCTATCTTATAATATAGTAATACAGAATTGAAATTAATTGAAATTTAATTGAATATGTCAAATGTGTTAGATTTAAAAAAATCAATAAGCAGAAATCTAGTACATTTCTATATTCCAAAAGAAAGATAATCAGGAAATAAAATTTAAATGATAACACTTCCAAAAGCAAAAAATGTAGTAAAAATAATAAAAGGAAACATGTCCAAGACATTTATGGACAAAATAAATAACATTTAATGATACTTTAAAATGCATAAATAGAAAGATATAGAGTATTTGTGGACCAGAAAAAATATCATAAAATTATTAAATCTCTCCAAATTGATCTACAGATTCAAAGTAATCACAATCAAAGTCTCAGTAAATTTGGGGGGGGCATGGACAATTTAATGGACCTATTTTAAGCTTTGTATGCATCAGCAATTAGCTAAGAGTAAAGTAGGTACTATGCCCTATATAATAAAATTTTAAATAATGAACTGGTAATTATGAGTATGTATTAGCATACAGGTATTCACATTGGAATAAAAAAAAATACAGCAGATACACAGGGTCAGAAAATTTAAAGGATTAATGAAGCTCTAAAATGTATATTCACATAAAGCTTTAATAAGAATAAAAGGTATGATACAACAGGAAAAGAGTGCCCAGGCAAACGTCAGAGAGGATCCAGCCTAAAGAGAATCGCTCTGAGTCCTTTCTCAGCATAGACTGGGATTAGTCTATGATTTGTGAGCAGCAAATACATGGGCAAGATTTCTAAGTCTTAGGAGACAATCAGTCTTATTCCAGGAGGCATCTTTCATACACCTGTGGTCACAGAGACAATATTATACTATATGACCAGGCTCAAAAGCAGATACCAAGATACTATAACAGACACTAGGTGAAATAATCAAGCAGTGTATTTTCTATAAACAATGTTCATGAACTAATATAGGTTTTGCTTTAGTCTGTCTCAGACAACAGAACATAATTATATCAAGCACTAGTTCATGCATTTTATTCAAGTTTGTGTGTGTGTACATTTCATGTATCTAAAATAGTTTTTGACATATGTATTCAATATGTACTTATTGAAAAGTGCATAGATGTCATCTATTGAGAATCTATTGTGTTTGGGCCACAAAACAACTAGCTATGTGTATGGTATCTCTCTAGTCTCATCACCTTTTCATATTAAGAAACCAGCTCAGAGAGTTATACCCACAATTTTAAAGTGAGGGTTATAGTTCAAGTCTGTTTATATTACTATAGAACTCATATTGTTTCAAAAAAAAAAAAAACGGAGAAAGATTTTCTCCAGGATATAGGAATAGTAGTGTTCTGAAAATTTTTTATCATAATAAAACTTGATATATTATCTCTAAGAAGGGTTGAATACTGATATATTATCCATATTAAGTATTTTCCCTTTAAATTTTTAATTTAGTGTTAAATAAACATTAATTTAGTTAATTTAATATTAAACTATTTTAAAAAGAATTTTAAAATTTTGTCTTTTAAACACGTTCTATACTTTTTAATGTAGTTTTATTTCTGTAATAATATCATATTTGACTATATTACTTCTGTATTTCTGCATCTTTTAATTGCAATAACTTCAATAATTTTTTTAAAAAGATTTATTTATTTTAAAGAAAGAGAAAGCACATGCTGAAGCAGTGCGAGTGCCAAAGGCAAAAGGAGAAGCAGACTCCCCACTGAGCAGGAGCCCCATGCAGGCTGACTTGAGCTAAAGGCAGACCCTTAACCCTAAGCAACTGAGCCACACTTGTGCCCCTAAATTTTTTACCTTTATTAATATTTTCTTACATTTAAAGACATTGCTAACTTTAGCAATTAGTTTTAACTCTATTTGAAGAAACATGTCTCACATGAAGCCTATACATATATATCACATAAAACTACATAAATACATATATATATGAATAAATTAGTGATAGATGAATGGTCACTGGCTATTGCAATTTTAGTTTCCTATCTTTTTATGTAGACGTGTAGCCAACTTTATTGATTTTAAATTACTTTCTCTATTCAGTTATAGAGCAAAGGTTACTAAGATATATCATGGCACGTTGGAGACAGTATTCAAAGTAGTAATTATGACATTATTATATCAGCTGCCATTGTATGCATATATATATGTATGAAGGTGTAGATTTGATAATTGAATTTAATCACTGGGTTTGGTTTTGTGCTGTTTTCAATTAGCCCTTGACTTACAACATTTTATAGAGCATTGTGATTCTTTCACCACTAAATTTAGCTCCTATTAAGTTCAGGGATCTCTCTAAAATTGACTTCATTAGTTTCGTTCTCAGCAAACTGACCTGGGCCACTCAACATGGCTTTTATTGTTCCGGATGTTAGTGCATGTTCTCTTTTTACAATAAATTCATGACCATCCGAAGATATCAATTTGACCTACATGGCATCAGGGCCTTCACACCCACCATAGGTTTTCTCTTCTCCATCCATTATAATCCATAATAATTTTCATCAACATTTACATTTATTACTTTATAAATCCTCTGAGATTTCTAACAGGGTATCTCTGAATTAATCCCTTAGGTAAAGTTAAAATATATAATTTTCTAGGGTTTCTTAAAATTGGTGTAATGTGGAAGAAACAAATATTTTCAAGGGTCATACAATTTTGATATTAGTGCTTGCAATATCTATCATCCATTCATCTACCCTGAAAAGACTTGTCTTTCTGGGGTGCCTGAGTGGCTCAGTGGGTTAAAGCCTCTGCCTTTGGCTCAGGTAATGATCCCAGGGTTGCTGGGATCCAGCCCCACATCTGCTAGCTGCTCAGCAGGGAGACTGCTTCCCTTCCTCTCCCTCTGCCTGCCTCTCTGCCTACTTGTAATCTCAGTCAAATAAGTAAATATAATCTTTAAAAAAAAATTGTCTTTCTCCTCTCAATAAAGAAAATGTCTGCTTTTGCATGCAGCCAAGTTTTGTATTTGTAAAAAAAATAAATAAATAAATAAGAAATAAACTTAACCAAAGCTCTACCTCTTGTCTAAGTAAGAATAAAATAACATTTAATTCTTTTCTGCTCTGCCATTTTGCTGCTATTATAAAGTCATAGAAGGATTACTACCAGGCTCTATTTTGATAGAACTCTTACCCTGATATTAGAGAATAAAAATCCAAGAACAATTTTCAGAACTTGAGTAGATTATATGCAGTAGAAGAAGTAGTAACTTGAAGAAAGAGATATAGTTTTAAGTTCTGCCAATGGCCCTGAGCATGAATTTTGCCAAGTCATTTATAATCAACAGTTCTCAATTCCCTCACAAGAAAAAGAAATTGGAATATATGACTTTTCATTTCCATCTTCCATTCTATGCCTTTTTTACTCTTTTGGAGAAAATTTCAGTTTGAAGATTATATAAATTTATGAACTAGAACATTCATGTAACAATAAATACATTCAGTTTTCAACTTCAATTATTTTTACTTTAAATAAATGACAGATCTTAAATTATACTCAAGAAAAATGGGAATTATATTTTAAATGACATTGAAAAGTTTTAATAAAACTATAAAAATTATTGTATCATTATAGGATAAAATGTCAAAAATAAAACTAAAATTTTAGTAGAAAATGCAAGTAAATATATTTCCGGTTTTATGCTATAATGTATGTTATAAATGGTATACAAAACCTATTAATTAGAAAACATAGACAGAAAAAAAAAGAAAAACATATTTTGTTAAATTGAATATGGCCATATATTAGAAGTTTTTATTAAAATATATTATTTATCATCTACTACTAGGAAATATACATATATGATAAATATTTCATGACTTATTCCACATATTAGCATATAAATTTTTTATTTTATTTTTTAAAGGGAGCCCAATGTGGGGCTGGGTCCCAGAACCCTGGGATCATGACCTGAGCCAAAGTCAGACCCTTAATGCCTAAGACACCCAGATAGCCCTTAATATATAATTTTATAAAATAAAATTATTCTACATATGAATAATTTAGAGTTCAGCACTTGTTAACTCAAAAGTAGTTTTAGGCTTATACTCTAGTCAGGTTGAAGTAACATGGACCAAATTTAATTTCCTGCCAGACACAACAAAAACAGACATAACAGATGAGAAAATGGTGTGCAAAACAATGAACGTCAGGCAATACTGGCAATAATTCTGAGAGATGGAAGACAAGGTGAGTCTTATCTTTGTACCCATGAACTCTTTGTTTCTTTATTTCCATAAACTGTTTTGAAGAAGTTTCCGAGTTCTGATATAGGGAGAAGAGACCCATTTGGACTGGATTACTACCTGAGTTGAAAAGATAACAGTGAACAGAGTCAGGAGAATTAAAGGCAGAGCTCACAGAACAGAGGACCTGAGAGGAGGTTGTTGGACACAGAGATCACACTAGGCATTTGTAGAAGATTCCTAAGTACTCAAATAAGTATTGATCAACAGAAGGATATAGGAAACTGCCCAGTGCTGGGAAGAACAAAGGATTAGTTAATGCCTCACAGAATGGGATTAACAGTTAGAATGGAAAATGACATTCATGAAGCACTGGGCTGAGTACAAAAACGTCATGGTAAACAGTTTTTCCTACCATAAATATTTATCCAATTTTGCCTAATAAATCTGAAAAGCAAGATTGTAACATATCAAACTCATCCTAAGTAAATTAACAATATCACAGACAAAATTCAATAATCTTTATGGAAAAACAAAAAAAGATATACTCAATAAGTTTAAATTACAATGTCTGTCTTCCAATAAAAATTTACCGGGCATACATAAGAGCAAGAAAATAAGGTTTCCAAAGTGTGTGTGTGTGCTGGGTGGCAGGGGGCGGGGGTGGGAGGGTGGGGGAGAGGAGAGAATCAATCAGTGGAAATTGACAGAGAATTGACATAGATATAATAATTATAATTGTATTTTGTAGTTCAAAAATTAAGTAGAGACATAAAAGATATGAAGAAGATCCAAATGAAACTTATTGTAACAGAACTATAATATGAGGTGAGCATACCCCAAATGAGGGCATTAGTCACATTGGCAATGCTAAAGAAATAATTAACTGAAATCCTAGAAATAAAATGAACAAAAAATGAAACACTGAGAGTAATGAGAACTAACAAAAATCAAGAGAAAACCTAATGAACTGTGGCACAAATTCAAGTACCCTAATAAATATATATATGTAGATAGATAAAGATATATAGATATCATTGATATCCCAAAAGGGAAAGGGAGGGCACAAAAATATTTGAATAAGTAAGGGCTGCAAATACTATACATACAAATATTATAAATTCAATTAAAATACTAAAGTAACAGATTCAAGAATCTCAACTAATGTCAAGTACAAGAAACATGAAGAAACTACCACTAAGTCATGTCACACTTAAATTCAAGAAGATCAACTATCAATAAAAAATTTTGACCAGCCAATCTACCTCGACTCTACTCTTCAAATTTCAAGGTCCTTAAAGATCAGAAAATTTTGTGAACCTGTCACAGATTGGATGGCTCCTAAATATTATTTGATATCCTGAATTTGATTTTGGAAGAACATAAAAGGAAATTAGAAGCAAAACTGATGAAATTTGAATGAAGTCCATATTTTACTTAAATGGTATTGTACTAATGCTATTTTTAAAAATTTTGATAAACGTAACATTATTATGTAAGAAGCTAGCATTACAGAAAACCTAATTTGAGGGCACATAGAACCTCTGGTACTACCTTTGAAAAATTCCTCTAATTCTGAAATTATTTCGAAAATAATTTTTTAGAAGTTTAATATTTTATTATGTGTTAGTAACTATCTAGGTATAAAGTAATATAGACACAACCCTTGACCTAGAGGAGAAGCAACATTTAAACAAAAATTTCAAAAAATCTAGGGTAATCTGGTGTTTGAAAGAATATAATGTAGTAAGCATTGGGCTCATTTGCCATGTTTACCTGGAAATATAAAGAATTTGTATAGAAAAAGCCCTTGTTATTAGAGGAAATGTATAATTTTCTCTATAGATCATGCAATGCTATGAATGTAAATACTAGTGATTTATGTACATACTGCTCATATGACCATGTGGCCTGAAGAACCGAAGTAGGCAACTAAGAAATAATCACCTTTAATATTCAGACATGTCTGATTATATTTGGACAGTATATGGAAGTATCTTATATTAGGAACTTCTTGAAAAAAAAATCATCCCAAGCATAGAAGAAGCTGAAATGCCCAAGTGTGAGCAAAAACAGCTTAGAAGGATCAGAGCAGAGAAATTACCCAAGAATGGGAAATAGTTACTCAGACTGTCCTCATTTCAGAATCCAATGAAGAAGGAGCTATTACAAAGAACAAGTAAAAATTAAAACTGTTTCAATGATCTCTCAGAAAATTATATGGAAAATTAAGAAACAATATCTTGTTTCCTATTTGCTTGAGTGTGGGAAAGAGTAAATGACAATTTCTTCACTGAGAATGACTTGTAGAATACACAAATTCATCGAGCTCCCAAAGTAATGGGCAGTGAACCAGAAATACACCCTCTAAAAGACTGTAAAAAACTAAAATATAGACTTCCTTGGCATTTGCTTACTGCCTTGATGACTTTGCAGCAATAGAAGCATATTAAGCAGAGCACAGGATATCAGCATAGAAATATATATGTACAAAGCAGGAGAAAAATAAAATGGCAGATGTCAAACTGAACTTAAAACACCATTCATGAAACACAATGAAACAAATTCTGAGGATACTGTTAACATCACTGGAAAAATTAGAAGAGCATCAACTTTCTGTATACTGATTCATGGTGGAGCTTGACATTTACTGGTATGAATGATTAATACAATTGTAAATCTGTTTTTTCACAGATGGATATTGTTTGGTTTAAATTTTCTTGTCCTGAAAGTAACAAAAATAAGCAAAATTTTGTAAAATAGAATATTTGTATAAGAAGCCAAAAGCAAACGACCCATAAACAAATATGAGTTTTTATGGATGAAGGAGTAATAAAAAGTAGTTATTTAAATTGACCTGTGGGTTTTTATCTTTACTTACATTTCCCTATGAAACAATCACATAACGTTGTGGTCTCGAAACTGTTCTAACCATTTCTGATATTATAATCAACAGAGAACCCTTTTATTCTATCACTAAGGTCTATAGCAACTAGAATATGGAGTTTAAAAAGTGAACTAAATTTCATTTTTCTGCATGTGGCTGTCCAATTTTCCCAGCACCATTTATTGAAAAGGCTGTCTTTTTTCCATTGGACATTCTTTCCTGCTTTGTCGAAGATTAGTTGACCATAGATTTGAGGGTCTATTTCTGGGCTCTCTATTCTGTTCCATTGATCTATGTGTCTGTTTTTGTGCCAGTACCATGCTGTCTTGATGATGACAGCTTTGTAATAGAGCTTGAAGTCCGGAATTGTGATGCCACCAACGTTGGCTTTCTTTTTCAATATCCCTTTGGCTATTCGAGGTCTTTTCTGGTTCCATATAAATTTTAGAATTATTTGTTCCATTTCTTTGAAAAAGATGGATGGTACTTTGATAGGAATTGCATTAAATGTGTAGATTGCTTTAGGTAGCATAGACATTTTCACAATATTTATTCTTCCAATCCAGGAGCATGGAACATTTTTCCATTTCTTTGTGTCTTCCTCAATTTCTTTCATGAGTACTTTATAGTTTTCTGAGTATAGATTCTGTGTCTCTTTGGTTAGGTTTATTCCTAGGTATCTTATGGTTTTGGATGCAATTGTAAATGGGATTGACTCCTTAATATCTCTTTCTTCTGTCTTGCTGTTGGTGTAGAGAAATGCAACTGATTTCTGTGCATTGATTTTATATCCTGACACTTTACTGAATTCCTGTATAAGTTCTAGCAGTTTTGGAGTGGAGTCTTTTGGGTTTTCCACATATAGTATCATATCATCTGCGAAGAGTGATAATTTGACTTCTTCTTTGCCGATTTGGATGCCTTTAATTTCCTTTTGTTGTCTGATTGCTGAGGCTAGGACCTCTAGTACGATGTTGAATAGCAGTGGTGATAATGGACATCCCTGCCGTGTTCCTGACCTTAGCGGAAAAGCTTTCAGTTTTTCTCCATTGAGAATGATATTTGCGGTGGGTTTTTCATAGATGGCTTTGATGATATTGAGGTATGTGCCCTCTATCCCTACACTTTGAAGAGTTTTGATCAGGAAGGGATGTTGTACTTTGTCAAATGCTTTTTCAGCATCTATTGAGAGTATCATATGGTTCTTGTTCTTTCTTTTATTGATGTGTTGTATCACATTGACTGATTTGCGGATGTTGAACCAACCTTGCAGCCCTGGAATAAATCCCACTTGGTCGTGGTGAATAATCTTTTTAATGTACTGTTGAATCCTATTGGCTAGCCACATGCAGAAAAATGAAATTGGACCATTTCCTTGCACCACACACAAAAATAGACTCAAAATGGATGAAGGACCTCAATGTATGAAAGGAATCCATCAAAATCCTTGAGGAGAACACGGGCAGCAACCTCTTCGACCTCTGCCGCAGCAACATTCCCCTAGGAACAACTTAAAAGGCAAGGGAAGCAAGGGAAAAAATGAACTACTGGGATTTCATCAAGATCAAAAGCTTTTGCACAGCAAAGGAAACAGTTAACAAAATCAAAAGACAACTGACAGAATGGGAGAAGATATTTGCAAACGACATATCAGATAAAGGACTAGTGTCCAGAATCTATAAAGAACTTAGCAAACTCAACACCCAAAGAACAAATAATCCAATCAAGAAATGGGCAGAAGACATGAACAGACATTTCTGCAAAGAAGACATACAGATGGCGAACAGACACATGAAAAAGTGTTCCATATCACTCGGCATCAGGGAAATACAAATCAAAACCACAATGAGATATCACCTCACACCAGTCAGAATGGCTAAAATCAACAAGTCAGGAAATGACAGATGCTGGAGAGGATGCGGAGAAAGGGGAACCCTCCTACACTGTTGGTGGGAATGCAAGCTGGTGCAGCCACTCTGGAAAACAGCATGGAGGTTCCTCAAAATGTTGAAAATAGAACTGCCCTATGACCCAGCAATTGCACTATTGGGTATTTACCCTAAAGATACAAATGTAGTGATCCAAAGGGACACATGCACCTGAATGTTTATAGCAGCAATGTCCACAATAGCCAAACTATGGAAAGGACCTAGATGTCCATCAACAGATGAATGGATCAAGAAGATGTGGTATATATACACAATGGAATACTATGCAGCCATCAAAAGAAATGAAATCTTGACATTTGCAACAACATGGATGGAACTAGAGCGTATCATGCTTAGCGAAATAAGTCAAGCAGAGAAAGACAACTATCATATGATCTCCCTGATATGAGGAAGTGGTGATGCAACATGGAGGCTTAAGTGGGTAGAAGAAGAATAAATGAAACAAGATGGGATTGGGAGGGAGACAAACCATAAGTGACTCTTAATCTCACAAAACAAACTGAGGGTTGCCGGGGGGAGGGGGTTTGGGGGAAGGGGGCGGGATTATGGACATTGGGGAGGGTATGTGATTTGGTGAGTGCTGTGAAGTGTGTAAACCTGGTGATTCACAGACCTGTACCCCTGGGGATAAAAATATATGTTTATAAAAAATAAAAAATTTAAAAAAAAAGTGTAAAAAAAAAAAAAGTGAACTAAAGTTCACTCAGTGATATTGTTAGGAGTCACTGAACACCAATATACGAATCTAGTATTTTCTGGTGGTTTTGTCCATACCTGACATTTTTGTTATTATTTTGTTATTATTTTTCAGTTTAAACCAAAAAAGGAAGAAAATTACAAGAGGCACATTATAATGAAAACACATTGCAAAATGAGTCTTCAAAACACTTACATTGTCTAATATGCTTAATTGCTACAGAGCCTTTCATTACTTATCCTTGAGTGGTTTTGCAGGACAATATTGAAAGTAAGAAAGAATTTAGTGGTTATGGGTTGAAGTGGCTCTTGAGCATTGTGAAGTAAAGGCTCTGCTTTAGAAGAATTGATCTAAATGCAGTTTGAATACACTGTCAGTTTTAAAGTACATCACTAGTGCTAACACTGCCCACATTATCTTATTGTTAAAGAACTTTGGAAAAATATCAGTAAATGGAAGAGGGGAAACATTGAAACTGGAATAAACAATAGCAACCAGAACCTTCAGGTATTCTGTTTTAGATACTTTCTCAACAATGGAAATACACAGCTCATTGCAAATGTTTCCATTGCATGATGGCAACTGCCAATTGATTACAAAGAAAGTAAAAGGAAGATATCTTACACAGTTCAAATACCAACTTACTCATGAAGCTCTATAGAGAGCTCATTGAGTCCAAACATCAAAGCAAAATAAAGTCAAACAAAAGAGGAAGAATTTGTTAATTTACAAATTCCCTTTGTTAGCAGTGGTATGATTTTTACTTCTCCAGATAAAAACTTATATGGAGTTTTTTAGGGTGTGTGTGTGTGTGTGTGTGTGTGTGTGTGTGTGTCTTAAGTTAGGTTCTAGTTGATTTGCAGTTGCAGTTTCTAAAGTATCCATCATGTACCTTAACCATCACTCTATGATGTGTTCTCTTAGAGTTCTTTAGAAAATAATTAAAACTAGCCCTCTTTTAAAAATTAGCAGAAAACTTGAATGAATGTCCCAGAATACTATTTGACTATTAGTTTGTACAGAAACCAGGTAAGAGAGTGAGAAACACAGGGAGGTGAGACTTAACAGGCTCAAAATATTTGAAATTAGCTTGAGATGTTTGTTTAATAATGTCAAATTAATACTATTTTAAATAAAAAACACATAACAAAAGCACAGACTGATGAAATTGACTGCATTCACTTATGGGAATCACAACTTAAAAACCATTTAGACACCCTGGAACATGTTCAGAAAGCAATTAGGGTGGAGATGGGTGACAAAACTATCATATAAGGAAGTTCGGGGATGACTAGCTTGGAGAAGGGAAAAAAAAAAATCATGAAATAAAATAGTTTCCAGGTATTTGAAGAAGTTACTTGGAAGGGGCCTTGCTTAGCACTTATTCAACAAGTTTTTGTCGGTGTTTTTGTTTTGTTTTGTTTTGTTTGCCTACTATGTTTTGTGTTAGATGCTGAGAATACAATATGGAAGAAAACAATATATGGTCTTGACCTCAACTGAGCTTATCAGAGGCAGAAAGACAACCAATTTGAAAAAAAAATTAAATTACTAAATTTGAGATATATGTTATGAATAAAAGGAACAGTTACAGAAAATATCAAGAGGACATATAATAGATCATGTAGTGCTTGAAAGATTTTTAGAAAGTGCTATTTTAAAGGTACATTCTAAGAGACTGAATTGGGAACAAGACTTGTACCTATCAAAGAGATCATTTTTTTTCCAACAAAGAATAAATTCTTCAAAGTACAGTACATTGTCCCAGAATGTAATGATGTAGAGTCATTTGATAATTCAACATAGATTGAACGAACAAAAATCTCATTGGAGTATTAAAGAACGATAACTAAAATTAAGTAATAAATGGCATGTGGTCCTGACAATCTCTTTTTACATGTGAAATTACTCTATCAAATCAAAGAGTGAAACTGACCTTCAATACTCCCAGAATTCCACATTGAATTTCTGAAATTTAGGTAAAATTTCCAAAATAATTAAATATATTTTTGTGGTAAATGTAACAGAAAAATTTTAAAAATTATATCATATGCTTATTGAATAAATGCAGGGAAAAAGATCACCCTTATTAAGCAATAATAATTTCCTTCATGTTAAGCATATATGTTATAAAGCATATATGTTTAAATACACATATATGTTATAAAGCTACATCATTTGTATTTATTACCTAAGAATCCATAAGAACAATTTGTCCTACTCCCCTACTTAACCTTACTCAACCCTTTCTAGTCTGAAACCAGAAACTTAGGCCAAGGAAATACTAAAGCTGGCTTAAGTGTTTCTTTTACAATGTCAATTAAAATAAATAACTCAAGAGAATGCAAAACAGACTTAGAAAATTGCACTGAGTCTTACTGCGATTACTGATCATGCCTTCTTCCCAGCAGCTTCAAAATATGTGCTGAGATAAGAACAAGATTGGATATAGGCTTTGTCTAGGTTTTCTGTAACCAAATTATGTATTTCAGGCTTACAGGCCTCTAACCTTTGGGTGCCAGAACTCAAATCTTCTTTGGCATCTTTCCTCCCTTTCTCATGCACAGATATGCACACACACATATTAAATAAGACGTTAGTATCTATTGATATCAACTACTAAATACTTACATCATTTTTCCATTACTTATAAAAATTATACAGTAATTTTAATGGGATTTCCTACTATAATTTCTTTTTCCCACTCCCCTACTTAACCTTACTCAACCCTTCATATATATGTCACTGTGTTCTTCTAAGTTGTAAATCTGACAGATGAGTTATGTTGGTCCCTTGAACAGAACTTTCTGACCAGGTATCTAGTTAGCCTCAAGATAAAGTATAATCCATTGGCCCTTGATACCTCCCTTAGATCATCTCCTGAGAATTTACCCTCCTTCCACATTTACCAACACATATTCTTTATACTTCCACAAGCAAAACTGCCTTTCTGGGTTCAACTTCTTAGTAAGAAATCTCCTTTCCTTAGCTTAATATTGATTATAAAATGAAATCTTATACATACTTTGTAACATTTTTTATTGCCCCTCGGGTACACTTCTACTTATGTGATATTATCATCTCTTAGTCCAGTGGCATTTAGACCTCTCCTTGCTATCCTGGACCCTTAAAATGTGTGTGTGTGTGTGTGTGCGTGCGCGCGCACGCGTGTGTTTGTGTAGGTATTCATTCCAAAGGATGGAATATGACTAATCAAACTATTATCCCTTGTGCTTCTCATGTTAACCTTTATTGTATAACACTAAGAGTTCAGATTTGCATCATATTACATCGAAAAAGTAAATGATCTTATAGTTATTTGGAGAAACAAAAATCAAATCGAACCATTCTGGGTATTAATTCATAGAATTTTCTGCCCAAAATGCTATATATTATCTCAAATAAAAGGCTTTTGAGAAACTCAGAAATAAGTGATAATTTGAGTATAATATTCTAAATATATAGTATTTATAGGCACATATAAACTAGGGTTGTTACAACTGCATCTGAAGTTTAGTTGCCTTTATAAAATTAATTTGTATGAAAATATGAACCATAAAATCAAATTTTATAAGAATACCCAATGGAAGGACATAAACATGGTATGTAGAAGTTTTAATTTCAGTGGAATAACACTGAATGGTTATCAGTATTCATATTAGTTAATGACTCATCAGCACCTCACCAAAGGAAAACATGGGAAAAATAAAAAGGACATATGAAATAGCACAATTGTTCTAGAATTAAAAGCATATTCTTTTGTCTTGTATGAGAATAAAAGAAAAATAATTATTTCTCAAAGTGGAAGATAGAGTAGAATTGGAGAATAAGATATTAAAAGGAGTTTGGGGCTGATATTAGAAAAAATATGATAATATATAAAGATAGTTAAAAGGAGAATAATCATACAAACTTATAGAACTATAAATTTTTTTTAAGATTTCATTTATTTATTTGTCAGAGAAAGTGAGCACAGGCAGAGAGGCAGGCAGAGGCAGAGGCAGAAGCAGGCTCCCTGCTGAGCAAGGAGCGCGAGGTGGGACTGGATCCCAGCACGCTGGGACCATGCCCTGAGCCGAAGGTAGCTGCTCAACCAACTGAGCCACCCAGGTGTCCCTAGAACTATAAATTTTTAGATAAAATTTGCTTAGGTCATTTTCAAAATAGAATCGTATTAGAGAAACTTATTTCAGAAGCCACAATAACTCCGCATGTTCTTAATATTGTAATGTTGTATATGATGGACATTGATCAATGTCAGCTGACACTGGGAGTTTAGCCCCAAACTTTCCTGAATTTGCACCTAGTCTGAAAACTTCCCTGAAAGGTAGAGGATATGTGAAGTGCCTTAATGTATTCCCATTTCCGAGAAGCCTGGTAGTTAGGCTAGAGGCAATCCTCAGTGCTGCCGATAGCAATCTTCTCTTCCAACTTGCTGGCTAAGACCTGACTGAAGGAAGAAATGTAGTGTGATGAGGGAGAGCAACTGCATTCCCTTGAGGCACTGTCAGGGAAACTTGTTAACAAAGGCAAAATCTTATCTCCTAGGATAAGCCCAGAGAGCACCATCTTCCAATGTATGGTTTTAAGGATTCTAAATTTTTCTTAGAATGTATATATATATAATAAAATCTTCCCTTTGGGCAGTTCACTTTTCATGAGTTGGGTTCCTATTTTGTCATTTACTAGCTGCATAAAATCAATAAGGTGATTTAAATGCCACATGCTTTTGTGCTTTAGTTTCTTCATATATGAAATATGTGAAATACTTACATTATGAATTGTTCAGAAAGTTGATATGATATTGTTCAGAATGTTGCATGACATAAAGTAAAAACTCCTTATATTGTTACTTACTGCTATCAACACATATACTGCATTACATATAGTAATATACATATGCATGTGTATGTATATGTACTATCACTGTGTATAAATATATACACACACATACAGGATAATACTGGGTAAATAAAGGAGATAAACAGGTGATGAGAGTGTAAGGCAGTTTATTATAACCTACTAGGAAAAATCTATGTTTATAGAAATTATCAGAGTACAGTAGAATAATATAGGACCAGAAAACAATGAACAGAATAGTTTCAATGATTGAGCTTAAGAATATCCATCAGTTTGCTAAAATTTCTATGAGAATGAGCTCCAAGGATAGAATGTCAATTCCTGGTTGGAAATAGGCAAGCCAAGCCAAGGCATAGTCTAAGAGAATGGATTAGCAGAGAGGTTGCCAGATCATGTGCTTTAGAATAGAATAAAATTGGGAAAAAATATCCTATTGCGAACTGACCTCAAGTTCCACTACTAGGGTATACTTACTGTATACTTAGTTTGGGGTTAAAACAGAAGGGTATAAGTTTAAGTTTAGGTCAGCAAAACAAGAAAGTGAATTCCTTAATGCCCTTCTAAGATAAGAATCACATTGGCAGAGGGAATGACAGAATAAACTCTTAGGTAAAGATTTTGAGACTTTACCTCTAGGAGCAAACATCATTTCCATTCTGGCCAAGAAACTGAGGAGGTAATGTGTGGCAAGCTAACTTGATCTGTAAGAAGAAAATTCTTCCAAAAGTTAATTTTTTTTCAACTATAAATGAACCATAAATGCAACACACAACAGTCTCTCCTATATTAAATGTCAGGGTCAATGTCATTAACTTAAATCCTACCTTGAGTATCAAAATGTACTTAAATTCTGTGTTTTTAAGCCATGTAACATTTGATAAGATATTTAAATCTTACTATCCCTATGAAATAGAAAAGAGTAAATCAAATGCAGTCATTCTTCTAATTATTATAATCGTGATGAACTCCAGTGTTTGATACCTCTCTTAAGCAGTGGCCGATGACAGGCTTAGGTAACATTTCTAATCTTATGGTTACAAATCACTGTGCCAAATCTGGACTTTCATTTAGCCTGAGAATCCCAGGTAGGGCTCACTCTTGTTTCAAGCCACAGAACTATTCTACTGCTGCAAGATTTAAACCACTTGGATGAATTACAAAAATAAGAAACTTTTAATAACCAAACAATTTTTCCAGAGCGCAATGGATTTTTACTCATTGGATTAAAAAAAAAAAAAAAAAAGAGAACAGTCTTCCCATTTCATTAGCATAGAAGTGATAGACCTTTTGTATAGTGCCTCTTGAATAGACCGAGCTCTGAAGAGACTATGTGAAAATGTCTGAGCTGGGTTACAATTATTTTATAATTCTGATTTCCAAAACTCAGCCACAAGTGGAACTTCTGCTATCATCAACCCAGGAGGGCCCTGTTCATTTATGCATATTACAGTGTGCTTAAATGTCAGCTGCTGTGGATGCCATTTGCTGAATATACCAAGTTTAGCAGTGTGGCTGCATCAAAGGGACTTAAATATGTAATAGTTCCATTGGTATTTTGATGTCTGTTAGAAAAGCATCACATAGGGTAAATCTTATCGAAGGCCAGCAGGACAAAGGCAGGGATTGTTTGTAGTGACAACATTTCAATGTGACAGCTGCATGTGGTTTAATTGCTCCAAAGTGGAACTAAATTCTGATTTTAAAAAGCAAATGCATTAAGACATTTGGATTATCTGAATATATGTAAAGTAATACAAATTAGTAATTTTCAAAATAATATTTATGATTTATGGTTTAAAAGGTAAAATGAAGGAAATTGCTATTATTCATAAATATCATTTATACAACAATGGCCATCAATGCTTACTAGCAATACAAGTAATATAATTCTTTGAAATCTGGCCATTAAAAAAAAAAAGGGAAGAAATAAACTGGCCATTAATTGTGGGAAGGAGGCTATGGAAAGGAGGCTGGGTTATAGAGAAAAAACAAAACAAATCAAAACAAAAAAAAAAGAGTT
The DNA here is from genome assembly GCF_011764305.1 of Mustela putorius furo. Classification (NCBI taxonomy): domain Eukaryota; kingdom Metazoa; phylum Chordata; class Mammalia; order Carnivora; family Mustelidae; genus Mustela; species Mustela putorius. The sequence continues at coordinate 4,412,699 of NW_025421305.1, forward strand.
AATTGTTAGTAAAAAGACTGGTAAAGTCTCTTTTGTTTATCTGAAATTACCAGATAAACATTTCCTTTGATTTCTATAATACTAAGGGAAAGAATTTTATTATTCATGGCTATGTAGCAAAGCACCCCACAATTTAGTGGCTTCAAATGATGATTTATTATTTCTTCTAATTCTGTGGGGTGCCTGAACAATTCTTCAGCTAGTCTTGCCGGAGCTTTCTGATGTACTTGAGACTATCTGGTAGCTAGGTTGGGCTAGGCTAGGCTAGGCTGGGGTGGGCTTCCTCCACACAGTCTTTCAACCCAGTCTTCTCCATCACCTGTTCCAAGAATGTGAAAACAGAGCTGCAAGGTCTCCTAAGAATGAGTCTCAGAAGTCTCACTACATTATCATTGCTGATGCACCCCAAGCTGCAAGGTCAGGTGAGAGTACAGAAAAATGGGCTTCACTCTTAAAGGAAAGAGTACTAAACATTCTGTTGCCACATTTAATCTAACACAGAATTCTATAATCAGTTTATTTTTACACATAATAAAGCCAAAGTCCTGTACTGTCATTTGTTATCTTGCACCATTTATTTATTGACCTATCTTACCATTCCCCTATCTGTATGATGCTGAAGGTTTTATAAGAAACCCAAGTTTCTTTCACAATTGACAGCTAATATCTGTCACCAAATGGTGAACAGCAATGAATGAGATGCTGTCAACTATAAATGGGTCCTATGTAATGAAGAGGAAATATGACAAACACTGTGCTACTTGAAAGCATGAGTAACATCTCAGGAAGAATTGACTGGGCTCCATCACTCCAGAGCTCCTATATGTCACTTCCCCTTGTAGTATATTATTTCAAGTCTCTAGAATATTACAGAATATAAAACAAAATTCCATATATAGGCATATACACTGTGATACTTCTTTTACCTATGTACATTACAAAACTTTGCACATGGACTTAAGACACATATGAGGTGGATTCTTACAGTATTGTTTATAGGAGATAAATGTTTGGAAATCCATCAATGGAAGAAGGTAAATGCAAGGTAAACTAAACACTGACTGCAAATTATCTAATGTAACAACTACATGTTGTCTTCTATGATTTTCCACATGCTCTCTGAACATTTGGCTGAAATTCCACTAACAAACTAATACAGAAAGACCTTTAGCTTCTGTTACTACGTTGTTGGAGTCCATCTAACTTTGGAAAGAAACCTATGACCCAACAACTACACTACTGGGTATTTACCCCAAAGATATAGAGGCAGTGAAAACAAGAGCCATATTCACCCCAATGTTCATAGCAGCAATGTCCACAATAGCCAAAATGTAGAAAGAGCCAAGATGACCTTCAACAGATGAATGGGTAAAGAAGATGTGGGCCATATACACAATGTAGTATTAATCAGCCATCAGAAAGGATGAATACCCAACTTTTGCATCAATGTGGAAGAGATTATGCTAAGCGAAAGAAGTCAAATAGAGAAAGTCAATTATCATAAGGTTTCACTTGTTTGTGGAACATAAGGGATAGCATGGAGGACATTAGGAGAAGGGAAAAATGAAGAGGGAGAAATTCATATTCTGAAGAGAAAAGTCCATTTGAAAAATTACCCTTCCATTATGGCCAGTTTTTACAAACTAATTTTGATAGAAGCCCAACAAACTCAGCCCGGGTACTCTGCATTCTTCATTTCTTTAAAAGACAAAAAATTGTGTATATTTGTATACCCCATATGAGCAATATGAACTGCTCAAAATACCAATTTGATGATATTCTTCCATTTTATACACTATTTAATACCTATATAATACATAAAATATTTAGTCATAAGATCTAACCTAATTCACCATAACTTTTGTTTCACTTTCCCATTTTGACCACATAAATACACAGAATTGGGAATAAATTTGTATGTGGATGAGTGATCTAGACTCCTATGATACAGACATGTGGGAAAAAATTTGAATTGAAATCTTAGAAGAATAGCTAAAGATATTTTTTTCTCAACTAAGAACAATCTGTTCCTATGACATTTCAAAATAGAAATACATTTGTATGTACATTAAAATGGTTTCAGAATACTGCATTATTTTCATTAAGAAAAAGGAAAAGCATTAAATATTAGGGGTCTGTTTTAGATGTTGGACAAATGAAAATAATAAGCTTTAATAAACTAAATATGCATATTGATGTTATTTTTTAACAATATTCAAAATTAAGTGGTATTTATAGATATATAGATATGTGGCAAATTATAAAGAAAAGTCATGGAACTGATAAAAAAAGTAAATATTGAGAATATGGTCTAGGAATGTCAGATGTTTAACTGGGAATACTCTAAGGATGTTTACTATTCTCTTTCTTAAACTATATACTAGATGTTCAGGGCTACTACAATAGATAAATTACATCCCCTTCCCACCATTAAATGTCCACACCTTAGTCTTTATGGAGCCTGTGAATAAGTTACAAGACATGGGAAAAGCCACTCTGCAGCTATGATTAAATTGATTGGAAATGGGAGCATATCCTGGATTATCTGGATGGGCCTAGTGTAATCACAAGGTCTCTCCTAAGTGAGCCAGGGAGGAAGGAGATTTAGTGTTAGAGTGATGCATCTTAAGACTAGACTCTCCATATTTGGTGTGGAATCAAGAAGGGCCATGAATCAAAGGATGTCAGCATCTTCTAGAAGCTGGAAAAAGTAAGAAAATAGATTCTCCCTTAGAGTCTCCAGAATGAATATAGCCCTGCCAGTAACTTATTAGTCCATCGAACCCAATTTTGGATTTCTCATCTCAGGTCTGTTTTGTTTGTTTGCTTGTTTGTTTTGTTTTATTTTGTTTTCCAAACAATTTTCATTGTTTGAAAGCTACAAAATTCTTTGCAACACCAATAGGATGCTAATAAGCTGCTCCCCCACAGAGCCATGTTTAGAAAACATGTTATGGGGCTACTTTAGGTTTTCATTTTTTAAGACGTTCAAGGAAAGGACATGCTACACAATTTTATTCACTTAAACTTTGACTCTTTTTTAAAGTTTTAGAATAAAAACTTCATAAAAACACATTCTATGTTTTTCTATAATAACTATTCGAAATAAGTACCATGAACAACAACAACAATAAAAAACCCATAGGGTAAAATATTTTTTCAGTGTCATATTAACAACTCATTGGGTGATGTTATTAGATCCTTTTCTTATTTCTGAAATTACAAAAATTGAAAGTTCAATTTTATTTTAATTGAAATTAAATCTGGACTCATACACTCCTATTCAAATTTAAGAAACTAATGAAGAAGTTCACTTCTTTGCCTACATAAATGATTTAATGTAGTAAATTTCTTTTATTGCATATATATTTTTATATTAAATATAATATGAACCAATGTTTTAAATTTGAGTTACATTATGATCAGAGGATTTTTAGGAATTTACTAAATACAGACATATTCCCATGCTCTAATGTACAGAAAATTAACCATCATTTTATATTCAGCATGTAACTAGAAAAGTAATCATGAATAAGAATTGTTCTTTTTCCTAAGTATATTTTTGCATGAATTTCAGCATACCTACTGGTTGGTAAGGTAGAATGTTACTATCTTTTACATAGTAACCTGTCAGTTTCTCTGGTAATGACTGTCACCCCACTTTTGTTAAGTGGAAGTGATGGACTTACTGAATATCATTCAAACTTCTCTTGTTATCCTGACAATAATTTCTCTTACTAAGAGCTTTATAATCATGTACTTGCCATGTTAACAAAAAAAAAAAGTAACTGTATTTCAGATTTTTTTTTTTAAACTGGGGATAAGGAAAACTTGAGAACATGAGGGCTTACATCTATTAGCTTAGGTGAAAGTAAATATTCAACATTTTGCAATAAAATTGGGAGAAGCAAAGGTGCAGAGTATTAGTGCTCCTGAGTCTAGAGTACTAGAGTACATTGGGTTCAACCTAATGAGGGCAGGGAAAGTGTTGGCCATATCATTTATACATAGATCTGCCCACAACCCATACTCACATCTATTACCATATTTATAAATTTTAGTTTACAAATAAATTAATATAAGAAACAGTTAAAAAAAAGAAACAGTTAAAAATGGATTTAGCTATAAAATGTATCTATATATTACCATGTTAGATATGTCAAATATTTATGTATAAAGTATACTATAGTGATATAAATAAGATATAATTATGCCAAAAATTTATATATGTGTAAAATTTTGGCATAGTTATATTTTATTTATATCACTGTAGTATACTTTATACTTAAATATTTGGCATATCTAGATGGTAATATATAGATATATTTATATATCTTATAACACATAGTTTTGCAATTAAAGCATTTTACAAATTAAATCATCTTGATATTTTTTTTCTGTACTCTGAATTTTTTCAGTTTACTTTTTTCATATCATGTCACTTACAATGTTCTCTCCTCATTTCTGCCTGCCAAATCTTAAATATTTAAAAACTCAGCTTAACTGTCACTTTCATTTGGAAATCTTACCTGTTTCTTAATATGTTCTTTTTGTTCACTGTATTCTTCATTAATGTCTTCTAATTATATTTGTTTGGGTTATTGCTTCATCCCTAAAATACTTACTGTGAAGCTTTATTAGTAAGATGCTCCTAATAAAGTCTGATATACTGAAACAAAGAGAATATTAAGTCAGATGCATTCTACATCACGACTTAATTAAGGAAAGTGTAAATGAGTTCTTTCTTTCCAGAAGTATGTATTTGGTAATTAACATTGGTGGGTTTTTTTGGTAAATAACATCATTATACCTGAAAAATATATATCATCCAATGTAAAATATGTTTAATTATAACATTAAATAGTGTTTCCACATAGTACAATAATTTAAATAATTATTAAAGAAACATGAAATTTTTCCTGCTTCTCACAAACATACATGTATGTTGAATAACACTGACTTCACTTTAAAAGTCTAAAATATTACATGGTAAGATGACATATTAAATATGCACCATTGGTTTTGAGGGTGATTAGTCAAGATTCCCTTAACCAATGAATATTTTATAAAGGTGGAAGTTAAAAAACCCACCAAACTTGTTACTGAGAAAAACATTTGTAATAAAATTTTATACTGAGCTATGATGTAATATGTGAATATTCAGATGGACAGAACTTTTTTATAACCCAAATTATCGACTCATATAAAATAAACTTTTATGAAGAAGTAATCACCTGTCAGGTAGTCTTGATTTCAAACTCATATTTTTTGATTTAGTATACTGAAACAGAATACTGATCTATTAATGTGATCTTTTACCTCCCTAGTGAACAGGGCGTCTTACAGTAAGATTTCCTTCCCCTAGAATGAAAATATGCAATAGGTAGAGTAAAACTGTGATTAAGAATAATTATGTTCTGTATTAGCTGCTTCTTTCCACTCCCAGTCGTCATTTTATTCTAGCTTACTAAGGGAAGAAAAAAGTTCATAGATATTCCCTCTTTATTCTGTTTCAACTATTACTTTTCTTATCACTTAAAGAGCCACTTAGAATAAGGTTGAGCAAGACCTCCCAATGATGTCTAAATATATGTTTGGTTGTCCAAGTCATTGTACATTTTAATTGCATAAATAACTTTATAAATGACAGGAAATGCAAACCAAAACCATGAGATACTACCTCACATCTATTAGAACGGCTATTATAAAAAAGGCAAGACATAACAAATGTTGGTAAGAATGTGACAAAGGCAACACTTACATATATTTGACAGGTGTGTAAACTGTTACAGCCACTATGGGAGCAAGTATTAAGGTTCCTGAAAAATTTAAAAATAGAATACCATATTACCCAGCAATCCCACTTCTGAGTATATATCTGAAAGAAACAGAATCATCATCTCAAATCAATGTCTTCACTTCCTTGTTTACTGTTCCATTAATGACAATAACAAAGACATGGAAATAACCTCAGTGTCCCTTATGGATAATAGATAACAGAAATCTCTCTCTCTCCCTCCCTCTCTCTTTCTCTCTCTCTCTCTCTCTCTCTCTCTCTCTCTCACACACACACACACACACACACACACATATTATTTAGCCATAGAAAGAAGAAAATCTTGCCATTTGTACCAACATGGATGGACCATGAAGGCATTATGACAAGTGAAATAAGTTGAAGAAAAAATATTGTATGGTCTCACTTACATGTGAAATCTGAAAAAGCTTAACTCACAGAAACAGAGAGTAGAATGGGGGTTGTTAGAGACTAAGGGTGAGAGAAATGGGAAATGCTAGTCAAAGGGCACATACTACCAGTTACAAAAATGAGTATGTTCTGGGAATTTAAATGTACAGCATGGTACTCCAGTTAACAATACTGAAAGTTTCTAGTAGAGTTTATCCTAAATATTCTCACCACACACACACAAAAATGGCAAGGGGCTAGAAATGTCAACTAACATTGTGGTAATAATTCTGTAATATATATGTGTATCAAATCATATTATACATCTTAAACGTATACAGTATTACATGTCAATTATATCTCAATAAATAAAAAAATAAAGATATATGCAATTAAAAAAAACAGATGACACTTCAAAGGTTCAATAAGTATCCAGTATGGTAAATACTAAATAGTCAAAAATAAAAAAATAAAGATATATGCAATTAAAAAAAACAGATGACACTTCAAAGTTTAATAAGTATCCAGTATGGTAAATACTAAATAGTCAAAAAGTCCACAGATTCATGAGATTATATAACTAGAGAATGTGGTTCAAACCAATCCAGGGTGATATCCAATGAACCATTAAAATAATTTCTGAGCAGAGAAGGAATCACAGGTCAAACTATGACATTTAAACATAGTTACTGCATGGAGAAGCATTTGGTATGTTTGAATAACATTAAATGATGACTATATGGCTTGGAATAGATTACACAATTGTAGCTGGTAAGGTCTGTGCTTGCCAGAAAATTCATGGTCCCTCAGGCCTCAATAAGGACTTTGGAACTTACCCTGAATGCACAGAAGAGACTTTCCATATTTTAAAAATAAAATAGGCATCATCAATTCATAAGATTATTCTGACTTTGTCTGAAAAATATTTAATAAAGAGAAGGAGTGATAACAGTAAGGAGACTATTATCCAAAGATATGACTTCTGCTTATACTAGAAGTTAGTGGAATTGATAAAATGGAACTTTAAGGTTTATTTAGAATGTATATTTCTTCTAAAATAAATCAAGTTGTAGTCATCAAGTTGTATCATTATGAAATATATTGAGGAATAGTGTACCTATATTGAGAATAAAGCACAATAATAATTTAAAATGTATAACTTGAATTTAAATGGTTATCCACATTCATGAATTTTACTGCAATGACATTAAAGATCATGTTCATTCCTTTTAAAACTTCTTTGCACTTGTTGGCAATCTGTTCCTCCTTCAATCTCTGATCTCAGATAAACAGATCTAATGTTGTCAGTGTAGCTTAGTTTGTGTTTTATAGAAATATAAGTAGAATGCACAATTTTGTGTCTATCATCTTGCATTTGGCATAAATGTATGCTGATTTATATATTTGTATATTTACAGGTATATGCATACATGCACCTTATGTATATATGTATTAGGAATATGAGTCTAATTTTTGGTAGTGTATATGTTTTATTTTTTAAAAGATTTTATTTATTTATTTGACAGAGAGAGAGATCACAAGTAGGCAGGGAGAGAGAGAAAGGAGGAAGCAGGCTCCCTGCTGAGCAGAGTCCAATGTGGGGCTAGATCCCATGACCCTCAGATCATGACCTGAGCTGAAGACAGAAGTTTAACCCACTGAGCCACCCAGGTGCCCCAGTGTATGTGTTTTACAGTAACATGCATATTGAAATTACCTAGAAGCCTGTGACTAAATAAAAGTGATTAGTGCATGTTAAGTATATATAGTATTCAGGTACTACATGCTAATAAACTTTCCAAAACTATATATTATTACATTCTATCTTGCCTATGTAGGCAGGTGATCTGAGAATTCTATACAAGAGTAATTCAAATAACAATAAAAAGTAGAGAGAGCCATAGGCTAGGTTGATGTAGCTTTCAGAAGAGTCAAATAAATCTAAGAATGGGGGTCATTACTTACCCAATTACTCAAAGTTTCAAAAATAAATGTATTACAAACAATTCAAACACTGAAGACATTTTAATATAAGTGGTTAAATTATTTTGGCAGATGCTAGAAACCCAATTATCAGAATTTTATACCTAAAATGTCCTAGTAATTGGAATTTTTAAGCATAAGATTATAGTAAGTGCTGTTTTAGAGGAGGTATTCAATCAGAAAATATTACAATCATGCAGAGACAGAAAATATTCTAGCAATTTATCAACAAATATCCTGACTTGACAACTAGATTAAATAAATGAAAAAAATATAACAGGTTGGAGACAAGCCATCATGAAAGGAAACTTGCTAACTGAAGCTGAAATTAATGCCATTAAACATGATGTTTCAGAAGATTTGAGATTTAAACAAATAACAAATGAAAGCTCCCTGCTGCTGATGTACCAGAAGATAGAGATTAAATGGATAGGAAAAAATGTATGAACAAACAATGTGGAATGGGTGTGAATAGAGAATATAGTATGTATAATATAAATATATTTATTTAATATATTATATGTGTATATGTGTATATATATATATGAACATATATATATATGACAAGTATTATCTCAGGGTTTATAATTAAGTAAGAAAAAGCACAAAGAAATGAATTTTTATGATCCTTTTAAACCCTTGAGTTCAACACACTTCAGGTAAGCATGGGATTGTATTAAAACAAAGAGACTTTCACAAAGGTCTTAGAATGCTAAAAATGAAATACTTCTTTTGGTCTTTTCTGTCCCAAATCCTCTGACCCTCCCTCCAAAATTTTTCAAAGTATACATAGACACACATGTGTGTGCATGCACGCACACAGATACACACGCTGCTAGGAAATTAACCATTTACATTTGTTTGTTTAAGAGAGATGGATTTTTCATCCATTATTCAAATAATAAATAGCACCATTAGTGAAGTCTGTTTTTTTTTTATTTATTTAAAATTTGCCTAAAGGACTTGAATAAAACTTGAAACCATAAAACTCCTAGAAGAAAAACCTAGGCAATAAGCTCCTTAGCATGGATAGGTCTTAATGATTTTTTGAGTCTGACACTAAAAGTAACAAAAGCAAAAACAAACAAATGGGACTTTATAATACTAAAAAGCTTGTGCACAGCAAAGAAAATCATCAACAAAATAAAAAGGCAGCTTACTAAGTGGGAGAAGATATTTGCAAATCATATACCTTATAAGGGGCTAATATCCAAAATATATAAATAACTCATACAACTCAATAGCAAACAAAAACAAAAACAAAACATCCAGTTAAAAAATGAGAGAATCTGAACAGACATTTTTTTTTTCCAAAGAAGAGATACACATGGCACAAATGCAATAAGACAATATGGCACAATACCGAAATAATACCATCACATTGAACAGTATACATTCTCCTTCCTCAGAGTAATTCTGATACAAACATAATTCCATTACTGTCTATACAAAATATCAGCCATTAATATAGTGGGTAAACATTTATAGAGGATATATGTGATGATGCCTGACACTCATAGACGCTGGCTGGGGATACAACAAAGAATGAGATAAATTCTCCATCTCCACGCTGCTTATATTAAAATGGTGACACAGAAAGTAAACAAATAAATTTGTTTATAATATATAATAAATTTCTAATACTACCTCCTTAGAGGAGCTTTTACTGACCAAGCTCAAGAAGAGTTGTAATTCACAATGACCTGACATTGCTTTTTACTTATAACAGTGTCTAGTTATAGTCTAGTTATACATAAATATACCAATTTATTGTTTTAATTGGTTAATCTGATACCTGGCAGCTCAGGTCCCTCTCCTGAGTTGTAAAAACAACAGACCAAAAATGATGGTAACAATAAAGCCCTTAATCACTTATAGTGAAAATATAAACGAGAAGCTAGACTGGATATAGTAACCCCACCCACCTCCACCCCTATCCCCAGACACTGGGTCAGGTGGATGAGCACAGACGTACAGGTTGTTCCACTGCCAAGTTGCCCTGTGTAAAAAAGACTTCTACAGCTGCAGTTTTTACAGACCTTAGCAGAAGTAAGGGGAGGAAAGAGTAGGAAAAATGCTGAGTACTGAATCAGAGTAGAGCATTTTTAGGTTTGCCCCTTCCTTCCAATAAGGTGATGTCAGCAAAGGCACTAAGTCTTCTGTTTTAGGCCTCAATCAAGAGACCTCCAAATGCACTGGGAATAGGAATGTAAATAAAGTATAAAAGCATGACTGACCAGAAGGGGCGGAGTCCTGGACTGCCCCTCCCTTTGGACACTACAATGCAGTGGCTATGCACCAAGTCTGGTATGGAGAGACCAGCTTTCCCTGTGAGGACTGTCAGAGAAAGCTTTCATAATGGCCTGTGGTCAGGCCTGAAAAATTACACACGTGTTTGTTTGTTTGTTTTTTAAGATTTTATTTATTTTTTTGACAGAGAGAGAGAGAGAGAGTCGGGGAGGTGGGGAGCAGACTCCCTGCTGAGCAGACAGCCCAATGCGGGACTCGATCCCAGGACCTGAATATTATGACCTGAGCCAAAGGCAGAGGCTTAACACACTGAATCACCCAGGCACCCCACACACATGTTTGTAAACAGAAGCCAGTCTCTTCAAGAAGTATTCGAAGTGATAGCTGAATGAAGTGATGTAACTTTAAGAAATTAATTTAGTCATAGAATTTATAGATTACTCATTATGTTCCATGTAGATGCTAGCAGACACTAACTTTATTCCAAATTTGTGTAAGTCCAACAGACTTAAGATATAAATTTCCCCCTTTGATGATATTTATTTAGCAACAATGTCAACAATTATAACCAAAAATATATAGGACTTAACATTTGCTAGGCTTTATTCTTAGTACTTTAACATATTGATTAACTGAATCTCATAAAAACCTTATACAGAAGTTATTATCAATATTTTCATTTTGCATATAAGGAAATACAGATACAAAGAAATAGAATATGGTGGTGGTAGACAGCAAATATGATTACAAATTATCCTAAAATACTTACCTTATACCTTTGAATAACCTCAAACTTTTGGGGGGATAGATCAGTTATGTGATTTGCTTTGGCTAATATATTAACAATTGTGATGTCGGAAGTTGTTTGTTCTCATTTCCTAGGAATCCTACAGCTACTAACATGTGATAAGCTAGGTCCATTCTGCTTAAAAAATAATGGTCCAGTAATCCAAATTCACCAACCAAGGGTCAGCTAACTGTCACACACTTAAATTGTCTGTCATTTTCTGTCAGCATATTGTAAACAAATGAATTTAGCCGAGATCAGTAGAAGATTCCCCTAACATAGTCTAATCCCAATTGCAGACACTCAGATTATATAATTCTTCACTCATTTAAACCACTAAATTTTGAAACGTTAGTGGAAAAGCAATAAATAATTTATCTCATGGCAAATAACAAAATGTAAAAGATAGTTATAGATGGTCCTTTAAGTTAGGTTAATATGTTGACTTTTTCACATAATATTGGAAAGGGAAAATTATATAAAAATTTAAAAAGGTCAATTTTCCTATATATCAACAATGAACAACTAACACTTCAAATTAAATTCACAATACCATTAACATAAAAACCTCCAAAAATGGAAGACTTAGATAAAAGTCTCACAAAATTACATGTAATATCTGTATAAGGAGAACTATAAAACTGATAAATCAGGAAGAACGAAATAAATAGAGAGCTATTACATGTGCATGGATAGGAAGACTCAATAATGTCAAGGTGTCAGTTCTTCCCAACTTTACCTATTGACTCAGTACAAACCAAATATAAATATAGTCAACTTATCTTTGATAAAGAACAAAGGCAATAGAATGGAGCAAAGATGATCTCCAAGTGATGCTAGAAAAATTGGACACAGACATGTTAAAAAGAAACAACAAAAAAAAGAATCTAGACACAGACCTTACACACTTTGTAAAATTTAACTCAAAATGGATCATGGATTTATAAAATGTAAAACTATAAAACTCCTAGAAGATAACATGATTTTCCATATATTAACTTGGGTATGCTTTCTTGAATACAATACCATAGAAGAAATAATTGATAAGATAGACTTCATTAAAATTAAAAATTTCTTTCTGCAATAAAGGAAGAAGACAAGCCACAAAAGAAAAGTTTGCAAAAGACACATCTGATAAAGGATTGTTATCCAAAATAGAGAAAGAACACTTAAAACTCAACAGTAAGAAAACAACCCAACTTAAAAATGGGCTAAAGATCTTAAAACTCATTTCACCAAATAAGATATACAGGTGGCAAATAAGCACATGACAACATTCTTCATGGAAATGCAAATTAAAGTAACTATGAGATACCACACCAGACTTTGTTGGACTAGTCAAAATCTGAAATACTCACATCAAATACAGGTAAGGATGTGGAACAACAGAAACTCTCACACATTGCTGGTGAAAATGCAAAATGGTGCAGACACTTTGGAAGACAGTTTGCTAGCTTATTAAAAAACTAAACATACTCTTAAAACATTGTAGAGCGAAATAGAGTCTCTCATGTCAAGCAGGAGCCTGCATCAAGCAATGATGCAAGCAAGTAAGGTACTGCAGCTTGGAGATACCACCCAGACAAAATGTCAGCTGACACCCCAGAACTGAAAATGAGCAGAACCAGAGGAGGTCTGCAGAGACTCAAAACTGATTAAATCCCTTTAAAAAGGGAAGGATTTTGACAGCAAACTGTCAGACTCTTCAGACCTGACCCCTCTATGTCTAACCACTTAAAAAAGACAATGGCTACTGAAGGCTTTGCCCAGCTGATCTCCCAACAGAATGGAGATCCTTCACTGCTTGAACATCAGAAGCAAAAAGTGCCATGAACTAACCTGGACCGGACCAACCAAGGCCTTATCTCAACTGCAGGACCATAGATGGACTTCACGTTTGGTTTGTTAACTTCCTATACCATTCTGTTATCTTGTTTGTTGTGTGGCTTGTCTTCTGTCCTGCTGTGTAACAAGCCAAGTTTAATCACCTGGTGAACTGTCATTGAGTTCGGATCCTGAACCTGCTTTATAATTGTGATTTAACTTTACTTTATGATTGAATAAAGCTGACGTTGTGGAAAGGCACAACTTGTGCATGTGCCCTAATAGTGTGCTCATGACACGCAAAATCCAGCCATCAAACTCAAGGTATTTACGAAAAGGAACTGAAAACTTTTATCTACACGACAATCCATGGATATCTATAGCAACTTCATTCATAATTGCCCAAACTTGGAAGCAACCAAGATGTCCTTTAGTAGACGAATAAACTGTGGTACATCTAGACAATGGAATATTATTCAGCACTAAAAAGAAGTGAACTATCAAGCCATGAAAAGACATGGAGAATCCTTAAATGCATATTATTAAGTCAAAAGAAACCAACTGAAAAGTATGCTATTGTGATTTATAATAAGAATATATATTTGGTCTTAGTCCCCATTTCTGGCCCAGAGATCCTAAGACTCTTGGAATTTCCTAAGTGACAGGAGCAATTAAAGTTACCTTTTGTTATGTTAATGAGTGGACAATTGGACTGTACCTTAGAACAGGACCGATTGCCAGGGGAACTGGAGTGTGAATAGAATACTGGAATTTTCAGTTCTATCCCTTGATTGAATTAAGGAGGGGATAGGGGCTGGAGGTTGAATCAACCACCAATGGATAATAATTTAATCCATTGCACCTATGTAATAAAGCCTCTGTAAAAACCCCAAGGAAGGAAGGTGGTTCAGGGAGCTTCCAGGTTGGTGAGACATGATTCCAGTGCCACCAGGTCAGGTCCAAATTCCATGGTGACAGAAGCTCCTTTGTTTGGGACCTCCTCCTATGTATCTTTTCATCTGGTTATTGATTCATACCCTTTAATGTCTTTTTTAATAAATTGGTAATCTAGTGAGCGAATTAAGTTTCCTGAATTCTATGAACCACTCTAGCAAAATAATCAAACATAAGGACTGGGTGATTGGAACTTCTGATTTGTATCTGGGTCAGTCAGAAGCACAAATGACAACCTGGACTTTTGACTAACATATGAAATGGAGGATAATCTTGTTGGACTTAGCCCTTAACTGGTGGAATCTGATACTATCTCTGGGTAGACAGTGTCATAATTAAGTTGAATTGTAAGACACTCAGCTGGTATCAAAGAGTTGTTTGCCACACATTTGAATTTGGGTACAGAACCTTTAGAAGGCCACAGACATATGTGTGATTCCAATTATGTGACATTCTGGAAAACACAAAATTATAGTGACAAAGTTTCAGTAGTTATCAGTGTTGAAGGGAGAAGATGAGAAGGCAAAGCACAAAGGATTTTGAGGGCAGTGAAAATATTCTAGAAGGTACCATAATGATGGATACATACCATTATAAATTGGTCCAAACTCGCAGAGTGTACAACACCGAGAGTGAACTATAATATAAACTATGGGCTTTGGTGATTCTGATGTGTCAATGTAGGTTCATTCTTGGTAAAAATATGTACCATTCTGATGATAATGGGGAAAGCTATGCATGCTTGGGAGCAGGGGGTGCATGGGCCATCTCTATACTTTCCTCTCAATCTTGTTATAAACCTAGAACAACAAAGTCTTTAAAAATATGAAGAGTAACCATCACCATACATGAGAAGGAAATAAAAGGAAGTATACTCTATACAATAAATTAAATGAAAAACAAGTCACGTCTAAAAGGAGGAGATAACTGAAACACGTTGAAAATTATTTTCCTTTTTGTGATCAAAGTACTATTATGACAAAGTTTTCACTCTCAAAAAGTTATCTGAGATAAGTGGAAAGAAATTCAATTTTATAAACTTTTAATAAAGATTGAGTTATCCTTATGTAGTCTGCAAATATTTAAAGAACATACGGACAATGATTATATCACGACAACTATTCACAACTGCTTGGGCCAAATTTTCTTAACTTAAAGCTGTGTTTAACATAAGGTTTGATAATTTATTAAAACAATTTGACAAGTAACAGGATTATTTGTCTTGATCAATGCAGATCTTACTCATAAATATCCTTATTTTTCCAGGACAAAGCAAAACTTACTGTCAGTATCTAAAAACAGATCATTGACATTTATATTTATGCCTTTCAAGAAATGTTTTTCAATTCTAACATAAGAATTAATTCATAGACACTGAATTACACATGGACTACAGATTACATATTAGGAACTAAATTTTTTTTTAATGTTTAGGTGTAATTAAATAGCATCGAATTAATTAATATAGAACTACTTTTTTTTTCTTAAAGATTTTATTTATTTGACAGAGATCACAAGTGGGCAGAGAGGCAAGCAGAGAGAGAGATTGGAGGAAGCAGGCTCCCTGTGGAGCAGAGAGCCCGATGCGGGACTCAATCCCAGGACCCTGAGATCATGACCTGAGATGAAGGCAGAGGCTTAACCCACTGAGCCACCCAGGTGCCCCTAGAACTACTTTCTAATGGTCAGGAAGTTTGCTCTCCAAAACTCTCTACGGACACAATTATTAGAAACCTATTGTATTCAAATTTCATTTAAAAATCAATTTTTTTTAAAGAGTTGATTTATTTGACAGAGAGAGAGAGAGATCACAAGCAGGCAGAGAGAGAGTGGGAAGCAGGCTCCCTGCTGAGCAGAGAATGATATGCGGGGCTCAATCCCAGGACCCTGATATCATGACCTGAGCTAAAGGCTGAGGTTTAAACCACTGAGCCACCCAGGCACACCTAAAAATCAGTTTTTTAACTAATCAGCTCACCTGTATTCCCCATATTTGACATAAAGTGTGATCCTAAGTTGGTAAACTTAGAAGTCAGTGTGGTTAAAAGATCACTTCTGTATTACCCTTCAGTTATAAAATTCTATGGTGGGCATATTTATCACAATTTAGCCTCAGCACAGAAATGATAATATATCTATATATTTGCTATAATGATTTCAACAATAGGTGCAATAAATATGATCAATGTTACCTACATAAATTTTACATTGATGCAATTTTATTGTGTTTTGCTGTTTGATAATAGTGATATTATACAACAATGTTTATTTTCTTAAGGGAAATACTTCCATCGATCAGCAGTTATTCTCTACATCTTGGTGATGTCCTTTTAGCTACACAACATTTGGAGTCACCACTACACAACTGTTTTTAAGATCTGCTAAAATTAGGCCTCAGCATTTTGATGTCTGCTGCCTTTCCCCTAGGTCATGCTTTCATTTATTCTTGTTGATATTATAACATTAAATTGCATTCCCTATACCCTATTACTGATTGTATCTCTTGAAAATGAAGAAATGAAAGTAGAAAAAATATATTGCACTTCTCCCCCTATAATGTCATAGAACCCAGACAGATGACATATTCTACCCCTATTCTTTCCAACTTCTTACTAATCACCCAATTTTTAAACAAAAGATATTATATGTCATACTCAATTCTGTAGACTTCCGCCGCTTCAGTAATTTAGTCTTACAAATATTTCTATCATGGTAGTTCTGTGATGCCTTGGAAAATACATCTTGTACAACCTCAAAATCTTCTTTAATTACTTTCCTTTAGCTTTTCTTAAGCAGAAGAGAGGGGATACATGGTGGCAAAGTGAGAGGCAGAAGAAGTTAGATATTTCTCTCTTCTACATAGCAAGACCATTTCAACTATTTAATTACCCCAAGTCACAATATAAAATAAGTAGAAATTTATCTTATGTATATAAGATAATGTATGTATATATATATATGTATATATATTGACATTGTTTTAAAATAACTTTTAAAACATGTTAAATTCTCTAAATTGTTGAGAAGTCTGAACATTTGTCGAATCTATGCTAAACAGTTAAGTCCAACTTAATTGTTTAGTTATGTATATTCATTGAAATATCAAAATAAAGTGGTACATTCTAGAAGATCGAAGTAAAATGTGAAGATCAGGTTATATTAAAAGGACATATAACATTGTTATAAGGGATTCTGTTTCCAACAATGCTGAAATAGCTTCTTTAAAATTAACACTCAGCAGAAAATAATAGGAAAGAATAATACATTTGGAAACATCACAGAACTACCACAACAGAAATATTTGTGAGTTTAAATTACTAAAGTGAAGGGGAGCCTGGAGAATCAAGTGTGACATACAAGACCCCTTCTCTCATTTACAAATTTTGTGATTAGAAAGAGCAGGAGAGTGGGGCATCTGGGGTCGCTCAGTTAGTTACTCCAAATTTTTAAAATGTCATCTTTAATGTATTTTTATTATTCCCATCTTTGAATGCCAACAAACAAGCAACCTTTATTAGTTTCCTTAACTACTCAATCACATAAATTTCATTGGTTCTTTCTTTAGTCATTGTGTTTATTACTCAAAGAGTCTTCTACTGAAGAGCCATCTTTCACTCTCATGAAATAAATTTGCATTATTTTTTAGTTTCCTCATCTCAACCTCTCCTCTTTATCATTCTGGATGTACTATTTTCTTATGATGTTGATTATTCTAGATGGACTGATCCTGTAAAAGGTTTATCTTCTCAGATTTTATGACTATTTTTTTTTTTTTTAAGATCTGTGCTTTAACCATAAGACTTCCTTTGACCTCTCTACCAAGCACTACTCCACCATGTGTTTACACAGGAACTCAGGTAATCTGGAAAATATTGATATCCTATTGCATGAATTCAATATATTACATCTAAAATAGTATATCTTTAAAAAATATTTCCTTAATGTATTATAAAACTTATGAAAAGGTCTTTTATTCATTTATTAATTTGGTCTCCAATACCTTATAGACATAGACTTTACCAAAAACACCTGGTGAGTTTTGACTGTCTAATTGTATTTAACAAGGCAAACAATTAAAAAGTCAGTATTTCCATAGTTTGGCTATTGTGGACATTTAATCTCACAAAACAAACTGAGGGTTGCCGGGGGGAGGGGGTTTGGGAGAAGGGGGTGGGATTATGGACATTGGGGAGGGTATGTGATTTGGTGAGTGCTGTGAAGTGTGTAAACCTGGTGATTCACAGACCTGTACCCCTGGGGATAAAAATATATGTTTATAAAAATAAAAAAATTAAAAAAAAAAAAAAAAAAAAGTCAGTATTTGCAGGAATTTGTTCTTGGGATGGAGGGTTCCCTCAGAGATAAATTCGTCAGATAACCTGTTTTGAGTCGTTATTCTTGGTATTTATTAGACAGTATCCAAAATCCTGCTGCAACTTCTGCCCCATTTCTCTGATAGTTTTTACAGAGATGTATCTGAAGTGCATTGTCTGAGCCTGTTGTCTTTTTATTATTTTCATCCTGTTCTCTATCGACCCTACTAACAAAGTCTCACAAACATTTTGCTGTGGAAGAGCTTTTTCTAAAATCTCATATGATTTACACAGTTTTTAGTTTTAGGGAAGCTTTGAAGAGTATTTCCGTTTTATATACACTACCTGAGACCATATGAAAAAGATCTGAATAAATTACCTTTAAGTCAGATGCCAAAGAGTAAACTATTTTAAACATTACCATTAAAAGCTAGATTCAAAGATGGAAGTTATTGTTTAACATTTTACTGGCAGCAGCGTTCAATTCATTAAGATAAGGAAAAATTATAAATGTAAAAATATCACAAGGAAGGGATAAATCATTTATTATTTACAAACATAGTTATTGCCTACCTGGTAATCTCAAAAAAAAAAAAATTCAAGCTATTTGAATTAGTGAGAATTTTGCAAAACCTGGTTAGATATAAGATCAATGAAAAAAACTAATATTTTAAAAAATACCAATTGTGCAGAAACTTCTAATTTCCTTAACTGTTTTTTCTCTCTTCTTCTTAAAGCGCATAACCCTTAATTTTATTGTAGCGACTTGCCACTGTGGTTTAAAGACATATTTTAAATGCTCTTTGTAGCTAGCTCTGGCCATGTAGCAAATTTCTAACTAATGAACTATGAACAGAAGATTAGTGGATGATTTCAGGAAGATTCCTTAAATTGAGGGCACATGCTCTTTCTGCCTTCTTTCATGCTTCCTGCCTGGAATGCAAATGCAATGGCTGGAACTGCAAAAACCATAATTTTCTTTGAAATAACCTTGAAAATGAAAGCAACAGATAATAGCATAACAATCCAGAACAATCCAGACAAGGTTTCTGTTCTCAAAAACATTAGTCATGCACTGACAACCTGTAAAATTCTTTTACATGTTTAAGAGAGGACCATTTTTTTTTAAGCCACTATTTACTCAATCTTGCTTTTGCATATAAGATCTTAGCCAAAACAACTTTTAAAACAGCATAATTAGAATAATAGAAAATGGATTTAATTCACAACAGAAACTTATAGTAAGATAATGGCTAAAAATGGAATACAGATAATTTTGCTTATTTGCTTATATGATCTAACATAATTTTACAGTTTCTTTCACATTCTTCGTGGTCATTTTGTCTCACTGATTCATTCTGTGCATTTGTTGACCATATTATTGAGGCACTGATATTGTTTGAATTTATTGGGGAATGTCACAAAAAGTCCAGCATGTAAATTATTCTGTATATTCTATTTTTGGAGAAAATCTCAAATTCATATGCTTTTTTATTATAGGTTTAATAAAGTTGAAAAGGCTGAATGGGTTACATAACCTCTTAATTATTTTTATTACTGTATCTGTCCAATGGAAGACTTAGCTTATACTAAATTAATAATGTGAAATAAATTACAGAATAAGCGTGGGATGCCTGAGTGGCTCAGTCCGTTAAGCATCTGCCTTTGGCTCGGGTCAGGATCTCAGGGTCCTGGAATTGAGTCCTGCATTTGGCTCCCTGCTCCTCTCCCGCTTCCCCTGCTTGTGCGCTCTCTCTGTGTCAAATAAATAAATTCTTTAAACAAATACAAAATAATTTTGAAAATATAAACTTCTCCATACCTCCTTTTACCAAAGACTGCTGAAGTTATTGATTGATGTCTCCAGAATTTGAATTATTTCATACTCTTCTAGGTAATTTGCATGAGTATATGGTAGCAGGAAATGGGCAGGATAGACCATGGGAAAGTGAAGACAGACCTTAGAAATATCCCAACAATTCACACATTTTGTTTGACCCAATTTTTGCCTTACATCATTTGAGAAGTGAATTTTTCTTTTATAATTCCCCATTATCCAAATAAATACAGATACCTAGAAAAGAACTTTATAAGCCTGTCACAGAATATTATTTCTTTGAAAATATTTTGCTAAGTTTGCAAACTGGTAACAAACTAAATTACTTATGGAATTTCTCAAATGGTGAGTAAAAGCTGAATTACTTACATTATAATATTTGTTAAATTGTATATAAAAATTTACTGGTCAAATTCCAAAGTGAGTTGATGTTATTAATTTCACCAAATACAATTACAAATTTAAGCAATAAAAACTAGAAACAAGTTTTCTTTATTGTAATTACTCTTTTTTTTTTTTTAAAGATTTTATTTATTTATTTGACAGAGAGAGACACAGTGAGAGAGGGAACACAAGCAGAGGGAGAGGGAGAAGCAGGCCTCCCGCCAAGCAGGGAGCCCGATGTGGGGCTCGATCCCAGGACCCCGGGATCATGACCCGGGCCGAAGGCAGATGCCTAATGACTGAGCCACCCAGGTGCCCCGGTAATTACTCTTAAGATACCATTTTAAGGATGCCTGGGTGGCTCAGTTGGTTAAGCAGCTGCCTTCAGCTCAGGTCATGATCCCAGCATCCTGGGATAGAGTCCCACATCAGGCTCCTTGCTTGGCAGGGAGCCTGCTTCTGCCTCTGCCTCTGCTGCCACTCTGTCTGCCTGTGCTCGCTCTTCCTCCTTTCTCTCTGACAAATAAATAAATAAAATCTAAAAAAAAAAAAAAAGCCATTTTAAAGCATTATTTCTCCCCAAAAATCTCTTTTTGGTACCTCTGAAATATGTATAGATGCATTCTTAGCTACATACAAAATATTTAAACTCTGTATGTATCCCTTTATCCAAAATAAATTGTTTAGAAATTGCTTATTAAAATAAATTTTTCAAATGATAAGTCAACATTAGAAAAAAATAGTACATTTGGAATTATTACTAAAATGACATCTGGTTGTTAAAGAAATAATAGGACTCAAAAAGATTCTTGCCTCATTGCAATGGTCTCCTGTTGCTTTAGAAATGAAAAGTAAAGATGAATTTTGAGAAAATAAACTCTCAGGAAAAGCTTAAGTTTATATTTTTCAACTAGAAAATTCTTATTAAAGACAATCTTCTATTAGGCCTTTATTTGCCTCATTTAATGATAAATACAATTTCAAATGTTAATGTCTTTTAAGGTCTTCCTAAACACTAAATTGAAGTGACATTTGCCTATTGTATTATACACTCTATGTTGAATAAACTGTGATCTTAAAGATAGGAAGGTCTTAATTATATCCATTTACCTAGAACCTATCACTGTGCTTGGAGTTGAAGAATCAATCAATAAAACTTACTATCAGTATTCATAAATTAATAAAGTGAAAATTATATTAGTGGAAAAACTCATGAAGTATGAATAAAGTTGACAATTAATAGTATTTAACCAATGCTATTCAAAATATTTTATTTATTTATTTATCTTTATTAAATTTATTTATTTGACAGGCAGAGATCACAAGTATGCAGAGAGGCAGGCAGAGAGAGAGAAAGGAGGAAGCAGGCTCCTGGCTGAGCAGAAAGCCCGATGTGGGGCTCGATCCCAGGATCCTGGGTGCATGACCTGAGCTGAAGGCAGAGGCTTTAACCCACTGAGCCACCCAGGCGCCCCTAAAAAATATTTTAATCTATGATATTATTTAAAATGTTAACAGTAAGAAAATATGAGAATGTATGAGGAGAGTAATAATTTCCCCACATTTCTGTAAGTCCAAACTTCTTTTTTCAAAAAATGAATTATAAAAATAAAAGATATTGAGATTAGACAATGCTCTCCTTTTTAAGTAGAATAGCAAAACAACTTTACATAAATGGAATCGTGTTCAAGGACTTAGTTTAATGGATTTGAAGAACTACTGTAAAGATACATTTATCAAAATAATGTGGTATACCTATAAAGATAGAAAAGTAGATTTATGGAACATAATAAAAAGTATAGAAATAGACTTATAAATTATAAAGTTCAAAGAAATTCAGGAGAGAAATGACAGCCATCGATACTGGACTAATGATGCTGGACATCTGGATACTTGAATACAAAGAAAAATGGAACTTTCGTCCTTACCTTCTATAGTATATAAAATTAATAAATAATCAAAATTAATTCAAAATGCCTAACAGACCTCTTTGTAAGACCTAAATCTTAAGGTGTAGTAAGATGTGTAATTCTGAGTTCATACACTAGATCTTAAGTTGTATATTTTGAATTCATATACTAGAATAAAGGTAAACCAAAAAGCTTAACAAGGTTGTCAAATTTAAAGGGTCATAAAGAAGTAATTCAGAGTTTTTTAAATACATAAATTAAGGTTAAAATTCAATAATTTAGCCTATGTTTTCAGTAAAAATGTTCTGAGATATAAAATATTAGATAAGTAAATATTTTTATTCATATACATTTTCCAGCCAATAAATGAAGAAGGCATATAATTAAATATCATTAATGAATTGTATCTCTAGGATATAAGGACAATTGACTGATAACATAGCCCGAAAAGAAAAGAAAAACAGTCATGCTGTTTTTCTTACTGGGAGAATGCAATGTCAAGTACAAAGAAGTCTTACCAAAAGGAAATTAAAAATACACACACACACACACACACACACACACACACACACATATCACCTACCTAGGTGTATTTGGCTATGTATATACAAATATAGATTTATCTTTTACATGTTTATATCTTTATACTTCTATATAAATATATTTTAATTTATTTAAAATAATTAAAAGAAATATTTACAAATATCATCTATGTATATGTCTGTTGAAACTGATAACATTCCCAGATTAAGTAATCAATTCACAGGAAGCTAAAAGGGCAGAGGAAGGTATTCCCTCTATACCCAGTATGTTGAGAGTTTTTATTATGAATTGTTCAAATGCTTTATCTCCACTAGTTAATAAGATTTGTATCTTTCTTTTTGTTAATGTGGTATATCACATTTACCAATTTATAGACATTGACACATCCTTGGATCTTTGAAATAAAACCTGCTTGGTCATGGAAAATTGATCCTTTTAATCTACTGTTGAATTTGGTTTCTTAATATTTTGTTGAGGATTTTGGCATTTATGTTCATCAGAGATATTGGTCTCTAATTTTCTTTTGTTGTAATGCTTTTGTCTATTTTTGTTTGTTGTTGTTAATTGGGGTAATACTGGTCTCTTGAAATGAATTTGGAAGTGTTCCACCCTTGTAGGTGTTTATTGTTATTAAATTCTCTCCTAGAATGGCTATTGCTGTATCATAACTTTTGGTATGCTGTAGTTCCATTTTCAATTGTCAAGTGAAAAAAGAAAAAGCCCTAGCTATTTTCTTGCAAAATGAAATTGTAAACAACAACAACAACAAAACTTGTGGAGGGAACATTTAATAAAGAAGATCTAAAAAATATAAGCACCCTCTAAAAGAAGATAAAAACAAATTACATTATTTTAAAATGCCCATTGAATTTATAAAACTATAAAGTGAAACAAAAACATAATTACCATTACATGCAGATAGTGGTCATCTCAGGTTTGGGAGCTTTGAGATACGCTATCTGGAGGATTCTCTAATGACTAGAAAGTCTATTTATTGATATAAGAGCTGGTTCCGTATTCAACTTATAAATATCCATGAAGGTCACTGTATGTGAAGCTTTGTGTTATATTTTACATTAAAAAAGGGCTTTTGACCAATAGGATTCAAGGAAGTAAAGTATATAGCTCATGTAATCTATAGTAAAGCCAATGACTCCCTGGGATGAAACATTGAAATCAGGGTGGCTAAAAACCTTAGCCAATATCTTGTCACAGAAAGCCAATTAATGGCAATGCCCTCACTGCAACTGCCATTGGCATTGTCACAGTCACAACCACAACTGCTAGAAAAAGGAGTCACAGTTTGCCTTACTGTCACTACCCATACTTTGTCACTCTCTTGTTTCAGAATATTCTTAGGAATGCCTAAATATTCATGCCTAAATCACATGCCTATCTATATTATAGTTTCTATAGCTTTATTATAGATCCAAATCCATTCATATGTTCTGAGGTGGAAGGTTGAACAATTGTACTGTGGAGAATTCCCAATTAATATGTATAAATATTAGGCTCTAAAACCTACATCATAGAATAGACCTGACAACTTCTATCTCCCTATAGACATATTAGTTAAAAAGGAATAGAGAAGTTATAAGTAGAAGTGTAATCATGTTAGAAGGAGATGGATTGGGGACATACAAATAATTAGAGGATCCTACTAATGTATGTGGCCATAGCCAATTTCTCTGGGAGCTGAAGGTGTTATATTTTATCAACAGGAAAGCCCAGCATTACAGGGAGAGAGATCAAAACACAAGTGGTCCCCTGGGGCAGAGTAAAGAATGCAATGGAAAGGGTGTCTGGAATGACACCAAGGATACTGTAAAACCCAATCAAAGACCCTGAAGGCGGCAATATGGATTTTATCATTTATACAATGGTATAATGGAAAGCAACTGAAATGTTCAAAGAGAAAGGTTACATGAAAACATAATACTTTATGTTGACTCATTTTATATTTTTTTTAAAGATTTTATTTATTTATTTGACAGACAGAGATCACAAGTAGGCAGAGAGGCAGGCAGAGAGAGAGGAAGGGAAGCAGGCTCCCTGCTGAGCAGAGAGCCCCATGTGGGGCTTGATCCCAGGCTGGGATGATGACCTGAGCCGAAGGCAGAGGCTTTAACCCACTGAGCCACCCAGGTGCCCCTATAATATTTTATTATCATTTTAAGAAACTATTCTTTTGGGATGCCTGGGTGGCTCAATAGGTTAAATGGCTGCCTTCTACTCAGGTCACAATCCCAGGGTCCTGGGATCCACATCAGGCTCCCAGCTCTGCAGGGAGTCTGCTTTTCCCTCTGCCTGCTGCTCCCCCTGTTTGTGCTTGCTCTCTCTTTCTCTCTCTCTCTGACAAGTAAATAAATAAAATCTTCTCTCTTTCTCTCTGCCTGCCTTTCAGTGTACTTGTAATTTCTCTCTGTCAAATAAATAAATAAAATCTTTAAAAAAAAATAAAAAATAAAAAGAAAAGAAAACTATTTTTTTTATTCGTAGTTGACTCAGAGTTTAGAATTAATGCACACTGGATATCATCAAAGATATTGTTCATATCTACTGGGACTATCAGGATATTTCTTTTATTTAACTGCTGATACAATATACTATATATGTATATACTATACATTTCCTAATATTTATCAATCCTCAGAGTCCTGGGAAATATCTGCTTCATAATAACACCTTATACATTCAAATGTTGTTAAATTGTATTTGTTAGTGTTCTATTTTGGATTTGGGTGTCTAATGTACTTATGACTGAAACTTTTAATTTTCAATATATTTGTCAGTTTCTGTTAAAAAGTTTAGTGAAGCTTCATGAGACAAATTATCTCAATTTTCATCCTTTTTCTCCATTCTATGAACAATAAGAATTATGTCTTTTCAAATATTATAAAAACTCTACCAATAGAAAATAAAATGTCTGGGTCAGTTTCTTGTCTGTTAGCTCATTTGCCCAGCCTCCTTCAACAGTCCTTCAAATCTAAGTTTGTCTTCTTTTATGTTCAAGCTTTTCTTGACAGTCAATAAAATACAAACCACTTGGATGTTCTCTCTGCCCCCCAGAGTTCTGCCTTCTATTCCCTGATCTAAATTATCACTCTTCTTCTATGTCAGAAACTTTTCCACTAACATCTGAGGCTTGACCAATATTCTTTTTAAAAAATAATCCCTCCTGGGGCACCTGGGTAGCTCAGTTAGTTTAGTGTTAATTGGGGGAAATGTTGCCTGGGGCATGATCCTGGAGTCCTGAGATGGAGTCCCTGCTGGGCAGGGAGTCTGCTTTTCCCCCTGACCCCTCCCCTCTCACACTCTCCCTCTCTAAAGTAAATAAATAAAATCTTTTAAAAAAATAATAATCTCTCTCCCTACATCCATCAGCCCAGAATGCTTCTTTGAGTATTTCTTATACCTTATATTATTCCTGTCCTTAACCAAAATTTGTGTATCAACTAAGACTATTGCTTTCCTTGCAGCTACGTGGCATCTACCTCAATGGCAGGAAATAGGGTTATGTGTTTTACTTAATTTCTAACGCTAGTTCTTCATTCTTCTTCTACATTCTTGTTATTTGCTTCTTTAAGCCTCATTCCACACAGATTCCCCATTCACTTCTTATGATTAGTATATAAACCCACTGCCCTCTTAGAAACTCTGAATTCACTTATTCACCGAATATTTTCTCTCTTGCATAGGATTTTCCTACCCAAATCAAATGCTGCCAAAATTCTGAGTGACTTTATTATTCTATGGACAGTATATCCAACCCTCTTTTCATGCTGTTTCTTGACTTTCTCATAAATTTCATTCTTTATTTGATCTCACCAACAGTTTCTACAGTCACACATTTTAACTTGCTGTCACAAGAAATGGTTTCCCCTCCTAAATTACTTTTTAAAAACTTATTTGTTTTAAAGATTTTTTCAATTTATATATCTTCACAAGAGGTAGAGAAAGAGAGAGAAAGAGCACACAGACGCAGGGCACTCCCATGAGTGGGGGGGGGGTAGAGGGAGAAGCAGACTCCCTGCTGATCAGGGAGCCCAATGCAGGACTTTATCCCAGGACCCTGGGATCATGACCTAAGCAGAAGGCAGATGCCTAACTAACTGAGCCACCCAGGCATCCTAAGCATTTATTTTAACATGTGTATTCAGATACTATAATCATACATTTTTTCTTGATTTTTGTCTCTATTCATCAACCCTCTTTTCCCTTCTTTCACTTTATGAATTCTTTAGATCCATGACACATTATGTCATTTACTCTTATTTAAGATATACTAAGATTCCTCAACACTGGTCCCTTAAGTTCCACCTAATTAGCAAAAGCCTAACACTGATGGATGCATGGATTATCATCCCTATATGAACCCACAAATAAGCCATTATACTAGTGAAAATAATACAAGCTCTAAGTGTTATAGCCATTATAAATTTATTATCTGCAAGTGAGTTCTCAAAACTCACAGGAAGTATCCCTTATTTACTGAATGAGACAAGCTTCTCATTGTTGCCAAAGAGCATTTAAACCTTTCCTCTTCCCTCATCTCTGATCAACACAAGGCCCTTCAGCGAGAGGGAGGGGGGGAAGTAGTCATATGACACAGACTCTCAAATTTTCATCAACTTTAAACTATCAGCTTCGGACCTACCGTCTCCAAGTTAAATCATATTAGATTAGCTAAATACTCCACCTGTTTTCTGAACATCATTCCCAGCAGTTTTCTCAGAGAGAGTATAATATGAATGATCTTCTTAGAATCATCTTTCCCCCTTTGTTTCCCTTTCCTTTTCCCCCTCTCAACTGAGTTTTTGGCCATTAGTGTTCATATCAGTGCAGTTTTCCATTCAGATTGAACCAACCAACCAATAAAAGCTCTACAAAAGCATCCTGTCCTCCACATACCCAGAAATAGGTGTTCACTGTTACTCTTCTTCATCTCCTACTGTTAATCATATGACAATATAGCTTTAAAACTCTGATTTGTATCCAATCATAAAAGTCTCATATGCTTCTAAGGCCAGTGGATAAAATTCAGCCTTCCATTAGTTCATTTTTAGAAGATTTGAATGCAGTTGGCCAACCACTCCTCTCTGAAACACTGTACTCTCTTGGTTTCTGCGTTGCCACATTAATATAGATAGCATTTAATTAGACTTAAAATGTGAAAGTAAAGAATATGAATGCAAATGTCATCAGTGTACTGTCCTTTCCACTATGGATTGTAACAATATGTTTTATACTCTTGAATAAAGCTAGCATCTGAAAATATTAAAAAATGCAACAAAAAAGAACTATATTTAAATAAAATATGTGTTACATACATTAATAATTGAATGTGAATACTAATGAGAATAAAAAAGAACATATGTATGTATGTATGCACTCATAACTCAAGAGAAGGGGCTAAAAAGAACTGAGAACTGAGAAGTATGGCTACCTCAATTCTCTGCACATAAAATACTAAAATTATTTCACATTGTCATATTAAATAAAATAGCTGTAAGTACATTAGCAATCGTAAAAGTAAGTTCATAGATCTTTTTGGAACGATATTTTTCAGAAGATCTGAAATGAACCAAACAAATTACCTTAGTAGATAGGAAGAAACTTAGTTACTTTAATTCCCAGAAAAAGTTTATTCCTGTAATTTTCAAATGTTAATGCCTCTATAACTTAATTTTCATACATGGCAGAGTTAGATAGTTATATTATAGCTTTTTGAAATACCAGTTAAGGGATATTTAAGATGCTCAAAACCTAAAAATCACTGATACCATTATACGGAGGTGACATATTTTAAACTGACAAGGTATACCAATTAAGGAGCAAAAATTGCTTAATCATTAATTATGAATTTTCCTTAGAGAAGAAATATGAAATTGAATTTAGTTGTGATAAATTTTTCCCAAATGGGTTGCAAAGTAAAATGCAGATACTTTAAAAGAATACAAATTATTTAATATCTTCTCTTTAGTTTTTTTTTTTAATTTCCCTAGTTATAAAATGTGATGTTTACAGAACCTATCTGAGAGGTTTTATTTTGTGATGACAACATTTTGATCAAACTCATCATCTTAACTCCCATATTATAAACAGAATCAGAGTCTTGGATAGATTGTTAAAACCTACATCAAAAACTAATGATACACTGTATGGTGATTAACATAATAAAACAAAACAAAACAAACACCAAAAATTAGTCTGGTAATTCACTGGTAATCTAGGAGTAGAGGTATTTTTTTGTTGTTGCTGAATCATGACAATAACTTTAATTTCCACAGCAGAACAAAAATTTATAGTTCACATTGAATGATTTATTTCCCCATATCAGTATTATTTTAAGTGTTTTACATGTTTTAGTTATTTCTTAAAACAACCCAATGGTATACTTCCTCTTCCTCCCACTCTTCTTCCTCTCCTTCTTGTTCTTCTTCCTACTATTATTTCAAGTTTATGTGGAAAATTTAAGTTACTTAATAAGTTATAAATGAAAAGTGAACTATGGAAAAAAAATGTTACCAAGTTTAGACAATCAGTATGGAATGTGGTTAAGGCAGGGCTCTGCCTCCTGAGAACCTATGTTTAGTCACCACACTGCCCGTTTCACTACAGAATACAGAGATCAGAAAAATTTTCCATTTTGTAAGTAAATTTAACATAGAAAAACAACTGTTTAATGGAGTTTTAGATTTTACTTTAAAAAATTTGCCCAACACAATTCTTTATTCTTTTAGGAGGGAAAAAAATGGATATAAAATATAAATTCACACCTATATCTATATAGATACAGAAGAAAATGCCAGGGTATATAATGAAATGGTGCTAAGTACTCAGAAAGTATTAAAACAGAATTTAAAAATTTGTTTTTTCAGTTATCCTTCTCAAATATACATATGACACATATTGTATTTTAGTTAACTGTGAAAAAGCGGTCACAAAAATCCCATATTTCATTTAACAGGTGTGTTCAAACTGTAAGAAGAAGTAACACAAAATGAAATATCCGTCTCAGGATTTTTAAGATTTGTAGTTTATTTTACACAAAACTTATACTGTAAATATTTGCGCATTTTGAAGGTTGAGCACTTTCTCAGTTTTTATCATATTTTTTCAGTGAGGTCCCTGGCCAATAAAAGATGAGAACTGTGTTCACTAATGTGAGGAACAAAGCTTATTAGGTGAATGATTTCCAAATAGCTGTTTTAGTGATGTTCATTTAATGTGCTACCACACAGATAATGACAGATCTTGACTGCACTGCTAAACCAAATTGCTAGACCTTATTGAGTCTCATTAAAAAAAAAAAAAAGCAGTGAATAAAAGATACCCTTTGATTATGTAATATAGGACTAATCAAGTCACTTGAGCTGTGCCTTAGCTCAAATGTAAAATGACTAGATTTGATAAGGTCAGTTCCTATATAGATTGATGTGGGTTACTAAGAAATCAATGGCACAAGAATTATTGAACAAGTTAATGAGTAATCAATGATGTTGGACATGATATAGGACCTAAGCCAGCTCTGAATGAGATGGGAAATATTCCAGACTTGACAACAGTAACATTCTACAGTTGCAGTTTAATTTGACAAAAAATATATATAACTCCCTGGTCTATCTGCCATCATTTATTTAATTTCCAAAGTATTTAACATAAAAATATGTTGAATAATTATAAATTATTAATATGTGCCAGACATAATTCTAGGTGCTTTACCTGTGGACAAATTTATGATGTAGGCACTATCAGAATTCCCATTTTCAAAAGATTCATCTTTGAAATTTCTCATTTCTTCTACTTTAAAGGAATTGTCATTTTGTGAGGAAAGTCCTAACAGGCTGGTTTCATTTGGGGACCTAATTATTATCCATTTAACCCATTACTAATTTTTCTAAATAGCTAAGATGAATTCTAGGAGAAAAAAACAAAACAAAACAAAAAAATTCTCTGATCTCCAGATATCTATTTGTGGAGTATGCAGTTCCTGGTTTTGAGTGTCATTTACATATATATATATATACACCAAAATTATCATACTTTTTGAATATAACAAAAGTAATAGTTTATGTGACTACAAAATAACAATTATATTTCACATTTAAAAGAACACATTAGCTTTTATCTCAATCTTACATATTGTAGAGCATAGTTATTTTTTAAAAACTGGAATTTTATAGTAGCTTGGCTAATTATTCCCTAAGCCACCTGTACATTTAACCAAAAATAGGAAAGTAACAAACAAACATTAAAATTCTTCTTGCTCTTAAGTGGACACCACAGTATAAATCAGGGATTTTGGCAATTCAGTGAAGAAAGGCAGGGGAGTGTCACTGTGTGCTCAAATGACCAGGAAAAAAAGGAAAGAATCCTTATCCAGAATACAATTACTGTTCTTGTATTTCTAATTCAAACATTCTATCTCTACTTACTATGTCAGCCTATATAAATGAAAATTATTTAAATGTAAATGTAGATGGATTTTATAATTTTAATTTTTCTGGCTTTAAACTGAGGGATAAATTTGCAAGAGTTGCCAAATTCTGTGCCACCTTGCAAGAGTCAAGAAATTTTTCTTTCTTGCTTTCACTTTATAGAAACCATGATTTTCATGTGAGAGCAGAAGAGATCAAAGGTATTTTATTAGGGGTTTGTTTTAAAATTATGTTTACCAAACTAAATCAACAGTAATTTCCTCAGCAACAATAAGAGCCAAAGGTAACAATTTTATTCCAAAGGTCAATTGTATTTTCCTGGTTTGATTTTACTTAAGATACGGATATTGTTTACTTGGAGTTCACTCTACTCAGCTACAATCAAGGGAATCTACTGAAATGTTTATTTTATGAGAATTCTTTTTAAGGTTGATACAATTGTTACTGATAGATTCAAGATCTATAATTGTATGAAGTCTCCAGATACGCGTTTATACCTGCATGAAAATAACCTTTACAGATGCAGGTTCTGGATGTTATCAGGGGCATTCTACATATAGAGTAATTTTATAATTTCAATGAAATGGCATTAAATTCATATCTGAGTTATCCTTAAGTAATTAAATAAGGTTCATGATAATATAAAGATTATGAACAAAGTTACCATGTGTGATTTATGAAAAATTAAAAGTAAAATTGTGATGTAATATGGTTTTCTTTGAAATCACTTCTTAAAATAATACATATATAATAACATTTATTTTTTATTTTGAGTACATAGTACTGGCCTAAAAGTAAACTAATTAATAGTTAGGAAAAATTTTAAGACCTTAGTAATAAATATATAATATTCTGGGATTATTCTGATATCTAATGTGCTACATTTTCATATTTTTCATCAAAAATGAACAGAATAGGAAGAGCAAAAAGATTCCAGTAATTAGCTTCATTACTTTTTATGGCTTTAGTCAAGAAATGAATTACATTTTGAAATTTCACTTTCCAAAGGAGCTATATTAGTATACAATTGCCTATAATATTAATTTCAGAATTTAACTTCTGTGCTATATACATCCACTTCTTTATAAATATAATCTATAAAACAACATATTATGGACAGAAAACATTCATATGTTCTCTAAAATCATTTTATATTCAATTAATATTTTAATTTAAAATCAACCTATCTATTTACTTTATCTACTTACCAATCAATCTACCTATCTTTCTATAAAACCTAATAATTATCTATTTGGACTCTGCCTGAGAGATAAGACAAATTTTAAAAGTATAATATTTATGAAAACTTTATTGGGAGCATTAATTAAGGATGTTATCCACATTGCTAAAATTCCTAAGAGAATACTGTTCTAAACATAAGCTAATCTAAAATACACAAAAATGTCTCTAAGCCCTCCTTTCCTGTTTATGTTCCCCCGAAGCACTCACCTATGCTATAGCTTCCAACCACAAATAAAAATATAATTTAAAAAGATTTAAAAAAATACATTTTGGGTAAGTAAGTAAATGTGGAAACTAAAAGAATATTTATCAAAAATCAGAAAGGACAGTTTTAAACTTTTCTCCATTTTTACAAGAACAATATTGATATTTCAGCTATTCATTTATTCTGTGTTTCACTGTTCATGTGAGGTTAATGTTGATTTCTCCTAAAAATTGTTATGAAAACAATCAGATGTTTTATTAACAGACAATTTCAATTTACTATTGAAGAGTAGTGATAAATATTGATCAATTCAAATACATTAGTTTACCTATTTTTTCCAACTCATTTCAGTTGAAATAAACACAAGAGGGAATAAAAACTTTAGTTTATTATAGTGGACCTTTTAACTTCTTGTGAATAAATAATGATATATGGTGCAGGCTGTATTTATTTTGGACCAAAGCTATTTCCCATTTTAATCATGTATCTTTTGCAAAACCACTGTTTATTTGCAGTCAAGTGTTTTCTGCAATGTAAATTGAATCTCCTGCCAAAGTAAGTCAGCTTTCAACTTAAAACCGTGTGTATGAGTGCATGAGACAGAAAATCAGAATTCCTATGGTAGGTACATTGTTTAATTAGTCTGGAGATTTTGATAAATCCTCAGTATGTAGGGTTGAAAAACAATCGAAACCTATTTTTTTGAAAGAGAATTGTCCTTACTTAAAACATTCTTTCACAATTGCCACTTATACACTGTTGAAATTAGAATTAATAGGCAATATATTTGGCTGGAAAGGGGCATAACAAAATAACTATTTTACTTCATGGGTGTGTGAATTTGTTTATAAATAAATAAAAGAAAGAAAATAAGCCAAGTCTTGGGATATTGCACAATGTAATAGTTGCAGTTGTCTTTGTTTCCAAGGGATGGAAACAGCCATTTCTGTGTACTAACTCAAGCTAAAATGTCACAAAACATTGCATTTCATAACAAGCAGAAGAATAGTACATATCATAACTGTTAGAAGTTTTATTTAAGCATCTTCAACAGACTTTATGAGCTGCACAGATGTTTTAAAATAAAAACAATAAATACAATTGAGTTTCATAATTAAAAATAAATGTCACATGCTTTAACAGTGCAGTGATCTTATGAAGGAATATCATGAAAGTGTCAACCAATCTAATAATTAGGTCTATTCTTAATTATGCAGGTATTCTTAGATGATTACTAAGACTTTTTTGCAGCAAATCATTAGAAATCTATAATTTCTGAGGTTAACTGCTCCCTGACTTCCTTTGATCACACTTTATATCAAATATTATTTTAATATTGAATTATTAATAAAATTACATATTAGCTTTGGTCCATATTCTACTCTCAGGTCAAAAATGTATACAGAATTTGCCTTAAACACCATAAAACTATGTATAATATAACACTTGCATCTCCCTGTTACCTAGCTGAAATGCTTTCTTATAAGGAACACTGTTATGTGATATAAATAATGCCATTTGGCTACTTTTTCCATATGGACTCTGAAATCAGGTCATCACTTGAACTTAGTGAATACCAAGAGTCCCTGCATGTTCAGTGTTGCATTGCACATGCTGGTACCAGTTGCTGCCTATCAATAGAGGTAACTCACCTCATCAGCAGAGTTAACTATGCAGATGATGGCCTTCAAGACTTTATACCAAAGTAAAAATACACATAAATTGATTTGTAAAACAATACTGAATCTTAGTTTAAGAATATATGTTTACTTTATACTCTGGTACACATTAAAGGGATAATTAAATGTTAAAAATTGGGGTTGAAGTGCCAGTCAATAAAATATTCTAGCTTGAACTGAGGAAGCATACAGAAGTTAAGAGCAGAGACTCCAGAATTTCACTCCAAACCCTATTTCTACCACTTACTAGCTGTGGGTACTTGGGGAAAAGTACTTTATCTTTTTAGGTCTCAGTTTTCTTACCTATATACAGAGATAAAAAGAAGTACTTACATGCTGTTATAATAATTAAGTTATTGTTGCAGAGCCTGGCACATAGTAAAGCTAAAAAGATTTTTGTTAAGCCAAATTGAGATTTAAAACTGGGATCATGCTTACAAAGCTAAAGTTGAAGAGTCTTGGGCATATTTCTAACACATAAGAGGAATTGAGAAAAAATTACTAACAAAAGAAGATATGTGAAAAAT
The DNA here is from genome assembly GCF_011764305.1 of Mustela putorius furo. NCBI lineage: Eukaryota > Metazoa > Chordata > Mammalia > Carnivora > Mustelidae > Mustela > Mustela putorius. The sequence goes on from NW_025421305.1 coordinate 4,447,765, forward strand.
GCTGATGCAGGACATTTAACAGGATTAACCAATGACATAACAAAACAATTATAAAACAAAGCAAAACCATCTACATTTTGTATAATTTAATATCTGTATCTATATACATGTGTCCTTATTTGTCAAAAGTGAGGTCCTATGAGTGGGTCTTTTTTTTCTTTTTTAAATATTTTATTTATTTATTTGAGAATGAGTGAAAGAGAGCATGAGAGAGGAGAAGGTCAGAGGTAGAAGCGGACTCCCCAAGGAGCTAGGAGCCCAATGCTGGACGAAATCCTGGAAGTCCAGGATCATGACCTGAGCCAAAGGCAGTTGCTCAACCAACTGAGCCACACAGGAGCCCCCTATGAGTGGGTCTTAATCCAATATGACTTGTGTTCTTTTAGGAAGAGAGGCAGATATACCAAGATGCTCAAGCCCAGGGGGAAAAAAAAGGTCATTTTGAGACACAGCAAGTTGGCAGCCTTCTGCAAGCCAATGATTGACAGAGACTTTAGGAGGAAAAAAAGACTTTGTCAACCCCTTGATCTTGGGCTTCTAGCTTCCAAAACTGTGAAAACATACAATAGTCCCCACTTATCTATGGTTTTGCCTTCCATTGTTTCAGTTACTCATACTCAACTATGGTCCAGAAGCAGAGGATCCTTATTCTGACATATCAGAAGGTCAGTAATAGTCTAATACTATGTCACTACGCCTGCTTATTCATCTGACTCCTCATCGCATAGGCATTTTATCATCTCACACCATCATAAGAATGGTGAGTACAGTACAATAAGATATTTTGAGAGAAAGACCACATTCACATTACTTTTATTACAGCATATTTTCATAATTATTCAATTTTATTATTGTTGTTAATCTCCTATTATGTCTAATTTATAAGTTAAACTTAATCACAGTTATATATGTACAGAAAAAAGTAATATTTATAGGATTCAGTACTATCCATGGCTTCACACACCCACTGGGAATCTTGGAATGGATTACACACAGATAAGAGAAGGGTCTACTTTAACTGTTATTTAAGCCACCCAATCTGTAGAATTGTTATGATATCCCTAGAAAACTAATAAAGATGCTATTTGATTATGTTACCAAGTGAATGAGTATGGAGAGAAAAGAGAAAATGTCTTCTTTATAAACATTTAGACATTTATTGGTAAGATGGGAAAAGAAAGTTGCGGGGGAATCGACAATAGTACAGTAGAGAAAAACAAGAAAGTATTGTCTATAAAGGAAATATATGCCTTCCTAATGCTTTTATTTTGAAAATGGAGATAGGGGCACCTGGGTGGCTCAGTTGATTAAGTGTCGGCCTTGGACTCAGGTCATGATTTTCCTGGGATCAAGTCCTTCCTGCCTCATGTTCCCTGCGTTGCGGAGAGTTGGCTTCTTCCCTCTGCCCCTCCCCCATTCATGCTCATGCTCGAGTGTGCGCGCGCGCTGTCTCTCTCCCTCTCAATTAAATAAATAAAGTCTTTAAAAAAAAAAAAGAAAATAGAGATTAAAAAATAACTGACTATTTATGCTTTGAACTTCAACACTATCATTTCTGTCTGGAAGGATGGGATAAACCAATCTTCCCCTCTTCCACTACTAAAGCAATTACCCTACTGTATTCTTCATTCATCTCTTGAGGCAATGACAATTACCCTTACCTTCAAAGAAAAGAATTGGTCGGAAGAAGGTATGCAAGACAGGCTGATAATAGATATCTGATGATTGCTCAATAGTTTTTTTTTTTTTTTTAGGGAATAAAGTATACAATTACTTATAGAAAAGACAATATTGACTGATCACGATCTCTTGATCTAATAAAATTCTATTTGTCATCATGGCTATTAGGTTGTAAGGGATCCTGAATGAGAATGCTTTAGAAATTTAAAATAATTAATGTGGATAAGTATATACCTCACTTCTTTACTACATCACTGCTGATAAACTGATTATAAAGTGACCTTCCAAACACATGTAAACATGCTGAAATATTCTTTCATATTTTATGTTCCTATTCTTTCATAGATTTTGGCTTGTATTCTTTGAACTTTCCTCATCCACAATATTTTTTTCTTTTTTTAAAATTTAATTTTGTTTAAATTCAATTAATTAACATATAGTATATTATTAGTCTCAAAGGTAGAGTTCAGTGAGTCATCAGTTGCTTATGACAGCCAGTGCATTATAACACATGCCCTCCTTAATATCCATCACCCAAATCTCCAAAGGCAAGGGAAACAAAAGCAAAAATGAATTATGGGGACTCTAAAATAAAAAACTTTTGCACAACAAAGGAAACAGTTGACAAAACCAAAAGACAACCTACAGAATGGGAGAAGATATTTACAACTATCTTATCAGATAAAGGGCCAGTATCTTCATCCACAGTCTTGCTTGTTGTGTCTTATTTATGGTTAAGCAAACACTTGATAGGACACTTGATAAAACATTTGCTAAAACAATGACTCAATTTACAGAACTGGTTATTTTACATATAGACCCCACCATAAGGTCTTATAAGACCATGGGGTGCCTGGGTGGTTCAGTCTGTTAAACATCTGCCTTTGGCTCAGGTGGTGATCATGGAGTCTTGGGATGGAGCCCCACATTAGACTCCCTCCTCAGCAGGGAGCTTGTTTCTCCCTCTCTCTCTGCTGCTCCTTCAGCTTGTGCTTTCTCTCTCTTTGTCAAATAAAATCTTTAAAAATAAATCTTATAAGACCAAATAAAATATAATAAAAGTAAGCAAAACTTCAAGTGACTATTGATTTATTTATCTATATATGTATGCATGTATACATAATAAGCACACGTAGCATGTACTTCATATACTCTTCAGTTCATATGACTTTTGAATTCTCTGTATTTGACAAATGGAAACACAGAAACATGTGTACTAGAGAATTATCCACAAACTTGAAAATTCTTGTTATTTGTTTTAGCTAAGTATTAGAGTAATTGATAGTGAGGTTTCAGATTGAATAATGAAAAAGTAATAATAATGTTTTATATTTAACATATTTCTGTTTTAGGTGAATTCATAAAACAAACATATATTTACAAATAAATCAGTTCACTTTTCATGTGAGTATACTAATATAATTCCTGAGTGTCAAAACAATGTCTGGAGCTATCCTTTCTTTCTTTTTTTTTTTTTAAAGATTTATTTATTTATTTTAGTGGGAGCAGGGGACAGAGGGAGAGGGAGAGAGAGAATTTCAAGCAGACTCCCCACAAGTACAGAGCACAAGGCAGGGCTTGAGTTCAAGAGTCAGATGCTTAAGCAATGAGCCCCCAGGTGCCTATTTGGTGCTGTTCTTAAGTGTGATCTTGCTTTTGGTTGCCAGAGTGTCTTTATCCTTATAGTCATTCATTTATTTTTTCTCTTTCTCTCTTATCTTTTCCTTTTCTCTCCCTCTCTATCTGATGTTATTCATACAATAATCTTTGTTCACGTTTTTTAAATAGCAAATCCATATTCCTACCCATGTGAATCAGAAAGAATATATTCTCTCACAATTTTTCCTTTGCGGAGTAGGACTTGAGTTTGTTCTAAAAATTTCTGCCAAACCTATAGAAAAAGATTGACCCTTTAACTAGGGTGATTAAATGAGAAATGGCATGTGTTAGGTTCCTATGGCTGTTGTAACAACTTCCCCCATCAATTCAGGGGCTTAAAACAGCATGAATTTGTCATCCCACGGTTTTGGAGTTTAGAAATCTAAAATCAACGAGGTTGTGTTCCTTATGGAGGTTTCAGGGGAGACGTTTTCCTTGCTTTTTGCGGTTGCTAAAGGTCACCTGTATTTCTTGCCTGTCCCTCCACACTTTTGTTTCTGTTATCACATTTCCTTCTCTGACTCTGATCCTCCAGTCTCTCTCTTAGTAGTACCCTTGCGAATACATCTGGCTTATCCAGATAAACCTCAATAACCTCTCCATCTCAGGATCCTTAACTTAATTACATCCACAAAGTGTGGTTTACCTGAGGGGCTCAGTCAGTTAAGTGACTGCATTCAGCTCAGGTCATGATTCCAGGGTCCCAGGATCTAGTCCCACATCAGACTCCCTGTTCAACAGGGAGTTAGCTTCTCCTTCTGCCTGATCCCCTTCATGTCTGCTCTCTCTCTAATAAAATATTTTTAAAATTTTTCAAAAAATCAAAGTCTGCTTTATGATATAAGGTAATGTTTCCACAGATAGAAAGGTAGGGAGTGGCAGTTTATGGGGAGACATTATGTAGTATGCCTTATCAAACGGTATTATGCCTTCTAGGAAAAGAGAAATCTTTTTTTAAAGATCTCATTAGAGAGAGAGAGAGCGTGCATGAGTGGGGGAGGTGCAGAAGGAAGGGGAGAAGCAGGTTCCCTGCTCAGCAGGGAGCCCAATGTGGGGCTCTATCCCAGGACCCCAGGATCATGACCTGAGCCGAAAGCAGATGCTCAACCAACCGACCCACTCAGGCACTCCAGAAAAGAGAACTCTTGTGAAAGAAAGCCAGAATTTTAATACTGTTAGTTGAGTCACTGGATCACTCATATGTAAAGTTAACACCACACCTGGACCCTTACTTAATTTATTCATCTTTCCCCCCGCAACACTGTATGGGATTTTTTTTTCTACACTTTAAATATAAGTAGCTTAAATAACACCTTGAACAATCATAGGCCTACCTATATCTTTAGCCTTAACTTCTGCTTCTGTTACTCTTGCTCTTTCTAATTCACATTTGCCTTTCTCCTATTTCAACATTCCTCACCCTTTCACCTCAGGACCTTAAGACGGGTGTTATTTTGTCCACCTGAGTTTCACTCCCTCCCACGTTCTCCTAGACAGTCCCTAACTGTCCATCTTTTCCTTTAAATATCGATTCCAGGGGCACCTGGGTGGCTCAGTGGGTTAAAGCCTCTGCCTTCAGCTCAGGTCATGATCCCAGGGTCCTGGGATCAAGCCCCACATTGGGCTCTCTGCTCAGCAGGGAGCCTGCTTCCTCCTCTCTCTGACTGCCTCTCTGCCTACTTGTAATCTCTGTCTGTCAAATAAATAAAATATTAAAAAAATAATAAATAAATAAGTAAATAAATAAATATCGATTCCATAGGAAAACCCTTCTTGAACACATAGACTAATTTGAATTAACACATGCTCTTGGAGCATCTTAAGTTTCTTTACAATAGCACAATTGAACTCAGTTATCATTGGATTTGTTTTTAGCTACTAACTTTACTACTAAACCGAAAAGTTCTATAGGGTACATTTACCGTGTCTGTAATTTAACTGCTATATCCTCAACACCTGACACATATAGGCACCCAATAGTCAAAAGCAAAAGGAAATAACATTATGCTCAGAGCTCTGCTCTTAGGTTGAATGTATCAAACATAAACCAATTCAGAATTTCAGAGGTAATTCTGATTTGCTAACTTAAACAAATGACTGAGATTTAAAATAAAGTGTCTGAAGTAATAATATTATTATTAATATTATTATTATTGTAATTCAGCTCCTGTGTTAGCCAAGTAGACACACTGTCTCTCATTTCTTCTTTTTCATAGTTGATTTGCACAGTTGGGTCCCCTGATTTCTGAAAAGGGGGGAACACCAAAAATATCAACCAGAATTCTTATAACAGTAGGTTTTTTGATTGATATCCTACCGTTCCAAATCTGAGGGTTTGTAGAAAGTAGTAATTATTGTAGATGTCAGGTGTCCCAGGGAGCAAATAAGCGAGAAAAATAGATGTGCTAAGAGTTTTTTCATTCAGCAAAGAGAGGATTTCATTTTGGTGACAGGAGCCAAACTAAGAGTCATTTTAGTTTCTCAGGTTTTTTTTTTTTTTTTCATTCTTCAATTAACTTTTACCTTGACCATTAAATTAGCTATCTGGTTCTAATTTTATCTACCAAAATGTTGTTAGACTTTTCCCATATGTAATTCAGGTATTTAATGGTAACATAAAAGAACAAAATAAAACATCTGTTGTTACTGACATGTTATAGTACTGCCCAAAACTACTAGTGTCTGTGCTCTTGCCACACCAATAAAGGATTTGCATTCCTATCTCTTCAACTCTTAATAATTTTTTACCTTATAATCACTATATCGATACTTCAAGTATTAATTTTTTCCTAAAGACTACTTGACTTGCTTTTAGATATATTCTCTGATGCCTCAATCTAAGGTAATAATATAATCTTATCTTATGTCTAACCCATTAGAATGTAAACATCAGGAGTGGAAAGAATGATGTGTTAGTCAAAGTTTTACTTGTAATGTCTGGCACTGAGATCAGAATAAAGTTGACCACCAGCCACTATTTTGTTGGATAAACAAACACTTTCAAAAGTGAATGAATACATGATTACTGAATTTTTTTTATTGTTAGTATAAGAATGAAATCTATAAAAGTAACACACAATCAAGTTAGATTAAGCTTTTGATTTGGACATAAAAACCCCAAGGCACTCTTGGAATAGGTTAAGTTCTTTGGCCAATTAATTCTTATTAAAAAGAATTGACTTATTGATATTAATGTATTTCTATTTTACAAATGCTGTTATAAATCTTCAAACCACCGTCCCAGTAAAATCTCTATACTCACAATCTAGATATTTTCTCTAAGACTATCAAGAAAAGTTTGAAAAATTGTATAAAGTTGAAGCCACAAAAGATCAGCTGGCAGATGGTTTAATCAGGCATTTCCTACATATTAGAACACTGACAAATTATGGCAAAAATGACTTTGTGCCTGACAAGGGTATTTTTTTCCCAGTGTTTTGCCAAGGTATTGGATGAAAAAAAAGCGTACTATGTGGGGGGGAGCATGTTATGGATAGTCAACTGGTATAAACCATGACCATTCCCTATTTAACATTCATTCCTCATTTCTGTGCCATAGACATCTCTTTCCTCTTTATATGTTGAGACAACTTAAGGTTCAATGCTAAAACACTCTTTCCATAACATTCCAAATTTTATTGCCACAATCCAGAAGTATATATAATAGATACACAGTTTAGATTTGAGTAAGTTAATAACAGATGCATTCTTCTGGAATATTTTTAAGATAACATAAAATGAAATAGAAAAAATCCGTCTAATCAAAACAGATGTGCAATTCCCCAAACCACCCATTAGATTTTAATTCTTTTCTATAACATTAAAACATCTGTTCTATATAATAACTATGGTAAAAACAGTTTTATCGGCACTGTGTTTACAATACAATTCTATAGACAGCATCTCTATTTTAAAAGATGCATTTAAACATATTACATTGGAATTGAAAGGAAATCCTAACATCTTGGACATTTTTAAATTTAATAGACTATATCTGAAAATGTGCCAGCAACAACAACAACAAAGAATTGTTAAGAAAAGAACAAAAACAAAAAAATAAAAAATTAAAAAAAAAAAAAAAAAAAAAAAAAAAGAAAAGAACAAAAACAAAATGGATTTAAATCTTTTCCTAAACTTGAGAGGTTTTGCTTGTGTTTGTTTGTTTTGGGTAAGAGCACAGTTAGAGTCTACACACCAAAACATTTTGATGTTCACTATAAAATAATGGTTCATGTTGAAGGTTTTATTGCACTGTTTATGTAATAATTTTTGTCTTTTACATCCTTTTTGAAACACTTCTGTATTTTTTCCAGATACCCTTCCTTTTGAAAAACAATATCACATGAAAAGAAAAACTGATCAGATCTAATATTTTAATACTCTACTTAATTAAACAGCAGTTATGGTTAATAAATTGTTAGAATGTCCATGGGACAAAAATAGTGTGATAGAAATGTTTTAGGGCACTGAGTACAAAATATCATTAAGGTGGCAATTCCTTTTTTCAACTAAGAATTGTTCTCAAAGACAAAGGGATAATAGGCAAGCTAACAGAGAGATGCAATTTAATCTGCTCACAATCATTTGCGTTCATAAGGTATTTCTAATTCTGTTGTTTGGTTATTTGCTTTATTGGAAAAAGAGAAATGTTATTAGAATGCAATTCAAATCTACTGACTTGCAGTTCATAAGGGATATATGTTAGAGATGAGGAATTAATTTTTTTATTGTCTTTCTCTTTAAAATTAATGTTTGTTAGGGAATTGGATCTCCATTGAATTATTTATATCATAAATTGTACACTTATTTTGAGATTTTATTGCTACCATTTTTAACTCAATTTGTATTGCCCATACATTAGGTGAAAACAACAAAGAGAAAACTGTGTTCTTATTGTTATTATTTCTATGTTATCTTGACAAGTTTAGTGATTGTCTGATTCCCAACCCAGGACATATGACTTAGAAAGGGGAGAACTTTTTCTCTTTCAGTTTGAGAAACCCATAATTAAGACTTTATTGTGTGTATATCTGTTATTTATGTTAGCAAGTCTGTATCCAAATTAATAAAATTAACAGCATTATATTTTAGCAGATATGCATTTTCTAAAAAAAATGGGAATTTTTAATTCATATGATAAAATATACTAACTGGATCATGTTTATTTTTTGGAATGAAGCCACTTTTGAATTTGCATAAAATTTATTATTTATGTTTACCTTAGTAACTAATAATCACAACATCTAAAACAGTAAGCTTTATTGATATTAAAGTGTATATTATGTAAGCTAAATAATATATTTGCATTAATACTTCTTTTATATCCATTGTTAAGTATGAATAGAAATTAGGATATAAATTTGTAATTCACATTGTTAAAATGGCATTTGTTAGAACTGTTCCATGCTTAATTTTTAAATTAAACTTTTCCTTTCAAAATCTTTTTTTGTTTGTTTGTTTTAGTTGAGAGAGATAGAGAAAGAGAGAAAACATGCATGCATGGGGAGAGTTAGAGAAGCAGACAATGCTGAGCACAGAGCCTGAAGTGGGGCTTGATCTCACAAACCTGAGATCAGAACTTGAGCCTAAATCGAGTCTGATGCTTAACCTACTGAGCCACTGAGGTGCTCCTCAAAATCCTTTAATATAAATATTGACCGTGTACTCAAAATATGCCTAAAAATAATTGACAATATTTTGATACATTTAAGCATGCCATTTTATTTGACCAGATCTGGTAACAATTAAGATAAATAATCACAAATAACAAAAAGTTTTTTAGATTCAGTCAATAAAACATTACAGCCACTCTCTAGCAAAGGGTTAAACTGATACTGCCCCACACAGATATGAATATTGTGTTTCTCTGTCTCTCTCCTTTGATCTGTGTGAAATCATGCAACATGGCACTGCTGGTGCAGGGACAGTAGATCCTCGCTGGTGTTGTCCTGAGTTGGCAGTGTCATTCTGAGAGCATTATCAATCTGTCGGCTGACTGACTACATACAGAAGATTGAAAAAATAAGTACATATTTGGGTAAAATGTTATAAGAATAAGCCATGTAAAATGATACAGCATGAAGTATAATTTTGAACCCAGTTAAGATAGAAAGGTAGGCAGATAGAAATAGTTGTTTCTATGTGTGCGTGTGTATATGTAATCTTGACTTCTGTCTAATAAGAGGGGTCTAGAAACAAATGAGAATATCTAATGTTCATAACTTGGATTTTATACCATATCCTATAAAAAGGTACCAAGGCTTATTGGATTTCTGGACTGTGACAGGATAAGGACAAGATGATTCAGGAATATCTGAGCCAGAGCTCCTGGCATCCCCTCTACTCTCTGCTTCTTTGAGTTTGACCATTTTAAATACTTCATGTGAGTAGAATCATGTGTTATTTGTCCTTTTGTGACTGACTTACTGCATAAAGTTCTTCAATTTGTGGCATAGATAGAATTTCCTTCTTTAAGACTAAGAAGTATTTCATTGTATGTATATAGCACATTTTCTTTAGCCATTCATCTGTCAGTGGACATTTGTCCTGGTTCTATATCTTGAATATTATGAATAATTCTGTAATGAGCATAGGAGTACAAATATCTCTTCCCAAATCTTAATTTCAATTATTTTTGCATACCAAGAAGTAGATTTGCTGGATTCTATAGTTAGTTCTATTTTTTTAATTTTTTGAGAAACCTCCATACTGTTTTCCATAGCTGCTGTACCATTTTTATTCCCACCAACAGTGTATAAGAGCTCCAATTTCTCCATTACCTCCCAACACTTGTTCTTATTATTTTGATAATAGCAATTCTGTTAGGCACATACCTGAGATATACATGCTGATTCATACCATGAGTTCTATAGAAGAATGACAATAGAATTATCACAAACTTAGACATACCTCAAATTTCCATCAACAGGAAAACACATATGTAAATTATAGAATAATTTCCTAAAATGGTTACTAAATGCATGAGTGAAAATTAGCAACTGCTGCTATATGTAAAAACATGGATGAATCTATCTCATTAAGCAAAAAGGCCAAAAATAATAAATTGCATACTACATGATTCCAAAAGCAAAAGTCAGAAATAGGCAAAATGAATCTGAGTACAGGAGTCAGGATAACTACCTTGGTCATAGGGACCCTTATGACAGAGGGTGAGAGATGGGTATGACCTTTGGAACACTGGTCATAACTAGGATTTTATGTGGTTAAGCAACATTGGGGGGGATAAACCTTTGGTGGAATCAGTCAGGTATGAATTGCATATAAAATGATCTAAATATGTAAGGCAGAGAGTATAAAATAAACCATAGAATTGTTATTAATAAAAACCATTAAAAATAACTCTATAATAAAATAGTGATGAGCTTTACAATTATTGCTATTTTTATCATGCATCTCTGTCATCTTATGTGTAATCTTAATTCATAAAAGAATAACTAAAGCATCATAATTACATAATTAATATCCATGATAGAGTGGAACAACATTATCTGTTGAATTATACAGCAAAATGTATTAAACAAAGACAAATATTAATGACAGTTAGATAGCTAAATTAATTAACCACAAAATTGGTTCTAAAATTGTAATAACTGTTGTTTTTCTTTGAAAAATTTCCAAATAAACTTTCATTTTCTAAAACCACTTGATATAGAGCTTTACTTTAATCATATATTTATATCCTTGTATCCTCTACTGCAATATTATTCTTTGATAGTAGGTTTTATATTTTATTCATTTTATGTACATTGCATTGAGTGCAACTTATATTTAATTGGGTCTGGAATAAATAAAATGACAACATATACAACCAAAGAGGATGTTTTATAGTACTTTTGCAAGCTGAGATAAAAAGTATCTACTACTTACTGAGCAACTAATATGTGAGAAAACAGTGCATATATTGTTTCATTCTATTTTCACTTTACTGAAAAGGAAAGTGAATCTCAGTGAAGTTATGCCATCTGTTGAATGTCATAAAAGCTGATAAAGAGAAAGAGGAGAATTTATATTCCTATTTGGTGGTGGGTATTATGGAGGGCACATATTGCATGGAACACTGGGGGTCCTGCATAAACAATGAATTTTGGAACACTGAAAAAAATAAAATAAAATGGAAAAAATCCATATTTTAAATATTATATCATATCTTCACAGTTTGGGAAATCTTGCTTTAAATCAAAAGTTGTGGTAAAAAAAAAAAAAAAAAAAGTTGTGGTCAGTGAGCCTTTTCAAACTTGCTTCCAGACTCTAATCTACCTACACAGAAAAAGCCCAGGTACCTCCACAAACAGCTGAAGAAACATTACAGAAGTTGAGAGGTTTACCTTTTATAGCTTTCACATTATTTAGAATACAACATTTCTAAGGTAGAAATAATTGACTATTTTGTCATGTAAGCTTGGAATTTTGAATGGTATGAGAAAAAAATCAAAGAAGCCATATAATATAATGAAATAAGAATATTAATAAAAATGTTTAAAGGCTTTATTGAAACTATCGCTTAATATATACTAAAATATAATAAGGTGGATGAATGTTGGTATTTTTGATATCATTCCTTATTTTAACTAACTGATATGTACTTATAATTGTATGCTAAGCATTTTGTAAAATATATAGAATTCAAAGCAGATTGTAGGGTATTTTATCACACATTAATCAGATGAGTGGAATAAATATTCATTCTCTAAATTGATGTTTAGGTTATATATACCCTGTAACCCTACTTGGCAATCCATTCAAGATTCTGATTACTTGTGTGCTTAGATTACTTATTCAGAGTTTCTTACATGTAAGTTGGTGTAAGAATGACTCAGACTCATTGAAAATGCAACTTCTTCATCCTTAGGGTGAGATCTTCTTTAGTTATTTTGTGGTAGTCAATATGAGGATGACATTATGAGAAATACCATTCTTCATTACGTTTCCCTAGGATAAAGTGAGTACATCTAGTATGCTTACGGAAAGTAATTGTTCAGTAAGTTGAATGGAAAAATTATTCCAATAAGATTTGCCAATTTAGTGAAAATAGCCAAGTTAAACTGACTTCGCTAAATTTTAGTAAGACTATTTCCCTCCTAATGAACTCCTGGACTTTGACTCACCCAACCTCAACAGGCACTGGAATACAAACAACCTTTCTACTATTCCTTCCAGGGAAGAACATTCCCTAATCAACTGTCTGATCACACCACCTTCTCTTTCCTTTTCTAGCCTTATTTACTTCTCCCTCTGTTTCTATGAAAGGAAAGCCTCTCTGCCAGACCTTTGAGACACTCACATATATATGACTATTGGAGCCTTCTCCCTCTTCCAATGGTCCTCTTTACCCAACTGCAATAGTCTTTTGGAATAAAGTCTCTACCTCTTTATTTTTTATTGAGATGTAATGAACATATAACATAATGTTAGTTTCCAGTATGAAACATGCTCATTGGATATTTGTATATATCATGAATGACCACCACAAAAATTCTAGTTATCATCACCACACAGTTACAATTTCTTTTCTGTGATGAGATTTACTTGTGATTTTAAGATCTACTCCCTTAGCAAATTTCAAATATACAACACAATATTATTAACTATAGTCATTATGTTGTACTTTATATTCCTATTATTTTATAATTGAAAGTTTGCATTTTTTGAGCACCTTCACTTATTTTTCTCATCTTCTACCCCCCCACCACTGCCAGTCTGTCAACCACCAATCTATTATTTGTATCTATGAGTTGTTTCTTTAAAATTTCTATATATGTGAGATCATATGGTATTTTTCTTTTTCTGACTTGTTTTACTTATAATAATGCCCTCAAGCTCCATCCATGTTATTGCAAAGATCAATGGAACAGAATAGAGAGTTCAGAAATTAATCCACACATACATGGTTAATTAGTCTGTCACAAAGGAGCCAAGAATGTACAATGGGAAAAGGATTGTCTCTTTAAGAAATGGTGCTCAGAAAACTGGACAGCCATTAGTAAAAGAAGGAAACTGAACCCCTATCTTATAACATACATAAAAATTAACTTGAAATGGTTTAAAGACTTACACATAACACCACAAACCAAAAACTCCTAGATGAAATCATATGGGGTAAGCTCCTTGACATCAAGTTTGGTGATTATTTCTTATATTGACATAAAAAACAAAGGCAACAAAAGCAAAAAAATAAACAGGTGGAATATCACGCTAAAATGCTTCTGCACACAAAGGAACCATCAACAAAATGAAAAGGCAACCTACCAAGTGGGAGTAAACATTTGCAAATAATATATATATATATATATATATATATATATATATATGATAAAGGATTTATATCCAAAATATATAAATAAATCCTACAACTTAACTGCAAAAAAAAGGTAATTAAAAGTAGGCAGAGGATTTGAATATACCTATTTTTCCAAAAAAGACACACAGACGGCCATCAGGGACATGAAAAGATGTTCAACATCAGTACTCAGCAGGGAAATGCAAGTCAAAACCACAGTGATGTATCACCTCACACATATTAAAATGGTTATTATCAAAAAAGACAAAAAATAAGTTGGCAAAAATGTGAAGAAAAATAAACACTTGTACATTGTTGCTCAGAAAATGAATTGGTATAGCCACTGTACAAAACAGTATGGAGATGCCTCAAAATATTAAAACCAAGAACCAGAAATACTATATGATCCAACAATTCAATTTCTAGGTATTTATCCAAAGAAAACTAAAACATTAAGTCAAAAAGAAATGTACACCCTCATGTTCACCGCAGCATTATTTACAATAGCCAAGATATGGATGCAACCTAATCATTTAGTCTTCAAATGGTTTACTTGTAATCTGTACATAGATAAGCTATACCTATTAAGGTTTTTTTAATTTTTTTAAATTTTATTTATTTATTTGACAGATAGAGATCACAAGTAAGTCGAGAGGCAGGCAGAGAGAGAGGAGGAAGCAGGCTCCCTGCTGAGCCCAATGCGGGGCTCGATCCCAGAACCCTGAGATCATGACCTGAGCCGAAGGCAGAGGCTTAACCCACTGAGCCACCCAGGTGCCCCCTATTAAGGTTTTTAACAAGCAGTGGAACCTCTGCTTCTCAGAGCATAAGGTTAATATATTGTGTACTGCAGCATAATGGCACAATGTCCAAGAAGACAAAACATCAGTTTCTGGCCAATCATTTAGAGATACATGTGCTTATGTTTAGACTACTGAATTGTTAGATAAAGGTTCTACAGAGACACACCTGAAGAAATAAAAAATGCAGCTAAGAAGTGAAAGTTTCATCAATAAACTAATATCCTTTTATTATGTTCAATTAGCCATGTGGAACATAAGGAATAAACATTTTCTGATTTCATTGTTCTTACTAGAATAATGAAGTACAGATATAGTGAACTATCAGACTTTTGGGAAAGTTCTTTGAAATAGGAACACATCAAAAAAGATAAAGAAAATTGTCCTTACCAGCTTGTATCATGTGTATAGAGAACAGCATATTCAGAGATTTATAGAATAATTTCTCTAAAGAGTTTTAAGACATTTCAAATAAATTTTAAATATGTCAGCAAATTTGATCTTGATATTAAATTTATAAACTAAATAAAATACATTATATATAGTTCCTCATTTTATAGCAAATTAAACTGGATCCCATTTTACCTGGTCTTATAATGCATTTCCAACAGTTCTAGGTTTGATTAAGATCTCAGGATTTTAATATTTGGTACTATACTACTACATAGCCCCATTGTTTTGTGTATTTGTATACACACACATGTCATCGTCATGGGTAGCATGGACTTTTTTTTTTTCCAGGCCAACATTTATCACTACTGAGAGATAAAGGAAATGTCTGTATGCTATAAACATACAATATAGGTTTATTTTCCCTTAACTATATTGGTGTTAATGTTAAATGACATTAGCAAAGAAGAAGTTGTTCCATTTTAATAAGGTGTATAGCAACAAGGTTTGGATCAAAATACTTATTTGACTTAATCTGACATTTTCCTCAGGAAATTGTTTCTTAAACGTTAAACCTAAATAGTAAGAGATTCTCATCATGGCATTCCCAACGTAATAATTGTTGCTGGAGAGTTTTCACAAACATTCTTTTAAAAGCATGTAATTACTACTACATGGGATTTTTTTTTTTTAAAACAGCAGGTTAAATTGTGTTATAAATGCAATAAGTTATGTGTATATATATCGTACTTTCTAGATTTTGAATTTATCAATTTCAATTTCAGGTTAAATATCCAAGTCATTCTCAATTCTTCAGGAAGTATTAAACACATTGCTTTATTAACAAATTTCAAATGTTTATCTTTGGTCTTGCAAAGTAACAAGAGATCTATGTTAGTTCAATTTCTTTCAGAAATAATTTCATTTCTAGTTGTCCAAGGTGTGTTAAATGTAGTGCTTCAATAGGGTTCAAGGACCATATTGCTTTATTGAAATAATGACAGTTACACCAGTGAAATATTCCATAGTAAAAGAACTTGTTAGCTTTGACCCAGTGTAACACTTTGACAAGGAAAACACAAGCTCCTCTGTATGAAAGGAGTCATTGATTATTCCCTCCCTTCTATGTTTTCTTATATACCTGTTAACTTTTTACTTATATTTATAAAGTAAAATCAACCATTACCCTCGGGATATTGATCTGGAAGATCTGAGAGGTATAGTGCTTTCATAGACTAACACAAGCATTGTGGAGATAGATATAAAATCAATTCAGAGCAGGTGCAATCCTCAGAGGGAAGGTTCATTCAGTAAATACTTACTGAATGGCTATTGTATGTCAGTAACTGTTCTAGGCTTCAGGGATTAAAAGACCAGATCTCAAAGAGTTTAGGGAAGTATAGCATAGAAAGAAAACTAAACAGATAATATCTGTGGAGAGTAACATTATGACTTTTTTTTTTTCTGTTCCAGATACAAAACTTTTTCCATTTCCCTTTAAAATATCCTTGAGAATACAGAAAAATCAAAGTCTGGCAAGAGCACTGAATGTTTGCTATTGCCTGGAGAAGGCTTCCACTAAATGAGTGATTGGAAAGATTGAATTTAGAATACAGTCTTGATTACTCACTGCATGCCATATGCTTAACCAGAACAGGGAGACAGTACCAAAAGAAGTTTGATGTAATTGACTCCACCATTTATCTGTGCATAAATCCAGAGTGCACAGGCTTCAATGAAAAAAAGAAAAACAAAAATATTTCCCTTCCATCACAGGTACAGAAAAACAAAGCAACAGGTGGATTTGGCCCTAAAATGATAGGAAAAACAACCACCTGAGCTGCTCAGAAACAGAATTGTGATCTCTTTCCCTAGTAGCCCCTACTATGGTCTAAATGTTCAAATGAAACTGTTCTCAACATGCAAAACATAAACAAGAGAGAGAAAGATGTTAAAACATAGGAGGAAGCATCATAAATAATATATAATTGTTTACAGATGGTCTTGTAAATGAAGTGTTTGCTTATGAGCAGCAAGCCTGAATTTTGCAAGACACCCAGAGCCAAAAAGTTAATAGAACTTCAATAACAGAGTGGTTTGTAGGAGAAGTGATAGTAATCCGTCTCTAAGAAGAATGGTAACAATGAATGACTAGATCTATATAGATCTGGAGACTGTTAATTTCTGTCTAGATTGGGAGCAGCTTTTATATTAATCTAGGTTATTATGTCACAAACAAGACTATGAAAATATAATTGATACATAAACCAATTTTCAACAGAATATATAGGTTTTTATGTGAAATATCCCAATTTCAACAATGACATTAAATACAGATTTATAGCATTATGTGGGGCTAATAGTATAGACTATCAAAACCTATCTGCAAGCTATATTTGGCTTATGGGACACAGTTTAACTTCTATTATAGGATACAGTCTTTTATGTTATGAAACTATTAATAATAAGAATACCAATAGCTGAGAGATAAAAGACATTTTAGAAGTGCCACTATTCCAAAGATTTTATATTTAGTCCTCACAAAAACAGACTGAGAAACAGAGACACATAAATGTTAATCAACTTGCCCAAGGTTACCTACATAGAAAGGACAGAAGATTTGGACCACATTTGACCTTAAATCTTAATGATAGATGCCTGGGTTGAGACTAGGCAAAGTCCCAAATAAGTCTAGTGACCCTAGCTAGGTATACATGTGTTAATTTCTGGAACCTAAACTAAGGTCTATGTAGAGTAATTGGCTTCAGTTTTAAATCTGAGTCAAAAATCCTCAAGAAATTAAAAATAGAACTTCCCTATGACCCTGCCATTGCACTACTGGATATTTACCCCAAAGATACAGATGTCGTGAAAAGAAGGGCCATCTGTACCCCAGTGTTTATAGCAGCAATGGCCACGGTCGCCAAACTATGGAAAGAACCAAGATGCCCTTCAACGGACAAATGGATAAGGAAGATGTGGTCCATATACACTATGGAGTATTATGCCTCCATCAGAAAGGATGGATACCCAACTTTTGTAGCAACATGGACGGGACTGGAAGAAATTATGCTGAGTGAAATAAGTCAAGCAGAGAGAGTCAATTATATGGTTTCACTTATTTGTGGAGCATAACAAATAGCATGGAGGACAAGGGGTGTTAGAAAGGAGAAGGGAGTTGGGGTAAATTGGAAGGGGAGGTGAATCATGAGAGACTATGGACTGAAAAACAATCTGAGGGGTTTGAAGTGGCGGGGGGGTGAGAGGTTGGGGTACCAAGTGGTGGGTATTAAAGAGGGCACGGATTGCATGGAGCACTGGGTGTGGTGAAAAAATAATGAATACTGTTATGCTGAAAATAAATAAGTTAATTAAAAAATATATTAAAAAAATCCTGGTGACCAAGGATGCTTTATCTATTATCAAAGACTAGGTCAGATAGACACATTCTTTGTCATAGACAAATTAATAAGAAATGATTAGTGGCACTGAAAGGTTTTTTAATGAATAACTTTTCTTTAGATACAAAAATATTTCATTATTAAAATTTTCATTTGCTAAAAAGATATATAAATGAAAGCATACATAAATAAACTAGACTCAAAATACCTTCATAGTGTACAATCCCATTTATATGACATTACAGGAAAGGGAAAGCCATAGTGAGCAAAAAGAGATCAGAAGTTTCCAGAAGTTTGGCATGAGTAGAAACACTGATCCAGATACATTTGGGGAATAAGGTAAGTGCTGTATATCTTCATTGTGACAACCATTTCACAGCAAGGCAGAGTAATTCTGTGTTTTAAATTAAAACAACTTTAGGGGCACCTGGGTTGCTCAGTGGCTCAGTGGCTTAAGCTTCTGCCTTCAGCTCAGGTTGTGATCTTGGGGTCCTGGGATTGAGCCCCACAAAGGGCTCTCTGTTCAGTGGGTAGCCTGCTTCCCCTTCTTTCTCTGCCTGCCTCTCTGCTTACTTGTGATCTCTGTCTGTCAGGTAAATAAATAAAATCTTTTTAAAAAATTAAATTAAATTAAAACAACTTTAGAAAAAAATGTCTTCTGATCAGTTCCTATAAATTATTACCATGCTGTTTAAGGCACACTATGGTTCAATCTCTCCCTACATCCTCAACCTCAATCCTCATCTTTTGGTTTGGTCATTTTGCTATAAATGCAATATGTTCTTTCTACTCCTTTGAAGTGATAACTACCTTAGGTCTAGGAACAAACTGCTGGCAGCATTTCAAAGGGCTAAGTTCTCCTATCCAGTTATTGGCATAAATGCCCTTTCTTCTTAGAGGCCAGGGGTGAACATTTCCCCACCCAAATAGTTATCTTATCTCATCCTCTTTTAGATTCTTTGTTATTTAGTTAACTTGTTTAATTATACACAAGAATATAAATTTCTCAAAATATTTTCAGAGATGACACAAAAATGTTTCACTTAAAGAAAATAACAAAAACAATAACTTTGGTGAATTCTTGACATATTTAATTTTTTCATTGTATTCCATCTGTGTCCCACAACAAGAATATGAACACTGTAGGAAAAAAAAAATCTTTACCTGTTATATACACAATGATCCATTGATATATTATACATTCCATGTTGTTAATCATTTCTATGATATGCATTATAGACCACTGTTACACATTATGCAGTGTGTTTTACATCTTATAAATTATATTATGTATTTTCTGAACTAAATAAAATGTATTTTTATTTGCTAAAATGTAAATTACATATTCTTTAAGTCAGAATAGAAATTAGCAAGCTATAATCAAATTGGGGCATGCCAAATGTTTTCATAAATAAATTTTTATTAGAATACTCACACCCATTAATTTATGTATTGTGCTGACTTTATGCTACAGAGATAGTAATGATTAGTTGCAAAGAGATCATATGGCCCTTCCACCTAAAATAGGTAGCACCCAGACCTTTATACAAACAGTTTGACAACCCATATCCTAGGTGATGAGTATTAGATCTTTCTTTTTCCCTCTTTTTTATCTATATATCTATCCACCTGTATGTATTTATAATTAAATTACATGGATTTAAAAATTAATACAGGTATGTTTCTTTAGTTATGCCACTATTATTTCTCAAATGGGTTATTATGGAAAAACAAAAACAAGTAAAATTACTCTCCTCTTTGACATTCCTAAATCCACTTTACCTTCTAAATTCTAGGCTCCAAAGAAAGAATGCCAACCACCTTGCTTAAAAATCTTCTATTTTTTCCCTTTATACTTAGGAAAAAATCAATAACCTTTGTCCTGATTACAATCCTATACAACCTGGCTTCCACAATGCTCCAAACTGACCTTTTCCCTCCGACTCCAGTCCTCACTCATGCCAAATCCCTTCTTCTCTCTTCCTGGAATACTCTTCCCACAATCTTTCCATAGTGAGGATTTCTTGCCATTCAGATCTCGGCATAAAAGTTACCTTCTCAAAGACTTCCTTGTCTACCCAACCTGAAGTTATTTTTCTTGTTTATATGTTACTTTTAATTTATCCCAACATGGAAATAAAAGTCTAATGGAATTGAAGTGTTTGTTTTTTCTTTGTCCTCTCCTATTCTCTTCAATACCAATAATATCAGAGTAATGACTGACCTTGCCTGTCTAAAAAAATCTACTTTGTAGAAAAATACACAAATTGTTTTTGTATCCTACTATTTCTATACATGTAGCTGATTAGTCAGTAATAAATAATGCAGCATTAAGAAAATAATTTAAGAAGACTTATTCAACATTTTTGATATGTGCAACTTTCTGAAATATCAGTTCTCTATTTTGATTTCTCATGTCAAAATATCCTTTAAGTTTTCTTTCCCCTAGCAAGTTCAAATGTCCAGTATATTTCTGATCATTTAGGTATCTTTAATTTTTCTTCACACTTATAACAACAATCAGAAAGGAAATAATATTAAGGGATAATCCTTTTTAGAGTCATGGGACTAAATTCTTTTGAGGTGGGATTAAATTTTTTATGTTTATATATGTAATGTTATAGCTTTCACCTTTCAATGAATACGTTTCTTCCTATGACTAGTTCTCTTTTCATTAATTTGCTGCTGAGAATTTTAATTCTGAAATCTAAATTCTTATTAAATCTTACTAAAATTTTGTATTATCTTAACTTTTAACAAATTCTGTATTTATACTCTATGAGGATAATTACCATATCTGATATGTTCTCCTTTAATTCTCAATGTCCAGCTATGGGCCCGACACACAATAGTTTCTTAATAAAAACTTTTTTATGTGAATGAAAAAACACCTTTATATGTCTTCTCATTTATAATATTTTTGTCTCCCCTTATGCTTTTCATAATCTCAGGATAATCAACTGTCTCACTTTTGATAGGTAATTTTATGCATCAACTTGTCTGGGCTACAGGGTACTCACTTATTTGGTTAAACATCCTGTGAGACTGTTTCCGGATGAGATTAACATTTGAATCAGTGGACTTCATAACATAGATTACCCTCCCCAGTGTGGATGGGTCCCATCCAATCCAATGAAGGTCTTACTATGACAAAAAGGCCAAGTAAGGAAGAATTCTATCTTACTGTCTTAGAACTGGGATATTGGGCTTCTCCAGCCTTAAGACTCAGAATAGGACTGAAACTCACACCATTCTCTTGGTCCTCAGGCCTTGGGTAGAACCAAAGCATCAGTTTTCCTGGTCTTCAGCTTATCTACAACAGATCCTGAAACTCATCAGAATCTTCAATTGTATAGGTCAATGTCTTTTTATAAATGAAAAAAATATATAATCTTATGTTTCTTTTTCTCTGGAACACATGACTAATGCATTATTAATGTGAATATCTGTCATAATAAGTTGATGCTTTACTGTTAGCAGTGTAGGTTTATCTTTATCATAGCCCTTTAATTTTCTCTTTACTTCTCTTACAGGCATACTTTACCTTCAAATAACCACACACTTTTAGCCTATCATCTATTCTTTTTCTTTATGATGCTTTATTGCTGTTATATACATGTAAAGACTTCTTATATTATATCAACTATTTCAGGATGGAAATTGCTGAAAGATTTGTCTATATATCATGTCAAGTCAATCCTGTATGCTTCCCTTTTGATTCTTTATGGGAAAACTCTCATTTATATTGGAATGCATGTTATAATTTCCTGATTCTGTTTATATATCATATAAGCTTGAGATAGCTCTCTAGGTCCATCACTTATCAACCAGCAGTCTAACTATTCTAAGCGTCCACAATGATTTAATTGTAGTCCTCTCTGAAACAAAGAGAATGGAAGGTAGTTATTCACAATCCATGACCTAGTTTCTAGAGCTAATCAGAAATTAATTTAATTGGGCATTAATGGATTACGATAGTTTTCCCTACAACATCCCCATTGCAATTGCAGCAAGAATAAATATCCTGGAGTTGGTGATTTTTATATTTTAGATAAACATAAAAAAATTCTCTTAATTCCTAGGATGACTCTTCTCCTCTTGGTGACATCTTTTTCTGACCTTACCACATGATCTTTTACATATGAAATCTCCCCACTGGTCTATTTTGTCTGAGTTCATAATTACTGAAAATGTAAAGAAATAATTTACTTCAGTCAACAGCCATTCTGGCAGAGTGATAAGTCTGACCAATCTCTACAGTGCCAGATTTGGTCAGAATCTGAACAAATATAATTGTAAACAGGACTTAGATTTTTGGTTTTAAATAAAACATTGTCATTTATCACAACTTATTTCAAATCAGTGTACTAATTAAGAAATGTTTCTCAAACTAATAGAAACTTAAGTTTTATTCAATTGAATTTTATTCAATTTCCATTGCTGTTGTAGAGTTTTGTCCATTGTTGGCAGAGGTGGGAGGAGTTAAGTGGGGACATGGGTTACAATGGGTGATGGGGATTAAGGAGTGCACTTGTTGTGATGAGACATGGGTGTTTTATGTAAGTGATGAATCACAATTCTACAGCTGAAACAAATATTACATTGTATGTTTAACTAACTGGAATTTAAATAAAAACTTGAAAAAAGAAAAAAATAAAATAAGAAAAAACTCAGGCATTAACAGAAGTACTATATAATCGTGGTAAAATGTTGGAGTAAAAGTATATTTGATTTTTTAAGCATCATAAATAGAGACTCAAATGTTAACATAAGGAGCTCAAGGAAATTGACAGCATGGACTATTTTAATGCAGACTTTCAGTCTCCAAAGTAGTTGTTCCCAATTAAATCATAGTATCTATAAATTTCCTTTTATTTTATACATTTTAAGGAAGGTAAGAAACTTCCTTACTTTTTTTTGGAAGTAACAAAGTCATTTAAATTTTTAAATTTAAATTTAGTTAAGATAAGTAAATATTTTAATTGATAGTAGAATGACTCATTAAATTCCTTCTTGCTGAATGATGCAGAGTTTATCACATATAAACACAAAATGCATATTCTAACTTTATTTTTGTATTTAGTTATCCTAGATTTCTTTAAAAAATTTTGCATTATGTAATACAATAAAAATAAATAAATACTGCATTGCTTTTTATAAAAATAAACACAAACCTTTTTTTTTGTATTATGATTATGGATCTCCCCCTCCACTTTTCTGTATCTTTAATGTACACTAAGATATAATAACTATAGCAATAATCAATGAATACTTCATAGTTACAAATAGGATAAAATAACTTATTTCTTGGATAATATATTACTTTCTAAATTTATATACAAGTTCTCACTTTTCTTCCTGGCTTTTCTTAATATCTCCTCTTATATCTCTTATAAGTAATTCCACATGGAGCTGCCTTTGATCTTTAATTTCTGGATTAAAATGTCAAAAGAGGATATGTAAATGTGAATGAAAGTTGCTGCTCTTATTAAATACTACATTAAAATTTTTAGGGGGGGAATGGTTCACATGAATACCATAAAAGACATTGAAACATACTATAAAATACTTGCTGAAAAATTATATAATAAATGATAATCTTTTGAAATTTAAATCATAAAATTAGCATATAATGAAATAAACTAGACAAAACTTAGAACTAAAATCAGACTATTGTGCATATTTGGTTATAATCACATAAACGCACCTTCATCTATTTAAATCATGTTTCTCAAAGAAGAAGGAGAAAAAAGTAAGAATAAGGAGAAATAAGTAAGAAAAAAGTAAGAATTTATTAGCCAATAAATGATTTAACTCTGAGAGTTATCAATTGAAAAGATGTTAAAAATCTGAGACACCTAGGAGGCTCAGTTGGTTAAGCGTCTGCCTTCAGCTCAGGTCATGATCTCAGGGTCCTGGGATCCAGTCCCACATTGAGCTCTTTGCTCAAGCCCCTCCCCCAAAATGCATGCATGCATGGTTTCTGACAAATAAATAAAATCTTTTAAAAAAAGATATTAAATACCCAACCAAGCACTGTACATGCAGAGGCCAAGATAATATTATAGACATAAAGTCTACATTATTGTGTAGACATATATAAACATAGCATCTTGGTCCTTTGTCACTGAATATTTATTAATAAACTTTTTTTGATTCTATGTTCACAGATAAAATTGATATACTCAATCACCTGCCTTCACATTGATGCAGCAGGAAAATAAATCAGAAACAGCTGATATTAGAAGCAGTGAAAGACAAGCTAATAAACACAAATATGTTAAATTGTAAGAATATGTAGATGTGAGTATGGATGTGGATGTTTGTATGTAATATAGTTTATCTTATAAACTTACAAACAATATCTAAGAACATGTAAAATGAAGCAAGACATTAATAACTTCCTTGCTATGAAAAGCATTCTTAATTCCATGGCTAGTGTTTTAATCTAAAATTTCAACTAATTTAATATAATGTGCCATTCACAAGTCTCCTGTGAATCATTAAGGAAATAGTTAACCTAGTGATTGAGATATTAAAAGAGGAAAATTGTTTCCTGCAGTAATATTCCTGCATTGTTTGTGAATGACATTGATAATATGATAAACTCTTCCTTAACTTTAGTTTATTGATTGTGATAACGTTATATAGAAAGAAATTCCCAAAGCCTTTTCAAAGTGAAAACAAACAAACAAACAAACCAAATTTTCTATCCCCTTTACTGTGGGCAGTAATATGCCACCTCCATAATCATTTTTTTTAACTGTGCCAATTTTTATCCAAAATTTCAGGCTTAGAGGATCACTATCTCATTGGAGTTGATTGATGGTTCTGGCAAGTAAATTCTCTAGGGCATCTTTAGAGAAATAGAATAGAAAACTCCATAAATAAGGAATATTTAACTATTAGCAATAGAAGCATAATCTTCTATTCCATCTTCTACAACTTAGGAACATAGAATGAAAAGAACATTGCAACTCACATTTCAGAATTTAGATAGTTCACCTTTAAAACAGTTCCAGAAAATAAATGGGATGTTGGAATATAAAGCAGGAAAAGGTGACTAAAAGAGGCAGTTTCAGATTTGCAATTTACATATAGATACAGGGTAGTTTTTAAAAAAGCTCTCGTGTATTTATCTCCCACTTCTCAATTCTTTCATCAGCTCTTCTAAAGGCATATATGAACAAGGCATTAAGAAAGTCTCTCATGGACAGGACTGGAAGAGATTATGCTGAGTGAAATAAGTCAAGCAGAGAAAGTCAATTATCATATGGTTTCACTTATTTGTGGAGCATAACAAATAGCATGGAGGACAAGGGGAGATGGAGAGGAGAAGGGAGTTGAGGGAAATTGGAAGGGGAGGTGAACCAAGAGAGACTATGGACTCTGAAAAAACAATCTGAGCGTTTTGAAGGGGTGGGGGGGTGGGAGGTTGAGGGATCCAGGTGGTGGGTATTAGGGCACGGATTGCATGGAGCACTGGGTGTTGTGCAAAAATAATGAATACTGTTACGCTGAAAAAATAAAAAATTATATATAAAAAAAGAAAGTAAGAGTAGAAGATGGGAAAAAAAATGAATGAGACGAAGAATGAGAAACAACCTAAATATTCACAAAGAGAGGGATTGGATAAATAAATTGTTATATACAGATCTTCCTTGACTTATAATAGAGTTATGTCCTAATAAACAACTGTAAGTGAAAATATTGTAAGGTGCAAATGCATTTAACACACCTAACCTACTGAACATCACAGCTTAGTCTACTGTACCTTAAATGTACTCAGAACACTTCTTTTAGCCAGCACTTGGGCAATATCATCTAACACAAAGCCTGTTTTATAGTGAAGTGCTGAATATCTTGGGCAATTTATAGAATACTGAAAGTGAAAAACAGAATGGTCATATAGGTACAAAATGACTGTTTAAGCATATCAGTTGTTTTTTTCTCATGATAGTGTGCCTGACTGGGAGCTGCAGCTCACTGTCACTGCCCAACATCAAAAGAGAGTATTACATTGCTTATCTCTAGGCCAGAAAAAGATCAAAATTCAGAACTTGAAGTGTGGTTTCTACTGAACACGTATCACTTCCACACCTTCACAAAGCTGAAAAATCATAAGGCAAACTATTTTAAGTCAGGAATTGTCTGTATTCACATAATAAAAGAGAATACTGGGGGCGCCTGGGTGGTTCAGTGGGTTATAGCCTCTGCCCAGCATTGGGCTCTCTGCTCAGCGGGGAGCCTGCTTCCTCCTCTCTCTCTGCCTGTTTCTCTGCCTACTTGTGATCTCTGTCTGTCAAATAAATAAATAAAATCTTCAAAAAAGAAAAAAAAGGAGGATACTGCATTAAAATAAAGTATTACTATATGTAACTCATGGATAAATCTCAAAACTGAAAGACAAATTTTAAACAAAATTAAAGATGGCATATATAGTTTGGATACCATTTGCGGAAAAACTAAAAACATGCAAGCAATATTAGATATTATTTTTGAATATAATTCTAGTAATAAAAAGAAGAAAACCTAGTAAGTATCATAAACTACCAATTGAGATACTGGCTTTCTCTAGAGTAGGCAAAAAAAGATGCATTTAGATTTGGATGCACACACAGTTTAAAGTGTTTCTACAATTTTGTATGTTTTTGAAGTAAAATTTCAAAGTTTGAAGCAAATAAAGTATAAATATTTGTTCAAGTTGAGCTGTGAGAGTTATAACATTGTACCGTTTCCCTATTTGTTTGAAATAGTTTATAAAATTAAGAGAAAATATTTAAAATTTACATATATATGTATATTTATTTTTAAAGCTTCTTTGTTTAAAGTTCTAGCATACTGAATAAAGTCTAAATGATAAATATGTTAGTGTTTGGTTCTTTACACTAATATTATATAACACAAATTAAAACTAAAAACTATCTAAATAAATAGCATATTTTTGTTTTGAAAGAAATTGAGATTAAGTTCTTGACTAGCAAAGACAACTGTAATTTAAATGCAAGAATTATTATCCACATCACTTTATTTAAAGAATAGCAAATAATATATATCAAAGCTACATAGCTTTTTAAGCCTTACTCACCCAGGCATTCATGAATTCAAGTAATAAAAAATCAAGTTACTGGATAAAACTGTAAATTATGGTTTTTATATTATTCACTATCCTGTCATTTGTGGTCAAAGGTACTGAAAGTAAAATGAGAGAATTATGACATTTTCTTATGAGAACTAAAGTTTAAATAAGAAACAATGAAATGTTACCATCTGTCCTATTTCACAATGACCTATGAACAATGAAGAAGTCTATTATTTTTGCTTCATTATAATAGATAAATTAAGACTATTACACAAAGGTAAAATGACATAATTGGAGAATGTCGATATTCCACCAAGTCTTGCAATATTCCAATCACTCTTGCATGCACTGTTATCATACATATCCTGAAAGAAGTCTATCTCTCTATGTTCTGTTCCACCTTCTTCTCCCCAAATTAGGGGGGGATATTGATATTTTCTCTCTTTTGGCTTTCAAATTAAATGAGTTTTACCCATTGAGGTTATAATGAAACAAAGGTTTTAGTGGTCAAGTATTTAGTTACTGATGAATTAAATCTGCATATTCAAACAGATCCATTCCCACTGAGCTGTAGATTTAGGTGATTATTCTCTGGTTTCTTACCATTCAGTTTTTCCTCTCTTACCCTATGATCCTCTGTGCTATTTCTTATATTCCACATATGATCTCCAAAAAAGATATACAAAAGGCCAGCAGACACATGAAAAAATACTCCACATCACTAGTCATCAGGGAACTACAAATGAAAACCACAATGAGAAACCACCTCACACCAGTTAGAATGACTAAAATTAACAAGACAAGGAACAACAAACAATGTCAAGGATGGGGAGAAAGGGGAACCCCTTATAATGTTAGTGGGAATGCAAGCTGGTACAGCCACTCTGGAAAACAGTATGGTGGTTTCTCAGGAAGTAAAAGATAGAGCTATTCTATGACCTATCAATTCTACTAGTGTATTTTTACCCCAAAGATACAGATGTAGTGATAAAAGGGGCACCTGCATTCCAATATCCATAGCAGCAATTTCCACAATGGCCAAACTGGAAGGAGCTGACATTCCTTTAACAAATGAATGGATAAAGAAGGTATGGTTCATATATACATTATTTTACTTTGAAGAGTTGTTTCTAGGAAATATGTGGGTGTCAGGACTGCTGGGCCTTGGCTTGAAAGCAGTTTATGAGACAAGATCCTAAGGCTAACTACATAAGAGAGACCAATCACTTGATAACTGGACTGTGTATCATTAAATCAGCAAGACATGAACATTAACCTGTGATCTTGGCATAAAAATGATGGACAGATAGGCACAGGAAGAGATAATATAGTCCTGGATAGGAACAAAGAATAAAGCTCAAATAGAAGGAAAACTCACAAGAATGAGATTTAAATAATTTGAGAACAGAGAGAAGTATAAGAGTTGAGTAATTGCATGCCCCCTCCAGAAGCATTCATCTCTTTTACATATATTTTGATATATTCCTATAACTATGACATGCAACTTCCTATTTGACCCCTTGGGTACCAAATAATATGTACTTATCAACTAATCATTAGAAAGTATATGTAGAATGTAAAACTTTACAATCTGTTTACAATGATAAATATTTGATCATCTCCTTTAATTAAAATGTCATTCTCAATCTTAAATATAAAGATATGTATATTTTTTTACTTATAATTTCTAATATAATCTGAAGTAATATAGCTTTTTTATAACATTTTTATGTGTGGCAGCTACCTCTCTTTACTCTTCCAAGTCTAATTTTTTCCTTCATGGGTATACTTGTATCAATTAATAAGCTCCTCACATTTCCTCACACCCAGTTTAAATAAAGCTAATAATTTATTTATACCCATTTCAATGTAATAAAACATTAATTACATTTTCTAAAGGATATTTGTTCTCCTTGTGTCTTTAAAAGTATCCTGAGAACTGATTAACTGCCTAAGGTGACTTTAAAATGCAATCGAAAATGTAAAAACTAAGAAGAAAAAAATAGTAAATATCCAAAAAGTAGTTGCTGCAGCTAAATGTTAATTAAGTTGTTCAATTAACATTTTCATTTTCAGTATTTCTTACTAGTGTTTTTGCCTTGATATTTTTCAGTACATAGGAATTAATTTTGTGACATTGATTTTAAAACCATCATAAGCATAACCTCTTCTCATAACTGAAAAAATTTTTGTAAAATATTTAAGAATATAAAAGGGGGTATTTATAGTGGTAGTATTAAAAACTCTAATATTTTAGACTAACAATTTACAAAAAGAAAAAACTCATGTGTGAAAGATAATTTTGAAACTTTAATAAAATGAATTCAAATTAAATTTATTTATTTTCAGCATAATAGTATTCATTATTTTTTCACCACACCCAGTGCTTCATGCAATCTGTGCCCTTTATAATACCCACCACCTGGCACCACAACCTCCCACACTCCCGCCAGTTCAAACCCCTCATTTGTTTTTCAGAGTCCATAGTCTCTCATGATTCACCTCCCCTTCTAATTTCCCCCAACTCCCTTCTCCTCTCAAACTCCCCATTATCACCACTGCTATTCAACATAGTACTAGAGGTCCTAGCCTCAGCAATCAGACAACAAAAGGAAATTAAAGGCATCCAAATCGGCAAAGAAGAAGTCAAATTATCACTCTTTGCAGATGATATGATACTCTATGTGGAAAACCCAAAAGACTCCACTCCAAAACTGCTAGAACTTATACAGGAATTCAGTAAAGTGTCAGGATATAAAATCAATGCACAGAAATCAGTTGCATTTCTCTACACCAACAGCAAGACAGAAGAAAGGGAAATTAAGGAGTCAATCCCATTTACAATTGCACCCAAAACCATAAGATACCTAGGAATAAACCTAACCAAAGAGGCACAGAATCTTCACTCAGAAAACTATAAAGTACTCATGAAAGAAATTGAGGAAGACACAAAGAAATGGAAAAATGTTCCATGCTCCTGGATTGGAAGAATAAATATTGTGAAAATGTCTATGCTACCTAAAGCAATCTACACATTTAATGCAATTCCTATCAAAGTACCATCCATCTTTTTCAAAGAAATGGAACAAATAATTCTAAAATTTATATGGAACCAGAAAAGACCTCGAATAGCTAAAGGGATATTGAAAAAGAAAGCCAACGTTGGTGGCATCACAATCCCGGACTTCAAGCTCTATTACAAAGCTGTCATCCTCAAGACAGCATGGTACTAGCACAAAAACAGACCCATAGATCAATGGAACAGAATAGAGAGCCCAGAAATAGACTCTCAACTCTATGGTCAACTAATCTTCGACAAAGCAGGAAAGAATGTCCAATGGAAAAAAGACAGCCTCTTCAATAAATGGTGCTGGGAAAATTGGACAGCCACATGCAGAAAAATGAAATTGGACCATTTCCTTACACCACACACGAAAATAGACTCAAAATGGATGAAGGACCTCAATGTGCGAAAGGAATCCATCAAAATCCTTGAGAAGAACACAGGCAGCAACCTCTTCGACCTCAGCCACAGCAACATCTTCCTAGGAACAACGCCAAAGGCAAGGGAAGTAAGGGCAAAAATGAACTACTGGGATTTCATCAAGATCAAAAGCTTTTGCACAGCAAAGGAAACAGTTAACAAAATCAAAAGACAACTGACAGAATGGGAGAAGATATTTGCAAACGACATATCAGATAAAGGACTAGTGTCCAGAATCTATAAAGAACTTAGCAAACTCAACACCCAAAGAACAAATAACCCAAGCAAGAAATGGGCAGAGGACATGAACAGACATTTCTTCAAAGAAGACGTCCAGATGGCCAACAGACACATGAAAAAGTGCTCCATATCACTCGGCATCAGGGAAATACAAATCAAAACCACAATGAGATATCACCTCACACCAGTCAGAATGGCTAAAATCAACAAGTCAGGAAATGACAGATGCTGGCGAGGATGCGGAGAAAGGGGAACCCTCCTACACTGTTGGTGGGAATGCAAGCTGGTGCAACCTCTCTGGAAAACAGCATGGAGGTTCCTCAAAATGTTGAAAATAGAACTGCCCTATGACCCAGCAATTGCACTATTGGGTATTTACCCTACAGGCACGGGAATATCTTCTATGTCCACCTGTACATTAATAATGCTTTTGGAAATTGGACGGGCATTAAGGAGGAAAGAGATTAAGCTTATCAAAAAAAAAAAATAAGTGAGAATACTTCTTGGTGCTAGAAAAAGGAACTATCTTCCCTTTAGAAGAAGACTCTAGAAGTCAGAGGACTCTAGAAGCCTAGAGAGCAAAGTAACTCTGGTTTTTAGTTTGGCTATCACATAGAAATTGAGAAAGGAAAGAGCATGGGAAGTATCTGGAGAAAAGGCTACAGTTTTAATTTTAGTGGAAAGCTAATCAAAAATATTATTAAACTTCAGTATAAGTGAAGTTCTTCAAGAAACCTACTTTTAATATTCTATAAAAATTTAGCAAATATACAGGCCTATGCCCTACATACCAACAGTCCAATTATTATTTGCAGTTCCAATTTGTATATTCAAGATCTGACAATTTTTCAAAACTTCTTTAAAAATTCCATTGAGTTACGATAATTTTAAAGAGGTATTGACCTCTCTCATTATAATTAAATCTTTCCAATTAGTTCTGACACCTATAGTCATTGTAAAGAAGTCAAATATTTCCTTTCTTAGAATAGAACATTAATACTGAAGATACTTTTCATTCTCAATTGGCTTCTTTTTTTCTCTATTCCTCTTTCGTATTCATCCCACTTTGTTTGCTTTTAAATAGTATATGTATGATCTTATACCTAATTTATTACCTCTTTTATTGTCAATTCCTCTCAGTTCCTTCTTTTCCTTTCCCTAGTTATATATTAGTTATGAAACTAATAAAGTTGCTGGTTTCCACCTAATCAAGGACATAAAGTCTGCTCATCAAAATAATTTAAACAGTCATTTTCTATGTTAGCACCCCCTTGCTTGTTTTAGAAATCATAAAAAAAAAAATATTATAGTAAATATGCCTCACCTTACTGCTAGTGTCACTTTTCCGGGCTTTCAAAATGGTAACTTATGGCAATAAAACAACATAGCCAAGTCCCAAACACACATTTAGCTTGCAATCATCAAGCTAGGAAAATTCTCTGCAGAGAACATATATAACATACATAAAATTTATAACAAATATAGAATTGCTGCTGAGGGTATCACTGCTTTATGAAACAAACAAACAAAATCACAGGTGGCTTTTTAATGCCCCAAAATTACTCTAAAAAATGTGTTTTTTTGTTTTTTTGGATGTGTGGTTTGTTTTTTGTGTTTTCTTCTTCTTCTTCTTCTTCTCCTTCTCCTTCTCCTTCTCCTTCTCCTTCTCCTTCTCCTTCTCCTTCTCCTTCTCCTTCTCCTTCTCCTTCTCCTTCTTCTTCTTCTTCTTCTTCTTCTTTTTTAACAGTATGACATTTGAGTGTAATAAAGTGGGATTTTGTATTGCCAATCAAGGCAAATGTGAAACACATAAAACTCTCAGTTAGGGGCGCCTGGGTGGCTCAGTGGGTTGGGCTGCTGCCTTCGGCTCAGGTCATGATCTCAGGGTTCTGGGATCGAGTCCCGCATGGGCTCTCTGCTCAGCAGGGAGCCTGCTTCCTTCTCTCTCTCTCTGCCTGCCTCTCAGTGTACTTGTAATTTCTCTCTGTCAAATAAATAAATAAAATCTTTAAAAAAAAAAAAAAAACCTCTCAGTTATCCTGGGAAGGACACAATGTGTTGTTGGATATAAGTGCCTCACACTATAGGTTGCTGTACCCAGGTCTCTATTTCTATTAGGGAGGCACTGCTTTCAGAGTTAATTTCTGGTCTCCCTCAGACCCCTTACTCCTAGCAGTAAAGAAAGAGTAACAAACGTTATGAGTGATCCTGGAAAAATAGACAAATATTTTCTTGTTTGTCCCTTTTCTTCTTCCTTCCTTCCAACTTTAAGAATTGTTACCCACAAAAGTCCACATTCTGGTCTGCCTATTGAAATTTTACCAGAATAGGTCCCTATAAGGAAAATCATAAATTTGCCCAACATATTCTGGTCTGAGAAGAGATCAACTTAGTTCTATAGCACAATATTAGCAAGCCCCTTAGCTATTAGACTTAAACCCACATTTTTGAACCTAGCTTTTGTCAATAAAGTGCTGTTTTGGTCTTCAATATGTTGAAATTTTATGCTCTAAATATCTCAGTTGTTCAGGTCTTAGCCGGGGAAATAGGAATATTATGTATTGGTTAAACTAAATCCCCATTTCTGTTCATTTAGGCTAGGGATATTGAAAGATTTGGAGAAGAATGTGGGGATAACAATTCTTTATCAAGGCAGGAAAATTTGATAACATATTCTTGTGATTGAAGCTGGAATAACTGAGCAGTTAGTTTCTGCTGCTGTGTAGGTGAGGCCTTTAGCCTGAGGTATTTTGATCTTAGCTTGAGATTGTAGTTTATGGAAATGTCCTTCAGCAAATACCTGGGCCACAGATGTAAACCCAGAACTGGGCTCCTTATGCCTAAGGCCAGTGTGAGCAATCAGCATGCACCTGCTGCATGAGGCTTCACGGGACCCTCAGACCATCAACGTGCTGATCTCACTGCAAGTCGTAATGATTCAACTATTGGAGAAAGTGTATAGAGAGCCTTTTGGACATAAAGTGCAGAAGAGATGTGCCTGGGTGGCTCAGTTGGTTAAGCATCTACCTTAGGCTTGGGTCATGATCCTGGAGTCCCAGGTTTGAGCCCCACTTTCCTGCTCAGCTGGGAATCTGCTTTTCCTTTTGTTCCTCCCCCACCCCTGCTCTCTCTGCTCTCTCTTTCCCTCCCTCTCTCTAATAAGTAAATAAAAATCTTTAATAAAATAGGTGAAACCAACTTAGAGGAATTTCAGATAAAAGATTGGGAAATATAAACATAACCTACTCAAGATTTCTTGATAAACTTCAAGCGACAATTTTATGGTGGGGTGGGAGAAGTGGAGAGGTCACAGGAACTCTTTCTATCATGGAAAAGCATGGTCAAGAAGTTAATGAAATTAAGACTCTAAGGAAAGGCTGAATAAAGACAGGGCATATATAGAGGACAGTAATGGATCACTGGATTTTAGGGTTAATGGGCTAATATATTTTGTGTATAATTGTTCAACTTATAAAAGTAAAAGTAAAAAAACTTTTTCAGATTGTTTGGCATATCACAAGGATATTTTCTGTAGGAGTCTAAGTACTTATTTTAAAACATGTAATTTACTGAATTTCTGTTATTTAATATTAATGAAATTAAATATTTATTAATATTTAATACTTTTATGAATTATACAGGCTAATCCTCAAAACACATGACCCTCTTATAGTTAAGGTGATAATATGTTGTGAAGTAACAAACATAATTAACTCAACCTTTGCTTTTTGATTATGTATGTATTATTGTTTAGAATTACTCTAATACTTTAAATTTTAATTTAATTGTGAATAAAGAAAGCATTATCTTTTAAATGCTTTAATTTAATCCTGGAAAAAAATAGGTTTGAGTTAGAGGAGCAAGAAGCAGCATGTCCAAATATATTTCCAATGAGTACAGTTAAATTGTTAAAGAATTTCAGTTGCTCTGAAAAGCTTAGCTATACAAGTCCATAGAATACAAAGAGAGTCAAATACATTAGATGAATGCTGAAAGCTTTATAAAGATCTATTTCTTCCACTCAGACCTACCTATCCTCTCTTAGGGGGCATAGCTTCTGTAAGAAGCATAACTATGAGAGCCAACAGGTCTCATCTTTTAGGATTTGCATATTTACCTCTTCCCTCATTTTTTTTTTTTAGTATTTTTATTACTGTGGCTTAATGGCTTAACTTCTCCAAATGTAGTTTTCTGTAAAACAAAGTAAACTAAGCAGAAAATTAATGTGACTACAAATAAAAGGGAAATGGTGTTTACTCTTCATCTCAATTTCTAAAGCAGGCCTGGAAAAACACGGTAAAGATTTCATAACTCTTGGGTGCCTGGGTGGCTCAGTGGGTTAGGCTGCTGCCTTCGGCTCAGGTCATGATCTCAGGGTCCTGGGATGGAGCCCCGCATCGGGCTCTCTGCTCAGCAGGGAGTCTGCTTCCTCCTCTCTCTCTCTCTCTGCCTGCCTCTCTGCCTACTTGTGATCTCTCTCTGTCAAATAAATAAATAAAATCTTAAAAAAAAAAAACTTAAAAAAAAAAGATTTCATAACTCTTATGGCTGCAACTAGTTTGTGTTTATTATTACAATGCAAAAATTTAAAACTGACACATAAAAACAACTCTACATTTTTTAATGCATTTCTTGCTGTATTTAAAATATATACTGATGAACTTGTATATCACATTGGAACACAGATGTTCCATGTCTTCATTTCTTGTGTATTATGATGAAAACACACCAATGGACAGATTTAATTGTAAGTTTATGTGGCAGCAAGAATCTTGAAGTCTGTACCTAGTTTTATTATCTATTGCCCACATAGGATGCTTCGCATCTCCAGAATCCTTACAAGATAGTTGAATGGCTCCTAATATTCATAACATACTTTGGGCACTTATTCATTCAACCAAGATTCTTTGAGCTTTTACCACAAGGAGGTACATGTAATTAGATTGTAGGAATACAGACACAGAAAAGACTAGGGATTTTCAAGGTTTTGGGGAGAAAAAACTAAGTGAAGAAACCTAAGCCATTTAGTATAATGAATGCTGAAATCCATAATGTACTATAGGAACAAAGTATAGGGATACCTAACCCAGTTTGGGGGAAGAGTCTAAAATCTAATGTTTGGATTTTTTTTTAACTTTTTGGGGGGCAGGTTTTCTTTTTTACCCTAAATGGAGGTGGACATCAGAACTTGAAAAAATTGTAGTTAGTGAGGTGAAGAAAGTGTGAAGAAAGCCAATAATAAGAGAAATGATAGTAATCCACAATGGAGTCAATCTTAGAATTGTTTCAAGACTCTCAACTCTAAAAAGAGGGAGATAGAGAAAGAGTTACAGTCATCTCAACACTACAGTATAGGGTATACAATTAAGGATGGGTCCCATCACCAGTAGTGAAAGGATGTAAAATTCATAAACATCAAATGATACACTTTTGTATAATACCACATTTTAAAGTACATGCAGGTTCTTACTGGGCCCCTAGTGGTATAGGACTGAAAAAAGTGTCGATAGCATTTTTAATTCAGTAATCTGTTGGATTATTTTCCAACACAGCAACATGAAAGGAAGGAAAAAACACCAATAGGCAGATTTTATGAATTGAAGAGATTCCTGATCAAAGACTACACTGGGCCTTAGGGTTAAAACAGCTTCAGAGTTTTTTTTGTTTTGTTTTGTTTTTTTGTGGAAAGTGAAATATAGAGAGATCAGGAACCAAGAGAAGCAAACAGAAAAATGGTAATTAAAGATCTTTAAATACATATGAGCTTATATAAACGAAGAGATACCCTGGGCAGATCTGAAGAGAAGTACCACCATTGTTAATCTCTAAATCAGCGAAACAGGAGTACTTTTATTTTGCTCTCTAAGAGAGGGAATAGACTAAGTAGAATTTTCCTCAGAAAATGGACAGTCCAGTACTATAAATTCTTAAGTGAACCCTCCCAAATAATTAAGGTTGGCAAATTTTCAACAACTCTAACACTGATTCAATTACCAATGAATGGAAAAAGAAGGATGGCTTTAGCAGCTTACAAAAATGTTTCTTTATTAAATGTTATATGAAAATTAGACTGATATAATCTTAAATTCCCCATTCATTCCTCAATTATATGTTAGAGTAGAAATATAAAATTTTGTGGAAGTTGAAAACACTCTGGAGATGCTGAGGTAGCTCTGTCCCTGCCTGATGAAAACATGATTCTGGGCGCCTGGGAAGCAGGCCACTGCCTTCGGCTCGGGTCACAATCTCAGGGTCCTGGGATCGAGTCCCATAAGCGGGGAGCCTGCTTCCCCTCTCTCTCTCTCTGCCTGCCTCTCTCTCCATCTACTTGTGATCTCTCTCTGTCAGATAAATAAGTAGAATCTTTAAAAAAAAAAAAAAAAGATACATGATTCTTTATCTTCTGTGGGGACACACTTCTAGATTGACTGTAGATTGGTCATCTGAGTGCTATAGGTTAAAAAGCCTGAATCAGGGGAATAATAACCCAGTGTTTCCCCACCAGTGGCTCTTCAAGGGTAGACATTGTTTAGAATTCCAAGCACATGGTTCAAATAAAAATAAATTGTATTTGGATTTATTTTTCTAAGTTTTCTAAAAATAATGTATCTCTTTATTGTCTCCATTCCTCAGCTGTCCCATTTTGATACACCACTGATTTCCTTCACTTACATTTTAATATTAGCTAATTTGCTCAGATTTTTTTTAACCTTCTGTTTATTATTCTCCAAATCTCTTTCTAATCTATTTGGTCAGAATTCCATATTCTGTGGACAATATTTCATAAATAGATAAGGGCTCTTGCATTAAAATGAATGCATATAGTCCATACATTATTCTTCCAAGGCTATTTAGATAAAGCTTTAGGCTAAGCTCTCTCAATTACCCCATTTGATTCACTCAGTTTAGGCCTATGGCCATGTACATTCAATAATGTCTTTCATGTCTTCAATGACAGTCTATAGAATCAGAAGCATAACTGGCTCACCTTGAACTCCTGAAATCATTTTCATATTGATTATAAATGGATTCTTCCATATCCATTTTTCTTTCATTCCCCTTCCTACCAATCTCAAACTTCCTTTTGGATATCTTACAGACTCATTTTGAGTTTCACCCTCAGGTCCATGGATTAAGCTAATTTCAGCCAAATATAGTGAAATCATTTGAGCAGAATAGACAAATATTGCAGTAGTGGGCATGTGTTACAAACAGAATGTTTGTGTCCTCCCCAAATTGGTATGTTGAAATCTAAATCCTAGTGCAACACAATAAGGAGGTGGACTTTGGGACATAATCAGGTCATCATGGTGGAGCCCTCGTGAATTGGATTAGTGCCGCATGAGATGAAGACAGAGAGCTAGCCACATGAGAATGAAGAGTTTAAAACCAGGCAGAGGTCCCTCACCCGAACTTGACCATGCTGGTAACCTGATCTCAAGCCTTGGGAACTAAAATAAATAAATTTCTGTTATTTATACGCCACCCAGTTGAATGTACCTTCTATAGCATCCCAAAGTTATTAAGAGCATGCAACATAAAATTTATTAATAGTGAGTCAAAATCTGTGTAAGGAATGCAGACATTTTTCCTAAGTAGAATCTTGAAAGTGTAAAAATGAGTTGCAAGCTATCTTGTGATTTAAAAAAAAAAAAAAAAATGGAGCCTGTGTTAGAATGAAAACAACATTTTGAAAGCAGACTAATAAGTTATAAATTAGACATTGATGATATCCTTTAGCCCCTGTAGTACGTTTTACCTGAAATACAGATATTTTCTACTTATGAACTAACACTATTTTCTCTGTTTAAATAGCAAACTTTCACTGAATGCTCTAAGCATTTTTTCAAATATTATCATAAACATCAAATAAACTTTTAAGATTTTATGATTATTATTTTATCTATTTACAGATGAAGAAACTTTCCTCAAATCCTATACCTAGTTAGTAAAGGACCTGGAATTCAAATCCCAACAATTTGACTCCAGGGCTTGAAACATTACCTGCTCTCTTAGAATCGCCAGATCAATTCTATTATAGCAAGCATTCTTATGAATTGATCATTTTCACCTGTTACTTCAAAATGATTGCATCTTTTTTTTTAATTACATTATTTGTCTGTTGGCATTCACCATTTACTTTTTGTTCCCTGAAGCAGTTGATCTTTTAAAAATGTATTTGAGTTTTTTTTTCCTTTAACTGTGTTCTATATTTATTTTTGTTTTCTTCCTTTCCATCTCATTTATAAAATATTACTGGATTCTTCATTTGGGAAAATAATCTTTTTGGAGATATTTTTATTTATTATTTTTGTTTATTCTCCCTATTCATCATTTGTTAAATTAAGTCAGGATGGTTACTTCCTAAATAAACAATAACAATAATTTTAGAGCAGGCTTCTCAGAGCAGTTTGATATACATCTGAGCATCACTGGATTTTTACATTTAGGTATTCATCTCTAGCTTTGGATTATATAAAATCAATTTACATTTTTTTGGAAACAGATATTGAACAAAGAGAACTAGGAAAATCACTTTGTTATATTATGGCGGTTATAACTGGTTGATAGATATCTATCTATATTAGCTAATGGCTAAAGGAAATAGATCCCTATCTATCTACCTACCTACCATTAAAGTATTTAAACAAGGATACTATAGACTGAGGTGGTTCTAATGCCTTGGTAGCCTATGTAAGCAAAGCAAAGTTAAAGCCAAAGTCAATGCACTCAAATTTGGGAAAGTGAAACAGAACCAACCAATCCCAGCTAACCAGGTGTTCCCAAATAAGGTAAACCATTGAAGCTATAACCAGTGAAAAAATTTCTTTGCTTTGTTTTGATCACTTCTGTATGAAATTTCTTTGCTTTGTTTTTATCACTTCTGTTTTATCACTATGTTTTTATCACTTTGTACCTACCTTCCATTGGTGGAGTATTCCTAGTCATTTTTGGATTGGTACTGCCCAATTCAAATCAATGTTTAAATAAATAATCCTAAATTTTAATGTGCTTCAGTTCACCTTTTAATGCTACTTTTTTTTTTTTTTTTTGGATTCCTTATTACTTTTACTGAGCATATTGTTTAAGTATATTTTGTGTTCAAGAATATGAGCCTTTAAATTTAGATACATTTGTAATTGCAAATTGTGGAAATTATACCAGAGAAGAGTCTTGCCATATGCAGGGTTTATAATATGTTATAAAAATATCCCTTTTATGAATGCCTGACAAATCTCTAAAATTTTCTGACCATCAGCTAAAAGTTATCCCTTCTATAGTACACTTGGAATTTATTCTAAGCCCAATTTATGAGGGTGGGTTTCATCTACAATTTATCAAAATGTTTCCCTTGGGTGATTTTACCCTGTATAAGATAGCCTGATTCCGGATATGTAGTACAATCAATATTTCTCTTTTTTTCTTCTACTACCTCTCCCCAAGGGTATGAAATTTTGCAATGAAAATCAGTTTTGGCTCTCAAGTACTGTGAAATGAGTCTGCCACAATTTATCAATGCTGACAGAGTACACAAGATACCTACTTGAAAGAAAAGGTCTTTGCAACTAACCTGTGGCAATAAAAGAGCTGGTGTTAGTGTTTTACCAGTTCCTAAAGCCCAAATTCTCATAAGGCAACATGAAGTAGAAAAGGTTATACCTGCACATATCCTGGGTGCATTATAGCAGAGGGACCCTGAGCATAAGGAAGCTGAATCTTTAATAATAGGCAAAAAATTGAATTGACAAGGCAGGAAACAGCAAATGTTGGCAAGGCTGTGGAGAAAGTGGAACCCTTTTACACTGTTGGTATGAATGCATGTTAGTGCAGCCACTTTGGAAAACAGTATGGAAGTTCCTCAAAAAATTAAAAATAGAGCTACCCTATGACCCAGCAATTGCGCTATTGGGTATTTACCCCAAAGATACAGATGTAGTGAAAAGAACATTTGTTCATAGCAGCAATGTCCACAATAGCCAAACTGTGGAAGAAGCTGAGATTCCCTTCAACGGATGAATGGATAAAGATTGGTCTGGGGCGCCTGGGTGGCTCAGTGGATTACCTTCAGCTCGGGTCATGATCCCAGGGCCCTGGGATTGAGCCCTCCATTGGGCTGTCTGCTCCGCGGGGAGCCTGCTTCCTCCTCTCTCTCTCTCTCTGCCTGCCTCTCTGCCTACTTGTGATCTCTGTCTGTCAAACAAATAAATAAAATCTTTAGAAAAAAAAAAAAAGAAGATGTGGTCCATATATACAATGGAATATTACTCAGTCCTCAGAAAAGATGAATACCCCTTTTTTGAATTGACAAGCATGGAACTGGAGAGGATTATGCTAAGTGAAACAAGTCGAGCTGAGAAAGACAATTATCATATGGTTTCACTTATATGTGGAACATAAGGAATAGCATGGAGGACATTAGGAGAAGGAAGGAAAAATGCAGTGGGGGTGGGGGGAATTAGAGGAGGGGGACAATGGACTACAGGAAACAACCTGAGGGTTTCAGAGGGCAGGGGGGTGGTTAACTCAGTGATGGGTATTAAGGAGGGCACATATTGGATGGAGCACTGGATGTTATATGCAAACAATGAATCATGGAACACTACATCAAAAACTAATTATGTACTGTATGGTGACTAACATAATAAAATATAATATTTTTTAAAAAGTCACTATCTTTATAATCCTGAAAAGTATATGAACTTGACCTTTTCTCTAGAAGGAGACAATATATTTCTCTTCCAAGATTGTTAACTATGGAAAAATAGTTTGTAGAAAAATATACTTATATATCATATAATAGTTTGTAGAAAAATAACTCACAATATGGGCCAGCTGGCCATTTTCTCTCTTAGCCTGACATTCTCTTAATTCCATTCTATAGGTTCCTTTGGAAGCAGATCTGTGATTCAATCATGACACATTATAGTTGGGACTCATATCATCAATACAGCAGAATTCACTGAGTATTCATTACATAAGCTTTAAGACTTCAAAATATTAACAATCTAAATTTAAAAAGTAGAAAGCGAAACAATTTCTGCATATGTAAGATATCCTAAAATTGGTTTCTAAATTATTTTTCTATTTTATTTTTGAAAATGAAAATCTCACTTAAAATTGAGTGAGTCTTTGCAGAAATACTTTATTTAATAAGACCCATTTTCATTTTATTTTCAAGCAATTGTCAGGATATTGGTACTGTTCCATTTTATCCCAAAGAGATTTTTTTTTAACTTACATTCTTATTAAATATTCTTTTTTTGTATGACTTTGAAAAGTTTTTGCCATTATTAAATGTTTGGGCATTTCTTGTGTTTCACTGATTATTGGTACAAGGAAATATCCTACTTGCTTACAAAGATATTTGTCATTTTTTAAAGTAATTCTGTTCCATTAAGGTAAATTTTTTTCCCCATGCTCATTTAACAACTTTTTTATTAATAGATGATTGCTGTGTACTTTGGATTCTGGATCCAATTCCAATTGTGTGGGTGAGTGGATTTCCTTACCCCAACAAGCAGTTCTTAGACCCAGTTGAATGTCCTAAAATTCAACACAATTCTGATGCTATGTATTTAGAGAGAGCATCAGATTGCACGGGCTAAGGGCTCAGTCCCAGAAAACTGCCTTCCCCCCACACCTGCACTTAAAATGCCAGTTAGAAGCCAAGGTTGTCCCCTGTCTTTCTGACTGACTAGCCATCGATTAGAGGTTCCAACAATGCCTTCCTTAAATTTGATTAATTTGCAAAAGCAACTCACAGAACTCAGCAAATATTTTACATACTATATTAACCGTTTATTATAAAATCATATGACTCAGAAATAGCCAGGTATAAGAGATGGATAGGGCAAGGTTGGGGAAAAGGCCTCCATGCCCTCTCCAGGTGCACCACTGTCAACTTTGAAGTTTTCAGAACCCATCCTTTGGAGTTCTTATGGAGGCTTTATTACATAGGCCTTATTAATTAAGTAATTGGCTGTTGGTGATTGATTTAACCTCCAGCCCCTCTCCCCTTCTTGGAAATCAGGGAATGGACCTTTCTTTCACCCCTCTATTCATGGTGGGTTCCCCTGACAAACAACCCCTATTCTTAGATGCTTTCCAATTTACCTAACATAAATCCAGTTGTGGTGGAAAGAAGTTTATTATAAATAACTAGCTACCCATTTCACCTTAATGACTCTACAACAATTTCAGCAACTGGAAATAAAACAATTATGACAATAGTTGCTCCCATTCCTCTTAGGCCTTAGGAAATCCCATGAGTTTGGGGATCTTTGATCTAGGATGGTGGATGAAGATCAAATATATGTGTGACATATATTTTGGTCATCTGAAGCCAAACATATACTTCTTATAAATCACAATATTGCACTATGATATTCTTTCATAATCCACATTCTCAAATACCCATATTTTCCTCAAGGTTGAAGTCATTCTACAACAGATGGTCAAAATCTGTCTTCAACAGCTGTCATATGGTCCTTTCTTTCTCTCCAGGTGCATTTATTTGTTGGCTTTCACCTGTGAGTTCTGGAAATCCCATTGGGCTGAATTAAACAAGTGTAACAGAGCTTGTAAGGAAAGACTAACTAAAAAAGAATTTGTGTCAACAAGGTTGTTAGCCACTTATCTATTTTGAAATACTAGCTAGTCTATATTTTCATCTTTGTGTTGTCATACCCACACCAACACTATGCCTTGCCATTATTGTTAATTTTTGACACTGTTAGGCAAAACAAGTTTAGCTTTCTGCTAACATGCCCCAGAGTATTTACACTGAGAAAACACCCACTGCTCCAAATACATAGCAATGACTAAAAAGAAATGTGAAAAGAAGGAACCAGAAAGGCATAGCTGAGTTTAAATACAAGAATACATTATGACTTTAAAAAAAAAAAAGTCACAAAATGTTGAATGGTACTAACATCTGGTTGATGGACAATATAATTTCTCTGGGGAAAGGGGGAGTGACTGTCCACACAGATGAGGAAAGGAAAGGCACTAGCGAATCTCTTCTTTTGATAAAAGAAAACTGCTGAAAAATAGAGGTTAGCAATATACTGACCTGGGTTAAGACTTTGTCAAAAACCAGGGACCAAAAGAGATGGTGAAGACAGCCAGGAAACCAGTACCTGAGCTATGCTGTTTATTCTTCTCATGCTGAATCTATGATATCACCAATACGCATAGAGAGTAATAACTTCTAAAAATATGTTTATAAGATCAGGTTCTGTATTACGGTTTAGGAAATGAGTGATGAGCAACTTCAGTTCTTCTAGGTATGGGATCTGATGCTCATTTTTTTGTGTACAAAAAAAGAGGGGCTGTAGGGAGGGAAGAAAGGCAATAAAGACATGGAAACAGATTTAGAGATGAAAGGAAAAATTCCCCATCAACAATGAGTTTACAAGTAAAAACTTAAGACATAGGAAAATAAGGAGAAAA
Organism: Mustela putorius furo; assembly: GCF_011764305.1. NCBI lineage: Eukaryota > Metazoa > Chordata > Mammalia > Carnivora > Mustelidae > Mustela > Mustela putorius. The sequence goes on from NW_025421305.1 coordinate 4,492,250, forward strand.
AGAAAACTAATATTAATAAATAGGAATTAATCTTTACTGGAAATGGGATCTCCCTAGAGACACAACTTATTATATATAAATATATTGAGGGGCATCTGGGTGGCTCAGTGGGTTGAAGCCTCTGCCTTCGGCTCAGGTCATGAACCCAGGGTCCTGGAATCGAGCCCCGCATCGGGCTCTTTGCTCAGTGGGGAGCCTGCTTCCCTGTCTCTCTCTTTGCCTGCCTCTCTGCCTACTTGTGATCTATGTCAAATAAATAAATTAAATCTTTAAAAAATATATATTGAGATACTCAAAGGGAAAAAACAAAAGGCCATGATTTTAAACAAATACAAATTTTCAAAAATAAAAAAATTTACAAACTCAAAAACATGATTAGGCATAGATTTGTAAGAATAAATTAGAAATGTGAGAAAAGAAAATTAGTCATAAAGAAATATTATAGGTCAATAAATTCTGTGTTTGATACCATCAAAGATTCAAGTAGTGATTATAATAGTAAAACTGAACTTTTGAAATCTTCTGTGGTGACTTTATGATGAAATATTTTTCATGAAGTCAATTTAAGCACTCATGTTAACCATTCAGAACACTTATGTTAGCCAATTTGAACAGCTTGAAGCCAGTTTGAACATTCTATCTTAATATATGTTAACCCTTTAATTGGTTAAAAAAGACAAGGAAAATGAAAAAAAAAAAAAAGACCTTATGATTCAAAATAAATCAAAAGGCCACATTATAACCTGACTTCACAACTACCTGTTGCCTTGTTTTCAAGGATATCTGCTTTACTTCCTTCATGCCCACTCCAACCCATATCTTATAACATCTGTGTTTATCTTGGCTTGCCTGCTTTCTAGTCTCTTGCAGATAGGCTCTCTCATGAGGTCTAGGAAATAGTTTTTTGATAAGTGTCAGGACTGTTTGTCTTTTTTCTGTTTGTGATACAAAAGCAAGAGAAAATATTTTTCAGTATTTCTAGGTCATATATATAAAGTTTGGTTTGTTTCTGTTTGGAGTTTTGTGTGTCTACCTAACTGCACACAATGTCCCATCTCTCCTGCAGTCAAGATCTAGGTTGGACTTTTCTAGTGGGAGACATGACTTCCGGAAAGAAAAGCGTATGTTGAATAGACCACAATACCCAATTCTCATCACATAGCCAGTGGACACAGTTAATACAAGGGTCCTTCCAGGTGCCAGAGATATATTAATGACCAAAACAAATTAAAACTATTGCCTGCTGGAATTTGCCTTAGAGTATGTTTATGTGTGTGTGTTGGCAGTGTGAAAATAAATGCAGTAGACAAGTAAATTTAGCCTGTTAAATGACGATAATGTGAAACTTCTGCATAGTCTAAAATAATAATGGGAAATAACTTCATGACCATGAAAACTCTATGCAAAAATCACACCCTCAAAAATATCTAATGATCAAGAATATCAAAACTGGATGACAAAGTTAAAATCCACATGTCAGCAGGCTGCATCCCTTTCTGGAAACCCTAGGGAAGAATGTTCCCTGCCTTTTCCAGCTTCCAGAGGCTGTCACCTCCCTTGCCTTAAGGGATCACTTCCTATCTCAAAGCTGTCAATGATCACTCATGGTTTCTCACGTCATATTATGCTAACAACTAACTCTTCTCCCTTCCTTTTCCACATGTGAGGAACATTTGTGATTACATGAGGCTCACCAAGAGAAACCATGATAATTTTCTCATATTGAAGTCAGTTGATTTGCAAACTAAACTCCACCTGAAACCTTAACCTCCTTGCCATGTAACATATTTATGGGTTTCGGGGATTAGGGTATGGACATCTCTGGGGGGGTATTGTCTCTCTTATCATATAGTTCTTGTTACTGTTCTGCCTTATCAAAACACATACTTCAGATCTTTTTTGCCCTTAAGGATCCCCAAATTCCTGACTACATGAACATGTGGTAGACCTTGACAGATTAATAGTTGATCCACTGTTTAAATTTCTCTTCCAGAGAAATTTAATTTAGACTAAGATTTTTTGTTGTTGTTTTATAATTTAACTGTCATAAACTTAGGTCAAAATAAAAATAATTGTAACACTATTTAAAGTATTTCCACCACTTTAAAGTACTAGTAGTAGATTAGGTTCAGGCAGAACAATAGAAGATTGTGTGGATATCGGGCAGCAGGATTAGGAAGCCCTGAATACTGCAGCAAAAATCAGGAAAGAATATTTAGAAGTGATACAGAGGTCCAGAACTTCTTGAGTATAAAAGATAAACTTTGCCTAAAAAACTCTGTGTTTTTAATTCACTAAGAGAATTTAATTCTATTTAAGATCACCACAACCTCAGAAATGTACCATCTGTTCTATTTGGTTGAACCATTTGGAGTATATCACAAATAGAGAAATAAATACCATGGCTTATGTCCCTGTTAATATTTGTCACTCTGAATACATTTCCTACTGCTTCCTACACCCAGCCCTGATGGCTGACAGATACAATTTGTCATTACTTTTGAATGTTGGTTTATCTTTTCCACCACATGTTTAAGAAAGAAACTTGCTTTAAAAAAAAGAAAAAAAGTAAAATTTTCTTGATATGCAAGAACTGAATCTCTTGAGACTGATGGTAACCTACCGTCAAAATCATTATAGAAATTCTGCTTCTATAACCTGGTCAGAATCAAGAATGGTTTTGAAACATATAATTGATAATTTCAAAATGGGTATGAAATATTAATATCATTTGATAACTTATTAACTTAATAAGAGCATGTAAGATGCCCTTCTACTATTCTTCACCTGTGTTGTAAGTGCACATTTACATTAAAATCTCTCAAAATCTGAAGCATTTTGATCTCTTTTTGGCTCCTCAGTGTGTATAAAGCACAGACTCACCTATACTATAGATATGGTCTGCATTTATATATAGATGTTTTATATAAATTTGTTAAATTAAAATGAAATGCATAAATGAACAAATAAATTAATACCTCTAAATTTATCTTTTTAGCAGTGTCTGATTTGAAAACTTGGTGGTGAACATGTTCACCATAATTTTCCAATTATTTCATTCTTTGTTTGCATATGATTTAGTATTGCTTGTGATAAGCAAAGAAGCAGAGAAAGAAACATAATCACCCATTCAATAAATATAGAACAGAACTGCTAGTTTAATTCAATTTATAGTATGTTAAGGACAGCAGTATTGCCAAGGGGCAGAACTACTTCAATTACTCTCTAGGTGTCCATAATAGTCCTGAATGACAATCTCAAATGTCTTTATTCACTCTAATTCAAGAGTTTCCCTCTTTCTTAAATTTTCTCTATTTGCATATGTTAATGAATATATGTGTGTGTACATATGTGTATTTTTTATATGTTGCCTATATTTATTTATTCAGAACAAAGCCTATGATGTCTGGGATTTGGGATTCAATTCAGAATGATCCAGTGGGGTATGAGAGGTGATTATTAGGCATATAGACAAAAAAAGTATCGGTCATGGTTGATAATTATTGAGCTGGTTCATGCTGACATGTAGGTCCTTTTTGCTATTTTCTCTGCTTTTGTTTATGTTTGAAATTTTCCATTAGATGTTAAAATATGTCAAGTCCTATAAATACTAAAAACAAAACAAAACAAAAACCTTTTTTATATCTTAATACTGGTTTCCTTGGTATATTCAAATGCCTGGATGAAATTTGGATTATATTGTACATTAGGCTCAGCTACTTTTTCCTCTTATTTATCCTAGTGTATGGGCATTTATTTGTCCCCAGATGCTGGGAGAAACTGAGAAAGAACAGAGAAGACCTGGTTAATTTTTCACATGTTTCAGTATAGTTAAATTCACCCACATGATTTTGTCTGGTGCTCTGATGGAGGAAAATGAAGGATGTTGTTAGCAAAATAAGGGAGACTTTTAGAGATAACAGTACAACAAAGAACATTCAGAGGACATGAGTTTGGGGAAAGTATAAAAGTATAAAGAACACTGACAGTTACTAGACAAGCTTGGAAAATACCAATTTTACTGGAAGGAAATTTGCATTAAGAGAGGAGGAGAAAACTGACACTTGACCTTTAATTGGGAATATAAATGTAAAGCATTACCTTTTTAAGCTGATACGTGCAGTCTCAGAATAAAGAAGTCAAAACATATTATTCCTTTAAAACTACTTGATCTTTTTTTTTCTTACTACTGCAATTTAATAATGGAGATAAATCCTTTGTTAGACTTTAATTTAGAAAAAAACATAAATCGAGGAATATAGTAAGAGGATGTATCTATAAGGCTGATAAATAATAAATCAATAGATTCTTAATTTACTAATATGGAACTACATAATTTATGTGTTTACTTCAAATTTTTTTTAGGGGTGCCCGGGTGGTTCAGTCGGTTAAGCCTCTGCCTTCGGCTCCAATAATGACCTCGGGGTCCTGGGATCCAGCCCACATCGGGCTCTCTCCTCAGCAAGGAGCCTGCTTCTCTACCCTCCTCTCTCTCTCTCTGCCTGCTGCTCTACCTACTTGTGACCTCTTTAAAAGAAAAAAAAATTTTTTTTTTTAAGATTTTATTTATTTGACAGAAAGAGACACAGTGAGAGAGGGGAACACTGCAGGGGGAGTGGGAGAGGAAGAAGCAGCCTTCCTGCCAGGCAGGGAGCCCAATGTGGGGCTGGATCCCAGGTCTCTGGGATCATGACCTGAGCCGAAGGCAGACACTTAGCAACTGAGCCACCCAGGCACCCCTACTTTAAATTTTAATTTTAAATCCCAATACCATAGCCATAGAAATAGAGAGAGAAATAAATATGGGAAGAAAATTGGGAAGAGTAAAACAGGGACACCTGGTTGGCTCAGTTGAGTGGTCAACTTTTGGTTTTGGCTCAGGTCACGATCTCAGCGATCTTGAGATCCAGCCCCACATTCACGGGCTCAAAGAAAAAATGGGGAGAATGTGTTACTGATTTTTTCAGAGGTTTCATAAATATTAGAAAAATGACCCTTGGCACTTCGCTTTTGTCTGGTTTGTGAACTTCAGATGAGTATTATCATACAGCTTTCAAAATGCTAAGAAGCTATTTTTCCTGAATAAAGAGAATATGGCTTACTTTTTTCCATCCAGTTTCTAGCACAATGTGCTTCACACACAGTAGGACATAAAAATTTCTGAAATATATAACCATTTATAGCTAAGGTTGTATTTCTCCACACATTTCATAGAATGAAAATTAATTCCATATTCAAACACTAATATAAAGCAACAAAAATTGAAATAAAAACAAATACAAAGGGGTGGGGGATGGGAGGTTGGGGGAACCAGGTAGTGGGTATTAGAGAGGGCACAGATTGCATGGACCACTGGGTGTGTTGCAAAAACAATGAATACTGTTCACTGAAAAAAAATAAAAATTAAAAAAAAACACACAAATATAAAACTTATGAAAATTAAAAGAAAGCACAAAGTCTAAGAACATACAAATTAATGATTGTACTGCAGATATTCCAATTTTTGCTCCAGGAAATGAGATAGTAAATTGTTTAGTATTTTCAATCTATACAATGGGACTTTATTTATATTGAGTATTCTTTGTATGATTCTTTTTATTTTTCATGATTTTATTTATTTGTCAGAGAGAGAGAGCACGCACAAGTAGGCAGAGTGGCAGGCAGAGGTGGAGAGAGAGGCAGGCTCCCTGCCAAGCAAGGAGTCCAATGTGGGACTCGATCCCAGGACCCTGGGATCATGACCTGAGCCAAAGACAGTGGCTTAACTGACTGAGCCACCCAGGCGTCCCTCTTTGTCTGATTCTTATGTTAAACATTGTTCAGAGGAAATAAAAGTTTTATTTTGTGAAAATTGTATCTGTATCTCATGGGAAAAAAACAGATGAACAGATAAGTCACAACTCACTATGAGGTCATGTAATTATTAGGTGTTGAAGACTTAGTGAAAACATATGGGAGGACAGAAAGAGAGAAAGAGAATGGAGATAATTATAGGTTCAACAGACTTTAAATCAAAAACAGAAGAAGAAGGATATTGGCATCTCATGTGGTTCAACTTTGTATATAATACTGAATGCTTAGATAACCCTTTTCTTATGTGGCAAAAGTTGAGTGGATATAGAACTGAGGGATAAAGTACCATGCAGTTGTTTAGAAGAGCATTTCAGATGGAAGGAACAAATACAAAAGACCTGAGGTCCAGAGCAAGCATGGTATTTTTCATAAGAGACTAAGTGTGGCTTGAACGGAATGAGAAAGAAGAGTTGTGAGAAATGATGTCAAGGGGGTCACAAAGAAATTAGAAATTTCTCTGTGAGAAATTTGGATTGCGATTCTAACTGTAATGGAAAGCTTTTGAGAACTTTTAAGTGGAGACGTGAGATAAGTAGTTACATATTTTAAAATAGTAACTCTGGGTTTTATGTACAGAACAGACTGAATAATGTACAAGAATGGAAAAAGGATCAAGTTGTTAAGTTACTTTAGTGGCCTATGTGAGAGGCCATGGTGGCTCGAATCAGAATGGCATTGGTAGAAGAGATAAGAACAGTAGGAAAGGAAGATGCACATTATGCAGGTGGACAGAATTTATTGTTGAATAGATTGTAAAACATGAAGAAACATGAAGACTTAAGTGAATCTAGGTTTAGGGGCCTGAGTTAATGAAGGTAACATTTCCTGAATTGGGGAACATCATTTTTGGAGCAAGTTTGGGAGGGAAATTGAGAATCTGAGTTTGCCCATGTTAAGTTTACATGACTTTTATGATGATGGAGGAAGTTGGAAATGGAGAGATAAATACAGGGAGAGTCACCTTTGTTTAAATAGAATTTGAAGTTACTGGCTTGGGTGAGTGAGCCAGGGAAGCAAGTCTTGATAGAGATGAAGACTGGATCTTATGTCAATACAATACATAGAAATAGAAAGATGAGGATTTGTAGTAAAGACTATTTGAGAAAAAACCAGAGGAGGAGGAAGGCAAATGTTTACTAACTTAAAAGACAAAAGATGTATCATTTTTTTTTAATTTTTTATTTTTTATAAACATATATTTTTATCCCCAAAGAATCACCAGGTTACACACTTCACATTTCACCAAATCACATACCCTTTCCCCAAACCCCCTCCCCCCGGCAACCCTCAGTTTGTTTTGTGAGATTAAGAGTCACTTATGGTTGGGAGGACAAAAGATGTATCATTTAACATTTTTCTCTGAACTCCTGAAAAACATTAGGCATCTATTTTTGTCAATATACATAAAGATGTTTTCCTTGCCCATTTAAAAAGTAAGGGATCTTAAATTCTAGGAGGAAGTTGTGCAAATTATGCAGTTATGTATTTAAATGCAATTCTATGCAGAAGAAGAAGAATATACATCCCTATTGTATAGGGAACCCTATACAATATCCCTATACAATAGGGATGTATTTTGAATGTATAGGTTAAAGTTGCACAAAAGAGGGAGATATTAGCCTGTTATTCTATACTTTGAATCAATCTACTAATTTGATTCTTTTCATCCACATGATTTGTCCTCTTGTTTCTTTCTTAGTCCCAACTGTACCCTCTGAGAGGAAAAAAATATCTTTATTTGGGCTTCCTCCCATTCCCCTGTTTCTATACAAACTTATATGTAGTTTACTTAGAGGTCTTTAATCTCCACATTGTCATCAGTTAACAAACATGTTTCAAAGCAGATCTGCTGAACCCGGTCTTTTCTCTACACACCTGTGTTAATTCATAGCGTATTTCACCCTATGTGACTTCATATTTACAACATGCAATCACAAAAGAAAATTATTTAATGGCTAGCATAGCAATGCTGAAGTTGGAAGAAAGAGAATAAGGAACAAATCCTGAAAAATGATTATTAATTACTTGGTTTGGATGGCAAGCACTTTTGGGGAACTTGGTTATTTTTATGCGATTTGTGTGATAGTAGTGATGCCTCACATTTGTAATATATTGTTTTGTTTTCAGAATGCCATGATGAAATGGTAAAAGAGAAGTTGCATCAGAGACCTCAATATGAAACATTTTTTCCCTTGTGCTAGGTACGGGATCTTGTTTACCTGAGAAACGTGGCTTAGCAATTATAAGGCTTAGTTTTCTTAACTACTAAAATGAGAAAAATTAAACAGGATTATATGTGCCCTTAAAATTTTATGTAAAGGTATGTTAAAAAATGTCCTGTAGACACTAAAATACAGCAAAAATGTTTTTTATAGCATTTACCAAATGATTTTGTACTTCAGGCATATGTTATGTATGACCTATGCATAACTGATTTCATAAACATTGAGCTAAATTCCAGAATAGTTTTACTTAAATTTGATCAGAAAAAGCATGACTTCTTTCCTGTTAAGTACACATTTATTGGTAGTAGGTCATTGGTTACAGTAGCATTTGCAGGTTCCATAAGAACAAGTCTAAGAGCATTTCTCAAAACAGCTACTTTTGTTTTTATGCTCTTAATTTATAAAGCATATGAATTACAGGTGAGTTCACTCCAAGTATGTTTTGTTGAGAATATAATAGGCTTCTCTTCCACATATGAGGCTCTGAAAAAGCCATTGAAGGGCTGTGCTAACTTTATGATAACGGAAGCAATCTATGAAGCAAAAGAAGAGAAATAGAAAAACTGCTCACATTGAAGTGATTCAAGTATATATTCATGTTCCTTTGAAATACTGGCCAAGTTTCAATGAATTGTTTTGGTTTGATTTTCTGATATGAGAAAAATTTCCTCAGAAAAAGAAAATGGTGAGTATGAAAAGATATACTGAAAATTAACTGAACAATACCAATCCCTAAATATATAATTTGGTGCTGATGAAACAGCAAGTATGAAAGTGTAATTGAAAAGCAATGACACTTTATTTTCCAGGTTATACAGGAATGGAATATTATGTAAGTTTACTACCAGCCTGACTCTCTGCAGATAAAATATCTCTATTGCAAGTATTATATTACGTAAGTACAGAAAATAACTATGCAGACAGATTAGGCATATATACCAAATAAATATGCCTTAAGTATTTTTTAGATGTGAATTAAAATTTTTTTAAATAAAAGATACTTCTGAATTTTGGAGTTAATTGAAAAATTGTGGATGTATTTGTTACAAGTGTAACAAACAGAGATAGCTATTTCTCAAAAGAGAACTTTTACTTCTTTCAGGGAAACAACAACAAAAATAAAAAACCTCATGGAGCAGTAATATGTATTATTTTTATCTTACATCCTTAGAGGTAGAGAAATGACTGAGTTGGTACCTTGCTATGATTTTACATATGCATATATTTATAAATTGTTCATAGTCCTGTAGTAATACTATATTATATTCTAAGTAGCATTCATAAAATGTAAAGATGAGAATAAGAAGCTTTATAATTTTTATTCTTTTGCATTTTGCCTTCAGTTAATTGTGGTTTTATTTGAACAACATAAAGTAATGATACATTATATCTGAAAATCTGAATTTAACATTTTTGTGATAAAATAATTTTAAGTTCAATTTATTTCAGTAGCTGATTTTGATGGTGATCAGAGCTAAAAAGGATACTTGCACAGGTGCCCAAATGCAAATGAAAAATGTGCATTTCTGAAAACAAGAGAGTATTCTAAAAGACTTGTTTTGAAATGAGCCCAAGTCTTTTTAGTAAGTCTTCTTTAGCTTAGAGGTACATATTGTTCATCATTAAAAAAAAAAAAAGTCTGCAAGACAACAACTACTGACAGTGAGTTATCATCACTAACAATGTTAGCAAATTTGGAAATATCTTTCTATAAAAGAAAAATAACACCAGTTTAAGATCAATATGAGATGTCCAGTAAACAGTGACAGAAAAACTTTTCCAGGACACTACCTAGTATATTACTGATATTGTATGTAATCTATTTTAATTTCTTATTTTTATAAGTGTAACCATATTGATTATACAGATTACATTTAAAACATACTTTAAGTTGTCATGATGCACTGAATAAGACTATCTCTATTCCTTATTGCACCTTTCGCTATTTCTTTACTGAAAGAAGTGAAACATGACAGTCAGACATATGTACCCAGTAAGTGTATTATAGAGTAGAATATTAAATGTATTTATGAAATTCTTCTCATACATCATCTGAAATAGTGAATATAATTAGGAGCTCTAGTATTTTCATTCTACATGTCAAGATAGTGTACATAGTACATGAATTCTGGGAAATATTATTTTGATTTCCTTGAGATAATTATTTTGATTTTCTAGTTTCAAAACAAAATTAAGTTTGACTTCCATTTCCATACAATGAACAGATTCACCCTCCTACCTGAAACAACAGTAAAGGAAGATATGAAACACCAAGCCTGAGACAGAGGACAGTAATCCCTAAGAGACAGACAAGAAAACGTTGAAAGGCCTACTCTTGCCTCAGCTTACTACACAAACCTCATTTGCAGCCTGTGTGTTCAAGAAGGAAAAACAGGTGGAATTCAGTGGATTCCTTCCAGTGAATAGATGGAACTGATTGAGGAGCCCAGGGGTATTTGAGGTCATATGACATAGTACAAGAGAAGAGAAAGTTGCACAGAAAAAGAACTCTGGAGTTTTGTAACAGGCATCTTTTATATATTCAACAGAGTACTAGTGAGCAAATGTATATGAAAAATTCACGTTGAGAGTGATTATTGATAGATATGTTTTTATTGACATCGTGTTACCTGTGAAGTCTTTGTTTTTATAGATTGTCTCCATATATTTCTGTTCAATGATATTCTTAGGATTTTTCCTCTTTTATAGAACTCCCCTTAATATTTCCTGCAGTGTCCACTGGGTGGGTGGTCGCATACTCTCTTAAACCTTGCCAGTCTTGGAAGCTCTTTATCTCTCCATCCATTTTGAATGTCAGTCTTGCTGGATAAAGTATTCTTGGTTGCATGTTCTTCTCATTATCATTTCACTCATTTAGTGCCCTGAGTATGTCTTGCCAGCCCTTTCTGACTTGCCAGGTTTCTGTGGACAGGTCTGACTTCTTCTGATGGGCGTAAGGAATTTCTCTATATGTAAGGAATTCCTTCACCCTAGCTGCTTTCAAGAGCTCCTGTCCACAATTATGATTCATCATTTTTACTATCAGGTGTCTCGAGGTCTTTCTAGATTCTATGACCTTGAGGGGAGATCTCTGACTCTAGTACACAAACGCTGGTTCCATTTGCAAGATTGGGACAATTTTCATGGAGAATTTGTTCAACTATATCTTCTAGTCTTCTTTACTTCTCCTCCCCCTCAGGGATTCCAATAATTCTGACATTGGAATGTTCCATGGCATTATTTATGTCCCTAATTCTGTTTTGGTGGCTTCTAAGCTGTCCCAGGCTTCCTCCTGATCCTTTTTCTCTATTTGTTTGTCCTCCAGATCACTAATTCTATCTTCTGCCTCAGTTACCCTAGCTTTTAGAGAATTTAGATTAGATTGGAACTCATTGAGAACATTGTGAACATCATCCCTGGTGGCTTTCACTTCTGCCCTAATCAATTCCATTTTGTCATCAATGGCTTTCTCCAATGTAGCTATTGCCTGGATAATTTTTAGACTGAATTCCCTTTCTGACATACTGTCTATGTCCATATCCAATAGCTCTGATGCAGAAGGCCCAGTCTCTGAATTTTTCTTCTGTTGGGTATTCCTCCTCCTCCTAGGCATTTTGGTGAGAGATGGCTGAACAGATGTGTAGCTGAATGTATCAACAATGGGGCAGGCAAAGTGCACCCTGGAATGCTTCTGAGCAATCAAGAGTCCCCACCCAAAAGAAAGAAAAAAAAAAAAGAGAGAGAGAGAGAAACAGGGGGAAAAAAAATAAAGATAAAATAAAAGAGAAGGCACAGACCAAATGGGTCCCAAGGTAAGATTTATGAAGTATACAAACAAAAACAGACAAACAAAAAGACTGATAAAAGTAGATGACAAGAGAGACTAGGGAGTCAAGATGGTGGAGAAGTAGCATGCTGAGACTACTTCAGCTAGCCGGAGATTAGTTAGATAGCTTATCTAAAGATTGCAAACACCTAAAAATCCATCAGCCTATAGAAGAAAAGAAGAACAGCAATTCTGGAAATAGAAAAACAACCACTTTCTGAAAGGTAGGACAGGCGGAGAAGTGAATCCAAAGCGACGGGAAGATAGACCTCGGGGGGAGGGGCCGGCTCCCGGCAAGCAGCGGAGCAACTGCGCACAAAATCAGGACTTTTAAAAGTCTGTTCCACTGAGGGACATCGCTCCAGAGGCTAAACCGGGGTGAAGCCCATGCAGGGTCAGCATGGCCTCAGGTCCCGCAGGGTCACAGAAGGATTGGGGGTGTCTGAGTGTCGCAGAGCTTGCGGGTATTGGAACGGGAAAGCCGGCTACAGAGACAGAGCCGACAGTAAGCTCACAGCTCGGTGTTACCTTGAACCGGTTGCAGGCTTGGTGAGCTCGGAGTGCGGCCGGAGGTCAGGCAGACGGGAGTAACTGGGCGCTGTTCTCTGAGGGCGCACTGAGGAGTGGGGCCCTGGGCTCTCGGCTCCTCCAGGCCAGAGACCAGGAGGCCGCCATTTGTATTCCCGTCCTCCGGAATTCTACGGAAAGCGCTCAGGGAACAAAAGCTCCTGAAAGCAAACCCAAGTGGATTACTCACCCCGGCCCCTGTTAAGGGCAGTGCAATTCCGCCTGGGGCAAGGACACTTGAGAATCACTACAACAGGCCCCTCCCCCCAGAAGATCAACAAGAAATCCAGCCAAGACCAAGATCACCTACCAAGGAGTGCGGTTTCAATACCAAGGAGAGCAGCAGAATTGCAGAGGAGGAGAAACCAAAGCATGGAACTCATGGCTTTTTCCCTGTGATTTTTTTTAGTCTTGCAGATAATTTGATTTTTTTTCTTTTTCTTTTTTTTTTGTTCTCGCCTTCTGGTAAATTTTTTTTAAACTTTTACCTTTTTCTTTTTTAACGTTTTTTAACTACTTTATCCAATATATATATTTTTTCTTTTTTATATTTTTCTTATTTGTTTTCTTTTTTTTTAATTTTTTTCTTTTTTTTTTTCTTTTATTTTTTCTTTCTTCCTTTTTGAACCTCTTTTTATCCCCTTTCTACCCCCTCACAATTTGGGATCTCTTCTAATTTGGTTAAAGCATATTTTGCTGGGGTTGTTGCCACCCTTTTACTATTTTATTGCTCCTTCATATACTCTTATCTGGACAAAATGACAAGACGGAAAAATTCAACACAAAAAAAAGAACAAGAGGCAGTACCGAAGGCTAGGGACCTAATCAATACAGACATTGATAATATGTCAGATCTAGAGTTCAGAATGACAATTCTCAAGGTTCTAGCCGGGCTCAAAAAAGGCATGGAAGATATTAGAGAAACCCTCTCGAGAGATATAAAAGCCCTTTCTGGAGAAATAAAAGAACTAAAATCTAACCAAGTTGAAATCAAAAAAGCTATTAATGAGGTGCAATCAAAAATGAAGGCTCTCACTGCTAGGATAAATGAGGCAGAAGAAAGAATTAGTGATATAGAAGACCAAATGACAGAGAATAAAGAAGCTGAGCAAAAGAGGGACAAACAGCTACTGGACCACGAGGGGAGAATTCGAGAGATAAGTGACACCATAAGAAGAAACAACATTAGAATAATTGGGATTCCAGAAGAAGAAGAAAGAGAGAGGGGAGCAGAAGGTATACTGGAGAGAATTATTGGGGAGAATTTCCCCAATATGGCAAAGGGAACGAGCATCAAAATTCAGGAGGTTCAGAGAACGCCCCTCAAAATCAATAAGAATAGGCCCACACCCCATCACCTAATAGTAAAATTTACAAGTCTCAGTGACAAAGAGAAAATCCTGAAAGCAGCCCGGCAAAAGAAGCCTGTAACATACAATGGTAAAAATATTAGATTGGCAGCTGACTTATCCACAGAGACCTAGCAGGCCAGAAAGAGCTGGCATGATGTTTTCAGAGCACTAAACAAGAAAAACATGCAGCCAAGAATACTATATCCAGCTAGGCTATCATTGAAAATAGAAGGAGAGATTAAAAGCTTCCAGGACAAACAAAAACTGAAAGAATTTACAAACACCAAACCAGCTCTATAGGAAATATTGAAAGGGGTCCTCTAAGCAAACAGAGAGCCTACAAGTGGTAGATCAGAAAGGAACAGAGACCATATACAGTAACAGCCACCTTACAGGCAAAACAATGGCACATCATATCTCTCAATAGTTACCCTGAATGTTAATGGGCTAAATGCCCTTGTCAAAAGACAGGGTATCAGAATGGATACAAAAAGAAAACCCATCTATATGGAGCCTCCAAGAAACTCACTTTAAGCCTGAAGAAACCTCCAGATTTAAAGTGAGGGGGTGAAAAAGAATTTACCATGCTAATGGACATCAGAAGAAAGCAGGAGTGGCAATCCTTCTATCAGATCAATTAGATTTTAAGCCAAAGACTATAATAAGAGATGAGGAAGGACACTATATCATACTCAAAGGGTCTGTCCAACAAGAAGATTTAACAATTTTAAATATCTATGCCCCCAACGTGGGAGCAGCCAACTATATAAACCAATTAATAACCAAATCAAAGAAACACATCAACAATAATACAATAATAGTAGGGGACTTTAACACTCCCCTCACTGAAATGGACAGATCATCCAAGCAAAAGATCAGCAAGGAAATAAAGGCCTTAAACTACACACTGGACCAGATGGACATCACAGATATATTCAGAACATTTCATCCCAAAGCAACAGAATACACATTCTTCTCTAGTGCACATGGAACATCCTCCAGAATAGATCACATCCTCGGTCCTAAATCAGGACTCAACCAGTATCAAAAGATTGGGATCATTCCCTGCATATTTTCAGACCACAATGCTTTAAAGCTAGAACTCAACCACAAAAGGAAGTTTGAAAAGTCCCAAATACATGGAGACTAAACAGCATCCTTCTAAAGAATGAATTGGTAAACCGGGAAATTAAAGAAGAATTGAAAAAAATCATGGAAACAAATGATAATGAAAATACAACGGTTCAAAATCTGTGGGACACAACAAAGGAAGTCCTGAGAGGAAAATATATAGCAGTACAAGCCTTTCTCAAGAAACAAGAAAGGTCTCAGGTACACAACCTAACCCTACACCTAAAGGAGCTGGAGAAAGAACAAGAAAAAAACCCTAAGCCAAGCAGGAGAAGAGAAATCATTAAGATCAGAGCAGAAATCAATGAAATAGAAACCAAAAAGACAATAGAGCAAATCAATGAAATTAGGAGCTGGTTCTTTGAAAGAATTAATAAAATTGATAAACCCCTGGCCAGACTTATCAAAAAGAAAAGAGAAAGGACCCAGATAAAATCATGAATGAAAGAGGAGAGGTCACAACTAACACCAAAGAAATACAAACTATTATAAGAAAAATACTATGAGCATCTCTACGGCAATAAATTTGACAATCTGGAAGAAATGGATGCATTCCTAGAAACATATAATCTACCACAACTGAACCAGGAAGAAATAGAAAGCCTGAACAGACCCATAACCAGTAAGGAGATTGAAACAGTCATTAAAAATTTCCAAACAAACAAAAGCCCAGGGCCAGACGGCTTCCCGGGGGAATTCTACCAAACATTCAAAGAAGAACTAATTCCTATTCTCCTGAAACTGTTCCAAAAAATAGAAATGGAAGGAAAACTTCCAAACTCATTTTATGAGGCCAGCATCACCTTGATCCCAAAACCAGACAAGGATCCCACCAAAAAAGAGAGCTATAGACCGATATCCTTGATGAACACAGATGCGAAAATACTCAACAAAATACTAGCCAATAGGATTCAACAGTACATTAAAAAGATTATTCACCACGACCAAGTGGGATTTATTCCAGGGCTGCAAGGTTGGTTCAACATCCGCAAATCAGTCAATGTGATACAACACATCAATAAAAGAAAGAACAAGAACCATATGATACTCTCAATAGATGCTGAAAAAGCATTTGACAAAGTACAGCATCCCTTCCTGATCAAAACTCTTCAAAGTGTAGGGATAGAGGGCACATACCTCAATATCATCAAAGCCATCTATGAAAAACCCACCGCAAATATCATTCTCAATGGAGAAAAACTGAAAACTTTTCCACTAAGGTCAGGAACACGGCAGGGATGTCCATTATCACCACTGCTATTCAACATAGTACTAGAGGTCCTAGCCTCAGCAATCAGACAACAAAAGAAAAGTAAAGGCATCCAAATCAGCAAAGAAGAAGTCAAATTATCACTCTTTGCAGATGATATGATACTATATGTGCAAAACCCAAAAGACTCCACTCCAAAACTGCTAGAACTTATACAGGAATTCAGTAAAGTGTCAGGATATAAAATCAATGCACAGAAATCAGTTGCATTTCTCTACACCAACAGCAAGACAGAAGAAAGGGAAATTAAGGAGTCATTCCCATTTACAATTGCACCATAAACCATAAGATACCTAGGAATAAACCTAACCAAAGAGGCACAGAATCTTCACTCAGAAAACTATAAAGTACTCATGAAAGAAATTGAGGAAGACACAAAGAAATGGAAAAATGTTCCATGCTCCTGGATTGGAAAAATAAATATTGTGAAAATGTCTATGCTACCTAAAGCAATCTACACATTTAATGCAATTCTTATCAAAGTACCATCCATCTTTTTCAAAGAAATGGAACAAATAATTCTAAAATTTATATGGAACCAGAAAAGACCTCGAATAGCCAAAGGGATATTGAAAAAGAAAGCCAACGTTGGTGGCATCACAATTCCGGACTTCAAGCTCTATTACAAAGCTGTCATCCTCAAGACAGCATGGTACTACCACAAAAACAGAAACATAGATCAATGGAACAGAATAGAGAGCCCAAAAATAGACCCTCAACTCTACAGTCAACTAATCTTCGACAAAGCAGGAAAGAATGTCCAATGGAAAAAAGACAGCCTCTTCAATAAATGGTGCTGGGAAAATTGGACAGCCACATGCAGAAAAATGAAATTGGACCATTTCCTTACACCACACACAAAAATAGACTCAAAATGGATGAAGGACCTCAGTGTGCGAAAGGAATCCATCAAAATCCTTGAGGAGAACACAGGCAGCAACCTCTTCGACCTCAGCCACAGCAACATCTTCCTAGGAACAACGCCAAAGGCAAGGGAAGCAACGGAAAAAAATGAACTATTGGGATTTCATCAAGATCAAAAGCTTTTGCACAGCAAAGGAAACAGTTAACAAAGTCAAAAGACAACTGACAGAATGGGAGAAGATATTTGCAAACGACATATCAGATAAAGGACTAGTGTCCAGAATCTATAAAGAACTTAGCAAACTCAACACCCAAAGAACAAATAATCCACACAAGAAATGGGCAGAGGACATGAACAGACTTTTCTGCAAAGAAGACAACCAGATGGCCAACAGACACATGAAAAAGTGATCCATATCACTTGGCATCAGGGAAATACAAATCAAAACCACAATGAGATATCACCTCACACCAGTCAGAATGGCTAAAATCAACAAGTCAGGAAATGACAGATGCTGGCGAGGATGTGGAGAAAGGGGAACCCTCCTACACTGTTGGTGGGAATGCAAGCTGGTGCAACCTCTCTGGAAAACAGCATGGAGGTTCCTCAAAATGTTGAAAATAGAACTGCCCTATGACCCAGCAATTGCACTATTGGGTATTTACCCTAAAGATACAAACGTAGTGATCCAAAGGGGCACGTGCACCCGAATGTTTATAGCAGCAATGTCCACAATAGCCAAACTATGGAAAGAACCTAGATGACCATCAACAGATGTATGGATCAAGAAGATGTGGTATATATACACAATGGAATACTATGCAGCCATCAAAAGAAATGAAATCTTGCCATTTGCGACAACATGGATGGAACTAGAGCGTA
This sequence comes from Mustela putorius furo, assembly GCF_011764305.1. Classification (NCBI taxonomy): domain Eukaryota; kingdom Metazoa; phylum Chordata; class Mammalia; order Carnivora; family Mustelidae; genus Mustela; species Mustela putorius. Next base: position 4,510,221 of record NW_025421305.1, read on the forward strand.
TCATGCTTAGTGAAATAAGTCAAGCAGAGAAAGACAACTATCATATGATCTCCCTGATATGAGGAAGTGGTGATGCAACATGGGGGCTTAAGTGGGTACGAGAAGAATCAATGAAACAAGATGGGATTGGGAGGGAGACAAACCATAAGTGACTCTTAATCTCACAAAACAAACTGAGGGTTGCTGGATGGAGGGGGTTTGGGAGAAGGGGGTGGGATTATGGACATTGGGGAGGGTATGTGCTTTGGTGAGTGCTGTGAAGTGTGTAAACCTGGTGATTCACAGACATGTACCCCTGGGGTGTATATTTTATAAACATATATATGTTTATTAAAAATCAAAAATCAAAAATAAAGAAATAAATAAACAAATAGGAAAAAAAAAAGTAGATGACAAGAAAAAAAAAAAAAAGAACCTCATCAAAAAGAACCCCAAGTATAAGATTTATATACTACCAGGACAAAAACAAATACACAGAAACACTACACAGAAGAAAAAGATGGGAGAGTGGGTACAAATTCTCAGTGTGGATGAGGAAGTTTATTTTGAGTCTTCCTGGATGTATCTTGATACCTTTTTTAAATGACTCTACTTTCCTAAAATAAAGGGGGATTAAAAACTGGTTTACCTAATGGGGGTAGCATTGATTGGGGAAAGGGGATTACCCTGAAGTTTATCTCTATATGAATATTAAACAGTAATAATAAAATTAAATTAAATTTAAAAAATTAAGAAAGCAAAAGAAAAACACAGGAATATGTATCAAAAAGTTCAGGTCCAAAGGTTATTATGGAATTTGATGTACTGGACATCTCAAAAAAAAAAAAAAAATCCTACCCAAAGTCAAAGAAAGAACCAAATTTAAAAGTATAAGGTGGAACACTACCTGGTGCTCACACGAAGTTGAGAAGAAAGCCTATTCCTACCACTTGAAATCTTACAATTCATGGATATTGGTTAGATTACTTAGAATAGTATTGATATGCCTGTGGAACTAATGAACAGTAGACTCATTGTACCTCAACAAGCGATTATATTTGCTCCGAAGGATATTTGGCAATTTTTGAAGATGTCTGGATGTCACCAACAGGAGGGAGTTTCTATTGGCACCTAGAAGTAAAGGCTAGGGGTGCTAAATCGTCTTCATTGTACAGAATGGCCACCTTCCTCCCCTCCATCTGCCAAATCACCATGACACCAACAAAGTTTCACCTGGCTCAAATGTCAATAGTATTAAGTTCAAGAAACCCTGTCCTAGGCTAAACCCTACTCAGGTCCTACCAACCAAATTTTAAAGAGATCTGAAGAAACACACTATTTCTCAATAAATATAATATATCCCAGAACATCAAAGGTATTTGTTAAAATTCAAAAATACCCAGTATCCTATAAGGTAAAATCCACAATATATTGCATACAATTAAAGAAATTATCAGCATAAAAAGCAGAAAAATTACTCATAATGAAATGAACAAATAATTCAAACCAACCCACAACTGAATAACACACTAGAATTACAAGGAAGAATGGAAGCAATTATTATAACTGTGTTCATATATTCAGGAAATTAATAAAGATGTGGAAATTTAAAAAATAGCCACACTGACTTCCAGATATTGAAACTACATGAAAAATTTACTGAATGAAAAATAAAATAGATAAGACCTTGCAGAAGAAAAGATCAATGAAAAGAAATTACAATAGGAAGTATGCAAAATAGAACACAAAGAGGAAAAAAAGAGGAATTAAAAAATAAATAGAACCTTAATGAAGTGTAGCATATTTTTTTTTTTAGATTTTATTTATTTGACAGAGAGACATCACAAGTAGACAGACAGACAGGCAGAGAGAGAGAGAGAGAGAGAGGAAAGCAGGCTCCCCGCTGAGCAGAGAGCCCAATGCGGGACTCCATCCCATGAACCTGAGATCATGACCTGAGCCAAAGGCAGTGGCTTATCCCACTGAGCCACCCAGGCGCCCCTATGAAGTGTAGCATATTTTCAAGTGGTCCTATTTACACTGAGGTGGTAGTCCCAAAGGCGAGAAAGGACAAAATATTTTACACACACATATGTTTATATGTCTATATGGATGTACATATGCATATATGCATGTGTACATGTATGTATATATATGTATATAATATCTATATTTATATGCATGTTATACATAAATAAAAATATATAAATATATAAAATATATAAAACATAACACTTAAAGTAATAATGGCTGAAAATTTTTCAGATCATAGAAAACGAAACCCTGAGATCCAGGGAGGTCAATATATTCCAAGCCCAGAAACTATAAATAAAACTACCCCCAAGCACATTATAGTCAAATTGTTTAGAAATAAATGATGAAGAGAAAAGCTTAAAAGTAACCAGGAAAAAAAAATTATTTATGGAGAAACAAAGAAATAAAGATGACAGCATCTTTTTCATGGGAAATTATCCATATGAATAATTAGTGGTGTGATAACTAAGTGCTGAAAAAATGGTAAACCTAAAATTCTATATACAATGAAATATCTTTTAAATATAAGGATCAAATAATTTTCCAGACATATGAAAGCTGATTTTATCACCAATAGTTTGTTTCCACAGCAAAATCCTATGAGTGATTTTTCATATCTGACCATAGACAATTATCTAGTGGGCTTACTGTACAAAACTGTCCTGTCCACACCAGATTCAGACTGAATTCAAGAAGTTAATTCAAAATGGATCATACATCTAAATGTGACACTTAGAACTGTAAGACTTCAAGGGAACATATAGGATAAAATCTATGTAATCTTAAATTATAACAAAAAATTCTGAGATACAATACCAAAAGCCTAGATTATAAAGGCATAGTACTGATACACTGGCCATTGTCAAATTTAAAGCTACTGGGTTTGTTTTGTTTTTTGTTTTTTGTTTCTTTTTTTTTATATTGGAGAGAGAGAATGCATGCATCCCAATGAGTTGCGAGGAGGGGCAGAGGGAGAAAGAAAATCTCTAGCACACTCCCAAGTAAGCATGGAGTCTTACATGGGACTTGATCCCACGACCCCAAGATCATGACCCAAAACCAAAGAAAGAGCTGAGGGCACCTGGGTGGCTCAGAGGGTTAAAGCCTCTGCCTTCCGCTCAAGTCATGATACCAGGGTCCTGGGATTGAGCCCCGCATCAGGATCTCTCCTTGGTGGGGAGCCTGCTTTCTCTTCTCTTTCTCTGCCTGCCTCTCTGCCTATCTCTCTCTGTCGAATAAATAAATAAAATCTTAAAAAAAAAAAAAAAAAGCTGGTTGCCCAACTGACCGAGCCATCCAGGCACACCTAAAGCTTCTGTTCTCTGAAATTATGATGGAAACTCTTTCTAAGTTTTAAAAACAAGAACAAATACTTTACTTTCTCTCTGTCTATATATACATGTGGTTATATATATATATATATATATATATATATATATATATATATATTTTAAGATTTCATCCATTTACTTGACAGACAGAGATCACAAGTAGCCAGAGAGGCAGGCAGAAAGAGAGGAAGGGAAGCTGGTTCCCTGCCGAGCAGAGAGCCCGATGTGGGGCTCGATCCCAGGACCCTGGGACCATGACCTGAGCTGAAGGCAGAGGCTTTAACCCACTAAGCCACCTAGGCACCCCTGTTGTATATTTTCTTTTCAGAATTTACTTAAGATAACTTTGAGCTTCCTGCTTTATCCAAGATTAGCTGCCATGGACATTGGCTGTTGCTGTCCTGTATTTCTGCTTACCAACACACATCCAGGGTCACATATATCTGTCAGTTTTATAAAGCTGGAGCTTGCCATTTTTTTTCCTATTTCTCATCTTTTGGGTTCTTTCAAAGAATAGGATATAGGATAGAGAATTGAAAGACATTAATTTAAGACTTCAAAAGACTAGGATTTTTTTATCAATAGCAAGAACATACATTTTCATATTTTAAATAACCTTATAAAAATTTTGGTATTTCATAGTCTTCTACACATTTATAAAATATATCCCTCCCTTTCTAAACTTTCAACCATTTATGCGTTTCAAAAGTTTTAGAAACTTGTTTTTTTCTAGCTTCAGTTTTTCCCTCTTGAATACATACTCTGCACTTGCAGTCAGAAAATTTTAAATATAATTTTGATTTTATAGGTCCTCTCTTAAAAATACTTCAGATTTTTCCCATTGTTTATAGAATCCTTAAAATTATAATATACAATTTAAAACATCCACTAAACTATCTTTTTTAAGATCTCCTTCTACTGTTTTCTCACAATTACCTATCCCTACAGCACAATACTTGAAGATCCTAGCACCATAATATGCTAATCTGTAATTATGCATTTCTTTCTGCCCAGAGCCCCCTTAAATACTTTTCTCCCTTTACTTATCCTTCATAACTATTTTCAGGTTTCACTTTTCCATGAGAATCTTGCCTAAATGTTTTCTTTGTATTAGTGCCTACTAAGGATGTCTCAAGATTAGTAAGGTACTGGTCAAAGTATCTGTCAATATTTACATCTTAATAGACACTACATTTTCTGAGTTGGGAAAATGTAATTAACAGTTTTTAGGCCTATGCACCTGAAGTATAGCAAGCATTCAACATGCTTTTGATCTTAACTGTTATAATAACAAGAAACTTTGTTAACTGATTGAACATGTAGAAGTAATGTATAGGGCCATATTTATTAGAAGACAAATTTACTACCAGAAAAGCACAACTTTATCATATTATGTTGTTGTCCTTCCACTAATTGAAACACTGATACTTGCATCTGTACAAGTTATGGTACATTCAAATGGGCGAGGATGATGCTGGGATATCATTAATTTGGTTAATACCATAAAAGCAGTTTCTTTTGTGCTTTTCCAAATAATAAGATAAGAAGAGGCTTGGGTTTTGTTGTTACTAACTAAAGAAAGTATAATCAACTTGCAATTCTAGAAAAAGATTAATATAGGAAACATTTGTATACCAGTCAGAAAGAAGTTCTATTCACAGTAAAACTGTATGCTTGCAAGATTACATTTTTCTTCTATTATACTTGGTGCTCATCATTAAATGGAAGGAAACTCATGAACTAGGATTTCTGAAGTGATTGCTTTCTTTGAAGAATAGCTTTAAAAAAAGAGATGGCTAAGGAAACAAGCTTCTCTAGAGATGACACAAACAATGAACAAGTGAAACCATATTTAGATTAAATTTTTAAAAAAGGGCCTCAACACGAACATATACTTTTGATAACAGAAGACAGCATTTCATTCAACTTTCTGTTTATGATCCATGAAGAGATATAGATGTTAACAACAGAATTATTATATAGGGGAATATATTAAGCATTAAATTATGATAGAGATTTCAGCTTAATGATAGCTCAGTAACCACAAATCATCACCAATGAGTTAAAAAATAATAAATTCCTAATAAAGTATAACAAACCAGCTTATTTTTATCATTTTTTTCTATGAAGAGATGAAATGGTTTACTGGAAGATATACTGAGATTGGAATAATAGCTGGTTTCATAGCTGGGGTGATCCCTGTGTATGACACTTACTTTAATAAATGGAGGTTTTAGGGCAAGTTCATTAACTTCTCCAAAATCTCATTTTCACTATTGTGTACTATGAATGTCTACCATACTTTTTCCAAAGTTTATATATGTGTTTTATATAAAGTTTATATTGTTTCTGTAGTATTTACATAGTCATTGTACTTTAGTATTAAAGGCAAATACTTTAAATTCACAATAGCTAAATTATTAGATAAATATTATGCACATGAAAAAATCAAGAATGTACAATTGAAGATAAAGTACTGGAAGTTATATATAGTTATTAAAATTAGGGTACAAGAACTCAGTGAAATTATCATGGTTCATTACCTCATGTCTGACTATATAACTCAAAATATAACTCGACTATCAACCTTTGGACAGAAGCCTGTAATTCTCACAATTCATTCTCTCGTGGAATTTATAAATGTCAATAAACAATTTTTATTATTAGTCTTATTGTTTAAATTTAGGTTGGGTCATGGTGAGCACAAGTTGTTGCCATCTGGCAGCTGTGTGATGGCCTGTATGAAGCAAAGTTTTTCATCAGATTCAATTTCTAAGTGGACAGATGGCCACAGTGAAAAATGACCATGACGTTTGAAACTAATTGATATCCTTTCTGGGAGGCTCAGCTGAGAAACTAAGGACTGAATGGATGTTGAGACAGAACAGTCTAGCCACCCAGAAGAAACTGGCCATACATAAAGAAGCTATTTAAATATCTAACTATTTAAGCTATTTAAATATCCAAATAGCTGAGAAAGGCACCTTCATTGAGTAAGGTTTGTTTCATATACAAACAAATACACCACATGCTCACTTGTGCTACCTTTATGTGGTAAGCAATAATGATTTGAAAGGTAACAATTGTTTTTCATCTTTCTAAATGGAACATATTAATGTAATTAAAATAAGTTAATTGTAATCTGTTTTGTCAAATTGTGTTTGGACTTTAGTATTACAAGTTCTTTAAATACAAAATTGTTGTAATTAAATAAACTTTCATTTTCTTTTCATCCTCTTAGTATCCTTGTAAATAAACAGCTAGTTATGTTGTCAACACTGAGTTCTTAGTTACCTTTGAAGAATATCTTCTTCAGTTCCCTATAGACACTAAATCAAATTCAGTACATAAGTCTTCTGTCATCACAATTTTGTCTACAACCATTTATTCCAGAAAATATCTTTAAGTCTGCTTCTCCATTTCGCATTAAGGGATTTTAAAGATAAAACTAGGAGCTGTTTACATAAAACAAATGATTATGGAGCCTAATTTCACATGATGTTTCTGAATGGTAATATTTCTATACTCTTCAGGGTAACCATTAGATTTAGAAAACTATGACTACGATAACATATAGCATTTCTCTAACTTAAGGAAAATTATCTTTTAAAATGATACATCTAGATTTCTTATAACTAAAATGGATTTAAAACAATGTAGGTATACTTACTGATTTATTTTAAATCCTCCATATTTTGCCTTACACATTGCTTCTTAAAAGGTGATCTTGCAAAAATTGATCTTGATGAAAGAATGGATTATGATACATCTTTCATAAACTTTCCTGGCTTCACATATGATTGGAAAATTTTGGAAACAGTATATGAGTATCAAATTTTTTAATTCTCTTAAAAATCAAGAGTTTCAGTTTATCACCAAGAAATATGTCAAAAAATTATAAATATATGCTTATAAACCTGTATAAAGTATGGACATTCCTATATTTCATTCAGTATTAATAGTCTTGGTGTTCTATGATTGAGTGCAATTTTAATTGAGATCAGAATATTTTCTACTATTATTACACCTAATATTTCATATTTAAACTTAAACACATACAAGTTACATTATAGTAGCTACCATGCCTCCAGTTTCCTCTGCAACATATGAAAGGTAAGAAAAATGAGATAATAATGATGATTCTTCATTAAGTATTTACTCTATATCAGACATTATGCAGGATATTTTACATATAAACATTTTCATTGCTAGTAAAAAAAAAATCAAGGTACATTTTACTATTACCATTAACAATGATGGAAATATTAAATAAATATCCAAAACCAGACAATGAGTAGCAAAGCCTACCTTGAACAAGAGCTTCTTTTCGCTACAAAGTAACCCTCCCCTCATTCTAAATAATGATTCCTAAACTTATGTAAGTAGGCTACCAAAGAATTACTGACCCTTTGTTTTCAGTCATACCAAAACAAAACAAATCAAAAAAGACATTATATTACAAAAACTATAGGAAAATTCTAAATCAATATCTCTCATTGATATAAAAACCCCCAACCAATTATTAGTAAACATAAAATAAGATTACACACATCACATGAAAGATTATTCCAGGTAAGCAAGACTGGTTCAACTTTTAAAAAATCAATGTCACCTCCACATCAACAAACCAAAAACTCACATGATCTTATAATTGATTCAGAAAAAGCACTTGACAAAATATAACATTTCTAAGAAAACCCTTAGCAAACTAGGTATATGGGGATCCTCAACTTGCTAAAGAACACCTACAAAAACAGTTAATTTCACACTTAATGGTGAGAAAATGGACACTTTCACATTAAGATGTAGAAAAGGGAGGAGTATGGTCTCTCACCACTCCTATTTCACATCACATAGAACAGCCAAAATAATACTAAGGAAATACAATTTTGGAGGATTGATACTACCTGTTTCAACTCTGTCAAGTTATGTTCATCACAACAGCCTGGTATAGGTGAAAGAAACACACATTGACCAAAAAAAAATTAAAAACCAGGGGCTAGAAATAAGGAAGAGAAATATAATAAACTGGATTTTTTTTAAGATTTTATTTATTTATTTGACAGAGAGAGATCACAAGTAGGCAGAGAGGCAGGCAGAGAGAGAGAGGAGGAAGCAGACGCCCTGCTGAGCAGAGAGCCCAATGCGGGACTCGATCCCAGGACCCTGAGATCATGACCTGAGCCGAAGGCAGTGGCTTAACCCACTGAGCCACCCAGGCACTCCCAATAAGCTGGATTTTGATGAATGAACAAAGATAATTCAATGGAGAAAAGATACTCTTTCCAAGAAATCATGATGGGAAAATTGGATATCTATATACAAAAGAGACAATCTAGATATAGATCATATACCTTACATAAAAATTAATTCTAAACAGATATCTCAATGATAATGCAAAACTATAAAATTTCAAGAAGAAAACATAGAAAATCTACATAACATTCAGCTTGAGAATACATTTTAAAATATAACATTATCCAACAAAGAAAAATTATAATTTAACTTTATTAAAATTTAAAACTGCTGTGAAAGACTATTAAGAGAATGTAAAAGACAAACTTCATATTGGGAAAAAAATTACAAAAATACACATCTGATGGAGGATTTTCATCCAAAATGCACAAAGAACAAACACTTAAAACTCAACTATAAGAAAACAATTCAGGTTAAAATATGGGCAAAAAAATCTGAACTGATACCTCACCAAAAATATATACAAATGAAAAATAAACATTTGAGAAAATGATCAATATCATTTTTAATTAGAGGACTGCAAATTGCAGCACCAATGGAATACTACACACCCATTAGTATGACCTAAATTCAAAGCTTAGTGATACTAACTGCTGCTCAGGATCCAGAGCAACAGGAATTCTTCTTTGTAGATGGTAACACAAAATGATACAGCTACCTTATAAGACAATTCCTAAGTTGTTTTGCAAAACGAAACAGTCTTCTTGCATCATCCAGCAATCCTTAGTTAAATTTTAAAACTTATGCCCATACAAAAAATTACACATGGGTATTTATGAAAGTTTTATCTAGAATCAACCAAATCAAAATTAATTAAGATCTCTTTCAATAGGTGAATGAATAAACAAATTTGGTGTGTGCACGTAGTAGAATATTATTCAGTGATAAAAATAGTTTACAGGTAACAAAACGACATGTGTGAATCTTAAGTGTTTTTCTCTATGTGAAAAGAAACAATCTGAAGGAGCTACAGACAGTATGGTTATGTTTAAATGATATTCTAAAAAATGATAAACTATAGAGATGGTGAACAGATCAGTAGTTGCCAGGGGTTTGGTGCAAGGTCATGTGTATTAAATAGATGAATCTCAGAGGAGTTTTTTGAACGCTGAAAATATTCTACACAGTACTATAATGGTAAACAGAGGCATTAAATATCTGTCAAAACCCAGAATTTTACAACACATACAGTAAATTTTAAAAATGCACATCAATCAAAATATAATTTAGAAGGATCTCAGGATGGAAAGTAGAATGTGACAAAATATTCTAAATACACTGAATATGAGTGAAACAACTTCACTGAAGGAGATGGTCAAATAAACACTAATGTAACTAAATTTCAAAGTGTTCAAAGGCAAAAGGAATGGTACACAGGCATTGTATACTCACTGATAAAATCCCCAACCCCATTCTGAAACTTTTATACATGTATAATGGAACTGAATAATTAAACAAATGAACAGAACATTCATGAGGTGAAAAGGCTCAATTAAACCATGAGGTAGGGGATTAAAGCAGTTGAATCTGTATCAATTGATATTTAGCTTAATATTGGTAATATGGTTACATATAGGAATATTAATAGATAGGTCTACATGCAAACACAAGTTATTATACACACATATTTCCTTGCTTTGTCAACTGAGGAATACTGAACAAAACAACTTTCTAGTAACCTTAAACATGTCTATCATCCAGACAGGTTTTTAATACTTTTTTTTTTTTTTTCACTAAAAGACATGGATGATTCTAAGACTGGACCAGCAAATATACAAAATGAGCATGGAGGATTTTGTAGTACCATAATTCACACAAAAAGCAAAACACAATTCCCTTCTTTGATGGAGGTATGTTAAAGTAATACACAAGCAAACTGAAAGAGCCCCAATGTCAAATCTGACATTGGATTATGATTTAAGTGTCACAACCATAGTGATATAAATAATTGAATAAATATATAAATGTGGGAGAAAGACAAATATCCCTTAAAGAAGAATTCCAAATATTATATGTGGATACTCCACCATTCGAAGATGGAGGCTTACTGCTCATTCCTTAAGTGTGGGCTATGTAGAGTGACTTCCTTCTAAAGAGAAAAGGATAGAAAAAGAATAAAAAGGAATACAATTTACCGTGGGAAGCCTGACAAACACTACCTGTTCCAGGTGATTAGGGTTTACATGGTTTGTTTTTGCATAGATAATTTCCCTTGCTATAATGTGATGAATATCACAATTTACACTATGAGTATCCTCTCAAAATATGTTGCCCCAGTCTAGTCATGTGAAAAAAATCTACAAATCTTAATTGAGGGCTATTCTAAAAACACCTATTCTTGAAAAATACCTCTCAAAATGCTCAAGATCATCAAAAACAAGGAATGTCAAAGAAACTGCCAATCCAAGAGGATCCCACCAGAGCACGAACAAATAATAATGTGTTTCCTCCCTATGGGATCATGGAAGAGTTAAAGACATTAGGGAAAAAGTAAGAATCTAAACATCAGATTTAATAAGAATTATATATATATATATATATATATATATATATATATATATATATATATATATTTTTTTTTAACTAGTTGTGACAAATGTATCAGGCCAAAGTAAGATGTCAAAAATAAGGGAAACTGGATGTGCATATACAGGGACTCTATTATCTTTACAATAACTATGTAATTCTAAAACTGCTCTATTACAAATGTTAAAAATAAATGTCAAAATATGTATATGATGGAGCATATAGGAGAATATTGTTACTAAAGAAATAATATACTTAAAATTTTATCTAACAAAATATATTTCTAATGGATTACAGTGGTTCATGTACACATCCATTTTAAAGGAAAAGAAACACGTGAAAAGTGACATGTATTTAATCTCTGAAGTAGAATACAGAACATAACTAAGAATTAATTTGATCTATTACCTTAATAATTTTTCCAGGTTTCTATCACTGCATTGTCCACATGTTATTTTATATACATGTATATTGCTTCTGATAATTTATGAGTTTCAACATCTGAGAAGGGTATATTTTCCAACTTTGTATTCCAGCGTTTAACATAATGCATGGTTTGTTAGTCAAGCAATATTTATTGAAATAATGACCAAATGAATAAATAAGGACAGATTTTATAAGCCTACAGCACTAGAAATAATATCAAAACATAATCAGATAGGACTATAGAATAGTTTAAGTTGTTAGGAACCAAACACCTTTCATTGACAATGTCAAAAATATATTTTATTATGGCTACTGCCTTGCAAAAATCACCTAAGATTTTTTAAATTAATACAATAAATCAAACCAACATAATTTTAAAACAGGAAATTGAGATCACGAAAATATGTATTTAAAAAAGTAACATAAAAAAGTAACATGGGTGCATGTATCAAATTAGCAGATAAAAATATATTTAAATGTCTTTATATCTTCCAAAATTCATCTGCAAATATACACCCAAGATTTTTATTAGATGTTTCAATTAAGAAACACAGTATTTCAAAATATTTGGAGCCAATTATGTAAAAACAGCATTTGCTAAGGATACATTATTTATAATATGAAAGCAGTATAAAACATCCCTATGAGTACTGACAGTGCAAGATCTATGTCATGTATTAAATATATCTTTATATGTATCCTAGTAAATAACGCAAAGGCAAATTTCATAAGATAGTTTGTCCGGTATTTTAACATGTAAGCATAGGACATTGCTTCAAAGTACAGTTCAGCCAAAGTAACCAAACCAGAAGTCAACAGGAATTACAATAAGCATTTACTTTTTATGACTTAGGTGAATCTAGCAATAGAATTTACAGTATCAGGAAAAATGGTTGGATTTAATGTTTTAGGTAGTCTTCTATAAATACTAGTTGTCTCAGAAGTGCTTTTGAAAGACATTGGTGGATAGCTATTGACAACCTATCTACTCGACAAGTATCTGAAATATAACTACTCTATGTTATTTCAAAAAATAATTAGGTACTTTAACTATTAGCTGATAGGAGACTACATAAGTGATCTCTCCTGTAGAAATTAAGGAGTCTAAAAGACACATTTAATTAGAAAAAATACATACTGTGAAGATTAAAATTTTCTCCAAAAATGTATTACGGATTTACTTTAAAATTAAGACCCATGGAATGCTAACAGTCTTTATTTCTATGCTGTAGAGCAAGGAGAAATGAATTTATCCTGGAAGTATAATAAAACAGGTGAATAAAACAATGAATTCAGACATTAAATATTCTCACTAAAGTGTCCACAAAATATGAGCTTGTGATCAATGTAATTTCCACTGTAGTCTTTAAAATAAGAGAATTTGAATTTTTTTCATCTAGGTAAGTAAATAAGTTGCTTTTCTACATGTTAGTACCCTTAAACTTGTTATATGTTGAACATCTGCCAAAAATCATGACATTAATTTTAGAATAGCATAGACTCTTTTGTGGAAGCTGTCAAAGAAGAATGTTGGTAGTCCAGCAAGACAATTTATGAAAAGAATATTTTCTATATATAACTATTTCCATATGGAATATCATATGATCAGTTCATCCTAAAGTGGCAGCAAGTTTTCAGAAAATAATGATAAAGGATAGGGACTGTAATTCATTAGTTTTAACTCTCCAGAAATTACTCTGATTTTTCAAAAAAAAAAATTACTACACACTGATTCTTGTGATCAGATCCTGTCTCTGTTACTGGGACACCATCTTTCCTATGACTCAATCTGTAACTTGGCACACTTGAATTACTGAAGGATAATACACACACACACAAAATCAATTAAAGAAACCAAAATAAGGATATATTGTCTTCCTGTGGTATGCAATATAAAACTGTTCTTACAACTTTGTCCTTACTACTGTGTATTTGTCTCTGCTTCCTAATGGAAGGGGCTGTATAAAACATGAGACTATTTCTAATTACAGTTTTTCTAGGCAGTTAGCACAAAAATCTGACAATTTTAAGTCTTCAATAAATGTTTCCTAAATTCAAAACAAATCCTTCTGTCCTGTGAATTTTATTTCATTAATATACTCATAATCTGCCCCTCTTCACCCACGATTTTTATAGTCTCCACTGTGATTCTGCCTCTTCCTGTGTTACTTCTTTTCAATCTCCTCTCTGTTTTGCAACCGGAGTGATTTCTAACCATCATATTTTATCTTCTAATCCAATAGGTAAGAACCCTCAGTGGCTCACTACTGCTCTTGAAATGAAGTTAATTTCTTTTCAATCACAATCTACAATTTTTCATCTAGCCACCCAGCTAACACTACCAGTTTAATCTTCTTATACCTACTATTGCACATCTGTACTCCAGATGTACCAAACCACTTTCATGTTCTTGAACATCTCATTCCATTTATTTACGTCTAAAGACTGTGCTATTTTTTTGACTGAAACTTCCTCCCCTTAAACTATACCTACCTAACACCAGTCCATTCTCCAAGTCTTGGGCTAGGTATCTATAAGATAAGAGAGCAGGCACAAATGCAATAAAACTTTATAAAAAGGAAAGTAGGGACTTCCAGTTTCCAGTTCCACCTGAGGGACTGCTTGGAAGTCATCCCTCAATCTGTCCTCAGAACATGGAAAAACTAAACAGACTGAAAATTCAACTCTTTCAAGATCTGAAGAAGAGGGAAGAGACAAGAAAACTGCTTCCCCAAGACTGGAGTGACAGGTGAATAGAAAGAATCACAGATTTGGATATGCTTCTTTTTCCTATTTTCTCAAAGAGCTGTGTTAGCATTCCCTAAACTGGTGTTAAAATTCACCAACGGAGCAATAGTATGGAGATTTCTTTATTTAAAATTTTCAGGTGGCAGTCAAAAGGTACAGCTTTCCAACTTGATTTAGTTTCTAAATATTTTGATTTAATATTTATTTTTATTATTAAATTATTTTTAAGATTTTGTTCCTGTGAAATACATTTAGAGTATGTCCCATCCTATGACTTATCTAAGCAAATGACTTACTTAAGCAAATTTCCCATGGGTACCTGAAAAAATAGGTAGACTTTCTATATAGTTACTAGATCAATTCAGATGTAATGTTATTTTTTTTTAATCTTTTTTTCCCGTTATTTTTCTTTTTTTGAGAAAAGTATGGTAAACTCTTAGTATAGAGAGGAGGGACTTTTCTATTCCATTACTTCTACGAGCTTTATCATACATACTGAAACTTTACTAATAGGCACATACATATTTATGATTGCAATGTCTTTGGTGAAACCCAATAAGCCACACCAGGCGCCCCAATTGCCATGTTATATCTCTGATATATTTTTTTTGTCTTGAAGTCTTTTTTTGGCCAAACAGTAAATATGCTTTAGTATATGTTTGGACTTTTTCTTCCATGGGAATACGAGTTTTGCCACCTTTATACTGATATCTTTACTAATAGGTACATAGTGCATTTATGATTGCAAGGTACAATTTGGGCCTAATCAAAAAATTTCCACCAATTTTGGGTGGCCATTTTGGACGACTGATCCAGGTCTTTGATCCTTGAAGTCCACTTGGATCAGGTCCATTAATAGGCTCCCATGCTTGATGCGATCATGGGAATCTCCTTCTGACACCTTTATCCTTGCTCATCTTCTCTTTATAGTGCTCCCTCTCAAATAGGATACAATAAAATCTTAAAAAAAAAAAAATTCCAGGGCGCCTGGGTGGCTCAGTGGGTTAAGCCGCTGCCTTTGGCTCAGATCATGATCTCAGGGTCCTGGAATCGAGTCCCACATCGGGCTCTCTGCTCCATGCGGAGTCTGCTTCTCCGTCTCTCTTCTGCCTGCTCTGCTCTCTCTCACTGTCTCTCTCTGTCAAATAAATAAATAAAATCTTTAAAAAAAAAATTCCAGGCTAACTACTCTTCTGTGTAGTCAGTGTTTAGTCTATTTACCTGTAATATAGTAGTTGATGGAGTTGGTTTTAAGTCTTTCTTTTTGTTCTTTTTCACTTGTCCTGTCCTTTCCTGACTTCTGTTGAGATGATCAAAAATTTTTAATACTCCATGCTATCTCTTCTATTAGGTTTATGATTATATATCTTTGTACATAATTGTCATTGCTTTAGACAGCATAATATGTATTCTTATCACAGTCTATCTTGAATTATCACTATTTCACATATAATGTAAGAAATCACATTATAATATCATTTATTCACCTTCCCATTTCCTACCTGCTTTATTATTTCTACATTATTTTAACCAAGGAAAATTTATTCCTATGGCAGAAGTCAGAAGGAGCGGAATAAAAGTAATGTGGTCTCATATTAATGACATATATTTAGAAAAGTGACTATATCTGCTAGATAGATGATATGATCAGAGAAGAGAACCATAGACTTTGTATTTATTTAGTAATACCTTATTTATGTAGTATTATGGTACCTTTAAAATTATTTTAAATATTAAATATATTAAAGGAATAATGGTAGAAAAAGTGAGTTATATCTACTTTTACTGATATAGGAAAAATGCTCAGTATATATTAAATACTAGAATACACTGAAACAAATATGTATTTCATGTTTGAATCTGCATAGAAAGAGATTGGAAAATATACCAAACTATCAACTGCAATTATTGTTAATAGAATTTTAAGAAATTATTACTTTTTCTTAAAGATTTTATTTATTTGTTTGACACAGAGAGAATGGGAGAGAGCAAGTAGGGGGAGGCAGGAGAGAAACAGGCTCCCTGCTGAGCAAAGAGCCTGATATGTGACTTGATCCCAGGACCCTAGGATCCTAACTTGAGCTGAAAACAGCCGCTTAATCAACTGAGCCACGCAGGTGCCCTCAAGAAATTATTACTTTTAAAATAACATTTTTCTATTTTTGAATTTGTTATTTTGAATTAATAAAAAATTGGAGGGGAATATGAACCATGAGACACTATGAACTCTGAAAAACAACCTGAGGGTTTTGAAGGGGCAGGGGGTGGGAGGTTGGGGGAGCCAGGTGGTGGGTATTATGGAGGGCACACATTGCATGGAGCACTGGGTGTGGTGCAAAAACAATGAATTCTGTTATGCTGAAAAGAAATTTTTTAAAAAAGTGCAAAAAATAAAAATTATATAGGATTTAAAAATTAGAGTAAAATAAAAGATAAACAGGGTGCATGGGTGGCTCAGTTGGTTAAGCATCTGACTCTTGATTTCAGCTCAGGTCATGATCTCAGGATCCTGGGATCCAGCCCCATGTCAGATTCTGTGCTCAGCAGCGTCTGCTTGTCCCTCTAGTTCTACTTCTCCCATCTTTCACTCTATCTCTTTCACTCTCTGTCTTTCTCTCAAGTATATAAATAAACAAAAATGTTAAAAAGTAAATCAAAGATAAAACAATAGGAAAGTGGAGAAAAGAGAATGACAAAAATAAAACCAAATCACTATCACAAATATGTTTTAGAATATTCAGGGTTTTTTAGTGTGTTAATAATCTAAATAGCTAGAGCCAGTAAAGATGAAGGTTTTGAAGGATAGAAGAAATATTTCAGATCATCTCTAGTGTTTGTCTAGAGAATGTCAGTAAAGAATGCTCTCTGGTTCATCTACCAGTTCTGATTTTGTCCAACCCACCACTTCTGTGATTAGAAGTAGGGGATATCACAATGTTATTTTATTTGTAACTTAGGGTGTGGAGAGAAAGAAAAATTAGGGAATTCTTACTTAATGGCTTCTACTTAGTAAATGAAAAGTCTAGTTTATTTACAAAGGCTGAAGTTAATTTGATAGAGGATTTAATGAAATAGATAAGGATCTAGAATAATTAATAAGGAGAAAAAGAAAAGTAAAATAGCAATCAGCAACGAGCCAATTATAAGCCTGGCATTCACTTTTAAATGACCTAATTTTTCTGGTGCATTCTCTTGGACCCATAGAATATGTTTATTCCATAAGTTTAAACTTTTTTCTCTGCCTGTGGCTACCTCCTCTTCTTGGACATTATGTGCTAATATTTCCCAATATTAACCTCCTACTAAAAGTGTTTAAAAAAAAAAAGAAAAAAATTGAATTACTTTGGCCAATAAGTAATAGCAAGCTACATGTGTTTTTCCCCAAGAATATAATTTACATACATTGTGTCCAATAGAATACATATTGCATGCTCACTTGCTTACTCTTTAAATGTTGTTAGAGAGCAGAGAGTGTCCTGTCCTTTGAGCCTGCATCACATTGGATAAAAGTATTGTTACTGGATGCTACCAAGGGTTACTACTTGCATGCCAAGGAATATAATGAACTTCCTTCTAACATCTCATCTGTTAAAAGCAGTTGCTCCAAGTGTACCTGAAACATACTTAAGTCTCCCAGAATAGGTTAGAGGAAGAATTGTTCAGAAGTGAAAATAAAAATAAATTCCATAAGCCTAAATAATTATTAATATTTTATTAATAATAATATTCTGGGCAGAATAAAGTTTCAGGAGATATGTCCATTAATAAGGCTCCATATCCTAGCATGCTGACTATTATAAAAAGACAAAAGTAGTGCTAGTCTAATTATGTTAGTCTTCTCTGATTTTGGTAAGATTCTAAAATACTCACCATCCCCCTCCTGGTTTTATTTATGCACTTAATAATTTCAAACCAATCCTCTCAATTAAGAACACAGAGCTGAACTAATTTTTCCAATTTTGACCTCATTTCTTCTACTGTGATGCAGATTCTATTTTCCACCTCTTGGTAGAAGTTGGTCAGTGATCTAACAGTGGGAGATTAAGCTATCATGGACTATAGTCTTAGCCCTTGAATTAATAACTGGGGCAAAACCAGATGAGGTCTCAGGTCATGTTCAATTGTTCATAAAGGAGGAAGCACACAAAAAGGGAGTTCCTTTGGTGATTATCTTCTCTAAACTCTTTACCATCTGATCTTATATATTCATTTATTCATTAATGCCACTAATATTTAATTAATAATTACCATGCAGCTTTCTAAGCAATGAATAAGACATGCAAATTCCCTGATTTCATAAGTATGAGAGATAATATACAAGTAAGGAAATATACAATATCAGGTAATGAAAACTGTTATGAGTTATAACAAAATATGTATACTTTGTTACATATTGTTTTTAAAAATCAATTCCCTCTAGATTTAAAAATGTGTGACAATATATTAATATTAAATCTTTAAAAAATAAAAACTTGTAGACAATCTGATCAGCCAAATCAACTGATTCTAGGAATTCCATTATTTCTACCCAGAGCCAAGCTCCCTATTTTTACATTCCTAGACTCATTAGCAATGAAAACCATCAGTTATAGATTTGGATAATCAGCTTTAGATAGCAGCTAAGAAAAAAATCTTGTCATTCTATATGATAACCCTCCAATTATAATGATGGAGATGCTTCCTGAAATTATGTTACATTTGTTTTTAGCCACATTAGCTTGGTTTTCTCTCATCTAACACAGGTTATATACTAATGTTCTATTGATGATCAGTCTATATTAGAATAGTCATTTCCCTTAATTTGACCAAGGAAATTATCTTATGCAGCTAAAAAATCTTTTATAAATCACATCATGCTCTTCTCTAATAATATGTTCATTGTCAACTAATAATGTCTACATACACTTAAGTAACTTTAACTTTCTAGGGTTTTTATTTTCTACATGAGGTATTAAAAACTTAGTTTTTCCAATCCTATGAATAACACAAAATAAAAAGGATTACATAAACTTTTTTTTTAAAGATTTTATTTATTTTTTTGACAGACAGAAATCACAAGTAGGCAGAGAGGCAGGCAGAGAGAGAGGGAGAAGCAGGCTCCCCGCTGAGCAGAGAGCCCGATGCGGGGCTCGATCCCAGGACCCTGGGATCATGACCTGAGCCGAAAGGCAGAGGCTTTAACCCACTGAGCCACCCAGGCGCCCCAGGATTACATAAACTTTTAAAAATTATTCCTAACTTTAGACCCAAATTTCAAAACATTGAGATCCCTTTTATGCTTGAAACAGTAATATTGGATGTTGTTTATTTTGTTCTTTTGTTATTTAAATTATCAATATCCCAATATATTGAGAAATATTAGCTGACAAATTTCACAGAGTTACCTGAACTCCATCAGAAGTCATCCTAAATTCTGCCATTTAATAAATCATTGACTCATATCAATCTGGAAGTTATCACTAGGTATTCTGAACCCATACATAGCTGCTAATTAGTATAAGTGATGGTATTAGTCACAATATATGCATGACAAGGTGAACTCTACTATAAACAAAGCCTAGAGAGGCTACCTAAAGAAGCACCACTTAATTAATCCCCAAAAAGCAGGGAGGAATGACTCCTGCTCTATTATAGTGGTCTGTGGACTTGTGATGGCAGCTGAGTACCAGGGACCCTGAGAGGAGCTTTATGATAGTGTGACAGGTATGGAATATCAGTAGTTTATATTTCCAAGCCTTTGGAAGTATGAAGCTTTATTAAACAATACTAAATAATATAGAAAATGTTGAACATCTTTGACCACACATTCCCTATCCTGATCATGGGCTGAGTACATGCTGACACCTGCCCATTATCACCCATTCTCTGCCTGCTTTTTTGCATATACCAACCCTACCACCCACCCCCCCCACCCACCAACCTCTCTCTATAAAACTGTTGGTATCTATCCTATGGGCAGGGAGGTCAGTTGTAAGGCTTGAGCCTGTCACCTCCCCCAGCTCCTGGCACCCAAAATAAATTTCTCCTCTTCTCTTTTCCAAACCCTCCTCTCTTCAGTCATTGGCTTCTCTTGCAATAAGTTTATACAAGTTTGTTCAGCAACAGTGTTGGCAAACCTAGCCAAGAGCTTTGCTTTCAATTTGTACAACCTCCTCAGGATTCCTCAGGACAGAATACTTGGCATCCACAGTGCGCGGACTTACCTCTTCATTTCCTGACTTAGCAGGTATGTCAGAATCATTTGGAAACACTGTGTGTGTATGTGTGTGTGTGTGTGTGTGTGTGTGTGAAACTTAAAATCTTGAGTCAATCTTTCATAGTCACATTAAAATGTTTTCCTTTCTACTTTCTTTGTATTACATAATACAGAAAAATAGAGTCAATTTAGTATGAATGTCTACTTCCTAAACCCCATTATTTTATAAAATTTTTAAAATTTGCATATACAATAACATTAAAATCATGACCCTAATAGCAAAGAATTAAATCTAACATAATGTATTAGATATTTAAAAAACTTTTTGTAAACAAATATAGGGTAAACAACTGGATTCATCAAGCAACACTAAATTAATCAAATAAATTATATTGTAATTCAATGTTAAAGTATAAAGAATATTTTCATAGTACTAACATAATAAATATAATACACCATCATATTCTAAGTATAAAATTAGGAAATGCCAAATTCTTACTTCATTTTAGAGAAACCAATTTATTATAGAGGAAAATAAAGGATAAATTGAAAATATATATATATATATATATATAAATTCCAAATCATTTTTTCAATTCAAATCCACTAAATATATGTTTATTCTTGTTTTTTTTTTTTTTTTTTTTTTTTTTTATTTACTTATTTAGTCACAAAGATATAGCCCGATGCGGGCCTGTTGACAACAAATGACCTGGCATATTCACACCAGGGCGCCCGTTTATTCTTGTTTTTTAACTTATTAGTTCCAAGATATAGGTGTTGACAACAAATGTCATATTCACACAAGTTCAAAATCTGGGTACATTTCTTGAATTCCACCTACTCTCTTTATAACTACATTGTATAAAGAAAACAACTGATGAGAACGTTTTTAAACTTAATCTTTTTAACTTAAACTTTATTTGACAATTTTTTGTTTTTCCTCTGCCACCACCAACCCAAAACACAACCCATTACATATTTTTCTTGTAGTTATTCTTTGAAATAATTAGTTTTCTACCTAGTACGTGGCTGATAACATGTCATAATGTAGCTTGTCAAGTGCCAAATGACTCTCCAAGTCATCCAAGCATTAGAAGGAAATGAAATCATTCATCTAGATACAATTTTGCATGAGTCAAGTTCAAGAACTCACAGAATAAATTTACAGTGTTAATGAAGGCCATGTATAAAGGCAATACTAGTGGTATCTTTGCTATTCTATCAACATTAATAGAGATCAGCTGTGTTAAGTTGGAACAAGTATTTAACAAGAGGAGAAAAAAGAATCTTGTATAAACACAAGATTTCAGCTTTTGTCATATACTTATATCCTTCATTATTGTCATTATTGCTATTTTTGACCATCGATTTTTCCTCGTTTAACCAGTATTTTTTAGAGAAGCTTTAGTTTTATAACAAAATTGAGCAGAAAGTAAAGAGAGCATTTTTTTTCACCTGTTAGCCATCTATATGTCTTCTTTGAAAAAATGTCTATTTGTGTCTTTTGCCCTTTTCTTAACCAGATTATTTGTTTTGGAGGGTGTTGAGTTTGATAAGTTCTTTATATATTTTGGATGATAACCCTTTATCAGATATGGCATTTGCAAATATCTTCTCCCATTGTCTTTTAGTTTTATTGTTTTTTTGTTTGTTTGTTTATTTAGTCTTGAAGTCCCAATAGTTCATTTTTGCTTTTGTTTCACTTGCCTCTGGAGATGTGTTTAATAAGAAGTCGCTACTGCCAATTTCAATGATCAAGAAAATACAAATCAAAACTCCAATGAGATATCACATAACACCAGTCAGAATGGCTACAAATAACAACACAGGAAACAACAGATGTTGGCGAGGATGCAGAGAAAGGGAACACTCTTATGCTGTTGGTGGGAATGCAAACTGGTGCAGCCATTCTGGAAAACAGCATGGAGATTCCTCAGAAAGTTAGAAATAGAACTACTTTATGATCCAGTAATTGCACCACTAGTTTTACCCAAAGGATACAAAAATACTGATTTGAAGGGGTCATATGAACCCATTGTTTATTGCAGCATTATCAACAATAGCCAAACTATGAAAGAGCCCAAATAGCCATCAACTGAAGAAGAGGTGGTGTGGTATATATATTCCGCTATATATACAATGAATGGAATACATATATAATGGAATGGAAGGAATATATATATATATGTATATATATTTATAAATATAAATATTTATACATAAATATGTATAAATATATATTTATATATATATGTATTTATATGTACATACATATTTGTATGTATATATATATGTATATGTGTGTGTATGTATATATATAAATATATATATATATAATGGAATGTTATTCAACCATCAGAAAGAATGAAATTCTGCCATTTGCAATAACATGGATGAAGCTAGAAGGGTGTTAAGTGAAGTAAGTCAGAGAAAGACAAATATTATATGATTTTTACTCATATGTGGAATTTAAGAAACAAAATAGATGAACATGGGGGAAACAAAAGAGAGGGAAGGAAACCGTAAAACTGACTCTTAACAATAGAGAACAAACAGAGGGTTGCTGAAGAGGAGTTTCGCAAGGGATAAGTTAATGGATGAAGGGTATTAACTCTAAATTCTACTCCTGAAACTAATATTCATTGTATGTTAACTAATTGGAATTAAATTAAAACTTGAAAAAAAATAAAACAAAGGGAGTACAGAGAGCTCCCATATACTACCATCCCACCCCATACATATAGATGCCACAAACTCCCCTATTATAAACATTTGTAACACTCTGGTATTGAATCTTGATTTGGGTGGAGACAGAGGTAAATGTGAATTTGATTTTAATGCTTTTTAAAAATTTTTTTTTTTTTTTTTGAGATTTTATTTATTTGACAGAGAGAGACATAGAGAGAGAACACAAGCAGGGGGAGCAGGAGAGGGAGAAGCAGCCTTTCTGCCAAGAGGCCAAGCGGGAAGCCTGATGTGGGCCTTGATCCCAGGACCCAGGGATCATGACCTGGGATCAAGGACCCAGGGATCATGACCCCAGCCAAAGGCAGCTGCTTATCAACTGAGCCACCCAGGAGACCTTGATCCATTTTTTTTTTTTAAGATACAAACAAGCAATCTCTTATTTGCAACAACTCCTATATGGATGTAGAATACATTAATAGAAACTTTAAATATAATTTTAGTGTCAAATGAAGTTATGTTAAAGTATAAAATTAACAATACTTATTGCATGTAATTTTTGTTCAAAAATGTATACGAACTGCAACTTTCCGAGAAATTTTTTGTTTCTTTTTTCTCAATACTTTTGAAAATCTGAAAAACTAATAGTAAAGCAGTCTTTAATTATTAAATATAAATATTTAGGATGACTTTTCCTCATAAATGGATATCTATTTGTCTTTGAAGGTGCCCAGACATCTTAATCACATTAAAAAGAACTCATACCTTATAATTTAAAATGTAATTTTTTTTTGCAAAAGAGATAGATATCATTCTTCTAATAAACATTTTACATGCTATATCCTTTTTTGGTGTGGATGCTAAGTCACATCAAACATTTTAAGTTAAATTTTATTCTATAGTCTGTGATTTATAATTAAAATATGCTTTCCTTGGCCTATCGGGGTTTTATCTATAAAATAGACATATGAAATATCCAGTAAGTTTTGCTCTGTATAATAACACCTTTCACAACAGAATAAACAAATTCAAGTATATTTTATCTTCTTGAAATTTCATAATGTAGTACTTAGGTAATCCGAAGGATTTATCTACTATCTATTCTTTAATTTAGCAGCCAAAGTTATTACAATTTTCATATAATTTATACATCAAAACTCAATGCTTCAAATAGAATATTTCCACTGAGTTAGCACTGATAACACTTGTCTCTGTCAGAAAGCTTTTCCTGCTCAATTCTTTCATTTTACTTTTGACTTGAAGGGTTATCCACATTTGTCTTGGTATAAGGTAGTTAACATATTTGAACATTTTATTAAGACAAACAAAATTTTTATGTAAATGTTCATGTGAAAGAAATGTCTATCCTTCTAAGTGTTCAGAAGTAGGATGTGATTATCACAACCTGACTGACTTCAGATTTTTGTTGAGAAAACTTGTGTAGTCAGCTATTTTTTCTGAAAATCACTGAACTTCAATATTAATATGATGGTGTAGAAAAATGCATAATTTTATTAGCTTTTTCATGTTCATGATTTGATGTCAGTTCAGTCAAATACATACTTACTTTATTGCATATATTTAATATATTATTTATATATTGTATTATTTTATTATTATAATTATTATATATGTTATATATTATAATATTTAATGTCACATATATTTATCTTAATAAATATATCAGATATTAAATGTCCAAAATTTACTCAAAATTTACATTTATTTTACATTTTATTAATATTCATTTTCTCATTCAACAAATACACGCTGAGCATCTGCTGTGTTGTCTGTACTTTTCTAATTATTGGGGATTCAACAAGGACCAAAAGAAGGGAAAGCACATGAATTCAGTTTGTTGTTTAGAGAGAGGTTCTTCAAAATAAGCATCCACACCTAAAAAAGGATATAGCATGTTAGATGGTGAAACATAAGATGACAGGCAAAACAGGGAAGTGACAGTCATAAGCAAATGGGATATTTTATGGCCTTTTCCCCCCCTCACTGGTCAAAGGGTCATGGTCATTTTTGTTAGGAGTGTCCAGATTAGATCACATGAGAAAGAGGAGATATTTTAGTAAATGCCTGAACAGATGGGTGAACATGTTGTGAAAATCTGAGATAAAATTTTAGTATAAGAAACTAAAGGTTTCAGTCAAGAAGCACTGAAATATGAACATGCATGCCTGCAATATTTAAGAAAAATGCAAAAATGCCAATCTTGTGCTCCCTGGGAAATTATTGGGAAACTACATCTAAGAAAAAATTGGTTGGGTAGAAGAGGACAAAATAGGTCATTGTACATAGTTTGTCTTTTACTATGAGTGAAATGGAGCACATAGCATGACTTTGACAGAGGAGTAACATGATGTGACTTAAGTTACTAAGATTGCTTTGGCCAATCTGCTGAAAATTGGCACACGGTGGGAATGCAAAAGTAAATGCAAGATGGAAGTTTAAGAGGGTATTTCAATAACTATGAAAAGAAATGATGGTGGCATGTTTGGGTTTGCTCAATGGGTAAGGAAAAAAATTCTGAGTGCAAGTTAAGGAATATCCCAGAAGGAAATTTATATGTATAATATTTTATATTTTATACTAATCTATACACATATGTAAGAACTAAAATAATACATGGTCCTATAAATAATTGCAACTTTCACTTTTTGAATAAATTTTCTGACAGTAGAATAGTATCTTTTTCATTTAGGAGTGGTTATGTTGGTTGTTGTTGTTTGTTTTAAATATGATTGCTTCACAAATTTGCATGTTCTCCTTGTATAGGGGCCATGCTAATCTTTTTTGTATCATTCCAATTTTAGTTTATGTGCTAATGAAGGGAGCACATGGTAGTTATATGGTTAAAATTACAACTAGTCTCCTGTCTCTGGGCCATTCCTATCCCATACTATGGATTGTGATGATTCATACAAAATCTCATTTCTAATTAACAGTTTAAGATGAGAGAAAATATGTGTGTATGTAGTATTTAACCAAGATCCATATAATTCAGTTTCTGCTTATAATTAATTAAAGTCAAATACAAAAGAATTTTCATCAATTTTACTAAGGGGTCTCTGTCTCTGCCAATATCTTATTCAGACCAGTCTTTAAAAACAAAACAAAACAAAACACATTCTACCTATTGCTTTACCAAAAAAACATATTTTTTAGCTCTTTTGTATAGACTTTGGAAAAGATATATAATTTACATTACTTTAGAAGAGGGTAACTCCTCCCCATCCCCATTTTTCCCCAAATCATCACGGTCCTCCTCTTAAAATACGTTAGATGACAAGTTGTCTGTTTGATGCCACTACTCCCATACAAGGCTGGTAAAATTGTTTCTCATGATTCGCCCCCTATATTGTTCCACATGAGATATGGTCAAGAAAGGAAGTGGTAAGATTTAGGAGATGGAAAAGCAGCAGAGATCGTTACTCTTGGTATGTTGTGGTATACAGGCATGATGATAAATAGGGCAGCTCTAATGTGTTTCCTCCTATTTTAGAGCTGACCTATAACAGGACAAAACCTGTTACTTAGATCTATAAGGCTGACAGTTCCCTTAGAAGCAGTGGTTTTCACAGAGAAACAGTTTTTAAAAGTGGCTTCTTAAACTTTCTTGAAGGTTCTAGATCTACAGAAGCTCCCCTCTCATGGTTGTATTTCAGCTTCCAGATATGCAAGGTTTCTCAGACTTTCTGTAAGTTCCAACTTGTCTATCACTACTTATGCTTCAGAAAACTAAGGTGACCTTTATTTCAGTTCTCTGGCTGTCCCCTTCCACCCACATCATTTCCAGAGGTGCACTTCCCAATCCCTCCTACATTTCAGGAAACTCCAATTTCTACACTGAATTTCTTGCTCTGACAATACTTCTACCAAGTGATATATGTATGCAATGATACATCCCTCTGACTTAACCAACTGATATGAGTTTTCTTCTCAACCATTTCATATTCTATATGATGTAGACTATAGAAGTTTACATCAAACTGACAATAAACATTAAAGATGCCATTTATTGACCAGCATATATAATAATACTTACTGGTAATATTTTCAGAGTTGTAACTATACGGGAAGCATAGAGTTAAAACTCAGCACAAGCCAGTATAGTGGATATAGTCAATATTCTCACTCCAAGTAAAGAAATCAAGGCTTAAAGATGGTAAGGTCAAAGAGATATTGCAAAATAGGAACTCAAATAGAATTATTCTAAAACTGAGCTATGTTACAGACATATATATAAACTATTTCACAAGAAACAATCACATGTAACCTAGTGAGACATAACATCTGGTAGCTTTGAATCTTTCCCTTCACTATTTGTAGCTGAACAACCGAGCACTATTATCTCCTGGCTTAATATAATCTGCTTAGGTTGGCAAAGATTCAGAATGTAAGGAAAAAACCTGTGCTACATAGAAGACATGTTTATTTTAAAAGTCAAGACCACTCATATTTCTCAGACTCTTCCTAGAAAATGAGCTGAAATGAGAAATAGTGCTGTCATATATAGAGCATCATCGATCTTAAGGTGAATGCAGATTTCCCTTTCCCCCCCAAAAAAATGAAGCTGAAAGACATAGGTGAAAAGGAAAACCAAGTAAGTTCATCCTTCTTCTGAGTTATTAACCAAAAGTCATAGATTTCCTCCTGAAAATGAGCTCACCTTTCCCAATAGATTATCTCATTCTTGTGTCCAAATTATTGCTTAAAGTGATAAACTAGGATTTAGTGACTCTTAAAGAGCTATAAACTTCTGAATATGCCCAATTTGAAGAATGAAATTATCACTGGCAGTAAGAGAATCTGTCTCATTTACTAAATCATATAAATATAAAATCACTAATTATTGGCACTCAAATAAAATGGTCTGTCATATTTATTGGTTAATTATAGATTAAATGAGAAATTACCATCATCAAGCATTTCTACACTTATAAAGGAAGTGTCATTGTGCTAATTCCATAAAGTATGATATTTATTGGTCTATAGATAAATATAGTGGGATTATAACTACATAATACAACCTATATTTATATCTAACCTGTAAAAGAATACTTTTATAGTTGAAAATTGAAGATGTGATGAAATCATTTTGATAGATTCATTTGATAATTAGCCTACAGAGCTATAAAAAGACATATGAATAATGACTTAGACAATTAATTTCCTTTCTTCTTCAGGAAATAAAATACAGTATTAATATGTATCTATTTAAGTCATTTTCCAATACAATAATCTGCTGATAAAATAAACCCAGATTAAATAGGTAATGTGAGCATACTTTTAAAAATAAATTATGCATAATGGTACCTATGCTCCCAAAAAAGCATTTTAAAATAAATTTAAGATGAAGTTACTTATTGTGTCCTATCATGACCCTAAATTTCATCCCATACATGTATCAAGACTGTGCTATATTTTCTTTATACTACACCTCTGAGTGATACCAGGGCTAACCCCTTGGTTATACAGGTCAGCTCTAGGTCAAATTAGTCATCTGGAACTGCAACAAAGTTCTTACTTCCACTTGCAAAAACACTGTACTTTTCCTTCACCTACCTGCTCTCCAAATTTACTTATTAGTTACTCAAAATCTTTGTCATTCTCCTCACACTATCCATCCAGCCCTCTTCATTACCATGCCATTAGATGACTGTATCACCTGTCCATCAAGTGTAAACTATTTCCAAATACTTATCCTTTCAACATATTTCTTTACACATTCTTACTGTCCTCATCTCCTTAGTCTCAGATGTGCTGGCTGGCTGCTCCTCGTAAGACAAGAAGCCCCCTTTCCTGAGTTCTAATGCCTGTCTCCTGCCATTAGTACCAGAAACGACTTGGATAATTATAATCTCCCTCTCTCTCTTTTCAACTTCTCTTTGTCTGGAGACTCTTTTCTGTTACCTTACAGGCATACAGAAATGTCTTCCAATCCATATATTTTCCCCATAATTTGGTTCTTATTTTCCCTACCCTCTTTCATTGGTACTCCTACTATGCTTACCTATTTCAAAAAGAAATGCACCAGGAGAAAAAATTTTCAAAGAAAATCATACACACACACACACACACACACATTTTTTTTTTTTTTTTTTTTGCTATTTCTGTAAGTAAAGATACATGTCTTTTCACTTGCAGGTTTATGTTGATACATCTTCAGTCTTTCTGATTATTTAAAACAAATTTCACTTTAATCTTTTCAGAAGAGCTCATTATTCCCTGACATCTAGGATATTTAGAAGATTCAAGCATCTTCATAAGTTTGTCACACACACACACACACACACACACACACACACACATATGATTTGTAGTAAGAATATTCAGGGAAAAAATTAATATAATTGAAGATAAGTATTACAAACTAGGATTCAAAAAATCATTCCTGAGATACCTGAGTGGCTCAGTTGGTTAGGTGTCTGACTCTTGGTGTCCGCTTTTCAGCTCAGGGTCTTGATCTCAAGGTTGTGGGATTGAGTTCCATGTCAGGCTCAACACTCTGTGAGGAGTCTGCTTGAGCTTCTCTCTGTCCTTGTCCCCCTTCCCCACCTCCCTGGCCCCATGCTCGTACATGCATGTTCTTTCTCTCCCTCTAATAAACAAATCTTAGGAAAAAAAAAATCATTACTGAAATAAGATTCCAGAGAATACTTGTTGAAAGAGTATCCTATTACTGGAGAAAATTGACCGAGAAAGCCAACAATGAGACCTGATGGTAAAATCAATGAATTTTAAAAAGAAAGTAAATTTTCTTTGGCCTCCAGACAAAAATATCAAGTCAAATACCTAATAGAGATAGTCAAATACTTGATAGAAGAGAAAGTCCAATCACTGTCATAATTTTTGACAGCATCCTTTCATGCCAGAAGATAATAGTGTTACTAAAAGATACTCAAAGACAGGAAAGGTAAGCCAATGTTTTATATTTATCCACAATATAAAAGCTGCAGACAAACTTTTATGAAGATGCTTGAATCTTCTAAATATCCTAGATGTCAGGGAATAATGAGCTCTTCTGAAAAGATTAAAGTGAAATTTGTTTTAAATAATCAGAAAGACTGAAGATGTATCAACATAAACCTGCAAGTGAAAAGACATGTATCTTTACTTACAGAAATAGCATTTAAAAAAAAAATCTTGGGCGCCTGGGTGGCTCAGTGGGTTAAGCCGCTGCCTTCGGCTCAGGTCATGATCTCAGGGTCCTGGGATCGAGGCCCGCATCGGGCTCTCTGCTCAGCAGGGAGCCTGCTTCCTCCTCTCTCTCTGCCTGCCTCTCTGCCTAACTTGTGATCTCTCTCTCTGTCAGATAAATAAATAAATCTTTAAAAAAAATAAAAAATAAAAAAAATAAAAAAAAATCTTGCATGGTGTTTAATATGGACATGATTCTAGGGATATTCTCAGTTATATAAATAAATGATAGACACCAAGATATACCATTGCTGTTATCTTCTGCAAAAACAAAACAAAGATCATAGTTAGGAAAAAGTGTAAGTCTTTTATCAGAAAGATACAACTTTGCTTAATTGAGTCCTTATTTTAGAATAATCTAAAAATCTCAGGTAATTTGTGCTCATTCTCCATTCACCTATCCACTTTAATTTTTTATGTCCAAAATATTTAAATCACCACAAATTTATAAGGCAAACTTTAATACATGTTTCTAACAAAATATTAAATAAAATCTAGGATTTGGTATTTACTTTCTGGCCAACAGATATGGTGAAGGGTGACAAAATATATTGAGATGTTAAAATTCTGCATATTTCTGTTCTCTTCCCTCATTGCTCCTGGATTGCTTCAATTTTAATCAGCAACCATGATGTTTATGGCAACAAGAAATAATGCTTTACTCCTTAACAGAATAGGTATCTATTAAAGGTAATTGTAGGCTATTTAAACAGTAATTATAAATCCTATCACACCAAATAAATAAAAGGTTTTTTTTTAAGATTTTATTTATTTGAGAGATAGTGATATGGCATGGGCAGTGTGGCGGGGCAGAGGAGGGGGGAAAAGCAGATGCCCCACTGAGCAGGGAGCCCTATACAGGGCTTTATCCCAGCCAGGACCCTGGGATCAGGATCTGAGCCAAACGGCAGAAACAACTGACTGAGCCATCCAGGTGCTCTACAAAAAGGTATTTTTAACAATTATTTTCCTCCTCAGAATCTTTGAAATTTTTTATTTCACTTCAAATTGTAGTTTAGGTTAAGGATTCTTAACAAGTTATTATTTAAAAAATATAGTTCCATGAAATGTAATCAACTGAATATTATAGTTTTATAAACCCTGCATACACACAATGAGCACATGTAAAAAGCCTTTTAAATCTTAGTAATGCCTATGCCCCAGTTAATTGTATTGTGCCAATATCAGTTTTCTGGTTTGAGTACTCTACTATAATTAGGCAATATACTACCATTGGTGGAAGGTTGCTAAAAGCTATGCATGGCATCTCTCTGTACTATTTTTGCAAATTCTTATGCGTCTATAATTGTTTCAAATTTAACAGGTAAAAAGTAAAAAGAAAAATTTTAAAACAAAATTATTATAATTATTATAGCTTGAAAGTTACAGCAGAAAACTTTTTAAAAATTCAATGTTCCCTTAAAAGGCATATTGAGTCACTCATTTTTTTGTGTCCATCTATTTAAAAAAATTATAGAACAAGAAAAAATAAAACTTCTTGGAATGGGGCAGTATTTTCATTCAAGAGAAGCCATATTGAATTTATTCCTCTTTTTATGTTAAGTTGACTTGACACTACCAAGCCCAGCAGTTTGAAGGTTTTTTGTAGCAGGCAGGTGAACTTGAGGTAGCTACTCATTTTGACCCTTGAGAATCTGCAAACCAGGGAAAAGTCCTCTTGTTGACCTACACAACCACCCATAATCTGCAGGTAAGGTTTTAGGCCCTGCAGAGGGAGACCATCTGTGCAAGTACACAACCTTCCCCTCTTGCCCCTTATGTCTGTCTTAATTTGGCAAAGATTAGGATCTTATTTTGCTTAACTCATCCTGACTTATCACTTTCCACGTCTAGGAAGAAAACTTTGGTGCAGTGAGTATTGTGACAGGTTCATGGGAAACAGTTATGGGCTCAGCACCCTTGTGGCACAATATTGTGCAATGTCCTGTGCAAATATGTGGGCCTCCTTAGGAGGAGAACCTTTGGCAGAAAACTGACATTCTCATTCATAGATAGGATTAGTCAGTCAGTGAGATCAGAACAGTGCCTTGCATATGGTTACATACAGGAGAAGAGGGCACTTTTCCAATATTGGCAGCTATGGGGGACTTCAGCCAGCCTTGCCTTAAGGTGTCCACCTATACCCACCTAGTGCACAAATCAAAAAGCCTGGGTTTCTAAGCTCCTGCTGGCACCTTGAGGACACAAGACAGCACAGCTTTCCCCACCCTTACTCATTTTTTAAGGAATTCTCCTGTGAAAATAAAAATAAAAAATTTAACTCCTATTTAATAATTTTATGCAAAGCAGTATCCTATAAAAAGATGAAATTGAAATTTTAAAAGAATTTCATGTGTCTTGTCCCATATAATTAAGACAGTTTTGTTTGCCTATCTGAATTTAAGAAAAATGTAGTATATATAATAAAATCAGTAAAGTAATTGAATTCTTAATATATAGGGAAAATTTCAATTATTATTTAACTTTTCTGTCTTATTTTGTATTTTTTTTTAAATTTAAGCTATAGAACAAGTCATATGTAGCTTGTTTTATTATTTTTTCCACTGATCCAATAACTAAAATAGTTTTCAAAAGAGTAGGCATCCTAGTTCAGCTTAACCCTGACACCTGTGGGCTCATGAAATGCATCCAGGTGGCAAAAAAAGTGATTCCAAACTGCAATTTGTTTTAAAGCTTTCTATTCTTGCTTTTATCTTCAATTTAAGAAAAACACTTTACTTTGTATAACAAAGTTGTAAATAGAGGATATAAGGCTGAAACACTTAATATTTTTATGTTCTTTGTGCTTAAATATATTTACCATCTTCTAAAAACTGATCTATTGAGAGTGAAAAATCAATCTTATAATATTTTCTAATCTTTGATGATGTAATAGTTTTTGAATTTCTAAATAGCAGTATTATCCATGAACTCTTTCAATAGATCATTTACTTAAGTAGATTTATAATTATGATTGATGTTTGTGGAAACATGTGAATAAAAATTAAAGTATTTTGTTATATAATTTTAATGTCTATTTCAATCCCTCAGTTCAATTTCCTTTAAGATTTCATGTGGTGTTAGTGCAATACTTTATCTTATAAGTAATCAGTGTGTTTTGTTTCTATTAACAACCTTTCAATTCAAAAGTGATGTAAGATTCAATGTTATAATATTCATTTTATAATATGATCCTTATACTTTAAAGATTGAGTGACTAATGCAATGTAAATCTGATTTATAATAATAATGAAATGCAAATCTCTGCACAATATACACAAGCCACTGCATGTTGATGGGGAAAAGAATAAACTTGTAATAACTTCTAATTTCTTATAAGTAATAGGAGTTAAGCATTTATACTTCAATCACATAACCTTTCTGCTTTCTTATTTAGAAAAAGTAGAGCTAGTAGCCTCTTTCCAGTCTAGCTCACAAAGATTATGTAAGGACCAAATGTGATGACATCAGACACAAATTTGAAAGACCTTTTATTTTAATTAAATTCATGTGGGAAAGTCTGGTAGACTATGTGAGAATTAAGGAAAAAGCAAATCATAAAATAACAACCAATTACTGTGTAACTGAGCATCTTCTAGATGCAAATCACTGGAGTAGCCATGTTAGAAGATGCAAATATTAGATCAATTTGTTTCTGAAAAGCCTACACGTTAGAATGAATAATACAATTAGAACTGTTTCCTTAAATGACTGCATTTATAGTCTTCTTTAATTATTCTTTCTTCAGTGACTTGATATTTGCATGGTTTACTGATAAATGTATACTTTATATTAATTGAACAAATATAAATAGATTAGAGTTCTGCTTATATTTCCAAATCTTATTCTCATTCCAAAACTTTTAATTTTTAACAAGCGAAATTACAGTTATTTATCCCTTCTATTTATTTACACCTCTTACACTCTATTTGAAACATCCTTAATTTTTCTAATTTTAAAATATCACTGAATCCTAAAACTGCTGCAAAAAAAAAGTTTTAATAAAAACATAAAAATATCAGGTACTAAACTGTCAATAAAGGTTATATTAGATCATCAGAACTATCAGTAAACAAGAACAATTTCTACTGACAGTTTGCTCTAAGTGCTTCCTTGCACTTTGATATGTGTGCTTATTGAAAAGGTTTTTTACATAAGTAAAAATCTCAGTTCTAACTTGTTTTTGTGACTATATGCATTGTGCAAAAAAGTTAAGATGCAAAATTAAGACATGAAATTACTTTTGTTCTTACCATCTTGACCTAATTTTTAAGATCTTATTTTTAGTATATGTGCTGCCGAAGCGAGCACTTTAAGATCTTATTTTTAAGTAATCTCTACATCCAATAGGAAGTTAAAATTCACAAGCCCTGAGATCAAAAGTAGCATGCTCTTCTGACTCAACCAGACAGGCACCCCCTGACTTAATTTTTTAATGTTTGAAAATATAGATAATATTTACATAATATTTCTATTAGAAATATTGTTTCTTAGCCTACTTTTATTCATAAAATTATCTACCCCAAGTAATATATGTAGTCTTCTGTAAGATCAGAATAACCACAAACTAGACTATAGTGTAAATGTGTTGTGTTTAATCCAATCAAACACCAAATTAAACAAGTAAAAAACATACCTAATAAACATTTGCAAAATTTACTTAGCCTCAAAAGTAATAAAAAGTACAATTAGGACTAAAATGCTGCTAACATGCTTCTGCAACCTTTGACGAAAATATGCAATTTTTAATTTTTAAGTAAGTGTCTCCTTTATTTATGTCCTTTATTTTTTGGTTGACCTTTATAGATACTGTATGTTTGATTTGATTTCTCTAGCTTCTTAGAAATTTAGAAGATCAGTCTCAAAACAATAATTGATGGAAATATGTGATAAATGACACAGTGACAATGCTCTGCTGTATTTCTCAGTCTACAAGGTGTCTTAATATACACTATGATATTTTATCCCTCATGTCATGCTAAGGGTTATTGTATCCTACCAAGTGATAAAAAGTTTAGAAAGATTGTATGGTTTTCATTCAGTAATACATGGTGTTCTGGGATCACTGTAGAAAAAACAACAACAACCTAATTGCCTCTAAAATCGATTATTTAACCTCTATAGTAACACAGAGTTTACACAAAGAAAAAAAAAAATATACACATTAAATAAGATAACTTCATTAAGGAAACGTAAGGGCAATGTGTCATATGGGTTAAAATAATATTTTTATATTTCTTTTACATTTATTTTATTATATATTAAAGCCAAAAAAGAAGTCTCTGTGTTTAATGTCAACTGAGTATGAACAAGAAAAAGTTTTCTGACCCTTATTTCATTTTATTTTTTTAAAGATTTTATATACTATTTTTTTTATAGACATATATTTTTATCCCAAGGGGTACAGGTCTGTGAATCACCAGGTTTACACACTTCACAGCACTCACCAAAGCACATACCCTCCCCTTTGTCCATAATCCCACCCCCTTCTCCCAAACCCCCTCCATCCAGCAACCCTCAGTTTGTTTTGTGAGATTAAGAGTCACTTATGGATTGTCTCCCTCCCAATCCCATCTTGTTTCATTGATTCTTCTCCTACCCACTTAAGCCCCCATGTTGCATCACCTCTTCCTCATATCAGGGAGATCATATGATAGTTGTCTTTCTCTGCTTGACTTATTTCGCTAAGCATGATACGCTCCAGTTCCATCCATGTTGTCGCAAATGGCAAGATTTCATTTCTTTTGATGGTTGCATAGTATTCCATTGTGTATATATACCACATCTTCTTGACCCATTCATCTGTTGATGGACATCTAGGTTCTTTCCATAGTTTGGCTATTGTGGACATTGCTGCTATAAACATTCGGGTGCACGTGCCCCTTTGGATCACTACGTTTGTATCTTTAGGGTAAATACCCAATAGTGCAATTGCTGGGTCATAGGGCAGTTCTATTTTCAACATTTTGAGGAACCTCCATACTGTTTTCCAGAGTGGCTGCACCAGCTTGCATTCCCACCAACAGTGTAGGAAGGTTCCCCTTTCTCTGCATCCTCGCCAGCATCTGTCATTTCCTGACTTGTTGATTTTAGCCATTCTGACTGGTGTGAGGTGATATCGCATTGTGGTTTTGATTTGTATTTCCCTGATGCCGAGTGATATGGAGCACTTTTTCATGTGTCTGTTCGCCATCTGGATGTCTTCTTTGCAGAAATGTCTGTTCATGTCCTCTGCCCATTTCTTGATTGGATTATTTGTTCTTTGGGTGTTGAGTTTGCTAAGTTCTTTATAGATTCTGGACACTAGTCCTTTATCTGATATGTCGTTTGCAAATATCTTCTCCCATTCTGTCAGTTGTCTTTTGATTTTGTTAACTGTTTCCTTTGCTGTGCAAAAGCTTTTGATCTTGATGAAATCCCAATAGTTCATTTTTGCCCTTGCTTCCCTTGCCTTTGGCATTGTTCCTAGGAAGATGTTGCTGCGGCTGAGGTCGAAGAGGTTGCTGCCTGTGTTCTCCTCAAGGATTTTGATGGATTCCTTTCGCACATTGAGGTCCTTCATCCATTTTGAGTCTATTTTTGTGTGTGGTGTAAGGAAATGGTCCAATTTCATTTTTCTGCATGTGGCTGTCCAATTTTCCCAGCACCATTTATTGAAGAGGCTTTTTTTTTTTCCATTGGACATTCTTTCCTGCTTTGTCGAAGATTAGTTGACCATAGAGTTGAGGGTCTATTTCTGGGCTCTCTATTCTGTTCCATTGATCTATGGGTCTGTTTTTGTGCCAGGACCATGCTGTCTTGAGGATGACAGCTTTGTAATAGAGCTTGAAGTCCGGAATTGTGATGCCACCAATGTTGGCTTTCTTTTTCAATATCCCTTTGGCTATTCGAGGTCTTTTCTGGTTCCATATAAATTTTAGAATTATTTGTTCCATTTCTTTGAAAAAGATGGATGGTACTTTGATAGGAATTGCATTTAATGTGTAGATTGCTTTAGGTAGCATAGACATTTTCCCGGTTGACCAATTCATTCTTTAGAAGGATGCTGTTTAGTCTCCATGTATTTGGGACTTTTCAAACTTCCTTTTGTGGTTGAGTTCTAGCTTTAAAGCATTGTGGTCTAAAAATATGCAGGGAATGATCCCAATCTTTTGATACTGGTTGAGTCTTGATTTAGGACTGAGGATGTGATCTGTTCTGGAGAATGTTCCATGTGCACTAGAGAAGAATGTGTATTCTGTTGCTTTGGGATGAAATGTTCTGAATATATCTGTGATGTCCATCTGGTCCAGTGTGTCATTTAAGGCCTTTATTTCCTTGCTGATCTTTTGCTTGGATGATCTGTCCATTTCAGTGAGGGGAGTGTTAAAGTCCCCTACTATTATTGTATTATTGTTGATGTGTTTCTTTGATTTTTTTATTAATTGGTTTATATAGTTGGCTGCTCCCACGTTGGGGGCATAGATATTTAAAATTGTTAGATCTTCTTGTTGGACAGACCCTTGGAGTATGATATAGTGTCCTTCCTCATATCTTATTATAGTCTTTGGCATAAAATCTAATTGATCTGATATAAGGATTGCCACTCCTGCTTTCTTCTGATGTCCATTAGCATGGTAAATTCTTTTCCACCCCCTCACTTTAAATCTGGAGGTGTCTACGGGCTTAAAATGAGTTTCTTGGAGGCAACATATAGATGGGTTTTGTTTTTGTATCCATTCAGATTCCCTATGTCTTTTGACAGGGGCATTTAGCCCATTAACATTCAGGGTAACTATTGAGAGATATGAATTTAGTGCCATTGTATTGCCTGTAAGGTGGCTGTTACTGTATATGGTCTCTGTTCCTTTCTGATCTACCACTTGTAGGCTCTCTCTTTGCTTAGAGGACCCCTTTCAATATTTCCTATAGAGCTGGTTTGGTGTTTGTAAATTCTTTCAGTTTTTGTTTGTCCTGGAAGCTTTTAATCTCTCCTTCTATTTTCAATGATAGCCTAGCTGGATATAGTATTCTTGGCTGCATGTTTTTCTTGTTTAGTGCTCTGAAAACATCATGCCAGCTCTTTCTGGCCTGCTAGGTCTCTGTGGATAAGTCAGCTGCCAATCTAATATTTTTACCATTGTATGTTACAGACTTCTTTTCCCGGGCTGCTTTCAGGATTTTCTCTTTGTCACTGAGACTTGTAAATTTTACTATTAGGTGACGGGGGGTGTGGGCCTATTCTTATTGATTTTGAGGGGCGTTCTCTGAACCTCCTGAATTTTGATGCTCATTCCCTTTGCCATATTGGGGAAATTCTCCCCAATAATTCTCTCCAGTATACCTTCTGCTCCCCTCTCTCTTTCTTCTTCTTCTGGAATCCCAATTATTCTAATGTTGTTTCGTCTTATGGTGTCACTTATCTCTCGAATTCTCCCCTCGTGGTCCAGTAGCTGTTTGTCCCTCTTTTGCTCAGCTTCTTTATTCTCTGTCATTTGGTCTTCTATATCACTAATTCTTTCTTCTGCCTCATTTATCCTAGCAGTGAGAGCCTTCATTTTTGATTGCACCTCATTAATAGCTTTTTTGATTTCAACTTGGTTAGATTTTAGTTCTTTTATTTCTCCAGAAAGGGCTTTTATATCTCTCGAGAGGGTTTCTCTAATATCTTCCATGCCTTTTTGAGCCCGGCTAGAACCTTGAGAATTCTCATTCTGAACTCTAGATCTGACCTATTACCAATGTCTGTATTGATTAAGGCCCTAGCCTTCGTTACTGCCTCTTGTTCTTTTTTTTGTGTTGAATTTTTCCGTCTTGTCATTTTGTCCAGATAAGAGTATATGAAGGAGCAAGTAAAATACTAAAAGGGTGGCAACAACCCCAGGAAAATATGCTTTAACCAAATTAGAAGAGATCCCAAATCATGAGGCGGGAGAAAGGGGATAAAAAGAGGTTCAAAAAGGAAGAAAGAAAAAAAAAAGAAAAAAAAAAAAAAAAGAAAAGAATTAAAAAACAAGAAAACAAATAAGAAAAATATAAAAAATATATATATATATTGGATAAACTAGTTAAAAACGTTAAAAAAGAAAAAAAAAGTTAAAAAAAAATTACCAGAAGGTGAAAAAAAAAAACAAAAAATGAAAAAGAAAAAAATCAAATTAACTGCAAGACTAAAAAAATCACAGGGAAAAAGCCATGAGTTCCGTGCTTGGCTTTCTCCTCCTCTGGAATTCTGCTGCTCTCCTTGGTATTGAAACCGCCCTCCTTGGTAGGTAAACTTGGTCTCGGCTGGATTTCTTGTTGATCTTCTGGGGGGAGGGGCCTGTTGTAGTGATTCTCAAGTGTCTTTGCCCCAGGCGGAATTACACCGCCCTTAACAGGGGCCTGGGTGAGTAATCCGCTCGCTCGGGTTTGCTTTCAGGAGCTTTTGTTCCCTGAGTGCTTTCCATAGAGTTCCGGAGGACGGGAATACAAATGGCGGCCTCCTGGTCTCCGGCCCAGAGGAGCCAAGAGCCCAGGGCGCCACTCCTCAGTGCGTCCTCAGAGAACAGCGCCCAGTATCTCCCGTCTGCCTGACCTCCGGCCGCGCTCCGAGCTCACCGAGCCTGCGACCGGTTCAAGGTAACACCGAGCTGTGAGCTTACTGACGGCTCTGTCTCTGTAGCCGGCTTTCCCGTTCCAATACCCGCAAGCTCTGCGACACTTAGGCACCCCTGATATTCTGTGACCCTGCGGGACCTAAGGCCATGCTGACCCCGC
Source organism: Mustela putorius furo (assembly GCF_011764305.1). Classification (NCBI taxonomy): domain Eukaryota; kingdom Metazoa; phylum Chordata; class Mammalia; order Carnivora; family Mustelidae; genus Mustela; species Mustela putorius. The sequence goes on from NW_025421305.1 coordinate 4,550,352, forward strand.
GTGGGCTTTGCCCCGGTTTAGCCTCTGGAGGGATGTCCTTCAGCGGAACAGACTTTTAAAAGTCCTGATTTTGTGTGCTTTTGCTCCGCCGCTTGCCGGGAGCCGGCCCCTCCCCCCGGGGTCTATCTTCCCGTGGCTTTGGATTCACTTCTCCTCAGGTCCTACCTTTCAGAAAGTGGTTGTTTTTCTGTTTCCAGAATTGCTGCTCTTCTTCTCTTCGATCTGCCGATGGATTTTCAGGTGTTTGCAATCCTTAGATAAGCTATCTAGCTGATCTCCGGCTAGCTGAAGTAGTCTCAGCCTGCTACTTCTCCGCCATCTTTTTTCTAACCCTTATTTACTAATTTGACAGACAAAGATCACAGGTAGGCAGAGAGGCAGGCAAAGAGAGAGGGAAAGCCGACTTCCCGCTGAGCAGGGAGCTCGATGCAGGGCTCAATCATAGGACCCTGAGATCATGACCTGTGCTGAAGGCAGAGGCTTAACCCACTGAGCCACCCAGGAGCCCTATTGACCCATATTTTAAAGAGATATAAGAATTTGGAGAATTGCAGGTAGAGGGGGTTCTAAAATGGGATTAACAAAAAGAATGTTTGGAATAACTCAAAAAGATACATGTGTTTATAACAGCCAAGATATGGAAGCAGCCTTAAACATCCTCTGCTAGATGAAGGGATAAAGAAGATATGGGGTAGGTATGTGTGTATATATATATAAGTATGTGTATGTACATATACAAAAACATGCTATAGAATATTTCTCAGCCACAAGAAGGATGAGATCTTGCCATTTGTGACAGCATGAATGGGTCTAGAAAGTTATCATGCTAAGTGAAAAAGTCAGATGGAGAAAGACAAATACATGATTTTATTTAGATGTGGAATTTAAAAAAATAAAACCTGAAAAAAAAGCAGAATCAGACCTATAAACAGAGAAGAGCTATGGCTGCCAGAGGGCAGGAGTATGGGCAAAATGGATGGAATAGAGAGAGACAGGCTTCCATTTATAGAAATGAGTAAATCAGGAGACCAAAAGGTACAGCAAGGGGCAGGGGCTAGTGGGGGAAGAAGTTTGACAAAGCTGGACGAATCAACATTACAAGGCAATACTTAATGGGCTAAGATTGAGAGGTGGCAACACAGGGATGGATGAAGGGGAGCCTGAAAATTTTAATCCTTTGATTTGGTGCAACATTACTATATGGAATTATGCCTTGCAATATAATATCATACATGTTAGCCAGAAAAGATAAAGACAACTAAGAATATTGGTATTTGCAGGCCTTGACCCATTTTTATATATGTATGATTAGCTCATTACCTTTTCTTTTGTTTGCACAGAGGCATGGTAAAGGAATTATTGTCGTCATATACTGAGAAATTCTGAAATGATTTGTGCATGAGCAGAAGGAGCATTATCTCCCCCAGCACTGGGGACTATCATAAGTTTCAATAGTTTTAAAGGACTTTTTTTTTTTTTTTTTTCTTTCACTATTTCAACAAATGTCAAGAAAAAGGTGTTTCAGCTTTTACCCATCAAGTAAGTACTCAACACATTGTCATTACAACTGGTGACACTGTGAATACCTGAAGAACAAAACTGAATACAAATAACATCTAATGATTCACATTTATTAAAATGACTCCATCAGCCTTTTCTTTATTTTACCCAAGAACTCTTTCTACTGTTCAGAAAAAAAAAAAAAAATCTGACAGGGAAGATAATAGCAATCACATGTCAGTGTTCTAGAAAGCCACTTCTTTTAGCTTCTTAACAGAAAACCTGCCATTCTAGGAAACAAAACTGCTATTGTGGTGTGGGGTTTTTTTCGGTATGTTGAAAGATAGTTGTGTCATGTGATTTGGACCTCAGGAGCAGTTTAGAGTTGATCCAAGAGAAGGAACTGAGAAGTGCTGGACCATGTGTGACTGGTTTTGTGCATGCTTGTATTCTTTTTATCTCCCTGATTTTCACAATTAGCCCCAGGATTAGTTTGACTTGTAAAATTCCTGAACTAAAAAGTGCCTTTTGAAATAACAATGTTTATGTGGGTTTTTTTTTCTCTCATTTTAAAGACTAGATTATTCCCAACTACCATTCATTAATGATTAATGAACAATAATTAATTATTAATTACTGGGAGGAAAGATTACATGAATTTGCCTTGGGCTTGACAAGCTGTCAAGGATTCCTGCCAAGGCTGCCAGGCTTAGCAAGTTCCAGAGAAGTTGTGACAATGAACACTAAAAGTTAAGGGGCATTTCTCAGAACTGGAGAAAAAGCATGTGGACAACAACAACAACAAATCTCCCCGAAGTTTGTCTTTGTCTCTTGCATGTGAAAAGGAACAGAATGATTTGTTACTTTTTTTCCCTGTTAAAAAGACTCCTATTAATTGCATAGTATATAGAAATTCCATACAACAGTGCCCACAAAGAAGTGATTTCTAAGAGCAATAACTGGAAAAGGATCATTAATTATTCTTATTTTTAAATATTTTTCTATTAAATGAAAATAAATGTTTCTATAAATAATACATTTAAAGCTATATTTAGATATGAAAAATCTCAAGCACAATGATAAGTATGTCTAAGACGCAGGCAGAACTGGGGCCCTGGTGTATTAGTCACTCTTTAAAATTTAATCTCTATATTCAAGATATGCTCAACTGAATAGAAAATGAGCTATTTTGCTATTCTGAGTAGGAGGAGTCCTCTTTATCATTTAAGATTTTTTTAATGGTAACAAAATGTGTATCTTTGATTATGAACAAATGATTTTTTTGAACTATATTTTATATATTGTGAGGAAATTCGTGCTGATCACAGCAAAACATTCTAGTTCAACTTACTCAAATCTCTTTAGCATAAGAGATGCTTTATTATGAGTTGTAAATTTTTAAAAAACTAATCGACAAATCAGTATTTATAGAATAAGTTTATTCCTGTTTACCTAAATCCACTGTATAGTTAGCATATTATTTTCTTATTCTCTCTTTTTTTTTAAGATTTTATTTATTTGACATAGAAAAACCCAGTAAGAGAGGGAACACAAGCAGGGGGAGTAGGAGAGAGAAAATCAGGCTCTCCACTGAGCAGGGAGCCTGATGCAGGGCTCTATCCCTGGACCCAGGGATCATGACCTAAGGCGGATACTTAAGGACTGAGCCACCCAGGTGCCCCTATTTTTCTTATTCTTACATAAAGACAGGAATAGATTAACACTTGAGCTTTCTCTACACAGGAAATATGACAAAATGTTTTAACATATTATAAGTATTAATGTTTTATACTAATAGGCCATTTGTATAATTAATGAGAAATAATACTAAGAGTCTTAGAAAGACCAATCATAATTATGAATTTGATTAATAATTATATAGATGTTACATTTAAATGGTATCTGTGTAGCATATAATTTTTATTGAGATGGACAAAGTATAAGCATAATTTTCAAGAGGAAATTCATTAAAACTAGTATAAAAATACCAATTTCTTGCTCTCCCCCATCAATTTCTAGAACTCCTAGACTTATGCTTATCATCATCTCCCATTAAATCTGAAAATATAAACTATGTTCCTGCAACACTATATTTTTTTCTAATTTTGGCCCTTGAATATTTCCTAATGTTTCCATTACCTAGATTTCAAGACTTGTCATGCACTTTATTTTGCTACTTCATTACCCCATATATAATGAATGTGGTTAAACCTTATAATGAGTTAGTATAAAAGATCTTATCTTCTGGGATTCTTAAGTAGTGTATCCTTTGTAGATACCAAAAGGTAGTATAGTCCTTTAGCCAGCTAATTTGATTATATTCAGTAATGTACTATATGTGGTGCGGGACTGTTGAATACAATAGTCAGGGAAGAAATTTTAAGATATTTTATGGTGCAAAAATGTGCTTTTATTATAGCATGGATACAGGACTCATGAGCAGAAAGAGCCACACTTGTGATTGTGAAGAGTGACTGGTTACCTTGTTGAGTCTGTGGAGGTGGGGACCAGGGTAGAGACAACCTGTACTTATAAGGAATTTCTGTATGTTGAATGTAGTGTCTACAGAAACTTAGAGGTCTGGCTATTGCTAGGGTTTCTTCTAATCTCCACTGAAACATCAGCATTAAGGCAGCCATGAGTTCCCTGAGGAATGTCACACTCCACATATCTCAGGTATTTATCAGTGGATTGTAAGGAGATTCAATTTTACCTACATTTCTCTTGTCTTTGTTCTCCTCATCATAGGGGCTTGCCCGACAGTGACCAAATTTAACACAAAAACTTTGAGGTCTTTTGGCTTACTTTGACCTTCCTATTCTGGAACTTCTAAAACCAAATGATAAATTTTTGTCATGACACACAAATACGGGTTCATCTTCAAAATCTCCTGTATCAACTCTGAAGACCATTCTTCCATCTGATCTACTTAAGGCCTCTTTTGTGTTTCAAAAATCAAGAATCGAGAAATCTATTTCTTAACATACATTCCAGTTGGGAACTGATAGATCTGGGTGCTGTCTTTAAGAGTGAGAATCTGAGCACTGTCGTCAGTCTCTCAATTAGTTACAAGACATCTGGTACGAGGTCCTTGGATATGAAAAATAGCTTGCTTGGCTGAACATCTGAGAGTTTGAAAATAAAGTACAGCAGGATTTCTTAATCCCAGCACTATTGATTTTGGGGACTGATAAGTCCTTGTTTTGGGGGCTGCCTTGTGCAATTCCTCAGTCTCTATCCACCATATTCTAGCAGTAATTCATCTCTCCCTTCCCCTGGTATGCTAGTTATGGCAACCTGATAAAATTTCATATCCTGCCAAATATCCCTAGGAGGAGGATTCTGGGCAAAACAACTCACAGTTGAGAAACACTGAAGTAGAGTAATAGGCTTCTAGTTTTATCACTGTTTATTGTTAGCTTGTTTGACAAATTCCTGGGTCTGAGCACTGCAAAATCCCAGAGTGAATGAAAGACAAAGTCCAAGAAATCTACAACCTATGTCTGACGAATATGAAGAATGAAGGAAATTCATATAAAAAGAAGGCAACTAATTATTTCTGTTTGCTTTCTTTCAGATATTGTACATATATTTTTAAGATTTTGTTAGAGAAAGAGAGAGCACATGGAGCAAGGGTTGGGGGAGTAGGGGCAGAGGAACAAGGAGAGAGAATTCAGGCAGATGCTGCACTGAACATGGAGTCTTATGCTGGATTCAATCCTGCAACCCAGGAGATCATGACCTAAACTGGATCCAAGAGTTGGACACTAACTGACTGTGCCACCCAGGAGCCCCAATACAAATGTATATAACAACCTTATGCAAGGTGATTGAATAATACTAGATTGAAAAATTTGTCTAGAAGGAGCTATCTTTATCTTGAATATATCAGAGTATAAAATATAATACTATATACATTTAATTTTGCATGAGGCATGGAGATTACTTCCTAGGGAAAAACCTAATTATTTTTAAATTCCTGTAGTGTTCTACATTAGCTTCATGGGTCAGAGAAATTATCAGTGTTTTCACAAAACATTTAAAGTTATGAGAATAGACATGGTTACAAGTAAATTGACTTACAAAAAAAAAAAAATTCAAACTGTTCCTGGTTACTTAGCTACTTCAAGAACTCTCTGTGTAAAATGTTTTAAAGCTATGCCAACAACAAACTTATTATATACAGGGATTGTGTTGTCCTAAAAATATAAACAAATATAATCTCCTAAATCCTTTAATCATTTTAAGATCTTGAGCTAATATTTGGAGATAGTTAACAAATTGTCTTTGGTTTGGTGAAAAATATTTAAAGAAACTTAAAATCATTGAAAAAGAAAAAAAATAGGCCACTGAGGAGTGACTTTACTTACTTCCACAGATTGGACATATATTGAAATGAATGCCTTTCCTCATACTTTAAATATAAGGTTAATTATATTTTGAAATTAAGCTTGGGAGATTTAAATAACATTGCCCTCTACCTATACATATTTGTATGTATACATGTATATATGTGTATATATGAATATGCATGTAGAGAGGCACTATATGTATGCACTTATATATGTGTGATCAAAATATTAATGTAAAAGCTTATTAAAGTTAATAGTTTTTTAATTTATTTGTAATAGAAAGAAGAAGATGGGTGGTTCAAACTTGGCTTTAGAATATATACACTGTTGTTAATAAGTGGTAGTAAAAAGTTACTATTAACTCTTTGAAATAATACCTCACACTAATCAGGATAGCTATGCCCTGTTGGAAGGGAAAGTAAAAAGGTGCAGGTGCAATGGAAAACAGTATAGTGGTTCCTCAAAAATTTTAAAAGAATTACCATATGATTCAGCAATTTCACTTCTGGATATATCACAAAAAGAACTGAAAGCAAGATCTTGAAGAAATAATTGCACAGTTATGATCATAGCAACATTATTCACAATAGCCAAAAGTTGAAAGCAACCCAAGAGTCTATTAATAGATAAATAAACACAATGTGACATATTCATACAATATAATATTATTCAGCCTTAAAAGGAAGAAAATGGACAAACACTAATAACATAGATGACCTAGCAGACTTTAGGCAAAGTGCAATAAGCCATTCACAAAAATACAAATACTATATGATTCCACTTCTACACACTACCAAAAATAAGTAAATTTATAAAGATGCAAGGTAGAATGTTTGTTGCCAAGGGTTTCCATAGCTGAGAATGTGTAGCTGTTACTTAATGGGTACAGAGTTTCAGATTTGCAAGATGAAGAAGTTCTGGAGATCTTTTTCACACTTACATGAACACCCAACATTATTGAGCTATGTACTTAAAAACAGGATGGTAAATTTTACGCTATGTTAATTTACTGCAATCTTCAAAAAGTTTTTATCTTCTGGGTAATCTTCCCAGAGAGTAGAGGTTTCTTTTCTCATTAAATCTTATTTCAAAAGCCATTGACTTTAAGTTGATATTTATCATGCTTTTAAATTACTTTTGAAAAATCTGAACAGAAGTTTCTCACATCTGCAGAAGCTGGTGTTATTTTTAATGAGGCTACTAAGTCAAACCATTCACTTGTGCTCCACCCCAACCTTTTTGTTTCTTTTACCTTAACCTACATTCAGAAAAATAAAACTGCTGATGTATTAACACCAGAAGTAATTATTGTTTTCCCAAATGGGCAAAACATGAATGGCTTATTCCTTCAACTTTTAAACCCAAGCTTGGCACACAAAAGTAAGAGAGAAATTAGAAAAATTTGGATGTATTTCCTAATTCTTAATTAGCCACACTGTATATTTAATCCAAAATGGGATAAAATGTATCAGTGAAAAAGAAAAATTCATCCTACGAATGAATTCACAAAATAAAATAAAATAATAAAAAAAAATAAAATAAAACTAATAGGCCCTGAAAATTTGGTGAGGACCTCACTGTATCTATTTGCTAAGTATGCTAAAACACAGTTATTAATGATGTCAACATGGGCATCTACTCTTCTCTAACTGATATTAAGGACTGATCTGGAGAAAAAAAAAAGTCATTCCACTTTTTGTTTTTGGTCTCCTCGATCCTGCCACCCTACCAATAGGTAGTTTTTGCTCTCATCTATTGTCACTTTACTTTATCTCATGGGATTTCTTCAGGGAAAATATCAAAAACCCATATCTCAGAGCAAGGACTATAGAAAGCACATGTGCTTTAATAATAGATATTGCAAAGAATATCTATTATTGGTGTAAGCTAATGTTACCACCATGAACAATAATCATATGACTGAAGCAAGACACTGAGTCAAGACCTCCAGAACTTTCTTCCAAAAACAGATGACTTTTTGTGAAAATCGAATTAAAACACAAGATCTAGTGGATTTGGATTAATCACAGGAATGAATTAAACTAATCAGAGAAAATTATTTGTGGTTCTTTTGAAATGTGATTTTTAAAAAATATTTTTGCTATACAGTATAATTTCAATTTTTTTTTCCCCAGAGACTAGTTTTTTCTTCAGATTAAGGAATCCACTCCTTAATAGAGGTTGTGGTGCAGCATCTGAAGGTCTAAAACAGGAGGGGGTTCGTTCTGATGACAATGCTGTCAATAACAACTCATGAAGTAAAGTGGTTTCACAGACAGCTTGGGAAGCACAGAACCATCAGTGACACTCATTTTAGAGTGTACCTGAAAGCTGTGGCCTCTACTATGTGTCAAATGATAAAAATCTTAATGGCTTTTCCTGGGGCAGGCAAAGACCTTTCTGCCATGACAACTGTACCTTCTTTTCTTTGTCATCTTAGAAGCAATGACCCAAGAAAAAGTGAGATATTATTTTTTAATACTCTATTTTCTCATGGGCATTTGGAAAAGAACATTTATTTCTTATTTATCTCCCCCCTCAATATAGAGATAGTGTCTGTGAAAACTGGAATGAAACCTTCTCTGGATGGCATCCAGTTTTAACAAATCCCTTAGGATTCATAAAATATGCTTGCATGAAAACTCAATGTGGATTACAAAATAAGAAAACTTTTAAGGAACGTAAAGAAATTCCTCTGTAGAAAATTGCATTAATTGACTGGCTTTATCCTCCAACTCCTTAGAATAATAACCAATATTATACACAAAGCTTTTAATCAGACCCTTTATTTTCATACTATGGTTATTTACCTATGTTCAAAATATTTATCTTCATTTCCTCTATCAAGATCTTTTACTGTAGGGCCACAGCCTTAGATCTGGTAAAAAAAAAAAAAAAAAAAAAAAAAAAAAAAATGTTAACCCCTGCTTTTTAAAGTCTCAGGAGAGAAGTTAAATTTGTATCCTCAATATCCTATGACTTTATACTTACAATACAACAAAGTATGTTAATTGATACAACTTGTTACATCTAGGTAAATGAACTAGTCAAACATAACAAAACAGACACAACATATTGTCATAAATTCACAGATTACCTTCAGTAGCCGTTGCTGAACTAGTGTAATACTATCAGGTGTACAAACATGGTTTACAATTTTGATTTTACATGTATGCTATTCATCAAATTCATGTTAAATTTCCATTACCTATAAAAATGCAGTGGAAAAGGGGACATAAGCCAGAAATCCTTTCAATGATCTCAGCACAAAAGCACAACAAACCCACTCTATTTGTGATTAGGAATAATATTTAGATATTATTTAAAGTCTCAGGTTTCACTGTTGAAGAAAAAAAAAGAAAAACCTTGGAGGGAAAAGGCAAGCATGTGGATGTGTGACCTTTTCATAATGCTGTAGCATTTTTCTATGAAATCCAGCAAAGGGTCATCTGATTTTCAAGAAATTTAATTTTTTTTCAATATTTATTTATTATACGGCATGTGTTTTAAACTACTGAGAGATCAAGATTAACGTTAGAAGGCTTAAAATATATTTACTCTTTTCCTAATATAAAAATTAACCAAGATATTAGATTTTTGTTGTCTATAACATATTATCCAGGTTTATAATTAAATTAACTTTTGGAGACAATTATCTATTCAGTCTTTCCTATTTCTACACATTTTGAGAGAAAGACCACCTTTGTACCAGACTACCTTTTCCAGGGAGTTGTATAGCAAATTGACATGGAAGACAGAAAGAGTATTTTCCTCTGGAGTAGTGGGGAAGAGAGGGTAGGTAGGAGCTTAACTTAGATAAGCACCAATTACAAACACAGGTGGCCATATCACACTGACCACTTCCAGCTAACATTTGGCAGTACCTTCCCACTAATTCACCACAGCACTCAAAAATACCCCCCCAACACCCCCCAACTCTTCTTTCGATTTTATTGAGTTCCAACTTCCCCACATTGCAATGGACTTGCTGTTTTTCCTGACTCCTTGTCCAGAGGTTGCCCAAAGGTTCTTTGGGCTCCTCAAGGATTACAGAGAAGAAACCCCTTAGCTCCTACATGGGGACTGCACCCATAAAGGACAGTATTTTCTATCCTTTTGCAATAGTTTTTAAACTATTAAACCTGTGGAGTGCCCATTTTTCTTTGCCATATCCAAAGTTGAGTTGGTATTGGAGCTCAAGGAATGGTACAAAAAAATGTTAAACTCTGATTTTTCTGTGAATAATTAACTGTCCTCTTAGCCTTTAACCAAGGAATGTCATGTGTTCACAAACTGTGGCAAAACCAAGCTGTTAGCTTGCAAGTAGGACACAATTCTTGAGACTCTTTACAGTTCTCAAAACTAGCAATCATATTTCAGCATTTCTGTCCACAATGACTATATGAGTCTTCGTTCTTCATATACAATTTTAATAAGCTCTTCCATCCGCTGGTTCTCTCATTAAGGAGTTAAATGTGACACTGACACATGCTCATTTTCTATTTGTATGACAGTGAGGATTCTAACAATTTGAGAACTGTGCTCTTCTTAAAGTGTTAATATGCAAATGTCCACATATCATTTTCAATGACCTAGTTCACATAATGGGGCATTTTTCAAAAGTGTTGGATGTTTAGATGCCATGCCATATGGTGAAAAATCAGCTCCACAGTTGTTTCAGTCTGTTCATTTATAGGAGGCAAATTGGTATAAAATACTTCACCATGCCTTTATCTGTCTGCAAGTAGTCATCTACAGCTTTTATTAAGCATTAAAAGTCATGAATTTATTCCTTTAACCTAAGTGATCTAGTTGATTTTCAGATCTTGAAACATTTTTCTAAATGTCTTTTATTGTGTATGTTCCATTATGAGGCAAAGACTAGTTATTGTGAGCCTGTTATGTACTGGCCTGCTTAAGGATATAGTAATGAACCAAAAAAAGCTCATGTTAAAGAAATTTAAAAATATTTAAATGTTTTCATTTGGTAAGAAGTCAATAAATATATTTTAAAATCTAGTTGACAGACAAAATAATCCTAAACTTTTTCCTTAATGGCCTTGAGTTCTTCTAGTAGGGATTCCAGGTAGTCAAATTTGCTATAGAAGAGAATATAGTCAGGATAGAAACATGAATCCTTGTTTTGTTCAAAAATCATAGAAAAATAAATGATACCAATTCTTCACCATGTCTTCTAGAAATACAAGGAAAAAATTCCTAAATCATTCTATGATCCGGTATTACACTAATATCAAATCCAGATAAAAACAAAAAAATGTGCAAATGGGTATCTCTCATTACCTCAGATGCAGAACAAAACAAAACTTATCTCAATAAAATATTATGAAACTGAATTTAACAATGTGTAAACTGAATTACATACCATGACAAAGTAGAATTTATTCCAAGTATGCAAGTGTGGTTACACATTGAAAAAATGACCAATATAATCCACCACATCAACAGGATCAAGAAGAAAAATCATATGGTCACACTGATTCAGAAAAAGCATTTGACAAAATGCATCATCCCATTTATGATAAGAATGTTCAGTAAACTAGGAACAGAGATTTCAGCTTAATAAAGAACATCTACAAAAATCCAACAGCTAACACAGTTAATAGTAAAAAGCAACACTTTCCCCCTAAGATGATGAAGGAGTAAGGCAAGGAAGTTCTCTGTTGCCACTCCAAACACACAAAGAGCTCTTAAATTAAACAATTAGAAAAAAAAATATTAAAAATGGGCTAACCATATTAACAGATACCTACCAAAGAAGATGTACAGATGAAAAGTAAGCATAAGGGAAGATGCTTAATATTATTCATGATTGGGGTACTGCAAATGAAAACAGCAGTAAAATATTCCTATATACCTATTACATTGGCTAGATTTAAAAAGAAAGGAAAAAAAAAAAAGCTTAGAGTACCAGTTTTGGTGAGGATGTGGAGTGATAGGAATTCTCTCTCATTCATTTCTGGTGGGAATGTAAAATGTTTCAAATTTAGAAGACAGTTCAGGAATTATTACAAAGTTAACTTGACCTACCATACAATTCAGCATTCACACTCCTAGGTATTAACACAACTGATTTGAAAATTTACGTCCACACAAACCTTGCTCAGGAATGTCTATAGCAACATTACTCTTAATTTCCAAAATGAAAATTTAACAATATATCTACAATCACTCAATAAATTGGTCTATACCATATGCTATCATATTATTTCCTAACAAAATGAATGCACTATCAATTCACAAAAAGATACAAAAGAATCTTAGATGCATGTTGAAGTGAAAGAAGCTAGCTTCTTTCCTATGATTCCATCATATGATATTCCGGGAAAGGCAGAAGCACAGAAACAATACAAAGACCACAGATTTCCAGGAGTGTGAGAGGAAGGGAGAGGAATGAATAATTGAAGCACAGGAGACATTGATGGCGGTAAAAATATTCTCCATGAGATACGGTATTATGTATTTTTCAAAATTAATAGAACTTCACAGCAAAAAGAATACATTATGCCAGTTTACAAAAAAAAAAAAAAAAATAAAAAGGGAAGAAGGAGAATCACAAGAAGGAATGCAAACTGTAACAAGAGAATGAACTGTATTGCAAATGCATAAAACAACCATAGTAAGGGCAGTGTCAGGTGTGGCTGGCTGGGTGTGGGGGGTGCTCCTCTAGGTAATTTTGGAAATAAGTTGCACCTATAAGACTGACGGCAAAAGAAAATGCATATTAGCCTTGTAAAATAAGTAAAAAATTGTTTCCTTTATGTGTACAGGTCAACACTTCTGATACTGCTATATATACATATGAGAATTGAACATTAAAAGGCATGTCAGGTGGTAGGAATACTTTTCCTCAGTTTTGGAATGGGAACTTACAAATCCTCAAGGGGAGGAGGCTGGAATAAAGCATTTTAAAATGGATTAAGAGTGAAAACATGGATAAAATAAAATTTTACATAATATACTTATAGATAGTTATATATAGAAATGTTTATACATATTTGTTTATATACTGCCTAGTATACACATATATATTCTTCAGATGGCATGGTCTAAAGTGAACCATCAATATCAGCAAGCAGATCTAGAATCCAGAGTTGATTTCCAATACCATTCTTCAATAAAAGGAACCAGGGTTTCTAAGAGAAATCACTGATTCTAAGACTGAGGCAGAAGAAGTTTCTCCCTTACATGGGTGGGGCTAAAGGAGTAGAATTGTGTGCATACATGCTTGGGGGAGAAGGGGCATATATTTATATATTCACCAAAAGCCAGGTATTAGAATGATTAGTAATGATTTATAATGAAACAAGCTCAAAACTACCCAAGTGTCCATCAGTATAAGAGTGAGATGCATATTCACATAATGGGAACAATAGGGCAAAGGGAATGAGAGAATTAGTCCAAAGATGAATGAACTTCATGAAGTTAATGATGAGCGAAAGCAGCCAGACATATAAGTATATGCACTGTATGAGTCCACTCTGTATAAAGTAGTTTTTTAAAAAATACATGGAGCTTATCAATTCTGGTTTCCTTTTGTGGGGAAAAATGGAGTTCTGGTTAAGAAACTCACTTGAGTGAACTCTAATGACTTGAGGATTTTTCTATGTATGTATATATGTATTAAACTTCAGCAAGAAGTTAATGCATTTGAAAGATATTAAAAAATAAAGATATTGATAACTTCTTTAATAGTACTGTCAAGGGCTATCCCTGAAATGCAGGGCATTAGTGAGTGATGACAAAACAGGATCAACAGGGAATCCATGCAGAGAAATGTGGGTGGCAACAGCAAAAGAAAGAGAGTGTAATTGACAGTCTTAGGTATTACAAAACACAAATTGCCAACAACTACCCTCAAAAGAAGAACATCGTTCTGAGTGAAGTCATCTATAAACAAGTATTTGATAATAGCTGGACCCAACTTTTGGCAGAATATAAAAATATACTGAGGGACTCACAGAGGCAATGCTGGAAGATCACAGTGAATTATGATAACTTAAGACCTTAAAGCCACAGATACATCCCAGAAGCATCCCTTCTAGAATAAGAAATGCACATCCAGAAGATAAAAGAAAAGAACATGATATCTGCATCTCAGATTGGAAAAAGAGAAAAAAATAAAAAGAAGAAAAAAACAAAATTTACTATTGGGACCATTGAGGAAATCTGAATGTGGATTGTACAGTAAATTGCAATATCATATCAATGTTAAATTGTCTGATAGTGATAAATATATAGTAGTTGCTATTATGTAAATAGAATTCCACTTTCCATTGGACATATAGTCCAATATCAAGAGTTGTATCTACCACAACTTCTCAAAAACTATATGTGTATGGAGAGGTACTGAGGTACTGAGACAAAACTCCACTGATGAATTTAGATGATGCATATATGTTTTAAAATTCTATACAATGTTTGCAACATTTCTGTAGGCTTAAAATATTTAAAATAAAAAGTGAGAGGATGGGTGCCTGGGTGGCTCAGTTGGTTAAGCAACTGCCTTCTGCTCAGGTCATGGTCCCGGCGTCCCAGGATAGAGTCCCGCATCAGGCTCCCAGCTCCATGGGGAGTCTGCTTCTCCCTCTGACCTTCTCGCCTCTCATGCTTTCTCTCACTATCTCTCTCTCAAATAAATAAATAAAGTCTTAAAAAAAAGTGAGAGGGAAATAAAAATCAAAACAGCTAGTACACCCTTTCACATGATTTAGACTTCAAATTTTTATTAGAGATAGAAATTGTTTTAGGGAAAATTGCTATAAACCTATTTTTTCTGATAAGAAAATACATGAAATTCAAATCTCATGTCAACTTTACTTCAGTAAAATTAGATGATATATTTAATTAGCTAAAGCATAAATCATATATTAATGAAAAATAATTTCTGACAGTTAAATTCTCATATTTTTAAAGAACAGTATTAGTGAATAATGTTGAAGGGCTTCTGAAATAAACCATTGGATATTTTTAAGTGCTCTTTTAGACAGGAAAAAGTATGTAACATTTTCTTGTATTTTTAAATAAAAATAAAAATTTTAAAGTTCATTATCATTTTCATATAGTTCATATAACTTATGACAAAGAATTTAATAAAAATGAGAGCTATCTACCCCTATTCAAGTTAATATAACTAAAACTTTATATATATATATAGTTATATATATATAACTATATATATATAGTTAATATAACAAAAAACTATACCCTATTTTAAAATTCACCCAACTTTTTCTATATACATTATTAATGTATTTTAACAGTATTTCTTTAGGGATACAAAATTAGCATATAAATTTTTTCTTATTTTAAATGTGAAGTAGGGATCAAAGGTTAAGTAATTTTTCTAACACCATAGGGCTAGAAATAGAACCTGCCCATCTTTTGAAACAGTATCACTACATAAGCAATTTCCCCTGTTTCACAAACACATACTTAATGATCAATATTTTCCCTTTAGCAGGTAAACCAACTGGAAAATGTTTTCCACATATTTTACATTTCTGCAAGCCTTGTGAGCAGATATACTGATAGATTTTGTTTCTACACCATCTTTTTAAGGATGTTTGTAGAGCAAATATCTCTGAAAGAGAAAGATAACATCTTCATCTGGAGCAGAGCACAGATTTGTTTGCTATACAGCACAATAAAGACAATGTCTCCCTCTGGGGCAAAGGTTGAACATGTTTGTTTGAAGTCCTTTATAAGATCCGGGTTTATTAAGCTCAGGATTTTTAAGCTCTGTAACAAAAGCACTACATGCTTAGCATCTACCTGGACCTACATCTGCATGATCGCCATAGGATTTGAAAGACTTGAGTGACTGATGGGAATATGAAATACAGACACCAGCTGTGCTATGAGTACCAGTCTTTTGTCTCTGATCCATTTCTGTGTCTCCTGCCAGCATGCATGAAACTATGGAGGGCACTTTGAGATCTTGACAGATCTAAAGCAGTCTTTATATTCAGAGGAAGAGTTAGGACAGCTTAAGAACCTCTTTCAAAGACTTGATGCTACCTTCCCTAATTTTTAACCTCATCTTCCTCCCACCTCTTTTCTTTGTTTCTTATTTGCTGAAGGTATCTAAACATTGTCAGTTGATGTTTACCATCTTAGTTCCAGGGGGAAAAGAAAAAAAAAACATTTTATCAAGTGACAGTGTTAAAACAGAAAATAAAATATGATTGTTAAGTTTTTTGTGGAAAAGAGAAGCATGCACAGCTTGGTTGTATCTTTACTTATAATTTCTTATGGACAGAGCTACCAGTAATAAAGTAGGGAAAGCCTCTGTTTTGAATTCCAACATCATTTCTCAGTCTGGTATTATCTGAATAAAGTTACTTCAAGAATTTTCAATCAAATTTTTCAAAATGTTTGCATTACATGTCAGATTTGTGTTCAACTTACTGACACAGTAATGATTTTAATGAACTAATTAGTCTGTAGCCATTTAAAATTTTATATAATTGTGATAACAATTTTAACTAGACTTTTACCTTTATCTTCCTTTTTCTCCACAGAAAATGAGCCTGAGCTCATTTGTGAATTAGGAACTTCCATGAATAGCCCATATTAATACATTATAATTTGTAAACTGTTGCTTCATTTAATTTTATGGGTATTGAAGCTGACAGAAAAATTAGCCTTTAAAAATATAAAAATGCTGAAAAAAAATCCATCATAGTGCTGTAGAAATCAACTTAAATGTTAATACATAGGAAAGTTGTTGTTAATGTAGTGATAAAGACAAAAAGCATAGAAATATGAAATGTCATTCTAGAATTTGATAGTATATTAAAACAATTTCATTATGTGTTATTTAAAGTTTATAGATTTATTGAACATTTTCAAATTTTCATATTTAAATTATCAAATAATTAGTTTAAAAATTAATAGAAAACTTAGGAATTCCCTAAAAAAGTATTATAAGAAACAAATTTTATGTCATTAAATCTAGTTGTAGCTTTCATATAATTTCATGAATTATATGCCACTCACATGTTAAAAGATTCTGACTCTATAATCAAAGTAAGCCTTCAAATGACCCCTAGAATCATTAAGTGAGAAATCAATGTTTCCAGAAGGCAGAGACCAGACTTGTATTACCTTCCTACTTCCTGGAGAGCTATAGGCTGTCCACAATACTTGTTTATTAAAAGCTTTTTAGAAATGAACCAGTGGCAGGGGCAAAATACATGAAAAAAAAATAGAGTTAAAATGTATAACAAATGACCAAATAAAATGTCAAAAATAAAAAAGAACCCAACCTTCTGATTTTTAATTCAAGCCAAAACTGTAACATAATAAACCAAAATGCCTCACTTATATTTTTATTATGGAAAAAACACAGGACTGTCAGGCATGACAGATTATCCTGGTCCATTCCCCTGTCCCACATTAATCCACCAGCAAAGCCTATCCTGTTTTTCACATGTGCACAGATTTATTTTTCATCATCTCCAGAGTCCTGTGTCAACCACCATCTTCTCTTAATTAGAGCGCTGCCAGAGACTCCTAAATCCCGTCCATGTTTCATGCTTCGAATGCAGTAGAGCAAACAGCAGGTAATTTATACAATATAAATCAGACTGTCTCTTCTTCCTGTTTAAAACTCTTCAATGACTTCATGTTTCAAATAAGTGTAAATCTTACTGTAGTTTTCAAAGTCAACAGTCATCTGGCCCTTGACAATGTCCATTTTTATATTGGTCTTGCTTCACTTTTCCCATAACTCCCTACAAACTGTATTTCTTTCCCTCTTTTTAACTTAACTTGTTCTTCTACTTTTTCCAACTTAGCATTAGTCTTCAAAGAGACAGTCTTGACCCTGGCAACCATACATAAGATTCTTTCTCCTACACTCTCTCAGAAACCATCCATTTTTAAATAGAGGTTATTTAAGATACATAATTGCGACTATTTAATATAACATATTCCATAAAAATAGAAAACAGTGTAATCAACACTATGCTTTCTACCACAAAGCTTTGACAAAGTCACAAATCTTACCAAACTTACTTTAGCCATTTTCCTTTCTGAAATGTTTTATTGCAATCTACTATAAACAGAAATTTCAATGTAACCATATCATTTTTAACTCTGTATCCCTTTCCTGCTGCTGCCATGCATTCTACCACAGGCTTAGTGGCTTAAAACAACAAAGAGTTACTCTTACAGTTTCCAAGTCCAGACATGTAGAATCAAGACAATGTCAAAATTATATTCCTTCTGAAGGCTTCAGGAGAAAATCTAGTTCCTGTATTTTCTGGCTTCTAGTGGTTATCTAAGCTCTTACATTCTTGGCTCTTATATCTCTCCTACCCCTTGCTTCCATCATCACCTCTCTTACTACTCTCTCGAAACTCCTGTCTCCCTATTACCAAGACCCACTTGGAAAATCCAGAAAATCTCTCCATCTCAAGATCTTTCAATTATATCTGCAAAGTTCCTCTTGACATATAACATTCAGAAGTTCCAATGATTAAAATAGGATCATCCTTGGTAGGGCATTATTCAGCCTACTACATTTTGCAAACATTTAAACAATCTGTTTATTCACAATAGCCAAGATTGGAAATAACCTAAATGGATCAATGCATGAATGAATGGATAAGGACAATGTGGTGTAGATATATTGTATACAATGGAGTATTATCCACCCATGAGAAAGAAGACAATCCTGCCATTTGTAACAATATGAATTGACCTTGTGGACCATGTGCTTAGTGAAATAAGCCAGACAGGAAGACTAATACTACATGGAGTCACTTAGATGTATAATCTTAGTGAAAAAAGTCAAGCACATAGAAACAGTAGAAAACTGGTTGTCAGGATCTAGGGGTAGGGGAAATAGGAAGAGGTTGGTAAAGGACAAAAATTTTCAGCTGTAAAATAAGTTCTGAGGATCTAATGTAAAACATGGTTTAATATAAAACACATTATCAATACATGATAACACTGTTACATAATATTTAACAAAACAATTTCTAATGTCACCCTATGAACTACTCTAACAGTTGGAAATATTTTCAAGTACTTATAATAGTTTAATATTGCTTTTTAATTTCCAGTATCCCTCAGTATCCATTTTTTTTTTTTTTCAGAATTTTCTGGTGACCTATACTTAAATATTTATTTTTTTTTTAAGATAAGTGGTTTCTTTTTTGTTTGTTTGTTTTGTTTGTTTTGTTTTTGTCAAGTTCTAAAATAAATGCTCTTAGGGGTGCCTGGGTGGCTCAGTGGGTTAAAGCCTCTGTCTTCGGTTTAGGTCATGGTCCCAGGGTCCTGGGATCGAGCCCTGCATCAGGCTCTCTGCTCTGCAGGGAGCCTGCTTCCTCCTGCCTTTCTGCCTACCTGTGATCTCTGTCTGTCAAATAAATAAATAAAATCTTAAAAATATATATATATATATAAAGAATAAATAAATGCTCTTAGACAACGGGTTAGTTAGTCTTTGGGAAATGTGTGTGTGTACCAAATGTAAGTGTGGTATATACTTTGATTTACCCAGATATTCTTTCAGTTTGGCTATGAAAACCTTAAACTTATCATCTAACTCTTAGAGAATACTTTTGAATTTAAGCCAAAATATTTTATTTTCTTCTCTGGTACTATAAATGAGCTATTAACTTCCAATCTGTTTTCTACATGCTTAAGATAATAGTCACTTAATTTAATATAAAGTTATTTCATTTGTTGTTTATTTTAATTTCTTTTCTTTCTTAAAAGAATTTAGTTATATTATACAGTAACATCGAGCCCATCTTAAGCACATCTTAACGAGTTCTGTCAAATGCAATGGTAGCTGTGGTACCATCATGTGAATGATGCTATAAACATTTCCACCACTCCCAAAAAGTATACTTTGTTCTTATCTAATCAATACCTCCCACAGAACCATTTTATATTCCTTTCTTTCTAAT
Organism: Mustela putorius furo; assembly: GCF_011764305.1. Classification (NCBI taxonomy): domain Eukaryota; kingdom Metazoa; phylum Chordata; class Mammalia; order Carnivora; family Mustelidae; genus Mustela; species Mustela putorius. The sequence goes on from NW_025421305.1 coordinate 4,570,147, forward strand.
ATATAAAACCATAACTGATTTTCCTACATTGGGCTTGCAGCTTGCTAAATTCACTGTAGTTTTTGCAGTATGTTTTAAGATTCCACTGGATATACAATGAGCATCATTATATGTGACTAAAACAGTTCAATTTCTTTTTTCTTTTTCTTTTTACAATTCTAATGCTATTTAGCCTTTACATAATTCACTGGATAAGAACTGCATCAAAATAGAAGTGGCAAGAATGAACATCCTTGCTTTGTTCCTTATCCTAGGGGAAAATAATTGCCATTAAGTTTGATGTTAACTCTTGGGATTTTAAATAAATGTTTTCCAAGATTTTTAATTTTTTTTTTTTTTTTAATTCCTTGTTTGCTAAGGGTTTTATACTAAATGGTCATTGAAAGGATAGTCTTTATCTAAATATGACATTCTCTCATTAAAAAGGAAAGACACAATAGTAGAAATAATTGATAACTTTGGAAGCCCTAACTACTATTACTTACATCCCATTAGCCAAAACTAGTCACACAGCTAAACCTGATCTCTATGGGTTAGGAAGAATTCTCTGCCCACTAAGAGACACTGGAAGTCACATGGTAAATGGCAGTTACACATCTTTCTTACTGGTAGGGCATCAAATAATTTGAAATAACAAGCAACCAATTTATTACAATAAAGTTTTCCTGTACGTTCATCAAATGACAAGTAGGTCATTTTCTCTTATTGATCAACAGTTTTATCCCTGGATCATTATCATTTTACATAGTACTTCTTCATCCTTTCCATGAATGATGTATTCATCCACTCTGCTTCATTGGCTCACTCCCATGAACATACCTGAGGACCTGCTATTAGCAGCAACTGAAATCCCTGTATGACCTCAATTTCAGGCATTGCTCTCTCAAACCATTTATCTTTTCTACTCATGCCCTTTAATGTCTCAACTACAGGGGCGCCTGGGTGGCTCAGTGGGTTAAGCCGCTGCCTTCGGCTCAGGTCATGATCCCAGGGTCCTAGGATCTAGCCCCGTGTCGGGCTCTCAGCTCAGCAGGGAGCCTGCTTCCTCCTCCTCTCTCTCTGCCTGCCTCTCTGCCTACTTGTGATCTCTCTCTGCCAAATAAATAAATAAAATCTTTAAAAAAAAAAAGTCTCAACTACATCATTTATTTAACCTCACATACACATGCAGTCCTTTGATACCATCACCATCTCTTTCCTTCACCTTTTATACGTCCTTATTTAATTCTTACCTAGAATTTAGTTTGTGGTGATAAAGGGGCCTCCTAAATGTGGCCCACAACAGACAAAACTATATGTGGGGGTCCTTACTGGGATGCTCATCAACTCTCTCTCCTAAAGCATATGATCTCTGGGTACAGAAAATGCTCCATGTTTTTCCTATTCCATTAAGTTCCTTCCATTCCACTGATACAGACACCTCCCAAAACCTAAATAATTCCACAGCTCCAAAGTCATTCTGAATATAGTGTGTGAGTAGAGGGGGCTGCTGCTTTACATTACATGTTATTGGAAGTCAGCATGAATCTTCTAATTCTTAAATTTGCCAATACTACTTGAGAAGCTTGTACCATAATATAACAGAATAAAATAAATAAAAATAAAAATAAAAAAAAAGAAGCTAGAGAAAAGACATTATGACTGCAAAATGCAAATGTTCAAGATTTCATGTATGATTATAGTTTGAGTTTCAGGAACTTTATTTATTTTTACCCTCTATTGTATTCTCACTACATCAAAACTTAGCTCTTTGCAATATTAAATATTAAGCTAGATAGAAGATTCAGGGAAATGTGGGGATAACTTGATTATCATCACAAATATATCTGCTTTTAATCCTTTCTTAGTTCTTTGTGAAATGTGTATAATTATAAATACTATTTCTATTTTGAAGGTTGGAATATTGATATTCTAGGTTTTGTGTAGCTTGACCCCCAAAAGGTAGTAAACAAGAGAAAAGTGTGTGTGAATTTTAGATTTCTTAGATTTCAGTCTTAGAATATCTCTTTTTGGCAATGATACCCTTTGGTAAGACATAAAGTAGAAAATATTGCTGATTTTAAGATAACTTGACTGAAGTTGATTCATCACCTAAAGATTTAAAAATGTATTATTTATTAATGTTGAAGAAACAAAAATAGTTTCTATTAATCTGATTGAGTCTACTGCAAATAATTGCTAAGTATATTAAGGATATTATATTAGAATTATATAAGTAACTTTTATAATTGTGAATTATAATCTACTGATTGAATAAAGGCAGCATATATACACAAATGTAGACATATATGTGCTCAAATATAATCATCCTGGGTTCTAGTTTATTTCAATTCTCATCAATTAGTCTGTATGATACACTGCGTATATAAGGATTTGATGGGAAATATATTAATCAGCCTGGGCTGCCATAACAAATTGCTATGGATTGAATAACTTAAATAACAAATTTATTTTCTCACAGTTCTGGAAGACAGAAGTCAGCAAGTGGGTACCAGCATGGTCAAGTTCTTGCAAGACCATTTGGCTGGCTTGTAGATGCCCATCTTCTTACCAATGTTCTCACAGGGCAAGGAAAAGGCAAAGTGCAATCTTCTGTTCTTATATGGTCATTAATCCAATCATGAGTGCCCAACTGTCATAACCTAATCTAATTATCAGCCAAAGGGCCCATCTCTACATACCATCACCTTAGGACTTGAACATATTAATTTATTGGGGGAGGTAGGAGGCTGAAACATTCATTTCATAATAAGGTGAATTATTTTTCTTAGTTGGCATTTATAGAACCCCAATAAAAATCCAACAAGAACAGAATATATTTTATATTTGCATGTGGTTAATTCACCAAGATAGACCATCTGCTGGGACATTTAAAAAGAAAAAAAAAGAAGAACAAAACAAACAAAAAAACCTCAATAAATTTAAGAGGATTTAAATAATTCAAAGTATATTCTTTGACCACAATAAACCTAAATGGTTAGAACACAGGGCAATTATTTTCAGGGTCTAGGTATGCTTTCCGCTCCCCCCAAGCAAGTCACAAAAAACTGAACACTCCTAGGTTTTTAAGTTTCTAACTTATGATTAAAGATATTAATTGAAGTTAGAATTCCTTTTATTTTCCTGAATTTTTAAACTTCTATTTAGCAGGGTCTTTCATATATATTTCATTAGCTTCCAGCAATGGTACAAAATTCATATCATCTTCTCAAGTGATCAGAAATAGGAAAGGATCAATTTATTTTCAGAAAGATGCTCCATTTCATGGATTATCAATTGTTTTTGGTGCATTTCTTGTCATTTTGACATTAGCCATTTCCATTTGATAGATTTTAGACTGTGCCTTTGGAGGGCTGGTTATCTGTTCTAGCAAGAATGAGTCTATATCTGCACGCTAGAAGATATCCCAGGTCCTAAATTCTTCATTATCCAGGGTGCTGTTCTTGACACAGAATCATTTTCTAAGAAAAGATATGTCCAATAAATTTATCCAGAGGCATTTAAGGAAAAATCTATGAATTTTAGGGTACTTTAAGGCAAAATGAAAGGAAAATATTCATAGAATTGATAAACTAGTAGCAGTATTCATAGAATTGATAAACTAGTGGCATATGCAATATACTTAGATCCAGGTCATTCTATATACATAAACATTACAGAGAACATAATTAAATACTTTTAAATGGAATACTTGATATGCATGTTAGTTTAGGGATGAAGGCATAGGAGAACAGAGGACATGTATAAAGGTGTATTTAAAGAACATTTGTTTTCCCAAATTTTTTAAATAAGATAAATTATCATATGCTGTATTAACCCATTTTAATAGATAACTTACTTCTGCACAACAATGTAGCCCTTATTGTCAATAGTAGCACTTCTGATTCTAATACAATCTACATGTTTAAAATTCATGTTCTATGAATTACTATCTGTATGACCCTCTGTGAATTACGTGTCCCTTTCTTGATCAGTAAAATGTACATCAGAGTAATTGCTTCAAAGAATTCTTGTGAAAATGTAATGAGTTAATATATAAAAATTGCTTAGAATAGTGTTTGGCACATGTAGTAAATACTTAATACATGTTGTGTGTTATTGTTGAAACAGCTGATTAATCAGAAGTGAGGAAATGAATAGTTTACAATAGTTGATTAAAGTAGATGACATGAATAGCAACACAAATAAGAATCATGAGTGGTTTGTTAAAACAGTAAAGGAAAGAGTTTGCTATAGAGTATGACACCTTTGCATATCACAGGAATGGGTTGTGCTAGTTGAGGGAAAGGAAAATGACATGATTTTTTATCTGTATGAAAGAGCTGGCTCATGGGATTACATGGATGAGGACATTGTTGACAATCATCTAAACTTACATATATGGCCTTAATATGAGCTCTTGGTGTATTTTTTTTTTTTTAAGGAATTCTACTTTGTGTATTTTTTAAAGAAATCCTGAGATTTAGTCCAACCATAGCTGAGTTCATTACCTATCCAAAGCAAGATCAATTTTCTTCTAACACAGGGTGTGTGTGTGTGTGTGTGTGTGTGTGTGTGTGTATTTTTAAACTTGAGTTCATGCAAAGTGAATAAATTACTGTTTGTGATTAAGGAAGTAGGATGCTAAGTGACTATTGCTAAAGTGCTCGCAAAAATCATGCATCTTTGCCTCATAAATGATTGGCTGAATTGGTTGTATTCACATACCAATCTGGACAAAATGTCTGACTTGACCAAACTTTAGGTAAACTTCTCTTCTTCCCCAGGACCAGAATTTTGGCCCATCTTTAAGCAGCTTCTATAATATCTATAACAGGCTCTACTTTTAAAAAACTCTCCTGAAAACCAGCTGGCCTCAACAAAAGACATTTCTTGCTCAACTGTCCAATAAGAAACAGCCTTTCTCTCTCTCAAAGAGAGAGAGAAAAAAGGAAAAAACAAACAAAAAAGGTTTTTTCTACCTCATCTTTGAGATACTTGCAGATCTTATGGTTGGAACGTTTACTCTACCATAATAGTCTCTTCATCTTCCCTTACGGCAATGATCTTTTTGGCTAAAGTCTTTCATTACTTAACTCTGGATTTGTTTTATTTGATGTGCTACAAATGGAGTTTGTTACCACCTCTCATATTTTTCATTTTATAAATGTACTGCATCCTTAAAGTACCAATTACCTGTTTTAGTAGATAAGTTACTTCTGCACAACAGTTTGTTACTACCATGTTTATTATGTTCTGGTTTACTAGATACAAGTTAATTTTAGCAGTAATGTTGCTTTAGGTTTTAATACATTAAAATATTTTTTCCATTTCCATACTATTACTGGCAAATGGTAAAATAGTACACCTGCATTTCAGACACATTGACTAGTCCCTACTTATTAAAAGTTGTATTTCATTAATATAACATGACACTTTGATTAAAATTAACTAAAGAAATACTTACATATGAGGATAAATATGTATTCTGAGAGCTAAAGTAAGGTTATACACACACACAGCATTTTCTAATCCCCAAATGTTTTAGATCAGGTCCTATAGAAAGCAACTCAAACATAGAATTTAATGCAAAACCTGCAGAGACTGATGACTGAAGTCTTCTTCCAATGAGGCTCCCAGTATCTGAGACAACAATCCTTCATTAACTAATGAATTATATGAGTATATGACAAGCATTACTAGCCTTGCATTCTTTAGATAGTTTGGGTAATTCTCATTTCTGCCTCTTCTTCCTCTCAAGGATATGGTATTGTTTTGGTTTCCTATCTTGGCATTCATGGGCAGGGCAGTTTTAGAGGTTTCTGTTTTGTTTTCCTCACTATGATATCCTTTACCACATAGACCAAGAACTCAGTATGGGTATTGTATCAACTAGCAAGGGTGTCTATCCCTTTTAGATATTCAAGGACCATAAAATGACAAGATATGTCCCTCCCAGGACACATTAACTGTGAATTGAATGTTGGACAGGACTTCATTTATTATCTATTCCCCACATACCATCATTCTAACCTGGTGCCATGATAATGTTAGATTTCTGAGTATTGTTGTCACTGTGTAACCTTTTTCAAATTGACCTTGACATGATTAGGTATTCTCTTTCCCCAGTGTACACTTTAGGAATTGGGCTCTAGTTTCCTCCGGGGAAGGTCCAGATGAAGCATCTCATGCATAACTATATTGATGTTGCAGGGTTGTTTTTTTTTTTTTTTTTCCCCCTTGGGGATATGGCCTCTTGTTCAATCCAGGCATTCTGGATCCTAAAACTGGAAACTGGGCAAGAAATTGTGAATTTTTAGGAGAGTGCCCTTTTCTGTTTATCCAACCTCAACTTCTTCTGATTAAATTCACTTATTGTCTTTAGGGTAAATACCCAATAGTGCAATTGCTGGGTCATAGGGCAGTTCTATTTTCAACACTTTGAGGAACCTCCATGCTGTTTTCCAGAGTGGCTGCACCAGCTTGCTTCAAGCAGAGAAAGACAACTATCATATGATCTCCCTGATATGAGGAAGTGGTGATGCAACATGGGGGCTTAAGTGGGTAGGAGAAGAATAAATGAAACAAGATGGGATTGGGAGGGAGACAAACCATAAGTGACTCTTAATCCCACAAAACAAACTGAGGGTTGCTGGGGGGAGGGGGTTTGGGAGAAGGGGGTGGTATTATGGACATTGGGGAGGGTATGTGCTTTGGTGAGTGCTGTGAAGTGTGTAAACCTGGTGATTCACAGACCTGTACCCCCGGGGATAAAAATATATGTTTATAAAAAATAAAAAATTTAAATTCACTTATTGTGTAAATGTCTGACAATTATTTTTTTTTTTTTTTTTTTTTTTAAGTGTCTAACACTAAGCTTTTGACTACTGAAGCCTCTACTTCAAAGTCCTCCATTAAAAACAAACACCTTGCCAGTTGCAGGACTAGATAAATAGTCAGGATGCCCCACCCACAGAGTTCTGTTTTTGTTTTTAAGAAAGCTCTGCTTGATCTAAATAACTAACCGCTTTATTTTCCCTTCCAGTTCTTTAATTCCTGTTCTTACATTTTAAACTCCCCAGTAAAGAGTAAAACTGTGAAACACTAGCAGCACCTCCACCCTCACCTCAAACCCAATAAAGGCAGAATTCCAACTCTCTTTACTTGCAACCAACCTCACTATGTGGCTCTGAGCTTGCCACATACCCTCTAAGACTTAAGTAGTAAACTTTGTTTTTTCAGAGTTCACTGATGGCTGTTGCTCAGGTGCATCTTTAATCATAATGATCACAAGCACCAGTCAAGCCATAACATTGCCTCCAATCAGGAAAATGCCTATGGAATAGCTATCGGAAGTAGTGTGGGCCCAGAGGAGTTCCTCAGGTATTCCTAGACCATTGTATCACTATCAGTGGGCTGAGCCTGGCACAGAACCACATCGAGTAGTATCTTTGTTATAATTGCATGCACCTGGTTTCTAGTACTAAGCACTGCTACCTGGCTGCTACTTTTGGAGGTTTTATCATCCTTATTTCTGCCAGTAGAGTTGTGTCATACTTTCTTCTCAACCTTAATCTTTGCCAACTGAGGGGAGCCACCAGTGAGTTCCTTTGTGATACTGGTGTTTTCCTACTAGTACACTCCAAATGGCCCTCCTTAATTTGTACACCTTTCAGGCCTGTCTATAGAAAAAAAAAATGTCTGATGTATTTTCTGGTGTTATACAGAATGTCTTCTCCAACATGTAAATCCTCTTGAGTCTTTTGACACCTTTATCCATAGACTACCACGATAATTCTGACAGTAGATTTCATTCAACTTTGTCCATTGCTTTTCACATGCATCTAGAAGTCATCTAATACTTACTATAACCTGGGAGTCCTTGCCACATTCCTAAATCTAGCATCTCAGGAAAATGATCTTACATCAATAACATCTCCCTTATCTTTCTTGTATCTGCATCCATTGATCAAGTACCCTCAGAGTCTTGTTCCATGTGGATACTGAATTTATGAGATATAAGTCAATCCTGGAAAGACACACCTTGGATCAGATAACCCTTTTCAACCAAGGAAAATTCTAAAAGGACTGACTGCTAAAGGTTATTTGCTGACAGCAGTCCCAGATGCTAAGGCAATAAATCTGTATCAGTGTTCAACACACAAAAGAAATATGCACTATTTACTCTACCAAACCTAAATAACATTTTAGATACTTTACTTCATTCCCAAGGAATTAACTAACCAATATTTGTTATGGTGAATATTACCTTTCATTTGTGTTCCCATCTACTCTTTTAGATGATGCTAGAATTCTTAATATCAAACATTCAATTTATTCTTATTTTATTTTTTTATTTTTTTAAAGATTTTATTTATTTATTTGACAGACGGAGATCACAAGTAGGCAGAGAAGCAGGCAGAGAGTGAGGAGGAAGCAGGCTCCCTGCTGAGCAGAGAGCCCGATGTGGGGCTTGATCCCAGGACCCTGGGATCATGACCTGAGCTGAAGGCAGAGGCTTTAACCCACTGAGCAACCCAGGTGCCCTGTCCAATTTATTCTCATTTTAATGAAATAATTTGGTGTTTTTATTTTATAGACAATTATTGGAAAGTATTTAAACTGGTTACCATTGCTTTCCTAAGAAAAATTAAAAGAATTGACCAAAGACCTTAATAGACACCTTACCAAAGAAGATACATAGTTGACAAGAGTATGAAATGATGCTCACATATCATATGTCATCATGAAAATGGAAATTAGAATATCAATGAGATATCATTACATAACTATCTGAATCATCAAAATCCAGAATACTGATAATACCAACTGCTAATAAGGCTGTGAAGCAACAGGAACTCTCCTTCATTATTCTAGAATTACAAAATGTCACAGCCACTTTGGAAGACAGATTGGCAGCTTCTTACAAAATGACACTCTTACCATATGACATGGCTATGCAAGGCAATTGTGCTCCTTGGTATTTAACCAAAGCAGCTACAAACTTATGACCCTACAAAAATCTGAATGTGGATAACTTATAGCATTTTTATTACTAACTACTAAAACTTGGAGGCAACCAAGATGCTCTTTAGTAGGTAAATGGATGAACTGTGATTTACCCAGACAATGAACAATTATTCAGCACAAAAAAGATATAGTTCAAAAGCCATAAGACATGAGAAAAATTAAATGCATATTACTTAGTGAATGAAGTCAATCTGTAAAGCCTTTATACTCTAGGATTCCAACTAAATGGCATTCAGGAAAGTCAAAACTACGGGGAGAGTAGAAAGATAAGTGGTTCCTAAGGGTTGCAGAAGAAGAGAGCAAAGTAAATGGAGCACAAAGAAATTTTAGGGCACTGAATACTTTGTATGATTCTAATTAAACATACTTTATTGTTTTTAAATCCTATATCTTAAGAAACATGTATTTCTATATTTATTGCCTGCTGAAACATGTCATATTATAGGTTCCAGAATTTTCTGCCTTGATGGCTGTTTCATAGTACAGTCCATTAGATTATCTGTGTTCTTTAAGGTTTTATAGAGATTTTCCATTCTTTCCATTCATATGCATCTTAGGTAATAACTTGCACTATGTTCAGTCTTCCTTATTATGGCTGTTATTTTATCACCACCTAATGAATTTAATTCCCCAGTCAAAATCTTCACCGACTGATTATGATTCTCCTACAGTAAATGACCACAAAATAAACAGATACAGTGTTGCCATGATTTTCTAATTCCATTGCAGTTTCTATGAACACTAAAAACATTTAGTCCCTCAGATCTGAGCTTTACATTGGATGTAAACTAATCCAGTGGTAACATATTATAATAGATAATTTTGCTTATATAAATGGAACAGGAATGAAGACATAAGATGCCTGATGCTCTTTGCCCTGTCTGGCTTAATGAAACTGAAATTTGTTAAACTAGCATGGTCTTTAGGATTTTAATTATACAAACTTCATATGCATCATTTTATGGACAAGAACATTGTGACCTGGATTATAACAAGGAACCCACTTGACATTTGACCCCCATTTATCCTCATCCTAGTAAGAAAGCCATAAAAATGATTTTGCATCCCACATTATCAATGTCAGATTACATTGTGTTCACAGTTCTCAAATATGTTTGAATATTTTCCTTTTCTTTGGGCACAGTTAACTGACTAGATGTCCATGTGTCCCTTTGGAGAAATGACTGGGAAATCATTACCATGTATACTTTCCAATGTGCCCTAATTATTTATTCTCATAGGGATTCATCTTCTTCAATCAACAGTTTCCAGGACTGAAAATTCCAAACACAAACTGGAAAGGAAATTTGACTGTAGTCCTCAGCATCCTGATCATCTATCCAGGAATCCTTCTGGCTATAAAATTAAACAATTTCCTTATTGAAAACCTATGTATCTTGCCCCTGGAAAGCTAGGTTTTAGTAATCTTCTCTATAGTTCTCCATGGATGAGGATTCCTGAATCTCAATCATTATAAGTGTTTCCACCATAATTTTAAAAATTAAATATGTTATGTCTCTCTGACATCTAATATTTCAGAACCACACCATGTTCTTGGTCATCAACAAGCCCTATTTTATAATGGCATCTCCTAACTTTAGCCCTGACCAAGAGAAAACAGTGACTGACAATTGAGCTTAATGATGCTAATGAACTTCTTACCAATACATTCTTTACTATTCTAATACACAGAGAGTAAACTTTGAGCCCCTAACCCCCACCCCAAAATATAGTCAACTTGTAAGTTTTCCGGCGTTGTGTATTGTATCCACATTAGTACACCTACCTCTCAGATCCTTTTTATCATTCCCTTCCCTTTTTCCAAGATTCCGAGAGTCTTGGAATAGTAACCTATTTTCACTATATCTCAGAGTGTTTACCAGAATATTAAATTCTAGGTTATTATAGAACACAAAATGTATCTCCAATTGAGTAATGTAAAAAATGTGTTTTTGTCCTATGTGTTTTCCCCTCTTTCTCTTTCTGGAACAATCAGTTTTATTTTATTTTATTTTTTTTTTTTGTCATTGTTTCCTTTTTACTTTAGGAAAAATACTACTTTTTCCTTAATAAAAATATATCTCCATACCTCATACATTTTCTTACCAAAAACACACCCGTACTTTCCTTGCAGAGATGTTTCCCTTATTATTTCTAGTAGGTGTAATTACATACATTAATTAGAATTCCTGACCCTTAGAATTCTTAATTCCTACTGAAAACTAAGTAGTGAGCTATTTGTGAATTGTGTTACACTAGCAATCTGTGGATTGGAAAATTTATAAATGCATTTCACAATTTCTAGAACTGTATTTTTCCTCATAAATTTTTCAGCGTGGCATAAAACATGTTTACTAATACACCAAAATATCTTCCGTCCTTGTTATAAAAAAAAAAGAAGCCAAAAGTGAATAAATCTATTGTGCTGTCTAAATGGGGTATCTCTGGATCATATGGGAGCCCCCAAAGATAGGGTGATGGTAGGGTGAAAGCTGATGGTAGGGTGTGAAAGTATTCACCAGAGACTGAAGAAAGGAGAAAGTTTATATATAACTTGAATATACTGCAAGGGAGTGGCAGGTAGGACAGCAGAAGAGAGTTTGTCTGTCGTAAGGCCGCGAGTGGGCTATTTTTTTAAAGGGGGAAAATGAGGATGTATGTCAAAATATGGATTCTCCATTTTTTGGTAACTGTGTCTGGTGGAAAGTGGCCCAGTGGTCAGGTAGGGCTTATGGATATTTTGAGGTACGTTGCCTGGTTTGTATTCAACCAGGGGGCCCCATGGCCCTTTCTGCATTCCATAGCTGAAGCCTATTTGCCTAGGAGTGGCCTCTATACTTATTTTAGTAATTAATGCTTCAGTATATTATTTATTTTGGGAATGATCTAGTATTCAGTGAATACCCATCAATTAATTTGTATCTGTATAACTTTAAAAAGTTATTTCTAAAAGATTTTGGAAACTGCTTTTAAGTAGGTATACCATAGTGTAATTATTGATATAAAGTTCTTATAAACCTTTATCTTCTATTTACATCTATTTAGTTGTTCTTAAAAATTATGTTTAGTCTACTTATGAAAGTTTCATGAGGCATTTGACAGTTAATCATCATCTTATCTTTCTTGCTGATAAATTCTGTAACAGAGACATTATGAGTTTATTTGACTTTAGTGACTCTAGGCAGAATAAACATTGAATGTCTGCATTATATTTAATACTGACAACTCTAAAGACAGGACTTCTTAATTGAAATAAACAATCCTTTCCCTTCCCCATCCCCCAAATTATCCTAGATTCATGGGAACTTGAGAAACAATTATATAAGTTTCTATGTTTCTGAAAGCATACTTAATTTATATAAATGCTTTATTTTCTTTAAGTTAATTAATAGAGCTCTTTACAGTATCCATTAAATTTTGGCAATACCTTCCAGATATGTTAAAAAATTATCACATTTATAATCCAGATATGTAGATGGAAATAAACATAGTCTAACAGAAATTGACCTTTTAGCTTTTGTTTTAAAATTTTAGTCATGATACAGGTAAGATAATGCAAAACTCACAAGTTTATAAAAGAACAGTTGAATCTAAATTGTTTCTGGTAGATGGAATAAGTTTACCTGTTCAAATGGCTTAAAATTTTTACTACTATTTGTGCCTAATTTTAAAATAAACTCTGTCCACACCCCCTGCCTTCTGATAAGAATTAACCCCCCTGAAGTTTCCATTACAAAGAGATAGCCCTTAGATACTAGAGATGTCATTTAGAACATTTACATCTCAAAGGCATGGAAAAAGAATGTATGTTCCACCTTTTGTTTCCTGAGTCCAAAATTTTTACAAAACCTACAAGCCTTTTGAGGCGAATAAGGGAGTTTTGGCAATTGATAAAAAGGGTAGATGGCCTTTTTCTGTTCTCCGTAAATTTGTAACACAAATTCTACAAGTTGTCCTCAATTAGTACAGTTGTTCTTAATTCCTCAGATAATTGGGTGGCAATCTGAAGGATAATGATGTACAGACCCAACCATCAAACCACATTTTTTTTTTCTCCTACTCTTTGTATCAGGAAGGAGATTTTAACCAAGACAGAAATCAAAAAGTCCTATGTTTTAGGTTTAGAGCTATTTGTCTTTGGAACATTTTTTCCCCCTCTGGGTACAGAGGGGTTTGGGCAGGGGGAATGGTCTATAAAAAATTCTTATGAGGCTGAATATCACCTTCCAATTTGACCAACTTCTGACCATAGAGCTACTTAAAAAACAAACAAAAAACACAACTTTCAAATGTTTTGTCACATTGAAAAAAAGTCTCTTCAGCCAGGATAACTATTTCTGACAGTCCTGAATGATCTCATGGAGTGAAGAGGCATCCTCAAAGAGGGAACAGATGATACTACCTTTCTAAGATCCAGATGCACTCCCAAAGATAGCCAAATAAATATTTAGACAGTTTCCCTGAGAGCTGACAACAGTAGGTAGAGCCCCAGCCACAAATAGAATGTAACTCCATTTCTCTTTAGCTATATTTTTGGACCCAGAACATGAGGTCTGAGCTGCCTCCATACACAATAACCAACAAGGAGCTGCAGTCCCCAAGCAGGCAGAAAGCCAAGCCAAATTCTCAGGACACAAAATGAAACAAACAAAAAGGAAATAGCTGCCCCTAGGAGAGAAAAGATCAACAACCAAGGGATACCCCCAAAACAAAATCAGTCCTTTGGAAACAAAAGGACAACATGAAATTTTACCTTTCTTTCTCAGCTGAGCTCCACAGAGATCCAGGAGAGCCAAGCCTTATAAAAATTCTTATCTTTTGCTGGTTTCTGCTGGTGTTCCAGGATCACATCGCACCTTCCAGGGGATGTAAAGAGTGCACCCCAGTATCTACCAGAATGTGGTAAAGTTTTCCATTACTTTTGATGCCTTCTAAGCATTCAACTGGTGGCCCCCAATTCTGTAGCTTTGGCATAGGAGAATCCCATTAGCAATAAATTTAACATTGCTTTTACAAGATTTCTTTGTAATGACAGATACTCTGATGGTTTTTAATACTCCAACTTATGCATACTTAGATTTTGGTTTTGATGGTCTAAATAGTCTAAATTTTGTCTTATTTTTTCCCAAGTTCCCCAATGGCTTATGTTGTAGACTAACTTTGAGGGCTCTTTGATCACCCCCAACAGCTGTTATCCATTACAGCTCCCAATATACCTATCCCAGAAACTTGTAGGAGCCCAAACCTTTCTGTGAAGGAAGTTTAATAAACCTCAGAACTTTCCTAGACACCAGAATCTTTCTCAAAACTTTAGTAAACCCTAGAACATCTCAAGGATCATAAAATTTTAAACAAATATATATTTTAAAATAAAGTTTGAATACCCAACTTTTGTAGCAACATGGACGGGACTCGAAGAGATTATGCGGAGTGAAATAAGTCAAGCAGAGAGAGTCAATTATCATATGGTTTCACTTATTTGTGGAGCATAACAAAAAGCATTGAGAGTTAGGAAAGGAGAAGGGAGTTGGGGGAAATTGGAAGGGGAGGTGAACCATGAGAGACTATGGACTCTGAAAATAATCTGAGGGGTTTGAAGTGGCGGAGAGGTGGGAGGTTGGGGTACCAGGTGGTGGGTATTATAGAGGGCATGGATTGCATGGAGCACTGTGTGGTGCAAAAATAATGAATACTGTTATGCTGAAAATAAATAAATTAATTTTAAAAATAAATGAAGTTTAGACCAGAGAGCTGCACATAAGGAAATGAAGCCCAAATCCAAGAGTGACTTACTCACAGGCCTTGGTACTGATGACAGGAACAGTGAACTCAAAGAGTTCAGCAGGTGCCTTACCTATGTGTCTTGTTGTCCCATAGACCCTTAGCAGTTAGCTTTGGATCACATTCCTTGCAAAAAAACTGTAAAGAAATGATCGAAGAAAATAATTTAAGTGATAGAAATGCTCCATAAAGCATACAGTCTCTTTTCAGAAAAATCACAAAATGGGGCTACTGATTTGCAAACTATCATTAAATCTTATTAATCTTATTTAATCTTATGAAATCATCCTCAGACTAATCCTGACCTTAAAAAAATAAATAAATAAAAGTCATTGTGTCTTCTAGAAAGCACATGTTTAATTTCTAAAATTTGCAAGATGAAATTTTATTGAGAAGAACTTAACAAAGGAGGACCAGGCAGAGGGAGAATCTGAACTCGAATGAAGCTGCAACAGGGGAGTCAGCTAGCTGATCCTGTAAGTTGCTCCAGAGCTGTCATTGCTTTTCATAATTTTTTCACATCAGGCAAAGGATGCAGATCTCTGTGGTCCGGCATTCATTTGATGGAATCTCACCAAACGAAGGACATATTTTTAGATGAGGCAGAGATTTTTTTTTCTCTTCCAGCTGAAGAAAATTTCTAGAGACTCATCTGTGAACTACTAGAAACCAACACTGCCAAGCAGCTACAAGAATTTGTTTCTCATTCCTGAAACCATGTACTATAGCATCTATCCCTGCATTGATCAAATTGAGCTTTATCTCATTGGAGTTTCTAAAATTTACAAAAATGAATTTCATAAATGTCTGCCTGGGAACAAGAGGAAAAAGAATTCACTCCTAGAACTTGATCTCCATATTTCAAGGATAGGTCTATGTCCATTTGCTCTGCAATTATAAGTTGCTTATTTATAGAATTCTCAGTTTCTTTAGGTATGTCATAATATTATTAAAGAAAGCCCAGATAAAAGGTTTATGGTGCTATAAAGAATTTTGTGGTACTGACCAAATGTCAGGCATTATAAAATTAAACCGATCTAAATCTTGGGAAAAGACCCAAGTAGAATTGGGCACAAGTGCGCTAGCTGAAGTTATAGGGCTGAGATGACTCACAAAATCTTAACTCCATGAGTAAAGTTAGAAAAAGATTGACTAATAATTTATTTCATTTGATCAATATAATTGGTTGATAATATCAGTAAAGGTACATTCATGAAGACTTTGGCAATGTTAGAAGTATCAAAAAAATATAATATTACTACCCTCAAGGCAACCAGCCTACAAAATAATCATCGGTGATCTTCACCTTCTGTTACACCATGGCATAGTATCATCTCACACTGAGTAGAATAGGTATAACGTATAGGAATTACAGAAAAGATGGTGTGTGGCTTCCAAGGGTAGATCATAAAAGGCATTGCACCATGGATCACTTGCTTTGGGAGGAGCCAGCTACCACACAAGATGACACTCAAACAACAATATGAAATTCACAGCAAGGAAGTCCTCCCACCAGCAGACATGGTACTATGCCAAATTAAAAGTGTATTCTCTACCTTAGTCAACTCTCCAGATGAATTCAGCCAATCTCCTTAGAGACACTGAGTTAAACCATCAAACCACTTAGCTAGGCTGCTCTCTCTGATGGTTTTAAACCACAGAAACTGTGTGAGATATTAAGTGTTAAATGTTATTTTAAGTGATACTTTTTTTGGAGTATTTGTTACATAGCAGAATGTAACTAAGACAGCTATTAAATAACAAATATCCTGCCTTATTTTCAAACTGTACCAACGATTATGTAATGGTGAATCTTGGCTGATGCCAAGTTCAGGCTTTCAAACTCCTAGACTACCTAACTTTCTGGGATGTTTTGAAGCATGCAGATTGGTGTCCTCACTTTTCTAACTTAAGAAGAATGTAATCACCATATGGAATAAAACTTTAATACTGATCTATCATTCCTGACAAACTAAGTGTAAAGTGTGGGACATAGTCGCTCAAAGAGGGGGAAAAATACCATGAATGACTGAGTTCCATTCCCATTCCAACCCACATCTAAGTTTCAAAGGAGCAGTGGTTCTCAGATGCCAGAAGGAGTTCTTTGGTATACCATAGCAAAACTATACACATTTCCCTATCGTGCTGGTATTTCCTTCTGAAAATGCTAAACATTATTTTAAAAAAGGCCTTCTCTGACCATGAGAATCAGTCACTGGAAACAACTTGGAATCCCCTCCTTAGGGGCTTCTTCTTTGGAAGGGATCACTGACCATGGGAATCAATCACTGGAAACAACTTGGAATCTCCTTAGGGCTTCAAGAGAGGCCCCATAGTAACAGGAACATTTTATCACCATCTTGTGAGGAGTTCAGGAAATGTGATGGCACTAGAATTACAGCATCTGAATTACTTTGGTAGGTAGGACAGCAAAAAGCTACCAACCAAATGTGTAATTGAATAGTAATGTCCCAGAATACAAATTGCACAATAGTGATCTACCTGTTTTAAAGTCTCTGATATGTCTACATCAGCACACAAGATATAGCAGATGTTCCATATTTACTGAAGAGAGGAAGAATGAATGAATGAGTTTTTCTAAGGTCAGTGGAGGCTTAGGATGGATACTAAGGAGGCTTAGGATGGATACTAACTCACCATAGAAGTGGGTTTCAATAGAATCATCTTATATATCAAAAGCTTTTGACAGGGTGATTTTGAATCGGTTGAAGAAAAGTGGGATTGTAAAGTCAGAGATAGCTTAGATCAAATGTCAGAAACTACTCCTGTTGGAAACCTTTACAGAGGCAGAAAAAATATGAATAAGAGTGTCCCGACTATTTTGTTATATGGGGAATATTAACTCAAATGACCTATATACCAATTGCTCAAGTTTTTTCTCCTGGAAAATCCAGACAAATGAGGTCAAGGCAATATTATAGCTAAACACAATAATCCATATTCATATGAAATTAAGGCTTTTCCATAGACATATATATATAATACTTAACTGACAGAAAACATAGCTAGAAGGAATTTTGGTAGAAGTGTTACAATTAGTAGGAGTAATATGAGGGACTATAATATATTTATATAACAGTTCTTAGTGTTCTGTGTAAACATACATTATTCTAAATTTTAAATGTTTATATAAGAAAATGTGCTTAATATGTTAAGTAAGATTAACATGTATTTTCACACCTAATTATGAGCTCTGGTATGCAATTTAGAGGCTATTACTATTATTCTAATTTTACAGAATACAAAATTGAAAAAAAAGATTTTCTCAAAGTCACAAAATTATATGAAAGATAGGATGCAAACTCTAAATTTTACTATCACAATATGTAGTCTCTCCACACCCAAATTTAGCATATTGTAAAGTGTAACAGAACTTGGCAAAGGTGTGATTTGGTTAGGTTAGAGTTTCCATAGGATTAACTGTGGCTTTGGAATTTATTGCACCAGATAGCATTTAACTTTAACATTATAAGGGTTTTTATAAAGCAATGGCTCAAGCTGACAGTTATGTCTAGGCATTCTTATTATTGAAAAACAAACAAAAAAAAAAAAAAAAAAAAGAATTAAAAATGTTTTTTCAGGGTGCCTGTGTGACTCAGCCAGTTAAGCATCTAACTTTTGGTTTTGGCTTAGGTTCCTAAAATCTAACCCTGCGTTTGGCTTAGCACTCAGCATAGAATCTGCTTGTCCTACTCCCTAACCGTTTTTCCTCCCTACCCTTCTATTCAATTAAATAACCTTTAGAAAGAGAAGAAAAGGGGCACCTGGGTGGCTCAGTGGGTTACAGCTTCTGCCTTGGCTCAGGTCATGATCTCAGGGTCCTGGGATCAAGCCCTGCATCAGGCTGCTTCCCCCTGCCCCCCCACCCCCCCCCGCCTGCCTCTCTGCCTACTTATGACTTATCTGTCAAATAAATAAATAAAATCTTTAAAAAAAAAAAAAGAAGAAGAAGAAGACATTTTTTTTGTAAGTTCTTATATAAAAAGACTTAATGAAGTAAATAAGTCAGTAAGTGTGATGTGTGTGTGTGTGTGTGTGTGTGTGTGTGTGTGTGTGTGTGTGTGTGTATTAGTCTGTGATAAGGTAGACTAAGGGAGCAACGGCAGCATAGCAAAGGATACTAGCTGTAGCTAGTTGTTTCAGCAAAACTCCTACTGGGAGAGCACGTAAAGTTGAGACTGAGAAGTTCAAATCATAAAAGGCTAAGAATTATACAATAAGTGATGATAAACAGACAAATGGAAAAGACTACAAACAATTTGCTATTAAGAATGAAACTCAAGGAAGAAAATAAAATGACTAAATGAATATACTAATCCAGGCCCCTTGAAGGCATAATAAGTACTTAACATGCAATTTAATTTTTCCCTAAGTGATGGGTATAAAATGAATGAGTATTGAAAGCCTTCCAAAGCAGTGTCTACCATTCCTGATTACCAGATCTTCTCAAGAGATGGCCGAGGCATCTACAATACTTCAGCTCTGCATATCTACAGTGCTTCAGCTCTGCATGTACAGAAGCTGTAGATAGAAAAACTCTTGTTTTAAGTGGCAAGAGAGGAAGAATGAATGGCTGCTCACGGCCTCCTCACAATGTGCTCTCAAAGTGGGCATTTCTTCTCTGGGCACTTGGATCAATCTCCAGTGGTTTGGCAAAGCCCCATACACAAAACATGCCACACCAGCACATGAAATTTGAGACATTCAATCTTTTTCACTGTAGTGTCTCCAAAAACACATCCTGTTAGACAACAGAATCTCCATAAAACATCAGTGAATATTGAATGAATAAGATGAAGGTCAGCTAGTAAGCAGTCATGAAGAATTTGTCTAATTTGGTTATTTTTCAACTGAGTATGTAAGACTTAGACTAAAAAAGAAAATCATCCTGTACAAGCAAGTTAAACTATAAAGAAGAACTTATCAAGCATTACAGACAGTTTCATGTTCAGGGGAAGTTAAAATCAGCAGTGGCATTTAGAAAATGTCTGACGTGCTTAAATATGGAGAGCTTATATGGCTCTAAATAATGAAAAAAAAAAATAGGAGCTGCATTTCTTTGAGTTTAAAATGGATCCAGATAAAATTAAGGGAGAAATGGAATTTCCTAATAAAATTCCCAATTGTTGTGAAAACAAGGTCATTCCCCTTCCATAGTATCAAAAGCTTCATATAAACGAAGTTGATAAGTAGTTTATCAGATAGGATAGGGTATGTTGTAGTAACTCATGTACAAAAGTCCAAAAGCTTAGTTGTATTAAAAAAAAAAAGTTTATTTTTTAGTAACTTAAAGTCTATTGTGGAATTGGAAAATGTCCAAGGCACCAGCTTTATCAGCAGTGAGCCAGTGATCCAGGTTGATGAAGGCTTCACCACACTGCAAAAAACTAAATTGATGATAATACATGACCTTCTCAATTAAAGTAGCAGGGGAAGGGTGGTAGAAAAAAATTAAATATCAGCAATTAAATTCTTCTCAGAAGTGACATACCTTATTACTACTTACTTTTCATTGTTCATAGTCAGTCATATGATGATATATAAGTGGCCAAGGAAGTGACTAGAAGGGGAAAGAAGAGTAAGTATTGATGATCACATTTAATGTCTGGAGTTGACAGGTAGATAAATGGATATTGGAAAATCAACCTGAAGGCATCTCAATTTGAAGTGAGAAATTCTATCACTTAACTATGAATTCTTTAATCTCTGTACAATAAAGAAAAATTAGGAAGACTGACAAAATCAAGACATAAAATCTACCTGGCTATAGTAAATATTCTCCCCCCTGTGATAGGCAGAAAGCTTCCTTGGTTCTAAGACTTATTACAACTTTATCTCAAATTAATTATCTACGCTTGACAAAATTATCCATAGGCAAAATTATTTTGTCATAGCCAAGATTCACAATGTCTACTTTAGTGAAAAGTAAGGGTTCATGATTTCCCTCAAGTTCTCAAGTATGCAAATTCTTATATATTCATTAAAAATGATAAACATAAAAGGAATTAAGAGTACAATTATTTTGGGGCACCTGGGTGGCTCAGTAGGTTAAAGCCTCTGCTTTCGGCTCAGGTCATGATCCCAGGGTACTGGGATCAAGCCCCATATCAGGCTCTCTGCTCAGCTGGGGAGCCTGCTTCCTCCTCTCTCTCTGCCTGCCTCTCTGCCTACTTGTGATCTGTCTGTCAAATAAATAAATAAATCTTAAAAAAAAAATCCAAAAAAAAAAGAGTACAATTATTTTGATGAGCACCAAGAAATGTGTAGAATTTATTATTCATACTGTACACCTGTAACTAATAACACTACTTAATTACACTTCAGCTTTTATAAAGGACATATAGTTGGAACAACTTTAACAATTTTAGGATAAAGAATTCCTGTGATTAATAGAAACCAATCCTTTTTTAATTAATCACAATGTTTGACAGTATTAGTATTTATATCAGATAAATATTCTGAAGATGGTCAGCTTTATATTTCTGATTCTTGTGAGTGTGAGTTGCTTTTAGCCACTATTCAGTGACTGCCCTAATTAACCATACAATTCTTAATGAAATGCTTTAGAGAACATAAAGAATCTGACAATTTTCTAAAATTGGTATTATTATGAGAAAGGAGTTGAACAAATGTTTTGAAAATTCAGTAATATACCAGTACTTAAAATTCATTCTTATATTTGCATTTGGTCACAACTAGGAATTAAATACCAGTGAAAAGGTCCTATTTAACATTCCTCTAAGGGGTCAACAAGGATCATCTGCTATTTTCTTATAGGGACAATGAAAAAAGAAAAAGGGGTGCCTTTAGAGATCTGGAAGAAAATCCATAAAAAAAAAAAAAAAAAAAAAAAAGACATTCAGGGGCACCTGGTGGCTCAGCCATTAAGCCTCTACCTTCAGCTCAGGCCAGGATCCCAGGGTCCTGGAATCAAGCCCCACATTGGGTTCCAGCCCTGCATTGGTCTCCCTGTTCAGTGGGAAACCTGCTTCTCCCTCTTCTACACCCCCTGCTTATATTCCCTCTCTTGCCATGCCTCCCTGTCAAATAAATTTTAAAAATCTAAAAATAAAATAACAGTAATAATAATAATAAAGACATTCATTGAAGGAAAAGTAGCAGAAGAAATCCTCCTTGTGGCTAATTTGTCCTGAGTAGTATGTGAGTCATTTAAGCAGCCAGGAAATTCCATGGCTGAATGCTTCACTGGCTCTGCCACCCAGTGGGCAGGGCAGAGCGCATAACTCAGACAACCATCTACTGGCTGTTAGTGCTGTACCTGCACATGTGTCTTATACTTTCTCACTGTTAAGTGATTAACCCCATGTACTAGGCTTATTCAGCAGGACTCAAGTGGTTAAACTAATTAAATTGATGATGCCCTACATTAACTTCTACATGAATTCCAGCTGCATTACTCCTTAAGAGGGTCAAGATTCCCATCTGATTTCAGGGGCAAAAGAATGCCTGCTGAACTTCATATGAAGAGAACAAATGTTGGCTATAGCTCAAAGCTTCCTCTTAAGCTATTTTTACTCATTATTTCAGAATACTGTTTATTAAAGTGATGGTAACACCATAACACAAAATGAGTTATTGACTCAAGTCCTTACAATAACTCTTATGGAGCTTATCTACCCAAAGGGGTAACTACTGACTTAGCAATTTTATGATGAATAACCTAGGCCTAGATATATTTATTCAATAATTCATGTAATTAATTTAATTATTCACTCATTCATTCATACTCATTACATTACCTGCAGGTATTAGTCGTATTTAGAAAGAAGGTAAGTAGAATATGAACAACTGGAACAAATGGAAAAACACTTTATCATTAAAGTAAACCCAAATGTTCCATGGTAAAATTTTAAAAAAAGATATTAGAATAAAATGAAAATTTAAAAAACCTGACAGTAGTCTAAAACATTAATAAGCAATTATTTAAAAAGTGAAGGAGGGGTGCCTGGGTGGCTCAGTGGTTAAGCCTCTGCCTTTGGTTCAGGTCATGATATCAGGGTCCTGGGATGGAGCCCCACATTGGGCTCTCTGCCCAGCAGGGAGCCTGCTTCTTCCTCTCTCTCCACCTGCTTCTCTGCCTACTTGTGATCTCAGTCTGTCAAATAAATAAATAAAATCTTTTAAAAAAAAGTGAAAGAAACTTCAACAAATTGCTGTGATTTGGTTCAGCACACATCAACGGGGATAACCAACGTTGTACCAAACATTTTATAGATATAGGGACTTCTACTTCTGAGCAAGCAATTTTGTTTGGGGCAGCAATGTATCCAGTGAAAGAAACAAAAAAATAAAGTAGTTCCAAGAATTCAAATTAGCACACACATTAACCACAGTATTTACTCTCGAGAATGTGTAAGTGTCGATGAGGATTGAACTGTAATTTAAAATGAGCATCCAAATTCATTGGTCTAGAAACCTATCCACAAGAATAATGCATCTACCATTCCAGTACCGTATTAAGTGAAAGGACATGAGGCAAGGGCATTCTTAAACAACAAATTCTGAAGACAGACCAAAGTGTCATGCATATGAAGCAGGCTGTGAGGTCAATGTGCAGACAATATCACAACATAAGTTAATGTTAACAAAGGACACCCTGAAAACTCCTTTTGAAAGTAGCCTTGACAACTAGAGCATCTACAGGCATTACCTCCCATGTGAAACGTCACTTAGTGCTACAGAAGGGGTCTAGGATGAAGGAACACATTTGACAGGTAATACAAGATAAATGCAGATTGTAAAAAAAAGAAAGCCAATTTATCTGTGTTAATATGTAACTGGATTTCTAGTTTTTTCTTTTTTATTTAGAAAGCAGTAACAAAATTTACTTTTTAGAAAATGTGATTTTTTTCTCTAATTTTCTATCAAAATATATTACTGAGAAACTTACAGGTCAGAATGCTAAGGAAAAGCTGTGTCTTCATTTAGAATTGCCTAAGAAATTTATTGTTTTAATTTTGTGATCTGAGTTTTCCCATTTTCTTTAACTTCCCGTTTCCTCTCCTTTTCTAGCCATTACATGCTCCCCATGGTTCCCACTCATGTTACTACTTTTACTCTATCATTTAATTAAATTTTTCCCCAATTCTCAGTGCCTTTCTCTGTAATGAGTGATTTTACCTTTCTAAATTTTAATACTTCAGCATTGTATATCATATTCAGTAGGAATTATTCAGCTATCATGTAAAAGGGATAAGATATTAAAATTATCTCACCTCCTTTATGAATCAACTGACAAGATCATCTATTTTATATTATTTTTAACATTTAATAGCAATAACCTAAATATTATTCCCATTTTACAGAGAAGTTAACCTAACTTAGAAGTAACTCAGAGAGGTAGCTCACTTGTTTAAATCTCAGTAACAAAACCTGAACAAAACTTTTCAATGGATAAATAGTAACATCTGGGTTTATTCTAGGAGGTCTTTGGTCTAGACCTTCTTTCAATTGAAGTGATATTTTCCCGAGTACTTCCCAGTTTAGATGAGTTACTTTTTCTAACCTCACAGATGTCTTTGCTAACATTTTTCCTGTATGATTGCACTGTTCCCACAAAGGAAAATTAGAGAAATGAAGTTTTAAAAGCCTTGATCATGATTTTGACTGTAACAGAAGTCCTATCAATTAATTCCTATTAATCCTATTAATAAAAGTTTCCTAACCAAAAGCAAGTGTCAACACACAAAGTATGTTGTCAATATTTTTATTTTCAATTATAGATAATAGCACACAGAATCATCTTGGAAAAGTGAGTATGGAAGACAAACAAAACTTAAAAATATTGTTACTTTCAGTTTTACTGTCTAGGGTCAGGACCCACTGATTTAAAACTCACTTGGAAGAATTCACTATCAGGAAGTTTACTGTTATATTATCATTCCCATAACCTGAGGAAAATAATTCTGTCTACATATTGTTACTGCTAGTAATAAATAACTGTGTAACAAATGAGTATTAATGTCCAAAAACACATGCAAACTGTGGGCAAGGAGGAAGGATTTGCACCTGGGGTAAACCAAGAGAAGGCAAAACATTCACAATCATGTTAATCCAAAGGGCCCGAGACAAACAGGAAAATCTACTTTGTATATACCAGCCAGGAATAAAAAATCAAGCTCAAGTAAGTGGGATTAAAGTGAAGGGAATATGAAAGGCTGAGCCCAGAAAAAGGAGCTCCTGAAACATAGCCACAGGATCACTTATAAGCTTACAATCTCAATTGTAGACAAGGGTAAAACTCTAATGTATAACAAGCCAACTTGGACAGATGTTCAGAAGACAGCACTGATTAAAGGGTACTTGTTTAGCTGAAAAGTTAATTCACTTTGATAGATGAGTACTTCACTGCAAATGAAAATTTCATTTTACTTTATATTAACACCTTCCATAGATAATTTGAAACTAACTAAATCTGATTTTTTTTTATTTTTCTGGAATATTTTCAACAATTCAGAAGGCAATTTTAATTTTAAATGCTCTTCTCCTTGAAGAGGAAAGAAGAAATTAATAAATATACTTTTTCTGTATTTCAGAACAATTAAGCAGTGCTATCTACCTCTTTAAATCTTGTGTTCTAGTTCTTTAGGAAACACATACAATACAAACACAATCATATACAAATGTATAATCTAACATATATTGCAATTCCCTGAATAATACAATGCCCATATTATCCATCATTTCCTTTGCCTTTTCTTAAGTTAAATTCTGACCTGCAAGTATGAAGTGGGTTAGGCCATAATCTTACCATAAATTAGAATCTGAAATACATTAACCAAGTTATCAACCTTACAGAGATAGTTTACATTTTCTGGCATTGCAAAGAATACTTATGGTTATGAACAGATAGACGCACTTATGAATAGGTAGTTTTTAATGAGTCAGATAAAATGTGAAATAAACATGTAATAAAAATCTGTAACTATATAATTTCTGGCACAGAGTTGTGTTAATACTAAACTCAAAGTCAATGTTAAGAAAATTAATTTTGGTGAAAATATAAATATGCAATTGTAGTCTTAGCTAAAGTTGTGTTTCTAGTTGTTGCCTAATATTTTCCCCAATAAACGAATAACAGGCTGATCAACAGCACATTTATCAGTGATGATACTCCTCAATTATGCAAACCTCAAAACCAAGAGGAATTCAGGGAGAAGCTAAATAGTTGTGCGATTTACTTATAGCATATCACATACCATAAGTACTCCAACAGTCTTCCTTTCCCTCTCCCTCTTCTTACCACACCCAGAAGAAATGGTAGAGCATTACCCATCCTGCACTGAATTTAGGTGTGCTGGTCGCTGTGTTGCACCAATCAGCTCTCCCTTCTGGACAAAGGACTGATCTCAGCTGCTGGAATTTCTTCCAGGCAGTGGCCCTCGCCCATCAGCCATCTGTCAGTTATTGCCTCAGTGGAACACAACTGTCATTGCTTATTCCCTTCAGCTGCTTTTTCTCCTTACCATCTCCAGTGCCATAAACAGTGCCTGACTTGTAGTGGCCACTCAATAATTGCTCATTGAATAAAGAGATATATGTTCATTTTTATTCTACACAAGTGAAAGATTCTTTACATAAATTTCCTCCAGTTATATCATTCTGAAACATGATTGTAGTTGACGAATTGGTAGAATTGTCTCCATGAGTGTTTTCAACTGAAAGGAGAGCTATCATCCTACTTTTTATTGTGTGCCTTATATCGCTGTGTTCTGTCCCCCACAAATAGCAAACGTATCTTTATTAATGTGTAGAAAAAGGGCACCTACGTGGCTCAGTCGTTAAGCATCTGCCTTCAGCCTAGGTCATGATACCAGGGTCCTAGAATGGAGCCCCAAATTGGGCTCCCTGCTGAGTGGGAAGCCTGCTTCTCCCTCTTCCTCTCCCCCTGCTTGTGTTCCCTCTCTCTCTGTCAAATAAATAAATGAAATCTTTAAAAAAACGTGTAGGAAAAAGAGCTTTCTGGCCACAGAGTTGAAAGCTTCCCTGTATCACATTCACAACTAATACGTCAAAATTTATTTAAGTTTAAGCTAATTTATACCAAGCTTGCTCAAGTGATTTTGTATCAGTTTACAATCCTTGAGGTTCATTGACACAGGTGCAGAGGATAAATTCCAAACTTAATGAACTAACACTTTTATGAGCACCTACAATATGACAAGCTTGTTTGCTTCTTTAAAAATATATTTATCCTAATTTCTGCAATAATCTTGCTATGCTGAATATTTATCCCATTTACAGAGAAGGATGAGGATGCTTTGTGAAGGTAAATAAACTTCCATTTCCAAATACAACTCTCTCAATTTAAAGAGTATTTAATCTTGCTAAACACCTCACTAAATTATGCAAACTTAGATGTTTAAAACTCCACTCAGACAAATTTAACTATTGGAATCCCTATCAAGTCAACTTTACCAATGTGTACACCAAGCCATTCATTTATGCACATATATTTATTTTGCAAATTCAAATTCTATTGAAATGTCCGAAAAAACCTGAGTTACTTGTTAATCTGGTTTTTCCCAGTTTACTGTTTTCTATCAGATATAAATTCCATAAAATTTCAGCATTATTTCTACAGTTATATTTACTTTAGTCACATTGTTTTCTATACTTTAATATAGAGATATGCAGGTCAACCTTGCATTTGAAAAAAAGTTTTACACATTTTAGAGTATTTGCACTCCCAGAAATGTCTAAATTCTGTATAATACTTATGATACTTTATAAAATTCTTACATTTTCATTTTCCTTCCACATTTTAGATCTGAGCATTATTCAGTTTTTTCTCCCCCAAAGTTTTTCAGTTATTCTATTTCTAACAAATTAAGCATATGATTTATTTTTTTCTTCTTGATAATTCTAACCTCTCCAACTTCCCTTTTAAAATAATTCTGCTGTGTTAATTGGTGTTGGCAAAACTTCCAGTTTGATATCAGCTACAAATTTCATTAACATACTGTTTTCTCCATCTTCCAGATCATTAATTAAGTTGTTAAATAAGATCAGCCTTCACACTGATCCCTGTGGCACTCCATTAAATACATTGACATTTTGTTTGTTATACTTCAGTCAGTTTTATATCCACAAGGCTTTGCTTTTATCCAAGTCAATTTGAATTTTTTATCACTACTCCATGACACTCTATGAAATATTTTATTTGCTATTTCTAAGTAGATATATTCCATATCCTTGACATTATTGCCTTCTCTCCAATTATTCTGTGGTAAAGATAGTCTGAAATTATTTTAAAATTGTGGATTTTTAAACTATGATTGCTTTAACATCAAAATCCCCGGATGATTTTTTTCTCTTGCTATCTTTGTGCTTATTTTTTGGGTAATGTAAGTTTTTCATTTAATTATGACTTTTCTGAGATCCCCGATTTTCTTTCAAAAATAAGGTTTCTTTCTAATTCTATGTCCCTTTTCAAAAAAAAATTATTGCTTATTTCCTTCTTACAGAAATATTCATGATATCCATCAAGACTCATAGAAGCAAGTTTAATCTCAACACCTTTTTGTGCTGAATTTATTGTTTCCCATAATTTCTTTAACCTTTATTTTTCATATCAAATATCTGCTAATTTACCAACAAACTGGTAAGTTGCCTTTTATTATTGATCCTAACAATTTATATTTATTTCAAATAAATTTTAGGTAGATTTAACCATTTCAGTTAAGACTTGGTTGAATTTCTCTTTCTTCTTATCCTATGCAGAGAGAGACTATTTAGAAATTGAACTTAGAATTGCATAATAAAATGGCATTCTATCATTTCCCAAATTTTAAATCTATTTGTTTATCTTGAATCTTAATTATGGTATATGCTTCTACCTTTTAGAAGAAATTAGATAAATTTATTCATTCAATTATTATAATGTATTTTCTTTTATTTGACATTGTGTCCCTCACAGAAACATCTATTATTAAATCAAAAGTAAGAAATGAGTTAATTCATAGTAAACCCTGTCATTTTTTGTCACCATTATACCTGGGTTTTTTTTTTTTTTAGTTTAAACACATGCTCCTTGACAATAGTTTTGGCAATGATTTTTTAGATTTGGTTCCAAAAGCAAAGGCAACAAAAGCAAAAATAAACAAGTGAACTACATCAAGTTAAAAAGCTTCTGTACAACAAAGGAAATCATCAATAAAATAAAAAGGCAACCTACTGAGTAGAAGAAAATATTTGTAAATCATATATCCAATGAGTAAATTAATATCCAAAATATATTTTAAAAAATCATACAACTGGTTAGCAATATATACACATATATATATGATAAAAAATGTGCCGATGATCCGAATAGACTTTCCCCATAGAAGACCTACAGATGGCAAACAGATGTATGAATAGATGCTCAAAATCACTAATCATCAGAGAACTGCAAATCAAGACCACAATGAGATATCTCCTCACACCTGTGAGAATGGCTAAAATCAATAAGACAAGAAGTAGTAAGTGTTGGTGAGAATGTGGAGAAGAGGGAACCTTTATGTACTACTAGTGGGAATGTAAATTGGTACAACCACTATGGAAAACCATATGGAATTCCCTCAAAAAATTAAAACTAGACTACCTTATAATCCAGAAATTCCATTTTTAGATACTTAGCTGAAGAAATTAGAAACACTAACTGGAAAAGATATACATGTACCCTCATATTCACTGCAGCATCATATACAATAGCCAAGATATGGAAACAACCTAAAATCCCATTGATGGATAAGTAGATAAACTGACACACACACATGCATACACACACACACACACACATGCGCACGCACAAATATAAGGACTACTACTCATCCATAAAAAGAATGGACATTTGTCATTTGCAACAACGTGGGTGGATATTTGAGAGCATTTTGCTGAGTGAAATAAGTCATTAAGAGTAAGATAAATACCATATGATTTCACTTATGTGTGGAATAATACAAAAATAAATAAATCAAAACACACACAACAAAACAAAACAAAAAACCTGAGCACATGGATAGAGAGAATAGATTGGTGGCTGCCAGAGGAGAAGGGATATAGGGTATGTGAAACAGAAGAAGGGAATCAAAAGACTGGAAGTTATATCAAACTGAGAGTTATAAAATGCATAAATCATGAAGATTTAATGCATAGTATGGTAACTGTAGTTCATAATAGTCTATTGCATATTTAAAAGTTACTAAGAAAGTAAATGTTAAAAGTTTCATCACAAGAAAAAAATGTATAACTATGTATGCTGACAAATGGAAACTAGAATTACTGTGGTGATCTTCTCCCAGTGTACAGAAATACCAAATTATTATGTTATAACCTGAAAGCTAATATAATGTTATATTTTCATTATACCTCATTAAAAATAAATAAATGCTTGTGGATTACAATATTTTGTGGATTACAACAGTTTGTCATGCCCTAATACATAATCTGCTATGCTTCAAAAAGTGTTCTGGGCACTGAGGATTCCACAATGAATGAGATAAAGTTGCCCTTGACAGGACAGAAAAATGTTGATAACTTACCAGAGAAGAATATGAACCAAATAATAATATGGAGTAAACCTTGGTTCTTATAGAACAGATACCAGAAGAAAAGCAAAGCAGCTTGACCAGCAGAAATGTTCAGAGGCTCCAAAGTTCGTGGCATGTCAATAGGATGAAGAAAATAGGAAAATCAGCATTCCTGTTGGTTAGAATTATGAGTTTCTTCTCCTTCAACTTTCATCCTGCAATTTCCCCAGCTTTCTTCAGGGATAGACATATTTTCTGGAACGCCTTCAACTTGATTTCTCTAGGGGAAGCAAAAAGTGGGTGTGAGGCATAAAATTTTAAAACTGGGAAAAAAAATCACCCCGAGAAAAGGAAAACCAAGCTTCCCCTTTTAGCTTAGCTTACAAAATGCCTGCAACTCAGACTAATACTTGCAACATTGGAAACATTGGAAAACACTGGAAAGTTTATTCCTGGGAAAAGCTCAGCTGCCCCAGGGAAGACCTCTAGATACTGATATATATAAAATAAATAGAGGACATAAGGGGGACTCTTTCAATAGTAAAGAGAGACCAAAATAAATAATGGTAGAACTTTGATGAACACAAATAGAGGAAAATAGTAGAAACAAACTAATAAAATCCATTTTATATTTCAGAAATGCAAGAAAATATTCATTTAGAACAAATAACTGTGAGCTATTATAAATACAGAACAATAAAGGGCTCTTAAAATATAAAAACAGAATAGTAAGAATTTAAAAATATCAAATATGATGGATAAAACTCAGAATGTCCTAGAATTTAAAATAAAACCTAACAATGAGCAAAAAAGGTAAATAAAAGAGAGAAAAACAAAGAGACAATTAGGAATCACATCTAAGAATCAAATAACAATCATATGAAAGAGGAAAAGGAAAAAAGAAACTACTGTATTAAAACAAATAAAAACTTTTCCAGAATAGGACACGTCTCTTAGTTAAAAGGTTTCACTGAGTAGCAATCTCAATGTACCATAATGATAATGATAATGATAGCAATTCCATGTTATCAGTATGAAATTTCTATTGAGGGACTTAGCAAATATCTTAAAGCTTTTAAAGGAAAACGTGTCAAAATTTGTTACAAACAAATTGTTGAAAATCGGATTTGGCTTGAGTTTTCCAAACACAATGATGAATGCTAGCACAATGAAAAGAAAAAAAAATTTGAAGTATAATCATAAGTAAGACATTTTCTACATAAAATTTTCCACCTTTATTAGTTTCCTAGAGTTGCATAATAAATCTCTACAAATTAAGTTGTTTAAAACAATGGAAACATATTCTTTCACAATTTATGGAGGCCAGCAATCTGCAGTCAAGCTGTCAAGGACACACTCCCTCCTATGGCTCTTGGGTAGAACCCTTGACTCTTCTAATCCATAGTGGCTGCAGGCATTCTAGGCTTGTCACTGCAGGCTCTAGGCTCTGCTCCCATCTTCACGTGGCCTTCTCCTGCAAGTGTCTGAGATTTAAGTCTCCACATGCCATCCTCTTACAAGGACATTTGTCATTGAATTTAGGGGCCATATTAAGTCCCAAACGATCTCATCTCTAGATCCTTAGTTACATCTGCAAAGACAATTTTTCTAAAAAATAAATAAATAAGGAAAAATAAAACATTCACTAGTTATGGGAATTAGGACAAAGATGCATCTTTTGGGGGCCACTGTTCCTATTCCATTATATCTATCAAACCATTAACAAGGTGCATATATAAAACAAAGACTTTTTATTCAAGAAAGTGTTAGAAAATTGACTTCCCTTACCCTCTTTCTTGGAATCTAATTGAAACTGTGTTGTACCAAATAATGAATTAATCCCAACAAAGTTTTGTAAACTATCTAGTAAACAAGAATTGCAAGAAAGGAGCGTGTGGGTTGAAATTCCCAAAATAAAACAAAAGTCTAGGGGGGGCTGGTGGCTCAGTCCTAAAGCGTTTAACTCTTGATTTCACCTCAAGCCATGATCTTGGGGTTCTGATATCCAGCCCGGCCTCAGCTCCACACTTAGCTCGGAGTCAGCATGAGATTCTCTTCTTCACTCTCTGCCCCTTTCTTTGCTTATGTTCTCATTCTCTCTCTCTCTCTCTCTCTCAAATATATACATACATAAAAATCTTTAAAAAGGCAGACAATCTCATGACATTAGCAGTGCATAGGGTCAGAGTACAAGTTGAACCAAAATATAACAGGGTTCTGAGAAGGGAGGTGAAAGAAAAAATGTGGAAATTACACATTTGAACTTTTTTTTTTTAAAAGATTATTTATTTATTTATTTATTTGACCAACAGAGATCACAAGTAGGCAGAGAGGCAGGCAGAGAGAGAGAGAGGAGGAAGCAGGCTCCCTGCTGAGCAGAGAGCCTGATGTGGGGCTCGATCCCAGGACCCTGGGATCATGACCTGAGCCAAAAGCGGAGGCTTTAACTCACTGAGCCACCCAGGCACCCCCACATTTGAACATTTTGAAACTGTTGATAGATGTATGGTACATCTGGTCAAATAGCTAAAATAAAAATGTAAATTTTATTAACAAAAAAAGGGCATGAAAAGAAAATTTTTAACTCCAGAAAAAATGAATACGTAATAAAGAAAAAGCTATATGATATGTTTTAGGTTAGAAGGAACTGAAGATACCCTAGGAAAATACATATTGAGCACCGATTTAACTAACAACCATGATCAAACTTTTACTCAATTTTTACTATGGACCTTTAGCTTCACATGAGACCACAGAACACTTAATAAAATTGTACAACCCTTGGGGTTATGGACATTGGGGAGGGTATGTGCTATGGTGAGTGCTTGAAGTGTGTAAACCTGGCGATTCACAGACCTGTGCCCCTGGGGATAAAAATACATTATATGTTTATTAAAAAAAATTGTACAACCTTACAGAGTTCTTAATTAGTTCTATTTCAAGAAACCTATTTTACTGATTATCCCTCTTGTGCATAACATCAAGACATTCACATCAATTGTGGGTGGTAGCAGGTATATTATGTGTGGTGTAATCTAAGAGGAATCTGTTAGTAAGAATTTTAGAGTCCTTGTTACCTTGACAACAACAGGTATGCCCAGTTACTCAGCATGTGTTTCCACAGGATCCCAGGTAATTCCTCAGGTATTAATGATAGTTTGCTTGTTAAACTTGTATCTCTGAAATACTGGCCCTTATGTGAAACTGATTATATTCACCTATACTCTAATATAGTCTGTGTTTGCAAGTAGAGGTGTTTTTATCTTAATTATCTTTCCCTTTAATTTCTCACATATTTTAAATTACCTGCTTTGAATAGAGGCAGCATGACTTCTGAGAAGACACATCTAAAATACCTCATATGGATGGTCAACTTTCAGAAGCGTGTGTATATGTATATGTGAGTTGTGTGCTTATTCATTTCAGCAACTGATAAAACAGACATTTATATATGGTAAATAAAATTTTATAAGTAAATTTGATGGCATCAAAACAAACCCCAATGGTTAACGACTTTATTTTTTTTTTTTTAAGGTTTTACTTATTTATTTGACAGAGATCACAAGCAGGCAGAGAGTCAGGCAGAGGGGTGGGGGGTGGGGAAGAAGGCTCACGACCAGGCATAGAGCCTGATACCGGGTTTGATCTCAGAACACTGGGATCATGACCTGAGCCGAAGGCAGAGGCTTTAATCCACTGAGCCACCTAGGTGCCCCAGTTAATGACTTTAAAGGAGGGTTTTATTATCGCAGTTCTGCAGATGCTAATTCTCTGTGTGTCTTAAACATTAACAGGTAAAGCAAAGATCTGGCGAGAGAAACACACACACGCACACACACACACACACACACACACACACAATGATAAGACTGTCAAGATTCTATAACCTCAGTCTGTGTCCAGATCACAACAAATAATTTAAAAAAGTGGAAATGAAGCCTCAATATCAGATATATGAGAAAGCTTGGCTCTCTGAAACATGTAATTTCATTACAAATTGCAATATGAAATTTTCTCTCTATTTTGCAAAGTATATTTCTGAAAATCCCTGCTATAGCATAATCATCATGAATAAATTAAACAATTATCAGAAAAAGATTTGAGTGGTCACAATCTATGAATAAATAAAAACATGTTATTTTCTGTTATCACTTTGTATGGCACAACAGTACACATTATTATTTTAAACATTTGATTAATAAAAATGGGCACTGTGCATAAACATGGTCACTGTCTAATAGCTATATCTTAGTGTTCAGATAACCCTTCATCAGAGTTTCAACAGACAGTTTTTTGGTGCTTTATCATGTTTCTGTCATGATAGCCTAGACATTACTATGTTAGCAAACAGCCCAAAATGTAATTGGTTAATGCAACCAAGTTTATTTTTATGTTACATGTCCATGATAATTTGGCAAGGGGACCTCTGCTCACATTTATCACTCAGTGACTCAGGTGGAGAGTGACCCCATCTGCACATGTGATCATGATCACAGAGGTCAGGAAAAACCATCACAACAAAGCAAACTTGGGCTCTGAAAAGTTCTGCCTAGAACTGAGAGATGATGCTTCACATGCTTTGTGGGCCAAAGCAAGTCACATAGCTAAGAGTGAGTTCAAGGGGCATTGGTGTGTAATCCTCCCACAAAGGGGGAACTGACTCTTTGTGAACAAGAATTCAGTTTACCACATCTAGAAAACATACATTCTAATTGCTGTTTTCTCTGATTCTTGTCCTTTCTCAATTTATGTGTTCATTTGATGAATATTTATTGGCGCTCTCTATGTACTAGGGAATGTAATTAGCTGGGGTAATACAGAAATAAAAAATGAAAATTATGTTAGGGGAGAGAAACAAATACATAAGCAAATATAAAATATTTTTTCTTTTTATGATCAAGGTAATTGTTGTATATTTCAGAAAAACATGTGAGTACACAGAAATATAGTATAACAGAGGATAGTATTACTGTCTTCATCTTTTAAGAAAGCTTGTGTCCATGAAAATACATTACATTGTGATTTACAACAGCAACAAAAAAACCCAAAATTGTATGAAACAATAAAAGAGACATAGTACCCGATATACAAAGAATGGTCTGGGGGGACATGCTAATGTGCCATGTATATTTGAGTCAAGAGTTCAATAAGACCTCTGAGAATCCAGCTTCTTTCTCCCTTCTACTCTGCCATATGGGTTCCCTGATTCATCCTATGGTTATAGTTTCTGATAGTGAACAAACAGCTGTAGCAATACCCACTGTACGTCTGGATGCACACCATTTGACCAGGAAAGTAGTAATCATATAACCCTAGTTTTCCAGCATATATCTCTTACAATTCTATCAGATTGAGTTAGGTCATGTACCCTTTACAGATTTAATAAGTATTCCTGGTGAAATTACATCAGGATGACTAGCTTAGACCTAGATCATAGGAAGAATTTCATTCTCCTAAACCACATAGGCTATATGAAAAAAGGATAGATCTCCAATGAAAATTGAAATAGTTACCAAGAAAAGGGCAGTAATCACTATGGCCAATATATCACTGCAATTTTTGCCTCTTATTTTTATCATGTTATTTTTTTAAAGATCTCTAAATGTGTTTCCTCTATCTAAGACATATATTTGATTTCTACTAAAAAGCTTTAATCAAAAAGACTTTTAGGGATTCACGAGTGTCTCAGTTGTTTAAGTGTCTGCCTTTAGCTCACATGATCCTAGGGTCCTGGGATTGAGTCCCATGTTGGGTTCCCTGCTCAGTAGGGAAACTGCTTCTCCCTCTCCTGTTCTCCTTACTTGTTTTCTCACTCATGCTCTCCTTTCAAATAACTAACTAAATAAATCTATCTTTAAAACTTAAAACAAAAACAAAAGCAAAAACAAAACAGGATTCCTTATGAATAATAACTTTACCACAGATTTAACATTTACAAATAATTACTGGATTTAGTTTGGAAAGTGGGTTAACCAATGATATTCTATTGAACCATAGATAATAATCATAGTTTCAAATATATAGCCTTCAGTCTAAAAGAAGGGAAGTGTATTTGTTTGGTAATGAAAATACAAAATTAAAATGTAAATAATTTTACTTCTACTATGGCTGCATAAGCTAACAGGCTGAGCTCCCCACTAATGAGAAAGATAAGCTCTGGGGGTGGAAGAATACTTGAAGAGCATGCAAGGTAAAAAAAAAAAAAAAAAAAAAAAAAAAAAAAAAAAAAAAAAAAAAAAAAAAGAAAGAAAGAAAGAAAACAAACAAACCAACAAACAAACAAAACCACAGGCGTTTATTTTGTTAGCAAGCAGAGAACTAAAAGAAGGGACCAGCCTAGAGGAAGTTTCCCATTTTTATGGCTTTAGCTGAGGGAAATCTATGGTCACAGGATGTCATGCAGTGACTAGATTTCTAATAGAAAACTGTAGTGTTTCTAGTCTGAAGAAATAGAAAACAGAGAATGGGGAAGTGTAACTATTGAAAAATGAGGTAGGATGCTGGAAAGTAGGGAGACATATAAGCATCAAATTCTGGGGCGCCTGGGTGGCTCAGTAGGTTTAAGCCTCTGCCTTCAGCTCAGGTCATGATCTCAGGGTCCTGGAATCGAGCCCCGCATCGGGCTCTCTGCTCAGCAGGGAGCCTGCTTCCCACTCTCTTTCTGCCTGCCTCTCTGGCTACTTGTGATTTCTGTCTGTCAAATAAATAAATAAAATCTTTAAATTAGAAAAAAAGAACATCAAATTCTAATCAAGACAAAGTTTCCAGCTGAATCCTAACTCTATGAGTGGGTCCAGTTCAAAACAACTTGCAGCTAAGGAATACAAAAGCAAAACAATAACGGTAACTGACATTTGACCTGCCAACTACCATGAAGACACAGGTATGTAATTTTATTCCAACCAAGTTAACTACTCTGTAAAACAAACTAACAAAAATTTTACATTGTTGTTTACATAATTGGCATTGTCTACAATAGCCCAAAATATGGAAACAATTTCTGTATAGTATCCATTGATGGATCAATGGTATGTGTATACACCACATTTTCTTTATTCATTCATGCATTTAGCTAGCTAAATAACTAGCTAAATGCAGCCATTTATTTATTTATTTATTCAGCCATAAAGAAGAATAAAATTTTACCATGTGCAACAACAGGAACAGACCTTGAGGGCATTATGCTAGGAAAAATCAGTCAGACAAAGAAAGACAAATACTGTAGAATCTCATGGATGGAGTCTAAAATGAATACCCCAGCAACAAACAAAACAAAACAAAATAATGACCTCCCAGGTACAGAGAGGAGATTGATGGTTGTCAAGGTAAGGGGGATGGGGTGGGCAATGTTGGTGAAGAAAGTCAATAGGTATAAACTTCCAGTTATCAAATAAACAGATCATGGGATGCAAGGTACAACATAAAGACTGTCTAATAGTTATAGTTAATAATTTAGTTAATAATACTGTATTGCATGTGTGAAAATAGCTAAGGAAGTAAATCTTAGAAGTTCTCATCACAAGGAAAAAAATTGTAACAATGTACGGTAATGGGTGTTAACTAAACTTATTGTGGAGATCATTTCTCAATATATACAAATCATTATGCTGTGTACCTTAAGGTAATATAATGTTATATGGCATTAAAAAATACTACTTGAAGATACTAAGAAAATAATTTTTCAGAGGACTGTATCAGGATCAAGTGTCTAACATACAAATCAATGATATTCAGTCTTCAGACCAAAATTATGCAACACACATACACATAAACACGTATAAAGCAAACAGTGAAATGTGCTCTAGGGAAATGGCAAAGGTTGTTCCCAAGATGACATAGATATTGAAATGATCAGAAAATGAGTACAAAGCAACTATTAGAATTCAGAAAGGTAAAAAGGTAAGGAAAGCATGCATAATGGATGAAAAGATAGGAAACCCCAACAGAGAAAAAGATTCCATATAATAGAACCAAATGGGAAATTTAAACATTGCTAGCTGTCTGTTAATATGCCTTGTCCAAATTCCTATTAATTTATTTAAATAAGATTAATCAAAGTTATGGTTGCCAGATGGGAGAGGTAGGGGATGGGAAAAAAACAGTGAAGAGAGTGGGAAATACAGGCTTCCAATTATGGAAAGAATAGTCATGGGAATAACAGGAAAGCACAGGGAGTATAGTCAATAGTATCGTAATAACATTGTCTGGTGACAGGGGATAGCTATACTTGTGGTTAGCATCACATAATGGATAGAGATGTTGAATCACTAGGTTGCACACCTGAAGATAATATAAAATTGTGTGTCAACAATGCTCCAAAAAAAGTTACTTAACTGAGAAATAAACAATCCATGGGGGTGGGGAGAATAAACTTAATAGATAAAATGAATTTTAAAGACATTAATACCATGACAAATATATTGTATAGGTTTGTTGAGTTTTCAGCAAATGTATATTAAATACTTAATTAAAAACTTTCACTAGACTTAGCTATCTATTCATTCATCAGTAATTACATTTAGTGATCCATTTAATGTTTGGTCATTTTACACAAATAGCTGGAAAACTTTGGTACAAAAAGTATATACTTCTTAAGTGATTTCTACTATTTCTAGTCAATGTTTTCTTTAAAGAGGAATTTTCTTTCAATTAGCAATAATCGCACCTCGGATAAACCTCATTGGCTATGATACTGTCATGCGCAAAGCTTAAGGAGGAATTTTCTTTCAAAAAGAGCAACTCTCAACTACCTTCTAAATGGGATTAAAATCATATATACTTTTAGAACATTTTTTAAACTTAGTATTCTTTAATTGGTTATTTCTACTGAGTCTCTAAGAGCATCTGCAACCACATCAGAGCTTTTAGGAAGCAGAGATGTGTATTGTTATCAAATCCTTGTCATTAAGTTGCTCAGCTAGTCTCAGAAAACATTTCTATTGTTTTCTGACTGAGTTTCCCTGTCTTTTAAGCATAATGTGATCATTTCTAACTCCACCATCTTAACATGGTTATTATGATGAGGAAATAAAATAATGCCTGTAACAACTGTTTGGAAATAGAAGCACGATATATATAGGAATTCTGAGTACCCATTGACTTGTAACAGGTTATTTTAACTAACATAATT
This sequence comes from Mustela putorius furo, assembly GCF_011764305.1. Classification (NCBI taxonomy): domain Eukaryota; kingdom Metazoa; phylum Chordata; class Mammalia; order Carnivora; family Mustelidae; genus Mustela; species Mustela putorius. The sequence goes on from NW_025421305.1 coordinate 4,609,621, forward strand.
CTAAAATAAGAATACTTTATGTCATATTCCTTACTAGCTGTCATCTTAAATGTTGTAAAAAGAGTAAAGAGGAATGCCTTACTTACGATGCTCAGCAAATACTGAAGTGTTACAATTGCTCCCTAGAAACGCAGAAAAAATGTATGCGCTTCAGTAAAGACAAGCACAAGTAAGTCTTCCCAGAAAACTCACTATGTTAAGAGTCCAGGTAAATCCAAAAGCAGGAAAATCCAGGACATAAGAAACATCTCAAGATGCTATAAAAAATAAACAAGCAGAAAACTTCAACAAGCAAATGTGAAAGACAACAGCTAACATAGACAATTTAAAAGAAAAGTGAAGAAAAAGTTCGAACAAATCAACTGAAAATAAGCTCCAGATGAAATAATAATCAGTAAGCACACACAATATGCTGGACCAGTCAATCTTTCCACAAGTACACGGGAGGAAATGACCTTGAAGCTTCCAGTTTTAATCTTCTTCTCACCCTGACTCCAAACTTTTTTTTTTCCTTTTCCTTTGGCTAAATAGAAATCTTACTTCATCAAAGAATCACAGCAAGCTTTTATTTAAGAAAGCAGAGCAATAATAACCAACACAAATTTAAATCTCTCTTCTCCAGGAGGTCTTTCCACTAATATTGGAGAATATACCATCTGAACCCTCCAATGGCGGGGTGAGGGAGGAGAAAACCCATACAACTGGGAAAGAACTGATATCCCTTTTATAACTTTCCAAAATATTGTTGACTGATTATACACCACCACTGCACAGAAAATTGACATTAGGATAAGGAACTCAAAATAATATCATTTCACATGTTTTTCATAATTATTAAAATTAAAAGCATATAAATAGAAGTTAATTTTGTCAATTAAATTTTGAGTAGAATATTAATACTATGAATGTTTTTAATCTTCTTTTCTCATTTTTATTAAGAATACTTGGGAAGACACCTAAATGTATACATAAATATTTTATATTTCTGTTCCACGACAGAAAGAGGAATGAGTTTTGTCTGAGAAACAAAACTCCTAATGAAAATCTTCATTACTTTTCTTTCCTCTTGTCTCAACATATCAATAAAAATTTCACATAATAAGGGGTGGCTGGGTGGCTCAATGGGTTAAGCCTCTGCTTTCAGCTCAGGTCAGGATCTCAAGATCTTTGGATCAAGCCTACATCTGGCTCTCTGCTCAGCAGGAAACCTACCTCCCCTTCTCCCTCTGCCTGCCTCTTTATTTGTGATCTCTCTCTCTCTCTGTCAAATAAATAAATAAAATCTTTTTAAAAATCACACATAATATACTTGATATTTTTATATAGTGTGAGATCATTTTATATCATACATTGTAGCTTTATTCAAGCCATTCTTTTATATGACCAGAAAAACTATTAATTCAGCAATAATATTTAGAATTGAAAAAAGTACTATCACCAATTATCTATAAATTCAAAAACTCTGTAATGTATAGAATTTATTATATTATCTGAATTAGTATTTTACATATTAGTGATTTTTAAAGTATTTTCTACACACAAATAAAATATATATAAAATTTCAAATTAAAGACAAAAGTGAAAACCAAATAAAATTAAATAGGTGGCTAAATAGCTATATGTCTAAATGGGACTAAAAGGGGAAAAAAAGCTTTTAAAGATAAATATATGGTTGGGTGTCATTCTAAAAAATAGGTAGTAGAACAGTTCAAATAGGGAATAACTTGGCATTGATACAACTTAAATTTTCCCTTTATATATACACATGGCAGGATGCTCCAAGATTATATAGAAAAGACAACTGCTGCTTCTTTGCTTTAATTTTCTAAGATTTTCTTGTTTGCTCCCAATTCTTCACCTTTTTTTTTATCATTAATCATTAACCTTCTTACCCTGTGTTAACATTTACAGTTATTCCTCTCTTAGAACTTTTGATTTCTTCATATTAGTACTCAAAATCTTTTTTTAAAAACAATAAGATATTTTATAGAGTTGTATATTTTCACACTGCTGGCTGGACATGGAATTTATTTGTCATTCAAGTAAATAATTGTTAAGAAAATTTCTAATATTAAAAAACATTATTTTAAATCGCTCATGTTTTCTACATCAATTAGAATTATCTAGATTGGTAAACCTCTCTTTAAAGTTTTGTGTGTTATACACACAGTATCATGAATTTAACAAGGAAAGCATGAAGAATTACTGCTTACATTAGCATAAAAAATTTTCTCATACAACCTCTCAGCCATTCACTAAAATAATTATTAAAAAACATATCCTCATAATCTCAAATGTCTCTCATCCTACACTCTTCTAAAGATACCTCGCAGAAGAGTATAAAGTGATATTTACGTAGTTTAAGTATGTGATAAGGAACTAGAATTATTATAACCTGGAAATTGTAGTCCCAAACAATACCCTGGGCAGAAAACAAAAAGATGAATATCCTGAAAGGAATACATTCTAGGGGTTATAGTTTTATCAATACCCCATTACTCAGCATGGCAGAGATATATGTCAGAGTAGTAAACAAACCTGCATTTCAATTATACCAGTATTGGCTGCATGTTACTATGCACTGAGAAGGGGACTCTCAGCTAGGTGTTTGAATTTGTCTTTCAGAAGTGTATCTGAGGATGATATTCTATTAGCACACTAATCTGTTAGCACAATAATGGATAGCCAAGTATTTTTTTCTGTTAAGAATCCCTGATTATACATTGTTCTTTCTTCAAGATAAGAGAAGTATGAAAGAGAATGAATATATAAAATCGCAGCACTGGGCTTATGAAAAAGTAAGGCTGAGAGTGGATAAAAAGAAGAAATGGAATATATTAAAGACTAAGGACTATAGAAGAGAGAAAGCATATAACAGAGAAAATTATATTAATATTTCTAATTTTATCAGGATGTAACAGATCATTCTGTAACCTTAGAAGTCCCATATTTCAGGGAAGACTGGGTGGTTCAGTCATTAAGCAAACTTCGCATCTGTCTCCCTGCTCAGTGGAAACCTGCTTCTCCCTCTCACACTCCCCCTGCTTGTTTTTCCTTTCTCGCTGCCTCTCTTCCTGTTAAATAAATAAAAAAAGTCTTTAAAAAAGAAAAAAAAATAATTTCCATATTTCAAAAGCATTGACTTCTTCTACTAAATCCTCACTCTTTGCTAAGAGATTTAGTCCTAGACTAAGCATATGTCAAATTTCTTCTTTTTGTAACACAAAAGAATCTTTTTATAGATTTCTAAAACTAAAAAGGTAAAACTACCAGCCACTTGTCACTTTAAAAGTCAAAATTCACTTTATTTAATGCAAAGGGTAAAAGCTACAATAAGAATTCAATATATCAATCATATAAGTCAGGGAGAAGATTATAGATAACCTATTCTCATATGTCAAGCAACCATCTTCAAAATTACAGGAAAAACCCCCACAGGTATCATAAAATAATGCATTTGGGGTAATTGGCACATATTTTGGTAATTTCTTGCAAAATATTTTTCATATGCTTCTAAATATTTCTAGAAATATAAAGCTGTCACTCACATATATCCAATAATAAATAGTCACTGGTCAGTCTGATTAGAGGTTACAACTGATCATTCAATATACACACAGAGATGCCTGCAGGAAATATGTCTAGTCCTGGCTATGAAATCTGGATTGCCTCATAAGAGCATATGGATGTGACTGAGAGTTAAAATTTTACTTATCGAGAACAAACAGAAGATGAAGAGAAATCTCTTTAGCTTGTCTAAACTACTGAGTTCCTACACAATATTCTGGTGACTGAGAAATACAGTTTTTATTATTTTATTACATATACCTACTTGACTATTTTCTTGGCTAACTAAGGAAAGTAGGTTCATGCACAAGCTCTTTTTATGCATATATCAGTGAGGTATACATTTACAAAAATATCTCTGAGCTTACTATGGCAAAAAAATTTTTTTTAAAAAATTAAAAGGGTATAAGAAAATAGAAGACTAAGATGATGGTAATTTTCATCATATAAAGAAGAATTATAATTTTTAGTATTATTAACATTTTAAATCTTTATTGAAGAGGAGGTTTTAGTGTAAAATCAAATCAGCAATAATATAGACAAACATAAGCTTTCCTGGTATCAGAGGGAGTAGAAATAAAATAATGATAAAATAATAGAAATGAATATCAAAAGACAAAGTTCCAAGTTAGTGATAATTGCCATTTCTGGAAAACACACTGAAGCAAAAAAAAAAGATAAAGCTAGTCATCATCATGGTCATCATCATTGGCAGTGGCAGCGAGGTCATCATCAACAACTTTATTCTGTAAAAATCCCTAGTCTGAACACCAAATTTTCCATGCAGAGGCAATTTTTAACAAGAAGCTGATGCCAAAAAATCCTCAATGATTTTGAATATAAATATAAATGTTATTAGCAATTATATATATATATATATATATATATTTTAAGACTCTGAATCCCAATTTATTGTATTATATATAATATATATCATATTATATATATTATAAAATATAAATACATTTTACATTTTAAAATAGAAACTTTAAAACTCTATAAACTCTACTTTATAGACATAAAATTCTAATATTCTATATATATGACTTAATATATGTATGTATATATACACATATAACATTTGTAAATACATATGTATATTTGTGTGTATACACACATATATATACACTGCAGTATATTATCTACACAACTCAGAAGATAAACATTTAAGATACCAATTAGTTCCCATTTCATTCAAATTTGTTTTAATTCATAAAGACAAAATATTCATAGTTACAAGAGGATTTAGAATATATCACAGTTGGTTTACAGGATATTGAATCAAGAGAAGGAGTTAAGATGGCAGAGTAGCAGGAGGACCTTATGCTTGCTTTGTCCTTTGAACACAGCTAGGTAATTACCAAATCATTCCGAACACCCAGGAAATTGATCTAAGGACGGAGAGATCAAATTGCATAACTAAGAGGGAGAAAAGAGGCCACACTGTGGAAAGTAGGAGGTGTGGTGATGTGATTTAGGGGATAAAATAGGGCAGGAAGCCCTGGTCATGGAGACAGAAGAGAGAAAGAGAAAGTGAGAGAGAGAGAGGACTATAAAGCTGTATGCAGGGGACTGCACAAGAAACACACTTTCCCAAAGCCATCAGCTGGGAAAAAAGGAGAGGCTGATTATTGCAGATTTTTACAAGCAGAGGAGATAAAAATCTGTAGTTTTAGAAGTCTGCACCATTGCCAGGGTCAAGTCTGGTGAGCATAGCAGTGCTCCCATGGAGAAGGAGTGGACAGTGTGCTCTGGGTCTTAACAGGAGAGACATTTCCCCTTCTTACAGTGCATTTAGGAGAGGTAGCACTGCCTCTCAGGAGACAAAAGAGCCAGTGGACACCATTCAGCTGTCCCATTAATTAGCAGATGAGCAGAGATGCCTGTTGGGGGCAGCTAACCTGGAAGCCAGTTTTTTCTAGTGCTTTACAATAAACTCAAAGTCCCTGCACATTCAAACAGTTGTTTTTCTGGTACAAACTGGTATGGGCCCCAGAGGATCAGCATGGGTCTGCACTGTAACATCTTCCTAAAATTTGGAGTTGTGGAACCCAGATGCATGCCTGAGATAAAACACAAGAGCACTATACCATTCCTGGGTGGGCAGACAGCATGGATGCAGGCTGAAGACAGGGATTTGACAGAGGCTGGGACACAAGCTCTTCTATGAGCTTCCTGAACAGCAGCAGGCACAAACTCCCCTGTCCAGGAAGAAAGCAGGCCATCATGATTTTTCACGCCTCCCATCAGCATGGATAGACTTTGGTAAACAACACAGTGTGCACATTAGAGGCTCAAACCACTTACACCAAGTTCTGGTCCTTGCACTCCATAGGTGGATTTTTTAGTAGGGCATATGTGATTGAGAATCAGAGCAGCAGAAGGGCCCTCCCATATAAGACCAGCACAACACCCCCCACCCCCAACTATGAAGTCCATTGATCATAGAGTGATACAAAGCTTTAGCTCTAGTGGAAATAGGACCAGGCATAGGCTTTCCTGATACACAAAAGACAAAGACCTAGACAAAGTGTCAAGATGAAAGAATTCACCCCAAAAGAAAGGACAAGAAGAGGTCATGACCAGGAAGTTAAAATAGATGTAAGCAATATGTCTAAACTAGAATCTAAAACAACAATCATAAGGATTGAGCTGGGCTTGAGAAAAGCATTGAAGAAACCAAAGAGACCCTAAGTTGTCGCTCTCGCCGGCAAGAACGACCCGCAAATGTGATGGGTGGCAAGCTTCTTTATTAGTTCTCTCTCTGTCCCGACAGTCTCTCCGCTTTATATCCTTTACCTCGGCCAATCACCGATCTAGTCCACGCCCCTCTCCCTGATCACGCTGCGAGCACGGGCTCACCCATGCTTGCAGCCAGCCAATCAGTCTCGCTTCCTCAATCCCCGGGCACCTCCGTATACGTGACTCCTTGCATCTATTTCATGGCTCTCCACAGCTCCCCCTTTTTATTTATATATGATGGTGGGGATCGTGCCTGTCTTAGGTTGCCGCCCTCACTCCCTACGCTTACCCGTCATCGGGTGTCCCTCCTGGCCGAGGGGTCCCTGTCTTAGGTTGCTATAGGGTGGGGTCGGTCTTACCCATCTTTGACTACCGATCCAGCATATAAGCCATATCTGGGGGGAGGTACCAGCCTCTAGAGCCATCATAGCTTGAACCAAAACTTGTTGCTGCCGTTGCTGCCGTCGCGCAACTCTACAGATGCATCTTAGTAGGAGCACTTGAGCCAGAATCATTAATATAACGAGGACTCCTATGCCTGCCCAGTTTTTGAGGAGCGAGAGTGATTGTTGTAGCATGACAACCCAATCATGGACAGTGCCAATGGGTACCTTAGTGGCGTTTATAACAATTTGGGCTCGCAACTGTTTGGTCAGGTTCTGGAATTCAACGCTCCAGGAACCATTGAGCATGCGACTCAGTTGTTTGGATAAATTTGCGGCATGAAACAAATTATTATAAGCTACCGGGGTGACACAGAGTCCAGGCAGGTTTTGTATACACCCAACAGTCCATTAATCTGATTTTGTGTTGCAAGGGCTTCAGCTACTCTCCCGGTGACATTGTTGAGTGTTGCTGCAGTCTGTATCGAGGTTGTCAACGCCACTGCAGCAGCAGTAGCAGCGGCGACGGATGCTGCAATAGCTGCAATAATGGCTGCTGTTATTCCAAAGTCTCGTTTATGTCGAAGCAGCACCGGCAGGTTGTCGGGGTTCACCTGTACTGGCTGGCATCGGGATATACGTCGGTATCTGGCTATTACTGCCGAGTCTCCCACCGTGGCATTCCAACATTCTGATAGCAGACAATTCTGGGACTCACAAGAGAGACTAGATGACTTGTTAATAGAAGAAGCATTAAAAACTATGAAGAGAAAGGGAGCTCTAACACAGACGGGCATTGATGAGTAACTTATGTGCTTAGCTGAGGTGCAATTGCAAGTAACATTTGTTTCAAATCGAGAGCCTACATGATCTTAAAACCGCTCTGGCCAGGTTGGCCCAATCTGCGCCACAGCTGCAGCTTCCGCTTCTGCTTTCAGCTGCGTCATTACTTCTCCTTGCATTCTTAATTCCTCTAATGCCTTCTGCAACTCTACCTCCTTACTCTCGAATTGCTGTCTTATGGCTTCCAAATCCTGTAATGCCTGGAGACTGGGAGATTTCTCCTTCTTATCTGCCTCTCTCTCCCCTATTTCCTGCAACTCGCTATCTGAGAGTCCTTCCGAACTTTCACTTTCAGAGTCGGAGTCTTGGGAAGACCCTTTATGAGACTCCTCCTTTACCTGCTCCAGAACCTCCCCTCCCTGTTGCACTGCTTGCTTCAAGGGCTCTCGAGTAGATTGTAAACACACTCTCTCACCAAGGACCACACGGCAAGGGTTCCCGAGGTTACAAATGGGCATCGTTTCAAGTCCTCCCCCAGGTGCTCCCACTGTGGCACATTCAGGAGCCCCTCCTCTATAAACCAGGGGGCAACTTCTCCTACTTCTCTCAAGAAAGAGCGGGCTGTTTTTGTCTTTAAGGGGGTGCCATTTGCCTTGAGGATATCCTTTAGAGGGCCCTCCATCCTGCACCTAGCAATCTCGTTTCCCATCCTGGGAAAACTTTCTCTCTATCGTCCCTGAAGAGCCTTATAAGCAACCTTACCTCCGATCGTCTTCAGGGAACCTCCCTGTCAATAGACAGTTATTGGTGCACTCCTTACCTTATCGTTGCTCTACCTCGATCACCTCTTTGCGACGCGGGCGAAGTCCCGGGTTTCGGCACCACTTGTCGCTCTCACCGGCAAGAACGACCCGCAAACGTGATGGGTGGCAAGCTTCTTTATTAGTTCTCTCTCTGTCCCGACAGTCTCTCCGCTTTATATCCTTTACCTCGGCCAATCACCGATCTAGTCCACGCCCCTCTCCCTGATCACGCTGCGAGCACGGGCTCACCCATGCTTGCAGCCAGCCAATCAGTCTCGCTTCCTCAATCCCCGGGCACCTCCGTATACGTGACTCCTTGCATCTATTTCATGGCTCTCCACACTAACTGCTGAGACAAAAGACCTAGAAACTATGCAGGCCAAAATAAAAATGTTATAACTGAGATGCCAAACTGACTGAATGTAGTGACTACTGTGGGAGGCTGCAATAAGACTTGAGACGAGGACCAAACTAGGCCCTGACTTGTGCCTCCTTTAAAGTCTGAATAACCTAACAAAAGGTTTAGGATGGGAAATGTTGAGTAGCACTGAGAAAGGGTCTGTGTTATGTGTTGTGTGCTCGCCTATGAGACTTCCCACACGCTTGCTAGACAAATGAGAACAATTCATTTGGGGTCATAAGTTCATTGCTTGTCCTTGCTGCCCTAGTACAGCCCATAAATTACTTTCAGGTTTGCTGTATCAATATAGAACAATTGTACTGGCATCAGCCATTTGGCGTCACGAGGTCTGTTTATAGTTAAATGTGAAACTTATTATGAGAATTCATGATTGTTTAACTAGACACAGGTGTATTGCTTCTCCTATTATCCCTATATATATGGCCTTAATGCTTTGAATAAACTTAGCACGGTTGGACATCTTCCTCAGTGCTCCTCCTGCCCCCTTCTCTTTGCTTCTCAAGTTCTTTTCTTCATCCTCTTACACTCATGTTCCTGGTCGATTTGTCATGCCGTTTGCGACAGACTACAAGGACAGAAGTAGAGGAATGAATGAGTGACATAGAAGATAAAGTTATGGAAAATAATGAAGCTAAAAAGAATAGGAAAAGAAAATTATTGCATCATGAATGTAGACTTAGAGAACTCAGCGACTCCATAAAGCCTAATAACATTTGTATCAGAAGGAAAGGAAGAGGGGTACCTGGGTGCCTCAGTCATTAAGTGGCTGCTGTTGGCTCAGATTATGAGCCCAGGGACCTGGGATCAAGCCCTGCATCAGCCTCACTGCCCAGCAGGAAGCCTGCTTCTCCCTCTCCACTCCCCCTGCTTATGTTCCTTCTCTCTCTGTCTCTCTCAGTCAAATAAATAAAATTTAAGAAAAATTAAAGAAGACAATGAATAGAGCAGAAAAGGAGCAGAACATTTATTTGAGAAATTATAGCTGAAAACCTCCCTAATATGGGAAAAGAAACAGACACCCAAATGCAGGAGGCACAGAGAACTGTCATCAAAATCAACAAAGCCAGTCAAAACCAAGATATGTCATAGTAAATTTGCAAAGTACAGAGATAAGGAAATAATCCTGAAAGGAGCAACAGACAAGAAATCCCTAACATATGAGGGAAGACAAATCAGGTTAAGCAGATATCTTCACAAAAACTTGGCAGGCCCAAAGTAAATGGCATGATATATTCAGTGTGCTGAATGAGTAAAATACGTAGCCAAGAATACTTTATCCAGCAAAGCTGTCATTCAAAATAAAAGGAGAGGTAAAGAATTTCCCAAGCAAAAACTGAAGGAGGTTTGACCACTTAGTCAGCACTGCAAGAAATATTAAAGGGGACCCTTTGAGTGGGAAAGAAAGATGAAAAGCAACAAAGACTAGAAAGAAACAGAGAAAATCTCCAGAAACAAAGACTTTACAGGCAGTATAATGGTACTAAATTCATCTCTTTCAATAATCACTCTGAATGTAAATGACTAAATGCCCCAATCAAAAGACACAGATTAGCAGAATGGATAAAAACAAGACATATCAATATGTTGCTTAAAGAGACTATTTTAGACCTATGTCACCTCCAGATTGAAAGTGAGGGAATGGAGAACCATCTATCATACTAATGAATATCAAAAGAAATCCATTCTTATATCAAAGATTTTAAACCAAAGACTCTAACAAGAGATGAAGACAGGCACTATATCATAATAAAGGGGTCTATCCAACAAGAAGATCTAACAATTATAAATATTTATGCCCCCAACTTGGGAAGACCCAAATATAGAAATCAATTAATAGCAAACATAATGACATTCATTAATAATACAATAATAGTTGGAGACTTTAACAACCTACTCACAGCAATAGAGAGATTATCTAAGTAGAAAATTAACAAAGAAAGGGTGGCTTTGAATGATAACACTGGACCATATGTACTTAACAGGTATATTCTGAACATTTCATCCTAAAGTAGCAAAATATACGTTCTTTTTGAATGCACCTGGTAAAGGTCACATACTGGGTCAGAAACCAGGCCTCAACAAGTACCAAAAGATTGAGATCAGACTTTGTGTATCTTCAAACCACAATGCTATGAAACTTGAAGTCAACCACAGGACAAAATTTGGAAAGACCACAAAAACATGAAGGTTAAAGAACATCCAACACAAGAATAAATGGGTTAGTTAGGAAATTAAAGAAATTAGAAACTACAGGTAAGCAAATGAAAATGAAAGCACAATTGTCCAGAAACAATAGCAAAGGCAGTCATAAGGTAGGAATATAGTGCAAGATGGGCCTACCTTAAGAAGCAAGAAAAGTCTCAAATACCTAAACCCAGCAGAAGAAGGGAACTAATAAATATTAGAGCAGAAATAAGTGATACAGAAAAAAATAGGATAGATCAATGAAACTAAGCATTTATTATTCTTTGAAAGAATTAATAAAATTGATAAACCCCTAGCTGAATTTATCAAAAAGAGAAGAGAGAGGACCCAAATAAATAAAATCATGAATGAAAGAGGAGAGATCACAACCAACACTACAAAAACACAAACAATTATAAGAGAATATCATGAAAAATCATATGCCAAAGAAATGGGTAATATGAAAGAAATGGATGAATTCCTGAAAACATATAAACTACCAAAACTGAAACAGGAAGAAATAGAAAATTTGAATGGACCCATAATCACCAAAGAAACTGAATCAGTATCAAAAATCTCCCAACAGGGGGTGCCTGGGTGGCTCAGTGGGTTAAAGCCTCTGCTTTTTGTTCAGGTCATGATTCCAGGGTCCTGGGATAGACCCGCATCAGGCTCTCTGCCTACTTGTGATCTCTGTCTGTCAAATAAATAAATAAAAAAAAAAAAAAAAAAAAAAAAAAAAGCCAGTAACAAAGTAGGGATACAGAGGACAATCCTCAACATCATAAAGACTGCATATCTGCATATAAAAGATCCACAGCTAGTATCATTTTTAGTGTGGGAAAAACTGAAAACTTTCCCTCTATGGTCAGAAAAAAAAAGGGATATCCACTCTCACAATTGTTATTTAACATAGAACTGAAAGTTCTAGCCTCAGCAATAAGACAACACAAAGAAATAAAAGACATCTGAACCAGCAAGGAAGACGTCAAATTTTCACTATTTACACATGATATGATATTCTGTGTAGAAAAATGGAAAGACTCCACCAAAAAATTGCTAGAACTGATACATGAATTCAGCAAAGCCACAGGATACAAAATCAATGTAGGGAAATCTGTTGCATTTCTGTACACTAATAATGAAGCAGAAGAAAGAGAAATTAAGAAATCAATCTCATTTACAATTGCACCAAAAACCGTAACATACTTAGGAATAAAACTAACCAAAGAGGTAAAAGGTACTTTGAAAACTATAAAATATTTATGAAAGAAATTCAAGATGACAAAAAGAATTGGAAAAACATTCCAGCCCTTGGATTGGAAGACCAAATATTGTTAAAATGTTTATACTACCAAAATCAATCTACACATTAAATGTAATACATATCAAAATACCACCAGTATTATTCACAGAGCTAGAACAAAGAATTCTAAAATTTATAGGGAGACACAATGGACCCTGAATAGTCAAAGCAATCCTGAAAGAGGAAAGCAAGCTGGAGGCATTAAACTACAAGCTTGTAGTCAACAAGATATTATGGTACTGGCACAAAAACAGACACATAGATCTATAACACAGAATAGAAAATGGAGAAATGGACCCACAACTGTATAGTCAACTAATCTTTGATAAAGCAGGAAAGAATAACTGATGGAAAAAAGACAGTCTCTTCAGCAATGGTGTTAAGAAACTCTTCAACAACATTCAGAAGAATGAAACTTGACCACTTTTTTGCACCACACACAAAAATAAATTCAAAATGGATGAAAGACCTAGATGTGAGACAAGAAACCATCAAAATCCTAAAGGAGAATACAAGTAGCAACCTCTTTGACATGGCCTTAGTAACTTTTTACTAGACACATTTCCAGAGGCAAGGGAAACAAAAGCAAACATTAACTACTGGGACTTCATCAAGACAAAACTTCTGCACAGAAAAGGAACATGATATGAATGGGAGAAAAGCTGCAAATACCCACATGATATATGGAATTAAATGTGTGTATGCATATCTTATATATCCTGTATATGCATATACTTACACACAGGTTTGTGTATGTTAAAATAAAAAGGAAAATGTCTCTTTTTAAGTATCCACTGAATAAATTTTTTGATGTGAATATACTTTATTTTTTTGCTCAGTTTGGTATCAGCTTCTCTCTCTGCCTTCCCCCACCACCACTTGTGCTCAGTCTCTCTCAAATAAATAAAATCTTTTCTAAAAAAAAAGATACAAAAATACCGATTTGAAGGGGTACATGCATCCTGATGTTTACAGCAGCGTTATCAACAATGGCCAAAGAGCCCAAATGTCCATCAACTGATGAATGATAAAGAAGATACACAATACTACTCAGCCATTAAAAAGAATGAAATTTTGCCATATGCAATGATGTGGTTGGAACTAGAGTGTATTATGCTAAGTAAAACAAGTTGTTGGGCACAGCAAAGATGGCGCTGGCCTGCCTTCTCTTCCGGCTGGAAAAGGCACCACCGTGGCAGTATTGGCGCCAACGTGGCGGTTTCGGTTCCGCATATCTCTGATATTTCCTCCTCTCGCCCAACACACCCTACCCAGTTACTGACTACATAACCAAACCCCATAGGCTCTCTCCCCGCTGACCTCATTTCCCATCCCCTACCCAATATAAGCTGCAACCCCACTCAATAAAGTGAGATCCTGCTTCGACAGATCCCCCGAGTCTGGTGTGGTTCCTTAATGCGCCTGGACTCGAGACACTCGCCATCCCGCTCAGCCCCAAGGGGAGCCACCGGCTGGCCCGGACGCTCTCCTCGTGCCTGTCGGCCCGCAAAACCTACCGGAGTCCAACAACTGGTGCCCCGTGTGAGGACCCTCTCTTCGTTCTTCTTGCTGACGGGCCAATCGGTCTTCGGGTGAGTGTACCCCCATAAATTATGGGGCAGTCATCTTCCAAAAGTGACCCTGCCCTCGAATCCCTGTGTTTCCTTTTGAGAAGCCGCGGTCTTTCCCTCACCGATTCCCAAGCCCTTAAGACATGGGAGGCCTTTGTTAAGGTGGCTCCTTGGCTTCCGGAAGGTAACCTTTTTGATTGGGACACATGGGATCGTATTGAACAGCTAATCCATAAAGCCCACACAAACAGGGGGGAGATACTCCCTTTGGGTACTCTGGTGGCACTAAAGAGTTGCTTTCCACCCAGACCCCCAAAGGGGCTTAAGGAGTCACCTTGCCCCCCAAAATCTTGCACTCCTCCCCCTTCCCAATCCGAGGCAACCAAACTCCCTTCTGGGACGCCCACTCTGACTATATCAGACAAGCCACAAGAGAAGTCTCCCACTCCCGCCTCAAACATTCCTGACGGCCCCTCCGCTAGACCCAAAAAACTCTATCCCCCTCTAAACCCTTTTGATGAAGCCCCTTGGCCCCCAGATCTCCAACCCAAAGCTCGAAGTAAGAGCCCCCCTGTGCGACCCCCCTCCACTAACCCCTTTATTCAGCCATCAGCGCCCACTCCTCCGCCTCCTTATTGTCTCCCCCCTCCAGAGCATACCTCCCCTGAGCCCTCCAGTTGTTCTCTCTTCCCTGTTAATGTTAACCCAGGGGGTAACCGTCCAGCTCCATGGTACCCATGGGAGCCTGGAGACCTTAAGGAGCTTAAAAAGGCAGTGTTTTTGGACAGGCTTTAATGGTCTACTCCCCTTCGTCCTCCCCTTTCTGGGACCCATCTTAACCCTACTCCTCCTAGTTTCCTTTGGCCCCTGCATTATAAACAAGTTGGCCCAATTCGTGCAAAAGAGGATGGAAGCCATTCAATTAATGAATGTCCAAGTACATTATCAGAGATTGGCTGCCCATGATGAAGACACCTACTAATAGCGCCAACGACCTTTATTGGCCAATGACGGGTAAGACCCCATGAAGACCGGGGCAACCTAAGACAGGCCTTAGAGGAAAGTTCCCCTTGTAGCTGCATGATATTCAATGACGGGTAAGACCAATGGGAGGGACAGAACAACCTAAGACAGAGGACATACCTTTGCTGTATGACCCGCAATGACAGGTAAGTCTGTTACCTCACCACTGGCAACCTAAGACAGAAGTCATGCCTACAAAAACAAAAGGGGGAAATGTTGGGCACAGCAAAGATGGCGCTGGCCTGCCTTCTCTTCCGGCTAGAAAAGGCACCACCGTGGCAGTATTGGCATTAACGTGGCAGTTTCAGTTCCGCATATCTCTGATATTTCCTCCTCTCGCCAAACACACCCTACCCAGTTACTGACTACATAACCAAACCCCATAGGCTCTCTCCCCGCTGACCTCATTTCCCATCCCCTACCCAATATAAGCTGCAACCCCGCTCAATAAAGTGAGATCCTGCTTCGACAGATCCCCCGAGTCTGGTGTGGTTTGTTAATGTGCCTGGACTCGAGACACTCGCCATCCCGCTCAGCCCCAAGGGGAGCTACCGGCTGGCCCGGACACTCTCCTCGTGCCTGTCGGCCCGCAAAACCTACCGGAGTCCAACACAAGTCAGTCAGAGGAAAACAAATACTATATGGTTTCAATTATATGTGGAATTTAAGAATCAAAACAGATGATCATAGAGGTAAGGAAAAAAAAGAGGGAAGCAAACCGTAAGAAACTCTCAACTACAGAGAACAAACAGAGTTGATGGAGGGGAGATGGACAGTTATGGGCTCAATGGATGATACATACTAAGGAGGGAACTTGTGTTGAGCACTGGGTGTTATATAGATAAGTGATAAATCACTAAACTCTACTCTGAAACCAATATTACACCATATGTCTTTCTTTAAACATTTTATTCATTTATTTGAGAAAGCAATGAGAGAGAGCAACCCAGAGAGCATGAGCAGGGAGAGGGGAAGACTCCCCACTGAATGGGGGACTGACATGGGGCTCTATCCCAAGACCCTGGGATTAGGACCTGAGCCAAAGGCAGACACTTAAACCAACTGAGCTTCCCAGGTGTTTCTACTCTGTATGTTAAATAACTAGAATTTAAATAAAAATTTGAAACAAAAAAATAGAATAAAATATAGACATAAATAAAAATAAATAAGAAATATTTAATCAGCAAAGTTTAACATGTGTCTTTTACTTAAAATTAATAAATAACAAATATTTACTGAAAGCTGAAAACATCCCAAGTATTGTAATCACTGTGGATTTTCTTATCCAATGATATCTTAAAAGTAACCTAAGTTTAGGCACTATGTCATCTATTGAAAGTTTCTTTAAAAACTTCAATAGTGGAAAATAAAACAGAAGAAATATTATTAACTAAAAAATAGTATGCATATAATATCTCAATTGTGTAAATATAATGAAAGCTAGTGCAAAAAAATGAACTAAAAACATCATGTTTATTTATCAACAAAAAGATGGTGAATTTAGCACAGAGCATGACCTTGTCTGTAACCCATATAGTTTAATATTTTATATTGTTTTTATCATTTTATATTATTCATGTTTGTTACAATTTTCATCATTCTTTTTAACTGAAATTTATTAAAGGCAGCTTTAAAATTAAAAGTACTTTTTTTTTCTCATTTAAATGCTTATTCAAGGTGGGAGTCAAGATGGCAGAGAAGTAGCAGGCTGAGACTACATCAAGTAGCAGGAGATCAGCTAGATAACTTATCAATCCATTCCAAACACCTACAAATCCAACAGGAGACTGAAGAGAAGAACAGCAACAATTCTAGAAATAGAAAATGGACCGCTTTCTGAAAGGTAGGACCAGCAGAGAAGTGAATCCAAAGCGACCATGCAAATGGACATCTGAAGAAGACTGGGGTAGCAATCCTTATATCAGATCAATTAGACTTTAAGCCAAAGACTATAACAAGAGATGAGGAAGGACACTATATTATAATCAAAGGGTCTGTACAACAAGAAGATCTAACAATTTTAAATATTTATGCCCCCAACGTGGGAACAGCCAACTATATAAACCAATTAATAACAAAATCAAAAAAACACATCAACAATAATACAATAATAGTAGGGGACTTTAACACTCCCCTCACTGAAATGGACAGATCATGCAACTAAAAGATCAACAAGGAAATAAAGGCCTTAAATGACACACTGGACCAGATGGACATCACAGATATATTCAGAACATTTCATCCCAAAGCAACAGAATACACATTCTTCTCTAGTGCACATGGAACATTCTTCAGAATAGATCACATCCTGGGTCACAAATCAGGTCTCAACCGGTATCAAAAGATTGGGATCATTCCCTGCATATTTTCAGACCACAATGCTCTGAAGCTAGAACTCAATCACAAGAGGAGATTTAGAAAGAACCCAAATACATGGAGACTAAACATCATCCTTCTAAAGAATGAATGGGTCAACCAAGAAATTAAGGAAGAATTAAAAAAAATTCATGGAAACAAATGATAATGAAAACACAATGGTTCAAAATCTGTGGGACACAAAAAAGGCAGTCCTGAGAGGAAAATAAAGAGCAGTACAGGACTTTCTCAAGAAACAAGAAAGGTCTCAAATACACAACCTAACCCTACACCTAAAGGAGCTAGAGAAAGAACAACAAAGAAAGCCTAAACCCAGCAGGAGAAGAGAAATCATAAAGATCAGAGCAGAAATCAATGAAATAGAAACCAAAAAAAACAAAAAAACAAAAACAAAAAAAACAGAACAAATCAATAAAAATAGGAGCTGGTTCTTAGAAAGAATTAGTAAGATTGATAAGCCCCTGGCCAGACTTATCAAAAAGAAAAGAGAAGGGACCCAAATAAATAAAATCATGAAGGAAAGACAAGAGATCAAAACCAACACCAAATAAATACAAACAATTATAAGAACATATTATGAACAACTCTATTTCAACAAATTTAACAATCTGGAAGAAATGGATGCATTCCTGGAGACATATAAACTACCACAACTGAACCAAGAAGAAATAGAAAACCTGAACAGACCCATAACCAGTAAGGAGATTGAAATAGTCATCAAAAATCTCCAAACAAACAAAAGCCCAGGGCCAGACAGCTTCCCAGGGGAATTCTACCAAACATTTAAAGAAGAATTAATACCTATTCTCCTGAAACTGTTCCCAAAAATAGAAATGGAAGGAAAACTTCCAAACTCATTATATGAGGCCAGCATCACCTTGATCCCCAAACCAGACAAGAATCCCATCAAAAAAGAGAATTACAGACCAATACCCTTGATGAACACAGATGCAAAAATTCTCACCAAAATACTAGCCAATAGGATCCAACAGTACGTTAAAAAGATTATTCACCATGACCCAGTGCAATTTATTCCAGGGCTGCAAGGTTGGTTCAACATCCACAAATCAATCATTATGATACAACACATTAATAAAAGAAAGAAAGAAAAAGAACCATATGATACTCTCAATAGATGCTGAAAAAAGCATTTGGCAAATTACAGCATCCCTTTCTGATCAAAACTCTTCAAAGTGTAGGGATAGAGGGCACATGCCTCAATATCATCAAAGCCATCTATGTAAAACCCACCACAAATATCATTCTCAATGGATAAAAACTGAAAGTTTTTCCGCTAAGGTCAGGAACACAGCAGGTATGTCCATTATCACCACTGCTATTCAACATAGTACTAGAAGTCCTAGCCTCAACAATCAGACAACAAAAAGAAATCAAAGGCATCCAAATCGGCAAAGAAGTCAAACTATCACTTTTTGCAGATGATATGATACTATATGTGGAAAACCCAAAAGACTCCACTCCAAAACTGCTAGAACTTGTATAGGAATTCAGTAAAATGTTAGGATATAAAATCACTGCACAGAAGTCAGTTGCATTTCTCTACACCAAGACAGAAGAAAGTCAATCCCATTGACAGTTGCGACCAAAACCATAAGATACCTACGAATAAACATAACCAAAGACGCAAAGAATCTGTACACTGAAAACTATAAAGTACTCATGAAAGAAATTGAGGAAGACACAAGAAAATGGAAAAATGTTCCATGCTCCTTGATTGGAAGAATAAATATTGTGACAATGTCTATGGTACCTAAAGCAATCTACACATTTAATACAATCCCTATCAAAATCCCATCCATTTTTTTCAAAGAAATTGGACAAATAATCCTAAAATTTATATGGAAACAGAAAAGACCTCAAATAGCCAAAGGAATTTTGAAAAAGAAAGCCAAAGTTGGCAGCATCACAATTCCAGACTTTGAGCTCTATTACAAAGCTGTCACCATCAAGACAGGATGGTACTGTCACAAAAACAGACACATTGATCAATGGAACAGAACAGAGAGGCCAGAAATAGACCCTCAACTCTATGGTCAACTAATCTTCAACAAAGCAGGAAAGAATGTCCAATGGAAAAGACAGTCTTTTCAACAAATGGTGTTGGGAAAATTGGACAACCATATGCAGAAAAATGAAACTGGACCATTTCCTTACACCACACACAAAAATAGACTCAAATCAATGAAGGACCTCAATGTGCGAAAGGAATCCATCAAAATCCTTGAGGAGAACACAGGCAGCAACCTCTTTGACGTCAGCCACAACAACTTCTTCCTGGGAACATCGCCAAAAGCAAGGGAAGCAAGGGAAAAAATGAACTATTGGGATTTCATCAAGATCAAAAGCTTTTGCACAGCAAAGGAAACAGTTAACAAAATCAAAAGACAACTGACAGAATGGGAGAAGATATTTGCAAACGACATATCAGATAAAGGGCCAGTACCCAAAATCTACAAAGAGCTTAGCAAACTCAACACCCAAAGAACAAATAATCCAATCAAGAAATGGGCAGAGGACATGAACAGAAATTTCTGCAAAGACATCCAGACGGCCAACAGACACATGAAAAAGTGCTCCACATCACTTGGCATCAGGGAAATACAAATCAAAACCACAATGAGATACCACCTCATACCAGTCAGAATGGCTAAAATCAACAAGTCAGGAAATGACAGATGCTGGCGAGGATGTGGAGAAAGGGGAACTCTCCTACACTGTTGGTGGGAATGTAAGCTCATGCAACCACCTTGGAAAACAGCATGGAGTTTCCTCAAAAAGTTGAAAATAGAACTATTCTATGACCCAGCAATTGCACTCCTGGGTATTTACCCTAAAGATACAAACTTAGTGATCTGAAGGGGCACGTGCACCTGAATGTTTATAGCAGCAATGTCCACAATAGCCAAACTATGGAAAGAAACTAGATGTCCATCAACAGATGAATGGATAAAGAAGAGGTGGTATATATACACAATGGAATACTATGCAGCAATCAAAAGAAATGAACTCTTGCCATTTGCAATGACATGGATGGAACTAGAGGGTATTATGCTTAACAAAATAAGTCAATTGGAGAACGACAACTGTCATATGATCTCCCTTATATGAGGAAGTGGAGATGCAACATGGGGGTTTTGGGGGGCAGGAAAAGAATAAATGAAACAAGATGGCTTCGGGAGGGAGACAAACCATAAGGTACTCTTACTCTCACAAAACAGACTGAGGGTTGTTGTGGGGAGGGGGGCTGGTAGAGGAGGGTGTGGTTATGGACATTGGGAAGGGTATGTGCTATGGTGAGTGCTGTGAAGTGTGTAAACCTGGTGATTCACTGACCTGTACCCCTGGGGACAAAAATACATTATATGTTTATAAAAATAAATTTTTTAAAATTAATTAAAAAATAAAGGTTAAAAAAATAAATAAATGCTTATTCAAATATCAACTGAATAAAATGACTTAGAGATGCTATCTTATTATTTCTACCCTATAAAATATGTTATTTTAAAATTATGAGATGGTCACTCAAAATATATTCAATAGATACTAAAAAGTAGACAGTTTCCTTTTTTGTAACATACACAAATATGTGTGGTGTATATATGCACATACATGATACATAACATATGCATATACACGTTCAATTGCATATATAAGGTAGGCATTTGCAACCTTTACTAAAATTTGAATAGTAAAAGTAATGGAAATCAAAAATTCATCATATTTTACTAATCTGTTTACTGTCTTCAAGATGACAAAAATATATTTTAGCTATGTACTTTTTATGCACTTTCTAAATATTTTAATGAAAAATAAACTGATCTTGAAAGAATATCATAAGGTAAAAGATACAAAAAGATACAAAAGATACATGCATTTCAATGGGATATTATTGGTTTCATTTATAATGTTGAATAAACAAATCACCTTACCAATTAAATTTTCCAAATAAGATATTGAATATTCTTGACGGATAGAACAATATTTATAATATGAAATTATTTTTACTTAACATTGGAAGAAATAATTTGAAATGCAGGTGTTATTCTAGCTGGTGCATAAGTCAATGTGTAAATATATCATTCAGTCATATATTCATTCATATTTATATGTACAACATACAAATACATGTGCATTTATACATGTATACACACATGCACATATAAAGACATACATATTTTTTCCTACAACAGTACTTTAACAGTGACAGTAAAACAATTTATATTCTTTAAAAAGTGAGTCAACATTACTTTAACACAGGTAAGAAAAAGTTTTTTCATTCATTAAGCATGGGTATTAATGGTTATAAGACCTTTGAAAAGAAAGCACATTAATGATATAACAAACACATGTTCTTGTCTCAATAAATAAATTTGTTAAACTTAAAAAACAATAAAAAAACAATAGCAACTTTGTGTATGTGTCAGTCTTTAACATGAGGATGAATGCTAATATAGATTTCAAGTTGGTTAAGGAAGACAATAATAAGTCATTTGAAAATTAAAATATTCAGATTTTGGCAGTTTCAGATGACTAAAGTTTTTTGGTACTCATTTATCTTATCAAAAAATTATGCAAGTATTTATTAATTCCTTATCATTCTGTAGAAAGTGGGGAATTTTCTGATAATTTTTCTTGGAGATGTATATTCAGATTTCTCAGTACTTATTATACTTTATGAGAGAAACCAAGAAAATTTTAAATGTTTTCTTTTTTAAACTTTCAGCTACTGCATGATGTTGTGAAACTACTATTTCCAATGAATCAGTTATCTTAATCACAATAAAAACATTCAGCATATCTAAGTAACAGATTTATGGAATAAAAAAAATTTAAATTGATATGAATAATAGCACAGTGCTGTACCAGACATCTAAAAATGTTTTATTCTTTTAGGCAAATTACATTCAGAAAGAAGGAAATCAGACCTATAATCCACATTAACAAACAAGATTCACAATATCTATTGACGTTTTTTCCTTTAACATTTGGATCTACTCTATCATTTTCCTTAGAATTCAACAACCATAACATCCCTTGCATATTTTTATCTCTTCTATTTTTCCTCCTGCATTTATCTCTCTTTTTTTTTTTTTGCAAAACATTAAAGTTGATCATTGTATGTTTGTTTTGATTTGATTTACTCTGATGTTTCAATTCAACTGGAAAATATGTTAAAACATTAATAATACTGAGGAAAATAGTACTTATATTTACATTCTGACCCTCAATTGAAAGTTCCATATTAAATTATGAGTTTCATGAAAATCTACCAAAATGACAAATTTTCTTGATTCTTAAAGGAAAATAAAAGGCAAAGGTCTTACACTTAATCACTGTTTCTCAAATATTTTATTCAGCTGATACAAATAAATTTTATATTTTATTTTCTATGTAGTTCATTCAATAAATAAAATATAAACAATTACTCTTTCACAGTCAGTTTAAGAGCAAAGCTCTTAACTGTATGAGTAAACAATAACAAAATAGACTCACAAATCAAAAATACCAGAATTACTATATTTATGAAGATTATAATGGATATGTATATAAAATCACAGTAAATTTCTCTAAGAGAAATTGCAATAGTTATAGATAAAGAATGCTGAATACATTATTGGTCAGTTCTATATAATTTGCCATTAATATATTTAATGATAGTAATTCTATTAGAGCAAATAGTCATTTGAGTTTACTAAAATCTGAAAATGAAAGAAAATCAGTTTACATTTTCATGGATATAAGGATAGGAGGAAATCTATGTGGCCCATTTGAATGTGTTCCACCTCTCATTTACATTTTTGGCAAAATTAATTTTTAAATAATGTATTTTTTCCCTAAAATCCTTGGGAATTCTGCAGACTTCATAGAAATCTGAGCAGATTTTTAGTGGTTAAAAGTTAAAGGCTTCTTCTGAAGCTTGTGATGATGTGATCTTTAAGTCATTCATCCATGATAAAGGGATAGGAAGGGAGCCTAGGAGCATTTTTGTGTTCATTCTGCAAAGGCTGTGTTCAAAGACAAATTGAAGTTATTCAGAGTCTCGGTATGAATGCTCTAAGCTTCAGTTAAAAGGTTATTCTGAGTTCTCAACTTAAAACTGAGGTCAGTTAATATCAAAAATGACACTAATTTTCAGAATATAAAATATGTTTTTAAAATAGAATGTTACCCAACACAAAATAAAGCCAGAAATTATCTTCTATAGATACCAAGCATTAAATCATTATTCTTTTTTAATATACCTATCTTTATTTTGAATATTTTTTTGTTCAGATAACTTGTTCAAATATCACATCTGAATAATCAGCTTAATAGTTCAACCTATCCAAAGGCTGTTTAAAAACGTGTATTACCCAAGCTTATATCTAATGGAAAAACAGTGCAACTTGTTCCAGGAATAAGCAAATATGAAACTGGCTTCATGAAGCCAATTTCAAGTTATGCAAAGATGATGGCCATTGGAAAATAAAAGACCGTGATTTTATGCAGGTTTCTCAACTTGAAATATTTGTGACCTTAAGCAAGTAATTTAAAAAGTGTTTTGAAACATAATTTCTCCCATTAGAATAAACTAAAATAAATAAAATTATGTAATGGACATGATACTAGATTCCTCAAATACCATCCTTAAAATCTGTTGAATGAGCAAAATAATTTATTGGACCTATTTCAGTGTGGTGAGTTCCAATTTGAAAGAAATTTAGAAGCATCTCTATGTGGGAAATTAGAGGATGATCTTTTTAAAGAATTTTAGAACCTGGAGTTGGTACTTTTAAGAAGGACCTTACAAGGTCCTTACAAGGAAGGGGACTAGATGAAGTTGGTCACAATTTATGATAATAATTTTATATTGGTGCTCGTAGCATGGCAAGCATCTTGAAGAGAAAGAGGTTAATCTTGGTACTTATTTTTTTTCTTAATTTGTTTGCAGTCTTATCTTTCACAAGCACATATTTATTGAAGCAGGCAGCCAAGTTAATTTTTAATTTTGTAACACAGGGACAAAGAGAACACCTAGTCTTAAGTAATATTGTTTTTTAGATTTTATTGATTTGAGGGATAATTAAATGATTTCACATATACCAAGCAACTGTCATAATGATTGGTCCATAAGAGATAGTTACTAAATATTACTTTCTTCTCTTAAACACCAACACAATACAATACTGACCTATAGTGTCTAGAATCTTGAGTTTGATTTTACTATCAACCACCCATGTATCAACCATTACATTTTACACACACACACACACGTAATTATTAATTATTTTTCTGATTTGACTTTCTCACCTGGGAAATGCAGATTATAATTATCTTAAGGTAGTAAAAATCTAGTTCACACAGAAACACACATTAAGCCTGAAAAAGAAACCCAGTGTTATTATTTGTGAGGAAAGGAATATCACCTTATATAATGTCATAAATAATTTCACTATGTTATGAGAAAATTATTACAGTCCTCCACTAGTTTTTCTCCTGCATAAGAAATATATACAGAGCACTTTCCTATCTTTGAAGACCCTGATATAGTTACTATCAAGGCCATTCTTTCTGGTCATCCCCATACCTGCTAGCTTCAAGCTCTAGATTTGTGCTATTATCTTTTTAGATTATGATTCACAAGTTTAAGGAGACTTTTTCTTAAGTGTTCCTTTGTTTGCTATGTTGCTGTCCTAGTCTTCCTGGCTTCAAACTGGTAATATTAGTACTTCCTTTTAATATAACTCTTTGGTTTACACTTTGTTTTACATAACAACTGACAAATACATGTGCTGTACTCTTACAGTATCAGTTATTCTGAGCAAAACTCTTTGCTATCATTGTTTTTGATGCCTGCCATTCAGCTCAACCAGACTTCTGGTCTTCTTTCACATAGTGTATTCAAAACTGCCACATTCAAGGGATCCTCACCTCTATCTAAATACCAAGGAGAATCCTCAATATGACAAAAACTGTTTCACCAAGGAAACTGTTTGGGTGTTATTTAGAAAATTATATCAACAACCACTCTACCAGAGAAACTTATACAAAATATAAAACTGTGAATTCATATTTCCAAATTTAACATATACTTTTTGATATACTTGTCTTGCTCTTGTATATCTATGTCTACATAGTACAATTGGACTAGAAGAAATATAATGCATTGAAGACTCACTGGTTTATTTGTAAAATTTATTCCCTTCATTCAGGTTTCTCTTTATTCAAGAAACTCTGTTGAGTGGTTACTATTAGAGAAAACTTTATATAAACACTTCAAATATGATCTTTGAAATGCCTCCATTTGCTGGCCCTGTAACCTTGAAGAAGTTACATTTCTTCTGTTTCTCAGTTTCCTCATTAGTAATAGTGAACTGATACTAATACACTTGTAGAGCTGTAAAAAAAGACTAAAGGACTTAATATAAATAAAGTGCCTTGGGCAACACCTGGCTTATTATGAGTCAGTCATAAGTTTATGCTATTATTACTGTCATTATTTCAGTGAGGAACCCAGCTCCTGTCTAAAAACCCGTATGTGATTTTCAAGCCCAAACACAGACAGAAAGGCTTTGCCTTGCAGACCTTAAGGGCTGTCCTCCCCATACCAGACTCAATGAACACTGCAACTCTCTGAAGGGAGTTAGAGTCAGGACTCAGGGATTCCTGGCCAGTCATGCTCTTTCCCTCACTCCTAGCTCTGGTGCCATCATTTCCTAGGTCTTTCTCTCTCTCTCTCTCATCCCGAGGTCTTGTGCAGAGGTCTTTTCAAAGTACATGTCCTTAAGTACTTCTTGTGCACAGAGGAAGAGGAAAACTTGAAGGTGCCTTTCTACTCTCACTCAATAACCAGTACTTTTAAACTCTTAACCTCTCTTCTCTCCTCCCCCTGACTTAGATTCATAAAATGACTGACCTTTTTCTTCAAGACTCCCTTTAACCATGAAATAAATGACTGCCACATCTGAGATGGCTCACCTTACCTTTCACTGTTTCCCATTCTGTGCAGAAAAATTAAACAAGGGAGACTCAGTGCTTTCTCAGGTTTGAGACTCGCTTATACCATCACCCTCATGATTAAAAGTTTATCTCTTTTAATTTTAGCTTGTTGCTTTAATCAGCTCCTCTGCACCTGGCAGCTCAGCTCTCTATTCCAGTTCTGTTGAGCTCCTGACATATGGGTGATTCCCTTTATTTAAATGTTAGCAATTCTGTTCTGAAACTCATAAGTGTTTGATTGCTATAAGATCCATCCCAAAGCAAATGGCAGTATAGTTCACTTCTTTAGATCTTAACCAACTAAAGTAGTTAAAAAATACTGGAGCATCAGGAATTCAAAAACAGAAAATCCAATGTAGCATTATAAAACTGTTGATAATTGTAGACAGACTCAAGAATTTGTATTCTAAACAGCATTTACAACAAGAATAGAAAATGTTCTTCAATAAGTCTGGTCAACTTCAAATAAGCTCATACTTCATTTAAAAAATACAAACTATAAAATAAAATGTTAGCCCTAGTTTTAAAAACAAATTGATTGATGTTTCTAGAAAAATAAGAATTTTTTTAAAAATTACCTATTGAGGAGTAAACACAGTAATTAACACTATGGTTCTAGAGTGTAACTGTCAAGG
Source organism: Mustela putorius furo (assembly GCF_011764305.1). NCBI lineage: Eukaryota > Metazoa > Chordata > Mammalia > Carnivora > Mustelidae > Mustela > Mustela putorius. The sequence goes on from NW_025421305.1 coordinate 4,636,415, forward strand.
TTCAAATATCTTTCTGGCACTTTGAGACTTCAGCGAAGTTACATCTTCCTCTTCTCTTATGATTATTTCAATGTGGAATAGCCTTTATCTAGGGTACAGCTTTAAATCTTACTCAACTCAGTGACATGCAGATCTTTGTTTCATGCAGAAACTTTGTTTCCAGTTTTTTACTCCTGAAAAACATGGACAGTAGTTAAGTCCTGCTGTGGTTGTAATGACTGAATGAACTAACATATAAAGTGAGTAGAATATCTTCTATGAAGTACTCACCATTACACAAATATCAGTTGTTACTAAAATTATGTTATAATAAGTATTATTATTGTCAAATAGTCATTCAACAAAATTTAAATGTTTTTCTACTATCATAGAAATATTGGGCAAATCAGTGAGATGGCTACGGTTTTAAAATAACCAAATAACTGTGCATATATGACAGAATAAAAATAGTATCAATTTAGTAATGGAAGGGGAGGTTGACAGCTACTCTGAAGATCTGAGAGGTGGAGTATTTGATCTGCATGTCACTGAGTTGAGTAAGATTCACAGCTGTAGCCTAGACAAAGGTTATTTCAGCCTGAAATAATCATAAGAGGAAGATGAGACCGGAGTATAAGTTTCTCAAGGAATGGGATGAGAAGCAGGCTGGGAAGCAGTCTTTAGTTATATCAGTTATAATGCTGCAGGTTATACTAAGAACTTTGTATTTTATTTTGAAATCACTAAAGACAGGCATTCTTTTTCCCCAACTGGGTAGTGTCATGATAATTTCTTATTCTAAAACAAAACTATTGTGTCACAATGAAGAATGGACTGAGGACATGTTTGGAAGAAAGGAAAACTGTTGGGAAGATGTAATTGCGATGTCAAAGACTAAGAATGTCTTAGAACAGTGATGTTCAGAACAAAATGAAAGAAGATACTTGATGAATATTTTACATTAAGACACAAAGGGCTGGCAATGTATTGAACATGGTGGAGAAAGGGAGAAGAGGAGACGGGAGTACAGAATAATTGATATTTCTCATTGGCTTTCTGGGAGGATAATGGTAACTCTAAGAGAAATTGAAGAAACATGAACATCTAAAATTCTTAATTTACTTACTTTTCCAGTACTTTTAATAATGGCTTTCAATTTTAGTATATACTATTTAACTTTCCTAACAGTCCTAAAGGTTTTATTAGAATATTCCGAGCACCCTTCCTAAACATCAGCATGAACGTCTGCACCTGGTTTTCTACAATCCCAATAGCCTGCATATTCCTATTAATATAAAAAGTTCTAATATTTAAAATGCATAATAATTGACTAAACATCCAAAACATTATGAAAAATGTCTGAATATAAACCCTACTTGAAGACTGTTTTCCAAGAGCAACAATTCTACCATTCCTGAATCCACACAATCATCCCGAAATACCCACCACTTGTATACAAACAGGCTTGGTAATAAACCTAAACTATACAAAGAAAAGGTTTCTGGTTAGGCATTAAATTTTCTTCAGCATGCACTGGCAGAACAACTACATATAACCAAATCAACTTTATAGACACAACAGTGGCACTTTAGAAAAAGTAAATCCTGATGGTCTCAATAAAAGCAACAGTGAACAGAGAAGCAGTGATTTCAGCAAATGGTCCTGTTGAATACAAATGGGTAATCTGTGCTAAGTCTGCATCCCTTTTACCAAACACAATAACAATTGTTCTCTCATAATGAATACAAGATAATGAATCTCACTTGCAACTTCGTTCTCCAGTACAATGAGTTTGCCAACTGGCAGGACAATAAGCAATACTGCTTAAGGTAATAAATGCAATGTTCTCAGATTTATATTTATCAAATCCTAAATCAAAAATACAATGTAATTTAGGGTTAAGTATTTTTTAAAGTGTATATGTTCATTTTAAATTAGATCTATGAAATCATATACCATTATGTAAATTCATGTATTAAACTTGAATATGAGGATAGATAACAAAGTAGTATCATGCCAGTTATTTTATTTATTTATTTTTTTTTTAAGAGAAGAGGGGCTGAGAGGTGGAGAAGCAGAGAGAATCCCAAACAGGATCCTGACACAGGGCTCAATCCCACAACACTGAGATCATGACCAGAGCCAAAATCAAGAGTCAGATGTTTAACTGACTGAACCACCCAAGTGCCCCAAGGCTTGCTGACTTTGTATGAGTTTCTAAGATATCAGTCTTTTCATTGATGACTTTATACTTCTGCACCACAGACAGCTAGAGCTATGATTTCCCCCTTTTCAACTTCCTCTATCACAAGCAAAATCTTTCTGTAATCAGATTCTTTAAAACTATAATAGAAATGGGAATAATTTAAATGCACATGTATTCTTGTTTCTGCTTTAAGTCTAAGTAAGTTTAAAAAAAAAGAGGATATCAAAATACACTGTGTCATTATTCTGTGAAAAAAAAAATTCTTTGCTTACATTAGTCTCATCACTGTTTCTCCTGGTTCTCAGGCCTTTGTACTGGAAGCACACCATTGGCTTTTCTGTGCCTCTACGTTGGCACAGATGACAGATCATGGGATTCTCAGTCTCCATAATCATGCGATCCAATCCCTCATAATAAATCTTTTTCCGTATGTCTGTATGTTCTATCAGTTCTGTTTCTCTGGAGCACTCTGATTAACACACAGATGCATCTCAGAAATAAAATTGTCCCTGAATACAAGTATTTTAAAAAATGTAAACACTGTATCATTCACATTGATGCTTAAAACCCAAAACCTTAGTAGTTGCTCAATATAATCATCAAATGGCACATTATACCAAAGTATTCACTGCTGGCAACATAAATTCTAAAGAAAGTATATAGTCATACAGAACTCTTTGAAACAATCTTGTTCAAAGAGTTTATAAATTTCTTCACAGGTCAGGAATTTATAAACCTGGAATTGTTCAACTCAGCAAGTTTCACTCACATTTGCATGCATACATCCATCACACATTGGTGTAGATATTTTAGTCAATCAATGGGCCAAAAAGCAAGGGAGAGGAGAAGTGGCAGAGGGAGGAATTTGTTATATTTTATAGACTAATGCATCTATGGTATCTTCTTTTCAGATGATAATACTAAAGAAAAAAAATTCTACATTTATACATCAAAAATTTTAGAGCATTTGAAACTATTTTTGGCATATAGAAGACATAATAAATATTTGATAATTAAATAAACATATAAATACACAAATAAATAAAGTAACTGTAGATATGTGACCTTTCCCTAATGACTCATTTAATAAAAATTGCTTTCCTAAAAGTAGAGCACTTACTTGCATATCCATAATTAAAATATACAACAAAACTCTGACAACATGCAACCAGGGACAAAATACTTATTTGGGTATTACTAAAAAAAAACATCACTATTCTTATTTTTATCATAGGCAGAATGGTATATTATATTACCTATTTCTCACGTCAAAAGACATACTAAAAATAATCACCACTTGATCATTTTGTGTTGTCTACAAATATGTAATCATTATGTTGTATACCTGAAACTAATATAATGTTATATGTCAAGTATACCTCAATTTAAAAAAAAAAAAGAGAAAATGGGGCACTTGTGTGGTTCAGTCAGTTAAGCATCCAACTTTTGCTCTCAGCTCAAGTCTCAATGTCATGGTCATGAGTTCAAACCCTGTGTTGGGCTACACATTGGGTGTGGAGCCCACTTAAAAGAGAAAGGAATATTTGAAAAATGCATCTATATAAAAATAATGTGAAATCTTTGGAAATAGTCCTACTTTTTAATCAATTAGAATATTATCCTAGAATGTATTTCCAAGGAACCAAGTTAAATTGATAAACCTAAATAAATTAGGTACATGTAATAACCCTCTTAACCATGTTTCTTAGACTGGGACCAGAGGTTACTTAGTAATTTGAGAAAAAAATATGAAAAGAATCTCAGGTATTCGTCTTTCCATACAAGCTGAACATGGATGGGCAGGGAAATTCCTAATGTGAGTCAGGCCACTGTATTGGCAGAGAAACGTGGAGTTAAGAAGTGAGAAGCCCATGGCATGGGTCTGAGAAGAGGTCATAGCTTCCTTCTTCCTTCAAGATGTTTCATCTATAGAATTCTCACTCCTAAAAATCTTAAGAAATCACATACTATTTCATAATTTTCACCTACCGCTGTCTAATTAGGCAAAGATAAATTAGAAAGAAAGAAGGCAACCAACAAAGAATCTGCCCTATGAATCTTTGGCAAGCAAACATCAAAACTTTGTGTGAAAGCTTCCACAAGGAGTAACTTTTTCATGTCATAAGGAAATTCATGCTATTCAGAAGTAATCATAGTTGTTTCTTATACTATGTTTGGAATGTGTCTCACTAATTTTCAATGACTACTTCTTATTACAATCAGAATACATACAATGAATATAAGCCTCCTTCATATTTGAACTGTTGGAATGTAACTATTATTTTATATTTTAAGTTTATTTTGTAAAGTTACATATATTCATTTCTTCCCGTCATCCCTATGCTGTAGTCTCTAGATCTCTATTAAAAGCTATTCTCTGTATCTTGTACTTCATCAGGTCCTTATTAAACTGTAACATCCAAATATTATAATATAGATATCATATGGATTCTCTCATGGTCTTGGGTTTATCTCCTGAAATCAATAACTCTCTTCATGCAGTACTTTTTGGGGTTTAATTTTTTACCCACAGCTAATACACATTGAAACTTACAGTATATTAAATTTCTTGTTATCTTTTAAAGTATATAAACAAAAATCACCATCCACAACCGTCCCCATAGTTTACATTGTATTTTTGCCTCAAAGGTCTTCACACATTCTCTTTCTCATATCCTTCACACTGCAGAAGTAAGCTATTTATGCCCTTGTCCAAGAAGTTGATAAATCAGTCAAACAGGTCAGGACTGTGGCTCATCTCCAGAGACAGACTTCAGACTAAAATAAATTAATCTTTGACCATTCTACTGCTATGAATATTCCCATCACAGATTATTCAGCCCAAATGACTCCTTTCTCAAGTGGGCATAATGAATTAATTGATTGTACTAAGTCAAATACATTTTATAAAACAAATATGACATACATAATGCCATCACTCAACAGGATTATACACTTGATCTTAGCCAAAAGGCTGAGAAGCAATGCAATGCAACAAGACTATAGTTAGTTTTGTCTGAATTAGTATTACTTGACACTATCTTTTCTAAATCTTCAAAAGCCTGTACTCTTTAAATATAGGGATATTTTCCTAATCCAGTCTTCTCTCTCATCTATTTTCTAGGATGAAAATATTCTCTCACCTCTTATTGCTACCTCTCCTTTTCAATTAAAACTGAACTGAAAATGAATAGCAACTTGTTCCCCACTGGAAAAGACATAAAAAATGACCCATTTTTCTAACTCTGATGCTAAACAATTTTAATTAAAACTCTTTACACAGGGAGAGGAAGCAAGATGGCAGAGGAGAAGGAAACTGAAATAGTATTAGGTCCCAGGAGTTCAGCTAGATAGTTAACAAACCATTCTGAACACCTACAAACTGAACAAGAGATAGAAGAAAAGAAGAGCATCAATTCTAGGAACAAAGAATTGACCACTTTCTGGAAGGTAGGACGTGGGGAGCAGTGAATCCGAAGCAAGGGGAAGAGAGACCACAGGGGGAGGGGCTGGCTCCCAGCAAGCGGTGGATCAGCATAGCACAAAAACAGAACTTTTAGAAGTCTGCTCCACGGAAGGACCTCGCTCCAGAGGCTAAGCAGAGGTGGAGCTCTTGTGGAGACAGTGTGGTCTCAGGACCTGTGAGGTCACAGAAAGACCAGATGTGTTAAAGTGTGGCAGAGTCAGCTACAGGGACAGAGCCAAGGTGGGGGCTCTCAGCTCAGGGTTACCTTAAACCATGATCCAAGGCATAGTTGGGCCACTGCTCTTCAGTCAGGGAACCAACAAGCAGCAGATCCGGAGACACTCACCTTCCTCCTCTGGGAGGAGTGGCATGGGAGCACATGGCAATAATCTAGTGGGTTTGGAGACTCCAAATGGGGCTGTGCATCAGAGATAGAAATACTCAGTCACAGACCCAGTGAGCACAGAGTGCCACTGAAGACTGAGGAGACAGGGAGATTGACTGCTTTTCTCTGAGACTGCACTGAGGAATGGGGCCCCAAGCTCTCAGCTATCTCTGGGTGGGAGATTGGGAGACTGCCATTTTCATTCCTGTCCTCCAGAGCTCTATGGAAAGCATTCAGGGAACAAAAGCTCCAGAGAGCAAACCCGAGCAGATTACTTAGCTTGGCCCCTGGCAAAGGTCGTGAAATTCTGCCTCAGGCAAAGACATCTGAGAATCACTGCAAAAGGCCCCTCCCCCAGAAGATCAGCATGAAAATTCAGCCAAGAGCAAGTTCACTAATCAACGAGAACTGCAGAACTCCAGAGCTAGGGGAAATCAACACATAGAATTCATGTTATTTTTTCCCCCATGATCCTTTAGTCTTGCAAAGTTAAATTTTTAAAAAATTTATTATTTTCTTATTCTATTTTTTTAACTTTTCCTCTTTTAACACGTTTTAAGTATTTTATCTTATCAATAACTTTTTAAAAAAATCTTTTGAAATTTTAATTGTTATAGTCATATTTTATCCCTTCATAGTACGTAACCTTATTATTTTTTTTTGTATACATATAGATTTTTTTTTCTTTAAAATTTTGGGATGTAATATCTTCTAATAGATCAAAGTAAACCCTAAATGTAGTTCCAGCTATATTCTCTCTTCACTTTATTTTTTCTTTTTTGAACCTACTTATCTTATCAATTTATTTTTTAGATTTTTTAAAAAATTTTCATCTTTACACTCTATTTCATTCCTTCATCCTGTTTACCCTTACATTTGTATATATATATAAGTTTTTTTTTCTTTAAAATTTTGGGAGGCAATTTCTTCTAAGAGACTGGAATAGACCCAAAATCAATTGGATGGCTCTGTTCTATTCACCAGTCTAATATATATATATATATATCAAGTTTTTTTAATTTATCCCCCTCTTTGGGTATTTTCTGATTTGGTTAGCATATGTTTTTATGGGGTCCTTGCCACCCTTTTAGTATTTTACCCTCTCATTCATATATTCTTATCTGGATAAAAATAAAAAGGCAAAAAAAAAAAAAAAACACAAACAACAACAACAACAAAATAAAACAAACAAACAAACAAAAAAAACCCAAGAGGCAGTACCAACAGCTAGGGAACTAATCAATACAGACATTGGTATTATGTCAGAACTAGAGTTCAGAATGACAATTAAGGTGCTAGCTGGGCTTGAAAAAAACATGGAAGATTTTAGATAATCCTTTCTGGAGAAATAAAAGAACTAAAATCTAATGAAGTTTAAGTAAAAAAAAGCTATTAATGAGGTGCAATCAAAAATGGAGACTCAATGCTAGGATAAATGAAACAGAAGAGAGAATTAGTGATATAGAGGACCAAATGATGGTGAATAAAGAAGCTGAGCAAAAAAAAAAAAAAAAAAAAAAAGACAAACAACTACTGGACCACGAGGGGGGAATTCCAGAAATAAGTCATACTATAAGATGAAACAATATTAGAATAATTGGGATCCCAGAATAAGAAGAAAGAGAGAGAGGGGCAGACAGTATATTGGAGCAAATTATAACAGAGAATTTCCATATATGGCAAAGGAAACAAGTATCAAAATCCAGGAGGCACAGAGAATCCCCCTCAAAATCAATAAAAATAGGTCCCCGTCATTTAATAGTAATACTTACAAGGCTTAGTGATAAAGAGAAAATCCTGAAAGCATTTGGGACAAGAGGTCTGTAACATAAAATGGTAGAAATATTAAATTGACAGCAGACTTATCCATGGAGACCTGGCAAGCCAGAAATGACTGTCATGATATATTCATAGCACTAATGAGAAAAATATTCAACCAAGAATACTATATCCAGCTAGGATGTCATTGAAAATAGAAGGAGAGACAAAAAAGCTTCCAGAACAAACAAAAAAATAATTTACAAACACCATACCACCCCTATAGGAAATGTTGAAAAGGGTCCTCTAAGCAAAGAGAAAGCCTAGAAGTAATAGACCAGAAAGGAAAGAGACAATATACAGTAACAGACACCTTACAGAAATACAATGGCATGAGATTCCTATCTTTCAGTAGTTACCCTGAATCTAAATGGGCTACATAACCCAATCAAAAGTCATAGGCTAACGAGTGAATTTAAATTAAAAAAAAAAAAAACTGAGACCCATCCAATGCTGTCTATAAGAAACTCATTTTAGACCCAAAGACACCTCCAGATTTAAAGTGAGGGGGTGAAAAACAATTTACCATGCTAATGAACAACAAAAGAAAGCTGCAGGGACAATCCTTATATCAGATAAATTAGGTTTTGAGCCAAATCTATAATAAGAGATGAGGAAGGACACTATATCATACTTAAAGGGTCTGTCCAACAAGAAGATCTAACAATTTTAAATATCTATGCCCCTAACATGGAAGCAGCCAATTTTATAAACCAATTAATAACAAAATCAAAGAAACATATTGACAATAATACAGTAATAGTAGGGGATGTTAACAACTCCCTCACTGATATGGACAGATCATCTAAGCAAGATTAACAAGGAAATAAAGGTTTTAAATGACACACTGGGCCAGATGGACATCACAGATATATTCAGAACACTCCATCCCAAAGCAACAGAATACACTTTCTTCTCAAGTGCACATGGAACATTCTCCAGAAAGATCACATCCTGGGTCACAAGTCAGGTCACAACCAGTACCAAAAGTTTGGGATCATTCCCAACATATTTTCATACTGCAGTGCTCTGAAGCTAGAACTCAATCATGAAAGGAAAATTGGAAAGAACTCACATACATGGAGGCTAAAGGGCATCCTACTAAAGAATGAATGGGTCAACCAGGAAATGAAAGAACAATTGGAAAAAAAAAATCATGGGAACAACTGAAAATGAAAACACAACTGTTTTAAAATCTTTGAGACACAGCAAAGGTGGTCATGAGAGGAAAGTATATAGTGATACAAGCCTTTCTCAAGAAACAAGAAAGAACTCAAGTATACAACCTAACCCTATGCCTAAAAGAGCTGGAGAAAGAATAGCAAAAACAGCCTAAACCCAGCAGGAGAAGATAATTCATAAAGATCAGAGCAGAAATCAATGAAATAGAAAGCAAAACAAACAAACAATAGAATAAATCAATGAAACTAGGAGCTGGTTCTCTGAAAGAATTAATAAGATTGATAACCCCTGGCCAGACTTATCAAAAAAGTAAAGGACCAAAATTAATAAAATCATGAATGAAGGAGGAAGATCACAACCAACACCAAAGAAATACAATTATAAGAACATATTATGAGCAACTATACATCAGCAAATTTGACAATCTGGAAGAAATGGATGCATTCCTAGAGATGTATAAACTACCAAAACTGAACCAGGAAGAAATAGAAAACCTGAACAGACTCATAACCAGTAAGGAGATTGAAGCAGTCATCAAAAATCTCCCGACAAATAAGAGCCCAGGGCCAGATGGCTTCCCAGGGGAATTCTACCAAACATTAAAGAAGAATTAATAACTATTCTCCTGAAACTGTTCCAGAAAATAGAAATGGAAGGAAAACTTCCCAACTTCATTTTATGAGGCCAGCATCACCTTGATCCCAAAACCAGACAAAGACCACATCAAAAAGAAAAATTACAGACCAATACCCTTGATGAACACAGATGCGAAAATTCTCACCAAAATACTAGCCAATAGGATCCAACAGAACATTAAAAGGATTATTCACCACAACCAAGTGGGATTTATTCCTGTGCTGCCAGGATGGTTCAACATCCATAAATCAATCAATATGATACCATACATTAATAAGAGAAGGAACAAGAACCATATGATACTCTCAATAAATGCTGAAAAGGCATTTGACAAAGTACAGCACTCTTTCTTGATCAAAACTTCTCAAAGTGTAAGGATAGAGGGTACATACATCACTACCATCAAAGCCATCTATGAAAAACCCATAGTGAATATTATTCTCACTGGGGAAAAACTGAGAGCTTTTCTGCTAAGGTCAGGAACATGGCAGGGATGTCCACTATCACCACTGCTATTCAACATAGTACTAGAAAACCTAACCTCAGCAATCAGACAACAAAAAGAAATAAAAGACATCCAAATCAGCAAAGAAGAAGGCAAACTTTCACTCTTTGCATATAATATGATACTTTGTGTGGAAAACCCAAAAGACTCCACTCCAAAACTGCAAGAACACATAAAAGACTTTAGTAAAGTGTCAGGATATAAAATCAATGCACAGAAATCAGCTGCATTTCTATATATGAACAGCAATACAAAAGAAAGAGAAATTAAGGAGTCAATCCCATTTACAGTTGCACCCGAAACCATTAGGAATAAACCTAACCAAAGAGGAAAAGAACCTGTACTCAGAGTACTATAAAGTACTCATGAATGAAATTGAGGAAGACACAAAGAAATGGAAAAAGGTTCCATGCTCATGGATTAGAAGAACAAATATTGTGAAAATGTCTAATGCTACCTAAAGCAATCTACACATTTAATGCAATCCCTATCAAAATCCCATCCATTTTTTCCAAAGTAATGGAACAAATAATTCTAAAATTTATATGGAATCAGAAAAGACCTCATATAGCCAGAGGAATATTGAAAAAGAAAGCCAAAGTTGGCGGCATCACAATTACAGACTTCGAGCTCTATTACAAAGCTGTCACTATCAAGACAGTATGGTACTGGCACAAAAACAGACACATAGATCAATGGAACACAGATCAATGGAATAGAGAGCCCAGAAATGGACCCTCAATGCTATGGTCAACCGATCTTTGACAAAGCAGGAAAGAATGTCCAATGAAAAAAGGAAAAACAAAAAACAAAAACAAAAACAAAAAACAGTCTCTTCAACAAATGGTGTTGGGAAAATTGGACAGCCACATGCAGAAAAATGAAACCAGACCATTTCCTTACACCAAATACAAAAATAGACTCAGAATGGATGAAAGACCTCAGTATGGGACTGGAATCCATCCAAATCCTTGAGGAAAAATCAGGCAGCAATCTCTTTGACCTCAGCCGCAGCAACTTCTTCCTAGAAATATTGCCAATGGCAAGAAAAGCAAGGAAAAATCAACTATTGGGATTTCATTAAGATCAAAAGCTTTTGCACAGCAAAGGAAACAGTTAACAAAACCAAAAGACAACTGACAGAATGGGAGAAGATATTTACATGTGATATATCAGATAAAGGTCTAGTATCCAAAATCTATTAAGAACTTATCAATCTCAACACCCAAAGAACAAATAATCCAATCAAGAAATGAGAAGAAATGAACAGACATTTCTGCAAAAAGGACATCCAAATGGCCAACAAACACATGAAAAAGTTCTCAATATCACTCAGTATCAGGGAAATACAAATCAAAACCACAATGAGAAGGGCACCTGGGTGGCTCAGTGGGTTAAAGCCTCTGCCTTCAGCTCAGGTCATGATCCCGGGGTCCTGGGATCCAGCCCCGCATCGGGCTCTCTGCTTTCACGGGGAGCCTGCTTCCTCCTCTCTCTCTGCCTGCATCTCTCCTACTTGTGATCTCTGTCTGTCAAATAAATAAATAAAAAATCTTAAAAAAAAAAAAAACACAATGAGATACCACCTCACACCAGTCAGAATGGCTATAATTAACAAGTGAGGAAACGACAGATGTTGGCAAGGATGCATAGAAAGAGGAACCCTCCTACACTGATGGTGGGAATGCAAGCTGGAGCAGCCACTCTGGAAAATAGCACGGAGATTCCTCAAAAAGTTGAAAATAAAGATACCCAATGACCCAGGAATCGCACTACTAGGTATTTACCCTAATGATACAACTGTAGTGATCCAAAAGGGCGTGCACATATGAATGTTTATAGCAGCAATGTTCACAGTAGCCAAACTATGGAAAGAATCTAGATGTCCATCAACAGATGAATTGATAAAGAAGATGTGGTGTGTACACACACACACACACACACACACACACACACACACACACAATGGAATACTATGTAGCCATCAAAATAAATGATATCTTGCCATTTGCAACAACGTGGGTGGAACTAGAGAGTATCATGCTGAGTGAAATAAGTCAATCAGAGAAAGACAATTATCATATGATCTCACTGATATGAGGAATTTGAGAGGTAGGTTGAGGTAGGGAAGGAAAAAAAATGAAATAAGATGGGATCAGGAGGGAGACAAACCATAAGAGACTCTTAATCTCACAAAACAAAGTGAGGGTTGCTGTGGGGTGGGGGAAATGGACAGGGTGGTTGGGTTATGAACACTGGGGAGGGTATGGGCTATGGTGAGTGCTGTGAAATGTGTAAGCCTGATAATTCACAGACCCGTATCCTGGGGCAAATAATACATTATATGTTAATAAAAATAATTTTAAAAAATCTCTGTATCAATAATTCAGATATCACAAATGGATTTTTAAGTTTTACTCTTTTCTTAGATACCTCAAACTTGTTCCATTGTTCCCAATGATTTTTCCTTACATTCATCATTATGCACTTTTCATCTCTAATTTATTCTTCTTATTTCTACTTCAAAACTGATCTGTCATAATTGCTCATTCTAATTTAACCTCTTTCTTCCTTATGTTCTTCCTATATTTATTTTAGTCACACAACACATGTATATTACTTAAATGAAGCAATGGAATTATCAAGCCAAGCTTTCCCTGTTTCCCCCATATATATTCTATTAAATTGTATGCAAGCAGATGTTATTTTTGTTATACTCTTATCTGTAAAGAACAATATTATACTATACAATATTATCTTATCCTTATTCTAAAAAAATATTTTTAAAAACATTACTATATTAATAACAAATTATTTCTTTCAGAAGCATTATAAAAATGAATGTTCACTTTTCATTATAATTGATCTGTATCTTATTTAGATTCATTATTTCTCATATTCTATGATTTTCCTTAGAATCTTCATTTAGCTGCAACTAAAGACCTACAAATAATCCCTTTTTACTTTGCCTTATATAAAGGGCAAAAGTTATATAATCACATCAATTAATTAAATATTTAAGGTAATTTAACAAATGTGATAGTATATGCAAAATTAAAATAAATGTGGTACTAATGAGAGTCATATTACCATGATTAATTGCATAATTAATTCCAAAAGAATTAATAACTATTATGACATTAGTTTAAAGTTTCATTTTTAATAATATGAAGATTGAAATTAGAAATTTTACTACTTTTTATGTCAAAATGTATAGTTAGCTAAAAATTAGTATTCTTTCTTTTTTAGTTCATCTTAGCATTATTAATAATTTAAATCATTTTTTATTTATGTGAATTAAAATGGAATACCTAATCTGTTAACATTCACAGTTAATGTAGGTGTAAATTACAAAGCATTTTCTATTTTTCCTCTAATTTATTTTGAGCTATAACTATGGTGTTCTAGGTTCTTTGTAGATCTTCTCATTTCCTTTATATATTTTTGTATAGTAATTTTGAAGAAAGGAAGGTTTAGAGACAAAGTAAGAATATTCATTCCTTTTTCATCAATTCATTCAGCAAACATTTATTGAATTCATATTCTCTGAGCTTGTAACTAAGGAGCTATAAAATGCTTTGAAAAAAAGTGTATCCTTTTCAGTGAGCTGGCAGTCTCAGTTAAAAAACATACATAGTGAAAGAAAAATTGTGGTATCTTATCATTTGGGTGACACAACTTTCAAACTTGCTGGTAACAGTCCTGTCTTATACCAGTTCTTCTATTGTCCATCTGATTAGCACCCCTTCTACACTTATAAGTGTACTTTTTTTATAGGATCAATTATACATTTATCCTAGTTAAACAATGTCCAATGCCTCACTCAAAAGACTGTACCTAGTAGGCATTCATACATTAAATAAAAGTTAGTTCATAGTTCAAGTTTCAGGGCAATTGCTCATGGATGACCCTACTTGCCCAGCTGTCTCCCATCCCACAAATATATGACCAGATAAGCAGATTTTATTAAAGATTTTTACCCTAGATTCCAAGATATTGCAGTATCCTTGGCCTCAGATACTGAACTATTTTGCATTAAACAACTGTGTGAGGAGTTACATCCTCCTCTAAGTATTTCCAGGTAGGAGTTAGGACAATTTCTGGAATCTATATATCACTCGTTGAAGTAGGACTTATATTTCACTATTTAGAAATTCTCATTTTTATTTCCCTGGAATATTAACTCATTGAATATTATTCTAGATTGAAACAAAACTAATAAACTTTATATACTCTGGATTACGAATGGCATTTTATCACTGCTATTATTATTTGGAAACAGATATAGCTGAAATATTTCTCTTCCTAAATATATTTGCTATAGTTTGGTATGTCATCATGACAGATACTGAGATCTACAAATGCAACTCATCCAAAGCCTTCTCAACTTTTGATAAGAAAAACCTTCTTCCCTTATCTCCACATCCTCACTGACACTTATCTCTTGTCTTTCTGATAAGAACCATTCTAGCAGGTAAGACATGGTATCTCATTTTGGCTTGCATTTGCATTTCTTTGATGATTAGTGGTGCCAAGCATCCTTTCTTGTACCTTTTGCCCATCTGATTATCTACTTAAGAGAGATGTCTATTTAATTCTTTAGCCCATTTTTAAACCATATTGTTTGTCTTTTTGATATTAAGTTGCACGAGTTCTTTATATATTTTGGATATCAACCCCTTATCAGATATGTGGTTTGCAAATATTTTCTCCATTCTGCAGCTTTTTTCATTTTGTCAACAGTTTCTTTGCTGTGTAGAAAATTCTTAGTTTGATATAGTCCCACTTGTATTTTTTTCCTTTTGTCGCCTGAGCTTTTACTGTCACATAAAAAAGAAATTGCCCATTCCAATGTCAAGGAACTTCTGCATATGTTTTATTTCTAGGAATTTTACAGTATCAAGTTTTTGTGTAAATCTTTGACCCATTTCAAGTTAATGTTTGTGAGTGGTATAGGATAAGGGTCTGATTTCCTTTCTCTGCACATGTTTACCAACTTTCTTAGCATCATTTGTAGGAGAGACTATACTCTTACCGTTGAATGTTTTTGGTTCCCATGTCAAATATTAGTTCAACATATATGTGGGTGTTATGTCTGGGCTTTCTATTCTGTTTCTTTCAACTATATGTCTATTTTTATGTCAGTATCATACTCTTTTAACTACTATAGCTTTGCAGTATAGTTTAAAATCAGGAACTGTGATGTCTCTGGTTTTGTTTCTCTTCCTCAGGACTACTTTAGCTATTTGAGGACTTTATAGTTCCACATAAATTTTAGGATTTTTGTTTGTCCATTTCTGTGAAAACACTGGAATTTTTACAAGGATTGCATTGTACAGATACCTTTGGGTGGTATGACATTTTAAGATATAATTCCTTCAATCCATAAATATGAAATGTCTTTCTATTTGGGTTTTCTTCAATTGCTTTCATCAAAGTCTTATAGTTTTCTTTTGCCCAAATCTTGCACTTCCTGAAGTATTTTGTTTTTGATGTTATTACAAGGGGAACAGTTTTCTTTATTTCTTTTTAGATGTTTCATTGTTAGTGTACAGAAATGCAACTGATTTTTATGTTGATTTTTTATGCTGAAAATTTACTGAAATCGTTGATCAGTTCCTACTTTTTTGTTTACTCATTAGAATTTTCCAAATATAAGATCATATCATCTGCAAATAATGACAATTTTACTTCTTCCTTTCTCATTTGGATAACTAATTAGTCTTGCCAAATGCTCTGGTTAGGACTTCCAGCACTATGTTGGATAAGAGTGGTAAGAATGATTGCCTTTGTTTTGTTCCTCATCTTAGAGAAAAATCTTTCTGTTTTTCATTCTTGAATATGATGTTACTTGTATATTTGTTGTATATGGCTTTATTATGTTGAGGTATATTCCTTCTCTACCCAATGTGTTGAGGATTTTCATCATGAAAGAATGTTGTATTTTGTCAAATACCAACAGCCTAGCTGATGAGAGATCTGGCCAACAGCCAATAAAAAGCTAATACATTTTGAAGTGCCAATTCACTCCAAAGGGCTTTTTTCAATAACAGCCCCTTCCACCTTCTTCTTTTCTTCTGTAAGAGCATTCCTTTCCTTTATTCTCTGGACTTGTCTATGGCTTTTGCTATAGTTTGCTTGTCCCAAATTACAATTACTCTGCTATTTCTAAATAAACAATTTTATGGGTAAAATAATTGATTGTTTTACTTTAAAGACTGACATTATGATGAATTGATATTATGTGCCTTCATTACTGAAAGTCCTTGTCAAAATTCTCATCTTCGGCAGAACTTGTTCAAGTAGCTACAAACTGTCGCCAAGGTCAGATTTTTATTCTTTTGTTTATACTGCCTTCTTTGGTTGATATTCTACTAAACTTGGCTCTTTATTTTTCAGGACTGTAGCATTCATATGTATGGTTATTAAGAAAATAATATTTTTATGACCACTTCTAGCATTACCTAGAAGAAGGAATTTATGGACTGGTTCAGCCTGAACTATGTGCTCAACCTTCGTATTATGAGATAGAAATGACTTAGTACAATATAGATCACAAAATGAAGAGTTTGAGCTCTTAAGAGGCAGAAAAACGAGAAATAATCCAAGAAGGCAAATAAAATATAAACATACAAAATTATATATATTATTCTAATATATAGGAATTATATTTCACATATATTTTTTCCTATGGTCTTTGGTAACTTCCTATTTTATTTTTAATTGTATGTTTCTGTCTAGGTGTGAGATTAAAATAAAAATTTATATTAATTACAGGAAATTCTGTTTGCACAACCAGATGATGTGCTGGGAAACACATACTTGATAATATGGCTCCAATGTATATACCTAATGTTTTACAAAATAAATATAAAAATAATCAAGTAAGATAGCTTTGATAAATATCAATTCTTTATTCTTCAGGATATATAATTCTTGAGCAAAAAGAGAGGATGTTTTCATCTGGTAAATAGCAAAAGTGTTGTGGAAAGATACTTAAAATCATGCTAGTTTTCCCTATTATATGTGAAGAATAAATGTCATTCCCAAATTAACAGGAATTTAAATGCAAATTGTAATATAAATATTTGCAAAACAAAAAACTTAAAGAAGAAGCAGAACTACAAACTGAAGTTGCATTGGATGGAAGGTAATGTTAAAACCAGAAACATAAAAGTATAAAACCAAATAATTCAGTTATTATAGTGAATCAAAATTTTGATTTTTCTTCTTAAATATAATCTCTTAATAGCATAAAGTAATACAAATTAAACTTTATCTTACTTAAAACAATCATTTAATAGAATGATATAGAAAACTTAACACTTGTCATACACATATAATTATCATACATATTGATCAATGAAAGCCAGACCTTGGCTTTCTATCAATATTGATAAATTAAACAGTATATTTTTTTAAGTAAATAAGCTTATAGTCTTGAACAAGAAAATCCAAATAAACAATCATAAGCAAAGATAGCTTCACACAGTGGAGCATCTCCAAAGGCCCAGCAACTTCAAAGTAAACCAAAGATGGGGCGCCTGGGTGGCTCAGTGGGTTAAGCCGCTGCCTTCGGCTCAGGTCATGATCTCAGGGTCCTGGGATCGAGTCCCGCATCGGGCTCTCTGCTCAGCGGGGAGCCTGCTTCCCTCTCTCTCTCTCTGCCTGCTTCTCCATCTACTTGTGATTTCTCTCTGTCAAATAAATAAATAAAATCTTTAAAAAAAAAAAAAAAAAAAAAAAGTAAACCAAAGATTGTGTTTCTAAATACATAAATTTTGGGACCCAACACAATCCTACTGAAACAATGCCCAGGAATAAAACCTCAGATTATTTTTGTTGCTGTTGTTCAAATCTAGTTACATGATATTGGCAGTTAGCCAATTTGAAAAAAAATTGCATACACTCTATATTTGAGTTTACTTAACAAGAAAACAAAGAGAAATTTAAGCTTGAGATTGGCATACTAATGACAACAATTATAACATCAAGTGAATCCTGACCAAATAATAGGCACTAACTTGAGTGCTTTATATGGACAATCTTATTCAATCCCTAAATTATATGAGTTATGCTTATTCCTGTTTCATGTGCTTAGAAATTGAGAGTTAAAGAGGTTAACTGCCTGGTTTACAGACACTTTTCTCCTTTTCTCAGTATATGGGTTTGTAAATGTGTGTGTATGTATATATGTATATATGTGTATATATACATATACATATTTATTTATTTATTTATGCATGCATACATATTTTAAAGTAACAGTAAAAGCATTATTGGTAATGAAATGATTAACAATGTTGGAGTCAGGAAAGTGGATCTCCCATGGCCAAATGGAGCTTATCAGATCAAGCAGAATCATGGGCTTTGAAAACAAAGATATTCTCTTGATGTAATAATTAAAAAAGGACCCAAATATGAGATCTTAAAATAATTAGTAGAGGCTAATAAGAATAAAGCAGTAGATAAGAATATTCTCCACAAATCATACACATGCCCTTTTATCTAGCATCTACAGATAAAGGAAATAAAATATTTCATGCAAATATAAAATTGATTAACCTCTTGATTCAGGTAAAACTATCCCTGAAATGTTAACAGAGTTAAAAGGGCAACATTAGTAAATATTTTTAGAAGAATTAAAACACTGTAGGAATAATAATATTTGTAAAATAGTCACCTAATTGTTAACAAATACATTTTCTAAATGTTTCTGATGCATATTAGTACATATGCTATTGCTGTTGTTAGAACATAAAAATATACATGGGCCACCAGGGTGACTAGACTTTGACTTGATATGGGCTCAGGTCATGGTCTCAGGGTGGTGAGATCAAGCCCTGATCTCTGGAAGTCTGCTTGGGATTCTTTCCCTCTTTCTCTCTGCCCATCCCCCTCCCCTCATGTGCACCTGTGCTCTCTCTCTGTCTCAAAATAAATAAATCAATTAAAAAAAAAAGAATAAAGAAACAATTAGGGCCATTATTTTGTGGATAGACACTTTAAACTCTAAACTTCACCTGGATTATCAGGAACTAGAAATCAGTTCATACATATACCCTTTTAGTATTTTAGCTTACTTAGAGATGCAGGGGAAAGGAGTGGAGTGGAGTGGAGAGAGAGATTGATTGAGAAACATGCTTAGAAGAAGATTAGTTCTGTTTCACTGAAAGCCTGACTTTTTACTGGGTAGGTGTTAGAGAAATGGATGGCAGAAATTTAATGGGAAGACAAAGTGTCAGGAATCTGGAAAGAAGATAATCTGCTTTCATGATGTGGGCTCCTCTTGCAAATTAAGGGCTCAGCCTTCATTTTTGGATGGTTGTCTAGACCTAGTTAGGTCAGAGAGTGTAACTCTCTTATTGTCTTTAAAATTGGACTATTTTATTGTTTAATCTAACCAATAAAGATATCTCATAATCTTGAGAAGTATAAGTAACTACCAGAACTGCTGTTTCTTCCCTATAAATGAAGACATACTTACCTTATGTGGAGAGTATCTGTAAGGAGTAGAAAGGTAATAGGAATAGCAAATTACTGATACATAATAAATATAGAATACAAATTATTTATTGCTACCTTTACTTTTAATATAGTTAGAATTATTATTTTAATTATTTTTTACTATTATCTAAATGTTATTCAAATGTGTTCTGTCAATATGAGTAATTACCACATAGCATAAATATCTGTTCATACTCAAGGATGTAAGGAAACAAGACACTAGTATAGTTTAAGCATTTACTATTAGTGTCTGAATGTGCTTGCTTTATTAAGATGGACTATATTTTCTACATGTGTATAACAGAAATCATAATATTTCCCTGACATATTTGCAGTTGTTTTTTGAAGCTTACAATTATAAAACCCATACAAAAGTACAATGTGAATTCTACAATACTATACCAATTAAAGTCATCTTTAATATTAACAAACTGATTTTTGAAAATAAAAGTGGCAAATGTAAAATCGTCAAAATTCTTAGAACAGTTTTCATTGTAGGAGCTCAAAAAACTTTTTAAAAGTGAGGTTATTTATTAAAAGAGCTTAGAATAATTGCTCCCTTTTAAGTCTTAGGAAAGTATCATGCAAATAACACCAATTGAAGAGATGGCTTATAGGCATGTTGAACTAGGTCTAATTGAACCAACAATGAAAATTATGTTACTGCAGTCAAATCCCACAGTAACAACAGTGCTGTATCGTGAGCTTTTCTTATTCTTTTATCTAATCCTTATAAAGAAAACAAATATCAATGTGGACTTTTTTAGATAATACTGTTCTGTCCAGTAAAATCACCAATGAAGGAAATAACCATGTAATTAGAACTTTGTGCTTTAACATATGGAGCATAATTAATACTCATAACTATTACCTAATGAACCTGGAACTAAAAGAAAATTATTTAGCTGAATAGCTAACTACTGTCTAGACATTATGAAAAGCAAATGCAAGCATTAACAGATCCAGTGTCATAAAAAGAGTAAGTTAAATTGTAAAGAGAAGGGGTGCCTGGGTGGCTTAGTGGGTAAATGCCTCTGCCTTTGGCTCAGGTCATGATCCCAGGGTCCTGAAATGGAGCCCTGCATGGGGCTCTCTGCTCAGCAGAAAGCCTGCATCCCCCTCTCTCTCTCTGCCTGCCCCTCTGCCTGCTTGTGATCTCTGTCTGTCAAATAAATAAATAAAATCTTTAAAAAAATTTGTAAAGAAAATGTCTAAACATGTTGTTGATCAGATAATACTGAATTTTTAGGTTGAGATTTAAGGGTATCTGGAAATTGTATGCTACTGAATTATATGTTAATTAACAATGAGAAATTATTAATAATCCTCAGCTCCACTTCTAGTAAAAATTCTTAAAGCAAATCATGCTATCATTACAAAAAATGCAAAATAGTTCATAATCATTTGAAAGAATTCAAGATATTTTGCCAATATTTTGGAGAACTCTTCCTAAGAAACCAACTGCCTATAATATATACAATAAGATCCATAACTGGGAGTCTAGAGAGGACTATATTTTCAATATGTAATGAGTCCAGTCATCCATCAGCTGACCAAAATTATACCCTTGAGAGAGAAAAAAATTATATTTACCTTTCATTTTACATGAAGTTTGGTGAATAATTCTTGACATTTATTTAACAAATGTGTACTTCTCAAAAGTTTCGTAATGCACCAGTCATTCCTAAAATATTTCATTCTACTAGATTCTATGCTAAAGACTGTTGCAACAAAGATGTTCTATCTAATTTTACAAGATTAATTTAAACTGAGTTACTCTTTTATATACATTCTAATGATATAATACAGCCTAGAGTCTGCACTGACCTTGTATAATTTCCATGGGACATGTAAAGGTGTAAAAGTATATAAATAAAAGCCAAAATATTGAAGAAAATGTGACTTATCTACCAAGTAATGAAAGCAAAGTAGGTTTTTTGTTTTGTTTTGTTTTTCTATTTTGCCAAAAAGCATCTTTACTTTGGTTCTAGGCAATTATGTTTAGCTCTATCTCAGGATTTCAAAGGACTGAGAGATATATGGGGGCATTTTTGAATCCAAAATAATTCTTACGTAGCTGACATTTTTCCCCTTCTCAGTAGAAGTAAGTTTAGATAGAACAATCTTGGAATATTCAATTAGAGTCATATATTACCACTGATAAATTGGTTTAAAATTCTAAGTACTTCTACGTAGCTGAGGGAAATCATCAAAACACTTCAGAATTTAAAAGAAATCTATAACTTAGTTTGTATTAAATTGCACTCTTACAAGATAGAGCTTTCAAAATAGTGTAAGATGGAGCATATGCAGATGTCATGTTTCCTTTTCTTCTCCAAATTTACACTGGTTCTTCCTTATATTATTAGGGATCTGATAATCAGGATTTGGGTAGGAAACACAAGCTGGTCTTCTCCTTGCTTTTATTCTAGGACTGTTTACTTATTCCTAGATTTGGGGGCAAAAATGAGTCAAATGCACCCAAATATGCATACAAATTGTGTTTTTATATAGTGCGAGTCCATCAACACAGGTTTATATTTGTTTTATGTAGTTTTTTTTTAATTAGATAGCAAAAGAAAAATACATTTATATTCTCTTTTGTATTTATATCTGTAGTTATATTTCCTAGTTTCATATCTTACATTGTTTCAACATAACTGCCTTGACTTCTTTCTTCTCAGTTGAAATAGACTTTTTATTACTAAAGTAAACTAGTATTATCTCAGTTTTGCTTAATGTGTAAACAGTATTAATGTCTTCATTTTTTAAAGACTATTTTTCTGGGTATTGAATTCTTGGCTAACCATCTTTTCTTTCAGAACTTTGAATAGGTCATTCCACCGACCTATACTCTCTGTCATTTCTGATGAGAAATCAGCTGTTTATGTAACTGAAGATCACTTGCATATGATGCATCATTTTTTGTTTGCTCCTTTCTAGGTTCTCTCTTGGCCTCTGGATTTTTTTTTTTAAGATTTTATTTATTTATTTGACAGAGAGAAATCACAAGTAGGCAGAGAGGCAGGCAGAGAGAGAGAGAGAGAGAGAGAGAGGAGGAAGCAGGCTCCCTGCTGAGCAGAGAGCCCGATGTGGGACTCAATCCCAGGACCCTGAGATCATGACCTGAGCCAAAGGCAGCAGCTTAACCCACTGAGCCACCCAGGCACCCTTGGCCTCTGGATTTTGACAGTTTGATCATAGACTCATCTCAGCATGGGTCTCTTTGATTTTTATCCAACTTGGAGTTAATTAAGCTGTTAATCAATTTTGGGGAGTTTTAGTCATTATTTCTTCAAATATTCTTTCTGATTCTTTCTCACTTCTCCTTCTGGTATTTCTATTATATGTATGTTAGTATGGTTAATAGTGTCCCACAGGTCTCTGAAGGTCATTTATTTTTCTTCACTTTATTATTTCTGTTACTTAGAAGGCATAATCCCAATTGATCTATCTGTTAATTAATTTTTCTGCTGCTCAAATCTGGAGTTGAACACTTCTAGAGAATTTGCCATTTCATTACTATAATTTCTACCTCAAGAATTCTTTTTCTTTTAAAAAAACCTATCTCTATATTAATATTCTCTATTTGATGGGTCATCAATGTCAGATTTTCCTTTAATTTTTGGACATAATATTCTTTACAGTTTGTACATATTTATGAGGGTGGATTAGACTTTATATAGTATAAAAAGACTATAATTTGTACAGTAGGTATAATATCTGGGCTTCCTCTGTGACAGTTTCTGCAGACACCTTTTTCCTATTTATTTGCCATACTTCAGTGCTTACTTGTGTGTTTCATAATGTATTGTTGAAAAATGGACATTTAAATAATATAAAGTGACAATTCTTTAAATCAGAACCAACCATCACAGGGTTTTGTATTGCTGTTTGTTTTTATTATTGTTGTTGCTTCTGTTGTTTTGTTTAGAAACTTTCCTGAACTAATTCTGTAAAGTCTATACTCTGATTAACTTTCAGAGTTCTGAAAAAGTTGTTTTGTTTTGTTTTGTTTTTATTTTTTTCCAGGGCTTTCACTGCTTTCACAGATGAGTAGGTTTTCAGATATCCTTACTCAGGTATCTTGAAGTATTCTCTCACCATACATTTTTAATTCAGCAGAAAACCCCTAGATGACCTAAGTAATTGAAGAATATGTAAAAGTCATTCACTGAAACACATCAGTTCAGGTGGCTGGAAAAATAATTGAAATTTGAATTCTACTTTGAGGCTTACCACTTTGCCTTTATGAGGAAACAGTCTTGTATTAGCACTGCTATTTTTAACTCTACCAACTACAGCTTCTTCCTCCTCTAAAAATAGCAGTTAGTGTTTCTTAATTTATTTAGCTTTTTATTCAGTAAGGTCAGAGTAGTTCAATTCTCATCTCTTGAACCTAAATCCTAGAGGATCAAATTAATTCTGTTGTCAATAGGTCACCAAATAACATATCTAACCATAATTAAAGCAAACAAGTACTTTTCATAGCTTTACTGTAATGTAATAAATAAATTTTTTCCTGAATTTTCTCCCATATTCTGGGTCCTCACAAAATATGAGTATCATGGTGGTCTTCATTTGGTAATAGGAGCCTGGTTCATATTCTGAAAGCAAATTTATCTTCAAGTGTGCTTTGGAAGATGTCTTGACCAGAAATGAGATATGATCAATATTACATCTACGACCAAGATTATTGAGGATTTACCCTAGAAAGGGAGGGGGAGGTAGTCCACTCATACCCAATAAGTTCTATGAAGGCCAAAACTCCTGTGTGTGATATTTAAAGACTGACCCTAAGGCACTAATAAGGTTATGCTTGGCAAGTCTGATGGTAGCAAGCTGCCCTCCCCATGCCAGACTTGATGTATAGTCAGTGCACTGCAGTTTATGGAAAGAGTTAGTGAAGAACTCATTCTTCTGCCTTTGGAGGAGCCATTCTCTTACACATATCTGCATTCCTATCTCAAGCACCATCATTTAGAGGCCTCCTTATGAAGGCTTTAGCTAAAGCATTGTTCTCTAATTTGACTCAGTACTTTTCCATTCCTGGCCTTTCTCCATCTCACATAGCCCATGGATCCATAAAAGAAAGGATAGAAGCCCTTTCTTTAGGGCTCCTTGGCACAGAGATGAATAGTCTCATCTGTACTGCATCTACCCAAATCCCACCTGGTGCCATTCTGTGGGGGAAAATGAAACCTTGAGGAACAGAGACTGTTTTTTGTTTTTCATTGTTGTTATTTTTTTCCTCCTGCTTATACAGTCATGGTAAGAGAATAAAGTCTCCGTTGTAACTTTAAGTTTATACTGCTGTTTTAATTGACCATCTAAACACCCGCTTATCAAATCTAGCCCCTCTTCCTGAAATAAAATTAGTGAGGATTGGAATTTCAGGTTCTATTTTATCTTTCAATGAATCTAACATTTATTACAGTTATCTCTGAAACAACTAGCTTAATTTCAGGGTTTTTTTTTAGTTAAAAGTCATTTTATGGTTTGCTGCAAAAATTCCATAGTCCACAGAAACCCAGTTTATTTTTCTCTCTTCCTTCCTAAAGAAGAAATATCTGTCATATGAATCTGGTCAACTTTTTAGGCTGGTAACATGTATAAAAGTTTTCTAAGTCATTCATTATCAGAGACAGATTAATGGAAACTCTTGAGAATTCACATCATTCATAATATTGGCCCCAAATTGTTGCCCTTTCTTCCTCTTTTTTCTGCCTCTGTGGCCCATATTATCTAGAATATTTTAATATTATCAAATCACTGCTCAAATTATTTCCCTTTAGTTATTACAACTAATAACTAATAATTGATGGTATCATCAAATAATTCTCAAGGTTCCTTTATCATATAGCTTCGATTTTTTTTTTTTCTGATATCTAAGTGATGGAGCCACTGCAAAATCCACTGTTATCTCCAGTGGATTATTTTTCAGTGGACTATACAGGGTAGTCATCTGAAATCATCCCACAAAACTCTGCCATTGATACTACTTCATCTTTTGTAAACGCAGATTACAATTATTTAAGTATTCATAGAGCAGGATGGATTAAGTTTTTGGTTATTTTGTAGCATTACATATTTTTTGGTTATTTTGTAGTATTTTAGAACTTACCTTTGAATTAATTTCATGTTATACAGCAATCACCTTGCTCTCCATATGAAAAATCATTTACTTCCCCTAATGACTCATAGGATAATATCATATGGTTTCAGCACTTTAAATTTTAATTTCCAAGAGTTAGTACTAATAATGTGATAACTTTTGCACCACATATTCAAAAGTTCTATAGTCATGGTGTAGGTATCTTCCTAGATAAGACATAAGAGTATGGCTTAATTTTTGAGAAAGACATTTACTTCAACTTATAGCAAAAATGCCATAAGACGTTATCAGATACACTCTATGTATTATATAGATTCTCTCAAACTTACTTGTTTTCCTAGGCACCTGGTTACCACCTCTCTCACTGCAGCAATATGACAGAAACCTCATTTAGCAAGAATGGCTGTCACTAATTCCACTGATATGGCTCTTGTATGGTCTTCATAATACACATTGTGCCTGTGGCTGACCCAAATGGACCCAAGAAACTTTAACTCTTCCCATCTTATATTTAGATGTAGCATCATACTATAATTTATCAGATATGGCTTCCCCAGCAACTTCCCAAAATGGACTACAATCTGTAAGGGCGCAAGAACTGGCTTTCCAGGAAACCAATTATGATTAATGGGAAAGAGTAAATAAGAGTGTACTGACAAAATAATTCCTTTCCTTTTCTTGCTCCAGTAGATAATTCTGAGATGTAACTTTCCTATACAATCTGTCTAGAGGCATCTCATGTCTCATGAAACAGTGACTACTTTGGCAATGTACATTATATAATTCTGTACTTTATGTACCACTAGGCTTTTCTACAATTCTTACTGCTTTGGAATTGGATCTCCTTAAGCATTAGCCTTATGTCTTACATCAGGCTCTATTTCTAGTGAACCTAGCTAAAACAATAGATATTAGTAGTAGTTCTATTAATTACACGATGATAATGGTCACCTGCAATAATTTTTAGCCCTTGATGGCATAATTTATTAAGCTATGGCTAAACTGATTCAAGTGCAAAGAGACTGCAGAGAGATCGTTCAAGTAGCTGTGGGATTTAATAAGTATGTAGATAATATTATCATATGGTATCATATGGTATAGGATGGCTTTTACATGGTATTTAATATAAGAAAATGACATTTAATCAATGTAAAGCATGCTCTAAACAAACAAATGGGACCTCTATGGCAACTTCAAAGTTAGTCTTCTTCCTAGCAAAGACAGAAAACACTATCCTGACAATCTCCTTCAGCATCTGATTATCTGCATAGCAAATCTATAAGGTGCACTTCACACACAATCTTTATATATTTTATTAATAGATCTTTTCTTCAGAAAAGGTCTCAGGATGGGGAGTATTGCTTGGATAAGTCTGAGAAGCTCCTGAAATTCCAGAATTAGCAAAAGCACCTTTTTCATCTTTTTCAGAGAAAAACAGACATACTGCCATGGAGTAAGTTACTTTCAAAATCATGATTGTCTCCCTAAGACATATCTCCTCCATCACCCACACTGTCTTCAGATCTGTAATTAGATTTAGGTCTCAGTATCACCAAATAAGAATGTATAAGCCCTGCTCTATCTTTATCTGGGTCCACAAGAATATCCATTCCAAATCTCAAAGCCTCATTGTTTCCCCCAAATATCCTGAATTTCACATGATAAATTTTGTGAGGATACTAATTCAATTGACATTGTAAGTCTGCAAACAGTACAATTAGACTTAGTGTCCAATGTCCAATGGACCTATAGTAAATAAAAGATGCTTTTAAGGCCACCTTAGAAGATCTCTAGTTTCATATGACTCTCAAGATGAGAAACTAAAAACCTGAGCTTGTCTTCATTATGTAAGAATTCCAGGGCATTCAGAAAAAGCCATCCCATCTCATAATCCTTTTAATTATCATTATTTCCATAACAGTTGAGTGAGCAGCAAGTTGGTCCCCCAAGGCATCTGTATTATAAGCACTTAATCACAGTCAACCACAGGTGATCATTTGATTAATGGTGATGCCTCTGCATGCTGAGGATTGCTAGCATTCCATTTCCACTGGCATGATATTTAAATCCATTTCAAAACTCCTTATTGAGTGCTTATTTTCTGAGTTTACTCCTAAAATTAATTTATTGGTCCTGTCAGAAAATAATTCAGACCAGTGTTTGTAACCTAGAAAAATGTATAGAAAGAAATTTTAAACATGTTAAACCAGTATTAGAAGACTGAAAAGGCAAAACAAAACAGTGAAGTTATACAGAAATAGAAATGGCACTAACTACCACACTTACTGCTGAGGATAGAAAGGTGAGGTGTTGAAAATGATAGTACTAATCAGTACCAAAGTAGTATCCCTATAGAGCTTAGATTCAGATCTCCAAGAAACCTATTGATGCCAGGGCATTACTGGTAATTCAAGGTCTTGGAAAAAGGGATCCAGATATCTGAATAAAGAATATTTCCCAACTATTACTAGAGGTTTAGAAACTTCAGAAAGGACTCTAAAAGAGCTGGAACTTATTTCTTAAAGAAGGAAATACTAGTCTACTAAGACATTAATGAAAAATGCATAGAAGGTCATTACAACTCTTCTCCCAATTGATAAAGAGTAATCCTCCCAGTGAGCAGAATAATATGCAATACACTTGGTTATCTATTCCATACAAAGGGGGAATTTCCCTCCAGTGGGATATTCACGGATTCCTGGGAAATGGCAAATGTTGGGGCAAGTTTTCTGGGTCCTGAAGTAAAAAGACTTGAAGGAGTTCAGGGGATTAGTTATGTATATGATCCATTGGGCCCTAAATAAATAGAACATTTGTGGCTCATGTTACTTTTTACTGGAAAAGATACATCAAAAGGATGCCTCTCAACAACTAAGTGGCTAGATGAATATCACCCAATTTATCTCTGGTCAATCTCAATGCTTTGTAATCCCATCAAGAGGAAATCTGTAATAATAAGAATGAAGGCTATGCACATACCCAAATACTTGACTACTTCTCCAAAGATTCTCTACCTATGCAGCTGCTACGTGAAACTTTCCAGAAGCCACTGCCATTGCTTGGATATACTAGCTGATTATCTTGTGCAAAGGCAATTATACTTGATCTTTTCCATCTGAATGAATGTACATATTCCATATATAAATGTGCTTTCATATCCAAGGTGCCTTAGCCAACACAATCCTCTGAAGACTTACAAAGAACTTTTCTGTACATTCATTATCCTCCATAATACTGTTGGAGGGAAAGGATCTATTCTATTGCCAAAAGCTTACCACAGCTGGCTAATGACCCCGAGAAGTATAAATTTTGCCATATGTCACCCCACTTATCAGAAGCTATCCTGACAAAATTTTCGAGTGATCTGTTCAAGATTCGGTTTAGATTCCGGTTCAGTGTTACTAATATGCAAGACTGGAGCAATGTCCTCTAGGATGTGATAAATGATACAGTTGTCTCTACTAACTAGAATACATGGGTTCCGGAAGCAATAAGTGAAAGCAAGAGAGGAACCTCTCATCATCTCTCTTTTGAAAACAAAAGGTTCTAGTCCAAACTATCCTAGTTTCTTTCTGATTAAAAACCCTGGTTCTACGAGATTATTTCCTTCAGTGGAAATGGTAAAGTTTTATTAAATATGAAACTATGACTGTCATCTGTCCACTCTGGTCTGTTCAGGCCAGTAAAAACAAAAACAAAAACAAAAAAAACCAAGCATATAAAATAGTTACTCTACTTAGGTAATGATCCTAATTTCCAGGAAACATTAGTGTTATTACCACAGGAGGTTTGATGGGAACAAAGAGGAATAGAACTCAGAAATTTCACAGAGCTGATTCTTAGTATCTACTTGCATAGTGATACGTATCAAGAAATGATTGCAACAATCACAATCCAATAAATACAAGATTTTTAAAGACTTTAAGTGCTTACCATGGATGAAAGAAATTTAGTGTGATTGGTCAATAAGAAAATGGATGAATATTCATTAAAGTCTCTGGAACAACTTCAACAATAACTAGTTTTATCAAACTTTGCACCCTATGCATTTTAGGACATACTGTGTTTCACAATCTTGAAGAAGATTTAGAATGATCAAACTAGTCACTCTCACCTTACAGAAAAAAGTGATGGATTTTGCACACACACACACATACACACACACACACACACACTTACACGTGCATTTGTGCACCTCAAACTGTAACATGGGGGATGGATGTAATGGTAGAGTATGAGTGGATATGAATGGTACAAGGGAAAGAATGTGTTAAATACATTTTAGGAGGTTCTCAGTTTCACCTAGAGTTATGTTTCTTGAGCCCTAAACTCCTTATAATCACTCCTCCTTGGAAGCTGATATCTCTTCTATCAGTAGCACCAGCTTTCCTACATTGTCTCAAGGTAAGTGGTAAAATTAAATTGTCTTAATTTTACATAATATCACTAACAATTAAATATGGAGGTATACATTTATTAATTCAAGTATTTAGATTGAGTATGTTAGATAATTTTAGTAGACTTATATTTATTATAAGAAATGCTAATAAAAGTATAAATTAATGCATAGTCTAATAATAGATATTATTATATATATATATAACAATTTTAATCTATATTGAATTGTCTATTGAATTAGCATTCATCACACTAAACAAAATAATCCTTAAGCTCCACAATTATTATTTAGCTACTTAATTTCATTTAGGTCATTAATTTTATAAGAAAAATAAAGTTCTTGTTTTTTTTTTTTCCTTGCCAAATTATCAAAAACAATCTTGCTCTTATACAGGTCACAATTGAATATGAGAATTTACTTACAACTGGAAATATACTGCACCATAATGATAATCTATATTAAGAGCATGATTAATCTATCACTTAGCATTTATGAGAAATTATTGTTCCTGCAGTATAATGTCAAAAATTCAGGCATTTCTACCAAAGTTTTAATTATTTCAATATATGTTTACAATAAAATTTCATATTTGTATAAGTATCTCTCCATGATGATGAATTTAAGCTTCAGATGAATACAAAATTTATCTCATTGGCATTTTGCTTTGGGTCCAAATGTTTATTCAGTATACTTCTACTTTACCATATCCTAGCAAACTGTTTTATCCTTTAAAAGGATTGCTGATTTTAGGCCCTATAAATATAGAATATTAAACAATTAGTTGCTATAACTACACTTCTTTCTGTCTCAAAATTATAGCAATGGATCCCAGGGAGCTTCCATCTTTTTTCCTACAATGGTTTCTGTAAGTGTTAAGATAATACATATAAACATAAAACAATTTTTAATGCAAAAGAACAACTCTGATACCTCACTTTTTATGGGTCTAAAACTGTTAACATACACTGACACTGACTTTGCAATGATTCTTTTTTTTTTTTTTTAAAGATTTTATTTATTTGACAGACAGAGATCACAAGTAGGCAGAGAGTCAGAGAGAGAGAAGGAAGCGGGCTTCCCACCGAGCAAATAGCCCGACGTGGGACTTGATCCCAGGACCCTGAGATCATGACCCGAGCCAAAGGCAGAGGCTTAACCCACTGAGCCACCCAGGCTCCCCTTGCAATGATTCTTATAACTAAAAAAGCTTTTGCTAAAACCAGGTTTCAATGTGATAGTCTACATAAATAGGATTCTAGATCTTCACTGATTTCTCTCAGGGTTCTTAAATCTTGGACTTAAATCCATCAACCTTAACAAAAAGTTATTCTTTAAATTCTAATTCCAAATTTAAAGCAAAGCAGATAAAAATCAGAAATCAAATAACACAATTTGAAAAATAACACCCTCAGTTGGCCATTACATGCCCCTCAGCAAGAACCAGATGTAGGGGCCTGGGAGAACTCAAACTTAGTATATCATTGACTGATTTGACCTGCAGTATACTTTCCCCACTAGGGGAACATTCACTCAATGCAGTGTCACAGATACACTGGAAGAGTGTATCTAAATTTATCTTGCACTGTGGCTCTTAACACATTTTTAGTTCATCCAAATTACATGCATTTGTTATCTTACATGCAAGATACCTGCCCTTATGTGGATATAATTTTACATTTTTTCCCAAATATATGTGCTCATAATGTCCACTGAGATATTCATTTTCAACATGAAAACATATTTTAAAAAATCCATTTTACATAGTACAACATAAAGTTAGGAGACAAGGTAAAAAAGGAGAAGGTACTAAGCATTCCCAGAATACAAAATGTCCTTCCGTGCCCACCTGCAGAATGACAATGAAACAACAACAACAAAATAGTACCCTATGGTCAGAAGCATGCTTTCAATCATTTTTTTGTTGTTGTTGGTTGTCTGCCTATGAGATAGAATATTTCTCATTCTTTATAAAGTTTTAACATATTGATATCTGAAAGTATAATTGGCAATTTGGAAAACTAGGTATCTTTTTTTATTTTTATTCTTTTTAAATATCAGAGATCTAGACTCATCATTTCCCTAAAATTCATTTTAGTGATTCATTTACTAAAATACTCTTACAAAAGAAATAAAATGCTCTTTTATCTTGAAAGCACAGGTACTTACAAATAGTAGCTAGCTTATTCTGTTTTTCTATGATAAAACTACTATTTCTCTCATAATAATATACATAATAACTAATTTTGAGTGTTATTCATGGGTCTATTCAAATACTTAAAACTCATTTAATACTCATATGAAGATGAACTATATAGTATCCCCAAGGTCACAATCATTCAATCAATTATTTTTTCATCAATATTTATTATTTTCTATGGGCTAAGGCTACAAGTGTTATAAAATTCCTTTGTCTCTGGAGTTTACAATTCTCTGGTTTCTTCTATGAAATAATAGTATCTTTCTGTGTTCTCCTAGAAAAGTATACATTCAGTACTCATGAACATTTACTTTATATTTTCAGAGAGAACACACTCTCCATGCCAAAACTCCATTGTTGTAAATTTGTTTATGTTTGTAAAATGTCTTGTGCACTCTGAATCAACACAGATTATGAAAACTGCGAAGTCTAATTGCACAGATTCTGATCAGTGTAGCATCAAATTATTACTTCCTATCTAAAAATAAAACAATCTTCTCTAGCCTAAGGCATAGTTGAGAGAAAACATTAAAATACCCACTTAAATCTGTGATGGGATAATATAGAGAGGTCTCATATACAAAGGAAAAAATAAAAAAAATAAAATGCTGTGCATCAAAGTGAGGTGATTAAGATGGCTATTATCAAGATGTTTTAGATTTTGAATTCAGATAGCCAGGCATGCATTACCTGCCATCTTGTAAATCTCCTACTGCAGAAGTAATGCTCTGTTCTCACTTACCAGAACTTTAAATCAGACCCCTAAAGTGGAATCTTTATACAAGGTGCAATATCTCAAGCAGATACACTGGAAAAGTGGTGATGGGGTTTCTACAATAAAGCTTTGAGTTATTACAATTCTGAGGCCTTAAGGCTAAACAAGTAAGAAGGAAAACAGGACACACTGTCTCGAGGACATCAGAGATTAGTGTAGTTTTACATTATAGTTCATAAAAATATATGTAAAATGTTCTTTTCAAAACACATTTTACCCAGACTTAAGCTTAATGCAAGTTTTATATATATCACCCCATAGTATTGAGTCACATTACTCAAAGTTTCCTTAGAGATTACCTAAATTATCTCAGTCTCCAAGCAAATAAGAATATACCATCAAGAAGTAAAAAGAAACCATATCCTTAAAAGCCATGGGAAAGAAGTTTCCACCTTGATTCTCATCACCAGTATTTAAAGTCTACTAGGACCAGGGATATTGTCATTCTTTGAGGCTATCTTCTGACTATAACACGTTTGGAATTGTTTACATAAAGTAAGTATTTCAGAAGTTCTACACTTTCTCACTGAACCACAAAGAAAGAGACTTTGGGATGCAGGAGCAACTTTCCTGAGGACTTTTTAATAAAAAGTCCCAATGAGTACTATTGAAGCATTCGTCATAAAAGATGAGTCGGATTTCCCTCACTCATCCACTACCAAATCCCAGGTGCCCCACATTGCTCTGAGCACTTTATCAGAGTGCTCAGACTCAACCTAATATACACACAATATAAAGAGAGGTTGAAAATCTTCCTCAAGGATTGATTAGGGAAATTATTTAAGTGTGCAAACATAGGACTTTACCACAGAAATTCTTGTTCAGTTGATCTTAAGAGTAGACAAGCACTAGCATTTTTATAACACTCTCTCGATCATTCTGATGCATTGTAAATGTCAAGATACAACCAATCTGAGCTTCAGCTTTCTGTAAAGAGATGTTTGCTATCCTACTTTATAAGGATCATATGAGAATCAAATAATATAACATATACAAAAGTGTATTTAGTAGACCGTATAATTTCACCATGGTATTCTCTACAGTGAGGGATGGTATTTTCACATAGTTTTTAGCATGATGGTAAGTTTCCAGGGGTCAGTTGCCAACTGTTTGCTCAGTTCTAGTCAAACATATTTAATACATATTTTTATTCTCTCCCTTATATTGTATTCAAGGCTATTTTACAAAGGCAATGAAAAGATTATCATTTTTTGCCTTAATTAGCCAAGCAATTAAATAAATACTAAAACAAAACAAAATAAAACAAAAGGGAACTTGATGATTCTTTGGTTCAACTGGCAAAAATCTGTTACTATATTTATATCATGAAGATGAGACTTAAATAGGATATTTTAAACACCCAGAGCTGATTGTTAAACAAGTGTGCAATTAAACCCTATGCCAACTGTTCATGTAGGACTTTACAATTTTCTTATGACATGCTTTTTATAAAGACTCAACAATGAAGTAATTCAAATATTGTAGAAATTCAGATAGAAAGAATACATGAACTGAGGAGTTTCCATTTTGGCACATTATATTTAATAAGGCAGTTAAGTCCATTAAACTGATACGGCAAATTAGTTCCAACTGGCTCCTCTGGATTCTAAAGTGACAGCAAATCCAAGTATCTGATAATGACATGAAAAAACACAATGAGGACATCTCACTGCAGAGGCAACAAGCAGGCTGAAGCTTCCTAGTTATGCCCTATTAAAGAACACAGACATTTTTGTTCAAAAAGGTTCAGCTCATTTAGCACAGTGAGAAGAACTGTGATAATGATTCAATGACATTGTTTTTCATAGAGTGGATTTTTAGGCTATAGCTTTTTTTTTCCTCCCCAAAGGATGGCCACCTTAAAGTATGAGGGAAAAGGGTAATGCTTTTTTCTTCATTACAATTTCTTAATCGTCAAATACTATCAAATATTCCCATTGAACACAACTCAGGGAGATGGGAGAGTTTGAAGACACTATCTCATTTAAAACAATTGTGGAGAAAAAACATACCTTCATTGATGCCACGTGATAATACTCTTTTCCTTAAAGTGAAGATATTTAATTAGTAAGATGGGTTTAACAGTAAATATTTTGGCAAATAGTCTTGTTGCCTTCAAGAATAATTTTTTTCTTTCTATATCTTTGACTGAGCCAACTGCTCAAAATAAAAGCAGGAATAGTAAAACAAAACAAAACAAACAAACAAACAAAAAACCCACAAATCTGTGCAGAACATTTTAAACTTAAAATTTTTAGGCAGAATTCTCTTACAACAAGGACTTAACATTATTTTTCCTTAGGACAGTCTTCTTCTTTTCTAAGTCAGTAGTTGGAAGTTTTGTGATTCAGGCCTCCACATCCCCTCCTTCCATAGCGATTAGGCCTTCTCTTCAACCTGTCGCATGCTTACATTTTCAAGAACATGTTTTATCCTTTCCCTTCACTAAACGGAGTATCACCTGTTGCCATTGATACGGTCTATGTAAATAAGTGACACAATTTTCATTTCTGAGTTTGGATATTATAATTGCTTAAACTGAGTTTATATAAACTGAGTTTATATAATCTTCTTAGAACAGGAATGGAGCATTTTTATCATGTCTGTCACTGTTGTGTTTAATAATAATAACAAAAATAATTATATTTTCTCTATTAGTCACCTTTCATAAGTGCTCAATGAGTAAACTTATTTAATCCTAACAACTATGTCAAGAGAGTTACTACAATTGTTTCCCCCGTTTCAGAGGCTGGATTCAAACCCAGGCATTCTGACTGAAGGATCTAGGATCATTGCACTTCCGCCAGGACCCTTAACTGTCTTAACCCACTTAAAAACTTCACTAAGAAGAAAAGTTAGAGAAAAACTGTCACTAAAAGAGTATCTCTCAATCCAACCAAAATCCAAACCTGAATACTTGTTTTATTCCTGTGAAATAAATATAGCAGTTGAATGCTGGTCTTTTATTTAATAGTTTTAACAATTTCAAAATAATATGAAGTTCCCTATAGAGTTTAATGTAGTAGTAGTTTTCTTATTTTTGGATTGTACCATTTCCAACATTAGTGGCTAATATCTTTGGAATAAAATAGTTAAACTCTGTCTCATCTTTTTTTTTCAAATATTTGGTCTAATATTTGACCTACATAGCAGAGAGAAAAACCTTTTTAAGCTGAAAAACAAACAAACAAAAATCAACGGTATCAGGTTTTCAGAGAGATGCCCCCAAGATCTGAGCAAGAGATAGGGCCATGGCCAGTAAACAAATTTTGCAGACAAAAATAAACAAAGCATTTCTAGGATGTCAGGTATTACTAACACTGAAACAAGTTATTTCCAGCACATCCTTACTTACACTTTTTAATAAAATTGGAAACTTCAGAATTTCTCATTAAAAACACTAAGGTGCAACACAAGTGTGAATACCTTTGTTCTGTTTCAAGAGTAGATACATTACTTAGTTATTACTTAGATAACTATTACTTTGATATATTACTCTGCTGTTTTAAGAGGAGATATATTACTTAGTGAGTATCTGGTGTAAGGAACCGAGATATTGATAGGGAATAAAAGCTATAGAAACATCTGGATGTCTTCTTTGCAGAAATGTCTGTTCATGTCTTCTGCCCATTTCTTGATTGGATTATTTGTTCTTTGGGTGTTGAGTTTGCTAAGTTCTTTATAGATTCTGGATCAAGAAGATGTGGTATATATACACAATGGAATACTATGCAGCCATCAAAAGAAATGAAATCTTGCCATTTGCAACAACATGGATGGAACTAGAGCGTATCATGCTTAGCGAAATAAGTCAAGCAGAGAAAGACAACTATCATATGATCTCCCTGATATGAGGAAGTGGTGATGCAACATGGAGGCTTAAGTGGGTAGAAGAATAAATGAAACAAGATGGGATTGGGAGGGAGACAAACCATAAGTGACTCTTAATCTCACAAAACAAACTGAGGGTTGCCGGGGGGAGGGGGTTTGGGAGAAGGGGGTGGGATTATGGACATTGGGGAGGGTATGTGATTTGGTGAGTGCTGTGAAGTGTGTAAACCTGGTGATTCACAGACCTGTACCCCTGGGGATAAAAATATATGTTTATAAAAATAAAAAATTAAAAAAAAAAAAAAAGCTATAGAAACAGAAAGGTAGATGCCAGTACCTTTCTATGATTGAAGAAAATGCAGAATTTCTAAAATGTATGCAGTGCAAGGGTGTGCCATTTCTTCTTAAACCTCAGAAATCAGGAAGACTTACAAACATCATAGTTGGAACTATGGAGGTTAAATATACCATTAAGATTAATTATTTAAAATACAGAAATATAGCAGAAAGATTACTTGGTGTCTTTCAAGGTCACCCTTGGATATTAAAATTTAAATTCTAAAAGACTTGAAATGTAAAAGATAATACCAAAGATTGTGATTTTATTGTCCTATAGGAAATTAGACAATTAGTATCTAATTTAGCAATCTTATTTTAGCTTTTTTTTTTTTCTTTCACTGGCTATATAAAACAGTCTGTAGTCTCCTTGGAACCAGCTCTATTATCTTACTGATTTCTTCATTAAATAAATAAAGGAGTATTTGACACAGGATAGACTTGAGGGTCATGTTCTTAACTTTTTGTAAAGAATACTTTGACAATATACATACTAATCTTGTAAAAAACGATGTTAAGAAACAAAAAGTTACAATGTTTTAACATTTCCAGATAAACATTAAAAAAAAAAGTTTTAAAGAAATTTCAGAAATAAAAGTAAATTGGTTTTTTTCCATTAAAGAAGAAAAAGGGAAAGAAAACAAATTAATTGAGAAGAACCTCACAAATCTGTAGATGTCAAATTAGTTTTTAGAGCATCCAAGAGGAAATATGAGGGTCTCCCCAGGACCAGACCTATGTCCTACTCTTTTTTTTTTTTTTTAAAGATTTTATTTATTTATCAGAGAGAGAGAGGGGGAGAGAGTGAGCACAGGCAGACAGAATGGCAGGCAGAGGCAGAGGGAGAAGCAGACTCCCTGCTGAGCAAGGAGCCCGATGTGGGACTCAATCCCAAGACGCTGGGATCATGACCTGAGCCAAACGCAGCTGCTTAACCAACTGAGCCACCCAGGTGTCCCCTATGTCCTACTCTTAAATCACTCAGAGCTATGACCTTTCATCCATGAGCAGTATGTTTTTTGCTAGTCCATCTCAGTCATGACTATTTCATACAAACATTGTTATAAATAATAAACCTGTCCATCAGCAGCTGCGTTATTATTATTTTTTTATTTTCGCTTAATTACTTTATCATGCTTTGAAGAACAATGTTAAATAACATTAGGGATGACAAAATATTGTACACAAATCTTGTTGATGCTTACTTTTGCTTTTTGTCAGAGTTTTTAAAGTTTTATTTTTGTAAACTTGACTATTGCTCTCACTGTTCTCTTGGTCTCAATTACTATACTATACTAAAATATGGTTAACTTTGTTTGTTTGTTTGTTTCTTTCTTTCTTTCTTTTGCACATGTTCCTATAAGAAGCATAGTTTTTGGGAGAATGTGCTTAAGCATGCATTCCTGGTCTACTCAATGATCTGTTTTTCAGGAGTAATCTCTATTTACTTACATTGTACACAAGTCATTAAGAAGTAACCAAATCTGCTTTTCGAAAAAGAATAATTAAAAGACAGAAAAACTTAAAAAAACCCTAATTCTTGGCCTGCCCCTGTATGACTTCCTGCCTCTCAGAATACTTCTCCCAAAGAGCCACGAATAAATGACTGCCTCTCCAAACCACATTATACTCAAACCAACCACCTTAAATATGGCAAATATAATTCCATGACCAGTCTGAGACTTTCGCCTGTGACCAACTGAATAAAACTGACATCCAGATTTTAAATCAGCCTTTGATAAGACGGCTCTGTTGGGGCCCACATTCTTCTTCTAATTTTATTTTTCTGAATTATTTCCTTCTACTCTCTAGTTAAAATGAGATTTAAAATAGATCACACATATAAATATTCATACGAGGCCTGGGTTGTTTTTTTTCTTTGGAATTACAGATCTGATGCCTAATCTTCAGAGAGGTCCTTTAAAGGGCTGTTGTAGGATTGAGATGGGTCTTCAACAAGGCAGCTCCACTGCATAGTCATCCTCTTGGCTACCTGTTAATGCCTTAGTGTGTGTTAGGGACAATCTTTTTTTTTTTTCTCAAGATTGATACATTTATTTATGCACTTAATATTTTCAGTTATAAGTTAAAATTCTTTTTTAAATATAAATATAAATATATACATATATGTGTGTATATATGTGTATACATGTGTATATATATACACATATATATGTCTATAGATACATATATATGTGTCTATAGATATATATATGTGTGTGTATATATATATGTATCTATACACATATATATATGTGTGTGTATGTATATATATAATGTATTATTAGCCCCAGGGGTACAGGTCTATGAATTGTCAGGCTTACACACTTCACAGCACTCACCACAGCACATACCCTTCCCAATGTCCATAACCCAACCCCCCTCTCCCTACCCCTCCGTTAGTGACAAGCTTATCTAGAATAAATAATGTGTATGGGGATACATATACATAGGGGATACGATATTAGGCATATATATCTATATATATATCTATATATATATTAGGTATATATATCTATATACATTTAGTTGCCTAATGACAAATGAAAAATGAACCATCATTTTGACCAGCATAAAAGCACTGATTTAGATGGAAGTAAATTACTTGCAAGTGCTGAAAACCTACCTGAGTTCGTTTTTATTACATAATAGAAGTAGAATGAAAGACCCTCTTGACACTTTGTATTGCCGATCCACAATAGAGTACTTTCTTGCTGGATTTAATTTAAAATCATCTTCATGAAGAGAAACACACTGAACTAAATTCATTCAATTTAGACTTATTTCAAGTAAAATATTCCACATGGTCATTAAATTAACTCGGGGCCTATATTATTTGGCTTTATTTTAGTATATAGAGACCATGATTTTCGGTATTTCTAGACAGAAAGAAACAAGTGGAAAGACAAATCAAGAATGAATATAATTCCATGAGAAAGTTCATAATGAATGATTACTTAAGTTTCAGATCATGCCATAAAATCTCAGATTGGAAAATAACATGTAATTCAAAATGGTACTTATAATTTAAAATTAAATAAACATAGATTGCAAAAAATAATGATTTTGGTCAAGGTAAACAAGTTATAACAGAAATTTACTCTGTTTCATATTAAAAATAACAATAATGCATGTATGCAGATTTAAATCTACTTAACTGATGGTTAGACAATTTTCTACTCATTGACTAATATACTTTTTTATAAAATGTTAAAATGCATGCTAAACTGTGAGGGCTAAATAATTTCTGTATCCCCTAACGTGAATGATCACCATATTTTATACTTTTGTGTTAGCTGTACTTTCATAAAACTGGAATGTTTTAGTGTATAAATAAGCATATGGTCTATATAAATTATATATGTATATTTATCCTTATTATTTATATAGTCATATATAATCTCAACCAACAGGATATGAGGCAGAGAGTGTTTCTCCTTTATTCATTAGAAATGTCATAATTTGACATATTACTTTAAGGATGAATTATACTTTTGTTCCTCATTTAATATATCAAAGTGCCATTTGAATAAAAGATGGTAAAAAAAGAATCACTCCACACAGGTATTAAAAGGGTCTAGCATGACAGAGTATAGATGTTAGCCATAGAAGCCTTTTAAAGCATGGATGCAGTAACTGAGACTGGGCAGCATGACTAGACTAGTCAACTATATACTTGGTAGAACAATGATAGAATGAAAAAATTTCTAGTCCAATTTTCTGTACAAATCAGTTGTCATCAGGCACCAAACTGTGGAAAGAACCAAGATGCCCTTCAACAGATGAATGATTAAAGAAGATATGGTCCATATATACAATGCAGTAGTATGCCTCTGTCAGAAAAGATGAATAACCAACTTTTGTATCAACATGAACAGGACTGAGGAGATTATGCTGAGTGAAAGAAGTCAAACAGAGAGAGTCGACTATCATATGGTTTCACTTACTTGTGGAGCATAAGGAATAACATAGAGGACATTGGGAGATGGGAGGTGAAGTGAGTTGGGGGAAATTGGAGGGGGAGAAAAACCATGAGAAATTGTGGACTCTGAGAAACAAAACTGGGGGTTTGGAGGGGAGGGATTTGGGGGTTGGGTGAGCCGGGTGGTGGGAATTATGGAGGGCATGTATTTATTGCATGGAGCACTGGGTGTGATGCATAAACAATGAATTTTGGAACACTGAAAATAAATAAAATTAAATTAAATTAAAAATATATATATATCACATTAAAAAAACAAATCAGTTGTCATGTTTATATGTCATATAAGAAGTTATGAGCTGCTAAATTAAGGATGAGTATTACTAATATACTTGACATATATATATAAATGTACCTCATCTGGTTATTTTTATATCTAACTAAAATATTTTATTTTCCACAATTCTATTAATTTTGATAGAAATCTAGCTTTTTGTGGTTTATTCCTGAATTCTTTACAAAGGTTTATAAAAGCAAAAATATTTACAATCATCTTCAATAAGATTCTATATTTCTATTAGGTACTAATGGAAGTTATTCAGATTGTTTCCTGAAAAGTTATTAAGTAGAATCATCATGTAATATGACAGATGCTTCCTATTTTCAAAACATTGGTGCCAAGGAAAAGTCCAAACTTTGAAACAAAGTAGCTAAAAACTCAACTTAATTTAAGACTACTTTAGCTATATCTTAATTTTTTTCTATCATGTTATCCCATTAAAACCACTAAGTGAGATTATTGATTGATTCATTCACGGAAACTTTAAGCAGTCATTCAGTGCCAGGATGACCCTAACATTGTTCTAAACATTGATATGTATAGGACAGTGGTCTTGGCTTTCAAAACTTACATTGCAATAAGATGAATATGTAAAAATAAGACAATAAATCAGTTAAACATGGTACAACACAATGTCCACAATGATACATATAATAGTATGTATAAAAGTGTTAAGACAGACCCTTTGGATGAGGTAGGGATTGAATTGAGTCCTTTGGGTGTAAAATTGGACTTGAAAATAATCTCCAAATAAGTGAAAAAGTATGTTTTTTTTTTTTATGCAGGTGTTGATGACTTGGTGAAAACAATATGCCAAGGATCTTTAGGAATTAGAGAGCATCTTGTGCAAAAAGATATATATTTTAAAATATAAAAAAGAATTTAAGGAGCTAGGATATAGAAATGAAGATCCAATATATACCTAACATGTGTTTCTGAAGAAGAAAAGTTTTAAAAGTGAGGAGAGTCAGTAAAAAACAAAATAATGATATTCCAAAGATGTTCATCCTAACCCCTCACATGTTACTTGGTTATCTTACATAGTGAAAGGAACTCTGCAGATATGATTATTAGTACAGACCTTAAGATGATGAGATTTTCCTAAATTTGGAAGGTAGTTGCAATCTAATCACATGAGTCCTTAAAAACAGACTCTTTCTTGACTGAGGTCAAAGAGAGATGTAATGACTGACAGAAGAAGAATCAGAGAGATAATAACATTATAAGGAGTAGATAGACTGGGCCTTGCTGGATTTGAAGATGGAAAAAGGATGCCATAAACCAAGGGAAGTAGATGTTCTAGAAAATGGGAATGATTTTGAATTTAAAACCAGCAGGAAAATGGGAACTTTGGTCCTACAACTACAAGGAACTGAATTCCTCCAACAACCTTCCAACAACCCTAATGAGCAAGGAAAATATCTTCAGAAAGGAAGTCAGCTAACTATACAAACGTTTAAGATAAAGTCTAAAACTAATCTTCATTTCTATCTTTCTGTCAAATAGTACAAGGACCCAATTGTATTGCCTTCTGACATTTGTATCACTCATGAGAAACCTTAGTTTTAAATGCATCTTAGTAAAGTTTTAGACTTTATCAATTTTGAAGTATATTAAAATATTTAGAGAAACAAACCTCTTGGCATCACCCAGAAAATAGAAAGCTGTAAAGAAATTTTCTTACATCCTAAAAATGAGATAAAGTTTGATAATCTACAAAATCATCACTTTTTGAACTTGCTAGGGATTTGATTTTAAAAGACAGCAAACTCTCATGAAATCTAAAGAAATCCAAGGCAAGATAAAGCATGGGCATCGGATCATCTGGAGTAGTGCAAGAATATAGAAGCCTCATTCAATCAGGCAAGAAGACTCCGGTTAAAGTGTTTAAAGAAATTTCTAAAGTCTGAAAGTGGGCTTACACATGAATACAGAACCAGAGCTGCATGCATGAGGCAGGCTTACAGGCTTCAGACTCCATGGACCTTACCAGGTACTCATGAGAAAAAAAGGGGAGAAGGAAGGGAGACCAGAGGAAACTTCTGCTAGAGATGCTAGCCAAGAGAGGGGAGTGTTGCAGATCAATGAAGGGTATATGGTTCTACCTGGGCTTTTTGCCCCTGAGCAATGCATCTTAAGCCAGCAGGGAAGAACAACAAACTCTGTTACCTTGATGACATAACTGAAGACCTGTTGTGTAAGAAGAACAAAAAAGGGGCAAAAAATATCTCACTACCTTTGAGGATGGGGCAGAAAACTGTCCCGGGTCTAAGCCATAAGATAACTCCTATCACTGAGGGAAAGTTATAATCAGAGACTTGAGATTACAGAGCCTGCCTAAGACAAACCAGATCAAAAGAAAAGAAAATGCTTTAGCCACAACACAGCACTTGTGAGCATCAGAGAATTAGAATTAACAGCCTATCACCAGAGGACAGGGCAACC
Organism: Mustela putorius furo; assembly: GCF_011764305.1. Classification (NCBI taxonomy): domain Eukaryota; kingdom Metazoa; phylum Chordata; class Mammalia; order Carnivora; family Mustelidae; genus Mustela; species Mustela putorius. The sequence goes on from NW_025421305.1 coordinate 4,680,459, forward strand.
GGATACACAAAAACCCTTTCTGGGGTACAGGTTTATGAAGAGGTCCTAAAACTTAGTTTCAGAAGGAGTAGTGATTAAAATTCTCTGGAAAATCAATGTGAACCCTAAGCCCCAGGTAATATTAGAGTAATCTGCTGCCAGTGCTCCACTGAAGGACATTGCAACATTAAAATCTAAACGCAGATCCACTCTGGACTGGACTGACTCACAATCCCGCACTAGTGACCTAGCATTTAGAAAAGTAACCACTAAATAACACAAATACTACTCCATTCTGTCTCTCTTGTTCTACACAAATGATCAAAATCAACAAAAAGCTATAATACACAAAAAAGCAAGATTAACAGAACTAAACTCTGAAGTTACCCAGATGTTGGGTTTATCAGGGGATTTAAAATATCTAAGATATTTTAAATATCGTAGATATTTATATCTATTAAATATCTATGGTATTTATAGATATAAAGCTCTTTATATCCTTTGGACATCCTTTACAAAACACAAAATATGGGGAAACTTCAGAAAAGAGAAACTACATAAAAGAGTCAAGAAGACATGCCAAACAAAACAAAGCAAAACAAAAATCTTAGTAACAGAGATGAAGAATTTTTTCAATAGTTTCATTGGTAGACTTGATGCAGTTGTGGGGAAAAAAGGAGGAGGGGGACAATAACAGGACAGTAACAACTACTCAAATTGGAACACAAAAATTAATGAGAATAAAACAAAAATGTAGAGCTTCCAAGAGATGTGTGACAAAATCAGATGGTCTAACATGTAATTGGAATCCCAAGAGGAGACTATAAACAAGGCAGTAGAAATACGGGAAGAAATAACAGCTATGATTTTCCAAGAATAAAAATTCTCAAGATTCATAATTCAATCATGGTAACGTGTGTGTTTTTAGGAATTATCTGGTTTTTGTCTAAGTAATCTGATTTGTTAGTATATAATTATTTATAGTAATCTGTTATTACATTAGGTATTTCTGTGGTTATCTGGTGCATTGTTTTCTGTTTCTCATTTTAGTTTTTGAGTCTTCTCTTTTTTTTTTTTCTTAATGAAGTTAAAGCATTGCCATTTTTTACAACTTGTCTTTTGTTCATATTCTAGTCTCTATTTTATTCCTGATTTTTCTTTGTTACTTAATTTATCTACTAAATTTAAGCTAAGTTTCTTCTTTTCTAGTTCCTTGTGGTATGTTAAGTTGTCCACTTGAACTTTTTTTTAAAAGATTTTATTTATCTATTTATTTAATCGAGAGTGAAAGTGAGAGAGATCACAGAGGGAGAGAGAGAAGCAGACTCTCCGCAGAGCAAAAAGCCCAGTGTGGGGCTTGAACCCAGGAACCTGGGATCATGACTTTCATGGCGAAGGCTGATGCTTAACCACCTGAACCACCCAGGAGTCCCTGAACTATTTTTTTTTAATATTTTATTTATTTATTTGACAGACAGAGATCACAAGTAGGTAGAGAGGCAGGCAGAGAGAGAGAGAGAGAGGAGGAAGCAGGCTTCTTGCTGAGCAGAGAGCCTAATGCGGGACTTGATCCCAGGACCCTGAGACCATGACCTGAGGCAAAGGCAGAGGCTTAATCCACTAAGCCACCCAGGTGCCCATGAACTTCTTTTTTTTTTAATACAAGCATTTATATCAAAAATCTCACTGTTAACATCTGCTTTTGTCTCATCCTTTAGGTTTTGGAATATTGTTTTCTTTTTTTGTTGTTTTGAGACATATTTTGATTTGCCATTTGATTTCTTATTTGGCCTATTGTTTGTGCAGTAGTGTATTGTTTAGTACTTATATATTAAATATTTAACATTTACATTGTACGTTTTACAGCTTTGTTTTATTATTGACTTTTGGTTTTGTACCTTTGTATTTAGACAATATACTTAGTATGATTCCAGTCTCCTTATATTTATAGTACTTGTTATATTTCTTTTTATGTTATTTAACTAAGGGATTCTTCTGTGTACACTTGAAGAAAATGTGTATTATATTTTTCTTGGATGGAATGTTTTTTATATATATGTCTTTTAGAACCATGTATTCTGAAATATGCTTCAAGTAAAAATATGTTCTTTTCGAAAAAAAAAAAAACTTTAACTGAGGGTACTCATTTAAAATAAAGCTTATAGAAGGGAGGTGGGGGATGGGCGAAATAGGTGAGGGGATTAAGACTATACTGATCATGATGAGCCCTGAATAATGATGTACAGAACTGTTGAATCACTATATTGTACACCTGAAACTAATATAACACTATGTTAGTTATACAATAATTAAAATTTTAAAAATCTTAATAAAAATAAATAAAATAAAAATAAAAATCCTCAAAAGACAATCCAAGAAACTTAGAGACTCCAAGCAAAATAAATATCCTCTTAAATCACAAGATACATTATATTCAAACAGCTAAAAATCCAAGATACATTAAATATCTTTATTGTATTCAATAAACAAGAAACATTATACATGGGAAAACAAAGATAAGAAATATAGCAAATATAGCAGGTTTCTCTTAAAAAATACAAGAAGTTATAATATTGAAATATATAAAATGAAACACACACACACACACACACACACACACACGAATGTATACTGCTAACCCATGAGAAAAGATATTTTAAACATGAATGAGAAATAAAAACTGTTCCAGAAAAATGAAAATTGAGAGAATTCATTACCAGCAGCCATATAGTACAAAAGGGTTAAAAGAAGTTATTTTGTCAGAAGTTATTACAATGCTTCACCTATCATAAAATACACAAGATAATATTATTATTAAGAACTTATATCTACTTGAAAACAATGATCCCTGACAATAGTTTAAAATGAAAGTTAAGGGGGGCGCCTGGATGGCTCAGTGGGTTAAAGCCTCTGCCTTTGGCTCAGATCATAAGGCTCAGATCATGATCCCAGGGTTCTGGGATCAAGCTCCACATCGGGCTCTCTGCTAGGCGGGAAGCCCGCTTCCCTTCCTTTCTCTCTGCCTACCTCTCTGTCAATTTGTGATCTCTGTCAAATAAATAAATAAAATCTTTAAAAAAAATGAAAGTTAAGGTAAACATTTATTTTACAATTATTATTTTAAATCTCTAAAAATATAACTGAGAATTTAAAACATCTATTCTGACCACATTGAACTTCCATTCATTTTTGTTGATACTCTTTCTCTGGCAGCATAAACAACCAATACCTGTAGATGATTCTGTTCCACTTTCCCTGAAAAAAAAAAAAAAAAAGTACACACTTTGAAGTATTTCTGCCTTTTGATTTTTTTTCTTCTTTGATTTTATAGTGTCAGTTTCCCCCTTACATTTTATTTGGCCAAATTTAAGGTCTTTTTCCTGTGTTCTTACCCAGCATGTAACCTCAATTATCTTTCTGTCTACATTTGTGATTTTATTGTTCATTTCAATGCATAAAAATGAATTTTTCTTTTCCCTACAATACTACTCTTTGCTCTCAAAATCACCAGTATTTATACTAATTTTAGCACCAGTAGTGCTCCCGTTGGGCTAAAATTCTAAAAAATATGTATTTGGGATAAAATAACCTTATTACACATTTTTCATTTATCAAAAACAAAACATAAATCAGATTATATTGAGGTTTGGTACAAATCTGGTTAATTTTCTTTTTATTTTCCATTTTCACATGACTTGGAATTTGTTACCTAAAAGGAGTAGAAAAATGCCAACACATTAGATGGTTTTACTTTTTTAGCCCTTATTTAAGTAATAAAGGAAGTACACATAAACTACTAAAAATACTTCTTCAAAGGTCATTTCCTAATTTTTTAATGGCAATAGATCTTCAAGTAGTTTTAAGCTTAATACCTTGCACGTTTGGTGTACTCATTTAAGTTTCAGAATGCCTTGTAGAATAAAATGTTCTAGATTCAGAAGGCAAAAGTTTACACTGTTGGTTCTGCTCTGATCTAGATGGAGCTTTTTCTATATGGGATGTAGCTATTTCTAAAAGAAATACACATATCTTGGAATTTACAAATAAGTATCTAAAGTCAGCATGGAACCCAATACTATCTATAGCTATATATCATAAGAATGATAACAAAATTCACCAACAATTATAAACCAATGTACCTATTTTCAGAGAGCTTTCACATAATCTCTAAGAGATAGTTAAATTTTGTCACTCTGACAATCAGAAGTTATGTGAATTTCACCAATTGATATCTTCATTATGTCTAGAACATCCCCACCAAGTAATCATACAAGCTATGACTGAGGAACATTGGTGATAAAGACCTCATTAGTCTTTCAATCAGCCAGTTATATCTTGGCACACCTTAGTGAGTCTATTAAGCTCTCTTAATGCAGGATCCTATCTGCTTTGGAATTGCTTACGGTCATTTGAAATAGTAAAATTTGTGGCAAATTTGGCTCCTATTTTGCAGAAGTTATGTCAACAAGGGATATTTGAATGCAAAATATCAGTACAGTGAAATTTAAAAATATGAAAATATTTTTAGAAGAATTTTAGAAAGTATTTCATTATAGAAAATGAAATTTTCATATTTTGCTAGTATTTCATAAAGAAATTCTAAGTCATATTCTATCATCTGTCTGAGCTACATAATAATATGAGCTATTATTGATACTTCATATCAATAATATGCTAGTCACAGTCTATTCTGTAATTTGGACAATTAACTTCTACTTATAGACACATTTTAACACTAAGCAGTGTACTGCCAGCCATGTGAACCCCCATCTGAAGAAATGCGTTTAAGAAAATGAAGCAAAAGTATAGAAAAAGGTATTGACCAAAGATGCATCAAAGATATCTGAATGCCCCTATAGTAACTAATTATGTAAACCATTATTTGCCTTTTGAAATATATTCTTTCCTTAAGGTTTTTAGAATTGTTTTATTGCATATGAAGTAACATAAGTAATACTTACTGCCATTGTATTCAGAAGACAAAACTGTTGCATGTAGATTTCAATAAATAAACATTGACCGAAGAATTAATAAATGAGTAAATTAATGAATTTATATTTTTGCACATCAAGGTAGGATAAAATTATTACTTCATGGTTTGTAACTGATTTGAGGCTTCACTTTATTGCCAGTTAATGCCTGCCAAAATGATTTATAATCACAAAGTATAGAGATTCTCACATAATAAGATATGTTATTATTATGGTTCTGTTTCTGCTTAGCTCATCTATTTGGACAGATAATGAAAAAAATATGCTGTATGTCTCTGTATTCTAATATTTGACAAAACATTAATAGCTGTAGAGAAATTGTCACAAAATCTGTAGAAAACAAAAAAAGAGGATACTTTTTAATGTTGCTGTGTATTTTTTGAGATTTAAAAGGTAAGATTGGTTGATTCAGTGCTAAGTCCCTGCCTCTTAAGGCAAGTCTGAGTGGAATTAAGACCTTTACTGTGATATACCAACTTTTAGAGTGGACAAATGAGGTATACACACAGAGCTGATTACAGGAGTAGAACAGGAACTTTAAAAGGTTATGTCTTGCCATATGATCTGTTCTTTGAACGAACCTTTGAAATTTCACACCGTTTAAGTTCTTCTGGAACAACCAACCAAAGTTAGGAGCACAGCTTCAGCTAAGCAGCTATCCATGAAGACTGACTTTCACCTATTGAGTCTATCACAAGTTATACCCATTGAAATAGTGATATCTGAGACCACAAGAATTTTCTGTTTTGAGTTCCACTATTATATGCCCAGGAAGCATACTCTACTTCCCTTCCATAGTGATGAGTACAATAGCAATCAGTTTGTGTAAATATCCATTTATTATTTTGTTTTTCTACTAGTCTGTAGATTCTATACCATCTGAGATGGAGTATATTATGTACACTACCAAATTTCCTATATCCACTGGTACATATCACATAAGAATGCAAAAATTGAGTAGTGAGAAAACTCAGGCATAAATTGGGTGTTTCTATTCCTTCTTTTCCTGTTGCATCCCAGCAAACAGATCTGTTCCATAAAAGCCATAGTGTTTAAAATACTGAATTCAAAACATACTTTTTATTCCTTTTGCTTGTTACTCATTATGACATGTATTTTGAATAAGACCACAGAGAGAATGGATAAGATACAAATTACAGTAGCAGGATGGCTAGTATTAAAAAGATCATTACATGACTGGGTAATGTATAATATATCATAATATATTATAATATGTGTCATACTGTTAGCCTAGTAGGAATTTTCACTAATAAAATACATCAGAGATATATTTTAAAGCAGCAAGTCTAGTATTTATGTTTTGCTGAAGGTTAGAGTATGTGAATGAAAAATAATTATCAGTACAGCTAAAAAAGAAAACTTCATATTTTGGTAATATTTTTTTTTTAAGATTTTATGTATTTATTTGGCAGACAGAGATCACAAGTAGGCAGGGAGGCTGGCAGAGAGAGAGAAAGGGAAGCAGGCTCCCTGCTGAGCAGAAAACCCAATGCAGGGCCTGATCTCAAGACCCTGGGATCATGACCTGAGCCGAAGGCAGAGGCTTTAACCCACTGAGCCACCCAGGCACACCTGTATTTTGGTAATATTCTTATAAAGAAACTCTATATGTCATGTTTTGTCATTTGTCTGCCTGTGTCTACAAAACACAAGTCAAGCATTACCCTCTTGAACAATCAACAATTTTCAATTTTCTTTGTATGTACAAATGTTTGCTTCAACTAGCAGTTCAATTGTTTAAACAGAATTGGTACAGTAGCTTTTTCAATTGTTCTACAACAAAAACTATACACTTTTTCCTACACCAAAGCAAACAATCATCTGCATCAGTGATTACCCTAATTTATATATCCCAGATCAATTTTTGCTTTGAAAATTTCCAGACTTACTATTTCTGTTCTGTGGCAATATTTATTAAAGACAATATCTCAACCTAACATAATTATTTTATCAGTAAAGGATTATTTCAAAACTGAATTATTTCACTATTTTAATCATGTTATTCTTTTATTGTACAAATAATAATGTATACTTTTCTGCTATTTGACAAGCTAACTCATTCAAATCTTAGTCTACGTAAGGGCTACTATGTCTCATGTCTTACAGAATTAAAAAGAATAATAAAAAATACACAAATGGATCAGATTAGGATTTCCAACATAGGAATTCAAAAACTGCCTTGTAACCAGTAGTCTCAGCATGTATTATTTTATTGCTCTAAAATAAAAAGCAGAAGTTCTAGCAATTTAGCAAGTAACAAACTATTACTTAGAAGGACAATCAGATTGATAGTGACATGCCAGCTCCAACTATTGAACCACCACAAACAAAACTCTGGCACTTGCAATCAAGGAGGTTTTGAATCAAGAAAATGAATACTTGTATTACAGAGACATAATGTGTGCCTCGGATAAAAGTAATTGCTGAAGACCTAAAGGGATGATTACATTTTGTTTTCCAAAACTTTAGATTTTTGTAGGCCAAAAATCTCTCTTTTTCCTGAAGTACTAAGCAGACATAACTTAATAATATGAGTAATTTAAAAGAAACTTTAGAAATGGAATTCATCAGGGATCTATTGTTTTCTGACTCAATCTTGCACTTAAAAACATTTTAAGTTCACAATGTTCTACTTTTCCAGTAATTTACTAACTTCCTTAAAAAAGATGGTGTTCCATTATTGTTATACACTTTCAGAGAAAAAGAGATAATTGAACTCAAGGAATATGGGTATGATTAAAATGGTAGAGGCCAGAGGATTTGTATTTTTCATTAAACACTAGAATGGAAACTGGTAGACTGAGTTCAGAATGATTATTTTATCATAATATAAACTGTGCAATGTAGATTTCAAGATTTTTTTATGTTGGCCATTTTCCATTTCTTCTGTGGAATATAGAAATAACAGAAATTTCCTTAATAACAGTTCCAAGAACCTGAAAAAACTATGAAGTTATTATCTCCTTTCACTGTCATCACTGTCCATTTTGTTTTAACAATAATGAATTTGGAAATTAGGTATATCTTATCAAAAGTCCACATGTTCATTTTTTTATTTTGATAAATAATTAGTACAGTGTATATTAAAGGAGTAATCAGATGATAAAATTATATAATTACTTCATGTTAAGAAATTTATGTATAGGCTTAGTCTCAAACGATAGTTCTGAGAGAAGCAAGGTAAAAATACTGAGTCACAGGTACCCATGTGATTGTAAATCTAGAGAAGAAATCATGAAAGAATAGCAGTAATTCAAATTTCAAATAAAAGACAAGAAAAATATTTTTGTTTTTCTTTTTTTTATATGTAAAGAACTTATGTGAGAGACCCGTGTTTGGGTAAAAGGAGAAAAAACTATAAGAGAAGCAGGTAAGGGAAGTAATGTTCACTATGGACCTTCCCATTCAGAGTTCTTAATAGATGCCCTATGGTTTAATTTTCACAATTGCCATGTGGGGAAGAAATTAATATAACCATAATTCAGATGAGGAAATCAGAGTCTTGAAAATTTCCTAACTTTCAGAATGTATAAATGGCATCTCTGAGATTTAAATATATACCTGCCTAAATCTTTTACTTTTCATTACGCAACAGGACTTAAAATGTATCTAAAAATACTCTATTAAGAATGACAGACACTTTTTCTGATGGATCAAATTTACTTCTTTTGCCCTTCTGCAAAAAGTCTGTATTAGGGGAAATGAAGGGGGAATGGCAGTAGGTGGGAACAAGCACACATTTTGGAATTAGAAATTCATAGTTTAATATCCTTCCAAAAAAATCTCAATATATTGCAGCTATTATAAAATATACTGGTTTTGTGATCATGTATGGTATTTGGGGGGATAAAAATGTGGCCATAAGTCACCATAGTCTCCTTTTATTTTCTCCAGTCTGTTGAATTATATTGACTAGACATTAAGAGTTTTAATCTAATTCAGAAAAGCAGAACATTTTGTCCTAGCTTTTGCCACTTTAAGGTGTGTGTGTTGGGGGGGCTATTGATATACTTGGAAAGTAATCATAACATCAAAGTTTTGTTTTTGTTTTTTAATACACTGAGCAGTTTCCCAAATAGCATCTAGATTAGAAATAATTCTTATTTCCTCCAAAGTGTGACAAAACCTGTAGATATCATTTTCTGATTTGAACTGACTTGATAAGAAACATTACTCAGAATTAAATTGGCTTGAATTTAAAAATTAAATCTTGCCTCAAAAAGCCTAATCCTATCACTTTGAGCCAGAAGTGACTTGTTATTTTTTTTTTAATTTATCTTCGGCATAACAGTATTCATTATTTTTTCACCACACCCAGTGCTCCATGCAATCCGTGCCCTCTATAATACCCACCACCTTGTACCCCAACCTCCCACCCACCCATCAATTCAAACCCCTCAGATTGTTTTTCAGAGTCCATAGTCTCTCATGGTTCACCTCCCCTTCCAACTTTTCCCAACTCCCTTCTTTTCTCTAACTCCCTATGTCCTCCATACTATTTGTTATACTCCACAAATAAGTGAAACCATATGATAATTCACTCTCTCTGCTTGACTGATTTCACTCAGCATAATCTCTTCCAGTCCTGTCCATGTTGCTACAAAAGTTGGGTATTCATCCTTTCTGATGGAGTCATAATACTCCATAGTGTATATGGACCACATCTTCCTTATCCATTCGTCCATTGAAGGGCATCTTGGTTCTTTCCACAGTTTGACTTGTTATTTTTTAAATGTGAAAATAAAATATGAGGATATCTTAGGAAGTCAAACTACAGTGCAGATAACAAAATGCTGGATGATTTTCTTCATTCATGAGAGAAAGCACTCAATGGGATATCATGGAGCTTATTAAAAAAAAAAATCCAATTGCTGCAAATTCTGTGTAAAGAAATACTTTCCAAAAGTTAAATTCCACCAAAGGATGGATTAAGAATCTATTACTGCTATCACTTAAATTGAAATTTTCATCTTCTGGTTTTGAGATAGACTTAATATGATATGGAAACTGAAACTATTTCTCAGCAAAAAAAAGAAAAAAAAAAGAAAAAATGCACTAACATTTCTAGGTTAAAAAACAAGATCTCTATGACTGATTTACCTGCACTTTCTACATCCTTATATATAAGGCATTTTTTTCCTTGCAAACAACATTAGTTTTTCAATGTAATTTGACCATCTATTTTTAATTGGAGTATTTATATCATTCATATTTAATGTGATTGCTGATATATTTGGACTTAAAATCTAATATCTTACTATTTGTTTCCCATTTGCTATGTACATGATATATGTTATTATTCCATTTCCTTATCTATAACCACAATAGTTATACATATTTTTACTATTTTCTTACTGGAAATCCTGAAAATTTCTATTTGTATCCTTGACCATAATGCTTGATATATATTGATATTTTTACCAATATTTGCACAATACACTTGAACATATTTCTAAATTTATAGTATCCATGAATTTTATAATACCTTTTTAAGCTTAGGTCTTGTTTTTATTTATTATTATTTTTAAAATTTAAAATCGATAAGCCAACATTTAGTACATCATTAGTTTCAGATGTAGCTCAACAACTCATCAGATTTATATACCATCCAGGGCTCATCACATCACGTGTCTTCTTCAATGCCCATCCCCCAGTAACCCCAACCTCACCACCCACCTCCTCCCCAGGAACTCTGAGTTTGTTTCCCAGAGTCGACAGTCTCTCCAGGTTTGTCTCCCTCTCTGATTTCTTCCCATTCAGTTTTCCCTCCCTTTCCCTATAATCCTCTGCACTATGTAATAATTGTTATTTCACAAGAAATTATTGACATCTCTTTATTAAGTCAATATTCATTTAGACTTACCCAATTAATCATTTTTATTACACTCTCATTACTTTCCACATCTCTGTACTTAAATTTGGTAGTACTCTTCCTCTAACTGAAGAACAGCCTTTACTAATTAGTAGGTCTGCTACTGACAAATTCTTCCAGTTTTTGCTGATTTCTACACACTTCTGTTTAATTTTCTACTTTTTCATATCTATCTTCACATTATGCATACAAGTAGGACAGGAGATACTTCCAGCATACCAGAATATTATTTCCTATTCCTACCTAGTTATCTCTTCCATGGACAATCTCTCTTCAGACTTCTATAACATTTTGCTTTACCTCTTTGAAAACTTTGTTATAAATTAAATTATATAGGTTATGATATTTAGAGACCTACTTCTTTTATTTTAGGTTTAGGAGAAGGAAGAAAGAAGGAGGGAAAGAAAGAAGAGGAAAGAAGGGAGGAAGAGAAAGGGAGGAAAGGAAGGAAGGAAGGAATAACAGAAGAATGAAGGAAGAAAGAATCATAAATGTTGAAAGATCTAAGGGGGAGACCTGAGTGGCTCAGTGGGTTAAAGCCTCTGCCTTTGGCTCAGGTCGTGATCCCAGGGTCCTGGGATCAAGCCCCACATTGGGAGCCTGCTTCCCCTCATCTCTCTCTCTTTGCCTGCCTCTCTGCCTACCTGATCTCTATCTGTCAAATAAATAAATAAAACCTAAAAAAAAAAAAAGAAAGATCTAAGGGACTTAAACATATGACCAATCTAAACCATAATTAAAAGAGACAAGTTTTTGGGGTGCCTGGGTGGCTCAGTGGGTTAAGGCCTCTGCCTTCGGCTCAGGTCATGGTCCCAGGGTCCTGGGATCGAGCCCCACATCGGGCTCTCTGCTCAGCGGGAAGCCTGCTTCCTCCTCTCTCTGCCTGCCTCTCTGCCTCCTTGGGATCTCTGTCTGTCAAATAAATAAATAAAATATTTAAAAATAAATAAATAAATAAATAAATAAATAAATAAAAGAGACAAGTTTGTATCTTATTTATGCTAATTTTTCTTGGGATCTCATAGCCTGTACTCGAATTTATTAACTTTAAAGCTTGTAGGCTAGTGTTACATTACATTCTGGATTTCTTAGTATAAGTAGAGGTTTTTTCTGTTTTATTTTGTTTTTAATAATTTCAAGAGTCAAGATAGCAGCAAAAGCAATCTTTCATTATAAAGACAGTGTTCCATTCAGGTTCTGTTTTATTTTCCAGATTCCAATTGATGTTAACACATTTACAGGATGGTAATGATGAAGATGATGATGATATATTTTGCAAAGCTAAGGTTATCTGTGTGCTGAAGAATGAATGCAAAACGCCATAGGTGAGAGTATGGTGAACCATCTATTCATAGGCTATGCCTGGACTGGTTACAAATCAGGATGGAAACAAAGTGATCTCAAGTGTGGTGTAATCTTTGGTTATTATTCATTTAGCTTCAGATTTGTTTTGGTTATCCTCACTATGTTTATGTTAGTATTTCTTAGAAAGTGAATACATCCTGGAAAACAATGAATTAAGTATTTGGTAGAAACAAAGAAGACAATGAGTAGTACCAAATGTACTTATCCCTCAATGTAAACTTATATTCCAATAATATTTGATATGTAAACTTAAATTTAAAGACACAGAGGATGGACTGACATACGATTTTAAAAATGGCCCCCAACTGATTTTATTTAAATTATAAAATCAAGATTAAATCTTGGACCAGGGTACAGGCTCAAACGACTAACATTTGATTTATATTTGCCATTCAAAACCAAAAACTGTATTTCCTAAGTTTTGTGTCAAATGAGGGTTTGGTTAAAGAGTGTTCATTCCATATTGTAATTTTAAAATATTGAGTTTCATATGTTATCTATTGTGTGGGTGTTTTCCATTTTGTGAAATGATATCAAGGTCTTATGTTGAGATTTATAAGGAAATACAGAATGAAGAAACTCAAGCGGATCCATTCTCTACAACTGTATCAAAACTGCATTTTAGTTCATTGATTCTTGAATGTTATTAGTGTTACAGGCTTTTGACTTATCTAAAAGAGTCATTTAAAAAATTAACCCCAGGATACCTCGGTGGCTCAGTCTGTTAAGCATCTTCTTTTGGCTCAGGTCATGATCTCAGGGTCCTGGAATAGAGCCCCATGTGGGACTCCCTACTCATTGGGGATATTGCTTCTCCTCCCTCTGCCTCTACCCTCCACTTGTGCTCTCTCTTGCGCTCTCACTCAAATAAATAAATAAAATCTTTTTTAAAAATTTTTAAAGATTTCATTTATTTGACAGAGAGAGAGATCACAAGTAAGCAGAGAGCAAGCAGAGAGAGAGAGAGAGAAGCAGGCTCCCTGCTGAGCAGAGAGCCCAATGCAGAGCTCAATCCCAGGATCCTGGGATCATGACCTGAGCTGAAGGCATAAGCTTAACCCAATGAGCCACCTAGATGTCCCCAAAACCTTTAAAAATTTTTAAAAAATGAACCTCATCTTATTATCTCCTTAATTTCATCATTCTCTATGCAAAATCAAAATACAATGTAAATTTAATGGTTTTTAGGGAATGACCACTTTCTGGTAAGCTAATAAAGAAAGATCTAATATATGTGTTCCTTTTTTTCACTCCAAGAAAAAAATTAGCATATTTCTTATTCATCATGAAATAATTATTTTTTTAAATTTTTATTTCAATACATTTAATTTTGAATAAATAATTTTTAAATGAAAATACTCTACCTTGAAGCTGATATATGACATAGAGACTGGTGGTATGCAGTATTTTGGGGCATACTGAAATTATCACAAAGAGAAATCTCTTTTTTATAAATTGCTTGGAGGATGCAGAAAAAGAAAAATCATCATCTTGTAAATAAATGAATAGAATATACTATTCCAACTGAAGAAAACATAACTTTTACTGTACGCATTAGCATAAAGGATAAAATATGGGCACTTCTCTGTGAATCTCATCTAGAAGTGGGATATTTAAAACTTTTTTTGAATACCTTAATTAATAGCAGAACAAAGTATTATTTTTGTTAGCAAAAATGCAGTACTGTTTTAGAAAAAGTAAGCCATGCAAAGGAAATGGACAGAAAATTATTTACATGAACCAAAATGTGAAATACTAAAATGTATTAATTATTCCAGTAATAGACACAAAAAAGGAGAAAACAAAAGATCTATTTGAAGATGAATATTGTAACATTTTAAATTCATTTTAAGTATAGGAAGGGTGCCTGGGTAGCTCAGTCAGTCAAGTGTCTGACCTATTCTTGGTTTCAGCTCAGGTCATGATCTCACAGTAGTGGGACAGAGCGCTGCATGGGGCTTTTAGCTAAGTGCAAAGTCTGCTTCAGATTCTCTTTCCCTCTACTTCTCATGCTCTCTCTCTCCCTCTCAAATAAATAAAATCTTAAAAAAAAAAGAGAGAGAGAAGTGAAGAAATACAGAATAGATATAATGTGAAGGTTTTGAATCAGCAAGAATGATGCTTTAGTTTTTTCTCTGTATGAGACAATTCAACTTGCACAAGACAGAATATATAACAAATATTTTTTTCTCTTTAACAATATTAACAAATTAATACATTTCAAAATGCTTTTCAGAGACTCATATAAGAAAATCTGAAGGTAAAGTTGTTGTTAGGTCATACATTTGCATTGTAGAATGAATCCTAATTTTTTAATGAAATAAACATTTAATGAAATGAAATAATGCATGGAATAAAACAACCTCCATAGAAAAAGTATGGAGAAGTTCAACTTTTTTCATAAACATGGACAGGACTATGGAGGAGATTATGCTTCTTGAAATGAGTCAATTACTATTCAGTCAATTATCATATGATTTCACTTACTTGTGGAGCATAGAGAATAACATGAAGAACATTGGGAGATGGGGAGGAGAAATAAACATAGACTTTAAAAATAATCATAAAAAACATCCTCATAGATGCAACACACTAGAAGTTCATTTGCCTTCATAAAAATGGCTTCCCTTACTATCAGGAGATTTTTTCTTACATCAGACCTTACCCCAGGGATAAAAATATTTATGAGCAAAAATTAGTGAATTAAAGCAAAAAAAGCTCTGTCATCATGGGTCTTACATGCTAATTGAAAAAGCAGACTGAGAATATTATAAAATTTATATTATGTAATATACTAAAAGGTGATAAAGTCTAGGGAAAAAATACACTACGTTTGGGAGGGAATGAAGTTTTGAAAAGGGTGATGATGAATGGATACAATTTTAAGTATCATGTATCCATCTTTTTATCTCATTTCACTCTTGTTCACTCCATTTAAGGTATCTATTTGTGATTTCAGATTATCTATACCTTGCATTGATTATTACTGTCTATTCATCCCATAATGTGAGTTATTTATTCTTTAGCTCCTGTTCCTTTTTTTTTTCTTTATATTTTTAGGAGTTCTTTCTATATAATAGAGACTTCTACATATTAAGCAGGAGGCTGTCTTTTGGTCTGAGATGGATATATCTGATCATTTAAAAGATATAACCATCTATTTTGTTAATACTGATATTTAAAAATCAATAAGACCTATTTTTTCCAAATGTTTTAAAGTACATATAGGAATAATCATACTACTTTTTTCCTATAATTTTTAAAATTATTTGTGTGTGTCTGTGTTCCAAAATTCATTGTTTATGGACCTCACCCAGTGCTCCATGCAATACATGCCCTCTTTAATACCCACCACCAGGCTTACCCTTCCTCCCATTCCCCTCCCCTCCAAAACCCTGTTTGTTTCTCAGAGTCCAGAGTCTTTTATGGATTTTCTCCCCATCTGATTTTCCCCAACTCACTTCTCCTCCCCATCTCCCAATGTTCTTCATGTTATTCTCTATGCTCCACAAGTAAGTGAAATCATATGATAATTGACTCCCTCTGCTTGACTCATTTCACTCAGCATAATCTCCTCCAGTCCTGTCCATGTTGATAAAAAAGTTGGTTATCCATCCTTTTTGATGGAGGTGTAATATTCCATTGCAAATATGAACCATATCTTCTTTACCCATTCATTTGTTGAAGCACATCTTTGGCGACTGTGGCCATTGCTGCTATGAACATTGAGGTATAGATGACCCTTATCCTCACTACATCTGTATCTTTGGGGTAAATACCCAGTAGTGCAATTGCAGGGTCATAGAGTAGCTCTATTTTTAATTTTTTAAGGAATCTCCACACTGTTTTCCAAAGTGGCTACACCAACTTGCATTCCCACCAACAGTATAAAAGGGTTCCCGTTTCTCCACATCCTCTCCAACACAAGTTGTTTCATGTCTTGTTAATTTTGGCCATTCTAATTGGTGTAAGGTGGTATCCCAATGTGGTTTTGATTTGAATCTCCCTGATGGCTAATGATGATGACCATTTTTTCATGTGTCTGTTAGTCTTTGTACGTCTTCTTTGGAGAAGTATCTGTTCATGTCTTCTGCCCATTTTTTGACATGATTATCTGCTTTGTGTGTGTTGAGTTTGAGTTCTTTATAGATCGTGGATATCAGCCCCTTGTCTGTAGGTCATATGCAAATATCTTCTTCCATTCCGTGGGCTGCCTCTTTGTTTTGTTGACTGTTTCCTTTACTGTGCAGAAACTTTTGATCTTGATGAATTCCGAAAACTTCACTTTCGCTTTTCCTATAATTTTTTAAGGACAGCCTGTATTGGCAGCTTTCCCAATACAGAAACATCCTTGTATTCCTTAAATAAAACCTAATCAGCTCTAATGTCTAACTGTTTAAATACACTCCTAATTTATGTTCGTTAATATTATATTTAGGATGTTTACTACAGTATTTATGAAAGATTTGAGTAAAGAATTCTCAGCTTGATTTATATATTGTCAAGTTCTATATTAATGTCTTCAATACTTTTTCAAGTATTTAAAGATCACTGGCACCATTTGTTTTAAAAAACTTGGGTGGAATTACCTTATAACAACATATGATACTATTTCTCTTATGCAGGAAGGTTTAGAAACTCTTTGACACCCTTCTTAATCCCAGCAAGAACAACAACAACAACAAAAATTCTCTAAAATTTTAATCTCTCTTCATATCATTTTTCAGAAATTTTTTAGAAACATATTCAATAAATTTAAGTGGGATTTCATACTAGTTTGCATAAAATTGATCAGTTTGGTTTAAGATTATGAGATTATTTGTACCATATCACTTTAAAAATTATTATTGAACATTCACTCTGTAATGGAAACAAAGGAACAACCAATAGCATATCCATGGAACACTGAAACAGTGGTCACAGAAGAAAACATAAAGTTTGCAGATCCACCATTCATTGTAAGACATCACACAAAGATCTAAGAGGACTAGATTTCAGACTCCAGAAACAGAACCTGACTCTCGACTGTGAAATTTTGAAGTTGTACTTGGGACACATCAGTTTTTGTCTTGCATGAATAAGGGTCGCCACTCAATAGCAATATGATATAGCATAAGCTTTTGTTTTGTTTTGTTTTGTTTGGGGTGTGTGTGTGTGTGTGTGTGTGTGTTGGTGTTCAGGGTTCATGGCTGTGGAGATACTGAACTCACTCTTGGCAAGATTATCTGGGAATCCATGCCTTACCACTATATGAAATGGTGACAATTGGAAGGGTTAACCATGACAATATTTATGTTTGAGAAAAAGACTTGTCACTCTCCTTGCAATCTCAAGTGGTTGAAGTATCAGCATATTAGAAGACTAGGACTGAACACCTAAGCACAGGCACATTTCAGGTTTCTGTGAAACTTTACAAGAGGCTAACTATAGGAGAATTAACAATTATCTTTCATCCTTTTACTTGATTTGGCCAAATGGTATAGTATTGTATATTCTTTATTTTATTTTAGTTTAGTTTAGTCTACTTCATTTTACTTTATCTTATACCTAATTCTTTTCTTGCTGAGTATTCTGTCTCCCTTATCCTCCTTGTTTATAACTCTTAAAAATAATTTGCATCTGTATTTTTATGTGTATATAGATATTCCTAATTCATCTTCATTATAAAATGTAACTTTTAGCATTATAAAGATTCTCTGCTGTATTTAATATTTTGGGGATGAAAATTCTAAAATGTCTGATGTCATGTTAACAACACCTGCTTTCTTTTAATTAGCATTTACTTGCCATATGCTTGTCCTTCACTTTAATTGTCGATCTTTAGAAATCTCTTATTTTAAGGTCTGTCTCTAGAATGCAGAATAAATTTTGGATTTTCTGTGACATCTATTTACTTTTCAGTAGGAATTAACATTATTTTCTATTTATTTATGAAGTTTTAAATGGTATTTCACTATGAGATCAATTTTCTCTTGTTTGTGTGTATATGTGAATTTTCTGATATTTAGGAATAGTTGCATTATTGATGTAGTGGTAATTTTTTAAAATTATAACTTCTTGTAATATCCTTAGTCTGATATTTCTTTTTTTTTCACAGGTCTGTGAATCACCAGGTTTACACACTTCACAGCACTCACCAAAGCACATACCCTCCCCAATGTCCATAATCCCACCCCCTTCTCCTTTTGATAGTATTTTCTGTTATTAAGCTATGAGCTATGATTAAATTAGTGGATTACCTCTTCTTCCCCTCATTCTTCCCCCACATTTCCATACCTGTTTACACATGAATAATATGAATATACATATAATATGAATATATATACATGTAATGTATATAAAAATATAAAATATAAAAAACACAATATTCAAAAGTATATATAAACATGAAATATGTTCTCTCTCTCTCTCTCTCTCTATATATATATATATAAAACCCCTATTTTCCAAAGGCATTGCATAATTTTATATCAGCAGCAATATATAAACATTTGGGTGCAGCATTTCCAGCCAATACTTGATATGGTCAGCCTTTTTAATTTTAGAAAATTTTCTTAATTTTAATTTTCATTCTAAAAAGAGTGAAATGATATTTTACTGTGCCTTTAATATGCATTATCCTGAATGTAAATAATATTAATACTATATTTATATAGTACTTATATAAATATGCACATACATATATATTTCTTAATATTTAGTTTGTACTAAAAATACACTTATCCCCAAATAACTTTGTATATAATCAATGACTTAACTTGGAACAGAGAGGCAATCTGCAAACTTACCTGATTTCCTAACTTCTTTTCACATTTTTCACATAATACTTGCATTTCTTGTTAGTTATATAGATAAGGCATATATTTATATTTTGGTCTGTCACCTAAATCCCACCGTCTGATTAACTTTTACTTGTACACTTAAATATATGAATGCTTATAATCAGGCTTTTGCAATGGTTTAATAAATCATCTCTTAGATAAATGAATTCATTCTAGTATTTTTCTTTAGAGAAATTTAAGGGAAATAACCCCTGAGTTCTTAAATAAAAAATCTGTGTCTATAATTTCAAAATTTGAGTGACCTTATAGTTACATGTAAAATATTAAAATATACTGGTTATTAAAAAAGATAGAAAATTGTTCTTTCACTTAGAAATTTATATGCACTGCTCTATGTTTGTCTCACCTAGACTGCTACTAATATCTTCCCTTTGAGTGTCACCGTTAACTTAAGGATTCCTTCTTTTCTTCACATAAACTTACTAGGTGTGATTCAATGAATTATTCTGGAAAATATCTCCTGAAATACTTTATGCCAGGGTAATATGTAAATTGAACATTTAATGTATCTCAGGAAAGATTTTATTAATTATAACTCTTTTTAAAACAATTTTATGTGGTTTTTTAAATGACAATTGACTGGAAATACATGAAGCGTATAATATGATCGATTTTGACCTATGTTTACACTCATGAAACCAGCCCTGTAATCAAGATAAAGAATATTACATCTCTTAAAAAACTTCTCTTCACGTCCTTTGTAACCCTTTTCCTCTGCCTCTCTGTATTCTCATTTCCCCATCCCCAGGCAAAAACTGATTTGTTTTCTATCAGAACTGATGAGTTTTCTATGACATGGAAATGAAATGGTCCCGTATGTGCTCTTTTTCTGTAGTTTCCTTTACCATCCATAAATCTTGTAATATTCATCCATGTTATTGTGTATACCAATACTTCATTCCTTTCTACTGCAGGGTAATATTCTACCTAAGAGTATAAAGTATTTCTTTGTCCACTCACATCTTGATGTATATTTAGACTATTTCTACTTTTTGTTAATGCATATAAAAGTTAATGAACACTTTTTCTATGTGAGTTTATATAATCACAAAGTTTAATTTCTCTAGGGTAAGTACACAGTTGTGGAAAAAATTGTACATTTAAACTTTTATGAAATTGACCAACTATTTTCCAAAGGGGTTGTACAATTT
The DNA here is from genome assembly GCF_011764305.1 of Mustela putorius furo. Taxonomy (NCBI): domain Eukaryota; kingdom Metazoa; phylum Chordata; class Mammalia; order Carnivora; family Mustelidae; genus Mustela; species Mustela putorius. The sequence continues at coordinate 4,700,680 of NW_025421305.1, forward strand.
TATATTCCCAGCAGCAGTATATGAATGTTCCAGTTGCTACACACTCTGGTCAACACTTGATATGCTCAGTCTTCTTAATTTTTGAAAAATTTCTTTATTTTATTTTAATTTTTATTCCAATTAGAGTAAATGGTATTTTATTGTGCTATTTTAATTTGCATTATTCTGAATGCCATTAATACTAATCATATATGCATATATATGGTTAGTCTTCAGCTTGTCTGTTCATTCCTTAAAAATGTCTTTCACAGAGCACACATTCTTAATTTTTATAAAGTCCAATTAATCTTTCTTTTATTTTCGGGGCACCTGGGTGGCTCAGTGGGTTAAAGCCTCTGCCTTAGGCTCGGGTCATGATCTCAGGGTCCTGGGATCAAGCCCCGTGTTGGGCTCTCTACTCAGCAGGGAGCCTGTTTCCTCCTCTCTCTCTGCCTGCTTCTCTGTGATCTCCTTCTGTCAAATAAATAAATAAAATCTTAAAAAAAAAAACTTTCTTATTTTCCTTTAATGTTTCTTGGTGTATTCAACTGAAATTGCTTTACTTTTTTTTTTTTTAAAGATTTTATTTATTTATTTGAGAGAGACAGTGAGAGAGAGCATGAGCGAGGAGAAGGTCAGAGAGAGGAGCAGACTCCCCGTGGAGCTGGGAGCCTGATGCGGGACTTGATCCAGGGACTCCAGGATCATGACCTGAGCCGAAGGCAGTCATCCAACCAACTGAGCCACCCAGGCATCCCTGAAATTGCTTTACTTAACCCAAGGTCACAAGATTTTTTCTCTCTCTTTCGTTGAAAATTTTGTAACTTTAGTTATTATCTTTTGTTTATTACCATTTGAGCTAAATTTTTATGTGATACTTTAAAAAAGATTAATGATTCCTCCCCCTCCAACTTCCTCCTCCTGTTTCCCTTCCTCCTCTTCTACCGCCTCCCCTTTTTCCTCCTCCTCTTTCTCCTTCACCTTTTTCTTTTGCATATGGATGCTCATTTTCCAAGCATCATTTGTTGACAAGACTTCGTCCAATGAAGTATAATAGTACCCTTGTTGAAGATCCATTGTCATATGAGGTCGGTATGTTTCTGTACTCTCTATACCATTCTATTAATCTATAAACTTATCTTGCCCTCCAGATTACTGATATATAGTTGATAAATACAATTATAACACATTTAAAATGTACAACATGATTTTTGATATATGCATGTACTGTGAAATGAGTACCATAATTAAGTAAATTACACAATTATTCATCACATCAGTTACCTTTCTTTTTCCTTGAGAACACTTAAGATCTACTCGCCCAACAAATTCAAGCTCACAATACAGTATTATTAACTATAGTCATCACTTTGTACCTTAGGTCCTCAGGACATATTCAACTTGTAACTGAGTTCAACTTTGTATTGCATTTAGAATCTCTGCCTATTCTAGGTCCTTTATATTTCTATATGAAATTTAGAATAAGATAGGCAAAATTTTTTTAAAAAGAGTGCTGAAACATTTATTCAGATAGCATTGAATTTAGAGATCCATTTAGAGATTATTGATATTTATAAAAATATTGGACTATTCCTTAATTGTTGTATGGTAGAGATCTCCATTTATTTGTATCTGTCTTAATTTCTATCATCAATATTCTATAGTTTTCAACATAAATGTCTTAGATGTATACTATTAGATTTACTTCTATTTCATTTTTATTAAGAATATTTTAAATCGGAGTGTAATGATGCAATTGATTTTTTTGTCATGCATATAGATGCCATCACTGCATCTGATTCTGTTGACTACTTTATCTCTTAAAAAAGTGTTTTTTCTCCTTGTCTCTTCATGTAAATAATGACAATTTTTTTCAAGTTTTTTTCTTGAAGACAAATTTTTTCTCCTTGTCTCTTCATGTAAATAATGGAATTTGAGTGAATGTTGGGCAATGTTTTTAAAAAGAACAGTGGAGACAAAGATAAACTGCTTTTATTACCAGAAATGGGCAAGTCTGCAAGAATTCATGTGGGAGGTTAAATCAATCTAGTCTAGATAACTAGACTAGAAAGAATTTCTATTTTATTGTTCCTGTCATTGTCTTCAGGTCATCTCAGTCCACAGACAAAAAAGGTTTCTCCACTCTCATACTTAGTGTAAAACTTGTGGTGCCAACAGATTTTTATTCAATGTTGCTTTTCCACCCTCGGCTTTCAGAAGGCCCACATGCCTGTGTCACAGGGGAGTTCTCTCCATTTTGTACTTCTACCAATTATAGACTGATAATGCTTACCACCAGAGCACTGATTTGTGGTGGGGAGGGCATTTTCAGTTCTCTTAGTCCAGACAGGATTCATTTAGTTCTCTTGGTCCAGAAAGGATTAGAGTTTCTTGGAAATGAGGCTTTCTTATTTCCTTGTCATACTCCTATGTCACCATACTTGACCAAATGGATTCTATTCTAATTTTACATGTATTCAGTAGCTTTTAAAAATTTTTTTGTATTGTCCAAATAAAACTTCTTTCCTAATTTTAAGATTTCATTTTCCCGTGAAATTTTTGCTTTTTGTATAATATCTGGAAGAAACGGAAAGTTTTTTTGTTTGTTTGTTTTTTTAATGTTGTAACATGCTCAAAACTGGAGTTCTCTCCTTGCATTTTAAGTATTCTACTTCCGCTTGACATTTCTGTAATCTTCCTTCCTTTCTTTCTTTCTTTCTTTCTTTCTTTCTTTCTTTTTAAGATTTTATTTATTTGACAGACAGGGATCACAAGTAGGCAGAGAGGTGGGCAGAGTGAGAGGGAGAAGCAGGCTTCCTGCTAAGCAGAAAGCCTGATGTGGGGCTGGATCCCAGGAGCCTGGGATCATGACCTGAGCCAAAGGCAGAGGCTTTAACCCACTGAGCCACCCAGGTGCCCTCTGTAGTGTTTCTATACTTAAAAAACAATTAATTACTTTGTAAATACATTTGCCTGACTCATTCTTCTTCCATACACTTTTCCATTTTACTCATTAATATATCGCTAGACATCTCACATTTCTGAATTCATTTTTACATTTTTTTTTTTTTAAAGATTTTTATTTATTTATTTGACAGAGAGAAATCACAAGTAGATGGAGAGGCAGGCAGAGAGAGAGAGAAGCAGGCTCCCTGCTGAGCAGAGAGCCCGATGCGGGACTCGATCCCAGGACCCTGAGATCATGACCTGAGCCGAAGGCAGCGGCCCAACCCACTGAGCCACCCAGGCGCCCTCATTTTTACATTTAAATCATTGTCTATTATAGTTAATACATAGTTCTCTTTCACATATATATTGTTATTATAATTAGTGGAGTCATTTCCAGTTGCTGATACAGACAGCATCTCAAACTATCATAAAGATTATTTAATAATAAATATTTTAATATCATGCCATAATAGTCTCAGCATATCCTGTCCAAAACTCTCAAGTTTTCTGATTCCCTTGATAAACAATTATCATTTTGAAGCACTTGAAATAACTCATGTTTTATAAATAATAGTTCATTTAGTCCCCAACAGTATTACAAAGCAAGAACTATTACTTCTGAAATGAGATAAACTAATGGCCAAAAAAAAAAGGGAAAAATAGCATATGGTGACACAATAAGCAACCAACAAATCACAAGTTTTCCTTTATGTGATGACAAAGCTGGTGCTTTCAAACTCAGTATGCGTCTTAGAGACACTCCAAAATAATATGCAAATGTTACCCAACTATGCAATTCTCTATTAGAGGTCTGTATTCAAAAGAGCCTTGATTCTTTTATACACTAACTTATGAACTCTACCCACTTTCCCAAATGACAAATACTAAAATATTTAGTAAGAATTAAGTTTATAAATCTTCAGAGCAGTTTCAAATTCCTAGTGTTAACTTGGACTACCCTTCTAATAGCTAGTCATCTCCTCCTGAAGCTTTACCAGGCATGAACACAGCTCTCCTTCTCTTAAAAGATGTTCAGTCTCAAGACAAAATAACACATTTGTCTTGAAAAATTATTACTGAAAATATAACACATTTAAAGTAACTAATTAAAAAGGCATATTGTTTGTGTATACATTATCTAGAAATTAATTACTTTTATCTGAAGTTTCTTAACTTTGTCATAACTACACTTAGTGTGAAAAGTAAAAATGCTATATATTATGAATAAATCAATGAACTGAGTGTTTCTGATTATGATGCATTTGTATTTCTTTTTAAAAATATTGGCATACACTTTCATAAAATGCACATAAGCATCATTAATTTGAAGTTCAATAAATTTTCATAAACTGAATAAATCCAAGTAAATAAAATCCTGATAAAAATAGGCCACTATCAGCACCACAAGAGCCCTATTTCATCTAATTCTATCATTAGGCCTCAGCAAAACACTATGATGCTTATAAAGTCATAGATTGTTTTTTAAAGATGTTATTTATTTATTTGAGAGAGAGAGTCAGAGAGAGAGATACACACAGCATGAGGCAGGGGGAGCACGGGGAGAGGGAGAGGGACAAGCAGACTCTGCACTGAGTGTGGACCCCTGAGATCATGACCTGAGCCGAAACCAAGGGTTGGTTGTTTAACTGACTGAGCCATCCAGGCACCACAAAAATATAGATGTTTTACCTGATTTTATATAAGAGGAGGCATACTCTTATGTACCTAGCTTCTTGTGCTCAGTATTATGTTTGTGAGCTTTGACACACAATGAGGTCATGGGTGCACATTGCTAGTACCACACATTGAAGATCTAATGGATTTAGTGGGGCAGGAGAGGGTAGATTAAAAAGCAGACAAGAAGCAGCATGCCCACAATTCCCCAACTCTAATTATTCCACAGAACTAGTTGGGTAAAGATGGTCCATAGGCACAGCAGTCCAGATTCCAACTAAGAGAGATTTGAGGTGGGAAATATTCCAAGGGGAGCAAGCCCCACACAAACATTGGAGTACATTTGTGAATTAGTGGCCAAAAAAGGCTTTGGGTAGCACCTAGTTTTCTACATAACAAGAAATGTATCACTGGATCTCTTGCTCAGAAACAACATTAGGGAGTGTGTTTACGGAGCATCAAGGACTCCATACCAAGGTCCAAGAAAGAGCTCCACCAGACAAAAATGCTGACATTTGTTCAGCTGGGCTATTTCTACACTAAGCAATGACAACAACAAAAGAATGGGAATGAGGCTCTGTGGGCATCCAGGTTTGTCTCTCATTATCTATATTATTCTGTATGGTTGATTGCTGTTCATTATCAATGTCATTGTAGTATATATTATGTGTGATTACAAGACCATTTTATCATCCATTGTACTCCTGATGGACATTTAGGATATTTATGATTTATATTTTTAATGTCTCTAAGAACATTTTATTTATTTTATTTTATTTTTAAATATATTTACTTATTTAATTGGAAGAGAGAGAAAGAAAGGGCACATGCTGTGGGGAGAAGCAAGGGAGAAGCAAACTCCTCACTGAGCAGGGAGCCTGAAGCCTAGCTCTGTCCCAGGACCCTGAGATCATGATCTGAGCCAGACTCTAACCAACTGAGCCACCCAGGCACCCCACTAAAAACATTTTAGTAAAAGTCTTTTGGTTAATCTATCTATGCATTTATATTGGACTTTTTGGAGAATAATTCATGTCTTTTTATTGGCCATTTGGATATTATTTTTTGTGAAGTGATTGCTCAAGTCTTTTTACTCTAATGTTCTATTTTTTAACTCTTTTTCTTATTGATTTTTGGGATTTTTAAATACATGTACTGGACCTGAGTTCTTTGCTAGATACCTAGAGCAAATATATTCTTCAATTCTGAAACTTCTCCTTTATAGTCTCTTGATGTTGATTTTGAATAATACATTTAAATATATTTAAATGTTTTAAATTTATTTTATTAAAAATTAATATTTATATATTTAAATATATATTTTATCTTTAAATTAAATTATATGAAACATATAAACAAGTGCAGTTTGATTTATTATTTTATTGTTTGTTTTATATGAGAAACTTTTGTCAGTTCTAAGTGATAAAGATATTGTTTTCTAATAAAGTTTTGTTTTTTCCATCCTAATTAAGTACCTGAAATTGTTTTTCTTTTTTCTTTTATTTTCAGTATAACTGTGTATGTATGATGTGAAGTAATTTTCAAAATTATTATTTTTTCATAGATAGCTGATACATCCAGCACTATTTATTGAAAAGACCATATACCTGGGTGCCTGGGTGGCTCAGTTGGTTAAGACTCTGTCTTCTGCCCAGGTCATGATCTCAGGGTCCTGGGATTTAGCCCTGCATGGGACTGCTCAGCAGGGAACCTGCTTCTCCATCTCTCTCTGCCTGCTCCCCTGCCTACTTGTGATCTCTCTTCCTCTCTGTGTCAAATAAATAAATAAAATCTTTTAAAAAAAGGAAAAAATCATATATCTGGTAAATGTACAAATCTTAGAGACTAATTCTGAACTCTATAATTTGTTCTTTTTGTCACCTTTGTCCCAATACATTTCCTTAACTCCTATACTTGTAAAATATTAAAAATGTGTTAATATTATTTTTTCAGCTTTGCCTTTCAAAATTGTCTTCATTATCTTGAGTTCTTTTCATTTTTGCATGATTCAAAATCAGGTTGTCAACTTCTCAAAAAAAAAGTTAGGATTTTTAACTGTACTTTCATGAAATTCATGTCTATTGAGGTTAACTAACATTCTCACAATACAGAGTATTCAAATCCATAAATATGGTACATTCCTCCATTTATTCAGATCTACAATTTTTTCAACAGTATCTTATGTCTTCCAAAGTAGAAGCTTTTCACACCTTCTTTTAGAGTTTTCTTTTCATATTTAATAAACCTAGTATTTAAATTAATTTCTCACTAGCCAGCATATAGAGAGGTATTTTGACTTTATAGCCTTATCAAATTTACTTGTTAAATATAGTAGTTTTCTATATCTCTTGGAGGATTATGTTATCTATGAGTAATGATAATTTTATTTCTTCTTCCCTTTGAATCCTTTTGGTCAATGTTGAATAAAACCAGTATTTATGGACATATTAACATTTTTTAACCCCAGATAGTATTTCAGTATGAAGAAGTATAATAGGTTTAAATTCTTTTTTTCTATCCATTATTAGATTGAAGACAATTGCCAGCTATTTATAATTTATTGAGTTCCCATATTCACTATTAATTTTTTAAATAATTTCTTTCCACCTATTTGAAATGATTTTTTTTTCCTCTTCTGTTTGTGTGTGCATTAGATTTTCTTTTACCTTCAAATATTAAATCAATCTTTCATTTATGGAATAAATCACAATTTTGTTACTTTTATCATGTATTACTAAATTTTATTTGTATTTTTTAAAGGATTGTGCATACCATTTTCATGAAAAACAGGCTTGTAATTTTACTTTCATACAATGTTCTCAGGTTTTAAATGCTAAATTCATAAAACAATTAAGAAGCATTCACATTTCCCCTTTTCAGATAAAGTTCTTATAGGCTTGTTAGTATCTGTTTCATTAAGAAGTATCACAGGAAAATCTCATTAGATCAGTGAAGATCTGATTAGCTCTAACAGTCACATACTGTGCCAGGTCAAGGCAATGTTTCAGTTTCAGTAAGATTCAAACTATCTCTAGCCCTTCCTCGTTCTTGTGTCTGGCCTTAATGAGCTTTGCTTTTTGTTTTGTTTGCTTTAATTTATTTTTTTTAAATTTTGCTCTGCTGAGGTATAATCAATATAAAATTGTAAAATATTCAAAAAGTAAAGTATATTGTGCTGATCCAATTTTCTGTATGTTTCAGAGTGTGTAAGTTCTACTCTGCAAAATTCAACTATGTTTTATTTATCCTATAGCTAAGAGTTTGTACCCTTTTACCAATTTCTCCTTATTTCCCCCAACCTCCAGTCCCTGGCAATTGCATTCTTCATCTCTGCTTCTGTGACTTTGATTATGATTGCTTTTTTTTTTTTTTTTACTCTATGTGTAAGAGAGACCACACAGTGTTTATCTTTTTATTTTTGGCTTGTGAGTTTTTGAAAGAGTTCTAGGAAACAGTTCTCTCTTCAGTTCTAAAAGACTATGAGAATAACAGGCATTGTTTCCAATGCTGCCTTGACTTTCAACCTACAACTGTACTCAGCTTCAGCTTTTGTTGAATGTATTCATAAGGAGAGTAACAACTTCTTGCTTAAGATCCTAGGCCATGAAGGTATTTCTTTCCTTAACACTACTAAACATGAAAATATTTTGCTCTTCATTTGCAAGCTTTCAGCCAAGTTTTTATTCTACCTGGAATTCTTGATAAGCTACTATTTTTCTTAAGGATAATTCTGTTTCTTGAAACAAGAATTGTGTTTTCATATTTTGTTAAATAAAGAAAGCATATTATAGCTAAATGTGAATTTCATATAGTCTTCTTATATATAACTTTTCAAGTCTATAAAAAATGAAAAATGTGGTAACAAGATGAATGCCTTTGTTAGTTTCATCGGGAGATAGGACATAAGTGAAGAAATAATCAGTGAACTTGAAGATAGTCAACAGAAATTTTCCAAACTGAGAATAACTGAAAAAAAATAAAAGATAAAAAAATAAAGAATTTGAGGGGAGAAAAAAATGAGACCTAAACAAAGCATAGCAGTCAAGGACTGTGGTGCAATTTCCAATGGACTGACATGTGTAATTGGAATCCCAGAGGTGTAGAGAAAGATATGTGGTAGAAAGACAAATACCACATGATCTCATTCATATGTGGAATCTAAAAACCAAAAGCATAAATGAAAACCAGAACTAATCTCAAATATAGAAAACAGAGGCAGAGGTAAGGAGATAGAAGAAATGAGTAAAGGGAATCAAAAGGTACAAACTTCATTATAAAACACTCATGGGGATGTAATGCATAGAATACTGACCATAGTTAACAATACCATACTGCATATTAAAAGTTGCTAAGAGAGTAGATCATAAAATTATTCATCAAAAGAGAAACAATTTTAACTATGTAAGGTGATGGATGTTAACTAAACTTTTTGTGGTTATCATTTTGCAATATGTACATATGTGAAATCATTATGTCGTATGCCTAAAACTATATAATGTTATATGTCAGTTATACCTCAATCTTTAAAAATTAAATTAAATACATAAAAGAATCTCTTCTTTTCCATTATGGGCAAAATTCCTCTTTATTTCATCATGGTATATGCATGTGTACAAAACCAATTCATGTTAAAAGAGAGCTGTGGTTTGGTTGTTGGCCTAAGTAACATGTTGTTAGAGTTAGTATTTAGCTTGTTTATATCAAAACATTATTAATGACTAAAAAACTAGCTAGACTTTATTAAAATTTTATGGTATGATATGTATTAACAGGAAAGAACAGTTTTGTTTTCCAGGCAGTTTCTCATTTATCATAAGAAATAATTCCTCATTGATATTGAAGATGTAATATATTAAACAAAGATATGAATGGCTAGTTTCAGTAGCATTTAAGCAATTAAAAAACACTCATTTATATTGAAAACTGACAACAAAATATAATTATCCAAATTCAGACAATATGTATTATATAAGTGTATACATATAGGTATAAATATTTATATAAATATGTGTGTCCATATATATCTTTTTTAAAGAACAATTTGCTAAAACTCACTATAATTGTGTGAAAAAATAATTTTGCAAAACTTTCCCTTAATTATATCTACAGCTGATAGAGATGAAGAAAATAAACAAAGGGGAATTGGAAGGCACACAAGTATGTTTAGTATTTGCCTGTTAACACCTGGCAGATCAAATGGTTTAAGTAATAATTTCATCTTAATACCCAGCAAATGTCTATTAAATCTAACAGAATTCTTAGTTGAAAAAAAGAAAAATTCATATCTTGGGATCAACTCTAATACAGACACACAATTTGAAGTTGGAATCCAAGTCCAACACACATTTATCTTCATTATGCAAATGAATAAATGCATGCTAAATAGCTTAAATAACATAATGGCATTCTAATGTATTTGAATGTGTTTTGAACAATTTATTATTTAATTTGTAAAAACTGAATAAAGTGAGAAGCCGCACTATAAGGACACAAGTTATAGTGTATTATTTAAGTTCTAACAGATCAGTGACAAAATTCAAAAATAAAATTTCTATAACATTTTTAATTTATAAGATAATACATAAAGAAATTTATCAATTCAAGAGAAAAATGTTATCAATTAAATAGTTAACATAAATTACTTTTTAACTGAAAAAATTGCTTACTATGTTTGGTCCTTTCTTTTATACTTAAATTGAAAATAATTGAGGCAAACTTTCGGGCTAGTCAGTAAATAAATTGTTTCTTGAAACAAGAATTATGTTTCCATATTTTGTTAAAAAACAAATTAACCAATTAACCAATTTAGCCACCCAGGCACCCCTCCCAGAACATTTTTTAATAAGGGATTCTAAAAGATAATAAAATAGTTGTTTATGTAATCTAAATAACAAACACTAAGTAACCACTTATTAAATGTGTTCACTATTAGTATTTAGTAGTATCAATTAGGGAAATCTTCTCAAATTGCCTTTTAAAGAAAAATAATTATAGTAATAAAGGAAAATTATACAAAAACACTTTGTGACAGATCTTCCTTGACAACTTCAGTATTTCCATATCTCCAGAACATATTTAAATATTCTGTTGGTATGGGGCACCTGGGTGGCTCAGCGGGTTAAAGCCTCTGCCTTCGGCTCAGGTCATAATTCCAGGGTCCTGGTATCAAGTCCCACATCAGGCTCTCTACTCAGCAGAGAGCCTGCTTCCTCCTCTCTCTCTGCCTGCCTCTGCCTACTTGTGATCTCTGTCAAATAAATAAATAAAATCTTTAAAAAAAAAAAAGAGTCTTCTCATATTTTTACTAGTAAACACAGTAGGAAGTACAGGGACCAACACTTGGTAAAATGCCACACCAACTCTTTGGAACAAGTGGAGAAAAAATCCCATATTTCAAGTCTCCCAAATTATACATAACAGTTAAATACAAGTTTTAAATATAAAATTTACACTATCCATAAATAATTTCTTTAATAATTATTCTTGACCAAGCTCTATTATGACACATACACTTTTTTTTTTTTTTAAGATTTTATTTATTTATTTGACACAGAGAGAGAGATCACAAGTAGGCAGGGAGGCAGGCATAGAAAGAGGGGAAGCAGGCTCCCTGCTGAGTAAAGAGCCCAATGGGGGACCCAATCCCAGGAACCTGAGACCATGGCCTGAGCCGAAGGCAGAGCCTCAACCCACTGAACCACCCAGGCGCCCCGACACATATGCTTCTTAAATGTAGTCAGAAATTTCCTCATGTACTCACTCAGTTAGCAGTGAACCGTGCATAATAACTTCAAGGACTACAAAAACAATCTTATGAAACAATTTTTTTAAGAGTAAAAATAGAAAAGGAAACACTATACAGAGTTGAAGAGCAATTCTTCTAAACAAAAATAGAAAAATCATACATACTGACCTCAAGGAGCATAAACAAAATCAACAATTTATTCATTATTAATAGATTATAAATACACACACACTCACTCACATATGCATGTGCACATTTGTACACCACCACCATGGTTAGTATTGTTTGCAGTCATGTTGTACAAACACAGTCAGAAAAACTGAACTAAGGTGTGAAACTGTATACTCTTTTATTTAATTCTCATGTATTATGACTGAGTTTAGACATCCGTTAAAGAGCCCTCCTGTTCATTATCTTTTTCTATTTCTATTGTTTGCTTTTTCAGCGTAGGATTTTAAAAATATTGTATTCCTTAACATTCTTAGGAATAATTTTGCACTGCCATAATCAATAATATTTGCATAGACATCTAAATAAAACAGTTTTTAACCAATATTTTCTTGCCATCACATCAGAATTTATTGCTAATTAGGGCGACTAAAGTAGGCCTTAGAAATTAAATATCCTAAGTTATATGTGATCTTGTAATTGTAAGCCAATTTCTAATGAAAACCTGGCCCCTTGGTCAAACAAATATTAGAAAAGGAATGTTCAGCACTGGGAAGCTCAATTCTACTCATAAAAAGACAAGTTGACACCAAACAGCAAGGTAAGAGAATAAACAGAGTGCTAGCCAAAAATTTTCTATGCATTCACTCAGATAACAATGAAACATGCAGTGTAACTTCAAGGATTGTACAAGTATAGCCTTATAAATCAATTTTGGGGGGAATATTTTTTTTTTTAAAGAAACATTATATGAGCTGTAACTATGGGCCATTAACAATCAGAATGTAATTGCAGGTGTTTTTGTAGATTGGCTCATGGGACTAAAGAGCTCAATGGGGAGTCTGCTTCTTTCCCTCTCCCTCTGCCCCTTCCACAACATGCATATGTTCTTTCTCTAAAATAAATAAATAAATCTTTTAAAAAATGACATTTATCTCCAAAGGGAATAGTAGCATGAAAGAGAGTTCTACATTAGGATATGGAGCTAAAACAATAGCTAATATAAAAAACATACACATACTTCAGAGATATTTTGAGTTTGGCTCTGGATCACTGACGTAAAGCAAATATCATAGCAAAGCAAGTCAAAGAAATTTTTTGGTTTCCCAGTGCCTATAAAAGTTGTTTATATTGTGCTCCAGTCTATTAAGTGTGCAGTAGCATTATGTCTAAAAAAAAAATGTGTGTACTTAATTAAAAAATGCTTTCTGGTTAAAAATGCTGATTATTATCTGAACTGTCATAAATCGTAATCTTTTTGCTGGTGGATGGTCTTGTCTCTATGTTGCTGGGTGTTCAGGATGGTGCTTACTGAAGGTTAAAATTGCTGTGGCAATTTCCTAAAGAGAACAATGAAGTCTGCTACATCTATTTACACTTCCTTTCATAAATTATTTCTCTATAGCATTCGATGCCATTTGATAGTGCTTTATTCCACAGAACTTCTTTCAGAATTGGGAGTCAATCCTTTCAAACCCTGTTGCCACTTTATCAACGAAGCTCATGTAATATTCTAAATCCTTTATTGTCATTTCAACAATCTTCCCAACATCTTCATCAAGAGTAGATTCCAGGAAGTAGACTCACGGAGAATACGTGTTTCAGTTCATCTGAAGTCAACAGAAAGGTGGTGTTTAAGGCCATGAGGAAGGAAGAAATCTCTCTTAACTCTCTTTTTATTCTTAAATGTTTCTTCTTAAATGCAACTTCAACAACAAAGCCATAAGGAACTGCTGTTTTTTCCTGTGGGAAAGTATTTTACAACTAATTGATTGATTCAATTTATAGGATAATTCAGTGTTTTCTTGTGTCAGCTTTGGGTAGTTTATTCCACTAAGAATTTTTCACTTCATTTAAGGCTACAAGGTAATTTTAAAAAATATTATAATATGCACTTTTTTAAAAAATACAGATTCTTTTTTTTTTTTAAAGATTTTATTTATTTTTTGGACAGAGAGAGAGATCACAAGTAGGCAGAGAAGGCAGAGAGAGAGGAAGGGAAGCAGGCTCCCTGCCGAGCAGAGAGCCTGATGTGGGGCTCGATCCCAGGACCCTGAGTTCATGACCTGAGCCGAAGGCAGAGGCTTAACCCTCTGAGCCACCCAGGCGCCCTATAATACGCACTTTTGTTGACCTTAAGATTGCTGGTAATATCACATTTTTAAAAAAAATATTTAATGTAGGTTGTGTACCTGCATTAGTTTTTTACTTGATGAGTTTGCCAGCTTTTTACCAGCTATTTTAAATACTTTAATCACTGAATTTTTATTTCAATATTTTTCATATTTTTACTTGTTTTTTCTTGCAATTCATACATTTTTACATGTTTTCTTTTTCTTCTGAATTTGTTTCTTTCATCTTAAAACCTTCTTTAAAGGGATGATCTCATTGATTTTCATCTTACACTTTTCTAATATATTCGATTAAGCCCAAGAATTCCCATCTGAAACTGTCTTTAAATTCCACAGATGTGAACTATTTTCCTTCTCATTCAGTTCACTGTATTTTTAAATTTCCACTGTGATTTCTTCTTTTATCTTTGTGATATTTATGTGTTTTCTTGTTATTTTTGAAGGTATTGGAAACTTCTATTTTTCTTTTTAGTTAATTCTTTCTATCTTAATTCTATTGTGGTCAGAAAATGTTCTTTACATGACTTCAGTCATTGAAATTTTTTCTTTCTATTTCCTTGTGCGTGTGTGTGTGTATATGTGTGTATAAGAGAGGGATTGAGAGTCAAGCTGGGGAAGATGGGCAGAGGGAAAGAGAGAATCTTTTTTTTTTTTTTAATAATTAACTTATAATGTATTATATGCCTCAGGGGTACAGGTCTATGAATCATCAAGCTTACACATATCATAGCACTCACCATAGCATATACCCTCCCCAATGTCCATAACCCAGCTGCCCTATCCCTACCCCCTGACCCTCCAGCAATCCTGTTCGTTTTGTGAGATTAAGAGTCTCTTATGGTTTGTCTCCTTCCCTATCCCATCTTGTTTCATTTTTCCTTCCCTACCCCCCAAACCTCCCACCTTGCCCCTCAACTTCCTCATATCAGAGAGATCATATGATAATTGTTTTTCTCTTATTGACTTATTTCTCTCAGCATAATACCCTCTAGTTCCATCCATGTCATTACAAATGGCATGATTTCATTTCTTTTGATGGCTGCATAGTATTCCATTGTGTATATATACTACATCTTCTTTATCCATTCATCTGTTGATGGACATCTAGGTTCTTTCCATAGTTTGATTATTGTGGATATTGCTGCTATAAACATTTAGGTGCACGTGCCCCTCTGGATCACTACATTTGTATCTTTAGGGTAAATGCCCAATAGTGTGATTGCTGGATCATAGGGTAGCTCTATTTTCAACTTTTTGAGGAACCTTCATGCTGTTTTCCAGAGTGGCTGTACCAGCTTGCATTCCAAAAGTATTAGAAGAGTTCCCCAGAAAAAGAGAATCTTAAGTAGGCTCCATGAACAGCATGGAGCCCGATGCAGGACTGGATCTCACAACACTGAGATCATGACCTGAGCCAAAAACAAGAGTCAGGCATTTAACCAACGGATCCACCCAGGTACCCCAGTCCTTTGGATTTCTTTCTTTCTTTCTTTCTTTCTTTTTTTCTTTCTTTCTTTCTTTCTTTTTTTGAAACTTGTTTTATGTCTCAGCATAGGGTTAATCTGTATAAATGTTTCTTGTGTGGTTGAAGATAAAGTGCAATCTGCAAGTTTTGGATATAGTATTCCCTAAGTCTCAATTATGATGATTTTGTTAATATTGCTTTTCAAATCAAGTATATCCTTATAGATTTTTTATTGTTTGTTCTATTCATTTTGAGAAAGATGTGTTAAAATAGCCAATTACTCCTGTATGTGCATATATTCAGACTATTGAATACACATATATTCAGACATCATATTTTTTTCCCTTAAAATCTAATTTGTCAAAAATTTATATAGCCTGATCAGATTCTGCAGCTATTATCTGCTAGTATAACTGTCTTTCATAATTTTGCATATTAAATTTTATCTATGTATAATACTCTATTGCACATTATTAATGTATTGAGTAGTAAATATTCATTTATATTTACTTACAGATTTAAAGTTTTACTCCTCAGTCTGTATCTCTGAGCTTCCATCTGTGATCATTTTCTCTATGCCTAAAGAAAGCCTTCCAATGCTTTCTCAATTCAGTCATTTTATCTCAGTGTGTGTTTGAAACTCTATTTCATGTTTATTTCCTAGATACAGAATTCTAGATTGACAGTCCTTTTTTTTAGCATTTTAAAAGTATCCCATGGTCATTTGGCTCTCACTGTTTCTATTGAAAAGTCACATGTTAGACGTATCTACATGGAAGTAATCTGTTATTCTCACTGTTTTGAGATTTCTTTATTAGACTATGTATGTCAACAGTCTTGTCACAAGATTCTGAGTTATTATCGGTCTAGTATTCTTTCTGTAAATTCATAGTGGCTAAAAAAGACAGCAGAAAGACTTTATCTTTTAAAAGTCTCAGCAATCATTTTTTAAAATTTATTTATTTATTTATTTATTTATTTATTTGACAGACAGAGACCACAAGTAGGCAGAGAGACAGGCAGAGAGAGTGGGGGGGAAGCAGGCTCCCCACTGAGCAGAGAGCCCAGCATGGGGCTCGATCCCAGGACCCTGGGATCACGACCAGAGCCGAAGGCAGAGGCTTTAACCCACTGAGCCACCCAGGCGCCCATCAGCAATCATTTTTTGATTCTGGGTTATTTTCTTCCTTTTATCCTTTTAGAGCTCCACTGGTGAAAAACTAGAACTAATTCATTATCTTTTCAGTTATATATCATCTGCTATTAATCCAGGTTAGTTAAGGACTGCTACTCTTAATTTCATTTATTTAATAATTATATTATCTTTTTGCTCTTAAATTTAAAATTTACTCTCTGATTTTCTGCCTTGTAGTTTCTGAATATTGGCTGAATTTTTCAAATTTTATTTAGTTTAACAACAAACATAAGTATATTATAATTTACGTCTTATAATTCAAAGAACTAAGGACCCATTAGTAAGTTTTTTTTTTCCTTATACAATGGTGTGTTACATAATGATAATTGTGAAAAATACTGGTGAAAATTTGTGACTTCAAGTGTACTCATTATTCCATAGATGTTTTATGTGTTTTTCTAGATGGTGAAGAAAAGAAGCAATAATTGTCTTAGCCATATTTTAAATAGGGTAGGGAATGATTTGATGCTTGATTTCACTTCCTTTGAAGGACAGTCATTTCTGGCTTACCATTAATCCTGTACCAAAGGTCTTTGAGCTTTTGCATCCAAAATCCTGGAACTTATCAGATGTCTTTCTTTTGGTTATTGAACTCCAATTTTTATCCCTTTTTAGACTCATAAATCTTCCAAAACTTCTACTCACTATTCCTCTCTGGAATGTAATCTAAAATAGAGATATCTATGTCAAAGCTGGCATAAAGCCACTATATGTTTTTATATTTTCCTGAACTTTGACCTGTACTTTTTAAATTTCTTATTAGTCTACAATTCATTAAGGTATTTTATTAATATTATATCCACTGTTTTTTTTTCCATAAGAGGATGGGTCCAATTAACTTAATTTGCTTTAGCACAACCATATTTAGCAACTTTGAATTTAAAAAATGAATTTACTACTAGATAAATTATATCATTTTATCAGTCATAGTACAGAGCTGAAAACACTGGACCTAAGCCTCTTCCCTCTTATTCTTCCTGACACATCCTTGGTAAATATATATATTTACCCTGCCTCTAGTAAAGAAAGCATTGGAAGTGAAAGTAAGAACATGTAAAATCAGTTGTGTAACTGGTTTGTGCTTACTCTTTCCCTGGTTTATATTTGTCTTTACTGGCTCTGTATGATCTCGTATTAATCCATTCTCCAGAAGCCATACCATTCCCACATCCACCACACAGCCCAAATAAACCGGTATAAGGTTTTAAGAGGATTAGAGAGAGGGTCTGGATAATTTCAACAGCATTGTCTAGCAACATAGAAATCTCTGTCCCAAAAAATTCATAGAATCAGACAGTAACAAGGGGTATCCAGAGTTAAGTGTTTTTGTTGTTGTTGTTGTTGTTGTTTTAATATTTTTTTTTATGTATTTGCCAGATTGAAAGAGAGAAAGAGAGCATAAGCAGTGGTAGCATCAGGCAGAGAGAGAAACAGGCTCCCCATTGAGCAAGGAGCCTGATGTGAGACTCGATTCCAGGGCCCTGGGATCATGACCTGAGCTGAAGGCAGGCATACTTAAACAAATAAGCCACTCAGGTGTCCCTCCAGAGTTCAATTTTTATCGTACTTAGTTGTGGTGCTTCTTGAATATCACAGTGAACTTGTTCAGTTGGTCACTGAATAACCCCTTCAGAAAAGAACAAAGGCTGAGGTTGCAGTATTTAAAAATTGTCAGCTCCAAAGTTGTAATTTAAACTATGCTGGTGTATATGAATACTCATCCAGGGGAAAATAGAAAGACAAAAGTGTTAAAGATAGAATATTGATGTATACTAACATTTAAGAGACTCTGTAAGAAAGATCATAATCTGGAAAGGTAAGTGAGTAAAAATGACCTGATGGCAAGAGAGGGTAGAAAAAACTGTGATCTCTGAAAAAGGATGATATTAATAGTCCAAGGAAAATGAGGGGATCTTCTTTATCAAATGCTCTAGAGTTATGTGCCAATGAAAATATACACTTAGACATCTTCTGTGTTTGAAAAGTCTTGTAAAGTGAGGCTAGTAGAATCACTGTACTAAAGGTCCTCAGTGCAGCTCATCTCTACCAAGCCTCAAGCCAAATGAAAATGATGAAACCAGTCTATCTGATGGAAAAATTAGTTTTGTCTAGGAAATATTAAACATATTACCAGAACTCACTTTCAAGGGTGAAACAGAGGTAACTTTCTGTATACATTCTTCACCTAGCCCAGCCTCTGGAAAAAAAATCATAACTAAATTGAATCATACAAGCAAATTATTGCTATAAGGAGTTCATTTCTTCAGAGGACACACAGTTTTCACTAATAAATTTCACTCTATTAGGAAATTGTAGAATTCACTGGTGATTTCAATATTTTCTAAAGTTGAAAAGTGTATGTATAAAGATTAAATCATTAATTAGTAAAATTTCTCTAGCTGGGATACTTCTTAATCAGAAAATATTTTGTAATAACAATAAATAATAATTTAGAAGAAAACCAGATAGATATACTATGATGTGTACTGTGATGGTATGATATTTTTAACATTAAAAAATCATTTATTGATAGTTTGGAGAGGCATAAATGAAAAAAGTGAATATCAATATAAATATGCAAATATTTATTGTATGCTTATGTAACTCAAATGACAGATAAATTTATATAATTACATATATTCATTTTTACACAGATTAGGTGACTCCTCAATATGTGATGTGAAATTATTATTTTTAAAGGGCAACTATCAAAAAGACCTCTGAAACTGCTGGACAGTTTAATATACCAAATTAAGGAAAACTTCACTGTTTTGGTGAAGTTTAGTAAATGGATAAGAAGAGACAGATGAATTGAATTACAATTTAAAAAATAAATCTTTGCAAATCTATATGTTTTTAGATTATTATTTGAACAAATTCATGATAAATTATGTAAGGAAAATCTTAAGATTTTAAAAATCTTATCAACATTACTGGTAATCCTAAAAATGGCAAACTGATTGTGGATAGCCAACCATTGTCCTGATGCTATTGCCAAAGTTTAATTTGGTTTCTCTTTCATGTCAAATATCAGGCAATCCAATTTGATTCCAGGGTCAAGTGAGATCAAATTTAGTGTTCTAAGAGTAGCATAAAATAATGACAACAACATATTTTCTCAAAAATTTTATTCATAAGAATATCCATTCGGTTAATCATTGTGACAATTTTAAAGGTTAAAAGTAAAGTAAGAAATGCTGATAATAAGACATGAAAACTGAGGGGCACCTGGGTGGCTCAGTGGGTTAAAGCCTCTGCCTTTGACTCGGGTCATGATACTGGGGTCCTGGGATGGAGCCCCGCATCAGGCTCTCTGCTCGGCAGGGAGCCTTCTTCCCTTCCTCTCTCTCTGCCTGCCTCTCTGCCTACTTGTGATCTCTGTCTGTCAAATAAATAAATAAAATCTTAAAAAAATATGAAAACTGAGAATATAGAGTAATAATATTACTCCTCAGGATCAGTTTGTTTTTTGGTATTGTGCTTCTCTTGCTTTTTAAATTGATTTAAATTTTGCAACTGCATTTTAGATACTTAACCCCACCTTTCTTTCCCTTGCGTTAAGATAACAGATGGCACACAAGCCTCCCTACTATAGTTATGATAAGAAAGAATCCTAACAAAATCATGCATCGAGAGAGAGACTTAGGAAGAGAGTCTTTGAGGTTTACAGATCCAAAGACATATTTAGGACTTAGAAATCCAAGGTACTACAGTCCGGTAATCACACTATTGGGTATTTAGCTCCAAAATACAAAAAACATAAATTCAAAGGGATACATACATGCCTATGTTTACTACAACATTATTTGTAATAGCAAAATTATGGAAGCAGCCCAAGTGTGATGCCCACTGATGGATGGATAAAGAAGTGATATATAAAATGGAATACTATTCAGCCATAAAAAATAATGAAATCTTGCCATTTGCAACTACATAGATGGAGCTGGAGAGTATAAGACAAAGAGAAATAAGACAAAAACAAAGAACCATATGATTTCACTTATGTTTAGAATTTAAGAAATAAACAAGCCAAGAGGAAGAAAAAAAGAGAGAGAAGCCAAGAAACAGACTCTTAGCTATAGAGAACAAACTGTTGATTACCGGAGGGGAGGTGGGTGGGGACATGGATGAAATAAGTGAAGGGAATTAAAAGTCACTTATCATGATGAGCACAAGTAATGTACAGAATTGCTGAATCACTATATTGTACATCTGAAACTAATACAACACTATAGGTTAACTATACTGGAGTTGAAAGAAAGAAAGAAAGAAAAAGGAAGGGAGTGAGGAAGGAAGGAAGGAAGGAAGGAAGAAAAAAAGGAGAGAAAGAGAAAGAAAGAAGAAAAAGAAAGAAAGAAAGAAAGAAAAGAAAGAAAGAAAGAAAGAAAGAAAGGAAGAAATGAAGGAAGAGGAAGAAAAGAAAGAGAGGAAGGGAGGGAAGGAAGGAATACCAGATACTGAGTAAAAGCATGGAGTAGAGGGGAAAATAAGGATTAAATTAAAATCTATCTATCAAGAGTAGATCATTCCTTCCAACCTTTCTCATTTGCTGGCCTTGAACCTAGATATGCAAACCATAGCAACCACAGCATCCATACATGTAGTCTAGCAAGAGCTATTATCCAGTATAGAAGTCTGTTCCCCACCCTATCAATCTAAGTTTGAAAATTCCAAAAAGGTCAACAAACATATAAAGAACTCATAAGCAACTGTTTAAAGGTTTTAGACTTAATTTGAAAAACAAAAAAAAAGGATTTTCAGTGTACTGAACATTTTTCAATCATTTTTGTTCTCAAGGATTTAAACTCTTTCTTTGGGAATCGTTTCTCTCTCTCTCTCTCTCTCTCTCTCTCTCTGTCTCACCAATGACAGTTTAGTTTAGGTGGTCACTGGATCAATTTCCTGACAGAGGTGTTAGAAACTGAAATCTTGGATCATTTCATTTCTGGAGATACTATTTCTAGAATCTTAGCTTGGACCATAGGTCCTTGGGTCCTCGACAATATTTTGAGTAACTCAATATTTAATGAGTCACTTATTTAATAACACAAAATAGGCTTTGATTATTTATAGTTAAGATCATTGACCGAAACATAAATTGGTAACTGGATTAGCTGTGGGAAAGAACACTGTAAGAACAGTATAAGAAGGTGATATTTGTTATATGGTTTGTGGCTGAAGGCAGAGAACATTCAAGTTGGATTAAGACATGGGATTCTGGCAGCCCATGACATTCAGTGGAAAACAGCTAATTAAATTATTACCTGTGGTCACCTAGAATAAAGTGTCTATTAATGACAAGTCTTTGATAAATTGAGTCACCTCTCAAAAAGAACAGAATGAAGAGTATGAGGAATTCAAGGCTCTAGGGTGGGCTGGTTGCTTTTAATTTTGCTGAATAGGTTAAAGAAAATGTGTAACAAGCTCAGGGTTATAAATTCTCAACTCAAAACTCAGACAACAACCAAAGATTTTCACCATCTCTTGTTTCTTTTTGCCTCTAGGCTGAGATAGATGAAAATCAAACTAAAACTTGATCCTAAGGGTTTTCAATTTATGTAGGTTGAATTAACAATCTGATGATGCATCAAATGTGACAGAGCTTTGATAGGAAAAGAATAAAACACTGAATGTAGGCATAAGGACCTACTGAGAGATTTGGATGTCTTAAAATACACCAAACATCCAGACTCCAACCTTTATTTCCAACCTCTGTCTGATGTGACTATTCCTGTCCTACTCAAAAATCAAAAACTCAAAAATCAAAAAAACTGCACTTTGAATTCAGTAAAGTGTCCAAAATGCAGAAATCAGTTGCATTTCTCTTCCAAGAGAGATTCAATTCTTCCCATTTTTCCATACTTAATAAGATCTCTAGGAATAAACACACACACAGAACATTCAGAACACTATAAAGTACATGAAAGATATGATATATAAATATAAATGTATATGCATAGATATGTTCAGCTACCTAAAGCAATCTATATGCAATTCCTATCAAAGTTCCATCTTTTTCATAGATACAATTCTAAAATTTGTTTGGATAGACCTCAAATACTGAAATCTTGATTGAAAGCCAATCATTTACACTCAAACATAAGGTCATCATCAATCTAAAAATTCCTCTGAATAGATGCAGACCCTCAAAATGGTCAACTAAGCAAAAGGACAATTATTGGAAGCCACATGCAGAAAAATGAAATTTACACCACACACAAAAATAGACTCCTGTGTAAAATCCTAAACTAACCTCTTTGACCTCCCCAAACTAGGAGAGGGCCCAGGGAAAACATGAACTACCCTAACTAGCAAAGGAGTTAACAAAACCTTTAGTGAGAAGAGAGTACACATACATCTGTGAAAAGGGACCCCATCCAATCAAGAAAAGGGCATGAACAACCAAATGCAAGAATGGCACTTTTTGTAGAGATGGCTTGTTGGTGGGTAATCAAAAACTGGAAATATCAGAATGGCTAAAATCCCAGATACAAAGTGGACGGAGAAAGGGGTCCAAAATGAGATGGAAAACAGCATGGAGATGTTGAAATAGAACTGCCCAGACTTATTGGGTTAATACCCACAATACAAATTATCAAAGGGGCAAGAGAAAGGCAATGTCCAAATTATGGATCATGGATGTCTATAGGATTGAGACTGATCAAAAGAAATGAAATCTTTTGCAACAAATAGAATCATGCTTTCTGTCAAGCTGTTATGATCTCCCTATATAATGCAACAAAAATAAATGCTAGGTTTGGCAAACACAGCACTCACAAAACAAAACCGACATTGGAGAAGGGGGTGGGATTATGGAATGGGGACTGTGCTGAAATTTGTGTAAACCTGGTGGCGTACCCCTGGGGATAAAAATATATGTTTATAAAAAATAAAAAATTAAAAAAAAATCATAAAATCATTTGACCAAAGCAGTTTCTTCCAAAGAGATTCAATTCTTCCCATTTTCCATACTTAATAGCTCTCTTTACACACACACATACATTTACACTATACATATACATATACATATATATATATATATATATGCATAGATATGTTCAGTATATATGTTGCTTTCATAGATACAATCATTTGTTTGGATAGTTACTGAAATCTTGATTGAAAGATCATTTACACTAACATAAGGGACAATCTAAAAATTCCTCTGAATATGCAGATAAAGAAGCAAAGGACTTAAAGACGCATTTGTCCTGTGTAAAATCCTAAACTATTCCCCAAACTAAGAGGGCCCAGAAAACATCTCCCTAACTAAATGAGAACACCTTTAGTGAGGAGAGTACATACATCTGTGAAAAGGGACCAGGAATGGCACTTTTTGTAGAGATGGCTTGTTGGTGGGTATAAAACTGGAAATATATTCCCAGATACAAAGTGGACGGTCCAAAATGAGATAAGAGAAATCACCAGACTTATTTAATACACAAGAATTATCAAAGAGAAAGGTGCAAATTTATCATGGAGTCTATAGGATTGAGACTGATATTTTGCCAAATAAATTCTGTCCTGTTAGTAATAACCAAAAATTATGCTAGGTTTGGCAAACACAGCACTGACATTAAGAATTACTTCTAAATTTACTTTCAGTTTCTATACTTGAGTAGACTTAGAATATCTAGAAATAAGATAATCATAGGAAATCTTTAGAAATAACATTCAAATATGTACTATAAGTATTTCTGCTATCACCACAGAAATTACCCTGCAACATTCTCTAGGATTAATAATCACTGCTGGAAGGGAAATAACCAAAATTTAGGAAATTGATTGGACTGGATACTGGTTTTAAGTTAATATTCATGGCCAGGATAACACTGTTGTGTACTGATAACAGAAAATGGGAGTTCCACCTGACACATAATTGGTATGGTAGGCTCTTACATCCCTAGTTTCTGAATTTATGATAGAAATAGTTACCCACATAAAGCAGCATTTATGTTAGGAAAAGCCAAATGAAACCCACTGGAACTTCATTCTTTTTTCAAGTAGTGAACCAAAAGCAATAACATATTCCTAGAGTCATCATAAACATTACTTTTATTGAGTTTTAGAAGACTAAGGAAAGATGGTGATTCCTACTCATCCCTATATGTAACTTTTCTGTTTGCCTAAAGAAACAGAGGAGATAATTTTTAAAACTATATTAAGCTTATTAAAGCTTAATTCAATTTCACCTATTAATCCAGATGTCTACTTTTTCTAAGGAAATCAACACAGTCATTGACTGTAATGTAGCTATTGATCTAGAATGTCTTTGTCTCATAAGCAGAGATTATCAGAAATTGTGTATTTTCACCTGCCAATAATATAAGCACACACTCAGTCCATAATGCCAACTCTCTGACTTGGGTCACAGTTTAGTTCACAAGGATCTTGACCATGAAACTGTCAATTACATTGTGCAAGCATTCTGCTTGAAATTGGAAAGTTAGAATCAAGAGATACTCTCAATGACATCAAATATTTCAAGTCATGAGTTAATAAAATATCAAAAAAAGATAAGTCACCTAATTTTTTTTTATTTTTTATAAACATATATTTTTATCCCCAGGGGTACAAGAAGACATCCAGATGGCCATCAAAAGTCACCTAATTTTAATGGTCTTGGAGGTCTAGTAATTTTGGTTTATATTGTAATAAATCTCCAAGGTAAAGTACCAAGTGCTGCCTTTAGCATCTTTTATTATTGCGAAAGATATATCATACCAATTGCATATTTTAATAACTTGGAGACAACATAGATAACATCTGAGTGTGCTATTCACAAATGTATATTGCAAAACTTGGAAGCCTCTACTTTGCATGGGATCTCCAGGAAGTAAAGTTCTAAGCCTTCTCCAATGAGTGTCATACTCATCTCTAATAATGGACCATTAGAGACAACAGACATGATGTTAAGGCTACATTAGTTCCATTCACTGCGAATAGCAAATTTTAAATATAAGACTTATTTTAAATGCAGACCTTTAAATTTTTCTAGCACTAGCAAGTCATACAATATTTTGGTTAGAAACTCCTGAATGAAGATGTCAATGATATATCTCGGTATTACATCTATTAGAAAGGAGCAATAGATGGCTAGAGGTAAGGTTCTCTAATATCTGGGGTGAATAGTTCAATTCTATTTTAACTGAGTTTGCAAGGGTAATATCAGAGTTGTAATGATTAACTTTAAGAAAAAGGCAACTTAAGTGTTCAGCTTCAAATATTCCAAGAGTATCCTATCTTTGTCCTGTATGAATATTTAAAAAAGCCTTCAACTATAGAAAAGCCTGAAGATATCAACTAGCCTTTTCACTGCCAAACTTAACTCTCCAACAAAGGACTCATGAACCAAGTAATCGTGGTGACAGGGATAAACACTGTACATAGCCCAACATTGAGTTCCCCTTATCAAGGCTGACCTGATTAAGAACACTAGTAGATGTATAATTTGCCAGTGCCATGAACCAATCATATGGGTCATCAGCCCCTCAGACAATCAAAGTATGGTGATTTTTTTTTTTTTTACATTAAATGTTTCCATCATGGAGAAGAGACAATTTTATTGGAAATTACCATTACACATTCTATATTTTAGTGACCATTATCTTAAGGAAAATTATTAAATGTGTTATCTAATATCACAATATAACCAACAATAGTACTTATGACCAAAATTATTTTTAAAGCTAAATTTACAAGGCTGTATACTATTGCTAATGGGATTTACCAATCTTAACATGTACTCCCTCTTTCAGAAGTAATTGCCCTAGCGTATATTGGAATTAATATAAAAAACATGCCTAATATTTCAATGGTGACAACAACTTGTAAGGCTTATCTTAAAAACAATAGCAAATGACTATATAAGGAATAATTATTTTTCCACACAGAACTGGGATTCAGAAGGGAAGAAATGAAATGAAGAAGTGAATCTCATAATCACATCCATGACCTATTTGAGAATATATGGTCTAGATAGACTTTACAGATATATTCAGAGCATTCCATCCTAAAGCAACAAAGACACGTTATTACCAAATGCACATGGAATATTCTCCGGAACAGATCACAGACTGGGTCACAAATCAGTTCTCATCTGGTTATTCCTGCATATTTTTAAGTCATAATGCTTTGAAACTTGAACTCAATCACAAGAGGAAATTTGGAAAGAACTCAAATACCTGGAGGCTAAAAAGCATCCTACTAAAGAATGAATAGGTCAATCTGGAAATTAAAGAAGAATTTTAAAAAATTCATGGAAGCAAATGAAAATGAAAACCTAATTGTTCAAAACCTTTGGGATGCAGAAAAGCAGTCCTAAGAGGGAAGTATATAGCAATACAAGACTTTCTCAAGAAACAAGAACGGTCTCAAATATATAACCTAACTTTACACCTAAAGGAGCAAAAAAAAAAAAAAAAAAAAAAAAAAAAAAAAAAAACAGCAAATAAAGTCTAAACCCTTGCAAGAGAAGAGAATTAATAAATATTAGAGCAGAAATCAATGCAATAGAAACCAAAGAACAATAAAACAGATCAAAGAAACTAGGAGCTGTTTCTTTCTTTCTTTTTTTTTTTTTTAAAGATTTTATTTATTTATTTGACAGAGAGAGACCACAAGTAGGCAGAGAGGCAGGCAGAGAGAGAGAGGAGGAAGAAGGCTCCCTGCTGAGCAGAGAGCCTGATGCGGGACTCAATCCCAGGACCCTGAGATCATGACCTGAGTCGAAGGCAGCGGCGTAACCCACTGAGCCACCCAGGTGTCCCTAGGAGCTGTTTCTTGAAGAAGAAGAAGAAGAAGAAGAAGAAGAAGAAGAAGAAGAAGAGGAGGAGGAGGAGGAGGAGGAGGAGGAGGAGGAGGAGGAGGAGGAGGAGGAGGAGGAGGAGGAGGAGGAGGAGAAGGAGAAGGAGAAGGAGAAGGAGAAGGAGAAGGAGAAGGAGAAGGAGAAGGAGAAGGAGAAGGAGAAGAAGAAGAAGAAGAAGAAGAAGAAGAAGATCAATCACCCCCTGGCCAGCCCTATGAAAAAGAAAAGGGAAAATACACAAATACATAAAATCATAAATGAAAGAGGAGAGATCACAACCAACACTAAAGAAATACAAACAATTACAAGAACATATCATGAGCAACTAAATGCCAACAAATTAGGCAATCTGGAAAAAAAAAGTATGCATTCCTAAACACCTACAAACTACCAAAACTGAACAGGAAGAAATAGAAAAACTGAACAGACCCATAACTGCAAGGAAATTGAAGCAGTAGTAAAAAAAACTCCCAACAATCAAGAGTCCAGGGTTGGATGGCTTCCCAAGGAAATTTTACCAAATATTTGAAGAAGAATTCATACCTATTCTTTTGAAGATTTTTTTAAAAACAGAAATGTAAGGAAAACTTCCAAATTCTTTCTATGAGACCAGCATTACCTTGATTCCAAAACCAGAAAAAGACCCTGTTAAAAGGAATTACAGACCAACATCCCTGATGAACACAGAGGCAAAAATTCTCACCAAAATACTAGCCAGTAGGATCTGACAGTACACTAAAAGGATTAGTGAACACAACCAAGTGGGGTTTATTCCTGGGCTGAAAAGGTGGTTCAACAAGTACAAATAAATCAATATGATACACTACATTAATTTAATAAAAGGATATGAACCATATGATCGTCTCAATAGATACCAAAAAAGCATCTGACAAAGTACAGCATCCTTTCTTGATTAAAACTCTTCACACTGTAGGGATAGAGTGAACATACCTCAATATCATAAAAGCCATCTATGGAAAGTCCATAGCAAATATCATTCTCAATAGAGAAAAACTGAGAACTTTTCCCCTAAGGTCAGGACCATGGCAGGGATGTTCATTCTCACCACTGCTGTTTAGCATAGGACTAGAAGTCCTAGCCTCAGCAATCAGACAACAAAAAGAAATAAAAGGTATTCAAATTGGCAAAGAAAAAGTCAAACTTTCTCTCTTTGCATATGACATGATTCTTTATGTGGAAAACTCATAAGACTCCATCCTCAAATTACTAGAACTCATACAGCAATTTAGCAATGTGTCAGGATACAAAATCAAAGCAAAGAAATCAGTTGTATTTCTATATACTAACAATGAGACATAATAAAGAGAAATTAAGTGATTGATCCCATTTACAATTGCATCAAAATCATAAGATACCTAGGAATAAACCTAACCAAAGAGGCAAAGGATCTGTATTCAGAAAACTATAAAACATCCATGAACGAAATTAAGGACGATACAAAGAAATGGAAAAACATTCCACGAATTGGAAGAAAAAATACTGTTAAAATGTCTATGTTATCTAGAGCAATCTACACATTCAATGCAATCCCTACTAAAATACCATCAACTTTTCCCACAGAGCTGGAACAAATAATCCTCAAATTTATGCTGAATCAGAAAAGTCCTGGAATAGTCAAAGGAATATTGATATAGAAATCCAAAGCTGGTGGCATCACAATTCTGGTCTTCAAGCTATATTACAAAGCTATAAACATCAAGACAGTATGGTACTGGCACAAAAGCAGACACATAGGTTAATGGAACAGAATAGAGAACTGGCCAGAAATAGACCCTCAACTCTATGGTCAACTCATCTTCAACAAAGCAGGAAAGAATATCCAATGAAAAAAGAGAGTCTATTCAATAAATGGTGTTGGGAAAATTGGACAGGCATATGCAGAATTAAATGACCATTTCCTAACATCATACATAAAAACAGACTCAAATCAAATGGATGAAAGACCTCCACGTAAGACAGGAATCAAAATCCTAAAAGAGAACATGGGCAGCAACCTCTTTTACCTTAGCTGCAGCAACTTTGTGCTACACACATCTCCAAAAGCCAGGGAAACAAAGACAAAAATGAACTATTGGGACTTCATCAAGATAAAAAGTTTTTGCACAGCAGAGGAAATAATTGACAAAACCAAAAGACAAGTGAGAGAATGGGAAAAGTTATTTGCAAATGTCTTATCAGTTAAAGGGCTACCATCAAAAATCTACAAAGAACTGAGGCACCTGGGCGGCTCAGTGGATTAAAGCGTCTGCCTTCAGCCCAGGTCATAATCTCAGGGTGCTGGGATCCAGCCCTGCGTCAGGTTCTCTGCTCAGCAGGGAGCCTGCTTCTCCTCTGTCTCTGCCTGCTGCTCTGCCTACTTGTGATCTCTCTCTCTGTGTCAAATAAATAAATAAAATCTTTAAAAAAAAAATCTACAAAGAACTTATTGAACTCAACTCCCAAAGAGCAAATAATCCAATTAAGAAATGGGCAGAAGACATGAACAGACATTTCAGCTAAAAAGACATCAAATGGCCAACAGACACATGAAAAAGTGCTCATCACTCAGCATCAGGGAAATACAAATCAAAACCACAATGAGATACCACATCACACCACTCAGAGTGGCTAAATTAACCACTTGGGAAATGAAAGATGTTGGTGAGGTTGCTGAGAAAGGGGAACCCTCTCCCACACTGTTGGTGGAAATTGTAAGCTGGTGAAGCCACTCTGGACTTTCCTCAAAAAGCTGAAAATAGAGCTACTCTATGACCCAGCAATTACACTACTAGAGATTTACCCAAAAGATACAAATGTAGTGATCCAAAGGGGCACCTGTGTCCCAATGTTTACTGCAGCAATGTCCACAATAACCAAACTATGGAAAGAACCCAGATGTCCATTGACAGATGAATGAATAAAGATGTGATATATATATATATATATATATATATATATATATATATATATTTCTAATGGAATACTAGTCAGCTATCAAAAAATGAAAATCTTGCAATTGGAACAATGTGCATGGAACTAGAGGGAATTATGCTAATCTAAATAAGTCAATCAGAGAAAGACAATTATTGTATGATCTCACTTATCTCACTGATATGTGGAATTTAAGAAGCAAAACAGAGGATCATAGGGAAAGAGGTGGAAAAATAAAACAAGAGAAAAATCAGAGAAGACAAACCATAAGAGACTCTTAGAAAACAAACTGAGGGTTGCTGGAGGGGAGGAAGATGGAGGGATGGGGTAATTGCATGATGGACATTAAGGAGGGATGTGATGTAATGATCACTGGGTATTATATAAGACTCATGAATAAGTGAAATTTATCTCTGAAATTAATAATATATGTTAATTAATTGAATTTAAATTTAAAGAAAATTTAAAAAGATTTAAAAATGTTTAAATGGTTTACTCCTTGTGAACTAGGACTCTGCTTGGTCATTAGTCTTACATAAAACAACAACAACAAAAATTTAAAAAAAATTATGGACATGAGGTATTTTGGAATAGCCTACCAGATAAGGTATTCTATGGTGCTGCCTGAAAGCAAAGAAAACATGGACTAAATAAAAGAGATAAGCAATTGAAAATACCACCCAACCTGACCTTGTGATCAGCTACCGGAATTAGTATATAATAACTTCTTTACCCTTCTTTTAACATTCAAAACTCCTATCAAATATTTTTGATTTTCAAATATATTTTCTAAATATAAAATGTCACTATTTAGATACATTATAATAATCGTATGTTTAAGTACCCAGTCACATAGTAAATGAAAACTACATGGTTCCAGGTACTCAGGCCAAAAATCTTGGGAGCATAACTCCTCTTTCATACCCTATTACCAACCTTTCAAAAAGTCCTATGGAGGCACCTGGGAGTCTCATTCAGTTGAGGTCCGACTCTAGATTTCAGCTGGGGTCATGACCTCAGGGTCTTGGGATCAAACCCCGTGTCTGGCTCCACACTGAGTATGAACTCTGCCTGTCCCTTCTCCCCTTGTTCTTCCCCCAGCTCATGCTCACTCTCTCTCTCTCTCAAATAAATAAATAAGCAAACTCTTAAAAAAAAAAAAAGCAAGTCTAGTGTTAAAAAAAAAAAAAATAGAAGGAGTCCAATGGGATTCAGCTTTAAAATATACTGAGAGGGGCATAGGCTCATGTCCTTCACAAGCCGACTCTAACAAGAATTCTTTAAGTCAACTTAACCAGAATCCCCCAATGATATGAGATCACCCTTTATATATTATTGAAGTTCCCCAGGTGATGTATGATCACTCTGGCTTGATTCTGTAAGAATTCTGTGTGGTGATTTAGCCAGAATCATTCCTTAGCCCTGATGTTTCATCTTAGTAATTTTCAATCCACCTAGACTCCACCCAGGTCCCTGGCTACAAATTTTCATTTTTTATTCTTTTCCTTGTTTTATTCAGAGTTGAGCCCCATCCATCACCCCTAATACAAGACCCCATTATAGTAGCCCCATCTGAGTAAAGTCTGCTTTAACATTCTTTAACAAATGTTATGAGTGTCATGTTCCTTAACACCACTCAAACCCATTCTACCATTTAAAATAGCTAAGATAATTGGAAGCTTCCAGACTGGTCTTCCAGATTGGCTGTTGTCTCATTAGAGTCTTTTCAAAACAGGAGCCAGTATGTTCCTTTCAGAAAGTAAGTCAGATATCTCATTTCTGTTTAAAATCTTCCATAGGCTTACCATTTTATGCAGAACTAAATATACAATCATCTAGTTTTTTAAGCCAAAACCTAGACCAAAATTTCTCTACAATCTGGTCCTTTGCCAATCTGATCTTTTCTCATACCACTTTCTTCCTCTCTTAATCAGTTACAGAAATATTCATCACCCTGCAGAATCAATCTGTTTCTAAATTCTTATTGGTTCCCCGGTTAGAAGGGAAAAAGTTATGTCCACCTTCTACTCCAGATATTTTTTCATCCACTAAAAGCTAGGAAAAAAAAAAAACAGTATAGCAGGATTAGGTATTTCTTCCATATCAACTCAAAATGTTTTTTGTTAAATATATATCTCTGTCCATTTTAAATATAAACAAACACACATAGATTAAAAGTAAATGGTTGAAATTTATGGAATTGTTGCATCACTCTATTATGGATTGAAATGAATATAACACTGTATATTAATGATACTGGAAATTAAAATTAAATTAAATTTTTAAAAAGCACTTAAAAATAGTAAATGGATGGAGAAATATAAACCAGGTTAACACTAATCAAAAGGAAGCAGGACCAGCTACATTAATTTCAGGCACACAGACTTTCAAAGCAAAGAAAAATATCAGGGATAAAGAAAGGCATTATATAATGATAAGAGGGTCAATTACTGAAGAACATGTAATTCTTAATGTGTGTATACTTAACAACAAAATATCAAATTACATAAGACAAAAATTAATAAAACTACAGGCTGAAATAGATTAATACATTACAATAGTTGGAGACTACCACACCCGTCTGTCAAAAATCGCCTGTTCCATGGGATGCCTGGGTGGCTCAGTCAGTTAAGTATCTCTCTTAGACTCATGTCATGATCCCAGGGATTGAGTCCCATATCAAGCTGTTTGCTCAGTGGGGAGCCTGCTTCTCCCTCTGTCTGCTGCTCCCTTGCCTGTCCTCTCTCTCTCTCTGTCTCTGACAAATAAGTAAATAAAATATTTTAAAAATATTAAAATAAAAAAATGGCCTGATCCAGCAGGAAAAAATCAGTAAGGACATAGCTGAACTCAACAATACCATCAATGCTTCCCAACCTCAACAATAGGTTCAATTCAATATATATCTTTCCTTTAAGTTTTTTAAGAGCTTCCCACTAAGGGCAAAATAAAATGATGTACTGAAGATTTCAGTAAAACAGTGATCATATTACCAAGAACTTTATATTGGAAATAAGACAGACTTTGGAGAATGTGTAGAAATTTCATAAGAGATGAAAATTTGGAGAGTTTTCTAGGAAACTTAATTTTTTTCAGAATGACTAGGTGAAAAAATTTATTTTACTTCTAAATGAATCTCAGAATTATTTTCTTCCATATGCCAGCAAAACAATGTTTGAGGTATGGTGATATATTAAGGGCCTCACTATTTTACTCACCCATGTAGCTACACTCTTCACAATTTGAATTTGATGTTCATCCCATTCAAATTGTTGAAGATATTTTCCACCCCTTGACATTGACTTTTGCAAATGACTGGCTTTATAGCCAACCGAATGTTAGTATAAGATGACCAATGGCTAGGGGCGCCTGGGTGGCTCAGTGGGTTAAGCCTCTACCTTCGTTCGGCTCGGGTCATGATCGCAGGGTCCTGGGATCGAGCCCCGCATCGGGCTCTCTGCTCAGCAGGGAGCCTGCTTCCTTCTCTCTCTCTCTCTCTCTGCCTGCCTCTCTGCCTGCTTGTGATCTCTCTCTGTCAAATAAATAAATAAAATTTAAAAAAAAAAAAAAGATGACCAATGGCTAGAAAAGGGCACATGCAATTGGGATTTCTATCCTGTATGACAGTCAGCTCCATGAGAAATAATAATCCTGGCCTAGCCTCCTAGTTCCCAAAGAAGAATGAAGGGCATGTGAAGAACAGCTGGTATTACCCAAATTCCCCACAAGAAGATGCCCAAAATTGCTGTGTGCCCAACCAAATTTTATTAAATCATTTTCTCATAAAGACAAATGTTAACTTTTTATATACAGATTTTATGACTAAAGAGAAGTTGTTCAAAGATTAAGTACTTTTATTTTCTCCTTGCTATTTATAATAGAAAGATAAACAAAAATTTGCTCCAGCTTTCAAAAAGAAATTTTAATTAAAAGCTCAGTGACATGTATTAAATAAAGATTCTAAAATTAGCAAGAGTCTAGTGATAACCAAGAATGGTAGTAGAGGAAACTGTGGTCATCAAAGAATTTTGGAATGTGAGTAAGGAGGAAGAGGAACGCGGTGATTAGAGAGACAAGTGAAGAAATACTCAGAAAAATAAAAGAGATTTATTTTCAAAATTACTCATCTTTCCTTTATCACCCCAGATATCAGCCTACTCCTATATTCGAAATCCTAGTGTTTATGATTCATTTTTCTCCATAATCTCTGTGCCTGTCCTTGCTAGTCAAGATGTAGCCAAGACTACAGGGGACAGCAAAGGAGTTTTAGGGTTTGTCAGGGGTGAGCTGTTGGGGATCAGTGATTAACAAGCCCACAGAGTTTTGAATACTATTCTTACTAAATTTAAGAATATATTTTGACATAGGAATCAATTCATTCTGGTTGTTTTCATATGTAGGTACACAACATACTCTACTATGGCTCAAGCTTATTACTGAAGAAATAGACTTTGGGGGGTGAAACAAGAAAATTTGAGCCTAATATATAGCATTGCTAATATACAATAAATAAATAATGTGTTCCATGCACTGTTGATAACATTCACACAACTGTGTTTCATGCACTATTAATACATTCATATAACTGTGTTTCTTTAAACACCACCCATTCTTAATTGAGGGCTGCCTGTGTGCATTAAAATAATTATTTTTTTAAAATCCCATCTTGCATAGTGGGTTAAATGCACAAATTCCATAACAAGTTCTATGGAAGAAATGAAACAAATACTTCTATTATTTAATATTTTGAGATTATTTTAAAATATTATGAATTTGAATCAAAATATATACATAGATAAGTAAACCAAAAAATGTGTGATTATATTCTATGTTTTATTTGTCTCCATAAATTGGAAATGGAAAATTATGTAATAGTAATTTATTATAGTAACTAAACATTGAAATTCAGAAGCAAATATAAATTATGCATTTTTAGTGCCAACACAGAGACTAGATGAGCAACTGTTTACATTTAAATATCTTTATTCATTTGAAGTAATCATAATTTGATTCAAATATTATTTGCATTTTTATTTCTCACAAAATATTCATCTTTTTAAAACCATCTTTGGCTAGACAAAGACAAACTACAAAGTTTTGCCATACATAATATAATTTAAGTCATGGATTTGAGAGAAAGAAACTGCTTTTCTTTATTCTTTATTTTATCATTTTTTAAGATGACAAACTTAAATATATTAGGAGAGACTAGTGTGAAATGTCTAGATGAAAATTAATATTTCTTAAATGGAAACTGAAATGAGGAAAATTATTTATGGAGATGTTGAACCTAAAGATACAACTGCCAAAACTGGAATTTCAGAATTATGTTACCATGTCAAAGCCCATGTACACCAAACTGGCCAATATTTTATAGACGACTTTCTTGATGGTGGTTGGTTTCAGGCTCTGAATCATTTAACCCTTGCATCTGGGATTATTGAGAACAATCTTCAGGGTTTCATCTAGGGCTATGTTGGTCTGATAGAGAGCCAGGCACAGCTACATGAATGGAGTAGCCCACTCCTTTCAAAGAGTATTTTCTCCAGTAATTGTCTTATTTTATTTTATTTTACTTCTTTGAGAGAGAGAAGGAGCACGGGAGAGGGGCAGAAGGAAAGAGAAAGACAGAACCTCAAGCAGACTCCCATGTTGAGTGTGGAGGCTGACATGGGGCTCAATCTCCCCACTGAGATCAAGACCTGAGCCGAAATCAAGACTCAAATACCTAACTGACTGAGCCACCCAGGTGCCTCACCAGTCAATACTTTTCTTCCTTTTCCTCTTTCTTTATTTGGACCAGTTCCTCTCTGTGTGGTTGTAATATGGGTGGCTACCTGATTCATGTGCTTGTCACATTCCTTTAGTCCAAGCCATGTTTCCTGGGAAGTAAATCCCAACTGCAACAAATCGTGACCTTGTGATGGATTGATACATAGCTCTTTAGAGTGTTGACACACCGCACCCTGATGAGATACTCACAAGCTCCGTTGTGATAATTTCAGATACGTTGAAGCAAGTCAAGTCTTAAAAACAACACCTTCTCTTTCCTACAATTTCCTAGGATGTAGGTCAGTCTTTGATGGTTTTTTGTTTTGTTTTGTTTTGTTTTACCAAAACAATTTTTAAAGGATTTCTAAGACAACTTTAGTTTTTTTCCTAAATTTTCTAAGCATTCCAGTTGTTCCAAGAAGAGGTAACACCACGCAATATCCTGCTGGAGCACTACATAGTTATCCACTACTATAACCAGTTGTTCTCTACAACATTCAAGAAATTTGTTAGTGTCCAACAGATAAAGCAAGACCATTTCATACTCTTTTCTCTTGGCAGGAAAGTTCTGCCCAGTTTTTTCCACCATTAAGATCCTTGACTTTTTTTTTTTTTCAGTGTTCCAAGATTCATTGTTTATATACCACACCCAGTGTTCCATGCCCCACTTAGTACCCACCACCAGGCTCACCCATC
Source organism: Mustela putorius furo (assembly GCF_011764305.1). Classification (NCBI taxonomy): domain Eukaryota; kingdom Metazoa; phylum Chordata; class Mammalia; order Carnivora; family Mustelidae; genus Mustela; species Mustela putorius. The sequence continues at coordinate 4,737,193 of NW_025421305.1, forward strand.
CTCCCATTCTCCTCCCCTCCAAAACCCTCAGTTTGTCTCTCATGCTTTGTCTCCCCCTCTGACTTATCCCAATTCACCTTTCCTTTCCTTCTCTTAATGTCCTCCATGTTATTCCTTATGCTTCACAAGTAAGTGAAACCATATGATAATTGACTTTCTCTCCTTTACTTATTTCACTCAGCGCAATATCCCCTAGTCCCATTCAGGTTTATACAAAAGTTGGGTATTCATCCTTTCTGATGGCTGTGTAATATTCCATTGTGTATATGGACCATATCTTCTTTATCCATTTATCTGTTAAAGGACATCTTGGCTCTTTCCACAGTTTGGCAACTGTGGCCATTGCTGCTATGAACATTGGGGTACAGATGGCCCTTCTTTTCACTACATCTGTATCTTTGGGATAAATACCCAGTAGTATAATTGCAGGTCATAGGGTAGCTCTATTTTTAATTTTTTGAAGACTCTCCACACTGTTTTCCAAAGTGGCTGCACCAATTTGCATTCCACCAACAGTGTAAGAGGGTTCCCCTTTCTCCACATCCTCTCCAACACTTGTTTCCTGTTCTTTTAATTTTGGCCATTCTAACCAGTGTAAGGTGGTATCTCAATGTGGTTTTGCTTTTAATCTCCCTGATAGCTAATGATGATGGACATTTTTTCATTTGACTGTTAGCCATTTGTATGTCTTCACTGGAGAAGTATCTGTTCATATCATCTGCCCATTTTTGGACATGATTATTTTTCAAAGAGCTGGAGCAAATAATACAAAAATTTGTATGGAATCAGAAGAGACCCTGAATAGCTAAGGAAATGTTGAAAAACAAAAATAAAACTGGCAACATCACGTTGCCTGATTTTAAGCTTTTAAGCAAAGCCCTGATCACCAAGACAGCATGATAATGGCATAAAAACAGACATGTAGACCAATGGAACAAAGCAGAGAGTCCAGATATTGACCCTCAACTCTGTGGTCAAATAATCTTCGACAAAGAAGGAAAAAAAATCCAGTAGAAAAAAAGATAGTCTCTTTAATAAATGCTTCTGGGAGTCACTTATGGTTTGTCTCCCTCCCAATTCCATCTTGTTTTATTGATTCTTCTTCTACCCACTTAAACCCCCATGTTGCATCACCACTTCCTCATATCTGGGAGATCATATGATAGTTGTCTTTCTCCGCTTGACTTATTTCGCTAAGCATGATACGCTCTAGTTCCATCCATGTTGTCGCAAATGGCAAGATTTCATTTCTTTTGATGGCTGCATAGTATTCCATTGTGTATATATACCACGTCGTCTTGATCCATTCATCTTTTGATGGACATCTAGGTTCTTTCCATAGTTTGGCTATTGTGGACATTGCTGCTATAAACATTCGGGTGCACGTGCCCCTTTGGATCACTACGTTTGTATCTTTAGGGTAAATACCCAGTAGTGCAATTGCTGGGTCATAGGGGAGTTCTATTTTCAACATTTTGAGGAACCTCCATGCTGTTTTCCAGAGTGGCTGCACCAGCTTGCATTCCCACCAACAGTGTAGGAGGGTTCCCCTTTCTCCGCATCCTCGCCAGCATCTGTCATTTCCTGACTTGTTGATTTTAGCCATTCTGACTGGTGTGAGGTGATACCTCATTGTGGTTTTGATTTGTATTTCCCTGATGCCCAGTGATATGGAGCACTTTTTCATGTGTCTGTTGGCCATCTGGATGTCTTTTTTGCAGAAATGTCTGTTCATGTCCTCTGCCCATTTCTTGATTGGACTATTTGTTCTTTGGGTGTTGAGTTTGCAAACCATAAGTGACTCTTAATCTCACAAAACAAACTGAGGGTTGCCGGGAGGAGGGAGGTTGGGAGAAGGGGGTGGGATTATGGACATTGGGGAGGGTATGTGCTTTGGTGAGTGCTGTGAAGTGTGTAAACCTGGTGATTCACAGACCTGTACCCCTGGGGATAAAAATATATGTTTATAAAAAATAAAAAATTAAAAAAATAAATAAATGCTTCTGGGAAAATTGGACAGCTATATATAGAAGAATGAAACTCAACCATTCTCTTACACCATACACAAATATAAACTTGAAATGGATGAAGACCTCATTGTGGGGCAGGAATCTATCAAAATACTAGAGGAGAACATAGGAAGTAACCTCTTCGACATCAACCACAGCAACTTCTTTCAAGATACGTCTCCAAAGGCAAAGGAAGCAAGCAAAAAGGAACTTTTGGGACTTCATCAAGATAAAAAGCTTCTGCACAGCAAAGGAAACAGTCAACAAAACAAAGGCTACCCACGGAATGGGAGAAGATATTTATAAATGACACTACAGACAAAGTGCTGATATCCAAGATCTATAAAGAACATCTCAAACTCAACACCCAAAAAACAGATAATCATGTCAAAAAATGAGCAAGAGACAGGATCCTTGACTATTTTTACACTGTGGTGATTGTTTCCATGTCTGAGAACATATATTTGCTTTTCTATGGGTAATACAGAAACAGCAGAAAGAAAAAAAAATTGTTATTTAACTTGCATCCAATTGGGATTCAAACATTTTTCATTAAGCATAGAGTCATATCTATTAAGCTTCTTCTCAAAGCAGTGGAGCATAATTAAACTGCCATGGTAGCAGGGAGTAAGGATATATGAACACTATCAAATATGTCCAGCAGGACAATTCGGGCACAAAGTAAAGTGACCGAACCACAGATGTTTTCTCTCAAAGTACAGCCTTGTAAGTGAGATTTGGAAGAAGCTGTTAACTATTAGTATCTAGTGTCTTTACCACAGGATTGTAATAAGCTGCCTGTTAGTAGGGGTTACACTTGTTTGCTTTTGTTTCATAAGAACTTCCAGTATTGAGGTGAGCACTAAATGTTATTTCTTGAATGGGTAAACACTCAATAAGATGGATTGATAATTATTTGTCCATATCAATAAGATCCAGTTTATGAACCTAAATATGAGAACAAGTTCTGGTCATGAAAGAGAGAGAGGATGCTTATAGTACTGGTAAATGCTTCAGGTTAGGCCTTTAAAGTATAATGGGTAATAAAAGGAACTCAGCAAGGAATAAGGACAAAACAGAAGCTTAATCCTAGAAACCCAGTGCCTAAATATGGATAAGACGGATTGATCAGGTGAAATCTGCATTTGTAATAACCGTGAATATAATGATTTTCCCCAGATTCACCAAAAAATGAGTTATACTATTTAAAGTGTCTCAATGTTACCCAAATTAAGGAACTCTTAATAGGCCAAAATATCCTGTTGGATAGAGGTCTGGGGATCCAGAGACTTTTGGAAATATTTTCTGCCTCCTTCTGTATTGGTTCAGAAAATGGAGTGAGAATGATTTGCAATACTTTTATGTATTGACAATGAACTACTTTATAGTTCTGCTTATGCAAGGTGATTCTAAACTCAAGTCTTGATGTAAACATGTTGACGACATAATTATCAACTGTATAACTTTACTCTCAAAAGTGTCTCAATTTGAATGATAAATTGTATATTGGCTTTATTTTATTTTTATTTATTTATTTTTATTTTATTTTATTTTTAAAACTTTATATTACTCTTGTTTATTTTACTTATAAGACTCTGTCATATCTCCTACAAAAGAATTTAAATTTCTGAACAAAGGTCATGCATCTCCTACAAAAACACATTGATGTATTTGTTGATTGCACTATATTTTCTGTTAAATTCTTGGCTCAACACTAAATGTGAGTTTGGGCAAATTATTTGAACTCTAAATTTTAGCTCTATCATCTATAAAGTAGAAATAATTATAGGACCTAACATATAGTATGAGAATTAAATAAATATATGCAGAAGGCTAAGCATTGAGCCCAGAGTATATGTTACTTAGTATCTTATATATGAGTTATTATAATACCAATTAATATAATATACTGTAAAAGATATTATGAGGCCACAACAAAATTTATAACTTCCAGAGAAAGAGCATACAATTGAGTTAAGGAAAAATTTATGGATAAAGGAGATATTTAATATATTTTTGAATATATAAATACAGTGGAGGACAATCTCATGAAAGTGAAGGAAGCATGCATAAAAATGTAAAAGAAAACGTATGTTTTATATAGAAATTGAGGTGATTCATTTGATAAAGTTTAAAAATAAGTGAAAATGAATACAGAGCAACAGATTGTAATAAATTGCTTGAGGGGTTCTAACTTGGTTTTTCCAGCTGTAAAAATGTCCTGCCTGAATCTTGTTTTCTTTTTCACTAACTAGTGAAAACACTAACTTGCCCAATATATTCAATAATAGGATGTTGCATTTTGTGTAGCATTGTGGCTTTCTGCATCCTACTACATATATGGGAGGCATATGCAGATATTTATGTATGAACTGAAATTTTATTAACTAAAAAATTCAAATTTATAAAAATTATTTTCTTGTTCATAAAGCATTTGCTGGCAATTTTAGTAAATTTTTACCCTTTAATATTCAGGTATTCATATATTAGTGATGTTAATATTGCCCAGTTCTACTGCAAAAGTAAAATTACATTTTTAATTATTAAAAAGATTGAAATAATATGTATTCCTTTTTAGACCTGAGTTATTTGAAAAACTGTATTCATTTAGGTGAAGGAATCTGTCACAAGCACATGCACACACGTACATGCACACACACTCACGGTGGCTTTCTCTAATATTTTACTTATTTTTGTCTTGTTCTTTCTTTTTACTATCTTATTCTTTACTACTGTAAACTTAGGATTTATGTGGATTTTATTTGCCAAAAGATTCTAAAATCTCTATATTATCTCAGGAGTGGCTGAGATAAAATTACAGGAAGGTTTTTCTATTAAGAACTAGATAATTAGAAGAAAATATGAAAAAGACCCATTATAACTGTATAAATAGTTTATCATACACACTTTTTTTTTTTTTTACTAATTTTCCAAGCCCTCGTGCTCCCTTGAGCCACTGTTCCCATTCTCCAGGAATTTACAGTATAAGGAATTTTCTCCTATTTTTGTTTCTACTTCCTAACTACCTACTTATACTTCAAAACACTTTCATTTGTTCTTTGCTCCTGCCTCTACAATTAACCTATACATATTAGATAACTGCTACACTATAAATCCAACAAAATTAATCCATTCTGATATTCCTTAGCAACTGCTTTGTGACAAATTATTACAACTCTTAGAGTTTAAACAAACATTTATTACTACAAGGTTTCCCTGGGTTCCAAATCTGGGCCTGGTTTACTTGTGTCCTCTGATATCTCTCACAAGGCTCCAAGTGAAGCATCAGCTAAGGGTTAAAAGGTACCCTTGGGGATAAAAATATATGTTTATAAAAAAAAATTAAAAAAAAAAGTCTTAATAGGCTAACTGAAGGTGAATCTGCTACCAAGCTCATTCAACTGATTGTTGACTGAATTGAGTTCATCGTGGACAGTTGTTCAGAAGGCAATGAAATCAAAGTTATCCTTTATAAAATGACCACTGTGTATCAGACACAGTTAAGGCACATAACATTAAATATTCTGCTTAAATCAATTCTATTAGATATTATATATTGTTAATTTTATTATGGTAGTAGTGCATGTGTTCATGGAATGAAAAGTAGAAAAAGCAGACAAGCAAATGCAAGTAAGAAAAATAAAATAGTCCTTTCTGAAAACAGTCATTACTGAGTATTTTGTTGCATGCCTGAATATTTTTAGACATGCACTGTGTTTACTTGCTTTCTTACTACTACGTGGGCCTGTCCTTTTTTCTCCAAGCTTTCTCATTTTAGAGAAATTTGTGATATTCATAATAGCTATGTTCTTTAAAAGTCACTCTGAACACTAAATTATCAAATTCTGAAGTGTTACTGCCAGGGAAATCTAGGGTTAGGTTCTTAAGAGCCTCCAGTCATAACAACCAATATGATACATAACCTTGTTTTATATGTGCTTCTGTTTAAAGACACACTATGTAATATATACTGTTCATTCGCTAATGTTGAACTCACAGCCAACACCACTGCAAATCATGTCTCAATTAAGCTCATCCAAAATACTTACTCTTTCCATAAGGCACATCATAGCCTTCTGGAGCTCAGGAACATTCAACATCACTTCAGCATGTTTGGGGGCCATTTTAAACAACAAAAGCACCCAACAAAAAAGCACAGAAATGTGGGGTGCCTGGGTGGCTCAGTGGGTTAAGCCGCTGCCTTCGGCTCAGGTCATGATCTCAGAGTCCTGGGATCGAATCCCGCATCGGGCTCTCTGCTCAGCAGGGAGCCTGCTTCCCTCTCTCTCTCTGCCTGCCTCTCCATCTACTTGTGATTTCTCTCTGTCAAATAAATAAATAAAATCTTAAAAAAAAAAGCACAGAAATGCAAAAACATGGTACTAAATAGCAAACATGACATTAGTCTATAAATAAGAGAACTTAAACAATAAAGGTGAACATTGTTCTTTTCATACTTATTCAGCTTGGAAACGGGGGCTATGGAGGAAATTTTTTTCATAACTTTGCACATGTCCTCAAAAGACCGCAAAAGCAATATAAGTTTTAACATGAGGGTTCCAAATAAATTGTAGCAAGTAGGTGAATTCATGCATACAAAATCCATGAATAATAAAGATGACTTTATTAAGATTTTTCTTTGTCAATCAAGAACAGGTATGCTGTTCTTTTGAATATTGTGAGCTCAACCTGTCTGAACATAGTGGCTATTTGCATGCTTTCTTTCCCCAATTTTCTACTGGGTATTATAGGCTAACCCATTGTCTCTCTTCCCTACTTTCCTATCTTATGCCATTATATGCCGTAAGGACAGAAATGAGAAAAGAGCTTCTATTTTCTCCATTTTTCAGTCCTTACCAAGGACTAGAAATATCTCTCAATCCCTCTAATTGGAGGGATTGAGAAGAAATCAAGTGTGCAGAATCTAGCAGGTTTCTCTTAGTTTTATGGGGCTCTTACATTCTTATCCATCCAGAAGATACAGTTATCTAGTTCTGCTTGTCTTTGAGTGGGTTCGTTACTGGATTCAACAGTGAGACCTCCAAAATTCAGGTCCATCAGATCCACTGAATTCAACATTATCTGTAAATGAGATGTGAGCAGATATCAGCAAGTCAAAATGAAGTCATACTAGATGAGGATGGGCTCTAAATCCAATGACTTATGTCCACAAAGAGAAGAGATTTGGAGACACACAAAGATATGAAGGTAAGATGGCTACCTGAAGATGAGGGCAAAAATTGGAATGGTGCAGCTCTAGTTGAGGAACACGAAGGACTGCTCACAATCACCATAAGCCAGGAAGAGGCAAGAACATATTCTTCCTTATAGCTTTCACAGAGAACATGGCCCTGCTGACACCTTAATATTAGATTACTAGCATCCAGTACTCTGAGAGAGTAAATTTCTGTTGTTTTAAGCAATCCAGTTTGTAGTAACTGTTAGGAATCCCCAGGAAACCAATCCTGGAGTGAAATATTGGGAAATTGATACAGTCCTATGCCAAATTCTCCAAAGAGTTCTATCAGGGATGCATATGTATTCCTTTGTCTTCTTTTCAAATAAAAACTTAAGTAGGAGGGGTGAGGGGAAGGGTAGGCAGGTGTGTAATTTGTGGTTTCATTAAAATATCAACATAATGTTTCCTCATTAGGAAGGCCAAATTTAGGAAACAAATATATCAGCAATTATATTTGGAATATTTGCTGAAAAGAATTTTTTAAGATGAACAAAGAAACTGCATCCTCAGAAAATTGCTTTGGCTTCTGGTTTCAAGGCTACTGCTTCAAAGTATTAACGCTGTTTATAAATATATAATGTCACTTTCCCCTAGCCTATGATCCTCATATTTGGAGGACCATATCTATTATGCTTGCTATTTTACCCTTTATCTCTTGAACAGACACATGAATATCATTCAATAAATATTTAATTATAATTATTAAATAAATGTGCAATTCACATTAATGCTTTTGGGACACTATAACAATGCTTTTTCAATATATCATTGGAAAATACAAACATATGTAGTCATGCACTGGCAACATAACTAGTAGAAGATAAAAATTGAAAATTAGGGAAAACATAATGCAAATGGCCAATAATCAACATATATAAAAGACTTTGTTTCAAAGTATTCAAAAGAACAAACTAATAACAAATTTTTTCCCATTTGATTGGTAAAAATGAAAAAATAATAATACCTGAAAATAAAGAGAGCCTGGAGAAAAAGTACTAGCAGGTAACTATGTATGCTACATGCTCAAATAATTAAAACACACACACATACAAACACACAAAACAAAACAAACAGTCCTACCATCGCTGTTTCCAGATCATTGCTTTTCATTTTATTTGTTTGTAATGTTTATCTGTTCATTCTAAATATGATTTCATGCACCAGTTTTTATTTTAAAAAACTAACTATACATAATACCTAATGATAATTAATTTAAATGTAACAATGTGGAGTACTAAACAGTACCTTGCATATAGCCCTTGTTTTTATAAATAGTAACTGCCATCACTATCAGAAAAATCAAAGTACAATGTGTACTAAGGGCTTAAGATGGGATGTAGAATAACAATATTCACAGTCTCAGACAAAAACTACATATGTGAGCATTTACATATACCCATTAATGAGTCCAAGAAAGTAGACTATCTATCTATCTATATCTATCTATCTATCTATATGTGTGTGTGTGTGTGTATATGTATAAAATGACTAAGTGTTGATATTCTGTGAGTAAAGTGTGATCTATAAGGAATAAGTAAATCAACAATATTCAGAAGGGAAGGATCTGATAAAATGATCAAAATGATTTAATCAATGAAGCCAAGTTCAGCTTATTCTAACTAATAGAATGTAGCTTTAATTAAATGCCTTGAAAGTCAAGTCGCCTCTTTTAAACTAGAATGTTATTGATTTAAGTACTACTTAAATCCAATAAAGATACAGTTGGATGTTCAGGTATCTTGGTTTTACTTCGGAAAATTCTAGTATAAGGAGAAAATACACTTGGCCTAATATGAAGCTGTTAAACCCTTTAAAGCTAGAGTTAATTTTAAATTAAATAAAGATTTGTTTTTTAAATAATCAAATATATAATTTATGGGGTAGCAGAGCCAGTATCAACATACAAGGAAAAAAAAAAGTATAGTTTAGTAATCACTTCAATTTTACTAACAACCTTTGTGCCATAAACTCAGTGCTTTAGGCAGTCTTTGAGAAACTTCTACTTGTATATTCCAAGTAGCTTAGGAGGCTCTGAAAATACAATGTTTATGTTAATGAAACAATATTTTAGTTCCTAGGACATAAGATTGACTTAAAGTAGTATTCACTCAATTTCCTTTTAAATAATTTTTATTAAAATGTTATAACTGATTTAATAATACATCAATAATGGGTTCTGAAGTTCTTGTTGTTATCCGAAATACATTTATGAGGAATTTCTTTTGTGAGGGGTGCCTGGGTGGCTCAGTTGGTTAAGCGTCTGCCTTTGGTTCAGGTTTGCGCCCAGTGTCCTGGGATGGAGCCCAGCATCAGGCTCCCTGATCAGCAGGGAACCTGTTTCTTCTTTCCCTCTGCCTCTTCCCCATTTGTGCTCTCTCTCTCACTCACTCTCACTCTCTCGCAAATAACTGAATACAATCATATGATATACATATCTTTAAAAAATTATTTTTTGATTTTCCAAAATTGTTTAAGGGATAACTTAAATATTGAATTACTACCCCACTACTATTTCCTGCCATGTTCTCATTTTTATAAATCTATTTATCTTTGTATAGTGTGCATATTTATAACTGCATATTTATAACAATTCCCCGTGTATATATGATGATGTCATAATGGGAGAGTTTGGGGTAGAAATTTCTTTTCACCTCCTTACTTAAATACAAATCAGTAAACATGGATTTAACAGTAACAGTATACATGTGAGTACCTGCAATTAAAATATGTTCTAACACTCTGGAAACGGGTGATCGGTAGAAATATGAACACTGTCTACACAATTATACTGAAAAGCGAACAAAGAGGAAATTATTTTTCCCTTGTTTTCAAAAGAGACAATGTGTACATCATGAAGTAAATTATTATCCATTCAAAAGAAGAGTCCTCTAAAACTACTTCAAAATATGTGCTTTTCTTGGAACAAGTCTCAAGTAGACATTGGGGATACAAATGCAATTTGAAACATTTCATTTCTACATTACTTATATAGTCTCTGTTATTGCAGCTTCTCTCATAGTTAAGAAGAAATGGAGTACGAACTTTGTGTCAACAAAAGGGAATAGAAAAACAACCCCCAAACTCAATACTGTTTAGTCCAATTTGTGAAGTGATTTGAGGCAGGTAATTCAGACACTAGAAAAACTGTTTTTCACTTAAGTACCAAAAAATCTAATTTAATGCAGTTGATATCTTCATTCTAGCCAGGAAAGCTGTTTCATCTTCATTTTAGTCTAGATTGTTACTATATGAAGTGACAGTGGGTTTACATGCTCTGGTTGTATATTTATTTTTTCCAAAAGAGCTGAAACGTCATCATTTTTCAATTTCATTTGCCATTTCATTGCTTGTTCTAGTAAAGCTCAAAGTGTGAAATGGACATGGTGATCTAATTATTTTAAATTAACTCAACTTCACGAAGAGGAAATGATGATTAGTTAAATAATTAGCACATGTCTAAAATTGAGGCTGTTAACATGTCTCCCATTCTGATATTTTTTAAAAAGTTAAAGTATTTATTAAAACCCATTCAGTGTTGAACAGGAGTGGTGAGAGTGGGCATCCTTGTCATGTTCCTGATCTCAACGGGAAGGCTGCAAGCTTTTTCCAATTGAGGATGGTATTTGCTGTGGGTCTCTTATAGATAGATTTTATGAAGTTCAGGAATATTCCCTCTATCCCTATACTTTGAAGCATTTTAATCAAGAATGGATGCTGGATTTTGTCAAATGCTGATTTCTGATTCCTCAAGAAATTAAAAATAGAGCTTCCCTATAACCCTGCAATTGCACTACTGGGTATTTACCCCAAAGATACAGATGTCATGAAAAGAAGGGCCATCTGTACTCCAATGTTTATAGCAGCAATGGTCATGGTCACCAGACTGTGGAAAGAACCAAGATGCCACTTAACGGATGAATGGATAAGGAAGATGTGATCCATATACACTATGGAGTATTATGCCTCCATCAGAAAGGATGAATACCCAACTTTTGTAGCAACATGGACGGGACTGGAAGAGATTTTGGTGAGTGAAATAAGTCAAGAAGAGAGAGTCAATTATCATATGGTTTCACTTATTTGTGGAGCCTAAAAGATAGCATGGAGGACAAGGGGAGTTGGAGGAGAAGGGAGTTGGGGGAAATTGGAAGGGGAGGTGAACCATGAGAGACTATGGACTCTGAAAAACAATCTGAGGGGTTTGAAGCGGTGAAGGGTGGGAGGTTGGAAGAACTAGGTGGTGGATATTAGAGAGGGCACAGATTGCATGGAGCACTGGGTGTGGTGCAAAAAACAATGAATACTGTTATGTTGAAAATAAAAAATAAATAAATAAATAAATAAATATTTTTTTAAAGATAAAATAAAATAAAACCCATTCAATGAATGTCTTTAAGTAACTGCTACTAAGATTTGAATGCCAAGTCTTTTTCCTCTCTTCTGCTTTGTAACTGAGTATTTCTGTTTCTCTATCTGCCTATCTACTTACCTAACATCATACCTGTACCTCTCATTTAAAAAATCATTCAATACTAAAATACTGAACACAAAAATAATGAATAGTAGAAACAAGAAATTAAGATATAATATAGGTAAGCAAGTTCTTTCAACACATGTTCAAATCAAAAATGAAACTTCATCTGAGGAAAGAAGTCAAATCATTCAAATGAAAAGATGTAGGAGAATGGGAAATGGACTTAACAAATATAAGATGTAGCTGTAAAATAATGATACTATTATACTTATTACTTGCTTTCATCAATTTTAATACATGCACGGCTTGTTCATAAATTATTTACTCAGATCTTTTCTCACATGAAATGCTAACTTTGTAATATATCTTGTATTGATTCCTTTTTTGCAGATGTGGTCCAGGCTCTCATGCCTTGTAGTTAGTTATGCTAGATTCATCTCAAATTATTTTTCTGTCAAACGACTCATCTATCCAGAATTAACTGATTACTAATCTCTGGAATGATTACATTTTACCAAAAATCACCCTTATCAATATCCTACCACCACCCCAAAGTTACTAGATAAAATGTAAACTAAATTGATCAGCATTCAGATAATTTTGTAATCTAACTAATCTAGTCCTGATTAATATAATCAAGAGTTTTCTGTCCTTATTTTCAGATATTAGTTTCAGAAGGACCATCTTTCAATTCTAGAAATGTAGATGTAGATGAAGTACATAAAATCAAAATCTTATACCTTCTTAAAAAATGTCCCAGAAATTTAAGATAATACATATACGTAACTAAGTGCCAGCTAGCAAAACAAATGACAACAAAACTCTACAGTCCATCTATTCTGGTAGAACTCTCTGATGTTCACTACCTGTTTTAGGATGCTTACTCTTCTAGATTATCATCAGTATGTTCGGTTCACTATTGGTATAAAGTGCTGCTTTGCTTCCTGGTTTTGATATCAATTATTTTTACTCCTGGACATGTGATTTTTATTGAATGAGACAATCTTTGTCAATACCATTACTTGGGAGTGTCAGAAAATCTCCAGATTTTATTTCCTCCCTGTCTGTCCTATACAGTTTTAACAAAAGGTGTCCACAACTCCTAAATTATGAACTCATCAGTGTGGTGATATGATTGTTACAAAATATGTTACACTTATCAAGTATGAAAATAAAATAAACAGTGTCCCAATAAGTTTGAAGAGTGAGATAAAATACATATTTAAAGAGATTTGTGGAGATGAAAAAGTACAGCCTAAGGAATATTGTCAATAATATTGTAATATACTTATGATGAGCATTTCCTAATGTGTATAATTGTTGAATCACTATATTATAGAGCTGTAAATAATTTAATATATAACAACTATGTTTCAGGGTTTTTTTTTTAATTTTTAAAAGAAGAGATTAAGTAAGTCATAGACAGAAAAGAACATGTGAGGATACAGGTAGAAAGTAGGCATCTACAAGCCAAGGGGAGTGGTCTCAGAAGAAACCAACTTTTCTGACATATCAATCTCAGATTTCTAGCCTCCAGAACTTCAAGAAAATAAATTTCTTTTGTTTAAGAACTTTCACACTGAAAGAAAATGAAAATGAAGAATTTCAAGGCATATTGGGCCATTAACAGGGCCCAATATATTATATTGTGAATATGGCATGCTCAGGTTGGCACTACTTGCACGTAGAGAATACTACCAAAATAGTTTCTGAGATTTTATAGAATCCAGTTGTGACAACTATAGTATGAAATGAACACAGTTTCAAACTCAAATATAAATAAAAGTGAAAATAAGTATTATTTATTGCTGAGAGTGAGATAGATTTGCTCAAATCCCTTTTGTCAATATCTGTATTGGTCCTGGGCTGAAGATTCATAGTAAAACACCAATGTTTAAGTGAGAAAAAAAAATACATGAAATGAAATTTGTATTTAAAAACTTGTAAGTTGAGGGGCGCCTGGGTGGCTCAGTTGGTTAAGCGACTGCCTTCAGCTCTGGTCATGATCCTGGAGTCCCGGAATCGAGTCCCGCATTGGGCTCCCTGCTTGGCAGGGAGTCTGTTTCTCCCTCTGATCCTCCCCCTTCTCATACTCTCTCTCTCTCAAATAAATAAATAAAATCTTTAAAAAAAATAAAAATAAAAACTTGTAAGTTAGGATTTTTTGTTCCTTCAGTCCATTCTAGTTAATACACAGACTTCAACTTTCTGAGGTTTCCAAATCCATAGATACTCAAGAGAGTTGTCTAGTCTCTCCATAACTTCAGCCATAATATTTACATGGGCCTCTTTGCTACCTACTTTGAACAAGGTCATAAATTTAAAAAATGTGATTCTGATCATGAATTTAACTAGTTTGAATCTTTCTTTCTTTACAATTTACAGATATTAGACCTGATCTTTCTTGTACTTTGACAGGGGGGTTTAATAGAATACTCAAGCATAATACTTCTGGAGTTGAACGATTTACATTTAAATCCTAACTTCAACTATTCTAAACCTCTGACCTTGAACAAAATCTCTAACTTCCTTAAATCTAAAGGTCTTCATCTCTAAAGTGGGAATCATTGTATCTACCAAATTTATTTGCTGTGTGGGTTATACGTAAATTATTTGTAGCATAATAATTGTTCATGATGTGAATTCTTTTATTTTCTTGTTTTGTTCCATTCTCATACTTTGGTTATATGGCTGCCCCATGAATAGTATTTATTAGCAATTTTTCAAATTAATCAAATTCTAGCAACCATAAAATAAGATGTTAAGTTCTCACCTTCTAAGAGGAATCTCTTCCTTTGCTTGCTTTTGTTTGTTTGTGGGAGTTTTTCTGTGTGTGTTTTTTCCTCTGTTTCTTGCATAAAGTGATTATTTTTCAAGCCTACATTGTTTTGCCACTAAAACTCATGAAATGAAGCAGCAAAGAATTAGCTTTTCACCTGCTTGAAATTCATTTTATTTACAAGTAAATAGAGTTGAGGAGGGGTAAAGAGTACCAAACTTCAGGTTTGTTGAAAAGACTACATGCGAAGTACAGAGAATAGTGTTTTACCTGGGTATGTTGAGGAAACCATAGAATCATTATTAAAATAGTGAACAATATAGCATTTAAGAAGCTTAAATATATATTTCAAGAAAATTAAAAGCTCACCAAAAACATATTTGGATTTCCAAAGACATTTTGTGTAAGAAATGTTTTCTGTATTAAAATATTTGTTCATCAAATATAAAAAGGTATTATGATTTTACAATTAATAATTATGTTCATAATGGAAAGAGAGCTGTCATTTATAATACAGAGCTCATCTATGACCTCAGGTTGATTCTGCATATTTTAAGAAATTATTTTTTAAGATGTTATTTGCTTAATTAAGAGAGAGAGAGAGAAAGAAAGAGAGCGTGAACACAAGAGAGAGTGCATAAGCTAAGGGAGGGGTAAGGAAAGGGAGAAGCAGAGTCCCTGCTAAGCAAGGAGCCTGAAGCCCTAATCAGGGCTCAATCCCAGCACCTGGGATCATAACCCTAGGAGAAGGCAGACCTTAACCAACTGAGCACCAGGGGCCCCAGAAATGAAAATTTTTTAAAGATTTTATTTATTTTAGAGAGAGAGAGAGACACTGAAAGAAAAAAAGGAAAAAAGCAGGAGGAGGGGGAGGGGCAAAGGGAGAGCAGACTCCACGCTAAGCTGGGGGCCTGATGAAGGGCTTGATGCAAGGCTTGATACAGGGCTTAACTTAACCCAGGACCTTGGGATCATGACTTGAGATAAAGGCAGACACTTAAGTGACTGAGCCACCCAGGCACCCTATAAAATTTCTGAAAAACATTAAGATCTGACAATAACTACAACAACCTTCTCAAAGTTGACCTTATGCTACTATAAAAACATATAAATCATGTCATCTCTCTCTCTGCCTACCTGTGATCTCTGTCTGTCAAATAAATAAATAAAATCTTAAAAAATAAAAAAAAAAGCACATGGGTAACTTCTAAACTTTATCTACTCACATATTGACTAGGAAACCAAAGTGTATACTAGGAAAGGAATCTCTTTTTTAAATGCCAAAACCAGGTAAGTATTTTCCTGTTTAACTTGATTAAAGAAGCAAAATCATTCTAAGCATAAGAGTTTTGTTTTGTTTTGTTTTGTTTTAATTATTTATTTATTTGATAGAGAGAGCGATCACAAGTAGTCAGAGAGGCAGTCAGAGAGAGAGGAGGAAGCAGGCTCCCTGTTGAGCAGAGAGCCCGATGTGAGCTTGTTCCCAGGACCCTGGGATCATGACCTGAGCTGAAGACAGAGGCTTTAACCCACTGAGCCACCCAGGCGCCCCACCCATGTGCTTTTGATAAGAAATATACTACCAGCTTCAAGAAAATGCAAAAGCTAGTTTAAAAAATAGTTCTCGTTTGTTCAACCTCTTCTACTTTATTTATTAAATGAGAAGTCTTTATTTTCAGACATTTGTGAGAGTATACTCCCACAAGTGTATATATTTGTGAGAGTATACTCTTTCAAGATGATTATGAAACTGCTGACTCATTTGTACTATACAAAAATGTCACAATCAAAACTATTATGAAATCAAAGATCAAAATTTGAGAACTCTTATTAAACCAATGAGCCTGATGTATCATTGGAATATCCAAGGCACATTTCATGGATGCGTCAAGCAATTTATTTATCCATCTGAATTTTTAAGAAAATAATGAATCTCTGTATCATATTTTAGAAACACTTCAATTACAGAAATGTTCAATTTTTTTTCTAAGGTGTTGATGACTGCTTCAGGCTGACCAACTGCACTTCAAACTTTGAAATTAAAGCTTTGGCACTACTCTGGTAGTATTCAAGATCAAAAAGAAGGGAGAGTACAAAATAAGAGAACGTCCCTTTTGCAATATTTTCACTTTGAGTTATAATTTTATATTATAAATATAAGTCATTACTTAACAAGATTTGTGTGAAAAAGTAAATGTACAATATGCTCCAATTTCTAGGATCAATATCAACAATAGTATTCCAGGTTTGCATCCCAAATAATTTTAAGAAGATTGTTGGATTTCACAATGCATATTGATAAAAGTTCACTTCTTGAAGTGAAGCAGAGCATTAAAATACTCTTATTTTAACGACAGGTCACTGTCATTGTTTTTTGTTGGAGAGAACTTCAGTGATAAAATGATACTAAATTCTTATCTCTCTCATACACAACACACACACACAAACAAAACACACCAATACATGAATCTTCTCTCTCTCTTAGGAAAAGAAAATTTCCATGTGCAAAGTAGACAGCTCTAAATTCATCTTGCAAAACAATCCATGTTAATAATGCATGTAAGAAGGATCATTTTTTTTAAAGATTTTATTTATTTGACAGAGAGAGACACAGAGGGAGAGAGGGAACATAGCAGGGGGAGTGGGAGAGTGAGAAGCAGGCTTCCCACTGAGCAGGGAGTTCCATGCAGGACTCGATCCCAGGACCCTGGGATCATGATCTGAGCCAAAGGCAGACACTTAATGACTAAGCCACCCAAGCACCCCAAGAAGGAACACTTTGAAAGATTGTGTGGCTAATATTTTGAGTTTTAATAATGCTTATTTTTCCTCAAAGTTTTCTGCTGTGTTACTTGTGCTTACTGAATAGACCTGTATCAAGCACTAATACCAAAAAAAAAGCTTTTTTTGCTTACAATATACAAACTCTGTATTTAGTTTTGACAATAGACGAAAACGTGAATACGACACTGTTAACTGTTGTGTTTCTTGACATGGAACAATTTTTAAAAAAGGTTACGTCAGTAAAAGTAGTCAGCTTCTGTTAATCAAAACTATGCTTTTCAGTTCTCAGTATCTCTGTTTTCACAACCTGAGAAGCACAGTGCTGAAAGAATACATTAGTTTTGAGGTGTCTGAAGTGATAACCTATTTATCTATTGTTTTCCTCAATCTAAAACATAGTGTCACTCATGCCTAGAGGACAGGACAGAAATTTAAACAAATTAACTCCCATTGGGTACTAAGGGGAGAACATGTGAACTGCCATGGGGACGGTATATGGGTCTGAATGTGACGTTTAGGGAAGCTGTATTAAGGAAGTGGTCTTTGGAATGATTTTTTAAAATAAGGACATTATTAGCACTAAAGAAAGACATCACATGCATTCTAGCTATGAACTTATGATAAAATAAATTTGGGCATTTGGAGCGCAGTGTACATGTAGGATAGGTGCAGAGTAGGCAAGAAAACATATATTTTTAAAAGATTTTATTTATTCATTTGACATTTGACAGATTGAGAGCACAAGTAGGCATATTGGCAGGCAGAGGGAGAAGGAGAAGCAAGCTCTCTGCTGAGCAGGGAGCCCAACACGGGGCTCAATCTCAGGACACTTGGGATCATGACCTGAGCCAAACGCAGCCGCCCAACTAATTGAGCCACCCAGGTGACCCAAGAAAACACTTGAAGAACAACTATTTCGTTGTAACTGGCTAAGTAGTGGAAAAAATTAGCTTCTTATTGAAACATGCATATACAGTACTATATCCTATATCCATCCCAGCCCACAGGGAAAAAAGAAGAAAAGCTCAATACATTCAAAAGATCACTTTCACTTTAATTCCAAAACCTGATAAACAATGAAGAGTGGAAATAAATGAAAAGGGAACTTTAGGCCATCTGACTTAAGGAAAAGTCCTAATTAAATCTTAGCAAATAAAATATCACAATGTAGCAAAAAAATTTAGAAATTTATCAATATGATTGACTACATACAGCAACTGAAGGAATGAACCAGTATGATCCTATCTGTGGAGGTTAGTAAAATCTAACTACAATTACTAAATACCAAAATAAGATAATAAAGAGAAATAACAGAATACAGTTACTTAACAGTTATTTTCTCTCAAGGCACTGACAATGTTATTCCACTGACTTTAAAATGCTATTGTGGATCTGAGAAGTTACTCATGGGTCTGAGGTTCTAAGTGATCAGTCTAAGTGATCAGTGTTTTCTTTCTGATTGTCTTTATTTATCTTTGTTTATCTGAAGTTTCACTATTATGTATGTCCAGGTTTGGTTTTCTTTTAATTTATTTTTTTTTTCAGGTTCATGGAACTTATTTGGTACAACCAGAGTTCAGGTTTTAGAGAACCTTCAGTCATCACCAGAATGCATATTTCTTTCTTTCCTATTATTTGTATTACCTCTAAAGGTAATTGACATTGTTGATGTCAACAATATGCATTGGACTTTCCATTCTATCATCAATGACTCAAAGTCTTACTTGTTTCCTATCTTTGTAGCATCATCACATGTTCTAGATAATTTCCTTGCATCTACTTCTCATGCTCTAATTCTCTCTTCTATTGACTTTTATCTGCTAACTCTTTCATTGAACTTTATATTTCAATTATAACAGTTTCTTCCTAAAAGTTTTAAATGGATGTTTTCCCATACTCATTGTTAACTCTTATTTCCTGCTCAAATTTTAAAGCCATTCTTTCATTAAAAATATTTGTGTGTGTATGTTATATTACAATGCTTATTTTATTATTTTAGTTTTTTAAAGATTTTATTTATTTATTTGACAGACAAAGATCACAAGTAGGCAGAGCAGCAGGCAGAGAAAGAGGGAGAAGCAGGCTCTGCACTGACCAGAGAGCCCGATGTGGGGTTTGATCCCAGGACCTGAGATCATGACCTGAGCGGAAGGCAGAGGCTTAACCCATTGAGCCACCCAGGCTCCCCTATAATGCTTATTTTATAATCTTTATTGGATACCCCGTATAACTAAAATGTTATAGAACTCATTCTTCTGCCTGACATATATCCTAACTTTCTTGTAGCATGCCTTGTTTCCATGTTGATTTTGTGATTTTAACAACAAACTGAAGCTCTTTTCCTTCAGGGGGGGAAAAAAAAGGTTTATTCTATTTTGTTCTACCGGTCATTTGAAACACTACTAACCCAAGAATCTCTTCATTTAAATTCTACTCATGGTGGGGAGATGGGTTAGACCATAAGGTAAGCATAGATTTGAAACACAAAATCATGTGAGGACTGATTTATGGTTATAAACTGGAGATTACTATCTCCAGCATCGATCTATACAGAACTATCAAGATGGTAAAGAGTTCTTTTTATCCTTGCATTTTGGTTTTTTTTAATTTAAATTTATAAAGGGTATATTCCATCAAATCCTAAGTTTTATTAGTTTCCAATTAGATTTCCAAATTTGGGTGAGATTGGAAATCTAATTTTCTCCAGCTTTCTGTACCCTGTGCAGCCATGAAAATGAAAACTCAACATATCTAGGTGCCATTAAAGTAATGTTGACTTGGGTACTTAATTATCTCCCCAATGTCCATTTTGTTTTTAATACCTATAATTCTATTTATCCTTCAGACTTTTAGATTTTTATTTTTTTATATAAGCTAATCAAATATACTGATGTAAATTGAAGCATGTATTTCAAACAATTCTGATCTTAAATATTTAACTGGATTCTTTGGTGTATATTTGTTTATGACTTTGAATTTGGAGGTAGATAAATTGTCCTTTATTAGTTTATTATTATATTTTATTGTTGTTTTGAATACAAAATTCCCATGTGTGAAAATGCAATGTATATTTCTATGTTCCATTTTTTGTTTTCTCTTAATATTTATTTTCACTTTATGTCAATGTTATTTAAGCACGTTGCTTCTCATAAATATTCCATACTTGGGTTTTATTTTATTATAAATATCAGAAGCAAGTCAAATAATTGAAGTTTCTTATTAGAATTTAATCTTCTCTCTTATCTAAGAAGTGTGTAATTCCAGGACTTCTATTTGGCCAGAGTGCCAGTCTCATTCAGCCATGTTGCTCTACCATATTTAGCTTCCATCCCCAAGACCATGTTAGGTTCTACAAATGTTTTCAGAACTCAAGCAATTATATTTATATTCAACCAGCAGGAATTAAAAACAACATCTTAATGCCCCTTTCACTTAAGTTCAGTCCCCCAAAGTTCCCAAACTATATCCTCTTACATTCCTTGGGTTAAATTTAATAACATAGCCATACCTAGCTGGGTGTAAGCCAGAAATATTTAATCTTACTAACTTAATAACAGTCTTCTGAGCTACAACAAAGCTATATATAATGATAGTTTAGAGTTTTATCATTTCATCTATCTGCCAAGGCTCCAAAATACATATTTAGCCACTGAGTATGCTTCCTTTAACAAAATTTCTTTCCATTCTATCTCTACTTGAAGACCATCTAATTCTAGCTCAGTTTTTCTTCTTGAAGGATTAAAAGTGACAAAAAATGGACAACCAAGACTAACGTTATTAATTTTCAACTATTCCCCCTAATGTTGCTTTGGACTCCATCCAAAAATGTAATAATACAACTTCAATTACATAACAAGCATCATCGAATTGCCAGCCTGCAATACTGAAGTACTTCATATTATAACCTGTCTTATTATTCCAAAGTGACATGTTTTTCGTTCTGTCATGTACAGTACTCCAGTAGATTCTCATTTTTTTTCAGTTGTCAGTAGAGTCACATGAGAGTTTCAAAACACATAAAATAATAAACGTTTAAACAAGATAGACACTTACTTTTCCCTGATGTTAAATAAGGCTGAAAGCAGACATGTTGATACTAGTATGTCCCTGCAATTCCACAGGGATACAGACTGTTTTAAACTCATTTCTCCACTTGGTGAAAACTTTGCACTGCAAAAGTCTGGCAGATTTCCATTTACTACATCCACACTCCACTAGGGATGAGGAAAGAAGAATACTCTTTAATACTAAGGGTACTGTCTGGGATATAGAGACTTCTGCTTGTCTATCTGGGAAGGGAAGAGTTAAGAATCCAATCTACATTCAGGGAAAGAAGGAAGGTGCTGACATGTTTTAAGGTCCTTTTAGGCATGTTAATCACAGACTCCCTGGCAAGTACACTAATGATATTTGCGATCAGCAGTCTGTTTCTGTGGGACACATTTAGCAGGAGATACTTAGCAAGTGGTTTAGGATTGTTTATAAGAAACAAATATGAAATCTATGGATCTATGGGGAATGGCTCCTTGGAAAATGTCACTGAAACTCCACCACTATATGAATATAAAATGGAAATGTTTCCTAACTGAAACGACTCTTCTGTGTAAGATTTGTAGTTGTGCTCATCATTGATACCTCACATTTAAGTCAGGATAGAACAAGTCTGATGCAATAAGAAACAGCCTAGGAAGTCCACTGGAAGTCCTGGGCCAGTTTTAATAATGCCTTGTGGTTACTTGAGTACTTGAAATTACTAATAAAGCTTAATACTGAATAAGATCTATGATTTGTCTGAGGCAAATTTAACAAACCAATACATTATAGTATCTCATTCTTGTTGGCCAGTCTTAGTCACATATGAATACAACTTGGGCAAAAGTATACTTCTATTCTGAGAAATCATGTTCCTAACTCAACATAAGGAATTCTGATTTTACCTTAAAGAGAAAATGACTACTGGAGGACAGCTAGGAATCACTGTAATTTACTTTTAAATATATACCCTAAATAAACTTTCATAAACATGCATCAAAAGACAATTATGAAAATGTTCACATATTGGAAATGACATTTTTAGAATCCTAGATAATAGTGAAAAAGGTTTCCCTGGTTCTGAAGTAGAAAGAGCAAAACCTGGTCCTTTAGCCCTATAATCACTGGCATTAGAGATGTCAGCAGGTCCTTCCAGAGATATTCACTCAGAACAGAGTGGTTCTTCTCTTAAATCTTTAAAGGCCAAAGTATCTCTAGAAAATGTTGTCTTATTCTTGCATCAGGACTTTCCACAGCTAGTCACTAGATTTTGTCCTCTGGAGCTGGCTGTCTCTTCCCAGTTTAGACCAGAGCCCATGCATTTGCTCAAATCATGATACATTTGAAGGGATGTGGGGACTTGGATCTACAGCAGACATAGAAAGGCAGCAGGCATGCATTCACTATGCTGAGACTATCTTGCCCAAACCATCCTTCCTGTTCACCATTTTAAATATATATATATAGCATACATAATTTGGTTCTGTTTTTATAAATTATTTCCATTAGTCTATCAAAATAAATATACAAATATACCTGCTGACTTAATGTCATCTGTTGTTACTTCTGAGAGTTAGAATTATGACTATTTTCTTTTTAGAATTAGGATTTTTAAATATTCTTTTGGTTTCCTAATTCTATAGGGCTTTCTACATTGCCTTAATTCTTTAAATAATTACAGAATTAATTTCAAAATAAGATTTTTTTCTGAATCTCTTTAAACAGTTCTTTTTTTTAAAAAAAAGATTTTATTTATTTATTTGACAGACAGAGATTACAAATAGGTAAAGAGGCAAGCAGAGAGAGAGAGGGAAGCGGGCTCTCTGCTGAGCAGAAAGCCTGATGCAGGGCTCGATCCCAGGACCCTGGGATCATGACCTGTGCCAAAGACAGAGACTTTAACCCACTGAGCCACCCAGGTGCCCCATCTGAATCTCTTTAAAAAATGAAAGTGTGGGGGCAGCTGGGTGGCTCAGTCAGTTAAGCATCTGCTTTCAGCTCAGGTCACGATCCCATGGTCCCAGATGAAGCCCTGCATCTTGTTCCTTGATCAACCTGGAGCTTGCTTCTCCCTCTCCCTGCTGCTCCCCATGTTTGTACGCTTGCACTCTCTCTCAAATAAATAAAATCCTAAAAAATAATCAAATAAAACGGTGTATCCTATGAAAACACAGATTTAGGACAATTTCCTTGTGGAAAATAGCCCTAACCCCAAACCTACAAGACATTATGTAGATACAATGTCTTACTGCATAATCTATTAGAAATTTGAGAGAATTAAACATTATTTTTGAAGAGTTTTTCTTTAAAAAATCTTTATCTTATATACATTATACTTTTCTATGGCACATGATTTACCAAAAAAAAAAACACTACACTTCAGATTAAGCATAGCATGTCACATAGAACCTTTCTTGCAAAAAAAAAAAAAAAAAAAAAAAAAAAAACACTTCTCCATTGTTATCTATAGAGATATTCACAAAACAATACAATGTTAAAATCCACAGATACAAACACAAGACAATATGTTAAAATACCATCCTGCTAGCATAAATTTCTGTTTAAATCAGAATAATTCTAAAGTCAACACAATCCAGATTATCTATTAAATCTGTTTTGCATTCTATGAGCACCTTTACAATCACTTTGTAAAATGCACTTTGGAAAGAAGGTAAATTTTCCATCAATTAACTACAGATTCTATGTGCCTTAAAGATCAAAGGCTTATCTGCACTTACACCTAGACAGAACGTAACAGCTAAAATTTTATATTATCTCTCCATGCTTAACCAGCACATATGCATGGCAATGTGAAGTTTCTGAATTCTCTGCACACAATTTCAGCAGCTAAGGTGAATTGGCTCTCCTGTTTTCTGTGGCTCAAATTAATAACTAAGAGAGTTCTTCAAAACACAATAT
Source organism: Mustela putorius furo (assembly GCF_011764305.1). NCBI lineage: Eukaryota > Metazoa > Chordata > Mammalia > Carnivora > Mustelidae > Mustela > Mustela putorius. The sequence goes on from NW_025421305.1 coordinate 4,761,429, forward strand.
GATTAGTCATCTTTAATCAACTGAATAAATTGACTAATAAGAATCTGCCCACTGATCACTCTCTGGAGAAGTACATTAATCTATGTATGCACTTGAGACTTCCACCCAGGGAGAGGTCACTTATATTGTTGCGCTGCTGCCATGTTAAGTGCATCCCAGACAGGGTAAACATCCGTCTTGCCTCAAGAAATGATAGTTCAGGTCCCTGGATAACTTAGAAGATTGCAAGCCCTGTATGAGTATGTGAGAGACTTTCAAAATAAAGCAAAATAGAGAGGCTATCAAATGCTTAACATTTCTTCAAAGTCAGGATCCTAGCTTATACTGAAATGAAATTGGAAGGGGAGGTGAAACATGAGACTATGGACTCTGAAAAACAATCTGAGGATTTAGAAGGGGTGGGGCGGAGGTAGGGGGACCGAGGTGGTGGGTATTGGGGAGGGCACGTATTGCATGGAGCACTGGGTGTGGTGCAAAAACAATGGATATAGTTATGCTGAAAAGAAATAAAAAATTTTAAAAAATTAAAAAAAAAGAATTGTTCCTTTTCAAAAGCAACAGGCTAAGCATGTAACAAATAAAATGCATTTTTATTAAATTCCCATTAAGTATGTTATACTATAAAGCAATACTTACAATCTAAAGTAAAAAGATATTTGGACAAGCAGTCATGTAATGTGTCAGAGTTATGCTACAAAAAATTTTTTTAAAGAGAAAAAAGATGTTTTACTCTTTTAAATCATTTGTCACGTTATACCAATTTTATAAACATGGTGCACTCAAGTTTAAAATCTGTAATATTTAAATCAGTTCATATTAAGCAATGAGAAAGAAAACATAAATCTTCAATAGGGTACTCAGCAATATATTAAAATTACGATGTCCTTGGGATGAATCTTACTGAAAGACACAGTGCTGTACATCTTAATGCCATGTCTAAAATCAAAGTCATGCAAAATATATAAGATATATGCATATATCTGACATGCATATAAGTTTTGTACTCATTCTGCACTGTACCTCAAGTCCAGCCCTATTCCTTGCATTTTTAAAATAATCAATTCTATAGGACCTAGAGAATGTGAAAACCATGTAACCCCAATTTCTCACTGGACTTTCAGACAGTTCTCAGGTGTGGTCTCTGCATTCTTGAAGATGGTGGAGAGAGAAAGAAAGACAGTATTTTTATCATGCTTGTAGCTTAACTTTCAGCAATTTGATCCTTCCACTCTGAGATGTTACCAATAACACAATTATATATAAATCCTCACACCCTAATAGGTGTCATTTTTCCCATTTTCACAAATGAGAAACATGGGGTTTAGGTAGGGAACCTAACTTTCTTAGGATGATTCAGGTGGTAAACAATGCAAGCATATTATGTTTTAAAGCTCTGGCACTTATAACTATTACAAGTGTACTTGACCAAAAATGAGTGTGCTTCACATGGCATAACTAGATATGACTGTAGTAGGACAGACTGTTCCATCATCTGTATATCTGATGAGATGTTTTCTTTCACTTGAACAAAAGACCTGAGTCTTTGTTTCAGAACTCAAATTGGAAGCAAATTTTAAATTCTCTACACTGGTATAATATTTACATTTTAAGAACAGATGAGAGAACCAAGGGACAGCTTGCAACTACATAAAAGAAAAAACGTAAGATAAAACCTTGGGAAATGTCCAAACTTGACCATAAAGGAGTCAATCTAAGAATTAAAACCAAGAGATAAAGCCCTGAGCCATAGAACCAAATTAAGGGAAACCAAAATATTAAAGGTACATTAAAGATAGGAAAAGGAACTCCAAGATGTCAAAGACATGGATGGAGATGGTGCCAGGCGGAGTATGGATTACTCAAGTTGAAACTAGAGAGCAAGTATGGGGTCAGGAGGGATTCTTTTGGATAACTGAGAGGCAAGGGAAAATGTCATAAAATTTATTATTTGTAGAAAATGTCTAAGATAGCAAATGTAATGGAAATACTGATAAAGAGAGACTTGGGATAGATCAACAAGGAAGGAAGAAAGGAAGGAAGGAAGATTGATTGATTCCGTCCATTAAGATGACAGACAATGAAGATCTGAAAGGAAACAATGTATGCAAAGAAGAAAAACTGAGTTTCAAGAGCAGGTAGTCATCTGTCACCCCAGCCTTTGTGGCCTCCTTTCTGTCCTGAGCTGCTATATGATGCAGATTCTCTCCTAAGCAGTGCTCAGCAGTCATCTGCATTGTCATTTATGGAACACCAAGAAGATACTTCAGGAAAAAATAACTGATTTCACCCCAAAATGTTCATTTTGGTGTTACTTGGTTCATGGTGTTTTTAAAATAACACCAGGGTTGTTTTTTGTTTTGGGGTTTTTTTCTTTTTTTTTTTTAAGAATACTTTAGATTATCCAATGAAAGATTTGGTTTTGGCTTCTACACATAATCTCATAATTTCAAATTAAGAGACATGGCTCTTGTATCCCACTTTATCCTCCAACATTGATGCAAAATGACACAATAATGGTTATGCATGTTAGCAGCATAATGACTGGGAAGACTTAGAAATAAACTTATATGGACATAACAATAAAGGTTCTAAAATACAATATAAGAGGACAGACATATAGATGAAAGTGAAATTTCATAAGAAATTAAATTTATGCATGGCTTATTATCACATTCCAAAACTAATTATACTCACATAAACACACATACACATACTTTCTCATATGTAAACCTACTATCATTTCTAATAACTGTAAACCAATGGGACTAGAAGAAGACCTTAGAAGAAACAGGTGACATTACAGTAAAATCCTCATAGTAGAACATAACAATATTCTGCATTCTTCTGTCTCTTCTTCAGCTTTGGTCATGGACACAAAGGAAGCAACAATGTCATAAATCGAGTCAAAAGAATATGTGAACCAGGTAATTTTTTTTCTAGTTATATACCTAATATAAATGTATTAGGTATATCAGTGTGCATATGTTCAGCTAAGGATATATATGAGAATGTTCAAAGAATTACTATTTATAATAGTTCCAAACTGCAAGATATCCAAAATTTTATCAATGTCAGAATGAATAAATATATATGTTATATTCATCTAATAAATGATAGAAGACAATGACAATGAGTGAAATACAGAAATGAACAACACATCAAATGAATTTCAGAAGCTTAATTGATCTAAATAAGTTAGAGATAAAACAGTACTTACTGTATACTGATATTATATATATATATATACACACTTACTGTATACTGACATATATACATATATATATGAAACTCAGGTTTTATTTATGTGTGTATTTAAAGAACAAGGCAAACAAATACTTACCTGTGGTGATGTAGTAGGCGGAAAGATACTTGATGGAGTTTCTGAAGTTCTGATAAATTTATATATCTTAATATGTGGAGCAGTATCGTGGGTTACATTCTATTTGGAAATTCATCAAGTGATACTTATAATTTATGAACTTTCCCATATGGATGTTATATACCAATTATATTAGACCACTAGGGTTGCCCTAACAAAACACCATAGATTGGATGTTTTTAAGAAGAGCATATGCTTAAAACCTTATTTTCTCACAATTATGGAGATTGGAAGTCCAAGATTAAGGTGTCAGCAAACTTGATTTCTTCTGAAGCCTCTCTCCTTAGCTTACAGAAGACTGACTCCTCAGTCAATCCTGAACATCTCTAGCATCTTTCCTCGTCTTATAAGGACACCAGTCCTACTGGATTAGGAGCCAACTCCTGTGACCTCATTTAGCCATAATTACGTCCTTCAAGACCCTAACTCCAAACACAGTCACATTGGGGATTAAGGGCTTCAACATATGAATTTTGGGAGGACACAATTCAATCTATAAATAATCAAACAAAATAATAAACAGTTCACAAGATTAAAAAAAAATAAACATGGCATCTGGAAAGTACTTGATGCAGCAATCATCTTCTTCACTCTTCCTTTGCTATTCTTGTATTCCTTTACAGAAGAAGGCATAACAAACTTTAATATTCCTCTCCCTTCCTCACCTCTATGTCTACATCAACTGTATCATACATTTACCTTTAACCAACAGGCCCAGCATCATTGCTCATGTTTTTGATGGAAAGAGCTGAGAATATTTGCCTCCTAAACTTTACACAAAACATTAAAATATAACTATGCCTGGCTCTTTTTGAGGGTAAAACACTTCCCTTTGTCCAGCCTCTATAAAATAAATCTGCATTATTAAATGTACCAAATCTCATTTTCAAGCTGTATTGTAATGTAAATCAAATTTGAAGTATAAATTAGGGATAGACTATGATGTTAATGATTGAACACTTGACATGAAATTAATTAGTAAGAACTTTAGATGCATCAACTCTGTTAAGCCTAAAAATTGTAAAGGTCAAATTAGAAAACAATTAATAAAGATCAAGATTATTTTTAATGAATAGATATGTTATAACTATAAATCTGTATCATATATAAGATATGTTTACACTGATACATAACTTACTGATATTTTACTCTATCCAATTTGTTGCTGAAAAATACACAAGAGGCAGCGTCTGATCTGGGATTATACAGCTTATTGTTAGAACCTAACAAGCGATTTTAGAAATTTTAGATACCCAAGATAACAACTCTGAAGTTGGATGAACTGTAATCCTTGAATAAAATCAATATAACACCCAAGATTTTCAATACAAATAATATACAATACATTTGAAAACATACCAAAAGTAAAGGACTGAAATACAGAGTAACTAATCCATAGCCCCAGGGGTATATGAACAGTTAACTTAGTTTTCACTACTAATAAGCCTTTGAATTCAGCTGTTCTGTTTTCTACCCTTAAACATGTGGTGCTTATAATAACCTTAATAATCAAAACTAGATAGCTACCATAAGTATGCGGCCCTAGTTACAGCATAGTAAACACATAATCATATTTAGTACACTCAGCTATTCAAGAGCATAAAATGTTTTGCAAATATGTTGAAAAATAACATTTAAAATATTTCCATCAATTTTTTGACCAAAACAATTCTGCATATATTTTTCTACTTATAATTAAAACTACAATAAAGGTGTAGCCTGAACATAGCAAATGAATACGTGTTATATTTACTCTAAGCCACTCATAAAATGTAAGAAATTCATTTGCTATTTTGCCATATCAGTTTGTTTTTTTCGAATTATAGCAAACAAGTCAACTTATAATTTCACTATAAGCACATTGGAGATGCTTATTTATATTGAAATAAATGTAAAGGACTATAAATTTCACCAATTCATCTGATAAAGAAAGACATTTACATATATATATATTTTTTTAATTTTTTATTTTTGATAAACATATATTTTTATCCCCAGGGGTACAGGTCTGTGAATCACCAGGTTTACACACTTCACAGCACTCACCAAATCACATACCCTCCCCAATGTCCATAATCCCACATTCCCAGATCCCCCCGGCAACCCTCAGTTTGTTTTGTGAGATTAAGAGTCACTTATGGTTTGTCTCCCTCCCAATCCCATCTTGTTTCATTTATTCTTCTTCTACCCACTTAAGCCTCCATGTTGTATCACCACTTCCTCATATCAGGGAGATCATATTGAATATAATCCTTCAGAAGGCTAAAGTCAATATTTGGTATTACTTTCTTATTTAATTTAAAATTACTTTCTTATTGATTTAATTAAAAAATTATAGAATGCTTTTTAAAAAAATCCTATTCCTTCTAGGTTTGCAAAACTATAAGATTTTACCAAACTAATGTAAATATTAATTCAACAAAGTTTTGAGGGGCACTTCCAATATTTCTGGAAATGCCATAGCCTTTGTGGTGTACAACAGTCAGCCAACTATGGGGTATGGGCCAAATCTGGCCTGCCAGCTAATTGTGTTAATAAGGTTAGCCTGGAACACAGACCCACCCACTCTTTTGCATTTTATTTAATATGAGTGCTTTCTCTCTACACCACCAGAATTGTGTAGTTGCAACAGAGACATATGACCAACAAATGAAAACAAAAAAACAAAAAAACAAACAAACAAAACAAAACCAATGTTTATCTATCTATCTATCTATCTATCTATCATCTGCCTATTTATTAGAGAAGTTTGCCAAACCTTCACAGAGAGGATTAGGATTATGCGTATATATAGAAAAGACAGTATCTTTCTGTGTAACAAAGAAAGAATAGCAATAGAAACTTGTAGGGCTGTTGGGATAATCAGCAGAGGCATTATGTGAAAACACCATAGTGCAAATATTAATGCATGTTTAAAGATTCAATAGATAATCATCAAGAAACTGAGCTAAAAATTTATTCATGAATATTCACTGGGCACGTACTGAATAAAGTCAGTCAGGTACTTACATAAATGCGAAAAGAGTACTTTCTAAATTACATCTATCATCTTACTTGAATTATAACAATAAAAAATAAATTTTATACTGAGTCTGCCCTTTTATTCTGAATAATCTTAGAAATTGTACTTTATTTTCACATCTTGCCCTAGTCAGACATCTTGTTTTTAAGACCACAGCCTCACTACTTTCAAAGAGACTGTAAGATTTTGTTTAGCTTAATAGCTTTAGGATGTTAACAGGGTTGCAGTGATGAATATACATGATAGGTGAAGTGTGGTGGGAAGAGGTTGTATCCTGGAAATATTTTGAAGGTACAGTCAACACTATTCCTGACTAATAGCACGTGGAGTATGAGAGGAGTTAAGAATGAGTTGAACATGCACATATGTTAAAATATACTTTTTTCTGAAAAACTAGGAGAACAGAGTTTCTATTGACAAATATGAAAAAAACTATGCAGCATAGATTTTAAAGAAAAGGATCAAGAGTTTATTTCATATATGTTAACTATTATTGCCTAAGCTGTATGTGGGTGATTTTATGTCCTAGATACTAAACATGCAAAAGCACAGAAGCAAATATCTCAGGATTTTCCAATAGATGTCTGCATAAGTGTACCTGAGTAGGACAGAATAAGGCAGGATGATAGAAAAATATCTCTTTTCCTATACATTAAGAAAAAAAAAGCAATGGAAATAAATGGCAAAGCAAAACTGAGCTCATATGTTAATCTCACAATGCCTCAGTTTCCCATACTGGAACATCAACTGAATTTGAATTATTTCCTGAGGATATCACAATGACAGCAAAATGATTTATATTGGAATAAATTGCTTTTATTAAATGTGTAGAGATGAGATGAATATTTCTGAAAATGCATACATAAATTTAAATATATTTTCAAAACAGCAACTATGTAGCATTTCCCACTATTTCAGGATGGTGTTAGGAAGTCAATTTGATTTCCCAACTGAATGAACATCCTCACACCTCTTTACTCATAAAATGAAGCAGTGAATGGATTGGAATTTATGGTTCCACTGTGTAGTTGTCACCAGGGGAAGGAACAGAAGTATACATAAAAGCATACATTTTTATTTCCTTAAAACTCCATCCCAGTAACCTTCAATGAATGTTAAATTCATTTCATGTTACTGTTCCTTGGGTTAAATGAATAAACTGTAGAACTTCTCTTTATTAGTTGTTGCATAAATGGCAAAGCAAAACTTCTCTGAAACAACTAGATCAATGGAATATAATCAAGAGCCCAGAAATAAGCCCAAACATATATGGTCAACTAATATTTGACAAGGAGCTAAGAAAACTCAATGGATCAAAGAGTTTGTGATATTTGGATAGTCACATGTGAAAGAATAAAACAAGGGGCTCCTGGGTGACTCAGTCCTTAAGTGTCTGCCTTCAGCTCAGGTCATGATCCCAGAGTCCTAGGATTGAGCCCTGCATCGGGCTTGCTGAAAGCTTGATTCTTCCTCTACCACTCCCACTGCTTGTGTTCCCTCTTTTGCTGTGTCTCTTCAAATACATAAATAAAAGTTTTTAAAAAAAAAAAAAAAGAATAAAACAAAACCCCTGTCTTACTCAACTTACAAAAATTACCTTCAAATTAATTAAAGACTGAAAACAAGTCCTAAAACCATGACACTCCTGAAAGAAAATACAGGAATAAAGCTTGACATGGGTTTTGGCAATGACTTTTAGGAAACGACACCTGTTGCACAGGCAACAAAATCATAAATAAACACAAGTGGAACTACACCAGAGTAAAAAATCTTCTGTACAGCAAAAGAAATCATCAACATGGAAAAAGACAACCTATGGAATGGGAAACAATATTTGCAAGCCATATGTCTGATAAGGGGTTACTACTCAAAATATATAAAGGACATATTCAACTCAATAGCAAAAAATCTCAAATAAATCCACTTCTTAAAAATGGGCACGGGGGGGGGCGGGGCGCCTGGGTGGCTCAGTGGGTTAAAAGCCTCTGCCTTCGGCTCAGGTTATGATCCCAGGGTCCTGGGATCGAGCCCCGTATCGGGCTCTCTGCTCAGCAGGGAGCCTGCTTCCTCCTCTCTCTCTGCTTGCCTCTCTGCCCTACCTGTGATCTCTGTCTGTCAAATAAATAAATAAAATCTTTAAAGAAAAAAAAAAAAGGGCACAGAACCTGAATATACACTTTTCAAAATAAGAGAAAGAGAGAGAGAGAGAGATACAAAAGACCAATAGGTACATGAGAAGATGCTCAACATCACTAGTCATTAGGAAAATACAAATGAAGATCACAGTAAGATGCCACTTCATTCCAGCTTGATGCCCATCATCAAAAAGACAAATGCTGGTATGGATGTGAAGGAAGAGGAACATGTTCAAGTTCACAGTAGCATTCGATACAATTCCCAAGACATGGAAACAACCTAAGTGACCACTGATGGATGAATGGATAAAAAACTTTTATTATATATACATGATAGAGTATTATTCAGCCATAAAACATGTAAGGAAATCCTACCATTTGCAACAACATGGATGGACCTTGGAGCATTATGCTAAGCAGAGTAAGTCAGACATAAAAAGACAAGTACGAGTACTATATGATCCCACTTACATATGGGAATTTTTCAAAAATTTAAATTAAAAAAAAACACAAAAGGAGATCAGACTTGTGGTTATCAGGGCAAAGGATGGGGGTAAGAAGTGAGTGGTCAAGATGGTCAAAAGGTACAAACTTTCAGTTATAAGTACTAGAGATATGATGTACAACATGATGATTATAGTTAACACTACTGTGTATGATATATAGAAAAGAGAAGAGTAAATACTAACAGTTATTATCTTTTATCTTTTTTTTTAATCTTTTTTTTCCCTATTTTTTAAGTATATCTATAGGAGATGATGGATGGCAGCTGAACCTATTTTGGTAATATTTCACAATATATGCAAATCAAGCCATGAAGCTCTATTCTTCAAATTTATACAATAATGTGGGGTGTTTGGGTGGCTCAGTCAGTTAATCATCTACCTTTGACTCAGGTCATGATCTGGGATCCTGGGATGGAGACCCGCTTTGAATCCTGCTTTGAGCTCCCAATCAGCCACCTTGCAGGGAATCTGCTTCTCCATCTGCCCCTACCCCTGCTCATGGGCAAGCTCTCTTTCTCTCCCTCATAAACAAAATCTTTAAAAAAAATTATATAGTAATTTATATCAATTATTTCTAAATAAAACTGGAATCTGTTTTGTAGTTAAAATAATCCACCTACAATAAAAGTATTAATGCTTTTATTATTGCAATCAAAGTAAGTAAATACTATTCTTTTTATCATTCCCATGACTAACAACAGTATATCTCACATGTGTTACATAATTATGAGCAGCACTCACGTACCATGTTGTTTCATTGTTCTTCACAAAATAATATATCAAAGTTTTCCATCTTTATTTCACTGGAAACATAAATGATTGTTTTTAAAAATGTAGATCTAAAATACCACAATGCAAATAGATTACATATTTAAACATATATATGAATGAGTCAAAGTTAACAAATTTATATTATTAATGACAAAAAATAAAACTATCCTATTTAAATTAATCTGACTAGTGTTATATTTGTTTTAAAACAGTAGATATAATGATTACACTGACATTTTTCTCCAAAACAAACTCTGTAAGTAGCCATTATTCATTCTTTATGTTCTGAGAAAAAAAATATATATACATATATATATTTATTTGCTATTCAGCAAATAGGAGATAATAATGAATTTTAAAAAGGTCTAGAGAGCCTTCTAAATTATGAAATTAAAGGGTTTAGAGGGTGTTTTATATTTATATTTCTTTCATGTTTAGTAAGGATGTTGAAAAACCTTAGATTTCATCATTTTCATGCCAGAATTATATCCTAACTCTAGTAGATGCTTTTCCTTAAATTGTTTCAATGATGTTTTGCGTTGGGGGCAATCATAGGAGTCTTTCCTATCATTGCCAGTTTAAGCTATCTCAAGCATCAAGTGAAATTTAGCAAAAATTCTGGTTTCTACTCACTCAACCAATATTTCTTAAACAAATTATGTCTGAGCTATTACTGCTGGGACAGCAGTGATGACAAATGTAGTCTTTATTCTTTTTTTTTTTTTTGTAGTCTTTATTCTTTTTTTTTTTTCTTTATTCTTAATAGAGTTTAAGTTCTTATGGAAATTCTCTTAAGAACAACCAATCAATCAATGATCTCAAATACTGATTAAAGTGCATCATCATGATAAGAAAATATGAAAGGGTAGGAACCACAGTTACTACAGAAAGGGAAAGTTATGGAAATCTTGAAGGATAAAGAGATATGATTTATAAGACTGAATATAAATGCAAGTAGTCACTTGGGATCAAGAGAGAAACTATTCTGAATTGAAGAAACATGTGCTTTAAGACCTATAGGACTGCATGTTCATTTGCTTATTTCTGTTGACATTGCTTTAGTTTCTTCTTCAAATTTGATTTTAATGCATACAGTTTCACAATATACAATACCTCCAGTTATGATAAAGAAATTATTATGCAGAAAGCATGCTTTGTTGTTCATATTTATTATGACAATAAATATGTCAATCTATTATTGATCATTAGAAAAATAAAAGGCTCATGAAAGGATGCCACACTGACTTCTAAATTAATTTCCTATCACATTCCCAAAGAGTGATTTTAGCAGCTTGCTTCTTCAGGGCCAAAGAGTCTCTTTATAGTCTATTATGATGTGGCCTTACACAATACAGTGTACTTACAGGAGTGACATCCTATCACTCTTACTATGTTCTTCTGATTGTAAGCAAGTCAGTTTTCATCTTCACTTAAGGTGAGAGGATTATAACCCAGTGAATCTTCAGGGTTATTCTTTTAGGTGTCTTTCCTTTCCTTGTTCTTCCTAGTGAACTCAAATCCATTCTTTGACTTTGGCAAAAAAGTTAGCTTTTGTTAAAATATGAGCAGTGAAACCGTGGCTGTCTCATTCACATTACTTTCCATAGCTTTAAACTTTTTAAATTTTTTATAGGCAAATATTTTTAAAGGTATAAGCAGTATCTATATTCAGGCACAGCCTTCTTTTTAGAGTTTTCTTATTTCATCAAATGGGCTTAATCATGCATTTTTTTCTTCTTTCTATTATTGATAGGTAATATATTTAAAAGATAACATATTTAAAAGACAAAGGAAAAAGACTATTTTTCTTTTTGTTTTCATATTCCACATGTTACACAAAAGGTTGAAATTAATTTATACAGATATTCACATATAAAAAATAAATTCACACTTTTATTTCCAGCTGGTCATAATTTGTATACGTCCAGGGCTTGTTGCATAGAAAGCATTTAAAGCATATTTGCTCCCTGCACTGAAAAATATAGAAGACATTTTCCCTCAGGAGTATAAAAAGATAAAAATCCTTTTTATTTGGGTGTATAATATTCTTCACTGACTATACTTCTGTTTAAATGACTTTAAGTAAAAGAAAAACTGAGATTTACTCTCTTTTTTTTTAAAGATTTTATTTATTTACTTGACAGACAGAGATCACAAGTAGGCAGAGAAGCAGGCAGAGAGAGAGAAGGGGAAGCAGGCTCCCCCCGCAGAGCAGAGAGGGCTTGATCCCAAGATCCTGGGATCATGACCTGAACCAAAGACAGAGGCTTTAACCCACTGAGCCACACAGGTGCCCCCTGAGATTTACTCTTAATTCATTTTTTATGCCTTTGTGTGTGTTTGCTTATTAAAAAGCAAAACACCATGAAGTCAGTGTTTCTAAAAATGTAGTGTGTTCCTTAGACTTGCTTAGATTTACAGAATCAGAAACCTCATGGTATTTGTTCTAGAAACTGGCACAATAACAATCTCCCAAGCGACCGATATAAGCAATAGTTTGAAAGACATTTTCTGAGACTTCATACATATGTACTGGACAAAATTTATCATATAAACAATAGACTTCTGTTATTATTCTCACTATACTGACAGTAAAAAAAATAATAATTATATTGAACCCTGGTCAGAAATAAGAAAAGATGTAACTCTTAAATTTCCAATAAAGTTTGTCAGTATTTCCAATAACGTTTGACTCCTCAGTGTATAACTATCTTTCTAAAAAAATATTTATTTATTTATTTATTTATTTATTTATTTATTTATTTGACAGAGATCACAAGTAGGCAGAGAGGGAGGCAGAGAGGGAGGAGGAAGCAGGTTCCCCGCTGAGCAGAGAGTCCAATGTGGGGCTTAATCCCAGGACCCTAGGATCATGACCTGAGTCCGAAGGCAGAGGCTTTAACCCATTGAGCCACCCAGGTGTCCCAGTGTATAACTATCTTTAACTAGATCCTACTTTGTTTGCAATGGCAATAAAAAGAAAATGATCACTGTTTACATTGTTTTACTTACATACAAAAAGTACTGTTTATTTGAAGCACTGTCATAATATTTTTACTCTTTATGAATAGAATTTAATTACACATAAAATAGGTTTAATTACTGCTTATAATGTATATAAACTACATAAACACATACAATAGGCATGACTAACTCTTGAATGATCACTCACATCTCTAAATTTCAGAAAAGAAATTCACAACATTTACACTATGTTTTCTACTGTACCTAATACAATCTCTAACATATTGCTGAAAAAATTATATTGGGAAGTTACAAACTCTATATCTTTTAAAGATAAAAATTACAGAAAATTAACCTGTTGTGATAGGAAATATTAATTTAAAGGAAGACAGAATTAATTGAATATTTCCATTTATTATTTAAAAAGATAGATTTTGGTTGGGAGGGAGACAAACCATAAGTGACTCTTAATCTCAGAAAACAAAACTGAGGGTTGCTGGGGGGAGGGGGTTTGGGAGAAGGGGGTGGGATTATGGACATTGGGGAGGGTATGTGCTTTGGTGAGTGCTGTGAAGTGTGTAAACCTGGTGATTCACAGACCTGTACCCCTGGGGATAAAAATATATTTTTAAAAAAAAAAATAAAAAAAAAAATTCTTTTCTTCAAAAAAAAAAAAAAAAAAGATTTTGGTAATATAATATGCTATTCTAGAAGACACATTCCTATTCACATTACTTAATAATGTTAACTGGGGCAATATTAATAATCACCACACTGATATATCTCTGATCTTTAGCTGTGATCAAAAATAAGAAATCTATGAAAAAATAATGCATATATTTCTAAAATTTGTATTTCAGAATGAGTCTACTAAGGTGATTTTTTTCAATATTTTATTCTTCTTGAAATGTGCTACAATTGTAGTGATATATTCACAAAATATCTATGATGGATGTCAATTGTTGAATAATTTGTAAACATGCTGAGTTTATCTGAAATCAACCATTTCTGAATTTCAGGTAGAAGAAGCAAGCCATATGTCAACATAGTAAAAAAGCACTATAGTTTCATCTGCTATTCAAATTTGGGCTTTATTGATCAAAATAGCAATTCTCTTTATATTCTTTGTGTGTGTGTGTGCTGAAAGCTTCCTATTAGAATTAGAATTACATGTTTGAGTTTGTTATATAAAAAAAAAAGTTTTGCAATAAAAATTTCAGCAGACATTACAAAAAGTTTTCCATAAATATATTATATTCCCTGATAGAACCTGTACATATTTAATACATTTTAAACAAAAACTAGAAAGTTAGCTTTAATGATACTGTGGCTCTTACGGTATGAAATTTCCTCAAGTGGTGATATTCAGGTAATGGCAATAAAACTTGTATTTTCATTGTTAAAACTTGAAATGTCCTATTATCTCCTTGGCAATCCTTCATTTTTCCCCATGATCCATTATCAAAAGGATTGACATTTGTCCCACTGAAGAACCACCAGACTTTAATCCAGTCCCTTCAGACTTCTCTCATTCTATATGTTCAGTGTCAAAGCAGTCATCCCCTCAAAATTCCCAACTTTTAGGCTCCCTAGGGAGACACAATAGGATCAAATTCATTTCCAAGCACCCACCCTTCAGGGCTTGGGCAGTTGATTATCCAGAACAGGCACTGATGGGCAAGACCGTTCATAGACACAACCCTCTAGCTTCAATTTCTTCAACCAGGTCAGCAGGAAATGCCATCAGGAGAAATGGAAGCTTTTTAGGTATATACCTAACACTAATGCTTATTACACATTTTCATTAAAACCCCTGACCTTTCTTAGGACTCCTGGGTGGCTCAGTTGATTAAGCATCTGCCCTCAGTTCAGATCATGATCGCAGGGTGTTAGGATTGAGTCCTGCAACCAATTCCTTGCTTGGCAGGAGCCTGCTTCTCCCTCTGCCTGATGATCCCCCTGCTTGTGTGCTCTCTCTCTCTCTGACAAATAAATAAAATCTTAAAAAACAAAACCAACAAACAAACAAACAAAACTCCTGAACTCTCTTGCTTGGGCAAATCTTTATCATTAGACTGCATCATTTCTTCTGTTACAATATAATCTTTACCTCCCCTTCATTCCTATCATCTGTTTTTATACTATTTCACCTTCAAATTCACTTCCATCTGTATTCTATATTTAGTTGTATACATACTTGCCTCTACTTTTAGATTATAAACTTCTCTAGAATAGGTGAGCTTCAAATATAATTTACTGAAGTATATAGTTTCTAAATATTAAGCATATGTTTCAAGAATAAATGAATCAATGAACTAATTGAATAACTGTATCATTAACAGATGAATATAATGTCTCACTTTTAAATATTCAAATTAAAAAAGGGAACCAAAACTAAATTATCAGACTATTATTTTATGTAATGCTCATATCAACCAAGACAAAAACATATGGATATAATTTTGAAATGCATTATTCATTATCAGGTTATATTTAGAGTAATTCAACAACGTGACAGGTGTTTCCCACTCTCTTCAGATTCCAGTTGATTTTTATCAGCTAATGTGATAGTCATAAAACAGAACACAATATCAAAGGACAACTAAGGAGAAAGGAGCAAATGTACCAGAAAAGAAGAATCTTGTTAATTGAACCACATTTCCATCCTTTTATTACATAATTTAATTATAGAGTTTGATTACTTGTTTGGAAACTTTAGTTGCTACACAAGCAAAAATGACTACAATTTATAACCATATAAGCTTTTGTTATTTTCAATAACGTACTTTTTTCATGTTTTATCTTGCTTAAGTGGATTACTTATGATTGAATCTATAGTGGTCATAAATAAGTGAGATTAATCATATTAAAATTATATTTTCTTTAGATGTTTGTATAAAATTCCCATTAACATTTAGAAAATATTTTCTTTCCTAATTTTAAGATGATATACTTTATCAAAATATACTTATGTGTATACAACACACACACAAAGCTATATATGTCACACATATATAACATTTTATATTTATTTCAAATATCTAAAACTATAGAGAAATAAATTTTTATCTCATAGATAAGTATGTAATTTTAATTAGGTAAAAATAAAATATCTGGGCAAAATATTTATAACACCAAAATGTAGATGGATACAAAATACATATTCAATGTATTTGCTAAATTGGTTTTCCTTAGTCCAGTCCATTAAAAGAAACACCATAATCTGGGTGGCTTAAAAAATAACAAACTATTTCACAAAGTTCTGGAGGCTCCAAAGCCCTAGGTTATAGCACCAGCAAACTTGGTATCTGGTGAGAGTCTCGATCCTCTTTGATGACTGTTGAAGCTCACATGGTGAAGAACAAAGGTGTTCTTTCAGACCTCTTTTATAAGGACATTAATCCCATTTATGAGGGTTCCACCAACACGACTTCAACCCTCCCAAAAGCCTCACTTCCTCGGGGGTTGGGATTTCAACATATGAATTTGGGGACATATAAACATTCAATCCATAGAACTTGTTAGAGAGGAAATTTAATAAATCAACATATATTTACTAGGGGTCCCTAATGTTCTTGGTGCTATGCTAGGCACAAATGATGTGACCAGGAACAAGATAAACATGGTACCTTCCCTAATTTCCTTTCTATTTTAGATAGTTTTTTATAATCTCAGGTCCTCCAATTAATTCAGTTATTCAGCAATTATGTAATAAGAATTATGCTAGATGCTAAGGATTCAGCAGAAAACAAGCAAATTAAAATGCTTAACTTCATAGATCTTAAAGTGTGACAGAAGACAAAAAAATAAACAAATAGGTGGGCTATTTAGAATATTTAAAAAGATTATATATAGTATGGGAAAATATAGAACAGAATAAGAAGAGTGGATTATACTAAGAATCTTGTGATTTTTTTTTTTTAAGTAGTCATATGAGGTCTCAGTGACCAGTGAAATATTAGCAAAAATAAAAGGAAATAAAATATTGAGTCATGGATATTTGAAGAAAAGCTAATAGCCAGTACAAAGCCCAGCAGCCAAGGGGAACTTTTTAAAGGGGGGAACCTGGAAAACTAGAAACGCCAGGGTAAACAGAAATAAATAAACAAGGGAGAGAGCAGGATAAACTACTATCATAGACATAAAGAATCCCTACATATATAGACTTCATAGATTACTGTATAGGCTTTTATTTTATTTTAAGTAAAATGGAAAGCCATAAGTGAGTGGCAGACTGATATATATTTTCAAAGGAAAACCCTGGGAACTGTTCAGAGAATTGACTGCAGACGTAAAAGTGTTTCAGCAGGAAGACCAAAGTAGGTTATTACAACTATACAGTGAAAGATTAACAGAGCTTTACCAGAATGGAACCAGTGGAGGAAGTGGGAGGTAGATTTATCTTGTTGTATTCTGAAGAAAGAGAAAAACAGATATTTTGACACATTGGTTATAATGTGACCAAAAGAGATGACTATGGGCAATTTAAGATGATTAATCACAACTAGAATAATGGAGTTATCACTATCTAAGATGGAGAAGACAGAAGATGGAACAGATTGACAGAACTGGTTGCAAAGGTGGAACAGGTTGACAGAGGTGATTGGATATTTAGATTTGGAAATCCTAATTTTGAAGTGAATGAACTGAAGACATATTTGGGTAAACAAGTCTGAATTTTAAGGGAGAATTATGGGCCCAACATATTTATTTAAGAGTCTGTAAAAGAAACAATAAGAACAGGAACATGCATATATGAGAAAAGCTGTATGCATATGGCAAAAGCCAACCCTTCCTCCATTATTCCATACTGAAAACAGTACTTGCCAAAAATAGCAATGATGGTTGATAAGCCTAGTGAGGTTGGCCTTCCCATCTCCTGCAGCCCCCTAGTTAATGCTTCATTAGGACCCATACCGACAGCCACACACACAGTTCCTTTGTCCCTCATGTGATTTCTTTCTTGAGCTGTTCTTTGCTTTTTCAAACTTTACATTCTATGAAAATAAAACTGAGAGTTCATCCAGACTCAGGGCTTCACCTCCACACCTGCACTTCTTGGCAGTCCCTCGAGGTGCCGCTCCTTTGGACCTCTCTTTGTTCCAAGTTACTGGACTCAGAGTAATCATTTCATCTCTCAAGGAATGCACTACACAACAAGAGTCAAATAAATTTGCCATGCAAGTGAGTACGGATAGAGAAATCCACAGACTACTCCTGTGGTAAAAAATCACGGAAACAAGAAGGTGAAAATGGACGGGCAAAAAGTGCAGGTAGTGGGAAAAAACAAACAAACAAACAAACAAACAAACAAACAGGAGAGTTTGATTCCTGGAAGTGTGACAAGGGAAGTGTTTCCAAAAAAGAGTGATAAAATATTAAATCATGTTGAAAAGACAAGTGAGGTGAGAACCAAGAACAGAACAGTGAATTTAGCATGGAGAATTCAATTCAGACTTGACAAGAGCAGTGAACATGGAGCAGAATGGGAACAATATGATTTGGTTGTATAGTAGAGAATGAAGGAGAAAAACTAAGAAAGAGAAAGTCGACAATTCCTTTCGGGACTTAAAAAATGTCAGAGCCTTCTTCCCAATTTCATACCCTCTATAATAGGTAAAGTACAAATTTCTCACAAATTTAAAAACAGGAAACATATAAACATTAGCTGGAGATACAGAGAATTTTTAAGTAAATCTACTTAAAGCATTCACCTCAACTTCCACCACTTACATAGTAAGCTACTTTGTTTCCTCACCTAATTTTATAGCCACAAAATTTTCCTCAGTCTATACTGCATGTGGTTACTTCTGTTCACTTATATACATGCTGTTTTCTTAGGCTAAATCCTTTCACTGGGTTCCAGGAGGTCTTGGGGGGAAATATGCATAGCTTTCCTTTAATTGTTCTCACCCTCTCCTGAGTTGCAGGTACATGTTGGAATCAGAACTAGAAGGCAATTCAGCATGAAGAGCTGCCTTTTTATTGACTGTAAGTCCAGGGAAGGTCCATCACTGGTCATCAAAATTATGTGAGTTTGAGTCGTGTGCTTTCCTGAATTTTCTCCCCATTTACAAGTTTTTGAGGCAGAAAGAAAGTCACATATACACAGGGAAAGAGTGAAGAATTTAGAAAAGTCTCAAATAACAGCATAGTCATTTAAGAGGCAAGTAGAGGGAGAGAAGGAAAGAAAAACACACATATGATATTGCTTAAGAATAAACGAAGTAAGATTTAAAACAATTCTCAGAAAACACAAGACTGTTTCCACAATGTAGAATTCATAGCCATCAAATACTAGAAGAACATAAGTATTTACTAAATGTATGGAGTATAAGGTATCATTAGTAAATACAGTAAGATCAATTTTAACTGAATGGTGTGGAGGGAAAAAAACATGATTCAAAAAGGCAGTTAAAGAATAAAGAAGATTTGATAAGGAGAGTTGAAAAAGTATCACTGATATGAACTGCAAGAGACTAGAAATTGTATCTATTTTATAAGATATGTATACCCAGTATACATATTAATGTGTAGTATGTAGTATACTTACTACAAAGACTGGAAAGAGTAGGGACACACATTAAATATTTCTTAATGAAAGGATCCAGGTAGTCCTTTTGTGTTTATTATCCTTCCTATTTAATAACCCAAGAAACTGCAGGGCACTAATACTGTTTTCTTTTAAAAATGTGTAACTCTTCCCTTAAGCCAATCACTGGCTATATATTTCAGAATACAAAATGTCACTTGGTGCTTAACATCAGAAGGCCTCTTTAATAATATAGCTAATTAACAAATATAATATGCCAGACTATAAATATAGGAAAATTAAAAATAATTAAGTGAAATATTTATTTTTAACATTAGTATGATTTAGCTTTATGTATTGTAATTCATAGACTTCATTTCAACTTTTAAGACTAAATACATAAAATAAAGTAGAGCACAATACTTTCTTCCTATTCGTTTTGAAATTCTAGGCATATTTTGAACAATATACATTAATATTACCATAATAGTAATTTAGATATGTTACTTATCCTAAACAGTGTCATTAATATATGTTTTCTTTGTTGTTAATTAAACCCCTAGAGTATGCAACTACTCTAGAAGAGTTTTCAATATATTTACACTAGTGTTCTAGTAGATAAAATGTGTGTGATAAAATTTTTTAAAATAATAGCATGAGTACTATAAAATATATTCAGTGAGCCAGAAGACCTTTGCTAAATTCTCCCGAGCCATCTAAGTAACAAAGTTTAGTATATTCTAGATTTCTCAAGATTGTTTTTTGAATTTTGTAGCTACTAAAAACCTCTCACTTGATTATTTTGAAATAAAATAAAAATATTTATGTCATTCATTTGTTTTTTTGAGAAAGATTATATTCATTTACATTAGGTGTGCAGACTTGTGAGCCTTTTAAATTTAGATTTTGTAGTAATAGATAACATCTTCTAATCAAGATCTGTATTTCCATACTAAATTCCTGAAAACTTATTTATTCATTGAAAAGTATATTCACTGTTAATCATTTCAGTTTGGTCCTATTAGTGTGAAACAGATATATTTACTTGGTTTACTATGTGTATAATTTTTTAGATGATATTCTGATAAATTTATTCTATTCTAAACACAGAAGGTTACCATTTGGGCACAAAAATTATCCACAGGTGGGACTTTTCTCCCACCTCTCAACACATACAGCAGTAGAAAAGTGGAAATTCTCTGGCCTTCCACAAGTTATGCTACTACTTCTCTTACCTCTTTCAGAGAGACTGTTTACACTAGATACAATGATATCCAGATCCTTAAGGTATTTTTGGACACTGATTCTAAAATAATACTAATTTCTGGAGATTTAAGAATTAGTCAGTGATCCATGGGTCAGAGTGGGCTTAATGAAATCAAAAAATAAATGTCATTTTGCCCTAAATCCACTTCATGGTTTAATTCATATTTATCACTCGTATTATATTTATACCCATACTCACTGTGTAGTATTATAGTAAATATTTTTAGCAACTGGAATAACACCCACAGTGTCTGCTTGACACAGACATAATGGTTATTATGGTAGAAAAAGTCAAGTGAAAGGATTTGGAACTCCCACTGCCTAACTAAATAGTAAACAGCAAATCAATTCTAATATTATAACTTCAAGGGGAATATAAGAATTAGTGTCATATTGAAGGATTGTAGGGTTCAGGAATATTGATTTTTACCACATCCACTTTTCTACTTTCCAGTACAGGGATAGATTATATTTGGGAATGGCAGTGGATTGTTTTACGATTAATCACCTGCAAATGCAATTACAGCTATTGTTTGTGATGTGAACTTATCACTTAAGCAAATCAAACAGTCCCTGGCAATCAGTATACACTAATTAGGATGAAAACACTTTTATCTCTAGTCCAAGAAACAGAGAATGTCCTAACAAGCTAGCTTTTATCTGGAATAGATAGTAATACACATTTCCTACCTTACCCTAAAGTTTACTTTAAACCATTACAAATCCAAGGTATATTTTCCATATCAAAATACGCAGCACATTACTATAAATGACTATTTAGGTTAAATTATATTATATGAATCTTTAGAGTTTTTCCTAAATGCTTTGGCAAGATATATATGCCTGCTAGAGGTTTGGGACAATACCTATAACCTGCCACCTTAACACATTTTCTGGCTGTTTATTTGCCAAAGAAATATTAGATATCCCCTCCAAAGTGAAGAACTATACTGCACCTTACACCCTCTACTACTAAAAATGTTGTAAAATGATGACTTTTCTTTCATTTTTGAATGCTAACTATTCTCATGTTCTCATTTATCCCCTAAATGGCTTAAGAGATTGGTAGCTTTGGGTGGCTTTTAGTGCAAGGTTTTCTAACTGGTTTCCTCCAAACTGTAAGCAGCATTGCTACTCAGTACTTATCAAATATAAAAATGTTCTGAATATCAAAATGCCTGTGATGGATATTGAATACTGTAAGGAGCTGCAGAATCCTTGCTAAAAGAATTATAATGGAGTCCCCTAGGTTGGAGTCAATATATTCCCTCTTTATAAAATAACTGTTCTTCTCTTGGAACAGATCTTGGTCTAGTGATGAATTTAAGTTGCATCCTTAGTCTTCCACATATGATTTCCAGGGCAACTGCCTATGATAGTTAACTGGAAAAAGAAAAAAAAGACTAGAATCTGGTTCACAGATAACTCTTCATGACATTCTGAAACCGTTTAGAAGAAATTTGTTGCTATGGTTTAATTTAATTCAAGATCTATAAATGAAAAGGACATAAATCTGAGCACAGTTACTATTCTTAGTTTTTCTGGAAATAAAGAGAAGTTGAGATAAGGATCTATATTAATGCATTGGAAGTGACTAATGATTTTGAACAGGGACTTGGAAGATAAAAGATTGGAAAACTGGTGAGAAGGAGCCTTGCACAATGTTTTGAGGGATAACTATTAAAATCAGGCTTGATCGGTAAAAATATTTTTGTCCCACGTGAATCCCATATGGATTCACTATGACATAGATCCCACTATGGACATGCTCACTGATCAGAAGTAAAGGTGACATTAGTCACCCTTAACTCCCAGTTTGTTTGGTGTACCTATTAATAAGGTAAAATGGCAACAATGGAGACTGCATGGAATCAAAAACATGGATTCTCTATGCCATGCCAATTTAGTCACCACTGCTTCTTGGTGCTCAGTGGCAAGTAGCAAGCCAATTACCTGATATGGCGCTATAAACCAGGAGGGACAAGCCATTTGGTGGCAAATGAATAATGCTGAACATTTTCCTTCAGTGAAGGGCTAAAAATACATCCTCATGGGAAGAGATGCTAAATTTGGATCGAATTTCCTTATCTACCAATATTCCAGTTCTCTGTTCCTACATAACAAAATACTCCAAAAACTAGGCTGCTCATTTCAGCATTAGCTGAGGGGAGCTTATGTTGGATATCCACTTCCAAGGTGGCTCTTTCATTCACAAGTCTGGTTCCTCAGTGTTTCTTAGTGTGTTTCTGCCCCTCACCACTTTCTCTCCAGATGGCATTTATTCCTCAGATTCTATATGCCTTGGGTTTATCATGGTATAAAAGTTTCTGAGTATTTGGTCTTCTTAAAAGGTGGCTGATGTCATAAGTCAGTTGTTTCAGTGTTAAAAAACACTCCAAGGAACCTAAGCAGAAGTTGTAAGGCTTAGTATGACCAACCCTCAGCAGCTTAAACTCTCACCCCAGCTGATTCTGCTGGCTAATCAAATCACTAAGGACATCCTGATATAAGTAGAGAGAAGGAATACATAATACTTCTCCATGGCAAAATGTTATCCACATAGGAAAAAATTGGAGCCATCTGAAAGAGGAGCCACCATCCTCATTTCTTTATGTCAACAATAAAATATACCATTCACCATCATAGCACCTCACACAATCCATTTATAATTCAGATATTCTTTCAATTATGTACAGAATATGCATATGTTAACCTTACTGAAGTATGGAATAGCTTATTAAAGACACTGCTCTAGTTTCAGAAGTATAAAATTCATTCCAAGTTTGAGATTCTGTCCCTTTAGAAGTGGTATACCATCTAAACCAGATACCAATATGTGGTAAGCTTTCTTAAGTAGCTAGAATGTATGCATTCTAACATCAAAGGATGGAAATTAGAATGCCACCTCTTACTATGACACCTACTGATCTCAAAAAGACTTTTCTTCCTTTCCCTACAACTATGGGAAGTTTTGGAAGATGTAATATGCAAAGGAAAAATGCGTCCATCAGGATACTGCAGATTAAAGGACAATGAGTCCTTTTAAATGAAAATTGATAATGGACATCCCTGCCGTGTTCCTGACCTTAGCGGAAAAGATTTCAGTTTTTCTCCATTGAGAATGATATTTGCGGTGGGTTTTTCATAGATGGCTTTGATGATATTGAGGTATGTGCCCTCTATCCCTACACTTTGAAGAGTTTTGATCAGGAAGGGATGCTGTACTTTGTCAAATGCTTTTTCAGCATCTATTGAGAGTATCATATGGTTCTTGTTCTTTCTTTTATTGATGTGTTGTATCACATTGACTGATTTGCGGATGTTGAACCAACCTTGCAGCCCTGGAAAAAATCCCACTTGGTCGTGGTGAATAATCTTTTTAATGTAGTGTTGAATCCTATTGGCTAGTATTTGTTGAGTATTTTCGCATCTGTGTTCATCAAGGATATTGGTCTATAGCTCTCTTTTTTGGTGGGATCCTTGTCTGGTTTTGGGATCAAGGTGATGCTGGCCTCATAAAATGAGTTTGGAAGTTTTCCTTCCATTTCTATTTTTTGGAACAGTTTCAGGAGAATAGGAATTAGTTCTTCTTTAAATGTTTGGTAGAATTCCACCGGGAAGCCATCTGGCCCTGGGCTTTTGTTTGTTTGGAGATTTTTAATGACTGTTTCAATCTCCTTACTGGTTATGGGTCTGTTCAGGCTTTCTATTTCTTCCTGGTTCAGTTGTGGTAGTTTATATGTTTCTAGGAATGCATTATCACCACTGCTATTCAACATAGTACTAGAGGTCCTAGCCTCAGCAATCAGACAACAAAAGGAAATTAAAGGCATCCAAATCGGCAAAGAAGAAGTCAAATTATCACTCTTCGCAGATGATATGATACTATATGTGGAAAACCCAAAAGACTCCACTCCAAAACTGCTAGAACTTATACAGGAATTCAGTAAAGTGTCAGGATATAAAATCAATGCACAGAAATCAGTTGCATTTCTCTACACCAACAGCAAGACAGAAGAAAGGGAAATTAAGGAGTCCATCCCATTTACAATTGCACCCAAAACCATAAGATACCTAGGAATAAACCTAACCAAAGAGACACAGAATCTATACTCAGAAAACTATAAAGTACTCATGAAAGAAATTGAGGAAGACACAAAGAAATGGAAAAATGTTCCATGCTCCTGGATTGGAAGAATAAATATTGTGAAAATGTCTATGCTACCTAAAGCAATCTACACATTTAATGCAATTCCTATCAAAGTACCAACCATCTTTTTCAAAGAAATGGAACAAATAATTCTAAAATTTATATGGAACCTGAAAAGACCTCGAATAGCTAAAGGGATATTGAAAAAGAAAGCCAATGTTGGTGGCATCACAATCCCGGACTTCAAGCTCTATTACAAAGCTGTCATCATCAAGACAGCATGGTACTGGCACAAAAACAGACCCATAGACAAATGGAACAGAATAGAGAGCCCAGAAATAGACTCTCAACTCTATGGTCAACTAATCTTCGACAAAGCAGGAAAGAATGTCCAATGGAAAAAAGACAGCCTCTTCAATAAATGGTGCTGGGAAAATTGGACAGCCACATGCAGAAAAATGAAATTGGACCATTTCCTTACACCACACACGAAAATAGACTCAAAATGGATGAAGGACCTCAATGTGCGAAAGGAATCCATCAAAATCCTTGAGGAGAACACAGGCAGCAACCTCTTCGACCTCTGCCGCAGCAACATCTTCCTAGGAACAACGCCAAAGGCAAGGGAAGCAAGGGCAAAAATGAACTATTGGGATTTCATCAAGATCAAAAGCTTTTGCACAGCAAAGGAAACAGTTAACAAAATCAAAAGACAACTGACAGAATGGGAGAAGATATTTGCAAACGACATATCAGATAAAGGGCCAGTACGCAAAATCTACAAAGAGCTTAGCAAACTCAACACCCAAAGAACAAATAATCCAATCAAGAAATGGGCAGAGGACATGAACAGAAATTTCTGCAAAGACATCCAGACGGCCAACAGACACATGAAAAAGTGCTCCATATCACTCGGCATCAGGGAAATACAAATCAAAACCACAATGCGATATCACCTCACACCAGTCAGAATGGCTAAAATCAACAAGTCAGGAAATGACAGATGCTGGCGAGGATGCGGAGAAAGGGGAACCCTCCTACACTGTTGGTGGGAATGCAAGCTGGTGCAACCTCTCTGGAAAACAGCATGGAGGTTCCTCAAAATGTTGAAAATAGAACTGTCCTATGACCCAGCAATTGCACTATTGGGTATTTACCCTAAAGATACAAACGTAGTGATCCAAAGGGGCACGTGTACTCGAATGTTTATAGCAGCAATATCCACAATAGCCAAACTATGGAAAGAACCTAGATGTCCATCAACAGATGAATGGATCAATAAGATGTGGTATATATACACAATGGAATACTATGCAGCCATCAAAAGAAATGAAATCTTGCCATTTGCGACAACGTGGATGGAACTAGAGCGTATCATGCTTAGCGAAATAAGTCAGGCGGAGAAAGACAACTATCATATGATCTCCCTGATATGAGGAAGTGGTGTTGCAACATGGGGGCTTAAGTGGGTAGGAGAAGAATAAATGAAAGAAGATGGGATTGGGAGGGAGACAAACCATAAGTGACTCTTAATCTCACAAAACAAACTGAGGGTTGCTGGGGGGAGGGGGTTTGGGAGAAGGGGGTGGTATTATGGACATTGGGGAGGGTATGTGCTTTGGTGAGTGCTGTGAAGTGTGTAAACCTGGTGATTCACAGACCTGTACCCCTGGGGATAAAAATATATGTTTATAAAAAATAAAAAATTATATTAAAAAAATAAATAAATAAATGAAAATTGAGATTATGTCCTAAGAATTTGGTTTCCTTCTACCTCTGAGTCAGTAGAAATAAATGGAAATTATAGTGTTGATTGAGATGATTGATCTTGACCATCTAAGGGAAATAAGTTTGTTTCTACAGAACAGAGCAAGGGAGGGAAAGGAATGGAATCCGGATAATTCCCTGGAATTCTCTATTACTGCCACATCCAGAGGAAAATATCAATGAAACTTCACTCTACTTCTATACAAATCCAACCACTAAGTGCTTACAATTGCTGAAAAATCAACGTTCAAACATTTTAAATAACTTCTCTCCTCTTAATATTTTTGTCTGTAGGTTGCAGAATACTGTTATAATACAAGGACTAAAGCCAGGGGGGAAATACACATCACCTAGAGATCCTGACCTGGTACCTCAATGCAGCAAGAGGTATACAATTACATATTGTTTGTTTGATTTGTCTCACCCCCCCCCTTTTTTTTCCTTCCTTCCTTCTTTCTTTAATCTTCTTTGGAAAGGGAATTAATTTCTACTTAGTTCTATGAAACTTAATTCAGAAGGTATCATTGCATTTTATTAGGAACACAATTTGTTGTTGTTGTTGTTGTTGTTGTTGTTTAACTGGAATTGCAGTCTGGGGTGGGGAGAATGTTGTATATTGGTTGTAACATAATATAGTATTAAATGTTGTGGATATTTCTGGTTTTTTTCTTGTCAAGCAATTTAATCTCACTCTCAAGTATGTGAAATTCCTAACTGTATAAATTTTTGCTAATTGGATATGTTTAGGGGGATCTTTGAATCTGGCCTAGTGATTAAAATAAGCAGAGACAAGAATTCAATTCAGTCATAACATCAATGGTAGGCATACCAATTTTCAGGGGCATCTATAACAACAGTGCCAGCAGACTGATGGTTGGTGACACTGGTAATGGGTAGGGGTATAAACTGAAACAATCTGTGCCCACTTGTGGGAAAATGATCCTCACAGATTACTCCCGTTGTATGATTTATGCAGCAGTCCTAATTCTCTAGATTCCCTTTTTCCTTCCTTATTTTAAGTGTTTCTTGTATTTTGCTGGTGAATTTTATAAGCTACCTAATAATCAATCTGTCAATTCTCCTAATGCTTAAATTAGTCAGAATCAATTTCTGTTGCATGCAACTGTGAATCCTGTCTTATAAACATATATCTAGAAAGACAAATACCTTTTAAGTACATTCTGCATGAAAATGAAGAGAGTAAATGTGTATTAAAAGTTTTTAATGTCTTTTAATAAAATTTCTATATCAATGTGATTGATATTTACCTCACATAAAATATGCAATCCATCATATGCATACTCCATCCAAAAGTAAGAATTACAGTTTGCCTGAGGATAGTGAAATCATATTAATTTCCTATAAAATATAACTGAACACCCACTTCTTCACTGTGGAAAAAACAGACATTCATCAGCATATCCTGTGAAAGGAATGCAGGTGTTTTACAGAATACCAAACAAATATTGATCTCTAGCAGTATTATAAAGAATACAAGTATTGGTATTGCACCAGTTGCTTTACCCTGTGGTATTGGCATTATATTTAGCCATAAAAAAAATCAGATAACTCTGAGGTGTCATTTTCTTATTGTTTAAGGATAACTCTATGTACTGAACACACATACACACAAACTGATAAAGATTGCCTTCAGATAATACAGTATTCAAAATATTTCACAAGTACTTGGCTTAAGTATGATCCTTACAACGGTAATTTCACTCCCACAGCTCAGAGGAAGGTCACTATGCCTTTGGCTATGTTGACTAGAAATTTCTGTTTAAGGTGGAAAGGATCAGTATTTATTATCAGAACTAAATAAATATATTAGGTACAAAATTCCAGTTACTAAATTTAAAAAGTCATAGGAATAAAAAGCACAGCATCAGGAATATAGTCAATAATATTGTAATAATTTTGTATAGTGACAGACAGTAAATACTGTAAGGAGCACTACATAACATGAAGAATTGTCAAGTCACTATGTTGTATGCCTGAAACTAATATAACATTATATGCCAACTACACTTAAATTTACAAATAAATAAATAAATAAATAAATCTAAAATTAGGGGTTGAAAATGAAAACAGCTCAACCAATAAATGTATTAATATTTTTTTTTAAATTTCAAATTTCATGTGTGGGTAAAAATTGTTACATACTTAGATATATATGTCATCCAAAATATCTATGACAATACTTTACATATAATATGGCAATCAAGACATTACTAGAGTTGGTAGTTGAGCTTTGTTAACTTGACATAAAATAATTTATCAAGAGAGCAATCTAAGGCATATCTACGTGGCTCAGTCATTTAAGAATCTAACTCTTGATCTCAGCTCAGGTCTTAATCTCAGGATTATGATTTCAAGCCCCACACGGGATAGAACCTACTCAAAATTTTTAAAAAATTATAAAAATATATAAAAAGAGAGATAAGGAGGAATCTAAGAAGAATTTACTATTTTTTTTCAGCAATATTTGGAAAGAACCTCTGTAAAAACAGATTATGTACATATACTTATAGGTACTGTCCTTTTTTTCTTTACATTAAAGTTGATTACTTACCAGAAAAACAACAACAACAACAACAACAAAAATTAATGCCTAGGTTTTTAAATACCACATTCATTATAATATTGTTAAATTTTCTTACTAGTTTGTCTTCGTTTAATTTGAGGGTCATTATTATATACACATTTAACACAATAGCAGTGCTTTAAGGCAAAGTGCTATTTGGATCATTTTACTTTTCTTTAGGAGACTGCAGGAGCACCTGGGTAGTTCAGTTGGTTGAGCATCAGATTCTTGGTTTCAGCTCATGTCGTGATCTCAGGGTCATGAGATCAAGCCCTATGTTGGGCTCCACACTCAGATGGGAGTCTGCTGGAGATTCTCTCTCTCTCTCACCCTCTGCCCTTCCCTTGCCTGGACATGCTCACTCATTCTATCTCTCGCTCTCGCTAAATTAAATAAACAGATAAAGTCTTTTTAAAAAAATAGACTGTATAACTCTTCCTTCACTATGTTGTCAAATTGTTCATAATTTTCTCAGCCTGGAGTAATTGTACCTCTGTTTGGTCAACTTCACATTTGGCGAATAAGTATATTGTTAAGTTCTGCTGAAATACATATTAGTGTAATGTTCTACATTGGCAATTGGTCTATGAGTTACTTGATTGCATGTGTGCTTTTATATGCATTTTGGATATGTAGTAGCTATACCTGTATCTGGTATGGTATCCTTGCTCATTATGTACATATGAATGTATCAGTCAATGAATCAGTGCTACCTTTATAAGATTATAGTTACTATTTTTTTCTACCTTTGATGACCCAGTAGAGTCAAGCAGCATGATGTCTAATTTAGTAGTTTCTCTAAATGTTTGTTGAATGAACAAATAATTGCTCATCATTTAAGTATAAGAGGGATATCCTTCATTTTTTGGGTGTTCTATAAACTCATTCATAACACACAAAAAGGTGTGATATAATTGCAATCATGAAAGAGACATATGATTATAGTTTTTATATATAAACATTATATATTTACTATATCTTAACCCTTTTCAGCTACTCTATGTTCTTTGCTCTAGGAAAGCATTTAAATAAGATGCTGAAATATTCTCTAGTATTTTTTTTTCAGTTTTTTATGATTCATTGTGACATTGAATACAACTGTGGTAATCAGTTTACTTACAGGAGGTGATTTACAGAACATGTTTTATTCCTTTGAAAGTTTACAAGATTTCAAGACACAGCAATGTCCTATGATAACTCATATTTATTGAATAATAATGTTTTGAGTATTCTACCTGTAATAACATTTAATCAATCAAAAAAAGAGTATTGCACAGGGATAATTATTTTATTTGTTTACATATTAGGAAACTGGGGCACAGAAAGTAAATAACTTGCCTAAGATCACAAAGTTAAAAAAGGGCTAAATCTAGAATTGACAAGGCAGTGTAATTCTGGAGTTAATATTCATAATTGCTACCCTCAAATGATGGAGTATAACTCTATTTGGTAGATCAGGAAAATTGAAGTTTAATGATTTTGCCTTAGCCATTTTGGAAATAAAATAACACTGTCTTTAAAAATGAAAATAATGATGTTTTCCAGCAATCCCCAATTTTCCTTTGTTTTTGTTCCACTTCCTTCTGCTTTCCACCAGGCGGTGACATGTGTCACCACAGAATGAAGGTCTTACCTAGGCAGATTCTGAAGCTCATTATGGACAAGAAGTCTGTCCTTATTTAGTAGTGGGGAAGGCTTTATTTTCCAGATAGAAGTGTTTACTCATCTTGGAAGAATGACACATAAAAACTTGCCTCCCTGCCAAAAACATGTTCTCCTCGGAACTAGACATTGAAACCAACACAAACTTGGGCAAGAAGTATATCAGGACCCAAAACACTAAAGACCCAGGCTGAAGACAGAACAGGTATAATAATTATCTGGTTAACTATTTCTAATGGACTCAACTTTCCTTCTGTTTCTACAATATATTATGAGTTGTTTAGCTGTATTTACACAAATCTCTTCAAAAACATTGTCCTTAGTTATCTTTCAAGGGCAAATAAAAGTCATAAGTTTAATTAAATGAAATAATTCCTGAGTTTAACTCAGCAATTAACTGAGCAATGAACTGGAGGAAAATTTTTACTGTACTTAGAAATGTACTTCTAAGAGTTCAATCAAAGCTAAAATGTATATATTTGCTGAATCCATTAAGCCTTAACAAATGAAAAGCAAAATATCCAATATGTGTAAAAAATGAACTAATACTTCATTTTCCCATGATTTAAATGTAATATTCTTTTACAGATTACATTATGAAGGGCTCCCAAAGAAAGAAAAATACTTTACATCTTTGCCATTTTAATTACCATATGTCTTGGTGTGGACCTCCTGAAGTTGAATTTTTGGGGGGATATCTGTACTTCCTGGATTAGGGAAGTTTTCAGCTATTATTTCTTCAAATAAGTTTCCTGTCTCCCTTTTCTCTCTCTTCATCTGGGATTCCTATAATGCAAATATTATTACACTTGATGGAGTCCTTAAGTTCCCTAAGACTATTCTTAATCTGCATGATTTATTTTCCTTCCTCTCTTTTGCTCAGCTTTTTTACATTCCATTACTTTGTCTTCCAGGTCATTATTTCATTCCTCTGCTTCATCTGGCCTACTATGTATTCTATCAAGTATATTTTTAATTTCATTTATATTGAAGATAATTACACCTTCTTCATCCATTCTTCAATCAATGGATACTTGAGCTGCTTCCATATCTTACCTATTGTAAACAATGTTGCTATAAACATAGGGGTGCATGTATCCCTTTGAATTAGTGTTTTTGTATTCTTTGGGTAAATACCCAGTAGTGGGATTGCTGGGTCAAAGGGTAGTTCTATTTCTAACTTCTTGAGTTAAATATTGAGTTAAATCTCCATACTGTTTTCCAGAGTGCCTGTACCAGTTTGCATTCCCACCAACAGTGCAAGAGGATTCCCATTTCTCCACATACTCACCAACACTTGTTGTTTCTTATGTTATTGATTTTAGCCATTCAGAAAGGTATAAGGTGATATCTTGCTATAGTTTTAATTTGCATTTCCCTGATGGTAAGCAATTATGAACATCTATTCATGTGTCTGTTGGCCATCTGGATGTCTTCTTTGGAGAAATGTCTATTCACATATATAATAGAGTATTATTCGGCCATTAAAAAGAATAAAATCTGGGGCAGCTGGGTGGCTTAGTGGGTTAAGCCTCTGCCTTTAGCACAGGCTATGATCTCAGGGTCCTGGGATCAAGCCCCACATCAGGCTCTCTGCTCAGCAGGGAGCCTGCCTCTCCCTCACTCTACCTGCCTCTCTGGCTAATTGTGATCTATCTCTCTCTGTGAAATAAATAAATAAAACCTTAAAAAAATAGGATAAAATCAGCCATTTGTAATGACATAGATGAAGCTAGAGAGTATAATGCTAAGTGAAATAAGTCAATCAGAGAAAAACAATACAATATGATTTCACTCATGTGTGGAATTTAGAAACAAAACAAATGAGCAAAAATAAGATAGAGAGAGAGACAAACTAAGAAACAGGCTCTTAATTAGACAGAACAAACTGATGGTTTCTAGAGGGGAGAAAGGTGGGGAATTGGGTTAAATAAGTAATGGGAACTAAGGAGTGTACTTGTAATAAGCACCAGGTTATGAATGGAATTGTTTAATCACTATATTGTACACCGAAACTAATACAACACAGTAAAAAAATAAAGATAAAGTTACATTTACACCAAGTAAATAAATAATAAAATAAAGTTCCTACATTAAAACAAACAAATAAACCAAAAACCTAGCAGCTTTAAAAATGTTGCTATTGATGGTAACACTACAACTACTACTAATTATATATAGAGAGAGGAACTGAGTGAAGAATACATATGAATTGATGCTAGAGGATGACACTAATCTGAGTTTATTTCCAGGATCCATTAAAAAAGGGCTATGGAGCAAGGAAGCTATATAGCTCAGCATAGTTTGCCATGTTCAGAGGTCAGAGAAAGGCAATAATGGCTGGAGAAAACCACTGAATTTGGTCTTTCTTTAGGTTTTTGCCAAATATTCTTAGGGTCTCAAAGTAGATGAACAAATGCCAATTATACGTAAATACGCAAGGTTAACTTAGAGTAACAAGATTAGTCAATGAACTGGTGAAGGCTTAAGAACTTTGACTCTCCTTCCTAAGAAGATCCATAAGAACCAAAGCCTTCATAACCATATAATTTGGGGTCAATTTAGAATGTCTTCCATTTGGACAATGATAAAGGTAAAAGGTAAGAAATTAACAATGGTGGACATCATCCTAAGTACCTTAAATACAAAAGTCCTCTTATATGGATGTTATTTTATCTACATTTTACAGACTTAGACACATAGAATGGTGTTGGAAAGTATAAATATATATAGTTCCTAAGAATATCAAAGTACTTATTTCATTTGATAACTAAATATAGAAAGCATGGGTTCTTACAGTTCATGCAAATATGTGTAGCCTCCAGCTTTTAGAAATTCATGCAATCAGCCATGTGATTAGGTTTCGTCAGCAACAAAAAGAGGCAATCTTCAAAAGAGCTCATTTTTACAATGCCATCATTGATAGAACCTTACCTTTTATCTCTCCATTAACCCTGTTCACACCACACTTAACTTTATGCTTAACCAACTGCCTTGCAAAATAACATTGAAGGTTAACAATATGTTTTATAAGTGGCTCATGCACAGTCAGAATGAGTATAGTAACATTTACCATAATAAACATTTATAACTCATATTTATTGAACTGAAAATTCTATAAATGTAGCATGTGTCTAATAAGAGTTATAGAACAGAGCAAAGCTCTCTACAATGTTTTCCATAAATTATCTAGTCATTTTTTCTGTTAAATTTTTATGAAAAAAATTTGGTTATGAAGAAATTGCATATATTTATATCTTTAACTGTCCAATAGACATTTTCATTGAAAACTGAAATGATTTATACCCACACAGTTAACTCTCTGTGTACCTTAACATAACTTTTCTATTTCATTGTATTCATCAACATGAATTTATTATTCCTTAAAACATTTGAATAGAAATATTCAAATTGTAAATAATTTTATTTTTCCTTCTGGGAAAAAGAAAACATTTAAAGTATATGAACTGTTCAACTCCACTAAACAGCATCAAAGACAGTTTCATTTGTTTTTGTTTTTTTCCCTGTTTGTTTTAAACAAGTCTTTGAACCTCTTCGATCAAAACATAAAGGGGAAAAAACATCCTACCAAAACTTGCATGAAAAATGCAGAATGGGAAAAAAAAATGCAGAATGGTAAGACTACAAGGGTGACTTAACAAGACTCTAAACTAAATTGGAACTCAGAAATGTTTGCATAAAATTATAGATGTTGGACATGGTATGGTATTTTGAAGCCCATCTCCAAAGTCTTTCCTATGAAATAGTTTAGTTTAGTTTCCTATGAAATAGTTTAGTTTTCCTATGAAATAGTTTAATTATGAAATGATTTAGTCCTCTAAGCAATGAAAGGCTGATCTTTGAGATTTTTGGAATAGCTCTTTAACAGTTTTAAATAGACAAAATTCAGGAATAAAATCTAACGTACATGTGCTCTTAGCTCTTTCCTCAAGTTTTATTAATGAGATTATGTCAAAAATGGGAAATTTAATATGCAAGAAAAGACTAGAATCAGAAATCACTCCACTGTTTCAGAATCAGAAAACTCTAATACTTCGCTGAACATTTTAAAAGAGCTTAGAACCAAAACAGAATGCAACTCTGATAATTGGATGGCTTTACAGATAAGAACAAAACAAACAAAAACCAAAATAATAGAAATTTCCACCTTTGACAATAAAAGGGTCTCTAGATACTGTATACAGAAAAAATTGATTTTAAAAAAAGTTTCCTGTGTTAGCCAAGAAAATAAGTTAGTGATCAATGAAGGTGTTACTAAGAAAATTAAGCACTCCAATTTTCTATAGTTCTCTTAAACTCAAAAATTTTTTTTTCTCAAAACATTTAAAGACAATCTTAAGAAAATAAATCGTAAGAAAATTCCAAAACAGATGAGGAAGTACCTCAGTGATCTTATTACAACAACAAAAATATGGGCAAGACAACTAAAAAGAACCATATCAGAACTCTGGCAGTTAATCAAAGCCACAGAATCAGTTGACAAAAATCACTAAACCTTAGTAAGATGGCAAGCTTGGGGATGTTTAACATGGAAGTATTCCCATGTCTACCCCCTCCCCAGTTCATTGATATGATAACAAAGACCAGTAGCACTGCAGACAACAGAAAAAACAAACTTTTCTTGAAGATCTGTTAAAAGCACTACATTCTGAATATAGTCAATAAATTTGTCTAAACTTAAAGTCCCTAGGAAAACCTTTACCATAAAACAAGCCTCAATAATTGAAACATTAACATACATATTATGTGTTCTCATCACAATGAAATTAAACAAAACACTAACAAAAGAAGTAAAATTGAGAATTCAAAAATATGTGAAAATTGAAAACATCCTCCTAAGTAAGTAAAGGATTAAAGAAAAAATAACAAAGGAAATTGACAAGTATTTTGACATGACAGAAAATAAAACCACAGCATACAGAACATGCAAAAGCAGTGCTTACAGAGGAATTTATAACTGTAACGATCTATACTGAAATAAGAAGAAAGCATAAAATCAATAATCAACCTTCTATCACAAAAATTAGAAAATGACAGAAAGTTAAGTCTAAAGTAATAAAAATAACGATTAAAACTGAAATCATTAAAATAGAAAATAGTAAGAAGAATCAATGAAGCAAAAGCACATGTTTTAAAAGATCAACTGACATGAAAAACATTTAACTCAAGGGACCATGAAAAAAAGTGAAAGACTCACATTACCAATACTGGGAATAGAAGAGGGGACATTATTACTGTCCTTAGAGAAATAAAAGGAAGATAAAATAACACAATGAACAACTGTGTATTAACAGATTAGATAACTTGGGTGCAGTGGTCAGATTTCTAAATAGGCACCAACTACTAAAACTGACTCCAGAAAAAATAGATAATCTAAAAAACTTACAAAAAGTAAAAATATCAAATTAATAAACTTCAAAAATTTCAACAACAAATTCAAGCACCAGATGGCTTCAGTGGTGAAGTCAATGAAATATTTAGAGAATTAATACCAAACATTCACAATTTTTTTCAAAATATAGCAGAAGAGTGAACACTTCCCAACTTATTCTATGAGGCCATTACTATGCTGATACAAAAAGCAGAAAATCATAATAAAACCACTGGACAATATTCCTTATGAACGTAGACATCAAATCATCAACAAATTGCAAACTAAACCCAACAATTACAATAGAGTATACACCATGACCAAGGAGAAGTTATCCAAGGCATGAGAGATGCATTTACCATCCAAAAATCAATGTAATATATCATATTTATAGAATAAAGAACAAAAAATAATCTCACATAATCATCTCAATAGATGTAGAAAAATTATTGCATACAACCCAACACCCTTTACTGATAAAAAGAAAATTAAAAAACAAAACAAAACACTTAAACTAAGAATAAAAGTATTGGGGCATCTGGGTGGCACAGTTGGTTAAAGCCTCTGCCTTCGCCTCAGGTCTTGATCCCGAGGTCCTGGAGCTCTCTGCTCAGCAGGGAGCCTGCTTCCCTTTCTCTTTCTTGCCTGCCTCTCTGCCTACTTCTGATCTCTGTTTGTCAAATAAATAAAAATAAAATCTTAAAAAAATATTTTAAAAAAAAGAATAAAAGTATTATCTCAACCTTATAATAGACATCTACAAATGAGCTATACCTTGCCTAATACTTAATGGTGAAAGACTAAATGCTTGGAGTGCATGGGTGGCTTAGTCTGTTAACTGTCTGCCTATGGCTTGAGTCATGATCTCAGGGTCCTGGGATCAAGCCCCACGTCAGTTTCCCTGCTCAACTGGGACTCTGCATCTCCCTCTGTGATTTCCCTCTCTCTTTCTCAAATAAATACATAAACTTTAAAAAAAAAAAAGGAACTAAATGCTTTACACCTAAAATCAGGAACAAAACAAGGATATATCCCATTTCTCCCCCTATATTCAACAATAGTACTGGAAGTTTTAGGTCGGGCAATTAAGCAAGAACAAAATTAAAAAGCATCCATATTGCTAAGGAAGAAGTAAACTATCTTTATCCATAGATGTTGTGATCTTATATACAGAAAATCATAATGAATGTACCATAATTATTAGAACTAATAAGTTTTAACAATGTGATAGGATACAAGATTAATACAAAAATTCATTACATTTCTACCTACTAATGCTAAAAATTTCCAAAATCAAATTAAGAAAACAATTTTACTTATAATAGGATCTGTAAGATTAAATGCTAGGAATAAATTTAACGAAACCATGTAAGATTTATACACTGAAAACTATAAAACATCACTGGAAGAAATTTAAAAAGATCTCAGGTGCCTGGGTGGCTCAGCTGGTTGAGCACCTAACTCCTGAATTTTGGCTCAGGTCATTGTCTCAGGATTGTGAGATCAAGCCCCATGTCTGGTTCTGCACTGGGTGTGGAGCCTACTTAAGTTTCTCTCTTTCCCTCTGTCCTATTTCCCCATCTTTCCCCCTCTCTAAAAATAAAGAGGAAAAAAGAAAGAAAGAAAGAGGAAGGAAGGAAGGAAGGAAGGAAGGAAGGAAGGAATTTAAAAAGCTCTAAATAAATGAAAGAGGAATCATGTTCATGGGTTGAATGAGTTAACATTGTTCAGAGGATAGTACTACCCAAATTGATATACAGACTGAACACTATTCTTTGTGTTTTTTTTTTTCCCCCACAAAATGGCAAGCTATACCTAAAATTCAAATGGAAATGCAAAGGACCTAGAATAGCCAAAACACTCTTAAAATGAACAAATTTAAAAGACTCATTCTTGGTTTCAAAATAAGCTAAAAATTTCAGTAACTAAGATAGGGCAGTCTTATATAAGGACATATAAATTAACAAATTACAACTGAGAGTGCAGAAGTAAACCCTGAATATATAGTCAGCTGATTTTCAACAAGAGTGCCAAGGCAATTTAATAAGGAAGTAAGAGTCTTTTCAAGAAATGAGGCTGAGTCAAATAGTTATCCATAGGCAAAACACTGAATTTAGACCCTGCTCCTTACATTATACACAAAAACTACCTCATATGGATCATATACTTTAATGTAATAACTAAAAGCAGAAAACTTATAGAATAAAACATAGAAGTAAAACTGTGTGACACTGACTTAAGCAGTAACTTCTTAGGTATGACACCTAAACACAAGCAATCAAAGAAATAATACACAGAACTGGGCTTCATCAGAATAAAAAATGTCCATGCTTTAACAAGAAAATGAAAAGGCAACCCATGGAATAGGAAAATATATTTGTGAATCATATTCCTAATAAGAGATTTTTCTCTAGAATATATAAAGAACTCTAACAACTTAACAACCAAAAGATTAAAAAATCCAATTAACATATGAGCAAATGATTTAAAGACATTTCCCCAAAGAAAATACACAAATGGCCAATAAACACATGAACAGTTGCTCAACATAATTATCAGGAAATGCAAATCAAAACCACAATGAGATGTCACTTTACACCCACAAGGCGGCTAAAAAAGATGACAGTAAATAACAAATGTTGGTAAGAATGTAGAGAAATTGGAACCATCATATATAGTCCTAGTGTGAATGTAAAACTGGTACAGACGCTTTGTCAGTGTGTCAGAAAATAGTTTGTCAGTTCCTTAACATCCTGAATACAGAGTTACAAAATGACCCAGCAATTCTACTTTTAGGTGTATTTCCAAAAGAAAAAAAAAATGTCCAAGCAAAAATCTATACAAACATATAAGGGTTTTTGTGTGCAAAAACATAAAACAGCATATATATATATATATATATATATAAATTAATATTATTATTCATAATAACAAAAGAGTGGAAACAACCTAAATGCCCATCAACTGATGAGTAGATTAAAAAATATATATTGATATAATGGACTATCAGGAATGAAAAAAAGTTTTACAGATGCTGCAACATGGATAAATCTTACAAATATGTTAAATCAAAGAAGCCAGTTAAAGGCCACATACTACATGATTTCACTTATGTGAAATATCTAGAATAGGAAAATCCATCGAAACTAAAAATAGATCAAAGTTCCTGGTACTGGGTAGGAAAGGGGTGAGAATTTGGAATAGTATCTAATATGTAAATTTCTTTTAGTTCTTTGTTTTATGTTTGTTTGGTTGGTTGGTTAGTTGGTTTTTTGTTTTTTGTTGTTGTTGTTGAGGTGGTCACTGAAAAGCATTCTAGAATTAGATTTTGATGAGATGTATTTTTTCTTGAATTCATAAAAACCACTGAACTGTTTAGGTTAAATAAGTGAATTCTATGATGTATGAAATATATCTCAATAAGGCTTAAAATAAATATGAAAACAAAAATTTGTCTTTTTTTTAAAAGAGAAGTTTTGTAAAAGCTTGACTGATCGGGCCACTTCATTATCACCTTAAATCCAAACAATGTTCTATAATCTCTCTCTCTGAGTCAATAAACTCTCAGGTTGTGAATATCTCTAATAATCACAATCCTCAGACATTTCCTATGTCCCAGTGCAGGCTCATTATCTCATACTTTTAAACAAGTAACATTCTTCCTTCCTTTCGAGCCTACACTCACTAACTTAATTGTGAGACTTTTAGTAGACACATGGAATTGCCAGTGTAAACGCTCTTGTGGTGATCTTAAAATTCCTGAGGATATCCCTTTTCACAATGAGGTAATAGCTATTTTGGACATTGACTTACCAGTACCATTATGCCTAAACTAAGTCCAAATTAGATTTCAAGGTGGTGCTGACCTCTTTGTGGTGGGGATAAGTTTACTTCTACAGATTAAATGTTGGGTACTAAATTGATTTATATTTCTATTGACCCATGTAAACTTCTGGTCAACTTAACAAAACTAGCTCTTAAATCAGAAGGTAAAAAGAGACTAAAATCAATATTCAAAATCCTAATAAAAGAGAAAAAACTTCTACTAGTTCTTATAGTACTCCTATCCTCCTTGTCAAAAACACAGTAAGCAAGTACCTCTGTTTATTGAGGACCCAAGAGCCATTAATAAATATAATAGTCATTTTCTTTCACTGTATTATAAACCTGAGATTTACTTTCAGTGTCTCCCAATTCTGCATATTTTGTGGTCATAGAGCTGTGTGCTGCCTTTAATGCCCTTTTAGGGTTAGATCAATATAGGCAATATTTGCCTTCTTCTGGGGAAAAAAAAAAATCAAAGTGAAAAAAAATACTTAGACTGTTATACTTCACGATTTAGTAAGGAACTCTACTATTTTTCACACATCTTCAACTAAGACCCTAAGGAAACATATTTCCTTGTGATTCTACCTTATTCAATATATGTATGACCATTTCTTAGTGTTTTAAAGACGAGGAAAATTCTAAGATTGATTCTATATATCTACTTACTATTATAGTTTAGAAATGCTAAAAGGCTTCCAAAGAGAATTTAAATGTTTTCTTAGGTAAAGTTGATTGCCTAAGGCATGATTTATCCCAAGAACATAGAGCTCTTAGTTCTAACTATAAGCCATTCGAACTATCTCAGATCATAAAAAAAAAAAAAAAAAAAAAAAAAAAAAAAAAGACAAAGAAATTCCTGGATTTTATTAACTCCTCTAGGCAACAGCTCCCAATTTTTTCTGAAATCACCAAAACATTATATGACTTAACCAAATGTATGGCA
The DNA here is from genome assembly GCF_011764305.1 of Mustela putorius furo. Classification (NCBI taxonomy): domain Eukaryota; kingdom Metazoa; phylum Chordata; class Mammalia; order Carnivora; family Mustelidae; genus Mustela; species Mustela putorius. The sequence continues at coordinate 4,802,330 of NW_025421305.1, forward strand.
GATGAGACTCTTCCCTGAAAACTGAGGAAGGGATTTATGTGTGTGTATGTGCGTGTGTGTGAAATTAGCTCTTCAACACCTGATACGAGCTTACCTAATTGTCATGAACCTTTCTATTTATTCATTATTTGAGAGCTTTGGACAAGCCCTGAGCATTCTTGATTAATGTTTTGAGAATGACCACAGACTAGTAGCTACCTATAGACTCCTTCTTGACCCTAGGTTAAAGCCTAACCACTTTGTCTACAGGTAATAGGCATGATAGATAAATAAGCAAAGGTTTCTACCAATTTGATTTTAGCATCTATTTTACACACTCGATGATCCCTCATTTTTTTACAAGGTTGATAACTAAAAATACACATTCCTTGGCAAATAGGCTCACTTCTATGAAATTTTACTATATTCTGTCCATCACTGTAATGTTTCAAACTCTGCTACTTTTCTTTTCTTTTTTTTTAAAGATTTTACTTATTTATTTGTCAGAGAGAGAGAGAACAAGCAGGAGCACAAGCAGGAGGAGCAGCAGGCATCAGATTAAGCCTGATGCAGGACTCAATCCCAGGACCTTGAGATCATGACCTGAGCCAAAAGCAGACGCTTAACCAACTAAGCCACTCAGGCATCCCTTGAATCATGCTACGTTTATTTCATTTCATGGAGAAGGGAAGATCATAATTGTCTAAGCTCTTATTCATGAACTATGTTTCAGATAGATTTATTAGAAAAGCCTTCATAATTTTGACTTAATTTTGCTTGATCATCTTAAGACTTGGTTACATCTTGAGAATGAAAAAGAAAAACAATCTCAGTATATCCCTAATAGATCTGATTTTACCCCAAGAATATGACTTCCTGCCAGAAGCAAAATCTACCTAGAAAGCAGAAATCAATGTCTCACCAAAGCTTGCCACTTAGCTGGATTTAGGAATATTAATATAATATGTACAATGACAAACTTTTGTATAAACTTTTGGGAATGGAGCATAACTTTTGAATACTTTAAAAACAAGGAGGGCTTTTGACCACATCTAACAGCAATCAATACATTAAATAACTTTTATGAGCTCTAATGATTCCTTAAAAGGTGGACATAAGGGAATAATCTAGAAACTAAAACATCCATGCTGCTCATTTTGCTAGACAGATTGCATTTACTAACATCCTAGTCACATACACAAAGGGAAAACTTTTTTAAAAGCTTCAAAGGCCATTGTACCAGAGTCATTGGTACCATAATGAAAGAAAAAAGTTACTGGAAAATGTGAATGCAGACTGCATGAGAATAATCTCCAGAGATGGCTGCCTGGGAGCATTGGGGTACCACAAATGAAAGCATGCAACTGCATATGGAATTGCCTACCACAACAAGACAAAGTGGCTATTGTATTCATTCAACACTGGGGACAAACATCATTGAAATTTATAAGGTTATCTATCACTTGTCTAATCTGTCACCAGCAAAACTTTGTAAAACTGTAAGGGTGGGTACAAGGTTCAAGAACCCAAACTCACTAAGCCCTCAATTAGTTCTATCTCATATACCTATCACCTAGATGGCTTTTGTATACATGCCTATAATTGTTTTCTTATTCCTAGAACTGATTGAATCTTTTCATTGCCTGAGAGTATAATTATTTAACAAAAAATAAACGTAATTTAATTTGTACTAAAAATTATTTTAGTTTATTTTTATAAGTAGCAATTATTGATCTTGTGTTAATAATCCAAGGAATCTTGTTCTGTCTCTCTAGTGTCCTTTAGTGACAGAGGATCCATTTCATTGAAATATTATAACAAAAATTTTACAAAGCCTTGAAATTTTGAGAAAAGTAGAAAGAACAAATGTAATTATGAAACCCAAAATAGAAAAATTCTCAGAGCTCTTCCAACACATTTAAGTGTTGCCAATGGATATCACCAATTCTCCTTTTACGTAGTAACAGGCAACCACACATGTTTAGATATATCATCTCCATTTCTAAAGACCACATCACTGCAAGAAGACACTGCCAGAATTATCCTTGAGTCACTGGAAAATAACCTTCTGGAATCTTCAAGTTGAGGATTGCTAAGCAACCTCCAGAAGTATGTGATCTCTCTAAGGAGACAGACTCCATCCAAGGGTCTCAGACCAAATCAACTACAGGAGATAACAGATAGCTTTCATTGAAGATTTAGAGAACAAAAATCACAGGTGGTTATATTTTGATCTTCTTTGTTTTGTTCAGCACTTTTCTAGCTATCTTCTTTCCCTTTTTGCTGGTTTAAGGCTACCTTTAATTCTGTTAACTATTGAGCAAGTCTCTATTATTAATATTGTTTGTTACTTCTTTATCCATTTTTCGGTATGTGTTCAATAATTTTGGTATTGGTTCCTGAACTGATTAAATCATAACAATAAACTGTCCAATTTGTCCGCACTTTTGTTTTTGTTTTTGTTTTTTGTTTGTTTGTTTTACAACCATCCAGCTTCTCTTAATACTAGTTTTTTGTAATGAATCAGTTGATTTCCTGGTTAACTGGATTCAACTTATTTGTGATCTTTTATGAATGGCAAACACAATGATACATCAGACATCCCAAAGTCTAAAAATTTAAAAACCAAATTTTACACAGAAAAGTAGATTGATGGGAGTGAAAGAGATTATGCTAAGTGAAGTAAGTCAGACAGAGAGTCAATTATCATATGATTTCATTTACTTGTGGAGCATATGGCATATGGAATAAAATGGAAGACATTGGGAGACAGAGAGGAGAAGTGAGTTGGAGGAAATCGGAGGGGGAGACAAACCATGAGAGCCTGTGGACTCTGAGAAACAGATTTTGGAGGGGAGGGAGGTAGGGATTCGGTGAGCCTGGTGGTGGGTATTATGGAGGGTACGTATTGCATGGAGCATTGGGTGTGGTGCATAAACAATGAAACACTGAAAAGAAATTTAAAAAAAAAGTAGATCACTTTCTTCAAAAAAATGTGACTTGAGGACCTTATGTGGGAACTAGCTTTTGTAACTGAACTTTTAAGAAATAGAACTTGGAAGAGAAAAAGAGAACAGATGGTGTATATTTGGAGTCTCTCAATTTTACAGATCTTAAAAACAAACTTCTCTTTTACTTTAGATCTACCTAATGATGTCACCATTACAAGTTAATTGCCTGGCACTGGACCATTCTAAAGGAGTACTGCCACACATTTTAACACTGTTTACACTGTTTAGCAATCCTATGGGGTATTTTTGGCGAAAAACAGATCACTATATGACCTCCAATGTCTGCTATTAGATTTGTGGCACAAGAGCCAACTGGCTTCTCCCTGATGACTAGAAAAAAGGTGCTCTACTATATCCAACCTTCAAGATATTTACTGACATGTCAACCAGAGTCCAAGTTATACCATCAGTTACCCTCTTGGAAAGAAAGATATTAATTGATAACAATTTAAGAAGAATAAAAAATGGATCCTGATTTGAAAACCAACATCCTAACCATTCAAGGGGAATTTTGGATTGATTTATTTTCTCCTTACACTATGCCTACAAAGTAGAATGAATTCCAGGTGCAATGGATTAGAGAATATCAGAGTTAGGCAATGCAAACTAGACTATAGAACCTGGGAGATTCATGAAGTTGGACAAGCTGTGGCAAAGAAAAACCAATTTAGATATAATTTTGGCTTTTCAAAAAGACAGAATGTTATGCTTACATCCCTGCAATGTTGACTGGGATTTTCACAATTACAAAATATCTGGGAATCAAAGAAAGGGAAAAAAATACATAATTTGGTGAATAACACAACATTTGATTCTATGTGCTTTTTAGATTGTGTATGGGATCTCTTTTCCTGGTTTATTTCAGACACCCTTGGCACCTGAGTGAGAAATGGATTACAAATGCTGATGATAATCCTTCTCTCATAGTTGTCTATGTTATGTTTAAACAACCATAACAGGAAACATGGAGTGAGACCATGATACTTCATGTTGTGATTATCTGATTAATCATGTTCCTATATATCATTTATTTCAGGCTAAAAAATGACCACAGGGGAAGACAATGAGACCTCTACATTAATACAACATTGTTTTGCCACTGTCTCTATCAACATAATTTGATTATTAGAGGAAAGTTATGTCCAGGATGGAAAATGTTGAGAATAATTTTACTATTCCTTTCAGTAATTCTTTTTCTTTTTCTTTTTCTTTTTCTTTTTTAAAAGATTTTATTTATTTATTTGACAGGCAGAGATCACAAGTAGGCTGAGAGGCAGGCAGAGAGAGAGGAGGAAGCAGGCTCCCCGCTGAGCAGAGAGCCCTGATGCGGGGCTCCATCCCAGAACCCTGGGATCATGACCTGAGCCGAAGGCAGAGGCTTTAACCCACTGAGCCACCCAGGCGCCCCCAGTAATTCTTTTTCTCCCCTAAAATTAACACCAAATTGTTCAACTCTGCAAAGGATATCATCAATTATTTTCTTTTCAGAACTCTTTAAAGACATCAAAACAAAATCCTCACTCTGCTGTACCCCTCAGTTATAAACTACTATCTTATGACCCATATACGATGAAATACCTGGATCAAAAACTAGACTTCAAAACCTCATAATACCAAATTTACCCTCCCTCTCTCTGAGATGTTATTAAAATCTTATATAGAAGTTCTTTCTTTTACTTAATAAGAATAAATTCAATGTTTTCCTATCAAGTTGTCATTTTGGCTGTATTTTTATACAGCCAGCAATCAACATCTCTTATATTCAAGATCAAGATAAACATATTCCTCAACACTGCCTATTTAGGATACATTTCCATCTTACTTTTTACTAGGTTAGGCCAATTGCCTTGCATGTAAAGTAACAAAAAGAGGAAAATAACATGAATTGAGCATTTATAATCCAGACTTTATCTTTGGCAATGTTTAGCACATTCACTTTATACCTCACAAGTACCCCTATAGCGCAGCTATTACTTTACTCATTTTATAGACTGAAGAAACAGAGGCTTAGGAAGATCAAGTTAGTAACTGAATGGTAGTTGGATATAGAGATCTAAATTTACAATCTTTCATCTCTAAATTTCCATGGATCTATAATTTAAATCTCCTGAATATAAAATAAATTAATAAATGTCCCTCCAAGTGGTTTCCTACTCATCAGGAAAAAGAAAAGTTGAGAAACCCTAGAGAACTTCATCGTTTTGAAGAGAGGTTTTCTATGAAAAAAAGGTACCAGAATTCATGTAAGAAATATCCACTGTCATCCTTAAAATATGATATCCAAAGAGTCACATTGGAAAGCCTTCATATGTAAATTGCTAGGTGAGCAGAATTCCACTTTCCATGCTTATGGATATGATATATTGGAAATAGATAATTAATAGATAGACAGATAGATACCATTAACCAACCTGGACATTTTTCTGTGTCGGTCTTGGCAATTAGTCAAGTAATGAGTCAATTGGAAATATTCAACTTACATTTATAATATGGAATATTAAATTTAAGCATGTTCAATATTTTTAAAAGGTTTACTGGAAAATAATTTGTTTGAAATACAATTATCAACATATTTAACCATTAAAGTTAATCATAACTTCAAAGAAATGGATCCAGAAAAGTGTCTATTCTTCCAATTTTTCACATGATGAATTTGTGGTTAATAAATCTTACCTTTATCCAACATGAAAGTGAAAGGATATTTCCAAAAACTTAATATTGGTGAATTCACAAGAGGAAAATAAACCGTAAACTAAAGAGTAATTAAATTAAATACAAACCGATTGCCAAAAGAAAGATTATTCCTAACGAATTTTTCATATAACTAAGAATATAAGATATGAAACTAAGAAGTGATGTATCACTATAGAAATGTATAGACATATTAAAATAACCAAATATAAAATGGAATTGATAGTTACATGTGAACTGTAAATATTAAAGTAGCATACACTTATAAGTAGGATAAGCCTTCTCTTCAGTCTCCTGGTAGACAATAGCTCCTGAAAATATTTCTCTGAAGTTTTTAACCAGAGAGAATTAAGTTGATCCCAAACACTGAACAGGGACAGCAACTAACAAAATGTTTAACAACTTAATTCAGTATTTCTCCAGAGTGTGCTTAAGTTAATATTGACAAATCTCCCCTCCTTGATTCCCACTTCCTTACAAGCCCTACAGAACCCAAGAACTTTGGAGAAAAGTCAGTCCTTCTCTGTCAGTTGCCAGCATAAGTGGCTGTAGTTCTAGTTGAAGATCAGACTTTTTAGGGCTAGAGGGCATCCAGAGACTGATATCTTCAAAATATTGTTACCCATATTTATGTTATAAAATATTGACCTGTTAATACTATTCATTGAAAACCACCTTTTTGCATTTTCTGTGAACTTCCTCCCAGTTCACCATAGCAAAGAACACATAAAAATAAATGTTAAACTGGAAACTCACTTCTTAATCCCCTTCACCTATTATAGTCAGTAATATTTAATAACACTGTATAGTAACAGGTGGGAACTACACTTACTGTGGTGAGCACAACACAATATACAGAATTACCAAATCACTATGTTGTACACATGAAATGAATATAATGTTGTTCGTAAGTTAAACTTCCATTTTAAAAAATAAGAATTGAAAATAATAAAAATAAATCAATGTTAAAGCCTTAATTTAAAAAAAAAATTCAAGTGACTTTCATATGCTAAGATATATGGCAAGAACCAAGCCAACAGATGGAATAAACAGTAGGCAGATAAAAATTTTAAATCATATTTGATTAGCCTAAGTAATGCCATCTGACATTGAGTTCTGAAATTGTAATATATTATATATTCTTGATATATCCATAAGAAATCTATTGGTAAAGTAAAGCAATAACATATTGAGCAATGATGTTTTCTTCCTGATTCTGTCAGTTCTATAGTATTTTGGTCTGTACTTACTTCTCTTATCCAGAGATTAAGTCCAACAATGTAAAATGTCTTTCATGGCAACCCTCTGTTAAAAATATACTTAGGAAAATAATGCTAATGTGTTGGCATAAATCAACTCGACAGAGAGTAAAGAGTGAAACTCCCATATGGTTATACAGACAATAATAAAACCATCATCTTAGGCATCCTTTGCAATGGTTCTAATCTGATTCTAATTATTAAAAGAAGCTTAACCATAAAAATCATTTCTGCAATTCTAGCTGAAGATCAAAGTTGAAAGCAAGCATGTCAAGAGAGTGCATATTTCCAGTGGTATGTTGATTATTCTAAGTTAAGTAGTAGTAGAAACTGAAGGGATGACAGATTCTTTAGGAGTAAATTATATGGTTTTTGTGGTATGCTGAAATAATATAGTGAAAATTTTTAGGATATGAGTTATTTTGAGGATTTCTTAATTCCCATATTTACATTATAATAATAACACACTTCTTTCAAAAAACCTACTATAACTCACCTGAATATTTCCAACTTTATAAAATTCAAAGTCTTTAGCTTGACATTCAAGGCTGATTAACATTTCATCTCACCTTTACTTTTCAAACACAATTTCCAACATTATGTTTCATAAACCCATAAGTGCAAGAACCTGCGGATATTAAAAAAAATATTGAGCTTGCTATACATTTTCAATTAATAGGGAATATGATTATCATAGGAGTTATATATGTGATTTATGGTATCTGGTTCATGTACAATCCTACCAATTCATAAAGAACTAATTAATTCAGAAGTTACTTCTTCTAAAAAACTTAAAATATCTTCACCTCCCAATACCCACTTCACCACCAACTAACCTGCACAAAACAAACCTGGGAATTACTGCATTAACTCCCTGAATTTCAAATATTGCTTTTATATGCTTCTTTTACAGCACTTAAATATTCCATTAAATTTATTTGCTCATTTACCCAGACCCTCAATACAATATGAATTCCTTGAGATTTATACTTCTTTCATTCCTACCATAATACTTACATATTGCAGATTTCCAATAAAATTATGTCCCCTTTCCTAAACATTGAAATGGTATTAAAATGTTATTTAAACTGAGATAATTATCAGCTACACATTTCCTACAAGTTTGTATATATCTACGAGTAGATATACATCTTTAATAGTATAATGAAGGTAATTTTTAGCTTAAGCTACATAAACTTATCCTAGGTCTATCAGAAGCATTTTATTTTAATTGAATTTTTAGGAAACTTTTAATCTAAAGAACAAGAATTATTTTCATAAAAGGAAAGAAGGAAGGTTTAAGAAGGATGAAAATAATCTGAGCTCATTCTCTTGAGTATTTTCAGTTCTCCTGCTAAGCTCTTTGGAGAAACTAACAAGTTTTCTATACTGTAGTTGGTTACATTTTTAAAGCACAAATTTGATCATGTCTGTTCTTTATTAAAACTCACCGGTTAATTAAGTCTCCTTGAAGGGATACAAATATTATAAAACAATATATGTAAAACATAATCTATCTGGTCCAACTATCTATAAATAGATAGGTATGGAAAAGAAAGAACAAGGGAAAAAAAAAAAAACATGGAGAGGAAAATACCAAAGAAATAATGCAAGGTAATTTCACAGAACCAAAGATAAAATTTTACAGATGAAAAAAGATCAGTGAGTTCACAGAAACGTACATTCACACACAAATGCACAAACAAAATTCAACATACATGTTGTGGCATTATAGAATACAAATAGATGATTGTAAAAGACTCCTGGAAGAAAAAATCAAAAACAAAAACAAACCAAAAAATCACCCAAATTACCCAAAACAAAACGGATTATAAATGATAATCAAATTGGAATTAGACTTCCCATCAGCAACACTGATGCTAAAAAGCAGTTTAAAAATTTTAAAAATAATATTTAATATAGAAAAATGAAATTCAGCTAAATTACTGAATTATAATAAGGGTGAAATAAAGACATTTTGTACATAAAAACGAGTCCTCGGGAAAAAAACAATTTTCACAATCTATTTTTTTCCACATCATGCTAGATATGCCAGCAAAATAAGAATTTCCTTACGGAATTGAAGAAACAAAGGATCAAATGAGGAGAGCAGTGAAATGATGCCCCATTAATATCTCTCTACTGATCTCCTATTAAGAATTCAGCTCTTAACTTATATCAGAATGATGGAAGAATGCCAAAAGGAAGGTTTCCAGAGGAAAAGAACTAAAGTTTCACAATTTGAAGTAACTGTTAATATTTTTTAAAATACATGAAAAAATATAGAAAATTCACAGTATTTAAATAACTTTGCATAAACTGTATTTATGTTGATAACATTAATACCAATTTTATTTTCTAATTTGATTCAATATATAGGTTTTATAATATCAATAATGAGACAAGGAATGTTTCATAGAATCTAAGGGTCAGTCAACCTAAGATACACCATTATATTATGGAATTCAAAGGTAAGTCTTCTCTAAGATATAACCATTATTTCACATACCATGGAGAAAAACACTAACAGTTAAAATACGATCCATGATCAAAAGTGAAAGAGTGTGTATTGGAACTGATGAAAGAGTGAAAACTCTAACAATAACTATCACTTATTAAGTACTCACTTACTCTTTGTTTAATGCACAAATTCATAGACTTGTAACAGCCACTCTATAGTCTGTTTTATTCTTACTGCCTTTTCTTAAATGAGGAAACAGGCAAAAAGAGGTAAAGCAACCTCCAAGACCCAAGATGACAGCTCTAGAAGGTTACAGAGCAAATATTTGAACTAGACAACTCCATGATAAATAAAACAAGACCAGGTGGTATTGTAGGTACAAGAAACAAATGTGAATATACTCCTTAAGTTTGCAAAGGAGACAGCATAAGATGCAAAGTCAATCATATATCTATCCTGCAATATGTGGGGTCGGTGTAGTGAAATGTGTTAAAATAAGATAAATTCTTATTTAAAAAAAAATAAATTCTTAATTATTATAATAGTAAGTATATAATGGTAAAGCATATGCTTTGGTGAAATGGATGTAACTGAAATGAAAAAAAGAACCATATAATAATTAAAAATATACTCCTCTGCAAAGCAGAGGTGAGATATATAGGGTAGACTATTACTACTTTTAATTATAAAGCTATTTATTAAATCATTTTTAACATCATCTGTACATCAACTTCATAAAAAACTAAAATATATGCATCTAAAAATGTAAATATAAATATACATCAAAACATATAAAAATTAAAATTCTTTGGTGACTTCAATTTACCATCAAAACTTAATAGAAATACTCAGCCTTGAGTCACTTGATTCTTGTTCATGTTCCCTCCTTATAATTTGTTTTTAATCACCGAAATTTCCAGTGAACAAATCCCTAAAAAAAGACCCATGATGAAGCCCTGGTAAGAACGGTTTACATTAACGTCAATTTCATCAATTCTCTAAGGAGGTTTCAACCTTCTAAACCCCTTTGCTCCTTAAATATCCTTCTCACGGAAACTTCTTGTCTTAGGTCTTTAAATTTGTTAAAACCATGTCATCACAGGTTGCTTCCTTGAATTTGGTAGATTTTTATGTATCTCTGATCGTCACTTCACTTTTCCTTTGGCTTTTCAACTCTCTCTCACTCTCAGTTTATATTCTTTTCCCAAGGTTGCTTCCATGGTTGAACATAACTTGTGCTGTAACTTGTAATTGAGCCTGCAATACTCTTTACAGCTCAGTTGTAAGCCTGTCATAAGCAGGACCAAATCAAAAGAAGTTATAGTGCCAAATTCCATAGTTAATTTGTTTTTAAGGACTACTGCTGTCATTAACCATAAAAAGTTCTCAAAGGAAAGGAAAAAGTTTCTAAGAGGTAAAGATTTATAGTATATTCCTATCTCACTCAGAAATACTATCGTATATTTATTTCAAATAGAAGAAATGCCATTGCCTTGTTCAGATGTTCTCTGGAATTTATTTCATTCAAAAAGCTTTGCTTTAAATACTGCTAAGTATACTAATTAAGCTTTAAGTGTATCAAGTGAACACATTGGTTCTGGTTTAATAAAACTGCATCCTACAGGTCTTAAATCAACTTCACAGAAAGTATTTCATTTTGCTCAATCGATAAGTGCAGTTTGAAAACTGTCAGCTATTAACAACAACAACAACAAACCACCTTGTGCCTGACATGAAAACAAGTGAGGTACTTTTCTCAAAACCAAATGTGCTATGAGTGATCATCCCTCTTCATACCCTTCACCCACTGATTTGTGTATGTTCAAACTAGATAATCTGTTCTGTAAGAAGCATTTTTTAAAAAAAGATTTTTATTTATTTATTTGGCAGACAGAGATCACACGTAGGCAGAGAGGCAGGCAGAGAGAGAGGGGGAGGCAGGCTCCCAGCTGAGCGGAGAACCCGATGCGGGAACACGATCCCAGGACCCTGAGATCATGACCTGAGCTGAAGGCAGAGGCTTTAACCCACTGAGACATCCAGGCGCCCCTGTAAGAAGCATTTTAAACAGAACAGCAAATATAACAATACAAGTTAAGGGTGTAAGTGAGTAACAAATCTTGCCATATATCCTGGGGAAATATTAATTTGTATTAAGTTGATAATAAGTATAAAAGAAAAGGTAAGCAGGAAGAAAACAGAAAATGCTCTTTAGTTTGAAGAATACACTACATTGTAAGGTACTTAAAAATAGAAATTGTTATTTTATTTCATGCACTTTGAACATTTTGACTCTAGTAGGCAACAAAAAATGTAAATTGTTCCTTGTGCTCTCAGCTGAGGAAAGAGTAGGACTTGGGGGGTTCTAAATAACAATAGGGGCTTCGCTTTTTATTTGTGCATTATGAAGAAAAATCTAGTTTCATTCTAAGAAAGTAAAGTTTTGCTAAGTCAGTAAATGTTACCGCATCTCTCCATAAATCATCAATTATTTGAAAATATTGGGATATATAACATATCTAAGTGAAAATTAAGGTACTGAGAGTCACGATTTAATTATTTATTAGCAGAATTTTTTTTAAAGATTTTAGTTATTTATTTAACAGAGAGAGAAAGAGAGAGATCACAGGTAGGCAGAGCAGCAGGAAGAGAGAAGGGAAGCAGGCTTCCTGCTGAGCAGAGAGCCCAATATGGGGCTTGATCCAGCACCCTGAGATCATGACCTGAGCCGAAGGCAGAGGCTTAACCCACTGAGCCACCCAGGCACCCCTTATTAGCAGAACTTAATCCATATCTTGAACCATGCCCAGCAACCATGTAAAACTGTTATTCAGTCTGACATGTTTTTAAAACACCATCTTCAAACTTTGCACCATAATAAATGTAGTAGTTACAGAGCTTTCCTGCTTTTTTTTTTCTTTTTTAGATGTTTTTTATTTATTCATTTGACAGAGAGAGATCACAAGTAGGCAGAGAGGCAGGCAGAGAGAGGAAGGGAAGCCAACCCCCAGCTGAGCAGAGAGCCCAATGGCTTGATCCCGGGACCCTGGGATCATGACCTTTGCCAAAGGCAGAGGCTTTAACCCACTGAGCCTGCTTTTTAAAGTTTGCAGTTTATAGTGTTTTTATATAGTTTACAGTCTATAGGTTGTAGTTTTATATGGGTGTATGCTTTGGAAATTATATATAAAATAATATGATGGAATCCATATTTTCAAATAATAGATTACTAAAGTTTCTTATATCCGTGAATTCCATCATAGGTTGAGATTTTGGATTGGTTGGTAAATGTCTACATCACACAGGGTCTTTCAAAGAATCTTCATGTTTGTTTGTTGTTGTTTTTAATATCAAATGGTGTTCCCCACTGATATGATGGGATATTTATCTTTCATTGTTCACATGTAATTGAATATATTTTCAATTGGTGATATTAAGTAATTTGTGAATCATTAATTTTTATCATTATCTCCTAATAACAATTACACATAAAATAATATATACTACTGTATGGATTAGTAAGAACAATATGAATGAAAAGCTCTGTTTTTAGGATTAGATATGCTAGTAATTCTGTATATTACTTCATCAAAGTCACGGAACTTCTCTGGGATTCCATTTTATAATGAGTTTTATATAAAAAGTTTCTAAGAGGTAAAGATTTATAGTATATTCATATCTCACTCAGAAATACTATCATATATTTATTGCAAATAGAAGAAATGCCATTGCCTTGTTCAGATGTTCTCTGGAATTTATTTTATTCAAAAAGCTTTGCTTTAAATACTGGGTCTTTCATATCTAAAGGTAAAATACTGCTGTGATAGAAACAAATACTCCTAAAATTTTATGGAATTAAACTTATTTTGGAAAACTAATTTCAAACCCTTTAGAAAAGACACAATTTTTTTAATTTTTAATTTTTTATTATGTTCGATTAGCCAACATACATCATTAGTTTTTGATGTTGTATTCAACAATTCATTGGTTGCATATAACACCCAGTGCATCACCACATGTGCCCTCCTTAATACCCAGAACCCTGTTACTCCATCTCCCCTACCCTCCCACCCCCCTCCCTTCTAGAACCCTCACTTTGTTTCTGAGTACAGAGTCTCTCGTGGTTTGTCTCCCTCTCTGATTTCTTCCCATTCAGTTTTCCCTCTTTTGCTGTGGTCCTGTGACTATTCGTTACATTTAAAAAGAATAGAAAAATATGGCATAAATCAAATTGCAAATGTATTCTAAACAATTAATTTCATTTGTAACTGATCTGCACTTAAAAATATTTCACTAAAATGAAAAAAGAGAATTTGTTGAATTGAACCTCAGTAGTTTTTAGGAATTGAATAACGAAATAGCCTGTCATTTTAGATAGGCCTTTTTAAAAATAAAGCATATAAACTATATAGCCTATATTTTATAAATTATCACCTAACAACTATGACATTTTTGATGAATCAATGCATATATACCTATTATAATTCCTATTTAATTGGTGTTTTCTCAGTGGTATAAATTAACCTTTTAATTAATGAAGTTTACTACATGATGGTTTTATATAACACTTGAAATTTAAAATCAGCTTTTTTCTTTTTTTTTTCTTTTTCAAGTATAGTTGACACAATATTACAATAGTTTAAGGTATACAACATAGTGATTCAACAATTCTATTACTTCGGCTATGCTCACAACTGTAGTTACCATAGGTCACCATACAACATTATTACAGTACTATTGACTAAATTCCCTATGCATTCCTATGTCCCTATGCGTTCCTATGTCCCTATGCGTTCATATGTCCTATGTTCCTTTAGTCCCTATGACTAAATTCCCTATGTTTTATTCCTGGGACTTATTAATTCCATAGCTAGAATTAATTGGACTTAATTAACTTGGAATTAATTAACTGAATTCCATAATTAGAATAATAGCCTGTACCTCCCACTCCCCTTCACCCATTCTGCCCATCCTCCCGTTATCTTCCACTCTGGCAATGATTAGTCTGTTCTCTGTATTTATAGGTTTAATTCAGCTTTTTATTTGTTTTGTGTTTTAGATTCTACATAGAAGTGAAAACATGCGGTATTTGTCTTTCTCTTTCTGACTTGTTTCACTTAGCCTAATACTCTCTAAGTCTATTCATGTTGTCGCAAATGGCAATGGAATATTACTCAACCATAAAATCAGATTTTCTTCTATCATATGAAGACTTTTGTTATTCCTTAGTATATTGGAAGCTATACCAATACTTCTAGACCTTTATTTCCTGAAACTGTTGTTTTTTGGTTTTTTTTTCAGAATCTAAGTAAACCTTTACCCAGATTAGAACCACAGATTAGAAGGTTTCTATATAAACACCCGCTATATATTAAGGGAAACATAATAACCATGTGTGTATATGCAGACACTTTACCAGACTCAAAATGAAGAATCCAGAGATTTATTTTTCTTTTGCTCACATTGGACCCTTTTTCACATAATTAGGAGGAGCCCATGATGAAATCCATTTTCAGAATTTGTCATATAGGACTGGAATAAAAATTTAAAGAAAACAATAGTTATAGAGAAACACAACGGGGTGATAGTACCAAGAAGCAAGTGTGTGGTCCAGCTCATCACCATAATGAGGTAAGATTGGAAAATGAGCAATTTGAGTTTTATACACTTAAGAAGAGTTCTAGAATGTTTTAAAAACAATGAACTAAGAAATAACAGAATTTATGGAATGTTTCTCTGATTTACTAATCCTAATGGAAGAAAAAATACTTTTCAGATGTCAGTGTTACTAAAATTAATGTATAAACTAAGCTTATAATCAGAATTATAACAAGATTGTTGTAGATAGCTTTTAAGATGGCCCCCATTGCTCCCCAACTCTTGATTTTGTGCATTTTTGCAATCCTTTCCCCTTGAATATGGGCTGGATTTATTGACATACTTTTACGTAGCAGAATATGGTAGGAGTGATGTCATTTTGTATGCTCCTTCCAAGATTACGTTTCAATAATGGTGGCTTCCATCTTGCACTTACTCTCTGGCTCCGTCTGGGTTACTCATCCTGGCAGAAGCCAGTTGCCATCTTGTAAAGTAGCCATGGGGACAGTCACATGACAAAATACTGTGACCTGAAGCAAATAACCTCATAAATGAGCTTGGAAGAGGATTCTAATCCTTAGAATAGAGCCTTCCGAAGAGCCACAACCCAAGCTGACAGTCCTTGAGCCAGAAGCTATTGGTTAAGCTAGACCAGATAACTGATTAACTGTAAAAAAATAAATGTGTATTGTTTTGATGCAATGTTTTGATGAAGTTAAGTTTTGAGGTAATTACAGAAAGTCACTGTTTATTTTTTGGCAAAAAGTCACTGTTACTGGTATTTATGTAGAATATGCATGTTGTAGGAAACCAAGTTTCCTCACCCAAAATGTTAATATATGCAGCAGTGTAACAATAAACTTTTCTAAGATATCACTGATTTTATACATATGTTTTATACAAATGTTACATATATATATATATATATATATATACACACACAAACATATACACACATATATACACAACTGAGTTTCACTCTTTATTCTCTCACATACGTATCCATCATGCATCTTTGAGGGCTATATTCATCTTAACTTTTCAGAAACCCCTTCCCATGGAGCATGTATCATCTTGAATATTACTTATTACTGTATCGGGGTAAAAAAGCTCTGATAAATTTTAAGAAAACACTGTATTTTATACATAAAATTTTAATTACTAGTT
Source organism: Mustela putorius furo (assembly GCF_011764305.1). Lineage (NCBI taxonomy): Eukaryota > Metazoa > Chordata > Mammalia > Carnivora > Mustelidae > Mustela > Mustela putorius. The sequence goes on from NW_025421305.1 coordinate 4,818,496, forward strand.
ACTTAGCCAATGAGTTAAAAACTATTAAGTACTTGTATAATTTTATAAAATTGCAGTATTTTTTTCTGCATAGAAAGCAGAAAAAATCAGAAAATCCATATTTGGATTATCAGATATGGATAGGTGACTGCGACTCATCTGAACATCCATAAGTAAGTTAAACAAATTTTCTGGTCTCATTTCTGTTCATTTTTAAATGATTTAAAAGCTTTACATTGTAATTGGAAAGACTAGATGAGGTATATAACTCTGTAAGTTCACATAATTTTACTTTTATTCCAAACCTCAAATTTGTCTTCTTTTAATCACAATTACTTCTAAATCTTTTACATGTATTTGCAGACAGTAAGCTCCTTAAAAGCATGAACTTATTTATCTTACCCAGTATTATAACCCTGTGCCACTGTACTATTTGTATGTAGTTCCTCTTAAAAAAATTTTATTGAATCCATGAATTAATCTCTAAGTAGTTAAAAGTAAAATTAAATATGAAATTTATAAAGAGTTTATTTATATTGTAAAGAAGGAAATTTTTTCTTTCTATCCATCTGGGTTCTGTGGATAGTTCAACAACAAGAATGACATAAGACAGAGTAACAAGAGAAATCAAATTCAATTACATACATACAGGAGCCACATAAGGGCATGAGTCTCAAAGTAGGTGAGCTTATATACTCATATGCCATCCTGAGCTAAAGAAGCGACAGGTGCCTGAGGCTTCAAAGGGGAGGAGGGTAATTCACAGGGAAATAAGAAGTAGAAAAGTTTGGTAAATAGATGTTTCCCCTGTCATGCAAGTAGGTCTTCAGATAAAAATTTTATCTCTGGAAATAGATGTTTTTCTGGAGCAGGCTTCATGTCTAAATCCTTTATGTCAATTAGGGAGAAATAAAAGTTTTTCCATTTCGACTGCGTTCAGTTCAAAATAATGCACATGACAAAATGAAATTTTTTAGGGAGGCTTGTTCTGAACCTTCAATATGTAAATCACATTTGCATGAACATTAAAACACTCCTATTGCAATGACATAACTGTGAATAAACTACACTATTGTTACAGTGTAGCTTACACCCTCCATGCCCAAGATTCTTGGTCATACCACTTTCAAATATGAAAAGTAGACCAGACAGAGTGGTGGGCAGTAAAGCAAGGTTTATTAAGAGATAGCAAAGTGGGAGGAGTCAAGATGGCAGAGAAGTAGCAGGCTGAGACTACTTCAGCTAGTCGGAGATCAGCTAGATAGCTTATCTAAAGATTGCAAACACCTGCAAATCCATCGGCAGATCGAAGAGAAGAACAGCAATTCTGGAAACAGAAAAACAACCACTTTCAGAAAGGTAGGACTGGCTGGCGGAGACGTGAATCCAAAGCGACGGGAAGATAGACCCCCAGGGGGGAGGGGCTGGCTCCTGGCAAGCAGCGGAGCAATGGAACACAAAATCAGGACTTTCAAAATTCTGTACGGCTGAGGGACATCGCTCCAGAGGCTAAACCGGGGCGAAGCCCACACGGGGTCAGCGTGGCCTCAGGTCCCGCAGGGTCACAGAAGGATCGGGGGTGTCTGAGTGTCGCAGAGCTTGCGGGTATTGGAATGGGAAAGCCGGCTACAGAGACAGTCGCAGGCTCGGTGAGCTCGGAGCGTGGCCGGAGGTCAGGCAGACGGGAGTAACTGGGCGCTGTTCTCTGAGGGCTCACTGAGCAGTGGGGCCCCGGGCTCTCGGCTCCTCTGGGCCAGAGACCAGGAGGCCGCCATTTGTATTCCCGTCCTCCATAACTCTACAGAAAGCGCTCAGGGAACAAAGCTCCTGAAAGCAAACTTGAGCAGATTACTCAGCCCAGCCCCTGGTTAGGGCGGTGCAATTCCGCCTGGGGCAAAGACACTAGAGAATCAATACACCAGGCCCCTCCCCCAGAAGAGCAACAAGAAATCCAGCCTAGACCAAGTTCACCTACCAAGGAGTGCGGTTTCAATACCAATGAGAGCAGCAGAATTCCCGAGGAGGAGAAAGCAAAGAACGGAACTCATGGCTTTCTCCCTGTGATTTTTTTTAGTCTTGCAGTTAATTTAATTTTTTTCTTTTTCATTTTTTGTTTTTTTTCTCGCCTTCTGGTAAAATTTTTTTTTAACTTTTACCCTTTTCTTTTTTAACATTTTTTAACTAGTTTATCTAATATATATATTTTTTCTTTTTTATATTTTTCTTCATTCGCTTTCTTTATTTTTAATTATTTCTTTTCCTTTTTCTTTTCTTTTTTTTTTTCTTTCTTCCTTTTTGAACCTCTTTTTATCCCCTTTCTCCACCCTCACGATTTGGGATCTCTTCTAATTTGGTTAAAGCATATTTTCCTGGGGTTCTTGCCACCCTTTGAGTATTTTACTTGCTCCTTCATATACTCTTAGCTGGACAAAATGACAAGACGGAAAAATTTACCACAAAAAAAAGAACAAGAGGCAGTACCGAAGGCTAGGGACCTAATCAATACAGACATTGGTAATATGTCAGATCTAGAGTTCAGAATGACAATTCTCAAGGTTCTAGCCAAGCTAGAAAAAGGCATGGAAGATATTAGAGAAACCCTCTCAGGAGGTATAAAAGCCCTTTCTGGAGAAATAAAAGAACTAAAATCTAACCACGTTGAAATAAAAAAAGCTATTAATGAGGTGCAATAAATAATGGAGGCTCTCACTGCCAGGATAAATGAGGCAGAAGAAAGAATTAGTGATATAGAAGACCAAATGACAGAGAATAAAGAAGCTGAGCAAAAGAGGGGCAAACAGATACTGGACCACGAGGGGAGAATTCGAGAGATAAGTGCCACCATAGACAAAACAACATTAGAATAATTGGGATTCCAGAAGAAGAAGAAAGAGAGAGGGGAGCAGAAGGTATACTGGAGAGAATTATTGGGGAGAATTTCCCCAATATGGCAAAGGGAACGAGCATCAAAATTCAGGAGGTTCAGAGAATGCCCCTCAAAATCAATAAAAATAGGCCCACACCCCGTCACCTAATAGTAAAATTTACAAGGCTCAGTGACAAAGAGAAAATCCTGAAAGCAGCCCGGGAAAAGAAGTCTGTAACATATAATGGTAAAAATATTAGATTGGCAGCTGACTTATCCACAGAGACCTGGCAGGCCAGAAAGAGCTGGCATGATATTTTCAGAGCACTAAATGAGAAAAACATGCAGCCCAGAATACTATATCCAGCTAGGCTATCATTGAAAATAGAAGGAGAGATTAAAAGCTTCCAAGACAAACAAAAACTGAAAGAATTTGCAAACACCAAACCAGCTCTACAGGAAATATTGAAAGGGGTCCTCTAAGCAAAGAGAGAGCCTACAAGTGGTAGATCAGAAAGGAACAGAGACCATATACAGTAACAGTCACCTTACAGGCAATACAATGGCACTAAATTCATATCTCTCAATAGTTACCCTGAATGTTAATGGGCTAAATGCCCCTGTCAAAAGACACAGGGTATCAGAATGGATAAAAAAACAAAACCCATCTATATGTTGCCTCCAAGAATCTCATTTTAAGCCCGAAGACACCTCCAGATTTAAATTGAAGGGGTGGAAAAGAATTGACCATGCTAATGGACATCAGAAGAAAGCAGGAGTGGCAATCCTTATATCAGATCAATTACATTTTAAGCCAAAGACTATAATAAGAGATGAGGAGGGACACTATATCATACTCAAAGGGTCTGTCCAACAAGAAGATCTAACAATTTTAAATATCTATGTCCGCAACGTGGGAGCAGCCAACTATATAAACCAATTAATAACAAAATCAAAGAAACACATCAACAATAATACAATAATAGTAGGGGACTTTAACACTCCCCTCACTGAAATGGACAGATCATCCAAGCAAAAGATCAGCAAGGAAATAAAGGCCTTAAACGACACACTGGACCAGATGGACATCACAGATATATTCAGAACATTTCATCCCAAAGCAACAGAATACACATTCTTCTCTAGTGCACATGGAACATTCTCCAGAATAGATCACATGCTCGGTCCTAAATCAGGACTCAACCGGTATCAAAAGATTGGGATCATTCCCTGCATATTTTCAGACCACAATGCTCTAAAGCTAGAACTCAACCACAAAAGGAAGTTTGAAAAGAACCCAAATACATGGAGACTAAACAGCATCCTTCTAAAGAATGAATGGGTCAACTGGGAAATTAAAGAAGAATTGAAAAAAATCATGGGAAACAAATGATAATGAAAATACAACGGTTCAAAATCTGTGGGACACAACAAAGGCAGTCCTGAGAGGAACAACGCCAAAGGCAAGGGAAGCAAGGGCAAAAATGAACTATTGGGATTTCATCAAGATCAAAAGCTTTTGCACAGCAAAGGAAACAGTTAACAAAATCAAAAGACAACTGACAGAATGGGAGAAGATATTTGCAAACGACATATCAGATAAAGGACTAGTGTCCAGAATCTATAAAGAACTTAGCAAACTCAACACCCAAAGAACAAATAATCCAATCAAGAAATGGGCAGAGGACATGAACAGACATTTCTGCAAAGAAGACATCCAGATGGCCAACAGACACATGAAAAAGTGCTCCATATCACTCGGCATCAGGGAAATACAAATCAAAACCACAATGAAATATCACCTCACACCAGTCAGAATGGCGAAAATGAACAAGTCAGGAAATGACAGATGCTGGCGAGGATGCGGAGAAAGGGGAACCCTCCTACACTGTTGGTGGGAATGCAAGCTGGTGCAGCCACTCTGGAAAACAGCATGGAGGTTCCTCAAAATGTTGAAAATAGAACTCCCCTATGACCCAGCAATTGCACTATTGGGCATTTACCCTAAAGATACAAACGTAGTGATCCAAAGGGGCACGTGCACCCGAATGTTTATAGCAGCAATGTCCACAATAGCCAAACTATGGAAAGAACCTAGATGTCCACCAACAGATGATGGATCAAGAAGATGTAGTATATATACACAATGGAATACTATGCAGCCATCAAAAGAATTGAAATCTTGCCATTTGCGACAACATGGATGGAACTGGAGTGTATCATGCTTAGCGAAATAAGTCAAGCAGAGAAAGACAACTATCATATGATCTCCCTGATATGAGGAAGTGGTGATGCAACATGGGGGCTTAAGTGGATAGAAGAAGAATCAATGAAACAAGATGGAATTGGGAGGGAGACAAACCATAAGTGACTCTTAATCTCACAAGACAAACTGAGGGTTGCTGGAGGGAGGGGGGTTGGGAGAAGGGGTAGGATTATGGACATTGGGGAGGGTATGTGCTTTGGTGAGTGCTGTGAAGTGTGTAAACCTGGTGATTCACAGACCTGTACCCCTGGGGATAAAAATATATGTTTATAAAAAATAAAAAATCTAAAAATAATTAAATAAATAAACAAACAAACAAATAAATAAATAAGAGATAGCAAAGTGACAGTACAAAGATCCTGAAGTTTGGGGGCCCAGAGGGTTAACCCAAGAGCTTCTAAGTCTATGGATTTTTAAGGGCTTATTAATGGGATGTTTTAATCTGATTAACCCTCCCTGCTCCTGTCACCGGGTCAGGTCTTTGTCCACATGGTCATTTACCTATTAGGTAGTTGTTCACATTGGAAGAGTGGAGGGCTACTTCCAGGGTCGTATAAAATCCTTTTAATGGTGGTTTCTCCTCTTGGGGCATGACCCTTTGGCCCTGCCGGCCTTTCAACTATCATTTACACTAAAGGAATTTGAATACTTTATTATAGAATCAAGGAATTACAGAACTGGAGATGATTTAGAGAATTATGTAGTATAGTTCCTGATGAAATTAAATTTTCTAAGAATGAATCCACCCTTAGCAGGGCTAAAATTATAACTCAGTTTTCTGGCATTAATATTTGTAATCCAGACATTATAATTCAACATAGTCAATACACCAATTCAATACTGCTGCTATTAATTACTAAGTCCTGAGCACCTAACTATATAAAACAAATATTAACAGACTTAAAGGAAAATTGAGAGTAATACAATAACAGTCAGTGATTATAATACCGCATTTACATCAATGGATCATCCAAACAGAAAATCAATAAGTAAACATTACCCTAAATGACATGTTAGACTACATGGACTTAATAAATTTATGAACATTTCATCTAAAAACTGGAGGATACCTATCTTTTCCAAGGGCACATGGGCTATTCTTTAAGATGGATCATATTTTAGATTATAAAGATGTCTCAATAAATTCAAGAAAACTTAAATAATAAGTACCTTTTCAAACTATAATAGTATGAAACCAGAAATCAATTACAAGAAGAAAACTGGAAAAATACAAACATGTGGAGATTAAAAAACAGGCTGCTAATGAAGAATAGTCAGAAGAAAGGCACCCTTTCCACATTCTATTCTGCGAACTTGTGGAAATTTCTTTCCACAATTATACTCTGCAAACTTTCTGTCTTCTGTGGATTATTGGCATACATAATGTGGATTATTGGCATTATATAGCATTAGTAATTAAAAATATGTAATATGGAGTCACGTGAAAGTTTTGCACTCTTGGTACCTTACATGATACTTCAAATTCTGTACTTAATCTCTTCTATCATTATCTTCATCCAAATTCTTATGTTTGTAAACGAATGATAACAACAACAAAAAAAAGAATGATGACAACAATAAACAAAATTAAACTAAATTAGATACAATCTGCATAATTTTGTTGGGAAAGCAGATTTTCTATACAAACAATTTATAAACTTCTTCAACTGTATCTTTTGTCCCATAAAACTTGAGTTCATTTTCATATACCAAAGGAATCTTCATTATTTGACCCTAGAAAATGTACTTTGTTTTCTTTTCCTTCCCTCCAACTGACAAGTGGCACTATTATTATTCCTGAAATTGTATTCCAAATGCAGAATGTGGGCATTCATTCCCTTTTCAACCTTCACACAAGAATGTGAATATTAATGTATCTACAATGTTAGAAAACTAACATTCTGTACACTAGCTTAATTGGTAAAGTAGGGGAAGAAAAATTCTTTCTCTACCATTCTAGATTCTTGGCTGAGCCCTCTCTCCCCAGTCCATGCCCACCCCCATATTAAATAAACATTAACAAGAGAAAAACAAACATGAAATTTGTAAATTTTTCCTTTGTGTATGTATATGTATGTATACCTCCTGTATACATGGGAAATAACCAGGAAAATAGAGTAATTCCCCAAAAATGTCCCAAGCTACAACTTAAATACCATCTCTAGCTAAAGAAAAAAGAAGATGCTGCAGGGGTGGGAGGCAATTATGGGAGGCTATCAGGCAAAACACAATAAACTAGGGAAACTAGGGTATGGTTGTTATACATATTTAATTAGCCACTTTCTCTGCTGATAAAAGTTTCTAGAAATTTGGTCAGAATGCATATTTCCTGGTACAGAGAGGAAGATACCCTTACAATTAAGATTTCACTTATAAATGTAATTGTATCTTACAAAAGGGTGACTTGTATTAGGTTTTCAGAGGTTTTCTTACGTCGCCTATTTCTTAAAAATAACCGCCTCAAAATAATCCTTGTGCCAAAGAAGCGTAGTCTGGGGTGGTATATTTTGCTCCCCTTCCCTACAAACCGATGACACGTGTGTTTTGACATTTTTGGTAGAGCGGAAATCTACCGTGAAATTCTTTGTGTATTTTAACCCATTTTGTTCTTAATTCTTACCAAGTACTGGAAACATTTCAAAACATCAAGCAGTAATGATTAGAGTAAATCCACCAACTAAAAAATTCTGTCAAAGATATAAATCATTATCTTCAACAACTTTGGTATTCTTCTACCTTTAATCTGGCATTCTTTTAAGCTAGTCTACTGTGTGTCCTAAAGTACAAGAAAAAAAAAAAAAAAGGCAAAACTAAGCCAAAAATTACAATATTCCAAAATAATATTGAAGTGAAAGTGAAATTCCTTCTGAGAATAAAACAAGTATCCACCTGCCATCCCACCCCAATTTAGGAAAAGTTATTGTTTGTCTCACTTCTCTTCCATTACTGTTTCAGTGTTTTAGAAATGCATTATGCAGGAAAAGTAGCAGATTACTAATAATCTAATCACAAAGAAGGTTATAGCAACCTCCTGGAACTCAAAGGGACTGCCTGCAGGCAGCCTTCTCTTCAGGTAAGGGAAAATGCAGGATACAAAGAAAGGTATTCTCTATTTTAAAGGCTTCTAACAAAGAGTACAAAGAAAAGAGAAAGGCCTATTAGGCTTTAGATGTAGAAATGTTGCCTCAGAGAAAAGTATTATTCATCTTAAAGGATGCTGGCAAAAAGAAAAGAAAAGAAAAGGAACAGAAAAGCAGGTTTGAACCCAGAAATTATCACTTTCTGTGACAGCAGTTCATGTTGACTCCAACTATTTTAACTCTTTGCCAACAAATACTGAAAAATATATAAAATTAAACTTGAAAAGTGTCAATTAGGATATAATAACAAAACTAAGAACATATTATAATTGCTATTTACTATGAATGTAAATTTATTTCACTGAAAATAGTAATTCCTTTTAACATATCATTTCCAGAAAAAATTTCAAAACATATCATTTCAAGAAAAAGTTTTATGAACTTAAAGATTAACATTAGTGAATATTAAATAAAAGCTTTAGTGAATTTTGGTCAGTTGAATACTGTTATTTTCTGTGGGGTTACAGATGTAATATAGAACTACATAGAGAGGTTGTATGCCTTAGAGTTGACTGAGCTCAGATGTAAGGAAAGCTAATGTAGACAGAACTGAAGGTCTGGAGGCCAAGGACAGATTCAGCATTTCACACTTTCAGTTTTCTTAATACTTCCATGTAGGAAGTATGCTGCTTTAATGACCATTTTATTAAAAACAAAACAAAACAAAAAAACCTGAAGCACCCAGAGACTAAGTAACTGGCCCAAAATTTTATTAACGAATATTGTATGCTCTAAGTGGAGTCCTGTTTCCAATTCCAGCAGCTGTACTTTGGAAATGCACTCCTTCTGGCCTTTAACTAATTTGTCTGGAAATAAGTCTCAAACTTACTTCTTCATGTATAAAATTATAGGGTTGAAGGGTAGACCCCAAAATGTGCCACCTAACAATACGACTTTTTGGCATAAGGATCATTTCAAGCTGATTACTTTTTCAAAACTGCAGACATAAGAGAATCTCTGAAAATAGAAGTTACTTTTTTGTGAGGGAAATTTCCATCTATACAGAAATCTCCATTTGTAAGGGTGTCTCCCTCATTGCACCAGAAGAGAAGGATGATTATAAATCACAGGAAACTTTTATCAATAGATAAAATTAAATCTGCACACTTAAATCTGCATCCACCTTACCCTTGGTCACTGGGTTTTTCCTGATAACCTCCCTTAACTGACAAACATCTTTTTTTGTCTTTTGTCCATTATTTATGGTGGTGGCCATTCAGGGAGTTTTACTCTGTTTTCCTGGGTAATATCCAAATATATGGGCAGTATACATATTAATCAATTTTTTTTTTTCCTTTATTAATCTTGGATTATGGGGTAAGGAGGTAATCTGCCCAGAATCTAGAAAGATACTGTGAAACTGAACAAAGGAATCTTGATTTAAAATGGAGTCTGACGGCCAAAAGGGGGAGCTCTCATGCCCTACCACTTGTTACCACTTGTTACCAATTATCGCCCAACAAGAAGAGATCTTGCATCTCAATAGAGACAATCCTATCTTAAAACTCCTCCAGGAAAGAGAATTTCTCCTTGCCTGGGAACAAGCTCAATCCATGAGAAAATTCCACAACTCAACAAATAGGAAACCACCCTGAATTCTTGCTTTCTCCAATGGTTTCTCGTTCTGAGCAGCCCCTCTTAACTTCCTCCTATTATAAAGTAATAGTCCTTTGATCTCTGGACTTGCCTATAGCTTGCCATAGCCCCCATATCCAGAATTGCAATTATTCTGTTATTACTGAATAAACCCATTTTGCTGGTAATATAATTGGCTGTTTTACTTCTAAGTTACAAGTAGAAGGAAAATTATTTTTCCTCCTCCCAATGGGTTTAGATTAACATGCACTTTTGTTATTCTTTTCTTCTCCTTTCTGTTTCTTATACCCTTTTCTTTTGTCTCTAAAATATCCCTGTGTAATTTCAACTTATTTGCTGTCCATATATATCTATGTCTCTATGCATATGTGTGCCACTTTCTGTCACATTTATATCCCTATATCTGTATCATTTTTAATAATTTGTGGTATTGATATCACTGGTATCTATAGCATTCACCTGCATATATTTTATATTTTAGATAATGAAATCCCTAACAAGTAGGTATTATTTCATCAGGGTCTTCTTTACCTTTTTCTGTCCTCAGATGAAACATTTTCAGATGCTGGATGTTTCATCAGTATAAACTTAATGGGTACAATGTTTTATTTCTTCTGTTTAAATGCAGAGGTAACTTGACCTTTGCATTGCTAAAGTATTTTTTGAAAAGAAGAGTTGACATTTCAAGTGTTTCTAAATGACCCAAAAAGATTACCTGTAATAGGGCAGAGTAAATCAGATTTTTCTAAGAAAAGGCATCTCTTGGTCTATGGGTAGGGTACCTGTGTGTGCCCCCTGGAAACATTTTTAACTATGGGCAGTGCATAAAGAAACTTATCAGACTGAATATTTTTGAGAAAATAATTTCAATAAATTTTATATTAAGACAAAGAACAAAGAGCATTATCTTCTATTCTTTGAACAGCAAATGTAAGTCCCTGAAAATAACAAAGATTATAAGATAATTTGGAGAACAAGGCTGCTAGTGACTGTAAAGCATTCTTTCATTCTTTTCTGTAATAGAAGATAAAAATTCAACCCATTAAGATGACTGTGCAGAGGACAGAGAAAAAGAACAGAGAGGTCTAGGTATCATAAGTCATTATACCATTTTAAATTGGAAGGTAGAAAAGAGACTCATGGGGAAGATGAGATAGGACGAAACAGTCACCCAGGAGGTCCTAGCATTCCGGGTGACCAATTCAAATCTGATTTGAAAAGAGAATATAAGCCAGTTTAAAGACATGTGTAACATAGTCAATGTGATATGTAATACTGATTATTTTAGCCCTCATGGATGGGGGTGAAAAGCCTGCAGGGTAGAAGGCTAATGAGGGGAGAGGTGTTGGTTCATAAGTCGAGTGCCTCGGGATCAATTGGTTAGGAGTGTCACAGCCCTTCGAACATCAGGGAACAGTCACCCAGGGAGTGTGCAGAAATCCACCTATCTGATCATTATCTCTGCTACCTATAAAGCACTTTCAGACAAAGAACATTTTATTAGAACACTCGTCTGCAGCTTTTCTTAAAGTTGTTTTTGTATGTTTGTGTAATAGGAAAAAAAAAAAGAATCAAGTTTCCTTTTGGAATAAAAAGGAAATAAAACTGAAAGATTTTTTTGTATTTGTAAGAAAAAATAGAAATTCACTGACATCTTTCTTGGTTACAAAATACAAACCAAAGTAACTTGTGAGAGAGGTAATGACAGAGCTGCCCTGGGCCCAAGAGATATTCCGCTCCAAGGACACCTAAATTGCATTTATCACATAACTAGTGCTCTGACTTTTTCTTGAGCTCATTTGCAGTCTTGTGCAGAAAAAGGAAAGGGTGCAATGTTCAGTTAACAGAGGACTAACTCACATATTCCTGATAACTATTACATATAGAATAAAAACAGAATGAAACTACATTAGTAACAAACAGAAATATTCATCTACCTAATAATGAAAAATTATAAAGTAATATATGTATAAAATACAGTCGCAGGATATATTTCCCATATAGGCATATAGAAGACTACGAGTTATACTTGCATGAATCCAAATACTCCGTAACTAACTGTTTTGACTGGGGGCTCATGTCAAAGCCCTAAAGTTCAAATTATATGTGGTTTCTTGCCATTTTCATCTTGTGTTTTGCGCAATACAAAATTACAGCACTAAAAACCCCCAAATAAAATACCAAGACACGCAAATCTATTCTAACATGATTTTTAGGGAACCTATTATTTAAAAAGCTTTATCCATTCTTATTGTGGCTGAAAAGGCTGGAAGCAATGTACTTTATTTTACTCAGGGAGATAAGAGCAAAATAATAAATAACAGGGAAAAATGACAAAACACCTAACTTGTTATCTAAACCTGCCTATGACTTCTAGGCATTCTCAGCTCTCAAAATGAATTTCAATTCTTCACAGATGCCAAGGGGAAAAAAAGTGATCCTGAAAGGATAGAGTTCATAATTAGAATAAAGTATACTAGACAGGAAGAAGAAAAAAAGCAAGAGGAACTGGACCTATATGATTAAGGTAACTGAAGTTTATCAGCAATTTTTTTCAGGTCACAGTCATGTGTGACTTAAGTGAAAGCAGGTTTCAGTGTCATTTTAAGAAGTATCTAGAATGAATTTGATTCAGGGAAAATTATGTATTTTTCCTCAACATCTCATCATTTTTATAGAGATAAAATTGGATTAAAATGGGCTTTATTATTCTTTAGCCTAAAAAAAACCAACAATAATATCAGAATATATAGACTCTGAAGTGAGTTTGATGGAACTAAGAAAAGTCAGTTTGATTTTTTTAAGCATAAAAAAATCTTCTTAAAAACTTTAGGAGACATTGTTGTGGATGCAATAGTAATATTTATATCCATTTCAGATCTTTTTGTTATTAAACATTAATTCTATTATTTATTTATTTTGATGCTTAGTGGGAAATAACATAAGCCTATTATTGTCCTCAAGCTGGTGGCTTTGATAATGCAGTTGGAGGAAGCACCCCAAAGCAGCTCCTGATAATAACCCATAATCTCCACACTGTTTCTATCTCTGTCTTCCTTTCAGTTATTTCTTGTTCTTACTGTAGTAATAATTATCATAGTAATTAATTTTATGATTGTTTTCTGAGGGCAATTCTCAGAATACAGAAAAGCATAAATATTAATCCAGAGCCCTCCGCATCCCAGAATCATGCTAGATTATTTGGTAGGAATTTATGGTATCAATAATTACCATAATGATTATTTACCAAGTGTATAAAAGAAATACAGCTGGTTTGAAAAATTGTTTTACACATGTTTTCATACTTCAATGTATCAAGAAATTCATTCCGTGAATTTTTCCATGAAAAAAAGCATTCTCCTAAAAGTTCCACATTAAATGTTTAAGAAAATTCCTAGTTTTTGTTTTACTGTAGCTGAATGAAGACACAGCATTGTCATATTTAAAGCTACAGTAATTGAAAGGCCATAAAGAAGAGGGTTCTGTTTCAATTCAGTAAATAGACTGCCAGGATGCTGAATTTTTTCATTAGTTTAATTTGTTTTAAGTCTCTTTTTCCACAATTCACTTTTTCCTTTTTCATATCTGTTTTCTCTTTTTAGCATTTTTCTCATTGACTTTAGTAATTCTTTATAAATTAAAGATTTAACATCTTGTCTAAAGCTATACCTTCCATTCTCCTTGTGTCTTTTAATTGTAGATATATACGTGTTTTTTTTTAATTTCTATCTTATGCATTCTATAAATTTCCTCTTTTAGTCTTCCATTAATTCTGCTCAATTTCCAGTATTTTAAATATATTCTTATATGATTTTTCCAATGTTTCCCCTTTTTCCACACAATTCTATTCTGGCATTTGTTTTGAGATCTTACATGAAGTAATCTGGTTCATATTATTTTCCAGTAAGGGAAGACAACCTGTCCCCAAACTCAATTTAAAAGCCAACATTGCCTCGGTAATTTTTTAAAATCCGACTCTCTTATACACTATATTCTACATACCATACCAGGATCAGGTTCCTATGTATTGTTGTGAGCAAAAATGTGTCTGAAACATGCTCACTTCTATCCTCCAGCACATGTAAATATGCTTGGTTTCAAAGTAAAGAATTAAGTTTGTAGATGGAATTAAGTTTGCAAGTAAGATGATGATGATGATGATGATGATGATGATGATGATGATTATTTTAACCAGGCACACCCAATGTAATCACAATGAGACTGAAAAGTGTAGTGAGGAGGTGGAAGAAAAGAATCAGAAGGAAAAGCAACTAAGGAAGAATGGTAAAAGAAATGCAGTGTTGCTGGATTGAAGATGGAGAAAGAAGGCCACCAGCCAAGGAGTGTTAGTGTTGTACAGGCACTAGAACGGGCAAGTTAAAAAATCTTCCCTAAAGCCTCCAGAAAAAAGTGCTACCTGGGCAACACTTGATTGCAGCCCAAGTATGACTTGTGTCAGACTCTATGTTAAAGAAGCAAAAATTAAAAAGAAAAAAAAAGAAAAAAAAGAAAGTGGTCTTTAAGCTACTACATTTGTAGTAATTAGTTAAAACAGCACAGAAAACTGATAGAGCATTATATTTTACTGACTTTTGTGTTGTTAATGCCCAAACAGAAATCTTATTCATTCTCATTCTCATTCACACTAGAAATGTGTTAGGCTCTTTCTAACCTCTAGAGTGTAGTGGAGACAGGTAAACCAATATATGAATATGGAATATATCAGGTGAAAATACCTCTGAAGAAGAATAAAATAATGAAAGAGTGAGTGAAGTTATACTTCACTGAGATATGTATGAGCATAAAGAGTGGGTTTTGTGGACAAGGAATCAGTATTTCAGATGGAGACACTAAAATTTTGATGTCCATTAGTTAGGAGAGAAGTCTGATCTCCACATAGGATTTTTGAACCACTAGTATATATTTAAAGCAAAAGGCCTAAGAAGTGTCATAGCTCTCAGTCAGTCCTAGGAAGTAAAGGAACCCTGGGGCCCTCTCAGATTTAGAGTTCTAGAAGAAAAGGAAAAACTGACAAAGAAGAAAGTTAAAGGAGAGGTAGAAAAACTGAGATTTTACCATAGAAATGTGGATAATACCAGTAAAGTTGCTATTTATTTTTACTGTGAAAAATATATTCAAGTTTATTTTCTTGAACCTACCACATGATTGGTTACCATAATGAAACATATAAGAATAATTGGTAATTTCTTTCTTTCTCTATCCAGTCCTCAAAACTCCAGGCCCGTTATTTAAAAAAAATTACTATTGTTTTCATGACCTGCAACATTAATGTGAAGGGAATGATATATTTTCTTTTAAATTAATTTTTGTATATTATGGTATTAATGAAATACAAAATATAGGTATTAATGTTTATCATAAATTTTGAATTAATGAGGTCTTCCTTAATTTTCATAATCATATATATTCATAAACTCCAAGTTCATATGTTTTAGCTCATCTTGGTATTTTAGTTTTAATAAATTAGCACTGATAGTTTTTATACATAAATATGAAAATCACCAGTATTTCCAATTGCCCGTGTAATGTAATGAGGCCTGAAGTTTTTATAAACACAGTATTTATTTAGTGTTTTCATAATTTTATATTTTAATAAAAGCATATTTTTACTAAAATTACATATTTTAAAAAATGTAAGCATGATGCTTATGTTTACATGTATATGACTAAAATATGAGATTATTACCAAAAATTAAGATCCAACCTATAATGCTCAAATTCAATTTATTCCAGTACCAACAAATACCTCTATACAAATTAAACGTCTGAGCGTAGGGTTTAAATATCTATTTACTATTAAGATAAATGCAACATTGATGTTATAAAGAAACTTGCAATTTTAAGAGGGTTAAAGCAGATGGCTTAGCTTTTTAAAGAAAATTGAAAAGGGAGTGAAAGAGAAGGGCAAAGAATATAGTTAGTTCATGATTTCCCATTGAGGGTCTTAATGATAGTATCTGTTAGTGCTGCTATAAAAGTGGCTGAGCAGAGGAGGACAGGAAGTTACATTTGTCCAGTAATTGAGCAATGCAGCCAGCATGTTGATTTGGGCAAGGAGAGAGAAAGAAAATGAGAGAAAGACAGACCGAGAAGCCTTAAAGCCAGCTTTAATAATATCCAGGAGCAAAGAGTAAGAGACATCTGGCATTTTGACAGAATGGATCAACTGCTCTGCAGTAACCTTTTATTTTTTTTTTTCAAAAATTTTTCCCTTTAATCTTTAAGGTTAACTGCTGGTTTGCCATATCGATTCTATATTTAGCAAGCTGTCATACGAGAAGTGTTAAAAACTGTGTGAGTGCGTGTGTGTTAAACATTTATTGGAGAGCCTCATTTGGAATTAATTCTGCTAAGAAGACTGTTATTCAGCCTTCAACAAAATTTCATCCAATGCCACCTATATGCCAGGAACTCACCACACAAACAAAAACTTCTGCTTCCTGGTTGGGATGGTAATAGTTTCATGCAGTCATAATACAAAGAAATTTACAAAGAATTTGAGCTACATTGTTCATGTAATTCTCAGGACACCTTGTGTTATTTTGCTCTTTCTAGCTAAAAAAAAAAAAAAAACGAAGCCCAAAGAAGTGCAATAAAGTATTAATAAATGATAGAGATAGCCCTTGAACCTCAGAATTCCCTGTTTTAATGCTATTCTTACTTATTTTAGGAAACACAGGGATTTTAACATAGAAAATTTATTCATTCAAATATTCCTTACATCTGCTATCAAGAGCTCACAACAATTATTAGGATTGTGAAGGAATAGTAAATTACATGAATGATAATCCTAATGAGTTTTCTTACGTGACAGTGGTCCACATATTGAGCACACATTCAAATATGAGGTCATTTTAAATGAAAAAAAAAAAAACAAACCCAAAAAGATAAGTCATGATAATAAATCAACAAAAAGCGTTCCTAAATACTTCACAAACCCAGAAGTTATAGAGCATCTATACGAAGTTTCTTTAGTTAGCTAAACAGTTTTAGGGTTTTTTTGTTTGTTTGTTTTGTGTTTTAACTAAATAATGTAAATAAGTTTGCCTGGGAAGTTTAACACATTTGATTGGACTATATTTTCGTACACCACAAACATTTCGATTGTATCTGTATTGATAAAATCATTATGTGCACATTACAAATTTGTTCTTAATAGCTTCCAAATTTAAAAACCACTAAGAAGCTCTCTGAGTTATCATCCTTTGATAAAGTAACCAAAGAGCAATCTTATAATCCAGATTTTTTCACTAAATCAGCTGGTGCTTTCTTAGGCCAAATATGTTTGTTTTAATGAATAAATGTGTTATTTTTATATTCCCCAAAGAAATCAAAATATTAATCCCTTCCTGAATTCATTATAAAGTCCTATAAGATGAAAAAATAACTATTTTTCTTTTATAGATGAAAACAAATATAATACTGTTTCTGTTAGGTCAGTAGAAACTCAGCAATGGAAAAGTGAGTAGAACTCACATGTTCCTTTTTCCTATCCAATATGCTAACATTTACACTGAGTTTATTTAAACAGTTCAAGTCTTAGTCACTCCTGTGTAAATGTTAGGCGGGACACTTCTTTTTATAAGTGTACCACAATCTAAATTCACAGTAATTATTTTCCTGTTGAGATTTTCAAAACGCATGTGATTATGCTTGCATTGATATAGTGAGTTAAAAATGCAAATACAAAGTAAAGTGGGACCATTAAAAGGACTTTTAAAAAGCAAAGTTAAGAAAATTCAATTATTTTTATAAAAATTGACCCTTTTTATGGCCATTAATGATCAAGACTAAATGTTCATGTGGTAGATCCTATTTAATATCACCACCTTCCTGCCTACTATAACCCCCTGTAAGCCTGATCCCACTTATCTCGTCCATTTTTCCCCTAACACTTATTTTCTTAATATTCTAAGTAATGTATTTCTATACTATGTTCATTGTTTATTATCTATCTCCTCCTTCCCACTAGAATAAACTTCTCAGAGATCCTTCTTTGGTCCTGTGGCCAAAGCAGTATCCCACACTTAGAAGACCCTCAGGTCATAGTTTTGAATGAAGGGACAAAACAATTTAATACTAATTTTAAGTAAATATATCTCCTCCACTTTCTTCTTTCTGTGTGTTAATACAGTAGGATGGGAATACTGCTTTACTTCTTAGGAAGCCTCATGCTGGGAATATTTCAAAAGGGGAAGTATGAGACTTCCAAGGTAGGAGTTACATCAACCCTTAGGTAGTCATTGGACAAGCACATACATACATACAGTGTACCAGATGAAGTCATTGGCACTGAACATACAGATTTTTTTTTTTTAAGATTTTATTTACTTATTTGTCAGAGAGAGGAAAAAACTAGCAGGGGGAGTAGCAGGCTGAGGGAGAAGCAGACTCCCTGCTGAGCAAGGAGCAAAGTGCCAGATGCAGGATTCAATCCCAGCATCTTGGGATCGGGACCGGAGCCCAAAGCAGAGGCTTAACCAAATGAGCCATCTAGGTGTCCTTGAACATATAGGTTTTTAAAAAGCCCAATTACTGCTTCAAGGAACTAAAAATGGAATGGGCTATTTTCTGAAAAACATGGCATCTGGAATTGAATCTGAAACTAATGAAATTTTATTTCATTAGTTATAAACTTGAGCAAATTAATATAAGTAGTTTTAGTCTCCCTATTTGTTACATAGAGGTAATAAAAAATACATATCATTGAGTTTCTGCTTAACATTAAATGAGATAAACTGTATAATTTGCTGGACATAGCATGGATACTCAATAAATACTAGTTAGTAGTAATGGTATTTGTCATTTTGGTAGAATTTAGTTATTAGCGCTTCAGAGGTGGCAAGAAAAACACTTTTATTTGTTTTAAATTTTGTTTTCTCATACATTTCAGACTCACATGGCCCATCTCTTAGTAGCGTTCATAGGATATAGGTTCGCGTCCTTTCGTAAGTGCCAAATATTCTAGCTTCCATCAGAAGCACTTATTTAATTTTCCTTTGACGACAAATGTTCCAAGAGACCATGAACTGCACTAAGCTCATATCTTCTTGGCACGTATCCTGTTGGAGAATCATTCCTCTCCCAGCTGTGGACTTGATGGAGCTGTCATTCATGGTGCTCTGTTCCTAAATATCTTTAAGGAGTGAACATTTAATTCAGACTATTAGTTTCATATTCCCCAGACCACAGAGATTTGTTTAAGAAAGAGACAAGTAAACTGAGCCAGACTAATCAAAATCCTTCCCAAGGCTTCTCTGCAAGAACCAGTCTATTGCCTTTAAGGAACCATTACTAGAAATGTAAAGTGACTTGACTTGAAGCTACTTCCAGTGACTCTCCCTTAACCACAAGGAAGACATTTACAACATAAAAGCATGAAGCCAAGGTGTAGAGAAAAGCAGAACCAAGAGATGGAAAGAAAGTCCCGATCATATTGTTTGTTCCCTTTAGTTGAACAATGCCTGAAGCCACCCTTAGGCGTCCTAGCTGTATGAGGCTGTCTTGAGGTGGATTTCTGCTACAGAAATTTCTGTGACAACACTGAAATTTTCCAAGCAATCACCTATTTCCAGGGCTTTGTTTTACAGTTGATAACTCTATCCATGGCCGTCCTACTTCTCTTCTGCTTCAATATTAAAACAGAGCACAGATCCACCTAAGAAAATACCCTTAGGTCTGGATGTTTTCCCCTCAGAGGGTTACATTATAGAAACATCCACTCAACAGTCTCCTGAAGCTCAGATGGGCAACACATAGGTGCTGAATAAATTTAGGATATGTTCGCCATAATCACCAAAGCACTTACAAACTCAACATTTTATGAATTATTCCAATATTCTACTTGCAAAATGTGGGAACTATTTATAGATTATCACGTATAAAATGGAAAAAAAATCCAACTTTTTCATTTTCTGCAAATGAATTTTAAGAAAATTTTGAACTGACACCCCCTTCTCTTTTTCGTTTGGGTAGTTTTCTTTTTAATATTCATTACTCAGCTATGCAGTTCAATAGCTAATTTTAAACTTAGAAGATACTGACAAAAATCTATTTCCATTTTATAAATCTTCCACATATATGCAAATACAGAAAAAGCTGTATATTCCTCTGAATTTTTCAGGAAAAGTATTAAAATCTTTTTGAATATTCAGGGTTGTTATTCTGAGAAGCAATTATGTAATTGTGCTGAAATTCCTACAGTTATAGCCTGGAGGTCTTCAGTAAGACACAGCACCATTTAGCCTTGTGCAAAATTATCTCAGATTGTGCTTTTTGTGTTTTTGTGTCCCCCTTTTTTTTTGTCAATGATCACTTTCTAATTATATAGTTTGTTTTCTGAGAAGTTCTTCCTTTCCCTTGTTATTTTCCCTGAGTATCATGTTTATGTGACTAGAAACCGAAATACTAAGCTAATTAGAATTATCTTTAAATTAAAAGTAAATAACCTTCAAGAAGAGGATTGAAGGATAATAGATAATAAAATTGTTTATGTTTTAGTAAATACGTATTCAGACAATTATTCAGATAGTTCAGAATTTTTAAAAATATATATTTATTTTTATTTCAGAGAAAGAAAGAGTGCACCTGTGAAGAAGGTACGGGGGGAGGGGCAGGGGGAGAAGGAGAGAGAATCCTGAGACAGATTCCCCACTGAGCATGAAGCCAAATGTCCAGCTAGATCCCAGGACTCCAAATTCATGACCTGTCAAAAAAAAAAAAAAAAAAAAAACAAGAGCTGGCCACTTAACCAACTGAGCCAACCAGGCACCTCTGTCCAGAATATTTTTTAAGCTGAGTTCATATGGGCGATGTGTTGCTATATTCCATATATCACGTAACTATGTACATTCAAATATATCTATAGATATAACTCTCTGCTTACCATTTTATAACTATTTCTTTCAATGATAATATAAATTACTGATTGACCTCTAGTTTAATATCCTTCAGAAAAAGTAGATAGCTTTTTCAGGGATGTTTATATTTCCTCAACCTTTTATTACTGAGATCATCATGGATCCATTATGAGTGCTCTCAATTTTTTAATTTATTTGTGGATGCACAGCAAAATCTTCAGCAGTATTAGAACTGGACTTCAGTCAGCAAGCACAACCAGACAAAAATCAGAGGCTCAAAGCCACAAAGCACCTTTACCACTACAAATTCTCCTTTTAGAGGTGTTTTTCCCTCCTTACTTCCACCATCCCCTCCAAATGCATAAGAATTATTAAGTGATAATCTGTCAATCATAATTCTTAAAGATAAATTATGTGCTTACGGAGGGGCTGGGGAAATAAAGACAGGTTGCAGCAGAGTCATGGATCTCACTGCATTTGAGTATTATCATTATATGACCAGCCTGGATTCTGACACTTGTGTGCAATATTAAAAATAGAAAACAAGCACCAGCAAAAATCAAAAGTTAATGCTGCTACAGGCATATTGCCAGTTTGAGCTGTATACTGCTGAGCCATTGGTCTCTGAGGTTTTTGAATGACTATAATGTGTGGCATTGCTTGAAGGAAAGTACATCTAGGATAGATCTTTACTCTCCACTGAATTACTCAGAACTGGAGATATTGAAATTCAACACAGGATTATCGTCATTCACTGATACATAGGGAATTATCTAGCTGTGATGGTTCTGAGAAATGTAATGTGAACACTACAGCACTATCTATACTGAGAAAGAATTTCATGAGAAATGCAGAAAATGAGATTCTACAGACAAACAGAGACTATATTTTGCAATATATATCTACTAATTATATTTCTTAAATTGATTTCAGAGATGTGCTTATATCTACAATGTTCTTATTACTTAAACATAAATTAAATACTTCAAATCAAACTACGGAGTGCCTGGGTGACTCAGTCAGTTAAGCATCTGTCTTCGGCTCAGGTCATGATCCCAGAGTCCTGGGATTGAGCCCCATGTCAGGCTCCCTGCAGCGAGGAGCCTGCTTCTCCCTCTCCTACTCCCCCTGCCTGCGTTCCCTCTCTCCCCTCTCTCTCTCTCAAATAAATAAAATCTTTTTAAAAAATTCTATTCTGTTCAAATCAAACTTGACTTGCTAAAAATTACCTTTTAATAATCTAATTTTAGGGACACCTAGGTGGTTCAGGGGGTAAGCCTCTGTCTGCCTTCAGCTCAGGTCATGATCCCAGGGTCCTGGGATGGAGCCCTGCATTGAGCTCTCTGCTCAGCAGGGAGCCTGCTTCCCCCTCTCTCTCTGCCTGCCTCTCTGCCTACTTGTGATCTCTATCTGTCAATTAAATAAAATAAAATCTTAAAAAAATAATAATCTAATTTTAATTTTCTGTATCTTTAGTACTTTCTTCAAAGTTTGAAAATATATATTTTAAAATATATATTTTATATAAAGTATAAAGTATATGAAGTATATATATACTTGAAGGAAAGTATACATATATGTATACATGTATATATACATATATGCACACACACTTATATATGAAGTGTATATAAACTTCACTCATATGTGGAATTTAAGAAACAAAACAAATGAACAAAGCAAAAAGAGACAAACCAAAAAACTGTCTCTTAACTATAGAGAATAAACTGATGGTCACCAGAGAGGAGGAGGGTAAAGGGATATGTGAAATAGGTGAAAAGGATTAAGAATACAGTCTCTGGGGTAAGCACTAAGTAAAAAAGATAAACAATAAACATTTTAAACAAAACAATAATTTCACTGAATGGTCATAGTTATTCATATAACTTTATGTGTGTAAATGACACATTGCATATTTGATCTTTTAATTTTTATCATTAACAATCATTGTATGTAAAAGTACCTTTTTAAATAATTATATGAGAAATATCACCTTTTCAAAATAATGTAACTGAAAAAATCCTTGCTCATTGACAGATTTCAAGCTCAAGCTTTTGCTACTTGATGAAAGTGTTACATAAGGACACATTCTTCAACTCTTCTACCATTATTTTTCTTAACACCTTGGAATTGCAAATAATACTTCTCACCAAAATTATTTTCTTCTTTCATTGCACTGAATTTCTCTCATAAAAAAAAAAATTACTCAAAAGTCACTATTACTGTTTTATTTACCCTTAGATGACATTTCAAAATTTTAATATTACGTTTTCCCTGAAATATCGCTATTATCCTAGTTTTAAAATATCATGGGTGTTCTCATAATTGATATTTATGTATACTATCATATACATATATCAATATATATTATATATTGATATTTATACTATGATATATGTATACTATGATTTTGAGATGTATACTATATGAATATATAACAGATACATATATATGTATGATACATATACATGTACGATACATATACATCTATGATACATACACTATCACATACATATCAATGTACAATGTATAAATATATTCCATTTATATCAAACATCATTGAAGATAAGAAATAAGATCAATGTACCAACCCACCAATATATTTAGTCTACTGCTTTTTCATTGTCCAAGTATTAGACAATTTACATTCACAGAAGATAAAAATATAATACCTTTAGAATGAAAGAATGAAACTGAACCACTTTCTCACACCATACACAAAAATAAACTCAAAATGGATTAAGGACCTAAATGTGAGACCTGAAACTATAACAATCCTAGAAGAGAGAACAGGCAATAATTTCTTTGACACGGCCATAACAACATTTTCCTAAAAGTGTCTCCTGAGGCAAAGGAAACAGAACCAAAAATAAGCTATTGGAACTACATCAAATTAAAAAGCTTCTGCACAGTGAAGGAAACAATCAACAAAACTAAAAGACAGCCTACTGAATGGGAGAAAATATTTGCAAATGCCATACCTGATAGGCGTTAGTACACAAAATCTATAAAGAACTTAAATAACGCAACACCGAAAGAAAAGGAAATCCAATCAAAAAATGGGCAGAAGGCATGAATAGACATTTCTCCAAAGAAGATATACAGATGTCCCACAGACACATGAAATGATGCTCAACATCACTCATCATCAAGGAAATGCAAAACAGAACTGCAATAAGATATCATATCACACCTGACAGAATGGTTAAAATCAAAAACACTAGAAACAAGGGTTGACGAGGATGTGGAGAAAATGGTGGAATGCAAACCGATGTAGCCACTATGGAAAACAGTATGGAGGTTTCTCAAAATAATTAAAAACAGAATTATCCTATAATCCAGGAATTCTATTAGCAGTATTTACCCAAAGAATATGAAAACACAATTCAAAAAAAAAAATATATGTACCTCTATGTGTGTTGCAAAATCATTTACAATACCCAAATTATTGAAGTAACCAAAGTGTCCATAAATATTAATACATATACATACAATGGAGAAAGAGTGAAATTTTGCCATGTGCAACAATGTGGACAGATCTACAGGGTATAATGCTATGTGAAATAAGTCAGTCACAGAAAGACAATATCATATTACCTCACTCATATGTGGAATTTAAGTAACAAAACAAATGAACAAAGCAAAAAGAGACAAACTGAAAAACAGCCTCTTAACTATAGAGAATAAACAGATGGTCACCAGAGAGGAGGTGGGTAAAGTGATATGTGAAAGAGGTGAAGGGATTAAGAGTACAGTCATCAGGGTGAGCACTGACTAATGTATAGAATCACTGAATCACTATATTGTATACCAGAAACTAATGTAGCACCATATGTTAACTATACTGAAATTTAAACAAAACAAAACAAAAATCAAACAACAAAAAAACCCACAACATTATATGAAGTAAAATAAGCCAGACACCAAAGAATACATACTTTATAGAAATTCAAAAGTAGTCGAAACTAATCTATGGTATTAGAAGTCAGGAGAGTGGTCACAGTATCTGGAAGAGGACCCACGGCAGAAAAAAAATTGCCAAGTTCATGCAAGACTAAAATAATTAGCACATTATATTTCTTGGCCCAAGGACTGGTTCAAATATTTGAGGCTTTGAAATACTGCAGCCAGTTTGGCTATCATTAGGGACAGTAGCCTGAGGAATGAGCACACGTGAGGATGAGCTTGAAAGAACTGAAGAGTGATGTGGACAGAAAGCAGATGACACTGTGGACCTCTGGACCAAACCATGCCAGAAGTCCTGCATTACTTCTGAACTTTTTGGTTTCATGAAACCATAAATTTATTATTGCTTAAGACAATTTGAGTCTGGTTTTCTGAATTGCAACTGAAATCATTTCAATTAATATATGTCTCTATATCTCCACAAAATTTCTTTTTAATGGCTGTGTAGTATTTTATTTTAATGATATGTTTTACTTAGCCATTCTCCTAATAGTATTTAGACTGTTTAATCTGAGCTATTATTAAGTCTGCAATAGACTTGGTAATTTTAAAAAAAGTATGATTTCTTTACAAACAACCACACTTGCATGTACTGTACACAACATTTTCTAAATCATTTTTATGAGCCACTTTTTCCTGTTCCCCTATAGAGCTCAAAGTAGTTATAATCAAAATATGTCACACTTCTACCGAATTAGAGATGCCATTATTTGTCATATCACAGTCTTCGTCTTCATGACCAACATTACTAATGACCTTTCTGTAGAAGAATACACCAAAGAAACTCAGTTCTGCTCACATTAGAAAGATCAAAATGAATGAAGAAATGGGTACAATTCAATAAATACACTGCATTATATTAACTATATAATTAGCTACATATATTTAATTAGTAGGCTTGCACTAGGGTCACATTCATCTCTGAGTAATAACCCAAATGACAATAAGCCATGGTCATTTTGGGGTATGAACCTTGGGTGCAAACACTGAGTATTCAACCTCAAACTGCAAGATATCTTAAAAAAAAAAAAAAAAAAAACTATAGCTATGAAAAGAAAATTAAATCAGTGTTAGCTTGCAAAGATCTGAATTAGATCTTCTTATCCCCTTTGACTATTTCCAAGTTATATTTCTGCAGAGGTATAATGGCCCTTGGACAGAGCTGAAAGCAAAAGAAACCCAAGAGTGACTGTTGATTTCAGCCTACTGTGAACTATGGACTAGTGAGTTTGGGACTTGTGTTTTATCCTAGTTATACTCTGCTTTGAGGATTATATTCTTGCCATTTTCTCAGTGGACACAGAAGATTAAAAGAGCTCCTGTGAGATTTGGCTACAGTACAATGGTTGTGCTACATGAGCTGGAAAATTTGTAGAACAGCATCAATAGTAAATTTGGAACAGCATTTGTTGGTTTTGAAGTCTTATTTTTTATTACTCAGAACAGGGAAAAGAATATTTCATTTCCTTCTTGGCTCATACAAAATGTAGTTATAGATACATTAATGACAAATATGGTATAGAATATTTAATACATATAATATTTTATAAATTAAGACTCTCAAAGTTTTCTTAATAATTGGTTTTAAGTCACAGTAATACATTTTTAAATAATAGAGGAGTTAAATATAAATCAGGCCAATCTTCATTATCTGAATTGAAATAATCAATAACATGCTTTTTTCATGTTGCCAATTTTTCATCAAACTACAAAGATTAAGTTTTATCACTGTCAAACAATCCTTACTTCCTAGATGTAAAAAAAAAAATTATTTTTCAAAAAAATTTTCAAAAAATAAATTTTCTCGAGGAACTGAATATGAGAAATTTTCCTAAATGGGACATATGCAGAGAATATATTAATAAAATTGATGAAATAAAATCTAGTCCTGGAATTGTAGAGACTTCCTCTCCAAAACAATTCTATTTGGAAGTAAACCTGTTTAAACAATAGAAGACTTTCTAGATAGGATTAAACAACAAACTCAATTAGTTTTAATCAGTAATGCAACTGAAACAGATTTTTAACTTAATTAAAGCTAGCAGAAGTAAAATGCCTAGTAAGATAATGGGAGATAATGAAATCTGAATTCCCCTTCCTGGCAATAATATCACTAGGGCTATCCATTTGGAAGGAGACTGGTGTGAAGCTTTCTAATAGTTACTTGGATGGTTCTAATAATTAAAAGCAAATAGGTACCTTGAATGTGTTAAAGAGATAGCTAGCTCCTAGTTACTGCTTAAAAGTCACCACATTAATCTGATCGTTCTTGTCACATTTTTACTAATGAAAGAAAGTTTATGTAACTAAACCATATCAAACATAATGTGCTATTGAACATATGCTTACTCGTAGATGTGATAAGGTAAAACTACAATATTTTAGGCAGTGTTGTCACTTTCCTTAAAAATGTTATAAGCTATAATTTTCCTATATTTGCTTATAAAAATAAAAAAACATATCAGTAATACTTGATTATTAACAAGATGAGTAACACTAACTGGATATTATATTTGACACATCATGGTTTCCAAACTTTAAGCCAGCAGAACTTAAGTTTTCATCTTCATTTTATATATAAAAAGATTAACATCTTAAAAGAGTTTTAACATTTCTAAAAAATATATAACAAATAAGCATAGAAAATTAAATTCAAGCCTTATTTTTTTACTTGTATTTTGTTAGTTGGTTTATCCCCTCAATTTTTCCTCTGGCAAAAAAATAAATAAATAAAAAATAAAAGAAAGTAGGACTGGTAAGATTGTTTCAGAGAGAAAAAAATGTTAGCCAGTTTCATTATTTTGGTGTGAAAGCAGGAAGAAGTACATAAAAATCACTATGCTTACTAACCTAGTGATTAATCAAAAGAGATATTTGAAGAATTTTTTGAGAAGGTAACCATAGGTTTTTTTTATTACTTTTATTATTTATTATTTTTATTATTAAACTTGAAAATCTTTTGTAGGTAGTTAAGACCCAATAATGTAACCATATGCAAGGGACTGTTTTCCTCAGGACAGGGATTTTATAATAAATAGACAAGAACAGAATTAACCAATCTTTACAGTTCACTGTAATATAATAAAGCAACATAGGATGCTTGCCCCAGTAGAAATGACACTTTTGTCCACAGACCATCATAATTCTCTGCCCCATGTTGTTAGGTGACCTTGAGTATATCTATAACCTGGACAGTATCACTCAGAGCCATTCTCTGGGACAATTTTATTACATCTGCATGTTAAAGTATAACAAATTTGTTCAAAGACAGAAGTAGGAAAATAAACCAATGTGATATTGCCCCTGACAGATGGAAACCATAATTACAAAAGAAAGGTTGGGCTGAAACAAATAAGACTCCAAATTGCATAAGAAAAATATTAAATAGAAATAAAGTAAAAATCTGCAAATACTCCTTTTACTATCTTGGCGCTTGACTTTCTAGCTCTCAGTTCCAGCATCTCCTGAAACTGTTCTTTTCTGCCTTTGGTATGGGCTCTTATGAAGCATCTGTGTATCATTCTAAAAGAACCTTGTCCACCCTTCAACCAACGTTAGGCTTGTTTGAATAGGTTTCTGTTTCTTATTTTAGACTGGTTGTATGTCCATGAAATACAAAGGGCAACAATATAAATAAAGTCTAGAATTGCATATGAATTGATCTTTTAAAAAAAATTCAAACTTCTTGCATACTATGCAAACCTATTTGTATATTTTACCATAATATATGTTTACTACAACATTTCTTTTAAAATATGGCACTTTGTTGTTTAATTTTTTTCCACAAATTTAGGGAAAATTTATTTTCTTCCCTCACTTTTTTCCTTCCTCTCTGCCTTCTTCCTTCCCTGTCCTACTCCCTTCCTCTCCCCTTTGCTTCCTTATTCAAATATTTATTAAATTCTATTAATTGCTAGCCACTCTTATAGATATGGGTGAAATAGTAGTCAATATAAAAGTCAAACTATCTGCTCTCACTGAACTTTTATACTTAAATGAGAGAGGAATAATAATTTAAAAACAAATAAACAATAAATTTTGGAACACTGAAAAGAAATAAAACATAATGGAAAAAAATAAAAATAAAAAAGAAAGTCACTAGATTTTAATCTACTATATATATATATATATATAAAACAACAAATACCTGTCTAATATGCCCAATGGAGGCTGATGCTATGAAGAAACAAAAATAAAAAGAATTTTAAAATGATGGCGACTTCTAGTTTCTGGATTCACACATAAAGAGCTTGGAAGTCATGATTATGTCCTAATAATAAGTAAAAAGCTGAACAGACTGAAAAATCGACAACTTTCCTTAGATCTGTAAGTGAAGGGAAGAAAACAAGGCAAACTGCTGCCTGCAGGATTGGAGAGACACACAGGAAAATGTAGACAGTTAAAAGCTCATTGGAACAGAGATTCATTAGCTAAACTTCAGGGAAAACCTGAATGGAGTAGAAAATGCAAACTGCAATTGACCAATAGCTAGAAGGTCAATGTGGACAACTCTGAAGGTTAAAACCTTTAGGGGAACCCAGTCATAGGAGGGCCTCCACAATACTGTGAGATTTACCTCAAGGTATTTGACAACTTTAACAGGTTCCTAGAGTAAATATCAGAAAGAAATTCACTTGTGTTTTCAGCAGAGGAAGGGGAAAAGGAACCTTTTTGAAATATGAGGGAGCACTCTATTCTTCTTAACAAGGCCTGTCCTTAGAAGAAACTAGTTAATCAGAGCCTAATCTGCTGTGGTATTATCAGAGCCTAAGTGGCCCAGGGAAAGACACATACCCAATTCCAGCCCATCCTAGACTTCCACTTGGGAGAAGAGAAATACCCAATCCCAGCCTGCATGAGTATGTGTGTATATATTTATTCAGATACTGTCAATATTTAATTCTTCCCAACTTGATCTATGATACAATGAAATACCAATCAAAATCCTGGAAAATTTTGTGGATCTGGGAAAGGTTAATCTAAAATTAATAGAGGGAGGCAAAAGACCCAGAATAGCCAACACAATATTGAAGGAGAACACGAAGTTGGAAGATTGACAATACCCAACTATAGGACTTACCATAAAGCCACAGTAATCAATACCATAGTGTGGTATTGGCAAAAGAACAGACAAATAGATCAATACAACAGAATGGAAAGCCCTGACCCAGACCCCCAGAAATATGTCAACTGATCTCTGACAAAGGAATAAAGGCAGAAAAATGGAGCAAAGTCATCTTAACAAATGGTGCTAGAATAATTGAAAAACCACATGCAAAACAACAACAAAAACAAATATATCTTGACATAGACTTTCTACCTTTAACAAAAACTAACTCAAACTAGATCACAGACCTATATGCACAATATAAAACTACAAATCTCCTAGATTATAACACAGGCAAATGCTTAGATGAACTTGGGAATGCTGATGATTTTTAAGACACTACACCAAAGGCACAATCCATAAAAGAAATCATTGATAAACTAAAGTTCACTGAAGTTAAAAATTTCTGCTCTGGGGGCACCTGGGTGGCTCAGTGAGTTAAAGCCTCTGCTTTCAGCTCAGGTCACGAACCCGGGGTCCTGGGATAGAGCCCCACATCAGGCTCTCTGCTCAGTGGGGAGCCTGCTTCTCCTCTGTCTCTGTATGCCTCTCTGCCTACTTGTGATCTCTGTCTGTCAAATAAATAGTCTTTAAAAAAAAATTCTGCTCTGTGAAGAGAATGAGAAGATAACAGATTCTGAGAAAATACTGATAAAAGACATATATGATAAAAACTATAATGCAAAATATACAAAAAAACTCTTAGTCTCAACGATAAGAAAGAACCAAATTTAAAAAATGAACCAAGAACCTTAAAAGATATTTCACCAAAGAAGATATGCAGGTGGCGGTGGCAAATAAGCATATGAAAAGATGTTCTGCACCATATTCCATCGAGAAATTGCAAATTAAAATAATGACATACCACCACACATCTATTATAATGGCCAAAATCCAAAATACTGATAACAGCAAAATGCTTTTGTAACTAATTAATTAATTGATAATGTAATTATTAATAGTAGTAAAATTGACAGTAAAGGTTGGTGTTTTTTCAGATTAAGTATATCAAAGTGTATAAACAATAATTATTTATATTAGTATAAACTTAAACATGCCCTGAGATGATATAATAATGATAAAAACAATATTTATTAAGTTTGTGTGATAATACATGGGACTGAGATGAATAGCAAGTCACATGCATTTTTATGTTGCTAGTTAGGAATTATTAGAGCTTGGGAGTAGGATATTGACAACTTTTCTTCCTTTGAAGAAATTATGTATTTAAAACAATATTTTAATGTTACACATTCTCATTCCACCTGATCAGCTACAATTCTGCTGGCTAGGGAGGTTGGACAAATATTTAAAAAGAGGTCATGTATTTTGTGTTTTTCATTTTTCTATCTAAATCAGATCAGCTCATCCTCTATTCAAGATGTTTTTCTCTCCACAAAGTAAAATGAAATTCCACAAATGGACAAGACACAAAAAAAGACTGCTGGAAGAAGTCAGGGATCCAGAAGGTCTCATAATAGAAAAACAACTACATCCTCCAGAAAACACCTTGCTAGTACAATCAGCCCCAGCTTTATAAGTTGACAGCATTTTCCAGATCATACTGGACAAAGCAAATTTAACAATAACATAGGGTCATAACTCATGTTATTAACCATTATGCTTATGATTGATCTAAATAAAGACAGAAAATGAAAGTCTTAAGGAAAAAATATCTCAAGGCCAAAGTAATGGGGGTTAAAAAAATATCTTGCTACATATGGAGAAATAGAGACCCAGATTATAATATTACCAAAACAAACAAACAAACAAACAAACAAACAAAAACACCTCACCACAACTTCTTTGTGAGTAGAATTTAAGAGTTGATTTTCAAGCACCTGGGTGGCTCAGTTGGTTAAGCAACTGCCTTCAGCTCAGGTCATGATTCTGCAGTCCCAGGATCAAGTTCTACTTCAAGCTCCCTGTTCAGTGGGGAGTCTGCTTCTCCCTCTGACCCTCTCCCCTCTCATACTCTCTCTCTCACATAAATAAATACAATCTTCAAATAAATTAAATAAAAGTTGATTTTTCAAATCTATTTGAACTGAGCTTCTTATATAAATTTAGATTTAAATAAACATATACTATAAAGGGAGGAGTCAAGATAGCAGAGGTAGCAGGGGATCAGCTAGATAGCTCATCAAACCATTCCAAACACCTACAAATCCAACAAGAGATCGAAGAGAAGAAGAGCAGCAATTCTAGAAACAGAAAATTGACCACTTTCTGAAAGGTAGGACCAGCCGCAAAGTGAACCCAAAGCAACAGAAGAAAAAATGCATGGGGAGGGGCTAGTTCCAGCAAGCAGCGGAGCAACGGGCCACAAAATTAGAACTTTTAAAAGTCTTCTCCACTGAGGGACATCGCTCCAGAGGCTAAGCTGGGATGAAACCCGCATGGGGACAGCGTGGTCTCAGGTCCTGCGGGGTCACAGAAGGATCGGGGGTGTCTGAGTGTCACAAAGCTCGCAGGTATTAGAATGGAGAAGCCGACTACAGACAGAGCAGAGGAGTGAGCTTTCAACTCGGGGTTAAATGGTGATCTGTGGCACAGACCACTGCTCTGTGAGCAGAGAGCACACAAGATCTGGGGAGAAGCCACTAGAAGAGTTCAGGGATCTGCAGGGTTTGGAGACTCCAGGTGGGGCTGTGTGCCAGAGACAGAGATGCCGGGTCACAGGCTGGGTGGGCTTGGGGCACAGCCTGAGGCCAGGGAGACAGAAGTGATTGAGCACTTTTCTCCAAGGGTGCACTGAGGAGTGGGGCCCCAAGATCTCGGCTCTTCCGGGCCAGAGACTGGGAGGCTGCCATTTTCATTCCTGTCCTCTGGAACTCTACAGAAAGTGTTTAGGGAACAAAAGCTCCCGAAACTGAACTCCAGCAGATTACTTAGCCTGGCCCCTGGTAAGGCCAGGGCAACTCCACCTCGGGAAAAGATTCTTGAGAATCACTACAACAGGCCCTTCCCCCAGAAGATCAGAAAGAAATCCACCCAACACCAAGTTCACTTACCAAGGAGAATAGCGGAATTCCAAAGGAGGAGAAATCAAAGCATGGAATTCATGGCTTTCTCCCCATGATTCTTTAGTCTGGCAAAGTTAATTTTTTTTAATTTTATCTTTTCTTATGCTAAGGTTTTTTAAATTTTTACTCTTTCCTCTTTTAACTTTTTTAACTAGTTTATCTTAACAATACCTTTCATTTAAAAAAATATTTTTTGAAATTTCATTATTATAGTCATATTTTATCCTTCATTGTATCTAACTTTATTTTTTGTTTACACATAGGGTTTTTTTATTCTAAAAAAGTTTGGGATATTACTTCTTCTAACAGATCAAAATATACCCTAAATCTAGCAGAGCTTTGTTCTAGTCTCCAGCCTGAGCAAATTCTCTCCACATTCTTTATCTTTATTCTCTCAATGAAATTATCTTATCAACTCTTTTTCTAAAATTTCAAAAAAAAATTTTTTTTCATCCTTATAGGCATACTCCAACCCTTCATTGTGTTTACCTTTATACATGTTCTTCATTCTTTAAAATTTTGGGAGGTGGCTTCTTCTAAGAGACCAAAATACTCCCAAAATTAAGTGGGTGACCCTGTTCTAGTCACCAGTCTAATATATATATTTTTTTTCATTTTTATATTATTTATTTTTTCTCTTTTTTTAGGTTTTTGTTTTTGTTTGTTTTTTGTTCTGGAACTTCTTTTTACCCCTTTTCTTCCACCCATGATTTGGGGTCTCTTCTGATTTGGTTAAAGCACATTTTCCTGGGCTCTTTGCACTCTTTTAGTATTTTATTCTCTCCTTCATATATTCTTATCTGGATAAAATGACAAGGCAAAAAAACTCACCACAAAAAAAAACAAAAAAACAAAAAACAAAACAAGAGGCAGTACTGAAGGCTAGGGACCTAATCAAGACAGACATTGGTAATATGTCAGATCTAGAGTTCAGAATGACGATTCTCAAGGTGCTAGCTGGGCTTGAAAAAAGCATGGACGATATTAGGGAAACCCTTTCTGGAGAAATAAAAGAACTAAAATCTAACTAAGTTGAAATTAAAAAAAGCTATTAATGAGGTGCAATCAAAAATGGAGGCTCTTACTGTTAGGATAAATGAGGCAGAAGAGAGAATCAGTGATATAGAAGACCAAATGACAGAGAATAAAGAATCTGAGCAAAAGAGAGCAAAAGAGCAAAAGAACAAAAGAGAGATGAACAACTACTATACCACGAGGGAAGAATTCGAGAGATAAATGACACCATAAGACAAAACAATATTAGAATAATTTGGATTTCAGAAGAAGAAGAGAGAGAGGAGAAGAAAGTATATTGGAGAGAATTATTATAGAGAATTTCCCTCATATGGCAAAGGGAACAAGCATCAAAATCCAGGAGCTGCAGAGAACCCCCCTCAAAATCAGTAAGAATAGGTCCACACCCTGTCATCTAATAATAAAAATTACAAGTCTTAGCTACAAACAGAAAATCCGGAAAGCAGCCCAGCACCATAAGTCTGTAACATAGGTTGGTAAAAATATTAGATTGGCAGCAGACTCATCAACAGAGACGTGGCAGGCCAGAAAGAACTGGCATGATATATTAAGAGCACTAAATGAGAAAAACAGGCAGCCAAGAATACTATATCCAGCTAAGCTATCATTGAAAATAGAAGGAGAGATAAAATGTTTCCAGGACAAACAAAATCTAAAAGAATTTGTAAACACCCAACAAGCTCTATAGGAAATATTAAAAGGGGTCCTCTAAGCAAAGACAGAGCCTAAAAGTAGCAGATCAGAAAGGAACAGTGACAATATACAGTAGTAATCAGCTTACAGGCAATACAATGGTACTAAATTCATATCTCTCAATAGTTACCCTGAATGTAAATGGGCTAAATGCCAAATCAAAAGACACAGGGCATCAAAATGGATAAAAAACAAACAAAAACAAACAAACAAAAAACCCATCATTATGCTGTTTACCAGAAACTCATTTTAGACCCAAAGACACCTCCATATTTAAAGTGAGGGGGTAGAAAACAATTTACTATGCTAATGGACATCAAAATAAAGCTGGGGTGGCTATCCTTATATCAGATCAATTAGATTTCAAGCCAAAGACTATCATACGAGATGAGGAAGGACACTATATCATACTCAAAGGGTTTGTCCAACAAGAAGATCTAACACTTTTAAATATCTATGCCCCTAACATTGGAGCAGCCAACTATATAAACTATTAATAAGAAAATCAAAGAAACACATCAACAATCATAAAATAATAGTAGGGGACTTTTAACAGTCCCCTCACTGAAATGGACAGATCATCCAAGCAAAAGATCAACAAGGAAATAAAGGCCTTAAATGACACATTGGACCAGATGGACATCACAGATATATTCAGAACATTCCATCCCAAAGAAACAGAATACACATTCTTCTCTAGTGCACATGAAACATTTCTAGAATAGATCACATACTGGGTCATAAATCGGGTCTCAACCAGTATCAAAAAACTGGGATCATTCCCTGCATATTTTCAGACCACAATGTTCTGAAGCTAGAACTCAATCACTAGAGGATATTTGGAAAGAACCCAAATACATGGAGACTAAACAGCATCCTTCTAAAGAATGAATGGGTCAACCTGGAAATTAAAGAAGAATTGAAAAAATCCATGGAAACAAATAATAATGAAAATACAAACAGTTCAAAATCTGTGGAACACAGCAAAGGCAGTCCTGAGAGGAAAATATATAGCAATACAACCCTTTCTCAAGAAACAAGAAAGGTCTCAGATATACAACCTAACCCTACACCTAAAGGAGTTGGAGAAATAACAACAAACAAAGCCTAAACCCAGCAGGAGAAGAGAAATCATAAAGATCAGAGCAGAAATCAATGAAATAGAAACCAAAAACAGTATAAAGAATCAACAAAACTAGGAGCTGGTTCTTTGAAAGACTTAATAAGATTGATAAACCCAGGCCAGACTTATCAAAAAGAAAAGAGAAAGGACCCAAATAAATAAAATCATGAATGAAAGAGGAGAAATCACAACTAACACCAAAGAAATACAGACAATTATAAGAACATACTATGAGTAACTCTACGCCAACAAATTTGACAATCTGGAAGAAATGGATGCATTCCTAGAGACATATAAACTACCACAACTGAACCAGGAAGAAATAGAAAACCTGAACAGACCCATAACCAGTAAGGGGATTAAAGCAGTCATCAAAACTCTCCCAACAAACAAGAGCCCAGGGCCAGATGGCTTCCCAGGGGAATTCTACCAAACATTTAAAGAAGAATTAATTTCTATTCTCCTGAAACTATTCCAAAAAATAGAAATGGAAGGAAAACTTCCAAACTCATTGTATGAGGCCAGCATTACCTTGATCCCAAAACCAGACAAGGATCCCATCAAACAAGAGAATTACAGACCAATATCCTTGATAGACACAGATGTGAAAATTTTCATCAAAATACTAGCCAATAGGGGGGTGCCTGGGTGGCTCAGTGGGTTAAAGCCTCTGCCTTCAGCTCAGGTCGTGATCCCAGGGTCCTGGGATTGAGCCCCGCATCGGGCTCTCTGCTTGGCAGTGAGCCTGTTTCCCTCTCTCTCTCTGCCTGCCTCTCTTCCTACCTGTGATCTCTGTCAGATAAATAAATAAAATTTTTAAAAAATTAAAAAAAATTTAAAAAATACTAGCCAATAGGATCCAACAGTACATTAAAAGGATTATTCACCACGACCAAGTGGGATTTATTTCAGGGCTGCAAGACTGATTCAACATCTGCAAATCAATCAGTGTGATACAATACATTAATAAAAGAAAGAACAAGAACCATATGATACTCTCAATAGATGCTGAAAAAGCATTTGACAAAGTACAGCTTCCTTTCCTGATCAAAATTCTTCAAAGTGTAGGGATAGAGGGTAAATACCTCAATATCTTCAAAGCCATCTATGAAAAATTCACCGCGAATATATCTCAATGGAGAAAAACTGAGAGCTTTTTTGCTAAGGTCAGAAACACGGCAGGGATGTCCATTATCATCACTGCTATTCAACATAGTACTAGAAGTCCTAGCCTCAGCAATCAGACAACAAAAAGAAATTAAAGGCATCCAAATAGGCAAAGAAGAAGTCAAACTCTCACTCTCTGCAGATGCTATGATACTATATGTGGAAAACCCAAAAGACTCCACTCCAAATCTACTAGAATTTGTACAGGAATTCAGTAAAGTGTCAGGATATAAAATCAATGCACAGAAATCAGTTGCATTTCTTTACATCAACAAGACAGAAGAAAGAGAAATTAAGGAGTTAATCCCATTTACCATTGCACCCAAAACCATAAGATACCTAAGATAAAACCTAACCAAAGAGGCAAAGAACCTGTACTCAGAGAACTATAAAGTACTCATGAATGAAATTGAGGAAGACATAAAGAAATGGAAAAAGGTTCTGTGCTCATGGATTGGAAGAACAAATATTGTGAAAATGTCTATGCTACCTAAAGCAATCTATGCATTTAATGCAATCCCTATCAAAACCCCATCCATTTTTTTCCAAAGAAATGGAACAAATAATCCTACAATGTATATGGAACCAGAAAAGACCTTGAATAGCCACACACAAAAATAGACTCAAAATGAATGAAGGACCTCACTGTGAGAAAGGAATCCATCAAAATCCTTGAGGAGAACACAGGCAACAACCTCTTTGACCTCTGCTGCAGCAACTTCTTCCTTGGAACATCGCCAAAGGCAAGGGAAGCAAGGGCAAAAATCAGCTATTGGGACTTCATCACGATCAAAAGCTTTTGCACAGCAAGGGAAACAGTTAACAAAACTAAAAGACAACTGACAGAATGGGAGAAGATATTTGCAAATGACATATCAGATAAAGGGCTATTATCCAAAATCTATAAAAAACTTATCAAACTCAATACCCAAAGAACAAATAATCCAATCAAGAAATGAGCAGAGGACATAAACAGACATTTCTGCAAAGGAGACATCCAGATGGCCAACAGATACATGAAAAAGTGCTCCACATCACTCGGCAACAGGGAAATACAAATCAAAACCACAATGAGATACCACCTCACACCAGTCAGAATGGCTAAAATGAACAAGTCAGGAAATGACAGATGCTGGCGAGGATGCGGAGAAAGGGGAACCCTCCTACACTGTTGGTGGGAATGCAAGCTGGTGCAACCATTCTGGAAAATAGCATGGAGGTTCCTCAAAAAGTTTAAAATAGAGCTACCCTACGACCCAGCAATCACACTACTGTGTATTTACCCTAAAGATACAAACGTAGTGATCCAAAGGGGCACGTGCACCAGAATGTTTATAGCAGCAATGTCCACAATAGCCAAACTATGGAAAGAACCTAGATGTCCATCAACAGATGAATGGATAAAGAAGAGGTGATATATATATATATGCAATGGAATACTACGCAGCCATCAAAAGAAACGAAATCTTGCCATTTGCGATGATGTGGATGGAACTAGAGGGTATTATGCTTAGCGAAATAAGTCAGTCAGAGAAAGACAACTATCATATGATCTCTCCTTGATATGAGGAAGTGGAGATGCAATGTGGGGGATCTGGGGGCTAGGAAAAGAATAAATGGAAAAAGATGGGATCGGGAGGGAGACAAGCCATCAGAGACTCTTAATCTCACAAAACAAACTGAGGATTGCCGGGGGAGGTGGGTAGGGAGAGGGCAGTGGGGTTATGGACTTGGGGAAGGTATGTGATATGGTGAGTGCTGCAAAGTGTATAAACCTGGCAATTCACAGACCTGTATCCCTGGGGCTAATAATACATTGAATGTTAATAAAAAAATAAAAAATATATATTAAAAAAAAGAAAGCTAAAAAATAAAAAATAAACATATACTATATATTTATAATTTACAATTCATAGTGTGTTCTGAATACATTATGAATTAAATTTTTCTATTTCTCTTCAAGACCCCTCTGTGGAAACTGTCCTTCCACCAATTGTTTTTAACCAGAAATTATGCTTTTCTAGTTGTTTGGAGTTGTGGGGTTCTATTTCTTCTAAATAGTCTGTTGTCTACATTTGTCTTACCTGGTAATACATAGCTCCTTTTGGTTAGAAAATTATTTAGAGACTGACTCAAAGGTGAAAGAAAATGGTTCCACTAAATATAAAGTATTAATAACATGTCTTTCTAAAACTAGTATGACTTTTTTCATGGAAAGAAATTTATCTTGTGGTAAATGATTAAACTGATTTTCTGGTAGTAAATATTATTATTATTAGCATTATTATTTACACATCAACATTTTGTACTTAAATATGATAACATCACCTTTTTATCAGTGAACTTGATAAAGCTTAGATAGAGATAACAGTAAAGTCATAAATGTAGTAAAAACAAATTCAAATAAAACAAATATATACCTAACTATTTTAATAGTGTGTCACTTCAGATGGTGAGCACAGTAAGTAAGTATTCCATAGATCATTAATCTATTTTATAACTTCTCTCCTAAATTATGAGGTTGGTTCTCTTCCTTGGTTCTATAATTTGGCTCTATACTCAAAGAGTCAAATTTGGAACAATTGGATAAACCATCTTTAAGATACTTTGAAAAGAGTAATCAGATGTATTGATTCTTTACCAGGAATTTGCTTCTCTTTGTAGAAATAATAGGGTGGATAACAGTGAAGATTTTAGAAATTTAGTATGAAGATTCAAATACATCTGTTTCTGAATCAATTTTTTATTTTGTGTTATTTTTAAAATATTAATTAATTTTTTTAAATGTTAAAAGTTTATATGATAAATATTCAATATTAGTTTAGAAGTAAGCCACATTTAAAAGCCTCTGAAGAGCATAATGTATTTTCAAGATGACCTGGGTCACAGTCAGATAAGCTAATCCAACCTTCAAAATAAATTCCACTTATATTAAAGAGAAAATTGCCAACACTTTGTTGAAAATAAAGAAAAATGTTACTTTTGCCATAATATGAATTAAAGTGCATAAAAATAAAATATACTTTGCATATCTGATTTTAGTTAAAACATTTTTAATTTCATTAACATTATCTTTATTTCTGCAAAATCATTTATTCTGCTAATAGTAAATTAAGGGAATTTTTTATCAGTAAAAAATACAATTGCTTTGCTCCATATCTTGCCAACCCTTGTTATCTGTTGACATTTTTGAATAGCCATGTTAACAGGTATGAAGCGATATTTCACTATGGTTTTGATTTGCATATTCCCTAATGATTAATGATGTTGAGCATCTTTTCATATTCCTGTTGGCATTATGTAGTAGCTTCTGATCTTACTTACTCTAAATTTAAATAGTGTTAGGAAGAGAAAATACATATAAAACAGAAAGAATCGCTGTTTGGGAAAATGGGCCATTAGAAAGCAGAGGAGATTTCATGGAAGACATAGTACCAAAAATTAAGAAGAATTTATACTTTTTATTAGAGTCACAGAATGCAGATTGTAGTTTTTAAGAGATATCTTTTTAAAAGTATTCAAATTGGAAAGAGAACATTGGAAGAACCTTGGGAATAATGTATGTTGGACAATAAGCACAGAGAACTAAGCAAAGGTCAGGAAGATGAGGCAGCATTTTACTAAATTAAAGGCAGTAGCCTCTCACTCCCCACCCTTCCCACCATGCTGACACTCATGGTATTGAAGCACTGCAAAATGAACCTTCCCTGTATAGTTTCTAAAGACATTCACAGTTGTCTTTTTTGATCCCACGTTCTTGAGTTGGGTTTGGTACAACTATTTCACAGTGCAGATTCTCCTGAAGTATCTCAGCTAATATGTACATGCACATGTTTCACATTAATTTTCCAGTTGACAGCAGGTATTTATACTTACTCCTAACAGTCATTTGGAAATAAGAATGAGTCAACACATGGGTATATTATTCCAGCAATTCAAATGCCCTTGTGGGAGTAAGGAATAGGCAAGTTTAAATTGACTGTTTTAAAGGATATAGTCTCTTATCCAAATCTTAGAGATATGGAATGTTTTGGAACATCTTTAAGATCTCTACCATTTGAAAAAAAAAAAAAAAAAGATCTCTACCATTTGGAATGTTGTTTTCATTTTAAAAATCATTTAAGCACCTCTGTTTATTTCTTCTTATATATACTTTACATAAAATTATTTTGTAATTTATACCATTATATAAAAATATAATAAGTTGGTTCAATTACCCTCTGGAGATTATCAGAGTTTCTCTTCTGTGTTGGAAGCTTCAAAAAAAACATAGCATCAATAACAATAAACTTTTTAAATATATTTTTAGGTATTTTGATATTTAAGATATTTTTTCAAGACTCAGTTCAAAAGTTTGTTAGCATGTGTTAACAAAATTGACTTTTTCATAGTCATTTATTCAAATAAGAATTAACAAATAGAATGAAAGATTTTTAAATGGATTTCAACTATTTTGTATTTTAAGCCTTCAATAGAAAAAAATACTATAACCATTTGGCTCTCTAATATAAACTGGCTCTTTTGAGGTAAAATAAAAGACATTATTGAGATAAGATTACCTTATATCTAATGTTTTTAACTTTCTATTTAAGCCCTTATTTTTTTCCCTGTGGTCAAACCTCATAATTGGCAATCTCAAGGAAATTCAATTGATTAAAAACATAAAAATCTGACATCAAAATACAATAAACAATGACAATAAATAAATCCTGCTGAGTGTGTCTTTATATTCTTTTTTACCATTAGCATCACTATCAGCTACTCTTGTTCTCCTTAAGTATTTTCAAGACTCAGGGGTGAAAAAAAAATCCCCATCTATGATTCTTTTAGATTTAATAATATAATGATATAATTTAGTTTAGGACACCAAGAAAAAACAATGATATTTCTAGTATAAACACACAGTGAATTCAATCAAATAAGCTAGTTCAACACATATGATTCATTCCTTTCTCATGAGCCTTGTTTTTTCTCTCTTTGACCATCTTTTCTTCCAACAGATTTGAATAACTAGATACTGGCAAAAATCCTATTACCTTTGTTAGTATAAATGAAATGGAGTGTGATTGATTATACTGACACAGAATGATATTAATTGTCATTAAAAAAAAAAAAAATCCCCGAGTATTCCCGGTTTTCTTACCTCACTTGAAGATGCTGGAAGCGAGAGAGGTGGCGCTGGAGGAGGCAGAAAATTGGACAGGCTGGTGAGCGCAAAGGCACTCCAACTGCACAGTCACCATGATCCTATCCATGGCCTGGGACTCTCTCCCCGGCTGCTGGGATTCCGTCACCCGAGCAAGTAGCCAGCCCGGGTCCAAAGAGGAGACGTCATCCTCAGAGAAGCAGAACCAGAACCTTCCTGGACCTAGGAAGTCCGGAAGCCCTGCCGTCCCAGCAGACATCCTCTTTTACAACATAGGCATCGCTGCACACACAGTCGCAAAAAGGTCAAGGAGGATACATCCCCTCCCCCGCCCCGGACTCCACCGGGAAACCCCCAGCTGCTAGTACCACCAGGACACAGAGCAGCTGCCTGGCAAAACCTTTCACAGAGTAGAGGGAGCACATGGAACCAGGCCATGCCCCATCCAGGGGGGCTACAGGGACCTGATCTATCTCCTCTCCTTCATCCCAGTAGCCCTGCCTGCCCTGAAGCGATGACTCCACACCCCGAGGTTGGGAAGTCAGTATCTCTCCCACAGGCTTGAACCCCAAAAGGATCAAGCTGCTGAGAGCTGGCCTCTGCATGGAGGCACAGTCAGAGCAGGTTTGGGTCATCTTCCCAAATGTATACCCCCTTGGGTCTTGTCAGATTTCTGAAACTGGAAAAAAGAAGAAGAAGAAGAAGAGAAAAAAAAGCCTTTTATTATTGTGGCTCTTAGTAAATAAACTCTGTCTTATTTATGAACAACAACAACAACAACAAAAATGCAAAGGCTTTCTTTTTTTAGACTTTTGACAGTGCCAGAATCTTTAAAAGGTGCCCTCAACTATCTCTAAACTTTTTCATAAATTTGTTGCTGGAATTAGAGATTATAATTTGACTCTGAAGTTAAAATGCTCATATTACAGAGGAGGAAAGAAACCTCAAAGTTATTTCAAGGAACTAGCAGTAGTTCTCAAAACTGAGTCAAGTTTTCCCATCACTCTCAATTTGTGTCTCTTTTCTTCCACGTTTCATAATTTCTGGACAGAAATACTCAGTGAATTTTCTGCGTGTACAGAGGAACTGAATAAATAATTATGCAGACAGAGTATTTAGTCATTAGCCTAGGATGATTTTGCCACATTTGATGTGGAAAACACACCCATCTAATAATAATTTAATAAACATATTCAGCTGGAGTCAATGATTTTATTAATAACCCTCTACCTAAAAGAGGAGGTGGAAAAATGAATGAACAACATTTTGGCAAATGAAGAAATTTAGAAACATTTAAATGACTTACAGACACAAAATTGAAAGGAGTTTTAAATGACCATTAGAATTGAGGGAAGATTGATGGCTGTAATGCATAGGGGATACCCTTAAACTTTTTAGAATTTGAGCATCTATAAAATTTCTTCACAATAACATTGAAGTGATTTATTTGTAGCACCAAAAAAAGAAGATAAATTTTTATAAGTTATAGTACAAATGAAAATCTGACAGCAAGATCCTTTCATAAATCTGCCTTTATGCTTATTTTCTAGTCCCGAGACTTAAGGATTTTTCATTGTCTTCACTTTTATCATAAAAGATTTTAATTACTACACTACATAAAACATCTGAGTAAATAAAATTCCCTGAGTAAAGAAGTATTTTCTGGGATGACTGTTAATTAGAAATGCACAGCCTTAGTCTCTAGTCCATATTTATTAGTGAACTCTAAAGTAAAGCAATATTTGTATGGCTAATAAAGCCAAAGTACTGAGAAAAGAAATGAATCTAGGGTTACTGGCTTTATATTAAGAAAACAGGACTTTTTTTCTGCTTCCATGTTTGGTATTACAGGAGAAAAATTATATGGACACTATCTTTCCTCAATGAATTTGGTTCAGTCCTTTTTTGTGATATTTACCTCAGAGAGGTCATGGAAACTCTGCACTTTTTCCCTGAACCTTGCCCTATTTATCTTTTCCATCTGGGTTATATCCTTTTGTAATGAAATAGTAATCAGTA
Organism: Mustela putorius furo; assembly: GCF_011764305.1. Lineage (NCBI taxonomy): Eukaryota > Metazoa > Chordata > Mammalia > Carnivora > Mustelidae > Mustela > Mustela putorius. Next base: position 4,862,505 of record NW_025421305.1, read on the forward strand.
AGTAAAATGCTCCTTTGAGTTCTGCATCTCTCATCAATAAATATGGAGCCAGTTAGTGGAATAATGAAGACTGTATCTGGCAGTAGATAGGTTAAAAACCATTTTATTTTTATTTTTTTGCGTGTGTTTTTTGCTTCATAGACAGGCTTCTGTGGGCCAAACAGTAAGTCACTTCTTCCCAAGTCTTCCAGATTTAATTTACCCATATTTTTATATGTCTGTCTCTTTTATTTCTACTATAGATATAAATTTCTTTGCCTACTCCAAGATAGCACTCAAGTCCCTTCTCTTGATTTTTTTCTTTTTATCTTTTCCATTGTCTCATATTTTATAAAAACCTTGTTATGACCCCAAAACTCCCTTCAAATTCTCTTTGCCCTTTATGTCAAAACTCCTCAAAAAGATCACTGCTTCTGTCTCTAATTCCCCTTTATTGTTTCCTTCAACTCATTCCACTCAAGATCTCACTCTAAGCACCTGAGAGCAGTGGTCTCCTTTTTATTCCTGGAACATGATATCCTGGCTACAACTAAGTAATTTTGAAAATGGCTCCCTCTTACTATAACCAAGTTCCTTTGCAGTCAAATGCTCTACCACTGAGCTATACCCCCAACCAAGTTCCTTTGAATATGTTTATTACTTACACTTAATTTCTGTCATGTGCTTATTATAATTCTCATTGAAGGCTTCTCTGACCATCATTTTTATGTATTAATATATTCTTTCCTTAAAAATGTTATCTAATTTCCTTAATTTTTATATCATCTGTAAATATGTATTAGATAGTAACTTCTATTAAAATCATCTATTTAGGGGCGCCTGGGTGGCTCAGTGGGTTAAGCCGCTGCCTTCGGCTCAGGTCATGATCTCAGGGTCCTGGGATCGAGTCCCGCATTGGATTCTCTGCTCCATGGGGAGCCTGCTTCCCTCTCTCTCTCTGCCTGCCTCTCCATCTACTTGTGATTTCTCTCTGTCAAATAAATAAAATCTTTAAAAAAAAGAAAAAAAATCATCTATTTAGTTTGTTGATATATTCCCAACACAGTTCTGGCACATGAGAAATTGTCAGCAAAATATTTGTTGAATCAACTTCAAAATGATATATTTCTAATAACATTTCATTAATATTGTTAATGTGAGAAATTTCCAACATTACAAAGGTATTTTGAAAAATCTATTTTAATGGTTTTTTATAATATGCTTTTTTATACTAGCCATTTCATTTCTCAGCAATCATTTATTAATTTTACAATTATATTCTATTACAAAATGATGGGCATAATTTGTTTAGCTTATGGCTAAAAAAATCTATAGATGGTTCCTAAAAATGGAATTACTCTATTCAAATGTGTAGACATCTTTAAGGAATTCAATTCTAATATATCACTTTCCAGGAGAGCTGGAAACTGTGATGTATCCTGTAAATAGGTAACCTCCACTATGCTCAAGTATATTAGTATTTCTCTGGAAATGAGAGTCCCATTTTGGGGGCAGGGGTTGGTTGGATTTTTGGCCAAATATTCTGACTTTTGGAGAGAAACAGAAATTCATGTTGTTATGTGAAATAGCTTGATTTTTAGTATTGCTAATTAACTTACTTTTTAAAAGATAGATTATGGGTAAAGTATCAGTCTGGTTCCATTCACTGGCAACTAACTTGCAAACTGTTAGAGAACACATAAGGATGTTTGTTCTACTCTTTGTCATTACTAAAACTAAGGTAAAGACATAACAACTATCTACCAAATGATAAGATCATTATCTAATAATTTTAAACAGAATGATGGGAATTACGATGTTATCTCAAAAAGATAGGATGCTTCTGTTAAGGATCTCACTATATAATGGTAGAGATTTAATTATGCTGCAGACCTGTAAATACAAAATCACAGGGCTTGACTCTGGATTCCTTAAAACATTCAAGCAATCTTTTAGTCTTCATGAACTGGGAGGTTTGAAGTAAAGGAATATTTAATATTTCTATAAGAAAAATTCAAACTGAATAATACGGTTGAAATTTAGAGATTTTCTTTTGCTTTTCTTCATTTATGAGCATGACAGTTTTATATGTTTCAAAAATATCCAAAAACACTGTACATCTTTTTTTTTTGGTTAATGCATAATGCATGGTATTCTTTCTGTCCCCCTCTTTCCCTGTGTGTATGTGTGTGTGCGTGTAATTAAGTACATTCTATAAAACTGATGGAAATATCACTGAAAACAATACTATTGACATTTGTAGTCACAAAACAAAAATATTAATAGATTTATTTATAATTGTTTATAATTATTTATTATAAGATATAATATATTTATAATCTTTGGAAAATATAATCTTTAAAATGTAAAAATGTCCTGTATTTCAGACTTTCTCTTTTTGATCTTCAGTTGTTGCTTTGATTTAGCCACAGCTTAAACTTCTCTCAAAAGAGAATGATGTTTAGACTGAGACCATAAGGGACAAATCATTATCTGTATATTAGTCTATAATTCCAATAGTTCTTTCAGATCACACAAATAAAATACTTTGAATTTCTTTTTCTGTTGACTCAATAGCTTGATTGTAAGCCTATTGTTCACTGCAAGTCTTGTCTTTATTCCCAAGCTTATAATGAGAAATGATTACATTGACTGGAATTTTGCTCTGCAAAGTAGCTATAAATACTATATTTTATTGTAATTTTTACCAAATTTCCTAAAATATAGCTACATAAATATCAGCTAGATTAGTAATGCTTAGAATTCTAAATTCAAGTGCTTCTAGACATATGGAGCATGGCATAATGGTACCATAGAAGAACCTTAAAGCATTTTTAAATACATGAAGTATTAGCATATATTGATTTGGCAGAGGTTTATATATTTGAGACATACTACAAAATCTTTAATTTTGTAAGCTTCATTAAGCATCAACATAAACGGAATAGTAGTAAAATATATCAGTTAACTGTTATAGTAAAATTTCAAAATTATGTTTGCGATTTGATTAACTAGGAAATTCAAGGTACGCCTAGCAAAATAATGAAGCATATTGTGCTTTTTATATAAACGACCTCTCTTTTAAAAAATTATAAGTCATTTGTACAATATAGCATTCAACATGGCTGTTGATTTTGACTCAAAAACCCAACTGAAATTAGTTGGTGGGCAGGAACTTGTTGACCCCAATATCACATATTACACCAAGGTTGTGTCTGATCCACACACAGGAATGAAATCAGAAATCACTCTCTCCTTTATTTTACTGCTTTTTTTCTGAATGTTGGTTTCAGTCTCAGCCAAATTTTGTTCTTTCACCACTGACAACTCTTGAGGTATAAATCTAACAGTTTGGCAGAGATAGATGAATTTTTTTTTTTTCCCTCTCAGCTCTAGTTTAATGAAAAAATTCCTGAAAAAGTACTCTGGTAGTTAATGGGAATTTATGAGTTACGAGGCCACTGAATCTACCCCATCTTATATTTGGTGCTTCAGGACATGAAATTTAGTATCTCTGGGAAGTCCCACTGATGTCAAGTATAATAGTGCCCATTTTGATGAGAGGGACTACAGTATTTCCCTTCTCAAGAATAAGTGACCTAATCTGCTAACCATGCTGCCCACTTCCACACATGGATTTACAGTTTCAGAAATACTATAAAAAGAATTTCTGAAAAAGAAAGAAAAATAATGCCTCTAGGTTCTTCGTGAAAAACTAGAGACACTTTATTAAAATGAATACAGCTTGAAAAAAAATACAGGTTGTGTTGTAGTATCTGATATTTCTATCAGCTGCATTTGAATCAAAAAGCACTGAATATAGTTTGTAGCTAAGGGAAAGATACAGAATTCATCACAATCTGTCCATTAATTCATACTTAAATGTGAACTACAGAGCTATCTTCTTCTAGTCTCTTTTCCTCATAAGTAACACCCAACCTATATACAACTCCCATAAATTTTGTTTACTAGATTTCTTCCTAATGTTGCTAGTGTTTTTCAGTTTTCATTGTAACAACCATCCTTATTTTTATATAAATATAGAAGATGTCTAATGAGTCTTATTATATCCTCTCTAAATTATTTTTCATGTTTCTAAATGATTTTTAAAAAAAATGAAATTTGACCAACTTCGCCATCTACTAATAATGACTAAATTAATAGTCTAACCATAGTTGTTTTCTGAGCTCCAGATGCATATACTCTACTTCTAATATTTCTCTACCCTTAGATATAACTTTTGGCATTTTTTTGGTTAACATTACTTTATAATAAAACATGATTTTTAGTCAGAAGATTTTCTTTTACAATACTTTGGGGCACATATAATTTTTATAACCTTTCAAGTAATATAATAGCAATTATCTAATCCAACTAGGTAGGACCCTTCAATTGCAACTTTTCAATAATAAATTGATAAATATAGATCAGGTATATGAGTATGTATATGTACAATATTTGTATAAACATCAGTATAATACAAATTAAAGCAGGAGAATGAAAAATTATTAGTTATGATAAGTGTGATTATAGATGTTTCTTCCTTCTAAGGATGATACCTGGTTTTACATCAGTTGGAAAATAAGTATGGGTTTTGCTCACTTCCATCTTTAAGAACATAGGAAGGGGGGTGCCTGGGTGGCTCAGAGGGTTAAAGCCTCTGCCTTCGGCACAGGTCATGATCCCAGGGTCCTGGGATCGAGCCCCACATTGGGCTCTCTCCCTGGCGGGGAGCCTACTTCCTCCTCTCTCTCTCTCTCTCTCTCTCTCTCTGCCTCTCTGCGTACTTGTGATCTCTCTCTGTTGAATAAATAAGTAAAATCTTAAAAAAAAAAAAAAAGATTCTCTTAAAAAAAAAAAGGACATAGGAAGGGATAAAGGAAAGATTCATATTTCTAAACTATGCCAGTTCTTTTAGATATGAATTGATGAGACACTGATTAAGTGATCTGCTCAACAAATCCCATTAAAGATCCTTTCTATATGCAAAAGTAAACCCAGAGTGAAGAATATGAGGGGGGGAATTTAATCCATCTATATGATGAAATAAAGAGAGGAGCTGGAGCCACAGAGGGTTAGAGAACATAAGGGCAGATTAATGCTTGTTCAATAGCAGAGCCATGTTAGGAAGTAAAACTTCAGGAAAATGAATAAGGAGAACTTTCCAGTGGTAAGATGGCTGATAGACTACATAATATTTTCGGATTTAAGGAAACCATGTACATATCCAGTATATCGCCCCAAAACCTTCAGTAAATCTGATACATATACGTAAATGCTTTTTGTGACTGCTGTGTGAGAAGACTCAGTTAAAATAGATTATGTTCTTTGACTGGTTTTGAGTGGTTAACACAATCAACTAAGTATTGCCACAAATTGCTAATTAAAAAACAGTCACAGAATCTCAGTGGCATACAGAGATAAATATTTGCTTCTCATATAAGCAAATAAGTAGTGTTAGTGTGAGCAATGGTTAGCTGATCCAGACTTATACACCTGGTTGGTTTCCAGGTATTGGATTAGTGAAAGCTACTTTGGACATACCCTTTCAATAGAATGGCAAAAATGCAAGAGAATGAGAAAAAATATGCAATAATTCTTGAGGTATAGGAATGAAACTTGAAAACCATCACTTCATTATTTTACTGGTCCAAAGAATTGAAAAGCCTGAGCCCAGATTCAATGAATGGAAAAATGTTTCCTCTTTAGGAAAACTACAGTCATATGGCAAAAGGAATGGAAAAAGGACATTGGAGAGAAAGATTATGCAAACTGTTCCATATTCCTGTCTCTTATTCCTACATTGGAATGAAAGATACTATGCTTTGTCCCAAATCTTCTCTTTTGTCTCCTCTTGAATACACAGTGATCATAGAAGAGGCACCAGGCTTCACAAAAAAGTATATGGGAGTCTAGACACTTTTGCCACCAAAGATGAGAGTCACCTGAAATGCCACTCTGAATTGCATTTGGTGGATAGATTTGAAGTGGTTATGAGTTTATGTGTAGCACAGTCTGTATCTTGAGCCCAATAATTATCTAAATAATTAAAGCGATCCTGTGTGCATCTTCCCTATGCCTGTTTTTAAAAGAAACAGTATAAGATATTAATACAAGACTGATTTCCTAACATTACTTCATATTTAGAGGTAATTATTGAAAATTATTTTGAGATTGAAATTGCATTTTAAACCTTTTCTTTTTAGACAGAATGCAAATACCACTGATAATCTATAAACTTTTAAGAGTGTATATGTTATGGGATTTCCTTAATATAGCAGCCAGTGGAATGCTCTTCGAGTTATTATGTAAACCAAAATCAAAAGGATATGCATGGATATACTACAGGTCAAAATCTTTTTTTAGTGGACACTGACTCTGAAATAAGGGAGTCTCATATGTTGGGGCATTTCAAAGTAGAACCTATACTGAAAATAATTGCTGAGACTGCCTTCAAGAAGTACCAGGGGCTGATTTGGAATTGAAGATTTAAAATGGCAGACGTTTTGGGGTGCCTGGATAGCTCAGCTGGTTAAGCGTCCAACTCTTGATTTCAGCTCAGGTCATGATCCCAGGTCCTGGGATAGAGCCCTGCCTTGGGCTCCCCACTCAGCAGTGAGTCTGATTGTCTCCTTCTCCCTTTGCCCTTCCCTCTGCTTGTGCTCTTATGCTCTCTCTCTCAAATAAGTAAATAAATCTTTTTAAAAATGGTAGATGTCTTACCATACAAAGATGCAGAAAATAATTTGAAAGACATGTACTGTTGTGAAGTCTCTGAGGACCTCTTCTGTATGTCATCAATAGACAGTTTCAACAACAGAGTATGTCACTGCATGTTACCAGAGTTTAAGTGAATTGTATAATAGCACTTAATAAGTATGAAACTGTACTGAGTAAAGGGTATTCAGAATTCAGTTTATAAATGATTAAGTACCAAAAAGGAGCAGACACTGCTTCATTTATATTAATATTATAATGAGTTAAGCAAAAAAAGAACAGAGATAGGTACTATTAAATGGAGAAGGAAAAACAGAATAGCTCTAACTAAGGCATCACAGAAGTTCTGTAGAGTGTCCTTTTGGGGAAAACATAATGAGAGAGTTTTCTTTCTCTACATCTAGATCATTAAATAAAAAGGTAGTCAGCAATGGCTACTCTCTTTAAAGAGAGCACAAGAATGCAATGTGCCATAAATTTCAGCTCAGGTTAGGAGAACTCATGAAGGATGTTTCAGCCGTATGAGGGAGTGCCCTCAAATGTTAGGGGACAGGCAGTCTACTGACCTCCTGTTAGAGGTCTCTACAAACCAGGCAACTTGGTATTTAGTTTCTAAATATTTCAGGACTTTTTTTTTTTACAGACATCTCTATTATTAATTTCTAATTTAACACCACTGTAGTCTATGAACAGACTTTATATATAACTAGAATATTTTTAAATGTAGTGGACTTACTTTGTTGCCCAGTATATGTCAGTATACAAATTAAAAACTGAGTTGAAGGGCTGATCATTTTGAATTGTGTTATGTTCCATCTCTCTGTAAATTAACTGATCCAAATAATAGAAACTTATATGAGAGTTGAAGGCTTCATCTTATGTTGTAATCTTTATTAAGTTAAATTCTTTCCTTTCAAAATTGTGTATGGAAATAACATTACAAATTCCCATCGTTCCTGTAATCCCATTCATTATTCTCATTTGTAAAGAAATCATATTAATATTTTTCCTAAACAATGGAAACATAAAACTGAGGAAAAGTAAAAATAAAACTGGAAAATAAAGTGGAAAAATAAAACTGAGGAAAAGTAAAGCCTACTTAGGACTCCTCTCTTAACAATATCTCTTCTCATTTAAAGTACATGATACCATCAAAGTCCCCTCTTTTCCTTTTAGGGGATTTTTCTGAAAGCCAATCATCAGGCAGGGGAAAAGTTTCTAGCAAGGAGGATACTTCAGACAGGTTAGTACACTTTTATCCACCTTTACTGCTTCCATGCTGGTCCTACGTGCTACAGCCTCCTACATGATCTACCTATTTATGTTCTGGCCCCCACAATGTATCTTGCACTTAGCAATCAGTATTCTTTTAACAACATAAATTACATCATGTGATTCTCTACTTTAAAACCTCCAGTGGGGGGCGACTGGGTGGCTCAGTGGGTTGGGGCCTCGGCCTTCGGCTCAGGTAATAAACCCAGGGTCCAGGGATCGAGCCCCGCATCGGGCTCTCTGCTCACCAGGGAGCCTGCTTCCCTTCCTCTCTCTCTCTGCCTACCTCTCTGCCTACTTGTGATCTTTGTCAAATAAATAAAAAAATATTTAAATAAATAAATAAATAAATAAAACCTCCAATGGTCCTCTGCACTCAGATTAAAATACAAACTCATTTTCCTGATCATACAATCTGAAAAGCCAACGTAAGTCATTCTAGAAACAAATACATGATTTTACTATCATTACATATTTTATCATAGCCTGAATATATTTATTTAGGTATTTTTATATTTGTTATGTACTCACACTTTTTTTATGCTCCACATAAATGTAGCATCATCTTTAGCCTTTTTACTTCTGTGTCTTGAGCACTCACTGCTAGCACACAGTATGTGATTTATATATGCTGACTGAATGGATAAATGGTAGACACTGTTAGGAAAGGGAGGACACTGGGAGATAGAACTTAGTAAAGGGATTTGACTTACAACATTATATGATGGAGTCGTGTTCCTCCTTCCTTGAAGCTATCACTGCGATTAAGTTTGTCTTTTTCTATTTACACATAAATTTTCTTTTTAGTGAAGATTAGGTGATATTTTAAATCAGACTTGAAAATTAAATCAATCACTATTTATTAATATATATAAACAGATTATATTACATTGTTAGATTATATATATATGAATCATTCTATTTTATAATGTTACCAGCATGTAAAAATACACTGTATCCAAGGGAGATTTTTGGTTTGCTTTTTTTTAATGATTTATTTTACTTTATAAAGAGAGAGAAAGAGCAGGAGGAGGGGCAGAGGGAGAGGGAGAAAGAGAGTCTCTAAGTGGATTCCTCACTGACCACAGAGCCTGATGCAGGGCTCAATCCCAGGACTCCAAAATCATGACCCCAGCCGAAATCAAGAGTTGGATGCTCAATCAACTGAGCCAACTAGGCACCCCCACTGCACCCAAGTTTTTAAAATCATATTAAAAATAATCCTTCGGTGGGTATTGTGGAGGACACATATTGCATGGAGCACTGGGTGTGGTGCACAAACAATGAATTTTAGAACACTGAGAAAAAATTAAATTAAATTAAAAAATAAATAAAAAGTAAAATCTGAGTGATCAATTCATGAAAAAATAATCCTTTGGAACATAAATTGGAAATTGTCAGTTGACTCTATGGTATTTAATTCATAATGTCATTTATTATTGCCCAGCAAATTTCCATAATACTTGATAAAATATGACCTCTGAGCAATAAAGAACAGAGATATATGTATAACTTCTGACAATTTTAAGCATCTTACTGTAACATTGATAGACATAATGGGAATTATTGATTATTAGGTTGTTACCATGCATTACACAAGTAAGTGTATTCAATCTTACATTTTTAGTTTGATGTATGTAGAATAGTCTAATCTGTCCTTTAGTGAACTTATATGTCCAAAATGTAATCACCAGTGTCCTATAAAAGAAGACCAAAAGCTATTTGTTGTTAAAAAAAAAAAAAGTAGCTGCTTTCTATGTGTTTAACTAAAAAAGTCATTAGGAAAATGTTATCTAGCAATATTGTGTATATTCAATTTTATCCACTTAAATTTTTTATTCCTAAAAATTTTGTGAAAAATTTAGTTACAAACATATACAACCACATATATGTACATACACCTCTCTGATAGTCCCAACTGTATTTTATTTTTCTTAATTAATTAATTTTATTGTGATAAAATTGACATACTAGTTTCCAATGGTGAACGCTTACATGTCTCTTCATCAGTGTTTCATACAGCTGATAGCCCAATTTCAAGACTACTCCATGATTTAAATTGAGCATTCAGTAGTACTTCACAGAATTCCCCTCAGAATGCACTTTTGAGGAGGGGCTTGTTGTTTAAACAGTGTCAGACTGTTTCTTTGTAATCTAACACAAGCTTCTGGTTCAGTAGGCAGTTAAAATGAATGACAAAAAGTGAGTGTCTTCTTTTATGTATAGTTACGGATTTACAGTACTTCTATAACCAATATAATTTTGAGTCTGAATTTTAATTTTTTAACCTAAAATGCTTTATTTTGTTCATTCACAGCATTTTAACTTATTCTAATGGTTATCTACCTTTCATTTGCTCCTCCGCGAAGTTGACTTTTTTTTTTCTTTTTTTGTAAAGCCTGAAAATCCTTATATCTCACATCTTTTTCTAAAGGGATGACATTTTGAACCATAAACTGTTAGGCTATTAAGTGATACTTTAAAAATTGCATTTCAAACTTCCAAATTTTTCTATAAGTTTCATTTTATTTTGTATGGTATATAAGTAAAATGTTTCCTAAAGCCAGAGCTAAAGCGAAGTCAAGCTGGATTATAATGCAAATTACAAAAGACAACCTGAATTGGATGTAGTACCAGCATAAATCAGTAAAATAATTGGATATTAATCCCATCCAAAAACATTTAAATTTATATATCTGGTATTTGTGAAAATGTATCTGACAATGTTTGAGCCATCAAAAATCTTATCATCTATATAGAAATGAAGGAATGTAAATGATTAACAAAATTATTAGTAATATTCTCTTTAGTCCAGTAACATAAAATCAAATAGGTACAGGGCCAAATAAATGGGATTAATTACAGTATCAAATTTTAAAAAAACACAGAGGAAAATGCATTTGAGTGTAGACATAATTTTAGTTAATGAAGGAGTAGAAGAAATCCACTTGAACAAAGAAAATCACGTTTCAAGAGATGATGTCTAATTTAAGTGATAATTAAAGTCCAATGAGCTGGTTAGTTACATATTTTTGAGATTTTGAATGTGATACCAAGGTAATTTGACTTTCTTTTCTTTTCTTTTCTTTTTTCCTTCTCTTATAATTCTTTCCTTAGAGAAAAGCCATTTGAGAAATTGTATGATTGGATTTAAGCTTTTTTTAGGCACATGTAGTTACAATATGAAGGACTGATTGGAAGGAAAAGAGGGTGGTGAACTTAAGAATTATGTGTTTATTAGTAGAATTACATGTATAGCATTGTTATTCAGAATAGAGAGAAAAAAATGTGTCTATAAGTCATGGAGTCTGTAAAATGCAATAAAGAATGTCAACAGTGTTTTTATCCAGTTACAGAGACCTTATCTTTACTTTGTATTAATAGTTGTTTTGGTTGCAAGGGACAGACAGGTAAATCTAAGAGGCAAATAAGAAATATATTAGTTCAAAAACATCAACTGCAGGAAGAACTGGGATATGGTTAGTGTTGGAAGTAGCTGGAATCAAGGACTTGAACACCAGGATTTTGTTCCATTTTTCATTTCCACTTCTTTTTGCAGTTTGATTTTATCCCTCAAATTTGTTTTTCCACAAGGTTAAAACAATACGCATCAGGTGGACCATTTAATGACATCACAGTTTTAAATTAGTGAGATAAGAGTATATTACCACGTGTTGCATTTTAAAAGATGTGTAGAAAGTAAATAAATAGGACCGCTTGGGTGGCTCAGTTGGTTAAGCCTCTACCTTCGGCTCAGTTCCATGATCCCAGAGTCCTTCTCCCTTTGCCCCTCCCACTGTTCATGCTTCCTCTCAAATAAATAAATAATATATTTTTTTAAAAAAGAAAATGAATGAAAGAAAGATGTGTAGAGTGATTAACTTGGCACTAGTTATAGACACGCAGACCAGGGAGATGGAATATTGTATAAGCACAACAGCTCCCATTTGGTCCACAGATACAAAGCAATGAAGAGAGCATTTCCATAAAGGAGAGTGTACTGATTTTATGTAAGAGACTTTCAAGTTTTAAGAAGTTTCTTTCACACATACCTTAGTTTGCTGGAAAACACATTCATGGCTTTGGTAAAATGGAGAACCAGGTTAGAGAAAACCTTTTCCACTAAAAATATGGAGAGATGCCTATCATACAAATGAGAGCAATACAAATCATAACCATCAAGACACTCTTAATTCCTGGCTGACCTTCCATTAAAGAAAAAACAACTGCTCAGGCACCAAGAATGAAAAGATACTTGAGAGCCTAGGTGGGGCTCACACATGTAGCTGCTAACCACTAATGGCCAGAGGATCCGTAACTTTGCCTATAGAGAAACTAAAGATAGGACCTTGGAATCTTGGAAAGAGTTAGAAATGAGACACCTGCATAAGGTCAGTTATACTCAAAGGAATATAATCTCAGTGAAAAGAGAGTAAAAGGAGAGCAAAACCTCAGGGTGCCTGGGTGGCTCAGTGGATTAAAGCCTCTGCCTTCAGCTCAGGTCATGATCCCAGGGTCCTGGGATGGAGCCTGGCATTGGGCTTTCTGCTAGGGGTGGGGGGAGCCTGCTTCCCCCTCTCTCTCTTTCTGCCTGCCTGTCTGCCTACTTGTGATCTCTGTCTGTCAAATAAATAAATAAAATCTTAAAAAAAAAAAAAGAGAGAGAGAGAGAGAGAGCAAAACTCCATCCACAAACCATTGTCAAGAAGAAAGTTTATGTCTGCTCTGGTACTCGTTGGGATATTTTTTTTTTTCCTTGAACAATTAACACAGCTGACAACTAGGTCTTTCCCAGTACATAACGAGAAAAGAAAAGTTCTTAAAAACAGAGAGAGGAAAACAAAATAAATTTTCTACAAGGATGAACAGCAGACAACTAACTGACATCTGGAAGCACTAATGTATGTCAGAAGACAATGTAACTCTGCCTTTAAAATGCTGAAGGAACAAACCATGAAAGACTTTGGATTCTGGGAAACAAACTGAGGGTTTCAGAAGAGAGGGGGATAAGGGAATGGGATAGCCAGTTGATGAGTATTAAAGAGGGCACAAGTGCTGATGAGCACTGGGCGTTATACACAACTAATGAATCGTGGAACAGTACATCAAAAGCTAATGATGTACTATATGGTGGCTAACCAAACATAATAAAAAGTAAAATAAAATAAATGCTGAAGGAAAGTAACTGCTAAAATAGTATTTAAGAATAAATGATAAACATATTTTCATGGAATTGTAGAAAATTCCTTTCCTACCTCCCTTTCCGGGGAGTATTACACTTCTTTTGCATCTACTGGGAATAGAAAGAGCAATTTATTTTATTATTACAACACCTTAAACACATTTTAAGTTTTAGGCACTGCTAAAAAAAAGAAAACTGTCATTTTGTGTGATGCCAATAAACAATATTGAATGGAATTTATATTACATCTATACATATCTCAAGAGAAAGAGAAGTAAAAAAAAATACTGACATAGGGAATTTTGAAAAAGATCAACCAAGTATACTCAAAATAATTGCAAGCAAAAATTTAAAAAAATGCCTAAATTAGTAAACAAGAATAAGCTGCAGTTCAACTGACTTAACCCAAAGCAAGAATGTATAAAATAAGTAATCTGTGAAGATTGGTCAAAGAGAAGAGAAACACAAATAAAATTATAAAATTTATAAAACTTTATTGATATTAATACATGTAGAACAAGTTACTGTATTAACATATAAATATTAAATATTAATATGTTAGGGTCCCTTATCAAAGGAGCGAAACTGATACAAAGCGAAGGTCAAGCAAAGCTTTATTTCGCACCAGCACTGAGAATCAAACCTCCGGTCAGGGCTGCCTCTAACAGAGAGCAACCCCCTCCCAGCCTCACAGATTAACTTTTATAAACCAAAGGCCATGTGGTTGAGCCTGGCCACACACAGGTGGCCAATGAGATTATAACACACAGAGAAGGTTGCATAGTCATGCTAGGTCACACACGGGTGACCAATTGAATTACAATTCACCCTATAGTAGCTATTTGAACTAGCCTATCACCTTGGTCAGAATTGGCGCCCAAAAGGTGCCCAAAAGGTGGGGTCCACATTCTTTGGTAGTTAGGGAGATACTATGTGCGTTTTACTGATTAGATGTCTCCACCTGGCCTGACTCATCCTTGTATTCTGGGCCCTGTTTTTAAGTAAGTTCCCCTGGCTGGCGGGGTGGGGGAGAGCAGGGTCAGTTTAAGTTTTACAACAACAAAATCACTGTTTAAACAACAAAATCACTGTTTAACCGAGATGGAATCGCTCTTTCTAAACAGGCCCTTACATAGATATAGATGAGGTAGATTTTATTAATAAATAATAAAACATGCAAAAGGATATAAGCACAAGCTAACAAACCATTTTATGGCTACATACATATATAATATAGCACAGATATACACTTGGTTATCACAAGTACTTAGGTTAGGATAACAATTTCCTCTGTATGAGGAAGAAGGAGGAAGGAAATCGGTCTGGATTTACTTACGAATATAATGGTAACTGCATTCAGGTTGACAAATAATTTTTTCTCAGTACTTGATAGATATTCCAATTTTGGGGGTATTTCTGGTTTTGCTACTATGAAATCATCAGCTAGTCTAATTTTCTTTGTTGAAAATCTGATCAGTGATACGTAATTTAAGACTCTTTCTGGGTCTTTGGGGTTTTTTTATATTCATCTTATGTGTTTGTATGTTGAGTTTTATTTTATTTACCTGGCTTAGGTAAATCGTCAATTTTATATTTAGGAAATTTAAATAAAATTAAAGTATATTAGTAAGTTTATCAGCCTTACAATCAAACACTTATCTATTATTTACAGTATACTTTGTTTAATGACATAAAAGATGCAAGTGTTTTAATACTTAATCCTTGTCATTTTCTCAGGAAACTTTATTTACTTATTTATTTATTTTTTGAAAGATTTTATTTATTTGACAGAGAGAGAGAGATCACAAGTAGGCAGAGCAGCAGGCAGGGAGGGGGGGAAGCAGGCTCCCTGCTGAGCAGAGAGCCTGATGCAGGACTAGATCCCAGGACCCTGAGATCATGACCTAAGCCGGAGGGAGAGGCTTAACCCACTGAGCCACCCAAGTGCCCCCCCCTTTTTTTAAAGGAAACTTATAATTAAGTGAGTTGAGGTAAACAGATATTTATCTATCTACACACACACACACACACACACACACAAACTTATATACAAAGATAACTTTCCATATGATACCTAAAAACTAAAGACAAAATTTACTAAGTTATCAATTCTTTATATTTTCTTCTACATCACTTACCATAGATATACTAACTTATATTTAGGGGATTAAACATTATTGTTTAAGTTGATTTACATTTCTACAGTCATATATTTATATTTCCATTGCAAGAAATACTTTTAAATTCATTTAACAGGCATTTATCAAACAGTATCTTTGTGTAATTTTCTAAGATTGTAACAGCAAGGAAAAGAAGAATAATAGCTATTGTTATTTTTATAAAGGTAATAAATTAAGATAGTTTTTACCAAAGATACAGATTACAAATGATTTTATCATATGCAAATACATTATAGAAATTTAATATTAAGCTAATCAATTTTTCTTTTAATCTTAGATGGTGTCAGGTTTTGCTAGATTTTAAATTAAATACAATCTAAATCCTCATCCTGAAGGAAGACCTTTAAAAAAGGACAAAAATTTCCTATGTAGAGCTTTAGGCTTGTCAGGAAAAGATTTTTAACATTGTAACAAATCAAATAAGGCGTAGAGATTTACTAGTCTCAAGGGACCCACAGCCTTTTTTAGGTGACTTTTAAAGGTCTTTTTTGAGTGGAAGATGTAGGAGACTAAGAAATAAAGTAAAGAACTGATTCATGATTCACACTAATAAAATAGTAAAGTCAGAATACATGCACATATTACAAATGCACAAAGGCAGCTCAGCTAATTCCTACAAGGTGAAATTTATATATTTCTCCTCTGAAGAAGTACAGCTAAGGGAGTGATAAATTGCAATGCTCCTGGGAATGCAAATAGAATCCTGGGTTCCCTATTCTCTTGCCAGATTTTTTAAGAAGTATAGGGATTTGGCAGACCCTTGAGCATTTTTCTGTGAGTGGATTTTTCTATATGATACTTCAGTATAAATCTCAGAAACAGATAGACAATAGTATAGTTGGATGGCATGTAGAGATCTTTATAAGTAGCAACTCAAATCTAAGTAGAATCTTGAGTTTTTCAGGGTAGGTATGAAAGCATAGTATTCCTTTTACAAGCATCTCACCACACCCTCTATCTCATGGCACTTGTCCTAATTGACAAGAAGCTGCTGGAGAAATTACATAAATGTTTTTGTCTTATGTAGTTTTCAGTCTTTTCATTGAATCACTGACACAAAAACATGGACAAATATCTTCAAACAGAGGGTCACACAATTTTCATATAAAAATATTTAGTTTAACATAATGTTTAATACATTTACACTAAGAACAAAAAATAGCATACAAAAAATTGTCATTTGTTTGCTTCAAATGAGTAAAAATTATAATAATTAAATCTCAGGAAATGAAATAGATGAATTCTCAATATCTTCATTATAGTAATATTTAATTTCTCTACTTGGAAAAACTAAAAAATTTTATTTGGCTTATAAGTATTAATATCTACCATATTAGAAATGAAAATATTTTTTATGAACTCCTATGAACACTAAAAAATAAGCCCATTATATTGACAATACTGAAAGATTAAAAAATATATTTTCTCAGGCACCTGGATGGCTCAGTGGGTTAAGCCACTGCCTTCGGCTCAGGTCATGATCTCATGATCCTGGGATCGAGTCCCGCATCGGACTCTCTGCTCAGCAGGGAGCCTGCTTCCCTCTCTCTCTCTCTCTGCCTGCCTCTCCATCTACTTGTGATCTCTGTCAAATAAATAAATAAAATCTTTAAAATAAAATAAAATAAAATAAAATAAAAAATATATTTTCTCCCAGAATAGTGATGAGTGGAAGCATTTTACATTTTTCCATTTAAAAAAATGTCTGGCTTGATAGAAATCTAAATTATTTTTTCTGTCTTTGTATTCAATCTGTTGATATGCTGTTTTGGTTGAAGTATGGCAAGAAATAATGGCCTTTTACTTAAAAAGTAGTGGCATTCCAAAAGGCTTTTCACCCAATTGTGAATATTCTTTGTTCAAATACACACTGGACAAGTGGGATGGTATTTTTCTTGCTAATACACAAACAAGGGACAAGCAGGTTTTCCTTTCATTTTTTAGAGGATTAGTTGCCAAGTGCAATATGATATCACATCAATAAATTTTCTGTATTCTGCTTCATTTAAATCAGAAGTTCAATATGAAGTAAGTTTCAAGCATTTGTAAAGAGGCTACAGAAAACAGTAATCACTGAGCAATTGAAACAAATAAGGCAACCCTATGTTTGCACATAGGGTTGAGGACACTTTCCTGGTTCCCATAGGAAAGAGAAACTCAAAATGAAGCCTACCAGTCATACTCAGTTAAGGAGACAAATTTAAGAACTGGTGGAGGCCATGGTAGCTAGAATTCATAAGGCAGAGTACCAAAGAAAAGAAAGTTACACATGGAAAGAGTTCCAGAAATTTGCCATAGGTTCCCTTGAATATTTACAGAATACTGATGAGAAAATTCATGTGAGGATGATTCCTGAGCCTGTGAATGATTCACCAGAAACAGGTAGGCAGAAAAATCTCCGGAGCACACACAAGGCCCAGTATGCACACCAGCCAGTGGAAAAACCTTTTAACGCATGGGGCATTGGTTAAAGTACTCAATATGCTATTGCCTAGGTAATGAGGGAATATTGACTCTACAATGAAAGATCTTCTGATCCATTCCAACAAAAAGTAAAAGCAAGTCTTGATAAGATTGAACAGTTTCTAAGTAACTATAACTCACACAATCTCAAAAATACTTATAGGAATATAAAAATAGCCAGCATCTAACAAGTTATGAATTATAAAGCCTAACATCCTATCAAAACTCAAAAGGAATGCAAAGCAAAAAAAAAAAAAAACCTTGAGGATTTCAATCAACAGAAACAGACCCAGACTATTGACATCAACATGCTTGGGGTCTGTCTCTACCACCTGCATTGACATGGTCTGGATCCATTTCTGTTGATTGATTTCTTGCTTTGCATACCTTTTGAGTTTTGATAGGATGTCAGACATTATAATTCATAACTTGTTAGTTGGTGGTTTTTTTATATTCTTTTAAGTATTTTTGAGATTGTGTGGAATACAGTTGTCTAACTGAACATAATAATAAAAAACAGAAAAGAAACAGACCCCAAAATATCACAAATGAAAACACACTTTTAAACAACCCATGAGTTAAACAAGAAATCAGAAAGAATTCTGAAAATGAAAACAAAAACACAGCATATTAAAGTCTTGGGGATATAGCTAGTATAGTACATGGAGGGAAATTTATAGTATTAACTACCAATATTAAAAAGGGAAGAAAATTCTAACATAAGTTGCCTAAAAAACCAGAAAAAGAAGAGAAGATTAAAATCAAAGTAAGGAGAAGAAAAAAATAGTAAATAAAAATAGTGAATAAAAGCAGAAATAATCAGAGCAGAAAACTGGAAAAAAAAAGAGAAACTCAATAAAACCAAAATTATTTTTTAAGAAGATCGATGAAATGATAAATTGATAAAACTATCCAGTTTGATCCAGGAAAAGAAAAGACATAAATTCCAATACCAGGAATTAGGGAAATTGTTGAATTCTACAGATACTAAATAGATAATTTAAAAATGTTATTAACAAGTATACTCTAGTTATTTCAGCAACATAGGTTAAACAGACAAATCTCTTTAAATTTACAAATTTAAATTTATAAATTACCAATGCTAAATTAAGGAAACAATTGTCAGAATAGCCTGAATTTCTAATTAAAAACCTTTGCCAAAAGTAAACCCCAGTGGTTTTCTGATGAATTTTTAGAAACAATTAAAGAAAATTATACTTATTCTACATAAAATCTTTCAGAAAATTGAAGAGAAAGGCACACTTCCCAATTAATTCTATAAGGACAATATACCTTGATCTAAAAAATAGTCAAATAAATTATATGAAAAGAAAACTAAAGATCAATATCCTTCATGAAGTTATGTGCAAAAATTCTTAACACCAATTGAATTATACTTTGAATGGCTGTCTTATGATAGTTTTGTAAAACACACATTGTTCATTTAGAAATTATTATTTCTATTGAGTGATAAAAATCTTTTAAATTTTGACACATTTTCATATATAATATTTAAAAATCCTCTTTATTAATATCATTGTCAATCCCACTATAGAATTTAAGTAGTGGGAACCTGGAAAGCTCACATTGGCACACATTAATTTCCCTCCTCTACAAAATAAATTTTTTTAAGACAGTTCAAATTTTTACATAAAAACATATTCTTTGAAAAAAATTGCTTAGTTCACTTTGTAATTAAGCCCACAATTATTTTTTCCTAACAAAACAAACCCATTTAAAAGTGCAATAGTAGTGGTATGCATACTTGTCATTTTATTATAATAATCATTAAAAAGATGAAGAGGAAATGGTCAATACTTGATAAAATTAAAATTTTCTACTTATACCTCAAGGACATCCTAAGTAACATATTTTTATTAAGTCAAGAACATAGTGGAACAGAACATAATGAGTATAACTAAGTACAGCTTCTTTCCACTGCTTTTATTTGTGCTAAATTGCCTGTAATTTTACCCATGGTTTTCAACAGACGGAAAAAGGTAAATGACATCTTACCAATAATATAAACATATTTGACACCATGAACCCCCTGAAAGAGTCTTACGGATCACCACGTTTCTATAAACTACCCTTTGAGAACCATTGGAATGGAAATTGTTATGGGAGAAGTACACACATAATTGGCTTTCAGAATATTTTAATTTTTTAAGTCAAAAGTATGTTTTATTTATTCCAATAAGTAATACTGTAAGTGGGGCACCTGGCTGGGTCAGTTGGTAGAGTGAGCAACTCTTCTCAGGGTTATGAGCTCAAGCCTTACTTTGGGTGCAGAGGGTACTTAAAAATTAAATCTTTAAAAAAAAAAAAAAGAAATACTGTAAGACTTTGTAGAAGTATTATATAACAGCTTTCAAAAATGGGAAGAGCTATTAACATTGGAATTTCAATGGTGGACAGAATCTATTAAGTAGAAGAGAGACATGAGCATGGAAGAAACATCCAGAGGCAGAGTTCCCAACTCCTTGAAGGGGATATAGATACTACTTAAAGGGAATGATAGAGACATTTGCTGGAGGCAAGCACCTGTGATAAATAGGTTACACATTAGAAGGCTGAGTTTACAACACCCTGACCTTGTGCTTTCTAAGATCTTGGGGCTAACAAATTAAGAACCACAAATGCAGAGCCTGTGTTCTCATCTTTCACCTCTGCCCCAGGGTAACCCCTAGACTCATTATAATACATTTGCACAGTGGTTGTAGCCCTCATCACCCCATGCAGAAAGGCTGCCAAGACAGTTCCAATACAAACCTTCTAGGGTCAAAAATGTCCCCTCCCCACCTGGAGGAGGAGTTACCCAAGTGACTAATAATGATGAGTGCCATAAGGCAGTACCCCATTGTACCTCACAGCCTTCCCAAGCCCAGAGAAACACAATAAATATCCAATCCCAAGACAATCCAGGGCTGATTTCACCTCTTGAAACCTGCCTGTCTCCCACTTTGAGTGTGTACTTCTGCTTTAATAAACTGTTTTGTGCTCACTACTTTTCTTCTGGCTGTCTTTATTCTAGCGTGGATCCCCACGTAAATCTTTTCCTGGGGAATCCAGGGATCAAGTCCTTCATTGACATAAAGCAGACTCTCATACTGGTAACAGTTCAACATTCAGAAATCATAATTATCTGAGATAAAAATAAATAAAACCTTCTGTAGTGACCAAAAAAGCATGAACTTATTTTAAAATTTTGTATATTAACCAAACAGGGTTACAGTGCAACCATGTGGAGTATGCAAATGAATGCATATAAGTTTATCCCTAACAACTTTGTCTTTTTTTTCTCATTTTTTCAAAGACAGTTCTGGTTCTTATTTTTTTTTTTTAAGATTTTATTTATTCATTTGAGAGAGAGAGAGAGCATGAGTTGGGGGAGAAGCAAAGGGAGAGGTAGATTCCCCTAAGAGCCAGAGCCCAATGTGCAGCTTAATCCAAGGACCCTGGGATCATGACCTGACAAGAAGGCAGACACCTAACCATCTAAGCCACCCAGAAGCCCCAACAACTTTGTCTTAGAAGTAAATGTATAAATCATCAGTACTTATATGTGAAAATAGAGCTATTATGTTCTCTTGAAGCAGTATGTCTACATTTTTGTCATCCTCTAAAATAAAAACTAGTATTTCTCCTGTTTAGATGGATGGTCTGTTTATTAAATGTAGTCTCATGCTATTTTGCTAAAATATAAACCTAAAAGTAAGTGTTAAAATAACTCTGCTTTCCAGTGGAGAAAAAAGGTTCACAAAACTGTTTGTACTGTTTATTATCTAATTATAAATCACACAATATTTTTTTGCTGTGAAATATTTTCAACAAAATAACATTCCTTTACTTTTTACTTTGAATTGTATTTATATAGTCATAAGAAAACCCATACATACATATATTTTATAACTCCAAGTTTCTTCAGGCTTACTAGCATATAGATATTAATTTGGAAACTATATAATGTTAAGACTTGGATAGAAACATTTATGTGGACTTGCATAAATCAAAGAATATTAGACTCGTAAACTGCCTGAACTCTTTCAGTTGATAGATAGATGACAAAATATAAGATAATCCCTATATTCAATATATGTAAGACAAGATAAGATATATTCCATTTCCATGGGCCTAAAAGACTGTGAGCCCCACACACCATGCCTACTGAACCTAATGGTAAGTTGGCCCCACTTCCTACTTCTCCATTATTCCAGCTTCCACCAAACCATCCTTTCAGCAGGGCAACCCTTGCCATAGTTCTGGCATCCACAAGATGGTCCTAGCTTCTGAAATCGTGTAATACAACATTCCAGCTTTAGAGAAGATAGCAAGATTTGTTCTGGGGGTAGAAAAAGAATAAATGAAACAAGATGGGATCGGGAGGGAGACAAACCATAAGAGACTCTTAATCTCACAAAACAAACTGAGGGTTGCTGGGGGGAGAGGGGTCAGGAAAGGGTGGTGGGATTATGGACATTGGGTAAGGTATGTGCTATGGTGAATGCTGTGAAGTGTGTAAACCTGGTGATTCACAGACATGTGTCCCTGGGGCTAATAATACATTATACGTTTATAATAAATAAATAAATAAATAAAAATAAAATATAAAAAAATAAGAGAAACAAGAAATGAAAACAAGAAATATTTAAAAGTACTTAAAATGAAGTTTACAAAGATCTTTTTTGGAAGATATACCAAAGCTCTCCAGATACATAAAGAACAAAATACTAAATTTGAATGAGCAAACAATCATATACATTCACAGAAAATCCACTAATAACCAGAAATTCTCATAGATGATACATTTTACTATTGTAACTTTCCTATTCTTTTTAAAGATTTTGATTTATTTTTCAGAGAGAGAGAGAGCACAAGCAGGGGAGCAGCAGGCAGAGGGAGAAGCAGGCTCCCTTTTGAGCAGGGAGTCTAAGAGAGGACTCAATCCCTCCACCCTGGGATCATAACCTGAGCTGAAGGCAGATGATTAGCTGACTGAGCCCTCCAGGCATCCCTTCTGTTACATATGAACTCTATTTTCATGAGAAGTTTCATGTCAACCAATAAGCGCACCCCATTTGTGTTTAAGAATTCTCACTGATACAAAGAATCACAGTGTTTAATTGAACTTTATAAGCATTATAAACTCATATACATATTTATATAAGTTTATCTGCAGGTTATTTTGAATGTTGGGTTATTATCAAGCTACTGAATCTCTTCCCTTTCCCTTGTAATTTCATCTTCAACAAGAGTAATGGTTTTAGTAATTCAGATGTTTTTGAAGTTGAGTTCCTAGAGGTAATTTTATAAATGCTCACCTCTCCTCTTTGGCTTATCAATACCTCAGGTCTTTCATTAAACACTTGTATTTATCAAGATCCCAAGCTTTTAAAAACTTTTAGAATTATTAAATGAATAACATTTTTTCATCATATTTTATTAAGGAATCATTTGTTATGCTTTAATTTTGGTATACTTAATTTGCTTCATTTCATTTTACTTTCTTTTTGTAAAAGTATAAAATCCAAAAATCACTTGAATCAGTTAGGTGGATTAACTCAATGATAGTGTCTGTTTGTTGTTGCAGCTCTCTTGCAAGTGGTAACATCTCTCGATAATAAATGTCTTACAAATGGTATCTTCTATCTGTAAAAAAATGTTAATAGTTTTAAAGCCTTCATCAAAATGTAAGTTTCTATTTGGGAAATTCATATTGACTCCCTTCTCCACAAAGTCTCTTTCTCCTTATCTTTACCTCATTCTTTCTTCTTCTTTTATCTCTTCCTTTCTTCTTCTCTCTCATTTTTGTCTTTGTTGTTTTTGTTTTGTTTTGGTTTGGTTTTTACTCTCAGTAATAGAACAGCTGCTCAAACTTGCCTGTCAAGTAAGGATATTTCTTCATGTTTAATGTGTATTAGTGTGAAATTTCTGCCATGTATTCCATGTTTCATAAATTAAATAAGGAAAGAAATAAAAAAAAATTAACGAGGATGATCAAATTAGTTTGTTAGAAGTGAAGTCCAGAGCTTACATTCCAAAATAAGAACACTAACTTCGCTCATGCAAATCTGCTCATGAAAATGTTCTATGAAGTTTTTCATTTGAGAAACTAAAAGAAACTAATTGAGAAACAAATGCATATTTAATACCAATTATTTTTTTTAATATTTTATTTATGTATTTGACAGACAGAGATTACAAGTAGGCAGAAAGGCAGGCAGAGAGAGAGGGGGAAGCAGGTTCCCTGCTGAGCAGAGAGGCTTATGCAGGGCTAGATACCAGGACCCTGAGATCATGACCTGAGCCGAAGGCAGAGGCTTATCCCACTGAGCCATCCAGGCACCCCCCAATTATTATTAGTCAACAAACCCATCATAAAATTAATAGTATTATTTTTTAGTATTTTTCTGTTTGGGGAGATTCGTGAAAGAAATTGCCAGTTTGAGGGTTGCATGGGTGGCTTAGACATTGTCTGCCTTCACCTCAAATCATGATCCCAGGTTCCTAGGATTGAGCTCCACTTGGGCTCCCTGCTCAAGGTTGGGGATGTGCCTCTGCCGCTTCCCTTCCCCCTGTTCCTGCTTGCTCTCCTCTCTCTCAAATAAATAAAATCTTAAAAAAAAAAAAATGCCAGTTTGAGAATAGTATTTTCTTCTAAGCATCTTTTTGCCACTTACTTACATGCCATACTAGTGAGCTGAATGAACATATTTTATGAAATAATTGGTCTTCTGTTAAAGGTAAGGTGATTGAGGATAAGAAATTTCCCATCCATATTGTTTATTTTTAAAACTTAATTATATCCACAATGATAGAATCTCTTTTGGACCTATAATACTTGGAGCATTTACATTTATTTACAGTTAAGATATTATAAACTTAACCAGGAGCTGTGACTGCTCTAATTCTCAATAAAACACCTATGGTTCAGAATGATAAAACTAGCAGAGGTCTTTCCATGCATTCACCAGTTGCTTCAGAATACCAAAAACAGTGTTTCCATATATTATGTTACCCTTTTACTAGAAGATGGGCTGGATGATTTAAAGCGTACTACATAAGTAATTTCATAAAAGATTATTACAAAACTCATCAGACACTGCATTTTCAAATTCACTTATTCTCAGTAGCTTATAAATTATTTTCTATTTATAGTGAGCACATACTTTCTATGTGGGTGTGTATTTTAATTTTTAGTAAAGGGCAGGGGTTCAAAAACTTGCATTAACTTTGAGTGGTTAATCAAGATCTGAAATCTTTAAAGATTTGATGTTTTATTTTTTCTCCAGGCATTACACACTGATTATGCACACTTTCTTTGCCTTTCCATTAAGTACAGGAGCCTTACAAAACAAATTTTAAATGTTTTATTTTGTTTCATTAACAGGGCAGTGTTTAAAGAAAAAAGTGATTCCCACTCACTTTACTGCAATGAGTAATGAGTAAGTCATTAAAATATTTACTTAAGCAGAATTTATTCTATGTTCATGTATCATTTATATTTCAAAACTTTCTTACATGAAACAGTGAAGTGGGCAAATATTGTCATAATCTTATTATCTTACCAAGTAAGTAAATTTTTGTTGGTATTGTGGAAGTTTAGAGGCCTGATAGTTTTCTTTCTCATCTTTGAATATCAGCCACATTAGTGATTTGATTTTTCCCATTGCTCAATGTCTATTAAATACATTTAAGAAATGCAAGAACAAACAACTTAAGATAATGCTATTAGATAAACTTGGTATCCAACATAGTTTTTAGATGTGAAATGTTTTTGGTGTCGCCACTTTTGGAGAGTTTTCCCAGGCTGATAAACTAGTTAAATAAGACACTTTAATAATGAAAATTTTAAATCTGTTTTAAGTTCTACTTCTGAGCAAAAATATTAAAGAAAAATTCAATTTTGAACTTTCAATTTCAATTTCTTCAATTGTTTTTAAAAAAACAAAAAGGATAGTAAGGGAGTTCACCTATTTATAACTTTCTTTTTAGTTTTAATACAACTTAGGTTAAAGAAAAGTCAGATAATTTCTTATCCTTTCAAATTATCAAAATATTTTTATATGAGTTGTTATTATGTAGACTCTTTATCAGAACAACTTTCGATTTATAGAAAAGTTGACAAGATGGTACAAAGAGTTCCCAAATATCCACACCCAGTTATGTGTATTATTTACAAGTTACAGGACTGTGGTACATGTGCCACAGTTAATGAATTAATACTGGTTTATTATTATTAACTAAAGCCCATATATTATAGTTTTTGCCTATGTCCTTTTTGTGTTCCAGGATTGCATTGAGAATAATTACATTACATTTATACATCATGTCTCCTTGGCTATGGCAGTCTTTCAGACTTTCTTTGCTTTGATGACATTTACAGTTTTAAGGAGCATTGAACAAATATTTTGTAGAATGTCTTTCCAATTAGGACTCCCTAATTGTTTTTTTTTTTTTTCAGGATTGCATTAGATTGGGGTTATTGATTTTGTGGAGAAAGACAACAGACTCAAGCTGTCAATCTCATCGCATGATATCAAAGGCCTATACTATCCATAGGATTTACCACCATTGACGTTCAGCACCTAGCTGACAATGTTTGTCAGTTTTCTTCCCTGTAAAGTCAATCTTCTCAACCCCCACCCCTACTGTCTATACAGTGTTCTCTGTACTGGAATGCTGTGAATAGTCCGTACTTAAGAGAGTGAGGAATTATGATTCTATTCCTTAAGAGCCAAGTCTCTACATAAATTATTTAAAATTCTGCATGGGATATTTGTCTGTCATCTCAGGATTATTAATTTATCCAGCCATTTATTTATATCAGTGTAGAGTAATGGATATGTATCTTAAATTAAAGAAGACCACATCATTTTATTTACTTTATTGCCCAAATTTTTATAGATTTGACCTTGAAAAACTCTCAGTTGGCTCCTGTACTCTTTTGACAATCCCATCAATGTGTGGGGGTTTGGGATTTTGTTTTTGTCTTTTGTAGTATTTCAAGATGTTCCAGCTTACCTTGTACATACCCTGTCCTAGACCCAGAATCAGCAATTTATCTAAGCAGAGAATTACCAAATTTCAAAGAACTACCAAAATTTCCTCTACTCTTATAGGAAAATGGCAGTGGAACCAAGATCCCAGGTCTAGTTGTGTTCTTACTATCAGGGTATCATTTCTTTTAGTCTCGCTCATTTGACAGAGCAAGGATATATATGTGTGTGTGTATTATCATGTGTATATATATATTTTTTCTCCCAGTCAGTGACTAGTCCTTTCATTGTTTTAGGAGGTTACAGTAGAGCAAAAATTTCAATTTCAATAAATTCTCAAGTTAATTTTCTCTTTCATAAATTGTAACACTGGTTTCATATCTAAAAACACATCACCAAATCAAAAGTCACATAGATTTTTTTGCCTATGTTTTTCCTTGGAGTTTTATAGTATTGTTTTATATTTCATATTATAATGCATTTGGTTTATTTTTTGTGAAAAGTGTGAGATCTTCCATGTGTCTCCAGATAAGATTTTTGGCTTATGAGGTCTAATTTGTTTTTAGCATCATTTGTTGAAAAAAAAACAGTCATTTCTCCATTGGATTTCCTTTACTCCTTTGTCAAAGATCATTTTATTACATTGGCATGATTCCATTTATAAGTTACTATCTGTTCCATTTATTGATGTGTCCATTCTTTCATTAATTTCATGATATCTTGATTACAATAGATTCAAATTAAGTCTAGAAATAGGGTAGCATCAGTTCTCAAATGTTCTATTCTTTTGGTATTTTTTAGTTACTTGGGAGCTCCTGTTTTTCCATACAAATTTTAGAATTAGTTTGTGTATCTATAATACAGCTTGCTTGGATTTTCACTGGGATTATTTTAGATGTATAAATCAATTTAGTAATGATTGCCATCTTTAAAATATTGAGTCCTTCTATCTATGAACATGGAATGACTCTTCATGTGTTTAGATTCTTTTTCATATATTTATCAGTATAATTTTTTTTTCTCCACAGAAATCCTGCACATATTTTGTTAGATATTTATGTACCTACTCTTTGGTATTATTGTAATAGATATACCATACTAATGCCACTCAAAATATGCTGGAGTAACTTCATTAATTTCAGACAGAACAGACTTTATTTTTTTTTTAAGATTTTATTTATTTATTTGACAGAGAGAAATCACAAGTAGACGGAGAGGCGGGCAGAGAGAGAGAGGGAAGCAGGCTCCCTGCTGAGCAGAGAGCCCGATGCGGGACTCGATCCCAGGACCCTGAGATCATGACCTGAGCCGAAGGCAGCGGCTTAATCCACTGAGCCACCCAGGCGCCCCCAGAACAGACTTTAAAATAAAGAAAACTATCATGTGTAAAGAGAAATATTACAAAGTAGTAAATGGATCAATTCTTCATGAGGACAAGTTGTTCACCCTGTATTTTTTATTGAAGGCTGGCTTTTCATCTGAAACTGATGCAGGCAGACTGGGTCTGAGGACCCAAAGGGGGACCAACAGGACCAACCAAGAGGGTCCTTGGCTTCATGAAAGATGGGAATCAAACATGAGCCAGCAGGAAGTGAGAGTAGAGTTTATTGAAGATGCAGAAAGAGCAGATACAAATGGAACATCTGAGAGACTTAGAAAGGAAAGGAGCAAAAGTTCATCCTTGCTTGGGGTCAGATGGTTTTTATTGAGGATCATGGTCTGGTGTACATGTCCCCTTACATATCCAGGAACTGGTCAGAACAAAGATGAGGGTCCAGGTGATATTCCTCACTGCCAGGGGTCTTGGCCTCAAGACCCCCTTCTAGCTCTGTTGGTCTGGAATATACATATGAGAGCTGCATCTGATCATTCTTACCTTGTCCTTCCTTAGATATAATCTATTCTATAGAAATCATTACCTCCTTGTCTCTTACAAAGAGAACACAGATTATTTGCATTCTGAGGCATGTGTAACGTGGGATAGGAGTGCAGGTCCTAGCAAGAATAGAAGCAGGAAAAGGAAAAAAAATAGGTTCTTATGGGGTACTTCTGTCTTTTATGGGCTTTCCTGTCTCAGAACTATCACAAACAGCATTCTGTACAGCAACATGGCATATGAAGAATTACTAAAAAATTGCTAATTATAAGAATTGAATTAGATTATTATTTGTATATATAATATATAATATTAATAATAATATTTATATATGCATATATATAATTATACATATATGTATATGCTATTAAATAATATTGTGTGGATCTAACTTACTTGAAAGATCTTTAGTTCAATGAACAGGAAACCCAGAATAGAATCTTTGCATAAAATCACTTGCTTTTGTTAGAAGTTAGTTAGTACAGGTAGGTAGGTAGGGCCAGGGTCCTCAGCAAGAAAATATGGTGTCAGGACAGCTGAGATAAAACAGCACTAATATCCTCCTTTACAACTTAGACAGGATCACACTAGCATTCTGTTTTGCAGCCTTTGCAGAAATGACCTCTACAAAATGTCCTAAAATAAGACAGTTAACCACAAGGTATTTGTCACTATTATGGGCAAGGGGCAGTTAAGGCATAAGCACCCAGATGTCAGCAAAAAAGAACATCAGCATGCAGACATTAACCTAATAGGTAGACAGATACATGACCAAAGTCCGGAGTGGCACCACTCAGCACACCCTGATTGCTTAAGATAGTTCCACAAAAGAGCTCATAAAAACCTCTAAACTTAGAAACCCCAAGGGTAACCCTGTTGGATCCCTTCCCTCTTTGGGAGGTTCGTACTCTTGCTCACTGAACTTTGCTTTGCTACCCACCACTCTTCCCTTCTTCTGGTCTAACTATTCCTTCTTCAAAGCAGCATGACCAGGAATCATGGGCATTAAAGGCAGAGAAATCCTGCAACACTTTAAGTGCTATACATAGAACCATAGACATAGTAGTTTTAGAAGTGTGTGTTGTACAGTAGCAATTCAATTGTGGCTTAAAAATGTTTTTAAGATTTTTATATTTTTACATTAATCTATAGTATTAATTTTTATGACAAGTCAATGAGATAATAAGAATAATTAGCACAGCACCTAATACTACAAGATGAAAAAATTGACTTGAAAGGCACAATAAAAGAATAGGAAAATGAATAAATTATGTTGCTTGCAAATATCAGTCATTCTGCTGTTAGCTATTTGGATCACTGTTTATGAAGGATTTTATGGGTATGACCAGACTCGTTTAAGAATACACCTAGTGGTTACTATTCTTTTTCTCCCCTATTCTTAGATATAGGGAATGCTATCAGAATGGCAATAAAATATTAAATAAGTAGAAAACTATAGTGACAGGATTTTTAAGGATAGGTTGCTTTCAAATCAGAAATGTTAAATAAATCTTGATAGCCAAGTTGACCACCACAATACAGTTACAGTGAAAGAGTAAAGAGAGTGTTTTATTAAAAAACCACCACAACTTTGGAACACGAATGTGGTTATGAAAATACATTAGCGACGGTAGTACCGAAAATTATCTCCTAGAATTATAATTAAATTGAGCTGTGGTAACATTTGTGATCCCAAATGAACATATAAACATTCTACAATTTTCTACTATGTCTGTTGTATATTTCACAATGTAAATTTTAGAAATGTTAGGGAAACCTAAGTTTGGAAACTAGCAAGTACACACTGACCAATTCCATCTGAAAGAAAGCAAAGCACATTGTTCTGAAATTGAGTTACTATCTTGCATTTCCTCAGTGCAACGTGAAGGGTTTGGATTGTTTCCTACATACCCAATACAGAATAATGCATTTAAAGCAAAAAAGGGATGCACACAATAAAGGCTCCTTTGCCCCCCACACAAAGAGTACAGAGAGGCCTTTGTAAGAGATTCAGGTCATAATGAAAGAATGAAGAGCCCTACAAAATGTAGCTCAAATTGAGCTCTTTGCTTTCTTAAAAATGAATCTGGAAAACTTCCCAGATTATTACTGCTTTTATAAAGGCAATATCTCTTTGAATGGTATGCCTGAAAATGGAGTGAAAATGTAAGAGCTTAGTCTTATCATCAATGCAGAGACTGTGGACCTTGATTTTTTTTCTAGTGTTGCTTAAGTATTTTCAAGATTGTTTGCACCTTTGTTGATCCACCTGCAAAACTTGATATTTTACTCAACACACATACTTAAAAGACTCATTATTCCAAATAGACCAGTAAAAGAAGAGAACTTTATACTTCTTATTCAAATCTAAAAATAAGAGAATGGGTTATACAAAAAGAGTTACATAAGTCTTTAAAACATCGTATTTTATAAAACAAAGGAAAATTATCATTGGCTTTTAACCCTAAATTTGATTTCACCTTTTCCCTTTATTTAGCTTTAGTAAGAAAATGATCATCTGCTAATTTGCTTTTATAATTCATATCTCCCACAGAAATTTTAATTAATGCATAAGACATAAGCAAAGAAATTTAGAAACAAGCAAATTTGTTTGGTGTTTAAGTTTGGAGGTCATGCATTAAAATAAATCCCTAAAACCTTAGTGACATTCTTTGCTTTAATTTTTTACTTTTGGCTAGGTTATACTATAAATATTTTTGGATGATTCCCATTACATATATAGGTCAACAGTTACAATAAAAAAAAAAATTCTGAAATTCAGCCTCATAAGATTCCTGAATGAGAAAAATTATTTACTTTGCCAAAAGTATTAGGCTGGTTTTTGTTTGTTAGTTTGGTTTTGCTTAAAAAAAATGGTTATCTCTATCTGAACTTCCTTCTGTTAAAAGTATTAAAGGAAGTCATCTCCCTCCTGAAGTGATTCAGACACCTGAAAATGAAATGTAGTTATTTTGTTCTACTAAGTGAGACACTAGAATTACACTGGCTCCAGGCAAGTTGGAGAACAGGAGGTTTGCCTTGAGGATACATACTAATTTAGGCTTGCCTCCTGTGGCCAGTGGTTCACTTCCTCCTGACAGAAAATCTATGTAAAGCTCCCAGGAATACAAACTCTTTGGATTAAGTTTAGAATCCAGAATTTTCATTGAAGACCGGAGATGTGATTAAACAAAAACTAAAAAGTACATAAGATACATGGAAAAGGAAAGCATTAGAACCATGACACGTAATGATTCATTTGCTCTTTAAGTAAATTGTTAAGCATGTATCTGTAATAAAATGAACTTATGAGAAATATTATCTTAGTTCCCAACGTTCAAATTTATTTTTTTTTAATTGGGGTTCTTGGGTCGCTCAGTCAGTTAAACATCTACCCTCAGCTCAGCTTGGGGTCCTGGGAGAGAGTCCTGCATAAGGCTCCCTGCTCAGCAGGGAGTTTGCTTCTCCCTCTCCCTTTTGTCTCTGCTCATGTTCTCTCTGTCTTGCTCTTTCTCTGTCTCTCAAGTGAATAAATAAAATCTTAAATATTTTTTAAATTTAAAATGTCCTTTTCTATGATTTCCAGAAAGTCATGTCATCGAAATTTACTAGTCTTTCAAACTTTGGAAGAAAACATTCATTGTTCCCAGTGAAACATCTAGGAAAATATATTAAGTGAGAATATATGATGTTACACCCATGCAATGAAATGTTAAAGACATATACTTGAACTGATCATCCACAGAAAAATATAATCCAGTCCTTAAACTGTATACATTTGATTAAAAAAATTAGAAAAGTGTTAGAAACTAGGGAAATAAATACCAAATACCTATTTCTAGTTAGAATCTTTTATAAAATCCCAGTGTTTAATCTTGCTCATTTTGTTGATCACATTTTGATAGATGTAATAAATGTATGCATGTTGAACCTTTACTAATTTATTCTGTTTTAAAATTGTCCTATTTGGAAGAGTGATGTTCTAAGTAATGGTATCATTGTATCAGCTAATAGTGATTAATCAAAACTTTGACATTATTCCCAGAAATTCTATTTTAGTGTTAATTCTTCCAGTAACTATGAAAATAATATTAATATTTTTATTGTAATAAGATACTTTGTAAATACTCTGTTTAAGCCAACAAAAGAGGAAATAAAAAATGAGTATTTTTTAAAAATCAAACTAATCATTCATTATTTTTTAGTAAACACAACAGAACTAAAAGAAGGAAAATAAGTATACTGATATAAAAGAAAACCTATATTTTATAATGCAATTTTAAGCATTATATTATTGCTATAGTAGATAGTTTCACAGAAGTAGTAGAACTATAGTATGGGAATTCCATTTTTGAATGTATGTAATACCAAGTTAAGAAAGATAGCTTGGAAAAACAAAACAATAAGTAAATGAAGGTAAAGAAATACAGTACATTAAAAATTATATCAGCACATGGGAAAAGTCCCAAAGGAAGCTCAAATGCTACCAGCTGGAAAACAATTTATAGTCTATCGATATGTAAGTAAGAATGTTTCAATCTTTCATCTTTGCAAGCTGTGGAAAACAAGAGTACACTTACAGAACAAAAATTAATCACATTGCTATTTAGCTATTATTTTTGTCTGTAATAGGATTCTATGATGTATTATAAATGGCCTAAGGATTAAGTTTGATTTAGATGTTTTCAGATTTCATTTGTATTGTTTTCTTCTACAAACCCAAAATCACCATTTTATTATTTGAACTTTTCTAATTTTCTCCTGAATACCTTTGTTTTTAATTTTCTCAAAATAAATCTAAACCTACTTCCTTCAATTGATTATCTGTTACTATATACTAACTTCAGGTGTTCAAAACAGCTTCCAAACTATTCTTTTACCCCATAAAATCTCCTCACACCTGAAGACAACATTTTATAGTAATAACTTTGTACTGTGCACCAACCCCCTTAAAATAAAAAAAGTTAGTTAAAATATACTAACAAAGCCAATAAGCATATATTTTACTCCATTAGTGATTACATATATTTCATAACATTATAATAATATATCATCTGTATTGGTAAGAAAAAACACCATGCAACTTCAGATATAATGTTAGGGAAAAAGTTTTTCTCATGAAAACACTTAGAAAAGCTGTATAAAACTGAGTACTTTTTAAAAAAAATTTTTTTTGGATATTTTATTTATTCATTTGAGAGAGAAAGAGAGAGAGCACAAGGAAGGGGAGAGGGAGAGGGAGAAGCAGACTCTCTGCTGAGCAGGGAGTCCGATGCAGGACTTGATCCCAGGACCCTGGGATCATGACCTGAGCCAAAGGCAGACACTTAACAGTCTGAGCCACCAAGGTGTCGCAAAACAGTACTTTTCAATGCATACTGAATCTTAAGAAACAAGTAAAAATACTAATGAAATACTAATGAACACCGAATGAAGAAGGAACTCAAAATCACAAGATTTTGCAGCCACATTAACCTATATACTCCATTTTAAAACACAGGCCCAGGATGCATAGTAAAAGGCAAAAAATCACTGTATAAAAGCAATTCAGATCTAATGTATAGACATAGAAATGTAGAGTAGATAAGTAAGATACATAAAAGGAAACTTGTAAATTGTTAGAAAAATCTAAAGAATGTACAAATAATATTATACAGAAAGAAAATAAACAAACAAACAAGGTGAGAGACAGATTGCACATCAAAAATAAGTATCTTGAAGAAAGGCTTGAGATAATGAGAAAGATGCTACAATTAAGCAGAAATTCGCCAGGAACTCTCTAGAAATGTCAGAAGGTGCAGTTGTTTGAAAAATAAATTCAACAAGTTCAGGATGGAATAAATAAAAATAACTAGACATTTTGTAAAGATTCTGCACAGAATGTCAAAAGATCTCAAAAATAACCACAGAGAAAAGACAGAGTATTTTTAAGTGTTAAACTGCAATTGATATCAACCTTCTCAACAGAAAAACACAAGTCCAAAGAAAAAAGAATGGGGGAATATAACCATTGAATGAAGAAATATTTACCAACATAATTAACCAACATAATTATTAATAACCAATGACAGATACTTAAGTGAAATAACTACTATAAGTATAGGATATCCTCCAGGAGTAAAATAATATAGTCTGGAAAAAGGTAGTGAAATATTAAGAACAGTTCTGAGCCACTAAGCTGGTGAACATAGGTGCATGCCTAAGTAAACATCCATTAAAAAATAATATCTGCTTCTCTAGTTTTAACAATTCTTTTTTTTTTTTTAAGATTTTTTTTTTTTTTTTTTTTTTTGTCATAGAGAGAGAAGCGAGAGTGAGCACAGGCAGACAGAGTGGCAGGCAGAGGCAGAGGGAGAAGCAGGCTCCCCGCCAAGCAAGGAGCCCGATGCGGGACTCGATCCCAAGATGCTGGGATCATGACCTGAGCCGAAGGCAGCTGCTTAACCAACTGAGCCACCCAGGCGTCCCTAGTTTTAACAATTCTAAAGTTGTGTTATTCAGCATGAGTGTATTTTATTGAATAATTTTTTTATTTAGTTAAATCAAGTGCAGCTCTAAGTATTGAGAGAGTTATCTATAAAGAACACTGAACATTAAAAAATGATATGGGAATGACTAATCACAAGAAGAGAAGCAAAGGAATAAAAGTAACTTTGCAAATCCAATAAAAAAGGATTTGGGGTCCAAATAAGGAAAAAAAAGATAATAGAAAGAAATGTGGTAAGTAGAAAGTACCAAAAGATGAAAGAAATACGTCACAATATACTAGTTATTGAAATAAATGATAAGAGATTTAACTCACAAGATTTAAAAAAATGTTAAATGTTTAAAAAATAAAAGTAGAGAGGCACCTGGGTGGCTCAGTCATTAATGGTCTGCCTTCGGCTCAGGTCATGATCCCAGGGTCCTGGGATCAAACCCTGAGTTGGCCTCCCTACCCAGAGGGAAACCTGCTTCTCCCTTTCCCACTCCTATTTGTGCTCCCTCTCTTGCTGTCTCACTCTCTGTCAAATAAATAAATAAATAAATAAATCTTAAAAAAATAGAAGTAGAGTCTTTAAGAGAAATTCATAAATATAATACTCATAGAGATTGAAAATATTGGAAGAAAAGAAATGTATACCTAGAAAATTTAGGTCAAAATGAAGTTTGTGTAACTTTGATATATAACATTATAAAATAAAACTGGCTTTGAACAAAGATATTATAAGTAAATAAATATATTTAATAATGATAAAAGATTCTTATAAATATATGGTCATCAATTGAAAAAAATCATGTCCAAAATCACTATTAGTATTTTTATTCCATTCTAAACATAATTGATACTGTAGTATCAAAAAAAAATAATAAGTATACAAACATTTGACAAATTGAAAAATTCTAGCTCACCTATATGTATATATACATATATATGTAAACATAGTGACAAAAAGAATTTTTAAAAACTGAAAAATATTAAATTCAAAAAGGAAAGACAAAACTAATTTGAAGTTTAAAGTTATACAATGGGAATTAGATAATTCTTACACAAACATAATAATAAAATTACTAAATATCAAAACTTGTGTGGAAGAGCTAAGAAAATAATAATTAGTGTGGATATTCTAGAGATCATTTCAAACAAGGGGAAATAAAAAATTAAAAATAAACAACTTGAGCACAAAATTCAAGAAGATAAAGTAAATTATTGTAAACCCAAATAAGGACATACACAGTATAAGAAAAGAAGTAGAAGGAAACAAAACAAAAATACGATCAATGTAGCAAAAAGCACCTTCATAGAACACACTGATCTGATAGAAACTAAACTCACTATATAAGATAAAAACAACAACAACAAAAAAAAAAACAGGGAATTTCTGGGTGGCTTAGTCAGTTAAGCATCTGCCTTCAGCTCAGGTCATACCAGGACCCTGGGATCATGCCCCTCATCAGGCTCCCTGCTCAGCCAGCCTGAAATCTGCTTCTCCCTTTCCTTCTGCCCCTCTCCCCTGCTTGTGCTCTTTCTCTCTCAAGTAAATAAAATCTTTAAAAAATAACAGTAATAAGAGAAAAAAAACAGTGTCCCAATAAATATTAGGGGGAAAAATGACATATAGTGAACAATAGGGAAAAAAGATATTGTAGAAAAAATGAATACTTTCCCATGATGGCTTTAAATATAGGCACTTCTCCAGGAAAATGTGACTTAACAATACTGATAATATAGTTTATTGAAATCTGAACACAGTTAAAAACTTTCATTGTGAGCAGTAAAAAGCTACCCACCTTCCAAAAAAAAAAAAAAACCCAAAATGAACTACTTTTAAGTATTTTTTTAAATTTTTTATTTTTTTATAAACATATATTTTTTATCCCCAGGGGTACAGGTCTGTGAATCACCAGGTTTACACACTTCACAGCACTCACCAAAGCACATACCCTCCCCAATGTCCATAATCCCACCTCCTTCTCTCATTTCCCCTCCCCCCAGCAATCCTCAGTTTGTTTTGTGAGATTAAGAGTCACTTAGGGTTTGTCTCCCTCCCAATTCCATCTTGTTTCATTGATTCTTCTTCTACCCACTTAAGCCCCCATGTTGCATCACCACTTCCTCATATCAGGGAGATAATATGATAGTTGTCTTTCTCTGCTTGACTTATTTCGCTAAGCATGATACGCTCTAGTTCCATCCATGTTGTCGCAAATGGCAAGATTTCATTTCTTTTGATGGCTGCATAGTATTCCATTGTGTATATATACCACATCTTCTTGATCCATTCATCTGTTGACGGACATCTAGGTTCTTTCCATAGTTTGGCTATTGTGGACATTGCTGCTATAAACATTCGGGCACATGTGGAAAACCCAAAAGACACCACTCCAAAACTGCTAGAACTTGTACAGGAATTCACTAAAGTGTCAGGATATAAAATCAATGCACAGAAATCAGTTGCATTTCTCTACACCAATAGCAAGACAGAAGAAAGAGAAATTAAGGAGTCAATCCCATTTACAATTGCACCCAAAACCATAAGATACCTAGGAATAAACCTAACCAAAGAGGCACAGAATCTATACTCAGAAAACTATACAGTACTCATGAAAGAAATTGAGGAAGACACAAAGAAATGGAAAAATGTTCCATGCTCCTGGATTGGAAGAATAAATATTGTGAAAATGTCTATGCTACCTAAAGCAATCTACATATTTAATGCAATTCCTATCAAAGTACCATCCATCTTTTTCAAAGAAATGGAACAAATAATTCTAAAATTTATATGGAACCAGAAAAGACCTCGAATAGCCAAAGGGGTATTGAAAAAGAAAGCCAACGTTGGTGGCATCACAATTCCGGACTTCAAGCTCTATTACAAAGCTGTCATCATCAAGACAGCATGGTACTGGCAAAAAAACAGACACATAGATCAATGGAAGAGAATAGAGAGGCCAGAAATAGTCCCTCAACTCTATGGTCAACTGATCTTCGACAAAGCAGGAAAGAATGTCCAATGGAAAAAAGACAGCCTCTTCAATAAATGGTGCTGGGAAAATTGGACAGCCACATGCAGAAAAATGAAATTGGACCATTTCCTTACACCACACATGAAAATAGACTCAAAATGGATGAAGGACCTCAATGTGAGAAAGGAATCCATCAAAATCCTTGAAGAGAACACAGGCAGCAACCTCTTCGACCTCAGCCACAGCAACATCTTCCTAGGAACATCGCCAAAGGCAAGGGAAGCAAGGGCAAAAATGAACTATTGGGATTTCATCAAGATCAAAAGCTTTTGCACAGCAAAGGAAACAGTTAACAAAATCAAAAGACAACTGACAGAATGGGAGAAGATATTTGCATACTTTTAAGTATTTTTAAAGAGGTTAATGCTCATGTTTCAAGAAAAGGCAATTTTATTTCTGATAATAGTTTTAAAAATTTTAAGGAATCAGAAAAAATGTTCAAAATCACATTTTGATAACATTATATTCAATAGAGTAAATAAAAATTAAAATATTAAAAAGTTCTTAGGGTTAAAAATCAAGAAGAATTTGGGCTTATTTCAGAAATACAAAAATTATTAACTTTAGAATAATTATTGATGCAGTCATTAATGTAATAGATTTAGAAAGCAGAGGCCATGAAACACCTCAATGTACAAAAAGCATTTCATAATATTCTACATCAATTTATTATACTTTTCATACAACTACTAGTATTATAGTAAATCTCCAAAAAGCCCTATAATAGTAATGGTAAATTCTAAAAATTTTCTTTTTAAAATGAAACCCCAAAATATTGTCATGATTTGTTCAACTGGACTAGATTCCTTCACTAGAAGCATATCTGGAGAAAAAAAAATTACACTGAGTTACATGGAATAGTCAAAATTGATATTATTTGCAGATTTTTTATCATGTACATTGACTACCAAAATAAATCTAGAATTCAGAATTATAAATTTTAAGAGAATTCAATAGGGCTTCTAAATAAACTATAAGGGAATGCAATTTTTTTTTTTTTAGATTTTATTTATTTATTTGACAGACAGAGATTACAAGTAAGCAGAGAGGCAGGCAGAGAGAAAGGAGGAAGCAGGCTCCCTGCTGAGCAGAGAGCCCAATGTGGGGCTCGATCCCATGACGCTGGGATCATGACCTGAGCTGAAGGCAGAGGCTTTAACCCACTGAGCCACCCAGGCGCCCCGCGAATGCAATTTTGTATCAGTTCTATACAAAAACAAATAATCAAAAATTGAAATTTTATGTAATCCTATTCACAATAGCAAGTAACTATATACATTGAAGAAATACAGACTATTCTACAGTTATAAGAAGAAATACTTTAAGGTTGGCAGCTTCCTTCAAACATATTTAGAATAACAATGTAATTCTTTATAAAGACCGAAGAGGTTACTTGGCAAACTATTCCTCAAATCCACCTGAGTAAATTTACCAAGGAATCCAAGATTATTTTGAAGAATAAAATTATAAATGCACATGTGGACAATGACATATTATAATTATGTACTAATTTGTTGTGTTCTATCAGCCTAGTAATTTTTTTAAATAATTTTTTAATGATTTTATTTATTTATTTGACAGAGAGAAATCACAAGTAGATGGAGAAGCAGGCAGAGAGAGAGAGAGAGGGAAGCAGGCTCCCTGCTGAGCAGAGAGCCCGATGCGGGACTCGATCCCAGGACCCTGAGATCATGACCTGAGCCGAAGGCAGCGGCTTAACCCACTGAGCCACCCAGGCGCCCCTCTATCAGCCTAGTACTAAAAAATAAACCAAAGAAATAAAAATCAGAGACAGGAAATAAATTTGTATGAGCTTGGTATATTGTAAAAATATCATTAGATGTCAGTAGAAAAAGGTTAACTTTTTAATAAATGGTTCCAGAAGAAGTAGTTCTCCTAATGAGAATATATGTACATATAGCCTGAATACTATGCCTGATCTATCACCCTATATATCTATCACCATTAATAAATTTCATATATATATATTTGGAATGTATGACTGATTAGCACAAAAATCCTAAATATATTAAAATGTAAATATAAAAAAAGAAAATAATTTTAAATAGAAATAAGGGAAAATATATACTTTTTAAATTTAAAATTAATAATTCTTGAACTACAGATACACATCACATAGTTCAGTGAAATAAACATCCTTACACATTATGTACAGCAATATTATTAACAAAGTCAAGATAAATCTAGGACCTAGTCAATATGTTTGTAAAATTTCAAACACAAAAACACACATGATGTACAGCAATATTATTAACAAAGTCAAGATAAATCTAGGACCTAGTCAATGTGTTTGTAAAATTTCAAACACAAAAATATTAATTATGATACAATTATAAAATATCAACCAGTCAAGGAACACCACACACATTCCAGTTGAAATATGGACACTGAATTGGAACAAGCAATTCAAATTCCAAAAATGGAATTCCAAATTGCTAATGAATACATGAAATCAAGCATAAAACCACAATTGGTAGGGAAATGCTAATTTAAAAAAATGAATTTTATTCATTTATTTTTTAAGATTTTATTCATTTATATGAGAAAGATAGTGAGTGAGCTGAGCAGGGAGCCCAGCACAGAACTTGATCCCAGAACCCTGGGATCATGGCTAGAGCCAAAGGCAGACACTCAACTTATTGAGCCACTCAGGTGCCCAAAATATGAATTTTACTGTACACCTGGAATTAATGTAACATTGTGTATCAACTATACTTAAGTTTTTAAAAACATTTATTCATTTTAGAGAGGGGGAGGGACACCCAGAGAGGGAAAATCTCAAATAGATTCCTGCTGAGCATAGAGCTCAACAGGAGGCTCCATCTCCTGACCCTGAGATCATGCCCTGAGTCAAAATTAGAGGATTTGGATTCTCAACTAACCAGGCCACTCAGGTGCCCCTCAATGAAATTGTTTTAATTAATTTAAAAAATTTTATATATATGAGAATAGCAAAAATTAATGAGTTACGACGTTAATTGTTGGTGATTACTGCTGAGAATGTCAGCTGTTATGTGTAATTAGGGAGCAATTTGGCAATATCTGGAAAATTGGACCACAGTCATCTTATAAGATCTATTAATTTTACATCTAATTATCCACAGTGGAGAAACTCTCTCACATATACATAAAGGTATCCATAACAATGAGGTTTTTATTGAAAAAAAAAAAGTATGGAAAAAATGTGTTCTTAATTTTTGAGTCAGTGAAATATATCTACGTGTATCAATGTGAGTTGTATTT
Organism: Mustela putorius furo; assembly: GCF_011764305.1. Taxonomy (NCBI): domain Eukaryota; kingdom Metazoa; phylum Chordata; class Mammalia; order Carnivora; family Mustelidae; genus Mustela; species Mustela putorius. The sequence continues at coordinate 4,903,944 of NW_025421305.1, forward strand.
CATAAATTAGCATCATACAATAACTGGCATTTGTAAAAAGAATATAAAATTTCATAGCATCTGATAGAAATTTTATAAATTTAAAATACAATAACAGTGGTATATGGTATGGATAGATATTTTCATATTAAATAAAGTACAGAAATGTTAATTGGGAGAAATTTGGCACTTCAGAATAATAATCATGTTGGAAAGGGAAAGGGGGATTGGTAGCCTACATAACGACTATAACGTTCATAATTGTTCAGATATAACTGAGAAAGAAAGAGAGAGAGCATATGCATTCGTCACATCTCTTTTGAGGTTTCTACATATTTGATATATTTTACAATCTGAAAAAATACCAAAATATAATTGCACACATTCTTCAGATTGCTATATTCTTTGGTTACTATCTTACATATACTGTTCTTTTAAAATAAAAGAAAGGAAAACATTATAAAAACAAATCAGTGAAATTATTCCACAAAACTAAATATGATATTGAGAACATAAATTCCTAGACTTGAAGATCTTAATGTCAAAAGTCCAAAAAATTCAATTTCAAAAATTGACTTCACACAGCTCCAAGATATTCCCTAATATATTAAAACCATCTTGATGCCACTTACGGGAACTAATTAAATAATTTTAATATATCTAATTCTTTCTCCCCAAATGGAGGAAACACCTCCTTACATATTGCTTTGTAATGAACTTCACAACAAAGTGAAGAGTTGAAAAACAAAGCAAAGATAAGGCAAGTTGCTGAATGTTGTTTTGCATAGGTAATTTTATACGCAATTTCATGTTAACTGAGAAATGAGCTATTGAAAAATAGGTATGGAATCTGATATTTTTTTATGTTTAATTGAAGACTGAATTCTGGATATTAAAAGAAATATGAGATATGTTGAAGAATGTAACCATCTGCTATTGAAAATCTAACTTTGCTTGGTAATTTCCTGGTGTCAGTGTCTCTGGTGATATACTAAATTATAGGAGATCTGAAGTATGGAGATTTAACAACTCTCTAATTAAAACGGCAGCATTTGTGCAACAGATGAAGACTATTTCAGAATAAATTAATATCAATAAAAACCAAGAAACTAGCCTGGGTGTTTTGTGGGAAGCTGCCAGAGCAGTCATGAGGGGTAGAATAATTTGCTTCTTGGCAACAGCAGCACAAAAAGTATACATTGAGTACCAGTGTCAATTAGAAGAAGTTAATGAGATGTAAAAAGCAACATAATAAAACAGGTATCCTAGGACCCTCCAACTTTTGATTAGATTGAGAGAAACTAAATTCTTTGTGGTGAATAACACAGACAATGTGTTAAAGCTTAATGAACAAAAGCACTATGAAAGGGAAGTAAATTTAAAAAATTGCTTACATATGGTCAGAATGCAAAAAGTAGGAAAATATATTTAATAAGAATAATTTTCTGCTTAAATGTTAAATATGAAAAATATTTTGGAATTTTTGGCATATAGTAAATTCTTGCATGTTGAAAATTCTCTGGAAAGAACATTCCTGCATGAATGAATATGCTATGGATTGAAAGATAACTTTATTTCTTCTCAGACTTTGTGAAATACAGGAATCTATTGAATAATTAAGTTTCAAAAACATTACATGAAATGAGTTTGTAAATTTACAAATTTTTCTTATTGTAATGGGATAGATTGAAATTAAATATGAATCTCATACAATATTTTTAAAAAGTTTTAAATTTAAGATGCATCGAGTAATTTAATTTACTTAATACTGTATAGTGTTTCTTTCATAGGATTTTATGATAAATATTTTAAATTGAATACATGTAAATAAAATCAACAACTAATACGTAATCAGTAGCAAAGTTTTAAAGATTGCCATTGAAAACTGTCATAGCAAGCCCTGACAGCAAGGAGTTTACCATATTTTTTTTTCAAGTTATAGCTGAAAGCATGTTACAAGTTTGTAAAGGTTAGATAGAACCTAGATCTACTGTTCTCTCATTCTTCTGCTTAAAGATGAGGTCTTTTAAAATAATGCACACGGGTCTTTCCATCTTGGTAGCAGAGTAGGTCAAAGCACAAAAGTTCTCAGGCAGAAAAGAATTATGCATCAATCTTCAGAATAAAAATAGAAATCCAGTGTAAAGTCCCCAGAATTTGAGAGTGATTTTTCCTTAAAGGGATCTGCTAATTAAAAGTTAAAAAGTCAGTCAAGTTATATAATGAATAAGTCACTGAATAAAAGGGCAAAACAAAGAATATAGTCAATAATAGTATAATAATGTTGTATAGTGATAGTGACTACACTTGTGGTTGGGATAGTACAATGTCTAAACTTGTGGGATCACTATGTTGTATACCTGAAACTAATAAAACATTATGTGTCAAGAACATTCAAATTAAAAAAAAAAAAAGAGGCTAAGCAAATCTTTCCATACCCTATGGAACTAGGAAGACAAAATTTGGAATCTCAGGCAAGTGAAAGCAGGACCATAATCCACTATATCCTAATGGTAGGAAAAAAGTAGAATAGTTTCGTCAATTATTCCAGTACAACCTCAAATGACCTCAATCCCTCACATTGGATTAAGGTAAATAATGACTACTAATATTACTAGTTTACTGACACATGTAAATCCTTTCTAGAAGAAGGTAAGTCATTTTTTAAGATAAATCATTTTAAATGTTATACTATATTTATAATTTTTCTATTGGTATGCAAGATAGACTGTTAAGATAGAAAATTATAGACTGGAATGAATTTATTAGAAAAGGAGAGAGATGAAAATTAATGATGTCCACATATATGTCAAGAAGTTAAACAGTGTTTTATTCCAAAAAAAGTAAAAGAAACTAAAGAATAGAGATAAGGAAAGAAAATGATAAAATTAAAAAACAATTAAACAAACACATAATATGAAGATCAAGAGCAATAACAGGAGTACCTGGGTGGCTCAGGTCAGATCTGTTTCATCTAACCTTTACAAACTTGTAACATGCTTTCAGATATATCTTGAAAAAAAAATAGGATCCTGGGGTCTTAGGATCTAGCCCTACATCAGGACTCCCTGCTCTGTAGGGAGTCTGCTTCTCCCTTTCACCTCAGCCCTTTCCCCTGCTTGTGCTCTCTCTCTCTCTCAAATGAATTAATAAAATCTTTTAAAAAATAGTGATAATTGATGTTTCTTCATAAAATAGCAATGAAACTGAGAAATTCATAAGCTCTGGCTAGAGTAATCAAGAGAAATTGTAAGATCTGTTACAGAAATTGCGGTATTGGGGTACCTGGGTGGCTCAGTGGGTTAAGCCTCTGCCTTCAGCTCAGGTCATGATTCCAGGATCCTGAAATCGAGCCCCACATCAGGCTCTCTGCTCAGCAGGGAGCCAGCTTCCCCCTCTCTCTCTGCCTGCCTCTCTGCCTACTTGTGATCTCTGTCTGTCAAATAAATAATAAAATATTTTTAAAAAAGAAAGAAATTGTGGTACCAAACTGTCCCCACCCCACCAAAATAGCTTCTATTTCTGTAAGTAATATATATTTTACTACAATGATACCATATCATAACTGTATGTTAAGAGAATAAAGGGACCCTTACTATGTTGTTAAAAAAATATCAGGGACCAAAGTTTGTTACCTATTCTATTTTTTTTTTCTTAAAACATATATAAAAACTCCTTTGAGTTTGTGATTTCAAACAATTAAATTAAACTAAATTAAAGAATGAAAACTAGGATATACTTAAAAGCCTGGTTAACAGTTAATCACTAGAACATGATTATTTTAGTGGAATACAATTTATCAAGTTAAGATATTGATAGCTAACTGTTGGCCATATACTAGCATACACTGGTTTGTCAAAATCTCTGATATTACTAAAACTTAAATCACAAAAAATTATGAAAAAGCTGAATTTAAAATATTTAAATTTTAATATAATGTAGATTTTTGTTCTGAGAAGTATACTTTTTAAAATTTTTTTTTTATTTTATTTATTCGACAGAGAGAGAGATCACAAGTAGGCAGAGAGAGAGAGGAGGAAGCAGGCTCCCTGCTGAGCAGAGAGCCCGATGTGGGACTCGATCCCAGGACCCTGAGATCATGACCTGAGCCGAAGGCAGCGGCTTAACCCACTGAGCCACCCAGGTGCCCCGAGAAGTATACTTTTTAATACCAGTGAGCTCATCATAGTTAAAACAGATAACAAAAATGTATGTACTCATTTACCCAATGACTACATGAATTTTTGTAACAGTATTTCTCACTAACACTGTATTTTTTATGTAATATAACTTTGAACTAGGCAGCAAGTTCCTTAAGAAAAGAGAATTGTTGTTTTTATGATACATAACATCTCATGTTACTGCACATATAAATAGGTATATTGCTTGCATTTATTGGCACGAATGTGTAAATAATTGCCAAAAATTTAACTAACTTACTGCATGGCGTTGCTGCCTTGGCATCTATTTTGTTTGGCCAATGGCCTATATGGACCTTAGTCACTAGCTCCTCATGCCATGACATGCCCTGACAACAACCCACAGATTCACAAGACAATGCAATATGACTTTTCCAATAGCTCTTGCAATCGGTAGTCTCACCTGTCTCCCAGCACTTCTATGGCTTACAGACCCCCTAGCTAACACTTGTTTCAAGCTTACCAAAACCTTCCTCTTTTTGTTTTGAATTCACTAATCTGGTCCTAGCCCGGGAACCCCAAAACTTTCCCCCCATGAATCCTAATAAAGTTATGTGCCACAGGTCCTTCCTCTCTTGTTTTTACTCTGTCTTGACTTCCCCATGTGGCCACTGGAGGCATGCAGTGTACTTCCTTCAGGACCTGTAACAAATTTCTCTATTTCAATTTCTCTAAAGGTCTGTTGAAACAGGCTCATCAACTGGCACCCTGTGCTCCACTTAGCAAATGGTAATTTAACAAAGTCATAACTATGACTGAAGGAATAAAAATGATAAATTTTCACTTATCCAGATTCAGCACCCCTAAATTATTTTTTGCAGAACTAATCCAATATAAGAAAGATGAAGATAATTAATTTTTTAATAATAATTTTTAATCAAATTAGGTCAATCAACAGTCAATTACCAAATAATTTATTAGAATCTTCTAATATGTCAGAGAACAGTTTCTATCTAAATCTTGCCCTTTAGTAACAAGTTTTACTAAAATATATAACTTTTACATTGGTTAATGTGATTAGTTGAAAAAATAATGATATAATGATATAAAATTGAAGAACATATAATCCATGGGAATTAAGGACAACTAGAAAACCCACAAAATTTTATTAGGATTAGAATGATCATAAAAGAAGATGACACTAGAAACTTAATTATTATTCTTTTAATAATAGCAGGATGCTTCTTATTTTTCTTTATTAGATTTATTAATTTATTTATTTGACAGAGAGACAGCTAGAGAGGGACTGCAAGCAAGGTTAGTGAAGAGAGGGAGAAGCAGGCTTTCCAGGACCCGGGAATCATGACCTGATCCGAAGGAAGATGCTTAGCTGACTGAAGCATGCAGGTGCCCGACATTAGAAACTTTAATTGATAATAATAATAATGTGTTTCATTTTTCTTTTTTGTATTCATATTTACATGGAGGCACATATTATTTTATGCATTCAATACCTGATTTTGACCCAATAAATTAATGAAAGTCAATCTGATAATGAACAAGAAAGGTTTTTAAATAGGGATGCCTGGGTGGCTCAGTTGGTTAAGCAGCTGCCTTCGGCTCGGGTCATGATCCCAGAATCCTAGGACAAGTCCTTTATCAGGCTCCTTGCTCAGCAGGAAGCCTGCTTCTCTCTCTGCCTCTGCCTGCCACTCTGCCTGTGCATGCTCTCTCTCAGTCTCTGACAAATTAATACATAAAATCTTTAAAAAAAACAAAGAGGAAGATTTTTTCTTTTCTTTTTGTTTTTTAAAGATTTTATTTATTTATTTGACAGAGATCATAAGTAGGCAGAGAGGCAGGCAGAGAGAGAGGAGGAAACAGGCTACGCGCTGAGCAGAGAGCCCGATGAGGGGCTCGATCCCAGGACCCTGGGATCATGACCCGAGCCGAAGGCAGAGGCTTTAACCCACTGAGCCACCCAGGTGCCCCCAAAAGAGGAAGGTTTTTAAATAGATTATGTGAGATACCACAAATATCTATGTGTCCTTGGAAAGATGCCTTAATTTCTTCGTGACTCCATGAATTGCACTCTTATCTATTCACTTTAGTACTGACAGACAAAAGGCAAAATCTCACATAAGCAAATGTTTTTAGTTCTATCAGTTAAGGGAATACTTTCTTTGAGAAAGTTGAGGTTAGTGGTTATAATAATTTGCTTGACCTTAATTTTTTTTTTTTTTAAGATTCATCATGCTACATATATTATCCATCCTTGTTTCCAGCATATTATGATTCTACCTTGGAGCTGAGGTTTCCAGATTGCTGACTCTACTACTGTTAAAATTTATTCCTTGGAATTACATTGTTTGGAATTTTATTTATTTATTTATTTATTTATTTATTTATTTATTTATTTTGCCTTTCCTCTTCTATAGTACCTATGCCAAAGTCCAGAATTGAGATTTAGTTCCAAGGAATTTGAAGAGTGAAGGAAGATATGAATTTAATGGTGATGAAAATTTCAAGTAAGCTATCAAATTTTAAATAGTTTAACATAACTTGTTCTTACCAATATTATCCCACCAATTTTAAAAGACTAAAGATAAAATAAATACATTTTGTTGTCTTACGACAAATTATCCAATAATTTTATTTTTCTCCCTAAGCAAAAAAATACATTTTATAGCTAAGTTTTTCTAAACTATTTACAAGTTTTTAACATCTTGTAAGTTTGTGCTTAATCTTTTGAAGACATTGAATTTATAATGAGAAAATCTGCTTCTTTGAGTTTAAAACTCTAAACATTCTTGACTTTAGCATTTAAAAAAATTATTTCCTCTCAAATTCCAATTTGGTTTACCCTTTAAAAAACAACTTTCTTTTGAATATAAAATGCTTGTAATTTTTTTGTGTTATGTATCATGTAAATATATTTTAATTGCTACTTTCCTGAAAGCAGAGTAAGTTATTTTAAATAATTTATAAAATTTTGGAATGGTTATACTTACAGAAAAGTAATGAAGACAGTACAGAGATTTTTTCATGTATTGCACATGTTCCTTCCCCTACTATAAACATATTGCATTAATTCGGTATATTTATCATAATTAATGTACCCATACTGACATCATTATTAACTAAAGTCCTTACTTTATTCATATTTCCTTAGTTTTTATGTAATATACTTTTTTCTGTTTCAGAATACCCTCAGGGACATCACATTACAGTTAGATGTCATGTTTCCTTAAGTTCCTTTTGGCTATGATAGTTTCTCAGACTAACACCAGGTTTGATGATCTTGACAATTTTAATGAGTGCTGGTCAGTATCCTATAGACTTTCCTTCGACTGGGATTTTTTTCTGATATTTTTCTCATTCATTAGACTGGAGTACAGATTTTTGGAAAGTAGACAACAGAGGTAAAGTACCATTTTCATCACATCATATATTAATTGTACATACAATCAACATAATTTATGACATTTATCAGGTTTCCTCACTGGCAACAACACTTTTTCACCCTTTCTAATAGTACTGTTTGCAGAAAAGACACTATATTCCAAACCACACATGAGAGTGGTAGTTATATTCCTTGTACAGGATGGTTATATCTACTTAAGTTATTTGCAAATAATAATTTGCAAAAGAGATTTGTCTCCTATTCCCCATTATTTATTCAATCATTGATTTATGGATATTATTTCCTATGTTAGATTATAATTCAGTACCTATTCATTTGTTTTCTCAAAACAAACCAGCTTTATGAACAACTTCAGTTGGTTCTGTTGGCATACCCCCCCACAACACTGAGAGGAGAGTTTAGTTTAGTTTGTTTTAGCACTTCCTTTCCTTCCAGATGCTTGAGACTACTCTTGTACGTATTCTGCTCCAGACTTAGAATCATTTATTTCTCCAGGGAACACTAGTTCCTTCTATTGAAGAATGATAGAAACTGAGATCTGTTCACAGTATAATTTTATTTTTTAATTAAAGAACCTTTTAAAGAAGTTAATTTCTTTTGCCTCTGGGGATCGTGTTCTTTCACTCTTCCCTTAGACTTTTTTGAGTATTTGTTAATATTCAACTGTTAATATTTTTGACATTATAACAGGTTTTTCTGTTTGAAAAATTTGAATCCATAAAATCACATTATTAAACAGCTCATAGATATTGCACTATGTATGCAGTTGAAAAAATCATGCCTTAATTCAATGAGCTTAGACAACAATGAGAAGCTGAAGGGAAATTCTTCCTTTTATTTCCAATAGTGTTTTATAAGGAGTCTTTATTTTCCTACACACGGTGTATCATCACAAGACAGTTAGAACTAGTTTTTATGTCCCCAGTGTCTCTCCCTTGAATGTATACAGAACTCTGCTAGATGCTATGAGTCCTTGTTCTTAAATTATTATGATTAATGTGTAATATTAATCAAACATTAAAAGAGACTCTTAGTTTAAGTAGTGTTTGTTAGTACTTGATAGTTGAGCTTCCACTAATCTCCAATTAAACTGAAATAAAAATCTTGCTAAAATATAAACAGTGTGGGGCACCTGGGTGGCTCAGTGGGTTAAGCCTCTGCCTTTAGCTTGGGTCATTATCTCAAGGTTCTGGGATCAAGTCCCACATCAGGCTCGCTGCTTGACGGGGAGCCTGCTTCCTCCTCTCTCTCTCTCTGCCTGTCTCTCTGCCTACTTGTGATCTCTCTGTCAAATAAATACATAAAATCTTAAAATATACATATATATATATAAACAATGTGAAAACTCATAAACAAATGTGAAAAACAGAAAAGACACTTTTTATAATGTTAAAATACAAGATTAATCCCTGTAAAAATTAAGATATAGGAGAAAAGTTGAAAACAAAACTTTTAAAATTTTGTATTAAAAAGATTCTTAAAAACACCCACGTCTATAAAATAGCTTCTCTGTTCTCTCCCTCCTTACTAAAACAGAAGTATTAGTGTAGCCATAGGAATTTCTGAGTGAACTACATTCTTTATCTTCCTTTCTAAGCTTATCTTTTAAAATTCTGCATGTACCCATTAAGTAATTCATTACATAATTCTTGACTTCTCTCAAACTGTGTCTTCCTCAAGGATACCTAGCCAGAACTATACTCACTGAAAGAATCATCTGGTTATTTTGTATTATTTTTTTCTAAGTATTTCATTAAAAGTATTTATCATAATCCAAAATTATCAAGCTCATTTAATCTTTATTCCCCTACTACAATGTAAGTTCACTTAAGAAAAAACATAGTCTCTATCTACCTTACTGTAATAATTATTTAAACATTAATAGCAATATTAATAAAGCACTGTGACTCAGTTGATTTTATAGACTAAACCTGTGGTAGGATTCTTAGACTACAAATTTCTATTACTTTCTGCTCTTCTAGAAATGTTTAACCTTTGCTCTAAGGAATACTAATCCAGGAGACACTTTGTTGAAAGAGGTGGATTTCTCACTTTAAATGAATTTGAATTTTTACTTATGTTATCCCATATAGACATTCAAAATTGATATTAGCACAGTAAAGTCTAAAATTTTAGTAGGTCAACTTCTTTAAATTTGTATGTCCTAGGATTTCTCAAATGTATTCAAATACAAGTGTTTTTCATATTTTAAATATTTATTGTCATTCCTATTTATTTATTTATTTAAGATTTTACTTATTTATTTGTCAGAGAGAGAGCACAAGAAGAGGGAGCAGCAGGCAGAGCAGGTAGAGGGAGAAGCAGCCTCCCTGCTGAGCAAGGAGCCCTATGCAGGACTAGATCCCAGGATCCTGGCATCATGACCTGAGCCAAAGGCAGTGCTTAACCCACTGAGCCACCCAAGCTTCCCTGTTGCCATTCCTTTTAAAATAGTGTATCCTTGGGGTGTCTGGGTGGCTCAGTGGGTTAAAGCCTCTGCCTTCGGCTCAGGTCATGGTCCCAGGGTCTTGGGATCGAGCCCCGCATTGGGCTCAGCTCAGCGGGGAGCCTGCTTCCTCTCTGCCTGCCTCTCTGCCTACTTGTGATCTCCCTCTCTCTGTCAAATAAATAAATAAAATCTTTAAAAAAAATAGTGTATTCCAGAATCTAAAATAATGAGTGTCTTTACTTAAAATGAAAGATCTTATTCTCTTATGGTTGGTTTTTTTTTCAACAGAGAATTTTTACATTTTTTTAAATAATCTATTTTAGTTTTAAGGTACTTCTGTTTGATAACCTTTTTTTTTTTTTAAGATTATTTATTTATTTATTTGACAGAGAGATTACATGTAGGCAGAGAGGCAGGCAGAGAGAGAGAGGAGGAAGCAGGCTCCCTGCTGAGCAGAGAACCCGATGTGGGACTCGATCCCAGGACTCTGGGATCATGACCTGAGCCGAAGGCAGCGGCTTAAACCACTGAGCCACCCAGGCACCCTGTTTGATAACCTTTTTCTCTTTTGTAATCTACTGAACAGGGCTTTCCAAATCTATATAACTAGCAAAATTCACAAGTATACTTAATTTAACTTATTGATAAACCTATTGAGCAGGAAACTAGAAACAAAGAACAGATCAAATGGCATACCAATAGAGAGTTTCCTTCAGGTTCTCATTGACTTATTAATCATGAAAAAACTACTTTTTCATGCCAAAAAACCTTTTTTCTCTAATTGTTCCTTGGTCTTCAATCTATTGATCCCACCACAGGAAAGAAATGTCCTTTTTTTTTTTCTTGACATGCTCTTCATGAATCATAGTAATATTTAAACTTAGTGATATTTTCTTTTCCTAAATATCCACTCACCAATTTTTAAAAAATAAGACATTAATGATTTTTCCCTTCACTAATATCAGATTAAAGGCAGGATTTATACCACATCTTAACCAGTGCAACATTAGAGGAGTCTGTCATCATTCACTCAGAAACTGTGCCTCAACATACCTTATTCCCTTTAATTTTCGTGCTACAGGACTTCTCTCACTTTTTTATGTCATTAAATCAGATTTTTCAAGTTTCTTAAGTATTAAGTATTACTTCTTTGCTGGAGACTTCCCAACATTATCTCAATTAGTAAGTAAACACTACCCTCTGCCTATCTTTCTTTGAACTGATAATATTTGAGTTATTTTTACTTTTTTTTCACTAAGTGATGAATTACTTATGGGCCAAGGCTGAGAAAATAGTTTTATGAGAACTGACTTAATGTCAGTTATTTTACTAAGCACTTCATCTAGTTTACATTACTTAATACAATGATGATAAATGATATTTTACCTCCATACAGATGAGGCACAGGTTTGTTAGGGTAATTAATTTGTCCAAAGTTAAAGAGATGGTAATTTGGCACTTCTATTTAACCATACAATATTGATTCCAGAGTTACATTCTACATCAGCAGCTGTATTTTTTATATGTAAGTGAAGAAAAGAACTAGATTTACTGAATAAATTGATGGCAGGCTAAGAATGGATAATTATACTTTTGCATAAAAAGTATTTTCAAAAGCAGTATTTTCAGAAACTTTTGTAGGCTCTTTCATTTTTAGGCTGAAGGAGTGAAGAAAATATTAGAGGCTGGTATAACAACATATATAGGTAGTAAGCAGTATTTATAAGATTTTAAAGTAGTTGCAATTGACCCAAAGACTATGATCTTTGCATGTTACTCATTAAATGTTTATCAGATGTGAAATGTTGTGGTATATATTTTGAGAATCCCATCTATTTAAAAGACATCATATTTATCACTAGTTCTGTCTACTAATGTTATGGGCTTTTAATTACTCTATGAATAACATGATTTGCATATCTATTCACATTGCAACATTGCATTTACAAGGTTCTCATCAAATAATGGCTTAGTTTTTTTTATTGTTTTTGTTTTGTAAACAATGAAGTCAATTTATTCATATAACTATATTCAATCTTTGTTACTCTGACTACATAGGGTATAAGTATTGATGGGATACTGGTAAATAGGTATGATGAGACCTGGCCACCTGGAGCTTGTATTTTAATAAAACATAAAGATAGTAAACACATAAAAATAATAATTATAAGGCTAAAAATAGTATCACAAGGTGTTAAGTTTTTTTTACTGATAAAATGCATGAATTGCTGATTCAGAATCATAAAAATTTCTGATTATTATGTCAGGATAATATCAATAATTTAAAAATCTAACTTAAAAAATTAAGATTTAATTTTCATATAAACTATCTGTCCATTGCAAGCTAATTCGGGTCTCTACTTCACATTATCTTTACTCTGGTACCCACGTGATGGAGTAACCACTGCTCAGAGTATGGCTTTTCTCTTTGGCAGATAGGAGAGGATAGTGAATTAAGGACTGTTCATTACTAGTCACATTTCATTGGCCAAAGGAATTTTCATGGCAACACCTAAATTCAAGCAGATTGAAAAGTAAAATTTTCAGAGGTACCCAGAAGAATTGAAAACCCTTCTTGAATGGTAATAATGCCTACCACAAAGATTTTAAATTTTGAAACGAAAAAGACAGGACAGATGATGATATAGGAAAGCCAAATGAGAACAGACTTTTGAGCTTAGATCAAAGATCTGTTTCTTTTGGTTGAAATTTTGAAAATTTGGAATTTTCCATCACCAATTAAAGGAAGCAGTTTGCAAACATGAAACAATAAAACAGAGAAATAAACTTCAATTTTCTTTAAAATATTTCTTTTTCTTTTACTCTGCTTAGTCCACAAACACCAGCAGTATCAGTCATGTTTCCAAAACAAAATGATAGGACAAGCATATAATAGACATTTCTATTCCAAAAGGAAGAAATAGCAAAAAAGGAAGGAGTACAGGACAGGTCCCAAGCAAGTCCAAAACCTAATAGGCCAATCCACATTAGACTTTAGGGATTGAGAATAATCCTCTTTGGTTTGGGCACGTTTATAACTTTGAGTAGTCCTGCCCCCATAGCTCTGGCTGGTGACTATTTGACCTGGTGAAAGCAAGGCAGCAGTTCCACCATCTGAAACTGAAGAACCAGACCTGATGCTCTCCAAATCACCTTCAGAGTCATTCTTTCCTTGTCTTAAAGAGTAGCATTTGCAGCCAAATAGCTATAGTCCCTTCCCATAAAATCCAAGAAGTCCCACAGCCTTCCTTCATTTCTTCCCATCTCCTTCGTGTTAAGTGCAAACTGGCAGTTTTCTACCTGAGGTGACTAAGTCCAGAGCTCACACCCATACTCACTTCTCCATCACAGAGCCACTGGGCCACACCCTCTCATTTTTCTCAATAGGACCAGGTTGAGAATTTTCCAAATCTTAAGTTCTACTTCCTTTTTTATTAACAATTTCATATTTAAGCTGTTTCTCTCTCCTATCATTTAACTATTAAGCAGCCAGAAGGAGCCAAACCATACCTTTAACAGCATGTTTAGATAATTACAGCTGAATGTCCAATCTCCTTATTCACAAGCTGGGCCTGGCCTCCCTGGGAAGACACAGAGCCACCGCTGTTCTCCGCCTGCGCGCCACTTCCCACCACCCGGCGCCGCCCACGGAGCCGCCTGCTGAAAAGTAGTGGGTGCAGCCCTGAACCCGCGAAAGGACACAACCTACCTCTCCAGTGCCTCCTGTGTTTCCTATATGTCTGTCAATAGACATATAGATTATTTCATGATTACTTCGGTTTTTCTAAGATTAAGACTACTCTTTTCTTTATGAGCTCTCACCAGAATCACCTTTAAAAGGTCCGTTCCAGCAATGTAGGCTTTTTCTAGCATGCACCTCTAAACCTTTCTGGTCTCTATTATTGCCCAATTCCAAAGCTGCTTCCAGAATTTTAAGTATTTGTTACAGCAGCACTACACTCTCTCAGTGCCAGTTTGTGTCTTAGTCACTTGGTTTGAGGCAGTTGGGTTGAATAAATTTGACAACCTGATTGTATCTAAAAATTCATGAATTGGGCAGCATCTCATCTGTGATATAGAAAGGCGCTCCAGGAGTTGTGCAAAATGGAAGGCAGAATGAGAAAGACACAAGAAAGTTAAAAGAATGGATTATTTCAGGCAGGTTGACCTTCCCTTAGGGGAAGCCAGGGTGTTTTATCACACCGCTCTATGGCTGATGAGAAAATTCCATACTGATTGATTCAAAATCCCACTTCCAAGAGAAGCTGAAGGGACAGTTAGGTTAGGTATTGAGTCTTGGCAGGACTTAGCAAAAATGACTCCATTGGGGGCTTGTTTCCTTGTAACAGCTGCTATAACATAATACTATAGACTGGGTAACTTAACGAAAATTTACTTCTCACAGTTCTGGAGGCTGGGAGGTGTAGGATCCAAGGCCCTGGCAGGTTCCTTGTTTGGTGAGAACCCAAGGAATGCCCACTTTATGATCCTATGTGAGGAGGCAGTGAACAGCCATCTGTTCGTTTTCATTTGTCCTTTAGAACAGTGGTTTTTCTATCCATTACTTCTGTACATAGAGAGCTGAAGCATTCTAGATGACTCAGCCATCATTTTTGGGAAGATTTTGTAATCACAAACACTAGACACTGCTTTGGAAGGCTTTCAATACTCATTCATTTTCTACACATCACCTAGGGAAAAATTAAATTGCATATTAAGAACTTATTATGCTTTCAAGGGCCTGCATGACTATATTTATTCAGTCAGTTCCTGACGCTCTCTTCCTTCAATTTCATTCTATCATGATATCAAACTGTTTGTACTCTGTGTTTAAGTTATCATCACTTATTGTATAATTCTTTTTTTTTTTAAGATTTTATTTATTTGACACAGAAAGAGAGAGATCACAAGTAGGCAGAGAGGCAGACAGAGAGAACAGGCTCTCTGTTACAGCAGTGGGCCAGATGGCAGGTCTAGATCCCAGGACCCTGAGATCATGACCTGAGCCGAAGGCAGAGACACAACCCACTGAGACATCCAGGCGCCCCACTTATTTTATTTTTCTACTTAACCTTTTATCATCTTTTTTTTTTTTTTAAGATTTTATATATTTATTTGCCAGAGAGAGAGAGAGGGAAGAGAGAGAGCGCGAGCAAGAGAGCACAGGTAGACAGAGTGGCAGCAGAGGCAGAGGGAGAAGCAGGCTCCCTGCCGAGCAAGGAACCCGATGTGGGACTCGATGCCAGAACGCTGGGATCATGACCTGAGCTGAAGGCAACTGCTTAACCAACTGAGCCACCCAGGCATCCCTATTTAAAAACCTTTCTTGTTCATCTTAACTTCTCAGTCTCATCTGATGTGCTCTTCCAGTAGAAGTTTTGCTTAAATAGCGAGGTACAGCAGTACCCTTTGCTATGCTGCCATTATTTCCTGAGTATACTTTATCACAACATAATATATACACATGAAGTTATTTATTTGCCTGTTTATTGTCTTTTTAGATTAGAAGAACTTTAGAAAAACAATTTTTTTCTAAATTATCTTCCTGTTTTCAATGAGTAGAAGTATGTCTAGAATAACTGTCAGCCAGTAAAAATTTTTGAGCTGTTGCTAAATAAAAGCCTTGTTATATTAGATGTAAAATATCATTTGGGTGCAGTAAATTCTGAAGCCAAGGTTAGTCATTCATATATGGAAACTCTAAGATAATACAACACACTTATATCAAATTCTTTTATACTTACAAGATGCTAAAATTGGGGGTCGAGAGAATACATATTGCAATAAGATCTGAAATTTGCATCCTATCTTATGATTTTATGACTTTGAGAAAATCATTTTTTCTTTAACTTTGTGTTCTGCAAAATTGGAATAATAGTTACAGCATCTAACTTGCATACCAGAGCTCATAATTAGGTGTGAAAATATATATGAGTTTCACTTAACATAACATACTAAACATATATTTACATATATATAAGCATACTTGAAATTTAGAAGAATGTGTGTGTGTGTGTGCATATATATATGCAGACAGAGTACACTAAGAAAGGAAATATTATATAAATTTAATATTACACTAAGATTACTCTTTTTTTAATTTTATTTATTTTTATTTATTTGACAGAGGGATCACAAGTAGGCAGAGAGGCAGGCAGAGAGAGAGGAAGGGAAGCAGGCTCCCTGCCAAGCAGAGAGCCCGATGTGGGGCTTGATCCCAGGACCCTGGGATCATGACCTGAGCTGAAGGCAGAGGCTTTAACCCACTGAGCCACCCAGGTGCCCCAACACTAAGATTACTCTTAATTCTAACACACCTAATGCTACTAAAATTCCTCCAAGCAATGTTTTCTATCAGTTACTAAGTATTTTGTTTATGTCCATAACAAATATTTTAATGCTTACTAATCAAGTTCTCACAGAATACCTTTTAGATAGCCATTAGCAACATCATTTGTTTACAAAATAAAACTGCCTTTCTTAAGGCTTAAAAGTCTCAAATGCATTTGAATTATAGTATTTAACTAGAATATTGTCTTCACCCACCTCTCTGAGAAGAAAAAAAAAATCAGCAATTCATATATAAGGTCTGTTGAATAAATATCCCCCATGTGACAAATTAGTTGAGACACTTTTATCCGTATTTTTTTTCTGCCTATATAAAGATTTCATATAAGAGTGGTTGTAGTGTCTGATATTTGATACAAGGTATTCTCTGACTTTGTAATACCCCTCTTCCTCAAATGACTCAAAATCACTGTACCAGATGTTTCTGATACTTGTAAATATCCTATTGAAACCCACTTCTATTGTGTGATTGCCCATTCTTAGCCTCCCTAAAAAAACTCATCCATCCTCTTTTCAAGAAATATTTATTGAACATCTGCTGTATGTCAGGTGTGGATTTAGGCATTTAAGAGAGATTTATAAATTAAACAGGTGGATCACTGTCCTTTGTATTTTGCATTCTAGGACATCTCTTTTGAATGACACATTTGATACTTTTTTGCTGGCCTTATATCGAAGTAGTTCTGATGCCCCAATTCTATTGTCATTGCATTTCCTGGACTCCTCACAAGGTGGTGCTAAACATGCTCTTGTTGCTATGGAGCTTCTCATCCATAGAGATAACTTCCAAGTGGTTCCAATAGTTGATTGCCATGGCTTAGTGATCCCTTCTGAAGGAGAAGACTTTTCCTTAAATATTTAGCACTTTCAGATGTAGACCCCATCACAATAAGGAAAGATGTATAGTTATATCTTCTATTCATTATTTTTCCCCCATTCTTCCTAGAACTCATTTGTATTTAAAAAAATGTGGATTTGATGTAGACTTTGTCTTGATAGACAAAAGAAAATTCTTATGGGAGCTGAAGCTAATTTTTCTTGGAACTTAGCTGTGAGTTGTAATACGGTAGAACTCCTCAATCATTCATGATACTTTTCTTCCTCTTTGAGTGTCCATCCCCCACAATCTCCAGAGTTTATGGGGAATATCAGAATAAGTCAGGCCAAGATTTAAGCTTTATCTCATACGGTGCTCAAACACTAGAAAAGTGAGGACACTAGTTTCTGTGTCCCAATACATCCCGAGAGAATTAGGTAGTCTAGGAGTAGGAAGCCTGAACCTGCCAACTTCTGCCCTGATACATATGAGAAATATTTGTGCAGTTTGAAAATAATGACAGAATATTGGTAACCTAATGATTATGTTAGTTTTCTACTGCTGTGTAATAAGTACTCCAAAAATATGGTGTCTTAAAATAACACTTAATATTTATTACCTCACACAGTTTCTGTGGTTCAAAAATTTTGGAGCAGCCTAGCTAAGTGATTGTGGCTCAGTGTCTCTCATAAGGGTGGCTGAAGTCATCTGAAGACATGACTAAGGGAGAGACTACATGTTCAAGTTGGCACAGTCACATGTCTGTTGGTAGGAGGCCTCTCCTTGCCCTATAGATGCCGTATTGTTGCTTGAGTGTGGTCTTGGCATAGTAGCTGGCTTCTCCCAAAGCAAATGATCCAAGGTACGATGTCTTTCATGATCTAGACTTGGAAGTCACACACCACTTTTCTTCAGTTCTTACAGGTTATACCTATCAGCCCTACTCAGCGTTAGTGTTACATGTGGCTGTGAGTGATGTGATAGGAGATTAAGATCATTGATATCTCTTTTGTAGGCTGGTTGCCTCAAAGCTGGTGTCATTTTTTACACTACTGACACAATTAACAGCAAATCTTCATGAATATACCATTACTGATGTTGTCAACAAATTATATTGATTAAACGGAATAATCTATTAGTCAATCCTTTCATTTAACTCTTGTCTCAGATAAAACTTTTGAGCAACCTGAGATCATCTTAGGCCTAAAACCTACCCCAGCAACTGCTGCAGTGGTCATTTCTCCATAGGTGTTTTTCAAAGATTTACGTCTGTTCAATTTCATAGTGCCTCACCTTTGGTCTATCCCATAAAATATTACTTTATAGCACCACAAACCTTTCACATGGGCTTCCTTTAAAAATATGATGCCTAAGGGAAACTGAAGAGCACTATGGGTGAGCAACTTATAATTCATAGGGATAAATGCACATAGAACTACCCTTAAAATGTGGGTATCATTGTTATTGAGTTGATTTCTTCCCTTTTTGCTCCTCAGGTAAATATTTATGAAATTCCATTTCTTTGACTTTTAGAAACTTATATGAGCTCCGTTTGGTCAATACAGGCCAACACATGGGTAGACAGTATAGTACATGCTTTCAGGAATGAGAAATGAATTCTTGCCGCTGCTGGCAATGTTGGTTTCCAGTAGTTCACAGATGAGTCTCTCTCTCTAGGAACTGTCCTCAACAACAACAAGAACAACAAAAAGATGTACCTTCTAAAAGCTTGTCCCTCATTTGGGCAGATTGCATCAACTGAATGCAGAGCCATGGAGGCACATGTCCTCTCCTTGATATGGGAAAATTATAAAAAGCCATTACACCCCCAAAGCTACTTGTAGGATGAGCTGAGGTCTCTGTCATAACTGCATTGCTATTCAGATGCTCTTTCTGCCCAGTCCTCCTTTGTTAAGCAAGTCTCAGTAAAACTCCTGCAAATTTTAGAATTTCAACATCTACTTTCCAGAGGACACAACCTGACATTTTAACCAGGATTAGTCTGAGGATGCAGATTCGTAAATGGAAACTGGATCACCTACTGGGAAGCTGACAATAAGAATATCAGCATTAATGTAGGTAGAACACTGATACCTCCTGGATGCAGTTGTATAGAAACTAATAAAACTTTAACTAGAGGTGAACTGGAATGGATGTCAGTGCAAGGAAATGTGTTCCACCGTGAAATATTTCAGGATTTTAAGAGGTATGAGAAAAATAGTACTTACAAGTATCCATTAATTTTTAGGCCAAGATGGAGCTGTCCTTTTTCTGGATGTCATGTCAGCAAACGAAAACTTAGATAATTTTTGTGTCCCTGTAAATATTCCACTTGACCAGCAATGCCATAAAGCCAGCCAGCCATTCCCCAATCACCGGACCAACTCTGGGCTTTCTCACTCCAAACAAGTGGAACTATGTGCCCCAGCTAATTAGATATTTTCTATTTTTCCCTTCCATGTTCTTTATTCTTTATACTAAAAATCTGCCTGCTTTACACTCTTCTTGAAGGAGACCGTCAAGAGGATGTGACTGCAGATGAATATAAGAGCTAGACCCAGGTAGCTGGAGGTTCCTCACCCCCTCTCCCATCTTTGGAACGTGTGTTCTGCTCTCCATTCCCACCGTAGGAGCTGTTTCAAGTACATAGACTTGAAAGAGAAAGCTATTGAGACCATCTAGACTGAATAAATGACTGAACCCAGTAAAGGCCTGTATATAAATTGTTAAGCTTCTGACAGGTTGGTAGAGAGATCTATTTGCATTGTGGCTGCCCAGCACAAGCCTCATATGTAAGTTCCCTTGCTTATTAAATCTGTCACTGCCAATCTGTACTGGCCTGCCTCTTTCTTGGGTTTCTCCTTGCCCTCCATGTGAAGGGGATAGTTTTTTTTTTTTTTTTTTAAGCCCCATTTAGCAGTTCTCTGAAAGAATATTCCCTGCTTTATGAAGTATTATAGTTACTTGCATCACCTAAATTGTTTCTTTAACAGTTTTTGGTCATGAGGAATAAGATCCAAAACGGACTGTTAATGTCCTATGGGACAGTGAAATACACATGTGAGACACCTGTTGAATCCTTTGAGCTCACTGTTCCTGTTGTCATTACCAAGGACTGGGGGTAAGTCACTCTCGGATTTGAGCTCCACTCCCTTGCATGCAGCTCTCTGACCCAAACAAACTTCATATTAAAAAAAAAAAAAAGTGTTTGCATGTGTGTGTATGTGTGTACACATGTGCTCACGCATATTCCCAGGAAAGTTCTAGGTCCTGCAAAGTTTCGGGGTTTACTAAAGTCCCCAGAAAGAAAGTTTCCAGGGTGGTTATATTAGGTGTCTGCAATGGCTGGTGGCTGTTCTGGGGTTCACAGAGCCTTGAAGTCAGGCCATAGCATAAACCCCTTAGAGACTTGGAAAAATAAAGCAAGACCAAAAGTTCAGATGGTTTAGATCATCAAAATTGTAATATAAGTAGTCACAAGTCACACTATTAAAAACCACTGGGGTGTCTTCCCCTAGAAAGAAACCTTCTGAAAGGAATAATAGGTCCATTATTAGTGACTCTCAGAAGCCAAAGCCACAAAACTGGTGAACACGGATCAAGCCCTTAAAAGATGTTAGAACACTTTCTACTTAACATTTAAAACTCCCATGCTAGGATGGACACAGAAGTAGCCATACTGACACTAGGTCACCTGTCAAAATCAGGAAAATTTCTGGGCAACAAAGTACCCTGTAAAATACCACGAAAGCCCCAACATAGTATCACATCCCTCTTAGGTATTAATTTGGATCTAAAAGACCCAAGGCTTAGCTAAAGAAATGGTATGCTCAAGTTTCAAAGATTGGAGCATGCCACCTTCTGGCACACCTGCTCATTTTATGTCTAAGAACTGTGGTCCTGGAAGCTGTAGATATGTATGTAATTGATTGTTTTTATGGTATTTTCTATTAGAAATATTTATACCATGTTCCAAATTAGTATCACCTCCATATTCAATGAAATTACTGTTCAAAAATCTTCTAGGAATAAAATAGTGTGTTGAAATTTATTAGAATGCCCAATCTTATGAGAATGCTTCTCAACTAAATACATTTTTTGTTTAAATAATTTAACCTTTTTTGTCCCGCTAGAACATTTTGACTTATTTTTCAGTACACATGAAAGTAAATTTGTAGGAACTTATTTTTATGTTTGATGAAATTAAGTAAACTATAATAGTTGGCATATACAGTGAAACCTCTTTCATAATTCATTAAAATAACTCACTGACATTTTCTAATTTTGAATAAAATTCACAATCTGAGTCTGTATAACCACAGAAAGCAAGAATTGAAATGTTCTGTGATTTTACCTCATTATGACACATGGCATGACAGGAATTCTTATTTCCAGGTTTTATAATAACCCAAAACAGGACCATCTTTATAGTACCAATAGTGGAAATAAGTAGAAATAAAAATCTGTCACACTTGTCATGTGGAGCAAGTTCATGAGTATAATTTCCATTTTTTTCATTACATGTTTTGTTTAATATTTTCTTTCTTTGACATTTTCTTTCCGTCCATTTCTTCCCTTCTTGACAATCTGGATTTATCGCTTCCTACTTTATCTCTTTGTATTTCAACTTTTCAGTGTTCTTTTCTGCAAAAAGTCTTATATTTAACCCTGTTTTGCCTTTCATAAAAGTACTCTTTGCATTTAGTCTTTACTGTAATAATTCATGGTAATTTTAATAAATTCAATTTAACAAAACCTTGCTATATTTCTACTTGATGCAACATATTATATGAGCTGATGTGCTTATAAAGATATATAAAACTGTCTTTGGGAGAAACAGGTAAGTACACAGGCAATCATGGTATTGTGATGATAAGATAGAAAGTGAATGTGATAGAATGTGAATACTAATGGAAGAAAGAATGGAAGCACTAATGCAGTTTAAGAAAGTTGGATGAATATTTTTCAAAGGCAGAGAAGATAACTGAAGCATACTTTAGGGTTAACAAGATGAAAGGAAGTGAAAAAAGAATGACAAAAAGAAAAAAAAAACAGTATTCTAAAGAGAGAGAACACTAGTACAAATACAGATGGCATAAGCATTCATCCAAGTTTTTACTGACTGCAAGTATCTTAATATTGGTTAGATTTTATGGATCTAGTAAAAAATAATGTTGAGGTAGAAATCGGTGGGAACCCATAAATAGCATTATATAAAATCCTCAAGACTGGAGTCAGTGATATCAGTTAAAAACTGCAATAATTCATAAAAATTATGAGAAGATCACAGGATGACTGTGAGTGTAGCCATAGAAACAGACAAACACACACAATGGGTTTGGTAATTTATGAAATGGGAAAATTTTGCAAAACCAAGTTCAGGAAACCTTAGTTTTTAATCCTGGTTACTGGATATATGATGGTAAGACCTGTAATCTACAAAAAACCATAAAAATGATAATGATGATGTTAATATTAAAAATGAGGGATATCTGGGTGTCTTAGTTGAGCATTCTACTCTTGATGAAAGCTCAGGTCTTGATCTTAGAGTCTAGAGTTCAAGCCCCAGATTGGGCTCTACACTAAGCATGGAGCCTACTTAAAAACAAAGAAGAAGAAGACAAATAAAAATGATAATACTGCAACAGAGCCATAATTATATTATTCTTTTTACATGGGCTAGAATCAGTGTTTGCATTCTTTCATTTGAAATTTATAAAAACTCTATGAGAAAGGTTCTATAAACGTTCTTTATTTACATCTGAGGCTCAAGAGATATTAAATTATTTTTCCAAGGTCACACAGTTTAGAAAATTTAGAATCATACCTTTAAATGACTGAACTCACACGAACAGTGGACTTAGTGTAAGATTTGTTAATATGTTTTTGCCCAAAAATAGTCAACTCCATTCTAGGTTATACTGAGATTGCGATGATTATGGTTCATTCATGTGCAGATACACATTTTTCATTTAGAGCTCGAGCCATAGGGGTGGATCTGCCTAAGATAAAGAATGGGGGACCATCAACTTCTGAAAAATTCTCCTTTTTATCCTTTGATAACCCACTACCCCTCTTATATCCATTATTTTATTTCTTGTTTTGGAATTCTGATAGCATGAATAATCTCTTGGACATTTTTTACTGCTATTTTTTAAAAGATCATAAATTCAGTGTGTTTGAAACTTTTTCTACAGTTATATAGTTTCTTCAATTTGCCTCATGAATAACAAGTTTTATTTTGGGGGCTCTACCTAGTCAAAATAAAATGCTTTACTCCTGTTATTTTTAATTTCAAAATCATATTTAAAAAAAACGTTTCCAGAAACTGCTTCATTTCTAATTTTTCTTTCTTAATAAACTGTTACAGTTTTTTGGGTATAATATCCTTTCAAACCTCTCTGAATATATAAAATGTTCAAAGCATTTTTTTCCTATTCCTGTAAATGTAATATTCCTGTAAATGTCTATATGTAAAGTAGTACTATTTTAAATTTTATGAAAAATTTCAAGACAACCCATGAATAATAATATATTATATAATGAGTGTTCATGTTTTTATCTCCCAGGCTCAACAAGCAAATCATAAACAGTGTTATTTAAACTCTCAATTATAATCCCATCTAGATTATTTTAAATAAATCCCAGACAAAATATTGTGCAATCAATAAAAATACTTCATTATTTATGTTTAAAAAATATATAGTCTTAAAGTATCAAGATACCATTATCATGCAAAGAAATGGTTCTTTAATGTAATAAAATATCTAGTAAGTGTTCAAATCTCTGTCATTGTCTTATTTGTCATTGTCTTATTTTACAGTTTATTTGTTGACTTCAAGGAAGTAACAAGGTATATATTTTCAGTGTTTCATATCTGAAGCCTCTTATTAATAACCATTTCCTCTCCCCCCCCTTTTTTTTCTTTGTAACTTATCTGTTAAATGTTATAGTACTACCATTCCCACTTCCTGGATTTTATATGCTCATGGTTTTATTTAAAATGTTCCTCTGGCATTTTACTTTCAATTTATTTAATTTAAGATTAATTAGACCTTGAGACTTTATCAGATTCAGGTTAGATTTATTTATGTATTTTGAAGAGAAGGTATGCAATATCTAATTTTCTCCATTTATCTGATATAAGTGATGCTGGACAGGCCGAGACCCTGAGACAGAGGGCCTCAGGATCTTCACTAACAGGGTTCTTGGCTTTGTATGAGAAAGAATTCAAGAGCAAACTATCTAGAGAAAGGGACCAAGATTTATTAAGTTTATAAGTAAGAAGAGGGCTACTTCACAGACAAAGTAACCAACTATCCTTCCCAGATACGGAAGAGGACCCTGCTTTGCTTCTAACAAAACATTTCATAAGTGTTTTTTTTTTTTTTTTTAATATATAACTTTATAGGTATGGGCTTACTCTTTAACATTGAGTTTACATTTCAGATTGGGCAGTTCGTTTTTCCATTGTTTTGGGTTGTGGAATTTACCACAAGGAGCAATTTTTAGAATATCCAACCTATGTAACTTTTAATGCTGTAGGAATTGGGGTCTTGTGGTTTTCCATGAGTCTGCTCTTGTGACTCCTTTTATGATCTGCTAACTTTTAGATTAATGGACAGCCTAAAACCAAAATGACTGTACTTTGTTCAACTTGTGTCCTGAGCCTTTCTTCCCTCTTGTCTCATTCAAAAGTCATTATTTACTGTTGCATGGAAAATTTATTTCATTAAGGATTGTAAAATGAAAATATTTATTTTTTAAAAATATTTTATTTTTTTTATTTGACAGAGAGATACACAATGAGAGAGGCAACACAAGCAGGGTGAGTGGGAGAGGGAGAAGCAGGCTTCCCACCAAGTAGGGAGACTGATGTGGGGATCAATCCCAGGACCCTGGGATCATGGCCTGAGCTGAAGGCAGACACTTAATGACAGAGCCACCCTGGTGCCCATGAAAATACTCAAATATCATTCCCCTTGCACTTATTAGCTAGACTATTTTTTTCTTTTTTTTTTTAAGGTTTATTTTATTTATTTATTTGAGAGAGACAGAGAAAGAAGGCAGTCAGGGGAAGGGGCACAGGGAGAGGGAGAGAGTTCTTTAAGCAGACTCTTTGCTGAATGCAGAACCAGATGTAGGGCTCGATTTCACCCCCTAGAGATCATGACCTGAGACGAAATCAAGAGTCAGTCACTTAACCAACTGAACCAAACAGGCACCCAAGACTATTTCTATAGGAGAAAATTCTCATTAACTTTTGCTAGACCTTGAAATAAGTTTCTTGCAATGAAGGAAGATAAGTGTCTGAATCCCCACCACTACTGCCTTTATCTGTATTCAAAATATCTAGTAACATCACTGGCATTGCCTGAAAGTGACTAAAGAGACTTTATTTTGTTTGTTTTTGAATCATTGCAAACACAGACTTAATTAATATGTTATGGTTCAATCTATTTTATTTACTATTGTTATGGAAAAGAATCTTGTTTTTAGCCTGTATGAGTCCCTTCAAATTTCTTAATTCCTTAAGATATGATAGTAGTTTTTATAACTTTTTTATTTGCCTTATTGTATGATTATGCTCCAGATTCATCTTCTAAATATTCTGTATCTGTGTATTTTTCAGCCACTTCTATTAGGATTCCTGACTTTTTAAAATAGAAAGTAGTATTTGGACACCATAATTAAGATGATAGAGGTTATCATGGCTACTGGGTTACTATACCTTTTCACTAAAGAACAAATATTCTTATTAAAACATATCATGAGTTCATTCTGATATTTCCTAGTTAAATTTAGGATCCAGAGGGTTTTACCTACCATTTTTTAAACTGGTATTTTTATTTAAAAAAAAAATCTGGTAAAAGCACACAAAACAAATGCATAGATAAATGGGAAAACACTTTCATGCAAATGGTCGATGAGCTTTTTACTGAAATGAAACAAAATATGTGAGATAATAAATCTTCAGGAGTAGATAATAAATTCACTTGAATTAGAGTTGGCATGATATATTTATGTTGAGACATCTCATAGACTGCAAAATTATATAGTCATCAGAATAAAGATGGTTATAAATAGACATAAATACAGTTGAAAATATACCCTGAGTTTGTAGACTAAGAAGGAAAAGAGTTATGGAAGGAGACCCAACCATGAAGATTAAAGCTAACGAAAAGGGTGGTATAAATCAAAACTTGTAGTGAGAAGGAAACAAAAAGAAAACTTTTTAAATTCTTGCATAAAAAATAGTTTCAGATACAAACATGACAATAAAAAGAGAAGTGAAGAATTCCCAGGAAATAGCCACTAGGTGGTCATCCATTACATTACTCAGAAGAGTTGTACTGGGGTGTTTGGATTAGAAATTACATTTT
This sequence comes from Mustela putorius furo, assembly GCF_011764305.1. Taxonomy (NCBI): domain Eukaryota; kingdom Metazoa; phylum Chordata; class Mammalia; order Carnivora; family Mustelidae; genus Mustela; species Mustela putorius. The sequence continues at coordinate 4,930,483 of NW_025421305.1, forward strand.
TATGTCTGGGGAAATGAATGAGGATAAGAGGGAAAAAATTGTAAAAAAATAGTAAGCAGACTTTAAAATTATAAAGCAAATTTCAGCCGCCTGATCTACTTAATTTGGCAATCATTCTGGTTTTGAAGTGGATGTCCTTAGAGACCTTACTAGTCATATATAAGGCCAGGCTGACTCAATTTTTATAAAATATTTTATACTAGAGTTCCAGTGAAGATGCTGTTTAAATAAGTTATTCTCTGGTTCTAAAACCAAAAATATGAATGCCATTGCTCTCAAATCATCTTATCAAAAGATTCTTTTTTTTTTAAACTTCTTTCAAAGAAGTATATGCTTTAAAGAAAGATATGTGAATGTTTAACAAATAACACATATTGTCATTTTTATATCCTTTTCAAAGAAAAATTTCATTTTCTTCTCATGGTCCTAATGTATTATTAAATTTTATGATGTAATGTAAATCACCTGAAATTGTCTAAGATTTAGAAAATAAACAATATAGAAAATCATAATATATTTTCAATAGACAGTCAAATTATAAATATACTTTCTCTTAAAAACTAAAGCCCTTTTAACTTTCTCACTTATTAGAAGACAATTTTCATGTAGGTTCCCAAGTACTAAAATGGTATATCGTTGGAATGTTCTTATTTGTAGAAGGGGTATTTGTTAAATATACTTGTTTTTCAGTTAGTGGAAACAGCTGGTAAAAATCTCCATCATTATCCACTCTGTCATATTTGTTTTTCTCTTAATTAAAACAGAGAGAATATGAATCTGTTTTAAAAAAAAAAAAGTAAAATGAATTGATAAAAATGAAACTTTTATGGTTTAGTTGATAAAGATAAATTTCCTAATATACTATGTTTAGTAGTTTTTTTAGGTAAGTACAATTGCATTCTAGCTATCTTTAAATGTACTGGTTATTTGGAAAATAAAACTTTCTGAAAATCTTCCATTGACAAATTGACTCAATTTTCTACAAATATCAACATTATCAAATATTATTTGAAAAGTTAGGTGATAGATTTGTAGATTATTCTGTTGAGAATTATTGCCTTTTCTTTGTGCTAAAGGTAGCAGTTCTCCCAACTCTTTTTTTCTTCCATGTGTTCGCTAGCTCTGTAGTATTTTTAAAATAGTGTTTTGTTAAACAAATGTAACACCAGTGTGTCCACGCCCTTCCCTCAACAGATGGTCGACAGCAGATGGTACAGATGATTGTTCATATATTTTCTTAGAACAGAATCAAGAAAAAATAGTCCAGGTGTGTTCATTTGTGACACTACATCCACATTTAAGTAATTAAATACACTCAAAAGAGTCTTCTTGAATTTAATCCCACTTATATTACCCTAAGAAAGATATTTACTTATTGTCCTCTCTTGATTGATTCAGCCTGTTTTCTTATTATTTTCATTCTTAGAAATCCATGATTTTTCCTTGGTAATTTGAAATATTTCAGCTTTTAAAAGTTGGCTAATGTATTAACAGAAAAAAAAAAAACACATGAACAAAACAAAAATGATACATTAGAGTTTAAATGAAACTTCCATTTTATTCCTAGTCTTCCTTACATGTATCAAGAAAAATACTGTGTGCCAATAAACATATATACACATTAATAAATATATATATATATATCTATATATGTATACATATATTAAATATGTATACATATATTAATACATATACATATACATGTATAGAATATATGTATACATATAGCACATATGTATACATATATTAAATACATATACGTGTGTATCATAAGTAACCTGTGTATCTCTTCATAAGCACACAAAAACATATGCATCATTTCCTTGCTTCGTTGTCCAGCTAATTTTAATATTCGCTATTTTCTTTATTAACATTCATACATGAGAATCATTTTGTGTAGTTATTTTGTGTGCTCTGTTCTGTAGGGATATTATAAAGGAGATTATTATGGTACTGGAAGTTTTTCTAATTCCCTAATGTCCTACCCTAAAGAAAGTAAAATAGTATCATCTGGTGGTATTCTTGAAATTTGGTAGACTTATCTAAGTGCTTATAGTTTTTTCCCTTTGCTTTAGCAATTTTAGCAGACATGTGTTTGTGGGTGTATAGTGTTTATTAATGCAGTGACTATAACTTAGCAACTTTCTTTTCAATGGCAGATAGTAAATTCATTTAATTTTTTCAGTTTCCTTTGATTTCATTGTCTTATGTTTTAATGAGGAAACATGTATTTTAATTAAGTAATATATAAATCACATTAAATAATATAATCAGCATAGCCAGTGCACTACTCAAGTGAAACTGATATTGAATTTTCCTTTCTAAGTTAAAAAAAACCCAAAATATTATAAATGTATCTTATACCTTCCTTCTTTTCCCAGAAATAAACAAAATCCTGAAGTCCATGTTTTTATAAATTATATTGACAATTTTTTTAAGAATTACAAATATTTAAAATCATACATAGTACCATAAGATCTAGTTTCCTTATTAAATAGATTCATTTCATTTCATTTATTTTTCTTGTGTAATGTTAAAAATATCTAATCTTATACTTTACATTTTATTAATTTCTAATTTCATCTTTATACGTTACTTTTATTATGTTATTCTTTTATTTTGTAACATTTAATTTAAGTTCAGTTTGTTTCCTGTGAAACTTGCTGAGTCTCTTATGGTTTGTCTCCTTCTCTAGTTTTGTCTTATTTCATTTTTTCTTACTTTCCCCTATATTCCTCTATTTTGTTTCTTAAAATTCCACATTTCAGCGAGATAATATGATAATTGTCTTTCTCTGATTGACTTATTTTACTTAGTATAATACCCTTTAGTTCCATCCACATTATTGAAAATGGCAACATTTCATTTTTTTGATGACTGTGTAATAAATTCCATTGTATATATATAAATACCACATCTTCTTTATCCATTAATCTATCAGTGGACATCTGGGCTCTTTCCATAGTTTGGATGTTGTGGACGTTGTTGCTGTAAGACTGGGGTGCAGGTGCCCCTTCAGATCACTACATTTATATCTTTAGGGTAAATACTGAGTAGTGCAATTGCTGAGCCATAGGATATCTCTATTTTCAACTTTTTGAGGAATCTTCATACTGCTTTCCAGTGTGACTGTACCAGCTTGCATTCCCACCAACAGGATAGGAGGAGTACCCTTTCTTTGCATTCTTGCCAATATCTGTCATTTCCTGACTTGTTAAATTTAGTCAATCTCACTTTTGTGAGGTGATATTTCATTGTAGTTTCAATTTGTATTTCCCTGATGCCTAGTGATGTTGAACATTTTTTCATGTCTGTTGGCCATTTCTATGTTCCTTTTGGAGAAATGCCTGTTCAAGTCTTGTGCCCATTTCTTGACTGGATTATTTTTTTCTTTGGGTATTGAGTTTGATAACTTCTTTATAGATTTTTGCTATAAGCCTTTTATTGAAGTCATTTTCAAATATCCTCTCCCATTCTCTCGGTTGTCTTTTTGTTTTGTTGACTGTTTCTTTGCTTTTTATCTTGATGAAGTCCCAAGAGTTCATTTTTGCTTTTGTTTCCCTTGCCTTTGATACGTGTCTAGCAAGAAGTTGTTTGGCCTAGGTTGAAGACGTGGTGTTCTCCTCTAGGATTTTGATGGTTTCCTGTCATACATTTAGATCTTTCACCCATTTTGAGTCTAATTTTGTGTATGGTATAAGGAAATGGTCCAGTTTCATGTTTCTGCATGTGGCTGTCCAATTTTCCCAAAAGCCATTTGTTGAAGGGACTTTTTTCCACTAGATTTTCCTTCCTGCTTTGTCGAATATGAGTTGACTATAGAATTGAGGGTCTATTTCTGGCCAGTTCTCTACTCTGTTCCTTTGATCTATGTGTCTGTTCTTGTGATCTATGTCTTGATGATTACAGCTTTGTAATAGAGCTTGAAGTCCGGAATTATGATGCCACCAGTTTTGGTTTTTTTTTTCAACATTCCTTTGATGGTGCAGGGTCTTTTCTGGTTCCACACAAATATTAGGATTATTTGTTGCACCTCTGTGAAAAAAGTTGATGATATTTTGATAGGGATTGCATTGAATATGTAGATTGCTCTGGGTAGCATAGACTTTTTAACAATATTTGCTTTTCCAATCCATGAGCATGGAAGTCTTTTCCATTTCTTTATGTCTTAATTTCTTTCATGAGTTTTCTATAGTCTTCTGAGTATAGATCCTTTACCTCTTTGATTAGATTTATCCTAGGTATCTTTTGGTTTGGGGTGCAATTTTAAATGGGATTGATTCCTTAATTTATCTTTATTCTGTCTCATTATTAGTGTATAAAAATGCAACTGATTTCTATGTATTGATTTTGTATGCTGCCACTTTGCTGAATTTCTGTATGTGTTCTTGCAATTTTGGGGTGTAGTCTTTTGAGTTTTCAACAATAGAGTATCATGTCATCTGCAAAGAGTGACAGTTTGACTTCTTCTTTGCTGATTTGGATGCCTCTTATTTGTTTATGTTGTCTGATTGCTGAGGCTAGGACTTCAAGAACTATGTTGAACAGCAGTGGTGTGAGTGGACATCCCTGCTGTGTTCCTGACCTTAGGGAGAAAATTCTGTTTTTCCCATTTGAGAATGATATTCTCTGTAGGCTTTTCATAGATGGCTTTTATGATATTGAGGTATGTTCCCTCTATCCCTGCACTGTTAAGAGTTTTAACCAAGAATAGATGCTGTGCTTTGTTAAATGCTTTTTCTACATCTAGTGAGAAGATCTTATGGTTCTTTTCATTTCTTTTATTAATGTACTATATCACATTGATTGATTTGCCGATGTTGAACAATGCTTGTAGCACAGGAATAAATCCCACTTGGTTGTAGTGAATAATCCTTTAACAAACTGTTGGATCCTATTGGCTAGTATCTTGGCAAGAATATTAGTCTGTAATTCTTTTTGGTGGGGCCTCTTTCTGGTTTTGGGATCAGGTAATGCTTGATTTATAGAAAGAATTTGGAAAGTTTTCTTGGATTTCTAGTTTTTAAAAAAGATTCAGAAGAAAGGTAAAAATTCTTCTTTACCTGTTTGGTAGAATTCCCCTGGAAAGTCATCGGACTCTGGACTCCTGTTTGTTGGGAGATTTTTGATGACTGCTTCAATTCCTTGCTGACTATGGGTCTGTTCAGGTTTTCTGTTTCTTCCTGTTTCATTTTTGGTAGTTTATATGTCTCTAGAAAGGCATCTATTTCTTCCAGATTACCTAATTTATTGACATTTAGTTGCTCATGATATGTTCTTATAATTGTTTGTATTTCTTTAGTGTTGGTTGTGATCTCTCCTCTTTCATTCATGATTTTGTTAATTTGTGTCCTTTCTCTTTTCTTTTTTATGGGTCTGGCCAGGGATTTATTGCTCTTATTAATTCTTTTAAAGAACCAGCTCCTAGTTTCATTGATCTGTTCTACTGTTCTTTTGGTTTCTATTGCATTGGTTTCTGGTCTAATCTTTATTATTTCTCTTCTCCTGCTGGGTTTAGGCTTTATTTTCTGTTCTTTCTCCAGCTCCCATAGGTGTAAGGTTAGGTCATATATTTGGTACCTTTCTTGTTTCTTGAGAAAGGCTTGCATTGCTATATACTTCCCTCTTAAGACTACATTTGTTGCATCTGAAAGATTTTGAACAGTTGTGTTTTCATTTTCGTTTGTGTCCATGAACTGATTTTTTATTCTTTAATTTCCTGGTTGACCCATTCATTTTCTAGTAGTATGTTCTTTAACCTCCATGTGTTTGAGTTCTCTCTAAATTTCCTCTTGTGACTGAGTCCAGTTTCAAAGCATCATGGCCTGACCATATGCAGGAATGATCCCAATCTTTTTGGCACAAGTGGAGACCTGATTTGTGACCCAGTGTGGTGTGATCTATTCTTTTTTTTTTTTTTTTTTTTTTTTTTTATTTTTTAGAGAGAGAGAGAGCACAAGCAGGGGGAGTAGCAGGCAGACGCATAAAGAGAAGAAGGCTCCCCACTGAGCAGGGAGCCTGATGTGGGACTCTATCCCAGGACCCTGGGATCATAACCTGAGCTGAAAGCAGATGCTTAACCTACTGAGCCACCCAGGCATCCCATGTGTGATCTATTCTAGAGACTGTTCCACACCCACTCAAGAAGAATGTATATTCTGTTGCTTTAGGATGGAATGCTCTGAAAATATCTGTGAAGTCCTTTTGGCCCAGTGTGTCTTTCAGAGCCCTTATTTCCTTGTTGATCTTTTGCTTAGATTATCTGTTCATTGCAGTGAGGGGTGTGCTAAAGTCTCCTACTATTATTGTATTATTATTGATGTGTTTCTTTGATTTTATTATTAGTTGGCTTATATATTTGGCTGCTCTAATGTTAGGGTCATAAATATTTACAATTGTTAGATCTTCTTGTTGGATAGAACCTTTAATTATGATATAGTGTCCTTTCTTGTCTCTTAGTACAGTCTTTGGTTTAAAATCTAATTTTCTGATATAAGGATTGCCACCCCAGCTTTCTTTTCATATCCATTAGCATGATAAATGGTTTTCCACCCCCTCACTTTAAATCTGGACATGTCCTTGCATCTAAAATGAGTCTTTTGTATCAATGGGTCTTGTTTTCTTATCCAATCTGATATCTTGTGTCTTTTGATTAGGGGCATGTAGCCCATTTACATTCAGTGTAACTAAAGATATGAATTTATTTCCACAGTATTACCTCTAAAGTGACTCCTACTTCATATCATCTTCTTTACTTTTTGGTCTTTGTTACTTTTGGGTTCTCTCTTTGCTTAGAGGATCCCTTTTATTATGTCTTGAAGGGCTGGTTTGGTGATCATAAATTCTTTTGATTTCTGTTTGTCCTGGAAGCTTTTTATCACTCCTATTTTGAATGACATCCTAGCTGGATAAAGTATTCTTGGAGGGATATTTTTCTTTTTTAACACCCTGAATTTATCATGCCAGTACTTTCTGACTTGCCAGTCTCTGTGGATAGGTCTGCTTCCAATCTAATGGTTCTACTGTTGTAGTTTATAGACCTCTTGTCCCAAGCTGCTCTGAAGATTTTCTCTTTATCTCTAAGACTTGTAAGTTTTAGTAATAGATGATAGGGTGCTGACTTATTTTTATTGATTTTGAGGGGTTTCTCTGTGCCTCCTAGCTTTTGATGCCTGTTTCCTTCCCCAAATTTGGGAAGTTCCCTGCTATAATTTGCTCCAATATACCTTCTGCCCCTCTATCTTTTTCTTCTTCTTCTGGAATCTCGATTATTTTAATATTGTTTCATCTTAAGGTATCACTTATCTCTTGAATTCTCCCCTTGTGATCCAGTAGTTGTTTATCTCTCTTTTTCTCAGCATCTTTATTCTCCATTGTTTGGTCTTCTATATCACTAATTCTTTTGTCTGCCTCATTTATCCTAGCAGTTGGAACCTCCATTTTTTATTGCATCTCATTAATAGCTTTTTTAAAAATTTTCAGTTTATTTAGATTTTAATTCTTTTATTGCTCCAGACAGGAATTCTCAAGTGTCTTGTATGCTTTTTTTTTTTTTTTTCAAACACAGCTAGTAGCTTTATAATCATTATTCTGAACTCTATTTCTGACATCTTATTTATGTCCATACTGATTAGGCCCCTGGCAGTCAGTTGGTACTGCCTCTTGTTTTGTTTTTTGAGTGAGTTTTTCCAACTTGTCATTCTGTCCAGAGAAGAATAGATGAACAAGAGAACAAAATACTAAAATAATAACAATGACGCCAGATAAATATACATTAAAAAAATCAGACAAGACTTGAAGCTGGGGAGAAGGAAAAAGAAAAAGGAGAGAGAGATAATATAATCAGAGAGATGAACAGAACAGAGCAATACACTATCCCTTGAGTGTATGTTGGTCAGCATGTTAGAGGAAACTACATCTCGAAATAGTAAAGAAAGCAAGCTTATATATACAAAAATAAAATTAAATACATTGGAAGGATAGAATATAACTCTAAAAATAAAAATTAAAAGAGTTTAACAGAACAAAACAAAAAAACAAGAAACCAAAAAATGAAAGAAAAAAAAAAAGGAACAACAAATAAAAGGAAAAAGATAAAGAAAAAAAAAAAAGAAAAACAACAACAACAAAAAAGAATATGACCAGTCAGGTGAAGAGAACAGAGCGTTACACTGGATTTGGATTTATTCTGGTTTATTAGAAAAAACTGCATCCCAAAATTGTAAGGAAAGAAAAACATGTATATATGCAAAAATAAGATTAAATACAATGAAGGGATGACTGTAACTATAAAATGAAAATTAAAAAGATTTTAAAAAGGAGTTAATAAAATAAGAAATTGGTTGAAAAAGGAAAGAAAAAAAAATTAAAATTAAAATTGAAAGACTAAAGAATAATAGGAAAAAAGCCATGAATTCTATGTGCTCTATTCCCCTGGCATTGGAGTTTTGCAATTCTCATAGATGTGTAAGTGTGGTCTTGGCTGAATGCTCTTTGTTGATCTTCTGGGGGAGGGTCCTTTTGCATTAATTCTCAAGTGATCTCAATGATCTCAAATTTCAAATGATTTTCATTTGCCCCAGGTGGTATTTTACCACCCTTGCCAGTGACCAGGCTAAGTAATCTTCTCCAGTTTGCTCTCCATGGCTTTTGTTCCCTGAAGGCTTTCCAAGCAGCTTTAGAGGAAATGAGAATGAAATGAGAATGAGAGAATGAAAATGGTGGCATCCCAGTCTCTGGCCTAGGGCCAACAGCTTGGGCCCTAGTCCTCTGTGAGCCCTTGGAGAAAATCACTCAATCCCTCCTATCTTCCTGGTCTCTGGCCACACTCCATGCTTACCCACCCTGTGACCCAACATTTCTATCTCTGGCACACAACCCAGTTTTGAGTCTCTAAACCCTGCAGACTCCTTCAGCATGATCCCAGGTCACCCCTCCCAGGGAAGGATGGGGAGGTTTCTCTAGTTCTGCCACTGTTGAGTTCTGCCACTCTCTAAGCAGGGGCCCAATTATGCCACGTTTCATGGTTTATGACTACCTCAAGGTTAGAGCCCAGTCCTGGGTTCACTCTTTGCAGCCAACTTCCCCACTCTGATATCTGGGAGCTCTGCTACACTCAGGCATCCCTGGTCTTCCTGTGACCCTGAAAATTCCAAGACCACACTCGCCCAGTTAGGCTTCCACCCCAGCTTAGCAGCCTGAGTGACATCCCTCATGAAAGTAGGCCTCTAAATATTCTGATTTTGTGCTCCACTGTTATATCACTTGCCGGTAGCTGGCTGATAGAGGCTCCCTCCCTGTGCTGTTTGTTTTCCCATATATTGCTTCAGATTCAATTCTCTGTACCTCCTACCTTGCAGAATGTGGTCACTTTGCTATTTGTAGTGTTGCAGGTATCTTTTTTCTAGATCTCTGGTTGAGTTATATCTCAGAATGATTTGACAGCTATAGAGCTGAATTCCTGGGACCAGATGCAATTAAGATCTTACTCCTCTGCCATCTTGGAGTCTCTCCTCCTACTTTTATTATTTTGTTATAATTTTCCTTTTGTTACTGTTTCACTACAAGGTATTTGAAACATTCTTTTTACTTATTTTATATAGAGACTCTTTAAGAAGGAATTCCTCAATGCATTGCTTTATTTTATATTGTGGCCCATGAGTTTTTCATTGTATTTGTTTTAGTAACATTTGCAATTTTGTAATTTCGGTTTTGATTTTTTATGACAATATTTTATCTTTTATGTTAAAATTTTTTGTTAAAATTTCTAGAATTAGTGTTTTCCCCTATTTTATGACTCATACTCTTTACTACATTGAGATTAGGGACTGGTCTTTACTCTCTCTTATTTCTATGGAAATTACCTGAGTTTTGTTTCATGGTCTAGTTCATGACCATTTTTAGTTAATAATTTTTCAATCAAGTTAATGCATTTAAGAGTTCTTTCATATTTTGTTTCCAGAAAATAAAATTATGTATTTACCTTTTATCTCTATTTGTATCTCTATATCCATCTATATATAGCTAGTTATTGAAAGACTGCTGCTCTGTGGGATTCACATAGAAAACATTATTATTTTTTCCCTGATATCCATTTAAAACCATTTTATGAGTCTGGTTTTTCATAATTCCTTGAATGAAAATTCAGATAGTTTCCATAACTTTTTAGTCATCCTCAGATAACGTAATAGTCCCTACAGTTTGGATAAAATTTCTACTTTATTCTAATGATAAAGATAGCAAACTTCATGTAAAAAACAATTTACTCTCTCCTAGCTTGGGAATGCTTCAAGCTACAAAACGTTCAGTGAAGGAATGGCACATGCTTGATTTGTTTTATTTCCCTCTTTGTGTTTTTCCCCCACCCATCTCCAACTGGACTACCTCTAGTTCCTGTAGGGATCCAGATATAAAAGAAAAGAATGTTACTGGTCAGGAAATATCTGCTTGACTAATATTGTCTTTATATGTCATTGGTAGTTAAGGGTTTAAGAGTTGCTGTAATTCATTTTCCCAGGATGCTCCTCCATAATTTCCTCAGAGATTTCTTCTTACAGATGTCTAATTGAAATAGCTTTGTTGATAAAGCTAAAGCTGTCCTTTTTCTAATCATATAGCTGCTATCTCAGCTATAGTACCTACCTACATTTCTTCAGTCTTTACAGACTGGTATCACTTCTAGCAAGAAACACTTTGGTTGATAGTGCATTAAGATAATTCTCAAGCCAGGGGCATCCTGATAGCCCAAGTCTAATTTCAATGTAATATTTAACTATTACATTGAACCTCCAGAAACTAAATACAGTGTAATCATAAAAGAAATATCCTCCATTCCCTTTTTAATACCTATAAGTCTTCACACTCATTCTTCTTTTGTCCCTAAATGAAACCTGAGCTATTTTTAGAGCTCTTAGAAAATATTATATTATTTGCTACAGAAATAGTTTCCCTTTGGTAATTAATAAGTTTTTAATCCTAGAATATATCATTACATAGTGATTTTAGACCTTGGGCTCTCCATAGACATAGGCATCTCACATAGACAGTTTGCATGTGCTCAAGTCCCAGTGTCAATATTTAATAAACTTTGTGACTTTGAAAATACTAACATATATATACTTTTTTTCTTATCATAAAATAAGATGAATAATAGCAACCACATCATAAGGCTTTGTGCATGCACTGTTATAAATGACTGTTCATAAAACTTGGATTATCTAAAATATCCAAGAGAGGGCTAATCCAAGTCTAAAGACTTAATTGGGAAGGTGTGGGGGTACACTAGGTGCTTTATTTCCATTTCCACAAATTCCATTTTGCCCTCCACTTCCAGTAGATAACTACTATTTTTTGCCAAGTTCTTGGATCATGGCAAAAGAAAAATAAGAGAGTAGAGATATCATACCTGCTTTAATTTTGCATTAGCAGTTTTTGGGATTGGCATGTATTTATTTTGCCCTCATTGTGACTACATAACTGTAACTCTTTTGATATTTCTTCACTGAATGATAAAGACCATGTTCTTAAACTTGTGAAAATGAGATCTTATGATGATGAGAGTGTATATTGGTTAAATTATTTTGGATAGAATTTAATTATACCAGAAAGTCAAAATGCATGTACTCTATGACCTTTTAATTTCATTTCTAAGTGTCTACTCTCAAGAAGCTCACACAGGTGTACAAGGAGAGTGATATGAGAATGTTTATTGAAGCACTCCCTGTAATAATGAAAAAGAAGGAACTTCCTAATTAGCTCTCAATTGATAGTTAAACTAGCTTATTCTCATATGTTACCTGAACTCTCAATATAACTAGTCAAAATTTTTCCATTAATTTTCATAACCCTTCTTTCTATACCATTTCCTTGGAAAGCATTAATGCATTTAAGTTGTAATGTCTTCCCTATATTTGTTTTACTTACCCAGTATATGGCTGTAATTTTTAATGATGATTAGAATTCCAGTTCCCCAGTTTTGAAGGCTGTAATAATACTAAATAATGTTTATCTCAAATGACTATTAAAATAGAAATTTCTAGATTACCTTGTACAACAAAGTATTGAAGCATATCATCCTTCCCCATACATTTACTACAATAAAAAACATTCAATTTTTTTTTTTTTAAGATTTGTTCATTTAGGGGCACTTTGGTTGCTCAGTGGGTTGAAGCCTCTGCCTTTGGCTCAGGTCATGATCCCAGGGTCCTGGGATTGAGCCCCACCTCAGACTCTCTGCTTAGCAGGGAGCCTGTTTCCCTTCCTTTCTCTCTAACTGCCTCTCTGTCTACTTGTGATCTCTGTCTGTCAAATAAATAAATACAAAACAATCTTTAAGATTTGTTCATTTACTTGAGAGAGAGAGAGTACAAATGGGAGGGACAGAGGGAGATGAAGATAATATCAAGCAGACACTGCACTGAGCATAGAGCCTGACTCGGGGCTTGATCCCAGGACCATGAGACAACGACCTCACCCAAAACCAAGAGTCAGACACTTAACTGATTGTGCCACCAAGGTGTTCCCAAAACACTCAATATCTTTTTAATGCCTTTAACACAACCAATGAGGTCCAACATGCTTTGACTCCATCCTGGATTCTTCATTTTTATATAACATACTCTTTATAGTATCCTTCTATGGCTTTCTAAGTGGACTTTCTGGGTTTTTCATGTCATAGTCTAAAAATGCTTTTATATGCCAAAGTTAGCATCCCCATATTTTTCCTCCTTCATCTCTCTTTTTCTTTCTCATTCCCACACATCCTTTCTCAAACACATATAGACACACACACACACAACCTTAATAGAGTCTGTACAATACAAATTTTATGCCAGTGTTTAACATTACTTCCTTAGGGAAGTCTCCCTTGATGACATACATGGCCATAAGCTCTCATTGCAAACTACAATCTGTTTTCATAGTTATCATTACAACTACAATTAGATAATTATGTTTCAATTACTTTTGTTTTATATCCATCTCTCCCACTAGACTCTGCACATATTGTTAAATAAATGGTTGAATGCATGCATGAATGATTGAATGGATGGAATCAGGCCAACCTAAATTAGAATTTCCAATTAATGTCAGGCCACAGGTTTCTTATCTGAAAAAGAAAAAAAAAACTGGAGCAATAATATGTACTTTACAAAAGGTGAGGATTAAAGTATGTAAAGTGCAATAAAGTATGTAATGCATACATAGTAAATTTACAAATCACTGTCTCACTGTCAACTATTGGTTATAATGCTCTTTTCTCTATTTAAAAGACTTTAAATACCAAAAAAATACATAGATTTATTAAAAAGGCTATATGGGAGATTAAATAATCTGAAAACTCTCTTACCAAAAACATGTAGAAATACTTCAGAAAATCCTATTAAATGACTAGATAATTTTCAAAGAATCAAAGGGAAATTTCCAGGAGTTAAAATCAAGTGGGAGAAAAAATATAAAACATGAAATGCCCTTAATATTTCATAATGCTGGTTGATAATTGTAGGAATAAAGAAGCTTAAGTTTTGTTCCCTGCCTTACTGAGCACAGGAATTGAGACTTTGAACATGAGAATAAGAGGTTGAATTGAGATAAATACCAAATTTAGCATCCACCGTAGGCTTCATGCTAAGCAAGAAGCTGACTAGGATAATAAAATAATTAACACATAGAGGCAATAAGGAAAATGGAAAAAATTTGCTAGCAAGGGATGGATGAGAGTGAAAGAACTATCATCTCAGAGGGATGAGAAAAAACTTTTTTTTTCCCTCGGAGTGTGGCTAAAAATAATGAGCTCACTATCCAAAATTATAAAACACAAGAGAGAAAAAACAAACAAACAAACAAACAAAAAAACAGGATACTCTGAGTTAGAGTTAGCAAACATATCAAATAAATCAATGTGTAGTATACAAAAATTATTTTTTTTAATAACACTAACAAAATTGACCAACTTAGACAATTTTATAAATTAAATAGAAGCAAGATGCTCATGAACAAATGGAAGAAGCAAATGCATGTTTGTAATTTTTGGAATATAGGATTATTAAATACTTAAGAAACCTCAGAATCTGCCAATATGTTGTTAGAGAGCATGGCTAGGGTAAATTAAATTTACAGATGGAGTTGAGAATTAATTTGTTACAGCCTCAGAAATAAGTAACTAACATAATTGCAATTTACCTTTATCCTAAAGTAATCTTTGCCCTGTTACTTGTGGGGTGCCTCAGTACCTTACACAAAACATTTACAAGCCAGATCTCAACCCCACCCTGTTTCTTCTAGGGGACAGATGTGGTATCACCCTGATGATCTCTTCCTCTGGAGAGAATCGTTTGAACACTACTTGAGATCATACAAATACAAAGGCTCTTACTAGAAGGGGACAAACAATTATCCCACACATAGTACAAGGCTCTCCATCTCAGTTAAATTCCTAAACATTATTTGGTAAAACCAGGACCACTTTATCCCTGACATTATCAAGTAATGATCATTGACCCTCTTACCTCCCACAATGTTAATACTAGCCCAGCATCTTTTATGCATCTTTGAGTTCTAGAGACAACACAATCTAACAGTTGTAAATATTTATGCTCCTAGCCTTGGAGCAGCCAAATAAATAAATTAATAAACTTTGACAGACTCACAGATAATAATACAATAATAGTAGGGGACATTAACGTCCCACTCAGCAATTGACAGATCACCTAAGCAGAAGGTCAGGGCTTTGGAGGACACATTGGAACAGATGGACATTATTTTGGACAGAACTACCTTGATGGTAATGAAGCTCAAGCCTCAGGGCCTCTTACTTGCAAGGATCCCTTCAATATTTACACTATTAATTTATATACTCACATAACATATGTATGTGTGTGTATACATATATACACACACACACACATACATTAACACAATTTATATTTATATAAATATGTATGTTTATATATTTATGTAAAATTTTATGTGTTTTACATAAACATATAAAGTTAGAGCATGGGATTACCTAGAGAGAGCTTATATACAAGCATTTATATGTTTATGTAGCATGTTAGTATATATGGTATGTGAGTATATAATTATATACATATACTACATAATATACAAGTGAATGTGATGCCTAATTATTTAGATTTATATACTATCATGTCCAATTTTAAAGAAATTTGAATTATTCTTTCATATGTCTTATTACCTTTATTAAATTTACTTATTCTGCAGAAAAATGATCATATATAATTAAAACATAATTGAAGCTGTTCTAGTTGAGACTCAAAGCATACACTGAAAGAAAGATTTGATAAACCTTGAAATGCCAAACATCTTACATATGAAATAGAAACTAAAAACTTTTATGGTCAATTTATAAAGACATTGGAGTGCAATCATGATAGCCACTTGACTAGAGATAATGAAAATCACAAATAATTGTGTTTTGTTTTATATCCATCTCTCCCACTAGACTCTGCACATACTGTTAAATAAATGGTTGAATGCATGCATGAATGATTGAATGGATGGAATCAGGCCAACCTAAATTAGAACATGAGATTCAGAACATCTCCAAACATGAGAACATGAGATTCAGAACATCTCCAAATTGGAAATGAAAAAGCAGAAGGAATATGCAAGTAATAGTAAAGTAATGCACAGTTTATAGGATCTGAACAGCACATACAAGAATACTGATAATAGTTTCATTTTGAGGAATTATTTAACTTTGGTAGATAAAATGAAATTCCATGATTTTTACTGAAATACAGTTCATGTTGTCATAATGTAAAATTCATAATCAAATTTGAAAAAGATGCTGACAACAAAATAGTGAGTATCAGGAATTGAAAACTATTTCAGAGTTGTCACTACACAAAGATAGTTAAAATGCCTTAATATCTTATAGCTCATAAAATAAAAAAACTTGAAGAAGCTTCCCTATGTTTGACAAATCTTAAAATGTATACACTAAAGTTGAGATAAATTTCTTCAAGCCATCAATACTAATAAGCAATATTAGTCAACTATGCTAAAGAAAAGTTTGGATTGTCTTTCTTTTTTCTCTTTGGAATATTATTTTAAAAATGTATTATCATCTGAAGGCAAAAATAAAAAAATACATAATCAAAATATAGATAAATATAGTTATTTTAGAAAGTTAATTAGTGTCCTTTGTTTTCTTCTAGATTACATGTTTGTGGTATACATGATACTTTCATAATTTATAGTTTGTTGTAATTTATTATTTTAAATATGCATTTTCACAAGTAGCATTCATAATTTTGTAAATTATTATATATAATTTTTTAGTCCCACAAAATTAAGATATGGTCCAGTGTGGTGATAGATATTTAATAGATTATTACCTTTCACTCATTCGTATAACATGTGTCAAAGCATGTGACATAAACATATATGAATCAAAATGTGTACAGAAACATGTAACCTGTATTTATAAAGTAATGATAATGTACTTTCCCTGTATCTGTAAACAGTAAGATATTATAGAGCCCACAGATGACTTCAAAGTGACTCAATTCTCAAAGCACACATTAAAGAGATCCATACCTGACTCTTGCTAGAAAACTCCCATCAGTCTGCAACTACAGTGATTAAAAAAACAAGCAAAAAACAAAAACAAAAAACCAACCGCCCTTCCCCCCAAAACTAAGACCCTGGATAATGGTCAGCACATTTATGAGATCTTGAAACCTGAGAAGGTTTAGGGATTTGAAACTGATGGTGGAGACACAAAGGCCACGTGATTACCTCTCAAGGAAGAGTTGTGTTGATTTTGACAAATATGACCATAAGAAAACACCACTGATGGCAAGATTGCCAGATTAGCAAAGTATATTAATATCACTCTAACCAAGGGGACTTGGGGCTCCTCTTTTCTCAGTGAAGGCACCTGATTATGTCCTTAACAGCATCACCAAACTTCATTGTCAGGTTAGATAGAGCTGCCCTCTCTGTCAGGATTATTGTGTCTTCATCATTAGCGTCAAGTTGGAGGCAAGAGGAGGAAGGTTTAAGAGAAGAAAAGGGCATGGGGAATGATGAAGAGCATGTATTTCTTGAATTCCAAATCACTGAAGACTTACCTCCATCTTGTGTTAGATGAAGAGGTGAGTTTAAAATCAAATATGAAACCTAATCTTTAGAATACAAAACACGTCATTTTATGTTTTTTTTTTAATTTTTAAAACATACCATTTTAATAACAGAAAATATATAGAACTACCCTGAGTTATCATTTTAATCCCATTATTCTGTGGAAGCAAGTATGTGATTTCTCTATAAAGTATAGTATGTTTTAGCTACGGAAGGAAAAAAAAATCTGTGTTTAAGTCAATAAATTAACAGCAACAATAAATACCTAATACAAATGTGAAAATATTTTAGGAATCATATACTTAGTTGGAGACTCAGATTTCTAGTCTTTGGATACTTACCTTATAAAAACAGTAAACATGCTTCAAAATGTTATTTTGTAAATGATTATGTGTTAAATATTCTGGTGGAAACACTGATAAATTTTTATGGCATCTTAGGAGAGGAAGATACTTCTTTAAGTTATGGCTATTATAAGAAAGTCTGTGATTATCAACCTTGAAAAATTAGTAGATTTTGAATTCCTAGACAGATATAAAAGAATGTAGTCTTTATCACAGATATTGTACATGACAGATATAGTTTGTGTGGGAAATTAATGTCATGAAATATGCCTAAATTTACTCAACACAAATTCATGATAGTATTTATTGCTTTGTAGTGTAAATTATAGAATTCAAATTCTGTATGATCGGGGTGCCTGTGTGGCTCACTTGTTAAGCATCTGCCTTCGGCTCTGTTCATGATCCCAGGGTCCTGGGATCGAGCCCTGCATCCAGCTCCACGCTTGGCATGAATCCTGCTTCTCCTACTCCTACTCCCCATGCTTGTGTTCCCTCTCTTGCTGTCTCTCTCTCTGACAAATAAATAAATAAATAAAATCTTTTAAAAACTCTGTATGATTCTCTCAAACAATGCATTTTAAATGCTTATGTTTTTTTATTACACAATCGTAAAAGAATAAAGGTAAAGTTTTATATATTTTATTTTTGTGTTTTTTTTTGTTGCTATCTTATTCATAAAGCAGCAATATGTTTTCTAGAAACATCTTTTTTTAATAAATTACTATAGACCACATGGCTTGCTATTCATCTTTAAAAAATGACATGGAATTAAATGACAACTACACAGACGATCCTAAGATGAAAATGATATCAACAAGGTCATATATGCCAGAAAAATTTAAATCATTCAACTGCTTAAAATGTTGCCTTCATTTCTCCCTGTTATATAGAAACCAATCTGACCCCTAGGCAACACAAAAGATAAATTGTACCTTTTCTACTTACTTCCTTCATGGGATATTAGAAGTTTACTTAAAAGAATCCCTGGGAACAAACAGCAAACCTTCTCAATTATTTTCTAAACATATACATAAGAAACTTCTGTAGGGTAGAAATAAACTGTGCAAAACTCATCTTCCTTAAAAACAATCCTTAGCTGGAAACAGAGGGAAATTTTCTATGACAAAAACACTTTGTAACAAACCCAAAAAGGAAAGACAGCATCTTAACATAGTCCCTTGTGTTGATTTAAAAGTGTTTCGTAGGCATCTTGGACATTATCAGATACTGAAAAATAAATTTAGGCTCTGCACCCTTGAGATTTTAAGGAAATCTTATGAAAAGATAGATCTGTATCAAAATACATTTTACTCTCACCTTGAGCCAACTGCAAGCTTTGTTTTTTCAAAAGTTGCCTTTATACTTCAGAGTATATGTTTAAAAATGTTAAAGATCTTGTTTCTCTAATTTTCTTTTATTATTGCATAGTAAAAAAGGAGAAATTTAGGTTAAAATGTTAAAATGGTTATGTAGGCTGTTTATATGACTCCAATGCATTTGTGTAGAAAACAATAAAATTATGAGACTAATGTTTATGCTACATGATAGATATGCGTCAATGGATATCTTCTGTTTTGTGGAATTAGGTTAATGTACATATATTTCATAAAGAGATGTCACAGTTTTGTTTTAAGGGTATAATTTGTGTAAAAACTGTATAATGTATACATATAGTTAATGTAATTCCCCTGACAGAATTTTGAGTTGACAGACTTTGACTACAACATAAGGTGGAATAGGATTTCATGTGCAGTTAAGAGATAACAAGTAGGGGGGTAAAAATATATGTTTATAAAAAATAAAAAATTATATTAAAAAAAAAAGAGATAACAAGTAGGGGGGGCACGTGAGCGGCTCACTCATTAAACATCTACCTTCAGCTCAGGCTGTGATCATAGAATCCTGGGATCGAACCTACACTGGGACTCCCTGCTCAGTGGAAAGCCTGCTTCTCCCTCTCCCACCCGCCCTGCTGTGTTCTGTCTCTCGCTATGTCTCTGTCAAATAAATAAATAAATCTTAAAAAAAAAAAATTAACAGGTAATAAGTTTACATCAACTTTAACCAAAGATCATAAATTGCTGAAATATGCAAGAATCTCATGCTTACCAGAAATCAGAGCAGCTTTCAAAGTAAAACTTTTTTTAAAAGCAACAATATAGGGGTGACTGGGTGGCTCAGTGGGTTAAGCCTCTGCCTTCAGCTCAGGTCATGATATCAGGGTCCTGGGATTGAGCCCCACATCGAGCCCCGCATAGGGCTCTCTCAGTTTCCTCTCTCAGACTTAGCTCTTTCATCCATTTGAGTTAATTTTTGTGTATGGTGTAAGAAGTGGCCCAGTTTCATTCTTCTGCATTTTGCTATCTGTTTTCCCAACACCATTTGTTGAAGAGACTGTCTTTTTTTCATTGGATATTCCTTCCTGCTTTGTTGAAGATTAGTTGATCATATAGTTGTGGGTCCATTTCTGAGTTTTCTATTTTGTTCCATTAATCTATGCATCTGTTTTTGTGCTATGACAACTTTAAATATTGTACATTATTAATTGTTTTGGATTTCATCAAAATGAAATTATACAATTCTTATGTTGTTCTTAGTATCTGTCTTCTTTAGCTCAGTTTTCTGTGGAGCCATCATATTATCATATGTAGTGATTATTATTCCCATCTCTTATATAACATTCTATAGAATGAATATATGAGCTTATTTCTCCACTTTATTGTGAATACACTTAGGTTATTTCTAGAATGAGGCTAATATAAATAGTGCTATAATAAACATTTTGGTATATGTCTTTTGGTAGATACATATATGAATTTCTGCTTGACATATTTGGAAGAATGAAAATTCTGGGTCATAGAATATAAATATTTTGTGTCTTAGTAGGTATTGCCAAAAAGCTTTCCAAATTGATTATACAATATGTATCTGGCTGACTCAGTTGGTAAAGCACACAACTCTTGATATCAGGGTCGTGACTTCAAGCCCTATGTTGCACAAGGAGCTTACTAGAAAAAAAGAAATGAAAACATACCTCGACATAAGTTGGTTGTACCAATTTACATTCCCATATGAATGAATTTGTTTGATTATTAGTGGTTGATGGGTATAATCTTTTCATGTGTTTTTAAATTATTTCAGTATTTTTACCCAAAAGTCTTGACTCAAGTCTTGTCCATGTTTATTAGAATCACCTATCCTTTTGTCATTGATTTGTAAAGATTTTTTTTTTTCTAATTCAGGACACAAATCCTCCGTCATAAAAGATACACATATCTAGTATCATCTCTGGCTCTGAGGCTTACTTTTTATTCTCTAATGGTGTCTTTTAATGAGCAAATACTCTTCATTTTAATGTGACTTACACTGTGAATCTTTTTGTTAATTTTTTTTGTGTTTGTCCTATTTGCAATCATAAAATTATTTTCTTTTGTTATGTTCTAGAAAATGAGGTATTTTCACATTACATTTAAAATCTATCTGAAATTAATTTATACATGTAGTGTGAGGTAGATTTCAAGATTCACTGATTTTTCAAATGGATATTCAGTTGACCTAGAACCATTTACTTAAAGATTATTCTTTTACCCACTGTATTATGAGTGTTCATTTATAAACTCTGTATTCCATTGGTCAACAATTATTTGTGCCAACTTCACACAGGCTTGCTGAATATATAATTCTTTATGCCAGTTATACACCCTCTAATTTTTTTTTAAATTTCTAATGATTACATTGGCTATACTTTTGCTATCTATCTATCTGAATTGTCAGATTACACAAAAATCTGCCTTACTCACAAATGGAAACTCACACATACACACAGAGAGGATATATACTCCTCCATTTGTTTAGATCTTCTTTAATTTCCTTGTTAATGACTTATGGATTATTGTTTTATTCCTAGGTATGTGGTGTTTTTGATGATATTACAATTGGTGTCAATTTAAATGTGCTCATTGCTGTTGTATGCCAATACATTTGATTTTTTTTCAAGTTTTAAAATATTATTGAAGTATAATTTACATACAATAAACTGCATATATTTAAGATGTAAAATCTGATGCATTTTAACCTTTACCAATATCCATAAAAAATCACCAGAATCCCAGAATCAACATTTTTATCACCCACAAAATCTCCTTTATATTCCTTCAGAAATCATTTCGCCCACTCCTTTACCATTAACCCAAACACTGAAATGAATTCTGTCACTATAGATTAGTTTGCGTGTTCTAGATGTTTATGTAAATGAAATCAAATAAATGCTTTTTATTGTCTGACTTATTTCACTCAGCTTATTTATTTGGGTATTCACCTATTTTTGTTGCATGTATTAGTAAATCATTACTCCTAATTGCTGAATATCATTTATCAGTATGACATTTAATTTATTATATGTATATATCATAAATTTTTCATTCATTCACCTGTTGATGGACATATGGGTCATGTGAGATTTGACTAATACAATAAAGCTGCTATAATCATTTGTATTCAGGTCTTTATGTAAATTTATGCTTTTTTTCCTATGCAATAGATCAATAAGGTCAATAATAAGATCAGTACAAATAAAGCAGTAGCTAGAGTATACGTATTTCTCTTTGTACTAAGCATATGATTTTTTTTTAAAGATTTTATTTACTTATTTGACAGAGATCACAAGTAGGCAGAGAGACAGGCAGAGAGAGAGAGAGGAGGAAGCAGGCTCCCCACTGAGCAGAGAGCCCGATGTGGGGCTCGATCCCAGGACCCTGGGATCATGACCTGAGCCGAAGGCAGAGGCTTAACCCACTGAGCCACCCAGGCACCCCGCATATGATTTTTTTAAAGCCTACTGATGGTAAATTACAATGACTGCTTATGGAACGTGACAGCAACTTTCACTCCTAGGATAAACCCAACTTGGTCATGGTGGTTTTTTTTTCTTTTAGAATATTGTTGGCTTCTACATGGAAAAATGTTTTTATCTATGTTAATGATTCATATTCATGTGCATTTTTTTCTTGTCAAATGTATTTTTCTGGTTTTGATATGGGTATGATGCTGGCCCAATAAAATTAGCTAGAAAGTGTTCCCTTCTCTTCAATTTTCTTGAAATAAGTCCCATAAATGTTGATAGAATTGACAAGTAAAGTCATTTGGGCTTGGAGTTCAATATTGAGAAAGTTAACTACAAATTTGAATTGGGAACTACAAATTTGATGCTATTTCTGAGGTTGGATATTGGTTATTTCTTTTGTCTCTTTTTACTTTGATCATTCTGAGGTTAGATATTCATCAATTTTATTAATCTTCTTTAAGAACCAGGTTTTAGTTTCAGAGATTTTCTTTTCTTTTCTTTCTTTCTCTCTTTTTTTTTTTTTCAAATTTCTATTTCTGTTCTACTTCTTGAATGGATTACTTTTCTATTTTCTTTGCAGTCTTAAGGTTGGCTGAGGTCACTGGTTTGCAACCTTTGTTCTACCCTAAAAAATGTATTGCTATAAATTTCCCTCTAAATTCAATTTTATTGGTAGCTTACACATTTTGGTATGTTGCCTTTTATTTTCATCTAATTTCAAATGCTAATTTCTCTTTTGAGTTATACCTTGTTACATGAATCATATATGAGTGGGTTATAGTGGATTTTTAAATTTCACCTTCCAAATCATTAGTTCTTGGGTCATGTGTTTCTGATTTTGTTACTATGTTCATAAACATTTAAGAATGTTACATCATGGGACATCTGGGTGGCTCAGTGGTTTAAGCGTCTGCCTTTGGCTCAGGTCATGATCCTAGAGTCCTGGGATTTAGTCCTGTATTGGGCTCATTGCTCAGCAGGAGCCTGCTTCTCCCTCTACCTTCCTCTCCCTTGTCTTGTGCTTACTCTCAATCTCTTTCTCTCTCTCTCTGACAAAAATAAAATCTTGAAAAAAAAGGATGTTACATGATCTTGACAAATTGATCTCTTATTAATTATGAATTGACTTTCTTTTTCCTATGTAATAGTTGCTGGTCTGAGATTTACCTTGTCTGATACTAAGATAGCCAATTGGCTTTCTTTTGATTAGTGTTAGGACGATATATTCTTCTACATCCTTTTTTTTTTTTTTTTAAATCTCATATGTGCTTAAATTTGTATCAGCAGAATATTTGAGTCTTTCTTTTTCATCTAATTTGACAATTTCTGCCTTAAAATTGGGTGGTGTTTATACCATTTACATCTAATAGGATTATTATATCACTTAGGTTAAATCTACTATCTTTCTATTTTTTTTCTATGTGGTTTTCATTCTCCCTTTCCTTGTGTTTTCCTTTATTGGAGAACAACTGAGTATTTTTTATTATCCACTCTTTTTTTTTTTTATGGCCAACGATATATAACTTTAAGAGTGTGCACATATGTGCATGTGTGTGTGTGTGTGTGTGTATTTAGTGGTTTCTTTAACATTTAGAGTATATATCTTCAATTAATCAAAATCTGCATTTGTTATTAAATGTGAGATAGTGTGTATGTTGTACCTTAGTTATTAGTTTTTTAAATTATATGTTTACCTCTCATTTATCCTAGCTTTTGCTATGAAGCCATTCAGTTGTTTCAAATGAGCTACTAATATATTTATTAGGACTTTTCTTTTGAGGCTCATAAACTACAGTTTTTCTTCTTTTAACACATTAAAACTGAAAAACATATTCACACTAATCGTCAACATCTTTGTATCCTATTTATTTAGTCAGTTTAGATGGTTTTGTGCAGTTCACAATTTACGTTCTCAGGGAGAAAACCTGAAGCTTGTCAGAATTATGTCCTTGTTTCCTTTCACTTACTAAAATTTTAACTCATACATGCCCTGGCTTTCTTTTCTTTCTTTCTTTTTTTTTTTTTTTTAAGACTTTATTTATTTATTTGACAGATAGAGATCACAAGTAGGCAGAGAGGCAGGTGGGGGGGCGGGGAGCAGGCTCCCTGCTGGGCAGAGAGCCCAATGAGGGGCTCAATTCCAGGACCCTGAGATCATGACCTGAGCTGAAGGCAGAGTCTTAACCCACTGAGCCACCCAGGTGCCCGGCCCTGGCTTTCTTAATAGCCCTCTTCTAGCACCATCAACTACCATGTCTGCTGACTTCTCTGACTCTTTGTGTCATAACCTTTTCTGGGGTTATCAGCCTTTCACTATGAACCAAGTATTGGCAAATACTAGTAGGAAAAGTTTAACTATAGAATATTAACTTACCTCTCTGTTCCTTCATTCTCTCTGGGGTTCTATTTGTATTAGCATTACTCCAAAATCTTCAATCAGAATAATTATTTCATTTATTTCCTATTTTTGGTTTTGATTTGCATATAAGCTGGCTTTTTTAGTGTTTCTTGATGGGTGCATTTTTCTTTAAGTTATTCCATCATAGGTGTAAGTGGAAAATTGTGTGAATATACCTTAATACTCCCAGTAAGATATTAATCTTTGTATAGGCCATTTAAAAAACTAAACTAAAATATATATTTACTTCAACATAATTTTTAGATGCCCATTATCTTCTATATCAGTAAATCCTTGCACCACAGACTAATCCTTTAATGTCTTCACTATGGTCTAGAAAATGAATTGCTGAGAATAAGTAGACAAACCGTGTGTGAGTGAATTTCTATTTTCCCATATATAAAGTCATTCCGTCATTCAGTATTTCTAGCTATGTTTCCTAAGTTATTCCTTCTGTTAAGTGGCTACTTCACATGTTTTAACTCTTCAGCTCTGTTTTCTACAACCATCCTTGGTTACAGTATCCTCTCTTTCACCCAACCTGTCTCAAAGAAACAAAGGAATGAACTCCTTCAATTCTTGCCCTCATTGAAACTTAACTTGTTAATATTTTCATTGTCTTTAGGCTACTGAGTCTACTGGTCTGTCTTTTAAGTTAAGAGTTTTAGCTTCCTCTCAACATTTCATATTCTCTTTTCCTGGATATTGTCACCTCTCTTTTTTCTTCATCCTTTCTCTACTGCTCTGCTTGAGTGTATCTTTCTTACCTTCCATTCTTTCCTTGTCTCTTATTTAACTTTTATGTTCTCCCGCACTTCTCTAGTTATTTCAGTTGAAGGACAGTATGTATCTTAATGACTTTCTGTTCCACCAAGCCATTAGACATATTCTGGTACTGAAAATAATGAATTTATCTTTAAGTACTGACTCTTTTAGTGATCTCTTTATATTTTGAATGCCTTTTCTCTCTTGACTTCCTTCATTCTTAGCACAGGTGATTTTGAGCAGCCTTCACCTATTACCTGTTTTGCCCAGTCTGTTTATATTTCTTCTCCCCAACTCCACAGTTGTCTCCTTGAAGCTGAATTCTTATCTTACTGAGTATAGACTAGCCTTGACATATAATTAGGTTAAAAATACATGTTACATGGCAAATAATGGATTGATTGATATCTGAATAATATGTAAATTATCACCTTATATCTATGATCCACTTTCTTTTTTCTATTTTTTTACTTGCATGTTAATATTTACACCATCCAGAAGTCCATCTTTGGAATTCTTTTCTCACTTTATACAAACCACTTTAGTTGTATTATCTTGGGGCATGGCTTATTATCTTAGGGCATGGCCTTGACTAATATGTATACATTAGTCCATGTTCTTCAAATATATACTTACATAGCTACATTTTAATGTTTACTGGTCTCCCTTGAAATTTTCTAAATCTGTTTGATTCAACAAGTTCAAATTTTCATACATCTTTTCCCCTAAGATAGAGGGGAAGCCAGGAAGCCGGCAATCTTTTAAATTTGTATTATTAATTTTATTTCTTACCACTATGTGCAGTGGATTACCACATCCTAAGAATGATGAAGTAAATTCAGTTTTTCTTTGAATACAAACATAATAAATATTCTTAGTGAACTATTTTGACAATAAATTTAAAATAAAAAATATAAAATAATCTTATGATCTGGAGTTAAAACTTTAATCTTTGATCAGTCTCTTTTTTCTTAGGCATATTTTTCAGTAGGTTTGATCTTATAGGCCATGTAATCTTGTATTTGCTTTATATTACTGAACATATACATTTTAAAAATTGTACACTAAAAATATTGCTTTCACTGAATTGAATGTTTTGGCAATTTCCATTTATTTTACTATTATAAGTAATGTTTTATTGAACTTCTTTGTGCAAGACACTTTTATTTACAGTTATTTCCATATGATTGATTCCTAAAAGTGGAATAACTGTCAATAAACATGAATAATTTGAAGACTCTTCATACATATTACCAACATATTTCCCAAAAGAGATATAACAATTTGTACAACCTACAGGAGTGTCCATTTCCCTCTACCCTGGATAGTATTGACTATTTTCATTTTAAAGAGAGTAAAACACATCAAAAATAAAATTTATACACCTTGATATATATGTTACATTAATTCTACTTCTTAACAGTTTCTCAAATCAATACACTCCTCTGTTGCTACTGCAGCTGGCTTGGATTTGGCTCTTATAATTTGTCTGCTGTGTAGCATTTGCCTCATAAATGGCATTTCAGCCTTTGTTAAAATCTTCCTCCATTCTTTTGTCAACATTGTAAAGAATGAATTTCTAAAATTCTAATTTAGTTCTGTATCTCTCATGTGTATAACATAGTCTCTAAATGATTCTGCATGCACAATAAATACACAATAGAATCTCAGCCTCATGATACAGAATTCAGAAGAGATCTCGTTTCAACAGAAAAACATTTCTGGCCTTTGAATGCTGCAAAAAGCTATCTTGTATTTATTTATCAGAGTTGTACATTCTCACACAATGTTTCTTATGATTATTTATTTAATACCTTTCCTTTACCTACAATTCTCAGCCCTTTCCACTTTGACTGTAAGACAGGGACATGTCCATCTTACTTGTTCCCATATCCCTAATACCAAGCCCCATGTATGTCAAAGACATGGCATAATTATGTAAGTGGGTTGTGAATGAATTATCTTTATTTTCTCTTCCTTAACATCTCAGTTTCATTCCCCCAGATTTCTAAAACAAATATTAATGATATATTATCTGTAATTTACTGACATGCAGATAGTTTCTGGGGTAGATTATGCTTTTTCGTTTCTCTTTTCTTTGAATTTGCTTTTTGCAGTTCTATGTTCAACAAAGAAATCACTTCTTACAATGAACTATTAATATGAATTGATCCTTCTTACTCTGTAAATTTTTCCCACTACCTGATCACCCATCTCAGGAAGGTTTGGAGGATCCCACTCTATAGTCTCCATAAAACTTTTTGAATTTCTATTTTAGCAACTAGCTAGATTCCTTCTATCTGTTTTTGTCAGTTTCTTGTCCTTACTGAGATTTCCCTGAGGAAATATATTTGTGAATCAATTGCTGTTATAACATTATTTGTTCCATTAGCAAAACAACAAAAATTAACTACTTCAAGTGTTTTGTAAGGAGATTGATTAATAAGCTTAAAAAAATAAGTGACGTGCCCTACAGAAGCAGAAGCTGGAATGAGCACTTCCTAGATACATGCTGTAATAGATAAGAACATAATTTGGATGAACCATGGAACCTTCATATTGTTATATAACATAAGGCTTTTATACAGAAACTGTTTTTGTTTATTGCACTAGGTTCAGGTGAATGAGAGGAATACCATGAAGCATACTATTTGTTCATGAAAATAACTTAAAATTGCATGCTGCATCACCAATCACAGCAAATCAAATCACTATTTGAATATTTTGTCCAGGTACAAACACCTGCTATTTAAGTCATGAAGACTAAATGAACTTTACCACTAATCCTTGTAAAATTTGGCCTTCTGCAATTATTTCTGAAATTGTATTAAATTAAAACTGAAGTCCTTGTAAGAACTAACTACTCTATCCACCACATCTTTACCTGACTCTGTGAATCTAGCTTGTGATCTTGCTACCTAGCATCACAGTCAAGGTCTCAGGTGACCAAATGGTTCTGATGTTAGTCTCTTTTTAGGATTTTAACTAATTTTATTGTTAACAATTTGAATTATTCTTCTGAAGTTGATGCCTATGGCCATATTAGTTAATTGAGAAATTCAATTCCGTCCAATCAAGCTCAGTGCCACGTAATTCTTTATTTGGTTCTATAATGGGAGTGCAGAAGATGGGTAGGGAGAAAAGCTGACTTTATCCAGTATCAACTCAACTCCTTATTAATTTCCCAATTCGAAGCCTATGTCTTAGACTGCCAGAGCAGAGAAGTTGTTCTAATATTTTTTATAGGTGATTAAATATCACTTAAGGCAACTTTGAAATTTCAGAGATGATAATATATGCAACTGAAAATAATAACTATTAATTATAAATTTAAAACCGCATTTTTATTTGAACAGTACTAAAACCTATGGATCAATTTTAATTCTTAAAACATTTCCCTAAGAATATTTAGAAACTGTAGAAGATGTTAAAAAATAATGCTTCTTAAAATAATGGGAAATAAGCAAAGCTAAGATATGAGAACATAGAAAGTAAATGATGCTGCTTCCCAGCAGGGATATTGATATGCACATTATTGTGTTACTGGAATAGGACCAGAAGCAATGAAAGAATCAGCGTGAATCTGGTCCCATATTTCAAGCATCCTTTTCTGTTACTGAGAGAGCAATATATAAGCATGCCTCAAAAACTACCCTTGAACTCTTATTCCTCTCAGGTTTGTTTTTCCATATCTTTATCTAGGATATACTGGCTTTAACTATTTTTATTTCAGAATACTTGTCTTTATGGTTTTGATTATTCTCAATAATAGAGAACCTTGCATTTTAAAAAGTAAAAATTCTGTTTCATGGCAAATGCATATTTTGCGAGAGACACACCAGAGTGCTAATCCCCATTAAATCCTAAATCACTTTACCTGAAGCAAACACTTAGAAGAAAGTACTGCATTAGGGTTTAATTAGAAAATTCACCTGCCTATGGAAGATTTCGGTGATTCTATCTTATATTATATCTTATAATTGTACCTCTGTCTATAGTACCTTATTGCTCATGTCTTCCTTCACATTTCAGGCACTTTGGGACTATAATATATTAAGGAAATTTCAGACAAAAATGAATTCTAAGTAGACACAGGAATGTTTTCTAATGACCATGAAAATATATTACATGGATGTACCCTAATTAATAAATTTATCTAGCTTTTAATCTGCAGATATAAAATATTTGAATACTTATAGATGTTAAATAGTTTTATATATATATTTTAGACATAACATATGAAAGTATTCTCATGCTAATTCAAAATATATGCCAATATTTTGAAGGTCTGGAACATAGTATGATCGCCCTTATGAAATATTTGGTTCTTTCATTTCATTATTCCATTGTCAGTGTAAGAGGATGTTAATTTTTTGATATAATTATGCTTAATATTTTTCTAAATATCCTATAAGTTAAAATCTTAAAATTTTGTCTGTAACCATTTTCACAAATTTTATTTATGCATATAATTTTTAAAGAAATTCCTTAGAAGAGTTCCTTAAGAAATTTTACTTAACTTTTTGTTTTAAATAGTCAGCATTTATTTATATGTCCTTATATATTGATCTTTATTATGGTCTTCATTTCTTCTTGCATGGAAGTATTGTTTCAAGGGGGAATTGTTTTTTTTTCTATTATAAGTACACATGCAATCAGGTCTGCTGGAATCAGCTCTGCTGGAGACAAACAAAACTTAACTTTTGTTTGTAAGAAGAAAAAATATATATATTATTACTTTGTCTTTTAAAGTCAGGTTTATTAGGGTGTAATTTGCATGCAGTAAACTTCATGCTTTAATGGGTACTCAATTCAGTGAATTTTGGCAAATCTTTTACAGTTAGGTAACTACTACCACAATTGGAAATCAGAATATTTTTATCACTACATGAAGTTCCCACCCTCATGTGCCTTGTAGTGAGTCTCTTCACCCCACTTCCAACCCATAGTAAACCTGGATATGATTTTATCTCTATAGTTTTCCTTTATCAGAATATGACATTTGTATTTCTACCAGAAATATATGAACTTTTTTTTTTTAATATTTTATTTATTTATTTGACTGACAGAGCACAAGTAAGCAAAGAGGCAGGCAGAGAGAGAGGAGGAAGCAGGCTCCCTGCTGAGCAAAGTGCTCAATGTGGGCTTGATTTCAGGACCTTAGGATAATGACCTGAGCTGAAGGCAGAGGCTTTAACCCCTGAGTCACTCAGGTGCCCCAATATATAAACTTTTTACTGATTCTTCTTTTTCATGAATATTATGTATGTCAGATACTGTTGCTTTTGTCCTTGGTTTTGTAAATTTTACCATTCCAGTAAATATGAAATCATGTCTCGTTATAGTTTAAAGTTTTATCTACCTAATAGCTAAGCATTTCGATTTTTCATGTGTTCATTTGACACCTATTTTTCTTCTTTGGAGCATTGTTTGTTTAAACATTTGCCCAATTTTAATAAATTGGCTTTTTGTCTTCTTATTTAATTACAAGAGCTTTTAAAATTCTGTTTATTGATCCTTTATCAGCTGTAGTTTTGGAAAAATGTTCATCTTCTCAATAATTTATCTTTTAATTTCTTAACAGTGGTTTTAGAGAGCAGAAGTTTTAAATTTTGGTGGGGTCCAGTATATTGTCCTTTTTTTTCTCTTGTACTTATTGTACTATATTGTATCCTAAAACAAACCAAAACAAAAGCAACTTGGATTGCCCAGTGTCACAGGATTTTTCTTTTTTTTTTTCTTTAGAATTAAAAAAAAAAAAATCATGTCTTTTTTTCTTATGATGTTGGGTAAAAGCTAAGAAATACTTTAATTATTTTTGATTATGAGATGTTCAACTATTCTTGTGATATCTGTTGAAAGGACTATTTTTCCAATTGCTTTTATTATAAAATTTGATCAAAAAAATCATGGGTGAAAGTACTTATGCATTATTTTTTTTAATTTTATTTTTTCTTCCAGCGTTCCAAAATTCATTGTTTGTGTACCATACCCAGTGCTCCATGAAATATGTGTCCTCCACAATACCCACCACCAGGCTCACCCCACCCTCCACCCCCCTTCTAAAATTCTCAGTTTGTCTCTGAGTCCACAATTTTTCATGGTTTGTCTCCCCCTCCGATATCCCCCAACTCACTTCTCCTCTCCATCTCCCAAAGTCCTCCGTGTCATTCCTTGTGCTCCACAAGTAAGTGAAACCATATGATAATTGACTCTTTTTTTCTATATGTCTGTCTTTATGCTAAAAATAAACTGCCTTGATCACTGTCTTACTTTATATAAGTTAAATCATAAATGTTGTTTGTAAATTTTCCAACTTTGTTTTTCTTTTCATAAAAATTAATTTTGACTAGGATGGCATTTAAACTATACATCCATCAATTTGAAAAAATTAACACCTTGAAAATATTGAGTCAAAAATATTGAGTCTTCTATTCATGAAGATGGCTTATCTCTTGGTTATTTACATCTTCTTTCATTTCTTAATCAATCTTCTGTAGCTTTTAGAATATGTATATTAGATTACTTTGTTAGATTTATTATAAGAACTGATTCAGGACTGTGTCAACAAATTAATTTGTTGATTGACTCTTTTTATGATTATTGTCACAGATATATAATCGACTATTACAGTAATCAGAATTTTTGAATGTTTTAGCACTAATAATTAATATTTATTTGGTGCTTATTATGTACTGAGTTGTTTTCAGAGTGTTTTACATAAATTTTCTCAATATTGCCAAAAATCCTAAAAAAATGGGTGCTATCATTATTTTCTTTTATAGATTGGTCGGTTGAGATGGGTTCTTATATATTGTATTAAAATAGGCCAACACATACATGTACCTGTGTATGTACATAAATACAAGTATATATGCACATATATGTATATACACAATAAAATTAACTAAAGCAGAATCAAATTGATAAATTGGACTTCATTAAAGTTAAAACTATTATTTTCAAAAACTTCCATCTAAAAAAAAGGAAAAGGAAAGCCACAATGGAATAACATGTGTACAATAAATGTATATGACCAATAACTCATATTGAATATCTAAAGAAAGTTGTTTAAGTCAATAATAAGAAGAAAAGCACAATAAAAGTGCTTAGAGAGTTAAAGTAGCCATACATAAAAATGGACATACATAAATGTGCATATAGTAATATGCCCAAGAAAATTGTTCAGTATCTTAGTTATCAGGACAATAAAAATGCATGTTAAAATGGCAATACCACTATACACTCACTAAAATGGCCAACATTTAAACAGATGGGCAATACTAAGTTTTGGAAAGGATATGAGGATGTGTAGAAACCAGACTGTTAATATGTTGCTGGTGGAAATCTAAAATTGTGCAACCAATTTGGAAAGCAATTTTATAATTTCTTATAAATTTTAATATACAATTATGATATGCCACAGAAATTCCAATCCTATATATTTACCTAAGAGAAATGAAAATATATGTCAACAAAAATTAAAAGATTGTTCATTGTAGCTTTACTCTTAACAACCCAAAATTAAAAATAATTCAGATGTTCATAAATGAGAGAATAAATAAACACATGTGTAATACACATAAAGTGGAATAGTATACAAGAATTAAATTTTAAAAATGACAACAGATATCACATCAATATAAATTAATCTCTAAAATATAAAATTGGGTAACTATATGATTTTATTCATATCACTTTTTAAAATAGGCAATACTAATCTTTTGCGATCACAGTCAAATCAGTGATTTTTCTGGGATAAAGAATGGGGAGTTGGCTCCAGGTAGATTCTAGGGTTGATGGGAGAGTTCAATATATCAGTTATGGTAGATGTTACACAGCTTTGTCAAAACCCATCAATCTGTACATTTATAATACGTGCATTTTATTGTAGGTAAGTTGTATTTCAATGAGCTTATCTTTTCAAATTTTAAAGTAAACCAGGAGTGAGATAGAATAAAATCCCAATATGACAGTCTTTCAGTAAGTCTAGATATCAATTGGTTCATACTAGAAATAAGTCAGAGATCTCTAGGAAAATTGTCTTCACATGATAAATGAAAGAAAAACACAACATATATATATATATATAGTCAAATATACTAATATAGATTATGAATCTGAAAGCATTGACTATAGCTTATTATATAGGAGAATAAGAAATGATCTCTTTAGTTAAGCAAGAATATATAAAATAGGTTACAAAATATACACAAAAATATGTACAAATTTAAACAAATTTGAGGGGTGCCTGGGTCGTTCAGTCATTATTGTTTCTTATAATCACATTAAGCAAGTTGTGATTATAAGAAACAATAGTTTTTAATATGTCTGTGTTGAAGGCGTGAAGCTGAAACATAAGGGAAAGGAATAGGTAGTAAAACATTTCTAAAAAGTCAAGCTGAAGTGTGAGATAATAATTAGATATAGCTTAGAATTGGACAAATTTGAACTTTTAGATACTTCTTGAAGGCTTTTATATCAAAATCTCTGATCCACTGAGGCGCCTGGGTGGCTCAGTCAGTTGAGCTCCCAACTCTTGGTTTTGCCTCGGGTCGTGATCTCATGGTGGTCATGAGATCAAACCCCTTGATGGGCTCTGTGCTCAGTTCAGATTCTCCTGAAAAGACTGTTTCTCCCTTTCCTGATGCCCTTCCCCACTGCTCTCTCTTTCTCTCAATAAATGTAATTATTTAAAAAAAAAATAAAAACAACTAATTCACTTACATGCTCCCAGAGAGAATATTTATGTTTAATTGTCAAATGTTTATCCCTAAAAATATAGTAAGTAACCAGTTTCCAGTAATAATCTATTGAGTAAATGCATAGATGAATTAATGCATAAGAACTTACATTTGCACATATAGGCATATATACTTCTAATATTCTTCCTTCTCTCTTCCTTGTTATACAAACGATGCCTATATATTCTTATTGAGGCTCTTGCCTACTTACCCTTCAGCTATCAGCTTAGAAATCATGTTCTTTACATCAGTTTACCACAGACCATCCTAGACTGGGCTAGGTGATTTCCTATGTGGTCGTATATTACTCCTCACATTATGTTTTATTGTCTCTGTGTCCCTTGCTAGCCTTTGATAGCAGGGAAAACCAGGCACTCTTATTCTTTGAACATAAGCCTGTAAACATTACTTGCACATAGTAGGCTCTCAAAATATATTAGTTGAATGAATACATTAAAATTTTTGTGAGTCACGTTGTCGATCTTGACTTCTTTGAGATCTGTTACGCTAGTATCAGTTCCCTTTCATGTTATCATATTTGCCTGATTCTTTGTGATGTGGGTAGACTGGTATTGGTGCCAGTGTGTTGAAAAGAGCAAATGCTTCTTCCCATGTTTAAAAACTGGTTTCTGCAAGTTAAGTCCTCTTTCTCTGTCTTTTCCCTGGACTGATGGGATGATCTCCAGAAACACAGTTATGCAGTGCTGGAGTCAGTTATGTAGTGTCATTGAGCCACAGATGGGAGTGTCTTCGGTCTGGTCCTTGTTCCAACAGACCTGCTCACAAACTGTGACTGAGAGGGGCTGGTACTTAATAGAAGTCTCTTTCTATCTGCATCAAGGGATGCAGATTGAGTTTTCCCAACTGGGAATCTGGACCCTCAGGATGACTGGCACAGTGGCAGACTGTAGCTATCAGGAAGCTGGAGCTATGTATAAGACTCTTTCAGGATCTTCAAGGATGTAGACAGAGGTTTCTTCTTCCTGGCCCCTATGCCAGCAGGCCTCCTTGAAGACGGTGGCTGGGAGGGAGCTGACACCCAGTACAGGGCCCTTTCAGGGCTCTAGCAACACAGGTGGGAATGTGTGCTGCCTAGTTTCTATTCCAGCAGGGCTGTTCATGGACTGCAGCTGAGATGGACAGGACACTTTCAGTATCCTCAGTCGAGCTGAGTTTGGCAGGTTCACTTACAGGAGCTCCTCAACCATGGCAGAGAGGGATTAGAGGCTGTTCATGGGCCAAGGCAGGGTCCACAGCCAGGACCAATGTCTGTATGCCTATTACCTGATGCACAGGTGGCCATGACTACCCTCAGGTTTTTACACATCTGGTGCTGGTGACAGACAAAAGTTAAACAGAGGCATAACTGTTCTCAGAAGTGCAGAGCTGTGTCCTGGGTTTGTAGCCAGGATCATGGCCAGTGGGTCAGCCATCTGGGTGAGTAACTATCTTCTCAAAATGGCTTTCCAGGATCTTGGAGTATAGATGGGTTTCACAATCTTCTATCTTGATCCCAAAGCTCCCACAAAGACACTTTTGTGCATGGATAGATGGCATATTATTATTGAGGAAGGGATATGTGCAAGGGAAATCTTCTTTGGCCATCTTGCTGATGTCATTTCTTTATTTTACGTTTTAAAATGTCTTAATTGTTTAACTTAAGTTTTCTTCCAGCCTTCCGTTTACTATGGTTTATTCAATAGTTTTTAATCTCTTAATATCTATTAATTTGGAACAAACTGCAGATATCATTCATAGACAGCTTCTGCTCCTACATGCCATGTGACGCTTTCTACTCCTACATGGTCGATGTGATCCTAGCACATTTGTCTATTTCAATATTTTTCATCAACATTATAGTTTTCAAGCAGGCTAGACCTTGGTAGTGGATCAAAATGGATGAATAAAATAGTCACAAATTTTGAAATTTCATACGTGAAAATAGAAAGAGGGAAGAAGATCTCCATGAATAGAAGAAAAATACAGTGCTAGAAGTTTGGGAAGAGGGAACAGAGAAGAAGGATCAAAACTTCGAGTAACTGAGGGCTAGCCGCAGGATTTCTGCTGTTCTTATGGATTATTAGCTACTTTTTTTTTAAAAGATTTTTATTTATTTACTTGACAGAGACAGAGAGATCACAAGTAGTCAGAGAGGCAGGCAGAGAAAGAGGAAGAAGCAGGCTCCCTGCTGAGCAGAGGGGCTCGATTCCAGGATCCTGAGATCATGCCTGAGCAGAGGCAGAGGCTTTTACCCACTGAGCCACCCAGGTGCCCCTATTAGCTACTTTTTGAAATGATAATTAGACGCAGTGATACTTAGGCACCAATCTTCAACAACTGTATTCTTCAAATTTCAATGCATTAAACTTTGAAAGGAATAAAAAATACATTCTATTAAAAAAAATCCTAAAAGCATCAGTAACCTTATGCAACATAATTTTCAGGAAAACAAGGACAGGCTTTTATGCCAAACCAAATTTTTCCTTCCCAATAGTACAAGAACCAACCTAATTTGGGTCTTCTATGGTGACGGAAAGAATATATGAGGAAACTGTTAAGTGTGAGTATTTATTACTATTTCTTTTTTTTTTTAAAGGTTTTATTTATTTATTTGAGAGAGAGAGAGAGAGCTAGAGAGAGCTCAAAAGGGTGAAGGGCAAAAGGAGACTTCTCGCTGAGCAGCGAACCCTATGCAGACTTGTTCCTTGGATTCTGGGATCATGACCTGAGCTAAAGGCATACACTTAACTGACTGAGCTGCCCAGGCACCCTGTTTGTTATTATTTCTATGTATGGGATGTGTGTGTGTGTGTGTATGTGTGTGTGTGTGTTGGTATATAAACTACATAAAGATGAAGTTTTTTTTTCTGTCCCAAGTACACGAAGGGATACAGTTATGTATTGTGTACCTGATGCTACATAGCAAGGAAAAATAGCATATTTGGGGAAAAAAATGAACTTAAAGCATAGCAACAGCCTTTAGGCAATTGTATTTGGTATCCAAAGCCAGGCAACACATGAATTTTCTACTAAATTACTAGGAAAATGATGGTTTAAAAAACCTTGGCTTTCATCAGACAGATTTGAATTTGAATCATAGTTTCTTTTTCTGTGTGTTTCCTTGAAAAAGTCACTCATGTAGCCCAG
Organism: Mustela putorius furo; assembly: GCF_011764305.1. Lineage (NCBI taxonomy): Eukaryota > Metazoa > Chordata > Mammalia > Carnivora > Mustelidae > Mustela > Mustela putorius. The sequence continues at coordinate 4,967,830 of NW_025421305.1, forward strand.
AGTTTCAATTTTCTTTCTTGTAGTGCAGGAATTAATAAACTCGATTTCATATATTTGGAACCTTAAATGGAACAAGATATATAAAGTTACAGTGTGTTTTTATAATAGCCCAAAATGATAGACATTATTTTTATTGTTACTGTTTTTATCATTATTGTCAATTGAGATTGACCCTAGAAAATAAACCCTGAGAAATAAATGATAAATTATTTTATATTAGGATTATTTAGGATTTTTCTTAGTAATCAAGATAGACTTTAGGGGCACCTGGGTGGCTCTATGGGTTAAAGCCTCTGCCTTCCTCTCAGGTCATAATCCTAGAGTCCTGGGATGGAGCCCCACATGGGCTCTCTGCTCAGCGGGGAGCCTGCTTCCTCCTCTCTCTCTGCCTGCCTCTCTGTCTACTTGTGATCTCTGTCTGTCAAATAAATAAAAATCTTAAAAAAAAATGTAGACTTTAATATGCTTAAAATTAAATGTGACATAATGAGTAATTTATACTGTTGCAAAATATTAGCTGTTTCTTCTTGGAAACAATTGTTTTGTAGTTATTTTGTAATTGGTGGTTTGCTGTGGTTTTCTTAATCTGATTAATTGTGTTTCCAAGTTCCATGTTCTCATTCATAGTAGATGTTGAAGTCCACTGCATATAAAACTTTAAAAATGGTCTTTATATTTCTTTCCCTAAAGATTTTGCCTGGTCATTTTTCATCCAATAGTACTTTTCCATACTTAACACACAACTTGTCATATACAAATGAGGGGTGACCACTGGCACACAGAATCACAAAATCAAAGTTATTTCATTGTAGCAGACACTAAATCATCCAAAGGAAAGGTTATGTACTCTTTCTTCTCCCTTGCTCAGGTGGTAGTGCCCCATATAGTTTTCATAAGAAGAATAGCTTATATATTATCAACATGAAAAATTATCTTTTTTCTTTCATTCTTGTAGCAGATATGAAACAAAATACCTATCCTATTAAGGAAAAACTGCTCACATGAACAAAAGAGTTTCTTGTGCCTAGGATATGTAAACTGAAATTAGAAATTAACTGCATCACTCTTCAAAGCACTTAAGTACAGTGCTTGGTAATGCTGTTATTTTGTTCCTAGTGTTGACACAGTTTTAGAAACAGTTACTTAAAGTTTATATTGACATAGTATCATCAATTATGTTTCACCATCTGTGGATCTAATTAAGTTTACCCTTAAATTTGATTTTACCAGACATCATTCACAACCAAGACATGTTTACTAAACATCTTTTACACAAAGAGAAGAAATAGGAAATCAGTTAAAATAGTCCCCAAATAATTCTGATGTTAGAAAACTGTGTGTCAAATAACAGTACTTAATTTAGACTATTCCAAGAGCTCAGTGGTGGCTGGTTATCCTGGTATAGGGTGGTTGGTACAAGGTCAGGAGGAGATAACAAGAGCATTCTTGAATTTTATTATGTAGAAAGAAGGTCGAATTCATTTTCTTTCTCCTTCCCACTTTAATGTTCACTAGAAACAATTGTAATAAATGATGTATTTTTAGATTTTTCAAAACTTGCCCCTCTTTTGAAACAATGGTACTGTCACACTTGATTTTGTGTTTTCATATATATTAAACCTGTGCCCTCAACTAAGTAGGCTCTTAATAGCCACTTTAAAAATGAGTAGTGCAGTGAATGATGAAAGTGTGAAATGACCTGGTCTTTTCTTTATAGTTTATTTAAATGAATATACTTTGAAAATAAGCTTGTTTTCACTTTTAGTTTTCAAGTTTTTGAAGAAACAGGAAAGCACACAAGGAAACAAAATAGAACAAAATAGAACTTCACAAGTAGGGAAGTAGGTATGTGATTAAGCATCACCTTTCAATTACTTTGGATTGTGAAAACTATATTTCAGTCACTGTTTATCTATAGTAAAATATATTCCTCTTATAAAGAGAATACTATGAAATCCTTTTGTTCCAGATTTAAAAACCTAAATAATCCAGAAAGGAAAAATGTTAACAAATAGAACATTTTTACTTATTTAAATATAAAACTATTTTCCAAAAACTGAGCATAAGAAAACAGTAATATTCCATTTAGTGACTTTGCACTGAACCATATTTATAGGTCATCGCTGCACAGATTAATGTAAATTAAATCCCTGGAATTATTTTGCAAATAAGAGATGTGTGAACATTCTGCAGAAGGATATTCTATTCTAGTCAAGGGGCTGGATTATAGTAAAAAAGAATATTTAACCTCAGAATAAAGAAAGGTATTATCTAGTACAATCCTCTAGAATTCCTGTGAAAATTGATGGAAGAATCTCATCTCTAAACCAGTGTCAAGAAAATCTCTCAGGTGTAATTTCATGTTCAGCAGATATTCTCTAGCATTCAGAAGGAAATATACAATTATGTGCAAGAAGATACCTGTGAACAGATATGTGCAAACAATGTTAATATTAAAACTAACCAATCTATGGCAAATTAGATGTTAAAAAAATCACACTACCAAAACGTAATTTAAAGATAACCAAGTTTTATAAACTTATTCACTAGTTTATAAAGTTAATCTCTTCCCAAATATACCCATGCCATCAGAGAGTGGATCTCTAATCCTCTGCTTTACACCGTCATTAGCGTAATTAAGAAATGCTAAAAATAAGAGATATTGGACTTAGTATTATGAATGTTTTAAAGGCATTAATTTCTGTTACCAATAAACTAGATCTTTTTTTCACTTTTTATGTCAGTTGATAGAAATGAAGAGTTACTTATATGGAGAATATAGTTCATAGAACTGAAATACAGCAAAGGGTAAGTATATAAAATGTTGGGTATTTGAATTAGACAATAAAAAATTCCTATAAGCCCATATTCCCTTTAAGCAAAGGGACTGGCTTCACTAATTGTGTAGTAAGTCAACCCTCATAAAATTGCCAAACAGAAAATCTATATGAAAACGGCGATGGCATGCCAAAGATGTGAGCTTTTAAAATGCCCGTGTCTAGAATGCCAGGCAAATCCATATTTCAAACCATGGACAAATAAAACAGTGTGATTAATATTATATTGAAGCCTCTTAGTATAATCCCTAAAACCTATAATCAAGTGCTAATATCTACACTGTAGTCCATGTACCCCAGAGCAGGATTTCTCAAAATGAAGGCCTAGTGGTTTATCAAGGTTTGTAAAAAGAAGGTGAAAAAATGGTGAGCTTTCTCCTGTCTTTTAGATTACAGAATCGGCCCTTAGAATTACATTGACTCTGTGTGTGTGTGTGTGTGTGTGTGTGCGCGCGCGTGCTCCTTTGTGATGTTTCATGAAGGAATGTTGGTTTCTATCTCTTGGGATTTCCCATATTACTATAGCCTTCTTATGTCATCTTTCATTGTGTTTTATTCGTGTGGTGTCACATTATTGTTATTTTAACATCTTCATCAGAGTTGGCGTTGCAGAGGTTAATGGTGCCCCATGCACAGTAAACTGTGAAAATGCAGGGGCACCTGGGTGGCTCAATCGGTTAAATGTCAAATTCATGATTTCAGTTCAGGCCATGATCTCAGGATCTTGAGAACCACCCCTGTGTGGGGCTCCACACTCAACTCTGAGTATGCATGTCCCTCTTCCTGCACCCTGTTTGCATGTGTACTCTCTCTCTCTCTCAGATAAATAACAAACTGTGAAAATGCAGTCATGATATAGGTGAGAATCATGAGGTCATGAGGACTGCCGATTTAGGACAAGGGTCTGAGGATTAGCTTCTTAAGGGCGGGGATCCACAAAATAGGTAATATGTTACTTAATCTTAGACTAGCCTCTTTGTTAAAAAACAGTTTATTCAGGTATCAGTTTTGTTTGCTTTCTGTCTTGTCTTGTTACTCGGTTTTCAAATGTCAACTTTTTTTTTTTTTTTCCCTTGAGCACTGTGAGTGTCACAGTTGTAACTTACACTGTACTTCTGGAATTGAAAGCAAAATACTCATTCACTACAACCGTTTACAACAGGCTACAGCATGTATCCTTTCCAAAAGTTTTTATTCTTTAAAGCCACGTCAGAATGGCATTTAGCAACTTTGCTTCCTGTATAACAAGCACTGTTTTAGTTTCTTTGATTTATTATATCCAAATTCCCCAATAACCTGATGAATCAGAAGCAATTTTGTGCTAGGAAATGTGCTAAAATTAGATAAATTATCTTTATTTTGTTCCCCTACCTACCTATGTTACACATGAAAAAGATGGAAACACAGGTCTTTCTTAAACACACACTATTAAGTAGCAGAGCTAGAATTAAAGCAAGGCTGCCTAATTTTAAAATATATGTGTCAGTCAATATACAACATCATCCAGTCATTCTTTCATAAAGGACAGACAACAGTTTGGAGCAGGGAAGGTGAGTGGGGATCAAAGTTAAAGCTCTTTGCTTCCTTCCCAAATAAAGAACATGCTGGTGCTCTTACTTCTGAATTCTTCATTGGTTGATACGTAACTTGTGAAACCTGAAGGTGAAAATGCCGGAGAAGGAGAGGGACCCCGATAGCAGTAACACCCAGACAGTGGCAAAAGATTTAGCAAAATGTAGTTTGGGGGATCTTAGCAGAAGTGGCAGAAATCAGATATCTGCCAGTGATGGCTAAATGAGATAGTGAGAAAGAGAAAATATGGAATTCAGACTATTTAGGGAGATTTGGATGAAAATGGGGACAGTGTGAATAGCAGCTGGAGCAGAACATGAGTCATGGCAATGAGATCGTAGGCTCGCTTTATAAGTTTGAAAAGGACACAGGAAGAGTTTCGTAATGAAGCACTGGGTAGCTTGATGATCTCAGAATGAAGTAAGGATATTGCATGGTGTTTATAGATCTTAAATAGAGGCTCAAAAATTATAATCCTAGTATAAATAAATACTTTCCTATTCACATGTTATGCCTAATCAAACTATCCCTTTGGAAGCTTAGACTGGTGGAATCATCAGAGACCCTTTATGTGGTATTGTCATTCTCAAATGCTTTGTTTTACAAACATCAAACAGATATATCATTATCATCACCATTATTATTATTGTTAAAATTCTAAATATTATGAGGAAATAGTTCATTGTATCATGCAAATTAAGGGTATATGAATAATTTGGTCATTCTGAATGAGGCTTGAACGGCCCTGTCTGTTCTGTTGAATGAAACTTATGAATTCAAAATGAAATTTCTTGAGAGCACAATTTCCCCAGAAGAAACTGAAAGTCAAAAGTCAAATATCACTAGGGTTATATACAACAAACTGAATAGTGATATTGGTAAATAAAACTATAGGGTTTTGAGCAACTGCCTAAATAAGGATACTGACAGCAGTGAACATTTTATTATGCATCTGTATATGCTGCTGATGAAATTCTTTTGTTTTGTTTTGATTTTCCCCCTCTAGTATTTTAGGAAAGAATGTTGGTGGGGCTTAACTTTACGATTTTTACTTCATGACTAATCAGACATTGAGTGGCTGCCTTTGGACCTGGGGTGAGAGGTGAAGATCCTGAACTTTGAGAGGGATACTGTTGACTGATAGCATAGTGTGTCTCCCCCTATTTGGGGGTGTAAACATGTAAATGAACTACAAATAAAAGGCTTAATTAGTTAGCTAACATGGATGTCCACCCCAATTTTCAAGTGACTTCAGGATTAACTATATGACTAATGATGCTGTTGAGTTCTCTTATTTGGAGACTATTATTTGTTTAACTTGAAAACATGCAAATAATATGTTGTAAATGGCTGGCTATATAAAATGATAAGATTTGGTTTTGTCTTTGCAGTATCTTAGTGGATTGACTGTGAAGTATATCATATTCTGGTTCAATGCATATTCAATAATATATTTTTTCTTTCTTGTCTACCTTTATCAAGAGGTTTTTTAGTTTTGGAGGAGATTTTTTTTTTTTTTTTTTTTTTAAAGATTTTATTTTATTTATTTGTCATAGAGAGAGAAGCGAGAGCAAGCACAGGCAGACAGAGTGGCAGGAAGAGGCAGAGGGAGAAGCAGGCTCCCTGCCAAGCAAGGAGCCCGATGTGGGACTTGATCCCAGGATGCTGGGATCATGACCTGAGCCGAAGGCAGCGGCTTAACCAACTGAGCCACCCAGGCGTCCCGGAGGAGATTTTGTTTTTAATTATATTTTCCCAATAGGGAATAAGGTGAGATGATATCATTTTGTGCAAAAGCTAATTGCATGCTGATAGGTGAGAGTGCAGACTTTTGTTTTGTGAAACATTGGTAGAGAGGTTAAAATACTTGCTGATTAACAAAATGGGTAGAGCCTGGCTGTTAAGGCATTAGGCTTTTTGTTTTTGTATAGCTTTCCTACGTCACGTATTTACCAACTACATTTTGTTGATTCCCTTGCCAACTGGTTTCCTATGAGTTTGGATGATAAAAAAAGTATTGCCAGAAGATTGGAGAATAGGAGAAATGAGAAACCCTGGATATTTCTTTCCCTGGTTCTGCTGCTGGCAGCTTCTGTCAAGGATGGCTGCCTCTTCACTGACTCAGCTCCTACTAACCTACCCCAGTGTTGGGCTCTAGTACAAAATTCCCTCAGCTTTAAGGGTATGTAGTTACTTAGCTACTTCAACTTCAAGGGTATTTAAGATCTTCCAGCTCTTGCTAACTCTGGGATTCCTCAAAATTCTGTATTTGACTTGGTACTTATTATATCATTAAAACTGATTTTTCTGAATTAAAGTTCTATTATACAACTGGTTTGGACTCTCTTTAGTCTTGCACATTTAAAACTCTTATGCAGATTTTGACTATCCAGTATTTGTAGTTTTCTACTTTAGGGGAGGATGTTTCTCTCATATTAAGAACAGGTTGTCCATGGGGCACTTGGGTGGCTATCATTGAGTGTTTGCCTTCAGTTCAGGTCATGGTACCAGAGTCCTGGGATCGAGTCCCACATAGGGCTCCCTGCTCAGCGGGAAGTCGGCTTCTTCCTCTCCCATTTCCCCCTGCTTGTGTGCCCTCTCTTGCTGTCTGTCTCTGTTAAATAAATAAATAAAGTCTTAAAAAACAATAGGTTGTCCACTATCAATATGTATTTTAAAAGAAATCTGTATCAAATGAAATAACCATTGTAGATATATATATACATTCATATGTTAAAAAGGGATCATTATATAATGGAAGTGGCATGTCTCTTGAGTTTTAGGAAACACAATACCTGAACATTTTTAGCTATATTAAAACTATATGATGAATTTTTAGTATCATTATAATATTATTCACTTACAAATATAAGTTATAATCAATCGCTTGTTTGGGGCCACCATTTTTTCAGTCATTTATATATTACACAAATACACATCCTTTAACTATGATATTGCCACTAAAATTATTTTTGGAATAATTTTATCCTTCTGACTATAAATAAATAAACATCTTTCTGACTATAATATAACCACTTAAATTACTTTTGGAATAATTTTTAGATATGTTGTGCAGAAAAGGTTTACAACATGAAATTGTCTTGTTATGCAGTGATAAAAAGGCTTCATTTGGACAGACTCTAAGAGAATATATTTTTTAAAGTTTTATTTATTTGAGAGAGAGAAAGAGAGCACACCCATTCATGGGCAAGCATGGGGGGTGGTGTGCAGAGGGAGAGAAAATATACAGCTAATTCTGTGTTGAGTGCAGAACCCGACCTGGAGCTCCGTCTCGTGATGCTCTCATGACCTGAGTGCAAACCAAGAGTTAGATATTCAACGAGGTATCCCAGACTCTAGGAGGATATTAAAAAGAACTGATAATTGCAAATATACTACAGATTTAAATTATTACATGTGGTTCAACACAGAAGGCTTCATACTAATGATATGCAGCTATTTATAAATGACAGATAGATGATAGGGTTTTTCTTAAAATTTCTAAGTGCTGCTCACCATGAAAATGTAGAGATTCTTATTAAATAATTCTATATTTTGTGGATGTTTGATTTTGATTTCTCTTTGTGTTGTTTTGTTCGTGTTATGCTGACATATTTCCTATATCCAAAACTGTTTTCATGGTCTGCTACACAGTATGTTTTTACAATAGGGCTTTAATTCACAATCACAGATCAAGTAATAGCTCAAAAACCAGCTCAAGTACCAAGTTATCACAGAAAGAATGTACCCAAAATTAAAAATCATATGTTTTGAAGTCAGAATCAATTTTCAAAATAAACTATACATTTACTAGTAATTTGGGTGTTAATATGCAAGTTAACTTAGTATTTTATACTCATTTACTATGTCACATGTATATTCTCAAACTTTCAAGTATGGAAATTGTAGATATAAAGTTAACTTGACAATGCAGATAAATAAATGGGGTGTTTATTCCCATGTCTACAGAAAGTGGAGGACTAGACCCCATGTCAGAAAGTGAATTCCCTGTTATTGCCCATTTTAGAGGAAAAAAAAAAAAGTGATACAATTGATATTCTTTGGATTTGCAGCACCATGAGTCAAAAGGAATATGCCATTTAAAAAATATATATTTTATTTATTTGAGAGAGAGAGCATGAGCAGGGGAAAGAGCAGAGGGAGACTCAGACTCCCTGCCGAGCAGGGAGCCTCACATGGGGCTCCATCCTGGGATTCTGGGATCATGACCTCAGCTGAAGGCAGATGCTTGTCTGACTGAGCCACCTAGGTGCCTCAGGAATCTACCATTTTATATTAAGAATATTCTTCATGGATGTTTAAACTTCAAATGTTTTAAAGTTCATCCTCATGGATTAGAATGGTACACACAGTTATCCCAAGTGACAAATGGGTTTATTCTGGTACTTTCATCTTTCTAGGTATCTGAGGAAAGTCAGGGAGTTTACTGGATACCTAATATGGTATGACAAAGTGATATAATGCCTTTAGGCAGCTAGGATAGGAAAAAAAAATGACCTCACCAAATTCTCCTGGTGGTAGGTTTTTAACAAATAGCAGGGAAGACAACTTAAATTAATGTAATGAACAAACAGGTGAGCAGCACACTCTAAAAAATCCTTTAATCTAGTTTCAGAAGAGATGACAATTAAGTAAAAACCTGCAGAGCATGATCGCAATTACACAAACCCCCTGCCTTGCAAACTGTCTGAACTTAATCAGGCATGATTTCTTGCATAATAACAGAAACAAGGAACATGTTAAGTAAGGACATGCAAATCCCAGAGAACAAACTGAAAAGTTGAAAGACATATCCCATATATGGTATGTTACTATACATATTAATTGTGCAGACAATTCTTATGGGGCAAAACCAAAAAAGACAGGAGATTATGACTATGTATACACATACTATGATGATACATTTCTTTTTGAGAACAGCAAATAAAACAAAATCCTCTATGATATTTTCTAGTAGAGATTAAAGATAATGAGCTTTGTTCATGAGGGCAGATAATCTCTATTCGTTATTTAAGAAATGTGCATAACAGGATTTTATACAATTATTTACAAGGGTACTTATGAAATAAACAGAATACTATGTTTTCTTTTGCCAATTCTCCTAAACAAACGCTGAACAGCAGGCCAAGAAATTTCCAATTAAGGAAAAGAACCCTCTTATTAATAAAGGACTGTTATCATCACAGATGCAGGCACATTAGGGATACAAAAGGCCTCCTAATCTATCCCTCTGCCACATCTGGATCTCCTTTTTACAAAATGATGCAGTTTATCCGGTGTCATTTAAAATTTACAGGACAATTTATCTTCACCATATAGTTTACATTAATCTTAATCCGTTTACTTAACTGGTTTATGTGATGAATTCTAAATATATAACCTAGGAAATATAAACATTCAGTAAAAGTTTACAGAAATATAACATTTAGTATATAATTTTCTTATTTTTATAGTGTTTACTTTTATTCATTTTTAAAATGTAAGACATAAAAGATAAATAGAAAAGGAAAAGTATGCCAGGAAGCGAATTTACAACTCTGAGATTACTGTTGCTGACAATATCAAATATTGACAAGGTTGTAAAGCAATAAGAACATTCACACTCTATTGGTAGGAATATAAATTGGTAGAACCACATTGGAAAACTGTTTGATGTACGTCTTGAAGTTGAGCATATATATGACCTATGACACTGGTATTCTACAACAAAATGTATATCCAAAAGAAATTCACAGGTATGTATGCAAGTGTATTCATGTATGTATGTAATGCATGTGTGCGTATGTATATAAGTATATTGTATGTATCTTCATACATACTTATGTATGCATGCATGTTCATACTTACATACACATAATGTATGTAAGTATATTCATAAAAGTATTATTTAGAAGAGCCATTTTGATACAGTTGATATATCAAAGTTTTCAAATTTTCTATCTTTTCTCATTTCTGTTTTTTTTTGTATTAAGGTAATAAAAATACTCTATGTTGTTTTGTATATTGCTTTTAAAATTTTAATATTAAATACTGACCATTTTATGTACTATTGAATGTATTTCAAAAATAATTTTATTCTGTGAATATGCAATACTATACTTAACTGAGTTCAATATTCTGGTATCTATAAATTTTTCCTATGTCTTCTTGTTAAATGAACACAAAGGCAATTGCTCTTCTATTTAAATATACTTTGCATCTCTACTTTTTTCTCTCTAAAGATTAACAAATGTAGAAATGGTGGTCATCGATACATGAATACCAATAAGAATACTCAAACACATTGCAAAATTTCTTTCCATAAAGCTTATTTAGATTTCAGATTCCAAAATAAACAAATAAATAAATAAATAATGCACAAGTATGTTTACATAATAAAATGTCACCATTGCTTATTTAATATGATTTAATAAGTGTTCACAAAATTTATTTTATTTTTTATTTATTTATTTATTTTTAGTTTTTAATGTATTTATTTGACAGACAGATCACAAGTGGGTAGAGAGGCAGGCAGAGACAGAGAGATGGGGAAGCAGGCTCCCAAGCAGAGAGCCGGATGCGCGGCCTGATCCCAGAACCCTGGGATCATGACCTGAGCTGAAGGCAGAGGCTTTAACCCACTGAGCCACCCAGGCGCCCCAGTGTTCACAAATTTTAATTCATAATAAAACCTACTAAAAATTTAAAGCCGTACTAAAATGAAAATAAAAACACTGATGACTCCATAATCTCATTTCCTCCTGGTAATGATGTAACTATTTAGCTTATATACAACATATTTTACCTATTTACCTACACATTGACAGTTCCAGGAAACATGTGATTATATCACTGAGTTGAATAAATGAATCAAAATATTAAAGATACATTTGTGAACCTAAAATAGTTATATATCTATGAAACATAGGGGTGCCTGGGTGGCTCAGTCATGAAACAACTGCCTTCCATTCACGTCATGGTGCTGGGGTCCTGGAATCAAGCCCTGCATTAGGCTCCCTGCTCTGTGAGGAGCCTGCTTCTCCCTCCCCGACACCCCTGCTTGTGTTCCCTCTCTGGCTCTATCTCTCTCTGTCAAATAAATAAATAAAATCTTAAAAAAAGAATCTATGAAACATATGTTCTATAGAATATATTGAATAACTACCAAGATGACCCCTGATTTATTAATAAGAAAAGAATAAACGTGTTACTCACTTTTTAATTGATGGTATGGATTATGGCACATTTTAAATTAAATAATATGCTTAAATATGAAAAATAAAATTACTTCCTTTGATATATTTCTGTTCTCTTGTCTGATTTTAGAATTCAAAAATTAAAATGTGGGTGCCTGGGTGGCTTAGTTGGTTGGACGACTGCCTTCGGCTCAGGTCATGATCCTGGAGTCCCAGGATCGAGTCCCACATCAGGCTCCCAGCTCCATGGGAAGTCTGCTTCTCCCTCGACCTTCTCCTCGCTCATGTTCTCTCTCACTGTCTCTCTCTCAAATAAATAATTAAATAAATCTTAAAAAAAAAATTAAAATGTAAAGTTAATTAAAATAATCACTCTGGCAATATCTATTTTTTCAATTTTCCATTTATCACTGACTTTTTTGGATCCTTCCTCATCATATCATTTAGTACCACTTCACATTTATTCTCTTTGTTTTCTCCTAAAATTAATAATATAGGTACTGCATCTTTTGTGTGATACTGAATACACATTTTAATCTCTTTACCTTCTGCTGTGTTTACAGAGTGAATTACAGAAGGTGCTTTAACCCACCAAACCATTTTTAACAATATATATTTTAAATGTGCCATATCTGTTAGGTCCATGGTCAAAGGAGCTAAACTGATACAAAGCGAAGGTCAAGCAAAGCTTTATTTCGCGCCAAGCATTGAGAATCAAGCTGACCAGCCAAGACAGTCTCTTTCAAAGAGACGACCCCTCCCAGCCTCCCAGACTAACTTTTATAGAGTAAAGGCCATGTGGTTGAGCTTGGCCACACACAGGTGGCCAACTGAATTACAATTCACCCTATAGTAGTTATTTGAGTTGGCCTACACTCTGGTCAGAATTGGCGCCCAAAAGGCAGGGCCCACATTCTTGGGTGGTTGAGGAGGTGCTTTCCTGATTGGATGTCTCCACCTGGCTTCGCTCATTCTTGTATTCTGAGCTCTGTTACCTCCTCTGACCTGACATGTCCTGGTATGTGGGTTCTGTTATCAGGGGCTGATCAGTCATATTTTTCTGGTTTCCCAGACTTGTTTCTAAGTAAGTTCCTCTTGTGGGGGGCAGGGTCAATCTAAGTTTACTACATAAACAACAAAATGGCTTGCTCTGGCTAAGCAGGCCCTTACAATATCTACTGAGAATTTTGAGAAATATTCTTTATAAATCCACCTAATAGATAATAAATATTTCTTAAATATATAGATGAACTTTTTTTTTAAGATTTTATTTATTTATTTGACAGACAGATCACAAATAGGCAGAGAGGCAGGCGGAGAGAGAGGAGGAAGTAGACTTTCCGCTGAGCAGAGAGCCTGATGTGGGGCTCGATCCCAAGACCCTGGGATCATGACCTGAGCCGAAGGCAGAGGTTTTAACCCACTGAACCACCCAGGCGCCCCTAGATGAACATTTAAACATTAACCACTGCTGAGCAACTGCAAAATTAGAAAAAATTCTTAAGATATGTTAATTAACAAAAAGCAATGTACAGAATATATAGCATGCTGATAATTTGTTTAAATAAAAGAGAATTTCTGGGGCGCCTGGGTGGCTCAGTGGGTCAAGCCGCTGCCTTCGGCTCAGGTCATGATCTCAGGGTCCTGGGATCGAGTCCCGCATCGGGCTCCCTGCTGAGCAGGGAGCCTGCTTCCTTCTCTCTCTCTCTCTGCCTGCCTCTCAGTGTACTTGTGGTTTCTCTCTGTCAGATAAATAAATAAAATCTTTAAAAAAAAAAAAAAGAGAGAATTTCTGGTTTTTACAATATATAAATGGTTTGGACATTGTCACTCCTGTCCTAAAAAATAAGAAAAGAAGTTTTTTTAACAAAGTGAAAATCAAGAACTTTTCATAGATCCATTAGCGAGTTAAAATCATAGCCAGTGGAAACTCAGGAAGACGGGCAAATACAGAGATCAAAATTGAGATCAACTTACCTCAAAGGATCCACTGGAGCCAGTAACTGATAAGAACATTAATTGGTCATTTGGCAAATTTCTGGAGACTAGGTATAGACTCTCTTGTGTGTTAAAATCTCCTGGGGGCCCTGTTTTTGGAGTCTTCTGAACTTTATAAGGTTTTGTGTCTATGAACCATACTAGGTTTTCGTGATGAAATTCTGAACAATAGCCTTTTATGTTTTCAGGTAACAAGAAGGGGAAAAACCTTCCTGAAATAAGCCAGGAGTGTTCTCCATAACAAAGACTGCCCCTGGAAGGGAAATTTACCAGATACTTATCTGTCCTAGAGTAAGGATACTTAACCCATTCCAGCCCTCTTTAACCTATTTATCCTAGGTAAAGGAGGGGAAAAGACTAAAAAAGACACTCAGAGGTCACAGCTTAGGAAGTCATGCACACCAATAACTTTAATTAATCATAAGATTAGAAAATATTTCCATGTTCAGTCTCTTACCACCACATTAATAGAAAAAATAAAAGGGAATGCTAGAAAAAAATACACTGTAACAGAAGTAAAGAATGCCTTAATGGTCTCATCAGCCAATTAGAACCAGGCTGAGGTTCTCAGTGGGATTGAAGATAGTGTCAGTAAAAACTTCCCAAACTGAAATGCAAAACTTAAAAAAAAGATGAACGAATGAAAAAAATTAACAGATTATCAGGGAACTGCGGAGTAATTGCATCCTTTACTAGAAAGACCAGAAGGAAATGAGAAAGGAACACAATAAATATTCAATTAATAAAGGTAGGGAATTTTCCAAAATTAATGGCATATCAAACCAAAGAACTCAAAATTCAGAGAATACAAAGCAGGATAAACACTACAACCCTACACCTAGGCATATTATGATATTGTGTTGCAGACAACCAAAGACAAAAGGATAGTCTTGAAAATAATCATGACAAAGAACAAAATTGGGAGACTGACTTGACCTGAGTATAATGCTAGTATAATCAAGATGCTTTGATCATAAGAGAATAGACAAATAGATCAGTGAAACAGAATAGAAGGCTCAGCAATAAAGGAGCAAAGGAAGTTCAATGGGGCACCAATAGCCCTTTCAGCAAGAGATACTAGAAAAATTGGATCTCCATATACAGAGAAATTAATCTAGACACAGAACTTAAACCTCTCACAAACATTAATTCAAAATGGATCATATACCTAAATTAAAATATAAAACTCTGAAAGTTCTTGAAAGTAACATAGGTGAATATAACTGATCTTGGAGTTATAATGAGTTTTTAATACAATACACCAAAATCATAATTCATTAAAAAATTGGGGTTGGTCTTTATTTAAAGTAAAACCTTTTCTTCTGTGAAGGGCACTGTTAAAGGGAATGAAAAAAATAAGCCCCAGACTGATAGGAAATATTTGCAAAACACAAATCTGATAATTTACATCAAAAATGTATAACGAAGTCTTAAAATTCAACAATAACAAAACAAATAATCCAGTTAGAAAATGGGAAAAGCTTCTGAACAAACATCTTGCCTGGTAGATATGCAGATGACAAGCCTAGAGAGGATGAGAATATATGAGAACATCGTATGTTGTAAAGACATTATATGTTGAAACAATGAATATACCACTTTGCTTCTATTAGAATGGCTAAAATCCATAAATTTGAAAATACCAAATGCTAGTAAGGATGAGAGCAAAATAAATTCTCATTCATATCTGGTTGCAATTCAAAATTGTACATCCATTTTAGGAGACAGCTGGCAGGATGTTTTTAGAAAGCTAAACATAGTCATCTTACCATATGATCCAGCAATAGCGCTCATAGGTATTTATCCAATTGAGTTGAAAATTTACGTCCACACAAAAACCTGCACACTGATGTTTATTCCAGCTTTATTCATAATTGTCGATAATTGAAAGCAACCAAAATGTCCTCCATAGGTGACTGGAAAAACTATGTTTACCATTCAATGGAGCGTTTTTCAATGTTGAAAAGAAATGAATCTATCGAGGCATGAAAAGACAAGACATGAAACTATTTTAAATACATATTGCTTGTGAAAGAAGCCAGTCTGAAAAGGCTATATTCTGTATGATTCTACTATATGGTATTCTGTAGAAGGAACAACTACATAGAGTGAAAATAATCTGTGGCTGCCAGAGTAATGAAGGGGGAGAATTCAATATGTGAAGCAGAATTTTTAGAACGGTGGAGCTATTCTATATGATTCTATAGTGGCCAAATCATGACATATATTTTTCAAAAACAATAGAAAGCAAAATACAAAGAGAGAACCCCAATGTAAATTATGGAATTTAATTAATAGTAATGTATAAACAGTTACTTTTTTTTGTAACAAAATATCACATTACTCTACAATGTTAATAATGGGGGAAACTGTGCTGAGGGGTGGGAATATTATATATGAAAACTATATTTTCTGCTCAATTTCCCCTAAATCTAAAGCTCTTCTAGACAAAAGAAGCCTATTAATTAAAAATAGCAAAAAGTATGTATCTAAAATATCAGAATTTTCATATAAATGAACAAAATCTTCTTGGAATAATTCAGAAGAAAGTTATAGCAGGTTGCTTTGGGTAATTAGTAGCTGTGGGACACTAATGGAAGGCAAATTTTACTGATTTCCTTTTATAGATCTTACATTTTGAAAGGTATGAATGACTTGCAGTTCAAATATCATTAAATTATAATAAAAATAGGAATAGTAACATTTCTGAAATGACTTCAGCATTATCCTAACCGCTTATTGTATATAGTTCAGACTTGGAGAAGACTTACACAAGACATATGCTAGCAGAAGTTGCAATCTTACCAGTCCCTTTGAAATTTGTCAGTTTCAAAGAAAAAAGTCGAATAACTACACATTAGTATTGTAAAAAAGCCGCGTGTTAATATCAAGAATTTATTTCCCAGTCTAATTAATTTTGCCCTCTCTCATGCCCTCAAATCACTTATTTGATTTGAATGTAAAATAGTGTCTAGAATCCATCTTTTTCTGAATTAATATCAAGTGACTCTGTTACTGCAAAAGTTAAAAAAAAGAAAAAAAAAAGCATCAAAGTTAACAGAGTGAAGTCACTTACTTAGATATTTGTTCCAGGATATTTCATTGAGTAATCTGTTGGAGCAAAATACATTTCCTTTGTATCTCTAAACAGCAAATAAAGTCGACTAACTTGGAAGTTCTCTTGAGATTGCTTACAATTTCCTATATTCCAAATTTTGTGTATACTTATTTAATTAGTTTATTTATTTTTAATGTTTTGAATTTTTATTTATGTTCTAGTTAGTTAACATATAGTGTTATATTAGTTTCAGGAGTAGAATGTAGTGATTTATCACCTACATTTAATACCCAGTGCTCATTACAAGAAGTGCCCTCCTTAATACCTGCACTCATTTGGCCCATTCCCTGAACCCACCTCCCCTCCAACAACCCTGTTTGCTCTTTATAGTTAAGAGTCTCTTTTATGGTTTGCCTCCCTCTCTCTTTCCCTATCTTTTTCTTTCCCCTATGTTCATATGTTTTGTTTCTTAAATTCCACATATGAGTGAAATCATATAGTATTTGTTTTTCTCTGATTGACTTACTTTGCTTAGCATAATACATTCTATTTTATAAATGAATAAGATACATAATTTTCAGAGAAACACTAGAAAATGAGATCCTCAGTCAGGATCTCTATATAATAATCTTGACACCTTAGCCATAAGCAAAATATCTGGTAGAGGCGCTGGATTTTTGTTAGACATATTTACATTATTTTTCTTTCTTTGTAGTATCCTGGTGTCCAGCATCATTTTAAAGAAAACATAATATGATTGATAATTCTGTTTATTACTCTCTTTTTTGTATTTATTATTCCTTAAAATATATTTGTATGAAAGAGAAGACAAAAATATTTTGTCTCATTTAGACTTATTCTTTTTGCTATTTTTTCTTATAAGTTGTCAATATGGCATGAATGGCAATAATGTTAGTCATTAAAGAGCCCATCTGCAATTTCATTAACACATTAACTTTTCCAAGTGAAATTTTATTTGTTTAATTAGTTTACCTATATGTAATGCCAGGCCCAAAGAGGTACAATTTATCTGTTACATTTTTTCTTTTTTTTTTTTTTTAAAGATTTTATTTATTTATTTGACAGAGAGAAATCACAGGTAAGCAGAGAGGCAGGCAGAGAGAGGAGGAAGCAGGCTTCTTGCAGAGCAGAGAGCCTGATGCGGGGCTCGATCCCAGGACCCTGGGATCATGACCTGAGCTGAAAGCAGAGGCTTTAACCCACTGAGCCACCCAGGCGCCCCTCTGTTACATTTTTTCTATAACACAATCGTAATTAGTTTATTTCCTGATGAACTTATTTTAATGATCATGAGTAATTTTATTACATCATTTTTTAAAAAAGATTTTATTTATTTATTCGACAGAGAGAGATCACAAATAGGCAGAGAGGGGGAAGCAGTCTCTCTGCTGAGCAGAGAAATGGGATATGGGATTTGATCCCAGGACCCTGAGATCATGACCCGAGCTGAAGGCAGAGGCTTTAACTCACTGAGCCACGTAGGTGCCCCTTATTACATAAACTTAAAATTAATTTTTTTTTCTCAGTTGGGGTACTATTTTGAAGTTATTGAAATTCATTGATTTTATGCTTTTTTAGCATATGTGACAGCATATATAGTTTTGACAAAAAATGTTTCTAGTTTTATACAATAATAATCATATAATTTGGTGATAAATATAAAGGAGTTTATTTAACTGGTTACTTTCCTATTTCTAAGAAATTTCTTTAATGTACATATCAGTTTTTTTTTTCTGGGTTGATTTATATTACTGAGTCATAAATGACATACAATGATTTGTGAATAAAGTGTGCAATTTAACAAATATCGCCAATATTTTTAGACTCATTTTCACTTGTACAGAACCATCAATGCTACAAACAAGATAATGAGCATATCTATATTTTTTTTTTTTAGATTTTTTCTTTATTTATCTGACAGAGATCACAAGTAGGCAGAGAGGCAGGCAGAGAGAGAGGAGGAAGCAGGCTCCCTGCAGCGCAGAGAGCCCGTTGTGGGGTTCGATCCCAGGACCCTGGGATCATGACCTGAGCTGAAGGCAGAGGCTTAATCCACTGAGCCACCCAGGTGCCCCGATAATGAGCATATCTAGACCCTTCAAATGTTTCCTCTTGTCCCTAGTTTACTTTCTTCCTCCCTACCCTGTACCCATTATAGACTCATTACATTTTCTAGTGTTTTACATTAATGCAATCATACAGTATATATTCTTTCTTTATTTTTACTCAGCATAATTATTCTGTGATTCATCTGTGTTGTAGTGTTTTACCAGTTCATTCTTTTTATGGCTAAATAATCTTCTGTTATGTGTATATACTGCAATTTGTTATCCATTACATGTTAAAGGATATTCAGCTGTTTCCAGTTTGGGGCTATTACAATTAATACAACTATAAGCATTATCTTTAAGGAAGTCTTTTTATGGACCCATGTTTTCATTTATCTTGTGAAAATACTGAGGAATGAATGACTGGATAATATGGTGAATGAATATTTAATTTTTTTTAAAAGATTTTATTTATTTATTTGACAGAGAGAGATGACAAGTAGACAGAGAGGCAGGCAGAGAGAGAGGAGGAAGCAGGCTCCCTGCTGAGCAGAGAGCCCGATGTGGGACTCGATCCCAGGACCCTGAGATCATGACCTGAGCCGAAGGCAGCGGCTTAACCCACTGAGCCACCCAGGTTCCCTGAATGTTTAATTTTTTAATTAAAAATACTGTCCAAATAGCTCCAAATTAAGCCTTTCACTTTACACTCCTTCCAGCAACTTATGAGTTTCAGTTTTACCATATTCTTACCCTCCTGATATAGTCAGTCTTTTAAAATTATAACTATCCTAATAGTTATGCAGTAGCATCTCTTTTTGTTTTTAATTTGCATTTCCTTAATGAATAATGATGGAGAGCACCTTCACAAGTGTTCAGTTGACATATAAGTATCTTCTCTTGTCAAGTCCTGTTCTAATCTTTTTCCACTTTCTACTGAGTTGTTTATTATTGAATTCGAGGACTGCACATATAATTGGATTTTATGTTGTTTATTGAGTATATGATTTTCAAGCATTTCTTCCCAGTTTATGGTGATCATTTCATTCCCTTGAAATTGTCTTTCAAATAGCATCTGTTTTTTTGATGAAGTCCAGTTTGTCAATTTCTATTTTTATGAATAATATATTTGGTATCTTTTAATAACTCAATTCTTTTTTATGTATTCCTCTAGACATTTTATAGTTTGAAGCTTTACACTTCAGTCTATGACTCATGACTTATTTCAAATTATTAATATTTTGTTTGTATGGTGTAAGATACTTGTTGATGTTCACTGTTTTTCCATATGCATATTCATCTAATCAAGCATGACTGCTGAAAAAATTTTTCTTTCTCCATTTACTTGCCTTTTAACCTTTGTCAAAACTAAGTAGTCTCTATGCAAATAGGTCTGCTTTTATACTTTTTTTTTTCCATTTATCTATGCTCATACCAGTACTAAAAAATTTTGGATGCTTTAACTTTTAAGAGTCTCAAACTTAGGTAGGAGTAGTAGGTAGTAGTAGTCCTTCAATTTTGTTTTTCATTTTCAAAGTTGGCGTTGCTGCTCTAAGATCTTTGCCTTTCCGTATGAATTTAGGATTTTGTTGAACCTCCAGATCGGTTTTCAGAGCACTGCCACATGAGAAATATTGAATCTTCCGATTAATGAATACAACATATCTCTATTTCTCAAAACCTAATCTTTAATTTCTTTCTGCAGTGTTTTCTATTCCTTCAACATACAGATTTTTGGTATTCTTGTCAAATATACCCCTAAACAGTTTGTTATATTAATTCTATTATAAATCGTTTTTCCTTTTAATCTTTACTTTTCATTTCTGCTAGTATATAGAAACACAATTGTTTTTTGTGTATCGACCTGTACTCTACAATCTTGCTAACTTTCATTAGTTCTGGTAAGATTTTCAGATTCCATCAGGAATTCCACCTAAATAATCCTATAGTCTGTAAATAAATGAATGAATAAATAAATAAATAAATGCAGTCTTTGAGTCAAATCAACATTGTTTTCATTTCCTTTTCTTAGATTATTTTGCTAGGTTGAACTTCCAGGACAATTTGAGCAGATTTGTGGTCAGAAATCTTTATCTTGTTCCTTTTTTAGGGGGAAAATACTCAAACTCTCACAATTAAATATAGTGTTACCTTTAGGTTTTCATGGATGCTCTTTTATTGGGTTAAGAAATTTATTTCTGTTTCAAGTTTACTGAAAGTTTTTATTTAGAACTGATGTCCACTTAGTCACATTATTTTTGCTACATTTGTTGAGATGACCATGAGGTTTTACATTTTGTCTCTTAATGTTAATATATCGATGATTTTAAAATATTATACCAATCTTGCATTCGTAGGATGAACTTCCATTTGGTCATGATGTGTTATTTTTTTACATATTGTTGAGTTTGATTTGATTTTTTTAAATTTTTAAGTCATATATATGTATATATAACTATATATGTTGTTATTAATATCTGTGCTTTAGGCAATAATCTACTAGTTCTTTAGATATTTGTTTAAATTCTTCCTTTCAGCTTTGGCCAGTAGGATGTGTTTCAGCTGGATCTTGTGCTCATTCATATGCCCCATCAATGTGTGTGTGTGTGCGTGTGTTTATTTTTTGAACACTTCCTTTTTGCTGACACTGTGAGATAACCCATGCTTGTTGGATGTATTTCCTGTCCCCATACTAGAATAAAGTATTTCTGTAAGGAAGACTGATTCCTCTCACTGAGGAAAGATATTGAAAGCTAAGATGCAGATGTTAGTTTGCTCTTCTTGGACTCTCATTTCTTTTTGTCTTCTCAGCTGAAGGGCACAGAAAAATGTGTGTGTACTTAACCATGTGTATGCATGTATCTATAAATATTCTTATATATATCTATGTAATTAAGCTAAACATAATTTTTTGTTTGATATCTCAGACTCTAACCTATTACCACATGGAGCTATTACCACCTTCTTCTTGCTTATCTATAAATTACCACTCTAACAGTGAGAAACTTAACTTCCACCATCTATCATCTATTTATTTATTTATTTTTAAATTAGTTTATTTTTAAAGATTTTTGTTTGTTTTTTAAATTTATTTGACACACAGAGATAGAGAAAGGGCACGAGCAGAAGTAGGCAGAAGAGCAGGTGGAGGGAGAGGGAGAAGCAGGCTTCTGGAACAGCAGGGAGCCTACTATGGGGCTCCATCCCAGGACACTAGGATTATGACTTGAGCCCAAGGCAGACACTTAACTGACTGAGCCATCCAGGCTCTCCATCTAGATCTTTTTAAATTCAATTCCACTATTCCATGTATAGTAGCATTAGAATTGTAAACCTGTGCACCATGGGAAGCATTTTATCAACTGAAAAGCAGTGCATATATGCTTTTAGTCTTATAGATTCCATTCATTTCCAAAGTTAATTTGGCCTCCACTCTATCTCCTACTCCCCTTTAAATAATTTTCTTTCAGTATGTTGTAATAAAATTGGATTATCTGTTTAGTCTTTATTCCTTTCTGGTTCCCCAACCTCTCAAGTGATTTTTTTTTTTAATTGCACACATTAAGGTCCACTATGTATGCCTTTATGTTCTATGGAATTTTACAACATGCATAATGCCATGCATCCGGCATTACAGTATCCAACAAAATAATTTTGCAGCTATGAAGTTTCCATGTGCTTTAAGTATTTATCACCCTACCCCCCCAAGCCACTGGTACAACTAGTGATCTATACTTTTCCTTTTTCAGGATGCCATATAATTGGAATTATGGGCTATACAGACTTTTCAGACTGAATTCTTTCACTTAGCAATATTCAACCCAGTTTCCTTCAAGTCTTTTTGAGACTTGAAAGCTCTTTTTAAAAAATTTCTGTTGAATAATATCCCATTGTAAAGATATACTACACTTTTTTTTCATCCATTCACCTATAAGAGGATTATCTAAGTAGTTTCCTAGTTTTTGGTGACTATAAATTAAGCAGCAGTAAGTAGTCTCATGCAGAGTTTTAGTTTTAAAGACAATTGAATAAATACTTAGAGACACCTTTGCTGGATTCATGATAACACTATTTAGATTTGTAAGAAACTGTCACAATACTTACCAAAGTGGCTATAGCATTTTACATTTCAACTAGCAACAAATGAGAGTTTTGCTGTTCTACATACTTGTCAGCATTTGGTATTTCTGGGATTTTAGCT
Source organism: Mustela putorius furo (assembly GCF_011764305.1). Classification (NCBI taxonomy): domain Eukaryota; kingdom Metazoa; phylum Chordata; class Mammalia; order Carnivora; family Mustelidae; genus Mustela; species Mustela putorius. Next base: position 4,990,761 of record NW_025421305.1, read on the forward strand.
ATTCTAAGAGATATGAAGTGGTATAATATTGTGCTTTTATTTATACAGATGACAATGTTGAGTAAGTTTTCATAGACATTAAAAATCACTGTATCTTCTTTGGCTAGGTGTCTGTTTAGATCTCTTGCCTTATTTAATTATTTTGTTTTGTTTTGTCGTCTTATTTTGAGTTTTAAGACAAATCTTTATCTATTTTGGTTACAATTACTTTTCAAATATGTACTTAAAAATATTTTCTCCCATTCTCTAGTTGTCTTCATTTTTTAAATAGGGTCTTTCAAAGAGCAGTTTTTAATAAAACCAATTTATCAGTGTTTTATATCATGAATTATGATTTTGTTTTTATATTTAAAAACTTACTGCCATTCTTTAGGTAACTAGTTCCTCACCTACACTTTTTCTACAAGTTTTATAATACTGAATTTGAAAATTACTCCTATTTTCCATTGATTTATTTTGTTTTTATTTTGTGAAAGTTATAAGGCCTTTGATTAGATCTATCTATCCATCTATTTTTTGCTTGCAAACTTACAAGTTAAATTTTTTTTTAGAACTTTTGCTGAAAAGAATATCCATTTTCTATTGAGTTGTCTTTGTGCCTTTTTCAAAGATCAGTTAGTGTGAGTCTATTGCTGGGCTCTCCATTCTATTCTATTGACCTATTTGTCAATATTTTTTGCCAATACTAAACTGTGTTGTATGGTAGCTTTATAGTAAGTCTTGAAGGAGGTGGTATCACTCCTCCAGTTTAGCTATTCTTACTCTAGGTCCAAAGAGTACTGGGATTTTAATTGAGATTATCTTAGTGTAAATTTTTATTTTAATCTGGCTAGGTATTAGGCTGTTTAATGTTTCTTGTATTTGTATGTACCAGAGGCTTAAGATCACATTTTCTGATTTTTTTCCCCCCTGTTGTCTTTGGATTTCCATAACTCTTTTTCCTCTTCAGATAGAGTTTTTTACCTTCCAAGTCTTTTAGCTACAATCCAGTTATACTGAAGTCCTATTGACGTGGTAGTAAGTATGTTTTGGGGCAAGAGAAATGTTTTATAATCTTATGATTAAATCTCAGTTCTTCTCCTATCCCCAGGTTCTTCACACATGTTTCTCATCACTTGTTTACTGTCTTAGTTAAAACTGGAGGGTTAATGTGTGCTAGAATAGGATGGTTTTATTTTAACCAGGTAGAATAAGATTCAAATTAAGTGTTTGCCTTCGCTTGATTAGACCTTTGTTATAGAGAGGGATTTTGGATGATTTCAGAATTGCTCCTTTCCCCTTCCCTCTGCCAGAGGCAACAGGGCTCTTGTCTCCTCACTATGCGAGCCTGATCATGCCTGGGCAGTTTAGCTCCTTAGCCATGGTTGCTCAAATATGAAACTTAACTGTTAAATTTAAATTTCATGAATACATTAAATAATGTTTTGGGTAACAGAATGCTAAACTATATTATAATTTATAATTTGTCTTATAAATTAAAGTCCTGTTTTTATCTCACTCATACCTATTTTCAAAATTTGATTAGAAAATCATCTATTTTTGTCCTCCTTACCCAGAATTTTCAAAATGCTCATAATTCTTTATCTATGTTTATTTAATAGTTTAATAATTCTCCCAACCTACTTGAAATACTCTTTTACAACCTAATATTTTAGCAAAAGGCACTGGTATGTTATATTGAAACACCAATGAAAATATCTATTAAAATAAAATTCTCCCAAATTATTCAGATCAGGGATTTCAGCGTGAATAACTAAGTTGATTATTTTTTAATTATTGATCATTAATTTTTTCCATCGTCACAGAAATTGATGCATACAATTTTTAAAAATAAATTATTTTTATTCCTATTTATAATCTCTAATGTACCAAAGCAGTTCACAAAAGAAAGTAATTACATATATGGAAATAGCCATAAAAATTTTCAAGGGCTCAGTGCATGTCAGTACATATCACGTACGCATAAGGTCATTTGTCACAAGAAACCTGAATAGATTTAATTTAAAGATAATAAAATTGTGTAACATCAAACAATGGCTCTCCAACACAATTTTCCCAAACTAGACACTTCTTTAGCTAGGTAAAAGTATAATTCTTTGAAAATAGTTACATCCTTTAACTATGTTCTAACCAGTGGAATATAACTGTTAGCAACATGCTAAAGTTGCTTAAAAGGAAATTGTTCACCCTCACATCATTCTTTGTAACTCTTTCTGCAGGTTGAGAAGTAGACTTTATCAGGTCTAATGGTAAACATGAAGAATAGGGCAATACCTACGTGAATAAAAAAATAAAAAGATTCTCCATACCATGATAGACATTACCCACCCAGGAGTCATCCTGTGGCTGCTCAATTCCAAAATTTTACATAACTGAGAAGTAATCTTCTTAGTTAAGTCACTGCAATTTTGTGTATGTTTCCCATATCTTAGCTTGTAACCTAATCTATTGCTCTAGTTTACCCAGCTAGTAAGTGAGAAAAGTAGAAATGAAAAATCAAAACATGGAAATTTGACTGAAACACTAGAGTTCTTAGTCAATACAGCGTATTTTCTAAAGTGATGATAAACAAATGATAATTCTTCCCATATTTCTACATTTTGGCTCTTTCCAATGCCATTTTCCATGCATATACTGGCTTCTAAATAGACCTTAAAATTAGCTTCTAAGCAAAACCTGATGTCAAAATCATAGGAGATTGGGGGAGAAATATAATCTTTACAATATTAGAAATTCCTAAAATACTTCATTTGTGGTTATAAGTCAGTTTCACTTATAATCATTTTTTCTGATTATGTAACATTTCTGATTATTCAGAATACAGAAGAGATTTATGGTTTTCTTACAATGATGAAAGTATACATCCAAGTCAATTTACATTCTACAGATATGGAGTTAGCAGGTGCAAGAAGTGATTTTCTTTAAATTGGCATTATTGCTAAAAATTGGCAATATGAAAAATGATTTCTTGAACATATGATAAAGGTAATCCCACTGGAAGAAATCAAACTCTACAAATGCATAACAAATGAGTTTGTGAAATATGCCAAAGTAAAACAGAACCTGATGTAGAACTTTTTACTTTTAAATCAAAGTTCAAACTTTTAAAATTTTTTTGTATGTCTGAATATGAGCCAAGTTATAATTTTTATGCAGAATAATATGAAGACTGGTGAATAAAAATACATATCATGATTCAAGTAAATACTATGTTCTACAAACATTCTGTTTAAAGAATAAAAAAAGGGGGGGGTGCTTGGGTGGCTCATTCATTTGAGCCTCTCGCTCTTGATTTTGGCTCAGGTCATGATCTCAGGATCATGGGGTGGATCCCTGTGTTGGGCTCTACTTTCAGCACAGAGTCTGCTTGTCCTTCCTCCATGTAGTTATTTTATCAATCTATGTTTTACTATGGTTAGATTATTGTTTAGACCATGGCCCAGCAATTCAGCAATTAAAAAAAAATCCAGTTATCAATATTTGGGTTCTGCAGGCCATATGATCTATGTTGCAACTACTTGATTCTGCCGAAGTAGTGTAAAAGCTTCCACAGACAATACATAAATGGATAGGCATAGCTATGTTCAGCAAACTTTTATTTACAAAAATAAGTGATCTGTGAATCATAGTGTGCTGACTCTTGATTCAAATCAATGTTGTCCAATTGAACTTTCTGCAATGATGGAAATGTTATATATATGTGTTGTGCAATACGGAAGTCAGTAGCCACATTTGATTATTGGGCACTTGAAATAAGTGTCATGTTACTGAGAAACTAAATTTTTAATTTTATTTAAATCAATTACTTTAAATATGAATGTAAATAACTATATATAGCTAATGTTCAATGGACCACACACATTAAAACATGCATATTAAACATTAGTGAACAGCCACATTGTTTTTCCTTATTAGAGTTATTTCCATCCTTATTTAAATAAAGTTTATAATCTTCTATTTCTTTACATTGCAAAGGTGTTACAATCCCTTTTAAATTTATAGATCTTTGAATTCTATGAACATTTAATAGATACTGTGTATCAACTGTGGATCACATTAGTTTTGGGATTTTGCCTTTTTCTGGAAATCAAGATATTTTTATGCGATAGAATAATGTCCTCGTGGACAAAAGCAGTTGCAATAAAATTATGTTTCATTGTGATATATTTAAAATGTGCTCAACCTTAATAACAAAAATCCAACTGAAATTTCTCTAAGCACTATCAAAATTCTAGAAGACCTAAAGTTCCGTTATGAGTAATGCAGCATTCAACATTATTTTCCAAGTTCCAGGTTCCTTCTGTTCTTTCAAATTACCCTTCTCAGAGTGTTCTTTTGAGGTAACTTTTCTCAGGGTTTATATAAGGAGCTTCTGCAATAGTAGGAATCGCATGTAAACCTGAAAATATCTAGTCATAAGTGGAGTGTATTCCATAATGAACAAGGAAAACTACTCCCAAGATCATTCTCAGTATACTTCCTTTATTTATAATGCCCAAATTGTTGCATATACCTTGGCATATTTTTTCGCTCCCATGTGAAATTGGACTTCATGACATGTCTAAACAAAACCATAATCCCATCCTTCTGCTGGGAACAGGATTACACATATCCTGAATCCAGTGAAGTTGGGATACCTGAACAGACTTTAGATTTTGTTAATTAGAAAGAGGGACAAAAATTTGTTGATGATCAATGAAAATTATTTTCAACAACTGCATATTTAAGAACCCGAAAGACTGGGGCGCCTGGGTGGCTCAGTGGGTTAAGCCGCTGCCTTCGGCTCAGGTCATGATCTCAGAGTCCTGGGATCGAGTCCCGCATGGGGCTCTCTGCTGAGCAGAGAGCCTGTTTCTCTCTCTCTCTCTCTGCCTGCCTCTCCATCTACTTGTGATTTCTCTCTGTCAAATAAATAAATAAATAATCTTAAAAAAAAAAAAAAAAAAAAAAGAACCCGAAAGACTTGGGAAAGGAAAAGACAGAAAAGCTGTACTACGTAATAAAAATCAGTATAGGAAAAGGTTTGGTGAACAATGTCAGAAAAAAATAGATTACTTATTTTGATATGATTAGTGACTAGTGTTAATTCATTTGTTGTAATATGAGTTTGTTTTAATAAATCAGTTGGCACTGTGTTTCAAAAATCTTACTAAGAAATTAATTGAAGTTGGCTTGGATATGAGTACTGTCTCATGGACTAAAACTGACTAACAGACCATAAATAAAAACTGATGATAAATGGCAACCAGTTGAGGGGAAAGCATGTGGGAAGTGTTTTCTGTTTTAAAAATGAATATCTTTATAAATACCGTGAAAATATGTTTTTTATTAATGTGAATTAAGATTAAGTTTTTTCAAAGAAATTATAAATGCGGGTAAATAAATTCAAAGAGTTTTTACATTGCTTTTTATTATTCACTCCTTTTTGGATGCTTGAACTTGTGATAGAAAAGAAGCTAATGAAGGATTGCACACAAAGACTTTTTTCCCCAGAAAATAACTGCAGCTGTGAACATCCATGAAAGGCTTAGGTTTGTGGCATTTATGGCTTGAAAGACATTTCCCTTAAACGGATTTTCTGGTGTAAGTCAAAGTGTTAGCATCTTTTAATGAAGAGGTTATGTAAATGTATCAATTTTCATTACTTGAGGTTGTTTTTGTTTACTTACTTTTTCATCTTGAATTGCATTTTGGTTACTTAATATGTCTGCACAGACTATGTGTCTGTTGGATCTTTATTATTCATTTAACTTGCCATAAAAATCACTGAAAAAATTTAAGTGAAAGATAATCTCTGAATTCATGGCAATTATAGACAACTGAATAAACAGTTTCTTGGAAAAATTTCTAACTTTGTTTAAATAATTTATTACATAGTATGTTTTATTTGTCTGACATTGTTCCATGTGCTTTACAATATCTTGTATATGGATAAAAAGAATAATTATATTGATATTCAATGAAAAAAAGTATATTCTCAATGAGAACAATTCAAAATTTCCAAATATTCTCCATTATCTCCCTAAACCTTCCTAGATGGCTTAGACTTCAAGAGTTAGTCACAAAACTGCTGGACAAATTACTGAAGCCATGGTGGCCAAAGACAACATGGAACCATCATACTGGCCAGACAACTTCCCTATTTTTATGTTAGAAATGTTCTCATCCCACTAATATTTTAGTTTTGGTTATATGGAAGAAAAAGTAATACAAAATACACATATTTTCAAAAAGGAGTATGTGTTTCAAACACATACACATACATGTGCATGCATCCCACACACATGTACCCATAAGCACACAGTCTAACAATACCAAATTAAATATTTAAAGATAAGTGGAATTATGTGATGGATGGTGTCTATCCCCCCAAATCACTTCATGATCCAAACCTAGGTGAATACCAACTTACCATATCTGAATTACATTCCTGAAGAATGTAAGGAAGAAGGATGAAGGGGTCGACCCCTTCTGGCTATTAGCTCCCTTTAAGTAACCCTTTCAGTGTCTTAAAAAATGTTTTGCTTTCCATTAATAAATTATAATTCTATCACATAGTCACACATAAAGGAGATTGGCAATGTACTCTTTACTCTGGAGGCATTTCCTAGCTAAAAAATCAGAGCTCTCTCTAGGAGGAAATGATGGAAACTAAGGATATCTGAAACCAAACAGTATAGGCTGAAATGAAAATTAAGTTTTGTAAGCTTAATAATCATATTAAAGAGCATATTTTCCTAAAATATAGATATGATTGTGTATATTTTAGAAAATCTCTGCCAAGTTGTTTTTTTTTTTCCCCCAGTATTTATTTTTGCCTAAAGGATTGGATCCTAAATAAGTTTTAAAAAAAAATTTTATGATCAATTTTATCACAGGCTGGAAGCACAATGATCTTAACTCGAACCTCAATGTCTCTGTGCATCTTTGGAATTCCTTTTAATCTTAGACTTTTAAAAAGCCAAATAAATTGTAACAGAAATACCACATTTGTAGACAAAGATGATCACTTTATTATACTCTCAAAACCTTCCTGTCTCTATTCATGGCCAGTTTAAAATTATAAAATACTAAACTTCCTTCCCCTCTGGTCATGTCTTTTTTTTTGAGTAACCTAAATGATAAATGAGCAAGCAGCCCACTCAATCAAGGGATTTGCTTTACACGTGAATTCCTGAAAACCATGAAATCAGGTGTGATCAAATCTAAACTTCACTTCTCAGGGAGACTTCCATACAGATTCTGTAAGCTTAAATTCCTCAGTCTTCTTCCAATATCTGCATCTCTTCTCTGATACTGCATTATCACCCCCTTATTTTTGCCAACAACAAGAGGTGTAAGAATAGTATTTTGAGATTTGGAGATTTTCAACTTTTCCATTTTGCCAAGTCTCTTAATTCATCTTTTGATATTACAAATTTGTTGCGATTAAAACCATGGGCACTCACAGTTAATCTTCTTAAATTCTGGAGTTTACTCTTTGTCTCTGTTACACACACACATACACGCAAACACTTTCCACACAGAAACAAAAAATTTAATCAATACAAAATAAAATCCTCCAAATCATATTTTATTTTCTTCTCCCTTACTAATTTAATTGCAAATCATACATTGAATACCTGCTTTGTGCATATCCATGGGGTAAGTGCTGAAGAATAATTTTAAAAATCAAAAGTATTATGTAGTTGTTTTTGTTTTGTTTTGATTTCTGTGTTTTATATTTGTTTTGCTTTGATCTTCTTTGCTTTATTCTAAAATAACTTCCTCTGTATTTGGATAATTAATATAGACACAAAACATTTTATGAACAAGCTAATGCTGATGTTAAAATACCACAAAGCTAAAGTTAATCATACTGTTAGGTAAATGTAAGAAAAATATTGATAAAAGCGTATAATGGATAATAAAGAATTAGATCTAATTCTGTTCTGCTTATAAGTATTCTACATGGAAAACTGTGAATTTTATTTTTGATATCTTTTCAGTCTAAATTAACCTTTAATGAAACATGGTATTTGTTATGTCCCCTGGAGGTATGTGTATGTTGTTTAAGATATTAATTAATTTGGAGTTTATGTAAAATAAGAGAGAACATCATTTAAATCTGTACAAGTGTGCCCTGATTTTTGTTAATAATTTCAATATCCTCTTTTTTATAATTAACAATCTTTTCTATAAGATCTCAGGGGCAGCGGGGCACCTGGGTGGCTCAGTGGGTTGGACCTCTGCCTTTGGCTCAGGTCATGATCCCTGGGTCCTGGGATGGAGCCCCACATCAGGCTCTCTGCTCAGCGGGGAGCCTGCTTTCTCTTCTCTCTCTCTGTCTGCTTCTTTGCCTACTTGTGATCTCCATCTGTCAGGTAAATAAATAGAATCTTAAAAAAAAAAAAAAAAGGTCTAAAAGCTAGAATGCCAAGACAAGTCATTTAAAAGAACAAGCAGGGACGCCTGGGTGGCTCAGTGGGTTAGGCAGCTACCTTCGGCTCAGGTCATGATCCCAGCGTCCTGGGATCGAGTCCCACATCAGGCTCCTTGCTCAGCAGGGAGCCTGCTTCTCCCTCTGCCTGTGCCAGCCATTCTGTCTGCCTGTGCTCGCTCTCTCCCCCTCTCTCTCTCAGATAAATAAATAAAATCTTAAAAAAAAAAAAAAAAAGAACAAGCAAATACAATTTCCATCCTTAAACCATCTTCTTCCAAGACCACAATTGAGGGGGGGGTCACATCAAAACAAGAAATATATTATCAGTAATAAATTTTCAAGATTTTCCTAAAGAAAGCAAAACAAGATTATTCAGAATAAGGCACTCTACAATGTTACTTCTATAATTGGGAAATTGTAATAGTTCATCACTATAAGATTTTAATTCTGATATTAATGCACTCATGCATAAATACACAAAGGATAAAACTGAAGGGAGCCTAGAAACTCTGGTGTTTCATGTTATACACATTAGGATACAAAAAGCTTTTAGTTGTTTTGAGTTTTTAGTGAATAGGGTTTAAGAATGCTGAAATCTTATTTTTTTCCATTTAGATGGATAATGAAAAATGAAGAGAATATTAATAATGGCAAAAACCTACCAGAGATCTAAGATAATATTATTTGAATAAACTAATGATGTTTATTAATGCATTCTAAATATTTATATACTTTTCTTTGATAACCTATAAGAATAACAATTTTTTTTTTTTTTTTAAAGATTTTTTATTTATTTATTTGACAGAGAGAGATCACAAGTAAGCAGAGAGGAAGGCAGAGAGAGAGAGGGAAGCAGGCTCCCCGCTGAGCAGAGAGCCCGATGCGGGACTCGATCCCAGGACCCTGAGATCATGACCTGAGCCGAAGGCAGTGGCTTAACCCACTGAGCCACCCAGGCGCCCACAATTTTTTTAAAAAAAGATTTTATTTATTTATTTGACAGACAGAGATCACAAGCAGGCAGAGAGGCAGGCAGAGAGAGAGGAAGGGAAACAGGCTCCCAGCTGAGCAGAGAGCTTGATGCGGGGCTCGATCCCAGGATTCTGGGATCACAAGCTGAGCCGAAGGCAGAAGCTTTAACCCACTGAGCTACCCAGGCACCCCTGGAATAATAAATATTTTTGTAGGCTAAATTATGTCCATATATTTTTAATGCAGAATATTATTTTAAAATTAGACGATTATTAAGTGGGGAAAGTGTCATAGCTGTAACAGTTTTTAAGGATTACAATCCAGTTACGATGGCAACTGATAGGTTAAGAGCAAATACCGAAATGGTAACTGGTGATGTGAGTTTTGAACCAGAAATGTTCAGTTACTGACTGTGTCTAATGATGTCTTCTAAGAGCAACTTGTTCCATGAACTAGTAAAAGATTTTCTTCATACCCTATGGATGAGTTCTGCTATTTCAGTTTTTGATAATATTTGCACTGAAATTCAATCTTTCATTATTTTGATGAATATATGCTAAAGTTAACACATCTCTGGCTGAAATTATATTCTAGGTTACCAGAAATCATTTCCCCAGTCTTCAAAAACATAAATTCATAGAGTCACTTAATATCTTTAAGCTGATGTTGTTTTGCCTTCCTATATACCTCTAGCATTTTTTTATTATGTTCAATTAGCTAACATATAGTACCTATAGCATTTTTAAAAGGTTTTATTTATTTATTTCAGAAAGAGAGAGATAGAGATAGAGAGACATTATGAGTAGGAAGGTCAGATAGAGAGGGAGAGAAAGAATCTCAAGCAGACTCCACACTGAGTGTGGAGCCCAATGAGGGGCTCATTCCAGGACTCTGGCACCATGACCTGAGCCCAAACCAAGTCAGATACTTAACCACCTACACTGCTCAGGTGCCCTCTAATATACATATACGTATACATATATATAGACATACATATATATATATACATATATATATTTAATACTACACATATTCATGCTTGAGAATTTTAAAGATGGCACAATTTACATGCATTTTTATTATTTAATTACTTTGTTAATTTTTTCAAAAAAATTCTATGAGGCTATTTCATCATCAAGGATTTTTTAAAAATTATTTTGTCAATAAGCTGATATTTATTTGACACAGTAGCCTCAACATATGATACTTGAATTAAATGTTTTCTTTAGGGGCACTTGGGTGGCTCAGTGTCTTCCTTCAGCTCAGGTCATGACTCCAGGGTCCTGAAATCAAGTTCTACTTTGAACTCTCTGCTCAGCATGGTACCTGCTTTTCCCTCTGCTGCTTCCCTTGTTCATGCTCTCTTTCACTCTGTCTCGATGTCTGGTAAATCAATCAATCAATCTTTAAAAAAAATAAATGCTTTCTTTAAGACACATAAATTATTTAAGTTATGCTTATGACAAAACACTCATGAACTATTAACTTTTCAGACAGAACAGGTAAACATTAAAGAAATGATATAAGAAAACTTGGCACATTTTACCCAGGTGCTCTCATATCTGCTAAATTAATTACTGTTCATACCTACTAATCAAGTACTGATCAATCAATATTGAACACACTTTGTATTTTTGATTTCAAAAAATAAGTACTTTCTTAATTAAAGGAATATGACATATATATAAATCAACAATGAAATATAGGTAAGATTTGGCAAAATATATATCTTTAAAATAAGGTTTTGGATACATAGCCAAATGAAGGAATTTTCAGGAACACTATATCATTCTTAAATTGTTTTTACAATCTTTATATAAACATACCCATTTAAAAATGTATAATACCATAAAAGTTATGCATAAATATCAACCATACCAATCATCCCAGCTGAAATTACAGTAAAGATATCTGTTGCCTTAAAAAAATAAAATAAGGTAAAATTAAATGAGTATAATTTGGATTGGAGACAATGGAGTAGAACAGTTTGAGGTACAAAACTATAATGAGACTCCAACACTGAAAATAACAACATTAATTTAGATGAGGAAATGTGAATAAATTCCTTGAAAAATCAAAAATGTTAAATCTTACTCAAGAATAATTTTAAACTATTAAAAATAATTTAATTTGTAATTAAAACTTTCCCACAAAAGAAATCTTAGATTCGGATAATTACATCGGAAAAATCTACCAAACATTTGTAAAAGAATACTAAATCTATTCAAACATACCTGGAAAATGTAGAAGGGGTTTGTATTAGTTGAGGTTCTCTAGAAAACAGAACCGAGAGGCTCTGTATTAATAGATATATGAGATTTATTTATTTATTTAAATATTTTATTTATTTATTTGACAGAGAGAGATCACAAGTAGGCAGAGAGGCAGGCAGAGAGAGAGAGGAGGAAGCAGGTTACCTGCCAAGCAGAGAGCCCGATGCAGAACTCGATTCCAGGACTCGGAGATCATGACCCGAGGCCCAACCCACTGAGCCACCCAGGCACTCTAATAGATAGATAAAAGAGATTTATTATAGAAATAAGCTTATATGGCTATAGAGGACAGGAAGTCCCCACAATCTTCCATCTGCATACCAGAGAGCCAGGAAAACCAGGATATAATTCAGTCCAAGGCCAAAGGCCTGAGACCCAGCAGAGCCAGCGGGTATAGCCTAGAGTCCAAAAGCATGAAATCTAACAGCTCCAATGTCTGCAGTCAGGAGAAGACCAAAGTCCCAGTCCATAAGAAGGAAATGATTTGCCTTTTCTTTGCTTTTCTGTTCCATTTGGACCCTCAAGGGATTGGACGATACCTCCTCAGAGTGAGGGTGAATCTCTTTACTTAGTCTATTGAATCATATACTAATCCTTTGCAGGAAACTGTCACAGATAATAGCAACATGTCGCCAGATATCTGAGCACCTTTAAGCCAACCAAACTGATGTAAAATTAATCATCACAGTGATATTTATCAATTCATTGAATGATGTCAATGTTATCTTTATATCAAAAGTAAATGAAGACATTATAAGAAAATAAAACTTGAATTCATATCCTTTATAAATATATATGTCAAAATTCTTAGCAAAACCTTAGCAAGATGTATTCAACAATACCATAAAAAAAAAAAGAGAGAGAGAGAGAAAGAGGGAGAGAGAGAGAAAATGTTCTTGACTAAATGGAATTTATTCCATTTAGTTGTTACATTTGTAAATCAGTCAAATGAATCATTTGAACTTATGATTTTAATAGACTTTGGAAATTATCTCAAAGCATCAGAAAAAGAATTTGGCAAAAAATTTAATATCCACACATGGTAATAATGCTTAGCAAATTAGAAGTAAAGGGAATTTCTTTGGCCTAATAAAGGGCAATGTAGAAAATTTAGCATCATACTTAATAATGAAAGATTAAATACAGGTCAGTGTGGAGACATGAAAAAATACGGAAAGGAATCAGAAATCAGATCTGATAAAAAAAACTATAAAAAATATAAAAATGTGAAAAAGTATACTTTGAACCAATGATATACAATAAACCTATGATAATTACAAGCATAAATCTTAATTAATTGACATTGTTTTTGCAATAGTATAAACATGACTATAACAGTGATCTGTATCTTTTATACATTGCGGCCAAAATTGCCAGTTTTCCCCCAATATGATTTTTTCCTTTTTACATAGGAATAATATTTCAGTCTTTGCTAACAGTCAACCTAAAGGTTCCAGTCATCTTTTGAGCAAAATATGCGCTGGTAGCTAATTTCTAGCTAACAAGTATATTAGGTTTTTAATATCCACATTAACTAGTGTCTTAAATTCACATGCAGAGCTTGTGAAATACAGCAGAATATTTTTATAATTTGATTATAAGCAAATAATATCCTTGGGGTTGCTCATAGCAAGTTCTTACCCCTAAGTAGACTGACAAGAACTAAATCACCTTTCATATAAGTAGGAAGTCTGCATTTTAGGCTAGGAAAAGTACACACATATTAATGTGGTGTACTTTTATAGGGGAAGGAAGCAGCTATTACACCTTCCCTTCTAAAAGAATTACCGTGGAATGGTCATTAATGGGAAGAATCTTAACATTTTGGTATGTAAATAGATATCTTCAGACTGAAGACAGGGCTATACGTTTAGGTTTACAAACTTGGGATGTCCCCATGATTGTTCATTTCAAATCCTTTGAAATATAAACAAAAACATCTGAAGTTAAGTAAATCTCTCTGGAGTCTTCACTATCTATATAGTTATATATTAACATTGAGGTCTTGTTCTTTTGGTCTGGATTCCAAGTTTAGCAAGATTGCCTTGGAAAAGTCCTAACTAGAATAACCAAAAATACTTTCTCACAATTCCACATGTGAGAGCTAAGTCGTATTTTCAAATTTTGGGTTGTGACATTATGAAAAGTGTGTGTCCCACACTTTGCCTTTAGTCCTTTCCTGCAAGATTAGAATGTGACTGGTATGGTGCCCATCATGTGGACAATGGTATAGAAGCTTCATAATGAAGATGGTATAAAGCAAGTTTGAATGAGTCTGGTCGCTATTCTGATTTTTTTTTTCCCTGCATAACAAACCACCCTCAAACCTAGCAGATAAAATCAACCACTATTTTATTACATATCATGATTTCATGGTTCAATAATATGAACAGCTCTGCTGGCCAGTTCTGCTTTACATGATTTTGTCTGGGTTTGGTGTGTGATATTCTGCAGAATATCACACTTGACTTGAATAGAGAAACCAAGATGCCTTTACTTAAATAATTAGCAGCATGGCAGAGGGGACTATAAAGCTAGATCTAAATTTTTCCATGCAGTGTCAACATCTCTCCATGTGTTCTTTGTACCAGAAAGCAGAACCTCTCACACAGGGACTGTAAATTCCAGGAGCAAATCTTTCAAGATACAGAAAATGAAACCTCTCAGACTCTTAAGGCCAGGGCAAGAAAACTGGCACAGTGTGTAACCTGCCATATTTTATTGGTTAAAGAGGTTATCAAGCCCACTTGGGTTGAAAGGGAGGAGAAGGCAACACATCATTGATGGGAAGAATATCAAAATGTTGCCATCTTTAATTTGCTACAGTCTCAGTCTCTGACTTAGAGAAAACTCCATATCCACTCACATGAATGTGGATTTTATGTTAGAAATAATATTTTACATTTTAAGCAGCTATAGTCAAATAGAATGTCTTTCCATAAATGGATCTTTTGTTACACAGGATCTTTGTGATGTTATTACTCTTAATATTACCTAACTAGATACCAAAGTTAGATCTAGATTGTCTTGGTTAAATGTTATATATTTACTTTTCTATCTCTAATTCAGACAACTTTTCTCAGCCACCTTGTACACCATTTTTTCTCAAAATATCTCACTATATTTTCCTCAAAATTAAAAAAATCACATAAATTAAAAAAATAACTTCTTGTAGGTTGGGCATTTTACTCTGAGTATAACAGGGATTGCTGAATATAACAGAGGTTAACTCTGAATGTAAAAGGGATTCTATTGCTTCTAATTTTCTCATAATAATAATGATAAAATCTCACCAATGGGTAATTTTCTCAGTGTTATTAATGACATTATATCAAAATCAAATACTAACTAACTTGATAAAAATTTTAATATATGTCTCAGTGTCTAATATATCTTATCATATTGAGTTTTAAACATACTTTTTAAAAAACTTTCAATAATTGTATTTCTTTCTTTTTTTTTTTTTTTTTTGCCTAAGTTAATGCCTCACATCTCTTTTTCATGCCATATTAGAGTCTTACAAGAATTTATGCACATAAACTGTTAAGACTTATGGGACTACCTTTAACACCATGGAGCAAATGTTTTACTTTGACAGAAAACTAAACTTTGCTTTTTCCTCGAGATAGGAAATGGGAAAGTTTACAGACTTTCTCAGTTCTATTTCTATTGCAAGAATGAAGAATTGAGGTATAGTGGTGATATGGAAAACATTTATTTGGTGTCATTTGAAGAAAAACTAATAACAGATAAAAGAATAAACTGTAGTTCAAGTGAAAGTTATAAAAAGAAAGGGGTTAAAGGCATTTGCAGCACTTGAGAGAAGTAACCATTTATTTTGATTGCTTGACATTCTTGAAGAGAGTATCTTGCATACAATTTTATGCTAGTATCTGAGGATCCATTTTTATGATAAAGACATTTTCCAAGCAATCAGAACTTCAACACATAAATAAATAAATAAATAAATAAATAAATGACTAGTGTGTTTTAATAAAAGGCATTTCCCACCATGAAAGTTTAGATTATCCTTTATAAACTTTTTTAAAGCTAGTCCCAGAAATTTGGTATACCTTTGAGACCTAGCTACATGTGAGAAATAATATTGATAAAGCAGTAATAACTGTCATTGGTTCTTAAAGAGTGTAACTTCAGAATATTTGTCAGGAACAAATGTACAAATGAAAACTGTGACGCAGAATTGAAGTGATAAGTGTGAGAGTGCCATGCATTTAGATGTGAAATTCTAATCAAATAATAACAAAATCCTAAGATTGATATATAATCCTTTATAAAACAAAGCATGATAATGCTGGATATAGAGACTGAGCTATTAAAATCAGTGAATTAAGGCTGGATCTGTTTTAAATGTTGTGTTTCTTCCACAGAAAATTGTTTAATGTGTTTTATGAGTGAGTAAGCTTAAGACAAAAGTTATTTATTGTACATTGTTTTTATTATTTTTGTACTAATAGCTGTTCAGATATGTGATAGAAACAGATACTATAGGGCCTTAACACAGCAAACATAGTCAGTTATGGAATTTTTTATATAATAAAACCGGAGATTTTAGCACTTTTTCACTTTCTAAAATTTCATAATTAAAAAAATTATAATGAATGCCTTCAAACATAAAAGGAGAGAAAGTAAGTGCTAAAATGAACCATCATACATACACCATCTACACTTAAGAATTACTCATGTTTCAAACACTTGTTCCTTAATTTTTTTTACATTGAAGTATTTTAAAATAAGTCCAAGATATGACATTTCATCACTACTTCAATATAAAATTCTGAACAATAAGGACATTTTATTACATAATTGTAAAATCATTATCATAGTGAAATAAATTTGCAACAATTATTCTGCATCAACTAATTATTAGCTATATTAATTTTTCTGTAATTGCCCCCAGAATGCCTTTATAGTTCATTTGTTTTGATGGTGATCTAAGCAAAGTATATATATGGCAATTAGTTGTTCTATCTCAAATAAATTTCTTCTTTGTCTTCATCTTTGTTGTTAAAATTGCTGTTTTTCGGGGCACCTAGATGACTCAGTGGGTTGAAGCCTCTGCCTTCGGCTCGGATCATGATCCCAGGATCCTGGGATCAAGCCCTGCATCCGGCTCTCTGCTCAGCGGGAAACCTGCTTCTCTTCCTCTCTCTCTCTGCCTGCCTCTCTGCCTATTTGTGATCTCTCTCTGTCAAATAAATAAATTTTTTAAAAATTGCTGTTTTTAGCTCTACTTTTAGTTTGAATTTATATGACTTTTACTTTCTTTTTCACTTCCCTTACTCAATTATTAAATTGCAATATAATTCAGGTAACATAAAACTGACCCTTTAAAAATGTATAGTTCAGTGCTCCTTATATTCATAAAGATGTCTGATTATCACCATTATCTAATTCCACAATGTTTTCATCTTCCCCCTTAAAAAGCTTATATTCATTATTAGTCCCTTTTCTGTTCTTCCCTCCTCCCAATGCCTATGAACCACTAATGTGCTTTCTCTATGTATTTGATTACTTTAGTTTGATTATTCAATATGTGGTTTTCTTTGTTGTCTTCTAATTCATAGAAAAATGCTTACAAATATCATCCAAGGGGCGCCTGGGTGGCTCAGTGGGTTAAAGCCTCTGCCTTCGGCTCAGATCATGATCCCTGGGTCCTGGGATCGAGCCCCACATCCGGCTCTCTGCTCAGCGGGGAGCCTGCTTCCTCCTCTCTCTCTGCCTGCCTCTCTGCCTACTTGTGATCTGTGTCTGTCAAATAAATAAATAGAATCTTTAAAAAAAATTACAAATATTATCCAAGTAGTATTGTGTATCGATATTACACTTTTTTAAATGGCTGAATCCTAGTCCATTGTATGGAAAATCTACATTTTTAATTTATCCATCCACTGATAGAATTTTGGGTTATTTCTTTTGGCCTGTTATGAATAATCATGTTCAAGTTTTCATGTAGAGATAAATTTTCAGTTCTCTTGGGGAATATACCTAAATTGTTAGGTCATGTAACCAAAAACACAGGCAAAACAAAGAAAACAAACAAACAAACAAAAAACAAACAAAAACAAAACAAAACAAAGAAACAAACAAAAAAAAACAATTGGGACTACACCAAAAGAAAAATCTGTACAGTGAAGACAACAATCAACAAAATGAAAACTCAAATGTAACTACTGAGAAGGGAGCGAAAATATTTGCAAACCACATATCTGAAATCAGGGGTTAACACTGAAAATATATAAGGAACTCCTATAACTCAATGACAAAAAAATAACTCTGTTAAAAAGGGACAAATGAATGAATAGACAATCTTTCAAAGAAAACATACCAATGGCCAACAGGCATATTAAAAAAAAATACCCAACATCGGGGCACCTGGGTGCTCAGTCTGTTAAGCATCTGACTCTTGATTTATGCTCAGGTCATGATCTCAGTGTTGTGAGATACAGCCCTGTAAAGATCCCTGCTGGGCTTGGAGCCTGCTTAAGATTTTTTCTCTTTCACTCTAGCCCCTCCCCTCTCCCACTATCCACCCCCCTTAAAAAATACTCAAATATTCAGTATCACTAATCATCAGTGAAATTTATTTCAGAATCACAGTGACATACTGCCTCATGCGTGTCAGGATGGCTATCATCAAAAAAGTAAGAGATAAGTGTTGGTGAGAGAGTTTTGAAATTGAGGAGTCTTACAGCTTTGTTCTTTTTCAAGATTGTATAGCTATTCATCTAAATAATGCTTGTGGTTACTCTCATGAGTTTTGGTATGTTGTCTTCATTTTCATTCATCTCCAAGTATGTTCTAATTTCCTTTCATATTTCATCTATAACTAATTGATAATTTAGAAACATGTTTAAAATTCACATATCATGAATTTCCCAAATATCTTTTAATTATTATCTTAAATTATATTCCGTTATAAATAAATATACTGTGTATGTTGTCAATTCTTTTAAATTTATTGAGATTTATTTTATGGCATAATATATGGTATGAGTTCTCCTGGAGACTATCTCATGTGCACTCTGGTGTACATAAATATGTATTCATGTGTTTTTGAGTAGAGGGTTATATAGATGTCTGTGAGGTTTAGTTGGCTTGAAGTTTTGTTGAGCCTTCTATTCTTTCTAGTTGTTATATCCATTATGAAAGTGAGATATTGATGTCTCCAACTCATGAAACCTAGACTCCAATACTTCTTTTTTAATCCCCTTTTTATTACAATGGGTAGTCACATATGAGGGGGGAAAAGTGTTCTAAACAGTGCCATTATAGAGCAGTGGTTTTGGGCCCAAGCTGATATGAGAACTCTTTGGTCATAGCCTGTGACACAAGTACCAGAATTGAGCATAAAATTTATATGTTTTGCTAACAATTTG
Source organism: Mustela putorius furo (assembly GCF_011764305.1). Classification (NCBI taxonomy): domain Eukaryota; kingdom Metazoa; phylum Chordata; class Mammalia; order Carnivora; family Mustelidae; genus Mustela; species Mustela putorius. The sequence continues at coordinate 5,009,825 of NW_025421305.1, forward strand.
AGATGATAATTTTGTGTCTGCAGACTACATTGAGTTTTTATTCTATATGACTTTTATTTCCATTTTCTTTTTTTAAATTATGACTTTACTTATTTATTTTAAAGATTTTATTTATTTATTTGATGGAGATAGAGCACACAAGTAGGGGAAGCAGCACACAGAGGGAAAGGGAGAAGCAGACTCCCCACTGAGCAGGGAGCTTGACACAGGGCTCAATCCCAAGACTCTGGGATCATGACCTGAGCCCAAGGCAGATGCTTCATGACTGAGCTACCCAGGAGCCCCTGATTTATTTTTCTATCTTGTCTTTTATTGTATTTTTAAAAAGTAATGATTTTGTGATAGTAGATTGTAATAGAAGTAATAGATTGAAAAAATTATTTTCTTCTACATAAGCAATTTGAAAAAGACTGAGCATTAGTATTTTCATACAGTAGAACCTCTTTGGACCTTTATTTTAATTTTTAGAAAAAACACCATTCTCTTTCTACCACTCCTGTAAACCCAAGAAAAAGTGCAGGTCTCTCTGTCACTATAAGTATGTGGGGATCATAGTTAACATAGATTCGCTCCAGAAACTTTCATTTTGTGTGTGCGTTCAGTCCCACATCTCAGTTCTAAACTTCATAAGAGACTATAATTCCATACAAAAAGAAAAGGTCCTTAGGTTCTAATGGGTCAAGAATTGATGGAGAGGAGAAGAAATAGGGATAAAGTCTATGGACCTTAAAGGAAGATGAAGTGTCAAAAATTGCTTGTCTTGTGGGGCAACAGGGTGATCAGGTGGTTGGGCTTCAGACTCTTGATTTTGACTCAGGTCATGATTTCAGTGTCCTGAGATAGAGCCCCGTGTGATGGCGAGTCTGCCTGAGATTACATTCTCTTCCCTTTGCCCCTTCTCTTGCTCTCTCTTTCTCAAAATAATTAATTAATTCATCATTATTATTATGTTTAAGTTGCTTATTTTGTTTGTATCAGCCTCACTGGGTCATTAGTTTTATAAAGTTTTAGAAAATGTTATAGGTTCAATGGAAGTAGTCACTGAAGATAGAGCAATTAAATATTGAAAGCAGAATATAATACCTAAAAGAACTGGGACACAGTGGAAATTAGGAGTGGAAGTTAGGAGCAGGGTGAATGGTTCAATCCTGAGTAGCAGGAAGGAAAACACATTTACTATGATATTGTGATGGTGCTAGGCATAGATAGGTGTATGTTTGCTTCCTCCTATTGTTTTTTTCAGGGATTATGTGAGATTTATTACTCTTAAATACTTTATTCTAAAATACATTATTCTTAAATACATTATTCTAAATACATTATTCTTAAATACGTTATTCTAAAATTGGAGATTGGATGAATAAAGTTTATTCAATAACATTTTCTTTTAAACTGCTTAAGCAAAATTCAGATAGCATGAAAAACTCACTAGTTGGGTGAAATGTTTACTTATATGAAACCAACCAATTATTTCAGGACATTGGTACATTATTTGCAAACGTTGTCATTCAAGAAATGCAGCTTTTATTTACTGAAATAATCTGTTAAGTGTGCAGGAATGAACATTTTAATTCAATAATTATTTAATGTCTCATATATTCTTAAGATATCATCTGAAACTTTAAGGACTCCAACATATAAGGAGAAAAATGCAACTTGTGAATATGGATATGCTTTATATTTTTATATTTCCCTCTTTTATTGGACAAGTTATAATCTACATTTCAATGGTGATTATTATTTCCTAAATAATTTATTTTTTTTTAAAGATTTATCTATTTATTTTAGAGTAGGGACTGCCAGAAAGAGAGGGAGAGAGATAATCTCAAACAGACTCCCCGCTGAGCAAATAACCCATGAAAATCTCGATCTCAGGACCCTGAGATCATGACCTGAGCCAAAAACAAAAGTCAAATGCTTAAGCGACTTAGCCACCCAGGTGCCCCTCTCTAGGTAATTTGTTTATCAAATATATTATTAAAGTAATTCTTAAAAATATTTAAAAAGCACTTTATACATAATTTGCCAAAAACATATTTTGGGGATGCCTGGCTGGCTCAGCCAGTAGAGCATCTGACTCTTGATCTCAGGGTAATGAATTTGAGCCCCATGTTGGGTGTGAAGATTACTCAAAATAAAAACACATTTTCTTACATTTGTTCAAGATGTTCATCATACATAGATTTATACAAAATCAAAACTATCCCATGGCTTGTTTTCTCTAGTACATCTACATCATAATTTGTCACCTCATAGATTTCTCAGATTGTGTATGTATATATAGATACATATATTATATATAATATACATATATATATACACCACATACTATACATAAATATGTGTATATTCTGTGTGTGTGTGTGTATATATATATATGATTTTACAGACACACACACACACACACACACACCTATCTAGATATAGTATGTATATCATGTATATTGTAATGTGTATTGGAAAGTAAGTTTCTATGGTAATTAATCGGGATGCTAAGCTCCAGTGTGACATCTCAGATAACATATAGAAAACAATGACCAATTTGGATCACAGCATTTTGGAAAAAAATTACTGATAATTTGTTATCTACTATCATGATGGGAAAAATCTTTAACTCTTGCAAAATCTGAGTATGGGGAGGACGCTTTTACAATCTTAGTATCACTGACGCTGTATCATTAAAATGTCTTCCCATTTTCCTCCCAATTTTCTATCATCCATCAAGGTAACAACATAATATAACACAGAAATAGAATTATCGGGAAAAAGAAATTTAGGGGGATGTCCACCTACAAGTGACTGTCCTTGTAGAATAATCCTTTGTGTAGATTTTTTTCCCCAGAATTTTATAGCATATCATCATTTATCACTAATCTGGTCATAAACATTGTTTCCTCTAGTAAATCCCTATATCTGTGTGTTTAATATACTATGTAAGACCCAAGATTTCTTGCCTGATATGTTCAGCATCTGATTATCAAAGACATAAAATTGTGCAATCTGCATATACCATGGAAGAAATGCGAGCTTTCTCTTATATATCAACAAAAATGACAGATGATAAATAGAATAGAGAATAAAATATATATGATATAAGGGAATGAGGGTTCTAAGAACCCTCAGACAGTGTATTTATGAAAATGAAGAGGTCAAATAAAAGCTGTCAGGAAACATGCAGATTCTCGGTCACGATACAGATAAAGAGGAGCCCTATCCAAAATCTCCTGCATTTCATTATGAGCCACCAATCCTATATTTGAATGTTTCGGTTAATATTGTACTTCTATAACACTTAGAAACTCCACAAATTTCAAGATAAAGATAAAAAATGTAAATTTTTATCTTGTATTTTTTAGAATTGAGATGAAATGCATATAACATAAAAGCAACCTGAACGTTCAGGGGAGCCTGGGCGGCTTGGCCTGTTCAAGTGTCTGTCTTGATCCCAGGGTCTTGGCATCAAGCCCCATGTCAGGCTCCCTGCTTAGAGGAGAGCCTGCTTCTTCCTCTCTTGCTGCTGCTCCTGCCTGCTTGTGATCTTTCTCTCTCTGTGTTAAATAAATAAAATCTTAAAAACAAAAACAAAATGTTTCCTAAAGTGAACATGCAGTATAATTTATACATTTCATCTGTTGTTCAATTCACAATTCACAATGTTATGGTGGATATTTTGTAAGTGCATTTAATCACATTGAGGCATTCCCTTCTCTTCCTAGTTCTCTGAATATTTTCTTCAGGAAAGTATGTTAGATTTTGCCAATATTTTTTCTGCATTAACTGAGCTAATTGAGTTTTTTCCCCTTTTGCACTCTTAAGTATTGTTGACTCTGTTTCTTAATTGCTACATATTTATGAATTTTTCAATTTTTCTTCTGTTATTGATTTCTAGCTTCTAGCTTTTAAGATCTATTGAGAATAGCTTTGAGGTCTGATATATGGTCTATACTGGAGAATGTTTCTTGCGTATTTGAGAAGAATGTGTATTCTGCTACAATTGGGTGGATTGTGCTGTATATGTCTGTTACATTTAGTTCACAGTTGTATAAGTTTGCCAGGGCTTTTGTAACAAAGTAGCACAACTACATGGCTTAACCAACTAAAACCTATTCCAGCATCTTGCTGATGTCACTCCCCTCTTAAATTTCTTTCAGCAGTGTTTATTTGTTTTAGTTTTCCTTATACATGTCTTAACATCCTTTGTTAACAGTCCTTATTTTGTCCCTTTGGTTGTAACTGTAAATGGAATCGTTTACTTAAAATCTTTTTACAAATTTATTTATTGTGGTTCCATTTAAACACAACTTATCTTTATGTTGTTCTTGTACTCTGAAACTTTGATTAGTTTGTTTTATTAGCTCTAGAATCTTTCTTGTGAATTCTTTAGATATTTAATATACAGAATTGTGTCATTTGTGAATAGAGATTGTATTGATTATATTTTCATGATGAACTAACCTTGCATCCCTGGGATAAATTGCACTTGGATATGATGTATAATCCTTTTAATATGCTATTGGATTTATTTTGCCATGTTTTGTTGAGAACTTTTGCATTTATATTCAGAAAGGTTATTAGTTTGTAATTTTCTTATAATTTCTTTATGTCTTGATATTAGAATAATGTAGACCTCATAGAATGAGTTAGGGAGAGCTCCCTCCTCTTCAATTTTTTGAAGAGTTGGAGGAGGATGTTGTTAATTCATCTTTAAACGTGTGGTAGCATTTGCCAGTGAAGCCATCCATTCCTGGACTTTGATTTGATATATTTGGTTACCTGTTCAAATTTCTTGTTTATTATAAGATGCTGAGATTTTCTATTTGTTATTCAGTTTGTGTCTTTGGAAATTTACCCAATTGATCTAGTTTATTTAATTTGTCAATTTACGACAGTTTATAGAATTTTCAATTTTTTAATAGTAGTAATGGTAATAGTTTAATAGTAATTACCCCACTTTCATTTCTGGTTTTGGTTATTTCCATCTTCATTCTTTTTTCTCTGTCAGATTAGCTAAATATTTGTCAATTTTGCTGATCTTTTTGAAGAACCAGCTTTTTGTTTTATCGATTCTCTTATTTTTCCCCTATTTGCATTTCATTTCTTTATAATCTTTATTATCCTTCTTTTATCTTCTTGGTTTGGATTCTGTTGGTTATTTTTCTAGTTCCACAAGTTATAACATTAGATTATTGATTTGATGTTTTATTTTTTTTTAATGTAAACATTGACAGATCAAAGTTTCTCAGAGAATACTGTCTTTACTGCATCACTTGAGCTTTGGTATGCTGTGTTTTCATTTTCATTTGTCTTCCTATATTTTCTGATTTCGCTGTCATTTCTTCTTTGTCCTAGTCATTGTTTAATAATAAGTCATTTAATTTCTACACTTTTGTTTATTGATTTCTATCCTTGCAGTCTTGGATAACCCTTTTTACAATTTAAATATTTTAAAATTTATTGAGATTTGCACTGTGGCTTAACATGGTCTTTCCTGGAGAACATTCCATGTGTATTTAAAAATAATAAGTATTCTGCTATTTCTGACTGAAGGGTTTTATATAAGTTTTTAGATCTAGTTCATCTTTAATGTTGTTCAAACCCTTAATTTCCTTATTGATCTTCTGTCTAGATGCTGTATCCATTACTGAAAGTTATGTATTGAAGTTTCCAATAAATTGTGGAACAATTTATTTCAATTCTTTCAACATGTGCTTCATATATTTTGGGTCTCTGTTATTTTTTGCATATATGTCATAATGCTTTTATACTGATATTTAATAATCTCATTTTTTATTAAGTCTTTTGGGCTTTTTGGGTCTATTGAAGTTTCTCCTCTTTGCATATATATATATATATATATATATATATATATATATATATTTCCATCAGCTCCCTTGCTTCATTGTTAGTATGATTTTTGGTTGTCTTCACTGAACAAGAGGAAAAGGTCTACACAAAGGTCTGACTTAGTAGTCCATAAAGCTAATGTAGATGATTAATACATTTGTTTGAATGAATGAATGAAAGTAATGAAATATGCCTTAGCATTTATTTTACTTTTAGCAGAAATGGTTATTGTTATATTATTTATAATAATATTCAAAAGACTCAATTTTCCACATTTATAATTTATTTTATTATTTTTTCTTATTTACATATAATGTATTATTTGTTTCAGGGGTACAGGTCTATGAATCAAAAGTCTTATACAATTCACAGCACTCACCCAGCACATACCCTCCCTAATGTCCATCCCTGAGCCACCCCATCCCTCCCACCCCCCTCGACACCCGCACCCTCAGTTTGTTTCCAGAGATTAAGAGTCTCTTATGGTTTGTCTCCCTCTTTTGTTCCATCTTGTTTCATTTTTCCCTCCCTTCCTCTGTGATTCTCTGTCTTGCTTCTCAAATTCCTCATATCAGTGAGATCACATGATAATTGTCTTTCTCTGACATATTTCATTTATCGAAACAAGTTCTAGTTCCATCCATATCATTGCAAATGGCAATATATCATTTTTGATGGCTGCATAATATTCCATTGTGTGTATATATTCTACATCGTCTTTATCCATTCATCTGTTGTTGGACATCTAGGCTTTTTCCATAGTTTGGCTACTATGGACATTGCTGCTATCAACATTGGGGTACACATGCCCCTTCAGATCACTACTACATTTGTATCTTTGGGGTATACATCCAGTAGTAAAATCACTGGGTTGTAGGATAGCTCTATTTTCAAGTCTTTGAGGAACCGCCATACTGTTTTCCAGAGTGGCTATACTAGCTTGCATTCCCATCAACACTGTAGGAGGGGTCATCTTTCTTCACATTCTCACCAACATCTGTCATTTCCTGACTTGCTAATTTTAGCCATTCTGACTGGTGTGAGGTGGTATGTCATTGAGGTTTTGATTTGGAATTTCCTGATGCCAAGTGATGTGGAGCATTTTTCCAATTATCTCTGTTGTCCATTTGGATGCTGTCTTTACAGAAATGTCTGTTCATGTCCTCTGCCCATTTCTTGATTGGATTATTTATTCTTTGGGTGTTGAGTTTGACAAGTTCTTTATAGATTTTGGATACTAGCCCTTTATCTGATATGTCATTTGTGAATATCTTCTTCCACTCTGTCAATTGTCTTTTGGTTTTGTTGTCTGTTTCCTTTGTTGTGCAAAAGCTTTTGATCTTGTTGAAGTCCCAATAGTTCATTTTTGCCCTTGCTTCCCTTGCCTTTGGCGATGTTTCTAGGAAGAAGTTGCTGCAGCTGAGGTTGAAGAAGTTGCTGCCTGTGTTCTCCTCAAGGATTTTGATGGATTCCTTTTTCACATTGAGATCTTTCATCCATTTTGAGTCTATTTTTGTGTGTGGTGTAAGGAAATGTTCCAGTTTCATTTTTCTGCAAGTGGCCGTCCAATTTTCACAACACCATTTGTTGAAGAGACTGTCTTTCTTCCATTGGACATTCTTTCCTGCTTTGTTGAAGATTAGTTGACCCTAGAGTTAGGGGACCATTTCCGGGCTCTCTATTCTGTTCCATTGATCTATGTGTCTGTTCTTGTGCCAGTACTATACTGTTTTGATATTACAGCTTTGTAACAGAACTTAAAGCGTGGAATTGGGATGCCACTAGCTTTGGTTTTATTTTTCAACATTCCTTTAGCTATTTGGGTTTGGAACTTTTCTGGTTCCATACAAATTTTAGGGTTATTTGTTCCGTTTCTTTGAAAAAAGTTGATGGTATTTTGATAGGGATTGCATTAAATGTGTAGATTGCTTTAGGTAGCATAGACATTTTCACAATATTTGTTCTTCCAATCCATGAGCATGGAACATTTTCCCATTTCTTTGTGCCTTCCTCAATCTCTTTCATGAGTATTCTATAATTTTCTGAGTACAGATTCTTTGCCTTTTTGGTTAGATTTATTCCTAGGTATCTAATGATTTGGGGTAAATGGGATTGACTCCTTAATTTCTCTTTCTTCTGTGTTGTTGGTGTATAGAAATGCAACTGGTTTCTGTGCATTGATTTAATATAGTGACAATTTAATGAATTCTTGTATGAGTTCTTTTGGGTTTTCCACACAAAGTATCATATCATCTGCAAAGAGTGAGAGTTTGACTTCTTTGCTGACTCGGATGCCTTTTATTTCTTTTTGTTGTCTTATTGCTAAGGCTAGGACTACTAGTACTGTGTTGAATAGCAGTGGTGATAGTGAACATTCCTGCTGTGTTCCTGACCTTAAGGGAAAAGCTTTCAGTTTTTCCCCATTGAGAATGATATTTGTTGTGGGTTTTTCATAGATGACTTTTATGATATTGAGGTAGGTACCCTCTATCCCTACATTGCAAAGAATTTTAATCAAGAAAGGATGCTGTACTTTGTCAAATGCTTTTTCTGCATCTAGTGATCCACATTTATATTTTAAAATTGCAATTTTTTATAGTATTTTAACATAATTTTTAATTATTCACCATAGGAATAGTGTTGTTTCCTGCTTGATACTAAGTATTGTGTTCTACAGTAGCAGTTAAAATTTTCCCTCAGGCTAATATTGGTTTAAAAGTCATTCTAATCATTGTATTGAGCTGGTTTGTAAAAGCAGGAAAGGGCTAAAAACATAATAGAAAGCAGGATAAAATTCTGCTCTTTCATAGGTCATAGAAAACTGAGAATGATCAATAGGTTTGGATCAGTATGCCTCTCCATTCTTAGTAGTGGATTCCTGGTGCTAGGATACTCTAAAATCAAAGGTAATAAATTCAGAAAACTTTACCATATGAAAGCATCAGAGATCAGCTTTATGTTTAGGTTTACACTGACACCTATTTATGTATGATGATGATGATGATGATGATGACAATGATAAATAATATAGTTATGCTAGAAACAGCACCATTTTATATTCTCAACTTACAAAGCACTTTGACATGAATTAATTATTTCATCTTTTCGGTATCCCTATGAACTAGTGGACTAGCTTGTATAGTCCTTTATGAAGCAGCAAACAGAATCCTCTGATATAGTAAATGTAGTGTGCACGAACACACTCAAACTGCATGGAAAGAAAAATCTAAACTTATTCTTCCAACTCCTGCTTCTTTTTTCTTTATATATTCTACTCTGGCAGCATTTGTAACAATCTGTTAAAATAAGCTTGTAATCAAAAGTTTCATTATGGGGGCACCTGGGTGGCTCAGTGGGTTAAGGCCTCTGCCTTCGGCTCAGGTCATGACCTCAGGGTCCTGGGATCCAGCCCCCCATCGAGCTCTCTGCTCAGCAGGGAGCCTGCTTCCTCCCCTCCTCTCTCTACCTGCCTCTCTGCCTACTTGTGATCTCTATCTGTCAAATAAATAAATAAATAAAAATCTTTAAAAAAAAAAAGTTTCATTATGTAATATGAAGCAAACTAGGTTAAGTGTATCATATTGCCACATTGATTCTGTTTTTAATGTGCCCAATCCTTTAATATTCGAGAGTCTTTTTAAAAAACACACTTTAATGTATGATACCATTTAAAATACCTACATATGGGCATTGAAAGAAAGTCAAGCATTTCTTATGTTTCTGGAACTTTTTATTTCCTGAAGAAAGCAATTTTAAAGAAAGCATTTTATCTTATTTGTTTGTTATTTATTTATTTTTGTTTCAAAGTTTTTATTTAAGTTCCATTTAGTTAACATTTAGTGTAATATTAGTTTCAGTAGTAGAATTTAGTGATTCATCACTTATGTATAACACCCAGTGCTCATTACAGCAAGTACCCTCCTCAATACCCCTCACCCATTTAGCTCATCCCCCACAATCCTCACTCCCAAAAACTTCAGTTTGTTCACTATAGCTAAGAGTCTGCCCCCCTCTCTCTTCTTTTTTCACCTCTATGATTATCTGTTTTGTAAAAAAGCATTTTACAAAAATAATTCTTATTCCTTTCTCTCAAAAAAATGTAAGAATTAGAACTTATTGGTATCCGTCAAAGTTCAGTGTATTCTAAAAAAGCTGTTATAATCTGTATATTTCCAGAAGTTAAATGAAAAGACAAATTAGGTAAGAAAACCTCCTCTCAGGGGGTTTGGTTGAGCAGCAGACTCTTGATTTTGGCTCAGGTCCTGATCTCAACATTTTGGGATTGAGCCCCAGGTTGGGCTCTGAGTTCAATGTAGAGTGCTCTTGTCCCTCTCCTTGCCCCTCCCAGTGCTTGTGCACTCTTTCTAAAATTAAAAAAAGAAAAAAATTTAAAAAACAACAAAAAATAACTTCTATCATTTTCAATTAAGTTATAGAGGATTTGAGATGATAATCCTATTCGAAAGAACTTACCTGTATATCTCAAAGTGCTTTTTAAAAGATATTTTTAAAAGACAAAGCAATTAGTTGAGACTATTTATATGGATGGAAGAAATATCAGTGGAAGTATAAATTGTCATTTTTATATCTCAGAACTTGCTATTGAATAGTTTTTCTCCTAGTTAAATTATATTCCTTATGAGTTTAGGAATTCTCAGTTACAAATGAAAATTAAAGTGGTATGAAAGAATACAATCTCCATTGAGCTCTTTAATCAACTGAAGCAAATGTGCATTTTATATAAATGCACCTTATCAAAGCAGTTCTCTGTATAAGTGAATCTGTGGAAAATATTAGTTTTAATCATTATGTATCATAATATCAAAAATAGGATGGTAAGTATAGTTTGCTATAATTGCAACTCAGAGGTGAATCTTAAGGGAACATAAAAAATTATGGAATAAATTATTAGGGATCTTCAGGATTATAATAATGCAAAAACCTGATGCAACTTGGTAATGTCTAATATTAGATATGTGGGGGTCGTCCATGAATTAAAGCATTTTATTGTACTGTGCCACTTTTTAAGTGTAAATATTAGTATTAAATGTCATGACTTTATCTTATGGCATTTTAATCCCATTTTCTTTGTTTTTTCTTAATTTTTTAAAATTTATTTTCAGCATAACAGTATTCATTGCTTTTGTACCACACCCAGTGCTCCATGCAATCTGTGCCCTCTACAATACCCACCACCTGGTACCCTGACCTCCCACCCCCCACCCCTTCAAAACCCCCAGATTGTTTTTCAGAGTCCATGTCTCTCACGGTTCACCTACCCTTCCAATTTCCCCCAACTCCCTTCTCCTCTCTAACTCCCCATGTCCTCCATGCTATTTGTTATGCTCCACAAATAAGTGAAACCATATGATAATTGACTCTCTCTGCTTGACTTATTTCACTCAGCATAATCTTTTCCAGTCCCGTCCATGTTGTTACACAAGTTGGGTATTCTTCCTTTCTGATGGAGGCACAATACTCCATAGTGTATATGGACCACATCTTCCTTATCCATTCATCCGTTGAAGGGCATCTTGGTTCTTTCCACAGTTTGGCAACCGTGGCCATTGCTGCTATAAACATTGGGGTACAGATGGCCCTTATTTTCACGACATCTGTATCTTTGGGGTAAATACCCAGTAGTGCAATGGCAGGGTCATAGGGAAGTTCTATTTTTAATTTCTTGAGGAATCTCCACACTGTTCTCCAAAGAGGTTGCACCAACTTGCATTCCCACCAACAGTGGAAGAGGGTTCCCCTTTCTCCACATCCCCTCCAACGCCACGTTGTTTCCTGTCTTGCTAATTTTGGCCATGCTAACTGGTGTAAGATGATATCTCAATGTGGTTTTAATTTGAATCTCCCTGATGGCTAGTGATGATGAACATTTTTTCATGTGTCTGATAGCCATTAATCCCATTTTCTGATGAAAAAACTACCTCACAAAAATATGATGAAAGAGTAGAATTCCAGTGTTTCTAATGCTGCATAAATGTCTCTTATGTTGACTGGCTTTCCATGCCTTATGATACATACTATGTATAATGCATTTTTATTAATCTAATTTATACTTAACCAAACACTAGAACTATAATATTAAAGAAAGGTTATTTATGTATATTCACAATACTAAAAATGTGTATAATAAATATTTTCAACAATTACATATTTAAAAAATAGTAAAAATTTTAAAATAGTATTTATTAATCTGCCACCATTAGCAAGTCACTTGTCTAAAACTTTAATATTTTGATTTAACTTTTTCATCAACCACATGAAATAAATACTGCTATTTCTACTTTATGTACTCAAAAGCACAGTCTCTGAGACAAGTACCAACATGTCCAAAGATGTAAGGAAGTAGAGAACTAAAACTACAGACATGTTTCTGACTACTTTCTCATGTTGTTCCTCACCAACTACTCAACAAAATACAAGCCTTTGGACATATTTAAAAAATATTTACTTATTTAGGTTCTCTGAGAAGTTAAGCAGTTAGCCATTTTTGATAAAAAAACACACAGGTGATAACAAAATCCTTTCGTTCATATAAATGTCATGTCTTTTATGACTTAAATTGCCTACTGATTTCAATGGACTTTTAGTCAAATATGATCAAATTAGCAAAGTTGACTTTATTCTAAATTATGTGTATTTCCTTAATTAGAATAATATATTTTAGGATAGTATTGCTTATATGAATTCTTTGAAAATAAGATGTTTAGCTTAGAAGGCAGCTTGTCTCAGTTTTCATTACAATACCATCTTCTAGATTGGAATCTTTGAAATTTTTGCCATGTAAAATATCATATGCCATCTATCAGCATGATATGTGAAATTACAGAGATGACATTAAAGTTGTACTATGATGACAGTCTTTTCTTTTTAAATGTGCTGCATTTTATTTTCAGAGGAAATTTATTTTCTATTTCTTTTGGCATTCTCTTTTGAAAGGCAATTTATCATGTTTGATCTACATTGTTCATTATTTAAGATTTTTGCTGGTATTGTTTTGATACCTAATGCAAGAATCTTACAAACTGAAAATATTATTTTTCTGTATCTCATATTCTAATTTAAACTCGTGTTGTCATATTTCATTTTTCATAGAGGAGTTTTCACTAGTGGCTTTAGATATAATACAGTTGAAAATGAAAACATTTTAAAATTGGTTTATCTTTTATTATTACACCAATCTCATATTTTTGAGTGTCAAAATTATACACATCCAAACTCTAATTAAATGTATTTCTAATACCTCACACCCAAGTTTCATATGCTTTTTAAGGCACAAAATAAATAGTTATGTTGTTACTATTAAAAGAAGTTTGGTTTAATAGAAAATGGATTTCCATCATCAGGGGCTTAATTATCTATTTATGTATGAAGAGAAAGTTACAGAAATCAATGCAGGTATATTGTTGTTAAATACAGCTTTAATTTTTTAAAATCTAGCCAAAGCAGGAGAACTAGAATTTACTCTGTATAAGAAATCTATCACCCCTGCTTTCATAGTTTAGATTTCTGTGACTTTTTAACCACTGAATTATATATATGCTTTATTGAGTTGAGAAGTGCAAGAAGTAGCAAATTTCTAACATATCCTGCATGTCATTTTTTTGACTGTTAAGAATTAAGACATGAATTGCATAGAGTGAAATGCATAGATTTTAAGTATTTTAATAGTTATGACAAATGTGTATACTCTTATAGCCCACAACCTTATAAAATACAGAATATACATCATCAGAGAGTCAATTCCCACCCAAATCCTGATAAATCATTACAAGATAGTAGACCTTCATATAGTGGAAATACAATTAGAAACACTGTTAGAAGATAATAATTTTTTAAAAATTATAACATTAACAGCAAAACATCATTTTCTTCTTTTATGCATTGTCTATGGTTTAAGGAATGATGTAACACCCCAAAATGCAACTAACACTCTGTAAAATTTATTTTAGTTTAAACATGTCCTGATGAATGGGAGGTAGATGACCACATTTTTTCTTTTTTGAATATGTGATTGGATGTTTGTGTAGTTATATCATTCAGATTTCAGAATCATTTTCTGTGATAACGCCTAGGCTATCTTTCAGACTGGTGTTGGAGAATAAAACTGTTCTTTTATTTATCTTACAATTGGCTATCTTATTAAGCATTCTTAATGGGTCTGAACAGTGGACATTTTTGTTTTTTATGTTTTTCTTGCCTGATAATCCTGTTTTAAGCAAAGAATATTTAAAACATATATAAAACTAAAATTCTTTTGAAGATTCTATTTATTTATTTATGAGTGAATGCATGGTCAGGGAGAGGGGCAGAGAAACCAACACAAGCAGATTCTGTGTGGAGTATGGAGCCTGGGGCAGGGTTTGGTTTCATGACCTGGAGACTATGACCTGAGCCAAAATCAAAAGTTGGTTACCTAACTGACTGAGCCACCCAGGTACCCCACAACTACAACTTTTTAAAAGATTTTATTTATTTACTTATTTGAGAGAGAGAGAGCACAGGCAGGGGGAAAAGGACAAGCAGGCTCCCCAGTGAGTGTGGGCTCGATCTTAAGACCCTGAGATCATGACCTGAGCTGAAATCAGGAGTCCCATGCTTAAAGGACTGGGCCACCCAGGCACCCACAGCTACAAATTTCTATTTTAAAAAACTGAATGGAACAATTGGCTAGTTATGTAAAGTTAAATATTCAGTCTCATTTCTGGTCAGTTACTGAGTTACCTCCTCCATCTCTGAAAGACCATTTGTTCCTCATGAATTATAATGGATTTCATGGGGTTTATGACAATGATGGTATTTTTAGTTCAATATTAGTGTATTTGAGAAAAAAATAGAGTATATTAACCTTTGACATTTAACATTTATGTCACTGTACACCATACTTGTATCCTCAAGATTCTTCCTGGATTGAACATTGTACCTTTCTTTAATAGGCAACGATTATAAACAATTTACAATAACATAGTTTACACATCACTATAGAACTAAAATTTCTGTCTGTGTAGTAAGGCAACCTTATCAAATAACAGTATGATACTTAGAGAAGTCTTATCTTCCTTTATCCTTAGAAAATTTGTAGCTAATAATCTTTTAAATAGACACAAAATAATTATGAAAATACTACCATTAGCCACCTGTAGTTTAAACAAGCTTCAGTGTTATATTTAACTAATAATGATTTATTCTAAAATCTAATGATGAAATTTATTAATACATTTTTTCTTTAATCAAATATTTATTATTATTTTTCTCTTTTGAGAAAGATGCATTCCTTAGTTGGCAAGCAAAAACATAAATATCCTAATTTGCATGACTCCTTGCTTTCCTTACTCTGTCTTAGACTTTAAATGCGAGTCTTTGAGCAACAGACAGCAAGAGACAAACGCAGCAAAAACATAAATATCCTAATTTTCATGACTCCTTGCTTTCCTTACTCTGTCTTAGACTTTAAATGCGAGTCTTTGAGCAACAGACAGCAAGAGACAAATGCACAAATCAAACTAAGATTCAGTAGGGCACTGTTTTTCTGAGAAGGTCAGAGTATCAAGTATGCTCCCACAGAATAAAAGAGCTATTTGATGGGAGTAGTAGAGAGTTGTTGGTAATTCCTCCTTCTCCCTTTGGGGCATTACCTGCTGATGTTTCAATTTAGTATCAGTCAACATTCTTTACTGATTTAAAGACTGTGAGTGGAGCATTATGCTAGATTTATTCATTTTTCTTTCATCTCTCAAGTTTTCAGTTATCTATTATGCACCAGCCATATTCTAATGTCTGAGCTTATCTTTCTTATCTATCTCTGAGAAACTTGCAATAAAGTAGTGTGGGAATATTGTCAGAAAATGTAATGTGTGCTACATTACAGAAAGAGACAGAGATATGCAACAGAGCAGCACATGGAGAACTCAGTCAAACTGTACCAGACAATCCTTAGAAAGAAAAAATACTGGTTAATTATTAAAGAATGACTTAGAATTCATCAGAAGAAGAAAAGGAAGGACAGTATCTCTGCTTCTGTGCTTTTTAAAGATGTGAGGGAACTCCAATTTTTGAAATTCCTTATCTTAGAAAACTAATTTAATTAAATAAATGACATGGTAAAATAAGATAAATCATCTCTCTTAACCAAGTTTCACTGAATATCCATGTCATATTCTTTTTGTAATAAAAACTATCACATGATTATACTGGTTTCCATGAGTCCTTGTCAGATAAATCTTTATTCTGATGAAGTGTTAGAGAATATCCTTTCATTTTTCTCTTTCCCTGGATCCCTGAATATAAAGCACACAAAAGGCTCAACTGATAAAATAGAAATACAGATGAACATTATCAAGTTATCACCTGCAAATGTTTTCTTTGAAATCTCAGTGGAATTTAGCAATTTTGATTATTCTCATGTACCAGAAAAACCTCTTACAGTATTCTATTTTGATATTCTCATTTGCATAATTCACATTTTCCTTCTATTTTCCAACTTTTCTCATTAAGATGAACATTTTATACAGTCAATTGTTTATTTTTTTTTAAAGATTTCATTTATTTATTTTAGAGAGAGAGACAGCACAAGCCAGGAGGAAGGCAGAGGGAGAAGGAGACTCCCCAGCTGAGCAGGGAGCCTGACTCAGGGCTCAATCCCAGGGATCATAATTTGAGCTGAAGGCAGATGCTTAACCATCTAAGCCACCCAGGCACCTCCATTCAGTTGTTTATTTGCACTCCCGTATCTATACTTCATCATGTAGTACAATTCATTCATTCACACATTCAACCATTTTATCACCTTTTACTATTTCCCCATATTTATATAGTTTCAAACCTATAGAACAGTTACAAGAATGATGCCAAGAACACTCAGAACCCAGTTTATCACAGACACTATTTATCCCAGATCCTATCATTGTTAGCATCTTATCCGCCCTCTCGCCTTTTCACTCCTCTTTTTTCCTCTTTGTCTTTTTCTCCTTCTTCTTTTTTCAGGACATAGAAAGAGTTGGGGAAGAGGAATATATCTTTTAAATATGATGTTTTGTTATGCTTAGATATATTGAATGCGGTGCATCTAAAAACAAGGGGATGTTCTAATTTTATAATGGTGCAAAACTCTCCATCAGAAAACCAACATCCCAAATCTCATTTAGATTATAACAGCTATCCCAACAAAGGCTCTTTCCCACTCTGTGCTAAGGTCCTATTCAGAAGAAACATTATATTTAGTTGTCATATCTCAAAAAATTTACTTATTTCTGGACTATTTCTCTCTTGTCTTTCCCTGTCTTCCACATCTTTGACAGTCATACACGACAAAGGCTTACCACGCTGTAGAATGATCGTGTTTGTATTCCTGCTCAATATTTTCTCGTGACCAGACTTTGGCAATACCCTCTGGGTGGGAACATTGCGAATTGATTCTTACCACTTCCAACAGCATCACATTATGTAGGTGCTATGTAGACCTTTCTAGTCCCCGTTGATGTTAACAGTAATTAGTGTTTCTTGGACTTCTCCATGTAAAGTCATCATCCCTCCCTTTATATGTCATATATTTTGAGGAAGATATTCTGATAGTACTACTACTGTATGCTAAGCATTTTCCATGCCCTTGAAATATATCAATGGAAAAAAAATAAACAGTGTTGTTGAAAACTGACCTCCATGATTGTAAGCCAAAATATACTGCAGGACAGAGTTCAGGATAAAGAGGAACAATAGCTTTATTGCTTTGCCAGGGAAAGGAGGCTGCAGCAAGCTATGGCCTTCAAAAACTGCAAGCCGTACCAGAGGAAGAATCGGGGGTGGGGAGGGTGGTTATGGGAAATATGTTAGATCTTGCTGGTTTGGTCAGAAGTTTTGTATGTGCTCCCAGCCTTGTCAAGACATTAGAGTAGCACTGGGTTCCTGAAAAAAAAAAAGAAAAAAAAAAGATAAGAAAGGAAGAGGGCAGATTTGCTGAAGAGAGTAAGAGGGTTACTTAGCTCAAAATTCAGCTTTGCAGAAGCATTAGTGCAGCCATTTTGATTTTTGTTCAACTTTAGGTGGTTTCACTAGGGCCTAAAAAAAAAAATCCCTGCCTACATGAAGGCTATATTACAGTTCAGAAGAGAAGGACTTCAATATAAATAAGTAAATTTGCAGTATGTTAGGTCTTTATAAGCTTTAAAAAAAATAGTATAAGGCCAAGATAATCAGAATTGGTAGGTTTATGACAGAGTTTGAGGGTTAACTTGATTTTTGTTTGTTAAGGTACCCTTTAGATATAATTCATATACAATACAATTAATTGCTTTAGAATGTGAAATTTGTGGTTTTTAGTATATTCATAGAGTTGTGAAAAAATCTTTTTTTTTTTTTTAAGATTTTGTTTATGTATTTGAGAGAGAGTGAGAGTGAAAGATATCACAGAGGAATATGTGCATATGAGTAAAATTTCTGGTCATATGATAAGGTCTATCCTGAAATTTTTGAGGGACTATCAGATATTTTTCAAAATGTCTGTACTCTTTTCCATTCCTACATACTATCTATACTGGTTTCAGTTTCTCCACATCCTCACCAATCGTTTTTATCATCTACCTTTTTTTATTATATATATCCGGTGTGTGTGTGTGGTGGTAGCTCTTTGAGATTTTGAGTTGCATTTCCTAATGGTTAATGATGTTACACATCATTTTAGGTGCTTGTTGTCAATTTGCATATTTCCTGTGGGGAATATCTATTTAGATACTTTTTACATTTTTTTAAACAAGAAATCCTTTTTATCATAGAGTTATAATTGATCCTTTTATGTTCTAGATACAAGTTTCTTATATAAATATGATTTGCAAATATTTTCTTCTACCCCGTGGGCTGCCTTTTCACTTTTTTGATGTAATCTTTTAAAACAAAACATTGTTAAATTTTGATGAAGTCCAATTTATCTACTTTTATCTTTTGTTGCTTTTGCTTTTTGTGTCATATCTAAGAGGTCTCTTTGCCTAAATACAGTTCACTAGGTTTATTCCTGTATTTAACCTAAGAGCTTTATACACTTAGCTCTTATATTAAAATTCATGATTTATATTTAAATTCATGATTTATTTTAAGTTATTTTTTGTGCACGGTGAGGAAGGAATTCTGTTCTTTACATGTGGGTATCAGTTGCCCCAGAACTATTTGTTGAAAAGACTATTCATTAAGGATTGAATTGTCTTGGCCTTTGAAAAATACCAATTGATCATAAAGGTTTATTTCTGGACTCTCAAAAAAAAGGTTGCTGCAAAAGCCACCTGGGATTACTATGAATTTGTAAGTTTACAGATTTACAGATTATTGTATCCTAATAGTATTAAGTATTCTAATCCATAAGCATATTATTGGTTTTTGTCATAAAAGTTTGTTCCATTTTTTTCAAATGCTTTTTATGTATCTACTCTGATGATCCTATGGTTTTTGTCTTTGTTAAATACAAATATGTTTTTCTATTTATTACATTATTGATTTTAAGATATTAAAACAACATAGAATTTTCTGGAATAATCCCAATTAATCATGGTGTATACTCCTTTTTATGCCTACTGGGCTTGGTAAACTAATATTTTGTGAGGACTTTTTGGTCTATAAAAGATATTGTCTATTATTTTTCTTGTGATATCTTTGGTTCTGGCATCAGAATAGTTCTGGTTTCCAGAATACTTGTTTCTTTTTTTTTTTCTCTTATGCATTTTTAAAGATTTTTGGAGAATTAGAAGTAAATCTAAAATTCTTGTTAAATATTTGGTAATATTCATCAGCGAAGCTATCTAGGTCTGAGTTTTTCTTTATGGTATTATATTAAGTCAATGTCTTTGCTGTAGTTGTATTCCAAGTCTCTATATTTTCTTGACCCAGTTTTAGAAATTTGCACGTTTTTAGGAATTAGTGCATTTCATCTAGGTTTTCTAAATTGTTGGCATATTTTGTTGCTCACAGTATTATTTAGTAATCACTTTTCCTTTCTGAGTCAAAATTATTGTCCCCTCTTTTCTTCTTGATTTTGGAGTTTATATCTTTCTATTTTCTTTGGTCAGTCCACTAGGGATTTGTCTTTGTCTTTTTTAAAAAACCAACTTTGATTTTATGATTTTCTCTGTTTCATTAATTTCCATTTTAATCTTTATTATTTCCTTGTCTCTGTTAGTTTTAGGTTTAGTTTTCTCTTTGCTTTCCATTGTTTAGTATAAAGGTTTTGTTTGCTAACTAACTTGACATCTTCTTTAAAAAAAATTGATGTATACAGTCTTCTTCTATCCACTTATTTTCAACCTATTTGTATCCTTTAAACTAAGTATATCTTGTATATGTAACATGTATTTGGTTTTATATTTTTATCCTGTGGGATAATTCTCCTTTTCATTGGATGCTTTCATCCATTTACAGTTAATGTAATTATTGATATGTCATTTTCACATCTGCTATTTTGTTTTCTAAATTTCTTATGGATTTTTGTTCCTCTATAAATGTCTCCAATTCTTTTGTATTAAATAAA
Organism: Mustela putorius furo; assembly: GCF_011764305.1. Taxonomy (NCBI): domain Eukaryota; kingdom Metazoa; phylum Chordata; class Mammalia; order Carnivora; family Mustelidae; genus Mustela; species Mustela putorius. The sequence goes on from NW_025421305.1 coordinate 5,030,190, forward strand.
TACTTTCTAATGTAACATTATAATTCCTTTAATGACTTCTTCACTATAATTTTTAAATTATATTTTTAGTAGTAATATTCTAAGATTTATAATATAAATCCACTCTTCTCAGAATTTCCATTAGATATAGAAATTAGCTCCTATATACCACTATTCCCTCATCTCCCTTATTATGATACTGTTTTTATACAATATTATATCAGTATATATGAAAAAACCAGCAATACCTTGTTATTATTATTATTATTTTACATAATTTTATTAGTTTAAAGGAGATGAGAAAAAGAAAACGAGAGTAAATACATGCTTTTAAGAGTTTCTGTACCATTTCCAGGTGTCTTCATGTGTTTCTAAGAATTTGGTTTACCACCTGGCACCATTTTTTTTTTTTCCACCATTTTCTTGTTCTGAAAAAATGTACACTCCCCCACCCCCACTGCAACTTTTTTTTGTTTCCTTTATTCCCAACAATACATGTTGCTTTATGCTGTTATTTTATTTGAGATTCAAAGTAGTAGAAATATGCACTCATACTGTTTTATATTTAGTTCCAAGATCACCATTAATGGTACTCTTTTTTTTTTTAAATGTGGAAATGTGGATTTTAATTACTGTCTGGTGTTTCATTATTTCAGCCTGAAAATTTCTATTACTATTTAGCATAGTAAAATTTTGCTAATAATTAATTTTCTCAATTTTTGTTTATTTGCCTCCATTATTGAAATATAGATTTACTATATATAAGATTGACAGGTATATAAGGATATAAGATGACGGGCGTCCCCCCGTCTCCCCAGTACTTTGATGTCTCAATGCCTTCTGGCTTCCTTTTTTTTTTTTTTTTTTCTGATGAGAAGTAGCATTATTTTTATTGGGGTTTGTTTGTAAGTGGTAAGCTATTTTTCTCTTGTTTTTTTTTTTTTTTTAACATTTCCTCTGTCTCTCAACATTTTTATAACAGTTAGTCTAGATATGAATCTCTTTGATTCACCTTATTTGGAGTTAGTTGAGATTCTTTGATGTGTGGATTAATATTTTCCATATAATTTTAGAAGGCTTTCATTATTATCTTTCTAATTATTTTTATTTACTCTCTTTTCTCTGATTTTTGATATATTGATGTCCCAGTTGGCTTATCATATTTTTCTGAAACACTCTTCATTTTCATTTATTCTTTAGTTCTGTTATGCAAATTGCAAAATCTCTATTGATCTGTCTCCAAGTTTGCAGATTCCTTCTTCTGCTAGCACTAATCAACTCTTGATTTATCATTTTAGTTATTGTACCTTTCAATTTCAGAATTTCCATTGGTTCTTTTTTTTGTATTTTCAAGCTTTTTATCAATATTCTCTACTCGACACATTTTCATCATACTTTCCTACACTTGTGTAAGTATGGTTTCTTTTTGTTCTTTGAATTTTTTATAGCAAATAATGTCTTATTTGCTGAGTCCAACAAGTAATCCTTCTCAAAGGCACTTTCTGTTGCATGCTTTTGTCCTTATTTATGGGTTACACACTTCTGTTTCTTTGAGAAACAGATTGAGATTACCAGGGTTTCTTGGCTTATTCCATCCAGCATGGAACCTCTATTTTACCAGCAAGCTGAAGCAAAAATGGTCAGGGCTCAGCATTCTAAGTCTGTCATCCATGAGGAAGAGTTTCTGCTCTATACTGGTTGGAGGAAGGTATTCACACATCTTTCAATCTGTCTTTTCTGGAACAGAGCTAAGTGCTGAACAGAGAGGGAGCCCTGTGTTCTCGTGCTCTGTGAGTATACATCATGGACATTTGTCAGATGTGGAGAAAGTGACTCCTATCTTAAATGGCATAGAATTTCAATTTTGTTTTATTTTATTTTATTTGTTTATTTATTTATTTATTTTTACCAAGACTTGGCAGATTTACCGTAATAAATATTAGTTCACTTACAGTAATGATTCAGTGATATAATTCTTAGAACAATTTCCAGAGACTTTAAATGCTGTCTTTTGAAATAATGTTTTATAAATTATGGTTGTTTTGCTGGGGAGAGGGTCTGTGGAACTGCTCACATTATCCTTCTGAAAATGTCATATAGAATTTTATAAAGACAATGACTTTGTGCTTCATTTGATAAGTGACATATAAGTAAGAAATTAAAAATTTCAGGAAATTGACTCAACAAATATGTTGAGGGAAATTCCCAAACTGAGGTAGTAGTGACCATAAAGTCCCTAAGTTAGTACCATTTATGATGTGTTCACATAACAGAAAAGATTCCATAGAAAGGAGTGACCAACAAATATTTATTTTTCTATCATGATGATAAAATGAATGCAATTATTTAAAAATCTTCGACCACCAACTCCATATCAATATTTTCCAAACATCTATTTCTGCTTAGATATCTCTTACTAAAATTGTCTCTAATTCAATATATGTAAAACTAACATCATTTTTAAAAAACATAACTATACAATGAGGATAACATAGAGATGAGCAAAAGTCAGTGTTCTTACCACTGATCCTATTCTAGTGTTTCTGTTCAAATTTTTTTTTTCAATTTCTCACTTTACTGTGCATTTTTATTCATTATAATGATCATTACCCATTTTTCTTTTCTTTTGGTTAAACAAGGGGAAATTTTGTTGGTTTAATTTAATTGCCTAGAAAGTCAAAATCAGTGTTTATACTTATGCGATGGGTTGGAGATCAAGATTATACTTACCAAAAATTTGGATGTTTGTAAAAATGTTCTTCTTCTGTATGTTAACTGGCATCAGTTGTCTCTATAGTCATGCAAGGATGGGGCTGTTTAATTTATGACAGGTTTATTTTGTTATCTGTGGTTTCCCTCCTCTTAAATCTTATGTAGTCTCTAAAAATGTGATAGTCTGTGAAAAAAAGCTTATTCTGATGCTACAGATATATATGGGCACTTCTCCATTCTCCATGAAGACATAATATAATTGCTTTAATGGAGCCAAAGAAATGAATTGTGAGATAATAATAGCATGTAATCCAACCTTATAGTTTTACAAATGAGATGAAACTGAATTGTAACATTTGATATTATCAACAATTTAAAACCCTTATTTCTCTACACTCTCTGAAATGAAAGGTCACTGGGGCATAAAATCTGTAGTACTATAATGTAGAAATCATAATTACATTAACATATACTTGAAATGTTTAAATTAAACCCACTGTGAGAACTAGCTTGGAAATTTTACCATCTCTGTCTTAACTGAGTTTTAACTCCCAAACAAGAGTAACATGTAGTTTATAACCTATTTACTTTTTATTTACTATTTACTGAATAAATAAAATATTAAAATCTATGTGTACTCTGGTTTGCATTCAGATCAATGTACACTTTTGGCGCAGAACATTCCTTTCCCCCCGCATACTCATTATATAGGGCTATGCCTTTAAAAAATACTGTCTTTCACTTTGCAGCCCTTGCCTTCTTTGCTACTTCGTTCTCTTCCTTTGACCAATTTTCTCTAGGCCTCATTCCCAAATCCCCTTTCTTAATCCCGGTAATCTGATGTGCCAGTGCTGATCACCACTCTCATGTATAGGGCCTAATGGTGTAAAATTTTAATCTATGAATCATTTTTAAAGTACATCAAATTATTTTAAGTAGAGAGGAATTCATGGTTGATAGCGGGCTCACAGTTGAATGGTCCTGGCATCCCACAGTGCTGGCCCAGAATAAACTGACCCACAAACTATTATAGCTAATAGGAAAATAACCATGAGTATCTTCCCCTTTGCTATTCAAACAGTCCAAATAATCGCTGTAATCATGGGTATTTCAAGACTCTGCAGGAAGGTTGAGAATCTATTTAGGGGAAAGTTGGTTATTTTATTTTATTTCCTTTCTTAATATCCAAAGCATCCACCATGATAACACACTTTATGCAGTCACTTTACGGTAAGTATTTCAAAACCATTTGAATTTAGTTAGGAAATATATTTAAAAATATAGGTTATCTAATTTTAAAAAGCCACAGCTTTGAACACTGGTCACACCTTTCTTCTAATATTCTATTTATTTTGGTTTTGTAACATCATGAGTAAATTGCTCCTATTGGGCTAAATATCCAAGTGAGCCTCATGTGGTTAAAATTTTGATAAGACATGAAGATGTATTGCAATATTTTTTCTTGTCAGCTTGAAGTAAATGGTTATACTCAATATTTTTCAAAAATAAAATCTTAGGGGTGCCTAGGTGGCACCCCCAAGTCATTAAATGTCTGCCTTCAGCTCAGGTCCCGATCCCAGGGTCCTGGGATTGAGCCCTGCATTGGGCTCCCCTCTTTGTGGGAAGCCTGCTTTTCCCTCTCCTACTCCCCCGGCTTGTGTTCCCTCTCTCGTTGTCTCTCTCTCTCTGTCAAATAAATAAGTAAAATATTTTTAAAGAACCATTTAAAAAGGATAAAATCTTATTGTGTGCAAACAATGTAAATTTATATTGAAATTGGCCTATTTATGAAAAATTGAATAAAATGTAAAAAAAATCAATGAAGGACACATATTTTTTTCTTTCTGTGTATCTATCTAATCTATTTCCCTATATTTCTGGCCTGAAGATCAAAATTATACTTACAGTAATAATGACTATTATTTGACTTATTGTATACTTAAGTTTTCCTTTATAAGACATGGAAATCCTATTAATTTAATAGACAATAAATGCATTCTATTAGTAACGTGCTTTCCTAAAGAAATGCAGACCTAAATCTAAGGACAGATATATTACTAATGCTGATTTTTCTCATCATTAACTGTATCTTGTTTATGTTTAACTGCTATCATCCTTTTTTGGTTATAATCTTTTTAATAACGAATATATTCAGTAGAATAAACTACCGCTCAACATGAGTTAGTGAAGTTTCAACTAGTCAGAGATCTTGAACATACTTTTATAGAGAGTTAATCTGATTTTTAAGTTTAAATGGTCTTAATTAGTATATTGCTTATTTTGTATATATATCATTTCATTTTTAACCCTGCTCAACAGGGAGCCTGCTTCTCCCTCTCCTCCCTGATTATGTTCTTTTAGAATCTCTGTATCTCTGTCGAATAAATAAATAAAATCTTAAAGAAAGGGGAGGGACACCTGGTGGCTCAGTCAATTAAGCATCTGTCTTCAGCATAAGTCATAATCCTGGGTCCTGCTCAGTAGGGAAACTGCATCTCCCTCTCCTCCATGCTCTTGCTTTCTCAGTATCTCTGTCTCTCTCTCAAATAAATAAGTAAATTTTTTTTAAAAAATCATGTTTAAGTTTTAAAATTTTTTATTATTTCACTTGCATTACCTTGAAATAACAGTTGAGTCATTAGACTTCTAAATTTCATGTTCTTCTAAAATGCTGCAACATTTAGTTGATCTTTAGGAGAGAGCGAATAGTAAAATATATCCTGTGAGACTGGTTTCTCACAGTGAGAAAATAAAATAAAAAAAGAAAAATAGATTCTTCTTATCTTTCTATCTAGTATTTCTATTATGTATCAGAGAGCTATAATGTCTAAGCATTTTCTTTGTCACTGTAAAACAGTGTGAGATATGAAAGGTATATGCACCTAATAAAAGAGCTTCAGGATACATAAAAGAAATACAATGGATAGAACAGAAAAGACACATTCACATTGTTATTGGATACTTCCAAGTTTTGTCCTAATAAATGATATAACAAGTTGAGAGAAAATAAACATCATGCAGAGGATTTGAACAACACTGTCAACTGACCAGTAGACTCCATCCAATAGTGTTACCAGCAGCATATGCTTTCTTCTCATGGGCATGTATGACATTTACAAACATAAACCACAGGTAAAGTAATTCATTATATGTAAAATAATAATAATAATAATAATATTAATTATAATCATATAAAAATAGGCTCTGACCACAAAAACCTAAACTACAAATGAATAATCAAAAGATATCTTGAACTTGCCAATAAATTTCTACATTCCCCATGAGTCAAGAAAGAAATAATAGGGAAATATAAAATATTTGAAATTAATAAAAAATAAAACAAAACATAACTATATATGAGTTTCAGTTATAGTGATTCTTAAATGGAAATTCATAGAATTATAAGAGAAGAAAAAAATACTCTTAAATCTTAAGTCTTAGCAATAGAAAAATAAGAAGAAAACAATTTCAGTAGATGCAAGGAAATAGTAAATATAAATGTAGAAATCAATGAAATTAAAATCATAAAAATATTAGATAAAGTCATAAAACCAAAACCATTTTCCTTGAGATTAAAAAAATTGATAATATACAGCCAACTGATTATAAAACAAGAGAGAAATATAAATTATTAACATTAATGATGAAAAGGTGACATTTATGCAGATATTATAGACATAAAATAATTTTAGGAAATGTTATGGGAATAATAAGGGGATATTATAGATAACAATTAAATAAATTAATTAAATGGATTAATTTCTTGAGAGATGAAATTAAAATGCTTGCTCAAAAAGAAATATATATATATATATATTTCATAGCTATATCTCTATTAAATTCACAATAAAATAATTCCCACAAAGAACTCTAGGCCCAGATGCTATTACTGTTGAATTGTCCCAATATTGAAAGAAGAAATGAATTTATTCAGTACAATCTCTTCCAACAATAGAAGGGAAGAGAGAACCTTACCACTCATATTTTGAGGTCAGAAATGCCTTACACCATACCCAGGCAAAGATAAAGCAAGAAAAGAAAGCTACAGAATAATATTATTTATGAATATAAATACAAAATCCTTAAATTATTAGCAAATTAAATTCAATAATTAACACAAAGTACTTCATCATCACCAATTCTTTTTTATTTCAATAATGTGCAGAAGGGGCACCTGGTTGGCCCAGTGGGTTAAAGCCTCTGCCTTTATGATTCCAGGTCATGATTCCAGGGTCCTGGGATAGAGCCCCGCATTGGGCTCTCAATTTGGCAGGGAGCCTGCTTCCCTTCCTCTCTCTCTGCCTGCCTCTCTGCCTCCTTGTGATCTGTGTCTGTCAAATAAATAAATAAAATCTTTAAAAAAAATGTGCAGAAAAAAGAATTTGACAAAATGTTGTATCTCCTTGTGAAAAACTCTTAACATATTAAGACAAATAGGAAAGTACAACTCAATATAGGATCTCTAAAGAAACTCTATGGCTAACATTATACTTAAAAGAAAGAAAAAAAAAAAAACCCTACAGAGCTTTTCACCTAAGATCACGAACAAAGCAAAGTTGTATCTACTCTCACTCCTTATTCAGCATTATACGGGAGGGCATAGATAATATCATAAGGCAAGAAAACATAATAAAAGTCATACGGATTGAAAAGAAAGAAATTATCAAAATCAACACCCAAAACAAATAATCTAATTAAAAGTGGGCAAAAGACATGAACAGATATTTCTCCAGATAAGACATCCAGATTACCTATGGACACATAAAAAGATGCACAACATCACTTATCATCAGGGGAATGCAAATCAAAACCACAGTGTATTATCACCTCACACCTGTTAGTATGGTTAAAATCAAAAACACACAAAAATAATAGGTATTGGCAAGGATGTGGAGAAAAGTGAACCCTCTTGCACTCTTGGAGGAAAGGAAGCTCGTGCAGCCACTATGGAAAACAGTATGGAGTTTCCTCAAAAATTTAAACATAAGGGCACCTGGGTGGCTTAGTCAGTTAAGCGTCTGCCTTTGGCTCAGTTCACGATCCCAGGGTCCTGGGATCAAGCCCTGCATTGGGTTCCCTGCTCAGTGGGGAGCCTGCTTATCTCTTTCCCACTCCCCTCACCCCCGCTTGTGTTCCTTTTCTCACTATGTCTCTTTCTGTCAAACAATTAAAGTCTTAAAAAAAATTTTTTTTTAAATGAAACTACTCTATGATCCAGCAATTGCAAAGAACACAAAAACACTAATTCAAAAAGATATGTACACCTGTATATTTATAGCAGCATTATTTACAGCAGCCAAGATACTGAAGTAGCCCAAGTGTCCATCAATTGATGAATGGATAACAATGGAATATTATTCAGCCATAAAAAGAGTGGACTCTTACCATCTGCAACCACGTGGGTGGGTTTAGAGAGTACAATGCTAAGTGAAGTAAGTCACTCACAGAAAGACAAATACCATATGATCTCACTCATATTTAGAATTTAAGAAACAAAAGAAATGAGTAAAGGGGAAAAAAGAGAGAGAGAGGTAAACCAAGAAATAGACTCTTAACTATAGACAACAAACTGATGGTTACCAGATGGGAGGTGGGTGCGTGGGAGGGATGGGTTAAAAAGGTGATGGGGATTAAGGAGTGCCTTTGTCATGATGAGCACTGGGTGATGTATGGAAGTGTTGAGTCACCATGGGTTACTCATGAAACTAATATTACACTCTATGTTAACTATCTGGAATTAAAATAAAAACATAAAAGAACAGAAGTATTAATATTAGACAATGGCAGTTTTTCTAAAATTGATCTAATTGATTTAATGTAGTCTCCTTTCATATCCTTGAAGTATTTGTGTGTGTGTGTGTGTGTGTGTGTGTGTGTGTCTGGACTTGACAAGCTGATATTAAATATACACATTAGAAAACAAAGAACTAGAATAGTTTAAAAAAAGTGGGAGTTAGGGAACTCATCTAAATTTGAGACTTGCTATAAAGCTACCATAAATAAAGCTGTGCAGAATTGGATTATGGATAAGCAGATGGATAGATGGAAAGATAGGTAGATACAATAGCATAAAGAGACTAAGGGGGAAAATGGCAGGGAAATATGTATGGTCAATTCATTTTTGATGAATTTGCCAAGCTAATGTGGTAAAAGGTAGTCTTCTCACCAAATAGTGCTGAGTAAATTGAATGTCCATATAAAACTAACTGATCCCTAAACTTCACCTCAGGGCAACTTAAAAAAATAACTCAAAGTGGGTCGTGTTTCAAAATTAAAGACAAAACCATAACTTTCTTCAAGAAACATGGGAGACTATGTTGGTGATCCTGGGTTAGGGAAAGATTTTTTGGCACAATGATTTTCTTAAATGATGATGTATTGGACTTCATCATTATTAAAACTTGCTCATTGAAAGGCTCTAAAAAAATGTAAAGACATGGTCTAGAGTGGAAGAAAGCATATGTAAAACATACACCTGTTAGGGTTTCTTACAACTGAATAGTATGGAGACAAAATACTCAATCAAAAAAGAAAACTAGCCAAAAGATTTGAGAGGCCATGTGGCTAACAGAAAGATAAAGGTTATAAATAAGTATATGAAAATATGTTCAATGTCTTCAGTGTTTAGAGAAAGGCAAATTGAAATCATTATGAGATGAGATATCATTACAAACATTCTAATACAAACAAAATAAAGATGATAGATAGTTGACAGGCAGATTGATAGACATAAATAGATAGATGGATAGTTACATAAACAGTAACAACCCTGACAATAACAGTTGGTGATAGGATGCAAAGAAATTGTATATCCTTTATATTGCCAATGGGAATTCAAATTGACATAGCCACTTTGCCAAATGGTTTGACAGTTGCTTATAAAATTATGTTTATGCTTCTAATGTGACCCTGTAATCCTATTTATAGATATTTATACAACAGAAATGAAAAAATTCCTACAGACATCTGTACATCAATGTGTATAGCAACTTTTTTCATGATTACCAAGTTCTGGAAACATCAACAATACCCATCCACTGGCATATTGATGAACACATTGTGGGACATCTATAAAAACAAATACTATTCTGGGTGCTTGGGTGGCTCAGTCTGTTAAGCATCTGCCTTGGGCTCAGGTCATGATCTCAGGGTCCTGGAAAGGGGTCCCACTTCAGGCTCCCTGTTCAGCAGAGAGTCTGCTTCTCTCTCTGTCATCCCCACCTCCCCAACCCTGCTTGTGCTCACTCTCTCGATAAATAAATAAATAAATAAAATATTTAATAAAAAAGACAGATACTATTCAACATGAGCCACTGATACAAATCCCCCAAAATGGATGGATCACAATAGTTTTGTGTGATTGAAGAAAGAGAAATGGCAAAGACATACTACCTGATTCTTTATATAAAAGTCTTGAAAAATCAAAATGATAAGGATGGAAATCAGTTTAATGGATACCAGAATCTGAAGGAGAGAGAAGGTTGTTGACTGCAAAAGACTCTAGGCAACTTTTTATTTACTTTTATTTATTTACTTGTGTGTGTTTATGGTAACATTTTATACCCTGAAACTGATATTAGTTACCTTACTGCATATGCTTGCCAAAATTCATCAGACTACATACCTAAGAAGGGTGATTTTTAAAAATGTAAATCATTTATCAATAAACTTAAAAAATAAAATGAAAAGTTATAGGCAAAATGATTCTAAAAACAGTTATGAAAGTTACAGGGACATACCCCAATTTTCCTTTTTCAAGGGGTAGCTCTGTTAATGTCTTTTCTAAACCTTCATTCAAGAACCCAATTTTTATGGGAGCCATGAATCAGAAATAATTATGATACACTTCCAGAAATTTTGGCTATTGGGGCAGAAATAAACCCATTTTATGATAATTTTTTATGGTGGTTAAATTTCCCACAAAACCAGAAGCTACTGAAACTTAGCAAGCTATCTTCCTTTAATGTCATTTATGGTGAGGAAAAGACAGAAAGAATAAGAAGGATTTATAGGGAATACATTATAAACACAACTCCATCTCGGAACACAAAAAGGAAAAAATATCAGGTGGTTTATATTTGCAATTTGTCATGCATGCTATTCCATGGACTTTGACAGTGATGATTATGTGAATCGAATAGTAAATTCACTGTGGTCTATTACATACATAACTCCCCAAAACTACTTTGGTGAAAGCTTTTCTTCATGCTTTAAGGATTTTCATCCGTATACTCTTCAACATAAGGCAGATTGTAAAACTCTGAAATTCATTTTGAATGGAGAGTTATTCGTTCTATTGTGAAATATAGACGGAAGTCAGATCTTACCTATGAGTAAAAGGAGTCTCTATTGCTTACATATTTTACATTTTCCTGAATATGAATATGTACTTATTTATCCCTTTAGATTTAGATATTCATATCTGTATAGTACAATTGATTCATGTTCTCTTTCCCTCCTTTTTCCCCTTTGCTGTAATAAATTTTATTTATTTCTTTGAAATAACTAAGCCTCACACAAGTGTAATACCTATTCCTGAACAATGTACCTCCGTGTTGCATCTGTATAAAAATGAATAAATTATATAATGAATACATGACATTAAAAGACAAGTACAGATAATTATCACCATGTTTGAAGTAATAAATGCACATTTTAAGTAAGTATTTTTTTCTTAGAAGTCTTAATGCTAAGATTAATCTCTAGCACAGTCTAGCATTGTTCCTGGGCAAAATGGTCTGAGAGTCAGACTTTCTCAAAGAGTTCTAATTAAACTGACTAGAAACACACTTTTCTATATATGTAGTGATGTGGATTTGATGTTTTATTCTTGTTAGGTCACCATTGATTGGACTTGTTTGGGCATCTGAATTACAAACTGCTCTTTGGGACTGCCAGTATCAGGTATAACATGTAACGAGCTTGGAAGTCATCACTGTCTTTATGATAAAAAAAAGCTATACAAACTGAAAACCTATGGCTTTTCTGAGACTCATCAGATAATAGATGTAGTTGGACAAACCACTACACTGAGATCTTGAAAGATCAACACATCCAAAGAGAGAAAAATCCTGAGGGTTTTTTTTTTTTTTTAAAGATTTTATTTATTTGACAGAGAGAGATCACAAGTAAGCAGAGAGGCAAGGAGAGAGAGAGAGAGAGAGAGGAGGAAGCGTCTCCCTGCTGAGCAGAGAGCCTGATGTGTGACTCGATCCCAGGACCCTGAGATCATGACCTGAGCTGAAAGGCAGAGGCTTAACCCACTGAGCCACCCAGGTGCCCCAATCCCAAGATTTTTATTACCTGCACCAGAAGCAAGTAGAAATAATGGGATTGTAAGATCATTAATGTGGTTATATTATAGGGTTGCCGTAAGTGAGTGAAGCATATAGTGAGAGGGAGAAACTCCTGGGGTTCATTGTCATAAGTGGACTCCCATAGGTGTGTAGTTTGATATAAAGATTCCCTGAAGTTTCTCATGGAGAGGATCTGAGAAAGATTCTTTTCTGGATCCGCTCAGGGTGAGGGGATAGTAGTGAACTGGAAAACCACTGAAACTCTTCTCCATTGAAAGTTTTTATCCTGAGAGGGAAGAAATTATCTAGATGGAAATTCTGAAATGTTACCTCAACTGGAAAAGGGAATTTTGTCTCAGTTACAGTTTTCTTATTTTACCGAAGGGGAGAAAAATCAACAGAATATAAGGTCTCAGAAAATGGTTGTGAATGTTGCTTTTAGGAAAGGAAATAGATGTCTGGGGGGACAAAAGCCCATTTCTTGGGAGGAGGAAGAGAAACATGTGTGAAAGCCATACCCCCAAAAGTAGTCCATGAAGAGACAAACAAAACCATGGAATTATAGAATTCTTCCTCCCCTACTCCCACCACCAAAACATGAGCCTACAGGATAATAGCTATTAATTACAGCTAAAAGAAGTGTCAGACACAGAATCTCTTTGAGAATCTGTACAAAAGGAAACTTTAAAGGATAAGGAGGCAAAAATAAGGACACTAAAGCAATCTGTTGTCTGTGTACCTATAACAAAATGTATACTAACATAGCCACGTCCTAGCCAGATTAACATAAATCCTCACACTGAAGGCTTATTTTTTCCAGACCCTATTACTCTATATAGCATGTTGGCATCAGTTGAAAACAAAACTAAACAAAACATCTCAAGGCATGCTAAAAGGCAAGAAAAAGCTTTCCGAAGGATTAAAACAACCATCAGAGGCAGATTCAGATATGATCCACATGCGAATTATCAGACAGGAGATATAATTACAGTGGTAAGGGGCCAAAAGAAAAAAAAATTAATAGCATACCAAACTATGTAAATAAGGTAACAGAGAGATGAGAACGTTAAGAAAAAAAATCAAAAGAAATTCTAGAAGTTAAAAATACGGTAACAACACTGAAAAATGCCTTGAACAGGTTCTTTAACAGATTCTACACAGCTCAGGAAGGAATCAATGAACTAGAAAACAGGTCAATAGAAACATTCCAAACTAAAACACAAAAAGGAAATGTGAATTTTTTTTTAAAAGTACAAAACATCCAAGAACTGTAACATAATAATAACAATAATAATAGCAATAACAACAGATGTAACTTATACATAATTGCAATACCAGAAATAAGAAAGAAAAGGTAGAAGAACTATTTAAAATAATATGGCTAAGAGCTTTACTTAATTAATAACAGGTACCAAGCCATAAATTCAAGAATATCAGAGAATCCCAAACAAAATTAAAAAACAAACTAAAACTAGGCATATATTTAAACCATGAGGAAAAAAACAGAGTACTAAAGGAAGATAAAGAAAAAAAGAAGAGAAACTCTTGCATATAGAGAAATGAAGATAAGAATTTCAATAGACTTCTCATTAAAAAAACGTGCAAAAAAGTAGTATAGATTGAAGTATTTCAACTGTTTAAAGGGGAGAAATACCTAGAAATCTGTATCCAATCTATATCCAGGGAAATTATCCTTCAAAGTAAAGTAGAAATAAAGACTCGGGGAGCGGGGGGAAGGAGGGAAAAAATTTCTAGTAGACTTGTTCTAAAAGAAATGTAAAAAAAAAAGAAAAAAATAATCTTCTGACAGGGGGAAAAAAAAAGATACAGGTCAGAAACTTGGAAGTACGTAAAGAGGAGGGTTGCAAAAGGGGTAAATGAAAACAAAATAAAATCTTTTATGTCTTTTATTCTTTGTTGTTGTAAAAGACAGCTGCTTGTTGAAAGCACTATAGGAACAATATATCAAGTGCGTACAACCTATGAATAATTGATATAAATGACAGCAGTGTCATAAAGTATGTGAGGGAAGAATTGAGGATAAATTCTTAAAGGTAACTGAGGAGGTTTGGTTCCTAGTTAAAAACCTTTCTCGGGCAATTACAAAGGCTTTACTTGTCCTATCTTACAGAAGAAAGCTACACTTCCTATGTGGACAGACTGTGTGCAGCACATGCACTGCAGTGTCTGAAGGAAGTTGAGCCAAGGTGTGAGGCTCCCTGGAGAGTTGTGCTGTTTACACTTATGCATTTCTACTGCCATCATCTTGATTCCTAGGTGCCTTTGAGGCGTTGGGCAGAGGTCTTCTTCAGGCTCCTCTACTGAGGTCTCATATGGGGGGGAAGGGGAACTGGAAATCATGATAACCCTTTTCCCCAATATGACTTAGTATCTGGTACTTTTCCACTCCGGTCATTTGCCTCCATGAAAGTGCCAAAGACTTTGAGCCAACAGTAAGCCAACCACCACATCTGCCCTGCCCCTTGATTGATGTGCTGCTCCACAGGGGGAAATGGACCCGGGTGGGGGATGGGCTTCCTTGGTTTTAGCCTTTTGGTTAGCCTCTGGTTTTAGCCTTTTGCTTATGTCCCATTGCAGTAAGTGATTAACGATTTAACTCTTCCATGTTTTGGCTTGTTGCCTTAATTGGCTAACTGATATTTGGCAGCTCAGTCTCTTTTTCCCAGCTCAGCTGAGCTCCTGGCAGTAACTGCACCACACATGAAGTGTGAAATCTCATTGTGTACATACATTATTTAAATATACATGTTGTAAATTCTAGAACAACCACAAAAACAGTTTTACAGATGATGAATAATACCCAAAGAAAAAAATATAAAATGCAATCAAATAAAAGTTGGAAAATTCGAAACTTCTTTGTTATAAATTGATAGATTAAGCAGGTAGAAAAATCAGTGAAGATTCCATTGACCTGAAGAAAATATCACTCAACTTGGTCATCTTAACATTTATAGAAAACTCCATCTAACCACAACAGAAATCACGTTCTTCTCAATCACACAGGAAAGAGTTACAGATTTACACCACATTCAGTCTATAAAACAGAACATCAGGCTGATGAGAAAGGCTGAGGGCTTCCACCTTTGGCACTCAGGGGAATGCAATACAGTGAATACAATACACTGAATGCACACACCCCTAGCCCCTCACATAGGAAACCTTCATCAGGATCTCACACGTAACCCTAGCCAATATCTCTTTCCTGCTTTTTCAAGTTATTTTTACACCTGCTTAGGAGTCAGCCCTGCTTCATACCTTCTTGGAGCACATGTGGTGTCATCAGTCTCTACATTCAAACTGCAAGTATATGCATTTGTGTGACTTACACACATTTAGGGTAAATGTAGAATATAACATAATGACCCATGAGAGTGCTCAAAAATGTTATCATAAGGAATTTAAGACTTATTTTGTTTTAAAATAAAATATAATTATTTTTGATGTTATTAAACCTTTTTTTTAATTTAATTTTTTATTTTTTATAAACATATATTTTTATCCCCAGGGGTACAGGTCTGTGAATCGCCAGGTTTACACACTTCACAGAACTCACCAAAGCACATACCCTCCCCAATGTCCATAATCCCACCCCCTTCTCCCAAACCCCCTCCCCCCAGCAACCCTCAGTTTGTTTTGTGAGATTAAGAGTCACTTATGGTTTGTTTGTCTCCCTCCCAATCCCATCTTGTTTCATTTATTCTTAAGAATAAATGAATAAATAATAAATGAATAAATAAATAAATGAATATTCTTTTATTCTTAAGAATAAAAGAATTGTGATTTCTCTTTAGATACATTTAATTTGGCCAAGCTTATGGATGATTTAAGAATATAGACCATTCTTTTCAATTCACTGAACCTTTTCAGATACTACTGACTTGCTCATTCCATCTTAAGCCCATGTATTTTCCCACACCCCACTGTTTCCCATATATATAAGAAAATCTGTCTGTAGATCTAAGAATAAAAATTTTTCTCATCCAACACAAATTCCTTTGAAAACCTAATAAGAAAGCAATTGGAAAAAGAGACAGGGGTTCTTCTTTACTTTTCTCTCATCCTCCCTGTTTGATATCTTTCCCTGAAGACTCGGATTTATTTTGGTCTTGGTTTGTGATCACATGCTAATTTACACAGCTCAATTCACCCAGATGGAGCATATAGCTACCTATGGGGTAACAGCACATTTCTGTAGACACTTTTTCAAGGTCTAATGGTTTATATATCCCCAGGACCAACTTTCTTAAGCAGCAGGCAGTGAGTGTCTTCACTGATTGTTAAAAGTGTTTCCTGAACTCCGTGTCTTAACATCATGTGGATCCTATTTAATAGCTGTATGTCTTAATAATTCCATAATATCAGTAGAGAACAAAAACTCACCAAAACACTTTTTGGAGGGGAATATATTTACACAGAATTTTGTAGAATGTATGGCATTTATATATTAGGTACATCTTGGGTTCTGTGCGTATTCCACAGTTCATTTATCTTGTCACAAGGTTAGTTACTTTGGGTACTAGTTTTTGATTTATACCTTCAGGAAAGATAAGTTTCCTTTCACATGAACTGAATGTTTTTAGGAGCATATCTAAGAACCTATCCGTTTCCTCTTCCACATGTTTGAGGGTAAATATAAGACAAAAATCAGTTTTCCAGTGACTTTTAAAAATTTAATTTAAGAGGAAGGGATATTCAGTTAGGGGAAAATAGATTTTATTATCTGAGGCAAATTTTGCAATTAAGAAACTGAGTTCTGCGAGTAGAAGCAGGTCTATACCCTTCTAATGAAAGGGAATTACTTTATGCTGGTAAAGCTTTACAGTTTCACTCTGCAATTTCACCTGCTTTAATGGAAATACTTCAATACTAACACTCCTATCAGCCTTTACCCCATGATATAACATCTCCATCTAGATCAAAAGCAGAGACAGAATAGGGCCATCTAATTGGTGTTGTGAAATCACACTGAAAAATGTCTTCTTTTATTATTTCTAGTAGACACACAATATTATATTAGTTTTAGGTGTACAACTTAGTTATTTGGCATTTATATACATTACAAAACGCTCACCATGGAAAGTCTAGTTACTATCTGTCATAGTACAATTATTACAGTATCATTGACTCTACTTCCTATAATGTACCTTAGGACTTATTTATTTTATATCTGTAAATGTCTTTCATATTTTATTTTTATTGATAGCTCCTACCTTAACAGAAGCTATAGAAATGCAATGAAAAAAAAAAAAAAAAAGAAAGAAAGAAACTGTTATCTTCCTCATGTAGGTAGTTGAATTTGTGTGCTATCTTCTATTTTTTAATCATGTTTCAGATAATTACACTTTTTTCCCCTCTGGGACTATAGAAAATTGTATTGTGATTTGTGTGCTGCATGCATTAACTAGCAGGGGGTAGAACACAATGATATGATTCCTTGTTCTGTACTCTCTTTATGTAGTACTCTAAGTCTTCATTTTTCACTCAATAAGATCATTATATTCATGGGAATAACCAGACTAGGTTTTTATATAAAGTGAAACTTCCCAAGAAATATTAGTTATTTTAACTCTTGGTCAGTTATTTAATGATTAAAGGAACTTGATCAACTGTGAAACCATTTGCTCAAAATTTCACATAAGGGCAATGGAGAAGTCTGGATTAGATACTAGTTTAACTAATATGCACTATCTGCGTCTCTTTTCCGTACTTGCTGCTTTGATCATTTTGCATTTATCTGCATTTATATAGTACAGTGTTCTATATGTTGTAATACATGATAATTTTATTCCCCAGTAGATCATACTACTACTACTACATGCACACTACATCCTACTATACTAAAGAATTGAGCATGACATTCATTTAAAAATCTCCAGTGTTGGTGATTCACAGACCTGTATCCCTGGGGCTAATAATACATTATATGTTTATTAAAAAAAATAAAACAAAAAATCCCTCCAGTGTTGGGGCACTAGGTGGTTCAGTCATTAAGCATCTGCCTTAGGCTCAGGTCATGACCCGAGGGTCCTGGGATTGAGCCCCACATCAGGATCCCTTCTTGGCGGGAAGCCTCCTTCTCCTTCTTCCATTCCCCCTGCTTGTGCTCCCTCTCTCCTGCTGTCTTTCTCTGTCAAATAAATAAATAAAACCTAAAAAACAAAAGTAAATAAAAAATAAAAATCTCCAGTGCTTAGCACATGATCAAAATTCTCTGACATTTCTCAATAGCTGGTGATCTAATGAAAGTGCTATATTAATGACATTTTTGTAATGCAGGTATTGAAATAAAATAAATGAAATAAATAATTAAATGCCAGATGCAATCAGGGTATATTGATCTAGAGTTTCACAAAAATATTGTAATTTAAATCATGCCATTTCTGTTCCTCCTACTCCTTAATGTTTTATTATTTTTACTACAATGGTGCTGCTATTAAAAAAATAACAAATTTTCAAAGATTCCATTCTAAAGGTCATCTGGTAGGCAAGATCTCATCATAATTATTTGTATCAGAAGCAGAAAACACTCAGGCTTTCTTAAATTATGTCCTACGGAGATCTGGATTTCTTATAACTCAGTCCCCAGAATCATATCTAGTTAAAATCTAAGCTTAGAGATATAGAGGTATAGAAGTCTACTTCAGTAGAGAAGTTATTATGTATCTTTGAGATGGGAGCTAAGAAAACTGGTTTTATTTTGGGGTAAACATATGAATTCAGTAACTTCACTGGATTCAGTGTAATATAGTGGGCAAGAACAGAGTTTAGTATGGAGATAGGAAGAAAGGGTTTGGACATATAGCCACTGCTGAAATCATAGCCCTGCCATCTTATATGTATTTTTCACCCCAGTATATGTCAATCTCTTCAGACATTTTAAAATGAAGATAATTATAAATGTATAAACTTAGCTTTAATTTCGGAAAAATTAATTTTAAATCCATACCTTGGTATTTTACTAAAGTAAATCTATTTACAATTGATTTTCAATTACTTCAGTAGGATGGTATAATAAATTTACTTTTATCCTTTTAAGTTTTATACCATTACATTCATTCTTAAATTTGTGAGTATGATATTACCCATTTGAATTAGCAGTAGTATATAGAAAGAAATGTATATGATTCATAATAATAATAAAATTAATACTTAATAATACCATTATTATTATTATTATAAGACTTTTAAAAACAGCTTTAGGTTTACACCAAATTGGAGAGGAGGATCCAGAGGTTTCCCATAAATCCCGTTTTCAGACATGTAGAGCCTTCCCCTCTATTATCAACTTCCCTCACCAAGAATGGCACTTTTTTTTACAATGGATAAACTGATGTTAATACATTATAATCACACAAAGTCCATAGTTTATATTAAGGTTCACGCTTGATATTGTGCCTTTGGTGGGTTTGGATCAATGTATAAGAAATATATATCTATCATTTTAATATCCTACAGAATATTTTTAGTGCCCTAAAATTCTTTTTTTTTTTTTTTTAAAGATTTTATTTATTTGACAGACAGAGATCACAAGTAGGCAGAGAGGCAGAGAAAGGAAGAAGCAGGCTCCCCGCTGAGCAGAGAGCCAGATTTGCGGCTCGATCCCAGGACCCTGAGATCATGACCTGAGCCACCCAGGCGCCCAGTGCCCTAAAATTTTTATGTGCGTGGCCTATTCATCTCTCCTCACTCCCAACCCCATTTCCTGGCAAGCACTGACTTTTTATTGTCTCCACAGTTTTGCTCTTATAGAATGTCATATAGTAGGGGCACCTGGGCGCCTGGGTGGCTCGGTGGGTTAAGGCCTCTGCCTTTGGCTCGCGTCATGATCCCAGGGTTCTGGGATCGAGCCCCGCATTGGGCTACCTGCTCAACAGAAGACCTGCTTTCCCCTCTCTCTCTGCCTGCCTCTCTGCCTACTTGTGATCTTTGTCTGTCAAATAAATAAATCTTAAAAAAAAAAAAGAATGTCATATAGTATGTGTATTTTTAGATTTTCACTTTCATTTGGCAATATGCATTTTTCTCCATGACCTCTCATGACTCAATGGCTCACATCTTTTTAGCACTGAATTACAGAATAATCTCCCATTGTCGGTGCACCACAATCTATTTATCCACTCACCTGCCGCAGGACATCTTGGTTGTTCCTAAGTTTTGGCAATTATGAATAAAGCTGCTGTCAACATCCCTATTTTATGTGGATGTAAGTTTTCACATCCTTTGGCTAAATGCCAAGAAGTACAATTGCTGAATCATATGGTAAAAGCATATTTTCTTTTGTAAACAAACTGCTAAACTATATTCCAAAATGGCTGTTTCATTTTGCATTCCCCACACGAGTGAATGAGAGTTCCTACTGCTCCACATCCTTGCCAGCATTTGGTGTTGTCAGTGTTCTGGGTTTTGGCTATTTTAATAAGCAGTGCTTAATTTTCCGTGTTTTGAAAATGATATGTCTACACGTAGAGTTTTTTTGGTTTTTGGTTTTATCCTGCTTGATGTTCTCTTAGCTTCCTGGATCTGTGGTTTGGTGCCTCACATTGACTTGAGGAAATTCTTGGTCATTATTGTTTTAAATATTTCTTCTTTTCCTTTCTCTTTTTCTTCTCCTTCTAATGTTTCTATTGTCATATGTTATACCTTTTATTGTTGCCCCACAGTACTTGGATATCCTATTTTTTTCAGTCTTTGTTCCATTTGTTTTCTAGTTTAGGAAGTATCTATTGAGATATCCTTTTATTATTATTATTATTATTATTATTATTAACAACATATAATGTATTATTAGCCTCAGGGGTACAGGTCTGTGAATCACCAGGTTTGCACACTTCACGCACTCACCCTCCCCAATGTCCATAACCCAACCATCCTCTCCCTACCCCTCTCCCCTCAGTTTTTTGTGTGATATTAAGAGTCTCTTATGGTTTGTCTCCCTCCCGATTACATCTTGTTTCATTTATTCCTTTTCTACCCCCCAAAACTCCCACGTTGCCTCACTATTGAGATATCCTTATTCCTCAGCTCTGTCCATCCTACTAATGAGCCCACCAAAGGGATTTTTTATTTCTGTCACAGTGATTTTTATATCTAGCATTTTTTTGTTTGTTTCTTTCTTAGGATTTCAATCTCTTTGTTTATATCGCCCATCTGCTCTTGGATGCTGCTATTTTTCCATGAGACCCCTTAGCATATTAGCCATAATTGTTTTAAATTCTTCTTCTGATAATTCTGACATCCTTGCCACATCTGGTTCTAATTGTGTTTTCTTGCCTTCTGGTATGCCTTGTAATTTTTCTCATTATAAACCGGACAGAATAGATTGGGTAAAAGGAACTGCTGGAAATGGCTCTTTAGTAAAATGGTGGCAAAGTGTAGGGGCAGGGGAGTATTGTATAGTCCTGTGATTAGGTCTTTTTTTTTTTTTTTTTTTTTTTTTTTTTAAAGTGAGCCTATGCCTCTGGACTGTGAAAATTACTAGTGTTTTATTTTATTCCTCCCCCTATATCCCTTTGGGTAGGACATGTTGGCCAAAGTAGTCTGAAGTTGGGTTTTCCTTTTACCAGGTCAGGCTTCTTCCAGGTCAAGTTAGGCTCTGATAGTACCTCATCAAGTTAAGCTCTGTTTAAATAGTGTTTCCTAAGGGCAGGCCATGTCTATTTTAAAATGGTTTCTTTTTCATTATCCCTGCCTGAAGCAGGAGTGAATTGTTTTCCTGATGTTTACTTTGGGAACCTGGTTTGACCTCCTGGAGGTAAATCTCATATTGTGAGGGTTCCCTATGACTGGGTTCCCCACAGAGTTTTTAAATCTGAGTTGTCCACACAGAGCTTCCAGCAATTTGGTGATCACAGCTCAGGGATCCCTACCCTGGTTCCTGCAGCAGTTTCTACTCACGAGCCCCAGTTCTGCTAAGTTGTTACTCTCTGTTGGTTGGGTTCTCTTAGAGACAGCGTTTTGCATGTGTCTTCATCTTAAAGATTCTAGAAAAGTGACTGATTTTTCAGTCTGTTCAGCTTTTCACTTGTTGTTATTAAGATAGTGTGGTAGCTTCCAAGCTCCTTATGGGCAGAACTGAAAACTCCAGAATTATTTATTTGGTAAATGTTTTTTAAATTTTACTATGTGCCAGAAATCTACTGTAAGGGATTTCAACACAAATAAGAGACAAAATTTCTGTCTTATAACTTAAAATTTACCAATGGACAATTAAAAAGACATGTAATATTAACTGCTTTAATTTCAAAACTAAAAAGGGATGTACAAGTTATTAAAAAGAGGCAAAACCTAATTTTTTCATTGGTGAATACCTGATATATGGCTGAAATTTTGGTCTTTAAATAATATAATTCATTTCATAACAACCTTACCAGAAAAAAAAAAAAAGAATTGTAGAATACTAAAGATACTGAGAAATCAAAGAAGTAAAGTAACTATCCTATAAGCAAACTAAAAGGCAAATGAGAATTCAAATCCCAAAGCCTCTAGCTTAATTAGCATATGCTATTGTCTGATTGTTTTTGTTCTAAAATTCCTATCTTGGAATCTTCACCCCCAGAGGTGATGGTATTGATAAGTGGGACCCTCCAGAAGTGCTCATCATGGAGCTGGAACCCTGATGAAAGGGACTGGTTTCAAAGAGATCTCTAGCCTCTCTGCCATGTGAGGACACAGAGAATTGTCTTATTTAACCATCTAGATCCCTCATCTCAGAATTCCAGATTCCAGCTAAACTGTGAGAAATAAATATTGTGTATAAACTGTCCCACCTGCTGTATTTTGTTACTGTAGGCCAAATGGACTAAAACAGATGACTTGTATAAACTTCAGTAAATCATTTTAATATTATGTTATGTTGTTTTATTGTTTGTCACAACTAAATTTAATGAAACGAAGTGAATACAATAGCTCAGAGATAGAGCTGATTGAGGGATATGACTGTGTTTGAAACTCCTAATTACTAATCACTCCTAAAAACTCCTAAGTAACCTAATTACTTTTGCAGAGTTTTTCTTCAGCATAGATTAATATACTGTATGTTAATAATAAAAATCTAAATAACTCTGCATAGCCATTATCTAGGAAATCAGATAGTTTCCTTTTATTTTTGAGTAGGAGGAAAATGATTAAAAGGATTAAGAAGTCATAATTAGAAAAAATATATAAGTATTTGGTGACATAGCTTTCATTCAGGGCATTGTGAATGAAATAGTATTAGTAGTGTGACAATATACAGATTCCTAGAAGCCTTCCTCACTGACCACCTCCTACTCACTGGTAATAAGAGAACAGTTGCCTAATTATCCACTGGATTAGAAATGCAAGTATTTGAAGAATATGTAGACTTTTATCATCTCTGTTTTTTTCTTTTTTTCTTTTTCTTTTTTAGCTGGTATTCTTCTTTGGAGAATATTCACAATTTGAGGAATAAAAGCCTAAGGACCTAGTTTTTCATCTTTCTAAGTTTCAGGAAACAAACTACTCAGTTCAAGGGACCAAGGGGCCACTAATCTCTCTAATTAAATCCCACACTACACTGTTTTGGGAATGTTTGTGTTTAAATAACCCTGAGGAAAGATGTTTTGATATTTCACTTGGGGGTTGAGGGTTCAGAATGTAAACTTAAGCTAAAGTATATACTGAAGGTT
Organism: Mustela putorius furo; assembly: GCF_011764305.1. Taxonomy (NCBI): domain Eukaryota; kingdom Metazoa; phylum Chordata; class Mammalia; order Carnivora; family Mustelidae; genus Mustela; species Mustela putorius. Next base: position 5,053,843 of record NW_025421305.1, read on the forward strand.
ATATCATTTGAACTTCTCTTCTAAAATTATATAAATATAGTTTGTTTATTTGCCAATTTCAGTAGTTACCAATCAGGGAACATTGTTCTAATGTAAATACATTATTTTTAATCATGCTCTATTGAAGCATATCTAAAAATAGAAAAAATAGACTCTTTAGTATGTATTGCCATATTCACTTTGGATTTTTTTTAAGATTTCTAAAATTTATTTTGAGAGAGAGAGAGTGTGTGAGAGAGAGAGAGAGAAAGCAAGAGTAGAAGGGAGGGTCAGAGGGAGAGGAGAAGCAGACACCCCCATTGAGGAGGGAAAATGATGTGGGGCTCCATTCCAGGATCTTAGGATCATGACCCAAGCTGAAGGCTGACACTTAACTGACTACTGACTGAGCCACCCAGGTGCCCTGTATTTTTTTTTTTTTAAGATTGTATTTATTTGTTTTGCAAGAAAGAGAGAGTATAGGAGGAGGGACAGAGCAGGAGAAGAGAGCATTTTAACTAGCTCCACCCTGAGCAGGCAGCTCCATGTGGGGCTCTCGATCACACAACCATGAGATTATGACCTGAGCCAAAAACAAGAGAATTTATGACCAGCTGAGCCACCTAGGTGCCTCTAGATTATTATTTAAAACAAGGAAAAAAGAAAAGGAAGATAAAGAAACAGAAGGGAAGGAGAGAAAGAGGAAAGGAAGGAAGGAGTTTCATAAACTGAAGATCTCTCATTCTCCTTCCTCAGACGTTATCTATATACTGAAAAAATATTCAGCCTTCTGTACTTAAAGATTCTTTATCAAGGATGCTTAAATGCTCACAAAATGCAAATTTCTAAGCATATGGTTTGTCCTCTCCCTAAGCTCTTTCCTATGATTATTTCAGGGAAATTTCTGAATATGTGAGAAAGGAGAAATTCATTTTCTGTTGTTCAGCGGGTTTTGGTGGAGGTAAAGAATTTCACAAGGTGGAGTTTGAAACAAATGTATACTCAGAGCAACAACAACAACAAAAATCATGATAGTTATTTTCTAGTTTATCCAGAATTGTGAAACAGAGAAACTTGTATTAACGGAATAATTGTATATATGTGAAACATCCCTTTATTATGCATTTGTATTAGTTTAAAGGAAAACTTGTATCTTGTAGAGAAAAATGCATTGACCTATCTTAACATTCTCTCAAATCTGTCATAGATAGCAAGCTTAACATAGGCAATTCACCTCAATTTCTTCATCTCTAAAGTAATGAACTAAATGCATTTTTTCATAGGTCTTTTACAGCTTGAAAATCATATTGTTCTGAAGGCTTAGATTGTATTATCCCTTATCTATTGCAAAGAACCAAAAAGTACAAAAATCATTGATTTGCTTCATCTGTGCATAATCCAGAAAACATCTATAATAAAATAATTTTTTTTTGTATTGGGCACTGGATTAGTTGCATTGTATCTTGGGACCTGAATAATTCTATGTATAGGACAGGATTATGGAAATCTATTAACTTGTGGCATTTACACATGTTGCATTTTACATGCAATATTTAAAAAGAAGAGAGTGAAGAGTTTGCACAGCACTTGTCAACATTTAACCTTGGGTATGTCAAGAAATATAAGCCATTATGTTTTTTGAACAATATATTCACAAATCCATATAGGTACAGTAATTCTAACTGTATATAATATTTGATACAAACACGTTTATGGTCAAAATTGAAATTCAGAGCAACCTCTAAAGTTGCAGTTTTGATTTTGCACTACTACATTGTGCTATTTGCAAATCATTAAGTGAATTCATAGTTTTTTGCTTAGTAGCCAAAAACTTAATTAACTCCTTATTACAGAGAAAAGTATAGACCATTAATCACACTGTAACTGAGAATAGAATAAACAAAAAAGTGTAAAATTTGTCTTTTTGATAAAATATATACAATATTATTTAATCTAAAATAATAGCATGATTAGAGATTTATCAATTAAACAAATTTGAAGAGATGATTTTTAAATTAAATAATTTAAAATCCATTTAGAAACTATATAAAACATTAAAATATATCTGTATCAAATAATTTGCTTACGCATGCTTTATAATCATTAGACAATAATGTCCTAATTTTTTTTTTAAATCATAAGTTGTTCAAAGATACTTCTGTCAAACATGGTTATATATATATATATATATATATATATATATCTGGAGACCTCCTTTGTGGAGAACAAAAAGGGTGAAGATTCTCTGGAGGATTTCTTATACCAGGAAGGATATGCTTGTACCAATATCCATGGAAAACAATCTTAGAGAGACAAAGAAGAGCCTTCATCTGTTCCTCTCAGGAAAAAAGCTTAATTCTAGTGGCTATAGCAATAACATCAAAAGGACTAGAGATTTCAAATATGAAACAACTTGTTAATTTTCACTTGCAAAGATAATGAGGAAATGTACACTATGTTGGCTGTACTCACAACAAATTACCCACTGTGATATTCCACTGACTTTTTTAAAAAGGAGCTGAAGCTCACAAGACAGAATGAGGAGAGCGATTAGAGATAGTTTGAAGACTGTCATTGCCGTAATGTAGATTAACTGTCCTCTTTCCTATCCTTATCCCAAGCTGCATTTACAATTTTATAACAGGATTATCTGTTTGTTAATATACTGTGTCTTTAACTTCAGACAACTATTTATTTTGATGTCCTGTTGGCTCCGTAATGCTCAAGATACCACTTGTTTTGACAAAAGAAATTGAATGAACATGGACTAAAATTTTAAAAAGTTCTGTACCTTTTGAACTTAAATACACATTTACACACAAAACTTGATTCTCTTCTAAGTATTTAAGGAGCACACTGACTTTATTATAGTAAACCTCTTTCTAAAGGTTATTTGACTTCCCAAATATGTTATTACAGAGAACAGCAGATATATGTTTTCCATATTAAAATATTGTGATGGCAATGCCATACTTTCTCCTTAATATAAGAATGTGTTTTGCCTTATGATTATAAGGAGACCTGGTTCTAATGAAGCAAATGTCAGACATAAGGGGATGTGGAAAATTACTAGAGAGACTCAGGATGTCCTGATGAATCTATCCAGTACAGGAAAATTAAACAGTACCTGATTACTGTTTGCTAAGACTAGGCTCATCTGTGCACACATTTAATTTATGGTTTTAATTTACCTTTAATGTAAAATATAACTTTCAAGGTTTTAATATATCACTTGTCCTTAATAAATCTGTCATGAATGTGAGTTAGTCTTATATAATTTTTAGAAGCAATCTTGGAGTCTAAGAAAAATTCAACTAAATCACAGACTTTAATGTTTGCTATATATAAAAAATATGCCTGCAATAATATTTCAGTATTTAGTGGTGACATTTGCATTGAATGGAAAAAGGCAAAAGATTAAAAAAAAAAAACTGCATCCCTTAGGATCTTCTATATTAGCATATTTTAGTAAGGTAGGACGTATGACTCTTGAAATGGCTAATCTTCTGGATATTCAATTTCAAGTGATTGGTGTTTACAGAAAAGAGCTCAAGGAGCATAATCTAGGAGGATGAAAAGAAGTGAGATATTATTGTGAGACTCGAGGACAGGAGTTAAAACTCTTAATCATGAGCTAAAAGCACACCGATGTCTGCCTGGTCTGATTACATATGACATATTAATCACAGTGAAGACTATTAATGATTTTCAAAAATCCTTCCTTAAGAATGGCACTTGAAAAATGTTTTAGCTTTAGTTTATACTTTAAATATTTAATAAAATACTCCACAAACTGGAAGTTAGAAAAAAAAAAAAAAAAAGAAAAGAGGGGGAATATAAGAAGAAGAAAAAAAGCCTCATGCGCCATGGTCAGTATGCTTTCCTGGCTTATCTCGTTTCTGTATCATGATTAAGATTTGAAATGTAATTTTTTATCCAGCTTTTATTTTTATTTATTGATCAAGCATGTCTGGGATATACAACACATCATTTTTCTGATGAAATCTGTCCTTTTCTTGGTTCATATTAGAAAACAAACACAAAACTTTCCATTATATAAAGCTGGGGCGTGGGAAATCTAAAATCAAAAATTCTTTTTATACTTATTTTCTTTTTAGTTAGAATGGAAAAGCATTTAAATAACCTTGACTTAATTTGAGTACTAAATTAAAAAATTGGATTTATGACAAAGGCCTAAGAGAAGGTCATACTTGAACTCTACTGCCTGGCTGAGAGCGGAGAGCCAGCCAAAACTGACACTCAGCCCAGGTTCAAGCTGAAATGACCAAGCACATGACGAGGTACTTTAGTAATCAATTTGATAAACTTTGTCAAATTAAGTTAGGACATAACTATTTGCCTAAAAATTATAGTGTAATGTTAGGTAAACCCAGAGGGTAATACTAGACATGAAAACAATCCTTCCCAATTGCACGTGTTTAATATACATTCTGCCAGGGTCATAAGTTTCTCTATGAGTTTGAAAGATCAATACATTTTACTTGTCAAATTGCGGCTAAACTAATAATGTAACGTAGAGCTTCAGGATAGATTCACTACCTACTAAGAAATAATTAAAAAATTAATAAAATTGCATAAAGAATAAAAACTACTTGGGTATCTCATAAAGGGACTATAGTAGTTAAGGATACAGACCATTTGGGTGTGAATCTCAGCTCTTTTCTCCTTCTATATGAACTTGAACAAGTTATATTATATTCCTATGTTTCAGTTTCCTTATTTGTAAAAGGAAGATAATAATACCTACTTGACTAGGTTATTGTAGAGATTAAACAAACTGATAGGTCTGAAGAGCTGAGAATAGAGCCAGGTTTATTATAAATGCATGGTAACAATATATGACATATTCCCTTATTGCATCAAACATTCTATTTCCCTAACTATTGGTCACTAACTGACTGATTATATTCTCTGTTTCTAAATTACTGGTTTTAGTTCCTATCTTATTTATCTATAATTTTAGTTTTTTTTTCTTTTTCACATGAGGATTTAAAAAAATTATAGACCTAGTATTATTTAAGTGTATTATATATTAAAGATTCTACACACCAATATGATATAAAGTATTCTTTTCATAGAGTTTTTAAATGAAAGTAAAGAATTTCCCTAAGACAATTTAATTAAGAAGTTAGCAGTACTAAAAATATTACTCAGAATTGCATTATGCTATAAAGCCAGTATTTCTGTTTACAAAGGAAGTTAGTTTATAGATAGACAAATAAATAGATGATTGATTTTGAAGACTTTTCACATATCAAAAAATGGACTATAAAATTTAGGAATTTAACACTAAAGACAAAGAATAACGCATGACCATATGAACATGTCAGCTTACTCTAGGAGTATATCATCCACTCAGATGTTTGAGTCTATAGTTGTATTGGATTTAGTTCATTAAAACACATGGGCAGCCTACATCAGGCTCTTGCGCTCAGAAAATGTAACACCCTGTCATAAGTAATACAAAATCATTCATTAATTTAATCTCATTGGAATGTTCCATTTTATGGCAAAATTTCATTTTTGGAAAAACAAAGATCAGAAGAGATTTTTAACACTGTCAGTATCAGCATTTTTAGTCATAGAGATAATCATTGTTTCATTCCAGTAAGGGCATTGGTAGACTGAAAAAATACAGAACATTGAGTTAAATTAATGAATTCCCAAAATTCACACAAATTTTGTCTACTAAAACATTTTTTAATGCAATATGATAATTAAACTGAGTGATGGTTTCACTTCCTATCGCAAGGTAAGGAAGCTTCAAATAAAATTAGATCTAGGTATTTTAAATTTGAAATGATAAGGTGATAAAATTATAATTCTAAAATGTCAACTAATCAGGAATATGCATGACTCAGGTATTTGGACAATTTATCAACTGTCCATTTTCTTATAAACATTAAGGACTTAAAATTTTATTATTACTTATTAGAAATAAATCAGTTTATTCAAATTAAAATATGTGTTTTCTTCTGAATTATTAAATGCAATAATTTAATTGAAAAAATATTTCTCAGTGAAAGCAAAATCCTTCAAATGCAGGATGGATAACATCAACAAACTGAAAGTATGATTCTCAATATTGTTGACTGAAAAATAACCTAAAATTTAAAATTAATTGCAATAACAGAAAACTATATCTATCCAGAAAATAGTTTTGTATATATATATACCAATATTTTATATCAATATCAATATATAAAATATATCAAACTAAATACCATATCATTTTAATTACAAAATAATAGATAATTCTTTACATAATACAGAGAAATATATCAAAGTTTCAAAAAAAAATCCATGTTGATGTCAAATATAGTTTAAGAGCACAGAAAAAAAATTTTATGTACTATAATAATTGTCTAACAAAAAGGAAGAAAAGGTGCTAGCATATTAAATTATGCATTATAAATGTAAACTGATAATCTAGAATTCAGTGATAATGGCAATAATACATTCATCAATTATATATTATTTGTTTATGGTTAAATGAAATAGAAAATTTCTAAAAAAGAACATAAATGCTTGACATATTGTAATTAATTGGGATAGAGAAATTTAGAAAATTTGAAAATAAGTTCAAATTAGAATAGTCCAAAGTAAAAGCCAGAATATGTATTGATCTCCATGAGAAAATGGGTGTGTACTAGTGCTTTTCCCATTGAAAACGCACTGGGGCCAAAAAATTCCAAAAGTAACATACACTTATAAAGCCAGCATCTGTTGGAGTCAGGTGATTTTATTGAGACTAGGAGATGATCATGATAGACATCCTACATTCCCAGGCTCCATAAACCTACCAGGAAGAAGGGGATCAGGGTAATGTGGAAAAGAAGAAGGTACATATCCATCATCCGTGTAGTCAAAGTGAGAGGTATGTAATATCCAAGTTTTGGGGAAGTGTATGTTTTTTTCTCCCAGTAGTCCAGCCTATGTATGTGTATGAGGGTGTATGCTCTCTAAAACTAGGAGAAAGTTCATTTGCCATATGGACTTCAGCTTAAGGATAATGTTTACCAACTTCTTCTGTGCATCTCTGTACAGGGAGGAGAGAATTGGAGAGATATTTCAGAGCATTATGCTTCTAAGACATAAGGAGTGAGTTTTTCATAGGACAAATCAATACTCAGAAATTAGTAGAGCTTGAGTTGCTGTTATTTCTCCCAAGAGGATTGTCTGCCAGATGGTGAATACCAACAGCATGAGTTTGTGGATGCATGAAGTGCAGGCAGTAAAGGGATCTATAGAAGAGGACTAAATAGTACTCTAGAGTGGAAAACCCCCAAAACCCCCACAAAACTCACACATGAACACTTTGAAACAGCAGCCCATTGGACCTGTGCCACCCAGAGGACATTAATGATCCATCAGTGTCAGCTATAGAATGGAAAGCAACAAAGTAGAAAAAAGTAAGTTGTCAGTTGGGTAAAAGATACTTCCTTTCATCTTTCTTCTTTCTCCTCAACAGTATGGGAGTACTTGGCTTTAAAAAGGGAAAATAGGAGAAGGGAGTCAAAGCTGACCAAAACTTCCTTTACCATTCATACAACTTAGAGCCATAGATAAAATGTGAACTGGGGTATGGACTTAAAAAGGGAAAAAATTAAGTCAGTTCATCCCTACCTGGGTTGCTTTTCAAAACATTCAAGTTGCTAGAGAATTGTAGCATCTGCTCAATTATAGTTAAGATTTGACAGAGACCAATGAAATTTAGTGAATGGAAAAAATATTTCGTTCATACCCCTCTGATTTGAGACTTCTCAATATACTAGGTATATACTCAATATAATATTCTGGAACAGCTGTGCTCCTTCTAATAGAGCTCTATTACTTTTGATGTACTACAGAGAGTTTAAATATCTACCTGACTTTGAAAAAAACAAGTATAAAATATGAAAAGAAAGCCTCTATTCCTTAAAAGAAATAGTACAAGAGAAGCATGTATGGAATGATACTCTGTTAATGGTTGTGCTTCTTCCATAAATATTGTAGAAGTGACAATGTCAGGCCTAATATCATTTCTCTACATTGCTTTAGAAATGGATAAGTGAAGGCAGTAAATGAAATTTCATTCTGTCATTACGTTGATTAGAAAACGTAGAAGGGGAAACACCAATAAAAATCTCCAAAAATATCTCTTCCTCCTTACCTAATCAAAAATATTTATTGGCAAAGGAAAATAAATATCACAAATTTTTAAAAACTGACCCCTTTAAGTAATATTTATAGTATCAACAAATGTTTTTCTCTTCAAACAAGCACCGTCAGTGCAAATACAAAGCTTATATCTCTAACACATATAACTTGTTTCTTAAATGAGTCACCTAAAACATAAATAATAGCACACTACAAGAAAACATCATTTACTTTGCTAAATTAATTCTATTTCAAAAAAATCCACTGAATGCAAAGCTAATTATCAAGGATAAGATTTTATTCTCTATATATGTGTAGTATACTAGTCAACAAAAACTGTGGTTAGCCTTGATACTTTAGTGAGATAGGTAGGTATGTATGTAGGTCGGTAGGTAAACACAGTTTCTAGTGACATATATTGCGCTTGAAATTAAGAATATTTTGGTCACTTAAATATTAATCATCAGAGTTTTTGAACACCAGTCCTAAAATGAATTTCATTCTAATGTGATGCTTTATAAATAACATCCAATTTTGTGCAGTGATTTTTAAGAACCATTTGTTAAAAATCATGTTAAAGAAATGATAAAAAAGGAAAAGTTAACTGAAAATGATAAAAAATGTTCAGGTTCTGAATGGGACAGTATAATACTCAGAAAACTTATTTAAAAAAATATTAATTCTTTATTTCATGACATCAAGTTAATAAATTTGTTAGCCTAGTGTTTCTTCCTTGAGGGAAGGTATATAGGAGGTGTCCTGGCTTTTGTTTCTAAAAGCCTATTCCCTTTGAATAGTCTATAAAAGTTGGTTTCTAAAGATAATTGTGAAGAGGGGCACCTGGGTGGCTCAGTGGGTTAAGCCGCTGCCTTCAGCTCCGGTCATGATCCCAGGGTCCTGGGATCGAGCCCCACATGAGGCTCTCTGCTCAGCGGGGAACCTGCTTCCCCCCTCTCTCTCTGCCTGCCTCTCTGCCTACTTGTGATCTCTCTCTCTCTGTGTCAAATAAATAAATAAAATCTTTACCAAAAAAAAAAGATAATTGTGAAGAGCTGAGAGGAATGGGTGAGATAAAGGAAAATTCTGGAGATAGAAAGCAAAATAACCCAAATCCTATTTCTATTCAAGAGTCTAAGAGTGATGGCAAACTTCAAGTATTTTATGGGATATGATGGTAGAATGTGTATCTGTGTCTAAATATATGTAGGGGAAAGGTTAGTGTGATAGGAAATTCACTGGGATCTTTCCATGTAAAAGAGATGCATCCCAAGTTTATTGATCCTATCAATGCAGGATACACTAAGTCACTTAATTCTAGAAAGGTAAACAAATGTGGAGTGTTAAGTATGTTAATATGTAAATATTAAATGTAAATTTTAACTGATGATGAATAGTATTTGCTTAGATCAACACCAATTATTAATGTATGTTGAAGTAGCATTCAGTTATTATGGTCCTTACCTGCATCTCAGTGTTTAAAAATCATACCACGTAATCAGTATTTTAAACTATGTCACAATATCTTACTCTGCACACAGTCCCATATTTGGTAATTTCAGCCATCAAGAGAATTGTGAGAAACTAGAAAGAAACATAAAGTAATTCTAACAGTTCTTAAATAATGTCTTTACTTACAGGTTATTCACGCATAGGCAATTTTCATACACTTTTAATTTGCTTGGTTAGCTGTTTTCCTGTATTATAAGAAATTAGAGGCTGTAATTTACAAGTGGGCAGGCTGCTAACCACAGGCAAACAAGAATACTTTTTAATTATGAAAGACTGACAGTGGCAGTGTAAGGTACCTGAAAGTGTAAATACAGATGATACTAATATGTAACTTGATAAGAATAAATAAGAGCCTAACAAGGAACATAAAAGAAACAAAATGAACCAAATCCTAATGGAAATTTTATTTTAGTTGTTTTTATGCTCTTCTTGTTGGCATAATAAATCCAGTTTCCATCTCTTCATTACAAGTCCATACACACACACACACACACACACCCTTAATAGCACACCCTAATAGTCTGATGGTTACCACATACACACATCAAAACTCCTTTAGTGTACATTGAGTAAAGAAGAAAATTTTCTATTAAAGAAGTCCTAGCAAAAGAGGAGATATATAATTGTGAAAATATCTCATAGTTATTGTGATAAAGACAATATATATTAAAGGTAAATATTTAGGTGATATCCCGGTGCTTTGCATAGAGGTAAAAATGTGTCAGGCCCTAAGGGAAGAGAACTTTTTGCACACATCAGGCAGCCCAAGTTTGTATCCTCTGGGACTATCAAGTATGGTGACTATATCACGGATGTTTGGCAAGCTTACGTCAGAGAGTAGAAACACTGAGACTTCTCTAAGAGAGAGAGAAGGATGGAAATGCCAAAAGATGACCGAAGATTTCTTTGTAAACAAACATACTATGCGTAGGATTCTCAGAAATCATTAGCAGTGCTAGTGAGAAGGGCTGAAATACTGTTTTAAGTAATTGAGCAATTATCAGTGCAGTAGATATTATTCATCTTTGGCTCTTGATAGCAAAATAAGTTCTCCAGAAGATTCATATCTGTGCAACTATTCATGCCTCGGTAAAGGGGTAGTACCTTGCTGTCCGGCATTATGATTATAATACACAAAGTTTCACAAATTTCAACCAAAAATTTTTAGGCAAAGGGCCACATCTTATACTTTAAGAGAAATTATCTTCTAAAATCTTTACTCCTACTTGGTGATCCCAGCCGGACTTCTTTTCGCTTGAAATTCTAGCCTACAGCTCTAAGCAGTTTGGTCCTTGCTGATTCTCCCTGGGTCCCATGGCGACCCCTTTAGTCTTCTTGAATCAATAGCTCTTCTTAAGCAGAGAAAATAAAGCTCCAGGCCAAAATAAGATAGAAAGAGCAAAGAGAAAAAAAAAATAATAAAGAACCAGCACAGCTTTCTCTCATGTGATTCCTTTAACTTCATTCACTAAACGCCACATACTCAGTTTTTTAAAGTCAGAGAATCATGATGGGAGGAAGAAAAATCAATATAATCTCCTTTTCATTGCAAGTTATTCAACCTCCTTCCAATGACTGCTAGTCTATTTCATAAATACATTTTTTTGGTGTTTTTATTATGCCATAGTCTTTTTTCAGTACCCTTTTTTGTATGTCTATCATACTAATTGATGCCCTCTACTACCTTAAAGATAGGTAGGTGAATTTGGAGCCAATTTGTATTTTGCCTTCTCTCATCATCTCATTTCCATGACAGTTTTCATATTTTAGTAATATCTATTAGTGCTGTAGATAAGTATGATACTGCCCAAAGCACATCTTACGATTGGCAAAATAATGTATTTAAAATGTGATATTCTCAGAATTATTATGTATTGATATTAGGGTATAATTGTGAAATGATACGCTTGAAAAAATTATGGTGGTATCTTGGTTTAAGGTAATGGCAATGTAGTTTGAAGAAAGAAAATGTTTTATATTATTAGTAGATGAATACTATTTGCCAATAGATTAAGAATGGGCTGTAAACAAAAATAAATGTGAGTTCTGGTTTAAGAAACTTGATGGACAGTGTGGGGAAATCAGATTGTGTGTGCTAAGACTGAGTTAGATACTCAAGTACATGGGAAAAATGGGCAATCAGTTATATGTCCATTTAAAGCTTAGAAAGGTCTTACGAGAGAAACATGTTTGCCAAATGTTGGTCTGAAAGTGACATGTAAACTAGAATTTAAATAAAAACTTGAAACATTAAAAAAAGGGAAAGGTTTTTAAGAATGAAGAGTGAATTCTGTTCTCATATATTAATAAGTAATTAAATACCTGTAACAGAGTCAGAGTCATAACATCCAATTTATGCCAGACCAAACACCACAATTCATTGTTAAAATATCCAGTTATGGCATAAAAGAATCTGCTTTGACTTTGATCTTTGAGCTATAAATTAATCATTTTAAGAATTTAAAAAGTAACCATTAATAAGCAGCATTTTATCTCCCTTTCAGAGTAAAACATCTTAGTTCTTTTGTATGTGATAATATTTGTGTGTAAAAATAATAATTGTCAATAAGTATCCTTGAATGTATTTAGCAGTGTTTAAAAGAAATAGAGGCGGGAAAAAGGCATAATTCCTCTCTAGCAGTTGACTTTTTTGGTATAAACTATAGAGTTTTCACAAATAAATGCTATAAATAAATAAAGTCGTAGAAACAGATGAACTTGCCTAAGAAGATAGAATGGGCAGAAATAGGTAGGTATCCAGAACTTGGGCTCAATAACTGCACCAATTAGTGACCAGGTACATGTTGCCTTTTTTTTTTTTAAAGATTTTTATTTATCTATTTGACAGACAGATCACAAGTAGGCAGAGAGGCAGGCAGAGAGAGAGGAGCGATGTGGGGCTCGATCCCAGGACCCTGGGATCATGACCTGAGCCAAAGGCAGAGGCTTTAACCCACTGAGCCACCCAGGTGCCCCTACATGCTGTCTTTTAAATATGATTCAAATTTGGAGAGTTTTCAGGTCTTATCATTTTAAGGAACCAAAGTTCTGAATTCTTACCGATTTACAAAATTAGTTCATTCTATTTGAATATTGTCATTTTTAAAAAGATTTTATTTAATTATTTGAAAGAGAGTGAGAGAGCACAATCAGGGGGAGAGGCAGAGGGATAGGGAGAAGCAGACCTGGCACTGAGCAGGGAGCCCGATGTGGGACTCAATACCAGGACCCTGGGATCATGAACTGAGCTGAAGGTAGACACTTAACCAACTGAGCCACCCAGGCACCCTGCCATTTTTTTTTTTTTTTTAATAATGATCAGGTTGATTTTATATTATAGCAACAACATTTATTTCATCTTTACTTAATTTTTGGTTTATCAGCTACCAAGAAACAATTTGAAATATTTAACACTTTTTATAGATTTAGAGCATACAATTATGAACAGAGAAACTACTTGATATTTGTTTATGAAGTGTTATTTTTTAGATATTTTAGAATGTACTTAATTTAATATAAAATACTTTTATTACTTAATATAAAATAGATTTAAGGATAAAATTACTTAGGCTTTAAAATTAGATACTGTTTTATTTGGATGTGGAAGAGATTAATAAAAAAATCCACATAATATATTTTGAGGGAAATTTCTGGCAACATTCCACATTCTCTTCACAGTTACATTGAGGGATACTGAAAGGTTGACAATTGTGAGAAAAGGAGGGAAAAATGTATCCATAACGTTTGAGGGGATGGTAATAACACAGAATAGACCTGAAGAAGAGGATATATTGATGTTATGGGGGAGGTTATTGAGCAGTCTCCTTTTGGAATTAAATAAATGATTATTCCAGAGATTCTCTAACCAGTTCAATGTCACTCATGGAAACTTGAAATCCTGAGCCTTTATTAGGAGTTCTGTTTAATTTTCATAGAATCATCCAAAATAAATACTCATATGAAACTAGTATTTAAAAAAAAGGAGATATTTCCAAGGTTCTAACAGTACAGGGACAAGAGTGGAAATCAGGTTTTAGTTCTCTGTTTGTCCCTCCTCATTTCTTGTCATGGAGAAGGAGACTTTATAAATGGGGCTCCAACATTTGAATTTTGTTATGTAGCACAGGTAATGTCATATAATTCAGCGCTTTCTGGTACCAGTCTTTCACATTTAGCTTGTCATAGAATTTTCATAGTTAATTTTAGGAAGACAAAAATAAAGATCAGAGTCAAATCTAAACTACAGTTCTATATAATCAACATTACCTATACTTCTGGTTCTACCCATGCTTACTTCATTGGGTTTCATGGTCTTTATGCTTTGCTTCTTGATATTAGTGAGGGAAACAGATAGATGAGCTTTGCATTTCCCTTCACTTAATGCTAATTTCTTATTTGGGTGCATCATTTATGCTTCTGTCTTTTTTCACTACCATTAGAGCCATCTCCTTATCACCTTACATTTCAACTGATAGTTCATGAAATTTATAGAACTATTTAAGTGAATAAATTAGTGTTCTTTGAATAATACCTTTTTAGCTATCTCAATGAACACATTTTATCTATAAAGTTGCTCTATGATATACTATTTCCAGAATATTTTGTTAGAAAAATTACCAAGTTTCCTCCATTTCCAGCTCCTTTATTGAATAGAGCCTCATTTCCTCCTATTATGACTAATTATCCTACCCATTTCCCTTTCCACAGGATGACAAATGGTTCAATTTTTCTATAGTCAGCAATATTATTACCGATTTAGCAATACCTTACAATTCTTGTTCAGAACTGCAAAAAAAAAAAAAAATTTCTGTTACTGCTTTGTTAAAGCAAAAACAAAAGCAAATATTTTAGAGATGTAAACCTAATGGTGCAGAAAAAATGATGTCCTTTTAGATATATAAAGCAGCTGCTTTCTCCTTCGTTTGAGGAACTAGTCAGCACACAAGGAAGAATCAACCTTCATTTGCTAAAATTAAGTGTATCTCTCAAACCCTATTGGTACTCATTAATCAGAACAATAGGCATATATAAAATGTAAAAATGAAAAATTGCAATTAGGCCTTTGGTAGGTTTAGGACTCTTGGTATAATTTCATGTGATGCTTCTCTAATTAAATTATCCCAATGAGGGGTACCTGGATGACAGTCGGTTAAACCCTCTGCCTTCGACTCAGGTCATAATCTCAGGGTCCTGGGATGGCGCTCCGTATCAGGCTCTCTGCTCCGCGGGGAGCCTGCTTCCCTTCCTCTCTCTGCCTGCCTCTCTGCCTACTTTTATCTCTCTCTCTGTCAAATAAATAAATAAAAACAAAATTATCCCAGTGAAATATTGAATACAATTATTCTAGGTATATTCAAAAGAAATATAGTCAACACACATAGCTCTTTTTAGATATTATACAGGATTTCACTTAAGCTCTATCAATGTAAAGGTAGTGATAATAGTTTTGATGCTGAATTTTTCATGCTAGGCTTTTTTCATGCAGAGGTAGCCATAATCAGAACATATTTTTGAGAATGTGAGGGATATAAGTTTTTATTTATTCTAGATAAGCTAAGGAAAACTAAATATTTTATGTTTCCTTTTTAATGTGGAAAGAGGAAAATTATTTAAGTACGAAGAACAATGATGTCTTCCCACAGGACTTACTCTAGAATACACGTGACTAGTATTTGGGTCAAAATATTGTATCCCTCGGGATAGGAGAAGCAAGCAAATGAATATAATCCTCTGAAAGTAACTAAAAACAAATATTTACAATTCCAGGTTATGTGAAACAAAATAGAAAGATGGAAACAATTACGGGTGATGTTTAGTAAATAATGTCTTTGAGAAGACTTTGGCATGTATTCCTGCATAATTTGGAAAGCTTGTATCAAACACAAAGCACCATTTTTACTTAAAGACAAATTTATTTTTAAAGACTTAGAGTGTTTTTAAGTTGTGTACTTGAAATAAAAAAATAATACTGCTGTGAATGCCTAAGGTATATCAATAAAACATGATATGAATTTTAAAAAATACTGTATTATAGCCAATTATTCCTAGATGTTAAAAATTCATAACAATATATTTTCTCATGACTTTTTTTTGAAGAAAATAATCTAATAGCTAAGAATACATAGGAAGTAAAGACATTTATATTTATCTTGAGAATCATCAGAATATCTGATCCTTTATATCTGTGTTTATTTGAGGGTCTTAGAGGAACTTATCTAAAATAAAACTTGATAGCCTGAAGCTATTACATATGATTGTATAATTAAAATAATTCATGAGATTCCACATTATATACTCACATAAGACTTTAATAAAGTGAATATAGAATAGCAGGATAAATAAAGCACAAGCACCCATCAGAAACATCTAAGAATTCCAAATATAACTGCTAAGATTCTTTTTGTTATACAAAACATGTTTCATTTTTTTCTTTTAATATTTTATTTATTTATTTGAAAGAGAGTGAAAGAGATCACAGAGGGAGAAGGATCACAGAGGCAGAGAGAGAGAAGCACACTTGCAGCTGAGTAGAGAGTCATATTTGGAGCTCAATCCCAGGACCCTGAGACCATGACCTTAGTCAAAGGCAGAAGCTTAACCAATAGCCAACTAGGCGCCCACATGTTTCATCTTTGGATCAAGAACCACTAGGATATATGTCTGAAATATCTAGGGAACCCACAGGCTCCTCTGAGGAGAGATATTTTATACTTTTGGTCACATAAGCTATACCAGACCACTAGACCAAGATCAAAAACAGAAACCAAGAGACTATAAGAGAAACCAGGTACAAACTGACAATCTGGACACTTTCCATAAACAATTCTGATATGTTGGTACAGGTTATCCCCTTGACTGTTTTGGACCCTGGGGTATATTAATCAGTAGTTAGTGATTCAACTTTGTCAATGATGGGTCAGGACAATGGCTCTAAGCATTTCTGAATATAAACACAGTCTTTCAACAGACCAGCTGAGATTAACCTTTTACTTACAAGGAGAAGAATCATATGAAGATATTGGTAACATGATATCTCTCAAGGTGAAGGACATTGGTCACATCCACTCGATGTTCACAGAATGTTCTGATATTATCTAGGAGTTTTAACTCTGTTTTTATCAAAAAAAGGCTATAACTTCAACATCCTTATAATTAAATAAAATATTATAAATTTTTTAGATTATACCCGTAGGGAATGGAAAAGACGTTCTCTTCTATTCCAGTCTTCACTAGTTCATGGAGTTGTACTATAACTGACCTTAAGCAAACATGCTTCAATATTTAACAAAGGTCACATAAAGAAATATTTGGAAAATAAAATAGTAAAATGCTAGATATTTACAATTATTCTAAATTCAAAAATCATCTGTATAAAGGGAAAGAGCACATTTGAAAAAATCTATATATTTACTAATATTCTGAACTTGAACTATCATCATGATTTGAGAATAATATCAATGAACATACAGAACATTGGTACTAATTACACAGAGACAGAAAGTATAATCCAAGATTCCTTGATAGGAAAGCACAATGGGTTACATAATTAATCATTGTTTTTTACCACTATTTTGTATGATTTAAGGTCCTATGATTTAATGTAGATACTTTACTAATTAACCCAAGTATTTTTTGCCACATAGCCCTTTTAAAATGATAACTACTCATAACATTGGAGGCAAAATTTCAGACTTCAGAAGATATTTTTACAATGGGGATGTAGAAATGAAATGTCTATGCAAAAATGTTTTATAGTGTATTAATCATAAAGTGTGGATAAAAATAAAAAGGACTAAAAAGAAAGTTTTCAACATTGAGAAGCCCTCAATATGGTGGGAAAAGGAAAACAATTGATCAAAGGAGTCATTGTAAAAATTAGAGAGCTAAAAAATTATCGAGAGCATGAAATCACACAGAAGTTAAAGGATGGTATTTTTTTTCTTAAAAATTGTTTTTTTTTTCTTAAAAATTGTTTTAACTGAAGTATAGTTAATATATAATATTAAATTAATCTCAGGTGTATAACAGAGTGATTCAATTATATATATTATGAAATGCTCACCATATTAAGTGTGTTACATTATTATTGCCTATACTTGCAATTATAAAATAAATATGTAAAGGAAGGTATTTTAAAGAATGATAAAGTAATCTGCAAGTTCAAATCTGGCCAAGAGTCACAGGAAGTTAGGATGTTCTGTTACTTAAAATTTATTTAAACTGCAGTGACCTTTCTTTCCAGGCCAAGAAATCACACGAAGGGTCCCTGGGTGGCCCAGTTGGTTAAGCATCTGCTGTTGGGCTCAGGTCATGATCCCAGGGTCGTAGGATCAAGGCCTGCATTGGTGGGAGTCAGCTTCTTCCTCTCCCTCTGCCCCTCTCTCCTGCTGGTTCTCTCTTTCTCTCTCTTTCTCTTTCATACTCTATCTCAAGTAAATAAATACAATCTTAAAAAAAAAAATCATACTGAAAAAATGTTACTGTGTCATATAGTACTTTCAATGAAGATAGGTGAGAATTATTAAATAAACATTAATATTTGGTTTAAGATTATATATTTTTTAAAGATTTATTTATTTTAGAGACAGAGCAAATGGGGAGAGGGGTAGAGGAAGAGAGAATACTGAAGCAGATGCCCTGCTAAGTGTGGAGCCTGATGCAGGGCTCAATCCTAGGACCCTGAGATCATGACCTGAGCTGAAATCAAGAAATAGCCACTTAACTGACTGAGCCATCCAGGTGCCATGAGATTGTAGTTCTGTATCCTTAAACATAGTAAAATAGATAGATATGTGATATTTTTATCCTTTAAGCTTCTGTTTTACAACTGTCAGCCTTGGACTTTTTATATCATATGCTTATGCTAGACTGTTTTTCATTTACTAAAATCAAAGAGCTATGGCATGTTCATCAGGAACAAAATGGTTTGCTTAATACATCTTTGGTTTTGGTCCTCCAAAAACTCTTACCCAATTATTATGACTGGGAAGTTTTTCCTCTCCAGTAGGGAATAAATTACATATTTTTCCTGCTATAATATTCTCAAATATTACTGGATAATTTGTAGTCACATAGAATATCCTATTAAATGTGTTTGCAGATATAAGTACTCAAATTTAATTTTACCTAATGCATCATGAATGCCATATTTTTAGAACAGTGGTTTTCAAACTCCAGCTGTAGTAAAATAACAGGGGAGATTTGTTAAAACTGAGATTGCTGGTTCTTGCTCCAGAGTTTCCACTTAGTAGATTTGAAGTTGGCCCAACTATTTACATTTCTAAGAATTCCCTAAGTGATGCAAGTGTTACACCTGACACTAGTGAGGGACTCAGTGCTTTAGAATATGATTTACACCTTTTTTCATTCTTGTGGTTCTGGTATATGAGAGGAAAAATAAAATTAACATTTACCTTTAACAAAACCCGTGTTGGAAGGTCCATTTTGAATAAAATATTGAGGGTTTTTCTTGTCACGTAATGGAAAACTTGAGCTGCAACCAGCATTGCCAGCTGTTTAAAATAAATTCATTCAGCTGCCCATGTTCATAGAACAAAATCTTTCCTAGAAATATCATCACTAACACATGTAGAGAAAAATTACGTTTGCCTAATTATATCAATTTCCTGGAATGAAAGTAAAAGTCTTCCAGAATTAGCAAATACAAGTTGTTTTGATTTAAGAATAAAATATAAATTGCTTATTTTTTAGAAAAAGTAAAGTATAATAGATTAAGTTTAGAGAATTCCATGACATGTTAGCTTCTTAAAAAATTTTAAGTTGTATTGTATTTCAGTAACTGATGTGATAGACTTTTAAAAATTAAAAACCTGTGTTTCCAGAAATTTTGAAAATATAGTTTTATAAATATACTTAATACACCTTAGCATAACAATGATGCATCTAAATTTTTATATGCTAGCTATAGAATGTAAAGAAGGCATCTTGTCCTTAATCCTTAAATTCTGCAAGCATTAGATAATACAATGTATAGTGTGGCATTTGTAAGATATCAATATTTAGTAACAGTATATAGAATTTCAAATGTCTACATGTATATGTGCAGTTCTGGAAAACACGTGTAATGATTACAAAGTGATGAATATATATTATTCATTCATGGGGATAAATTAATTGCTATGAAAGTTTAATGCACAATTCCACAATATGCTTTGAATGAGAAAATGACTAAAGAAAATAAGAACTGAGTGATTAATATGTGAGAACAGAGACCCTAATCATATGTGACAAAGTTCTTTGTAATTTTGTTTTATTATGTTAGATGTAATAAATCTGTCAGAAATAGGATTTTATATGTTCATATCAGCATATAAAATGGACTTTGGGCAATATCATTGATTTGAAAGTCATCAGAAATGTGAATCATGAACTCCAATTACTTTCTTCATAGAATAGCACATCAACATTTTATATGATTTATAATTTTTAATTACTATCTGTAGAAGCAGATACTTTAGCCCCTAATGACATACTCTGTTCTTGGTATTGTTGCTTTCAGTGGTAGAAATGCATTATGAGTATGATCATCTGAAAAACTGGATCTGAATTAAATATCTTTAATTAAATATCCTTAAATAAATATAACACTATCTTAACTAAAATTTTTCTTGGTGAAGGAAGGAAACATTCCAACAAACCTCTTCCTTAAGACAGTTGCACATTTGTCATCTCTGTGTCAAAAATAAGCTAAGAAAATATAAAACTGCCCTCTAAGATTATGGCCTATTAAATAAAACAAAATTAAGTATGTATATATGGGTGTTACTAAACTTGGCACATGCTACCTGTTCCATTTAAATGTTGAAAACAGAGATAGAATTAATTATTTATTTTCTCCCAGTATTATCACCAATTCTGTGTTTTGGTCATAGAAACATTAAGCTTGCATATTATTTTCATGATAACCATTTTGACAAATATCTGGACTTCATGAAGGAAAATGCATCATTTGAGGTAGATGATTGTTTGGTTTGGTTTGGGAGATGGACAAGAGAAGAAAAGTAATACATATTTAGTAGTTATTATGTGGCAGGAATTTTTCAATATTTTTTAAAAGATTATTTATTTATTTATTTTAGAGAGCGTGAGCACGGATGTGCTCAGAGTGGGGGAGGGGCAGAGGTGAGAGTGGGTCTTTCAAGACAACTCTGTGCTGAGATCGGAGTCCCAGACAGGCTCTATGTCTTGAGTCTGAGATCCTGACCTGAGCTGAAACCAACTTTTTCTTTTTTAAGATTGTATTTATTCCGTCAGAGAGAGAAAGAATACAAGCAGGGGGAGAGGGCAGAGGGAGAAACAGGCTACCTGCAGATTAGGGAGTCTGATGTGGGACTCCATCCCAGGATCCTGGGATCATGACCTGAGTGGATGGCTGATGCAACCCACTGTACCGTCCAGGTGTCCTGCCCCTACCATTTTTTTTAAAGAAACCAAATATTCTTAATTTTACTAGGTATTGGCAAATGGAATCCATAGTGACTATCTGGGGACCTGTGATTGACACACTGAGGAAAAGAGATAGATTTACCTGCTTTACAAGTTTCCTTAGGCCTACAGCCAGCATTCCCTTCTTAAATAATGAAAAAAACCCCTGTTGACCAAATATTTTCTAAAATATATTTATTTGTCATAAAAATTTCGATAAGAATTTTAAAAGAAATAAACAAATGATTTTTTTGTCTACTTAAGAACCATTTCGGTAGATTGCAAATTTAAGGTTGACGATAGAGTATTTTGCTCGACACAGCAAGACTCTTACGTTTTAAGTGCATACATTAGGATCTCTGATAATCTACTTTTACTTTTCAAAAAAGAAAAAAAAGACCTCCCCGATACCATTGTTACTATTAACTAAATGTGTTTCTATGTAAAATTATCTTCAAGTGATATTTTAAAATTCTTTGATATCAGTAGATTTTTTTTAAGAAGATAATTTACTGCTTAGAAGTTCCTTAATTGGCAAAGCTCAGTGAATGGTATATTTCCAGCATGTTTTCTTGGAGCTACAATCAAGAACTATCCTAAATACAATATCAATAAATTATATCCAACAATGGACAAAAAAGAATTATATGCCATGACCAAATGGGATTTCTCCCAATTATGTAAAAATGATTCAGCATTTGAAAGTTATTTATTGTAATCAATCACATCAGCAGACTAAAATAGAAATACCACGTGATCATATCAGTTGCTATAGTGAAAGGACTTGACAAAATATAACACCCATTCATGATAAAAATTCTTGATAAACTAGGAATAAAGGGGAAGTTCCTCAACTTGATAATTTCTACAAAAAAATCTACAGTTAACATCTTAGTGGTGAGAAATGTGAAGTTTTCCCACTGAAATCAGTTATAAAGCAGGGATGTCACCTCTTACCACTACTTTTCAACCAGTAGTGGAAGTTCTAGCTAATGCAATAAGACAAGAGAAGGAAAGAAAAGCTATATAGATTGAGAACGAAGACCTAAAACTGTCCTTGTTTTCAGATGATATGATTTCCTATGTAAAAAGACAAAAGAATCAGAGTTGTTTTTTTTTTTTGTTTGTTTGTTTTGTTTTGTTTTGTTTTTTACTGGAACAAATAAGCAATTATAGCAAGGTGCAGAATACAAGGTTAATATATTATAAAGAATCTTTTTCTTATATACCAGCAATGAACAAATGGAGTTTGAATTTAAAAACATGATTCTTTTTATATTAGCATCCCCAAAATGAAATATTTGGGTATAAATCTAACAATATATAAAAGATGTATATGAGGAAAACTAGAAAATTCCAATAAATGAAATCAAAGAAGAGTTAAATAAATAGGGAGATATTCCATGTTTATGTATAAGAAGACTCAATATTATCAAGATGTTAGTTTTTCCCAGCCTGACCTACAGATTCAATGCAATGCCAGTCAAAACACCAACGAGTTACAGTGTGGATATTGAGAGAGACAAAAGACCCAGAATAACCAACACAGTATTGAAGGAGAACAAAGTTGAAGAACTGATGTTACCCACCTTCAAGACATACGATAAATCTACAATAATCAAGTAGCCAAGATAGTGTCAACTGGTAAAATAATAGACAACTAGGTCAATGGAACAGAACAGAAAACCCAGAAGAAAAACCACATGGATATAGACAACTGATATTTCAAAAGGAGTAAATGCAGTACAGGGGAGCATAGACAGTCTTGTCAACAAAAGGTATTAGAACAACTAGACATCCAAATGCAAAAAAAGAACATAGACACACACCTACACTCTTCACAAAAATTAACTCAGAGTAGATAACACTCCTAAATATGAAACACAGAATTATAAAACTCCTAGAGGAACAACTCTAGATGACTTTGGGTATGGTGATATAGCACAAAAGGCATGATATGTGAAAGAAATAATTGATAAGATAAATTTTATTAAAATTAAATCTTCTTTGTGAAAGACCATGTCAGGAGAACCAGAAGAAAGCCACAGACTGGCACAGAATATGTGCAAAAGACACATCTGCTAAAGAACCATTATTCAAAATATATAAGAACTCTAAAAATTCAACAATAAGAAAACAAGCAACCTGATTAAAAAATGAGTCAGGGACATTAACAGACACCTCACCAAAGAAGAGCAGCTAGCAAATAAGTGTATGAAAAGACCCTAAACATCATTTGTCATTACAGAAAGGCAAATTAAACCCACAATGTAATACCACTAGGCATATATTAGAATGCCCCAAATTTGGAACATCGATAACACCAAAAGCTGGCAAAGATGTGAAGAAACAGGAAATCTCATTCCTTACTAGAGGGAATGCAAAATGTTGTAGCCAGTTTGGAAAACAGTTGGCAGTTTCTTATAAAACTAAAAAAACTCTTACCATATGATTCAGCAAATGCTCTTTGACATTTACCCAAAGGATGTGAAAATTTATGTCCAGGCAAAAACATGCACATGGATATTTATAGAAGCTTTATCTATAATTGCCAAAACTTGGAAGCAACCAAGATGCTCTTTAATAGCTTAATGGATAAATATACTATGATACATCTGGACAATGGAATATCATCAAGCACTAAAAAGAAATGACCTTTTCAAACCATGAAAAAACATGGAGGAAACTTAAATGCATATTATTAGGTGAAAGAAGCAAACCTGAAAAGGTTACATATTGTATGATTCCACCTATATGATAGTCTATAAAAGCAAAACATGGAAAGAGTAAAAAGGGGAATGGTTGATAGCACTGGAAAGGGAGGGAGGGAACAATAGGCAGACCACAGAGGATCTTTAGGTCAGAGAAAATATTCTGCATGATATTATAATGGTGGATACAAGTCATTATACTTTTGTCCAAATGTACAGCATATAAAACACTAGGAATGATTCTAATGTAAACTATGGACTCCAGATGATTATGATTTGTCAATATAGGTTTATCAATTAGAAAAAATGTGCCACTCTAGTGGAGATGTAAACAGTGGGGGAGACATGCATATGTGGGAGAAAGGTTTATATGGGAAATAGTTCAAATTTTGAAGTGGATTTAAAACATTTCTAAAAAAAAAAACCAAAGTAGTAAAAAAAAATAAGATTATGGGGCACCTGGGTGGCTCAGTGGGTTAAGCCCCTGCCTTCAGCTCACGTCATGGTCTCAGGGTCCTGGGATCAAGCCCCACATCGGGCTCTCTGCTTAGCAGGGAGCTTGCTTCCCCCTCTTTCTCTCCCTGCTGCTCTGCCTACTTGTGATCTCTCTGTCTCTCTCTGTGTCAAATAAATAAATAAAATCTTTAAAAAAAAATAAGGATATATCCTGTGAGCTTCTGCATAAGATCATGCCTGATATTATGGAAGGGATTTGGTTTTCATTTAGTAAATAATGATTAGTTATAATGCTGACATAAAGTTAGTCTTATTGCATCATTCATTTGTTTAATTATGTTATCTTCTAATAATGATACCATTTCTAAAGAGGAACTCTTTTGGATTACTGGAAATGTTGAATGTATCTGATTTTTAATCTCTGATTAGAAATTTTCCCCCTTTCTCTATGCAAAGTTTACAATTCTTAAGGAATTATCTAACAGGCTTGGGAAGATATACATATTTTTAAAATAAATTTCTAGGGTAAATGTCAATAAATGCAAATAGTACATATTGCACTTAAGGTTTCTTATATCATAGTTTTATAGATTGCCAGACTTATTTCTTCTGACTCTGAACATGATGGAAGGATGAGGGGGTGCAGAAAAAGTTATAAAAAGAAAATATCACAGCTAACTGTCAATCAAGACTAAAGATAAAGAATGATTGACATCACTGTAAGCTAAATTTCCAAAGTAACCATCCCTTAAGTGGAGTATGATTATTTTCCTCTTTCTTTTGAGAATGAAATTTATTTAACTCTACAACATGTAGAGGTAAAAGATGTGTAGGCAAGAATACCTATAAATGAAAGCCACATTGAAAAATCTTTCTTCTTAAATACTTATTCTTGTATGAGTTTGCAATGTGTAGCTCTAGTGTCATTCCATAACTTGTACTATAAAAAATAACATAAATTGTCATTTCCAATTTCATAGTGAGTAGTGCTATATTTCACTAATATAAAAACCTGAGAGTGTCTCATCCCTTTTATTAATATGTTTTTAATGACATCTCATTTCCCAATCCATATGATGTATATTTATTTAAGAGATGTATTTTCATTTAAGAGAAAATAATACTTATGTAATTAAACTCACTGAAAGATAAAACTTCTCTAGCCTTAGATTATGAGTGATGCTATGTAGTAATTTTTAAATTTATAAATAGTTTATATTTGAATGAATAAGCAAAGTAAAGTTTAAATGGTAAGTTATGCCTGTAACTATCTATTGCTTACTAATAGGGTCCTTTAGATTGAGATTTTATGTTAGATGAGATTTCAGACTTAGCATCTTCTGTTTTGTAAGACCTAGGCAAATAATTGTTAATAAGCAAGTTGTGTTGGCAGACACTGCAAAAACTAGTGATATATATATAGTAGATCATATGTGGTCCAACTATGAGCTTTATTTGGTTCTGATAATATTGATTTAAAAAGTAAGTTAGTAACCAAAATCTAAAAATAAATATATTTGAATTTAAACTCTATAATTAGGTAGTAAAACTGGGCCTACTTTCCTTCATGATAATAATCAGTTAATGCCAACTATTAGTTGCCTAATCTAGATGGGACATATGCTCAGTAGTTTAAAATCACTTTTTTCATTTATATAATTTGATTTGCTTTCTTGATAATTTAGTTTGTAACCTCTGGTATAATTAATAGAAAACTTAAGATGAATATGAAAATATTCTTTTCATCAAGTATTAGAATCTTTTTCAGAGGAATTAGTTTTAATTACTTCTATTTTAAAATGAAATATTAGTATTTGTTGATAGGAGAAATTTACTTTTACTGTATTAATGTGCATATGTTGACAATATTTATAATTTTTTGTTTGTCGATTCAACATATTAGCCAACTCAATACATTAATTAAAATCAGTTCTCTAAATTAATTAAATCTATAGCATCACAAATTCTTGTTGTCTTTAATTAGTAAATCTTCTTAAGAAAACCTGGGCAGAAAACACAGGAACACAGCAACAGGAACGGGAGGCTGGAAAGCGCAAATAGCAGTTGCTCAACTTGAAATATTCTTCAGTTTGGTATTTTTCAGTTCATTTTAGAGGGCGTATGGTGCTGTGACTCTTTTGCAGTTTAAGCTGAAAATACATTTGAAGGAATTCAAAGTGTATTATATTGCATGTCACAGTGAGAAGGTACTTATGTGTTTGCTCACCCAGCAAACACCAGGACAGGCCAACCATTTCTCCTGGCTTCAACCCAGATTCAGTCTCTTGGCATTAGAAACTTGATATTAGACCATGACTATACCTCCTGAAGATTAAAAACATTCAAAGAAGCGACTTAAATTTTGCTGTGCATCCACACATGGAAGTATGTGCAGTGTTTGAAATTCATTGACGGCATTGACCTAATAATGAAGATAGAAGAGTAGTTCAGAAAAGGGGACTATATTTATTGGATTGAATTTCCTTGAGAACGTAAAAGTAGATGACTCTAAAGCCCATGAATGAGAATAAGCTCTGACTTGAGTTCAGGAACACAGGAAGGAAAGGCATAGAACATGGATGAGATGCAGGTGGTTTGCTACATTTGGTGTGGGGAAGATGAGGTAATTACTATGCAACTAAGTTTATATCTGTTATCATTTCTGTGTAGATACCTATTTGAGAGAAATACAAATCAGTATCACAAGTTAGAGTGAGAAGTGAGAGGAAGTATTGGAGGTTTGAGTGGAAAAGTAATAGTGTAAAAATAGATGTAGAATGTGGGAGAGCATACATCATAGGGATGGACAGTTGGATTCTGGGCAGTGTTGAGTTAGTATTTGAGACTCTTGATCATGAATTAGAGATCACTCAACACGAATATGTTATTTTCCCCAGCTACAGATGATTGAGCAGGTGCTGGTACAGACTAGGCTAACTGCAATAGTTAATAATCACTAAGGATTACTGTATTGTTGTACTAAGTGTTTTAAATATATAAATTCATTTATGACAACATGCTCAGATAGCTATGATAATCAATCCAATATTACACATAAGACACACGGATTGAATTTTTATAAAATTTGGGTTTAGCCAATGTGAGATATAGAGGGAGAGAGGAGCAAGATACTAAGAGTATGAAGAATGGAGTGATTCCCAGAGCTCAAGAATGATAGAATTTAAGAATGAAATTCTTTGTATCTAGATACCAAATATAACACAGCTGTTAATGTATTTTTTTCAAATAAGTGGCTGATGTGAAATACTAAAAGATATTTGGAGGTGAGCCAGTCAATGAACAATGAAACCAGGATTAGCAGGGAAAGAAAAGAAAATAGTGGAAAAGGGGACATAATTTTTACTCCATAGTAATATAGAAAGGGCAATAGTGGGAAAAGAGAGGTGATCTATGATGAATGTCAAGGAATAACTAGGCTTAAATCATCACTGAGTGTTGCATATCAGTTTGCTAATTTATTTAAGTTTTGGATCACTCATCAAGTAAGCTATGTTAAAAGTGAAATATTTTAAAACCTCTAGTAGCTTTGGAAATTCCCTCAGGATTGGTTGTTAATTAAAGATGGTAGCATTATATGTGAATACCATGAGGCATGTTAATCATAAAAGTATATTTGAATGCAGGTGTATAGTTTATCAGCAATATTGTATTCTGTAAAAGCTGTGGTTCTTTTGTAATGAACCAACAGCTATTTGGAAGTTTCTTTAATCAAAGGAAAGGCTGAAAATATTTCCTGGAAAAAACAGAACCCAGGCAGTTCCATATGGTCTCAGAAGAAGAAATAATTCATCAGTTTTGCGTACATGTATCCATTGAAGACCTTTCAACTTTTGTTCTATTTCCTCCTCACTTCTATCATTAAGTTGTTTAAAGTTCATTGGCCCAAGCCGAGTGATGAGAGGAAATCACCAGATGAATTGTCACCAGGGCCCTCAGTATGAACTATATAATGCAGCAGTAATACAACTTTAAAGTTTCAGTGACGTCATACAACAAAAACCTGTGTCTTACTTGTGTGAAATGTCCAAAGATTGATGGCAAAATAGTTCTACTCATATATGTTTCACCTACTCATATTGCACTGACTAAATCAAGTCATGTGGCTTTGCTCACATCAAGGACACTTTCCCAGTAAGAAAGATCTTACTGAGTTCCAGTGATTTCTGTTATAGACAACTGTACCTTCTAAGAGTGACCAATATAGTGAATTGCTATGCCTTGAAATAAGGGAAATGGATGCTGAGAAACAACTGTTTACTACTGCAAATATTTTTAAAAATTGAGATTTAGACTTAACATGTGATTGATACATACAGCACCAGCACTTATTTTATATCCATTTTGCACAGGTTGACATATTAAAAAAAAAAGTCATTTGTCCCAGGTCTTGAATGGCATAGACCATATTTCTTGGAACGCTTTCACTGTTCCTTGGTTAGATAAAATTTCTTAAATTCATGAAGTTCAGGGACAGTTGGACGTCTCAGTCAGTTAGGTGTCTTATTCTTGCTATTAGCTCAGCTCATGATCTCAGCGTTGTGAGATTGAGCCACACATCGGGCTTCATGCCCAGTTTAAGATTCTCTCTCTCTCCCTTTGCCCCTCCCCTCGCAGCTTTCTCTCCCTCCCTCTCTGTCTTTCTCTCTCTCAAATAAATATATAATCCACGAAGTTCAAGCTCAATAGTGCAAGTTCTGAATAACATTTTCCGAATGACTTAGCTATAATCTGTTCTCTGCTTTTGTGTCCCTTTCATATACCTCAACTTTAGCATTTGGCATCTGCAACATAATTGGCTATTGTTCCTTATTATCGTCTTCTTCTTTTTTTCCATAAGATTTTATTTATCTGACAGACAGAGATCACAAGTAGGCAGAGAGGCAGGCAGAGAGAGAGGAAGGGAAGCAGGCTCCCTGCTGAGCAGAGACCCCCCATGTGGGGCTGGATCCCAGGACCTGGGATCATGACCTGAGCTGGAGGCAGAGGCTTTAACCCACTGAGCTGCCTTAAAAACATCTGCATACCTGAGAAAAGAAGAATGTGTATTTAATAAAAAATAATAAGTACATTATCAGTTTTTCAGTTTTAAGACTTGACTCCATGTTATTTGTAGAATGTCTCTGGAATGTTATTTTTTTGCAATGTCTTAGAACTTATCCAATTTTACTCACTCACATAGCTGCAAGTAGACAAACTTCTCAGATGATATTTATGTCATTGCCTATAAATGTGCAATACATCTCATTTGCTAGTGTCTTATTTTAAGCATAAATGATTCAGATTTAAAGATGTATCCTTATTTCCTATTTTAAATAAACAAAAACTAACAAAGCTTGAGTATATTTTTTACAATGTAAATAATATTATCCTTGTATTTCTTTTCAATTTTTTCTTTCCAAGTTTCCATTTGTGAAAGTGAATATAAGGCTCATTAATCAATAAAAAAATTTATAGAAACCTGTACATCAGCAAGTCCCATATAACAGAGAAACAAAAAAAATTAAAGCCCCAGCAATAGATGTTACTATTTAAAATTCAAAATAGCTTTTTATATCAACAGCTAAATAATTCAATATTGTTCAAAAATAATTACTTTCTGTAAACCCTTATACAAGCTGTCTGATCAACGTGACAGAAAAAAAAAAATCTTCAAAGAATCTAAGTGTGTCTCATACAATGGGCATTTTATCTACTGTCATAGAATCCCCTTCCTTTTATTTCCTTCAGACATTTTGAAGAGAAAATCTTAAAAAAAAAACCCACCTTTATATATTTGCAAATAATAATTTTCTACATAGGTCTGTCTTGTATAGAATAGATATAGTTTTCTCAGTCTTTTGTGATCCCCATCCTTTTTACAAATGTGGTTTAAGTTGAGCTCTACTGAATATTTTCCATTTATAACGGTTTAAAAAGGCGCTTTCTTACAAAGTATAACACAGTTCTTAACTTGGACATGTATGACATAGTTTTCTCTTTCATTTTGTTCTCTGGATCCCTATTGGTATGTTTTCACTCACTTCATTTCGTCTATAGTTTTATCAGGCCCCAATATTCTTATTTTATCATTGACATGTAAGGTTAAATCTATTTTATATTTCTTATCCTAGACTGATATGTGCTTTGTTTCTGATTTATTCAACTTTAAGCTTGTTCTTGACCTCTGGGCATATTAACTCAACTAAAAACATATTGACCAACCACCAACCAAAGAGCACTCTCTCAGTTCTCTAAAGCAACTCTAATCCAACATTCCCAGTCACTTCTTTTGTTTGTTTTTTTTTTTTAATTTTTTCAATTTATTTATTTTCAGAAAAACAGTATTCATTATTTTTTCACCACACCCAGTGCTCCATGCAATCTGTGCCCTCTATAATACCCACCACCTGGTACCCCAACCTCCTACACCCCCTCCACTTCAAACCCCTCAGATTGTTTTTCAGAGTCCATAGTCTCTCATGATTCACCTCCACTTCCAATTTACCCCAACTCCCTTCTCCTCTCTAACACCCCTTGTCCTCCATGATATTTATTATGCTTCACAAATAAGTGAAACCATATGATAATTGACTCTCTCTGCTTGACTTATTTCACTCAGCATAATCTCTTCCAGTCCCGTCCATGTTCATACAAAAGTTGGGTATTCATCCTTTCTGATGGAGGCATAATACTCCATAGTGTATATGGATCACATCTTCCTTATCAATTCGTCCGTTGAAGGGCATCTTGGTTCTTTCCATAGTTTGGCGACCGTGGCCATTGCTGCTATAAACATTGGGGTACAGATGGCCCTTCTTTTCATGACATCTGTATCTTTGGGGTAAATACCCAGGAGTGCAATTGCAGGGTCATAGGGAAGTTCTATTTTTAATTTCTTGAGGATCTCCACACTGTTCTCCAAAGAGGCTGCACCAACTTGCATTCCCACCAACAGTGTAAGAGGGTTCCCCTTTCTCCACATCCTCTCCAACACATGTTGTTTCATGTTTTGTTAATTTTGGCCATTCTAACTGGTGTAAGGTGATATCGCAATGTGGTTTTAATTTGAATCTCCCTGAGGGCTAATGATGATGAACATTTTTTCATGTGTCTGATAGCCATTTGTATGTCTTGATTGGAGAAGTGTCTGTTCATATCTTCTTCCCATTTTTTGATATGTTTGCCTGTTTCGTGTGTGTTGAGTTTGAGGAGTTCATTATAGATCCAGGATATCAACCTTTTGTCTGTACTGTCATTTGCAAATATCTTCTCCTATTCCGTGGGTTGCCTCTTTGTTTTTTTGAATGTTTCCTTTGCTGTGCAGAAGCTTTTGATTTTGATGAAGTCCCAAAAGTTTATTTTCGCTTTAGTTTCCTTTGCCTTTGGAGACATATCTTGAAAGAAGTTACTGTGGCTGATATCGAAGAGATTACTATCTATGTTCTCCTCTAGGATTCTGATGGATTCCTGTCTCACGTTGATGTATTTTATCCATTTTGAGTTTATCTTTGTGTACGGTGTAAGGGAATGGTCGAGTTTCATTCTTCTACATATAGCTGTCCAGTTTTCCCAGCACCATTTATTGAAGACACTGTCTTTTTTCCACTGTATATTTTTCCTGTTTTGTCGAAGATTAATTGACCGTAGAGTTGAGGGTCCATATCTGGGCTCTCTACTCTGTTCCACTGGTCTATGTGTCTGTTTTTATGCAATACCATGCTGTCTTGGTGATCACAGCGTTGTAATAAAGCTTGAAATCAGGTAACGTGATGGCCCCAGGTTTATTTTTGTTTTTTAACATTTCCTTAGCGATTTGAGGTCTCTTCTGATTCCATACAAATTTTAGGATTATTTGCTCCAGCTCTTTGAAGAATACTGATGGAATTTTGATCAGAATGGCATTAAAAGTATATATTGCTCTAGCCAGTATAGACATTTTAACAATGTTTATTCTTTCGATCTAAGAGCATGGAATGGTCTTCCATCTTTTTGTGTCTTCTTCAATTTCTTTCATGAGTGTTCTGTAGTTCCTCGAGTACAGGTCTTTTACCTCTTTGGTTAGGTTTATTCCCAGGTATCTTATGGTTCTTGGTGCTAAAGTAAATGGAATCGATTCTCTAATTTCCCTTTCTGTATTTTCATTGCTAGTGTATAAGAAAGCCACTAATTTCTGCACATTGACTTTGAATCCTGCCATGTTGCTGAATTGCTGTATGAATTCTAGTAGTTTGGGGGTGGAGTCTTTTGGGTCTTCCATATAAAGAATCATGTCATCTGCGAAGAGAGAGAGTTTGACTTCTTCATTACCTATTTGGACACCTTTTATTTCTCTTTGTTGTCTGATTGCTGTTGCTAGGACTTCTAATACTATGTTGAACAAGAGTGGTGAAAGTGGGCATCCTTGTCTTGTTCCTGATCTCAACGGGAAGGCTGCAAGCTTTTTCCCATTGAGGATGATATTTGCTGTGGGTCTTTCATAGATAGATTTGATGAGGTTCAGGAATGTTCCCTCTATCCCTATACTTTGAAGCGTTTTAATCAGGAACGGATGCTGGATTTTGTCAAATGCTTTTTCTGCATCAATTGAGAGGACCATCTGGTTCTTCTCTCTTCTCATATTAATTTGTTGTATCACAATGATTGATTTGTGAATGTTGAACCATCCTTGTAACCCAGGGATGAATCCCAACTGATCATAGTGGATAATCGTTTATTTTTTTTTAATTTTTAATTTTTTTTAAATTTTTTAAAATTTTTTATTTTTTATAAACATATATTTTTATTCCCAGGGGTACAGGTCTGTGAATCACGAGGTTTACACACTTCACAGCACTCACCAAAGCACATACCCTCCCCAATGTCCATAATCCCACCCCCTTCTCCCAAACCACCTCCCCCCAGCAACCCTCAGTTTCCTTTGTGAGATTAAGAGTCACTTATGGTTTGTCTCCCTCCCAATCCCATCTTGTTTCATTGATTCTTCTCCTACCCACTTAAGCCCCCACGTTGCATCACCACTTCCTCATATCAGGGAGATCATATGATAGTTGTCTTTCTCTGCTTGACTTATTTCGCTAAGCATGATACGCTCTAGTTCCATCCATGTTGTCGCAAATGGCAAGATTTCATTTCTTTTGATGGCTGCATAGTATTCCATTGTGTATATATACCACATCTTCTTGATCCATTCATCTGTTGATGGACATAAAGGTTCTTTCCAATGTTTGACTATTGTGGACATTGCTGCTATAAACATTCGGGTGCACATGCCCCTTTGGATCACTTCGTTTGTATCTTTAGGGTAAATACCTAATAGTGCAATTGCTGGGTCATAGGGCAGTTCTATTTTCAACATTTTGAGGAACCTCCATGCTGTTTTCCAGAGTGGCTGCACCAGCTTGCATTCCCACCAACAGTGTAGGAGGGTTCCCCTTTCTCCGCATCCTGGCCAGCATCTGTCATTTCCTGACTTGTTGATTTTAGCCATTCTGACTGGTGTGAGGTGATCTCATTGTGGTTTTGATTTGTATTTCCCTGTTGCCAAGTGATATGGAGCACTTTTTCATGTGTCTGTTGGCCATCTGGTTGTCTTCTTTGCAGAAATGTCTGTTCATGTCCTCTACCCATTTCTTGATTGGATTATTTGTTCTTTGGGTGTTGAGTTTGCTAAGTTCTTTATAGATTCTGGACACTAGTTCTTTATCTGATATGTCATTTGCAAATATCTTCTCCCATTCTGTCAGTTGTCTTTTGATTTTGTTAACTGTTTCCTTTGCTGTGCAAAAGCTTTTGATCTTGATGAAATCCCAATAGTTCATTTTTGCCCTTGCTTCCCGTGCCTTTGGTGTTGTTCCTAGGAAGATGTTGCTGCGGCTGAGGTCGAAGAGGTTGCTGCCTGTGTTCTCCTCAAGGATTTTGATGGATTCCTTTCGCACATTGAGGTCCTTCATCCATTTTGAGTCTATTTTCGTGTGTGGTGTAAGGAAATGGTCCAATTTCATTTTTCTGCATGTGGCTGTCCAATTTTCCCAGCACCATTTATTGAAGAGGCTGTCTTTTTTCCATTGGACATTCTTTCCTGCTTTGTCGAAGATTAGTTGACTGTAGAGTTGAGGGTCTATTTCTGGGCTCTCTATTCTGTTCCATTGATCTATGTGTCTGTTTTTGTGCCAGTACCATGCTGTCTTGATGATGACAGCTTTGTAATAGAGCTTGAAGTCCAGAATTGTGATGCCACCAACGTTGGCTTTCTTTTTCAATATCCCTTTGGCTATTTGAGGTCTTTTCTGGTTCCATATACATTTTAGAATTATTTGTTCCATTTCTTTGAAAAAGATGGATGGTACTTTGATAGGAATTGCATTAAATGTGTAGATTGCTTTAGGTAGCATAGACATTTTCACAATATTTATTCTTCCAATCCAGGAGCATGGAACATTTTTCCATTTCTTTGTGTCTTCCTCAATTTCTTTCATGAGTACTTTATAGTTTTCTGAGTATAGATGCTGTGCCTCTTTGGTTAGGGTTATTCCTAGGTATCTTATGGTTTTGAGTGCAATTGTAAATGGGATTGACTCCTTAATTTCTCTTTCCTCTGTCTTGCTGTTGGTGTAGAGAAATGCAACTGATTTTTGTGCATTGATTTTATATCCTGACACTTTACTGAATTCCTGTATAAGTTCTAGCAGTTTTGGAGTGGAGTCTTTTGGTTTTTCCACATATAGTATCATATCATCTGCGAAGAGTGATAATTTGACTTCTTCTTTGCCAATTTGGATGCCTTTAATTTCCTTTTGTTGTCTGATTGCTGAGGCTAGGACCTCTAGTACTATGTTGAATAGCAGTGGTGATAATGGACATCCCTACCATGTTCCTGACCTTAGTGGAAAAGCTTTCAGTTTTTCTCCATTGAGAATGATATTTGCGGTGGGTTTTTCATAGATGGCTTTGATGATATTGAGGTATGTCCCCTGTGGATAATCTTTTTAATGTGCTGCTGGATCCTGTTGGCTAGGATCTTGTTGAGAATCTTCTCATCCATATTCATCAGTGATATTGGTCTAAAATTCTCCTTTTGGGTGGGGTTTTTGCCTGGTTTGGGGATCAGGGTAATACTGGCTTCATAGAGTCTGGAAGTTTTCCTTCTGCTTCAATTTTTTGAAACAGCTTCAGGAGAATAGGTGTTATTTCTTCTTTGAAGGTGTGGTAGAATTCCCCAGGGAATCTGTCAGGTCCTGGGCTCTTGTTTTTTGGGAGGTTTTTGATCACTGCTTCAATCTCATTATTAGATATCAGTCTATTCAGGTTGTCGATTTCTTCCTGGTTCAATTTTGGTAGTTTATATTTTTCCAGGAATGCATCCATTTCATCTAGGTTGCTTAGCTTATTGGCATATAACTGTTGATAATAACTTCTGATGATTGTTTCTACTTCCTTGGTATTAATTGTGATCTCTCCCTTTTAATTCATAATTTTATGAATTTGGGCTTTCTCTCTTTTCTTTTGGATTAGTGTGGCCAATGGTTTATCGATCTTACTTCAAAAAACCAGCTTATAGGGGCGCCTGGGTGGCTCAGTGGGTTGAGCCGCTGCCTTCGGCTCAGGTCATGATCTCAGAGTCCTGGGATCGAGTCCCACATCGGGCTCTCTGCTCAGTGGAGAGCCTGCTTCCCTCTCTCTCTCTCTGCCTGCCTCTCCATCTACTTGTGATTTCTCTCTGTCAAATAAATAAATAAATAAAAATCTTTAAAAAAAAAAAAAAAAAAAAAAAAACCAGCTTATAGTTTCATTGATATGTTCTACTGTATCTCTGGTTTCTACCTCATTGATCTCCGCTCTAATCTTGATGATTTCCCTTCTTATGTTTGGAGTTGGTTTGATTTGTTGTTGATTCTCCAGCTCTTTAAGGTGTAGAGACAGCTGGCGTATTCTGGATTTTTCAATTTTTTTGAGGGAAGCTTGGATGGCTATGTATTTCTCCCTTAGGACAGCCTTTGCTGTATCCCATAGGTTTTGGACTGAAGTGTCTTCATTCTCATTGGTTTCCATGAATTGTTTCAGTTCTTCTTTGATCTCCTGGTTGATCCAAGCATTCTTAAGCAGGGTGGTCTTTAGCTTCCAGGTGTTTGAGTTCCTTCTGAACTTTTCCTTGTGATTGAGCTCCAGTTTCAAAGCATTGTGATCTGAGAATATGCAGGGAATAATCTCAGTCTTTTGGTATCGGTTGAGTCCTGATTTGTGACCCAGTATGTGGTCTATTCTTGAGAAGGGCCATGTGCACTTGAGAAGAATGAGTATTCTGTTGTTTTAGGGTGGCATGTTCTGTATATATCTATGAGGTCCATCTGGTCCAATGTGTCATTCAATGCTCTTGTTTCTTTATTGATTTTCTGCTTCGATGATCTATTTCTGAGAGAGGCATGTTAAGATCTCCTACGATTAGTGTATTCATATCAATATGACTCTTTATCTTGATTACAGTTTTCTTAAGTAATTGGCTGCTCCCATATTGGGAGCATAGATATTTACAATTGTTAGATCATCTTGGTGGATAGTCCCTTTAAGGATTATGTAGTGTCCCTCTGTATCTCTGACCACAGTCTTTAGTTTGATGTCTAATTTATCTGATATGAGAATCGCTACCCCAGCCTTCTTTTGAGGCCCATTGGCATGAAAGATGCTTCTCCATCCCTTCACTTTCTGTCTGGGTGTATGTTTAGGTTCAAAATGGGTCTGTTGTAGACAACATATGGATGGGTCCTGTCATTTTATCCAATCTGCAACCCTGTGCCATTTTATGGGTGCATTTAGGCCATTCACATTGAGAGTGATTATTGATAGATATGTTTTTATTGACATCGAGTTACCTTTGAAGGCTTTCTTTCTGTAGACTGTCTCTATATTTCTGTTCAATGCTATTCTTGGGATTTTTCCTCTTTTATAGAACCCCCCCCCTTAATATTTCCTGCAGTGTTGGCTTGGTGGTTGCATAGTTTTAAGCCTTGCCGGTCTTGAAAACTATCTCTCCATCCATTTTGAATGTAAGTCTTGCTGGATAAAGTATTCTTGGCTGCATGTTCTTCTCATTTAGTGCCCTGAATATATCTTGCCAACCTCTTATGGCTTGCCAGGTCTCTGTGGACAGGTCTGACGTTATTCTGATGGACTTCCCTCTGTAAGTAAGGAGCCTCTTTGCCCTGGCAGCTTTAAAGAGATTATACCTACAATTATAATTCCTCAATTTGACTATCAGGTGTTGTGATTGTATAATCTTGGGTGGAGACCCTTCAGCCTCTAGTACATGAATGCTGGTTCCATTCGTGAGATTGGGAAAACTTTCATGAAGGACTTGTTCCACTATATATTCTAGACTTCTTTCTTTCTCTTCCTCTTCAGGGATTCCAATAATTCTGACGTTGGAATGCTTCATGGCATCAGTTATTTCCCTGATTCTGTTTTCGTGGTTTCTAAGTTGTTTGTTCCAGGCTTCCTCCTGATTCTTTCTCTCTATCTGTTTGTATTCCAGATCACTAATTCTATCTTCTGTCTCAGTTACCCTAGCTTTGAGAGAGTTTAGATTAGATTGGAACTCATTGAGAGCATTGTGAACCTCCTCCCTGGTAGCTTTAAGCTCTGCCCTAACATTGTGAACATCCTGTCCCAGTCACTTTAAAGGATTCTAAAGGCTTTTTACACTGTTTACCAACTTTAGTCAAATAACATTTTACTTATTTTCCCCAAACACCATTTTATGATGTTCATAGTGTACTGACATTTACCTAAAGAGAAATTATATTTACATGTAATTTATATGCATTTCTGGTTTATTTGTATCATTGGTACATACATTATTAAACCTTATTTAATGTAAAGATACATAAAGAAAACTCTAACAATAACAGTTTCCTAATTAGAAAAGTAATCATAGAGAAATCTAAATTTCTAGAAAGTAAATTAATGGCTAATGAACTAATTATCTTGAATATGTAAAAACTTGTTGGTAAATGACATTAGTCTTCTCAGGCTGCTGTAACAAAATATCATAGATTATTACTTAAATGATATAAATTTATCTTCTCACAGTCTTGAGACTGGAAGTCCAAGATCCAGGTGCCAGCAAGAATGGTGTCTGATGACAAATTTCCCTTAGATCGCAGACTCTCACCTTTTTGATTTATACTCACATGACTTCTTCTTTGTGTATGCAGAGAGAAAGAGAAAGAGAGAGAGACTTCAAGAGTGAGCCAGCTCTGGCACCTTTCCTTATAAGACATGAAGTTTGAAAGATCAGGGCCCCACTCCAATGAACTGATTTAAATACAATTTCATCCTCACTCCAAAAACAGTCACACTGGTGGTTAGAACCTCAACATATGAATTTGGGAGGGACATACACGTTTAGTCTATAACATGAATATTTAAAATTTGTGATGAGGCTGATAAAAATAATGTTATTGTGGAGCAAAAGGAATAACACAGAGGACATTGGGTGAAGGAAAGGAGAAGTGAGTTGGGGAAAATCAGAGGGAAAGATGAACCATGAGAGACTGTGGACTCTGAGAAACAAACTGAGGGTCTCAGAGGGGAAGTGGGTGGAGGTTGGGAGGGACTGGTGCTGGGTATTAAGGAGGGCATGTATTGCATGGAACACTGTGTTCAGTGCATAAACAATGACTCTTGGAACACTGAAAAAATAAAATTAAATTAAAAAAAGAAGAAAAAGTTATATTTTGAAAAGTAATAACATTGCATATGAAATTTTATCTTAGTTAGGAAATACTGTATAATTAATAAGTTTTGATTCAGATACAATATTATAGGAGTATATATGTAGTTGAAAAATGTCTATTTTGTTTTAGACACTACGTTAATAATAACCACTTTATCCTCAGTCTGAAATTCCAGCCACATATTTTGAAAAGCATTTTGAAATCTCAGTAAAAAATATAGATGATGCTGACATCAAAAAAAAAATAGATGATGAGAAAACTATATTTATAATATGAAATTCAAATATAAATATGAGTGTATATGATATTTTAAAGCACATTTCTAAGGGTTTAAAGGTCATCTGAAAGTTAACTGGAACACAACAGACTTTAAATATTTCCTTGGAAATAAGCAATTCATTAACAGTAATTCTTGAGTGATTATCTCAGAACTATGAAAGAAGAATATCAAATTATTTAAAATATGAATGAATTTATCAACTCTCAACTATTAATGTGGAAGGGCAAACTAGATTATAGTAATCAAATATTAACAAAAGAATATTGGAGCCTGTATTTGTTTCGAAGTATATATATGCATTGTTGGAAAGCAGTGTCAATGGAAGAAGTTATAATTTAAGTAATAGGTATATTGAGAAGAAAAATAAATAAGCTGACCACCTTTTGACACCAAAATTGATTAATAAATGACTGATGATAAGAAAAATAGAATTAGAGAGATGATGAATCCTTTTATAGGGAAAGACAGTAACACTACTTTCTGGAAGAAAAAGAAAGAATATAAGAGAGAAGAAAAAGTCAAATATGAGAGGGGTAAGAAAAGTGAAGAGAGAAGAACAACATGGGAATTTAGAAGAGATGAAACATCTGGAGAGTTGCTATGAACCACTGTGGTTTTAACAGGTAGATGGATAAAAGGCATTTTAACTGAGTTTCATTATGTTTTCTGTGATGTAATCCCTTTTCCACCCTCCAGAATACTGTTATAAAATGTATGTTTCAAATGTAGTCTTATTTGTGTTGGACATATATGCATGTGCACCTGTCCATTTTATAGATCTCATACTGACATGAGTCTTTAAATGGTATCAAAGCATCCCAGGTTTATTTAGGTTACATGACAACAAAGCCAAAAGTTTCTAGGTGGTGGGAAATAGTTGAGTAATATAAATAGCTAGGAAGTATAAAACCTGGATAGCAATATAGAGATTTTATACTTAGATGGGCCCAAAATAGACAAAGAAAAATTTTATAAAGATGCAAATCAGGCACCTGGGTGACTCAGTGGGTTAAGCCTCTGCCTTTGCCTCAGGTCATGATCTCAGGGTCCTATGATGGAGTCCCACATCAAGCTCTCTGCTCAGCAGGAAGCCTGCCTCCCCCTCTCTTTCTTTGCCTGCCTCTCTGTCTACTTGTGATCTCTCTCTCTCTCTCTCTGTGTCAAATAAATAAATAAAATCTTAAAAGAAAAAAAGATGAAAATCTACCTACAGAGATTGCCTGCACTATGGCTTTCCCTTCATGCATCCCCCCCACCCACACAGTCATCTTCCTCCTATTGTCCTTTGTTTTCCTTTTTTCTTTTTTTTTAAGGATTTTGTTTATTTGTTTGTCACAGGGTGGGGGGAGGGATAAAGACAGAGACAGAGAGAGAACAGGCAGAGAGAGTGGCTGGCAGAGGGAAAGGAAGAGGCAGTTTCCATGCTGAGCAAGGATCCTGATGTGGGACTGATCCCAGGAGCCCAGGATCATGACCTGAGCTGAAGGCAGCAGCTTCACTGACTGAGCCACCCAGGTGATCCATCCTTTGTTTTCCTGATCTTGTAATACAAATTTAATTCAAGCAACATCAGGGAGGGAATCACCAGACTTGAAGGCCTGTGCTTATCAGGTAAAGGGACATTTCAGAAATCTATGGACAGATGACTGGAACATTCCAATGTATTGTCACTGCATAAGACCTTTGAAACTTTGGCAATAAGAATAAGGGAAGTAAGGAGACTCTAAGAATATTTGAAGTTAAAAATTTCTATCACTTCAGTGGAAAGAGCATAAAAACAAAATTAGTTTGAGTCATGGAAAACAGAAAGAATAATTTTTTCTTGCAGACAGTTTATGGATTTAGATGATTATTTATTACACATTGCTAAAAATTTTTATGTGGTACATGAACTATGCTATGAACTGATTACAAACCATAAAAATTTAGCATTCATTTTGATGCAAGTGTTTTGACCTTGTGGGATAACTGATGTTCAGAGAGTAGGTGTCTTCTTAAAAGTTACTGCTGATTTCAGCAATGTCACTGAACTACGATGAGACTGAATTAAAAGAGTCCTGTGGAGTCTACTATTCTGACCAAATGCAATAGCCTAGAGGAAGAAAAAAACGTGTATTGAGTAAATGGTTGAAAACAATTTCTGAATGCCTCAGATTCTCTTAATTTCAGGAAAAATACCCAGAAAGAGGGGGAAGAAGCAAGAGATTTTTCAAAACCTTCTCTTGGGATCTCTTTATTCTGCTTGCAGAAACTAAGCACACTTAGCTACATAGATAATTATCAACAAAATTTAAAACTTGTGCTCTAGATTCACACAGTGCCAGTGCTTAAGCCAAGTTTGGCCTAATTCTGTAGTTTATTTGGCAAGCAAATATTAAATAAATGAGAGGGAAAAAAAATCAAAAGGAGTATAATATAAAAATGTTAAGCGTGATATAAAATGCCCATTATGCAGAACAGCTACATCACAGTTTTCTCATTCCTTCTGTTACTCCTTTATCTCGTGTGACCCAGTTTACTTGTTTCTTTTATTTACTTGGTCCTTCTACATCACTTTTGTCCACTCTGCTTTGCAGGATAATTAAAAAACTTTTTCCCAAAATCATTATCACTGAGTTAAGTGTGTTTTGATTGAGAATTTTAAGAGTATAAATTTGCCTAAAATGCGAAGGGTCTGAATTTTGACCCAACTTCTATAATAACAGGTAGTGGCACAGCTTCATAGATGCTGACAGAAGACTCCTGTGTCAGAAACCAAGGATTTCATTCCTTTCAGCAGAGCAGAAAGCATGAGGTTTATGTTTACATTAATTACCCTGGCTCCCAAAGGGAGATGTTGCACATACTGTAAGTTGGGTCAGAGCTGAAGAACCTCAAACCTAGGAAGCCCTCAATCATATCAAAAGATGCTAGCAGGGGCACCTGGGTGGCTCAGTGGGTTAAGCCACTGCCTTCAGCTCAGGTCGTGATCTCAGGGTCCTGGGATCGAGTCCCGCATTGGGCTCTCTGCTCAGCGGGGAGCCTGCTTCCCTCTCTCTCTCTGCCTGCCTCTCCATCTACTTGTGATTTCTCTCTGTCAAATAAATACATAAAATCTTTAAAGAAAAAAAAAGATGCTAGCAAATATACCCAATATGTGGCCTGGAGAAATACATTTTTCTTGTCTTGGTCAAGAAAAAAATCTGTCAAAAAAGAAAGAAAAAAAATCTGCCCTCTGCCCTCAAGGGAGATACTGTCTCTGTCTTCCAAGGGTGTTTACTATACAAACGTCTTGAACAAAATATCAATGCCACTTGGCAAGACTTAAATAAATACAAGAGACATGAAGAGCTGTCTCCATACTGAATCAATCTGCCACACAGGTAAGGGTGGTCACATGCACCTACAGATAACCTGGCCTTCAGAAGAAATCTGGAGATTGGACTTTCCAGATTTACCAAGGAAATGTTTCTAAGAAAGCATCTGAAAGTTTAGGAAAGTGCAAGCCCTCCTGTTTTTCATGTGGTTTTTGCAAAATACAGACATTTAATGATCTATTTATCTATTAAGAAAAACAATAATTGTATTACAGAACTGAGGATGATTGGGGATATCCTATGTAACCACCAAGTGGTAAGTAACAAGATAAGGTTATCAGGAATCCCCTCTCCTGTGACAAATGATAGAGGTCCACATTCTCGAATGAGGGCAATAAACCTGAATGTGAATGATAATTCAAATTCTGGTTGGGACACCTAGGCATTACCTCCAGCTCCAAAGCCAAAATTGATTGTGCAAGAATGGCCAGTGGCAGGAGACCAGCTTTTTAACCCTTAGGACTGAGTTGAGTGGACTGACTCTTATTGGAAGACAATGAACTTTTGTGGAAAAGGGTAGGTCTCATGTGGGAAAGATGATGAATCTGGAAGTAATCAAAATCATCTACTTGACCATTGGGAAGTCTGAGTAAAATATATGACAGGCATTTGGATATCACTGTTCAAGAGAATTCAATTTGAAACAAGACTCAATTTCCAAAAGTTTGAAGGAAAAGAAATTTACCTGGAAATAAATTTACAAGCATAATCAGATTCTGAAAGAGTCAAAAGTCAAGATTATCCTATAAATCCACTTAATTTTAGACTTATTGTATCTTCCCCATTTCCTAATTTGCTTCTGAAAATTATTTGGGGAAACTGCTTATAAAGAAATCTAAATTCCTCCTTCTTTTTTTCTGTTTTTCTTTTTATTTATCTCTCTTTTGGGAGATTTCACCCACTTTTGTGCAAAAACACTTGTGCAAAGGCAAAAAGTAGGGAAATCCTCTCCATATAAGACACTAGAGCTGGTAATCTGACAGCAAATGTAAGCTGATAATTTTGTCAAAGTGAAAATTGGACAAAAGCTTCATGGGTAAAAATTAAAATATCAATCTAAGTAAGACTTAAATAATGAGAAACAAAATTTGCAGCACATTGGGAACACTGGGAAAGTGTTAGCAACAGACTGATATTAAGTAAGATAAATCATTGCTGTGCATGGAACATTTACAAATGCAAAATAAGATATCAATACTACAAAGAAAAATTAATTTAAAAAATAAACTTAGCAATCTGGTAAAAATGCCTCCATTTGATCTGTTTACCTATGTAAGAAATAAAATTTAAAAATGATTGGATTAGCACAGATGAAATGGTTTGACAAAAACTTGTGATAACAACTACAAGCATATCTCATTTTTTTGTACTGCACAGATATTTTATTTTTTACAGATTGAAGTTTTGTGGCAAGCCTGAATTGAGCATGTCTGTTGGTGCCATTTTTTTTTCCCCA
The DNA here is from genome assembly GCF_011764305.1 of Mustela putorius furo. Taxonomy (NCBI): domain Eukaryota; kingdom Metazoa; phylum Chordata; class Mammalia; order Carnivora; family Mustelidae; genus Mustela; species Mustela putorius. The sequence continues at coordinate 5,097,924 of NW_025421305.1, forward strand.
AAAGGATATGCTCACTTCATGTCTCTGTATCACAAATGGTAAATTTCACAATTTCTCAAACTTTTAAATTAATATTATACTTGCTATGGTGATCTCTGATCAGTCATTGTGACTCGCTGAAAGTTCAGATGATGGTTAATATTTTTTTAGTGCTTAAGTATTTTTTGATTAAGGTATGTACATTGTATTTTTAGACATAATGCCATTACACTTAAGAGACTACAGTATGCTAACTTTTATATACACCAGGAAACCAAAAGATTCATTTGACTCACTTTATTGTGACATTCACTTTATTGCAATGGTCAAAACTGAACCTGTAATTTCTCCCACGTATGCCTGTACATAAAATATCCAACAACCACTGTCTACAGTGTAGTTTTTGCAATAATTCTCAAGGTCATTTTTAAAGTGAATGAATTTATCACTGGTTTTCAATTTTATATTCGTTCTTTTTATTTTTGGAGTACATGAAGGGAATACTTTTGGGTATAGTAGGGTTGGAGAATTAGCACAATGATGGTGTTTAGTGATTGATTTAGAAGTACTAGTTGCTTACTTATTATCTATTAATTTAAATGTTTCTTTCGTGTGATCCAAAATATTTAAGAAATTACTCCAGAGAATACTTCTACAAATGAAAAGATATTCTTAAACAATAAATATATTTTTATAATACTGCCTACCACATGGGAGCTTTGTGGTTTGGAAACAATATCTTTCATTAAATTATAAGTTAATGTAAGGGAATTCCATGACATTAAACTTTGTGTACTTATTTTAATATATTGGCATCATAATCATAATTGTTGTCAAGATGTAATATATAGACACACCAAAACACTGTGAGTGTGAAAGAGAGACTGAACACTATCACTAAATGTTTTAGAGGGGAACAGCCTATGCCCCAATAACTGAAGGGGGAATACAATCAAAGACCAAGTAAGTCATGACTAGGGAAGTAACTTAGAAGTATGCATTTTGCTATTTGAGGTACAGCTGATTCCTTTGTGCTTTCTCCAGTGGAGCTAGCAACTGACTAAATCAGTTGTGTACCATCATGCTGCACAAGAAATCACTAGTCTCATCTCAAGCCATCCACACTTATTCCAAATAGTCTTACTGAAGGTGTCTAGGCTGCTCTAGGGACCATGAGCAAGCTAATCAAGTATTACCACTAACTTCTTTCTTTATTTAAGACTAGTGAATACATACAGTCCTCAGTTTCTTTTTAAATTCCTCAGATTGATTTTTAAATTTTTACAACCACGTGGGCAGAAAATGTGTCATTTTGAAGAGCATAACTTCCTCTTAAATTCCTATGGGTTTATCAGAATGAACATTAGCTATCTGAGGAAGTCTGAAAAATAATTATTTACATTTTGACTATTATCATAAAAGGAGGTGTTTATTTCAATTTTTAAAATATGTATTATTTTTGTAATTAATAACTAATGAAAAACATGTATGTTTTGCTAATAAGAGAATAAATGACTTAGAATAGTGCATCCTTAAAAATGCCAGAAAGGAAAACTAGCGTATAACAGTTTGAGGAAACTATTTGCAATATTTGTAACAAAATGTACTATTTTTATTATCATATAAGTAGAATTAATACATAGATTCAGAAAAATTCATACATGGAACTAAATTCCACATGCAAGACAACTACATAAAACTTTGTCTTATTAAAAATCAAGGAAATGCATACTTGATGAAACAGTCTGTTCAAATTTCCAAGGATTTTGTTTAAAATATTAATACGGGCTCTTAGGTGGTATACTTGGTTAAGCAACCAACACTTGGTTTTGGCTCAGGTTGTGATCTCAGGGTCCTGAGATGGAGCCCGGAGCCAGGCTCCACACTCAGCACAGAGTCTGCTTAAGATTCTCTCTCTGTCCTTCTGCCCTGCCCCACTAAAATAAATAAATGTCTTTAAAAGATTAATACTTAAATTGTATCAGATGGAGGAAGCTTTCATATAATCAATACAATTGTAAATAATTATAAGTAATGATGGTAAACTTCTATAGTTAATCAAGAATCTTAAGTAGTATGCTTTGATCAGTATTTTGATTTCTATGATTTTGTTCATTCCATACTTAGAAAGGTTCAACAAGATATATGGGCTAAGAAGAATCTAAAGTTGGAAGAAATTTAAAACATCATGTACAGTGATAGGGATTGGTTAAAGCCATAGTTATTATTATGAGAAGAACTAGCATGTATTGAATATTTTGTATTTTATAGGCTTTGCCCCATGTGAGATACATATATATCAACAATAAATATATTATTTCGTTAATCAGTGTAATTATGTATATAGGTTGTTGTAATTATTTTTATATAAAATAAAAGGAAACAAGTTTAAGGAAGTTAGAATACATGTCCAAAATATAGCTGCTAGAGTCCAGAGGTTATCCCAAGTTTGCAAGACACCAAAATTTGGGTTTTTCAGTATCCCAAATACTTCTATGCTTATGTAAGATAAAATGCAAGAATTTACAAAAATACTTATAGCATATAAAATAAAAGTAAACAATTTAAAGTATAGCATATAAATATAATCCTGTTTGTGTGTTGATGTTCATAAATATATCAAAATATTTTTATTAACCCTGAGTGTTCAAAATACGTGGTCTTAAATGTTATTATAAGATGAGATATTGTTTAAAATAAAAAGTATTATTAAATTTGAATAAAACAATGTATACAGTGAATAAAAAATCAAATGCCAACTAGGCTCTGAATCAGGGAAAGCAATTAGCAAATTATTTCAACAGTGAATATTTATTCCCCTAATAGGGTTAAACATTTGTTTAAAAATGATGACCCGGTTTCATTAACATCATCACTGCATGTAAACAGTGTGATTATTTTCACAAATATTGTAGAATTACACCCATTTTAAACCTCACAGCAGGACTCTGTAATCATGGCAGAAGGTCTTTCTAAAATGAACAGTATTTCTTTCCCAATAGAACCACAAGTAGACAAATGAAAACACTATGAATAATCATGGCTTCCATAAAACAGCAGTAATGTTAATTTTGTATAGTTTAAGAATTATATCTCTTGAGGAAATTTCTGAGAAAAAAACAAAGAATTTTCCTGAAGTGACTGCATAGTACCAAAAGTAGAATAAATATTTTAGTATCAGAATAAGGAATCTATCATTTGCCCATTTTTAATCTAACTATGCATTTTTGAAACTTTATTTGTTAATGTGAAACATTTACTGGAATATAAAACTATATATTCCTTTGACTTTAGTAAAATGAGATTAGCACATGGATTTTTCAAGGAAATTTACTTTGTGGAATATATATGTGTTAAGTAAACATAAACTACAGTGTTTAGAATTTTAAAAAAATAAATAAGAAAGCAATTTAAATGAAAACTCTTCATCTTTCCTTTCTCTCTTGCAAATGTTTTCTTTTAAATTCATATGATGTTAAAGAAAGTTTACTTTGGGGGAAAAACGTTTAATTAAAATATATGTACATAAAATATAAATTTTGTAAGCAAGAATTCTTAAAGGTAGGGTGAATAACAACATGGGAATAGAAGATAAACTAATATATGTTACTATTAAGTATATATATATATATATATATATATACACACAATTTTATATACATATATATGTATATGAAATTAGATAAATGGTGAAGGATAGTTTCCCTAGGTGGCTGAATTAATATTTCATCTTGATTGTTTTATACATTTTTATTTATTTTTTTATTTTATTTAATTGTTTTGATCATTTTCTTGAAAAATATAGTGTGCCATTTGTAAAAATACAGTAACTATGTATACACAGTAACTTTACCCAAGCAACTGGGAAGGATCTGGAATTTTTCCTACTTGCAGTCTAACAAAGTAACATACCACCATTTCACTGATGCTGACAGAAAAGATGTAACTCCTAGATCAGAGAAAAAATACATTATTATTACCAGAAATAGCAGTAGATAGAGTTATAAGTATTTTTGCTGTTTCTGGAGCAGTTTCTGGAGCCTTCTTTCCCATAGAGTCACATGAAGAGGATTACTGATCCCTTCACATTCAGTAGGTGGCTTAAATGGGAGAAATCCTGATGTTAATCCTGATGTTAATCCAAACTTTTTTTTTTCTTTAACCCAGCCTTTTTATACTGAACAGTATGCATGCTCACCTTTCATTCTGGAGGGAGACATCTATCTTCCAAGCTATTTGCTGTAAATACATCTCATACAGATAATCCACAGTAAAGGCATTGAGTATCTCTGACCACAAAAAGTGCTGAAACATATACACTTGAAAAATTGTCTCCTGACCCCTATAAACAAACAAACAAAAAAGAAACTCATTAAGATTTCATATCATACAATATAATCCATTAGGTTTGAATCTACCATTTTGGGGAAAATCATTATTTTGGACAATAGTTGTTCAAAATAAAACTATTCTGAATTCTTGCTATTTAAAAACAAAATGTCACATTTATAGATTTAATAAATAAAAACACTTTGTATTTTACGTTTTTTACACAGTTAGAGTATAGTAATTTCATAATGCACACATTACAAAAAATGGACAAGATAATGTCCTAGGCACAGCATATGACTGGGTGTCAAAATACACAAAATACTGACCAACTAAAACATTAACTAAGAATGTGTCCTTTGACAAGTCACAGAACAGCACTGTGTTTTATTTCATTATTTACAAAACATACAAAATGGACTGGATGATCTCTAAGGAACTTTTAACATTAAAGAGTTAATAAAACTATGAAATGTGTTAGAAGTTTATAAGAATTTGCCTTTTCTTTTTTTTCCCCTCAATGTAATTTATTTCATTTCAACTTGGTGAATTAAATGAAACTCTACTGTATATAAATAAGCTGGTATGGATATACAGAGGAGCTAAATATGAACATTTTTCCCTAAGAAATTTAATATATGGGAAAACAGAACTGCCACATAATTGTATGGGTTGTGCATTACATAAAGCTTGACTGAGTGGGATTCCCTATATGTGTGCATTATACAACCTGACAAACTTTATGAGTCAGTCCATATCAGTATTCCATTGCTATATAACAAATTACCATAACCTTAGCAGCTTAAAGCAACATATATTTATTGTCTTATACTTCCCAATTCAGAAGTCCAGGCCTGGCTTAGCTGGGTCCTCTATTTCAGTGTCAATTACAAAGATTGCAATCAAAACGTCACCTGGACCATGGTTCCATCAGAAGCTCATGTGGGAAAATCTGTCATTTCTTGACAGAGATCATCTCCGTTGGGGAGTAGAACTGAGGTCTCCATTTTCTTGCTGCTGTTGACTGGGATTCACTCCCAGCTCCTAGAGACCACTACAGTTTCTTAACCATTTGATCTCCCCATAAGCCCTCTCACAAGAGGCAGTTTATTTCCTCAAGCTGGCAAGGAGAAGGCCTCCGTTTCCAGTCTATTAAGACAGAAGCTTATAAAACATGAACACAGGAGAGAGTGGGTTCCCCTCACTTTAGGTAGTGTACCCTAATCAATGGGTGACTCCCTGTTATTTTGTCATATAAAATTGGTTAGAAGGATGTCACAGGTTTACTCATAATCAGTGTAGGGACAAAAACATGGGAATTAGGAAATAAGAATTACAGGGGAAAAGAAGTCAACCTAGAGTTTGTCCATTAGATCTTTAAAAAGAAAAACAAAGAACTAAAGAAAAATATACATACTATTGATATTGAGAGTCTACAGCACAATACTCTTGAAAATGGTAATGTGAAATATTATTGTTATTAGTTTAAAGGAAGTTTTAAACACACACACAAATATATATTTTCATAAGACACAAGAAGACATAGTATAAAAACTTTTCTAAGAGCAACACATAAAAAGTGAAGCTAATATTTTATTTGGAGTTATGAAAATGAGATAGCACAAGAAACTAAGTTGTTAAAGTAAATTGATTATTGAAATCAATTTCAAAGTCACTGGATATGAGAAGTATTAATGGATTTTCTGAGAAAACCAAGATAATAGCTAATGCAGTCCCATGGTATTTCTAATAAATTGTTAGTTTTAAAAAATACTCTTGGGCGCCTGGGTGGCTCAGTGGGTTAAAGCCTCTGCCTTCAGCTCAGGTCATGATCCCAGGGTCCTGGGATGGAGCCCCGCATAGGGCTCTTGGCTCAGCGGGGAGCCTGCTTCCTCCTCTCTCTCTGCCTGCCTCTCTGCCTACTTGTGATTTCTCTCTGTCAAATAAATAAAATATTAAAAAAAAAAAAAAAAAGAAAGTACTTTGGTTGGGGCGCCTGAGTGGTTAAACATCTGCCTTCAGCTCAGGTCATGATCCCAGGATTCTGCGATCCAGCCCCTGCATCAAGCCACTGTATTGTGCTCCCTATTCTTTAGGAACCCTGCTTCTCTCTCTCTCACTCCCCTTCTTGTGTTCCCTCTCTCACTGTGTCTCTGGCAAATAAATAAATAAATAAATAAATAAATAAAATCTTTTTAAAAAAGGTACTCTGGTCACCTGAGTTAGACAAATATGCAGAGGCAATTTAATGGAAAACGATTGCTTTTTTCAAAAAAAGATCCTGGAACGTTTATGAAATAATGTACACAATAGATAACTCACACCATATAGAAAATTAGTTCAATAGGATACTAAAGACTAAACCGGAAAATGTAACACTGTAAAGCTTCTGGAGAAGACAAAGGAGAAAATATTTGGAAGTCTGGTTTTGGTAAGGTATTTTTAGATATAAAACCAAAAACCCAAACCATTTTAAGAAGTTGAATGTTATAAAAAATCTGTAAAATTTAGACTTTATCAAAATTAAAACAAAACCTTAACTTGTGAAAGACATTATTAAAAAAAAAAAAGGAAAGCCAAGGCATAAACTGCAAGAAAATATTTAGAATCACATATCTGATAAAATACTCATCCACAATATATGAACATTCCTTGAAAATAATAAGAAAACAAACAATTAAATCTGGGCAAAATATCTGAACAGACTCTTTACCAAAGAATATATATTACTGGAAAATAAGGGAATAAAAAGACAGTCAACATCATTTATCATTAGCTAAATGCAAATTAAGACCACAATGTAACTCCACTATTCATCTATTTGAATGACTAGAATCCAAACACTCATATTAACCAATGCTAATGAAGACAGAGTTCAACAGCAACTCTCATTAATGGCTATGGGAATGCAAAATGGCACATACTCTGGAAAACAGTATCACATAACTTTAACCCTAGACACTAGATGATCCAGCAATTGCACCCTTATATAAATTAAAATTATATCTTATATCACAGAAAATTCTGTACATTACTGTTTATAGCAGCTTTATTGATAACCATCATAAAATGGAAGCAACAGAGATATTCTTCAACAGATATGTGAATAAACAATGCATTTTTACAATGGAATTTATTCAGAGAAATAAAAGGACTAAGCTACTAATTCATAGATCCATATGGATAAATTTAGATACAATTCTCTAAGGGAAAGGAGCCAGATACAAAAGACTACATACATATGATATATTTTCATTCACATGATATTCTAGAAGAGGCAACTATAAAGAATGGAAAAGATCAGAAGTTCCTAGGGATTTGGAGCAGAGTTGATTGTTTATGCACAGGAGAATTTTTAGGGTGATAAAATATATAATTTGCATTTTTGAAAACACAACTCTCCATCCCAAAGAATGTAGTTTAAAATATAAATATTAAGTGCATGGGCATGCACACACACACTCAGGGCATTGTAGATTACATGATGCATTATATACTGTGAAAGATTCATCTGTCTCATATACTGATGACATAGCCTCACTGAAAGTCATGAGGGAAAAGAAGCTGATCTACTTAACTTTGGGGAAAATGTTGATTTTACTGGAAATTCTAAGGCTCAAGGCAAATAGAACTTGCTCTTGTTTATTTTGTTTTCTCACATGAGTAGACTTTAACAATTCTGAAAGAACTCTAAGTGAATATTATTAGTGTTGAAAAAGGAAATAAATGGTGAGTGCTGTGAAGTGTGTAAACCTGGTGATTCACAGACCTGTACCCCTGGGGATAAAAATATATGTTTATAAAAAATAAAAAATTAAAAAAAAAAAAAAAAAATAAATGGAATATAATGAAAGCCAGATTTTTAATTGTCAGAAGATGTTAGAGATAAGCAAGAGGAAAACTAAAATAAACTCTGTCATAATGGATTAAAGTTTGAGACATCATTATCTTCATGTTGCTTAATATACACATGATTTATAGATATTGTAGTAATTATGTGTATATTTGAGTTTTTATGTTTAGATATATTTTCTATTTCTGTCCATTAAGAAGGCCTAGAAGTAGAGACACAGTAGCAGCAACAAAAATACCCAGAAACTCATCCTGGTTTCTAAATACCATTCTACAATAAGCAGAACCAAAGTTCTTGGAAGAATGACTGAGTTTAGGGCTGGTGTGAGGAAAATGCAAGATGAACATAGAGCATCTTACAGTGCCAGAGAGTAAGGAATTTCTCACTAAACAAAGAGATGGCACATCAAAGAAATATGGGAACCAGTCTGAAAGAGTTTCCAATGGCCAAAACTCAACAATTTGTAAAATAAAATAAGTTTATTCATAATCAAATGAAATAGTTTTGGATTGTAACATTCTATTATTAGTTTTTCACTCTTGCTATAATAACACAAACATAGGGATTTGAAGTCACAAATTATCTTACACAGTTGCATAGGTCAGAAGTCCAAAAGGAAGCTCACTAGCAGAAAACTGGGCATGGGAAGGGTAGTATTCTTTTCAGAAACTCCAGAGATTCTGTTCGCTTGTCTGTTCCAGCTTCTAAAGTCTATTTTCATTTACCTCGACTAGTGGCCCTTTCCCTCCATTTTCAGAGACAGCAACATTGCATTCTGACAGTTAATCCTAAGTCTTATTTATCTTCCTCTGACTAAAGTCGGGAAAAAGTACTCGCAAGAACTTGTAAGAGAAGAATGAACTCACCACAGTAATCCAGAGTAATTGCCCCATCTAAAGTGCCTTAACCCTAATCATATCTGCAATCTCTTTTGCCATGTAAAGTAATATGCACAGGTTCTGGGAACTGGAGAGCCATCATCCTGTCCATAAACACAAAATATAAAATGCATAACACAATTCCATACTGACATAAAGAAGTGTTTAAATATATGAAGAGAGAAGAGAGCAAATCTTTATTATAGAGAATTTCAAATAATAAATGTAAATACACCTCTCTCCAGGATGTAGAGCTTTTGGAGGGCTGGACTTACTGACTCATTTCTAAAGAATAGAGTACACATAGAGGAATATAATAACCACAGAATAGACAAGCCTGTCAAATGGTATCTTAACCAAGTGATCAAAGTTAACATCACGGATTATAAGTTATAGTTACATCATGTGTCCCCTGGTATGGTATCTTAAGAAGGCATTTCACTTTTGTGGGTATTCTATTGACCCAAAACCTCTCTTCTGAAATAATAATAATAGCTAACATTAATCATGTGCCACCCATTGTTGAAACACTTTACATGTTCTAGTTCATTTAACATTCACAACAATCCAATACATCCCCATTTTATGAATGGGGAAACTGGATCAAGTTTATGATCCTAATAAATAGCAGGGTCAGGATTTTAACCAGGGCTGTTTGACAGCATTGTGGGTGCTCTTTATCATAGAGCATTGCCTCACTCTGAGATGAAGGAAGTTTGTACAGATGCTGTGGAAGTATTGCTTATCCCAGTACAGGTCTCTTTCCTCTGCCTAGTAAAATATTTCTAGCCACAACCTCTAGTCTGTAATTATTAATATTTTTAACAAGAGCTTTATTGAAATGGAGTTCATATGCCATAACAATCTCCATTTTATTTTAAAGATGTAGTTATTTATTTTAAAGAGAGAGCACAGGAGCAGGAGGGACAGAAGCAGAGAAAGAGAGAGAGAGAGAGAGAGTATGGAATCTGTGTGCTGGGCACAGAGCCCAGACTTGGGGCTTGATCTCAGCACCCTGAGATCACCATCAGAGCTGAAACCAAAAGTCTGCTGCTTAACTGGCTGCACCATCCAGGCACCCCACAATCTCTATTTTTAAAGTATACAATTATGTGATTTTTAAGATATTAATGAAGTTCTACAAACATCACCACTATTTCACTTTAGAACATTTCAATCACCTTAGATGAAACTCATTTCACTCACATTCACCGTACCCCTTCCCCCATAACATCTGGCAATCATTAATCTATTTGTGTCTTCATGGATTCTCCTATACAGGCCATTTTATAGAAATATAATCTTACAATATGTAATCTTTTGTGACAGGATTTTTTTTTTTCATCTAGCATAATGTTTTCAAGATTCATTCATGTTGTTCAAGTCCATTCATTCAGTTTCTATAGCCAAATAATATTTCACTGAATGGTTATACAGTTGAATATTGTTTATTCATTCATCAGTTGATGGGAATTTGAATTGTCCCCACTTTTTGGGTTCTCTGAATAAAGCTGCAATGAATATTTACATATAACCTTAGTTTATCTTGACTGATAACTAGAAATTAAATCATTGGGTCATATAGTAACTCTTATGTTTAACAGTTGATGAACTGCTAAACTGTTTTTACCAAAGTGGCATACTATTTTGCATTTCTACCAGCAATATATAAGAGTTCCAATTTATCCACATCTTTACCAACACTACCATTGTATTTTTGATTATAGTCTTCTAGTGGGTAGAGAGTGGTATTTTTCTCGAGGTTTTGATTTTCATTTCTTTAATGACTAATAATGTTAAATATCTTTTAAGTGCTTATTGGCTATATGTATATGTTCATGGGAGAAATGTTTATCACAAATTTTGCTAACTTTTAATAGAGTTATCTGGATTTTTACTTTTGGTATAAGGAGAGGTTCAATTCATTCTTTTGTAAGTGGTTATTCTTTTGTCCCATAGTTGTTCATTGGAAAGACTATCTGTTCCCCATTGAATTGTCTTAGAAACATTCTCAAAAGTCAGTTAGCTATAACTGTAGGTATTTACTTACTGTTTCAATTCTATTACATTTAATTATATGTCTGTTATTATCCAGTCACCACTTAATGTGATATTAAAAGATGATAAATACGAAGAGAAAGTATAAGGTCACATAAGTAACCTGTTGTTTTTAAGATCTTGTATTTCTGAGAAAAAAATATTTCATTTTCTACTTGGATATCCATTCCCTGGTTGTTTTTTTATTTTTGTTTTAATTTTTGTCTTTTTTCCCCATGATACTTATTTTAGTTCCTATTTAGACTAATGATTTAGTCCTATTTGGGATATCAGAACAGCTCCATTATGGATAGTCATATTGTTTTAAAAACAGCCATAAAAATATCAAATGGCAATTTCAGACATTTTCACTACTTATAATTATGCAAAATATATGTGGGTCTACTTGGGTATATCCCATGTAATTCATTTAATATAAAACTGGATTGTAATTAAAAGCAAAAATATAAATGAGTGCTACTCATATTATTTATTTTAGTAAGAATGTGAAGGGATATTTGCAAAGTGCATTTTTAATGTACTCAATAATACATGGATTTGTCTTATTCTTATATTTCATGTTGAAAGGTAATAATAATTTACAATATAGTATTTTTAATTTTAAATGTGGTACCTATGATGTTTATGTAGAAAACAAAGATATTAATAAATAATGATGTACAGTTTGCTTACAAATAGGTTCTTTGTATTTTATGTGAGAAACATGTGGAAGTTGAAACAAGTCCACATGTGCTTGTAAAGTCCCTTTGATGGGATTTCCATGGCTTCATTCTCTTAAAGTAGCTCATGCATGGCTGTTTAAATTTTTTGTTAAATTTTAGCAGACTTCTTTTTTTTTTAAATTTTTTATTTTTTATAAACATATATTTTTATCCCCAGGGGTACAGGTCTGTGAATCGCCAGGTTTACACACTTCACAGCACTCACCAAAGCACATACCCTCCCCAATGTCCATAATCCCACCCCCTTCTCCCAAACCCCCTCCCCCCGGCAACCCTCAGTTTGTTTTGTGAGATTAAGAGTCACTTATGGTTTGTCTCCCTCCCAATCCCATCTTGTTTCATTGATTCTTCTCCTACCCACTTAAGCCCCCTTGTTGCATCACCACTTCCTCATATCAGGGAGATCATAGTGTCCAGAATCTATAAAGAACTTAGCAAACTCAACACCCAAAGAATAAATTTTAGCAGACTTCTTACATACTTGTATGGTAGTCTGTCCTTTCTCTGCTATAGGTGAAATAGTCCATTTACCACGCATCTCAAAGAGATGGCTGATCTTTCCCTTCTAGCAATTTGGTTGCCATAAGACCTCATTTCACTGATGGGTTCAAGAAAATTTATGATTTTGTAGTTTCCTTCTGAATTTTTCTTGTTAGGTAGGAGAGATATTTTTTCTAACTTTCTGCATCCTAGGCAGAGATAGAATATAGTGATTCTTTAGCAGATTACTGTTGAGAACCACTGTAATAAACAAGTAGAAATATAGCTTTTGAAATTTGTGCAAACTTAAAATATACTTTAAGGATTATAATAAAACCTGTATTTATATAAAGACATAGCCAAGTATATATGAAAGATTTCAGAGGTTGCCAGAGTATAAAATCACAGATTTGTTGTAAAGGAATCTATTAACCTGATAGATGTCCCTGTTCAAAACTCCCAAAGATACGTTCTCAAATTTAGGATAACACGCACACCACACATAACATAGTCTCCACATTTTTCTTTGGTCCTTCACTTATTCCTAAGTTATCCACGACATCCTCCATTCTGATTAAGTCACACTTTACTTGTTTTTTACACTTCACTTGCTCTTCAGCCACATTTCAAGGCAACTGTAGTATTTGCTTCCTCTGTTTGGGACTCTCACCGGCATATGCTATGAGTCCCATTTTCCAGAGATGTCTGTCTTAACTACTTTCTAAAATAAAACAAATGAAATAAAATGAAACAAAATGAAATTAAATAGTGAAAAAAGAAAAAAAGAAAAAAAATGCCTTCGTTCCCTAGATTCTTATATTCTTCTCCTACCTTAATTTTTCTTCATAGTTCCCATCCCCCAAAACCATTATTTGTTTATTTTTGACTTCTGAATTGCCCCAGCATAGAACATCGCTGGTCATAAACTAGTCATATATATACTAAATATATAAATATGAATGTTAATGAAAAATAAATCAAGAATTAAAGACACTATCAAAAGTTTACAGTAAATTGAAATTGTTTAGTGTCACTCTATGGTGGTAATACATCACTGAATATTCTGGGAAGATTCTCTAAATGGGACAAGAGAGTCTCTTGGTATTATCAGGTAATGTTTTTTCATTTAGTTTTACAGGAAATGTAATAAGTTATTGGAATATTAATATGACCTTTCAACAAAGTATACAATGATATAAATGTTTTTGCGAAGAGATGCTTAATATGAGCAAGAATAAATGTATAGTGTCTAAAGGTCTTTTTTTTCTCTCACAGAATCATGTTTTCGTGAGAATTGTGATAGACTGATTATCTTTCCACTGAAGCAGCCACCCATCTATCCATCTTTTTGGCTTTCCATTTAGCGACTGACCAAGATGGCTATAATATTCCCTTCAGCTTAACTAAATTTTAGACAATTTTCTTCCAGACTATAGTCCCCTGACCTTCTTTTTCTCAGAGCATTTATTTTACAAAATTTGCAATTGTAAATTCTTTCTTTGCCCCTTTGAGATGTAAATCTTCTCCTAGTCTCTTGACAATTTTATAACCAAGGAAAATCATTCTCCAGGACCTGGGAGCCCTGCCTTCGAAATGTAATCATCAAGAAAAATAATTCCCCTGTCTCCTCTCTGCGGCAAGATAGGAACCTAACTTAAATTAATGTCAATTAGCAAGTACAGGTGGCTTAATCACATTGACCAACCTCCCCACCAGTATCTTCTAGTACATTTCCATTAGCTCACTTCAACACTTAAAAACTCTCCTGCCTTTTGTTGCAGAGAAGTTGAGTTCAATCTCTCTCTCACATTGTAACAGTGTTGAATAAAATCTTCCTTGACTGTTTAAGTAATCCAGTGCAATTTTCTCTGATACTATCCATCTAGCACTTGATAGAGACTGCCCAGGTTTGAACCCAGATGCCACCATTTAAAGGTTATGTTACCTTAAGAAATATTTTAACCTCTCAGTAATAAATTCACTCACACATAAAATGGAGAAATAAAGCATCTGTTCCAAAGATGTGTTAAAAGAAGTTAATGTAATAATGTAATGTGCTTATATCAAAAAATTTGATAAGAGATAAATCTTAACTATTTATGAAACTTTCCAAGTCTCAAATAAAATAAAAAAATTATTCAGATGCCATTCTGGGCCTTCATTTTTCCCAATTTAAATAATGAGAAAAGTATGATGACTTTCTGAAGCTGTACTGTTACTCTTACTCCCCAACACGATAGTCATCTTATCATAATTGTGGATACTCAGACAAAAGCCTCAAGAAATCTCAACTTATTTTCATCTTCATTACATGTATTCAGGGTCCCAAGAGACCAGGATTTTAGAAATTTTGGAAAGTATTTAAGGCATCTTATATCTAGTACATCTAGTATACAGAAAATTAAAAAAAATACAGTTTTAACCATATGCAAATTCTTTCCTTTTTCTTGGTGTTTACAAAGAAAGACGGTCTGGAGTTAGGGACTCCCTATTTTTCTTTTAATTCCAAACACATGTCTTACTCATGGAGATAAATATTCAAAGGACACAATAAGAGGAGATTAAGGAAAAGGGAGACCTGTGGCTTGCTGGGAAATAGCAAATGCTTTTGGGTTAACATGCCACAAGGATATCAAAATGGGGTCTATTTCTGAAATCATGTTATCATATCATTTCTACATATACAGTCCTTAATAGCAGTGTTTGGTTTCTGTTGATAATATCTACAGAATTGGATTTCTCTTACATTTCAGCCCTGTGATACTGATGACAATACAGAAGCATAACTTTTTACAGTTTTCCCTCTTATGTTTTCGTTTTCAGTAAAAATTATGAAATTTGTTTGAGACTCTAGGTTTTTTTAATGATGTGTTTATTTATTTTATTTAAATATCTTGGTACATCCACTACAGGGTTTAAGATTACATCATCATTCTGTAGCAAATCTGACATCCATTTCTCGACATTTTTCTGTTGAATTCAATTGTCTATTTAAGTTATACAGTCTCCAAAATCTTTTCCTGAAAATCCAGATTTATTTGAAAAATATTCTTGTTTAGATAGCCATTCTCACAATATCCATATATACAGCATAGATTTTGGAAGTCAAAATAGCCAGTGTATTAAAAGTTCTTGCCTTGTATAAATCTTACCAAAGAATTTTAGAACAAGACAACTCATGAGTATCTGTTTTCTTTTTATGGCAAATAACAAGACATGTTTCCTTCAAACCTCATCAGCTATTTGACCAATACAAAAGAATTGACTTACAAAGTTTATTTCTGTTGAGAAGAGAAAACTTGCAATTTCTATGATGCAAACACAATAGAAAAACTACCAAGTCCCTAGTCAGTTGATTATATCTAAAGCTTCCCAACCTTTGTAGGACAGTTATTTTTATAGGGTCCGTATGGATCTGCAAGTGGCATTGACATTTTCGGGTCTTTGTTTGTTTTCCCATTTGAATCCTCAAGGATATGCAGAAGCTTGGCTGGGCATTTGGTTAGTCAAGTGTTATTGCTGGCCTCTGTTTCAGTATTTCATTGGGGGATTTTTGTCCTAATCAAAATAAATAGGCTGTTTCATACCGAAAGTGATCTTATTGACAGATCCTAAAAATGTTAAATGAGCAACCTATCTTAGAAATGTTGTGTTCTAATTTAAAATCATTACAGCACTGGAGCCTTGACATGAAGTTATTTGTTATAATTTCTTATTTGGTTAGTGTAAACTACTCCATGTATTTATTGTTTGATTTTGGCCTTGTTTATAATTATTAGCACAATAGTTACATTTACATTTACAACTTTAGTCCGAAAAAAATATAGCAAAAATAAAAATTATTTCTGTTTTATTATTATTATGTATTATTGACTTCACAGTTGCTAAACTGATACTTAGGTATCTTAGTATTTATCAGTCATGAGTTTTTCAATAATTTCTATGACTTATCACATTTATTTTATACAGTTTTTTCTAGACATGTAAGGACAATGTCATTTGGCTCCTTTTGTAACTCAAACTTGTCCTCCCCCACACCCAGCTCCAGGCAAACAAGCAGCAACAGCAACAAAAACACTACCAAAAGACAAAAACTGTCTTTTTGTTTTTCAAAAGACAAGACTTTTGAAAAATATTTTGTATGCTAACTGTATAAGATTTCACTCTAAATATTCTTAGATTCATTATTAAGAAATTAGTTAAGAGACAGCTATATGTAAAAGTATATGCTTTATCTTAAATAAGTGCTGCATTTTTTTCTAGGAAATATGAGATATTTCTTATGTTATTGAAATAATCTCTAAATTTAAGAGTATATTATAGTGATTAGAGGTGCACAGTCCAGGAACAAGCCATTGGGTTCAAATCCTAGCATTCTCTTTCACTGTAGTTTTTGATATGTTACAAAACCAATAATAAAACCTATTTCATAGTATTTATATAAGGAGTAAGTAAATTTATGTAAACATGGTTAGATAGTGTTTGGCATATATAAAACATGCTGTTAATATGATATTATTAACAGCATTTAACTTGACATTTTGACTTGACATTCCTTTGTTCAGTTGTTGAAAACCTATAGCATTAGCTTTCTTCTTCTGTACTGTAAAAAAATAAAATAAAAGAAAAGAAGAGGAAAAGAAATAAAAGAAAGAAAGAAAGTAGAAAGGAAGGGTAAGAAGGAAAAGATGTAGAGAACTGGTTTAAAAAGGATATAAAAAGGTGCCTGGGTGGCTCAGTGGGTTAAAGTCTCTGCGTTCGGCTCAGGTCATAATCTCAGGGTCCTGGGATTGAGCCCCATATTGGGTTCTCTGCTCCGTGTGAAGCCTGCTTCCTCCTCTCTCTCTCTCTGCCTGCCTCTCTGCTTACTTGTGGTCTCTCCCTGTCAAATAAATAAATAAAATCTTTAAAAAAAAGGATATAGATATATAAAGCCAGAAAGAATAAAATGAATGATAATCAAGACAGTGTTATATAAAAGTATGTCTTTATAAAACTATATCCTTACATAAGGAAGAACAATGTTATTAATATGACTAACAATTTGATAAATATTTCTGGTTATTTCAATACCCTTGATCTTTGATATTCTAATCTTGCTTATTCAGAGGTCTCTAAAACTCTGAAATTCAAATATATTAAAAAACTGAATATATGGGACAAATAAGAAAATCAGAAAAACATTAAGTATAAGAAAGATTGAGCCAGTTAAAATAACCTGAATTGTTATGACTAAGACATAAATTGAAACAATGTATGAAAGCTAAAGCTACAAATTATACTTTTCCTAATTAAGCATTCTTTTTTTCCAAATCCATTTTTATTTTATTTTATTTTTAAGATTTTATTTATTTATTTAACACAGAGAGAGAGAGATCGATTACAAGCAGGCAGAGGCAGGCAGAGAGAGAAAGGAGGAAGCAGGCTCTCTGCTGAGTATAGAGCCCAATGTGGGGCTAGATCCCAAGACCCTGAGACCATGACCTGAGAAAAAGCAGAGGCTTCACCCATTGAGACACTCAGGTACCCCCTCAAATGCATTTTTAAATGCTTTATAGATAAGATTATTTGGCATTTGCTTCTTAGTATCTGAAGAAAGACTTCTTTGTCCTAATAAAAAGGATATACATTCAAGCTTGAGACTGGGGCTAGAAAGCACTGCTCTCCCCCACAAATTCTAATTAAAGTGTAAGTCTATGGCTTATTTGCTGTTGATCATTATTTGGGCATCATTTTCCTCATCTGTGAAATAGAGATAAAAATATACTGCATGTCTTTTAAAGATAATTGTTCAGAGGAATAACTTAGATAATCAATAAAATCATTTTATTAACTCAAAACACATCCTGGTTATTTATTAATTGCAGTCATATTTGTGAATGACCAATTAAATTTATAGTTATATTAAATATTCAATAAATCTTTCAAGGTCAGTCTTCTACCATTTTTCAAAAAATTAAGGAATATTTTTAGAGCAGTATTAAGTTTATAGTAAAATTGAGCAGAAAGAACTGAAAATTACCAATCACCTTATTTCCCTCCACCCTGGGTTTCCTCCATTATTAACATTTTGTATCACAGTCGTGCATTTCTTACAACTGATAAAACAATATTGATGTCTAAAGTCTAAAACCTAAAACCCACAGTTTACATTAGGGTTTACTCTTTATGCTGTACAGTTTTAATGGATTTTACCAAAAGCATGACATCATGTATCTACCACTACAGTAGCGTATTCACTGCCATAAAAATCCCTTGTCCTCCACCTAGTCACTAATACCCCCCACCCAACAACAAACAACTCCTAGAAAACACTGATCTTTTTACGTTTTTGCCGTTTTGTGAATTTCATATAGTTTGAATCACACAGGATGCAGCTTTTTCAATGAGGCTTCTTTCACCTACCAATAGGTATTTTAGTTTCCTTCATGTCTTTGTATGACTTGATGCCTCATTTTTTAAATCACCAAATAGTGTTCTGTTGTGTGGATGTACCATGGTTTGTTGAAAGGACATCTTGTTTGTTTCCAATTCTTGGTAATTGTGGGGGGAAAAAAGCTGCTATAAATACCAGTGGACAGGTGTTTGTGTGGACATATTTTTTCAACTCATTTTGGCAAATATCTAGGAGCATAATTGCCTGATTATACGGTAAGGCTGTTTTTCTTTTTAAGAAATTGCCAAACTGGGGACGCCTGGGTGGCTCAGTTGGTTGGACGATTGCCTTCAGCTCAGGTCATGATCCTGGAGTCCCGGGATCGAGTCCCGCATCGGACTCCCAGCTCCATGGGGAGTCTGCTTCTCTCTCTGACCTTCTCCTCATTCATGCTCTTTCTCACTGTCTCTCTCTCTCAAGTAAATAAATAAAATCTTAAAAAAAAAAAAAAAAGAAATTGCCAAACTGTCTTCTGAAGTGGCTTTATAATTTGCATCCCCAGAAGGCAAACAACAGTGAAATTTCCTGTTGCATCATTTACCCATCAGCATTTGGTGTTGCCGCTGTCTGGTATTTTAGTGTAGTAATATCTTAATTATTTCACTTGCAATTTCCTAAATGTATATAATATGCAATTAGAAACTTTTTAAATATTTTAAAATTTTTAAAATTTTTAAATTTTTAAAATTTATTTTTATAAATTTTTATATTATATAATATATAATATATATTTATAAATTTTTAAATTTTAAAAAATAAAATTTTTAAGTAGATGTATTTGACATCTACATATCTTCTTTAGTGAGATGTCTATTAAGATGGTTGCCAGAAGGGAGCGAGTTATTGGCAAAATGGGTGAAGGAGAGTAGAACATACAGGCTTTCAGTTTTGGAGTGAAGAAGTCATGGGAATAAAAGACACAGCATAGGAAATATAGTCAATGACATTGTAATTGTGTTGTATAATGACACTTGATAGCTAGACTTGTGCTGAACACAGCATAATTATAGAAATGTATATCTGAAACTAATGTAATATTAGTTTAATATTAATAAAAAAATTAAAAAGATTTTTCCCATGTTTTAACTGAATTATTTATTTTCTTATTATTGGGTTCCAAGTGCTCTTTTGTATTTTAGATACAAGTCTTTTCTGAACTACATGCATTGAAAATATTTCTCCTATTCTGTGGCTGTTCTTCTCACTCTTGTAACAGGGTCTTTACACAGCGATATTATCTGAAACTTCACTGTCAAATCCAAAGCCACTTAGGTTTTCTATTATTACAATACAGATATTTTACAGATTTATTTTTTACATTTATGTTTATGATCCACTTCGAATTAATTTTTGTGAAGGTATAAGGTTTGTGTCTGGATTCATTTTTCTTGTATTTGGATGACCAGTTTTTCCAGCAATGTTTGTTGAAAATACTATCTTTTTTCTATTGGGATGTCATTGATAATTTGTCAAAGATCAGTTGACTATCCTTGTGTATGCTTATTTCTGGACACAAATCTGTTCCCTTGATCTAGTTGTCCTATATGTCACCAATTCCACACTGTCCTATTACTGTAACTTTATATTAAGTCTTGAAGTTGGATGGTGTCAATCTTCCAACTTCATTATTTTTCTTCAGTATTGTGTTGGTTATTCTGAGACTTTTTTTCCCACAGAAACTTTAGAATCCATTTGTTTATAAACACAAAATAAAAGTTACTGGGATTTTCACTGGGATTGATTTGAATTTATAGATCAATTTGGGAAGAACTTTACAGATCGAGTTTTGGAAAAATTGAGATCTTAGCAATAATGTCTTCTTAACCACAAATGGGGAAATGTTAAGTCCTTTGATTACTTGCATCAGTTTTGCAGCTTTCCTTATACAGTTTGAAAATATTTTATTTGATTTATAAGAATTTCAATTGTGGGGGTGTTAATTAAAGGGCTGTTATACTTTTAGCATCCAATTTTGATTCTTCATTGTTTATATATAGGAAAAATTTATTGATTTTTTTTCCTTACAACCTTGCTATAATGGTTTTTGGTTAAAAGATTTTTTTTTTTTTTTTGGTCATATCTCTGCTATTTAGTACATTGACAATCATGCCATCTGTGAACATAGAGATTTATTTTTCCTTCCTAATCTGTATACATTTCCTTATTTTATCATACTTTATAAGCTAGAAGATCCAATACAGTATAATGTCAATGAATTATAAAAGATGTGTCTTTTCTCTGTCTGTACTCTGCCTTGACCTTCTTTTGTGGACCTCAAGGTATGCCAGGTACTTATTCTGGGACCTGTGAGTAATAAGCTTCTCTATTTCACTTTGTTGAAATTGTGGTTGGTTGCTGAAACACAACTCACCATCCAACACCTTGTACTCCACTTAACAATTGTTAATTTGACAAGTTTATAACAAGACAGTTCTTTTCGATTTTTTTTTTCTGTTCTCAATTTCATTGATTTCCATCCTGATTTTATTATTTATTTTTTTTCCTGTTAACTTGGGATTTAATTTGCTCTTCTTTTTCTTATTTCATAATGTGGAAGCTTAAGTCATTGGTTTTAAATCCTCCTTCTTTCAAATACATGCATTAATGCTGTAAATTTCCCTCTAAGCACTGCTTTTCCTGCATCTCACAACTTTTGACAATTTGTATTTTCATATTAATGTAGTTCAAAATATTTTTAAAGTTCCTCTTAAGACTTTTTTTTTGACTCATGTGTTATTTAGAAGTGTGATGTTAATCTCAAAATACTTTGGGGTTTTCCAGCTATCTTTCTATTATTAACTTCCCTTTAATTCCACATGGTTTAATTGCATACTTCATATCATATCTATTCTTTTCATTGTATTAAGAAGTGTTTTGTAGTCCAGAATGTTTTCCATCTTGGTAAAAGTTCAATGTGAGCTTGAGAAGAATGTGTATTCAGTGAAGTTTTTTTTTTTTTTAAAGATTTTATTTATTTATTTGTCAGAGAGAGAGAGAGAGCGAGAGCGAGCACTGGCAGATGGAGGCAGAGGGAGAAGCAGACTCCCCGCCGAGCAAGGAGCCTGATGTGGGACTCGATCCCAAAATGCTGGGATCATGACCTGAGCCAAAGGCAGCTGCTTAACCAACTGAGCCACCCAGGCGTCCCTCAGTGAAGTATTTTTAAATGTCCATTAGATCCATTTAATTTATGAGACTGCTCAGTTCAACTATATTCTAACTGATTTTCTTCCTGGTGGTTCTGTCAATGATTGTTAGAGAGCTATTGAAGTGCCCAACTATAGGAGTAGATTTGCTTATTTTTCCCTATAGTTCTATCATTTCTGCTTCAGGTGTTTTGATGTTGTGTTATTATAGGCATACACATTAAAGATCATTATATCTTTTTTTTTTAAGATTTTATTTATTTATTGACAGAGAGAAATCACAAGTAGATGGAGAAGCAGGCAGAGAGAGAGGGAAGCAGGCTCCCTACTGAGCAGAGAGCCCGATGCGGGACTCGATCCCAGAACCCTGAGATCATGACCTGACCTGAGCCGAAGGCAGCGGCTTAACCCACTGAGCCACCCAGGCACCCTTTTTATCATCATGTGGTATCTCTCATTACGCCACATGAATTTTCTATTTGCCCAACAGCTTATATTTTAAAATAATTCAAATATTTCAAGTGTTTAGAAAACAGACAGCCATATACTTATTTATTCAGATTAATTTATGAAATAATACATTTAGTTTGACATCTGTATTAAAGGACTCCCATAGCTCCAAGTTTCAAATTTGAGTGTGAATATAAAAATATTCTTTTGTTATTACTTAAATTTATAAGTTTAATTAAAGAAGAAGGAGGAAGGGAAGAAAGGGGGGGAAAGATATTTTCCTTGTTTTGAACTTTGCTTTCCAAAAGCTACTCTAGCTTTCTTTTGATTAATTTTAGCGTGGTATATCTTTCTCCATCCCTTTGCATTCGTTATTGAGCCTGATGTAGTGCTCAATCCCAGGACCCTGAGATCAGGACCTGAGCTGAAGGCAGAAGCTTAACCACTTAAGCAACTGAGCCACCTAGGTGCCCTCAGGAAGACTTTGTTAAGAACAGCTAGGTTTGGCACATTTCAAAATTGTTACTTTTTCCTTTTCCCTGCTGGAAGCATGACAGGGTATCTCTTTGATTTTTACAGTGAAAAACTGGTAAGACCCCTGGAGGTTAAGTTCAAGGAAGTGTGAGTGCCCCCTAAGACTGGTCCCCCTCAGAGTTTTTAACCCTCAAGCTAGCCCACATTGAACCTCCAGGAATTTATCAGTTATAGCTTAAAGTGTTCCTATTGACGCTGGTTTTACCTGCAGACTTCTGTTGGCAGAAGTTATGATTCTCTATAGCCACCTCTCTCTTCAATTTGGGGACACAATTTGCCTAGTGTCCTCCATCACTCTGAAGGACCTGAGAAAAGTTGGTGATTTTCTGTTTGTTGAGAAGAAGAATAAAACTTCTTGTGAGAACGAGAGAGATGATTTCCAAGCTCTTTACATGTTGGACTGGAAACTGGAAGTCTCTTAATTATTAAGCACGAGTAAGTGGTTTTTCTGTAAGAAATAATTTCATTTATATAATAAAATAATAGTATGTCAAAGATTGTTAGAAATTTTGAGATTCTCTCATCTAACACATCCGTTGTATACATCAGAAAATGTAAGCAGGGCGCCTGGGTGGCTCAGTGGGTTAAGCTTCTGCCTTTGGCTCAGGTCATGATCTCAGAGTCCTGGGATCGAGTCCTGCATCGGGTTCTCTGCTCAGCAGGGAGCCTGCTTCCTCCTCCTCTCTCTCTGCCTGCCTCTCTGCCTACTTGTGATATCTGTCTGTCAAATAAATAAATAAAATCTTAAAAAAAAAAAAGAAAAAAGAAAATGTAAGCATAAGTCCCATAAAACTACACTTAAGAACTTGATATCCTGAGTCCTCACTCAGGACTCTTTTCTCCTCATCCATAAATGAAATAAAGCAGCTAGGTGAAAGGATTAGAAACATGTGAAACCCTGATATCTATTCTTACTGCTTTTCTGTCTGAAACAGAACGTTTTAGAGGAAAGACAGTGCAACTCGAATCCAAAGGAACTATTAGGGAGAAGGTGGAATGAATTGGTTGCATCAGTGTAATTATTAAAATGGTTGGATGCAGGGCTTACAAATAGGGTCAGCTTATTCTCTTTGTCTTTATACAAGATGGACAGAAAGAAAAAGGAGGTGACAACTCTCAAGAACTCAGCATAGTTAGATGTCACTTAATGAACTGACTGGTATTTGACTGAAGAATCTGAAAAATTAAATGAGGAGGCTAAACCTGATGAGTGGAAGAGAAGTATTGGTCTGGGTTAAAGGTAACAATAGCTTATTAAACTTTAAAAAAAGATAGGAAAATGTGCAATCTGTGTTTGAATAACCTGGTCTCTGACATTCTTAACAGGAAAGGTTGTTTCATCTGGCTTTACATTTTTATTATGCATTTTATCTTAGGGAGTATAGCACATCTAATTAATGTACCATGATAAATGGAGTTTCTGTATCATTAGAACCTACTTATAAAGAATGAAAAGGGACCTCCATGTGCAAACACAGAAAAGTTAATCCCTAGCTATCAAAGGTTCATCTCCTGCAAAGTCATTTCACTTTGCTCATACATTTAATAGGAATCATTTATATAATATTCAGGCAAAGGGAGAAAAACTGCAAAAAAAAAAGTTTTAATTGAGTTATTCAGCCATCAATTCAGGCTTGTCAGATTGTAAGAAGAGAAATTGAGATAGAAATCCTGTGAGAGGAATTCCTACTTTAAAAAAAAAATAAGAAAAGAGCCTAGAAAAGCCCAAGTGGATCTTTTCACTGTTCTGAAATGGGGAGGAAATTTGCCAATTATTGTAATTTTTAGAAAAGTGAAACTTTCAGAGGCATTCTATTATGCTTGGGTTTCTGGGAGCCAGCTTCTCCAGTCTCTAATCTATGCAACATTTTTAATATACTTACCTTAACAATGACCTTTTCAAAAGAATTATTTGATACAGAGAAATATACATTGAAGGCAAACTGAGATGTGTATTTGCAAGTTTTACCTTAGAAGTATCTTTTATTAGTCACTATATGAAAGGTATTTCCAAGAATTCATTATGGGAAAACTTTAAGTTATTTTACTCTCATCAAAGAGAAGGTGGTTTAAAAGGCTGATTGAATTCTCTGTGGATAAAAGAGATAAAAAGTTGTCATACCCTTGCACGTTTACAAGCTGGAACTTTATTGCCTCAAAAGACACTTATAAAACACACTGGCCATATTGACTAATTTGCCAATCTATACGATACACCTCTCTTATCTTTCTCTATCACTGGTGCTTTTCCAGTCAAAATTCATTTTTTAACATTGTAAGTGCATTTGGAGGTCAAACTAACCAATAGAATTCCACTACGCTTGTGCAGAAGAGATGATGCAATAGAGACTTCTCTATTGTATAAATCTAAATAAAGAACAAATATATTACATCGCATGATATTTTTATACATTTCTTAGAACTTTTTAACACACATTGAAAAATTGAGTATTTAAAATAGAAGAACATTGGTAAAAGATAAGGAATATTTCAGGCTAGAGAAATTAAGGTGTTTAGCCTTGTATTTATATATTTGAAAGGTTTGTTGTATGTAAAAAGTAGGATGTTATTGAAAAAGCAGAAATCTAAGATTAAATAAATATTATTGCATGGTTTTCTGCTTTAAGTTATCATTTTAATTCATTATTCTCCTTTTAACTAGACAACATTGTATAAGGAAGGGTCACAGAATTAGGATTCAAGAACTAGCTCTAATGTAGCTTGTAATCTATGTGACTCTATGGATTAAAATGAGTGTTATTAAATGAAGCCTCTGCTACCACTTTTAAAGTTTTTTAAATATAATTCCCATTATAAAGTAAAGTTACATGTAAAGTAAATGCTCTAGGTCTTTCAGTCTCCTAATATATCCTATAAACATATGTGTGTGACACATCAATAAAATTATATTTATATAAATCCTTATGATTGTAGTTAACATTGTTACAGGTAAAATGCTTTTTCTTCTTTTTTAAAAATTTTTTATTTATTATTTTTTTAAGATTTTTTAAAAATTTATTTTTTATTTTCAGCATAACAGTATTCATTATTTATTTTTGCACCACACCCAGTGCTCCATGCAATCTGTGCCCTCTATAATACACACCACCTGGTACCCCGACCTCCCACTCCCCACCCCTTTAAAACCCTCAGATTGTTTCTCAGAGTCATAGTCTCTCATGGTTCACCGCCCCTTCCAATTCTTTTTTTTTTTTTAATTTTATTTATTTATTTGACAGAGATCACAAGTAGGCAGAGAGGAAGGCAGAGAGAAAGGGAAGCAGGCTCCCTGCTGAGCAGAGAACCAGATGTGGGGGTAAATCCCAGGATATTGGGTATTGAGCTGAAGGCAGAGGCTTTAACCCACTGAGCCACCTAGGTGCCCCTAACATGCTTCTTCTAAGATGATAGCAATGGTATGTTAGTCTACATCCCTTTTCATCTCAACCTAGAGAACTCAGTGCTGTCCTCTTAACTAAACATTACTACCCAACACCTTTTTGTTAACCACTTTTAAAAATATTTTATTTATTTATTTGACACAGAGCAGAGGGAGGGAAGAATAAGCACAAGCAGGGGGAGTGGCAGGCAGAGGGAGAAGCAGGCTTTCAGCTGAGCAAGGAGCCTGACATGGGGCTCGATTCTAGAACCCCAGAATCATGACCTGAGCCAAAGGCAGACACTTAACTAACTGAGCCTCCCAGGTGCTCTGTTAACAAGTTTGCTAAAAAAAAAAACAAACCAAAACAAAACAAAACTTATTTATGTCATTATTTAATCCATTGAGCATTATTTTCCAGGAAAATATTTTGGGAATATAAAAGAGACAAACTATTTCTTGAAGTGAAAACTTGAAGTGAAAGTTCAGTTTCCATCCCAGAATTCCCCACTTCTTACTTTTTATTTTATTTTATTTTTAAAAAGATTTTAGTTATTTATATTGTGAGAGAGAGAGAAAGAGAGAAAGAGAGAGAGAGAGAGAGGTGGGTGGGAGAGGGACAGGAGAGAGAATTTCAAGCAGACTCCACACTGAGCCAAAAGGCCAACGAAGTGAGGTTGTGCTTCTTCATCTCACAACCCTGAGGTTATGACCTGAGCCAAAATCAAATCAGATGCTTAAGCAACTGAGCCACCCAGACATCCCCTACTTCTTACTTTTTAAAGCATATAGGTATTGGAATCTAAGATCAAATGGGGAGAAAACAGTGCCTTAAGGGATTATCAATTCTGCATATATTTATTTAACATTTTGGATGTGCTTTATTAGACTGTAAGTTTCTTAAGACATGGTCATGCCTTATTCAAGTGCCAAGAGTAGAATACTCTGCATATAATGAATGTTGAATAAATGAGTGAATGAGAGAATGAGTGGATAAAACTGGCATAGCACTCTCCTAATGAGATAAGGGGAGAATTATGAAGACAATCTTGGTCACATAGATAAAGTAGGAATAGCTACATTTAAACTTGTATTATTATTATTATTTTTTTTTTAGTAAGTTATTGCTTTTTTTTTTTTTTAATTTTTTATTTTTTATAAACATATATTTTTATCCCCAGGGGTACAGGTCTGTGAATCACCAGGTTTACACACTTCACAGCACTCACCAAAGCACATACCCTCCCCAATGTCCATAATCCCATCCCCTTCTCCCAAACCCCCTCCCCCCGGCAACCCTCGGTTTGTTTTGTGAGATTAAGAGTCACTTATGGTTTCTCTCCCTCCCAATCCCATCTTGTTTCATTTATTCTTCTTCTACCCACTTAAGCCTCCATGTTGCATCACCACTTCCTCATATCAGGGAGATCATATGATAGTTGTCTTTCTCTGCTTGACTTATTTCGCTAAGCATGATACGCTCTAGTTCCATCCATGTTGTTTGCAAATGGCAAGATTTCATTTCTTTTGATGGCTGCATAGTATTCCATTGTGTATATATACCACATCTTCTTGATCCATTCATCTGTTGATGGACATCTAGGTTCTTTCCATAGTTTGGCTATTGTGGACATTGCTGCTATAAACATTCGGGTGCATGTGTCCCTTTGGATCACTACATTTGTATCTTTAGGGTAAATACCCAATAGTGCAATTGCTGGGTCATAGGGCAGTTCTATTTTCAACATTTTGAGGAACCTCCATGCTGTTTTCCAGAGTGGCTGCACCAGCTTGCATTCCCACCAACAGTGTAGGAGGGTTCCCCTTTCTCCGCATCCTCGCCAGCATCTGTCATTTCCTGACTTGTTGATTTTAGCCATTCTGACTGGTGTGAGGTGATATCTCATTGTGGTTTTGATTTGTATTTCCCTGATGCCGAGTGATATGGAGCACTTTTTCATGTGTCTGTTGGCCATCTGGATGTCTTCTTTGCAGAAATGTCTGTTCATGTCCTCTTCCCATTTCTTGATTGGATTATTTGTTCTTTGGGTGTTGAGTTTGCTAAGTTCTTTATAGATTCTGGACACTAGTCCTTTATCTGATATGTCGTTTGCAAATATCTTCTCCCATTCTGTCAGTTGTCTTTTGATTTTGTTAACTGTTTCCTTTGCTGTGCAAAAGCTTTTGATCTTGATGAAATCCCAGTAGTTCATTTTTGCCCTTGCTTCCCTTGCCTTTTGCGTTGTTCCTAGGAAGATGTTGCTGCGGCAGAGGTCAAAGAGGTTGCTGCCCGTGTTCTCCTCCAGGATTTTGATGGATTCCTTTCGTACATTGAGGTCCTTCATCCATTTTGAGTCTATTTTTGTGTGTGGTGTAAGGTAATGGTCCAATTTCATTTTTCTGCATGTGGCTGTCCAATTTTCCCAGCACCATTTATTGAAAAGGCTGTCTTTTTTCCATTGGACATTCTTTCCTGCTTTGTCGAAGATTAGTTGACCATAGATTTGAGGGTCTATTTCTGGGCTCTCTATTCTGTTCCATTGATCTATGTGTCTGTTTTTGTGCCAGTACCATGCTGTCTTGATGATGACAGCTTTGTAATAGAGCTTGAAGTCCGGAATTGTGATGCCACCAACGTTGGCTTTCTTTTTCAATATCCCTTTGGCTATTCGAGGTCTTTTCTGGTTCCATATAAATTTTAGAATTATTTGTTCCATTTCTTTGAAAAAGATGGATGGTACTTTGATAGGAATTGCATTAAATGTGTAGATTGCTTTAGGTAGCATAGACATCTTCACAATATTTATTCTTCCAATCCAGGAGCATGGAACATTTTTCCATTTCTTTGTGTCTTCCTCAATTTCTTTCATGAGTACTTTATAGTTTTCTGAGTATAGATTCTGTGTCTCTTTGGTTAGGTTTATTCCTAGGTATCTTATGGTTTTGGATGCAATTGTAAATGGGATTGACTCCTTAATATCTCTTTCTTCTGTCTTGCTGTTGGTGTAGAGAAATGCAACTGATTTCTGTGCATTGATTTTATATCCTGACACTTTACTGAATTCCTGTATAAGTTCTAGCAGTTTTGGAGTGGAGTCTTTTGGGTTTTCCACATAGAGTATCATATCATCTGCGAAGAGTGATAATTTGACTTCTTCTTTGCCGATTTGGATGCCTTTAATTTCCTTTTGTTGTCTGATTGCTGAGGCTAGGACCTCTAGTACGATGTTGAATAGCAGTGGTGATAATGGACATCCCTGCCGTGTTCCTGACCTTAGCGGAAAAGCTTTCAGTTTTTCTCCATTGAGAATGATATTTGCGGTGGGTTTTTCATAGATGGCTTTGATGATATTGAGGTATGTGCCCTCTATCCCTACACTTTGAAGAGTTTTTGATCAGGAAGGGATGTTGTACTTTGTCAAATGCTTTTTCAGCATCTATTGAGAGTATCATATGGTTCTTGTTCTTTCTTTCTTTTATTGATGTGTTGTATCACATTGACTGATTTGCGGATGTTGAACCAACCTTGCAGCCCTGGAATAAATCCCACTTGGTCGTGGTGAATAATCTTTTTAATGTACTGTTGAATCCTATTGGCTAGTATTTTGTTGAGTATTTTCGCATCTGTGTTCATCAAGGATATCGGTCTATAGCTCTCTTTTTTGGTGGGATCCTTGTCTGGTTTTGGGATCAAGGTGATGCTGGCCTCATAAAATGAGTTTGGAAGTTTTCCTTCCATTTCTATTTTTTGGAACAGTTTCAGGAGAATAGGAATTAGTTCTTCTTTAAATGTTTGGTAGAATTCCCCCGGGAAGCCGTCTGGCCCTGGGCTTTTGTTTGTTTGGAGATTTTTAATGACTGTTTCAATCTCCTTACTGGTTATGGGTCTGTTCAGGTTTTCTATTTCTTCCTGGTTCAGTTGTGGTAGTTTATATGTTTCTAGGAATGCATCCATTTCTTCCAGATTATCAAATTTATTGCCGTAGAGTTGCTCATAGTATGTTCTTATAATAGTTTGTATTTCTTTGGTGTTAGTTGTGATCTCTCCTCTTTCATTCATGATTTTATTTATTTGGGTCCTTTCTCTTTTCTTTTTGATAAGTCGGGCCAGGGGTTTATCAATTTTATTAATTCTTTCAAAGAACCAGCTCCTAGTTTCGTTGATTTGTTCTATTGTTTTTTTTTGGTTTCTATTTCATTGATTTCTGCTCTGATCTTTATGATTTCTCTTCTCCTGCTGGGCTTAGGGTTTCTTTCTTGTTCTTTCTCCAGCTCCTTTAGGTGTAGGGTTAGGTTGTGTACCTGAGACCTTTCTTGTTTCTTGAGAAAGGCTTGTACCGCTATATATTTTCCTCTCAGGACTGCCTTTGTTGTATCCCACAGATTTTGAACCGTTGTATTTTCATTATCATTTGTTTCCATGATTTTTTTCAATTCTTCTTTAATTTCCCGATTGACCCATTCATTCTTTAGAAGGATACTATTTAGTCTCCATGTATTTGGGTTCTTTCCAAACTTCCTTTTGTGGTTGAGTTCTAGCTTTAGAGCATTGTGGTCTGAAAATATGCAGGGAATGATCCCAATCTTTTGATACCGGTTGAGTCCTGATTTAGGACCGAGGATGTGATCTATTCTGGAGAATGTTCCATGTGCACTAGAGAAGAATGTGTATTCTGTTGCTTTGGGATGAAATATTCTGAATATATCTGTGATGTCCATCTGGTCTAGTGTGTCATTTAAGGCCTTTATTTCCTTGCTGATCTTTTGCTTGGATGACCTGTCCATTTCAGTGAGGGGAGTGTTAATGTCCCCTACTATCATTGTATTATTGTTGATGTGTTTCTTTGATTTTGTTATTAATTGGTTTATATAGTTGGCTGCTCCCACATTGGGGGCATAGATATTTAAAATTGTTAAATCTTCTTGTTGGACAGACCCTTTGAGTATGATATAGTGTCCTTCCTCATCTCTTATTATAGTCTTTGGCTTAAAATCTAATTGATCTGATATAAGGATTGCCACTCCTGCTTTCTTCTGATGCCCATTAGCATGGTAAATTCTTTTCCACCCCCTCACTTTAAATCTGGAGGTGTCTTCGGGCTTAAAATGTGTTTCTTGGAGGCAACATATAGATGGGTTTTGTTTTTTTATCCATTCTGATACCCTGTGTCTTTTGACAGGGGCATTTAGCCCATTCACATTCAGGGTAACTATTGAGAGATATGAATTTAGTGCCATTGTATTGCCTGTAAGGTGACTGTTACTGTATATGGTCTCTGTTCCTTTCTGATCTGCCACTTGTAGGCTCTCTCTTTGCTTAGAGGACCCCTTTCAATATTTCCTGTAGAGCTGGTTTGGTATTTGCAAATTCTTTCAGTTGTTGTTTGTCCTGGAAGCTTTTAATCTCTCCTTCTATTTTCAATGATAGCCTAGCTGGATATAGTATTCTTGGCTGCATGTTTTTCTCGTTTAGTGCTCTGAAAATATCATGCCAGCTCTTTCTGGCCTGCCAGGTCTCTGTGGATAAGTCAGCTGCCAATCTAATATTTTTACCATTGTATGTTACAGACTTCTTTTCCCGGGCTGCTTTCAGGATTTTCTCTTTGTCATTGAGACTTGTAAATTTTACTATTAGGTGACGGGGTGTGGGCCTATTCTTATTGATTTTGAGGGGCATTCTCTGAACCTCCTGAATTTTGATGCTCGTTCCCTTTGCCATATTGGGGAAATTCTCCCCAATAATTCAACAAAAAAAGAACAAGAGGCAGTACCGAAGGCTAGGGACCTAATCAATACAGACATCGGTAAACTTGTATTATTAAAGATAAAAGGCACAAAGTCCTATACCACCTGAAAGTTTTAGAGTAAGATATTAAAATCAGATATATACGAGAGATATTTGCTGAAATGGAAGTTCATGAGACATGATAGTTTTATCTATTGGCCTCTATTATAACCCCTACCTTTCAGAAATACCTGGAACATATAGGTACCTAATAAATGTTTATTGAAGGAATGAATGAGTAACTGAATGATTGGTATAAGTATTAATTGTCTTTCTGACCTTACTTAAAGGATTAGTAAGTCTCAATAAATTCATAAAATTCCTGTAGCTACTTCCAGTGAAAGGAAATGTCTACAGTTGCTTTTATCAAAAAAAGCCTCTTATAACTCAGAGGACTTAATGTTTTTCATTAAATTTGGAGCTAATATTGAGTTCTTATTTATTTTGTATATAGGTGCCATAATATACATGGCCTGTATTTTACAACTTGGTGTTCTCCTTTGTTTATTGCAGTTGATCAAGCACACAACTGATGATTTAATTAAAAAGAATTCTGGACTCATTCTATAATGAAGAGCTTACATTTAAAAAATCCAAATCCCTACTATAACCTTCTAACGGTGCTGAAAAGTCACTGAAATATGTTCATGGGTGGAGAAAACCCATTTTTGTATATAGGCTAATTCATGAAATCATAAATGTACTTCGATATCTCTGGTGAGGGATTGCCACAGGTCCACATTCCAAATGGAGGTTATAAATCTAAAGAAGAGAAGCAGAAGCAAGAACAAGAAGAGGAGAGGAAGGGGAAGAAGAAAGAGGAGGGAAAGAAGGCGACAGAAGAGGAAGGGGAAAAGGGGGAGAAAATGGAAATGGGAAGAGGGGAAGAAGAACAAATGTAATCTAAAGCGAGAACACATAAGAGACGTGATCATAGTATTCACCTTTGCTGATCTTATTAAATCTGCCATTTGGATAATTGTTTTGACTCTGTTTCCTCTGTTTGTTTGCTTGCTTGTTTGTTTTGCTGGTTCTCTTTTCTTCCTTCTTACAGGTCACTTAAACATTTTTTTTTATTCCATCTTGACTTATTTGTCCTGTTTTTTATTGTTTCTCTGTATATTTTCATAGTGGTTTTTCTAACAATATACATGACTTAACAATGTCCACTGCTACCAACATATTACTGATTCTAGTAATTAGTTCTAATTTAAGCCCATTTGCCATCATCACTGTTATATATCATTTTCTTAAGTATGAACTGATAGTATCTTTTATTCAACTAAAATGTGATTTATAAGAAACACAATAAAAAAGATTATATATTACATGTAGCTATACTGCAGGTCTTTCTGTTCTTTTTATTTCTGACATTGCACAATTTTTCTCTTTTATTATATTACTTCTGTTTAAAGAATTTCCTTATTTAATGGAACCATCTTCCAATCTGTAAGGGTAGATCTGTTAGTGACGAATGTTTTTAGCTTTCCTTTGTCCGAAAATGTCTTCCTTTCATTCTTGAAGGATCATTTTGCCAAACATAGCATTCACTATTGACAAAAATGTTCTTGTGGCATGTGAAAAATGTTGTGCTACTTCTTTCTTGTCACTATGGTTTCATTTGAGAAATCTGCTGTCATTTGAATTGCTCTTCCCCTTATAGGTAATGTGTCATCTCTCTATAGTTACTTTCAGGGAGCTTCTATCCCTTTCATTTAAAATATTTAATTATGCTGTGTCATATTTATCCTGTTTGGGGTTCATTCTACCACTTGGATATGTAGGATTATATCTTTTGCCAAATTTGAGAAATTTTCAGGCATTATTCTAATACTCTTTCAGTTCTACCTTCTTTCTCTCCTGAGATGAAAATGATACAATGTTCGACCTTTTATTATTGCCCAAAGGTCCTAGACCTGTCCATCTTTTTCAGTCTATTTGTGTGAAAGTCTATTTTTTCTTTGTAGTTAAGTTTGGATAAATTCTATTGGTCTCAAATTCACTAATTCTATCCTCCATTGTCTTCCTTATGTTACTGAATGCATTCAATGAGTTTTTTATTTTTATTTTTTTTCTTAAGACTCTATATGCCATTAATTAAAATGGGACAATGTAGTTTTCATTCTGTTTTATGTACTTCTTTCCACCCCACAATATATTATGACATCTTTCTATGTTTCAAATACTCAATGAGATTTTTTCTTTTTTTTTTTTTAAAGATTTTATTTATTTATTTGACAGAGAGAAAGATCACAAGTAGGCAAAGAGGCAGGCAGAGAAAGAGGGGGAAGCAGGATCCCTGCTGAATAGAGAGCCCAATGCGAGGCTCGATCCCAGGACCCTGAGATCATGACCTGAGCGGAAGGCAGCGGCTTAACCCACTGAGCCACCCAGGCGCCGGAGATTTTTTCTATTATTATAGCTTTCAGTTCTTTCTTTCTTTTTTTTTTTTTAAAGATTTTATTTATTTATTTGACAGACAGAGATCATAAGCAGGCAGAGAGGCAGGCAGAGAGAGAGGAGGAAGGCTCCCCGCCGAGCAGAGAGCCCGATGCGGGACTCGATCCCAGGACCCTGAGATCATGACCCGAGTCAAAGGCAGTGGCTTAACCCACTGAGCCACCCAGGCACCTGAGATTTTTTCTATTATTATAGTTTTCAGTTCTTTCTTTACATAACTTTAATTTCTTTGCTCAGATTTCCTTTTTTGTTTAATTTGTTACAATAGAATTTGGAACTGATTGTTGAAGGAGTTTTATGATTTTTGCTTTAAAACCAGTGTCAGATAATCAATGTCTAGATAATTTATCTAGTTTTATCAACTCATTGTCTTTTTTCACTCATATTTAACTTTGTTGGTTCTTGGTTTGATGAGTGATTTTTTTATTATTATTATTATACCAGTACCTTTTTTCTATTTATTAGGAGACTTTGAGTCTTATTTAAATATTTTATTTTGGCAAGCAATCACACTCTTTGGTTTAGTATGCACATTTTTGCCTACTATTGTGACCTGTAGTTCCAAAAACAGTTTAATTTTCAGAGCCTTCTTTTTCTTTTGTCTTATTTTCTTTCCTTTCCTTTTTTTTTAAATTATAGATTTTATGTATTTTATTTTTCAGAGAGTGATCGAGAGCACAAGCAGGGGAATCAGTAGACGGGAAGGAAGAGGGAGAAACAGGCTCCCTGCTGAGCAAGGAGCCTGATACTGGGTCTATTCCAGGACCTTGGGATCCTGACTGGAGTCCAAGGCAGACATGTAACTGATTGAGCCACCCAGCTTTCCCAGTTTTCAGAGCCTTTACAGTGTTATTTTGGTTGGCCTGGGTTTTACCCGTTCTTGATGAGACTCCCTTTGGTAACTTTGAGGGCTGCTTGAGGAATCAAATAGGTTCCTCCAGGCTGGGCCACTGAGTTTCTCTTGGTGGAGAAGGAGAATCTTGGGCTTATGGCAATGAGGAGCTTTGTGGAGGAAGGCACTCTTCAAGGGCCCTCAGGCAAATAGGTGTCTCTGGGTAGAGTGCAGTGTCCCAGGTCTACTCGAACAAAGAGCTTCCTGGGCTTTCACTTTTTGTGCTAAGTTCTCTCTTGTCAATGTTTCCTGGCCATCTTCCCATATCCCAGCAGGAGTGAATGTCTTTGGCCCATAAGGATTAAAAGTTTCTGGGGCCAGAAACACTTTCTATGGTAAGATTCTCTTTGCCAATGCTGCCTACCCACACTTGTGTCTCCTGATAAAGGAAAGACATCTCACACTCATAGATGAGGCTCCTTTAGACAGGCTGACTGTTGTGTTGTGGATTTTCTTGCTGTTGCTCACTGGCTGTAAACATTAATGTTTACAGGTCACTTATTATTTAATACTCCTTGGTGTTTCCATCCACTGCTCTAGATCAATCTGCCCTGCAGAAGAGGGTATTGAAAAAAGAAGAACCTTGAATCCCATGGAAGTATGGTACTTTTGCTGGCTGCTTATTGCTGATGTGTCTTCTTTTGTTGGGTCGGGGGAGCTAAGATACCCCTGTGCTATTGTTTCTCTAGTCCTGGGCACCAGACTAGTTTGCTCTCCCCTGATCTCTTTTCAGAGATTTTCTGTGGTTGTTTCTTACATTATTTCCAAGGTTTGTTGTACTTAGTGGGGAAGTTTATTATATTCTCCTTTTCTCTAACAAGCTTGTTATTATAATTACTGTTGCTTCTATATCGAGATTTCTCAAAAATATATCATGTACACAAGTGAGTGGTAGGTATGCTATACTAATTAACTTACCAATTATAGCTACATCAATTAAATATTGTATAAATTGAAGATTAAGTAAATACTGTTATTTAGTGTCTTTTAAAATGTCACTACGATTTCATACCCATAAAAAAATCATATGATATTGGGTGCCTGGGTGGCTCAGTTGGTTAAGCCGCTGCCTTCGGCTCAGGTCATCATCTCAGAGTCCTGGGATCGAGTCCCGCATCGGGCTCTCTGCTCAGCAGGGAGCCTGCTTCCTCCTCTCTCTCTCTCTCTGCCTGCCTCTCTGCCTACTTGTGATCCTCTCTGTCAAATAAATAAATAAAATCTTTTAAAAAAAATTTTATATGATACTAGGATGCCTGGGTGGCTCAGTCAGTCATGATCTTACGGGCCGTGGAATCAAGCCTCAAGTCTAGCTCCATGCTCAGCAGGAAGTCTGCTTGAGGATTCTTTTCTTCAGCCAGCCTTCCCCCAACTCTCTCTCCCTCTCTCTCTAAAATAAATAAATGAATTTTTAATGAATTTCTATGATGCTAAAGATTCATTGTTATAAAATTTTATTGACTTTTAGCATACAAACTATATATCGTAAGTGTGCCGCTCAATGAATTATCACATGGAGAATGAACCCATTTATTCACGATAAGAACTTAAAAAAGAACATTAACTGTACTGTAAGATTTCCTCATAAGTCCTTCACAGTCACAAACCAAGAAGGAAACCACTATAATGACATATATTAATCTAGTTATTTTTGAATTTTATATCACTGAAATCATAATGCATGAACTCATTCTGCCCTAGTTTCCATTCTATTCTACAGATTATGTTGGGATGATATGTCCCTTTTGTTCACTCTAACTGTACTTAATTTTCATTGCTGTTTAATGATCAATGTTTTAACATACTGCAGTAGAGTTAATTTCCACTTTTATTCCAGAATTTACAGTGATTAAACTGTGGGAGTTATGGTTCAGGGAGAACTTGTTCTGTCCAGCAGTAATCAGAGCTCTAATCATGTGTTCTTGCCTATTCTTATGCCTTGCAATTTTTTGTTGAATTCTCATTATTGTGTATCAGATGTGTAAAGGCAGTTTGAGATTTTGGATGTTATTTCATTATTCTTCATGGTTTTTTTGACCTTGACATATGGTATTTTAGGGGAGATGACCTCAGTACAGAGAATGAACTCATTTAAAACTACACTTTAGGGGTGCCTGGGTGGCTCAGTGGGTTAAAGCCTCTGCTTTCAGCTCAGGTCATGATCCCAGCGTCCTGGGATCGAGCCCCGCATCGGGCTCTCTGCTCAGCAGGGTGGCTGCTTCCTCCTCTCTCTCTCTGCCTACTTGTAATCTCTGTCTGTCAAGTAAAATACATAAAATCTTTAAAAAATAAAATAAAATAAAACTACACTTTAATTGTTTTAAGAAGTAATTAATTTCTGGTTTGTCATAAGCTGTAAACTTAGGGGTCCAACTGCAAACCTAGTTTTTTACTAAGGTCTCCTCTTCTTGTGAGCCTGAACTCCACTTGTGATAGCTGCTCTGTTGAGAATGTTGGAAGTTTTGCTAATCTTTTCGGCCATTTTAGCTCCTACTTTCTGTTAGCTTTTTAGCCTCTCAGCCCCCGGTTTGGTATTGTTGACTATGCGAAAGGAAGGAAAGCAGAACTAATGATATCCTGCTCACCCTTCTTAATTTTTATAATATCTTAGCTATCAGTGGCATCAAAAAGAGATATTTTTGTATAACAAATAAATAAATAAAGTAAAATCAAAATAAAGTAAAATCTGAATACTTTTAATAATTTTATGTACAGCGTGACACAAATCATTAATATACAAATGTTCATATGTTTTACCAGTTAATGTATGTCAAATGTAGAGGTTTATAGAAAATGATTTGTCATAATCAATATAACCCTATACGTGTCTTGTTTTTCCAGTATTCATTTATTTTGTGCCTGGGATGAAGCAAATGTAATTCAATAGTAGATGTTGTATACTGAAAATGGAAAGTAGGTGATTTATATTTCCAAACTATATTATTTATATTACTAAATTATATTAAGTATAATAACAAAATCAATTATTTTATCTGACAGATGTAATGTTAAAAGAAACTCAGCAGAAAATTTTAGCAATTGCCCAAAATAGTAGTCCTAAACACATTTTTAGTCAAGTAAACATTTGCAAGTCTGACATGATACAGAACCTCTGTAACATATTTCAAATATTCATTTAATATTATTTATGCTTTTTAAATTTTTTTCATTTTTTTGAAAATTTCTTTTCAGTGTGCCAGAATTCATTGTTTATGCCCCACACCCAGTGCTCCATGCAACATGTGCCCTCCATAATTTTATGCTTTCTAAAGAAATGATTAATTAAAAAGTCATATTTTCTGAAAGAACTATGTTAAAGATCATAACACTTAGTCCAGACTATATTCCTAAGCAATAATAAAGTTACATAAAATTTTGCCCACAATTATTATCAACTACCTTATGCTAAAATTTTTATTTTAAAATTTCAGAAGAAGTATTTAGAATGATTATTCAGATATGTGACCTTAATTGAATCCTAGGAGAAGTCAAGTATCAAGCGGGAATTACTAGACTGAGAATTAGGTAAACTTTGTATTTATTGCAAATCTAACTTGGGTATGTCCCTACAATCTCTGAGTTTCCAAACTAAGATATAATCTGATTAAATTATCATTGAAGATGCAGATTATTTACTAAACTATGAAATCACTTCTGTAGATCAGTTCTTGCTCAATTTGAGCAGTGTCAGTTACTTATTGGTTAAAAAAAAAAAAGTGTCATTAAAGCTATTTCATCTTTATCATCAGAATCAATGACCATAATCAGTTCATTAACCCTGTAATTTCACTACTATTACAGAGAAAGAAGGATAAAAACTAAACAGGGCCTAAAAATATATGTTTATAAAAAATAAAAAATTATATTAAAAAAAAAAAACTAAACAGGGCCAGTCACAACTTAAAGTTCAATGGAGATGCTATTCACATATGGAAGTATTGGTCTACTTAGGAACTAAGTCCTCCAAAGAAGGAAAGTCCATGTTTGTAGAACATATTGTAAAAATGCAATAATGTCTCAGTAAAAGGAAATATTCCTACATTTATTGATTGACTCAATAATTTAAGTTTAGTGAGAAAGAGCACCACATCATAGCCTTTAGGTCAGACAATGTACTACATTTCGTTGCACAACTGTCCCATCACAAAAGTTGTTGAATTCTAGCTGGTGTAGTAACACACTCTTCAGTAGGTTACTCCATTCTTTGAAAAAGCCAGCTACTTTTTGTCAACAAAGCCAGTTCCCTCAGAAGCCAGTAAAATCATTACTGATAATGTAAATATGTATGTCTGATCACCATCCTTCTAAGCAAAGAAGAACTGTTTGACATCTATTTGCTGGGGGAATTTGCTGGTTCCTTAGAGCCATCCATTAAAAGGATTCAGTGGGTTAAAGCCTCTGCCTTCGGCTCCGGTCATGATCCCAGGGCCCTGGGATCGAGCCCCGCATCAGGCTCTCTGCTCAGCAGGGAGCCTGGTTCCCTTCCTGTCTCTCTGCCTGCCTCTCTGCCTGCTTGTGATCTCTGTCTGTCAAATAAATAAATAAAATCTTAAAAAAAGAGAGAGATTTTTCATACACTAATGTAATTTAAGCTCATTTTTGATAAATTGCCCACCAGAGCTATATTTGGAAAAATAAGTGAAGGATATACGTATACAGTGTAAGGTTAAAACAAAAAAGATGATGATACCAATCAATGAAATTATGTGCAATTCCACTGATCAAAAAAGAAATACATTTTAAAAATACAATTAGATATTTCTTTTTAAGTACTGGATTGGCAAAGATGAAAAATGTCCTCATGTATTGTTGCTTGGAGTATAAATTGATGTTACTCTATATAAAGGGAATTGAAACATCTATTAAATTATTTTAAGATATATGTAAATACATGTATATGTGAAAATGTGATGTGCACATACAAATGTTTATTGTAGGTTTGTAATAGCAAACTATTTATTAAAAGCAAACTGACCATCAAGGAGTGACTTCTAAAACTAATGGTATATGTCGGATTGGGACATCTAGGGCTTGTCTGTTTTTCTACATAACGCTTTATTGGAACACAGCTTCATCTGTGGCACTGGACATTTGTTTCCAAGATCTCATCACTGGACTTGTTATCTGGAATCAAGGGGTCACTGGTATTGCTCTCACAGGGGCCACTATCAAAACTGCCTGATACATAAAACACACATAAATGAATTGTTGAACTGTCTCAAGCACTCTCATTTTCAGGATTTGTGTGTTAGTTGCCATAAACAAGTGTGTTTTATTTCTGCCATTTAAATCTTGTGCAGCTACCTCTAATTGATATAACTTTATTCAGCTACAAGAGAGTCTAGGAAAATTAGTTTTAACTTTCTCCTGGTAGAAAGGATGAGAGAGCTAATCAAAGCATCTACCTCAGTAGTTAATGGGATTCAAGCTACCATTTTGTCTTTTACTATAAGTGTCCCAGAGTGAAAGGCAATCCCACACAGTCTCTCTTTAAATCCTCATTTGCAAAAGCCTCAGTATTTAATAATTCAAGATGTTTGAAATCTTCTACTTTTAGTGTTTCTGTTGTGGTTTTGATAATGAGAATGAGAACTAAAATCTTCTTATATATGAAAGTATCAGAAATGTTTCTGCTTTCTTACCTCTTTCCAAGTGTTGTAATGGACCTATAGTTAACAGAACAAAACAAAACAAAAATCAGAATATCAGTTATGTAGCCATTTCTCTTTACATAACTTTAAATAATAGTCAAGTCTTGTGTTTGACTAGAGATGATATATACTTCCTTTAATTTAGCATAATAGAACTATGGTTGATAATGAATAATGTTTTAGCTTCTAACTGTACATTTAAAAAATTGTTTATCTTCCATGGATTTTTTAAAATCTTAATATAACAGAAAAAGTCCCTGTAGTAAACAAGTGAAATGTTTTCCACTTTAACTTCATTGCATTTTGAATGTTGTGAGGCACAGATAGTAATGCAAGCACAAGGTTTTTCTTTATGATGTATATATGTTTAGTTTGAATGAAAGGGATTTGTAGTAATGTTATTAGTAGCATACTTCTATAGTAGGAAAAGAGTAACTTAGCTGTTTGTAATAAATACTCTTTCCTGCAAAAAAAATTACACATAAGCACCAGATAGAAAACAAAATATATGTATTGACAATTTACAATGTTTTTTCCCACTATGAGGGAAAAATGTAAACAACCCCTATACATTTAAAAGGTTAAAACTAATAATATTTTCCAGGCAACATTTCTTTTCTTTTTTCCACTTCAAATAGATGAACAAGTAACTAATGGGAAAAAATGTAATCAGATGAAAGAAACAGACACAAACAGGTCACAACTTTCTAAATTGTGCAGAAAAACCAGCAGAAGTCTGTACCATTGACCTTCTTCAGCAGATATTTATTACTGAGGAATTACTCTAATATAAGGATGAAGTAGGTGACTTGTACTCAAGGGAGGTAATATAATTTTATTCAGATTTTACTTGGAGAATCATTCTTGACCAATTGTCCGAATTAGGAATGAAATGCAGTGACAGAGCTTGATATTTCAATTTCAATATTGATATGTCAATATCATCTTTTTTGTAATAATCAGTTAGTCAAAGTTCAAAATCAGTGCAGTCTCTTTTCTCAGTTCAAGTGGCTGCTATGGAAATAATCATTTTTTAAAATTTTGTATTTATATTATACCATGACTCAGAAATTATTAAAAGACCCACAAAAATACATTCTTCCCCTAAATTGTACACCTGAAACTAATATTACCCTGTATGTTCACTGATTGGAATTTTAACAAAAACCTTAAAAAATCCATTCTCCTTGTATTTTTATCTTTATAAAGATGATAGTTACATGACCAAACTGTCCCAAATAAGACATAACATTTGAGATTTAAATAGCAAGTTTTAAACATAAATTTGAATCAAAATATTCCTTATATCCCTTACATTTGATCCTTAAAGAAGAATGCAAGTGACCTTTAGCAAATCATGAAAACTATTTTATTTAAAAAATTTGATATATCCATTCAGTACATAGTGAAAAGGATAGTAAGAATTCTTTGGCAGAAATGGTATGTTTTTGATTTAAAATAGACCATGTATGAGCAGACCATGTATGAGAAAATGCAATTATAAATTAAAAATTTTTTTTAAGATTTTATTTATTTGAGAGAGAGAGCACAAGCAGGGAGAGGGGCAAAGTGAGAGGGAGAAGCAGACTCACTATCGAGCTGGGAGCCCAATGTGGGGCTTCATCCTATGACCTGAGCTGAAGGTAGACGCTTAACTGACTAAACCACCCAGATGCCCTTAAATTAAATTTTATACATCAATAATAAAGAGTAAAATTAAACTTTGCTCTTTATTTTTTCTAAATATAGCTATATTTGATTTAAATATTTCCTAAATTCTATTATCTCATTTCTGAGCTTTTTTCTAATTCTCTTCTTTGTGTTATTTTATGCTTTTTATCATTTTATTAACATCTTTACTCATTTGCAATGGAACATAATAGTTTTAAATCTATTCTGTGAGCAGATCTTTTTCTAGCATATTTTCATATTCTGTAGCAAAGTATTTCTGTTCTATCTTTTGTTATAAAAACATCTTAAGGGATTTGATCTCAATACTATCATATTCATCTTTTTGTGGGATTAGTTTTCTTGAGTGTTTAGATTGAAACATTTTCGGTATAGCTAGCTATTCTGATTTTACAGAATACTCTTCTTCTGTCATTTTTTATAACAATGTTGCAAAATATAGTGGCTTGGCTTTTCAGATTCCCTGGTTCTATTCTCTTCCACTATTCTTTCAGGTCTTTTCTTCCTTTGTTTCCGGTTTCCGTATTGTACTCAATTGTGTTACTGCCCAACACTATCTCCTTAGTCTAGGCTCTTACAATGGAACAGAGTTCTAACAACTCCATTTCAAGAGATTATAGGAGCTTCAACTCTATTAGTCACTGTTGCAAGCCTGACTCTCAGACACTACTGAAACAGGCAACCCCACTCCTTACTCACTAGTTTGGAGTCCCCAGTTCCCAGGCCCTCCCTTAATTTCCCTTTGCTCCCCTTTATTCAGACATGGATACCACATGTGTTTTGTAGCTATTGATTTATTGCCACCATTCTCTTTTACTACTTTGGATGACTTGTCACCTAGTTCCATGTAAACGTTGTTGATGAATTCACTTTCTCATATAATTGCTCTCTGATTTTAACTTGGGATTTGCAGAGTGTAAAAAGCTGCAGCTACTACTACCATTTTCCTAGAAACTGTTTTTTTCTTTAAATGTTTTAATGCAATTATGAGTGGGACTGTTTTTCCTTAAATTAATATATAAATCATTTCTGGTATGCAACAAATTTAATGACTTGTCCATACAACTGTATTAGATGAGTTAAGGATTTTAATATATGTGTATACATATTAATTATTTATTTTTTTGTTTATTTATGTTTCAATGGAAGACTAATTTCCCAACATGATTTTTTTATTTGGTTATGGATCTATTCATATTTTTAAATATTT
This sequence comes from Mustela putorius furo, assembly GCF_011764305.1. Taxonomy (NCBI): domain Eukaryota; kingdom Metazoa; phylum Chordata; class Mammalia; order Carnivora; family Mustelidae; genus Mustela; species Mustela putorius. The sequence continues at coordinate 5,141,852 of NW_025421305.1, forward strand.
TCCATAAATTACTTTTAGCTCAATATGTACTTTATTATTTGAAATTTCATTCATATTGCAGAGGTGTGCTTTCTTTTCAACTTGAATAGTAATATTTTTTTTGTCTTTCAATTAAAATTTAGTCAAAGATTTAACTCTTAGTTCTCCACAAAAATGGTCTTGGATTTATATTTTCATGATAGATTCTCTTTGTTGCGATTATTGCTTTCATTCCATTATCTGTCTTTACCTCCTAAACCTATTTGTTATATTGCTTTAACCTCTTTCTTCTTTCTTTTAAAAATTCTACATATATTTTTCTTAGTTTTTAATTTTTTAAAATAGATTTCAAGACTTCCAAAACATCAATTCTAACAACAAAAAAATCTTGACTTTTTTTTTGTTAATACATAGAAAATGAATAGACTTGTGTCTGTACCTTTATTTTTTAATGTAAAATTCAAATAATATCAGAGCCAGTAATAAATGTTAAAGAGTAATTATGCAAAATTTTGAGATTTAGGGCAAGAATTTTACACTGTGGCTAATGGTTAAGATACTCCTCATATATGAAGAACATTTATAGTGGACAAAACAAAATTCAAAATTTTTAAATGCTGTATTTATAGAATACCAAACAAGTAGTTGACTTCATTTTCCCTCTTCAGTTGCCTGTAATAAACACATAGTAAATTCATTATTATTCTCCTGTGAAATTGACAGTGCTCATCTTAAATGCTACTTAAAAAAATCCATCACAGCTTGCATAAATTACAGAGTCATATGTTTGAAGATATGAAATTAAAACTCAGGAATTCCTCACATTTAATTTTAAACTCAATGCTCCCAGATGTACATCTTTCTGAACAGTCCATTAATCAGAAAAGCTAAAACTATTCATCATAGTTCAGTGTAACAATTCTTTCATATGTTCCTATCTTTGTTGGGCTATACATTTTGAAAATTGCTTACTCTTGGGCATTTTCTCCATTTGAAGATAAAATATCATGCCATCAACCTAAAATCTCTTCTATAATGATCTGAAAATGTGTTGTTCACTTTTTAAGTCATTCTGGAAAGCTGGCAAGATCAAAGAGTCAGCATTTGAATCATTGCTAGCTTGGAAGATTTGATTATTAAAATACATCTTCATCATTATAAAATTTGTTCAGATATGAATGAAAGAAAAACAACATTTTTTTTTTTTTTTTTGCAATGGAAGAGAAACCATATGGTAAAGATTGCACGCGATTCCTCTAATTGATGTGGCCTTTTAGGCTTCAAATGAAGTTTGGGAGAGGCAGAAACTATTAGACAGTTAGAAAGCAAAAACTGGTTTCCAGTGACTACATAACTTCCACTATAGTAAGAGAGAGATTTTTACTGTGCCATACCTTCTCCAGTCTTCAGCCATATCTGTTCCCTCCCTTCCCTTGACAACTCAGAACCCAGTAAAAAGTGAAACTAATGGTGAAAGCCTGTATCATATAACTTTCAAAAACTTCTGTTAAAAACAAGACTGCCTTCTCTGGTGATAGATGCTACATTTGCCCCATGGACACTGGACCCTAGACAATGAAGATATAGGTCTTGATTCTGGAAAATGTATGTCGTTACATCAGTGCTCTATTGGCTTCTAATTCTCTTTCAGGTACATTTGATTATACAACTCATAATTCATACTCACACAGTAGCTACAAGAGAATCTTGATAGTCTCTCTTCAGATTTACTTACATTGATATTCTAGGTAATAATTGGTGAACATCTGTCAATTTAGAAAAGTTTTCCTTCTGTAAAAAAATGACCAAATGCTTAAAAGTGGTGGAACAAATCTTATGTATTTTTTTCTTTTAGGGTAGTGATCTAATTACACTGATGGGTTTACTGTCTTTGCATTCTCTGGTGGACAAAATTCTGTGATATTCAAGATTCCCACCCTCTTGTGTACATGCTATTCATAATTGCCTCAAGTTGAATGTGGGAAGAATGTGATAGACTTTACTTCTGTGACTAGGTTATAGTATGGGACAAAAGGACACAGACTTGATTTAACTAAATTCCCTAGTCAGTTAACTTTCAATTAGGGGATTATCTTGGAATTGTTTTAGTCATTTGGGAAGGAGATTATCTTCTGACAGACCAAACTGAATCATCTGGAAGTCTTCAGGAGGGCTTAGGCTCTCTCTAGAGAGTGAATCTCTGTTGTGGACAACAGCCTCTTTCTATGGCCATGTGGTTACAGACTGTTCGTGATATTCCCTTCCTGGTGGTCTGCCCTGTGTGCTTTGAACTCTCTTAGCTACTTTCTCTATCAACTGTGTAAGCCAATTTCTTATAGTAAATAATATACAAGTAAATACTAAGTGAACAAATACTAACTGGTTATACGTGTATGCTTTCTACGTTTTCTCAAAATTAACAGGAATTGGAGTAATTAAATTAGAGACACTAAACCTATTTAATTTCAAGGATATTAACATGGGCAATCCTTTGATCTAATACTTTCTTAGATGAATGCTTCTATTCCTGTTCAATATTTTGCATTCCAAGTTCCTATTATATGAACCAATGAGCACCTTAGGCAAATAGTTTCTCATTAAAAGTGTTGTTTTATTCATAATATGAAAATAGTGATATCAAATGCATTCATAACTAAATTAAACTAATTTTATTATTTTAAGTAAAATTAAATAATCCATTATGAAACTACTTTCAAGGTTTCAAAGAACTCCTTTCAGTGTTTTCCTAACATATTTTTACTCTAAGACAGGTTGATATGAAATATGGTAAGTACCTGGTCAATGTGATTGTTTTAAATACTTACAGGCTAATATATTATTCATCAGCCAAATCACACAGCACTATGTCAAGAGGACAATTGGACATAGTCAAAGGACATTAGTTTGAAGTGCTCTCTTGAACATTATTATCAAGTTTTTCCCAATCAGTAGGCTATATGATTATTTCCTAGTCTCTAATCAACATTACACTCCAATCAATTGTAAGGTTCCAAACAAAGAACACACACACACACACGAGTGGCGATAGTGGCTAATATTTCTAGAATTTTATATTTGAATTAACATATGTTACCGCAATTGGTTAAATTATGGTCTGTCTTATATTTTATACTTCCATTCTTATATTGTATATCCATACATATTACTTTATGCCTCATAAGCATTTCTATATTAATAAATTGAGAGATGTATTTTTTCACAAATCAGGTTTGATTATTCAACTATAATAGTGCATTTCATTTAGCTTTTCTTCTTTTTAAAGTTAATTGATACTTCCAAAGCTGAAAAGTACAAACTCTGGCAGTATGTTGCCTAGATATTATTTATAACTCCACCACTTAGTCCTTGATGACCTCATGCAAATCACTTGTTAAATGGAATATTATTGCCAATTGCATAAGGCTAATGAAGATGAAAGAATTTAATGGATGTGAAGTGCTTCACATATTGACCAATTCACAAAATGCCCTGAAATATGTAGTTTTAGTAGTTTAGTGTAGAAATTTTATTTTTGTCTTTAGTCATAATAATACCTTCTGTGTTTTCAAAATGTATTTTCTTGTTGATTGATACATATGTAAAAAAAAAAAAGAACAGAGTTTTATTTCAAATCTCAAATATAGTTATATTCATTCTGCTCTTTTTCCAGTGGCTATTTTCAAGGCTCTTAAAAAAAAAAAAAGGATATAAGATGAAAGATGCATTTTTATTTGCAATATTTGTGAAAGACTGATAAGAAAATAAGTATACTTATTTTATTTAGAATTTCTGGTACTTTCCTTTTGCACCTTTGGAAAGAGTGTGCTGGGAAATAATTTAGGAAATCATAGGTAAAGAAAAAGGAATGTTGCATAATAAAGATGTTAAAATGTATTCAATAGTATATTTCTTTTCCAGATACAGTTTTCATTACCTCCCTTTAAAGTTGTTTATTTCTTTCAAACAATTTGTTCTGTAAGAAAGTATAAAATTATTAGTTCTCTGTGTTCAAAGCTTACTTAATGTGCTATGCACTCCCATATAGACTTTCCCTAGGCTATTTATTATAGCACCAGCAGATGAAATTTAGATGTCAGTTAATGATGCAAGATGGGTCACAGTGATGATTTTTCTGGAAAATGGGATAGCCTAAGAAAATGAAAATCTAAATCTATGCAATATATGGAATAGTTATATGGAATAGCTAAATGACTTTTTATTTTATTATTTTTTAAAGACTTTATTTGTTTATTTGACAGACAGAGATCACAAGTAGGCAGAGAGGCAGGCAGAGAGAGGAGGAAGCAGGCTCCCTGCTGAGCAGAGAGCCTGATGTGGGGCTTGATCCCAGGCCCCTGGGATCATGACATGAGCCGAAGGCAGAGGCTTTAACCCACTGAGCCACCCAGTGCCCCATGGAATAGCTAAATGACTTTTTGAACTTTGCTCAAATGTTAAAGACTGTAGTAACTATAGATTTTAATGATTACTTCATTATGAGCTTCCAACATTCACTCTCATATGTGCATATTTTTGCCTAAATGTTTGCCTATTTTTTCAAAACTACCTATTCTCATGTTTTGAAAAATATAATTCCTTAGGAATCACTCTACTTAATTTCTAATACATAAATTACAAATTTGTAACCATGAATGAATAACTAGAAGCTAGTTTAGCCTTGCCCACTAAAATCTCAGTCGATAACTAACCTATAACTAAATATCCCTGAAATCAGATCACTCTGTGGACCATAGCTAATTCTACTAGAAAGGGCATCATCAAACATACCATCCTAAGGTCGGTCAGCCTTTTTGTCTTAGTTTTGAGATATGTAAATATTAAGTATACTAATTAAAACATACTTTAAATAAAGGTCTGCACGTATATATAAATCTCATTTTGACTGAGTAATTCACAACTTAGATGATCATTATCCTTTAAATCATGCCCTAAGATCAGACTGTGCATCCAAGAAGAGAGAAGGATGAGAAGGCTCTTTTTCTTTTTTCTTTTGTATATTATATGTAAGAGATGTTCTACATGGAATTGTTGTTCAGAGTCAATCTGAGATGTCAAAGAGAATAAGTCTTAGTAAAGCTAAGACTCAGAGTGCATTAACTTGCCCACTGTTAAAAATGTGAGGGTTGTTTTGACCCCAGTATAAATGACTGGGCTTTTCTAGCAGGCTCTTTGGCTTTTCCAAGTGAGTTAACTCAAGTTTAAGAAGTGCAGATATGTATATACTTTCCTTTCTTAACTAACTCTGTTGAGTTCACATATAATAAGATGCACCTGTCTTAAATGTCTGCTTTTTTTAAGTTAGGCAAATGTATACTCCCATAAATATCACCATAAACAAGATATAAAATACTTCTCTTCTCCAAAATATTCCTTTCTGTTTCTTCTCAGTCAGTCTCTCCAATTTTCTGCCCTAGACATCCACTAATCTGTTTTCTGTTTTGTTAATTAAGTTTTGCTTTTTTTTAGAATTACATGTAGAGATGTAATCAAGTATGTATAATTTGTGTCAGGCCTGTTTCATTCAACATTATTATTATTTTTTTTTTGAAATTCATTTCTATTCTTAGGCTTATCAGTATTCAAGTATCTTTTCTTTTCTTTTTTTTAATTAATTTTTTTATTTTTTATAAACATATATTTTTATCCCCAGGGGTACAGGTCTGTGAATCACCAGGTTTACACACTTCACAGCAGTCACCAAAGCACATACCCTCCCCAATGTCCATAATCCCACCCCCTTCTCCCAAATCCCCTGCCCCCAGCAACCCTCAGTTTGTTTTGTGAGACAAAGAAATGGAAAAATGTTCCATGCTCCTGGATTGGAAGAATAAATATTGTGAAAATGTCTATGCTACCTAAAGCAATCTACACATTTAATGCTATTCCTATCAAAGTACCATCCATCTTTTTCAAAGAAATGGAACAAATAATGCTAAAATTTATATGGAACCAGAAAAGACCTCGAATAGCCAAAGGGATATTGAAAAAGAAAGCCAACGTTGGTGGCATCACAATTCCGGACTTCAAACTCTATTACAAAGCTGTCATCATCAAGACAGCATGGTACTGGCACAAAAACAGACACATAGATCAATGGAACAGAATAGAGAGCCCAGAAATAGACCCTCAACTCTATGGTCAACTAATCTTCGACAAAGCAGGAAAGAATGTCCAATGGAAAAAAGACAGCCTCTTCAATAAATGGTGCTGGGAAAATTGGACAGCCACATGCAGAAAAATGAAATTGGACCATTTCCTTACTCCACACACAAAAATAGACTCAAAATGGATGAAGGACCTCAATGTGCGAAAGGAATCCATCAAAATCCTTGAGGAGAACACAGGCAGCAACCTCTTCGACCTCTGCCACAGCAACATCTTTTCTTTTTTTTTAAAAGATTATTTATTTATTTATTTGACAGACAGAGATCACAAGTAGGCAGAGAGGCAGGCAGAAAGAAAGGGGGAAGTAGGCTCCTTGCTGAGCAGAGAGCCTGATGTGGGCCTAGATCACAGGACCCTGGGATACATACCAAGCCCAAGGTAGAAGCTTAACCTACTGAGCCACCCAGGCACCCCAACAGGTATCTTTTCTTGCTCAGTATTTAATTCTATCATTATACCATCTTTTGTTTATCCATTCATTAGTTGGTGGATATTTGTTTTGTTTACATATTTTGATTAATGTGAATAAAGCTCTTATAAGCAGGCATGTATTAGTCCTCCATGGACATATATTTTTATTTTTATTGAGTATTCTTTAAAAGTGGGAAAGATAAGTCAAATGTTAAGTGTTCAAGAGAATCCTTGCTTGAATATTTGCATACTCAGAACCTTATGAACACTCAGCAGAGATCTCCAAAAAGCTCATGCCTTAGAGAAAAAGGCTACCCCCTCTAAGAAAACAAAAACATATTTTAAAAAGGATAAATATCTTTTCCAAGTAACTTAACTCACTGCTGGGATTAAACTTCATACTCATTAAACAAAAACAAAAAAACAAAAACAAAAACCTGGACATTTGGAAGGATAACATTAATACTGTCTAGCATCTAATCAAAATTTACTACATATGGGAAAAAGCAGAACAATGTGATCAATAAACAAGAAAAATAAATGATTTAGACAGACCCAGAAATAACATAGATAACACAATTATGAATTTAGCAAAGAAGAACAGTTTAACTCTCCAAAGATTTTTACTGCAACTCATGGCTATGCAAAGCCATAGATCTTTCTCAAGATCTAGGATCCTAATCCTAGATCTTGAGATAAGTCATTGCTGCAAAATAGTTGGTGCTAGCTTTCCAGCCTTCTTAAAAAAAAAAAAAAAAAAGAGAGAGAGAGAGAGAGAGAGAGAAAGAGTAATATCCAATTAGTTACAGTATTTATATATTTGTAACTTTGTTGTAAAATGGAATTTTTTTCTTTCCAGTTTTCATGTGCTGTCCATGTGAGAGAAGTTTATCTAATCTGCAGACACAATTATTTATATAGCTACTTCATCTAATTGAGGTGCAATAGTACATATAAACTTTGAAAACTATAGATCATTAAACAAACGGACAATTACATTACTATTTCTCATTATTCTGAGCTCTACACAATCTGCTTACTCTACATGAAAAAGAATTCCTGATTCAAATAATTGGTTGAGGTTGCTCCTCATTTCCAAATCTTTTTCTAACATTAATTCATACTTCTTTAATGGGAAAGTTAATTTAGTGGTCCATGTTCTTAAAATTTACTGTGTATAAGATTAAATACTTATACAATATTTGTTTAAAAATTGTTTTAAAAAGTCACTTGAGATTTCTCTCTTCAAATTGAACACTAATCCAACTGAAATTCTTTCCATGGATTTCTACATGGAGGTCATATGTATATTTACATATTTGCATACGCCAATACGTTTCTGTAGCTTTTCTCAGTATGAGTATGCATGGATTTACCCTTTTATTTGTTGTGATTGTTCCCTATTTGACAGCATTGTAATCTCTTTTCTTGTGATTCTGTCCTTTGGAAACACATTTCACCTCTGTGTATGTTTCCTTATAGGTATTTAATATTACTCATTCTAAATAGGAGCTTATTTTTTATATTCTGCTTTTATTTAGTGGAAACATAGTATTTATCACAGACATTCCATGGGTTTCCAAAAATTTTATTTAAATGTTATTTAATGAACAGGGTTTAACAGAATTTTATAAGCCGTAAAAACTTTGGTCACTATTTATGATAAACTACTCTCCAAAGCAAACATTCATGTTGTTTAGCCTAAGGTGATCTTCATTAAAATTATTGTATTCAAATTCATTGCCATGTCTGACATGTAATATTTTGAACAGTTTGTTTAATATACCTTGTTCTAACGTGTTTTGAATTGGACAGAGGAGACTATCAAAATAGAGTCCTTTTTTTTTTCCCCATGATTTTCTTCAATAAGCTCACATAAAATATTCACAGGTGTAACAAAATCTCTAAATCTTGATGTAAAGGTCTTTTGAAATACTTTCCTATATTAACATAAAACAAATTAGCAAAAGGATTGCATAACATGCTGAAACTATTTTCCCATCAAACTGTTTATTGTCCTTTCAGTCCACAAAACTTTAGTGCCTTTTCCCAGGAGCAAGCCTTCAGCAAAGTAAGGACACTTCAGAGCAGAGAAGAGAAGAATTATAAAACTGTCATAGATGTCAGAATATATTGCAATCAGCAGCAGAGCAGCATTGCCTGGAAAACAGCCATTTCATCTAAGGAGTTCTTTATGGTCTGGTAAATTGCATTACATTTAAACAAAATAGAAATGACATTCTTACACAAAATAGTTTAATCACTCAGTACATGGTTAATTTTTCTGACATATCCTGTTTCTTCATTTTATGAAATGTGTGTGTGTGTTTTGTTGACTTTGAATTCAAGAGAACACGTGAGATAAACTTTATTTTAACAAACAGAATGTGAACATAGAAAGAAAGGAAAGGAAAAAGAAACCCTCCCCACTCCAGTGAGAAAAAAACAATACAGATTTTTACAAAGAGACTGTGGGAAATAACTTCAAATATTAAATGTAAATATGGTAACTGTGTGCACTTGTGCATGATAGACAGGGAGAAGAAAAAGAATATAATATAGAAAACAGGCGAATAGGCAAGGCTAAAATAGCAACACTAGTTTTAAATAAAATTGTTAATCAAAACATATCTTGCTAACTTTAAAGTCTTGAATAGGACCATTTTGAATGGAGACCCATAATATTGAATACATTGTTCTGGTTAGCATGATCTTTTTTCACTTCCTCCATTGACATCACTTTATTCTTCTTTGTTTGAATTTTTAAAATTAAAAAAATATATATGTTATGTTAGTCACCCTATAGTACATCATTAGTTTTTGATGCAGTGTTTTTTAACTTATGCCCACATTTCAAAGCATTGGACTCATTTGGTCATGTCATTAAGAAATGCTGGATCCAGGATTTTATTATTTGAGTATTGAATGTTTTGCACACACTGAAGCAAATTAGTATTCCAGCTCGCTGCTTACTGCTAGACACTGAACGCAGATAGAACACATTATGCGTTAGACTAGTTAAGAGGTTTTAAATTAGATTTGTGACTTGAAAGTTTGAATAAGAAAACTAATAGAACACAAAATGAAGCAGAGGGAAAATTAGATTAATTATCTACATCATTCAGTGTGAATGGTTGCTGATGTGCTATGTTGTTGAGTGGTATTTTGGTACTAAAACAATGCCTTAATTTTGCCTACATTAAGTTGCCATAGTTGTAAAAATACATTTACATGTTTATAGATCATAATATCCTGGAGTATCTTTAAAATAAAAATATATTTAAAGAGGTCATTTATATATTTTCCCTCCCCTCTCCCTCCTATTAGGAGCAGTTACATTTGTGATTAATTCAAATATTTTTTATATTTTTCTCCATTAAAATAATAACTGCTTTAACTTGTTTGTTCAAGATACTATATAACAAATGAAAAAATATGTATTTTTTCGTTTTCATTTTTATTCTCAACACCCCCCAATAAAAGATATTATTTCCCATTCACCCAGAGAAAATGCCAAAAAATAATGACATCTACAGGAATTGCATATTTCAGTGTAACAACAAAGGTCAAACTCTCTTGATCTATTTCTGAGTCTACTTCCTCTTACTTTAGATAATCAAGACAAATTGAATCCATCCTCTAAATCTGATTCATTCAGGTGCCTTAAATTCCTCTGTGTGTGTGTGTGTACACCTGCACGCATGCACACACATGTGCTCATGTGTGTGTGTGTGTGGTGTGTCTTTTGCTCTTGTTTTAATCTTCTCTAATGGCAATGACATTGATATTTAACTGAAATAATTCCTGCTGGTACATCAAACATGCCTGAATAAACATCCACCTGTTCCTCATAAATGCATCAGGTGCTCATTCTGTGTGACAAGCTATATTTTAATTTTAAATATTCATTTTTTAATACTCTGAACTTTGGTTGGGTGAGATTGCCATAATGCTCTCTGTTTGATAAAATAGGAGAGTCAGGAAAAAAGATTGTCATTTCTACTTGATAATGAATGAAGTGTGACAATTATTAATAAGTAATTAAAACATCAATACAAGATAGTTCCTTGTTAAGATTTTATTTATAATTTTGTGGATTAATGATATAAATTTAGAATTAGGAATGAAGTGCTTATGTCTTTAGAAAACAACCAAGTAAATTATAAATGGTTTCTTATTCTAACTGTATCTGCATTTTATGCAAAGTAGTTTTAATTACTTGTATTCCTTCCAGGTTAAATTCCAGTTGATTAAAATAAAGTGATAAAATCCCCGTTTACTGCAGAAAGAATGGTAGAAAGATATAGGTTACGTATATTTTTAGAAAAAATGTGGTTTTCATAGGTAACACGTAGCATAGAACATCAAATCAAACTATTGCAAACCAGAAATTTTACCCAGCGTCAAGCTTTACTATTAATTCAAATAATGACTAAAAACATTCTGAATATTTTCAGAAGAAGCAGGAGGAGGTCTGGGAATATCTTTATAACTCCACAGGTCCTTTCCTGCCTTATCAGGATGTACTCCAAGATAAATAATTTGAAAATCTAAGTTTTATATGTATCACCATGGCTTAAAGGAAAGATGTTCAACCTTGAAACATCTCCACTTTATAGTTGCACAACCTGTGCAATATTTTCTATGAGGCATGCTTCAAAATTGAGTCCATGTTTGTTTACAAAGTGTTCAACGCAGACTAAGCATAGCATATTCTGTGAAATCTTTCTATACACAGGAACTCTCCAGCTAGCAAATAGCATTCATGAGATTTCTAGAAGTTCTGTCATTAGCACATGTATGTGAAGATTTGACTGGGTTTTGGTTCTTCCTTCCTTTCCCGGGACATTTCCCTTCTTCCACCAAAATTATAAAACGAAAGAAATAATTGAAGACTTGCTGTTAACAATTATTAGCAGTTTTATCATTTGTTGTTGCTTATTACATGAAGGATTCAAAGGGAAAGTGGGAAATATATATAAGGAGCTTACAACAATGCCTGACAAAAGTATGTTCTATATATATATCTATATATAGATATATAGATATATATAATTATAATGTTAATATAAATATAATATATTATAAATATAATATATTTATAAATATAAATATAATTATACTGTTAAATATAAATACCTCTCATTTCTAGAAACATTAAAAGCAAAATATCTATAAATTTAGTAGTCTTTTATTTTTTTATTTTTTTATTTTTATTTTTATTTTTTTAAAGATTTTATTTATTTATTTGACAGAGAGAGATCACAAGTAGACAGAGAGGCAGGCAGAGAGAGAGAGAGAGAGGGAAGCAGGCTCCCTGCTGATCAGAGAGCCCGATGCGGGACTCGATCCCAGGACCCTGAGATCATGACCTGAGCTGAAGGCAGCGGCTTAACCCACTGAGCCACCCAGGCGCCCCTATTTTTTTTTAAAGAACTTTTTTTTAAAAAGATTTTATTTATTTATTTGACAGAGAGAGATCACAAGTAGGCAGAGAGATAGAGAGAGGAGGAAGCAGGCTCCCCGCTGAGCAGAGAGCCAAATACGGGACTCAATCCCAGGACCCTGAGACCATGACCTGAGCCGAAGGCAGTGGCTTAACCCACTGAGCCACCCAGGCGCCCCAAATTTAGTAGTCTTTTAAAATCCAGAAACATTTTATAAGTCTATGTAAAATATTAATTTCCTTGTATTTAAGATAGAAAAGGAGTCTGAACATGATAATAATGAACAGTCTTTACTAATCAGATATCTGCTTTTTATGCCTGCTACAATAAAAGAATACATTCCTTAGGCACTGTTTGAGACTTAATTTTCATATGGTTAAATTCATGAGAATTTTAAAATTCACACCAAAATCTTCCTATGTGGCATGCTATTATAACAAACAAACAAACAAGATCTATTTCAAGAAAACTACCATTCTCATTTATTGCTTAAAAATATGCAATTCAATCTATTTAGAACTTAACAAGTTATGGGCTATCAATATAGTAGAGGAAAAACTATACTAACATTAGTTCAAATGATGAATATTTTATGATTAGGAATAAAATGTCCAATGATTTACACAAATCAGACTTGGAAGCTCTCTCAGTGAAGGCTTAAAAGAACCTAAAGTTAATGTATAATGTGATTAACCTGAGGAACATAAATTCACAGCATATTACAGGGAACACAAAAGTAAAATGTATCCAAACCTGTACATACAAGTATATCCCATGTATACATATTCCATGTCCATCCTCTCATGATTACATACAGAAGATGGTAAATCAGGAAAAAAAAATAACACAGTTGGGATTGTTCTTATGAGAGCTAGATTGTTCAGAAAACAAATAAAAATAATTAGAAAATTATGGCAGGAGAAATAAAATGGAACATGTACAGCATGGACCAAAGGACTTGAAAAGGGCATCTTATGTGAATTTAATTATCATCCTTTTTTATAACACGAGGTTCAGAAGATTCCTACAGAAATAATCCCAGAGCTAACATCCAAAATGAAGTGGAGGTCATAAAGAAAGCAAGTAGAAATGGCACATCTGCATTTATCCATTTATGGTTTGCTGCCAATTCCATCTCTATGTTATATACTTTATTTGGAAACTTAGTATAGTGCTTTCATTTTCATTTTTTAAAGTGTCCATTGTCTTTTCTAGGAAATTTATCTTAAATAAAGAAAATTCTAGGCTGAAAGGATAAATTTTATTTTCTAAGTTCAAGGCATCTTGGGTGAATATTTTATTTTATTTAATATTCACAACAGTCTTGTGGAAGGAGTGATGCAGAAGACTTTATCATCATTTTTACTAAAACTTAAAAAAAAAAAACCCAAACAGCAAAGGATTAGAATATTGTGCATTACTTGTCCAGGTTGCTATAGCAAACATATACCAACATTAACATTGGCTCCACATATATATGGCATAGGAATACAAGATACTTAGACTGACACATTGCTTCAGAATATAATGTATTAAAAAGTAAATGGAGGAGAACCACTTCCCGAATGGCAGAGTAGATGTTTTCATGGACCTTCTCTCTAGTGAAATAATAACTGCTGAAAATTTTAAAAATAAAAAATAAAGTCTCTGGAATTATCCAAAAATCACATGGCAACTAGAGAAACAGATATTCAAGACAATGTTTCTTGGATTCCTAAATTTCAGTAAGAACAATGAGAGATTATGGGTGTTATGCCATGATCCACTTCCTCTCCTCTGAAATCAGTGTAATGAAAACTATTGATGGGTACAGGCAAGAAGACAGGGCCCTCTCTCCCTGGAAGCTCCCAATTAGGGCCATGGTTTCTTCCTGGAAGGAGCAGAGGATTTCTCATCCACATTCCCAGATTCATGCTTCAAGAGCATTATTTCAGGCAACCAGAGCAAGATAAATCAATATGCTTCATTTACCAAGCTCCTACTCATAGGGTGGAAGACTATTCCAGTTGTAGCAGGTTGAGAATCCCCGTCAATTTACCTACTATTGCACTGGCTCATAGGTCAGATGTCCCATGGCAGGAAAAGCAAACCAAGAAATCAAGGGTTATCCTTCATGCACCATACTTTGCTTATAGAGTAAGCATTACTCTGAGTCAAATAGGCTACTCTCCATGCCCCAACTCTGGGGCAATGGCACATGGATTCTACCCAGATGGAGAATTTGCTAGCTCTCCACAAAGTGACTGACATTTTTTGGAGCAAAATTTGGGGACCTGCAAGATTAAGGATATTGTCCAAAAAGGCAATCTTCATGGTGAACAATGAAGAGGAAACTGGTAGCTTCTTGACAGCAACAAGTGAAATGGTAGGCCAGCTACATGTTTATCAGAGAGAGACAGAGAAAAGACAGTTAAAAAGAAACTTCTTGGGATTGAGTCAAGATCCAAAGGAGACTTACTTAATTTGGAATGGACTGTGTAGCAACTTATGCACTGAGGCATTTTCAGAAACATATAATGATCAACTAATAATCACTAGCTGTGAACATCTGGGTGTGATAGTAACAGAGGCAGACCGGGGAGAATATCATCCATATGGTATAGGTGTCAGGAAGATAGTGCAACATCAGAGGCTGAATTATGGAGGGGAAGTATACTTAACTAGTCTATAAAAATCAATCAATCAATCAATCAACAAACAATCACATAATAATAACAACAATGCAGTTTTCAATCAGAAAATATCAGACACATCAGTGCATGCCTGGTTCAGTCAGTAGAACATGCGACTCTTAATCTAAGCATCATGAGTTCAAGCCCCATGTTGGGCACGGAGCCTATTTACAAATAAAAAAAGTTAAAAAACACATACAAATGTCAGACACACAAAAGATAAAACCCTTAGGAAGCAAAGGTCGCTGAGGAGAAATTGGAGTCTTATTAGATTGATTGGGAATATTTAATTATGCAGTCACTTTGGAAAGCACTATGGCAGTTCTTCAAAATGTTAAACATGAAGTTATGATACCATCCAGTAATTCTCCTCCTGAGTATACAGCGAAAATAAATGAAAACCAAGGCCACACAAAAATGTGTACACGGATGTTCATAGGAGCCATTTTATAATTGAGCAATGTGAGCCAGACGTGGACGTAACACACATGTCCATCAACTAATGAATGGTTTAACAAATGTGGCATATCTATACAGTGGCATTTTATTCACTATTAAAATAGAATGAAGTCCTGATACATGGTACAATATGGATGAACTTTCAAAACACTTGCTAAGTGAAAGAAGCCAGTCAACAATATAATACATTACAGAATTCCATTTCTATGAAGCAACCACAGCAGACTAGTCTATTGAATGGAAAATAGATGAGTTGATACCTAGGGCTGGCATTTGGGTAGAATGGGGAGTTAACTGCTAAGGGGTATGTGGTATCTTTGGGTGATGAAAGCATTCTAAAATTAGATAGTGTTTATGAAACCAGACTTTGTGAATATATTTAAAAGCATTGACTTGAACACATTAAATATTAATTGCAAGTTATGTGAATTGTTTAAATCTGTTAGGAAATAAAGGAAAATTAATTGGAAGCAAGTTGTGAGAAATAACTAATTGTATGAAAACCTAAAAATAATTAAAATGAAATAATTCAATTAAAATAAAATAACTAAAAATAAAATGTGAGGGAGGAAGGATTGGGGAGAGACAGATATTAGATAGATAGATATTAGATAATCTCAACTGCGTTAAACTATGTATAAGTGGAATGTTAATGGACCTTGAAAGAATACCCAGAGAAAACATTAAGTTAGAGAACAAAAGCCTAAGATTGAGCTATATGTTTTGTTTTCTCTTACAAGAATTTTCTTCATATTCATTATGAAGGTATTGGCTGTTTTTTCATAATACAAAATTAATGTAAGTTTTGACCTTTGTACAAGTCTTTTGGTCTAGTTAAGGGACTGTGCCATATAAATAGAATGTCCCAATCATATGGAGGCAATAAAGCTACCTCTTTTGAATCACAGACTATCAGTAGTTAAAGTCTTCAGTCACATTTAAGTCAACTGATAAGTCTAAAAAGTGCAATTATCTGGAAGAGTATGAAAATTTAGCTAAGTAACTTTGCATGATAAACTGTAAATATGTAAATTCTGTTGTGAGTAGTTTTTTTTATTTTGTGGAGATAACAAAAAAATAAGTTTTGAAAAATCCACGTAGATTAATTACTCTTGGTGATTAATTGCTCTTTATAACCGTGTCTAATATTTTATTCATAAAAATAATAAGGATGTTCTTCTTTTCATGTGATCTAAAATATATCTGACCACTTTTGAGGATGTTACTTTGTTTACCTATTACAGTACATGCATCTACTAAATACTCAAGTATTGTATTGCATATTTAGTCTAAAAGAGGATTTTCCAAGCACAATGTAGAAACTAGCATTTAAAAATCTTTTCAATTCCTTTTTCTAGGCAACTTTCTTTTTATTTAAGTTTTTATTTAAATTCCAGTTAGCTAACATACAGCATAATGTTAGTTTCAGGTGTACAATATAGTGACTCAACACCTCTACCATCACCCACTGCTCGTAACAAGTGCCGTCCTTCATCCCCATCACGATTTCACCCGTTGCCCACCCACCTCCCCTCTCATAACCGTCAGTGTGTTCTCTATAGTTAAGAGTCTGTTTCGTGGTTTGCCTCTCTCTAGATAATTTTCTAAATCCTACTTTCAGATATCAAACATCAAAAAAATTGGTTTTACAGTTTATACTTCAAATTTTTCATTTAAATGATTAGAAAAAAACATGATAAATTTTCATGTTCTATGAGTCTAATAACAAATATAATGTTGCAAATGTGTTTAGGTTGTGATTAAAGGACAGATAAGTGAGAGGCATTTTAAAAGAAATCATACTGTTGTTATAAGAAATTTTGATTTGGCTTCCGTATTTGAAATATACACTTACAACAAAATAAGCCTAAGAATATAAGGTAAAAAAAAAAAATACTGTTCTTTTATGGTTTCCTTTTAAAATCATACTGGGTCACTCTACATTGCCATTTTCTTTTCTAAATTAATACTGCCGTAGCCTTTGAGATATTAGGGTAGGCAATGTCATTGTCATCTTAGTCATTACCCTTGCATTTTAACATTGCTGGCAAAGTGACTTTGTCATAATCAGTTAATAACCTCTCTTATATTATAATAAGGTAACATATAATCATTGCAAAGGTTATGAAAAACAAAGAAATATAAATAGAACTTTTAAAAAGTAAAGTAAATCTGCCACATAAATTTAGCCACTGGTAACATTTTGCTTAATTTTTTTTCCTCAGCATATTTTCTATACAATCTTCTTCATTTTATTTTCCAAAATATTTAGAATATATGGAGCTATTTTTATAAGTGAACTTTATTGCATAATTTTAATAGGTTTGATCTGAAGTCAATTCGAAGTTTATTGAGGCATATTTTCAGCTTTTCCAAACTTTCTCAGTGCTTTGGTAGAAAATACAAGCTTACGTACTTGGTTCAGATGCCAACTCTTCTCTGGGCCATCTGCCTGGAATGATAGTATATTTGTGCTTTTATACCACGTATCTACTTTAATGCTAAAATAATGTATTGTTAAAACATTTGTGAATTAAAAGCCATTATTAAGGAATAAAAATATGTTAATGGCAGTGAAATCGCAGCAAAGAAAAAAGATTGGTAAAAGCCAACCACACTGAGGAAAGCATACACTTATTTGGTTCATTGTCCAGAACAAAAGATAGCTGAATTTGTAGTTTACTGACTGAAAAGCTCTATTATAGAAAGGAACAGTGGTATTAAACTTAATAGGTCTGAATTTAGTTTTCTATTAAATCAGAATGCATTTTGGGGTTCCTAGATGGCTCAGTTGGTTAAGCATCTGACTTTGGCCAGGTTATGATCCTGGGGTCCTGGATTGAACCTGGCATCAGGCCCCTTGCTCAGCAAGGGATCTGCTTGTCCCTCTCCCTCTGCTTCTCCCTGAAACTCATGCTCTCTCTTGCTCACTCTGGCTCTCTCCAATAATAAAATCTTTAAAAAGAAGAAACCATTTAATGAACATACTAGAACTTTAGCCAATAAACAAGAATGATAGTTTCCTTGACTGAATTCTTTAATTTTAGTGAATACAAGTTTTTAAGAAAACATATTTTCAGTAATTAGAATTTTTTCTAGGTTGAATGCTCTAAGAGTGACATAAGAAAGGAATCTGTTTAGTGACTGTCAATGAACGCTGACATCTGATTCACGTATTCAAATTGGTAACCTAACCACACAGAAAAACACATAAATCAAGTTATTTTAGAACAATACACTCTTATTGTATATTAATAAAAGGGCATGTTATAAAGAAAAAATAAATATAAAGAAACCATAAAGCTTATCAATAGTCTGTTCATAATTAATACATTAACTATAATTTAAAATACTTTTTAGTGATGTTGGGTGATGCATTAATTAAATCTATTAATGTCATTAATAATCACAAATTTTGGCATATGTGCAAAGGACTGCAAAAAACAAGTCAAATAATTAAGCCCCACTTTATTTTAATTTATTTTGTCTATTTACGTATCTGTCTATGAATTTATAGATGTGTACATATTTTTTCTAAACTTTTTTTATTTATAAGGCTTGGAAGCAAAAATATCCCAATAACAATAAATACATGTAGCTCCCAGATCTTGGGTCATAGTATAATTTTCCACTCAAAAGATCCAGTGTGAGGAGTATATATATAGTTTGGACAAGTTCTGATTCATGAAATTCCCAGGTAAGTTTTTAGTACCTCACTATGTCAGGGAACAGGAGGTACAGAGAGACTAGAGGAGTCTGCAAAAGGACTGAGGCTACCTTTGGGGAGTTCACTACAGCTGCACGAGAGCATTACATGATTCCAATTAATTATAACATATGGAACAGATATAAACCAATAAGTCCATAGTGATACCCAAAAAAGGATAAAAATAACTCATTTTATACCATTTGAAGTACCTATGACACCATGTGTTTATTCAGAAAATTGGTAATTTAAAGGGAAATAAGCAAGCAGTTATCCTACCTTTTTAAGAGGATCATATTTAATGTTGGGAAATCTATTCATCTATCCATGACATTCTTTAATCTATTTATATTATTATTAATAATAATACCTTAGGCTTGGATTATTCAGGATTATATCGGTTCAGAAATAGTGAGCTATTTTCATCAAAAGGAAATAAAAGAAGAAAGGAAGGAAGCAAGACAAAATGAAACAAAATTCAGATGATTTATATGGATTAAGTTTATATAATTCACATAATTGTGTGCATGAAATAAAAGGATTTCAACAGTTCTATACAACCTCAATAAAGATTTAGGGAATATATAGTCATAGTACAAAGCAAAGAAAGAGAATATAATTGTGTTGTACCTCTTCTATTTCTGCTAGGAGTAAACGGACTACATATAAATATCACATGCATATGAGGGAATATTTTAATGACCATAATCATTGTATAGAGTTATAAAATTGTTAAGTACTCAATTTTTTTCAAAATAATAGGTATTGAAAACACTGGAAGAAGGAAGGAAATAAGGTGATAATTTTCTTATGACCAAGGAAAATGCTTCTCAAAATCCATTAAACTGATTTCTTTTCAAGGCTTATGAAAGCAAATTTTTTTCAATCAAATTGAATTCAACATTTAATATGAAATCTCTGCCCATCTAGATAACTAATTTATTATTTCAGTACTAAACATTAAAGTTCATAGTTAGGGAATGCTTTGGACGCTTGCTGTTCTTGTCAGAGATCACATTTCCTGACACAAGGATTAACTTGCTCCAATGAGAAACAACCAGGCAGTGCAGCCAAAAAACACAACCCAAGCTAAAAAGTTACATTCTTTGAATAGAAGAGCCTATCTGTACCTGAACACAAGCCTTTTTCCTAGGTTTCTGAGTTATCTAAAAAAATTAAGTTGCCTTTCGTTTTACCTGCATGGAGTTGAATTTTGGTTACTGATACTGCAGAACCCCAACTAATAAAACAAGCAGTGAAATTTTTACTAAAAGTTTGTGGGAGAAGTTTCAAAAGACAGAAAGTCAATATTAATTAGTCTGGAGATACTAATGAAAAAAGAAATCAGGGGGAGATAAAGCAGCTGGTTACCAAGAGTATTTTAGGATATGTGTAGGGAAGAAGAGAATGATTTAATGCATATTTTAAATTAAATTTTGCATTATTAAGTGTAATATAACTCTATCTCCTGTATCTGCCACTGAAGTTTTAGTAAAATCATTCCACGAAGTAAAAAAAAAAATTCCACATTCCACAAAGTGGGATCAGGTTTGGAGGTAGCTTATGGGGAACAAACCTTTTATCTTGAAAAAAAAAAAATTATTAACATCCATTGTGATATTTGACCCATTTTGAGAAGGACTTTAAGACTGGTTACATTATTGCTAAAAATAAAAGATAAAAAATAAAAAGACTAAATGCAATAGAGTTGGAGGAGGGGTTGAAAATAGTTCATAGTGACGGTTCTTGTTTAAACAAAAGAGGAACCAAAAGCCGATTTATTTAAATGACCCTGAAGGAAAATAATTGTTAAGCAGAGAGCCATTCAGAGTTTGAAAAAGCCCATTATGACTAAACTCACAATACAAGAACATTTACTGTGAAAGTTAATGCACTATATATTACTTATTCAAGTACGTTTAGCCATTGTCAAGATTTAGAAATCGAGCTAGATATATTATACACAAGAGAATACTTCACTTTGAAATCCCCACACATTTTAGAATAGATAAGGGTGAAATCTAAAGTAAGATTCTTTTTATATTATTTGTTGTTCTGTATTAAGAGCATGAGTTTTGCATATTCATATAATTGTGTGCATGGATATTAAAGGAATACTATATTATCATTTTATTAGATTACCGCCAGCAAAGTCAAAAAAGAAAATCTGAAAATGGTTAATATTTAGCTTCTATCTTGATCATTACCAGAGAAGGTTATTATTACCTGACATTGAACCAAGATATGCCTTTTTTAACATTCTGCTCCATTGTCATAGCCAGTTGAAAAGCACAAAAGAACTATAAGGATAAATGATAAAAGAAAATAAGTGCAGAAAAGGATAAAAGGATTGTTTCTTCCATTGGGTTTTATTTCTGAGACATCCACTCCTCACCTTTATTAAAGCAAGTAATTAACATGAAGCATATTCAGGGAGAGCTCAGTAGCAGCCCATGAAGTCCTTTCCTGAATCTGGTCTATGTAGGATATGGCAGAATTAATATTTAAAGAGCTTAGCTTTTCAGCTACAGAATGTGTTAAAAATCGAGTGACCTGGGTCTCCTTAAGGTTGTTTCTTGTTAGAAAGTTCTTTAAATCATACCGAGGAAATTTTAGCTTATTTGGATCTCACAATACGAGAGAAACAATTAGTTTTGCAAAAGCAAATTCGAGCAATTTTCTGTTTGGGACAATTTGTTGTACTATCACTAAAAATGCTGATATACTGCAGCTTAGAAGGTGAAATTTATCTTAGATAGTACTGATAAAGCAGCAGAAAATGATATTACCTTAAACTTGCTTCACTGGTTCCCATCAAAAGAGTCTTAAGGGGATTTAAGGTAACTCTTAATCTTCCTATCCTTTCTAGGAGAAAATCTGTCAGAACTCTGTTGTGACTTAGATACATAGTCCCCTTCCTGAGGAAAGTTCCCTCACTGCCCAGTAATGCAAGTCCCGAGAGGAGTCATTAATCTTATTTAGAGAGTGGAGTTACAGTCTGAACCAAGGAGGACATGTGGAATTTGTGCTCCTTTGGGCTGGCATATTGTTTAGTTACATCACATATTTTTGTATTATGGGGGTAGTGGACACAAATCTGTTGAATATGTGCATTTTTTGTACAACTTCAAATAAATAAAACAAAAGAGGAATTCTCATATGTTTAGTGATTGAAAATTAATATGAAATATATTTTAACTACCTAATACAATTGAAGACTCAAAGCAAATATTGACACCAAAAAACATTAAAATAGACCAAAACTTGGAGCTCTTCTGAAGGGCACCGGATCCTGATCCAGGTCTGCTAGGATAAGCTTCATTTAGTTGTTAGATGACCACAGGATTTTTGGACTGAAGTGTATCTTTTAGGAAGTGTTGTCCTTAGTAGCTCCATGTCCTGTATTAGACGATCTATAGGACATGTGCACACAACACATCACACAGAATGCCTACCCTACACCTGTCTATGTGTTTTCTGTACCCTGGATGAGACCAAGAACATGTCTGTCGGTGGGGGATATCAAAGTTAACAGTTGTCTGAGCAAAATGAAACAATTATATATGGTATTCCAACCTTGCTGTTAATCTGAAAAGATTGATTCTTTGGTCCTGCTCAGTTTCTGTATGTCTTACTACTCTAGGCTTGTGAAGGTCTAACCATTGGAGAATGGATTTGCCATCAAGAATTGGCTGAGATACATTTGCACTATATTGTGTTCATTTGTATCGGCACAGGTTAACTGCCCTGATGAGTAGCCAGTTTCCAGAGGATTACCAGTTTTGCTGTCCAAGAAAAAAATTTAGGAAATATCAGACAAATATATATATATCCAACATATCATCATGAGCTTAAGAGCCACAATTCAGAATTCAAATATGTATAACTGAGAACGTACATGTTCTTTTAGTATTGCTGTGATTTTTATCTTTTATAGCTGTTTCCTTTAAGGTTCTATGATTTTTGTCTAGCTTTTATTTTCTTTCCGTACTGCAGTATTCTCGTGGGTAGATTTGGTGCCTTTTACAAAATATGGATGGGAAAAAAAAGTCATTTTATTTTTATAATTTAATTTAGTTCCAAATTTTGTTAGAAAATATCAATAAAAAGTTTTGAGAAGTGAGTTACAGTCTCATTCCTATGTCATATTTACCCAGTTAAGAAGTCAATAACTTTGGGCACCTGGGTGGCTCAGTGGGTTAAGCCACTGCCTTCGGCTCGGGTCAATGTCTCTGGGTCTTGGGATCGAGCCCCGCATCAGGCTCTCTGTTAAGCGGGCAGCCTGCTTCCCTCTCTCTCTCTATCTCTGCCTGCCTCTCTGCCTACTTGTGATCTCTCTCTGTCAAATAAATAAATAAAATCTTAAAAAAAAAAGAAAAAAAAGTCAGTAACTTTATGCTTAAAGTTTGTATACCATATAAGAACACAAATCTGGAAAAAGATTGTGTTCTGAGTGCTTTGAGTTTAGCTAATTGTAAAAAACAAAACAAAACCAAAAAAAAGTCCCTCTATTTTACATGGTTTTTCAGCATGGGGTTATGTTATCAGAGGCAAAGAGGAATTTGAGGAATACTCAAATAGACTTTAAATTATAACAATATCTTGCATATCTTAGTAAGTAAACATATTACTTGTAGGAAAAAAGATACTTCCAGTATGTTGAAGTAACTTGTAATAGTCTCAATCCTTTTTGTCAGATGGTGCCAGGTTAAATTATTGAGAAGTGAACACTAAAAAAATAATTTACTTATTTAGATGCAAATAAAAATTGAGAATTTAAAAAATCATATAACAATGTAAAATGTTAGTACAGCAGACCGTCATCCGTATATATTCATATGAGGATTTTGAAGAGATGGCCATTTTTATCGAATGAAAACAATTTTATATATTTGAACCCTTTTTATAACTCTACACAAACTTACTTTCAACCTCTTGCACAAGAAAGCATTTTTTTTTTATTAATTTCTTTTTGGAAGCATGTTTAAATTTTATCTGATAATCTCGACCCTGGTTTTCCTACATTCTAATGTGAAGGTGCTCTGCATTTCCTTCCCTTGCCTCTTGCTGCCATTGTATTCCCAGTCTGCCAATGTTCTTCCTATAAATTCATCTCACCATGGAGAACCGTACCTCCTTGATCATTAGAAGCTAAGTGGATATTTCTATCACTGCATTCTTGTATTTTCAGTGCTTGTTTTTCATCGGGGGAGGGGGATGTTCATGTCTGTAATCTTGTGATCTGGTACAAATTGACCTTATTCTATCTCTTGGGAAATTGGTACCTGTAAATATCTATCTATCTATATATATATATTTTTTTTTAGTAAACTGTATTCACATGTAACATGTATTTACTAAGAATATATTTAACTCTATGATAATGATTTATTCTCTCCTTGGATTGAAAACAGTAACATGCTATTACTATAGTATCTCATTTTACAGGGTTCTATCAACATAGAAACCAATATATGCCAACTGGAATCAAAGGTTTAGTGGTGTTTTGTTAAGCAAAAGGAGGAAGTGGCTTAAGGTAGTAAAGAAGGCTAGATTTGTCTTTGAGCCTTTTTATAACCACCTGTTCTTAACTTTTAACCACTCTCAAGCTACCAGGTCTATCGCAATTGTAGTAATTCTGGGATTATTCTTCTGAACTGCAAACCTGCTGTGAAGTGCCATGAGGAGCTAAGAAGTATATTTATTATTGTGTATACTTTATCTCCTATATGGTTTTACATTCAACAGATAATACTTTGACCCTCCTACTTGATTTTTTCTAAATGAATACATTCCTCTACAACAATTAGATATCGTCCGGGTTTCAGATGCCCAGAAACTGAATTTGAAGTGAAGATTTAGGTACAGATGATTTATTGAGATAGTGTTGTCTGTGAGGACACAGCAGGAAAACAAAACAAAACAAAACAAAAACAAGCAAATTTATGGTTTTACTTGAAGTTTAGACTCAGCCTGTTTTCACAGGGAAATGAGTATTAATTACCTCCTAGGGTTATGTCATCATGAGATATTTTGCAGTCTATTATCAATCATTTTTCACTACACATAACTGAGGGGGACAGGAAACACGTGATCTCCTAGGCATTTCGGTCCTCCCAGAGCCATTCTTTAGAGAAGAGTGCAGCTAGGACACTTGCAGCCAGTGCTCACAGAACAGGGGGCCTGGGGAAACAGGTGTGTTAAAGGTAATCTGGGTGCATTATTTGTTAGTCCACAGCTCATGGATTCCAGCATTTCACTTCATGTTATTTTAACCTAGTGGAATCTTTATTCCTGGGATTGGCAGCACTCAGCATAATGAAGGTCCAGAATTCAGCCCCAAACATCATTACTGATGCTGTGAAGCTGGCATCCACAGCAGGGATCAAGCAAGAATACAATATAAGATTTTGGTCTTTGTGAAAACAACATGTGCTCCTGTGTATCAGGACCCCAGCAGGAGATTTATGCTAGGGACCCAGAGCAGATGGTATAGTTGCCAATTGACCTTTATGGAACATTGTTCACTGCTTGACTTTACTGAAATAAAGAGACAGGAAAAAAAAAAATCAGCTTTCCCATTTTCAAGGATCTATTTAATCTCACCTAAGTATTTATACAGTAATCATACATCAACATTGAAATGATTTATATTTTCTTCGAAATTATTCTTCATGAGAATGAAATTTGTGGTGGATAATATTAAAGTTACCAGATAAAATATAGGATTCTCAGTTAAATTTTATTTTCAGATAAACAATGAATATTTTCTTAGTATAAATTTTCCCATGCAATATTCAGGACGTACTTATATTGAGACTTATTTGTTATTTATCTGAAATTTAAATTTAAGTGGGAATCTGTATTTTTATCTGCTAAACCTGGCAACCCTAGATAATAGCCAGAGTGCTTGAAATATCATATATTTATAGTGCAATGGTGTCTTACAATTTCAAGTAAAGATTTTTTTCATTAGTCCTGTATTTTTCATCATCAATATATAAATTAAAGTTGTTTTTACAAAGAAATAAAGGAAAAAAATCAAAATATAATACATTTATTTGCTTAAATTATTGCTCCTCTCAACCTCTTAGAAACATCAAATGTTAAACATAGACTTATTCGCACACACAGGTATACATATGAACATACATAAAATTTTTCATCCTCATTAAGTTTTAAAAGCTGCTGCTTGGTGGAGTTACAGTATCAGTTTATAAATGATATATAAAAAGAAAAATCTCAGCTCCCCTGTAGTGCCAGTTGAAAATACATTGCATTGCCTTCACTGCTGAGCAGAGCGGTGCTGAGCTACTTGCTATAATATTGCTTGGAATTGGAGACATCCATCACACTGAGGAACCCCCACCAGCTGGAAGGAAAGGGAAGTTTCTTTAAGTGCAATTTCCCTCTAGGAATGGAAAAAGGAATCGGTTGTTCTTGTCCACCCTTTCTTTTCCTTTTCCTTTTTGTATTATTTTTCAAGAATATGTATCAAAACAGTTATTCTCTTTAGTACTCACACATATCATTAACAAACTCTAGTGCTTGCGCCTCTTTCCTATATGCAGTAACAGTTTGTCTTTAATAAAAAGCTCCATGGCAAAAAATAGTAAAGACAAACAAATAAACTTTAACAATTTAAAATTAATAATAGAACTTCTAGCCAGCCAAATGTAGACTGATTTCATTTTAAGAGAGAATTGTTTTTTTGTTTTTGTTTTTATTTTTTAAATAGACTACGGCAAAACTCTACCATTTACCAGTAAAACAATGAGAGATTCTGGACTCTGGGAAACAAACTGAGGGTTACAGAAGGGAAGGAGTGGGGAGATGGGTCACCGTGTGATGGGTGTTAAGGAGGGCACAGGCTGTGATATGCACAACTAATGAATCATTGAACATTACATCAAAAACTAAGGATGGACTATATGTTGGCTCTCTGAACATAGTAATAATAAAAAAAAAAGAATAGCAATTTGAATTAATCCAAGGTTTGGGGCTTAGATTAATAAAAATAGGTATTAAAAGGTTCAAAAATCCATTTATAACACTACATCTTAACCAGTCTTTTACTAAAATGTTTGTTTTAATCTTTTATGGTTGCTTATTTGCTTCCTTGCTACTTTTTTTTTTTTTTTTAATCTTTGGCCTCCTAGACTTTAAAGTTATACAAGTAAGTTGAAGAAAAAGTAGCATAAATAATTAAGGTGGTAGAAATACAATCTTACAGAAATGAGAACATCTAATATAAAAAATGAAAGAATAACATTGCATACTGTCTCTACTAAGGGGCAGTAAAATGGAACTTCCAAGGATCAGTGGTATCACATCACTTCATGGTGATTGTGGGAGCATGTAAAAACTGTATGCATCTTTGAGTCATTTGTAATGTCCCCCTCACAAACTTTCCAAGAAACAGCACTTGGAAAAGAGAAGTTGTTAATATAGTGGTAGGGGAATGATTCTCCAAAGACTGGGTTGATGAATTGGAGACAAGAAAGCAGGTCCAGGTGAATCCTGATTTTAAAATCAATGGCTCTTAAACCCAGGCATACCACTCCCTAAGGAGAGAATTTTTTTTTCTCTCCTCTTAAACTCAGCAGCAGATGTATAGACTAGGGACTGGGATGTCTTACCTTAACCAAAGAACACTGAATCAAAGAAGCTGATGTTTTCAATAGGATATAATGGCAAGAACTGGTGAAATATATGAAAAGTATGGCTATTATAAAATTTTAAAAAGCATAAAATACTAACATGATAAAAATGCAAGGAAAAACAGAATTAAGTGGCCTAGACAGAAAAAATATTTTTGATGAGCATAATAAATAACATTAAGAGGAAAAGAGAACACACCAGAAATACAAGGCTGCTATGAGCAATTGTAAAGAGACAGCTGAAAATCCAGGATGTAATACCTTCAGCAGATAAATAACAACAACCACCATCATCACAACAAAAATCACCAGTATGTGTTGAGTAGTAAAATGGATTTGGCTAAAGAATAAATCACTGACCTGGAAGGAATTCAACCAGACAGTATTAGAAAAGTGAAGAAAAATGGGAAGCTAAGAAAAAAGTTGGATTTGGAATGAAGAGGCAGAAATGTCAAAAAGTAATATAATACCAGAGTCATAGGAGAGAATAAAGGAAAATTACAGAAGAACAGTAATTCCACTTCTATGAGGAATGTGAAATAGTCAAACTCATAGAAACAGAGACTAGAATGGTTGAGGGGAGAGGAGAGTGGGAAGTTGATATCCAATAGTTATAAAGTTTTAATTGTACACGATCCATAAAATCTAGAGATCTGCCACACAGTAGTTTACCTACAGTTAACAATACTGTACTGTGTACTTAAAAATTTGTTGCTATCTCATGTTCAGTGCTCTTACCATGATTAAAAAAAAATAATTGCAGAATTATTTTAAGGAAATTTTAGGATTGTCTGAAAGTAAGCAAAAATGTGTATGTCAAATTAAAAGAAAACATGAGGTAATCAAAAGGACATAAGGGAAAAGAAAAATACATCTAAACACATTATAGAGAAATCACGTTGCATCAGAAGACAAAAAAATATATATTATAGTTTCCACAGAGAAACTATATCCACAAAGCAACAAGAAGTATACTGGCATTAAATTTGTAAACAGCAACATTCAAAAGTTAAGAAAATGGGTAAATGTTTCCAGAAATGGAAGGAAAAGAAGCTTATAAAAAGATTTTTACATCCAGCAAAATGCTATGAAAATATCCTGGAAAAAAAAATTACCTTAAACATTCAAGACTTCAACATAAAGGTCATCTTTGAAAACACCCCTGAAGAATATACCTGAACTAGATAATGATTCTTTCCTCTCCGTGCCACACTTACTCCTTTGTAGTCTGCTCTGTCTTGCTCGGCTGAGAAGTTAGCCAACTACCTTTTCCAGACTTCCCTGCCAGGCTCCAGGTTTGTTGCTCCCTCAAAGCAGCTTGGTTACAAACACGGTGACAATGTTGAATGCTTCAACAGCTTCTGAAGCATAGACACCTGGGACCTCAGTAATAGAATTTTCCCAAGTAGTTGTTGCTTCCCGTGGTTGCTTCAGATCCCCGTTTCATTATTTTCCACCTTTACTTTGATCACATTTACACCTAATTTCCAGTTTTAAATTCATCTGTTTAAAGCATCATAAAAGTTTTCTGTTTTGCTGTTCGGACACTGATTGAAACAATGCTTCAGCAAATTCATGGACAGCAAAGAGAAATAATAACTACATGTTGCCTGAAAAAACAATAATGAAATTATCTACATCTTTATATCCTGAGAATTAGTATTCTCTGAAAATGCCAAAATGGATGATAAATAAGAGGAAAAGATCTGAGGGCACTAAAAGAATTTTCATTTGTCTTTCTGAAAGAACATAAAAGTGAGATAGAGATATTTAAGGAAAGGAGAGGATAAACTCAAGTCTCAAGTATGGATAGTAATATAATAGGGGTAGCCACCAAAGAATAAAATAAAAGTTTAACCTGCAAATCAGCATCAAAAAAAAAAAATCTGCAAAGTGGAGGCTGAGGAAAAAGGAAAGAAAACTGTCTAAGTTGATTAATGGAAAGTACGACATACGATGGCAGAATCAAGTTCTAATGTAACAGTTATTTTCAGAAATATAACTGATAAACTATAGATCAGGAACAAAGACCACTTTCAAAAATTTTGTTATAAGAGTTAAAGTAAATCAAGATCTGGCAAACAAGCGTGATGGGAAAATAACTCTGAAAAAAAAAAATTCAACCAGAACCACCCCCCCCACCAAAGTCACTTATCCAAAAGAAACACACTTAAATAAAAGGATATCTTTAAAAGTTTAAAGCAATAGGATTGGCAACATAAATTTTAGGTATATAGGAACCAAAGAAAAGAAATGTTATAGGCCAAACACATAAAATATGCCATATATAGAGTATTTGAATAACATAATTAAAAACTTTAACTTATTTATGATTAATATGTAGAGATACAATTGTAATGTATTATTCTCTATAATTACAAATGCGATGATTTTAGATATATAATTACTTGAATATGAAGAATACATATATATAAAGGCAATTTTTAAATATGGTTAAAATCTTATGAAAGACAATATAAAGACATAAACAGTCTTCATTTTAGCATGGTAAAGATGCCAGGTCTTTTCAAAACAATCTAGCAATACAGTTCAATTTTAATTAAATGTCCAGTGGATTTTATTTAAAAAAATTACAATGGATTCTTAGAGGTAAATTCACAAATATCTATGGAGATATTGAAATTAAAAAGTGAAGTAGAGGAGTGCCTGAGTGGATCAGTCACTTAAGTGTCCAACTCTTGATTTTGGTTCAGGTCATGACGTTAGGGTCATGAGATTGAGCCCTGTGTTGAGCCCCCAATCTGGGCATGAAAACTGCTTAGGATTGTCTCTCTTTCTCCCTCTTCCTTTGTCCCTCTCCCCCTGTTCACATGTCCATCTCTTTCTCTATTAAAAAAAAAAAGACTTTATTTTATTGATTTTAAAACATGTTGCCAATTCACATTAATAAAAATAAATAAACAAGT
The DNA here is from genome assembly GCF_011764305.1 of Mustela putorius furo. NCBI lineage: Eukaryota > Metazoa > Chordata > Mammalia > Carnivora > Mustelidae > Mustela > Mustela putorius. The sequence continues at coordinate 5,172,299 of NW_025421305.1, forward strand.
GAATGAATGAATGAATAAATAAATACAGGTAGACAGGTGTTACTAGAAAGAAAAGAGACATCAGAAAACAACTGAGTGTCCAACAAGAGACAACTCTATGTATGAGAATACGGTATGTGGTTAAGGAAGCATTACATATCAGTGTGGACGTTATTGTTTTAAAACTGGACCTTTGGGGCACCTAGGTGGCTAGGTGGGTTAAGCCTCTGCCTTCTGCTCAGGTCATGATCTGAGAGTCCTGGGATCAAGCCCTGAGTCAGGCTCTCTGCTCAGCAGGGAGCCTGCTTCCCTTCCCCTCTCTCTGCCTGCCTCTCTGCCTACTTGTGATCTCTCTCTGTCAAATAAATAAATAAAATCCTTAAAAAACAAACAAACAAACAAACAAACAAACAAAACCCCAAAACTGGACCTTTACATGGATTAAACTAAAGGAGTTTTTATAACTTATAGAAATATGTCTTCCAGGTGGAAAGAAGACTAAAAGGGGAAAGACAAATTTAAAATGTAATACAAAAAATCAGAAAAATATCTTTGTCACATTATGGTGAATAGTTCTAAAAGAAACCCAAAAGTACAAGTCATAAAATTTTATGGATTTGAATTCATTAAAATTAATTATGTCTGTTTAACATGGAGTATTATAAATGGAGTTAATAGGTCACATTCTGGAGAAGATATAAATAAAATCTTAAACATACGAGGCAATATAAGTACTTCTACATAATAACAGGTACAGATATCTGATACAAAAATAATTTTTTTTAATCTTTGACTTTGATTTGGTTTTTAGATTTTTTTCATCAATGCAATTATTTATGTAAATCTACATCTACACACACACACACATATATCATGCACACACAAATACACACATAACTAATTTAGCAGCTTAACTTCACTAACATTCAGGAATAATGTGATTTTAAGATCTAATTAATATACCATAAGATCCAGCTAATATAGAATAGATTACCTAAATGTAAAAATAAGTTTATACCAATTTGGTGGGAAAATGGAGAAATTCATGTCTTCCTTGAACTCATACAGCCAATCTGGTAACCAACCTGGCATTTAGTGAAGTTAAAAATGCTCATGCCCTAGGAGATAGAAATTCTCCTACTTGTTATATACTGCAGGAAAGCGCTCACTCAAGTCCCCAGACAGAGCAGAATCTGACTTATTTCTTGCGTGTCCTTAGAAATGTCACCTAAATTTACTGAGTTTCAGATTCTTCATCTAAAAACTGAATATGTTTGTTTGTTATCTCTTTAAATAAAGAAATAAATACATACAATTCCATTTAGTCCACAATGCTTTAGTGTGTGTGCGGATGCACATATATAAAATGTGCTTTCTTTCATTCATTTATTCATTTACTGATGATACAAGCATGTATATATCATTATTTTTTTTTAAAGATTTTATTTATTTATTTGACAGAGATTGATCACAAGTAGATGGAGAGGCAGGCAGAGAGAGAGAGAGAGAAACAGGCTCTCTGCTCAGCAGAGAGCCCCATGCAGGACTCGATCCCAGGACTCTGAGATCATGACCTGAGCCGAAGGCAGCGGCTTAACCCACTGAGCCACCCAGGCGCCCCTGTATATATCATTATTGACGTAAATTTTATCTCTTCTGATTTCAGTACTATCTCTTTAAAATTCTTCATTCATATTAGAGCAAAGTAGTTCATTTTATTCCTCTCTACACGTTTATTGCCCTTTATCCAACAGAGTAAATTTTAATGTATCACATGTCCAAAAAGGCCCCCAACAGGACTCAAAATTGCTTATATCTTTAGCTGCATCTCTCAATATTCTTCACCTTGAGTCTCACATGTTTATGTCTGGTTACCTACACCATATATTATAACACACTGGTGGTTTTTCCAATGGTCTTCTTACAGACTTGTGCTCCCCAAGTTTTACTTCTAACTTTGTAGTTACCTAATAATTGAATAAAATGTACATTGTCAATTTAAATCTCAACCTCCCCCATTGGGTGGTAATTCTCCAAAGAACAAGGCCATTTATCATCAGTCTGTGTATTACTTATTATAATATATTGCCTAGAAATGGGTATGAGCATAATAATTATTTTTCCTATAGTAAGTTAATTAACAGGTTAGAAATTCACATGGCAAATAAATTCAATAAAACCAAATAAACCTGTGTTCTTAGAGTCCAAACTAATTTAATTAGAACTCCAGCTTTCAGGTTGATTTTCAAAGATGGTATGCAACACTACAAAGGAACGTTTTCCAGTAAGTTGTCTATAACCACAAATGAGCAAGTACTCTTAATTATGTCATCCTTTAGAAACGATTTATGTATTCTTTATGCTTTTTAAAGTACTTAGAAAAGCATCTTTGAAGAAATATGAAATGATGTTAGAGTACTTTAATCACTACAATGTATATGTATAAGCTTTGTAAAAAAATACTGATTTGTCTTGGCCATTTTCAACAAAACTGTACTTTCTTCTCTGTCTTATAAAAATTCATGGTAAAACATAAGTTTTCTGGCAATGCTGCACCATCTGTTTTGTTCAGATCTTATCGTTGTTTTGCTCTATGCAACAATAATTAAGTATGTTGGCGGTAAAAGAAATAACAGTTTGGATTTCTTTAGAAGATTAACAGTATGAACAGTACAGCTAAGAAGGAATTTTCTCACAGATTCCAAAAATATATCACCTTTACAACTCTATAGCAGAGAAACCTGGAGAACCACCCACTCTCTCCTACCTACCACCAAATGGCTACAAAATCTTCAATATATGAAGCACTTTCCTGAGTGTCCTTTTTTTTTTTTTAATTCTGAAACAGGAATGCTTATTACTATTATATTACCTCTATCTTGAAACTATGATTTATTTTTTCTTTTTTCCTTTTATTTCTATCTTTGTATTTTATACCAAAGTCTCCTTTTCTTTCCTTTCCTTTCTCATTTCCTTTAATGTTGCCACTTTCCTTTCTCATTTCCTTTAATGTTGCCACTTCTTTTTAGGTATATCTCCTTAAAATAATTAAAAATTTGACATGTGACACCAAAAGTACAGGTAACAAAAGAAAAAATAGACAAGTGGGATATCACCAAGCTAAATGCTTCTGAACAGGAAAGGAAACAAGCAACACAATGAAAAGTCAAATTACAAATTTGTAAACCATATATCTGCTACAGGGTTAATATCCATAATATACAAGAAACTCATACAATTCAACAGCAAAATAACAAATAACCTGATTTTTAAAAGAACAAAGAGACTGAATAGTTGTTCTGTAAAGAAGACATCCAAATGGCCAATAGATATATAAAAGGAGCTGAATATCACTAATTATTAGGGAAATGCAAATCAAAATCACAATGAGATATCACCTCACACATCTTAAGATGGCTGTGAAAGAAAGAAAGGGCAGGAAGGAAAAGAAAGAGAGGAAGAGAAGGAAGGCAGAAGGAAGGGGAGAGTAAGGAGGAAAGAAAGAAAAGAACAAGTGACTGAAAGGATGTGGAGAAGAATAGGGAACCTTTGTACACTGCTGGTGGGAATGTAAATTGGTACAGCTATTATGGATAATGGATGTTCCTCAAAAATTAAAACTGGAACTATCATGTGATCCAGCAATCCTATTTATATGAGTTTACATTCAAAGGAATTGAAAGCAGGAGTTCAAAGAGGGATTTGCACTCCCATGTGCATTGCAGTATTATTCGCAATAGCCAAGATATGGAAACAACCTAAACAGCTATTGATGGTTAAGTGAATAAAGAAAATGCCATCTGCAGAGAGAGAGAGTTTGGCTTCTTCATTGCCAATTTCGATACCTTTTATTTCTCTTTGTTGTCTGATTGCTGTTGCTAGGACTTCTAATACTATGTTGAACAAGAGTGGTGAAAGTGGGCATCCTTGTCTTGTTCCTGATCTCAACGGGAAGGCAGCAAGCTTTTTCCCATTGAGGATGATATTTGCTGTGGGTCTTTCATAGACAGATTTTATGAAGTTTAGAAATGTTCCTTCTATCCCTACACTTTGAAGCGTTTTAATCAGGAAATTTAATTTTGTTAAATGCTTTTTCTGCATCAATTGAGAGGACCATGTAGTTCTTCCCTCTTCTCTTATTAATTTGTTCTATCACACTGATTGATTTGTGAATGTTGAACCATCCTTGTTGCCCAGGGATGAATCCCCACTGGTCATGGTGGATAATCTTTTTAATGTGCTGTTGGATCCTGTTTGCTAGGATCCTGTTGAGAATCTTAGCATCCATATTCATCAGTGATATTGGTCTGAAATTCTCCTTTTTGTTACGGTCTTTGCCTGGTTTGGGGATCAGGGTAATGCTGGCTTCATAGAAAGATTCTGGAAGATTTCCTTGTGCTTCAATTTTTTGAAACAGCTTCAGGAGAATAGGTGTTATTTCTTCTTTGAAAGTTTGGTAGAATTCCCCAGGGAATCCGTCAGGTCCTGGGCTCTTGTTTTTTGGGAGGTTTTTTTTTTTTGTTTTTTTTTTTTTAAAGATTTTATTTATTTATTTGACAGACAGAGATCACAAGTAGGCAGAGAGGCAGGCAGAGAGAGAGGAGGAAGCAGGCTCCCTGCCGAGCAGAGAGCCTGATGTGGGACTCGATCCCAGGACCTGAGATCATGACCTGAGCCGAAGGCAGCGGCTTAACCCACTGAGCCACCCAGGCGCCCCATTTTGGGAGGTTTTTGATCACTGCTTCAATCTCGTTACTACATATTGGTGTGGAGATTCCTCAAGAAATTAAAAATAGAGCATCCCTATGGCCCTGCAATCGCACTACTGGGTATTTACCCCAAAGATAGAGATGTAGTGAAAAGAAGGGCCATCTGTACCCCAATGTTTATAGCAGCAATGGCCATGGTTGCCAAACTGTGGAAAGAACCAAGATGCCCTTCAACGGATGAATGGATAAGGAAAATGTGGTCCATATAAACTATGGAGTGTTATGTCTCCATCAGAAAGGATGAATACCCAACTTTTGTAGCAACATGGACAGGACTGGAAGAGATTATACTGAGTGAAATAAGTCAAGCAGAGAGAGTCAATTATCATATGGTTTCACTTATTTGTGGAGCATAACAAATTGCATGGTGGACATGGGGAGTTAGAGAGGAGAAGGGAGTTGGGGGAAATTGGAAGGGGAAGTGAACCATGAGAGACTATGGACTCTGAAAAACAATCTGAGGAGTTTGAAGTGGTGGGGGGGTTGGAGGTTGGGGTACCAGGTGGTGGGTATTATAGAGGGCACGGATTGCATGGAGCACTGGGTGTGGTGAAAAAATAATGAATACTATTATGCTGAAAATTAAAAAAAATATTTTATTTATTTAAAAAAAGAGGGATTTTCTATATATATATATATATATATATATATATAATGAAATATTACTGAACTATAAAAAAGAAGTGAATGCTTCCATTTTTGACAACATTTTGATGCGCCTGGAAGACACTATGCTGTCAGAAACAGTAGGGCAAATGTTATAAATTACTGCTCATTTGAGTAATCTAAAATACTCAAACTCATAGAAGCAGACAGTAGGTTGCCAAGGCATAGAGGTAGGGTGAAGTGGAGTATTAGTCAAAGGGCACAAAGTATCATTTGTACAAGATAAGTAAATCCTAGAGGCCTAGTGCCTGTAGTTAACAAAACTATACTGTATACTTAAAACTCAAAACTATACTGTATACTTAAAACTTTGCTAAAAGGTAAACCTTGTGCTGAGTGTTCTTATCACAAAAATTAAAATAACAACAGTGTGGGAGGAAACTTTTGCAGGTAATGGATACATTAATGGCATAGATTGTGGTGATGGCTTCACAGGTATTTACATATCTACAGATTCTTCAAGTTGTATACCTGTCAATCATACTTCAATAAAGTAGTTTAAAAATTTTTGACATGCAGGACCCCTGGGTGGCTCAGTTGGTTAAGTGTCTGACCCTTGATTTTCAGCTCAGGTCATGATCTCAGGGTCCCAAGACTGGGCCCCATGTTGGGCTTCTGTGGAGTCTGTTTGGGATTCTCTCCTTCTGCTCCTCACCCCACTGCACATGGACCTCTTTTTCTTCTCTCTTTTCTCTGTCTCTTTCAAAAAAAAATATATTTTTTTGACATGCATCTCTCAATTGAATCTCAAATATATACTTCTGTTCTTAGAAATATATTTCTTACATTGTTTACTAAGATTATTTATTTGCTCTCAATATTTATAAAAATTCTATTTGTTTATTTGAGAGAGAGACAGAGAACTCGCAAGAGATTTCGAGCACAAGTGGAAGAAGTAGAGAGAGAAGCAGACGCTCTCCTGAGCAGGGAGCCAGACAGGGGCTTGATTCTGGAATCCTGAATCATGACCTGAGCCCAAGGCTGACACTTAACAGACTGAGCCACCCAGCTGCCCTATTTGCTCTCAGTCTTAATCATTTAGATTTTCATCTTGGTTTTGATTAGAGAAACAGTAATATTTATATAGAATATAGAAATTTTGTCTATATCCTCTAGGGAGTCCTCTAATTATACAATACTGCATAAAAACGAAATGTAAATATTTTAATTTTAGTATAAATTTTTTGAGAATATATATTTTTTATTTGTTTTTTAAAAGAAAGAATAATTCCAGAATAGTTAACATGAAGTCTTATATTAGTTTTGGGTGTATAAGATAGTGATTCAAAAATTCTATATATTATTCAGTGCTTATCATGATAAGTGAACTCTTTAATCCTCATCACCTATTTCACCCATTGCCCCCACCCATCTCCTGGTAACCATTAGTTTGGTCTCTATAATTAAGGGTCTGTTTTTTGGCTTATCGCTTTTTTTCTTTGTTCATTGTTTCTTGAATTCCATATATGAGTGAAATAATATGGTATTTATATTATTCTGGCTGACTTATTTCACTGAGCATTATACTCTTTAGATCCATCCATGCTGTTGCAAAAGGCAAGACTTCATTCCTTTTTACGGCTGAGTAATATTCCATTGTATGTATTTGCCACATTTTCCTTAATCTATTCATCTGTGAATGAACACTTGGGCTGCTTCCATAATTTAGCTATTATAAATAATGCTATAATAAATATAAAAATGCATATATCTTTTTTTTATCTCATGTTTTTGTATTCTTTGTGTAATACCCAGTAGTGAAATTACTGGATCATATGATAATTCTACTTCTAATTTTTTTAGGAAACTTCACACTGTTTGCAGAGCAGTTGCACCAGTTTGCATTCCCACAATAGTGTTCAATGGTTCCTTTTGCTACACATTCTCGCCAACACATGTTGTTTCTTGTGTTTCTGTTATTTTTTTTTAAGATTTTATTCACTTATTTGAGAGGCAGAGTGAGTGAAAGAGAGAGAGAGAACACGCAGAAGAGGGAAGCAGAGAGAAGCAGACACCCTGCCAAGCAGGGAACCGAATTGCAGGGCTTGATCCCAGGATTCCAGGATCATGACCTGAGCTGAAGGCAGATGCTTAATGGACTAAGCCACCCCACTTGTGTTTTTTATTGTAACCAGAGAATACAGAGAATGCACATCTCTCTCATTACATCAATAACATGTTGAGTTTTCTTTAACTTCTTTAAATCCAAAATTTGAGGTGTATATATATTTGCAAATTTATTGTTTCTTTTTTTTTTTAATATTCGGTTAGCCACCATCTAGTACAACATTAGTTTTTGGTGTACTGTTCAATGATTCTTTAGTTGCATTTAACACCCAGTGTTCATCAAAACACATGGCCTCCTTAATACCCACTAATTGGCTGCAAATTTATTAATTTTTAATCCAAAGTTATATTATACCTAAGTTATTTCAATTATCTAGATGAAAATTTAATTCAAAATCCTAATTTGGCATCTTTAATATAAATATCAAGATTTTCAGTTGAATTTTTCAGCAGTCATATGTGTAGGGTTTTATGAAATGTATATGTCACTTTCTTGCATCTTTTATACTTAATTATGTAAATGTGTATATTTCCTTCTTAAAGCCTGCCACACACTAAGTACTACACAATTGCAAATGCATTTCATCAGAATTCTGTAAAGGACAAACCATTTTCAGGTTATGTTGTCTTTCTTACTTGCTATGACCTTCAACATTATACTGTATTTATAAGATATATTGTAATAAAAAATGCAAGTGAAAAAAGTTTTTCCCTAGATATCTCTCAGAGTACTTTGTGTGTTACTGCCAGGGTTTCTTTCTCAAAAAATAATTTTGGGTTTTCTATCTTAAAATTGACCTTGTGGTTTTTAATTCTTTTAATGAATTCAAATTTGAGACTAAATAGAAAACCTTATTTTCCACACTTTTATGAAAAGATATCAAGAAGAAAGATCCTCCAAGGATGGAGGGAAAATTGCCATATGCCTTTACAAAGACAAATTAAACATATACATATGTATACATATTTATACATATTATTCAAAATGTCTGGTCATAAGCTGATTGTATTGGAAATTTTTCCAACTAAATATCAGCAACTAAATATTGAATGACTAGGACATTCTTTAAATAATCCACTTACTGTTCTTAAGCTAAGTCAACATTTATGAAATTTAATATTTTATAGATTTTTTAAAAATCTGTTTTTATTGTCTGTAATATGTTATGCTGTTAAACTTATCCAGCAAATTATTGTTTTAAAAAATTCAGGTATATTCTATTTAGTCTTAGAATTCTTAGAATATTGTTTCTTTTTTTATGGTATTTATTTCTCTAAGTTTTTCTGTCTTCATTCACCATAGGCATATTTCACACTTACCTTTATATTAAATAAAATATCCTATGTCTTGGGTGCCTGGGTGGCTCAGTCAGTTAAATATCTGCCTTCCATTCAGGTCATGAGCCCAGGGTCCTGGGATCAAGCCCTGCATCTGGATCCGAGTCTGCTTCTCCCTTTCTCTCCCCATTGCTCTGGCTGGTGCTCTGTCACTCTCTCTTAATCTCACATAAATAAGTAAAATCTTCAAAAAAAGAAAAAAAATGTTATCCTGTATCCTTGTAATGAATCATCCTTGTATTCTTATACTTGTTGAAATGGTTTCTGTTACTAATTTTTATTTGACAGTAAAATAATAGCTTATTTTTATTGAATACCTAAAATATACCAAAGACTATTAAATTATACTATATGGTATATATACATGTATTATATACTATAATATATTCTACACTGTAAAATATGAAATGTGTATTATGTATTTTTGTATATGGCAGAATAGTGTAACATGATCTTTAGAGCCAAATTTATGCATTCATATTCTGGTTCATCCATTGTTTTATAGATGACTTGGTGGCTACTAGATATTCATTTCCCTTCCATAGTAAGAAATTTTGACTAGAAACTGATTGCCATACTGTGTACTATATTTTATTATATCTTCCAATTTCTCATATCTCATCCATGAAGCCATGGACTTAGATCTGTATGATATAATGTGTGTCAAATCCAGGTCTCAGTGTTAAATTGTATTATATGCTCTCCCCATGCTCTCTCTTCCCTGACTCAGTGATGTCAGGGTCACCTAAAAACAACAAAATGGCAGAGTTAAAACACATGATGACATCCACTAGAGACCTTCACTCCCACTTCAAAAAGTGCTTCTTAGGGAAGCCACCTGACAGAAGCATTATCACTGAATTTGATCCAAATAAATACAGACTTTAATTTTTTTTCACTGAGATTTGAGATATTTTTTATAGCAGTTAACCAATAAAATATGACCTTTTTACAAGATATTTACCCTTGTGTTGACACAGATTCATTATTTATTAAATAAGCATATTGAGTAATTAAATGAATTCATACATGTGGACCACATAGATCAGACTGTGGTACATACTAAGCACTACATAATTACTTGTTATAATAAAAATTGTTATTAGGTAAATCTAAATGGCATGTACAATTGTAATATCGTTATGCATGTAGGGAAACTGAACCATTATTTGCTGGTCAACCAACCAGCAACTCCTTTTGGTTCCCTTGAGCTTGTAAATAATTATAAAACATTTTAAGTAGCGATTAAAATAATATGCTAGAAGGAATCTAATTATTCTTTCACAAATTATAATGTGTATAATATACTTCTAATATATTCATATCTCATAAATGAAAACCATCTGAAAATCTTAAGAAGATTAATTCTTAATCTAAAGCACTATAAAGACTACCCAGAGTATCATCTCATTATCTTTGGTTTCAAAGAAGTTTTGTGTTAAGATAAAGAAATATTAGTTTATATTGACTGATACAATTACTGAAAAACCAGAACATGTCTTGACTGAATACTTATTATTTTAATTGATTTTGTATTGTCCTTCACTATAACCGAATCTAAAAATCATATTCAACTAAAGCAAATTACATTTGTTGAGGTAAATATCAAACAAAATATCAAAAATTGACCATGGAGTATCTGACATGAAGGCTACGGGAGGAAGAGATAGAACTATAGAATCCAAAGATCAAAAGAAATGATGATAGAGGGTCTTATCCCAGACCCAAATGTAAAGAACGTGATCCTTACTTCCAAGGCTTTGAGTTAGTCTATCTTTGATACAGGCACATTAGAAGCTTATCTTCAGGGATGCCTGGGGGGGTTCAGTCGGTTAAGCAGCTGCCTTCAACTCAGGTCTTGATCCCAGGATCCTGGGATCCAATCCTGCATCAGACTCCTTGCTCAGCGGAAAGCCTGCTGACCCCTCTGCTTGCCTCTTGGTGTGTTTGTGTTCTCTCTCTGTATCTCCTTGACAAGTAAATAAATAGAATCTTTAAAAATAAAAAGTTATCTTCATTTAAGAATGATTTTGCTATAATTCCTGAAGAATAGTTTCAAAGATATAGTATTCATAGTTGACAGTAATTTTCATTTAACATTTGAAAAAGGTTGTGCTACTTCCTTCTGCCTCTATTATTTCAAACAAGAAATGGACCATTATTAAAATTGATATTTCCCTATAAATAATGTGTCATTTTTTTGTCTGGCTGCTTTCCAGATTTTTTTTTGTCCTTAGTTTTCAAAATTCAAAATACATGATTTTTCTGGGCAATAACTCTTGTAAGTTATCTTTTTAGGGTTTGCTGAGCTTTTTGAATTTGTGGCTTATTTATTTCTCTAGATGTGGGATGTTTTTAGCTATTATGTCTTCAAGTCCCCTTTCAGATCTATTCTCCCTTTCTTTTCAGTAACTTTGATAGCATAAATGGTGGAGCTTGTGTTACTACCCCATTGTCCCTAAGAATTTGTTTGTATTTTTTGTTTGGTTCATAGTTGTTTGTATTATGTGAATTATATTTATTTTTCCACAGATTTATGGATCCTATCCTTTGTCATCTCCAGTCTATTATGGAAACATTTTAAAGATGGCTTTTTAAATAAAGATTTATTGATTTATTGGAGAGAGAGCAAGAGAGAGAGAGAACACAAGCAGGGGAGAGGGGCAGAGGGACTGTCCACTGAGCAGGGACCCCCAACACAGGCTTGATCCCAGAACCCAGAGATCATGACATGAGCCGAAGGCAGATGTTTAACTGACTGAGCCACCCAGGTGCCTGAGATGGTTGTTTTAAAATACTTGCCAGATACTTCCAACATCTGATTCATCTTGGTGTTTGCATCTGTTGTAATTTATTTTTCAGCTTTTTAGTAAGGTAAGTGGCTTTTTTTATGGCAGCCTGGACATTTTGCCTATTGGATCATTTGACTTGGGTTTTATTTAAAGACTTTCTGTTAACAGGCAGTCACTCTGTCCGGATTTAACATACATATCTTGCATGCTTTGGTTCCAAAGACATTTTAATTTTCAGAGTCTTTGACAAGCTATTTTGGTCTTCTTTAGTTTTCTGATATTTCTGGAGAAATATCAGAAAACTAAACTCTATTGTTTCTGTTGAGGGTACAGGTGATTTTCCCCAGGTTCAGCTGCCCAAGATCCCTAGGTGGGTATGGTAGACAAAGTAATGGTGCCTCAAAGACGTTTCCCTGGAATCTGTGAATATGGTACATTATATAGCAAAGAGACTTTGAAGATGTGGCTAAGTTATGAGGTAGAGATAAACACATGCTGGATAATCTTAGTGGGACAAAAAGGGTCCTTGTAAGATTGAAGAGGAAGACAGAAGAGTTTGGAGAGATATCAGAACAGAAACAGAATTTGGAGTTGTAAACTTTGAAATGAAGGAAGAAGCACAAGCCAGGAAATTCAGAAATTCTCTAGAACCTGAAAAAGTCAAGGGAATAATTTCTCCCTAGAGCTTCCACAAGAAATTTAGCCCTACCCATACCTTGATTTTATTATTTCTGACACTCAAACCGTAAAATAATAAATTTGGTTTGCTCTAATGCATTGTATTTGGGAAATTTTTTACAGCAGCACTGAATAATGGATACGTTTTATTACATGGACGTGGGATGCTTCTATTAAATACCTAAAAATGTGGAAGTGGTTTTGAATTGGGTAATTGGTAGAAGTTGAAAGAATTTTGAGGAGCATGGTTAAAAAAAGCCTAAATTTCTTTGAAGAGATTGTTAGTAAAAATGTGAATAGTAACCACTAAGCTAATGAGATCTTGGTAGGAAGTGTAGATAGATAGATAAAAAACATATTGTCCTAGAGAATATTTAGATAATCAAATACAGCCTATTGGAAAAAATATATATATTAAAGATCTTGCTGGTGAGGACTCAGAAGTAGGAACATGGAGGAGAAAACACAGATCTTATGATTAAGGAATAAAAACTAGGAATAAAATATTTCTTGGAAGATAAATTGTCATACAGAGCTGTTGCTAGTCACTACAGATGGGGGCTACAGGTGCCCCTGGTGAGGTTTCAGAAGGAGGGGAGGAAGATGTTATTGGAATGGAGAAAGTAGATCTTTGCCATATGTAATGGTACAAAGCTTAGCTGAATTGTGTCTTAGAGTTATATTGAAAGCAGAACTTTTAAGTGATAAACAAGGAAGGATATTTAGCTTGAAGATATTTCTAAGCAAAGTGTTGAAGATGCAGCCTGGTTTCAGCTGGCTGTTTTTAGTAAAATGTGAGAGAAATGAAATAAATTGAGGAAGAACTGTTAAGCAAAAAGGAACCGGGATTTGATGTCTTGGAAACTTCTCAGCTTATCCAGATTTCAAAAGATACTAAAATTAGAAGATTAATTATGTGGAAAGCAGGCTCTGGAGAGACTCCCCTGCTGGTCATGTGCTGCCTGGGTGGTAGAGAACAAGTGCCCATTCCCAGGTGGTGCTACGCCTCATCAGTTATATACTACTCATTAGTTGTAGGTTATTTATTATTCATATAATATTCAGTAAGCACTATCTGGTGCCAGACAGAGGTGCTTGGATTGTACAACCTTTTTGTTAGAGCGTGATTTTGAGCTCCAGTACTAAATTTGGGATACTTTGTTTTAGCAGCAGAAGGAAACCACCACACTGGGAGAGAGACTCATTTCAGGACTTCAGGGAAGAAGAAGCTTCTCTGGTTAGACGTTTGCTGTGGCAGGATTGTTTTTCTTCCACCAGTCCCATGACATGGGGCATGAAAAGCAATTCTCTGGTTGGTTCTCATGGTGTGATCCTCCCGAACCGCCACTCTGGTCTTTCTGGGTAGAGAATGGATATCTTTGGCACATGGGAATTAAGGGACATTTGTTAATGTCAGAGTCCTTGCTAGTGTGACCCAGTTACCCCATTATCTCTTAGTCAAGTAGGGAAGTCTGAGACCCAGCAGACAAGGAGAACGTTTTGCCCGGTTACCTATTTTCTTTTTTTTAAAGATTTTATTTATTTATTTGACAGACAGAGATCACAAGTAGGCAGAGAGGCAGGCGGGGGTGGTGGGGGGAAGCAGGCTCCCTACTGAATGGGGAGCCTGACAGGAGAGTCGATCCTAGGACCCTGGGATCACCTAAGCCCAAGGCAGAGGCTTAACCTACTGAGCCACTCAGGCGCTCCCTGGTGAACTACTTTTAACCTGCCAGTTGTGTCAGGCTTGCCTGTTGTCAGAGGGACTACCAATTAATCCAGAGGTTAAATGAATTTATTTGGGCTCTGTTTTGTGGCTAGATTAGTTGGTGAGGTGTTTGTAAAACCTGTGACCCTGCATCTTGCCTCTGTTTCATGGAAGGACATGATACTCTGTTGTATTGTTCCTTTAATTATGGGGTGCCAAACCAGTTCATCTTCACACCACCCTCAGAGCTGTCCTTTTCTTACCTATTGTTATTTCCAGGGTTTTAGTTGTATTTAGCAGAAAGGAGCAGGGAGAAACTAGTCTATTAATTTTGGCTATACCAGAAGTCCCTATATATGTTTATTCTTCAAAAAACTACCAGATTTAAACATTCCAGACATTTAATTTATTATGCATGTATTTAGCATATGTACATATATATGTATATACATATATATGTGTGTTCTTTTTAACCATATAAATAGTGGAAAAGACAAAGAAAATAGTGGAAAAGACAAAGAAAAAATATGATGCTGTAGTATGTCAGGTCAGAAAGATTCTGCTCTAAAACTCACAAAGATATGGGTAAATGTTCAGAAAAGCCTCTTCTCCCATACATTTGAAAATACTCATGCACCAGCAAATCATACTGCACGCCTTCTGATGTATTACATTAGAAGTTCCACAATGTGAGTAATGACAACCTCAAATGGTTTCTTTTCTCATCCTACTTACCTCAACAACTGGAGCATGACCTTTTTTAATAACAAGAATATATTTCAATTCACTTTAAATATCAGCACTGCATCTTTATTCAGGGAGCCTTCTGCCTGCATGAGCACATTGAAAATATAATACATATTACCTATTAAATATATTTATATTATGCATTTTTTCCTTAACAAGAGTGGTGAAACATCACATACGATGACTGTGAATTATTGCTAGCATTTGGAATGCATTTTCAACCAATATGACTGTAGAAAAATTGTTTTTATTTGCATGGATTTAAGTTATAGTACTTCCAGTGTAAGGTGGAACAGTGAAACACAGATTTAGTTCCTACATTCTTGAAGACCCTCTTAGTCAGGAATTCATAATGACAGTACCTGAACTTGAATGGATTTGAACTTGAAAGTGTATATTTATTTTTAGTAACCTCTGACTGAAAATGATCTTTCCTTCAAGTACATGTACAGGCAACAAACCCCAGTAGTATTAGCAATATTTATGGCTTTATTATTATTAAAAATCACAGGTAGTTTCATATCATATTTATATATTGCAGAGCTAGAATTTAGATTATACTGATAACTACCAAATTATGATAAATATTAGAACTGCAACTCAATATTTTTATTTAATGCACGAGTGGAGACACATATTTATTCTTATATAAAAATGTTTAGAATATTTTTATAACCACTTTTCAGTGCTGTTGCTTTCTGTTGTATTCTTATACATTGTATCTCATGAATTTAAATCATTATTTCGAGAAATCCACAGACTTTACTAGTCTGCCAAAGAAATGTATGAAGTAAATGTATGAGGACCGCTTGCTACAAAAGGATAATAAAAATATTTTTAAACACAAATTGAAAATCAACACAAATGGGAGGATAAAAAAGATCAGGAACACAATATTGGAAACTATAAAACCGATGGGCAAGTAGTAACATAGACGAGGCAATTGGGCTGAATGCTAAACAAGCAAAATGTAAATCAAGGAAAGAAGCTAACTGATAAAAGGAGTTTCTCCCAAATGCAGGGAGGGTAGCCACACCTGACAGTGAAGTGAATGTGAAGTAAACCAGAATTGGTAAAGAAATCTGTTTAAGTAGAGGTCAAACCTCCTTGTCTCTTCTGTCTCTATCTCTATTGAACTGGTGACTCTTCCTAGCAAACCTGATGTTTTATTTTAAAAGGGGGGGGGGCACTGGAACAGTGCTTTAAGGCAGGAGTGGACATATTACAGTGTACCTGGAAGGAATAGATAAAAGTCTACATCCAGTAATGTTCACACTGCTCTAACAGCTGGGTTCCTGGGTTTGAGCTGACAATCAAACTCATAAGACAACGTAGGCATTGCTGAAACCCTTGAGGTAAAATCCTTGAGCCTCTCAGACATGTTATCTGAAGGTCTCAGTCATACTGCACTGGGTCCCCTATGAGAGTCAAGGCAGTGATGCCTTTGGGGTGAAGGCATCAGCAATAGAGTTCCTTCAGTTTTTATACTCTGCTAGTCATATACTCCCTCACAAACACATGACAAGTTCCCAATCCCAGGTGGAGCTATATCTCATCAATTATATATGACTCATCAATTATGGGCTATTTATCAGTAACATGTTCCTCCATAAAAATTATCTATAATGAGGCACAGGTGCTTGGATTGGGGCATTAAAAACTGAGAAGAACCCTGATTTAGTGTGCATGTACTGTACTTATACTGTCCCTGAGTTATGTTGCAGGAGAGTTCAACTAACAGCCTAATTCTCAGGCATCCCTGCAGCTACAGGGAACCCAGGCCAGCTGTTAAATCTTTAATTCAGTACTGAGTATTGAAAACATTAGCCTTCCTCTGGCACTCTTCTAAGGAGTTTCTGGAAGACAGAACTGTTAGTTTCCATGCTAAGGACTGGAAGAGTCTTCTGGAGCTATCTGAAGCACAAAATGGAAAAGACTTAAAGTACCAATATTCTTGATTTCAAAGAAAGCTTCATAACCAGATCACCCTCCAGAGAAGACAAACTCAGACAATATGCAGAAGGCTCCTCTCAGCTTTTTAGTGATCAGTAATTAAATAGAAAGTACGGCAAAAATGAACAGGCATTTTAGATAAAGCTCCTATTGGAAACCAGAAATCAAATTCCACAGATGCAAACAAACAAACAAACAACAACAATATATATATATATATATATATATATATATATATATATAAATTTGGAAGAAAAATCACTAAAAATGGATTCATATTTACAGAGCTAATGAAAATCATTTATAAAACAATAAAGTATAATGATAAAATAATAATATTCAAAAAGTAGAAAGTGTTCTTAAAAGTTAAAAATATGACAGAAGTACATTAGAGTCCATAATCCCATTTCACTTGAAATAGAGTTCACTTGAGGGCGCCTGGGTGGCTCAGTGGGTTACGGCGCTGCCGTTGGCTCGGTCATGATCTCAGGGTCCTGGGATCGAGCCCCGCATCGGGCTCTCTGCTCAGCGGGGACCCTGCTCTCCCCTCTCTCTCTGCCTGCCTCTCTGCCTACTTGTGATCTCTCTCTGTCATATAAATAAATGAAATCTTAAAAAAAAAAAAAAAAGAAAGAGTTCACTTGAAATACACTGTCCCACTATTTTACTCTATTTAGCGGTTTTACTAATAGAAAACTCTGACTTACAAATGCTACCCAGTGATTTTAGAAAGTTATTTCTCATATTTAAGCACAGTCTGAATATTTGTGGCTTCCACACCTTTGCCTCTACCCCTCTAGTCTTCGTACACAATAAAGTGATAGGATTCTTGTCTGCAAGAGGGATTTTCGAATGCAGGAAGTCCTAAACTACATTTCCCTAAATGGTCCTTTGTCCAAAATAAGGGTGTTTAGTTCCATTAAAGATTTTCATTTTTAAGAGAACTTTTAATCTATCTTTTGTACTGTTTACGTGTTTGTTTTTTCATAATCTGATTTGTCTAAAACAGAACACAAACACATTTCTAAAGATAGTCTTATCCTGAGGATATGATAAATATTTTAGGTTTTTCTGGCCACACACCATCTATGTAATATACTCTTTTTGTTTTGTTGTATTTTAAAAGAATGCATTAAAAATATTTTATATGGGCTAAAGACCTTAGAAAAATGAGTAGCAAGCTGGATTTGGCTGTCAGGCAATGGTTTGTCAACCCTTGGTCTAATCACCAAAGGAGGCTTTCTTGATTAAGAAAGTTCACTAAAGTAACACAATTTAGAAATTATATTTGTAGGTTGAGTAAGAATACCAAAAACCTTGAATCAACTGAAAACCTTAAGTTTATAGACAATTAAAATCTCAGTATCTTTTTCACATTAACTACTGTGTATGTTTTCATGCCAATATATATAACTAAAAGATGAAGATAGCTAAAAGTTTGTATTTATCTCACACTTTCTCTTTTTTAGGTAAGAAAAGGTGTTGAAAAGACTTTTTGTTTGTTTGTTTCTTTGTTTTCTGTAGATAGGTGGTAGATATTTTCTGTAAATAAATATCAGATGGTAGATATTTTCTGCTTTGTGGGTTTAAAGGTTTCTGTTGCATACACTCAATTCTATAGTTGTAGTGGGAAAGCAACCATAGGTAGTACATAATGAATGAATAAGAGCGTGTCACAACAAAACATTATTTATTTATTTATTTATTTATTTTTAAAATATTTATTTATTTATTTGGCAGAGAGAGATTACAAGTAGGCAGAGAGGCAGGCAGAGAGAGAGAGGAGGAAGCAGGCTCCCCGCTGAGCAGAGAGCCTGATGCGGGACTCGATCCCAGGACCCTGAGATCATGACCTGAGCGGAAGGCAGCAGCTTAACCCACTGAGCCACCCAGGTGCCCCACATTATTTATTTATTAAAAACTTTGCTTCCAACTGCTGTCACAGGGTAGAAAGATAATTTCATTTAGTGATTCTGTTGCTAACGGGTTAAGAATTTCTCAGTTTCAGGTCACCAATAAAGCATATGTATTGTCTATCAAGGTAAAACCAATATGACAAACAAGAGAAGTGGAAGGTTCTCCCTTAAATTTGATGATAATTAAAAAAAATATATCATTCCTTTAGACCATAATTCAATATATAAATGGTAAACTAATGTCATAGGAGTTTCCAATCATATCTAGATTTGAGAGCCTCCTGGGAGAGCTAGGACTAAGGAACACTAAATGGATAGGGCATTCTCTACTTTCACTCACATAGCTCTGATTTTACGTCTTGATGTGTTTTTTTGTTTTGTTTTGTTTTTGTTTCTGATTTTTTTTTTTAACTTAGTTATTCCCTTTGGGAAAATAAAATCTTTCTTGTTAATGAAAAGCATTCAAATCATTTCTCTAGCCTATATTACTCTAAAATGCCTTTAGATGTTGCATAGTGTGAAATATCTTTTTAAGTCAATGTCCGATATACCACTACAGTTCCTTATATATTTTAGAAATAAATTTATGTGTGTATATATATATATATATATATACACACACACATACATACATATAATCCGACAACCACCAATTAAGTTGGCAGTAGTAACAATATTTTAGCTATCATTTTTAAATAATATATAACATTTATAACATAATCTCTTGAAAGTTACTCTCTCTCATTCATTTTTCCTCACATACTGAAGAAGAGATGCTCTAACATCCATCTGTCATCTCTGTAAATAACTCTCCTAACTCAATCCATGTGTCCATCCACACCACTTTGCATTTTTCCTTCCAATTCTGACACACAAAAAAAGCTCAAATCATTGGTCTAAGTAAACAAAAATATGTACAAAAAGCAGGAAAGGTGGGGGGAACTATACAAATAATCTTTATAGTTTGGTCAGGAGTTGTATTGGCTAAAATAGTAAACTCATAATGTTTGTCTTTCCAAGTTTTATTAGCAAATTAAGTTGTCTGGTAGAAATTAATAGTAATATCTGATTATTTTAACTTTCTAATGGCTAACTCTAAGCCATCAGAGTAAATTCGGGTTTGTTTCCTTTATCTTCTAAAGGAAGATACTTCACATCCTTTACTAGATAGACATAGAAATATAACAACTTACTTAACTATAAGAATTCACTTTACTCCCATTTTATTTTATTTGAATGACTACTTTAGCTAACTGTAGGAATAAAGGAAGGCCATTTTGTAAAATACCATAGAATTCAGACATCTTCTCCCTCTTGATTTCTCTGTTTTCCTCTATCTTCTAGTTGGAAATAATATGAAGTTGAATTAGCTGATGAAATTAATTTAAACTAGCATGAGTCCCTATTAATCTGTATTTTGTGATAATTTTCTTCATCTGTAAAACATCACCTAGCAAGAATGCAGAATTTTGGAAATCAAGAATGCTTTTTTTAAAAATTTGACAATTATTAAAATTGAATGTACTAAAGTATTAGATTGACTTTAGTAAATTATATTATCAAAAAGAATCTAAAATTATACTGTTTAATATGTAACTAATAGTTCAATGTGATTATTTAAAATTTAATTAATTAAAAGTTGAATTTTTTGATCCACTGGCTTAAAATATTAATTATGCTCACTTAGACTTTTATAAAAAATAAGACAAATTTGTCTATTTTAAAAAAAGACTAAAACTGACATTATATATATAATGTTTTGTATTTATATATATATACATATAAATACACATATAAAACACATCATATAGGTATAAGACCAGTGTTATATCTATAAATTATCGGGGAAGTAAAAAATATACAATAGGGATTCAGACAAGGAAAGATCATTTTTGAATAAAAAATATACAATAGGGATTCAGACAAGGAAAGATCATTTTTGAATAAAGAATAAAGAATAAAGTAGGATATCCCCATGATTCTTCTGTATATCAAAGGTGTAGGCTATTAATTTTCTTATTAGAGACTTTTTTTTTCCTATTGGAAGAACACAGCATCCATAGAGTTCCTTCTCTGGGTTCTCTTTTTCAAAGATACATGGAAATTATAAATCATATACAACTGGATTTTAACCACTGGGTTAACTGATAAGTATTGTGGATCAAAGATGTCTTAGACTACAGGCTTCAGCACAAAGACAGAAAAATAACTGAGAAAGACTTCTCTTTATACATGCTCCAGATGATTCCTCCTGCCTATCAGGATCCTTTCTTGTTTGGACTGCAACTTGGTCAGTATGTTTTAATCTGTGTCCCTAACAGCAAGACACAACCAAAAAGCTGGCAAAACACCATCTGGGTCACATCAAAGACAATGTTGAGCTGAGTGTCATCAGCATATTGATGGACTCACACTGCCAAGTGTCCCTCCGCTTATTGCAAGACAAAATGTCACACTGACTGATCTTTCTTCTTTAGCCTTTAAAACCGTATAAAGCCTTTCAGTAAGTAACAGTTCATAACAGATGTTTAACACAACAGGTAAGTTTTTTAAATACGAGATACAGACTTTTATGGGAAAAATTCCTTTCTATTTTCTGTTTTTTCTTTGGTTTAATAGAAAGGATTTTTTTTTTCTTTTTTTGAAACCTGTAAAAACATATCTATGTGTCTGTATATTAATATATCTGTATCTGTAGCTATTATCTATCTACCTATCTAAATGATTAGTAGCCAAATATGATTCAAAGAATCCAGTTATATTAACTGAGACATTTAGCTTTTAGCACAAATTATTATCCTCCAGTTTATCCATTATATAATATAATGGCTGAAAAATAAATCAACAGTGAGACAAAAACATAGGTGTGAAAGTTAGGAAATTTAGGGACGCCTGGGAGGCTCAGTTGTTTAAGCAGCTGCCTTGGGCTCAGGTCATGATCCCAGAGTCCTGGGGTCAAGTCCCACATTGGGGTCCTTGCTCCGCAGGGAGCCTGCTTCTCCCTCTGACTCTGCCTGCCACTCTGTCTGCCTGTGCTCTCTCTCTCTCTCTCTGACAAATAAATAAATAAATAAAAATCTTTAAAAAAAAAAGTTAGGAAATTTAGGAAAATCTTGTTGAACAAAGATGAAGAGTTATTTATAAACTCAGCACATCACAGTTTTCTTTTTTCTTTTTTTTTTTTTTTAAGATTTTACTTATTTATTTGACAGACAGAGATTACAAGTAGGCAGAAAGGCAGGCAGAGAGAGAGGCAGAAGCAGGTTTTCTGCCTGAGCAGAGAGCCTGATGTGGGGCTTGAGTTCATGATCCTGGGATCATGACCTGAGCTGAAGGCAGAGGCTTTAACCCACGGAGACACCCAGGCACTCCGCATCACAGTTTTCTTAATCCCAACTAATACTTATTAATAATATTCTGGAATATTTGCCAATGGAAAACTTTAATTTTGGGGAATGCTTGAAATATTCCATATATTTCTTCCAGGCAATTAGTTTTTATGAATCAGCTTCTCCAGTTTCTCAACATTACTGTCTCTTTTTAAAGTGATACATTATATCTACTTACCTGCGTATTTTGTCTATTAGTGCTATATATATATATATATATATATATATATATATATATATATATTAGAAAGAGAGAGAGCACTTCAGAGTATGTATGTAAGAGAATCATCTGAACTAATATTAAACTTCCCTGGTCTCAATTCAAGAATAACACACAAAGATGTCAATAGATTTGCATCCTTACGGGTGACCATATACACAGTTAACTGAACATAAATGAACTATTTTCTATCAATCCTTAGTTTAATTGAAGAGTTGCAAATATAGTTTCTTTAGTCATACCCATCTCTACTTAAAAAGCTCCCATAGAAATCAAAAGCAGATTATAAACTGGCTAAATTTCTCCTGTTTTGAGCTCATTATAAACATTGTCATCAGGATGAAGATAGGTTGTTTCCTTTTCTCTCTCTCTCTCTCTTTTTTTTTTTTTTTACATTTCTCAGACTTCAAAAAATGTCATTTCTATACAAATTACTCTTCTGCAACATTCATTAAACCTTTTTCTTGAGAATCTAGCTGGCTCTCAATCCTCTCAGTTATCTATGAGAAATCTTGGAAGGGTCAAAACAGCAGAATGATGCTACCCTGTTTTAATATAAAATATGAAAAAGCAAGAATATTGTTCAAATTTGCATTTTTGTAATGTGATAATGTTACAGAGGCAGAATACTGAAACAGAATATATTCTTGTGCATTAAGTCCAGTAATGAAAGTTAGAACTGGTATAAACTATTCACTTTTTATTATAGCCTCCATATAACACTCTCATTATCCTCTTCCAAATCTGTACTTCCAAGAAAAAGCCTATTGACATGTCATCAAGTGAAAGCTTTGGCAAGTGGCAGGTTTTCCATTTGTTGTCATTTCTGCCTTCCTAAGGATAGGAAACATATTGTATGAATTAACAGTAATCCTCAACAACAGAAATGAAAGCATAGTACTTTATATGGATAATACCTAGGTAATATTTTGTTACCATAATATAATTGTCATATCTAGATCTTTTCCCATCATTTTTGTCTTATAAACATTTTTCACAGAAGTGTATAATTCTATGAATCATTTGGGGATATTTAATTATTTTAGTATGTAGTATTACCAAAAAAAAAAAAGCCATTGTAAATAATAAAATGACTTTCGCTGCATATTAGTAACTGTTATTGCAAAGTTTATTTAAACATTATACTTATTTTCATCACATGTGTAGTACCATTTTTGCTTTAACCCATTTAACAATGACTAATTTTATTTTTTTTTAAAGATTTATTTATTTACTTGACAGAGAGCACAAGAAGGCAGAGAGCAGGCAGAGAGAGAGAGAGAGAGGAGGGAGCAGGCTCCCCACGGAGCAGAGAACCTGATGCGGGGCTGGATCCCAGGACCTTGGGATCATGACCTGAGCCAAAGGCAGAGGCCTTAACCCACTGAGCCACCCAGGCACCCACAACAATGACTAATTTAAATTATGTGAGAATATATATGACTTATAGACATAATATGACATATTCCCTTTGAGAGTTAGCAGTCTATACGAAGTTACAGAATCAGAAATACATAAATAAACTCTTCAGCGCCTACCATGTATAATACCTGAATGCTGTATTTCTAGCCTGCCCACGATATAATTTCATTATTTTTATGTTTTATATTTAAAAGTTGAGATAAGTGAAAGTAATTTAGGCTTCCATTTATTAGCATTTCCCTACAGACAACATGTAATCAGTAAACATGGTCTTACTTCTCAAATAACAAATGTTAAACTAGAAAAATCATCACTGTATTCTAGCTTTTTAATATTTGTTTTGCTGGGAAAATTACTTTTAATAAGTAATTTTGAAAATTTCCTCAATAATTTTAAGTCTTAGAATGGGCAAAAATCACCTTGAGGAAAATGTGGAGAAATATCAATATTTTTATGCTAGCTGTTAATTTGCATTTTAATACCAGTGTTCCTTTTGCTTTCTGTGCTAGCCAATGGTGCATTTATGAAAAATAAAATGCACTTGCTGAGTGATCGACTTGGTTGCTACTTCATGAGTACATTTATTTTCTCTCCACTAACTGCTCATTTGTTTCTCAAAACAGGCTAAGTTGTCCTTGAAGTTCCATTTTTAGGGGAATGCTTTTAAATAATTATTTGGTCAATTAAAAATAGAGTTTCCCTTTTTGTCTATCATCTAGTCCCTGATTTGACTTCTTCATGAAAATTATCAAAAACTTGTGAGGGTTATAAAACTAAAGATAAGTGTTAAGTTATCTTTCAGTAAGATAATAGGAATGTGAACAGTAAACAAAACAGGTACTGTAATAATAAAGACATGTGAGGGACAGTGGAATTAGAAGATTAGTTAATCAAAAAGAATGCAGTTTTCTTTGATAGTAGGTTGGGCATAGAGCTGGTCATCCTTGAATTAGAAGGACTATCTATCTGCCTTAAGTCTGGATGATTTCCTGCAGTGCAGTGCACATCCCTAGTATTAGCAAAACTGCTTCCAAACACCTCAGTGCTAAGAAGAAATGTGGCACCAAGCCACGAGCTGGTTGAATTATAAATCATATCTCCCTGCTTTCCTGGCTTGGACAAATTACTTGCTTACAGAGTTCACCTATCCCTGTAAGCGTGGAAAGAGAACAGAGTAATTACCGAAGTTACTGTCATATGTTTAAGGGAAGGAATAAAATCCCTTTTACTTTATTCAAAATATCTAAGTAAAACAAACATGTAGTATTTTGTTTCAGAGAACGTACACAGATTTTGGCTGTCGGAAATCAAACCTGAGTAGGTAAACATGCACTGTTTGTCTGTTTCAAAAACATAGTATGTTAGTCCATTCAATCCCTGTTCCAACTACTTTACTCATTTAGACAGGGTTGACCCTTGTGTCCACCCAAATCAGAGGTTCAGTCAGTAATGCAGGCAACCTCAACTTTTAGCAAAAGACAACAGTCACAAAACTACCAAAAAACCAAACTTTGCCATCTACAAAGTTCGGTGTTTCCATCAAAGACACTTCTATAAAAAGGTACAATAGCTCCTTCTCCTCATCTTCCTTGTATACACAACCTTCACATACTTTCCACACATAATTTGACATATTATGCTGTTTCCAACATAACTGTCAAATATCCTCAAGAATAACAATTAAATATTTAAAAGACTTTTATCTTAATATATATTTATATAATCACAACATCGTGTCTTTCCTCACTAGAATTTTTACAAAATTCTCCTCTGATAACCTACCATTGTGGTTCACACTTGGGGTCCCCCTTCTGCCAGTGAAATGGAATAGCAATTATTATTATACCTCTCCAGAGCTACAGTCTACTGCAGTGATAATAAAAGATGAAGAAAGGCCAAATTCTGGAGGAAACTCGGTTTGGCAAACAACATAACAGAAAAGACTGGAATAGTGTTTCTTCAAATATAGATGTTGGCTCACATGCCTCAAAATCACGAAGGGAAATTTTTTTTAAAAATACCAGTTTAAAATTCCATCACAAACTTGATGAATCTGAATTTTAGGAGGTGGGGCTCAGACTGTTTACTAAGAAGATTCTCAGGTTATAATACACACTGAAATGTGAGAAATGTTAAGGTAAGGATTATGTAGAAATAGGTGAAGAAATAGAAAATACTATAACAGCATATATTCCTCCTAGTTAGAACTAAGAATTTATGAAAATTTTAAAAAGAAGCAAGGAGAGAGGATGAGTGTCTATAAATTACCTGCGTTATTTTCTGAGACTTAAAGATAGAGATTTTATGAACCTTTGAGAATAGATATTAATTTAAGGTTTGCTTGTTTGTTTTAGGAATATATCCAGCTGGACTTAATAGATAGCCAAATATAGCTCACAATTTGAGTTTTCTTGGCAAAATTGTGAATACATTATCAACCTGAATGTGGTATGTACATTCCATTGGAATTTGCCATTTTAATCCCATGGTATGTCCTTCTTTATCTCTTCCTTAAAGCCATTTGTCTTGAAGTAGAGTTTGTATGACATTAATGTAGTTATAACAGTTTTCTGATCATTCCTGTTTGCATGATAGGTATTTTGTTATCTGCTTTCAACATGTTTCTGTCTTCAGGTTTATATATTGTTTCTTTTGAATACCGCTGTTACTTTTAACAATCTCTGCCTTGTGATTAGGGTGTTCAATATAATTCTATTTAATAAATTTGTTGAAACTTTTAAGTCTACTTCCCTGATGTTTGTCTTATATTTTTCCCATTTGCTTTTTATTATTTAATCTCTCATCTCCTTCCTTCTTTTTGATCAATCAGGCATTTCTTTCTCCTTTTTTAAGGATTTATTTATCTATTTGAGAGAGAGAGAGAAAGAGCATGAGCAGAGGGAAGAGTCAGAGGGAGAGGGAGAAGCAGACTCTCCACGAAGCAGGGGGCCCGACATCGGACTTGATCCCAGAACCCTGGGCTCATCCCCTGAGCCAAAGGCAGATGCTGAACCACGGGGCCACTTAGGCGCCCCAGTGTCTTTGCTGATTTTTCTCTATTGATTTAGTTATGCCTAATTGTGTTGCTTTCAGTGCTTTCTCAGTATCAAAATATTCATCTTAACATAGCTTAACAAAGGTGTCTTTAAAAATATTCTACTACTTTACATGTAATATAAAAATTTTACAAAAATATGCTTCCCATTATTCCTGACATACGTTGTATTCTAGTTATCAACTGTTCTACTTTCACATATGCTATGAAACCACTCTGCATTGTTATTTTTATTCTGTAAAATTGATAGTCTTTTACAGAGATTTAACATCTCGATATTAAAAAGCTTTTTATATTTACTGACATATTATACTTTCTGATGTTCCTTATTCCTAGTTTTCTCTCTAGTGTAATTTCCCTTCAGTCCAAAAATCATCTTTGAAAATGGTGTGGGTACATGCTGGTTAACTGGCAATGGGTCTTACAGGATTTAATAGGTCTGAAACTGTCTTAGTGTCACATTTATGTTTGGGGGATGATTTTGCTTGATGTGAAATTTAAGGTTAACAATTCATAGTCGATATGAGAAAACAAGTGTTTCTTCGCTCTGCCCTGCCCACAGCCTGAGCAGCCTGGCAATGTGGATCTTTCTCAACATCCCTCACCTCATTCATCTCCAGGTAGCTTTTTAACTCATATTCAGTGGAAAGTGCCCAGTGCCTGGATGATATACTAAGCTCCCAGAACCTTGTGCCTATGCCTGTGCCTTGGAACATTTTTCTCCCCAAATCAAACTGCCTCCCTCAGGCAGAGACAACTGAAAGCCTGGAGTGCCTGGAAGCATCATGACATTCTCAGGCTTCTCCAGGCCCCAAGGGAAGGGTATCTCTCAGCAACTACCCTGCCCTTCATTTTTTTTTTTTTTTTAAACAAGTGTTTAGTAAATGCCTGCACAGAAAAGTTGGCAAATTGAGTACAGGATCTCCTTATATCTGGGACTCTAAGTGTTTCTAAGTTATCACACTGGCATATGCTCAAACTTGAACAATTCATTTGAAGTTCAGCTGTTCTCTTCTTACCCTATGATTACTGCAGCTTCTCCTGTTGCTCTAGCAAAGATGAAAGTCGATATAGGTCTCTTCTATGTTAAGAGGGTTTGTTACGGGTATGGACTTTTGGTACATGTGTTTCTTTGAGCCCTCAATTTTATAATGAACTTTAAAAATATATAATTTGGGGGTACCTGGGTGGCTCAGTCAGATAAGTGTCTGGTCTGCCTTTGACTCAGGTCATGATCCCAGGGTACTGGGATGGAGTCTCCTATGTTGGGTTCTCTTCACAGTGAGGTGCCTGCTTTTCCCTTTCCCTCTGCTACTCCACCTACTATGATCTCTCTCTCTCTGTCAATAAATAAATAAAATCTTTTTAAAAATCTGTAATTTTTAAGGTCATCTAGTTTGTAATTATTACTGTCTTGTGACTTTATATTTTATATATTCTATGTTCCAGTTGAAACAAAAGTCTAAACACCAGACATGCACACTTACAAACACACATGGACACACACACACACACACACACTTTCACACACACGAATATATTCCACATCATTTAATTGATATGACACAGTTTAGTCCACTATTGCCAAAAGCTGAAATTCCATTTTTTTTTTCCTAAAAGAATTGCTATGCTTCTTGGATGTTGTTATTCTATTTTAGAGTGGGAGAAGAATGATCATAAAACGAGATGTAGAGCTAGAATAATTCCAACTAAAGTGAATACTTAATCTTATCAGTTTTTTAAAAAGGTGCACTTGGTAATTGATCCTCCCCCAAATATTTACACCACAATACTATTTGATTGTCTTGGAATAAATCCCCCTCCTAGGGTACCAGTACACTGGTTTGAGATGCCAGTTAAAACAGAAGGAAATTCATAATTATTTAATCTTGAAACCAAGGCAGGAGTCCCCAGAGTTTGTTTATCAGGATAGTAATGTTCTCCAAGACCCATACTTCTACAACTGTTCTACTCTGGCATCTTCCCTGGGTCACAGATTGGGGCAGATGTCACATCTACATAGAGAAAGGTCACATGAGATGGAAGTTAATGGTTCATCTTCAAAAAGATCATTCTCATTCTGAGTCTCTTTTTCTTCAGGTGAAAAAAAAATTTAAGACACTGTACATAATATACATATGCTCAGACTTAGGTGAATAACTGAGTAACTTGCAAAGTGAAATATCATTACCACAATTAATTTTGTTGCACATCTATACTCTCTGGTGGGATTTTCTGTGTGTGTCTAACTTTTCCTCCTTATGACACAAATTATTTTCATTGCCATTATCATGTTAGTGAAAATATAAGCATCCCCTTCCAGCAATGATTAAAGCAATATATGGTAGGAAAAAACACTGTAGCTTTCAAACCTGTGCATGAGGTAATTGAGGTACCTTAAGAAACTTTGTACTGAATCCACCTAAGTACTTTCGGAAACTGACTTTTAAAAACCGTTTCAGTTAATGCATTGAAGGATGTCTGCACTGAAAAGAAATTTCACAATTATTCCAGGCTATTTTAGTCAGGGTTCTCAATCTCAGGACAAAATTAAGACGAGGTAATATTTTCAGGGTGATACTGCAATTAGCACTTTCTTTAAAATTCCCAGGGACCAATACAATTTTGGTTATATGATGAACGCAATGGTTATTGAAGCAAACATATGTAAAGTATATAAGCAAAATGAAACTAAATGTAAGAATAATTATAAAGATATAGCCTTCACCAATTTGATGGTATTCTTAAATTCTAATATGGTTAGATTTAATAATGGGCTTAGCAAGTATAAATTTTTAAAAAAGGAAGAAATTATATTCAGTAAAATTTCCATTCATAGAATAGAGATATTTCCTATGGATTTAGGGAAAAAAAAATGGGTGAGCAAACAACAAACAATAAAGCCTCTCTCTTGCCAAACACACTGGAAATTCTACATAGAAAAGATGAGGTTCTTTTCCTCCTATAGTCCTGGCTCTGGGGAGAAGTTTAAGGAACATTATAATAGTGTGTATTTAGATGAAATACTTCACTGGGCACATTGATGAATACAAATTTTTGAAAAATAATATAATGTTAAAGTATTTTTTTAAAGATTTTATTTATTCATTTGACAGACATAGTTCACAAGTAGGCAGAGAGGCAGGCAGAGAGAGAGTGAAGCAAGCTCCCCACTGAGCAGAGAGCCCAATGCGGGGCTTGATCCCAGGACCCTGGGATCATGACCTGAGCTGAAGGCAGAGGCTTAATCCACTGAACCACCCAGATGCCCCAATGTTAAAGTATTTTAATAATATTATTCATTAGCAATAAAACACATAGTCTGATTCTAACACCTATGCTACCAGAAAGAATTTAAAGATATAGTATATGTTCTATAAAAGTATATGTTCATGAAATATATTATGTGATTTATACCTTCTTTTTGATATAAATTAATTTTTGAAGTAATGTCTACATGCCAATTTTTTAAGGATTTTCTTTAAAAAAATATTATTTGAGAGAAAGAGGGAGAGAGCACAAGCAGGGGAAGCAGGGGAGGGAGAAGCAAATCCCCGCTGAGCAGGGAGCCCAATTGCGGGCTCCATCTCTGGACTCTGGCATCATGACCTGAGCTTAAGGCAGGCGGTTAACCAGCTGAGCCACCCAGGTACCCCTAAATGTGAAAATTTTCATAATAATTTAAGTTACCGGAATTTAAAGATAACTAAGAAATAAATAATGATGATAATACTACTACCATTACTACTAGTAAAATGTATCTAAAGTATCTTGAGGTTTACTTGGTAAAGATACATTTCCACATGTCAAAATAACCATGGCAAGCCATTAGAACTATAGGAATATATTTTATTTTTATATTCTTGAAAGAAGACATTTCTCTAAATTAGGAGTATTGCTTTAAAAGAAGATTGCATTATTTTTGTTTAGTTTTGTTTTAATTTCTAAAATGCAAACTACAGCTTTTAGAATTCATAATGTTTTATGTATAATGTTGATATATATCAATTATTTTTGCAGCAAAGACATTTTATGCTAAGCTGATTGCAAAGTATTATTTACCTTACCAGAACATTAAAACAACAACAACAACTCCTTAGAATAAGCTTATAAGAAAAAAATTGCACCTAGAAATGCTAAAAATCATTCAAGGTATGGTAATCATTTCAACATACTGAGCCAAGTTAAATATCATTAAAAAATGAATTCAGTACTGAAAATAGCTGGAAATGATGAGGTATTATAGAATCATTCATGCATGGAAAGCTACTCGTCAGAAACAAACATAGCCTAAATCATAAGCAAAAGTTTCATCAGAGAAAAATTCTAAAGCCCTGCATTTTTATTCATTTTTTCCAGTTTGAAAATCAACCCTGTCCTTAACTTCAAAATAAATGGTATAAAAATTTGATCAATTAAACTAATAACAATTCAGAAATAACAAAGGGATTGCAACAGAGAATTAAGGTGTACTTTCTTTGAAGCATCTAGTAGAGATAGTACTGTGCTAGTTCTCTTAAATACAATCTCACCAAGTTAAGAGTATTCCTAAATGAAGGAAGAAGGAAAAATGTAAGAAAAAGAAAGATAAAAAGTGAGAGGGAGGCAGGAAGGAGGAAAGAAGAAAGAAAAAAAGCACAAAATGCTAACTAGCTCATATCTAATGTTCACATCTAAACACAGAACTGAATTCATGAATTCAGTTTTATGTAGTTTTATCATTTTGAACAACTTTCACATTTTTATCATTTTGGGTAGAATCAGCTTTTATATCCCATTTTATATCCATTTCTCAATAAATGTTGGCTCAATTTGCTTGAATCCCCTTTTAAATATGAGAAAACTAAAGATATTCAAGATACACCTTTTTGCATTAACCATTATTTTAAATTATTCATTTTGTTCTAATTTATTAAGTCAGTGAAAACAGTTTCAGCATCTGTGTTATGAATATTGTAGAATGACCAAGCCATCATTCTACATGATACAAAAAGAATAATTTTTATAAAGTATGTTGCATTTAAAATATAGATATTTTAGAACTTGGATTTAATATAAAATTCTCTTGCAGCTGATTTTCTTAGGATTTATTTCATATAGCCATATATATGCATTCAAATACACAAACACACAGGTACTTACATAAATTTCTCTCTTGATTACTTGAAGGTTGTGGTTATTTTGTCTTTTCTCTTAACATTTAATGCATATTATTTAATATTGTGCTATGTTTAATTCAGTAAAAATAATGGTTACTTGTGAACTATCAATGGAAAAACGTTAATACTGGAGGCTTTCAGAATTTTTCAAAGGGTTCAAGTCCAAGATAAGAAAATTTCAATGCAATCTACATACATTACAACATACATTGTCAAAATCCCCCAAAACTATCCTTAATAGGCTACAGTTCAGTGAGAGATCATATATGATTCAACAAAAGAAACATGTTGACTATTCTCCAAACCTTTGGAAATAGAAGGATATATAAAGTCATGAGCAATTTCACAGTTGTAGTAAACAAAAATACAAACAACAAAATGATAGAATACAATAAATTGTGATACACATCATAGGCATACAAGAGGAACAAATTATAATCTCCATGATCTGGGGAAACTTTTATTTTTATTTTCTTTTAAGATTTATTTATTAGAGAGAGAGAGAGAGAGAGAGAGAACTTGAGCAAGGGGACGGGTAGAGAGAGAGAACCTCCAGCAGACTTCCCTCTGCTGGTCTTAGCCCTACACAGGGCCTCAGTCTCACAACCCTGAGATCATGACCTGAGGGAAAATCAAGAGTGAGACATTTAGGGGCACCTGATGGCTCAGATGGTTACGTGGTTGCCTTCAGCTCAGGGCATGATGGTCCTGGGATCTAGCTGTGCATTGGGCTCCCTGCTCCATTGGGAGCCTGCTTCTCCCGCACTCTGCCTGCTGCTTTGCCTGCTTGTAGTCTCTCTGTCATTCTCTTTCTCTCTCTGTCAAATAAATAAAGACAATCTTTAAAAAAACAAAAAACAAAAAACAAACAAAAAACAAAAAACAAAGGAGAATGGGAGACTTACCGACTGAACCACACCAGGCTCCCCAGAGAAACTGTTTTAAATATAGAGAACAGCTTGCAAAAATTTCCCAAAGTGCTGGAGGGCATTGGTAATAATCCTGTCCACGGATACTGACCTATTAGCCAGAACTTCCTGGGAATTCCAGGACTTGAGAGGAAGGTCCAAGGAATTAATATTTTGTTTGTCTTCACCTCACTAGAGATTATAATCTATCATATGATACTGTGGGCTATTCACCACTTCTAAATGTCTTAGTGATTTCGCCAATATTGTTCTCATAGGCAGCAAAATTCTGTGCCAAGAAACCCATGTTCCTATCATTTTCACTTCTGGACAAGATGGAATAACAAAAACTGAATTTTCTTCCCCAGTTGAAGCTATCACAAAGTAGAGAAAATACATTAAGCAAGGGTTTGCAAGACTCTGGGCATGAAGGAATGGGACAGTGAGCTCTGAAGTATAGGAAACAAAGGAGAGGAGCCCTACTCACATAGGATCACAGCTCACTGGTTTGCGTTTCCAGGTTGCCCTGTAGGGGGTGAGAACCCATACAGAACCCGGTGTAGGAACAGGGCTGTTTTCTACAGGGAGAGGAGGTGGAGGCTTCTAGAGTTTACAGGATTGAGAACAAAAGGAGAGTTGGCTCAGAAAGAATGTTGCTACACAAAACTATGGCAAATGTAACAATTTATACTTTTGAATATTCTTTTTAGTGTTTAGGTATACTGTTACTTTGGACAGCAAGGAAAAAAAAAACTATCTTGTAAAGAACTTACATTTTTTGATCCTTCTGTATGAAACATAGATGAGTGAATAGGCTGGGAGACTAGCATGAATTCCAGCAGACATAAACGGTCCACTTGGGTCTAGTGATTAACAACTTAAAGTTAGACATGTCAGCAGAGCTGCCTATGTTTATTTAGCCGTTCAGAGGCCAGAACAGGCACAGAGTTAGTAGAAAATTTTATTGTAGACAAGAGAGTCCTAAGAAATCAGAACTAAGCAAGGGAATTGAAGGCATCATCAGGAGAGGTTTCTGTTCTTTACACTCTACCTGTGGTTTCCTGTTTCTTTTCATATTCCATCTTCTTAAATAGCATGTATGCATACTGGCTTTAGTTTCTCTCTTTCTACTATTTCCACCCTTCATTCCATGGAAACTGCTGCTCAGTGCTCATCAGTGAATTTCTGGTTGTTAAAACTCAAAATCATATTTTGGACTTTATGGTTGAGCACCATTTGTCCTGGTCACATACTTCCTTAGTATTTTAATGTATATTTTAATTCCACTAAAACACTTGAACATTCTGATTCTCACCTCCTATTTCTTGTTGCTTTAAACTTTCTCTTTAGGTTATTGTATCTACATCTTGGCTTTTAACTATCCATTGTGATGATATGAGTCCTGATTTATTTCTCTAGCTTGGAATTCTCCTTAGAACTTCAGATTTGTATGCGTAATGACTACATTTCAAAAACTCATTTTTGTGTTCATAGATATTATGAATTTTCAATGATTAAAATGGAATTCTCATTTTCACCAACAATAGGTCCACTGTTGGGGCGCCTGGGTGGCACAGTGGGTTAAGCCTCTGCCTTTGGCTCAGGTCATGATCCCAGGGTCCTGGGATCAAGCCCCGCATCAAGCTCTCTGCTCAGAAGGGAGCCTGCTTCTCCCTCTCTCCCTGCTTGCCTCCCTGTCAACTTGTGATATCTTTGTCAAATAAATAAATAAAAATATTTTAAAAACATAGGTCCACTGTTAATGAAAGATTATATTTCACTGCTTTGTTGAAGAATATTTGTGCGTTTTTTTTTAAGTGTTTTCTTTTTTTAAATGTTATTTATTTATTTGTTAGAGAGAGAGACAGCAAGAGAGGGAACACAGGCAGGGGGAGTGGGAGAGGGAGAAGCAGACTCCCCAGTGAGCAGGGAGCCCGATGCAGGGCTGAATCCTGGGACCCTGACCTGAGCCAAGCAGCTGCTTAACAACTGAGCCATCTAGGCAAGAGAAAGACAATTCTACCATCAGAATGCAAGATTTTAACAAGTAGGGCACAGGAATATCAGAATGATTGCAAAGGGCATTAGTAAATTTTGTGGTGATGTAAACATTTCTTAACTTGATTTTTGTCACACAGCAAAATCCGTAAGAATTTGTGGAAGTGTAAATTTTCAATTTATATGTCAATGAAGTTCAAAAAATGAAAAGGGAAAGAAAAGTTACCTTAATTTTTTTTTTGACCAGATGACAGATTTTATTTGTATGTATTTATTTGTACATATACTATTTGATTCAGAGGAAAAGCATGGTTTGTTATTTCTTGAGTTCATTTTTTGAAGTTTTATACCTAGGAAATATTTTATTTAAATATTCAAAGTCATGACTCATAATTGATAATACTTATTCTTCTTTATATTACCCCTTAATTTTATTTAATTTGATAATTAACATTCATATAAAATTTTCATTTTATATATTTCACTCATTTTTTAATTTTCTTAATGCATTCTCCCAAATATTTATTTTCCAAAAAATAAGTTATTCTTTTATTGCTTTGTTCCTTGGGTTTTGTTTTCTTTCAATAATTTCTCCTCATTTAATTATCGTTTTTTTCTATTTTATTTAGTTTTTTCCCCCTCATTCTTCAAGCTGGATTCCATACACCATAGAAAAATCAGGTTTCCTTCTTGTTTGAATCTAAGCATTTAAGGCCACATTTCTCCCTCAAATAAGTTAAGTTGATTCTAAAATTTACATAGAGTTTTCATTATTCTCAATTTCAGTTAATTTTAATTTCCATTATGACTACTTATGTGTCTAACTCATTACCTACAAAATATTTCACCTACATTTAAGAGGCTTTAAAAAAAAAAAAAGATTTTATTTATTTATTTGACAGACAGAAATCACGAGTAGGCGAAGAGGCAGGCAGAGAGGGGGTGGGAAGCAGGCTCCCGCTGAGCAGAGGGCTGGATGTGTGGCTCCATCCCAGGTCCCTGAAATGATGACCTGAGCTGAAGGCAGAGGCCTAACCCACCGAGCCACCGAGCCACCCAGGCACCACCATTTAAGAGGCTTTTAAGTTACTTTCTAGGTATTATGTTTTATTTTAGTTGTATTCAGAAAGGGTGGATTGTATAAACTGATACTTGGAAATTTGATGACTCCTGCTGTTGGCCTAAGATGTTTTTTTTTTTCACAAGTATTTCAGTTATAATTAAAAAGACTTACTTTCTAATTGCTACACACACGATTGTATGACTGGCCATTAGATCAAGTTTTTTAATTGTGAAATTAAAATCATCTATATTCCTAGAAATTTTTATTGTATCTATCAATTATTTATAATTCTATTAATGACTGAGGATGGCAGGGAGTAAGGAAGAAAGAAGAGATTATTGTATTTGGTGCTATATATCTATTACAATTTTACTTATTTACTGTCTAGTAATTAATATATTTTATTACTATGTACAGGTGATCTTTATCTCAAACATTTTTTTTTCTTGAAGCCTATCTAGTCTCATTTTTTTCTAGCTTCTTGTAGTTCGAAATTATCTGACATATTTCTTATGTTATTTCTTTTTTTGAATTTCAAGACTTGATTTAGTTTTGTTGTTTCAAGTTTTTTATTTATTTTTTTATTTTAATTTTTTAATTTTTTAAAAAAGATTTTATTGACAAACAGAGATCACACCTAGGCAGAGAGTCGGGCAGAGAGAGAAGAGGAAGCAGGCTCCCTGCCGAGCAGAGAGCCCAATGTGGGGCTTGATCCCAGGACCCTGAGACCATGACCTGAGCTGAAGGCAGAGGCTTAATCCACTGAGCCACCCAGATGCCCCTCAAGTTTTTATTTAAATTCCAGTTAGTTAACATATAGTGAAATATTAGTTTCAGAAGTAGAATTTAGTGATTCATCACTTAACATATAACATCCAATGCTCATTACAGGTGCCCTATTTAATACCCATCACCTACTTAGCCCTTGCCAGCAAACTTAAGTGTATTCTTTATAGTTAAGTGTCTGTTTTATGGTTTGCTTCTCTCTCTTTTTCTTTCCCTCATTATCATCTGTTTTGTTCCTTAAATTACACATCTGAGTGAAACCATAAAGTATTTATCCTTTTGTGACAGACTTATTTCCCTTAGTATAATACCCTGTAGCTCCATCCATGTCTTTGCGAATGGCAAGATTTCTTTCTTTTTGATGGCTGAGTAATATTCCCGTGTGTGTGTGTGTGTGTGTGTGTGTGTGTGTACCACAACTTGTTTATCCATGTATCTTCAGCTTTTATGACCCTATTTATACTTTTGGTTTATCTCTTACAGTTAGTATATTAATGGAATTTTTCAAAAATCAAATTTAACCATCAATTTCTATTATTTTACTGATTAATTTGATTTACATGTTTTTTTATTATATTATTTTATGCTTTATATTTGTCAATATTTTTAATGATTTTTTTCATGTATTCTTTGCCTTTATTGAGATTTTGTTTTCTTTTGTTTTTTTTTTAGATTTATTTATTTATTAGAGAGAGAGAGCCCACGCACATACAGGTGCAGGGGGAGGGTCAGAGGGAGAGAATCTTCAAGCAGACTCCCCACTGAGTGCAGAGTCTGATGTGGGGCTCGGTCTCACCATTCATGACATCATGACCTGAGCCAAAACCAAGAGTTGGACACTTAACTGACTAAGCCAACCAGGTATCTCAAGATTTCATTTTCTTAATTTGATTTAAAATTCATTTAAAAAAATCTTCTGGAAATTGTATACTACATTTTAAAAATCTACATCTGTACTGCATATTGGCTATATGGGGCTACTTACACTGAATAGTTATACAATTTGTAAGATTATATATTTTTAGAGCAAATAAGGCAACTGGGCATTATTCAAGAGATTGAATCTAAATACTAATTTCATATACTTCTGCCTCTTGTAACAGGGTGTTGTTTGTGTTTCACTCCAGTTGGGAGCGGACGGATATATTCATGTATGTATTTGAAATATCCACACATAGGAGATATTTTTGAATGTACAGATGCTGCCCAGCTCTATCTTTTTGTTCAAGTCTTCCATTTGGCAAAAGTTAGCCCTCAACAGCTATGTGACTCAGTGCACGAGTCTTACCTCTTTTCCACCATCTGCACTCCTGACAGACGGCTCACTAGCACAAAGTATTATTGATCTTGCTCTTGGGGATTTAGAAAATTTATTAAAATGTGAATTAAAGTTACACAAAATACAGAAATATCTATGGGAAATAAAACCAAAAAAGAAAATGCTTCATATTCCTGTTTGTTTTATTAAAATACTAATATTACCTTATCATCAAGAGAAGATAACCCTTCCCTCTCCGTCCCACCCTTGCCTCGGGAGTCAACCCATAATGAAACTGTTCTTTGTAATTTCGTTTAGCAATACCATATTTTATCAATTGATAATTTGCATTTCTCTCATTGCCTTGTTCCAAATATATAATATAGCTTTTGGTAAGTTAGTATTCAAGTGAATACTGCACCAGAGTGAAACAAAAGGGGAATGGGGGAAATGGGACCAGAACTGAGTGTAAGCTCACCTCTGCTGAAATAAAGTTTAGGAGAGATTCGAAGAGCTGGGGCAGGGGTAGTGGACCATCTGTGTTTGCTAATTGGCTTTACTCAGAGGAAAAGGAAACTTTTTCTCACGTTCATGATAGGGAAGTGGTGTTTAAAACTCAGAACAAAGCACCCACTGAAGTTAGGCTCCTGCCCTCCTACAGACACTGAGAGATAGAGCACTATCTTCTTTGATGACTGTATTTCAGAGGGATGGCTCCCAGAACACTGAGAAAGCATTCCTGGATTGTAAAACTGGCAAGAGGCTTTTTAAAGATTTACATATATTTCAAAGTGGTGGAGAATTAATGCTGACAAGTTGTTTAAAGTAAATGTTCTAAGGAAAAGGAGATCAGGACATAAATGCAGAACCCTACCTAATGTCTACTCAAGCTGAGGGAAGTGGTAGGATTGCCTTGATCATTAGTCAGAGGCCGATGAGAGTAACAAAATCGTTGTTGGTTGCATACAGTCTCAACAACTGTCAGAAATAGTCAAGGACAATCCTAGTATCTCTTTCAGTAAATCATGTGGTCTTTCCAATTTAACAATACTTGAGGGCAAACAGATGAACCTAGCTCTGTTTATTCATTTTTCAAAAGTTATTGATATGACACTATGAAGGAAAGCATAACCTTCTTATCTACAATAAAAAATATAATGACTATGGCTGAAGTATATTTTCTGACATTATACATGTATTAAGATGTGGTATGAAATTCAGGAATACTTGCATAAGTGCATTTGGATTCCCATAATAAACCCCAATCTATAATTATTCTTATAAGAATAACTTAAACATTGACATACAGGTACCAAAATTATTACAGTGATTACATTTATTTTATTTATGTGGTGATAGTTTTCTTCCAGAGAGAAAGAAAGAAAGAAAGAGAAAGAAAGAGAGGGCAAGCAGGACACTAAAGGGGTAGGGACAAAAGGATGGAGGGAGGAAGTCTAGCACAAATGTTTAAAATCTCATGTGCAAAATATATTCATTAGAGAAAGACTTATTCTACAAAATTTTGTATGCATTACATTAAATTTTCTGTTGGTAAAATAATGACTGTGACAACTGCTAAACAAATATATATTTTGCAATACTTATAAAAAGAAGACTAACTAGTGGTCTTTCTTCTTTCTTATTCCATCTCCAAAGGAAAAGTCACCCAAGATATGGTTAACTTTATCTTAGATGAAAAAGACCTCCAACAACCACAAATCAATGCTATTTATATATATGCCTATAAACTCAAGCAAAGATTTTTTTCCCCCAAGTAGAACTATTCTTATACAAGGGGGTCATATAGAATGACTCAAGACAAATATTTTTAAAATAAAAATACTTGAGGATTGTCATGAATCTGCAGTTCACTTCTATGGGATATCTTTAGCTCCAAAGCTGTACTAAGAACCCATTACATTATTTCCTATGACAAATTTTTTTCTTGTAACAAGAGCTACAGTTAAACATGTTTCTATAATAAGAAACTCCATGAGAGTTTATTGTCAGTTGTCTGAGAAATTTTTACAGAAATAAATATATTTGTTTCAAATCTCTTTATTTC
This sequence comes from Mustela putorius furo, assembly GCF_011764305.1. Classification (NCBI taxonomy): domain Eukaryota; kingdom Metazoa; phylum Chordata; class Mammalia; order Carnivora; family Mustelidae; genus Mustela; species Mustela putorius. The sequence continues at coordinate 5,212,235 of NW_025421305.1, forward strand.
ATAATTTGAAGATTACATTAAATTTGATCTAAGAGAAATGGAATTAGAACAAGATAAGAAAATATATACATTCTAATGAGAATTTTATGTTTCTTAATGCTTTAAAAATGTCAAATCCCATGTAAGAAATTAATATCTATTAATTTATTTTTCTAAAAAAGCATATACACTTACTAACCTTTTAAAATATCACTAGTACCATATGTGTAAAACTGATACTTAGTTTTTAAAGTATTCTAACTATATATAATTGACAAATTAGTAGATTTGAACATTTAGAAGCCCATTCTTGGGGCTCCTGAGTGACTCAGTGGGTTAAAGCCTCTGCCTTCAGCTCAGGTCATGATCCCAGGGTCCTGGGATCAAGCCCCACATTGGGCTCTCTGCTCAGCGGGGAGCCTGCTTCCCTTCCCCTCTCTCTGCCTGCCTCTCTGACTACTTGTGATCTCTTTCTGTCAAATAAATAAATAAAATCTTAAATTTTTTTTTTAAGAAACCCCATTCTGGGGACAAACATAATTACAAACATGAGTATTTGGTGTATTTTCTCAGATGTTTCATATGCATTAAAATATGATTACTAAGAGAGAATGAAAGAAAACTTTTTTAGTAGATGTATCTATATGAAATACAATGTTATGCAATTTAACTTTTCTTTTAATAGTACAAATTCATAATTTTTCAGGTAAGTGTGTGTAGGCTTAAATGACTTTCAATAGCTGAAGAATATATTAAAATATATATTTGTCAGAATTTATTTAAACTGTATTCAATGAAGAAAAAATATAGTGTTTAAAATTTTAACATTACAAGCATTTATTTTGTAGGCATATTGAAACCCTCTAAAGCAAATCTGTTTCTGAAACATAAACTTTTAAGAAATGTAATTGATGAATAAATATTTCAAATTTAGATATATATTTCAAATTTAGTGATACTCCCTAGTTGTTCTCATTTGTCTTACAAACACTTATTGAATGCCCACCATAAATCTGGTACTGTTTTGAACACTTGAAGTCTATCAGTGGACAAACCAAAAAATGTATCTGTCCTTGAAGAGCGAATTTTCAAGCAGGTGAGTTAAATTTTACATATTTTCTGAAATGGACTCAACTTTATTTTTATGTACTTATTATCCAAATATCTTGGTGGTGTTTATTGGAAAGATTATAGTTCCTCCTGCAATCTGTAAACCACCTTATTCATTTCTTAAATGACTGTTCCTAAGTTCTCTACTGTTTTACATTGATCTTTCTATCTAGCCTTGGACCAGTATTAAATATTATAATTTATAAAAGGTTTTGACATCTGGTGGAGCTAATCCTATATCAGTGCTGCTAAAATAAATTTCATATTCAGAATATGTTTAAAGATCATCACTTCCCTATATATCTGTTAGGCTGTTCCTTACATTTGACTTATAACAGTGATTCAGTTGCTCTCCACCTCATATTTCAGTTTTACTTCTTCCAAAGCACTCATCAAATTATCTTTCAAAATGTTGATTTACTTGTTTAAAATCACATTTCTTACCGTGGTTATAAGAGCCCTAAGAGCTGTTGAGGGTATTGGAGAGGGCACGGATTGCATGGAGCACTGGGGTGGTACAAAAACAATGAATACTGTTACACTGAAAATAAATTTTTAAAAATTAAAAAAAAAAAGATCCCTAAGAGCTGAGATCCTGATCGAATGCAGGCACTGCTATGTACCTCTATGTATCTCACTAAGAAAGATGCCTTGCCCATAGGAGGTAATAATAATGGTTGAAAGCATAGCTAAAGATATGGCTTAAATACTTATGAAATGTAGTCTACAACTACTGATTCACATTTTATCTATTGTATGTTTGGATACATTAATAACTCAGTTTCTCAAAGCATAAGCAAGTACAGCCATTGCTACTGTTACGGATAACAAGAAAAATAGTGCTTTTAATTTTTTTCTCAAACTACATCAATCACTACATTAAGGGAATTGTCTTGAGCATCAAACATCTAATTCTGCATATCACAACAATGTTTTTGTATATAACTGTGTGTGTGTATGTGTATATATATGTATATATATATATATATATGGGTGGCTTTGTTTTCTTTATTGTGAAATAATATATAGGTCAATAATATAATATATATTATATATATAATACATAATAATAATATATAGGTTAAAAAAACCATATATGTATGTGTATACACACACACACACACACAGTTTAATAGATAAGGACTTCAATGTAGCCAAATCCAGAAGTAGAACTTTACATGCATAACCCATAAGACTTGTCCCTCAATAATCAACCATTTCTACTTTCCCTCTTAAAGGAAGGACTAGTTTTTGACTTTTGTTTTATTCATTCTTTGCTTTTTTTTTTTTGTGCTATTACATGTATATACATCCCTACATAACATAGTTTTACTTTTCCTGTCTTTTGAGTTTTCTGTGACTGGAACAGTATTGCGAGTATTCTCTTAAGTTTACTTCCATCACTATGCTGTGAGATCAAATCACAGTGTTGTAGATGACCCTATTTCACTCTTAGCTTTTCTCTATAGTAACCCACTACAGAATGTATTTCAGTTTATTAGTTTATTTTGTAGTTGATAGTTGATGAGCATCTAGATTATTTCCAGTTTGGGAATTTCTCATGCCAGGTTTGTGTAATTATCATTGTACATGGATTCTGGTGTTCACGTACATGAGTTTCTCTAAGGTATTTACATAGTAGGTGAAGTGCCAACAGTTATTTTAACTTTTCTAGGTAAGGCCAACTTGTTTTCCATATCATCTGTGGCATTTATACTCCTAAGAATGTATTAAATTTATCTATGTTGCACATGATCTCTAATATTTAATATTATCCAACTTTCATTTTTCTGTCATTCTGAAGTGAATCTAAGAAAATCTTTTCATGGTTGTAATTTTCATTTTATGTTTAAAAATACTAAGTACCTTTGAACTTATTGTCCAAATTTATTATCCATCTTGAAATATCAAAGTATTTTGTTGATATATATATTTTTTAATTTTTTATTTTTTATAAACATATATTTTTATCCCCAGGGGTACAGGTCTGTGAATCACCAGGTTTACACACTTCACAGCACTCACCAAAGCACATACCCTCCCCAATGTCCATAATCCCATCCCCTTCTCCCAAACCCCCTCCCCCCAGCAACCCTCAGTTTGTTTTGTGAGATTAAGAGTCACTTATGGTTTGTCTCCCTCCCAATTCCATCTTGTTTCATTGATTCTTCTCCTACCCACTTAAGCCCCCTTGTTGCATCACCACTTCCTCGTATCAGGGAGATCATATGATAGTTGTCTTTCTCTGCTTGACTTATTTCACTAAGCATGATACGCTCTAGTTCCATCCATGTTGTCGCAAATGGCAAGATTTCATTTCTTTTGATGGCTGCATAGTATTCCATTGTGTATATATACCACGTCTTCTTGATCCATTCATCTGTTGATGGACATCTAGGTTCTTTCCATAGTTTGGCTATTGTGGACATTGCTGCTATAAACATTCGGGTGCACGTTTGTATCTTTAGGGTAGATACCCAATAGTGCAATTGCTGGGTCATAGGGCAGTTCTATTTTCAACATTTTGAGGAACCTCCATGCTGTTTTCCAGAGTGGCTGCACCAGCTTGCATTTCCACCAACAGTGTAGGAGGGTTCCCCTTTCTCCGCATCCTAGCCAGCATCTGTCATTTCCTGACTTGTTTATTTTAGCCATTCTGACTGGTGTGAGGTGATATCTCATTGTGGTTTTGATTTGTATTTCCCTGATGCCGAGTGATATGGAGCACTTTTTCATGTGTCAGGGAAGCAAGGGCAAAAATGAACTATTGGGATTTCATCAAGATCAAAAGCTTTTGCACAGCAAAGGAAACAGTTAACAAAGTCAAAAGACAACTGACAGAATGGGAGAAGATATTTGCAAACGACATATCAGATAAAGGACTAGTGTCCAGAATCTATAAAGAACTTAGCAAACTCAACACCCAAAGAACAAATAATCCAATCAAGAAATAGGCAGAGGACATGAACAGACATTTCTGCAAAGATATATTTTTTCTTTGTTTTTTTTTCTTATTAATTTGTAGGCATGCTTAATATACTCCTTTTTTTGCCTTTTTCAAAATTTTTTTAAATTTCTTTTTAGCATAACAGATTTCATTGTTTTTACACCACACCCAGTGCTCCATGCAATCTGTGCCCTCCTTAATATCCACAACCAGGATCACCCATCCCCCCACTCCCCTTCCTTCTAAAACCTTCAGTTTTTTTCCAGAGCCCATAGTCTCTCACAGTTTGTCTCCCACTTTGTAAAATTTATTTACTACTCAAATATCCCAACAGTGTTTATTGAAAAGTCTGTCCTTTCTCTTCTAATCTGCAAAATTTGCCTTAGGAATGCATGGGTATGTTTCTGGGTTCTTCATTTGTCCCATTGGTCTTTCCTTAGCCTGATACCAACATCTCATTGTCTTAAATATCAAAGCTCTTTAGGTCTTGATAGCTGGTGTAGAAAATCTTTCAATGCATTCATTTTTCCCCCCAAGAACATATTGCCTATTCTTGATCCTTTTCATTTCCAAATATATTTAGAATCAGTTAGTTGTGTCTCATTTTTTAAAAATGTCATGAATAGGATGCCTGGGTGGCTCAGTGGCTTTTGGCTCAGGTCAGGATCCCAGGGTCCTGGGATCAAGCCCCGAATCGGGCTCTCTGCTCTGCAGGGAGCCTGCTTCCTCCCCTCTCTCTCTGCCTGCCTCTCTGCCTACTGGTGATCTCTGTCTGTGAAAAAAATAAATAAAATTTTTTTAAAAAATTTAAAAAAATGTCATGAATATTTTAGAATTTATTTGAACCTATGGACTTATTTAGGGGAAGAAATGCCATCATTATATTATTGACTATGTTAGTCTATAAATGTGATATTTTGCTCATTTTGATACTTCATATTTTGTGTTGCTTTTATAATAACATTTAAAAATTCTACTTGCTAATTTTTGTTGCTTGTAGATAAAAATGTAACAATTGTGTTTTTTTGTTTTACATTATCTTTATATCTTCCAGCTACTTCCCTCTCTTGTTAATTCTAGTAAATGTTTCTAGCTAAATTTTGGAATTTTTCTTAGTTATAAAACTATATCATTTGTCAATAATGTTTTAGACGTTTAATTTATTTATGTTATATTACCTATCCTCACTAGCCTAATTGATTGGTTAAAAAAATGAAATTAAAGTTGAAAAAAATGATAATCATTGATGTGAGGTCCAGTTCTGAGTCAAAAAGATAACTTTTATTGTTTTATTATACATAATATATTTGGTATAGGTTTATGTGTGAGAAAATCATCCAAGTTTTCAAACAGATTTCTTCAACAGTGCTTCATTATTTTCAAATGCTTTCTTAAGATACACTGTCTTTGTTAATCCAAAATCCACATTGTTGGAGGTCATTCACTGCTAACTTGTTACCTTATATGTTGGGTTTTATTTGACTATTTTCTGTTTAATGCCCTGTAATTTCTTCTCCAGAAAGGATTTTTTTAGTTTTCATATCAAATATACTGGGTACTAAAAATAGGTAGCTTAATGTATCTCAACTGAACATATATGCAACATTTTAGAAACTGCCTATGTTGTATTCTCCCCTAATTTTCTATTAACTACCTGGATATTCAGATATTTTCTGAACATAACTTACTTTGTAGGATGATAAAAGTAGATATTAGTTTCACTAATGATTAATAAACACCAGAAATAAATATTTATTTCACTTATCATACTTTGTGTCAGAATATTTTTGTTAACACTCAAACTCATTTATTCATACTTTGCAATCTCTCTATACAGTAGAGTTTAGCTCACATAAACAGTACATAATTGAAAAGATTAATTAGAATAACATAAGAATGACTAATAGTGGCTGAATAAAAATAGAGACAAATTATCTTTTCGTTATGCATAATATATTTACTATACATATACAGTCACATAATTAGGTGTTTACAGAAAAAAAAAACAGTATAACTAAATTTTCACAACTTTTCACAAACTAACTTTTCACTAACTTTTCATTTCACATCTGAGATATGAACAATAGATGAAGCCAAATAAATAAAAACCGTTTTGATTATAAGTATCTGAGAAAGTTCAAAATTATTATATAAGTAAATTCTAAACTTTAATACATCAACCCTTATAAAATTTGTGAAGCTGAGGCTGACATTAATTGCATGAGTTACTTAAACATGTATATAAAGTACATTTATGGTATTGATAAATTATATATATGTACCACATAAAAAGAAAAACTGATATGGAAGGATTGATTTGTTAGCTTATTTTCTGAAAATTTAAGTTCCATAAGCGTAATCAATTAACAAAGAGACAGAGGAATTTAAAGCTTAGGGTTGTTCAGGGAAAGGTCCATGCAACTGAAATCATTTGAAGTAAGTAAACCAGGTATCAAGGCTTTTTTAGAAATAGACTTAATATGATCATACCTCCAAGTGTTATTTAAATGTATACTATAATGCTTTTTATCTATTTATGCTATTGCTCTACTGATGTTATATTCATGAAAATAGACAAAATCAAGTAGTTCAATAGTCACAATTATAGATAAAGTTATTATATGACTTCAGCTTATAACTAAGAGAACTACATTATTGTGACTTTTTAAAACATTGATTCAAATAATTATGAATTTTTGAAGAATAATTAAGTATACTAAAATTAAACATAAAATATATAATATGATTAAATTATTTTTAATATTTTATTTACTTATTGGACAGAAAGAGAGATAGGGAGAGAGGGAACACAAGCAGGGGGAGTGGGAGAGGAAGAAGCAGAATTCCCACTGAGCAGGGAGCCCAATGTGGGGTAATCCCAGGACTCTGGGATAATACCTGAGCCAAAGGCAGACGCTTAACAACTGAGCCACCCAGCCTCCCGGTTAAATTTTTCTTATGATTGTTAATATGGTTTAATATATTTTATTAAATATATTCAATATAATGTGCTTAAAAATCTTAACTTAGGTAAGATCAGTGTAATTAATAATATTAATGAATTTTCTGTTTTTCTTACCATGCTCAAGTTTAATTTAATTTAATTTAATTTTTAAAAATTATTTATTTGTTTTAAGCAAACTCTATACCAATATGGGGGTCAAACTCACAGCCCTGAGATCAAGAATCATACACTCTTCTGACTGAGGCAGCCAGACACTCCCCAAATGTAATTTTATTTTTATTTTGCCTGTGTGTGTGATGTAAAGGAATTTATTATTTTTTGTTATGTTCGGTTAGCTGCTGTATAGTACACCACCAAATATAATTTTAAATGACTTTTCTTTGTCATCATAGAATTTCTTAATGCAAATATCCTTGTTTTTTAAGATCTTGAAGTTTGCATCAGGAAACCATGACTGCAAATGTCATTCTGCTGTGATAGACATCAGTAGTGTTCACCAATATTTGCTGTTTCTTCCCTTCTGGTCAGCAAACACTAAATTTCTCAGCCCTGCTACATTAAGGTAAGGATTTGCACCTAGTTTGGCCCAAGGATCTTGATAAAAGTGATGTGTGGGACGCCTGGGTGGCTCAGTTGGTTAAGCAGCTGCCTTCGGCTCAGGTCATGATCCCAGCGTCCTGGGATCGAGTCCCACATCGGGCTCCTTGCTCAGCAGGGAGCCTGCTTCTCCCTCTGCCTACCATTCTGTCCGCCTGTACTCGCTCTCTCTCCCTCTCTCTCTCTGACAAATAAATAAATAAAAAATCTTAAAAAAAAAAAAAAAGTGATGTGTGTAGGTCCAGGGACACATCAGTTAATTTTATATGCAAAACCTTCCAGTTTCCTTTTTCTTTACCACAGTGAAATTAGAGGAGGCCTTGATGTGAAGATGGTACTGCTGAAAAGATCAATAGCCACCTAGATAGATGAAAAGTGCCACTTTTAAGAATATCTAGTACAAATGTGAGCAAGCAGCCCAAGGATAAGCACCTTCTGTACTCTAAAAATTTGAATATTTAAGAAAGTGCTGGAAAGACCAGAAATGTATTAATCAAAATAATAAAACAACATTTTTTTTTTAGTAAGAGAGACTGAGTACTGGGGATTGGCAGAGATAGAAAGAGACTCTTAAGCTGGCTCCATGCCCAGCCCAGAGCCCGACGCAGTGTTCAATCTCACGACCTTGACATCATGACCTGAGCTGAAATCAAGAGTCCGATGCTTAACCAACTGAGTCACCCAGGTGCTCCAGCAGTTATCAACTTATAAAACGAATGATGTAGTACTAACTTGGGGCATAACCAATCAAAAAGGACTGAAGCAACTGTGAATCAAAAAAAAAGTGAAGTTCACTTAAAATACTTAGGCTTCCTGTTCCTATAGAAGATTTAATTCTCTCAATCTCTCCTAGCACACTGGACTGGTTTGGGAACTGTCGCCTGCTGTGAGGTAGCTCCAAACCTTTACACAGATGGGGGGCCTTTGTCCAGCTGAAGGAACCTGTCACCACTACTAGATGCATCAGCTGGGAGTGAATGGTAGCCTAGGTAGGGAGAAACACCCACTCTCTTTCATCTCTTGATTGTTCACAGTTGGGCCGACAGGAATAAATGATTGATAGCTGTTAAAATTGAATTTGTGTTACATCTTGCTATGCCTATTCTTCACAACATGAACCCAGGTCCTTGTTTTGACCCTGATGTATAATGCCTCAGAATAATATACTTACACCTGTAGAATATCCTACATTTGAAAATGTAAGTAAATGTGTTCATTTTTTTCATTTATAATTTAACATTTCAGTAATGTGATTAAAAACATAACAAATCAACCAAGCACCATACTGGAGATTCTGGAAATCAAACAAAATTCTGGAGTTTTGAAAGGCAAATTACTTCTATACTGTTATTTGTATATAAGGAAAAAAGTGAAAAAAATCAACCTTTTGCTTTTGAAAAAGATGAATATGAGAAAACACAATGATACATTGAGAAATTTGGATAGCACTTAGTACTCATCCCCTTTATTTTTACATCTACACACATACAACATCATAAACTAATCTATTACATAACACATATACATCTTCCTCAGTAAGCCAGCTGAGAAAGATATTAGTGCATTTAAGTTTTGATAATCATTGTATAATTAAAGTTCCAATGTATGTTCAAAAAAGCATGTCTCAACTTTATTTTAACCTATGATCCATTTTGGTAAACATCAAATTCTTATGTTCTCCATTAATGTCATTTGAGTTTCAAAATAAATTAGGTATTGTCACGAAGAGCATGTCAAATCGATGATAATATTAGTAAAAAAAATTATAATTTGAAAGATAAAATCATTGTGTGCTTAAGGTCTGCCTATTTGTCACGGGGTTCACTGTCCTAAGAAGGGAAGAAGTTTAAACACAATGCAGGTCATTTTCAATGTCAAGTTTATTTTACTCTTTAGTTTCCAAGCTAAATTTTTATTGTAAAATTTGTTTGACTTTTTACCTCTAGACTGATTGGCAAAAGATAGTAGTCCTTGAGAATTAAGTAGAAAAATTTCACTGTTGTTTTGTTCTTGCAGTTCCCTACTCTTTCTCTTGCTGGTAATGAACTCCAACTATTCAGAAACCATTCCCTCTATTGTTTCAAGAAAATATCAGCACTCTGTCATATTTGATAATGTCTTACCCTGGCAAACCATCTCTGTTCTGATATACTAATGATGCATCACTATTGGAAACAAATTAAATAGAAAATGCTATTTAATTACAGGAAGAGGTATGTTAAGATTAAATATACTCAGAAGGCATACTCAGACCAAAAAAGTAGTGTGTCTAGCAATAATATTGTGCATGACATTTCAAGTAAGTAGAAGTGGCTGACAAGAACTGATTTTCATAGTAGCATTAGAAATGAAAAAACAAAAGAGTGACAATACAAATTTTTTGTTCAAAAGTAAGAAAATACTTTACACAGTTTTGAAGTTAAGCTAATGCCATGATCTATTATCAGTTGATACAAAGTAGTAGTAGAACATCCTCTCAAGCAGAGTGTGAAGTTGCAGTAGAACTGGGGCATCCTCTAAATGTCAATCTATTTAATTGAAATAAAACCATAAAATACTTTTTTCTGAGTGTCAATAAATATTTTAATGTTCACGGTGACTTAATGAAATAATGCATTGCCCCTATCTACCTGAAGAAGTTGTGGTGAGGAGAATATGTGACTGGAATCCAGGAACCTGGAGAGAATGCTCTCCCTTCCTCCATCCTTTCTTTTTCTTCATTTCTTTCTTCTTATTATTTTCTAGTTCTAAAACTTCTGCAAAGTTAATTCTTCAACCTCTTCTTCAAATATGATCTATTCTTTCACCAAGAGGCATATGGGTGTGTAGTATTTAATGAGAATCCTGACTCCCATCACCAAGCATTTCTGTCTTCTCAGCACAGTCCAATTTATATAGATCTTACTCTACTTTCTGCATTGTCCCCTCTTTTCTCATCTGTCTTTTGCCAATGGAATGGTTTCTACATGGAGCCATGAAATTATATTCCATTTTCTAATACTACCCTCCTGGCAATCTTTATAACTCTGTGATCATGTGTCAACTGAGCTAAATGGTGCCCAGATAGCTTGTAAAACATTATTTTGGGTATGTCTGTGAGGGTGTTTCTGGAGGAAATTGGCATTTTAATTGGCAGTTGCCACCAATGTAGGTGGACATCATCCAATTCACTGAGGTCCTAAATAGAACAAAAAAGGTAGAGGAAGGACAGTTAGCTCTTTTGCCTGAACTAGCACCTCCATCTTCTTCTGCCTTGTGACACTGGCACTCCTGGTTCTCAGGATTTTGGACTGAATTAAAATACCAGTTTTCTCAGCTTACAAAGACAACAGATTGTGTGACTTCCTGGACTCCACTTTCTTTTTTTAAAGATTTTATTTATTTGTTTGTTTGTTTATTTATTTAGAAAGGAGAGGGGCAGAGAGAGAAAGAGAATCTCAGTCAGACTCCACTTTTACACTGAGTGTTAAGCCCCATTGGAGCTCGATCTCATGATCCTGAGATAATGACTTGAGCTGAAATCAAGAGTTGGACACTTAACTGACTGAGCCACCCAGGTATACTTGCATGATACAATCCTTATAATCACCTCTCACACATATCTGTATGTATACTATTGTTTCTTTTTGTCCTTAGAGCCCTAATATGGCCACTAAATATAATATTTATGTATATTTATATATATTTATATATTTTTATTAGCTTTTTGCCTAATATTTCCAGTCACCTCTTGATTATCTAGCATTTTTACTATTGTAACTTCATTAGAAGGGGTAAAATTGATCCATATTTCCTGAATTCTTCCATGCCCAAAATTCTTTGGAAACTACCTGAAGGAGAACTTGGTTGGATGGAGAATAATTTTCTCAACCTTTTTCTTATAGAATTTTCTGATTTTTTTTCCACTGTATATTACTTGGAGATTTCTAAATTCATTGTCTTTACTTTGTAAGAGAGTTGGTTTTTTGGTTGAAGTGCCAAAATAACTACTTAATACGTAAAATGCTAATAAATCTAGAAGGATATTATTAAGTCTAGGTAATTATTACTTGATATTAGATCTTTAATCATCTGAATTCAGGGGTTTTTGTTTTTGTTTTTTAATGTCAGGAATGTTTCCGCAATGTTATTCCATTGATTTGGGAGTCTATTGATTACCGATTCTCAGTAAATAAAATTATCCATGTGCTGCTTCCCTTAGTCCGTCTTCTGTAGCTTTCACTAACCCTTCAATCATTTATGTCTTACTTTTTCTTCATTTTGTACAGTGACAAATCTCTCAACATTAAAATTTCTAAGATATCTGTGTATCTTATGTTTATTGAGTGTATAATTTGTCTTTCTATTAAAGATATGTATTTGTTCTTCTTTGCTTTTTCCTCCTGATGTCTAGTCAATATCTCATATTGTTCAGATACAGCATTATTGAATTCTCATATTTATTCTTTGTAGTTGTCTTTCATATCACCAATGTTTGATCTTTTTAAATTCAAGTTTAAATATTGGGTTGAAATTTTCTCTACTTTGTAACATTTTTTAAAAAGATTTTATTTATTTATTTGACAGACAGAGATCACAAGTAGGCAGAGAGGCAGGCAGAGAGAGGTGGAGGGTAGGGGGAAGCAGGCTCGCTGCTGAGCAGAGAGTCTAATTCTGGGCTCAATTCCCAGGGGCTGAAATCATGACCTGAGTCTAAGGCAGAGGCTTAACCCACTGAGCCACCCAGGTGCCCCTGCTTTGTAACATTTTAAAAAAGATTTATTTACTTTCCAGAGAAAGAAAAAGAGATTACAAGCAGGGAGAAGGGCAGAGGGAGAGGGTGAGAGAGAATCCTGAAGTAGTCTCCCTCCCTGTTGAGCACAGAGCCTGACACAGGGCTCCACCTCACAACCCTGAGATCATGACCTGAGTCAAAACCAAGAGTTGGCCAGTTACCTGACTGAGCCACCCAGCCACTCTATAGCATTTTTTTTTAACATTGTTTTTTTGTTCAAGAATTTGGTGAATGTGTTCATTTTGCTTATTTCTTTTTTATGATACCTCTGTATGGATACCATGTTTATATTGGTGTAACTGTTTTTTGTTTGTTTGTTTGGTTGGTTGGTTGGTTGGTTGGTTGGGTTTTTTGCTGCTGTTGTTGTTGTTTTATTTTGGTTTTGGTGTTTCTGTTATTTAAATGAGTTGAATTTTACTATTTCAGTTATTAGCACAAGATTCCCATAGTAGAGAGTAAAGCCATGAATGTTTACCAGTTTAATCAGCTTAAGGGCTTCTTTTTCTGTTCCTACGGACATGGATTTTTTTAATCAAATATAGTGTCTCTGCATAGATATACCTCCCCGTTAGTCAAAACTTACTAGTTTCAAGAATACTCTTGACTCAGTGCTGAATTATCCATTCACTAACTGGCCCTTTCTACCTATGGCTTCCAAAATGACTACTACATTACTAAGACCTTCTACCTCAGGGCACCCCACCAAATCCCTTACCAAACTTGATTTTCCATCTCTACCTGCCGTGATGTCCTGTTAAGTCTCAGCTCAGCTTATTGCTGTGCATGTTTAGGGTGAGGTTCTCTTTTCTTGGTAAGAACATTTGCTTGATATTGACTTCAAGATCTAACATAGCTAAATCCTTTTGTCTGTCTCTACCCCTTTATGGCTTCATGGCTTACTACCCAACAGTTTTGCTACTATCAGTACCTCTGAATATAATTTCAAGTCATTTGGAGGTTTTGATTGTCCAAGTGTCCTAATTTTGCTGAAGATATGGTTTGAGGAGTTTTTTTCTTTTGCTCTCCTCTTGCTCTACATTTTCTAGGAGAAAAATGGAATACTCAAATATATAACACCATCTTATTCCTACTTCTGCTTGTATGTGAAATATCATCATTTCTCAAACATTTCTCCAAATGTTTATTTAAATGGATATTGTAAATGATAGGGCAAATAAAACCTAAATGTATGGGGACTAAACTTGATATGCTCAAGTTGAAAAATTTGTTCAAGACGGTAAAAGAATATGGGTGCCTGGGTAGCTCAGTCAGTTAAGTGACTGCCTTCTGCTCAGCTCATGTTCCTGGGGCCATGGGGTCGAGTTCCACATCAGGCTCCCCTTGCTGTGTGGGGAGCCTTCTTCCTCCTCTTCCTCTTCCTGCCACTCCCCGGCTTGTGCTCTCTCTCTATCAAACAAATAAATAAAATCTTAAAAAAAATCAGTAAAAAGTGTGATTTTATTATGCTCACTAAGATCTGTCATTAAAAAAATGTTAATACCACTTTATTTAGTATCCTAGGTTTACAGTATTTTAGGAAGTACAAAGATTTAACATACTATTGAATGCTGATACCCAGAGTCATATTTATGGAGCAAGAAACTTAAAACCATGAGTTTCTCCTACAACAAATTGTCTGAGATAAAGAAAAAGAAATGAAATGGAAATACATATATCCTGAGCAAAATGATAAATCCCTTTTTAGAGCTGAAACTGCTATTTATTTACCAAATTATTCTGAAGGACCCATGTGCATAAAATGTCTAACAGCCATACTTATAACAGGCATATGTTGATGTAAAAACTATAACTTGGCTAAAATATCAATCAATCAATCAATGACAAAAGTTTTAGCAGTTCTCTGGTATGTTGCTATTATTTTGCTAAACAAGATAAATTAGCAAAATAACCAGAGTGGAAATTAATTTACAGTAACTACACACTATCTTAAGTACTGTGTTGTATTGCTTAAATGTCACTTAGTGTGAACTTTATTGTATTGGATAATTTAATTTCTTAAATTAACTTTCCTTCAAACATTATTTTATTACTTTGTTATTTCCCCAAGCACCCAACATGAGAAAGGAAATCTATTTCTTAAATTTATAAGTACAGAATTAAAACATATTTAATGAGTTGATAAACACATCCAACATGGATCTCTTTTATAATTAAACTTCAATAAAGGTTTGTAATTATCTTTTGATGTCAGGGTTTTCAATTTTCTTTTACCCAGTTTAAATGTACATTATATCCTTTTTCAAAACAGTTTAAATTATGCTTTTGAAAGTATATTTTTCATCTAAATTTCATTTTGAAATGAAAAGCAAGAAAGAAAGCATGTCTGTTTAGATACATATACTCTATTTCGTACCTTTTAAAAATTATTATTTTCATACTAATTGTGAATAATTTATACAAGAATAGTAAAGTGAACATTTATGTATGAATGGTGATCTCATTTCTATTTCTACTAGCAAAAACAATTATAACCAATCTGAACATCTCACAAGAGTTAAGGATAGATGTCACTGACATGGCCACATAGAGGGCTCTTGAATTTCCCTCCTGCCACGGACATACCAACTATGTAGCTATATATAGATCAATTTCCTCTGAGAGAAATCCAAAAACTACTTGAGTGACTCCTACACATTGGGTAACTGAGAAAGTACCAACACTGCAAAGGGCTATGAAAGGCTGAGATGCACTCTCACAATAAACTCTAACCCCTGAATGATGCCTTAAAATTAGGAGGGAAAACTCAACTTGTGGGTGCTCCTTGAAGAAGAAAGATGATGCATCAAATTAACACCTTGTCTTTTAAGGATACCACCCCAGGGACAGGCCCCCAAATCACCCAGATCTGTCAGTCAGTGGGGTTCATACCCACGAGTCATACAAGACTATAGAAAACAAAAAAAGCAGACGTTAAACAGGTGTGTGAACACTAATGGTTGCCAGTGCCCCAGACTCAGTGCAGAGGGAACAGACAAAAATGCTCATCTTCCACTTTTCCCCTGGAAGAGATTTGACAATATTCTTTCTAGCTGTGGCCTAACTTTCTGTCTCCTGATAACAATTTAACAATTCAAGGGCTGACTGGAATCCTCTCGAGAGCATGAATGAGCCAAGGAGCCCTTTCTCCACCCTCTCCCTCCTGCTCTCTCCAACAATAAAACCAAGTCACTAGCTTCTCCTTTCAGGGAGTCCATCCACACATCTTAATATCCCAACATCTATGGCTGCCATCTGAAGGACAGGGCCCCCAAAACACCTAGCCAACAGCGTTTGCATTTATGATTCTTACAGCACCATAGCAAACAAGGAAACAATCTTTTTTCAAGATGCATTTATTTATTTGAGGAAGAAAGGAAGAGAGAGCGAGAGCAGAAGCAGAGGGAGGGAAGAGGGAGAGGGTGAAAGAGATTCCTCAAGCCAACACTACTCTGATTGTCGCCTGAGGTGGTGCTTAGTGTAGGCTCTATCTCAGGACCCTGACATCATAACCTGAGCTGAAATCAACTTAGACACTTAAGACTGAGCTACCAGGTGCCCCCAAAGAAGAAATTTTTAAATAGGAATGTGAACACTCCCCATGCCTAAATATCTGGATTCATTATAGAGGGAAAAGGCAAAAAAGCCTCTCCCCCATTTTCTCCCTGAAAATTTGGCTGCATATTTTGACAGCTGCTGTGTGAGGATCAGGTTTCTCATCTCCCTGCATCTAGTCGCTGACAGCAATCCTCTTGGGAGCCTGAAAGAGCTGGTGGGCACTTTATCCCTTAGGCTTACTCCAACAAGAAAAACTAGTCTTCAGCTTCTCCCTAGAAAGGAGCTTCTCACACCCTTACACCCCAAGTTTCGTGATTGTCACTCAAGGGGCAAGACCTTAAGTTATCTTGCTCTGATAGCCAACAGGACTTGGCATTCACAACCCACAGTAATATGTTAAACAAAAAGGTTTCAGATGGGCACAAAGCACTTACAAGTGTCCCTCAGGCTTAGCACTGAGAAATCAGGCAGAAGTACCTGTCTTCTGGGTTATCCCTGGAAGGGATCTGACTATATATTCTCCCAGCTGCTGCCTGAGCTTCTGGCTTCTAATCAGACTGCATATGGGAGTTGACAGGGATCTTTCTGAGAGCCTCATGAAGCTAGTGGCTCATGCCCTGCTGTCTCCCTCCAGCTGGCTCCAAAAGTAAATTAATTCTTCAGCTTCCCCCTAGAAAATGAGCTTGTCCATACATTTGGTACCCGATTCTTATGGCTACCACCTGGGAAACGGGCTCCAAATTACCTAGCTCTGGGAGTGGATAAGGCTAAGCTTTCAAGAGTCTCCCAGGATCACATAAAAACAAAGAGGGGATACTATTGGAAGTAAAATACTCCTGGCAACCATTCCCTTAGTTTTGCACACTGAGTGAGCAAAAACACCCAACTCCTAGTTTCTCCCTCAGAGCGGGTAGACTGCATACACATTGTCCTGACTTTCCCAACTCCTGCCTAAAGGTTGGACTTCCGATTAGTCTGAATTGGGAGATGAAGGGTCAAGCAAATAGCAGTCCTCCAGAACCCTAAAAAGGTATATGGACATTTCCCATGCATTTGGATAGGATAAAAATCTAAAGCATGATAGCAACTTGGGTATTTATTTTTTCTATTGTAGTCAAGTAGAAAATATTGTAACTCCCTTTGATTATAACTTTGTCGCTTGATTCCATGGGTTTGCATCAATAATGGGGATGAATCCTGCTTCAATTTCATTGTTGTAACTATGTTTCTCTCTTCCACTCAAGACAGCATATATGAAGTAGAGTGAGTGAAACTAACCTCATAACAAGGAAGATCTTTTCCCTAATTTATTTTTATACATAAATTTTTATAAACTTTGTTATTTTAACTTATTTTAGTAAGATATTTGATATGGTATAAATCATGACTGATTGAGATATATTAGTGGGTCATGCCCTCACTGCTCAGTTATTGTAAAATAAAATTTATACAGTAGACCATAGAATTTTTGAGCATAAAGGTACCTGGGATTTTTTTTTCCCATCTCTCTCACTCAGCACAAGGATGGAAACTTAAAATCTGAGAAACGTCTTTTCAAGGTTAAGCAGTAAATTTGCGTCCAAGCAGAAGTTATTATAATTATTGATAATATCAATATTCTTATATAATACTCATATTACTAAAGATTAATTTGTATTGTATATTGCAATGTATTCAAGGAACTTTTTCAAGGTTTCATAATCAGGTAAGTTAATCATTGCCATAACTTGAGAAGTTATATAATTTGACCAAGAAAAGCAGCTAGAAACTGGAAGAGCCAGGATTCCAAGTCAGACAGACTCATTCAGTAACTCTTAGTTTTAATCACTAAACACATTAAATAATGTGAAGTTATTATGCATTACATGGTAGAGGTCCTTTTGGATACACAAAGTCATTTAAGGTAGACCATAAAGAAAATTTAACAATTGCTGAGATCTTATAATAATTGTTAAGCACTGTGTCATTTGATCCTTATAGCAGGTTTTAGAATCTGTTTTAATAGAATAAAACAAATTCTATTATTAGGGGCCACTTTACAGAAATGGAAACCAAATGATAGACATGGTAAATAACTTTCCCAGAGTATTAGAAACTTGCCCAAGATTAAAAAGCTAGTAAAAGGCAAATATGCCTTTGGAGTTTGGTCCCGGACTCTAAAATACATGATTTGCTTTTGTTATTGTTGTTTTATAATTTTAGGAATGATTTTTATCCCTGTAGTATGGAGTTGCGGAATGAGGTGTGTGTGGAAAAGAACCTTTCTTTCTTTCTTTTTTAATTATTTTTATTAACATATAATGTGTTATTTCCCTGAGGGGTGCAATTCTGTGAATCATCAGGCTTACAATTTCACAGCACTCACAGTATCACATACCCTCCCCAAAGTCCATAAAGCAACCACCTTTTCCATAACCCCTCCCCCCAGCAACCCTCTGTTTGTTTTGTGAAATTAAGAGTCTCTTATGGTTTGTCTCCCTCCCAATCCCATCTTGTTTCATTGATTCTTCTCCTACCCACTTAAGCCCCCATGTAGACATAATGTTACTTCTAATCAAACGTTTCCTCAAAATTCATTCTCATGATATAGTTTACTCTAAATAATTATTAGTTTACCTCAGATAGTATTGTGTGAAATATACTTTAAAAATAGATCACAAGTAATTTGCACTGTTTCTACCTACATAAATTTCTCGTCATGTTAATTATTTTAGAGTTCACAATATACTATTATTACTATATTATTATTATTATGTTATTAACTTTCATGCTTCCTAAAATAATATTCAGGAAAAAATACTCCCAATCTGTATCTTATTTACAGTAACATGTGTATGTGTGTTATGTAACTTTTTAAGATATATATATATAACAAATATATATAAATATATAAAACATTTAAAAAGAACTAAAGATTAAGAATTAAGAGATGCACTTTGTTTCTTCAAGAGAGCTGTACTATTCAACATATCTTTTCTCCTTTATTTTTCCTTCAAATAGGAAAAAGTGTTCAAATTTCAAGGAGAAGGGAGTTTCTACTGCACGATGGCTTCTTTCTATTTAAAGTCACTTAGTTATTTTCACCCAGAGCTTTCATGCCACTTTCACACCATCTCATCAGCTAGTCAATAAAGAATTATGTACAGCGCTATAATTCCTCTTAAAAAAACTTTTGCATTTTTTCCCCTAAATTGAGCTATGACTCACACTTTTGTAATGTAGGCCTCAATTTATCAAACTCAAATCCAGATGTCTGATGTTTTTTCATACAGGTTCTCTAGCATTTCATCTGTTTTGCATTGCATACTGGATCATCAGCATAGAACCCATGGACACTTGCATAAGTCTTATCTACAGTGATTTTTTAAAAACCATTCTTCATATGGAATGAAAAAAATGCTTTCCTTTCATATGTTTGCTTAAATGAAATATGAAAAACTTTAATAATTTTATAAAATACTTATTGTGGTGGCTATACTGATTCCAATTTGCAGAAGTTCTGTGATGTAATATAATTATTATTTATGAATTACCCATTCCTTAATGAACTGGAAAATTGGAATAATCAACTCACTAGCATTTTTAATTATTGTGGTTTGGAATAAATGCACACTCTATAAGCTCCATCTCAAAAAGCTCCAAAAGAATATCAAACAAAAGAGCGTAAAGGAAAAACACAAAGAAAAGAAAAGAAAATGTAATTGAGAATAGTGACAATGCTAACAGATTAATCAAACTGATAAACTCCTGTGAAATCTGATCAAAAAATAGAAAGAACCAAAATGTTCATCACCAAAGATTCTAGACATAAAAATAATAAAAATATTTATAATTTTTACCAGTACATTTCATAGTATAGACAAATCCTCAAAGACCCTGAGACTTACTCAAAAAAGAAGAGAAAATCTGAATTGTTATAGATCTTATAAAAACAGATCCATAATTTAAAAAATTTAAAGAGAAAATCTCATGTCCAGATGGTTCTCCAAATACTTCTATATTTTTAAGAAAGAAATAGCATCAATGTTGCAAAATTTTCCCAGTTTTTAGCAAAAAATTATTAATTTTATCTAGTCAACATTACCTTCATATGAAAAGTTGGCAAGCACTTTACAAAACTCAGAAAATATCTGACCAATATCTCTTATGCACATGAATGCAAAAACCTTTAACAAAATATTAACCAATCAAGTTCAACAATATATAACAAGAATAACCTATGATGATACAGAAAATCTTATTCCATAAGTAAAAGAACAATTTTTCATTTTCAACTGATACATAACTTGCAATATTAGTTGGAAAATAAAGAAAAGTCACTTTACAAATAAGTGAACATCTCTTATTGATGGGAGAAAACACTTAATCGAACAAGGGGATTTCCATTATCTGATAATATGTATGGGAAAAACCATGTGAAATATTGAAGTATTGGTTGCTTTCTTTCTGAGAACAAGGATAGTCACTATCAACACTTCTATTATGTAACAGGGACCCTAGAGAGTGCAATAAAGACAGAAAATGAGGAGTAAAAAAGTAAAAAAAAAAAAAAATAAAGCAATTTATCTTCATTTTCTAGAAGTATTTGTTTAGCATTTGAAATCTTTTTTCTTAAAGATTTATTCATTTATTTAAGAGTGTATATTTTACGATGACTAACATAACACAATTAGAAAAAAAAAAAAAAAGAGTGTGTGTGAGAGAATGCTGCAGGGAGGGGCACAGGGAGAGGGAGAAAGAATCCCAAGCCGACTCTGTTCTGAGCACAGAGCCCCACTGCAGGGCTTGATCTCCAGACCATAAGATCATTACTCTGAGGTCATGACTTGAGAGCTGAAACTAAGAGTCCCTTGCTCAACTGACTGTGCCACTCAGACATTCCAGCACTTGTGATCAGACACTTGTGATCTTACATAGACATGAACCTATACACTTTTCCAATTTCACTATTTGGGGGCAAATCCATAATGGTGATTTCACCATGATATTCACAGATTTTAATAATTTTTAAACCTCATTTCATTGTTAAACATACCCACAAAAAGAGAAACATCTACTAAACTACTTTGAATTTTTTTTTTGTTCATTTGTTAATGTTTTTGACAAAAATTGTAAACATTATCTGTAGTTGACAAGTAAATACGTCAATGATGAGATTTTAACTTAAAGTGTGTATTTTTGTTACCAGGAGTAAAAGTGCTTGAACATTCTCAGAATATGATTATCAACTTTTTTTCTTTACTCACTCATACTACAGACAGACTTAAAAATGCTTTAAGAGAATATACCAACTTATCTTGTTTAGGTTTGTTTTGCCGAGTACGTTAGGGGTTAAGACAAATCCATGTTTTGTATAATGGCCTTTTCAAATACTTCATTGAAAATATCGGTGCACTTGTACGACAGAAAGATGTAAGACATTTCTTCAACATTGTTGTCTCCATGATTCTGTATCAAGAAAATTATTTAGAATGATTGAGAATGGTTTAGCATGAAAATGGTTTAATAAGATCTCTGAATTTATACCTTACAAAAAACATAGATGATTTTAATATTTCCAATTTCTAATTTTGTGAAATTGGTTTCACAATGACTTGGAATTTTTACAATCATGTCTGAGTTAATATATATGAGGAAATTCAAAAATGGAAGATCTGGACTAAGTAATTACTAAGACTTATTACAATTCTAAGGTTCCTTTATTCTGAGACTGAGTAAACTCTCCAGCAGTGTGTCTTTCTTTATGGTAATAATGGCTTCCACTCAGTCAGTTGAATCCCTATGAGGTTGGTCTGATGCCACCGAATGTACTATATCAATCAATACTGGCCCAGTGATTTCTGCAGTCCAAATGATCAGATAGATTTGGCAATAAGCCAGTGTATTTTTTGCATGTCAATTGGCAGCTATTGGTATGGTCAGAAATATCTAAATATGCAAAAATTGGAAAATTTTATCTTGACATTTGGATATAGCCTACTACAGATGGGATATGCTTTCAAATGATATGAACTAGCATCATAAAACAATGCTTAAAATAAAGACTAGCATTTGTCAAGAATGGAAGCTGACCTTTGCAGAAAATTAAAGTTTATGTGCTTAGATCTCACCAGTCTATCATTAACATATATTATTTTACTATGTGCCCAATAAAGAAGAAACGTGACTATTATACCTAGGTATATTCTGTTAATAAAATGCATAGTACCTGAAACTGAATAGACTCCTCTTGAGTGTAGAATGTAAACAATTCTTAATTTGTATTAAAAACAGCAAGGGATAAACACAGTTGTGCTCAAACAAGAATGAGTTTGCCCTCTAGCAGATATCCAGTAATATCTGAAGATATTTTTTGGTTTTCTTTTTTTTTTAAGATTTTTATTTATTTATTTGACAGAGAGAGAGAGAGAGAGAGAGAGAGATCACAAGTAGGAAGAGGCAGGCAGAGAGAGAGGGAAGCAGGCTTCTTGCTGAGCAGAGAGCCCAATGCGGGGCTTTATCCCAGGACCCTGAGATCATGATCTGAGCTGAAGGCAGAGGCTTATCTCACTGAGCCACCCAGGCACCCCTATTTTTTGATTTTTGATAAAACGGGGTGAGATACTCCCCTAAACACTAGTGGATAAAGAGCAGGGGTGCTGTTAAGCACTTACCATGCACAGGAGCCTCATGCACAATAAAGAATAATCCTGCCCCAAATGATGTCAGTGATTCTGAAGCTGAGAATCCCTGAGTTAACGGATGAAAGAAAATGATCATTCTGTTTACCAGCATGCTTCATTTACCATCTTTAAAAAAAAAAAAAACAAAAAAAAAAACAAAAAAAAACTTTCTGTTAACATTGACAGAATGAGAAGCAAGCATGGAACGGAGCTGAACACAGCTAAAGCACAGACAATTGAAAAGATTTGGGAGCATTATTTTTATAATACACATGAATAGATAGCATAGACAGGAATGTTAGTAGAAATGACTTTGCAGAGAAAGAAGAGAATGGCAGCATATAATTTATGAGAGAAGGCATAAGGTTCCACAAATATAAATGGTTAGTATTTGCCATTAAGTGATTCAGCTGATAATCTTCCTCTTCTTCTGTCATTTGTAATAGTCTATCAGCAGGCCCAGAGGCAAACCCACAATTGTTCTTGGAGCATCCAAGTCCTCAAGTGGTCTCTTTAGGTTTCAGGGTTTTGGGTTGTTTATGGTTTTGTTTTTCTAGTTATCGGTATTTAGTTGGATAAGTACTGGAATAATTAATTGGTACACAAGCCTCATTTCCTCAACTCAACATCCCACAGATTTTCTGATTCAGCATCAAGAAAAGAAGAGTTACTTTCCTAGATCTCTTTTCTTTCTTTCCTGTACAAATTAAAAGTCAGTTGCTTTTAAACCCGAGTATCATTCGGACAATATAAAATCCATATATTCACCACATGATTTCTTTACCAGAAGAATAATTTGAAGCAAATATAATATGATACAAATTCCCCATGGTTCTTCTATAATTTTGTTTTAGGTGCCATCAAATAACAAATAAAGTGATAGAAAAACTGAAAAAGTTCAAATAAACTTTAACTTCCAAAGGAAATTACAATAGCTTTTGTAAAAAAGCGTTTATATTGGTCCTGTCAGTCTGCCCAAACAAAATATCACAGGCAGGGTAAAAACCAGAAATTTATTTTCTCACAGTTCTAGAGGTTGGAAGTTCAAGATCAAACTAGCAGCAATGCTGGTGTCTGATGAGATCGCTACCTGGCTTACAGATGGCCTCCTTATCACTGTTTCCTCACATAGCATTTTCTCGTTATATGCTGTGGAGAGAGAGAGCTCTTTGATGTCTCATCCTCTTCTTCCAAGGACACCAATATTATCAGATTAGGATCCCACACTTATGACCTCATTTAATCTTAATTACCTTCTTAAAGTTCCTATAACTAAATATAGTCACATTGGCCATTAGAGCTTCAACATATGAATTTTGGAGAGACAAATTTTAGTCTGAAAAGTTATATATTTCTGTTTTCTAATATTGTGATAATCCATAAAATAACAATAGTGTACATAAAAGTTCCATTTATTTGTTAAAAATATGATAATCCTACTGGTTAGCAGATACTCTGTTAGTCTTTTAGGGTAGAATAGATGGCAAGACAGAAACATTCACTGATATCTTGCAACTTACAACCTAATGAGGAATACTTTTGAACAAGTCTGGTGATAACCATTAAAAAGTGTGTTTATTTCTATAGGTATGGAGATTTCAGGGTGGGAAGAAGCAATGTTCTTACACTTTGGCCCGTGTTCATAATTTCAAATAAAAGATAAGGTTATGAGAATGAAGAGGAGCAGAATAGTGATAAGTAAAGACTTAGAGAACAGTAGAGAAACTGGAAAACTAATTCCTTTGTTTATTAGGGGAAGGATTTAAAAAATGTAGTAACATTGTGAAACACTGTTGAAAATCCAGTTAAAGATTGTGACCAGAAATTTAAAATGATCATAAATTAAAACTCTACCTCTATTTTATCATATATAAGGACAGATAAAATAGAAAAAAAATAAAAACAATGACAATAGTGATGATGTTAGATGAATCTATTAAACACTTACTGTGATAAACACTTTCACTGGATTATTTCATTCTTTTTATAATAGTTCTATGAGGTATCTACTACTATTACTCTGATGTGATGCTTAAGTAAACTGAGGCTTACAAAGATTTGAGTGCATCTGAAACAGTGGTAATGTAAGATAATAATGTAGGTAGTCTGACTTCAAAAAACAGGATTCTTAGGCCCTTCACTGTTTCTTCCAGGGTCAGAATTTTGGCAGGTACGTGTGATATGACATCAGAGATACCATAAAATTAAATCATCCATGGGAGTAATTGAAAAGATAAATCAATAAATGTTTGCTAAATAGGGCCGGGGTTAAACACTAAATAAAGATTTAGACAGGAGAAAGTCAATGGTTTTAAGTACATAAAGATGAAGAAAAAACCTGCATTTGGAGTACTTCAATAAGGAGGGGAAAAGGTGTGGCTCCATAGTCCGATGTTTAAATTATTTATGTTTGGTGACACTATTCTTGAATAAAAATATAATCTGTGAGCAGAAATGAGTTAGTGAGGACAAGTAAAGGGAAAGTCATTAGAAAATATGATGTAAAAAATCCTAGATGCCAAAAACCCAGAGGCTGGGGTATTCAAAGTTTATTGATGAACATCAAATATACCAAAAATGTCAGAATCCGATGTGTCAGCCATACTCAAGTAGTCAATGAATTAAAGGATGGGGAGTTGTCTAATCTAATACTGATGACATGATGCTAAAAATACTTTTTTTATATCCTGGGGGATGAGAATTGATATGGAAGCAGTAGTAAGTGTCAAAGACAACATCTTCACTCTTGTCCTGAATTATGAAGGGTTTGAATAAATAAATATTTTCTCTTGATAATGGCAGAAAAACAGTGTCCGCTGGGAATGGCCAGATCTCATCTAAAGTAATACGATGAAGGAATCGTTCAGAGAATGGGTTGGCTGAATTTAGAACAGGTATTTCAAGAGATGAGTTGAAAGCTAGAGAAGGAAAGTAGTCAGGAAATGTGGAGGAAAAGAAGAAAAGTTTATAGAGAGCAAGAGTATAGCAATTTAGTGCATCATACGTTATAGAAGCAACTGGCAGGCTAGCTAGACAACAACACACAGCGGCATATAGTAATATTAGGTATAATGAAATTAAACCAAATAGTCTCTTAGAAGGTGTTTTTTACAGATTGTAGCCATGATCCTGAAATGAGATCTAGTAGATACAATACAGGCTTATGGAGACGTGTGTGTTAATTTTCTTCACAGTTGGCTAGTATTAGTGGTTATAGCAGGGATAGTGTTGCCAGAAAATAACAAGAAAACAAGATGAGTCATACCATTCTTTATCCTGAGTCTGGGAGCCAAGGCTGTTATCAGGAGAGGTCAAAAAGAAGACGCAAGTCTGGTTCAAGTTTTTAATCTCTCAGAACCTTTTTTTTTTTTTTTTAAGATTTTATTTATTTGTTTGTCAAAGAGAGGGAGCATGCACACAGGCAGGCGGAGTGGCAGGCAGAGGGAGAAGCAGGCTTCCTGCTCAGCAAGGAGCCCGGTGTGAGACTTGATACCAAGATGCTGGGATCATGACCGAAGCTGAAGGCAGTCACTTAACAAACTGAGCCACCCAGGCATCCTTCTCAGAGCCTTCTTGAGTGGGAAGAAGTATCCCACTTAACTTCATATTAATTACTTCATATTCATTACTGTCTCAGTCTTGATTCCTATCTGCTCTGCATTGCCATGGTTCTACCTTGATCTTATAAAATATATATTTTGTGGAATTGACCATATTTACTTATGAAATGCTAAACTGAATAATGTCCCAATAGTTATCTTTCTTCCCAAGTAGAAATCTCCTAAAATTTCTATTCTTGTGGCTTTATTCAAGGAAATGTTTCTCTACAGAGATCCCATTTTGATTTTCATTCTTTTATTCATAACAAAGAACCACAGACTAGTTCCTTTCCCTATAGCTGTGTTTCTAGATCTGATCTATAAAGAAACATATATATGTATGAGTCATAATAATAGCTAGAATTATACCACTAGTTATGTTTTTATAAATGTATAATCATGTAAATTTATAAATTACATCTATTTTTCAGATATTTTCATATATTTTATTGCATTTAATCTTAACTGTTAATGATTATTCATTTGTCTACATAGTCCACAAATATATGTTGAATGTTATATGTTTGGTCTTCTGTTGGTTTCAGTGGTTTCAATAAATAGTAAATGACCACTGAAGAAGCAGCTATGTAAATGTAAAATGTAATCAGTGTAATAAGAAAATTATGTACAAAGGGTATAGTGGTAACACAGAAGAAATAATGATAATCTGTATATACTGTAGGATAGTTTGGCAACATTTTTTTTAGGAAGAATTGACTTGAAAGTGAGGTTATGAAGTATGAATAAGCTTTCACCATATATGCACAAAAGAGGTAATAGCCAAAATGGACCAACACTTGATAAGCTATGAATCGATAAAATGGCAAGGGATTGCAGTCAACTTTGTCCTGCTAGGGATGGCTATATTATTTTCTAAGAACATAGGTACAATGCTAACAAGTTGAGGTTTGTTCTTTTTTTTTTTTTAAAGATTTTATTTATTTATTTGACAGACAGAGATCACAAGTAGGCAGAGAGGCAGGCAGAGAGAGGGGAGGGGGAGAAGCAGGCTCCCTGCTGAGCAGAAATCCTGATGTGGGGCTCGATCCCAGGACCCTGGGATCATGACCTGAGCTGAAGGCAGTGGCTTTAACCCACTGAGCCACCCAGGCGCCCCTGAGGTTTGTTCTTGAAGCAATTGGAAGCTTCTTACATCTAGTAATCAGTTTTGAAGTGCAAAGCCTTAAGAGTAGGAAAAGAATTGGGCTTGTGAGCAGTTGTATTTTTGCTTCATTTTTCCCCCATAATCTTTGGAGAAAAGATTGTTGGTCATCTTTTCCTCCTTTTTCAAGTTTTCGTTTAAATTCCTGTTACGTAGCATACAGTGTAATGTTAGTTTCAGGTATAGAGTTTAGTAAATCTTCACCACCATACAACACCCCAGTGCCCTCCTTAATACCCACAAGTACCCTCCTTAATACTCATCACCCATACCCCCAACCTCCTCCCCTCTAGCAATCCTCAGTTTGTTCTCTATAATTAAGAATCTGTTTTAAGGTTTGCCTCTCTTTTTTATTCCTCCATGTTCATATGTTTTGTTTCTTAAATTTCACTTAAGAGTGAGAGCATATGGTATTTGTCTTTCTCTAACTTATTTAACTTAGCATAGTACATTCTAGTTCATCCACATTTTAGCAAATGGCAAGATTCCATTCTTTTTATGACTGAGTAATATTTCATTTATACACACACACACACACACACACACACACACACACACCACCTGTTCTTTATCCATTCATCAGTCCGGGGACATTTGGGGTCTGCATAATTTGGCTATTACTAATAATGCTTCTAGAAACATCAGGGTGCATTTGTCCCTTCGCATCAACATTTGTTTATCCCTTGGGTAAATACCTAGTAGATTAATACTGGATTATAGGGTAGTTCTATTTTTAACTTTTTGAGAGACTTCCATATTGATTTCCAGAGTGGCTGCATCAGTTTGCACTCCCACGAACAGTGCAGGAGGGTTCCCCTTTCTCTGCATCTTAGCCAACACCTGTTGTTTCCTGTATAGTTAATTTTAGCCATTCTGACAGGTGTGAGGTGATACCTCACTATAGTTTTGATTTGTATTTTCTTGATGATGAGTGATGTTAAGCATCTTTTTGGTGTCTGTTAGCCATCTGTATGTCTTCTTTGGAAAAATGTATTCATGTTTTTTGCCCATTTTTTGTTGGTCTTCTGAATAAATTAAAAAGATGCCGAGGATAATTAATTAAGTGTCCATTGTAGTCTATAAGCTTTTTATAGTTTCTTTGATTTTTTTTTAGTTCTTTGAATTCCTAGAGGTAGGCATGCAGGCAGGAAGATAGATAATAGAGATACAGATATAACTAATATAACACAACATCAATATTATATGTAGGTAGAGAAGGCTTCTGTATGTTATTAATGATTAATGATTCCCTTAATTTGACTAGAGATAAATTTCTGCCTGACATAGACTCCTCACCACTCATTTCCTAGAGCATTAAATTAGAAAGTTTGCAATTGTAAGTTATTTTTCTGCCCCTTTGAGATATAAATCCTCTACAACCTAGGACGGTCTTTCTCAAGAACCTGGGAGCCATTCTTCTGAAATGCAATCATCATGGAAGAGAGGGACCCAGTCTCCCAGTCTCTGTGGGAGAATAGGGGCCTAACTTCAATAAGCACCAATTAGCAAACACAGACTGCTTCATCACATGAACCAAACTCCCTGCACCAAATTCTCCATGCTTTCCTAGCAATTCAACCAGTGCTCACAAACTCTTCTGCCTTTCAGTAGAGTTCAGTATTTTTCTCCTCCTGCAATACTTTTGAATAGTTTTTACATGTTTTACGTGTCTATTTAACTCCACCTGATGCAATTTCTCTTTAACATCATGAGGATAAGCCTAGAAGGTCCTGAATTAAAAGCCAGCTGAAATGCAGTCAGCTGAAATTCTTTTTATATGCAATGGATATAGATTGCAGAAAATGAACAGGCTTTTCTTCCCGATTTTTAATAGTTGGTCATGGTGTAACTTTTCATGATTTTTCTGTCTCCACATAGATTTTATTGGTTGAATTATAGTGGCTGCATCAAGAGTCCTCTGCAGATTACATTTATAATAGTTAAGCATTAACTATCATACAAAGTTCCTTGATAACAGGAGACATGACTTAGATTTCTATCCATCATCACACCTGAAAACAATGTTGAAACAAGTAGACATTTAATAAATGTTTTTCATGGTAAGGAAATTCTGATAACAGCCGACTCATGGATGAGGAAAATCTTTGGAATAGAAAACAGGTGCAGGGCCACAGTAAATACAATTATGGAGATTATTTCATCTGATTATAATCATGATGGCTAATGTTCAGTTATATCCATATAATTTCAGTAAATGGAGTTGATCACCATATGGCAGAATTTGACTGAGTGAGGATGAAACTAACACACACATACACACACTCACACACTCATAAAGAAATATTCCTGTGATCATGATGCTTTTGCTTAACATACAGATATACCCGTCTAAAAGATGAGTATCTATATTTTTAGCTATGTAAATATAGCTCTATATACATGAACATTTGAAATTGCAAAGTAGTTTAAGTGATTACTTCATAGAATTTAAATATATTTTTATCTTCACACATTACAAAATGATTTACCACTGAGTACAAGTAAATAGAGGCATACACTATTACATTTAATTATTTTATGGATAATTAATGATTTGTCCTATCAGAATAGGGTTAATGGCCATTACCAATTGAGGACCAAAGTGAACAAAGATAAAACTTATCCATTATATAGTGTTTCACTTCTAGGGATTTTACTTACAGAAATTTTACTTGCAAGAATTTCATATGCAGATATATATTTTTAAGAATGCAAAATACGTATGGCATTTTCCACTAGAAGAGTTTTTAAGGAGTTATATTGGGATTATTTAAAGTAAAAAAGAAAAAAGACTAGGGCATCTGGGAGGTTCAGTCAGTTAAGCGTCCAGCTCTTAATTTCAGCTCAGGTCGTGATATCAGGGTCGTGAGCTTGGGCCCCACATCAGACTCCGCTCTTGGTGGGGAGTCTACTTGCAATTCTCTCTCTTCTTCTCCCTCTGGCCCCCCCCTTGCTTTCTCTCTCTTTTTCTCAAGTAAATAAATAAATCCAAAAAAAAAAGAAAGAAAATTATTTGCATAAATTGTCTTTCATCTATTTAGTGCCCTGGAGCAGTCATCTGTTACATGAAATCCTAACATCTGAAAAATTTGATGTCTTATCCAAAGACATGATTTAAGAATATAAACATTTTCTATATTACTCATAATTGTAACAGGAAAACAGAATAAATTATTTCCACTTTTTCTTAGGCTTATATTCACTATAAGAAGTGAAATGTGTTGGCATATTCTAGGATTGATGTTTATATAAAAGAAACAAATTTAATCAAAGATTTTGAAATGGAAGTTATTTTTAAAGATTACTTCATAAATATTTTGAAGACTCTAATATTAAATTCATTTATAAATTATCCTCTTGGTTTAAACTGTTTTGTTAAATTGCTTCTTTCTATTCATAGATTTTAATAAAAGAATTGTTTTTAATTAACTTTAATATTTTTAAAAAGGCAAATGTCTCTTTGCATTTGTTATGCCTCCTAGTGAGCAAGCAATTAGATGAAGCCTATATTTAATGTTACAGAAGGCAAAATGTAAGTGAAGATAGAAACATTAGCCCATAGAACACTAGCTATGTTCAGGTACTCTCTTCCATTCAATCCTAAACTTAGTAGGTCAGTTCTCCATCACATCTTGAAATGACAGACTCAGCACTTGGAGCTTAAGAAAAATAAAAGGCAAACGTGGAAGTTCAGCCCAGATCAGCTAATATGAGATCCTATCTCAAGGGAGTTAATTTCTACAATATGCTCCAGAGCCCATCTCACCACTGAACATCCTATCTCGAGATCCAGAGAATCAGGTTTTAAGAAAGTCATAAGCATATTTATTTGCTATTATTTAACTATATATAAACAGGCATTAAGACAAAAACTCAGTGGGACAGATGATAGAACCTACATTCTTTTGAGATCCTGGAAAATCTTAGTTTGTCCTCAATCGCAAAGCCCTGGAATGTCTCACTTCATGATATTGAGCCCTGGCTGGAAAGTTCTGGATTTAGCAAGTGTATACAGGTAATGGGAAAAATGTGCTTGGTCCTTGCTAATACTTCTTCTTCTTCTTCTTGTTCTTTCTTCTCCTTCTTCTTCTTCTTCTTCTTCTTTTTTGTTAGATAAGATAATTGAATATATTTTATTTTATTTGTTAATTTTATTTTTTTTCGGTGTTCCAAGATTCATTGTTATGCACCACACCCAGTGCTCCATCTAAATTGAGATGGTCCCCTGGCCAAGAAAAATTAAACCAAATATTTTTAAATTGCTTACTAGGAAACAATAGCCAGCAGGAACGTGAAGACTCTCAACCTCTCACTGATCTAGAAGTTTGGCACCTCCCAACCTGGAACCTAAACAATGTAAACATGAAGAAATTGGGGAAATATCTATGGGAAAGCATGTACATATATATACATATGCATATGTTATATATATGTTTGCGTGTGTGTGTGTGCATGCGCGCGCGCGCGTGTGTGTGTGTGTGTGTGTATGTATACTCAAACATACATATAGAGTTCATCTAGTGGCTCAGTCATCAAACCTCTGGCTTCAGCTCAGGTCGTGATCACAGGGTCCTGGGATCTAGATCTGCATCAAGCTCCCTGCTCAGCAGGAAGCCTGCTTCTCCCTCTCCCACTCCCCCTGATTGTGTTCCTCTCTCATTGTCTCTCTCTGTCAAACAAATAAATAAAACCTTTAAAAAAATGTATACTTCCTTTCTCTCTATATAGAGAGTGATTATATATATATATACACATACACATACACATATATATGTATATATATATACACACACACACTATATATATATACATACACATACACATATATATGTATATATGTGTGTGTGTGTATGTGTATCTATATCTGTACCTATATCTATATCTATATATATGGAACACAGGCACATAGGTGGCTTTAGAAGAACTTAAGTTTGTTGTCTTGGGGTCACCTTTGACTATTACTACCCATAAGGAATGGGCCACCATATCAGGTATTATCCCATTCTCCCCAGGTGAAGGAAAGACTTAACCTTAATGATCTTGGTGCGTTTTTATTGTGGCACCACCTAATTAACAATCCGAGGTTGGGGGTTATGAGGCTAACTAGACCAGATGCCTCTTTCTATCTGACTACACTGCACTTTCTCAATTATGTAGGAGTTACTACAAGTTCCCCTCTACAGGACTACCAACCTAGGCCACCTACTCTTAAATACCACATACAACTGCAAAGTGGTTCTGAGAAAGAGATAGAGTCAAGGTATATTTAAAATAAAAGTAAAAATTTTAATGTTTAAGTTTGCAACTATTAGCCTGGTATTTTCTCAGTAGCTCCTCTGGTTAGGAATTATTTATTATTCCTATTTTACAGATATGAAAATGGGCTCAGAATGACAAAAGGGGCACTTCAGGACACATAACTAGTCCATGGTAGATCATGAAAGCAAGGAGGGATCTATTGGCCTCCAATGGATATACAATATATTCATTCACTCTCTGAGGCACAAAGACATTATATGAAGACATGAGGAATCTGAAGGAACTCATCATGAAGAGCGAGTATATTAGAGTGGACCCTTAGTCTTGGTACAGGAAGTTATTTTGATTTAATTTGTGATTCCTACATTCTCAGAGCATTCAGAAGTTCAGAAAAGCAAAAGGACAAAACACTTCTATTGCTTTGATTCTAAGTCACTACATTTTGTTCTTCCTTTTCTTACCCTCTGCCTTTATTCCCATATTTTACACAAACTTCCTGGTTTTTATTTAAGAAATCTGGAAAAACTAAATAAGCTTACTCTCAAATTTGCATTTAGACCAGCTCATGATCTTTGTGTCATGGAAATTTTCACTTAAGATATATTTGTAGCAAGACACTCACATTTAGGAAAAAGACATTTATTATGTTTAATTCTCAACAAGTAGGTAAAGATAAAAAAATAAACTTCAGAGAATTCAACTGAAATAATCCTCACCATTACTAAGAATTAAATTTGAACTTATATTCAGGTCTATTAATTTAAAAACAGTTTGCTTTTCGTTGCAAAATAACTAAGTATGAAACCGTTCTCCTAGTATAGACAGTTCTCCCTGGACAAAGCTTGAAAATGGTATTTAGATAAATACATAAAAAAGTTGATAAAGATAATTCCTAATGACCAGGGTTTTTTTAATGAACTAAATTGTATAAGCTGCCAAATTTATGAAAAAAAGAGACTAGTAAAGAAAAATGTACAATTTTAGAAAATTCTTTGATTAAAGATAAAAAGAAGGGTCTTACTTAAATTGAATGTGCTACTAAATGATTTTTGCTTTTTGAAAAAAGTATATTCATCCTGAGAAATATTTCTATAA
This sequence comes from Mustela putorius furo, assembly GCF_011764305.1. NCBI lineage: Eukaryota > Metazoa > Chordata > Mammalia > Carnivora > Mustelidae > Mustela > Mustela putorius. Next base: position 5,245,939 of record NW_025421305.1, read on the forward strand.
ACTTGTATTAATTAATTAATACATATTATTATTAATTAATTAATAAAATTGTAGTAATCCTACAATAGTTTACCAGGATATTTTGAAGTCGTATTTTGGTCAATAATTTCAATGGCACCCTTAAATAGGAGAATATTCTATTTGAATTTATGCCATTTTAATAAAATCCTTAAATCACAGAAAAATAATTGCATCTACTAACTTATAATTAAAGTTTCATCTTCATTAGGTCTATATTTTCCCTCTTAATAGTTATTAATTCCACTTTTTAGGAAGTCCTTTAAACTAAGAAAAGTGGAACAATACCTAAATGCTCCAAACAAGTAATATTATAATTTGTGCCTGCATTCTTCTCATGAATTACATACATTGAAGGCATAGAAAGCACCTCTCCAGTGATGTGAGAGCAGCTTTCATTTTCATCTTGCTTGGAATGCTACTTAAAAGTGATGTGAGTAGAAATAAATAGTGAGTGATGTGAGTGTTGAAATAAATAGTGATCTCGGGATGCCTGGGTGGCTCAGTTGGTTAAGCGGCTGCCTTCGGCTCAGGTCATGATCTCAGCGTCCTGGGATCGAGTCCCACATCGGGCTCCTTGCTCCGCAGAGAGGCTGCTTCTCCCTCTGACTCTGCCTTCCACTCTGTCTGCCTGTGCTCGCTCTCGCTCGCTCTCTCTCTGACAAATAATTAAAATCTTAAAAAAAAAAAAAAAAGAAAGAAATAGCGATCTCTATTAGGCTTTAGTTGTTTGCAAAGAGTCACAATTCTCTAGAATGTTATTAACTTACCTAAAGCCAGGCCTCAGTTTGTACATAGAGAATGGCTGAAAGGAGAGATATTGCATGTGAACTAGAATTTGCTTTCTCATTTCTCACATTATATAATACCTCAGTACAAAAAGACAATGTCAAACATTAATGTTTCTATGTGAACATGTACTTGAAAACATTACTTACAACAGAGAAAACAAAAATGAAACAGAAAACATCCAATGTTTTCTCTTCAGAAAAAAAATTGATCTTAGTGGGGCCATTTCTTATGACATCCTGTCTTTCTAAATTTCTTTCTTGAAAGAGAAATTTTATAATTCTGAATTTCATCCCAGGGATTTAGGTGATTATAAAGTTCTCTTTGTAAAGCATAGGCCAGATTTTTTGTCTTTAAGAAAGCTAGTACATGGCCATTTCAGAATTTACATGATCTATGCATAACTCTGAATTAACGAAATAGTGAACAGTTTATAACAAGCTTTTTAAATTTTAAATGGAAAATAGACTAACATTCATTTGAACCTAAGTGCTAAGTCTGTGTTCAAATGGTAATATCAATTAGGATACATTTTTCAATGTATGTAGCTTTTTAAGTTTTGGGAACATGTATGTACTTTGAAGAATCAAGTTCCTGACTAAAAATCAGGATTTGTCAGGCTCCCCCACAGCCATTTACAAAGGTTCTGCCTCACAGGCCTCGTGTGGAAGCCTCCTCTCCCTTCGCACCACACGAGGCGCATCGCACTGCATGGCAGTTAATGGATAGAGTTGCAGCCAAGGACTCAGGTCCATTGGCAGGTCATGCTCTTACATTTTTAGAGCCCCAGCACCTTCCTTCACAGGTTGCTTTATCTGAGGCCTTGGGCAGAGGTCATCTTTAGACTCCTCTTCTGAGGCCTCCTTACAGGGAGGGGGGAAGTAGAAAACTCGAAGACACGCTTCCTTACTTTGACTTGATACTCGGGGCTTTTCCACTCCCAGCACTCGCCCCTTGCACTGCCTCTAACCACAGAGCTCACAGAACTGCTGGAGCCTTTTGTTCTGGGTTCCCTAATAGTGAGATAACCTATACTCTGTGTAGATCCCCCTGACCTTCCTCCAGTGTGCAGTTACACGAGAGAAAATGGAACATAGGGAGTAGGTGCTTTCTTTCTTTTAGCCTCTTGCTCATATCTCTGCAATAAATAGCTCAAGACTTTAGCTCTCACTTTTTGCCTGGCTGCTACTCCCGCACTTGGCAGCTCAGCTATCTCACAGTTCAGAGGAGCTCTGGACAAACTGGGTGGGCAAACAAGATAGCCTATTAAGTACAATGGCATTCTGGAAGAGCAAAAAGCCCCCAAATCCTGCAGGGTACCTTTTCAAGGCAATGGTGAAGTCCACATGGCCTTCTAGAGGGGCGCTAGGCAACAGTTTGCAAGTCTAAGGGTCCTGGGGCCCTTCACCAATTTGTCTTGGGAAGTGCCAGTGGAGCCCGTGGGGCCCTTTCCCAGATGGCCAAGTGGGTCTGGCAGAGTGCTCAGTGGGAGCCATGGGTCATTCTTGGAGGATGCTAGCAGATTGTTCATAGAGATGTCTTAATTTCCAAGAGGATCTTTGGTCCTTCTCTCTAGTCCCCACACCCCAGGCTGAACTCACCTCACCGGTCGGATTAGGGATCTAACAAGTTTTCAGGAAAAGATAGGGAAGCCGTTCCTGTAGTCACAGCTTGTGGCCCTTCAACAATGGTATCAGAGGTGGTTAAGGGGGTCTCACATGCTGATCCTCCAAGGAGGTCCTGGGGCCTGATAAACACCCTGCAGTACCACAAGTTGTTGAAACTTTAGAAGAAAAAAAAAACTATACTGTGCTTTAGGTTTGCTTCTGCCCCAAGGAAAACTAAGATATTTCATTAGATCCCCTCTGAAGGTAACCTTGCTAAAGCCAGTATGTGAGAGTGGCACAGTGTGGGGCTGTTGCCACTAGATCACTCTCTTAAGAGCATCTTCTGGTAACAGAAGATGAGGTGCAGTAGCAGCATCAGCAAAACTGTTTCCTTGGTGATGTCCTGCTCCAGGGAAGCTTGTGCTCCTCCCCAACCAGCCCACCTTGCACAGCCCAGAGAGTCCTGGCAAGTAGGAAGCAGCCATCCACCTGGCCTGCTCCAGTTTACTTTCTATTCCTTCCCCATGCTTGTGACCAAAGACTGACAGGTAGTCCCTATGACCTACAAGCGTTCTGCTCACTCTGCTGCTCCCTTGCTGGTCTGGATGCGGCAGAGGGCCCCACTGAATTTTGCCCTGAATTTTCAGCTTTCAGAAATAAACAAAACTAGGGGAAAATCTAATGTTTGTAGATCCCAAAGAGGGACGAGAGATTAAAATTCAAGGAGAAGTTTTTAAAAGTTACACTTCTTGGGCCTTTTAGATATCAACGCACTGGTAACTGACCCTTAGAACCCCTGGCACCAAAATGAGAGGCAAAGAGATAATGCTCTCTGATTTGGTCTCGTACAACTTTGCCCAACTCCAGCTATAGACAGGTCTCTTCTGGATCCTACAAACTTTCATTGTTTTTGTTCCTCTATACAATATGCCTTCTTTCTTAACTGCATTTTTCTCTTTACCACTTGCTTTGAGCATCTTGATATGGCTCCATTTAGTTTCTTCACATATCCTGTGTTTGGGGCTCATTGAGCTTCTTGGATCTGTGGATTGACAGTTTTCTTTGAGTGGAGATGATTTTTACCCATTTTTTTTTCTTTTACTCTTTTCTGTTTCTTCCTGTCTGTCCTCTCATTGAAGGACTCCATCTACATACATACTAGGCTTCTTGTAATTTTCCCTCAGCTCACTAAATCTATTTTGATTTTTAGTATTTTTTCTCTTTGTGTTTAATTTTTGATAGTACTTTTATAATGGAATGTGTTCAAATTCATTAAACTCTTCTTCCACAATACAGAATGTGCTACTAGCACCATTCACAGTATTTTCCATTGCATGTATCATACTTTTCATCACTAGAAGTTTGACTAGTGTCTTTTTTTTCTTTACGTCTTCCATGTCACAATAGCAATAACTGTTTCAACATCCATATCTACTGCTTCTACAAGTCAGTAGAGGTTCTACCTGTGAATAAGAGGCAGTTCTTTGAGTCCACATATTGATTGCCATGGAGTGAGGACAAGAGTTTTTTGTTTGTTTGTTTGTTTGTTTTGTTTTGTTTTTAAGATTTTTTATTTATTTATGACAGAGAGAGAGCAAGAGAGGGAACACAAGCACAAGGGATCTGGAGAGGGAGAAGCAGGCTCCCTGCTGAGCAGGAAGCCCCTATGGGGCCCAATCCCAAGATGCTGGGATCATGACCCGAGCTGAAGGCAGACACTTAACTGACTGAGCCACCCATGTGCCCCAAGAGTTTTATTTACTACCATTGTGAAGGTCTAACCCATGTAAGTAAGTAAGGTATTCATGAATCTACATTGCATCCCTGAGCCCCCATGTTCAGTGATTTAACTGAAGAAACCATAGGGGTATTAGGAAAAAGACTAAACTTTTTAAAAATTATAGTTCTCTTGTTATTCTTATCAATGTAAAGAATTTATAATGCCAGAAAAATAGTAGATAATAAAACTCCAAAGTCTTGATTTAGTCATCTTAATACTTTTCTAGTAAAGGATTAGATACATAAAAATTAATAATATCAGTCCACTGGTCTGCTGTCAAAAGCAGGGAATATGCCATTGAAATGATTATAGCATGAACTCGGAAACTGAACATAGAGACGCTAGATACATAGAAATATCTTTGTAATGAAATATTTAAGTCACAACTCTAGCTATAACAGATTTGCTATTTGACCTTGATAAATCCTTTAACAAAAATGAGTCTTTTTTTTTTTTTTAAGTTTTTACTTATTTATTTGACACAAAAAGAGAACACAAACACAAGCATGGGATGTGCCAGGCAGAGGGAGAAGCAGGCTCCCCACTGAGCAAGGAGTCCCATGCAGGGCTTGATCCCAGGACTCAAGGACCATGACCTGAGCTGAAGGCAGACACTTAACAAACTGAGCCACCCAGGCATCCCTGCAAAAGTGAGTCTTAATTTCTTTTACCTTCCTTAGAATTTCTATACAAAAAGGTCATTGTGAGACTTAAAATGATTTATAAGGAAGGTTTTAGTAAACACTGAAATCTATACAAACTTAAGAGAGTGTTCTTATTTATGTGTTTCAATTAAGACATATTAAATTCTATGGTGATGATGGTTTATTTGCAAATAATAACTGTATACTATATCCTAATCAGTCTTTTGCTTTCGGATAGCATCTGCTACTCCTAATGTATGCTATCTTGATTAATGGAAAAAATATTCTGTACTGGTATTCACTCCAGATTGTTCTACTCTTTGCCATTTCTTTTGCTCTAGAAACTAAAAGACTCCACATTTTAAAAGCATACAAAATACACGTGGGAAAGTATGATAAGATGGCAAACTGGTTATATACTAGTATACCTATAAAATCTTTTTTTAAATTTTGCATTTCTAGAGATACTTGTTTCTTTTTAACCAACACAATTAAATACTAGTACCTTGGTATATAGAAGTTTTTGGGTCCTGGGAGCCAGAAGAATTGGACTCTTGCTTTAACCTTATCTAAAAGCGCACATATAGTCTAAGCAAGCTGTATCAATTTCAAGCCTGTTTTTTTTTTTTCTGTGAAAAGAGGGATTGTATTATATGACTTCTCAGTAACTTCCAATTGGGATAACTGTATGCTTTGTACATACATACATCAAAGAATTGTTGGAATTCAAACTTGTTAATACTGGATATTTTAATTTTACATTACCGGATATTCTAAGCCTAAGGGAGCAGAAAGAACTTACCAATGATCCCCAATATACAGTTCATTTGCTTTTATCTATACACCTAATAGTTTCCACCTTTCATCTTATTATTATAAATCATGTTCTATACATCATATAATTTTATCCATAAACATATTGATATGTATCTAGAAAACATGCTGTGATGTTATTAGTTTATCCAAATATGAGGAATAATGACTTAGTTAAAAAACAACCAAGTGTTGTTTAATTTACCCATAAAGTTTGAAAATATATTTTATATTGTTTAATTTAGAATTGTGATAATTTTCTATGTCTCTACAGTATCCAGAATCTGTAAATTTTCTCTTCCTGTCTTAAATCAGTTTAAGAAACTAGATAATCTACTCCTTGGATTTACCTACAATCTGAGTTCTCCTGATTTCATTTCTAGTTGTCATTTACTATGTGTTTCTATACCCTTCATTTCCTTTATTCTGATAAATAAAAAAGTTTGAAATTAGATTCACATTTTACTAATGAGATAAATCAGATTCAGGTTCAGGTTTGATTTTCTGGCAAGACAGATTTATAGGTTGTTTTGTGATTGCTTCCGTTTTGTGATGTTAATAGCCATTTTTTCTAGATCCATTATTTCAATAGAAGTTGCAAATAATGACATTCTGTCACTCCTTCTTCATTATTACCTGGAATTTCTGTAAATAGTCTGTAGGGTAGGCAAACCTTTAATTCTAACATCTTAGGGTGTCCACTGGGTCAGAGAATTAAAATGACATAAGATATTAGCAGCAGAAAAGTGTATAGATTTTTACATGTTGATGGAAGCCCCCATAGGCAAATGAGGACTCAAAGAAGTAGCCAGGCATTTACATACTAAAGTAAACAAAGATAGGTAATTACAAACAAATAATAAATATATGTATAAATTACAGGATGATGAGAGTTATTTTAATAAGGTCTGTTTGCACAGATTTCTTCCAGCCTCAACCTTCTGTCTTGTGATAAGAATGTTTCTTTTTGGTAGAGGAAGAGTACCTTCCCCATTGAAGTGTTACCTCCTGCTTTTGTGAAGAAAGGATAGGTTTGAGTGCCCTGTTCTTCTCGTACATATCATTTTCCAAGTTCAAAGTAATCCTTATGCCAAAGTGGCATATTTAGGGGTAGCGTATTCTGCCACCCTTCTAGTATATTGCCTTCATCAAATAAGAATTCATATGGAAAGGCAGGATAAATACTTGAGTTACCTCTTTGTTTGCCAGCTTTCAAATTACTAAGGTATTTATCTCATGTTCTCCAACTTTATCTATGAATGGTCATTGGTACTTCGTTATCATTACGAACCTATGATGTTGAGCATATTCAATACCACTTAATACTTGGTAATTATATTTTATGAGGCTTAAATTGTTTTTACTTTGGCCAGAAGCAGCCTCCTCAAGTTGTTTCCAGAATCTTTTTAGAATACCCTTTGTTATGCTTGGAAACTCTCTCAGTTTATGGCATGACAAATCTTGGTGTATATCCTTCCTGGAATCCCCAATGAGAATTTCATTCAAGCATCCCTGACTCCCTTCTTTGAGAAGGGCTTCTCAGAGGTCACAGTCCAAGCACTAGCAATGTTCATATTTACTAGATTGGCCCTTCTGTCTTTTTTATTAGAAAGGAAAAGTTAACAAATCATAATATTTCTTATAAGGTAAAATCATGAATTCCTACCAAAAGTTGCAATTCAAATTCAGGATGACAAAAATTTTACTTAACCATTTACAGCTATTTCTCATTCGCCTCATTTTGAAAATGTGGTCCCCAGCATTACCAGCATAATTATTTATTTGTTTTATCATACAATACAAATGCAAGTGTACTGCAATTATAATGCTAACACTTTTTTTTTTTTAAGATTTTATTTACTTATTTGACAGACAGAGATCACAAGTAGGCAGAGAGGCAGGCAGAGAAAGAGGAGGAAGCAGGCTCCCTGCTGAGCAGAGAGCCCAATGAGGGTCTGATCCCAGGCCCCGGGGATCATGCCCGGAGCCAAAGGCAGAGGCTTTAATCCACTGAGCCACCCAGGCACCCCCAAACTTAACAGTCTTAAAATAACAATACCAACACTACTTCCAGCTTCATGACTAAAATACGTTAAGATTTTCCTTTTGTTTATTTATCCTTTGAGTAACTTAAAGTGTTTGAGGACATTTGAAATAATTTCTTTTTTTTCTTATTATTTATTTTTCATTAACATATGATATATTATTTGTTTCAGGGGTACAGGTCTGTGATTTATCAGTCTTACACAATTCACAGTGCTCACCATAGTGCATAACCCTCCCTAATGTCCATCACCCAGCCACCCCTTCCCTCTCAACCCCCTCCACTCCAGCAACCTTCAGTTTGTTTCCTGAGATTAAGAGTCTCTTATGGTTTGTCTTCCTCTCTGGTTTTGTCTTGATTCATTTTTCCCCTCCCTACCCCTATGATCCTCTGTCTTGTTTCTCAAATTCCTTGTATCAGTGATGTCATATAATAATTGTCCTTCTCTGATGGACTTATTTCACTTCAGATAATACCCTCTAGTTCCATCCACATCATTGCAAATGGCAAGATTTCATTTTTTGATGGCTGCATAGTATGTGTATATATATAGATATCTTCTTTATCACATCTTCTTTATCCATTCATCTGTTGATGGACATCTAGGCTCCTTCCATAGTGTGGCTATTGTGGACATTGTTGCTATAAACATTGGGGTACATGTGCCCCTTCAGATCACTCCATTTGTATCTTTGGGGTAAATATCCAGTAGGGCAATTAATGGGTCATAGGATGGTTCTATTTCCAACTTTTTGAGGAACCTCCATACTGTTTTCCAGAGGGGCTTCACCAGCTTGCATTCCCACCAATAGTGTAGGAGGGTTCCCCTTTCTCTGCATCCATGCCAACATCTGTCATTTCCTGACTGGTTAATTTTACCCATTCTGACTTGTGTGAGGTGGTATCTCATTGAGATTTTGATTTGTATTTCCGTGATGCTGAATGATGTTGAGCACTTTTTCATGTGCTCTTGGCCATTTGAATGTCTTCTTTGCAGAAATGTCTGTTCATGTCTTCTCCCTATCTCTTGAATCTTGAATCATGAATACTTTTTCTTTTCTTTTCTTTTTTTTTTTTTAAGATTTTATTTATTCATTTGAGTAGTTCACAAGTAGGCAGAGAGAGAGAGGAGGAGGAAGCAGGCTCCCCGCTAAGCAGAGAGCCCGACGCAGGGCTCAATCTCAGGACCCTGGGATCATGACCTGAGCCGAAGGCAGAGGCTTTAACCCACTGAGCCACCCAGGTGCCCCTCATGAAATACTTTTTCTATTAGTTATCTCAACCAGTGATGTAAGTTAAGGTCATTTGTGTAGCTTGGATTTCAAACTTTGGGGTACCTGGATGGCTCAGTTGTTAAGCATCTGCCATCTGCATTCAGCTTTGGTCATGATCCTTATGTCCTGGGATTGAGCCCCATATTGTGTTCCCTGCTCAGCAGGGAGCCTGCTTCTCCCTCTCCAGCTCCCTTGTGCTTGTGTTCCTTCTCTTGATGTCTCTCTCTGTCATAAATAAATAAACTCTTGTTTAGAAAGTGGAGTTCAAATTTTATGAAGTTATTTTTAAAGAAAAATTTCTTATGCTGATATGTAGATGAGACATGCAGTTATAATGCTAAATACATGTAGTAGCCCAAGAGACAGCATCTTTGCTATATATATATATATATATATATATATATATATATATACACACACATACATACACACACACAATGTATATGCACCCTTAATAAGGAAATATATATAAACTCTTAAGGTTATTGAATGTTAAAATATACCTTAAAGAGCACCTGGGTGGCTCAATCAATTAAGCATCTGACTTCAGCTCAGGTAATGATTCTGAGGTCCTGGGATTGAGCCCCATGTCAGTTTTCCAGCTCACTGAGGACCCTGGTTCTCCCTTTCCCTCTACCTCCCACCTCCCCAACTCAAGTGTGCTCTCTCTCTCAAATAAATGAATAAATAAGTAAATAAGTAAATAAATAAATAAATATATTTTTTTAAAGAAAGAAATATACCTTAAAATTGAACTTGTTCAAATGTCTTTTCTCCCACAAAATATATGATTAGATGAGGTTTTTGCTCATACATATTAATATATTAGATTATATCAATGGGTTTTTTAAAGTTGGACAACCTTTGTTTTCCAGAATTAACCTTACTCAGTCACTATGTATTATTTTAAAATATTTTACTGGATTTTTTCCTCCTAACATTTAATTTAGGATTTTATCTCAATTTTCTAAAGTGGCCAATTTTAGACCATTTTTTTGTGGAATAGTTTTATGTTTGAGCATTAATATGACGATTACTTATTTAATAGAACTCAAAAATTGGGAATTTTGTATCTATGCTCAAGAGAAGTTAGAAAGGCATACAATTATATAAATTCTACAGCTGTGACAAAGCACCCCTTTGAGAATACCTAGACCTCTTGGCTTTTATGAGTTATCTCTTTAGCTACTTTTTAAATTTTATTTTATTTTTTTCAATATTCCAAAATTCATTGTTTATGCACCACACCCAGTGCTCCATGCAATATGTGCCCTCCATAATACCCACCACTAGCCTCACCCAACCCCCAACCCCTCCCTTTCAAAATCCTCAGTTTGTTTCTGAGTCCAGTCTCTCATGGTTTTTTCCCCACTCCAATTTCCCCCAACTCACTTCTCCTCTCCATCTCCCAATGTCTTCTGTGTTATTCCTTATGCTCCACAAGTGAGTGAAACCATATGATAATTGACTCTCTCTGCTTGACTTATTTCACTCAGCATAGTCTCCTCCAGTCCCATCCATGTTGATACAAAAGTTGGTTATTCATCCTTTCTGATGGAGGCATAATACTCCTTTGTATATATGGACCATTTAGTTACTCTTATTTCTCCTCTGTTTATTGATCCTTTTAAGAGTTACTGATTATTACCCATTTCTTGATTGGATTATTTGTTCTTTGGGTGTTGAGTTTGGTAGGTTCTTTATAGACTGAATACTAGCCCTTTATCTGATATGTATGGACATTGGGGAGAGTATATGGTGAGTGCTGTGAAATGTGTAAGCCTGATGATTTACAGACCTGTATCCCTGTGGCCAATAATACATTATATGTTAATATTTTTAAAATGCTTAGAAAGAGTTAGACTAGAATCATTGTCTGCAAGCTGTCTTTTTATACAAAATTATCCATTTAATTAAGTTTTTAAATGTATTCATTAAAGTTTCACAAAAATACCTGACTATATTTTTATTTACTTGGTTTTGATAATTTCTTCATCTTTCTATTTCCAATTTTTTCTTTTTGCTTTCTGTATATTTTCCTGATCAGATTGGTTAATGGCTTGCTTACTTTTCTTTTTTTTCCTAGTAATGAAGATGACATCTTCACACACAATTTAGATAAGAAACCTACATTAAAATCCTGACTTGGTTACCTGGATTTTGTCAGATTATTTAATCTCTCTAAATTTCTTTATAGGTACAATAGTAATACACATTGTAAGAATTTTTTAAAAATTTAAAATATGTAAGATTCTTAGCTGAAAAACTGATACCTGATAATCAACATTTGTTATTATTATTAGTGACTATTGATAACAAATGAAATAGGAACAAAATTCTTATTCTCATACATATATGATTAATTATTTTAGTAAAACAACTTATTAGGGGGTGCCTGGGTGGTTCAATGGGTTAAGCATCTGCCTTTTGCTCAGGTCATGATCTCAGGGTCCTGGGATCAAGCACTGCATCAGGTTCTCTGCTCAGAGGGAGCCTGCTACCCCCTCTCTCTCTGCCTGCCTGCCTACTTGGGATCTCTGTCTGTCAAAAAAATAAATAAAACCTTAAAAAAAAAAACACTTATTAGTTACACTAAGAGGTATGACAATTGTTTTACTTTGAACAGCTGCACAGTTAATGGAAGTAAAGTAAATCATTTCATAAAATTAGCATTGCTAAAATTATGAACATTATAACTGTGGATGGTCAGATCTAGTAGAGTACTGTTCATAACTATAATTTTGTTTTCAAATTTAGATTGATATTTTCCATAAAAACAATTTTAAATTCCTATTTTTTACATAATTACCATTCAGCACAAATAGACAAGAAACTAAAAAAGTGGATTAAAACTACAAATGCTGGCAGTAGAAATGACTATGAAATAATCTTATGCAACGTTTTACAATACTATCAATGTCTACTTCAGTTTTGTTTTTTTGAAAGCTATCTTATTTATTTATTAGTTTTACCAGTGTCCACTTCAAATGAAGGAGTGACCTTCACAGTATTTTGTAAAGGAGTGAGTAAAAGGGAAAAGGAAACAGAATACCACATAGTTTCAACATACTAAAGAGAGAAAGTAATTTTTATCCTCACCATACAGCATAACAGAAAGGTAGATTTGGTACTTTGGTAGCATCACATTGTAAAAATTACAGTACCTAATTTGTAATTATGAGATACTCAAATAAACGTAGAAATTAGAAACTAAAATAAAATAAACTTTTATTTCAGTAACTAGTACAGCTTTATTTTCAAATTGCATTGTAAATCTAATATTTGTACTATGTGAAGACCAAATTAACATGAAGAATCCTGTGGTATGCATTTGCATGTGGTTTGTGTACGTGTGTGTGTGCACGTGTGTGTGAGAAAGAGACAGAGAGAGACAGAGGGATAAGGAAAGAGCTCTGTATAGTTTTAAGAAATTGGCAATATTTAGTGGGTTATCATTCTGTTACATTTCAAAAATGTAAATGTCCTTTCAGGAGTGGGCAAGATAACCATTATTTTGTTATCCATTCATTCAATAACCATTTTTTAGTTATGAGCAAGTGGAATGTTAAGATATTGCCATGTTAAAATTAAAATGATAATATCTTAGAGACAACTAAACATGTAAATCTATAATTACAATAAGAAGCAATAAGTAGACATCCAGATGGCCAACAGACACATGAAAAAGTGCTCCATATCACTCGGCATCAGGGAAATACAAATCAAAACCACAATGAGATATCACCTCACACCAGTCAGAATGGCTAAAATCAACAAGTCAGGAAATGACAGATGCTGGCGAGGATGCGGAGAAAGGGGAACCCTCCTACACTGTTGGTGGGAATGCAAGCTGGTGCAGCCACTCTGGAAAACAGCATGGAGGTTCCTCAAAATGTTGAAAATAGAACTGCCCTATGACCCAGCAATTGCACTATTGGGTATTTACCCTAAAGATACAAATGTAGTGATCCAAAGGGGCACATGCACCCGAATGTTTATAGCAGCAATGTCCACAATAGCCAAACTATGGAAAGAACCTAGATGTCCATCAACAGATGAATGGATCAAGAAGATGTGGTATATATACACAATGGAATACTATGCAGCCATCAAAAGAAATGAAATCTTGCCATTTGCAACAACGTGGATGGAACTAGAGCGTATCATGCTTAGCGAAATAAGTCAAGCAGAGAAAGACAACTATCATATGATCTCCCTGATATGAGGAAGTGGTGATACAACATGGAGGCTTAAGTGGGTAGAAGAAGAATAAATGAAACAAGATGGGATTGGGAGGGAGACAAACCATAAGCGACTCTTAATCTCACAAAACAAACTGAGGGTTGCTGGGGGGAGGGGGTTTGGGAGAAGGGGGTGGGATTATGGACATTGGGGAGGGTATGTGATTTGGTGAGTGCTGTGAAGTGTGTAAACCTGGTGATTCACAGACCTGTACCCCTGGGGATAAAAATATATGTTTATCAAAAATAAAAAATTAAAAAAAAAAAAGATACAAACATAGTGATCCAAAGGGGCACGTGCACCCGAATGTTTATAGCAGCAATGTCCACAATAGCCAAACTATGGAAAGAACCTAGATGTCCACCAACAGATGAATGGATCAAGAAGATGTGGTATATATACACAATGGAATACTATGCAGCCATCAAAAGAAATGAAATCTTGCCATTTGCGACAACATGGATGGAACTAGAGCATATCATGCTTACTGAAATAAGTCAAGCAGAGAAAGACAACTATCATATGATCTCCTTGATATGAGGAAGTGGTGATGCAACATGGGGGCTTAAGTGGGTAGGAGAAGAATCAATGAAACAAGATGGGATTGGGAGGGAGACAAAACATAAGTGACTCTTAATCTCACAAAACAAACTGAGGGTTGCTGGGGGAGGGAGTTTGGGAGAAGGGGGTGGGATTATGGACATTGGGGAGGGTATGTGCTTTGGTGAGTGCTGTGAAGTGTGTAAACCTGGTGATTCACAGACCTGTACCCCTGGGGATAGAAATATATGTTTATAAAAAATAAAAAATTTTTAAAAAAAAGAAAAGCTAAAAAAAAAAAAAAGAAGCAATAAGTATTGCAATACTCAAAATTTTAATACCTTGCAGCTACTTCTAATAGTTTATCATCACAAAACACGTATATACATATTTACTTATACCTTTACCCAAAATATTTAATTCCAAAAGTAAATCTACTATCCTTCTATTGTTTTAAAAAGTAGTTAATTTTCTTTAAATGTGAAATATGACAAAATCATAATAACCATGTCCTGAATAAGTGAACAATTTAAAATCTCTTTCGTACATGTTCATGTTGCAGGAGTTCCTACCTAGGAAAATGACTTTTTTTTTTTTCCTTTTAAAGCTTGTTCTCTGCCTTTGTGGCTATTAACAGTAGAATCAGGCAAGTCCCTGAGGCCTGGGGCACAAGATCTTTTTGTGAGACTTGGGGATGTGCTACCATTTGTGATGAGGAAAAGTGAGCAGGGCGTGGAAGAGGGGAGGGACTCCACAGCGGATATAACTTTGACTTTCAGAATAAAACACTTTGTGTAATTTATTTTACCAGATTTCTGCTTCCCTTTTTCCCACTCCAATTATCTCTCTTATTCAACTCATATTACAGATCTCAGCCTCTGGCAAAAGTGGCACACAGAAAGATTCCTCAGAGGCAGCAGCTCCTGTTCATCTCTGGATTGCCCAATAGCCCCTCTAAATTTTGTGGCTTGAATTCCCAGAGCACATCACCCTCACAATAGCAGCTGGTGACCCCGAAATGATAAGTAGGAGCAAAATGTCCCAATTGCTTATGGCTAACTGTACTTGCCCAAGGTCAGAACAACCCAGTTATCTGTTTAGGAATCCCTGGTGAGGAATTGTACAGTTTTACCTTTCCTCTGAATGAATCTAAAAACTCCAAAACACCTTGTAAAAACAGAACTGTGAATTGGAAAATACAAACTGTCTTCATGACTGCATTGTCTTTAATCTGAAGTATGAGACTGAGTATTCTTTAGACTATAACATAAGCAATGATTTGCTTGAATAACAGCACCTGAAAAGAACATGCATTGTAGGTCCTTTGGGACTCTGTGACAGTTCTTCATAAATAGAGCTAGTCGAGGAAGTTGCAGGGATAGGTGAATACATAGAGAATAGCCTAGAAAGCAGCCCAGTGAGGTAGGTCTAATCATCATAATAATCAATGAACTGGGTTGAACCTCCCTTGTTATTCCTGGAAGATGATAGTTTCTTTTTTAGAAAGCATTAAAAATTTCATCCTCATCTAACAAAAATTGGCGATTATCCAATTAGCAAATAGCTCTACTGCTAAGATGTTTGTTTAATTAAAGATGCTTGCCATAATTTCTCTTTCCCAGGTCTTAAATCTTAGGATTGAAACTGACCAAGTCAGCAGTTACAGAATGTTACGCTTCTCCATCCCTCAATGTCACAGTTCCCAAGTAGCTGATGGGCTCTTGTCAATCATAGAAATAGCCATAAATGATTGCATGGTTACTATGGGACATGCATTTTTTATGCATTCATTTAATTCTCAAAAATTTGGAAATCTGGTATTTTTTTTTCTTATGCAGATAAAAAGAAAAACAGGTTATAAACATGCAATTATTCAAAAGTCTCATTGATAATGAATAGAAAGCAGGTATTTGAAGCCTAGGTTTTTCTGGCTTGAAAGCCCACTATCTCTCTATCCTAAAACAATGATCCTTATTGTTTTGTAATCAGACCAACCATAAGTATGTATTATAGTAAGTGACGCTAATATGCTGAGGTGTGGTGTTTCCAAGGTGAAAGTTTACTGGCTTCTACTAGGAGAAACACTAACTCTCTGAATTATCTCAGTATTTCAGTCAGTATTTCAATAGTACCCACTAAGGTAATAAAATATTGGATATGAATGAGGATAT
Source organism: Mustela putorius furo (assembly GCF_011764305.1). Lineage (NCBI taxonomy): Eukaryota > Metazoa > Chordata > Mammalia > Carnivora > Mustelidae > Mustela > Mustela putorius. The sequence goes on from NW_025421305.1 coordinate 5,261,861, forward strand.
ATAATGTTTAATGGAATTTATAAAGCAGAATAAACCTAGGAGAGAATGTGAAACACCAGTCAGCAGATTGGTGTGTATGTGTATGTGTGTGTGTATGTGTATGTGTATACATGAAATATACATATATATGTCTTATACCTTTATGTATATATATATATATATATAAAATATATACATACACATAGATGTTTGGATACACATGCTTTCATACAGTTCTTTGATAATGTTTTATTAGGTTCTACATAATCAAAGAACATAATTACTGAGTTAATTGATGGTTATGTTATGATACATAGTACCCAGCTAATCAAGTAAAATAAATGAGCAAGTGAATCAATGGATTTCATAAATTTACATATAAAATATGTAAGAGATCTCTACTATTTTATCCAGTAAAACTTCCAAAAGTTACTAGAATTAGTCATTAAAAACAAAACATTTTGTTTTTAATTATTCTATGTTGCTTCATGCCACCAGTTGGTACTAGGAAATAGTCACCAATCATTGGTTCATGAGAAAATAGATGTGTATGCATAAAAATATGGCATATTCCTTATCTAAAAGCAATTTTTGTACAAATTATTGCATGTTCTTTTTATTAATGTTCTGAGACACCAATGCAGTAATGTAAAATAGTTGTCAATATTTTTGGGTGGAAAATGACTAAATCATTTTATTTTAAAAGCTTTGTAGTTGGGGGTCCTGGATAGCTCAATCAGTTAACCATCTGCCTTCAGCTCAGTTTATGATCCCAGGGTTCCTAAATTGAACCCCATGTAAGCTCCCAGTTCAGTAGGGAGTCTGTCTCTCCTTTTTCCTCTGCCTTCTCCCTGGCTCATGCTCATTCTCTCTCTCTCTCTATCCCTCAAACAAATAAATGAATTCTAAAAAAAAAAAAAATCTAAAGCAGTATCATTGTAGTAAATTTGAAAACTTTTTGTATATGTTTATAAAAATAAAAAAATTAAAAAAAAAAAATAAATAAATAAATAAATGCAAAAAAAAAAAAAAAAATGAAAACTTTTTGTATAACAAACAAATCCTCACATATATCAGCTTATATTTTGTTAGAACACTATTCCTTATAAAATAATCTTAATTATTTTGAAATATAATCTAGATATTCTGATTTAACAATGTCTAAAAATGGATAACAGGGCATCACTTAATATGGACATTCTGTACCTCAAGTTATACAATACACATTTTTGGTGATCCAGTGTGCCTCACTGAATTAGTCATGTATTACTGTGAAACAAATCACCTGGAAAATTATTGACCTAAAACAAAAATGTTAATCATTTATCACTCATCCTGTTAAAATTTCAAGCTCACAAGAATATAGATGTTTCCAATGCACAAGCCTCAGTTGGAAGACTCAAAATATGGTAGTTAGTAGGAAGTGAAAGCTCATTCACTTATACATCTGGTGGTTGGTTTTGGCTGTGGGCTGAAGACTATCTGAACATTTGGCCAGGAGTAGTTACATGTGCCTCACCACAAAACCTGGGCTTCCTTACAACATATTGGTTAGGTTCCATTGGTAAGTCCCCTGGGTGAGAGAGAAAGCAGGGTGGAGACTGAGGAATTCCTTTTTTGTTAGGACTCAAATACCATTACTTCCATCACAATCTGCTCCTTAAGCTGTGACAAAGATCTGTCCATCATCAGTGGGAAGGAACAAAAATCCCTTACTTCTTCAAACAGGCCTGTCAACATCATACTATAAGATTATCCAAGATGGGATACATAATAGTTTTGCTTTTGGACTCCAAAAATATATATATAAATAAGTCCAATTCATTCCCTCTTACAAATCCTAATGTTTTATCACATTATATCAGATGAAGGTCCAATATCTTATCAGGCAAGTAAGGTTCAGTTGCATATGAATGTCCTTTGTTGCAGTTCCCAGAGTACAGCTCTTCAAGTATAGTTTCTTGCCTTCTAAAGACCCATGAAATTAAAAGAAAATTGAATACGTCCCCCACATCCGATATACAGTAGTTATACAAACATGAAATAATTGCCACAGATGCCCCTGTTAAATGAGGGAGAGAACTGAAGGCATGATTTAACAATATCTAAAAATGGGTAACAGGGCATCACTTAATATGGTGATGGTTCATACAAGTAATGAAATTCACAATACATGACACTTGCTGACCACTTGTTTTGAATTCAATGCTGCTTCCTGGGAATGATTTTCAACAGCTGTTTTGTTGTTGTTGTTTTTAAAATCTATTTATTTGAGAGAGAGAGCAGGGGCAGGGTAGAGTAGAGGAAGAATGAGAGAGAGAATCCCAAGCAGATTCCTGGCTCAGTGCAGAGCTGGATGCGGGGCTCAATCTCATGACTTTGAGAGTAGGACCTGAATGGAAATCAAGAGTTAGACCCTTAACCAACTGAGTCACCCAGGTACCACAACTATTTGATACACACTCTAGTTTCTTGATTGTTTTCTAAGTCATTATTCCATTTCCATAAGAAATAGCCAGTTCTTATAGCTGAAAATTTTTCTCAGCCCATATTGAAGTATGAGTTAATTTTCTGTCAACAATTACATAAATGGCACTTTTTTTTTAATTTTAAGGATAAAGGCACAGGAGGATATATCCATTCTCAAATTACAGTAAAATTTTACTTTACCTAGTGATTCCTGGCTACTTTATAAATAATGGAAAATCAAATGTTTACATATCTTAATGCAGGTATGTATGCCGCGTGTATTTTTAACAGTAATTTATCACTAATTAGGTTTGGGCAGTGAGCAGAAATAAAACTGATAAGATTAAACTCTGTATGGAATAGTGTGATTGAAATATTTTTGTAAGATGTCAATATAAATTATCATAAGTTACTTCATTTTCTGCCCAAAGTCTCCATTTTGCATAACTGGGGTCACAGTCTTTAGCTAAAGGTTTGAGATACTAACAGTAAAGCACAAATGACAATAATGTATACCCAAGGTTAAAAGGCATAAGGAACTTTATTCTTTATTCATTTTTTCCTGTAATTCCCTAAGTATTTCCTGGTGGTTAGTAAAAAGATATTGAAATTATGGCCAGAAGAAAGTTCCAGAAAACACAGATGTGAGCCACTTGCCCAAAAGCTGTCGAGTTAAAAGACTAGAGAATTTGGAAGATCTAAGGTCTAGCATTTTATGCTCTGGTGGAAATATAGGCCATAGTATATCTAGTATACATATAGTAGTATATGCATACAAAGTATATGTCTGTATATTTGTAAGCATACAAATCTAAAGAAAGAACAAAACAAACAAACAAACCAACAAACCAGTAAAGAACAAAGGCAATCGGTTTACACTCTGGGTGAAACTGCAGGTTAAAAGTGTTTTCTCAGTGAGAAGGACCATTTTCTTCACAAGAAGCTTTAACAATGCCGATCACTTATTGCATCCTTGGTAGTTAAGATAGGTGAATGGCAGGCAGAACAAAAATCAAGTAGCCATTATCATTATCTTTACCCTCATTCACCAACATATCAGTTCTTTGTGCATATGTTGAATGATAAAATAAATCCATTATAAAGTGTATATTGATGGATAATTTTAACTACCTCATAGCTTTCCCAGTGAATGACCTCTTAGAAGAGATTAGAACTCCTCCTCAACTGTGTCGCTACTATAATCAGTAGAATTCTATTACATTTGCTTCTTATTTGTCAAATATATTTTAATTGAAAGCTTTTAAAAGAGCCTCTAGTGCTTTGTCTCCCCCAGGTGCTCAATAAATCGGCAACCATTGTCACATCATGAATGGCACACCACAGGGATAGGCAGAACATGTCCAGTCTCTACAGCACTCCATGTTCTTCCAGAAGAGTGAGCAGAACTCCACAGGAATTATGAGGGCTTATTTTTGCTGAAGATTTTTGAAATTTTCCACCACAAGTGCACTAGAATAGAATTATTTTCATAATGTATGCCTAAAAAGGCATTGGTAAAGCTGACGGTTTTAAAATATTTGTTTTTCTACCTGCTGACTTGCCAAAAGGTTCTAAATATCTTTTTTTCTGATATTCCCATAATCCAGGTAGGAGTGTAAATGGGAACTCTGAGTTAGCGGAGTTTGTTTGAGACCTGCTGCATACTGTGTTATATCAGTGGCTATTTCAAATACCAGCATTAATAAACATTCAACTCTATTTCCTATTAATGATAGTTCTTTAACCTTCACTGCAAGCCTCAGGACTGAAAAGAAAAATTCATTGCTGCTGACTTTGAATGTGAACAGAGAACATTAAAATTTGAAGCTAAACTCTGTGTGGGCAAATTTATATCCAAGTGGCAGTAAAATAGCACATTAAGAGAGACTTTCCTGCTGTTATTTTTTTTTCTTTTGCTGATTATTATCCTCCCAGTGTTTCTATGCATACTGAAGTATAATATGCATATAGATGTGGGGCACTGAGAGTAATATCAGTAAGACAAAAGCCCTGGACACTCCATCATTCTTATCCTATCCTCATGAGCATAAAAGGGAGGCAAAGCCAAGGGTCTTGCTCAGGAGATCATGAAACCAACAGGAAATTGATGGATTATAAATAACCTTCTATATTTTTAATATTTTCACAAAATATATTTCACTAAATATAGTTTGATATTTGAGAAAAAATATTTTTAGTTGAAAATATGTGGAAAGCACCATTAGTCAATATTGTCATGGTATTCTATGTTATCTATGATGAGAATGTATAAGGGTAAGAGACACTGATATTTATGATGACTATAAGGATTAGTCAGTAGTTCAAGGGAATCAATAATTTCATCATACACATGTAGAATCCTTGCAAGTGAACACTTGTGTAAAGTGTAAAGTGCCTTAACATCAATTAAATTTATATAAGTAAGAAGACTTATGTATCATTGATATATTTCAAATAGAAAGGGCATTGGGTATCTCATCTCTTTCAAAGTTGTATAAAGTGAAAAAGATCCCCTCTAATGAAATATTAAGATTGACTCATTTAAGTATATGAAAATTAAAGTAATCAGAATAGTAGCATAACTTGTTCTCCTTATACTCCATTTTGGTCACACATTGTCTCCCTGAAATTCTTTTCAACCTGAATGCTATGACTCTGGATGTTCATGATCTTGCATCATCTGCCCATATTCTGGCCATTTCCATGACGGATCAAATTTCTTTTAGTCAAATTCAGGTGGACTATTTCTAAAGGTTCTGTTCACAAATATGCTTTCTTTTTGCTCCATACTAGATATTCCCAAACTTTTTTTTTTCTTTTTATCGGTTTGAGACTTTTTTTCTGTGTGTCTTAATAAAATCTAATGTAGAACACTGTTATATAAAATATGTAATTATTTAATGCATGTGTTTTGAAAATTTAACAATATAAAACAGATTGAAAATTGAAACTCTCTGTTTATTACCTTCTACTTTTCTATCATAGGACACCTTCATAGGACACCACACACTGTTTGCATGCATTCATTAACATATTTTTCCTGTTTATGTTTCCATTAGTTTTGTTTTTAGTAATGAATTTATGCATACAATTCTGCCATTTCTTCAGGTGTCTGATCAAAAGCTCAAATTAATTATTCCAAAAATTGAATGAAGTGTTTCCTGTTTCTAAATTCCTTATTCATTAAAGTCATCATGTGCTCCAATTTATCAAGTTTTTTATAGTTTTTAAATCTCAAACTTGTATTTTTCTTTGTATATCTACATTCAACAGGTTATATCAGTTTTTCAAGATGTATCTTATTTTTCTTCTTTCTCTTTGTTATAATATTTTTGTTATACTATTTTTCCTCTTGAGGCCTTTAATATCTTTATTATCATTATCTTTATTATCTCTTGTCTAATTGATGTCAATACTTCCTTAACTTTTACCACAAATTTCTCTACCTCCTTCCAATTTTACCACTCTCTAAAGGTAAGCTCATTCTCAAACCATAAATTTCTACATTCTTCTCTCCTATGCAGAAACCATAGGTGGCTCTAATTTGCATACATAAATATTCTAAGTTCTTCAGCAACACATTCAGAGCCTTCTATAATCCAACTCTAACATAAGCTTCCCATGATTGCAGTGATCTTTTTCCTAGAAAGATTGCAATGGACAACTTAGTGTTCCCAATCTGAACCTTGTTCTCACTAGACTTCTGCTCCCTCAGTTCAAATCCTTCCACTGCAGTCTCTTCACAAACTATAGAGTAGTAAAAAAACCTACCTATTCTGTTTTCATTTTGATAGAACTAACTTTTTAAAAAATTAACATATAATGTATTATTTGTTTCAGGGGTACAGGTCTGTGATTCATCAGTCTTACACAATTCACAGCACTCACCATAGCATATATTCTCCCTAAGGTCCCTCACCCATCCACCCCATCCCCCCAATCTCTTCCACTCCAGCGACACTCAGTTTGTTTCCTGAGATTAGGGATTACTTATCATTTGTCTTCCTCTCTGGTTTCTTCTTGATTAATTTTTTCCTCCCTTCCCTGTGATCCTCTGTCTTGTTTCTCAAATTCCTCAAATCAGAGAGATCATATGAAAATTGTCCTTCTCTGATGGACTTATTTTGTTTAACATAATACCCTCTAGTTCTATCCACAGTGTTGCAAATGGCAAGATTTCATTTTTGATGGCTGCATATTATTCCTGTGTGTGTGTTTGTGTGTGTGTGTGTGTACGTGTATTTCTTTATCCATTCATCTATTGATGAACATCTAGGCTCTTTCCATAATTTGTCTCTTGTAGACATTGCTGCTATAAACATTCAGATGCATGTGCCCCTTCAGATGACTACATTTATATCCTTGGGGTAAATATCCAGAGGAGCAATTGTTGGGTCATAGGGTAGCTCTATTTTCAACTTTTTGAGGAACCTCCATACTGTTCTCCAGAGTGGTTTCACCAGCTTGCATTCCCACCAACAGTGTAGGAGGCTTCCCCTTTCTCTGCATCCATGCCAACATCTGTCATTAACTGACTGGTTAATTTTAGCCATTCTGACTAGTGTGAAGTGGTATCTCATTGAAATTTTGATTTGTATTTCCCTGATGCTGAGTGATATTGAACACTTTTTTCATGTGTCTGTTAGCCATTTGGATGTCTTTGCAAAAATGTCTCTTCATGTTTTCTGCCCATTTCTTTTTTTCTTTCTTTTCTTTTTTTTTTTTTTTTTTTTTTTTTTTTTGGTCTTCTGCCCATTTCTTGATTGGATTATTTGTTCTTTGGGTGTTGAGTTTGATAACTTCTTTATAGATTTTGGATACTAGTCCCTCATTTAATATGTAATTCGCAAATATTTTCTCTCATTCTGTTAGTTTTCTTTTGGTTCTATTGACTGTTTTCTTTGTCATGTGAAAGGTTTTTATTTCAATGAAGTCCCAATAATTCATTTTTGCCCTTGCTTCCCTTGCCTTTGGCTATGTGTCTAGGAAGAAGTTGCTGCAGCTGAGGTCAAAGAGGTTACTTTCTGTGTTCTCCTCAAGGATTTTGATGGATTCTTGTCTCACATTGAGGTCTTTCATCCATTTTGAGTCTATTTTTGTGTGTGGGGTAAGGAGATGGTCCAGTTTCCATTTTTCTGCATGTGGTTGTCCAATTTTCCCAACACCATTTGTTGAGGAGACTGTCTTGTTCCACTGGACATTCTTTCCTCCTTTGTCAAAGATTAGTTCACCATCAGGTTGAGGGTCCATTTCTGGGTTCTCTATTCTGTTTCATTAATCTATGTGTCTGCTTTTGTGCCAGTGCCATGCTGTCTTGATAATAGAGCTTTGTAATAGAGCTTGAAGCCTGGAATAGTGATGCTGCCAACTTTGGTTTTATTTTTCAACATTCCTCTGTCTATCTGGGGACCTTTCTAGTTCCATATAAATTTTAGGATTATTTGATCCTTTTCTTTGAAAAAAGTTGATTATACTTTGATAGGGATTGCATTAAATGTGTAGGTTGCTCTAGGTAGCATGGATATTTTCAGAATATTTGTTATTCCAACCAATGAACATGGAACATTTTCCATTTCTTTGTGTCTTCTTCAATTTCTTTCATGAGTATTCTATAGTTTTCTGAGTGCAGATTCTTTGCCTCTTTGGTTAGATTTATTGCTAGGTATTGTATTGTTTTAGGTGCAAATGGGATTGACTCCTTAATTTTTCTTCCTTCTGTGTTGTTGGTGTGTAAAAAATGCAGTTGAGGGGCGTCTGGGTGGCTCAGTGGGTTAAGCTGCTGCCTTTGGCTCAGGTCATGATCTCAGGGTCCTGGGATCGAGTCCTGCGTCGGGCTCTCCGCTCAGCGGGGAGCCTGCTTCCTCCTCTCTCTCTCTCTGCCTGCCTCTCTGCCTACTTGTGATCTCTGTCTGTCAAATAAATGAATAAAATCTTTAAAAAAATGCAGTTGATTTCTGTGCATTGATTTTATATACTAACACATTACCAAATTCCTATATGAGTTCTAGCAGTTTTGGGGTTGAGTATTCTGGGTTTTCCACATAAAGTATATTATCTGCAAAGAGTGAAAGTTTGACTTCATCTTTGCTAATTCAAATGCCTTTTATTTCTTTTACTTGTCTCATTCTTGAGACTAGGACTTCTAGTACTATGCAGTGGTGATAGCGGACATCCCTGCCTAGTTCCTGATCTTAGAGGAAGAGCTTTCAGTTTTTCCCCATTGGAAATGGTATTTGCTGTGGGTTTTTCCATAGATGGCTTTTATGATATTGAGGTATATACCTTCTACCCCTACACTGTGAAGAATTTTGATAAAGAAAGTGTGCTATACTTTGTCAAATGCTTTTTCTGTATCTATTGAGAGGATCATGTGGTTCTTATTCTTTCTATTATTAATGTATTATATCACATTGATTGATTTATGGATGTTCAGCCAACCTTGCAGCCCAGGAATAATCCCACTTGGTCATGGTGAATAATCCTTTTGATGTACTGTTGGATTTTGGTATTTTGGTAAAAATTTTTCCATGTTTATCAGAGATATGAGTCTGTAATTTTCCTTTTTGATGGTGTCTTTTTCCAGTTTGGGTATATGCTCTGATAAAATGAGTTTTGAAGTTTTTCTTCCATTTCTATTTTTTGGAGCAGCTTCAAGAGAAACTGCTAATTCTTCTTTAAATATTTGGTAGAATTACCCTGGGAAGCCATCTGGCCATAGGCTCTTATTGGGAGATTTTTGATTACTGCTTCAATTTCCTTACTGGTGATGGATTTGTTCAGGTTTTCTATTTCTTCCTGGTTTAGTTTTGATAGTTTATATGTCTCTAGGAATGTATCCATTTCTTCCAGGTTATCTAATTTGCTGGCATATAATTGCTTATAATATGTTCTTATAATTGTTTGTATTTCTTTGGTGTTGGTTGTGACTTTCCTCTTTCATTCATTATTTTATTAATTTTGGTCATTTATCTCTCTCTCTCTCTCTCTCTTTTGTTTTTGTTTTTTTTTTTTTTTTGATAAGTCTGGACAGGGGTTTATCAGTCTTATTAATTCTTCCAGCTCCTAGATTTGTTGATCTGTTCTACTATTCTTTTGGTTTCTATTTCATTGATTTCTGCTCTGATCTTTATTATCATCTCCTGCTAGGTTTAGGCTTTATATGCTGTTCTTTCTTCAACTCTTTAGGTGTAGGGTTAGGTTGTGTATATGAAACCTTTCTTGTTTCTTGAGAAAGGCTTGTATTGCTATATACTTTCTTCTTAGGACCGCCTTTGCTGCATCCCAAAGATTTTGAACAGTTGTGTTTTCATTTTCATTTGTTTCTGTGAGTTTTTTTTTTTTGATTCTTCTTTAATTTCCTGGTTGACCCATTCATTCTTTAGTAGGATGCTCTTTAACCTTCATGTATTTGCGATCTTTCCAACTTTTCTCTTGTAATTGAGTTCAGACAGACATACTGTCTCTCTCCATTTCATCAGGAAGAGAAGATCATGAGTCCACACTGGAACCCACACACAAGATCTGGAAACGTAGGAGCACACACTGACAACTATATCCTTATTACCTCTATTGGATGGTAAAGTTATCCCTCAGAAGCTGGTGTGTTTAGTAAAGGGGTTAAACACCAGGTACAGGAGTCAGTGAAGCTAAAGGAAAATCCAGGGGGAATATGGAACAATCACATGCCCTGCTACTATTTCATGTTAACAGTAAGAGTCAGCAAGTCAGCAAGAGTCTGTTGAGCTACAAAATGGCTGCTGCATCACTTCCTCCAAATTTCCCAAGAGTCTTCCTTGTAGTCAATTCTAATCCAAGAATAGAAGAAAGTGAATCCAGTAGATTTAGCTCAGCCTAGTCAAGATGACACATTGTGAAACCTTCACAGGAAGCATTTAGCAAAATGCATCTCTTACAGACAGATATTAGAGAAAGGAAAATTTTGAAATGGAGGGGCTAAACAAAATAAATATTGAGAGCTCAAATGTTGTAAACAATTTAACCTGAAATTCTGAAATTGGACTTTGGAATATTCCTCATTTTTGTCAAGAATTTTTGACAGAACTACATTTTCTATTTATATGTTTATATTCTGTACCAGATAAAGTAAAATTCAAGAAACTAAAATGTGCAAAAGGCAAACAGTTTGAAATGATTTTGTGTATAAAAGATTTTTGGAGAAAGGTAATCTGAATAAAGACAAAGAAAGTATTGGGGTTAAAAAATTACATCTTTGAATATAAAACTTAGAATGGAAAAATATCCTAGTATAAATGATCTTTGCTCTGAACCCTCAATGAAAGCAGATAAAGTAATTTTTTTGGAATTAAATATAGAGAAAAGAAACAATTTAAAGTCAAAATATCTAACATAAATATGCAACATAATAACTGAAGAAAGTTTTTTGAAAAATTATTAATAGGATCATATATAAAATAATAATTCTTTTATTAAGATATCAATGATATAGCATGAGACATATATGTATCTGAGGAACCAATTAAACATATGACTACTAAATATTTGGACTATGTATTTATAAGTAGAGGAATTTTAAACTTTATTTCAATACTTCCCTATGAGTTTTATGTAAAATATTTTCCATATTTATGTATAAGATATTGAATGGTTTATATTAAAATAAAAATATTTCAATAAATACATGATTCAAGATTATATGCGTTTTTTTTTCTTTACCTTCTATTTTTATTTTCAAAATTGTCCCAGTTTGGATTCACTTGGAATTGTTGAGGTAGGAGGTATGACTCCAGGAAGTACATGGCAAACTAGCCTTCTTTTTAAGTGTATTAATTTTCTGGGCCTGCTGTAACAAACTAACACAGATTGAGTAACTTAAATGATGGAAATATTTTTTCTCACAGTTTTGGAGGCCAGATTCAAAAATCAAGATGCCAACAGGTTTGGTTCCTGTAAACCCTCTCTCTTGGTTTGCAGATAGCTGCTAATTTGCTGCCTTTGCATATGGTCATCCCTCTGTGCATGTGTACCATTGGTGTTTCTTTGTGTGTTCAAATTCACTCATCTTATAAGAACACCAGCCAGATTGGTGGCCCATTCTAAAAGCCCCATCTCATCACCTCTATACGGGCCTTGTCTCCAAACATAGTTACATTCTGAGGCACACACTAGAGACTTCAACATAAGAATTTTAAGAGAACACAATTAAGCCCATAACAGCAGAACAGAAAGGATTTTGAGGGCGAGAGCAAGATGGCAGAGGAGTAGGAAGACTAAATTTCATCTGGTCCCAGGAATTCAGCTAGATAGTTCTCAAGCCATTCTGAACACCTACAAACTCAACAGGAGATTGAAGAAAAGAAAAGCAGCAATTCTATGAACAGAAAAGCAACCACTTTCTGGAAGGTAGGATATGCAAAGAAGTGAATCTGAGGCAGTATACAGGAAGATAGACTGTAGGGGGAGGGAGCCCCCATCAGCTATCTACTTGCAAGTGATAGAGCAGTGGAGCATAAAATCAGATCTCTTTGAAGTCTGCTCCATTGAAGGATATTGCTCCACTGGCTAAGTGGGGAGTGGAACCCTCACTGGGGCAGTGTGGTCTCAGTACCCTCAGGGTCACAGAAAGACCAGGGGTGTTTTTGTGTGGCAGAGTTCCCAGGTATCAGAGCAGGATGCTGGATGCAAAGACAGAGCCAAGGGGTGGGCTTTCAGCTCAGGGTTGCCATAAACCATGATCCAGGGCTCAGTTGGGCCACTACTCTTTAAGCAGGGACTCAACATGTGGGAGATTAGGGACACTCCCCTTTCTGCCCTGGGAGGAGTGTCACAGGAGCATGCCACAGGAATCTGGTAGCTTTGGAAACTCCAAACAGGTTCATGTATCTGAGATAGAAATTCTGGGTCATGGGTTGGGTGACCATGGAGTATGACCAGAAACCAGGGAGACAGGAGTGATTATCTGCTTTTTTTTGAGGGCTCACTGAAGAGTGGGGCCCAGAGTTCTCAGCTCCTCCAGGGCTGGAGATTGGGAGGCTGCTGTTTTCATTCTCACTCTCCAAAGCTGTACAGAAAGCTTTCAGGGAACAAAAGCTACTGAGAGCAAACCTGACCAGATAACTTTGTTGGGCTTCTGGCAAGGGTGGTGCAATTCCACCTTGGGCAAAGATATTTGAGAATCACTACAACAGGCCCTTCCCCCAGAATATCAGCAAGAACATCCACCCAAACCAAGTTTACCCATCAATGAGAAAAGCAAAACTCCAGTGCTAGAGTAACACAGCACATAGAATACATGGCATTTTCCCCATGACTCTAGTCTTTCAAATTTAATTTTTTAAATTTTCTTTATTTTTTTCTTTTGTTACTTTTTTAAAAATTCTCTTCTTTCCTTATCTTATTGATTCCTTTTTTAAATTCTTTTTTTAATTATCATTTTTAGTCATATTCTATCCCTTCATTGTATTTAACCATATTTTATATGTGTGTATATATATAATTCTTAATCAACAATTCTGTAGCTCAGTTCCTTTAAGTCAATGTGTAAGTTTTGTATATACACACAAATACACATACAGAGACTTAATATATTTGCTTCTTCATAAAATTAGCTTCTTATTCAATTGTTAGGATATTCTACCCTTCTCAGATGAAATTATGAATTTGGTATACATATATGCAATTTATGTTTCCTCATTCAGTAATAACATTTTTTTCCCAAACTACTACAAAAACAAACAATGTTAAATTTTTAACTGAATTAAAAAAAGCTTTCTGGATAATATGATTCATCTTCTACAAAATGAATTTCCAAATTTTAGTTTGATTCTTTCTACTAGTTGGATGAAAAAAATTGAACTATTATTGAAATTAACTTATTTTATATTTGATTTCACTGTTTTGAATCTCGTAGCAGTTGAAGGATTTGCTTAGTTGTAACTTTGTAAAGAGTCATCCCTTCAATAGCTATTATTTCACTTTTCGTTCTTGCACAAGAAAATGTGGAAACCAGTAAAGAACAAATAACTTTAGAACAAGACATTTGATTCTAAGGGACAAGTCATGTACTAAAGAGTGACATGCAAAAGTACTTGTTCTTTTTAGTTTGTTTTCATTGGGCATAGCACTTCTCAGAATACTACTAATCTTGAAAGGGATGCTGAATCTTCTTTGGTGAGTTTGTGTCTTCTAGGTTTCATGAAATCAGTGATAATGAGAAAGATGAATGAGAAAAGGAAATAGACATGTTGTGTAAGTTAAAAATTTTTATTTTTTTAAAGATTTTATTTACTTATTCGACAGCGATAGAGAGATCACAAGTATGAAGAGAGGCAGGCAGAAAGAGAGGGAGAAGCAGGCTCCCTGCTGAGCAGAGAGCCCAGTGTTGGGCTCAATCCCAGGATCCTGAGATCATGACCTGAGCTGAAGGCATAAACTTAACCCACTGAGCCCCCCAGCACCCCAGAAATTTTTATCTTTTTTTAAGAAATGGAAGTTTAGTATACCATCTTTCATTAAACATATATTTTTGATTTTGTTTCTCAGTGCTCCAAAAGTATTAATTACAAAATAAATGAAGTTGCCAAAAGCACCTGAATGAATAGCTTTACATTTGCAAATTTCCATAGGTTTTAAAATGAGTGAAGAATGTATGTTCCTTTCATTCTATATACTCTATTTAGGAGAAACACAGAAAACAAGCAAACAAACAAACTTATTTTGTTTTCCCCACACAACCTCTTGCCACAATGTGGGGAACTTGGAGCTTGTTGCATTTAATTGTAGAACTTCTTCAGTAAATAAAAGGACTACTAAGGTCTGTAGAATCATGTATGTTTCCCAAACCACTCAAAATATTAAGAAATGAGTAGAAAACTTTGTATTACCAATAAAAGGGTTCTTTATTCTTTTTTCTTGAAATGTTTACAAGCCCATTCTAGATTACTTCAATGCAAATAATCATACTTTATTAAAAATTAAAAATATGGAAATGTTAAATTGGATGGAAAATTAGAGCCACAAGTATAAATGGAGGTGTTCTGAATAGTCCTTTACAAAAGCTGTTAACAACTGTTTCAGCCTGCTTTTTGGTCCATGTCCACATTGCTGATTATAGCTTTGTGTTTGAACTTTCTACATTATAATTTTTAAATTTCATGTACCTTGTAAATATCTGATTTCTCCAATGCATTTTAAGGTCACTGGAAAACAAAGAGTGTCTTTAAATTACCTGTGCGTTGATGATAGTGCCTTGCATGTAGAGTTCTATAAGAAATTGACATTGATTTTAAATGGATTATTTCACTGTATGTTTAGTATTATGTTTGAAGAGACTGAGTTTTATAGTTGTGTCTTTCTGCTTAAATAGAGATTTATATTTAGTGAAGCGGATATCCTAATGTTGAGAATACTTCTAACATCCTATGTCTCATCTACATCTCCATTTTCTATCTTATAGCCTAGTGAATTGTAAATATAGGCAGGAATTCAGAACTTTGGTTATGGAAATCTATTTTCAAAAGCAAATATTATCTTAGATTATTAATGTTCTTGGCCCATCCTTCTACTTACATCTAATATATCATGTTAAATGCAGTGGGTGTTCAAATATTTAGTGTTTGTAGGGTGATATCAATGTATGGAAGGAAAGTATTCTAAGTTAATTTGGTAAATTACAATAAAATCCATCTTAATTATCAATGTCCGATGCAGTCCTTGGTCAATCAGTCAAAAAGTCAGTTAAGGTATGGCATTACAAATATTGACACATCAATAATTTATATATCTTATGTTAAACATGTAAATGTACATTCACTATATATGCTTTTGTGTTGCAGAGAGTGTTTTCGTTAAGAGTTGTGTGTTTTGTTTTTTGCATAAAGTTTGCATAAAGGGTCATCTATCATTTTAGTTTTCTATCTACAAAACTCAGTAAGATAGCAATATTTTAGCTTTCCACAATTATACAAAGTTTTGCAAAGTATTCAACTTAGTTTTCATAATAATGATAATTCTATTTGCAATTAAAATTATCATCTTGTTAAAGATATTTAATTTAAAATGAAATTATAGAAACAATTATAATTGGCATACTGTGGCTTAGAAAGAAACACATCTCACTCATAAGAGCATACAGCTCAATAGGTTGGAGCATAAGTGCATGTGAGGTCATAAAGAAAATTCATTCTTATTTCTTAGTATGTCAGGTGCATCCATCAGTAGGTTTTATGAAAAGAAATGAAGATAAATATTTAACAATGAAGATTAATTAAGCTGGTGATTTTGTTAAATTGGGGTCCATACTGTTCATATGATGGACACAATTTCTTTAGTCTTCTA
This sequence comes from Mustela putorius furo, assembly GCF_011764305.1. Taxonomy (NCBI): domain Eukaryota; kingdom Metazoa; phylum Chordata; class Mammalia; order Carnivora; family Mustelidae; genus Mustela; species Mustela putorius. The sequence continues at coordinate 5,277,623 of NW_025421305.1, forward strand.
CAGACAGTATTTATCACAAAACAATGTGTAAGGTAGGTGGCCAGTAAAAGTTCAGTGAGTTATTTGCATAGTAGCTACTGACCCAATGTAAGCAAACCACAAAGATGCTCTCCTTTACATGTTTCTATAAGCAGAATTGTCTATTTTCAGAATTGTCTATTTTAGAATGGCAAATTAACACAACCATTGAGAGGCACTGGATCCTAAGATATTTGGACTTTCTGTCATTTTACTTTTATCACTCTTTCTAACACCTGAAACAGATGAAGGTTGGTTGTAGGCTCATTCTGTAGAAGACATACACAGTGAATCATTGAGTTTATTTTCTACATTAATCAAGGTGCTAAAAAAGTAACCAACAAATATACCATGCAAAGATTTGAGAAGACAATGGGAGAAAGCTTAGTTTTACTAGGATTTTTATGCCTAGACAAAATATAATTAAAGTGTGAGGGAAAAAAAATTCAAGGAATTTTCAAACACATATAAGATCAGAAAATATACCCCTAATGCACACTTTCTTATAAATTAAACTGAGTTTAAATCATTTTTATCCCCATTGTTGAAAGAGGACAAGAAACCAAGGAAAGTAAGACAAGTGATCCAAAATTAAGAGAACACCTAAAACAACAGTAAAAATTAATTCTAGGATGACAGATGAGTAGCTGTCCTAGTTAAGTAGTCAGTAAGATTATACAAAAATGCCTGGAACTTCAGAAAAGCAGTTGTCATACAAAATAGAAAATACTCACAAAATGATATGAACAAATTAAAAAAGTATCAAATTAGGGGCGCCTGGGTGGCTCAGTGGTTTGGGCTGCTGCCTTCGGCTCGGGTCATGATCTCAGGGTCCTGGGATCGAGCCCCGCATCAGGCTCCCTGCTCCGCAGGAAGCCTGCTTCCCTCTCTCTCTCTCTCTCTCTCTCTCTGCCTGCCTCTCTGCCTACTTGTGATCTCTGTCTGTCAAATAGATAAATAAAAAATCTTTAAAAAAAAGTATCAAATTAAAAAATACCATAATAGAAAGAACTGTAATTAGAATTTGCATAAAAGATAAAATTCCATAGAAGAACAAATATGCCATCATAGTTTATTAGTACCTTTCATCCTTGAGCTTCTAAATAAAAGGTCTTTTCTAATATCACTGGATTTCTTGATCCAGTGAAACTCTTATGAATTAAAAACACCCTTGGATTATGGCAAATCTGAAAAGCTTGCTTGTTATTTATGTGATACATATTTTTCAAAGACATTTTTTCTTGCCATCACAGTACTTGCTGACAATACCAAATAAGCCTCTCTCAATTGTCTGAGGATCCCTAGTTGATATCTAGAAATCCAACTTGAGTTCCTGGAGGTTTGTATATTGGTAGGAGTAATTATTCAACCAAATTTCCTTTACAGGGATTAGATATAATGTTTTGAGACCCTGTAATGTAGGGAACAAAATCCTTCCAATCTCACAAAAGCTACTCCATGACTTTATGCAATTTACGTAATTTATTTAGAGTAGAATCTCCTTTATTTACTTGATTTATTTAGGTATCTGCAGAAGTGGTATCATGGGTGGAGTGTGAATGTTGGGATTTGTAACATTCTAGATTTCACAAAATTCTCTGTACAGAGATAGCAGAGATAAGAAGGAGTGGATAATGGTTCTAGGGAGAGTATTTCAAGTCATCTATAAGTTTTTGTTTTCATATCCCACTCTGGGACTCTTTAATTCACCTTGCTTTTTCTAATCTTTTGGCTCTCTGAGTTTCTAGAACTCAAATCATTTCCCTGCTGAAACAAAGATATGCATTATGAAATCCCTGGAGAAGAAAGAAGAGGCAGAGATTACTTCAAGTAATAATGGCTGAAAAAGTCCCAAATCTGATGAAATACATTAGTCTACAAATCAAAGAAAATCAATGAACTCCAAATAGGATAAACAGAAAGATTCACATTGGGACACATTATTATCAAACTGTTAAAACCCAAAGATAGAGAGCCTTGAAAGCCAGAAGAGAGAAGTGATTCATCACATAATGGGAATCCTCAATAAATTTATCAAACTGTGTCTCGTCATGAAACTGGAAGACAGAAGGCAGAGGATGATATATTTCAATGGTTAAAAGAAACAAAACAAAACAAAGCAAAACAAAACAAAACACCCTGTCAACTTAGAATTCTATATTCAGCAAAACAAAACTCTTTGCAACCCCTCCTTAATATTGTTGTATCAACTTTTTAGAAAATCTTTATTTTTCAATGCCTAAAACTACATTTTCATGCATTTTCTTCTACCTGAACACTAAGCACATTAAACTCTATCCTATTTGAAAACGAGAGTGTGTGTAAAGTGTATGATTTACATTAAAAGAGGGGAGGGAGGTTTTTTTAAATTTTTAAAAAAATTTTATTTATTTATCTGACAGAGAGATCACAAGTAGGCAGAGAGGCAGGCTGGGGGCAAGGGGACCCCCGCCGAGCAGAAAGCCCGACACAAGGCTTGATCACAGGACCCCGAGACCACAACCTGAGTGGAAGGCAGAGGCCTAACCCACTGAGCCACTCATGCGTCCCCATACTAAAATTTTTTAAAGGTTTATAGTTACCACCAAACAGTGATGAATGTGTGATCTTTGCTAGAGCTGTCAAGCTAGGACCAAAAATGTCAAGGACCTAGGACCATGACTCTTAGTCAATTTATTTTCGGTTTGTGCAAAACATCTTGTGCAAAATATAGTCTATCATAAACATCATACAAATATACTAAAGAGCAGTAATATTCCTCAGAAATCCTGAAGACAGCCCTCCTCAGAGTTTGCAGAAATTTGTTTTGTGTGCTGTGAATTGTTGATGTGGTCTTGTCATTGGTAAGCAATTGTATGTGACACTATTATTTGTGCAGCTGAATTAATAGTTTCAGTCATCATCCTTTGTTTTTCCTGGAAGAGCTCAAAGCACACAAAAGAATTATACTATACATTTTAGTGAATTGTCGTTTATGATCCACAGTTTACTTACAAAAAAAAAAAAAAAAAAGAAAGAAAGGAAGAAAATGGGGGAATATATATTTAAGCTTACTTGAGTGAACAACATATTTGGAAAACCAGGATTCTTCCTGCATTTCTTTTTGCACTGTGTTGACAAGATTATATATAGTTTATAGAGATATTATATTATTAGTATGGTGCATGGTGCTATCACTTTGAAAGCCTTTCAATGTTGTCTTGAGATTGTTATGGTGAATATGAAACATGCAGACCTTCCTTTTTAAGAAAGACCATAAAACTTGAATATTAAATACACTATTTATTTATTTATTTAAATGAGGGCAAAATTAAGACACTCCAGGTAAACAAAAGCAAAAATAATTCAATACCTCTCTACCACCTTATGAAAAATGCTAAAGGAGTCCTTAGATACAAATGAAGTTACAGTAGACAGTGACTCGGATCATATGATGATATAGAGATCTCTAATAAAGGAAAATATATGGAAAAACTAAAAAGTATTATGATCTTGGCTTGTAATTCACTTTTTATTATCTACAGAATTTTTAATGCATAAAAATAAGTTTTATGACATGACTTCGATAAACCGAGTAACTCTCTTCCTCAGGTTATTCAGCAATCCATAGGTACTACCAGTAGCTATTGAAAGGAATCATGCTGTGAGTGATTGAAGTTGCTATCCTACCCTCTATATCTATAACGATGAGCTGATCAAGCCAACACTGGTGTCAGATTACCCTCACATCAGCCCCCAAACTGAAAACAATGCATTGATCACTAAGTGAAAGCAAATGTCATTTATGCCCCTTCATAATCCTTCCTATTCCCTCCCATCACATCTCATGACACATGCATACCTATATACACATATAATTAAATATATGTGTATATATAAATATATATGTATATATAAATATATATGTATATATAATTATATATACACATATATCTTTTCATCTGTCACTGGGATTAATCATGGTTTCCAGAAAATATATAGTGAACAGTGCTAGTTCCTTATCCAAATAAGTTCTTTCCTTTTTTCTTAGTAAAGAACTCCTATTTTATTCAGGTAACAGTGTAAATAGCTTTAAAAGGTTTTTCCCAGTCTATTTTAATGGGTTGACATGGCCATGTAAAAATGTCTTGCTAGTATGTTAAAAACAGCATGTATCATGTGGAAATCTTGAATAAGATCCCTCCTTAGAAAGATGGCAAAAACTCATGTGTACATCTCTTTGCTCCCTGCACTTCATCTTGCTTTCCTGCTTAGAATCCAGAAGAATCATTAGGATCCTTCCTCCACAATAAAGCAGAAACCTGGCTTAACTATGCTGGAACAAAACCAGAATAGGACGTGTGTTTCCCTAGGAAACAAGGAACTTTATACTGGATCCAGACTGCATGTCTCTGGACTTCTTTTACAATAGAGAGAAGTCAATTGATATATGTTAAGTTCCTATTTATTTTCTGATTGTTACTATTTCAAGGAGAATGCAGTTCCTATCAGATATACAGACTGATTTTTTTATTAGACAATCAAGATAATCCAGTTTAGTTTCAGAATATTAATTTTTGTTTCTATTTTACAAACTACTTTCTCCCTCTCTAAAATGGCTTAAACTATTTTCTCCAACTCTAAAATAAATTTTCTCTTATTGTTCACCTTAAAATGTATTTTTAAAACCATAGTGAGCCCTTTTAGAATATTATAAGACATAAAGCCTTCCCAGATGTGTCTCATCCATTCAAAGCCACATTTATAATTACCTCCTCTGCTTTGCTTGCATCAATTTCACCACGTATTACTATAAATGGATTCAATTCCTCGTGTAAGAACTGTGTGAGAATTTAGGATATGTAAATCCAGTTATCTATATTGTATATCTAAACACTATAACACATATCATTCACACATGCACAAGCTATTCAGGCTCAATATTAAATTCTAATTATTTAATGTCAAAAGGTCATCTAGAGAAGTACTCTTAGAGTGTCACAGATATTTTATATATATCATCCCTTCCCCTAAAAACAAGCAGGATTTTGGTGAGAATCTTGAAATAATAATACCTAATCATAGCTTATTCACTTCCAATCATTCCTAAATTTGAACCAAACATATTTAAAATGTTAATTAGCTACCTAGACAGTTCATCTGGTTAACCACCTCAATTTAAAAATGACATTTAATCAAGGGAAAATGTGAAAGAAAAATAACATTTGAGTATTGCTTTCCAGTGTTTTTCTATCTTATATAATACAGTACTCAGGGAAATTCATACATGAATTAATTCAGCCATGATTTTCCAAGATTTAATTGATGAACATTTCTATTCGAGATTTATTGGGATGCTTGAGTGGCTCAGTTGGTTAAGCGTCTGCCTTCAGCTGGGGTCATGATCCTGGGGTCCTGGTCCCACATCAGGGTCCTTGCTCAATGGGAAGCCTACTTCATCTGCCTTGCCTTTTGTTTGTGCTTGCACTCTCTTGCTCTCTCTCTCTAAAAAATAAATAATAAATAAGATCTTTTTTTAAAAAAAAAAGAAACTTATCCAAAGATCTTACCAGTCCAATCCAAAGTAAACATTTTACTAATGTAAACTAGTACAGATTCCATTTTCCTAGTTTGTGTGAATTACTGTTTTCAAACTTCCAGTCCATAATGATGAAATATCCTTTTCTCTGTAATCTAAATCAACTTTGTCTACGATGCCTTTCTACCTTTCTCTAGCTCACTTCCACACCTATCCCTCAGTGTCTATTTCCACTGTTACCTTGCTGGTGCATGGCCTTAATTATTGTACCACAAGAATTTAATGTTACTGGCTTTCTTCCATGTTACCTGACCCAGAATTTACAAAGTCTCTCTATCGCATAAAGGTAAAAGTCACCTGGTTGAAAAGGTTTCCGTAATTTCTTCTATGCAATTTGTTACCAGCTGCTAATACATACTCTCTGTTGTAATCACATAGTAAAGTCTTCGAAACTTTCCTGTGACTTTTTTATCCCAAAATGTGTGTTTGCTGTATATTGTGGTTTATAGCCTCACATATCTTCTCTTTGGTTTGTGTCTCCAGTGGAAATATCAGATCTTTGTGCTTTCTTAAGTTCTTCCCATTCCCTAATCATTTTTTTTTAATGTTACCAGTCATTTTTCATTATCAATAGCACTTCCTCTTTGCTTCTAATCAGTTACCTCATTGTGTACATAATGGTATGTGAGTGGTTTTATGCTTCTTAAATGGAATTTAATTTGTGGACTTTGTGGGCTTCTCATTTAAGACTTTTGTCTCTCAATGCTTGTTTGGTTGTTGTGCTGTGCTGTTAGATATCTGAATGCTTGTTTAGAAGAGAATGGCAGAGTAAGTTCAAGATGAAAAATTATATTACTTAATAATAAGAGTGATATTAAATTTATGGGCATATATTTAGTGGTTGTGGTATTCCCAAAGATCTTCAATATTATCTGATATTATCCAATGAAATATTCACAATAATGTTTGAAGATAAGTATCATAATTCTATATTTACAAAAGAGGAAATTAAAATTGAAAGGTCACTGTTTGCCATAAGTCACCTACTCTGCAAATGACAGTACAGAAACATACACTCAAACCTATCTGACCTGAAAGCTTATTTTATTCCAACACAAAGCTTCAAGTTGTTATCAGCAGTAAGGAAAGGTTTGGGTCTGAAAATAAGAGGAATCATTTGAAAGTCATGCTGAAGAAATTGTTTTCTCCTATCACTATGGTAGCACAGTAACCTGGAATCCTAGAAAAGAGGAACATGAGATATTCTATATTTAATATAATAAATAGATCAAAAAGAAGTATCAGTCTTCTTTGCACTGGAATTTTCAAGGAGCTGAAGTTTTTTGTATCTCTCCCTCTCACTTTTGGAAGCAACAGCTGAGCATAATAAGCAGCTATGTGGACATGGCAGCATTTTATTTGAAGAAAAGAAACTTCTCATTTGTTTCAAAAGTAATAACAACAAAATCCTTTAATTCTTGATGGACAATTTAGAAATATGATGAAAATAGGATCTCTGCATAATTAATTTGTCTTGTGGCTAATAAACACAGGTTGATTGCACTTACAAAGTCAATCACAAATTAACAAGATAACCCTTATGTAATTAACCCAGTACAAATGCACAGATTAATCAGTGGTTCCCATCACTGACAGCCTTGTTTGGGGGAAAAAAAAAAGAATCCCTCACATCTAAAACCAAACAACAATAAAAGTGAACATGAAGTGAAAGGTGTTAATCCTATTGGTCTTTTAAATCATTTAAAAATTACATATATGAGACATTGTAAGTATTTTTAAATTTGTTATGTCTAGTATTGGTATTCTGCTGGGAAGTTTGGATCCTTACCAAAATATTAATGGAATTTTATGTAATAAAATATGAGAAGATTAGCATTGGATTTGTAATCTAAGTCTCAATTATGCTTGAGGGCACATTGAGTCATTTACCTATATGGCCAAAGTCAGAACAGCAGGTAGCAACTATAAGATATCCACATGTTGGGGTATAGGAAGTATAGTTGATTTGTGGAAATATCTGCTTATATATTTAATTTTCCCCTTTTTTCATGTGTTTATTTTGCTTCATTGAAGAAGAGTCAAAAAAGAAACTATCATGGGAAGTGCTCTACTTGAATTAGTCCTTTACAATCTCACTCTCTTACCTAATTGCAGGCCTTTAGAAATAAAAAAAAAAAAAAAAATTGTACCCAGATCATGAAAATCATCACTGACATTTTTAGGGCTTGAATTTGGAAGTTATATATGGCCAGTCATAAGTACTCAGCATCACTGGTGATTCCTTGAAGAAAGACATTCTATATGTACAAAAATAGATATCAATTCCCTTTGACGAGTTAAATATAATTCAAATTTCAAAGGTAAACACAATAGGAAAAGGATTAACAAACATGTAGAAATATGTTCAAATTGATGAATTTACTACTGTTAGTAGTAGTACTGTTTAGTTTTGATACATTTATAACAATATTAAGTGTTAGAAAAGATATGGTTATTTTCCAAATTTTCCCAATTGACTTATTCAGTGCCACAACTGAATTAGTTTTAATCTACCATAGTCAAGTCCCATTTAGTCCCATTCAGCCTGGATGTCCTGGCTACTGTAGAAAACAGGAGTCTATTGTAAATAATGACAATTTAAAGATGGAAGGGCTCTGGAAAATAACATAGCTTCACCTTCCATTATGAACATGGTAATATCCTAGAAAAGCTAATCCGACTAATGTTGTAGACTATTTATTATCCTAAATCAGCACCTTCCAATTCCTTTTATTTCATTCTCTCCATAATATTGTGCCATTTACCAAATGTATTTGTTACTCTGACTGATTAAGAGATTTCAATTTTCAGTCTGTAGTAACACTATAGTTAAGAAAGTATTTTAAGGGCGCCTGGGTGGCTCAGTGGATTAGGCCGCTGCCTTCGGCTCAGGTCACGATCTCAGGGTCCTGGAATCGAGTACCGCATCAACAGGGAGCCTGCTTCCTCCTCTCTCTCTGCCTACTTGTGATCTCTCTTTGTCAAATAAATAAATAAAATCTTTAATAAATAAAAATAAAAATAAAAGAAAGTATTTTAATTTGCAAAGTCTTAACTGGAAGAATTTATTCCATCTTCTGGCAACATTATCTGTATATCTAAAGCCATAGTCAAGTCCTGAGGGTACTACCTCATTACAAAGTGTGCTAGAGTAAAAAATACTTGGAACTAGAGAGGAAGAGAAAGCTGTGAAATCCAACATACATTAAATGTGTTATTTTTTGTTAAATGCATTATTTGATCAACAGAACATGTCAAACAATCTCATTGTTAGCTTGCTTTATATATTTTAGAATACACTAAATTAAGACTTGATATCTCTAGTTGGAGACATTACAAATAACCATCATCATCATCATATCCTGTTCATGTCATTAATTTCGTCATAAGAGTTAATTTCATGAAAACAATTTTTGCCTTTTATAAGAAGTCAGTTAAGCTGCATTTATAAATTCAACTTGACTGTTACCTGTAGAATAAATGTATGTGTACTTTGAATCAATATGATACAATTTAAGCATATCTTGGTTACAACAAACTCAGTAGTCATCTAATTAAAAACAAGCTCTTATAGTTGATTTTTTTCCTACCAAAATTAAAAAATGTTTATTTCTCCTTACTAAATAACATATTTTCCCTGCAAAATATATATGCACAATCAGCTATGATAAAGCTAATTTATTTCAAATCTCCTTGTTAAATGAAGAAAAGAATAAAAAATAAAAGAATAAAATAAAAGATAATTAAATAATAAATAAAATTAAAAATAAATAAAAATAAAAGAATAGCAAGCAGAAATAATCAGAGAATATCTTACATTGCATAAAAACTCTTACTTGCTCTGCATAGCCACTGTGGATACAGGGGAATATATCTCCTATAGGCTTAATCCATAGTGAAACACTTCATTTAAGGAAACAGAATTCATGAGTAGTATCATGTTGCTCTAGCACTTATATAAAAATCAGGGTATTTCCAAATAATCATATCAGAAAATATAATTATATCAGAAAATATCCTTTAAATAAAATACACATACTTATCACCAAAGCATGTAATATTTCTTTCTTTCTTCTTTTTTTTGGGGGGGGGCATTAGACCAGTGTGGGGGAAATAAAAAAGTAAGCTATTTTTAAAGTCATTATACTAAGTAAAACTATTGACAGGAATGACTAAAATTCTTATCATGATGGTTACTGCCATCATAGGATGTAAAGAAGTGTTAAGTTTTGTAGAATTAAAATTTTATTTCTCAGTACTCTCATCACGTTTTTGCATGCATATATTTTTTTAAGGTTGAGCTAAAAGCTAGACTTAGTCACACTGTCACTTACCTGCAGCAAATATAGAAATCTGATTATCATGTTAGTCTTGAAATATACTAAATAATCATCGTAGCTATTAGATGAAATACATAGAAAACATTTTCTGGGGGCGCCTGGGTGGCTCAGTGGGTTGGGCCGCTGCCTTCCGCTCGGGTCATGATCTCAGGGTCCTGGGATCGAGCCCCGCATCGGGCTCTCTGTTCGGCAGGGAGCTTGCTTCCTCCTCTCTCTCTCTCTGCCTGCCTCTCTGCCTGCTTGTGATCTCTCTCTGTCAAATAAATAAATAAAATCTAAAAAAAAAAAAAAAAAAAAAAAAAAAAAAAAAAAAAAAAAAAAAAAAGAAAACATTTTCTGAGCTATACTGTTAAGAAGCCTGCCCTATACTATATAATATATATATAGTATTAAATAGTTTATATATATATATATATATATATATACACACACACACACACACACTATTTAAGGATGTGTTTCTTTGGTATCTTAAAACACTGTGTTTCTAAGGTTTATTCTCTAGCATTAGAATAATAACATTTATCTATAATCCAAAATTCATAACAAAATAAAATAAATGTAAAAAAGTTTATCTTCAAATTTATAACCATTTAAGTCATACTTGCTGAATCATACATGATCAAAACAAATTGCTATACCTTTAATTGAAAAAAAACCCACAAAAGCAAATTAAAATTTTGTATTAAGTCCATGGAAGTCCAAACTAGGGATTAGGGAGAAAGGTCTTACATAGAGCATTTTATTTGAGAGAAGAAATTACATTTTGATGAGCAGATTCAAATCCTGACACACTTCCAAATTATCCTATATAATATCCTTCTTTATGTATATATGTATTGAAAAATCAGCAGCAGTCAATCTTTATTGAGTTAAAATTTATCATGCCTACAGAAAAGACTTTAGATCAGATACCATGGTTCTTTTCAGATTCTAGCCAACTTTGACATCTGGGATATGTTTATGTCACCCAAAAAGCCATCAAAATTCTAGATTCCTTCAAATAGAAATAATTTCAAGTTATATTTTTATGGTTTTTGTTGCTTTATTATAACTATTGTTTTGTTATATATGGAAAAGTCTCAGGATTCAAGAGTGAAAATATGAGATTTTGAGAACATGAACTCAATGCACAAAATCAGAAAAATATAAAAGAGTTTATTTAGAAATTTGGAGAAATGCAATAATTTCAGTATGAGTAGGACATGTCATGTTTGTATTTGAGAGTATGTATGCTGTCCTAGAGCTGGGAATTTGAGGAAATAGAAATTAGAGAGAGATGCTAGAGCCAGATGATGACAAACACTGCTATCCCAAGAAACTTGGACTTTGTTCTCAAAGCCTCAAGGAAGTGGTGAATGGTTCTAAGCACCAAATCAATATATTAAAATGGTTTTTTAAGAACTTTTAAAAAATATGGTAATTCTTTAAAATAAATTTAAAAATATGTTCACTTGTAACACATGTTAAAGGAAGGCAAAACACAAAACAGAATAAAATCGATCTTCATTATTTATTGGGCTGGGTTTTGTTAAAAAGGGAAGTAAAATAAATGATATAATTTATTTATTTATTTATTTTAAAGATTTTATTTATTTGACAGATAGAGATCAGAAGTACGCAGAGAGAGAGAGAGGAGGAAGCAGGCTCTCCGCGGAGCGGACAGAGAGCCTGATGAGCAGAGAGCTCGATTCCAGGACCCTGGGATCATGACCCGAGCCGAAGGCAGAGGCTTTAACCCACTGAGCCACCCAGGCACCCCAAATGATATAATTTAATCTTTCAATGTTTGCCCCTCAATAAATGAACTTGATACCAGAGGAGTTAAATTTTACTCAGATTTTAATTTATTTCAGGCTACCCACATACTTATTAACTAATAGTTCTCTTCAAAACAGAATTAATTTTTATTGAAGATTCTGTTATCATATAGTCAAAATAATTAAAATTATAAAATTAATAATAACATTAATTAATTAATATCTGCTGTTTTAATTATTACAACTATCCTAAGAAGTAGTTCTTAAAGGTTTAGTCCCCCTGTATACTACCTATTATAGTGGCTGAAATGAAAACAGTTAACCTTTTCTCAAGATTAATACATTTGTGCAGAATTGAGCATTCTGTAGAACATAATTGCTATATTTATGTATTAGTTTATCCTTTTTTTCCTTACTACTCAGTTTTTGGTCCTTTCTATTCTTATGATGTATGTTGCCAGAAAATCAGGAGGTCCAAAGGAGTCAAATAACGGCATTAATTTCCCTGCTAGCCTGGTAAAAAAGAAGACAGGAAGATGGGATGAATTTTCCCCTCTTCCAGAGACAGTAATAAATTTTGTATTCTTGTCCCCCTGCATAAAAATGTTAATACCTGGAACCTTCTAACATCTTACTTTAATTCTCACCTAGATTTTGTGGTGGTACAAAAATTCATTATTTAATTGTATTTTAAATTGTTATTAAGCATCCTTTAGCATAGCACAATCATTCACATCATACACTTTTCTACAGTGGATAAATCTTTAAATATGAATGCTGAGGGATAGGGAATAAGGGACAACAATTGTCTATGGAAACCTTTTCTTCGAGTATTGCGTGTGCAAGTAAAAACTCTGAATTTGAAACCATCTAAACAGTTCTATCTATGGTTACCAACGTCTTCCATTTTCCTAACCTTAACATCATTCTATGCTATCTTCATATGTGATTTTGTCTTCACGGCTGTTTTATACTTAGCTCTAGTTCATGCTTCTCTCAATGCCAGACCTGATTATCCCAATGCTTACACTGAAATTCCTTTTAGAAACTGAAAGACATTTTTCTTTTTTTTAGGGGACGACTTAATTGCTGACTCTTGATATTTCCTTATGTGTGCATAGAAATCCAATAGCGGGAAAACTCCTGACCTCGTTCCATATTTTATTCCATTACAAAGACAATGAAATAATTTATCTGACTGGAAAACCAGGGAAGAATAAACCAGTGATGTATAAGGCAGATACAGCTCTCTTCACATTGGAACCAAAGAATCATCAGAGAGCATGGCTTCTACCTTGCCCCTTGCCTAAGTCTCTCATTGTGTATTTTTTTTTCTTTGCCACACAATGATATAGAGGACAAAATTTAAATTCACATACAGCAATAGAATAGAAATGTTTTTATTTTTGTATTTAATTTGCTTTGAGAGTCGTGTAACATAGAGAGGCAAAACAAATCTTGCATAAAAACAGTAAACACATTTTTAAAACCTGCAAACCTTAGCAATCAACATGATTTAACATATGTTACAAGATGACACATTCGGCCTTCAAAAAGTTAATGCTTTATGCTGTCGTATAGACCTGAATTGATTAAATGAGGATAAACTAAGATAAATTAAAAGTTCACTGTTAGCCATGATATTAAATCCTTCTCAATCTGGCCTATCAATTCATCTCCCATTCTGCAAAATGCACACTCAAAAGTAGAGAATATATATTCAAAGTTAGCTCTCACAATAAGGGTCAGAGTTTTATTCTAAAGATTTTAAAACAACAAGGATACAAAAGTATTTCAAGGGCGTATCATTCCCCACAGGAGATCTAATTAGTTGCTTGTGGTCATCCTGGGCATTCTACTGAATACATCTGTCCTCCTAGATGTCCAATATCCCTCCATCTGCTTTGTCAGCTATATTCTTAAAGGCACAACATGAAAATAGTGAAATCCACAAATAAAAAGCTTGTGTCTCAAATAGAAAATTCAGAGAACAGAATGAAACGGGAATAAATGATGAGAAAGAGCTCTAATCAATGATGTTAAAAAGAATACAAGCTAACTGTCAAAAGCACAGAACTGATTACATCTAGAAAGTTACAAACAAACAAAAAAATGAGCTTAGGATAGAAGTTCTCATAAAGCACCAGGGGGTGGGAAGAATGCCTGGGTTGTAATGCTTTGTTCTTGAAAATAAACAAACTTATGTAATGGGATGGTTTATATGTCACTGGTTTCTGACTAGAGCTCTAGTCTTATTATTTTAATTCTACCAAGAGTCAAGTTCTGATCCAGTGTTATATATTCTGTTAGCAATACAAAAGAGAAAAATATTGTGCCAAATTCTGGTAGTATATGAATTATCTTTCCTCATAAAGTTCATCCTGCCAACAAAACATTAAACCCAAATCAATAAGTAAATAACTCCAGGAAAATATAGTTGAAAATGAATTGAAACAGAGTTGAAGTGTAGAGGACAAAAATAAATCCTTTTACAATACAGAGAGCTTTCTGCCTTACTTCAATCATGGAATGCACCCGCATATAACTCACTTAAAATTGTGACGTTTGTGAATTATAGATCTTTCAGACATGAGAAATACTAGTTAAAAAATGCACATACTTTACCTTATTCTCCTTTTAAGAGTTCTTTAAAAAGTAAAATGGAAGTGTCTGGATTTTCTGGTTGTTTTGTTTTGTTTTGTTTTTAAATCAATCACAATTGACATTACACAATATCTATACTTTATACTTTAAGAATTAGAGCTGAGAAGGCATGATCTGTTAGGTGTTTTGTGGAACTTCTTGAAAGGATCATGTGAAGCACACTTAAAAGTCTTATTTATCTTATAACCAAGTAGAAAGTTGATGCATCATCTGCTTGATAAAGAGCCCACATGTTTTAGGGAGAACAGAGTGGGAAGAGGACAAATAAAATTTTATTTAATAAATTAGAATGTCCGTTTTCCTTAATCAAAAACTGACTTTAGTAGAAGATATTATAAGCCAGTTGAGAAAGGTGGTTAGAATAAATGGTAGAAATCTACAAAGAAAATAAATGAAGTATATACTATACAACTGTAAAATATAGTCTAGTAGAGAATTAAATTATTGGAAATTTTGAACTACATATCATATGAGTATGATGATAAAATTATATTCTAGGCCACTGGCCAGATTACCTAAATGAGGCTGCCAAATTAAGGCAAATCGTAATAGACTGATGGAAGTCCTCAGCCTAACAACTTTTTCATTAACACATGACTGCTTCCAATAAATTAAAATAAAATTGGCCATATTAACTATTCTTAGAACAACACAGGAAGTCTAGAGAAATATATGATAGCCTTTCATATTATAAATGTGCTACAGTTTTGGGACACCTGAGTGGCTCAGTTGGTTAAGCATCTGCCTTTGGCTCAGAGCATGATCCCAGGGTCCTGGTATTGAGCCCCACGTTTGGTTCCCTGCTGAGTGGAGGGTCTTCTTCCCTCTCCCTCTGCCTCTCTCCCACTCCTGTTATTTCTCTCTCTCTCTCTCTCAAATAATTTTAAATCTTTTTTTTAAGTGCTACACTTTTATTATTACAAGCATCTAAGAAATTCTGAATAAGGAATATGTGTGTATATATGCACACATGTACATGTATATACATAATCATATGTAATATATTGCACATGCATATATGTATGGTTATTTGCATACACATATACATGAATAAACACACATATACACAACTATGCACAAACATACATACAGGAGCACATAAACAATTATATGTAAGGTGCAGAGAATATATATAGACTGAATAGTGTTCAGAGAATAAATATAGACTGAATATGATAAAATGGCAGGGGACTAAAAGTAGGGAAAACTGGCTTAAAAGCTAATAGACTAGATAGGACTCAAGAATTTGCTATTTGAAAAAGGCCAACTTTTAAACACTTTCAGAAATTTACTATTTTTAGGCCCTGCCCTCTCCCTTAGCAGCCAAACTTGACAAGAGGAATTGATTTTCTTTCTTTTTTAAAGATATTTATTTCATAGAGAGAAAGAAAGACAGGCCAGGGGGAGGAGCAGAGAGAGGGGGAGAGACTTTCAAGCACACTCCACATTGAGTACAGAGCCCAGTGGAAATTTGATCTCACTGAGATCATGACTTGAGATCATGACTTAAGCTGAAACCAAGAGTTGGGTGCTTAACCAACTGAGCCAACCATAAGCCCCGAGAATTGATTCTAAATGTGGTAACTACAAATATGTTCAGTATACAGGTGAAAAAAGGTACTAGTGTTTCTATCGTTTGGAGGAAATGAAAAATCCTTTCTACTTTACCTCTGGTCACATTCTCCTAGCTTAATCCACAAATTAGGAGTATCATCTTCCAAATGTCTCCCTTAAACTAGTATATACTAAAAAAGAAACAGGTATTTAGTTAGAGTGGTATCTGACCTTTTAGTCATTTCTGATCAGTATCAATTACTTCAGATATTGTGCTTTTGGATGTCATAGAGGGAAAAAAAAATTAGTTACAGGAAGAAAATGGAACAGCAAAATTTTATAATCTCCCCCACCAAAGGTTACTAGAATAAGGTGGGAATTGCTGTGATGATGGCATGCCAAAATTGGGACCCAGGGAGTAAAGAGATTCTAGAAATCATGAGAATAATATTTAAATCTTCTTTAAATTTTTTTAAAAATAAGCACCAACTCACGGGAATTTGTTTTTTTTATTGTATCTGTTCAAGGGCCCTATAAACAGAAGGATTCCCATATTCATTATTTAGTTCAAGTCCTGTTCTCTATAGTTAAGAGACTGTATACCATTATGCTCTATAAATTTTGATGTTGTGTGAAGTGCAGATTTTGGAGAATAATCTTGGTTTCTAATAGTACCAAAGTGTATAACCTCATATCTTTGATTTTCTGTAAGTGTTCTAAATTGGGGATATGAATTACTAACTTCCAAAGCTAAAATTAATAAAGATATGAAAACTCTTCAGTTTTTCTGGTTAGGCATTCACAAGATAACAATCCAGTGCTATTATCTTTCAAATTGATAGAATGCCTTGTGAAAATTAATAATTTAAATAAGTACTTAAAAACACTTAAAAATTGTAGCAGTGAATTCTAATACAATTTCATTTTAGTCTCTTATATTTCTAACATATTAATATTTCTAATATTAGTCTAATGTATGTTTCTAAGTTAAAGCTAATGGTTTTGGTTTTCCGCAGGTCAATTTTTGTTCATTATGGTGTTATTTCATGTATATCAAACGTTGGAACTCTCAGGATTTATTCCAATCCTATACTCAGATACTAAATTGAAAACATTTTTTGTAGAAGTTCTATCTGTGCTTAATTCCACCCTTTGAATTTGTGTGTATCTTCAATCTTCTATCTTCCATTTCAATTTTGAAAAAAATAGCTAAAGGATAGCGACCACCAATTTCAATTTCCAACACTTATCTGCCTAATCACATCACATTATCAATTCATAGTTGGATGTTAAATCTCATAAAGCACTTTTGGTGAATTAATGTTTTTATCTAGTTTTTATCTATCCTTCCAATGAATTGAAGCATTGAGCACTCACCGATCAAGCCAAATATATACTTTGGAAAGGAGTATACTCTGTGTGGTGTGTGTTACTTAATGCGCCAAGGTGAAAAAAGTGTGTGTGTGTGTGTGTGTGTGTTTAATAAACTACACTTACCCATCTAAATAAGTTTGGAGGATGATCTTGTTATTCATGTTCTTAACAGGTCAGTAGTTCAAATTTTAAGCTTTTACTTCTTTTAGCATCCTGTTCTTTCCATCTTATCTGATGAGAATTTAAGATATTCATTTATGTGCATATATGCATGTGAGTGTGTGAGTGTGAGTGCATAGGATGGTAACTAGACTGTAGAATGTGCTCCAGGGCATTAGTTTGAATAAATATTTATTAAGGGTAAACTACTTCAACTGATACTTACTTGCATAAGTTGTTCCTTAGGGGTTAGGTGCTTAGAGTCTCCTTCAGGGATATTGCTTTGCAAAAGCTGTTTGCATTTAGATTCCCTTTAGGAGATGTTAATTGCTTGAGCTGTCATTAGAATGTGGAGATTTAGATCCTGTTAAAGTAATACCCTAGAGTGTGACTGAGAGGAACTGCTGAGATGAATGTGAATACATCTGAATCCTGGAGTTGTTTGCTCTAGGGTGGATAAACCCAGAAATGAACTGTCTCACAGAATTACTAGAAGGTAAGCTCCCTGCAACCAGGCATTTTTCTCATTATTAATTTATGTGTACAATTTAGGAATATACCTAGTTTATGGAAGGCAATTTAATAATCTGTTAGATGACTGAATGAATATAAAAGGATTTTTGGCAATTACTATTTATCCCTTGGCAGCTATCTATCATGAAATAAAAAATTCTTAGTAACAAATTTTATACTTTCAATATTCTTTACACCATGAGAGACATGTTGGATCTACTTCTGATGCATCCATCATTTTGTGCTATGACGAATATACTCATTTTTTATCCCTTAGTATCCTTTACTGTGATAATTAATACTGTGTATCAAATTGGTTAGGTTATAATACCCATAGAACCCCTTTGGACTCAAAGCTGCAGTGTCAACTCTTGATAGTCTGCCCTGCTAATTTCAGACTTGCGAATGTTCAAGACCATGTAAGTAAATTCTTTACTCCTCCAACCACTGATTCTTTTTTACTGGACAATCTGACTAAAACACTTACCTTAAGTGATTTTTTTGGCAGTCAGATTCTGCTACGCAGGAAAGATGAATATACTGAAATATTTTGTCTTCATTTTTTAAAAAGTGGTAATCTAATCTGTATGTAGTCTAAGTGTGACAAGTCCTAGGGTAGTGACAGGACAAATTTCTATTTCCCTATGACAGTTTTGTCCAATCCTTCTGTCCCAAATTACTGAGATAGAACATAATAACTGTGATGAAATCTGGGACTAGATCAGTGTGAGGTGGTTTTATCTCTACCACTTATTTCAATAATATGGCCAGGTTTCCTTCTTAAAGTTCCTTAGTATCCTAGCAATATATTGAGACCAAAATATATTAAACTTTTAAAATGTGAAAATTGAGAATTATTTTGTATAACTGCAATAAACTAAATAATGTCCCCCATTGATGTCCATGTTTTAATCCTTGAACCTGTGAATGTTACTTTACATGGAAGGTGGAATTAAATTTGCAGATGGATTAAGATTGCTTATCTGATATGATGAAGATCTTTAAAAAATAACTTTCTCCTGAATTATCCCTGTAGACTGAATATAATCACAAGAGTCCTTGAAAGCTTAAGAGGCAGGCAGAAGTGAAGGTGAAAATGATAAGATTCAGCCTGCCATTGCAGCTTTGAAAATGAAGAGACCATAAATCTAGGAATCAGATCCATAGAAATTTTGTGTTGTTTTGATCCACTCAATTTGTGAAAATTTGTTATAAAAGTAATAGAAAATAAATACAACTAAGACTTAAAATGTAATGATTCCAATAAAATAAATATCTGCCATAATTTTTACTGTATACTATGTGTGAAGCATATTTTAGTATTGTAATAGTGTCTTAAAATTTACTAATACCTAAAGTATCTACACAGGCACATTCTGGATGGTCAGCCAGAATAATGAGATCATTTCCCAGTTTCCCCTACCTCCTATGTGGCCCTGTGATTAAGTTTTTGCCAATGGGATTTAAGTAGAAGTACTGTATGCAATACCTAGAAAATGTTGTTAAAAATAAAAACAAAAGGTGCTTCTCCAACTTTTTCTTCCTGCTTTCTGGAATGTGGTCAAGATGTCTGGAGCTTGAGCATCCACCATGGACCATAGGATCAATGATACGTGTTAGAGAAAGCAAAACAAAAAGATGGAAGGAATTTTTGCCTCTGATAATTGTAAAGGTGCTTTACCAGTTTGTACTCGGTTTTTATGAAATTGGGTTCGGATTACATTAAGCAGCATATAATTGAGATCCTTAATATTGCAGTCAAACAGGGCTTCTGTATTGTACACCTCTAA
The DNA here is from genome assembly GCF_011764305.1 of Mustela putorius furo. Lineage (NCBI taxonomy): Eukaryota > Metazoa > Chordata > Mammalia > Carnivora > Mustelidae > Mustela > Mustela putorius. The sequence continues at coordinate 5,297,373 of NW_025421305.1, forward strand.
GAACACCATTAGATAGCTGGAGAGAGCACATCAAGGTATGGAAAATTCAGCCTTAGTTTTATAGTGCATAGAGTTTACATGCATTCCAGTGTGATGGCATTCCCTGGAGTTGTACATTGCAGAGACTTCATTGCCAAATCAAATTTTAAAACAATTAAATTATTATAATCAGGTTTTTCCTTGTCATGTGGTGACATACTAGACATTAAACAAGATTTGTTAGACTCTAAGAATGCATCAATCCTGTAAAATTTTAGTAACTGAGTTCCATGATAAAAATGACTTTGAAACTCTCCACACTATGTTCTGTATTTCCCGGTCATTACTGACCTGTAATTCTTATTAAGATACAATTTGCTTTTCTTCAACTGCCTTGGGACCTAGAATAGCCATTAGTGAATACTTCAGCAGTGATATCCCTCCCCAGTATTGATCTGCTGTTGGCAGATTCACTTTACTAACAGAACACATCACCAGGGTTTTGTGTTATATTCACCATAAGGAAAAGCACCAACACATTGCACACATATTGCTTTGACAGAAACTCTTTTCCAACATATTTAATGGCATAAGTGTCAATGATATTTTGATGACTGTTTTCTACTCCAGTGGTATAAAAGTAAAATAATTTTAAAAAGAAAAATAATCTAAATCTTCATCACACCCCTATGAATATAAAATCATCCAACCTGTTCACTGAGGACATTTAGAGATTATTCAAATACACATTCATTTCCTAGCCACTGTTTGTAATTTCTGCTCACTAGTGATTTTAATTCCATGCAATCACTGGTTATTGTGAAATGATATTTCAGTAATGTGACCTTTGATGTTTTTTTTTTAATACAAACATGTTTTTAACAAAGATTAGATGGGGAAAAAACATAATAATCAGAATTTATGAGGAAAAATGCACTAATATCTTGCTCCTTTAGAATATAAAAGAGGTGTTTAGAGTTGGTATCTTGAAAACTTCCTCCTAAACATTCTTCAGTTTTCAAATCATTGATATCAGAAAAAATCCTGGCATCATTTCAATTCTACACTTTCAGAAATATTTTTCTCATACTCTTTAATGTCTCTGCACTCTTGTGAATAACACATTAAGGTCCGTATTCCTTAAGGAAGCTAGAGAAGCTAATATCTCTATAAAGACAATAGTTTATGTTAATAAAGTACCTATTATTTCCTGAATTCTGATTTTAGCACTTCCTACTACTTAAAATACTATGTGATACATATTTTTGTTGTCATCATTGGGTAGATGAAGATAATTGTGGTTTAAAACATACAAACACAAGCCTCACATCATATTCTTAATAAAGCTATAGTGCTGGGACTTAAATCCACACGGTTTATCTCCAGGTTCTTCTTATAAACCACTGCACCAAGAATCAAGAGCAGCCTGGAAACTCAGCAGAATAGTTAGTAGAAAAATTATCATAATTTTTTATCTAGTTAAATAGCTTAGTGGTTTTGTTGACTATGCAAGTAATGTATATGTTTTATAAAATAGATTACCATAGAGAACTAATTAATATATATCAGCAGTTAGCAAAATATGGCCCCAGGGAAAAATCTGGCCTCTTGCCTGTTTTTATAAATAAAATTTTAGTGGAACACAGCCGCGTTCATTAATTTAAGTATTGTCTATGGCCATATTTGTGCCATAAGGACAGAATTTAGTAGTTGTAACAGAGACCATATGGACCACAAAGTCTAAAATATCTACTAACTGCCCCTTTACAAAAAATATTTGCAAACATCTGATGTAGATTATTTTCATCATATAAGGCTTCAAAGAAGTAATTTGACTTCTATAATAAGTTGTAAAACTAAAGATACCATTCTAAACTAATCAATAATTTTTAAATGTTGAACAATCTAATTAAAGGAGTGAATTATCCTTCTTATCTTCATGTAGAAGATATCACAAAATTTTTGTCAAATAGAGATAAAAGAAGATGTAGTCAGAGTGTAAGAAATATACAGATATATCTAGAAGTTTATTTTAAAAATATTTATATCTACCACTGTTTAGATGAACGCTTGTCATATAATAGATGCTAATTAAAATACTTGATGAACAAATACATTTGTTTAAAGACAACAGATTCTACTACATTCATATGTAGAATAAATTAAAAGCATTAATTATCCAGAAAGGATTAGATATTACCAATACACTTACTATTAAAAAATTCTGAATTACTGAATAAATTAAGAAAGGCAATTTCTAGTGTTATAAAAAATTGAAGCTACATAAAATTATAAGAGAAAAAAAGGAATCCCTTTAAAGAGGGCTTCTTTGAAGAAATAAATTAAATAGAGATAAATGTAAGGGCAAAGCATAATAGCCAGAAGAAAGCTCAGATAAGAAAGCCATTGAAGGATAAGAAATTTCATTTGAAATCTAAGAAAAAACTCGTATCTCTATTTTCATTTAAAATGTAAAGATTTAACAGTTGTCAAGGAATTCACAGAGCTATCTTAAATAATTATGCATGGTATCTTTGCAAAAACAAAACAAAAAAAAGGTTTTCTCTAAATTATAAACCATTAGGAGAATACTAAGGAATCCTCTATATTATTATGCCTTATGGAACAAACAAATAGTAAAAGTCACTGATTAAATTTAAATCAAGAATATAGATTTTAGGTTTTAGGACCGTGAGATCACAAGTAGGCAGAGAGGCAGAGAGAGAGGGGGAAGCAGGCTCCCCACTGAGCAGAGAGCCCAATGTGGGGCTTGATCCCAGGACTCTGAGACCATGACTTGAGCTGAAGGCAGAGGCTTAACCCACTGAGCCAGCCAGGCACCCCTTATTATAGCTTTTTTTTTTTTTTAAATCCTGATAACTAAGGGGGAAAAAAAAGAAATGCAAATCATCACATAATATTTATTTTAAGAACATGTCATTCTGATTTAGACTAAGTTTATCCCAATATATTAGCTCTCTTAAGCAACTCATCACATCAATCACCAGCATTAATATTTGAATTTGGGAAATTTGAAATATTTATTCTATCCTATAGATTCGTATCTTGATAAGGAAGGCTTTTATACAGTTTTTTTTCAAATTATTACTATAAGTAAATTTAACATTTATCAAGCAATACATAAATTCTGGACAGTATTCTAGAGCTTTACTCCCTCTATCATCTGTCAGCTATTAGCTCTGGTTACATTACCAGGTATTACCTGTTGAAAGAAATATTGATTGTCTTACATAATGGAAAAGAGAAGGTATTCTAGTTTTTGATGAGTCCATATACAGAAGTACCAGGTTTTCCCACTTCACTAAATTTCCTTGGGGCCTCTGGCGACACATCTATGTGGTTAAGGAGAAGTTCGTGTTCCTTGACTGTTTATTAAAAAGGTGCATCCCCGAAGATTGGATAAGCACAGAAGCTTTCAGATGAGACTGACTCAAGTAAGATTCTAGGTTAAGCCACTGATTAACTTTGGTTTACATTATTTACCAATTTTAAACCTCACATTTCTCATTTATTAAATAAAGTGAGTGTATATATTACTCATCAATCAGAAAGGATGAATACTTGCCATTTACATTGGCATGGATGGTGCTCGCTTCGGCAGCACATATACATTGGCATGGATGGAACTGGAGGGTATTAAGCGGGGTGAAATAAGTCAGTCAGAGAAAGACAATTATATGGTTTCACTCATATGTGGAATATAAGAAACAGCACAGAGGATCATGAAGGAAGGGAGAGAAAACTGAATGGGAAGTCGTCAGAGAGGGAGAAAAACCATGAGAGACTCTTAGCAATTGGAAACTAATAGGGTTGCTTCAGGGGAAGATGGTGGGAGATGGAGTGGCGGGGGGATGTGCAATAAGGAGGGGGCGTGGTGTGATGAGCAGAGTGTTACACACAATTCATGAATTGTTGAAGATAGCATCGGAAACTAGTGAGATACAATAGGTTGGCTAATTGAATTTAAATAAAAAAAATTAAAAAAAATATGTTAGTTTAAAAAATGAGTATATAGATGAAATAAAGTATATAAAGTTCAATACATTCATGACACCATTATGTAATAAAATAATGTTGTGTATTCTTACTGAGGACACTTGGTCTGCTATTCATTAACCCTCAAATCCATGTAAACTTAAATTTTATTTTTTAAAAATTAAGCAATAAACCATTTCTAATTAGCCTTCAATTTTCTCTGTGGACTTAACTCCAAGTACGTTGGGGTAATACTTTCAGATATTACTGTAATCTAGATTTAAGAGTTAGTCACTAACTTCTACACCTGAAACTAATATTACACTGTATGTTAACTAACAACTTTAAATAAAAACTTATAAGAAAGAAGTTAATACAGTAAAAAGGGAATAATTCAGCACTGTTTTTTGTTTTACTTGTTTTTACTTGTTGAGTGTAGGGATAATAATTTATGCACTTCTATATTGTTTTTGTTAGACTTGCACAGAGCTGGGCACATTTTAGGTTACTCGATAGGCATGTGAGTCCTGAACAAATAAATGGAAACTGTTTAAATAAACGAGGTCCAGATTTCATTTTTACTTATACTAGAAACAAAAACTCACTGCATTTTCAAGCAGTGGCTCTGAAGTCAAACAGCCAGAGGTCAAATTTTTACTCACTAATTCTGTAACTGGTTGGGTTGCCCACTACTGTATCCATCAACGTTTTCTTCTACAATAAATGACCCCTAAATCTCAGTGGCTCACAAACACAATTCTTGGTTTACAGGTTTGCTGTTGATATGGCCCTGCTCTGCTTAGTAGGGTTCAGCTGTGCTTGACTCTAGCACCAATATTCCATGCAGGTCCGTTTAATATACCTTTTTTTCTGGAACTCAGGCTGAGTACTGCAGTTCAAGAGGATCAAGAAAAAAATATGTGATGCTGCTTAACACCTCTGCTCAGAATTGGCACACTATTGCTCCTTCTATATACTGCTGGTTAAAAGAAATCAAATTCATGATTTAAAAGAAGTTTAAATTACGACTTAAGAGAAATCACACAACAGCCCCAAATCAGTGGGTGTGGAAATATAATTCAACTTTCTATTGGGAGGCTTTGAAAAGTGCCAAGTCAAGGAGTATGGTATATATTTATATTATAAAAAAGGGGTAGAGTGGGCCAATCCACCAACACTGTTTTGGGGTATTTTTCTCCCTTGTTATGTTAAATTATTGAATCAATGTTATTGAATTATTGTTATTTAATTAATAATTTAATTAATGTTATTGAATTAATGGGATTATTTTGAAAATTAAGTAAGATAATATACTTAAGTATATAACACAGTGACTAGCAAAATTCAAATGCAGTATTAATACTTCCTATTAATCTCAACCCTTTTATTCGATGGCCTCAGTAATATCATGTTCTTTCTTATTTAGCTAACATAATTACTAAACAGTTTTTAAATTTACGAGTATGTGGTATGCAGTATCTAAAATGGCCCCCGTGATTCCTGCCTTCTGATAGTCATGCCCTTGTGTAATATCTTTGTTTCATTGATGGATGTGTAGTATACATGTTAAGAGGAGTTATGAAATGGAAAATATTGACAGCTCTTCACCAACCGGATAAAAAAAGGTATATCTAATTTTCTAATAATGTAACAAAATGAAATATGCATTCACTTAATCTTTATTAACTCCCCTTATAAATATTATTCACACAAATTTCATTATTTTTCATTTAATGTTTCATAGTTACATGCTATTTCAAATAACATTTAATATACTTATATTCTATATCTTTTTTGCAAATTTAGGAATGCCAAAAATTCTCAGTTCTGAGAGGTTTTAACAAGACCAATGATAATGAAATATATGCATAAACAAGTGTTCCTTTCCATCAACACTGGGAAAACTACCCTCCATTCCACCATTATGTTTTGTGTGAATTTCTATATTTTACAGAAATGTTCAGTGTTTATTGGGACCTTAAAATTCACCTTGTCCTAACTTGCAAAAAGATGCTTAAATGTAACTTCTAACTTCTGCTTGAATACTGAAAGCTCCAATGTTCAGCATACTATCAAGAATGACTGGTTCCTGTACTGGAGCCCCACTTAAGATTTGTCTAGACTAAGAATCAGAGTACATTTACACATTAAAACTTTCTTGACAATCTTGTACTCCATTATTCTAAGTTTGTCCTTCTCCCTCTGAAATGGATTCTTTCCTACAATAGCTATAATGATCCCGCTGTGTTCTGATGAGTTAAGTCTCTTTTGCATAATTCTTGGTTTTGATTTTTGAGGGCATTTTGTTTTCACATTCTTTGTCCAAGTTTTGAGAGAGCAAAAATAGTATCTTTTATAGTTTCACTTGCCCTAGAGAATAGAACTACTTCCTTAAAACTCTTTTTTTTTTTTTTAATTTTTCAGTTGTGTTCTAATGGTTGCATTTGCTCCTACTACCAACAGTGAAATGACCTTTTTTTTTTTTTAAGTGGTCTTCTGAACAGGAGAAGGAGTAACATTTTACTTGGTTTCCCATGACTTCCTCCATAAATTTCTACATGTAGGTGGAAGAATGAGCTCCGAGATGAAGAGCACCCTATATTCAGACTACCTGGCTTCCAGTAGAGCTGGACAGAGGAAGAGGGGAAACTGTGTTTATGAAGAAGTTTTGAATATTAATCCATAAGATTAAGTATGCAAAAAATGTTAGATTTTTTTTTTTTCTGAGTCCATCTAATTTGATATCTGAGTTCTTATCCTATGTAGGACTGAAAGTTTCTCCTTTAAATTTCTATTTTTCAGTCCCAACTTCACCCTCCTGTGGGCAGTATCATGCTCCAGGAACATTATTTCATTTCAACAATGTGGAAAGCATATGCACCTCTGTCCATACATGCCAATGTGGTTTTCTTTGTTGCTTTGTAGATGGTGCTCCTTCCATACATTCTAAAATCTTAGGTATTGTATCTTTCTTGTGTTCCCATGTACCTTAACTCATCACCTTGTATCCTTTTACTTTACTAGCACAAAATCCTGGTTTACCTGAAGAAATTACTTAGAGTCTTTCATACGGAATATCTACCTTTATCCTTGAATTTTCTCTTTCTTAACTCCCCAACAAATATTCAATCTTAGGTCTTTAACTTTTAATAATGAAAGTCAGGAAACCTTGAAGACTACTTTATTTTCCACTCTGACACCTTGCCCCCAGCCAATTGATGCCAAATGCTTCCTTACTTAAGTTGTGGGAGTGAAAATTAGCGGGTTAGGAAAAAAAGGAAAGTTCAGCACAAAAATTGACCTAAATGCATATTTTAAAATAATATCCAGAACACTTGCTTTCAAAAGAATTTACTATTCCCTTTCTTTTGAATTCTTTACTGAAACTTACTTTCAAAAACCTCTCCTTCTGATGTACACTTCCACTTTAGTGCCCTCTGAATACCCCTGCCTTAAATAATAGACCTCATTAAGATATTTTATTCAGTGGCTCTCTATCTCTTGTACATAATATTTTATTTTTTTCCTTAGTTTCATTGCTTTTTTTTTTGCTTAGTTTCAAAATTCATTTTTGTAATCACTCCTTCAAAAATAATCTCAGCACCTTTGATTCTTCTTCTTCTACTGAATACAACTGACAATTCTAATCTTTACTGAACTGAACCATCCTTTGGCAAATACTTAAAACTTTTTTTTTTTTTAATCACCACCCTCACATCATTATAATACCGCATCTTTTTGCTATCTTATTATAAACTAATATATTCTCACTCATCTTTTTTTTTTTTTCCCCATTCTTAGCTGTTAAAAAGGATTAGGTCAGTTTGTTCCATAATTTCCTTTATATATTCTGTTGTTTCTCTGTGTATTTTCCTAAATTGTTTGTCATTACTAGAACATACATCTCGGCATGCAAGCATGATATCCCTACTTAGAAGTAAATAAATATATCAAATGCATTGACCCTCCTTGACCCCGCATTTCCTTCCACATATAGCCCCATGTCATTTTCTATTCACAACAAGAGTTCCTGAAAGAATTTTCTACTCTTACGTGTCTACTTTTTCTTCTTCCTGTTAGTCTTCAATCTTCTGCAATAGACTTTCATCATGAGCATTTCTCTCTACTCTCTTTCGAATTACAAATAGTCCTCACATTTCCAAATGTAAAGGTCAAAACTACCCAAATTTGGCAAAACCTTTCCAAGAATTCTTAACACCTCCCCTTTATTTTTCTTCTTAGAACTGAACAGTATCTAACATGCCATATGTTTTACATACTCCATATTTTTCTTATTTCTTAACTGCCTCCCTTCTCCAGAATATAATCTCTATAACTGCAGAAATGTTTGCCCACTGTTATATTACTTTACTACTGCTTCTCTGTTGACTGAAGAATCCCTTCCACAAAGTAGATTTTAAGTTCTTTATTCTCTGTGGAATGATTGAATGAGGCACACTATTCCACTCCACTCTTTTCAACTAACAAGCTTCTTTAGATTTAGTGACAACTATTGAAATATTGTTCTCCCTCTTGGCTTCTAAGACAATATCCCATTCAACTTCCTAACTCACAGACGTCAACATTTTAGTGTCCTTTGTTGAATTCTTGTTTTTCTATCTTTTTTCAAGGTTTAAGGATATATCCTGGGTCCTATATCTTTCTAGATCTTTCATCCCTTAGTAACATTATTTGTATCTATGATTATAAAAATTATGTGCTGATTATTTTTTTCTAATTTTTTCAGCTCTAGTGAGACATAATTGATAGATTAAACTGTAAGATATTTAAGGTTTAATATTAATGATTTTAAAAGAATAATTCTATCCCAGACCATTTCTGGATTCTCTAAACTCACTATCTGCCTACCTGACAACTCCACATTGGTGCTTTCTAGGTACCTGGAGCCCATGCTAGAAATGTTAATTTTTCTTTTTCTAATCTATTCCTCATCCAGCATTCCCTATTAGAGTAAATGATATTACCAGTCACCTAGTAGCAAAACCCACAACTCTTGGGTGACTCATAAACTCTCTAATTTACCTGATTCATCATGAGGCACATAGTGCGATATGTGATTATAAGCTTAAACATTAAGATCTCACTTCTTCTACACCAAAATTATTTCATATGTATTCACTCTTCTCCATCTTAACTATCCTTTCACTAATGCAAACTACATTACCTTTAATCCTGAACCATTAATATCACTTTATGATAGTTCTTTTTTCTTCTTCTTTCCTCTCTTCACTGAGCAGCTGAAGAATATTTTAAAACATAAAAAAAGATTATGTGATCTTCATATTTAAATAGATTCTCACTGAACTTGAAAAAAAAATCAAAATTCTTTACGAAAGTTTGCAAGCTCTTCCTTGATCTCGTCTGTGTGCTCATATTCAACTTCATCTTCTGCTCCCCTTACTGTTTTTGCTTCAGTACACTATTTTCCCACCAGTTCCTAGATGATAAACCTTTGGGGGTGGGGGAGGACCTCAGTGAACTTGAACTTGCTTTTCATATGCATACAACCTTTTCTCCTTTACTCTTTACCTGGCTAATTCTTCATTTTAAAAATCTGGGAGTAAATATATCCTCCCTGAGAATCCTTCTCTGAGGAAATATTCAAAAACAGGCTCAGCATTGTTCTTCCTAGGCAATGGCATACTTCTTTCTTTCTTTTTTTAAGATTTTATTTATTTATTTGACAGAGATCACAAGCAGGCAGAGTGGCAGACAGAGAGATAGTGGGAAGCCGGCTCCCCACCTAGCAGAGAGCCCTATGTGGGGCTCAATCCTAGGATCCTGGTATCATGATCTGAGCTGAAGGCAGAGGCTTTAAGCACTGAGCCACCCAGGCACCCCAACATACTTACTTCTTAGCACATCAAAAACCACAAATTTTTACTTGATTTTCTGTATTGCTTGAGGCCAAATATAATATCAGCTCCATTTTAGCCAGAACATGCCTTTCCCATTTACAGTGGAATCCCTAGCACCTAGCTTTATACTTGGCATAAGTCAAGGATCACTAACTAGTAGTTAAATGAAAAAAGGAAATATTTTTTATAATAATGTCTTACAATGATGATAATTTAGAAACCATTTAATAGCCTCTGCCAAGGTAATTTATATTCATGAAATATTTAACAATTATAGAGAGTAGACCTGTTTAGCCACATTTTTACATAATAGAACTAAGGCTCAGAGAGATTCAGTTAATGGCATTCAGGAAGAAAATGGTCCAGGCATGGTATGAATTCAAAGGCTTATGGTGTGGTGTATGATTATAAGCTTCAAAACTTCTACCTCTACAACAGTCAATAATATTGAAAGAACTTTTGCCCTTCATTCCACCTCACATCTTTTTCTTTCTTTTTTATATTCACAGTTAAAGCAAGCACTTTTATGCCTTGATATTCATTGATATGTGAGAATTGTTATAAATATTTTAAAATGTTAAATTAGGACTTTGAAAAACACTCCATGGCAAAACCTTACATACTACTTATATCAAAGTACTGTTATAACTTGATTATCCAGCATGTTGGATGAAACTGAAATGGTAGTTAATCAAATGTTCTGGTTAAATTAAAGTTTATTCTTGTTGCTGTAAATGGTTCTGTTGCCCACTGTTCTAAAGCCTTTAACATAAAAGAATCTACTTGGAAAAATGCAAATCTTTTTTTTTTTTTTTTACATTACTAAGGCTTTTGCAACAGGCATTTCTCCTACTCCTCAGTATATATGAATACACAACAAAATGTCCTGAGAGTTTAGGTATCAAAGCCCTTTCTAAAAATATGTCTTCTCTCTTCTGATAAGCTAAGCAATCAGTGCCAGAGTTTGCAATAAAGATCTGCATTGTGACACATCACAGAAAGTTTCTGTAAAAGTAGAGACATCATGAAATGGAAGGGATCACAGGAGTTTGGTTCATCCCTACGCCTAGCATAGGTTCTACCTCTGAAATAAACCTCACAAAGAACTATTCAATTTCTACTTGAAATCCTTCAGTGTACAGATATTTTACAGTTGAAAGATTAGTAATGGTAGCTTTAGGTTAACACTATGTTTTGCTAAATAGCATACCAGATAAGTTACCATACACATTGTATCAATTAATTTTCATAGCAGTCCAACAAGATAAATATGGTTAACTATATTTTGCATGTTAGGAAGCTTATTCACATTATTTTCCTTTGTGTTGTTAGCTGAAACTTGGAATTCATGCTCAGTGCAGTTTTTTAAAAAATATGGTTAAGTCATCCAAAATACTCTAGTAAAGTCCATACAATGAAAGTTTCTTAGATACAACATAATGGGATTGCGATCAATTATGTTATTGGTGAATACAGATGTATGGTTGATATTATTCCCGTTTTCTGATTTTACTAATATAAATCTAGAGAAGAAATTAGAAGATACTGGTGTTGTCCTAGATTGAAAGACTGGACATTTATACTTTTTCGCATTCTCTTAAAAGTCCTTAGCAAAAGAATATAAGGACTGAATGAATTTGGAAGTAGTGATATCAGTAGATAGCAGATTTCATCAACTGTTGACAATGACTAATGAAGCAGGAAAGGAAAGATGTTGCCTACACTATAGGTCAGAGGGATGAGGGCCCATATGGAAGCATGTCGGCCTATAGAGTACCAGGTCAGCTCGTATCTTAGAAACTAAACTGTAAGAGTGTGAAATGGGAAGAATAAAAGAAGATTCACTGACATCCCCCATACATGCATTTCCACATGAAATATACTTACTTCGGTTATTTATCACCTCCCTAAAGATGAGTTGGTAAGAGAGGGTTATATTCTGAAAGTTATTAAAAAAAAAAAATTAGCTAAAAAAAAACCTCAGCAGCCAGTGTCCTAGGACAAAGACCTTGTATTTAAGCATTTAGGCTTTCCAAAGTTTAACTGTTGATTCTCTGCTTTTTCACCAAAGGAGCAAAGCCTCCAAGTTGAAACACCCAATCACATGACTTAGGCTCCAAATTGGCTAAGTAGCTCATATAAATAAATAAGTTATGCTCCTCATATATTTGAATCAGAACATGTAAATCCAGATAAACAAAGGGGAAAAAAGAAGAAAAATGCCACATATGACCCCCAAGACAACAAAATTCATGGAATGGAGCCAATTTAATAATAAACAAGAAACAACTCTAAAAGAATGATTCAACAATAATATAAAAATAGAAAGTTACATAAAAATGAAATATTCAGAGACTAGTAACAGAATTTTGAAAATATAAAAATCAATGTAAATTTGAAAGAAAAGTAAATTAAAATATCTCAAAATGAGGAAATAATACAAAGAAGACAAAATACAAGAGAAAAATTATAAACATAGAGGACTAATTCATGCATGGTGAGAAATTAGAAGATAATTTACAAAATAAGCATAAAATTCTTCAATACCAGATTAAAGTTTACTTATCACATGTATTAGGGGGGAAAGAAAAACCACATCAAGATATATCATTTTGAAATTGAAAGAAAGCAAGGATAAAGAAATGTTTCCCCAAATCCAGAAAATATATCATCACTTATATAATAACGAGAACAATAAAGATTTTCTGATAAAGGAGTTAAACTCAGGCTGACCTCACTTTTCTAATGAGCTGTGTGCTAGAAACCCTGACTGGAGCAATATTATTCTCCACAAGTTACTTTGGACTTGTTCTCATAAAATAAATAAGGAATAAAATAAAATAAAATAAAATAAGAAAATAAGCCTGAAAGAGGGAGAACAAGGAAACTAGAAAATATCAACCAAAGAAAGTAAAGCAAGTACTTGTTTAGTAGCCCCAAAAATGATCAGTAAAGTATGGGAGTAACAAGGAGGAGTTTTCTGAATAAAGGTTTAGAAACACAAGAACAATTGCAGAGATCTGGATGGGTCTTTGGGTAAACATTGGGAAAATAAACAAGAAACAAGATGGAATAAGAAAATGAATTAATTATAGTGTATTACTTGGCTTTCAAGTGAAAATAGGTAGCTGATAGTAATAGTAAAAGAAACTAGAATACTCTAAATATGTCACTTTAGAATAAAAATTATTTTTATATAAAGGCACTTAAAGAAATAGCAGGTACAAGAGGAATGCTCTGACTCTCCCCTTTCTACCTTAAAAGCCAAGAGAAAACCCCATTTAGAAGATGTCCTTATACCAGAAGAAAAATAACATTCTTATCATCCAAGACCAGAAGTTGAAACCGGCTTTGTTAAAATAATTCTTATCTTCCTTTAGTCTTCCATGTAGTTTAGTTACTTTTCCACAATTGCCACTTTGTTCAGTCTAGCATAAAATCATTTAGTCTGCCATTTCTTCAGGTCTTCATGTCCTTATGAGGGTTCCTATCTTGTATAAAGTTTGAATTAAGTAAATTTGTATGTATTTCTCCTATTGATCTATGTCAATTTAATTCTCAGTCTCAGCCAAACCTCTAAGAAGGCAGAGTGATATCTTGCCTCCCTTATAATACTATACAGCATCCTTTTATTCTCAAATTTTGAAGTCACACAATATATCTGAGGCTATAAACTAGTTGTCTAAGTCAAAATGTAGCTTAAAATAAGGATTTTCATCATTAGTGTCCTTTAAAGGTATAATTATTAGGGCATTTCATATAAAATATATTGTTTCCAAACTCTCTCAAAAAACTCAGACAGTATGGATTCCTATTTCCATATGGCAAAAATACTCTCATTAAAAAAGTTTCTATTTTTAGATGAAATTTGCCTTCCCTAATTTTCCATAATACCCACACTATCTGCCCCATAACAAAATGAAAAATTTCATTAATATTAGGTCTAGTTTTATATTTTCAATAAAATAGTATAAAATTAATTTCACACAAATGTATTAGTGTCCTAGGGCTGCTGTACAAATTATGACAAACCTGTTGGCTTAAAAGAATGGAAATTTTTTTTTGTCTCACAGTTATGGAGGTTAAAAGTCTAAAATCAGAATGTTGACAGGACCAGCCTCCCTCCAAAGGCTCTAGGGAGAATTCTTTCTTGCCATCTCCAGCTTCTAATGGCTCCAGGAGTTCCTTGACTTAGGAACTCCAATCTCTGCTTTTCTCTTCACAGTGTTTTCCCTCCAGTGCATTAAGTCCCAAATTTCCCCAGACCTCTTTCTCTTCTAAGTACATCTGCCATTGAACCTAGGTCCTGTACTAAATTTGGGAAAGAGCATTTTTTCCCAAATAAAATCACATTCAGAAATTCTGGTGTGAAAATATGGGTTTACCTTTGGGAGGCTACCATTGAAACCATGTTATTATTACAAAAGAATTGGGCGCCTGGGTGGCTCAGTGGGTTAAGCCGCTGCCTTCGGCTCAGGTCATGATCTCAGGGTCCTGGGATCGAGTCCCGCATCGGGCTCTCTGCTCAGCAGGGAGCCTGCTTCCTCCCCTCTCTCTCTCTCTGCCTGCCTCTCTGCCTACTTGTGATCTCTCTCTGTCAAATAAATAAATAAAATATTTAAAAAAAAAAAAAAAAAAAAAAAAAAAAGAATTATCATTAGAGCAATATGTTTCAAGAAAAATGGGAGACATCACATTCTTGGAAGGAAGGTGGTAAATTTTTCATGTTTAATTTTTAAAGGGATATAGGCACCAAGTGACTACAGTTTGTGTCAACATGGGAAAAAATATAACTCAGGTACAGAAATAGACATGTACAAAATTGAATGCACTCACAGAGAATTAAAATTATAAAAATAAGGTATGGGATACTATAAGATAATTCAATAGTGTATTTGTAATGGCCAAGTTATTGTGTCCAAGAGACCACCAAGGAGCCAACACTGATGCAATCACATGAGTGTTTATTTGATAAGCTTAAGCTTGGGCCCAAGTATACCTGATACAGCGGAGTAGGGACTTGGACGCTGAGCTTAGTTAAGGCAGGGATATTTATGGGTCATTCCAAGAGGTTTGGCAGGGGGGTGAATTTTCGGACCTTCCTGCAGTTAGCTGATTAGCTGTTGCTGGGCTGTTTACAGGGTTAGGTACTTTCTTGGAACTAAAGGCAGGGTCGGTATAGAGGTTTTTCCTGGAAGCATTTACAGGGTTAGGTATTCTTGTTACTAAAGCAGGGTGGGGGGCCCTGGAACTAAAGCAGGGTGGGGGTTCCTGGTACTAAAGTAAAGTAGGGGAAAGTTCAGCCCTTGGTCACAGGGCCTGAGATGGCTGCTGAAGCTACTGTGGCTGTATTAATGCTAAACCTGAGGTAGGATGGCCTTAATTCTCTTGGCCTCCACATTCCCCCTCTTGGAAGAACCGAAGGAAGGACCTAATCATGGGTCCAGGCTGTTCTCAACAACAAGGTTCAGTGGTTGGTAGGGATTGGTTGTGGCATGAAGAGGAAATAGAATAAGCATCATTAGTGGAGTAAACGAGAACAGTACAGCCTTAGCTTTAGGGAATTGTTCTTGTCTGGTTGACTTTCCATTCTGGAACAAAGTCCTTGAGAATGGTTGTGGGTCAGCTGGCTAGATGTGAGTGTAGTGGACCCAGGGAGTAATCCTGTCGACTTTGAAAGCAGTGGGAGTGGTCAGGATCACAATGTAGGGTCCCTTCCAGCATGGTTGAAGTGTCTGGTGTTTGTATCTCCAGATGTACACGCAGTCACCCGGCCGGTATCTATGGGGGTCCAGGGGTGGCCCAGTCTCATAGAGGGCCCTCAGCTTAGGTCATACCTTGGTAAGATGTCTTCCCTTAGTCAGTTCGTAGGGAGGTCAGGCCATCTCCACGAACTGGGATATCCACAGCCTGCAGTAGCCGATCATCCCAAGAAACTCCCTTGTGGAGATCAAAGCCTAAATAAGTGGTGTGGCTCTAACAAAGCTGTGCTTTTATTGCTGACACCTGATATACTTTTCCTGCAGAGTCTGAAAGACAGTTCTTGTCCCCCGCAAGCATGACTCAGCCCTCAGCAGTTATTTCCACAATTCCCCCTAACCCAGTAAGATTCTTCCCTTCAAATCATTTAATTTTCTGAATTTTTTCTCCTTCTATTTGGGGCTGACTGACTGGCAAAAGCAAGATTGTCTAAACAAGCTATCGTGCAACTTCTCTGAAGTTTACCTCAAGTTGTCTAGCTTAGGCAAACAAACATTTAAAAACAATCAAATTTAGAATGTAACACCCATAAAGGTGTATTATTAAAGCATAATTTTTCTCTATAAAATAACCCTTATTTCCAGAGATAGCCAAATCAGGACTAATTCATTTGAAAAACAAGTCCAGTTTTAAAAAACTTGGCCTAATTATTTATATAAGCTCAACAAGAACAGTAAGTGATCATATAGATCTTTTAGAATCTGCTTTGCTGGAACTTCTTATAAGGAATCTCTAGGTTGAACTTTTAGTAGCCTCTCTGGGACAGAAGCCAAGCCACGTAGTTGCTATCAGAAATGCAATACCTGTCAATTTGGGTGAAGTCCTCTTCCTGAGGTACCCAAAATATCCTGAGATTCCTGCCCCTGCCAGGAAGTGACATTCTTTACTCACCGGATGAGGCTGCTGGAACTCCGTAAGCAAGGTATCAGGCCAACAGTTCCAAAGGGCTTTACGGCTCTAGGTTTTATAAAGTCAACCTTAGTTTCTTTAAGTTGTATGGTCATACCTGAGTTTATGTATGTCTTTCTCAAATATGACATTCCAGTCAAAGCCTTGGAAAAATAACCAATGTTTCCAATAGTGTCCTGTTACAAGGAGAACAGATTCTTATTGAACTTATGCAAATGACTGATTGCCATAGAATAAAAAATACTTACTGAGACCTTAGGAGCTTCAGAGGGTTCAGATAGAAAGAAAAGTTGAATGCTTTGATTTGTTTGCAAATAAATATTTTTACATTTCTGTAAGTTACAGATAATTTAAGAAAAAGTTTCCCTAGTCTGGAAGAGCAAACATTACAGAACCAGTCATGTTTAAAATAAGACAAAACATTAAGAGACACAACATTGCAATTTTTTAGTTCATTTAGTCCCATGTTGCTAATTCTGGTCTAGTCCGAATGCAGCTTTTACTTCTGGAAATTCTTACCCATTTTAGTTCCAGGATTTTAACATATCAAAGACCTATATTTGTCCTGAAAGTCTCCCACATGAATTTCCTTTAGGGCAGAATTCATCTTACAAGAGAATTAAAACAACTACAAATGACAAAAACTCAGAATACATATGGTTAAATATCAAGTGATGACCCTTATCAAAACATTAAAACTTTAGGAAATGTATAGAACCTCTAGAGTAGTTACAGCATTTACCCAAATGTAACCCAAGGTTTATCATTGGTTTAGCAGTACTCCCTGAGTAACTTAGTGTATCAAGGAAAAGCCTTATGAGTCAAATAGATCTCATTTACAATTTTGGGCAGGCAAAGAGAAAACCATTTACTTTTTTTTTTTTAACAGATCAATTACCCTAAGGAAACTTTGCCCTTTTAAATAGAGAGAAAACCAGTTTTTTTTTTAATACCAGTGTCTTTCCTTTTTATTCTTAAGTATGCAGTCTTAAGAGAGTGGGTTTTCTGGGTTTGCCTCCCATTGTGAATGATGTCACAGACAAAACATAGGGGGCATCTTTCAGATTCTGTTCTGCTTGCGTCCCTCACGGGAACTTAGGAGCATCTTAGCTAAGGTCTGTCCGTATAAGCTCCAGACCAGGCGACTCCCTGGAGTAGGTGACCATTATGCCATATGATGCCCCACAAGACTCAAGGTGCAGCCCACTCAGACTCCGTAGCCGAAGCAGTGGAGCCATACAGCTTATTCAAAAAGGATCAGGCATCTGGTCTTTCCCTCTTTCTCTCTCTCTCTCTCTCTCTTTTTTTTTTTTTTTTTTTAACATATCTCCTACTTTCCTACATACAGAGTTGCTTTCCTCATTTCCATCAGTTCTAGTTACACTTAGGAGAATTTTGTACTCTTAGAAATACCTTAATTTCTACTGAAGACTAAATATAAACCAATTGTGAACCGTTGCAACAGAATTCTTTAGATGGCAAATTTATCAATCAGTTAAACACAAAACATGTTTACCAACAGATTTAAAAGCACAAACTTAGTTCCAACAATCAGCACTCTAGCATTTTACTCATTTGGTTTAAAGTTTCAGGTTACCAAAGATTTTCAAAGCTGCTTTAACAATTACCCATTAAAACTTTGAGACAGACAATTAACCATCAATTTAGTCATCTCTTTGCTAACAAATCTGAATAAATAACATGAGCTTTTTGACCTTCAGTAAACTTTGATTGAACTTTCAGATTTACTGCTAATAGCTTAAAAGACATGTATATCTTAATTAAGCCAACAAACTTAACTTAGTTAAAATACTGATTTAAATTCTACCTGAGCCCACTGCACTTCGAATGTTTACCTGAGACCTGGGTGGGAAGATCTGGAGTGGGGGGTGTTAGGTCCAGAGGGTGTTCTTCTTGTTTCCCGACAGTGAAGAACAGAATGAAGTGCCACCAGAATGCAGAGAAAGGGTTCCCAGTTCTAGAGCTAATCAGCTCCAAGAGAGGAGCAGATGCCATGCTTTCTTGCCAGCAAGGGGAAGGGGCTAGGCAGTCCATGTTGGGCAAGAGTGGGCAAGGAATTTCCCCAAAACAAAGGAAGTTTTGGCAGCTGCTTGGGAATATTCATTAAAGTCTCTGTCTCGAGTTAGACTAATCACAGTTGGCTCCAGTTATAGCCAGCCATTAACACAAGAAATGAGTAAGGGAGAAGCCCCACATCTGTTAGGAAGAACATAGAGAGATAAAGTCAGCGTACCCTTTGCTAGGGATGGCCCAGCAACCTGGGTTTACTAGAAGGCTTATTCTGCAAAAGGCACTTAGATCGGGGTCCTGGTGTAAAGCAATGAAGGCCTAGCTTTGAGCAATGAAGGTATAGCTTTAAGTAGGTAGTAGAAAACACTGACAAAAAACAGTAAAGACTGAAATCCATCATGGTCTATGCAACATTCCAACACATGTGGTCCTTACAGCCAACTTTCCCAGGAAATGGTCCCCGGTTATTTTTCAATTCAATCGGGTACTGGTTTCGCCCAGCTCCCAATGGAGGTCCCGCAGCCAGAAGTGGCTAGACTAGGGATATGGAGGGGATCACATTAGATCAGTCAGGAGGAAACCTCACACAGGAGTCTTTTTTTTTTTTTTTTAAAGATTTTATTTATTTGACAGACAGAGATCACAAGTAGGCAGAGAGGCAGGCAGAGGGACAGGAGGAAGCAGGCTCCCCGCTGAGCAGAGAGCCCGATGCGGGGCTCAATCCCAGGACCCTGGGATCATGACCTGAGCTGAAGGCAGAGGCTTTAACCCACTGAGCCACCTAGGCGCCCCTCACACAGGAGTCTTAAGATTGGCAGCCATCCTGGTGACTTATGTGGCTTCTCCGTGCCCAAGAGAGACAACTTCATATAAGAACAGGAACAGAGAGAGGGAATCAAGTTTCTGGGTCTTATTATCATTCTTGCCCCCTAGAGACACTTGCCAGTGGGGATTTTCTTGGTCCCGTAGGGACGAGCAACACAACAGACAACAAAAAGACACAACAAAACAACTGCAGACCCAGCGGCCCTCACCCAGAGCCTGCTGTTGGTGGTGGTTTTCTCGGCCCCCTAGAGATGAGCAACACAATAGGCAACAAAAAGACAAGACAAAGACAACCAATGACAATTAACAAGAACACAGTCACACAGCCTCAGTCCATACCAAGACAAAGACATCAATGACAATTAACAAGAACACACACAGACAAACCATGCAGCGCAGCTGCAAAGACAAAACTGAAAGAAGTTAAGGGAGAATCTGACCACAATGGCAGCTGGCTCTCCTCACAGATGAAGATCTTGTCCTCCAGGCGGGGGTAAGGGACATCTCTTCCAAAGGGGCAAGGGACGTCTCTTCCAAAAATCCCTATAAACTTAACAAACAGCACAACAGACAAAATTCCCATACATTTAACAAACAGCACAACTGACAACAAAAACAAGACGCCTGACTGCCTCAAACCCCTTGGCTGCCTTGGGGGACCACGAATCCCCTGGTGACCACTTAGGGGGACTCCAACCGCCTGAAATGGTGGGGGACTTAAACCCCCTGGTGACTGCTTAGGGGGACTCTAACCCCTTGAAATGGCGGGGGACTCAAACCCCTTGCAGGGGCAAGGGACGTCTCCCAAGATCCCCGGTCGGCAGCCCGCCACGCGTCCGCTTGAGCCAATGTCAACCCAGATACAAGTTGGAATTCCTACAGGTAGAAATGCAGATTGGAGTTCCCAAAGTATGCACGCATATAGATAAAAACAAGTGCACTCACCAGCCAGCACAAGACCCTCCGTGTTGGGGTCCTGGGAGTCTCCCAGATCTCAGTGGAACCTCCAAATGTAATGGCCAAGTTTTTGTGTCTGAGAGACCACCAAGGAGCCAACACTGATGCAATCACACAAGGGTTTATTTGACAAGCTTAAGCTTGGGCCCAAGTATCCCCAACATAATGGAGTAAAGACTTGGACCCCAAGCTTAGTTAAGGCAGGGGTATTTATGGGTCATTACAAGAGTTTTGGGGGTGGGGGGAGAGGAGGTGAAATTTCCGACCTTCCTGGAGTAAGCTGATTAGCTGTTGCTGGGCTGTTTACAGAGTTAGGTACTTTCTTGGAACTAAAGGCAGGGTTGGGTATAGCTGTTTTTCCTGTAAGTGTTTACAGGGTTAGGTATAGTGGTTTTTCCTGGAAGTGTTTACAGGGTTAGGTATCCCTGTTACTAAAGCAGGGTGGGGGGGCCCTAGAACTAAAGCAGGGTGGGGGTTCCTGGTACTAAAGTAAAGTAGGGGAAAGTTCAGCCCTTGGTCACAGGGGCCTGAGATGGCTACCGAAGCTAAGATGGCTGTACTAATGCTAAACCTGAGGTGGGATGGCCTTAATTTTCTCGGCCTCCACATATTAAATAAAAACTTTTTAGCAGATGGTGAGTATATAAGAGTGTCTTTTGAGTATAGTAAAAGCCAGTTGTCTTAAATATGATCACAAATTTGTTCATATAAATTTAACTACAAATTTTCTAATCATTGTCTTTGGAAAATATGGATTAAAAACTTCCTACTGAAATTCTGTAAAAAAGAGAAAATGAAATTAAGGCATATCCTATTGCAGCTGATGATTACAGATATAAAAAAATACAATGATTCCAATATTTAATTATTAACAATTTTATGCAATAAAAACCTGTTGGACATTATGTTCAAAATAATCAATTTTATGATATGAATCATATGTATTTGGTGAAGTACCTAAATCCTTATGTATATTGGCCAAAATAAATGTTAATATAGATCAAGAGTAAGAAAAAAATAGCCCACAGGTCAAATCTAGCTAAACCTATTTTTGTAAATAAAGTTTTATCTGAACATAGCCACATTTCTTTATCTATTGCCTGTGGCTATTTTCCCACTCCAGCAGTAGAATTTAGTAATTCTATCAGAGAACCTCTAGCCCACAAAGCCTAAAATATTTAGTAACTGGCCCTCTACAGAAAAATGTTGCCATCCTCTGCTATGAATCAGCACTTTACAATACAACTTTTTGAGATAATGGAAATATTATATGTCTGCGCTCTCCAATAGGGTTGCTACTAACCACATGTAGCTATTGAACATTTTGAAATGTGGCTAGTGTGACTGAGGAACTGAAATGTTCATTTAACTCACATTAATTTAAATTTAAATAGCTACATGTGTTTAGTGACTATGTTACTAGACAGTGCAACTATGGTATTCCAGCTGTGGAAAATAATGTAATATTAGTGAAAAATACTTAAATATAGTGTGGCAGTATTTTTTTTCAAGAATTTAGGATTAAATACATTAATTGCACCATGTACAGGTAATTCCTTAATGATAGAAAGTTAAAATTTGAATGAAAAGTCTTTGAATTTAATAATTAACATAATGTTACAGACCTTTAAAGTGTCCTAAAAATATTAACAGTTATCTAAGTATGGTTAAATACACAACATGGTTGATTATTACAAAGAGGATGGTGGTTTGAAATGATTTTGAAGACATTTTTGGACTACTGAAAGAAATAAAGTTTTCCCTGTCATCTAATGAAAGCATATGCTTTTGTTGTTAACAGATAAGGTGGCATCCAAAATTAGCTTTTTGAGGGTTTTTTTTTTTTTTTTTACATTAAATCTATCTGAAGATTTTGAACATTAACTGGTAATTACTTCCAAGCATATATACAAAAGTATATAATTCAATTTGTTCCTTCTTAATAAAATGGTGTCTTTAGGAAATTCATTTGATAAGAAATAATCTGACCCAATTTCCAATGCAGATATAAATTTTCAGAAATGAAAGTAACGTTCTATACTACATTCTTATAAACTGTGGAAATAAAGATTGGATTTTAGAAAATGTTCTCTGATTTGCTACTTTATGAAAATGAACTGACATTGTTCAATTCACCTCTCTCAATGAATATTGATAGTGTGAATGAAGAGCTTCAAGTGGAAGTTATTGAACTACAATAAAATGTGATACTGAAAATTAAATATGTTAATGCTGGTATATTAGAACATTACAAATACCTTGGGACATGTTACCATAAATATAAAAACCATTGTGAGAAGATTATATCCATCTTTGAAAGCACTTACAATGGTGAACAGCTGTATTCTACTAAAACTGAATATAATTCAATATTTTTCCATGTTAAGCAATTCAAAGCCGACTTCTTACTACACAATAGGACCCAAAGTATAAGAATGACATGGATATTTCTTGATATAGAAGGAAAGGTGCCAAGTATCTGGAACCAAGTAAAAAGGAAAACAGTAAAAATAGTATATGCTATCCTTAGATGTATTTATTTCTAAAATGAAATGTAAAATGTAACATTCAATATCATAAATACCACAAATTTAGTATTTTTAAATTATATAAGAAAAATAACACAACTTTATATATAATAGTATGTCAATGATAATAATGATGATGAAACAAAAAGTTGAGTTTTATTTCTCATAGTTAATTTTTTCTTATTTCTGTCCTGAATCAGTTCTGTATGTTTACTACATTGCCTTTGTAGAAAGTTGAGTTTCTGACTTTCATAACACACAAAACAAAGGGGACTTCATTTATATGTACAGAAAGAAAATTATCAAACATAAATATGTAGAAGTAAAAATAATAGTAGTTGGGAGATTATAGGATGTAGAACTATGCTGAGAAGTGTAGGCATGCAAATATGGCTGACCCTTGAACAATGTGGCTTTGAACTATGTTGGTCCACTGATAAGCAGATTTTTTACAGTACATTACTTATAAATGTATTTTCTCTTCCTTATTATTTTCTTGTTATTCTTTTCTCCATCTTATTTTATTATAAGAAGACAATATGTAACACATATAATATGCAAACTATATGTTAATCAATTGTTTACGTTATCAGAAACACCTCTGATCAACAGTAGGCTATTTGTAAAGTTTTGGGGAAGTCGTAAGTTATGCATGGCCTTTCAACTGTGAAGGAGATTGGCGTTCTGATCCTTGCATTGTTCAAGGGTCAATTATATTTCATTACTTATATTGGACAGGAGGTAATATCTAGGTTCTTAGAACATAAATATAAGTACAGTAATATTGTTTACACTTACAATGGTTAAAAAATGGAGGAATTGAAAACAGTATCATTAAAATTGAAGGGTGTCTATATCTGTGTAACATAAAGTGTGATAATATCTTACAATGAAAGCAGGAAATTAATTGATAGATCAAGGAAAAAGTAGAATAAATATATTATTTTTTTAAATGGAGAAAAACAAATATAGAAACTTTAAAACAAAAGTGAAATCAGTTCCACGTGGAAGGTTGACTTGGGCTTGTGAGGAGCAGGTAAGGAAGCATGGCTATTCATTCAGCAGAATATAACTGTTTAATTGCCTTGGAAAAAACTATTTAGAATATATTTAAAAGTCTGAAAAAGAAACCACACCAAAATAACAAAACCCATATCTTGCAATCTGACAAATTTGATAATCTCTCCTTTTCTTGGGAAGAATAAAAAATGGGGGAGCAAGAAGTGAGTGTAGACTTCTTTACTCCTACCCTGGCCATTTGCCTTTATTTTTAATAACTATACATATATTTTGAAATATACATAATAAAACATCCACTGAAATATTGTCCATTCATCATTCAATACTCCAAACTCATGAAACTAACATTTCATTTAGGGACACAATTGAAAAGTAATTATTTTAAAATTTCATAAGCATGTTAGGCAAATTACAAAATAGTGTGGATATACCTAGCTATGTGTCTCACCTAACCAGTGCTAGGTCACGGAGTATTTATTAGAGAAAGCCACACTAAATGATGCCCTATATGTGTAAGACAGAATAGTATATCTAGAAGGTATCATGTAATTCGAAAAATATAAAGCCTTCAAGTAACCCTCTTGAAAGGTATTTGATAACTTCAGTAGAACTTAACTGCTTGTCAATGTCTTTTAAATGTTATTATTTGTACATTTGTAGGATCATGGTAAGTAAAAGCTACCATGTGGTAATTTCTAGAAAATAAAGCAAAAATTTCATATTGATTGCAAATCTATCTTTTAAACACAAAATTACAGAGAAGTGAGGAAAACACAAGGAACTTTTTTTTTTCTTGAACTATTTAGCATGAAGTTGTAGACTTGATGCCATTTCAGCCCCTGTTGTTAGTCCTTTTACTATAAACAAGAATATTCTTCAATGCAACTTTCAATATCAGTGAATTAGTACTAATACATTACTACCATCTAACCCTCAGGCTACATTAAAGTTTTGCCAAGTGGTATTCTAATGTTTCTTAGAGGAAAATGATCTAGTTCAGAATCATACACAGTAATAGTAAATAATTCTCTTGTGTCTATAATCTCCTTCAAGATGGAACAGTCTTCAGTCTTTCTTTGTCTTAGTGAATTTGACACTTTTGAAGATTAGAGGTCAGTATTCTTATAGAACAGCCTTCACTCCAGGATTAGCAAATGTTTCTTTGTGATTTTATTCAGGCCTTCCATATTTGATAAGAATATCACAGAAATAACAATGTGTTCTTTTTATTGCACCTGATCAAGTATCATATGATTTTAATTTGTCCAGTTAATGATGGTGTTCACCTTAATACTTGCTTCTGGTAGTGTTTGCCAGGCTTCTCTATCATGTCATTAATATTTTCCACTTTTAAATGAATATGTATTCAGGGAGAGGTTACTTTCATATCTTACACATTTTCCATTCCTAGTCATACTTTCATCTTACTTATTCATCTGTTGATATCTGTATAAAACTCATGGTTTTCTATTTTATTAAATGTATTTGGATCTTTTAATATCATTATTTAGTTTGATGTTAGAATTTTTCCTGGATTTGTCAGTGAAACTCTTCCAAGTTGGTTTCTATGTTCTTTTGACAGGTCCCAATAATTCTTTGACTACTTTATTTTCATGGACAACATGATGTTTTAGATCATTTTTGTACTTAGGATGAGCCAAGATTTGAATCAACCATTTCTATAAGAAGTCTTGGCTTCTTTTAGTGGGAAATAATACATGCATATCTCAGATACATTGTAGGTTTGATTCAATACCACCACAATAAAGCAAGTATTGCAATAAAGCAAATCAAATGAATTTTTTGGTCTCCCAAACTTTTGCTTATAAAATTTATATTAACAATATAATATAGTCTATAAGGAGTGCAATAGCATTATGTCTTAGAAACCCAACATACACATCTTAATTTAAAAATAATTTATTGCTAACAAATGTTATCATCTGAGCTTTCAGGAAGCTGCAATATTTTGCTGGTGGAGGGTCCTCCTTCAATGTTGACAGCTGCTGAGAGATTAGGGTGGTGGTTGCTAAAGGCTGGGGTAGTTGTGGCAATTTCTTAAAACAAAGCGATGAAATTTGCTATATCAATGGACTCATCCTTTCCTGAACGATTTCTCTGTAGTGTGTGATACTGTTTGATGGCATTTTTCCCACAACAGAACTTCTTTCAAAACTGGAGTCAATCCTCTCGAATCCTACTGCTGCTTTATCAACTAAGTTTATATAATATTGTAAATTCTTTGTTGTCATTTCAACAATCTTCACAGCATTGTCACCAAGAGCAGATTCCATTTCAAAAAACCACTTCTTTTTCTAATCCACAAGAAGCAACTCCTCATTCATTAAAGTTTCATTATGAGATTGCAGCAAATCAAATACAGTAATAATGAGAAAGTTCGAAATCTTGTGAAGTTACCAAAATGTGGCACAGAAATACAAAGTGAGAAAATTCCACTGGAAAATTGACACCAATAGACTTGCTTGGCCACAAACCCTCAATTTGGAAAAAAAATATATGATATCTGCAAAGTACAATAAAGCAGAGTGCAACAAAATGAGGTATGCCTTTATTTAGAAGTCAAGAACATGTTCTGGTTATGTTCCTGGTGAATGAGGAGACAGTAGTAACAGCCCTTCTCAGTGAATAGATTTAGAGAATATACATAGGAATGTACATACAGTCATATACACACAAAATTAAGTCTCTATCTAATTAATCATCTAATCTAACTATTTCTTGGAAATCATGTCTTCACCCTGATATATCCAATGTAACACCATAGGGTTAATTCTAGTTTTCTCATTTTTCATATTTTAACTTCCTTCTCCACTCAAGATAACAGCTTTTATTATTATAAATTTTTTTAAGATTTTATTTTTAAGTAATCTCTGTTCCCAAGTGGGCCCTGACCTAATACCCCTGAGACCAAAAGTCACATGCTCTACTGACTGAGTCAGCCGAACACCCCTATGCTTCTCTGTTTTCCTAATCACGTGTATCTGACCAATCTTCCGTGTCTACTGCCACATGCCTCCTGCATGTGCTCTGACTTCCACATCCCCCTGAATGTGTTCTGACTTCCACTGTGGTCCCTCCTCACCATATTTAATAATTCGATTTTAGGGTATTTAAATGTATGAATCTCACCTTTGTGCAAAATTACTTGATTTTCTATTTCAGTTAACACTAATATGCATTAAAGTATTTTGGTGAATGTATATAATGCATAGTCAATACATTATAGCCATCACTGTCTTTGTGTTAGACTATAGTGACACTATTTCAGGCCTGCATTCCCCACAGAGGCACCCTCTACAACATATTTTTCATATTATGATAGTGTTTTCCCTTTGAAGAGAGCACTAAAATACTGTGCAGCAATATCTAAAAGATACTTGTGTGTGTATATGTATTTTAAAAATTAGTATGATTATTGGTGTTTAATGAGGGCACACATGTCATTTAAATGTTATTGATATTATGATTAGTTTGGACTTAGAGTAGAACCTTAAACTGTCCTCAGGTATATGAACAAATACATGACACTATATTTGTCTGTGTGTGTGTGTGTGTGTGTGTGTGTGTACAATTAAAATTAGAGCAAGTAAGAGAATTACTAAGACTCTGTTTTTTTTGTTTTGTTTTGTTTTAGGACTAGGCTTTGTGAGGCTGTACCTGATTGTAGAAATCCACTGAACAGAAAATGAGCATAATGTGTTGGGAAAGAGCATAGATTTTTGATCAAGGCATCCTGATTTAAAATTTCAGTTATCCTCTTACTCTTCATTCATTTTGGGAAAAAAAATACTTGAACAATTCGTTTCACTCCCTCTTCTCCAAAATGATGATTAAAGAGTATCTACCTCCCTGAGTTATGATGAAGACTAAATGTGTTACTATATACAAAATAACCATAGTATACACTGTGTGTCAACTATTATAAATGCAATATTAAAATATTATTTCCTCAAGATGATATTAATACACTGTGTTCTCAGGGAAGCTAAAATGTAACGCTTTATTAAATTTAACCTTTCATTGAATGTCTGTGGTTATGTCAAGGAATATTTGGAAACCAAACTGGTCAATCCCAACTAAAGTGCTTATGTGTGTTAGAATATGGGGTTGTTATCTAATCTGATTTCTCTTTTTCATGTCACCTGACTCTTTTTAATGAACATCCCTCCAGCCAAATTGAATAAAGAAATTGTTAAGTGGCAAATACTTCAGTGAGTTTAGTAAAAGAAACACATAACTGTGGATATCTGGGGAGAACAGCTTGTATTTGCCAGCAAACTAGCCAGAAGGCACATTTAACAATTTTTTCAATCCTTTCACATTTGACAAGTAAAGAATACCCACTGTTTCATGTTTTTCCAAAGGAAGGGTTGTCCACTTTTATTCACTTTTTCCCATAGCTATCTAAACACCTCAGCAATAACTATTTTTTCATCTTTCTGCCCTGCTTGAGCTACTCATCAATATCTATTTTTTGTTCTCTCCTGTTTTGGAGGACAGATGTCCTTGATTTGAGTAGACTAGTGCTGATTCCTGGTATCAAAGACTATTTCACTATCTATGGTCTTCAAAGACAATTCAAAGTAACCTTTCATCCCTCTTCCTTGTGGACCATCATTAATGAAACTTGCATTTTTAATGTTACAGTCCTGCTGACCACCACAGCTGAAACTACAAGAATGACAGTGCATGCAAAACTCTATCCTACTGTGCTTTTGCTCAGTGCCTTGTGAAATTGAGATCTAGTGCAAAAGTCATGGAGTTTTGATGCTTCACTTTGAGTAGAAGCTTTGTTGTTTTGGCACCAGGAATGAAAAACCTAAGGAGAATTGTTAGTTTACAAAGTTGGATAGCACCAAAATGTTAAAGAAAGAAAGAAAGAAAGAAAAGGAGGAAAGTAAAAGTAAAGTGGAAAATACATGCTGTGAAATGCTGCAAATGAGGAATCATGGAGCTGTACCTTGTTTGGAGTACATGATGGAAGTTTTCATGTACTACACTTGGTTAACCTCAGAAATTTAGATGTGTTGTTCTCAACTTACATCATTCAGGTTATTCTTTATAAGATCATCTTAATGACCAATTAATTGATTGTAAAGCATTGGCAAAACTGTTGTGCATGGTCTTTCTAGAAGTCATTAGAATAAGTTAGGTTTATGCTTTCATAAGGACCTTTCCAAAGCCCTTGACAAAGATTAACTCATTCAGATGAGTACATGTGTCGCTGGCTCTATAACCAACAAATAAGAATTCATCTGTGAATTCATCTATGTTTTGAATATTTAGAGAACTAATATCAGAAATGGGATGAATTTTCAACATTGAGTACTTAGTAATTGTAGACAATAGCATAGAAAGCCACCTTAAAAGATTATCATAATTGCTTTCTATAAAAGAGGAAGACAGACAGAATCATTCAAAGGATGGATGAAAAGAGACATATAATTTTCTACCTACGGTGGATTTTCAAGGCATACCAATCCCAGAAATATACTTCCAAATAAACATAAACAAATCCATACTTCGGTTAAGCTAGTCTTTTATGGTAACGAGCAGCAGTATATCACCTGAGTTAAGAGCAAAATTAAAGTAAAACAAACAAAATAAATTCAGTAGCAATAGTGCCATGTTTTGTGTTTGTTCAATCAATAAATTCTGTTATGAGTCTACCATGTTCAGACACTATGCTAGGCATTTATGATGCAACAGTGAATTTTAAAAAGATCTCCTGCACCTTAAGAACGTACATTCCATTATGATACTGGGATAATTACCTAAACACTGAAAGTCAGTAATCTACTATATAAAATAGAAGTAATAAGAATACCCCATCTGGTGGTTGAAAATAAAATAGATTATTCCCTTGCCCATAGTCAATGATCAATGCTACCAATCACAATTGTTGTTGCTATCATCATCAGCATCACTGGAATCCTAGATAAAAAATAATTATTACAGTTGTCCTCTATTATCATAAACAGCACAAATGCTAATGATTAGATTTGTACAAAGTGACTGAAAAATATTTACATATTGTTACAAAATGATTCTAAAGGACAAATATTATTAATTTTTTCTAGCATAGCACACATGAGACCATTTCTAAACATGATTTCTGGATGACTCATATAAAAGCTGACCCACATAAATATATTACTGTTCTTTTGGAGTAGATGATGCCAATAAAATTATTTAAGAAGATAAATATGTAGGGAAGTTTTTGAGATCACAACTTTTTAGGTTGGTCAATAATTCGATGCAATTTGTCCCTTATTTTCCCAAAAGGAATTGTGTACTTTCAGAATTGAAACCCACCCACCATCCCCCATCCATCCAATTATATATTTAAATCCTTCAAGATACTTCCCTTTTTAAATGTTCTATGCTATCGTAGTAGAAGAATAGAAAAGCCATTAAAACACAGTTTTGTCCTTGAAATAGAAACAGTATAGTTGGGAATACAGGTATGTGCATGTATTTATATTGATTCAATTGTATGACAGAAATTATTATTTCAAAAGCATCTATTCTGCCACCAAATCTAGATCTCCTTTGACGTACCCATGTCATCTACCTCAAGAGCCAGATAAATCACCCAACACAGCTTCCTGAATTTCAAGTGCTAGGCTGAGGCTCATTTGCTTTTCCATATCTACGTTGAGTCCTCTTCCTTATCGCTTCCTTTATGATCACTCTACTATATGGCTTACTATCGTAACTCCTTCTTTGGTTTAAATGTGATTGGTTTCAATGTATTTTGGATTCTAAGGCCTGGGTTTGTTTTGTACATTGTTATTTAACTCTATGAGAGACTGGCTTCTTACCATACAGTAGGCCTGAGTATTTGAGCACATTGTGTCATATCTTCCAAGTATGCAAGGAAATGGAGAGTAAACAACAAAAAATAAGGCGTAGGGACTTACAGGGAATAGTTGATTCACATCTTGCATGAAAGTTGGGTTTTTTGACAGCACATGAAAAAAAAAAAGTTATACTTAATATGAGGCTAAAAGGAGATAGGCATTATATCAGAATGAGTTAAATACTGCAGATGTTTCCTCCAGCATTGGAACAGATTTAACAATAGATGAAAGAATTGGCTAGTAGTAATATTAATTGCGATAAAAAATGACACCATCAATATCCCTGTGCCACACATTACTTAAGCATATATTAATCCACATAATTTTCCAATAATCTTATGCAATAGTTACTCCACCAATTTTATAAATGAGGCAGTTTAGGCGAGAGTTATTATACGGAAGAGTGATCGTATGCAGGCAGGACATTATCCAGGTATATGGAGGCTTTAAATAAAAGCAAGGAAATTGCTGCTTATAGAATATTACCATATTCATCTAAATCTCCCATAACTGGGACAGAGTTAAGTCTTGTGACTCTGTTAGTTAAGTGCAATTGCTCTGGAGTAAGCTTTCCTAGGTACCCACTTTAATTCTGCCAGTTGCTCGGGGGGTCTTAAGTTACTTATCTCTCCTGTATGCTTTTCTCATCTGAAAGCATTATAAGAAATCAATTCATATACAGTGGTTAAAATTATGCTTGGCAATTAATAAGCATTCAGTAAATGATAACTGCCCTTGTTAACTAATATTTATTACAAGTACTTTTCCTATCTTCAAATGGTATGTTATTCTACTCTTTTTATGTCTCAAACTAAGGTTTTCTCACTTATTCCCTTCTCAAAAGAATGAGGATTGATTTCTGTCACAGTGCACATCTCTTGCCTGTTCTGACTCCTAATTTATTTATTATTTAGATAGTGTCAGTTATCTTTAAATTACGAGTCAAAAGCTCACTTGTGTCCATGGAAGAGGCAATTAATTAGCCCCTTTGGTCTTTCTTTGAGCTCTTGACCTCTCTCATACCTTCCAGCCCTGAGCTTGAAGGTGTGTGGATTTATGCTTGTCAGATTGGCTTTCATTTTTAACTGGACAATCTTGTACTTGTTCCACAGAAGCCTCCATTAAACAGTTCTCCACAGCCTTCCTACCTTCCAGGAAATTGTTGAACACTTTTATTTGCTATGTTCCTTCTCCTAAAAACTTAGTTACATTTTAATTTTAATTTTTAATTGTTTTACTATAATTTATATTGATTCTGAAGAGGACATAAAGAAATATGTGTGCTCGCCTCTTATTCATACCGGTTTATCCTGGTCTTTCTACAATTCATAGTGATAGAAGAAAATGATCTATTAATTAGGGTAACATCAAAGCAGTGTTTAGAAGTAAATTCTGAGTTTTAAAATTTTTAAACTTTATTTCAAAGATATTTTCATATTTTCTATTTTACATACATAATGGGAAGTTTATAGGGTCTTAAGTTTGAGGGAAGTCTTGGTTGTCAGGGGATATAGGTATATTTTAATGTAAGCAAGGGATAATATTACCATGGAGATGTACTTTAATATTTTTTACTCACTTAAAAATGGCTTATACTCTTCTAAGTGTGTGTATATGTGTAAACATATTTATGAATATGTAGGTATGCATATGTTTGTATCTCTTAGTACATTTTATGATTCTATCACAGAAAACAAATATTCTAACAGAAAAAAAAACTTTGTATTTCTCATGTCAATTGAGTATTTTTTTTTGAGTATTTTTGTATTTTATAGAAAACATCTTTATCTCTAATGCTTTGGACTATAAACGTCAGCTTATAATAAGACAACTATAAACAACCAAAGAAATCTGTATGTGTTTATACCAATGCATAGGTGATTTCAATCAGAAATAAATGCCACAGTAAGAGATGGAGTTGGAAATATACCAGGTAGAGGAGAGGCAGAGTAAGTCAGTATGATCTTATTCTGTTGATATTTTACAATTAGAATTGCCAAAGATTTCCAACATTAAAATTAAGACTCATTTAAAATATAGTAATTTTAATATGATATTCTTTTGAAAATATTATGCTATTCCTAAAGTGTACACAGGGGGAAAAAAAATAGGAGTTAAGCACCTTAGTGTGAGAAGTACATTTTGTCATTTTTAATTGTAGGAAATAGAGAAGTATTTTAATCAGCCGACTTCTAAAGAGTGAGACCAAGGCCATCGGTCAAAACAAACAGCCGTGTCTCTAAAAGCTAAAGAGATCCTTTAATAAACTACTTCTCAAAATTAATGTGGCTTATTTAATTCTAGAGAATAGAAGTATTAAACACAAACATTCCCATCGGTGTACGTTTCCAACTATATCACAGAATAGATGGTTTTTGTGTCTGTTCTTCAGTTTCCATTCCTTGGAGCAGTTTGCCTCCTGTTCTTAAGCAGCCCAGAGTTAGTTGTTAAATTCTAGAGAGCAGTCTGTGTTTGAAAGATCTGAGAATTCTGAAGTTCACTGTTGGTATGGTGAGAATTTTCCCTCACTGATCTCTCTCTTGCATATCTCATTATGTTCCCCTGCTCATTTGGGATTGGATATAAAGAAGTGTAAAAGAGAAGAGTCATTATTGAACCAGTAGCCATTTGCAGCAACATAGGGCACTTGTTTTTAGCTGTCATCTTCTTTGTCTTTACACATCAACACATTTCTAAACTTTTAAAAATCACATAATTCTTATTTATCCTTGATAAATAGTAAATAATTGAGTTTAGTCATTAGCTTCTATTTCCATTTATTTATTTATTCGTTTATTTGAGAGAGGAATAGAGAGTGAGTAAGTGAGGACTGAGGGTAGAGCAGCAGAGGGAGAGAATCTTTAAGCAGACTCCCCCTGAGCGGGGAGCTGGGTGGGGGGCTTAATTTCAAGACCCATGAGATCAGAACCTGAGTCAAACCAAGAGTTGGAGGCTTAATTCACTAAGCTATCCAGGCACCTCAGCTTCTATTTCCTTTAATGACAGTTAGATTTGTGAAGTTTAAGGAAATAGCATCTCAAAGGTGTCCTTATATCTGAATAATAGTAGAAAAGAAAGCTGAGTATTAACTATTCTTTGTAATGTCTTTGTACTAGGTCCATAATCATAACTTCCATGCTATTGGCATTTTGTAAAAATTCAGGACAAATTTCTAGACCCTGGGAACTTCTGGGCTGCTGAAGTATATAGGATTCTTGGTCAGCAGGACACCAAAAAGCTGAGCTTGGTTTGGGCGACTTATACTTTGAGTTATTATACACGTTAACAACTCCCCTTTAAAAATATATATTGTTAAATTAAAAAAAATATATATATATAGTTAAATTAATAATTAGGGAAAACAAGTGATGAAATGATAAAGGATCTTTCCCGAAGGCAAATGCTCAACTGACAGCCATACAGGCCCCCCTGGAAACACATTTTTTTTTAAAGTATTTGGCAACAATTAAAGAATGAATAAATTCAGGGGAACAATGGGAAAGCAAACAGAATATTTTAAAAGGGAATTTCATTGAGTGATCCTTTGTGTTTGTGAAGGTTGATTTTCCTTCTGAAGGCACTTCCCAAGCCATAAGCAGACATGATGTTGGTAAAACACAATAGGAAAATTTCAATTTCACCAGCTTTAGGAGTCAGAAGATAGAGTCCAGGAGCACCATAGTGTCTGGAAAATGAGATGAAGTCTTATAAAGGAGGCAGCTATGCAGTGGGGAAACCCCAAAATCTGAAACTCCATCCCAAAGCTTGGCTAGTTTCTGAACTGTGTATGTGTGGGGAAGACTTCAGCAAGTCCAGTGGAAAGCGAGATCTGGGAAGTTGGAAACAGTGTGGACTGGATATTTCATCTGCTGCCTAGTATAGAGCAAACAGTTTAGAATTTGACACCAGTCAAGGAGTCTACTTGTTAAAACAAACATTGACATTCTTTGATGTATTTATTGAGGGGATCCTGTAATTTTTAAACTTTATTCTATTAATATGGTATATCACATTTATTTGATTTACACGTGTTGAACCATTTTTGCAAACCAGGGATAACTCCCAGTTAATCATGGTGTATGGTACTTTTTTTTTTTTTAAGATCATTTATTTATTAGAGTGAGAGAAAGAGAGAGAAAGCACAAGCAAAGAGAGCAGCAGGCAGAAGTAGGAAGAGAAGCAGGCTCTCCTCTGAGCAGGGAGCCCAATGTGGAGCTCCATCTCAGGACCCTGGGATCATAACCTGAGCTGCAGATATATGCTTAATGGACTGAGCCACCAAGTCATCCGATGTAAGATCCTTTTAATGTTCTGTTGAAAAGCAGGTTTACTAATATTTCGTTGATAATTTTTACGCCTATATTCACCAGGGATACTGGTGTGTAGTTTTCTATTCTTGCAACATCCTTATCTGGCTTTGGAATAAGGGTAATGCTGGCCCTGTAAAATAAGTGTGGAGTGTTCCCTCCTCTTCATATTTTGGAAGATTTTAAGATGGGTTGGCACTGATATTTCCTTAACTATATTGTAGAAATTATCAGTGAAACCATCTGGTCCTGGGCTTTTTTGTTGTTAATGGGAGGTTTTTTGGTAACTGTTTCAGTCTCCTAACTCATTAGTGATCTGTTCAGATTTTCTTATTTCTTAATTATTTTTTTTGGTAGGTTTATGTTTCTAGTATTTACTCATATTTTCTATGTTATCTGAGTTGTTGGTGTTCCTAGTGGCCTCTTATGTTCCTTTGTATATCTGTGATGTGAATTATTGTCGTTTTCATTTCTAATTTTCCTTATTTGAGTTTTTTTTCCTTGTTTAATGTAGCTAAAGTTTTGTCTTATACATTTATCTTTTTTTTTTAATTTTTTATTTTTTATAAACATATATTTTTATCCCCAGGGGTACAGGTCTGTGAATCACCAGGTTTACACACTTCACAGCACTCACCAAAGCACATACCCTCCCCAATGTCCATAATCCCACCCCCTTCTCCCTAACCCCCTCCCCCCAGCAACCCTCAGTTTGTTTTGTGAGATTAAGAGTCACTTATGGTTTGTCTCCCTCCCAATCCCATCTTGTTTCATTGATTCTTCTCCTACCCACTTAAGCCCCCATGTTGCATCACCACTTCCTCATATCAGGGAGATCATATGATAGTTGTCTTTCTCTGCTTGACTTATTTCGCTAAGCATGATACGCTCTAGTTCCATCCATGTTGTCGCAAATGGCAAGATTTCATTTCTTTTGATGGCTGCATAGTATTCCATTGTGTATATATACCACATCTTCTTGATCCATTCATCTGTTGATGGACATCTAGGTTCTTTCCATAGTTTGGCTATTGTAGACATTGCTGCTATAAACTTTCGGGTGCATGTGCCCCTTTGGATCACTACATTTGTATCTTTAGGGTAAATACCCAATAGTGCAATTGCTGGGTCATAGGGCAGTTCTATTTTCAACATTTTGAGGAACCTCCATGCTGTTTTCCAGAGTGGTTGCACCAGCTTGCATTCCCACCAACAGTGTAGGAGGGTTCCCCTTTCTCCGCATCCTGGCCAGCATCTGTCATTTCCTGACTTGTTGATTTTAGCCATTCTGACTGGTGTGAGGTGATATCTCATTGTGGTTTTGATTTGTATTTCCCTGATGCCGAGTGATCTGGAGCACTTTTTCATGTGTCTGTTGGCCATCTGGATGTCTTCTTTGCAGAAATGTCTGTTCATGTCCTCTGCCCATTTCTTGATTGGATTATTTATTCTTTGGGTGTTGAGTTTGCTAAGTTCTTTGCTACCTAAAGCAATCTACACATTTAATGCAATTCCTATCAAAGTACCATCCATCTTTTTCAAAGAAATGGAACAAATAATGCTAAAATTTATATGGAACCAGAAAAGACCTCGAATAGCCAAAGGGATATTGAAAAAGAAAGCCAACGTTGGTGGCATCACAATTCTGGATTTCAAGCTCTATTACAAAGCTGTCATCATCAAGACAGCATGGTACTGGCACAAAAACAGACACATAGATCAATGGAACAGAATAGATAGCCCAGCAATAGACCCTCAAATCTATGGTCAACTAATCTTCGACAAAGCAGGAAAGAATGTCCAATGGAAAAAAGACAGCCTCTTCAATAAATGGTGCTGGGAAAATTGGACAGCCACATGCAGAAAAATGAAATTGGACCATTTCCTTACACCACACACAAAAATAGACTCAAAATGGATGAAGGACCTCAATGTGCGAAAGGAATCCATCAAAATCCTTGAGGAGAACACGGGCAGCAACCTCTTCGACCTCTGCCGCAGCAACATCTTCCTAAGAACAACGCAAAAGGCAAGGGAAGCAAAGGAAAAAATGAACTATTGGGATTTCATCAAGATCAAAAGCTTTTGCACAGCAAAGGAAACAGTTAACAAAATCAAAAGACAACTGACAGAATGGGAGAAGATATTTGCAAATGACATATCAGATAAAGGACTAGTGTCCAGAATCTACATTTATCTTTTGAAAAACAAATCTTAGCTTTAATGATTTTTCTTCTATTATGTTTCTAGTCTCTATTTTATTTACTTCTGCTCTAATCTTTGTTATATTTTTCCTGTTAACTTTGAACTTTTTCCTAATTTTCTAAATCCTTTATATATAAACTTAAGCTGCATATATATTCTTTTATTAGTGTATACATAAATTTTGCTATAAATTTTCCTCTTAGAATTGCTTTTACTGCATCCTATAATGTTTGGATGTTGTTTTAATTTCAGTAGTCTCAAGATTTCTTCTGAGTTTCCCTTTTATTTCTTCTTTGACCTACTGGTTGTTGAGGAATATGTTAATTTCATTGCATTTCTGGATACTTCTATTTTCTTCCCGTTATTGATTTCTAGTTTTGTACCATTATATTTAGAAAATACACTTGATATTCTTTCAATCTTGTAGCTGTTAAAGCTTGTTTTGTGGTCCAACATTTGCTCTCTCCAGGAGGATGTTTCCTGTGTGCTTGAGAAGAGTGTGTTTTCTGCTGGTGTTAGATGAAATATTCTGTATATGTCTGTTAGGTCCATTTGGTCCATAGTGTTATTCAGATCTGTTGTTTCCTTATTAATTTTGTCTAGGTGTTACATTTCATGTTGAAAGTGGGTTACTGAAGTTCTCTACTATTACTGTATTGTCAAATTTTCCCTTCATTTCTGTTACTATTTGTTTTAGATATCTAGATGCTCTAATGTTAATTAACTACATATGTTTTTACAATTGTTATATCTTCTCTTTTTTATTTTTTTAAAGATTTTATTTATTTATTTATTTATTTGACACAGAGAAAGAGAGAGAGTGCACAAGTAGGCAGAGAGACAGGCAGAGAAAGAGGGGGAAGCAGGCTCCCTGCTAAGCAGAGAGCCTGATGCGGGGCTACATCCCAGGATGCTGAGATCATGACGTGAGCCGAAGGCAGAGTCTTAATGCACTGAGCTACCCAGATGCCCCTACAATTGTTATATTTTCCTGATGAACTCACCCCTTTGTTACTATATGGTGACTTTGTCTTTTGTGACTAGTTTCGAATAAACGTCTATTTTATTTAATATGTATGTAGCCATTCTTGTTCTTTTTATTTTCATTTGTGTGGAATATCTCTCCATATCTTCAC
Organism: Mustela putorius furo; assembly: GCF_011764305.1. Taxonomy (NCBI): domain Eukaryota; kingdom Metazoa; phylum Chordata; class Mammalia; order Carnivora; family Mustelidae; genus Mustela; species Mustela putorius. The sequence continues at coordinate 5,335,789 of NW_025421305.1, forward strand.
TTTTTGTCTATCTGTCCCTTAAGCTTAAGTTAATATCTTGTAGATGGCATTTAGTTTGATTTTGTTTTATTGTTTAATTTTGTTTTGTCTATTATTGATAAAAACATACTATTACCATTTTGTTAATTGTTTATTTCTGAGTTTTTTGTTTTGTTTTGTTTTGTATATGTGCTGCCAAAGTGAGGACTGTTTGTTTTTCTAAGTTTCTTTCTTCCCTTCATCCTCTGTTGCTGTCTTTGTGATTTTGTTTTTTTAGTATACAGTATGTTTTAATTCTTTTCTTATATATCCACCACAGGTTTTTTTCTTGTAATTACCATGAGGTTTTCATGAAATATTTTATAAGATGGCAGTCTATTTTAAGCTTCTGACAACTTATCCTTGATTGCATACAAAAACTCTAGACTTTAACTTTTCCAACCCCCATATTTTATGCTATTGATATCAGACTCCACATAATTTTGTGTAATGCATCTATTATTAAATCATTTTAGCTATTTATTATTACTATTGTTTAACTTTCACAAAACCATTATAGCATTAGCATATTCTGCAATGACCAAATATTTACCTTTATCTTATAGATTTATGCTTTTATATGTTTTTGTTATAATAATGTCCTTCCTTTTTAATTTCAAGAAGTACCTTTAATATTTATTATAAGGCAAGTCTAATGATGATGACCTCCCTTAGGCTTGTTTACCTGAGAATGTCTCTCTCCTTCATTTCTTAAAGACAGGGTGGTATATTTTTTTAAGATTTATTTATTCATTTATTTATATGGAAGAGGGAGAGGGAGAGTTTGAGCAGGAAGGGCTGAAGGAGAGGGAGAGAGAATCTTCAGCAGACTCTTAGTTGAGTGCAAAGACTGACATGGGGCTCAATCTCACAACCCTGAGGTCATGACCTGAACCAAAATCAAGAGTTAAATGCTTAACAAATTGAGCCAACCAGGCACCATCAGGGTGAAATTTTTTTAAAGCACTTTTAGTACATTATCTATTTCCTCTGTGCCTGAAAGATTTTTGCAACAAACAAACAAACAAACAAAAAATAAAGCCTAATGAAAGTTCTTTATATATGATAAGTATTTTTTCTCTTGCTGTTTAAAAGGTTCTTTGTTTTTGATTTTTAATTGTATTGGTCTTGTTCAGGGTCCTTTTAGTGTCCTGTATCTGGATGTGCATGTTTCTCTCAGGACTTAAGAAGTTTTCAGCTATTATTACCTTAAATAACCTGTTAGACCTTTTCTTTCTTTCTTCTCCATCTGGAAATTTATGAAATGAATGGAAATTTATGATATGAATTGTTTACTTGATGTTGTCCCGTAATTCATTTAGCCCTTTTTCACTTTTTCATTCTCTTTTTTCTCCAGAATTATATTCATGCTAAGTTAGAGTCAGCTTTAGTGCTGCTCTGGGTCTGCAATATGGTCTATAATTGGCATACTTTTTACTAGACGCTGGAGCAGGTATATATTCTGTCTGGTCCCTGGGTGGATGGAACTGTCTCCAGTACCTTGTTCAATAGAATTGCACTGGGACAATGGTCTATTTAGGGTCCACAGTTGAATCCTCAACCAACAGGCTTATTACCAGGTATGCAGATGTTGTGGTTTCTTCCAGGTCCCTGGGAAGCCTTCTTCCTGGTCACCCTATAGGCTTCTAGGTGAATAGGACTTGCCCTGTACTGTGGCTAAGAGGGGCCTAAAACCAAGCCCTTGGACTATTTCAGGTTCCAATGCCACTACTGAGATCTATAGACCTAGTTCTGAAGGTCTAAATGCCCACGTCTTCTACTAGATCCCTTAGATGGCTGGACTGCTCCCTAAAACTGGTTAGAGGGGCTGGAGCCAAGTATAGGACCCATTTTAGATCTCCTAGTATGCATATGTGAGCATTTATTGTGGCGGCAGAGCTGCAGATGTGAGCATTTCTCTGTCACAGCAGAGATGCTTGTGGACTATGGCTGGTAAGGAGCTGGGTCTGATTACAGGGCTCTTTCAGAATTTGAGGGGATGTAGACAGAAGTGTTCCCTGCTAGGTCCTCTGGCCTGCAGTACTGCTATAGGCTGTGTCTGAGAGTGTCTGGCATGTCATAAGAGCCCTTAGAGGATCTCTGGGCATGAGAGTGTCTTCTGGGATTTTCAGCCCTCAGGATTCCTGACATATTGTGGTTATTAGAGGGCTGGAACAAAGTATAGGTCATTTTTAGGATCTCCAGGGATACAGATGGAAGAGTCTCCTTTTAGGTCACTTATGCCAGCAGGATTGCTTTCCAGCTATGGCTGGGGTGGACTGCAGTTTTGGTACAGGGTTTTTTCAGGATTTATAGTTTGACTGAGCTTGGTAGGGCTCCTGAACCAAGGGCTCCTTAACCATGGCAGAGAGTCCTGGCCTGCTCCAGGGTTCCACTTTCCTACCTGTGTCCCATAGTTCCTCCAAAGACACTTTTGACTGGATGGATGCCAAATTGTTGTTGAGAGGGGATATTAGAGGGGGATGGATTATTCTTCATCTTGCTGATGTCACTCAAGAGATTTAATTTAGATTTAAGACATACATAGGTTTAAAGTGAAGGTAGGGCTGTGTATGGTGGGGAGGTAGTAAGATATTCCATTCAAATTATTTCAGACGAAATAGACTTTAAGTCAACAACTGTCACAAGAAACAAAAAGGTCATTATATAATGAAAAAAGAATCAATTCAACAGGGAGATATAAATTATAAATATATATGAACTCATCATCAAAGCACCTAAATATAAAAAAAAAATGGCAGATATTAAGGGAGAAATAGGCAGGAATACAGTAATAGAAGGAGACTTCAATACTCTGTTCTCTATAATGGATAAATCATCCAGATAGAAAATCAGTAAGGGAACAGCAGTCTTGAATAACACTATAGAACAAATGAACCCAACAGATATATACATAAAAGTCCATATAATAGCAGCAGAATACTTTCTGTTTTCAAGTGCACAGAAAATAGTCTCCAGGATATGCCACATATTGGGTTACAAAATACTTTAACAAAGTCTTAACAAAATTAATAAGACTAAAATCATTCCAAGTCTCTTTTCCAACACAGAAACTGAAAACATACTCTTAACAACTATTGGGTCAGATAATAAATTAAGTTGGAAATCAGAAAATAATTTGAGACAAATGAAAATGAAAACACAACATACTAAAACTTACGGAATGTGACAAAAGCAGTACAAGAAGGGAAAATTTTAAAATTGTTGAATTAAGAAGGGTTTTTTTTGGGAAAAATAGACAAACGAGCTAGACTAAGAAAAAAGAGAGAAAATTCAAATAAATAAAATGAAGGAGGAAATATTGCAACTGATCCATAGAAATAAAAAGAATATAAAAGACTCTTATGAACAAATATATACCAACAAATGAGACAACTTAGAAGTGAATAAACTCGTAGAAGCATACAACCTATCAATTAAGAAAAAAAAAATAGAAATTGAAAACCTGAATAAAGCAGTAACACATAAGGAGATTGAATCAGTAATGAAAAAAATTCCCAATGAAGAAAAGCCCAGGACTACATGGTTTCATGGTTGAATTATAACAGAAGAATTAATAAAAATTCTTAAACTCTTCCAAAAATATAAGAAGATGGAATACTTCACATTTATCTATGAGGTCAACAACACCCTAATATCAAGGCCAAACAAAATAACCACAACAAAAGACTACAGACTGATATTTGTGATGAACATAGATGCAAAAGTTCTCAACAAAAGACTAGCAAACAGAATTCAAAATCACATTGAAAGAATCTTATACTATGACTAAATAGGTTTATTCCTAGGTGTAAGGGTGGCTTAATATGTACAAATAAATCAATGTGATACCACAGAATGAAGGATAAAAATCATATGGTTATCTCAATAAATGCAGAAAATTTTGACAAAATTCCATTTACTATTTCATGATAAAAATGTTTAATAAATTAGCTATATTCAAAACTTACCTCACATAAGAAAGTAAAAAACCCATAAGTCAGTCAATGGCAAAAACTGAAAAATTTCCCTTAAGATCCAGAGCAAGACAAGATATCCACTCTTGCCTGTCCTATTTGATAAAGTATTAGGAATATCAGACAAATTAAGGGAAAAAAAGGTACTTAAATTAAAAAGAGAATTAAAACTATTGTCTTTTGTCAGATGAAATGAGCTGATATATACAAAATACTAGAGACCACACACACACACGCGCACACACACACACACTCTTAATGTGTGAATTCGTGAAGTTGCAAGATGTAGAATTGGCAAAAAAAACCGATTACATTTCTATACTTTTCCATACTCTAACCTATCCATGAAGAAATAAGAGAAAAAAATCCATTAAAAATGGCATCAAAGAAACTAAAATATTTAGGAATTAATTTAACCAGAGATGAAATCCTGTACATTGAAAAATACACACATTTAACAAAGATTTTAGAAAGACGGAAATAAATGGAAAGATATCCTGTGTTTATAGATTGGAAGAATTAATATTGTTAAAATGTCTGTATTCCCCAAAGCAATCTATAGATTCAATACAATCTCTATCAAAATTCGATTGGTATTTTCTATAGAAATAGAAAAAAAAATAATTCTAAAATTCATTTGAAACCAAAAAACAAACAAACACCTGACCAGCCAAAGCAACTTTGAGCAAGAACAAAGCTGGAGTTATCACACACTCTGATTTCAAAACATACTGCAAACATACAGTTAACAAAATAGCATGGTGCTGGCATAAAATCAGATATATAGATCATTGGAACATAATAGAAAGCCTGTAAATAACTCAAAGAATGATGGTAACATGACAGTAGAATACAGGTGCTAGTTTAAAGTAACTCTCAGATGGGGCACCTGGGTGGCTCAGTGGGTTAAGCCACTGCCTTCGGCTCAGATCATGATCTCAAGGTCCTGGGATCGAGTCCTGCATCGGGCTCTCTGCTCAGCAGGGAGCCTGCTTCCCTCTCACTTTCTCTGCTTGCCTCTCTGCTTACTTGTGATCTCTGTCAAATAAATAAATAAGGGCGCCTGGGTGGCTCAGTGGGTTAAGCCGCTGCCTTCGGCTCAGGTCATGATCTCGGGGTCTCGGGATCAAGTCCTGCATCAGGCTCTCTGCTCAGCGGGGAGCCTGCTTCCTCCTCTCTCTCTTTCTTCCTCTCTGCCTACTTGTGATCTCTGTCAAATAAATAAATAAAATCTTTAAAAAAATCAATAAAAAATCAATAATAAATAAATAAACTTCTACTGTATGACTCTTAATATGATACACTGAGAAGCACACATCCGTTTCATGATATTCCTAATAAAAATGCATGTTACCTGGCTCTATCAATATGAAACTTAGATTGAGAGATATACAAAACAGCTGGCCTATACCCCAAAAAACTTACAATGCAAGGCTAATGAGCTGTTCTAGATTAAGACAAACCAAACAACTAAATGTAAAAACTGATCTTCAAGAACATTTTTTTTATCTGAGTGTAGCTGACACACAATGGTACATTAGTTGCAGGTATATGACATAATGATTTGGCAAATTTAAACATTATGCTGTGCTCACCAGAAGTGTACAATGCTCTTATTACTGACCATGCTTTTTTATGCCGTGCCTTCTAAAAAGTGATTTTGAATTCAATCCATGACTGGAGGGAATAAGTTACTTTTAATAGTAATTATTATTAATCCCAATAAAAGTCATTATTGGGATATGTGATGGCTATTTGAACATGGATTGCAAATTAAATAATAATATTATTTCAGTATTGTTTTGTGATTTTGATAACTGCTCAGGATGTAAGAAAATGCCCTTGTTCTCAAATAAGACACACTGAGCATTTATGGCTACAGGCCATACATAATGCCTCTACCTTATTCTTAAATGATTTATTTAGAGTGATATGCACACATGTGTAAGTATCTATGGATAGATAGACCCATAGAGCAAACAGGGAGAAAATACAAATAACGGATGGATCTGGTCCAGGAGTATATGAGAATTCCTGTAAGCTTCTGTGAAATAGTCTGTAAGTTTGAAATTATATCAAGCTGAAAATTTCAAAATAGAAGTAAAGAACTGCTAAAGACAAAATTTATAAAAGAGGCGAGTTGATGAGATAAGAGAGAAACACACAAGCAAGATCATGGAGATACCTCGTTCTCAGATGTCATGGTGATTCACAAGTATGCATCTGACCACATTTCACAACTTTCATATGTGTATCTTACATTTTTAATGAATGACATATATATCATACACCAAAAAAAATAGGGTATGAGGAAAATTTTAGATGAAGCAACTGCTAGATCCATAATTTGAAGCTTCATCTTAATGACCTGTTTACCAAAGCAGAGCCACAGTAGCATAGATAAACTTAAAGACTAACATAACATAATAAAAAATAAAAAGTAAATAATTAAAAAAAGAGAGAAAATAAGTAATTAATTTCAAATTACAGGTTGTAGAAAAGAGTGAAACTTCTGGCCAGATGCAGCAATATTCTGAGACCAGAAAAATTAGTTCCCAGCCTCCACAGATAAGTTTCTTTCCTGGGACTTTAGTCTCTGGAGGACATGGTTTTACATATTCAGATTTGTAATATTGTTTCATTAGCTTACATTTTGTTTTCTGGTGCCTCTGTTTTGTTTTTAATCAATAAAAAAATTTGTATTTGATTTTACAGTCCTAGTTCATTAGGTCTAGCTTCACTGAGCAGCTCACAGTAGTAGTGAAAGAGACTTTCATTCTATAACTCACCTAAATAAACTGATAAAGATCTAAGAAGTTATTGGCTACTTTATACTACTGAAAATATTAGAGCAACAGCAGGTTGTTGAAAACTGCACACAAACCTGGAACTAATCTACTAATATCAAGATTTGAAACTGCTCATTTTTGAAATTTTGTGGGGAGTTGTTTTGGACATTGGCTCTATCGGGAGAAAGGTTTTCAGCAGTAACTCCCTGAGGAAACTTCATGGTTTTAGATGTCAGCCTTGTTTGTAGCTTATGAAGAAGTATTAATTTTCCAAAGTTTTGTGCTATGAGATTTACAGTAAACTTTTTTTCATAATCTTGACTTTATTAACTGATATAATCAAAATAAAACAAGTCATTTTCCTTCCTTGCTGGTGAGATGGTCATTTGAATGTAAGACATATAATACACATATTGATGGTTGGATATTTTTCTAATAATTAAATCTAAATTTTAAAATATGATCTTAGAACTAATTTGACTTTACTGAAGATTAAAATATATTTTTCTCGAGATGTTTACTCTTTTTTTTTTCTTTTAAGGATTTTACTTATTTATTTGACAGACAGAGATCACAAGTAGGCAGAGAGGCAGGCAGAGAGAGGTAGAGAAGTAGGCTCCCTGCTGAGTGGATAGCCTGATGCAGGACTCAATTTCAGGGTCCTGGGATCATGACCTAAGCCAAAGGGAGAGGCTTTAATCCACTGAGCCCCCCAGGTGCCCTCTTAACACTTTTTATTTTATTTATTTATTTATGTCTGAAGACTTATTTATTTATTTATTTATTTGACAGACAGAGATCACAAGTGCGCAGAGAGACAGGCAGAGAGAGAGGAGGATTCAGGCTCCCCACTGAGCAGAGAGCCAGACGCGGGGCTCAATCCCAGTACCCTGAGACCATGACCCTCGATCCCAGGACCCTGAGACCATGACCCAAGCCGAAGGCATAGGCTTAACTCACTGTGAGCCACCCAGGCACCCCTCTTAACTCCTTTTAAATAGAGAGCTTTATCTTAAGGTAGTGATGAGGAAGAAAGCAGACCTACCTTCCGTATATAGGTACACAAAATAGTTGAAAGCAATTTTTTTTTCCCATTCTGACTCCTATCATAATCAGGTTATTCCACCTGAATTAACATAGCTAAAAATTTGGGGCCCCATATAACTAAAAAAGAAGTTGGAAACTTACTATTGCCAGTAAGTGGCAATTTTCATCCAATGAATATTAAGCAAAATAATATAGCTATATAAAAGTAAAATATAAAGGGTTGAAAGTTCATTTCAAATGTCCCATTAAATATTTCAGTGTTAAAATGTGAGCAGTTATCTTAAATAGTATTTTTAGATGATCTTTGCTAAGTATATTGTTCTTCCTTACAAACTGATACCTCTATACAATGCATCCAACTTAAATTGCCAAGACAAAATTATTCATCAAACCCTATGCGATGTTTGCTTTTTATTCCTTTTTTTAAATTTCTTTTTTAGGTCTGAACTGGGTAGGAGAGGATAGAAGAAACTTTAGATCTCTTCTCACTTTTTATTTAAGAAAAATTATTAACTGTTGTAACTTTTATTTTAGAATTAACTAATAGAATCAACAGTTATCTTTTCTTCATTATTATTTCAATAATAATTGGTTGAAAAATTATGTCCCACTGAGATGTACCTTATGTTTCTTCTTAATCGAATACAATTAATAGTCCCATGGTGTTGTGAGCACATGCACCTCAAGTACCAGTTAATATATTGACCATGTAATCAGGCCACTGGTCATACTCACTTAACAGCTGCACTGAGATGGCAACTAGGGCTCAAGAGATATATGTACTTTGGAATTATCCATGGGGCAAAACCTTACTGCTCTCCTCCTGCCCTCCTTTTCCCCTTCTTCCCTCCTCACCCTTCCTTCCTTTTCACCTTCTATATGCATATAATGCCCAATACATATGTGGATCCATCCGCTCATTCTAACTACTCTCATTGCTGCTCACACGTGCCTTAATTATATGAAAGAATAAAAAAAAATCTTATTTAAATGAGGACATAAAGTTTTGGGGGGTATGACACTTCAAAAATTATCAAAATCTTATTTTCAATTGATTCTGCAATTATTTTAGGAAATTCTTCTTAGAATAAAACCATCTTTATTTTGCATAAAATTTTACCCCCAGAAAAGGGCATGTCATCACTTTAATATTATTAAAATAAAGCATATAAAAATAAACAATAGTATTTGAGTAAATACATTATGGTATATTTACATAAATATGGTATTAAAATATAGAATAATATCTGATTACATGGGAAATGTCTACATTTATTGGTAAATGCAAAATAAAGAAAAAATGTAAGTCCAGATGCACTTGTGCATGTGCACACATTGTGTTCAACCAAACTTCTCCACTACTATGTTAAATACATTAAATTCTTATAATATAAATTATACATAGCTTTTTAAATTTATAGTCTGAATTCCAATAGCATGAACTTCCATCAGCTTGAGTGGCAAATAGTCTATAGTTTGCACAGTAGCCTCCTCCTTTATTATGCTCTGTAACAGTGCCTAAAAAATCAGGGAACGATTCTCATATTTTCATTTATTATCAGAACTGCTTTTACAGTGGTGTTTAATTTCCTTATTCATTACTCTTCATGTCCTTCCTTGCTGTTGCGGGTCTTGATGCATAAGGGTTGTCATCTTTGCAGGAACCAACCACCTTGTTCTAACTACTCATTACAATGACCTGTGGTCACTGCCAGTGCAATTATCATTTACCTCTAAAATAGCTGGAGTTAACTGCCCTTCTCCCACTTGATGCGTTATTTCTCAGATAGTTTCCCATATCTTACCCCCTAGTACAAAACACATTATTCTCCCCAGAACGCTGCTTTACAAATCATGGGTTATGAGACATTAATATGTGTGGAATACATTCTGTTGCTTATCATTAGAAAACTTTAATTGAAATAAAAAGGTATCAAATTGAAAATAACATACCATATCAGAATGAACAAGAGTTAAGATTATTTTGTGCAGCTTTTGCATGTTAAACTGTTTTTTTCCTCTGAAGGAAAAAAATCAAACCATGGAATAAAAATAATAGTAATAATTCACATTTACAGACAATTTTATATTGATGTTTTTGTGTAATCATGGCAAATCTATGTGTTAGGACTTTATTAGGACCATTTTGTCCTCTGAAAAAAACAGAAATTAAGACATTTTAAATGATTTGCCCCAGGTCACAGTTGTAATTGTTGACAGATCTGGGAATCAAGTCAGTCCCAACTATGTTTCTGGGCTCTACCAGCAGCCTCATTTTCCCCAAATTCTATGTGACAGTAAAAAATTTTGACAGGTGTCCAGTGACAGAGAATCAGTCTATCCTGTGTACCTTGAAGACTGTAGCCACTTTCAGAAGTCAGCCTAACTGAGTCCCATTTCTGATCTAGATAAGTTGTATTACACAAATACACATGGATAATGAGTTGAATTATAATATGTTAACAATGTCTCTAAACTGTGGAATTTTCTTTTTCTTTTAAGTTTTTCATAATTTTTAGCTTTCCTAAAATTAATATTTGTGAGCAATTAAAACATAAATGAAGGAATTACAGTGCTCAGAGGTGTGGCATTTTTTAATACTCAGAATATGACCACAACAAAGGGACTTGATATATACTCTATTATAGTACGGGAAAACCTTCAAACAGAGTGGCAATCATTTTGGTTAGTAAGATCCCTTCCAGCTATCCTAGACTAGTTTCCAACACATTATGAAAAAAAAAAAAGAAAGAAAAAAAATTTATTTGATGTAGTGCTGTATAAATTTCAGATCTAGACAGATCCCATAATGATGCTGATTGACATCAGAGTATCAGATAGCTCTGTCATTTCAAGTCATTGTCATGTCAGAAACAGTCTACCACTAAAATGACTGCACTGAGTGACAAATGACAAAACCTCCTCCTTAGGTTGTGACATGGAAAATATGTAGTTAATAATTTGAGAAACATTTATTAGGACCTCCTGTCTATCTTTAAATGCAGAAGTTTGCCTAATTTACCTCTCAATGGTTAATAGACAATCTTGTTGCTCAAGATGAAGCCATATTTTAAATAATTAAAAAATTTATAAGAATAGCTGAATAATATTTTGCCAACAGACATTGTACTAAAATGTCTAAAATATTCCAAGTATAAATAACAAAGAAAAAGAGAAAAAGATATAGAAACATCAAAATAGTAAAAACAACCAATAAAATGAGAAATCTAAGTTATCAATGATTATATTATGAAGAAAATGGAATAAAGTACTGAGAATAGGGACAATAAAAAAGCATATCAGTTGCATTCTACTCCTACTTATTCATTCACTATCCCTTATTTTATCTAAATGTTTGATACCTGCCATTACTACTCTATGCCCTTATTTATATCATATTTTCCTCATATCTCATATATGATATCTTATAATATAGAAAGGTATAGACATTTCTTTAATAATAATACTATATATTTATCTACTTCTTTTTAGGAGCTGGTATAGCCATTTCATAAAAAACAATATTTTTCTACTTAATAATAGTCCTGAGACAATTTTTTTGAAGTTCAGAGTAAATTTGTGCCCTGTAATTGGAGCCCACCATTAACTTGGGAGTCTGGTTAAAAGCACTCAAAAAGAGCAAAACATCTTAAGGAGCAACTGGTAGAATTGGATGGTCACAGACACAGGCCTATGCCCACAGACCCAGGACGGCCACCTCCAGCAACCACCTGTGCCAGAGAGAGTATGGCAGTGGAGCCTCCAGTTCCCGGTCCCAGAGGCCCTAGGGTTGCTTGGCCTGCACCGCTGCTCAGCCAGGAGCATTCCCAACCCTGCATGAGAGAGTCTGGGGGAAGCTCTCTAGAACCACAGACTTTTACACTCTATGCTCACTGCATGACTCCCCACTGTGATGGTGGACTGTATTTTTCTTTTTCTTTCCTATTTTTTTAATATACATGTAGGTATTAGCTTCAAGGTAATCCTCTTTCCCTAATCAATACTACCCTAATATATATAAACCAGTTTTAATCTTTCTTTATCTCTGGAAAGTTGAGTCCTTTAACAAATATATCAAGATACACCCAGGAAGAATCAAAATAACCTTTTTTGCCCACATCAAGGATTTATAACGACCCTCTCATCTTTTTCCTCTGTCAATGTTTCTGTGTATTTGTTTTCGTTCTGGTATTATATAAATCTTATCCTCGGGGTTCATTTTGGCTGGGTTCTTTTTTTTTTCTTGTCATTTACTTCTGTCTGTCTTTTTGTTTGTCTGTTTTTGTTTAAATACCTTATAAGTCTTACCTTTGGGGTTCATTCTGGCTGGGTCTTCTCTCTCTTTCTCTCTCTCTCTCTCTCTTTTTTTTTTTCCCTGTCTCTCTCTTTCTCTCTCCCTTTTTTTTTTTCTTTCTTTTTGGTGGGGATATCCGATTGCTCAGAAGTATTTCATGGTTGACCTTGTATGGATTGTGATTGATAAATTCAGCTACACATCCCCTCAACCACCTCTCACCAAAATGACTAGGAGGAGGAAGACCCAACAGAGGAAAAATTCAGAGACTGTGTCCTCTCCATCAGAGCTATTGGATATGGACATAAACAGTATGTCAGAAAGGGAATTCAGGCTAACAATTATCCAGGCAATGGCTAAGTTGGAGAAAACCATTAGTGACAACATAGGATCGATTAGGGCAGAAGTGAAAGCCACCCGGGAAAAAGTTAAAAATGCTACCAATGAGATCCAATCTAATCTAAATACTCTAACAGCTAGGGTAACCTAGGTAGAAGATAAAATTAGTAATCTAGAGGACAAATGATACTGAAAAAGGCTCAGGAGGAGGAATGGAAGAAACAGCTTAGAAGCCATGAAAACAGAATTAGGGAAATAAAAGATGCCATGAAACATTTCAAAGTCAGAATTATTGGGGCCCCTGAGGGGGAGGAGAAAGAAAGACTAAAAGATATAGTTGAACAAATTCTCCATGAAAATTTTCCCAGTCTGGGGAATGAAACCAGCGTTTGTGTCCTAGAGGTAGAAAGAATACCCCCCTAGATCAACGAATCTAGAAGGACCTCAAAGCACTTGATTGTAAGACTGAGAAATCATAATTTTAGACAAGAGCTCTTGAGAGGAGCTAGGGGAAGAGATTCCTTACCCACAAAGGAAGGTCCATTAGAATAACGTCAGACCTATCCACAGAAACCTGGAAAGACAGAAAGGGCAGGAAAGACATATTCAGGGTACTAAATGAGAAGAACATGCAGCCAAGAATAATTTATCCAGCAAGGCTGACATTCAAAATGGATGGAGAGATAAAGAGCTTCCAAGACTGACAAGGTTTAAAAGAGTATGTGACCACCAAGCTGACACTACAAGAAATATTAAGGGGGAGGTTCTTTAAAAGAAGGAAGAACCCAAGAGTGTCATAGAACAGAAATTTATAGAGACAATCTATAGAAACAGGGACTTCACAGGCAACATCATGTCAATAAAAACGTATCTTTCAATAATCATTCTCAATGTGAATGGCCTAAATGCTCCCATAAAATGGGACAGGGTTGCAGATTGGATAAAATGACAGGACCCGTCCATTTGTTGTCTACAAAAGACCCATTTGGAACGGAAGGAAACATCCAGACTGAAATAAATGCATTCCTGGAAACCTAAAAACTTCCAAAACTGAATCAGGAAGAAATTGACAACCTGAATAGACCAGTATCTAGTAATAAAATTGAAGCAGTGATCAAAAACCTTCCAAAAAACAAGAGCCTAGGACCTGGCAGATTCCTTGGAGAATTCCACCGAACATTCAAAGAGAAATAATACCTATTCTCCTGAAGCTGTTTCAAAAAATAGAAACAAAAGGAAAACTTCCAGAGTCTTTTTATGAAGTCAGCATTACCCTGGTCCCCAAACCAGGCAAAGATGCCACCAAAAAGGAGAATTTCAGACCAATATCTTTGATAAATATGGATGCCAAGATTCTTAACAAGATCCTAGCTAATAGGATCCAACAGTACATTAAAAGATTATCTACAGTGATCTGATGGGATTTATTCCTGGGATGCAAGGGTGATTCAACATTCACAAATCAATCAATGTGATAGATCAAATCAATAAGAGAAGAGAGAAAAACCACATGGTCCTCTCAATTGATGCAGAAAAAGCATTTGACAAGATACAGCATCTGTTCCTGATTAAAACGATTCAAAGTATAGGGATAGAGGGAACATTCCTCAACTTCATAAAATCTATCTACAAAAAACCCACAGCAAATATCATCCTCAATGGGAAAAAGCTGAGAGCCTTCCCTTTGAGATTAGGAACATGATAGGGATGTCCACTCTTGCCGCTCCCATTCAACATAGTACTAGAAATAAAAAGACAACAAAAAGAAATAAAATGTATTCAAATTAGCAAAGAAGAAGTCAAACTCTCTCTCTTAGCAGATGACATGATACTTTATATGGAAAACCCAAAGACTCCACCCCCAGACTACTAGAACTCATAGAGCAGTTGAATAATGTGACAGGATACAAAATCCATGTACAGAAATCAGTTGCTTTCTTATACACTAACAATGAAAATATAGAAAGGGAAATTAGAGAATTGATTCCTTTTACTATAGAACCAAGAGCCATAAGATACATGGGAGTAAACCTAACCACAGAGATAAAGGATTTGTACTCAAAGAAATACAGAACACTCATGAAAGAAACTCAAGAAGACCCAAAAAGATGGAAGAGCATTCCTTCTTCCATCTGAAGAATGGATCTGAAGAATAAACATTGTTAAAATGTCTATACTGCCTAGAACAATCTGTACTTTCAACACCATCCTGATCAAAATTCCACCAGCATTTTTCAAAGAGCTAGATCAAACAATCCTAAAATTTATATGGAAGCAGAAGAGATCCCAAATTTCTAAGGAAATGTTGAAAGAGAAAAACAAAACTGGGGGCATCACGTTGTCTGATTTCAAGCTTTCTACAAAGCTGTGATCACCAAGACAGCATGGTACTGGCACAGTAACAGATACATAGACCAGTGGAACAGAGTAGAGAGCCCAGATATGGACCCTCAACTCTATGGTTAAATAATCTTCAACAAAGCAGGAAAAAATATATGGTGGAAAAAAGACTGTCTCTTCGATAAATGGTGCTGCGAAAATTGGACAGCTATTTGTAGAAGAATGAAACTCAACCATTCTCTTACACCATACACAAATATAAACTTGAAATGGATGAAGACCTCAATGTTGGGCAGGGATCTATCAAAATCCTAGAGGAGAACATAGGAAGTAACGTCTTTGACATCAGCCACAGCAACTTCCTTAAAGACATGTCTCCAAAGGCAAAGGAAACAAAAGTGAAAATGAACTTTTGGGACTTCATCAGGATCAAAAGCTTCTGCAGCAAAGGAAACAAACAAAACAAAAAGGCAGCCCACGTAATGGGAGAAGGTATTTGCAAATAACACTACAGACAAAAGACTTATATCCAAGACCTATAAGGATCTCCTGAAACTCAACACACACGAAAAAGATAATCACGTCAAAAAATGGGCAGAAGACACAGACATTTCTCCAAAGAAGACATACAAATGGCTAACAGACACATGAAAAACTGTTCCTTGTCATTAGCCATCAGAGAGATTCAAATCAAAATCACATTGAGATACCATTTTACACCAGTAAGAATGGCCAAAATTAACAAGACAATAAATAAGTTTTGGAGAGGATGTGGAGAAAGAGGAACCTTCTTACACTGTTGGTGCACCAATGCAAATTGGTGCAGCCACTTTGGAAAACAGTGTGGAGATTCCTTAAGAAATTAAAACTAGAGTTACCCTATGACCTTGCAATTGCAATACTGGTTATTTACCCCAAAGATACTGATGAGTGAAAAGGAGGACCATCTGTACCCCAATGTTCATAGCAGCAATGGCCACAGTTGCTAAACTGTGGAAAGTACCAAGATGACCTTCAACAGATGAATGGATAAAGAAGATATGGACCCTATATACAATAGAGTATTATGCCTCCATCAGAAAGGATGATTACCCAAATTTATATCAATATGGATTAATGCCTGATAACTTTTATAAAGTCTATGAAAGCAAACTTACTGAGAGGCAATAGTAAAATAAGTAAACTTTCAAATAATATTAAAAATACTTTACAACTTCCAAATATGTTAGGGAAAAAATCATATTCGATTAAAATGATTTTCAAAAGCAGAGAAGTTTCATTTGAAATGATCATGAGTTTGTTTTGGAGTAGATCACCTCAGGAAATTCTATAAAATTTTACTACAAGGTTCATAGAGCTCAAAAAACAATACAGAAAAGATAGAACATCTGATCCAAAGTGTTTGTTTTTGTAAAGAAAGACTTAAAAAATAGATATTTGTATAGTATCTTGTGTTCTTTAGAAAGCACTTTAGAAAAAAAAATTCTAAAAGCTAGCTCTTCAAAAAAGAAAAATGATTAACTGTATAAACATTAGTTTTAATAGTGAAACAAAACAGTATATGTTTTGTATGATACATTTGTTAATGACAGAGAAATTTCACTAGTTAATGCATTATCCCTCTTGTCTGAATAGCCATTCATTGATGAATTAAATAAAATTGATGTTATAGTGAATTAATCTTTGTAGTGCAGATGTTTGTAGTAAAATTTATGTGAATAGTGAATTAAATGGAATTAAGTCTCTATTCTAGAAAACAACAGTATATTTACTAATCTTAAAGTAAACTCAGATCTTTTGCAATAAAGGTATGCAAGGAAAAAATTATGTAAACTATGCCTCAGAAAACAACATCCATGAAATGAATATATAAATGGACCATTCATATGTGCTGTACATACTCAGGAAGTATTTTGTTTTTATTCAATTTAAAATGAAAAAGAAAGTTCTTGTCTTACCTACTCTATTGAAACTTATCCTTTGCCTGATTATAGTGGTGATGGATTATTTAACACCAGCCTCACAACTCTGGCACATTCTAGCCTTAGCTTAGCAACATTCATAATGAGGGATAATTAAGATAATATTGGAAAGTGCCTCCAACACGACAACCCACAGCTTTAAGTTATCTTACTTAATCAATGCACCAGCAAGGGAACAGAAGCTGTATAATGTCACCTAACTGATTCAGAAATTTCCATGCAGTTGTGATAAATCATCCTTCTCTTTCTAAAACATTATCTCATTAGTTTGCAGCTAAAATGGTCCCAAAGTTAATGTCTTACACTCAATTCTGTAGCCTTCCTTAGGGAATTCATTTCATTGACTTCAGTTATGATTGAGCAGAGGACTATTGATTCAGACCCTAAAGGCTTAAGGTAATAACTTTACACAGACCTTATAACTAATTTCATTGTCCCAATTCATTACAATTCACTCAACCTTTGTAATAAAGACTAATTCATAGAATATAATACAATGGACATCGATTTTATGCTGACCAGTATTCAAAGCTATAGCTCTAGATGTGGTTTTGCATTTCTCTTTGAGGTCTCTATATTGATGTAAAGTCTGTGTCAAATCAACATTACACATTTATGGATACTTTTGGCAAGCCATCTCAACCATGGACAGTCTATATCTGAGATCAGTTAAGACAGAGATTTCAGTCTGTTTTATATAGAACAGCTACATATTGATTAAACAACCTGAACCAAAAATGTTTAGATATAAACCTAGAAACAATGTAAAACTCAAACAAATCTGAAGTAATTTGTTCAGGGCCTCTTATTTTTTATTTTTATTTATTTTTAAAATTTAATTTAATTTAATTTTTTTCAGTGTTCCAAGATACATTGTTTATGTACCGCATTCAGAACTCCATGTAATACATGCCTTCCTTAATACCCACCACCAGGCTCAACCAACCCCCTACCCCCACCCCTCCAAAATCCTCAGTTTGTTTCTCAGAGTTCAGAGTCTCATGGTTTGTCTCCCTCTCTGATTTCCCCCAATTCACTTCAAGGCCTTTTATTTATTTATTTTTTATTTTTTTTTTAAAGATTTTATTTATTTATTTGACAGAGAGAGAGATCACAAATAGGCAGAGAGACAGACAGAGAGAGAGATGAGGAGAAGCAGGCTCCCTGCTGAGCAGAGAGCCCAATGCGGGACTCGATCCCAGGCCCCTGGGATCATGACCTGAGCCGAAGGCAGAGGCTTAACCCACTGAGCCACCCAGGCGCCCCAAGGCCTTTTAGATAAAACAAAATAAAATGCAAATTATAACAAGATATAACTTTACCCCAAATTTTGCTCATTCTGGTTAAATCTAAGTCTCAGCGACTAAATGGAAAATGTCCCATTTCAGCAATAAGAATGTTGCTGTAAAAAGAAATCCCAATCTTATTATTAATATCAACATCCAATAACTTTTTAAAAACTTTCTTATTATGGTAAAATAGTAAATAAATCCCAAACTTCAGTGGCTTAACAAAACACATGCATATTTCTTGCTTTTGCCTTCCTGCGTTCTGAGGCCTGCCTAGTAGCCTACCTCCAATTTTGTTTCCCTAAGAAAACAATACAATTAGATTATTTAAAATAATTTGAAACACTTGTACATGGGACTTCTTTTTTCAATCTTCTGAATAAACTTTTCATCACCTTAAAAACTTCCCCTTGTTTTCTTCTTCCAGGCTATAATCGTTTACTTAGAATACATGCAGGTTGTGAATAAAATGAAATGGACCTATTTACCACTCATCTGCCATTAATTTCCTGCCACTGGAGAGTGGCCATTTATAAAGCTACAATTTTCTAAATAATCAGCACTATTCTTCCTGGAGTTGCCAAAAGCAGCCCTTTGAATTGAAAGACCATCTAACAAAATCTTGCTTAGCTGTGAAAATAAGCCTGAGGATGCTCCACCAAGCATATAGCCAACTAGCTAAATCATTTACTATAATCCACAAAAAAGAAGCTTTTAAATAGAAAAGGAACTGAGTTGGAAACTTTTCCTTATGAGCGATAGTAGCAGCAAGGCAAGGGCAAATAAATGAAACATATGTGTACACTAGCTTGTAGAACCAAAGCAGTGAGGACATTGTGATGTGTTACATTGTACCAGTAGTGCTCAATTTTAATGGATGTATATTGGAATATTGCCTGAAAATACTATTATTATCCAAAAGCTACTTGTGTGCTACTTCACTAGTAATAAAAATTATTGATATCATCGAAAATGACAGCATAAATAGTAACGTATGCACTGAAATGCCTAAGCATGAAGCTTTCTCACTTGAGCAAGCTTGCCATAAAATTGATACAAAACTGGATTTTCATAGTTGACAGATTTTTTAAAGAAATAAAAGTACATTTCCATTTTCAATAAATTTTGCATAAAAAAAAATCATGATATACCCAGGAAGTACAAGTAATAACGATCATGTGGTTGGTAAGATAAACCCTATTGTAATACATCTATACTTACACACATACATATATAAGTTTTTAGTCACCTTTGCTACCTTGACAGCATTATTTGTGAATAAAAAGCAGAAAGTATGACAAGCAAAAGAACAAAAGATCATTAAATGTGATGCAATCACTTCTGGAGTGGCAATATAAAACAGTGACTAAAAATTGTAATCAGAAAGGATATGTTTGAAATCACAGGTTTTCCACTAACTAGGGAGCTATTTCATGTAAATTATTCCACCTTTTCAAGCCTCAGAGGTTTCATCTGATAAGGGGGTACTAATATCTTGTTCATTATGTGTGAATATTCAGTAAAATACTACAAATTTAAAGTCAGAACATTGTTTGATGAAAAGTCGGTGGTATTTATAATAGAATAGCATGGCAAAATGGCTACTCAACTGGAAGTCAACAAACCGTCTATCACAACTAGAACATTAAATCAATGTCTTGGCTTTTTCACTTATTTCCAAATCTTCCATTTTGCCTATGTATAAGCTATGAGAAAAGAGAGATAGTGGATAAGAATATTCATTCATTGATTCATTCATTCATTGATTCATTCACTTATTCTTTCATTGTTTCTTTTTTTTTTTTTTTAATTCCTTCAGACTCTCTTACTGAGTACTTCTTACAAGCTAAACATAAGGCACAATGGATACAAAGGTAAATAAAGCAAAGCCTCCCTCTCCAGACACTGACTGTCTAGTGTGCAATCAGAGAGCAAACAGTACAAGTGTCATACAGCAGGGTAACATTCTTTACAGAATGCAGCTGGAACATAGAGAAGAGATGAACTAAACCCACAGGAAAAGTCAGAGCTTGCTTGATCCATTTGTACTGATCATGAGAAAAATTTTTAATATAGTTTCAGAAGAGAGAAATCAAATTACTTTTGAGAAGAAAGAATAAATACAAAGCCAGGGTGAGTGAATGACTCTGTTGATTTAACAGGGCAATAATGAGCTCAGTACTACAATTGCTGATGTGAGCAAGGCCAATTTAGTTGAAGGTTTTATCTAAGGAGGCAGTGAGGGAAGCTTTCTTACAGTTTCTGGATATGAGCTTCAAACTGAAGTTTGGATAACTGAATAAAACGTTTGAATGCATAATCAAATCACAGCTAAGACTTACGGGAGCAAAGAAGAGGTGGCTATAGTGGGTGACAGTATTCTCCACCCCGTCCATCTTTTGGAAGGGTTCTGGTTTTTTTTTTTTTTTTTTTTTTTTTTTAAGATTTTATTTATTTACTTGACAGAGAGAAATCACAAGTAGATGGAGAGGCAGGCAGAGAGAGAGAGAGGGAAGCAGGCTCCCCGCTGAGCAGAGAGCCCGATGTGGGCCTCAATCCCAGGACCCTGAGATCATGACCTGAGCCGAAGGCAGCGGCTTAACCCACTGAGCCACCCAGGCGCCTGGGTTCTGGGGTTTTTATCAAATAGTCAAAAAGACAAAATGGCCATTTGTTAAATGTTTTGAAGAGAAGCAATTCAAAAAAATAAGCACAAAGCAAGGAGGCTAAATTTACCTACCGTACCATCTACTGGGCAGATGAATAGCATTATGATTCCAGGTCATAGTGCATACCTGGAAAAGGCGAAATAAGAAAGACAGGTGCATTCTATAAGTGCTGACATGGCTATTGATAACTGAGAACATCAAGGAAAATTATAAAGTCACAACTCTGTTTTTAGAATTTCTTAACTCTAGAATTTCTTGTAGACAACCACTAACTTTATCTCTTCCTCAAACAATCATGAACTAAAATAATTTACTTTATCTCAAAAATAATACATTTAAGATAAGAGGTGAACAAAGTAGTTGTATTATTCAGCTTTCCATCGTGTCAGGAATTTATAAGCTGTGACTTTATAAATCTCTTCTGAATAAGCTCTTGTTTAAAGTCCAGTTTGTCACTTTTTCTTTATTCACTTTATCAGCTACAAATCAAAATCAAGGCAAAGATTCTCCCCATAGTCTGAGATCCCAATTACCACACATTCTCTCATCCGAATTGAACATGATTATGATGCTTAGCAATCTTAGTAATTATCATGCAAGAGGGAAGGTGAATTATTCTGAGATGATCCTTAGAAAGGATGAAAATTTGTAACACATTTGTCTTACGACCTTCTGAGAATTTTAAAATATCAGAACTATTTTTTTTGAACCTTAGAGAAAGGAAGGTTATGATTTCAAAATACAAGAAATTGTCTCTTCTTTAAAGCATGAGATACTGCAGCATCATGGTGATTAAGCAAATCATTGGGAAACTATAAACCCCACATTTTAAATACCACACATCATAGGAGAGCACAGGCAGTGATTTCTCTGACATTGGCTGAGGCAAGTTCTTTCTAGATAAGTCCCCTGAGGCAAGGGAAATAAAAGCAAAAATAAACTACAGGGACTACATCAAAATAAAAAGCTTCTGCACTGCAAAGGCAACAATCAACAAAACTAAAAGGCAACATACTGAATGGAGGAAGCTATTTGCAAATGACATATCTCACAAAGGTTTAGCATCTAAAATATATACAACTAAACACCAACACCCTTTCCCCCCCCCAAAAAAAATGGGCAGAAGACTTGAAGAGACATTTTGCCAAAGAAGACATACAAATGGCCAACAGACACATGAAGAGATGCTCAACCTTAGTAATTAGGGACATGTAAATCAAAATCAATGAGAAACCACCTCACACATGTCAGAATGGCTAAAATCAAAAACATAGGAAACAACAAATGTTGGCAAGAATGTGCAGAAAAAGGAACCTTCATGCACTGTTGATGGGAATGTAAACTGGTGCAACCTCCTTGAAAAACAGTATGGAAGTTCCTCAAAAAAATTAAAAAATGTAATTACCATATGATCCAGTAATTCCACTACTGGGAATTTCCCTAAAGAATATGAAACTGCTAACTCAAAAAGATATATGCATTTATATATATATATATACTGTTGCATTACTGAAATAGCTTAGATATGGAAGCAACCCATGTGCCGTTGATAGATGAATGGGTGAAGAAGTGATATGTGTGTGTGTGTGTGTGTGTGTGTGTGTGAGATAAATACCATATTTTTTCACTCATATGTGGAATTTAAGAAGCAAAACAAAGAAGCATAGGGAAAAGAGAAAGAGAGAGAGAAACCAAGAAATAGACTCTTTTGATAAAGAAGACAGTAATGGTTACCAGAGGGCAGTAAGGTGGGTGAATGGGTAAAATAGGTGATGGAGATTAAGAGTGCCTGGGGATAAAAATATATGTTTATAAAAAAAAAAAGAGTGCATTTGTGATGAGCACTAGGTGTTGTAAGGATTTTTGAATCATTATATTGTGCATCTGAAACTAATGTAACACTGTATGTTATATGCATTTCAAATCCCCTCCTCTGGAGTCAATAGGAACAGGTTGAGAATGTATCTTTTGTGGAGGTGGAAATGTTATTTTCAAGGCATAGAAATATTAATTTAGATTAGGAATTTTCAAGGCATTGAAATTTTAATTTAGATTAAGAGTTAGGAATTTAGATTAGGAATTAATCTCCAGATGCAGGAAAAAAGGTGGAATGAAAACAAGAGAGACTATAAAAATAAATTTTCAAAAAGGAAACTACAGGGGCTCCTGAGTGGCTCAGTGGGTTAAAGCCCCTGCCTTCAGCGCAGGTTCCTGATCTCAGGGTCCTGGGATCGAGCCCCACATCAGACTCTCTGTTCAGCAGGAAGCCTGCTTCCCCTTCTCTCTCTGCCTGCCTCTCTGCCTACTTACGATCTCTGTCTGTCAAATAAATGAATAAAATATTAAAAAAAAAAACTACAAAGATCAGTTACCATAGTTTGGTACACATATTTTTATAACTTACAGATGGAGGCTGTTAAAATACTATATATTCCTATTTCTCAATTATGTAACAAGAGATTACGGAACTTTTATTTAAATGTGGGTAGACAGTGTATGTGTGATGACAAGAGTCTGAATTCTGGTGATGAAGACATAGTTTTTTTTTTTTTTAATTTATTTATTTGACAGATCACAAGTAGGTAGAGAGGCAGGCAGAGAGAGAGAGAGGAGGAAGCAGGCTCCCCGCTGAGCAGAGAGCCCGATGCGGGGGCTCGATCCCAGGATCTTGGGATCATGACCTGAGCCAAGGCAGAGGCTTTAACCCACTGAGCAACCCAGGTGCCCCAAGACATAGGTTTTTAACCACAGCTCTGTATTACCCATCATTTCTAATGTTTTATTCTATTTCACTCAACAACTTGGGAACATCAAATTCTCCTATCTTTAACATATGACAATTATAATGACATGAGTAAATTATTTGTCTACAAAAGAAAGATTTTAGGCTCCTATAAAAAAGATAATACTGGAGGATATATAAAAATTGGTTTTCCAATGATAGAAAATAAATTTTAAGTGGTGGCTCTAAGTTCACTTTAGGATTAGAAGTAGACAACTCGGAAAGATTGTAGCTGTTTCCACATATCTGAGACTGGATAACATTAAGGGACTTTTCCATTCTCCAAAACAATGACCTATTTCCTTAGTTCCTTATGTCTCTATACATATTGAATGACTTACTTCACAGAGATAGGCTCTTTTCTTTTCTTTCTTTTTTTACTTTTCTTTTCTTCCTCTTCTTTCTTTTCTTTATTCTTTTCTTCTTTCCTTTCCTTTTATTTTCTTATTCCTTTTCCTTTTCCATTTCCATTTTCTTTTCTGGATTTCACCAGGGTTGTGGCTTTTTATTTTCCATTTCTAGGACATTGTTAACTAAGTCCAGATACCGGGACTCTCCTAACAAATTTCCCAAGGGAGAAATTCCGAAGTAGCAGCAACCTGAGAGAGTGTCAAGTCCCATCACTCATTTACGTGAGCAAACTTTGGCTGCAGCACACAACAAATGTAAAGCAAATGAGTAAATATATACAGAAATGAAATAGCCACACCAAGCAAAGCATAGCCTCTTGCCCCCAATTTCATGGGAAAAAGCTCCCCCTGATTTCATTTGGTAGCTTGGTTGTAATGCTATGCAGCTGCTGCACATGGCTAGCTGCTGCTTGTAAATTGCTCTCTGCCTCCTGACTGTGGGTGCCACAGAAAGATGGTGCATGCTAGCTGATATTTGCTGTTTTAGGGTTTTGCTCAACTGTGTATCCCTGTAATGGAGCACTTTTGTTATGGGGTGAAAACACATTTTCAATGTGTTCTCTGTGCTTTTTAACTGAATTCCCACCACATGGTAAAATATATATAATACAGAGATATCATGTATTTTAAAAGAAAGATATTGATACCCTAACATTCAGAAAATCTTTTAAATTGCATATTTCAATATTATCCATCAGTTAAAGTCATTTGGAAACATGAATCAATCTGGTTTGCTGGTCAGAGGGAAGTGGCAAGTTTTCTGGGTGAGTTAGTGATAAAGTCTGAGGAAGTTTAAGGGTATGTTTGTAAAATGGTATTGAAAGGGTTTGAGATATATTTCTTCTTAATTCACCAGACCACCACTGAAATTATCAATGATTTACAAAATAAGGAATATTCACTACAATATAGGCAAGAATAGTGTTCAAAAATCAGAAACTGATTACTTTCTTATGGAACACTGTGTATAATTGAGTGTCAAAATAAGAGTCCATTGACAATCTCTCTGTATTGGAAAAGCAATAGTAAGCCAAGGATGAGAAGGGAGACTTTGGACAGAATTTCAGTAAGATTTCTTACCTTGGCACAAAAGAAAATAAAGAAGTGTTGTATGAAATGTGTTAGCTAACATGCACTAAATGTTATCTGCCCTTCATAGTATTTAGAGTCTCCAGACTTAGAAAATAAAAACAACGGAAGTCCAATTAATAAAATTTCCAATAAGCAGCCGTTAAAGTTTTTAGTATGGACTAAATATATGTGAGACATACTTATACTAAAAATGTTTGCCATTTATCTGAATTCAAGTTGAAGTGGAAGTTCTGTATTTCACCCAGCAACACTAAATTATGTGAAAGTCTATCCTGGGAGTTTTCCTTTAAGTTATCAGTTGGCTCAATATTTCTTAGAAAACCATGACTGGAGTTATTAGTTAGAAAATTCCTAGATTTTATCTCAGCACAATATTTCTTCCTTTCTGAGGTGATATTCAGTACTGGGATTGCCTCTGGCGTCTTCTGCTTGGGCTGCTGGATCTCTGAGACATTCATGGAAATTCATAGGGAATAAAAAATTTCCCTTTGAATTTTATCCAGAATCAAAAGATTCAGGCAAGGACACAAAAGAGTCTCTGAATCCTGAACTAGCCTAACCATCATTCTCTAAGGATGAATTCAGAGAAAATACCAGACATTAACAGAAACTGTAGTTCAAAGGAATAAACTGCATTTAATTACTGCCAAAATGTCATCCCATGAAATAGATTTTCTTAAAAAATAGATCATAGAATCCAAAAAGGCTAAAATGTCTTTCCAGTGAGATTTAAATTGATGTTAAATTTATAACATAGAATAAGGAAATCACGAGTAGACTCTAAATCCAAAGAAGAAGTCATGAAGACAACGAAATACTTTTAAAGCAATAAAAGCAGTAAATAATAGAGTAGATGCTGCAGATAAGTAAATTAATGGAATAAAATTAGCTTAAAACACCTTTGCATTATTCAGAGAAAAAAGTAAAGAATTAAAAATGAAGAATGGAGATAGAGAAATAAAAAATAAACTGAGGCAATTTAATCAATGATTAATGGGTATTCTACAGGGAGAAAACAAAACATATAGATAACA
This sequence comes from Mustela putorius furo, assembly GCF_011764305.1. Taxonomy (NCBI): domain Eukaryota; kingdom Metazoa; phylum Chordata; class Mammalia; order Carnivora; family Mustelidae; genus Mustela; species Mustela putorius. The sequence goes on from NW_025421305.1 coordinate 5,361,851, forward strand.
AGGAGAGGCACAAATATATCTTTAGGTAAAATGATATTACTATAAAACTAAAATGCCCAAGTGAATAAACAGATTAAAATACATTTCTGTGCACAATTTTAATATTCTTTATAAATGTGGAAAAGTAGTGAGTAAATAATTATATTTTAGTTTAAAATAAAATATTTGACATTGTAAAAAATACACGACTACATAATGAATTTATACTTATAATTAATTCATATATACTTAAATATATGAGATCGCAAAATGTAGTAAAAATCAGCCTATTTTTTTTAACCCTAAATATCACTTTTTTTTTTTTTAAATTTAAACTCCAGTTAGTTAGCATACAGTGTAACATTAGGCTCAGGCATAGAATGTAGTGATTTATCACTTACATAAAACTACCAGGGCTCAACTTTCACTCAATATAAACATTTTTAAAAAAAAAGAACATTAAATAATTCATAAGAGAATAAATATAAATGACCATTTAATCACGTATAAACTAGACTTAGCTCACTCATATTTACTCATTTTTTTTAAGATTTTTATTCATTTATTTGACAGACAGAGATCACAAGTAGGCAGAGAGAAAGAGAGAGGAAGAAGCAGGCCCCCTGCTGAGCACAGAGCCAGACCCAGGCCTCAATCCCAGGACCCTGAGATCATGAGCCAAGCCGAAGGCAAAGGCTTAACCCACTGAGTCACCCAGGAACCCCTTTACTCATTCTTTATATATTTATTTCTTATATTTTACTCACTTTTCATACATTTATTTATCTCAACAACCTCATTATTAGTTAATATTATCTACTTTTAACAGTTGAAGAAACTGATCAAGCTAAGGTATACAGAAGTTAACAAACTCACAGAACTAATTTGTAGAGGAACTGGGTTTCAATTACTATCAGTGCGTCTCAGTGTCCTTTCTCTTACTAATGTGTTCACTACTTCCTGTACATTTACTTTCACTATTAACTAAGTGAACAATATTTTTTCCTGTTTTTTACATAAATGGACCATAATGTAATGGGTAGAACTTGGATGTAATGGGTAGAACTTGGAGTATACCAGAAAAAACAAAACTAAAAAGTATTTTTTCACTGTAGTATAAAGGGAGTGATTTAGTAATACATATCATGATCTTTTAATGCTTATAATTTTTGATCAGGTAAATTCCTTTCTACAACTGATACTAAGGTAATAATAATAGCAGACTCCTAAGATATTTACACAGTTTTTAATTATACTTATTAATGATATTGAAGTTTGGGATAGTTAATAAATAAATGATGATGCATTAGTAGAATGGTCAAGTACCCAGATATTATTGTGGTAGGCAGAATTATGAAACCTCCCCCCAAGATTTCCTGCCCTAAGCCCCAGGACTGTGAATAAAATAAGATATTGCACCCATGATTATGTTAGGTAACTTGGCAAAGGAGTGTTACACCTATTATTAACATCATAAATCATATGGCCTCTAGTTAATTAAATGGGAGATTATGTAGGCTTGATGTAATCACAGAAGTCCTGTAAAGAAAACTATTTGTTTTTTTTTGTTTTGTTTTATCTGGTTATCCAGGGGAAATACAAAGCAAGAGAAAGGTCTGTGGTGCCATTACTGGCTTTGAATGTGGAGATGGGCAAGAGCAAAGACAGAAGATTGTTCTCTAAAAGCTGAGAACAAACCCAGACAGTTAGCAAGAAAACAAATACTTTTCATCTATCTGCAAAGAGTGAATCCTGTGCAACACTGAAATGACTTTGTAAGTGGATCCTTACACAAGACCCCAGATCAGAGCCTCACCTGACAAACACTTTGATGTCAGTCTTGTGAAACGCTCAACAAACAGCACAGTTGAATCTGCTCAGACTTCTTTTTTTTTTTTTTTTTTTTTTTTTTTTTTTTTTTTTTTTATTTAAAAGATTTTATTTATTTATTTGACACAGATCACAAGTAGGCAGAGAGGCAGGCAGAGAGAGAGAGGGGAGAAAGCAGGCTCCCTGCTGAGCAGAGAGCCCGATGCGGGACTCGATCCCAGGACCCTGAGACCATGACCTGAGCCAAAGGCAGCGGCTTAACCCACTGAGCCACCCAGGCGCCCTCAGACTTCTAATCTATAAAACTGTGAGCTAATAAGTGGGTGCTGTTTTAAGCCGTTAAATTTGTGGTAATTTGTTATGTAGTGACAGAAAACTACTACAATTAATAATTATGATTTTAATGAAACTTAATATAGTAGTTTGATATGTCCTATATCATGAAAAAATAAAAATGCAAAAATAAATACGTAACTCAAACTAGCCCAAACATTAATAGAAAACATTAATGTTGCTTAACTATGAGAAATAGAACTTAACAGTTAATTAATTTAAATATACATTTCATTATAATCATATTCATTTTTCCTGTTTTCAATAATGCATATGGATATACTCATAATTAGAAAAAATACCTCACACGGGAACAAGATAACTAATCTTACATATTGTTCATATTAAGCAATTAATTCAGGCATAGATACACATACAAAAGACTATAAGGACATATTTTGAAATATTCACATGGATAATAACTGGTTCTTAAGATTAAGAGTACATCTCTGCTTCATCATTGTAAGTACATGTAGCTCCCTCTTTTTCATAAGGAACATTACCCTCTAATAATACCAGAAATTTTAGAGACTTTATTTACTAAGGATAAAATAGTTACATGGTCTCTGAAAATTGAGAATGCCCCTCCCTTTTTTTCAGCAAGTCACTTCCTTCCTTCTCCTCTTCCGCTCTTCCTTCCTTCTCTTTCATTACGTTAAACTGGAGATTTCAGTTTGTTGAGGTAGAAAGATCAAACTATTTCTGTCTTTGCTTTGTGATCTGAAATTGAATATATCAGCTGCTTTATGCTCTCTGCATATAGGTGGATTCCTTCAACGATCTGAACAATCTCAGAGTCTTATTATTGTTCACTCAGTTGTGGCAGCAAAAGACAGGAGGGTTTTATCAGGTTATAGTTAAGCATGAACAGGTAACCATTCCAGAGAGGACATGTCCCCAAAATTATATTGCCCAAAAAAGACTGACAGACATTGACATCCAATAAAAACATTTCTTTGCACTATTTGTATGTTAATAGAAATGTTTTTACATTTTTACTCAAATTATGCAGAAAACTATTTAACAGCCAAGCAAGCAGTTATAATTTCTGAAGTGAGGTTTGTGTAGAAACTACAATGTGTCCTTGTATACTGCAGACACACAACCTCTCACTCAAAAGGGAATGTACTGTGATAGGTCAGTATTTAAGAGTATAGGTTCTGGAGCTAAAATGACTGTTTTCAAATCCTGGCTCTGCCTCTTATGGGCTTGTAGCTACATTCTTTCTCAGTTTTTTCATCTTGAAAATGGGATTAATGGTAGTATCTACCTCATAAGTTTGGTTTCAGGTTTAAATGAAATAATCTATGTATAATATTAAAGACAGTCTCTGCCAAATTGCAAGTACTCAATCAACATTAGCAATATGATAACTGCTTACTAATATTGGTCAAGTAGTTTAATGTCATCAGTTACCATAAGAGGGAAAATATTGCATTGCGGTTCTCCATGCTCAGATATGAACTATTCACATATGAAATTATTATTGTTATACTCCTGTTAATTATCTTACATGTAGTATTTAATTAAATTTTAAAAGTAAAGATTAAAAAGTTATTACTCTTTATTTTGTCATTTACCTTCAAGTCACCTTATCTGGTTGAAGTTATTTTATTAGGAAAAAGGCAAATTAATTTAGATAACTCCACACTTTTCTGGTGTGGAAGATTCCTTTTCCCAGTCATTATTTTCCACTGATGTTGCCAACAAACAGTGGAATATTTTCACTCTGTAGGAAACATCCTGGTAAAAGTACTTGTGATTAAGACTTATTTTAGATTAGGATTTCAGGGACACTTTCTCTGAGCATGTGATTTTTGAGCGAAAGGCCAATTGAACGTCAGTGAAAAGAATGAGAAGGTGGAGATGGGTAAAGGAAGGAATTTTTCATTTCATTTCTTTTCATTAGTTATTCAGCAATGTTGGTGTATGGATATCTCCAAGTTCTTTTCTTTCTTTTCAAACACATTTATAAACAGCAATAATTGCTGTTTGTCATCTAATGAAGAATTCCATCTACATTGGATTACAAAAGGTGGCGTCACATCAAACTCTCCTTGTGAGAATGTGTGATCTGTCTTTATTTCCTATCACATTGCTGCTGATTTACAGGAATTATTTTAGCCCCTGCTCTCTTGCATATCATCAGTTGCTATAATCTACGCAGGGTTGTTATTTATTTGCCCAATTAATGATGCAGAAGACAGTTCCTTAACACTTTGTCTGTTTCAGGAGACAGATGAACTATTTACACTTTGCTATGTAGTTCTTATTTTTTTTGAGGGGGTATAATTACTTTTTTAATTAGTAAAATTACATGAAACCAATTTTAAATGTCAATTGCTATAACTCAAAAAGCTTATTTTCTATTTTTATAACTACTATTAGTACATAAAGTATAATTTGCTGAATATTGCCTTTATTCATAATTCATGGAAATGTGTATTGGTGAGGTATGCAAGAATATACCACACAAAAATTTTTTGAAAATATGTCCCTTCAATTACTTTATACCATATCCATGCTAATAATATTATCACCAGAGAATTTTGCCATATAATAAACATTTTTTATTTTATATATGTGATCACTATATATTTGTCTAAAATAGGTTTACCAACATTTGTAATCATGTTCAAATATTTGGAAGGGTTTTCTAATCAAACGTGGTTATGAATTTAGAGGAAGAATATCACTAATACAGACTTTAGTCCTGATTTCCAGATATATAAATCCAACTGTCCACCTGACATTTTTACCTCGATGTCCCATGACTCAAACTCATTTTTACCTCGATGTCCCATGACTCAAACTCAATGTATCCAAATATAAGATCTTAATTTCCTATGCCAAATCTGTCTCTCATTTAATATTAACACTATGATGATTTACATAAACTACCTCCATGTCCGCCAACTAGAAAGCCCCTTTCTCCTTACATCATATTGAACAGTGACCCAGTTTCCCTGATATCAGCACTATAACTTATCTCTTACTGAGTCTCACTTAGTTCCAGCATCCACTGTTTTTTAAAAGGAATATTACACTAGCTATCTAGCTAACTTCTAAAGATTTCTAATTTATTATTTTCCACAGGATTGCAAGTAACTTTTCTGTAATATACCTTGTCAGGTTTTTTTCTGTGAAGGACTTCCGTATCCCCTATTTAAACTACAGGTTATAAAGTTACCCTTCTTTAACGTTTACTCAATCTTCCGAGGTCTGGAACTTGACTGTTTCTCAAGGTTTCTCTTTTACCTCACTCCTATTGTGACCCTATGAATGCAGCCATATTGAACAAAATTCTCTGAAAATATCTCAGATCCTTGCCTCTGCTTGTTTACCTAAATGTCCTCCAGCTCTCCTTTTTATTTTCCTAAAAATACCTTTTTATCTCTCAGGCTGTACTTAAAAAAAGTTTTCCTGCTTACTCCTAACACCCTATTAGCTATCAGAAAGAAAGGTACTCTTTTCTCTTTTGTACTCAGATGCACACTGTAAGCTTGAGTACTTGAGAAATGGATGGTGAAGACATAAGCCACTCCAGCCGTCTAGAGATTGTTCCTTCTGTTCCTTTCATGGAGTTCTCTCCTTAGTCTCGGTGGTTTCTTCACACAGATGTGCTAATCAGCACTGAGTTGGAACAGGAAAGGACCCTCTGCAGGCATCTCTAACTTCTCCTTGTTCAGCTTTCTCCCTCCTGGCACTCTGCCTTGATAATTCTACCTTCTTTAATTTCCCCAGAAAAATTAAATAATGAATCTGTCTCTGTTCAGTAGTTCACCAGTCTTTTGTGTTTTCTTAGTCCTGACAACCTCCCATATACTCCCTGACTCAGTGTGCAGCTTGAAAACTCTGCAAGTAGGAAGACGGGACTGAGGCTCACTTCATTTATTTACTACCCTTCTCTCAGGGATCATTGTCCTGTACTGCCTGTTGTCCAATGAAAACAATTTTTCATTTACCTATTTTGCTGTTGTTTGGGGAACCTAAATTTGACCCCCATTACTAGAAGATCTCCCTGGAAGCAGATGTCCACTTGGTGTTTGTTCCCTTTAAGCGCTTTCTGAGTTCTTTAACTACCCCGGGCAAGACTCTAAGAAGTGAAATAGAATAATTTTTGTAAAGCAAAACAATGTTCAGCCATCTTAGGGCTCTGAGAAGCCACAAAACAAAACAAAATAGTAGTTCAGTATTCACTTGTGAAAAAGGGTCCCAGTAAATGATTTATGCTCCAAGTTGGAAGTCTGTCAAGGGCTATATGTCAGGAGTTAGGCAACCAACCCAGATGTAGAAAATGTTTTATTAAAAATACAGCCCAGGGGTGGGTCAGTCCATCTGTGTGGTTATTTTGATTTGTTCCACTATATCTACTTTCCAGAGAAAAAAGTGAATCTTGTCTAGGAGAAGATAGCCTCATCTAGAGACTCTATGATGTTTCTTAAACAATGTACAAAATCCAATAAAAGAGGACAAAGAAAATATTATTTTAAAAAAAGATACACATACAGACAAGCACAAAGAAATTATATGGGCTTATTTGCATTTTCAGGCATAGGTCCTAAAATAGTTATGATTGATATATTCAAGGAAATAGATAGGAAGTTACAGAATTTAACCAGAGAATTGAAATAAACATCAAATGGAAATTATAGAAGTACAAATTCAAAAATTAAAATTAAAAACTCAATAGATTAATTCAACCACATATGGAACAAAGAAGAAAGAGCACTAGTAAGCTGGGAAATGTTCAATTGGAACACTAAGAGCTTAAAAAAAAAGTATAAAATAGAGAATAAGAGACTTTGAGATAGTAAAAATGTCTAACGAACAAGTAACTGAAGTCTTAGAGATAAAAAGAGTATATAGCACAAAAGCAACCCAAGGGGTGATATATCCGGCCACCTAACCATCTGTGTTTGTATTTACTTAAGTATGTCTAGTATATGACCTTTTTGTCATACGTTCATATATTGCCCATCAAAAATTAGTTATATAAAGTAAAAAATTTAAGAATAAAGATGTGAGTCCTCAGATAAACAGTATATTCTGAGAACTGAGCTGGATAGAGAAAAATAAATGCATATCCAGAATATTCTAGTTGTGTGGGATAGAGTTATTTTATGGCTGGACTGGGAACGCTCTATCTTTATCTCTGGGGACCTCAGGACTTCTGACTTGGACTCTTGGCCAAGATAAGAGCAGTGGGGTTTATGACATGCTGTTTAAAGTCTGAAACTTCCCTGGCAACCTCCAGGGCCAGTTTGTTTACTGATGATTTTCACCCAGCATAATCGGTTAGACAGCCTGGCTTGACCAGAGAGGCATAAAAGACTCCACTGGGAACTTCTGCCCTGAGCTTTCCTGAAGCCAAGATTCATTGAACAGATTTTGGTGATTCAAACTGGAGAAGTGTGTCCATGTGTGAATCAGCACCCTATTAAGCTTGCATCTGGATGTTTCTAAAACCTCTGATGATGGTCTGCACTCTCTATTGCTGTGTCTTACCATTTGTCTTTAATCGAAGACCTTAGGTTTGTACTTTCTATGGATTCTCATGAGTCCTTTCAAATACCTGAACTTGTGAAATTTTTGTAAATGTATAAAACATTAAAAAGAAAGAAAAAAATCATCAAAACTACCAGTGAGAATGGAGGGACCAAATTTGACTGAGAGCTATCCCAGAATCTGTAGAAATTAGAAGTTGAATATTGTTTTTAATATGATTAAAATTATTTTTTCAGAGAATTTTATAGAAGCAAATTGTTTTTTAGGTATCAAGTAAAATGAAGACTTTCAAATGCAGAGAAAAAAGTAATTTTCTCCACATTTAGTATAATAAATATTATAGACTTTTCAGAAAAAATAAATCCAGGAAAACACATCAATAGAGGAAAAATGGCAAATACACTCTATTGTGTATATCAACACACCCAACTATCAACTGTAAAAATGATTATTTTTACTTTGGAATATGAAAAATGTCATGATGAAAGCAAAGTTATACACAATACTAAAGTTCACTATTAGAAAGAAGTAAAAAAAAAACACATTAAAAAGTCTTTAAAAATAATATGTAAACATATTTGTTAAAAATGTAATGTAAATTGGGGCACCTGGGTGGCTCAGTCTGGTAGGCAGCTGCCTTCACCTCAGGTCATGATTCCAGGCCCCACAAAACGCTCCCTGCTCTGTGGAGAGCCTGTTTTTCATCTCCCTCTGCCTGCTGCTCAGCTACTTGTGCTCTCTCTTTCTCTCTGCCAAACAAATAAAATCCTTAAAATAAAAGTAATGTCATTATTAATTAAGGCATTATTAATCTAATTTATAAAATGTTTTGCACTTTTTATAAAACTTACAAAATAGGTAAATGATGACTAGATGAATTGATCCAAGTATAGTAAAAATACTTATATTTATAAAATATAGTATGCTTATTCATTAGTATATATATGCAATATTTTTGTTTTATTTGTTTGCCTGCTACCTTTATTTCTTTATATTTCAATCTTTCTTCTTATAATCTAAGCATGTTTTCAATAACAAATATGTTTGATTCTGTTTCTTATCCAGAATGATAATATTTTATCTTAATTGGAATGTTTAGTACATTTACAGTTACTACTACTGTTTATATATTTATATAACTCTAGTTTCTATCTATAGATAGGCAAATGTCAGCTATTAAATAGAGGTAAATTTTTGAGAAAATATTCCCTTACCCTGGCCATTGGTGTATGAATTGATACAAAACTTTTAGAGGCAATTCGATATTTTGTAGGAAATTCATAGACTTTCACACCAAATAATCCAGAAATTCCTTTTAAGAATAACATCTTAGCAAAATGTTAACACATATACACAGGAAAAAGGTATGGAATATATTTGTTTTGGCATTGCTTCTTTAGAAAAAAGTGTACATAATGTTAATAACCATCAAATCAGAAGGAATAAATGGATTATGATATATTTTGGAGTACCTCTGTTCTTCTGGAAACAATTTTCAACCACAGCAGAGTGAATAAGGATCCTGCTAATCCTATTTGTAATACACCAAACTTTCTCCAAAACTTTTTGCCATACTTATACACAAATTTTGTATGACGCCAGTCTAAAGTGTGTGGCTGCAATTAGAAATTGCTATTGCTCTTTCCCTATGTGCCTGCTCATCTCTCTAAACCAGAAAACTGCTGTGTAGGTCATGATCTTCACTTAAGTGCCTATCTTCCATATTGCCCTGGACATCCACTAACCCACTAAAGGTAGTCTTGCACACCCATATTTTCCTATTAGTAATGCTGAATTCCCCTTATTTTATTTTAAAAAAGAACTAGACAAGATAAATAAGCATCATGAAACCAGAGAGACAGAATTAGTACTGCTCATATTTTAAGTCTGTGGTATGTAGAAGTATGGGTTAAAGAAATACAGAACATTATGGAGTTTACTCTCTTTTGACCTCAATTTTCCCTTTCCTAGGAAATTCTCATGGATGATTATATTCTCCTTCCCTTTTCCATCCTTGGGTTCATTTTACCAGTGTCTAGGGTTTGAAGACAGCTGAAACTAAAGATCAAGGGTGAGAAGTAACAGGAGAAAGTTGTCCCTTTTCCTCCATTTTTACCCTTTAATCCTTATTTTGCTAACACAGAAACAGACATTTACCAAAGCTGGAGATTTAGAAGAAGAAGAAGAAGAAGAAGAAGAAGAAGAAGAAGAAGAAGAAGAGAAGAAGAAGAGAAGAAGGAGAAGAAGGAGAAGAAGGAGAAGAAGGAGAAGAAGGAGAAGAAGAAGAAGAAAAGTAGAAGAAGAAGATTGGAAGGGGAATGGAGGTGAGTGTGCACAGTAAACAGTTGTATTTTGACATAGAGAAGGAACATGGCATGGAAAAAAGGTAAGAATTTACAAGTGCAAGGGAAGATAAAGAATTCTGATTGCCTTTGCTTGTTCTGATCCCAGTTTTTTGTGTGTGTGTTTCTCTCTTCAGAGTCATTTCTATACTCACCACTTGCTAATTTGTGATGAATTTTTGCTATTTTCAATCTTTTCTGAATCACCTTCTGATAATAGAGGTCCTTCTTTTCTACTAATACATATTATAAAATATCATCCATAAAAATATTTCCCAACAGAGGGAAAAAAAAACTGAAATGATTTCGTTTTGAAGAAGATTGTGGTGAAAATAGGGTGATGTGACTTCTGGTCCTATTTCATTTTATGAATTAAGTACTTTACCAATGATGTACTTGTAAGGCATAGAAAGTCTGCCAAACAGTCTTTTTGTTCATCTGGGTCACTTCCTGATACTGATTGCTATCTCTAAACTCTAAAGCAAGAAAAAAATGCAAGCATGTTTGGACCACATATCAGTTACATCGATTTGAAAACAGTTGTTATTTTTAAATATAATTCTCCATTTTTCATTTTCTCCTGGGAGTTCACAGTGTGTGTATATATATATATATGTATATATATACATATATATATATTTTTATTAGAAGTGATGCTGAAAATATTTCCGAGTTCTGGTTCTGGTATGGGTGGTTTAGATCCAGCTGCATTACTTAAGACAAGTTATTTAATCTTTTTATACTTTGGTATCATTTATTTTAAAATGGAAAGTTTGGACTTGACTATTATAAAGTTACTTCAAAACCACTCTGCCTTTTCTTGTTTCATCTAACATTGTTTCGTGCTTGAACCCACCTTCATTTTAGATATTTGAGGTTATATTAAATTTAGTAATTCTTTATGTTTTACTTCAATATTTGAGTTTAAAAATAATTGATCGCATGAACATATTATTTAAATAGTAAAACCATTTTCAACTCATAAATATTTATTTTTATAGAAGTATAGGTCTGAAAAGATTCCATTATTTTCTTCACTAATGTATTCTATGAGTTCCAAGCATCCAAGAAGTGAAAAATACTAATTTGTCTTAAAAGATCAGAATGTATTCAGAAAAGCATTCTGAAAATCAAATTTTGTAACCCTAGCGTGTTGTACTACCAATTTGATCATCTATTAAGCAATGTATTTGGAATTAAACACAGGAATTTCTAGGAGTAAGGTGAATAAAATGTGATATTCAAGAAACAGAAGAGAAGTTTCCATCGTCTAAATGATTTGGACACAGACCTCTAGTTTAATAGCTTTGGATTTCTTTCATTGCAAAATTATGTCGCATCTCTGTAATTTTCCTTTTTGGCACAGAGGACAGGTGCTCTACAGATGGAGAAACAGTTGTGGTTTTATGGGACCTCCTCTCCTAAGCACATTAGTATTTGTCACTCACAGGGGTCCCTTTTCTAAGAATGACAAATGCCCTCATGCACACTTACTGTTAAAATAGACCTTTGCGTCTGGGAAGGAGAGAAGACTTGTTTACCTTTACTGAATGTGGGATAAGGAGTGAAAGGAGTTTCCTGTCACAATCTAGATATTGATTATGTAACAAAGTGGTTTCTTGATCGCATATGGTTATGGGCAAGAGGCTATGGTTGCAACATATAATAGTTTTGAGTCGGGAAAAAGCACTCCCATTTCTACCGACTCCATCTCAAGACACACAAACAAAAGGAGAGAATTATGCCACATCAACACATGAAAGGTCTCTGGTGATAATAAAAGAAGTAATAAGATGTTTTTGAAAATGATGAGAAATATTGAAATGAAATACACAGTTCCATTTATCTGTCTACAAGGCCACTTTGCAGAGCAAGCTTTATCTTTCAACGAACTAGGTCAATAACAGTTTTTTGTTTTTTGTTTTTTGTTTTTTTAATTTTTTATTTTTTATAAACATATATTTTTATCCCCTGGGGTACAGGTCTGTGAATCACCAGGCTTACACACTTCACAGCACTCACCAAATCACATACCCTCCCCAATGTCCATAATCCCACCCCCTTCTCCCAAATCCCCTCCCCCCGGCAACCTCAGTTTGTTTTGTGAGATCAAAGCCCATGGGTAGCAGTAGGTGTAGAATAATTATAACAAAGCACTCCTCAGTGGTACAGTCGCTTGGGTACCATAGATGAATGAAGGGGTTTGATCAGTGCCCTTTGTGTTCATCACCCATAACCCTCTCTGGGTCATTGAAACTTTTTGTAAACCCCTTTGGTAAAGCCTATGCTACCGATGGTAGGATTATCAGAATGATAACATCTTGCTAACTAAGTTTTCATTTGGATCTCATATTTTACATTACATTCTGTATATAACAATTTTGTTTGCAAATGGGAGATAAATTTAAAGTATTAGATATTAAAAGCATTTTAAAAAATTATGATGTGCGAACTGGTATTCTAAAACTCTCGTTATTCTACAGGAAAATCATGCTGAAGCAAAACCTGCCTCTTAGAAAAGAGCAAACACTAATACTTTTGATTAAACATTTTACAAAGCACTTTTGTTTTCATGTTAAAATCTTTCATCTTAAAAAGAGAAACAGTGAATTTAAGTTTTTGCAGAAGAAATTTAGAAAAAAATTGTGCTCATATTAATTATGAAATTAAAGAATTAGTACCAGATCTAAATATCCATTAGAAAAAGTAAACAAATATATAAAAGATGACCAAAAAGACATTAGGAATATCCTCTTAATCATATCCCACAATACACTTAGTCTTTATTCCTGCTGAATAGTAAATAGCTATTAAGAATTTTTCCTGGTCACTAGAAAGGGATCTGGAGGCAAGAACATAATTACAATCTAATTTAAAAAGAAAAATAAAACCTCACTAATAAGAACAACAGTAATTCTTCAATAGTCTCTAAAATATAAGCAGTCTAAAAATTTTGTACCATGAAATTACTAAAGAAAAACAATAGTTAAAGAAATAATCATCACCAAATTCAATTAATTCTTTCCTTACAGTTTTTAATTCATAGGTAACATATATGATTGTAAATTGTAATTTAGAGAATTTTAAGTTAAAAATGCAAATTAAATGCTTCTAGGTAAAACATTAAAGAATAGATAAGTAAATTAATAACCTAAATCAAGCAATACATAACCTTTTGTTATAGATCTATTTTATATGACAGGGAACACAGGTAGAAAAGCTGTAGTCTGTAATGTAATGTAAGTATTCATTATGAGGTTAAATACAAATGTAGTTCTCAAAATATGCTACATTTTAAATAAATAATTTGCATTATATTCATATTAATAATCAAATATACTACAATTAATTTTCATTTTAATAGAATTTTCCATGTTCCTATGTCTGGTCCTCTTCTCAATTGTTCAATATCTAATATTAAGAAATAATCACTGACTCCAATCTCCTCTGTCTGGTCCTCTATTCAATTGTTCAATATCTAATATTAAGAAATAATCTTTGACTCCATCTCCAGGTTTCCCTTGTAATTTCAGTGATAGGAAGCAACTTGTTAGTGTGATACTATGTACCTAATTAAAGACAGTGCACCTAATCAGAATTAACATGGAAAAGGCATGGTTTTACGAATCTTCAGGTTAATCTTTCTGAATACTAATTAAAGTGTGAAGTACTGAACACCAGTCCTAATTCTGAATAGATACTCCATAAGCTTTACATTATTGGAATGTCTGTTTGATCTGAAATTTTATTTATAGGGAATGATATCAAAGGTCACACAATTTTTTGATAACCAGTCTATATATACTTAATAAAACATCTCAAGTTTAATCACTAATCTTTTAAATATTAAAAAAATAGTGTTAGTAGGTGACAGCTATATTGATGTTTAAATAATAGCAAGTATTTATTATTTGAGTATTCTATATAGCATGATCAACCCGATCTAAAATTATATGCTAAAAATTGTGTTAAATAAGAAGCAAGTCAAGTAAAAAGATTAGATTTGCTATGAATATTAAATGACAGAAAGAAAATATAGTCTCTGAAACCTAATTTAAATGTTTTTAAAGATGTTTGGTAGTGTCCAAAATAAACACAAGGCACAGCACATTATTTTGAAGTTTTAAAACACAACTATCATATGATCTCCCTGATATGAGGAAGTGGTGATGCAACATGGGGGCTTAAGTGGGTAGAAGAAGAATCAATGAAATAAGATGGAATTGGGAGGGAGACAAACCAGAAGTGAATCTTAATCTCACAAAACAAACTGAGGGTTGTTGGGGGAGGGGGGTTGGGAGAAGGGGGTGGGATTATGGACATTGGGGAGGGTATGTGCTTTGGTGAGTGCTGTGAAGTGTGTAAACCTGGTGATTCACAGACCTGTACCCCTGGGGATAAAAATATATGTTTATAAAAAATTAAAAATTAAAAAAAAGTAGTTGAAATGATTCTTTATTCAGTAAAAAATATTTTGGAAGTGGAAACCAAAAAATAATACTCAAAAATCTTCACAATTAGTGTACAACAACATATACACGAATGAATTATGTCTTTGACCTACTCTGCCCGAAATCTAAAGTAACTTTACTTTGGTCAGAGCTATTTTGAACATTAGAAAAATTAGTGTTTTTTTATTTTTCTGAATAAATAAATTAAGATTATTGTTTCAAAAATATGGTACAAGGCAGCTCTAAACATTCCATGAGGAAAGGACGCTTGTTCTGTACCGCAACATTCCTATGGGGATTCTCTCATCCAACAAACATACTTTTTGCTTCATTCTTTAATTGCAGGGTAAAATTGCCTATACATAATGCCTGGTAAATTAAAGTAATTATGACTGGATGTATTATCACTGTGGCACAATATTTCTGCCTATGAGAAACATATTAAGGAGATTTAAAAAATCAACTCTTTTAGCTATAGAACTTAGTGTAGCACTGAGAAATTTAGGTTTCAGAACTATTCATATCCTTGAGATGAAATTCACCTTGTTAGCAGAGAAATGGGTAAGAGCTGTAATGTTGTTCAAAATGTCATGGGTAGAGAAAAATGTGAAGAATAGTATTTCTTGACTGGCATCTGTGACTTGGTATCCTCAAACTTTCCTTAGCTAGACACTACATAAAGCAGAGAAGAAAGCCAACCTCTTTTTGGCAAGATTCTAAAACTGCTACAGCAAAATTCCTCTTAATTCAACTGTTTTAGAAAGAAGCTTACAAATAATTTATTTAAAGCCTGTGTATATGAAGGATAGGATCTTAGGTTCTAATAAATGGGTTGCTTATGTAAAGTAAGCTGTCAGGCCAAATCCTAGGTTTCTTTTTTTTTTCTCTTTTCCATTGGATCATTTTACATTCACATCAATTTCTTTGTCATTTAAATTTTTTCATACATGCCATAGTACCTAGTATAATCTTCACAACCACCTGTTACATGAGAAAAACATTTTTTTGTACCTCTACCAGGTCAACACGGAAACTAAATCTCAGAAAGGTGCAGTATATTTTTTGCTCTAAAGTAATTTAGGGTTTATTTTCAGATATCTCCAAATGTAGTTAACACTTCATAAAGTTTCCCCAAATGGCCAATTCACCTAGACAATACAACTCAGACTCTAAACTGAATTCTGAGAAAAACTTAAGCTTTTTATTTGTAAAAGCTTTAACCTTGCCAATAACAGTACAAGAAATGTCATTTTTCATCTGGCTACAGCCAGCTTCTTATGGATCTCCACAGAACTGCTCCAATTCTCTTTGTCATGGAACTGAGAAAATTGAAGCTATTCATCAATCCCAAAGAGTAGCATACTAGGGTGTGAGACTTCAATGACTTTGTTTTGACCTTGTTTTCTCTGGTGATTCAACATAGGTGAAATAGACCTAGATGGTAAAGATTTCAAGGTCACTCTCAGATTTTTTTAAAAGGTGTGAACTAATATTGATAGATCATCTTTATTTAAATTTGAAGAACTATAGATATAATAATAAATTAATCCTCTTTACTAGCACAAACTATTGTAGAGAAACAATGTGGGAAAAATGATAATATTTTATTTATTTAGCTACTTCTAATTACTGATCCTTTTATGTATTTAGTCAATTATAATGTACTCTGCCAAAGGAATTTGTGAGTATAAATATCTTTAACTAAATCCATTAATACTACTGGAAACATTTATTCTGAAAATAAGTGAATTAAGTCACCTTTGTTTATGAGATCAACATATCATTATCTTTTGGTATAGTGATATTTCTGAACTCTACATCTTAAATTCTGAGAACCTTAGAACCAAACTTTCTATGACCTAATGAGATATGCTTGGGCAACAAATAAAATAACATCTGATGTTTTATCAACCAGTAACATTATCTAAAATAATGAGCATATCAAATTAGTGACTTAACAAATATTTGTTATGTTGAGATGTTGACCTGACAAGGAGGTTTTATTCTCTTTTGTTGAGAGAATACTGACCAATCATGACATGATTATAGAGAAAAACTGCCTAACACTATCACGTCCCATAAATATTCTTTAACCTTGGAATAAGTTTCTTAGCACAAAATGATAAAAGTATTTTAATAGCTTATTAATGCCATTTCTCCACTTGTGTTTGAAGGTATTTTCTTTCGTGTTTCTTTCTTTATGTTTGAGCTTTGCAAAAAATCATTCACTATGTTTGCTACAAAAAGCACTTAGCATTTTAAAGTGTTATGGTTATACATTTGTTGAATATTCGGGGTCATATTTCTGTTTCACATAAATTTTAACCAACAGAACATGACCCTTAGACATAACAGAGCCAAGAGAATACAAAAGAAGTACATCGTTTCCAGGGTAGAAATTGTAAGTCACTTTTCGAGAAACATAATCACTGAAGATGAAGTTTAAAAGGTGAATTCTGAGTCTTATATGTTCTGAACAGGACTTGTTTTATTTTCCATGGTAAAAAAATATATATATATTAAACATATAATATATGGATAGATGTTTGGATGGAATTACAGACAGATAAGTAGGTAGATAACAGATTTTCTTATTTTATTTGAATAGCTCCATATTCTCTTTCTTTTTCTTCTTCTTCTTTTTTTTTTTTTTTGAAAGATTTTATTTATTTGAAAGAGAGGGAGAGCCGGTGCACACAGGGAGAGTGAAAGGGAGAAGTAGACACCCCGCTGATCAGAGAAACCAATGCTCATGCAGGGCTCCAACCCAGGACCCTGAGATCATGATCTGAGCCAAAGGCAGATGCTTAACTTACTGAATCACCCAGGCTCCCTTCAGAGTAATTACTGATACCTGCTTCACTGCACCTTTCTCAAATTGTTGCCAATCTAAAGGTGAGAAATTGAAACTCACAGTGTTTGATCATGTCTTCCCATATACCGTCATTTATAATTCTTTTATTTTTAAAGATTTTATTTATTTATCTGAGAGAAAGAGAGAGAGAGCACAAGTGGGGTGGGGGGTGGCAGGCAAAGGGGGAAGCAGACCTCATCCCTATTCTCTTTCTAATCTGTATAAAACTATACCTAATGGGAAGCAATAACCAATATATCACTTGGGTTTATTTGAACAAGTGAGGTAATCTATTCTTTTAATTGATTTTTTTGTAAAGATATAAAATAGTTTTGAAACAAATTATTTTCAAGTGTTGACACAATGACTTTTTTATAGATGAAAATGAATCTTTTCATTACAAATCAAATTTTCCAAATTAATATATTTAACAGGTAACATATTTGAACATTCTTTTTACCTCCTCTAAGATGAGGAGGTAAAAAGAATTTTTGTATGTAAATACAAAAAATGACTAAAGTAAAATGGCCAGTAAGATGTAACGAACCATTCCCTGTGGAATGTTACCACGACTGTATTCAAGGGATTTCTATGAAACACAAATCATTGCTTTGAATCTCAGTGACTCAGATCGATAAACTTCATGAACTTGTCAGCACATATTTTGCATTTTTCCCTTTAAACAAACACATTCCTAGTGTTTAAAGATTTTATCTGTACCCTTTTACTATGAATCACATATGACAGTTTTTCAAGCTTACAATAAAAACTTGAGTAACTTCAGTATGTTTTTTTATTTGACATAAGGGAATGATAGAAAAGTAATTTGCATTCTCTAAATGTACCCAAATAATAATGTTATTTTTTTCTTCAATGCAAAATCACTTCACTATATTATTCAAAAATCAAGTTTTATTTATGTAACAAATACTATTTACCCTACATATATGTATATGAACAGAGTGATCTTTGTAGATATTTGCAAATACATGTCTATAAATGCTCAATATAAAGTCACTGATTGTACAAGCTATCTCATTAGCTAAAATACAAAAGAACATATTCACATGATTAAAAAAAAGACATTTTAATGATTTTATTTTTATTTATTTTTTTAAAGATTTTATTTATTTATTTGACAGGCAGAGAGATCACAAGTAGGCAGAGAGGCAGGCGGGGGGAGGGGGCAGGCTCCCTGCTGAGCAGAGAGCCCGATGCGGGACTCGATCCCAGACCCTGAGATCATGACCTGAGCCGAAGGCAGTGGCTTAACCCACTGAGCCACCCAGGCGCCCCAATGATTTTATTTTTTAAAAAATAATATTTTACATCCCAGGTGGGGCTCAAACTTATAAGCCCAAGATCAGAAGTTGCATGCTCCATCGACTGAGTCAGCCAGGCACCCCAGAAAAAAAGAACTTTTTAAAAATTAAAATTAGTAACCATACAGAAGACAATGTAAGCAGAATCCATAATCATGTCTAAAGTTCACTTATCAAAATGGATAACGTGAATGTCCAAGTTGCTTAGGACTTGAATATAGTCTTCAAAATTTTGAAATTTACAGGCCTATGAAATATGGCATTTTGCCATCTAGAACAGGCACAAGATTTTCATATTAGGAAGGTCTTAATGTCATTATTTTACTTCTGTGGCCCTTAACATTTTTTTAATCATTATACCTTGAAGAAAAACGTTTTTTTTTTAAAGATTTTATTTATTTATTTGACAGAGATCACAAGGAGGCAGAGAGGCAGGCAGAGAGAGAGGGAAGCAGGCTCCCCGCTGAGCAGAGAGCCCGATGTGGGACTCGATCCCAGGACCCTGAGACCATGACCTGAGCCGAAGGCAGCGGCTCAATCCACTGAGCCTTTTAAGAGTTACATGAAAATACAAAATATGAATGAGAAAATCGGGGAATTTGTAGGCTAGTGAAAATGAATTCAGTTTCAAAGAGCACTATATTTTGTATGCCTGTTTTCCAATATTCTACAGTACATTTGCTGTTTCAAGTAAATTGGTTATTGAGTTCAGAGGCTATTCCTAAGCAAAGTCCTTTCAGGATTAGAGAAAGATTTTAAAAGAAGCAACAGAAGAGCAGAAATAGCAAGAATGATGTTTGGAACCAGGAAAGTGCCTGTCTTGTTTTGGGGAGCAACATGTGATTCTCGTGCAGTTCGACTATATGGTTTATTGAAGAGATGGTGGGCAAGGCTGTGAAGGGTACGGAAAGGCAGGATAAGGAGGTTGGTGTTAATTTTGGTGGCAATGCGAAAGGAGACAATGGAGGTTTTTAAGCAGGAGAACAAATGACAAGAACAAATCTGAGTTGTTAAAGAACAAGATGACAGTATGGTGGATGGTATATTAGTGGAAGGAAGTTTGAAAGCAGGGAGGTCAGTGAGAACACTGCATTGGTTCAGAGATAGGGTGAAAGTATCTGCGATCTGGAGTAGCATTACAGGAGCTTGAGAGAAATGGATAGATTTCACACAATGTGATCTAAAGAGCTGAGGTAAGAATGTGTAAAAGTCAAATCACCAAAATTGCTTATTTATTATAATACTCATTTTAAAAAGATACAGATTTATTTTACACTTGTCATTACATTTTTTATAGCTGATTAAATTTTTACTTCTCTTAGTATGAGTAGTCAAAGAAGCTATACAAAATTCCCTGAATTGGGGTCACCTGGGTGGCTCAGTGGGTTAAGCCTCTCCTTTTGGGTCAGGGTCCTGGGATTGACCCTACATTAGGTTTTCTGCTCAGTGGGGAGTTTGCTTCCCCCTCTCTCTCTGCTTGCCTCTCTGCCTCCTTGTGATATCTGTCAAACATATAAATAAAATCTTTTAAAAAAGAGAAAATTTCCTAAGATTATAACTTTGCTTTAAATGTTATATATATATTTATATTTATATATATAATAGATATGCATGCATAACACACACATACATGCACACACACACACACATGCTTATGCATATATTATGGGTAGAGTATCAAAACTGCAGATACTTAAGAGAACAAAGTCATCACCTAATTTTTAAATGTTTCTTTTTATTCTCAACTGATTTGATTTTCTTAATTAGGAAATACAACATAAAAACTTATTTTTCCATATGGAAGACTTTCTTTCATATATATATATATATATATATATATGTATGTTTTTATCTCTTAGGAGATGCCGTCAGGTTTACTTGGTGCTAAAGAAAGAATGCAGAAATTGAATATTTGAAATAGGGATGTTTGCAAAAAAGTGTAATGGGAAGTAATTCAGAGATAACTGAATAAATATACTTATATATGTAAACTATGTACAGAACTTCAAAAGCTGTATCTTTTTTCTTAAAAATTAATGTTAAGGGAAACTGACACCACATAGATACAAACAACAAAGTAGATACAATTAAGTGTTACTGGTTGTTTTTATTTTATTTCCCTATATTAAGCTACATTGATTGATACTAAGTAGGAAGGACATTAAGGAAGGATATTAAGAAGGAAGTAGGCAATGGCAAGGAATTAAAGAATCAAATAAATCATGATCATTTGTATTTCTTTATGTTTCATCTAAAGTATTAGGTTATAAAAATATCTAATGAAGTTTACTTTTAATTTGCTTAGGAAATAAAAAGCAAGGGTAATCTGGAACATTAAGTAGGTACGCAGTATTCCCTCCTTATCCATGTAGGATAAGTTCCAAAACCCTTGTGGATGCCTGAAACTGCAGACAGTACTGAACACTATACATACTAAGTTTTTTTAAGACCCCTGTGGATGCCTGAAAGAGCAGATAGTACTGAACACTATACTAAGATTTTTTCCTATACTGTACACGCATACCTATGGTAAACTCTAATTTATAAATTAGGCACTGTAAGTGATTAACAATAATAACTAATAAAATAGAAGAGTTATAACAAAATATTATACTTAAAGTTATATGAATGTGAACAAAATACCATATTGTGTGTACTCACCCTTCTTGTTGGGATTATTTAAGATGATAAGTCCCTACATGGTGAGAGGAAACAAAGTGAACATAGACATTGGGACATAAAAGTTGGCACTACTGACCCTCTAATGATACCCTAGCAGGAGGGTCATCTGTTTCTGGATCGTGGTAATAAAAAATGTGGAAAGTGAAACCACAGATTGGGGGGAGGGGCACTACTATATGTGTATTTTGTGTTCAATAAATAGTAAATATTACGCTGGCTACAGAGTATAAAACAATTGGTGGAATTCAGTTCATCCTTTTAATGATCTAGTCATTCAATAATTCTAGTTATTGAGATCTTTGTATTCAAGTGACTGTATATAGTATTCTGTAGTTTCTCAGTTGCAAACTTGAGAGCCTCCCAGGTAAACTAAAACCAGCCCATGTAGTCACTGAGGACAGGGAGAGACAAAAGAAAGAGGCAGACCACTCCACATTGGGAGGTGGCAGGTTTAATAAACATGGGAACTTAGCTGTGAGACTTGACTTAGGTAACCACAGATATGTAGATCTTTCTCTGCACCTATCCACCAGAATCTTTAAAGCTCATATAGAGGCCTTAAATAAGCTCAGTGCACATGGTTGAAGCAGTACCCTCACCACACTTCTATCTAAAGGTTTTATCCTTGGAGCAGCTTCTGGAGTAGGGCAGGCAAGCAGAACACACATTCCAAGGATGGGAAGGGGCTAAGGAGCCTTTAAGTACCCACATCTAGATCACGGGTCAAACTTGTGGTCAGATCTTACTGGTAACCTCCTCCAACAGTATGGCTAGTTAACAAAATATTGAGATAATTCCTCAGCAATTTTGATAAATAGCCAGTTTATCAAGCTCTGAGTGACCCATCACTACTTTCCCTCCACTATCTACTTTTTGGAAAGGACCTTAGTGAAAAGGATATAAAATATGGACTTCAGGTCAGCCATCCAACTTCCCCACATCTTGAAAGAATCATTTCTTAAAAGCGAATGAATACCAAGCAAATAAGGTCTGAGTAGGGAACAAATTTACCAGGTATGAAGAAGAGCAAGGCCATGGTTACTGAAGTATACTGATCAAAGCAAAGAATGGCAAGGAGATCAGAGGAGGAAACTTCTGGTCCAGCTCACTTAGGACCTCTTAGGACATGGTAAAGGATTTTGATTGTATCACGTATTCAGGTAAACTGTCACAGGAATGTATAAACAAGAGAAAGAAAAAGATCAGCTTTTTATTTTAAAGATATTACATAATGGGGCACCTGTATGGCTTGGTTGTTTAATCTTCCTACTCTTGATTTTGGCTTAGGTCATGATCTCAGGGTCATGAGATCCAGCCCCGCATTGGGCTCCATGGTCAGTGTGGAGTCCGCTTGAGATTGTTTCTCTCCTTCTGTCCCCTACCCCGGCGCCAACATATGTGCTTCCTCTCTATATATAAAGTAAATGAATAAAAATAAAAACATTAAATAACTTCTAGATAGAGAATGGACAAGAAATTTCTCACTACAAATTCTTTTCTAAACTGTTTTGAACTATTTTTAAAAATTTTTTATTTTTTTATAAACATATATTTTTATCCCCAGGGGTACAGGTCTGTGAATCACCAGGTTTACACACTTCACAGCATTCACCAAAGCACATACCCTCCCCAATGTCCATAATAGTTTTGAACTATTTAAGACCAATTGTATGATTAACTTCCATGTAATACTGTTTCCCAAATAATTAATAGTCACTCAATAACTAGGTACACATACAATTTTTAGGTCCAGTTTTGATAGAAAATGCTATTATATTAGATTGGGAGGCTATATTTTAAAAGGATTATGTGTGTCACTCATGACAAAGTAATATGGTACCGTGCCTCACTAAAATTTTGTCCACTGATCATACTTAGTGATTTCTTATAGAAAGCAAATGGGTTGCCTCTCAGTTTTTTCCTTCATTGTGCTGATGATTTCAAACCCAGATGGCTACACAGATGCAGTCAGTTATATCAGAGTGAAGTATGTTCAGTGTAATATAATGAGAAGTGACTGGGGTAAATTGCCTATTTATGACTATGAAAAAAATGCAAGTATATTTTTAATACATGATAGGAGAAAAGAAAATAAGTTTATGTGCAGTTTCAGTTTGTAACAATATAGTCACAAAAAATGACGACTGGAA
Organism: Mustela putorius furo; assembly: GCF_011764305.1. Classification (NCBI taxonomy): domain Eukaryota; kingdom Metazoa; phylum Chordata; class Mammalia; order Carnivora; family Mustelidae; genus Mustela; species Mustela putorius. The sequence continues at coordinate 5,385,302 of NW_025421305.1, forward strand.
TGTTCATCCCCTTGATTTCTTAAATGAAACTGGACAGTGCTTTAAGAAAGTTCCGCAAAGGAAGGTTTCAGCTCCAGAGAATAGGCAAGCGATGACTCCTGCGAAAATCATCTAGTACCCTTGAAGAAACTGTATAGTCGCAACCTCATAGAATTTTTCAGCAGCATGGAAATGTTAAGATAATTGAGTTCAAACTCTTAGGTTTTCAGGCAAAGTGACTGAAGATTTATGCTTCAGTGTTCTATATAATACATAATTTTGATTTGCTTTTCAAAGGAACCAGAACATCTGAAAAAGCAGAGGACACTTGCATCAACTTCTTCTAGTAAATATAAATGGAAGAAGTGGGTTTTAAAATAACATAAGAAATGATATTTAAAAATTAAATTCATGGAAAGAAATCTATTTAGTAGCCTGGATAAAATTCACAAGACATAATGTATGGGTAACTACATATATAACTGAAAGAAAATGTCAATAACCTTAAAAAATATTCACTAAATAATCTAAAAATTCTTTATTATTTATTGAGCATGAAAATTTGTAGTTTTATATTAAAGAGTATTGTGCATCTGCAACAGGTAATACAAAGAATCAATCAAGAAAGCACAATCAAGAGTCCCTTGCCAGTTATGCCAATAAAAAAATCATCCTTGCATTCATTCCAGAATACCTACTTCATAGGATTCTTATGAGGACTCAATAAGTTAAAATACATTCAGAATTTAAAACAGGGTCAGGTTTGTAATCACGTTTGAGAATCTCTTTATTCTCAATGATATCACCAAATGATATGTTGAACTACCTATTATATATGTAATTTTGTGATACGATTATATATTTGTATTTTAAAGTGATTTGGGCATAAGAGAAAAATCAATTCTTAGATTATCCAAGTCAAATATAAATGGTAATCTAAAGTCATTTCATTCATTTTAATCATTATTCACATTTATAAAATCTTTTAATGTATTCAGAAGTCATTTCGTGACAGTATCTCATGAAGTTGTAGGATCCTTTCCAGGTAAATAGAAAATCCATTAGTATTTTCATTTTTTAGGTGAGGAAACTGTAGTTCAAATAACTCAAGTAGGTAAAGTCCATAATGACCCTGGAATCAGAACTCTACTTCTGCCTTCAGTAGTCTGTCCTGCAACTGAATATGAACATACTCATGAGGCTTCAGGTGAAACCCTTGGTATATGGTCCATTTATCACAACTATCAAGATTTTTGTACTTTGTGGTTAACTTTATCAAAATGCACGTTATTCTGATTTGTTAGGAATAAAGATGATAGGAGAATGATTTCCTTAGGCATTTTTCAGCATTTGGGAGGTCAATCAAGAGGTCTTACATTGAATACGTCCAGTTTTTGAACTGGATTCACTATTAAGAAAATAGAATATCTTTAGAGAATGTCTAGGAATGATTTTGCTCACCTGTGAATGGCCTGTCCTCCCATACAATTCTTTAGTTAACCTAAAACACGTCGTGTAGCCTTTGTTCATAATGACCTTATCTTAGAACGTTTATTAAAAAGAAGGGAAAACTCAAATTATATCTGTACACAGTATAAAAATGTGGTCTCTTGAAGAAGGAGGAGTCTTTGGTGTTCTGCTGTTTCTGTTATGTATTATTCTGTTTAGAAGTAGTAGAGCCAATATTCATATTTTTAATTTGCTTTTTAAAATGAATTTATTTTTTTATTATGCTATGTGTATACCATAAACCATACAGTACACCATTAGTTTTTGAGATATGGCACCAAGTGCTCCATGCAATCAGTGTCTTCCTTAATACCCACTACCCACTGGGCCAGTCCACCTCCCAGCACCTTCCCTTCTACAACCCTGTTTGTTTCCCTGAGTCCATAGTCTTTCATTGTTCATCTCCCACTCCAATTTCTCCCCCTTCATTTTTCCCAATGGTATACTACTCAGCCATCATATTTTTATTTTAGAGTTTTAGAAGAATTGCAGGGACATCTAAATTCATAAAAAAATGGAATTTTTGTTAGCTGATTTCCCATTTGATCTAGTTTCTCCCACTGGATGGGTCTATTTGTTATGTAAATAGAAGTTAAGGGTGTAGGCAAACTGCAAGTTTCAGTTATTTTTATTCATAGGCAGCTCAAAACTCAGTTTGCATCAGAATAGTATTTTAGATCTTTCTTAGATAGCCTTGTGAGAGTGAATCGGGTTTTTACAAGGGTGAACTTTCACAGACTTTAAACTATGAGACACAATTTCGTACTTAAACACCTGATATAGTAAAGAAATTTTAGAAAAGAAACACCAAACAAAATCATACTCTGAGACAAGCCAGTGTATCAATGAACAATGAACAAAGTGCATGGCCTGTCACTCATGATTCTCCCATCAAGAGATCAGGTTCAGTGAGGTAGCTTCAGGGTCTTCTGTCAAAGTTGAAATATTTTTTCACAAGTGTCTTGAACAATGTTCATTATATAACTTACTGAATCTATACTAGAGTTTGATATTGAAAGCACTAGATAGATAGATAGATAGATAGATAGATAAATAGATAGATAAAAGGTATATATCTAGGGCGCCTGGGTGGCTCAGTGGGTTAAGCCGCTGCCTTCAGCTCAGGTCATGATCTCAGGGTCCTGGGATCGAGTCCCGCATCGGGCTCTCTGCTCAGCAGGGAGCCTGCTTCCCTCTCTCTCTCTCTGCCTGCCTCTCCATCTACTTGTGATTTCTCTCTGTCAAATAAATAAATAAAATCTTTAAAAAAAAAAAAAAAAAAAAAAAAAGGTATATATCTTCCAGTTAGAAAGCTAAAGAATGACAGGAGAGCTAAAATGTTGAATGTGTCTTCTTATTAATAGGAGAAAATATAACAAAATAAGAACTTTATTATATTAAGTTTAAAAAATATATTGTGTATAATACAGTTTTTAAAAATACTGTCTTGACCTAGTTTTAAAGACTTGGCTAGTGGCTGGTTAGTTCCCTTTCTTGAGAGGCCAATTAAACATATACCCAACCTGTCTCTGATCAGGTTTTCAATCTATGCACAACTTAATCAGCCCAAGCCAGGTACCATACACTTAGGGATAGCCAACCTACGTCCCAGAAACTGGGACATAACTATTCGAGTAGCAAACACGCACCTTGCTTGCACTCCCTGCACTACTACTTACAGTTCCAGCTTGCTATTACCCTGTTGCCTGGTATAATCCTCTCTGTGACCTTGCCTGGCAGCTTTCTCTCTTTGGGGGCTATAAATAACAAAGAATTCTGCCTTTCAACTATCTGAGTGTCACTGCATTGCATCCTACCATCAAACAAATCTTTACATCTTATAAAACATTGTGATACAGTATCATGATTACTGGACCAGGCCACAGAATACATAAATTCTAATGAAAGCTCGGTCATTCATTAGCTAAATGATGCACTGCAGATATAACACCCAGATTTAAATTATCCTCACTGAGGCCATATTCTGTGAGGGAGAGGTAGTGTTCATTATAGCTTTGACTACAACTATTTGGTGGAAATCATCTTGCTCGAATACACAGAGTGAGGTTTCCTAAATTAGTCTATTTAAATATACATGCGCACATACATACGTTTAGTACAAAGCACATATATATTTTAATATATTATTAAATAAGTTCATAGCTTCAGAAAATTTAAGTTTCACTGAAGTGGAAGAATCTTTGTGCAGAGATTTTATGAAGTCAAGAATACAAGAATGATTTAATCAAAACTATTGAAAACAATCTAAATATACTTTAAACTAGAGTTAGCTTCTGTATAATAGTAAATGTAAACATACTATTAATTTCTCATTTTTCCCTACAAATAACTTTATAAAAACTGTTATTAAAGTATGGCCTATAAACTATATTTACTCTGATTCCATTAGTCTTGAACTTTTCCATGTACTTCCCAGTTTCTGATGATGATTAAGTTTTTCATATCACTGATGACCTATCTGGTGATGCTTTCTTTTTTTTTTTTTTTTTTTAAAGATTTTATTTATTTATTTGACAGAGAGAGATCACAGGTAGACAGAGAGACTGAGAGAGCACGGGAAGCAGGCTCCCTGCTGAGCAGAGAGCCCGATGTGGGATTCGATCCCAGGACTCTGAGATCATGACCTGAGCTGAAGGCAGCGGCTTAACCCACTGAGCCACCCAGGCGCCCCCTGGTGATGCTTTTTGATTTTGAGGTATTAACATTCTTTTAAAAATGTTCAGTTTATTTTACACAATTTATTTTAACAACACAATTCACCAATCAAAGGTTTTATTTAGTTTTCAATCCCTCTACTATAAGCAAAAAAAAAAAAAAAAAAATGGCTTGCAGTAAATCTGTTACTCTGAGGTAATTACTTCCTTATTTCTTCATAGAGAGAGATGCCATTGTTTTCTAATTCCTAGCAATTTAAGTATTCCATGCTCAGGCCTACTGCCTTTGTGTTCTGCTTGTGGAAGTGTTGTGTTATTACTCTCCACTTGCCGTAAAAAAAATAATAATTTGCACATTTAATATTAACTGAGAAAATAATGGTTAAAATAAATATTAAGACAATGACACTCCTTTTATAAACATATATTCTTCTGCCTTTATGAATAAGTGCTAGCCCCAACAATACTCATAGTTTATGGTTTCTCTTTTCAGCATTAATAACATATGGTTTATTATGCTCAAGCTCTAAGTGCTTTCAACTCTTAGAGGCTTGCTTTATTCATCCGTAAAACTGTTTTTGCCTTGAAGGTGTTTCTCAAGTCAGGTGAATGGTAGCCTCTGATTTTCATGATCTCACAGGGCCCAAGGCCTACCTAAGTAATTCAATTTAATAAGAATTTAATAAGAAATCAACTTTAAGCTGAGTCCTCCATATGGATACACCATCAGTGCAATGGAACTAGAAATAAATACCACTTAATATGTTCCAAGAAACACTGAGCTGATGATTTTGTTAAACATGCTCCCAGACCTTTAGTATCTTGAAGGTCTAACAGAAGTAACCACAGATTTTCTCGGGCCTCACAAATTATCTGTAGATAAAGCTCAAGAAAAAATGAGTAACTCTCTCTCTCTTGTACATAGATGGATGTACCTCACACACATTAAAATATGCACACAAATATAAATTACAAAATACACAAAATAAACAGTAGAATAAGACCTGATAAAAACTTCAGATAAAGGAATTACTGGACACATAAATAAATAGCTCAGAAATAATAGGAGCTTGAACATAAAATTAAGCATTTTACTAATGAACCAAAGAGTTCTATAAATTAAATAAAATAAAACAAAATAAAATAATTGAAATGTAAAGTTCAGTGTTTGAGGGGTGCCTGGGTGGCTCAGTTGGTTCAGCATCTGACTCTTGGTTTTGGCTCAGGTCATGATATCTGGGTTGTGAGATCAAGCCTGCCCTGTGTCAGGCTCTATGCTCAGTGAGAAGCCTGCCTGAGACTCTGTCCCTCTCTCTTCTACCTTCCCTCTCCCTCTCTCTCCTCAAATAAATAAATATAAAACAAAACAAAACAAAATCCAGTGTGTGAGTTTAACCACAAACTGACACTTCAGGAGAGAACAGTAAATCAGAAGATAAATACATAGAAATTATGCAGAATGCATCAGAGAGATTTAAAAAAATGGAAAACACAAACAAAGTCTCAAGATGCATGGATGACAGAAGTTATGGGAAGACAAAAAAGTTATTAAGTAACAGATATCACTGGAAAATATACAAGCCAAAAGTTTTCCACAAGTAATGGAGTGAAATAACATATTCATAAGCCTGGTGAATCAAGGTAATATTAACAAAAAAAGTAATCTAGACCTAGACACATCAGAGTAATGATTCAAATGTTTTGTAATGATTCAAAACATTTAAAGATTAATAAAAGACCTTACAAATAGCAAAAATCAATGGTAGATTAACTTCAGATGTACAAAAATAAAACTGATGGGGACGTCAGGGTGGCTCAGTGGGTTAAGCGGCTGCCTTCGGCTCAGGTCATGATCCCAGGGTTCAGGGTTTGAGTCCCGAAAAGGGCTCCTTTCTCAGTGGGAAGCCTGCTTCTCTCTCTGCCTCTGCATGCCTCTTTGCCTACTTGTGATCTCTCTCTCTGACAAATAAATAAATAAATAAATATATCTTTAAAAAAATTTTAAAAATAAAACTGATACACAATTTTAAGAGTAACATTGAAGTTAGTGATGTAATATAATGAAATTGTGGAAAAGTAAGAATATGCTATTTATTTAGAATGTTATACCTAATGATAACCTTTAAGAATTAAGGTTAATAAAAATATAATTTCAAAATCAAAGCAGGATTGGCCCCCAATAAACCTTCAATAATGGATATTCAAAATGTTGTATTAGAAGAAAAAGGAAAAAAATGATACTAGATGGTAGTTCTGTGATTGAAAAAAATAAGAGAACCAACAAATTAACAAAAATGTATTTAAATTTAAAATAACATTACTTTTATTTTTAAAAAGGCATGATGAAATCAATGATGTAAAATAGGTCTAAAATACATGACTGAAGTAATATTTAAATGGAATGGATGATAGATCTTAAAGTATTTTAAGAACTTTCTAGAGTTTAAGTGGGCAATAAAAATGATATATTATATCAGTATAAGTTCAGAATGGGTATTAACATTTATATCATATATACAATAACTATAATGAGTATTTTAAGTTCCCAAATACTAGAGAAAGTTTATAGAATAAGCAAAAAGTCTAAAAAACTAAGAAAAGAGAGATGTATACATAAAAAATGTGGAAAAAATAAGAATAAAATAAGATGTTGGAAATAAATATAAATATCTGTGGCTAAAATAAACCCAAATAGACAAAATATTTTTATGAAGTTAATTATATTCATGTTGGACAAAGAGAGTACAGTTATACATAGTTTAAAGTAGACACATCAAAATACTAAGAACTCAAGGCTTTAAAGGCAATGGCTATGAAAAATTATAACAAATCATTACCAACCATATTTTTAACTTTTATTTAAAAATATAAAAGATGCTTCTTTTAAAAAAGTGCATATTTTGTAATATGGGCTTAAAAATTCTAATGGCATTTTTTTCAGTCTAACTGTGCTGTTTCATATATTGTACATTGTCATTTTCTTGAATATTTTGTGCTTCATATTTCCCTTGGAACTCTACGTTTGACGATTAATATTTTAAGGCACAGAATGAAGGAGTGTTATTCCAGAGAGTAATTTGCATTTAACTCTATTAAGCTGTTGATTATTTGGACCACCTAAATATGTAATTTTTGTCTTCAAACCTATGTAAGGCATCTTCTATGGTGACAAAATTAATTTGTTTTCCCTCTTCAATGAGCTCTTAAGTTCCAAACATGCATTTCTTAGTGTGAATGCAGATACCTAAGGTGAATGTGGGTAAATTTCTAGCTTTAGTCTTATATTAAACACACAGGTCTGTGGGATTTCAGCGAAGTGCGATCATTAGGACTCCCTACTTTGGCACACACTAGGCTTAGTCTTCTTTCACCCAAGTACGTGGTAACCACTTCAGCAAACATTCTCAACTCAAATAGTGTCCTGTCTTTTAAATAATTTCGCTTCCTTTTTTTTTTTTTTAAAGATTTTATTTATTTATTTTTCAGAGGGAGAGCGAGAGCAAGCACAGGCAGACAGAGTGGAAGGCAGAGTCAGAGGGAGAAGCAGGCTCCCCGTGGAGCAAGGAGCCCGATGTGGGACTCGATCCCAGGACGCTGGGATCATGACCTGAGCCGAAGGCAGCTGCTTAACCAACTGAGCCACCCAGGTGTCCCTCGCTTCCTTTTTTTTGTTGTTGTTTCTTATTTGATTTTTTATAAACATATAATATATTTTTATCCCCAGGGGTACAGATCTGTGAATCGCTGGGTTTACACACTTCACAGCACTCACCATAGCACATACCCTCCCCAATGTCCATAACCCCACCCCCCTTCTCCCAACACCCCTCCGCCCTGCAACCCTCAGTTTGTCTTGTGAGATTAAGAGTCACTTATGGTTTGTCTCCCTCCAATCCCATCTTGTTTCATTTATTCTTCTCCTATACCCTTAACCCCCCATGTTGCATCTCGACTTAAGACAACTATCATATGATCTCCCTGAAATAATTTCACTTCTAAGAGTTGAATTAAATTAAAAGTACAAAAATATAAATAACTATATATTTACTAAATGCCATAATGAAATCCAATATAAGAAATAATTAAATTATAAAATTTGGGTAATTAATTATAGATCATTCCCATTGATAATACAACAATAGTCTAAATATAATCATGTTCAAAAGTTTTATGTTTATAAAAAAGAGTTTATACTATTTTGACATTTAAAATAAATATATGTATGTAAATTATTTCCTAAAAAAGAAAAAATAAATTATAATTGGAACAACCTAACAGGATACTCAATGAACTAGTGGTTCACTCTCTTTTGTTCTATGGAGCTGTTCATAAATACAAGATAAAGGGTAAAGGCCTTAATTTTACCTTCTAAGGAATAACTGACCCTCATAGCTTAAATCAAGAGAAATATTTATTATTTCACCCCGAGGAAAATTCGAATTTATTTTGAAAACTGTCAAGTATGTAAGGTATCATTATTGCTTCTTTTTGTCACAGAAGTCCAATGTTGACTGAAGTCTCTGTTTAATTGCCCATCTTTACATTAAATGTGGTTTTACTGTAAAGAATCTCTTTATACCTTAGATATATTTTTATCTATATATCTACAACTGGCACTAGCTTTTGACTTAAAACATTTTTTTTTTAAAGATTATTTATTTATTTATTTATTTATTTGACAGACAGTGATCACAAATAGAGAGGCAGGCAGAGAGAGAGAGAGAGGAGGAAGCGGGCTCCCCGCTGAGCAGAGAACCTGATGTGGGCTCTATCCCAGGACCCTGGGATCATGACCTGAGCTGAAAGCAGAGGCTTTAACCCACTGAGCCACCCAGGTGCCTCAACTTAAAACTTTTTATCCTTCTCCCTTGCTGACTATTACGAGTAATGTAATTGATATCTGCCTATTCTAATATTAGGCTAGGGAAACGTTCTTAATATAACTTTTTAAATTTTTAAAATCTTTTTTAAAAGATGTTATTTATTTATTTGACAGACTGATATCACAAGTAGGCAGAGAGGTGGCAGAGAGTTTGGGGGAAGCAGGCTCCCTGCTGAACAGAGAGCCCTATGTGGGGTTTGATCCCAGGACCCTGGGATCATGACCTGAGCTGAAGGCAGAGACTTTAACCCACTAAGTCACCCAGGTGCCCCAATATATATATATATATATATATATATATATATTTTTTTTTTTTTTAAATCAACTTTTATTACAATGCATTCTTCGAAAATGGGAGCACAATACAAATCTTCTTGCAACCATGAAGCCTATAGTCTTCTTAATTAGTTTCTAAGATTCTATAATCTAGAATACCTTCTCTCTATCATTGTAACATTGAAAATTTAAGGAAGCCAGCTTACTACTGGGTCAGGGAGAAATGCCTGACTTAACAATAATATCATTTTGGTGGTAGGGTTAGGGTAATTTTTTCACTTTGTGTTTCTAAAATTTTAAACAATTGTCAAGGTTATTTTTTCCAGAAGAAAAAGTTATTATAATTTAAAAAATAATTACAGTAGAGAAACATCTACAATTTTAGATTTTTAAGAGTATTGAATGAAAATGAAAACTTCTCATTTTTCTTAATTGATCTAATAGATAAATTTTTAAATTTAATACTAATAATATATTAGGTAATTTTAGCTTATAGGTAAGTGAAATAAATGAGAGCAGTTATAAAGAATGTCAGGGGAGAGCTGAGATATGCTGTCTGAGGTACTATGAAGCAGTTGCGTGTTATTGGAAAATGGATGTAGGTTAGTTGTAAATATACACTGCAAAATGCAGGACAACCACTAAGAAATAAAATAAAATTACACTTAATAAAAAAAGAGTGAAAATGAAATCATCAAGTACTCAGTTAAAACCAGAGACTGCAGAAAAGGAGGGAAAGATAAAGAAAAAAAATATGAACAAATGCAATGAATAGAAAATAGTTTCAAAAAATAAATATAAATACAGTTGTACCAATAGTTGTTTTCAACGGAATGGTCTAAATAGACCTATTAAGAAACAGAGACTGACAGAGCAGGCTAAAAGCAAACAAAAATCCCATCAACTCAACAATATATTGTTTAAAATAAACCCATTTTAAATATAAAGACACAGCAGGATTTAAAGTAAAGAGATAGAGAAATACATAGCATGCCAATGCTAATCTAAAGAAAGCTGAAGTAGCAATGTTAATTTCAGACAAAGCTGACTTCAGAGCAAGGAATTTTCAGGTGTTAAAGAGTGGTGTTACATATTTATAAAATGCCAATCCTCAAGAAGACATAACAATTCGTAATGTGAATACCCTAATAATGTAGTGTCAAAATACATCAGGTAAGAACTGGTAAAACTGCAAGAAGAAATATATAAATCTACCATTAGCACATTTCTAATAGAAATTGATGGATGCAGCAGGCAGAAAAACCATAAGAATATAGTAGAATTGAACAGTTTTATATTTGTCAAGGTTCTCCAAAGAAACAGAAACGGAAGAATATATACAGAGATACACGGAAGAGAAGATTTATTACATAAATTGGCTCATGCAATTGTGGAGGCTGAGAAATCCCAAAATCTGCTATCTGCAAACTGGGGAACCAAAAAAGCCAGTGGTTTAATTAACTTGCACTACAAAGGCTGAAAAAGGGGCAGGGAAAAAAGATTTAGGTCTTGCTGAGTCCAAAGGCTGGAGGATAAGGAGCACCAATGTCTGAGGTCAGGAAAAAAATGGATGTCCTAGCCAAAGAGAGCAAATTCACTGTCTGCTCTTTCATTCATTTGACATAATACATCATATTTGTCTTTTGCCAAAATAAAGCCTTAAAGGCTATCAGTAGAAACATGCTTCACTGAAGAAAGAAATTTTAAACAACATTGACATTTCAAGCTGAATGCTCAAGATCTTATATTTATATGACACATAACTTTTTCAAATTTTAGAATAACTTGATCCAAATTTGGTATGAGAGCCCATGGCCCTTAATTTTTTATCTTATCTCATGAAAAAAGTCTGTTCTATCAACTCATAAGACTACTGATTCTCTTTCTCATCTGTTATATTTATGTACTTACTCTGAGAATTTTAATGCTTTTGCTCCAACAAAACAATAATATATATATATATATATATATATATATATATATATATATTTTAAAGATTTTATTTATTTATTTGATAGAGAGAGATCACAAGTAGACGGAGAGGCAGGCAGAGAGAGAGAGGGAAGCAGGCTCCCTGCCGAGCAGAGACCCCAATGCGGGACTCGATCCCAGGACCCTGAGATCATGACCTGAGCCGAAGGCAGTGGCTTAACCCACTGAGCCACCCAGGTGCCCCACAAAACAATATATTTAATGATCAAGAAAAGAGCATGGGCATATTAATAAGTGAAAATCCAACAAGGTTTTTTGTAGAAATAGATATAAAAAGGTTCAGATCAAATAAGATTATGCATATTAACATTTTGGGACAATATTATCAGAGTTTTGTCTGTTTTGTTCAATAGTGTATCCCCATTTCCCAGGTTAGTGCTTGCCATATTGTATATACACAATTAACTTGTGTTTAATGAGTTGAATATTTATCAATGTCTGGAAATATTAGCCGTTTTAATATTGATTTATGTACTACATAATAATGTACACATTATAATGTTACCAACTATTCGTTACAGCATATGAACTTGTGAAAATGTTACCTCTTTTGACATTTGGTACATATGTTATCAATAGGTTGGGTTATGTATTAAAATAATGATAAGCAGTAATCATAAAAAATTATGTTGAAGTGACTATTTGGGGCTCCTGTAAGAAAAATTGCAATGTAAAATGTTCAAATTATGGATTTTCCCTCCTCCCTTGTGTGCCAGGCATTTGTTAAAATTGTAGCTCTAGTTCTACATTTCTGAACCATATCTCTAAAATTTTCAATGATCTGCCATTTTAAAAGCTTCCAAAATCAAGTTTGGAAAATAGACCATGAGAGAGTGCTTAATGTTTGCTGGCCATTCAGAAGATGGGTCTCCAAGAAGTAGAGGCTAATCAAAGTCCAATAAACTACACAAGTACCATTTTAAGTGTTTTTGGTGACCATGCTTTCTTCATGTTGATCTAAGAAAAGATGAATTAACTTAACAAAGACTGTGACTGAATCATAAAAAAGATAAGCCTAGAAAAGGCAAAGAGAAGGGATGAAGCTCGTCTGGTTTCTTGATTCTAGTTCTTGCTGATGTCATAGTTGTTCCCCCTTTTTTAATGAGATTCCTCCATATCCTCATAGTAAATTATGCCTTTCTCTTTAGCATTTATTTGATTATCAAATGGAATTGTAGACAACTTCTATCTTTAATTTTTGCAGTTCAGTTTTAATGTTATTATTAGTTTGCAATAACATAATATATATACATTTATATGCATATATATTATATATAAATTTAAATCAAGAAACAGCACCAAAAGAAATATGGAATACCAGTGCTGTGTTGGCTTGTTGTTTTGCTTTGTTTTGTTTTGTTTTTTCAACTCTATCTGCCACTTTTATTGTACCCTTTCTTAGAACTACATAGCTGAGACCCAGAAGTTTGTTTGCTTGTTTGTTTTCCTAGAGTACAAATGAATAAAGAGCAAAACCAGGTGGAAAGCACATTTATAATTCAAATTCCATGATGTTTAAACTGCAAATCTCAATACTCTGGAAAGTGAGCTTATCCAAATTTGGACATTTTAAAATGAATTTATGATGGAATCAGAATAAAGTGGAAAAAAAAAATCCAAAACGATATAAGATAAAGTAGGGAGGCAGGACCTTCACTATTTCTAATTGAGAACAGGGAAATAAGCCTTGAAATATTTTGTGGTCTTTCTGCTATTATTTAATTAGCATCATATTACAAATTGACAGGATTTTAATTGTCTAGGCTGAGGTTTTACTTTCTTTTAATTCTTTTGTTTTAGCCAATCTATAGGATTTTGGTTTATTCTAATTCTATGTGCTTTGCTATCAAGATCTTTAATATCACTACAAATACCAAAGCAAAAGAAAAAAAAAAAAAAGCCAGAGAAAATTGTCACAAAATAAAATCTGCTAATTCCTTCAGAAAATTTGAATATAATTATATTTAATATAAAAACAGATATCAGTTTCAGTCACCATATTTATGATAAAAAAAGGTGAATGAACTGATAAATCATTGAACATTTTAACAAAAACCAATGATGTACTATACCTTAGCAAACTGAATTTAAGTTAATAAAACAAACAGAAGAATAAAAAATAAAAATAAATAAAAAGCAACCTATCGAATAGGAGAAGATATTTGCAAATGACATATTTGGTTGTTTCCTTCCCTATGCAGAAGCTTTCCATTTTGCTGTTGTCCAATAGTTTATCTTCACTTTTGTTTTCCCTGCCTCAGGGGACGTATCTGGAAAAATGCTGCAAGGGCTGGTATCAGAGAAATTACTGTCTGTTCTCTCTTAATAGCATTTTTATGGTTTCAAGTCTCACATTTAGGTCCTTAATCCATTTTGAACTTATTTTTGTGAATAGTTTAAGTAAGTGGTCTACTTTCATTCTTTTTCTTATAATGATACTGTTTTCCCAATATCATTTGTTAAAAGGACTGTCTTCTCCCATTGCATACTTTTGCCTCCTTTATCAAATAGTAATTGATCATATAATTATGGGTTTATATCTGTGCTCTCTATTCTCTTCTATTGATCTGTGTGTCTATTTTTGTGCCAGTACCATAATGTTTTGATTCCTGTAATATTGTTGTATATTTTAAATCTGGGGTTGTGATACTTCCAATTTTTTTCTTTTTTTTTTTAATATATTTTTTTATTTTTTATAAACATCTGCAAAGAAGACATCTAGATAGCCAACAGACACATGAAAAAGTGCTCCATATCACTCGGCATCAGGGAAATACAAATCAAAACCACAATGAGATATCACCTCACACCAGTCAGAATGGCTAAAATCAACAAGTCAGGAAATGACAGATGCTGGCGAGGATGCGGAGAAAGGGGAACCCTCCTACACTGTTGGTGGGAATGCAAGCTGGTACAACTACTCTGGAAAACAGCATGGAGGTTCCTCAAAATGTTGAAAATAGAACTACCCTATGACCCAGCAATTGCACTACTGGGTATTTACCCTAAAGATACAAACGTAGTGATCCAAAGGGGCACGTGCACCCGAATGTTTATAGCAGCAATGTCCACAATAGCCAAACTATGGAAAGAACCTAGATGTCCATCAACAGATGAATGGATCAGTTTTTTTCTTTTTGAAAATGCTTTTGGCTGTTTCAGGTCAATTGTGGTTCCATATAAATTTTAGGATTATTTGTACTAATTCTGTAAAAAGTGCTTTTTAAATCTGTAAATTAAATCTGTAGATTGTTTTTGGTAGTATGGACATTTTAACAATATTTGTTTTTCCAATCCACGAACATGGAATATCTGTCCATTTCTTTGTGTTTTTTTTTTCCAAATTTCTTCATCAAAGTTTTATAGTTTTCAGAGCACAGTTGTTTCATCTACTTGATTAATTTAATTCCTAGGTATTTCATTATGTTTAGTGCAATAACAAATGGGATTATTTTCTTAATTTCTCTGATACTTCATTATTAGTGTATAGAAATGCACAAATTTCTGTACATTGACTTTAACCTTATTGAAAGCATGTATTATTTCTAACAGCTTCTTTGGAAGAGTCTTTAGGATCTTCTATATATAGTATCATATAATCTACAAATAGAGAAAGTCTTACTTCTTCTTTACATATTTGAATACTTTTTATTTCATTTGTATCTTCTGATTGTTGTGACTAGCACTTCTGAAACTATATGTTGAATAAAAGTGATAAGACTGGATATTCTTGACTTGTTCCTGATCTTAAGGAAATAGCACTCAGTTTTCACCATGGAATGTGATGTCAGCTGTAGGTTTTTCATGTATGGCCTTTATTACTTTGAGGTGTGTTTCCTCTAAACCTATTTTGTTGAGAGTTTTTATCATGAATGGATGTCATATATTTATCAAGTGCTTTTTCTACAACTATCGAAATGATCATCTGGTTCTTATCCTTTCTTTGGTTGATACGATATATCATGTTGATTGGTTTGTGAATACTGAACCACCAGTGCAACCCAGGAATAAATCCCACTTGATCATGGTGAATGACTTTTTACATGTATTATTGGATTTTGTTTGCCAATATATTTTTTTAAAGATTTTATTTGTTTATTTGACAGACAGAGATCACAAGTAGACAGAGAGACAGGCAAAGAGAGAGAGAGGAGGAAGCAGAGTTCCTGCTGAGCAGAGAGCCCAATGCGGGGCTAGATTCCAGGAACCTGGGATCATGACCTGAGCCGAAGGCAGAGGCTTTAACCCACTGAGCCACCCAGGTGCCCCTGTTTGCCAATATTTTGTTGAAGATTTTTGAATCTATTTTCATCAGAGATATTGGCCTGTAGTTCTTTTTTTTTTTTTTTGGGGGGGGGGTGTCTTTATCCGATCTTAGTATTGAGCTAATGGTGACCTTATAGAATGAATTTGGAGGTTTTCCTTCTTCTTCTGTTTTCTGAACTAGTTTGAGAAGAATAGACATTAACTCTAAATGCTTGGGACAATTTACCTGTGAAGCCCAGACTTTTGTTTGTTGGTAATATTTTTTTAAAGATTTTATTTATTTATTTGAGAGACAGAGAAAGAGAGAGAGTGCACACACAAAAGTCTGGGGAGGAACAAAGGGAAAGGAACAAGAAGACTCCCTACAGAGGAGCTTGACTGAGAGCTTGATCCCAGAGATCATGACCTGAACTGAAGTCAGATGCTAACTGCCTGAGCCACCTTGATGCACCTGTTGCAAGTTTTTTGATTACTAATTCAATTTCCTGTCTGGTAATTAGCCTGTTCACATTTTCTATTTCTTTCTGACTTAGTTTTAGGATGTTATATGTTTTTAGGTATTTATCTGTATCTTCTAAGTGTCCAATTTTTTGGCATATAATTTTTCATATTGTCTTATAATCATTTATATTTCTTTGGTGTTGGTGGTTGTTTCTCCTTTCATTTCTGATTCTTTTTTTTTTTTTTTTTTTAGTTCTATTTCTTTCTTTGGTAAGTCTGGCTAAAAGTTTATCAATTTTATTGATCTTTTCAAAGAACCATCTTGTGGTTTCATTGATCTGTTTCTATTTATTATTTACTTAGTTTAGTTTATATTTCATTTATTTCTGTTGTACTCTTTATTATTTATTTATATATATTAATTTAAGATTTTGTTTATTCTTCTTTCTCTAGTTCCTTTAGGTAGAAATTTAGGTTATATATTTGAGACTTTTCTTGCTTCTTGAGGTAAGCCTGTATTTCTGTAAACTTCCCTCTTAGAACAACTTTTACAACAACCCAAAGATTTCAGATCTTTGTGTTTTCTTTTTCATTATTCTCTATATGCTTTTTTCTTTCCTTTTTGATTTCATGGTTGATCCATTCATTGTTTGGAAGCATGCTAATTAATTTCCATGTATTTACTTCCATTAACTTCTTTCCAGATTTTTCCTTGTGGTTATTTTCATAGAGTTGTGATCAGAAAAGATGGGTGGTATAACTTTGATCTTTTTGGATTTTTTTGAAACTGCCTTTGTGGTCTAACATGATCTATTCTGGAAAATGTTTTATGTGCACTTAAAAAGAATCTGTGTTCTGCTAATTTAGGGTGGAATGTTGTGAATATTATCTATTAGATCCATCTGATCCAATGTGTCATTTAAAGCTACTGTTTCCTTGTTGATTTTCTGTTCAGATAATCTGTCCACTAATGTAAGTGGGATATTAAAGTCTCTTACTTTTATTGTATGAGTATTGGTTATTTTATTTATGTTTGTTAATAGCTGCTCTATGTATTTGGGTGCTCCCATGTTAGGTACATACATATTTATAATTATTTTATCTTCTTGTTGGAGTGTTCCTTTTATGATTACATAGTGTCTTTGTCCCTTGTTATAGTCTTTTTGTTTTGTATTGTTTTTGCTTTTTTAAAGATTTTATTTATTTATTTGACAGACAGAGATCACAAGTAGGCAGAGAGGTAGGCAGAAAGAGAGGGGGGAGGCAGACTCCCTGCTGAGCAGAAAGCCCGATGCAGGGTTTGATCCCAAGGACCCTGGGATCATGACCTGAGCCAAAGGCAGAGGCTTTAATCCACTGAGCCACACAGGAGTCCCATTTATTTTGTTTTAAAGTCTATTTTGTCTAATATAAATATTGCAACTCTGACTTCTCTTCTTTTCCATTTGCATGACAATTTTTCCCCAACTCTTCATTTTCAATATATGTGTTTTTAGGTCTGAAATGAGTTTTGTTTTTTTTTTTTTTTTTTTTTTTTTGTAGGCAGTATATGGATGGGTCTTGGTTTTTTATCCATTCCTTCACCCTATGTCTTTTGTGGGTGTTTTTTTGTTTTGTTTTGTTTGCCTTTTTAAAAACATTTTACTTATTTATTTAAGACAGAGAGAGTATGAGTAGGGTTAGGGACAGAAGGAGAAGCAGACTCCCCAAAGGGCAAAAAGTCAGACACTGGGGCTGACCTTAGGACTCCAGGATCATGACCTGAGCCAAAGCAGATGTTAAACTGACTGATCCACCTAGGCACTGTAACACTATGACTTTATTGGACAATTTAGTCCAATCAATTGGACAACTGATTGCCCAAATTGTCCAAATTTTGAATTTACATTCAAAATAATTATTGATAGGCATATACATATTAGTGATGGTTGCTTAAATTTTGGTTGTTTTTGTAGTTCTCCTCTGTTTTTTAGGTCTCTTGCTCTCTTCTCTAATGGTTTGTTGGCTTTCTCTAGTAATATACTTAGATTTTTTTGCCTACCTATTTTTTGTATTTTTTAATGTATTACTGGTTTTTCATTTGTGGTTACCAGTAGGTTTGCATATAATATCTTCTGCAGATAGCAGTTTATTTTAAGTTAATGGTCATTTATTTTTAACCCATTCTTACTCTACTACCCCTTCATTTTAGGTATATGGTGTCATAATTTATATCTTTTATTTTGTAAATCCCTTAACTGAATTTTTTTTAAAGAATTTATTTATTTATTTGACAGAGAGAGAGAGAGATCACATGCGGGCAGAGAGAGAGGGGGAAGCAGGCTCCCTGCGGAGCAGACAGCCTGATGCAGGGCTTGATCCCAGGACCTTGGGATCATGACCTGAGCTGTAGGAAGAAGATTAACCCACTGAGCCACCCAGACACCCCTGACTTTTATAAATATACTTATTATTAACTGTTTTTGTGCTTCCTAATTTTCTTATTTATACTCATGGTCTTTCTTTTCCATTCAAGTATTCTCTGTAAAATTTCTTTTTTTTTTTTTTTAAATATTTTATTTATTTATTTGACAGACAGAGATCACAAGTAGGCAGAAAGGCAGGCAGAGAGAGAGGAGGAAGCAGGCTCCCTGCCGAGCAGAGAGCCCGATTCGGGGCCCGATCCCAGGACCCTGGGATCATGACCTGAGCTGAAGGCAGAGGCTTTAACCCACTGAGCCACCCAGGCGCCCCTCTCTGTAAAATTTCTTATGGGATTGGTTTAATGGTTGGTTATGAATTCCTTTAAATTTGGTTTGTCTGAGAAACCTTTTGTCTCTCCTTCTATTCTGAATGATAGCCTTGCTGGATAGAATATTCTTGATGGCAGGCTTTTTCATTTCAGCAGCTTAAATAGATCATGTTACACTCTTCTGGCCTACAAAGTTTCTTTTGAAAAATAAGCTTCTAGTTTCAAGGGATTTCCCTTGTATGTAACTGGTATGCTTTTTGCATATGTGTGGTTTGTATTTTTTTTTTTTATTTTTTTTGCTGCTTTAAAATTCTCTCTTTATCACTAATTTTTGTCACTTTAAATACTATGTGTCTTGGTGTAGACCATCTTGGGTTGATTTTGTTGGGTGCTCTCTGTGCCTCCTGGATCTGGATTTCTGTTTCCTTCTCCATATTTTCCACTATTATAAGACATTCTCTGCCCACTTTTCTTTCTCTACTCCTACTGAGATCACTATAATGTGAATGTTTTATACTTCACAGTGTCAGTGAGTTCCCTAAGTCTATTTGTTATTATATTTTTTCTCTTTTGTTCAGCTTGATTGCTTTCTATTACACTGTTCTCCAGATCATCGATCCATTCTTTTGCTTCCTCTAGTCTACCATTTATTCCATCTAGTGTATTTTTATATTCAGTTATCGAGTTCTTCATCTCTAATAGGTTCTTTTTATGTTTTCTATCTCCTTGTTAAGGGACTCACTGAGGGCCTCCACTCTTTTCACAGTCCACTGCATATCTTAATGACCATTAATTTAATTTATTCACTTGGCATATTACTTATTCTCATTTTGGTTAGCTCTCTTGCTATGATATTGTCCAATTCTTTCATTTGGACATATTCATTTGCCTCCTCATTTTTTTCTAATTCTTGCTTCTACTTCTATGTGTTAGGAAAGTCAGCTATATTTCTTGTTTTCAAAGTATTAGTCTTATGGAGAAGAGATTCTATAGTGTCCTGCCGTGCAATGTCCCCTGTTCATAAGAACCTGGTGCTTTATGGGTGATCTCTATGTGTGTTGGGTGCACCCTGCTGTTAAGGCTGAGCAGCTTTTGCCTTCAGTTGTCATCTGCAGTGGCTCTCTTTGCCTGTTGTGGGCAGGGTTTGATCAATATGTTGTTAGTGGGCCAATCTGGGGCCACCTTGGGTTTGAATTGAGTTAGACCAGGCATTTGCCAGAGATGCAGTAACACTGCATTACAGGGCACTTTTCCTATGTTGTCCCCTGAGAAGCTGTTGTTAGTGGGTACAGCCTGCAGTCAGAAAAGGTGTCTGCTTCCAGGATGGGGCCACTGTCAGATTGGTATATGCAGTTATCTTCCTCTCCCCCTGAGGCATGAGTAATGTGTGGTGCTGGCTTCTATTAGAGCTGATTGCATACTGTCAGGTTTGTGGCACCACTTCCAATGGGCTCTGGCCAAAAGTGTATTGGAGGGAGCATATATTCAGGAGAACCCCCAGGGCCAGATGGCCTGCGTTAGCATGGTCTGCAAGGAACTGCTATGGGAGGGGACTTGGAGCTGAGGCCTGGCTGGAGTGGGCATGTCCATAGGAGAACGTGGGGTTGATGCACTGTTAGTAAGTAGTAGCCCGTGTTGGCACTATCCTGGTTCCCACAAGTGTCCATGTGTCTAGTATAGGGGGTAAGGGTGGGAAATTGCCCTTGCTGGCTACTTTGTTCTTCGAGAAGTCTTCCAGAAATGATCCCTGCCCCTTGAGCATGTGCTCTGAGATTAGTAAACAAATCTCTCTTTTGTATATCCCAGGCACTTTTCCAAACTGCTGCTACTATATCTTATCTCCACAGGGCTGTCTCTCTTTTTGTTGTACTATCTCTTTAAATATGAGGACTCAGTTTCTTCTTGTTCTCCCAGCAATTGTCCAAGAGCCTGAGACTGCTGATTTTTAAGTTCCCACATGTTAAACTCCACTTCCTGTAAGAACTCACAAAATTTGGCCCCTCTGGTTTTCAAAGCCAAATGATATGGGGATTCATCTTCCTTGTGTGGGCTACTTAATGTGAGAGTTGAGTCTGTTCCTCTCCTCTTTCCACGATGCAATAACCCTCCCTCCCTGACATAGTCCCAAAGGTTCATTTAGCTCCTGTGTCTCAGACCTTTCTACCCTCTTTGATGTGAACTCTTCTTTACTTTTAGCTTTAAAGAGTTTGCTATGCCAGTGTTCAAGTCATTTTCTGAGTTATTTACACTCATGCGGGAGTTATGTAGTTGAATCTGTGGGGGGTGGTTAGCTTACGGCCTTCCTAATCTGTCATTTTCCCTGGAAGAAACCACTTGCTTTTATTTCTATGGGAGAAACTTTATGGAAATTTTAGGGATAGAAAAATGGAAAGAATGTACCATTATATTTCAAAGAATAATGATTGTCTTAGCCTGGGGATTTGATGTTGGAAAATTTTGTATAAAAACCCAACACACACACACACATGCACACACAGAAAAAAAAAAAAAAAAACAACCAAAAAAAAAAAAAAAAAAACAAAGCAATGTGGGATGATGGTGTAAAGTGAGAGGGCAAGTTAAGATTGAGTGAGAAATTTTCAAGTGACAGGACGTGTGTTCTAAGCTCTTTATATGACTCTTCTTGTAAGTATATATAATAACCAATGAGTTAAGTATTATTACTATCACCATTTAACCATTCATTGAGAAGCAGGGAGATTAAGTGACTTGTTGAAGCTCATTTGAGTGTAGGCAATGTGCTCCAGAGCATGGCAATAAATGGCCAAATGATGCTGCTTCTATCAGAGAAGTTCTGACATAGCTCTGGATTGAGTTTCTTAAAAACAGAAATAAGGGGCACCTGGGTGGGTTGAAGCCTCTGCCTTCGGCTCAGGTCATGATCCCAGGGTCCTGGGATCGAGCCCCACATTGGGCTCTCTGCTCAGTGGGGAGCCTGCTTCCCCCTCTCTCTCTGCCTCTCTGCCTACTTGTGATCTCTGTCTGTCAAATAAATAAATAAAATCTTAAAAAAAAAAAAAAACCCAGAAAGGAAATCTTTTACTAATGATGTTGACTAACAGTTTATGTCAAGTTAATATTCAAGAGAGGTGTTAAATAATTATTACTTGATAACCAATAAGAAATTATGGTTATGAATTATGGCTTATGAAATTATTGTTACAATCTTTGTAATCATTTGTAGGTGTGCCATAATGAAATCCCTCAGATTGCGTGGCTAAGATTAAGTGTTGGCAGGCTCGATTTCTCCTGAAATCCTTTCCTTGGTTTGCAAATGGCTGCCTTCTCACAATGCCCTCATGTGTTTTTTTTCTCCAAGCATACATATCCTTAGGATTTCTTCCTTTCTTTTTTTTCTTAAAAGGATATCAATTGCATTGGATTTGGGCCTACCCATATGAACTCATTTAAAATTAATTACCAAAAGTTCTTATCTCTGAATATAGTCATGTTGGATGTTAAAACTTCAACATATGAGTTTTGAAGTAGCACAATCCAGAACATAGCAGTTGGTATATAAACATTATAATTATGTATGCATAAATATTATGTATATGTTATATATATGTATGTATATATATATACACACATGGTATATGGTATATGGTATATCTACATTTACATGGCATATACATATGTCAAGGGAGACTATAAATACATATTCATTTTTTACTTTTTATTTTTCATTGAAATAGATATTCTCATTTATCTGGAATTATTTAGTGATTATTCTGTTTAGAAAATCTCACCTTTATAGATTTATCACGTAAAGAAATATTTTCTTTTTATGTGTCCCAGACTTTAAATTCACTACACAGTCACCGATATCCAAGTAACTTGATATTTTAAAGTAAATATAACAAAAAATATCTTGTTAAATGTTGGTTTGAAACTGGATTGACAGATTTAAAGCAATTCTCAGAATTTTACTTTGAAAACATGTACAGCTAGAAATTCAAAATAATTCCAATCAGAATATTCTGAAAAAAAGAGACTGCTGAAAAAACCCAACTCTGGCCCTAGCTAAGGAGAGATTTTATTCTAAAGAATGATGTCAGTCAGGGAGAGAGAATAGGGAGAATGCTCTGACCATAAGATGTACATGAATTTCAAAGGGCAGGCAAAAAGGAATTTTCTTCAATAGGAGGTATAAATGAGGCCCCAAAAAACCAGGTATGGGGGAGTAGGATGGGACAGTACCATAACTGGACAATTGAGCAGGAAATTGCTTTCCATGAGGTCAGCCTATTCTCAAGAGTGACCTTAAAGAGATTTTGTTCTATATTCCATTCTGACCAGACTGAGACTTGGCCAATCTTCAAGAGCCTGTGACAAGGGAAATAATCCTAACTGAACTTTACTTAATTCAAATTTGCAGGTATTTTGCTGAGGTTGGTCAGTGAGTACAAAGAGTTAAACAAAGTACTTATGAATCAAAGAATCTGGGTGTTCTGTGTCTAGTCTTGTCATAGGTGAGCATGTGTTTATCTAAATCCCATGGGAATCACATTTGGGGTGAGCCTTTTCTCAAAACACAAATGGGTAGGACATTTTCTGAACCTTTGTTGTTTTTCAGGAGCACAGACCTCTGACAGTTTAGTATTATCACCATCAATGTACATGGCTAGATGTCATCATGAGTTATTTTTCTTTTAACATCCAGACATACATTTCGGTATATGCAACCTCATGATACCCTGACAAGGTGCTTCATAAATATTAGTAATCATAAAAAAATTAGTAATATTCTATCATTATGATTAACTGAAATTTTACTGAGAAAGCAGACAGAAGTCAATTCTTAGCCCCATTTATGACAACATGAAACAAATTCTATTACTGTAGCAGAATCAGAAATGATTAAATATTTTGTGGAATCATCTGAGTTTGGACATGGGATTGAAAGATACTGGTTGCTTTCTCTTCACAAGAAGATACAGGCTGAAAAGTTTTGCAGGAGTGGTGAACATCTGTGTATGTCACTTATATTGGACATATGCTTTGAGTCATAGGGATTAAATATCACTTCAACTTCTGGAGTAGGTCAATGAAATTGTTGATGGCAGATTTTGTCTTCCATCTCTAATGCCAACTCTCTTGCAACAGATGATGTTGTCTCCTTTTTATTTTTTTATATTTCCAAGAGATATAAAATCTTGATACTGTCACAGTCTTTTAAAATCAATACTAACAAGGGATTGCATTGACATTTCCTTATGAAAATTGTTTATCTTTGCTGCCTGTGCATATTTTCCATGCAAGAGTATAAAATACCAGCTCAGCTAGGGCCAAGCCTCCTTCTGCTATTGTGCAATCATTAGAAATATTTAATTATATTTTTTCTAAGTAATGTAGGTTTTGTGTGTTTAAACAACAAATTAAAATATACCTATTGGCTTGAGAAGTATCCCCTTAGTAAATATACCTGTAAGAAGTACATCCATTTTAATGGACCTGAAATATTTCATCTGCAGTCCTTTCCCTACCTAGGAAAAATACTTATAAATGCTCCCATTTATATAAGAAGGGAATTTGTAGCTTGAAGTAATGTGCATATTTTCTAGTCTACATAAAATCTTATTTTTCTTGGTCAAAGTCCATACCCTCAAAAATAAATTGTAAATCTCTGCAACTCAGTAAAGAACACTGTTAACTAAACATTTAGAACATCACTAAATTCCCCAAATTAAGACTTGAGTATATTATCCCAAATTGCACAAAATATTAATATATTTTAATTTAATATGTTTAAGAGGTTGATTAAATTTATATTTTATGTGTATTTTATACATATATAATTGAAATTTCATAAATATATAACATTTCATGATACATATATGCCATAAAATAAAAATGTATTAAAGTCTTTGAATCTAATAAACTCAATAATGCTTAAAGCAAATCCCTGACCATGGGAACTTAATTTAATACAAACCCCCCATACATACACATACCCACTACTAAAACTGTAGAAATAAATTAACTCATTTGAGGCACCATTACACAAATTCCATAATTTTAAGAGACCATTAGTAAGTTATAAGCAAATAAATATGGACTTTGAGTAAACATACTCACTAATATGGAGTTCTAAAACAATGGTAAATTTCTTAACCTCTTTATTTCACTAAAAACATAAAATTCAGTAATAAACATAGGAGTGCAAATATCTCTTTGAGACACTGTAAATCCTTGGAATATATACCTAGAATTGGGATCACAGGATCATGTTTAGTTCCATTTTTATTTATTGAGGAGCCCCATAATTCTCTCTATAGTGTCTGCACCATTTTACATTTCCACCAACAATGTACGAGGATTCTAATTTCTATACATCTTCATTAACACCTATCTTTTGTTTTTTGATAGTAACCATATTAACATGTGAAGTGATATCTCATTGTGATTTTGATTTACATTTCCCCTATGATTACTGATGTTGAGTACTTTTCATATACCTGTCAACCATAGTGAAAAATTTGGAAATGACCTAGATACATATTAATAAACAAATGTATAAAAATGTAGTGAATACATATAATAAAATATTATTTAACCTTAAGAAAGAAAGAAATCCTATATGCAACAACATGGATGAACCTAGAGGACATAATGCTAAATGAAATGTCAGTCACAGAAGAACAGATATCGCATGATTCCACCTACATGACGTAATGTAAAATAGTCAAACTCATAGAAGAGGAGAGTAAAATGGTGTTTTCCAGAGGCTGAGAGAGGGGAAATGGATAATTGTTCAATGGGAATAAAATTTCAGTTATGTAAGATGAATATGTTCTAGAGATCTTTTATACAACATAATGCCTATAGTTAAAAAATGCTGTATTGTACACTTAAAAATTCAAGAGAATAGGTGGCCTGGGTGGCTCAGTCAGTAGAGCATCTAATTCTTGATTTTGACTCAGATCATGATCTCAAGAGTGGTGAGATAGAACCTCGTGTCAGTCTCCATGCTAAGGCCCAAACCTACTTAAGATTCTCTCTCTCCCCAGCTCCTCCCACCCTAGCCCCACCGGTTGCACACTCTCTCTCTCTTTCTCTCAATTAAATTATTTTTAAAAACATTTTATTTATTTGATAGAGAGAGAGAGAGCACACAAGTAGGCAGAGCAACAGGCAGAGAGAAGGAGAAGCAGGCTTCCCGTTGAGCAGAGAGCCTGATGTGGGGCTCGATCCCAGGACCCTGGGATCATGACCTGAGCCAAAGGCAGAGACTTAGACTGAGCCACCCAGGCATTTCAGTAAATAAAATCTTTAAAAATATTTTTAAGAGTTCATGTTCTTACCACAGGAAAGAAAGAAAAAAGACAGAAAGAGAAGGGAAGGAAGGAAGGATGAAGGACAAGAAGTTACTGGGGTTTGGTAGCAGAGTCAGCCTTTTTAGCTTTAGAAATGTGAAATACGACCACTTATTAATATATTTTACTTTAACACATGAACATTTGTAAATTTATCCACAGTATCACAGATACATTTCTACTAACTATTTTTTTCATAAATTACTACTTCATTATACCACAGGGTTATGTAACATTATAAAGGGAAAGTGACAGCAATAACTTATTTTCTTTTTCTTAAGTAAATGTACCAAATTCATAGAGTCTTCCTAGCAATGTGTACATAGAGGTAAGAAGAGAGAATTCAGTAACAATGCCAGGAAAACAAATAGAAGTAATTTGGATCATGTCTATGTGTTATTATGTGGGAATGTAAGTCATATTATCCAGTGGTTTTTGTTATTGTTTTTTTCCTTATCCTCTATTTATTCACTTTATAAAATAATGGTTTAGATATATGTGGGTCAAACTTTTCTGGAATGGTTCAGATTTTCCTTTGACATTCATTCCTATTCACTCCAGAAGAACTAGATTTTCCTCAAACAACACCACCACTCAGCGTACCTGAGAGAGGAGTGCTCTTCCTCAGTTTGGCAAATGCTTACATGGAACAAACACATTTGTTTTCTGGCAGTTTGATTTATAAAGAAATTACGTATAGTGTTTTATGCTAGCTATAGCTATAAATAAAAGCAATAACTTGATTGTTAACAGTAAACATGATCTGAGCTGAGAAACATATTCGAGCAAGCAACATCTGTTTAAAAAAGGCTGATCTCAATCTTTTTTTTCTCTTTTCTAAGGAGAAATTATTAAGCATTCCTGTTTGTCACTTAGCATTTTCTGAATAAAATATATTCTTGGGATTAGTATGTCATAAATGAGGAGAGCAAGAATTAAAATATTAATATAATTAAGTTAATGAACAACAAAGTACCCAAATATTTTTGAAAAATGCATTGCTTTCTTTGGTCCACAGCTTAATACAGTGATAGTAATCCAGGTAATAGAACTCTTTTGGGACTATTGTAAGAACTCCCTTAGCACAGTCATTACAGATTGGCCTCCTGCTTCATATTATTTCTATGATAAGCTACTGAAAATTTAATAAAATTTAATATTTTAGCTCCAAAATATTTCTTCATAACGCAAGTAAAACAGATGAATAAACCTTTTTGATTCATTGATTTATAGCAACATAAGGAAGCTCATTAATACATTTCCTTTGCTGATATTTGCATTAAATAAAAATGCTCAATGAAATATTGCCAAGGATCTTTAAGAACCCGTTTTCCCTAGCATCAAATCATGCTGGTGGATGATAAGTTTGATTAAGTAAATTAAATATCCACTTAATTTGCTGCCAGAAAGGGCAAGTACTATTTTTGGCTCTTACTGAGATGTAATAGAAGTTGTTACAGAAATTTTTATTTTTCTCGAATACTGTTTTCCCTAAAATCCTATAAATGCCAAGAAAATACTTACTATTTCTTATATTGAAAATGTCCTTATACTCCATTTAAGAATTCAAGTTTTGTATTATAATTTAGTGTTTCCCTTTACTGGGAGTTTCCTTGCTTACCAGTTCTTTTATACAAATCATGATTTGTAAGCAAGTGAAACAAAGCTCCAGTGAGAGATAGCCCCAATCTTTCCTTGTAAGTCAAACACAGATCTCATTCAATCAATAGGTCTTATTAAATAGAATTTTTACTGTGACCTTAAATATGGGCATATCAAATACCTTCTGTCAGCCTATCCATGAGTCATTTTGATCTCTTTACTCTTGAATCTGTTCCTTAACCTAGATCCTACATTAGTCTCATGCCCTTATTCTCGATGATGATTTCTCTCTCTTTATTTTCCTTCCAATTAGATGTGAAGTCATATACGTTTCTTCAGTGATGACCCTTGTTTTTAAACAAATTTGTCAAATTCTTCCGTAGTTTTTATCACTGCCTTTAAATATTTGGTAGGGTGAAACAGTAGAGACATGCATTGGAGATGTTGCAGGTCTGGTGTCAGACCACCTCAAAAAAATGCACATACCTTAATTTAAAAAATATTGCTAAAAATTGCTAACCATCATTTGAGTGAAATTTCTATCAGTCCTGGTCTCTTTGCTGGTGGAGGGTCTTACCTCACTGTTGATGGCTTCTGACTGATCACAGTTTATGGCTGCTGAAGGCTGAGATGACTATGGCAATTTCTTAAAATAAAACAATAAAATTTGTTGCATCAAACTTTGATTTGATGCAACCTTTTCATGAATGATTTCTCTGTGATGTGCAATGCTTTTGATAGCAATTTACCCACAAATAACTTCTTTCAAAGTTGGAGTCAATCCACTCAAACACTGCTGCTGCTTTATCAATGAAATTTGGTAATGTTCTAAATCCTTTGCTGTCATTTCAACAACCTTCACAGCATCTTCACCAGAAGTAGATACCATTTCAAGAAACCATGTTCTCTGCTCATCTAAAGAGGCAACTCCTCATCTGTTCAAGTTTTATCATGACAGAGCAGAAATTCAGTCACAATTTCAGGCTCCACCTCTAAATCTTGTTCCCTTACTGTTTCCACCACATCTTCAGTTACTACTTCCACAGAAGTCCTGAACCCCTAAAAGTCAGCTGTAAGAGATGTCATCAATTTTTTCCAACCTTCTGTTAATGTTGATATTTAAGCCCTTCCCATGAGTCACCAATGCTCTTAATGTCATCGAAAATGGTGAATCCTTTCCAGAAGGTTTTCAAATTGTTTTGCCCTTATCCATCAGGGAATCGTTACCTATGGCAACTAATACAAAACATATTTTTACTTTTTTAAGATGTTATTTATTCATTTGACAGAGAGAGAGAGTGCACAAGCAGGGGGAGTGGCAGGCAGAGGGAGAGGGAGAAGCAGGCTCCCTGCAGAGCAGGGAGCTATATGCCGGGGTTGATCCCAGGACCCTGGGGTTGTGACCTAAGCTAAAGGCAGATGTTTAACGGACTGAGCCACCCATAAGCCCCCAAAATTGTATTTCTTTTTTTTTAAGATTTTTATTTATTTATTTGACAGTGAGAGATCAAAAGTAGGCAGAGAGGCAGGAGAGAGAGAGAGAAAGAGAGAGAAGAGGAATCAAAGCAGGTTCCCTGCAGAGCAGAGAGCCCAATAAGGGACTCAATTCCAGGAGATCATGACCAGAGCTGAAGGCAGAGGCTCAACCCACTTGAGCCACCCAGGCACCCCTGTATTTCTTAAATAATATGACATGAAGGTCAAAATTACTTCTTGACTACACATACAACATTTATCCATTACTTCTTGACCACAGAATGGATGCTGTGTTAGCAGGCACGAAAACATGAATCTTGTCATAAATCTCCATTAGAGTTCTTGGGTGACCAGGAGTATTGTCAATGAGCAGTAATATTTTGAAAGAAACTTTTTTTCTTTTTCTTTCCTGAGTAGCAGTTCTCATCAGTGGGTTTAAAACATTCAGGAGATTGGGGTGCCTGGGTGGTTCAGTCAATTAAGTGTCTGACTCCTAGTTTCAGCTCAGGTCATGATTTCAGGATAGTGAGATCAAACCCACATTGGGCTTCATGTTCAGTGGGAGTCTGCTTGAGGTTCTCTCCCTCACCTCTTCCTCTGCCCCTCCACCACTCTGTCTCTCAAATAAATAAAGAAATCTTTAAAATAGTCACATCATGTTGTGAATATTGTCTCTCAAATAAATAAAGAAATCTTTAAAATATTCACATCATCTTGTGATCAGATGTGCTATAATCTAGGCTTTGTTGTCCCACTTACAAAGCATAGGCAAAGTAGATTTAACATAATTCTTAAGAGCCTAGGACTTTTGTAATGGTAAACAAGCATTGGTTTCATCTTAAGTCACATGCTGCATTAGCTCCTAACAGGAGAATCAGCCTATCTTTTGAAACTATGAAGCCAGGCATTGACTTTCCCTCTTTAGCTACAGAAGTCCTAGAGAGCATTTTCTTCTAATGGAAGATTGCTTCATCTACATTGAAAATTCATTGTTTAGTGTAGTCACTTTCATTAAAGATTTTAGCTAGATCTCCTGGATAACTTGCTACAGCTTCTACACCAAATGTGTTAAAACACAAAACTGCTTCCTTTTGCACTTTCATTTTATGGACATGGTTTCTTTCCTTTAACCTCACAGATCAACCTCCACTAGCTTCATGCTTTTCTTTTGCAGCTTCCTCACCTCTCCTAGCCTTCACAGAATTGAATCGAATTAGAGTTTTGCTCTTGATTGGGCTGTGGCTTTAGGGAATGCTGTGGCTGCTTTGATCTTCTCTTCTACCCAGGTCACTACATCTGTCTCCATCTCAGCAATAAGGCTATTTCACCTACTTCTCATTCGTGTGTCTTCTTAGCAGTTTTAATTTCCTTCAAGAACTTTTCCTTTGCATTCACACCTTGGCTAACTGTTTGGCATAAGAGGCCTCGCTTTTGATCTATCTCAAATTCTGACATGCCTTTCTCACTAAGCTTAATCATTTCTAGCTTTTGATTTAAAGTGAGAGATATGTGACTCTTCCTTTCACTTAAACACTTAGAGGCCATTGCCAAGTTACTAATTAGTCTAATTTCAATATTGTCATGTCTCAGGGGATATGGAGACTCAAGGAGATGGGGAGGGACTGGGCAATGACCAGTAAGTGGAGTAGTCTATACACATACAACATTTATCCATTAAGTTGCCATCTAATATAATGCAGTTTGTGGCACTCCAAAACAATTAAAATAGTAACATCAAAGATCACTGATCATGGATAACCACAACAAATATAATAATGAAAAGGTTTGAAATACTGTGAAAATTACTAAAATGTGACAGAGACATGCAGTGAGCAAATGTTGTTGGAAAATGGTGCCTGCCTATAGATTTGCTTGATGCAGGGTTGCCACAAACCTTCAATCTGTATAAGAAAAAATGTAGTATCTGCAAAGTGTAATAAAGAGACATGCTAATAAATGAGGTATCACTGTACATCTATCTTACACACTGATTTTAAACAAATGTATCTATAGTACCACATATATAGTATTATGTGTATATATTTTGTGTATATATATATATATATATATATATATCAGTATATCTTAAGTATACAGAGAAGAGCCAAATTGTTATATTAAATGATATGAATCTCTTCACTTTACTGGCTATTTCTAAATTTGTCTTACAGTGATTGTAGAAATTGGACCTCCAGTGTATTGATCCAAACAAGCAGTGCATAAAAGTTTTAATTGTTTTATGTATTCATCAGTATTACTCTTTTCTGATTTAAAAATATTTTACTCTGAAAGTAATGAATAGTTTTCTTCTAAAGACATTTGAATAATTTGGAATAGTTTTTCATATGCTTATTCAGTCTTCTACTAACTAATTTGTAGAAATTTTCTATATTCTAAAGGTAATTATTTATTAAGGTTTTCATTATTGCACACATCTCCTCCAAATCTATCACTTGTGGAACATGTGAAATCTTATGTTGTATTCTTATATTATGTAACTATACATATAAACATAAATATACACACATATATATATATATACATATATGACACATCAGAGTGTGTAAATATACAAGCTATATATATATATATACATTTTATGATATATACATTTATACATCTGTTTACATATATAATAATTTTCTCTCTGTTTTAACACACAGACACATGACACAAACATGCTCATATACACCAGTGAGAAATATCTGAAAATATGCTGTTGGAAAATGTGATAATGATTCTAATGACAATATATTTATAGATGAGGCAATTATGAAAAGATTTAATATTTAATTAATGTATTTCTTCAGTAGTAAAGTTATTTATTATGTAAAAGTATACTGTACACCAAGAAAAATTAAGTGGCTATCTATTGTATATAATTAATGTATTTTTGTGCTTAAAATTAAATTTTTCCTTTAAAACAATCAACAGGACATATGTGGTATTCTTGTCTTTCCTTCTGAAAACCACAGGTCTGATTACCCTCATGTAGTCAATCTGGTACAAGATAATCTTAAAATTACCTCTTCATATCTTTGAGGTGAAGATCTATTTCAGTTTTAAAATCTGCATTTCTTAAATAATTTAAATTATGATACATAGTACAATAGATCAATCCTACATCTAATAAATAATAAGAATCAGAATATTATATATTTTGTAAAATATAGCTGACATCTTTCCAAACTTATTGCAGTTATTCTGAAGTATATAAGATGTCAAGATCTGACAGCCCCAACTACTAATTTATATATATATATATTTTTTTTTTAAATATTTTATTTATTTATTTGACAGAAAGAGATCACAAGTAGTCAGGCAGGCAGAGAGAGGGGAAGGGAAGCAGGGTCCCTGCTTAGCAGAGAGCCCAATGTGGGGCTTGATCCCAGGACCCTGAGATCATGACCTGAGCTGAAGGCAGACGCTTAACCCACTGAGCCACCCAGGTGCCCCGCCAACTACTAATTTATAAATTCAAGTTAGTAAGCAAAGTCATGGTTATATAAACCTTTTTTTTTTTTCCTACTAGTCTATAAAACAAAGAGCTGGTATCAGAGTTTGTTGTTGTTTTTTTTTAATAACAATAATTCTGGAGTTGGTGTAATCTTCTTTCCAAATCTTTCTGTTAATATTTGAAAAAAAATGCTAGAGTGACATATTGCTAAGACTAAAACCTTGTTCTTAGAACCTTCTACGGTTCTAAGAGTCTAAGAACGGTAGAAGGCTCTAAGTACAAGGTTTTAGTATTAGTGAAAAATGAAATTTCCTTCAGGTTTTTTTTTTTCCAGTTAAGTTAATGAAGCAAAAACTTTATTCTAAGCCTTTAATAAATAAACATCATGTATAGCTTTCCGTTTCTCATGAGACAAAACCTTTCTTCTCCCTAAATTTTCTTTTTCTTCACTATTTCCCAAATCCCAATCTTATACTCTCAACACAATGCTCTATTTATTCTTGGTCTGGAAATCCAGTTTAGTATCACAATGAATATGAAGATGATGAGATTTGCTAATTCTTCTTGCACACTCCAACCATAGGACGGTGATCATGTTCTCACTTTGTCTTTAGTAAAACTGTACTAAACTGTATTACTTTCATCCAGCAAAGTAATATTTATAGAGATGAATATAAGATAGTATTATCTAAACTGTTGAAGTTTAGTCTAAAATTTTGAGCAATATCTTATTATCTGTATCCAGGTTTTTCATTTTTCTTCCTTCCTTCCTTCCTTCCTTTCTTTCTTTCTTTCCTTTTTTTTATTTTTAAAGATTTTTTTTTTTATTATTTGACAGACAGAGATCATAAGTAGGCAGAGAGGCAGGCAGAGAGAGAGGGAGAAGCAGGCCCCCTGCTGAGCAGAGATCCCAATGTGGGGCTGGATCCCAGGACTCAGATCATGACCTGAGCCGAAGGCAGAAGCTTTAACCCACTGAGACACCCAGGTGCCCTTTCAGGTTTCTTTTACATCTTTGTGATTGCTTCAAGCTCACACAAATAGATCATGAGGCTGCATCTTGTTGATTCTGGCCCCTGTTCATATATGAGTGTACTATATAGGAATAAGTAGTAAGAGGAGCCTATATCATCCACACAATGAGTTATTCCCCCTCTATATCACTTGAAGATCTTCTGATTATACATTCATATATAAATATAACCTAAAATTTCATTTGTTTAATTACTCAGGCCAAGATTTATCTTTGCTTGTTATTTTTGGTAAAATGTTGCTACGATAAAATTCACGATACAATACAATACGATAAAATACTGTAATATACAGTATTGCATGAAATTTAATACCAGATACATTTTTTCACAATACTTATGTTAGCATCCTTTCTCAGATATGTATCTTGAGTGACCTAAACATTTATATGAACCTTCTGCATAAAGGGTTTTAAAATGTTTTATATAACTTTAAAAAAAAAGGCACACTGAAGCTATATCATTAACCTAGTCAGTGACAAGAGATTTGCTTTAAGTTTAGAATTTACCCAAGGAAAGAATGTCAATAAGCAGTGATGAGTTCCACAAAGCAGGTGCATAACAGCAAATAGAACAATCACTCAAAATGACACATTTCAAACCTAAAGAAATGAGAGATCTGTGTCAACTGACTTCAACTAATAATCTGTAGAAAATGGACTTGAAAACTCCTTAAGGTAACTTTGTCTACAGGTATGACATTTTAACACAATGCTAGAATGTCATAGGTAATGAAAATTTGAGAAATACCTGGTGTAGCAACATCAAAGACTTCATGACAGGTAGTAATCAGCTATATTATTGATTATGTTAGATAAATGTTATAATCCAAATAACCCATAATTGATAACATGCAAAAAAATGTATCTGAAGAGTAAAATGTGTTTATTCCAAGAGACATATAATCCTTGAAAGGAGATGCCATCATATTTTACAATAATAGGCAATGTCAATCAAAGTGCCCCACATTTTAATAATAGCTTGGATTTAAAATATTTATTAAACAAAATCTGGATATTGTAAATTATACACCATAAACATCAAATGACAGGTAATGTCTAAGGGACTGTGATTGGAAAAAAATGCAGGTTGTCAGTCCCAGACATATTTTAAAGTAGTGGGGGGATATTTAAGTGATTCCGGTGAGAGTATAGGAAGTAAAAATGATATGGATTTTTATTTAGAGGTCATTTATAGGTGGTTCACACAATTTATAGTTTCTTATTTTTATTACAAAAATGATGCTAAGTAAAAATGTGCTGAATATTAGAAAGGAGCACTCTATATTTCTAGGAAAGGAGACTAATTTTTTAAGTATAATTGACACAATGTCATATTAGTTTCAGGTATACAAGATATTGATTTCACAATTCTATACATTACTCAATACTCTCCATTTTAAGCATAGTCATCATCTGTCACCATACAGCATTATTAGAATATTACTGAATATATTCCTAATTATTTTATAATTGAAGTCTGTACCTTTTAATCACCTTTATCTATTTTGCCTATTTCTCCCCACACCTCTCCTCTGACAACCACCAATTCTTTATATTTAAGAATCTTTGTGTGTGTGTGTTTGTTTTGCTTTTTAATTTCCACATAAATAAAATTGTATGCTACTTGTCTGACTTATTTCACTTAGCATAATACCCTTTATGACCATCTATGTTGTTACAAATGGCAAGACTTCTTTTTTATGGCTGAATAATGTTCCATCATATGTGTATTATCTTTTTTATCCATTCACCTATGGATGAACACTTGGGTTGCTTTAATATTTTATTGTAAATAATGCTGTAGTAAACATCAGGGTGCATATATCTTTTCCAGTTAGTGTTTTAGCTTTCTTTGGATAAATACCCAAGAGTGGAATTACTGGATCTTATGATATTTCTATTTTCAATTTTTTAAGAAACCCCTGAACTGTTTTCCACAGTGGCTGCTTCAATTTACATTCCCACATCCACATCCAACATAAATTCCTTGTTTTAAAATCTAGCCCCATTACTGAATTGTACACTTGAAACTAATATTACACTGTATGTTAACTAACTGGAATTTAAATAAAAATTTAGAGATTTTTTAAAAGATCATTAATAGATTTCCTCTATTTACACATAAATATGTATTTCAAATAGTTACTCATTGAGGTTGAAAGTTTATCTAAGAAAATGTAGAAAGCATACAAATTTTGCCTTAGATACAGATGACACACTTTTCTGCAAATTGATGAAACTGAGTCAAGTAGATTACAGACAATAAAGAGCAATCCACAAGTTCATCAATCACAAAGCATCAAGTGTGATACAATATTCTTAATTTCTACAGAATAGTAACTATCTTGCATAAAATGTTTGCTTTTAATGAGTAGAACACCATCCTTATTTAAAGTATATTTGCTTCTAATTTTCTAGCAATAAATTTGGTTAAATTTATTATTTTCTAGCAATAAATTTGGTTAAATTTCTTAAGAGTAATGAAATAATCTACAATTTATTTGTAATAGAAAGTAAAAGGCAAAGGGACATAAAATGTCAAAAATATCTATTCTGGAAAAAAAAAATCTAAATTGGAAAACTTGAGGACTATTTTCCTTTCCGTTCTTCTAAGATTTCAATGGTTGAGTTTATAAGATTGTCAGGAGTGTTAGTGAGGTATGTTAAAATGCCTAGTCGAGGATATGGTTGGTACTTAATCAATGCTAACTGTATTTGAATTCTAGGCTTGTCTTTACACAGACTTTCAAGAAATTCATTGATCCATATGAATTGAATGATCAATAATTTTGAAAGATAAAATAAAGGTGAGTTTAAACTTCAAAGGCCTTTAATGACATAGCTAGTTTTTTTTTGTTTGTTTGTTTTTGTTTTTACTTAATAAAGGAAGTCCTCTGAAGACTGTGATCAGGGTTATTAAAATATGGCAATTTTGCTATAACATAATCAATGTGACTTGATTAGCAAGTGATTGTGTATATACATGTGTGCATTCATGTGAGTGAAAGAAAGAGAATGATTAATAAAAAGTCCTTCAAAACTCAAATTGTCTGAATGGAAGGCAAGCATCTTCATTCCTTCCAATATTTTTTTCTTGACATATGATCCTGAGCGCTTTTCTGTATTGAACTGCATGATTTGTATGTGATAATAAGTCTCTCAGTATGCTCAACTGGATAATTCTCTTTTTTTCTGACAGTTCACACAAATAGCAATAAACTTATCTGATGCCCGCTGCTTTCTTTATGTCATTTGGAAATGAGTTATTGTTACACTTTCAGAATAAATTGAATTCTATTCTTTTAAACATGGATTTGAGTAGTCTGGTACTTTAGCTTTTTTTCTGTTACATTACAGAATATTATTAAATCCAAAGTGATACATTGTAGGAATAGTGTCAAATAAATCCTGTTGCTATTGTGGAATCTGGGATTTGTCTCCATAGACACTGAGCCGTGCTAACCTGGGTTTCATAGCCTAACATTGACTCTGACGACTGAAAACCCAAGCAGTCTTTACTTAAAATGAAGTGACTATAAGTTAAGCAAACATTGCATACATATATATTAGATAAGTAACTTACAAAATTTTCTCTACAGCAACAGATAGAAGAGAGATAAAATTTATAGAGTTTCCTAAAACAGTAAAGATGACTACTTTCTCCAATATTAGTGTTTATAGGTTAATAATTTTGATGCCTCTACTAACACACACTTATGACACTGAATTGGAATGCAAAGAATGTGATATAATGAATGACGGCATATTTATTAATCTAGAGTAAAATCAGACACTAACATAATAAGCATCTCTACTGACTTTAAGGTAGTAAAAATTCTCCAACAGTATTTCTGTCTACATTAAAAAATAAAAGAACAAAATGTTTTTTAAAGTGAAGTGATTGCATCAATTACACAGTTACACAGAAAGTTCTATATCAAGATGATTTTATTTTTCCTTGATTTTATTTGAGTAGTATAAATATAGCTTTCCAGTGGGGGTTGTTGTGAAGGTCCTAGGTGCAGATTCTTGTGTTCTGGGAAGAAAGACATTTTTACTAAATTGTGAATCTGCCTTGCTTACTGTTTCACTGAGCCATTGACCAACTCATTTATTCCTGGAAAGTGGCAGATAGGCTAGATTTTACATGGCATTGATAACGTTTTATTTCATCAATGGTTGGTTGACCTTAACTCATTATTTTCCTTAGAATTTCAGTAAAGTAAATCTTAATCAACTAGTGGTATAGCAGAATCATTACCCAGTTGCTAATTAAATACATGTATGCTACTGTAACAATTATATTCAATTTCAAGTAAATTGGGATAACGATGTTTATAAAAAGCCTCACGAGATATTCAACACATAATAAATTTTCACTAATGTTAAGTTACATGCAACATGATAATCATAAGTAATTCTTTAAAAATAATTCTAATTAAGGTTTATTATAAAGATTTATGAAGCCAAAAAATATATTTTACACATACTTGTAGTTGTAGCACCCATCCCTAATTTCCCCCAGTATATCAATTTGATTAGTTCTGATTTGGCCTTCATTTGTCAGGACTACTAATGCAACGCAAGGACTCTAATCATTTTGAATGTCTATGCAAAGATTAGATAAATTCTCTTAGCAAGCTCTTGTTCCAGCTAGCCCAGGTATTGTTTCCCGTTTTTTGCCAATAAACAATGTGTTGTGTTGGTGGCACACAAACACCATCTAAGAGAGCATTACTTGAAAGAAAGAAAGAAAGGGAAAGAGAAAGACCCTTTGAAGTTTGCTTACTTTTAAATAGGAATAATGGTAATTATTGATATGTATGTCAGAGTTTCAGACAAGACTTGAAACAGAAGTAATCAAATGTGACAATATAAATGAAAATCTGTTGTCTCATTATATTCAGCTTTTGTAGCAGAAGAACATATTGGGAAATTGTGTGTTGTAGAAATGGAGGACATATTTAGAGATGAATTTCAGCTAAAGAACCAAAAATCATCTGTTGCTTTGTTTAAAGCTGTATTGCAAAATCCAACAGACTTACGGAATGAGCACAATTTTTTTTTTTTTCAGAATGAACTCATTTTTAAAATGGAATAAAAATAAATAGCTAATATTTTGCAAAAGAAGAAGTATGTTAAACTATGGACTGATACTGACATCAATTAAATTATTAAAAGCTGAAAAAACACTCTAAAGATACAAACAATAAAAATTTGTTACTAAATTCTGCATTCAATTTTATATATTGATGACACAAAGATTGCTTGTGGACATCTTTTAATGAGGCTGCTTGAATTCCTCCCCAAATATAAAGCCATTGAACTACTTCCTGAGTTCTCTTTTGACAATGATGGCAAAATGACACATAAAGTTATCCCATTTTTGTGACAAACCTTTCAGTTATTGAATGTATGATCATATTAACTTCCTCCTTTAAACAAACAAAAAATCCCGTATAATTACAGAATTAGCTACGGCAATAATTGCTGGTTGTGTTTTGTGTTGCCAATTTATTTACTTTTGTAAAAATCATATAACATTTTGACATTTCAAAACATCATTATATTTGTACTGTAACAAACGCCAGTGATAATTATCTATCCCATGTGTTCTCTCACGCCACAGAATTGGACATCTTCCAGTCACATTCTCCACGGTTCTAATTGGTTATTAACCCTATTCTAAAATGTAAGAGAAAAAGATGATCATCTTGAAACTAATCCCCTCCAGGCAAAAAGAAAAAAAAAAAAAAAAAAAACCTAAAGTTAATAAGATAGCCCTAAGTAGAGAATTTCCTTCTTTCTCTGAGATGGTAATTAAGGACATATATATGAGTTACCATATAGTTATATCTGGAGTGTAAAACCAAAAGTGGTATTTTCACCTTATTGACTTTTTTTTTGAAATACAGAAAAATATATATCTAACTGCTTTCTGCCATTATCAAAATGGATATACTATAGGCAAAGATATATTTAAACATGTTTTTAAATAAACTCCATGGGATACACAGTAATTTTCTTTTCATTTTAAATGAGAGAAAAATGAGGTTCAGAGATCAAGAATTATTCCAAAATTCACATATTCAGTAAGTGTAAAGCTTATATCCAGTATATTGTGAAGTAGAAGAATGTTGCTTGGGTATGAGGCTTTGGTCAGAGAGTAAAATTCCACATTTTAAATTTTGCAAATGGAGCAGGCTAACATCCTGGCAATCTTGGTGACGATATTGCTCAAGTAGGGTGAAGAGGAGAAGATCTGTAGGTTATTGGGATGGAAATTATTTAAAAATATAGGACAAGTGGGGCACCTGAGTGGCTCAGGTTAAAGCCTCTGCCTTCCACTCAGGTCATGATGCCAGGACCCTGAGATCGAGTCCCATATCAGGCTTTCTGCTCAGTGGGGGACCTGATTCCCCTTCTCTCTCTGCCTGCCTCTCTGCCTACTTGGGATCTCTGTCTGTCAGATAAATAAATAAAATCTTAAAATATATATATAGGACAAGTGAAAAGTAAGATGTGTTTAATTAAAAAGTGAATTTAACATTATCCAAGATGCTAGAAAGACCATTTGAACTGTATAGAAAGTCCCAAAGTTACTGATCACTTGATAATGATTTGACAGATATGACTGGTTTTAAGGATAAGTATTTTTCTGGGGGCTAAGTATGGACAAAGGATAGGGCTAAGAAACAGTGGCCCTGATAAAAAATAAAAATGGATGAATTCACATGACCTGGATGGGATAAATGTAGGAGTTTAAGAAGCATCAAGCCTAAGGTAAATTATAAAGAAAGCAGAACAAAAGATAAAGTAAGATAATACATGAGTAGGAAGCATTTTGGAGTACTGCAATTTGAGATTTAACTGTTTGGAACATGTTTATCAAAGAAACAGCTGAATATTACTTACTGTATTGTTTTAATATGCATATTCCATTTTGAGACACAAAGGGATTTCATTCAGGAAGACATACTATGTATAATGTGAAAATCAATAACCTTTCATTATATAAAGTAACACATGATTAACTAGGCCTATAAAAATAGTTTTCAATCTATTATTAAGAATATTCTATTTTAGGGACGCCTGGGTGGCTCAGTTGGTTAAGCAGCTGCCTTCGGCTCAGGTCAGGATCCCAGCGTCCTGGGATCGAGTCCCACATCGGGCTCCTTGCTCCGCAGGGAGCCTGCTTCTCCCTCTGACTCTGCCTTCCACTCTGTCTGCCTATGCTCACTCTTGCTCACTCTCTCTCTGATAAATAAATAAATAAAATCTTTAAAAAAAAAAAGAAGAATATTCTATTTTAACTGTTACTTTCAAAAGATATACATGATTAGAAAGTGTTAGAATAAAAAATATTTTTCACTACTTTTTCAAAATAGAATTTTCATTTTTATAATCCTTGAGTTTATTATCAGATATATACTTAAGAAATTTATCAGGAAAACAAGGGGAACCTGGGTGGCTCAGTTGGTTAACCATCTGCCTTTGGTTCCTCTGGGCATGATCTCAGGTCCTGGGCTGGAGCCCAGCATCAGGCTTCCTTCCTGCTCAGTGAGAATTCTGCTTCTCCCTCTCCCTCTGCCTCTTCCCCTGTCCCTCCCCACGCCCCCCCTGCCCCAACCCCCACCCCCGCTTGTGTGCACTCTCTCTCTGTCAATTAAATAAATAAAATCCTTTTTAAAAAAAGAAAACAAGAATCCTTAAATATCATATAAGCTAAAAAAGGATATTCAGAGAATGGGTTCTTATATAGCACACCGTTCATGTAATTCAAGTAACTGCTGTAGCCATGATCCCAGCAAATGTTGTTATAACAGTTGGATACACAAAATTTAAACATACAAATTTTAAGAAATTAAATATAATGAATTTAAATCTGCACATAAATGCATATGTAATACCTTTCCTTTGAGGTCTAACTGGCTTTACATAATATCACATAATGACATCAATCAAAGCCTCAAACCCCAGTTGACTGAGAAAGTATAATTCTGCTAAGTTGGTGCTTTGCATCACTTTTAGATCTCAGGCTTGAGTACAAATATATCTTATCTTAGAATTATAAGAATGAGTGAAGAATTTTGGCAATTTGAAATTTAGAGTGAAGCAGAGAGCAGGAACATGCGGCACAAATTCTTCTGACTATTAATTTCCAATAGAATGCCATCATTCTATTTGGTGGATTTCCTGAAGCTATAACATGGATACTACTGTGAGAAAAACTACTCAAGTGCTCACTTTGGCAGCACATTCACAAAAATTAGAACAGTAGAGAGAAGCTTGGCATGGCCCCTGTGCAAGAATATCATATGAATTTATGAAGTAATCCATATTGTTAATTGTTTATTAAGTTGAGTTTTTGTTATGATATTAAACAATTTTTGGAAATAGTGGTGATGGTTGCTCAACATTTAAATGTAATGAATAGCATGGAATTTACACTTAAAAACTTAAAATAGCAAATATGTATGTGCAAATAAGCTTATTAAAGCAAAATATAGTTAATCCAGAGAGATTCCATTATATTAAATCATTGTTCCCCATTCTCCTTACTCTTACAAAAGAAAATTAAAAACAAAAATGTGATATTATAATCATTCTTCTTTCCCATTTTAAAGCCTAATAACAAATATAACAGTGATTTGCACATGGAATATATTGAAAAATAATTAATTCATCTGTAATGAAAGCCATAGTAGGACATGGGGGGTAGGGAGTTAGCAAAAAGAGAAACACCATAGTCTGTAAATATTTGGGTACAGTCATGCAGGAAAGATAAGAGGGAGAAGTAAGTTCCTTTGGTGGATTTGATCCTGCCCATAATTAGGTATTAAACGTCTCCAGCTGCATGACCCGAGTGCCCATGGGATGATCCAGACACGGATCATTTATTTTCCTTGCAGTTTGTTCACTTTGTTCTTTTTCTTTCCTGTATTGCGTTTCCTCTACTAGCAGTTAGTGTTTCTCTTTCCTCCCCCCCCCCCAAATCTCACAGGGTTATTCCTCAAAATACATTTCTTGTTTGTATTCAAACTGTTTTGCAGTTTAATCTGCTGGTACATTTGAAATTTCTTTCTTTTCTTTCTTTTTTTTTTTTTCTTGATTTTATTTGTTTATTTGACAGAGAGAAATCCCAAGTAGGCAGAGCAGAGCAGTAGGCAGAGAGAGAGGTAGAAGCAGGCTCTCTGCAATGCAGGGCTCAATCCCAGGACCCTGAGATCATGTTCTGAGCTGAAGGCAGAGGCTTTAACCCACGGAGCCACACAGCTTTTAATTTTTGTCTCACAAGTAATAATTCTAAGTCTGTCCTAAAGTCAAAACTATATTTAGGAAACACAAGGACTGTCTTTTAAACTGCTTCATAGAACATTATTGGCATGATTAGTAGAAGGTGCCAGATTAAGGTGATAATCACTTACTGCTCTCTTACCTAAACATGCAAACCTAAGTAAGGTTCATTTTGTATCTGCTGATTTACTTGAAACTACTACAATAGCTTAATATTATAGAATAATGTACATGGCAGCAATATGGCATTTGGAGTAAGAAAAATTAGGTTTAGTTCAGTGAACTAAACAGAAGATCTAACTTGACTTTTTAAAATACAGAGTCGGTTTGCTAATAATATCTTGTGCCTG
Organism: Mustela putorius furo; assembly: GCF_011764305.1. Classification (NCBI taxonomy): domain Eukaryota; kingdom Metazoa; phylum Chordata; class Mammalia; order Carnivora; family Mustelidae; genus Mustela; species Mustela putorius. The sequence continues at coordinate 5,428,605 of NW_025421305.1, forward strand.
ACCTAACTACTTTTGTAACCATGTGAAATAACTGAAATAATATCTTTGAAATCATTTTGTGGAGGACTAGAGGAAGTAATTATTACAGTTATTATTTTGTGGGTTTTGTAGCTACGAAAAATGGATAGAATTTGGGGAGATTAAACACTTAACTGAACACATAAATAAACTTCATTACAATAAAATGTGATTCATAGTAAGAAATTGTCTTCAGAGTAGTACTTTTCCCCTCAACTACCTAACTTTCACTTGTCTTTTGTCATTTTCTTTTCCTGCTCTTACCCCTGAAAGAAAAAAAGAGATTTCGATTCATCTACTGATAACAGGGGCTGGTTGTGTCTAGTGAAATTCATTACTGCTTTGATTTTTACAAGATTCTTTAAACTCTGAGTTGTCGTCCTCTTGCCATGCCCATTTTTCCTGTCGTCTAGATCACTCTGATGTGTACTTTGATTTCATATTCATTTCTTTCCTGTCTCTTGTATACTAGATAATGACACGAATGTCCATCATGTTGAAGAAAGAAGGTTTTTTTGGTACCTTAAGATAAGTGAATTAAGAGTTTTGATGCTGCATACACAGGAAAAAAGTCCTATAGAGTGTAAAATTAGTCTTAAGTTAAAAAATGATATTTAAATGTGTGAAGATAAGAAGTAATTATCAAAGGAAAAATCAAAGGCAAGAAAAAATGTACCATAATAGATTTAGATCTGTATTTTTCTTGGAGTTGTTTCCCTTGTTACAGAAAACATTACAAAGGACCTCACTGTTGCTATATACGCATTGTGAAGTTGCCCCAAATTGTTTATAACTATTAAAAAATTGATTATATGACCTTTTAACTGTGTGGAATATGCATCAGCAATTCATCTTAATATGGGTTTTAGGAAATCCAAGATATTTGCATGTCTTATTACCTTTATTGAGCAAGGTAAGATTATGTTTGTGTTATTGTTCAAGCTGAAACATTCTTGATAATGCATTTTTTTTTTTACTTTGATTGTCTAAGGCAGTAAACACAATATACTGAGTACTTATCCTGTGCTGAGCATAAAAAAAAAAATTGCATTTGGATTTCTAGGAGAGTTTCAAAGATAATCTCGTGACCAGTAGAATTTTATAATTTTATGAAACATCCCATCAACATTTGGGATTATAAAGTGTTTTAATGTGAAAGTAACTGAGATATAAAATGATGTCCCAGTGTATTTAACCAACCTTGTTTAATGCCAATGACTTTAAGCACATGTCTTCATAAGCTTATTGACTCTTTTGGTTTCCTATTCCATAAACTGGCTAAATATATATTCTTTATTTACTTTCTGTTACAGCTTTATTATCTTTGTTGTTAATTTGGCAAAGTTATTTATATGTTCTAGATAACAATATATTTCTTCTATTAAATTCTTCAATTCTGCCCTCTACTTTTAAATTAATGTAAATTCTATCCATTCCCAATTTTGGATTTTTATTCTTTTTAAAAAACCTACAATGCTCTAAAATGTATAGAGAAGTATAAGAATGCACAAGAGCACAATCAATTTTTTAAAAGAAGATAAAATAAGATACACTATAGTATGTTATAGTATTAGTTACATGTTTTAAATTTTGGCATTTATAAAAACATACAGGGGTGCTTGGGTGGCTCAGTTGGTTAAGTGACTGCCTTCAGCTCAAGTCATGATTCCGGAGTCCTGGGATCAAGCCCCATGTCAGGCTCCCAGCTCTGTGGGGAGTCTGCTTCTTCCTCTGACCTCCCCTCTCATTCTCTCTCTCTCTCAAAAAAATAAATAAAATCTAAAAAAAACCCAAAAAACAAAAAAACCCAACCAAACAAACAAACCACACACACACACACACACACACACACACACACACACACAGATAAACCAACTGAAAGAATAGAGAGCTAGAAACTAGACCATTGTATCTGGCCATTTCATATACAATAAAGCATTACCAGAAATCACTAGGGAAAGATAGAGAGTTTAAGTAGATTGCAGCAAGAAGCTTAGTTCTCCATCTAGAGAACAAGAAACTTAATCAAATACAACATTCAAGGATGGAAACTAGATGGATTAAATATTTAATTTTGAAGGTTAAATTGTAGAGCTAATTAAGGAAAACTTCATTGTGTCCTAGAGGCAGAAAAGGAACTTGTTGTATAAGATTTTTGCAGAACAAATGACAAGGAGAAATTGATAAATTTAATTACATGAAAATCAAAGATTTTTCTTCTTATCATTTCATATTATTATTTCTCTTATTATCATTTACAATTTTATTCACTACCAATACATAATTACAAAATATATTTTTTAAAGTGATGCCAACAATTACAGCAAAAATATATGGTGTCTGGAAATAAACTAAAGATGTGCAAGAATTTTATGTAAGAATAAACTCAATATTTTAAGGGTTGTTTTACTTTCCAACTTGATTTGTACATTCATCTCAGTGAAATTCACAATTTTGTGAAGTGGGTTCAATAAGCCTTTCTCAATGGGCTTGCAACCAAGAATATATAAAGCCTTCTTTAAAATAATAAAGTATTAGGGGGCGCCTGGGTGGCTCAGTGGGTTAGGCCTCTGCCTTCAACTCAGAGCATGATTGAACTGGGATCAATCATAGGATTGAGCCCCGCATCCAGCTCTTTGCTTAGCAAGGAGACTGCTTCCCCCCTTCTCTCTCTGCCTGCCTCTCTGCCTACTTGTGATCTTTGTCTATCAAGTAAATAAATAAAATCGTTTAAAAAAATTAAAAAATAAAGTTTTGGAACTTGTGTCCCAAATTATTAAGAATTATAATAAAGCTTAAGTTTTAAAAATAGCATATTTGGGACAGGGATAATACAATGGACTGATTCAATAGAGCAATGGTCCTAGAAACTTCCCCCCACAAATAAAGAAACATGATTCATGAGAGAATCAGTGGAGTGATCAGGACTGGGATGGAGAAAGTATTATAATTTTTAGAATATATGCTTTTTTTTATAGTACATGTCAATTTACAAAACCACTTTGCTTAGTAATTGGTAGATATAGATAAGCAAGAATTCAGTACAAATGAAAACGGTCTGTTGTTCATCGGGGATATAATTAGTAAATTTCTATATTTATCAACAAAATGATGCTACAAAATTTGTTTTAAGACTTATTTCTTTGTGGGGCACCTGGATGGCTAAGTGAGTTAAAGCCTCTGCCTTAGGCCCAGGTGATGATCCCAAGGTCCTGGGATAGAGCCCCACATTGGGCTCTCTGCTCAGCAGGGAGCCTGCTTCCCTTCCTCCCTCTCTCTCTCTCTCTGCCTACCTCTTTGCCTACTTGTGATCTCTGTCTGTCAAATAAATAAATAAAATCTTTAAAGAAAAAAAAAGACATTTCTTTGCATAGCCTCCAAGAATGAAGAAAAGACTGAGGTACAGCTGATGAACTCTTGTGCTGTTTATTTCTTTATTTTTAATAAAAGGCAACACATTATTGGTCATGTGTAATGTGGGTCAAATGTGTCAAAAGGACTTGCTAATTTCCAGGCTCTTCTTTTCTCTGTGCCTTTTTTTTTTTTTAAGTGGGTTTCCTTTGGATAAAAACCCCTGTGTGATCAGACAAGTAACCCTTATATTACATGAGAAGTTAGATGTATTAAGATAGCATATTCTACTTCCTTATCAGGGTGCCAAAATCTGGATGCCTTATGATTATATATTAATATGCAATTATAATGTTATTCCCAGTTCTAGACAATAAGGAAAAACAGTGGAAACAAAACAAATCCCAAATCACTCCCTACAAAGGTTAACATTCTAGTTGCTAAAATGGTAATCAAGCTAACTAAAAGTAACGGTTATCTAGTACTAGTATGGCATATTTAATTATGCCAAAAAGTAAGTAACTTAAAACGTGCATCACCTCACAGTTTCTGTGGGTCACAAACACAGGTGTAGCTATCCAGGCTGCTTCTGGCTCAGGGTCTCTCATAAGGCTTCTGTCAACATCTCATTCATGGCTGTGGTCACAAGTTCCACTAACAAGCTCCCTCATGTGTCTACTGGCTGTTGTTTGGAGACATCATTTTTTTGCCATAGGATCTTGACCATAGGGTTATTCATACAATATCAGCTTATTTTCCCCAAAGAGAGAGGTGGAAGCCACCACTTTTTGGAAATGTAATCTGAGAAATTACATCCCTCCATTAGGTCATATAATCCTTGTAAGAAGTGTGTCAATGAGTCCTGCCCATATTTAAAGGAGAGGAAATTACACACGGGGTTGAATACCAGGAGGTGGGGAACACTGGGGGCCATATTAGAGGCTGCTTCCTACAGGAAATAAGTATAGTGATAAGGGATAAGAAGAAAATAATGCAGAGAAGGAGATAAGTTTCAGGGGAAAAAGCTGAAATTTTAGAGAGGATGAGAAGACTGAAGTGACAATGACATTCAAGAGAAAAGTAAGGGTGGGTGACTCATATGAATATATGAGGCCAGACCAATTCAGGCTAAGAAAATGGCAAACAAAGAGATTCTGATATATACCAAATCGGTAATGAGGAAATTAACACAAACTGAGAAAGTTAAAATTGGCTGTCTCATTAATTAGACTGGGACAACAGACAAGGCCAGCTCAAAGTTAACATGAAACAATATGTCTCTAAGGATTCACGGCAGCTGTAACGTATACGGCCTAACAGCCACCTTCTTTAGTGACTACTCATTTCTTAATCACTGAGAAATTCTGTCCTCTGAAAATCAGATCAGCAGAAATGTGGTTTGAAAATATATTACTAAGAATAAAACATGCCACTCTTGCCTGGGTATCTAAGTCATCTTGATACAGAGTAGCTGCCTCAATTTTAATCCAGGAGCAAAGATGCAGATAATGGTTTTCTAGATGTAACATTCCACATTAAACTGACTTTAGATTCCACAGAAACAGTATCCTTGGTCCATTTTCAAGCCAGACCTCATTTTGACCCCTCCACAAAAAGCCTAGCTTTGTTTTTCACCTCTCAAAACCCTCCTTCATTTAGATCTGCCCTAAATGCCACTTATCCCAAATCTCATGGTAACTTTCTCTTTTTCTTTGTGGCAATGTTTCATCAGTACAGTCTATCTCATTGAGAGAGGTCCACAAACCTGACTTAGTGGGACTACAGGCTTGTCCCTGTTGTCGTAGATAAATTGGACTAGCAAAGTAAGGGGTGTGAAGAGAATGAAGGGAGACAGTAGTAGAGGAGAACAGAGAAATACCTTTTTCTTCCTTCAGGGTAATAACGAGTCCACTCAAATGCAGGATTCTGTTATATTGCTGGCATTGCATAGACAATATCATTTAATTTCATTGAAGCAAATTGGACAAACTCATTGTAATACATGGTTGGAGATATTATGGATGGATGGATAATAAAACAGAAAGTAAATTTTCAGCCTTGACACATAGTGGGATTAGAATTAATTTATTTACGTTCTGGAGGAAGATTCTACAGTGTCCCATTTGGGAACCAGGATAATTAGCTAAGTAGCAGCAATCTGTTGATGGAGCTAAGGGTAGGATAGCCAGGAGAGACTTCTGTTCATTTCTTCCAAAGACCATACCAAAGCTCTGAATGAGCAAAATTTGTAATAGCAAGTAAAAATATTCAATGCTGAGTATGGATGGGGGCATGTTTGCCTCTGAGTAATTTTTCTGGTAGCTTGTCTTTGTTCTGGTTTCCTGATCGGGTGAAACTAATCTGTTACTGGGTGTGAGCACAGGGTCTGTCCTGCCTAACCCCTATAGGGACCAAGCAACAGTTTGCAGTAAGGGTTTCTATAGAGAAAATTAAAACTTGCCCTCAGGAGCTCTGTTTCAAAGTTTAACTTTTTAGAGGGTTGAGGTGAGGCAGAACACATTAGCAAGTCCATTTGGAAGCATACTTTAGCCATATATTCCAACCTAAAATGTTCCAATAATAAAATGTTCCATGGTAATTATTATTTAGTTACTGTGTCTACCTCTAAAGTGATTTTTTAATTTGTGTGGGAAGCACATTATGGATTGACATTACAGAGCCCTAGCAGTCTTCTCTAGCTAATATACAAATTTTCTATTCTTCATCTGGAAAGAGTTATCTGCACTTGCTATTTCCACTTTCTTACTTTGCTAGCAACATATTTCAATTTGCTTTCATTACCAAAAGTGTACTGAACTCTTTTTCAAGTTTACAATTACCTCCATGTTGCTAAAATCTTTTCCTCAAACTCTTAGCATTTGAAAAGTTTGATCATTCTCTCCTTCATGATAGACTTTCTTTTCTTAGCCTCTATATATCTCATCAACATATCTCAGTTTCTTTTACTGATATGGATATCCTTTATATAACCTCCAAAATCTAAAGTCCGAGGCCCTCAGGTTTGGCTCTCAGTTCTCGTTTTCTTCTGCATTCCCTAGGTAACTTCATCAAGCCTAATGATCTCAATCTTAAATGCAGTTTACACATACATACACACACAGTCGCTAAGATATTTTATCCAGACATGATATGTTTCATGAGCTTCTTCAGACCCAAAGTCAAATAAGCGTCTACTTGCTACCTTTATCTAGATAGCTATCAAGTACTTCAGATTTATCATTTTTAAACTTCACTGTTTCATCTTCTCCAAAGCTGTTCATATTTTAGTGTTTCCCCTTAATATTCAATTGCATCCCAATTCATTCAGAGCTTCCAATACAAACCTAAAAGTTGTTCATTTCTGTGGTTACCTGTCCCACCACCCCTAAAACACATTAGAATCCGGGTACAGAGATCATCTCTGTCTTGAAAAAATGCAGTAAACACCTATTGGATCTCTCTTCAATGATTTCTATTTCCCTCCAAACAATTCTATTCACTGGGCTCGATTTTTCTAATCTACTATGACCACATTTCTATTCCTATGGTAAATCTTTTTTTTTTTTTTAAGATTTTATTTATTTATTTGACAGAGAGATAGAAAGAGGGCACACATAGGCAGGGCAGCAGGCACAGGGAGAGAGAGAAGCAGGCTCTCTGCTAAGCAGGGAGCCCAATGCAGGGCAGCATCCTAGAACCCTGGGATCATGATCTGAGCTGAAGGTGACCCCTTAACTGACTGAGCCACCCAGGTGCCCCATCATATGGTAAATCTTTAAAGTTTCCCCTTTTTACCTCATAATCTGTTTGTTTTTTTCATAAGTCAGAGCCATATTTTTCTAAAAAGGGAAGTGAGTCATGCCTTTCTTTCCTTAAAATCATCCCATAACATTTCCATTATGAATGGACACACTTTGGTAATTTTAGCATTGACCCTACAGATCGCCATAAAAGGAGTCAACATACCTTTTTAATCCTCCATGTCAACCACTACTTAATCTCTACCCTATGTTCCAGCAACTGGACTATTTACCATTGCCACAAATGAGTTGGGTCTTTTCTGATACTGTTTCTTGAAATCTCTGTGCTCCTATCTCAGTACGAAAATGTCTAAACCAAGTGTTTTTACTTTGAGTCTAACTCAAATTATAACTCTCCAATAAATCCTTCTTCCTCTTTGCTTCCTCTTTGATTTGCTTTATCTCTTTTGTGGATATTTTTCACAGCACATATAATTTATAAATGGATGAGTATGTATCTACCTTTTCTCTTTATTTTGGATCCCTGGAGTTCTAAAATGTATTAATCTACATATCCCCAGGTCTTTGCAAAGTGCCTGGTCCAAAGTGAGTATCTTGGAACTGGTGATTGAGTCACATTGAGAAAATACTGATTTTCAACTAATAAGTGGTTCATAAAGATGGGTAGTTTAGCCTTGAGATTTTGTACACAGTAAGTGCCATTGTGAACTCCTTTTTCTTTTCTTTTTTTAATTTTTGAGTATTCATGCTCCAAAATACTACTATTGTAAATAAGTAACAAGAATATATTTCACTCTATAGGTTAGACAACAACAATGAAATCATTTTCACATGGATTTATGAATGTGTTTAATAGTGTAGCTACTTTGCTATCATTAGTACAGAGGACATTTGAAATAGTGCTATATATTTCCTTTATAGGCAAAACATACTGATATTTGGGAATTAGTCTTTGCTACTTAGTATCATGATAAAAATCACCAGGGAAGTCAACTTATACATAAAGAAAACAGAGATTTCTTGAAATTCAGGAAATAAGCAACACTATTGTTAATATTAATATCATTACTTGGTCACAATGTAATTCCCAATCATGTAGCTTAGCCTACAGCATGAGTTGAATAAATAGGCCTAACACACTTTCTTTCCACTGACCACAAATTTCCATGCCCTAGTTCTGTATGGAATAAACAGAAATTGCACATCTCTAACTCATTGCTTAAAGGAATTGGCTTTATTTAAGCGACTGGTAGGAATATCTCTATATTACATGAGCTGGTTAACATTTATAGGTTGCACACCATGACTTCAGTAAATAATGAAACAAAATTAGAAAAAAACATTTTAATATGCATTTATACCTTTAAAAGTTTAATAAAGAAAATGTGATGTTCTATAGTGAGCCTAAAGAAAAGAGTAAGGCTAGATTTCCCCATTCATTAAGTGGCCTGAGGGCTCTATTTACCATATGTCACTTAACCAGTTATCCCTGAAGTGCCTTACTGCTTAATCATGTGATGGTCTCAATCCATGTGGCACACAGCCTATTGACAAACAAACTCAGACTATGATTATACTTTTTCGCCTTCGTCTCCATTTAAAAATTTAAGTCTCCCTTATTCCAATATGTGTGACTTGACCCCCCCCCAACTCCATTTACATTTCCCCAAAGTGATTTTCCATAAAGCCTGGTCAAAATATGACTTGTAAGGGAGATTTTGAATGTATTTCATAACACAGAGCTGAATCCTGGGCCGGGGTTGGAGGGTAGTAAGAAAACTCTCCTCCGCAAGGATTTCATTCAGCCCACTTTTAAACTTGATCCATAATTTGATCGAATGCTCTTGGGCACTATTAAATAGTAATAATGAACTTCACCTAAAGCCCTTAGTAATTTTGTTCCACATTTCCTTCTCTAATTATCCACTATTCCCTATTTATTATTACTTCATTCTCTGCCTTGAGGCTGTCTAAAAATACTAAGAATGATAAATTAAACAATACATTTGGCACCAAGTTAACCTGTGGGGAGGGTTAGAATTTAATGGGTTGTCTTCTGAATTAATTATTTCTGAATTATTTAATTGCAGTTTCTAAACAAATTTCTTAGAATATGTGACATTAGAACTTACAACATACTTCTAATAAAATTATTATGACAAAATCACAGATATATCATAATTATCTATTAAGCTAAATTTATAGTAATTCAACTATACATCTATAGAGATTTACCAATTATATTTTCAGTGGCAACCATTGTCTGCTATAGAAGTTTAACAATATTTTCATTAGCATCTCACCAGCACAGACATTAAATTATTGGAATTTTGAAGCCAATGTCTTTTCCCCCTAAGTAACAATAAGTCTATTGTTAGAGAGTAATTGAGTCTCTTAGTTTAAGTACTACTTTGAAGAACTTGATGGTAGGGACGCCTGGGTGGCTTAGTTGGTTAAGCAGCTGCCTTCAGCTCAGGTCATGATCCCAGCCTCCTGGGATTGAGTCCCGCATCAGGCTCTTTATTCCACAGGGAACCTGCTTTTCCCTCTGCCACTCTGTCTGCCTGTGCTCACTCACTCTCTCTCTCTCTCTGACAAATAAATAAATAAAATCTAAAAAAAAAAAAAAAAAAAAAGAAAGAAAAAGAACTTGATGGTACATTGTACACTGTTTACTTAACCCTATCATTCTCATTAAAATTCTGTGATAGCCAATTTCTTATTCTCTGAGCTAAACCTCCACAATTTATATGAAAAATTGTCATTTAGAAGAATCCATGCCACAAAATAGCAACCATGCTATTTGTGCTGTGAAACTTAACTCATATTGCATAATGTTTTTTTTAGTTTTCCTCTTGGAGAAGCAGAAGTCTTATGGAAGTTTCCTTCCATAAACAAAAACCTCTCAACCATTTATCAGCAGCAGCAGGTCCAGAAAAAGTGAAATAGCTCATCTGGTCTTAACCTCTGGAATTTTCCCAAATTAATTACCTACTACATCCAGCCCACAAAAGCCTTCTCAAATTTCATGTATGAATGGCTGCAGTGGCGATCCAAAGCTCTTTACAACCTTCTTTAATACTTTGAACTGCCGGACAGCTGCTTTTTAATGCTTTAAAAAGCTCAGTGGTAGAAAGTTTTCACTCAGTGTTAAGATATTATTCAACTGTAAAGTCTTAAATTCTAAGTATATCGAGTCTTTTAATATATAATGTTCTTTTACATATTGTTTAGTCTTAACTACAAGAAGACGACTAAGTCCATTATTTTTAGTTAATCATGGACTAATTTTATTCTTACACTTAGAATAATACAGCTTCTGTGTGTCTTAAAAATACTGATGACATAACTATGTCAGAAAACATTTAGGAAGGGAAATCCATTTCGAAAGGAAAGAGGTATTCTCATACAGTAGAGATAAACATAATTGCTATAAGGACTTTGGAATACTACCTGACATTACCTATTAAATTTAAATACCTATGCACCCAATGACCTAGCAATTTAGTAAATGGGTATAAAAGTGTACCTACAGAAGTAAGCAAGAATATCCACAGAAGAAAAAATGTGTAAAATTCCCACACTGATAATAAAGATAATAGTAAATTGGGAAAACATAAATTATAGTATGTACACACAAAGAAATGCTATGTAATGATAAAAATAATTATAGCTACATGCAACAATATGTCTGAATCTTACTAACACAATATTGATCAAAATAAGCCAAACACAAGAGTGTATTAATTAATTTATATAATATTCAATAACAGGCAAATCTGTCTGTAGAATTCAGGTCAAGATAGTGGTAACCTTTGGGAGCATGAATGGTATGCGCAGAAGGCTGGATTCTGGTGTTTGGCTATTACTTGACTAAGGTGGTGGTTACACAAATGTATTTATTTGGCCCATTCAACTCTATAATTATGATTTATGCACTCTTCCAAATGTCTGTAGTGTTCCAATTAAAATGGTAAAAATTTAGGTGTGCCAAAATTTGGATCCCTTGGGTGGCTCAGTTGGTTAAGCATCTGACTCTTGGTTTTGGGTCAGGTTATGATCTCAGATAGAGCCCTACATCAGGAACCAGGCTCAGTGAGGAGTCTGCTTGTCCCTCTCCCTCTGCTCCTCCCCCTGCTTGTACTCTTTTTCTCAAATAAAATCTTTTTTAAAATAGCAAAATACAAAAAAATTTAGCTTGACCTATTAAAACATACATTTTAGGGGCGCCTGGGTGGCTCAGTGGGTTAAAGCCTCTGCCTTTGGCTCAGGTCATGATCCCAGGGTCCTGGGATCAAGCCCCACATCGAGCCTGCTTCCTCCTCTCTCTCTCTCTCTCTCTCTCTCTCTCTCTGCCTCTCTGCCTACTTGTGATCTGTCAAATAAATAAAATATTTAAAAAAAAAACATACATTTTAAACATTACCATCTTTTTTGAACATTATCGTCATCATTCCCTCAGTTCTCTACCTTATAGACTATAATTTGATTCATCTCTTTCCCTCATTTCCTAATCCAAACTGTCATGAATTATTTAATTTTTGGTCTTGAAATATGTTTAACAATTGTCCTTAATATGATTCAATTTGATCTTTATGCCCATTTTTATTCTTTTAGTGGAGATTCTCCCCAATCTAAGCTTAAACAATTGAGCTCCTTCAGATTGATTTTACTGATTTACATTTCTTTTATCTGTCATAGATAATTTCCTGGAGCCATTACTTTTACAATTTGACACTTATGATCAAATAGTTTCTTCAGTGACTTTGATCACCTACCAGAACTTGATTAAACTATTTTGCTCTGCTTTGAAGACCCTTCATTTCCTGACCCTCACAATTTCATTATTATTTACCCAGGTTTTCTGTACAAAGTACTTTCTTTGGAAAAACTTCAGTTCTGTATCATCTTATGGAAAATATATTCATATGGCAGTTACTATCTTGGTCTAGATGTTTTTCATTCAGTTATTTCTTCAAGTTTTATTTGACTACACCAGATTGGCTCATCCCCCTTCCTTTGTAACACTTCTATCATTCCTACAAAGCACACAGTATAATGATTAATTACATTCCCAATTATTTATAAAGATTCTATTAATATTATATATCTCAGAGTCTGCACATACACATATGGATATGTACAGAAAAACTCAAATCCTGTTTTCCAGAATCTCATAGTCCTGTAGAGATAAAGGTAAGGAAACACATAATGAGAATATCATGGAGTATTAAACCTTGTAATATATTTTTAAAAGATTTTATTTATTTATTTGAGAGGGACACAGAGAGAGAGTGAACACAAGCAGAGGGAGTGGAAGAGAAAGAAGCCAAGCAGGGAGCCTAGGGTAGGGCTCAATCCCAGGGCCTGGGATCATGACCCAAGCAGAAGGTAGACACTTAAGAACTGAGTCACTCAGGTGTCCCTAAACCTTCTAATATTTTTGAATGCTAAGGGAACTAAGGACAAAAAGCAATGAGATATTTCTTGGATAAAGCACTGTGGGCTTCACAGATGGGGATATCAAGTAGACTTGGTAGGCAAGGATAAGAAGTTTTCAGTTTGGGTGAAGGATGGACACTGAAGTCACTGAAGTTAGTACGCGGTGACTTAATTTTCACATTAATTTGGCAAGATTTTGATGACCATATCTTTATCTCATCACTTTTCTATATTTCCCACAATGTTCTGAGACAAATCCAAGCATAGTAGGTACTCAATAATGATTTTTTTTCTTTTTTTATAGATTATATATATTCTAGTAGTTATATATGCAAACTCAAAAAAAAAAACAACACCCCAAATGCAAACAAAAGTCAGGCAGACTCTATTTCTGGTTCTCTAGATACATGCCTTTAAATTCCCCTAAATAGAGATAATAACAGTATTTTATGTCCAGGATATATATAACTATTATACATATAGTATCATATACATCAACTATTACATATTTATTATTTTATATATATAATCTATTATATATATTATATTCATAAACTGTACAAATGCAGGTTTTTAGTAGTTGTCTTGATGTATTATTTTGTATTCTATTATATATGTAAAGGTAAATAAATATATGACATTGTAAAGATATGATTTCCATTAATATGATTCAATTAAATGAGAAATTGCTTGTTAAAGAATTAACACTGTACATAACAAATAGCAAGCTCACCAAAGATTATTGTTGTAAATATTTTTTAAAGATTTATTTATTTGAGAGGAAAAAAACCACATGAGTGAGGAGAGAGACAGAGGGAGAGATTCTCTGCTGATTCTCTCAAATAGATTCTCTGCTGAGCACAGAGCCCAAGGTGGGGCCCCATCTCACTATCCATGAGATAAGGACCTGAGTTGAAATCACCAAACGCGGGGTGCCTGGGTGGCTCAGTGTGTTAAAGCCTCTGTCTTTGGCTCAGGTCATGATCCCGGGGACCTGGGATCGAGCCCCGCATGGGGCTCTCTGCTCTGCGGGGAGCCTGCTAACTCCTCTCTCTCTCTCTGCCTGCCTCTGTGCCTACTTGTGATCTCTGTCTGTCAAATAAATAAATAAAACCTTTAAAAAAAAAAAAAAAAAAAGAAATCACCAAACGCTTAACCAACTGAGCCACCCAGGTGTCCCAATTGTTGTTGGTATTTTTAAGGATGTTTTGGTAAATACATGTATGCTGTTTTCTATTTAGTAGTGAAATCTAACTTTGAATACAGTACAAATACAAAGAGCAAGAGTAGAGGTTCAAAGCTTTTAATTAATTCTTTTCTATTTCCATTTGGCTGTTTTTTATTATTTTTGTTTAAACGAAGCAAGAGTTTGCTAACTCAACTCTTAGCACAATCAGTAGGGTTAAAACGACAATGAGAGGTTGATACCAACAGGAATAAGCAGCACAGGCTTATAAATTATGTGTGTATAAAGCAAGTGTTATAATTCCACAAAATACGTGGACTCTTTTTTAAAGAATTTTTGAAAGAGGGGGGCGCCTGGGTGGCTCAGTGGGTTAAGCCTCTGCCTTCAGCTCAGGTCATGATCTCAGGATCCTGGGATCGAGCCCCACATTGGGCTATCTGCTCAGCAAGAAGCCTGCTTCCCCCTTCTCTGCCTGCCTCTCTGCCTGTTTGTGGTCTCTGCTGTCAAATAAATAAATAAAATCTTAAAAAAAAAAAAAGAATTTTTGAAGGAGGGTTTAAATTGCGTTTAGTATGTAGAAAGAAATTTAATAGTAGAAGAATATGAAGAGATAGCTATCCTATTTTTATCTAAAAGATTTATGCTTATATTCCCCTGGGAGGAAAAGATTAATTATTCATAAATAAGTTATCTTAGATTTATTTTATGCTCTATTAAAAACGTATGTTTTTATCCCTTATGGAAATATTAGTGTCCTATATTTTGAACATGAAAAATCTTATTGGGCTTTTTAAATTTACCACTGTGCTGAGCATATTTTAAATACCCATAAAATATTTTATAAGACATATATATCATAAAAACTATTATAAGATTTTTAAAAATTGAAAAATTCACTTGTAACATATCTTAACTGAGGGGTTTATATAATTGCGTGTGTTTCAATTTCTTTAAGTAACTACTGAATTTGGGGTCCCTAAGATGAATTTGTGGGTAAAGTATAAAAAATTCAACATAAAAAATAAAAATACTTCTTGAAAAATCTACTTTAACTATTTATTTGTCAACAAATGTTATAAATTGAAGACATTTATATACAAAAAAAAAAGACTTTCAAATTAAGTAAATGTATATAAAACCCTCCAGGTGACAGAAACTTCCAAATATACATGCATTTTTGTATGGTATAATTTAAATTGGTTTTCACTAACAAAATAAGAAAATAACAGTGTGGCATTTGCAGATAACTATGCCTGAGTTGCTGTGTTAATTTTGAAAAGATATTCATAATTGTTTTATGTTAATTGTGTTTGAAATAGCATCCATGAAATTACAGTTCTATATTTATTTATTGTATAATTATCTAAAATTATTTTCAGTCAAAGCCACCTAGCATGTAAATAATGCCCTAAAATTTAAATCTATAGAAACAAATCAGTTCCTACCCCTTTATTTATTTCTAAGTAGCATCATATCTGCATGCATAATAGAAGTTGCTGCTTTTTCCCCAAAGTTAACAGTCAATTAACTATATGAATGCAGGTTTGGTTAGCAGTTGTTTTGATATATTATTTTGCATTGCATTTTGCAAGAATACAAATTATATATATATGCTTTAATTCATACCCCTAAGTAGTAATATATGATATTTTATAAATATAATGTGTATTTTTAGTACCAAATCTACAGAAAGGAATACAATTTACTAATAAAATGTGTTGTTATGAAAGTAGAAAAAAGATAAAACACAACTTTCTTTTACAGCTAGTTTGTTATATTAGAATTTCTCTCAACGAACATCGGAATTTCATTTTCATTTCAATATTAGGTTAAAAAGCCTATTATATTTTCTTTCTTTTTTTTTTTTAAAGATTTTATTTATTTATTTGACAGACAAGAGATCACAAGTAGGCTGAGAGGCAGACAGAGAGGAGGAAGCAGGCTCCCGCTGAGCAGAGAGCCTGATACCTACCGGGCTAGATCCCAGGACCCTGGGATCATGACCTGAGCCGAAGGCAGAAGCCTATTATATTTTTTTATGCAGGTGCTTTGTTTTATTATCATGTGTTAATAATAACACCTGACATAGATACACAAATAGAATGAAGGACCCATCTAGCTGATTTTTTCTGAGCATGAATTCTATTATTTCAAAAGGGAAACTCAAAGACACAATTTGTTAAATTGACATATTTTTACAACTGAAATACTATGAGTATGTAAATAATCCTATAGTAATCCAAATTTCATGTGAATTTATTTAATAAATTCATTTTCATTAAAATGAAAATGCATTCTCTTCTTTACTATATACATGGAAATCCACATGACACATATACTTAAATATTTATGATCTACATGGGTAAAAGAAAAAGTCAGATAAACATTAATGATAATTATATTCATATTGAGTTAAGTTATATGTGTGTGTGTGCCTGTATGTGACTGCAAAATCTTTCACAAACTTGAACACTGGGCATACCTGGATTGCATCTGAACAAGCTTTGGCATTTATTAGATGGCTCAAGAAACAAATATATTGTAAATTCCCTTATCCTCACTTGCTTAACTTGAAAAATGAAATTAGTGTTGTATTGATAAATAAAATCAAACACATAAAGTGCTATGCATGCAGTTAAATGTCATTATTACTCAATAAGTTGCATAGCCAGAAATATGTAAAATGTTAAAATCTATAACTGCATGCAACATAAACTTGTTTCAAATTGATATATTAATTTCCTAAATGTTTAATTTCTAAATACTACACAAGAAATAGCAATGAAAACTATTTATTACAAAATAGATACATAAATTCTGTCTTCTTTAATACACTTATATCCATATATATGGATATAAATATATATTTACATTTTTATATTTTTAATCATACACACACATGCACATAATCAACAAAAATGTCTTTAATAATTATTTTTATAGAGATAGAGTAAATAATAAAATTAAGATGACTTTTAGGAATACCTCATGTGTGCTAATTTAAGGTTCAAAAAATAGAGACAACAATTCTCAGGAAAACTGCTAGATTGTACTCCTTTCAATTATGCACCAATTGCAACCTTTCCTTTTGTATTATAATGCATGTACAGAGAATTTCTATTTGCCTTGATTAGATAATTGTAGTTTCTTACAGCTTAACAAACATGATGAATTTTGAAAATCATAAGTACATCAATCTTATAGGTCATGGCAGCTTAACAAACATGATGAATTTTGAAAATCATAAATACACCAATTTTATAGGTCATGGCAGTTTACGTCTATCTTTGAAACTACTCTCTGTGCCATTGTTATAACACCTGACTTTTAGAACTTCAATCAAAATTATTTTTTGTGTGGATGAAAATATGTAGAGTAAAACTAAGAAAGTGTACATATAATGATCTATGTTTTTTTTTTAATATCTCAAATCTTTATATATTCATCATCTGTATTACCACTACTACCTGTTAGTTCCAGTCCCCATTATCTCAATGCAGGTGAGAAATTGCATTAATGAGACAAGTGCATAGTCAGTGAGGTTCTTACCTGGAATTCAAAGCCAGGGTTTCTTTCCACATCAGTCTAGAGATGCTTCAATCTAATGAGAAAGAAAATATTGGTACATAAATATGCATAATACAAGACTGAATATTGTACATTCCTAAGAGGGGTGCAAAAAGTATTAAGCAGACTAAAAGGAGGGAGTAGTTGCATATGGAGTGCAATAAGAAAAAGAACATTATTCAGAAGTTGTCATTTTAATAATTAATCTGAATGGGGGCGCTTGGATGGTTCAGTTAGTTAAGTGGTTAAGCTTCTGCCTTCAGCTCAGGTCATGATCCCAGGGCCTTGGGAGTGAGCTCACCATCTGCTTTGGGCTCCCTGCTCAGTGGGGAGTCTGCTTCTCATTCTTTCTCTCCCTCTGCCTCTGTCCCTCTCTCCCTGCTTGTGTTCTCTCTCTTTTTGTCTCAAATAAATAAATAAAATATTTTAAGAGATAATGAATGATTCTAAATAAGGTTTATTTTCATTGTCAAGTAGGAAAAATTTCAAACACTTTAAAACCATTTTTTTCTAAAATTCCTTATAACCCAATTCCACCTCTAAAATTGATAGAAACTAAAATAAAAACAGTTTTTGTCTAACTCTTGGGACACAAATTTTATGGTCAAATCCATCTCCCTACTGCAATAGCCTTCTTCCCATCCCTTGAAATATCATGTCGAACAGTCTCTCCTTACTAAGTGCAGATTTATTTTTTATTTGACATCACATTTGAGTGAGATCAAAATTCTTGAACAGAAAAATACTCATGTAGAGAGAGTCATCACTACTTTGTTATCTTATTTTTTTTTCTTCTGTATATAATTTCAAGAGTTAAACAGAGAAAATTTTTAGGAGATCAATTATCTTGAATAAATAAAAATGTATGTTATAAATAAAATAACACATAAAATAATTTATTATAATAAAAGCTCTTCAAAATCAAAACACAAGTTATTTTCCTTTACATTTAATTGCAAATACTAATTATTATTTCATGACAAGCATACACATGTAACACATGCTCATGTCTGGCACATTCTAATGTCATGAAACCTCAAGGGATACTAGAATACAAAAATATTTTTGAGCCTGGGTGGCACAGTCAGTTAAGTGTCAGACATTTAGTTTCAATTCAGGTCATGATCTCAGGGTCGTGAGATTGAGCCCCATGCTCAGCATGGAGTCTGCTTGAGATTCTCTCACCCTCTCCCTCTGTCCCTCTGCTTTTGCTCTCTCTCTAAAATAAATAAATATTAAAAATATATCTTCATTACAGATTAATTAACCTGCAAACGTAAATTTGAAATGTATTTACATTAAGAGGAAACAAAAACTCAGGCATAACCTAAGAAAATGTTATCTAACTAGAGTAGCAAACAATAAGTCCATAGGTTGTAATTGAAAAATTAATCAAGCCATGTATAGGATAAAAAATAAAAAGTAGGATAACTTTATTTGGGTCATTTTTCCTATGCTTTAAAATAAAACTATAATATTATGGTTAAATTTTTCCTGGCCATTATTCTTATTTCAAAACTAAGGTTTATCATTCTTGTTTAAAAACATAAGGAAAAAATACTGAAAATTTGTAGTTTATTTTATGGTTCAGTTTTCTTCAAAATGAGGCTTCTGAATATGTTTTAATCTCATACTTCCAAAAATCACACTTCTGTTTTTCATTGTATGTCTTCTCCAGAAATGAGTTACATTATCAAGAGACTGGATCATTTTAGTCCATTACTGATTTAGAAAAAGAATAGATATGACTAATATCTACAAATGGCAGTACTTATAGTATACAGTTTTTCTTGGTTTAACCAAGCAATCAGTATAGTATTTTGTTCCAACAACCAGATTCTAAATTAATTGTAGCATTGTAATGCAGTAAGTTATAACTTTAAAGGAAGAAGGAGAAAAGCAGCAGACATCCTACCTACTTTATAGTAATGTTACAGTGATTAGCCTCAGAGAAAAGAACATGCACTTCATACTACTTTAACTTTACTACTGTATGTTCACTGAGGAGATGCAAGTATTTGTAGCTTAGTAAAGGTACATTAAAGTTGTGTGTGATTTATAGACGGTTGGTCATACCCTACTCCATAAGTTAGTCTATGACTGATCCTTTTTTTAACCCATACCATATGTGATTTCTATTGTGTACTGCTTTTATATGAGTATTAGATTATTAAATTCCCTCATTACCAACATTTTAAAGTAATCATATATTCATATTTATCCCGTAATTATTCATCTTCAAATTTTGAAATTATTAGTTTTTTTTGTATTTATGCTTTTATGAAAATATTTGAAATGAATTCCCCTAAATATAGCATATATACAGGTGAAGAAAATTTAATGAAAAATTTCACCCCAAATTTATTGCTTAATTGTTTATCAGGAAATCCTCACTAGTCCATCAACTGATGCTAAGGCTGATGCTAAACCCCACATGCAAAATCCACTTATCCAATTTCTTCTTCTTCACTATTTTGTTGTTTCCAAGCTAACAGACCATAATTTCATTTCTCAGGGAACAAGGATCTTTTCCTAGGGAGCCTTCTAAACTCCAGCAGGCCTCATCAGAAAACTGATAATCAATGAAGTGTGTACACATAAAATCTCCAAAGAATTCTGATAAAGTCGTGCATTTTTATAGCTTTCCTGTCTTCAGAGAAGCTTTATGAATGAAGCCAATTGCTTTCTCCACTGGGAGTTCTAGATGGTAGAGATCAAGGAAGAGGCAAGTATTAACCATTTCACAAATTAAAGACTACATGGTAAGTTTAGTGTCAGACAGCTTTAATTATTTTTCCCTGCTTTGTAGTTTGGATAATTTAATCCACGTTTCCCTGCAGCTTACAACTTAGAGTGAAAAACCAAGCAGAATGACAGCATTTGCTGAGGCAGATAATGTAACTCAAAAATGTAGACAATTTTCTGGCATGCAGACAATGTTTTGCATCCCTTTAGCTACCCAACTGAGCAAAAATTCCAATATTCATCTAATACAGATAACATGGGTAATAATACAGTTTTCTACACATTTGATTGAAATAGAAAAGATGTAAAAATAACTTGACATAAAATATATAATATTTCTTAAAATTATACCACTTATACTGAAGAATATAGAGAATCAATATATATTTTGAATGTAGTGCCCAGAAAACATTATTGTTTGTACATTACATGTAATTTATGGACTGTTTTAATGTATTCCTATGATTTTTATTGCTTTTTTTTACAAATAATATTGTAAACAGTTTAGTAATGTGAAAAAAATCAGGATGATGTTCTTCTGATGTTGAGAGTTTTAAAAGATTTGGATTCTAATTGGGTGTTGTACATCTTCAAGTTTAAAGGATTGTTTAAAAACCGGATGTAGCCCCCTTAGGAACATACCATTTTTGTAAGGGAGGGAAACTGCAAAGCATGGTTGGTTGGAAATTCATTTTCCTATTCTTTTCTAACAGTCTCTAATGAAACCCGTTATGAGCAATGAGTTAGATTCCTGATCTTTGAATTTTATACTTGCATTTTCTCAATATATATTCTCATTAATTCACGAAATTTTCCTTGAGCCTCTTATGATCCCTTGAGGGCATTAATTTCTTACTGAATCTCTAGTACCTAATAGAATGTACTTATTTCTGGATGTGCCATTTATTCGATCATTCATTCATTCATTCACTCATTCATTGACCAACCAGTCAGTGGATAATTATTGATTACCACTTACATGTCATGCTGCATATTAAACCTTGAGAATTCAGATATAAATAAATTTAGCCACTGCCTTAGAGAAACTTGTGAAGTAATTGCTACTCATCTTAAAGTCCTTATTGATTTACTTTCAAAACATACAATAGGGTCTTTAGCAAGACTTACTATACTAGTCAGATTTGCTGTAGTAAGAAATCTCAATGGCTTGAACATGAAGTTTTACTCCTTGCTTATGCACAAGCTAGGCGCTCTGCACGTGCTCCATGTTCTGTTTTCCTTTCATTATCCAGTAGATACCTGAATAAAGAAAGAGCCTCCATTTGGATTATGGTGTTAATGTGGTAGAGAGTAAGTTGCTGGGGAATTAGCAGAAACACACATGGCATTTTAAGCAACTTCTTAGAAATAGTATGAACCTACTTCCTCTCCTGTTTTATTGGCCAGAGAAAACTGTATTACAAAGACTGATAAAGTAAGGATCAAGTCTCTGGGTCATGTGGGAATATGCAGAAATAGGTATGGAAAAATCCCTCTAACGAAGGAAAGTGACTTGATATAATCTTGTAACCTGCCAGTTTATCTGAGTGCTTACTCTTTATGGGGAGTTCTGCTTTTGATATGATATTTCATAACGGTATTTCTAATTAAGTAGTGATCAACAATTATTTTAAATATTTTAATCTAAGACCTTTTATTTCTTAGGTAACTTTTAACCACATCCCTCAAACCAACTCCTCACAGTTTGTATCATAAACATTAAATTACCAGAAGACAAAAGAACTGAAAAATAGTTTCTATTATGAAAAAGAACAGAAAAATTAGTAGAGAATAAGTTTTGGTACTTTGCCTGGGAAACAAGTCAGACACTGCTACACATAATTCTCTCTGTATTAAAAGGATCATTACACATGCTATATGTATAGCATGCTGTTATATAAAATATTGCTAAGTGAGGTACTTAACTTTCAAAAAGCAAAATGTTAATTTTTGTACATACCTATATATACCTGTATATATGAATAAGTTTATTCATTGAAAATTAGAGTTTCTGTCTCAGCGAAGCTTATCTTCTATATTCCCTCAGCTAGTTAGAAGCCTAAGGAAGAGAAAAATCCTATGAACAGAATGTTTTAGGTGAAATACAGCTGCAGGGTTGAAATTTCATTATGATTCTATTCTATTTCCATCGCCCCACAGGAACACATATACTTAATTCATCAGAGTCCCTTTATTATCTTTGCAACACCCCCAACATCCACATCCACCCCAAGCCCATTAATATGGCCAGTTATAACATTTACAAAGTGAATCACGCTTTGAAATAGAACAGTCCTGGCAGCATGCTTCATATGCTTCTAAAACATATACAGAGAAACTGCACAGCATGATTTTTCTCAAAAGAATAACAATAGCCTCTTTATACACCTAAAATAACCCATGTTCATGCTGATACAGTTAGGTGGTTTCGATTCCCATTCATAAGGTGATGTATTGATTTGAAGATGAAATATATAACAAGTTCCTCATTTGGAAGAAGTCATCTCTACTGCCAGCTATTGTAAAATACTCTACTTTGTATAGGTAGAAGCCAGTCACTCAAAAACAATTCTAAATTAGCTTAGAAAAAAATTCAGTGTAGAGAAAATGTTGTACTTCATTGTATACTCTCTTGACACTATCCTCCATACATATATTCCCCACCCCTTTTTTTTCTCTTTTCAAACATTCAGACAGTAACATGTTCATCCCTCTAGTGAATAAATGTTAAGGTAATAATGATTTCATTTTACAAGCCCATTTATGAATACAAGTTTTT
This sequence comes from Mustela putorius furo, assembly GCF_011764305.1. Taxonomy (NCBI): domain Eukaryota; kingdom Metazoa; phylum Chordata; class Mammalia; order Carnivora; family Mustelidae; genus Mustela; species Mustela putorius. The sequence goes on from NW_025421305.1 coordinate 5,451,454, forward strand.
TCTTATGTTCTCAGTCTTAAATAACCTTCTCTATTTTCTTTCTTATATGGTATATCCTATATTAGATATCTTTATGAGTTTTTTTTTTCTTTTTTTCTTTGCTCCCTTGGATTTTTTCTCTTGCTTTTACTTAGGCTCCTGTGTGTCTTTCTTATGCTTGTTCTTTAAATGATATTATATAAAAAGGTTATTTTGTGGCAGTTTTATCCATAATAATAATACTAATAACAATACAAAGAATTAATGTGTATGGGACACTTGCTTTAAATTTGGAAAACCCCAATGTCATTTACATGAAGTGATTCACTGACTATCCACAATAACTACAAAATAATAACTATCAATATCTGCATTTACACATGAGTGAGACAAAACAATGTTAAATGACTTGCCCAAGGAAATGCATCTAGGATAAAGTGTACCGGATTTCATATCTGGAAGGCCGAAGTCAAGGATAACGTATTGTGTATATATGCTTTTCACATCACCTGCTCCTTGTATAAATATCCTGAGACAACTGACTACAAATTTACATTTCTAATTCAAATATTTCACAAAAGCTCCAGATCCACATATTTAACTCCCTACTAAAAATGCCCACTCATAAAAATTGCTGAAATTCAGAAGGTTGGATACTAAACTGGTTTCTGTCCCTCCACCATAAGTCCTCTGTGATGTTCTCTATGTCAGAGACATACCACTGACTTCCCAGTTACCCTAATCATAGACTTGACCTTATTTCATTCATTGTTTCCAATCCAAAAACAATTCCTATCAATATGGTCTCCCGAATTTACCTAAAATCATCTACATCTCTGTCTCCAGGGCCACCACTACTGTTTTGCAGGAATCTAAAATGTCTTCATTTACCTACCTTAATTCCATTCCATTTTACATAATTTGACAAGAGAGATTTTGAGAAATTCAGAACTGTGCCATGCCCCTGCTTAAAGAAGCTTTCAATGGTCCTTCATTGTCTACATAAGATCCCAAAGTCTTAATGTAGCATACAGCTTCTTCCCCAAATTTTCTCTTGGCATGTCCCCAGCCCCTTAATGTCACAACACTGAACTGTAGTCTTAGGCTTCCTCTTCTTCCTATCTTGTTTCCTCATTTTGCTTTATCTCCCTGTTCATTGAGCTGTCTTGGTATTTCTCGTAAATTTAAACTATGCCTACTCTATGTCATTCCATTTCAAGGTATGCACCTGAGAGAAATGAAATATATGTCCAAAAAAGACTTGTATAATAACTTTCCTAGCAGCTTGAACAATAAGAGGTAAAAACTGAAAATAACCCAAATGTTTATCAACAATAGTGTGATGGGGTAGTTTGTCCCCAAATTAACCAGTCTTCTTATTATTACTCATTTCCTTATGTTCTCCTTTTCCTTGAGTTTTCTGTTGTTCTTATAATTTGTTTTGCTTAATGCAATATACCAGTGGTAAAGATTCATGATTTCCAATACTGGTTCATAAGAAGCCTTATAACTTCTTGAGTCTCTTACAACATTCTCTCACTCTCTCTTCTTCTTCTTCTTCTTATTTATTTATTTATTTATTTTTAGATTTTATTTATTTATTTGTCAGAGAGGTAGAGTGGCAGCAAAGGGAGAGGGAGAATTAGGCTTTCCAGTGAGCAGGGAGTCTGATGTGGGGCTCAATCCAGGACCCTGGGATCATGACCTGAAGCCAAAGACATCCACGTAACCAACTGAGCCACCCAGGCACCCCAAACATTCTCTCTTGATATGGTCCCTCACAAAACCCAATCATGATGCTATGAAAATCCAAGCTACATGAAAAGCCATCTGTTGGCACTCTGGGTGACAAACCAGCTAAAAACCTAGCCAATATCCAGCATCAACTGCCAGTCATGAGACTGAGCCATTTGGGACATCCAGCCCCAATAATCAATTTGACCATGACTAGCCGGTAAAACCCTGAGTTGGTTACTGCCCAGGTGAGCTGAGCCAATCCTCAGAACTGTTAGGGGTAATAATTGTTGCTTTGTGGTAATTACATAGAAATAGATAACCAGAACAAAATTATCAACAAAATATTGTGTATTCATGTAATGTTATGCTATATCAAACTAATAATGTATTAAGTGTTGTTCAAAAGCTTCTTCATACAAAATAGTAGATACAGTGTGACTTAATTAATAATTAAGTTTAATTTTTTCCTTTACATTTTATATTATTTTTAAAGTATGTTATTTTTCTTACACGTTTTTATTTAAATTCTAGTTAGTTAAAATATAATGCAATATATGTTTCAGGAGTAGAATTTAGTGATTACATCACTTAGTGATACATCACTATAACACCCAAAGCTTATCATATCAAGTGCCCTCCTTAAGACCCTTCACCCATTTAGCCAATCCCCAACTCACCTCCCTTCATCAACCTTCATCAGTTTGTTATCTGTCCTTAAGAGTCTCTTATGGTTTGCCTCTAACTCTCTTCTCTCTCTCTCTCTCTCTTTTTTTTTTCTCTTGCCATATGTTCATCTGTTTTGCTCCTAAATTCCACATAGGAGTGAAATCATATGCTATTTGTTTTTCTCTGATTTCTTTCACTTAGTGTAGTACACTCTGATTCCATCCACATCGTTGCAAATGGCAAGATTTAATTCTTTTTAATGGCTGAGCAACAGTCAGTTGTATATATATACACCACATCTTTTTTATCCACTCATCAGTTGATGGACACTTGGGCTCTTTCCATAGTTTGCTATTATTGATAATGTGGCTGTAAAATTGGGGTTCATGTACCTCTTTGAATCTGTATTTTTGTATTCTGTGAATAAATACCTAGTAGTGCAATTGCTGAATCATAGGGAAGCTCTATTTTTAACTTATTGAGGAACTTCATACTGTTTTCCAGAGTAACTGCAAAGGTTCACATTCTCACCAAAAGTGTAAAAGGTATCCCCTTTCTTCACATCCTCACAAACATCTGTTGCTTCCTGTGTTGTTCCTGTGTAGGTCATTTTATGCTTTCTGAGAGAATTGAGGTGATATCTAATTGTGGTTTTGACTTGTATTTCCCTGATGATGAGTAATGTTGAGCATCTTTTTGTGTGTTTGTTAGCTGTCTGGATGTCTTCTTTGGAAAATTGTCTATTCATGTCTTCTGACCATTTCTTAACTGGATTACTTGTTTTTTGGGTGTTGAGTTTATAGGTTCTTTAAAGATTTTGGATACTATCCTTTATCATATATGTCATTTGTAAATATCTTTTCTAATTCCGTAGTCTTCCTTTTGGTTGATTGTTTCCTCACTGTGCAGAACCTTTTTATTTTGATGAACTCCCAATAGTTCATTTTTGCTTTTGTTTTTCTTGTTTCTGGCAACATGTCTAGTAAGAAGCTGCTATGGCTGAGGTCTAAGAGGTTTCTGTCTGTGTTCTTCTCTAGGATATTGATGGTTCCCTGTCTCACTTTTAGGTCTTTCATCCATTTTGAATTGATTTTGGTGTATGGTATAAGAAAAAGGTTCAGGTGGTGCCTGGGTGGCTCAGTGGGTTAAGCCGCTGCCTTCGGCTCAGGTCATGATCTCAGGGTCCTGGGATCGAGTCCCGCATCAGGCTCTCTGCTCACAGGGAGCCTGCTTCCCTCTCTCTCTCTGCCTGCCTCTCCATCTACTTGTGATTTCTCTCTGTCAAATAAATACATGAAAAATATTTAAAATGCAAACTGTTTTGAAAAAAAAAATGTTCAGTTTCATTCTTCTGCATGTTGTCCAGTTTTCCCAGCACCATTTGTTGAAGAAACTGTCTTTTTTTATTGCATATTTTTTTGTCAAAGATTAATTAACCATATAGTAGTTTAAATTTTAAAAAATACACACTCATCTATGGTGACAGAAATCAGAACAGTGCCTGTAATGGTAGGTAGGGTTGAACTAGAAGTGGTCATGAGGCAATTTTCTGACATAATGAAAATATTCTACATCTTAATAAATGGTTTGTTACTTGAGTGCTTATGTTTGTCAAAACTCAATTTGTGCACCTAAGATAAATGTGTTTCACACTATGCAAACTGTACCTAAAAAGTTGTCATTAAGTGCGCCTGGGTGGCTCAGTTGGTTAAGCGACTACCTTCAACTCAAGATGCGAGAGTCCCAGGGTCCCAGGATCGAGTCCCGCATCAGGATCGAGTCCCGCATCAGGCTCCCAGCTTCGCAGGCAGTCTGCTTCTTCCTCTGACCTTCTCCCCTCTCATGCTCTCTCTCTGTCTCTCTCTCAAATAAATAAATAAATAAAATCTTTAACAAAAAGGTTGTCATTAAGCAAAAAAACAGTCTTTTTATAACAATAGCCACTAGGTAGGTTATTAATTTTCCTGTATCAATAAAACAACTATTGTAATATTCAAGGTAGCTATGTATAGTCTCAAGACTTTCCACTTTATCAATTTAGCATAACTTATTTACCTATTTCTTATATGACACATTTTCAAGTCTTTTCAATACCTGTATATTTTCCTCTACTTAAGTTGTCATTTTTCAATAAATATTACTTACTGTCTAAAGGCTAAACATATAATTCTAAAAGAAAGAACCATTGTGGAGAACCAAAGGATTATTATTTTATTATGTGCAACAAAATCATTATATTGGTAAAAACTAAGAGTTCTTTTAGTTTTGGCAAACTCATGGTATCCACAGTAAATATATATATATATATATATATTTATGTATGTATTAAAAAAACACCAAAAAACCTGAGGGTCTTTGTTTACCTATATTAACATTAATTGTTCTCCCTGATAATTTTAATCTCATTCTTAAAATAAGTGACTCCTTCTACACAGCAGTTCTGGAATAAATTTTTTCATGTCTACATTTGCTGACATCCCAAACCATGTTACATGCCCATGCTCTGGGCTCTGTACATACCTCTGCTATTGGGGTTAACATATTGCTATGAATTGATTCAACAAAGGAGTAGTGTATTGGTCATATTTTATCTCTAACATTCAGTACCATTTTAAAATTCCCTTGTGACAAAAAATTGTTGTTGTTATTTTGGATATTCACCTACAAGTTATAATGATCAAAATTATGCCTTAATGCACACAGACAGATTCTGACCAGTAGGTCAATATTAGACAAATGAAATAATAACTATAAGCAAAAACCACAGGCTGTGAAACATTTTATGTTTTATTTTTTAGAAATGTGTGATTGAAAAAACATGAAACATACATACACTGGGAAACTGGAATAGTAAAAACATTATTAACAACATAATTCAGGTTTCTCCCAGTTCCTTAAGAGGGTTTATGGGCATTATCTTCAAAAAGCCCTTCAGATAACTGTGAAGTCTGTGAAGCCTTGTATTAAAAACATTGAAGAAAAATGTTTCCAGGAATTAAAACACATTCATTAGATTTAGATATTGTCTATTGACATTTCTATGAAATTTCATGGTAAATGACAGTTTACTGGTAAATATTTTTCTCCACATCTGATATAAATCTAGCATCATTGGGTTCATAGTAGAAGATTTGAAAAATCACTTTTATTTCTGTAAACGTCCATTTTCTTTTTGTCTCAAGAGGTATTTTTCATTTCAGTGTCTTTAGGTCAGTATCTACCAGTAACCTCCAAGTGCATCATTTAAAAGATTAATAGGAGTAATAGGAGTGAAATATTTAGATAAGTTTGAGAATAAAAATTAAATTTTTAACTAAGAATGAGATAGCCATAATTACCTCTCAAGATACATTTGAAAGCATGTTAACTGAATGTTGCATATAGAAATTTTAAAAAATCTAAAAATGAAGGAAATACATAATATAAATATAACAAAATTAAAAGACCTCAACCATCACAATTTAATATGTATGTTATGCCTAAGTAAATACAACAGTTTAAGCCATGAAAGGCTTCTAAAACAAAGAACAACCTGAATAAATCACTTGTTTTTGGTAATACTACCTTTCCTTGAAGCTCACTCAAAGCATTAGGACACACAGTTTTCCAGAATCACATAGCATAATAAAGTTTCCATGACATAATTTTTTTTTTAGTTTTCTTAATTCTGATGACAAATAGAAAAGAAAAAAGTGGAAAAAAAAGAAAAAAGAAGGGAAAGAATAGAGGAATAAAGCCAAGGAAAAGAAAAAGAAATGAAGCCTAATGTCAGTCTACAGACATTTATTACAGTTTCTACATACGTAAATAACATATCTAAATAAAAAATTATAAACTAAGCTGGTCTAAAATTGGGTTAATTATGTCTTCTGCTAAATTATGAGTATTTCTTGTTATCTTATATTAATTTTCATTTGAAGCCAATTACACTTCCTCTTCAAATTACTAAGCCAGATGATTCAAAACAAGGATTTTCTAAGCTTTAGACTAATACATGCTCAATAGCTCATTTGAAATGAAATGAAAAATTAACTTCTTTCCAGCACCTTCCAAAACTATTTCTCTCACTGAATCATCCATCCTATTTAGTGGCATACAATATGGCATTCACCCCAGAAGAAAACCTATAATCATTCTTGACATCTTTTCCACTTTTTCCTCATCCAATTTATAACAAATTACTCTGTATTTCATCTCATAAATATCATTCAACACCAATGCTTATAATCTGAGCCACTGCCACTAATCTAATAATTTCACATATACAAAAATCTTCTGAAATTTACCTCTACACTGAAAATCAGTCCTTGTCATTTCTCTTTCAAAAATGCTTGATGCCTCTACATTGCATTCATGACAACAATCTATATTATTTTGTAGGATGTAAAGTTTCCTTGAATTACATCTTCTGCTTCTTTAGTCCATCTTAGAAACAAAAGTTACCTTTGATGTAATTTGGCATTTCTTATAATTTCCTCTTAGATCAGCTCCCACATGTGAATTCTCCCTCACTTTTCTTTACCTGACTAGCTCCTACTTATTCAACTATCAATTCTAATTAACTCCTTAGGGAAGCATTCTCTTGCAGCCCCAGCTGATTTTGAATACTTTCATAATTCTTCTTTAGTCCTCAGTGACTTCATTTGCATAACACTTATCAAAATATATGGTAACTTTCTGTATAATTACTGTCTATGACAATAAACTCTTAAAATTCTTGAAAATGATCCTGCATTTTATTTCTGAATTCCTAGCATCTGTCTCCATGCTACATAAACACCAGTACATGGAAAGGTGTTTTTGAATTAACAAAGAAATCCTCAAATAAATAAAGAATTGAATAAATATAACTGTGCATTAAAAATAGATTAAGGAGGAATTCTACTTAGGATAATAATAAACTACATTAATTTGGCCATCCCTTTGTTGAAGATTTACTAAACCAAGTTAACAGAAAGGCAAAGGCTAACACTGTTAAACCTGACATTTATAACTACTGTTATCATCTGAGGATTTGCCAATTCAAGTTGGGCAACCCTGATGCATGAACGCTAAAAGAAACCTTTGACAGTCTCCAAAGGCTAGGGTGACAGACTTGGAAATCAAACCAAACCAAAGACTCTGAAGGACTGTACCCTTCAAATAATGAAAAAACAGATATATTTCAGATATTCATAGGGGATTGCTTTTCATCTTTAATCTTACCAATCTCCAAAATTAGATCTTAACAAAAAATAATGCAACAATAAAATTAATCCCAACATTTATATCTAACAAACCCAACTGTAATAGGTTAATTTATGTCTGGCAAATATAAATGTAGCTCTTATGTGTAAGAACATGATGTCATCATAAACCCCAAGATACTTCTGTAGAAATCTTATAGTACAAAAGCCATCATAACAAAAAATAATTAGAAAAAGAAGAAAAAAGACATGTATGAACCAGAAGCAGCAGAAATTATACAAAATGCAAACAGAGTCATGGGATGTCTCTAGATTTTAAAGGTAGCAAAAACAAACAAAAAAACCCACGATTTTAGAAAAATGTTTAAAATATTAAAGATTAATTAAGATTAAATTTATAATAGAATTATAAAAAATTAAATGGGAAATCTGAATAAAATGATAATATAAATCAAAAGGACAAATAAATAAATATTTCTAATTATCTATTAGACAGAATTGAAAAGAGAATTAGTAGAGTGGAAGATATGTTATAATAAAAATATCAAAATCAGTCACAGAAAAACAACATGAAGGTAAGCACATACAAGTATATAAGATTTAAGAAGACAAAAAGAAGGTCCAATATACATGCAACTCAAGCTCCAAGAGGAGCGGGAAAAAGTAGCAAAAGTAATTGTTGAAGACATAGTATCTGAAACTATTCCAAATGTGAAGAGAGAATTTCAAGGAAGCAACAAGTAGATTGATAGTAATCTTTTCAAAAGTAATAATAGAAGCTAGAAAACAATGTTTAAAGAAAATAATTGCAAACTCAGAATTTAACACACAACAAAATATTCTTCAAGATCAAAAATAACATAAAAATATTTTCTGAGAAACAATAACTGAGATAATTTGTCCAAAGTAGTCATGAAAAACAACAACAAAACTATAAAAGTGGGGCATCTGGGCAGCTCAGTTGGCTGAGCAACTGCCTTTGGCCCAAGTCATGATCCCAGGGTACTGGGATCAAGCTCCACATTGGACTTCATGACTCCATGCAGCCTGCTTCTCCCTTTCCCTCTGCCTGCCACTCTCCCTGCATATTCCCTGTCTCTGCCCCCCACTCTGTGTCAAATACATAATTTTAAAAAAAGTTATTAAAGTAGTGCTTGTACTTCAAGTGAGGGTAATAACAGCATATGGAAGTAGAGGAATAAAGGGAAAATGAAAAAAAGTTGAAAAATATATTTGGTAATGATGAACTCAGTTTTTCAGACTAACTCTTCCACTGAAAACAACTAGAAAACCTTTATAAAGGGGGCCACTTGTGTTTGACTCTTGATTTCTGCTCAGGTTGTAATCTCAAAGTCATGAGATGGAGCCCTGTATCTGGCTCTACACTCAACACAGAGTCTGAGGTTCTCTCTTCCTTTCCCTCTGCCCCTCCTGCTAATTCTCTCTCTTTCTCAAATAAATAAATAAATCTTAAAAAAAAAAAAAAACAAAATCTTAATAAAAATGTAAAGATCTTGAAAGCTTCAGTTAACCCAATTAAAAGAGTGAGGGTTGGTGGGGCTAAGATATTTAAAAAGAATAAAGTGAAAAAGTCAGCCTGGCATTCCCTAGTGCTTTTGCATTAGCGGACTCTAGCAATTCCTATCTATTTAGAGTATATTAAAAGAATCATAAGTCTAGGGTAAAAATCTTGTGTCACACCTCATGATGAAGCTCCAATAACAACACTGTGAGAGTAAAGGCTGAACTAGAAAGGAGATACTTTAAAAATTATTCATATGGATTAATGTTCAGGTTTGTGTCATTATTTTATTAAATTTCCTATTGAATTAAAATAATCTCAACAAACCTGTGACCCACTGTTGACTGAAAGCAAAAGTAAATCTTCTGTAAAGAAATATAGCAAAATATTCCATAGCTACAAAATACTTATATAGTCATTAAAATAATATGTATCACTGTCAAATACTATGCCCAAAACTCAACAATAATCATGCATTTAATGGCAAAAGGTGGTGACTAAAAAAACAAGAAAAATGAATATCACTTGACACAAATATATGGGAGAGCCAATGGAATTATCAGACAAAGAAAGCTACACTCAAATAAAATTTAATGATTTAAATGCATAGATACGAGAAGGTTGGAGGCCATATAAATTAATTAAATATCTATCCCATCTCAAGAATTCAGGAAAAAAAAATACTGAATTTGGCAAAAGTAGAAAAAGTTACACAAATTAGTGCATAAATTAAAAGTAAAAATATAAGAAAGTTGTCAGACTAAATGTTTATTCTTTAAAATGATTAAGAAATTTGATAGTGTCTTACAGTAAGATCAATAATAAAGAGTACACATATAAGCATTGATATAAGAAAGAAGGCATTGCTATAAATACTAAATACACTAAAAACACCAAAAAAAATACTTTAAGAACAACTTTCTTCCAAATAAATTTGAAAATTTAAAAGAAATAAAAGATTTCTTTAAAAAAATCTATAACAACTGGAACTTACATGAAAAACAATAGAAAACCTGAGTATTAAAAAAAAAACTACTAAATAACATTGAATTTATTTCTAAACTCCTCCTTATAAATGTTATAATTCCTACGTGACTCTTCTGTCTCAGGGACTAGGCATACCATGCTAAGAGTCTTAGAGGAAAAGATTGAAGAGGAAATACACATTCAATTTTTAATTTCAGTTTCAAACAAGGATTTCAAAACTTATGACAAGAGATAAGAGTTTGAGAAAAATATTTTTGCATTTCCAAAAGCGAAATTTTGCAAAGCCTAAATCTGAAGGTCCCAGAGCCTAATATATATTTTAAAAAACTGAAAAAGGGGTAAACTATAAGTTAATAAAAAACAGTTCCTCAACAATAGGCAAAATAAAATTAATTAAATTGGAAAGATGGAGAAGAAATCAGAGGAAAACAGAAGTTAAGACAAATTTGGGAAGATAAACTAATTTCCTAGTATCCAAGCAAGAGTAGAAGATTAAAATTCTCTTGTGTGCTAACTTGCAAAGGCACTGTCTCTCCCTCCAAGAACTATAGGCTATTTATTGCTTCTTTCTACAGATCCCTAGGAATTTAGATCTATAAATGGGAAGAAGGATGATGGGAAATAGGCACATTGGCAATACAAAATGACTTGCTTTTTCCTTGACTACAAAGAAATGGTCTGCCCTCAGCACAGTGATGCTTGAGATAGAAAGTAATAATCACTGGACAAAGTTACCTTTTAGCAACAGCCAGATTTATAGTCTGTGAAATTTATACAAAGTTAATCATTAAAGAGATGTGATAACTGTTTTCAAAGAAATACACAGAGTAATGGAATAGAGAGTACTAGAGGGATCTATGTTAACTGTTGGTTAGATAGAGTGTTATCTCAGCATTCTTAGCTGTAAGCAATAGAAGTTGACTTTGAATAAATAGAAAAGGATTTGGCTAGTTGAGAAATCTTGGAAGACTCAAGAACTAGATTGAGGCTAAACTTCCAGAACCAGAAAAAAACATCACAACAAAACATGCCAAAAGAGATCTAAAGAGGAAATCAGGAATGCCAGGCAGTTCTAAGCCAGGAACTACCCTTGACTATTTCAACTGTGAGCACCAAAGCTATTGTGTGCAACAAGCAATACTGGAGCAACCTGCCGTCTTAAGAAAATGGAAACTTCACCTACAGCTTTTACAAAACAAACAAGCAAAGAGCAAAACAAAACAATAAGCAAATAAAGCCTAAAGAAACAAAAATTTAAAGATTCCTTTTTAAAAAGATGTTATTTATTTATTTGACAGGTAGAGAGAGTGAGAGAGAAAGCACGGGGAGTAGCAAGTAGAGAGGGAGGGAGACGTGGGCTCCCCTTGCAGGGCATGATGCCAGGACTTAGGATCAGGACCTGAGCCCAAAGTAGATCCTTAACTGACTGAGGCACCCAGGCATCCCAAATTAAAAGATTCTAAGCAGCTTTTGCATTCTCATTTGCTCACAGCTTAACTCAAAAATATTAATGGGTGTACATATACTAGCTGCTGCAACAAAGATGCAAATATAAATGTGGATCTAAAAAGAATGAAGTTTCCCTAAAGCATAGAAGTCTGAGTGCAAGTAGGCTTGAGCTAAAAGACAGTTTCATTTCAAGAGACCAAATTCCTTTATCTTGCACTCTGGTCTTCTCAATATAGGGCTCCATTATCATGTCTACAGACTTAAAGAGACATGAAAGACAGGAAAGGAGGGTATCTTCCTTTCCTTTCAGGGGCACTTCCGTTCACATGCCATTTGCCAGAACGTAATCCTTCAATGTTACCACACAGGAGCTTGGACAGCATGGACAGATGAGCTGTGCCATGTGCCCAGGTAACCTTTGCTACTATAGAAGAAGGAATGAAGATAACTGGGGAAAAAACATTAGCAATCTCAGGCATAAGAAGCCTCACAGGGGCATGTTTAACTGGTGGGATTGAATCATAAGTCTGTGACCCATCCTCAAGGGAGTGGAGTAAAGTAGGGAAGTGGAAATCACAAGTGTGAAATTCTCTAAACAAGAAATGTGTTCAAATGGTGTTGAGAAGCCAGAAAGGATGGAAAAGATTCATTTGATGGGAGAAGACTCTAGGAAGGTAACATTTACAGTGAGACCTAGAGGAACAAAATGAAGCAGCTTTGAAGAATTGTAGAAAGATCATTCTAAGAAGAAACTGCATCAAAAGCAAAAGATATAAGGCTTGAATAAGGCTTGATTGTTTAAGGAATGTCATGTAAATCATAGTTGATAGAGCAAAATTTCTAAAGTTGTAGAAAATTAAGTTAGAGAAATAGTCAGGGACCTTTAGGCCAGGTCAAGAAATAGAAGTTTATTATAAGATGAATTGAAAACCACTAAAGGTTTTTTAGAGAGTAATATAAGTGTAATTTGTTCTTTAAAATAATCCCCCAAAAGTAAAATAAAATAATCCACCTGATTTTGGGGTGGAAATGGATTATTGATGAGCAAGAGGAGAAGCAGACAGGGTACATGGGTGGCTCAGTGGGTTAAGTGTCAGACTCTTGATTTTGGCTCAGGTCATGATTTCAGCATGGTGGGATCAATCCCCACATCTGGCTCCCCACTCAGCAGGAAGTCTGCGTCAGATTTTTTTCTCCCTTTTCCTGCCCCTCCCCCCCATCCTCTTTCTCTCACTCTCTCTCAAATAAATAATAAATAGATAGATGATAGATAAAGATAAAAGCGAACAAATCAGGTAGGAAAATTTTGCTGTAATCTTGGTGAGTATGATGGTAGTTTGGCAGATACATTCAGTGTATCAATTTCATACATAGAAGTCAGAGAAAGTATTTTTAAAATAGAATACAAACTACCTTGTAACTTGTATTTATATTTTCATGTTAATGTAAATTTACTTTAATTCACAGTGTTCAGTTCAAATGATGTTATTCTAAGTTCATCACAAAAACAAATAAAACTACATATTCTGTGTTTCTACTGAGTCAGATTTTTAGGGAGAAGGAAGGAAAAAAATAAAGCTACTTATTCAAGGTAATTTAGCTAGCATATGGTTAGCCAGAATTTATTTGGACTGGCATGCAAAAGAGAGTTCAATATCAAACCAACTGTCTTCAAGTTCAACATTTTTTTCCAGGGAAACAAACATATCTCAATAAAGTAAATTGTTATTTACTTATATTGAAAGTATTTTTAGAAGTTAGTATCTCAATCTCCTCCCTGCCTATATTAGCAATAATTTAATGATGATATATATATATACAAAATGTATTATTATAGTATAAAAATAATGGATGCATTTTAACTCTTCATTATTAATACATTTAGAAGTTTAATGTTAGATCAGCATAAAATATACAGTATAGGAACTGTTTTTTGAAACTATAGATAGACCAAAGTGTTGTGTGACTGTGTATGTATATAAAAGTCTAAAAGAGAGAATTCAAAATCTGTCTCTTTCCAATACATAATAATAAAAGAAGCAAAATATATGGATTAATTCATAGTATTTGTTTATTAGAATTCTTTTATCATACTAGGGCAGCATAATTGGGGTGGAAAGGCAAATATTTACTAGTTTTCATGTAATGCCACATAATATACCATTATTCATTTGTGCATTAATTCAATAAATCTTTGTTGGTTGTCCTATCCACTAAGAAAAATGGGAAAGCAAGTCAGTCAAATTCAAGTAAATAAATAATAAATTGATAAATTAACAATTAATTAAAATTAAGCATTCTGAAAATTGAGGCCTAAGGAAAAACATAAAGCTGTATAATTTATTAGAGACTGGAATAAGATATGTTCCACTGGATATTTTAGATATTGTTGTCTTAAAGTCCATTCTTTTAGGTGATGACTGATGAAAGTCCTAAAACATTGAGATGCTTCATGAAGATCTAGGGGGAGGGTTTCAGTACTTAAGTACAGTACTTACAAGAGCCAAAATAGAGGGACCATGTGGAGCAAGACTGAGAAATAGCAAGGGATTGCAGGGGGCTAGATCACAGTGTGAGTCAGAGAAAGAGAAATGCTTGAACAATTAAGAGTGTTGAGACAATACTGAAGAAAACATTTGAACTGTATTTTTGTTCTATCAGAAATCTTTTGGCAAATCTTAAGCAGAAGAGTGACTGATGTGATGTATGTTTTTACATGCACATTTTGGCTGCTGTATGGAGTGTGGAAGCAGAACAACAATTTAGGAGACTCTCTGGAATTGTCCTAGGTTAAAGATGACAGCTAGAGTCTGGGACGATGATAACTTTAAATGATTTAGGAAAGACTGGACAGGAACAGGTTTGGTCCTGGTGGGGGTCATAGATAGGAGGAAAGTTAAGGTGCAGTTCAAATGATCTACATGGAAGCTATTTAGACTGAAAATCCTAATTAACTAAAATAACTATAAGTATTCAGTATATGTAACTAAAATAAAGTAACTTGCTTATGCCATTTTAAACACAAATTAGGCACATGTACATGGAATAAATTGAACCAGTTTGTTTTGGCACAAACTATTCACAATAAATAAGCATTCACATTTTATTCCTTGCACACATTATTTTAACTAAATGCACAAAAATGATAAATATATAATCTCCAAAAGACTCTAATCATTTGCCCTACTGTCATGTGAGATATTAGCCTAATATATTCTTGAGACAGAATTCTCATCAGTGCCAAAAGGCTGGCAGGTATACTCAACATATCAATTCTGAGCAACTAAATAGAGGTTAGAGGTTTTTTGTTTTGTTTTTTCTTGTTTTTAATTTTTTAAATATAATACAAATCCTCTTGAATTTGTATTTATATTCTCCATGTGAATGTAAAATGTATTTTGATTCATAATGTTCAGTTAAATGATTTTATTCTGAGCTTCTAAATTCAGAGTTGAAATTAAACCTAGAAGGGATTGTCCTTTGCAGAAAATTACATATTTAATCTGGTATACAAAGAGAATTTACTTGACTACATTGATTTTTAAGTCTTTTGGCTACACAAATCATGTTTACTCTCTGAGACTACTGTAAAATAGAATGGCGTATAAAAACATTAAGAACATTTTATTTTTTAAAATATGAAAAATTATTACTGTATACAAATGAAAAATAGCAAGTCCAAATCTATCAGAATATCTTTCAACCTTCCTAATATTTCACAGATGTTTTAAATCACAATATTTAATAAACCTATATTCTGATCTGTTTCTTAATTTCCATACATGGCAAATATTCCTGTTTTAACTTTTTAGAAAAAAACCAAAACCTCATTTGGCTTCAAACTTGAATTATCAAAAAAAAAAACAAAAAAAACAAAAAAAAAACACTTAAGATCCCCAATTTTTTATTTTCCTTTTTTTAAAAGATTTTATTTATTAATTTTTTTTAGAGAGAATGAGAAAAAGCACAAGCAGGAAAAGGGGTAGAGAGAGAAAAGACCCTGTGGGGAGCATGGAGTCTGATGGAGCTCAATCTCACAACACTGATCATGACCTGAGCAGAAACCAAGAGTCATATCTGGCTGAATCGCCCCCGCACCCCCCCCATGTTTTTCTCCTATTATGACCATTTGAGAAAGTCTTACTGATATCAGTATGATTAATTCTGCTATAATCTGCTGTTGGTATGTGGGAGAATTTTAAGCAAGCAATATAAGATAAATAACCTTTCAAACTGATTAGAATTTTTCAAAAATGGTAGTTATTTTTCACTTAGAAAGTTACATTTTCAGGTGTAAAATTTTACCAGATGTTTTGTTTCTTGTGCCTCCAATCTTTAGTAATATTTATTTTCTTTATCATTCATGATTGTTTTACTTTTTAGGAGTTAACCTCAACCATAAATTTCCTTATGAAGTCTTTCTTAAGTCCTTGAAGTAAATTTGTCTACTTTCTCCCTTGTGCTTCTATAGTTACATACAATGTCTAATTTGAATCACCCTGATGGCTAGTGATGATGAACATTTTTTCATGTGTCTGATAGCCATTTGTATGTCTTCATTGGAGAAGTGTCTGTTCATATCTTCTGCCCATTTTTTGATATGATTATCTGTTTTGTGTGTGTTGAGTTTGAGGAGTTCTTTATAGATCCTGAATATCAACCTTTTGTCTGTACTGTCATTTGCAAATATCTTCTCCCATTCCATGGCTTGCCTCTTTGTTTTGTTGACTGTTCCCTTTGCTGTGCAGAAGCTTTTGATCTTGATGAAGTCCCAAAAGTTCATTTTTGCTTTTGTTTCCTTTGTCTTTAGGGACATATATTGAAAGAAGTTGCTGTGGCTGATATCGAAGACGTTACTGCTTATGTTCTCCTCTAGGATTCTGATGGATTCCTGTCTCATATTGAGGTTTTTTATCCATTTCGAGTTTATCTTTGTGTGTGCTGTAAGAGAATGTTCGAGTTTCATTCTTCTACATATAGCTGTTCAGTTATCCCAGCACCATTTATTGAAGAGACTGTCTTTTTTCCACTGTATATTTTTTCCTGTTTTGTCGAGGATTATTTGACCAAAGAGTTGAGGGTCCATATCTGGGCTCTCTACTCTGTTCTACTGGTCTATGTGTCTGTTTTTATGCCAGTACCATGCTGTCTTGGTGATCACAGCTTTGTAGTAAAGCTTGAAATCAGGTAACGTGATGCCGCCAGTTTTATTTTTGTTTTTCAACATTTCCTTAGCAATTCGGGTCTCTTCTAATTCCATACAAATTTTAGGATTATTTGCTCTAGCTCTTTGAAAAATGCCGGTGGAATTTTGATCAGGATGGCATTAAAAGTGTAGATTGCTATAGCCAGTATAGAAATTTTAACAATGTTTCTTCTTCCGATCCAAGAGCATGGAATGGTCTTCCATCTTTTTGTGGCTTCTTCAATTTCTTTCATGAGTGTCCTGTAGATCCTTTACCTCTTTGGTTAGGTTTATTCCCAGGTATCTTACGGTTCTTGGTGCTATAGTAAATGAAATTGATTCTCTAATTCCTCTTTCTGTATTTTCATTGTTAGTGTATAAGAAAGCCACTGATTTCTGCACACTGACTTTGTATCGTGCCATATTACTGAATTGCTGTATGAGTTCTAGTAGTTTGGGGGTGGGGTCTTTTGGGTTTTCCATATAAAGGATCACATCATCTGCAAAGAGAGAGAGTTTGACTTCTTCATTGCCAATTTGGATACCTTTTATTTCTTTTTGTTGCCTAATTGCTGTTGCTACATTGAGATACCACCTTACACCAGTTAGAATGGCCAAAATTAGCAAAACAGGAAACAACATGTTTGGAGAGGATGTGGAGAAAGGGGAACCCTCTTCTACTGTTGGTGGGAATGCAAGTTGGTGCAGCCACTTTGGAGAACAGTGTGGAGATGCCTCAAGAAATTAAAAATAGAGCTTCTCTATGACCCTGCAATTGCACTCTTGGGTATTTACCCCAAAGATACAGATGTAGCGAAAAGAAGGGCCATATGTACCCCAATGTTTATAGCAGCAATGGCCACGATCGCCAAACTGTGGAAAGAACCCAGATGCCCTTCAACGGATGAATGGATAAGGAAGATGTGGTCCATATACACTATGGAGTATGATGCCTCTATCAGAAAGGATGAATACCCAACTTTTGTAGCAACATGGGCAGGACTGGAAGAGATTATGCTGAGTGAAATAAGTCAAGCAGAGAGAGTCAAGTATCATATGGTTTCACTTATTTGTGGAGGATAACAAATAACATGGAGGACATGGGGAGATGGAGAGGAGAAGGGAGTTGAGGGAAATTGGAAGGGGAGGTGAGCCATGAGAGACTGTGGACTCTGAAAAACAGCCTGAGGGTCTTGAAGGGGTGGGAGGTGGGAGGTTGGGGGAACAAGGTGGTGGGTATTAGGGATGGCATGTATTGCTTGGAACACTGGGTGTTGTGCAAAAACAATGAATACTGTTACGCTGAAAAAAAAACATACAATGCTTATTTTTAAACCTATAATATTTAGCTACATTTAAGCAATTATGTGGTTTTCTTTCCATCTAGCCCATAAACTCCTTGATAGTGAATCATATAGCTTGTGTGTCTTTCTAACTTTAAAAATAAACACCATTTCTGGTAGATGACCATTGAGTGAACAAAAATCTTACACTTAAATACCTTAGTTATTGTGACTACGCATAGAATATATATTAGAATGGTGAAGGTTTTTTCATTTTGATAAGTGTCAGTAAAGGATAGACAAAGAACCTTGAAACAATTTTTATGTGTGTTATTATATCTTTTTTATTTTTCTATCAATAACTACAACTATTCTTTAAAGACAGAAATTTTGTTATTTTGGAATTCAGGAAAAAGAAAAAAAAATTTTTGCTTGTCCATTGTGATCATGCATTCCCACTGACTATGATTCCTTGAGAGAATTGTGGCCATTAACATTAACATCTAATACTACTGCATTTAATAAACCTTTGCATATTAAAGTGTCTCTTGGAATTTATGTGCATTTTTGCTTATTTAACTGGGTTTTGCTTATTTGTTTGTTTGCTTTGGGCACTGTGATCATCATACCATTGGTCAGTTAAAATAAACAGACTAAACTCAATATACAGTGGATATATAAGTATAGCGTGTATTGGGCACAAAACCAAGCTATTAAAATAATTAGGTCTTTAGAGTATTCAGTTCTTTAATGTTGGCCTTTATTCTGAAAATGCAACTTATTTCAATGCTATTGTTTAAATTTGATGAGAAATCATTGTCATTTCCTTAGGAATCACAGGCAACTATAGATCAGGGCATCTTATTTACTAAATTAAATCCCTTAAGTATCAGAAAGACTCAACAGCATTATAGTTCTTATGATCGTAATGAAATAACAGCTGTAGGAAACACTGGGACTTTCAGAGAAGGTGGCTGTGCATAGTATACAAACTGTCTCTTTTACTTTGTTCTAAGCTTTTAAAATTTTCTTTCCTTTTTATCTTAATAACAGAATGTTTTAGCATTATGATTAATTGAACTATATGCTTCAAAAATTAACTTTATAAGCTGTATCACAATAATGTATAATGAATTATTCTGATGAATTTTAAATTACTACTATAAAACAATTTTCACCAAGTATTTATGTTCTATAATTATAGAAAGATTCACCTTTAAGAGAAAATAATATTGGGATTAGATAGTTTCATAAATGCTTACTGTTGATTTAAGGCTCTCATTAATGAAAAAGCTTTATTCATTTTATTATTAAAAATTAACATTTCCTAAGAACTTATGCCAATATCTTTTTTAAGTACCTATATGTATATTGTTTCATTTAGACTCATTAGATGAAAAAACAAAATCAAAACCCCTCATATCAGGGAGATCATATGATAGTTGTCTTTCTCTGCTTGACTTATTTCGCTAAGCGGTGATGCAACATGGGGGCTTAAGTGGGTAGGAGAAGAATCAATGAAACAAGATGGGATTGGGAGGGAGACAAACCATAAGTGACTCTTAATCTCACAAAACAAACTGAGGGTTGCTGGGGGGAGGGGGTTTGGGCGAAGGGGGTGGGATTATGGACATTGGGGAGGGTATGTGCTTTGGTGAGTGCTGTGAAGTGTGTAAACCTGGTGATTCACAGACCTGTACCCCTGGGGATAAAAATATATGTTTATAAAAAATAAAAAATTAATAAAAAAAAAAGAAAAAAAACAAAACCTAAAACCTGGCTCCTATTATTATCCAAATTTCACAATTAAAAAAAAACAAAAACACACAAAAGCATAGAGAGGTTATGTTCTTCTACAGAAGGTTTACAGAGGTACCATACGTCCCAGCTAGGATTTCATTTATTTATTTATTTATTTAAGATTAATTTATTTTAGAGGGAGAGCATGAAGAGGGGGAGGGGCAATAGAAGATGGAGAGAATTTCAAGCCGAATCCACACTGTGCGTGGAGCGTCATGTGGGGCTCGATCTCATGACCCTGAGATCATGACCTGAGCAGAAACCAAGAATTAGATGCTTAACTGACTGAGCCACCCAGGTGCCCCTCAGCTAGGATTTTAAATGGGACAGTTTTGACTTCAGAAACAATATTCTTAGTAATTATGTTGCAATACCTATGTCATGAATAGAAAATGCTTTTCAGTGAACTTCCTTTTAAATTTGAGCCATAGTGTCATATATTTAAATAATGATAAAAGGGAGGATGGATAATTAATCCATTACTCAAATGTTTGACTGAAATATTTCCTTCATATTCATATAATAAATTCCAGGTTTTCAAGTATTATGAATTTATACACCTGAGGCAGTCAGTTTTTGTGCTGTATAATAAGGCCATATATACCTAGAACACAGTTATACTCCTAGGATAGACTGTTAGGAAATATTCTGCATAAATAAATATTCTGCATAACAACTATTTAAGATTTCTGTTACCTTCACTCACTCACCCATGTCCTTGCTCATTTATAACATATTCAAGAATATTTCCCTGTATTTAAAGTAAACAAACAGAAAAAAAGTAATATAAACACACACAATATTAAAAAAGGGATGGGGTGCCTGGGTGGCTCAGAGGGTTAAGCCTCTGCCTTCAGCTCAGGTCATGATATCAGGGTCCTGGGATTGAGCCCTGCATTGGGCTTTCTGCTAGGCAGGGAGCCTGCTTCCTCCTCTCTCTCTCTGCCTGCCTCTCAGCCTAATGATCTCTCTCTCTGTCAAATAAACAAATAAAATCTTTAAATAAAAAGAGGAGGGAGGTAAGCAGGAGGTTCCTGGATGGCTGGCTCAGTTTGTTAAGCCTCTGACTCTTGATTGGTTCAGATCATGATCTTATAAATCCTAAGATCAATCCCCAATTTGGGTTCTATTCTCAATGGCATGTCTGCTTAAAGATTCTCCCCCTCTGTTCCTCCCCCTACTCAGGCAAGCACTCTCTCTCTCTCTCAAATAAGTAAATAAACCTTTTTAAGGAAAGGGTAAGCAGAAGGGAAAAACTAAATAATTGAAATAACCCAAACAAACAAAACACATGTATGCATATACATGGTCAAGCAAACACACACATGCACACTAGAAAGATTATGGCAGAGAGAAAGTAAAAATATAAACAAATATTATTATATAAAATTAACATAGAGATGTCTTTGATATTATTAAACTACAGAAATAAAAAGCTTTCTTTCTAAAAATGGTAGCTCAAGGAAAGGAGATAACAACCAAGTAGGCACAGACAAAATAAGGAACAGAAATTAAGGTCATATTAGAAGAATGTGAAAGAAAAACACACATAGATTTAAGAAAAAAAATTGTTACATATAGAACAAATATGAAGAAACAGGATTTTTTTTTAAAGAAGAGTTTTCTGAAAATATTAGAAAGAAATTTATGGGTACAAAAATGACCCCAAATATTAATTTTAACATCTCCCAGTAAAAGAAAACAAATGAGATAAAGCAATAAAATATACAATTCAATATGATGTATCTAACATGGAGGGAAACAAATCTTTGAACAAAAGTTCAAGAGGGGAAAAAAAAGTGATAAATTTCAAGCAATGCTAGCGTACTGCCTGGACAGTTAACTGATTTGAAAAATAAAGAATTTCAAAGGCACCCCGGTGAATCTTCTAGTCAACTACAAGTAGGATAAAACGGGCTTAGTTCTTCTAACCTGTTCATAGTAACATTCTCCACAAGTGGACAACAAGAGCAAATATCACAGGAATTTTACGGAACAAAACAAAATGTGACTATAATTTTAAACTCAGCTAAATTGCTATTCAAGTATAAAGGCAATGAATAAATAATTTCAAAGAATATCAGACCCCAAACTCATAACATTTTAATAAGTAAATGATGTCTTAAGAGTATGGAATAATTAGATAAAATTCCACAAATGTAAAGTCTTCTTGATATTTGCAACAATACAGCAAGTAGCAACTGAAACTCTTATTTGGATGAATATAACTTCAAAGCTACCTAAAGAGTTATAGAAACAATACTACAATACTCAGTGTATCTTGACTAACTCAAAAATTTAATCAGATACTACTGATACCTCAGCCCTGAAACTCTTCATTCCTATGTATTACTCAAATTTGAATCCAGGATACCATGGTAACAAGGATAACACCAGAATTTGGGTTTTCATTAAGATCCTATCTATCCTGAAACTTTCGTTCTATAGTGAACTATGTGAGGTGTTTTTTTTATTGTTGTTGTTGTTGTTTTTAATTGAGGTAAAATCACTATTAAGTTTCAGCTGTACAACATTATAATTCAATATCTGTATGCACTGTAAAGTGACCACCACAAAAAAATCTACTTACCATAAAATTGACCTTCACCTGTTTTACCCATCCCCCAACCTCCTTCTCTGGTAACCACCAATTTGTTCTCCTTATCTATGTATTTGTTTTTGTATTGTTTTGCTTTCTTTATTATATTCTACATATGAGTGAAATCATACAATATTTGTCTTTTTCTCTCTGACTAACTTGACTTAATGTAACACCCTTGTCTAAAAAATGGTCCTAAATAGCAAGATTTCATTCTTTTCATGGCTGAGTAATATTCCAGTGTGTGTGTGCGTGTGTGTGTGTGTAAACCATACCCTCCTTACCCCTTCATCTATCAATGGACATAGGTTGTTTCCATATCTTGGTTTTGTACATAATGCTGCAATAAACATAGGAGTTTTATCATACATCTTCTTGAATTACTGCTTTCATATTCTTTGGATAAATATTCAAAGTGGAATAGCCAGATAATATGGTAGATTTATTCTTAATTTTTGAAGCATCTCCATGTTATTATCTGTGTTGGGTGCATCAATTTATATTCCCATGAACAGTGTACAAGTGTTCCTTTTTCTCCACACCCTCTCCAACACTTATTACTTTTTGTCTTTCTGATAACACCCATCCTAAATACAGCATTACAGTTTTAATTTGAATCATTACAGTTTTAATTTGAATATCCCTAATAATTAGTGATGTTGACCATTTTTCATATGCCTATGGGCATCTGTTGTTTCTTTTGAATAATGTTCAGATTCTCTGCCCATTTTTGACTAGATTATTTTTAATTGTTGGATTGCATGAATTCTTTATATATCTTGAATACTAACCACTTATTAGGTATATTTGCAAATACTTTCTCCCATTAGTAGGTTGTCTTTTCATTTGTATGATGGTTTCCTTCACTGTGCAGAAGATTTTTAGTTTGATGTGGTCCCATTTGTTTATTTTTTGCTTTTGTTATACTTGCCTTTGGAGTCAGATCCACAAATACATCACTAAAACTAACAAGGATTTAAGTTTTTGTTCTTAAAACAAAAACATAATATAAAAGAAATGATAAAAACAAAACTTCTCTTTGGTCTGAGTTATTTAAATTAATGATGCTTTGTGTCAAGATCATTATATTTTCTGTTTTCATAATTATGACCTGTGTCCAGAGAAACAAACATTTAAAGATGAAAATGAATTACTTTATAGCCAAGCAAACTCAATGAATAATTGCTCACAGAAAGGTACCAGTTATTTAAAAAGTGATTATTAATATTTAAGAAACTAATATATGTTGGTATCATAATTTATTGTCTACATTAAAAACACTTACTAAGAATATATAATGTTTCAACAACTATTATAAGCATTGGTTGTAGAGAAATTAGCAAAATAGAGAAATCCTCTTCCCTCATGGGGCTTTTATTTTATAGGGAGAACACAGAATAAACAGATAACATATAACGTAACATAATAAGTAGTAAGTCCTATGAAGAAAAATAAAGTCAGCTATAGAAAAATGGGTGAGAAATTCTATTTAAGATAGATTACTCAGGAAAACCTATCTAAAAAGGTGATATTTGAGCAGAGAGGTGAATGCCTAGAGGGAATAAAACCATAAAGTTATCTGGGGAAGATTGTTTCAGGCAAGAGAAACTTCAAATACCATGGCTCTGAAACATCAGTATGTATGACTTTGACATCATGGGACAGAGTCAGTGAAAGAAAGAATGATGGATATATTCAGGGTACAGATGATGCAAGATCTTATATATTTTGGTTAATATCTGTATTTTATTCTAAATTAGATGGAAAATAATTAGAGGGAATTTAGCAGAAGCCTGACAGAGACTGACTTGTTTTGGGGTTTGTCTCTTTTTATTTTTTTTAAGATTTTTAAATTTATTTATTTTTAAGAGAGAGAGAGCAGGAGCAGGAGCAGTGGGGAGGGTTAGGAGAAGGAAGAGAAGCAGACTCCCAGCTGAGCAAGGAGCCCAAGAGACTCAATCCCAGGACCCTGGGATCATGACCTGAGTTGAAAATGCAGATGTTTAACCCACTGAGCCACCCAGGCATCTCAACTGATTTTTTTTTTTTTTTTTAATTGTTGTGGCTGCTGTTGGAAAGAAGACAAACAAACAGGTAGACCAGGAAGACAAGTTAGGAAGTCTTTGGATTAGTACAGGAAATATGATGGTAACTTGTAGAACATTGGTAACAGTAATTTTATTATTTTTTTTTAAGATTTTATTTATTTATTTGACAGAGAGAGATCACAAGTAGGCAGAGAGGCAGGCAGAGAGAGAGAGGAGGAAGCAGGCTCCCCGCTGAGCAGAGAGCCCGATGTGGGACTCGATCCCAGGACCCTGAGATCATGACCCGAGCCGAAGGCAGCGGCTTAACCCACTGAGCCACCCAGGCGCCCCGGTAACAGTAATTTTAAAGAAAAGTAGTAAGAAACAGTTAATCATAAGCTATGACTCAGTCAATTCATGGTGTTAAAATGATGGTAATAGGGAGAGCTAAATAAAGACTAGAATCAAGAATCACTCTTCAGTATCTTATTTTAACACTTGGGTGGATATAAAACCAGGGGTGGAAAGTATTAGTGATAGGGTGAAAATTGAGAATTCTGTTTTGAGCATATTATGCTTGAGATTTTGAGACGGCTATTAGATTGCCAAGAGAAAAGTCATCCAAAATATATTTATTTTTCAAATGATGAGTTTTGTTGCTAAGCCTGAAGATACTTAATAGATATAATATTCCATTCTGGCAGTAGTTAAAATGTGTAGGAAAAAGCTACAATTTTGGATTCATTGCCATATAAGTGATATTTATATCCACGAGACTGAATGAGGTCACTGAATAGAAGAAATTGGAAGGAGAAAAAAAGTCCCAGGCTCAGTGTTTAGCTGATTTAGGAAAAAGGATAAAATAATTAAGATGATGCTCTATGATGATTATGATAATAATAATAATACTGAAAAAAATCCATAATGCAGCAGAATGGAGTTCTCTGTACTCTTCTTCCCTTTATCTCCTTAACTCAGATCATCATACCTATATCAAAATTACACATTGAAAAGAAAGCAAAATTATCAGAACAAATGACTTTTTTTTCATACATGTTTCACAGTGGAGTATCTGAAGGAACCCTAGAAGGGATCTCCAGCTGTTAGACTATTATAATAGTAGATTCAGAGGAAGACTACACTGATAGGTGACCTCATGTGAAAAGTTGTGTGTGTGCATTATTTGGTACCATTTTCTAGACTATTTATAGTTCTTTGTTCACTAAGAATTTACTATATTTGTATGCCCCTCTAGAAACGTTGTGGTAGGATTTTTTTTTCTCTGTCGGTGCACACAGTCCTTGGTCACACAGCTTGGAAGAATGAAGAGGTAGACCAGACAGAGATGGTGAGCAGCAAACCGAGATGTATTATATATAGCAAAGTGATAGTACAAAATTCCCAAAGAGGGAAGGGACACAAAAGGATTGCCAACAGAGTTTGTAAGTCTAGGGGGTTTTATGGGCTTGTTGACAGGCTGTTTTAACCCTCCCTGCACCTGTCATCTAGTCAGGTTTCTGTCATCTGTCATGTGGGAAAAGATGGAGGGTTCCTTCCAGGGTGATATAAAATCCTTTTAACGGTGGTTTCCTCTTAGGGCATGGCCCCTTGTCCCTGCCTGCCCGCTTTCCGATTATCCTTTATCAATGTCACTATACAATGTAAGTACTATAATAATCATACCAATAATAACAATAACAGCTAGCATTTATTGAGTTCTGAATGTTGCTGCACTTTTGCTAAAAACTTTAAATGAATAAGCATATTTAATCTTCATAAAAAATTTAGTTACAATTATTTTTTCCATTTTCAGTTAGAGGAAGTGAGATAAAAAATGACAGAGACCAATTTGATTCTATAATTTTGTTCCCTGCTTTCATTATCTGTAAAAATGAAGGGGAAACAGTATTGTTCTTAAATGCAATAAAATTACAAGGCAGAAAAATAGAAAAGCAGAACCCGGTGTTTATTGCAGTCAAGTTTACACCAGAAGTTTTGGTTGATTTTAAGGATAAAGTTGACTCCATACTTCAAATCCTTACTGTGAGGTAGGCCATATCCTAAGTGCTTTACAAGCACTGACTACTTTAAACCTCATAATTACTTCATCTAAAAATTTGGGCTTTGAAAAAATAATACATTGTCCAAGATTATGCAATTTGTGAATGGCAGGGTGAGGAGAGTAAAATCCAGACTTTGGTTTGAGCGCCTGTGTCCTTAAGCACCACCTCATATGGCCCAAGTAAGTTTGTTTTCATTTTGTTTGGTTTGGTTTGGTTTGGTTTGATAAGAGAGCTGAAGTACAGAGATCCTAAGCAACTTGATCACACAGTGTTCTCATATTCTATTGTGTCCATGCCTGATAGTGACTGCAATGGATTTAAGTCTCCAGTTGCAAGAGAACACTAAATATCATTAGTACTCTTGTGGACTCTCCCATCTCAGGAGATAAGCACAATAAAACAGGTGTGCCTTATACTCACGTGGTTAGACCAGAGATACTAAAATGTATAGAAAATCAGTTTCACAATGGAAAGTGTTTCATTCATATAGTGAACTTCTTAGAGAGGACTGTTGGCAAAAATAGAAGCTGGAATATAAAATAGCAATTATTTTGGCTCTTGTGTTACCTGTTAGGGATCATTGGTCTCTGATTAAAATCTACATTTTATTGAAAATCTTTGAATTATTTTATATTTGACAAAACTGTTAATATTCTATGATATTTTTTAACGTAGATACTGTGAAAGAGAAGAGATCAGAAAGTATATGTGATCAGATATCACATCATCTGTTGGTTGTCCATTGCCTAAGGCAACAGGCAAACTGTAATCCTGCTTCTGATTTTATTTTATTTTAATTAATTTGACTTGTTTTCTGGGGTTAGTAATTAAGTTATGTGTTGTTACTAAATAAAAAATATCATTATTTTATACTCTAGAAAGAGGGTAGAGGATGATTGGAGTGATGGATCATTTGACTATTTGTCACTCGAATATTGATATTTCTTATGTAGAAATCAGAAGTCAGTTCTAAAACTAATCTATGCTTAAATGGCTATAAACTTTAATTTCCAGGATTACCTCCTTTAATCAATGCTATGCTAAACTAAGCCCTTTTCTAGTATACTGTGATATGTAATGCCCACCCACAATTACTGATTAAATAATAGGATTTAAAGTCAGTAGACTGTTCTATCAAAAACAACCAATTTGTTGTCCTTTGCTAGTAATTGGCTTGAATTCAACTTTTAATTTAATAATCTGTCTGTATATATAGCATATACATTATTTATTTATTTATATAAATAAATGAGGCATTTATTTATTTCTTCTTAATATTTTATTTTTACTAATTATACATGCATATTAAAGGCAGCTATTACTCAAAGAGACAGTATATACTGACTTATTAGAATATAACCTTGATGTTCCCTAACACTCCCCTAAAAATCAGGATTTTATACATTAGCAATATTTGCATAATATATCTTGCAGAGTATTTTTCTCCTTTTTCTATTGGTATGAGTTTCTCTCTCTCTCTCTCTTTTTTTGGTTAGGATTTTGCATGTTATACAAGCAGATGTTATGCTATTTTATATGTCATGAAGTAGTAACATTTTAATAAATGAGGTTAATAGATCAGAATTGTTTTAAATTTTATTATGCTGAAATCTTCTTAGATTCCGGAACATCATAATTTACAAACTGGTTCCATTAAAAAAAAAAAAAAGGAACAATTATGCTTGCACTAAAGAGTATCATATTAATTATAACAAATGCTGGATGGAGAGATATAAAGATTCAGCTGAAACTCCTATCTTTTCTACGTGTCAGTGTGGTCATTTTGTTTGTATATGTGAACTAGGTTTGTTTCAGTGTTCCTAAATTATTCTAGAGCAAATGGTGTGTCTTTTTTTTTCTTTTTTTTTTAAAGATTTTATTTATTTATTTGACAGGGAGACACAGCAAGAGAGGGAACACAAGCAGGGGGAGTGGGAGGAGAAGCAAGGTTCCTGCAGAGCCGGGAGCCTGATGTGGGACTGGATCCCAAGACCCTGGGATCATGACCTGAGCTGAAGGCAGACTCTTAATGACTGAGCCACCCAGGCGCCCCCAAATGGTGTGTCTTAATTCCATTTAATTTAAGTCAGGCAGAGTGAGTAGCTCTAGTTCACAGAGCATTTTTTCAGGCACTGCATAGCATCTGTAGAACCTTTGTTCCTTGAGCTTCTCATTTAATTTGAAAGCCAGAAACTCAATAGAAGCAATTCAGAATGAGTATTTGCAAAGGTTAAATACTATAAACCTTATAAGGATTCAGTTGCAAATGACACAATAACAAGGCTACTGTATAAAGACAAACAAACAAAAAACAAAACAAAACAAAACAAAAAACCCACAATGTATTTGACTGTGTAAATTAAAAGTAGATGGATAGGACTTCCTTCAGGAACAGATGAATTTCAGAACTTAACAATATCATTTGAACTTCCTGTATGTCCATTTTCAGCTTTTTCCTTCTAAGGTAACATCAAGTAGAATTATCTCCAGGCCCTAAAACTACGTAGCCTTCACATGCAGAATAAAATAACCAGAATCATTTTTCCATCAGTCCCGGAAAAGTTTGCCTTGTGCCTCCTTAGAATTGGATCTTCTGATGTCCCCTCAACAAATCACTGTGTCTAGGGGAATTGAGTACTTTCACGTATCATGACCGACACACACACATTCATCCCTGAGCGAAAAGGAACCAAAGTAATGATGTCATTTGTGCCCCAATTATGAGAATTTTCAAGGAGCAATTTTTAAAGACATAGAAACCATATCTTCTAATCAATCATGTACAACTAAACCAATGTTAATTGAGAATCAACAATACACCTAGCACTATGTCTGGTACCACACTAGATACAAAGAAATAATTCATAAGTTCCTCATTTAGTTTAGGAGATAGACTCTCATAAGCCAGACCAGATGGACAGCATTACAAGAGTGGTACAAAATACTTTTGAGAGTTTAGGAAAAATAATTTATCCTTTTATAATTTATTATCAAATGTTGTATATCACTTTGCACCAAGTAAAAGTAGTCAAATATTTTATTTACTATATTGAAATTCTTTAGTCCTCTCACAAATGAGATCAAACAAACAAAAATACAACAAACAATATTTAGTGCAGTGTCCAGATAAACCTGAGTATTTAAATACCATCCGGCAAAACAATACTTCATCAGGATGATGAGCAAGGCACCTATCTCACATGCACTGTTGAATAAAAATTTTGCAACTTGGCGAAGTGACTTCAATTCTTTCAACTGTACCAATGTACTATATTAACCATAGCCTTCTCTAAAAGCTTAACTTTAAACAAGTAAATTTAATAGCATTAAAAAATAAAATCTTATGACTGAAAATACAGACGTGGTGGAAAATGTAAGTGCCAGTCTAGCCAAAGGCAACTGAAGAACCCATTGTGGAGAATGGGGGGAAAAATGAGGTAAATGGAAAAAATATAGTAACCACTAATGAGGAAGAGTTGCTATCAAACACTATTACCTGTTCCCTCCCAAAGGATAATAGGTTACAGGAACTCAGAGTCAGAAATAGGTACCTCAGAATCCTGGCTCTACTACTACAAAGTTATGGGAGCTTAGTACATTTACTTTGCATCTCTGATCTGCTTACCTATCATAAAATGGGCTCAGACAAAGGAATCCATATGAACCTTATGGTCACTGTGTTGATTATCTAAAAATTAGGGGTTATGAGAAAGCAGATTGGACTGGCAGTGGGTTAAGCCTCTACCTTCAGCTCAGGTCATGATCTCAGCATCCTGGGATTGAGCCCCACATTGGGCTCTCTGCTCAGTGGGGAGCCTTCTTCCCCCCCTCTCTCTCTGCATGCCTCTCTGCCTACTTGTGGTCTCTCTGTCAAATAAAGAATTAAAATTAAAAAAAAAGGAAAAAATATTTGAGAATGATTACCTGACGAGAAAAATACCTTCTAATAAATCAAGTTAAAGTCCAAGAGACACAACCAAATGAAGCTGATACAAACTTACATATCCATGTTTGTATTGCTTTGTTAAAAATGCCATTACACGTATCTTGTTTTGTATGCAATATCTCACAGCTTCTGTAATAGTCCCATTTCTATAAATGTTTTAAAAGTAACTGGAGATAAGTGGTATCATTTAGCTGGGAAAGCAACTTGAAAATCTAGGCTAAATATAATGTGCGATCCTGAGCATTCTAAATAGGAATGTAATTAGATTTCGCTATTCTCTCTAGGAGGACTATACTCCAGGACAATTCCAAAATTTCTTTAGGTGAATTTTTATTCAGAAGGAATACAGATATATAAAATGCACATACTCTAAATTTAATTACTGGTGGATGTTAATGATTTTTTGTTTGTTTGTTTTGTTTTTGGAGAAATCAATAGCATTTCTCAGAGGAATTTGTGAATTCATTCATTTAAACAGATCTTTAAAGGGCATGCATAGTAAGCATAATATGCCTAAGAAGGTCAAAGATAGACTGTCAGAATAAGTTCAAATTGTTGACCTTACTGGGAATATTTTTCAAAAGTGTTTTCTGCATTTATTTTTCTGAAGAAAAGAGCTGATCAAATTTGGAACAGGTTTCCAGGCCTTCTGTGATTCTTATGTCAATCAGATCAATATGAGCAATTTAAATCCCATCTTAGGTATCATTCTCAAATATTATTTAATTAAGCAGGAACTGACAGTCTGAACTTTATTTTCTTTCTGACATTTAACCATTAGTTTCAAGTATACAACGCAATGATTCAACATATGTATAAACTGTGAAATGATCACCACTTAGTTATATATTTTTTCTTGTGATGAGAGCTTTTAAGATGTACTCTGTTAGCGATTTTTTTAAAAGATTTTATTTTTTTATTTGACAGACAGAGATTGCAGACAGAGAGGCAAGCAAAGAGAAGGGTAAGGGAAGCAGGCTTCCTGCTGAGCAGAGAGTCTGATGCAGGGCTGGATCCCAGGACCCGGAGATGACCTGAGCTGAAGGCCAGAGGCTTTAACCCACTGAGCCACCCAGGTGCCCCTGTTAGCAATTTTTGAATATATAATACAGTATTATTAACTATAGTTGCCATGATGTAAATTATATCTCAGGAATTATTTGTCTTATAAATGGCAGTTTATACATTTTGGTTACTTTCACCCATTTCACCCATTCCCTACCCCTGCCTCTGATAACCACCAATCTGTTTTTTGTATCTCAGAACTTGAGCTTCATATGTGTTACTAAAATATTATATTCCAAGGTTCATTATTTTAATATATTTTGATTATGTCATCTGTAATAATGTAGGATAACTCTGACTATTCCTCCAATAAAAGTCATGTCCTGACTTAAGCCTCTCTTTCTACAAGAATCATATTGCATTTCCATATGTACAGAGCACAGGCTTATAAACCGCATTTCATTGTTGCATATTGGAATTTAAAGTAAGCCAAAGGAATGTGTCTAATGGCTGGCAATCTTTATGTTGTTTTGATTCAAAATTTCATTGTTTCTCAGAGAGCATCATTTTGACACACCAGGAATCCAGCTTCTATTTACTGAAGAAAACAATTTGACTGTAATCTTTAAAACATACAACTCATAGTTTCTGTGTTGACAGAAAATCATATTAGATGTAGCTAACACTTGCTAAAATATCATTTCTATTTTTCCACCTGTGTTGTTTAGCATTAGAGGAGAAAACATTTTTCTCAAGCTTGAATAAGAAAGTATTTTCTTCTTTCAGTTTTGCAAAAGCCAACATAATTAAATAATGGAAATCTACAATATTAGTCTAAGTAAATCTACTGTTACATTCAAACATGCCACATTTTGAAAAAGAAAAATACTCCCAAATAAAGGGTAAATTATCAAATATCATCAGATATTAAGACTTACTGTGAGTTAGATATTATTCTTGTTGTAACATATAAGATACACTGGTAATTCCACTATAAAGAGTTAAAGGGCACTTACAGTTTATGAGTAGTTTTGTTTTTATAAACCAATCAAGGAATGCCTGGGTGGCTCAATTGGTTAAGCTTCTCCATCTCCCTATGACCCTTCCTCCTGCTCATGCTTTTGATCTCTCTCTCTCAAATGAATAAATTTAAGACAACTTTATAAACCAATCAAAACTTCAAGATGATTATCAGAAAAATGGGGGATACAAAAGTCAAAATGAAGAATGAAAATACCATGAAACATTAATATACTATGGATGTTTATGGTGTGGCTTTGAACTTTTTGAGCTTTTGAAAGAATTTCACAATGCCTTCATTTTTCTTTCTGATGACGATGTATTCTGGGTACTATATACAGTATGCCATATTCCTCTTATTCCTAATTACTAATTAACATGGAAATTATGAAAATCTCAAAATCGTTGCTGTTTTAAAACTGTTAGAAAAATTCACAGAAATAATTTTACATGAAAGGAAGGTATAAAGATACCCCAAAAGAGTTTAATGAATAATTTTCTTTATTAGTTATAAACATATGGGCACTGAAATGAAACTTCTTGTTTTCCACTACAGATGTAATTGCCCCTTCCCCTCTAAATCAACAAGTTCTCAACCCATATTAGGTCCTCTTTTCCCAGGACAAGTATTTCCAGGCTATAAGCACGAAGACAGGACACGTAGACATAATGAAGCCCTAAACCATTGAGAAATACCCTAGGTTTAGCGGTAATGCAGGGCACCATTGAACAAAATATGTATATTCTATACCCCAAATTTTGGAAGCTACTTTTGGAATTCAGAGAATTCAGTCTTTCTTTGGGGAGAATATTTTATTAAATAGCAATTAATTATTGTGGACCCTGTTTGTAAAGACTGTCAATAATGATACAAAACATTTTACTATGATAATTGGCAACAGGCAACTATGAACTGGATATTAAATAACAGCACTGTATCAATGTTAAAATCCTTCCTGGGGGTGCCTGGGTGGCTCAGTGTGTTAAGCCGCTGCCTTCGGCTCAGGTCATGAACTCAGGGTCCTGGGATCGAGTCCCACATCGGGCTCTCTGCTCAGCGGGGAGCCTGCTTCCTCCTCTCTCTCTTTCTGCCTGCCTCTCTGCCTACTTGTGATCTCTCTCTGTCAAATAAATAAATAAAATCTTAAAAAAAAAATTCTTCCTGAATCCTATGAAACACAGAGTTACAGGATTGTAGTACGGCAGTTTACTTAAAATTGTTGAGCAAATAATAACAGATATTATTAGACACATATGTCTGTACTGAATGGAGAAAGAAGATGTGTCAAAATATTATTGTTAATAAGTGACATGTGTGTTTCAAAATTTCTAAGAAAAAATGTGAAAAGAAGAAAGTTATTTCACCTCTGTGAAGAAGTATTTTCATTAAGTTTTTAGTAGACCAGTGAAGTCCAATTCATGTCTATGAAGAGTAGACATTATTTAAAACTTTAGCCAACCTTTTGAACAGAACAAAAAACAAATAATAATTTATAGAAATACCAAGCTATGTTTTTCATGTATTTTAGTTTGAAATACTAATAGTATTAACTTAATTCTTATACTGACAATATATTTGGAACCAAGAATTTTCTTTTATCATCCTCATAGCAAAAAAATCCCACTTGTGCCTTTTCAAGGTGTGGGTAAATGGACTTTTGCCAGCATAGACATCATCTAATGAGGGCAAACATGTCTTGTCATATGAAAATAATGGCATCACTTGGAAGGAAGTGATTTGACTTGAACAATCAGTCCTATTCAATTAAGTTGAAAGACAGTTATTCTCATTTGTAATGTGAAGGTACTTACTTTCCAGTAAATTAAAACCAACATTTCCTGCTTAATCCTACTGTAAACCTAATTGCATTTCTAAATCTAATGCTAGCACAATAGTAAATGAATTCAAAAAACACTTGATATGATTGTTTTTTCTCTAACACACTTTTTTCAAATCCTGATTTTATTGAAAGGAAAAATATTAATAGCATAGAGATTAATTTCTTTTACTTATTTTTTCAGTATTTTAAATACATATTAAATGTTTACTATTTTTTAAGTCTGTGGAGGTCTTTGGGGACACGTACATGAATTAGATTTACTTATTGAACTTAAGTGGCTCATGGACATGAATGAAATATAATTGTCAATGTAATTGTAATTGTAATTGTCAATACCTTCGTTGATTACAAGTTTACCCACTCATTCATTTATTTATTTGTACTATTCAGTGTAAAGTATATATAATGAATGTTAGGGAGAGCTTAAGAATAGTGTATATGGTGTGGGAAGAATACTCTTATTAAAATCCATCAAATAAAATATGAATTTCATTTATCAAAAGTAAATATTTTTGGTGTTTTATGGAAAATAATGAAATATAAATGTACATTCTTTCATTTTCTATAAAATAACTTAAATAACTATAACTTTCCTACAACTTAAATAAATTGTAGTTAATATTTTAAAACCATTAGAAAAATTTTCTATGAGAGGAAGGTAAAAAGTACCCCAAAAGAATTTAAGAATTATATTCTTTTTGATCAAAGAGGTATTGCAAAATGTATCTGATTTCCTTTGTTGTTAGGATACTCACCCACAGTCTCATTAAATATTTGAATTTCTGTCTAGATTGTTTTACTTCAGTGTATTATATGTGCTTACAGAGTTCAAGTTTCCGAAAAATAAATACACCTTCCCCAAGTGTATTTTTCCTTAAAAATACCTACTTAGCATTGCAAAATGAGAACATTTCTGAAATAAATATCAGTAAGATTTAACACTTAAAACGGCATTCTTTCTAATGTGTCAGGTTTAAAGTGTGTTGGCTAATTGAATTAAAGTAAACAAAAACAAAAACAAAAACCGGTAGCATTGCACTTGCCTTGATTGAAATAAAACTTCTCACATTGGCTTTATCTTGCCATTAAATATAAAGATTATTTAATATAATCAAGTTTTCAGTTTTTATTACTTTGGTAAACATAACTGTTTTTCATTTAACATATCAACTCAGTTTTATTTAGTAAAATTTATCAATGTAACTTTCTGTTGAATTGCCTAATATAGAATATATTCCTATTAACAAATTCAAATTACTCACTTTAATATCCATATAATTACAAGAATCTAAATATTACACAGATTATAAATTCAGTGAAGTTCTATAAAACAGTAAAAGATTGGGTTAACAAAATGGAGTTTTAGATTTATCTTCTACAATGAGTAAATTTCCACGTTTCAATCTTGTTCAGTATTTATCTTGGTGGAAGTCAATATTTATCTGAGAATTAAATGGTACACATTCACTGGAGACATTATAAAATTTAACTCCATTAAATAATCCTCCACATGGAGTACTCAGGGAATTTCTGATGGCATTTGAATCAACAATATTGTTACTAATAGATCTCCAGAGTATAAAGATACCACAGAAGTACCTGGAATCTCACCAATAGTGTCTTGGATTATCAATTCCATGACAACATCCACAAAAATAAGTAGTATTTTTAAAATTTAAGAGAAATTCCTTCTAAAATAGATATCAGAAAGCCCAGGATGTCTGTCAACAACACTGTACTTTGTAATTGAATCTGCTGAATGAGGCTTCTTACATATACAACATAGTTTTGCCTAACTAATCACAATTTTTCCCAACAATGGAAAAAAGACATTCACCCGACGCAAAGGCAAACTGTTGGCTGGAGTAGAGCTTTCTGAGGTGGTCAGATGCCAGTTATTGAATTATTAAAGATGCTCTAAAGTAACAAAAATATCCAATCCATTTTTCACACTTGGGGAATTTCAGTGTGAGACACACAAACAACAACAAAGCCAGTAGGAAGAGTACAAACCAATACACAAAGAAAGCCTACCTTAAGTATAAAGCAACAGAAGAAATAAGCAGAGGAACGGAGATAAGAGAAGCTGAGTCAGAAGCAGAACAGACAACTAGAACTGTTGTTGGATATTTAGGATTTTTACTGCAGCCTGAACAAAAGTGATTTTATTCTATCCTGATTTTGCAACTGACTGTGCCAATTTCCAGTGCTTTCTTGCTTTTCTGGGCATCTTTACAGTAACACCCTATCACCTGAAGAAACCTGATTGTCTCTCTATTTCTTTCAAACTTAGAGCCAAATAACATACATTCACCTCAAAAGCTATTTGAGAAAAGCAGTTCATACTAAATAAAATATGTAGCTAGTCCAAACTAACCAGTACAGTAACAGAAAACGTGATACACATTGATTTTTTTTTTTTTTAAATACGGCAATGCTATAGTTGGGAAGAATAGCAAAAACAACAACAATAAAAGCACTGGGTTAGGAAATAATACAATCTGTTAAAATGTTAAAATACCATATAAGTCCAAAGAAGATTTTTTTTTAAATATATTGTTACATAATTTCTCTGGCTAGATATGGGGAGTTCACAGTGGTTTCTAGAGGCCATTTCACAGAATTCAGTATATCTGAAAAATCAACATCAACTGGTTTTCAACCCAGTGAGTTTCTTTTAGATCAGTACATTTCCAATGCAGTTACAGTGCAGAGCACAGGGTATCACTTATTTATAAAGATGGTCTCTCTCCTATAAAATGAACCATTACAATATATCTCATCCAGAATCCAGAGATTTAGGACCAAACTTATCTTTTATGGATAGCTATTTTTAGTTATTTCAAAAAAAGTAAGTCATTTGAGAAATGTGGTAATACTAGAAATGAGAGGAACAGAAAGATAATTAAATGCTTAGCTCTAATTAGGGTTTCTATTAGTGTTTCTAACCATTAGTGACCTGACTCTGACATTTGATTTCCTCTCGGATTCAGCCATTCCAAAATTATATCTTAACAGAATAGAACTATGGAGAACAGAGGTGATTGGACTATTAAGACTATAAGAAGATATGTGTATTGTGTTCAGGAATGTGCTGTCTTTGTATTTTCTTTGAAAATTCTTCAAGGGAATACTATTTTCATCCATGTGCTTTGAGTAAAGTTCTATCTCCTGTTCTTAGATGTATTGAAGGTATTAATTGTGTTTCCAGATGGTAAGAAAATACATCTGGATAATAATAATTACTATTATTATTAACAGTATCTATATCTCATCATACATTAAGCACTTTTTCAAGGGGCCTCTATAGTTTAAAAATCTTTAGAGTGTATAAAGATTCTCAGGTGTATTTTTTCTTTGGAAATATCTAAAATGATTCTATTTACATTTTATTATAATTGTGATTTCTCATGTGAATGCTGGAATTGTAGTTTGATGACTAGTTTATTTTGTGTCAGTCACATAGCTATACACAGACACAGGTACAATTCAAACTTTATTATCTGGGGCTAGTTTAATTAACAAGTTTAAAATTTTCTACTTATAAAAAACATAAAGACTAACATATACATCTCCCTATAATGCTGAGAATTATTATCATTCCTTACAAAGGGGATATGAGTTTACTTGCTTTATAATAGGGGGGTGTTGCAAAAGATAAAACATATTTTCTCCACTTTCTGCCTCTATTACCCTGTAGGCTTTCTGAATGAAAAGAATCATTCTTAACTTTCCTGATATTCACAGGACAAAGGACAGTTACTGTGC
Source organism: Mustela putorius furo (assembly GCF_011764305.1). Taxonomy (NCBI): domain Eukaryota; kingdom Metazoa; phylum Chordata; class Mammalia; order Carnivora; family Mustelidae; genus Mustela; species Mustela putorius. The sequence continues at coordinate 5,489,517 of NW_025421305.1, forward strand.
ATTTGATGAACATTTGTGGACTGAATGAACATTTTCCACATAGTGAAAGCTATTTTGCATGAGAGAAAGAGAACTTATGCATTAGCAAAACTCTTAATATACAAGGTTAGTTTTAGCTTTCAATATCCAAAGGAATCTAAGAGGAAATAAATATAAAGCTGTTGCTACTCCATTTTTTTTAAGAGAGCTTTTGATGTGCTGTGTTTGATGTCTTTCAGAGAGAAAAAAAAAAAAAAACACTCCATTGCTTTTGGGGGTCTTGATAAAAATCCCATGGAGTCCTGAAGTCAGGATCTGCAATAGTGCTTAATACATAACCCCATAACTCTTCCTTCTGATAATCTCAGTACACTAGTCAACAGAGTAGGTGCTCAGTTCAATTTTTACTGATCATTATCCAGAATACAACTGGGAAGTGATTGGTCACGTTTTTCGACAAAAGGTCACCTTTCGACAAAGGTCAGCGCTTTATCCAATCCTTAAAATGGACTTAGGCTTCATTAAGTGTCTAAGTTAGAATACATTAGTTATAGAACCACCACAAGCTGATTGGTGAAATAGAGATTTATGTTTTCCAACAAAATATGAAGCATGTGTAGGTAGCCTAGGACTAATATAATGGTTCCATAATAACAAAGGGGATATAGTTTTTTTCTTTCCTTTCACTCTGCCATCTTGGCTGTGGATTTTTCCCTCATGCTCACAGTATGGTTTTTGTACCACAGGCATAACATGCATGTCCCAGGCAGAAGAGGAAAAGAATAAATATCAAAAAGCAATGCTTACTAAGAACTTTAACTTTTAATTAGGAAAACAATAGGTTTCCTCTAATCTCTACCTAGAAAATTTTTGTAAATTTTTTTTTTTTTTTAAAGATTTTATTTATTTGACAGAGAGAGATCACAAGCAGGCAGAGAGGCAGGCAGAGAGAGAGGAGGAAGCAGGCTCCCTGCTGAGCAGAGAGCCCGATGCGGGCCTCGATCCCAGGACCCTGAGATCATGACCTGAGCCGAAGGCAGCGGCTTAACCCACTGAGCCACCCAGGCGCCCGAAAATTTTTGTAAATTTTATTGTTCACAACAGAATCACAGTGTATTAAATAGTCACAATATAGCACTCTCACCCAAAGTTCTGGTCCAGGTAGAATCCCCCAAAGCAAACAGCATCAGGTGAAATATCTGGGATTTCAGAAGCAAAGGTTTAAATATTGCTCCTAGAAAGAACAAACATTGTTAAAATGTCCATATTGCCTAAAGCAATCTACAGACTTAATGCAATCTTTATCAAAATACAAAAAAAAAAAAAAAAAAAAGGATTTTTTTTTTTCACAGAACTAAAACAAATAATCCTAACATTTGTATGGAATCACAAAAGGCCCCAAATAGCCAAGGGAATCTGAAAAAGAAGAAAGCTGGAGGCATCACAGTCCTAAATTTCAAAATATACTGTAAAGCTATAGTAATAAAAACAGTATAGTATGGCACAAAAACAGACACATAGATCAATGGGAACAGAATAGATAGTCCAGAAATAAATCCATGCTTCATGGTCAATTAACCTAAGACTAAGGAGGCAAGAATATACAATCGGAAAAGGATAGTCTATTCAACAAATGGTGTTGGGAAAATGGACAACAAAAACACAAGACAGCTGCCAAAGAATAAAACTTACACCACTTTCTTACACCTACACAAAAATAAACTCAAAATGGATCAGAGACTTAGCGTGAGACCTAGAACCCTGAAATTCCTAGAAGAAACCATAGGCAGTAATTTCATTGACATTGGTTGTAGAAACATGTGTTTAGAAATGTCTCCTCTGGCAAAGGAAATAAATGCAAAATTAAATGATTAGAACTACATCAAAACAAAGAGCTTATTCACAGTGAAGGGAAGCATTAATAAGACAACATACTGAGTGGGAGAAGATATTTCCAAATGATATATCTGATAAGGGGTTAATGTCCAAAAATATACAAAGAACTTATTCAACTCAAAACCAAACAAATCCAAATAATACAATTAAAAATGGACAGGGAACTTGAATAGACATTTTTCCAAAGAAGACATATAGTTGGTCAACAAACACATGAAGAGATGGTCAATATCATTAGTCATCAGGGAAATAAAAATCAAAACTACAATTAGATATCACTTTACACTTGTCAGAATGGTTTAAAAAAAAACACAAAAAAAAGAGTTTTGGCAAAGATGTTAAGAAGAAGAAACCTTTTGGACTGTTGGTAGCAATGCAAATTAGTATATTCACTGTGGAAAACAGTATGGAAGTTTCTCAAAAAATTAAAAACAAAATTACCAAATGATCCAGTAATTCCATTACTGGATATTTACCCAAAGAAAGAATAGTAATTTGAAAATATATATGCACCACTATGTTTATTGCAGCATTTTTTTAGTAGCCCAGATATGGAAACAATTCAAGTGTCTATCAATAAATGAATGGGTAAAGTAGATGGAGTATTACTAGGTCACAAAATAGAATGAGATCTTACCATCTGGGACAACATGGATGGACCTAGAGGGTATAACAGTAAGTAAAATAAGTAAGTCAGAGAAAGACAAGTACCATTCTCTGTAGAATTTTAGAAACAAAACAAATAAAGTTAAAGAAAATAGACTCTTAAATACAGAGAACAAACTGGTAGTTATCAGAGTGGAGGTGGGAGAGTGAGTGAAATAAATAAAGGTTTTATTTTTTTTGGAAGATTTTATTTATTTATTTGACACAGAGAGAGATCACAAGTAGGCAGAGAGGCAGGCAGAGAGAGAGGGAAGCAGGCTCCCTGCTCAGCAGGGAGCCTGATGTGGGGCTTGGTACTCTGACCCTGGGATCATGACCTGAGCCAAAGTAAGAGGCTTAACCCACTGAGCCACCCAGGTGCCCCAAGAGTACACTTATACTGATGAGAACTGAGAAATGCATAGAATTGTTGAATCATTATATTGTACACCTAAAGCTAATATAACATTGTATGTTAATTATACTTGATTTTGTTTTCAAGTAAAAAACACCAACAGCAACAACACAAATATACTAAAAACAACAACATTACTGCTCCTGGAGATCAGAAACGCCCATATCAATAGTGTTATTTAGCATTGGAGTGGCAAAAGTATGACATTCAAAGATGCGAACCAGGAATAAATCAGACTTGGCCAGAGAAAAAGCAATGGTCAAAGCAGACGGGGAGAAAGGAGTGTGAGAGAGGAAGGATAGGTACAAAAGGGAGCAAGGGTATCTGAGGCAGCCAATATGTACAATGAGAAAACATTATCTTAAAATACAACGGGAATAAATGTTTCTGTATATTTGTGTCTGCAACGTGGGAATATGGATGAACTGCCTACTCTCTTTTGAGTCCCAGGACACTTTTTTTTTTTTTTAACTGTGATTATTATCATCATATGTTGAAATAGCATACTAACCTTAATTTGGTGACTATTAATTAAGAAAGCATACATATAGTTTTCTTAATTTAATAAACTCTAACAATGACTTAATTTTTTAGAACTGAGATTTTGTGTTGAATTCTTGAGGTATTTACAAAATCTCTCTCTCTCTCTCTATATATATATATATATACCTTTGCAAATAGCAGAAGTTTAGTAGGTTGGTACTTCTGTTTTTCCTGAACTTGTACCTGATGTAAATTCTGGAGGAATGCCATGGAATATGAGAAAACAATTAATCCATGTATTATCTGCTTTTAATATGTAAGCAGCAAGTATAATTTTCAACAGCAGCATGAAATAGTTTAATGACCTGAATGGTTTCTAATTCGGTAATTAGCCTCATTAACCAAATGGTTTATTTATTCTTTCCAAGGTATATGTTCTTTATTTTTGCCTATCTTTTCTGTTTCCTGGGAAGAGCTACCCTCTCCATACATTGGAATTTCTACTCTGTAAAGGGTTTATAATATACATCTGTTCAAACTTTTTTTGAGACTGTTAAGGACTTTCTACTGATAGGCAGAAATAAATAGAACGTTCAATATCTGGCCACATCTTACCCGAAACACCAAATGAACTGCTTGTGTTTTAAACCAGTGTTGACAAAAGAAGGAAAGAAAAAAGGAAGGAAGGAAGGAAGGGAGGGGAGAAACCCAGGATAGGTAAGAGAAATCTTCATCCAAATGCATTTTATATTTATAGATCTGGAATAGCCCAGAGGACCACAGGGGGATGGAGGGAAAACTGAAAGGGAAGGAATCAGAGAGGGAGGCAAACTATGGGAGACTCTGGACTCTGGGAAACAAACAGGGGGTTACAGAAGAAAGGAGGGTGGGGGGATGAGGAAACAGAGTTGTGGGTATGAAGGAGAGTACGTCTTGGGATGAGAACCAGATGTTATATGCAACTATTGAATCGCTGAACACTACATCAAAAACTAACGATATACTACATGTTGGTTAACTGAACAAACTAATAAAAAGTTAAACATTAAAAACAAAACAAAAAACAAGCATTTTATTTCAATAATGTTTTGGGATTCCTGGCTGAAAAGCCTTAATTGATCATCTGAATGGATTGTGGTCATGTCTTCAAGTTAAAGATCCAGGGAAGAATAATTATGTTTCTTTTGCTAGATATGTCTCATTCTGCCACCACAAGTAACCTTATCTTGCAGTATCAAAGCAATTTCTTTCTTTCTCCATTTTTTCCCCTTCCTTGGGAATTCTAATTTGTCTAGGCTGTGGTAAATACTATTAGTAAAGTCATATATAATTTTAAGAGTGGAAAGTAACCTGCCACATCTCATCTAGCTCACACCCTGTAACGTGCTCAGTGAATGACTGCATATGTTTATCCATTATCAAGACTTGTCAGTAACTTAGGATGAAGGTTGGTAGTAGAATAAGATGTGGATTTTTAATAATGTTACATCACAGCATTCATATATTTAGCAGCAGGAGAAAAAGGTATGCAAACATAATTTTCAGGAAAGCGAATCAGTTCAGGTCAAATACCTGTGTGATAAGTAGCAATCCAGAAATGTTGATAAAACAGTCAGTCAGCAAATTATATACTTTTTAAAAATATAGTAGATTTTATGCCCTAAGCTCATGCAGTTCTTATAACCTCAGAAGCCACAGATCCCATAACCCCAAAGCACTTCAGAACTTTAGAATAAGATCAGGAAATGTCATCCTCTGTTAATAAAATTGATAGATTTTACCATACAATGTGATTGACCATCAATAGCCTCGCCTTTCCTAGAAGGTTGAATGGTATTGCTCATACTGATAAAGAGGCCAACAGCTACTTGACATCAGGTTGAGACATGCTGCCATTAGATTTGATAGGCAGTGTGAATGATGCAAAGCAACAACAACAACAAAAAATTACAACCTATTCAGCTGTACTATTACTCAAATAACAACTGATGCTCCTTAGTAACTAATTTCTAACAGTTTCAGAAAGCACAAATTTAACCAATTTAACCAAAAGAGAGAGTTTGTACATACAAAATGTTCAGTGTGAATGATCTAGTCTTAAATTTCTTTCTTAGTGGAGAGGGGAAATTCATACAATCAAACTAGCTTGTTTGATTATCTAACTCTCCTTTCCCCAGTTACACTTGCAAATAATGCAGTTGGTCTTCAAGTATGCTTATTTAGTTGTTTACTAGGATAGTGCCTCAGGCAAATATGTTTGCATTTTGGTTGATATATTAATCTACTTTGGCTTGGGTACTTCATCTAAGTTTGCTTATAGTGATCAAGTTCTTAGATATTTATTTACTTAGGCAAGCAATATAGTAACATTTCAGTATCTCAAACGCTGTATGTAGAATGTGGACTCTATACTAAGGATAACCATTCCTATTTACTTTGAGCAGTCTGGTATGTATTTGTTTAAAGATTTTATTTATTTATTTGACAGAGGGAGAGACAGCAAGAGCAGGAACACAAGTGGGGGAGTGGGAGAGGGAAAGCAGGCTTCCCACCAAGCAGAGAGCCCGTTGCAGGGCTTGATACCAGGACACTGAGGAGAAGGCAGACACTTAATGACTGAGCCACCCCAGTGCCCTCTTTTGACCATGATATTCTCTTCTTTCTCTCATGCCCATTAGTCAATAATCTTTGATTCAGCACCAATTACATAAATGAAACTCTACTAGTTTTGTGAGAAACAAAAAATTCGAGGATTCTTGTCATTTTTATGTGTTTCAAAGTATTCTATATAAATGGTTTTATTATACTCAAAATAATCCAAAGAAGTTCAAAAAGTATTTATAATCCCTTTTTAAAAAAATTATCTAAATTCCAGTTAGGTTTTTTTTTTCCTTTTTGCTTTGTTATATGTTTTTTTTTTTCTTTTTATAATTTTTTATTTTTTATAAACATATATTTTTATCCCCAGGGGTACAGGTCTGTGAATCACCAGGTTTACACACTTCACAGCACTCACCAAATCACATACCCTCCCTAATGTCCATAATCCCACCCCCCTTCTCCCAAACCCCCTCCCCCCGGCAACCCTCAGTTTGTTTTGTGAGATTAAGAGTCACTTATGGTTTGTCTCCCTCCCAATCCCATCTTGTTTCATTTATTCTTCTTCTACCCACTTAAGCCTCCATGTTGCATCACCACTTCCTCATATCAGGGAGATCATATGATAGTTGTCTTTCTCTGCTTGACTTATTTCGCTAAGCATGATATGCTCTAGTTCCATCCATGTTGTAGCAAATGGCAAGATTTCATTTCTTTTGATGGCTGCATAGTATTCCATTGTGTATATATACCACATCTTCTTGATCCATTCATCTGTTGATGGACATCTAGGTTCTTTCCATAGTTTGGCTATTGTGGACATTGCTGCTATAAACATTCGGGTGCACGTGCCCCTTTGGATCACTACATTTGTATCTTTAGGGTAAATACCCAATAGTGCAATTGCTGGGTCATAGGGCAGTTCTATTTTCAACATTTTTGAGGAACCTCCATGCTGTTTTCCAGAGTGGCTGCACCAGCTTGCATTCCCACCAACAGTGTAGGAGGGTTCCCCTTTCTCCGCATCCTCGCCAGCATCTGTCATTTCCTGACTTGTTGATTTTAGCCATTCTGACTGGTGTGAGGTGATATCTCATTGTGGTTTTGATTTGTATTTCCCTGATGCCGAGTGATATGGAGCACTTTTTCATGTGTCTGTTCGCCATCTGGATGTCTTCTTTGCAGAAATGTCTGTTCATGTCCTCTGCCCATTTCTCGATTGGATTATTTGTTCTTTGGGTGTTGAGTTTGCTAAGTTCTTTATAGATTCTGGACACTAGTCCTTTATCTGATATGTCGTTTGCAAATATCTTCTAAAGCCACATCAGTAGACTGTAATAGAGCTGGGGCAAACAACAACAACAAATCCCCCAAAAGGCTCTGGTCTTTATTTCCCCACCACACATTCAGCAAAACAAGAAAAACACAAGTAACAATACATCTTATAATATGATGATGGATCTCTAATATCCTTATAGAAAATAAGTTTAAGTTAAATAACAAGTTTTTCAAATATTTTGAAATATTTTCAAGCATTTCCTTGGTAACATTAATCTGTGTGTATACAAGATAATTAAACAAAGATTATTTCTTGTGATTAGACCCACAATGGCAGCACTCCATCATTGTGGAGTGACGAAGTTGCACTAGATTTTATTGGTGTTCTTGCCACTGTGCTGACTAAAGAACTTACTAATTACAGTCTCATTCTGACCTGCTTCCTGCAGAATCCTAGGGGCAAGGTGAAACACATCACTCTTCCTATTAATACTGATGTTGGCTATAAATGCTGACTTTCTACAAAAGAAACATTTTCACTGGCAAGAGAATTCATGTTGCTGGCTTGGATTTGCTCCCTCATGCCACCTTGGCTGGCCATTCCTCTTCTTTCCTTTTCACGCTTCATTATAAACTGCTCACACGGAATTAAACTACACAGAAAGTTTTGATGATTCTTCCACTGTCAAGCTTTTCTCCACACACTCTATATACTCTTGGCTCTTCCCAGCCAAAAATCAAATCTCTCCTTCATTCTTTTCCATCTGCTGTTGGTTTGTCTTTTGAGTTTCCTCACAAAGAACAACTGGACTTCCCTTATAGATTCCCCAACAACCATCTACCCCTCAGTTAAGTCCACATACTTAAACACAATTTTTTATATATCTTCTTGGTTTATAGTATACATTTAGTTACATTACACACAAACACACACACACACACAATTTGTGCACACACACACACATATCAAAAATATGTTACTATCAAGACCAACACCATCACGAGACCAATACAAAGCATGGCAAAAATAAAGCCTATAAGCCAGTAAATGATATAAAAAACAAAGACCTTGAGGTCAAAAGAAAAACATAATATGAACTGGAATAGAAAACTGAAGTTTAGGGAGGTGAAATTTCACTTTAGCATTGAAAAAAATCAGTAGAATATGAAAAGGTGGGAAAGGGAGAAATAGGGCAGTCTTAGAGAGAAATTTATAAGCAGTTTGGTTAATTGATTATTTTGAACTAGCCTGTATATTTAAATAATTATATTCAGATACACTTTGCATGGTAAACGGACTAGTCTGAATGAATCAGAGTCTGCATGACAGATAATTGAATGGCTAGGTTGGAAATTTAGAATAGTGACAGTCTATAAAGTAATTAAATGCCAACAGGAGAATTTGCTGACTATTACATGTCAGGTATTGGGGAAACAAGATGAAAAAGGCATGCCCCTGAATATTTTCAGTTTAATGGAAAAGAGAAGCATATGCAAAAACAAAAGTAAACTGCTATAGGAGAATGGAGGTGTTACGGAGTGACACAAAGATTAGTTCATAAGGATGAGTAGAAATTCATTAGGTAGAAGAAACAAAGAAGAATATTCTAGGTGAAGAGGAATTCTTCTATGTAGATAAGACTAGTAGCAGGTAAATTAAGTTGGGAAGAATTAGTAAAATCCTAAAATCCTGAAGAAGATATATATGGAAAAGGAGAATGAGAACTTGTGGAAGGCCATTTCCTCCTCCATAATTTTTACTAAAACTTCATATTCATGTAAGCCAATTCTTCCATAAGATTTTTAAAACTCATTTGGCAATCCTCTCCCACTTGAATTAGGGAACAATGGTCTTCATTCTTCATACGTTCTTATTTGAACATGCCATATGCAAAGAAAATTTAAGTCATACAGGTCAAGGCCAGAAAGAAAAAAAAAAAGGTTAAATAACCCATTAATACAGCCTCTAAGCTATTGAAAACCCTAGAAGTAGGAAAAGTACAAAGTAATTACTTCATTCCAGGATCTTTTTGAACATGCATGCAAATGTTTCAGTTATCTTCTCCACTTCCCATATTTCCATGCTCCCTGGAAGGGTAAAAATGTGGAAGAGGAAAAGAACTAAAATAGTATCCTCTCAAGATGACTCCTTATGTCGTGGTTTCTGCGCTAACTAGTGCTCAAATAAAATAAGTCAGACCACAAAGAATAATTGAAAGGACTATTCAAATCTTTATATAGTCACATCCTCCAGAATGACGTGTTATACTTTCCCTTGGCTCATTCTGTGGCTTAGCGTTTTCTTACATAAAACCAGTGTAGTGTCTGGCTTTTGTTTGCTTTTCCCTCAACCACTCTTGATTCAGTTATCAAATATGTGTTGCTATTAAGAACCAGATGAAAGGGGTGCCTGGGTGGCTCAGTGGGTTAAGCCTCTGCCTTTGGCTCAGGTCCTGATCCCAGGATCCTGGGATCAAACTCTGCAACTGGTTCTCCACTCAGCGGGGAGCCTGCCCCCCACCACCGGCCTGCCTCTCTGCCTGCTTGTGATCTCTTTCTGTCAAACAAATAAAATCTTAAAAAAAAAAAAGAGAGGCAGATAGAAAATGATACTCATAATTTAAATCTTTCTTTTTTCCTTTCATTTATAAAGCAAAGAAACTTTGTGTTGGATAAGATCTATTTTAATTATCCAAAACATACAGCATACAATGATTAAGGGTATTAAATATGTAATCATATATTATTTGCCTTGAAAACATATACAATTATTCATGTATCACTGAGCCTAAAATATTTTAATCTATCTAATGAAGACAATCATATCTTTATCTTATACATTTATAAGGGTTTAGATGAAAATGTGTAAAACTACAAACATATGTATAAATACATAACTGTGTATGTGTTTAGTAATGATATGAGCGTTCTATGGGCTTGAGTCTTCTAGGAAACAGATGACAAGAATGAATTGGAAGTGGCAAATATTTATTTAGTGGAAGACAGATGAGAAGAAACAGACATTAGGCATGGAAAGCCTAAGGACCACAGTTCAAGGCTGACACATGTAAAAGGAGAGGAGGAAGGAGGGTGGATTGGGTAGGAAGGGCCTCAGACTGTAGCTCAGCTCTGAGACAATGTCTGAGAGACCAAAAAATGGGAGCTGCAATGCAAACGTTCCCTATTAGAAGAGTCCATGCTGGACAGAAGTGGCAGGCTAAAAAGAACTGTGTGTTTGGTCTTTGGCCTTTAGCTCTAAAAGAGCAAGAGCAGAATCCTGCAGTGGATCCTGAAGGCGCTTCAGCGGGAGCTTCTCAGCTAACTGCACTCCCTACAGTGCAGAAACTGCACTTCCCTATTAGTGAGATGCATTTCCATGGCTGTCACTTATATTTGGAAAGAAGCCAAAAACTATGAGTAGTATTCACGCCATTATTGCTCAATAGTCCTGCCCATCCTATTATTGATAGATAAAATTCTAAAACTTTCAGTTTTTTGGAATATTTCTAAAACATGGTAGAATTTTTAAAAAATGTTCTTAAACATTCTTTTTTGCTTGACATCTAAGAAGAAACTGTCAGTACTCTGCAAACACTCATCTGCTTAGGTTTCTCCTTTCAACTGCATAATATCCTTCAGGTATGGATTCTGTGGTCAGGTCACAATTCAGTTGAGAGCCATTCTAAATTCCCTTTTAATAAAACATCATGCATTTCAGTATGATAAAAATGGTGTATTCAAAAAGGACCTGTGTCCTACATATGCTGAAATCTTATTTAATATGTGCACGCATATACACACAGAAGTATAAAGTTATGCTTCCTTGTAAATTCCATTGAATTGTAATCCATCAGTAGTCTGTCAAATACAGTCGACAACAAGTTATTTGTCTGCTACAAAAGGGCATAAACCAATTGGCAAGTAAAGTAGGCCTATAGGGATAGTAAAACCCTTTTGACCTTGCAGAGAAGAAAGGAGGGTGGAGAGAATTGCTGATTCACGAAGGAAAACCTTCCTGAAGAGTTGAGTGCTCAGGTTAAACTTCCCTTCCAGGCAGCACTAATTTGGCTGACAGATACCAAGCCATAGTTAATCTAAACTGACACTGACCTTGCTGGCATTACCTGCAAAATTCCCTCATACAAATTTTCCTCAAATAATTATTCCAATGCTTTATACATATAAAAGCTGTCCATCAACAAAGCCAGGGGTGTTTAATTTTCCTCCAGCTAAAATTCACCAGTCATTTGCTACTGAGGACAGAAAATTTCAGCTAGACTTTGAAAGTTTTGATTTTGTAGGGAAAAACAATGGTGAAATGGAAAATCATACATTTATTATATGGGAACTACTTTATAATTCTGGAAGTTGTAGATGACCACTAGAGATGCAAAATAATTATAGTATACATATATGTAAGTGAATTCTGTATTGTAGAGGAATAACCGTTCCTCCATGTGAAAAAATGATATTGTCTGCATTTGTATATTCATTTTGAAATTCCTGGTCTATAAATACGTCTGTTCTTCAGATTTGCTTTTGAAATGGTTCTAATATCTGCATGTTTCCCTCACTAATTAATGAGCTAAACAAAATTTTTAACATGTGTTCATTTTTGTATCTGCTTGAGCGTCTTATATTATCTTAAAACAAAAATCTTTGGGGCACCTTGGTGGTTCATCATTTAAGCGTCCAACTCTTGGTTTTGATCAGCTCAGGTCATGATCTCAGGGTCATGGGACTGAGCGCTGCTCAGTACAGAGTCAGCTTCATATTCTCTCTCCCTCTCATTCTCTCTTTCAAATAAATAAGTAAAATCTTTAATAAATATATGTATACAATATGTATGTTTTAAATATCACATATTCATGAATATCCATTATCTTTTTGAATGGCTTCTTTATATAAAACCCAATTTTAATTCATAGAGCTGTATATGTTTAATACACTTTCATTTATTCACTTCTTCATTTTTTAATTGAACATCTAATATATTCCTGATACAGTGCTAGTATACTGGGAATTCACTGATAATTATATTATGTGACGCAAATCCTGCTATGATGTGGTCAGCTAAGATTTTCACATAGGAATTATATCTTTTAAACAGATAAATTACAATGCAATAGTTAATTGTTAAAGAGGAGTAAAGAACAAAATCCTTTAAAAGGAGAAGAAAATAAGGTGAAACAGTCAATTTGCTTTAGGGTCTTTGGAAAAGTTATAAAATATGATGTGAAATTAAAAATAATTTTTGATGGCTGCATAGTATTCCATTGTGTATATATACCATCAAAAATTAAATGAAATCTTGCCATTTGCAACAACATGGATGGAACTAGAGCGTATCATGCTTAGCGAAATAAGTCAAGCAGAGAAAGACAACTATCATATGATCTCCCTGATATGAGGAAGTGGTGATGCAACATGGAGGCTTAAGTGGGTAGAAGAAGAATAAATGAAACAAGATGGGATTGGGAGGGAGACAAACCATAAGTGACTCTTAATCTCACAAAACAAACTGAGGGTTGCCGGGGGGAGGGGGTTTGGGAGAAGGGGGTGGGATTATGGACATTGGGGAGGGTATGTGCTTTGGTGAGTGCTGTGAAGTGTGTAAACCTGGTGATTCACAGACCTGTACCCCTGGGGATAAAAATATATGTTTATAAAAAATAAATTAAAAAAAAAATAATAATAATTTTTGAAAATACTATTTGATTGGAGAGGTGAGAGGGCACTGCAGACACGGTGCATGGGTATACAATATACCCACTGTGTATTTGTCCTTTAAAGTACCAGAGAGGTTAAGTGAATTGTAAAATGTCACACAGCTGGTAAGAGTGAGAACTAAAGTTTTACCATTTCTATTCTTCCTTCCTCAAGAGAATCTTGACATTCAAGGTGCATAAGAAATCAGAGCAGACACTGGAACACTCTAAGTGTAAAAACACAAATAATAGTTGTAGAGCTAGGTGGTGTGATAATTTTCTAAGGCAACCACAACAAAATACCACAGACTGGGTGGCTTCAACAACAGATACTAATTTTCTCACGCTAGCTGATGTCAGAAGTCTGAGATCAACATATTGGCAGGGTAGATTTCATTCTGAGGCCTCTCTGCTTGGCTGATAGATAGTCTTCTACCTCTTATCCTCGTGTCTTCACATGGTCTTTCCTTTGCGCTCATGCTTCCATAGTGTCTTTTTGTGTGTCTTATTATTTTTTTTTCCTTAAAAGGACACTGTCATATCGGATCAGAGCCACCTAATGGCCTTGTTTTAACCTCATCTTTTTAAAGATCCTATCTGTAAATACAGTCACACTCTGAATAGGGACTACTGCTTTAACATGAGATTGGGGGTGGGCACAATTCAGTATTTGGCACTTGGTTTATTCACACAGTGTGGAAAAAAAAGAGTTAAATCAATTAAGAAGGTAAATGGTAGAAATAGTCTATAACCCATTTGTTCTGAAAAGTCTAGACCCTCATCAATTCCTGGAGAAAAGACTGCAATTAACAGTGGTATTTGCTCTTGGTGGAGGGTTAATAAATGCAAGAAGATTCAAATATTTCCAGGGAGGCCATCCAGAGAAATTACCCCACTGTAAGTTCCCACAGTGCCATGGGGAATTATGTCAGTCATGAGTTACAACCAGCAAGGATTGTAAATGGAAGCCTCATTTATTTTACAATTTACCTAAAGTCTAGTCCTATAAGAGGAAAATTTTTCAAGTTGAAAACAGGAAAATTATATTTGTTTCACTTTATCTGAAGAACAGTCTACAAATGGCATTTTGTTTCTAATATACTTCTCTTAAAACTTCTCAAACTTCACATGCTTTGGGTCTATAAACACAGTTTGTTTCTTTAAAAAAAATAACTGGGGCACCTGGCTAGCTCAGTCAGTAGAGCATACAACTCTTGATCTCAGGGTTGTAAGCTTTGACCCCCACACTTAAAGAAGTGACCCCCACACTGTAGAGATTTACTTACAAAAAATAACATCTTTAAAAAAGTTTAACTGTTGTTCTCTGAAGTTATTATGACAAAAGAACCACTTGTTCGTAAGCACTGTCAAGCCAGTCGCTCAATTAAACTTTATTCCTAGCTTCATTGAAGTATAACTGACAAATTAAAAAAATGCATATATTGAAGGTGTACAAGTAAGGTTTTGATATGCATAGTAAAATACTTACAATCAAGCTAATTAACATATTCATTACCTCATAGATACTTTTTTGTGTGAGAACATTTAAGATCTACTTTTTTAGTAAATTTCAAGTATACAATACAGTGTTACTAACTATAGTTACTGTGCTTTACATTAGATCTCCAGAGTTTATTTATCCTGCATAGCTGAAACTTTATACCCTTTATTCAATATTTCCCCATTTCTCCTATCACACAGGGCCCTGGTAACCACCATTCTACTCTCTGCTTCCACATATAGATGAGATGAAGTAGAATTTATCTTTATTTGTTTGGCCTATTTCACTTAGCATATTCTCTAGGTTCATCTACGTTGTCTCAAAGAGCAAAATTACCTTCTTTTTTCAGGCTGAATAATATTCTATTGGATAGATAGATACGTGTCACATTTTATTTATCCATTCATCTGTCCATGGAGTTGTAGGTTGTTTACATGTCTTAACTACTGTGAATACTGCAATGAACATAGAAGTGCAGATATCTCTCTGAGATATCGATCTCCTTTCTTTTGAATATATGCCTAGAAGTGAGATTGCTGGGTCATATAGTTTTATTATTCATTTTTTGAGAAATCTTCATATTACTTTGCATAATAGTTGTTCCAGTTTACAATCCCACCAAGAGTGTACAAGAGTTCCCTTTTTATTCACATCTGCACAAATATTATGTTTTGTCTTCTGATAATATCCATTTTAACAGGTGTTAGGTGATAATTCATTGTGATTTTGATTTGTATTTCCCAGAGCATTAGTTAAGCAACTTATTACATACATGTTGGCCATATGTATATCTTCTAATGAAAAATTCCTATTTCAATTCTTTGCCCATTTTTAATCATATTACTTGTGGTTTTTTGCTATTGAATTAAATTCCTTATACATTATGGATTTTAACCACTTATCAGATGTATGATTGCAAATATTTGCAGCCATTTCATAAATCGTCTCTTCACGATTATGGTTATTTCTTTTTCTGTGCAGAAGCTTTTCTTCTGAAACAATCCTATTTGTCGTATTTACTTACATTGCCTGTGCTTTGGGGGTCATATCCAAACAATCATGTCCAGACTAGTGATGAGATTTGTTTCTTATGTTTTCTTCCAGTAGTTTTATAGTTGAGATCTTATGTTTAAGACCTTAATTCATCTTGAGTTCATTTTTTATACAGTGTGAGATAAAGGTCCAGTTTCATTCTTCTGCATGTAGATGTACAGTTTTTCTTCCAATACCATTTACTGAAGAGACTCTCCTTTCCCTATTGCATAATCTTGGCACCCTTGCAGATCAACTGATTATAAATGTATGGATTTATGTCAGGGTTCCCTATTTTGTCCAGCTACTCCATGTGTCTTTTTTTTGTACCATTACTGTATTGTTTGGGTAACTATAGCTTTGTGGTATCTTTTGAAATGAAGCAGTATGATACCTCCAGCTCTGTTCTTGCTCAAGATCGCTTTGATTATTTGGGGTCTTTTATAGTTCATCTGGAGCTATACGGAATGAGGATTCTTTTTTCTATTTTTATGAAAAATGTTTAATTGGAATTTCGATAGAAATTGCATTGAATCTGTAGATAGCTTCGGGTAGCATGGACATTTTAACATTAATTCTTCCAATTCATAAATGCAGAATATTTTCCCCTTTGTTTCTTCTTCAATTTCTTTCATAATTTTTGATAGTTTCCACTGTATGGCTCTACTTATCCTTGGTTAAATTTATTCTTAAGTATATGATTGTTTTTAATGTTATTGTAAATGAAACTTTTTAAAGTTTTTATTTAAATTCCAGTTAGTTAATACAGTGTAATATTAGTTTCAGGTGTACAATTTAGTGACCCAATGCTTACATACAACACCCAGTTCTCATCAAAGTATAATCTTTAATCCCTATTACCCATTAAACCCATCCCCCACCTGCCTCCCCTCCAGTAATCCTCATTTTGTTTTCTATAAGTTAAGGGTATTTCTTGGTTTGCCTCTCTCTTTATTTTTTCTCTTTGCTCATTTGCTTAGTTTCTTAAATTGCATGTGTGAGTGAAATCATATGGTATTTGTCTTTCTTTGACTTATTTTCTTAACATAATACTCTCTTGTTCTATTCATGTCATTACAAATGGTAAGATGTTATTCTTTTTTATGACTGGGTAATATTCCATTATCTATCTCTCTGTCTATCCATCCCACATTTTCACACATTAATCAGTCAATGGGCATTTGGACTGTTTCCATAATTTGGCTGTTGGAGATAAAGCTGCTATAAACATCATGGTCAAGAATTAGTATTTTTGTTTTCTTTGGGTAAATAGTAGTGCAATTGCTATATTGTAGGGTAGTTCTATTTTTCATTTTTTTAAGGAAACTCCATAATATTTGACTACACCAGTTTGTATTCCCACCAGCAATGCAGGAGAGTTCCCATTTCTTCACATACTCACCACCATCTGATGTTTCTTATGTTGCTGATTTTAGCCATTCTGACAAATGTGAGGTGATATAGCTCACATTTTATTTTTCATTTTATTTTATTGTATTTTATTTTCAGTGTTCCAACATTCATTGTTTATGCACCATACCCAGTGCTCCATGCAGTACGTTCCCTCCATAATATCCACCACCAGGCTTACCCAAGCCCCCACTCCCTCCCCTCCAAAACCCTCACTTTGTTTCTCAGACTCTAGTTTCTCATGGTTTGTCTCCCCCTCCAATTTCCCCCAACTCACTTCTCTGCTCCATCTCCCAATGTCCTCTGTGTTATTCCTTATGCTCCACAAGTAAGTGAAACCATATGATACTTTACCCTCTCTGCTTGACTTATTTCACTCGGCATCATCTCTTCCAGTCCTGCCCATGTTGATAAGAAAGTTGGGTATTCATCCTTTCTGTTGGAAGTATAATATTCCATAGTGTATATGGACCAAATCTTCTTTATCCATTCGTCCATTGAAGGGCATCTTGGTTCTTTCCACAGTTTGGCGACTGGGGCCATTGCTGCTATGAACATTGGGGTACAGATGGCCCTTCTTTTCACTACATCTGTATCTTTAGGGTAAATACCTAGTAGTGCAATTGCAGGATCCTAGGGAAGCTCTATTTTTAATTTTTTAAGGAATCTCCACACCATTTTCCAAAGTGGCTGCACCAATTTGCATTCCCACCAATAGTGTAAGAGGGTTCCCCTTTCTCCACATCCTCTCCAACACATGTTGTTTACTGTCTTGTTAATTTTGGCCATTTTAACTGGTGTAAGGTGGTATCTCAATGTGGTTTCGATTTGAATCTCTCTGATGGCTAATGATAATGAACATTTTTTCATGTTTCTATTAGTTATTTGGAGCGGTGTCTGTTCATGTCTTCTGCCCATTTTTTGATGTGATTATCTGTTTTGTGTGTATTGAGTTTGAGCAATTCTTTATAGATCTTGGATATCAGCCCTTTGTCTATGGTGTCATTTTCAAATATCTTCTCCCATTCTGTGTGTTAGCTTTTTTGTTTTGTTGACTGTTTCCTTTGCTGTGCTCACAACAATTTTGATTGTGTTTCCCTGATGATGAGTGATATTGAGCATCTTTTCATTTGTCTGTCATCCACCTGTATGTCTTATTTGGGAAAATGTCTATTCATCTCTTCTGCTCGTTTTTAAATTACATTTGATATGTCACATTTATTGATTTGCATTTTTGAACCATCATTGCACCAGGAATAAATCCCCCTTGATCATAATATATGATCCATTTAATGTGCTATTAAATTCCACTTACTAATATTTTGTTTATGATTTTTACATCTATGTTCATCACAGATATTGGCCTATAATTTCTTATTGTATCCTGTCTAGTCTTGAAATCACAGTAATGTTGGCCTCATAACATGAGTTTGGAATTTTTTCCTCCCCTTCTACATTTTTGGAAGAACTTGAGAAGAATTAATATTAATGTTCCCTCAAATGTTTGGTAGAATTCACCCATTAAGCCATTTCATCCTAGTGTTTACTTTACTGGGTGTTTTTTTAATAGCCATTGTTCTTTTTTGTTGTGGTTGGGTGTTTATTGATTATTAATTCAATCTCCTTACTTGTTGTTAGTTTGTTTTCTTCACGATTTAGTCTTTGTATGTTGTATGTTTCTAGAAATTTATCCATTTCTACTATGTTATCCAATTTGTTGGCATAATTGGACCATGAGAACCTGTTATGATCTTTTGTATTACTGTGCTATTGGCTATAATGTCCTCCTCTTTCACCTACAATTTTATTTGAGTACTCTTTTTTTTTTTTTTAAAGATTTTATTTATTTATTTGACAGAGAGAAATCACAAGTAGTCGGAGAGGCAGGCAGAGAGAGAGAGAGGGAAGCAGGCTCCCCACTGAGCAGAGAGCCCGATGCGGGACTCGATCCCAGGACCCTGAGATCATGACCTGAGCCGAAGGCAGTGGCTTAACCCACTGAGCCACCCAGGCGCCCTGAGTACTCTTTTTTTTTTTTTTTTCCATAGATTATAGCTGAAGTTTTGTTAATTCCTTTTTAAAAAGCCAGCTCTTTCTATTGTTTTTTTCTATTATTTATTTCATATATTTCTTCAGTAATCTATTATTTCCATTCTGCTGCTAACTTTGAACTTAGATTGTTCTTTTTGTAGTTTCTTGAGGTATAGAGTTAGGTTGTTTATTTGAGGCTCTTTTCTGAATTTGCCATTTATTAAA
The DNA here is from genome assembly GCF_011764305.1 of Mustela putorius furo. Classification (NCBI taxonomy): domain Eukaryota; kingdom Metazoa; phylum Chordata; class Mammalia; order Carnivora; family Mustelidae; genus Mustela; species Mustela putorius. Next base: position 5,508,718 of record NW_025421305.1, read on the forward strand.
CTTCCCTCTTAGAATGGCTTTTGTTCCATTCCATAGACACCCAAACACATTACATACCATGGTATGTTGTGTTTCCATTTCTATTTGTTTAAATATATAGATATAATTTTTCTTTTCATTCTCTCTCTTTTCTCTTGTGTTATTTTATTTGTTTTGTTTATGACCATACCACTCTGAACATACCACTCTCATCTGATTTTTTCTTTTGATTTCTTCTTTGATCCATTGGTTGTTTGTGAGTGTGCTGTTGTATCCCAGTCAGATGGCAAAGCTGGGAGTTCATTACACTTTCACTTTCCCAAGAGAGAAATGGGGGACTGAGGGATCTTTACTGGCTGAGCTTTGTTGCCATGGGGAAAGAACAATGCAGGTAAAGTAATATTATCCTTCTTACCCTCTTCAATGTGTCTGTTCTTGAGTTGTTGCTGTTGTTGTTCTGGTGGGGTGTTGAGAACTCTCCAATGGTCTGGGCTCCCACACAGGTACTCTAATCCATGGGTGGTTGTCAAAATTGTTTTTTCTGTAGGAGGAATAAAGACTGAAAACTCCACCATCTTGCTGACATCTCTTTAAAGAAACTAAAATTCACCCTTTAAGTTGTTTTCAGCATGATAAAAACAATACTGGGTACAAAGCATCACTCTTATGGACAATATTAGATCCATACAACATAATAAAAAATAATGTAATCTCACAGCTTCATAAGGTTTTTAACTCATTTCCAAGTTCCTATTACTTTACTTATGTTTTTACTGTAGGCAAATTTTATTTTATTGATTTTATGAGTAATTATAATTTAGAACTCTCAATACTTACAAAAAGAATAGACGAGTTTAGTATAAGCCATAACATGAAGTATTCAATTGTGTTCTTATATCTATTAAGAAAATATATAATAGCTTAATGATGTAATAACAATTCAACATCTATTTTAACCTTTTATAATTATTCATTGGATTCCTCAAATATAGAAAACATATTGTTAGTTTTTTACCAAGAAAATAAAGAGCAAGAAATAAAATTCCATCCTCCAGGAATTTGTAGTATATGTAAGAGATAAACAATACATAAGTACACAAATAAATATGTGAAGTATAGGTTTTGAATAAATATAGTGGAATAATAACATTTTACTTCATCCTTTCTTTCAAAGTCATCAAAAGTCACCAAAAGAATAAAAAAGAGAAAATTCATCTTTTGAAGTAAGGCCCCACTCATAGCCTCAAAGGAAATACTAAGTGCCTTGTTTGGAAATGTTTTGAATTTGGGAACAAAGACAGAATTAATCTTGCGAGCTAATACATACCTCTCAGACATTAAGGAGCATCTGTATTTCCCTGGAAGTAAACTACCCACTGAACGGGCTATTCAGTGATCCTACAATTAAAATAACTAAATGTAGTAGCATGGGTGAGCTGCTGTAATAGAGAGAATGTCCCTGTAGATACAGTATTTGATCACACTAAATGGAAAAGAGAGTGAAACAGGAGAAGACAGCTTATTTTCAATATCTATGGTGCATGCTTCTGATAGACTAAAGTGACAAAAATAAGTAGAATGAAGACAAGAAAACAGCAAATACCAGATAATAGTACTGAGTATTTGCTATAGTGGCATTAGAGTAAACCACTGCAATCTCATAAATGCTAAAAACTAGGTGAAAAACATCCCAGTGAATCTCACAGATTGGTGAAAACATGTTTAAAATCACAAACTTGAATCAAAATTATAGACGGTCTGCCTTTTACATAAAGATTCCTTATCATATAGCAATAATTATATAATGGTTGTAACAATTAGAAACAAATTTCCACAGCACCTATGTACATCAAAATGCCAGGGCTTGACCTAGCTTAACGTAGAATCAACACAAAAATCTATGCACAAAGGGAAAAATCAAGCTGGTTTCACCACCATTTATTTATTTATTTATTTATTGTATTTCTTTTTTTAAAATTAAATTAATTTATTTATTTTCAGAAAAGCAGTATTCATTATTTTTTTTTACCACACCCACTGCTCCATGCAATCTGTGCCCTCTTTTCAGTGTAACAGAATTCATTGTTTTTGCACCACACCCAGTGCTCCATGCAATACATGCACTCCTTAATACCCACCACCTGGCTCCCCCAACCTCCCACCCCACGCCCCTTCAAAACCCTCAGATTGTTTTTCAGAGTCCACAGTCTCTCATGGTTCACCTCCCCTTCCAATTTCCCTCAACTCCCTTCTCCTCTCCATCTCCCTATGTCTTCCATGTTATTTGTTATGCTCCACAAATAAGTGAAACCATATGATACTTGACTCTCTCTGCTTGACTTATTTCACTCAGGATAATCTCTTCTAGTCCCATCCATGTTGCTACAAAAGTTGGGTATTCATCTTTCTGATGGAGGCAGGTCCATAGTGTATATGGACCACATCTTTATCCATTCATCCGTTGAAGGGCATCTTGGTTCTTTCCACAGTTTGGCAACCGTGGCCATTGCTGCTATAAACATTGGGGTACAGATGGCCCTTCTTTTCACTACATCTGTATCTTTGGGGTGCCCAGTAGTGCAATTGTAGGCTCATAGGAAAGCTCTGTTTTTAATTTTTTAAGGAATCTCCATACTGTTCTCCAAAGTGGCTGCACCAACTTGCATTCCCACCAACAGTGTTAAGAGGGTTCTCCTTTCTCCACATCCTCTCCAACACACATTGTTTCCTGTCTTGCTGATTTTGGCCATTCTAACTGGTGTAAGGTGGTATCTCAATGTGGTTTTAATCTGAATCTCCCTGATGGCTAGTGATGATGAACATTTTTTCTTGTGTCTGATAGCCATCTGTATGTCTTCATTAGAGAAGTGTCTGTCCATGTCATCTGCCCATTGTTTGATATGATTATCTGTTTTGTGTGTGTTGATTTTGAGAAGTTCTTGATAGATCCTGGATATCAACCTTTTGTCTGTACTGTCACTTGCAAATATCTTCTCCCATTCCATGGATGGCCTCTTTATTTTGTTGACTATTTCCTTTGCTGTGCAGAAGCTTTTGATCTTGATGAAGTCCCCAAAGTTCATTTTCACTTTTTTTTCCTTTGCCTTTGGAGACATATCTTGAAAGAAGTTGCTGTGGTTTATATCTAAGAGGTTACTGCCTATGTTCTCCTCTAGGATTTTGATGAATTCCTGTCTCACATTGAGGTCTTTGATCCATTTCAAGTTTATCTTTGTCTACAGTGTAAGAGAATGGTTGAGTTTCATTCTTCTACATATGGCTGACTGGCTGCCATTTAAAGCTTCTAAGTGTGATGTGGTATTTGGAATGTTCTTAAAAAATGTGAATTAAGTCAAGTTGTCCTCTTTAGAAAGGCAAAAGATAGACATTTCAAAGCATCAGGGAATGTAATGCTATCTTGACAAATCTGCATAACAAATTCCATAACCCCCAAAAGCCACAGTATGAAGACATCTTTGATGATCCAGGCATTAGTGGTTGCAGTGTCAAGATAGGATATGAAATGTCCCAAAGATGTGAAATGTCCCACTTTAATGACTAAGTTTTTAGTTCTATAAGGTTATAATGGCAAATGAGACATTGATTTGAATCAAATAGTGATACAGGGCATTATGCTGCCATCATAGTACTTGGGAATTTACTTATCTAACCAAAATCGGAAGCTATTGAACTATGGTAGAAATTCTTTCTGCCTACCCCTCTACTCATGATCACTTTTATAGAAGTATGTCTTTGATTTTATTCAGTGCTGATGTGTTTAAACATCTCCATGTAGCTTATGACATTTGTTCTGTCTTATCTACCTCGACCTGTGACTAGCTGGCTGAAAATACCTTATTCAAATAATTTCTGAAGTGGATGGAGGTCAATCTCTGTGGTCTTCTTAAGGAGCCATTTTCTTGAGACAGAGCATTTGTAGCTTTAATTGTTCAGCATATAACAGATGGATAAGTACAAATTCTCGTATACAGGTACCTTGACTTCCCTGGCACATGTTACAAGTTTCCATGTTTGCCTTAGCTGTTCTAGACTTAAATCTTTTAACTGTACTGTTGTAACTTGCTGAATCTTCTCAACAAGGTATATCAATACTTCAATAAGTTCCTAAGACAAAAGATAAAAGAAGTCCCTCTGTAACAGGAGGTCACACCTGGCTAGAATACGGTGCCCATTACCTAGTCAAACACTAGGATAGATGATGCTGTGAAAGCATTTTGTAGATGTTATTTACTATCAATTAACTTTAAGTAAAGATTACTTCCCACCCTTCAACTAGGGTAATTCAGTTCCTGGGTTTCAAGTAAAAAATTGAATGTGTGTGCTGGGGTAAGGATTAAAGGGGAAGTTTCCACTCCTAAAAATTATTTAGAAAACCACTGCAGTAAACAGAGTATATTAAAAGGTAAGGCACAGGTCTGTCCAACTAGGAAAGGTCATTTGTATAAATGGCAAGGTCTAAGTGATCATGATCCAGCAAAGAGACTAAGATCCTCTGCAAATCTGGTAGGGTCATGAAAATCCCATGATGCATACTTCTCATTATCACTGGAGATGTTCCAGACTGCCTTCTGTTTCATTCATCTCTTCTGCTTCCCTATTTCTTCTATATCTTATCTTCCTGGCCCTGGAAACACAGTTGCCTCTATATTCATGCTTGTTTCTATATTCCAAGTTTTACCTAAGTCACTTTTATTTGTGAGGAACTATTTTGAATATTTACACCACTACAACTTCAGCATTTATGTTCCACTCCCTTTTATGCACTGTAGATATGAAATGCTTCAAGGGTTCTTTGTTCCAGCCCTTCAGGACCAACTGTCTAAACCTGTTCCCTGACACTTTAAACAACTTACTTCTTTAAAAAATTTTTAAAAAGAATTTTAAATTCTGAACATTTTTCAATTTGTTAGGAGAATGTACATAGCTTTTGGATACATGTTCAACTATCTTAACTACTTGAATTCATTTAATTGTATATTTCCCTTAAGATAATTCCCTTAAGATGTTGCTTAACAAATTGATGTAACTAATTCTTACATTCTTTTAACAGTGAAACATAAAGCCATTTTTTTCTCTTTTTGCTTTATTCATTATAAATCATGTTATTTGAAGTGACTTGGTTATTTGAAGCTGCTATCAGAAAGAATAGTTAATTTTTTCTTGTGCCTGTGATCACAAGTACCTTTCATTGACCACATTTCATAGCCAATTATTCATTGTTTCTGTTTCCTAGGGTTATAACTAATTCACTCAAATATTCTCATGGTCAACTTTTTCTCTTTCATTTTTTGTGTCTGACATACATCTTTAACGACCTTGTATTTTTTGGTTTAGTGTCTTAATATATTTATAAGTCTTATTAATTTTATAGATGTGTCTGATTTACAAAGTACAATTTACTAGCAATAAATCAGACACATACATAAAATTTTTATTGATAATTTATTAACATATGCATTTAGCAATTAAAAGAAATTTAATCACTATATGTATGTTCATCCGTAAAACGATCTCTTCTGCGTGCAAGTGTTGTGTGTGTGTGTGTGTGATGTGTGAGTTTAGATAAATGTTATCTTCATTTTCTTAGGAATCTCTTCAATCTTCATTGATTGGTTTAAATATTTTTCTATGTATACTTCCCTTAGAAATATAAAAGATGTCTTGCTTTCTACTCCCTCAATTGTGATTTTGTTTCTTCCTTTTGAGTATGCCATAAAATGCTAACTTCCCAAAATTGTTAGGTACCTTAAATCTATCCATTGATCTTTAGTTTATATTTTTGTTTTTGCATCTCCTATTAAGTTATGCTGTCTTAGGTTTGCAGGCATAGAATAATAAATTTATTTTATTGTTTTATTTGTAAAAATCCCAGTGTAATATTTGCTGTGCTAGCAAATCCTACAGTTAGTTGAAAATAAAAGCAACAACCACATCTCTAAATTCTAATTTTCCAATGGAATATAGTACATGCTGTTCCCAGTTGGACATTGTAATGTACCAACAATATTAATTTGGAAGTATTCCAAAGGTAGAATTACTCTAGCTCTTTCTTTGGTTTCTGGCTGCCAGATTTCTGTTTACCCCACACTGTACTTCGATTATGTGCACAGATCACTATTGCCATTTTACCATCTGATTGTGTAAAGCATTTCATTCTCTCTGCTGTTATAACTAATCCATCCATGCTTTGTAGCACCAGATGGTAGGCATCCACAGCCAGTCCTAGTTAATCTGCAAACGTTCTCCATGAATGCTCTATTTTTATTAGCATTTGGAAGACAGTAGATCAAGAAATCAACATTGCAGAACCTCACACATAGCCACCTTCAGTTAATACCAAATACGCTGATCAAGAGATTATAATGATGATCAGAAATTCATTTTGACTTGCTATCTTAAAGTTCAAATATTTGAAATCTAGTCCACCAGATTCCAGAGGATACATTTCTGGATACCTACACAAAAGTTTATATAAAAATAAACTATGTAATTTATTTAACAGTATCCCTGTTCATATCAAATGTGCACCTACTGGCTCTCTGAAACACTTGAAATTGTCTCCCCTATTTACCATCAATACTTGTTCTAGATGCCACTTGCTTTCTTATTTACCTCATTTGCTGCTTCAGGTCTCTGTTAATGGTATCCTGATGTTGATGATCTTGAAACCTACACAATTCTGTTGAAGTCGCCTAAATATTTTGCTACTGTTGTTGCTGCCGACTCAAAAGACACAGCAATTACAATAACTTTGAGTAGTTACTAGTATAAATCTATGATCTCTGTGTAGTCCATTAACAAGGCTATCTTCGGTATATCATGTGCCCCTAAAAATGCAGCCCACTCCTTTGACATTATTTTAGTTCAGGTAATAAACATCAAGTTCTGCATACACTTTTTAAAATTGTTTCTTAAATTGTTTTCAATTATTTTCTTGGAAATGTTTTTTTTTTCTTCCTCAAACAATTTATTTCCTATATACATACAGTGATTACTTTTTAATTAATTTATTTTTTTATTAATTTTTTATTTTTTATAAACATATATTTTTATCCCCAGGGGTACAGGTCTGTGAATCACCAGGTTTACACACTTCACAGCACTCACCAAAGCACATACCCTCCCCAATGTCCATAATCTCACCCCCTTCTCCCAAACCCCCCCCAGCAACCCTCAGTTTGTTATTTTTTAAAATACATATTCCCCTCTTCTTTCTGAATGCAGATGTAAGCCACAATGATTTCAGCAGGTTCACACTTCTCAAACCAATTCTCTAAATGCCTGTGTTGCAACTCCTAAAGGTAGAACAAGATACCCCCCAGACTAGGAGGATGCTTTGAAACATAGCTAGCAGAGGTCCCAGGAGTGTAGACTGCTCAAATGCCTCTCTGACTTTAAAGTGATGGCAAAGCCCCACTCCCTTTCCTCAGCAAAGACTGTCTAAATAGAAGTTAGCTACTCTCCAATGACATCTAGGGAAACAATTACAGCAGGCATCATGTATCAAGCTAGGAGGAAGGAAAGAAGGGCCAAAGTATTATTATTTCCTGTGCTCCTTCCACTAATGATGAGTTTCCTGTTCCTTATCCAGATCCTATTTTCTAGATTCTGGAGAGACAGCATCTTTATAATACAGATTCATACCTGTTTTGCCATAGCTGTCTTTGAGCCAGGCGGACTCTTAAAAGCAAGAAAAGTGAGAATGAATCTGGCCCCTTCTTTTCCTTTCTGCTTCAGTGTTTCCCTATCCTACCTCAGACCTCAGGCTGAGCACAAAATTGTCTCCATTTATCTTCAACAAGGAAGAAGAGATTTTAAAGCACAGGGAGTTTCTTAGCTTTGTCTGCATTCCTATAACCTTAACCAGAGCCTGGAGCTTATAGCCCTGGCTTAAGGATTCTGGCCTGAGAACCCAAGCCCTTCCAAGTCCTTAAACTTCTTTATTAAAGCTTTTCAAGCTTTAAAAAATAAACAGCAAGTTATTTTGGTCCAATACTTAAAATCCTTTAGTGATTCCTTTGCTTTATTTACAAGGGAATACAGGATCTCATCTCTGGAAGTCTCCATAGATCCCTACTAAACATTCTTCCTTCATCCTCTTATAATCTGTCCTTATGGATACACACATGTGTTTCTCCCTTTGTGGGTGAACAATGTCTAATGTGCATCCCCTTTGTCACTGCTTGGCAAAAATGCACCTCAACCCGAAGGTGTCAGTTGATGCTTCACTACTCCAGAAAACCTCCCAAGCCAAAGTGATATTTTCTTGCTTTATAGTGTCATAGTCTCTCCACTCTCTTAACTCTCGTCCTATTGTAGTTTATTATAAAATGTCATTTCTGCCACTGAAAATTTAAGTGTTCCTGACAGCAACAGGAATCTCTGTCTTCCTGACTAGAGTATTTCCTATACTTAGCATACAGTTCCTAATGCATATAGTGCTCCCTTCAAAAAATGTTAAATAAAAAAAGTTAAATAAATGAGTTAAATGGATCAATAAATAACTGATTCTGCTTGTTTACTTTATGACAACGTTGTTAACTTCTCATACCTGAATTCTGAATTTGGTATCCAACCTTTCCTGCTTAACTTCTACTGAAACTGCTGTCATGATTGCTGCTAAACCTCCACAGAGGCATGTAATAAAACAGCCCTTGAGTATTTTTTTATCTTATATTTGATCCATTCCCTTCGTCATACACCTCTAACATAAGCTCTAGGTAGATAAGTAAAGTTTGGGCTTAAGATTATTTCATTCTCTATTTCTTCTTAAATTTTATTTCTAATTGCCAAATCAAATCTTCCATAATTTCTATAATAAACAAGCCTAATCATGATACCTTTCTAACAACTGGGGGTGACATTTCAAACTCTAACATTTAGCTATAAATTATATATAGATAAATATCTAATTTTTTAAGCAGTTCAGTCAAAATTTCCTTCCATCTCTTTCTCTACCTATGGAAATCTGATCCTCTCTTTGATGCCACTCTTTTCTTATTGAGATATTTTCTGATCCCCATACCACATCTGTTTTCTACTTCCATGTTCTCCCCCACTCTATAGCTACTGATAAATTTACAAGTACTTTCAGTGCTTCAGAACTGATACACTTTACTAGAACTTACAGTTCTTTGAGAGTAGCAGCAATCTGGTTTCCATTTAATGTCCTATGAAATGCTTGATATAATGTATTGCAAGTTGTTTATTAATGACTTTTTTTTACTTTTTTTTTAATTATAAAAAAATTTTTATAAACATATAATGTATTATTAGCTCCAGGGGTACAGGTCTGTTAATCACCAGGTTTATACCCTTCACAGCACTCACCATAACACATACCCTCCCCAATGTCCATAACCCCACCCCCCTTTCTTAACCCCCCTCCCCCCAGCAACCCTCAGTTTGTTTTGTGAGATTAAGAGTCTCTTATGGTTTGTCTCCCTCCCAATCCCATCTTGTTCCATTTGTTCTTTTCCTATCCCCACGTTGCATCTCCACCTCCTCATATCAGGGAGATCATATGATAGTTGTCTTTCTCTGATTGACTTATTTTGGTAAGCATAATACCCTCTAGTTCCATCCACGTCATCGCAAATGGCAAGATTTCATTTCTTTTGATGGCCACATAGTATTCCATTGTGTACATATACCACTCGTCTTTATCCATTCATCTGTTGATGAACATCTAGGTTCTTTCCATAGTTTAGCTATTGTGGACATTGCTGCTATAAACCTTTGTGTAGGTGCACATGCCGCTTTGGATCACCAGGTTTGTATCTTTAGGGTAAAAACCCAGTAGTGCAATGGCTGGGTCATAGTGGTAGCTCTATTTTCAACTTTTTGAGGAACCTCCATGCTGTTTTCCAGAGTGGCTGCACCAGCTTGCATTCCTACCAACAGTGTAGGAGTAGGAGGGTTCCCCTTTCTCCGAATCCTCACCAGCATCTGTCATTCCCTGAATTGTTAATTTTAGCCATTCTGACTGGTGTGAAGTGGTAGCTCATTGTGGTTTTGATTTGTATTTCCCTGATGCTGAATGATGTGGAGCACTTTTTCATGTGTCTGTTGGCCATCTGGGTGTCTTCTTTGCAGAAATGTCTGTTCATGTCCTCTGCCCATTTCTTGATTGGATTATTTGTTCTTTGGGTGTTGAGTTTGCTGAGCTCTTTATAGATTTTGGATACTAGCCCTTTATCTGATATGTCAATTGCAAATATCTTCTACCATTCTGTCAGTTGTCTTTTGGTTTTGTTAACTGTTTCCATTGCTGTGCAAAAGCTTTTGATCTTGATGAAATCCCAATAGTTCATTTTTGCCCTTGCTTCCCTTGCCTTTGGCGATGTTCCTAGGAAGAAGTTACTGCAGTTGAGGTCAAAGAGGTTGCTGCCTGTGTTCTCTTCAAGGATTTTGATGGATTCCTTTCTCACATTGAGGTCCTTCATCCATTTTTAGTCTATTTTCGTGTGTGGTGTAAGGAAATTGTCCAGTTTCATTTTTCTGCATGTGGCTGTCCAATTTTCCCAGCACCATTTGTTGAAGACGCTGTCTTTTTTCCATTGGACATTCTGTCCTGCTTTGATTGACAATATTTTTTAAGTGGCTAAATGTTCTTAATTATTATAAACCTGGATAATACTCAACGCTTGAATCAAAATGTAGGAAAGTTGATTCTATATACTTAATAGGGGAAATGGAAGAAGTTAAGTTTCATGTTAAATGTTTTTGCAGAGTTCAAGGTTTAAAATACCATCTCAATTCACTTAAGTAATAATGAACCAGAATTAAGTATGCTGTAACCAAAGCAATACAATCTTCCTATAGTCCTGTCATTTTAATAATGATGTCTCAAATTATCTCTGCATAAATTTATTTCATATAAAATTTATTTCATGTAAAAACTTTATCTCATGTAAATAATCAAGTAACATTATTAATTCATACAAACTCACCTTTTAAAAATATTTTATTGGAAAAGTAATATTTTATAAAAGCTAGAAAAATTACAATATATCCTCTTAGCTGCTACTTATGAAGTTCAGTTAGAACTAATAAGAATGATGAGTGTTGTACACAGTTTCAAATACAGGAATCAAGCTGCAGATTACATCTTTTGAAAAGTGGCCAGGTAGGGAGTAATAAGTGATAGATGGTTCTTTTGAGTGCAGTATTTGCAAAGCATGTGGACATTTTTGTTAAGTGGGTATCTAACTTACTTTCGGTATGTGAAAATACCCTTACTTTATAATGTTTGAAATTATATACATTGTTTTTAAAATCTTAAGACCATTTTTCTGAAATAAAATTAAGAAATGTATAAATGTACTATGGTTATTATTTGCTTTATTATGACGATGAGTATAAATTAATAAAATCATAAAACACTTCAAATTATTCTTTTTAATACACAAGGAAAACTTTCACAGGAAGTTTTTTTAATCATTAATATCTTTAGCCATTGGAACCCCTAGTCATTGTCTTCAGATATTTACCTCAAAACAGAAATATAACTTATACCTGAAGCATTAATAAATGGTGTTTTATTAAGTTATCTTGCCAGTTATAAAATAGCAAAAGTGGAAATAATTAGCAACACTAGAAGTATCATTATCATTGAAAGTAACTCAAAGGAGATAAGTATTCTTTTTTATTTATTTTCCTAAAAAAGCTTTCCAAATATTATTTTCCAAACTTTTTTACATACCACGGTGTATCAAATACAATGTTGAGTGTACTAACGAGTTGGAGAAACAAATAGGTAAGGAAGATTAATGTGCATGCTGTGAAAAGCATTCCAGAAATGTTTTGTATGACAAACCGTATAGAATACTCCATTGTCTTTCAAACAATCTATGCATGTATCTCAATAAAGTTACCATTATTTCAAACATTTGGAAACTTGTTTTAAAATTATACTCCAAGCTATGATAAAAAGTCCTATAAGAATCTCTCCCAGTACTATTTAGAAACATCTTTTTGGATTTTTACTCCTGGAATGCTAACTTAGTCTCTAGACTCTGGATTTATGTAATTCCATTGCATATTTTTAATAAAATGTGACCTTATGGATTAAAGTTATTCGCTACTAAAGCTTTAACAAGAAAATATGACAGAGGCTTCACCTCCATTTTCAAAGCAAGTATTCCAAAGTTAGTTGCTACAAAAATGAAAACATAATTAAATTAAGTATTTAGAATTAAAAGCTCCCTACCGCATTGGGGATAATACTTTTTTTTTAATGAGATATTTGGCACATTCTACAGATCAGAATCATATTAGGTTTTTTAGAAATTTTACACTTCTAAGTGTAACTGGCCATTCAATAAAAAAGTAAAAGCACCAAGCGGAAAATTATAAAAAAAAAATCAAGGAGTTTTAAAATTTATACTGCTTATTTTTTTATTAGAAAAATTGAACTGGCAATAAAATTTGTAATAGTCTGCAATCAGGAAGAGAAAGAATTAAGGAAAAATTCTTAAGATAAAACACATATTATCAAAAAATATTCCTAGACGCAAAGGTTGTTTGTACATGTCCTACTTTCTAAATTTAGTTAAGGTAAATTTAGCATTATTTCTCCCATCATCAATTTATTAGCTTCTACTTCTGCTGTTAAATAAATCATGTTTAAACAGGTAACAGTTACTTCTTATGACTACATATATTTAATGGATTAAATATATATTGAGTGCCTCTGTATAAGCAATTATATGTGATACAGGGGCACAGATATTTTAAAGAAATTTGGACTTTTACTATGTAGAGTAGATCATCAAATTAACAATAACATGAGATAAATTATTTAAATGTTTTAAGGAATAAACAAAACAATGTTGTATAATTTTGATAAGATATAAGTCATCAGAGGAATGTACACAAATGTGGCATTTGAGTTGACCTTTTGAATGATGAGAGGTTTGGAAGGAAACATCAGAAGAGAATTGGAGCACAAAGAATGACATAAGTAAAAAATGAGAAGACATTATGGGTAAATAATATGGTGAAGTGGTATGAAATGACACAATACATTGGGCCTCATATCAGTAGGCTTTTGTATCATGCTCTTTGAGAAAGAGATGAGCAGATCTGTTTTAATTAGAATTCCTATTAGCATGAAAGGTTTGTAGGTAAAAGATTAGAAGCAGGAAAATCAACCATTAGCTTTATTTTATCAGTTTGTTTTTTTTTTAGAAGGCATAGTGTACATCTCTTTGTCATATTTATAATTCCACTTTAGTAGACACCACACACATTACACATACACATTTGGAAGAAAATAGTTCTTTGGGGTATGTGTATATAAATTATATATATATATATTATTTATTCACATTTTGATATATATTCAGTAATCAAAGATTCCTTTAGCAATTCAGTCAAAGAAGGATATATATTACTGTGATTTTTTAAACTAATTTTACAAACTACTCACTTGGGTTGTAGAAGCTGGACATTCTCAATGACATCTGCTTTAGTTTTTGTTTTTTTTTTTTAATTTCTTTATCATTTCTCTGGTGAAATAAAGATGCAAATCAGGAAGAAAAGTATGTAATTTGGTAGCAGCTGTATTTCTTCACATTGTTCACAGATGGGATAGAAACAGCAACAGGAAAGCTGATCTGTAGTTTGGTGAGGAAGTCATATACATTTTGAAATTCTTTCTGTGTTTTCTTAAATTGGCATCAGAACTTCTTTTTGAATATTTAAGGCTACAAAATCATCTTGATTTTCAAAATCCCAAATTTAATGATCTATTTCACTTTTTAGGTCAAAATTAGCAAGTTGAATGGATACTTTGTATAATTTCAATGTCTTTAATTTTAAAGCAAATAATGTTCCTTGATTTTACTTTAATAGACATAAAACATTGGGTATATTTAATTGCTATCAAACTGTTTTATTAATTCTGAGTTGGAAAAATGGTAATAGTAGACTGTTCACTCTCTCTTTCATATGAAAGTGTATCTCATCAGACCACCTAACTTGGTTATAATCCTGCCAGCCATTCTTATTCCTTCACACATACCAATTTTCATGTGGGTTATTAATTATTTCAGAAGGATGAGGAGTATCTTAGCAATGGAAAATATGTGACAAATTGTGACAGTAAGTGTTACTGTATCTTGGGATTTTTCTCTTAACTTCCCTCCCCTCTACTTCTTTTAGTCTTTTCTTGACCAACCAGTTGTACATGCTACTCAGTGCTACTTTTTCTCCAGAATTTCAGGTTTTCTAGACAACTCACTTTCCTTACTTCTGCAATTGCTTTTCCCTTTCACCAACTTACAACAGATGCAGGCATGCGCACACACACACACACACACACACGTGGAAGTTAAAAGGACTTAATTAAAAACAATGAGACTATGTGGAGGATGATCAATATGTCGTTTGAGCTCAACCTTACTACCTTGTTTTGTGTTAATATTCAAGTACTTCACAAATGCCAGCTAATTTGGAAAAAATGTGTTTGCCAAAAGTTGCAATATGCTAAAACCTGGTATGCATCAAATAAAATATAATTTAAACTTTAATTCAAAATTTAATATAAATATCAAAATGTATGTATTTCAAAAGAAAATATCAATAAAGTGACTAGATCTAAAACACAAAGTGATTTTAGTAACAATGTTTAATGGCATCATTCCATAGAAAATCTAAGTATATAATTACTTAAACATGTTTAAAGTAAGAGCATTTTGAATCCTTCAATAGATTAAAATTTTCTAATATTTAACATCTAGTAAAACCTGGAGGAAGCTATCATTTCTTTTTTATGGAAACAAAATAGAACTTCTCAGAAAAATACTGTCTAATTCTCCAACTAGCAAGCTACCCAATTCACTGGTATCGGTATCTACGTGATTTACTTATCCTCAACAGAAAACATGTGAGCTCTCTCTTCTCCTATGCATGTTCTTATAGGTTAAAAATAACTGAACATCCTTTGCTATGCCTCCCATTAACATGTAAACTTGTATTTCCCTTCCCTTGATCTGACTGGGTGTAGGAACATACTTAGCTAATAAATCCCAACAGAGTGAAGTTCTGTGCATTTTGAGCTAGGTCATAAGATGCTATGCAGCTTCTGCTGAGCCACTCTTGGTCCCATTTCTTTCAGGTCCTTAAGCCACATGTAAGATCGTTGACTGCTGTGGATTGCTCTGTTGGGTTGGCTATGTGAAGACACTTGGTCAACCATCCCAGCTAAACCCAGCTTTCTAGTCATCCCCGCCAAGGCACCAAATCTGAGACAGAAGTCATTTTAGCCCTCCAGATGAGCTTCTCTGCCAGATAATTAACATCATGTAATTCCTCTCAACAGCTCCTAAAGTTAAGAGAACCAGGCAGCCCAGGACTGCTTCAATTTTCAATTCACAAAACTGTGCGATATAATATACTGTTTCCTATTTTTTTTTTTAAAGATTTTATTTATTTATTTGACAGAGAGAAATTACAAGTACACTGAGAGGCAGGCAGAGAGAGAGAGAGAAGGAAGCAGGCTCCCCGCTGAGCAGAGAGCCCGATGCGGGACTCGATCCCAGGACCCTGAGATCATGACCTGAGCCGAAGGCAGCGGCTTAACCCACTGAGCCACCCAGGCGCCCTACTGTTTCCTATTTTAAATCAGTATATTTGAATTGATATATTGCTACATATTTTATGTAGCGATAGATGGCAAGAACAAAAACTAACAGCTCATGCACTTTATTTCATTTCCTTTAGTATTTTCAGGTGTTCTGTTCCCTCATAACACCTTCACCTTTTAGCATTATCGGTTTTTTTTTTTTTCATTGCTACTGGTTGTCCATTACCATCTAACATGCTGTGATATTTCTCTTCTTTAAAAAAAAATAGTTCTTTTTGGGGGCATCTGGGTGATGCAGTCAGATGACCAACCAACTCGTGATTTCAGCTCAGGTCATGATCTCAGGATCATGAGATCAAGACCCACCTCTCGCTCCACACTTAACAGGGAATCTGTTTGAGATTCTCTTTCCCTCTTCCTTGCCCCTCCCACTCATGCTTTCTTTCTTTCTCAAATAAATAAATAAATCTTAAAAAAAATTAAAAATTATAATTCCTCTTACACACTACGTCCTTTCCCTCTAGTTTCCATTTGCTGTTTTTTATTCCTTCTTCTCATTTCTATTAAAGTTTATACCAAAGTCTTTAAAAAACTACAGACAAATTGTCTTTATTTCCTCACTTTCTATCCCTTTTTTAGTCCACTCCAAATATTCATCAGACTGTCTTATCAAAGATATCTAATATCGTTAAATCTAATAGCTACCTTTTAGTTATGAATTCAAACTCTCGAGTATTTTATACTATCTGTGTAAATATTTCTGTACTTACTGAAATCCTTTCTTTACTGTGTTTCTGAGGAGATACACTATTCTGCTTATATCTTCTTCACTGGCCAATCCTTTTCCGCCTTTTTTTTCTAATTTTTTCTCCTCTCTTTCTGAAAACAAAAATGTTGTGATGTCCCAGACTCTTGTGCATCTCGAGGGATTCCACTCAATCAGAGAATGTCCATTTCCTTAGAAAGAGCAAGATGGCAAAAGAGTGCGGAACTCGTTTCCTGAAGTAGGATGCAAATTGAACTAAGAATGTCAATAGGGAGGAAATGGTGAAGAGTAAAAGAGTAGAGTGTGGAATCATTTTCCAGGAAGGCAGAGAGACTGAAAGGAAATGAGAATCAAAATATGATTGTTGGGAAGAATTGAGGGCCCATTTGAGGTTAATATTCACAAGTTAAATTTGGGTCAGTCAGCATGTGTTTGTTTGTTTTTTAATTTATTTTTTATTTTTATTTATTTTTTTATTTATTTGACAGACAGAGATCACAAGTAGGCAGAGAAGCAGGCAGAGAGAGAGAGGAAGGGAAGCAGGGTCCCCGCCGAGCAGAGAGCCTGATGTGGGGTTCGATCCCAGGACCCTGAGACCATGACCTGAGCCGAAGGCAAAGGCTTAACCCACTGAGCCACTCAGGCACCCCAACATGTGTTTGTTTTTTTAAAGATGCGACCATGAGCTGAGCCAAAGGCACTGAGCCACCCAGGTGCCCCAGCCATCATGTTTTAAAACAAGTTTCACTTACCTTCCCATCTGTGCCTGCATACAGACAGACTGAGGTAAAGCTTCTTTATTTTTACCTAACAATATTTATTTTTTCCTCTACTTTCTTTATCTTTTTCAAGATTTTATTTATTTATTTGAGAGAAAGAGAGCATGAGCAGGGTAAGGAACAAAGAAGAGAGGGAGAAGCAGGTTCCCCACTGAGCAGGGAGCCCGATGCAGGACTTGATCCAGGACCCTGAGATTATGACCTGAGTCAAAGGCAGACGACCAACCAAATAAGCCACCCAGGCACCCCTCCTCTAGTTCCCTTATACTGCACAAGATTGAAATCAGTCAACAAAGTACAATGGGAGGTAGGAGGTAGGATTTTAAAAGCCTATAAATATGGCATGGTATCTCTTCTTTAGTTTTGTGTTTCTTTTTCTCCATACCACCCTTATTGGCACCGATGTCTTCATTTCCTCATGAAGCAATCAGGAAATTAGATTTGGTAGGTAAGCTAATAATAATAATACAGTTGTCACAATGGCAATGGAACACATGTAAATGCTGAACTATTATGTGCTGTGCACTATAAATGAATGCCATCAGTCATTTCCTGGTACTTATAAGTAAACAAAAATAAGTAAAAATCCTCACATTTTTTCCTTCATATTTCAGATTTAACATACCATTTCAAGGTAAAGACTGAGGCACGCATAGATAATATGGAAAATGTCCAAGAAAACTTACTCTAATTCTCATACTAATAATACACTATCTCACAGTTGAAATGTTGTATCCTGTCACAGTTGTAGAGAAATAGTGAAAAAGTTCAATACTGAACTTATTGAAAAGCGTATGTAATAGTTATCAAATATGAATCTCCTTATTAAAATCAATTTCATCTCTACTTTGTAGTTGAGCTCTTCTGTATGAGATATACAATAGCATTATGTATATATAGGTTTCCTTTCAGTTCCCTCTCCTGTCACACACTAGTGTAGCAGGTCAGAGTGACCTGCAATACTAGTGTCCTAAATTACCAGGTATTATGAGATACATGCAAAGTTCCTTTTGGAAAATACTATATGAAATGTTATCTACAGTAGCATAATATACTTAGCGATTCTATGTTCTAAGCTATGCAGAATTTATGAAATAAAGATTTTATATATATACACATATATATATCTCCAAGGGAATAACTACTATATAGTAAGATTAGAGGTTGGTGCCTAGACTTTAAATTGGCCCCGATTATGTGGTTTAATGCTAGCAAATAACATTGCCAAGAAAAGCTGACTGCCAGAGAAGGGCATTTTCAAAGTTACACACCATGAAAATTTTCTTATCAGGAATGATCACAAGAAAACAGTAAGATGGATTTCAATAAATTGTATATTTTTAAATGTTAAGGCAGAAGCAAGAGCCATTTATTTGGATATAGTCATAAAAAGCAGAAAGTTACTTGCTGATTATGAGGTACCATATGCAGGAAAAATAACAACACATAGAGTAGCCATGTCTATTTTTAGTCATCTCTTTAATTAGATAGAGAAGCATTATATGAAAATAGACATATAAGGAAAATTTCATAATTTGTTGAATATTAATAAGATTTAGAACCAGTTACATCTTTATGATCGCCCCAAAAGAAAAATTATTTTAGTAACTGACATGTACTAATCACACACAGCTTGCATGGCAGCCTAGCCCTGTTGCAGTTTTGTTGTTGTTGTTATTATTGTTGTTTTTGGTCCCTGTAAAAAGCAGCAGCTTTGGGGGTCAGGTAAAACAGCTGGGAGTAGCACACCCAAAAGACTGATACATTGCCTCCAAAATCCAAAGTGTTGTGCCTCTTCCTTGGTTTTAGGAGCGACCAGATGCAACAACTTATGCTTCACCTTAGAGGGGATACCCAAAAAACCTCTGACCTCTGGACCCCTAGAAACTTTGGTGAGATGGAAATCCCCTAAATTGGAGTGAGGACATTATTTCCCACCCTTTGACAGACAATGTCTCTCCCATACACCTAGATTAATTGCTACTGAGCACTCACCTGGTCCAATCAGCATAATAGCATTAATGTAATATAACCACCATGGTATCTTGTAAAAAGGAAAAACAACCAAGGTCCTAGCTAAATTATGATGAAGAGCCTGATAGTTGATAAAACCCTGAGATAAGACAGTGCTGTATTGCTGATTTTTCAGCTGAAAGCAAACTATTTCTGGTAGCTTACTAACAGGTATTTTAAAAAATGCCAGATCAATAGCTGCCTCCCAGGTACCAAGGGTGTGTTAATTTGTTCAGGCAATGAAACTATCTGGAATGGCAACTGCAACTTGAATCACCACATGATTGTTAAACTCTTCTGTCATTTTCTGATCCATCCATTTTCTATGCAAGCCAAATAAGCAAGCTAAACTGGGTGGATGTGGTAGAAATAATCATCTCTGCATCTTTCAAGTCCTTGATGGTGGCACTCATCTTTGAAATCCCTCCAGGATTGTGGCATTGTTTTTGGTTAATTTCTTGGTAGGTAAACGTGATTCTAGTAGTGTCCATGTGGTCCTTCCAACCAAAATAGACCAAATTCCATAGGTCAGGGGACTAATATGGGAATTCTGCCTTTTGCTGAATATTTTTATTCCAATTACAAGTTACAGAATGTGGAAATAATCACTAGATGTGTTTGGAGAGCCAATAAGACCACTGTGAGCTGTATCTCACCTAAAATCTCATTGATCACTTGACCTCTTTAATCCCCTTCTCTGACTGGGTGACCACAGAGACATTTTGAGGTTTCAGAAATTAGTGTTAAGTTCAGAGCTAGTTGTCCAGCATATCCCCAGAAGTCTGATTATTTCCCTCTAACTGATGCACTGTCAACCTAGTACATGGCTGTAAGTCCTTTTGGGTAAGGCTGGGAGAAAGACTAGCTATAAAATTTGAGCAGTGTAGTAGTGCTCTTTATTAAGGAGGTCCAGCTTCCCTTATATTCAAAGTAGTCTGAGTCTATAAACTGGCTCAAATCTGGGGAAGTTATTGTGAGGTTATGACTATATTTTAGTTTTTCAAATTAAACTAATGTTCGTAAGACTTAGAACATCCCCACCTTTACAGGTGAAGAAAGAATTTAATAGACTGCCTACCTATTTATATTTTATAGACACTATGATCATCTAGGCAATTCCTTAGGTCTCAGTGAGTCAGACTGTTCTATGAAATTCTCATCTCTGCTGTCCCTTATGGTAAACACACCTGTCTTGTCTTTGCTGATTAAGTGAAGCCACTAGGCCTCTGCTAATTGGGGCCCTTATTATCCCCATTGCATTAGGGATCCAGATTTGATGATAGCAGTCCCTGTTCTAATCTCTAGCCTACAGAGGCAAGAAGCCACAGAACATTTCAATATTTCTTTTTTTTTTTAAAGATTTTATTTATTTATTTGACAGACAGATCAGAATTAGACAGAGAGGCAGGCAGAGAGAGAGAGAGGAGGAAGCAGGCTCCCTGCTGAGCAGAGAGCCCGATGTGGGACTCGATCCCAGAACTCTGGGATCATGACCTGAGCTGAAGGCAGCGGCTTAACCCACTGAGCCACCCAGGCGCCCCCATTTCAATATTTCTAAGGCTCCTATCATAAAATTATTTCTCAGAGTCAGGTTAAAAAATAGTGTCCTCTGGAATCTCACAGGTGAGTGAACTTGCAATAAAAATCCACTCCAACCTTCCAACCTTCCTAAGTTTTTTGACACCTTCTTCTATTGTATAATAAAGTAGTCTGGAATTTCCATCTCATTAGAGTGTAGGATATCCCTGGGTCCATGTTTCAGGCAGCCAACAAAGCTGTTGGGGACCTCTTTAACTATTTAGACTAAAGCACTGAATGCAGAATCTCTGCTTAGTGGACCGATAGCAAAAGGTTTGGCCCAATATAACTTTATAATCTATATTATATTATATATTGTATAAAGATTATATTATAGAATATATAATCTATGTTATAGATTATATATACTATATGACTATAAGCCAATGTTCTTAAGATCCCTTTGTGTATATGTTCCCCATATTTCTGTCTATATAAATGAGAAAGAATGTAGTTCTTTTGGTGTATAGACTATGACTTCATGAGACACAATCTGTACAATATGATTTGGAGTCTTCTGGGATTTGTGTCTTCGGTAAATTCACCCAAATGTTTACTAAATAAATATCATTAGACCTATATAAGTCACTTTGTCCATTCCCTTTAGCGGGCCATATCTTTGTAATAAAACACAATTTTAAATTAGATGTTTTGATCGAGGTGCCATGAAGCAAAAAGCAAAATTTCAGAGAAGATATTTGAAATTAGTCAAAATACTTTTGGCCTCCACACCCACATTTAAGGTATAAAAACTGTCAATATGTGGAGATAACAAAAATTAGGATCTATTTTTTCTACAATAATGATCAATAGTTATACATCGGTTTATATGCGACCACCTAAAAGTAATGATAGTGCAAACATGACAGACTACTCAAGTAATACAGAGTATTTGGTATCCACTTAATATTAACTAAAGATCACTTATTCCTGAGGAAAAAAATGCTAACTTAATCTGGAAACTTAATCTATTGTGATTAAAGTAATTAGATAGGTTTATGACTCATATTTTCACTTTCTTTTCCCTTTTTCCTTTAACTAGAAACAGCTGAAAAATGTGTTTAGAGACAACTGATGAAATTTCAGATTTTGGTGATATGAAATTAAAAAGAGTTCTACAATGGGGTGCCTAGGTGGCTCAGCTGGGTAAGTGTTGGACACTTGACTTTGGCTCAGGTGATGATCTCAGGGTCCTGATATCAAGCCTCACATCAAGCTCCATGCTGGGCATGGAGCCCGTTTAAGATACTCTCTCTCCCTCTCCCTCTGCCCCTCTCACTGATTGCTTGCTCTCTCTCTCTCTCGCTCTCTCTCTCTCTCTCTCTTTTTTTTAAAGCTCTGCTTTATTACTATTTCCTTTATCTCATATTTTATTAAAAAGTAGACACCTCCCAATTAATAGTACTAACCTATGTCCAGAATCATTCTTTTCTTGGTAAAATAGAATATTAAATCACTGGTTCAGTTTTATGGTTTTATTACAAGAATGTTCTTTTGGAAACAAATTTGTTAATATTTATAAATCATTTAAAAGATGTATCTCACTAAGCTAATTATATATCATTAAAGCAGAACCTTTTAAAAACTCAGTGATATTAAGTGCTGAATAACAAATTCAATACATGATTTGTGAGCAACTTCCTAAACCACTGTCTGCTTTCTAACAGAAATGCCATTTTAAGACATAACTTTTTGAACTTTTCCCTTCATAAAATTTATGATATTAATAGTTCATGGATAATTATAATTTTCAGAGATTTTATAAAATGATTTTAAATAAGATTACCTTATTCCCAAGGTGGTAGTGCAAAATAGTCTTTATTTGTATTTTCCTAATATTCAATAGACTGGCTTTTCTACAAGTATTAAATCAACTTGCCTTATATAAATATGTGTTATATAATTATTCAAATTCTCTGAGAATTTGATAGGGAACCAGGATATATGAAGTCAATGTAAATGGATGCTAAAAAGTATAAAGTATTTTTCTCGAATATTTCAAGTTGATTCATTTTATTAATTAAATTAATTAAGTTAAAGCTAGGCTATTATAAAAAAGAAAAAAAAATGAAAAAGAGAGAGAGAGACCCAATAAAACAGGTTAAAGAATAAAAAAGGCTTTGTTATTCTTGCTGTTTCTCTTTCAAACAATAGTCCTGAAATGTGCATTTTAAATAAAAAAAACAGCTCCATTTCTCTGGAAATGGATCGCTTCCATTATACAGGATTGCTTCCAGTAAATAGTTGTTTAATTAACCCCCACGAGAATTTAGGCCTCTGTGCTGGGGGGCAAAGTATTTTCTTTTTAGGAAGTAGATATGAGAGGTACCTGGGTGGCTAGTTAGTTAAGTGTCTAATGCTTGATTTCAGCTCAGTACATAATCTCAGGGTCATGAGATCAAGTCCCACATCAGGGGCTATACTGGGTGTGGATCCTGTTTAAGATTCTCTCTCTCTCTGTCCCTCTTCCTCTGCCTACCCTACTCTCTCTTTTTTTTTTCTCTCTCTCTCTGAAAAAAATAAAAATAAAATAAAAGTAGATGTGAATACCCATAGCAATTTTGCTTGAACTCCACTGGCAGTAAGCCAGTCATATGGTTAGAGTCATGAGAAGATGGAAAATATAGTCTACACATGAGCAGTCATATGCTCACAAAGAAAACAACAATCAGTCATTCTTTCAAAATTACACTGTTCATCTATTATATGTTAACCTCTGTGCTGGGCACTATATTAGGTACTGCATTATGGATATAAAAATATTTAAGAATTGGTTTCTGACCTACAGAAGCTGGAGAATCAGATTTAATTTTAAGTGATGAATGATAAGGGCCTCTTGTAGAGTATAGACATTTATTTCAAAGAAAGAAGGTCACATAGAACCTGAAGGATCAAGTCAGCTTTTGCAGAAGAGTCTTTATGAGTCTCAGAGGAAAACAAGGATTTATATAGATGGAAACAGTAATGTGAGGGGTCAAAAGCCATTCTTCTAAGGATGAGTAGAAGGTGGGAAAATACAAATTTCCTTCTAAAACTGTATGTAATACAGTTATATTTTAGAAAGAGTTCAGTTTAAAATTTAAATAGTAGAATATATACAAAAGAAATAGACAATCAGAGTACTGAAAGCCAAAATATAAATTTGGGATATTCTATTGTAATAGCTATTACTAATAAAAAATAAAAAGAAATAATCAAAATGCCTTTCCAAAACCCATGTATATTTTAACAAACAAAGCAAACAAACAAAACCCAATTAAATAAAACCTGAAAAAAAGAGAAAATGTTTATGGCTCAAAGTAATACCATAATCAAATTAAATAAAAGCAGTTCCCAAGAACATAAGTTTTCTGGTACTTAATTCAACTAACAAGCTATTAGAGCAGATACCCATGTTTCCCGTGAAATTCTATATACCTAAGTGCTAAAATACTGCCATAGATTAAATCTGTTATATCATGCTACTGAATTAACAGCAGGATCTCTAGAATTTATTAGAAATGCTAACTTGCTGCTATAGTAACCTAATGTATCCCAGTTATGAAAATCTCTTGATGAATTTGGAATTAACCCATGTCACTAAATAAAATGTCAGAAAATCACCAGTAACTTCAAATAAAATGGAAATAGCTGGTTTCTTAAGTATAGAGCATCAAAATGTGGTTAGTCATAGCTTGGGGAATCATAGCAATGGGGAAAAAAATAAAACCATTTAAGAACTTCCCTGTAACTGAAATGCAGCAACATGCCAACCTGATGATGGCCAACTGCAGTAACTTGACCCAAGCAAAACATGAATATTATTTCACCCTAAACCTCTTGAATCTTCTCCTAAAATGCTATGCTTCTTTAAGATGAACCTGACAGAATTTGACACTCACACGAAAGCCCTGTATGGTAGCCTTGTACCAAGCATCACTGTGACATTCAGAGATATTCTGGTTTTGGCGACTGTTTGAGATTTGTGGCTCTCCTTTGACATTTACAAAGACTCTAAGACTATTTCCGAAAAGGGCTGGAGCATTTCACTAGATATGTGGTTTCTTCAAAGGCCACATTCGGATGTAAGTTTCTACGAAACTTTGGGTAGAAGAAATGTGGGATTGGACTAGAGAAGTATTTATTTTATTTGAAATAAGAAAGGCAAAAGTAAACAGATGGCTGGTTCTACAAAAATCTAAGTGACAGTGAAAAACAAAAAGTCAACATTTCTTTGGTTGTTTTGTTTTTCTGATGGCTAAAGTTTCAACACACTCTAATTTGTCTTTTGTAGAACTGCACTCAGTATATAGAATAATTCTCATGGCTCTTTGAGTGTACTCACACTGATTAGTACATCTTTTCAGGATACTTTTTTGGTACTATAACCAGTTAAATTATTATAGAAACTTATTTTGCTTTAATTCATGCTAAGGTTGTGAGAAATCTATGAATCCCCTTCCTGGGTAAATAAAGTTTAGAGAGCTTATGTGAATAATGAGATTTAGAAATATGATGAAAATCCTGGGTGGCTCAGTGGGTTAAAGCCTCTGCCTTCGACTCAGGTCATAATCTCAGAGTCCTGGGATCGAGCCCCACGTCAGACTCTCTGCTCAGCAGGGAGCCTGTTTCTCCCTCTCCCTCTGCCTGCCTCTCTGCCTGCTTGCGATCTCTGTCTGTCAAATAAATAAATAAAAAATTTTAAAAAAAAAATCTTGAGAAGATGGGAAATTCAGTAAGGGTAGCAGGTTAGACTTCAAGCCACATTTTACTCCCTTCAGTCTTAATTTTTTGATCTGTGAGGCTATGACTTTGGTAACTAATAACTACCATGGAACATCTAGAAACAAATTTGTATTTTTTATGTCAGACTTTAATAGGAAAGACAACTTTTAATAGTACTCAATCAGTTTTGACACAAAAAATACATATATGTGCATGTGTATATATATATTAGTTTTAGCAGAAGAGAATATAGATATGTGAATGTGCACTTATATTATGTGTGTATGAACATATATTGTGTATGTGTTTGAACTTGTATTGCAATGAAAGTTAGAGAAACCTATATTTATGAAAATGCTAATTTGCATATATGCTATTCTCCTCATAAAACTTACTGTCCTCTTTCTAGGAGACACTGAGCCTGTGAATGCCTGGTATTTAGCAAGGATGCAGAGCCAGATCAGGTGTCAGTCCTGACTCCCTCCATACCCAGGCCACACTCAAGCAGATGTTAAATAGGGCTGGAGTTATACCAGGTCCACTTGATAACGCATTCAGTATGCACTAAGGCTTTCAAAGATTGGTAATGCATTCTAATAAGTCTCCACAGGATAAGAGTGACACTACATTTGAAAAGTGAGAGTTTCTCATGATAGGATCCTGACTTTTCTGTTATTCTATTATCTACATCAATGAATCACTGACATCAAGTTGAGGCTATTTTCTTGGTCCAGATGTACTATGTGAACACATGATTTGTGCATCTGAATGAGATACATATTCCTCATCTCTTAGAATTTTCCACATATCCTTGAAAATATTCCTTCCTCTTGGCATCTGTTGGCTGTCAACATTGACCAGTGTTAGGATTTTAATGACTTTACAAAGTTCTAACTGAAGACTGTCCCATTATGAGACCCATGAGACTCTCATGAGAATAGAGTACCTAGTGCTCTTATATGAATACCATATAAACAAATATGTGAAAACGGTAGCATTTTTAGTTTTCAACCCCCCAGACACAGACTTTAAAGCAAAAATATAAAAATTTAAAGTATATTTGGGAAGAGATTCAGAGAACAGTGGTTGAGGGGTTGATCAGTAAAAGAGGAAAGGAACACCAATCAATAAAGAATGCTTTATCATACACTCTGTCACCATGGATAGCTGGAATTTAGTCCTGCTAGTTGCCAGTGAAAAATACAGCACAGGAAGAGAACTGTGTCTATAGCCAGAGTAGTAAGATTACCTCAGTTTATTAAAACTTAACTAGATGGAGATGGAACTTAACTAGGTGGAGATGGGGGTGATATATTTCTGTATCTATGCCTATGTCTATATCTATATAATATCTATGCATATGTATAGATATAGACATAGACATTGATACAGATATAGGTAATGCCTTTATTTGTCTGCCAAAATACTGAAACAGCTTCCAGGATCAAGAGCAATGTAGTCTCTTCTTGAAGAGTTATATTTCAAACCTAGGCAGAAAAGCTAGAGGAAAATTCTCTGTGGTATCTGCAAATCTTCCAAACTATATTATTTCATCAATGGAAAGAAGCTGTGGCTTCTCCTTTAAAGCCCTGATTATGTCATCACTGGACTAAATCTTAAAAATGTAACATCATAGCAAATGACTAGAACAAAGGATGAAATAAGGGGAAAAAAAGGAGAGTTTCCAACCTTTCATCTAAATTTACAAATACATTACATAAATTAAAATAAAAAGTTAAGAATAAAAGACCTAGCTCAAAAGTACTATTTTGAAAAATGCCTACTGATACCTGAGAGAGACAGAGATGAAAAACTTTTGAGGAGAATTATTTGATATAGTGTTAAAGAAAAGTGAACACAGTATCAGTTTGGTGGATTAAAAATGATACCTAAATAACTGTATTCACCACTGTTACCACACCTAGAGTACTCGTCTAAGAATGCAAGCTCTTTTCCTTGTTTTCACCCAACCTATCTGTCCTGACCTTATCCCTCTCACAAACCATGCCCCAGTAAAAATGAAAATATCTGGACTTTAATCTGTTTTTCAGTACCTGTTCCCAACATCTTGGTTTCGACAACCAACCCGTCTCCTTTTTTTATGAACTCTAGTTTGCCACCACACTAATATTTGTATCCTTTACTAATTTTAGTATCTTTCATATCTTGGGATGAAAAATCTCTACTGTTTGCACTAGCAAATTAGAACATTGTCTCTTGAGTCCACTTCATCTTTATTTTTAAACAGATGAGAGTACATGGAGATAATTGACTTAGAATCCAAAACGGCCAGTACTTCTACACATTAGCATCCAGGAAATTATGGGGAAAAAAAAAAATCAATGAAGTATTATAGGATCATAACATGGGGTGGCACAATCATATGACAACACTTCTTTGAGGCATCATGAACTAATATTACAGATTTCCCAGCCTCTTTTCTAAAAATGCATTTTTATACGAAATCCATGACTTTAGGGCAGGTCATGTGATGAAGGGTGGCTTTTCAACTGGAGTCTTACCAGAGTATGGCAAACAAATGGGTTATTTTGCATTGTGAGGTACTAAGGAAAGTAGGAATTTCCTTCTAGATCATAAAGAACCACACAAATTCCCTATGACTCCAAGTCTGTATTAAAACTGCATTAAAACAGACTAGTGGATTTTAATGCAACAGAGTATGAATTGTTCAGTTCTATGGTTTTTGATTCCATAAAGCAACTAACCTCACCTTATCATTTGCCATGTTTTGGTGTAGTATCAAAGTCATAGTTATCTAGAAAGTTTATTAAAAATTCTATTTCCTACCTCTCTCTATATATAGGCTAATTTTTGTGTACTTCATTCAAAATCATATATCACAATCAATTGAATGCAGAAGCAGTTGTGACATAGTAAGGAGGTTATGAAAAATGTAACAATGCCACTCTTCTCACAACAATTGTTTTAATTTTTTTTAAACACACTCATTTTAAAATATTTTCTTTATTTCATCATATAATGGTTATGTTTTTATATCTAAAGAAATAAGTGTATAAACTCATTTTAAATTTTCTTATTGTTAATATCTGATGCAATACTATGGAAGGTGGCCTTCTTACTGATGAGTGATGGTGAAAAGTCCAGTCCTCTTCAACATCACCCTAGCAGAAGTGGGAATGGGTGATGCCTTCTAAAAAGTGGTAGAGGTAAATTTCCAGTCTCCCCACATGGTCTGACACTAGGAAAGGGTGGGCTCTCTAGTTCCAAGAGACAATGAAAATCTTAGTTCTCAGTTCAACTTCTTGAACATCACTGTGGAGGGTAGTTTGGTGTTGTAAAGATGAAATTTTATCTAGTTTTACTCTTAGCCTTTGCTAACAGAGCTGGGGCTGCAATTTGTTCTCTGTTTGGCAGTTATTGTCAAAAAGTTTTCGGTGTTGCTAAGTTGCCCATTCTTGGTTCTTTGGCCAGAGAGAACATACTTGTCATGGACTTTTTTTTTCTTTTTTAAACTGTGTCCATTCAGTGTTTCTATACTGCTGACTTTTCTAGTATTCAGTCTGGGATTTATGAAGACAAAAAGAAAACCCAGAGAACTTGCCACTGCATCTTTCCACATATTCCAAGTTCCCTAGCTGGACTGTCTTCTCTCTAATTTCAGGGTCTTCTTATATTTATTTTATATATCATTTCCAAGGTTTTCTGCTCTACTTTGCAGGGAAAATAGGGAAATTTGTGTCTATTCCATCTTTTCAGAGCAGAGTCTCACAACTGTTTTTTGAGTTACCAATATACCAAAGCACATATTTCTCTTGGAGTCTTGAATGCCAATAAAACATCATGGCAACTATTGTTAATGGGGTGATGTAATAAGTTTATGATGCCTAACTGTTGAAACAAGGCTCCCAGGAAACTTTGAGGGATCTGTTTTAAGTAATTTGTACCACAATAATCTAAACAGCATGGATCACAAAGCAACCTTCTTGATTAAGAGATGTCATAGATACTAGTAATTATATAGAAAGATGTAGATATAGAACAGGGATCTGTCACAAATTGTATTTAGCCAGATCTGAGCTGTGGAATGCCCTGAATAAAGGCACTGGTTATGAAGAAACTTCTGAGCAAAAACAACAACAACAAAAAAAAACTTCTGAGCAAATCTACAGAAACTGAGAGAAAAATCAGCACAATGAAAATACTACTTTTACAAGCTAATCCCTACAATATTTATGGGGTGAAAACAATTATTGGAAGGAAATAATCAGGTTTTAAGTGTTCAAGTATATGAAGACTACTATTTCAGTTGGGTAAGCATTACACTGAAAACTTTAAAATATTTGATAGATAACTGAATTATATATTTGATCTTAAATTCTGTCAGGATATTCAAATATTAAGTAATAATAAAATATTTTTTTTAATCTAAGAAAACATTTATATCTTATTTGTGTTTTTTCTCCAGATTCAAGTAGTAGAACCAAATAAATTTTCATCATTTAAAACATAAGGATAAGGAATGGTGAATAGATCTAGTTATATCCTGATTTGTTCACAAGTAATTTTTTTTAAAAAGTTCTTCTCAAAAACACTTTAATCCAATTATATAATTATTTTGTTTGAAAAGTATCATTAAATTTAGAGCAAAAGACAACTTTTTTGATGCTATGGAAAGTATACTATAGAAAAATTAATAAGAAAATGTTTTCTAAAATGTAAAATATCTTATAAAATAAATATGGATATAAATCTGCAAAACAACAAATTTCTCTCAGATAACAGTGGCTTTTCTGTCATATTGACATTTCATGTTAATAGTTTCATCAGTCAATAAGAAAATGTTCATTTTGATTTGTATTAGGTTTTGGATACAGATTGTTTATGACAAGCACACACATTGCTGCTAGAAAAGAAAATGGTCAAATTCTTTAAGTCTTTTTTTTTTTTTAAGATTTTATTTATTTATTTGGTAGAGATCACAAGTAGACAGAGAGGCAGGCAGAGGGAGAGGGGGAAGCAGCTACCTGCTCAGCAGAGAGCCCGATGTGGGGCTCAATCCCAGGACCCTGAGACCATGACCAGAGCCAAAGGCAGAGGCTTAACCCACTGAGCCACCCAGGTGCTCCAATTCTCTAAGTCTTATAAAGATTCTGAGTGCAGATAATAAATTAACATTGATCATTTTGTATATACATTCATATCCAGATATTTCCATCTGTATTTATTCTTACATTGCACTAATTATAGTTGAATTTTGCTTTTAAGGTTTCTAGAAGAGTATAGTAAATCTTGAACACATACTGATACAAATATTTTTCTGAAACCAGGGTTTAAAAAAAAATTGGTGTACACAACAGACATGGAAAATCAATAATATTAGACGTGCAAATCTCAAACAATAATTCCCATGGGCTGTGCTTTCAAGGGGTCTTTCCATGATACTTTCAGATGTTAAGGGACAGTGAATGGTTTGAGATTAATATGACAAAAAAAAGACTCATTTTATTAAAGATACTTAAAAACTCAGCTCCTATTGCCATTGAGCAGTCAAAACCTATTGTAGTGAGAAAAAAAAGAGCAGTGAAAATAAAGGGCTTGAATAAAGGGCTTCATTAGAATTGGCCCTGAAAATGGAAGAGTTGTGTAGGCAGTTTTGCATTTGTTTGATTTGATTTTAATCTACCATACATTATTTTTCTGATCATTGAATATATAAATACATTATGGAGAAAATCTATACACATAAACTGTATAGAAACTGGAAATCACTCATAATTCCTCTAATGATAAATAGGCACAGTTAATGGTGCATTTACCTATTTGTTGCTTGCCTGTACAGCTATCTAACATGTCTCCAAGTAAATTTATAGTTTTGAAATTGTTTCTTGCTTTCTAATATTTAAGCATTTCTTCTCATTAATTTTTAAATATTGAACCATACTTTCCTGACTCTGAAATAGTGCCTATTAGATTTGTATGTCTTATGTAACTACGACCTTGCTTTTGAACAATAAGGTAATTTCTAATATTTTGTTATTTAAAAAAACATTGCAATATACTACATGCACATAAGTCTTTTGTTTCAACTTGATTATTTATTTAGTATATATACTTGAAAAGGAGTATATGACTGAGAGATTATTAAAACCTTCTAGTTTTCTCATACATATTTTAAAAATTCAATCCTAAAATCTTTATACCAAATTATGTTCCCATTAAAATTGGATGAGAGAATTTTTCCTTTGCATCCTGTTTGACAATATGAGAAAAAAATTGTATATATTTTTGTATTCACCTAATGTCTGAAATACATGTACTGAATAAATAATTTTTTCTTTTCTTCTAAAATTTGTATATAGTTAAAGTGCATTTAAAATTTCTATAAATTACATACACATCATATTTTATAAGTTGTACAATACAATATGCCTTATTGATTTTGGTGGACTACAAATATGTTAATATATTAAGGATTTTGAAAATTCACAGTATTTGCCAAAGAGTGTCTTGTTTTGGAGTTACTACGATTTTTGGCTGAGGCATAGTTTGAAATGATCTCAACACTCAGTATGGCCCAACCTATCTCTAAGTGTTATAAGACTGAGGCAAAGATTAAAAAACACAGAAGTGGGCGCCTGGGTGGCTCAGTGGGTTAAGCCGCTGCCTTCGGCTCAGGTCATGATCTCAGGGTCCTGGGATCGAGTCCCGCATGAGGCTCTCTGCTCAGCGGGGAGCCTGCTTCCCTTCCTCTCTCTCTGCCTGCCTCTCTGCCTACTTGTGATCTCTGTCTGTCAAATAAAATAAATAAAATCTTTAAAAAAAAAAAACACAGAAGTAGCAGTTTTAAAGAGCATATCCCTAGTCTAAGAAAACTTTGCTGGCCACAAATTCTATGAAAATATACTAAAATTTAACAGGAGTAATATATCAGATGCTTGATCGACATCTGTGTCAAACACCAACTTGTGTATTCCTTTAATACACATAATACTAAAGCAAAGAGAAAAAAATGCCATCAAATAATACTAATGCTTTTTAAGCTGGCTTTAAAATTGGCTTTAAATCTCATTAACAGCTACTGACAAGAGGTGCACTGAACCACGTTAATTGCAGATGTAACGTATGAGACAAAAGGTCAGAAATGTAGAGCTAAGTCTACAGTCTGGTTAAGAGATGAAACAGTGGCAGGCTGCTAACTCTGGCTTATTCCATTTCTTCAAAATCTGCATTCTAAGATAAGCAGAATTAAATCTAATTTGGGGTAACCTTACTCTTTAAAATGATTAAATATCTAGAATATTGAACTGCATTTATATTTACCAAAAAAAAAAAAGGGTGGTCATACTTGTGGTGGTGGTGTGTGTATCTGTGAATGTTTGTGTGTATGTGCTGCTATCTCTGTGTGTAAAACATACCTTTATGGTGATTATACTGTATAAATTTTATCTAGTCTATGCAATTAAGTTATTTTAAAAACCTTCTGTTTCATTCATAGAGCTAAAATGTTAGCTATTTAATGAACCATGTGGGAATGTGGAAATTTCCCCTCTACAAACTATAATGTTTTTCAATTGTGTGTCTGAAATAAAGGGGAAAAAATAAAGAAAGCCAAGAGAAAAGGTTAGTAGCTTTGATTCAAACAGTCTTGAGAGTGGATACTCCTAAATTTAACTGAGTGAGAAAATAATAAACAAGTGTATGTGAGCGAAAGAAGTGTAATAATTGATTTTAAAATGACAACTGCTTTATGTGAAGTTTGGAAGCTTAGAAATGCAAATACAGCCAGTTTAAAATTCCTTAAACACTACAAATGGAAACCAAAGGAAGCAAATGAAATATCATCAAATAGATTAACATTTTTAAAAGGAAAAGAGAAAATATTTACTTTACTATTGAGTTGTATTTATTTTAATTGCTTTTTCCATTGGGAAAAAAAATTGATTTTTACAGGTAAATCTTGTTAAAAACTATAAGGTTAAATGAACACATGACTTGATGCCATTGTTCTATCCATAATGTCCTATCATTATTTATTGTGGTCAATTTATGGATTCTTAGCTATATTTAGATATTTCTACCTAATATTACTGATATAGTTTGTTAGGAAAAAAAGACTTATTTAAAAATTCTATTATACTACATTTATATCCAAATATGTTGATATAATAATCAGGACTTATATTTGGAGTTTGCATTGTTATACATTTGATAAATCAGTATTAGTCTGTAATAAAAACAGTAAAGTTTGTAATGTTGTAATATCTGAAGTATGGAAGTTTTAGGACAAAATATTTGGAGTTAACAAAAAAAGATGTTGAGTCTTTATACTAAAACTCCAAATATTGCTGAGAAAAATATTGAAAATCTAATAAATGGAGAGTTGTGCCACATTTAACAAATTGGACACTCAATATGGTTAAGACCTCAGTTCTCCTCCAATTGATCTACAGATTCAATTTAATCACAATAAAAATTCTGGCAGATATTTTTCAATGTAGGAATTTACAAAATAATTATAAATTTCTATAGAAATATAAATAACCTAAAATAGACAAAGAGAATATGAAGAAAAAATGAGATGGAAAGGATTTATATAATTTGATTTTAAGAGTTATTAGAGAGCTACACTAACCAAGACAACATGGTATTGGTAAAAGGACAAACATGAGCAAAGGAAGAGAATAGAGTCCAGGCAAAGAACCAATTATATATTTTCAATGATTTTCAAGAAAAGTACTAAAGAAATTAAATTTAAAAAGGGAAATTATTTCAGGAAATGATACTAGAACATCCAGGTACTTGCACGGGAGGGAACATTAACCCTTCTTTCATATCAGAATACAAATATTAACTAAATCTCTAAATATATTTAAATTTAAAGGCTAAAACTGTACAACTTCAAGAAGAAAACATAAGAGAAAATCTCTGTGACTCTAGAGTAGGCTCAATCATCCCAGCCTCTCTCCTTTTTAACAACAACCAAATGACTTGAAAATAAGATTTGGTGCTTCTAAATGATATGGTCCAAGAGTCATCATTAATATCACATCCATTACCAATCATACAACAATGAAATAGAATGACTCAATAGCATGGAAGAATAAGAGGCCAAATAACAATTGATGTCATGTCCATCCTCCCTTTTGTTAAGCCCAGTATTTATAAATAGATTTTATTTATTTTTATGCCTGATGTTTAAAGTACTCTATTGGGTTGTACCTTTAGCTATGTGTTGTAAAATACATATAAACTATTCTCTATGTTAGTTCAGACATTTTTTAGGTTTCTTTGAATTTCACTTTAAGAATCTATTATGGCAAATGTTTGTTGAATTTCCTCCTCTCTTTCTTATCTCAACACATCAGATAGAATAGGTATCTTTTCTTGAACCCAACAGCATTCTGAATATTTCCCATTAGAAATGTGAGCTCACTTATTAAGCTGTTATCTTAAGTGTCTGTCCCCTTCACCCTGAATTAAAAGACCATATCTTGTACATATTGAACCCAAAGTCTGAACACAGTAATTAATAGATTATGTATGTTCAATAAATATTTTATTGGGAAAATATCTGTATTCCTCGCAAAATTATTTATTTATGTGTAATTTATAAATATTTTCCATTCTTTACTCTCAAATGGAAAATGTGTCTATAGAAGTACATTTTATTTTCCTAAGATTCCTAGTTACTTTTCTGCTCCTCCTAATTCTTTTTCCCTTATTTACTCTACCACTTACACATATTTTTTTCATTTTTTTAGTAACCAAATATTCTAGAGGAAATAACTTTTTGTTGTCTCATATTAGCAAGAAGACTATGAGATTTTAAAGGTCAGTTTCAGAAAACAACAAATGTAGAAGGCATTATTTCGGTTCCAAGCTTTGTATTGTAAATCATATTCTAAAGTGCTAACCAAAAAGTCAATGACCTAGTTCTCAGATTTTGATCTATGAGAAGACCAATTAATAATAAGCTCTGAATAAGATATGAGATATCTTTCACAGCTTGGAGAGGAATAAGAATTGATCAGAAAAATAGAACATATTTTTCCTTCAAACCTGTAATGTAGCTCCATATGCAAAACATACACAAGGAAAAAAAAATCAATAAAAAAATGTTTTTAAAATCTAGAAAATCTCATAAACCTTTAAAATCTGGTAAACACCCAAGAAGACATTTGAATACCACAAACATAAGAAAATTTACATTTTTAATGAATGTAGAGAGATTAGCTAATTATGATAAACAAAAAAAAAGTGAATTTCAAACCAAAGAATAGGGTCCTTGACTATCATTGCATTTAATGAAACTGTTATAGCAAAAAGCCAAACTATATGAAGGAAATAGGATAAACATGTTCACATAGCCAGACTTTTTAAAAGCCCAGCAATTTTTATTCTTCTTCAAAGAATCTGAGTATAGAATTGTTTAGGTTTGAGTTATATATAATTTAAGGTCCAATCTAAGCAAAATATTAAGAAGAAAACACTCTTGACATTTCAAGAGGAGGAACACAAGTTGACATGGGATCCCCGGCTTTTCTCCCACCCTTCATTTTTCCACAACAGAGGTGCAAAGAGTTAACCAATAGCTGAGTATAAAAAAGTGAATATCCAATTAACTACAGCTTTACCCTGACTCCTTTTTTTTCTCCTTAGAAACTGGGCCTTGAAAAAGAGAAGATTCATTTTTCACTGTTTCTCCCATGGCATAAATAATATTAGGGACAGATTCTGCTTCTGAAAATGGGGAATGGCTGCCTCGGTTCAGTGTGGTTACTGGTGGGTAAATCTATCTTAGAGTGTTCAATTGGGTCTATTTTCCCCCACAAATATAAACCACATTCTCTAATAAAAACTCCACGTTTAATAAATATGGCATGTTGTTCTTTACTTATTTACTTGGCTGAGTTGGAAAGTATGGAAATGTGCCACTGTATTGGATGCCCTCACCCCCACTAGATGTGCATGAAGATGGTAGAGTCCCAGTCACATGGAATAATTTTAGAGAGAGTAGAAATTAGAACTATTGTTTAAACCAGTCATTATTTTACAAGTGAGGAATCTACTGCCTAAGGGGGTTAATTAGCATATTTAAGGGCTTTTGGTTATTTCATGGCAGAACTACAAACTAAACTCCAATTTACTGACAATCAGTGTCATATACTTTAAGGACTCCTTCCAACTTGTTGTATTTGAATATCCATGACCTACAAAGCCAAAGATCTGAATTCTATATCTAGTTCCTTTTCTTACTACTTAGGCCATTCGGTTTCCTTTTCTGTGAAATGATGCTCAACTTGACAAGGTTATTCTGGAGTAGCAAGGCATATATACGTGAAGAATACCCTATAAACTGTGCCATAAGTAAATACCTACTTCCTATATTATCTCACTATAACTATTTTTTAATTGGAATCAAAATGAATAAAATATATCTTCTTAATGAATGAATATTTTGAAATATTAACAGTATTTAGAAATGCTGTTTAAGATGATAAACTATAACCAGAGAGTTAATTTTAACTACATAAGATTTTAAAATATATTTATTTCGAAAACATAAAAAAA
This sequence comes from Mustela putorius furo, assembly GCF_011764305.1. Classification (NCBI taxonomy): domain Eukaryota; kingdom Metazoa; phylum Chordata; class Mammalia; order Carnivora; family Mustelidae; genus Mustela; species Mustela putorius. The sequence continues at coordinate 5,545,700 of NW_025421305.1, forward strand.
TTGGAATATATTTATGATAACTGGAAAATTACAATTTTCTATATAAGTTGAATCTAAGGGTATTCTAATATACTGTATAGATATTTTCCAAGCTTAACAACAACACAAAAAATTCTCATTCACACTACCATTACCAAACTAGTTGCTCTAACTCTTGAATCCATCTTTCTTAGAGATGTCATTTATCGTTTTTATCTTTTTTATCTCTCCAAACCAGATTCATATATATTGACCCAGTAGCACCATCTATTTTTGTTACTATATTTAGCAATAATTTGGGTAATGAATATAAATCACAGAAAGTATTTCTTCTTAAATACAAATGCCTTAAAATGTTTTATCTTACTCTCAATGAATAGTTTGAGAAAAGTAGATGGGTTCAAATGCAAAACTGCCATTTATTCACCCTTCTTTGTTTTTTTTTTTTTTTAAGATTTTATTTTTTTATTTGGCAGACAGAGATCACAAGTAGGCAGAGAGGCAGGCAGAGAGAGAGGAGGAAGCAGGCTCCCCGCTGAGCAGAAGCCCGATGCGGGGCTCGATCCCAGGACCCTGGGATCACGACCCGAGCCGAAGGCAGAGGCTTTAACCCACTGAGCCATCCAGGCACCCCTATTCACCCTTCTTTCCAGCCTGTCAATCTTACTTGTGAGATGATTGCACTGATGGTGTTTCTGCATACATGATGATATCTTTAATCCCAATTCCCCCTTTTTTTTTTTTAAATCTCACACCAAGCTAAAATGATGTGATTTCAAAGAAAGGTCACAAAAGAAATCCAAACTGAATATGCTTAACTTTAAGTAACTCTTTGCTTTAAAAATGACCTATTATTAAAAATATTTTTTAAAAAATTCTGAAGAGCAAGTAAGTAAGCTTTATGGATTATTTTGTAAAGTCATCTCAGCAATATTCTTCACATAATGGTTGAAATTTTTAAAGTCATCTCAGCAATATTCTTCACATAATGGTAAATCCCAAAGCAACACATTCTATCTAGGACATTAAAAAATGACCAGTAAAATCCAAAATTGGGTTTCACCTAGTAAAATACAGTTAAATACAGTTTAAATTTTTCATGCTAACCCTAATTTTGTGATCAACCAAATTAACAGTACTTATTTCAAGGATACCAAATGATTTTCATTAACTCACTTGTTTATTCATTTCAACAAATATTTATTGGATGTTTGCTATCCAATGCTTGACCTCTCCTGAAAGGGAATATGGTGGTTTGTCACTGCTGCCATCACTATTCTTGGACCATATATAATGAGTCAGGAAAATTTCTATTACAAGTTCACCAATCTATCAAAGCAGCATATTATTGGCATACAGAGTTTCTTAAAATCCTAATATCCAAGAGCCAATATCTCTTTTTACCATTTGTCATCTAAGCTTGTTTCCTAAGTAACTCTCCATACCATCACAGAGCATCAGAAATGGTTGCTACGTGGTGTCAATTCTGGCTCCACACAACTGCCAGGGAACTTACCATGCATTTCTTCTTCTCCTCTTGTGACCTGAGATGAAGTCGAAGAGGCAGCAAAGCCCAACAAGCATAGTCTTCTAGGTCACTGTAAGCAACATGGACCTGAATTTAAGCATAATAAAAAGTCATTGATAACTTTAATACACGATTATGGACATAATTCCTACTGACATGTTTTAAATTATCAATATTATTTTTTAAAAATTCAATTAGCCAACATATAGCATATCATTAGTTTCTGACGTGGTATTCAATGATTCACTTGTTGCCTATAACACCCAGTGCTCATCATATCATATGCCCACCTTAAAGCCCATCACTCAGTCACCCCATTCCCCAATCACCTCTCTTTCCACAACCCTCAGTTTGTTTCCCACAGTCAAGAATCTCTCATGGTTTGTCTCCCTCTCTGATTTCATCCCATTTAGTTTTTCCTCCCCTCCCCTAAGGTCCTCTGCACTATTTCTTATATGAAATATATTCAATATTAAAATTTTAAAGTATATGATGTTTTCTACATAAATGTGTTTATATGTCAGTGAGCAGCAGCAAAGATCTATGTGTTGAAAACAAGCAAATAATTTTCAATTTATTTAATTCAACAGATTAGCATTATAATATGTGCTTTTTGATTTAAGTTTAATACATAAATTAATTCCTGAGGCAACACTGGAATCCAGAGATCTCACTTGGCTTTTACTATTTTTTTTTTTTTTTTTTTTTTTTTACTTTGGACAAACTGCTTATCATACCAGAGTTCCTTTTTTTCCTCATGAGGGATTTAGCTTCCTGAAATGCTGGGCAGCAGAAACCACAGTGACTGGTTTGATGAATGCATGAGTAATGTGAAAGATGGGAGAGAGTATAGTCAGCAATATAAAGAACAGGGGGTGGGTATGAAAGGAGTGAAGTGCCAATGTATCTGAACAAGAACTTAAGTCTCAGTTACTTCTGTGTGTATGTATGTTTTAGGAAGGGAGACACTTAACCATGTTTTAGTGCTGACATGAGGGCATCAGTGTCTGGTCAATGTTTAAAGTCATGAGGGAGGAAAGCAGATAATATGGGGGAAAAATCTTGAATAAACTTTAAAGAACCTCTACCATATCAGTAGGAGGATCACATAAAATAAATAATACTCCCCAGAAATAATTAAGTTTTATAACTATTACAGTTATTACCTTTCAAATCATTAAATGATAAAATACACATCAAGTGTCTAATGAGTCACTGTTGTTTTGATACCTTTAGGACTATATGTTTACATTCAATTGTTATAGGAATCATCTTAGATAATCTAAAGGAAAACCACTGTTGAAAGATCAGTTCAAAATTTTTGGCATTTAACAGTTTTCTCTTCGTTCTATTCTCATGTACCCATTTAAAATAAATTTTAAGATAAAATATTCTAGCTTCTTATTGAGATTCTACAGTGGTGACATAAACAGAATCTTTAACCAGTTCTGTATTCTGAGCCCAATAATAATCTTAAAATTCCTGGTTAAGTATAAAATGGGGGAGGAAAGAAATGGAAGCATTTATGATTTTGTTTAACCAGGTGTTCCCATCAAAGATTGAATAGGTTCTCCATTGCCAATTGGCTTAAAATTTGTCCGTGTGTGGACACTCAGTTTTTGGCACAATCACTGGTCTTTCAGTAAGTGCTCTAATAATGACAGTATCAGCAAATACGCACCAATCATTCCATTCTTGACAACAGATTATAAGACATAACTTTCAAACTCCAAAATTATCAAAATTAATTAGTTTCAGGGCACCTGGATGGCTCAGTCTGTTGAGCGTGTGACTTTTGATTACAGCTCAGATCATGATCTCATGAGTCCTGATATGGAGCTGTGCTTCAGACTCCACACTCAGCGGGAAGTGTGCTTGAGATTCTCTCTCTCCATCATCTTCTTCCCCTATAAATAAATAAATCTTTAAATAAATAAATAAATAAATATTTGATTTAATAATTATTCAAATAAATAAATACATTTTTTAAAAATTATTTTAAAAATTAACTAGTTCCCTCTTGGCTTTCAGCATAACTATTTTCCAGTATTCTAAAAGTTCTAGGTTTCAGGTTCTACAAGTTCTAAGAGTTAAAGGTTTTCACTTAAATGGAATTGAATATAGTCCTTAGACAGCAACAAATGAAAACTTTTGTCAATTAACAATACCACTTTATCTATACATATATTTTGTTTCCTAATATAGAAAATTAGTTTTCATAATTAGAGCTTTCCCAATAGCATCAAAGGCAAATCATAAATAAAAGATTTCAAATTTTGTTCATCTTTTCAAATGCTCAAAAAACATTTGTGATGATTATATCAACCAAGGAATCAAGAATTCAGTGAGAAATTGGGTTTTAAGGTTAGATCTTGTAAGACAAAAAGAAAAAAAAGGCTTTTTTTTTTCCTTTTAGAGAGGTCTGACTTAATATGAATCTCACTAAGCTTATAGGAGCTTTATTCATATTCAAAAGTGGATCAAAATCATATGAATTTCTTTGAACTGATGAAATTAAAAGGAAATGGCCTGCGGGAGAGAACAAGGTACCCAGGACTTCTCATCAGTGGTCTAATCAGGAAGGGGACCCGGCGGCAGTTCTAAGCGACCCACACAATTACTTCTGGAATTTGCTGCCAGTAAAATATCTTTCTATCTCGAATTCAAGTCTGTAATTGTCACTAAATAGAATGTTCAAAGTAGAATACCAAGTGCAAAACATTCCATTAAATGTTTCTTCGTTTATGCTTTGGTATCACCCTCCCACTTTGTTTATGTTTTTAAACTAACCATCTTATATACACCCTCAGGCAAATGTGCATGTATCTCAGAATAGTAATACATAAAGTGATATAGTACACATAATTATTACACCACAGCTTAAGTTTATATTTTTAGAGTGTGTAAGAACATGTGAAATATTCCTCTCCCACAGATGAAATGTTCTTTGATACTTAGTTTTGAAACGGTTATTAACTCTAATAAAAACTTTAAAGCTAGGGAAACTTTAATAGACTATTCCATCTATATAGTGTTCGGCAAACACATATAGGAATTGATTCTAGAAATCTCAGGAATAAAGGAAACCCTCACAACATGAAAATGTATCACACTGGTGAGACAGGGTTTAGCCTGGTGCCTATATCCAAACATACCCCACTGACATAGAACTATTAGCAGGATTTTGAGTTCATGTAGCAGATAGAATAAGTCACATTCCTAGCAAAGGGGTATGAGATTTAGATTTGATTCAGAACCTCTAACAGAGAGAAAAGTGGCTACACACATCCTACAATTTCTTTCTTATTTCCTTCACTCTCAAGAGGGAAGTTGCTTGGATTAAATGACAAAAGAAAAGAATAAAAATTATCTATTTCCAACTAAGTAAAGATGAGATTCCTTCAACAATGAACAAATATCCACTGAGCCCCTTTTTTGGTTTCAAGGCTCCTGTCTGCGCACTAAGATTCAAGGGATACGGGGAAAAAAAAAGACAGAAACGGTTCCTGCTATGATCAAATCTTTCTGGCCTGCAGATACCTAAATACTACCTTTCAATTTCAGGATACTATACGAGCACCTAGTCTAACTTGGATAATGGAAGAGAGTAAAGTTGGAGGGATACCCGGTTAAAGAAAGGAATGATGTAAGTTAGCCTCTTAAATGACTCTTGCATCTTTACTATCTGAACCTTGTTCAAATAATACTAAAAGCCTATATTCTTCCTTCTGTCACATTCTGCTTGTTTCTCTAAAATATTTCTTTTCTCTTCCATGAATTAATCAAAACTTTTTAGATATTAGCTGGATGTTTCTGTAGTTACTAAATTGTGTATTTTTCTGTAAAGTGTGAAGCCACAGTAATCAACAACTGCTGAGAAGAAGGAATAGTAGTAGAGATAAAATTCACACCTCTGTAGCCAACCCCTGTCTCCCCCAGGAAGCCTCATCTATCAGGTAATAACATTTCCCAACTTAGTGTAAGGACACCTATGGTCCCTTCTATCCAACAACCCAATCCCTTTTGAAAATGGAGTAAAAGAAAAAGCATAGTCATGGATAAAGATCAAAGAGTGTCAATAAATATGTAATAATGGAAACCTGAAATAAGAAATTGACAAAGTTACAGGATCTCCTGTACTCTTTCTAAGCCTACTAAGAGAATCAACCTGATTCAAATCTACCTGATTCAAATCTACCTCAGTCCTTGAAACATCACTTAGAGTGGAAGCTCATCCAGTCCCCTAATTCTGCAGAGTTCAGTTTATGATGTTGTCCTGTCACTGGGTCGCAAACAGGAATTCTCCAAATGAAATAGAAACTGATCTCTATACATGGAGAGCAAAAAGAGACCAAAGAAAGAGGAAGGCCACTCCAGATTGGTAGGTGGCAGTTTTCAAAGCTAGGGAAATTACATACTACACTTGCCTTGGACAGCCACAAAACATGTAGGTCTCTGCAGAGACCTGCCAGAATCTTCACAGTTTATATAGAAGCCTTAACTTGGTTTAGTCATGTAGACTCAAAAACATCTTACTCTCTCAAAGCTATGTCCTTAAAATAATTCCAAGCGTGCAAAGGGTGGGCTGAATATACATTGCAAGAACAGGAAAAGAGGTGAGGAGTCTACAAATGCCTGAGTCGTAAGTTGCCTTATGAGTCAACCAGTGACCATATCCTCGAGATGACCTCTTCCAACACCTGCCAACCAAAACTGAAATCAAGATCAAAGATCTCAGGAATGATCATTGGGCTCCTATGTGCTTCATACTTGAGTCAACCAAGTTGTCAGTGTAATCTTTTCCATCAGATTTAGCTTTCTGCTCTGATCTCCACTCCATGTTCTGACTCCATGTTCTGATCTTGCCTCCCCAAGTATTCCACACTGCAAACTCTTCCTGAAATCTGATCTGCCCCACATCCTTTGCCCATCCTGACACATCCATCCATGCAGACACAAACACAGATACATATGTTAGGACATGAGAGGTTTAATTAGAAACTTTAAGGAGCGATCAATCTTGCTTTTCATATTTTTCTCCCCCTTCTACTCTGCATGTACTGTTATGGGCCCTTATATGAAATAACCTATTTCTCAGAACATCATTTCAGTGAAGTGTCCCAGGCTCCTCACCTTGCTCTGTGAATCCTCATGTGGCGATGTACACCTCTATGGAGCCCTTTGTTACTATTGGGCGTACTTAAATTTTATTTGTCATTTGTATAATCTTATTTAACATAATTTCCTAAGTGCTTTCTATATGCCAGGAATTTCCAAAGACTTTTTATTAATTATTTTTTCCTCTAGTATATTCCTTGCAGATAGGATAGCACATAATACATGTGCCTAATTAATATTGTTGATTAATAACATGACATAACCACAACTTGCAGGAGTAAATTTGACTTAGAGACATCAGACAACCTGACCAAGAGGCAGAACTCTTCGGACTCTTAGCTTCCCTTTCAAAACTAGTCTTTGTCGCTGCAGTTGTTATCCCAGTGATCTATGTCGACTACTCTTGGACTGTTCTTTAGTTTCTCATGTTTAAGGTCACACCATGACAATATTTTTCCTTTTTCTCAGATATTACAAGTAAAAGCTCTCAGTCATGTAATCATTTAACTGCACAGAACCATGTACGTTCTTTGTGAACCAAGACATTATTAAAATATCATCTAATATATTTTCCTTCTCAATAATTTTAGCTAAATTTTTACCATTAAGACTAAACTAACTTATCCAACTATAAACATACAATTTTTTTTGCGATTCACTGCATTGAAATTATAGGCCAGTTGAAATGAACAAGCTGAGGGTCATTGCTTTAGAGAGGAGTATAAAAAGAAACTAGAAAGAACCAAGACTCATACTTATGGCATTGAGTTCCAAAAGAAGTTTGAGAGCCCGATTAAATGAAGCTAAAGAGACAAAATATAAAAAATGAAGCACAGGAGTATACCTTTTAAATAAATGACCCTCAGTTACTTTCCTTTATGTAATGATTTACCATTGATAATTTTTTCACTTATTATTACATAGAATCATATTATCTGAGCTCTTACAGGGTGTGAGTGTATATGCATGCAAGTGTGTGCATATACATTTTATTTGGGGAATTTTGTACATATTTTAGAACTCCTTGATAAACTTATTTTTATCTTAATGAAATTTTATTTTTAATAAAAAATTATAGTGATAATTTAAACTTTCAATGAATTTTCAACTTCTATTTAAACCTGAATTTTAAATTTATAACATCAAAATTTTAATCTAAAATATCACATTGTTTATTAAATCCAAAATTAAACATACAAATTTTCTTCTACCATCCTCCTCTGTATGATAAAGAGTGAGAATTCAAATTTTATTTAATTTACAAAAAATTGGTCTCTGGAATTCAACATGGAGACTATGAGGTTTATGCACTCATGGTCTTGTAATTTGAGGAGATTAAAAGTAATGATAAGAGAACCCTTTTGAATTATTAAATAGAAATATTTCTTTCAAAAGTTCTAAATCATAGGCTACAGAAAACTATTTCTGAATAGGCCAGATTCCACTTAGCAAAATGCAATTACAAATACCGACTCCCCTTTATTTTACAAGGGAGACAAAAAACATAAAAAAGAACAGTGCATGATCCCTAGGTGTCTCAGTTGGTTAGGTGTCTACTTCAGGCTCAAGTCATGATCCCAGGGTCCTGGGATCAAGCCCCCAAACAGGATCCCTGCTTTGTAGGGAGTCTCCTTCTCCCTCTCTCTCTACCTGCCACCCCCCCTGCTTGTGTTCTCTCTCTGTCAAATAAATAAATAAATAAATAAATAAACAAAGCTTTAATAAATAAATAAATAAATATAATAACATAGAATATAAAAAATAATAAATAAATAAATAAAGCTTTAAAAAATCATCTAAACGAGAAGCAGTAAGACTATTAGGCTTCTTTAATTTGTCATAGGGTAGTATTGATTTAAAAATGAGCAACAACTCTTAGATTTGATTGATTAAATAACAAATGAAAAGTAATTTTTTTTCTTTCCTTCCTCTTTCTTTTTTCCCCTTTCTCTTCTTCTTCTTCTTTTTTTTTTTTTTTTTTTTTTTGTAAAGGAACAGTCAAGCATATTTCTATTCACAGCCTAGTTTCACTTCCAGGAAAAGAAGTTAAGACAAAAGATATGTTTTGGTATAGTAGAAGAGATTCTGTTTATATTTGTAGGAACTGTGAAGGGTCTGAGATTTTGCTCTACTTACAAGCTAACAATTTAGCCTGCCACTATTTCATAGATGTTGACAGAAGCCACAAAACTATCCTATGTCAGAGGCAAAGGAATTTATTAATTTACTACACATGGCACAGCAGGCAGCATGAGCTTCAAGATCCCATCAGTTCCCCACACTGCCCAAGACCCATAAGATGTGCATAGAGGTCTAAGTAATTCTGCATACAAAGTGATGTGTGCCATAGCAGAGGAACCACAAACTTAGGAAATTTATAAGGGGGTTGCTGGCAAAGTGGCAGACATTATCTTTAGTTTCTTCTTTAGAAAATAAATTCACCTATCTTTCTTGGAAGGAGAGGCTATCACTTGAGGTTGTTTGCTATACAAACATCCTTAGGAAGACAGTCCTGAACAAAGTTAACAATACCATGCATAAGTCTAAGAGATGAGTGGATTACTGTGTCCAAAAATAGCCAGAATCAGATAAAATATTGCAGATTTATGTGTTCTTTAATTTTACTCTGGATTCTTTTCCTTTTGATTAGTGTGTGGTGGTATGCATTTTAAATTATAAAAGGTATGCCCTAATTTGATAAATCTCTTATAATAATCTTAGATACTACAAAATAAACAATGCTTCAAAAATGCTTATGTCTCCAGGTTGCCTGTGTGGCTCAGTGGGTTGGGATTCTGACTTGATTCAGCTCACACTGTGGTCTTGAGGTCATGAGATTGAGCCCCACCACAGGCTCCATTCTCAGGGCGACATTTGCTTGAGATTCTTTCTCTGCCTCTCCTTCTGTGCACTTGTGTACATGCGCTCTCTCTCTCAAATAAATACATAAATAAAATATTTTTTTAAAAAATGCTTATGTCTCCCTATTTACAATTTTACTGTTCTCCATTGTGTGGATCTAATCTTTACAGCTTTTTAAACCTAGTGAGTAGTCTTTTTGGTGATTTTCCAACAGAGACTATGTCACCTTCTGTGTTTTAGATTCAGATATCTATGAATAAATAACCTCAGTACGACACACTTCCAAAGTCAGTGTTGCTAAAATGCTTCATAGATGAAAAATTGTTAACTGACACTGTGCCAAGTACTCAATGTGCATCACCCCCATTGTGATGATCTAACCAAACAAATGAAACAAGGAAGGAGCTTCAAACAAATTTCATTTGATCAGAGTGAGTGAGTATAAGAAAGGAGGTAGGGAACAAACTGACCACTTATGAGAGGAAAGAATTATTTAAAATATTAGTAATATATATATTCAATAGATTCAATAATAAAAAAAAATTCCCAGTATCATACTTCTCATACAAAGTACGAGTTACAATACAATGAAAGAAGCAGTATTCAAAAGTCAAAGAACTTAAACAATTTGTGATGCAGATATTTGTGCACATAAATGGTAGCAAAGAAAGGCATGGCATATACTTTGTAGCTTAATAAAGAAAAAAGGAAACAAAAGTTTACAAACCGAAACTTAGTCACCTGATATAATAAGTGCATAACATCAGGCAATGAATGATTAAATGGGATTTATGAAACTAAGAAATCTATATAATAATAGTTAATCACCAATGTCATAAAGGTTCAAATGGATTCAATTTCATAGTACAAACAAGAATCAGTTATGGTAGCACTATGAGCTGTTTCTGTAGATGTTCTGCCTTGTTTTCCCTTGGTAAATGACATGAATGCAGCTACCCTCTAGACAGAATCTCTGTGCACTATGTAACTGCAGCAATCACTACAACCAACTCCTTAGTGAATAAGTGACTCCTTTTCAAGGATAAATTTACATTAAAACATTCCCATTGCCAAGGAAATGACTGTCACTATGCTTTCAGAATACAAAACTTATGAAAATAATTATTGATTCCCCTATTCACATCACAGTCAAAGGTGAATACAAGCCTAGAATTCTGCCAGGAAGCAGAGTCCAGAGGCATAAAAGTTTTTCTAAACTGTAAAACAGAAAAGTTAGGTAATCTCTAACTTTACTTCCTACTAAAAAATAAATATAGAATGTGACAGTTCATAGTTAGACTAGTAGTAATAACTAATAGCAAGATATGAACAAGATATAGTAATAATTGGCAGGAAAACAAATGCAGCAGGTATTCTAAGAAAATCTGTTAAAAGATTCTCTTCCATAAGCTCAATGATGGCAAGGACTATCCCCATTCTTTCTATTGCCATAAACAAATAATTATAACATTTCATAGAATTTTAGTTTTTTCTTCATTTGTTCACTTTGGTTTTGGCCAACAGTGAGATACACATATATAAAGTATAAAGTTCAATTTGTTTTGATCAAAGTGCTCAACCATGCAATGTGCACCTCTAACAAGAAGTGAAATGTTTCTAGAGAGTAACTTCATTTATCTTTCTTTTTTTTTAAGATTTTATTTATTTATTTGACAGACAGAGATCAGAAGTAGGCAGAGAGGCAGGCAGAGAGAGAGAGAGGGAAGCAGGCTCCCTGTTGAGCAGAGAGCCTGACGCAGGGCTCGATCCCAGAACCCTGAGATCATGACCTGAGCCAAAGGCAGAGGCTTTAACCCACTGAGCCACCCAGGTGCCCCTTCATTTACCTTTCTAACCAATACTTTGTACTTTTGCTTACTTTTCTGAATTGTCATTATGTAGTTTTGTGAGTTTTAGACTTCATACATGAAAAAGCATCTGATGGTACCTTTTTATGTATTGCTTCTTCAGCTCAGCATAATGTCTAAGCAATTGAACTATGATTTTGCATGCATCACAAGTGCATTCCTCTCTATTATTCACTAATATTCCACTAGATAGGTATTTCAATACTTATCAACCTCTGGTTGATAGGCTTACTAGACATATATTGTTATATACAAGAGAAGATAAAATACAACCATGCAAATTGTTCTTAAAATACAAAAATCAAAAATGGGGGAAAAGGGAAAAGAAAAAAAATGCAACAAATAGAAAACAGAAACAAAAATCTGGATATTATTAATCCAACTGTATGGATAATTACTTTAAATGTAAATAGTCTAAATATGCCAGTTAAAAACAAATTGTCAGAATAGATAACACATAAAGACCCATGTTGTCTAAAAGAAACCCATTTTAAGTAGGTTAACAGAAAACAGATGAAGAAATATACACCCCATTAATATCAATCAAAAGAAAGATGGAACAGCTATATTAACTGAAGACAAAGGAGTCTTCAGAAGAAGGAAAATTATCAGGCTTGAAGAGTAGAACTATAAAATGATAAAGGGGTCAATTCTCAGAGCATACCTAACAATTTCAAATGGGCATACACCTAACAACAGAGCATCAAAACCTATGAGACAAAAACTAACAGAACTGAGAGGGAAAAATAGACAAAACCATGATTATAGTTGAAGACTTCAATACCTATCTGTCAGTAATTGATAGAATAAAAATGTAAAAAAATCAACAAAGAAGGTTACGATTAGCACTAACAAACAATTTGATATTAATTATAGAATCCGCCATCCAACAACAGATAGAATACACATTTAAGATAGAAAGAACATTCACCAGGATAAGCCAAATTCCAAGGTACAGAACACATCTGAAAAAACTGAAAAGAGAAATCATACAAAGCATGTTCACAGATCATAATAAATTAAATTTAGAAATCAGTAGCAGAAATAGTCTACGGCCATACCACCCTGAACGCGCCCGATCTCGTCTGATCTCGGAAGCTAAGCAGGGTCGGGCCTGGTTAGTACTTGGATGGGAGAAATCAGTAGCAGAAATAATAGTATGAGTTGCAAATAGCAATTTTCCTCTGACTATACACTATGCAAAGGGGAGAAAAAAAGAGTAACTTTATAATAGAGACACGTGACAAATACTCTTAGCCCAATGATCAAGGTTAACATCAGCAAAGATAAGTCATGTTCATAGTATGTATCTTTGATATTACGTGATGAGAATTAAACTTTACCTTTGCATCCTTCCTCCCAAAAGCCATAGCCCTAGTCTAATTATAAGAAAAACAACTGAAAAATAACCACTGATTGACATTCTACAAAATACCTAATGATCACTCTTCAAATATCTCAAGTCATCAAACACAAGGGAAGTCCAGAAAAGGGTCATAGTCCAAAGGATCCTATGGCACCTAAGGTTAATGTTTTCCCTGGATAGGACTCTGGAGCAGACATTAGGGGAAAAGGCATTAAGACATTAGGGGAAAAGCTGAGGAAATTAGAAAGGACTTATTTAATTTCAAGGTATTGTCATTGGTTCATTTATTGTAACAAATTTATCATATAAATTGAAGGTGTTAATAACGAGGGAAACTGGGTGTAAGATGGAAACTCTTTACCCTGTCTTTGCATTTTTTTTTCCTGTAAATCTAAAACTCCCAGAATTAAGTTTATTTAAAATACACTGAATATCTCACTGAATATTTGAAAACTTTTGATTCGATATAGTGAATATATCTCCTACCTTTCAATTTTTCATTGTGTTCCTTCATGATTTCCTATAGTGCCCCCTCTTTATTTTCAGGCAATTACTAATATGCTTTCTGTTACTACAGAATAATTCGAATTTTCCTGTTGTATATAAATTAAATGCTATGGAGTGTGCTCTTTTTGGTCCAGTTTCTTTCATTCGGCATAATTACTTTGGGACACAGTCATTTAGGTATGCAAATCAAGAGTTCAGTTCATTCCTTAGTGTTTCTAAACTACATTGTTTATATGGATGTGCCACAGTTTTTCTAACTGTTAGAGTATCCACCTATTAATGGACATTTGGAGTTTGGGGCTATTACATATAAAGCTGTTAGATATATCACTGTACATGTTTCTATACGTATATATGTACCTTATTTTCTTTGATAAATACTTAGAAGTATAATAACTGATTCATATGGTAGATACAAATTTATATTTTAAAGAAACTACCAAACAACAAATTTGTAATAATATTTTTCATTCTAACTAATAGCATATGAGATTCTATTGCTCTATATACTCTCCAGCACTTAAATTGGTCAGTCTTTTTTATTTTAGCAATCTAATTGATGTGTAATGCTATCTCATCATTGTTTTAATTTGCATTTTTCAAATGACTAAGGACATTCCACATATTTTTTATGTGTTACTTGCTTTCCATGTATTTTCCTAAGCCAAGTGTCTGTTCAAATCTTTTGCTTTTTTAAAAAAAAAAATGGGCTATAATTTTTTGTTACTGATTTTAGTGTGGTATGACTAGCATATAACAATACATTAGTTCCAAGTGTACAACATGATTCAGCATTTGTATACGCTGTGAAATGATCACCACAATAAGTATAGTTTATATCCATTACCATAAGGTAATGTTTTAAAAACTGCTTTCTTATGAGAACTTTTAAGGCTTACTTTCTTAGAAACTTTTAAATACACATTATAGTATTACTAACTATAGGTACCATACTGTACATTATATCCCCAAGACTTAAACTTATTTTATGACTGCAAGTTGTACAGTTTGATCACCTTCACCTATTTCATCCACCTACCACTCCCTGCCTCTGGCAACCACCAATACGTTCTCTGTATCCAAGAGCTTTCCCCACTCCCCATCAGTATAACAGTGGAAATTATTTTTTTTAAGATTTTATTTATTGGGACGCCTGGGTGGCTCAGTTGGTTAAGCGGCTGCCTTCGGCTCAGGTCATGATCCCAGCGTCCTGGGATGGAGTCCCACATTGGGCTCCTTGCTTGGCGGGGAGCCTGCTTCTCCCTCTGCCTCTGCCTGCCTCTCTGTCTGCCTGTGCTCACTCGCTCTCTCTCCCTCTCTCTCTCCGAAAAATAAATAAATAAAATCTTAAAAAAAAAAGATTTTATTTATTTATTCGACAGACAGAGATCACAAGTAGGCAGAGAGGCAGGCAGAGAGAAAGAGGAGGAAGCAGGCTCCCTGCTGAGCAGAGAGTCTGATGCGGGTCTCTATCCCAGGACCTGAGATTATGACCTGAGCTGAAGGTAGAGGCTTTAACCCACCGAACCACCCAGGTGCCCCTAACAGTGGAAATTATAATGGCTAATATTTTCTTGTCTTAAATCTCTATTGTTATTTTATGATGCAATTGGAGAATAGAGGACTTTCCCATAAAATCCATCTCCTATGAAACAACAAATGTGATTAGAAGTCTTTAGATACAATTTTTATTCAAAAAAGGTCATAAGCAGATTAAGCAGATCTTACCACTTTGGAATAGGTTCTGAATCAAGTGACAAATTATTTGATTCTACCCTCTGAAATTTCAGATTTCCTGTTTTGTTTGAATACAGAGAGGAAAGAAAAGAATTTTCTTGACCAGCATAAAACTGAAATAACATAATCAGAGGGTTAAAACCACCAGAATAATAGCTAAATATAGTTTGTACTTTTTTTACATAAAAAAATAAGGTTAGCCTCTTCTAACATTTGTTGGTGTTCTGAAATTTTTATTTTATTTTTTGTGTTAAAATAATAAGAAGGGGTTCCTTGGTGGGCTCAGTTAGTGAGGCATCTGCCTTCGGCTTAGTTTATGATCTCAGCATTTGTATACACTGTGAAATGTCAGGGTCCTGGGATGAAACCCCACAGGGAGCAGGGAGCCTACTTCTCTCCCTCTCCCTCTGCCTGCTAATCCCCCTGCTTGTGTGCTCTCTCTCTCTCTCTCTCACTGTCAAGTAAATGAATAAAATCTTTAACACAATAAAGTAAAATATTAGGCTTTGCTAGTAAAGAATACGCCTTCTGACTATCGGCAGTAATCCATTATTAATATACTTAACCAGAAATAAAATAAATCTAAGATCTTCCAGATATTACATGAAATGACAGATAAATGGGCAAATAAATAATTGAGACATTTTACTATTATGAATAAATATGGTATAGAGGTTACATGTATCCCCCCAAATAAAAATTTCCTTAACGATTAAGCCAAGTTCTTCTTATAGACATAGGGTTTCCAGTATTAAATTGGTTGACCAATCTTCTATGTGATGATAAAATAAAAATCAATTCTGTTACACTGGGATGGAAATCTATGATTGTATTTTTTTTATCTGAACTTCAAAGATAATCATTTATTGATTCTCAGAAGAAAGCCATTGGGGAAAAATCAGCTTAATTTTTTTTGAAATTACTAAAGAGCAAACTAGCTCAAGTGACTTTTACCAAAAAAAATCACTGTACATCATTGCATATATTCATCTTTTCTAAATAAGATATACAGCATGTTCTTGTACTTGGGTGTAATTAACATAACAAGTAACTTTCTTTGCAATTAAACTTTTGTTGTTTTTATTAAAATGTTGATATGTGTGGTAAATTTTGCTCTCGCTTTTAACTTCTCCCTTTCATTTTTTGGCAGTAGGCAAGGTGTCTTGCTGCCTCTGTAATATTAATGGTTGAACATTTCTAGCAAAGAATGGAATATAGTGTGCTATAGGAATTGCATACAAAATCTTCAGTGAATGGAAAAAAGACTCCAGGACCTTGGATGTCAGTTCCAGGAGAGACAAATTTATAGGTATAACAATCTGTCTTTTAAAACTGACGTCTAAGGTCATAGAGGTTTTTCCCCTATCACTAAGGATTTTTCATGCATTCTCTATAATATAAAAAAAAAAAACTGTGAGTGTAACATTTAGACATTTTTGCTGCACATAAAAGGGACCTGCCAGTTCTGTCCTAGGTCCATACACAAAATTAATTTTAATATTAGATTAAAATTTTACCTTTAATTTTTAAAAAAGCAGACTTTTACACCTCTGCAATAAAGAAACCTTAAAAGCTTGCTCAGCAATTTCATATTTCCCCAGGAGCTAATAATAAAACATCCATCTGCCCTCATAGCTCAACAGACACCAAGTGAGGTATGTTCTCTTTGGGGCTCACTTGAGGAGGTGCGGTTTTCACTCAGAGAACTACAGCACAAATACAAATGACCTGCTCCAGTGGCCTGAAGGGCTAAGTGAGCTCTTCAAAGTGACATTTGCTGTGAAGTTTCTAGGGTACTGACAAAAAATAATAATCATGGTTCAAAGCTAAAATATTGGACTACATAGTACTAGGGGAATTATGCTAAAACTGTTGAAAATAATACTAAAGTACTGATCAATTGACAGGGTCATGTAGGCACGATGGCTGATTCCACATACAAAGTAACAATTTTTTTTGAAGATTCATTTCTATTTATGACCAAAATGATATTACTTTGTTGAATTCAAGCAAAAGAGTGTAACAATTTGGATTCTACCAATCCATGAGTATGGTATATATCACTTAATTTATTTAGTCTGACTTTTGTTTCTTTTAGCAATGTTTTATAATTTCCAGTCTACAGGCCTCATACATATTTAATTGTATTCATCACCAAATATTTCATGTTTTGGATATTGTTGTGTATAGTACTTTTAAAATGTTAATTTCATGTTTTATTGCAGGTAACATATCTTAACAGTGGAATTATTTACCTATAAATACATACTTTTCATAACACAGTGACCTATACACTTAAAAGTAGTGAATTTTGTAGTATGTAAATTGTATCTATAAAGTTATTTCAAGAATAGTTCTGATAAGATGGTACTTCTTTATAGTATTTTGTAGACAAGTGAGATGATTCCTATAGCCTACTTACTACATTTCCAAACAAAAAATATGTACCTGAAAAAAATTTGTTATTATTATCTTTGAATTCTGTATTGATACTTACTTTCTTTACCATAAGGTAAATATTCATTATAATAGTCATACTTGGGAATTCATACAGAGTATTACCTGCATATATATAAACATGGTATATTACTGGATGTTTTAAAAATATTTTAACTTTTTTGATATAGGATCCTGTAAAGACTGGAAATGTCATTCCTTGGTTTAAATCCTATAATCTGAGCCCTTTGAAATTATTCTTGGCTTTGTTCTTTTAATATTGCTGTTCACATCTTGGTCTTGCTTGCCCAGAATTTAACACTGTTCCACTTTTGACTTTATAACAGTTATGCTCAGAAAATTTTCATTTGTATGATTTACTCACATTTTCCTCAAATTTATTTGCAGACCCAAAATACCTCCTAGCCTAATCCTAGAAGAGGGTGACTGGGTAGTACTAGATACCAAGTTTTATTGTGTTCATGTGCTTCAACATTTATTATTACATCAATTGTCTCTTCTTCCATCTACCACATTCTCAGCAATAGATATTCAAATCCCTCTGGAAAGAACTTACCTATATGCAACATTAATTGTGATAATAAAATAGGGATAATGGTAATAACTAGACATATAGTATACTGCATGACAGACAGTTCTAAGTCTTTTCTGCATGTATGGCATTTAATCTTAAAACATGTAAGAATTGGGTACTAATCATACTCCTATTTTATAACTTATAGAATAGTGATTAAGTGGCTACCTAATATCTCTTAATCTTTAAGCAGCTTTAAACCAAGGGAGTTGGAGTCCAGTAGCCAGGATCTCAAACATTATATTATTATACCTGCCACTCAAAACTCTCTTTTTAAATAAAATGACTAACTTAAGTTACAGTGAATTATTGGACTTAAATGATCCATGGTTAAATCAGTGCATTTTATATCCTCAAGCCAGAACATAATGATGGGCATTGATCTTATATTTTTAATATTTAAGTTCAAGGTGACTATATATTCAAAACTCACTTTCAAACTTATATCATGTAGCTTCACAATCTACCTCTAAAATGTTAGTCCTCCTTGGGCAATTAACTTGGTTTCCAAGTAAGAGTGCATAGCATTACATTTTCATAACACAGTATATGCCCCTGTGCTTCAATTAACTTAAATCTTAAAGATATGCATTAGCTTTATGTTCTTAGATGCCTTCAAGAAGTTTGGGCCACATAAATTTTGAAGGTATTTCTGAGTGAGTTGCCTAAATATAATGAATATACAATGAATAATATTTTACAATTTGAAAAAAAAATGGAAACTATTTTGCCTGTATTAGTCCTGGTTCTTCAAATGATGGCTATGATATTGCATTTAATTAGCCTTGAACTCAGTCAACCTCTGTTAACATATATGCATCTATAAGCCTTCTTAGCTTATAATACTGAAACATGACTAACAGAAAAGGCAAAAAGATCACAGTTGCTCAGATCAATCTTCATTTTGGATGAATACTTTGATCCAAGTAAAATCCTGTTAAGAAGCTCATGTGTAATTTCTACTTATGGTGATGAAATGAAATCTAATTCGATTCAACATATTACATTTGAATTCTTTGAAAAGATACAGGTATTTGATTAGTGGCCTGTTTGTGCTCAGTTTTATGGCCTCTTTATTCACAAAATGAGTTTTTATACAGCTTTTAAAAAGTCAGTGGTGGTACGGATCTGTCTCTATCATCACATCTTAAGCTATGCAATATGTGTCTTCTATAGTTTGATGCTGCTCCATTTTAGGTGTTTCTGAAAATAAGCCCACTGGAAACAGCTTCCAGCAAAGAAATGTGGTGTAATAAACACCTAATTTACATTCATTCTTCCTTCTCATTTTGTTGCTGAGGACTACTAAAAACTGGCAAAGAAAGATTTTTTTTTTTTGCTCAATATTTTAAAAAATTCAGTGTCCCTGTGATCTAATACATGATAGAAAACATTTGTAATACTTGGAGTAAATTTATAAAAACAGTAAAATTGAGATAAATGGATTCTGTACTTGTAGCTTCTTGGAGTGAATCACATTTGATAAGGATGATGATGAGGAGGAGGAGGGGGAGGATATAACAATAGCTCAGCAGTAAGCCACTTAAAGCATGATTGAAAAATAAAAAGCAGTTAAGAAGTCCAGGCCGGTAAGTAGATCTGAAAATGTCAGTACTAGAAATCAAGATCAGTAAATATCACTTTGTTAAATATTTTCCAAGCTGAAAAAGGACAGAGGGAAAATGGGAAATAGTTACTTTAAAAAGAATCTATGCAAGAATACAAAGGGGATAAATATGATGTCATTGAGTTCCTACTTTAATTACCGTAAAATTTGCTCACCCCTTTCATTCCTGTAACCTGAAGGAAGCCCATGAGATCTTAGCAGCCATTTTGAAACCACTCTTAACCCCTTTCTTTAGTCTCAGTTCAAATATTAGGAACCACAAAGTCTTAGCCTTGAACTGGGACCTTAATTGGGCCTTTGGTATCCTAATTATGAATAAGATAATTATAGTAATTATAGGTGAATTAGAGTAATGATTAGTAATTATAAAAAAGTCAACCTAAAGTACGTTTAATATATGCTTTCAAAATAGATGTTGAATTCCAATTTTATATACCTGAAACTAAGGTAACATTTTGTGTCAACTGTACTCAAAACTTTTTTTTTTATTGTGTTATGTTAGTCACCATACTAAACATCATTGTAAAAATATTTTTTTTTAAAAGGGTACAGTATCAACCCATCCCAACCACTGTAGGTTTGTTCTAAGTGATGTAAAGTGATAGCACTTACCTCAAACATCAAGTGTATTCTACTCTATATCTTTCATTATACAAGGATTAGGATTTCAGGAAATCAAAATTATATATATAAATATACATATATACACACTATAAATTTAATTATATATATATATATATATATATATAGTAATGAGTTTAATTCTTAGCCTATGCCCCATGTTTGCTATTTGTGGAAAGGAAAAAAGGTGTTTTTTTTTTCCTAAATTATGTGAATAATTTCCATAAATTAGTAATAATCAGTATATTTGCCTACTCAAAAGTATTAAAATTCTGACAGAAACTTATTTTGGTGATAATAATTTCAAATTTATTTTAAAATATAAAGTCTACAGTCAAAACTTTTAAGAGTCCACCATACAGTTTCTCTCAAGCCATAAAGGTTGTAATAATTTGTAACAATTGAATAATTAAGAAGAAACAAATCTGGATTAGGTGGTTTACATGAATCTAATATCTCATTCAACCTTAAAACAAATCTACAGTGGTTGGGATGGGTTCATATTGTACCCTTTAAAAAAAATTTTTTTTTACAATGATGTTTAGTATGGTGACTAACATAACACACACAAAAAAGTTTTGAGTACAGTTGACACACAATGTTACCTTAGTTTCAGGTGTATAAAATTGGAATTCAACATCACTATACGCTATGTTGTGCTCACCACAAGTGCAGCTACTACCATCTGTTATCACACACTATTATGGTATCATCGACCATATTCCCTAGCCTGTGCTTTTATTCACACGACTTATTCATTCCATAACTAGAAGTCTGTATTTCCCACTGTCTTTCACCCACTGTGGCCATCCATCCAGCCTCTTTCCCTCTAGCAACCAATTGGTTTTTGTATTTATAATTCTGATTCTGTATTGTTTGCTTATTCATTTGTTTTGTTTTAAAATTCCACAGATGAGTGAGATCATATCATATTTGTCTTACTTACTGTAATATAGCGTAATGCCCTCTAGGACCATCCATTTACCCATCCATGGACCTTCAGGTTGCTTCCATATCTTGGCTACTGTAAATAATGCTGCAATAAACATAGGCAGAGGTGCATATATCTTTTGAATTGGTGTTTTTGTTTTCCTTGGGTAAGCACCTGGTAATGATACAATTGGATCATAGGGTATTTCTATTTTCAATTTTTTTTGAGAAAACTCCATACTGTTTTCCACACTAACTATACCAATTTACATCCCCACCAACAGTGCACGAAGGTTCCTTTTTCTCTATATCCTCACCAACATTTGTTATTTCTTGTCTTTTTGATTCTAGCCATTCTGACAGATGTAAGTGATATCTCATTGGGGTTTTAATTTGTATTTTTCTGAAAATTAGTAACATTGAACATCTTTTTCATGTGTCTGTGTACCATATGTATGTCTTTGGGAGAATGTCTATTTAGGTCCTCTGCTGAATGTTAATCTGATTGTTGGTTTGTTGGTGTTGAGTTGTATAGCTTTTGTTAATATACTTTGGATATTAACCCCTTATCAGTTTATAATTTGCAAATATCTTCTCCCATTCAGTATGTTGCCTTTTTAATACTTTCCTTCACTCTGCAAAAGACTTTTTTTTTTATTTTGATGTAGTCCCCACAGTTTATTTTTGCATTTGTTTTCTTTGCCTTAGGATATATGTCCATTTTTTCCCCCAAGATTTTATTTATTTATCAGAGAGAGAGAGGGGGAGAGAGCGAGCACAGGCAGGCAGAGTGGCAGGCAGAGGGAGAGGGAGAAGCAGGCTCCCTGCAGAACAAGGAGCCCGATGTGGGACTCGATCCCAGGACGCTGGGATCATGACCTGAGCCAAAGGCAGCCGCTCAACCAACTGAGCCACCCAGGCATCCCTATATGTCCACTTTTAAAAGAGTTAAACAACTAGCCTAATATTACACAACTAAAATAATAAATGACAGTGTTAGGATTTGGGCATAGATTCAATTCCAAAACCCACACACTTCTCAAAATGTCAGACCATCATTTTTATAGGTGAATTACTAAATATATAAGCAAATGTTTAGTAATTAGCTTGAATTTCTAGATATTTTATAAATTAAAAAAAAAACACTTTTCTACCACTGTTTATATTAAGTGATAAAATGATGCACTTAATTGCATTATTGAAGAGATTACTTCCAATATTTGAATTGCTTTCTTTAGCTATGTCTCACTTATTTTCTAACTTTTTAAGTACCAATTGTCTGTTGCTCTTTTTTTTTTTTTTTAAGATTTTATTTATTTATTTGACAGACAGAAATCACAAGTAGGCAGAGAGGCAGGCAGAGAAGGGGAGGAAGCAGGGTCCCTGATGAGCAGAGAGCCCGATGAGCAGAGAGCTCTATTCCAGGACCCTAGGATCATGACCCGAGCCGAAGGCAGAGACTTTAACCCACTGAGCCACCTAGGCTCCCCTGTTGCTCACTTTTTAAAAAACTCTTACCTCATAATCCCCATCACTTAATGATATATTCTTCTCTCATGAAATAGAATACAATTAGCTCATTCTAATTTTAACCAAATCTATGTGTGCTGATTAAACATAACAGACACACAGCCAATTCATTTATTACAATGGTCTTGACTAGAACTTTGACAAAAGTTATGATAAAATTAACTATCATAGAGTAGTTTATTACTTATACTACTTCCATTTTGTTACTGTCTTGACAGGATTGTTAGGGAAATAGTTAACAAACTCTCAGACAACTTTCTAATCCTGGCCCAGGTACTTGCAGCTGTGTGATATTGAGCTGCACTGCTCTTCTCAAAAATGAAGATATGTTTTGAGAGTTGAAATAAGATACAATCTAAAAACCACCTGCCTGTATGCCCAGGAACATAATTTGAGTGGATGATAATAAATTATAGTCATAATTATGGAAAAACCCTAATGAAGTTTTGATGAAAATGCATCCGATTGATTGTTTATAGCCATGAAGCCCACTTCCAGTAAAGTTATACTAGATACTCCTCTGTATATTGCCAAGGTTAAACAATACTGCTGATTTAATTGAGCCTAGGAAAACTTTTTTCAGAGTTGTTTCACCTCATATCCTGGAGGAAATTGTACTTTACTTCATTTAAAATAATAAAATATGCCAACAAGAAAATATGTTTGTGATTTCTTATAAGAATCACTATTAACGCCATGACTGAAGACATCAAAGAGACCTAAAAATACCAAAAAAATTATGTCAGTTTATCCCAAAGTTTTTAAATGTAAAAGTTTCAATTTTTATTTTCTGTTGATCTATCTTCAAAACCACTGATAATTTCATCAGGTTTGTTCACAATACAGAGCACATCAAAGTTATTCTTTTTTGATAATTTCCATTTCTTTCTGAAATTATCTGATTTTGCGTTTTGTCTACTTTTTCCATTAGAACCTCTAAAATGCTAATTAGAAATAGTTCAGATTTCTTGTCCGATCTTTCCACCTTCAGTATCATATCTGAGTCTAACTCTTAGACTTGCTTTGTCTCTTTAGAGTTTTTTTCTTAGCCTGTGTACCTTGTAATTTTTGGCTGAATGTTAGAAATATTGTTTAGAATAGAGGATTAAGCGTTGGTTGATTGGTTATGTATGTATGTATGTATGTATGTATTTATTTATTTATTTATTTAAAGGTTTACATAATTGTAGAATGGACACAAATAACATTAATTATTTGAAATATGTTAAGCTCATTTTTATGGCTTAGCATACAGGTCAGTTTTTATAAATATCCTATGTGAACTTGAAAAATACATGTTTTAGTGGACACATATTCAGATATAAAGTTTGTAAATGATAGTCCTTAAACATATATACAGCACTCATTTTCTTATTTTTGTTTTGAGTATCTATTAATACCTTGTGAAGGTATCTCTTGTTATAGGGTGGTATATTTATCAATTTGTCATATGATAGAGGTATAAAATATGATTTATATCTTTGAGGGTGTTGTTTGTATATATACAATTAGAGCTATTATAGCTCCCTCATACACTGAGCAGCTTTTCATATTACTCCATTACATTTTTTAACTTCAAAATGTTTTTCTCAGTTTCATTTGCTTGTATTTTCAGGGTATTTCTAATTTGTATTTTATAAGGGTGCCTGGGTGGTTCAGTGGGTGAAGCCTCTGCCTTCAGCTCAGGTAATGATATCAGGGTTCTGGGATCGAGCCCCACATTGGGCTCTCTGCTCAGCAGGAAGCCTGCTTCCCCCCTCTCTCTCTTCCTGCCTCTCTGACTACTTGTGATCTCTCTTTCTCTGTCAAATAAATAAATAAAATCTTTAATTTGTATTTTATAATTTAAGCAAAAGTCAGTCTTAAATTTGGGTGTGTGACAGAAGCAGAAGATAACTATATTTTGTGTTTTGTTGAGACTCATTACAGATCATTTTTTCCATCTACTTTTAATATATTCTTATTTTCTTTATATTATTTAGGCTAGTACTTATCCTGTTGGAATTTGGTAAAATTCTTTGAATAATCCTGAAAATTGTTATCTGTTACATCTTCAAATATTTTCGCTTCTCCACTCTCATTTTTTTTTTTACATAACTTCAGCAAGTATTTGTTGGACCTTTTATTGCTATTATCATTATTATTATTACTATTATTAATATATAAGGTATTGTTTGTTTTAGGGGCAGAGGTCTGTGATTCATCAGTCTTACATAATACACAGCACTCACCACAATACACATCCTCCTCAGTCTTACCATTCTATTTTCCATTTTGTGATTAGCTTTCATATTGACAACTCTTTTCTCTCTCTCTCCCTCTGAGTTACATATTGAATAAGTTCTTCAAATTTCCCTGCCCTCCCACCCCCACTTTCGGTTCGCCAATTTTCTATTCATTCTGTCCAATCTGCTGTGTTTAATACAACCCATCCTTTGTATTTTTATTTTATCTGTGTAGTGTTTAATTGCATGATTCAACTTCAACTTTAATCCACCAATCATATGTTACTCAACTACTGTATTTTATTTTAACTTTTTCAAATCTTTTCTAATTATTTGATCCTTTACATATAGTTTTCTCATCCTTATTTGAAATTTAAAAAAAAACTTTTTTTAGCATTACATATTTTAAAATATGAGTTTTATGTTCTAAAATATAAAGGTTTTGTATGTCTCACCCAATGACATTTTTTTCTTCCCTTATCTTTACTTTGGGTGCATTATATTCTACACTTTTATGATTTTTTTTTTAATTTCAAGTGACTTTTCCCTCAAACTTTATAGAAGTATTATGACACTGAATTTAAGTTAAATTCTTTCTGAGAGGATTTATCTTTATATTTATTGATTACTCAACAATAGTACTGACTTGGAAGACTGTAATAAGATTCTCACCTTGATGAGATAGATTTTTTTTTTTTAATTTTCTTTGGTTTGTTGACTTTTTTTTTTTTGGTATATTTTTGCTGCATAATGGGGTAATCTGAAGTACAGAAATCATACAATGTCCATCAGGTGTTATATATTCTCCAGGGAAACTTTTTTCCTCCCTTTCCTAAGTACTAAAACATCAAGATAAGCAGGTTTCATTATTGTCTAACTTCAAGATAATTTATTTCTTGTTCACATCTGCATTAATTGTATGGCCAAAACTGACCACAATGTTGAGCATGTGTGCACATGTGTTGTGGGAGCAGGAGGATCTTTCATTCGATTCCATCTTGGACAGAACCCAGGCTTTATCTTAGCTCCTTGCACCCCAGACAGCCATTGTGTCAGAAGTTCAAGTTCTCCCAGGATTTGTCCTTTAATGTCCTTTTTTGGACTCTGTCTGATCTTTACTTTTGTGACTACTCAGCAATTAATGTAAAGAACTTTAGTTTTGCCAAATGGCAGTTATTCTGAGATATCTAGTTTTATATACTATTAGCAACAGAAATCACAAATGAATTTTTTAAACTATAAAACAAGCATTTAAAACTGAAAATTTTTACACTAGAGTTAGTCTTAAAAGAGCAGGATTATTTTAATAGTTCAGAGTAACTTCAAAATGCAAATCAGTTTAGGAAATAATTTGTAAGAGTAAAATATCCAACTACAATTTCCTTATTTACACCCTATTTTTTAAAAATTTGATCACCTAATGGAAGAAAAACCTTAAAAATATGAGTTTTCTACTTTTAAAAGCTTTAATTGCTGTGGGTAATGACTCTGAAAAGAAATTATATTTTTATTGCCTGGGACGTTTCTTCCATAGCAGAATCTGTTCATCATAGCAGTGCAAGTCTTGGGGGATTGTGTTAATGGACCATGCTGCCACCAATAAACACCTTGAATTGGTAGTTATTTCTGAGAAAAAGGGAGTCACTTTTTATAGACTGGGTCTTTTAAATGCACTGTGAAATAAAGGGCACATAAGCTTAAGAGTAATTATTCCCATTATGCATTCTTTTATGACTCAAGATACTGAGATAACCAGGAAAATAAATGTAAAATAACCATGTATGGAAAGCTCATCAAGGATGAGATTCTCAAAGAGTGTATTAGATGAAGAAATGTGAATAAATAATGCATTTATAATAGTTTTAAAAATCAATCATGTCATGAAAGAAACAGAGAAATATTTTATTAATTTATATTTAATATCAGTAAGTGACTAAACTATTTCCTATGACAGATTATATATTTGAGGGGAGGGGGTCATTAGTCTTTTACATCCAGTGTGTAAGTTCTATAATTCAGGATCCTTCAAGAAAATCACAATTTTCATATTAAAAGTAAATCTCTACTCTCTAAAGAAAAAAATAACAAGATATTAAGACTTCATACTAAAGTTTCATAGAAACCATTCTGTATGATTTCATCATCCCCTACTATGTCATCTCCTCAAAAGAACTTTTGATTTTTTTTCAAAGATTTTACTTATTTATCTGAGAGAGAGAAAGCAAGCACTAGTGGCAGAAGGGACAGAGGAAATGGAGAGGAGAAGCAGACTCTCCACTGAGCAGAGAGCCTGATGTGGGGCTTGATTCCAGGACCCTGGGATCATGACCTGTGCCAAGGCAGACACTTAACTGACTGAGTCACCCAGATGTCCCTCAAAAGAACTTTTTAAATAAAAGAAGATAAATATTGCTGCCATGTTCAGTTACATGGCATGCTTTGGAACTAAAAATCAAGAATTTTACACCTAAAAATCAAGTATTTTCTTGTCCTTCAATTACATATTTTTGAATAAACTATAAATTGAAATCGGGGTGGGAGATTTTTCACCAATTCCCATGTCATCCTTGTGTAGATGCCATGCTAATCTTCCTTGTATTTTTCCAATTTTAGTATATATGCTGCCAAAGTGAGCACTGGGAAGGGAGGTTTTCAATATAAAATTATTTAATATTGAAGGGAAGTGAGGAAGAATGTTTAGTTTATTTAAATAAAGTACGATGACAACCTAAGTATTTCAAAACTATCAATATATTTAAACCATCAAATATACCATCAAACCATCATATTAGATACTTTACTTAATTTCTGGCAATTCTTGCCATATTCTTGCCATTTTTCAAGGGTTTTCTTTTAATGAATACTTGACCTTAAGAAAACATTCTATCTTTTGAGTTCCTGGACTAGTTAACTTTTCGTTATGGCTACAATTTGTTTTCTGTCTATTAGTCATCACTGGGATAAAACGAGGTATTATATAAACAGTGAAGACAGATCTTTAACTTAGATTTCCTTGGGGAACTAGGGACAGTGAAAGGTCACCAGGTTGTCAATAAGCTTAGTCTTAAAGAAGAATTAGAGAAACATCAGTGAAAGTGTTGATGAAAACATTCCAGAAAGAACAATTAGAAAATGTGCAAAGTCATGAAGACATAGAAACACATAATTTTTAAAAGTGATAGGACTGAAATGTCTTCCTGAATTGGGTGAGTTTATGATGATGTAGCAAGCGTACGAGGCAAGAGAGCAAATCTGGGGCCAAACTACTGATGGCTTTAGGGAACTTGAGTGTTTATAAACACAGAAGTGACAAATCAAGTTTTATATTTTACAAACATCTTAGGGTCTTTAGGGTGGGGTGTAATGACAATATCATCTAGGAAGATGGTGCAAAAATACAGGTGGAAAAAAATTGAATTAAAAGAGGCTATCATTAACATAAGAAAGAGAAGGTGAATTTGGAAGATAATAAAGAGATAACAGATACTAATATCTAATCTATGTGTCTGGCAAATAAAACAAAATTTGTCTCAAACTATATTGTCCAAAAACATGTCATCTAGCCACATGTGTCTATACACATTTAAATTTATACCAGTTAATATTAAGAAAATTTAAAAGTTCAGTTCCTGAATAGCATTAGCCACATTCCAAGTGTTCAGTAGTCATATATGGCTAGCAGCTACCGTTTTAAAAAGTATTGATATTAGACATTTCCAGGATAGAGTGAATCCCAGATACTTAACATGGGCTACCCGTGATTAAGAGTAAGTACTCAATATTTGCAGTTACTCTGAGTGGGAGGTAGGATGTAATGTTGCAATTGTACGTTCAGGTACTGCACTTTCAGGCAGGACCGGCATATCTTGCAGACCCAGATCTGAACCAGGCTCCAGTGTTTTATTTCTAATCAACTGGTTGTATAAGGCAATCGGTGTGGATCTATGGAAAGGAGGCAATGAAGAAGAAATCGGTTTCAAAACAAGACAAGACATTTGCTTATGCAACTTGCTTGTATATCTGGCCTTATCCAACCCTTTTTTTTATGTATTATTTCTACTTGATGATAATTGCTGCACACGTCCACCTTTAGAATAAATGGGTCAGACATGGAAAACAGGCTGCATGGTTATCTCATGTCCCAGGTAAGACCAGCCTCTCTTTCAGTGAAGGCATTGGTGACCTGGATTTAGTCTAGAAATGGGGTATGGGGCCATGACTTTTCATCTTACTGATTCAAGTCAGATTTTTGGCGACAGATCTAGAAGGCTTTTTTCTCTCTTTTATATGTCATGCAATATTCTAGTATGCTCTCCATCTATCTGATTTCCTGGGTGGTCAAGATCAGTGAGGTGCTACCAGAAATCCCTGTAGGCCAAGTATGTCCTTGCTGTTCACAGTAAATTGTTGGAAGATATTCTCTGTGAATATTTTCATGCTTGTACATAATCCAGACTTTCCAAGTAAAGAGGGTGTTTGCATAATAAAGGCTTTGGAAGCTAGAGATAATGAATGTATCACTCTGAAGAGATTTACAGGATTGTCTCCCTGGAGCCATTTCTTTACTTTCTTGTTGAGATCTGACTCTATTCCTGGGTCAATTAATAAGAAGAATTAGTAGCCCCCTTGCAAGTTCCTGCTCCCCAGGAGATTATGAGACCTTTGAAGCAAAGGCTCATTTCCTCAGTGACAGGTGGTCAGGCTACTTAAATGGCACAGGGAGGTTTAGAGTTATTACAGGTTTAAGTTTCTTCTAAGTTCAACCTGTTCATGGGGTTAAACTCCAATTTAATAAAGCAGGATATGAGATGAGAGACAGTAAATTGATAACTGCTACAAAAGTAGGATTAAGTTTTTGAAAAAGGAGAAATTGCCAACAATTACTGCAGATGTAAAAGTTCGAATAAGATTGTGTCAGGAGGGGCGCCTGGGTGGCTCAATGGGTTAAAGCCTCTGCCTTCAGCTCAGGTCATGATCCCAGGGTCCTGGGATTGAGCCCCACATTGGGGTCTCTGCTTGGGAGGGAGCCTGCTTCCCCCTCCCTCTCTGCCTGCCTCTCTACCTACTTGTAATCTATGGCTGTTAAATAAATAAGTAAAATCTTTAAAAAAAAAAAAAAAAAAAGATTGTGCCAGGAAAGCATGTTGGTTATTTGGCCGAGAAATAGCCATTAGTTTACTTTACCTCTCACTGCTGATAAAACACAATTTATCAATACATTCTCCATCCTCACATCTTACTGAGATACAAACACAATCTTTCTCAACAAAACATTATAGACACAATGGTCACTTCATGCCTAAAATAAAAATTCCATTTTGAGATAATTTAATATAATAAAATAATTTTAATAGAGATTGATGGTATTTGCTTACATTTAATGAAAGCTCTCATTAAAATTAATGCCTATAATAAGTGTAAAGATGGATAGTACACCTAATACTATTTACTTTTTGTGGAAATTGAGGAACACAAAAAATTAATGACCCCAAACCACTGAATGATTTAAGAACTAAATTTTCATTTGCTGTTTCACTGTTGACTAACATATATTACTTCTTGTATGACAACAGCTATTTTCATGAATTATTTTCCTTTTTCTCATGCAGGGCAATGGACACTAATCATCACACTACTGTGTTACATATTATATAATGGTAATCTCCATCTCAAAGTCCAAGGGAAAATAGATATATATATATTGCACAGTGTAAGGGAAAGTGGATATATGTTTTCTAGGTAATGGGGCTTGACAAAATGAGGAGAAAATGAGATAAAGAATGAGTCTTTTAAGTCAATTAAAAATAAAAGTTGAAAACTTTCCAATTCATCCTTTTATTCCATCTTTATTCCATTTTATTCATACTTTATTACATCAAATGTTCTACTACTTCTCAGCCATTATACTTACCAAAAATTATCCATATTAACCTAAGAACCCCTGGCATAGGCACTGCTTCATGCTTACCTAGTAGGATAAAAATTTTCCACAAGTTTTGTATGTAGGCTGTTCTTTGGTCTTCCCATTCATGCATGTACCCACTTGTTACACTGAGAGAACTTTACCCATTCCCTGCAGTGGGTACTACTTTCCTACCTTGAGGTTATAATACAAAGTAACTTAGCTGTTTTGTATCTACCCACGTTCCTTTTGTGTCCATCACTCTGTAAATATCCTACAAACACTGGAATCTCACAACAAATCAAAATATGATGAAAATAAATATTTTTTATTATACAGTTGATAGACTACTTATAACCAATCTAACTAGTACAGTCCTAAGAATGACTGGTGAAAAGAAAAAAAAAAAAAGGGAGAAAAAGAGTGGTTTTCTTAGACTTAGAGCTTTTGTTGTTGGCAAAACAGCACATGGTCACATGCTTATCCCAATGGCTATTTCTGTTGAGAGCTACATGTGGATAAATGAGGGAAAACTGTTGTGAAGATTTTTTAACACCCATACAAATACAGTTGTTTTTCTACCTATCTTCTGGGATTTATGGATGAGGGAAACAAGAGCCAGGCTGTACAAAGTTATAAAGTTTATTCACCTCCAACTCTGATTTATTATCTGGAAGCCAATAATATTCTTAATCCAAAATAAGCTAGAATGAAATTTTCCTTATTAATATGACCATTGGACAGCAATTTTCTAATTTCAGTTAAACTTAAATATAAGAAAAATAACAATGATAATAATGATAATTGTATTAATTACAAACAGGTAATAAACTAAGCTCAATGCCAAGTGTTTTCCATAAATTTTATTTCATTGAGACTCATTACCAAGTTACTTATCAAGAAAGTGAGAATTAAAAGTATTAATTTGTTTAAGAAGACACCAGGAAGTTAAAGAAGCCAACAGTGTATCAAGTTCACCACAATGAGTCATCGCATAAAGAAAAGCCCTAACAGAACTCAAATACTCTGCCTTTATAGAGGAAACAAATCACATTACTTGCTCTGACTTGCTAAATTCAATTAAGTATCTCTACACTGGGACAAGAATTCACAGAAAAAAAACTGTTCTACTTCCCCACTATACCAATATGCTGTATCTCTTATGTACAAGCATATTAATGAATGTCACTGATAAAATGTTCTTTGAGTATGGATCATGGCTACCTCAGAACCAATTAGTAAACAATCCTGAGTTCTTTATTCACTGCTTTAGAAAAAATAATAGCTATGTGTCAAGTGTTGCACTAAGAGCTTTATATATATTTACGTATTCAGTTATCTTATTCAGTTCTCCTAACAGTTCTCCTAACAAACCACAGAGGTAGTTTCACTATCCCCATTTGGAGATAAGGAAACTTACATTCTATGAAGTTAAATAACTAGTCCAAGATCTTAGAACTGTACCAATCCAGGAACTGAACCAAATTACGTCCCTGAAAGTTTTTGATCTTAATAACCACTGTATAACATTTCCTTTTTAACTGCTTTGAAGCAAATTATTGTTATTCTGACAAACACATATTTATGTCAAAATTATGTACTATATTCTCTACACACCAACAGTCACATGCATAAATATAATTAATAACATAGATTGCTGTAAAAATTCAGTTCCTTTTAAAAGCAAAAATTATACTGTATTGACAGTCCCTGCATTTCCTAGGTTACCAACAACTCTATAAATATTAAATCACAACAACAGATAATTTAAAACATTCAGTATCATGCAGTTAAACACCCAAACAGTAGAATTCACTCTAATGTTGCTATATGCAAAACATACTCTCTCTAGTTTGGTTTTGAGCCACACATGTTGCTCCACAAACAGAAGGACAGATGTTGCAAGATAACTCACCTTTATAGGTAGATTTAATTTACACCATGTTGGAGTGAAAATGTTTGATGGAGCTCTTTAATTTTTCTGCTATATAGGAATATAATAGTCACCAAAAAATCCCATCTTTAAATGACAGATCTTTGCATAGTCTAATCTAGAATAACCTGCAGGGGGTGGGAGTGATCTGACCTGTTTTATAATATTATAGTGATGTGCGATGCAAGTTTTAAAAAAACAGACTTTACGTGTGAGGTTCCCCAGTCAGTAAAGACAAAGCTTGTTTCAGGTATAAAAACACTCGGTCTCTGTGTCAAGAGAAAGAACTCCACATTGCTTTGAAGCACCCCTGGCAGCTGATAATGGAGAGCTGTTGGCAATGATTATGGAGGCAGATGCTTACCTGTTCTCCTACAGTGTACAATCTTGGCTTGATGACAAGGTGAGGAGAAGGAGAAGCTGTCACAGAATGGGGGCAACTGGCAGCTGGAACCCTAGCAGGGAAGGGTAAACTGGTCACCCAGGGCTGCTTGCTTGACTGTAGCAGATCTCATCAATCATGCCAACATATGCAGCTGCCTGAAAATAAACAGGCTTCTCAGACAGGAGACAAAATGAGGCAAATTAAAAGACCAATAATTTAAACAAATCTGTTTCCAGTTTCACAGCAAAGATGGATGGCTGAATTCTGCTGATAGACCCAGATTTCTGGTTAATTGATAAAAGTCACTGATACATACTAATGCAGTTAAGTTTAAACATGACATTCTGAAACACAATCCTTTTATAAATCCTTTAAAAGTCCTTTTTTAAAACATGGGCATGACATATTTTTTTTAATCTGTCAATTTATTATCTTCCATAGATTTTTCTAAAACTATTACTAAAAGAAACATTGCAGCTGAAGGAACCCTATTGAAGCATACGTCTGGTTCCATCCAAAGCCCCGAATAAAACGAGTGAGACTGTAATAGTGACTGCATAATTATGCTCACAGCATAAGATAATCCTCTTTATTTTCATTTCATTTTCCTTTATCTTATTAGTCTATTAGCTGATCTTGAAAAAACATCCATTACTTCCTCATCACACCTTCTTCTTTACTTCTTCTGAGCAGTTTAACATTATTTTGACTCTTTCTTATGCATGTATATACATTATCTATTTTCTGAACATTCGTTTCAAATTCCTCATAGTCCTACAGCAACCTTCTATTTCACATCAAGAAAACAAATTACTTGCAGTCCTTCCTTTTCTGGCTTCTAACAGACCTCTACTGGGAACTCTTGACTAATAACTGTAGATTCCCTAAGGTTAAATGATGATGAACTCCACCATTAGATACTTAGTAGTTTTTACTCCTTGTTATCACATTTCTTCCTTGAGTCTATCCTTTATCCATCTGATTTAGATTAAAAGGACCAAAGAGCTCATGTCCTTTTTAGTGATGTGTTCTGCATTTATATGCTTTATGATTGCTACCCAGTGCCCTACAGAGAGCACTGAGGGATCTGATGAGACAATATCACAAGGTGGTGATTTTCTTTTTCAAATCTGACAGTGTTGCAGAAATTAGAGAAAGACAAAACTAGCCTGAGGTCAATGTAATTCTCTCGTCTCTCGGGCTCATCTCCTTACACAGGTGGTGCTACAGCTGCTGTTGTGTCTGCAGGGGAATAACAGTCACTGGCAGCCCTGTACACAGCTGGCAGCCGGATGCAGGGACATGAGAATCAGGTTCGACATTGCTAAATGGAAAGCATCCACCTTGCTTTCCAAATGTCTGCTTTTCTTTAATCCACACTATAAGATGGGTTGTTGTTGTTCTTGTTGTTTCTGTCAAGGCTGAGAGTTCAAATTTCTCCTCACCTAGTAGATTGTTTAGCAATTCGCCGCTGCAGCTGTCTCCACCTCAGACATCTCTCAGGAACAAGTTAGCTCAATATTTTTAAGAATTATTTTAAGCTAGCCATTCTTTTTAATCTTTCTTTAGAATTTGGAATAGCATGGGTTATCCCTTAACAATGTACCTCCTCCCAAGAAAATAAGTTGGATTTTAGTACAGTGGTGTTCTGGAGTAGCAAATAAACAAACAAACTATGGAAAACATGGCATTTGGAGAGAGGAAAAAGAAACTATGAATTCAGTAACTAGAGCATTGACAATGACATTTTGCACATCCACAGGTAATATTCAGACATCTGGGAAGGCTAATTTTATTTATTGTTTTGGACATCTTCCTAGTACATATACATCACAGATTCTTTACTGGTTACATTGGAATTCATCTCCCTGTCAGGTGGTTACTGTAGCCATTTTAGAATCCCTGGAACTAATTTCCATAAGTGCACTGACAGCCATGACTTTTTTCAGCCTTTTAAATCATTACTAGTGATAACCTGGGTTCCTCAAATCTGTCCTTTATTACAATTTTCTTTGACTTCCAAGAATGTCTGTCATACATGTACACTCTAAGCTTCATCAGCTCTAATGGTCATGCCATATGTTTATCAAAAGTAAATAAATAAATAAGATTATGCATGGAATAGTCCAAGCACAGGTTAAAATAGTAATGAAGAACCGCTCTGCACTTCACCTCATATTTCAACACTCTTCAACATCAACATTTTTGCCACATTTGTGTGACACATAATAAGAGCACTATGAGTGGCACCTGGGTGTCTCAGTCAGTAGTCATAATCCCTGAGATATAGCCCCACATTGGGCTCCTTGCTCTGGAGGAGCTGGCTTCTCCCTCTCCCCCTTCCTCTTCTTGCCACTCCCTCTGTTTGTTTTCTCTCTTTTTCTCACTCTCTCTGTCAAAAATAAAAAAGGCATCATGAATTGGGTCTAAGCAACTGTGCATGAAGTCCCATTATAATTAATTAGTGTTGTTATAGCAACACCTTTTATGATATTGCTTGACACCCACTGGACGCAGTGGCATGGGATAAACCGTCTAAAAAATAATTTTGTCAATCTCATCCTTAACCCTCTCATGCTACTATCTTTTTCCCCTTTTCATTTTAGTAATTTTTTTTGATTTT
Organism: Mustela putorius furo; assembly: GCF_011764305.1. NCBI lineage: Eukaryota > Metazoa > Chordata > Mammalia > Carnivora > Mustelidae > Mustela > Mustela putorius. The sequence goes on from NW_025421305.1 coordinate 5,581,472, forward strand.
TTATTTTTTATAAACATATATTTTTATCCCCAGGGGTACAGGTCTGTGAATCACCAGGTTTACACAGTTCACAGCACTCACCAAAGCACATACCCTCCCCAATGTCCATAATCCCAATTCCGGACTTCAAGCTCTATTACAAAGCTGTCATCTTCATTTTAGTAATTTTTGCCTTTACCTTGAATCTTCCCGCCCCCCCCAGAAACTGAGTAGTGAAACCTAAGCACAGGATCAAGTATTAATATCATTTTCCTTGCATGAATATTAAGAAGCTAGCACAGTCCCTGCCATGCAAAACAAACACAGTATTTATTTTAGTAAAAATATTATTATTTTTTTTTTTTTTTTAAATTTAGCATGATTGCCTACAGCATGGAAATAGCATGCCACTTTGACTACTAGTAATCACTGCCTTGCATCTACAGTATACCATCAGGGGGGAAAAAAGTAATTTTTTTCTAAGAACCAAATCTATGGGGTTAGCTATGTTTGTTAGCATATTTATAAAAAATAGTCTGAGTTGGAAAGGAATTTACAGATCATTTAGTACAACCCCTCCAATTTATAGGTTCAGAGACAGGGAGAAAGTAATATCCAGAGGTCTCATGAGTAGTTAACCAGAACTGGGACATGAACCAAGGTCTCCATGTTCCCTAATTGGTATACTTTATACCAAATTACAAGCTGCCTTCTGTTACACAGTTGTAACTCACACAGCATCCTTACTGGAAATATAAAATAGACATAAGGAAAGCTGTGTGCAAAGGCTAGCTTCAGTGAATGACAGTCTTGTTTTGTTGGTGGTAGAAAGGCCATACTAGTGGGTCAATGCTCCAAATTTCTGTCTATATACCAAGTCAGGATTAATTTCAAGTAAAACTGAGTGTGAGAAAGAAAAGAAAGCCTGAATGGGCAGGAAAATTTCAGCATTAGGAGAGGATGGCTGTAGGTGAAGAGTAGAAGTCTTGGGATATCAGGAGTATCGTAGAACTGCAGCAAAAAGAACAAGTGGGTGCTGGCAGAGCTCCAAGTCAAGAAGTCTGGGAAGACGCAACATACTGTGATCCAGCTAAGATTCAACTGAACAACAGAATCCTGGGAATTGAGATTTAGAGAGGCAAGCAACAAAAGGAAAACTGCAACAAACGTCCTTGCAATATTAAACCAGGTAAATATCAGAGCTCTATACAGGGTTGACAGAACCAGCTACATAATTTCATTTTGCTCATTGCAAAATGAAAATATGAGTTCCTTGTTAAATCATTATTAAAAATTTCAAGTTGGCAACAACAGAGCATTGAAACACTTGCAGGGCCCTTTTAACTGTAGGGAGGTTTGGAATCTGAAATATGCATTTCATACAATTTCTTGAAGCTAGAATTCTGAAGGTGACTTTGGTTTTGCCAATTGGATGTACTCATAATTGATTTAAAAGGTAGGAGTAGGCCAAGGGTTTTGGCTGTGGCTGCTAGGAAGCTATTTGATGTGAATTCTTCGAATCAAAGGTATGGATCTCCATACTCCAGGGCCCTTAATATTAAGAGGCAAGTTTTATAGGAGTGAAGTTTTTGCTTCAATCATAACCAAAATTGTTGCCTCACAGTGTTAGCTCACCACTAGATTATTGTTGAATTATACTATGAGTTATTCAAGGAGGTTTAGACTAGAACCTGGTGCCTTAATCCTCCTAATAATTTTATGAGCAACTAATTTCCTGTATAGATCTCCTCCTATTTAGCATCTAATATAGCTTCTGCTTTCAACTGAACCTTGTCTGATTCAATCAAAGTCATTTGATTCTATAGGAGGAGGTTAAAACTCTCCAGCAGTAATTTTGTAACAGAGATTCTGGTAAGCTCTTCTAATGTACAAGTGACATGACTTCAATTTACATTCAAAGAAATGTACTTGTGGCCAATGAAAGATGGATAGAGAAATTTTAAAAAGCAGTACTGATCTATCATTCATGATGTGTAATAGTTTCCTAGGGCTGCCATAACACACTACCACAAACTCTGTAGCTTAAAACAACAGAAATGTATTCTCTCACAGTTCTGGAGGCCAGAAGTCTACCCAAAATGTCAATAGGGTTGGTTCTTTTGGGAGGCTGGGACGGAGAATCTATACCACGCCTCTCTCCTTGTGTCTGAGGATGCTGTCAATCTTTGGCATTCCTCAATTTGTAGATACATCATTCCATTCATTTCCTTCATTTCACATGAACTTCCCAGCGTGTCTGTGTCTTTCTCTCTCTCCCTCTTTCTCTCTCTCTATCATTTTAAGGATTTTATTCATTTATTTGAGAGAGAGAGCATGAGGGGTGGGGGAGCAGAGGGAGAGGGACAAGCAGACTCCCCACTGAGCAGGGAGGATACTGCAGTGCTGGATCCCAGGACCCAGCGATCATAACCTGAGCCTAAGGCAGATGCTTAATTGACTGATCCACTCAGGGACCCCTCCTTTCTCTCTCTTATAAGGACATGCATCTTATTTAGGAGCCACCCAAATTAAGCATGATTTCTTCTTAAGATCCTTGGCTTAATTATACCTATAAATACTGTAAGGGTGAGCACGTGGGTGACTTAGTGGGTTAAGCCACTGCCTTCGGCTCAGGTCATGACCTCAGGGTTCTGGGATCGAGTCCTATATCACGCTCTCTGCTTGGTGGGGAGCCTGCTTCCCCTTCTCTCTCTCTGCCTGCCTCTCTGCCTATTCGTGATCTCTGTCTCAAATAAATAAATAAAATCTTAAAAAAAAAAAAAACTCTAAGGGCAAAGAAGGTCACATACTAAACTCCTGGATTGACATATATTTTGAGGAAACATTACTCAACCTGCAACACTAAGAAAAATAATGAAATTAAGCTTATTAAATTTAGTTTGTTTGTTTGTCTCTTAAGGTTTTCTTTGTAATAGAAAATAATGTAAAGTTAATACATTGAAATTGACCTTTTTAAAAGAAGACCTAAGCAAAATTGTATTTAGAAAAGGACAATTCCAGAGGCACCTGGGTGGCTCAGTGGGTTAAGCCTCTACCTTCAGCTCAGGTCATGATCTCAGGGTCCTGGGATTGAGCCCCACATCGGGCTCTCTGCTCAGCAGGGAGCCTGCTTTGCCGCCCCCCTGCCCCGCCTGCCTGTCTGCCTACTTGTGATCCCTCTGTGTCAAATAAATACATAAAATATTAAAAAAAAAAAAAAGGAAAGAAAAGAAAAGAAAGAAAAGGACAATTCCAGGTTTTAAAAGGACTGGCTCTTGAAATGAAAAACACAATGTTTTTAAGTTTCAAAAATCGCAAAATTACATGATTTTTAATTTCGCCATAAGATACCAGCAATCTTCATTCTTAACTTCAGATATCAGAACTGCAAAAGTCAGGAATAACAGTGTTTTTCTAGGGTTCAATAACTTGTGGAAAATGCACAAGATTTCATTAATTTATTTTTAAGATTTTATTTATTTGACAGAGAGAGATCACAAGTAGGCAGAAAGAGGGAAGCAGGCTCCCCGCTGAGCAGAAAGCCTGATGTGGGGCTCAATCCCAGGACCCTGAGATCATGACCTGAACTGAAGGCAGAGGTTTAACCCACTGAGCTCCCCAGGCACCCCAAGGTTTCATTAATTTTAAACTAGAATTAGAAGTGATAACAATCCCCCCTTCACACACACACACACACACTTGTACATACATCTGTGGCATGTTTATATAAATTGGTAAGAGGACAATAGTCTGCTTCAAAAACTCTGATTTTCAACTTCTAATTTTATTCTAAATGTAAAAATGTCATGTAAAAAAATACTGGGGCACCCAGGTGGTTCAGTTGATTAAGCGTCTGCCTTTAGCTTGGGTCATGATCCCAGGGTCCTGGGATGGAGCCCTGCATCAGGTTCCCCGCTCAGGGGAGAATCCTGCTTCTCCCTCTTCCACTCCTGCTGCTTATACTTTCTCTCTCTGTCAAGTAAATAAACAAAATATATACATTTTAAAGGTTTTATTCATTTATTTGACAGAGAGAGGGAGAGAGAGCACCCAAGGAGTGGGAGCAAGGCAGAGGGAGAAGCTCCCCTGCTCAGCAGGGAGCCCAATGCAGGGCACAATCCCAGAGTCCTGGGATCATGACCTGAGCCAAAGGCAGCCGCTTAACTGACTGAGCCACCCAGGTGCCCCTAAATAAACAAAATCTTTAAAAAAAAAATTAAAAAATCTTAATTACAACAAAACATAGTAATGATTTCAAGTTATAACAAAAAGATATTTAGATAATGCAAAATAAAGCATTTTTGAAAATGATTGTTTTAACATATTCTTTGAGTTAGTAGCTGGTCAATAGTGTAGTAGTAGCAGTAGTGGCGATGACTAATGTAAAATCCTACACTGAATATTAAAATGGAACCCATGTACTTATTCACTATATACAATACCCATACTAGACAGAGTAAAATAAATAAACGGATGCTGAATAAATATCCATTATATTGACATTCATGAAATGAGAGAAAATCATTCAATTTTCAAACTTTATTTCAGTTCTCTGGTAAACAACCTTTAATTTTGACAAAATAGGAGTGCCCAGGTGGCTCAGTCAGTTAAGTGACTGACTCTCGGTTTCAGCTCAGGTTCTGACTTATGGGTTATGAAATCAAGCCCCATCTTGATCCCCATGTCTAACCCCACCTTGGGCTCCACACTCACAGGGAGTCTACTTGGATATTCTCTCCCTCTGCCCTTTCCCCCACTCATGTGCACACTCTCCTCTCTCTCTCTTTCTCTCTCAAATAAAGAAATAAATCATAAAAAGAAATTAATTTTAACAAAATAGTATTGTTGATTACATCAGTGTAAATCACTCATCTAGAACCTCAAATTCTGTCTATTCTGAACATCTAACTTAAATAATTTAAAATAGTAAGTAGCTAATATACACTGGCAAAAGAGAAGGAAAATCAATTCACTGGTCAGTATTATTGCACATTACATTAAAAAGTATATAGATATATTTGCAACACATCATTAATTTCATAGTCATTCCATATTAGAGTATAAAAATAAGCTTTCTTTGTACTTCAGGTGAAAATTACTTGAATTCCTGATATCCAGCTAATTGGGAAATACATTCATTAGGCTTTTGTTAGTTTTCTTTTAAATTGCTGTTTCGTTTCAAAGACCAAGAAGTTAAAGGCTTAATGATGTTAAAACTCAGGATTTAACTTGAGTGTCTATTGTTCAGCATTATAAAAGACATAAATAATCTTTCTATGATTTATCTATTTGATAATTAGGCTACAGTGGTGCCTGGCTGGCTCAGTCAGTAGAGCATGCAACTCTTGATCTTGGGTTGTGAGTTCAAGCCCCTTATTGTGTGTACAGATTATTTAATAAAATCTTAAAAAAAAATAAGAATTAGACTACAAAGTCCATATACTTGATGTTGATTTGACTATTTGATTAAAGATAAATACATGGCTGTATGAATCATTTTGTGACAATATATCTATTTAATGAAAAATTATTCTATTCTTTTATCTTTACTTAAAAAATGTCTTTGTAGGATGACTGGGTAGCTCAGGTCATTATCTCAGGGTTCTAGAATTGAGCGCCACATTGGGCTATCTGCTCAGCAGGGTGTCTGCTTCTCCCTCTGCCTCTATGCTCTCTCTCTCTCAAATAAATAAAATCTTTAAAAGAAAATGTTTCTCTGGAGTGCCTGGGTGTCTCATCGGCTTGGGCCATGATCCCAGGGTACTGGGATCAAGCCCCACAGCAGGCTCTCTGCTCAGCAGGGAGTCTGCTTCTCCCTTTCCCTCTTCCCCTCTCCTTGCTTGTATACTCTCTCTCTCTCACTCTCTCTGTCTCAAATAAATAAAAATCTTTAAAAAAAATGTTTTTCTGTGCAACTTTTTATTTTATCTTCATTGCATTCTTGTGAGACAGATAGAGCCAAGACGCCTCACTGGTGATCAAAATTTGAATTAACTCGAGCTTATTTTGGGTTGTGTAGAGAAGAGAAAATATGATGATGAAGAGAAGACACTAGGGATCATGGTAAGAGAATGTGTAGTAAGTTTTACCTCTTGGCAGCCCTAAAACTAGAGGAAACCAGCTGATCTTACCATGCTTTTCTTGTCTTATTTGACAAAGCAAAATTATTTTAAGAGAAGTGAAAGCTTTAAGAGATGTTAAAGTTTATTATTTGAAACTATTTAAATTGAAGTGATTCATAAGTACTTTTGAAATATAAAAATACCACAACCAATTGCAATTGATTATATTTATTACTATTCTAATGTTGACAAACACTGCTTTCAGGACTAAATAACAAGTTATCATAGTTTATTTTCCAAGTCAAATATGTAAAAATAAGGTAAACCTGAGGCAGAGGGAGTGAGGGATGAAGTATATAAAATCAGGACTGGGCCTTACCTGAAGCCCATTTAGCGATCCCCTTCACATGCTGTCATTCAAGTGGTTTCCTCTGCTGCATCTAACATCAACCAATCCCTCAGTGTTCTCAAAACACGTGGAACATGTCTTTCATGAAGGGTATTAACTTAGGTGTGTTGCCAATCTAGCTGTCTCCTCTCCTAGACTGTGAATAAACTGTAAGTAGGAATAGTACTTTATCTGTCCATTCATCTTTCATTCTTTCACCCCCTTCCCTTCCCCTTCCCTTCTGTCCTCTCCTGTCTTTCACTGGGTATACTCAATACTTAATACAATGCTTAGCTCTAGGGCAGTCATTCTAAAACTTTAATGTGTATTAGAACCATCTGGAGATGATTTTAACAAGAACAGAATGCTGTGCCCATTCTCACAGTTTATCATTCAATAGGTCTAGAGCTGCATACCCCTGTTCTAATGAGTTTCCAGGTGATGTTTATGCTGCCTTTATGGGAACTACACATTGAGAACACAGCTCTCTCATTTAGAAAATGGCCAATAAGAATTTGCTGAATAAAAATTAGAATCCTATACAAGTATGCTTGTCACTGAAATTTTTTCCATTGTTCATGAAGGTTTTGATCAGTTTGATGGTCAACTATAATAATAGCTCTTAACAATTTATTGTGTTAAGACATTAAATTAAATACATTTCCTTTATGTTGATTTCACAGAAACTAGTAAGATAATATCATACCTAAGTTAGAAAAACAGATTTAGGTACAAGATCGATGGAAATTTTTTTTTTTTAAGATTTCATTTATTTATTTGACAGAGAGAGATCACAAGTAGGCAGAGAGGCAGGCAGAGAGAGGAGGAAGCAGGCTCCCCGCTGAGCAGAGAGCCCAATGTGGGGCTCCATCCCAGGACCCTGAGATCATGACCTGAGCCGAAGGCAGCAGCCCAACCCACTGAGCCACCCAGGCGGCCCTCGATGGCAAATTTTAAAATTATCCTCAAAAGATATGAATTTCTAAAAAAAAGCCACAAGAAATAATGAATTTAAACTCCCATTTTCCACACACTTGCTTTCACTAATGTGTTTCTAAATTGTTCCCCTATGAAACTTGAATATCAGGATGGCAACACCTGCTGTTAAGTCTGTTGATTCTTGTTTACTAAGCAAAACTCTTGATCTCTGCCTTTTGAACAGCTTATTCAGTAAGCAGAGAAGGGAAATGTGAGTTTTATTAGAGTGGGGCTAATATATTCACTGCTAACAAAGCCAAGAAAATAAATCACATTTCAAATTCTTCATTCAGAAGCCAATTGCTAAATATTCATTTCCATGATTTTTAAATTTTGTACATTTACATATGAATGGTAAAAACCGGCCATTGGTAATTATGTATAACCTGACCCAATGATTGAGGTCATGGTATTCAATAAGCATAGAATATCATATAAAATTCAAAATTCAAATTCTCATCATGAATTTCATTACAATTACAAAGTTCATTCTAAGGACTTAAAACAAATAAATACATTTTTGGAATTTCTAAAGGATTTTTAATGAAAAATAATGATGAACTCACCATTTTTCACTGATTTTATTTTAATTTGTTTTCTCTAAGCCCAATTTTGCATTCTAAATGAGCCATCCATTGGTTCTTACTTACTCTTTGGGAATAGCTAATTTTTTTCATTAAAACTGGCTTATTATTTTATTATTTAAGACTGTGGTTCTTAAATTGTACTTCATCAGAATCACCAAGAAGCCTTATTTAAACACAGTGCTGGGCCCCAATACCAGATTCTAATTCAGTAGGTCTGGGTCATTGTGCCAGAAAATTGGCATTCTAATGACTTCCCAGGTGATGCTGACTATGCTGGTACAAGGACTACATTTTGAGAAACATTCATTGGTTAAGCATAAATGAGGGCACTTCTTATTTCTAATCTTTGTACAAATCTATTTTTAAAACAGAAGAGAGCACAACATAAAATATAATTTGTTCTTTTCCAATTATTTGTAAGTTAATAACTGATGCCAAACCACAATTGTACACTGAAATTACAAGTGTGAGTTTCAAATTTATTAGTCATGATGCTGTAAGTGTTCATCCCTGATGGAGGGAAAAACATATATCTACAAAAATAACCCTAGGGGCGCCTGGGTGGCTCAGTGGGTTAAGCCACTGCCTTCGGCTCAGGTCATGATCTCAGGGTCCTGAGATCGAGTCCCGCATCGGGCTCTCTGCTCAGCAGGGAGCCTGCTTCCTTCTCTCTCTCTCTCTCTGCCTGCCTCTCTGCCTCCTTGTGATCTCTGCCAAATAAATAAGTAAAATCTTTAAAAAAAAAAAAAAACCCTATAGTCTAATAATAGTATTGCTTAATGCAAATGTAGTTATACAAGCATAGTTTACTTTTAAATTGGATTAAATAGATCAATCTACATTTAAAAACACTTTTTTTTAAAGATTTTATTTATTTATTTATTTATTTATTTATTTATTTGACAGAGAGATCATAAGTAGGCAAGTAGGCAGAGAGGCAGGCAGAGAGAGAGGGGGAAGCAGGTTCCTGGCTTCTGCCTAGCAGACAGTCCTTTGAGGGGCTCGATCCCAGGACCCTGAGATCATGACCTGAACCGAAGGCAGAGGCTTAACCCATTGAGCCACCCAGGTGCTCCTAAAAACACTAACTTCTTAAATTATGTTTGTAACTGATTTAATGCCAGGTTGGCCATAAAAGGGAGAATAAACTTTAAAAATAACACCAATTAATTACACAGCACATTTTATAACAAATATGTTATTGTTCAATCTCATTTAATTTTAAACATATGGGGAAGTTAAAAGTCCTTTAAGCTTCAAAGGAGTTGTTCCAATCAAATAAGCTAGTAGGAAGTCCATTCCTATAGAGAGCACTAAGTCAGAGCATGATAAATATCAACAGCCATGCCACCACCACCTTAGGGTTCCACCAGTGGGGATAGATTATGGAATTCCTCACATAGAAATATAATAAATATGAATGAGAGAGTTGTAACCTCAGGGATAGCTGAAACAAAGAGAATGTGAATGGAATCCTTAAAAATTAGATAGACTAAATCAGAGAATCAGTCCTAGAGATACAGAAAGGCAAATAATCAAGAAAAGAACATAGTTACAAGGAGGCATTTATTAGTCCTTGAGAACCAAAAGGGAAATGGTTTTAATCAAAGAAATTTTTCGGTAGTAGAAATGGTCCTGAAATCAAAGTTTTAGAGTAGAAAATATACCTATTCGTGGGTCCTGTTTTTTTGTTTTTTTGTTTTTTTTTAATCTCTAAAAGCAGTACTGGCATTACAAATTGAGCCTGAGCTAGATCTTCAAGGTATAAAAGTTAAATGAATCCAACTGCTACAAGATGGGGACTTCAAGATCTGAAAACGAACTGAAACCAATACAGCAGTATTTTTTTTTAAGATTTTATTTATTTATTTGACAGAGATCACAAGTAGGCAGAGAGGCAGGCAGAGAGAAAGAGAGGTGGAAGCAGGCTCCCTGCTAAGCAAAGAGCCGGATGTGGGGCTCGATTCCAGGATTCTGGGACCATGACCTGAGCCGAAGACAGAGGCTTTAAACCACTGAGCCACCCAAGTGCCCCTATATAGCAGTATTTTAATATTTTTTGAAGTATTTACTCTTTTACTATTAGATAATTTCTAGAACTAATTTTTTGAGTCAAGAAACTTGAGATCAAGATCTTTCTAAGCAATGAAGGGAAGCTGTGAAAATAAACGTAAAATAAAACATCTGTGCTATTTCAGTTATTATCAGTTATCAGTTGACTTCCTAGCTTACAGAAATATGAAAGGAACAAAAAGATAAAATTAAAAGAAAAATAGTTTACAGCATCTTGTGCAAATATTGGCAACCTACTATTATTAGTGTCAGGTTTTGAGATAATACTTGAGAGTGAAAATATAGTTCCCATTATCTCAAAGGACTACCCGAGGAATACTACCAAAATTTGAGTAAATAAAGTATTTTTCTATTTTTCTATTTAAACAATTACTGTTCAATAGTACAGATTTAAAAGTTTAAAGTAGCTCAGTCATAAAACAATGCTGGCTATTAATGTACACATATAAGGATAAGTTATTTACAGTAAACTAGAAAACTCTCCAAATCAAGAGTTAGAAAACCTGATTTATTCCCCCTGCTTTTTACTGAACTTACTACTTAAACCTACTTCAAATCACTCACCATTTCTGAATCTCAGTTTCCTCATCTTTAAATTATACACTGATATATTTAGGGACATGTGAGTTCTTCAATTGTTCAGTCTTTTGAGTATATTAGTTACTAATAAATAATCCATTGACTAATGTAGAGAGTACTTTCTGTAAGGTAAAACATGCTTGGAGATGCTGTGTTCAATCCTAACATGAGTAACACTAGAAGTGAAGCAGAGGAATTTCAGTTTAACTTCTTATCTGCAGAATGATCAATAATCTAAAGCTTTGAGAGACTAGCTATAGAAAGACAGCATGAGAGCATGGCAGAGTCTGCATGAGTCCTAATAAAAAGGAGTTTAAAGCAAAAGGGAGTTAGTCACTGAGTGGGTAAACAGGGGTAGTGACTAGCAGAGGAATCGGTTTGAAAAAGAGGGAAACACAGATCAATCAAAAGTTAGCTTAACAATCAGGGAGCAAGTATAGCAAAGGAGGATCTGAGGGAGTTCAAAGGCATTTAAGTAGTTTATGTCCTTGACATTTATAAGATCCTAGATACGAGACAACTTACTTAAAGGAAGCTACAAAGAAACTAACAGAAGTCAGAAACAAAAGCAGGGAGGTAAGAAAGGCACTCAAAAGAACCATTCTTGTAGAAAAAGAGCATGCAAAATGTTTATTTTTGTTTGTTTGATAAAAGACCATTGAGGCGGGAGAACAACAAAACCAAAGATGAAACTACTTTTAATATCAATAACTTGAGAAGAAACTATTGGAGGAAGAAAAAAGAAAAAAAAAAGAAACCCAAAGCAAGGGTGTTTGCATCTGGAAGTAGACCATTCTTTGGGACATGCCTGTGATTAGCTCCTCTGTATTACTATTTGTTAAACCTCTCAAGAGTGATTTCCTTCCAGGGAACATATTGCTAATTAGTGTAAGATCAATGATATCCTTCATCAGAACAGTTTGTATTCATGGTTTAGATTTCTTCGTGTGTAACCAAGTGCTTTGATGAAAGAATGTTTCCTTAGGTCCCATGTTTTAGAGAAGTTTTTGCTTGTGCTGTCTGCGTAGGAAAATAACTTCCTACTTAAATATGAATATTAAAGAGTAATATTAGGCAGTTGTCTAGTATAAAAGAGATCTATAAAAGACTGAAGGGTCATTTACTCCTCTGAGAGGGTTTTAAATGATGATCAGTGGGCATACACATAGAGGTCCCTAGCCAAATGAGGGGAACAATAATTTTATTTATCTAGGGAAACACCTTGTAATATATAGTACTTAAGATAGAGCTGAAGTATTACAGCTGTATGGAAGACTTTTCTTTTTTTTTTTTCAATTCAACAGATGTTTATCAATGTCCTAAGATTAATAATAAACATCTATTAAAATAATAGGTAGTTACTATAAGAAGGGGAAAAAGATGAATAAATTATTGTCAGGGACCGCCTCCGGCCGGGAAAGTCCCCGCCATTACAAGATGGCACTTGGCTCACTGCCAGCAAAATACGCTGCAAGTAAACAACGAACTTTCTGGTGAAGCCCGCCTGAAGGAGGACATAGTCATTGGCTGTTTCAAATTTAATCAGCATAGTAACAAGACTCTCATTGGCTCTCCCCATTGCTTGGCCCCTTATTGGTCACCCTGCTGCATATAAGCTAAGGAACGAAACAAAGGGGATGAAGCATTAACACCGAGCCAGGTTTCTTGTCGTCCTTATGGGTCGAGGGCGACAAATTATAGCGGATACTCCTAACACTGGCAGTTTTGCTAAGTATAAGCTGCTGACATATCAACCAAGTAGTAAAGTCCAAAAATGTAAGTGGAAATCAAGAGTTAAAATTCAGGATAGTTGAAGCAATGACATATATGGCTCTCTTTTCTGTTTCTTTGTTTTAAATCAGATTTAGAGATTTTCTCAAATAAAAAAGTGATAGTAAATGAAAGAACAAATGTTTAAAAAATAATTAGTTACCTCTTTTTCAAGGATCAAAATGTTTTGTTTACAGTGGTTTGATATGTTTTTGAGAGCAGCAAAATATAACTATAATATAACTAAAATCTGAATGTCAAAATTTTTAATATGTTTTTATGTGTGCTTTAAATTTTGTTTTTTTTATAGGGAATGCAGAGTTATGAAAATGTCTTGAGCTAACTTAACAACATCAAGATGTTTACTTACATAAAGAGGTTAAAGCAGTGATTCTCAAAATGTGGTACCTCCAGGTGCCTGGGTGGCTATCGTTCAAGCATCAACCTTGGGCTCAGGTCATGCTACCAGGGTTCTCGGATTGAGCCCTGTGTCAGATTCCCTGCTCACTGGGAAGCTTCCTTCACCCTCTCTTCCCCACTCATGCTCTCTCCTGCTACCTCTGTCTTTCTCTAAAATTAATTAATAAATTTATTAACTAATTAATTAATCTTTAAAAAATGTGGTTCCTGGACCAGCGATATCAGCATCACCTAGGAACTTTTAAGAAATACCTATTCTTGGGCATTGGTACAAACTTACTCAATAAGAACCCTAAAAGTGGAGCCCAGCACTAGATTTTAAAGGTAGAGACAACCACCCACACAATTCTGATACTCACTCAAGTTTGAAAGTCATGGGATTAATCGAAAGGGATGAATTAAGGGTAATCTTAAATTGTCTGAACTGCTTGATTGGGAAGATCTTGATTTTTTTTAATTTGACATAGGTGATATGGTAGAAAGATCAAGTTTGGGGAAGAAAAATTTAAAACTTTGTATTATACATTGTTTAGCTTTAGGTAATAGCAGGATAGCCACAAGGAGATGGCCAGGAACAGGTGGGAATAGGGAATCTGAAAGTTAAGATAGGATCAAATTTTAAAATTTAGGATTCTACACATATATTTAGAGGTAAAAAGCTACCTATTAGCTTGTATGAATTTGCTACAAAATATTATTTTAAAAACCAGGAAAGCTAAGGAGAGACTGAGGAATATCTATATATCATGGCCTGACAGAGGAGGTAAATCTAATAGAAGGAAAAAAAAATTTCTATGTCATTTTTCAAGGTTAGAGGGGATGAAGAAATGCTGGGTAAAAAGATAAGAAATTTGGGCTAAATGAGAAGAAAGTAATTTTTTTTCACTGAGAAACTGTGAATGAGTTCAAAGTAAAATGACTAGAAAAATTAGGCACATTTGTATAGAAAACTACTATATGTATGGATTAGAGAACATGAGTTTGGAGTGAATTCAATTGTCACTCATCAGTTTTTCTAGAAATACCAAGAAAACCTGGAGCAACTGTAAGAAAAATGATTAACAATTATTCCACAGGTTATCAATCCATGAGACTGAGATGGTGAGTAGATAAAATCAAATGCTCAAAAAATCTAATGTTTGACCCAAACCTAACATTTCAGCCTTCCTTATACTCCTATATATATATTGGGCCCACTCCAATGACATATGAATCAAGGACAATTCAGTTCTATTTCATGTGAACACTTGAAATTCTTGAGTCCCTTATGATAATAGCTTCCCTTGTATTCACTGTATGTTCACACATTAACACCTTGGTGTAGCACATATTTATCTGGCATCTCTCCTCTGGACTTGATTATAACATTTCACTTCTTCAATGTAGACCTAAAACATACTTTCTCAGGATTTGCTTTGTACTCTCTTCATATTCTTTCTGATATTTTCAATAGAAATGTGCATTATCTTTAGCCCCTCAGATAAAAAAATCCCTGGGACTGACTGACCTATCACAGGGAAGATTCCTTTATCAAAGATGCCTATGAAAAGAGGCATCTAGGAATGGAGGCAAGTCAAGTCAAGAGGAGAAATCATAGGGAATTATGAAAGAGTTAATGTAACTGTGACTGTTAGTGAAGTCAAATAATAATGAAATCAAACATTTTTTAAAATTAGGGTTTAGAGGCACCTGGGTGGCTCAGTGGGTTAAACCCTCTGCCTTCGGCTCAGGTCATGATCTCAGGGTCCTGGGATCAAACCCCACATCGGGCTCTCTGCTAAGCAGGGAGCCTGCTTCCCTTTCTCTCTGCCTACTTGTGAACTCTTTCTTTCTCTGTCAAATAAATAAATAAAATCTTTAAAAAAAACACAAAAATTAAGGTTTATTTGTTGAAGAGAGAAAAGTTTTGGCCACAGTTGAGTATAGTAGAAGAGTAATAGCTCTAAGAATAAAGATTAGTGGGCAGTTCAAGAATGTGTATTAATATTTAAAGTTCCAAAAAAATGATAAGACAAAAGTAGAGAATATAATTGTCAGCTGTATAGTACTTAGATGTTCCAGAGCATATGAAGAAGTATCTTAAAGATAAATGGATAATGACAGTAAGGGAGGAGAGAGATTGGCATGTCCCATGTATTTTGCAGGAAGAGCAGTTATTAGGAAAGAGGGACGAAACAATGACTTGGTAATATGTAGCGAAAAAAGAGTTACTCCTGTAAATTTCTGATACCCATGGTCTTAGGGAGAAAATGTTATTACAAAAGAGGGAAATGACAGGCATAGATTTACCACATTCTTCTCTTTTCCCTATTTTAGTAATTCCAATTTACTCTTCAAGTCTTAATTTATATTTTACCTCTCCTTGGAAGGCTCCCCTGCTCTCTGCCTCCCTCAGAGATACCCAGTTAATTTCAGTGTGCTTCTCTGTTTACTCTTGATAACAGATGTTGTCTGCATCAGCTGTGTTCCTAGCATCTAGTTTAGGCTTGGAGTATGATATATAATGCATAAATATTTGTTAAAGTAATGAAATAACTTTTTTAATGTAAGTCTATAAGATTTAAAAATGGTTTAATTATGCAAAATCTGAAGACAGGTTATGTGTAAATAAAAGTTAAGTCAATCAATTTTACTCAGTATTTTAAAAACTACTTTGCATTTTTTGCACATTATAAGAAGATAGGAAGAAGCAACAAGTATTGGCCTGAGCTTTCTAAACATTATTTAATGATATGAAATCCTGCAAACATACTGCTTTTCCTAAAGTTGATTTCATTTTTTTAAAAATTTGTGATAAACAGTAAGATATATTCTCTTCAAAACCAAACAGATATAATTATTCTATATAACAAAGTAAATATAGCAGGATAGGAAAATGACTACTCTTAGATAACTAATCCTATACTGGAGAAGAAAAAGAAATCAGCATTAAAACATTTGTGTATAGCTAAGACCTAAGTGGAGGCTCCGATAAGTAAGATTTCAAATAGATTAATTCATTGCACCTGACAGTGATGAAAACATAAGATATATTCGAAGAAATCTCTCCACCATATATCAAAAGTCACAGAAACATAACACTTCAAACATAGCTACTTTAGATAGCTGCTTTTCCAGAATAATAAAAGTATTTAAATTAAGAATATAAAATATATAAGTCAAAGGGAAATCTGCAATGAAAATTGACTATAATCTTGACAAAGACAGATTAAAAATATTCTATAAGAACTGTTGGAGTTACTAGATCTGATTTTTTTCTTTATCTGGTTCAGAAATATATTCAAAGCAGAATTCCTTAAACTTTTAAAACAATTTTGCTTTGTTAATTTTGCTGTCACTTTAGATCAAATTTCCCTGGAAGTTTTTCTCGTCAAAAGTGAGAATACTCTTAAGGTCAAATAAATAGAACACAAAAAAGTAGGATGACTGTTTCATAAAATGGTAGAATCTTGGATCTGAACATAATCTTATCAAGTTTAGGCATATCTTTTTAGAAGTCAAGAGGCTACAGAACCAATAATGTGTGGAGCTTTTTTCATGACAGATATTCAGGTGGTAAAACTGGGTCAGAACTTGATTCTCCTAACCTTCATGATAGTGCTTCTTCTGTTATAGTATGCTGCCTATTGCTTATAAATAAAACACAGCAGATAAATATTATGTCTAAATTAACACATAGAAAATAATATGTAAGAGAGTCTCATGAACACTACTATCCCAAATTGTTACATTTTTTAAATAAAGTTTTAAAAGCAACTCTCTCCAAAAAGAAAGAAGTGGGGGTGCCTGACCTCTGCCTTCAGCTCAGGTCATGGCCTCAGGGTTTGGGATTGGGATTCTGCTCCCTCCCCCTCACTGCCTACTTGTGGTCTGTCAAATAAGTAAATAAAATCTTGAAATAAAGAAAGAAAGAAAGAAAGAAGTGTTGCATAACATATAAAAAAGAGTTTTGAAGGTATATGGTTGAAAGATATTCTGACCTATCAAATTATTCAATAATCTGGAAAAATGGACAGAAAATCACCTAACATTGTCTCTTCATTTGATATTCAATTTTGAAGTGAATTAATTCCATCAAAGTTCACACAACATAAATAAGAAATTGTTAAATTAAAAAGCAGTCAAGAAATAGGAAAAAGGTTTCAGCTCAGTGCATCGCTAGTAATTCATCAAATAGGGAATAATTCACAAAGCGTTCAATGAGAGATAAAAACCCAAATAATAATAATAATGACAACAACAGCCCCTTCCACGTCTAGAATGATTAAGTAGATATACTTTTTACTACTCCTCTTACTAAGTACAACTACAAACAACAGTGATTATACTAAAACAAAACAGCTCTTGGAAAGAATAAAGCAGACCATCAAGGCAGCTTGAGATGGAGCAGCTACGCGGCTGTGAGCTTTGGGGGATTTCTTTCTGTCTCCTACACGCAAGACTAGGAGCTGAAGAGCCAGCAACCCAGAAATGACAATCAGTACACACACACACACACACACAGACTCACACACACAAAAAGCAACAAAAGTCTGCTCTCTCCAGGTTAAAAAACAACAGGGAAAGGGGCAGCCTAACAAGGCAGAAAACTAAAAAAAAAAAAAAAATAATAATAATTCTGAAAGCATCCAGTGAAAGTCATCATCTTATTTATAGGGGGTTAACCATTAGAAATACAGTGGCTCTTATTCTTAATAAACAATGGAGGTCAAAAGGAATTGTGGCCCAAGAATTTTCAAGTGCTCGAAGAAAAGAACTGTCAACGCAGAATCCTACACCCAGGGAAAATATGCCTCAGGATGCTCAGGAACAGAAACATACCTTTAAAATCGCTAGACGAAATTTTATCTCAAAGAGCATTACCTGGTTTACTTGCAGGGTTAAATTCCTTCTGTTGAACACATTCGTTGTGTCGCCTGAACTATGGCAACAGATACAAGAACGTGAGGCTGCAAGCATGCGACACGACCCCGCCGCAGGTGACTACCGTGGGACCAGACGGGGCGTGCGCGGTGTGGAGTTCGGGGAGACCAGGTGGGTCATCACGTCGCTGCTGCGCAAGAGGATCCCGGGAACCCCAGCCAGTCCCCTTGGTTTACAGCAGCCGGGGGAGAACCGGGGAGCAGATGAGGAGATGGGCTTCCAGTAGAGGGCACGCCGCGCTTTATTCCCCGCTTCCCCCTCGTCCCCATTTGTCCTGTCTGTCCCCGACCTTCCCATCGTCCCACTGCTCAACAGCACCTCAGGAGGACTTCAAACTTGGTCTTAGCCAAAAGGCCGAGAAGATCTCAAGAGGACTTCAAGCACGGGAGGCATCTGCCTCCCTTTCCCACCCAGGTCTCAGGCTCTCGGCCGGTCGCACTTGCTGCTGCCCTGGGCCCCGCTACATTCCAGTCAGCAAGCGCTCAGAACTCGGGCCCATAGTTCTTTGCCAAAACGGCCTTGCCTGAGCCAGCTCTGTTCACAGACTGAGCCCCAAAAGAAGGGAGAAGAGTGGCTCTTCTGTGTCCTGGGCTCTTTGGCCTACGACAGGAGTAGGGAAGACAATGAGTGGCAATGCGTGGGTCTCACTGGGACCTGGCCAACCCGCCCACCTGCAGGCTGTAAACAAGCTGGGGACTTGGGGGAAGGGAATGAACAAGTGGGCTCCAGGCTCAGTGTTACTTAGCCTCCCTGACCATTGGCTAGAAAGGACCTCCGTGCAGTCCCCTGTATCTCAGGCCCCTTGGTGTCCCTCTGTCCACCACCTCCCTCCTACCACCCCAACTCTGCACTCCATGCCAAACCTTTCCCACACCAGTCTACTCAATGTGCAGGTGCCCTCATAACCGTTGGAAACACAGAAAAAGCAGGTGCACCGACCCCCTCCTTGGCCCTTTGCCATTATATCCACAAAGAGGGAGAAAAAAGTCACAGAGTATTTCTTTAATCCCCGTCATCCATTAGATTGTAAATTTCATATTTGCTTTGCATGTGTGCAATATGTAAGATTGTGTATATATTCTGTATGGCCAAAACCTGGCATAGTGCCTGTCACTTATCAGGAACTCGATGAACATTAGTTGAATAAAAACGTATTTAGATATGCATTTGTCTCAACAGAACTTACTCCAATTTAAACCGTAGGCATAAGATCCAGGCATCTTCAAAGCCACTGGGACTGCCACTTTGAACTCTCTGCCATCTAACAGAACTGTTCAAGAGGGTTGATTGTTCCAAAGGATGCTGCAAAATATTTGCTACCTGGTATTTTATAACTTGAGAGTGACTTCTCTTTCTATCCTAAATACTGGAGTTTCAAAATTATCTTTCCAGATAAATTAATAAATCTGACAACTAAACTGAGTAACAACAACTGTGACAGACATCCTGCTGGGAGCTAGAGTTACAATGGGGATTAGAGTCACAATGGGAATTAAATAACTCACTAGCCTTGCCTTCATGGAGATGACCTTCTTTTGATGAGGACAGAATAAATCAGAGTTTTCACAAAAAAAATAAATAAAAGTTTTTCTCAGGCTTCTGATGTCTCTGCATTATTGTATTCAATGCATTACCTCTTTTAGTATTATTCCCTAGAGTAGGAATAACCACATGTGAAATTAGATTTTTCATTGTATAGGGTTTATGAAACTTGATTTTCATTTGTATTTTCATAGTACAGAGTTTGGGATGCCTTGCATCTCTTGTGCTCACTATCATTCATCCTCCCTTACTATATGACTAGCACTTGCTCAGTATGGTGTCATTGAAAGTGTACAGAAACACAAGTACAGAAGACTTGGCAAAGCATTTTCCCATCATCCCTAAAATGTTTTTTAGGTTAGTGATTTCTAAGTATACTATAAATGTTGAAAAATCATAGTCTAACTTTTTATCCTGAAATTATCAGAACCAGGTTTCAAATGGTGAACCACTGACTCAAGTATAAACTGATTAAAGGAGAAAATATCTTCAAAAACATATATACCTTTAATGATTGTGTAGACTTTGACTACATTTCTGATTTTTTTTTAATAATTTTTTATTTTTTATAAACATATATTTTTATCCCCAGGGGTATAGGTCTGTGAATCACCAGGTTTACACACTTCACAGCACTCACCAAAGCACATACCCTCCCCAATGTCCATAATCCCACCCCCTTCTCCCAAACCCCCTCCCCCATACATTTCTGATTTAAAAAAAAAAAAAATCAGTCTCTTTGCCTGGCCACAGTCAACTTCACCATGCCAGTAAGATAATTACATGTCTTTGGAATTTTCCCAATTCTACTTTGCCCTTATTATTACATATATCACTCTGTGTGGAAGCATCATGTTTGTATAAACATGAACCTAAGAACTAACCTAGATTCGAATTTAGGCTGCATGATTTACTAATTTGCAAAAATTACTTGGAAAAAACTTAACTTCCCATTCTGTAATCCTCATTTTCCTCATCCACAAAGATAGTAGTTGTTCTTACAGATCATCTAATCTAAAACACCGTTTATTGTAAGGGATACTTCACTTACCATCAAGAGAGAATAAATGGTAACAAATAAGTGTGACAAATGTACAGTTAGTAAAATAGATTCTAATTTTAGAGATGTGCTTCTTAAAAAATTACAACTTAAGACATTCCACATGTTTGTTAAATAATATAATAGGTAATTTAATTTTAATATTTGTAAAACATATAACATGTTTCCTTAGAGATTTTGAAGGTTAGTTTCTTTTCCAATTCACTTTCAGTCAGGTTCTTATTATAGTGGTTTTGATGATCAGATTAAATGTGGTTTATAAACATAAGATCCTACAAATCCATTGCCAATTCTCTTGCTTACTGTTGCATTATATGATCAGAATCCATGAATATTTACTCAAGCACTGCTATTAATTTGTCTTGTGATTTTAGAGAAGTAACTTAATTTTCTTGACTCAATTTATTAATTAGTAAAATGGCAATACAAGCTTACAAACATTAAGTTTAAAATATACAGTAGATTCTAAAATAATTTCCAAATTTAATATGTTAAGTAGTAGTGGAAAGAATGCCTAAAGCAAATGAAATCTATGTAGCACTGTTAATTCAGAAACATTTTGCCTGTGTAAGTGCCACTGAATGAAGAATCCTCTCAAGAGAAAGACAAAGGCAAAGAGCTTGAAATATCTTCTCATCCTTTATAGGTAAAATCTCCAGAGCAGTGGTTTGGGCAGATGGGAAAATTTTACTCCCTGTGCTGTATCTGTTCAGTTGATAAAAAAAGGACTTTGATCCTTGTGACTGTCAATCCAGCTCTTTTTATGAAAAATTTGCTTAAAGTAAACAGTAAAAGTAGCAAAGCAGTTATTAAAATTCCACCTCAATTGGCTATGCTCCCAGTTCCAAAACCCAAAACATAATGCCCACTGATTATTCAGATTATCTTTAAAGCTTTTTGTGTGTGTTTAAAAAAAATTACTATAAATAACTGATCTAGTAGAGAAAATTACAAATCTTCTCTTTCAAATTCTAATCATATTAGATGAGTTAAAGAAAGATCCAGCAAAAATCCTTTCAGTGACATTTCTACTGATACAAGCTCCAAGTACTAAATTCTGAGCTGCATTCAGCCACTAGAGTTCTGTGCGTAAAACTACGAAACATTACACTTGAGCTTAAAAACACTGGCTAACAATCACCCGGAAAGTACACCCATCTGTATAATTCTTTTGTATATACGATATGTATTTTTTTAAAGCTTGATATGTTAATCCGTTCACGGAGGCGGTCTTTTCTCATTTTTGAGTCTCCTTCAGACCTATTTCATTTTTGCTGTTGATGCTGTTTTGAGAAATGCCCCTGGGATTTTCAAAAAAATTGCCAATATAATGAAATTGCCATATAATGAAATAAAACCTCCACTTAACACATCTCTTTGACAACCTTTTTATATATAACTATACAGTAGATACATTGTGTCTAATCATTCCATTGTTATTTAGAAAAGATGGAGAAGATAAAAACTATGTTTTTTCATCTCTGTTGCACCAAAGGTTCTAGAAATTAATAAATGAATTCCTTTTTCTGACTTACAGAAGAAGGCAGATGTGTAGCAGGAGCTACCTTGCTGCTATTTCAGCTAGTCACAAGGCCATGAGTGTGTGCACTATGGCTCAACATTGTGGGCTGCAGTTTTGAGTATGGGACAAGTGGCATCCTCACCTCTGAAGCATTCCTCTGTCTCTACTTGTAACACTTTTCAGTCCCCTGTATGGAATTCCTTTTATGGGAAATGCCTGAAGGGGTTTCTATTTCCTTCACTAAATCCTGACCACAAACCTGTTAATGGAGAGTACTTTCAAATTTCAAAACATTTCTCTAAGATACATAGGCTTACAGGGGAAATTTAAGATTGATACATGTATTTGCATCAAGAATGAAAGAGTACTAAACCTAAAGAATCTATTATGTTTCAAAGGGATTCATACTACTAACTATCTAAACTTCATTTGTGGTTAAGTAATATAGCATAGTTCTTGACCCAAAACTAATCATGTCATTTCAGAGGGAGAGGGATCACACTATCACGTCATTTAGATTAGATAGTAAAAATTTAAGCTGAAAGCCTGACATAGTTATCTTAATATGACACAGTGTCATAGATATTAATAAAACATAGTTCCTAACTTTTGTTAAGACTCACTGTCACTTTATAAAGATTCCCAACTTTGAAAGTTGCAGTTCACTTCAGTTTAAAAAAAAAAAAAAGGAATAAGCAAAGAGCATGGAGATATTCAATAATTTAGTTAATATCCAAAAAAATATTTGTTAAATTTCTATGAAGTGAGAGGCATTTTGACAAGTATTTTATTAGGAAACCAAAACTGAAAGCAAATGAGTTATACAAATAATTTTAAAACTTGCCAGAAAAGTAAGAGCAAAAACTGATAAGGGGGGGAAACAAAAAAGACATGATGAAATAATGGATCATGGAAACTGGAAACAAACTAAAAAAATAGAGAATATAAACAAATCAAGCAGTTTTATTTACAAAGAAAAAGGTACAGATCTGAATATAATTATCAGGAAAAAAAATCCAAAAATGATATATGGAGAAAATAATAAATAGCTACAGAACTCTGAGATTTTAAAAATAAAAGTTTATGTTGAACTAACACAGGCAATGCACACTTTGCACAACAGTGCAAGATCATAAAAATGACTGCAAGCTGAAACCATGCAAAGCAAGCTTAGTAATCAGTGGAGAAATTTACAATAGTCCTATGACCTTTCAAAGTATTGTTAAAAAACTAAAAATTCTCTATGGTCAATTATAAATATGTAGCAAATTTTTTAAACAGCAAAACTGATATATTTTAGCTAAATGTAATTTAAAATATTTAAAACATTGGGATATAAAGTGTTGTATTCCCTTTTAAAAGTAATGGAAGTAATGGAAGTAACGATCATTGCTTACCTTCTAATTCTCATTCTATAACTTATGATGTGGGGGAACATTTTTTCTACACTTTGGCAAATTGTTATGCTCATTTTTAAGTTTGGATCAGCTTCCAATACCTCATCTTTTGCATTTTCAATGTGTAGAATATCTCTGAGAGTTCTGTTAATATGATGCTTTCTATGGTGTCACTTCTTCTAAGACATCTTCATATTTTTTGTCATGATCATGTTCCTCATTTATGTGGATTAATATAACCCACATTAAATTCCTGGGCCTGTATATCTAGTCTCTACAATAGTGGCAGTATCAATATTCCCAAGGTCAATGATTTCTTTTAGAACCACTCCATTTAGATTCAATTCAAATGTCACTTTTAGCAATATCATTTTCCATGTTTTTGCTGCACTTCTATTTATTAATTCCCTCATTTGATTGTCTCTTTTGTAAAACGTCATTTATTAGTGGGAGCCATGAAGGTAACACAACTACACACTTTGCTGTCTGCTTGAGATACAAATAAACGTACAGTTACCAATCACTGACTTGGGGAAAAAAGTGATGATTTATTACAAATAATATTATGCATCTGTTACTTATACAATGATATGTAAGTTGAAGAGTGAGTAGCAGAGTTCACAGGTACTCAAGTTAATACACCATAACTGAAATTTGAACTGTTTGAACTTATGTAACTAAGCCCTGGTAAATAAAATCTGTGCATATCAGAAGCATGCAACGTGAGGACTTCCTGTATATATTAATCAATTTGAAAATTTGGACAAAAATAATTAAACATTTGTACAGACCAGTTGATATTAAAGATTTAGAACTGTATTCAAAGCTCCAAGAAACAGATGCTTTTATAGTTGTGTAAGACACCTGCTTTCATGTTGTAACCAAAAGTACAACAAATCAAAAATCATATTTTTCTATGGAATTAGGAAAGAACATTGGATCTAAGGAAATCTTACTGAACTGAATTAAAGAAGCAAAGCAAACTGTGCTTAGGTAAGCAGAAAGTGGAAGTGCTCTTTGACCTTGCTTACGTACTGGGTCTGGGTATGGACTGGCCTTGTAAAGACAGACTTCACAGGTTATAAAAGAAACAGGATTTTTTTTTTTTTTTCAGAATTTACTGAAGAAAACTAAAAGCATTTCTCAAGTGATCACTAATAGTTGAATGAATGAACAGACTGGTATATCCACCCAATTGGATATTATTAGCAATGGAAGGAATGAGCTACAGATGCATACAACAATATATGTGCACAATAATTATGTTGAATGAAAGTAGTCAGAAAAACTGCATTCATACTGTGTGATTACATTTAAATAAAATTCTAGAAAACTGAAATAAATCCACTGTGACAGAAAGCAGATCAATGCCTAGGAATAGAGAAATGGAATAGGGAGTAAAGAATTACAGCAGCACACAAGGAAGTCTTGAGGATAATAGACATGTTTCTTCAATTGCATAGTTTAAATCTATACAGTGTATCATACATCAACAAAACCTCAATAATCCGTTTAAAATGTAGACTGAGATTGCAAATGAAGTAGAATAGGTCCTATATTAGCATACTCTTCATGGAAATTAAAATCAACGTCGAAAGAATAATATACGATTTGCAGTAATATACATAATGCTGAGACACAAATAACACACTAAAATGATTGCTTATAAGAGAATGGTGTGAAAAGTTTAATTAATAAGAACACATCAAAAATGTACATAAATTTAATTATAGAAGAGATTATTTTGCAGACCAATATTGCAGTTATAATGAAGTTAAAAGTATAGTTTACTCAACTCAAGGTCCAAAATTAAAACAAGAGCAATGGCACTTAAATAAGTCAATTCTCCTAATTCTGAAAATGTCAATTCTTCCCAAATATTAAAGGAAGTAGTCATGGTGATGAGCATTGAAGTATTTAAAAATTCATTTAAAGTTTGCTGAGCAAATATTTACTAAATGCCTTTTGGGTAATGGTGGCCAGGCTGGGTTCAGTGGTACATGGAATCATTGTGGTTCTTGCTCACATTGAGATTTTATTTGAGTACAAAGAGTAGATATCAAACACATTCTTTCCTGTTTCAGGACCTTCTCACTCCTGCTATTCCTTCTGCCTGAAATTGCATTTCTTTTGTTTTTTGTGTAGGCTGATAATGTGATCTTTCTGATTTTAATTTAAACATCATCTTCTCAAAGACAATGATCCTGATGATCCAGTCTAAGTCACATAACCTACTGCCTCTTCTTGCTTTTTGTCTCCAGAACTGCACCTTATTTGCTTCCTTACCTGCTGTCTTCTTAACTTTATTACAGACTCCACAAGGCAATTGCATATTTGCTAACATACAATGTCCCGTGCCTTAGAAACTGGCACACATGTATAAAATGTTTTTTTTAAATAAATGTATGACATATATCTAAACATGTAACATTAAATTGCTATGAATAAACTAATCAAAAAGAAAAATATATTGTGGTTTTAAACAATGGTAGAGAAAATAGTACAGTGGTCAATGAACTGTTTGTGGAAGCATCCATTTATTTTCAATATGGAATAATCCCTGACCAAATACACATTTTCCAAGTTCAAGGTTAACTTAAGGTAGGGAAATATTGTAAAAGTTTAAAGGGCAAAGCATAGAGAAATTGCAATAAATGTCATTATAGATGGGAGACTTTTTTCTCATCAGCTCATATAATAGACCAAAATGCACTTCTTACTGGTGAGGATAAAATGCCTAAATGAGAAAATGCTTCGATATAGAACCAAGAAACTCTCCCACACAGATATTTTGATATTCTTGTAACTTTGAGATTCCTAGAATTTTAAAAGTACAACCACATGCCAAGTACTTCACAGATTAAATATGCATTAGGTTAGAGATATTTATGATTAAATTCTGTAACATGAATCTGTAGACTGAACAAAAATAGGCCCCTGTGGACACATTTCCAATCAAGTGTCTCTAAATGCCTATTTTCTTAGTTCCTGCACAAATAAATTGCCAAAAATTTTAATTTTGTATACAGTGATTATACCCACTAAAGTTGTGAATTTTATTTTAATGTCTTTTTATTGTATAATAACAACTGAGTCTCTAAATGTGGCAGTCAGATTTGATTTTCAAAAAGAGCAGAATCAATTCTTATGTAAATTGTAGTGTGAGTAAAATTCATTATACTCATTTTACATGCAATTATTAAGGATTCATGCACATGCTTCCATGTGCACATACTAAAAGCAAATAGATTTATTTGTGAATTAGATACCCTGAAAAACCTAAAAAATGAGTGTGTGTGTATACACACATATACTCCCACATTCACACGTATATCCAATCAGTATAAAATCATTTTTTGTTCACCAGAATATTCCATTTCATTAGAAAATAAATAGGAATAAAGATTAAACAGTAGTGGAAAGATAGGTGATTTTTAGAAATTGAACAGAGAAAAAATACATTTGCTACACATGGTAACTGCTTTGCTCCTTAAAACAGCCAAATAAACTCTAAGAACTATCAGATAAATATCACATACAATTTCTATTTGATTCATATTTGGTATTACTAGAATGAGCCATAATTATAATTTAACTTCATTCCAACATATAGAATTTTTAAAATCACTAGGAACAACTGACAAAAGAAAGATCTCTAATCTCTTGGTTTGGTTTGAATTGGTTTTACTTCAGGAAGATAAGTGAGAGAATCATGAAAATTTTGGAAAAATAAAATATATAGATACATATTTTTATAAAGAGTTAGATTTTTATTAAATTATTCATTTGACAGCAAAATCTTGGAACTTCATATGGCTTAAAGGCATGCACGTTTATCTACTCTGTGTAGCTGCCACATTTTAATTGAGACATATGTGAAGTTTCTGATTGGGCACTTAATACTTCTAACAGCTTGCTATTCTAGAGAAATTCAATTACAGTAAATATAGCAGTGTTAGTAGGCTGGCACTCAGGTACTACCTGAATGAATGGCAGAGAGCTACTGCATTTTACCAAATGAATACTTAATGATTTTCATTTCATAAAGATGAAAAGATACATCTCAACAGTAGCAATTTGCATTAAAATAAATGCTGCCCATAGAGGTGGGTGAGTTAGAGTAGAAACTAGATAATTATATAGTTATTTCAGCATAAACAAATAACTGATGGATTTGAAAGTAAAGTGTTGCCTAAGTTTTGTCTTATTTTCAAAATGTACTTTGAAAGATTTGGCCTAATAGCAAGGACAGAGAGTAAAAAAAAGTGCCTAGATTCAAGCATTCAAAACCATCTATTTTTTTATAGGTAAAGAAATTTGGGTATAAGTAGGAAGAAATCACTGGTGTGATCAGCATGAAATAACAGTTTTAATTTTCTTTATATAGGGAGATTACATGGCAGAGAAAATAGCCCTTGGTGGAAGATTATAGTAGGTGTAGGCCCCCATATTAAAAAATATGGATACCAACAAAAAATAATATAATTCAACAATGTGGGGTTCATGATACTAGACTTGGTACAGAAATTTAATATGAAAAGAAATCATAATGTCAGACCACAAGGACAGTGCTGTCTGGCATGAGTTTTTACAGTTTGGAACATACACATAGAGATTTTTTTTTTATCTGTTTCCCTAGATTGTGAATTACTTAAATACAGGAACTGTGCCTTACTTACTTTTATGATTCCAGAACTTTATGATACTTTGTATCAAGGCATTAGGAGTTATTGAAAATATCT
Organism: Mustela putorius furo; assembly: GCF_011764305.1. Taxonomy (NCBI): domain Eukaryota; kingdom Metazoa; phylum Chordata; class Mammalia; order Carnivora; family Mustelidae; genus Mustela; species Mustela putorius. Next base: position 5,609,494 of record NW_025421305.1, read on the forward strand.
TTGATCTGCCTTAAATTATCCATGCTATTTGCTGTTATGATTTTGAATGTGATAAACTGTCTTTTTACCATTAAATATTCAACTAAACAAGTACTGAGATATTTTGTCAGGGGTATTGACTAGCATTTGTTGAACATCCATCATCTATCACTTGATGCATTATTGATTCACTCATGTAACCAACTCATTGGGTGGGCATTGATCTAGAGGAAGCAGAAGTTTACAAAACAAGTAGAAAACTTTTATAGAGCTTATGTTTTAGTGGAGCAAATGATAGTAACTTTTATGCTGGTGATGATGAGTAAAGAACGATAGATGGAAGAATGCTTGTTCAAGAAAGATTGTTGGCCAAGATTATCACTGATGAGATAATGTTTGAGCAGAGGACTGAATGAAGTGAGGAAGGAAGCTACATGACTATTTTGTTCAAATTGTTCCAAAGGAAGATAACATTAAGCCCTAATGTTCCAGAGTGAAAGTGAGTTTGGTACATTTTTGGTGAAAATCAAGACAAGAGTGGCTGGAGCAGACTGAATAATGGGAAGAAACAGAAAATGAGATCAGAGAGTTTGGAGTGGGCATGTTTATCCCTAGTCAAAATACAACTTTGTTCTTGGGGCACCTAGGTGGCTCAGTCAGTTAAGCATCTAACTATTAATTTCAGCTCAGGTCATGATCTCAAGATCATGATATAGAACCCTGAGTCAGGCATCATGTACAGCAGAGAGTCTGCTTGAGATTCTCCCTCTCCCTCTACCATTTCCCCTGAACTTTCTCTCTCTCTCTCAAATAAATACATAAATAAATCTTTTTTTTTTAAAAAAGATCTTAAAATATAACTTTGGTTAATTTGACCATAAGCATTGTATTTTTCTCTGAAATTGAACATATCATGGAGTCAAATAAAAGCTAGAGTTCTTGAGTCAAAACAGTCCACTCAATTTCAGAATGCTATAGAGAACAAACTACTGAAATAAAAAATGAGCCTTTATAATGTTAATTTCCCAAGACAGACAGGATTTTCGCACAGTAAGCTATTGAAGCACACAAATAGGAATACTTGACCCAGATGGAGAAAGATATTCATGTAAAAGAAAAAAATAAGGAAAAATTTCTGATGATAAAATGCAGCCAAATAAAGCATAAAGAAACCAAGGTAAATGGACAGATGAGGAGAAAGAAAAATTTTTAAACATATTACTAAATCAAAACCAACATGCAACTTTTAGTGAGGAAACATACTCTGATGTTATAATATGTATTTATCTAACAAAAGTCTTTAAGAACATAAAAAAATTGTTCTTCCATTAAACTTGCAGTTCACTGTGGGAGACACAGAATAAGAAAAAAAATGATAAATATGATATCAGATCACCAAGAAATAAGCTTATAGCATGTTAAGCCATACCGTTTGCTCAATTTGTTATAATGACTTAGTGTACTCTAATTAATTCAGGAAATAACATACTGTAACAGAGAAAAAAAAAGAAACCACCAAAAAGAAAGCATACTAAAAAAAAAAAAAGAAAAGAAAGCATACTCTAAAAGGTAGTGTCAGACCTCAGACTACTAAATGTCATTTCAATAAATGTAAATGGGGTAAAGTTATGTATTGCTAGAGGGAAAAAAGCATATTTTTTGAAGTATATGTTGCTCAAAAATGATAAAATAAAATAATTAAAATATAGACAAAGATCACAAAATGCAAACAAAAATAAATAATGGTCCGTAATACTAATATTAGAAGGATGATAAAATTAACTCAATTTATGAATCATGAAATCATATTATGAATATATTGAGAGATGAACACTAAGAGGAACAATGATAGAAATAGAAAATCATTCTGTTTGGGGAGTGGGAATCAACCAAGAGTACCTTATTTTTCATTGTAAAACTATCATATCATCATTATAAATATTTCATAGTTTCAACAAAGTTTTGTTTTGGTAAAAAAAAAAAAAAAACCTGAAAAAAGTTCCATTGTAAAAACTCCCACAAAACACCATCAATATACTATGACAAATATCAAAAAAGATTTAAATAAATTCAAGAAAGATACTTCATTCATGTTTAAAATTGTTCATACAATAAAAATTTGAGAATTTTCCATATTCTTTTACAACAATGCAATGAATTTAGGAATGAAAATTTTAAATGTAGAATTATAATAAAAAACTCATAGCTAGCAGCACATTGGAAGGATATATAGAAAATTCATTTAATGTTTAAGAAATGTTTACAAATATGTAAAACAATCAACACTCCAATAGAAAATGTGCACATGGCAGTAATAGGCTGTTCATAGGAAATATATGACTAGCATATAATGGCTTATAAAATTATTACCACATTCATAAATAAATACAAACTTAAATAACATTATTTGTCTGTTCTACCTGTTGGATTGCAGAGGTTACAAAGTTTTAATGCAGAAAAATGGTAAGGTAATTCTCATATAACTTCATGAGAATATAAATTGGTCTAAGCTTTTTTTGAGGAAAATTAGGTGTTATTTCTCAAAACAACCTCTGTAATTCCATTTTGAAATATTTCCATCATTGATATATTAATGTACCCATTGAATTGCTAGTTAACTAGCATGTTTGTATATTATAAATAAAAAATAAGAGAAGAGAAAAATTGTGTTTATGTCCATCAACATAAGATTCTTTAAAAATCATAGTATTTTCATACAATAAAATTTTATTTAGCAACAAAAAATAATGTGATTAATGTTTATAATCAGAGAAAGAAAGTTCTCCAAGAAATATCAGAAAGTCAATAAACCAAATGTTTGGTAACAATTTGTTTTCAGTACATACATAAATAATATGTGGGATAAATAACTGAAATGGAATAAAATTTTTCTTTAAGAATAAAGAAGTAATTATGGATTATACTTAAAGGAACAAAAGCAAAGATTTAGGGGAGGGATGTTTATCTTTTATTAAATCACTTCAGTATTTAATTTTTTCAGTCTATAATGAATTGCTTTTTCATAACATTTTTAAGAGGCAAATATGCAAGACTCAGTGATTTCAAGAAAAAGTTAAATTCTCAGAATGACCAGTGTTTCTCATGCATTTGTTGTATAAATGACAAGGTCAGAAATGAGGTCTTTGACAGAGAAAATAATGTATATAGATGTTTGTGGAAAAGAAATTTGAAAAGGGATATGAACAATTTATTAATACATTTTGCCTTTAAACATCTTAATAAAGACAAAACAAGGGTAATATAAGATGCTTACACAATTATTTCTTAAGAGTATTTAACCCATGGCACAAAACACAAGAAATGATGGGTTTCTTAATGGTTACAGGAGAGAACTTCTTCCTTTTGTACTCCTTTCCTTTGCACCTCTTCCTTGCTCCTTCTCCCCCTGTTCCACACCTTCCCTTCACCCTCTTCCCTTCCTTCTTCTCCTCCTTCTCCTCCTTTTTCTCCCCCTCCTTTTCCTCCTCCCTCTCCTCTCTCTCTTTCCCAATGACAAAAAGAATATAACTAAGCCCCAAATTCTTTAAAATGCCATCAAGCTTATGACAAGTTGTTAAAATGCCAGTTGAGAGTAATATATTTTAGGGGAGATGGCATGAAAGATGTAGATTTCATTCCCTTTATTTTGCTTTATAATTCATGCTCTTACATCAGGCGAGTTCAAGAAACATTGGATATTTAGGTCAGTAGTTATTGACCACCAACATACTTTCTTTAGTGAAATTCAAGTTGCTTATATTTTGGGTCAATATAAGTGGAATATACAGTATTTTCTTTTCCAAAAAAATATTTATTTATTTATTTATTTATTTATTTGAGAGAGAGAGGGAGAAAGAGAGCATGAGCAGGGAGAGGAGTACAGGGAGAGGGAGGGAAAATTCTTGAGCAGACTCCACACCCAGCACAGAGTCTAATTTGGAGCTCCATCTCATGACCCCAACATGACCTGAACCAAAACAAGAGTGTAAGGCTTAACCAACTGAGCCCCCAGGCATTTATTCCCCCCAAACCCTGAAGAAAACTCCAATTGTATCTTGCTGCCAAAAATAATATATTTCTCCTGAGAAACTCTTTTGTTGTTGTTGCTTTTAACCTCATATCATTATGAACTATTTGACTGATGAGTTTTCTGTTTTTGATTTGTCCTTCAAAGGATAAATCCATGGGCTCAAATTTAGTATCCATAAAATCATTATGTTTAATAATTTCAGCTGCATTCATTCCTTCACATTTTCCTGCTGTTATTTTCATTTTCCCCTTCTCCCCACTTTCAACTAACTTTATAATGAGTTAATGAAAGTTGATTCTCTGAAACAAATCTGGGTATGAGTAAAATATCTTAACTAAATATACAAAAGTTAGAGGGGAGAGGAGTCAAGGTGGCAGAGAAGTAGTAGGCTGAGATGACATTAGCAGCAGAGGATCAGCTAGATAGCTTATCAAACCATTCTGAACACCTACAAACCCAATGGGAGATTGGAGAGAAGAACAGCAATTCTAGAAACAGAAAATTGACTACTTTCTGAAGGTAGGATCTGTGGAGGAGTAAGTCCAAAGCGACGGGAAGATAGACCACGTGGGAAGGGGCCAGCTCCCGGCAAGCAGAGAGCAACACAACACAAAATCAGAACTTTAAAAAGTCTGCTCCACTGGGGGACATTGCTCCAGGGCTAAGCTGGGGTGAAGCCCATATGGGGACAGCATGGCCTCAGGTCTCATGGGGTCATAGAAGGATCAGGGCTGTCTGAGTGTCACAGAGCTCACAGGTATTGTAGTGGGGAAGCCAGCTGCAGAGATGGAACCAAGGAGAGAGCTCTCAACTCAGGGTTACCTTATCATGATCCATGACACAGGCCGCTGCTCTGTGAGCAGGAACCCCACAAGATCAGGAGAGACCCCCAGCGGAAGAGATCAGGGATCTGCAGGGCTCAGAGACTCCAAGCGGGGCTGTGAGGCAGAGAGAGATGCTTGGTCATGGGCTGGGTGAGCTCGGAACACAGGCAGAAACCAGGAAGATGGAAGTGATTGAGCGCTTTTCTCTGAGAGCGCACTTAGGAGTGGGGCCCTGAGCTCTCAGCTCCACCAGGCAAAGATTGGGAGGCCGCCATTTTCATTCCCATCCTCTGGACCTCAACGGAAAGCATTCAGGGAACAAAAGCTCCAGAAAGGGAACCTGAGCAGATTAGTTAGCCTGGCCCCTGGTAAGGGAGGTGCAATTCCACCTCAGGCAAAGAAACTTGAGAATCACAACAACAGGCCCCTCCCCAAGAAGATCAACAAGAAATCCAGCCAAGACCAAGTTCACTTACAAAGGAGAACATCAGAATTGCAGAGGAGGAGAAAGCAAAGCATGGATTTCAGGGCTTTCTCCCCATGTTTCTTTCGTCTTACAAAGTTAATTAATTTTTTAATTTTTTTTTCTTCTGCTAATTTTTTTAACTTTTATCCTTTCCTCTTTTAATGTTTTTTAACTAGTTTATCTTGACAATACATTTAATTAAAAAAATAATTTTTGAACCTTCATTATGATAGTCAAATTTTTTTCTTCATTTTAACTAACTTTATTTTTTGTATACATATAGGATTTTTTCTTTTAAAAAATTTGAGGTACAACTTTTTCTAATAGGTCAAAATACACCCTCATCTATCACAGGGCATTGTTCTAGTCTCCAGTCTGAGCAAATTTTCTCCACATTCTTTTTCTGTATTTTCCCAACCAACTTATTTTTTCAACTCTTTTTTTAGAATCTTTTTTTTAAATAAAAAAAAATTATTACCCTTATATATGCTATTCACTCTTTAAAATTTTGGGAGGTAGTTTCCTCTAAGAGACCAAAATACTTCCAAAATTAAGTGAGTGACCCTGTTCTAATCACCAGTCTAATATATATATTTTTTCTTTTTTATATTTTTCCTTATTTGTTTTCTTTTTTCAATTTTTTTTCTGAACTTCTTTTTACCTACTTTTTTTCCCTCATGACTTGGGGTCTCTTCTGACTTGGTAAAAGCACATTTTCCTGGAGTCTTTGCCACCCATTTAGTATTTTATTTGTTCCTTCATATATTCTTACCTGGATAAAATGAAAAGGCAGAAAAACTCACCACAAAGAAAAGAACAAAAGGCAGTACCAAAGGCTAGGGACCAAATCAATATGGACATTGATAATATTTCAGATCCAGAGTTCAGAATGATGATTCTCAAAGGGCTAGCTGGGCTTGGAAAAGACATGAAGATATTAGAGAAACCCATTCTGGAGAAATAAAAGCCCTTTCTGGAGAAATAAGAGAACTAAAATCTAACCAAGTTGAAATTTAAAAAGCTATTAAGGAGGTGCAATAAAAAAATGGAGGTTCTCACTGCTAGGATAAATGAGGCAGAACAGAGAATTAGTGACATAGAAGACCAAATGACAGAGAATACAGAAGCTGAGCAAAAGAGAGACAAACAAATACTGAACCATGAAGGGAGAATTTGAGAGATAAGTGATATCATAAGATGAAACAACATTAGAATAATTGGGATTCCAGAAGAAGAAAGAAAGAGAGGAGCAGAAGGTATACTGGAGAGAATTATTATAGAGAATTTCCCTCATATGGCAAAGTGAACAAGCATCAAAATCCAGGAGGTACAGATAACCCCCCCCTCAAAATCAATAAGAATAGATCCACACCCTGTCATCTAATAGTAAAACTTACAAGTGTTACCAACAAAGAGAAAATCCTGAAAGCAGCCTGGAAAAAGAAGTCTGTGACATACAATGGTAAAAATATTAGATTGGCAGCAGACTTATCCATAGAGACCTGGCAAGCCAGAAAGAACTGGCATGATATATTCAGAGCACTAAACAAGAAAAACATGCAGCCAAGAATACGATATCCAGTAAGGCTATCATTGAAGCTTCCAGGACAAACAAAACTAAAAGAATTTGTAAACCCCAAACCAGCGCTACAGGAAATATTGAAAGGGGTCCTCTAAGGAAAGAGAGCCTAGAAGTAGTAGGTCAGAAAGGAATAGAGACAATATACAGGAATAGTCACCTTACAGGCAATACAATGGCACTAAATTCATATCTCTCAATAGTTACCCTGAGTGTTAATGGGCTAAATACCCCAGTCAAAAGATACAGGGTATCAAAATGGATAAAAAAACAAAACTCATCAATATTCTGTCTACAAGAAACTCATTTTAGACCCAAAGACACCTCCAGATTTAAAGTGAGGGGGTGTAAAACAATTTACCATGCTAATGGACATCAAAAGAAAGCTGGGGTGGCAATCCTTATAGAAAATCAATTATATTTTAAGCCAAAGACTATAATAAAAGATGAGGGTGGATACTATATCATATTCAAAGCATCGGTCCAACAAGAAGATCTAACAATTTAAAATATCTATGCCCCAAACGTTGGAGCAGCCAACTATATAAACCAATTAATAACAAAATCAAAGAAACACATCGACAATAACACATTAATAGTAGGGGACTTTAACACTCCCCTCAGTGAAATGGACAGGTCATCCAAGCAAAAGATCAACAAGGGAATAAAGGCCTTAAATGATACACTGGACCATATGGACATCACAGTATATATTCAGAACATTCCATCCCAAAGCAACAGAATACATATTCTTCTCTAGTGCACATGGAACATTCTCCAGAATAGATCATTCCTGAGCCATAAATCTGGTTTCAATCTATATCAAAAGATTGGGATCATTCCCTTCACATTGTCAGAGTACAATGCTCCAAATCTAGAACTTAAACACAAGAGGAAATTTGGAAAGAACCCAACTACATGGAGACTAAAGAGCATACTTCTAACAAATGAATGGGTCAATTTTAGTATATGTGCTGCTGAAGCGAGCACCAAATGAATGGGTCAACCAGAAAATTAAAGAAGAATTGAAAAAATTAATGGAAACAAATGATAATGAGAACACAACGGTTTAAAACCTGTGGGACACAGCAAAGGCAGTCCTCAGAGGAAAACATATAGGGATACAAGCCTATCTCAAGAAACAAGAAAGATCTCAAATACATAGCCTAACCCTACACCTAAAGGAGTTGGAGAAAAAACAAGAAAGAAAGCCAAAACCCAGCAGGAGAAGGGAAATCATAAAGATCAGAGGAGAAATCAAAGAAATAGAAACAAACAAACAAACAAACAAACAAAAACCCAATAGAACAAATCAATAAAACTAGGAGCTCATTCTTCGAAAGAATTAATAAGATTGATAAACCCCTGGCCAGACTTATCAAAAAGAAAAGAGAAAGGACCCAAATTAATAAAATCATGAATAAAAGAGGAGAGATCACAATCATCCCCAAAGAAATACAAACAATTATAAGAACATACTATGAGCAACTCTATGCCAACAAATTTGACAATCTGGAAGAAATGGATGCATTCCTAGAGACATAAAAACTACCACAACTGAACCAGGAAGAAATAGAAAACCTGAACAGACCCGTAACCAGTAAGGAGATTGAAGCAGTCATCAAAAATCTCTGAACAAACAAGATCCCAGGGCCAGATGGCTTCCCAGGGGAATTTTAGCAAACATTTAAAGAAGAATTAATTCCTATTCTCCTGAAACTGATCCAAAAAATAGAAATGGAAGGAAAACTTCCAAACTCATTTTATGAGGCCAGCATTACCTTGATCCCAAAACCAGACAAGGATCCTATCCAAAAAGAGAATTACAGACCAATATCCTTGATGAACACAGATGCAAAAATTCTCACCAAAATTCTAGCCAATAGGATCAAACAGTACATTAAAAGGATTATTCACCACGACCAAGTGGGATTTAATCTGGGGCTGCAAGTTTGGTTCAATATCCGCAAATCAATCAATGTGATACAACACATTAATAAAAGAAAGAACAAGAACCATATGATACCCTTAATAGATGCTGAAAAAGCATTGACAAAGTGCAGCATCCCTTTGTGATAAAAACCCTTCAAAGTGTAGGGATAGAGGGGACATACCTCAATATTATCAAAGCCATCTATGAAAAACCGACTGCAAATATCATTCTCAATGGAGAAAAACTGAAAGCTTTTCCACTCAGGTCAGGAACACGGCAAGGATGTCTGTTATCACCACTGCTGTTCACCATAGTACTAGAAGTGCTAGCCTCAGCAATCAGACAACAAAAAGAAATTAAAGACATCAATATCAGCAAAGAAGAAGTTAAACTATCACTCTTTGCAGATGATAATTTGTATATGTGGAAAACCCAAAAGGTTCCACTCCAAATCTGCTAGAACTTGTAAAGGAAATCAGTAACATGTCAGGATATAAAATCAATGCACAGAAATCAGCTTCATTTCTTGACCAACAACAAGACAGAAGAAAGACAAATTAAGGAGTCAATCCCATTTACAATTGCACCCACAATCATAAGATACTTAGGGATAAACCTGACCAAAGAGACAAAGAATCTATACTCAGAAATCGATAAAGTGCTAATGAAAGAAATTGAGGAAGACACAAAAAAATGGAAAAAAGTTCCATGCTCATGGATTGGAAGAACAAATATTGTGACAATGTCTATGCTGCCTAAAGCAATCTACACATTTATTACAATCCTTATCAAAGTCCCATCCATTTTTTTTTCAAAGAAATAGAACAAATAATCCTAAAATTTGTATGGAGCCAGAAAAGATCTCGAATAGTCAGAGGAATATTGAAAAAGAAAGCAAAAGTTGGTGGCATCACAATTCCAAACTTTAAGCTCTATCACAAAGCTGTCATCATCAAGACAGTATGGTACTGGCACAAAAACAGACACATAGATCAATGGAACAGAATAGAGAGCCCAGAAATAGACCCTCAACTCTATGGTCAACTAATCTTTGACAAAGCAGGGAAGAATGTCCATGGAAAAAAGACAGTCTTTTCAACAAATGATGTTGGGAAAATTGGACAGCCACATGCAGAAAAATGAAACTGGTCCATTTCCTTATACCGTACATGAAAATAGACTCAAAATGGATGAAGGACCTCAATGTGAGAAAGGAATCCATCAAAATCCTTAAGGAGAACACAGGCAACAACCTCTTCCTAGGAACATTGCCAAAGGCAAGGGAAGCAAGTGCAAAAATGAACTATTGAAACTTCATCAAGATCATAAGCTTTTTTTTTTTTTTAAGATTTTATTTATTTATTTGACACAGAGAGATCACAAGTAAGTAGATAGGCAGGCAGAGAGAGAGAGGGGGGAGAAAGCAAGCCCCCTGCCAAGCAGAGAGCCCAATGTGGGACTCGATTCCAGGACCCTGAGATCATGACCTGAGCCGAAGGCAGAAGCTTAACCCACTGTGCCATCCAGGTGCCCAAGATCATAAGCTTTTGCACAGCAAAGGAAATAGTTAACAAAACCAAAAGACAACTGACAGAATGGGAGAAGATATTTGCAAACGACATATCAGATAAAGGGCCAGTATCTAAAATCTGTAAAGATCTTATCAAACTCAACATCCAAAGAACAAATAATCCAATCAAGAAATGGGCAGAGGACATGAACAGACATTTCTGCAAAGAAGACATTCAGATGGCCAACAGACACATGTAAAAGTGCTCCACATCACTCAGCATCAGGGAAATACAAATCAAAACCACAATGAGATACCACCTCACACCAGTAAGAATAGCTAAAATCAACAAGTCAGGAAATGACAGATGTTGGCAAGGATGCAGAGAAAGGGGAACCCTCCTACACTATTGGTGGGAAAGCAAGCTATTGCAACCACTCTGGAGAACAGCATGGAGGTTCCTTAAAAAGTTGAAAACTGAGCTACCCTATGACCCAGCAATTGCACTACTGGGTATTTACCCTAAAGATACAAACATAGTGATCCGAAAGGGCTTGTGCACCCGAATGTTTATAGCAGCAATGTCCACAATAGCCAAACTATGGAAAGAACCTAGATGTCCATCAATAGTTGAATGGATAAAGAAGAGGTGGTGTATATATATAATGGAATACTATGCAGCCATCAAAAGAAATGAAATCTTGACATTTGCAATGACATGGTTGGAACTGGAGGATATTATGTTTAGCAAAATAGGTCAATCAATCAGAGAAAGACAACTATCATATGATCTCCCTAATATGAGTAAGTGGAGATTCAACATGGGGGGTTTGGGGGTAGGAAAAGAATAAATGAAACAAGATGGGATCGGGAGGGTGACAAACCATAAGAGACTCTTAATCTCACAAAACAAACTGAGGTTTGCCGGGGAGAGAGGGGTAGGGAGAGGGTGGTGGGGTTATGGATGTTGGGGAGGGTATGTGCTATGGTGAGTGCTGTGAAGTGTGTAACCTGGCGATTCACAGACCTGTATCCCTGGGGCTAATAATACATTATATGTTTATAAAAAATTTTAAAATTATAAAAAAATAAATAAATATACAAAAGTTAAATAATGAATTAAATATATATGGGGTTATCTAACAAATTAGCATAATTGTGATGACATTCACTGCTTAGGATTTCCAATATTTAAAACAATAGCATTTTCTGTCAGAACATCTCATTACCATCGAAAATACATGTTGATGTTTAAAACACAATTATTTTTCTTCAGTATTTTTCTATATAGGTATGAAAACCAATGGTTCATATGAATTACCATGTTCCAGTTCTATAAGAATATTAATAAAAATATCTATAATAGTGGCACCTTGTTGACTCAGTACTTAAGCAGCTGCCTTTAGCTCAGGTCACGATCCTGGGGTCCTGGGATGGAGCTCAGTCATGGGCTCCCTGCTTGGCAGGAGGCCTGCTTCTCTCCCACTCCCCCTGCTTGTGTTCCCTTTCTCTCTGTCAAAGAAATAAATAAAATCTTTAAAAACATCTATAATAATTAAGTTTAAATAAATAATTTTAGTAGAAACCAAGACAATAATTTCTTCTTAGTAGTTAAGGCCTTGTCTTTAGTGGTGGGTATGTGAAAATCAAACTGATAATTATTTCATATCTGTCACTTGCTTTTGAAATGAAATGAGAAAACAATTTTTACTAATAAGCATCATCTAGTGAATTCTAAGAGATACAATTGTGTCAAGGAAAATAATGAAGTCTCTTCTCTCCTTATTTACTTTTTATTCAGTAGCCTTTACTATAGTATCTGAATATACTCTAAAAGTAATAACTTTTTAACCTTTTAAACACCTTTTTTAACATGCCTAACTGTTGGGTGAAAACGTCAGCCATTTTTGGCTTCTTGATCTTTCCTGAACTGGGTAAGATTCTACCCATCCTTCAAACTCAAAGGTCCAACACAAAGGTCACTTTTTTGAAGTCTTGAGAAACTACTTTCCAATTTTTCTTTAACCACAGAAAATCACTCCTAATTTATACATTAAGGTATATATTTAATAATGAGCTGAATGCTAATTTTTTTTATCAAAATATCTGTGTACCTCTAAATGCATCTACTAGCTCTTTTTATATTTGCTATTTATTTGGGGGGGAAGCTCTGTCATCCCATCTCAAGTACTACTTAAAAGCATATTTAAGTGTTAAAGTTAGCAACAGTTCCTAGCCTGGTGTCTGGTACAGGTAAATGTATAATGCATGTTGTATTGAATTGAATTAAATCCCCAACGTGTAAAAACTGAAAGCATAGTGTGTAGTGATCTGTTCATATTAAGAAACAATATATTTAACCTTAGGCTTGTAAAATTAGTAATTTTCTCCTATAAATTAGAGAATTCCAGCATGTCAGAACAAGGAAATATAGAGAAAAATCCCCTTTCATTAACCTCTCCTCCACATTTATTAAAAACCTTTCCTCCACATTTATTATAGAAGTTAATAGAGTCTCTAACATCTCGGTTTGACTTGGAATTAATAGAGTAAAAGACTGTGATCATCAAAAAAAGTAAAATAAAATAAAAAATGAAATTGAACTACAAAATAATTAATGGTTTTGTATATAAGTGCCATTGTCAACTTTGAGAAACAAGAAATTTAGTTTTGTCTTCAGAGGCATCAGTATTGAATCATGACAGAAAGAGCTTATTAATCAATCCAAAATTATTATTAGAAAGCTCAGAAACAATTATCTACCACTGAATTATACAGGAAGTCTCTAAATCCCCCATTCTTTTAGACTCATACTAAAAAAATAACGTTTTTCTTTCTTAATCATTTTCCTATGTTGTATCAAAAATCCTCAACAACATTACAGTTTTAAGCAAGCATCCCCAATATAAAGATATTTGTTAAACTATGTTTAATTTTTAAATTATTTTCAGTTTTTTAATTAAAGATATTTATATTTTTAATTAACATAACTACACTAATATACTACCTCCTTCTTGCTGTTGGACAAGGAGTAGCATCAGTAGCTAAGTAGCTAAGCCCTTGTTAAAGCCAGGTCCCAGAATGACTGAATGAGAATCTGCATTTTTTTAAGATTATTTATTTATTTGACATGCAGAGATCCCAAGTAGGCAGAGAGGCTGGCAGTGAGAGAGAGAGAGGAGGAAGCAGGATCCCTGCTGAGCAGAGAGCCCCATGCCGGGCTCGATCTCAGGACCCTGGGATCATGACCTGAGCCAAAGGCAGAGGTTTTAACCCACTGAGCCACCCAGGCGCCTCGAGAATCTGCATTTTAATATGATCCTCTGGTGATAGATATGCACCGTATATGCACCATAACATGTGAGGAACACTGATCTAATATTCAGTCAGAACCTTTGTTCATATTAAATAAATGTTATTTTGCTTCTTTTCCTTGTATGTCTCTACACGGTCCATGTAACCTCCAGATTTATAAGAAGAAAAGAGTCTGTGACCCCCACACCTATAGTCAAACAACCTCATTGTTTGATATAATGAATGTGAACCTAAAACCAAATTTTGCCATGTAAGTAAACTGTTTTCAGCAGTCAAAGGAAAAAAAAATCATTATTCTTATTACAAGATTTAGCTACATTTCAGTTAATCAAGTATGTGAAATGACCATAGTGGTGGGATATAGGATTGAATGGGGTTCTTGGCTTCAGGAACCACTGCAGTGTGTTAAACAGCTGGGACTGTCACATTATTATAAAATATTCATACAACTGTGCGGATTCATGTACAGTATTTCTAGTCAATATCCATAAAGTAATACCTACTAGTATCATCAATGATGAATTATTTGTAGCATTATATTAATGCTTATGACCAGAGATTCCTGCTTAGTCTCTCAAATGTTAACAACTCTCCCTGAAGCATGTGCTGTTAATTAGTTGTAAAAAGTATTACCTGAGTAGAGATTCAGTGTATTAAAACTAAGGCAAAACATATATATCTCACACTGTAGGACAAAGCATCTGTGGAAGAACTTCAGTGCCTTCAGGGATTAAGAGGAGAAATTGCTGGCAAAGTGGCTGACTCCAAAATTATTCCAGGAATAAGACACAGTGGAGAAGGGTAAGGAGAGAGAAAGGAACCCTCATGGGGCTGGACACAGGATAATTTTCTGGTAGAAGAAAAGACTGATATATTTTCTCAGAAATTTATGGAAGTTGAGGGAATGTGGATTAGCTGTGATATCCTTTTCCTAAAGTTATGATATGTGTCGTGAAAGTTGAGTGCACCCTGCATTAGTTTCTGTGGAAGGAAGTTAGAATTTCTTGATGACCAGAGACACATATTTTATGTTGTTTACAGGGTATTATAGGTGTCTCAGTATGAAAATTTGAATGGAAAGAGAACAGTATAGGCTTTTGTTCTAAGTAATTATGCTGCAAAACGTCTTTGTTATACTGTCTGAAGCCAAAATATAATATTTACCAAAATATTAACCTCAGTTAATGCTGTTCAGTAGAATTGTAAAGGATGACTTTCAGGATTAAATCTCACAAACACCAAGTATATAACCCAGAGAGGCAATTGTTAATCTACCGTGAGAGATAATACAGGAGGTTGGTCAGACTTTTTTGTTTGCCTAACCACTAATTTGTTTTCCTCATAGACATCTACATGGGAAGAAAAATTATCACTAGGTCATAACTGAATGAACGTGAATGTAAGGCAAAAGGATCCAGTTAGTGGATTTAGATATTTAGTAGCATGAAATCTGGTAGCTTTCTGAGTTCATCTCACCCATTTTAACACCACCCACTCACATGTTCGACTTAAATCTTTGGTATGTTCCATCATCCTTTTATTTCTCTTTACAGCACACAACAATTGCATTACCCGTGCGTTTGCAATTGACTCTCAAATAATTCACGTCCTTGAGTTCCTCTCACAATTAAATTATTCAACCTTAGTCAAAGGCAGTGCCAATCCTAAAGTGAAGCTTTACTATATACTAGTAACTAGTCTCTCACTTACCACCCTGAGTCTCCATTCTCGTCTCCACAGATTTCCTTTATAGCAGCTGGGGTGATTTGTTTTACAAAAAAAAAGGGGCACCTGGGTGGCTCAGTGGGTTGGAGCCTCTGCCTTTGGCTCAGCCCAGGGTTCTGGGATCGAGCCCCGCATTGGGCTCTCTGCTCAGCGGGGAGCCTGCTTCCTCCTCTCTCTCTCTCTGCCTGCTTCTCTGTCTACTTGTGATCTCTGTCTGTCAAGTAAATAAATAAAATCTTAAAAGAAAAAGGTTCTCTCTCTTCCTCCTTTTGAAAAAAAAAAAAAGGCTAAAAATATTTTATATAGACTATATTTGTGTGTGTGTGTGTATATATATATATATATATATATATATATATATATATATTTATTAGTGTATATAGACCTCAAATACCTTTCTCCTTATGGTAAAATTCAAAAATTTTGGAAGAAACTCACAATTCATCTCTTATCATTCATCCCTCAGATAATATACTCAGACACCTACCCTTGCTACTCTATTGTTGCTACCTGAAAAAAAAAAATGCATTGGTTATCAAATGTTAAGAGTATCCACAGTGTTTGTTGGAGGAAATGGGTGCGAGACACAATGCAGTCAGATTCCTCCAAGCCAAGAAGAGCGGTTTTACTTCCATTTCACTGGCCTTTTTTTTTTTTTTTTTAAGATTTTATTTTTTCGAAGTAAGCTCTATACCCAACATCCAACTGGATCCGCCAGGAGCTTCTCATCTCACTGGACTTTTAACATGAGCAAAGCAACAAGAGGTCATCAGCTCTAATCCCTATAACCTCTTCTTCTGGCTTACTCCTGAGACTCTAAGTTATGAATTTGCCAAATTAACACTTATTAAGTGGATGGTGATCCTCAGTTCAATAACAGACCACAGGAACTAAAAGAGAGAAAGCAGAAATTACTCATAGATTCTGGAGGAAGTATGTGACATACCTTGAAGGACTGCATAGGGAAGTCAAGGCAGAGTGCAAAGATAAGATCTAGGTGGGGCACATGCTGTTATTATGATCAATGCATGGAGTGTTTTGTGGATCCTGAACTAAGGCCAGACTGGTCAATTCAAACCCAAAGAATGGGGTTTTTCTAAGCCCCACAAGCATCCTTCCTAACATGAACATACTTAAGGCATACAGGTTGCTGCAAGGCCGGAAAGACTGATGATTACAGAAACTACTGGGGAAGTCATATCAGGAACTTGGATTTGCTTGTGACTCTAGGCTACTACCTAGAGCACGTGCTTGCATGAGGGGACTAATGTCAACTTAAGATGACTGCAAAATAGATGCCGAGGCAACAATTCCTGGCTTTTAATCTTCTAACATTCAAAACATGTTTTCTTCCTCACCCTGTATGGTTAGAATCCACATCATAATTCACATCAACTTAAGTCACAGTGATGCAGACTTGTCTTTTACTATTAGTGCCCAGCTTTGAACATTTAAAGAAAATTTCTTTCTTTTTCATAAAGTCATTTAAAGACAATTAAATATTTGTCTTCAAATACTTCAAATTATTTAAAATACTATCTCTAAAGAAAATCTAAGAAAGAAAAAAAAAACTATTTAAATATTAACACCCAATTAATTCTTTCCAACTCCAGAAGGAATAAATGCTATATATCCTTTGGGTGAAAAGATGCAGGGTAATTATAACTATTTGGTGGTGAGCGTAGGAAAAAATATTATCACCTTATTGCTGCATAACTTCCAAGATGTTAAATATCCTCAGTAGACAATGTGAGCATGTATAGAAATATGTACTTATGCTAATTTCTGAAGCTTATGGAAGCCACAAGTGATATACACTATCTAAGGAGTAAAGGGCAGATATGCAAAAACCATAACGGATTATTAGGTCTTTAATTACATATATTGTGAACTAAGTAGTGCATGCAAAATAACTCTAAGCATAAGATAGGATGAGATAAACAGCAATCATTAAAGCCTAAGAAATAATAGTGAATGGTATTTTAGTATCTAAGGAAGGAAGTATTTGTTTAACCTGGGATATTTTGGCTTTGGTCAAATTTTCAGGTTTGTATGTAAAACTCTTTGTGTTATGTAGTATCCTAAAGCCTGTACATTTATCTCTGTTAAGAACTTCTTGAATTGCACTGTAACCACAACTTCCTTTGTATTGTATTTCTAATTTTAACCAGATAAATTGCCAGAGCAAAAATATATATAATCAAAACCCAGCTTACACTTTTTTCCCAAACTTATTTTTACCCTTATAATTCCATGTTCTGTTAAGACTACCACTATTTGCCACCCCAGGTTGAAACTTAGGACCCTTGTCAATTTCCCCCTGATTTCTGTTACTGTATCAGTCCCCAAGTCTTCTACCTACTCACACTGAGGACCTATAATCTCTCTCTCTCTGTGTCCCAATCTCTCTCTTGTTAAGTGGGCTAACTCTGGAGTCAAATTGTCTATGTTTGAAATCAGGCTCAGCACTTACTAGCTACTTGTTCTTTATTTAGGAAGGTACTTCAACAGAGTTTTTAACAGTCCTCCTCTGTATAATGTGAGTAATTAGCAATAGCATTTATCTCTTATCATTATTATGAAACACAAATGAAATAATTTATGTAAAATGCTTAGTATCCAGTAACCTCATATACATTTTTGGGTTATCATTATCTATGTGTACTTTTTTTCTGGAATCGACTTCCTTTTCATGTCCACTGATTATTCACAAAATATGCTGATTACCTTTCACCTGAAATACTGCAATATTTTATCTGCTTTGTGTCTGTTCCCATTCATTACCTTCTCTGTTAACAATCATGATAATGCCATGTTAAAAAAGTGTCTTGGAAATAAGCTTCAAAGAATTTAAAATAGTATTCGAGGATCTCAATGATGTGGTAAAAAATATCCCTTTTCTAACCGTATGTTCACATGCGTATTTTTAAGTTCCAGCCAAACCTGAAAAACCAGTTTGCATTTTCCTAAATGTGTGCTTTTGTATATTAATGACCTACTGAAATTGCATTTCCTACTATTTCTTATTGTTGGAGAACCCTCTATGTTCTTATGTTATTAACTATTCTTTTTTATATTCAATATGAATTATAAACATAATTATAATTTAATAGTTCTAGTAAACAAGATAAGTCTAGCTTTATTCTTATATCCATCACAGTTGCTACATCAGTAAATATGTTACTAATTTTTAAAATTTATTTTTGAATTTAAAGACTTTCAAACCACCTCCAAACTCTATATTCTTCTTAAGAAATGTTCTATTTTCCTTTTTTTATTTACTTATTTTTAAAATTTTTTTAAAGATTTTATTTATTTATTTGAGAGAGAAAGTGAGAGAGAGAGATTGAGAGAACAAGCAGGGGGAGGGGCAGAAGGAGAAGCAGACCCCCTGCTGAACAGGGAACCCAATGTGGGACTCCATCCCAGGACCCTGGGTCATGATCTGAGCCAAAGACAAACACTTTACTGATTGAGACACCCTTAAGGAATATTTTCTAATCAGGCATAATGCAACAAATATATAAGAATATTATATATGCATGTATATGTGCACATTATGTAGATGAATATATAACATAGCATGTGTGTTTTGTAAAACAAATTTCCTGCATTAACTGAACTATAAGGAAATGTGTTTGTAAGAAGGTATTCATAACAAATGTGTTTTATTTTGAAAAATTAGAAATATATACTTTTTCTGAGTTTAAATTTTAAATGCATTTTTTTTTTAAGATTTTTTTATTTATTTGTCAGAGAGAGAGAGAGGGAGAGAGAGTGAACACAGGCAGACAGAATGGCAGGCAGAGGCAGAGGGAGAAGCAGGCTCCCTGCCGAGCAAGGAGCCCGATATGGGACTCCATCCCAGGACGCTGGGATCATGACCTGAGCCGAAGGCAGCTGCTTAACCAACTGAGCCACCCAGGCGTCCCCTGAGTTTAAATTTTAAATTTAAATTCCCAAGAAACAGAGCTGAAATGCCCCTGTTCCTATCTGACTAGATCTTAAACTATAAATGAATTCTGGAACACTTAGACTGGGATATCCAGCATATGTAAAGAGCTATCTTTTCACTAGATGAAAAATTCCTGGATCTTTAGCTACCTCTAAATAAATTTCTTTGACATGGGGGAGACTCTTCTGAGTTTGCACATTATCATTTAGTTCTTTACGATGCCATAGGATTTTGTTTATACTTTTATTTAAGTAGGTAAATTACAACCATTACATTGAACCAATTTTCCTCCACTAACTCAGAAGCTATCTAAGGTTAGGAGGTACATATTTTTCATCTGTTCTATCCCAAATAATTGCAAACCTAGGTCCTGGCACATATTATATGCTCAGTAAATATGTGTTGAATTAATTTTTTACTGTCATATTTTTATTTAGATATCACACTTGCATATACACATATATGTACTTATTATATTCAAATATTGAAGTTTTGTCAATTGTTAGAGTCCTAAAGATATATATTTTAGAAATATAAAAATTTTGCTATGTTCTGTCTATAATTTATAATAAATTCATTTTTTCATTCCTATAATTTGTTTAAAAATAATTTAAATATTTTTAGAGAGTTAACTAGATTATCTCTTTCTCAATGAAATCACAAGGTACAACAAAATGTAAAAAAATCATTTTTTATTCAGTCAATTTTCCCCCTTCCCAAACATACATTATTTTAAGGAAAATTAAGTCAATGTTGACATATATTACAATTTTAAAATATGCCGATGTAGTAAGAAATTTTAAAATATACCTCTTAATGTATAGAAAAAGTTTCAGCTCTAAACGTTTACTTGAGAAAGTGTAACTGAATATGTATTATTCAGTAGATTTAAATTTTTTATATAAATGACAGGAAGAACCTTGAGGATATATGTATATTATTTCTAGAATAGCAAAGATGTTGTGAAAAGCGGAAGTAAGCTGTATTGACAAACTAAACATTAAGACAACAGTGAACAAGTCAAAAAAAGAATTTGAATTTATCCTGAGGAGGAAAAGCCTAGAGGGAAATTTTAAGGCAGGACTAAGTATGGAACAATTTTTCTATTATTTTAGGATTATCATGAAAATTCTAGGAGTTTACTCTTCCTTTCCATATAAAAAAAACCTGTAAGAGACTTCATTAATGTGAACACCTCCCTAATAAAACACACTAAATAGTACCGATAAAGAAAAGGAAGAAAAGCAGGGAGTCAGGGGTATTTCCCCAGGAGATATCAAGGCTTATAAAATTTTAGGAACTAAGGCAATTGGTATCAGTGTCAGGATAGCTCAATGAAACAGAGTATCAGGGATAGGAAGGAGAAATATATATATTTTCCCTCATATATACATATATATATGCTTATGCTTAATTTATCTCAGGGTGAGTTTTCAGATTTGTAAGGACGTTGATTGGGCTACTAAAAATAATGGAATATTCAGTTATATGGAAAATAAATAGAATAAGACCCTTACTTCATACCATATACGAAAATAATAATTTAAGGTAAATGAAAGATAAAAATGAGAAGAATAAAATGACCAAATGTTAAGAAAACATTAGAGAGGAATAACTTCATAACTTAGTCTTAGGGAGTAGCTTTAGACCTAATCTAAAACTATGTCTTAGTTATTTTAATAAGATATACCTTCACAAAACAATAAAAGTTTGATAAATTTTATTAAATTAAAATTTAATAATTTCTTTTTTAAGTAAATAGATTATATAGAAGAATTTTTAAAATCCATAAATGCAAGTTACTTACTGCAGTATAAATGAAAAAGAGCTGATATTCAACATGTATTTTTTAAAAATCTCCTAAAGTAATGAAGAAAAGGATTATTTCAGTAGAAAAATGGGCAAATGACCTCAAAAGGCACTTAAAGAAAGAAGAAAAAAAAAGGTCTATACCAATCAACATGACACGAATTTTAACACTGTACAGTGTCAAGGGATAATAAGAATGTGAAGCAATGTTTATATTCATCAATTGAAGTGCAAATTAATAAAACCAATTTATTAAACAATCTAGTATTGCCTAAGAAAATTAACTATATACACAAACTATGACCTCAAAGTTCTACTCTTAGATATATCTTCTAAGAAATTCGTTTGAACATGCACCATGATTCATGCCCAAGAGTATTTTTAGCATTACAGTTCTCCATGACAGCAACAACAAAGTAATAATAACTGGAAATAAAACGAATGTCCATTACCAGTAAATGGATACACTAATTGTGGCATATTCTAAAATGGGTCACTGTAGAGCCCTCTAAATGAAGGAATTACAGGTAATTATGATAACATAAGTAAATATCAAAAATATAATGCAGATTAAAGAAGCATGACACAAAGATTACTTGCCACATGATTCAATTTTCATAAAAATTGTAAACATGAGACAAGACAACTTATTATTTAAGTATATAAACCTCCTACAACAATAAAGAAAAACAGTGAAATTATAAAATAGAAAGGAAAATAAGGCAAAAGTAAACAAAATACTCAAGTTAATAATCACCTTGGCAGATGGCAAAGAACTATATGTCATTGGAGGGGGGCACACAGAATTCCTGAGGCACTGATAATGTTTGATTTATTGCCCAAGTCTGTAATAATAATTATAAAAATAAAAGTAGCACACATATAGCTCTCACTGTGTGCCAAGAACAAAACTATAAGACACGTATTATTATTCTCTCCTATTCCAGATCAGGACATTGTGACACAAAGTGATTCTTAGGCTTTCCAGTTGCACCTTGATACTAAGTCCCACAGGCATGATTCAAAGCCAGGCACTTTGGTCTAAACTCCCTGCTCTAATCAAGGCCCAGCGCTCAGTCCTGGCTGTATGTAGCAGTTACCAGTGAAGCTATAAAGATATTGATGTTTGAGTCTCACCCTCAGAGATACTGGCTGGCACACTGGGTGTCTAGATTTTTAATTGCTCCCCAGGTGACTCTATTCTCCAGGCAAGTTAAAGAAGCAAACACAGTGTAGTCAGCTCTTCACAGGTGATTTCCAGGAACAGAGGGTGTTTTATTTATTTCTTAGAAATTTTCTCAGATCCCTCAGAGAATTGAGGTAACAGGACAAGCCACCACCCCAAAACCTGGAGAGACAGGTGAATAAACAGGATTGTAGACATGATTAGTTAACTGAAGTGGAAACTGCTAGAGCCAGTAGGAATATTGACATAACTTTACAGAATCCTGAAGGCTGATTGTTGACCACCTTGAGAGTTAAAAAACTACTGGAGGCAGGGTGTGGTGCCTTGGTGGCTCAGGGGGTTAAAGCCTCTTTCTTCGGCTCAGGTCATGATCTCAGGGTCCTGGGATTGAGCCCTGCTTTGGGCTCTCTGATCTGTGGGGAGCCTGCTTCCCTCTCTCTGCCTGCTTATGATCTCTGTCTGTCAAATAAATAAATAAAATATTTTAAAAAAGAAAAATAAAAAACCTACTGGAAAGGGGCACCTGGGTGGCTCAGTCAGTTGGGGTGAAACTATTCTGTAGGACACTGTCATGGTAGACACATGACATTATGCATTTGTCAAGACCTACATTTACAAAAAGTGAAACTTCATGTAAACTGTGGACTTTAGTTAATAATGCACCACATTCATTCATTCATTTTAACAAATATACAATATTAATAAAAGATGTTAATAATGAGAAAGTGGAGTTATGGGAAGTAGGAGATCAGGTGTATGGAAATTTTGTGTACTGTTGGTTCCATTTTTCTTTACATTCAAAACTGTTTATGTGTGTGTGTGTGGGTGGGTGTGTGTATAAAATAAACTAAAACAAATGGTAAATCATGTTTACCATCTAGAAGGCAAATGATCAATGGACAAATTCAGGAATATTTTTAAAAATAAATCCAAAAAGATTTATAATTAGAGTGACCAAATAATTTATTTTATTAAAAAATTAAAAATGCAGATCTTATTGCTGCCATAAACCATCCCTGATCTCTAATAAGTTTTTTTTCCCTTCCATATGTCTGACTCAAGCGTTTGGTAGTTGTGTTCTTCTTTATAGTCTTGTTACATCATAGCCATTAATCTATATACTTGCACTTGTTTTACTTATTTCCTTTACATTTGAATATACATGTTTTTGCTTCTTATTCATCCTCCACAAAACTGACATTCCTAGATAGTCAGACTCATGTTTGCTCCAGTCTCAGTGATATCAACCACTGCCACAGTAATTTCCTTGATCAGTTAGCTCTCTCCTCACTGGTTATTTTCATGAGGGTTCCTGCTTTTCTTTCAGTTAGGAAATTATGACTTAATAGATCCCCATCATTCATTTGGCCAAGAAGAGGACATTGTCTTTCTACAAATGAGAGATATATAACAAGGGAAGACCATCAGATAAAATGGTTAGGAGTTCAGGCTATGTAACCAGAATACCTTCTGACTTTCTGTTTCTTCTGATATACATTATATGATTTTGGCAAGGAACTAAAATCCTCCATGCATCTGTTCGCACCATCTGAGAAAAATGAATCATTGGTAAGCAGGACAATATCCTCGCATATTAAAGTGCATCAGAAAATTATATCCTGCTACTTCTTCAGTCCCTATGGGTCGCATTTCCCTCAATAAAGACAATATTACATTGCAACAGTGAGAGCACAGTGGACAGTTTTTAAGTTAAGTGCACTCGAGATAAAATATGTCTTGTCCTTTTTAATTTTTTAAATTATTTAATGGTTGATACTTATTTATGAAAGTTCTCTGAAGTTCATATTTTCCTTCAAAGTAAAGTCTGTTTGTTGATATTAATTTCCATGTCCCCTGTTAAGAAGAATTAATTAAGATTCTATTTTTACACATTCATCATTTGTTTTTTATTTAGAAATTATAAAATATCAAGTTTTGTTTAAAACTCTCACATAATAGGGGTGTCTGCCTGGCTCAGTCAGTTAAGTGTCAACCTGGTGTCATGATCCCAGGATACTGGGACTGAGCCCTACTTTGGGGTCCCTGCCAGGCATAGAGTCTGCTTCTCCCTCTCTCTCTACCCTCCCCCCACTCATAGACACACTCTCTCTCATGTGCTCTCTTTCTATCAAATAAATAAATAAAATAAATTTTTTAAGATTATTATTTATTTATTTGACAGATCACAAGTAAGTAGGGAGGCAGGCGGAGAGGCAGGGGAAGTAGGATCCCCATTGAGCAGAGAGCCTGATGTGGGGCTCTATTCCAAAACCCTGGGATCATGACCTGAGCCTAAAGCAGAGGCTTTAACCCACTGAGCCACCAAGGTGCCCCAAATAAAATATTTTTAAAAACCTCTCACGTAATAAATAAAAGTATAAAGTTCAATTATAAAAATAATAATTCTTTTTTTTAAATTTTTTATTTTTTATAAACATATATTTTTATCCCCAGGGGTACAGGTCTGTGAATCACCAGGTTTACACACTTCACAGCACTCACCAAAGCACATACCCTCCCCAATGTCCATAATCCCACCCCCTTCTCCCAAACCCCCCTCCCCCCACCAACCCTCGGTTTGTTTTGTGAGATTAAGAGTCACTTATGGTTTGTCTCCCTCCCAATCCCATCTTGTTTCATTGATTCTTCTCCTACCCACTTAAGCCCCCATGTTGCATCACCACTTCCTCATATCAGGGAGATCATATGATAGTTGTCTTTCTCTGCTTGACTTATTTCGCTAAGCATGATACGCTCTAGTTCCATCCATGTTGTCGCAAATGGCAAGATTTCATTTCTTTTGATGGCTGCATAGTATTCCATTGTGTATATATAGCACATCTTATTTATCCATTCATCTGTTGATGGACATCTAGGTTTTTTCCATAGGTTGGCTATTGTGGACATTGCTGCTATAAACATTCGGGTGCACGTGCCCCTTTGGATCACTACGTTTGTATCTTTAGGGTAAATACCCAATAGTGCAATTGCTGGGTCATAGGGCAGTTCTATTTTCAACATTTTGAGGAACCTCCATGCTGTTTTCCAGAGTGGCTGCA
Source organism: Mustela putorius furo (assembly GCF_011764305.1). Lineage (NCBI taxonomy): Eukaryota > Metazoa > Chordata > Mammalia > Carnivora > Mustelidae > Mustela > Mustela putorius. Next base: position 5,634,864 of record NW_025421305.1, read on the forward strand.
CCAGCTTGCATTCCCACCAACAGTGTAGGAGGGTTCCCCTTTCTCCGCATCCTCGCCAACATCTGTCATTTCCTGACTTGTTGATTTTAGCCATTCTGACTGGTGTGAGGTGATATCTCATTGTGGTTTTGATTTGTATTTCCCTGATGCCGAGTGATATGGAGCACTTTTTCATGTGTCTGTTGGCCATCTGGATGTCTTCTTTGCAGAAATGTCTGTTCATGTCCTCTGCCCATTTCTTGATTGGATTATTTGTTCTTTGGGTGTTAGGTTGCTAAGTTCTTTATAGATTCTGGACACTAGTCCTTTATCTGATATGTCGTTTGCAAATATCTTCTCCCATTCTGTCAGTTGTATTTTGATTTTGTTAACTGTTTCCTTTGATGTGCAAAAGCTTTTGATCCTGATGAAATCCCAATAGTTCATTTTTGCCCTTGCTTCCCTTGCCTTTGGCAAAGTTCCTAGGATGACGTTGCTGCGGCTGAGGTCGAAGAGGTTGCTGCCTGTGTTCTCCTCAAGGATTTTGATGGATTCCTTTCACACATTGAGGTCCTTCATCCATTTTGAGTCTATTTTTGTGTGTGGTGTAAGGAAATGGTCCAATTTCATTTTTCTGCATGTGGCTGTCCAATTTTCCCAGCACCATTTATTGAAGAGGATGTCTTTTTTCCATTGGACAGTTTTTCCTGCTTTGTCGAAGATTAGTTGACCATAGAGTTGAGGGTCTATTTCTGGGCTCTCTATTCGGTTCCATTGATCTATGTATCTGTTCTTGTGCCAGTACCAAACTGTCCTGATGATGACAGCTTTGTAATAGAGCTTGAAGTCTGCAATTGTGATGCCACCAACGTTGGCTTTCTTTTTCAATATCCCTTTGGCTATTCGAGGTCTTTTCTGGTTCCATATAAATTTTAGAATTATTTGTTCCATTTCTTTGAAAAAGATGGATGGTACTTTGATAAGAATTGCATTAAATGTGTAGATTGCTTTAGTTAGCATAGATATTTTCACAATATTTATTCTTCCAATCCAGGAGCATGGAACATTTTTCCATTTCTTTGTGTCTTCCTCAATTTCTTTCATGAGTACTTTATAGTTTCCTGAGTATAGATTCTGTGCCTCTTTGGTTAAGTTTATTCCTAGGTATCTTATGGTTTTGGGTGCAATTGTAAATGGGATTGACTCCTTAATTTCGCTTTCTTCTGTCTTGCTGTTGGTGCAGAGAAATGCAACTGATTTCTGTGCATTGATTTTATATCCTGACACTTTACTGAATTCCTGTGTAAGTTCTAGCAGTTTTGGAGTGGAGTCTTTGGGTTTTCCACATATAGTATCATATCATCTGTGAAGAGTGATAATTTGACTTCTTCTTTGCTGAATTGGATGCCTTTAATTTCCTTTTGTTCTCTGATTGCTGAGGCTAGGACCTCTAGTACTATGTTTTGATGATATTGAGGTATGTCCCCTAAATCCCTACACTTTGAAGAGTTTTGATCAGGAAGGGATGCTGTACTTTGTCAAATGCTTTTTCAGCATCTATTGAGAGTATCATATGGTTCTTGTTCTTTCTTTTATTGATGTGTTGTATCACATTGACTGATTTGCGGATGTTGAACCAACCTTGCAGCCCTGGAATAAATCCCACTTGGTCGTGTTGAATAATCCTTTTAATGTACTGTTGAATCCTATTGGCAAGTATTTTGTTGAGTATTTTCGCATCTGTGTTCATCAAGGATACTGGTCTATAGCTCTCTTTTTTGATGGGATCCTTGTCTGGTTTTGGGATCAAGGTGATGCTGGCCTCATAAAATGAGTTTGGAAGTTTTCCTTCCATTTCTATTTTTTGGAACAGTTTCAGGAAAATAGGAATTAGTTCTTCTTTAAATGTTTGGTAGAATTCCCCCGGGAAGCCATCTGGCTCTGGGCTTTTGTTTGTTTGGAGATTTTTTTTTTTTTTAAAGATTTTATTTATTTATTTGACAGAGATCACAAGTAGGCAGAGAGGCAGGCAGAGAGAGAGGAGGAAGCAGGCTCCCTGCGGAGCAGAGAGCCCGATGCGGGACTCGATCCCAGGACCCTGAGATCATGACCTGAGCTGAAGGCAGCGGCTTAACCCACTGAGCCACCCAGGCAACCCTGTTTGGAGATTTTTAATGACTGTTTCAATCTCCTTACTGGTTATGGGTCTGTTCAGGCTTTCTACTTCTTCCTGGTTCAGTTGTGGTAGTTTATATATTCTAGGAATGCATCCATTTCTGCCAGATTGTCAAATTTTTTGTCGTATAGTTGCTCATAGTATGTTCTTATAATAGTTTGTATTTCTTTGGTGTTAGTTGTGATCTCTCCTTTTTCATTCATGATTTTATTTATTTGGGTCCTTTCTCTTTTCTATTTGATAAGTTGGGTCAGGGGTTTATCAATTTTATTAATTCTTTCAAAGAACCAGCTCCTAGTTTTGTTGATTTGCTCTATTGTGGTTTTGGTTTCTATTTTATTGATTTCTGCTCTGATCTTTATGATTTCTCTTCTCCTGCTGGGCTTAGGGTTTCTTTCTTGTTCTTTCTCCAGCTCCTTTATGTGTAGGGTTAGGTTGTGTACCTGAGACCTTTCTTCTTTCTTGAGAAAGGCTTGTACCACTATATATTTTCCTCTCAGGACTGCCTTTGTTGTGTCCCACAGATTTTGAACAGTTGTATTTTCATTGTCATTTGTTTCCTTGATTTTTTTCAATTCTTCTTTAATTTCCCGGTTAACCCATTCGTTCTTTAGAAGGATGCAGTTTACTCTCCATGTATTTGGGTTCTTTTTAAACTTCCTTTTGTGGTTGAGTTCTAGCTTTAGAGCATTGCGGTATGAAACTATGCAGGGAATGATCACAATCTTTTGATACCGGCTGAGACCTGATTTAGGACTGAGGATGTGATCTATTCTGGAGAATGTTCCATGTGCACTAGAGAAGAATGTGTATTCTGTTGCTTTGGGATGAAATGTTCTGAATATATCTGTGATGTCCATCTGGTCCAGTGTGTCATTTTAGGCCTTTATTTCCTTGCTGATCTTTTGCTTGGATGATCTGTCCATTTCACTGAGGGGAGTGTTAAAGTCCCCTACTATTATTGTATTATTGTTTGTGTGTTTCTTTGATTTTGTTATTAATTGCTTATATAGTTGGCTGCTCCCAGGTTGGGGGCATAGATATTTAAAATTGTTAGATCTTCTTGCTGGACAGACCCTTTGAGTATGATATAGTGTCCTTCCTCATCTCTTATTATAGTCTTTGGCTTAAAATCTAATTGATCTGATATAAGGATTGCCACTCCTGCTTCCTTCTGATGTCCATTAGCATGGTAAATTCTTTTCCACTCTCTCACTTTAAATCTGGAGGTGTCTTCGGGCTTAAAATGAGTTTCTTGGAGGCAACATATAGATGGGTTTTGTTTTTTTATCCATTCTGATACCCTTTGCCTTTTGACAGGGGCATTTAGCCCATTAACATTCAGGGTAACTATTGAGAGATATGAATTTAGTGCCATTGTATTGCCTGTAAGGTGACTGTTACTGTATATGGTTTATGTTCCTTTCTGATCTACCACTTGTAGGCTCTCTCTTTGCTTAGAGGACCCCTTTCAATATTTCCTGTAGAGCTGGTTCAGTGTTTGCAAATTCTTTCAGTTTTTGTTTGTCCTGGAAGCTTTTAATCTCTCCTTCTATTTTCAATGATAGCCTAGCTGGATATAGTATTCTTGGCTGCATGTTTTTCTTGTTTAGTTGTCTGAAAATATCATGCCAGCTCTTTCTGGCCTGCCAGGTCTCTGTGGATAAGTCAGCTGTCAATCTAATATTTTTACCATTGTATGTTACAGACTTCTTTTCCCGGGCTGCTTTCAGGATGTTCTCTTTGTCACTAAGACTTGTAAATTTTACTATTAGGTGACGGGGTGAGGGCGTATTCTTACTGATTTTGAGGGGCGTTCTCTGAACCTCCTGAATTTTGATGCTCATTCCCTTTGCCATATTGGGGAAATTCTCCCCAATAATTCTCTCCAGTATACCTTCTTCTCCCCTCTCTCTTTCTTCTTCTTCTGGAATCCCAATTATTCTAATGTTGTTTCGTCTTATGGTGTCACTTATCTCTCGAATTCTCCCCTCGTGGTCCAGTAGCTGTTTGTCCCTCTTTTTTTTTTTTTTTTTAAGATTTTATTTATTTGACAGACAGAGATCACAAGTAGGCAGAGAGGCAGGCAGAGAGAGAGAGAGAGAAGGAAGCAGGCTCCCTGCTGAGCAGAGAGCCCGATGCGGGACTCGATCCCAGGACCCTGAGATCATGACCTGAGCCGAAGCCAGCGGCTTAACCCACTGAGCCACCCAGGCGCCCTGTTTGTCCCTCTTTTGCTCAGCTTCTTTATTCTCTGTCATTTGGTCTTCTATATCACTAATTCTTTCTTCTGCCTCATTTATCCTAGCAGTGAGAGCCTCCATTTTTGATTGCACCTCATTAATAGCTTTTTTGATTTCAACTTGGTTAGATTTTAGTTCTTTTATTTCTCCAGAAAGGGCTTTTATATCTCCCGAGAGGGTTTCTCTAATATCTTCCATGCCTTTTTCGAGCCCGGCTAGAACCTTGAGAATTGTCATTCTGAACTCTAGATCTGACATATTACCAATGTCTGTATTGATTAGGTCCCTAGCCTTCGGTACTGCCTCTTGTTCTTTTTTTTGTGTGTTGACTTTTTCCGTCTTGTCATTTTGTCCAGATAAGAGTATATAAAGGAGCAAGTAAAATACTAAAAGGGTGGCAACAACCCCAGGGAAATATGCTTTACCCAAATTAAATGAGTGAGGGGGGAGAAAGGGGATAAAAAAAAGTTCAAAAAGGAAGAAAGAAAAAAAAAAGAAAAAAGAAAAAAACAAAAAGAAAAGAAAAGAATGAAAAAAAAGAAAACAAATAATAAAAAATATAAAAATGAAAAAATTTATATATTGGATAAACTAGTTAAAAAACGTTAAAAAAAAAAGGAAAAAGTTAAAAAAATTTACCAGAAGGTGAGAAAAAAAACAAAAAATGAAAAAGAAAAAAATTAAATTAACTGCCATACTAAAAAAAATTACAGGGAAAAAGCCATGAGTCTCGTGCTTTGCTTTCTCCTCCTCTGTAATTCTGCTGCTCTCCTTGGTATTGAAACCGCACTCCTTGATAGTTTGACTTGGTCTCGGCTGGATTTCTTATTGATCTTCTGGGGGAGGGGCCTGATGTAGTGATTCTCAAGTGTCTTTGCCCCAGGCGGAATTGCACCGCCCTTACCCGGGGCCGGGGTGAGTAATCTGCTTGGGTTTGCTTTCAGGAGCTTTTGTTCCCTGAGCGCTTTCCGTAGAATTCCGGAGGACGGGAATACAAATGGCGGCCTCCTGGTCTCCGGCCCGAAGTAGCCGAGAGCCTGGGGCCCCCTACTCAGTGCGCCCTCAGAGAACAGCGCCCAGTTACTCCCGTCTGCCTGACCTCTGGCCGCGCTCCGAGCTCACCGAGCCTGCGACCGGTTCTAGGTAACCCGGGGAGCTGTGAGCTCCCTGTTGGCTCTGTCTCTGTAGCTGGATTTCCCGTTCCAATACCCGCAAGCTCTGCGACACTCAGACACCCCCGATCCTTTTGTGACCCTGCGGGACCTGAGGCCACGCTGACCCCGCGTGGGCTTCGCTCCGGTTTAGCCTCTGGAGCGATGTCCCTCAGCGGAACAGACTTTTAAAAGTCCTGATTTTGTGCGCCGTTGCTCCGCCACTTGCCGGGAGCCGGCCCCTCCCCCCGGGGTCTATCTTCCTGTTGCTTTGGATTCACTTCTCTGCCGCTACCTTTCAGAAAGTGGTTGTTTTTCTGTTTCCAGAATTGCTGTTCTTCTTCTCTTCGATCTGCCGATGGATTTTCAGGTGTTTGCAATCTTTAGATAAGCTATCTAGCTGATCTCCGGCTAGCTGAAGTAGTCTCAGCCTGCTACTTCTCTGCCATCTTGACTCCTCGAATCCATGTTGTTTAAAAATAATAATTCTTGATTGCTATTATATTCTAATAATTAACACACAAAAACCTATTGTTTCTGAGTTTAAAAAATGATTATAAGGATGGTAAAGAGAGAATTTGTTCTGAAAAATAAAACTCTATTAAAAATGTCTCCTTTATTACTCAATAATTTTACAATATCAAGAAATACTTTGACTTTTTTGTTTAGAGAGAACAAACAGAAAGAAGAAACTGATAAACCACTGAAACTACAAAAAGTATTTGAGTGTTCAGTAACATGAGAAATCATATCAAATATATAAATATTTATATGAAGTAAAACATGGGCCACTATAACATCAAGAGATAATGGATTGTAATAGAAATCAACCATGCCCCATATGTAATATAAAACCTAAGTATGTATCTCAACCATTTTTTCTAGAAAATTATACTTATGTTGTCTTTGGTTTGTAATATATGAATAATATTCAAATGTTTTATTCATAGTTGAGGAAAGAATAGAAAAGAAAATCAGCTATGAGTGCTGAAACAAATAACAAAGCATTATTTTAAAATTAAAATATTATAAAACATATCTTTATAAAAATATATTACTTTTTAATAATGACATTTTAAGAATAAAATAATGACATTTTAAGAATAACAGAGCTAATCATTTTGAGCTATAGACTGTGAGCATGTTTTAAATACAATGAAAAGGGGACACCTGTATGGCTTAGTCAATTAAGTGTCCAGCTCTTGATTTTGGCTCAGGTCATGATCTCAGGGTTGTGAGATCTAGGTCTGTGTGGCATGGGGCCCTGAGCTCAGTGAGGAGTCTGCAAGTCTCTCTCTTTCCCTCTCCCTCTGCCCCCCTCTTGCTCATGTGCTCTCTCTCTTTCTCTAAAATAAATAAATAAATATTTTTAAAAGATACAGTGAAAGGGCTTCTTAATATATAAATATATTTTTAATATTCTTATTTTTCAATATTTGAATCTTGACATATATAGGTTTTTAATTTTAGTTATTTTAATAGAAGAAAAATGATTCATGTTACATATAAGGTTCCAATCCTTTCCAAATGACACATAATCATAAGAGAAATAAAAATATAAATTAAGTAGGAACCATATACCAGCATTCTAAATCCAATCACAGTATATCCAAAAGCACAAAGAAAATACAACTTATTTTTTTTTCTATGACCAACTTTGTAGTCCTTTTGAGTCCACAATCTACTTGGAAGTATCAAAATAAAAAATAAATTGAGATTGATCCAGTAATCACAGTTCAATTAAATAATCTAAATTTTTTATATTTTATTTTTTTGTAATTCACCTCTTTTGTTTCAGTGTCCAGGATTTCCAATGTCCTCTTCTTTCTCCCTGCTCCTGACATGTTGATGTATGCAAAAGAAGGGCTTGCACACCCTGGAGCAGATGGTAAAAAGTTGACCTCTCAGGAAGACTCATATTAGATACTAGTATTATCCTTCAAGACCCTGGTCTCCAATCAATAGTCCTTTTCCACATACTACTGCTTATCCTCCTGAGACTTGGTAGTTTATAACAGGATGGCTGGTTACCTTTAGGTGTATTATCTCACTTGAGCCCAAAAATTTTCCCCGAGACTCTATATCATATAGTTGGAGTTGCCTAACTTTTGATAAAAATCACATTTCCTATATCCCATGGGCTTTCCCTGAAATTTTTGATCACTGAACCACTTGGACATTCTCTGGAAAGATCCTCATTCAGGTTAAACCAACTGTCATATAAACTCCTTGAAGGTATTTGGGAGCCCTGGACTCCAACTGTTTGCTACATACCTCATTGGCTTGCTTACCAACACGGGTGAGATGAACTCCCTTCTCTTGTATCCATGCCAGAACACATTTGGGTATTCTTGAGATTTTATAGAGTATTTGCTGTTTGTTATAAAACCTAACCTAACGTATTGTTTTCTCATAGTAAGACATGTAAACCTACTCTGCTCTAGTGGAAGTATTTTGGTATTGTGTAAGTAATGTTGGGTGTTTTTTAGGGAATGAATTTGTTCTGGGTGCAAAAGAACGAGGAACAATTTAGAACTGACTGAGGGAGTCAGGGAAGGCTTCTTGGAAAAGATGATGCTTGTTTTCTGAAGGTTGAAAGAAAATTAGCCAAACAAGGAGGAGGGAGTGTGCTATACCAGAAGGATGTAATAAAACTAGCAAAGTTGAAAAAAAAAAATAGAGGCACAATCCGGTAGGGTACAAAATTAACAAATTTCAATGTTTGCAACTATTAAAGTAAAAACCTGTGCTAAGGTGTGGTGGGAAGTGAGTGGACAGAGCATCGTGAAGAGCCTCAGATTCAGGAAAAGGAAGCTGAATGCTATCTTGAAAGTAATGAGGAGCCACTGATGAGTTTTAAGCATGAAGCGACAAAGTGAAATTTCTCAGGCTTGCAATATTAACATGATGAGTCCTTAAGAAGACAGATTATCATATGAGCATTCCCTGTGCCTGCTCCCACCTCAGCAAAGAGAAAAATAAAGAAGATAAAGTGATATTCCCCAATATTGTACACTAAAATCCATACCTAGAATGGAAAGACAGTTCTGGTTGCAGTGTGAACCCAGGAACCAAGAGTTGCTGGTTTGAAGTAAATCCAGGCCCTAAAACATTTTCTTCTACTACCTTTACTCTAATCCCAGGTTGATTTTTATGCATTTCTAATATCTTAAATGTTTTTTCCCAGAAATACTCTTAATTTTTAACCTTATTCCCAGGAAGTATGCAGAAAATTATAAAGCTATATTTCAACATATCTTACCCTAGTTCTGATATATTCCATTGTAGGCTGAATCAGTGAGGGTAGGTTTCTCACATACACTATAATACGAACTTTCACTAAATGATTTTGTCCATTTCCACTGAACTAAATTTACAACCTGATCTTTTCAGTGATGGAGAAATCAGCAACACAATAACCAATAGAATAATATGCCATAAAGGCAGTTAGAGTTAAACTAAGAAGGCAGTACATAAAAACAGTAAAATTGTCTTGTTATTAGACTCCATGCCTCATGTCTATTTTCTCACAACAATTGAGAAAAAGATAATATTGATATAAAAAATTATATGACCAGGGGCGCCTGGATGGCTCAGTGGGTTAAAGTCTCTGCCTTCGGCTCAGGTCATGATCCCAGCATCCTGGGACTGAAGCCCGCATTGGGCTCTCTGCTCGGCAGGGAGCCTGCTTCCTCCTCCCTCTCTCTCTCTCTGTCTGCCTCTCTGCCTACTTGTGATCTCTACCTGTCAAATAAAATAAATTAAAAAAAATTATATGACCAGGTACACTAGACTTAACTGTTATATTTTGACTGACATTTAAGGAATTATAAAATTTAGGAAATAATTTCTTTCTCAGGAAAAAAATGGATTTAAAACTATGGTCTCAAAGTAAAATTAAATTTTCCCATCAAAATATGAGTGCTACACTTCACTTCTGCTATGCTAACCTCATGTAAATTTCCCATTTCACATATCCCAACATAGCAGACAGATGCCTTGCAATGTCCTGAAAGGAAACCATGCTTGAAAAAAAATGCAAAGGAAGGAAGGACAGAAAGAGGGGGAAGGAAGGAAGGAAGGAAGGAAGCAAGGAAGGAAGGAAGGAAGGAAATGAAATCATATTCACTGATTCTTATTTTTTCACCTATTTTTAAAACATTATTTTTGAGAGTTTCAAAGCGATTTTTTATTAAATCACTTATATATATACTGAAATTTCTGTAAATTTTAAAGATGAAACTGACAAATGGAATTAGCATAATAGAAAAAAAACAATTTATCATCATTAAAATCATGTAAAGTTTTAATTTTACATATATTTCATTTTATGCCCTTAACTCTTCAGAGTAAAAATCAAACTAAATCAAAGTATTCACATACTGAACATTTTTTTTCATAATTTTGCTGAAAATATTTTAATTCATAATGGAAGAAGTCTTCAGAGAACTAAAATGAAAGGATTTTTCCATATATCGTTTTACTGTTCTACTACAAATATCCACTACTGAATTCTTACTGATTCTGTGTGACATAATTGCCATTTAACATACATTTGAGTTCATTACATGTAAAGCTTTTTGTTTAGGTAGAAAAGACAATTTCCAGCCTCTTGAGAGAGATAGTAAAGAAGAGATTTGTATTCAAACTCTGAGATAAAATCTATAATGTTTCATGTGGCACATTTACAGGCAGACACCACAGGGTCAGGTAGAAAAGTTACTTTTCTTTATTCTGAATTACTAATTTGAGTTAATCAGCCAACATACACTTTCTCAAATGTTTAAGATCACAAGATTGAGAACTTCCTATTTCTGTGTTTTTTTTTATCTGTATAATTTTTATTTATTTTTTATTTTTTTTAAAGATTTTATTTATTTATTTGACAGACAGAGATCCAAGTAGGCAGAGAGGCAGGCAGAGAGAGAGGAGGAAGCAGGCTCCCCACTGAGCAGAGAACCTGATGCGGGGCTCGATCCCAGGACCCCAAGATCATGACCTGAGCTGAAGGCAGAGGCATTAACCCAATGAGCCACCCAGGTGCCCCTATCTGTATAATTTTTAAAACTTATTATATTCTTCCCTTTAACCTAATTATATGTACACATTTCCCTTTTCTTCAAATCTGTTAAGGTATTGAATACATGACATTTTTTACTGATTTTATGCACATAACCCTCAAATTATCTAACATACTGTCTTGTGTGTATATATTCTCAATAAAGTTTACTGTCAAAAATACTATAGGTAAGCAAAGGGGTACCTGAGTGGCTCAGTTGTTAAGCTTCTGCCTTTGGCTCAGGTCAGGATCCCAGGGTCCTGGGATAGAGCCCTCCATCAGGGTCCTTGCTCAGCAGGGAGCCTGCTTCTCCCTCTGCCTCTGCCCCTCCCCCACCCCCATGCTCACTTCGCAAGCATGGGCCCTTGCTCTTCTCCCAAATAAATAAGTAATCTTTAAAATTAAAAAAAATATATTTTATGTAAGTAAATTTAAAATGAAAATAATGTAATATAATACAAGTAAAACTGCGGTCAGGAACAAAGATCTCAGAGTTAATCTGTCTGCTTTGGGCAATTTTGCATATTTTACATTTATTTTCACATGCTAAATTCATAGTTAGTTATCATAATCTGTATTTTCAAGTTCTTAGAGGATATAATATTGTCCATGTAGTAGTAACAGCTTTTAATTTTAACATTTTAAAATTCTTTTAGTGTAAGAAATTATAAAATGGCAGCAGCAGAAAAGAAAAGCTCAGTAGAAGGAAGATATATTGGCAAAATTTTAAATGCAAAGTATACAGAACAGAGTCTTTTTTCAATATGAGAGAAAAGTAATATAAATTACATTCATAGAAATAGGAAAGCAAATATTCAGAAAAATTGTTAATTTACAAATATTTAAAGTATTCTGTTAAAGATGTCTAATAGCAGTTAAAAATATATGTCTAATTCAGTGTTTCATGGAGCAAGATAACACCTGTCACTAAGGGACTTGTTAAAAATAAACATTTCTGATCCCAGCCCAGCCCAGTGAGCAGGAATCCTTTTAGGGGACCTGGAAATATTCATCTTAAGTAAACATTATATATGCATGGTGGGTTTTTCTGGTTTTTTTTTTTTTGTTTGTTTGTTTTGGTTAGTATAGATGACACACAGTTTTACATTAGTTTCAGGTGTACAACACAGTGATTCAACAAGTTTATATACTATGCCACGTTCACCCCAAGAGTAGCTACTATGTGTTACCATACAATGCGATTACAGTATCATTGACTCTAATTCCTTATGCTGCACCTTTTATGCCTGTGACTTATTCATTCCTTAACTAGAAACCTGTATCTCCCACTCCTCTTTACCCTTGGGGATTCATTAGGAGGGTATATTTGGAAGTATTCAATGAACAATTATGTATTGAGTACCTATTATATCTTTGTCAGACATTCCTCTTGGGACACGTGAGTGGGGAAAAAAGCTAGAAAAACATCTGCTGAAGCTTATGTTTTAGAAGGAAAGAATCACATGCAGAAAAAAAGATAGATGAGGCCATAGTGTGGTTGAAATCACCAAGATAGAATCAAGTTAGATAGGCAAGATGGTGGACAAAGAAAGTTGTTCAAACACTTTATGGCTACTGAGGTATAATTTAAATTACTGGACAAAACAGATAGAGAAGAGATTAAGAGAGCAGGAGGAAAGTAAAAAGAGGACAATGCCATAAAATTCAAAAGAGAGGGGCGCCTGGGTGGGTTAAAGCCTCAGCTGTTGGCTCAGGTCATGATCCCAGGGTTCTGGGATCAGGCCCTGCATCGGGCTCTCTGCTTGGGGGGAGCCTGCTTCCCCCTCTCTCTGCCTGCCTCTCCGCCTACTTGTGACCTCTTTCTGTTAAATAAGTAAGTAAAATCTTTAAAAAAAAATTCAAAAGAGAAAAAATATTAAGGAAAAAAAGCGAAGTCTGACTAAAAATTATAGGTAGGTAAAAGTGGGTACACACTGAGAAAAGGACACTGGTAAGAAGAGGATGGGGGTGATAGGGAATAGGATGATTAAGATATGAATACACCAAGAGCCCTGATAGCCATTCTTGAACCTTCTCTTTGAGGGAGTAGCAAACTATATTTGAATGATGCTATGCACAGGCATGCTATGAAAATTGGGTAGTGGTGTGGTAAAAAAGAATGAATAAATAAAATAATACCCCAAACATTGTCCTCTTTTTTATGGGAATTTGCCTAACACTGGAAAGAAATCATGTAAAGATTACATGCTGAGATTGGTCCATCCACCAGATTCTTGCTATTGATAACCTTATCTCTGTTAGCATAAAGGTAAAAATCTTGTATATAACTATGATGTTTGCCTTGCCCACTTCTTCATTCTGTGTTTCCTAATCTTGCCTCTTAACATGCCTTGCAATTTTTTGTTGTAGCTGAAAGTAGATACAATGCACTGAATAATGGAAAATGCACCTGTTGTGTGAGGTTTTAGGTTATTTTGACTGGGAGTTCAGCTGTGATTAAGGTAAGCTATAGGTATAGGAGCCAGAAGCATCGGCTTCAACAAGAGGCACTCTTGTTTTTGCTTCCACTAATGTCTTGGCATTTCCCTAAGACCTTCTACTTTGATTGCACCTTGTTCTTGCAGCACTTTGAGCTGTAATCCACAGTGGTTACACTGGAGCTCTATGGGTGTAGTGGTAAGGTATCGAGCAAGTAAGGCATTAAATAACTTTATGATTTAATATTAGTGTTTTAGAAGACCTATGTGATTTGACTACGCCTTGTACTTTTTTTTTTTTTTTTCAGTTCTCCTCCCTCTCTAATCTACCCTTAACCAGACACAGAGGCTGACATGGGCTGTGACAAAGAAATGCCTTTCCCTCACCTTCCATGAGGGCCTGGTAAAGTCTTTATTTTAAGGCACATAACTAGAGGTGCCTCCACAGGGTGCGGCCCAGAATAAAGATGGCGCCGGCTTGCCGTCTCTTCTGGCCAACAAGGCGCCAATTTCACAGTTTCGGTTCCTGAAACCTATGGCACTTCCTCCTCTCGCCCGATCTTATTGGCTCTTCCCCCTCTGTCCTCACTTCCCTTCTGCTGCTCTATATAAGGTGTGCCCCCGCACAATAAAGTGAGATCCTGCTTCGACAGATCCCCCGAGCCTGGTGTCGTCCGTTGGTGCGTCCAGGTTCGCGACACTCGCCATCCCGCTCAGCCCCGGGAAGGGGCTTCCGGCTGGTCCGGTCGCCTCCACCCCTCCGAGGGAACCCCAACAACTGGTGCCCCATGTGAGGAACCTCGCTCTTCTCGCTGACGGGCCAATCGGTCAACGGGTGAATGTACCCCCATAAGTTATGGGGCAGTCCTCTTCTAAAAATGACCCCCCTGTTAAACCAAAGAGGTTCTACCCCTCGCTAGACCCCTTGACGCGGCTCCTTGGCCCCCGGACCTCCAACCCAGATCTCTGGCTGAGGGCCCCCCTGCGCGCCCCCCTTCCACTAACCCCTTTATTCAACCGTCAGCGCCCACTCCTCTGCCTCCTTATTGCCCCCCTCCTCCAGAGCATACCTCCCCTGAGCCCTCCAGTTGTTCTCTCTTCCCTGTTAATGTTAACCCAGGAGGCAACCGTCCAGGTCCATGGTACCCATGGGAGCCTGGGGACCTTAAGGAGCTCAAAAAGGCAGTGTTGGAGGATGGGCCCAACGCCCCCTGGACAGAAACCATCCTCCGAGGTCTGGCCCATTTCCCATGTACGGCAGCTGACTGGCGGTCACTAGCTAGGGCCATTCTTCCGGGGGCCCTATATATAAAGTGGACAGCCTTATATAAAGAGGAATGTCAGTAGATTGCAGAAAGAAATGCCCGAGCCAATCCAGCCATCCCTATAACTATGGGAATGCTTGCTGGGACTGATGGCCAGTATGCCTCCAGAACCCAACAGGCAGCCACCCCCTTCCCCCCTTACCAGGACCAGATCCGAGCCGCTGGGCTCGCGGCTTGGAGCAAACTTGAGGAGTGGCCTTCTGAGTCACCAATAGCAGGGTTACACCAAAAAACTAACAAAGATTTGCCCTCTTTCATTGATTGGGTGGAGAAATCCGTTAAGAAAAAGATGCCCCCTGGGGATCTCAGAGACCATTTCGTCAGAATGGCAGTATGGGAAGGAATGACCCGATATTATAAGATGGCCTGTGCTGACCTAAAAGAAAGATCTATGGACCGCTGGGTTATTGCTACAAAAGACATTGGGTCCACATCGCATCAGGCGCGAGCTATGGCGGCAGCCTTAAGAGAGCATCAACAGGACAGCCTTGAGACGCTAGTGTGTGTAATGCAGCAGGCATCATTGCAGCCCCACCAGGCCAACCTTCCCCGCCTGTGCTTTGGCTGTGGGCAAGAGGGGCATTTTAAGAGAAACTGCCCCCTAGGGCACAAACCAAGCTCCCCACAACCTGTTGATACGCCCCGAACACAATGTCCTAAATGTAGGAAGGGGTTCCATTGGGCCAAGGATTGTAGATCTAAGTTTGATATCCAAGGCAAACCTTTAAACTCCAATCGGGGCAATCCCCAGCCCCGTTAAACAAGGGGAAAACACCTGTCAAGGCTCATTGGACGGGTCCTTTGGTCCCAGGCCTCCGCCCCAAAATGCGTCTTACCATCGGAGACAAGTCCTTTAAATGCCTCATTGATACAGGTGCTGAACGCACTGTCCTCAGGCAAGAGGAAGTCCCCCCTTCTTGGAAACTTGTCCCCCGCCCTCCCCTACTGGGGGTAGGAGGCCAGGCCAGCTCTTATGAGACTGCTAACCCGTTATGTTGGGTAGATCCAGATGGCAACAGAGGACAGATTCGCCCCCTAGTGGCCCCTGGCCTCACTGTTCAAGATATTCTAGGGGCAATGGAGGCCTTCATTACTACTGACCATAAGGCCTTCTTTGATGATGTACTAGATGAGGAAGAATACCAACAGCAGTTCCAGGAAGGAAGGAAGGGACTCCCATCCTAATTACCGAGAGGACCCCTATCTTGAGAGCATTAGGCAAAGGTATCAGTCCCCCCAATCCTAAAGGCCACTGCCCTGCCCCAGGTCCCTAAGATTACCTGGAAAGAGGGACCTCCCATTTGGGTGGAGCAGTGGCCTCTCCCTTCCCACAAACTACAACAACTCCATATCTTAGTGCAGCAACAGCTCGACCTAGGACATATACGCCAGTCCCTTAGCCCTTGGAACTCACCCATTTTCGTTATCAAAATACCCAATGGTACATGGAGATTACTACAGGACCTGTGACAGGTCAACAATAAAATGGTCCCCTTTGGAACCCCCCAAAGGGGACTTCCATGGATTCCAGCCATTCCATCCAACCATTTTATTACCACCATTGATATAAAGGATTGTTTCTTCTCCATTCCCCTCCACCCTGATGATATGGAAAAGTTCGCCTTTTCCCTGCCCACTCTTAATTTCTCTGGGCCCGATCAGAGGTTTGAATGGACGGTCCTCCCCCCAGGGGATGGCTAATAGCCCATCAATCTGCCAGAACATATTAGCCCAGATTTTTACATCATTTTTCAGAAACCCAGACATTCTATTTTACATCTATATGGATGATATTATCCTAGGAGCGCCTGACCGCTCTCAGCTTGACCTCCTCACTACCGAGTGCCTCTCTATTTTGGCCCACCATAATTTCAAGGTGGCCCCTGAAAAGATCCAAAGGATCCCCCCTTTTAAAATCCTTGGATCCTTACTCTCCTTGGATACAGTGTCCCCGATCAGACCCCAATTAAAGATTCAACCCTCGTACACCCTACCTCAGTTACAAAAACTACTTGGTGAAATAAATTGGATGAGGCCATGGATCTCTATTTCTACTGAGAAACTCACCCCTCTATTTGACCTACTCAAGGGCTCAAATCTTTCATCTGATATCATTCTAAACACAGAACATATCCAAACACTCAATGAGGTCCAACGGGCCATTGATAAATCTACCTTAAAGCGATTCACTCCCTCCGTGCCCTTAATTCTATATGTTTTCCCTGGGGAATCCCTAATGACAGCACTATTAGCCCAACAAGGAGAACCCATTCAATGGATCCACCTTTCAGTGGGGGGCACCCCGCGAGTATACGTGGCGACTGACCAACTCGCTGACTGCATCAGGAAAGGGAGAAACAATTCGCTCCGTTTATTTGGACAGCATCCAAGTAGCATTGTTATTCCCTACCGAACTCAGGGCTTCACATGGCTCCAACGCAATAATGCTAGGGTGGCCATAGCCTTAGAAGGATTCTCCGGAAATATAGATTGCCATTATGGGCCTTATAAATGGATGAATTCCTTCGGTAAGCTGCAGTGGAAGATCCCCATGCTATTCATCACCCAAGCAGATCCATCCTTTCATACAGCCTTTACAGATGGAGGAAAAGTAGGAGCTTCAGTAGTGATCTTCCCCCCTCACTCTGACACTGATAGAACCCCTACCCCTCAGAAATCTCTCATCCACCTGGTCCAGGGGTCCGCACAATTTAAGGAGATTTATGCTGTGGTCCTAGCCCTTTCCACCATTAAGGGTCCCCTCAATTTATTTTCTGACAGCCTCTATGTGGTAAACCTCCTACCCAACCTAATCGACGCTCACATCAAACTAGATTCTAACCCCATCACCCCACTTATGATCCAAACCTGAACCCTCCTAAAGCAAAGAACCAGCCAAATATACGTTCAACATCTCAGGGGACACCAAGGACTTCCGGGTTTCCTATCCCAAGGTAACTCCTTAGCCGACCAACTTGCATCTACTCCCCAATGTTACTCTGTAGAAGAGGCTGCTCACTTCCATAAACTTACACACACCAATTGGAGGGGACTCCATCAACGCTTCCCCCAGGTACCCATTAAAAATCTCAAAAAAATCATTCGAACCTGCAAATCCTGCCAACCTTTCCTACAAGTTCCCCCACTCCAGGGGCCAGGGTGCAATCCTAGGGGGCTACACCCCAATCACCTCTGGCAAACAGATGTAACCCATTACCCCTCCTTTGGTAAACTTAAATTTGTTTTCGTGTCCGTTGACACATGTTCACATGCTTTCTGGGCAACTGCCCATGCCGGCGAAAAGACTAAACATGCTGTCAGCCATTTCTTACAATGTTTTGCCACTCTAGGACTCCCCAAACAAATTAAAACTGATAATGGTCCTTGCTTTACTAGCACAACCTTTAAAACCTTCCTCTCAGAATGGAACATCTCCCACTCCACCGGCATTCCTTATAACCCTCGAGGACAAGCCATTGTGGAAAGACAAAACCGTACCCTCAAAGACCAATTACAAAAACAAAAGGGGGAATCCCTTCCCCCACATGATCAACTCAAAAGGGCACTGTTCACCCTTAATATTTTAAATTTTTCAAAATACGATCATTTGACAGCATTCAGAAGTCATGCCTACAAAAACAAAAGGGGGAAATATAAGGCACATAACTAGAGGTGCCTCCACAGGGTGTGGCCCAGAATAAAGATGGCGCCGGCTTGCCGTCTCTTCTGGCCAACAAGGCGCCAATTTCACAGTTTCGGTTCCTGAAACCTATGGCACTTCCTCCTCTCGCCTGATCTTATTGGCTCTTCCCCCTCTGTCCTCACTTCCCTTCTGCTGCTCTATATAAGGCGTGCCCTCGCACAATAAAGTGAGATCCTGCTTCGACAGATCCCCCGAGCCTGGTGTCGTCCGTTGGTGCGTCCAGGTTCGCGACACTCGCCATCCCGCTCAGCCCCGGGAAGGGGCCTCCGGCTGGTCCGGTCGCCTCCACCCCTCCGAGGGAACCCCAACACTTTATCCGGGAAGAGTAAGTTTTGTTTTGAAAAATACCCTGAGTGTATTTCATAGTAGTTACTTTTTCCATTCCCTTGTCAGAGCCATGAGGGAATCTTTCTCTGATCTTCACTGTACAACTTGGTAGGGTTCCTTGAGGTTAAATCCCTAAAAATGTGGAACTCCCCTAACTGTGCACTGCCCCCTCCAGCAATCTCCAGTAGCTTCTCTCTCTTCTGCTTGTCCACCATCAGCCTCCAGCAATTTTTCAGGAGCATCTTTTATGTGTTCTTATTAGTTAATGGCTCCAGTAGCTCCTGCTTCAGGTATGGGAAACTCTGAACTTGCCCATCTCTCCAAATTCTGGAGTGGCAGTTTTATCTGAAAGTTCCATTTTCCTATTGGTCTAAGAAAAGTAACCAATTTTCAGTTTACTTCTACTTGAAAGAATGGAGTGATGACTTCTAAGCTCTTTACATATTGAAGCCGTAACTGGGACTTCTGGGTTACTTTTTAAATAGTATTTAAATATTGCCAGGTAGCGTTTTTTTAAGATTCAGGGGTTTTTTTGTTTTGTTTTGTTTTGTTTTTAGAGCAGTCTTAAGTTTGTAACAAAATTGAAAGGAGGGTACAGAAATTTCCCATAAACTCCATGCCTCCCCACATACATAGCCTCCCCATCACCAACACCCCTACCAGAGGAGTACATTTGTTATAATTTATGCACTTATACACGTCATAATTACACAAGTCCATAGTTTACACTAGGATCCACTCTTGGTGTTGTACAGCCTATGGGTTTTGACAAACATGCAATGACATATATCCATCATTATGGTATCTTATGGAAAATTTTCACTGCCCTAAAAATCCTCCATATTCTGTCTCTTCATTCTTCCTGTTCCCCACAAGATGCTAATATTTTATAAAGTAAATTTTTATACTCGTGGTCATGTAATTTAGGTTTCTTTATAGAAACAAGAACTAGAATAATTGTTCCATTTTTTAATGCTTGATATTATGCATTGATTTATTTGCTGATTTACACCTTATTATTTAAACCCATTCTATTTTAAAAATTATGCTCCAATGATTTATTTTTCTTATAAATGTTTTCATAAAGCCTTGGTACAGTCTCATTATACAGTTATAAGAAAAGTATATTTGACATCCTGAGACAATTTCATCATTTTTTTAAAAAGAGTAAAATTTGACAAAAAAGAAACAACTCAGTCACACAAATATGCTTTTAGCAAGGATTGCACAATTTTTTTCTTGTTCTGATATTTTTCAAATAAAATGAAACAATTGAGGAAAACATGTTTGAGTAACAGCTGCTGTTTTCAACTTATATAGTATGAAACAAAGAGTGTGCTGGAGTATTTCCCATTAATTGTTTCCATTGTGTGTGAATTACCCTGAATATCCAATACATTTTATTCCAGAGTCTCTTATTAAAACCAAAGCAACTAAAGTTTGTGGGCCATCATTTTCTATGCTACATTTAATATGCAAACTAATTTTGAAAGGCATGAGGCACCTGCACCACAGATTTCAAAGGAATTTGCATAATAAATACAGTACAAACTTAAAGCTTGCCTTGTAGAGGACAATGACAGATGTGTAAGCAGTTTTGTGTAAGAGTCCTGCATATCAAAATTTGCTTTAGAGTTGAATTTCAGGGTCAGGGTAGGACAAGCAATCTATTATAGGATAAACATTTTATGTAAGCAAACATCTTATATTGGAATACCCAAGGCTTATTCCTCATGAAAACCAGGGAGTGCTTTTCTTCTATCAACAAATCTTGGTTTCTCTACTGAAATTTATGACTGGCTCAAAACTGAAGACAAGAACCTGTAACCTCTTTTCAACATTGCAAGAGAAAGATCATTACATTCTAATTTTGTCCTTTTTTCCATTTAGTTTATTTACTATGTTTATTGTTATTTAATCTCCCAGAAAATTTTATCATAGCTTTTCATGTGTATGTGATTGTGATGGCCATAAATATTAATAAATAAAAAATAAAATATTACCAATCAATAGGACAGTAATCCTGTTTACAAATTTATTATATCTACAAAATCTCCCCCCCCCCAAACTATGATAATACACAAAACTAACTGACTAACAAAGTTAACTTCTGGGATGGCTCAGAGTTAAAGGTGCTTTGTGAAGTGATTGATTTGTGATACAGAGATTTATCAGACCCATTTTTAGAGGCATCAAATACCTGAAATAAACAATAAATAGCTCCCTACATCTGCCTAATGATAGCTCCAGGTAAATAATAAATTATAGTCAGAGGCACTGTGAAGAAAACACTTTTCTGGAATAATGTCCATGCATATTGTAATTTAGGGATGTTTTACAAGTAGAATTTTCATCACAATACAGAAGCCTCTTTCTACATACCCATCTCCTAGAAACCTATGAGTGGGAGAAGGCAAATGAAAGTGGACTATTTTAAGTGTCTTCTACTCTGTGAAGTGGCATAGCAACACTTACAACTAGACTGTGATGAGTTAAAGATCTATACTACAACCCCAAAAGCAACTAGTAAGGTGAAAAAGCAAAAGTTTACATAAGACCCTTTAAATAAAATAAAATTATTAAAAATTTTCAACCAAAGAGAAGGCAGAAAAAGAATAAGGGGGAAACAAAGGAGATGGAACAAACAGAAGAAAATCTCAAGCTGAAAGTTTCAAATCTAAACATTTCAATAATAACATTAAATGCAAATTATGTAAAATTATAAAGAAGTTCAGCCTGTCTTTATACATAGAATAGCAGACGCTTAGCTTTTGCTCAGCTCTGTATGGCAATACACAGTATCTTATAAATTCCACAACAAGACTCTTAGGTTCAGGATATACTGGTTAGACTAATTCTTTGATTAATATGTCTTTTCCTCACTTTCTTCCTTCCCCACATGGATAAAAATGCTTTTAAGCAATGACCTAGCCAAATAACAAGTAAACAAACAATTTAATTAAATGATCTAAATCATTAGTCCATAGCAAATTCTGAATAATGAGATGATGCCTGTACAAGAACATTTCAAGACTGTCATTAATTTCTCCTCACCTTATAATCTTTTTTTGGTCCATTGGTCACCAAGCTAGGATATGAACACCATCTGTAAGATCATAACACTTAATATTGGAAAAACTTTAGCTCTCCCTTCATAATTATACAATTTAATAAATGATTATGCTAAGAAGGCAAAAGGAAATGGACAACATCATAAATAAAATACTAATTTTTGAGTAAATAAAAATATACCATTAAAAATACACTTATTTTCATAAATATTTATATGTACTGAACAACTGTAATAGGATGTCAAGTGGCTCTCACTGTTGGTTTGGCACAAAATCTGATAACGAGTGTTTGGGTTAGGTGAATAACAATTTTCATGACAGAATTGCATCACATAATGACTAAGCTATTGCCTATGACATCCCATGACTATTTGCATCAAATTCAAACCCATGTCATGCCCCACAAGGAAGAGCCCACATTTTTTATATGTTCCCCACAACATCCAGTAACACTACTCTCTCCTATGTACCCTGACCACTGGCCTTTCCTCAATCTCTCATTGAGTCTTCAGCAACTTGAACTTGACATAATGTCTATCTATATGTCCCTCTCTGAGATTTCTTCATTTTTAGCTCTCTCTCCTCCTTCCAGCTCCAGCTCAGGCATTGCTCTTCATAGGGATCATCCCTGACCTGCCAATGTAAGTTTTACCTCTGGTTACCTTGTTCTATTTTACCTATACACTCACCACTGTTTGAATATTTTTACTTTAGAAAGATATTTCGCTCATTACAAAGAAAGCACCAACAGAATAAGGTCTCACACATCTTTACTGAGCACTTAAAATAGTGATTGGCTTTGAGTCAATACTCAGTAAATGTTTTGAATGAGTCATTAACTATTACCTCTAGCATTTTATGATTTGGGAAATTTATAAGAAATTGTTAAATTTGGGGATTTTTTAAAATTTAAAAAAAAAATTTTTTTTAAGATTTTTATTTTTATTTATTTGACAAAGAGAGATCACAAGTAGGCAGAGAGGCAGGCAGAGAGAGAGGAAGGGAAGCAGGCTCCCCGCTGAGCAGAGAGCCCAATGTGGGACTCGATCCCAGGACCCTGAGACCATGACCTGAGCCAAAGGCAGCGGCTTAACCCACTGAGCCACCCAGGCACCCAAATTTGGGGATGTTTTTTCAATGCCCTGGAAATGCATGTAAAAGTTCAAGAAATATGATCACTATACTTGAAATACTCTCATATCCTTCCAGATGAGTAATTAACATGCAGTCATGTCTGCATTCATTATAGTTTAAAGTGGACAGAAAAGATCATCTACTTTGAAGCATTTCCAAAGCCACTTAGGATATGTTAGTGAAGCCTACAATACATAATTATACAAGAATAAGCTGAAAACCAGTTGGCCTTTAGAGTCTAACTGACAGAAAATAAAGTGTCTCAAATCTGTAAAAATCAGCGTATTGGTGACTATCACTGAAATTTCTGGGGATAATTGTTAGCTAGGAAACCCTGGAAAATAAAACAGAACAAAAATGCACTCTAAGTTTTCAGTTAAGGAACATCAATATTAACAAATGTGGAAGAAATTCACATTTAAGAATTTCAAATCTAAATATTTCAGATAAAACATACATACGTAAAATATAAACATTGTGTGCCTTTAGGCCCAGTCCTAAGAACTCCCAGCATAATGATACAGTTTTAGGCTAGGAAACAATGATAAGATTTCTTAAATAGGAAGCACGTTCTTCTATGACTATAGGTTTATGCTATGTTAATATATGTAAAATGAATGTTAAATGTACTGTAATGCAACAATTGATTGAACTTAAAAATACATTTGCATCATAAATCATGAAATTTTAAGCAAAAGTCAGAAGGCCTGAATAAACTGGATATGCTCTAGATCTATATTTAATTTCAATTTTGTAAGGATTGATGATTCAAATTAAAAAATGTAAAATCTTTGTGCATTACTACTAAAATTACTTTCATATATCTACGTGTATATGTGCATATGTGTGTGACTTATTTTATTTCTTATTGAACACCCTTACAAGTTATCCCATGGGTTAGAAGTGAAATAGTTATATATTTGTACCATGGTATACTCATCACAGGTAATTTTTGCAATTGAAATTATTTGAATGATACAATTCCAGGAATTGAGTGATAGTGGGATTCTGCAAGGATATTAAATGTTTGATTTTTACAAGAAGAGAAAGCATAGTAAAATATCTGGACATAAAAATGAAACAAAGTATTATCAATACAATCAGCTCTTAATTAAAATGGAATTAAATGAAAAGGGTACTAAAACAGTTGGCATATTTTTAATGCAATCTGGAGACTTTAAGCATAATCAAAGGAAAAGGAGAGAGAAAAAGAGTGCCTTTACTTAAGTATGAAAGTTACATTGTAGGCATACAGATTGAGCTTTATCATTTAGGTTACATTCGAATAAATAATTATTTCTAAAATTAACTGCTTCAATCCTTGGCATTCCTATCATTCAAAGTAGAAGTTCTGATTGGTTTCTAACTCAGTAAAAACTAGTGATTTACCAGATTAAACTGAAATATTACAATAGAGTCACTGAGGCAAAGCTTCTGGTATCTCATTTGAGAGAATGTGGATGGAAATGATAAAAAAAAAAATCCCATTGTATTGAGCTAAAAGGCAAAATAATTGAGATGTATATCTGACTGATAACCTTGAACTTCTGAGGGTCAGGGTACAGTCTTTGGCTATTAGCACCAGAAAAAATCAAGAACTTAAAATTCAGTGAATAACTATCATTGGTATTTCCAATTGTATGAAAACATAATTTATTATGTAGAAAAGAAGGACTCACCTTTAAAATATTTATCCATGTTTGTCTTCTTTGTTGGGTGCTACGATATTTTGAATAAATAAATTTCAGTTGTTCAAACACAATTCTGTTTTTTATAAAATACTTATAGAATATAGAATGGTGTTAGATTAAAGGCAAAGAATAATAGATGACTAGACAAATAGAGATGGAAGTAAAAATACCAGCACATAATTAATAATGAATTGTAAGAAAAGGTTTTACTTAGGAGTTAGTGGGGGGATGTAACTTATTCTAGTACTATAATAATGTCCTATCAAGCAGTATTCTAGAATTATAATAAAAATTATGAAAAAAGTTATGAAAAAAACTATAGAATTTTCCAGAAACAAATTTCTTGTGGTTATGTAATGTGTTCTATGGGCAACACTTAAACACAGGATGACTAATGTGACTAAAGAAGTGCATGAAAAGCAACTATTCATAACAAACATTTAAAAACTGATGAAAATAATAACAATGAAGCATGAGAATTTCAGCACCCAATACATTTTTTAAAGATTTATTTATTTATTTTTAGAAAGAGAGAAAGAATGTGTGCATGAATGGGGAGAGGAGCAGAGGGAGAGAATTTTTTTTTTTTTAAGATTTTATCCATTTATTTGACAGACAGAGATCACAAATAGGCAGAGAGGCAGGCAGAGAGAGAAGGGGAGGAAGCAGGCTCCCTGCTGAGCAGAGAGCGCAACGCAGGGCTCCATCCCAGAACCTTGGAATCACAGCCTGAGCCTGAGGCAGAGGCTTTAACCCACTGAGCCACCCAGGTAGGGAGAGAATCTTTAAGTAGACTTCCTGCTGTGCGTGGAGCCCCACAGAGACCTTGATCTCACCCCCCATGAGATCATGAGCTGAGCAGAAACCAAGAGTCGGAGGCTTAATCAATTCCCACCCAGGTACCCTTCTAATTTTTTTTTTTAAGAAAAAAATGGCAAAAAAGAAAAAGAAAAAAATGACATGTAAAAATACAGTCTCTCTGTCTGTCTCTTTCTCTCTTTTTTTTAACAGGTTTCCATTTGCTTCAGGAAATCTAAGTGTGTCTGTCTGATAAGTAAATAGGGATTATTCTAATTTACACAAAGATGTTAGGTAATTTGTAGAAAGCAAAATAGTTTCTAAGTTATTGTTGAGAACTTAAAACAAATTGAGAAATTCATCATACACAAAGATGACATACAGCTTTCATTTTGAACCAGTGTTGTCTCATTAGTGTACTTTGAGACTAGCTGAGAGAATATGGGTACATTTTTTATAAAAATGATTGTAACCAATCTTGACATCTCTGCAAGTGACATTTTCAGCACTGATACTCAAGCATGTCTGTGAATTGAGGAAGTTAAATGTATTTTTATGTGTTTTTCAATTATTCCATTTCTAGCACATACACATACACATATACTTTCTTTTCTTTCCACTGAGAATGACCCAACATAGATTAAAAGGAAGAGAATAAAAAGGAAGTAAACATTTTAGAGTGAGAATTTTGATACATAATTTATCATTTTATGTTAGTCTCACAAAACAAACTGAGGGTTGCTGGGGGGAGGGGGTTTGGGAGAAGGGGGTGGGATTATGGACATTGGGGAGGGTATGTGCTTTGGTGAGTGCTGTGAAGTGTGTAAACCTGGTGATTCACAGACCTGTACCCCTGGGGATAAAAATATATGTCTATAAAAAATAAAAAATTAAAAAAAAAACCTGGAAAAATAAAAGGCATTTCCACAAAAAAAAAAAGTAATGTTTACATGTATGTGGTATGCCATAATATTATTTTTTTCCCAAAAAGGAATTTATAGATTTGGAAGTTAGAGAAATTTCCCAAGGCAGGGATCCAGCTATGGACTTCTACAAGTTTATCCATAGTCTTCCCATACAGATTGCCTCTCAGTTAGCATTACTTTAAAAGAATAATTTGATTTTTTTTAAATAATACTAACTAATCTTTTAAAAAACTGTTATAGAAATTATTTTTAAATACATCCATTATGAAAACCCAAATCAGACAGTAATGAGTTGTGTGAAATAAAAAGTGAAAAACCCTATCTTCCCATCATCAAGAAATTTATTTTGGAGAAAATTTTTGACATGTTTTCTACATATGTATGATTATATATTTGCATTTTCACACAGAAAAAATCCCTATTCTTAAAACAGAAATTAAATTATAGTCCATCGTGTCTTGTTTTCTTAGTATAATAATATATATAACATGTATTCCTATGACATTGCATGTAGGAACAACTCATTCTTTCTTGCCTCTAGTGATTTCATTATAAGACTCAACAATAATTGAATTCATCTGTCACTTTCTGTTGCCTGTGTTTTGGGTCAGTTTTATTTATCTATCAAATCTATCAACTCTAAGTGCAAAATAAATTAGTTTTAACAAATAGATACCATTCTGTAACTACTATCAAACTCATGAGGTAGAATATTTTCAACACTCAAAAATATTCTCTCTTGCTTTTTTGAGTTCATTCCTCTCCCTGTACTACCTGGCCTGTGATAACACCACACTGCTATCTGTCATTATAATTTTCTTTTACCATATGGTTTTTGTTAATGGCTTCTTTCACATCGTATAATGCTTTTGAGATGTAGCCATGTTTTTGGTCAATCTGTAATTTTTCCTTTAATTCCTGAATTGTATCCGCTGTATACAAGGTTCAGCAATTGGCAGATTTGGATTCTTTCTGATTTTGAATAATATGGCTGGGAACAGTGGAGTACAAGTCTTTGTATGGAGTTAAGTTTTTATTTCTCTTGAGTAAATATTCAGGAGTAAAATTACTGACTACATTGTAAGTTTATAACTTTATACATAAATGCCACAATGTTTTTACAATATGGTTTTAATATTTCACATTTGTACCAGCAATGTTTAAGAATGTCAGATGCTTCACAACTTTTATCTTAAGAAAACTTAGTATTGTTAGTGTTTTTAATTTTAGCCATTCTAGCAAGTATATAGTGGTATTTCATTGTGGTTTTACTTTTTATTTTCCTAAAGATTAATGATACTTAACATCCTCTTTGGTAGAATGTTTGGTCAAAATTTTACCCACTTTGGACACCTGGGTGGCTCAGTGGGTTAAGCCGCTGCCTTTGGCTCAGGTCATGATCTCAGGGTACTGGGATCAGTCCCTCATCAGGCTCTCCGCTCAGCAGGGAGCATGCTCCCTCCTCTCTCTCTCTCTCTGCCTGCCTCTCTGCCTACTTGTGATCTCTCTCTGTCAAATAAATAAAATCTTTTTTTAAATTTTTTATAAACATATATTTTTATCCCTAGGGGTACAGGTATGTGAATCCCCCGGTTTACACACTTCACAGCACTCACCGAAGCACATACCCTTCTCAATGTCCATAGCCCCACCCGCCTTCCCCAACCTCCCTTCCCCCAGCAACCCTCAGTTTGTTTTGTGAGATTAAGAGTCACTTATGGTTTGTCTCCCTCCCAATCCCATCTTGTTTCATTTATTCTTCTCCTACCCCCTTAACCCCCCATGTTGCATCACCACTTCCTCATATCAGGGAGATCATATGATAGTTCTCTTTCTCTGCTTGACTTATTTCGCTAAGCATGATACGCTCTAGTTCCATCCATGTCGCAAATGGCAAGATTTCATTTCTTTGGATGGCTGCATAGTATTCCATTGTGTATATATACCACATCTTCTTTATCCATTCATCTGTTGATGGACGTCTAGGTTCTTTCCATAGTTTGGCTATTGTGGACATTGCTGCTATAAGCAGTCGGGTGCACATGCCCCTTCGGATCACTACGTTTGTATCTTTAGGATAAATAGCAACCTCTCTGGAAAACAACATGGAGGTTCCTCAAAATGTTGAAAATAGAACTACCCTATCACCCATTTTAAACATTTCTAAAAATTTCCTAAATAAACATGTTTTTAAGCATGTTAAACAGGAATATAGTGTCAACATTTACCTTTAAGTGTTGAAATTACTAATCCCAGACAGAAAATATACTCTAATTATATATGCACTACACAGTCACATAAGCTATTCCTGATACATATATTATGAATAAATACCCTATCCTGAATACATATATGTTTACTGAATCTTATCTGAATTCTGCTCTTTGACTTCATTTGTAGTACTTCACTTACAGTGTATCACTGACCCTTGAACAACATGAGTTTGAAATGTGTGGGTCCAGTTTTAGGTGGAATTTTTTCAAGAAGTACAGTACACTACTGTGAATGTATATTCTTTTCCTTATATTTCCTTAGTAAAATTTTCTTTTCTTTAGCTCACTTCATTGTTATAATACAGTAATAATATATATAATATACAGAACATGTGTTAATGGACTGTTTATGTTATTGGTAAGTCTTTGAGTCAACCGCAGGCTAATAGTAGCTAACTATTTAGGGAGTCAAATATCAATGGATTTTCACCTGTGTTGGGTGTCAGTGACCCTAATGCCCATACTGTTCAAGGGTCAACAATAACAATAAGTGGTCTATAATGAGAATAAAGAGAGGTTCAAGTGAGTGTTTTAATATACTCAATCCTGACTAGCACAAGAAACATCCTTTCAGATGTTTCTGAAGATTTCAGTGGTAGAAAACTAATAAGCATAATTACCGTACTTTTTAGCTACAACTCACCAACAAATCATTGAAAGTGAAAATCATCCTTCCCTATAAAGTTGCTCCTTTAAAAGATCTGCCATTACTTGCCTCCTATAATATGTAACAATACCGATCAGTCATTCCATTTACAAAACAGCAAATAGGGGGAATAAACTGCCAGAAGTATGGTTTGGTTATTTCGGAGCACCATTTTATTTGTTAGATTTTATTTTTTGATTTTTTATTTTTGTTTTTGTTTTATTAATGCTCACTCCTTCGCATATGAAAGAAGGACATTTCTTGCACTGCCAGCCACTGAAAAGTGCCTCAATTTAATGATGGTGTCAAATTTGGTAGTTCCCTAAATTATCTGAAACCTTTCAAAAATACAGGATAGTTTATTGAGTCTATCAAGTGCAAATATTGGATCATGAATCAGGTGAATTATCATTCTCAGAGCATGGTGTATTTACTACAAAGGGAAGTCTAGACTCCTCTGCTTTCAACTCGGAGAAATGCAACTGCATTTCAAGGAGAACTCTAAGTTTGCTGTTAGTAGTGTGGGCAGCGGCACTTTTCCTGACAAACTTCATGTCATGAGGTACATAACTCTTAATTACAAAAAATCATCATGGAGTTAAAAACCTATAGGGAAATTAAAAGACCTGCAGCAGAAAACCCTGATAGGGACCTACTTTACACAAATTAAATTGACTTATGTTATCCAAACAGTCCTGATGATTTGGAAAGTCTGTCTTTTTAGCATAGCAGACTAGTTGTAGCTATACAGTTCATTAGCTTAGGAGATATAACCATGTTTAAACTGAAAAAAATGCAAAGAGCACCTGATTAAGAGATTTAAAAAAATAATGGTAGATTGACTTTAATTTAATTAGATTGTGAATTTCTTGGAAAAAAAATTATAAACGTACACTCGTTCTCTTCCCAACTTGTTTTTAAGTTTTCTTTACCTAATGTTCTTAAATATTTAGAAATACATTTTTTCTCTCAACCTAAAGAACAAAGTTTCCATTTGTCATTAAAAGGGTCTTGTAATTAATATTTTGTATTAATGTTTCCAAGAAAAGTGAAAGTGTGTCACCTTTTGAAATGCATTTTGTTCATGCTATCAAGTGAATTTTGTGGATGTGGATATCAAGAGAATGCAATTCCTAATCACTTGGGATGTGAAGGATGTAAAAGTCTAAGTAATAGTCTACTCATTAAGAAAAAAGCACATATGTACCACACTTAAGATAGAAAAACGAACTATTAGGGGAAAGAGAAAAGTAGTATGAGCAATGGGACTTAGGATAAGGAAGGATGTGAAATTCAGTACTAAAAATATAGCACGGCAACATGAACAAAATAAATGTGATTCAAGGTTTACGAAGAGAAGATCTAGGTATCTATGGGGCTGTGTGAAATTTGTGAACAGGTCTTAAACCAATTGTTTTGGGCATTGAGGGATCATTAGGCAACTGTACCTACAATGGAAAGCTGAGCTCCTGATATTAATAGGTAATAACGATTTATTTATTTATTTTAGAGAGAGAGAGACCACTCACATGTGAGTGGGGGTGAGGGGCAGAGGAAAAGAACCTTCAAGCAGACCCCACGTGGAGCACAGAGCCTAAGGTGGGTGGGGGGCGCGCTCAATCTAAGGACCCTGAGATCATGACCTGAGCTGAAACCAAGTGTCGGTTGCTAAAGTGACTGAGCCACCCAGATGCCCCCAGAGTAAGTTAGTTTTAAAAAGGCGGATTCAAGGCTTGGAAAGTTCTAGGTCCTCGTATTAAGAGAGAATCAATTCCACCAACTTGCCTGTAGAAACTTGGTGACAAGAGTCATTATTAAAGAAAGAACATATGAATGAGAAGCATAGCATGGTTAAGAATCAAGTTGTTTGTGACAAGTGGTAGAGATGGGGTGGAAATCTGAAATGTCTGAAATGATTCTCTTCATAATGTCCACTCAGTGTCATAATCATTCTTAAAGTCTAGATATTTGTTGATTAAATTTTAAAAATAAATAGTTTTTATGTTTAAAAAATTTAATATTAAAATAGGCTAAAATTCTGGTTACCTATACTTGATTTTTGTAACCAACATCATTACTGGATTTTGGAAGCCTTATCTGAATAGTTCCCCCAAAACATTATGCCTATATATTACTGGGGATAATACTACTTCCCCACCAATAATTACAAATAGTTAAAATAGTGTATCCTTATCTATACTGTAAATTAAGGTTATTCATCTGCAACTGAACAATGTGAATAAAAATTAGAGTCAGATAATTTCTAGGACTTGTTTGGATATACACATAGGGATAGCCACATTAAAAATTATGAGATGACAAATGCATCTAACTCTTTTTGTATACAAAGCCAAAGTCAGGACCACACACAAATATTCCTTTAGTTAAAAGAAGAGCTTTGTAACCTACGAATATGATCTCTGACTTGCCTCCCTCTATTCAGTGTGATTTTGAAATTATGTCATATAAGTATTCATCTTTTTTCTAACAATATTGCAAATTCCTCAATAGCAGAAGATGCTATTAATATGTATAGCCACCACCTACTTTAGTATTATATACTCTTAAGAAGCTCTTATTTCTTAATCTCTGCCACTTCTTTTCTCTTGATTTCTAGTTAATTTGAAACAAGGTTTACGTATTTAACAGTCTCTTTGGAGTCAAATCACACTCTTAGTTTCTCTAGGCATATCAAGACCAACATTTAATCATGCTTCTCTCATTTTTAACAAGCTCCCCTTACAGATAATGCCCATTTTGCCCATCACCTAGTTCCACTGCTATTTCCCTTTTGAAGTCTTTCTCTCATTGATTTTCCTTGCATTAAAATCCTATATATTATTTAATTACTAAAAGTAGAGCACTATATATGTTCAGTTATTTACTGCCTTTATTGACCTTATGAAAATGTCATTTCTCCCCACAAAAAAAAAAAAAAAAAAAACAGATACAAAGTAAGAGTGGTACCCTTAACACCTGGATTGTCTATGACAGCTGACAAACAAGCTCTGGGAAAGTTTTACAGAGGAGGTCATACAACCTTTCTACAGTAGAATCACTGGATGAAAAAGTTGATGCTAAAAATTATCTGTTAAGTCCTGTCTTGTTTCACTAGATCATAAGTACTTCGGGGACAAGGAGAACAAGGACTCTTGTCTTTTTCATTTCCAGTCATCCATGAGTCACATAGTGCTTGGGATATGAAAGGTGTATAAGACAAATTTGTCGAATGAAACTGTTGAACTAAGAAAAGGCAGGAGGTTGGAACAGGAAGAGGTTTGTCTGACATACAAAGGAGCGTGATTGAACATATATGGCAAGCCAGGAAAGAAAAGAGACTCATGAAAAAAATGATGGCATTATACAGGATTGTAGAAAATGAAAGTAAAAAGAGAACTGGATTTTTGTGATTGCAGTTTGGATGCATTTTTATATGTTAATTGGCCATGTGTGTTTCCTAGTCTTTAAAATGTATGTTTATGTTGCTCATCCATTTTCCTCCCCAGCTCTTGATTCTGCTTTTATTGATTTATGAAAATTCTTTATATACCCTTGATATGAATCTTTTGTTGGTTGTGTCTATTTAAATAGCATTCTCAGTTTGCAGCCTTTAACTTTGCTATCTTTAAGTGTGTTTAATTTTAATATGGTCAAATTTATGGAACTTTTCTTTTACATCTTACTTATGAAATCCTTTCCTATATTAGGTCCAAAAATTATTCACCTACATTTCCTATGAGTTTTAAAGTATTATTTTTGCCAAACAAAACTTGATTCATCTGGATTTGAATTTGTATATTTCTGTGTCTCTATTTAAGTATCATATATCTTGGGAATAAAATGATGAAGAGTATAACTGAAGAAATATATTAGTATTTAAATCAAATAATGTTTTAGAAATAAACTTCATCTGAGGTAGGCAAGGCTTACACAATAAAACAAATTCAAAATAAAAATAGTAAAGGTCAGATTAACACCAACTGGTATTTATAAGACATAACAGAAAGTAAACATTTGGTCCTTTGTATAATTTTGATCACAGAAACATATTTTCTGCACATTTGGAAGAAAATCAACTAGCTTGAGATATGTTACTTAGAAAGAAGTACACAGTTTCCAAGGATGGGCTGTGAGGAATAACTTGCATTGAACTCAAGTTTTAATGCCATTATTGACATGTAAATAAATGGTGGAAGAATAAGACTAATTTGAGAATGGCTGTAAGGCATTTCTCTGACACAGATAGCTCCATAAAGACTGGTTAAAAATTCAAGTGGAGGAAAAAGATGGATTTGGATTTTGTATTAATATGTATTTTGAAACATGAGTGTTTTTGAAATTTGGGGGCAGATTCTATTAAAGCAGTTGGGTTTCCTGTTGACTCCAGATAGATCAGTGACATTACTAAATCAAATAGTTGTATATACAATTTGTTTTGTTTACCAGTTAGTCAGTTTGGATGTGTAAAGGAATACATGATGGAGGAAAAAAGCAAAGTTCACTGCCCTAATTGCTTTCTTTGAGGTAGCTGGCCTGACAAAGAGCCCACTTAGATGGCATATGTTTTATTTGGTTCTCCTGGCCATTCCCTGGGAGGTCATGCCTGTCAGAGGCCATGGATTATTGCAAAGAGATAAATTTTTCCTCTTTCTCAACCAACTCCAAATTATTATAGGATGACTGTCAGATTTGGCTGAAGTTGAAGGTAAAAGGCAGGAACTACTAGAAAGAAAAGTGCCATAAAGATCTGGCCTTTATTTAATGTCCCTAATATTTATATTTCATTATAATATTGACTATAATTTCAAATATGATTCTTAATTTAAGGGTACCCCCTAGTATAACAGAAGGAAACTTTCCAATTTAGAGACAATGTAGACTATGTTGAGATTATGGTGTCTGGAAGCTCCCTTTCTGAACAATGAAGTAACTTGGACAGGTTTCAGTGCCCTGTGCCTCAGGTTTCCAATCTGTATAATGGGGTAATGCTGGCAGCCACTTCACAGGGTTATTGTGAACATCAAATGAGTTAATATATGCAAATAACTCAGAACAGTGTCTGGGATTAATTAATAACTTATAGGATATCCAAACATATAAGGGAATAACCAAAGGGAAAGATTTATTCAATTAAACTAAAATCAGGACAGAAGAAAAGAAGAAAGATGATCCTACTAATCCTGGATACTAAATCAGGATACAAACAAAGCATTTTAATAACCACAATAAATATGAATAGATTACGTGTTTCTAACATTTATTCATCTTTTCATATATTATTTTCATATATATTTTGTGCATTTCCTATTGTTAAGTATGAACATTCTAAGTATTATGCTATGAAGGGGACACAGAAAAACACAAGTTTTTTTTTTAACCTTTTTAACCTTAACACAAAGATTGCACATAAAAATTTCTCATCAGGTGAAATTTTGGATTCATTAAAGGACACAGGATTGTGCCATCCAATATGGAAATCACCAGTTATATGTGGCTACTTAATTTTCAATTTAAATGAGTTAAAATGAAATCAATTTAATGACTTCATTCCACAGTCCCACTGGCTCTATTCAAAGGCTCAAAAGATATGTGTGGTTAGTGGCTATTGTATTGGACAGTGCAGATATAGATCATTTCAATTATTGTAAAACATTCTATTGGAGAGAGCTGATATAAAAATAAACCAGGACAAAAAGGAAATTTCAGATACTGATATGGGCCTTGAAAGAAATAAGAAAGTGTGATATGCTAGAGAATGACTGAGAATTACAAAAACAGGGGCTGAAAGCACCATAGAGGGCAAGATCACAGAATGCTTTTGTGAAGAGAAAATGTACGAAATGAAACCTTAATGATTAGATCAGGCCAACAAAGTCACCAGCATGTGGAACTTCATTCTGGCAAGAGGTAGCACTCTGCACAAATTCTAGGCATAGAACTTGGATAAATTGAGAATAAAAAAGTCCTTGCTAACATGGGCATTGATGAATGAGCACAAGTCTCAAGCAATGAGGTTAGACAGGAAGAGTCTAGGTCAGGTGGGGCCAAGTTTGGCCAAATCCAAAATGGATTTGAATTTAATCCTAATCATAATGATTAGCTATGGAAAGCTTTTAAATGACATAATTAAAACAAACAAATGAAAAAATGAAACTTTACAACTGAGCTAAAAATATCTTAAATATGCTATTGTTAATAAAATTAAAAATGATACAGCACCATTGAATATAATGTAATGGATAGAGTCCCAGACAAGTAAATATAAAACTAAGAAGATAGTCGTAGCAATAGCATTAAGATGAACTAAAACCAAGACAATAGAAAAAGAAAAAAGCTATCTTGTATAATGATTAATATACAATGAAGTTTTCCCTAAAATGTTCCACAAAAAGCATTACTGGGTATTATAAATAAAACTCTTTGAATTATAAAAATTCAACACACAGTTATAGTGAGCCATTATCCCATTATTATGGGATAAACTGTGCCCCTTCCAAATTCATAGGTTGACGTTTAATTCCGAGTTCCACAGAATGTGACTGTATTTGGAGATAAGGTCTTTAAAGAGATAATTAAGTCATACGAAGTCAGAACTCAGAACGATAGGCCTTAATCTAATCTAACTGGTATAAAATAAAAAGAGGAGATTAGGACATAGACACACAAAGAGAAGATCACATAGAGACACAGAGAAGATGGCCATCTGCAAGTCAGGGAGAATGGCTTCTAAAGAAATCAAGCCTGTTGTAACCTTGATCTTGGACTTCTAACCTCCAGAATTGTAGTAAGATAAATTTCTGTTGTTTAAGCCCCTCAGTCCATAGTACTTTGTTTTGGCAGCCCAAGCAAACTAATATAGTGTTAGAACATACTTGAATTTTAAAGAAAATCAGGTCCTACCTTCCCCTAAATATCCTCCCCTAAATTGTAGAGGCTATATATTGTAAATATATTTTTTTAAGTTTAGAAGTCATCAAAAAAAATATGCCTTTTCAAAAATGAACAATGACCAAGATCTTGACAAGTATTTGTTTTTTAATTAATAGTGGAAGTAATTATTTTCAAATAAATGAAATATATATTTCCATTATTTCTTTGAATATCCACTTGCTCAGAATAAAGACTGGTTCTTACTATTTAACACTTGAGTTTTTTTATTTAACCCTTATGATTGTTCTCACATTCCCGCCCATATCACTTATTTCTTAAGCTGCCACAATCTTTTTTTTTTTTTTTTTTTTTTTATAGGGAGGGAATGAGGTGGGAGAGGGGCAGAGAAGAAGAGGAGGAGAGAGAATGTTAAGCAGGCTCCATGCCTAGCACCAAGCCCAACATGGGGCTTGATCTCATAACCCTTAGATCATGACCTGAGCTGAACTCAAGTCGGATTCTTAACTAACTGAGCGATCCAGATTTCCCAACCACAAATCTATTTAGATGAAAAATATAATATATTTTCTTTTTCAGCACAAAGTTCATGACAGCCTTAATTTTGAACCTATATTCATTAACATTATGAATATAGGCATACACCCTCATTTTTACAAATTAAACTTGGAAATAGTAGATATTTTAAGAAAACATCACTTGTAATTGGTGTTACAAATAAAAACAAAATATGTATTATTCCAAACCTCTTGTGCTTATTTTATTTTATTTTATTTACTTATGTATTTTTAAAGATTTATTTATTTCAGAGAGAGAGAGAAAGAGCATGTGGTGGGGAGGGGCAGAAGGAGAGAGAAACTCACGTAAACTCTGCACTGAGCACAGAGCCAGTGCAGGGCTTTATCCCAGATCCCTGAGATCATGACCTGAGCCTAAACCAAAAATTGGATGTTTAAGGATTAAACCTCCCAGGAACCTTGGAAAGCTCTTGTTTTTATTGAATTGTGATGCTGCCTGTTTTGGGCACATTTAGATAATAGTCAAATGGTATTATTGCATTTTCTTCATGGGCGTGTCTTTAGTTGAGAATTTCACAGGTAGATGGAACTGATGTCAACAGGTCATAGAGGACATCCTTCAGTCTGGAGACAATTCTGTAAGAACCAATTCTTCAGAGATTCAGAATGAGAGAGTAGGGCCACTTTCCATAAGAGATAACGTGCAATGTTTCCATTCATTCACCTCTGTAAAAACACGCATGAAAATGGTGTCTTTTCATTACAGGATCAAGTTATCCCAGACTGAATCTGAAATAAGATTAATTCAGCCTTTTATCCACACTTTAAACAAAATACATAAATGAATTTGCAAAAAAATGAAATGGAGAGTATCTCTACATCAGTTCAGAGCTAACAAAAAAAAAAAAAAAGAAAAGAAAAGAAAAAGAAAAAAAGAAAGTCATTGGGAGGTCTATCCTTATCATTCACTGAAATTTTAATTAAGATATGTATCCTAACTTGAACAATGTTCATTTATAGCTCAGGTGTCACTCTCACCATTCTTAATTTACTCTTACTTGCAGTTCATGTGATAAAAAACGTTATCACTATAAAGGAAACTAAGCATACAAGATGAGTTCACCTTTTAGTTTTTGTGTGAGAAGAGCAAATTACTGAAACTGTAGTTGCCAAAATGTGCACATATTTGTTACAGGAGCAGCTGGTAATGTTGTATACAAGCTGCTCTCCAGAAATTAATTGTGACTATTAAGAATAATCCTGACCTGGGTCACAGCTGAGCTGATTTATTTTTTCTCCTAGACATTTATCAGGCCTGTCTTTTCTTCCATCTAACTGAAAAGCAGGATATCTCCGAGTTCATGATGAAAAAGCCACAAATGTATTATAGACCTATACAAGTAGACATCTGTTTAAACTCCATGCTTTTTTGGTCTTTTCTTGATTGTAGTACGCCAAATTGTGAATACCATATGAAGCATAAAATTGTTCTGGCTCACCTTCCCTTTGCAGTTAATTTATAAAAAAAAAAAAAAAGACTCTTTTAAATATCATATTAAACAAAATCTAGTACCATATATTCAAGTGGTAGATGTAGGTCCAGTGATTTAGCATACATACAAAAAAATCTCCATGAAGTATATTGTCTGATGGTGTCAATAAAATCAACCCAAGAAAGTTATTTCTGGGAAATTTTCCCCAAGTTTCTATTTTTGTTAATATGTTTTTCTATCTTCATTTATAAAGAAGCAAGTCCTGGTACTTTTTTCTAAATAACAGTAGATTTGTTAAAGGCACATAATTTTAGTTTTGCTATTTCTTGATGCATAACAAAATATGATATATTAACTTTCAAATTATGAAATTCAGTAATTCTTTAACATTGTCTTAATGTCATGTATAAAATGGGCATAATTATGCCTAGCTGATATAATCTTTGTGAGACCCAGTTAAAATGAATCAAAGAAAAGAAAATTAGAATATGGGCCTCCGAAAAATACTACAAGAACATAATCACATAAATGCAAAATAGCACATTGAAAAGGCAATTCCTACAGCAAAACAGGAAGACAGTCATCAAAAATAGGAAAAACAATTCTTAATTCCCAAATGAAAGATTATGTATACATGTTTGACTCTGTCATCCATTGGGAAACCACACTACAATTAAAGTATAAAAATTCAGAAAGGAATAAACTCAAACAACGAAAGAATAGTAGAAGAAAGAGGCTGGTGAGAAAAAAAAATATTTTAATAAACTTAAAGAAGATGGAAGACACAGTGAATACGATGAAGTTGATATATTAAAAGGGGGAGGGCGCCTGGGTGGCTCAGTGGGTTAAGCCTCTGCCTTCAGCTCAGGTCATGCTGTCAGAGTCCTGGGATCCAACCCCCATCAGGCTCTCTGCTCAGCAAGGAGCCTGCTTCCCCCTCTCTCTCTGCCTACTTGTGATCTCTCTCTCTCTCTCTCTCTCTGTCAAATAAATAAAAAAATAAATCTAAAAAAAAAAAATGTGGGGAATGATACATTCCCGCAGTCTGTAGAAAGCAATGTGATAAAAACTTGGGTTCCAATTTATCAGATACTAGGGGGCAAATTAACAAGGTGGAAGATAGGTGGACTAAGCTAAGAATTTGTCCCAGTGAAATTCCATAGACACACTCAGGTTCTGGCTTTCTTGTCTGTGCTGTGTCTTGTGTAGTGAATTGAACAGTGCCTCCCTCCCCAATTCATATCCACCTTGAATCTAAGAATATGACTTTTTGGAAATAAGGCCTTTGTATATACAGTTAGTTGTGGATCTGGAGATAAAATCATCCTGGAAAGGGGGCACTTGGGTGGCTCAGTGGGTTAAAGCTTCTGCCTTCGGCTCAGGTCATGATCCCGAGGTCCTGGGATCGAGCCCCTGCTTCCCCCTCTCTCTCTGTCTGCCTCTCTGCCTACTTGTGATCTCTTTCTGTCAAATAAATAAATAAAATCTTTTAAAAAAATTATCCTGGAGTTAGGGATACCCTAAATCCAAAGACTGGAATCCTCATAAGAGAAAGGAGAGGGAGATTTTGACAGAGAGATATACAGGGAGAAGGGTGGCCTGCAAAGGAGACAGATTGGCATTATGCTGCTAAAAACCAGAGAACATTTGGGTCCACTGGACACTGGAAGGATTCTTCCTGAGAGCCTTTAGAAGCAACATGGTCCAGCTGATACCTTGATTTGGTACTTCTGGCCTCAAGATCTGTAAGAAAACATTTCTCTTATTTTAATCTCCTTGGTTTATGGTAATTTGTTGTGACAAGCCTAGGAAACAAATATATCCCTGGTCTGTAAACTCTCTTTTGGAAAAAGAAAAGAAGAAAGAAAGAAAGAAAGAAAGAAAGAAAGAAAGAAAGAAAGAAAGAAAGAAAGAAAGGAAGGAAGAAAGAAAGAGGAAGGAAGGAAGGAAGGAAGGAAGGAAGGAAGGAAGGAAGGAAGGAAGGAAGGAAGGAAGGAAGGAAGGAAGGAAGGAAGGAAGGAAGGAAGGAAGGAAGAAAGAAAGAGAAAAATCCTCTCAGGTTTCTTTTTCTTCTCTCCCCCTCATATTTCCCGCGGTGGAAGTGAGGAGGTAGGGGCTGAGTATCAGTGGGAAAAATGACCGCTTGGCAGATGGGATCCATTTCAATCTGTGTTCTACAAAATCAGACCAACTTTAGCTGGCTCAACAATTTACTCTACTTCCTTGGTAAGCTGTAAACTCACTCTCACATTCCGCCAAGGGAATACTTCATATCAACTCTCTCTTCTCAAATCTTTGATTCCCTTTTTACTACCTCATTTTTAGCTCATGAGTTTTCATCACACTGTATTGAACAAGCAGAAGCCATCTGTATTCTCCCGCTCATTCCTGTCTCCCATTTCAGTGAGGAGATTTGTTCTTACTCCATCAAAAATTAGTCACTCCACATGTATCCTGGATGCCATGCCCTTTAATTTTGCAAGGACTTTTTCTGTTTAGTTAACCTATCACCATATGGCATCATCAGGCTCTCAACTTTGTTGTATCATTATCCACAGTTTAGAACATGCTTTTGTGTCTCTCATCCTTCAAACAAAGTACAATATAAAATATCAAAAATATGCCTTCTTCCCCACATCATTCTTTATTTTTTCTATTCCTCTTCATGAGCTGTCTCCTCAAAACCCTTTTCTCTTACTCTTGAGTTCTCCTCCATTCTCTAACCACTCAGTCACCCTTCACTTTTCTCCTCTCAACTATTCTAGATGTTTCTTACTTAACTTCTCAGCAACACTGAACAGAATTAAATCCTCTCTCCTACTAGAAAGAGATTTCTCCTTTGAATGGTTGTGGACAATATATATTTCTGATTGTTGTCCAATTAACTGACGCTCCATCTCAGATGTGTTGGAATTGTTCACCTTTCTCTACACAAATGTGAGAGTTACTTTGGGATGACTTTATTTTTTCCATTTTCCTCATAACTAATTATACCCACACGTAAACACCTCATCCAAATTCTTCACATCCTGATTCCAGCAAACCCTTCATCACCTCCACGGGAAAATTTCAACATATCAAACTTAAATTTCTCAGAATATTTTCTGAGGAAAGTTTCTGTCCGATTTCTTTACCATGAATTCCTAGTACTTCGGAGTATAACAAACATAGTCACTCAGTAAAATTATTTGCATGAAGAAATGGTTTCTATAATAAATACTAAATAAGGACAGTACATTGAGATTATATTTAGTAAGATATTGGGGCAGGTTTTAATAGTCATAATAGGAGATTTTATGTGTATTCAAATTTAGTTCTCAGAATTTCTAGGTACTCAGAAAACTACCATTAAAAATACTATTTATTGTCTCTTTAAATTGTTGATATGGACAGAACCACTGATTTTAGCTAACCAATTCACCACTTCTTAAACTATTTTTGGTGAGGACCTCTAACATTAGCAGGTAATCCTTCCTTTATCCTCTCCTTTATCACTGGATATATTACTTGTTATTTCTTACAGTCTGACCTCAACTATACCCAAGGTGTCCTGTTTTTTTAAATATTTTTCAACATGATTTCTTCCACTCCTCTATTAGTCATTCATGAAAGACCCTGAGACCACTCTTACCATCAGTTAAGAATTTAGGGCCAAGTGGAAGCCAAACTT
This sequence comes from Mustela putorius furo, assembly GCF_011764305.1. Taxonomy (NCBI): domain Eukaryota; kingdom Metazoa; phylum Chordata; class Mammalia; order Carnivora; family Mustelidae; genus Mustela; species Mustela putorius. The sequence continues at coordinate 5,676,373 of NW_025421305.1, forward strand.
TATTTCCAACTCTCAAATATTACCAAAACATCAATTCCAAAATAACCTTTTTCTGTCTATCTCATCCTTTTCTAAAGTCTTAAACTCTTAATAAAGTTAAGTACTACATTTCATGATAAGAAATACAACCTAGTTAAATATAACAACTACTAAATAGTTCTTAAATTTTAAGATAGTTTTTTGTACAAGCTCCTCTCTGTCTAAATGGTTTCTACTTACATGTTTATAAGTAGAGACATTAAAAAATAACACAATATTATAAAGCATATTAAAATAGATCATGTTACATTTATTGCTCTACATTTAGCACTGGCTCTTCCACATGGTAAGCATAATATAAAATAAATGTCATCAGAAGTATTTATTTTATCCATAATCAAAAACAATATTTATCTTAAATGCATGATTATGATTGCTCTGATGTTATAATCAGTGCTAATCTTCTCAAAATAGACATTTCTTTCCATGTAAATATTTCAATGGTTGATTTGAAGCAGTTGGCCCTAAAAAAGGGCTGGTCATTCAATAGATCAAGAACGAGAGTCAGCATCCCATTGGCCTTACCAGGTTTCAATTTCTTTGTATAATTCAAAGCACCTAAGAGCTTTAAGTTGTGAATGGGGAAAAAAAAATCAGGACTTGCATGGTATTGCTAAAATCTGTCAGGAGACTCATACATTTAGGACAGAAAGATGAATGTCTTTAGTGAGCTGGGTGAGTTATAGAGGGACAAGCTAGATGAATTAAAAAGAGCATAGGTGCTTATTTTTAGATAGGTATAAATCACTTAAATGCTGCAAACGGATTTTTAGTATAAAGTAAATGTTACTGACTGTCTGATTGCCTTTTTGACCTAAAAAAAGACTATAAAAATGAAATATTTTTTCATGTGTCCATGTCTTCCACAATGAGATATCACCTCACACCAGTCAGAATGGCTAAAATCAACAAGTCAGGAAATGACAGATGCTGGCGAGGATGCGGAGAAAGGGGAACCCTCCTACACTGTTGGTGGGAATGCAAGCTGGTGCAGCCACTCTGGAAAACAGCATGGAGGTTCCTCAAAATGTTGAAAATAGAACTGCCCTATGACCCAGCAATTGCACTATTGGGTATTTACCCTAAAGATACAAATGTAGTGATCCAAAGGGACACATGCACCCGAATGTTTATAGCAGCAATGTCCACAATAGCCAAACTATGGAAAGAACCTAGATGTCCATCAACAGATGAATGGATCAAGAAGATGTGGTATATTTACACAATGGAATACTATGCAGCCATCAAAAGAAATGAAATCTTGCCATTTGCGACAACATGGATGGAACTAGAGCGTATCATGCTTAGCGAAATAAGTCAAGCAGAGAAAGACAACTATCATATGATCTCCCTGATATGAGGAAGTGGTGATGCAACATGGAGGATTAAGTGGGTAGAAGAATAAATGAAACAAGATGGGATTGGGAGGGAGACAAACCATAAGTGACTCTTAATCTCACAAAACAAACTGAGGGTTGCCGGGGGGAGGGGGTTTGGGAGAAGGGGGTGGGATTATGGACATTGGGGAGAAGGGGGTGGGATTATGGACATTGGGGAGGGTATGTGATTTGGTGAGTGCTGTGAAGTGTGTAAACCTGGTGATTCACAGACCTGTACCCCTGGGGATAAAAATATATGTTTATAAAAAATAAAAAATTAAAATAAATAAATAAATAAATAAATAAATAAATAAAAGATTTTTTTGGAAAAAAAAAAAAATGAAATATTTTTAGGCCCACAAATTCGCCCCAAAATAGAGCATGCAGGATCCTTTCACTGAGGCCTAAACGTTCCTGACTGAAAGGGGCAAGCGGAGTGCTGAGGAAAAGAAGCTCTCTCCTCATATGCACACACACCATGGCATGGTGCAGGGCAGTGAGCGTTGTGTAAACTGAGAGATTGCCACATAAAATTACCATCATAATCCTTCCCTTGAACTGATGTGAACTAAACTCTCAATGTAATAATGACACATAAAGAATGAGTAAATACAACATGATACCTAGCATAATTTATTAATCATGTTAATAATGATGTTTTTCATCATTTACCATTTGCATATGTCATTCTAATATAGAATTATTGAGTGGTTCTGATGAATTTGCTCTGAGACTGGTACCAACAAAATAATTCAGGGATTAGGATTACAAATGAAATGATTGCAAACGTCATCCTTGTGCTTTGTTTTCATCCTATAACGCTGTTCTATATGCTGGATGCTTAGCTGCTAGTTCAAGTGTTTGTTATTCAATAATTTTACAAGATGCTTAAGGTATACAAATGCAGGGGGGAAATGGTGGACATCAGAAATATATTTTGCCTGTCCAATTTGTGATTATTGGTATAAACTTTTAGGAATTTTAGGAACTTGGAAGTGCCACAATTTTACTTGAAGAAGATTTGACGTAATTGGTATTTAGGCCATCTCTGTTTAAGCTAGCTTTGATTTAAAAAGTGTAGAGTTCTTTTCGATGATATCGTAATAGTTTTAAAATGTTAGAATAAAAATTTTAGTATCTCCACTATACCCTAGACAAATGATTTAAAAACCAAAACCAAACCTCCTGGCAACTGGAAGGCAGTTTGGGAAATTCATAATCTTAAGAATGTGAAAATAAATATTTGAAAAACAAACTAAAAGGCAGGGACAATGAAGCTTTAAAGTCAATGTAAACATTAAAATGTTGGCTACTTGTAGCCCTCTTAGTTCTTGATATATCTGTCTTGGCTGTTGTTGTCTTCCTTTACATTTTTTTACATTAAATTTATTCATTTGGTGCATGTCTAATTTATTTATACACAAGAAACGCATTTTTCCTGCTTTTGTTCCCAAACAGCAACTACAAAGAAACAAAAAAGAAATCTGTTGAGAGTATCCTTGAAAACTAGGACAGATTTAATAATTGGAAGTTTCAACAGAAGTCATAATTGGTTTATGTTTCATAATCCATAATCTTAATCTTCCTTAAAAACAAAATATATTTCTGTAATAATGAAGAATTTGCTTATTTTTTGTTTATATGATGCCTCATCTTATTTCAAAAAGGACTGTAGGAGGCTAAGTGCACTCAGCTGTAAACCAAAGTAAAGAATGAAGAAAGCACAAACACCATAGTTCATGTTAGCATGGAAAAGTCCTGCTTAAATTCTTTAATCCATTCGATCCTAATAATACTCACCGACTTCTCCATGCTAAACTATAATCATTAATTATCATGTCCTTCTTTGTGGTTTTAAATAGAAAAAATAGTTATCAACTTAAATATTTGTAAAACTATAAACAAAGTGGCTTAAATACAGAGTATTAAGGCTATTCTTTGGCTCCTGAGGGTAAATGGATTATGGACTCAGAACAGCTATCACATTGTTAAGTCGCAAATCCTAAATTTTGGCTGCAGCTAAAATGTCCATTTGTGTTATTCACTAATTTCCCATATGAATAATGCACAGTAGGGTTTAGAAAATGAAAACAACATTAATAATATCAGGGGGGTGTCTGAATTCTGTCAGTCATTAAAAGCCTTAATTGTATCAGAACAGTACTCTATTATTACTGGAAAAATATATCTACTTTGTCTGTTTAGAATTTATAATAAATTAGTTTCTATTAATTAGTTTTTATTTAGAAAATTATGTGTTCTATTACAAACATATAACATGAACTGTGCATTTACATTGGTAAAATAGTCATTAAAATATTAAAACAGTTCAATTCACTTAGTCAAATAGCCAGAGTTTCTTATAATGATGAATGAATATGGTATGTATGTGTGGATTTCAATATCAAATAGTTTACTATTAAACTAATAGTATATATATATATATATATATATATTTTTTTTTTTTTTTTTTTTAATGAGATGCTGTGACTCACAACTAGAATTAGTTACCCTAATTAGAATTAGTTACCCTGGCTTTTTCTTCATGTAGCCAGGTTATAATCTTTATATTATAAGGTGGTAGAGATGGATCAAAATAATTTTGTGTGGGGCGCCTGGGTGGCTCAGAGCTGCCTTCAGCTCAGGTCATGATTTCAGGATCCTGGGATCAAGTCCCGCATCAGGCTCTCTGCTCGGCAGGGAGCCTGCTTCCTCCTCTCTCTCTCTCTGCTTGCCTCTCTGCCTACTTGAGATCTCTCTCTGTCAAATAAATAAATAAAATCTTTAAGAAAAAAATAATAATTTTGTGTGTGTAAACCAAAACCTAATCATGTAAACTACTAAAATGGAGTAAAGAAGTTATGGACAAGGACCAAATTAAACTCTCTGTTTAATTTAACCATTATGGTGATAATATATTTTGATATTATAACTTGATATTTCTTTTTTACAATCTGTAGCATAATATTTTTAAGCCTATATGCAGAAGAGCTAAAGAACTATGAGCAATAATTAAACAGCTAATCACTATTGGAAAAATGACAATGTGATATATATTCTAGTTTTCACTTCATGTCTATTTTATATCTTATTTTCTGTGCTTCCTTTTATTTATACTCATTCTCTTTGGTCTTGATGTTTTCTTTAAGATTCTTCCCTATGTCTCTCTGTCCTTTAACTCTGGATGTATGTTTTTCTTTCTGTATTCTGTTGTTACCCCTTGATTACTCCCACAATCTGTTGATACCTTTTCCTTGCTCATTCTCTGTCAATACTAGTTGTTCTTAAATTTTATGCAAACAGTCAATGGATTAATGGAAAGAACTCTGTTGATACAATGATAATAATTAACCCCACAGATTTTGAAGAAATGGAGATTAATGTAGCATATTCTTCAATCATTTACAATGTATAAATAACCTTAACTTTTCTCCTGATGTATTTTTTCCCCCAATTACTTGTTATATCCTAATACTTGGTTATTTTGAAGTTACTTGAACAAAACATATCAAAATTGAAACACTTTACTTCATTCTATTCTTTATTATATGTCCTTTTTCTTTGTGATATATGCAGGTACAGAATATCAGAGACTTTGGACCCTCTTGAACTATTTTTCTAGTTTGCTGCATTTAATGGTGACCAAGATATTAATATATTTTCCTTTTTTCCTATCCTAGTGGCACTGTGTTAACCATATCATCGTCATCATTTGACTTAATTATCAAACTTACCTTTTCAATATTAATTGCCTCCAATGTCTACTACCATTTTCCAATTTAGTCTTTACTCTAACATTATCATTCTAAACTGTAAATCTCATCATGTACCACACCCTTCCCTCCAATCACAGTAGAAAGAGTAGATGGTCTTTGGTTTTTAGCAGATGTCAAGCTTTTCTGTGTGTTTTGCATTTACTTATAAGATTTAACCTTCACTAGATTTCTATGAAGTAGGTGCTGCTATTATCATTTTATTTGACAAGTTGGTTGACATAAAAAAAAAACCCTTTCAAGTTCAGCCAAATAATATTTTCAATTATTCTTTGTATTATTATTGAGATACAACTGATATGTAACATTGTGCAAGTTTAAGATGTACAATGTGTTGATTTGACACACTTATATATTGCAATGTGATTACCACTACAGTGTTAGCTCACATCTTTATCATATTATATAATTACCATCTTATTTTTTTGGTGAGAACATTAAAGATCTAGTCTCGTGGCAACTTTTGAGTATATTATAACGGTACTGTTAACTATAAATACAATGTTGTATTTTAGCTCTCCAGACTTATTCATCATCTAACACAAGTGTGCAACCTTTGACTATTTCACCAATCCCCACCCCCACCAACATCACTTAGTAACTACCATTTTATTTTCTATTTCTATGAATTCAACATTTTAATATTTCACTTGTAAGTGATATCATACAATATCTTTCTCTGTCTGACTTATTTTATTTAGCACAATGCCTTCAAGTTCCATTGATATGGTTGCAAATGACAGAATTTCCTTCTTTTTCATAGCTGAATAATATGTCCCATTGTATTTATCTATATGACATCTACTTTATCCATTAATCTATAACAAACACTTAGGTTGTTTTCAGATCATGGCTATTGTGAATAATGTTATAATAAATATAAGAATAAAGATATATTTTTGATGTCTTATTTCTATTTCTTTGGATATATACCCAGAAGTGGGATTGCTTGATCATATGGTAGTTCTATTTTTAATACTGCATGTTACCCCTTATATGAATTTTATAAAGTCATCAAATTATTAGAATCAAAGAGTACAATGGTGATTGCAAGCAGCTGAGAGAAAGGAGAAAAGGGATTTACTAATCAACAGGCAAGAAGTTTCTCTTAAGCAAAATGATTAAGTTCAAACGATCTGTACAATATCATATCTACAGTCAACAATAATATATTGTACTTGACATTTTCTTAAAAGGGTAGATTTTATGTTGAGTGTTTTTATTATGATAAAAGAAAAAAAATAATGCAAATTGCCAGAAAGAATGAAAAGAAATGGAGCCCATCAATATGTAGTTTACTATTGAAATACTTTATTTTTATAAGCTGTGGAATACACAAAAGTTTATTCCTGTTATAGCTTTTTTTTGCTTTGGTGGCAAATATTATACTTTAGATAAGGTGATATTTCATTTGAAGATCTCTTCTTTGGAATATATAATACCTTCTTAAAACCTGGATATTTTTAAATTATTATTTTATTTTATTTTAACTCCACTATGGTTAACATACAGTGCTGTATTAGTTTCAGGTGTAAAATATAGTGACTTAACAATTCTATACATTACTCAGTGTTCATCAAAATAAACAAAGCCTTTATATATAAACACATAGGTGGGTTGAAAGAAATAGGGTGGTAAAAAGAATACCATGCAAATATAAAAACTGAAGTAGCTGTATTAATATCAGTCCTATGGACTAGGACAAGAAGTACTACCAGAAATAAAAATTGACACATATTAACAATCAGGTTAATTTACCAATCTAAAGAAATAAGCACATAATCAAAACACAGTACTAAAGTTTGGACAGAAAAACACATAAATAGAAAATAAGAATATGTCCAGATTGAGAAATACACATATAAAGATAACACAGGTAGAAATTCCATAAGAAAAAGAAATATATCCAACATATGACATGGGAACAACTGAATAAATATGTGGGAAATATGAATTTGGATTTCTGTCTCAAACCATGTAACAAATTAATTCTAGATGAATCAGAGATATAAAGGTAATATAAAGGAAAAAGCTATAACTCTAAAGTCTTTAGAAGAAATAATAATGGAATATGTTTGAGAACTTGGAACGTGCAGAGATTTCATAGGGAAGATATTAAAGTAAAAAAATGAATAAAATATCACTAAAGAGAACTTTCTTAACATTTTAAGCCTACCCATAAAAATAAATTGTTGAGAAATAAAAAGGGAAGCAACTTCAAGAGCATGAGAAGACAAGCCACAGACCTAGAAGAATTACTTGCAAATGATACACTGATAAAAGTCTTATCCAAATATATAAAGAACGCTTAAAACTCAACAAAAAGAAAACAAACAATTTGATTAAAAAATGGGTCAAAGACCTTAACAGACACCTCACCAAAGAAGATACAGATGACAAATAAACATGTCAAAAGATGCTCCACAACATGTGTAATTTGCAATGCATATTAAAACAACAAGATCTGTTTATAATAGCCAAAATCCAGAACACTGACAATATCAAATGCTGATGAGTATGTGAAGCAATAGGAACTCTCATTCACTGCTGGTGGGAATGCAAAATAGTATAGCCACTTTGGGAGACAGTTTGTTGGTTTCTTTCAAATCTAAACATACTCTTATGATAGGACCCAGCAGTTGAGCTCCTTGTTATTTACCCAAAGAAGTTGAAAACATATTCACAAAAAAAAAAAACAAAAAAAAAAAATCTCACACATGGAGAGTAATAGTAACTTTATTCATAACTGCCAAAACTTAGAAGCAGCTTTGATATTGATTAGGAGACAAATGCATAAGATTATGGTGGTCCCTCCAGAAAATGCATATTAACCAATGCAGAAACAAAAGCTATCAAGTCATGAAAAACAAAACAAAACAAAACAAACAACAAAAAAACCCAATATGGCATAACCATTTTTCACTTAGTAAGAAGTACATATTACTAAGTGAAAGAAAGCAACCAGAAAAGGTATAAACTGTATGATTCCAACTATATAACATTCTGGAAAAGGCAAAACTATGGAGACAATAAAAAAGATCTGTAGTGGGGAGTCAAGATGGCGGAGAAATAGCAGCCTGAGACTATTTCAGCTAGCAGGAGATCAGCTAGATAGCTTATCTAAAGATTGCAAACACCGGGGCGCCTGGGTGGCTCAGTGGGTTAAGCCGCTGCCTTCGGCTCAGGTCATGATCCCAGGGTCCTGGGATCGAGCCCCGCATCGGGCTCTCTGCTCAGCCGGGAGCCTGCTTCCTTCTCTCTCTCTCTGCCTGCCTCTCTGCCTGCTTGTGATTTCTCTCTGTCAAATAAATAAATAAAATCTTTAAAAAAAAAAAAAAAAAAAAAAAAGATTGCAAACACCTGCAAATCCATCAGCAGATCGAAGAGAAGAACAGCAATTCTAGAAACAGAAAAACAACCACTTTCTGAAAGGTAGGACTGGTGGTGGAGAAGTGAATCCAAAGCGATGAGAAGATAGACCCCGGGGGGGAGGGGCTGGCTCCCAGCAAACGGCGGAGGAATGGAGCACAAAATCAGGACTCTTAAAAAAGTCTGTTCCACTGAGGGACATCGTTACAGAGGCTAAACCAGGGTGAAGCCCTCACGAGGTCAGCATGGCCTCAGGTCCTGCAGGGTCACAGAAGGATCGGGGGTGTCTGAATGTCGCAGAGCTTGTGGGTATTGGAACAAGGAAGCTGGCTACAGAGACAGAGCCGACAGTAAGCTCACAGCTTGCGGTTACCTTGAACCAGTCGCAGGCTTGGTGAGCGCAGAGCGCGGCCAGAGGTCAGGCAGACAGGAGTAACTGGGCGCTGTTCCTTGAGGGCGCACTGAGGAGTGGGGTCCCAGGCTCTCGGTTCCTCTGGGCTGGAGACCAGGAGGCTGCCATTTGTATTCCCATCCTCTGGAACTATACGGAAAGCGCTGAGGGAACAAAAGCTCCTGAAAGCAAACCCAAGCGGATTGCTCAGCCCAGCCCTTGGTAAGGGCGGTGCAATTCCACCTGGGGCAAAACACTTGAGAATCACTACAAAAGGCCCCTCCCTCAGAAGATCAACAAGAAATCCAGCCAAGACCAAGTTCGCCTACCAAGGAGTGCAGTTTCAGTACCAAGGAGAGCAGCAGAATTCCAGAGGAGGAGAAAGTAAAGCACGGAACTCATGGCTTTCTCCCTGTGATTTTTTAGTCTTGCAGTTAATTTAATTGTTTTTTCTTTTTCATTTTTTTTTCTCTTTTTCTGCTAAATTTTTTTTAACTTTTACCCTTTTTTTTTAACTAGTTTATCTAATATATATTTTTTTCTTTTTTATACTTTTCTTTATTTGTTTTCTTTTTTACATTCTTTTCTTTTCTTTTTTTTTCTTTTTCTTTCTATCTTTCTGAAACTCTTTTTATCCCCTTTTGCTCCCCTCACGATTTAGGATCTCTTCTGATTTAGTTAAAGCATATATTCCTGGGGTTGTTGCCACCCTTTTAGTATTTTACTTGCTCCTTCATATACTCTTAAATGGACAAAATGACAAGGCAGAAAAATTCACCACAAAAAAAAGAACAAGAGGCAGTACCGAAGGCTAGGGACCTAATCAATACAGACATGGTAATATGTCAGATCTAGAGTTCAGAATGACAATTCTCAAAGTTCTAGCCAGGCTCAAAAAAGGCATGGAAGATATTAGAGAAACCCTCTGGGGAGATATAAAAGCCCTTTCTGGAGAAATAAAAGAACTAAAATCTAACCAAATTGAAATTTAAAAAGCTATTAATGAGGTGCAATAAAAAATGGAGGCTCTCACTGCTAGGATAAATGAGGCAGTAGAAAGAATTAGTGATATAGAAGACCAAATGACAGAGAATAAAGAAGCTGAGCAAAAGAGGCACAAACAGATACTGGACCATGAGGGGAGAATTCGAGAGATAAGTGACACCATAAGATGAAACAACATTAGAATAATTGGGATTCCAGAAGAAGAAAAAAGAGAGAGGGGAGCAGAAGGTATACTGGAGAGAATTATTGGGGAGAATTTCCCCAATATGGCAAAGGGAACGAGCATCAAAATTCAGGAGTTTCAGAGAACGCCCCTCAAAATCAATAAGAATAGGCTCACACCCCATCACCTAATAGTAAAATTTACAAGTCTTAGTGACAAAGAGAAAATCCTGAAAGCAACCCGGGAAAAGAAGTCTGTAACATACAATGGTAAAAATATTATATTGGCAGCTGACTTATCCACAGAGACCTGGCAGGCCATTAAGAGCTGGTATGATATATTCAGAGCACTAAATGAAAAAAACATGCAGCCAAGAATACTATATCCAGCTAAGCTATCATTGAAAATAGAAGGAGAGATTAAAAGCTTCCAGCACAAACAAAAACTGAAAGAATTTGCAAACACCAAATCAGCTCTATAGGAAATATTGAAAGGGGTCCTCTAAGCAAAGAGAGAGCCTACAGGTGGTAGATCAGAAAGGAACAGAGACCATATACAGTAACAGTCACCTTACAGGCAATACAATGGCACTAAATTCATATCTCTCAATAGTTACCCAGAATGTTAATGGGCTAAATGCCCCAATCAAAGACACAGTGTATCAGAATGGATAAGAAAATCATTTTAAGCCTGAAGACACCTCCAGATTTAAAGTGAGGGGGTGGAAAACATTTTACCATGCTAATGGACATCAGAAGAAAGCAGGAGTGGCCATCCTTATGTCAGATCAATTATATTTTAAGACAAAGACTATATTAAGAGATGAGGAAGGACACTATATCATGCTCAAAGGATCTGTCCAACAAGAAGATCTAACAATTTTAATTATCTATGCCCCCAATGTGGGAGCAGCCAACTATATAAACCAATTAATAACAAAATCAAAGAAACACATCAACAATCATACAATAATAGTAGGGGACTTTAACACTCCCCTCACTGAAATGGACAGATCATCCAAGCAAAAGATCAACAAGGAAATAAGGCCTTAAATGACACACTGGACCAGATGGACATCACAGATATATTCAGAACTTTTCATCCCAAACAACAGAATACACATTCTTCTCTAGTGCACATGGATCATTCTCCAGAATAGATCACATCCTCAGTCCTAAATCAGGACTCAACCGGTATCAAAAGAATGGGATCATTCCCTGCATATTTTCAGACTACAATTCTCTGAAGCTAGAACTCAAACCCAAGAAGAAGTTTGGAAAGAACCCAAATACATGGAGACTAAACAACATCCTTCTAAAGAATGAATGGGTCAACTGGGAAATTAAAGAAGAATTGAAAAAAATCATGGAAACAAATGATAATGAAAATACAACACAAGGGCAGTGCTGTGGGAAACAACAAAATCTGTGGGACACAACAAAGGCAGTCCTGAGAGGAAAGTATATAGCGGTACAAGCCTTTCTCAAGAAACAAGAAAGGTCTCAGGTACACAACCTAACCCTACACCTAAAGGAGCTGGAGAAAGAAGAAGAAAGAAACCCTAAGCCCAGCAGGAGAAGAGAAATCATAAAGATCAGAGCAGAAATCAATGAAATAGAAACCAAAAAAAACCAAAACAAAACAATAGAACAAATCAACGAAACTAGGAGCTGGTTCTTTGAAAGAATTAATAAAATTGATAAACCCCTGGCCCGACTTATCAAAAAGAAAAGAGAAAGGACCCAAATAAATAATATCATGAACGAAAGAGGAGAGATCACAACTAACACCAAAGAAATACAAACTATTATAAGAACATACTATGAGCAACTCTATGGCAATAAATTTGACAATCTGGAAGAAATGGATGTATTCCTAGAAACATATAAACTACCACAACTGAACCAGGAAGAAATAGAAAGCCTGAACAGACCTATAACCAGTAAGGAGATTGAAATATTCATTAAAAATCTCCAAACAGGGGTGCTTGGGTGGCTCAGTGGGTTGGGCCGCTGCCTTCAGCTCAGGTCATGATATCGGGGTCCTGGGATCGAGTCCCGCATCGGGCTCTCTGCTCAGCAGGGGTCCTGTTTCCCTTTCTCTCTCTATTTCTCTCTCTCTCTACCAGCCTTTCTGCGTACCTGTGATCTCTCTCTGTCAAAAAGATGAATGAAATCTTAAAAAAAAAATAAATCTCCAAACAAACATAAGCCCAGGGCCAGACAGCTTCCAGGGGGCAATCTACCAAAGATTTAAAGAAGAACTAATTCCTATTCTCCTGAAACTCTTCCAAAAAATAGAAATGGAAGGAAAACTTCCAAACTCATTTGATGAGGCCAGCATCACCTTGATCCCAAAACCAGACAAGGTTCCCATCAAAAAAGAGAGCTATAGACCAATATCCTTGATGAACACAGATGTGAAAATTCTCACCAAAATACTAGCCAATAGGATCCAACAGTACATTAAAAGGATTATTCACCATGACCAAGTGGGATTTATTCCAGGGCTGCAAGGTTGGCTCAACATCCACAAATCAATCAAAGTGATACAACACATAATTAAAAGAAAGAACAAGAACCATATGATACTCTCAATAGATGCTGAAAAAGCATTTGACAAAGTACAGCATCCCTTCCTGATCAAAACTCTTCAAAGTATAGGGATAGAGGGCACATACCTCAATATTATCAAAGCCATTTATGAAAAACCCACTGCAAATATCATTTTCAATGGAGAAAAACTGAAAGCTTTTCCGCTAAGGTCAGGAACACGGCAGGGATGTCCATTATCACCACTGCTATTCAACATAGTACTAGAAGTCCTAGCCTCAGCAATCAGACAACAAAAGGAAATTAAAGGCATCCAAATCAGCAAAGAAGTCAAACTCTCTCCGCATATGATATGATACTATATGTGGAAAATCCAAAAGACTCCACTCCAAAACTGCTAGAACTTGTACAGGAATTCAGTGAAGTGTCAGGATATAAAATCAATGCACAGAATTCAGTTTCATTTCTCTACACCAACAACAAGATAGAAGAAAGAGAAATTAAGGGTCAATCCCATTTACAATTGCACCACTAACTATAAGATACCTAGGAATAAACCTAACCAAAGAGACACAGAATCTATACTCAGAAAACTATAAAGTACTCAGGAAAGAAATTGAGGAAGACACAAAGAAATGGAAAAATATTCCATGCTCCTGGATTGGAAGAATAAATATTGTGAAAATGTCTATGCTACCTAAAGCAATCTACACCTTTAATGCAATTCCTATCAAAGTACCATCCATTTTTATCAAGGAAATGGAACAAATAATTCTAAAGTTTATATGGAACCAGAAAAGACCTCAAATAGCCAAAGGGATATTGAAAAAGAAAGCCAAAGTTGATGGCATCACAATTGCGGACTTCAAGCTCTATTACAAAGCTGTCATCATCAAGACAGCTTGGTACTAGCACAAAAACAGACACATAGATCAATGGAACAGAATAGAGAGCCCAGAAATAGACCCTCAACTCTATGGTCAACTAATCTTCAACAAAGCAGGAAAGAATGTCCAATGGAAAAAAGACAGCCTCTTCAATAAATGGTGTTGGGAAAATTGGATAGCCACATGCAGAAAAATGAAATTGGACCATTTCCTTACACCACACACGAAAATAGACTCAAAATGGATGAAAGACCTCAATGTGCGAAAGGAATCCATCAAAATCCTTGAAGAGAACACAGGCAGCAACCTCTTCGACCTCAGCCGCAGCAATGTCTTCCTAGGAACTTTGCCAAAGGCAAGGGAAGCAAGGGCAAAAATGAACTATTGGGATTTCATCAAGTTCAAAAGCTTTTGCACAGTAATGGAAATAATTAACAAAACCAAAAGACAACTGACAGAATGGGAGAAGATATTTGCAAACGACATATCAGATAAAGGACTAGTATCCAAAATCTATAAAGAACTTAGCAAACAACACCCAAAGGACAAATAATCCAATCAAGAAATGGGCAGAGGACATGAACAGACATTTCTGCAAAGAAGACATCCAGATGGCCAACAGACACATGAAAAAGTGCTCCATATCACTCGGCATCAGGGAAATACAAATCAAAACCACAATGATATATCACCTACACCAGTCAGAATGGCTAAAATCAATAAGTCAGGAAATGACAGATGCTGGTGAGGATGCGGAGAAAGGGGAACCCTCCTACACTGTTGGTGAGAATGCAAGCTGGTGCAACCACTGTGGAAAACAGCATGGAGGTTCCTCAAAAATGTTGAAAATAGAACTGCCCTATGACCCAGCAATTGCACTACTGGGTATTTACCCTAAAGATACAAACGTAGTGATCCGAAGGGGCATGTGCACCTGAATGTTTATAGCAGCAATGTCCACAATAGGCAAACTATGGAAAGAACCTAGATGTCCATCAACAGATGAATGGATAAAGAAGATGTGGTATATACACAATGGAATACTATGCAGCCTACAAAAGAAGGGAAATCTTGCCATTTGCTACGACGTGGATAGAACTAGAGGGTACAATACTTAGCGAAATAAGACAATCAGAGAAAGACAACTATCATATGATCTCCCTGATATGAGGAAGTGGAGATACAACATGGGGGGTTAAGGGGGTAGGAGAAGAATACATGAAACAAGATGGGATTGGGAGGGAGACAAACCATAAGTGACTCTTAATCTCACAAAAGAAACTGAGGGTTGCTGTGGGGAGGGGGGTTGGTAGAAGGGGGGGTGGTGCTATGGGCATTGGGGGGGTATGTGCTTCGGTGAGTGCTGTGAAGTGTGTAAACCTGGTGTTTCCCAGACCTGTATCCTGGGGATAAAAATATATTATATGTTTATAAAAAATAAAAATGTTTAAAATTTAAAAAAAAATTTGTTGTTGCCAAGGGTTATGAGATGGGAAGGGATAAATAAGCAGAACCCACAGGCCTTTTAGAGTAATGAAACTATTCTGTATGATACTCCAGTGGTGGATATATGTCATTATTCATTTATTAAAACCCATATAATGTCTAAGAGTGAACAGTAATGTAAAGTAATGTAAACTATGGACTCTGGGTGATTATGATGTGTCATTATGGGCTCAACAATGGTAACAGATGTCCCATTCTGATGAAAGATGTTGATAATGACAGGACTACACATATATGGGGCAGAGAGAATATGAGAAATCACTGTACCTTTTTCCCAATTTCCCTGTGAACCTCAAGTTGTTCTAAAAAATATAGTCAAAAATAAAAAACAACAGACTTGGAGAAAATATTCACAATACATTTATGTGGCAAATGATTTATATTCAAAATATTGATTCAGTAAAATCAATAACAAAAACAAAAGCACAAACCCCAATAGGCAAAGCTCGAATAGACATTATACAAAAAAGATAAGTGAATGGCCAATAAACTCATGAAAAGAGATCCAACATCATTAGTCATCAGGGAAATGCAGAATAAAACTGCAGTGAAATATCATTCCATTACTACCAAAAAGGCAAAAACAAACAAAGAATAAAGCCCAGACAAATAATGACTGAATACCTACAAAGCTACAGAACAAGTGAAACTCTCCTAAGTTGCTGGAGGGGATTTAATGTACAACCACTCTGTACAACATTTTTGGTAATTTCTTAAAAAATTGAACCAGCTGTCTACCTTATGAATTAGGAAATCTATTTCCCAAAAGAAATAAAAGTCAACAAGAAGACTTATGCAAGAATGTTCATCCAACTTAGATCACAAAAACAAAAACTGGAAATAACCCAATTGTGCATCAACTGGAAAATGTATAAACAGATTGCCGTGTGTCTGTGTGTGTTATAATGAAATTATATTACTCAGTTATTGTATTTGACACATGCTGACAACATCAACAACATAACTCTTAGAAAGGCATGCTAGTAACATGATTTTACGTTAAGATATGTTAAATGACAGAAGCCAGACAAAAATGAATGCAAATGCACAACTGTTTAATTCTCTTTATATGTGAAGATCAGAAATAACTAAAACTAATCTGCAAGGACAGAAAACAGAAGACTGTCCAAAAGGGAGTAGTGTTGGGGATTTAGTGGAATGAAGCATGAAACTATCTTGGATGATGAAAATATTCTATATATAGATAGATGTGATAGATATAATACATAAATTCCACAAACTGTATTCTCAAGATCTGTACATTTACTCTGTAAATTTTGTCTCAAATAATTAATATTTATGTGTGTATATGTTTATTTATTTTCTATTTATATAACTATTTCTGTGTGTGTACAAAGGTATATTGACACACAGATATATATGTATATATATACATATATACACACACATATGTACATGATATATATATGTCATATAATACACAGGTATAGATATAGATGTAGATAGAGATATAAATAGAGATATATGTGAGTATAAGTATTACAAAAAGGCCATTACCATTGTACTTAATGTATATGTGTGTATGTATGCATTAAGTATCATGCATTTTTCTTTATGTATATGTATGTATGCATACATGTCTGTCCAGTAGTGCAGTAGACTGAAAGAGTATGATTGTAACCAAGTCATTTTTCTATAATTTCTTAACTATGTAAGAACTCTGGTAATGATACTACCAGACCACAGAGTTCATGTACAGACCTCATGACAAGGACTGCCTATCTCTGGGGACTGGGGACTTGGAACTGAGTGATTGAGTGAGACTTTGAATTCTATTCCTTGGACAAGGTAAGTATGTTCTATGAGTGAGAAGAAGTAAGAAGTTACTTTTTACTTGGCCAGAAGATGGCCAAATGGCCAGAAGATAGGATTTTGACAGAGCAGTTCTGTGCAGACACCAAATCTCTTCCCTTTTCCTCTTACACATGCCATTAAATAACAGTTCCCCCAAATTTTATTTTTTATTAGTTAGTTGGGACCATGTGGCTGAGATCTGACCAGCAGAATATGAATGGAAGCGTGACATCTCTTTAATGAGTAGCCCTAACATCTCCCTGTGATTCTCGACATTTTGTAGCTGGTCTTGCGGGCTGCAGATAATCCAGAACAGATTCTGAGGCTCAAGAAGGGGCAAAGGCATACAATGGAAGAACCATGAGTCTGAATGAGTGACTGGGTGAAGTGTTACTCCAGTGATTCCTAAGATCTACAATGGACTATGAATTGAACAGGAAATGGACTTTTATTATTCATTTTAGAAGTTCATATGTCAGTAATTATGAAAAAAGGTGACCAATTTTACATTTCAGTTTTATCTTCACCTTTTATTAGGATTTATGAGTCCCTTACAGAAGATAGAATTCCTTGCTAAAAATTTCCTAGCCCTTCAGGCATGAGAGAAGAAAAATTATGATAAAAGCTCTATACATACATATATATTTGACTATATTTGTACTTTATATATAGCTGACTATATATATACATTACATTTGTAAACTCTATATAGTTCTTTGAGGATACATATATTCATATATAGCTTGTGTTTTGCTCTTCATTAAAACAAGCTAATATCACTATCACTTGTTTCTCATAGATAATCAATACTATCATATGTCTCATATAAAATCAACATTTGACATAAAAATCAATACCACCAGAAAAAACAAATAAATATTTGTTTTTTTGTTTGTTTTTGTTTTAAACTGTACAACAAATGGAGAGTCTATCAAAGTGAAACTCCCACAGAAGACTGTGTCTTAGTGACTTTCTATGCACCGCTTCATTTTTTTTTTTTCTCAGATTTAAATGTATCAACTCACCAATTCTCCATACTCCAACCTACTTCTATTATGGGAAAAGGTCATCAAAAGCGGGTTTTACTACCACTATTATCATTACCATATAATCTTTGAGACATCAGTTTTCTTACTGGCCTGATTTTTTACGTCAGAACTAAGCTGAATTATAAAGGCATGTAACTATCAGACACTTCTGAGTTTATGAAAACACTTAACATCTTCACTTTCAGAGCCCCTGGGAATAATGCCAAATCCAAAGAAATTATGGGACTCCCTCTTTGTATCCTACTTAGAGATGGGCGATTTTTTAATTAGAGAAGACTCCAAAACGTGACAACCTTTTATTGCCAAACAGATGTGTTTCCAGGTAATACATGGAAACTCCTTTGGGGAAAAGCATCAACCACAAAATTGCCTCTGTGCCATCTTACGACTATAGTCATGTGTGGAGTTATAGAATTTAGCACCATAAGACATGCAAGTATGAGGAATATTTCTTTAGTCATGAAAGATAAAATTATCTTGCAGTACAGTAAAAGTCTTAGAAGAAACAGCTGTTGTGCCAGAGGTTTGATAAAGGTAGCAAAGTGGTTTTTGTTCATCCTGTGAAGAATTTCTAGGCCTTCCAAGATTTGTACCAATGCATTTTAGTGAAAACTTCAGGGAATGTGTCATACACCTACGGCTACGTTCGTGGCAAGTAATGAAGTGGGCTAGTAGCTGAGATATCTATGTGCCTGAAAAGAAGACAAACACAAATGATGCCAAATTTGCCATTTTAATTAGTTTTCTTAGCTCATGCTATTTGAGATATAGTGATCAAATTAGCTGATTTTACGGTCATATTCTAATATTTGTAAGAGGTCAACAATTGGAAGTATTTAAGATTAAAGGAGAAAAACTCTTACATGCATATATGTATATAATAATTTATATCTGCTGTAGCCAGGAGCGACAGCCAGTGAGATTCATTCAGTGGTTGATTCTGACAATTGATGCTCATAGAATCTACATTCCATTTCAAGAAGGAATAAGCCACTTCATTTAGACATTGGTCTCCAACAGAAATGCATAAGTGAAGCTCTACATGAAAATGAAACACAGTATTAGAATAAAAAGAGAGTATTTCAAAGGTGTTGGATTACTCTCAGGAAAATAACAAAGAAAGCCTGAGCATAGACTCTCATGAAAGTGTGCTGCAGCAATGAGGTGCTTTCAGCATAAATAGCTAGATTCAGCAATTTTGAAGAGAGAAGAAACAGCAGATAGTTAAAGAAAACAAAAAGAAAGACATGTCAAACTGATTTTTTTTTCAGATTTTATTTATTTGTCAGAGAGAGAGCTTAAGCATGGAGAGGGAAAAGCAGGCTCCCCACTGAACAGGGAGCCCAACATGGGACTCAGTCCCTGGACTCTGGGATCATGACCTGAGCTGAAGGCAGACACTTAACCAACTGAACCACCCAGGTATGTCTCAAAGTGATTTTTAAAAATCTCTTCCAAATCCACAACTTCTGTAAGAGCAACAACTTTTGTTTTTGTTCTCCTCTTCCTCATTGCCTTTAACAATTTTCCTAACAGAAGACTTTAAAAAAAAAAAATCGCATTAAATGCTCCATGGAAAAGTATTGAGACAGAGGAAAGAAACCGTAATTCACCTTAAAAAATAGACAGTGTTTTTCCTGAGTAATCTATCCTTGAATATAACCATCTGAAATAAACCTCAGGATTTGTTAAATGGGGTACTTGGTAGTAATGCTCTATTCCTCCCAACCATCTTCAATTCAGAAAACTTCTAATTATTTTTTTATACATTTTGAACTAGAGAAGATTATCTTCCAAATGTATACCCTTAAGAAAATAGCCTATGTAAAGGAATAAAAATGTGAAATATGACAAAATAATATGTTGGCTCTGTGGATTATATAAATATTTCAAATGAGAGGAAAATTATGTTGAGGTCCATCCTTCATCACGTGGCATATACCAGACTTAAATCATTTTCCAAACATTTCCCCACCATTCAGATTAAACCAGTGTATGCCAGAAACTACATCACTCTGTATGTTGCCCTGGCAAGCTAAAGTGAAAAAATGGGTGACTTACTCAGATAAACATGGCCCAGAAGACTATTCATAATGAGAAAAAGTTAGATATTTGGTCTCAGTACTGCTGATATCAATCAATCCCACTAAAGAATCACACCATTCTCCTGTGGTCTAGGAGAAATTCTAAATGATACAACTGGGCTGAGACTGGCTGCTTTTTGGCTCATAGCTGGTAGAAGTTTGACTTTTTTCACACCCGAAGAAGTAAATATGAAGTAGGTAGCATCATTGCATAACAGGTAAGAGGGGGGATAAATAACTCACATACTCAACAGCTCTGGGTCATACTCATTGCTATCACTTGATGGCCAAAAAGAGCCTAACTTGAATATGAATATGACAGTGGAAATCATACACCGTGAAGATCCCATGAGACGAAGCACAAAACATTTAGCACCACGCTTAGCACATGTTTCTCTTTCATTTTTTCCCTCCTCCTCCTCTTCCTCCTCCTCCTTCCAATTTTGGTTAAAGTGAAGTTACTGTCAGAAAGGAAGATAGCAGAGAGGGTTTCAATGTAGGAAGCACATTAATAAAGTGAACAAATCTAAATTAAAAGAAAACATTATCATTGTTTTACTAGATTATAAAATAACTTACCCAAAATTTCTCATGCAGTCTCACATTAAAAAATAAAGAAAATCTGAAGTAGGGGGGAAAAATGTACAAGACAATGCAACATCAGATTTTCATAGCATCATGTAATTTTATATGAAAGAGATAAATGCTGGTGGCATGCCTAGTATGAACAGTATATTTTGTCCCATTACATATTCATGATTTCAAAGTTAGCTGCTTGACAAGGTAATGAGTCCATAATAGGCAATCTCTTTCCTTGAAACCACTATTTCAAGTTGCCACTATTCTCCTTGAGATTACTTCTATTCAACATTTTCTACCCACTCTAAGCAGATGGCACTGCCTGTTTCTTTATAAAGGAAATATGAGCTTCTATGTGGGAATTCTCTCCAGTTCTGTCTTAATCTGCATGTACACCCATATTCCCATTTTTAATCTTCTGTGAATAAGCTCACATCTGTGTTCTTTCCAGGAACTTTTTCCATCTAAGACCTTCTTTATATCATAAACCAGTGGCTCTTCACTCCTCTCTTCCCTCTACTTACACACATTCTATCGTTCCCCTTCTTTTTACACTAAATCTCTATCAGTGTAACTCACTCTTTTCATTTATACCCAAGCTTTCCAAAAGAAGAACTGATATTTACTTATCATATTTTCCCACCTTCTCTAAGCACTTAAATCTCATTTCTAGATTTATAACTGAAACAGCTTCTACCATGGTTGACAATGATGTGGTAGTGCCAAAATTAATTAGATATCTTAGTTCATCTGGACAATCCTTATTTCTTGGTACCTAGACCATCACTTCTTTGATTGTTCTTTTCAAATGCTTTTGTCTGATGAAGGGCCAGACATCTAAATATTTCTGTTTTATTGCAGAAAGTGGGAGTGAAAGTGTCAGGATAGACATTGTCTTGAATCTCTAGACACTAAGCTCTGCCAAGCTTTCATGAAAGATAATGGTAAAAATATTTATTTCCAAGGTCACCTGGATACCCTTCTGAGCACAGTTTCAGGACCCATCAATTACAAGCCTGCATGTATACACTGTTCCTGCTGAATTCCAACCCCTCTTACTGTTTTAGAGGCAATCTTCACCAACGATCACTTTTTCCTTCCCTACTCCAGATGCACTATTGATTTGTCTATTTTATATCTCTCTGACTCCAATGGATACCTCAAAATCACGATGTGAAATGAAGTCATAATATCCTCTCCTTTCCCTTTCCTAACCCCTAAAAATATGATTACCTTGATAATTTTCATCTCTCAATGAAAAATACCAGACTCCACCTCTTCCATCAAGTAAGAAATGTAGAAGTGACTTTTAAATACTTTTAGTGATTTTTAAAAAATATTTATTTATTTGTTTATTTATTTATCTATTGGGGAGGGCAGAGAAAAGGAGAGAAGCCAACCCTGCTAAACATGGAACCTGACACAGGTTTGATCTCAGGAGCCTGACACAGGTTTGATCTCAGGACCCTGAGATCATGACCTGAGCCAAAATCAAGAGTCAGATGCTCAAGCAACTAAGCCACTCCTATACCCCTAGCTTTAGTGATATTCAGTGATTTTTCTTTCCAATATCTAAACACCCATTTTCATATCTCTAGTTGATATTATCTCTTCTATATTTTACCTATTCTCTTTACCATCACTACCTTTGACTACCCCCGCAATGAACCCTACCACCCCACACACACACCCAGGCTCCACATTTTTACATCAAAAGTCTTATTAGGACTAGTAATTACTAATGTTCCCTAATATTGCTACCATCAAATACAATTTTCACATTGTCATCATAATACTGCTCACTGAAAATCTTATGACATATGCCTGATTAAAATCCTTGATGGCAGTTTTCCTGGGTGGATCAGTTGGTTAAGCATCTGTCTTCAGCCCAGGTTGGGATCTCAGGGTCCTGGAATCAAGCCCCCCATCAGACTCCCTGTTGAGGTGGGAGTCTACTTCTCCCTCTCCCCCTGCCTCTTTCTCTCTTCCCTCTTTCTCTCCCTCTTGATCTTGCTCTCACTCTCTCTCTTTCAAAAAAACACATGAAATCTTTTTTTGTTGTTTAAATCCTTGATGGTTCCTTAAAAATTCTGAACTGTGAGTTATTTTGTATATATTGTATGCCTATTTTAAGCTATTGCTTGAATATCCCCAAACAATATCCTCTGACTCTGCTCTATGTAAAAAGATAAATGTGTTGTGTTTATTTTTCTTTTCTTCTTTGCTATTATAATATTTGTTTTTTATATATGAACAATGAATTAAATAGGAATTATTGTTTACAACTGTGTATTTCTCCACACACTACATGGTTATCTTTCATTGAATATTGTAAAGAAGAATATTGAACCCTGATTAACTTTTTATTATTTATAACGTGTTTCATCAAGATGTTTAAATTTTTAATTCCTCAAAATGAAAATTTGATTCTCTTCATGGTATATGTGGTCTAGTTTTTTTTAAAAAAATTTTTGTCTAACTATAGTAAACAAATTGTGTCTATGTTTTTAACCCAATAAAATATCTTTTTAATTATGCCTTGGATAGTTGTTTCCTTTGTAGCTTTTATTTCTTCTCAAAGGAAATTTTATTTTAATTTATCCTTCCATATATATTCTCTCTACTTATTTTCATCCATGTTCTCTGTGCTACAGCAGTCGGTCTTGACTTGTTCTTTATATCATTGTTTAATTTCCTCTTTTTCACTTCTATTCCCTATTTCCTCCAATGTGGTATTAACTCTGCCACTGAATTTTTGATTAATTTGCAATCCTTTATTTAGTTCAACCCTTTTTTTTTTTTCAAGATTTTATTTATTTGATAGACAGAGATCACAAGCAGACAGAGAGGCAGACAGAGAAAGAGGAGGAAGCAGGCTCCCCGAGAAGCAGAGAGCCCGATGCGGGGCTCGATCCCAGAACCCTGGGATCATGACCTGAGCTGAAGGCAGAGGCTTTAACCCACTGAGCCACCCAGGCACCCCTAGTTCAACCCTTTGATATGACATTTTATCTTTGAAATATATCTGTTTTGTGTTTGTTTTCACTTGTTTTATATTTTAGTAGTCACTTCTATCTTTATAGCTACTCTTTGATACAGACACAATGCATGTCTTCTTGCTTCTTTTCTGTTTTTTAAATGTTTATTTATTTGAGAGAGAAAGAGAGAGAGAGAGAGAGCAAAGGTGGAAGGGACAGAGGAAGAAGGAGAGAAAATCCCAAGCAGACCTCACACTGAGCACAGAGCCCAATGTGGGTCTTGATCTCATAACCCTGAGATCAGGACCTGAGCTGAAATCAAGAATTATATTCTTTCTTTTTTATTTTTTAAAGATTTTATTTATTTATTTGACAGACAGAGATCACAAGTAGGCAGAGAGGCAGGCAGAGAGAGAGAGGAGGAAGCAGGCTCCCCACTGAGCAGAGAGCCCAATGTGGGGCTCAATCCCAGGACCCTGGGATCATGACCTGAGCTGAAGGCAGAGGCTTTAACCCACTGAGCCACCCAGGCACCCCCCAAGAATTATATTCTTAGTCCACTGTGCCAACCAGGTGCCCCCTTACTTTTTATTGTATATATGATGCATTTTATAAAATTGTATGTTGTAACTTGCAAAATATTGTTTTTGTGAATATGCTATCCCTTAAGTCATCAGCATGTAAAAACTTTGTTTTTCCCTTCTGCATCTTCAATGTCATCTTATTTTTTTTTATCATGGTAATAGTTCTTAGATGAAGAATTATATTATTATAATTCTTAGATGAAGAATTATATTATTATAGTGGCTGTTGTCAAAACAATCTGTATTTCTTTTTTTTTTTAATAAAGATTTTATTTATTTACTTTTGTGACAGAGAGAGAGCAAATATGAGCAGGGGGAGAGACAGAGGGAGAAGTAGACTCCCACTGATCAGGTAACCCAATGCAGGACTTGATCCCAGGATCCTGGAATCATGACCTGAGTTGAAGGCAGACGCTTAAGTGACTGAGCCACCCAAGTGCCCCAATCTACATTTTTTAAACTAATGCTATTACTCTTGTGTCCTCAATGGGGAATGGTCAAATTGCCTTCACTTTGCCCAATTAACACTGTACAATATTAATTATAGAATTAAACCAATAATAATATAATTTTATTATAAATTTCCCCTAATTATTCCTTGATATGTAGAATTAATGGACAACATGACAAGTCAATCTTTGACTTTTTTTTTAAAGATTTTTAATTTATTTATCAGAGGAGGGGTAGAGAGAGTGAGCACAGGCAGACAGAGTGGCAGCAGAGGCAGAGGAAGAAGCAGGCTCCCTGCTGAGCAAGGAGCCCGATGCGGGACTCGATCCCAGGACGCTGGGATCATGACCTGAGCAGAAGGCAGCTGCTTAACCAACTGAGCCACCCAGGCGTCCCCAATCTTTGATTTTTGATAATATCATCAATTGGCTTTTTGTCTCTCAGGTCCAACCTTTTATTTTTATTTGAGCTTCTCAAATGGATGTATACAGAGAGTAATAAATCACAGATTTACTTAACATCAATGCCACTTATGGTAAACCATTTTTGGAACCATATCTCTATATGCCTCTTTCTACTTAATTCACTATTTTAGTAAGTGGAATTTACACAATATTTGAAAAATATGTTTTGTGTCCTTTATAGGATACACTATTATTTTAAGATACATCATTTTCTTTGTTTTCATAGAAACTGTGATAGAATGTTGGGAAATAATGTATCAAGAATGCTAATGAAGCATATTTTTTTTTGCTTCATAAGTATTTGGTAATAAAATGAATACAAGTATCTCAGTGCTACTTGGAAACAATTTACAAAGCTTTATAAAATTGCATTATTTTGAATTGATCTGAAAATAAGAGCAGACATTCATTCATTCAGCAAATGTTATTTCATGTTTTTAACAAGACATTCTTGTTTTCCTTTTAATCATTTATTCATACTTTTGACACTGTTGGGACAGAGGGGAAAATGGTCTTTTAATATAAGCATAGAGTATCACTTTCTCAGTAAAATTAAAAGGTTAGTATCTGCTAAATTCTAAAGACCATTCAATTAAGATGCCTTATGGGCAGATAATTCATCTTATAATTATTTTAAATGTCCAAACTTTGCTTAGGTATGGCTTCAATATAACTAGCATAGTGAATTCATTGCCCTTTAAATATCTCTATATGAAAGAAAAACTCAGTGAATTTTAAGTTCTAAAATTTGTAGAACATGATAGTTTGTAACAATAGTTTGCCATTCCCTGTCCATGATCCTTTAAGCTAAGAGGATTCCTGTAAATTGAGATTAACACAATAGTAGTCCTTATCGTGTCATGTTGTTTTGTGCTTTCTTTTCATTGGTACTATGGAATAATTTTGTTCAATATGAATAATAAATCTGTCCTATGTGTTTTCAAATATTTGCAATGCATTCAATTTTGATTTTCAATACTGTTTTTAGTTGCACCATTATCCAAGCTTGACTAAATATAATGTCTTTTGACACTAAAACTACAGGTAAGTTGTTGGTAATATAATTGTAATGCTAATGCTTACACTACATGTATTGCTGCATTATAGTCAGTAATAAAAGCATGTTGAAGTGTTGTGAAAACTCCTCATGCCTGCATTATGTTATGATCTTTGATAACCTTTATTTCTAGATGAAAGTAGTTTACAATACTGTATCAGCTATAATGAGCACCAATAAACAAGCTGCTTTGCCAAGGGCGAATATAATTCCAAGCAATAAAATTGAATCTATGACACTGTATCTTCTATTCTTCATTTCAGATTCATTAACCATTATGGAGATCAATCTCTTTGACACAGTACATTTCTAACCACATTTATGCCAGAATATGTACTCATTAGCATGTTTGAACTCCAAAGCTAAAATGACAGGGTTTCCCCCCTTGCTTTGTCACATCACACATAATTTGAAAAGCAAGCCTTGAGCATTCTGACAAGCACGTTGTTTAGGATACATTTCTTCTCTCTGTATACATGCATATATTTATGCACATCCTGTACATTTTATGATTTATGGTATACAAATGGAAAAATGACATTATTTGTAAATCTCTGAAAAATTTGGGTAAACCCAATGCTCTGAACAAACTATCTTTAAATAGTAGTCTTTAACAACATTACCGTATTTTTTTTCCCCAAATATAATTGTAAATTAACTTATACAAATGTGGATAGACAGATAGGTAGATATAGAATAAATTACTGGACATATTGCCTAAAGGTGTTGCTATTGACAGCTTCTTGGAAAGGTCATTTATTAAAATTTATAAGGTTTCTTGTAAGTGCAGTCACCCAGTTATGATCTTTACAGTTCCAAGATTATTTCCTTGACATAACATGTCACAATACATTTAATAATAAAGAACAAAGAAAGAATAAAATATCACCAAGGACATGTCAACATCAATCAAAAAATATATTCCCAGGCAATTAAAACTACCAAATTTCCTTTTCCCCTATATAGATTATTTTAGAGTTTTAAATGTCTGCTTTTTATAGAATATTGAATACATAAATGTGAATGTTTCATATATTTTTCCCAGCCTTGCATTATAATGGGATGAAGCTAACATTCAACTCTTCCTTGGAAGAAACAGGATGGCAGTTTTGAGGAGGAGTAGGTAGGCCAAGTGTCATTTGAACTGTGGGCAGTGGGAGAAAAAGGACAGGAATTTTTTTTTTTGCAAACCAAGAAGTCTACTTGGTATTTTTGTTTCAACAATAAAAATCCATATAAGTGATTTGATCTGGGAAGTGACATGATGGTTTTATTAAAAAAGAAAGAAAGAAAGAAAGAAAAAAGATCTGGCAAGTGCTTGGGGTGGTGGATATTGACAAGGAGATTAGTAAGGCACTGTTGCCTGATCCCAGAGACTGACTTTTAAGTGATGGGGAAGTTAGGAAAGGATGCTTGTGTTAAATATTTTATTAAAAAGGAGGGATTATCAAGGGATTTACCTTTGATACTTTTTATACAGGTTGATACTTTTTATTAGAAAAGCGGCAGGAAGTTTAGACTTAAGTTCAGTCCTAGACCTGTAACATATTAGCTGTATTATTGTACCAAGTTAGAAACTCTGTTGTAATTTTTAATACTTAAGATGGATTCTAATTCATGCATTCTTTTTCTCTACTCCAGATCCAGTGTTACACTAATCAAAATTTGGGCTCCTGAGGGACTAATGGAACTTTAACAACTGGATCAGTTACTAGAGTTGCTATTCAAAGAACTCCCCACTACCTGACAGGATTCAGAGCTCTAAGTCAGTTACATATTTGTTTCTCCATTGAACCGAGTCTATTAAGCCAGATAGGAGTTGCATTTTCAGTGTAGTATAGCTGTTTTAATTGTACATGGACTCACTTAATTCACATAATAACTCTTCAAGGCATGTTGGTCAACTATTCTCAATCCATTATGAAGTTACCCTTCATAATCACTGAGTCCAGATGTCCCGATGAAGGGTAACTAAGTTGGTGAGCTGCTTCTCACTAGGGATAGGAGACCTATTAAACTGCCAAGAGTAAACATTTCACTATTAGGAGTGTCAGAAATAGAAGAGAAAATATTATTTAGTTCCATGTCAAAATCAATCCCTTTCTTTTATCATGCTGCATGTTTGGAGAAAGAAAGCCTATTACTCCCGTAAGTTTTAAAACTGCAATTTAAAGATCAGGAGGACAGAGGAACAAAAGACTATTGAAAAAAGACTGTTCTGTCAGAAACAAAAGTGACAACAAAATGACTAGTAAATATATAAATAATTTCAGACATAAAATAAATGTTATAAATACTTCCAATTGGATAAAGTAGAAATTATGGCTAAAGGAAATATAATCTCAGTCACCAAACCATGTAAGAGTATATACTGAAACTCACCTCTGAAGTATAGTTGTTTCTTGGAATTAGAACTGTATTTTACAATTAAATAATGTTCTGTAACTACAAAATGATTTTATAGAACCTTATTTTATTTGATCCCCTCATTCTTTGAAACATATGTCTGATTTTATTATTTTGAAAATAATAAAACTGAATATCAAAAAGTTTTAATGATTTTTCCTTGGGTATGTGACTCACAAACATATCCATTGCTTTAAATCCTGGAGCTTCCCTATTGAAATGACCCATCTATTAATGATATGTCTATATGGGATTAGAATTGGAATAGGCTGAGAAATCAGTACAGTTGTACAAAAATGGAGCTTAGGGAAATTAAGCAATTTGTCCAAATTTATATATCAAGTTATTAACAACCTCAGATTAAGATTTAATTTAATTTAACTGATTTCTACTTTCAGAGTAGCTTTAGGGCAAATAAAATAAAATGTTACTTTATAAGTCAGTAACAAATTTAGAATTAATTTAACTAAAAGCTATAGATATAGATAATTATCTATTTATCCATCTATCTATCTAATTTATAAATGACCAAGCCAGTAACAAGGGATACAAGAAGTATCCTAGAATTACCTTAATGTTTTAAACTTGACCTCTTAAAGAGCAAAATGTTTCATGTAAAATGTGCACTTTGTAACCATTAGAAAGTACGTGCTTAGATAGGTTAGTATGTGACATTTATTATTTTAAATAATTAGCATAAAGCTAGACAAAGAGTACTGGTAGGATATAAATATTTAATTGCAAAGTTAAGTTACTTATACATGCCAAAATTTCAAAAATAAATAATGAAACCTTGTTTTGTTAAGAAGTCTTACAATCAACTAATAGGCTTAACCAAAATGATCCAGAGATACAGGAAACCAAACAATAATTGGCTTACAAAATCTCTGGTGAGTATACTTGTCAGCAGGTACACCAATCATGTACGAGGTCATTATACTGTTTTCATTAGTTTAAATGCACCAATTAGTATTTTCTTTCAAACTCACCTTCAGAGAAATAAAACTAGAAATTTCTAGCAAGTTAGAGGTTTATAAGATTGTGTTAAATGTCAAGTGTCTTTTTCTACCTCCTTTTCCCACTGTCCATATTCAGCTTTCAGTCATTTCCCCTTTGTTTTTAGTTTTGTTTAGTTTTCTGGCAAATGAAATATCTTATAATTTCTGTTGAGGGGCTAATTTTTGGATTCCAGTCCTGACGTGTTTTATAACTAGTGTAGTATTAAGAGAATTTTGTTAATCAAATGTGTCTGCCTTCTCTATGTCACATATGATTTCTCCCTGAAGGGGAGGTTGGGGGTGGGAAGGCAAAATGCCCGAATGCTGACTTTGGAAGGAGAAACCTTAATGTGCTGCCTGATCCCTCACTCTCTTTCTCTGATGAGTGTGAAAGCATGGGATCTAGTCCTGGAACTCAGTATTATGAAAACCTTTCTTACACAGAAAAGGCTATCTTCTCAATACCTACTTTATCAATGATAAGAGTACTAACCTTGTCCTCAGCAGCTTTAGTTACTTAACACATTTCTCAGTTGCAGAAAATTGGATCAATTTGGATGAGTATTCATATTTAAAAAGAAAAACAACAACAGTACTTATTGGGCCCTTTGAACACATATTTGCTGCATTGATCTGTGTGCTTGATCTGCATTGATCTGCATTGATCTAGACATAGAACATAAAATTTATGGAACAAAATATAAATGGAGTGGCTGAGGTTTCTCATGAGACTAAGACCTTGAACTAGGGCATGTTATCAGGGAGCTTTGATGTTAATAGTTTATACAGGCCTAAATTGGGTCAAGGGACTGAATTTGCTTTATGAAAGAAGCTCGTTCACTATTGCTGCATAGGTCAATGGCTTGTAAACCTTAGATCACATACAATAGTGACCTTACCAGTTCACCATAGCTTATGCCAGCCTTTTCACTGGAAAGTAACCAAACTCATGGAATAGGGGGGTGCATCTGATGGTTCCAGTGCAAAGTTGCAGGGATTAACAAAGGTATGAAATCACTCATGTGTCAGGTAAAGGTGCAACTGTCCTATGGATGTTAGCATACTCAATGACCAAGGGATCCTCTGACAAATTCTGACAAAGTAAGGTACAGGTGCTAGACTACCTAGCCATAGTTAGCAAACACTGGGCATCCACACGAATGGTCTTAGCTACATTGTTGACAGTTTGAGCTGGGATTTTCAACTTTATAAGCCTGGTTTTGCTAAATCAGATGCAAACCTTATTATGTCAATGAGGACAGTGAATTACTTTAGCAGAGAGTAGACCAGGAAAAGTTTTGTATATAGTGGTAGCTGAAACCAGGGGAGATAGTCTTTATTATACTTGTCTTTTGGAGTCACTTGGGTGGCTCAGTCAGTTAAGCATTTGATTCTTGATTTCAGCTCAGGTCATGATCTCAGGGTCATGAGATCGAGCCCTGCATCAGGCCCTGTGCTGGACAAGGAGCCTGCTTAAGATTCTCTCTCCCTCTTTCCCCATTCCCTTTGGCTCATGTTCTCACTTTTTTCCTCAGGAAAAGGAAAGAAAGAGAGAGAGAGAAAGAAAGAAAGAAAGAAAGAAAGGAAGAGGAAAGAAGGAAGGAAGGAAGGAAAGATGGAAGTAGGGAATGAAGGAATGCCTTTTGGACATTACACTGTAGAACACTATTTCTTCATTTAAAATCTTAGCATATAGGGAGGAGGAGTCAAGATGGTGGAGGAGTAGCAGGCTGAGATGACATCAGGTAGCAAGAGATCAGTTAGATAGCTTATCAAACCATTGCGAACACCTACAAATCCAACAGAAGATCAAAGAGAAGAAGGGAAACAATTCTAGAAACAGAAAATCAACCACTTTCTGAAAGGTAGGACCAGTGGAGAAGTGAATCCAAAGCTACGGGAAGATAGACCGTGGGGGGAGGGATCAGCTCCCGGCAATCAGCAGAACAACAGAGCACAAAATCCAGGACTTTTAAAAGTCTGCTCCACTGAGGGACATCACTCCAGAGGCTAAACCAGGATAAAGCATGGCTCCAAGTCCCGCGGGGTCACAGAAGGATCGGGGGTGTCTTAGTGTCGCAGAATTTGCAGGTATTAGAGTAGGAAGATGGCTATAGAGACAGAGCCGAAGAGTGAGCTCTCTCAGGGTTACCTTGAACCATAATCCATGGCACAGGCCACTGCTCTGTGAGTGAAGTCCCCATAAGATCCAGGGAGACACCCCCCGAGGGAGCTCAGGGATCTGCAGGATTTGGAGACTCCAGACGGAGCTGTGTGCCAGAGACAGAGACGCTTAGTCACAGGATGGGTGAGCTTGGAGCAGGGAGGCCAGGGAGAGGGGAGTGATTGAGTGCATTTCTCTGAGGGTGCACTGAGAAGCAGGGCCCCAAGCCCTCAGCTCCTCCAAGCAAGAGATTGGGAGGCCGCCATTTTCATTCCCATCCTCCAGAACGCTATGGAAAGCGTTCAGGGAACAAAAGTTCCTGAAAGCAAACCTGAGCGGATTACTTAGCCTGGCCCCTGGTAAAGGCAGTGCAATTCCGCCTCTGGGGAACACACTTGAGAATTACTACAACAGTCCCCTTCCCCAGAAGATCAACAAGAAATCCAGGCAAGACCAATGTTCACTTACCAAGAACAGAGGAATTCCAGAGGAAGAAAAGCAAAGCATGGAATTCATGACTCTCTCTTCTTAGTCTAGTAGTTAATTATTTTTTTTAATTTTTTATCTTCTGCTAAATATTTTTTTAACTTTTACCCTTTCTCTTTTAACATTTCTAACTAGTTTATCTTAGCAATACCTTTCATTAAAAAAAATAATAATAATAAAATTTTTGAACCTTCATTATTACAGTCATATTTTTTTGGGGTTCCCTCGGAGGGGTGGAGGTGACCGGACCAGCCGGAGGCCCCTTCCCGGGGCTGAGCGGGATGGCGAGTGTCGAGAACCCGGACGCACCAACGGACGACACCAGGCTCGGGGGATCTGTCGAAGCAGGATCTCACTTTATTGTGCGGGGGTACACCTTATATAGAGCAGCAGAAGGGAAGTAAGGACAGAGGGGGAAGAGCCAATAAGATCGGGCGAGAGGAGGAAGTGCCATAGGTTTCAGGAACCGAAACTGTGAAATTGGCGCCTTGTTGGCCAGAAGAGATGGCAAGCCGGCGCCATCTTTATTCTGGGCCGCACCCTGTGGAGGCACCTCTAGTTATGTGCCTTATATTTCCCCCTTTTGTTTTTGTAGGCATGACTTCTGTCTTAGGTTGCCAGTGACAAGACAACAGGCTTACCCGTCATTGAGGGTCATACAGCATAGGTATGTCCTCTGTCTTAGGTTGCTCTGTGTCTCTCATTGGTCTTACCCGTCACTGAATATCATGCTGCTACGGGGGGGGCATCTCCTTTAAGGCCTGTCTTAGGTTGCCCCAACCGATATGGGGTCTTACCCGTCATTGGCCAATAAAGATTAATGATAGATTTCTTCATCATGGGTGGCCAGTCTCTGGTAATGTACTTGAACATTCATTAACTGAATGGCTTCCATCCTTTTTTGTATAAATTGAGTTAGCTTATTGATAAGGCAGGGGCCAAAGGAAACAACAAGGAGCAGAATAAAGAGGGGGCCCAGAAGAGGGGGGAAGTATGGGAGAAGGCCACCAAAGCCGGTCCCGAACGGACTGTTCCACATCTCGCAACGCCTCTTTTCCAGGTCTTCTTGTAGTTTTCTAATTTTATCTTGAACTATGCCCGATTTGTTGGCATAGAAGCAGCATTCCTCCTGCAAAAACAAGCACATGCCTCCCTTTTCGGCAGTTATTACTGCAGAAGACATCGTCAATGCGTCCGAGATCTAGGTTAGAGGGATTATCAGCAAGGGGTGGCGCCCAAAGACAGGAGGTATTAGGGGAGAGGGGGGAAATATATATGTTGGGTCGGGGCGGTAGAAGCTGACATGATGAGGGGAGTAGGGATAATGAGATATTGTTGACTAAAATGGCCAGGGCCAGAAGAGGCCCATTCTTAAGGCATAGCCAGCAGTTCTCAGGTAAGATTAGGGGGTGATAGACAGGAGGTTCTTGGCTCTTGATCATAATTTCAATCCTGCGCATACAATTGCATTGCGGGTTTGATCTTGGGGCCCGCCCCATCAGATACTCCTATGGGCGCCATGGAGTTGAAGCAGACATCCTGCCCTGGGGTGCCATAACAAGGGGATGGCATCGAGTTGCTGCCGGCCCCCGTATCGCTGGGTGAGTTTGTCCCCCGCTTTGTGTACCAGTATGTTTTGTTATCAAAAGAGCATTGTTGGGCAGTGTCTGTGTAGCAAGCAGTGTGGAGTGAGGGATGGAATGTGGAGCATGGGCAAGGCAGTTCTTGTGATGTAGGGACGGTTCTGGGAGCATTCCAACAAACGTATGAATTTACGGCCCCAAGGCAATTATTTCCATCTAGAGATGTTAGTATAAGGGCAACGAACTTACCTAGCATGAGATTTTTGATCGGTTCCCTGTATTCCCCGGAGCAGGGCCTTGGCTTTACCTGGGTCGCCGAGTCCCGCAATAGTGACTTGTGCATGAGCCAGTAGGGTCAGGAGCATTGATAATATCATCTTTAGACTGTAGATCTGTGGGTCAGATAGGGAGAAAAGGTTCCTCAGAGAGTTGTGGGGTCTCTGGGTCTGGGTTATTGTTGTTTTCTGGGGCTGGGAGGTATTTGATGTCTCGTGCGGGCACCCAAATAGGCTTCTTTTCTTCCAGGGGGAATATGCATCCAAACCCTCTACCTGTAGTGAGGAGGGGGTCAGGTCCCCTCCAATACCCAGTCAGGGGGTCTTTCCATCTGACCGATATTGAGGTATAAGGGGTTATGCGGACCAGTGTCTTTGGAATGCTGTCAAATGATCGCATTTTGAAAAATTTAAAATATTAAGGGTGAACAGTGCCCTTTTGAGTTGATCATTTGGGGGAAGGGATTCCCCCTTTTGTTTTTGTAATTGGTCTTTGAGGGTACGGTTTTGTCTTTCCACAATGGCTTGTCCTCGAGGGTTATAAGGAATGCCGGTGGAGTGGGAGATGTTCCATTCTGAGAGGAAGGTTTTAAAGGTTGTGCTAGTAAAGCAAGGACCATTATCAGTTTTAATTTGTTTGGGGAGTCCTAGAGTGGCAAAACATTGTAAGAAATGGCTGACAGCATGTTTAGTCTTTTCGCCGGCATGGGCAGTTGCCTAGAAAGCATGTGAACATGTGTCAACGGACACGAAAACAAATTTAAGTTTACCAAAGGAGGGGTAATGGGTTACATTTGTTTGCCAGAGGTGATTGGGGTGTAGCCGCCTAGGATTGCACCCCGGCCCCTGGAGTGGGGGAACTTGTAGGAAAGGTTGGCAGGATTTGCAGGTTCGAATGATTTTTTTGAGATTTTTAATGGGTACCTGGGAGAAGCGTTGGTGGAGTCCCCTCCAATTGGTGTGTGTAAGTTTATGGAAGTGAGCAGCCTCTTCTACAGAGTAACATTGGGGAGTAGATGCAAGTTGGTCGGCTAAGGAGTTACCTTGGGATAGGAAACCCGGAAGTCCTTGGTGTCCCCTGAGATGTTGAACGTATATTTGGTTGGTTCTTTGTTTTAGGAGGGTTCGGGTTTGGATCATAAGTGGGGTGATGGGGTTAGAATCTAGTTTGATGTGAGCGTCGATTAGGTTGGGTAGGAGGTTTACCACATAGAGGCTGTCAGAAAATAAATTGAGGGGACCCTTGGTGGTGGAAAGGGCTAGGACCACAGCATAAATCTCTTTAAATTGTGCGGACCCCAGGACCAGGTGGATGAGAGATTTCTGAGGGATAGGGGTTCTATCAGTATCAGAGTGAGGGGGGAAGATCACTACTGAAGCTCCTACTTTTCCTCCATCTGTAAAGGCTGTATGAAAGGATGGATCTGCTTGGGTGATGAATAGCATGGGGATCTTCCACTGCAGCTTACCGAAGGAATTCATCCATTTATAAGGCCCATAATAGCAAACTATATTTCCGGAGAATCCTTCTAAGGCTATGGCCACCCTAGCATTATTGCGTTGGAGCCATGTGAAGTCCTGAGTTCGGTAGGGAATAACAATGCTACTTGGATCCTATCCAAATAAATGGAGCGAATTGTTTCTCCCTTTCATGATGCAGTCAGCGAGTTGGTCAGTCGCCGCGTATACTCTCAGGGTGCCCCCCACTGAAAGGTGGATCCATTGAATGGGTTCTCTTTGTTGGGCTAATAGCGCTGTCATTAGGGATTCCCCAGGGAAAACATATAGAATTAAGGGCACGGAGGGAGTGAATCGCTTTAAGGTAGATTTATCAATGGCCCGTTGGACCTCATTGAGTGTTTGGATATGTTCTGTGTTTAGAATGATATCAGATGAATGATTTGAGCCCTTGGGTAGGTCAAATAGAGGGGTGAGTTTCTGAGTAGAAATAGAGATCCATAGCCCCATCCAATTTATTTCACCAAGTAGTTTTTGTAACTGAGGTAGGGTGTACGAGGGTTGAATGTTTAATTGGGGTGTGATCGGGGACACTGTATCCAAGGAGAGTAAGGATCCAAGGATTTTAAAAGGGGGGATCCTTTGGATCTTTTCAGGGGCCACCTTGAAATTATGGTGGGCCAAAATAGAGAGGCATTCGGTAGTGAGGAGGTCAAGCTGAGAGCGGTCAGGCGCTCCTAGGATAATATCATCCATATAGATGTAAAATAGAATGTCTGGGTTTCTGAAAAATGATGTAAAAATCTGGGCTAATATGTTCTGGCAGATTGATGGACTATTAGCCATCCCCTGGGGGAGGACCGTCTATTCAAACCTCTGATCGGGCCCGGAGAAATTAAGAGCGGGCAGGGAAAAGGCGAACTTTCCCATATCATCAGGGTGGAGGGGAATGGAGAAGAAACAATCCTTTATATCAATGGTGGTAATAAAATTGTTGGATGGAATGGCTGGAATCCATGGAAGTCCCCTTTGGGGGGTTCCCAAGGGGACCATTTTATTGTTGACCTGTCGCAGGTCCTGTAGTAATCTCCATGTACCATTGGGTTTTTTGATAACGAAAATGGGTGAGTTCCAAGGGCTAAGGGACTGGCGTATATGTCCTAGGTCGAGCTGTTGCTGCACTAAGTAATGGAGTTGTTGTAGTTTGTGAGAAGGGAGAGGCCACTGCTCCACCCAAATGGGAGGTCCCTCTTTCCAGGTAATCTTAGGGTCCTGGGGCAGGGCAGTGGCCTTTAGGATTGGGGGGACTGATACCTTTGCCTAATGCTCTCAAGATAGGGGTCCTCTCGGTAATTAGGATGGGAGTCCCTTCCTTCCTGGAACTGCTGTTGGTATTCTTCCTCATCTAGTACATCATCAAAGAAGGCCTTATGGTCAGTAGTAATGAAGGCCTCCATTGCCCCTAGAATATCTTGACCAAGTAGGTTAGCGGTGAGGCCAGGGGCCACTAGGGGGCGAATCTGTCCTCTGTTGCCATCTGGATCTACCCAACATAACGGGTTAGCAGTCTCATAAGAGCTGGCCTGGCCTCCTACCCCCAGTAGGGGAGGGCCGGGGACAAGTTTCCAAGAAGGGGGGACTTCCTCTTGCCTGAGGACAGTGCGTTCAGCACCTGTATCAATGAGGCATTTAAAGGACTTGTCTCCGATGGTAAGACGCATTTTGGGGCGGAGGCCTGGGACCAAAGGAACTGTCCAATGAGCCTTGACAGGTGTTTTCCCCTTGTTAAACGGGGATGGGGATTGCCCTGATTGGAGTTTAAAGGTTTGCCTTGGATATCAAACTTAGATCTACAATCCTTGGCCCAATGGAACCCCTTCCTACATTTAGGACATGGTGTTCGGGGCGTATCAACAGGTTGTGGGGAGCTTGGTTTGCGCCCTAGGGGGCAGTTTCTCTTAAAATGCCCCTCTTGCCCACAGCCAAAGCACAGGCGGGGAAGGTTGGCCTGGTGGGGCTGCAATGATGCCTGCTGCATTACACACACTAGCGTCTCAAGGCTGTCCTGTTGATGCTCTCTTAAGGCTGCCGCCATAGCTCGCGCCTGATGCAATGTGGACCCAATGTCTTTTGTAGCAATAACCCAGCGGTCCATAGATCTTTCTTTTAGGCCAGCACAGGCCATCTTATAATCTCGGGTCATTCCTTCCCATACTGCCATTCTGACGAAATGGTCTCTGAGATCCCCAGGGGGCATCTTTTTCTTAACGGATTTCTCCACCCAATCAATGAAAGAGGGCAAATCTTCGTTAGTTTTTTGGTGTAACCCTGCTATTGGTGACTCAGAAGGCCCCTCCTCAAGTTTGCTCCAAGCCGCGAGCCCAGCAGCTCAGATTTGGTCCTGGTAAGGGGGGGGGATGGCTGCCTGTTGGGTTCCGGAGGCATACTTACCATTAGTCCCAACAAGCATTCCCATAGTTATAGGGATGGCTGGATTGGCTCGGGCATTTCTTTCTGCAATCTGCTGACATTCCTCTTTATATAAGGCTGTCCACTTTATATATAGGGCCCCCGGAAGAACGGCCCTAGCTAGTGACCGCCAGTCTGCCGCCGTACATGGGGAATGGGCCAGACCTCAGAGGATGGTTTCTTTCCAGGGCGCGTTGGGCCCATCCTCCAACACTGCCTTTTTGAGCTCCTTAAGGTCCCCAGGCTCCCATGGGTACCATGGACCTGGACGGTTGCCTCCTGGGTTAACATTAACAGGGAAGAGAGAACAACTGGAGGGCTCAGGGGAGGTATGTTCTGGAGGGGGGGACAATAAGGAGGTGGAGGAGTGGGTGCTGACGGTTGAATAAAGGGGTTAGTGGAAGGGGGGCGCGCAGGGGGGCCCTCAGCCAGAGATCTGGGTTGGAGGTCCGGGGGCCAAGGAGCCGCGTCAAAGGGATCTAGCGAGGGGTAGAACCTCTTTGGTTTAACAGGGGGGTCGTTTTTAGAAGAGGACTGCCCCATAACTTATGGGGGTACACTCACCCGTTGACCGATTGGCCCGTCAGCGAGAAGAGCGAGGTTCCTCACATGGGGCACCAGTTGTTGGGGTTCCCTCGGAGGGGTGGAGGTGACCGGACCAGCCGGAGGCCCTTTCCCGGGGCTGAGTGGGATGGGGAGTGTCACGAACCCGGACGCACCAACGGACGACACCAGGCTCGGGGGATCTGTCGAAGCAGGATCTCACTTTATTGTGCGGGGGTACACCTTATATAGAGAAGCAGAAGGGAAGTGAGGACAGAGGGGGAAGAGCCAATAAGATCGGGCGAGAGGAGGAAGTGCCATAGGTTTCAGGAACCGAAACTGTGAAATTGGCGCCTTGTTGGCTGGAAGAGACGGCAAGCCGGCGCCATCTTTATTCTGGGCCGCACCCTGTGGAGGCACCTCTAGTTATGTGCCTTATAATATTTTACCCTTCATTGTATCTAACTTTATTTTTTGTACATACATAGGGTTTTTCTTCTAAAAAAAAATTGGGGTACAACTTCTTCTAATAGATCAAAATATATCCTAAATCTAGCTCCAGACTTGTTCTAGTCTTCAGCCTGAGCATATTCTCTCCACTTTATTTTTCTTTATTCTCCCAACCAACTTACTTTATCAACTCCTTTTTTAGAAATTAAAAATTTTTTTTTCCTCTTCGACCTCTGCCGCAGCAACATCTTCCTTGGAACAACGCAAAGAAGCCATCCAGATGGCCAACAGACACATGAAAAAGTGCTCCATATCACTCGGCATCAGGGAAATACAAATCAAAACCACAATGAGATACCACCTCACACCAGTCAGAATGGCTAAAATCAACAAGTCAGGAAATGACAGATGCTGGCGAGGATGCGGAGAAAGGGGAACCCTCCTACACTGTTGGTGGGAATGCAAGCTGGTGCAGCCACTCTGGAAAGCAGCATGGAGGTTCCTCAAAATGTTGAAAATAGAACTGCCCTATGACCCAGCAATTGCACTATTGGGTATTTACCCTAAAGATACAAACGTAGTGATCCAAAGGGGCACGTGCACCCGGATGTTTATAGCAGCAATGTCCACAATAGCCAAACTATGGAAAGAACCTAGATGTCCATCAACAGATGAATGGATAAAGAAGATGTGGTATATATACACAATGGAATACTATGCAGCCATCAAAAGAAATGAAATCTTGCCATTTGCGACAACATGGATGGAACTAGAGCGTATCATGCTTAGCGAAATAAGTCAAGCAGAGAAAGACAACTATCATATGATCTCCCTGATATGAGGAAGTGGTGATGCAACATGGGGGCTTAAGTGGGTAGGAGAAGAATAAATGAAACAAGATGGGATTGGGAGGTTGACAAACCATAAGTGACTCTTAATCTCACAAAACAAACTGAGGGTTGCTAGGGGGAGGGTGTTTGGGAGAAGGGGGTGGGATTATGGACATTGGGGAGGGTATGTGCTTTGGTGAGTGCTGTGAAGTGTGTAAACCTGGTGATTCACAGACCTGTACCCCTGGGGATAAAAATATATGTTTATAAAAAATAAAAAATTTAAAAAAAATTTTTTTTTCTTCTTTATAGGCATAGTCCATCCCTTCATTGTGTTTACCCTTATATATGTTTTTCATTCTTTAAAATTTTGGGAGGTAATTTCTTCTATGAGACCAAAATACTCGCAAAATTAAGTGGGTGGCCCTGTTCTAATCACCAGTCTCATATATATATATATATGAAAAAAATAAAAAAGAATATATATATTCTGTTTTATATTTTTTCATATATTTGGTTTCTTTTTCTATTTTTTTTCTGAACTTCTTTTTATCCCCTTTCTCCCCCTCATAATTTGGGGTCTCTTCTGATTTGGTTAAAGCACATTTTCCTGGGGTCTTAGCCACCCTTTTAGTATTTTATTTGCTCCTTCATATATTCTTATCTGGACAAAATGACAAGGCAGAAAAATTCACCACAAAACAAAGACAAAAACAAGAGGCAGTACCAAAGGCTAGGGACCAAGTGAATATGGACATTGGTAATATTTCAGATCTAGATTTCAGAATGAAGATTCTCAAGGTTCTAGGCAAGCTCGAAAGAGGCCTGGAAGATATTAGAGAAACCCTCTCCGGAGAGATAAAAGTCCTTTCTGGAGAAATAAAAGAACTAAAATCTAACCAAGTTTAAATATAAAAAGCTATTAATGAGGTGCAATAAAAATTGGAGGCTCTTACTGCTAGGATGAATGAGGCAGAAGAATTAGTGTTATAGAATACCAATGACAGAGAATAAAGAAGCTGAGCAAAAAAGAGACAAACAAACAGTGGACCATGAGGGAAGAATTTGAGAGATAAGGGACACCATGAGATGAAACAACATTAGAATAATTGGGATTCCAGGAGAAGAAGAAAGAGAGAGGGGAACAGAAGGTATGTTAGAGAGAATTATTATAGAGAATTTCCCTCATATGGCAAAGGGAACAAGCATCAAAATCCAGGAGATGCAGAGAACCCCCCCTCAAAATCACTAAGAATATGTTCACACCCCATCACCTAATAGTAAAATTTACAAGTCTTAGAGACAAAGACAAAATCCTAAAAGCAGCCCAGGAAAAGAAGTCTGTAACATACAATGGTAAAAATATTAGACTGGCAGCAGACTTATCCACAGAGACCTGGCAGGCCAGAAAGAACTGGCATGATATATTCAGAACACTAAACAAGAAAAACATGCAGCCAAGAATACTATATCCAGCTAGGCTATAATTGAAGCTTCCAGGACAAACAAAAACTAAAAGAATTTGTAATCCCCAAATCAGCTCTATAGGAATATTGAAAGTGGTCCTCTAAGGAAAGAGAGCCTAGAAGTAGTAGGTCAGAAAGGAACAGAGACAATATACAGGAACAGTCGCCTTACAGGTAATATAATGGTACTAAATTCATATCTCTCAATAGTTACCTTGAATGTTAATGGGCTAAATGCTCCAATCAAAAGACACAGGGTATCAGAATGGATTAAAAAACAAACAAACAAATAAACAAACCTTAATATGCTGTCTACAAGAAACTCATTTTAGACCCAAAGACACCTCCAGATTTAAAGTGAGGGGGTGGAAAAGAATTTACCATGCTAACGGACATCA
The DNA here is from genome assembly GCF_011764305.1 of Mustela putorius furo. Lineage (NCBI taxonomy): Eukaryota > Metazoa > Chordata > Mammalia > Carnivora > Mustelidae > Mustela > Mustela putorius. Next base: position 5,718,023 of record NW_025421305.1, read on the forward strand.
GAAGAAAGCTGGGGTGGCAATCCTTATACCAAATCAATTAGAATTTAAGCCAAAGACTATAATAAGAGATGAGGAAGGACAATATATCATACTCAAAGCATTGGTCCAACAAGAAGATCTAACAATTTTAAATATCTATGCCACTAAAATGGGAGCAGCCAACTATATAAACCAATTAATAACAAAATCAAAGAAACACATCAACAATCATACAATAATAGTAGCGGACTTTAACACTCCCCTCATTGAAATGGACAGGTCATCCAAGCAAAAGATCAACAAAGAAATAAAGGCCTTAAATGACACACTGGACCAGTTGGATATCACAGATATATTCAGAACATCCCATCCCAAAGCAACAGAATACACATTCTTCTCTAGTGCACATGGAACATTGTCCATAATAGATCACATCCTGGGTCATAAATCAGGTCTCAACCCATATCAAAAGATTGGGATCATTCCCTGCACATTTTCAGACTACAATGCTCTGAATTTAGAACTCAAACACAAGAGGAAAGTTGGAAAGAACCCAAATACATGGAGACTAAAGAACGTTCTTCTAAAGAATGAATGGGTCAACCAAGAAATTGAAGAAGCATTGAAAAAATTCATGGAAACAAATGATAATGAAAACACAATGATTCAAAATCTGTGGGACACAGCAAAGGTAGTCCTGAGAGGAAAATATATAGTGGTACAAGCCCTTCTCAAGAAACAAGAAAGGTCTCAAATACACAACCTAACGCTACACCTAAAGGAGCTGGAGAAAGAACAACAAAAAACGCCTAAACCCAGCAGGAGAAGAGAAATCATAAAGATCAGAGCAGAAATCAGTGAAATAGAGACAAAAACAAACAAACAAACAAACAACAACAAAAAAAACCTAGATAATACAAAACTAGGAACTGGTTCTTTGAAAGAATTAATAAGAATGATAAGCCCCTGGCCAGACTTATCAAAAAGAAAAGAGAAAGGACCCAAATTAATAAAATCATGGATGAAAGAGGAGAGATCACAACCAGCACAAAAGAAATACAAACAATTTTAAGAACATACTATGAGCAACTCTACGCCAACAAATTTGACAATCTGGAAGAAATGGATGCATTCCTAGAGACATAAAAACTACCACAACTGAACCAGGAAGAAATAGAAAACCTGAACAGACCCATAACCAGTAAGGAAATTGAAACAGTCATCAAAAATCTCTAAACAAACAAAAGTCCAGGGCCAGACAGCATCCCAGGGGAATTCTACCAAACATTTAAAGAAGAATTAATTCCTATTCTCCTGAAACTGTTCCAAAAAATAGAAATGGAAGGAAAACTTCCAAATTCATTCTATGGAGGACAACATCACCTTGATCCCAAAACCAGACAAGGATCACATCGAAAAAGACAATTACAGACCAATATCCTTGATGAACACAGATGCGAAAATTCTCACCAAAATACTAGCCAATAGGATTCAACAGTACATTAAAAGGATTATTCACCATGGCCAAGTGGGATTTATTCCAGGGCTGCAGGATGTTTGGTTTAACATCCACAAATCAGTCAATGTGATACAACACATTAATAAAAGAAATAATAAGAACCATATGATACTCTCAATAGATGCTGAAAAAGCATTTGACAAAGTGCACCATCCCTTCCTAATCAAAACTCTACAAAGTGTACGGATAGAGGGCACATGCCTCAATATTATCAAAGCCATCTATGAAAACCCACCACAAATATCATTCTCAATGGAGAAAAACTGAGAGATTTTCTGCTAAGATCAAGAACATGGCAGGTATGTCCATTATCACCACTGCTATTCAACATAGTACTAGAAGTCCTAGCCTCAGCAATCAGGCAACAAAAAGAAATTGAAGGCATCCAAATCGGCAAAGAAGAAGTCAAACTATCACTCTTTGCAGATGATATGATACTATATGTGGCAATATAAAATCAATACACAGAAATCAGTTGCATGTTTTTATGCCAACAACAAGACACAGGAAAGAGAAATTAATGAATCAATCCCATTTATAATTGCACCCAACACCATAAGATACTTAGGAATAAATCTAACCAAAGAGGCAAAGAATCTGTACTCAGAAAACTATAAAGTACTCGTGGAAGAATTTGAGGAAGACACAAAGAAATGGAGAAATGTTCCATGCTCCTGGATTGGGAGAACAAATATTGTAAAAATGTCTATTCTACCTAAAGCAATCTACACATTTAATGCAATCCCTATCAAAGTCCCATCCATTTTTTCCAAAGAAATGGAACAAATAATCCTAAAATTTATATGGTACCAGAAAAGACCTCGAATAGCCAAAGGAATATTGAAAAATAAAGCCAAAGTTGATGGCATCACAAGTCCAGACTTCAAGCTCTATCAAAAAGCTGTCATCATCAAGACAGTATGGTACTGGCACAAAAACAGACACATAGATCAATGGAACAGAAAAGAGAGCCCAGAAATAGACCCTCAACTCTAGGTCAACTAATCTTTGACAAAGCAGGAAAGAATGTCCAATTGAAAAAAGACAGCCTCTTCAACAAATGGTGTTGTGAAAATTGGACAGCCACATGCAAAAAAATGAAACTGGGTCATTTCCTTATACCACAGAAGAAAATAGACTCAAAGTGAATGAAGGATGTCAGTGTGAGAAAGGAATCCATCAAAATGCTCAAGGAGAACACAGGCAGCAACCTCTTTAACCTCAGCTGCAGCAACTTCTTCCTAGGAACATCGCCAAAGGCAAGGTAAGCAAGGGGATAAATGAACTATTGGGATTTCATCAAGATCATAAGCTTTTGCACAGCAAAGGAAACAGTTAACAAAACCAAAAGACAACTGACAGAATGGAAGAAGATATTTGCAAAAGGCATATCATAGATAAAGAGCTAGTATCCAAAATCTATAAAGAGCTTAGCAAACTCAACACCCAAAGAACAAATAATCCAATCAATTTCTTGATTGTAGGACATCAACAGACGACACGAACAGACATTTCTGCAAAGAAGACATTCAGATGGCCAACAGACACATGAAAATATGCTCCACATCACTCGGCAACAGGGAAATACAAATCAAAACCACAATGAGCTACCACTTCACACCAGTCAGAATGGCTAAAATTAACAAGTCAGGAAATGACAGATGCTGGTGAGGGTGCAGAGAAAGGGGAACCTTCCTACCCTATTGGTGGGAATGCAAGCTGGTGCAACCACTCTGGAAAACAGCATGGAGATTCCTCAGAAAGTGAAAATAGAGCTATTCTATGACCCAGCAATTGCACTACTGGGTATTTACCCTAAAGATAGAAATGTAGTGATCAGAAGGGGCATGTGTTCTAAAATATTTATAGCCTCAATGTCCACAATAGCCGAATGGAAAGAACCTAGATTTCCATCAACAGATGAATGGATAAAGAAGAGTGGTATATATATACAATGGAATACTATGCAGCCATCAAAAGAAATGAAATCTTGCCATTTGCAATGGCATGGATGGAACTAGAGGTTATTATGCTTAATGAAATAAGTTAATCGGAGAAAGACAACCATCATATGATTTCCCTGATATGGGGAAGTGATGATGCATTGTGAGGGGTTTGGGGGGTAGGAAAAGAATAAATGAAACAAGATGGGACTGGGAGGGAGACAAACCATAAAGGACTCTTAATCTCGCAGAAAAAACTGAGGGTTGCTGGGGAGGGGGGTTGAGAGAGGGTGGTGGGGTTATGGACATTGGGGGAGGGGTGTGTGCTGTGGTGAGTGCTGTGAAGTGTGTAAACCTGCCAATTCACAGACCTGTACCCCTGGGGCTAAAAATACATTGTATGATTATAAAAAACTAAAAAAAAAAAAACTAAAAAAAAAAAGAAGATAAAGCATTTTAGAGATGAACATTAAAATTTCTGAAAATAATTGCTCAAAAAAAAAAAAATCTTGGCATATATCTGTAGCACCTGTGAATAGAGTGGGGTCAGGTTGGCTCTGCATTTGTTTATAGAATAAAACAATGATCTTAGAAGGTGGAATTCTTAGGCATAATATATGACATACAAAATGGTACTGGTTACAGTCATCACCATACTTCCTTCTCCTTTAGTGCCCACAGTTCTTGGTCACACCACTTGGAAGAATGAGAAGGTAGACAAGACAGAGTGGTGGGTTGCAAAGCAAGGTTTCTTGAGTGCTAGCAAAGTGACAGTACAAAGCTCCAGAGGAGGGAGAGGACCCGAGAGGGTCCTCTGGAGTTCCTCTGGTTGCCACTGGAGTTCCTAAATCTAGGGCTCTTTATGGACTTGTTGGTGGGCAGTTTTAATCTGATTAACCCTCCCTGAGCCTGTCATCCAATCAGGTTTTCATCATCTCTCTATCTTCTCGGGGTGGAGGACTCCTTTCAGGGTGCTGTAAAATCCTTTTAATGGGGTCTCCTCCTCTTGAGTTGGGGTGGGGGGCTTGTCCCTGTCTGCTTGCCTTCCAACTACCCTTCATCATCTAGGTCCAAGAGATATTTAAATCTACCACAGTCCCCACTCTGGTCCTTAATGGACTACACACAAAGCATATGCAGAACTCTGGAAGGTCTTGTCCAAATGGCCTTATGCCTGCTTTCAAGGATTGCTCAGGCTCCTCCCCTGTTATCTCTTTCTGAGAGTGCAGGGTGACAGGTGTACAGACCCTAAATCTAATGCATAGCGAAGTGGTGGCTTTTATTGGTATTAGAATCAAGGTCAGGTGGGTAGAGGAACAGAAGACAGTTCTAAGGGTCAAGAGCTGGCTTTGCCCTCATGTCCATATTTTGGTTTATACTTCTTGAATTCTGAAGATTCTAAATTTGCACGTTGCATTTCAGTCTCACTTTCTTTTGAGGAACTTAAAATATCATGAACTGGGGCATGGAGGAGCACTTTGTCAGAGAAAGCTGACAAGGTCAGATCTGTGAGGTAAGGAGAAACGCTATGAAAATGGTATGTGAGATTGCTCTTGTACTCTTCTCCTGGGCCCCCTGAATATTAAGAATGGATCAGAAAATAACTCTCACTTGGCATAAGATTATTAATGTCTATGTATAAGAGTATATCGATGTTACATTAACAAATAAAGCACATATTCAAATCGTTGTAATGCCAGAAACTTATTGGATAGAAAGAGTTTAGAATATTGCAGTGGTCTGAATGTTTGTGTCCTCCTAAAATTCATGTGTTGAAATCCTAAACCCCATGATAATGGGATTAGGAGGTAGGCTTTGGAAGGTAAAATTAGACTATGAGTGTGGTGCCCTCATGAATGAGATTAATGCCTTTATAAAAAGGACTCAAGAAAGTTCTCTCCTTCTCTCTTTCCACCAAAAATGCAAAATGACAACAGCCTCTCACCAGAACTGACCATGCTGACATCCTGATCCCAGACTAACAGCGAATTTCTGTTGTTTATAAACCATTTAGTCAATGACACCTTGTTATAACAACCCAAACTAATACAGAAGGATGGCATAAGAAAATAAAGTTACCTCAAATAAATTTTATTTAAGAGGAATGTAACAAGTGTCAGGGTCTCAAATTTAACTTTTGGAGAGGAGGCAGTAAATAGAAGTGTATGTTTCCTCAGAAGAAGAAAATGTGAAGTGCCAAAATTGGCACCTTGCTGAGAGATTTTTTTTTCCCCCAAAAGCTTTAGGGAGTTTCAGTGGACAGGTTATGGATTCTAAACAACTGGCACCCTCAATGGCATCCTGATGAGACTAAAGCCAAGAACACATTCACATACCACCGAATTATAGTTGAATCCTAGGCAACACCAAATACTATGTTCCAGGAGCACAGAATATATTTTTTAGAATATCACCTATATTAGAAGATTGCAATAGAATTGTTTTCTGAAAGTTGTAGTTATTCAATACAGTCTTGAGATGTTTTTGCTTGTTTTTTTTTTTTTTATCATTTTTACTCTTAAAAAAAGTGAGGCAAACAACAAGCTTTCGTTTGATTGAACAGACTCTATGCGCTGAATAAAGAAAACAAACTTCACCCATTCCAACCAGAGGCACTTCCTACTGCAACTACTATTGGAATGAACACCAGCTCCACCACACGTTAAGCAGCACTCCACCTGAAACTGAGCAAAATACCAAATTGAGAAGAATGGATTTTCAACTATGCCTTGTTGAGACATTGGTTTCAGATTTTAAGTCTAGACAAATATTTTCTTTTTCAAACTTTATTTTTCTCTGGGAACTTACTAATGGGAAGAAATTATATAGATTTTTAGAGTATTTTGTGTTATATCTACATGTTGCCATTCAATCTTATTTGTAAACTTTCAATGACTGTATTCAGCAATGACACCAAGCATAATTTAGGTTGGAGAGCAAAATAAGGAATTAATTTTGGGATGCCTGGGTGGCTCAGTTGGTTAAGCATCTGCTTTCAGCTTAGGCCATGATCTCAGGGTCCTGGCATAGAACCCTCATTGGGTTTCTTGCTCAGCAATAAACTTGTCAAGTTTGTCCCTCTCTTGCACCCTGCTACCTCCCCTGCCTGTGCTCTCTCTCTTTCTTTCTGTCAAATAGATAAATAAATAAAATTAAAAAAAATTAATTTCAACTATGCATACAAAGAGACCTAGGAATTTCTTAATCCACTGGTCTGATGTTTCTCTGCTAATGTAGTGGTTTTCGGAACAAATGAAGCATTAAGGATAGACTTTGGGAATCAGTTTTATGAAGGTGGAATCACACCTGCTTGATAGAATTTTGACATCTTAAAAAAAGGAGAACAGTGATAGCTCTGACTGAACACAACTTCATTAGTTAATCCCAAAGTGTTTAAAAAGTAATACTTGACAATGACATGTCACATGTGCAGTATTATCCTTTTAGTAACACAGGTGATGTTTTACTCAAATGTGATATAATTCTGTCTCTCCTCAGTTTGTTGGAAAGAGTCTTTGGTCAACAAGGCACAGGAAAGGTATACTAAAGGAAAAAAACGTTTTTGTTGGGGTTTTTATTAAATTTATTAAACTTTTTATTCCAAACTAAAACAAAATATCAGGAAATTAGAATTAATTAAACAACTAACTCCCAGATGCATTTACTCATGTCATCAAGGTATAATATTTTGCCATAGTTGCATTATTACACTCTCAGATTCTCCTTCCATCCCTCTTTCTCCTTTTCTCACTCTGTGAGCATGCCTCTGTATAGCAAAATGTATTTTTCATTTATAATTAAAAGTAACTTGAGGGAGATACATACAACCTGTGTATTTTTTCTTGTGTCTAGTCAAAGCAAAATTGCACCAAAGTTAGACAGATAGGAAGATTAAGCTGTAGTGAAGGGTAGAGAGGTTAGAACTGAGACTGTTTTGATTTTGACTAATTGTCACAATGTTGTTCTTGATGTGATACATAGATATAAATATAGATAGTCACAAATACATGGGTGTGTGTGATCATGAATATGTGTCCAAATGAATAAATCAACTGGCAAGTCCAGGAGTATTTGCTCCTCCACTTTAAGGGAGAAATGTTCAAGATGGTCTTCAAAACTGTGGAAATACTCTCAGAATGTGTTCAGTGGAAAATCATCAGAAAACAATAATGAAAATCTTTTAATGTCATATAAATTATGTGGGAAATGAATAGTAATACAAGTTAAAAGGAAACCTAAAAGAAAACACAGATTTTATGAACTTTGAGTCTTGGAATAAAAGATATGATTAGCACTAACAAACAAATAATATTACATTTCATTTTATACCTAATGTTCATAATTCTTTAAAGTTGTAGTGGTGTAAAATGTATTATTTTATTGTATTATTTTAATGTAATATTTTCTCTTTATATACAACCTTATAATGTTCTGAAAATATTCAGGTATATGCAAGAATAAACACCCCCAGGTCCTTCCAGCTTTATAGCAGCCTTAAAATAAGAAATAATGGCTAACAGCAGGATTGCCTACCATGTGCCAGAAACTGTACAGACCTTCCCCCACATTTTCCCATTGAAATCTTTCAGTAACTCTGTATGGCAAATATCTTTTCCTTCATTTTTAATTTTTTAAATTTATTTTTAAGATTTTACTTTTTTATTTGATTGAAAGAGAGGGAGCATGAGCTGGGGCAGGGAGTGGGGCCAGGGGAAAGCAGAGGGAGAGGGAGAAGCAGCCTCCCTCCTGAACAAAGGTTCCTGAGGTAGGGCTCAATCGCAGGACACCCAGGACTCTGAGATTATGACCTGAGCTGAAAGCAGAGGCTCAACCAACTGAGCCACCCAGGTCCCCCTCCTTCGTTTTTTAAATGAGGAAACAGAGACACAAAATTGTAGGTAATTTGCTTCAATTTAGTGGTAGAGCAGACATTAAAACCTTAACCAGTCTGATTCCAAAGCTCATTTAGATTAATCTTGTTTCAGGGTACCTGGATGCTTCAGTTGTTAAGGGTCTGCCTTCAGCTGAGGTCATGATCCAAGGGTCCTGAGACTGAGCTTCACATCAGGCTCTCTGCTCAGTGGGGAGCCTGATTCTTCCCCTCCTACTGACCCTGTTTGTGTTTCCTTTCTTGCTGTGTCTCAATCTGTCAAATAAATAAATATAATCTTTAAAAAATAAAGATTAATCTTGTTTTTATTTTTTCTCTTCCTCTGAATTTTTACTTCTTGTATAATAGTTAAGAAAAAGAGAAAGAAAAAAAATCCTGCATATTTTTAAGTCACAAAATGAATAGTGTGAGGGATGTCAGTAAGATTTAGAATTAATTTTGTCTAAAAAAGGATAATGACCATGGAAATATGCACAACAACAACAACAAAATTTTTTTCAATAAAAAGAATGAAACTGAAAATAAAACCTTGGGTAAAAAAAAAATGACTTATTGGTAGATGAAATAAAGAAAAGTTACTATAAGGTAGAGAGAGAATGAATATTATACTTGAAGGGAAAGAAATGGAAAAATCAAAAGTTGATGAAAGACAAAGGGAGGAGTCAAGAAAGAAGATACAATGTCAAATTTAGAAAGAGTTCAAAGAGTAATTATGTGTCTTCAATTTTTCAGTGAGTCATTCAGAGACTTTTAGTGGCAAAAGAGTGGCCAAATACATATATATTATAAAGAGCCATAAATCAATAACAAAAAGAATATGTCAATGACTTTTTCTTAATTTGGGGTACATTGGAATTTAATTTTAAAAATTTAAACATTAAAAAATATTTGTGTGCGTATTTTAATGGAAAAATAATAATAATACACTGCTTACACTGGATGTTTTTGGGATCCAAAGTCCATAATCCAGAATAGGAGAGTTTAGTTTAGGAAAGATTGAAGTGAATACTTCTCCTCTAAATACAGGGGTAGAGAAAACAGAAAAAGGGAGTGAAAGCAAATAGAAATTATCTTGGGGAAGAGAAAATGGAGTTGAAGGAAACTGTATTGACAATTTAGATTCCAGGAAAACTAGGAGGTGAGAGCACCTCCAGAGTAAGTGGGGCTTTTGAGGAAAGTGGAGCAGACTGAAGGTCTGGAATCAATAAGTTCTCAATAAATCAATACAGGATGAATAGAAGATTTGTAGAGGATCAGGGAATGTAAATTATTTTATGATTCTTCTCTGGGTTGCTCAGAAGCTGTAATAAAAGGGAATAAAATGAGAAGGAGGTATTAGTAACAACCCATAATTAACTAGACAAGAAAGGCAAAAATTCTGTTTAGTGATACATTCTAGATCATGAATATCTGTTGAAGTGTTTAACCAAGAGTTGAAATTTAGCATGGAGGTAAGTGAAATTCACAGCAGAAAATGATGAACTGAGTAAGTGTCTGAACCTTTATAGATATGATGAGGATGAAAAAATAAATTTGTAGGAAAAATGGAAAGAAATAGTTTGAAAGATAAGGAATTATGTGGCAACCAAGAGGAAACTTGATTTTGTTTTAGAAAGGTAAACATAATTTAAGTGGTAGTGTTGGCTCTATGATGGTAGTTAATGAAAGCACAAAGAATGGGAAAACCAAAAGACCTAAAGATATAGGGAAACAATGAGTGTTAGAAGCATGTTAGAAATGTCAATAACGTGGTGAGAAGGTTTAAATAATAGTGAATTTAGAAAGATAGAGTAAAGGAAAGGGCGCTAGAATACCCAAAATGATTTTGAAAAATAAAAATAAAGTGGAAAGAATCTTTCTCATGGTAAGACCTAGTATAGCTTTAATAACAAAGACAATGTAATATTGGCAGAAGGGTGGATACATGGATGAATAGAACAGAGTAGAGAACCTAGAAAATAGATCCAAACAAATATACCCAATGATTTTTAAATAACAAGCAAATGACAATAGAGGAAGGAAAGCTTTTTCAACAAATAGTGTTAGAAAACTGAGGATCCATCAGCAAAGAATAAACCCACCCTGGACCTCATACCTTATGTAAAAATTAAATCAGAATAGGTTTATATATAAAACACAAAGCTATAAAACTTCTAGAATAGGACATAAGACAAAATCTTTGGCATCTAAGACTAAGAAAGAATTTCTGTATTTGATACCAAAAGCTCAATTCTTAAAGATAAAATCGATATATGGACATCATCAAAATAAAATAATTTTTGCTGCGTGAAAGATCCTGTTTAAAGGGTGAAAAGACAATGACAGACCGAGAAAAAAATGTTTACAAATCACATATATGACAAGGGCTTTGTATATATAATACACAAATAACTCTCAAAACCCAACAAATGAATCAGTTAGAAATGGGGATAAAAACAGAAAAATAATTTACAGACATTTCACCAAGGGAGATACACAGATGGAAAATAAGCAGCCTTAAAGATGCTCAACATTATTAGCAATTAGAGAAATCCAAATTAAAACTATCATGAGCTATAACTACAGACTATCAGAATGGGTAAAATTAAACATAGTAATTCCAAATGTGAGTGATGATGTGGAGAAATTGGATTACTCATACATTACTGGTGGAAATATAAAATAGTACAATCACTCTAAAGCTAGTATGACATATAGCCTAGCTCATAGCAGCTTCAGTAGATAAATGGTTAAATAAATATCCAGACCATGGAATGTATTCAACAACTCAAAGGAACATACTATTCATACAGGCAGCAGATCAGATGAACCTTGAGTGAAAAAGCCAATCTTAAAAATGGTACTTGTGGAATAATTCCATTTATGTAATATTTGTAAGATAAAATAATTATAGGGGGGCCTGGATGGTTCAGTTGGTTAACATTTGCCTTCAGCTCAGGTCATGACCCCAGGGTCCCAAGACTGAGGCCTCCCTTGGGCTCTCTGCTCAGTAGAGAGCCTGTTTCTCCATTTGCCTCTCTTTCTCCCCCTGCTTGTTCTTTCTCTGTCTGTCTCTCTGTCAAATAAATAAATAAAATATTTAAAATAATTATAGAGATGTATAATAGGTTAATGGGTCACAGGATTTGGTGGGGAGATAGAGGGGTTGGATGTGGTTATAAGGGGTAACAAAAAGAGTCGTGTGGTTACTGCATGACAGAGTATCTTGACTGGTAGTTGTAACACAAGGCTAGACATGGACTAAAATCAAATAGAATTATATGTATACACACACACACACACAAATAATGCCTGTATAACTGTTGAAATCTAAATAAGCTCTATAGATTCCAATATAAATTTCCTGGTTTTATATTGTATTATAATTGTGTAAGAAGTTAACATTGTGGATGGATGAGAGAATGGTGCATGAGACTTCTCAGTCAATTTCTTTGCCACCTCCTGTGTTTCTATACCTTTTTTTTTCCTTCAAAATAAGAAGTTAAAAAATAGACTGTGAGAAAGAAATATTACAAAAATAGGCTGGGAATTTTGGACAAAGCAAGAATTTTACATTTGATCATAGCCAAAAGGCCGAGAAGCGATGGACAAAGCAAGAATTTTAAAGTTAGAGTTCTTTTTCAGGAAGAAGTTGGGTTGACTTTTAAAATGAGCAGGATAGGGGCACCTGGGTGGCTCAGTGGGTTAAGCCACTGCCTTCGGCTCAGGTCATGATCTTGGGGTCCTGGGATCGAGTCCCACATCGGGCTCTCTCCTCAGCAGGGAGCCTGCTTCCTCCTCTCTCTCTCTGCTTGCCTCTCTGCCTACTTGTGATTTCTCTCTGTCAAATAAATAAATAAAATCTTTAAAAAAAAATGAGCAGGATAAATTTGGAAGAGTAGAGAAAGAATAAAGGAATTGTTTAATAAAAACAGTCAGTAATAGTTTTGAAGTATTTTATTTGAAACATGGTTATGTTCATTTTTTATTTCAGCAATAGGAGTAAAGAAGGACAGCTTCTGTTCTGGAAGGTAGTGATTTCAATGGATATTTAAAATCAAAGTTATCAACATAAAGTTCTGTCTGTGGAAAGAATCAGCATATATAGAATGGGTAATCTTCATAGTAACTTTAGACATGAATATTAAATAAGATGACACTTTAGTAAGCAAGTAAGCAGATCTGTGTTATTTTATATCAATGTCCTTCAGTTTAGTGAACTTTTTATTATTTAATTTGTTAAGCTATCTAACAATCTAAAATAAAAGAATATCCAAAACACTAACTCAAAAAGCTATCTGCACCTGAATTCTCATAACATTAGTTACAATATCCAAGATATGCAAACAACTTAAATGTATATCAATGGATAAATGGATAAAGAAAATGGATTTAAAAATGCACACATATATGTATAATATATATCTATATCTATCTATATATTTTATATATATACAAAATAGAACATTGAATACTAGACTATTATTCAGCCATAAAAAAGAAAGCAGTCCTCCCATTTGTTACAATACACATGGACCTTAAGGGCATTATGCTAAGTGAATAAGTCAGACAGAGAAAGACAAATATTGTATGATCTCACTTATAGGTGAAATCTAAACAAAATGAAACAAAACCCAACAAACTCAGATACAGAAAAGAGACTAGTGATTGCCAGAGATGGGGGTGGGGAGATGGGCAAAATGGGTGAAGGTGGTCAAAGTTACAAATGTATAGTTATAAATAAATAAAATGTGGACATGTATATAATGTACAGCATGGTGGCTATAGTTAGTAATACTGTATTATATACTTGAAATTTGCCAAGAAAATAAATCTTAAAAGTTCTCATCATAGGGTGCCCAGATGGCTCAGTTAGTTAAACAACAAATTCTTGATTTTTGGCTCAGGTCATGATCTCACCTTCGTGGTATCAAGCCCCATGTCAGGCCCTGTGCTAAGCACAGAATCTACTTGTTTCCCTCCCTCTCATCCTCCAGCTTGTGTCCATGCACATGGTCTCTCTCTTTCTCTCTCTCTCTCAAATAAATAAATAAAAATCTTTTAAAAGAAAGTTCTCAGCACAAGAAAAAAAAAAATGTAGCTGTGGTTAAGAGATGTTAGTTAGATTTAGTTGTAATGATCATTTCACAATACATATATAAATCCAATCATTATGTTGTTCACCACAAACTAATATAGGTCAATTATGTCTCAGTGAAAAGTTATTAAAAGAACGTCTGGAGCAGTTAGCTCAGTTGGCTAAGTGTCTGCCTTCAGCTCAGATCATGATCCCAGGGTCCTGCTCTTGATATCTCTCAAATAAAAACAAAATTTTTTAAAAAAGAAGAAAGTCCAAATTCTTGCTATTTTCCTTGGAAGGAAATAATATTATTTAGCTAATTAATTTTAATAAGAAATGAATGCTAGTAGAAGAGGTTGTTATTACATGGTATGATTTTTTTTCATATTATGCAATCAATGAAAATATTGTTGGTAAAATATATGGAACTAAAGAAGACATAAAGATAATGAAGGAAAATAACAATTATATTTTTCAGACAATTATAATAATATAAACTGAAAATATGATGAATGATTTCAAATTAAACTGATGACTGCTGGTTAGCTACAGTGAAAAAATGAATATAAGTGCTTATAGTTTAATGTGTTAACTTTCTTGGTTACCTTGCTTTCCTAATAGAAATAACAAATTATTAGGCAATTCATATGGGTATAAAATTGTGTTAAATTCGAAACATAAAAGATGCTAAAATAAACACTGCAACTTATTTTATTAATCCTTATTTTTGCTTAGAAATTTTTTTATAAATATATGATAGATTTTGCATTTAATGCATTTTTCTTAAAAGGAGTTTGTGGAAATCATCAAACTTTTACTTTTCACTGCAAGATTATCTCTACAATTAGGAAGTTATTAGAAGTATTTTAGTCAACAAAAAAGCATGGTCTACCCCCTCTATTATAAAAAAATACTTTGGTAGATACACTCTTTTCTGAATTACCAAGTAAAAAATGACAGTTCCATTTGAAACATATCAGAAATATTTTATTGCCATTGTATTGGGGGGAGTGGGTGTGTGAAGCACTGTTAAGATGAATACACCTTCATGGGTGAAGAAACAAGCATTTATTATTTTATGACAGATAATTTTGTGTATTATGATAATGAGAAGTCATTTTAAAATCATAGAATGTTTTATTCTTTGAGACAAAATGAGTGTATGCTAAAACTCATATATATTTAAAGGGTGACATACATTGAATACATTTTGTCATTTTTTGAAAATTAATGTTGGCATCTATTTAATTTCCCCAGGAGTATTTCTCAATTTATTACACATGGACAAATTTCTTCATCAATATATTGTTTTCACATGATGTTATGTTGTGCACAGAAGGTAGCATGGCTTTAATTATATATGGAACTACAGTTTAATGGAAAAATGAGAAAAAAAAGATCACAGAAAGTGGATTTTCAGCATAGAATATATTTAACAAATAAAATTAGCTCTTCATGTTTTAGTCATTCTTTGCTAGTGCCTTTATTAAGATTTTTTAATCTATAGTGTAAGTTCACTATTTCTGTCTTAAGTTACAGTATAAAACAAGTTTCTAAGAAAAGATGACTGATATCATTTAAATTATTTGATCAGTCTAAGTCATCAACTACCTAAATAAAGATTAACTTTTATCTCATTCCTATTGTTGAGTTGTTGATAAAAGACAATTTAATGATAGATAATTGTAATAAGGAAAGTCACCAGGAATCTTTAAGAACATGTTATAACATGTAAAAAATGAAAAAAAGAGGTAAATACATAGATACATAGAGATGTACATGCATACCTTCAGAAAGATATATAATCAGTTCGTATGACATTTAAACTTATTTTAATTAATGGGACACATGTATTGTTTTGAATATCTAAATAATTTTAACTTAATATTGCTGGTATAATTTTCCCCACAGGAAAAGATTTCCATTTCTTCTTCTAATCCAGATAAAGTTTAAAAATCAATTTTAATTTTTCTGTGATATAAAATATGTCTTTGACTTTAATCCCTTCCATAGTTTTTTTGTGATATGAAATGCCCCATATAAAATCTAGTTTTATACAACATACCATCTAAACATTAAGACCATATCCACACTAAAAGCTAATTCCAGGTAGGGTTTTCTTAAATGGAAATGAATAGCTCATCCCATCTTGCTTTTTTCAACCTCAGACATGTCTAAAACTTTAGATTAGAGTTAATATTGGAATGGAGTTAGTATTAACCATGTTAAAATATAACAAAAAATAATGATAGTGTTAACATGCATGAGTTCAGAGATCAAAACTCTTATAAAATCTCTTTGTCAATAATATCCAACTGCCATTTCATAGTCTATGATAAACTGAGGGCAAGACAGGAGAAGCAGGTATAAAATGGTTTATAGCCCTAGAAATTCAAGAAACTTGCATTGCCTTCCAAGCTGTTTGTTTCTCTACAATCTAGTAAAGAATCAACAAGTATCTTAACAATTTGCTTTAATTCAATATATACCCAGAAACATTTACACAGATTGTTTTCCTTTTAAAAAGAATTCCAGGTATAACTTAATAGTTATTGACATTTTGTAAAGTATAAATATATTTTTAAATATTCTTTCTTGTTCTGGGAGTCTAATTTCTGTACTTTTAAGATACATACTATCATTGATTATATAATTTTATATTGTTAAAAGTATTTATTATAACAGCATAATGAACTAAATCTTGTGTAAGGAAGAGGTATAATATGTACGTATAATGTAAAGTTATGAGAAACACTGGCATTTTATTAAACTGCTCCTCTGAAATACATTTTCCAAAAGATGCAAGAATTTTGCTACTAGAGTATGTTACAATTACCACAATAGAGAAGAACACAACATTCTCATTAAGCCACGTGTTTTCCAAACCATCTAAAATTTATCTTAACTACTGGTTCCCAAGCAAAAGAATAAGCACATGTCCACAGCAAAACAAGTAGTCAATCATGTGCTATACATAAGAGAGATAAAATTAGATAATGCTAATTTTGTTATAGCAGTGTAGTTCAATTTGTAAAAACCAAAACAAAGCAAAAATCAAAAAACAAAAAACGAATAGCACAAGACAGTCAGGAAGAGAAGAGAAAATAAGGGAGAAATCAGTTGAAGAGCTAATATTGAGTTCACTAAAAGCAGCAATAGAAGGAACTATTGTAATTAAAGGCACTAGAAGAAAAAAATTAACATCTAGCTCCTTTCCTAACTCACTTCGGAATCTCTGGCAAGCTATTTACATTCTCTAGGTTTCAATTTTCTCATTTATAAAATAAGAGGTTTGTCCTAGTTGGTTTCCAACCCTTACTTAAACCCTTACTTAAAACATTGTGTTTCTACCAAATAAAATGCCAACACAATTGGCTAACGCTTCTATTCCTGCATCTCCCTTGGAAGAAGGAACAGAATATAAAACTAGAGAAAAACCTGCAGCCACTCTGGAAACCAAAAGCAGGGTGCCGACCCCCCATTCATAAATGGGGATTTCTGCCATGGATAGGCAGTTGCTACCAGATTGAAAATAAGAGCCAAGAGTCAGGTCACACAGCAGGCCTCTGCCTCCTAAAAGAACCTGGTATCTGGGGAATTAAGGGGAACTGACTAAAGGCCTTAACTTTTCCTCAGCTCTACTTAAATTTAGATAAGCTTCCTTTGGACAGCGTGCCTTGACCTCCCTTTGCTTAGGTTATTTACTTTAGAAAACATTCAATTATGAATTCTTTCTCTACCCCTTTGAGATGTAAATTTTTTCCCAGGCTCTTGCCAGTTTTACAACCCAGCAGTGTCTCCCTCAAGGACCTGAGAGACATCCTTCTGAACTATATGCATAGAAGCCTTACTACCTTCCAATCTCTGTGGGAAGGTAGGAGTCTAAGTCAGGAAGTGACAGTTAAGCAAAGGCACATGGCCTGATGGATCCCATGGAACAACAACTCTCCTCCCCTAACATCTTACAGCACTTTTCCACTAGCCTACCCCAGCACTCAAAAACTTTTCTGCCTATTATTTCAAGAGACTTAAGTTCAGTGTCTTCCTTGCTTAAGTCTCTTCAGCATAACTTTTCTTTGACAACTCTACTAGGAAAAAAAAAAAAGGCCGTTCAACATTAATAATAGATACAATAGAAGATATTTCATAATCAAATGACATTGAAATATATAAACAACAACAACAAAAATATATGAGGAAGGTTTTTCAGAAACAGTATTGGAGAGATACATGAAGAAATCCCTCACAGTGTGTACGTAGGTTGGAATAGCCAGAATCATAAGAAGACATAGTGATGGGTTCATGATCAAAGGAGCGAGACTGATACAAAGCAAAAGTCAAGCAAAGCTTTATTTTATGCTAAGCATCGAGACTCAAACCGACCATTTGGGTCACCTCTCACAGAGAGGGTGACCCCTCCCAGCCTCACAGACTAACTTTTATAGAGCAAAGGCCATGTGGTTGAGCCTGACCACACACAGACCAATGAGATTGCAACACACAGAGAAAGCTGCACAGTCATGCTAAGTCACACACGGGTGGCCAATTGAATTACAATTCACCCCATAGTAGCTATTTGAACTAGCCTATCACCTTGGTCAGAATTGGTGCCCAAAAGGCAGGGCCCACACTCTTTGGTAGTTAGGGAGACAGTATACACACTCTACTGATTAGATGTTTCCACCTGGCCTGGACTCATCCCTGCATTTGGGCTCTATTATCAGGGAATGGTCGACTATATTTTACTGGTTTCCCAGACTTACTTTTAAGTAAGTTCCCCTGGTGGGGGAGGGTTCAGGGTCAGTTTCAGTTTTACTGAATAAACAACAAAATCACTGTTTAACTGGATGGAATCGCTCTGGCTAAATAGGCCCTTACAATAGAAAAGTTGTTCTTAAACTGTTTCAGGTCATGGATTCCTATAAAATTTATGTGGAAGTTATACATCCCTTCCCCAAAATATTACCTATGCCCATAATGGCAAAATTTTGGTCCAAGCAATAAATGGCAATCTGTGAAACACCCCATATTGCTGGCTAATTATAATTCTTCTATAGCATATGAAAAAAAATTAACAAATATAAAAAAGAAATTGGCATAATATTGTTTATACCTCAGCAGCACACTCTTGATTTCTGACAGACCACATAAAAAGAAAAAGCAACAACAACAAAAAAGCCTCACAGTATTTTTATATGTGTGTGTGCATATACTATGTATACCACATGCATTCTTTCTGATTCCCCTAGACCAAGTATAAATATGATCAAAAATTAGAAAAATAAAAATAAAAGAAGAACTTGCTCAAAACTTCCCAAAATTAAAATATTAAGAAACAAATTTCCTATTTGTCCCTTCAATAAAATAAATAGCAAATAAGTCTGTCAATTTAGAGTTTTTAACACTTAAAGTTAGGGAAAACAATATTAAATGTATAGGAGAGAGCAAAACTCTGCCCAAAAGCAAAATCACAGCCTAAGTGCTTTTAATAATAAATAAGAAAGTAAACATTAACCTAAACATATTAGAAATAAAATCCAAAATTTAAAAGTAAACTCAAAATATGCAAAAGGCAAGGGAAAGCAATAAATATATAAGTTTAAAATTTAAAAAAAATCTTTATAATTAACACAATCTGAAAATGTTGGCAAGTGTAGTCAAAAAGGAGGGAAACCGGATAAGTATCAACATCTTTAAAGGAAAAAATTTAAAACAATGAAAATTAAAATTGTAGAAAACTGATATATACATCTTCACATTAAAATTAAAAAAAAACTAATTATGTGAAAGATTATCTCTTACTAAAATATATTACACCTGTCCCAGAAAAAGAACACAAATGCTAACTAATCTATTCCTACTAATTGTTGACTCATAACGGGGTAGAAGGAGATAAGAAAGGGAGTACAGCTAACTTGATTTGGGTTCCCCTGGGAAATAAAGACTTTGAATGAGATTCATTTAAAAGTGAGCAAGGTGGGTATGCCCTTTGGGAGTCCTGGAGGAAAGTGCAGGAAGCAGAATAGGACAGAGGAGACATTAAACAAAATGTGGTTTCAGTCGAAGTCTAGCCTTCACTTGATGCTGTTGCAAGAATGGCTGGCAACTTAAAGTCATTTAAGTCTCTTGGTGTAAGAGATACAATCCCTTTTCCTGTCATGTCATTGGCTGGCATGCAGCCGCTAGAGAAGCTGTAGCCTACCAGAAGTTTCCAGGTCAGAAACCCTCCTGGGCTGAGTGTAGCTGTCACTCTCCGCAGTCCATCCCCACCAGCTGCTGAGGGTTATGTGAACATGCATAGCATAGGGGGTCTGAGTGGATCCCAGCAGCATCTATGACGGAACTACACTGGAAATAAACATTGTTAACTTTTTTTTTTTTTTTAGCATCTATTTGAAAGTACCAGAATTATCAGAAAAAGTTTTTTTCTAAATTTCCAAATTTAACAAATGTCATTTCAAAGAATTTATCTTCACTGTTATGCATGCTTTCCTTTAGAGTCTGAAGAGGTTAAGGAATCCTGAAGAAGGATTATCAGAGCTTTCAAGAGAGAGGCTGGGCAAGTGGGGGAAAAAAGGATGGGTGGAAAAGCAAAACCAATTCATATCATTGTAGCACCAATGACTAGAAATGAGGGGAGAAAAATGATGGTTAGGATTATGAAAAAAAATGGGGCGCCTGGGTGGCTCAGTTCGTTAAGCAACGGCCTTCGGCTCAGGTCATGATACTGGAGTCCTAGGATCGAGTCTCACATTGGGCTCTCTGCTCACAGGCAGTCTGCTCTCCCTCTGACCTCTCAACTCTCACACTCTCTCACTCTCATTCTCTCTCAAATAAATAAATAAAATCTTTAAAAAGAGAGAGAGAGAGAGATAAAAGGATTATGAAAAAAATGAAAGAAGGTTACAGTGAGGAACTTTCAGAATTGCAGAAGCCAACAGCAACATCTCTGCACTGCTCGAAATTAAGGTAAATACTGTCAGTTTATCCACAGAGAGGAGATCCCGATCTGAATAATTTAGGGCAATAAAAGTAACATTTTCTTAGGGGTAGGGGTAAGAAGAAAAAACAAATGCTATGCTCATGAAAGTAAAAAAAAAAGATATTATCTGTGTGAAAGAAGCCTTGCTTAAGAAAACATGCTAGCTTGATTCCACTTAGGAAGCTTTAGAACAAACAAATAATATATGGGAGAAAAATCAAACAGTGGTTTCATAGCATGGATGGGAGAAAGGAACTTCCTAGGTATGGTCGTGGGCAATCATGCAGGGGAAATAGTGACATTCTATCCTCTACATTAGAGTTTAAGTTTTGTCAGTTTTATTGTACAGAAAATAGAATAGCAAACGCTTGCTAATCATATGCATAATGAAAGATTCAGGAGGGAGTGTGCTAACATCTCCAATTTTCATTAAAATTCATCAAGAAAGGAGATGGATCATGGAGAGAGAGAGAAGAACAGATAAAGGAAATTTCTGTGCTAGAACAAGCCTGACGATATGGTAGAGGGAGAATTTTTGTCCTGGGTACCTGAAGTTTCACTGTAAACTTCTCAACTTCTTGGTATGTTTGAAAATATCCATAAAGAATATTGAGAAAAAGATACTTGAAATTTGTGGGAAAACTCATTCCTACATTTTTAAAGGGAATTTTAATCCTGGCTTAATTTTACATTCTAATGTAATGTTTTGAAGAGATAAGTGGTCATTCATCCTGGCCACTCTATTTTCTCTCTAACGGGGATGCTCATTATTACACTAATGGATTAAAAAAATAATAATTGGGACTCACCTGTGACTGATCTCTTTTAATGATTCAGAACATCACTAGAAGACGAGATACATATTTAATCCTCAAGACACTTGTGAGTTGAACAATGAGACTGTGTACCTTAAGATAACCCTCAGTGACAGCAGCATAAGATGATATACTGAATTTGGTTAATTGTGAAATGCGCACACCAATAAGCTGATTTCACATGCTTTATTGGGTAGTAGTTGAGCTTCTAAATTGGCTTCATGCCATTCCTACAATCCTGCAAATTAGACATACTCCAAATACCAGAAGGTATCACGATGTAGTGGAAATGTTCATTTAAACTCACTGATCCCTACAAAGAAAGATTTCTTGAACTTTAACCCTGGCATCTAAACTTCTTGATCATCAGTTTATCTGTCTGTAAAATGTGGCTCATGATCCTTAATTTACATGACAATATAAGTAATAAGTTAGAGTATATAAAGCTCTTGACATATCATAACTTTTTAAATATGTTTAATACTTTTCCATTTCATTAATATAAGCAATAAAAGCACACAAAGTAATTAACAATTTAACCCGATATTCCCTGACGAATGTTTATCACGATGTTAATTAATTAATTGAAAAATATACATGGATATTCTTTTTTTTATTTTTTAAAGATTTTATTTATTTATTTGAGAGAGAGAGCAAGAGAGAGGAAAAGCTCAGAGGGAGAAGCAGACTCCCCATGGAGTTGGAAGCCCAACACAGCACTTGATCCTAGTACTCCGGGATCATGACCTGAGTCAAAGGTAGTTGCTTAACCAACTGAGCCACCCAGGCACCCTCTACATGGATATTCTTATCTAACGATTTGAGACCTAAACTTTGACAGTATTGTCTGTTATTCTCAAGAATGTGGTTACTTTGAGAAAATGGGGCTATATTTTCTGAAGATCTAACCCCATCGGAAAAAATACCAAAGCAATTCTTTGGGATGAATATAAGGTGTCTAAATGACAATTTTAGCTACTCCAAATTAAAGTATAATTGGCTTGACCATTATATTATAGTTATCATCAGGGCCTATGCCATGTCTCTCTACTAAGCTTCACAAAGGGAAGAGTCAGTCACACACACACACACACACACACACACACATCCCAAATACAAAGAAACAATAAACAAATGCAGTAAAACATAGTGAAAAAAATTGCTCTCAAAAGGCATTCCCAATTCAGCTAGTGTAAGTGAAGGTTCTTTGTTTTTGTTTTTTTTTTGTTGTTGTTGTTGTTTTTTCCCATTTACCAAAGCCAAATTAAAGCCTGTTTTAAAGGAGACATAATCAAAAATTTATCAGTTTACATGTCCCTATTTTGGGCAAAAGACACAAAAGCGATAACCCAGTCAGCCAAGCAGTAAGAAAGTGTTTATTTGTGTAAGTGCAGAAGTAATACAATACAGCCACAGCTAATGTGTTTAAAGTACCTCCTGGTGCTCGTCTTTTCCTAATGTCAATACAAGTCAAATTTCTCTGTAACACATTTATCTCTTTCAGTAAGTCATATGCAATAGGACCAATCTAAATTGAAAGAGACATTTTGTAGCTTTACTAATTAAGCAGAAGAAATAAATGAAAATAGATCATTGAACATAAATATCACCATAAAAATAATTTTTTCCAAGATTAAAAGAAATAAAACATAAATAGAATTTACTAAGCTCTAATGGTAAAATACAGTCATTCCAACCCATGGGATGAAAATGCTCATGACTCTTAGCAGTGATGTTGATATTGATGTTGATTTTATGAGGTTTTTTTATCATGACCAATTTTGTAGTGTTCCAACTTTCTAAGTTCATTTTCAGTGGACAAAGGGAATATAGAATAAAAAATACACAATGAAGAGGAAAAATTGGTTCAAAATCATTCAGAGAATGTAAAATGACCTGCAACTTTGAAAATAAAGATGGTAATAATAAATAAAAAATTTTTAAATGAAACGTGATTTTTTTTTTTTTACTTCTCATCATTTGCTTGCTGTGCTCAGCTCTTTACCACAGTCCTTTTCATCACAAAGAACTTTCAAATCTGAATCAGTATTCCTGTTGTTTTATTGCCCACCACTAACCTTTTGGCTTTGTTTAGCTTGGCCAATAAATTTCCTTTACACTTTGAAGGAATTATTTTTCATCTTCAATAATTTTTTAAAAGATTTTATTTATTTCTTTGACAGAGATCACAAGTAGGCAGAGAGGCAGGCAGAGAGAGAGGGGGAAAGCAGGCTCCCCACAGAGCAGAGAGCCTGATGTGGGGCTCGATCCCAGGACCTCATGACCTGAGCCGAAGGCAGAGGCTTTAACCCACTGAGCCACCCAGGTGCCCCATCTTCAATGATCTTTACTGAAGTTCTGCATCAGCAATTCCCTCTGATAGGCACATCCAGAACTTGGCATCAAGAACATCTGTCAAACTTCTACACATTTATAATCTAATGCCTAAATTTTTGATCTTGTATTCATATTTCTTTTTTGTTTGTTTGTTTTTCATTATTCATTCTCTCATATTTGATTTGTACCTTATTGAGAGTTTAACTTCTTTTATTGTCTTGTTTCCTTCTGGCCTAGCATCATCCTTGGCACAATTTCTTTCAATTATAGGAGTAACAGCCATGGTCCTCTTAAGCACCTTCTTTCTAGAACTTTCAATTTTGTTGTCATCTTGTTTCCTCCGAAGATGCCTCCTAAAAAATATAGAACTTTACATCTACTCAACTGACAATTTTTTTTCCATTTCTAAAATTAAACTATTACATACTGCTCAATGAAAATATAAACATTGCATGACTTGAAACCATAGGGTTTTTTTGTTTGTTTGTTTGTTTAAGATTTTATTTATTTGACAGAGGGAGAGATCACAAGTAGGCAGGAAGGCAAGCAGAGAGAGAGAGGGGGAAGCAGGCTCCCTGCCGAGCCGAGAGCTCAATATGGGGCTCGATTCCAGGACCCTGAGATCATGATTTGAGCTGAAGGCAGAGGCTTTAATCCACTGAGCCACCCAGGAACCCCAAAATCACAGTTTTTAAACTCAACCCAAATATTAATATTTATTAACCACTTTTCTTATAACTGATCAGTCTTGCTCTCTCTGTCCCTGTCTGCCACCTCAGGTTCTGAACCTCACTACTTTCTGTTTCCTTCTCAACAAACTATACTCTGACTCAAGAGTTCTGACTCTCAAGAACTCACTAACAACTAATAAATCACTACCTGCATTTATTCTTCCTTTCCCCTCCTGTCCTACAGAAAATAAGGGTTTGTATCAGTCGGGGTTCTCCAGAGAAAATGAACCAGCAGCATATATGTATAGGGCTATACAAAACAGGGATAGATAGAAAGATGGAGGCTGAAAAGTCCCGCAATCTGCTGTGTGAAAGCTGGAGACACAGACAAGTTGGTAGCATAATTCGAGTCTGAAATGAAAGGCCTGAGAACCAGCAGGACTAATGGCATGTATTTCAATCCAAGTGCAGGAGAGTGCTATTTCTGTTTTAAAACAGCCCTGCAGAAAGAGTGAATCTCTCTTACCTCATCTTTTGTAGTTTTAGGCTTCCATTTTATTGGATGAGGCCCACTTACATCGGGGAGGTCAGCTTTATTCAGTCTACTGATTCAGATGTTAATCTCATCCATAAAGACCCTCACAGACACACCCAGAATAATGTTTAACCAAATGTGTGTGTAGCTTGTGGCCCAGTCATGTTGACACATAAAATCAATCATCCTAAGTCACCCTTTGTCAAATTTTCAATTTGTCAACTTGGTACTCATACACATTTTCTTAAACCATACTTTATCTCAAGATAAAGACAATAACAGAGTTATAATTCTACCTAACATGACACAACTATCCCATGTACAAACAAAAATGCACTAATTTCCCCAGAAAAGGAGACAAAGTCTTTGAGTCACTCCTGCATATCCCATAACTTAAATTTTATGATGTAAAATTAACAATACTTACATGTTATGATAATAAGTCAATACATCTTATGTTACATGGTAAGAGGATAAGAAAGGGAGAAAAACAAAAAAATTGCTTAATATATGTAAATATATATATTAGGAGTATATAATAATACTCAGAGTATATAAATTATATTCTTCACTTCTGTAACTGGCTGCATAGTCAAAGTAGTTATTGTAACTACCTTTTTCCACTACTCATTCTAGATCCCCTGTGTCCTCAGGGAGTAACTCAGCTGGTCATGATTCTTAAACCGACAGAGTGACCCAAACTTCAAACCTAAAGGGTCTAGGTCATTAGCAGTCTGTCTAGACTGAGTGATTGTAATTTTCAATTGAGCCTAATTATAAGGCACGGTGATACAGATGTCTTAACGGATAACCTGGATTCCAGACATTCTCTTCCTTTTCTCCACTGTAGAGTAGTAATCCAGTTTCCCTTTGGTAGTCAGAATCACTCACCCCAGCCAGTACTGCAACCCTCCTTCTTTCCTGCTGATTCAGAAGCATTAGGAGACTGGAATGTCTGGGGGTCAGTCTTACCTTCCAGTTCAATGGAATCAGTGTTACATCTCCTGGTGGAAACACTCTTTTCTTTGGAAATAATATTTCTAGGCCAGCAGAGTATAAAGTTGCTGGAACAGGAAGCACAAACTTCACTGGTGTTTTTCTAGGAGTAACAGTGGTGCCATTCCCATTTCTACCCTTTGATTCCTGGACCCATGAATCCTTGCTATGGGAGAAACAACACCAAATTTTGGATGTTGATTCAGAACGCATAAAACTCTTTTGGAGAATGATGCCCTTGTTCTTGCAATGTGTTGCCACCTAGCTGATGCCATAGTTGAATCTTCAAAATGCCATTTCACTATGCTATCAAACCAACTGCTTCATGATGGTGAAGAACGAGTGGGTTGGATCAGTGAATTCAGGAACATGAGCCCACTAGGGCTTGAGAAGTGTTGCTGAGGAAAGAGGCTAAACGGTATCCACAGAATCAGTCATTCTACAGGCTTGGTTAGTAAATTCATCATCTGCGGCCCTCACCCTTTGGTGAGCAATCATATGGAACACAAATGTCTTCACATTTTTGCCTTTTCAGAGGAATCTAATTCACATATCTGTTCCCCAAATTTTCTTGTCACAAATTTTTCTATCATTTTTCTATCCAAATCCCTGACCATCCTGTCATTGGCCACAATCTACAAAGTGATGTATAAACAAATATCTAGCCATTTCTCCTGCTAGTTGGTGCATGGCCCAAAGTTCTGTTTCCTCTGCAGAATTTTCTTCACATTGTCCTTTGAGGATGTCCCTGAAAGAGGCTATAGGGCTACAGCGCTATAGGTGTATATTGAGCAAAGCCATCTATAAATCAGGCCAATTTTTCTCTTCCTCCATCAATTGATCATAAGGAAAACCCCATGAAGTCATGGGTGTAGGCTGGGGTAGGAAGCAGTATAGCTGGAGGGAGGATCATGAGCTTCTGGGTCACATCTTCTTGTAACTTCCTATGTCTTCAAGACCTGCTGGGTCCCAGGCATGTATATACCAATTCCATTTGATGTTGGAATGCAGCTATACATGCTCAATTGTATGGCATTGTGAATCAGATAAAACCCAGTTCATGCTGAACAGCTCAGGTTACAGAGTAACTTTATAGTCCATGGTTCAATCTCTACTAAGGTACAGTAGAAAACCAAGAGCTATTTCTCAAAAGCAAAGTAGGCATTCACAGAAGATAGCAGGGCCTTGCTCTAAAATTCTAAAAGCCTGCACTGTGATTTGTCTTTAGGGACCACTGAAGGCTTCAAAGAGCATCCTTATCTGCCACTGGCACCTTAATTGCCATAGGAGCTACTGATCATATAGACAAGCTGTAGAGCTGGCTGCACAGCAGCCTGGTCCAGTTGCAGGTCCTTCTTCAATTCTGGTTACACTCTAAATAAGCAGATTTTTGGGTCTCTCAGGAAATAGCACAGAGTAACATACCCAAATGAGGTATGTTTTCCATCTCCAAAATCCGAAGAAGACCATTAGGTAATGTGCCTCTTTCTTTCTTTGTAGTCAAGTTATATGCAACAACTTACCCTTCACCTTAGAAGGGATATTTCAACATGACACACATCACTATAACCCTAGAGTTTCAGTGAAGTAGGAAGACCTTCAGTTTTTGTTGGATTTATTTCCCACCTTCCGGCACCTAAATGTCTGACCAGTAAATCTAGAGAAGTTGCTTTTCCTTGCCTCTTACAAACAATCAACATAACATCATCAATGTAATGGACCAGTGAGATATCTTCTTGAAGGTGCATTGTTGGCCTTGTTGAATGAAAGCAAAATGCTTCTGGTTGTCCTTATTGGCATGGATACAAAAAGAAAATCTTTTCATCTCAACCACTCCATACCAGGTATCTGGGGATATGTTCATTTGTTGGAAAACAATGAATCCACATATGCTAAAGCACCTGGAATTGGAGTCATCATTTAGTTAAGTCTATGATAGTCCACTGTCATTTTCTAAGATACATCTATCTGTTGCACAAGCCAAATAAGCATGTTGAATGGTGATGTGGTGAGAATCACCACCCCTGCATCCTTTAAGTCCTTAATGATGGCATAAACTCTGTAATCTTATCGAAAATATGGTATTCCTTTTGGTTTACCATTTCCCTAAATAAAGGAAGTTCTAACAGTTTCTAGTTAGCTTTTCGTACCATAATAACCCTTATTCTACAGGCCAAAAAACTAATATGGAGATCCTGCAGCTATTTAGTAACTTATTCCAATTATGCATTCTGGAACTGAAGAAATAGCCAAAGCAGGTTTCAGGGACCCATTGTGACCATTATGAGATAGACCTGCACTAAAACTCCATTGCTCATCTGACCTCCAGAAGCTTCTACTCTGACTGGTATGCCCCAGTCATAGAGGTCTTCTGAAATTTGTGTCAGTTCAGAGCCCGTGTCCAGTAATCCCTGAAGGGTCTGATGATTTTCTTTTACCCAATGAACAGTTGCCCTAGATAACAGTTATCTAGACCATATATTCCTTTGGAGAAGACTGGGAGAAAAACTAACAGTATAATTTTGGGAGAGCCACCATTCATTCAAGGGGTTCTGGGTGTGTAAACTGACCCAAATCTGGGAATTGTCTGTGGGACTGTGATTGCTTTTATGATTCAGTTTGGACTTTTGTTCACTTGACCTAAAATTTTTCTGCTTATACAGATCAGATAAGAGTTTGATAGACTATGCAGTTCAAGTAAGAATCTAGCAGCCTTCCTATTCATTTCAATTTTAGGAACACCGTGATCAGCTAGCCAACACTAAGTCTTACAGTCAGATCATTCTGGTTGCTACTTTCATTCTTCTGCCCAAACCAACCTTGTCTCTGGTGGTTGAATGCTACCACATGGCCTCTACCATCACAGAATCCAATTATTCTCATTGCATTTAGATCTCCCAATTCAGTAACCATAGCTCCCATTGTAACGTCTGTCTTACCTACAGAGAAGAGTGATCACAGAGCTCTTCAAGGATGCTCTTCCAGGTGCTCCTCTCACAAATTTATTTCTCATGGTATTGATGAAACCTATGTCTTTCATGTCTCCCTAGTGTGCATGAGTAGGTCACAAATGACAAATCCAGTCTAACATCCCAGTATTCCTAGGCCTTTGAATCGCTTCCTCTATGTCAAACCAGGGCAGGTTGGCATTACCAGTAGGCTCACTGTGAGCCACCTTTTAGTCTATATTTCAGTCAACCATCCAAATAAACTATGTGAACCCTTCCTAACTGCTGAACTACGACATTAAGTGTAGAATCTTTGCTAAATGAGCTAACATCAATAAATTCAACCTGATCCAATTTATGTTTCCTCCATCATTATCCTATACCTTTAGTATCCATTCCCACAGTGTTCCCTGGATTTCTGCTTGTATAAATTAGAAAACTCAAGTAATTAGTTTGTAGTGTAATACATCTCCTCATGGTTCAGACTTTGTTCCTCACTGTGAGAGGCCTGCTGGAACTGAATCAAGTTATAAGTCTAGAAACAAAAAGAGGTGGTGGAAGTGGGTCCTGAGCCTAGTCAACATTGTCTTACTTGGCAACTGCCTCAGGGGAAATCATTACAGTTTCCTCTGGTAATGCCCTATGAATCACCCTAGATGGAGATAGGGAAGTCACTTCCACTTGGGGTGGGGTTGCCTCTTCCACTGGAAAAGAATACTCAACAGAATTTAAAAGCTCAATGTAACTAGCTTCATCAGGGTGTTCCCATACATGCCCATCCAAATTTACTGGATCCCTTTCCTTCTTTATGTCCTCACTTAAATAGTAGATAACTTGAGAGGATGGGAGTTCAACTTGCATTGTCATTCAACCAGTTGCAGGGTCAGATTCTGCATTTGACTTTTAGCAATCTCAGCCCTTTAGTTACAAGAGATATGGGTCTCCTTCAGGGCACATATTGAAGATTTCAGATCATGTACCTGTGCTTGAGCTGGATATTCAAATCACTGAGCTCATTCTTTTCTTTACCATTTTTCTCAGAGACATTAGGAGCAACAGCCAACCCCATTACATTCATTAGTTTTCCAAAAATATATGAGAGCATCATCCAGCATTTTGATTCTTCAAAGTGGTTGCTTAGGAAGAGTAGATATATAAAATAATGAAATGGGCCATATAACCCAGAGAGCCTATGGTATAGTTCCAGTTCAAGTCCAAAGGCCCGAGAGGCAAAAGAGCCGATGGTATCAGTTCAAACCCAAGTAGGAGAAAAGAGCTCTGAAAGAGTGAGACAGAAAAACAAATTCTCATTTTCTCCACATTTTGTTCTATTCAAATCTCTGTTGGTCTGGATGAGATTCACCTACATTGCTTGGTCAATCTATTGCAATAGATTGCTTTGGTCAATCTATTAATTCAAATATTAATTTCATCCAGAAATATCCTCACAGCAACGCTCAGAATAATGTTTGACCAAAATTCTGGGCACTTTTGATGTAGTCAATTTGACATACAAGATGAACCATCCAGTGCTCCTCCTCCAACCAAGCATAAGCTCTTAAATTAATCCATGGTTGCATCTGTCCTTCCTCCCCTGGGACCTGTTATGCACTTCTTTACCCTCTATCTTTACTTTAGCATCTCAGTCTACCCCCCTCCTGTGTCATTGCCTCTCCTGTCTTCAGTCTTTTCCTCTGGTCACTCTTTTATTTCATAGTTGTTTTCCTACCTTTTGGATTTTTAAGGTTTCTAATATTAGAAATCAAATACATTTTGGTAAAGTATCAAATGACTTTATATAGAAACACTACTTGTGACACATAAGCCCACATGCAACATGCTTTTTAGAGCTACAAAACTGTGATAAGACATATGGTATGATTGATAATACTCTGGGAGGTATATGCAAGAGACATACATCAGAATTTAATTAGATCTTTTATTGCAAAGGGTGAGATCAATAGGAAAAAAGCAAAAGAAGAAATTTAAAGTATTTAAATTATAATTCTAAAAAGCTGTTAAAAGACTTCTGTAAAGTGAGTTGAACTTTAAAAACAAAGAAAATGAGAGATGCCACATAAAATAATAAAAAATTGTCACCCAACATTCTCCATACTGTTGTTTTAAATTATCACATCTACTAAAATAATGGGTGGTGTGGGGGTTGAAATTTATATTAACAAGTCTGCAAGCAGTGTGCGTAAGTCAAAGACTTAAAATTAAAGACCCCATGTCAACATTATGCAGTGTTATGTTCAGTATAATTAAAGTTGTAAAGAATAATTATACCATGGCCCGAGATAGGGTTGTGAATAAGATTATAAATGTGTAATGAGGAGAAAATACAACTATTCAGTAATACAAAAAGTGTTCAACATCAACTATTCAGCTTGAAACCCCTGAAAAGATTCTATTGTGCTTTTGATTTCTTACTTCATCAAATTAATTCTGGAAACTCCACACTACATGTTAAGGATCTGTGAATCTTTGCCAACAGAACATGCTGGCAAAACCTGCAGAGATTGTTATTGTTATTGAGCATTTCTGATACTAAAATTATTATGTTGAGCAATACAGAGAGAGTTGGACCAAAGACTAAAGACTGACTTGAAATTAAGCCACTGTCCATGATTTACATTTTGTTCAGTAACAACTTGTAGCAATTGTTCGGTGTCTCTCTCTCTCATAAATATCTGCCTCTCTACAATGTGTTATGCTTTTCTTCTATGGTACATTGACACTGTGAATAAGTTAGAGCCAATGAAAGCCCTTACTTCTTTTGACCCCTACTAAGAGTATCTAATTGGATTTTTCCCTTTATTTCATTTCATAATGTGTTAGGCTTCCAGTTCTCACTCACCCAGCATGAGCATCTCTGTGTTTCTAATCTTGCCTTGAAGAGACAATGGATCATTAGCTAAGGGCTGTAGTTGACTGTGGTATTCACTCTACAGTAACATAAGGTAACAAGGCCAGCACTAAAAACAGAAAATAAAAAAGAATATACCTTTAATAAATATAAAGGGCCAAACACTAAGCAGGATAAAGCTGTGTGGGTCTAAGTAGCAAAAAAACCCATGAAATCACCATGTTTGACATTAATAGTCAAAGGTAAGTTGAGATACGAACCCAAAATGGATTAAATCATTTTCAAAATTGAGGATTTCAAGGAAACATTAAAAGGACAAATGCATTTTTTAAAAATGCCCTTAAAATTATATTCATGTTTACAAGACAAATGAGGAAATAAAAATGTCTGTTTTGTTATTTTTTAAAGGTTAAAGTTCTAGAACTTTTTATTTGGGTGCTTATAATTTGAAATAAGTAGGTGGAAAACAGTTTATTTTAAAAACTCCTCCAGCACACACAAGCACACAATTCAATAAGAGGAGCAGATGAAACAATTGTGTTCCTGTTTTATGTCCAAGCGATGCATGCTATTCAGGGATATGAACCATCTTTGCTTTTGAAACACCAGGGAAGCTTGTTCATCTTAATGTTATTCAATTTTGTGAGACTTGTTTTTCACTTTCCTTCTGTTTTCTATTTACTTCCTTTACTTGTTATCAGAAAGCAAATTATGTACATTTGTAATTCCTTGTTGCAATATATAATTTTGAGATTTTATCTCAAATCTGGAAGCTGTAACTCTCCTGCAGTCTTCTTGTTTTTGTTTTTATTATTTATTTTAATTCTCACTTTGCATCCTAAGCCCCTTCTCATCCTTTTAATTCTCAACTGCTCACATTCACACATAAATTGCTTTTCATGTACTAGGGTATCTGTAACTTGGTGCTTACAGTGAGCTGGTATATACAATATAAAAAGTGAAGAAAACCCAGTGTGGCTTATGCACACTCATTACCGAAACTTATTTGCATGCTTTGCCATATTATGAAAGATACAATTTTACTCCTAGAACACAGTTTCTATACCTATTTGTTTGCTCCAAGGAGGATCAGGTAGAAACAAGGGACAAAGGAACCTGAAGATAGTGAAGCAAATTTTCATCATTTTGTAAGTGAAGAAATAGGCCCTTTTCTGAATTCTTAAGTATGGACATTGCCAATGAGAAGTTCCCTTTTGAATAGAAGTGAATTCATTTGAACTATCAACATAAACTATAATAGAACAGATAGATGATGATAGACAGATAGAATAATTGATAGAGACTCAACACATAAATACTGAACTGATTCCACCTCAGTTTTGGATGAGGTATAAATACAATTAATATTAAATATAAAACTATCAATATTGACTAGCCTAGTTTTCTTGAAGATGAAGGCTAGCCCAACATTGATTGCTGACCCTCATCCACGTGGTGGGTGAAGGAAAAGGAAAAAAAAAAAGGAAAAGGAAAAGAAAAAGAATGTTCAACAACAACAACAACAAATAGAGAGAGAGAGAGAGAGAGAGAAGCCGTTCTTCCAGTATTTCTTTGGAAAAGGCTGCGTTGTGAGGACCTACCGTCCAGTGGTACAAAGTAGGATAGGTAGAACTTCACTCAATGAAGAGAAGGGAAGAGCTTGTTCTATCTCTGCTGGGAAAAGGGATCCAGCAGACTTGACTGCACTCTGCCTGGGAAATCTAGAAAGAGAGGGAACAAGATAAATGGAGTAGCTGGTTGATTTGGCAGGCAAGCTGAGAAGAAATGCTGCTCTAGGAAATAGCATATACTTCTAGAGTATGTAAAACTCCAGTGTACAGCTCTCATCAATCAGAGTATGTTTCAGACATCTGGCAGGCCCTGGAACTGTAAAGCTGGTTTTTGACAGTATAAGGTGACAACTCACCTGTCACCCTTAACTCACCTTCTCCCTCAGCTGCTTCATCTCTGCTCTGGCCATAAGCTTCAGTTACATGGATGAGGAGTTGTGAAAGCACAGGGGAGGAACAGCATTCTTTCCTCCTCAAGGAGGCTAGCAAGGGGCATGTCCCACAAATTACAGGAGATATCTCATTTTCATTCAGGTGTGAGTTTTGATTACCAACTAGAAGTGTATAGAAGTGTATAGATCTGAATAAAACATGTGTTGCTTCTTAATGCAACTATGCGACCTTTTATTACACTGGTAAGCCAAAAAACAGGGGACCGCCTGAGTTTTTAACCAGGGCTAAAGGAAGAACTTTATTACAAAACACATTTTTAAAAGACTACAGAAGAGAAAAATAAAGATGTTTATGGGTTATATCCATGAATCCTGGCTGCTCAACGTACCATTACAATGTACAACCTATTTGTGCTTTCAACAACAAAAATGTAGAAATATGTACATTCAGGGGAGATAAAATTCACAGGAGTCCATTAGACTCAAGTACACAACGAAAGAAGTATCATTTTATTGCTCAAATCTTATCCCTAACTCAGTCTTCAACTCTCCAAATGGTGGATAGAACATTCCCATCAATTTTGTGCACTTCCTCACTCCAAACAAGTATTGTTGCAGGCAATTCAGAATATATAACTTAAACTTTTAATGGTAAACAGTCACTTCACAATCCTTTCTGCTTTGTGTGCCTTTTTTCCTTGGACTGACTTTAGTTCCTAGGAATTGAGGAGTGTGTTCGTTTGGGCTTGTTTTTGATGAAGTGTAGCTCATGTCTTCTTATCTTTGGGTGCGTACTTCTTACCCTTCTGCACCTGCTGCTAAAGTATCTACATGAACTGATGTCCTCTCCAGAGACCAGTCTAAATACCCTGTATTCTCTCTAGAATTGCAAGTCCCCATGAGGACTGCGTGTGCACAAGTTCAACTCCCAGCCAAGCTCTACACCTTGCCATATTAGAGAGAAATCCTCTCCAAACCAGGGCAACATGGAGTGGGGACTTGCAAGGGCAGCTCTCTCAGGCCTTCTGCCTAGCTGCTAGTGATCCTACATTGAAGCCACGTGTCGGGTAAAGAGATGTCCATGGCTTTCTTCTTCTCCAATTCTAGTCAGAGAACTGCGCACAGGTCTCAGAGCTATCCAAAGACTCCTTGGACCCCACTTGAGATTTCATTTTCAGAATGGGACAAAGTAAACAGTGTTCTTGTGTAGTCACTATAAGGACATTCCACGGATCATTCAACTACATTTCTATTTTTAATCAAATACAGATACAAGATACATGGTAATAA
The DNA here is from genome assembly GCF_011764305.1 of Mustela putorius furo. NCBI lineage: Eukaryota > Metazoa > Chordata > Mammalia > Carnivora > Mustelidae > Mustela > Mustela putorius. The sequence goes on from NW_025421305.1 coordinate 5,752,820, forward strand.
TTTCTGAATGAAAGACACCATCAAATTATCCATTTTCAAGAGCAAAGTAGTCAAAAGTCACATAAATCATGCAGTATTTGGATATGAGTTAATGGGTATAATTTAAGTTAGCAAAGAGTTTAAATTCTGCATTATAAAGTTATACATGTGTATAAATGCATCCACAAATACACATATAGTATTACTTTGGGAAAATATGTCTTTAATATGCCTTGCCAAATGGTCATTTTTTTCTACATGTAGATACTGAAGTGATTCATAGTATACATATCTATATATATTTGTATATAGATGTGTATATGTATATTCATATTGATTTAATTTGATAGTAACAAACTGATTAAATTCAATAAAACTGAAACTCCACCACTGAGATATAAACAAAATATTATAGTAAATGTAGGAAAAAATGCAATCCCAAAGTTGACATTTCAGTGAGAGGCAATTTTTTTTTTTTGACGATTTTATTTATTTGTCAGAGAGAGTAAGCACAAGCAAGGGGAGTAACAACCAGAGAAGGTAGAAGGAGAAACAGACTCACTATTGAGCAGGGAGCCTGATGTAGGGCTTGATCCCAGGGCCCTGGGATCATATCCTGAGCCAAAGGTAGATGCTTAACCAACTGAGCCACCCAGGTTTCCCAAGAGGTAAATGTTTTTGTGATTTGTAAACATAAAACATTAATCCATAAATAAATCAACGTAAGTACTAACTTTTGTTTAATTGTGGGCATGTGTATGCACTGCATATGTAGGTATCATTTTTATATTTATATATAAAATCATGATGTATTTCACATGCAAGCATGGTCAACCATATTACAATGAATGTGCCTCTGTCCTTAGCATACCTCTGTTACCATGTCCTTCACTTTTCCCACCTATCTTCTCAATAGCCCACAGTTGATTACCTTCTTTTTTTTTTTTTTTTTCCCCTAGTCCTACGGAATATCTAGCTTCCTTGGCCTAGTTTTTTATTCAAACTCAAAAACAAGGATCTGAGTAGACTGATCCATATGGGTACTTGGTATGGAAGACTTGGAGAAGGAGAAGAGAAGATCATGGAGAAAACATGACCAGCAACAACTCTACAATCCATTTTCTCAATGTAAGGGAAAGAAAGAAGGAAAGTAGTCTGGTCAGATCTCTTTGTAAACACGCTAACAGAAGACTACTTGGAAAACACACTAATGACATTTACTATCAGAGACTCTTTACCTATGAAAGTGTTTCCGCAGGATGTACCTAGTTACTCTAGAATTGCTTAAAGTAAACAAATATAGAATATGAGGATTTAGAGGACAGAGTTGCTATAAAAAATCAAACTATGTTATATGTTAAAAAAGTCATACATGATCTATGATGCACAAACTATGTAACTATCTAAGTATAAAATGAAGAAGTTTCAGAGGTTAAACAACTCCATTTGATTTGTGTAATCCAGCCATGTATAATCCTTAGAATCTTAATATATTTATCTGAACAGAATCTCCTATGGTGGCAATAAAAGGCCCACTGAAGAGTACTGATGGTCTCCAAACTTCCTTTCTTTCCCATGTGTCTGGTAGTTATAATTTGTGAAGTGTGGTACAGAGTAGGATATCTGATTCATATGAGTCTGACCTGATGATTTAATTCTTTGTTTTCTCATATATATAACTCTCTTTTACTTCCCAAATATAGAAGCTATTACACAGATCTATGTGCAGATAGCACATTAAAAAAAAAGTTATTATTGTGTTGACTTAGATAAGATGTGGTTACTTTTACTGAATAAAGAAGCTTATAACATTTTGCAAAAGTTGAAAAGGAGTGGGTCTTGCTGAACACCTATTATAAAGCAATCACACTACTCACAATTATTGCATTGTGGGTTTTCCCCCAGATTTTATTTCAAGAAATTTCAAACCTACTGAAAGTTAATAGAGTACAATGAACACACATATATCCCTCACCTGCATTAACTAATTGTTAATATTTTGCCATGTCTGTTTCTCTGTATAAATATATAATCTATTTTGCTCATCATTTAAAAATAAAATTTCATATTTTATGATGCCTTATCCCTAAGAATTCAGGGTGTATTTCCTAAAGTCATTGTTTTATACAGCACCACAATGATTATGATACCCAAAGAAAGTATTTATTTAATTATACCATCACCTAACATAGAGTTTCCATTGAAATGTTCCCAAATTTCCCAATAATATCTTTATAGCTGTTAGTTTCTAGTAGTGAACTTTTGAAGATTCACTCACTTATAGGCAAGAGATCCCTATTTCAAACTAACTAAGGTATAAAAAAGAAACGTATTGCTCATGTAACTAAGTGTAGATTTCAGGCTCAGTACCATCAAGCATTTCTCTCTCTCCCTGCCTCCCCTTTATCTTTCCATTTTAGTCTCTTCTCTGTTCATGCCATTCTCAGATGGGATTTTGGTATGTTGAACAAATATAGCTTAAATCATTCTTAAGTTTAGAGTTCAAAATAAAAGAATGCTTCTCATCTAAGAATTTGAGCAATCATCTCAAGATTTATTTTTAATGGCCAGCTCTAACTTTAGGTCGTTAAGTCCATTTCTGAAATGATCATGTTGTTCAGGCCTGAGGCACAGATTCATACTTTGAGTCAAAGGTAAAGTTAACTCAGCATACAGCATGGGGCTGAGAAGGAAAAGAGTGGCTGTCCAAAAGAGAAACACATTCAGATAAATTTAAAAACAATGGGAGGTATCAACACAGCCTTGAGCTGAGAATTTAAAGATGAGCAAATGTTCCAAGCTCTGATGCTCACACTGTGTAGTAGGGAAGATGAGCATATAAACAAATGCACACAATAGGCTACCCCAAGTGCAATAAGAAAGATATCATGCAAATGAAGTCACAGCCCAAAAATATTCACTTGAATGCTTCTTTTCAGTCCAAACTATCTACCTTCCTATGCAAAATGTTTCTTCCTACTCTTCCTTCAAACAAAATATAACTATGTAATTACCACTTATTTTGGCTTGGAAATTATTTTTTATAGTAAGTGGCTGAAAGCCTCCAGAATAGACTGTCTCAGGGTTAAAGGGTAAAAAGTCTCTTACTTCAGTTTTACTTTTGAACACCTATTATTTCCAGCCATTCTACTAAGCGTTGGAATAAAACATGGCCCTTGCTTTCAAGAAGCTTAAAGTTCAGGAAGACTGTGATAGAAAATTGCCTCAGTTGTGATGCATTTCCTCATTTGTGGGTCGAAGAGCTTTGTCTTCTTCTTGACTTCACCTATTTCTCATTTCCTGTCAATGCCCTGTATGTTCTTCTCATCTATTTCCCTCTGATTTTTGTGTGATGTGTATCTTCCTGGCTCCTGGCTGTCTACCTAAATTCTGCTCTGGTCACTCTCCTGACCCCTATTCTTCATGTATGCACACTGCTTTGCTTTCCCAAATCCACTAAGTTTTTGACTCCCAGGCATGAACATCTTGGTGTGATAATGTTTGTAGAAGGTCGAAGCAGGATTAATAAATATCTTAAATGTCTTATTTTATACCTTTTTGGCAATAACATCAAAAAATCATATTATAATGTCCCTAAATACTAACTGTAACATCTCATTCATGTTAGCCAACTGATTCTAGATATAACTGCTGTTCTGCCCATATTTGGCTGATAAACCCAGTATTTCAAAAATCATCATTTTAAAGTTTTTATCACTTGAAGTAACAATGTTTTGCACATTTTTACATTTATATCAATGTCCAACTCTATCAGTTTCCTTAGAATAAATTGTCAGGATAAAATTCATAAAATGGGGTAGAAATGGGATAAAATTAATAACGTTAAGGGTTACTCTACTGATATTAGCAAATTGCTCTCGGAAAAGGTAGGCTAATTTTCAATCTCACCAGTAGTATTTGAAAATGTCCTGTCTCTGAATTCTCTTATTTTGTTATCATTTGTTTCAATCCTTTAAAAAGTTGAAAGGTAAAAGATACATTACCTAGTTTTAATCTACAATTATTCAATTAATCCTGATAGTGAGCATTTATAGACATATTGAATATATATTTGGATTTTGTCCTATATTTAATGTTTATTGTTACTTATATCCTAAGTATATATTGGGATGTCAGTGCAAATTTTACCAATTTATAAACACACTGAGTAATATATAAATATCATCTACCTACTACCTAACTACTGTCTAATTAATCTATCTAACATATATATGATAAATATTTCTCCATCTTACTTTGTTGGCTTTTAAATATATCATTTTATTTAATTTCTTTGTTTAAACATAAATATATAAATCTACTGATGGTTCTAATTCATCTTCATGTCATGGTATGCTACTCATAAGAAGAATACTGATATTTTTTATCAAACAAAAATATATGCACATATATGTACATGTATATACAAATACTTCAGCAAATAAAGGAAATAATTTTGGTGTACACTAAACATTGGTTGGTATTACCATAACTACAGCTAATAGCAGGCACAGACAAGAACAAGAAATCAATGTTCCAGGATGGTAGAGGGAATTACCTCCCCTTTTAATCTAATACTATATATTCTTATTTGTATTTTGTCCAAGAATGAAGGACAGGAATCTTTATTTAATGTGGATACTCACATCATGTTGAAAAAAATCACTCATTAGAATGTGAAGTTATGATTGGTTTCATATTTCTTTCATAAGCCTTTTTAATTACCTTCATTGTGTATTTAGTCATTAATACCTCTCTCACCACAATTGCCCCTAATAAATTTAAATTTGGCAGTATTATCTATGTTAGTGGCATGTTAACACTGATTAGATGGATAACCCCCAGTTCAGCCTGTTTAAGGAGATCCTTAAACAAAGTTATCAAACAGTAAGGGACCAGGAGGGTTTGACAAATTACCTTGTTACTTCTAACATCCAACTCAGTGGTTTCCCATGATTCTTTAAGGCCTAGTTAGATAGATGACTAATGTATAATTAATGAGATTGATAACCAAAAGCCACTTCTTTCCCTTAAAACTAAAGAACACTGTCATTGGATTCCTGAATTATTTTTGGTCTCAAACCTGTCATCTTCTATTCAGTTTAGCATCACGGCAGGTATACACCTATAAATCTGATTTTCATACTCTCTATTGTCCATCACTACTTGCTCTGAGTTCTCAAAAGGAAAGGAGACCAAGTGTGAAAAGAGAATCTTAGTAACACTCAAACTTTACTAGATAAGAAGAAGGAAAATGAGATAACTAACTATTTGGGGGAAACTAATGATGGAGGAGAGCATACAAGGATGGACAAATACCCAGGTTTCTGAGGTGAAGCTGTAAGCCCAGTAGGGTAGAGGTTGTAAAAAGAGGAGAGCAAGGATTCTCTGGAGTAGCTGCACCATGGGAAGGTAAAGACTATGAAATGAGTAGCTTATCCAAAGTGTGGAGAAGCTTCTCTTAAATACATTATCTCAATGACTGAAATCCTCAGTCATTATAATAATAATAATCAGTATTACAGATTTTTCTCTGGGCCAAACTGACATATTATATTCATGGTACGTTATAGCAATGGAAGATACCTATAGCTGTAATCATCCATTTGCAAGTAAAAAAAAAAAAAAGAACCATTTTTCATACATAAACACAGGCTTTGGTTTAATGCCACAGAGCAATTTCTCAAGCAGGCTTCATAGAGGAGCAGCCTTTGAAAATCCATCCAGTAATAACTAATGTCTTTAGAAAACCAAATTTGCATCAAAGGAGACATTTGTTTACTATAAACTCTCCTCATGATACACTCTTAGCTGTCACCATCTCTGTTGTCAAAGATTCTTTGAAGTGCCAATTGTTAACAGCCAGAAGCTTTCAGGCTTTGGAAATTTCCTTTAGTGTTTCTTATCAACTGTGTTCCTTCTGAAAGATCAAAGGACCTATTCACATAGAAAGCAAATATATTGTAGATGTTCAGAAATTTATTTAGCCTGTAACTGGTTTATTCCACAAGTAATATCTTATAATAAGAAAAGCTATAAAATTATTTACATAAATACGAGAGTGTTGATGAAAAACTGGAAACTATATTAAGGAGAGAAATTTCAAGTATTCTTGTCTTTTAAAGAAAAAAGAAACATAAATGGAACACACAGACAAGGTTATCAGAGACAAGAAATTAAGTTTAACTTTGATTTGGAGTGGAATTTTAAAATTGTAAAAATAGTATGCATTTAAAAAACACAAAGTAGAACTAACTCAAAATTACTTTCACTCATTAAAATGCAATCAAGATTTTGTTAGCTTTTATTGGAATGTCACTCAGGATATGTCACCTCTAAAACTATATAAGATCACTAAATGGGTTTTTGCACAGATTTTAGGTACATGCTCAAGTTCATTTTCAAATACAGATTTTGGCTTCACAGTACTGACAGGAAATGTGGCTTTCATGGTTTCCTGTAGGTTGTTCAAGCTGTAAACTGTTCCAGGAGTTACCATATGTGTTGGCATCTCTCTCTAATCCAGTTTTGAAGGACAAATTAAATCTAATGTAGAACCTCTGAATATGAGATTATAGTGTCTCACAGAATACAATACAATACAATGCAATACAATACAATACAATACAATAAACAAATTGTAACCTCCAAAGCCAGGGAGAGATACAGAGAGAGAAACAGGGAGAGAAGCAAAAAGTCTTAAATTCTTGTTTTCCTGGATTAATAACAGTGAAATTGTAGGAATACATAAGATGGAAAAAAGGGTAAATATCATAATTCAATAATAGAACAGCAGCTCCAATTTCAACCATGCTTTGTTTTCTTAAACACAGCACCCTTCTAAACCTGTGCATTTGAGGGTAGTTAATACGAACCTTACTTTTTCTACATCAATGATCATATATTCCTAGGTAGAAGCCCTGGATCAAGGAATCTGAAACATACTCAATTTTTATGTTCTAGGGAACTTAAGAAAATATTTTTTTTTCTAAAACAATTTCAAAATTCCTGAAGTTCCAGAATAATAAAGTTTGAAATCCATATTAAATACCAACTATGGAACCATGTAAAATGCAGAATAAGGTCTAAATATGAATCAGCAAGACATTATTAGGCACTCAAATATGGATGAGATACTGATGTATACTATTTAACAGCTGCCTTTCTGCAATTCTCCTTAAATAAACAATGCTACTGTGTTGGTAATCTAAGGAAGGCAGATTAAAAGGCAGAGTGAGTCATTAATTAAGCTGAAAGGAATGTAAAACACAAGGGAACCACCAAGACACTCTAATAGCTAATCAACTGTTAAATTCTCAATTTCTGTGTGATGAAAAGTGCTATGCTTGCCCCTCCCTTTCTCCTTGCTCTACTTTGACTTTGACTCACTGTTTCTCCACATCCTTGGCTAAGAAAACAAAAGAGTAGAATCAGAATTTTCAAATTGAATCACCATTAGGGTTTTCCATTATATAACCCCTAACACGTTTAATGCTTAGAAGGCATATAGAGTAGGGGTTTGAATAAGACAATGATATTCTCACCCTTTGATAGAGAAAACTCATTGCTAATCTCCTGTTTTCACTATCATCATCATCATCATTATATTTTTATCTTACTTATTTGTTTTTGAGAAGATACCCCTCAAAGAATATAATCAATTTATTAAAACTTGACCAAATGATTTCCAGTTGAGAACATAGGCTTTGAAAACCCCAGAATGGTATCTTCATTCAAATCCAGGCTTTTTAAATTTAACAGCTTTACATTTATGAGCTTTGATTTTCCATACTTAAAAGAGAAAAAAAAAAATCCCTACTATCAGTCCTGACTTAAAGTTGATATAAATAATATATTTAAGAACTCTTTGGTGGGCTATCATTATTTTTCACAATTATCAAGTGCTTCTTATTAAGGAAGATTTACTTCCCTCCCCATGACAAGAAGCCAATACAGTAGATTTGCTTTTGCCTGTGGTAGGTGAGAAGAATTGATATGTTACATTGGACAGAAGTTTTGAGAAACATCATGTAGTTTTCCATGATACCTCTTTTCTTTTCTTCCACAGATGGATAACACTTCAGACAGTGGTATCATCAGCCGACACCAGAGTAAAGGTGGTATAAAGCAGAGCTTTAGCTAACTTAGAGTGGACATGTGACATGAGCAACAACTAAGCCTTTGATGATGTAAGCCAGTGAGATTTTAGAATTGCTATTGTGCCATTAAGACCGGCTATTCTAAAAGATACAGGCACCACACTGGTACACAGTAAGCCTGTAGGCATGGCAACCTTGATTATTACAAACAAGGAACTTTAATAATCAGAATACTTTCTTCTCTGATATTTCATGAGAAGGAAGTGTACCTAGAATAAAAAGGTATTGTCCAAATTACAGAAATCTGTAAAAACAAACAAAAGTTAATTCTAGGATATGACAAAAATTCTTTGCTTAAACAAACTTTGGTCATGATCCTCTGAACTCTCTCCCCAGTAAGACTCATCCTTGTACTTCCTTGAAGAATCTACTTTTAGCAAGAATCCTGCTAAGTCAATTTAGCAAGAATGCTCCATTCCTCATATCTGAATAATCCCTTTATCTCCACAATCCACCAGAGGATATCTAATCTCTCCAAACTGCCTTTAGCAATATTTCTCTTAGGTTAGATCACCAGAATCTCCCCAGACTTGAAGTCTCTTCTTAGTATTTTTCCATTCTCTAATGTCCCCCCAACCAGCCCACTTGCTTCTTGATTGTTAAATGCCCCCTTGTTCTGGTTGTATTTGGAATTGAACCCAATTACATTCTGGAGTCTCTTTTCCCCTATTACTATATATATATATATATATATATATATTTTTTTTTTTTTTTTTTCAGTGAAACCTATCTTTACTGCTGTAACTTCTACATGGCTCTGATTTTCTTTAACAGGTATAGGGTAAGTTCAGCACAGATAAATCCTAATATCAGATAGTAAGTTTTATAGCTGAAGAGGAATTACCATTTAATTTCAGGCACTTGGCCTACTTCCTTTTAGCAAGAGAAACTATAAGAGATACTTTATGAACTGAGGGATTGTGCTAATATCACTGAACCATTAAAAAACACAGATCTAGAATCTAGGTCAAATTATTCTTAGATGAAAAGTGTTAGCACTGGCCCACAACTAAAATATAACATTATCCACATATTTGATGGTAAAGGGAAGGAGGAGGGAGCATAAAATTCTACATATTTTTGAATAATTAAGAAAAGATATTTTTATAATTATTTTCTAAGGTATGAGTGTGGGAAACAAATTTTAGAAAGATATAGTTCATATGTATGTGTTTTTGTATCTATGGTACCTTTTTTCAATGTGATTCATAAAATATGACATAAAGTATAGCTACATAACTAGACATGTGAAGAAATTCAGGAGAAACTATATGTAGACAAGATGGTTTCAGTTTTCTCTATGGACAAAACCTTCCTGAAATCTGTGGCTGGTGGTAGGCTCTGGATCTCATTGGAAAGATAAGACCAATGATGAATGTTTGAGTGCAGATAGAACAACCTACTGTAGAATTACTTTTGCACTAAAAACAAGAGAATCCAGAAAAAATATATATACATAATTGCACACAAGTCATCTATTTAATGGGAACAGAAAAATGAAGACTAGATGGTTTAAAATTCTATTTCAGAACATAACTGGAGAGGTGGGAAGATGATCTGAAATCAATGTTATGGGTTGTGTGTGTGGACTACATACCCAGCCAAAGGCTAAGTACTCAGATGGAATGAGAACAAATAATTGCTTGTGGATAAAGAAGCCAGCAAAGTTGGAGTGACAAAAGTGAAAAATTGAAGTCTTCTCAACTGGAGTATTGGCTGATTCTGCCATGAGAATATTATTTTGTCTGCCTCTGGTCAACATTTTATCTATGGTACTTATCAAAATACCTGAAGCTAGAAAGACAGTGGCAGGACTGCTTATGTACTTTTTTGCTAAAAATTCTGTACATTTCATATAATTCAGTCTATCATTGACTTTTACTATAATACCTGATAATGAACTTATGGATTGGGGACAGAGATGGTAATGACAGCTTCTAGAATAGATGAATCTCCAAATTTTAGTGGTTAAACACAACAGAGCTTTATTTGCAACCAAGAGCAATGGATATTCAACCATCTTCAATATGTGGCTTCCAAGGTTGCCATGGATACTAACATCAGAGAAGAGCTAGACTTAAAATAGATCAATTTGGTCCATATTCCATTGATCAAACATAGTGACATGACCCCACAGAGAATCAAGGAAAATCAAAAATACTGTCCCTGCTGGACAAGACCATATATCACAAAGGAAAGCAAAATCCTTTGTGGAAAAATGTATCTCTGCATTGGTCCGCTCCTCTCATCAGAAAATCATCTTATAGTTCCTTCTGGCATCCGTATAATATTACCTCTTCCCCAAGAGAAAGTTATTCTGAAATCCATCTGGCCTTCTTCCATCCATGCAAGTACAGGAGGTCAAAACTTGTTTTAACAATTATGGAACATAAACAGTCTCATGGTTTCTTTTATAATTTCTTTAAAAATTTAGGAAAATTGTTCTCAGTTTTCTTACTATTAAAATAATGTCTCATGATAACTCTGCAAGTGCTCTCTGAGATATAACTCTCAAGTTTTACATATTTCATTGCTTTTTTAATCTTACTATCTTTCTTATGGGAGAATGGTGGCTATTTTTTGACTATCTAAATAACAGGAAAAAAACCCACTTTTTTTCTTTGGTTGAGAAAGTTTATTTCTCCTTTATTTTTAAGCATGATTCCATACAGTATAGAATTCTATGTCAGTGTTTTTTTTTTTTTCTTCAATATTTTAAATATTTTATTATACTCTATTTTTGCCTTCATGGCTAATGAGGAAAAGCCAGATGCAGTTCTTATTTCTGTTCCTCTATCGATAAAATCCCAACCTCCACAATCAGCTTCTTTCTTTTTCTTTGATTTTCTATAATTTGAAAATTACATACTTCAGTGCAGTTTTTTGGAGTTTGTTTGTTTTTTGTTTGTTTGTTTTTCCTCTTTGTGACATTTATTCTGCTTGGTGTTCTCTGAGCTTCTAGAATCTATAATTAGTTATCTGATAGTAATCTTGGAAAACTCTGTCATAACTGTTTCAAATAGTTCTTCTGCTCCTTTCTTTTTGTCTTCTTTTGATATCCCCATGACACATACACTGTAACTTTTGTAATTGCTTTCACAGTTCTTGGATATTGCTTTGTTTTGTTTTGTTTTTAGTCTTCGTTCTGTTGGTTCTTCAGTTTTCAAAGTTCTGTTGATAGATTCTCAAGATTAGAGATGCTTTCCTCAGCTGTATCCAGGCTAGCAGTAATACCATCAAAGGCACTCGTCATTTAGGTTACAATGTTTTTGATCTTTAGTATTTATTTATTTTTTTTTTGTTCTTTCATAGGATTTCCCTCTCTCTGCTCACATTACCCATATGTTCTTGCATGCTGTTTACTTTATCCATGTGAGCACCACTTAGCAGAGTTGTTTTGAATTGTGCTTTTTGCCTTTTAGTATGCCTTGTAATTTTTTTTTTTTTTTTTTGATAGTCACACATAAAGTACCAGGCAAAAGGAATTGCTCTAAATACTCCTGTAGTGATGTAGTGGCCAAGTGTGTGGGGGAGGATCAGTGTTCTGTGGTCCTTTGACTAGGTCTTAGACTTTTAGTGAACCTATGCCTCTAGGCTGTGAACTTCAGAAGCCTGTCTCAGGTTGTTTTGTTTTGGTTTTGGTTTTGGTTTTGGTTTGTTTCATTTCTTTCCACTAAGGTAAGACAGGATTGGTAGCATGAGCTGGAGTTGAGTATTTCCCTTCCCTCAGGTAAGTTAAGCTTTGACAATACCCCAGTAGGTTAGATTCTGTTTAACTTGTTTCTCCCAAAGCCAGGAACTGTCAGGCACAGAGTGGTCTGGCATGTTTCAAAAAGGTTTCTTTTCACTTCCCCCTGCCAGAAGCAGAAGAAGATTTTTCTCAAATATTTACTATGAGAATCTAGTTATGCTCTTGGTAGTAAATCTCAAAGTATTGTGGGGACCCCTCATGAATTGGTCTCCATGGAGTTTTTAACTCTCAGACTTGTCCACATTGAATCTCCATAATCGGTCAGCTATAGTTCAGGTTTGCCCACCATAAGTCTTTGCTCCAGTATGCCATAGTTCCCATATTTGCCTATGTGTCTCTCCAGCACTGGGAGTGATGGCTTGCCCTCCCCCCCCCCCCATTGATCTAAGAAGAGTTGTTTCAGCCTGTTCATTATTTTACTTGTTGTTAGGACAGACAGGTGACTTCCAAGCTTCTGCACCTGGATCCCAAAACCAGAAAATCAAGAACCACATCTTAAAATTTTTGCCGCTGGACCAAGTCTTACCGGGCTTTGTGGCTCAGACATTTCATACTCATAATTCACTTTTTGGAGATTAGAATTATTTAATATTAGAATTTCCCATTTTGCAAGCCTCCAAATTTCCAGATCATTTTCTATTTTGATTTATTTTGGCTTTCAAACACAGTGATCTTCTGTTAAACACATCTCCTTTTTCATACAATTTGAAAAATAATACCAGTAACAATTAACAAACATTAATTTCCTGCTTTTCAATTTACTCCAATAGACCTGTAGTCTCAGAAGACATACAGTCTTCTTCCCAAGTAATCTCAGTCAGCTTTACCAAATACTTTGCCACTAGGTAACATGTGAGTTTTTGGAAACTGCAGTATCCCAATTAGGTGCCAATTTAATATAATTAAGGTAACTATAGCTGATGAAATAAACATTCCATAAAACTTCAATGGTTTGTCAGAGTGGTTTGTATTTGCTCATGTAAATAGCAGTTGGTAGTGGTGGTGAAGACAGAAAGCAGTGCTTTGCTCAGTAGAGTCACTGAGGGACCCAATATGACAGAAAATATGCTATCTTCAACGTATAGCTTTCGAAGTTATCCTGATTTCAATATATAGCTGGCACTTAGACAAAGAAAGAGGATGAGGAATCACATTTAGGTTCAAGCTCAAAAGTAGCATATTTTATATCTGCTCATGATTTATTGTCCCAGATGTACTCACATGGCTCCAGAAAATAGGACACGGAAAATGTAGAGAAGCACAACTCTCCACTAAGGAGAGGGAGCACAGAACTTTGTTCTATTGGCAGGTATCTTCCCCCAAACCTCTCCTCATCTCTTATTGCTAGAGGTTACTGCTATTAGTAAAAAATTCCTGGATAAGTTCTAACCAGTCAAATAAGATGAAGTAAACTAAATGCTGTGTGGTCTTGTTCTGTGGGCCTGACAAATGGCAAGACACAGTTGCTTAAATACTTTCTCTGTCACTAAACAAGGGAAATATAAGAGCAGTAATGAGTCACACGGTATATAAGATTAAAAACAACACATTGCTTAAAAGTACAACTCTTTCTAAATCTGAGTTCAGAATGAAATTTTTTCATAAGACTTCATACAGAATGCTCTTATAGGTAAATAGGAGGTTCATTGCTATTTTTTTTTAATAATGCCCCTCAATGTTAGCCTTCTGTAAAAAATACAGTAATAGAAATGTCATTGTTCCAGCTTTGTTCAGTGGTAGATATTCAACAACCTAGAGCTGGAAGATCTTTCAGAATCCTCCATCCATTTTAGTTATTCAACTTAATGTTATTAGTGGCAGTAAATTTGAGGTGACCACCCAGAGAAAGGACTGAATTACAGGTAGCCTATCTACTCTTAAGTTCAGATATGTATGGTTAAAAGTTAGTTCAGCACAGAGAGAACTACAATTTCCTTTTGGAGATTGAGGATTCTAAAGCAGAGACTATTTGAATAGAAAACATTTTCACTTTTGCATAAAATTGAGCCAAAAAAAATCATTAAGGGAAATGTTCTCCAAAATTGTCACTGTCCTCTGCCCACAGAAGAATTGATAAATGAGGGCCCAATAGTCTTTTTCAGGGAGACCAGCTATAAAATTATTAGACTATAAAAACCTCGAGGTATGTGTTATCAAAACTTAAAGAACACTATTTTGATACTAGATTCTTAGAATTTTTGTCCATCGCTTCTTCTAATTCACCACGTCATGGAAATGTAAAATATTTGAAAATAGCAAAACTCTTCAAAATATCCATGCTTGAGTCATCATTTCTGTCACAGTCCAAATAAAATCATCTTTTAACATCAGTGAAACATTTAAAGGAATTATTTGAAAAATACCGTCTTATGTAACTAAAGAACTGATTTTCTCCACTGTTGCTTTTCATTTTGTTAATTAAATGTTAGAGAACATATTTCAAAGTGACACCATTGTCTATTTACTTGATGTCTATAATTGTATAGCAGAGTGAATTGTCTCTTAGGTTCTTGGTGATAGGAAAAATATATAGGTGATAGGAAGAAAAAAAAACCTATTACCATTCTATAAGATGATGGATATATCTTTTACCACATTAAATAGGAATGTGAGGCAATAAGCAAAACTGTGAGGAGCTGCTAAGTAAAAGAAAAGTGGAAAGTCTTGGGGATGGTTGAGAATGGAGCGCAGGTTTTGGAAATTACTACTTAATTCATTCTGAGACTCTGCATCCTGATTTTGACTATTCTGGAAGATTTTAGGTGCAGTTCAGTAAAATCATCATGTCAATATTAAGTTCTTAGAGTTTAGCCTATTAATGATTCTTGTACATTAAGTCACAGGGCATGAAAAAGTCAATAAGACCTGTCAATAGCCTTACACTGTTCTTGATAGATTTCTTCACTAGGTGACATGGAGAATAAAAATGGTCAATAGCTAAAACTGGCAAAACTCTATGTAATCTTTCCTTAAAATGCTGGCCTAAAAAGTCCTTATAAAAAAGAGAGAGAGAGAGAGAGAGAAAATCCTTGTAAATTGACAAAAAAGAAAGAACTAGACATAGATTACACTATTTTGTTTCTGCATTTGTTCATTCAGGAAAAAATATCATTGGGGGGTGGGTGGCTCAGTGGGTTAAAGCCTCTGGCTTTGGCTCAGATCATGATCTCAGGGTCCTAGGATGGAGCTCTGCATTGGGCTCTCTGCTCTGCGGGGAGCCTGCTTCCTCCTCTCTCTTGCCTATCTCTCTGCCTACTTGTGATCTGTCTATGTCAAAGAAATAAATAAAATCTAAAAAAAAAAAAAAATCATTGAATTGAGTCCCAACAATGTCAATGCACTGTAATAGGACTTGAGATGTGTCACTGCAGAATCGCAACTAAAAAAGCCATCTAATTTGTCTCTGTTTCAACCTTCTAAATGTTTTCCATCGGAAAACTAGAATGATCTTTTAATAATTAAACCAGATTATGTCATTTCCATCAACAAAGTCTTCCTATCATTTCCATCATAATTTAAACCAAAATCCAAATTCTTAGTCATAGTCAGCATAGACCTTACATGTGACCCCTTTCTACTTCTCTGCCTTCATCCCAGACCACTCTTACTGAGTCACTCTGATCCAAGGGCAATGAGCTTCCTGCAGTTTTTAGTATTTTCCAAACATATTCTCCTGCTAAGGACTTTCAAAATGTAGGTTTTTGCCAGGAAATCTCTTCCCATATATCCTTGCATTTCATTCTGATTTTTGCCCCGGTGTCATCATTCTTGTGATCTTTCCCTGGCCATTCCCTAAGATAATAGAAACTTGTTCTCTTTATTGGTTTTCATGCCTGTACTCTTCTTTATTTTTCCAGAGTACTTATCACTAAACGAAGTTGTATATAGATATCTATATCTAAATCTAGATATAGATATCGAAGTCTTACAATAACAAAAATGGTTGATTAATACATATATTCTATGTATTATATGCTATATTCCTAGAATAAAGTAAGCTAGAGAAAAGAAAATATTAAGAAAATCATAAAGAAGAGAAAATAGATTTACTCTACTGTACTATAATAAAATCACATGTAAGTGGATCCATGCAATTCAAACTCATGCTGTTCTAAGGGTCAACTCTGTGTGTGTGTGTGTGTGTGTGTGTGTGTGTACACACATGGTATATGTATAACTTTCCCAATTGCTAAAGTAGTGTATGTCTATTGAAAATATATGGAAAATGTTAGAAAAGCATGGAGTGAATATTTCCTATAATTCCTTGTCAATTTATAATCATTAGTCTTTTAACATTTTGCTATAAATTATTACACTCTTTTTATGTAACTTTTCTCAAATATCTGATATAATTATGTAAAGCAATAAATATACAAATAAATATATATTATAAAATTCTGTAAATTATTTATATATTTTAAGACGTAATTTTTATTTGTTTCAATATGTTGCAAACATTTATTATATGAAAACATGCACACATGAAGTAAAATATGTTGACTATAATATTCTATCTTATTTCATAACACATTGTAACTTTAACCAGTTTTTTCTTAAAGATTTCCTAGTTTCTATTTTCTCTATATCAAACACAAGAAAATTGTGCTTAACAATTATTCTTTTTTTAAACATTAAAAAATATGTATTTATTTGAAAGAGAGAGAGAGCAAGTGAGAGGAGGAGCAGAGGGAGAGAGAGAATTCTGAAGCAGATTCCCCACTGACTGGAGAACATGACATGGGCTTGATCCCAGGATCCTGAGATCATGAGCTGAGCAGAAATCAAGAGTTGACTGCGCCATCTAGGTGCCCCAGTTATTTTTAAATATACTGATTAAATTTGTAATAAAGTTTCTGCATGCATATCTGGTTATATCATTAGGATAAATACTTAGAAATGGAAGCATTGAATCCAGATATATGAGTAATGTAAAAACACTTAATACAGACTTCCTCCTACATGTTTTTCCTTTTATATATAGTCCACTCTTATCTGTGATTTTGTAAATAAATTGTTTTGTTCATAAAAATTATCTATTTTTCTGTTCATTTCTTGCTTCTTTAAATGAATCATTTTATCTATCTTTACTATATAAACAAAATAAAAATAGGTAGCTAATTATATGTTATTGGTAAAAGTATAGAAGCTCTAAAAAGAAAATAAACATGAAAGGAACATGATTTCTAAAAGGTTATGACAGAAGGAGAAAAACTAACCTACTTTTTTTCAAGGTGAGGTCTTAGCCTCGACCAAGGGTTTATCTCCCATAATATGTAGCGCTTTGGCATCACTGTTCTGACCCAGTTCCTTCCAGTTCCAGGACAGACCCTGGTTGGATGCTAAGTGTGAAACTGTCATTGAATGACAACAGGACAACTTAAAGTCCAGGGAGTTCTTTAATTAAGGCAAAGAAAATGTGAGACAAACAAATGAAACAAAACTAAGAGCACAAAATCATTCTCTGAAAAAGAATATACAAGGTAGAGTTCTTAGGATATACCACTAAGATACCACTATATCTATCACCACAGTTATGATTATGAATACTTCTATCACTCCTAAGTTTAGAGCACAGTTCATCTCCAACCTGAGATCCAGAACTGACTCAACATCATCTCCCCTCCTATTTGCTCAGCCTTGCACATCTTTCTGCCTTGAGAGACGGAAACAGATTTTTGAGTCCTGTACAGGCTCCTCTTGTTTGACCGTTTTAATTTTTCTCTCTCTCTTTTTTTTTTTTTTGCATTGTTGATGAGATCACTAAGAAAAATAAATTTCATTGAGGTATAACTAGCAGACATTAAATTGCACATATATAAAGTGTATATGGTTTGAAATATATATTTATATCCATGTGACATCACCACAATTAAGATAATGAATATTTTCATCACTCCTAAAATTTCCTTTTCCCTCCTTTGTAATGTCCTTTCCCACCCACCAGTGTTCTCCCTACACAATTCTCAGGCTACAACTTACATACTCTCTGTCCCTATAGATTAGTTGATATTCACATAATTTTTTTACAAATGGAACTGTAACGTATCAGTCCTTTCTGTGTGTGTGTGCCTATGTCACTCAACATAATTCATTTAGATTCATCTATGCTGTAATGTGCATTTACATTCCATTTTATTATAGAGTGATATTCCATTGTACAGTAATAACAGTTTGTTTATACCTTTACCCATTGGAGCTGTTTCTAGATTTGTTTCTAGATTTGGGCTACTGCAAATAAGGTCCCCCCCCACCCCGCTTTATTGAGGTATAATTGACACATAAAATGGAAAGATATTTAAAGTGTTTATATATAAAAAGGGAATGAAAACACAATATCGAAGAGATGTTTGCACTCTCATGTTCATTGTAGCATTATTCACAGTAGCCAAGAAAGGTATGGAAACTACCTAGATATCTGTCAATTGATGAATGGATAAAGGTGTGATATGTGCATACACAGTGGGATATTATTCAACTATTAGGAGGAAATATATATATTTATATATTTTATATATAAATTCTTATATATTACACACACACACACACACACACACACACTGCAATATTATTCAACTATTAGAAAGAAGGAAATCCTGCCATTTGTGATAACATGGATGAACCTGGAGCCCAGTATACTAAGTAAAATAAGCCAGACAGAGAGACAAATACTGCATGGTATCCCTTATATGTGGAATTAAAAAAAGTTAAACTCATCAAAACAGAGGACCAATAAAGTTTTTATGAACCTTCATGCACAGGTCTTTGTAAGGATATACGGAATGATAGGATCATGGAGCAGCTAGCTGTATGGGGAACTTTTTAGACAATTACTAAACTGGCTTCCAAGCAGACATGTCAGGTATTCTGGGTAGCAGTTTATGAGACTTCTAGTTTCTCCATACCCTTTCCAACACAGTGCATGGTTAATGTCTTTAATTTTAGCCATTCTAATAGTTGTATGTTGGAATTTTATTGTGGAGTTAATTAGTATACTCATAATCACTAGCAATGCTGAATATTATTTCATGTGTGCATCTATGTACCTTCGTGAAGTAGGTTTTCAATCTTTTGCCCATTTTTTAAAAAGATTTTATTTATTCATATCAGAGAAACAGAGAGCAGGAGCAGGGGGCAGGTGAAGGAGGGATAGTCAGAGGGAGAGGGAGAAGCTCCCTGAACAGGGAGCAACATGGGGCTCAATCCCAGAACCCAGAGATCATGACCTGAACAGAAGGAAGATGCTTAACCATCCAAGCCACCCAGGTGCCCTTTGCCTATTTTTAACTGAGTTGTTTCTTACAGACTTTTGAAAGTATGTATGTATTATGGATGCAAATATTTATATATGTAAGAATTATAAATAATTTCTACTAGACTGTGGTTTTATCATTCTCTTTCAAAGAAGAGAAATTCTTAATTTTTGTTGAAGGCCCATTTATCTTTTTTTTTTTTTTAAGGATCATACTTTTGATGTTATATCTAAAGAATCTTTATATATCCCAAGTCATAAAAATTTTGTTTCTATGTTTTCTTTATTTTAATTTAGATCTATGTTGGATTTTTTTTTAGTCTTTTCTATAGTGTGCAGTGTGCATTTAATTAATTTTAAATTTTTGTAGAAAATAGTCAATTGTTTCAGAATCATTTGTTGAAAATATTCTTTCCCTCTACAATGCCTTTGCACCTTTACCAAAAATCAGGTGTCCTTATATGCATGTCTATTTTTTGGACCTCCCCTTTTGTTTCAATGATTTGTTCAGTGCCACATTGTCTTTATTACTGCTACTTTAAAATAATTCATAATACCAGTTAAAAATCTAAATGTGTTTTTCTTTTTAAAAGTTCTTTAGGCTGAACCATGACCTTTACATTTCTGTGAAATTTTTGAATCAGTTTATCAATTTCTACCAAAAAAGACTCCTGGGATTTCTTTGTTATTATATTAAAACTATAGTTCAATTTAGAAAGACTTGACATCTTAACAATAATGAATTTTCTGATCTATAAATGTACTATAACTCTCGTTTTATAGTTCATCTTTAATTTCTCTCAGCAGTATTTTGTAGCTTTAAATGTAAAAACCTTGCATATATGTTGTCATTTCCCCCTAAATAGTTCATATTTTGACACTACTTAAGCAATATTATTATTTTAATTTCTAATTGTTTGTTATAGACATGAAGTTGTGTTGGGCACAGCAAAGATGGCGCTGGCCTGCCTTCTCTTCCGGCTAGAAAAAGCGCCACCGTGGTAGTATTGGCGCCAACGTGGCGGTTTCGGTTCCGCATATCTCTGATATTTCCTCCTCTCGCCCAACACACCCTACCCAGTTACTGACTACGTAACCAAACCCCATAGGCTCTCTCCCCGCTGACCTCATTTCCCATCCCCTACCCAATATAAGCTGCAACCCCGCTCAATAAAGTGAGATCCTGCTTCGACAGATCCCCCGAGTCTGGTGTGGTTCGTTAATGAGCCTGGACTCGCGACACTCGCCATCCCGCTCAGGCCCAAGGGGAGCTACCGGCTGGCCCGGTCGCTCTCCTCCTGCCTGTCGGCCCGCAAAACCTACCGGAGTCCGACAAAGTTGACTTTTGCATATTGATTTTGTGCCTAGCATCCTTGATAAATTGACTTGTTCCTAGCAGGTTTTTTCAGATATTAGATATCACCATTTTCTACATAAAAGATTACAATATCTGTAAGTAAAGATAGACGTGATGAGGGCAAGCTGAGGACAAAGCACAAGCTGACACCCCACAAATCCCCCTGCCCCCACTCCTGGGTGGGATAGGTGTGACATTCCTTCAGGAAGCTCCCAAATATCTTAATGTTAGTGCCTTGCTAGAGGGAAAAACAACCTGAACTTGATAATGGCAGGGTCTCCAGGAGGATCCAGTAGGGTCCTCTTTGGCATATGAAAGCTCTTTTGAAAACCTCCCTTTCCTTACCTCCCCCAACCCCCAAGTGTATAATCATCCACCCTTCACAAACCCATTGCAGAAGCTCTTTCTGCCCATGGTCCTCTCCCTGTGCTTTAATAAAACCACTGTTCTGCACCAAATATGTCTTTTTTTTTTAAGATTTTATTTATTTATTTGACAGAAAGACAGATCTCAAGTAGGCAGAGAGGCAGGCAGAGAGAGAGGGAAGCAGGCTCCCTGCTGAGCAGAGAGTCCAATGTGGGGCTCGATCCCAGGACCCTGGGATCATAACCTGAGCCAAAGGCAGAGGCTTAACCCACTGAGCCACCCAGGTGCCCCAGCACCAAAATGTCTTAAGAATTCTTTCTGGAATGGTGGCTCCAGATCTCATACCACCAAACCTCAACTATATTCCAAAACTACATTAGATGTACTACTTCCTTTATAGTCAGTATGCTTTTTTTTTTTTTTCCTTTTACTTACTGCAATGGCCAGAAACGTCAGATTTGAAATGATGAGTGGGTATCCTTGGCCTTGTTTTGTTTTATCTTTTAATTAGCAGGAATCCATTCTTTTCTCATTAAGGAAAATAAATTTAGATTTACATAAGTGTTTTTTATCACATTGAGAAAGTTTCCTTCAATTTCTGGTTTGTTGAGAGTCTTTTTAAAATCAGGAATGTGGGGCACCTGGGTGGTTCGGGAGGTTAAATGCCATGTTCCCTGGGTGGGGCTCCCTGCTCAGTGGGGAGTCTGTTTCTCCCTCAGCCTCTGACTCTCCCCACCGTGGGTGCTCTCTGTCTTTATCTCTCCAAATAAATAAATTCTTAAAAAAAAAAAATCAAGAATGGATGTTGGAATTGCCATTTTTTTTTCTTTCTACATCTACTGAGAATATCCTGGTTTCCCTTTTTTTGGTTTGCTAATATGGTGAATTATGCTAATTAGTTTTCATACACTCAAATCAATCATACATTTTTGAGATAAATCACATTTAGTCATTTAATTCATTTCTTGTGGCTGCTGTGATAAATTACCTTAAACCTACAGAGATTTATTCTCTCAAATTTGGATGGGAAATCTAGATTAGTTTCACTTGCTCAAAACCATTATATTGACATGGATTTGCTTCCTCCAGAGGAGAATCTATTTCTTGCCTTTTCTGGTTTTTCATGAAGGCTATACTTCCTTGTCTTGTGGCTACATCATTCCAATCATGCCAGTCTCTGGCTCCATAGTTGGTCATGGTACCTTCTTTTTTTTCTGTGTCAAATCCTTCTTTGACTCCCTTTCACAGTGATACTTAATGATTGCCCTTAGGGAATACCCAGATAACCCAAGATAATCTTGCCATCTTAATTTAATTACACCTGCCAGTTTCTTTTGCCATACAAAGTAACGCCCAGTAGCCCCATCATTTAGAACATTGATATCTTTTGAGGAAACACTTTCTAGCCTGCCACAGTGCACTCTCCGATCCTTAAAAGTTCTGGGTGTGGTACATAAAAAATGTATCTTGGAAAACTGGGAATAAAAAAAAAAAAGATAAAGATAGATTCCTGTCTTGCACCATGTACAAAAGAAATGGTATATTGATTAAAGTTGTAAATGATGAAAGTTAATTTATTAAAGTATTAAAAGATGTTATAAACTTTCTAATAAAATAATTAATGTCTATCTCAATTGCAAAATACATTAACTCAACCCTGAATCCTCAAAGTCTCAAACTAGTATAGCATCAACTAAAATCCAAAATCTCATCTGAATACCATCAGTTTAGAAGTCTGAACTCTCATCATCTAATTCACACATGGGTGACACTTTGGGTAATATCCATCCTGTGGCAAAATTCCTTTCCATCTGTAGACCTGTCAATGTAAAAAACAAGTTAGTTGCTTCCAAAATACAGTCATGAAGCAAGCATAGGATAATAGTTACAGATTTTCCATTTCAAAAGGAAGAAAATGGAAGGAAAAAAATGATCAGCTAAGACATTAAAAAAAATTCTAGCAGAGTTAATTCTATTACGTGTCGAGGTCTAGAAATAATCTTCTGTGGGTCAAGATTTTACCTTCTGCTCCTTCAACTTCAGGCACTGTACATAGGTCTTCTGAGACAATTCTTGCTTTTTTTTGAAAGGTAGACTGTGTTTACAAATGAACAGTTTTATTAGCCTGTTTCCTGTAGAACTTGGGGAGTTTGACAGACAGCCATATGAGTTAATGAACTCAAACTACCTTTGAACTGGATCTGGCTGGCACTAGCTCTGGAGAGCCACTTGTCAAATAGTCAGGGATTTGGCAAGCGCATTGTTAAGTCACTCCTGGTTTGAAGTTGATCATGTGTGAGCTTTCATAACAGACAAATTAGCAAATGACACAAATCAAAACTTTCTTTTTCTTTCAAGAGAACTCATTTACTAATATACCAGCAGATATAATATAATATACTATAATGTGTCTAAGCAATTTTCTAGTTCCAACCACAGCAAAACAAATTAGATCACGTTAGTGAGATAAAAATCATAGAGGAAATTTCACAAGCTTGTGGCCAATTTATGGGGCCCTTACATGGAGAAAAAGCCATGGAGGACACAGTGGTCCTTGAAGTCACTTTCTTAGGTGAGCAGACCTATAAATGCAAAGCTGTATGCTGGTGTTCTAGTGACAAGTCCCAAAACATTTATTATATGACATCTAGCAGGTAATTTAACATGGGAAATATAATAAGCATTTGTTCCTTGGAGCTTTTCCCTGTTATTATTTCAAGTGTTTCTTTGGATAATGAAAACATGCTTTTCAAACTCCATTGTTCACATATAACCCTAATTAAAATATGTAGTGTGATGTCAGAGTTATTCAAAAATTAAATTAAATAATTTCTTCAGTTACTGACAGATTAATAAAATGTCCTGTGAGCATAAGAAAATCTTAGACACAGGAGATAAAGAACTTCCATAACAAACCAGTATTGTTGATGAGAAAACAATGAATAAACATGAAATAATTCAAGAAGAATATAAAACATAAAATGTAAGGGGCACCTGGGTGGCTCAGTGGGTTAAAGCCTCTGCCTTCGGCTCAGGTCATGATCTCAGGGTCCTGGGATCAAGCCCCGCATTGGGCTTTCTGCCAGCAGGGAGCCTGCTTCCTCCTCTCTCTCTCTGCCTACTTGTGATCTTTCTCTCTGTGTCAAATAAATAAACAAAATCTTTAAGGAAAAAAAAAAAAAAAAAAAAACTTAAAATGTAAGATCCAGAGGTGCAGAAAAGGAAGCACAAACTAAAATTAAGAGTACAGAGGGTTTAGTGAGCTCTATATTGGTGAGCCATCATTGTTGAAAAATAATGATCACTTTGGGCTCAAAATTAGTGTCTGCCCTAAAAATTCTTAGAAATTTCCAAAATAAGTGATGTCAATCTTCACATATGTTCCATATGTGAAACATGCTGACTAGAAACGCACAGATAAGCTCTTTTGAGAAAGCTCTTTTCCCTTTTTTAAGGAAATATTTTTAAATTTATTTTATATTACCATATAAAATTCATCATCTCATTTTTAAAGTTATTATTTTTACATTCTGCTGATATTTTTCTATTACATGGCTGATGCAGATTTTCACTGTTAGCAAATAGCAAATTTCGTTTTTTCCCCTTTGCTTATTTCCATAATAAACAAGAAGCTAGAGGGACGCCTGGGTGGCTCAGTTGATAGGCATCTGCCTTGGGCTTTAGTCATGATCCCAGAGTTCTGGATCGAGCCCCTCCTCAGGCTCCCTGTTTGACAGGTAGCCTGCTTCTCCCTCTCCCACTCCCCCTGCTTGTGTTCCCTCTCTCACTGTCTCCCTCTGTCAAACAAATAAGAATCTTTAGAAAAATATAATAAAAAAAAAAAAAAAGAAAGAATGAAAGAATCAAGAAACTAGAAAAGCCACTCACTTTTCTGGTTTTGGAACTGCTATGTAACAAAGTTCTGGCGAATAACACCTCAATGGAACTCATGTTGAGACGAAGAAGATATTCATTTGCTTTCTTATAAACGGAAGAAGTGCTGAGTTTTTCCCTTCCTCCTGCCTCTAAAGTATACGTGATTCTAGACCTTTGTAAATCTATGATGAGCAGTTGCAAAGCATTTAAGGACAACAGGCCAATGTAAGCAGAGGAGAAAAATAGAAATAAACTAGGTCCTTGATGGTGATATTGAGCTGCTGAACAAGCTCCAGATTACCTTCATCAAGAATCCTTCTTAAGTAACTCTGGCTTAAAGCACTACTCTCTAAGTTTTCTGTTCTTCCAGCTGCAGCATTTCAAACAGAACAATAATTATAGATTGTTATGGTTTGGAACACAGGAGGTGGTAAATAGATCTTTAAAAAAAAAGAGCCTCATGATCACAGTTTTCTCTTTCCTCAACTCTCTAAATTCTTTACCTTCCTTCAAAGCCAAACTTTGGGAAGGAGTGGTTCATGTACTCACTTCAATCTGGCTTCCATCTCCACACAGCCTTTGAAAGTGATGGGGAACAATGGATCTTTTATGCCCTTGTCTTTTTGCACTCACTGAAGTTATTCGAATAGTTGTTAATGTATTCACTTTTCAGAAAGTTTTCTCTTTTACAGTACATGATATGCTATCTCACTCTTTATTTTTTGTCATCTTTTTTTGATTGTTCTTATGTTGAAACTGACATCTTAACATTGATATTCCTCAAAGTTTGGCCCCAATACTGTCTTCTTTGATTTTTATACTCTTCCCTGAAGTGGTAACATACTTCCCTTGGCTATAAAAATATCAATACACTAATGACTCATAAATTTAAATCTTCTTTTTTTTTTTTTTTAAAGACTTCCTCTATTTATTTGACAGATAGAGATCACAAGTAGGCAGAGAGGCAGGCAGAGAGAGAAGGAAGCAGGCTCCCCGCGGAACAGAGAGCCCGATGTGGGGCTCCATCCCAGAACCCTGGGATCATGACCTGAGCCTAAGGCAGAGGCTTTAAACCACTGAGCCACCCAGGCACCCCCATAAATTTATATCTTAAGCCCGGACATTTTTTTCTGAGCTTTGGTCATATGTATCCAATCATTCATTTCACATTTCTGCTTGACCAGCTCCTGCTCTTTCAAGTGTTAAGTTCTCATAAATTGTCTCACAATTGTCCCATTTATTTCTCCTAAATTCTTTTCTACTTTTGAAAGGCATCTTTAGCCAATGTCCAGTTATTTGCCCAAACTTGAATTCTGAGGCTGCCTTTATCGTAAACTTTCTATCAAATTTATCATTCATTTTTATTGATTCTGCCAATCACTATTCTCCATCTATATATCTGACATTTGGGTTACATTACTGCAGTGACCTCTAAACATGTCCCCTCCCCCCATTTAAAAAAAAATGTTATATTTAAGTAACCTCTACACCCAGTGTTGGGTTTGAACTTAACAACCCTGAAATCAAAAGTTACATGTTCCACTGACTGAGCCAGCCAGGAGCCCCAAATGTTTCCTTATTTCAATCCTGGTTAGCCTCCAACTTACTTTCCATTATACAGAAGTCAGAAAGATTTTTTAATGTAAAACAAAACAAAAAAAAAAAAAAAAGAAAAGAAAAGAAAATTCAATCTGTTTCTCACTAGCTTCAACTCTTTGATATTTTCACATTGCAGTTGGGATAAAATCCAAACATTACTCCATGGCTTACAAGGTCCTGAATGTTTGCATTATTCTGCTGATGCAAATTTCCCCATGCTTATGAATCATTTACCCACTTATGCACTAAACTTTTAACTGCTCAGAAAATTAGTTCATGCTCTTTCCTGTCCTTGTAATATTTTCTTTGGATGATTGGCCAAGTATCTTCATGTATTAACTTAAATTCTTCACAGATTTTTTTTCCCCTGTTTAAAACTGACTTCCTGTCTCTTTTCTATTCCAGCAGTTTATTACTCTATTTATTTTGTTATACTTATTACTTTTAATTTTTTTTTTCAGCTATGATGTTTACTTCTTATTTACCAGTGTATTTTCAATGCTACCACAAAGCATGGCAAAAAAAGCCCATTTATTTAACAAATAATCATTGAATAACTACTATGTTCCAGGTACAGTTAGAGGTGTTGGTTATGTAATAGAGAATAAGTTACCCTCTGTTGTTAATTTTGTGCTCTGATTTTATAAACTTCTCTCCAGAGTACAGCCATGTAAGATCTCTGTGTCAATTATATCTCAATAAAGCTGGGGGAAAAAATAAGTCCTGTATGAGATTAATTTCAAATTGAGTCCTAAATTATAAAAAGACATTGATCAAACAAAGTTCTGTGGGATCAATATTCAAGACAGACAGTACAAAATGCAAAGACTCTAAGTTACATGTTCAAGATACAAAAAGAAGGTCTACGCCTAGAAATAATGATATTGTCAAAAGCAATTTATAGATGATACTGTGGAATTAGGCAGAGGGCAACTTGCGTAGAGGTTATGGAAAAGTTCATGCAGGGTGTTGTACTGATGAGCAGGATGGGAGGGGGAAAGAAGAGAGGGAGGGAGGGAGCGAGAAAGTGAGGAAGGAAAGGAAGAAGATACTGGCAGTGCTGATTATATCACCTGCTGACTGAGAATATGGCTAAAAGATAGTGAAGAGCCTCCTGCTGCTGCCTCACGTAAAGTGATTTCATAGTGTTCTGGAAGTTCATTGAATCTGCTACTTCATGTTAACTGACATCTGACCGACTGGAAATTTCTAAGCCCTGACAATCACTTCTAATACCCTCATATGATTCTGGAGGTTCATTTGACTAACTTAATATTTCAGCTAAATGAATTCTCCATGAATATTCTTTTGACATGGCGATTACTTTCTCATCTCTCATTGGGAAGAGATCAATGTCAGACAGGTCTGAATGGAGGGATGCTGAGGCTCTGCTTGCAAGAGAGGCTATGTTTGGAGGCACCATCGTGTCCAGAAGCAAAGCCTGCAGGAATGCTTGCAAACCCATGGACACCAGAGATGAGGCAGGCTTAGAAAGTTCATCCCTTTGCCAGAAACCCCATGACCTCCTTCCTACTGTGTCATTTCAGCCTAAGTAAACAAACATCCTTTAATAGAGATTTTTGACCAACTGTGTTCTACTATTCCCCAACATGCTGGTAACTACTTACTCTCTCATTAAAGTTCTTATCTCATTACAGACTAGTAATTTGAGAACCAATTTTCATTTTAGGCCACTAACATACACCAGCCAGTAATTTGCAAATAAGTAATTTGTTTGCTAATTATTTAAAATTTGTTTTTTTGGGTTTATTTTTTATTATTTTTTAATTTTTTTTTGCAATCTAGACTATACATGCTTCACGTTAAATGCTTTGCTAGTGAAAAATATTATACACATATATATGTGTGTATATATATATGCATGTATGTATGCATGCATATATGTACACATATGAATCTGGATAAACTTTTAGGTAAATATTACTTTTTCTTTAAAGATTTTATTTATTTGACAGAGTGATCACAAGTAGGCATAGAGGCAGGCAGATAGAGTTGGGGAAGCAGGCTTCCCACTGAGCAGAGAGCCCAATGTGGGGCTCGATCCCAGGACCCCAAGATCATGACCCGAGCTGAAGGCAGAGGCTTAACCCTCTGAGCCACCCAGGTGCCCCAAATATTACTTTTTTAAAAAAGATAAAATATCACCCACAATTTTTCTCTTCCAGTACATTTTTTAGCTATATGTTTTTCATTTTCATTTTGAAATATATTTATAAGCATTCATAGTTTTAGTATGTTTGTGCTCATGATATAATTATTTTATTGCAGTAAGAGCTAGCATTTATTTGGTATGGCTTCTGTGCCAAGCAAAGTTTTAGCACACGTTACAAGGCTCACCTCACTTAGGCCTCAAAACAGATTTATGAGTTTGTTATTTTCAACTAAACCATTAAATCTGTAAAGAAACTGAGGCAGGTCAATACTGAATAATATTCTTAAAGATTTATAGATTATGAAAATGATGGCAAAACTGGAATTTCACCACAGGCTGATTCTTGGTTCACTCCTTGCTCTGGGAAAATTTGGCATTTGGGCCTAAAGAATATTATCACTAAATTTGTTAGGGAAAAAATTATTTTGGCACTTGTTAAAATGATATGGAAGACTTTATTCAGAACTATCATGGTAGGTGTCAAGACTTTGACAGTAGAAGAGAGATCATATTCTACTCAAATACAATAATGACAAGTGGGGATTAATTGCCAAAGAGTAGGTTAAGGTGTGGAGTGCAGTGGATTGAAAGAAACTAGAGGAGACATCAAGAGTAGGACAATTCATGCCAAGCTGTTTTAAGATTCTTGCTGAGGACAGACCAGGGTGCTCAGCTATCAATGGTGGGGAATGAGGAGTTTGATCCGACATCAAGGATGGAAGGATTCCCTTTAAACTGACTTAGTAAGATTCTTGCTCAAACTGGGCCATGTAGGCCTGACATGGATAGAGGCCAAGGTTGTGGCCTAGTTAAGAAGAGGGCTTAAAGGAACCTAATTGAAGTTTGGTCAAAGAGAGCATCTTATCAAATTTTCTCCAGGTGAACTGGGGAGGTCCCCCTGGCAATCTCTATTCCCTTATCCCCCCATCCCCTGGTTCTGAAGACCTCATCCGGTCCATCCCAAAGATGTAGCTGAATGCTCTTTGTATTGTCATGAGAAAGATTTCAAAGACAGACACAACACAGCAGATGAACAACACAAGCAGACAAGTTTGTACACTCTTGAGATGTGAGTACAGTGGGGAGAGAGAGAGAGAGCAGGAGCTCATGAGCTATGCACCCAGAGGTTCGGTTTCTATCTTTTATTGACAGCTATTAACTAGGGGGTAGAATATTCATTACTTGGAGCAGAGATTTCTTAGAAGCAGGGTTTTCTGCCTTTTCTTCCTTATTTGGTCAGTGCTCTCCAGCCTACTTTGTCCTGCATCTTGGGCCTATCTGGTTTGTTCTGACTTCTTTTGGTTCTGTTTCTAGTGCTGCCAGGACAGGCTTCTGACTTTCCACTGCTGCCCATGATTTCTTTTTTGCTGGCCTCCAGGCAACCTGGTAGATAGAATCTAACTAACTGCCTCTAACAAATTCATCACAAGAATAATATAATTTTAGTGGCTCAGTCAGTTAAACATCTGCCTTCAGCTCAGGTCATGACCTCAAGATTCTGGAATCCAGGCTCTCTGCTCTGTGGGAAGTCACTTTCCCCTCTCCATCTGTCCCTCCCTGTGCTCATGCTCAAGCTTGCACATGTGCCTGTGGGCTCTCTCCCTCTCTCAAAAGGAAAGAAATCTTGGGGCACCCAGGTGACTCAGTTGGTCAAGTGTCTGTCTGCCTTTGGCTCAGGTAGTGATCCTAGTGTCCGGGGATTAAGCCCCATGTGGGGATCCCTGCTCAGCAAGGAGTCTGCTTCTCTCTTTCTCTTTCTCTGTGGTAAAGAAATAAATAGAATGTTATATATACACACACACACACACACACACACACACACACACATATATAGTCTTAAAGAAAAAAAAGAATAGTAGAATTTTACACATTGAGAGGACCTTAGAAATAACCTGAATCAATCCAATCTCTTTATCTCGTTATAGAGGAAAATCAGAACATTCATGTGCAGCTGCTTGGCCAAAGTCACTTGGTTGTTGGAAGACATGAGACAATGACTTAACCCTATGCTTTTGCTCTTACATTATTATTGTCTTTTATTGGATTATTTACATATTATCCTAATATATAAGAAATTAGATACTCTATAAATGTAGAATGGCACAACATATAATAGATAAAACTGGCTTTAAAACTCCCAATAAAAATTGACATTATTTGTTTTAGATTGCTCTTCTCCTCAGTTTAAAAATAAAAATCTATATCTAGGTTTACTAACAAATAGCATATTTGTTGTTTAAATTGGTGTTGACTGGATTGTTATGCAGGATCTTTAAATGTCAAATGGGAGTCTATGGAAATAGATTGGAATTCCAATCTCTGTACTAAAGGTCTTCTATGGAGCTGTAAATGAAAAACAGTGTGTGAGAACATTGTTTTAGCACCTGTTTTATAGCCTGCACTTGATGTAATTAGTGTATTTAAAGACAGCCCTATTGGTTACACCATATGGTTTGTAATCATTAGTATAATAATAGATGTACCATTTAAAATGGAGCGCAACAACTGAGTGCTATTGTTCCATTATGCCAGCATAATAGGGGGTTTTCAGAGTATTGAATCCCAATTTCGAATGTCTGACACATTTAGGTTCTCTAGAAGAAGAAATTTTAGGTGATAAAAGACAAATTTTCTACCGTTTTTTGATTTAGATATTAGTAAATGTTTTATGCCTCCTTTGACATATCTGACCCTAAAATAACCATATTTTAAATAAACTATTATCAATAATGACAATAAATCTCATTAGCATTTTCAAATGTGAAGATGTATTATCTTCTGGCTTACTAACACTGGATTTCCCCTGTAAAAGCTTAATTAGCATTTATTCGGACTAATTTCAGTTGTTATTAAAATAAGAAAGTTATTTGTTCCTTATGTAAAAAGTTTAACAGGAAATTTAAAAAAAAAAAGTAGCATAGGTCCGTATAAACTGTGGGAATAGTCCCTTTAAAAAACCTGGAAAACATCCTGTGTTTACAGTTTGCTCCTAAGTGACAACACCTAAAAGTTAATCAGTGATTCTATCTTCTCACTTCGTAGAAGCTACAAGAGGTGACAAGCAAAACAAGAATCCCATTGGAGATAAGATTGCAAGCAGAATAAGAAGACACTAATTTCCAAGGCTGTTAACCAACACTCACACATGCATATATAGACATTTGTAGATGGATACATGTAAGAATCTACAATAGTGACTATATATTATGTAAGTACTATCAAGAATAAATTTAAATTTGAATGCATACTTATTTCTCCACAAGAAAAAAGACTAATCTCTGTGCCAAAATTCCAAATTTGATGGAAAAATGAAAATGACATATACTCAAAAAAGAAAGCCTCATTGCCTAGGTTTTCCTCTAACATATAAAATGGGTTCATGTAATTACAATTTCCAAATTAAATTCGCCAATATAATTGTTTTCTAACTTTTTTTTTAATAGGAGAATCTCTTTGAAGTAATAAAGACAACAAAATACCTCAGTTTCCACTGCTCCATGGTGCAAGACATATACTCAGCTTTTTCTAATTGAAAGAACCATATGACCTCAGTACCACCATCCCTTGCCTGCCACCCACCACCTACTATGCTGTTTTGTGTTTTCTTCCTCTATCTACTTTGTGTCTCTGGAGGCTGATGTTCTCACATTATATTTCCCAATTAATGAAGCTTGATTTACCACCCATGATGCAACAGTCCCTTGCTCTGACATGTCTTCCGTACCCTGCACCACTCCCATTTGCTGCGGCTTCACTCTTAGGTGTGTCCTTGTCATTTGTCTTCAGACAACTCTTCACCCATCAATGGGATGTTGGTCACATATATTAAAAACACACCTATGCCTCCTGATAGTTTCTCTGCTTAGGGTGGCACCTTTGGTTGCTCCAATTGCTCCTTTTCAACTATTCAACTATTTTATCATTTCTCACTCTGAATGAGATAAAGTTAACACTTAGCTATTTATGAAGGCATACAGTGGAAGGCTTAGTCTGTAGGATATTAGTATTCTATAAACCTCATACAACTTTGGTAGAATGAGCAAAAATAAAAGCCATCTATTATACAATGTACTTGCATAGAGTTTCCTTTGTGCTTTATGATCACCCCAATTCAGTTTCCTTACCCACAATTCCCTCTTTTACTTTTGTGTCCATTGTGCGACTTAAACTACGCTCCATTCCACTCTGTGTAGGTATGGAGGGACACTGCATTTTACAACAGCAATGGCTACCAGGAATTTTTTATATACTTCAGTTGATATAAATAGAGATGAGATGTAAAGACTGGACAGGCTCTTGCTAGCTTCATAAAGTTAGCATCTAGCAAGGATTGGCTATAATACCCTGTCTAAGGAGCAGTGTTAAATGTCTCACTAATAGAGGAATGACTAAATAAATGTGGAAATTTAAATTAAATGGAATGCCATGCAGATGTTAAAATTACAGTTATAATGAATATATATATAAGTAAATTAAAAATGAAAAATAATGCATATTTAAATCCTAATAATTAAGTATTAAAATATGTTTTAAATAAAAGTCTTTAAAATATTGATATATTTTTTCTTATACTGAAGTTTAATTCATACACAAGAAAATGCAGTTTTGAAACTGCATAGCTAGATGAGATATAATAATTATATTCACTGCATAAGTACATGCCAGTTATGTATAAAACATTTCCACTAAATCTGTAAGTTCACTGGTACCCTTTCTAGTCAACCACCGCCATGTCCAGATCACACCACTACACTAATTTCTAGAATGATTGCCTGTCCTAAGATTTCCAACAACTAGAATTATATTCTCTTCTCTTTTGTCACTGGATACTTTTACTCAACAAATTTTTAAGAATCATTAATATTATCACTTTGACCTTATTGAGGAATAGTCCATGACTTTGGCTTTGCCACAATTTAATTATCTATTCACCTTCACATAGCCCTTTGTTTTATTTCAGTTTGAGGCTATTAAGAACTCTGACCATTTCTTTGTAAATAGTTCTTCTGTAAAGCAGTTTTCATTTCTTTAAGAGAAATACCCAGAAGTGTAACTCTACTGTCATATAATCATTGAATGACAAATTTTCTAAGAAATTACCAAACTGTTTTCTAAAGTAGGTGTTTTGTTTTGTTTTACTCTTCCTAGCAAATATATAATATATAATATTTTAGTTGTTCCACACCCTCACTAACCCTTGAAGTTGTCACTCTTGAATTTTATTCAGTCAATGAGGAACAAAAGGAAACTACAAATGCGTATTCATGTTGTATAGGCTATTTATCTGGTTGTCATTTTTTTTTTTTAGAATTATTTATTTATTTGACAGACAGTGATCACAAGTAGGCAGAGAGGCAGGCAGAGAGAGAGGAGGAAGCAGGCTCCCCCAGAGCAGAGAGCCCAATACGGGCTCCCAGGACCCTGAGACCATGACCTGAGCCGAAGGCAGAGGCTTTAGGCCCCTGAGCCACCCAGGTGCTCTATCTGGTTGTCTTTTGAAAAGCAGAAATTTTAATGGTGACAAAGTCCAATTTATTCATTTTTCCTTTTGCTATGACTTTCATGTCCTAGAAATCTTTGCCTATGTGAAAGTGAAAAATATTACCCCAGTTTTTTATGAGAATTCTTATATTTTAGGGCTTATTGAAGTCTGTCACCCATTGTAAATTCATACATGTAAATGTTGTGAAGTTTATCAATATTCATATAGATAACTAGTTGGTCCAGAATCATTTGTCAAAATAGTATCTTTCTCAATTGGATTATCTTATACCCTTCTCAAAAATCATTTGACTGTGCATTGTTTACATTTTGGGGGGTTCTTTTCGATTGTACTGTATTTCAGCTTCCTACTTATTGATGTTTAAGCCAATTCCACACTGCAGTGATTACCGTGGCTGTAAGGTAATTTTTAAAATGAAGTACTACAAATCCTCTAATTTTGTGGTTCTTTTTCAAGATGAGTTTGGCTCTTCTATCACTCTTGTTTCATTATATAACTTTCAAAATACACTTACCAAAATTTTATGCTTTATAAAATTCAAGTCAGCATATAATTGAACCTTCTTTATTTATCCAGTATGACAAGATTTCACTTTAATTGTCATCTTTAGTCCAGTCACATTCAATACAACTACTGACATCTCAGGCTTTTTGTTTAACACATTCATTATTATTTTCCTTTGCTCATTTCCTGTCTTGCATTAGTTGAGTATTTTTATTCTTCAATCTTCTGTATAAGGTTTTTAGCAATACCTTTTTATTTTTTTCTTTATGAGTTTCTCGTTATATCTTGGATTATTCTTACAAGTTCTGAACTGTAAGAAATTTATAACACTATATTCCCATTTATACTCCTTTTCTATCCTTTGTGCAGTTTTAAACTACTTCATATATGTGTGTATCTCCAATACCCTGCTTCTATTTTTGCTTAAAGTAGTTTTATAAATTTAATAAAAGAAAGAAGAGTCTATTATATTTACTATCCACTTACTCATCTTATCTAGTTCTTTCTTTCTCTCTAGAAGTCCAAATTTCCATCATATCATTTCCATGACATAGGAAGGACTTAACAAAGAACCTAATTTTTCCTTTCCTTTTTCTTTGATTATTGTTTCTGTTTTCCCCAAGCACTTTAAATATGCTATTCCACTGTGTTGTAGCTTCTTCTAGTTCTTAAAAGGAGTCAGCTATCTTCAATTGTCACTAAGTCATTCTTATTATTGTTTCCCTCCTTGCCCTGTTTCCCCTATTCTATTTTAGTATACTTTTCAATATTGATTTATCAGTTGAACTCTACTCTACCCAGATTGTCTTATTTTTAAATGAATGTCCTTTTTTCCCTTTTGGAATTCCATGCAGGATATTATCGTATAGTTAGTTTTCAGCGTCCTAGGCTTCTCTAGACTGACAGTTTCCAGGCTTTCCATATTTTTGATGCCCTAGACAGTTTTTAGGAGGACGGGTCAGATTTTTGTAGAATATCTGTCAGCTGGGGATTGACTGCTGTTCTCCTTTTTTTTTTTTGGACTAGGGTTATGGAATTTGGGGAGAAAGACCAGAAAGGTGAAGTGCCATTCTCACTGTATTATATCAAAGACACATATGATTTATATATACACTTGTCATATGTGGCTGATGATGCTAACCTTGTTCGCTATTCACCCTCCCCTGACACTGCAGGTACCGTACGTACCCTTTGGCAGAAAGTCATTCTATTAAGCATTCATCTCAACAGTGTGAAGTTATACTCAACCACCTTTAGTGTAGAATCATTTGTTTTCATCTCCTCTCAGTGTTTTAATACAGATAATGTCCACTGACTGATCTGTTTTCAGGTTATTACTAATTGTTTCTTCTGCTGTGTCCAAGCTGCAATTGATGCCTATAAAATGCTTTGAAAAATATTTTATTTGTATTCATTTGGCAGAGAGAGAGAGAGGTCACAAGTAGGCAGAGCAGCAGGCAGTGAGAGAAAGGGAAGCAGGTTCCCTGCTGAGCAGAGAGCCTGATGTGGGATTGGATCCTAGGACCCTGAGATCATGACCTGAGCCGAAGGCAGAGGCTTAACCCACTGAGCCACCCAGGCACCCCATCTATAAAATGCTTTTAATTGCAGGTATTATATTTTCAGTTCTACAATTTCCATTTGTTTTTTTTTTTTGACAGTTTTCAAATTTCTTCTGAAATTGACCATTACTTCACATACAGTATCTTTAATTTCTTCTTGTAGAATCTTTAATACATATTAAACTCTTGGTCTGTTAATTTTCTTAACTACAGTTCATATTTTTCTTTGCATGCCTAATAATTTTTGTTGGGCTCTGGACAGTGTGTATCATGCATTTAATGTTTGTCTCTTAATACTAGTAAGCATTATTCATTGGGCAATTAGTTAAAACACTAACAGATCACTTTTAAATTACTTATTATTTTTTTTCATATAGCCCTTGGCCAAATCTCTTGGCACTTGGAGATGACCTTTAACTTAAAGATATAGAACTTGTTTTCATAGAAAACCTGTATTTGCAAAGTCGCTTTTACTTGATGATACTGAATCATAAATGTCTTTTCTGATTTAGAAGCAACTGAAATAGCAGCCTTGCTCCCCTCATCTTTACTTGTACTCTCTGGAGCCCTACCCATTCATTAACATTTCAGGGTTCACCCAAGTGTTTGGAAAGAGTTATAGAAAAGCTTGGGGCCTTCATCCTCTGTGGCTCACTCATTTAGATTCCCAATTTATAGTTTCTTTAGCATACCTGACATTTTTGACTACTCTGGCCAATACAACTTTGCTTTTATGGTTAATAAAACCAGATTTTGTGAACTGTTCAAACTTGGGAGTGGCCTCAGGGACAAAATCACCATTTTATTAAGTAAAGTGGGGGTTTTTTTTTTTTTTTTTGGTTGTTTTTTATTTGCCTTTGGTGGTTAAATTAATGAGACTTCTGTCTGATTTGGGTCACTTTCAAATACCTCAAAACTGTTATTTTTAAAAATATGTTTGCCAGTGTATGCAGCTGTCTTAATAGAAGGGTTAATCCAATAAAAGCTACTTTGCCATTATTAGAAATAGAAATGTGTATCTCTATTTATTTTTTTCTTAAATAAAGATATAATTGTAATTGGATAGGTGTTATCTATAACCCATTATTATGTATAGTTTACACATTTATATAATATCAAATATTACATGCCAAGGTGAGAATCATATGCAGGCTTATTACATTCCAGACACTATATTTACAGAAAGTATTAAAAAAAGACAAAAACTTAAGGAGTAAGTGACATATTTATTATGAATAATGTTACTATATAGTGAATAAATTAAGAAAAATGAATTCACAAGGTTATTTTTTTTATTTTATTTTATTTTTTTATTAATTTTTTATTTTTTATAAACATATATTTTTATCCCTAGGGGTACAGGTCTGTGAATCGCCAGGTTTACACACTTCACAGCACTCACCAAAGCACATACCCTCCCCAAAGTCCATAATCCCACCCCCTTCTCCCAAACCCCCTCCCCCCAGCAACCTTCAGTTTGTTTTGTGAGATTAAGAGTCACTTATGGTTTGTCTCCCTCCCAATTCCATCTTGTTTCATTTATTCTTCTCCTACCCACTTAAGGCCCCATGTTGCATCACCACTTCCTCATATCAGGGAGATCATATGATAGTTGTCTTTCTCTGCTTGACTTATTTCGCTAAGCATGATATGCTCTAGTTCCATCCATATTGTCGCAAATGGCAAGATTTCATTTCTTTTGATGGCTGCATAGTATTCCATTGTGTATATATACCACCTCTTCTTGATCCATTCATCTGTTGATGGACATCTAGGTTCTTTCCATAGTTTGGCTATTGTGGACATTGCAGCTATAAACATTCGGGTGCACGTGCCCCTTTGGATCACTACGTTTGTATCTTT
Source organism: Mustela putorius furo (assembly GCF_011764305.1). NCBI lineage: Eukaryota > Metazoa > Chordata > Mammalia > Carnivora > Mustelidae > Mustela > Mustela putorius. The sequence goes on from NW_025421305.1 coordinate 5,790,761, forward strand.
AGGGTAAACACCCAGTAGTGCAATTGCTGGGTCATAGGGCAGTTCTATTTTCAACATTTTGAGGAAATTCCATGCTGTTTTCCAGAGTGGCTGCACCAGCTTGCATTCCCACCAACAGTGTAGGAGGGTTCCCCTTTCTCCACATCCTCGCCAGCATCTGTAATTTCCTGACTTGTTGATTTTAGCCATTCTGACTGGTGTGAGGTGATATCTCATTGTGGTTTTGATTTGTATTTCCCTGATGCCGAGTGATATGGAGCACTTTTTCATGTGTCTGTTGGCCATCTGGATGTCTTCTTTGCAGAAATGTCTGTTCATGTCCTCTGCCCATTTCTTGATTGGATTATTTGTTCTTTGGGTGTTGAGTTTGCTAAGTTCTTTATAGATTCTGGACACTAGTCCTTTATCTGATATGTTGTTTGCAAATATCTTCTCCCATTCTGTAAGTTGTCTTTTGATTTTGTTAACTGTTTCCTTTGCTGTGCAAAAGCTTTTGATCTTGATGAAATCCCAATAGTTCATTTTTTCCCACAACAAAGGCAGTCCTGAGAGGAAAATATATAGCGGTACAGGCCTTTCTCAAGAAACAAGAAAGGTCTCAGGTACACAACCTAACCCTACACCTACAGAAGCTGGAGAAAGAATAAGAAAGAAACCCTAAGCCCAGCAGAAGAAGAGAAATCATAAAGATCAGAGCAGAAATCAATGAAATAGAAACCAAAAAAACAATAGAACAAATCAACAAAACTAGGAGCTGGTTCTTTGAAAGAATTAATAAAATTGATAAACCCCTGGCCCGACTTATCAAAAAGAAAAGAGAAAGGACCCAAATAAATAAAATCATGAATGAAAGAGGAGAGATCACAACTAACACCAAAGAAATACAAACTATTATAAGAACATACTATGAACAACTCTACGCCAACAAATTTGACAATCTGGAAGAAATGGATGCATTCCTAGAAACATATAAAGTACCACAACTGAGCCAGGAAGAAATAGAAAGCCTGAACAGACCCATAACCAGTAAGGAGATTGAAACAGTCATTAAAAATCTCCAAACCAACAAAAGCCCAGGGCCAGACGGCTTCCCGGGGGAATTCTACCAAACATTTAAAGAAGAACTAATTCCTATTCTCCTAAAACTGTTCCAAATAATAGAAATGGAAGGAAAACTTCCAAACTCATTTTATGAGGCCAGCATCACCTTGATCCCAAAACCAGACAAGGATCCCACCAAAAAAGAGAGCTATAGACCAATATCCTTGATGAACACAGATGCGAAAATACTCAACAAAATACTAGCCAATAGGATTCAACAGTACATTAAAAAGATTATTCACCACGACCAAGTGGGATTTATTCCAGGGCTGCAAGGTTGGTTCAACATCTGCAAATCAGTCAATGTGATACAACACATCAATAAAAGAAAGAACAAGAACCATATGATACTCTCAATAGATGCTGAAAAAGCATTTGACAAAGTACAGCATCCCTTCCTGATCAAAACTCTTCAAAGTGTAGGGATAGAGGGCACATACCTCAATATCATCAAAGCCATCTATGAAAAACCCACCGCAAATATCATTCTCAATGGAGAAAAACTGAAAGCTTTTCCGCTAAGGTCAGGAACACGGCAGGGATGTCCATTATCACCACTGCTATTCGACATAGTACTGGAGGTCCTGGCCTCAGCAATCAGACAACAAAAGGAAATTAAAGGCATCCAAATCGGCAAAGAAGAAGTCAAATTATCACTCTTTGCAGATCATATGATACTATATGTGGAAAACCCAAAAGACTCCACTCCAAAACTGCTAGAACTTATACAGGAATTCAGTAAAGTGTCAGGATATAAAATCAATGCACAGAAATCAGTTGCATTTCTCTACATCAACAGCAAGACAGAAGAAAGAGAAATTAAGGAGTCAATCCCATTTACAATTGCATCCAAAACCATAAGATACCTAGGAATAAACCTAACCAAAGAGACACAGAATCTATACTCAGAAAACTATAAAGTACTCATGAAAGAAATTGAGGAAGACACAAAGAAATGGAAAAATGTTCCATGCTCCTGGATTGGAAGAATAAATATTGTGAAAATGTCTATGCTACCTAAAGCAATCTACACATTTAATGCAATTCCTATCAAAGGACCATCCATCTTTTTCAAAGAAATGGAACAAATAATCCTAAAATTTATATGGAACCAGAAAAGACCTCGAATAGCCAAAGGGATATTGAAAAAGAAAGCCAACGTTGGTGGCATCACAATTCCGGACTTCAAGCTCTATTACAAAGCTGTAATCATCAAGACAGCATGGTACTGGCACAAAAACAGACACATAGATCAATGGAACAGAATAGAGAGCCCAGAAATAGACCCTCAACTCTATAGCCAACTAATCCTCGACAAAGCAGGAAAGAATGGCCAATGGAAAAAAGACAGCCTCTTCAGTAAATGGTGCTGGTTAAATTGGACAGCCACATGCAGAAAAATGAAATTGGACCATTTCCTTACACCACACACAAAAATAGACTCAAAATGGATCAAGGACCTCAATGTGCGAAAGGAATCCACCAAAATCCTTGAGGAGAACACAGGCAGCAACCTCTTCAACCTCTGCCACAAGAAGGTTATTTAAATAAACTATTAAAAACTCTGATTTTTCAGGGATGCCTAGGTGGCTCAGTTGCTTCAGTGTCTGCTTTCAGCTCTGGTCATAATCCCTGGGTCCTGGGATCAAGTCCTGCATGGAGCTCCTTGCTTGGTGGGGAACTTGGTTCTCCTTCAGCCTGCTTTTCCCTCTTCTGCCATCCTCCCTGCTGTGCTTGGTCTCTCTCATTATCTCTGAACGAATAAATAAATAAATAAAAATCTAAAAAAAAAAAAAAAAACCCTCTTTTTTTCAAATTTAAAAATATTTTAAGTGACTGCCATATATGTGAGACTTCAATTTTCCTAACCAATTTAATGGATGTGAAATGGATATTTATTTCTGGAAAATTGTCCATAATGTATTCAGAAAAATGCAATTGATTTCATGATATGATGAAGAGCTCTATGTTTTTATAAAAATCCTCATAAAAATAGCATTTTATAAAAATAAATAGCATTTTATTTTAATGTGTTGATAAACATCTTGGCCATATACATAAAATCAGGATCATAATACACACGTGAAAAACAGATATTCACAAAATATACTATAAAACATGTAGAGCAAATGATATTTTTAGCTATTAGAAATACAAGAAAAATCGTGTACAAACTAAGAAAGGTTTAACAGTTATATATATGCATATATACATATTAAACAATTTGTGAAAGGGCCAAACTCTGCCACTTATCATCCCTGTGAACTAGATCAACTTCCTTAACCTTTCTGGTCTCCAATTATACATACAGAAACAAGCATGGCGAGAAAATAAGATACTGTGTTTACAATCTAGAGGGAAAATGGACAGGCAATTATAACAGTATATAAAAAGAATGACATAATGTTTACTTTGGGGTCAGAAAAGCCCACCCAGAGTAAATGACATCTAAACTGATGTTGAAAAATGTGTATGAACTGGACAACAAATAAGCAGAAAAGAGTATTATGTGCAATGGATCAGAAAAAAAAATACAGTAGTGAGTTTTAAAATTGAAGGAAGTTTAACCTGTGGCAGTATATCATGCAAAGTAAGTAGGGGTAAGATATGAGGCTAAAGAGAAGCAGTGGCCAGATTTATATGAAATGCAAAATCCTTAATAGCTTTCATTAACAATTTAAAGTTTATCCTAAGTGCAACTGGGTGACATTGAATGGCATTAAGCAGAAGTAGGTCAAGATCAGATTTAACTTAAAAATATAATTTTGACTACAGCATAGAAAATATGTTGGGAGCAGGGGAAAAGTATGTTGCTTTCTTACTTATATAATATATGTAATTTGCCCAATTAAGCAACTGTAATAAAACTAGAAGTAAAGAAAATTTCCCTCATGTTCCCATTTACTTGTTCTAAATCAATGTATTAAAATTAACCAAAATGCAACCTATATTCAAGTCAATTACATAACTTATGTCCACAGACAAATTCAGTATGTATAGGTGCTTGGTTGAACTCTATCTCTTGGTCTAAAATTTTGTTTTGTTTTGCTTTGTTTTGCTTTTTTACTGTTCAGTTGTAAGTGTTCTTTATATATTTTGAATATTAACCCATTACTGCCTATGTGGTCTGTAAATATTTTCTTCCATTCTATAATTGTCTTTTCATTTTGTTGTTCTCTTCCTTGGCTGTGCAGAAATTTTTAGTTTGACATGGCCCCACCTTTTTTATTTTTACTTTTGTTACCTATGCTTTTGGTGTCAAATCCATAAAATCGTTGCCAAAACCAATGTCAAGGAGCTTTTCCACTGTTTTCCTCTACAAGTTTTATAGATTCATAGTTTATATTTAAGTCTTTAATCCATTTGGAATTAATTTTTATGCATGATGATAAGGGTCCAATTTTATCCTTTTGCATGATCCAGTGGTACTCTATTGAATATACAGTTCATACAAAATTTGCATGAATATGTAAATCATAGTGCTCCAATATTGGATATGAAATTTTCCAAACAGCATTTATTGAAGAGAAAATTCTTTCCTTGTTATATATTCTTTGTGGCTTTCTAAAAAATTAGTTGACCACAGATGTGTGAATTTCTTTCTGAGCTGTCAATTATGTTTCATTGATCTATATATCTGTTTTCATGTCAATACAATACTGTTTTGATTACCATACCTTTGAAATATAGTTTTAATCGGGACGTATAATGTCTACATCTTTATTCTTCTTGCTCAGGTATGCTTTAACTATTTGGAATTTTTCATTGTTTCATTCTAATTTTAAGAGTTTTTTTTCTATTTCTGTAAAAAATTCCTTTGGAATTTTGGCAGGAATTGCACTGAACCTGTAGATTTCTTTGGGCAGTGTGGCTATTTTCACATTGCTAATTCTTCCAATCTCTAAAAATGGAATTCCTTTCCATTTATTTTTGTCTTCTTCAATTTCTTTCATTAATATTCTATAGTTTTCAATGCAGGAACCTGTTGATCTTCTACCTTATTGGTTTAATTTATTCCTTAGTATTTAATTATTTTTAATGGTATTGTAAATAACACCATTTTTTTAGTTTCTTTTTCAGAGAGTTTGTTATTAATGCATAGAAATGCAACTTATTTTTATGCATTTGATTTGTTTCTTGAAACTTTGCTGAATTCATTATTAGTTCTAACAGGTTTTTGGATTTTTCTATCAGTAGCTTCTTTGGGGTTTACAGTACATACAATCATGTCAATTGCAAAAAGAGACAATTTTTCTTCTTTCTTTCCAATTTGATTCTTTTTTTCCCCTTTCCTTAATTGTTTTGGCCTGGATTTTCAGTATCATGTTGAAGAGAAGTGACAAGAATGTACACCTTTGTATTGTTTTGATTATAAAGAAAAAGGTTTCAGTTTTTCTCCTTTGAGTAAGGTAATAGCTGTTGGCTTGATGTATATGGTTTTTATTATGTTGAGACATGTTCCTTCTACACCCAGTTTGTTGAGAAATTTTATCATGAATAGATATTGAGTTTTGTTAAATGCTTTTTTCTGCATTTATTGAGATAATCATATAATTTTTACCTTTCATTTCATTGATCATTCCTACTGTCTTTACAGCATTTCCTTCTATTTACTGGGAAGGACTTGTCTCTCTTTTATTTTCTGTTTCCTTATGTGGATTGGGTTTAGGAGAGTAGATACTACCTAGGGGCTTCACACCTTTAGCAGAAAACTTCTTATTAATAAGAATAAGGAAATTGTGTGCTCTGTTAAACATTGAATAGTCTTGATCTGTTTCAGGCAGCCTGGGGTTTCTCTGACATTTTAATTCCATCAAAACCCCTACCAATTTCTAGCCTATTTGCTGTTTATAAGTTCCACAGGAAAATTTGACAGTCAAAACTTTTGTAAGATACTTGTTTTACATTTTTAGTATCTGCATTTATTGATAATATCTTAAGTATACATACAAGGTTTCTGGTGCAGAATAGATTGTTATTACTTAGTACAAATAATAACTATGTGGTCCTTCTGTGCCCAAATTCTCACCCTGAGGCAATGAAAAATGGCTGTCACTCTCCATGTATGGGTTCTTTATTGCAGGCAAGGAACACAAATAAAATCAATCAAGGTGTTTATAAAGGAGAAAAGGTCAGTTGTTCTCTCTCCTTAATTAAGAGTCTCCTTGGAAACACAATGGGGATAATTCTTAGTTGTTATTATGATCTTTTGGATTATAAATAAATTTTTCTTAAGGAGAGATAAGACAAGTGTCTTCAGTTTTGTAATCTGTGGTGTCTCATAGTCCAAAATCTTATCCTCTCTTGAAATATCTCTCTAAGGAAGTAAAACTCTCTAGGAAAGTAAATCTGGAGTCCACATTTGCTAATCGGTCTTAGATAAAGTTTGAGAAAACCCAGGCCTTAAGCTTCGGTAAAATTTGCTCCAAAAGCTCTCCCTGTGCAGAAAACATAAAACATGTTTTCTCTATAGGATCACAGGTTTTAATCTTGAACATCATCATTTTGCATGAGTTGTCTGTATATTCTGCATATCAATCTAGTCCTCAAAAAATGTTTGCCTGTATTAAGACCTTTAAAACAGTAGGTTTGAATGCAAAGCCAATACAACTACTACTTTCTTTCTCAGACTTATGACCTCCATATGACTGGATGTCATTCACATCTTCAAGGGCTGTGATTTTACCTCCATCCATTACAACTCTTTTAATTTAAGGAGTAATAACTTTTTCAGCCCTCAGAATTCCAAATTATAGAAATTCAGTCAATTTACTTTGCATGCTATAAGTAGGAGCTTCTTTTATAATTTATCCATCTTTGTGGAGGATCTTCCAGCTTCAATCTGATTTTATCTATCTCATAGATTTTTATTAATAAAGAGGTACAAACATATACCAAATTTCATTATTTCCTCAATTATTGCTCTGAGTAATAGGTATATAACAAGTTACCTGCTGAATACTCTATCACAGATTGGTAGTGCTTCCCAGCTTTTTGGTCTATGATCTCCCAATGTTTTAAATCTTTTATTTAGCCAAATTGAATTTTTAGGGTTTTTTTTAAACATTTTTAGTTTGACATAGCCCCACTTTTTAAATTTTCACTTTTGTTACCTAGGCTTTTGGTGTCAAAAAAAGAAAAAGTATTTAAACTTTAAACACTTTATTTGCAAATATGAGTAAAATACCAGTGAAGCTTATGTTTGGATTAGAGTAATATAGACTTAAAGAGACTAAGACAAGCATAACAGGCAGGAAAGTAGTTCAAGGCTGGCATGTTGATTCCTGGAGGTTATCACAGTCATTACTTCCCACTTTTGCTTTCTGGGGAGCCATCCATGACCTTCATCCTCATGACCACCTCCGGGGCTAAGACGGAGCTGATATTTCAGGCATTTTCTATACTCAAAGCAGCAGAAATGATGAAGAAAAAATAAAGGATTTATTCATTCTCTTATACAGAGGTGAACTGTCTTTCATTGGCCTTTATAGTCACTTGTCATGCCTACATTCCAGAAGACTGGGAAATGTTCCTATAACAGTTTGCATTAGAAACCTGAAAAAAAAATTAAGTCTCTCTCATTGAGTAGAAAAACAAGAATAGCAGACTGCTATCATTCAATTCTCTAAGATCTATGGAATCCCAGAACTCTCTTCCATTTCCTTCCATCACATAAGTCTCCACAGATAAGTGTAAGAGTTTAACAAATTATGGCCAGGCATGTCTTCAAATACTTAGAAACCTGAATTTATAGTCTCAGTATAATTTGTAAGGTCTTAAATGGGCTATACCCCCAAATTCATTTGTAACTCACTTGTTTGGTTATTCATTTATAGTCAGTTCCAGTTTAGGCTAAAAACTTGAATTTCAGAAACATTAGCATGTAAAGGATATTTATTTATTTAAGATTTATTTATCTACTTTAGAGAAAGAATGTGCACAAAAGTTGGGGGAGAGGCAAAGGGAAAGAATCTTCAAGCAGACTCCCTGCTGAGCAGGGAGCCCAATGACGGGCTTAGTCCCATCACCCATGAGATCACAATCTGAGATGAAACCAAGAGTTGGGGGCTCAACAGACTGAGCCACCCAGTGCCTCCATATAGAATATATTTAAGTCTTGACACTGAGTAGAATTACCATGATAAAAAAGGTACAAGGACTGAGGCTTGACCATTTAACAGTCAAGAAGATGAGAGTTCAGGATAGTGAGATATGATAGCCATGTAAAAGGAGCAAGGAAAGTGTGATTCCTCAAAACAAAGTGAAGAACGTGTTCAAAGTGGCATTCAAATGTGTTAAATGGTATTAAGAGGGCAAAAGATAAGTACTGAGAATTTACCCAGGGGGGTTGACAATGTGGTAATTATCCTAACGAAAGATTGTTTTAGGGGTGCCTCGGTGGCTCAGTGGGTTAAGCCTCTACCTTCGGCTCAGGTCATGATCTCAGAGACCTGGGATCGAGCCCCACATTGGGCTCTCTGCTCAGCAGGGAGCCTGCTTCCCCCTCTCTCTCTGCCTGCCTCTCTGCCTACTCTCTCTCTAATCTCTCTTTCTCTGTCAAATAAATAAAATCTTAAAAAAAAAAAAAGATTGTTTTAGTGGAATGTTGTGCACAAATTTACCTATTTTAGGCACTAAAGTCACCCAAAGAAACACCAGATAGTAGATATAGATGCAATTTTATATAAAAGAAGCAGAGGGAAGAAATATTAGCTGGAAAACAATGTGAAATCAAGAGATGGGTTTAGTACTTCCCATTTTCTTAGTATGTATTATAGTTGGATTGGTCCTATAGACAGGAAGTTCAGTGAAATCAAGGAGATTGCTAGAACCCGATTCCTATGGAGACAAGACGGGGCACACGGTTGGAACAGTTCATGGGACTATATAGTTCATCCATAATTAGATTCAGATACGAGGATATCAAAACCCATACAATGTCAATCTACCTAAAATTGTATTATGTCACTCTTTTAATTTCCTCAGGCTGCCATATCAAATTACCCCAGTTTGGTGCCTTACAAAATCAGAAACTTATTCTCTCACAGTTTTGGAGGTTAGAGGTCTGAAATCCAGTTATTGATGTGGCTGTGCTCCCTATGAAATCTTGGGGGAAAAAATCCTTCCTGGAAGAATATTTCCTTGCCTCTCCCTTGTGTCTGATGACCACTCAGTAATCTTTTGTATACCTTGTTTTATAGCTTCATTACTGTATAACTGCCTCCACATAGTTTTCTTTGTTTCTGTGTGTCCTTTTCTATTATAAGAACACTGACATTGGATTTAGGGCCTACAAGAAACCTTACCTTCATTCTAGCTGTATAGACCCTATTTCCAAATAAGGTCACATCTGAGGTTCTGAGTAGGACATGAGTTTAGAGAAACATTATTCAACCCACTTAGGCACTTATAACCAACTATCTTCTTTACTATTGTTTTAATAAAAATGTTTTCTCCATACTAAATTTGATTTAAAAAAAAAAGAATGATATTAACACTGTGCATATTACTTCCTAATTACCTAAACTGAGATATCATACACTCTGCCAGGCCCAGGGAGAATGCACATAAGGAAATAACATTCATTCTTTGGGGCCAATATCTTGCCAGTTATATTAATTATAGGAATTGCATGAGAAAGTTTATCGCTTTAATTTTTGTGAGTTTAGGAGTAAGTAGCAATTGTCAACAATAGAAATGGAGCAAGTTTTTTGAAATTGATAAGCCCAATTCATGAACTAGATCACTCAAACTCGGCTTCTTCTTTGTTCAAAAACTAGCAAAATATTTTCAGTAGTGAGGCACATTGAAATACCCTCTTTGCATGACGTATTTTTCCAGCCAACATCTGTCAACTAGGAAAAACAAGGTGATCAGGAGCCTTTGCAAAGTTTGTTTTTTTTTTCTCTCAAATAACAGATGATACATACACAACACCCACACATACCATGTGTTATATAATATATGATGTAGAATATATAATACTTACATATAAATTCAATACATTTATACAAAGCTTTGAAAAAATCAAATATCTGAAATTTATATAGCCCTTTAACTAATAGCAAGCATCTTGAGTAACTTATCACAAAAAAACTATGACAACCTACATATTTAACATTAAATGCGCACTATTTTATTAGAGTGAAAGTTCAGAGCAATTGCCCCTTAATGTAGAAATGATCTTATATTTTCTTTGCTAGGAGTAATCTCTTATCTAGAAATGATAACCCAAGTATAAGTGTACAACATTAAATATTCATGTATATTTATTTTTTACAAACTTCAAACTTCTATAATACTTTCACGTATCACTTTAAACTATTCAACTGCAGTAATAAGGTGGTAAGATCTAGAGAATAATGTTCTGTATTTTCTATATACATTCCTTTTAGTTCCTAAAACACTATAGAGATATAGCAAATACAAACAAAAACAAAAACAAACAAACAAACAAAAAAAACAATAAAATTTTTATTTCTGAAAGTGTTAGGAAAGGAGTAAATCACTTAACAATGGATATCTAATACCTAAGATAATGTACTATATTTCACTGAGCTCAGAAATAGTCTACTTCTGTAATACCTAATAGTAATAAAGCATATGGCTCAGATTGACATGATACTACTCGTTAAACTAATTTAATATAAATTAATGAAACAAGATACCCTCCAAGCTATTAAATAACCTGGAATAATTAATTACAGGGAAAAACTGCTTAAACATGTTAACACACATTTCCTTTCAAGAAGGTTTTGTAACTCAAATGGAGGACTTTGTTGGAGCTATCTATTTGTCAAGAAACTAATATAACTAATAAAATAAATAAATAAAATCTTTAAAAAATTAATATTTTTAATTAATGGGCATAAATGTTCCTTTGAGCATTCTAAAAATAAATACTGAATATATACTGAAAGATTAAAAGGAAACATATTGTAGTTAGTGAAATCAGGCAAGGAGCCTGAAAGAGATATAATGTGCTTTTCCTCACCATTTGCTTTGCTCTTATTATGTAGTCAATTTAGTCAGAGATACATAGGGTGTTCATTTGCAGCGGAATAGTTAGCTCCTTCCATCAAATAGTATGTTTTGTTCTTCCCACGGCCTTATTGACACTTTGAAGAGAAAGAGATGCAAATCCTATGGGCCAAAAGACAAGTACAAGAACTCTGGGATACTCTTTTAAAGGGCAACTTTTTCTGAGTTTTCAATCTCCATCTCCTTCAAGTCAGGGAATTCTCTCTGTACCAGCCGATGAATTATCTTGACTGAGACCACTTCTGGCATTTTCTCAGGTACCCGCGGTGCTCATTCTGGCTATACTATCTCCCACAGTGAGGGCAGATGGCTCCAAAAAATTGACTAATGCAGACAGCAGTGGTCTCTTTTGACACGTTGTGAATGGGTGATATTTCAGACCAAAAGTAATGCTTTTTCTTTTCCCAATCTCAAATGTGAGGAGTTCTTATCAAGTGTTCTTCGGAGAGAGTGATATCTCATCCTTCTCAGAAATTCTGCCTCTTCTCAGAATTGGTGATGTTATGCTGAGAAAAAACCCTTTTGAGCATTATATCCTCAGGACACAAAGAGTTTACAAAGACAAGGTACCAGAAAGTAATTATATGTTAAAACCTGCATTTGTATTCATATGGTGTGTGGATCAAGTTATGACAACTTTCCCTAGTTAAAAAGCAAATAAGCTAGAAAAATACTTTTCTTTGAAAACAAGTAAGTCCTGAAAAACTAAAATATGCTATATGATTCTCCACCTTGAAAGTGTATATCAACAGCAGTATAATTGACACAAATTAACTTTGACAGGTAGCTCAAGGAATGCTTAAAAATACACTCTTCTGCTTTCATAGAGTGTACTAGGGTGTGCATACAATCACAATAAAATAATCTCTAAACTGCATCCCATTTATTTCTTTAATCTACAAAATTCACTGTGGGACAAAGAGATTAAGGAATGTCACATCTATGTAGACATGTTATGGCAAAAATAGAGTCATATAGTTAGGTGTGTTTATGAGATAAGGTAGGAACAGCAAATGCGGTTGAAGATTGTATATGTTAAAATAACCTTACCTAAAAGACTCTAAGAAGTCAGACAAAACAAAAATCAAAAGCCTGTTCTTGAATAGTACTTTATTTATTTTATTTTTGGGAAATAAATTATATATTTTTATATTTTATATAAATATATGTTACATATTATATCATGAAATATTATTTATAAATAAATTATTTAACTATATATTTTATTTATATTATATATTTTATATATAATATGTGTATATGTATTCTTTGGTAAGAAAATATTTCTCTTTCATTTTCACATTAAAAAAATACATTTTACAGAATAATTTAAAGAATTTCCAAAGGCATAGCCTGACCTGTGTTCAGATGGTAAAAGTTATATATTCCTCAAAAGCACAAACATTATTCAGAGCCTCTGTATCAAATATAGTTCAAATAAACAATTAACAAAGATTCACAGAATTATTTCATAAGTCACACACCTGAGAACAACTTATACCTATATGGGAGAGATGTATTTTGAAAGATTATTGTTAAGATCAAGCAAAATATATTCAAGAAGTATAGTTTTGAGTTACTGCATTGGAGAAATTTGTGCTATTTAAACTTATATTTTTAAGTATAATATCAGGCTTTTGAGATACAGTAAATCAGTTGAATGAATAAAAAAAAAAAAAAAGAGCCCATTCTTCTGATGAGCAAAATTTAGAAATAAATGAACTTTATCTAGGTAAGACTTAATTCAACACTTTTAACTGAATTAACTGTGAGATGAAAAAGTAGTAATTGGGACCCTTTGAAAACCAATGAAGAAAGATAAGGAGTAAAAAATAGAGGTCTGGGCATAGTCAGGACTAAAGCATTGCTGGTCCACAAAATTCTTTTGATATAAACTGCTGAGATCTACTTCCATACATTAAACATTCTACTTGCCATCACCATTCAAGCCTTCCCACTTCTTCATGAGAGTTTAAGAGACTTGAAGGTAGTCAGCACAGCTGAGTCTGAGTACAAAAGGAATAATTACTATCAGCCACATAAATACAGCCATGTCTTGGAAGACATTATATTTTGAAAATGCTCATCTAGATGCTGCTCCCTTATACTCTGTTACCGCACCACGATCATCCCTAAAAATGTTTCCTGTTTTAAAAGTCTGGGAATTATGGGTGCTTAATTACATCTATTTCCCACACCACTAATTTGAGTCCAATATTTGAAACTCATGTAGATGGCTTGTTAATATTTTTTCTTATAAATAATGTTGCTACAAAAATTTTTATACAGGCAATTTTATGTTTCTATTAAGAGTTTCTTTAGGATATATAAAGAACATATATCCTGTTTCTTTTTTTTTTTTTTTTTTTTGAGTTTTTTTTTTTTTTAATTTTTTATTTTTTATAAACATATATTTTTATCCCCAGGGGTACAGGTCTGTGAATCACCAGGTTTACACACTCACAGCACACTTGAAGCATCATAGGCATATATTAACAATTTAACAGATATAATAAAACTTGTATTTTTCAAAGTAGTTGTACAAAACCGTATTCTTGGGTGCCTGGGTGGCTCAGTGGGTTAAACCTCTGTCTTCGGCTCAGGTCATGATCTCAGGGTCCTGGGATTGAGCCCCACATTAGGCTCTCTGCTTAGAAGGGAGCCTGCTTCCCTCTCTCTCTGCCTGCCTCTCTCTCTACTTGTGATCTCTCTCTGTCAAATAAATAAATAAAATTTAAAAAAAAAGTATGCTTACCAATAGAGTTTATGATTCCCCAATACTCAATATAATTATCAGTACTTAGTATTGTTTTAACTTTTTACTATTTGGTCGGACAAATAGATGGAAAATTTGAAATTATAAGAAGTGATAAAGTATCTCTGCATAGGGGCGCCTGGTTGGCTCAGTGGGTTAAAGCCTCTGCCTTCAGCTCAGGTTGTGATCCCTGGGTCCTGGGATCTAGCCCCACAACGGGCTTTCTGCTCACCAGGGAGCCTGCTTCCCATGTCTCTCTCTGCCTGCCTCTCTGCCTACTTGTGATCTCTGTCAAATAAATAAATAAAAATCTTAAAAAAAAAAAAAGGTATCTCTGCATATAATTCTTCTGCCCTCCCTCCCCCCGAAAAAGCTCTTAAATATTTGTAAGAATTTTCACATAAGCTTTTTTGAATGGCTTGGTACTTATTTTGTGTTCTTCTTTATCTTTATCTATACTTATATATGTGTATAAATATACATATACAGCTATATGTATACATCCAGTATTTTATATTTGAACTGAAAATTAATTTATACTTAGTTATTACCCCTAAGGAATTCACTTCTTACATATCATCTAAGACAGGAAGTCAATAAATATCTTTTAATCAAGATATCAATTCAAAAAGACTTGACACAAATATTACTTTCAGTTCCATGAAAATCCAGAGAGATTTGTTTATGCTTTTCCCAGATAAATAAAAGATACAAAGGGGCACCTGGGTGGCTCAGCCAATTAAGCATCTGACTCTTGGTTTTGGCTCAGGTCATGACCTCAGGGTTGTGACATCAAGCCCCATATCAGTCTCCACACTCAGTGGAGAGTCTGCTTGAGATTCTCTGCCCCTCCCTTTCCCTCTGCCCCTCCACCTTCTCACATTCTCTCTCTCTCTAAAATAAATAAATAAAATCTTTAAAAAATATATGCATCCCATAAGAAATTTAAGCATACAAATGAGAACACAGGAGTATCTATATGGTAGGTTGGTCAAACATATAACAGCTTATTTTTTTGTAGGTAGGTGTCACAATTTGCAAAGCATATTTGCATAAATTTTTAACTATCATGATACTTAACTCTAATTAACTCTGAGTTAAAGGAGGCATTAATGTTTCCACTTTACAGCTAAGGATTTCAGACAGGTTGAGTTTCAGAATTCCATAGTTTATAAATGTCAATCTATCATCTACCAACCTTATTGAGATATAACTTATATACCATAAAACTTATCTTCTTGGTTTGCACAATTCATGGTTTTTAGACTATTCACAGACTTGTGCAATCATCATTATCTAATTTTAGAATACTTTCATTAGCCAAAAAAGAAGTCCCATGCCCATTAGCAGTCATTCCCTATTCCCACTGGCCCCTGCAAAACATTAATTGGATAAGGATTGTGCCATTTAATATCCACATATTTATGAGTTTCCTGAATTTATTTCTCTTATATTTAATTATGTATTTTTCAGAGAACATACTTTGTATAATTTTGATCTTTGTATAACTACCTAGGCATGTTGTATGGCCTAACATGGTTTGTTCTGGAGAATGTTTCATGTACTCTTGAGATGACTCTGTATTCTGTTGTTTGTTGATGTGTTTTACATATATATTTTGTCAAAGTGGTTGGTAGTGTTGTTTAGTGTTCTCTTTCCTTATTTATCTTTTGTCTGGTTATTTTATCCATTATTGGAAGCAGTGCATTGAATTCTCCAACTATTACTATTGAATTGTCTATTTTTCTTTTCAGTTTTTTCAGGTTTGGATTCATGAATTTAGGGGTTGTATCGATAGGGGAATACATGCTTGTAATGATTAATTTTCAGGATGGATTGATCTTTTATGATTATAAGCTATCCTTCTTTATCTCTAGTAACAATTTTTATATTAAAGTCTACATTGCTTGATACTGGCACAGCAAAAATCATGCTTTCTTTTCATTACTGTTTGCATTGTTAGCCTTTTTTACATCCATTCTCTGTTTTTTGTTTTTTTAATTTTTCTATAAATGACTTAATTTACCCTTCCTTTTTGAAAGATAGGTTTTGCTCTATACAAAAGTTTTGGTTGATAGTTGTTTTATTTCAGCACTTTGAATATGTTATCCAACTGATGCTGGTATCTGTAGTTTTTGATGATAAGTCGGCTTATATTCTTACTGGAGATCCTTTTTGATAATTTGCTGCTTTTAAGATTCTCTCTTTGTTTTTGGCTATGGAGAGTTTATGATGTGGCTAGTTATAGATCTTTTTTGAGTCTTTCTAGTTAGAGTTTGTTGAGCTTCCTGGATGTGTAGATTAACACTTTCTATTAAATTTAAGAAGTTTAGGCCACTATTTCTTTAAATATTTTTTCCATTTTTTTCTCTCTCCCTTTTCGTTTTGAACTTCTCATTATGATGTACATAAATTTAATCAAACTTCACTTTTTTGAAGATATGTTCATTTTTTCCCTTTTTTCTTTTTTTCTCTTATGCAGATTCTTATGCTTTTCTTATGTAATTTCTCAGACTGAATAACATAAATTAACTTATCTTCAAGTTCTTTTTTCTGTCAGTTCAAATCTACTTTTCAACTGCAGTATATCCATTTTCCATATGATTTTATCACTTTATAGATAGTCTATTTAGCATGACATTATTTTCTACTTATTTTAATTATTTAGGTATGGTTTCCTTTAATTCTTTGAACACATTGATAGCAACTGATTTAAAGTATTTGTCTAGCAAGTCCAACATTTGAGTTTCCTTGGTGTCAGTTTCTATTGACTGTACTTTTTTTTTTCATTTTTCTATGTATGGACTATACTTTCCTATTTCTTTTAAGTTCTCATACATTCTTTTTCTGTCAAACTGGATATTCAAAACAATAAAATTCTGATAATTCTGGAAATCACATTTTACCCTATCCAAGGTTAGCTGTTTTTCATATTTATTGTTTTTTATTTGTTTGCTTATTGTCTTTCCTAGACTAATTCTATAGAATGTATTCTTGTTTGAGAGTGGATGCTAAAGTCCCTACTCAGGTAGCTTACTTGTCTACTACTGACTGGGCAGATCTTCTATATTTCTGGAACCAGTACATCTCCTGCTGTTTGCTGAGGGCCTGTGTGTGTCTGTTGGAGCCTATCTTCAATGCTCAGGCAGGCAGTCTACAACTCTGCCTTAGCCTTGACTTTCTGCTCATGTGTGTCCTCAATATCAGTCAGTGGAAAGCAGTTCTGGCATTCTCCAGGCTTTCCTGGCAATATGCAGAGCCCTGCACCTGTACATGGCCTTATATAGCCTTGGATTGGACTGGAACTTTTCAAAACCTTCTATAGATATTTCAATTCCAAGATTTTCCTTTTATGATTTTGACTGTAAAATGGTTAAATATTTCTCCCTACCAGTAGTAATGCATCAGATACTGAAATATTAAACAGTTTCCACATATATAAGCCCCGGGGATAAGATTTTCTTCATTTACTGACGTCAGAGTCATCTCAGAGCAAAACTCTGTGAATAGGAGTTTTTCCAGAGAACAGCTAGACAGATCAAATAATGAGATATTTCAGGGGATTAGGCTTTTGGGGGATCTCCAAAAATTCTATCCCATTTGGGGACTGCCAGGCTGCTGATCTTCACAGGTACCCCATTTTCTAAGCTGCAGGTGTTACAAGTTTCCCTCAGAGCCTGTGGGGGAACAGGGGAATGGCAATAAGGAGAGCATTACTGCCATACCACTCAAATTCTCATCCTGATTAAGCTGTTTTTCTTGGATAGATTGCCCAAGAATTGTTGTAAGCTTTTGGTTAAATAAGTGAGTTTTGGAAATGTTAATTTTGACTATTTTTGCCAGTGTTGTCATTGCTTTTATTGAGGTACAGACATTCACACATCTTTATTTCAGCATTCTCGAACTACTTCATGCCAACACTCTTTTTTATTTTTAATCTAACTTTAAGATTTTTTGCTATATCACATCAATATGGAGAAAATGTCAGTAAGATAGGTTGGGGAAACTGGAAGAATGCACATGACAAAACACTAAATGTGCTTGAGATAGTCATTGTATTCTGGAAATAGCATGTGCATTGGAATTAAACTATCTTTGGTTTAAATTCCAGTTATTAACTCTAAGACTTGAATATTTTCTTTGCAGTCATTGGGGCACATAGGTTTTCCCTTACCTAATGATGTTAGAAATACTTTTAAAAAGTGCTACAAACTTTAAATAAGGTATAATGGAATTTTAATAAGTTGAACTTTTGTATTTGAATTTTCAAATATAGTTAAACTGATTAATACTAAGATATGATAAAACAATTTGGAATCTTAAAGAAATCTGTTTTCTGCATCCTTAGATTCCATGTTTCTTAAAGGGAAAGGGTTTGACTCACTTCAGCAGGCTTTAGTGGGAATAGGAGAAGCCAAGGATCAAAGGCTTTAATTTATATGGTAATCTGTTTTTTTCAGCCAAGTATTTTCATCTATAAAATATTTATTTAATGATGTTAATATAAAAATATTATTCATCTGTTGTTAATTAAAATACTAAAAGCCTGTAGGATTTTATAAAGTTTTACAAGCTCAGAGACAGAAAACTGACTTATCCTGATATTTCCAATCTGAGCTCTTCTGAATCTGCTTAAGGATTCTTTGATATTGATGTGACTTGTCTAGTAGCTGGACTTCAAAGAGAAACCAATGTGATTAAGAAAAAAAAATAATTTTTCCTCCTTCCCCCCATCTTATGATCAGGTAAACTTTTAAATCTAACTCTGAATTTAAAAAAAAAAAGGGTTTGTGTTTGAACTATTTTTTTTTTTCTCTTTAAAGAAAGATTGAAGAAAGACTTCAAAGAACCTGTCACAAAAGGCATCATACCTTGGGTTGAAGGTATGATTTCTATAGACCTCAGTTCAGCCCTCAGGATACATATAGATCTATCTCCAAATGGATACAGGACTGCCTTAGATCTAACCATTTCTTAAAAGTTAAAGTAGAGTTGCAAAGACAGGATATAGAAAGTAGAATTTAAAGCACCCAGTGCCACTACACAGACTATCAATATTGATTTAAATTGTGTTCCTTCTATGAGATATAACCTCAGTGTCTTCTTTGCATTCACTTTCCTCCTACAGAAAACAAAAAAAAAAACAAGTCTAGAGAAGCCAGTCTCTGTTACAACTTGCACAATAACAAGAAATTCATTATGGCTCTTAATTACCAACCTAAGGAAGAAAGGGATGAGGAAAAAAAAGATAAAGAAAAAAATACATGTGAAATTAACTAGCAATCCATAGAGATTTATTGAAGTATCTGCTAATTTGGGGAAAATTTTAAGAAGTATCCAGATCTCTGTTACATAAAATGTTTTGTTCAAGAATCTCTCATTTTTAAAACTGATATTCAAGATTTGGCCTATTAGACTATGGATAGCCTATCAGACTCAGGAGAATCCACTTATCTCCAAGCTTACCTGCATTTTTATTCATTTCTTCCTTTTTAGGTAGAAATTTGATCTTAAAACAAATCAGCTCTGTTGGCATATAGATGCCTCATCCTATTCTGACCATCTGTTGCCCAATCCATAGCAATAGCCATTACTCAAAATGCACCCAAATGTTCCAAATCAATCTTTTTTAAAATTTAAAAATGTGTAAAAGCATTGTAAGAAGGAAAAATACATTCCTGTATCTCTGTCTGTATCTTCTTTACAAAAACTTGTCCAACCCAGCCAATAGCCATCTGTAGCAAGTCAAACTTTCCACAACCAGCTCCTCCTTTCATTCTTTCAACATCTATGAAAGGCAATCAAAGGCTCATCATCCTAATAAATAAATCCTAATAATTAGTGTCAGGAACCCATCACTCATCTGAACAGCAGACACCCTAGAATTGCTAAGTATTATCCATCCTGTTTCCTCTTGTGGTCAAGGTTTCACACACACTGGTGGGATTTCATCATCAAAACCATCAGCAATATTAACAGAATTTTTGTCACAAATAACAGTAAAAACTTAGGGCTTTACTATAGATGTATAATAAATCATCCAGAGACTCAGTAAGTTTAGAAATCATAGAGAAAATAGATAACAATTAGGTGAATAAAAATGGAAAATTCAGCTATGAAAAGAACAGCAAGACAAAAATGGGACAACTTCAATGAATGCATTGAGGCAAAATAATTCTTAACCTAGGTATGAAAAGATAGGGGAGGTTACAGTAGTCATTAATAACAACAATAATAATAAATTAAGGTGGGAAGACTTAGAAACTGTGATAGGTAGATTCATTTTTTTTTTTTTAAGTCTAAGACCTGAGCTGAATTATAAAGTATACCAAAACTGGATTCAAAATTCTCCCCTTCTACATTATTGATTTTCCTTATTAATGTAAAACATGTGAATCTGAAGATCACTCTATCTCCTTTTTCTCTTTTTTGGCATAATTTCCCAATGTTACTTTTCTATGTCTCCACACCGCAGAAATTATACTTCTTATAAAATTCATCTTTGAGAGATTTCTAGGATTTAAAAACATAGTATTATGATCATGTTAGAATCCAAGCAAAAATAATAATACCATTTTCTTTTATAATGAGAGCTCTAAGTGAAATTAACAGACATGATACAATTTAAAAACTTATGAGTATCAGATAAAGGACTAGTGTCCAGAATCTATAAAGAACTTAGGAAACTCAACACCCAAAGAATAAATAATCCAATCAAGAAATGGACAGAGGACATGAACAGACATTTCTGCAAAGAAGACATCCAGATGGCCAACAGACACATGAAAAAGTGCTCCATATCACTCGGCATCAGGGAAATACAAATCAAAACCACAACGAGATATCACCTCACACCAGTCAGAATGGCTAAAATCAACAATTCAGAAAATGACAGATGCTGGCGAGGATGCAGAGAAAGGGAAACCCTCCTACACTGTTGGTGGGAATGCAAGCTGGTGCAGCCACTCTGGAAAACAGCATGGAGGTTCCTTAAAATGTTGAAAATAGAACTGCCCTATGACCCAGCAATTGCACTACTGGGTATTTACCCTAAAGATACAAACATACTGATCCGAAGGGGCACATGCACCCGAATGTTTATAGCAGCAATGTCCGCAATAGCCAAACTATGGAAAGAACCTAGATGTCCATGAACAGATGAATGGATCAAGAAGATGTGGTATATATACACAATGGAATACTATGCAGCCATCAAAAGAAATGAAATCTTGCCATTTGCGACAACGTGGATGGAACTAGAGTGTATCATGCTTAGTGAAGTAAGTCAAGTGGAGAAAGACAACTATCATATGATCTCCCTGATATGAGGAAGTGGTGATGCAACATGGGGGGTTAAGGGGGTAGGAAAAGAATAAATGAAACAAGATGGGATTGGGAGGGAGACAAACCATAAGTGACTCTTAATCTCACAAAAGAAACTGAGGGTTGCTGGGGGGAGGGGGGCTGGAAGAAGGGAGTGGGGTTATGGACATTGGGGAGGGTATGTGCTATGGTGAGTGCTGTGAAGTGTGTAAACCTGGCGATTCACAGACCTGTACCCCGGGGGATAAAAATATATTATATGTTTATAAAAAATAAAAAATAAAAAATTATTTATAAAAAAAAGAAAAACATGAGTTTAGACTACAAAAACCTGTTAAGGAACACATTCAAGCTAACTTTACATCTTTGAGTCATGGTTCTAAATAATTTTGTATAGTTGTCACAAATAGTTTGAATACAGATGTCCAATTCTCTCTATCCAACTTCAAGTGCATATCATAAAAATTATATATATATATATATATATATATATATATATATCTTTTTTGCACATTCACAGTTACTACTTATCAAAAGTCTTGAGTAAGCAGGTTGATGTGAAAAATCCAGTACTTATAGCTTCCCAAACTGTCCTAATTAAAGTGGCATGCCTTTCTCATTTTTTTCTATCTCAACACATAATTAATTTCTTCATAACTTTAATGACTACCTGAAATCATCTTATTTATGTCTTTACTTTAAGGCAGGAACCTATTCTGCTTTTCCATTCATGTCTCCTCATATCTAGCCAAGTACCTGGTTTATAGTAGTTTTTTTAATGAATACACTTTGGACTAGTTAATAATGAATGAATGAATGGAGAATGAATCAATGAATCAATCAACCAAATTTAATTAAAAGGAATTTCTATTGTAGTACATGAAAAAGTGAGAGCTAGCTTAATTTTCAACATAATCTTATACAAAACGTTGACTTGTGACTTAGTAACATTCGCCAAATCATAACATTTCAATAAATCATTCCTCTGTTCCCTATTGCATACCATATTGTTGACTCATGTTTAATTTATTGCATTTTCTTCCAACCACATCTATATAATCTAGTCTACTCTGAGTCACCTCTGTTTATATACCATTGTCCATGATGTTTCTCTGCTCTTTGTTCACTCTGAGGTACAGAGTATAAAACAATAATCACATAAGCTCTTCTGTTGCAGAAGCCCATATATTATTGTCCTTATCTTTAGCTTGGGTTTTGCAGAATATGGTTTAGTTAATGTCAATTTCTTTAGAAATGTATTTTGTACCATCCTATAATGGTCAAAAGCTATGCATAAAAAGCAAAACATAGATTCAAAAAGGGAAAGTATTAGAGAAAAATATATCACAAAGAGCTCGACCATTGGTTCTGTATCTCATTCGCTTTTTCTTTACCTACATTCAGACTTCCTCCTTTTGTGTCTATATTCTCTTCCATATTAATTTCCTTTCCTTTTATTTACATATTAGTTTCTCCCTCTGACCTGTTAAAAGAATGCTCAACAGTGTTACAAAATTGTATTTTAATAGCCTGAAAGGATCTGTTTACTTCTCTAAGGACCTATTTTGCTCTCAGGAAGTAACAGCTTCCTGAAAAATGTGTGATTTAAAAAAACAAAGAAAACAAAAACCTTGTTTTTTTCTTTTATTAAACTGTATTTTTCCCCAATAGTATAAATGATAATAATTAAAAACCATAACTTTTGAGCCATGAAAATAAAGGTAATCTGTACTTCCCATTAAACTTTGTTTAACCTTGGATTCAAGGAACCATAGTTTTTAAGCAATGGTGGATCATAAGGTCTGCCATGTCCACACAGCTGTAGGGATTTACAAACTTGAACATTATCTCTTCTCAACACATTCCTCCCCAACATACATTTAGAGACTCTAATGAAAATGAGATCAAGTTCACAGATAACTACCAATTAAAAAGAAATGAAAATTAAAATGATTTCCAGATTTGTA
The DNA here is from genome assembly GCF_011764305.1 of Mustela putorius furo. NCBI lineage: Eukaryota > Metazoa > Chordata > Mammalia > Carnivora > Mustelidae > Mustela > Mustela putorius. The sequence continues at coordinate 5,813,948 of NW_025421305.1, forward strand.
ATCTTCTCAGAAAAAAAAAAAAAATCATGGTATGGTAGACCGGTGCAAGCATTGTTCTTATTTTTATTCTAAAGGATAACTAGGATGGGATTCTGAATTAGAAGATGTGAAGTTTAAGCAAATATCAACCTCTTTATGATATATAAGCCAATGAATCCCAATCAATGCTTTGGTGTTAAAATGTTAAACTGCAGGGTTACTGAATCCAAAACAGAGTTATTTTTGCCTGTGCAGGGGGATGTTTTATAGGAGAACATATTGAATTCATTAAAAGTTGATTAGACCGGGTGCCTGGATGGCTCAGTGGGTTAAGCCGCTGCCTTCGGCTCAGGTCATGATCTCAGGGTCCTGGGATTGAGTCCCGCATCGGGTTCTCTGCTCATCAGGGAGCCTGCTTCCTTCTCTCTCTCTCTCTGCCTGCCTCTCTGTCTACTTGTGATCTCTCTCTGTGAAATAAATAAATCTTTGAAAAAAAAAAAAGGTGATTAGAACACATGGTAATCTAATCCTAATAGTTTGGCTTATTGGGCCCAGAGTAAAATATATTTAGTTGATATGCTTGCAGAATATACAGTAGAAGAGCAGTCATAAACACGTACACACAAAGACAAAGTTGTATAGGACTGGCAAATGTGCTAATGCAAGGTGTCATGGAAGATCAAGGACTACATTTTTATTACATGCTCATGGGTAAAAAGGCAGAACTAACATTAAATTCCAATAATGCACTCTGCCTTCTTTATTTGTGAGTGGCATGTAAGATGACATAACTACAGTATTTATCACACATTTATCAGTCTATCTATCCATCTGTGTTGCGCCTGTGTATATGTTGTATGTTCTTATGTTTATGCTATATTAGAAGATGACAAGTGATTTGGGAGGGATGAGTGACAGTTTTAATTTGTGGTCAGTGAATGGGTCACTTGAGCAAAATTTGACAATTTTGATACTTGAGCAAACATCTTAAGGAAGTGAGTGCATGAACCATGTGGATTATTGGGAAAAACTTTACAGGTACTTGAAAGGGAGGATGCTTAGAGCAACACAGCAGTGATACAATGGGCTGCATGAGTGAAGGAGACAGTGATGGAAAATGAGGTTTATCAAAATGGGGAAGGTCAGGCCACATAGAAATTTGTAGGGTGGTGCAAAGACTTAACTTTGAGTGAGCTACAAAACCATTGTAAAGATTGAATATAACAGTGGTATAATAAGACGTTCTAATCAAAAAGATACTGGTTTTTGTTTCTGTTTTTAGGATACACAGGAAAGGGTGGAAGCAGAGAGACTAGAAGACAAATTATGAGACTGACGCGCTACCTACTGCACTAACGAGGCACCTTAGAAGACAAATTAAAATAATGTATATGAAACATGATGATGCTGTGGAGCTAAGTGGTTGTAATGGAGACACTGTGATGCAGTTGATTCTGAATAATGATTGAAAACAAAGATGTCAGCATTGACATGTAGATTTGAGAAAAAAAGAGGAGCCAAGAATGCCACTCAGTTATTTGGACTGAGCAACTGGAAGAATGGAAGATATTGTGGTTTGGGCAGGTTTGAGAAAAGCATGCCTGGAGTTTAGAAGTAGACATGTTTAGTTTCGATACCCACATGAAGATATGAAGTCATAATTAAGTATATGAATTCAGACAACTTGAGATAAATCTGGACAACATATTTGGCTATATAGAGGCTATTCAATTTCAAGGCCCTGGAGGAGATCTTCAAGTTAGTGTGTTAATGAAAAAGGAAAGAGTTACCAGGATACAGCAATGGAGAATTCCAACATTCAGAGGTCAGGAGTATGAACATGTTCCACAAAATAGCCTGGGAAGAGGTAAAGCACAATATAGGAATAATATGGGAAAGAAGTAGTTTTCCAGAAATGTATGTAGTATTGAGTTTTGAGTGATTTGTTGCATGAAATATTGCAGGTATGGTAACACCCATTAACACCAATCCCTTGGGTGCTGGAACCTACTCTACTAGCAAATGAGAGCCAATTACATGTATTTCTTCACACTGTGCTCATTACCATCATGTTAGAAGCTTGAAATTGCCATCTTTGGAGTATTTATACCATGAGCATCAGCAGCCTCAGAACTAGATAAGAGTCATTGTTAATATCAACCCGTGCACCACTGACAGTGATATGATTGTTGAATTTAGTAAGATATAGGTCACCAGAGATCAAGATGTGCATTTTCAGAAGAGCTGTGAGGGGAAAATCCTCAGTGAAGGATTGCAAACATTGAGTATGGGTAACTCTTTCAAGGAAAGTTTATGTAAACAGGCAGTAGCTATGGCAATATGTAGACTGAAAGATCTTTGCTTTGTGCTTTGGAATAAGGATGTATAGAATTACTATACACTAATGGGATTGACTGAGGAGGTACAACAGAGACATGATCCTGAAGAGAGGGAAAAGTGGGTAGAACTGTAATCTTGTGAAAGGGATGGGATGTAGTACTTAAGTGGAGTAGTTTTGCAGAATGAGTTCCAGCTTTTTATCCCCGACAACAGGTGGGAACACAGAACATAAGGTTTAGATGCATGGTAAGAAAAATAACCATTTGTGACTGCGTCTTTTCTCAGGAGTGAAATCATCAGCTGGAAGTGCGAATGGGGCAGAAACTAGTTAGAATTATGTGAGAGGACAAGATGGGAGATAGCAGGCTGATGAATGCCTAGGAAAATGCAGAAGTCTCCCCGGTGGCACTAAGGGCCCACTTGATACTAATGGTCAGGAAATTAAAATATAAAGCCACTAAACAGTACTGTGATTTTTCTTCAGCAGCTGTTAACTTCAAGAGCAGGTAGAGAATTGGCTCTAATGATGGGTAAGTATGAAAGGAAGCACAGTTGTCATGAAGGAATTGATAATGAAAACACAGATTAAATTATGAACTGTGGAAGAGAAGCTAGTGAAAGACAAAAACAAGTACATGAAGGAAATGAGGACCGTTATAAGGGAAAAGGTTCACATGGAGTAAAAAATAGTATTTTGGAGACCTGTAGGGGGAAACTGGGGTAGACAAGAAGTGTAAGAAAGTCAGATTCATAGAATTGAATTTACAAAAGTTGTTAGAGAAATGGAGGTCTGGTTACTGCGAAATCACATTATTTAAAAAAGCATCTATGTGTCTTTTACAGACACCAAGAATAATGACAGAATTTTATGTAAAATTATAATTAGTAAAAATCCAATATCTACAGTGACTGAGGGAAAGTGAACCACGCTGGAAAATGATGGCAAGAAAGAAGAGGTGACTAAAATCACAAAGTGATAAACATTTCACACCCACCAAAATGGCTGCAACAGAAAAAGAATGAAAACAAACTCTTAAATACAGAGGGCAAACTGGTGGTTGCCAGAGAGGAGAGGGATGGATTAAATAGATGAAGGGGATTAAGAAGTATAAACTTCCATTTATAGACTAAATGAGTCATAGAGATGAAAAGTACAGCATAGGAAATACAGTCATAATATTGTAATAACTTTGATCAGAGATGGTAACAACACTTTGTCATAATGTACAGAACTGTCAAAAAACTATGCTGTACACCTGAAACTAATATAACTATAACATTGTATGTCAACTACACTTCAATATAAAAAAAGTGATCATGGGGTGCCTGGGTGGCTCAGTGGTTAAAGCCTCTGCATTCAGCTCAGGTCATGATCTCAGGGTCCTGGGATTGAGACCCACATCAGGCTCTCTGCTCAGCAGGGAGCCTGCTCCCCCCCCCCTCTCTCTGCCTGCCTCTCTGCCTACTTGTGGTCTCTCTCTCTGTCAAATAAATAAATAAAATCTTTTTTAAAAAAGTGATCATAATACATGTTGAGAATAGTAAACATAAATTTACCATAATATCAAGCTATTCCACTCCTAGGTTTCTACACAAGAGAGATGAAAATCACGTCCACATAAAGACTTGAAAGAAAAAGTAGATAATGGAATTACTCATAATAGCCAATATATATGTCCTTCTTTAGAGGATATATTTAGGTAGGAAGGCCTACTTTGTCCCATAGTATCTCTTCCTAAGGTGACTTCTTCATTAAAATCATCATCACTCACAATCATAAAAATGTCCAACACCCAGAAAAGCAGAAAAATAGTGCCATGAAAACCCAAAATCCTTCCATCTAAACAAATGCCCATAAATGGGTTAATTGTTCAGGAAAGTGAGTACATCTACACAGTGGAATACTATTCAGCAATAAAAAAGGAATGGCATACTGACAGGTTTCAATATATATAAACCTGAAAAACATTATGCTAATTGTAAGAATAGAGACAGTAAAGACCACATATTTTATTCTGCCATTTATAGGAAACATTTAGAAAATACAAATCTATAGCAAGAGAAGAATAGATTAGTACTTGGCTGAGGCTGAGATAGGAAAGGAAATTAGCTATTAAGAAACTTGAAGGATCTTACTAGAGTGATAAAATGTTCTAAACTAGATTATGGTCATGGTTGCATAAAACAGAAAATTTACTAAATGATTACTAAAAGTTATAGAATTATATGCTTAAAATGAATGCATTTTATAGTATGAAAATTATGTCTTAATTAATTTGTTTTAAGAAGATAGTTAAAGTGGTTTTTGTTTTTTGGTTTTTTTTTGTTTTTTTTTTTAAGTAGGGATAAGAACTTGGTTTTATTTGGTGACTTGAGATTCAACACTGATATCTCCCTGCCCCAGCCCAGACTGGCAGGAAGAGGACATGAGAAAGGGATTCTTTCCCCTACTTCTAGCTCAATGCTGTGGGAGGGAAAAAACAAAAGAAAACAAAACAACAAATAAGCAAACAAAAAAACAACAACAAAAAACTTTCCACCTGAAAGAGTCAGTGTTCTCAAGGTAGAGCTAAGAGTCAGAGCAAGAGAGTAAAGAGCACAGGAAGGGGTTCAGAGTATGATGATTTTGTAATTGTCAAGGAGTGTTTCTAAGGGCATAGGAGGAGTGCTTTAAGAGAATGGGTTAGCAAGGGGTATGGACAGAGCTTTGAGGAGGTGGAAATAAGGAAGAACCTGTGAGCCCTGGTTTACCTTGGTAACTGATAGCAAAAAAGATAAAAGGCAGTGTTGAGTGTGAAGGCTCTGAAATTTTGCTTGCTTTCAACCTAACAAGTTAGACTGCCACTGTTTCATAGATGTTAGCAGAAGACAGTGCTGCCAGAAACAAGGGACTTGATTACTCACAGCCCAGCAAGTTCCTTCATGTGCCACAAGTTCTTGGGAGTGAGAGTCATCCAGTAGGCAACTGTGCATGTAGTGTGTTTGTGTCATAGGTTAAGTCACACCAAACTTACAGAGACCGAATGTTTTCTATTTGTCTATAAGCGAACTTGTCTGATTTTTGCTCTAGAAAAGATATCCTATTGAACTCTATACTGGACAACAAAGGATCAGCTTTCTACACCACAAAGTAATAATTTCTGTCTTTCAAGGCTCTTTGCCATGTAAGCAATCTTGAAACGATAGTCTGTAACAAATGCTAACCATGCCTCTAGTCACAGGATGCCTAGAAATGCAAAAGACCTGTGGGGAATCTTCCAACAAAGGGCAAAATGAAATTAATAACCCTTGGGGTCTCAAGCAAGTTGTGATAGTAAAACAGATGACCGTTGCCCAGATGCAGGGAGTGGTGAGGAGTTCTGGTTAAGATCACATAATGGTTTGGGGCCCCGTTTTTCCTGCTTAATGTGTGGAGCCAGAGCAGAGATCTCACTGCAAATACTGGAGCTCTAACGTGCTCTTTATTGCATACAGAATACAAATTTAAACACTTCTTCTATTAATGTAAAGACCCTAAAGAAGGATTAGATTATTGCTCAGAAACCTTCACTTCCTTTCCCTCAATTCCATGGGAGATGAAACTTCTGTACTACTTTGATGATGGATTCAGCTTATGATTTTCTATAACACAAAAGTGATGATAATAGACCTATTGCAGGGAGATACTTGAAATGTGCTTGGGTAATTGGTCTTGTTCTTTCACAGCCTCTATCATCTTTGTGAAGAACAGGGGCACACCAGCCGAAGACAGCAGACTCCCAGAGGCAAAGTAAGTTTAGATGGAGATCAGCAGAACCCTCAAGTTAGCTAGGCTAGGTCAATTAACTGCAGGCAAATACACAGATAAGGAAAAATAAAGGGTTGATTTCTTCAAGCCATCAAATTGAGGGTCTTTTTGTTTGTTTGTTTTATTTGTCTGGCAATAACTAACTGATATACTGCTTGAATACATAAAAAATAAAGTGTGACTAAAGAAGTAGGGTAGATATTTCGGAATACAGAATACCAAAGGGAAGTACAGTTTGGCATGCCGTGCTGGTATGTGTATGTGTGTATATATATGGGACAAGGAGTCTGGGAGTGGACATTCTAGGAAGATCTAGTGGCCTAGATATGAATTCAGTGACCCAGGTTCTTTTTTTTTCACACTTTAACATTCTCTAAATTGTTTCAAATTGGTAAGGGCTACGTCACAACTCACATATTACATTGTTATGTAGTATTATTAATGATAATATTTAACATTATTTAAGAATCATATTAACAATTATATGATGATAATAATAAAAAGTGAAGCTGTGATTATTAGGCTTAATGATCTGGTAAATTGATTCATGGTCATAATTGCAATTTCATGTACAGCTTGTTCTTGATTCACAAAACCCTGGACTTAGAAACAATCTGTATAAAGAATGGAATATTTTAAGCATCAGAGTCTGGGGTCTTTATTTTTATTTTTATTTTTTTAGTTAAATAATTATTAATTCATACATATGAATTTGATTAAGAAGTCTTTTTTTTGCAAAGGCATATAATTTATGATTTATTAATATTTATAAGTATTTATCTACTTCTATATCCTATACACAGTGATATACATAGAACTCTTAAAAATAAGCAATATCTAAACACACAAATATATTTAGTGTCCTGTTTATAAATTGAAAATGATTTTCCATAGCAGTGTTTTTTATATAGTGGTTTGTATAGTTAGAATAGTCATCTTTTTGTCATTCTTTATGTGAAGATCTGCCACAAACAGTGGCAATATTTATTCTGCATTTTATATAAGGCAACTTTACTCCAAGTTTCAAATCATCAAATTAAATATTCACTTTTGGAAAAGAAATAAAGAAACAAAAACAAATTTCATGCTATACATGTAATTAGGATCTCATTTAAATCTCACAAAAGTGCTATAAGGTTAACATTATTCCATTTTTAATTTGAGAGGTAGGGAGGAACATAACAGTTATAACTTAGCCATGGTTATAGAGCTAATAAAAATATACATTTTTCAAAACTGGCCTCTGAATCAAAACCAATTATAGATTTTATTTGAAGTTTTTTTCTTTTCTACATCAAATACACAGACTAATTATGATATAAATTTCACAAAGTCATCAACTTACTTTACACAAAAAATGGTAAATTGAGAAAAGAGGGAGTAGAAATATGTTAAAAATAAACATAAGCAGCTTTATTGGTATTATCACTATTGTCACTTGAGTAATGCAAGCTAAAATAATATTGCTTATGTACAAACTTGGCCATTTATTCTTTTTTATTTATTTTGTGACTAAATATTTATTATTTTATATTTTAAAGTATTAAATACACTTAGGTAGTTTATTTTCTTGCATTTACAATTTTTGTGAATAAAATCAGATTAGCTGAAAAGAATCAGAGGTAATGGTGCCTGGGATAAAGTTTCTAGTTAGATGATGGAAATAAACAGGTAAAAATGAGTTGTGTTTTGGCATCAGTTTCTAGGCCAGGGTGTCACATTTTGATATTATGTCATACTTTTGCAATGTGATATCTCAATTAATTTATTTTCTCAGATAAAATAGAGTAAATGAGCCAGATTAATTTAGTCTATTAAGATAATAATTTATTTAAAACAAAAATACGCAAAAGGCAAGGGAAGCAAGGGCAAAAATGAACTATTGGGATTTCATCAAGATCAAAAGCTTTTGCACAGCAAAGGAAACAGTTAACAAAATCAAAAGACAACTGACAGAATGGGAGAAGATATTTGCAAACGACATATCAGATAAAGGACTAGTGTCCAGAATCTATAAAGAACTTAGCAAACTCAACACCCAAAGAACAAATAATCCAATCAAGAAATGGGCAGAAGACATGAACAGACATTTCTGCAAAGAAGACATCCAGATGGCCAACAGACACATGAAAAAGTGCTCCATATCACTCGGCATCAGGGAAATACAAATCAAAACCACAATGAGATATCACCTCACACCAGTCAGAATGGCTAAAATCAACAAGTCAGGAAATGACAGATGCTGGCGAGGATGCGGAGGAGAAAGGGGAACCCTCCTACACTGTTGGTGGGAATGCAAGCTGGTGCAGCCACTCTGGAAAACAGCATGGAGGTTCCTCAAAATGTTGAAAATAGAACTGCCCTATGACCCAGCAATTGCACTATTGGGTATTTACCCTAAAGATACAAATGTAGTGATCCAAAGGGACACATGCACCCGAATGTTTATAGCAGCAATGTCCACAATAGCCAAACTATGGAAAGAACCTAGATGTCCATCAACAGATGAATGGATCAAGAAGATGTGGTATATATACACAATGGAATACTATGCAGCCATCAAAAGAAATGAAATCTTGCCATTTGCAACAACATGGATGGAACTAGAGCGTATCATGCTTAGCGAAATAAGTCAAGCAGAGAAAGACAACTATCATATGATCTCCCTGATATGAGGAAGTGGTGATGCAACATGGAGGCTTAAGTGGGTAGAAGAATAAATGAAACAAGATGGGATTGGGAGGGAGACAAACCATAAGTGACTCTTAATCTCACAACAAACTGAGGGTTGCCGGGGGGAGGGGGTTTGGGAGAAGGGGGTGGGATTATGGACATTGGGGAGGGTATGTGATTTGGTGAGTGCTGTGAAGTGTGTAAACCTGGTGATTCACAGACCTGTACCCCTGGGGATAAAAATATATGTTTATAAAAAATAAAAAATTAAAAAAAAAAAAAAAAAAAAAAAAACAAAAATAGATTTTTGTAATTAGCTTATTTCATTTAGCATAATACCTGAAAGTTTCATCCATGTTGTATTATGTGACAGGATTTCCTTTTTTCTAAGGCTAAATAATATTCCATTGTGTATTTTGTGTGTGTGTGTGTGCATATTTATGCTACAATTCCTTTATCCATTCATCCATCAGTGGACATTTAAGTTACTTCTGTCCTCTGGCTGTTGTGAGTAATGCTACAGTGAACATGGAGTGTTAAAGAAAGAATGTATTTTAACAATACAGGATCTTTTTCATATATCAAATGAGTAACAGAAAATTTTGTAGATTGCTAAGGACATCTAGCAAACTTCTCTTAACCATCACTTCTGAAATAAAGGTGGTAAATATCAATTTTCTAAAGCTTTCTATAAACAGGGAATACTAGAATTTTTAGGGGTCTCTCTGCCAATATAAAAATGCCAATTTAATATCAAAATGTAATTCAACATGATATATGAAAGTCTATTATATATTTTAATATGAAAGGGAATATTAGCTATCATTATACATGCACTTTATAGGTAATGTCGGTAGAGGGAAAGGGAGACTATAAGGCATCTATGTTAAATAAATCACTTATTATTTTTAACTTTTGGTTAGAATACATTGACTTTAGTCATACATATTCAAGAAGCATATTTCCATAATGTCATCATGGGTCAAAGTGTAGGTTAGGCATGGAGAAGTTTAACATCAGTTTATAGATATTTCTATCTCTAATGAAATTATTAAAGTATTAGCTCCCTAAATAATTATCTCAGAACATGTTTGTTTTTAGTATGTTAACTGTACAATGTACTTCGCCTTTGTCACTCTTGAATTACCCTATTTTGTCAGCACCGTACCTAGCTGATACTTAAGAAGTTGTTTTTGAGCCTCTTGCAAGGTTAGAGTGAAACGGCTCATGATAACCCTGAGAATTCTCAGTTCACCCTATAAATTCTTGGGTTATGTCAAAAAATAATTTCTGTTTGGAGGGAGGTTAAAAAGACTAAGGGCTTGAAGTGAATAGAACCCTCCCAAGAGGGTAAGTAAATACAGCAGTTACAAATGTGCAACATTTTGAAGAGCGGACCTGTACCTGTTAGATTTCAGTGTTCCTGAAGCTGTGGCAATTTGCATCATGAATGAGAAGGAAGGGTGATGTAAAAAGAAATATTAGACAATGAGCATTTCAAAGAGAAACAAACATGGAGAACTGAGTAGTGAAAAAATGTATATGCTCTTAAAAGCAGGAAGATCTAAATCACTTCTATGATAGACCCTCTCACCCTCTCAAATCAGGTTCACAAGAGGTCATCAGTTCTTGCCATTTTATAGTTTCCCTGCTACTCCTTTTCCAAACGTGGTGTATTTTCAAGTGTCTGAACTGGTAAGGAATTAGTAAGCCCTTCTTCTGTGTATGTGTCCAACTCAATGGACAATGCATTTTCTGAAATGTGAGAAAATCTTGCAACTTTAAAAACATACTCTGTTTCTAACTTTGACTTTGCAAGTGAAGAAACAGCAAAGGCTTGATACTGGCCGCTTAGTAACATTCCTCTTGTGATACTACTTCAGTAAACTGGCACTGAGATTGAGTCATTATGATATTACAGGAAAAGCTGCCTTTTTTTTTTTTTTTTTTTTTTGCCTTTTGAATTCATCTGCTTATTTCTTGAAGAATTCACGTAGAGCATCTAAAAATACTTCCCGGGGCCATATGAATTTCTCTAGGCTATAAACATCACCTTTTGTTTCATTTAATAACAGGTGTAAAATGCAGATGACATGCTACTTTACATGGAAAATCCAAAAGACTCCACCCCCAAACTACTGGAACCCATAAAGCAATTCAGTAATGTGGCAGGATACAAAATCAATGCACAGAAATCAGTTGCTTTCTTATACACTAACAAGGAAAACCTAGAAAGGGAAATTAGAGAATCAATTCAATTCACTATAGCACCAAGAACCATAAGATACCTGGGAATAAACCTAACCAAAGAGGTAAAGGTCCGGTATTCAAGGAACTACAAAACACTCATGAAAGAAACTGAAGAAGACACAAAAAGATGGAAGACCATTCCATGCTCATGGGTCAGAATAATAAACATTGTGAAAATGTCTCTACCGCTTAGAGCCATCTATACTTTCAATGCTATCCCAATCAAAATTCCAACAGCATTTTTCAAAGAGCTAGAACAAATAATCCCAAAATTTGTATGGAATCAGAAGAGACCCCGAATTGCTAAGGAAATGTTAAAAAAGGAAAACAAAACTGGAGGCAATACATTGCCTGATTTCAAGTTTTACTACAAAGCTGTGATCACCAAGACAGCGTAGTACTGGCACAAAAACAGATACATAGACCAGTGGAACATAGTAGAGAGCCCAAATATGGATGCTCAACTCTACGGTCAAATAATCTTTGACAAAACAGGAAAAAATATACAGTGGAAAAAAGACAATCTCTTCAATAAATGGTGCTGGGAAAATTGGACAGTTATGTGTAGAAGAATGAAAATCATTCTCTTACACCGTACACAAAGATAAACTCGAAATGGATAAAAGACCTCAACGTGAAGCAGGAATCTGTGAAAATCCTAGAGGAGAACACAGGCAGTAACCTCTCCAATATTGGCCACAGCAACTTCTTTCAAGCTATGTCTCCAAAGGCAAAGGAAACAAAAGTGAAAATGAAATTTTGAGGGGTGCCTGGGTAGCTCAGTAGGTTAAAGCCTCTGCCTTTGGCTCAGGTCATGATCTCAGGGTCCTGGGATTGAGACCCACATCGGACATTCTGCTCAGCAGCAAGCCTGCTTCCCCTTCTCTCTCTGCCTGCCTCTTTGCCTACTTGTGATCACTCTCTGTCAAATAAATAAATAAAATCTTAAAAAAAAAAAAAGAAAATGAACTTTTGGGACTTCATCAGGATCAAAAGCTTCTGCACAGCAAAGGAAATGATCAATAAAACAAAGAGGCAACTCACGGAATGGGAGAAGATATTAGCAAATGACACTACAGAGAAAGGGCTAATATCCAAAATCTATAAAGAACTTCTCAAACTCAACACACACAAAACAGATAATTAAGTCAAAAAATGGGAAGAAGACATGAACAGACACTTTTCCAAAGAAGACATACAAATGGCTAACAGACACATGAAAAAATGTTCATCATCATTAGCCATTAGAAAGATTCAAATCAAAACCACATTGAGATACCACCTTACACCAATTAGAAAGGCCAAAATTAACAGGACAATAAACAAGTGTTGGAGAGGATGTGGAGAAAGGGGGACACTCTTACAGTGTTGGTGGGAATGGAAGTTGGTGCAGTCACTTTGGAAGACAGTGTGGAGATTCCGTAAGAAATTAAAAATAGGGGCGCCTGGGTGGCTCAGTGGGTTAGGCGTCTGCCTTCGGCTCAGGTCATGATCTCAGGGTCCTGGGATCGAGTCCCGCATCAGGCTCTCCGCTCAGCAGGGAGCCTGCTTCCCCCTCTCTCTCTCTGCCTGCCTCTCTGCCTACTTGTGCTCTTTCCCTGTGTGTCAAATAAATAAATAATCTTAAAAAAAAAAGAAATTAAATATAGGACTTCCTATGACCCTGCAATGGCACTACTGGATATTTACCCCAAAGATACAGATGTAGTGAAAAGAAGGGCCACTTGTACCCCAATGTTCAAAGCCACAATGGCCACAGTTGCCAAACTGTGAAGAGAATTAAAATGCCCTTCAACACATGTATGGATAAAGAAGATATGGCCTATATATACAATGGAGTATTATGCCTCCATCAAAAAGGATGAATACCCAACTTTTGTATCAACATGGATAGGACTGGAAGAGATTATGCTGAGTGAAATAAGTCAAGCAGAGAGTCAGTTATACGGTTTCACTTACTTGTGGAGCATAAGGAATAACAAATAACATGGAGGACATTGGGAGATGGAGAGAAGTGAGTTGGGGGAAACTGGAGGGGGAGACAAACCATGAGAGACTGTGGACTCTAAGAAACAAACTGAGGGTTTTGGAGGGGAAAAGGGTCGGAGATTGGGTAAACTTAGTGGTGGGTATTATGGAGGGCACATATTGCATGGAGCACTTGGTGTGGTGTATAAACCATGAGTTCTGGAACACTGAAAAGAAATAAAAAGAATAAAATGTAAAATAAAATAGAATAACAGGCATAAAATGCACATAATAATATTTAAATTGTGTAGAAGTATAGTAAAAGATGGTACAAAGTAGTAAAATAATTAGGTTCATACAACTCCTATTACATATGACCTACCACTAATGGTATGTGAATTCATACAATTTGTAAAGTAGGTAATTGGTGCAAAATTTGACACTTTCCCTATAGCATCAGTAATGAGCTTTACTACAATACTAAAGATGAGCGAAGACCAAGGGCAAACTTTAAGGTCTGTATCTTCTGTCTTTTTTTTTTTTTTAAAGATTTTATTTATTTATTTGACAGAGAGAAATCAAAAGCAGATGGAGAGGCGGCAGAGAGAGAGGAAGGCAGAGAGAGAGGAAGGAAAGCAGGCTCCCTGCTGAGCAGAGAGCCCGATGCGGGACTCGATCCCAGGACCCCGAGATCATGACCTGAGCCGAAGGCAGCGGCTAAACCCACTGAGCCACCCAGGCGCCCTGTATCTTCTGTCTTAATGTTTATTATACTTAGGTGTCTTTCTCCTCTGTTGTATACTTGTGTGCCCTTCTCCCTTGTCATTGGCTTTTATTCCTATGGTTCTTAGACTCCATCCTTGATGAAACAAAGTTCCTTGCCATCCTGTTTTCTTGCTCCAGGAATCCTTTCTAAGAATCATCCTTTTGAAACTCCTAATTAAAATATTAAGATATGGTTTAGCCATATTTAATTTAAAATTGGAGCACCTTTGTGCTGAATGTTATCTATCTCTTTGGGTTTGATATTTTTCAATGCTGGCTTAATGAGGGAAGGGTAGAGAAAGTCAGAGAAGAATTAATAATTTATAATAATCCATATCATAAATTGTTCTTCTTAGTTCTACTTTTGTCACTTTTAATACTTAACGGAAGGTATATTCTTTCAAATCCAGTTATACTTGCAGAGTGAAACTGTTCTAGGGTTGAGAAAAAGATCATTAATATCCTGGGGATCCATGCTTACTTCACTTTTATTTAAACTAACATTGAAGTCTAACATTTATTATGGAGCCACTGAGAATCTGGAAAACTCCATCTAAAATATCATCCATAGAAATGTTTATAGCGAACTGTAAAGGGTACCTCAATGTCTATTTCAAAACTGATTTGATGAATACAGAAAAGGTCAAACTAAAAATAACTAGACTGAATCAGTTATAAGTGTAGTAACATATGCATCATTTAATAATGAACTCTAAATTTGCACCACAGTTTAAGGAGTATCATGAATGCTAATTCTGACAGCAAAGGGTTATGAACTACCTGTCGACTTGTGCCCGACACAAGGTCAGGCAGTTATGAGCTAATGAAACCCCGATGAAGCAGAAGGTGAATGACTGGCATGAGTGGGCTAGTGGGAAGAAACTGCTGTAACACAGTGGCACATTCAGAATGACGCGGTGTCCTGAAACAGAAGCCACTGTGATCCCATCTGTTTATAAAGTCTGACTGCTTAAGTTAAAACCTCCCAATGTAGGCAACATATTTCCTAGGAGATATTTTTTTCATATCCATAAACATTCATATGTTACAAGTGATAAGCATTTTTGGGTTTTCCTTACATATGCAGTTAGCTCTTTCTAAAAGGTTTTATTAAATATTTTTGACACGTTGAGCAACAATGAAGACTTGCATATGGGACCTCTAGTTCAGATAATCAGTATTACCCAAGGGCTGATCCAAATTTTTGAATCTGATGATGTCCATGTAGGTTTGTTTTAAAGACTTTGTGCCCATGGTAGTGATCAAATGGAAATATAATTTATGCTTGTTAAAATTCAGGAAATCAAAGGAAGCACTAAAATTCTGATAAAGCTAATGCTGTTAATGTGAACATACTTTAAATTATGTGTAAATGTATATTCTATCAAGTCTTCACTTTTATCATATTCCCCAACCATCTGAAACTCATGAAAACAAATCAGCTTTCTGTTTGTCTATCTCTTTTGAAGATGTCTCTATGGCCCTAAAGTGTTTCTTCTTCTTGGTTTTTTAATTGTATCACAGGAATAAAAGAGAAACAATAACATTAGAAAAAGAAAAAAGTAGTGACTTCTGAAAAAAGTCTCATTCCAGGAAGCAATAGTGTGAAAAAAAAAAAAAAAAGAAAGAAAGAAAGAAAGAAAGAAAAGATGCAGTAAAACAAGTGTATATGCACATGTGTGTGCACACATGTACTTACACTAACATGAGTGAACATTTAGGGTATGTATTCACATTATTAGATTTTTATTCCTTTAGGAGATCTTGATAATATTGGTAGGTGTAACACTGTAAGAGTTTGGTAAAGTTTTTATCTATTTTGCCAAGGAGTGACCAAGGAAGGACTAGGTTTCATTAGGACGTGTAAAATTGGAAGAAAGCCACAAACTTATCAATCCTTACATAAATCTGTTCTTTCTTCTAGTGTCCCCAGCTATAATCATGACAATTAAGGACAACAGTCCTTCTATTGATAACTTGACATACTTCCAGTTAACCAAAAGAAAGCATCAAAAGTAGTTAATTTTCATTAGTGTGCAGAACAAAGTTCACAGCTTATAACTAAGGAAGAGATGCTCAAAAATATTTTTTGTTCCCCTACTATGTGTTTGGCACTAGGAATAAAATGCTGAATAAAAACAAAGTATCAATTCTCACAGAAATTATAGTTTTGTTAGATTTTTAATCAAATAATCATATGAGTTGCAATTTAATTTAGACACATTTAAAGATATAGTTTAAATAGATGTTAATCAATTAATGCATGGCTTATTGTAAAATTATGAAATGAGCTACTTCCCACAAAAGGTAGGGCAAAGGGAAGCAGAAAATAAGATTCTATTGAGTATAACTGAGTAAATTGACCTAGTTTGGAGGATCAGGAAATGCACCCAAAAAGATCAGAATTTAGTTGCTGCCCACAATCAAAAGAAGGAGGTCACTAATCAAATGGGTGAAGTAAAATTAAGCTTCTCGAGGAAGGAATGAGTGTGTCCATAAGCTCCATGCTGACGAAGAAAAGGGTATGTTCCAGAAACTGAAGAGTGGCCAGTATGGGAGAGAAAAAGAAAGTGACTAGAAGATACTAGAGAAGCAGGGATTGTGCTATGAAGGGTTCTGCTAGTCAGTTCAAGGGCGCTGTGCTTTATCTCAAGCCCAATGGGAAATAGTTGTGTATTCGAGCCATGTAAGTGAAACTTAGACACAAACATGCCTGGATATAAAAGAAGCTTCTCCTTTTTTTCTTCCTTTTTTTTTTTAATTTATTTGAGAGAGAGAGAGAGAGAACAAGTGGGGAGAAGGAGAGGGAGAGAGAATCATAACCAGATTTTTGGCTGAGTGCAAACCGGGTGCTGGGCTTTATCCTAGGACCCTGAGATCATGACCTGAGCTGAAATCAAGTATTGGATGCTTAACAAACTAAGCCACCCAAGGACCCCTAAAAGAGACTCCTTAACCAAATCAACTACAGAGGGTGGTGGGAAGGAGAGCCAGACTGAGATAAGGTTGTTGGGGATGGTCAAGACAAAGCCGGAGAGAGGAGTAATGATCAGAATGTATAAGCGAGGTTGGTATAACTCTTCAAATGACAATATACTAATGAAGACAGTAGGGCTGTTTGGGGGAAGTTGTCATATTAGAGTAGGTTGTAAGATGAATGGGAGGTAAAGAACACAATTGCAGAAGAATTACAAAAGAATCAAGGCATTTAGGAAGGTTGCATACACCAGAAGGAAAACCAAATTCAATGCTCCAAATTCTGACCCTTTTCTTGGAACTTTAAATTGTACAGTTTTTCCTATCAAGTATGTGTCACATGAATATTTTTGCATTTATGCATTCAACCATTTTTTTTTACAATTTCCTTAAGATACATTCCAAGAAATGAAATTGTAGCATTCATTAATTTTTAAAAATTTTAGTACCAATTTCCAAATGTCCTTCAGAAATGACATCCAAATCTAGTCAATCAATAGTAATGTATTCCAATTACCTATGACACACTTCTGCTTATTATTGTGAGTTTTGCTAATCTGAAAAGCTTTAATGTTGTTGCAGGGTTCTTTTAAACTGCATGTTATTTTTTTGGTAACTGTGGCTGAACACTAATTTCTATATTTGTGTGCCATAATTGCTCATTCCTTTTAATGACAATAGCTGCTGATTCATTCATTCTTATGAATACCTGTTGATCTTGACAGATCCCATGATCTGTCCCTTGATCCCAAGGTCCTGGGATGGAGTCCTGAATCTCGCATCGAGCTCCCTGCTCAGCTGGGAGTCTGCTTCTTCTTTCCCCTTTGCTCCCCACTACCAGCTCCTTCTTGCCCTCTCTTGCTCTCTCTTACACTACCTCAAATAAATTAATAAAAATCTTAAAAAATAAATTTCTGAATTATCAGCCAGTAGTTTTAAACAGTAAACAGATCAGATAAAGATTGGCAAGCTACCTTTTGGATAAAATAATAGAAAGTTTTCACACTGAACAATTAACCACTCGATACACATGTACCATCAAATAGACAGTCACCAGTAAATGTGCTTTGTCTTATTTTCCTGCATATTTTAGTCTTTTATTTTCCCTTTTTCTTGCTTTGTATCATTCTTGATCTTCTACTAAGTATGAATCACTGCTGGTTGATATCTTTATAATGCCAAAAAAACTATCATATAACCTCTTATATTTTTGTAATAATATTAGAAGTTGCACGCACATTCTCTGTATGAATAAGGCTTTTTTGCTCATTGAGTTTCCAGGTTAACTACATAGATTTCTAAATGGATTGAAATTCTCACAAAAATGTCAAGTTTGAAGTAAATTTCAGATGCATTTATCAAAGACAATGGAAAAGAAAAACGACCAGTTGATTTCTGCATCTTCAAATTTAGTCAGGATATTGAATTTTAGTTAAACTCAATAAACTATACTTTTTCCCCGTTGACCCTTTGATTTTCAGTATTGTTCATCTGCCACACCACCATCAAAGAAAAAATACTAAATGATTTTGACAATCTTGTCAAATAACACTAAAATTATTTCTTTCGGTTCTTGCAAACATTAAGAAAGTTTTCATCTCACCGTACATTATGCATCACTTTCGAGCACACTTTCATCCTAATGATGAGAATGTTTCATTTTCAGGCCAAAAGGCAATGGATATAATTATACATTCTTCCATGAATGAAATCATAATGGAATTAAATTGTGCTTGTAGGTTTGACATCTTGCTATTGTGGCCTAAGAAAGTAAAGACCAACATTAGGTATTTATTAAATATGTAAAATTCACATCAAGCTGGCAGTGTTTCTATTCATTTATTTCATACCACTTGCAAACCTCAAATGAAATAGTTCCTTAAATTCAAATTTATGAATTCTATAAAGAAGACCTACGCTGGTTGGACTGGAAAAGGAAGTATGGAAATTGTCCTACTAGAGACCTTCTGCTCTTCCATTATCTATTTTTTTCTACAACATCCATTCCTGAAGATCTATCCTAAAAGCCCATAAATTAAACAAATAAGGCATATTTAATGAGGTAGTGTTTGGACAGATTGGATACAAAGTAAATAAACTATAGCTTACAAGAAATGAAATACTTTCACTTTTTTTTAAAGATTTTATTTATTTGACAGAGAAAGAAACAGCAAGAGAGGGAATACAAACAGGGGAAGTGGGAGAAAGAGAAGCAGACGCCCTGCTGAGCAAGAAGCCCAACGTGGGGCTCGATCCCAGGATCCTGAGAACATGACCTGAGCCAAAGGTAGACACTTCACCAACTGAGCCACCCAGGAGCCCATATTTTCTACTTTCAATAATATATTCCATATAAATATGCAAGAAATCCTAAATGGCAGAAATGGAGAACAGCTACATTACATAAATGATATTATACTCTTAGGATAAAAATATTGTAAAATCATTTATTATGATATAAGTAGTTTCTCTTCTAACCTTATATATCAGCTCAGGGTCTTCAAGAGGCAGATATCAGGATGGAATTCAATGTGTGAGACATTTAGTAGTAGGATGCCTAGGAACAATATAGGGGTCAGGAAGAGGGAGGTGGTGAGGGAAGCTTTAGACCACGAGGCAAGCCTGATACCTATAAAAGGACAGGAAAGCGGATGGAGGTTTGGGGGTTCAGAGTGCAGTTTCACTTTGAGAAAGTCTCAACAAGATCCTAGAGCAAAAGCTATTTGCTAATGATGAGTACCACACTGGACATTCACGGTCTGGGCCCAGAGCGGTTTTGCCTTGGTCTGATCCAAAGGCACGCAGCCACTAGAGGATGGCTGGCTATCCTTCACTCTCTTGTAGCAAGTTGTCCTGAAAGGATTTGAGCAGTGTACGTCTATGGCTTCCTTACCCTGGTAACTGCATAATGAAAACAGGATCATTGGAAAGCAGCTGGTATGAACCACCTCAGCCCCAGGACTCTGGTAAACTTAAACAAAAGATAAGGAACCTCAAAGAGCTTGTCTGTATGTGGATTTTATCAATCAATATTTACTGTTAAAATTTAAAAAGCAATTTAAGACATATTTATTTGCTTAAAAAGAATAAAGTCATTACATCAACTTAAATAATACATTTTTATAAAAAAAAAATTTCCAAACTGAATGAATAAATGATCAGAAAAATGGCATTGTTTTTCTTAAAAAAAAAAAAAGATATTTCTAATGTCTCCTTTGATGGAACACAGGTGGATCCTCATATCACGTTCTGCATATGATCTGTTGTGAAGTGCCATTTCAAGTTTTGTAATTGGTGAAAACCAAGGCTCACTCAGATATGTAAATTATCTGGGACTTCAGGGACCACATGAAAGGGTCTTTGGGGGAACCTCCATGCACACTTTGAGAAGCATTGATTAAAGCATTGAGTACATCTCACACATTAAATATGATAATACATTTAATTTATAAAGTTATCTTGCAGACATAGAATATGTTCATGCTAAGAGTAAGACACAGCTAAAAAGTCACTGCCACTTTGAATTCATCTTCAATTCTTCTAGCTAAAAATATTTCCCAATATACAACACTTCTAACACAACACGAAAAAGTATTTTGGCTTTGTCTTATCTTCTAACGTTTTTTTTTTTTTTTAAACTTTCTGAAGTGTCTACTGCAATGCCTTTCACATAACAGGATTTTGGTAGTTTTATTTAATTAGTTAATTAATTAATTTTTTTAAAGATTTTATTTATTTATTTGAGAGAGAGAGAGAGAAGGAAAGCAAGTGCACAGAGGGAGAAAAAGACTCCTGGCTGAGCAGGGAGCCCGATGTGGGGCTCCATTCTAGGACCCTGGGATCATGACCTGAGCCAAAGACAGATGCTTAACCAACTGAGCCACCCATGTGTCCCAGATATTGGTAGTTTTAAAAAAACACTGATTATTGATATTCCTTATATTATATTTGGCAAAGTCAATGTATCATCATCAAATTATGTGATTATATGAGGCAAGGTACACCTTATCTTTAAAATGGTATGATCTCATAGGTCTTTCTTTCCTTTAAAAATAAAATATAAAGAGGCATGAAGCATTTTAATAATCGCTGTAGATAAAATATGCTTTGATTGATGATACATTATGCCTTATTTTCTTTTCTAATAAGTCTACAATGGTGAGCGGTGACTTCTGATTTTATTGCTTAACTGTTGTAATCATCAGTGACTAACTGAAACCTGATTTTTCTTTGTTAATTATATGACACTATTTTATCTACATGCAATTACATAGTGGGTTTTTTTTTGTATTTCCATTTTACTGAATAATTTAACACATAATAGTGTCCTGAATTAACACATAATAGTGCCCTTTGAAGATAATTCTGTCTTGGAAAAACCACCCTTCCCTTCACGAAGTTTATTATAGTTTGGTGAGATAATAAGTATTTATAGAAAGGATGGTGAGGCCCTGTGTCTGTGGTATCCAGAAGAATTATACTGTGAGCCACATATAATTTTAACTTTCCTAGAAGCCACATAAAACAAAGTAAAAAAACCAGCCATAGCTTAAGTGTCTCCCTTTAGCTCAGGTCATTGCTGGGACCAGTCCTGCTTCTCTTTCTCCTGCTGCCCCTCTTGTACTCTCTCTTTCTGTGTCATATAAGTAAATAACTCTTAAAAAAAAATAAAGAAACCAGAAAAAAATAATTTTAATAATACATTGTATTTAACTCAGTATATTTAAAATATTTTCAATGTGTAATCAATATAAAAATTATTAATGAGCCAACAAGTAATTTTCATTGTAGTAAGTATACTATTTTACAACACAACTCAATTTGTACATGAAATTTTCATTGGAAATACTTGATCTGTACTTCAATTTACAGTGAAGAAGTAGATTATTATGCTAAAGTTTTTCCTCAAATATTTAAGTTTTCCAACAATCAAACTGAATGGAGGATTAGTAGTAAAGTTTAAATAAAAATCTTTGCAAACCATTTATCTAATGAGGGGGTCGCTATCCAAAACATAAAGGTACTCTTAAAACTGAATAGCAAACAAACAAACAAACAAATAGACAAATAGAAAAAGACAGGTGCTGTTTGATATCACTTATATGTGGAATCTGAAAAATGCTGAAGTCACAGAAACAGACAGTAGAATTGTACTTGTCAGGAGCCGTGTGTTGGGGAATTGGGCAGATCTTGGTCAAAAGGTACAAACTTCCAGTTACAAGATGAATAATTTCTGGGGATCTAATGTACTGCATGGTGACTCTGGCTAATAATACTGTATTAGATATTTGAAAGTTACTAAGAAAGTAAATCTTAAATGTTCTCACCATAAAAATAAATAAATACAATGCTAATTACGTGAGGTGATGGAGGTATAAACTAACTAAATTGTGGTAATAATTTTGTAATATATACATGTATTAAATCATCACACTGTCACTGTAAACTCATACAATGTTATATGTCAACTATATCTCAATAAAGCTAGAAAAAAATTGCATTCAAGTTACTTAAAACAGAAAAATCAGTTATCAATCACTTTAGACACATGTGGCTTAGTGTTACTGAGTAGGGCAGCATGTTTCAATACCACAATTAAATGATTATTTTTCTATTTATAATTTTATCCATGTAGTTTCATGGCATTTGAATAAATACTGTCTTTGGCATGAAGCCAGTAACTCTTCTGAATTTTGTAATACACTTACTTTAAAAAACACATTGCAAAAAAGGCACATTATTATTTTATGCAAACATTTGATATTATATCTTTGAGTAAAAACATATTTCCTATTTTAAATGGAAAGTATTTTCTCCTTAAGCTAGTGCTATTTTCCTTGAGCCAAAGAGAGAGGAAAGAATGGCAGCTTTTCCAAAGACATAATTAAATCACCCAAACCAGTCAATGGATGACAGATGATAGTTGGATCTGGATATCATATTTTCCACATGCTCATCCAGTGTGAATTTCATGTATCCTAGAAGTGTTTGATGATTTTGTAAAAATACTGGTGTAGTAAGGGGCCAAAACTATAAATCTTATTATCTTATAACTTCAATTTTAAATCATATGACCTTAATATTTAAGAGATTAGTGTGTTGTTATTTAGCTTGGATGTTTCTGTTAAAAAAAAAAAATACACTTAGAAACCCGAAAATGTCCAGTGTCACTGATAACACTTCCTTCTGAAAATATTTGTCCACTTTTAATGCTTCCATTATATACTGTAGTATAGAGACAGATGGATGATAGCTAGATGTTTGGAAAATAGGTTGTAAACAGCTACTAGATAGAGGCATACAGAATTGTGCTCTAGAATTACATGGTCCAATAGGATAGCCACTAGCTACAAGTAGTTTTAAACATTTGAAATGGGGCTTGTCTGAATTGAGATGTGTTACAAGGATAAAATGCACACTGGATTTCAATGATTTAGTATGAAAAAAGGCATTTATGATATCACATCTTTTTTATTGTTTACACATTGGATTGATTGATAATGTATTATTTCACTTGATCATTTTTGCCTTTCAAAATGTGGCTACTAGAGGGGTGTCTAGGTGTCTCAGTCAGTTAAGCATCTCAATTCTTATTTCAGCTCAGGTCATGATCTCAGGAATGTGAGATGGAGTTGTCAGCTCTGTGCTGGGTTTCAAGCCTGCTTAAGATCCACTCTCTCCCTCTCCCTCAGTCATTCCTGCCCATTCCCTCTCCCCTCTCTGTCTCTCTCTAAAAAAAAAAAAAAAAAAAAAAAAAAAAAAAAAGTGGCCACTAGAAAATTTAAAATTATTTGTGGCTTCCATTACATTTGCATCAGACAGTGTTGATCTGGAGTAGTAAAAATATGCTTGAAAATTCATTGAGCACATCCTATTATTTCTAAAATATTAAACAGCACTTATTACATATACAGGGAGACATATATGTAATGTAACATATTTAAATACCTCAAAGAATGCAGAGTTTAAATAGCCACATTGATATTATTTGTGAACACTTGATATAATGTCTGAATAAAAACATTTTCTGTCTGATCTGGGAAGAATTTTCTGTAGACAATATGATTTAAATACGTTGCAGAGGCTAATGTGAACTTCTGTTTTTGTATCAATCACAGATATGCCTCCAAGTTAAGATTCCTGCCTTTGTGCCAAATATAACACATGTAACATGAAGCAAACCTAATAAATGAGAAGCAAGTACTTACCCTTTAAGATAATTAGTGTAATTTCCCTTAGTCTGCTTCTGGAAACCAAGGGACATTTTAAGTTTTCAGCAGATAATACAGAAAATGATGCCATGTATATCATCCATATCTGTGGAATTAGCTTCAAATATCAGCAGTGTTAAAGTAATAAAATACATGTTCTTAGAATCTGAGACAAAAAGTAATTTAAAAGTTTCTAATGTGTCCCCAGTCTTCTTAAATCTTCTCATGTTTTTTTTCCCCCTACTTTTCATTATAATAAGCCATGTTGCAGGAACGCAGATTTTAGCTGTGATTGCATTTTTGAAAAGTAAAACCAAAAGAATGTCTACATTAATTCAAGATATTGTTATAACTGTGACTAGTATCTTATTAGAATTTTAAAACTAAGGGATCTGGGTATTCATGGAAGACTATAATACCAATTTAAATGTTGAGAAAGTGGAGATGCCATTTTCTTTTACACAAATAATAAGAATTAACTATGTGCTAGTTATGTACTGTGATGACAAAATATTTTCCTTGGCTTCAAGGAGATTACAGTTTATTGGAGAAATAAAATACAAGTTGAGAAACACTGTGCACAGTAACAGGTGCTGTTTCCTAGGAAAGACCAGGTTGCTACAGAAATACAAAATAAACACAAGGGAAGCTGGCTCAAGAAGGTTGCGGGGGGGGCACATGGAGGGCCGGATGGGGGAGGACTAATGAGGCATTTTCCTGGAGAGGTTAGCTGGAAGGGTAGGAGTTAGTAGAAATGTATATTTGAATTAAACTTGGCAGAGATGCGATTTGTGAAGACATTAGTGTTTGAACCCTACAGACCCTGGAGGATCTGTGCGATCTTGGAAATGTGACTAAAGTTTGGGGCGTGCTTGTAACTCTAAGGGTTCTTTTGAGTGGTCACCTCAGGGTCTGTTGCATATACCTTAGGTATTATTTAGGATGCGGGTGTTGTAATTGATACAATGCCTCCTTGGCCTTTTGCTTATTTTTCTTTCTTCATTCTTGTCACTTGCTAAAGAAGGATGTATCCTATTTTCTAGTGCTCAAGAATCAAAATCAGAATATGCTTCCTTCCTGGTTTCTCCCATGGCTAATCTAAATTAGTTCATGTTACCTTTAACCCATGTTCCTCTCATCTCACGTATAGATTATACATAATAATTGTAACTGACAGAGTAGTTATTATAATTCAAATAATTCACTAGATGTTTCACTCTTCTTTTATTCACTTCTCCTATCATCCCATGAAATATCTACTGAGTCCCCATTTTTCAGAGGGGGATCTTGAGGAATGGAGTAACTCTCTCATGCTCATACAGCTAATAAATGGTGAAGTCAGAACTCTGAAATGTAAATCTTGAGTAATATAGCGTCACTTTTGGCCAGTATATTTGTGATGTTACTATGATATATGTTATAAAGAATCTATATGTATACGTGCATTTATATCTATCTTTCTATCTCCCTATGTTGATAGAGAGATCTCCATAAATTTGCAAAGTCCTCGAGAAAAGAAAATATGTCTATTTCTTTGATTTTCTCCCAGCCTGCTTTAGATTCTCAAGACATTTACTCACTGAATTTCAAGAGAAGCCAAATATAATTGAATCCAGAAAACAAAAAGAAAATAGAAATCCTTTTGTACCTTGAAGATAATATTAACTATAGATAACATAAAGTGTTCTAATGAAAAATACTAAATAAATCTACTTTCATTTTGAGAAACCACACTGGGGATGATACGCTGCTATACCCTCTGGAGGAGAACTAAAATAAATAAACAAGCAAAGATTATTAAAGTAACAGACTTTTACTGAGAGAGATAAAATTCTGCAGTACATTCTGCACTAGAACTTACAGGTAGAAACTCATGACATAACTCTTGTCATCAATCTCCTGCCCATGCATACTCTTTACTTTAACTCTGCTGGTGACCAAGATCTGTCCTTTAAGAATATTTACCTAATTTCATAGAATAGAAGTATCTATTCTAGGAATAGGTTTTCCAGGGCCTCAAATGAGATTATTCAAACAATGAAAAAGAAAGTTGTAACTAAATGATGAAACCCACCTGCTGCTTGTAGGTTGCTGAACAAGTGCCTTTAAGGGAATCAACAAGATTGCTACTGTTGCTCAGTAGGTTCAGGGAAGAAATAAGGGCTGTTGACATTCTTGTCATTGAGATATACAATAGATACAAATGACTTCTGGTTGCCAGTGGCATTTAACCCATATTGTTGGTATTTTACTAACTAATAATAAGAATTTAGTAAGGTAGAAATCATTTGAAGACAAATCAAGTCAATGCCGATGATTGTTCCTATTGACAGCTTAAGAAAAATGTGCTGTTAGTGATTTTAGCATAGCAGCTATTCATTTACAATGACTCGTACATTTCCATTTTAAATATCTAGACATTATGCCTGAAACTGTGTTCAAGTACAATAGAACTTTGCCTAGCAATTTCTGATAGCCATTGCATAAAATGTCTCAGTAATGCCTCCTGACCTGCAGAGTCACTTAAGTTTGTTTTTCCACCTCCACCTCCTCCTCTCATAAGGTTGAGATGTATGTGATTTACGATATTGCATCTTCTTTCTAGAGTGCTTAAATGTGAAGCTCTGAACTATCTCATTATATGGCATTGCCATACTAAGCCTATCAAAACCTGATCCTGGAATGGACAGCCCATCCTGGCTGTGTATACAAGATTTAGCTGTTTGTACTGAATTAACTACTTACGTTTTCCAATGTTGACCCCAAATCAGAAACTGAATCCTTATCTAAACTCACTATACCAGAAATGTAGTTTTAGAGGAAAAATGGACCTTAGTTATAATCTAGTGTGACACATTTGATATACAGATGAGGAGAACAATGTTTGGAGATGTTAAGTCATGTTAGAGTTGTCTTAAGACATAATGGCAGGGCACCTGGGTGGCTCCGTGGGTTAAGCTGCTGCCTTCGGCTCAAGTCATGATTTCAGGGTCCTGGGATTGAGTCCCGCATGGGGCTCTCTGCTCAGCAGGGGGCCTGCTTCCCTTCCCCTCTCTCTGCCTGCTTCTCTGCCTACTTGTGATCTCTCTGTCAAATAAATAAATAAAATCTTTAAAAAAAAAAGACATAATGGCAGAGAAAATACTAGAACATGTAGATCTTTCTAGCATGAAGTCCTTTTTATTGATCATGTGTTGTTATAGAGACATGGCTAATGTCAAGGCATCTCTATGTGGTCACAAGTCACTGAAGGCTCTGCTTGTTTATACAAACACTGTCTGGTCCTCCAAGTGTCTTTCCTCTTTGCGTTGACCCCTAACACTTAAATCCTGGGCTTCAATCCATTCCTTGCTGCAGTGGAGAATGCTGCTTCCTTAGTTATATTAGTAGCAATAATCAGTGTTCCAGACATAAATGAAATACTAGCTAGGCAGTTCACTGCATTCAGTGGGTTGGGGTTCTAGAAAAAGCTTCCGTAAGACCAGACACCATAGACAGCACCACCCACTCGCTTCTTTGTCACCAAAACGCTTGGAAGACCCCAAACTAACACCCAGGTCTGGAATCAACTTTGAACCTGAAAGGATGAATGGAATTTCAGGAATCCAGTGAGGTAACACGCAGGTTCTGTGGTTTATAACTATTCCACTTCCTTTGGGGGGCTACCTTATTTTTTCCTAACAAATGAGAATAATTACCTATTCCTTCCCAGCCTGTGTTCTGAGAATATTTTTGCTGAGCTCATATCCCTCTTCCTCTGTTTATTTACCTGAGGCTCACTGCTATCCTATCACATCTCTGCCTGGAAGTGCAATGCAGGGTAATCTCTATATGAATACATATGAATGATTACATTAGTGAAGGCAGCTGAAAGCAATCCATGTAATGGCAATAGTAATGGCAATTGTTATAATAATAGCCGAAAATTAGCACAATAATCACCTATCATTTGGCAGTCAGAGTCTGTACACTAAACCATCATGTTCTTTATAGACCTAAGGTCTATAAAGACCTATCATGTTCTTAAGACCTATCTTTAAGGCCCTTTACATTCTTAAACCTAAGAATTGATCAAAGGTTAAGTGATATGGTACTCCAGGGTATCAGTTAGGATTAGGTTCAGCTATATACAAAAGTAAATTGAAATTAGTCATGCCCCTAAACACATAAGACTTTATTATTTCACATAATATGGGCAGAAATCAGCAATCAAGGGCTTCTATGAGTTTCATGAGGTTACAACTCTTTGCAACTTTTAGTTTCACTGTTCTGCTATGGTCATTTTCTGCCAAGTACAAAATAGTTACTAGAGCTTCAGCTACTACATCCACATTCCAGCCAGGAGGAAAAATGAAGGGTCAAAAATTTTACACAGTATTTTTACTTCTTTTAGAAATTGGTCTTATGACCAAAATCTTTCTAAGGGATGTTGAGAATCAAAGTTGATATATATTTGACTAACATTTGGGAATATTAATGAGGCATATATAGTGGCAGAATCTGCCCAACCACTTACAACTTTTCAGATGACAGATGTGGTCAGGAAGCATCACAAGGCCAGAATACGGAGATTTTCAGCAATGAGAAATGTAAACTCTTCTTTGAAGGGAAAACAATCTGTGGTGAAACCAGAGACCACCCAGCATGAAAGTTGCCCACTCTGTCACTTCATTGAAGAAGTCTGCTTTTGAATCACGTAGGCAAGAACTGGGCAAATTTGAGTGAGTGATTATGACAATATGAAATCAGTTAATCAGTACATGGTGAAAGTTTTAGTTTCATGAATTCTTTTCCAATGTTGGATGTGTATATATGGTGGTGACTCAAAGCTTATAGAGGTTATCATCTCTAAGCATGAAATATCCTTCCTCAAATACTCACGTTGTCTCCCTAACACCTAGGAAGTCCTCAAACTGAAATACTCCAATACTATAGGTGTCAATTACCCCACATAGAACAAAATATCCAGTGATGAAGACGTAAGTAAGGAAACATGAGGAAATAAGCAGTCACTTAATTTTGAATTCACAAATAAACCAAGACCCTTTCTCATTGTTCTTGGAGGGTAAGTTCCCTGAATATTGCTGTATGGCCTTTGTACTGCTTATTCCCAAAACATCAACCTCAGGCAGGCAGTGTTTCCAAACACTTATTTCCAGCTGCATCAGAAATTGTCTATGGTGTTTTTGAAGACAGATTCTTAGATTCCAAAATAAACATACTAACTTGAATGGGTGGTAGGGAGGTAGAAGACCAGATGCTTCTATTTTTTACTTGAAGATACAGGAAAAAATGTAAATCAAAGAACAAAATAATGGTTAATAGTAAACAACTACAGAGAGCTTATAGTTCAGAATAAGGGTGAATATGAGTAAAAATCTGAGTGGTTTGAAATCATTAGCTCAGTGTTGCAATGCTGAGTAGAGAGACAGGAATAATAGGCCAAAGTACATTTCTTACCTTTTAGCAGGCATTTCATCCAAGCATTCCCTCCCCTTTATTTTGTCATGATACTAGAATATCACGCTCTTAAAAACTGCTTTTATTCATCTGACAACCAACATATTTCTCCAATTCCCTTTTGATCATTAATCAAATAGTTTATGGTGTTTAGTATGATACAGCATGATAGTACATATATTATTTCAGCCTAAGATAGTTTTAATAAATCATAAGGATATGTTATGTTGGTAGTTGCATAAATTATGCAAATTTTCTTTATACCAGAGATTTTTTAAAAATGGAAATAGGACACAATTTTAAAAAAGAAAATCTGAGCAATTATTTTTTCCTAGACAATAGGCACATATATTTGACTACTATTTACCAATAAATGAATATTTTAAAACAAAATGAAACTTAAAGGAGTCATGAAAAACACACCCCTCTTGCTCTAGTTTCTCCTTTTTATGCTAGCTATTCTGCTTCTGATCACAGAGGAAAGATACAATGCTTTGGATGTATTATTCAGTCAACAATTTTACTAGGTTCTGTTAATGAGCTAGACATTGTGCTATATTCCGAATACATAAGACAGTAGGACATGGTTTAATTGAATGAAGAGAAGAAAACTAAATAAATAATTATAAAACTGTTCTTGGGGCTACACTAAAGTAATGGGTAAAGTGCAGTGTGAGCAGGGGAAAAAGGAATAACTGTGCCCAAGAGCATTTAGAAAAGCTAATCAGAGAATTGGAGTGTGGTTTGAAAACTCAGTTGGTATTAATCAGGAGAAGGGAGCAAGGACACATAAGAGGGAGTAGTGAGGGGCATTTATGCTTGCTCATGTGGGTACATGCAAGAATAAGGTGGATTTAATGGGCTAAGAGTTTTTTTGGACTGGATTTTAGTCTGCAAGGGAGACCTATCCTTCTGGGGAAAAGTGCATTTTCAAGGACAGAAATTTTCCCTTAGCTTGAAAAAACTAAAAGAAGTGATACAATATATCATGAAAACAACAGTTTTTAAGGCTCTAAACATAAAGCCACAAAGTACACTGATGCCTGAGAGACATAAAACAAATGTGGTGAGAGTCAATGTTGCCCCAGTTTGCAATGCGTAATCTCAGACTCTGGTGCAGGAAGGAACAACCCAAGGGGTACCTTGCTGATTCCAGGAATAGAGGGAAGGAGCTGACAGTCTGGTGATACCAAAGAAAGGAGATACAACAAAGGAGAGAGCTTCATACCTATGGAAATCCTGGCATTTTCAGAGTTTCCTTTGAGGATTTAGCACAGCACTGATCACTACAGGCTTGTGAAGGGATTACCTGAGGTGGAGATGAGGTGGGAAGGAAAGCTTGCAAGGATTCTAGGTCACAGTTAATGGCACTCACACTGGACTGGGGACTGGCGTCTATTCTCTCTAGCCAAAGTGGAAAACCTCGTCATTCTCAGGATAATGTGTAATCATACTTCTATGGCTTAAACAGTGGGAAAAAATTAGTTTTAGACCTAAACCCATTCTCTTAAAAAACAAAGTTTAAAAACAAGACTCTAAAGGAGCAAACTTTTTCCAAGTAACTTGACTACAAATACACGTATCATTTTAGGAATACAAAAATGTCCACGTGCAACAAAATAAAGCCCATCTTTTTAACATCTAATAAAAAATTAGAAGGCATGAAAAGAAGAAGGAAATTATCTGCAATGGGGAGAAAAATCAGTCAATTGATACTGACTCAGGATTGACATTATCTTGGAGGAAGCCCTTCTCTGCCCTATGGTCCTTCTGGTTGGATTTAGAATCAAATGGACACGAGACAGATTAACAGGAAAAAATCAAATTTAATAGATATACATATGGGGAATCCACACAAATATGATTTCAAAGACAGTGAGGCAACCGGAAGCTTATATAAGCTAAGGAGTCTAAAGATACAAAGAGGAGCAAGACCATTAGCAGCAAGATGAAAGATGTTTTGAAAAACAGTCTGCCTTATTATCTAAGTAAGTTTCTTAGGTAAAGAGGAGTAACTATAGCTCTCTTTCTCTCCAGACTCTCCTTTCCAGTGTAAATTTAGGCAGATTTAAGAGAGGCAGAGAGCTTTTTTTTCTGTCTGCTGGATTTTAATTACTTTTTTTTTCAGCTTTTTAAAAAATAAATTTTTTTTTATTTCTTTTTAGCGTAACAGTATTCATTGTTTTTGCACCACACCCAGTGCTCCATGCAATCTGTGCCCTCTCGAATATCCACCACCTGGTTCCCCCAACCTCCCATCCCCCACCCCTTCAAAATCCTCATATTGTTTTTCAGAGTCCATAGTCTCTCATGGTTCACCTCCCCTTCCAATTTCCCTCAATGGATTTTAATTACTTTTAATTCGAAATAATCTGTGTGCTGGAATGGCACATTTTGGGGTATCTCATCCAATACCTCTTCAACATAAATGAAAGGGTTAGTAGAAAAAGACATTAACTCAGTTATTATAACTATTTTGCCTGTTCTAGAAGCTAGAGGAAAAGACTGAATGTGTTCATATGTGACAAGGAAGATATTAAAAGTTCCACAACAAAATTCTAGATCTGAAAGCAAAAATATCTGGAAGGAAAAATTATACTGGATAGAATTTTCAATTGAACAGATATGGCAGAAAGAAAAAGTAGTGATCTTGAAGTCATCTTAATAGACGCTGACTGAAATAAAACACAGAGAAAATAAAAGTGTTAATAAATGAGTAGGGCTTTTAGTGAGTTGAGGGACAATTTCAGGAAACACACTTGAAAGGGGTAGAGGCAAACAGAAAGTGTATTTTAATAAATAAAGTTTGAAAAGTGCCCAAATTAATAAAAATTATAAAAGCACTGATTTAAGAAGCTCTAAAAATCCCAATAACAAGACACATGAAGAAAACTACACAGTTACATCATAACAAGATCACTTTAACTAAAAACTATATATATTTATTAAAAATTTCAAAAGCAGCCAGAGGAGAAAGAAACACATTATACACAAAAGAAGAAAGATAAGGATGGGAACATATTTCGTATTTCTCTTTCAAAACAATGTAAGCTAGAAGACAGTGGAGCAACATCTTTAAAGTATGGAAAGGTTAAAAAAAACTCTAACAAACAAAAGTTAAAAAAAAACAACAAAACTATCAATTTAATGATATTTTTGCCCATGGGAGAAAAAATAGACATTTTCAGATATACGAAAGCTAAAAGAATTAGCATGCCTGCACAACAGGAAATGTAACAGCAAGTCCTTCAAACAGAAGCAAATTTATAACAGCCATAGTTGTAGATCTACACAAAGGAATAGAATGCACTGGAGATTGCAACAATGTGCATGAAGTTTTATTCTTATTACTAAAATCTATTTGAAATTGTCAACTGTTTAAAGATGATTACAATATATTGGGTACTGTATAATATATGTTGAAATAAAATGTATGACAACAAGAGCACCATGGTTGGGATGGGGAAAACCATACTGATGTAAGAAGTCATCTAATATCCCTTGAGAGCAGATTTTGATAAAGTATGGATATATACTCTAATCTCTAAAGCAGCCACTCAAATAATAAAACAGAGGGTCATAATGAATACGCCAACAAAAGCAATAAAATGAGATAAAAAGGTATGCAAAAGAAGGTAGAAAAAGAGAGATAAGTGAACAAAGAATGGGTACAAAAAATTGAAAACACAGTTGTTCTGAGTTCATAGTTGTGTTATTCTGAGAAGATCCATTTTAATTTAAAAGGTGCGTATAGGTTTAGGTTAATAACTAAAACCTAATTTGAAACCCAAATACCCATCAACAGGTGAATATGGAGGCAAAATATGATACATCCATATAGCGGAATATTATTCAGCATTAAAAATTAAAAATATTTCATTAAAAATAATGTATTAAAAATACAGCATTAAAATACATTAAAAATACATTCTTGATACATACAACATCAAAAAATCTTAAAATTGTTTGGCAAAAGAGCCCAAGCAAAACTGAGTATTTATATAAAGTTCTAGAAAAGGTCAACGAATCTGTAATGATTGAAATTAGGCCAATGATTGTCTGAAGATGGAAAGGTGGAGGACAGAGAGATAGAGCGTGAAACTTTTGGGGGTGATGGATATGTTTAATATTTTGATTGTGACAATAGCTTTGCAAGTATATAAATAAAAATTATCATATGGTATACTTAAAATGTGTGTAGTTTATTGCTTGTCATTTATACCTCAATACAGCTGGCTTTTTAAAAGCCATAATGGAGGAAGAAAGTGGGGATAAACCTTAATATATAGACTATGGAAAAATTGTGAAGGAACCTTGAGTACTATGGAGTTCTAGTTTTGTTCTTAAGGCCATGTATTTCACACTGGGGAGGTAAGTGGGCCTGTCTGTAGGCACCTGATTGCTGTCTTAATTGGACCTTCATTGCCTTTTATTTGTAGAGATAAGACTGTTTTGATAAGAAATTGTGC
The DNA here is from genome assembly GCF_011764305.1 of Mustela putorius furo. NCBI lineage: Eukaryota > Metazoa > Chordata > Mammalia > Carnivora > Mustelidae > Mustela > Mustela putorius. Next base: position 5,847,826 of record NW_025421305.1, read on the forward strand.
AGTTACTAAAGCAGTTGTGAAAACCATTGCCTTGTTAATAGGGGCAGGTTCCTAGCATTGCAGGACTGTGAGAATAGTGGTTGTCTAATCCCTTCTCCATTTCTCTTTTTCTCTTATTTGCTCCATAATCCTTTACTAAGATGATCAGGAAAAATGAATCTCATATTCTCTGCGCCCCTAAATCACTATTTCCTATTCTTTTAAAAGGAGATGATCTTTTCATTTATGTTTTTGATTATTGTTCCTGACTCCTGAGGCTCACTTTGATTTTTTTCTTACCTTGGTGTCTGCCAAAGTGTGTGCAAGTCTTGCACAAGAGATGTTTTAATAAATTGAATAAAATTAAATTATTTGTCATCCTAGAGAAGGGAATGCATCATTACAAATTCATCTTGAGACTAAATACTATCTATTATCTCTTTTTTTTAAGAATAGATGTGCTTAGAGTGGGGTTGTGATATAGATATAGTGAGGGGTAAATGCAGTCAAATGTTCTACCACTGAGCTATACCACCATGGGGTAAATGAAATATAAAATCAACTTGCTTTCTTATCAAATTTGTCAAATATTAGTCCTATTTTTAAAGATTTTCCTTTTTATAGAGGGTGGAGAAGAAAAACGAATTTTTTATTGCACTGTAATTATATCTAAGTCTCATTATATTAACAAATTTAACCCTCACTACAGTCTTTTAATATAACTCTTACTAGCTTTCTTTCAGAGATAATGAACTTGAAACTTGAAACAGTTAAATATATTTACCAAAGACCACAAAGCCAGAAAAATAGGCTAGGTTAGGATATGAACCTACATGTACATAATTTGTTCTTTCTTCTAGATCAACGTTAGCAAAACTTGGGTTCCTGGGTCATTTCTAACTAGATAATTACAATGAGTTACATGAAATAAGGGTTGCACTTTTAAGTTTGCATATTAAAGGCTTAGTTCATTTCTCAAGAAAAAGAATCTGCTTATACTTGTTTAACTAAGCATTCCATAAACTTATTTGATAATAGTGTCCTTTATAAGACATCAGTTAATATAGCATGGATTATTCATTTCATTTTCCACAGCACACAGTTTGAGAAATACTGATGCTGCAACATCTCAAGGTATAGCATTTGCAAATCACCTATATAAACAGTTGGGCACTTACTGTTCTGATTTTGACAAGATGATTGATATTAATTATCTGTAACTGAAGCTCAAAATGCTAATTTAAAGGAATAGAGCCCTTCAAAACTTTGACCAACATTCCTCAAGCATTTCTTCTTACACCAGGAGAAAAAAAACATTGTAAAGCACAAATGAGGTAGCATTTCAAGTAGAAAGTGGTTAAGAGAGCCAACAGTCACTAAGGAGACAAACAAAACATGATGGGAATGTTCTAGAGTGTTAAGGGTATTTCAGAGGCAGAGCGATGGTCAGAATGGAGATGTTAAGGGAAGGAAGGAAGTAGAGGCAATGAATAAAGATGCATTTGCCAAGTTTGAAAGGGAGAAACAGGTGGTCCAAGAAGGATCCCCTTTTCAAGATGGAAAGACTTAGGGATGCCTACTAATAGAGAAAGTCAGGAGAGAGGCAAAGATTAAAGATGTAGACAATCCAAAAAAGTAAGTTCTAGTAAGGGTCAAAATGAGTTGAATGTAATCTAGGTGAATCCACACATCACTGGGAGATACTACGTAAAAACACATTTTTGGGGAGAACTATTTAGCAATATAAAGCAAAACCCCCAGTATTGATCATATCTTTGACTTTCACCTCTATTTGATAATTTATCCTATGGAAATAATGCAATGGATTGAGATTTTTGCACATATAGATTTGTCATATTGTAAATTATAATATTGAACATATGTTCCTTAATGTCCACATCTTTTTCATAAGGAGTGGGATACACAATTGTTTTTTTCTTCTGTACTTTGTTTAATCTGCAATTTATTAGCATTAAGTAGTACTAAGTAATCAACATTTTAGATACCTTAAGTAATGAATTATACTTTGGATGCCTGGGCACCTCAACCAGTTAAGTTTCTGACTCTTGATCTATGACCCAGTGTTGATCTCAGGGTCATGAGTTCAGGCCCTGCATTGGCTCCACACTTAAAAAATAATAGTCAATTGCACTCAAAATAGAAATGTCATTATATACTAATCAAAACTGATTTTTGCCTTTATATTAATATAAATTTTGAAAGGAGCTAATAACATGGATTTAAATTAGATATTTTATCATTTCATTCTTCCTCTATTTTTTTATTAAATTTTTAAAATTTTTTTATAGATATATAATGTATTTTTATCCCCAGGGGTACAGGTCTATGAATCGCCAGGTTTACACAGTTCACAGCATTCACCATAGCACATACCCTCCCCAATGTCTTCCTTTAATTCTGATTGTTAGTCTAATTTTAATTCTTACTTATGTGTTTATAGATTTGTCCTAACAATCCAACAATAACTACAAATTTATCTTTATCCTAGAGATTCAGTTAAAAATATAGTCATCTCATATCCATCAAGGTTGTAGGATCTAGATTATCTATCTATTGTTTATTAAAACATAGGGTATTGTAACTGTATTTATTCATAAATTACTCAAACTGAGTTCATTGGTCAATAAGTCAACAGTTTTTACCTCTTGCAGGGGATTTGTTGACTTTTTTATACTATAGTCAATTTTCATATTTTGATATCTGATGTTTTACATCAAAATCTTGGTTTTTAAGTTTTACGTGGCCAAAAGTATCTAATCTTTGGTTCTATCATTATGATATAATATGTTTATATATATATGTGTGTGTATATATATGTATATATATAAAATATATAATATATCATATCATAATGATATATATCATATATATCATACATATAATATGTATAATATCATACATATAATATGATATTTATGATATGATTTCATAAAAAGCATATCATATTATGATATGATATATTACCTAGCTTGTTGGTATAATTGGGTAGGTATGTATGTCTTCTCAGTATCTCATTATAATTAGCAGGGTCATCTGGAGGTTTTACGTACATGGAGATGAAGGATACAGTCTGCATTCTCAGTGCTTTTCTTAGGCCAGTTTGCTAATTCTTCATTTTTGGAACATATAGTTAACCACCCTCTCTTGGTATGGTTATTGATTGTGAATATCAATTCTTCCTCCATTATCTACTTCTCCCAACAATAAAAATAGCCTTTACCCCCTCACCCTGATTTGTCTGCCCTAGGAAACATTTAAAATAATCTATTCAGTTAATTCTATGCATATATTATTGTGGATCCTAGCCAGGACTCTAACTTTTTAAAATGTATTTTACACATTAAGTTTTATCTGAAGTAATGCTTAATCCCAAACAATGACACAATGGATGAAAATTTTAAGTAGAAGAAAATCTTTCAGGGCAGGAAGGATTTTGAACCTGAAATTGTGCCAAAATAACAATCACCTACTGTATGTAAATGTAATAAAAAATGATCATTTATTTATGGAGAAAAAGCAAAGCAGAAAAATATTGTATTCCAATTGTAGACTTTTTCTCTATTTTCTTCATTTTGAATAAAGTGTTATGTCAGGAAATTGATTGACTAGGTTTGACTTTGTTTTTGCCTTAACTGATAAATGTTGTGATAAGTTTTATAAGACCATAAAATTGTATTGTTGCCAAATGGCATCCTTATGCAAATTCTCCAGAAGTCTTTTTTCTAATGATAATTATAGTTTGCATGTCATAAGTACCTATTATGTGGCAGGCACTGTGGATAGACTATCTAATTAATTTTTCAGACAACCCCACGAGAAAGGTATTACTATCCCCACATGTGGATGAGAAAACTGAAGATAAGAGAGGTTAAGTAATTTGAAAAAGGTCATTCAGCTAAGTGCCAAAGCCAATATTTAAAGGCAAGCATGTTTGAGTCCAAGTTACTGTGCTTTCTCCTTATATTTTGCTGCCTTTGCCTTGAAAGTCAAAGAGAGATAGGAAGAGAATATGAAAATGAGCATTTTAGCTTTGGGGGATAATTAATGGCTAGAGTAAAACACACACACACACACACACACACACACACCCACACACTCTTTAAATGTTGAATTGAAAATGTATGCATAACTTTTCTATGTATTTGTGTGCATTGGTGTATGTGTGTGTGTCTCTCTCTATAAAATTATTAAGTGTTGCATTTTTAAATACTAATAAATACTTCAAATCAAGCATTAAAATACCTACAGCTGAGTGTAGGTGTTTACTTGATTAGGCACTGCTTTTCTTGGACAGAAGTAGATATCTCACAATGCCACAAGAGTGTTTAATGTTCCACTAGTCTAAAGAAATGGATATATTTTTGAAATAGTGTTGCAAATTTTATTTATGATTATAGATCTGTCTGATGTTCAGAGACCTTTTTCAGTTTTCTCACTTTTTTTTCTTTGTTGTAACAAGATTTCATAAAAAGCATATGCTTACAAAGTGCTGATTAGATCAAGTTGGGTGAAATGGGTAACACCTTGGAAAGACAGTACATATCAGACATCAAAATAGCTTCAAAAATTTGGAAAAGTGTCCATAAACAAACAGGAAAAAATGATGTTTGCTGACGAGGTAGGAAAAAACAAGAAAAATAAACTGAAAATCGTGTATGATTAGTTACTTGTGCCTTTAGAGTGGGGGAAAAAATTCACAAGGTGCCGCTAATGTAATGTAGCTACCAGGAAAGTGTGTGCAGACCTTGTGCATATTAATGAGGGCATCTGGGTTGGGTGGTGAGAGTAGTGTCCTTGGAATCTCACTTACTTTTCAGAGGTGATCTCTCCCTGGCTCCTGGTGGTGATTGTATGGACACCAACACAGGACTTTCACTGTGCAAACTTCCATGGGAATACAGTTCAACAGAATATCAAAACTTCTCTCCGTATTAGCAAATGGAATTTGAAATATTTCTTCCATGATTCCAGTCTTGGTGGCAGAAAAGAAAAGAAGGGAAACAAAATTCTTTTGCCTTCATGTAAATGTTAGTAATCATATTAGTAATGCTAATAGTAACCAAACATTTAATGAAAACATTACTTATTACAAAAATAAAATGATCACCTCAGTAAACCTCAACTGAGGTTTAAAGAGATGAAGTCAATGACTAATGTCACAATCTGGTATGTATTGGTGTTGGGACTCAACGCAAATGTGTTGGGTCTACAATTCCTTCCTTTCTTTCTTCCTTTCTTCTTTCTTCCTTTCTTCTTTCTTCCTTTCTTCTTTCTTTCTTTCTTTCTTTCTTTCTTTCTTTCTTTCTTTCTTTCTTTTTTAAAAGATTTTATTTATTTATTTGACAGAGAGAGAGAGAGATCACAAGTAGGCAGAGAAGCAGGTGGACAGAGAGGGGGAAGCAGGCTCCCTCCTGAGCAGAGAGCCCGATGCAGGGCTCAATCCCAGGACCCAAAGATTATGACCTGAGTGGAAGGCAGAGGCTTAACCCACTGAGCTACCCAGGTGCCCCAACAATGCCTACATTTCAAATTCCTCTTCCTGCCACTGGCTTCTCTGGCAGCTGCTCAAGTCCATTCCTTGTGGCAGAGAAATTTGAGTTACCTGGCTACCTTCACTTAAGATCCTTTGGAGCTTGGGTCCCACTACTGTTTCCCGATGACTCCCTCCTACTACTTTATACTCTCCAACCATTTCCTCCACCTACATTCTGCCTTCTACTAGTGCCTTTCTCTGATTGGAATACCTACCTAAAATTGGAGGAGAGATTTTCTGCCCACTAGATAAAGCACGTTTACCCTCCTGCAGGATTGAGGAGGGAAGCTATCCCTTCTGGATTTGGAGTTTCCCTCCTTTTTACTGTTCTCCTTCATCCTGATGTTACCTAACCTTATCATTTTAAAAAAATTGTCTTTTATTCTGGAATGATTTATAGAAACCAAGAAAAAGTATATGCTTAAGAAATCAAAGGGCCCAAGGATTACATGGAAAAACAAATTCTTCAAGTTTTGGGAAGTGATAGCATTGGATAGAAAATTAAACCTAAGATCTAAAGGGCAAAGATACAGGGACATCTGGATGGCTCAGTGGCTTAAGCCTCTGCCTTTGGCTCAGGTCATAATCTCAGGGTCCTAGGATCAAGCCCTGCATCAGGCCCTCTGCTCAGCGGGGAGCCTGCTTCCCCGTCTCTGTCCACCTGCTTCTCTGCCTACTTGTGATCTCTCTTTCTCTTTTGTCAAATAAATAAATAAAATCTTAAAGAAAAATAAAAAATAAAATAAATAAATAAAGGGCAAAGATACAGAAGACAAAGAAATATCAAGACAGATGGATAGTGGGGTCTGATTCTACTTGCACTGAGGATATGTTGGATATCAAGAGCTAAAATTAATCAGTTTAATAGGAGTTTACCTACTGCCCGCTGTTTGGCTGGATGCTTAGGAGAAAACCAAAGCCCTTGCCTTCACAGTCTGGGAAAAATCAATGAGGAGAAATTAGAATAAAGAGTAACAAATACTCTGGCAAAGGCCAGGCCAGCGGAGAATAACAATGCTGCCTCTGGGAGGGTTCCCTGTTTAATCCCAGGGATTACAGAGAAGAATTCCTTTGATAAATGATGTTTGGTCAAATCTTCTGATGAACAACTTCAATAACCATGTAGCTGATCCATCTGGCTCACGGATCTGTCAGCAGTTTGACTTCCTTATGACTGACGGTAAAAATATGAAGCTTCAAAAAGTCCTGATTGTAAGACGCAGACGTGAGAGTAAGAAACCATTATAGAGATTATCAATAGTAATAATGATGATGGTGTTGATGACGACGATGATGATGATGTGATAGGATTCAAAAGTTCTCTCTTTAGCCCAGCATGATCTGAGTGACTCAATATCCGGATAAAAGTAGAAAAGGTCATACTCTTGCTAAGGTTGCTGATCTTTCCATTAGCAAAGAGGTTCTGAAACACGGAAAGAGCTTCTCCTCTTCTGTCCTATGCATGACACTTCTGCCCCACGCTTTATCTTCTCATTACTGAAAACTTCCTTCCCCCTAAGCACAAGCCTCTGACTTCCGAATTTAGATCAACAGCTTAGGCATCATTTTTTTTTAGAGCTGCAGGTCTATATTCCATTGCCTCTTCTACATCTCCAGTGCATATCTCCCACCGACTGAGAATGTTCAAAACTGAATGAATCATTCCTCTGTCTTCAAACCTATTGGACTCAGTCTTCTATTCACTCCCAACACCCCATCAAAGACAAATGTTATTTGTCTCTTTGAAATAGCTGTTGACAGTTGGCTTTATCTGGCGCCACTTTTTCCCCCTCTTCTTTCATTGATCTTTCAATTTCTTGAACACCTCACTTTTATTATTCTCTTTTTCAGGCCCCACAAACATGCTTTCCCTCCGAAGATTTTTCTGTCCAAGCTATTCCTTACACCTATGAATTCCCAGTCAAGTGCCAGGTCTCAATTTAGAGGTCACTCTCCCTAGAAGGATTTTGCTGATACCCATAGTTTGTATTATAACTGCATTTCCCTCTACTCATTTAAAAATATCTATCAACCACCATATACGTTCTAGGTACTGTCGATTTTTTAATGATTCTCATAAGGACAGCAACCAAATAAGGACAGGTCTGGAATGTTGCAGAATACCCATAAGGCATGCCAAGTATTTGTCGGATGGATATTTAGGTTACCAAGAAATCAGCTAGGCTAATAAATAAAGGGATAAATAAATACATAAATAAAGGGAAGTGAGAGCACTTTAAGCAGAGATGACAGCGTGAGTTAATCACAGATATGGGATTTGGGATAGAGAACCGACTGTGAAGGTAGTGGAGTGCTTCCTCATAGATAAACAGAAGTTTATAGCAAATATACACTATGCTTATCAAGGACATTGGTTGAAAAAGAAGAAGAGAATTGGGGAAGTAACTAGAAAGCTATCTGAAAATAAGGAATGCTGCATTTAATTTGTTTTCTGTAAAATTTTGAGAGATATTTACCTTGAAGAGGAATATGAAACAAAGAGCTCTACTTTAAATGCAAGAAGAAAGGAATTTAATTCAGCGAGAAAAATCACAATTGTGGCAGGAAGGGAACTATACTAAAGCCAGGATAGAAGGACTCCTTGGCCAGGAAAAAGGAAGGAAAATACTGGTGAAACTGGAGGAAAAGTAAGGATTTTATCATTATTTTTATTGGTTGCTTGAAAGTAAAATCACAGAAAATTATTTTTTTCCAAAATATTTATTATCTCTCTGAAGAAAACATCGTTGTTTGCTGAAAGGTAGGAAAATAAAAGAAGAATGATAAAGTTTTGGAATAGCCAAGGCAAGACGGAGAATGGGGATGGAATTTGAAATATGGGCAGTCTGCATGGTGCTAGAATATTGTTAGGTGACTCTTTCCACTTTAATCACAATCATGATACATCAAGAGTTTTTTGGGAGCAATACAAAAATGTTTCAGTGGTGGGACCATCCAATCAAATTTAAACTGTTTTCTATTATTTTATTTTATTTTATTTATTTGACAGAGAGAGAGAGACAACAAGAAAAGGAACACAAGCAGGGGGAGTGGGAGACTCAGGGCTCGATTCCAGGACCCTGGGATCATGATCTGAGCCAAAGACAGACACTTAACAGAGCCACCCATGTGCCCCAGTGGTTTTTTTGTTTGTTTGTTTGGTAAGATTTTATTTATTTGACAGAGAGAGAGAGAAAATACAAGCAGGGAGAGTGGGAGAGGGAGGGGCAGGATCCTCACTGAGCAGGGAGTCCGATGCAGGCTCCATCCCAGAGCCAAGGCAGACGCTTAATGACTGAACCACCCAGGTGCCCCAGGTTTAAAGTATTTCTTTATCAGAGTCTATAACCTTTATTCTCAGCCCTTCCTCTGACACCCTGCCTTTCTCTTAGGTGACACTGCTCCTGCAAATTTCCTGGGAAGAGATCTGCTTTCTAAATTAGGAGATGTTGAACTGGACTCTCAAAATCATACTCCTCAATCAAACTTGCAAGAAACTCCATTACCCAATCCAGATTTGATAATCTATATTGATGGCGCTTAGGCCAAATATTCTGAAGGGAAATATCAAGCTGCACATGCTGGAACTACTAAATATGAATTATGAGAAAATTTAACTCCACTCAGCCTGCAGAATTCTTTGCCATCACTCAAGCATGTGAAGTAGCAAAAGACAAAGCTCCAAGTATTTACACAGAGAACAGGTATGCTTTCAGAGTGGTCCATGATTCTGGTATGTTCTGGAAATGGAAAGAATTTTTTTTTTTAATTTTTTATTTTTTATAAACATATATTTTTATCCCCAGGGGTACAGGTCTGTGAATCACCAGGTTTACACACTTCACAGCACTCACCAAATCACATACCCTCCCCAATGTCCATAATCCCACCCCCTTCTCCCAAATCCCCTCCCCCCGGCAACCCTCAGTTTGTTTTGTGAGATTAAGAGTCACTTATGGTTTGTCTCCCTCCCAATCCCATCTTGTTTCATTTATTCTTCTTCTACCCACTTAAGCCTCCATGTTGCATCACCACTTCCTCATATCAGGGAGATCATATGATAGTTGTCTTTCTCCGCTTGACTTATTTCGCTAAGCATGATACGCTCTAGTTCCATCCATGTTGTTGCAAATGGCAAGATTTCATTTCTTTTGATGGCTGCATAGTATTCCATTGTGTATATATACCACCTCTTCTTGATCCATTCATCTGTTGATGGACATCTAGGTTCTTTCCATAGTTTGGCTATTGTGGACATTGCTGCTATAAACATTCGGGTGCATGTGTCCCTTTGGATCACTACATTTGTATCTTTAGGGTAAATACCCAATAGTGCAATTGCTGGGTCATAGGGCAGTTCTATTTTCAACATTTTGAGGAACCTCCATGCTGTTTTCCAGAGTGACTGCACCAGCTTGCATTCCCACCAACAGTGTAGGAGGGTTCCCCTTTCTCCGCATCCTCGCCAGCATCTGTCATTTCCTGACTTGTTGATTTTAGCCATTCTGACTGGTGTGAGGTGATATCTCATTGTGGTTTTGATTTGTATTTCCCTGATGCCGAGTGATATGGAGCACTTTTTCATGTGTCTGTTCGCCATCTGGATGTCTTCTTTGCAGAAATGTCTGTTCATGTCTTCTGCCCATTTCTTGATTGGATTATTTGTTCTTTGGGTGTTGAGTTTGCTAAGTTCTTTATAGATTCTGGACACTAGTCCTTTATCTGATATGTCGTTTGCAAATATCTTCTCCCATTCTGTCAGTTGTCTTTTGATTTTGTTAACTGTTTCCTTTGCTGTGCAAAATGGAAAGAATTTTAAACATCAAATGCTGAACCGATCAAAATGGATCTTAGGTTGCTGATCTCCTCTCTGCACTGTGATTACCTTCACAATTTGTTATTATCAAAATTGAGGCTCATACCTACCAGTCAGACCTTGAATATCGGAAAAATACTATGGCTGACTTTCATGTGAAAGCTGCTACTCAAGACATTTTGGATGCACAAAATCTCCGTAATTTAACTGAACTTCATAAGATAGATCCAAATCAGGTTAATTCTGACAATTCGTGTCACAGATGAAAATTGTGTCAGTTATTGAAAAACAAAAATAAAAATGGCAGAAGAAGGCTGCAAATTTAATGATAAAAAAAATAGACCCAAATAGCTGTCTGGTGCTTCCTGGATATCTCAAATTTCCACGCTTATGAGCATTTCACATGACAACCAACCATGGAATTAACACTACGACCCAAATTATAAAAAATATTTGTGGGGCGGAGAGCCTGGGAGGCTCACTTGGTTAGGTGTTTCACTCTTGACCTCAGCTCAGATCTCGATCTCAGGGTCATGAGTTCAAACCGCACATTGGGCTCCACACTAGGTGAGGAGCCTATTTAGAAAAAAATTTACGTGTGTGTGTGTGTGTGTGTGTGTGTGTGTGTGTGTGTATGGGGTGATTACTTTAATCTGGCATGACAGGTTTATAAGCAGTGTTTATTTAAGCTGTCAGTCACAAACCTAGGCAAAACTATTGAAGTAGCTCTGAGGGTTTTCCCTTCACCATCAAGACCATTTGAACATTTACCATTGGAATTCATTCAATTGCTTCTTCATACAAGATATCAGCATGCACTTTTAATGTTGTGTCTGTTTTCTAGATGGGTTGAAGCTCTCCCTGTCAGAAAGCTGATGCTGCTACTGTAGCAAAAAACAATTAGAAAATGTTCTACCACTATGGGGAACTCCATGCAAAACTTCAAGTGATTAAGGCGCTTATTTTACTGAACAGGACATAAAACAATTGGACAAGGTTTATTCAGACATTGTGGTGCTATCATTGTATCTGTCATCCTCAGTCTTCAAGGGAAGTTGAACATACCAATGGTATTTTGAAACTGAAATCAGCAAACCAGCTGAAACCACAGGATTCCCATAGCCTAAAGTATGACTTTTAGCCCTTATGACTTTAAGGTCAAAACCTTTTGGGAAACATAAACTGACACCATATGCAATCATCACTGGGAACCCATGCCCTTGATCATAGAACCCATATACAACCTTCCCTTGTGAATTCTGGTATGACCCAATACTATAAAGCACTGTACAGTGTTCAAAAGCTTGGTTTTAACAGGTCAAGGAAGCTTTCAGAGGTCTTGCACATATTGGAGACTTCATACTCTCGACACCAGAACCTGGAGAATGGCTGTTCTGAAAGATACGTCAGTGAAAAACAACACTTGAACCTTGGTGGCTAGGGTCCTACCAGGATTTTTTTGAACTTGTCACACAGTAGTAAATTCAGGGTCCATCTAACCTTGTCCATATCTCTCAATTAAAGAACTTCCCTAGACTTTGGACTTGCCACCTTACAACAGACTTGAAGCTAAGGAATAAAAAAAAAAAAAAAAAAAGATGTTTTTCCCCGACACAAATAATAGCACAATGTAGACAGCCTCTGAACAAGATTCTGCAGAATTCCTCATTTTTCTTTTTTCAGGACTTAATTTGACAACATTTTGTTGTTTTATTATTACCTTGCAAAGTAACTCAAGATATTTAAATTCATGTTTTTTCTTTATGTTGGGAATTCTTCCCCTCTAGAATGAATACCTTCAGAGGTCCACCATTCAATTAATAGCTTTTTTACTAGCCAAAATGATTGCTGGTCATGTAGCTGTTTAAATGCCCAAGAAGACTCCCAAGTAATATTATAATAAGCTCCCATCTATGTTTGGATGACCTATTCAGACATTCAGGAATACGGCTTTACGAAAAGATTGGTATACTTCTCTTGGCCATTCAACTTTATGGCCAACTAATCTGACATTGAGAAGAAGCCTTAGAGGTCAAGGGATGGACCATATCCACTGTTAACTTCTTTGTTGGTAAACTATTCTGTAAACAGAGAATCTTAATAGTAATGGACCTTAACTGAGGCATGTTCCAGACTCACTCCGTAAACGAACCCTTTGGTTTGATTCAGATGAAGGAGACTAGATTCCTATATACAATGACACAGATTTACAACTAGATAATGACAGCTATCGCTTTAATTAAATTGTCAAGAAAATTATTGAAGCTGTACAATGGTTCAATGAAAAATAAGTAGGTAAATGGAATGCTCCCATAATACCCCCATTATATAAAGTAAATGGCAGTTTCACTTATTGGAGAGACCAATATTCCAAGCACTATTGGGAAAAAATCAATCATTTATCAATAATAATAAGCACTAAACAAAATTCTTAGGAATTTGTTGTTATTATTGTTGTTGTTGTTGTTCCAATTCAAATTTAAACCACAGCCCTTTAAGACAGGACTGTGATGATGCCTCTGACAAAAAATAACCATGATGTCCACCTTTCCTCTGATTGATGGGTCATGAGATCCAAACTAACTCTCCCCTTTAACAAAACCCGGTTATCCATCCTTAGTAGTAATAAGATACAGAGAGTTTTCTTACTCAAATGGAACCTGTGGTTTAGGTTATCTTGCTCAACTGACTAAAAATGAGTTCTTAAATGCTGTCCAGATTCTAAACTCAGGACCATTTATGTATAAAGTGACTCCTCGTTAGTGAGAGTCTCATGAGCTTCCAAAAAAGCTCTGGTTTCCATACATTCATCATAAGGCTTTTTCCTAATTAGGAAGTAATTAATTAGAAACACCACTTATTAATATTTCTGCAACTACAGAAAAAAAAAACTTCATGATCCCTTAAATGCTCTCCAAGCTGTACAAACTGAAATTAATGGTTTATCTTCAGTGATACTCTGAAACAGGAGAGTCCTTGATGTCCTTATTGTTCAACAAAGAGATGCGTGTGCTGTACTTAGTGAAAAATGCTTCTGTGTTGCCAAATTATTTGTCACAATTGTTATCCAAAATCTAAATGATCTTAAAGACCAGGAAAATTTCATCGGATAAGTGATACCTCTTCCATAGATCTGGTTCAGTTTGTTTGACCTTGGATCCTAGTAAACTCTGCTCCAGGGAATTTTTTAATCCTTGGCAAGTGTTCTCCCTATCAACATCACATGAACCTTTCCTTTGTGTGCTCTGGAGAATTTTAAATACCTGTCAGCAGCCACTTACACACCAAATGGTATCTATCCATAAGGATCAGGCAACCGAATGAAGTCAACATCAACCACACAAGTGATGAAGATTTTGACTACATGCATGACCCTCCAGCCCAAGTTTCCAACTCATCTTATGGGGACAGCTAATATGTGAGTCTTCACCCTGACCACACCAACTATGGTAACTGAGAGCATGCTACTGATCGATCATGCTCTCAGTCTGCTGAGAACTTGACCCAAAAGAAGAAATTGTTAAAATTAAATACAAATAAGAGCACACTTGAAAATTCCCTAAGCAGATAAAACCAGTTAGTCATACAAGCAAAGTGTAATTTCATTTATTTTGCAAAACAAATGAAGTCAATTTGACCTTCTTGCTTAAATGTCTGAAAATCATAAACGAAACTGAAACAGGTCCCCAAAGTTGATATGAAGTCACTACTAACCAATTCCCTTTCATTTCAGAAAATTCTAATATTGTAACCAATCGCTGTAAAAATTAAACACTCACTGCTTTCACACTATAGAAGTAGCCTTATAGCAATATACCTCTGAGCCTCATTCATGTTTTGGTTTGAGCACTCCCAGTTTGCAAGCTGTCACTTTGTTGTGTGCACAATAAGCTTTCACTAATTACTACTGAAGTGATTTGCTGGTTTTGCTTCTGTTTGTTATGAACTTTTGACTGGGAATCATAAATTAAAGTTTTAGCACTTAGAACCTAGATGATTATGAACAATTTTTGAATTTTTCTCCTGTCATCATTTTTGTTATTGGCAGGTGTTCTACAATCTTCTGTAGTCTATTTTAGTCACTGGTGCAAACGGAAGCTATACAAATGCTTTCATAGAAGTATGAGCTAAATTAAAGTTAACAATTGCATGATTGAAAAGGGGAGTTAATGTGAAAAGTATAATGTAGATTCCATCTGTGTTCATTTCCAAAAAGTATCAGAAAGTACTATAACATAATGCATTTGTGGTTAGAACTCTATTAGCCCATTAAACATGAGTCATAGTTTTCTTTGAGCACATCTTAATTTTCAATGTAAATATTTTTCTGAAAGCTAGGTATGTGTTTTGAAGAAAATGAAATTTGTTTTATTCATGGTTGGGAGATTTGCATGTACTATATGATTGACATAGAAAGAAATATTATGTTGAACAATTTTATGGCAGACATGCCCAAGGCAATTCAGATGAGAGAATTAATAACAATGCAAGCAAAAGAAATTCCTTATTAAAATTTTGTTAACTGGAATTATAATTCATTAAAGATTATATCATTATAAAATTTCATCATGCCAGTGGGGACTTCTCTGGCCTTGCCTAGTAAATTTTACATGATTTTTATGTCCTGAAATTGTGTAAAGTTAAGCTTACTTGTGCCCTCAAATGTTAGATTTTCTTTTTTTTTTTATGGAGCACCAAAATAACTAACACAAAGTCTATAACCATGTTGAATTCCTCAGGCATTTTAACATTTCAAAGAAAAAAATAAAATCATATTCAAAGTTCTTTACAAAGCCTTTTTCTGATAATAAAATGAATGTATTTGCATTAGAAAATTTGGAAGATAAATGCAACCTCTTGATTTCAATTGTAGTTTCTCCTATATCTTAATACGCATGTTTTTCCATAGTTGACATCTTACTAAATGTAGCAAATATGAATTTTACATTCATGAGAACTCAAGTGTGAAATAATTGTATATTTTTTTGTTTCTTCGTAACAGACTTTCACTTCTAACTCTAGCCTCTATTCTGCTTGATGACAGAAAACTTGATGTAGCTATTTCAAGCTTATACTTGGTCCCCTTTGGGTAAAACAAGTCAATCTAAGTTTCTTTTTCAGTAGGCTAGCATATAACTTCCCTGTGCCCTCCAGACTTTTCGTTTGGTGAGAACAGGTGGATGTGTCCATAACCTCCCTGAGAAACTATGAGGACATAATCATTGTCTTAGGTCTTGTTTCACCAGGGGAAAGAGATGCTATTAAATTTATAATATGTTAGAATTACACCCATTTCATTTTAAACTGGATAGGAAAAACAGCTCATTGCTTCTCAATCACAACTGAAAGGATTTCCCTTGAGATGGTCCCAAATACACATAAAATGGTACTCTAGTAAGCCTTGTCCACTGTATTCTGCCTTGTTGGAAAGTAATATGGTAATATGGAGATAATATGGATGTGCTGATGTCGTTTTTTAACTGCAGATGGAACATGCTATGTATAAACCAGAGCCTCAGGCATGCTGCTCCTTAAAGTTTCAGCCTGGATAGCTAGCTACCTTCAATTTTCTGATTGCAAAACTTAAAAGTTTGGCCACTCCTTTGGGGATAGATGTCTTCCTTGTGGAATAACTCTGATGATTTTAGCTATCTATATTCTTTGCATATTTTTATTTCTTCACTTTGTCTATCATTTCAAAGCTCCTTCCCCAGCTCAGAAAAATTGATCAAGTCTGAAATTAGGGACATGAGTTTCTCCAATATTTATTATTAATTGCATAAAACCTACATTTGGCTTCCTCCAGGGTTTAACTATTTTCAATTTCAAAATACCCATGCAATTCAGAAATCTCAGCTTTCAAAAATTTGACCCTGCTATAATTGTAAAGATTATTCTACATTATCTTTTGGTATGGAATGCTTTTAATTCAGTGAAAGAATAGGCTCAAGAAATGATTTTGGTAGTGAAGATACAATGAGGTCATTTTGGCAGAAAAAAAAAAGCAGTTAGTATTTCCAATATGTATTAAACATGTATGAAATTTTATACCGTTTTTACTCGCTTGACATTATAAGATGAAGAATCCCTCATATTATGATCACGTTTCCTTAAATACACTCATGAGGTATTTTTTGAAATTTATTTATTTATTTGACAGACAGAGGTCACAAGAAGCAGAGAGGCAGGCAGAAAGATAGGGAGAAGCAGACTCCCTGCTGAACAGAAAGTCCCATGTGGGGCTCTATCCCAGGACCCTGAGATCATGACCTGAGCCGAAGGCAGAGGCTTTAACCCACTGAGCCACCCAGGTGCCCCTAATGAGGTATGTTTGAGATCCTAACTGAATCAGGCAGCTCTTTTACACCACTTCATATTCTAACTGCCTCAACTATACTTGTTTCACATATGAGGTCTCTGATTAGTTTTGTATAAGCACAAACTCACAGTGCCTCACATGATGCTCTCATTCTGTGCCTCCCATTCTCAGGCTTCTCTGTGTATGATAACGAGAGACTCCACTTAACACTGATGATAGGAGCTGACATAGAACAATAGTGAAGCCAGATTGCCCACCAACGCAATGGCAATAAAGACTTAATTGCTGGTGGTCAGTGAGGTTGTGGTAAGTCCTGACATGCAGTGACATCATAATTACTGTGCTTTTGCCTGAGGCTAATTATGATGTGTTGGCCGTGACAGAGGAAGCAGAACAAAAGGTAACTGGTGTGATAAAATGATATGGAGACAATGATTATTTATAAATTGTGTTCTATCCTTATAACTGCATTAGGAGGTCCTGGAAAAGAGTAGGGTGGTCAGGAAAGCCACCTGCTAAGGTAAGATGGTCTGAGAAAATGGGCAATTTTGAAGGAGACACTCATTTCTTGTAGGCACAAGCCAAACTATTTAAAATTGAACCCATTATTTACAAAGCTATAAAGAGCCTCAAAGGAAACAGAATATATAGCTTTGAGAAGCCTCCAAAGTCTCAGTCAGGGCTCTATAAGAAAAGCAAAGCAGATCCTGGAAATTTCTATCTTCTGTACAGGAACATTTGACTGGCTGAGCCTGAAACCCATGTGCTCCTCACACCATCTGAACCTTCCAGGCCAGGAAGAACAGTGCTCTTCACTTCTCTCAAATACATGCCTTCATTGGAGATTTGTATCACAGATTCTGTGTTTCTGCCCCTAGTGTTTCCACCTTGGTAACTAGGCCAAGGTCTTTGCAGGATCAGAGCTCTGAGAGGAACTGCCCACATGTTGAGGGAATCTCAGGACCTAACCAAAATATAGTGTCAGTAACACAGTAAACATATTTGGGATTGGATCATGAGAATGTTGTAACAAAAGATAAAGAATTTAAGGCTTAATAGAAGTTTTAAAAATGTGAGAGCATGTAAACATGATTCGAAATTCAGAGTTCTGGCAAGGGGATCTAAATTGGTTTCAACATTTTATTGAATGGCTCTCTAAAACGTCAGAGGAATGACAAGCCATAGTGAATTAGGAGAGAGATCCAAATATTTTCAGCAAATTATAAGATGTATAACAAGTCTCAAAAATACAAGAATATAAGAATTGGGGTACCTGGCTAGCTCAGTGAGTACAGCATGAGACTCTTGATTTTGGGTTCATGAGTTTAAGACCCACGTTGGGCATAGAGCTTATGTTAAAAAAAAAAAAAAAAAAAAAAAAAAAAAAAAAAGAGAGAGAGAGAGAGAATTGGGATTTTTTATTTTTTATTTATTTATTTTTTTTAATGAAAGATTCCAGAATGCATGTTCTCTTGTGAGGGTTCAGACTACATTCCTTCAGAAATCCAATGTCATGTGTACTAATGGAAGAGCTGGCATTTTTGAGAAGCATAGTGGTAACTGACTTTGGTAAACTAGAGTCACCTTTAATAGATGTTAGAAAACAAAAACAAAAACTCCCTACTATCCGTATCAAGTAACTATCAGAGACAAAGGAGCCATAATTACTATAATAGGCATTAAAGCCACAAAGGCAATAATCAGTGTCTATATCCACAGAGATCTATGGCAATGACTAATAGATCATGGAATTATTAGGGTCAAGAATGGCCAAATAAGTTAGTACTCAACTTGCTTAATAAAAAACAGCAGACGGTGAGTAGAGTTTGATGTCAATTTCTATAATGTACAAGGGAAGCCTCTCACTGGTTCATCTTCACAGAGTCCTTGAAGCAAAAAGTAGCAAATTCAGAAAGCAAATTCAATAAGGTCAAGGTAAGGTTTCACTGGTAAAGGAAAATGTCTAGGTTATTTAATAATAGAAACAGGTTCTGAGCTGACAAAGTGAGAAACAATGTAGTTTATGATTAATACTTCTTGCATGGTTACTAAACAATAATGTGCTAGCAGAAATCTTCTTTAAAGACAAAAATACTATTGGATTTAGTTGCTTAGCTAATGGTGACAATTTGACAAATTCTACCAATATATGTCACCTCCTCTTAGATGAACAAAATACCAAGAAGCATTGGTATAAAGATTATAGAATTTTGTCCAATATAAGACCTATTGAAAATGCTTTAGGCTCAAATCCAGATATTATTTTGAATTGAATATATTCAGCACTTTAAATCCATCTAGCTGGAAACTTCTCCTTAAGTATGATTTTATTTATGTTAAAACGAAACACTTAATTTCAACACAGAGACTGATGCATTTTTAAATCAGTTATTCTATGTAGAAAGATTTTTATATGTATTATTTACCTACATAATACCATTTAGTATGTGATAGACATACCATCTACATACAATGCATATATAGTATTATATAGACAGTGTTATAAATATAGATTAGATATCTCATCATATTACCCATCTTAGAAGTTAAAGCCTCAGTATATCATGATATGCTTTAGAGCTACATCAAGTATTTCACGTAGACTAAAAGAAGTAAAACAAATATGTTTCAAACGAGATTCATAATGAAGTTATTAAGCAGGTAAAAGGATTTTAGGCACAAAATTCAACAACATATTTTACCTAGCATATAATATTTGTTAGGTAGAAGAAGCTAGAAATGAGCAGTGGAAAGAAAGTCCTAAGGAAACTTCATCCTTTAACCTGGAAGATTGCCAGGTCCTAAATTCTTGAGGTGGGAATGGTAGAATAGGCAGTTAGTTAGACATGGGGTGGAAGCAAGAATGGTGACAACGAGGTTCACCTTAGAAGCCTGAGAGCACAACATCCTGACTCCGTAACTTACCACATCCTGACTTTGTGGCTTCCGAGACCCTGGGGCAAACAGAGCAATAGGGGCAGGTACAGTGTAGACACTCTCCTCTCCCATCTCTGCCCTCAGGGTAAGCCCTTCATTCATTGTAATGCTTTTGCATTGCAGTTATAGCCACTCCCCTGGGTTCCTGTGTAAACGTTTAGAGTCATAATGTTCCCCTCCCAATTTATAGGCAGGGTCCCCCAAAGGATTGGAAGCTGCCTCTGTTAGGCACACACATAAAAGGAAAAAAACCCCAGGGCAGGCCTCTGGGCCTGCCTGCTCCCCCACCTTGTGAGTGTCCTGGCCTTAGTTAAATGATTTTCTCCCTTCACTCAGTGCAGTGATCTCTAATTCTTCATTGTGTAGGTGCCAAGTGCCAAGACACACCTTTTTGCATTGACACATTTATATAATAATTGTATTTTTCCTTTAAAAATGTTTCCTTCAGCAGCAATATTTTTATTTTTTAAAAACAAGTTTTAAATAGATAAGTGTTTATGCAGCATTAACTTAAGATTGCATAGTTAATCATGTTATTGACAATATCAGAAATTAAAAGAACAATAGCTTATGCAAGTTACAAGTGTCAGTACGTTCTTAGCACAGATGAAAGACACAAAGATTTTTTTTCTATTTGCTCAATTTATCATATTCCTTAGAAAACACATTCCATTGAATAAGATATTTTACTATGTTTATTATTTTTAAAACTCAAGTGCATCGCTGCAAGAAGTAATTCAATTTTGAGGATGGAATTAACAATTTAATACTTTTAGTTCCTTTTTTACAAAGTGGATTTTCTATAGAGATGTATATGCAACTCTGCCAACATATTGCATTTCTCAATTCAATAGGCTTTCCTTTGAATCTATTAGTTTCCTGAAATGAAACACATGCAGTGCTTTGAAAGACAATGTTTCTTTTCCCATATGGCCCCAAAATGAATTTTGTGAGTTAATCATTCAGTAAACAAATATTTACTCAATATCTTCCAAGTATTAGATAAGCAATGTAGAGCGTAATAGATGTAATTGCTGATTTCAAGAAGTTCATATTCTTTTAACTAATCTAATAAGACATAGTGCTAAGAACAGACATATGCTAATAAGAAGATAAAATCTGATGTGAGAGAAGGTGAATTGAGTAGCTACTCTGAAAAGAACAACAATTATAAGTGTCCTGAAAGGGGAGCCCACTTCATGTGTTTCAGCCCAGAAAAGCCCAGGTGGCCAGAATATGGCAAATAGGAGGCAGAGGAGAAAGATGAGAGAGGTACTTGACACCTTAAGTGGTTTGGGTTTTATTTTAAGTATGATGAAAATCTGCTAGAAAGTTTTAAATTGAATGGTGGCATGATAAGATTTAATCTGCAGAAAGAGCAGAGGGACCACTGGAGGGCAAGAATGGACAAAGGGAAACCAGGTGAGATCTTTGTAGACATTTAGAAGAGAGATGGTGGTATTCTGAACCAGGCAGTGGTGACAATAAAACCCAAGATGTATTTTGGAGGTAAATTCTAAAGAACAAGGCCTTGAATTGGAAATGGAGAGGAGAGGAAGGGCAGAATAAAAGATGATGTGGTAGATAAAGATGCTGCCACTTACTGAGATCCTGAAAGGTCAGGAGATAGGAGATTGATAAGGGAAAGTAAGAGTACTTAGTTCTCTCTGCAGTTCATTAAGCCTTAAATGCTAGTTAGTTATCCAACTGTCTTAGACTTAGCAGTCTTCAGACTGCTACAACAAAATCAGACTCCATAGCTTATCAATAGCAGAAATTTATTTCTCACAGTTCTGGAAGCTAAAGTCCAAGCTCAGAGCATCCCATGGCCTAATGAGGGACCTCTTCCAGGTTACAGAATTTTCCTTGTGTTCTTATATGGCAGAAGGGGTGAGGGAGCTTTCTTTGGTAAGGATGGACCTCTTTAACAAGGATACCAATCCCATTCATGAGGGATCCACCATCATGATCTAATCCCCCTCCCAAAGGCTCCAACTCCTAATATCCTCACCTTGGGCATTAGGTTTTAACATATGAATTTGGGGAGAACACAAACACTGGGACCATGGCATACTAGAAACATTAAAATGGCAGGGCTAAGTTCTGGAGAATAATATAACTGATGAGTAAAAATGGACCAAAAGCTCATGATTAATTAGGAGCAGTTTTAACTGCTCCTAAACCAATTGCATTTTGCTCAGAAAAAATTATAAGTGCAGCTTTGACGTGAAAGTCCCATAAGAATCTCAGAACACTTTACTTAGTTCTAAGTATGGAGAACAAAGGGCCTCCAGGCATTTCGTTTTTTTGTGCTTTGCTTGTGAATGAAAATTATACTCACCTCTAACTGTATTGAATGCCCAACATAGCTTCCCCAAAGACACAGAACATAATGTAAGTGGTGAAACCAGATAATAAGGTTGTGAACCAGAATCTTTACAAACCAATGCTCCAAGAAATTGAATAATTCTCCTTGGTCCTAGGGAAATGTTGATAAATTATCAGAGGAGCCTAAAGGATGTTTAGTGTATTTACTCCTGTTATGGAAAGCCTCAGCAAATTTTGAAAGCCAACATCTTCTAAAAATTATATAGATGAGTAAAAAATTGGCAAAAATATTATACAGATTTACATTTGGAATGAAAAATCAGAAACTATAAATGCATATTTGTAAAATATGGATGATGACAGCAGTATTTTAAAAATCAAATAACATAAAGCAGCAACAAATATCCCCAGAACCCCTCCCCAACCCCATAAATATTGATAAAAATTAATCATAGAAATGTAGAGTTGATGGGTTTCCATCATCTTAGGAAATTCACCATGCCATTAAATTGATTTCAACATATTTAAGTCATGTAGTATCATATTTATCAAAGACATTTAAAAAGGCATGCTTTCTTAATTAATAGAATTAAGTTAAAGGATATTTCAAACTCTAAAATGGTAAGTAGTTCCCAGTCAAGGCACTCTAAAGTAAGAATGTGTTGCTGATGCCCATTTGTCTATTTCTGTTGGTTTCACAAGGAGTTTCTCCTGAATTTAAAATTGCCAACGTATTTATTGATAATTTTTCCATGCCATTTAAGTAACACGCTATATCCTATGAGGTTTGCTATTTCTAAGCCCAGGTAGATTAGATGCTAAATCAGTCCATCACCAACTATAAAAGAGAATCATACTCATAGTACAGAATGTCTTAAGGTCAAAGCCAGGCAATACCATGAGAAATTTCAGAAAGAAGAGAAGCTTTTTCTGTTTATGTTAAAGCTCTTGCATATCATTTCATATTTCCTACAAGTTGAATAAAGATGGTATGTGAGTTACCTGTATACGAGTTCCTTGCGCGAGTTACTGAAGTAAACATTTCTTTTTTATGATTCCATATGACGATTTTTCTTACAGTTTATCTGTAGTTGTGTGTTTACTATTTTTATGCCATCATGACTCTATATATCCTTTATTTCATCACTCCCTTGGTGTTACAGCTTATTTTTCAAGTTAAATAAAAACACTAGCAAAGAAACAAAGAAAGTGCGGTAATCTCCTGACCCTCGTGCTGACAGTTCCATATATTTTGAAGTAAATAAAGATATGGAATCAGGATTATGAAACAAGCATGCACTTCAGAGAGATGTTTCGTAAATTTATTGCCTGGCTGTGTAGCGCAACTGCCATAGTTTTTGATGGACAAGGACATATATCTGGAAAATGAAACAAAGATAGTGGCTCACTGTAATTCAAAGATAATAACTACTAGAAGATACAATTGTTCAGCAAATGTGAGATTATTGGTTTCCTAGGGATTTATTAATTTGATGTATTTTAATCCTTGCCTGCTGTAAAGGAAGAATATTGTCACTCAGATGATGGGGTCTCACTCATTTTGTAAATCGTTCCGATCATCTTTTTCATTTATATCTAGAATTCATCTGCAGTTGGAAAAGGCCTCTGCCACACAGCAGTCAGTCACCTACAATGAATGTAAGAGCTCACGTCCAGGCTTCAAATGTCACCACATTGCCATCTTACTGTGAATGACTGAAATTTACTTCCCGTTGTTAGTGGTGCTGAAAATTGCCACGGGTTTCTACAGTGTATAATGTATTGTCTAAACCGAAAACATTTCCCAGATTGAATTGACCTTTTAGAAAACAGCACTTTCATCCTCAAAATGCAGGACTGTTGCAATATTTTATTTAAAAAGGTTATTTAGTTATAAAACTTGGAGAAAGGGTAAGGAATTAGAACTGAGTCTATCTCTCCCATATAATGCATTGCTGTAAAAAAAAACACAAAACAAAGACCACTGATTGCTTACCCACCCAAATGCTAACTGAGAATAGTGCACTGGAAAACCACATCTTTCCAATATCAACAGAAAAGAGCTCTATAAGGTGTGAGTGCCTTTTTTATTCTGTACATTTAATTAGGCTGTCATTTTGTTATCAAAGAGGGAGTACAACATTGTCAAGCCTGTTGGACTGCTCAAAAGAAAATGTAAACCTTAGAAAATTCATCCACAGGGCAGGGTACTTCCACATGGTCTTAACATATGTGAGAGAGATAGACAGAGACAAAGAGACAAAGAGGCAGATATAGAGAGATAGAAAGAGACACACACAGAGAGAAGGCATAATAAAAATCACATAGAAAGAATTACTAAGAACGTGTCAGGGATGCCTAGGTGGCTCAGTTAATTAAGTATCCGACTCGGTGTCTGCTCAGGTAGTGATCTCAGAGTCGTGGGATGGAGCCCCATATCTGGCTCCATGCTTGTCCCTCTCCCTCTGCTCCTCCCCTTTCTTTCAAATAGATAAACAAACAAACAAACGTATAAATAAAAATAATCTTAAAAAAATGCCAAAAGCAATTATTTCACTAGATGGACAAATAAAGAATTTGACAAATCCAAATAATTTAAATAAATTTGACTTTCTGTGGCTATACCACCAAGATGGTTCATGAGGCTAGAAGAAACAGTACAACAAATCATCCCAAATCATAGAGTCCCAACTGTGAACAAATATAGCCAAATTGAAAAGTTTCTCATATTCTCTCTGTTTCCTTTCTCTTTTCCTGTCTTTTTTTCAACCACTTGGATGTTGACCATAGCAAGAGAGTAAGTAGACTGGCTCATGATTTTCCTATTTTAGATAATAAAATTCCAAAAGAATTTTTAAAATATTTGAAGTGCACGGAATGTCAAAACTAAGTTAAATTATTCTTAAATGTCTTTGACTATTCAAAAGACACTTGAGAATTTCTTAGTACTTTAGGGCCATTTTTATAAACATAATTACTATTGATCTTCATAGTGCTTGAGTTCCATGTATTTCATTAGAGTTTCCATTTCAATCTTTTTAAAAGAAAGAAAATACTCTTCTGAAAAATAAAAAAATTAAAAAAAAAAAAAGAAAATACTCCTCTGTCTTGCTCTTTGGATTACATTTTGTTAGAAGTATTTTGTGGTTTTCAAACTATTTTTTTTTAAACATTAGACCCTTTAATCAAGGGATACTTCATTCAAAATACTCATTTCTTCACTGTCCCTGCCACTGATAGATGCAGAATCTTATGACCGTATATTTATCTTTAAGGGTATATTTTTAATCTTTCTAATGAATAACATACCTAGAAAATAATGACCACATAGGGTAATCTAGGGTTCTGGAATTATTGTTGATGATAAGTCAGCCATTTCTTTATCTTGTTTGAATTGCCCTTTGGAGAAATCTGATTCATAGAGAGAAGTAGTTTCAAATGCTCCATCTTTTTATCAGCACCCATTGAAACCTGAGTGTAGTCTTCAATTATACTGGTCTAGATGCTTGAGAGGATAGTAACAAATGATTACCTCTACATAATTAAATCACTAATAATACCTAACAACTGATTTCATTATTTGACAAAAAGTCAGACAAAAAGCACCAAAAATTTACAATCATTGTTAAATTATCTAAGATGAAAGTGACATGATGTGCTATACCTTTACATGCTATTGTTTGACCTTTACTCCAGGATCAGCACATATAAAGTAGACACACAGTTGAGACTTGCCTAACACTTCACATAGTAACACATGTTGTAACAGTACTTTTACTTGTATAATTTTATGTGTTCATTCAAAAACCTACTTTGAGGTACCTGGTTGGCTCAGGCAGTTAAGCAACTGACTCTTGATATTGGTTCAGGTGATAGGTGGTCTCTGGTCATGGGATTGGACCCAGTTGGACTCTGGGCTCAGAAAGGAGTCTGCTTGCTCTTTTCCATCTGCTCCTCCCCCTTGCCTGATTGTTTCCTCTCTCTCTAACTTTTCAGATAAATAAATAAATAAATAAACAAAATCTCAAAAAAAAAAAAAAAAAAGACCTAAATCAAAACTGGCAAAGAAAAAAAAAAAAAAGCTGAGTCAGAACACAGTGACAAAGTCAATAACCAGTGAAGCAAGAAGTTCAATAGACTAATCCAGATGGCAGAAAAGCTGTGATAGACAGAATTCTAAAATGACCCACAATGACATGACCCTGTATAATCCCATTCCCTATGAGTATAGGTAGAAACTTTCAATTACTTTCACCTGATGGAATATGGCAAAGATAATGGGCTATCACTGCATGATTATGATTCATCAGATGGCAAAGGTGAAAGAATTTTGCAGTGTAAGTAAAATTGCTGATTAATTGACTTTAATTCAATGAAAAGATTATTCTTGGTGGGCCCGACTTTATCAGGTAAAACCTTTAAGAGAGGGTAAAGTGAACTGAAATCAGACTCTCTTGTCAGTCTTAAAGAAACAAACCACCATGAGATATGCAGCAGCAAGGACTGAATTCCACTAACAAGAACATGAGCTTGAAAGACAATCTTGCTTGTCACATGGGACCCTAACCCCCCATCAGCCCCCTGCTCACTCCCAAGAGTAGAGGGCCCATCCAAGCTAAGCTCAGACTCCTGACCTACTGATAATGTGTTACATTTAAGCTGATAAACGTGGTAATTTATTATCCAGGAGTAGGAAAAATATGTATATGGATATTGAAATACGGATATTGATAGATATAGATATTAATATCTAGACTTACACCAAAAGGGCTTCATTTCTGTAAAAAGAATAATAGTATATGTTTACGTATGTGTCCATATAAATATTATGTAGTGATCCTTAACATATTGCTAGAAGTGAAGAATAAAAAGTCATAAATTTATAGAATGAGGGATTACATTGTTAGATTACTAAAATGACCAGAATAAGCCTCCTTTAGAAGATGATCACCAATACCAGTTGAGTGATATGTAATTTGAATTACTAAACAGGGCTTTTTTTTTTTTTAACTGAGTTTTAATGAAAGAGCTCATTCTATGTCTGTATTTTTGTAAATTCTTTTTTTTCATTCTGTCTTCTCCCTCAAATATAGTCATACACATACATACACATCATCTCTCCCACACACACATACACTAATTTAACCTTCAAAGTGGGAGATATTATTATTATTCTCTCCAATTTTTTTTCAGTCACAGAGCTGAATCACAGATATTTAGGATAATTGCCTGAGATCACAGAACATGGAATAGCTGAGATTTAAAGCCATTTGAATACCATATGGTTTCACTCCCATGTGGAAGTTAGGAAACAAAACAAACAAGCAAAGGAAAAAAGAGTGAGAAAGAGAGGCAATCCAAAAAACAGACTCTTGACTATAGAGAACAAACTCATGGTTACCAGAGGGGAGGTGGTTGGGGGCATGGGTGAAACAGGTGATGGAGATTAAAGAGAGCTTTTGTCATGATGAGCACTGACTGGGTGATGGACAGAATTATTGAATCACTATATTGTTCACCTGAAACTAATATTATACTGTTTGTTAACTAATGGAAATTTAAATAAAAAGAAAACAAAAAGCAAAATAAAGCCAAACATTTTAGTTTCAAAGTAAAACAAATCCTTATTATTCATATAAAACTATTTTTACCTTCTGGGGTTTTTTTGTTTGTTTGTTTATTTTTTGTTTTTTTGTTTTAAGATTTTATTTATTTATTTGAGAGAGAGAGAGAGAGCACAATTAGGGTTAGGGTCAGATGGAGAAGCAGACTCCCTGCTGAGCAGGAAGCCCAATGTGGGACTTGATCCCAGGACTCTGGGATCATGACCTGAGCCGAAGGCAGCTCCTTAATAACTGAACCACCCAGGTGCTCCTATTTTTACCTTCTGAATAAACATTTAAAATGTTGAGGAATTTGAAATTCTAACGCATTTAATAAGGTAAATGATGAAGGTGAGTAAAATTGTTTTACTGTAAAATTACATGTAAAGAGTATGATTTTCTTGACTCCCTTTTAAATTCATACTAACTGCAAATGATAACTGATCCTCTGGCCCAGTGCTGTCTCTCTGGGTTTAGACATAGGAAAACCCACAATCAAAGTCTTGACTGGAAGATAAAAGAGCAGAGAATAGATCATTGTTGGCATAACACTTGATCTATACTTAATTTAATGGGCCAAATAAGATTTTTTCAAAATTTGCTATGTCCCTCAAAGAAACTTAATTCCCAAAGAGCGCCCCTCATTGTTAAGTGCTTTCAACAGAATTTAATGTTTCCTGAAATCCATTGAATGAAAGCATAAAGACCAACTGTGCTTCTCCAATAAAGTCTTTTCCCTACATTGGGGTTGTTTGAAACTGAACCACATATAATACCAGATGGTATAGTGGTGAATATGGAAAGATAAATGAAAATCATCTGTTATAAGATCATTTAAAAGCTCTTATATGACAAGGCACAAAAGATCATTGTCTCTCATATACAACATGTGGGAGAGGAGTGGGAGAGTTCGCTCTCCCATTCTCTCAGTTTATTTTTTATTTTATTTTATTTTTTTTAAAGATTTTATTTTATGCCAGGGCTCTATCCTCCGTATTTCTGGATACAAGTGAAGGAATTTCTGCATACAATTTTCACAGAGGATATGGTAGGTTTTTTGAAAAGATTCCATGATACAATACATTTGGAAGTCTTTGTTCTCAATTGTCTTCATTATTTCTTTTGTGCTTAATCAGGGCCTTTCTTGTGTTGCGTATTTTCTCCTTCATATGTATCTTAAGCCTGAGTCTTCTCAAATTATTTACTAAATGAATGAAATCACATACTGGGAAAAATTAAATTCAAAGCAACACTTTAGAAATCAGAAGGCTCATCAGAGAACACGATTAATTAACTCTTTCATGCCACAGGTTACCTTGTCACTGTCGAAGTGCTCCAAATCGCATAATATCGACTCATTTTCAGAATCAGAGAAGCCTCAGTAAATTGAAAAGGAACCAACTTGATGATGATGAAGTACAGCACTAAAAAATGATGGAATGTTAAAACGCTCGAGGACCGTTTTTTTTTCTCTTTTTTTAAAAGACTTTATTTGTCTATTTGACAGACCGAGATCACAAGTAGGCAAAGAGGCAGAGAAAGAGAGAGAGGAGGAAGCAGGCTTCCTGCTGAGCAGAGAGCCCGAGGTGGGGCTCCATCCCAGGACCCTGGGATCATGACCTGAGCCCAAGGCAGAGGCTTTAACCCACCTAGCCACCCAGGTGCCCCGAGGACAGTTTTTGTTTTATTCCAAATACACAAAAAAAGGAGTTTAAAGTGAAAATTTAAGGTGTTTAGATTTACACCTGACATCACCTTTGTTTCAGAAGAGGCCATTGTACGCTATATTGTTTAAGACATTCTGTGCAAAAATGTATTGT
Organism: Mustela putorius furo; assembly: GCF_011764305.1. Taxonomy (NCBI): domain Eukaryota; kingdom Metazoa; phylum Chordata; class Mammalia; order Carnivora; family Mustelidae; genus Mustela; species Mustela putorius. The sequence goes on from NW_025421305.1 coordinate 5,877,182, forward strand.
TTATGCCTTTTAAGTCTGTTTTTGCTACGCATCGTGTTTTGGGGTTTGATGCTTTCTGAGGATAGGTGCTGTCTCCTTCAACAATTTTAAAGCTTCCTAAGGACAGGGAAAATGGTCCATTCATTTGTGATTATTTCCTGCACCCTGCACAGGGCTTTGCCTACAGAGAACCTTAATCATTAAGTATGTATCTGTTAGTAGCTGGCTTGAACTTCTCTCCTACATTTATTTGAATTTGATTTTGTAGACTCAAAATCTCTGATAACTTACCTAGCCCCTTCACGTTTCATGAAATTTCCTTTCTTAGTACACAGTTTCATAAGCTAAGGATGAGAAAGCCTTCAAGTTAAACCAGCAAAAGGTATGAACACTCGAATCCTCCCACTCTGCACTCTCGCACTTCTGGAGAAATGCTTCTAATCTAAGCTTCTCCAGCAGAGCCCTGGACTCATGTCCAACACGAGGAATACACACTCACCTAGACTATAATGCTCTGTAGTTACTGTGAATTTATTTCAAGGCCAGACAATTGCTATTGCTGCAGATAAAAAGGTGCCCAACTTACCCGACAAAAACCTTCTGATTTAGTGTAAAGAATATATTTATATTACTGACAAAAAAAATAATATCCAGTAACACATCATTTTAACTTGTTTTCTTTTAATATTTTTATTTCAAAATTACAGATAAGGGAATGACCACTCTTGAATAATTGCCAGGTTAGAAAAATTTTAAACATATCATTACCTGTTTCTACTTTATTTAAATTAGAAGTACCCTGACCCTTAAGAGAGAGGAGTGCAAGATGAATGTCATGCTGCTTTTCTAGAACCAGATGCAAACCTCTAAACCATAATACCAAGAAGAAAGCTGTTTTATAAAAAGTTTCGGTGGGGCATACCAAAGTAACACTTAGCCTTCTGAAATTACAAGGATGAATGGGACAAATTTGCATTTCATACAAGAGACAAGAAAAAGCAGGGCTTTCAGTTGTCTTTTATTCTTCCTACTTTACCCTGAGATAGGCTAGCACTTTATTTATGTACTTCTTTATTTTTTTTTTCAGAACTGAAATACAGCACTAGGAATAAAAGTAAAAAAAAAAAAAAAGCAATCAATGAATTTTATCATAAGGGAGAATTATTTCTGTTTTCTAGAACTTTCAAAAAAGTTAGTTAATATTTACAGCAGTAGTTTAATGAATTATAGATAACAATATACCAGCGTGTTAAGGGACAAGAACTACCAGATTAGGAGGAAAAAGTTCAAGATGAAGCTGCGTTATAAATCAGATAAATAAACTGAAAGGTAAGTATTCAAGAAATTTACAGTGTTTTCTTCAATCCCTGAAAAAGAAAGAAAGAAAGAAAGAAAGAAAGAAAGAAAGAAAGAAAGAATTTTAATACTCCCGTTATTTTCTGGACTAAGTACCAGCCAATCTCTTCTCTAATATAGCTCTAATAAAATTATTCCTTCCTAAAAATTTTATTTCCATCAAATTAAATATATTCTATCCTTTCTGCTGCAGAGAATCATTGACATCACCCTCAGATTATAAAAGAACTAAGTTATGCTTCTCAAATTTTCACCAAACACTTATTTTTCTCTTACTGGAATTGTAAACCCAAATGAGTTATAGGAAAAAAAAAATTCAGTACTTACAATATTTTGGCAGACCAACATTGCTAGGACACATAATTTTACCAGTTGGGCCAAACACTGCATCATTCTCACCTTGCTCTGTGCAGCTTTGAATAAATTTTCCTGTCTCATCTGTGTGCTTTTATCCATGATCTAGACTGAACTCCTGAATCTCTCCTTCTTTCTTAATTTACATCTGCCTCCTACCTCACCTTTTGACTCTCTCCACTACGCAGGAAATCTGATAGTAAATCATTTAGTATCCCTTTGGCTGACTTTCAAAGAAGTCTTAAGGAGTCAGGTGAAGATAGATAGCAATAGATGAGGAAATAAGAAGATTGTAATAATGTATGATTTTAAAAAATAAGATAATATTTGAACATAAAATGGGCTGTGGACTACGTAAACCATGAATTGATATTTTCCCTATAATTTACCTGTGTTTATTTGCAGGTTGGCAGAAACTTCATTATAAAAATGTAGGTTTTATTCTTAATTATTTGGTGTAATGTTTTATGTAAACATTAAAATTTATACCTAATTTATTTGATGCATAGTATTAATTTGTACAAGAAACATAAAAATATCAAAGCTAAAAATTTGTATATCATAGTTAATTGATTTTTTCTGCAACTTACCTATACCTCTTTAATTGAATAATCTAAATATTACACCTTCATACAATATTTTAAGACTAAAATCGAGATTTCATTTCACCTCTTTCTCTTACTTCAACATACTCTCACAAGCCTATTTCCCAACCTGTGGAATAAGCAAGATAAGATGACAGTTCCCTCTGGAGTGTATCAAAACACACCAGAGCAATAAAAACTCTGATAGCAAAGATTAAGGTTTCTGACCCCAATTGTGGCATCTCAGCTTTTTAGAGAGCCACTAGAGAATGGCTTTGAACCTGCCCTCACTATTTGACTCTCTCTCCTCAGTGCACAGGGCATTCCACAAACATTTTGAAACTAAGAAATCTCTTTCAGAATGGAGCTCCAGGGATGATTTAAATCTTTTAACTCACTGGCAAATTTCTCCATCCTGGAAGATTAACTGACCATTCAGTTGACAAACTTTTGAAGACTTGAGGGAAAGTAATAGATGGCCCCATGGAGCACATAGGGACATCTATTAAAGGGACAAATGTTCAGTCTTGTTTAAAAGAGGTTACAACTGAATTATGGAAATAAATGATACACACAATCAGAATAGATATGATCATCTTAAGAATTAACTGACTGATGACATAGGTAACTCTTTCCTATTGAGTTTAAGACATTAACTTAGGCACAAAGATGGATTAGGCCCAGAGCTTTGCCAAATGGATCCTTGCACTAGAAATAAGAGATCTGGATGATCATAGATAGGACAGAGTCAATAGTAAGTGGCATAAAAATGGTACAAGGGGTGCCTGGCTGGCTCATTCAGTAGAGCATGTAACTCTTGATTTCAGGGTCATGAATTCAAACCCCATGTTGGGCGTAAAGCTTAGTTAAAAATATATATAATATATATATATAAAATAATGAAAATTATATATATATTAAAATTATATATATGTGTGTGTGTGTGTATATATCTATATTGTGTATATATACATACATACACAAATATCCATCATGGGAGATCACAAGAAAGAAAAATCAAGTAAGGCTTCCTAGAAAGAGCAGAATTTGAGCAAGGTTTGAAGAACTGAAAGAACTTAGTTTATGGGTTATTTATGGGATATGGGTAAAGAAAAGACCATCCCCAAAGAGAAAAACAAACTGTGGCAGGGATAAAAAGAGCTTGAGTGCCAAGAGTTTTATTTCAATTCTGCAGAACAGGATTTCCAAAACTATTATGTAGAAGAACAATCAAGGTCTATTGAGATAAAAATGAATACTCCATTAGAAATAAATAAAGGATTCCCTGAAGAATTGCATTTTGAATGATCAAATACTCTGTAGATCAAAAGATCAATAGGGCTAGTGGTCATGGTGTAGAAACTATTATTCTGACCACTACCACCCCTGACACAGTTGCACTGTTACACAGAAGCTGAAACCAGTGGGCTGTGGGGATGAGGTGTTGCCAGGTTATGAGGAAGAAAGAAGCCTAATTGATGCTGTATCTTGGAAAGGTAACCAGCAGCATTTCAAATAAAAACAGCAGAGATTGGGTGATTTTTTCTTTTTTCTAAAATAGAGGCTGGATTGTGTCAATTCTCTGATTAATACTTCGCAGTGGCTTCTCAACTTCTCAGAGTAAAACCCAAAATCCTTATTCTGACCTCTAAGGCTCTAGGTCTAGCCCCTACTCTGTCTAGGTCTAGTCCTTACTGTCTCCTGATCTCCTGTTTTTTGTTTTTGTTTTTGTTTTTATTTTTATCTCTCTCTCTCTCTCACCACCTCTCTGTCATTCTCTGTCTCTGTCTCTTTCTATCAAAACTTCTGCTCCACCCACACTGCTCTTTCAACACCCAGAGCACACTTACACCCTTCCCTGCTATTCCTGTTCCAGAGAACACTGGCTCCCAGATTTATGCATGGCTCACTATCTCACTTCCCTCGAGTGTCTGCTCTAATTCCCTTTAACTTTATTATAAATAGCCACTCCATGATAACTTTCATCTAACTTTCAATCCTCCTTCCCTGCTTGATTTGTATTTAGCAGTCTTATCATCCTAGATATATATTCTGCATCCATATTTGTTTAGGTGCTTGCTGTGTCTCCTCCACGAGACAGGCTGCCGGCAGAAAAAAAAGAGACAGCGGAACTTCTGTATCTCCTGTACCTGGAATAGTGCCAGGTATGGGGTAGGTACACCATACATAAGTCTGGAAAGATGTAAATGGACAGGAAACTAGGGGTATGGAGAGACTGCTTAGAAAATATTTGGTAATGGTGAATGTGAAAGAAAATAAGGGCTAAACTTTGGTGGGAATAGAGTAGATTAGTAGGAAAGATTAATACTTAACTACAAATTATTTCAGGCATGGATCATGATGGAAAGGGATGGGCGGTGGAGGCAGATGGTCTCTGGTTCAGATCCCAGACTCCCAACTTAGAGGTTGTGGGGCCATGTGTAAAATGCTTCATCTCTCCACACCTCAATTTTCTCCCCAGTGCGAAAGGGAAAACACCCTCTTTTTGGATTGCTATAGGTTATGGAGAAGTCAAATGCTTAGAGTATGGCCTTGGCGCTAGCAGGAGAGTGATGCATCTTTCAACATATTTTAAAAATAGGATTAGATATTTTATCTGTGTTGAACCTCCACACAGAGATTTTAAGTTGTGCAAAGTAATGCATACCCTTTATAACTTTTCTATCGTCCAATGTTCTTAGTATGGCCCTCAGGTATTTTTCACAGGATACCAAAAATAAAGCTATCATGAAAACTCCTATTTCTTGAACACACGTGATCTGATTTTATACTGACCAAACATTATGAAGTGTATGTACATCTAATATCTTTAACATATTAGAAGACATGTTCAGAGTGGTAAAGTAATCTGTCCATGGTCACACAGCATATAAACAAAGGAACTGAGATTCAAATTCAAATCTTTTTGGAAAACAAATTCATCCCCTGCTATTCTCATATACCTATTATGGTGTTTTGTGGTTCCTGAATTGACAACATTTTCCCCAGGGTGAGATACATCTATGTTTTATAATAACTTTTCAAAACTATAGTTGCTCTTTGCTTACCACATTTCACACCACATCCCTAAAATGGTTATTCATGTTGCCTCTTTCTTTGCAGACTTCTAATGACTCCCTACTACACTTTGATCCAAAAATAAATGTTAGATTATGACCTTTGAATGTTTACTCCAAATTGTCATTTCTCCTTCTTATTTACCATCTAAGTTTATGACCCTTGGCGGGTAGCTCTACAAACGTTTCCGCAGTTCAGAACCAGTGGGTCTCAAACTGCAGGAGTGGGGGCTTAACTAAAGGAGCATAAATTAACATAACTTGGAGAACTTTTTTTTTTTTTTTCCCAAATTTCCACCCTATTTCTTAACAGACATTCCCAGGTATGGGGCTCCAAGCATGAGAATTTTGGAAAGCTCTCCAGTACTCAGATACACATGCATGGTGCCTCTCAGGGCTGAAAGGGACCACCCAGGAGAGTGAGGTATAATACCTATGTGATGGTAGCATGGCTACAAATTCTGTCCTCTTTCACTTGGCAAGAGAGAAACAGAAGAGAGAAAGGAAACAAAGCTCTCACCTGTGAGAGTTAAAGATTCATTAGTGGATGCCACAGAACCAGACTCAAGTCTAAAAGGACAATTGTATATGCATATGTATCATTTTGCTCAAGGTCAGGAGGGGTGATCATTTTCTAGGAAATAGCATGAGAAAAATACATATAGCTTGAGATAACTATTACATAAAGGACAGGGAAAAAAATTGGTGTGACTGAAAAGGGACAACACAGTATTAATCTATATAGGGATGTTGGTAACAAAGATCATTTTCCTGCCATTATTATTTCTAGTTCAGATTTAACATTATGGGATTTGAGGCTTGATGATTCTCACATTTTAAATGTTTACAAGCTAAAACAGTTTAAAGAAATTCACACAATACTCATGGTATAGTGTATTGATTCCTGTCTCAATGAAAGGTGCAACTTTCTACTACCTTGTTGCACAAAGCTAATCTTTCTTGTCTTTCGATCTTTCTGTGTTTTGTCTGTCTGACTTGGTCCCCCATCACCTGGTTCACTACAAAATTCAGCAAGGACTTCATTTCTTCAGTAATCTGCTCCTGATCTCTGGAGCTTGGGTTAAAAAATCTTTTATACTCTAGCGATGACTGGGCGGCTCAGTCAGTTAAGCTGCTGCTTTTGGCCCTGGTCATGATCCCAGGGTGTTGGGATCAAGCTCTGCAAGCTCCTGCTGAGCAAGGAGCCCACTTCTCTCTCTGCCTCTGCCTGCTTGTGTGCTCTCTCTCTCTCTTTCTCTGACAAATAAAATCTTTAAAAAAACACTTATACTCTAATAGCATCACATTATTTTACCTCCATTATACTAATAGTATGTTGTATATTATAGTGCAATTGCTAGTTCCCTTATGTGTCTCAGACATTAAGGGATACCCTACTTGAAATGTAAGACATTGGTTTCATTAAATTTGAATCACTTATTTTACTACTCAATACATAGTAGTTTCAATGGCAGGTATCAGTTTTGAGGAAAGCTCAGTATCCATAGTTTAAGAATCAAACCTAAAAAAAATTGTTGCCATAAGTTAAAGATAATGGAACTCTTGCTGAAGGAAAAATGGGCGAAATTGGTCCCACGAAGTTAAATGGAAGAGTGAGAGAGATGTCTCTCCTCTGCAGCGATCTGCTTTGATAAAGGAGTTAGGAATATTCTTGAAAATATTTTTTAGATACATAAGAAATAGTGTATACAAATAAAATTTTAATGTTCATTCTCAATTTCTACTTAGATGTATTTTAATGTTAGCTTTTTTCCAAGGAACTAAATGTTTTTTTTTTTCTTTGCTTATCATAAAACGTACATATTCATTTAAATTTATTCAATGTTTATTAAAAAAATATTATGCAGATTGATTGTGAGAGCACTCGTCCTCAGATGAACAATTCTTCCACGTTACAAGAGGATCCAGAAACTCCATGAAATGAATTTATACAGATTATTTGAGATAAAATTTGTCTCAAAAAGTAAAATACATTTTTTCATTTCGTTTAGGAAATAAAGCAAGATGAATGAGCCCCTTGCCATATATCAGCCTGAGTGTCTTTGAAGGGTGTTGTGCAAGTTACACACAATGTATTGCTATCATCAGGCTTAGTGTTTACTTCTTTTTTTTTTTTTTAAAGATTTTACTTATTTATTTGACAGACAGAGATCACAAGTAGGCAGAGAGGCAGGCAGAGAGAGAGAGGAAGAGAAGCAGGCTTCCCGCTGAGCGGAGAGCCTGATGGTGGGGTTCCAACCCTGGACCCTGGGATCATGGCCTGAGCCAAAGGCAGAGACTTTAACCCACTGAGCCACCCAGGCATCCTCTTAGTGTTTCCTTCTTAACATTCTTCTCTCTGAAGAGTTTTAGTCCCCCATTTAATATTATTATTATAACCTGTTAAAGCACATGGATGTGGGATTAACTGTCTTATTATGACATCTAATTTGATATGTAGAAGTTAAATAAACTTTTACTTATTTTATCAGTGAAAAAGAGGTATAATAAAAAGCCTTTCCAGCCACCGAGCCCATCTCCAAGGAAATACTGTGGATTAGTACTCACTTGGTTAAAGTCAATTACAGGGGCCGCAGTTCATATGCAGGAAAGTGCCAAGCTCTAATAAAGGCACTTCCTAGGTATGATAATTATAAAATTAGATGAAAACATTTATTAGGTTCACAGCAAAATCCTTTATGAAACAGAAGATACTGGGACTGAAACACAGCCAGATTTGGTAACAGCATGCAAACAACCTTCAGAGTCAAAAATCATTCAAAAATGTCTAATCCCATAACTGTATCAAAGCTGGCAGGTGTTCACTACACAGAACATTAATTTGGGAGATTTAGAGGGGATTTTAAAGATAACCTTCTGTGCCAAATATGTTAAGAGCAATGTGTCTCAGGATAAAAATACTGAATATTTCATAATCTATAAAGGATGAAGACACAAAATGTGAGGGAGAGGATATTTTCAACCCCAGCGTAAATGATACAGTTTTCATTAGGCTTCTCTGTTTATGACGGTGGGATGGAATCAGTGCAAGAGCATGCAAATAAAATCAGAATTGTTTCAGTTTGGATCTAATAAAAGCACAGTAATCAGGAGGATGGCTCACAATCTGAAGGTATTTCTCACACAACAGCAAAAACATGGTCCTGAGAAGTAGTAATGAATACTTTGATAAGATTTTGAAGGGCAGTGTTGGTAATATTCTCTGTTCATGCACAGTTTCTCAGCACTGCAGTAAGCTGAGTCCTGTCCTAGCAAATTTCCCAGTGCCATGCAAGCCACTTTAAGGATCTTATGTGAAGCCTCCCACACTTACCTTCTCTTCCAGTGAGTTCTGAATCACTACCTTAATCAACTAAACTTCAGCAAGGGAAGAGGTTTACAGAAGAGTGAGAATATATACAGAGCAAGACTAAATGACCAAAATGCATGTGATCTCACAAAGTGTCAAAAGTGACATTAATCTAATTTAAAGTTATAAGATTTTGTGGATTGGGAGTAACGATTTTCTAAAGTTATATTATCCTTTAATATGTATTATTAGTTACATGAGGTTGAAAACACCAGATTAAAAATATCACACAAGGCACGCCTGGGTGACTCAGTGGGTTAAGCCTCTGTCTTTGGCTTCGGACATGATCTCAGGGTCCTGGGATCCAGCTCCACATTGGGCTTTCTGCTCTGCAGGGAGCCTGCTTCCCCCTCCCCCTTGCCTGCCTCTCTGCCTACTTGTGATCTCTCTCTGTCAAATAAATAAATAAAACCTAAAAACAAAAAAAAAAGGAATTCTTTAAAAAAATAAAAAAAGTCATACAAGAAACCTGCTGAAGGAAGACCTAGGGACAATATAGCATTGATTAGAAATTCAAGGAAAAGGAACTAATAGTTTAGAAAATATGTTATCAAATGTGGACAAAATATACTCTCATCAGAAAGACACTAGAAAGAACATTATTAAACAAATCAAAGAAATTGATAGAGAAGGTATACATGTGTCTTTAGTATTTCCTAATCTTATAATAGACCAAGGTAAGTAAGTGTATCCAAAAAAAAAGAAATATTTTTTATTTAATTACATTAATGTGGATTCACTTCTGTGATATACAATCAATCATACACAACAGCTTTCTATGTCAGCTTTACTTTCTTCCTTTAGAGCCTACAAACTCTGATCAATTTCTTCAACCACGTCTTTGTTAATATTTTCAATTTCCATTTTGGAACCCACCTAACAAACCAAAGCTGAAGCAATCCAACAGACTGATTTCTTTGTTCCTATACCTGGGCAGTAGAATCCAACTGGAGAAAAATCACAAAATCCTCAGAAAATTGCCTCTATAAATTAATGTTCTCTCAGCTCAATAGGGCCATTTACCCTGCTCACCAGTTCTCTGTTCTGATAAGGTTTTTCTCCATTTTCCATAGTATCTGATCAAACCATTTCTTATCTCCTCAACCGCCCTACCCTAATACCTTCCCACTCATTCTCAGCAGAAAATCTTGTCTCCCACTTCAAAGAAAAATAGAAACACTCAGATAAGAACTCTTTCAAATTCCCGACACCCCATCTGCAAAAGTGATGGTGAATTATAACCAACTTCTTTCTCTCGTTATGATAGTAAATGTCTCATTTGACTGAAACTAACTCCTCCACTTGTTCTCTGGATCCCATAAATGTTACTTCAAGAATTTCCTTCCAGTTATTAGAGCTTATCCTATTCCCCCATAAGTTTTCTCTTTATCTATTGCAATTTTGAAAACTCCTCATGTCTTTTCCATTTGTTTTTATACTTCAAGCCTCCTGCAGTTTTCTTTCCCTCTCTACTCCCTGGCATTGCCAAGCTTTTTGAAAAAGACATCCAAATCCTTATATCTGCTTCCTCTTTTCTCGTTTACTGTTCAGATCATGGCAATATCAACGTTATCTTTTAGTCGTCCACTGAATGAGCTTTCGGGAAGGATAGTACTGAATTTTTGTTGCTATATGCAATGAGTTCTGAGTTTTTATCTGTCTGTCTCCAGGGAGTGTTTAATATTGTAAACCATAACCTCCTCCTTGAACCCAAAATTTCTTTAGCTTTCTCAATGTTAAACTCTTCTGGTTCTTCTCCCACCACCCTCCTTGATGGCTCCTTCTTAGCCTCCTTGCGGAGTTGCCTTGATGAACTCATCTATGTAAAGAACATTCTAACCTGTGTGCTGTTGGTCCACCTTGACAGAGTCTCTATGGCACCAGTCACTCATCCCGGTCACCTGACTCACTTGTAACATAGCATTCTGTATGCTTCCCTATGGGGGGAAAAATGAAAGTGGAATGTCTAGATTCATTTCCAATCGGGAATCTTCATTTCATTATCTACCACAAAACATATTTATATGCAAGTCTGGAAGCCTGAGATTCGTCTGGCAATACGACTAGGGAGATATTTTCCGGTGTTTATCTTGTCTTTGTAAGGTTTGAGTGATAAGCAAAAACTTAAATAATGAAGGCAAAAGTTTAAAATACAAGAAAATGCAGGAGAATGACTTCACAATCTTTTGTCAGAGAAGATAATTGGAAGATCAGTTTCAAACTAAGAACACATATTTAAACACCTGTAACTGGAAGAAGATTGGTATCCAGAATTTATAAATAAACTTTTTGAATAAATAAGCAAAAGAGACCTATCAGGCAAAACAAAACAAAACAAAACAAAACAAAAAACCAGGCATTTCATAAAAAAGACAGTGTAAGTTGCAGTTGAAGTTTTTGAAGGATGGGAGAGGTCTCTGGAGGTGGAATGATCCCTCAAAACACCCATTTATAATCCCTGAGACCTTGGAGATACTAACTCACATGGCAAAGGGACTTTGCTGGTGTGATTAATCAAAAGGTCTGGAGATCAAACATTATTCTTCGGGTGGAATTAATGTAATCAGAGTCTTTAACAGTGGAAGAGGGAATCAGAAGGGATAGTCAGAGGAAGGTATGAAGAAAGGGAGAGATCCAGGTGTGTTGGCCTAAAGACGGAACTCAGAGGTATGAGCAAATCAATGAATGCAGCCTCTAGAGGCTGGAAAAGGTAAGGGGACAGATTCTCCCCTTCAAGCCTCCAGGAGAAGGGAAATCCCAACAACATCCTGATTTTAGTCCAGTTAAGTCCCAGTTGAGATGGCTGACATTCAGAGCTTGCAGACAATAAAGTGGAATGGTTTTAAGCTAGAAGGTTTGTGGTCGTTTATTATAGCAGCAAAGGAAACATCCATCTCTTCAATTCTAAATTACATTGGGATGCTGTCTGACTTGATTTTTGAGATACTCTAAAATACATGAATATTATAAAACTTAAAAATCAAGCAAGCAATCAATTACATTGGGGAGCTGCTGGAAAGCCAGAGAATGGAAATGAGAGCAAAGGCTTCTACAACCACCTTCTCTTCTGCCACCACTTAGTTTGTGCTTAGCTGGGTAGACATTTTGCAAAAATTAGCTGCATATATTCTGTATTTAAATCCAGCAAATAAATTCATGGGACCAGACACGTTATTTCCGGCTGACAAATAAGGAAACTCTGAGAAGTTAAGAGAATTATCAATTGTTAAAAGCCACACTGCTGATTAATTTGTATGAGACTAAAATCATTTAATAATAAAAATAAATTTTATTTATGAGATCACTAGAGATACAATATGTGCTTAATCAGTAATCCAATTATCTATAATAAATGTATACATTATTGTACATATATTATGTGCTATAATTAATATAGCGATGAGTATAGTCATACATATAAACATATAATTTTATTGAAGGACTCCTATCTGTTGAGTCGACATTTACATAAAACATTAATCACAGGGATGCCTGGGTGGCTCAGTAGGTTAAGCCTCTGCCTTCAACTCAGCTCATGGTCTCAGGGTCCTGGAATCGAGCCCCGCATAAGGCTCTCGGCTCAGCGGGGAGCGGATCTCCCCCTCCCTCTGCCTACCTCTGCCCACTTGTGATCTCTCTCTATCTCTCTCTCTGTCAAATAAAATATTTTAAAAATTAATCACAGGTAAAAATTCCTCAAAATGTACCACGGATCCTAAGAAATGCTAACAATTATATCTATAGGACTAGTCTTTAGACTAAAACCATAGGGATAAAAGAAAAAGAGCCATTTGTGAATCGTTCTTACTCAACTTATTTTAGACAAGTATTGAATTATATGTGAATATCAGCTTAATAATTTGCTCTAAATTTCACTGAACTAGAACACTATGGAGAAGGGAGTGTGATTCAGGTATCTGAAATATATGTCTCATGTTCACGTCAGACTGAATCACTATACTATTTTTACCTGGATCCCCACTAAAGTGAAATTTTACTGAAGTAACAGAAGAAGGGAAATAAGACTGAGTGCCTTGGAGGCAGGTAGGAGGGAGGGAGGGAGAGAGAGAGAGGAAGAGAGTAAGAGAGAAAGCCTAGGAAGATGAGTTTGGAATAAGGGAGGAAAAACATGGCAAACTTGAGGAGAAAAAAGTGAAGCTACTGACAATTATTCCTCTATTGCAGCATTTATTTTTTTCAGGTTTATAAATATGTCAAATCAAGCACTGAGGAAAATTGTTTACAAATGCAGAACTCTAAAAAAAATAAGATCAAAAGAAGATCAAAGACAGCATTAAAAAGATTAAGTTTAAAATGGTGGATGGAGATCAGCTTTCCATTTCACTGTTATTTAGTCAATTGAGATCCAATTTCAACCATACACAGAAACATGAATTGATTTTAATGGCATGTGTGGAAAAAAAAAATTGCCTCAAATACTCTAACAAAAAGATTCCAAGAAAGCAGATATGCCTATAATGGTTTTTTGCTCTGTGCCTTAAAACTGGAAATGTATAGTGAAAGAGAAAGTATACAAAGAAAGAAAAGTCAGGTTGGCACTCAGACTAAAGTGAGTGCAAAGATCCCTCTGTAACTTCAAGCCTTAACTTTGAGCTCATCAGTTGTCAGTTTAAAACGCACATGATTAAATCTTGTTTCTACAGATAACACCTGTCAGAAACAAAAATGATGAATTCACCTGAAAGATACAGGTGAAGTTTAATAATAACCATGCAAAATGTATGTTTGCTTGTATTTGCTTCTAAAGAAGCTGGCAAATAGTTATAAACTTTTACAAAAATAGAGTTGAGCTAAATTCAACACATCTTCAGCTTTATAAAAGTTCACATACTCCGTGTTTACTCACCTATTCTAAACTTGTTTTTTTTCCTTGCATATGCTTGACCGAGTGCTTATGAATTTTTAAGCAGTTGGGATCAAATAAACATTGAAAAGTAAATAAAGGCATTTCTAATACTATCAAGGTGTTATGGTGGATTTGCACCCCAGCAAAAATCCATGAAGGAAAGTGTATTTTCATCAAACAAGACCCGTTCACAATCCTACTCTTCTTTAGAAGCTTACATTCTATAATTGAAGGCTAGAACTTTCCTCTTGTTGATTTCATAGTATTGTATAATGGAAGTTAGTCTATCTATTAATGTTCCTGGATATTAATACTCCAAAACACTTCTAAGTATAGAACACGATATTTGGATGTTGCTGTTTTGGCACAGTGACAACTTGCCTTGGAATTATTCTGTTCAGATCAGACCTTGAAAAATTAAATTTTTTACTTTTTTTTTCCTTAAGTTGCCATGTCATATACATAACAGACATCCTCACTGCATTTCTGAGTCTCCCCTAACTACATGTTTGTCATGTCCCTAACTCAGAACCACTGGAATCAAGGATACAATGAGAATCCCTGATTGCATATAGTGTGGAGAGAGGCTGGCCAAGGGTTTGAGAAGCAGCAGAGTGTAAAATATAGGGCAAGACTCGGAGACACCATGAAGTTTAGGGATGCGGAGTTTTTATCTCATGTAATTCATAAGAAGTTTCTTTACATTTTTTTTTTAACCAGCCATTTTGTTACAGCTGTATCAAAACAGCTGCTTCTGTTAGAGCCCGTCAGAAAACAGATGGTACCCTCAAAAGGTAATTAAGGAGAGTTAAAGGAAGGAGCTTTCACACATATTTAGGCAGGGTTAAGGGAAAGACTTGGCCTGCTGGAACATTCTACAAGAAGCAGTCATGTGAAGCTGTGACCACTACAGCGCTGAACCCAGAGAGTATAGCTACAGCTGAGTTCTGAATCCATCTAGTTATTAAAGGTAAGGGAACTCATTGGAATCTATGGGTAAAGGATACTTCCAGGTGCAAAGAAAGTAGTGGAGAGCAATGGAAGGGGGATCTGGAATGGAAAACAAGAATAGCCAAAAGCACAGTTCTTCATTTTGCCCCTCAGGATACACATTTCTTTTTCTGTATATCAGTGATCATGTTATACCTCGTTGGCGTCAATGGAATCCCAATCCTACTGAAAACCTAAATTGAAACAGTGGCTGCCATCAGTATTCTGTTTTATATGATAGGAACAGGGGGAAAGCAGGCAGAGTGAGAGGAGATACACATATTTTGTGGAAAACACTGATGATCTTTTTATTAAAAAATGGTTGGTGCTCTCATCCTTGTTTTTATTTGTTTATTTTTCAAATTTGTAAAATCAGATAATACCAGCCTCACAATGAGCTTTTTGGATGCCATCATAGCGTCATGGCCCATGGTCCAGCATTCAGGCTCTGTTGAAGCCCCATTACAAGCATGGAGCTGCTTTTTCAAGCATGGAATAGTATCTCCTGAGGAGGAAATGGCTTTATTCCAAAGCCCAAGATGTCTGTACTGTGGTTACCATACTGAGACTTGTCAGAGGCTCCTGCAATACCCATATATTCCAGAAATTTCCAGTATATAAAATTCAAGTGACAGGCCAGTTTTCCTGCAGCTTAGATTTGCTGAAGAAGGACGTTACACAGATACTTTCTGTATTTTTTCAAGAACAATATAAGTGTGTTCTCTTAGCGATTGTAACATCTCCTATATTCCAGGAAATATATTATTTTCATCAGAAAATGTTACCAGATCGTTTTAAGATTTTTTTTCTACAAACCCTAAAGAGGGCTTTTTTTTTTCCTTTACTTCCACCTCTATCCCTCTCTACCCCAACCTTCATTTTTTTTAAATTATTTTCCCAACTCCTTCCTGCAAAGAGGCACTCAGCTCATCTCCGTTCAAAACATAGGCAAACTGAAGTCACCGATACAGTTTGTGAAAGAAGAGAGATCTGCTCATTCATGCAAGATAATTATTTCTTTTGCTTTCCTCTCTCAACTTTGAGTGATGATAACTCCAGCGAGGGTGAAAATTGTGCTTCTTCAGGAAGTGACTCTATTTTAGAATGTCATTTTGCATCATGAAGTTCTATACCACAGAATCTTGATAAAGTACTTTGAGAAACTCTTTGTGGAGTAACAATTTCAGCGGAGGTAAATTCACATTAGGTTTTCTGCAACAATTAGAGCAGTATGATTGGCAGGCCTAAGATGATAGGATGTCTATTTTATGCACTGCAGCTTGGATAAAAATGGTTGGATATGCAATAAGGAGAAGTAGGGGTTATGCTGTGGAAACTTACTTCACCAATTTGAATATTTATCTTATTGTAGGCGGCCTAGGAGATTTCAAGTTTAACTCAACATATGGTCTGTAAATTTTAAATTAAATTTATTTTATAAATTTGACACAATAGGAGTTGAGCTCAAATGAAGGATATAAGCATATGGTGGATTTTCCACTAATTGAGAGACTTACACCATGAGAAGTAAGTAGAAGAGGGGTTTAGCAGCTTTAGTTTTATTTTTATGACTATATATAACTGAACAGATTACTTTTATTGTTTGTTAGTTGTTATTCTAAAGCATAGGTGAAAAAGATTTTTTTACTAAAGCACATTCAAGGAAATAACTGTTCCACTAAAACAATTTAGATTTTATATACGTATATATTTTCATATAAAATTATCTGCGTATACGCACTTATGTATTCATAACCACATATATTTCTTCTCGCCCAACAGTTATTCCTCTTTTTTACTGCTTTGTTGAAGTACAAGTGACAAGTAACATTTTAAGATATTTAAGGTGTACAATGTGACGATTTGACATATGTATATACTGTGAGCTATCCTCCTTTAGTAAGACAGCACATTTCCAAATGGTACAAATCTCTAATCTCAGGACATCTTTGGAGAGGCATTTTTCAACTTCCCACACACCTCCCAGTAGCTCTATAATCCTCTCTAGCCCCTGGTCCCATCACTCCACAGAAATCACCCTGAATAAATTCACCATGAGTCTGAATCCCCTAAGTACGCAAATGTTTTTAGTCCTCATATCCTTCCCAGTATGAATCAGTTGACAACTCTTTGTGAAAAGAAGAGTTTTCTTCTTGAAACACTTTTTCTTTAGCTTCCTTGACACTGGACTCTCATGGATTCACTGGTCCCACTTTTCCTTCACTTCTTCTTTTGACTTACTCATATTTAAACAAAGAACACACTTTTCAGACTTGATTCTAACTCATCAATATGATAAATGATTTTTCCTCTTAGCCGCCCACTTTCTACTGTACTGTTCTCAGAAGTGTAGACGTAGCCATTGAGCTGAATGTTTTAGTTGTTGTAAACTAAACATCCAGTAGAATGGTTTAGGGCCAGGAGCATTCCAAACAGCACAAAAATCTTTATGTTTGGTGAAGTGACAGAGCCAGGTAATGTTAGGATTTTTGCCATCCTTTGCCCTAGCCTCTTCGCTTTTGGCCCCATCCAGGCTCCTTCCTGATTTGCGAATACAGCAAGGGCACTGCCTCAAGAAGCTGCTCTGGACAAAACCTACCGGCTTCCACCACACAAAATGTAGACCTCCAAAATAAACAGAGAGTCTAAGAGATTCATTCCCTTTGTGCCTGGACTATTTCCCCGAGTTTTCCTTCCAAATCATGGGGTGTGTAGAATCTACTGAGAAAAGTGGTAACTACGGAGTTACACAAATTTTCTTTTCTCCCCTCATTTTCCATGATTCCTTACTGTGAGAGGAGAGTGAATCCCATTTTCTCTGCTATCATTTTCACTTCTAGCCTAAAGGTTTTAGGGTGTAACACAAACTTTTCTTCTGTTTCCATGGCTGAAATGGGATTTTTCTTGTTTTCTGGGAAAATTACTTTTGGTATTTCAACAAAGACCTTGGGGTAAGAGACCTGGATACCTCTCTTCAAGCAGCTGCTATTTGGGAAATAATACTACACACTAGGATTTTGTTGTTGTTTTTGTTATTGTACAACTTTTGCCAATTTTTTCAGTTGCATCCAGAAGGAAATTAAGGGTCTCTGCAATCAACTGTATGACTCCTTATCATCAGTTCATAAATGTGATTTGCAGGTTTTCTCTTAATACATAAGTATAATCCAGAATGAAACATGTCCCCTCAAATGTTTCAGAAAATGTTTTGAGATCCACAGGAGAAGGAAACTCTAGGATTCCCACATGAAAAAATTCGTAATATTCAATTGGGTATCAGTAGAGCATGTATTCCATAAACAAAGAGAAACAGAAAATATACATTTTAAAAAATACATTTTTAAAAACAATGAGAGTTACCAGAAAAAAGATAAAGTGTATATGTTAAATATATATTTTTGAGAATCCCAATATTTTTATAGATTTTTTTTTATTTTTGAATAAGTGAAATAAAATTATTTCTATGGGGTGCTGATTTCCTTCATTACTGCCTTATCTGGAAGTTATAGAAAAATATGGTTTGATAAGCTGAATCATCTATTCCTATTTCTGAAGATACATTGTAGTTCTAAAGTTTATTACACAGAAGTAAAAAAAAAAAAAATGACTCTCAGGAAAAGAGAAATAGCACATTTTTACAATAGAAAAAAATCACTTTGTGTTGAAAACTGGTATTTCCATTCTAGGGAACTTGAATCCAACTGGCTGTGTGTGAAATAATGAGCCCAAGAGTCAGCAGACTTTTTTTTTTTTTTTCCTCCCCCTAATAGCAAAGGTCACAAGCCTTTGGTTATACATACTGGAGCTGTTCAGACTTGCAGGGTACATGAGCCTCGTTTAAAAAGTCTTTCTGTGTGATAGCTACTGTGTCTCCATTAGTCAGAGTATAGCTTAGCTCAAGGGTGAGGGTAGCACATTCAAATGCTGAATTTAGACAAGAATCTGAAGAAATATAATTTTGTGGGCAATTGCAAAATGACGTTTAGTCATTTCAAGTAACATTTTAGTATGGTTCCACTTCCAGGGTATAGTCATTTTAGACATTAATTAGATACTTTTTTTTTCCAAAATGCTGGGAAAACTAGTTAAATTATATATTTATATAGCCATTAAAATATTATGATAGTTAATTTTATGTGACTGGGTCACAGGATGCACAGATTAAAGATTTTTCTGAGTGTGTCTATGAGGATATTTCTGGATGAGATGAACATTTTAACAGGTGAACTTAGTAACACCTCCTCAGTGTGAATGGGGATATTCCTTCAACACCCCTGCTTGAGATAGGACATCAGTCTTCTGCTTTTGGACTTGGATTAATATCCTTTGTTCCCATAGTCCTCGGGTCTTTGGACTTGAACGAGTATTACACTACTGGCTTTCTTGGACCTCCAGTTTCCAGACAGTAGGTTAGGGGAATTCTCAGCCTCCACAAAAGCAACACTCCATTCATGGGGCCACTGCAGAGATTAGTGCCACCACTGAGGACTTGGAAGATGCAGGGGTGGTGATTCTCACCCATCCTCACTCAGCTCTCCCAATTAGCCTATGTAAAAGACAGATGGATCTTGGAGATTGGCAATGGATTATTATAAATTAAACCAGGTGGAGACTCAAATTGCAGCTTCTATACCAGATGCGGTTTAATTGCTTAAGCTAATTAACACATCCCCTGGTACCTACTATGCAGTTATTGATCTGACAAATGCCTTTTCTCTACCTTGTCTGTAAGGTTCACCAAGAGCAGCTTGTTTTTAGTTGGCAAGGCCAGCAATACACTTCCACTGTCTTATTGCAGGACTAGGTCAGATATTACCCAATGTCATTATTTAGTTCACAGAAATTTTAATCACCTTTGTCTCCACAAGATGTCACACTGGACATCGATGACATACTGCTTGAACCTAGTAAGCAATAAGTATCAACTACTCTACACTGAATAGTGATATATTTGCATATCAAAGGGTGAGAAAAATCCAACAGAAGTTCAAGGAATTCTTACCTCAGTGAAATTTTCAGGAGCCCTGTGGTACCAGTGATGTTGAGATACCTCTTTGAAAATGAAGGATAAATTGTTGCACTGGATCCCTCCTACAACCTAAAAAGAAACACAATGCCTGGTGGAACTCTTTGCATTTTGGAGGCAAAATATTCCTCATCTGGCCCATTTACCAAAGGACCTCAATATCTGCTAGTTTTGAGTAGGGCCCAGAAAAAGAGAAGATCCTGCAACAGAACAAGATTTTCTGTAGCTCGGGCCATAGGATCCAACAGATTTATGGTGCATTAAGAATTGGTGGCAGATAGTGTTGCTTTTCAAGCCTTTGGCAGGCCCTTTTTTTTTTTTTAAGATTTTATTTATTTATTTGACAGACGGAGATCACAAGTAGGCAGAGATGCAGGAAGAGAGAGAGGAGGAAGCAGGCTCCCTGCTGAGCAGAGAGCCCGATGTGGGGCTCGATCCCAGGACCCTGGTGTCATGACCTGAGCCCAAGGCAGAGGCTTTAATCCACTGAGCCACCCAGGCATCCCTGGCAGGCCCTTTTTAAGTGCATTGCAACTCAGGCATTTAGGATTTAGCACAGCCTTGTCATCCTTAGCAAATAACTATTCTCCTTTTGAAGAACAGCTTTTGTCAATAAAGACTGAATGCTTAACCATGAACCACCAAGTCACCAAGTTACCATGAGAACTCACTTCACAACACAGTATAGGCTGCCACATGGCTAATGGGATTCACTGGTCTCACCATGTTCCCCACCACCCCGAAGAAGCAAAATTTTGCTTTTCTCATGAATTTATGTTCTTCTGGCCTAAAATCCTAGAGGATGTAGCCCTTCTACCAGGAGACACAAAAATAATTCTGTTCAACTAAAAGTTAAGACTGCCTCTCAGGCAGTTTGGGTTTCTGATGCCTCTGAATCAGCAGGCAAAGAAGGAAGCTGCATGATTGTCTGGGGTGAGTGATTCTGACTACCAAGGGAAATTGGACTACTCCCTTGTGGAGGTAAAGGAGGAGAATGTTTGGAATACAAGAGATTCCTTGGGGTATCTCACAGCATTACCATGCCCTGCAATTCAGGTCAATGGAAAAGTGTAACAACTCAATCCAGACAATAGTATTAATGGTACAGATTCTTCAGGAATTAAAACTGGGTCACCATACCTAGTAAAGAACCAAGACTTGCTGAGGTGCTTGCTGAAGTCAATGGGAATACAGAGTGAATAGTGGAAGAAAGTGGTCATCAATACTAGTTATGAACATGTGACCGACAGAGGTTAGATATATTTGTTTTCCTTCTCTCTTATTCCTTTATTATGTAACATGGGCTACATAAGATGTATTGACTTTATATAACTGCATTTATTACTGTTAATTTTACATTACACTATTAAATTAAGGACTATCAAATCGAAGAGCAAATATTACTCAAGGACTTTACCTCCTTTTCTGGGAAGGGATTATTGAACTTTTGGTTTATGCTGGCTAGTTGTAGAACGTTAGGCAGAATTACAACCTTGTTATTTTATTTTTTATTTGGAGAAAAATATGGTTTAAGGGGATTCATATGAGTTCCAAGTTGACAAAGGGTGGACTTGTGAGAGTTAAATTTGTCTATGTGACTAGGCCAGAGCATATCCAGATTAAACATGTCTGTGAGGGTATTTCCAGATGAGATTACCATCTGAAATGGTGGACTCCTAAAGTAAGTTACCCTTCCCCATGTACGGGGCATCATCCAATCCTCTGATGGCCTCCACAAAAAGTGGAGAAAGGGAGGACTTCCTCCCTGCCTGCTTACATGTCTGATTAAGCTAGGACATCAGCATTCTCCTATCCTTGCACTGGACTGTTAGATTTGTTTCTCAGAAGAACCTTGATTAATACAAGTATGCAAGAATATAACACTTTTGGTGCTAGCCAAATAATATAATTAAGTAAAAAAAAATTAATTATTACTGTGGTGCAATTCAAGGAAACTAAATAAAATCGGCTTCCACTTATGTATATACCAAGCCCCTGCCTCCACCATCACCACTGACTTCCATGTTACCTTAAATTTAACAATGTCAAATCTATTTCTTTGAATCTGTAGGTACATCTCTGGTATGATTATCATAATAAAAATGTAGCAATCTGTGATACTTCTTTTATTAATTTTCACCCCGGGAGTAATTAGAAAGGGCAGCAACCTCAGAGCAACTTAGAGTTATGGGAGCAGAGGGGTTTGACAAAAATGCTGAGTATGTGGACTGCAAACTTCTGCTCTATCAACATTTTACTGGAGAACTGACTATAATTGTTAAAAACCTGCAAAGGCCATGTCACAAAATGATGAAGAGTGTCACTTCTAAAACTGGATTACCAAGGTTTGAATCTGGGCTAAAACAGTTTCTAGTTGTGTGAATTTGGTTATTTATTTAACATTTTTCTCACTGCTTCCTCATTTGTAAAATGTGGATGATAGCTTACAGGGTTATTTTAAATATTAAATATATTAATAAGCAAAAAAACCCCCAAAAACAGACAAGTACATTTTAATTAAGAAGTAAGTGTTACCAAGTTTCAAAAAGTAGTGAATACAGTAGATATCTAATAATATGTATATGGCTTTAAGTTACATATTTCTTAGACTGAAACCTGCCAAGAACACAAAACTTTTACATATATATTTATTTATTTGTAGTAGTATTTTCTGCGAATGCATCTTAGCAATATTTTTTTCTGGCTAGTTTTACCTATATTTATGTATAAATTTGAAACTTCTATGTACATTAAAAATTTGTGAATACTTGCCAAATTATGTTTAAGTGTGCCATTTTAAG
Source organism: Mustela putorius furo (assembly GCF_011764305.1). Taxonomy (NCBI): domain Eukaryota; kingdom Metazoa; phylum Chordata; class Mammalia; order Carnivora; family Mustelidae; genus Mustela; species Mustela putorius. The sequence goes on from NW_025421305.1 coordinate 5,899,586, forward strand.
ATCTCACTATGATTTGAACTCCACAGACTTGTATAAATATGGGCATATGTTCCCATCCTTTTATGACATATTAAGCATTTTTAATTTAAATTTAACAGTTTTCAATTAATTTAGGTCTTATATTTTCTTGAAGCTTTCATCTACTTAGAGATGAAACATGTACTCTACATATGTTTAATTATTTCAAATTCCAAGAAACATATAAATTTTATGGCACCATAAAATGAACTTTTAATAGTTTTTTATTATTTAATTATATAATTCTGTATAACTAGAAAGAAATAAAATCAATACGAATAATTTTCCATCACTTCTCAACAAGTAGCCATATAGGTTTTAATTTTTCCCCTCATTAATCTAAATGCCATGTCATAAGTTTATTTTTAAAAAATCCAATGTCATACTAGCAATTGTGATCTCCAATTATTCCAAGGAAGGTCTGAGATTTGTAGTGGTATGTAGAGGATATTATTAATAATTTTTGATGAAGTTGCTATTCTATGTTGGTTACTGATGTTTCTGGCTACTTCTTGTATTTAAAACAAAACTTTTTCTTCAATGAAATACCATAAGAAATTGAAATGGATACTTTATCATGTTCATTTATTTCATACTGGTTTGCTTAGTTTACTACGTTTTTACTGTGATTTATGCTTTGACTACTTCTACCATACTTACATGTGCATTCTATATTTATCCCAGTTATTTTATGTATTTCATTGCCAAATTTTCATATAAACTCACCTCAGAATAAGAGTTTTTTCTTTCTATAGCCAATATCTCTATATCTAGTATGTCTCTGTTTTTTAAGGTCTTAAGCCAAAGTAGTAGGCTTAGGAAGTGGGGCCATGTTGGGGTAAAGCCAAATGACAAAGTTAACCACTTAATACTCACAACTAGGAAGCTATGAGGAAGACTGTATTTAGAATATTTTAAAAAATGGACAGAAAGCAGTTTCATGATCTTTATATTTCATTCAGGACCTACATGGATAATCCAGAATAAGCTCCTCTTTTCAATAACCTTAACTTAACCTCATCTTTGTCATAAAAAATAATATTCACAAGTCCCAGGCTAGGATGTAGACATCTCTTCTTGGGGGCCATCATTTAGCCCACTACATAGGGTAACCCCATCAATCAGAAGAGACGTTACATAGGGGGAGAAAATCCAGTAATATGTCATCTGTAAGAAACCTTGAACAGGGGCGCCTGGGTGGCTCAGTGGGTTAAACCTCTGCCTTTGGCTCAGGTAATGATCTCAGGGTCCTGGGATTCAGCCCCGCATCAGGCTCTCTGCTCAGCAGGGAGCCTGCTTCCCACCCGCCCCCTCTGCCTGCTCTCTACCTGCTTGTGATCTCTGTCAAATAAATAAATAAAATCTTAAAAAAAAAGAAATCTTGAACAAAAAATGATACAAAATTCTGAATCTAAATTTTTATAGCTAGATACAATAGATAAATATAAACCCCCAAATGACTCAATATAGAAATTTTAATGTCAAATGATATATGATTTAAGCTAAAAATAACATGAGTAGTAATACTTTAAATACATGTAAATAGAAAATAGATTCAGAAGTTACAACAATTTTATATTGTTAATATATAGTCCCCAAATTTATAAATACCCAACTAAAAAGTTGGAGAGGGGAAAAAGAACAAATAAACTGTTACAGTTTTAAATTTACCTCTCAGAAAGAAGTTTGCCAATCACATAATAAAAGGAAATTTACATATGAAATTATAATAATGTGATTAATATGCTTAAAACAAACAAGAAAAGACTAAATAGGAGACTTTCTTAACTTGACCTAGTGTGTATATTAAAAATTAATGATGAACATGAGTTTCTTTTGTTTTTCCTTTTGTGGTAAGAGCATTTAACATAAAATCTACCCTCTTGGCAAATTTTTAAGTATATAGAACATAGTATTACTAATCACAGGTCCCATATTGTACAGTAGATCTCTAGAACTTATTTCTTTTGTGTGACTGAAATGTTGTATCCTTTGATTGACATCGCATCATTTTCCCCCTGCCCAGTCCTTGGTAACTTCCATTATACTCTCTGCTTCTATGTCTTTGACTAACAAACATTATCCTTAATAGAAAATTGTTAGAAATATTTCCTGTGGGACCTGAAACAAGATGAGAATTCATCATTGCCACTACTAATGAACATAGGATTAAAATTTATGGCCAAAAAAATTATTTTTTTAAATAAGATATAACAACTATAAGGATTTATATAGAAAAGCCAATATGTTATTTGTAGTTGATATGATTATCTATATAGAAAACCAATAGGATCAAGAGACATTTATAGAACTACGAGAAAATTTAGCAAATATCCTATTGTGCAAAACCAACCTATGAAGCCATCTATGTTTTTCTATACCATCAATAGTTAATTAAAATATAATAGAAAATGAGTTATTATTCATAATGTCAAAAAAATAGATGATACAGATGGATAACTTTTCTTATCAATACTATGGCAAAATGACAATACCATGCTTTAAGCAAAATGGTGAAATTGAATGGTGTAGGGTCTTACAAATAATGAGTATAGTGGGCTGAATAGTGACCCCTCAAAATACATGTTATGACCTAGTTTCTGGACCTATAAATATCATGTTATATGGTAAAATGATGGCTATTACTTCATATGGCAAAAATGTATTTAAGGATCTTGAGAGGAGGAGGTTATCTGGATTATCAAGTTAGGCCCTAAATCCCATCACAAGTGAGAGAGAGGCAGAGGGAGATTTTATACACAGATATATACAGCAGAAAGTGATATAAACATGGATCAAAGAGAGATGTGGTCATGAGTCAAGGAAAGACAGATGTGACCAGGAACCAAGGAAAGACAATAACAAATAAGTTAGAAGAAGGAATGGGTAACCCCCAGAGCCTCTGGAAGGGGTGTGGTCTTCCTGACACCATCGTACTTTTCATGTTACCCTGAGAAATAATTTGTGAGGTGAGCCCCAGCATCTTTTTTTTTTTCTAAAGATTTTATTTATTTATTTGACAGAGAGAAATTACAAGCACACTGAGAGGCAGGCAGAGAGAGAGAGAGAGAGAAGGAAGCAGGCTCCCTGCTGAGCAGAGAGCCCGATGCGGGACTCGATCCCAGGACCCTGAGATCATGACCTGAGCCAAAGGCAGCAGCTTAACCCACTGAGCCACCCAGGCGCCCCGAGCCCCAGCATCTTTGAAGAGCTTTTGGTATCTCTCTTTTGTAGGCCAGAAATTACAGTGAGAACGGCTTCTAGTGAACAGAGATCTTTATGTGAAATACGGGTAACTGATGTCATGGTGCCAGGGAATAAGGGCCAGAACTCAATCACCGAAGACAAGGTGGGTCTGGTTACCAAAATGGATAGTGGAGTCAAAGCAGTAACCAGAAGGGTTGAGAAAGAGATACAAAGTCTATGAAATTCTTGATTAGTGAAATGTAATGGAAGAGTTCCATGTTGGGTAACTTGAATGACCAAAACAGAACCAAGTTCCATCAATCAGTTCCGAGATGTGAACCAGTTTATAGATCCAAACTCCTTGAATGAAGAGAAGGCTGGCTTCCTTGGATCCAGCTACATTGCCCAAAAGGTATATTGTTGGTCTTTCTCCTAGCTTCTTAAAAGGGGCTTATAGCCTTTTAGTAAGTTTACTACAAACTGGGGAAAAGGAAATATCCAGATTTTTTGAGTTTTACTAGACATTGTCTCTGAAGTGCCACTAATTCAAGGAGATCCATGTCATTGTGGTTTATTACTCAGAGTAAATATTTATAGAGGTCAAGTGATCAATGGAGTTTTAGCTCAGGTTCATCTTCTACTGGGTACATTGTGTCCTCAAGACCCTCCTCTGGTTATTTCCCCATTTCCAGAATGTATACTGGAAAAGTTTACTTAGCAACAACCAGAATTCCATATATTGGCTCCTTTACCCATGGAGTGAGGAACTACTGTGGTAGGAAAGGTGATGTAGGAACCACTAGAACTGCCACTATTTAGGATAAATAATAAACCAAAAGCTATATCACATTTGTGGAAGTATTTCAGAAATTAATGCCACCATCAAAGACTTGAAAGATGCAGAGATGCTGGTACCACTACATCCCTATTCAAATTAACTTATTTGTCCTGAGCAGAAAACAGATGGATCTTTGTGGAATGACAGTGGTGTTTTATAAAATTAACCAAATGATGACTGCAGTTGCAGCTGCTATTCCAGATGTGACTTCATTGCTTCAGCAAATTAACACATCCCCTGGTACCTAGAATGCAGCTATCTATCTGGCAAATGTTTTTTTTTTTCTTTGAGGAATGGTAGTAAAGATCACAAGAAGCAGTTTTCTCTCGGCTCCCAAGGCCAGAAATACACCTCCATTGTCTTCCCTCAGGGTTATCTCCAGCCCTGTGTAATAATTTAGTTTGTAGGGAGCTTGATTGCTTTTCCCTTTCACAAGATATTATACTAGTCTATTATATTGATGATATTATGCTTATTACGTATAATGAACAAGAAGTATCCATTACTCTAGACTTATTTTTACAACATTTGCATGTCAAAAGGTGACAAATATATTCCACAAAATTTCAGGGGACTTTCACCTTATTAAAATTTCCAGGAGGCTTGTGGTGTGGGGGCATTTTGAGACATTTCTTCTACAGTGAAGGATAAGTTGTTGCATCTGAAAAAAAGAGGCAATTGCTAGTGGGCCTCTCTTGATATTTGTGGAAATATATCCCTCACTTGGGTATTATATTCTGAGCCAGCTAGCAAGTAGACGAAAAGTCTGCTAGTTTTGAGAGAAGGCTGTGCAACAGTCCCAACCTCCATGCAAGATGCTCTGCCATTTGGGCCACAAGAATCAGCAGACATGGAAGATCAGATTACTAACATACTTATAAAGATGTTTTCTTTTTTTTTTTTTTTAGGATTTTATTTATTTATTTGAGAAAGAGTGAGAGATAGCACTAGCAGGGGAATGGGCAAAGGGAGAGACAGGCTCCCTGATAAGCAAGGAGCTCGATTTGGGACTCGATCCTGAGACCCTGGGATCATGACCTGAGCTGAAAGCAGATGTGTAACCCTCTGAGCCACACAGGTGCCCTATAAAGAAGTTTTCATTCCCACTAATCAAGTAATGGAAATAAGAAGGCAATAAGACACCACTTTCTGGACATCAACTTGGCAAAAAGGAGAAAGTCAGATAACATCAAATTTTAATAAGGATGGAGGGAAAAGAACTGTAAATATCTTGCAGTTAAGAGTGAAGCATAGTTAGACAATTATCCATCCTAGAGAGAACTGTGTGAGTAATTATTCAAATTAAGCATATCTGAAACCTACAACTACCCTATTATGGGTATCTATCCTAAAAACTATTCGTATTGGTTGGTAAAAAATGTATTTCTACATTTATTGCCTCACTCTTTCAGGTGGAAGGGGTTGGAGACAACTCACCTCCCTATTCCTAATGGAACTGGAGAAGCAAATGTGAAGGGGGACGTGTTAAAAGCACGAACCCAAGATACTCTCAGAAGTACCAGTAGATCTTCTAGGACATGTTGTTGAGAATATTTGATAAAAAAAAAAAAAAATGAGCTTCATAGCAAGAGACCATTTCTGTAGATCAAAAATGCATACAAAGGAATATGACATATTTTAGAGGTATATATATATATATATAAAGACATACATCAGTACATTCAAAAGGACTGGGGAATTTGGATGGAGTGGAAATAAGAAAAATAAAATAAAGCAAATGATAGTCAATGACTGATTGTAGTGGACGATAATCCGAAGAACTAGTCAACCTAAGTGCATATATCTGAACACGAGTGGATTGGGGAAAGATAGAAAACAAGAGATATAAACTACCATTAGGAATTTCTATACTGATAGCATATTTGTATATTTAGTAATCAGAAAGTATGAATACCCAACTTTTGCATCAACATGGATGGGACTGGAGGACATTATTCTGAGTGAAATGTCAAGCAGAGAAAGCCAATTATCAGATGGTTTCACTGACTTGTGGAACATAAGGAATAACATGGAGGACATTAGGAGAAGGAAAGGAAGATGAAGGGGGAAAATCCGAGGGGGAGACAAACCATGAGAGTCTGTGGGTTCTAGGAAACAAACTGAAGGTTTTAGAGGGGGGAGCGTCAGGGGCATGGGTGAGCCTGGTGGTGGGTATTAAGGAGAACACGTATTGCATGGAGCACTGGGTGTTATACATAAACAACGAATCTTGGAACACTGCACCAAAAACTAATAATGTACTGTATGGAGACTAACATAACACAATTTAAAAAAATTGATTAAAAAAAAGATTTTAAAAAAATATATCATTTACCCAGTGATACATTTAGAGCTATTTATCATGAGACAAAAAGGCTCTGGGCAATGCTTGTGTTACATTCATCAACACACTATTCAGAAAAATGGAAAGATTAAGAAACCTAAACATACAACAATATGGGATTAATTAATTGTTGGTTAAATAAAATATAATACTTCTTAAAAGCAAAGCTCACAAATTATGAAGTACATTGTGGAGATACTGACACAGGAAAAACATGAGTTTTATTTTTATGTTAAAAATCAGTTTACAAATCAGGATATGCAGAATAGATACACATATATGTAACACATAGAGAATGACTGAATGACTATATAGAAATAAAACTGAAAGCTATTTTCTTTTAGTTATGAAATTAAGCAACATGTATTAATGATTCAGTAAAAGACAACTATTCTATGAAAGAAAAAGGATAATTCTTTAATATATATCTCTCATCAAAATCCAGTAATTACTTTAAGATACAGTAGGTCTGGTTATCTAAATACTTTTGTAACAAAGATTTACTTTTATTTCTTCCAAAATTATTGTCATTACTGTACACTTCAGACATGCATCCTTTTAGTAGTTTACTAAATATTTACTACATTGCCCCTTACATAATGTGGATTCGAAGGGAAAAAGGTATCTCTGCCTTAGAGAAGTCCATGATAGAGATATAATATATTTGTAAATAGATAAATTGTGGAAACATGGCCCAAGGGTTTTGAATACTATAGACATATTATGTCCTATGTGTTCTCACCTGTGAAGCAAAATAATATGGGAATAGAATAATGTGAGGAAGATTAAGGCTGAATCTGAGATAAACCAACCTAGTTGTGGAATTGACCAGCTTCTTTGAGAATGTCTTCCTTCCAGATCACAGTATCCAAAAGTATCATTTACTGAGAAATATATAAAAGTGTGCAAATCTTAAATATAGCTAAGATTGAAAGGTTTTATAAAATGTGTTTTGGTAGAAGTAATACCCAACCATGAAGCTCTTTGGAAATTTTTGTGCTCTTGAATGAGAGTTTGAAAAGACAAAACCAGGTTTAAGGACCCCATACAAATGAGCTACAGAATACAAATGAGAGATCAGGAAAATCCCTCTTTGGTGATTTGAGCACTTAGTATGCTGAATACAAAAGCTGGAGGTAGCTAGAGCCACTCAGGGACATCAGACACCAGGTCTGTAGCAAAGGTTTATGTTGATGTTTGCTTCTTGATGAATAAAGTTGCCATTTCAGATGTTATTAATACAAATCAAAGGGTATCAATAAACGTTCTGAGAAAGGTGATTACTCAAATGATGTCCTACTATATACCACATCTTGAAAAAGTCCCAAATATACTAGAACCAATGAGTGATGCAATCAAAGAACAGAAAACTAATAAGCTATTTCATTTTTTCAGAAGGCTGACAGTAGGAAAGACTCACTTGACAAAGAGACTCTTCTTCTTCTTCTTTTTTAAGATTTTATTTATTTATTTGTTAGAGAGAAAGAGAGAGAGAATGCACAAGCAGGGGGAGTGACAGGCAGAGGGAGAAGCAGGCTCCCCAGTGAGCAAGGAGCCCAAAGCAGGACTCGATCCCAGGACCCCAGGAACTGACCAAGCCATCCAGGCATCCCCAAAGAGGCTCTTCTAATGGAAACATGTATAAGAGTGATTTAAACAAAAGGAAAGCTGTTTTTGTATTTTCTAAATATAAGAGCCCGGCAGTTGATTTGGGCTGTTTTTTATGACTATTTAAGTGGAGGCAATATTTTGTTTTGTGGAGTATCTTGTTTTTATCTAACAGTCATGTTGATGTAGTACTGATAAACCAAGGTCTATCCAACTATCTCCAAATACAGTTCTAGGCACAACCTTTCAAGTCCCCATAAAACTAACCTCCTTCATTGAAATTCACTTCACTGAATTTAACTCTAAGGATATTATCAAATTAAAATATATTGACAAGTATATAAATGTTACATTAATTTATTCTAATATGTGGTCTTCTGTTGGATTTCTAAAAGTTTCATCTGATTAGCTTTTTTAAACTAAAATCTTTATGGGTTTCAAGATTATCTATAGCTTGTAATGTATGTAACGCATCTTTAAGATATATTGACTCTTGAAATAATGTAAGATCCACATATTGCATTTATGTTGGTTTACACATCACACTCAAATACGTTGGTTTCAGAGGTTTTTTTGGCACTTAATTTAAAGTTACAACATTGGTCTTCCAAATCTGACATTTGTATGATTGGTGGACTGCACTGCAATTTTATTGACCTTTATCTTGTTTTTGCACTCACTGGCTTGTCAGATGTCATTCTGTCAAAAAAGCATTAACAATTTTCCTCCTTCCCTGTCAATTAGTGTATCTTTTGCAAGAGCATTGCTGATCATTCATGAATAGTCCTTGGTTGTGGACTTCAACTCTCCATAACCCTTAGAGCCTTTGGGGAGCTATTTGTCTTTGCAATTCCTAATCTTTTGGATTTATATACCAGTTGGCCCAAGGGCTACTTCCCAGCCTCAAGGTGGCAACACATAATCTCTCATTTCTTTGCAAAAGCTGCCTTTACTCCTGTTTTAAAACAACCATTACTTTCTATATTCTTTGAGGATCCTTTTTTCAAGACTGGCTCAATTTTTCTTGCTGGGTCTAAAGAAAACCTATTATTAACCTACTACTAAGTCCTGCTAGTATAAATTCTGATCACTATGAAGATGTGCTTAGGGAACAACACATTTATTTTTAAATGGAATGTTACAGTTATTCTGGATTACTGAGAATCTCAACTCCTAGTGTCTACTTACTGATTTCTACTTCTTTTAAGATTTTCACTTAAGAAGATTTTGCTTAGGGACGCCTGGGTGGCTCAGTTGGTTAAGCAGCTGCCTTCGGCTCAGGTCATGATCCCAGCGTCCTGGGATCGAGTCCCACATCGGGCTCCTTGCTCCACAGGGAGCCTGCTTCTCCCTCTGACTCTGCCTTCCACTCTGTCTGCCTGTGCTCGCTCTCACTCTCTCTCTCTTACAAATAAATAAATAAAATCTTTAAAAAAAAAAAAAAAAAAAAAAAGAAGATTTTGCTTAGAAATTTGACTTTTGTTTTCTGTATTTAAATATGAATATAGTGTTTGCATTTTTCTCAAATCCTTTCTTTACCCTCACTTTGAACTAAGATTTGTTAATCAACTTTTTCTATTTATCCCCTTATTCTATGAAGGTTCCTTTTCTTTTTTTTTTTTTTTTTTTTTTTAAAGATTTTTATTTATTTATTTGACAGACAGAGATTACAAGTAGACAGAGAGGCAGACAGAGAGAGGAAGGGAAGCAGGCTCACCACTGAGCAGAGAGCCCGATGTGGGGCTCGATCCCAGGACCCTGAGATCATGACCCGAGCCGAAGGCAGAGGCTTTAACCCACTGAGCCACCCAGGCGCCCCGAAGGTTCCTTTTCTAACAATTGCATGGTCCTCCCAAAACAAATCATTCTAGGACAGTGACCTATTAGGTTCTAATAGGTAATTTAGATTTCCAAGGATCTTAAGATGGGGTTATCTCATGTTTTTGGTGCTTTGCCTTGTTTATGGCAGTCTTTGTTGTCTCTTTCATGAAACTATATAAGCTATGGGACAGCAGAGGCTATGTCTCAATTAGTGCTGAATAACCCAGTCTATGACATAGCACAGACCATATATATATATATATATATATATATATATATATATAATATTTATATATAAAAATAACATATATGTGTATATATATGTACATAAATATATAAATAGATGTAGTTTATATACATTTATTGGGCAATTGGAAAATTGAATGAATCTACTGTCTATTTTGTTGGCCAATAAAAATCCTATTAATTCTTTTAATAAATTAATTGTATCTTTCTAATTTTGCACGTTTTAAATCTAAAGGGAACTCATCTCATAAAATGTATTTGAATAACATTTATTTTTTACACATTATTTAATCATAATAAAGAAAAATGAAGTCACAGGTTGAATTCTTATTTCATTAGCATCCACCAAAATTGAGTATTATTCAAATATAACATTCTTACTAATTTTCTGAAACCAAAATGGATAATGAAAAGATATCTTTACCTGTTATTAATGTTCCAGTTACTGAAGTGTAAAATTTTAATGAAAGTCTTCTTGGAAACTTTATATAAAAAAAATAGGTATACTCAATGGAAAATGTGTGAAACATATTTAATGTGTTAAGTAGTTAAAGCCAGTCTATTGTCAATGACATGCTTTTAAAAAAATTCAAAGTACATTATGTATGGTTGGAAAGTTCCAATTTCACATCTGTGTGAGGAATTCTAAATTGCTCATCATGCTTTACACATAAAATTACTTTGTAAACTCCATTATGTAGAAACCTTCACATATTTATGTTCTCTATACTCTAAGTTTTTACATAAATATTCATCCTGTAACTAATGCCATTATGATCAGAAAACTTCTAATAAAACCTTTCACATAATTCAGTTATCCACCTCTAGTAGTCATGCCAATAACAGTTGCAGGCACAGACTCTTCTTCTTTCATCAATCTCTTCCTCCTTTCCTTCTTTCTATCCTTCCTTCCTTCTTTCCATATTTATTGAGGCTCAATCGATTTGGGTCTAGAAACTGGATAGAATTAGAGATACAGTATTATGCAAAACTGAATGGTCAATATCCCTCATGATTGTTCCAGTTTAGAAAGGAATACATTATGCTAATTAAAAAGCTACACAAAATTTTGGAATTATTAACTATGGTAAATATTGTGAGTAGGGAGGTTCATGGATCAATAAGAGGTCTTGGGACAACAGGCTGGCTCAGTGGGTTAAGCATCTGCCTTTGGCTCAGGTCATGATCTCAGAATCCTGGGATGGAGCTCCATGTTGGGCTTCCTGTTCAGTGGGGGGGCCTGCTTCTCCCTTTTCCTCTGCCACTTTCCCTGCTTGTGCTCTCTCACTCTCTCCCTCTGTCAAATAAATAAATAAATAAATAAAAACTTTTTTAAAAAAATCAGAGGACATAATAGAGAGACTTGACCTAGATAGAAGATTGAAGATTATTCTCCAGGAGAACTGAAAATAGAGCTAAAATGTAAAGAAAGACTACAACTTAATTAGGTGAAAGGAAAGGGTAGAGTAGTACATGAGCAGAAAGCAAAGGTGAAAAAGCAAAGTGGCAGCAGAACAATGTTTCATGGAGTTTAAAAAGGTCAAGATGACTGAACAAAGAGGATAAGTGGAATACGGTATAAAATAAAGCAGGAGAGAAAGGCAGGGTCAGCCCATGTGTGAAACTTTCTAGTACATGCATGTTTAGTATGTTGCACCTAGTCCTCAATAACTGAAGAGAAATTGCATGGCTTTAAGCAAGAGAGTGCTTGCTTAAAGCCATTCACTTGGCTACTAGCTCAATGGGTGATTTTTATGTAAATCAGGGAAAAGGGCCCTTTCTCCAGGACACTTTAAAGACATCTGCTGGAAAATTGTCAAATACTGGGGCGCCTGGGTGGCTCAATGGATTAAGCCGCTGCCTTCGGCTCAGGTCATGATCTCAGGGTCCTGGGATCCAGTCCCGCATCGGGCTCTCTGCTTGGCAGGGAGCCTGCTTCCCTCTCTCTCTCTCTCTCTCTGCCTGCCTCTCCATCTACTTGTGATTTCTCTCTGTCAAATAAATAAATAAATCTTTAAAAAAAAAAAATTGTCAAATACTTATATAAACAAGACTACTGAGTGAAGGAGTCTCTCTAAAGCTGTTCAAAACACAACCTGCATGACTATAAGCAGCAGCTCTAAATGACTGGAGAATGTGAGAGAACAGCATTATATCTAAGAGAGAAGAGTACAGTGGCTGAGGCTAGACCAGAAGCAATCAGGCAGTTAACTGGGAGGTTATTACGATAGTGCAAGAACAAGAGTAGCAGTTTGGATATAATATTAGGGATGGAAGAAAAGAATTCAACATACAATTAGAAGATAACATTGGCAGGACAACATTGCATACAGATACGGGGTAAGAAGGAAAAGTCGCAGACCACCATTTGCTTTCTGGCTCACAAAATGAGGGTTTGGGAAGGGAGAGGGATGGAAAGATGGGTGAGCCTGGTGGTGGTACATATTGCATGGAGCACTGGGTGTGGTGCATAAACAATGAATCTTGGAACACTGAAAAAATTTAAAAAAGAAAACAAAAAAAAAAGAAAAAAGAATACCTGCCATTCGTTGTGACAGGACACACTAGAAGAGAAATGGCTCTGGGGGAGAAATGAGGAAGATCATTATTCAATTCTTGACTTAATAGTTTGGAGAGATGTTGGAGCATTAAAGCAGTGAGACCAAGAAGATGGTGGAAATATAAATCTGGAGCACTGGGAAGAAATTTCAGCTGAAGTTAAAATTGCAAATCTTTGACCTCTATATGAAAACCATACATGTGTGTTTGGAAGAGACTGTCTTGTGAGAGAGTCAGGGTTGATAAGTGTTAAGGGTATAGCACTTAGAAGTTGTAGAGAAGAAAATTATTCTTTGAATGTTATAGCAAACAACCATAATAAAAGGGGAAATATCACCATATCCAAAGAGATAATGAATTTCAAGAAGGAAGGAGTGGTCAACTATATTCAGTTCTACTGAGATATCGCAAAATGGAAAGTTTAAAAAGCTTTCTTTGTTAACTTTTTCCAGGACTGTTAATTAAAGTTAGGGAAATGAATTGGTCTAGTGTGGAGTAACCCACTGAGTGTAGATGTAAGAAACACAAGCAGCAAGTAAAGTCCCTTCTTGAGAAATGTGGTTAAAAAGACATAAATAGAATTCAAGGAGATATAAGAAAGAATATAACAATAATTAGTGTCTGTTTATGTCTTTTGCTTATTTTTGCTGTTATTTTCATTTAATGTGAGATTTTCCAGCATATTGAAAAGAATATATTTCACAACTATTTTCAACCTTCCTAAGCCTTGTATTAAATATTTTGTATATTGGATTATACTATACTTGTTTTAGGAGGGCAGATATATTAAGGTTATTAAAATCAGAAGGAAATGTCAAACAAGTAGGTCTGCCCCTTGACTTTGAAAAATTGTTAGAATGTCAGAAGTGGAGGAGAAAAGGCAAAGTTTTTGATAGAATATTTGGGGAATCATAGATGACTGCTCCAGTAGCAGTTTCTTTTTCTGTGGTCATGAGAAATAAGGTTGGAAAAATAAACTTCACCAGTTCAATGTTTTAAATGCCAAGCTAAAAGATCTATGGCGGAATAAAGAGAAATGAGACTAGAACGTGAAAGGTGGGGTGATGAAGGGATTCCTGTAGTTCACACAGCTGTCAAAATCATCATAATGAACCCTCACAATCTTGGTGTAATTCTCAGTGATGCAAATGCCTTAGAAACTGCCAGATCTCCATTCACCTGATGGTGTCACTGCTCTTGCAAAGGTCAATAAATACTTTTGTGAAACTCTTGCTGCTTCTCCTTGCCCTTCTCATGTGCTTGAGGTGCAGCCAAAACTATTCAAACAGCTCTTGAAAATTTAAACCTATACAGGAATTATCTTGGGCTGAAGCATGCTGTACTTGTGAATTTAGTGACTCCTACACATTATTCTACAAATTTAAATTTAAAAAGAAAAATTTAAAGGTATCAGTTTTCTTTGCATATGTCTTAAAGCATCATATGTTCCTTATGGAAAAATTTTTAAATAATAACGTTTTAAAGGATCAAAAAGTAAAACCTGTATTTCTACCATTCCAGATAATCATAGTTGAAAACATATATGGAAGATCTACTTTTTATTCTCTAGGCAATTTTATTTATAATGGTTAGATAACAATAAATTTTAAAAATTGCATCCTAAAATTTTTATAGACATAATGAAATACATATTCCTCTTTCACATTATTGTCTCCCCTCCTCTTCTGATATAAACATGGTTAATATTTTGGTGCATTATAATAGAATTTTCAGGGGAAAATTATAAACATTATTAAAACATCATGATTAAGAATTGGTTGTGGTATTAAAAGAACTTTATTTCTACTTATTGATGTTCCTCCTTACTAAGTCGTCTAAGAAATGTTTCTTAATGACTAATTTTCATATAGTTGTAGTCCAGATGTGAAGGCACTTGGATATATATGTCAGTTATTACAAAGAATAAATCATTATCTTCTCATTAATGTTATAATTTCATTATCTTTGGTTTTAACCTTTTGTATGAAAGAAACATCTCACTTTAATTTATTAAAGCTTACAAAAAATGTATTAAAGCTTACTGGTTAAGTATAGTGCTTTCAGTGTAGACATTTGATGATTAAATCTGATTTTCTGAATTGTTTATACATGTTACCTGTCCATTTTTTATTTTGAGGAGATTGTTTCTTCATATCAAACAAAATTCAAATCCTTTGAAAATTAATCCTTTGTCATATATATTTCTACTGCTTATCAAATGTTCCATTATTTGTATAATATTATATATAACACTGACTTACACATGTTTCAATAATGAAATTAAAATATATATGACTTAAATATGTATATATATGTATATACATATGCATACATATATATATATATAGTATGTGTGTGTATAATTCATTTCTTGAGCATATAAAGTTCTTCCCACTGACAGATCATATTAATCTCATTTGATTGATTGATTGATTCATTCATTTCATATTTAACTCTCAGATCCATTCAGAATTTCTTTTAGTATGTTATAAGTAGGTATCTAACTTCATTAGTTTTCACTTAGATGAGCTACTAATCCAGGAACTTTTCACTGAAAATTAGCCGGAAATTTAAAACTTTCCTTTATCTATTACATACATGAATACATTACAGTCTGTATCTTCTTCTTATTTTTTTCCATGTAGATCACACTTGAATTATTATGTCTTTCTACTATCTTTTACTCTCTGGCAAGCCTCTTGATGATATTCCCCTTTTGTTTGATTATTTGATATAAATTCTTGTTCATTTATTTTTCCCATTAACCTCAGAGTCTTTTGTCAAGTTTGGGGTGAAAATATCCCATGGTGATCTTGAACTGATTTTGTCTTGATTTATTAAATAACTTGGGAAGAATTGAACCCTTTATAACAGATGTGTTTGCTCAATTAGGGACACGATGATTTTTTCCATTTTTTATATTTTTAAAAACTTTTCCTAGCTAAAGATTCTCTATCACTTAAAGTAATTTATTACTCTACTACTAATTAACTCTTTTTTTATTAATCAAGACTAGATATTCAGTTTGTCCAATTTTGTTTGGGTTTATTCATTTACTTACATGTTTTCTGAGGGCCAATTATAGGCCAAGCCTTCAGCAGGTACCCAATATATATATATATACTAGAATTTAACTCAGAATTAGTTCTTACCTTCATGGAACTTATTGACATTTGATCATACAGCAAAAATAAGGTAAGAAATCAAATCTAGAAATAAATTACTCCAAAATTTAAAGGATTGCAAAGAAATCAATTGATATCCTGCAATAATGATTTTGGCAGAAGGTGAAGAAGAACAAGTGGAGAGTGTACCTTAATATGATGCTCTAGAAATCACTGTTAGCACACTTAAGCTGAAACCTACAGAATGATGTAATAATCATGGCAACAAAAACAGCCAGGACAAGAACTGAAGGTAATCATTTGAGATGTATTATGCCAACCTCCCCCGCAGTTGGGAAAACAAGAGTGCACTCTAGGAAGCGAAAGGCCAATGAAGTGGTAGTGTCATGTGTTTGTTTTTTTTAGAAATGCTGTTTTAGGGGAAAAAAAAGAAATGCTGTTTTAGGTATCTTGAAACCTCACAACAGGATTTTGTGTTCTGAACCTTTCTCTGAAGGAATTTTTAATTTTCATCATAAAGTATAAATCCAATTGTATAGACATTAATTTTGTTGTGTGACTACCATCCTTTCCTAGTTACCATCATTACAGTGAGTTTCATCTAATTTTTATCCTAAAGTTCACATTTAAAGAGAGTTTTTGACTGCAGAAAAGGAGATTGTTGATGTAATAATGTCATTCCCTATTTTCCTCTCTATTCATGCAATCTGGTTTTCACAGTCATAATTTTGATTCAATAACATAACATCAAGTGTTTTTAAATGAACCTAAATGATGAATAAGAAAATCAGAGAAGATAAAGAGGGATCTATCAGTGGTAATCAGCCTTCCAGAGAGCACTATTCATTGTTTGTCATTGTTTTTTCTCTCTGTTTCTGTCATCTTTTATTACAAAGCATATTTTATGGTGCAAAATTTTTAAAAAAAGAGATTTAGTAGCCAGTCAAACCAATTTATTATTCATCTTTAATTTAATAAGATACTCTAAATTCAGAAAAGACTAATATTCTGAAAATGTGGCTTGGGCTTCCCCCCCCCACTTTCATCATAGCAATTACATCAACATAAACAACAATTAAATGTTTCAACTTGCAGTAGATGAATTACTGACTCCCATTAAAGTCAGTTTATGACCCTCTTGAGTGAGGCCTCTTTGTTGCAAACTATTGTGAGGCACAATTTGAGACTTAGCGTTTTCTGTTTCAATCGTACTCCATACCCCTTAGGTAATTCTATCCATGCTACTCACACAAATCAAGACAATTCTGTGATATGGGTTGTATATTATAGTTCCTTATGTGTTTATTACTCGGAGGCTGATGCTTCTGAAACATTTTTTTTTTTTCACTGCAGTGTAACTGAGTTTGCCCTGAGGGGTTCTTTCTTTGAGGAGCAATGACTAGAGGCTGTTATTATTTTTTTAGCCTTAGAACTGCATTTGTAAATTGATTAAACTGAAATGCATATATGTTATAACTAGGAAGGAAAAACAGGTTCCTAATGGACTTGCTAGAACAGTTTTGGGCTTTTATTTGTAGAGCTTCAGTTAATACATAAATGATAATTGTTGTATCAGTTAAGATATCTTAAAAAACAAGTCAAATAAATTACAGTCCAATCTCAAAAGTAGGCAACAGCCTTTAGAACAGAGATTAACCAAAGTATAGTTTTTTAGGACTCTTCACTGTCTTCACTTAAACTTGAAACTGGGATATTAACATTTTTGTTAACTAAGGACTTCCCCTGTATTTGAACTGGATAAACTGACCACAAATATTTATTTAAGAATTTTCTTTGCTTTGCACATGGTTTATACTCCCTACCTACATAATTAGTTCTCACTCAAGAGTATTTCACAAAATGAAAGCAAGCAAATACAACTAAAGAAGAGTTTATAAGTTATATCATATTTTCTCTAGGAAATGTAGGGAACATACAAATAATCAGAGACTGGAATACAAGCAAAATTATTATGCAATTGAGAGAATAGAAAAATAGGAAACTCTGGCAGATGTAAATAAAAATTATTTAAATTAATGAAAATTGTAGGGTAAAATCTTTATTTCTGGCTCAAGAGCAGAAATAGAATGAACATTGTCAACCACTAATAGAGGTTTAAGTTAGCTGTGGTGAAAATAATGAAGAGAGTTTGAGGTGTAAGAGAAAGAATCAGAAAAGAAATGGAAATCAGAAACCCAGAGAGAAATATTATGTGAAGAGCTGCTATGACCTACCAAAGCATACATTTAACAAGTTACATCAACAGAATTTAATTAGTAATCCAGTAAGTATGGTGAGAAAAGTCAACCAATGCACAGGGACATTTGGAAAAAAAGCACTTTCTACAGTCAATAGTCAAACTGAATAAGAATCCAAAAATGTCTTTTGGGGTATCATTATCACCCTCTATTTTCAGTTAAGCTTTTGAACACACAGATAGGTTTGACAACACATTTTTTCAGAGTATTTGCTATTTTTGTCCTATGGGATTTATTTTAATTTAATGAGAATCATACATATTTCCTCTCTCTATTGAACAATTTGGAATGTTATTAATTAATGGCAATACAGATGATATTAACACCTAAACAGAATGGTCGGTTCTATATAATTACTATTTTTTTAATATTCTGATTATTTTAATTTCTTTTTTAAACTATATAATTAAAAATATTTAATATACATGCCTCACACTGCAGTAAATTATAAGGTTGCAACTACTTAGAGAATATTCAGTGAATGCGTACAATTCAAGTTAAAGGTTTTATAGTTTTACAAAATCTCAGGTTCTACATGTCAAAGGCAGCAGTTATTACGGTCCTGGGAAAAAGCACTCTGAAACCAGCAAAACCACCTTCTTTATCAAGCGATACGGTGCTAATAAACATTAGAAAATATTTTGTGCCTGGATGTCAAGTACTGAGAAATGGTACTGTGCCCTCGAATATGTTCTTAATATTAGTTGACTGATAAAGTCACTGCAGGTGGCATTTATTGCCATGAACTATAGTGCTTCACTTTATCACTCAGACTAGATCACAATGTTCCAACAGCTACAATCTGTTAACTCTCATCCAAATAGCTAAAATGCCCTTAAAAGAAGCATTACTTGCGTCTGAAGGTTCTCTGGCAATTTTGGAGATTTCATAAACCTTGGTAGCTCAATATCAGCTATCGGACTGATATTCAATTAACTGTGAAATGGAAGAAAAAAATGTTCTTTCTTTTCCACAAGAAACCAAGCCTCGTATACTATGTTATTTGTAAGATTTGCATGCACATTCAGTAAAAATCAAGAACTATGCTCTATTGGATTGTCCTTTCAAACTACAAAAGATAATATGTTTATTGGAATGGATGACATAAAAAAATACATAAAAATTCAGCATCCACTCTCATCCCTCCAATCCCCTCTCTCACCCCACAAAGAAAAAAATATTGACTGTATAAAATACATCTTTCCAGGTAATTTTCTGTGTCCATGTAAGCATAGGAAAACATCTATACACACAAAAATATTTTACAAAAATGTCATCTTTTACCTATATCACTCTGTATCTTGCTTCTTTAATAGAGCATTATATTTGTATAGAAATTTATTTTTCTTTAATGACTATATAATTTCAAATATTTATAAAAATGTCCTTTTCTTTTTTAAAAAATATTTTATTTATTTATTTAAGAGAGAGAGGGAGAGAAAGACAGAGCATGAGAGGGGGGCAGGTCAGAGGGAATTGCAGACTCCCCACTGAGCAGGGACCACCACCCCAAGAAGTGAGACTCAATCTTGGGACTCTAGGTTCTAGTCGCTCAACCAACCTAGGTGAGCCACCTAGTCAACCCTAAATATGTCATCATTTTCTTAGTCATTCCCCTATCAGTGGGTATTTAAGATGCTTTTATTTTTTATCACTTCAAGGAATTCTGCAGGAAATCTTTATATGATGGGGTTCTCCTTTCATATTTTTATTTCAAAGTGAGAATGTTGAGTTTAATGAAATGCATACTTCAATTTTAGATTCTGCCATTTTAGCTTCCCAAAAGGTTGCTGTAATTGGCATGTCCATTAGGAATGTATGGGAATGCCCATTTTGATACTCTCACCAGCACTAGATAGTATTAATCTTTAACTTATTTGCCAATATGATCAATGAAAATTATTATTATTGATTAGCTCTTCCCTGATTAATAAAGAGGCTGAACATCTTTTTAAATTCTTACTGAAATTTTGAATTGAAATCTTTTCTACTCTATATGTTCTTGTCATAGCCTTTGCTGTCTTTCCTATTTTAGATTCTGTGCTACATGCTTACAGCCTTCCAAAGAAAAATGATGAGTAGAACAATTACATTTCCGTTAACATTTATGTAAACATGAATAACAAAGGAAACTATCTCACAATTTTATGAATTACAGCAAGCTTTGTGTTTTAGAGAATGTGTGGGTAGTAATGCTGCTTTGTATTGGTTTCGCTTTCCTTAGCAAACACTGCTACATTTACAGGATTTGGCCAATGCTTATTCTGAGAAAACATTTCATGAATTACAATAATCATAAAAGCTTGATTCCATAATATAACTATGTTGAATATTTATGATTTATTTGAATCTTCTAATTTCCATGACATTCACATAAAGAAAAAAAGTAATTTCATTCTCCTCGGAACGACCTAAGCTGCTAATACATGATATTTAACTTTAAATCCAAACATTGAGGACTCAACCTATGTCTTAAGAAGTACTTGAATAAAAGTAGATTCTATATTATGTACAATATTTTGTACATTACCATGTACAGTTATGTTTACATTTTGTTCATGTTTATTTGACAAGATATTTATGTATATGATCATCAAGAAAGCTCTCTTGCAAGAATTTGAAGTTTTAAAATAGTAAAATAGTGGTTAATGTAGTGAATTGAAAGATAAAAAGGAAAAGTATATTATACCATTAAAGTCAGGAAAAAAACCACTTCATTAAAAAACTCATTGGTAAAAAAAAAATTCTTAGTTATGCAATAGGCTAAAAATATTTTTGAAGATTTTATTTATTTATTTGAGAGATAGCAAAAGCAAGAGTGAGAGCAAGAGAAAGAGCATGCATGAGTGGGGGAGAGAGGCACAGGGAAGGGGAGAAGCAGACTCCTCACTGAGCAGGGAGCCAGACATGGGTCTCAATGACCTCCAGCAGAGGCAGACATTTAACCAACTGAGCTACCCAGGTGCCCCATGCTAAAAGAAATTTTAACTAATTAAGGGAATGACCTAAACATACCCACAAACAAATCTAAGCCAAGCATCACATTTATAGTTGCTTTAGATATATTTTCAATAAAATCATGAATAGAATTATACTCACTATCATTTCCATTTAACTTCATAGGCTAGGGTTTGGTCAAGGAGGATGGCATATCCTGGCCAATTTCAGTAAACCCAGGAACTCTATGATCTAAAGGTAGAAAAATAAACAAAATTGTCATTAATTGCATAACACAGTTAAACTTTAAAGAATCTAGAAATCATTATGAATAAAATAGTGAATAGCAAGGTTTTGGGGGCATAAAATCAATATCCAAAAGTCAGAACAATTTATAATCATAATTATTTTAAAATATCATAAAAACCTAAAACTATTAGGTATAAACAAATCAAGCAACTAAATGATGTATAAGGATTTTATAAAGAAAATTATGAATTTATATTAAATCAAATAAAAGATTTTACAGACTTGAAAAACATACCATGTTCATGGATGATACTATTTAAAATTATGAAGATTATGGTTTGTCTCCCTCTCTGATTTCTTCCCATTCAGGCTTTTTGTTTGTTTGTTTGTTTTAATGCTCAGTTTTCCCTCCCTTTCCATATGGTCCTCTGTGCTATCCCTTATGTTCCACACATGAATGAAATCATATGACAATTATCCAAAATTAATTCATAGATTTATAAATTTTCAGTCAGAATATCAGCAAGATTTTCACAGTACTAAACTATATAATTTGAAAGTATGCATAAATAAAGACAAACTGTACAAGTGCAAAGGACACCCAAGGAAATACGGAAGAAGCACAGATAATTAGACTTATGAATGAGTAGATATTAAAGAGACAGCAGAGAAGATTTCTCCAGATAGAAAGAGATGCCAATATAATGAGTCTTCATGGGGGAAGAAAAAGAGCAAGGGAAAGGGCTGCTTTCTCTTATTTTAAACTAAGTGAGGAGGTTTTAGGTCAACCTTCTAGAGAGCTGAACAAGTGTTCTCTCAGATTTCGAACCATAGAGCTTTGTGTCTGGTTTCCATTGTGGAGGGGTAAAGACGAAAGGTGTCCTTGGAATAGTATTCCTAGCTGACTCTACTCAAAGCACTCTGTACTTTATAAATGGTGGTGTAAAGATGCATGGCGGGTCACTTGAATCTTCAGAGGCAGTGGAATTCCAACACAAGAGCTATATGAGGTCTCTAGACCTATCAGTGAAGGAAGGAGTATAAAGCAGCCTTCCAGATAAAAGACATTATTTGCCAAGTAACTTCAGGCAGAAGTTGCCACAGAGAATCTCTAAAAATAAAAAGAGTGAGAGAGAGAAAGACAAAGAAAAAAAAAAAAAGCACTCCTAAAAAAGAACAACCAGCTATCTGCATCACTCAGAGGAAACAAAAGCCAGAATTAAATACCACCCAACAAGAAAAACAGGGTTTTTTTACCTGTTAAAGTTTGATTTTCAAAAAGTTTAAACATGTAACTCAAGTACAAAATGAACATGTATCAAAGAAAAAGTAATTAAAAAGAAACATTATGATGGTTCAAAGAGCATCTGAGGAGTTGACGTTTGTAGACAATATAATAAATGAATGCTAAAATAAGATTGCTTGATTACTTATAAAACTTGATTTCTTATAGAACGACAAATTTTAATTTCTGGAATTATTTTGTTTGGTAGAGAGAATGTATTTGCATCTTGGACAAAAATATGCAAGTTACCATATAACTTCACTAAGTCTGGGACTTTGTTTAAATTGAGTTAAACAGAGTGGCTCCGTGAGTTAAAGCCTCTGCCTTCGGCTCAGGTCATGATCTCAGGGTCCTGAAATCGAGTCCCGTATCGGGCTCTCTGCTCCGCAGGGAGCCTGCATCCTTCTCTCTCTCTGCCTGTCTCTCTGCCTACTTGTGATTTCTGTCTGTCAAATAAATAAATAAAATCTTAAAAAAAAATAAAATAAATTGAGTTAAACAAGAGGTGCCTTGGTGGCTCAGCCAGTTAAGCATTTGACTTCTGCTCAGGTCAGGATTTCAGGGTACAGATATCAAGCCCTACCTTCAGTTCTGTGCTCAGCAGGGAGTCTGCTTTTCCATCTCCTGCTGTTCCCTCCTCCTACTTATGTTTTCTGTCTCTCTCATGCTTTTTCAAATAAATAAATATGATCTTTTTCAAAAAAGGTGAGTTAAACAAAGTAAATATTTCTCTGGATAATCCTCAGGCCTATTAAACAATGTCTCTATATGATCTTAAAATAATGTATGGCCCACCTTTTAGCCTTATTTCCAAGTTTGGAATAATTTGTCTTAACATATGTTTATCCTGAACTTCTTTCACCTTGCCAATCTCCAAGAATAAAAATCCACTTGTAATGACATCTCCTAACCATGCCCACGCTTCACAGCACAATACCAAGTCTGAAGCTCACCCCAGATGGAGGAAAAGCTATTTAATTTGAATAACATTCAAGGCTTTTATGATCATACTATATTACACATTTTGATAATCAAAAGTGGTGGCACTATATATATATTTGAAATTTTCTAAGAGAGTAGAACTTAAATGTTCTCACCAAGAAGATAAAAAAGGTAAATATGTGAAGTGATGTATGTTAATTAATTCAATGGAGGGGGACTCCTTCCATAAAGTTCATGTATATCAAATCACCTTACTGTATACTTTAAAATCATACAATTTTATTTGTCAATTATACCTGAATAAAGGTGAAAAAAAAAAAGAAACTGATTTTAAGACTAAGAATTCACAGAATGCTATGGAATAAGTCAGATTTCTTTTTCAATAAGACATATTGAAGAGACAATGGAAGAAAGAGTAGAATTGTTTCATAAATTTACCTAAATGATTTCAAACTTATTTTAAAAAAAATAGTTATATTTGTAAGAGTGAAACTTGGAAATAATTGCCATTTAGAAGAAAATAAATGACCACTTCCTCATATCAAGGAGATCATATGATAAAGTGGTCATTTATTTTCTTCTAAATGGCAATTATTTCCAAGTTTCACTCTTACACATATGGGTACGAGAAGAATCAATGAAACAAGATGGGATTGGGAGGGAGACAAACCATAAGTGACTCTTAATCTCACAAAACAAACTGAGGGTTGCTGGGGGGAGGGGGTTTGGGAGAAGGGGGTGGGATTATGGACATTGGGGAGGGTATGTGCTTTGGTGAGTGCTGTGAAGTGTGTAAACCTGGTGATTCACAGACCTGTACCCCTGGGGATAAAAATATATGTTTATAATAAATAAAAATAAAAAAGAATTAAAGAAAATGTATTTAGGTAATAAGCAATCAAGCCTATATAAAATCTCATCTCCTTTTCTGAGAATATATCTATGAAAGACCAATGTTACTATCCTCTTCCAAAAAATCTTTTTTTTTTTTTTTTGCTTTTATTTCCACTTTTATTTCAACATCTGCCACATTGTGATAATTTTAGTATTACACCTGTGGAACTAGTTGCATTGATAATCTGCATAAATTCTGGTTTCTATCTATTCACCCAGACTGTCTAATAAGAACAGGAGGACATTTTGCTAGTCTGTATTTCATGTCTTACTTCTAGACGTGAACTATTAAGAAGAAAATATAATGTGGTCTTCCTCTCCTTTATGCAAGTAAGTCTCCCCAAAGAGACCATCCTTGAGGCAAAATTCAAACTCCTTTCTGTGGCCTTGGAGTTTTTCTCTACTGCTCCCCCAACATGGTTAATAGATTCTTTTTAGAAAACTTCTTTTTAGAAAACTTCACATCAATCTTTGCAGAACCTACTTTTTGCTCCAAGAAGTCATAAAATTCCCCACTTCAGGATACTTTTGGCTAGTATTTTTTTTTAAATTTTCCAACTATATTTAAAGTTCTTTATCCGAACCTAGCATTTATAAAATTCTTCGTTCATTTCTTTTCATCTCATTAATCAAAGTAGAATGGAAAGAAAACAGTTTACTCTTTTGATTGATTTTACTGAAGTGTAAGTTATAATAAGATGGAAATAATTAAAAATAATGCTGCACACTTGAAGAACATTGCCAGAGGAAGCACAGGATAAAGATAAAACTTTAGGACAGAATGCTGCCCTACAAAATGAAAATTCAACTAATTGAAATCCTGGGCATCTGGTGACTCTAAGTGAAAATTCGATATAACATTTTTGCCTTCAGTTCTTCCTATCCATTTAACAGACTAAGCAAAATGTACAGTGCAATCTTGCATAAAGGAAAAAACATAAAAATCATTGACTGTGTTACCCTGTGGATTTGATAAATTATACATCAGGATTTGATACTGGGAGCATTCTCTCCCTGTGTCCTTTCCTGGAAACAACTCACAGGGAAAGAAAAAGAACATAAGGGGAGCTTGATTTTTCCTTCTACTTGATTGCTGTCTTTAACCTCTCCATTTTAGCCCAATCCTAAGGCCCGTTAACTTTTTTACTTTTAGGGCTTGATAGATCACATGCCGTTTTTAAAAAAACATTTTAAACCTAGCTTATTTCTGAAATTTAACACTTTCTGGCATTTTTGTGCTA
Source organism: Mustela putorius furo (assembly GCF_011764305.1). Classification (NCBI taxonomy): domain Eukaryota; kingdom Metazoa; phylum Chordata; class Mammalia; order Carnivora; family Mustelidae; genus Mustela; species Mustela putorius. The sequence continues at coordinate 5,925,137 of NW_025421305.1, forward strand.
TAGGAATAACAGCTCATGCAAAGTTCAGAATTAAAATTAATCTTTTTTTTTATAGCTGTATGCTTGACTCATTGCAACTCTACTCTGTATAAGCCTTTTTTTTAGTTTTTATTTAAATTCTAGTTAGTTAACATATAGTGTAATATTAGTTTCAGTTGTGCAATATAGTGATTCAACATCTCTATACAACACCTTGTGCTCATTGTAAATGCCCTCCTTAATCCCCATTACTCATTTAATCTACTACCCCCTCACCTCCCTTCTAGTAACCATCAGTTTCAGAACTAATATTTAAGTATTCTTTACAGCTGAAGAAAATGCATTATTCCTCTTTCTTTTTTAATGTGTTTATTTTGGGATGTTTTTCTTGATTAGCAACTCTACATGTCAGGTAACAAGTGTGTCACAAGTACAGGATTAATAGCAAATGGAAGGACATTAAGGTAATCTTAATATTGGGAAACAGGGAGTTCCCACTTTGATTGATGTTCCCAGCTGCATCAATTCTAATCCAATTCCATCCTGATCCAACAGAATCTGGGTAAGTGTCTTTTGTTTCAGGACTTCTCAGCAAAAATAAGTACCATTTGGAGACAATTTTCACTACATTTTTAAAATAAAAATCATGTAAAAACCACTTAGCTTAAAAACAAATGTGCTCTGAATGGTGGTTTTAGACCAAATCTCCTTCAGAAAAGCAAACATATATTACTTGATGGATTTACACATTCTGATATTTTTATTTATTTATTTACTTATTTTTAAAAGATTTTATTTATTTATTTGACAGAGAGAGATCACAAGTAGGCAGAGAGGCAGGCAGAGAGAGAGAGAGAGGAGGAAGCAGGCTCCCTGCTGAGCAGAGAGCCCGATGCGGGACTCGATCCCAGGACCCTGAGATCATGACCTGAGCCGAAGGCAGCGGCTTAACCCACTGAGCCACCCAGGCGCCCCCTGATATTTTTAATCTTTGATTTCTGACTTCTAGTCAACCCCTTATAAATGGAAAGTCTTTCGTATCTAGACAGAGCAGAGGTCTTCAGTATCAGTACAGTCCATTTTTACTGTGGCTTGTGGTATCCCCACCTGGGCTAAACAGGCATGCTTTCGTTCTCATTGGTTAAGTGAAGTACTCCCCAAGAAAAAGGTCTCTGCTCAGCATATCTCTAAAAAATGGAGAGAAAACAAAACTAGGAGGTCTCTTCTCCAAATATTCCTTTATTCCAATGGCATAATTGGCAGACAGATCCAATTCTACTTTAATATTTTCCTATAGTGCCATTTCTTTCTTTCTAGTTTGCACCTCTTATACTAGAAAATGAATCCATCTCTTTCTTGCATCATGACCATGGTTAGTAAATTCACGAAAGTTAGTATCTTATGACATATTTATTTCCCCAAAGCCAAATCATTAACAATAAAGATAAATTGAAGTTCTTCATCCATAACTTGATTAAAAATTTATGATATTTAAGGACTTCTGGAACTACTCTCCCATTTCTCCAATTTAAAATGCTTTGTGTAATATTATACTGCATAGATCTGTGAATCTGGCACATCCTTTCATTATTCAAAAGCTGGGTTAAATTCCCAAAATCCCTACAACAATAAAATATCTATCTATCTATCTATCTATTTATATATTTATAAAGATTTTTTTTTAATTTGACAGAGATCACAAGTAGGAAGAGAGACAGGCAGAGAGAGAGGGAAAGCAGGCTCCCTGATGAGCATAGAGCCTGATGCGGGGCTCCATCCCAAGACCCTGATATCATGTCCTGAGCAGAAGGCAGAGGCTTAACCCATGGAGCCACCCAGGCACCCGGACAATAAAATATTTAATAAAATCCACAAACAGAATAAAATATTGTGAGATGAACTGACATTAAGTGTTTGAAACAATCCTAGCTAGTTTTGTTCCTACAATTACCCCAGTAATTTCTACCTTCATATCGTTTTCCTTCTTCCACAAAAGAATTATGAGCTCAGAGAAATTCCTTCTCATGTTTGGTTTCACAATTTATTATTTCATATTTTTTCAACAATTTTTTCATCTCACTCTGTCAAAACCTCAGGAAACGAGGCTGTAGTTTTAACTCATAGATGATGGAATATCATTATTTCTCTGTGTCTTAGGAGAATGCCCTTCTTTGCTGTTTATTTACTAATTAGAATTTTTCTGTACCTATAAACATCATCCGTGGATTTTTCTTTTGTTTAGGATTTGTAATACACCATTCTTAAATGCAGTGGATTTCTTATATTCTAGTTTAAGTAATGGGATACATCACTCCATATTTAATATTAATTTAATAAGTTTGGTAAATCCCTTTTTTATTTGGTCCTAGAGGAAAAGTTTGGCAGAAAGAACATTCCATATATGGCTCTTTGCCTCCAATAGATACCTCCTATTATTTCAAAACCACTGCTACTGATATAACAATTTTCTCACTGATATAACAATTTTCTATTTCCTAAAAAAGCAGCTTCAATAAAAAAATAGGTGCGTGTATCCCTGTAACTCACACATCTACGAGGGTATAAGTATCCCAGAGAAAGTCTGAATGAATGACAATAGTTTATAGTTTCTAGATTGTCACTTAAGAAGAGTATTAAATTAAATACTGGTGCTTGTATTGGTCTTTGTTACTAATTATAATAAAACTTGACTCTAAAGATCTAGGTAGTGTTCGAAGTTGTTATTATTTCAAAATGGTGTTTTAATCAAAAAACCAATATTAATCCAAAAAATTTATATCATATTGAAATAAAGTATTTTGATGGTTATTTAAAATTCCATATGGTTTTGAATCTCAAAGCTATAGACCTTCTCTGTACTTTATGCTTCGATATTGGTTCTAAAATGTCAAATTCTATGTTTGTCTTTGGTTCTCTATTCAGCAATAAATTCCACATTGCAAATATGATTTGAGTAAATGACCTTCGATTAAGCTCTTTCTTTGCTACTCTCACTGCAGTGCCAGTATACTGGCAGCAATATAAAGATTTTAGTAGCAATGTTTCCCTTGCATGTGATAAAACAGATAATAAAGATCGGATTTCCCTAGGTACATTCTGGCCATAGTAGATTTAAGAGACACAAAATGTGCTCTTCACATAAGCTGTCTACTAAATAAAATACTCAGAAAGATAAAACAGGGCTCTTTACAACTATATCAACCATGTTCCAATGCCAAAATGCACGAATATTTGAAGAACTCAACAGTACAAGAGATTTATAAAAACAAACCTCATGGTATTATATTAATAATAATCTTAATAATATTATAGTCAATATTTACTAAAGGATTTCTGTGAACTCTATACTGTGTTAAATATTTTACATATATTATCTAACTTAAATTATTCCGTAACACCTCTGAGGTAGATGTTATTATTCCTCTCATTTTTTTAGATGAAAAACAGGTTTTCTGAATTATCTAGTGAGAAATTGTCACAGCCATTCTTCAAACCCAGCTGTGTCTGTCATATCCAGGTTCTTAGTCACCCTCAAATACTACACTAAGAATAAATTCATCGTTGGCCCTTGTTAATAGGCTTTATTTGTGCTCTTCTCTGGAACATCCTATTTCATCCAAACATTAAGAGTCACCTTAGTGTTTATTATAACTCTTTTATGTTTTTATATGTATTAATATTTTTCTTGTAATTATGTGCTATATTTGAATGTGATATATATAATCCAATGGTATTTTCTTTGGGATTTTTTTCTTTAATCAGTGTTGCCAAGGCCACACAACACATACAGAATTTTTCCAACAAGCTCCAATGCAATGTTCTGACTTGCTGATAATGAGGAACGTTGTTATGAAAACACTGTCAGGAAAGATTGTCAATAGTTGCAACATACATAAGTCTATGCTAGATATCTTCCATTTATGCCTCCAGATCTGTTTATTCTCCTTCCTTCTCCTCCTCCCTTCTGATCTGATTGGCTGGACTGCATAGACTATATTAACAAGATGCATATACTCTAATGGCTTCCTGTCATTTTACCCCAGAGGTAACCAGGCAAGAGGTTGGAGAGATGGAGGAAAGAAAGATTCGTGCACTTTTAAAAAGCAGATTATATTTTTTACAGCAGCTTTAGGTTTATGACAAAATTGAGTAGAAAGTATAAGAGAATTCCCATGTGCCTCCTGCTCCCACACATACTACTGCCTCCTCCACAGTCAACATCCTAAGCCACAGTCGTGCTTATGTTAAAATCAATAAACTTACAAGGACAGAGTATTATTACCCAAAATTCATAGTTTACATTAGGGAGTCATACACTCTATGGCCTTGGACAGGTGTACAATGACATATATCTACCATTATAGTATCATACATAACAGCATTACAGTTTCACTGCCCTAAAACTCCTCCAAGTTCTCTTCCTTTCCCTTTTCCTAACCCGTGACAACCACTCATCTTTTTACTATCTTCATAGTTTTGCCTTTTCCAGAACATTTTATAGTTGGAATCATGCAGTGTGTAGCTTTTGCAGATTGGCTTCTTTCACTTAGTAATTTGCATGTTGTTTTCTCCATGTATTTTCATGGCTTGATAGCAGATTTCTTTTTAGCACTGAATAATATTCCATTTTGTGGACAGGCTATAATTTATTTATCCCTCTACCTATTGAAGAACATCTTGGTGGCTTCCAAGTTTCACAATTATGAATAAAGCTGCTGTAAAGTTCCATGAACAGGTTTTTGTGTAGACGTAAGTTTCCAACTCATTTGGGTACATACGAAGGAGGACCACAGCTGGATTGTATGATAGAAATTAGTGTAATTTTTTATTTTGGCTCCCTTTCTGCAAGCCAGGAATCTCTACAAGATGATGACTCCAGTTAGGGCCCTTCCTTCATTTCTTCAGGACTCTGGGTGCTAATATCTGCACTGCTTCTAGCCTCAGATTATGCCACTATCCTAAGTGGTTTCTTCCTATATAACACTCCTCTTTCTGGCTTGCCATCTGTTTCTTATTTTGACAGTAACTGATAGAAAACCCAAAGTAGACAAAGACCCAATGCCTAATTCTCTGCATTTTGCTATTATTTCTACATGTGGAATAGTCAGAAGAAAAGTATTGCAAAGTAAAAATGACATCTTACTAGCCTCTTTAATAAATAGCCTGCAATAGGAGACTCTTTTTAGTACAGTAGCCTTGAGGAAGGAAGAAACAAGGTACATCCTTACAACAGTGACAATATCTAATATCTCTCCATCAAAATAATAAAGGAATACCATTTTTATAAGAGCTTTCTCTGTACTATATTTGTGATAAATAGTTATTATCACTTCATTTATTACTAATTGCCATATGGAAAACTATCATTATCTACATTTTACAAATTAGTAAACTGAGGGTCTTTTGAATCGGGAATTGAAATGGAATTGAAAACTCAATCTAAATTCAAGTGTTGTGCTCTCATTAATCTCAGTTCTGCCTTCCTTCTGTAAAATCAAAACATTTAGTGTTCTGTACAATATATAAATGACCTGGTTTTAAATTCCAGATCCTATAATTGAATGCAGAACTATGAGTTCCCACATATCTGAATCAGCTCTCTGTATTCTGATCTCCCAGCCCCTAGATCCATGTTCAGTAAATTAGCAATGGGGGTACATGGTGCTCTCCCTCTGTCTTCTGCCCCCTTGTACAGTCATCTTGAGACAGTCACAAAGCTCAGGCCCCTGTCTTTCCCCCCAGGAGATGTTCTACCTGCATATTCTTCTTGCAGGAAGCCATCTCTCTCTTGCACTAGATTAATAAATTAATTTTGAAAACAGTAGATGGTAGACAGATCGCTTAGAAAACCAATATATCTGATGTTTTTGCAGCCTTGACCAAAATGAAGTAAAAAGTGTTGGGAAGATAGTAAAGGCACACAAAGTTGCTATGATTGTAAAAAAGCAATGCTGATAAATTTCTGAAAACAAATTTACTAAAGCATATTGAAGCCTTAAACAAATATAAGGGTATCGTAAAAATGATAATAACGGAACTATTAAATTAATAAGAAATATCAGAAAAGCTACGTGTCTTCTGGACTCTTTCAAATATTAGAGTTTCATTTCTCCTGCCTAATATGCTAAAAAAAAAAACATCAAGGGAGATGTTTCAGAGTTTTTTCTTCTATTTATTAGATGTTTCTGAATATCTACCATGCTGTGCCATGTACCATATCAGCTTACACCTCAACTTCCAGGCTGACCAAATACATGCTCTCAAGGAGTTTATGTGTAGTAGGGAAATTAAGTAAGTAAATAAATACATAAATACAATAAATTAGTATAGACTGTGATAAAGGATGAAAGGGAACCAGCTGTGATCTAAAAATAGATACAAGGAAAGGTTGTCTATCTTATTTACATTTTGGGGAAAGATTTCTCGATAATGAGAAATTTATGGTAAGAGCTGAAGGAAGAGAAAGGCTTATCTTGGGATTATGGGTAACAGAGAGCTTTCTGCAGAGCCAAACGGATGTCAAATTCCTGGATCATAAACGCACAGTAGACCAGAGGGGATTAGGGCAGTAAGTGAGATGCAAAAGATGAAGCAAAAGACATAAGCAAGACTAAGATCATGCAGGGCTACTAAAACTACCTTGAGAGGGTGCCTGGCTGGCTCAGTTGGTTAAGTGACTGCCTTTGGCTCAGGTCATAATCCCAGGGTCCTGGGATCTAGTCCCACACTGGGCTCCCCCTGCTCTGCAGGAAGCCTGCTTCTCCCTCTCCCTCACCCATTCCCCCTTGTACTCGCTAATGTGTATGCTCTCTCTCTCTCTCAAATAAATAAAGAAAATCATTAAAAATTACTTAATTAAATTATGTTGAGAAATCTGAACTGTACTCCACATATAATGGAAGCCATTAATAAATTATGAATAGAGGTTGATCCAAATATGTTTCCTCTGGTTACCTTGTAAAGAATGAGGAAGGTGATAAGAATGAAAACATAGAAAGATATCATAGCTCAAGCAAGGAGAAGTGATGCTCTAAAGCAAACTGGTGACAGAATATAGGACTATAAATCTCCTGATGAGTTGCATTTCGCGATGAGACTGAAGAATGAAACAAATAATAAATATGGATTTCTGATTTCAGCAAGTGGGAAAGTGATGGTATTGTGTATATGTATTGTGTATTGAGAGTTGTGTATGTGTATTGTGTATGATACGGACGTTCAATCTCGTTTTTCTTAAAGTAAAGGGCACATTTCTATCTTTCAAACAAATTGGTGCAATTACTGGAACCAGATAGAATTACACTACTTGCTATTGTATGTGCTCAGTTTCCCAGAATATGGAATATACCTTCAGGGATTTATTAACAACTTTCTATAGTCAGACTATTTTAATGTTATGAATGCCCTGGACACTGAATCCTCAAGGTATAAAAAGAGTTTTATTTCCAGAAGTTTTTGCATAGCACTCTTATAATTGTGATAGGAATAATGCAAAATTTAACTCATAAATGTTCACTGGCCATTTTTCCTTTCCACAAATCCTCTGAAGAATATGCTAACACTGTCTTATTTGCCTTCCATCCTTATCTTGGCATCTGGGATAGTAAATTATAGCTGGGGGTGAGAGGCAGGGCTAAGGTGGGGAATGGTTAAATTAGAGAAGTGGAGATATAGAAGGATTTTACATTTTATGGGTGGAACATAACTGCCAAGAGAGAGAGAAATACAGCAAAAAGCAGAGAGAGGGAGGAGAAGTAGAAGGTGAATACAGATACACTGCAGATAGGATTGTAAAGTCTGGGAGGGGCACTTTTAAGAGACTGGGTCATCTGCAAGGTAGGAGAGAGTCAGGAAGCAGCCATGGGTGAAATGGCTTAAAAATATTACTGAACATCATAAATATGTTCCTCTTTTGGCAGCATTTCAGAATACACATTTCAGCAATAACAATTGTGTAAGCATTTACAAACACCGAAGAATACAGTCATCCTCAACTTTTAGAAAATTAAAAAAGAAGTCTTATGAAATTCACTTGTACTGATCTTGTCTCCGCCCCATCCCTCCCTCTCTCCATTTTTCCCCCTTCCTTCTTCCCTCCCTCCCTCCCTTTCTTCTTTCCATGTTTTGCTATTAAATGAGTGAATACACATGAAGTTATTCAAACAGGACCTGCAATATACCAACCATTCAATAAATGGTATACATTATTCTGTGCCTAAAATACAACGTAAGGAAGATTTCATGATCCTTATTAAATTAGAATAAAGGAAACATAACACCTTCATCTTTAGAAATCTTTGATAATGATCCACACCATGGGAAATAGCATGCCAAATCTCAAAACACACCTAAACCCACCACATCTACTATATAATTTACTTTGAAACTTATACAGTTGATAAAATATGGGAATCTGGATACTTAGAGATAGAATATATGTGCATTAATTATAACCGCATTTTCTTTAACTTTGCCAAATTATCAAAAGAAATAGCTTATGGATTGAAAAATGGACAACATCTATGAAAAATTAAATACAAACTTTCAAACTGGAACTTTTGAAATAGATAATATTAACCACTAGTAACACAGCTAGCTTATCGTTTCCATCTGTTCTCTTTTCTACCTTAATTTGATTCATCATTTTAGCAATAGCTTAAGATGAACATTCTTTATGAAGTCTCCTATAATGAATTTCTGTGCTGAAAGCTGATAGCCTTTCTAGACTGTCTTCAGCTCCTGTAATTAAGCAAATGTTGACTTATTTTTTTCATATATATGTGTGTGCATTTGTTCTTATCTTGTAAATAAAATTACAAATGTCTTCAATTAAGTCTTTTTTTCTCACATGGCAAATAACAAAGCGCCTAGCAAGTGGTAGGCATTTACTGAAAATTTTTGAACTCATCTAAAACTTTCTCCATTTCTTTAACTTCCATCTTTAATTAGTTAAAAATGTCTGGTCACTTTTACTTCTCTAATATCTGTCAAAGCACTCTTCATCTTCATTGCTGTTGTCATTGTGTTATATTTTTATATCATCATTTCTCACAAGAGCTATTTCTAGACATCTAATTGGACTCTACTTCTTCTAGTCTGTCCTCTAGTCCACAGTCAGAGGTAGCATCTTAAATTGTGAAACTCATATTTATTTTCTCTGGGATTAGTAAAAAATACTACTGTTAATAAGAAGATCTGAAAGCACAGAGATTTAGAGAAGATAAAAACTCATTGTTCTCTCAAGTAATAGGGTAATACCCACATTCAGGAGCTTTCTATGTAGTTTCACCATTCGCTAAAATGTCACTTCATTCACACTACCCAATCTGTTTCTTATATTAGGAAAAGAGAAAAATAAAATGGAGAGCAAGCAGCCTCCTTCTTAGCTATGTCCTATAATTTGCACACGTATCTTCCCTTCACCTGCCATTGACCAGAATATATTCTCATGGCCACACTTGAATACTATCTCTAGCTGATAAGTATCTTTTTTCAAAAATAAAATTCTTCCTCAGCCAATCCCTGTAAACACAAAAGAATCTTTCTTTTCATATAAAAACACATCCTCAACACACACATGCACAATTTAGGAAGAAATTCCAACATCCTGTCCATGTTCTCCATCCAGCTAAGGTTTGTTCACAATCTCTGGATGAGAAAAGGTCCAGTCCATCAGGTCCAGATGTGGCTCCTTAATGTTACGGTGACCTCTACTTAACCAAATGTGCTTCCCGTTATATCCCATCTACAATGGTGGAGTATGAGCAGAGTAATTGCATTAAATGCTTTACTCAGAAAGAATGAGGAACACATAACAGTTACTGTTCTAGAATGTTATCAAATTCTGCTTGGCAGAAATTGTGAAAAATCATTCTTTGGCAGCTACAAAGACCATCTGCAATCTCATTTGTTGCTGCTTGTTCATTGTTCTCTGTCCACCTCTGCAGTTGTCTCTGGAGAGTAAGTTCTGACAGAATCTTCCCAACTTCGTCCTAGTACAGATTTGTCCTTTCTTTTGGGGGTGGGTGAGCTTAAGAAACATAGACTTTTGCAGGCCAAGATTATAGTTTCTTTGGCAACACACTTCAGCTTTGTAGGCTTCCAAATGTATGCTTCCAGTTAGTTCCATGTACAAGTGCCCTTAGCCAAATACTTCCTATACATATTTCTAAGCTTACATCCTTGTGCTGAGAATACCCCTCTCTCCTTCAAGCTATTTGTGATTACCTTGATGCCACTTGAAAAATGATGCTTTGTGAAAGAAGATGCTTTGTGAAACAAGAACAACCTGAATCCAATACTTAATACCGAGTTAATTCCCATTGGGTAGCAAAAGACATTTAAACAGAAGCTTTGTGGGGTGCCTGTGTGGCTCAGTGGGTTAAAGCCTCTGCCTTCGGCTCGGGTCATGATCCCAGGGTCCTGGGATGGAGCCCCGCATCGGGCTCTCTGCTCAGTGGGGAGCCTGCTTCCTCCTCTCTCTCTGCCTGCCTCTCTGCCTACTTGTGATCTGTCTGTCAAATAAATAAATAAAAATCTAAAAACAAACAAACAAACAAAAAAACAAACAGAAGCTGTGAGTCAAGCTTGAGGTCAAAGTGAAAATTCTGGTGTTTGGGGTTAAAAAGTAATTGCTCACCCCAACCCTGCAAAACCTCTAACAAACATTATAGTACACGGCATGGCAGAAACTTCCATAGAAGAACATATCTGCTGCCATCTCTGCTGAAGTCTGATTCTTTCATAAATTCATATTTCTGATGATATCTTGTTAACTATTGTAAGATTAAAAATAAAAAAAAAACAAGAATATTTTTTCTAACCACTTCAAGAGCTATGCGTTACGTGGAAATGTGATCTGCCTTCCAAATTGTTATAGAATGGTTTAACATTTTCCACCACTAACCAGGATGAAAAGATTTCCAGATGATAGTGTCTATATCCTTGCTGTCCAGCTTGTGATTATGAAACTAATGTCATATACTTTGGGATTTTATTACAAAAGCACCTAATTGCCAGATACCATTTCTTTTTTCTATTGCATAGGCTGGAAGCTAAATTTCTACAACTAGTAGACCATGAAATACAGTAGTTTATAGAAAATAGATGTTAATATCTTTCTCAACATAATAGCTCAGGTGTTGGTGAATGGCCCAAAAAGAATTAGGCTGCTCCCCCTATAATTTTCCATGGATCTGGGGTTCTGTCTTCTTACTCTGCTTTTCTCTCAGGTGTAGCTTTCATGCACACGATTGTAGCCAGCTCATCAAAACCAGAATAACATTCTGGTCTTCAGGAAGGAAGAAAGGGAACGGAGGTTAGCAGCAGCTTTTTAATGCCATGACTCGGAACTTATACATGTTATTTTTTCCTCATATTCCACTGTCAAGAATCTAATTTTATTGGTATATCTGTGAAGGAAGAAAGAAATATGGTCCTCTATAATAATCTTAGCTAAAAGATAGAAGGGGAAGGAAATTCTATTGATAAAGGAACAGAGGGGGAAAACAGAATATAAACTCAAATCCTTACCCTTTCCATTGCATTTGTTCTTGACAATACAAAAGGATAATACACAAACTGCTTAACATGGTGTGCCAACATCTCCATGGTCATTCTTTTCAAATAATGAAGATGGAAGGGTGAAATAGTTTGTTATATATTTCATTCTATCAAATTAGTTTACCATTAATTTGTCTGTTTCTTCTTCTGTAATAACGAAAACTGACAATTTACAGTCCTCTAAAGTCCACATGCAGTCCCTAAATACAAAGTGTCTTAATGGGTAATAACTGCTAATTAAATGGAAATTACTTTAGCTGAGTTCTTGGAAGAATTATGGTGGAGGAAAAAATAGCAAAAACCACTGTTATAGGAAGGATGGCTTCTATGAAATCTATTTCTCTGGGTTATTTATTAAGGCAATTTGCCATCCAGAACTACCCTTTGTCTCCGTCACACACTCGAGGAAATCAGCCATTATTTTAAAGTAATATTCAGATGCAAGACTCTACTTACTGTAATAATAAATATTTTACTCTGAGAGTAGAAAGCAATGAGCTGGAGGGTTCAACTAGGACAGAGAAGGTAGATTCAACTTGTTTTATAATAAAACAGGTTATGCAATGGAGGAAGTCCAAAATTCCTTTGGTGTGAGTGAATTTGCCTTAAGGTATTGGACGTCATTATGTTCCAAATTTAAACAAGAAATCCTGAAATGTATATGGAACAATTTTATCATAGGAGGGTTCTTTTTCTGTGAAAGAAGAGATCCTTCTGCCTTCTTTTTTTTTTTTCTTTTACTTTTTTTTTTAAGATTTTATTTATTTATTTGACAGACAGAGACCACAAGTAGGTAGAGAGGCAGGCAGGGGGTGGGGGCAGGCTCCCTGATGAGCAGAAAGCCTGAAGTGGAGCTCCATTCCAGGACCCTGGGATCATGACCTGAGCAGAAGGCAGAGGCTTTAAACCACTGAGCCACCCATGCGCCCCAAGATCCTTCTGCCTTCTTAAGAAAATTATAAATGCCCTTTAAGGAGCTGAAGATAAATATAGTTTACAAAGGTAAATGTAATTTACCTTGGTTAGTAAATATAACTGGTGTTCCTGATTTAAAGTGTTGTTTACATTTTTAAATTCTCTCCATTGTACTCTGCCCTGGATTAACATAAATATTTAAGAATTTTAATCAAGATAATTTATGTGAAAATAAGACTTTTGAATATAAGCTTGTCTTAAGTCATTGGAATTAGTTTGAAATCTCCAGATGTTTATGTAACATTAACAGATGAAAATTCAAGACATTTTAAACTATGTTTAAAATCTATTCAATACATGGTTTCAAAATTGAATCGGATTAAATTCTTCCAGAATTTAAGGGTATTCTTATATCAAAAGTACATGATTTTATTCAAAGGACATCATATTAATAAGTTAAATAACACTTATAAAATTTACCAATCAACAGCTGTATCACAGAAAAGAGCATTCTGGCAAATCTAGATTTTATTATTTGTTAATATGTTATATTTTCAATATATAGAATACTTGAACTCTAATCACTTGTATAAATTTTGTGTTTTTAAAAAAACATTTTACCATTCAATCACTTCTCCTTCCATTGAATACAGGGTGGAGAAAAAAAAAACAAAGATAATTTTTTTATAATTAATTTTTGTATTTTTATATTAATCCTTGTACATATTTCAAGCACAAACTTATGATGAAAAGCTCATAATAGAACTTAGCAGTAGCCTGGCTATCCATTCATCTATTCCACAGACACACAAAAAAGTAGTTTGTCCTTTGAGTCTACTGTTTTCAACTCTTATAAAAACTGTTTAGAGAGAGGCTGGCTTTTGTTTCCCTATTCATTAATATTTTCAATGTGCTGGCAACAATTCATAATATCTTATCTGTTGATTTATTATTATTATAGTTTTATACTCCTGTGTATTATTTTAGAAACCCCTTGAATTTCTACTTACTGGTTTTGCTTTCAATCTTTGGTTAAACATATCTTCTAAGAAGATATGAAAAAAATGTTGATATTTCACTGTCTGAAGTTAGCTTTATTTTGCTCTTTTTCTTGGTTTGGATTTTTGTAATTTGAAGATTTTAAGATATAAATAATTTCTTCTCAGACTTATGAAGGCAGTGCTCCATTCAAACTTAATTCCCAATGTTTTTGAGTAATTTAATGCTATGTTTGAATATTTGTCATGACTTATTTTTACCCTATGAAATTCTAGAATTGACTACTGAACCCTGGTGATCTAAAATTTCAAAATTATGTTAATGATGCATCTACTGTTCAATTCACTGTAGACTTGACTTGGACTTGGTATGCTATTTCCATTTGGAGTTTTATACCCTTGAGTTCTAATAAAGGTTCTTGTACTATTTCACTGGAAATTTCCTCCCCACTGTGCTCTTTGGAACTCTTATTAATCAGATGTATCAATTAGTTCTTCAGTCTTCTAACGTTCCTTCTTTATTTCTCAACTTTTTCTTTTCTTTTATCCTTTGAAAGATCAACTTTGATTTCTAAATCTCTCTAAGGAACTTTAATAAAATTTCATTTTTCATAATTTTATATTTTTAGAGGGAGGAAGAGGGAGAGAGAGAATCCCAAGCAAGCTCCACACTAAGCCCAATGTGGGGCTCAATTTCAGGACCATGAGATCTCGACCTGAGCTGAACTCAAAAGTCGGAAGCTTGACAGATTAAGCCAAGCACCCAATCAGCTTTCAAAATTTTAATTTCCAATTGATATTTATTTTCTTTTGTTTCTTTATACCACCATATCTTTATTTCACAATGCAGTATCTTATCTTTCTGATAGGTAATCACATCTTTTTTTTTTTTTTTAATTTTGCTCTGCTGAATGCCTCTCATGGTTTCCTTTGCTTTATTCCCCATTTACTTTAGAAGATTTTTAAAAAGAAATTTATACTTAAGATTAAATATCTGAAAAACTAATTGCAAATATTCCGCATGGGTGGACCAAGTTTGTCAAGTGGTGGAATCATTTGTACTATTTTTACCTTGGGGTTTACTCTCCACACTTAGTTTCTGCAAGACAATCTTTTAAAAACATTCATTTTCTCCAGAGAGGGATCCTTTACTCCCCTGACAAGGTTTAGGGAGTGAGTGCAAAAGAAAGGGAATGAGAATAGGAAAGAATCCCACCTGCATTTTGGGTCCTTGTGAGATCTGGGGCCAAATAATTCATTATGCTGACTTTCATTTATTTTTTCTGCCCCATCTTTTACCTGTGCTTTTCTCTGAAACCTTTCAGGTTCAGGTTCTTAAACACATTGCCTAGGACCGGTGGTAAAGGGGAATGTATCCAGATCAAATTAGGGGTCACTGGGGTCTGGCCCCCATTCTACTCTATTAATAAACATTCAAGCAATCCCTTTCTTTACAGCCTCTTCCTCCACCTCCCCCTTGTCTTCCACCAAAGTTGTCCTTCTCAATTTCTAAGATTTTAAATTCTACAATGTGACACAATTTGTTTCTCATTTGTGCTATCCTCTGCAAGTCTCACTAATCTGTTTTTGCTCTTCACATAGGTCTAAGTTACAAATATCCTCTAATTTCATCAAATTTGAGCATCATGTTATAATTATGTTTCCGCTTATTTTATTATTTGTGAATAATATTTGAGCCTAGGAATAATGTTCAATATAAACAAGGACAGTTGAGTCATTTGTAAGAAGTATAACCAATAAAATTTTATTTATCTGCTCTTACATTGTTTTGCAGAACTAAAAAAATAAAAATCACATTCCCATTTAAGGGTTTTCCTCTCCCTGTGAAATAAGCAAACCAAAATCATGTGAGTTTACTCATCCATTTTATGGCTTTTTTTTTTTTTTTTTTCAAACTAATGTGCCAAGCATTGTGCTGTTGACTGGGGATTCAAGGGTGAATGAGTTGCTTTGCCATCTGGTGTGAGGTGCATACAAACAGGCCATTACACACTAGTGTGGACATAGAACAGTGTTTTATGGGAGCTCATAAGAACAACATCTGTCTCAGAATTACAGGGTCAAACAAGGGTTAGGACCTAGTGTAGAAAATTATGTCTAAGCTGACATTTGAGTGATGAGTACAAGTTAGCCAGGTTAATTTTGGAATGAAAAAAATGTCATAGCAGAAATATGGAAAAACCTGAAGGAGAGAGATAACAGAGCACATATAAAGAGATGAAGGAAGTTTAGTAAGGCTTCTGGGAACTGTCACTCAGAGACAAGGTCAGGAGAGAAGCCTGAAGAGGTGAGCTGAGGTCAGATTCTCAGTGCCTTAAAAGAAACACGAATGGGTTTACATAGGGCATTCCTCTGAGGTGAAGTAGATGGTACTGGGTGGAAAAAGTGTTAATAAAGTTTAAATTTGTTAGCACATAATTGAAATAATCCAACCTAGATACATTGAAAGCCTCAAATAGAATTATAACAAAGATGACAGAAAGAAGTATATAGAACAACACCATCATCTTAATAATGCACAATTAGAAAAGTAAGTAAAATAATAATATTTTTTACTATTTTCACATCTTTACTAATTGCCATGTTTAAAATTCAATTTCTTTGTTTTGCTAATTGTCAGCACAATTGAGGAACAAGTTTGCCTAGCTCATGGAAATTTTAGGGATCTATGGCATAATCTATTAATTCTCTTGGTCTATCAGAAGAACAATCCTGGGGAGCCTAGGTGACACATTCAGTTAAGCATTTGACTCTTGGCTTAGGCTCAGGTTGTGATCTCAGGATGAAGAGATCAAGCCCCGAGTTGGGCTCTGTGCTCAACATGGAGACTATTTAAACACTCTCTCTCTCCCTTTCTTCCTCCTCACCCCAAATAAATAAATAAATATTGAAAAAGAAGAAGGAGGACGAGGAGGAAGAACAAATGATACTGATTGGACCTCTGGTATTCACTTTCTAAGTATGCGTGTAGGAAATTATATTTCATTGACCATAGATCATCTATGGAATTGACAGTTAATGAACTATATTGTCAATAAGTTGTGAAACTCAAAATCAGTAGACTTTAATGATTTTAACTAATCAAAATTCCTTCATTCCACAAAATGTTACATGCAGGTTTATAATTTCATGAATTAGCATTTCTCTTAGACATAAAATTTAATTGAAAACGTAGAAAATAGAAATTATCTGAGAAGCAATAAACAATTAAAAATATTGTACAACTTAAAATGTCAGACATAATCTTCATAAGTAAAACATGAGTTAAGTTGAATAGATTCAGTTAATATTCCATTATTTTGGAAATTAACAACTTAATTCAGAAATTCTTATTTTTACTAGGTTCCAAATGTTTGCTTCAGCATCATTTCCTTCTATAAAGTCATTCCCATGGTGAGGAACTATAGAGCAGTAGGTAAATTAGTAAGAAAAAAAAAATTGCCTTTATTTACCACCTACTGTATGCTCAGACATAGTCAAAAGATTTTGAGAAACACATTTAAGGCATATTTATGTTATCAAGATCCCAGTGGGGAAAAAAATGGGATTTATGTTAATCTACATATCATACCAACAAGAGAATTAACAATCAGCCAAATCAGTAATTACCCTATTATTATACAATCAGCAGAGCCATGGTTTAGAATTAGGTCTGACTGCCTCCATTATTCATGCTTTTTCGACCATCCCCAGCTGCTCAAATTTTTTAAAATAACACCTTAGGGGACGCTTGGGTGGCTCAGTTGGTTAAGCAACTGCCTTAGGCTCAGCGTCCTGGGATCAAGTCCCACATCGGGCTCCTTGCTCAGCAGGGAGCCTGCTTCTCCCTCTGCCTCTGCCTGCCATTCTGTGTGCCTGTGCTCGCTCTCTCCCCCTCTCTCTCTCTGATAAATAAATAAAATCTTTAAAAAAAAATAAATAAAATAACACCTTAGTAGAGCATAAGTTGGAAGAACAATATTAATGCTTTTTAAAAAAAATTTTGATTAACTTTGTTTGTGCTTTACTTCTGTATTATTTGCATATTCACTAACCATTTATTCCTCTATTAAAATTATTTATTAAATAAATTAGTATACTACATTGCCCCTGCCTTAAGGAAACTTTAAGTCTGACTTGAAAAGTTAATTAACATTGTGAGATGAGAATAAAGTGCCATCACAAGAGAACATATTATCAACAGCTAATGACACTATACACATAGGAATGCTTTTGGAGTTTAGGAAAGGACAAGATAATTGTGCCTAATCAAGCATAACAAAATAATTTTTAAAAAAGCAAAAACTTTATAAAAATAAATATTCCCCAACCCTTCCAGGAGCACTCTTGTAGATTTAACCTGCTTAATGATTTCAAAATGCTTTTTACCTTTCATCATCCATTGCTCTCGGGAATTTAATTCATATTGCATGTTTTACAAGTTGGATTCTGACACTGCTTGGTGACATAAGTAGGATCATGTAGCATGCAATCTGCTTCCACAAATTCACTACCATTTCAGGACAAGTATTGCAGAATCACATGCTCCAATAAAACACAATCCTCCTCACTTTATCAGATACCGTAGAAGAGAGTGGAGTGCAATAGAACAGAACACAGTAAAGCAGTGCACATCTTAAACAAAAACATAATAAAAAAATATTGTACATGAAGTCCAACTTTGTTAATATTTGCCTTTACTTAATACAAATTTTATAATGCCAACACACATTCATCTTCCTTTGCTTATCTATAACTTGCATGGTTAATTCAATATAAAGAATTGTACCTATCAAATCCTATTTTTCACACACACAAAAACAAGTATTTTAGCAATTCAGATTTTCATGAAATAAGCCATAACGAAGATAATAAGATAAAACTACTTTTCATAAGATAATGGAAGAACTATAACTGAGAAGGGTGAGAATCCTCTCTGTCCTTTCCCTTTTTATTTGACAGATTTGACAAACTTCGTGGCTTGGTTTCCTCCTGTGAAACAATAGTATCTCAGAAAAGAGAAGTCCTAAACAGAAAGCAAAGACTGAGATGGCTGACAACATTGTGTTAAGTTTTTGAAACCCTGAAGTCACAAAAATGGGACAAATAAATGAATATCACCAGTACAAAGTACAACTGATTTTTGGAGATATACTTCCTGGGTTCTTCAGGCAATTGCAGACATTAAGTGACTTCAGTGGAGCCTGAGTACAATTGGGGTAGAACTGAGGATCACTGAGCAAATATTATCTTCATGTGGGGATATTTAGCCCCTAAACCTAGGAAGGTTTTGTGATTACATTGGAATAGAGTTGGTGTTTCTCTTTCCTGAATTCATAATTACAGTTTCCATCTTGAATGTTTATTCCATACCTGGTAGGATACTAGATTGTTACATTCACTATCTAATTTAATCCAATCTTCAAAACACCCTTAGGATTAGGCATTTAGCAACATTTTAGAAACAGAGAACCATGTTTCAGAAGAAGGAAGTAACTTTCCAATCTTCAGAGAGTCATAATAGAATTGGCATTTGAACTCAGCTCTGTCTTATCCCAAATCATGTATTTGCTTTTCTACATTATGATGCTAAATCATCATTGAAATGTTGGCCCAGATTCTGTCCTAATCAACAGAAAGTATTCATATAATATTAAGACATATAAGAGCACTGGCTAGTTCAGTTGTTAGAGCATGAGACTCTTGACCTTGGGGTTGTGAGTTTGAGTCCCACATTAGGTTAGAGATGAGTAAAAATAAGATCTTAAAAATAATATCAGTATATATAAACATTTTTGAGAAATACACAATAGTAATTTTCTATTTGATTCAATTAATGATTTTAGCAGATATAATTTTGGATTTTCCTTCTTGAAAATACATGCTACTGCTTATTCTTATTCCTGATTTATATACTTAATGGAACATAGCAGAAATGCTGCAGCCCTAAGACCTTTTCATTATTCTATTAAGCTTATATTACTAATAGTTTAATATTTCAAGGTGTTTTTAGGAAGACACAGATTTCACTGATCAAAACCCTTTTGTTTTAATGACAAAATGATATTCACAAGCTCTTATTTGATCAAAAATTGAGTTTCTAATGTCAAAATTTTGTTAACTATTCACATTCTCACTTTGCTTTTTTGCAGACTCATGCTGACACTTTGGCATAAGCTTGGCTACCTCAGGCATGAGTATTACTTGTTTACCTTAATTTGAATTTGTGCCAGAGCTTTGGGTGAAGTTGCCCATTACTGTATTAAACATCTTCAGTTCTTGGTCTACTCAGAACACTTTCAGTCAGTAAAAGGATTGCTTATAATTCAGTGTGAATTGCTAATTATCCTCATTTAATATACCCTGCCATTTTGCCAAGCTACATATATTCTTAAAGAACTCCATCTGATATCAGAGACAACTGGATTTTTAAATATTCACCTGCCAGAATTTAGAATTACTGAGCAACTGGTGAAAATTATTCTCCAACCTATTGTAATAAATAAGGTAAAATTCTCTCCTAATGTGTGCAAGAGCTTAGCACCTTTATTTGACTACTTTCTAGCACTTCGTTAGAATAATGGAGTTTACTTTTTCACTTTTCTGTTTCAGTAGATTCTAAACTCTGGGTTAATTTGTTTCCTCTATCTACATTGGCTTATCATCTGACATCGTCCTTTACTTTTCGTTATATCTTTAGCCTTTATTTTCCCTTCTTTCATAAAATCTCTTTCCTCTTTCCTATTAGCTATGACAAATTCATGTTTAACTTGCTACAGAATCTTCCCTATAATCTCACAAGATATTCAGTTTAATATTAATTTCCTTCCCCTTTTCACAAAATATGTAGATTATTTAGAGTTGTAAACTGCTCTTGTCATTATTTTTCTGGCAAGGACAGATTCTGATATTTCAGACACTGCTGACAACTTTTAGTACATAATCCTAATGAAAATCCACCACCTCTTATTGTTTGGCTTTTTCCATTTTTATTTTGAGGATTCCAACAAAGCAGAAAAAAATATATATATACTTCAATAGTCTGCTTCCCACCAGAGTCTCCAAGACTATTCCATTTCTCACAGATTCTTTCAAATCCATCAAAAGGCTTGTGATTTCAAACCATGATTTTAAAGTCCAAATCTAATTTAATCAGGGTAATTTGCTGAAGTCTTTCCCAAATGTATTCCGAAACAATTATTCCACAGCTCTTCTATTCAATAACGGCTTACTAATTTTGAAATAAATAAGCTTGATTTCACCACTCAATGTATTTCTTTATCACAGATCAATTCAGACAATTATATTCTACGAGGCCTTGCAATTAATAACGAAAATTGTATCACATGCTTTCTTGAGGCTGTTCCCAATGATGATTATTAAGATAAGAATTTAAAATTCGACAGCATGTCCTCCAGAGCCTCTATCCAGGGAATTGCTATTTTCTATTCCTTAAGAACAAAGATTCTAGATTTCTATTCTTTTTTTTTTTTTTTCTTCTTCTTCTTCTTTCTTCTCCTTCTTCTCTTTAGAAGCTATTTATTTTCCATCCGCCTTATTCCCACTTTCTGTTTAGAGTCGCTGGAAGAAAAGCTTCAGACACTGGTCAGTAGCCCCTCACTCAGGCCTGAGCGGTGGGAGCTGCAGCCCAGGCCTCAGCAGGGAACCAACGGCCAGTAGCGCCCACAGGGCGCCCGTGTGCCTTCAGACCCCGCATCACCTCCGGCTGAGCAGCCGTGAACTCTGGACCTGGGCTGTGCATTCGGCCTGAAATTCGTCCTTGCTCTCGGCCTTTCCAGCAGCAGCCGGCTCTTCCAGGTCATTCCCAGCAGCAGCCGGGTCTTTCCTGTCAGTCTCCTCAGGATCTCTGAGGAAGAGAGAACTCATGTGACCTCCCGCGAGAGCTCATGGGAGCCAGGACCGCACATGCGCAGAACTTCCCAGCCCGCGTCTGCCTCCTCCGGCCCATCTGGTTAGGTCCCTGTGGTTGCACAGGATGGCCGTGTCCACATCGGTGGAGGACAGTCTGTCACATTCAATGATGGTGGGCAGGTTAACATGAGATGGCTCTGGAGAGGCTGGTGGGTGAGTATTGGGAGCAGGAGCCACCAGAACTCCTGGCCCTGGAAGGCTGCCTGGATCTGGTTATGGAAGGTTCCAGGAATGAAGCAGCCAGCACCAGGGGTGGCTCCAGGGGCTGCAGCACACTTCAGCACAGCCTGCTGGCCAGTGTTTCTAGAGGACGTGCCATGACACCACCGGGTTTTCAATGGCAAAAATGGCACGAGCTGCCTGCAGAGCTTTTCCCAGGGTCTCTTCACATTTATGGCATAGATGCCATTTTCCTTTTGTAGATGCACCGATCCATTTGGAAGTAGGGGTTGGTGCCATCTAAGTGGATTCCTGCTGCAAGAAATTTAAGGAGACCCCCTCCTTCACTTGTAGGACATCAAGGGCTCTAGACATTGTGAAAAATTCCCTTTAAGTAATGACAGAAACTCAAAACAACACTGTATGGACCCCTCTCTGGGTATGGCAAAAGAAGACTATTTGTTTTCATATTTTAAAAAATTTTTAATTTAAATTCAATTAGCCAACTTAAAATACATAATTAGTTTCAGGTGGAGTGTTCAGTAATGTATCAGTTGCATATAACACCCAGTGTTCATCACATCATGTATCCCCCTTATTGCCCATCACTCAATTACCTCATCCCCTCCACCCATCTCCCCTTTATGCTGAGCAAAAAATAAGTCAGAGAAAGACAATGATCATCTAGTTTCACTCATATGTGGAATACAAGAAACAGGGCAGAGGATTGTAGGGAAAGGCAGGGAAAACAGAATGGGACATCACCAGAGAGGGAGAAAAACCATGAGTGACTCTTAACTATAGGAAAAGCATATATTTCTTAATTAAATTTTAAAAAGAACATATTAGATATAAAAATATGACTTATTTATTTTAAAGTAACACATAAAATTATAAATTTAGCAATGGAAAGAGCATTAAGTATGATATTATATAATTCTTTATACATAATGAAACTCAGACACAGAGACTAAATGACACAAGAAAGTATAGCTCTTTTGTTTGATGAGCTCCAAAAATCTAGGTTACTATTTACACATAAAACTTAATCACTGATATTTCTTTCTGTACTTAGCCTGTTTAAAACCAAAATTGTTTTCATAATTATAATATGTGAAGTGATTCATTAGATAACATTATTTATGGCAGTATTGCAATGATTTCTTCACAGAGAATGCTAAAGTACTAGCATGATTATGGATTAAAGCTTTTCAGATACTGGTTTTTTAATTGATTGTCCCATGAACTTTAAATTATAAAAAACATTAAGTACCTTTGGAAGATAGTTACTTTTTTTAATAGTTATTTTCTTTGCCATGTTCTTTTTCCTATTTTGCTCTTTTCGACTTTTTAATGGATGATATTTGTTTGTTGCCATCTAAATACAGTCAATAAACACTTGCCATTTACCTTAAAATGGTATCTGAGAGTCTCTTGAAATGGGACGCTATGACAAGTAAACTAACAGGTGTGGTGTAATAGATATATTTTGTTGGATACTGAAAAAGATGAGTGAAGGAAAAATAAACTCAAATATAGTGGAAATTGAGAAATGTCTATAATTATATTTTTATTTGTATGCATATCTACATGTATTTATTTGCTTTCTTTAGTGAGATAAAATGTGAACAGTTAGAAATGCTTCTTGTTTCATTATGGGACACACAGGCCTGGACCCTTAAGATTCTGTTTAAGTATTTATATGTGTATTTATATTTAAATGGGAAATTCTGGTACTTACTGAGTTTTGCTTTAACTTCAATGTATATCCATGGATATTTAATTACTACCATATTTATCAGTAAGTCTAAATATTATAATGTATTTTTTTCACTTTCACATAAAAAAATGAAAATGACACCATAAAATCTTCACAAAATGTTATGCAATTTTTGAAAAAAAATGATTTTAATAATAGTGATATTAGTGGGGCACCTGGGTAGCTCAGTTGATTAAGTGTCTGACTCGATTTTGGCTCAGGTCATTATCTCAGAACTGTGAGATAGAGCTGGAGAGTTGGGATCCACACTTAGTAGGGAGTCTGCTGGAATCTACAAAAGATTCACTCTGCTCCTCCCCCTGCTCGCTCTCGCTCTCTCTATCTCTCTTTTTATTTTTCTCTCTCTCTAAAATAAATCCTTAAAGAAAAATAATGATATTAGTAACACTTGTTGCATTTTATGGTATGCCAGGAGTGTGGTACTTACAGTAAATGAATAAGTCTACATCTATCTCAAAATAGCATTGTTATTTAAGCACTGTTATCACTCCATTTTATAGATGACAGACCTAAGGCTCATACAGTAATTTCTCTAAATTCAGGTATTTTTTAACGACAGGAGTTGAGCTTGTAATCCAGGCAGCCTAACTCAGAGTCCACAATCTGGCCTCAGTGAAATAGGAATTAATGTAAACATTGTTTTATTTCTTTTCCTGTTATAAAAGTCCTGGTTTCTTCAGTGAACAAGTATCATTTTCAAATTGAAGGGAAAAAGATCAACAGTGACACTAACAATTTTTTCCCAGAGAATAAAAAGAAACTTTGTTCTATTGTTTACAGAAATCCAGATATTTAGATTCATACTGAACATGTGTATTAAACAGATGGCACTGTAAAACTGTTCTTGTTTCCCTTTGCTGAACTGCCCTGAGTTTGAAGAAATAATAGATTTTTAAAAATTACACAGCTCTTGCCAGAAAATGAATTCTCAATTTCAGAAGTGGTTAGTGATTATAAAATGTGCTTTATTTTGTGTGGCTGTGCTTTGAAGTGCAAATCTCAGGAAATGTCTCAATTATAAAGTATCTGCATCATCAGAATGTTAGCTTCCTAAGCAGCTGAAAATATACTATGTCCACTAAAAACTTCCTGTAAAATAGGAATTTCGGGAACAAAGACTAGAATTCGTATTTGACTCCATGGTTCTATAAAGTCTTTCATTCAATTGGCTTTCTTTTATGTAATTTCTGGAAATAAAACTGAGTTCTAACAATGATGTGAAACTGGAGACAAAATGAAATTTAGATCCAACTGAAGTCACTTCTCAGCTCTTAAGACTGTTTCAGAATATGAGGAGATCTGTTGGCTTGATCAGAAATGACCAGTGACTAGTACTTTGCCAAGACTCTGCACTTAAAGTTCACTAAATGTCCATAAAAATACAATGACATAAATATAATACATGGCATACACAGATATTAAACATATGATGTTTATGATATTGATTTTATAATTAGGTGAAATTTGTAACTGAAATATCAAGTAATGGTAATCTGGATTATATGTTTTGCTCTTAATAGACACATACATAGTTCATATAATAAACATCTAAAAATAAAATGACAAATATGTCTTGTTGAAATATTTGTGCTTCAAGTATAATTCAAATTGTCAGAGACACTGATTTCAAGTTTTAAGGAATTATTATATGTTGATCATTTTAAATATGTTGAATTAAAAAAAGAGTATCGGCGTTGTTAAAATAGACAGAAATGTACAATTTTGAACTGTATACTAAAAGACTTTGGGAGAACGGAATGTGAATAGAAGCTGCAAAGGTGATAGAGAAATAAAAAGCAAAGAAAGAAAGAGAAAAACAGAGAAAATGAATAAGAGTCTCAGTCTTAATGGGGAGCATGTGTGTTTGAAAAAGGAATGACAGTATTAGTAAAAACACATTCCTCCATTTCTCCATACCAGCCTGTTGTTCATTCCCAAAACTTTCTCCTGCTCAATTTATATTCTCTATGAAAAATAAATTTCGTTAGCATGTTATGAATGTTAACAAGTGCTCCGGGCACTTTACAGAAAATACCACCAAATTAAACTTTCTGGAAGGAAACCCATTTTCTACCCTTGCATAACTCAACCAACTCCATTCTACATTCCAAACTGGTAGTTCACATCTTAGTTTTAATATGTATAAAACTGCTTTTCTCCAACATCCCTGAAGAGCTATTAAAAAGAAGCAAAAAAAAAAAAAAAAAAGAAGAAGAAGAAGAAGAAGCAAAAGTTTAAATTATATCCAATTTTATAAGTACTGAGTCCCAGTGTGTTTAGAGGAAGAATGGCAAGATAAAAGAGGGCAGAATAGAAAAGGCAAGAATGCAGAGAAGACAATTAGACAATTTAGTGACCTACTGATGTCTTTATTAAATTAACATACCTATTTGAAAATAAAGAAATGAGTAAAATGAGTAAATGCTTATGTTTCACTCATGTATGTTTAACAGAAATTTTTATACAGTAGGTCACATTTCTCATACAAAGTGTTTATACATTTTTTCTTTACCTTTTTCCCTAGGAGATGATGAGACAACCAAAGTATTTCAGTTATCAAAATACAAACAAGCTATATTTGTTATTAAAATATAATTAATAAAGATATAAAGTGGTAATCATAAAGCAGCACACTGATATTTTGTGAGTCCTTGCTTTGCAAAGGAATCATTCCTGACTGTAGGAGAACACATTCTATTCTAATGTTTTTTATACACTACACCAAATAGTAAAAATGGAATGAGAATTCTTTAAATTAAAACTACACATTCTGATTCCTCAACTTCATAGAATCTATCTATGAAAGACCCACAGCAAATATCATCCTCAATGGGAAAATGCTCACAGCCTTCCTGTTGAGATCAGGAACACAACGAGGATGCCCACTCTCACCTCTCTTGTTCAACATAATATTAGAAGTCCTAGCAACAGCAACCAGACAACGAAGAGAAATAAAAGGTATCCAAATTGGCAATGAAGAAGTCAAGCTCTCTCTCTTCGCAGATGATATGATTCTTTATATGGAAAACCCAGAAGACTCCACCCCCAAACTACTAGAACTCATAGAGCAATTCAGTAACATGGCAGGATCAAAGTCAATGTACAGAAATCAGTGGCTTTCTTATACACTAACAATGAAAATACAGAAAGGGAAATTAGGGAATTGATTCCATTTACTATAGCACCAAGAACCATAAGATACCTGGGAATAAACCTAACCAAAGAGGTAAAGGATCTGTAAGGATCTGTACTTGAGGAACTACAGAACACTCATGAAAGAAGTTGAAGAAGACACAAAAAGATGGAAGACCATTCCATGCTCTTGGATCAGAAGAATAAACATTGTTAAAATGTCTATACTGCCTAGAGCAATCTATACTTTTAATGTCATTCCGATCAAAATTCCACCGGTATTTCTCAAAGAGCTGGAGCAAATAATCCTAAAATTTGTATGGAATCAGAAGAGACCCTGAATTGCTAAGGAAATGTTGAAAAAGAAAAACAAAGCTGGGGCATCATGTTACCTGATTTCAAGCTTTACTACAAAGCTGTGATCACCAATACAGCATGATACTGGCATAAAAACAGACACGTAGACCAGTGGAACAGAATAGAAAGCCCAGATATGGACCCTCATCTCTATGGTCAAATAATTTTTGACAAAGCAGGAAAAAATATACAGTGGAAAAAAGACAGTCTCTTCAATAAATGGTACTGGGAAAATTGGACAGCTATATGTAGAAGAATGAAACTTGACCACTCTCTTACACCAAAAAAGATAAACTCGAAATGGATCAAAGACCTCAGTGTGAGACAGGAATCCATCAGAATCCTAGAGGAGAACATAGGCAGTAACCTCTTTAATATCAGTCACAGCAATTTCTTTCAAGATATGTCACCAAAGGCCAAGGAAACAAAAGCGAAAATGAACATTTGAGACTTCATCAAGATCAAAAGCTTCTGCACAGCAAAGGAAACAGTCAAGAAAACAAAGAGGCAACCCATGGAATGGGAGAAGGTATTTGCAAATGACAGTACAGACAAAAGGTTGATATCCAAGATCTATAAAGAACTTCTCAAATTCAATGCACACAAAACAGATGATCATATAAAAAAATAGGCAGAAGATATGAACAGACATTTTTCCAATGAAGACATACAAATGGCTATCAGACACATGAAAAAAATGTTCATCATCACTAGCCATCAGGGAGATTCAAATTAAAACCACATTACACCAGTTAGAATGGCCAAAATTAGCAAGACAGGAAATGACGTGTGTTGGAAAGGATGTGGAGAAAGGGGAACCCTCTTACACTGTTGGTGGGAATGCAAGTTGGTGCAGCCTCTTTGGAGAACAGTGTGGAGATTTCTCAAGAAATTAAAAATAGAGCTTCCCTAGGACCCTGCAGTTGCACTACTGGGTATTTACCCCAAAGATACAGATGTAGTGAAAAGAAGGGCCATCTGTACCCCAATGTTTATAGCAGCAATGGTCATGGTCACCAAACTGTGGAAAGAACCAAGATGCCCTTCAACAGATGAATGGATAAGGAAGATGTGGTCCATATACACTATGGAGTATTATGCCTCCATCAGAAAGGATGAATACCCAACTTTTGTAGCAACATGGACGGGACTGGAAGAGATTATGCTGAGTGATATAAGTCAAGCAGAGAGAGTCAATTTTCATACGGTTTCACTTATTTGCGGAGTATAACAAATAACATGGAGGACATGGGGAGATGGAGAGGAGAAGGGAGCTGAGGGAAATTGGAAAGGGAGGTGAACCATGAGAGACTATGGACTCTGAAAAACAGCCTGAGGGTTTTGAAGGGGCATAGGGTGGGAGGTTGGGGGAGCGAGGTGGTGGATATTAAGGAGTACTGGTGTGGAGTACTGGTGTGGTGGTGGATATTAAGGAGTACTGCATGGAGTACTGGTGTGGTGCATAAAAATGAATACTGTTAGGCTGAAAAGAAATAAACACACACACACACACATACACACACACAAAAATTAAAAAACAAAACAAAAACAAAAACACTACATGTTCTGGATTTGTTATATTGCCTAAATATAAAACAAAACAAAACAAATTGAAATTCAGTTTTGTAAGCCTGGTAGGAGGAAGTCGTTATAAAAGCAGAATACAGTATCCTCGTATGGTTTTTCATTTATAATTATTGTGAGCTTGGTTTACAGTATTAAGGAAATCTGAACAAATCCACAAGTACCCTTCCACCACCATCTACTATCCACCCTAGAACTTGAGTGAATACATTTTAAGTAGAGGAGTCACACAAGGTAAAGATGGTTAAATGCATTTGACTCTGTGGTTAAGGGCCAGTATTCTGTCAGTTTTAGATAATCATCTGCCATAGCAATCAGATATCTCCCTGAGGTCTGTGGGACACTTTCCCAAAGTGCAGAAATAATGGATAGTTGTTTTTACTTAGGAAATCTGTCTACTGGCTCAAAGTGAAACTGTTCAGACTACCTAGAGAGGTCGCTAACACCAGGAAACTCATACAGGAGGGAAAACAGAGTTAAACTTCAGCCCCTTTTAATGGCCCTTACACCATATATGCTTTCATGGGTTTATATTTCATACTCACCATCTTCTTATTTGTATGAGAGCATTGACTTTTCAGGTTACAGTCTTTAAATTTCAGATTCCTACAACCAAGAAAAAATTTAGGAAAATAAAAATGTATTCAAAATGCATTTACTTTTTCAACTCAATCCCAAAGAAATTAAGGTAAACCATTGTGTTAGTTTTCCACTGCTGCATAACAGATTACCACAAATGTTTTCTGCATTATGGTCTCGGTGAGGCAGGAGGAAAAGCATAGCCTGGCTGATTTCTCTCTACTCAAAGTGTCACAGGATACCTTCTCCTTTAGAAGCTATACTGGAGAAGACTCTGCTTCCAGATTCATTCAAGTTGTTGATAAAAGTCATTTGCTCATAGTTTCATTCCTAGGACACTGGTTTTTTCTGTTCTTAGAGGCTGTCTGCAGCTTTCTGCCACATGGAATTCTCCCACAGGGCCACTTAGCTTATTGAGCTACAGAGAGTCTCTTGCTTTAATCTGATAAAATGGATTCTTATATACTGTAACATCCCATCACCTTTGGGAGATACTGTTTGTTAGAAGCAAGTCACAGATCCCCCCCACACTCAAAGGGAGAGGATTACCCAAGGCATAAACATAAAAGATGAACATCTTTAGATATTGCATTGGGTTGGTACTCCATAATTATTTAAAATCATAGAGCAAGTTAAAGGGAAAACTTGAATAGGAAAACAGTTCTTTTGTGAAACACACCACCTTCAATTTACTGTCTGTCTTCACAGTCTTACCTTCCCATTGCTCCATTAGCCATTACAATGGGTTTTAATTAAAAATTCTCAGATGTTATTTGTAATCACCCTCCCATTATAACATAGCTTATTCTTTATTTATGATTCTGTTAAATTTTTATATATTTTTTCTATCTCTACACCAAGTTAAAAATATGAGACAAAGTAGGGATAGGAGGAAAATTCAAATTGTCTTATGATATATGTAAGTGTATATTATTTATATGCATTATATTTCTTAATCTACTCCAATAAACTTCCCCCTATCTAGGCTCTGAAAATTACTGAAATCGAATCAGAAGAGTTTAGCCTTATGTCCATGATATTATCTCATGTTGTTGTTGTATTGAGAATGAAATACTCCATTATACTGTTCAAATTTGAAATCCACTGACATCTGGCTGAGAAACTTATGGCAAATTCTTTAAACACTTTGAACCTTCTATTTTTATCAATGTTACCTTATTAATAGGGTAATAATATGAATTCCATAAGATCTCTTTAAAGATCAAGTAAGTTCCACTATTGGAATACCTTTTCTTCTTGGTATTCATTTTCTTATACATAAATTGAAAGTGGTTGAACATTTGTTTGTTTGTTAAAGATTTTATTTTATTTATTTGAGAGAGAGAAAGCAAGAGACAGAGCATGAGTGGAGGGGGAGGGGCAAAGGGAGAGGGAGAAACAGATTTCTCACTGAGCAGGGAATCTGACAGGGGGCTCTATTCCAGGCCCGGGATCACCACTGGAGTAGAAAGCAGATGCCCAACAGACTGAGCCACCCAGACAACCCAGAATGACTGAGTATTTGTACTCAATTTTCTTTCACCTTCAATTTTCTATAACTCTAT
Source organism: Mustela putorius furo (assembly GCF_011764305.1). NCBI lineage: Eukaryota > Metazoa > Chordata > Mammalia > Carnivora > Mustelidae > Mustela > Mustela putorius. Next base: position 5,955,679 of record NW_025421305.1, read on the forward strand.
AACAGGAACAATTCAATACTTCTATTGGAATAAAGATTGGTATGTAAGATCTCCCGGGGGATTGACAGGTCTGCTGAAAGCCCTTTACCAAAGCAAGTGGTTTAAATCTGTGTTTTTGCACAATCTGGACAATGACAAAATCTAGATGAGGGTTTTCAAGAAAAGTGTGTCTGATAGCCTTTCTTTTTTTTTTTTTTTAATTTTTTATTTTTGATAAACATATATTTTTATCCCCAGGGGTACAGGTCTGTGATAGCCTTTCATTTTGCAAATAGAACTGACATGATTCTAAGATGTTCATTAGCATATTTTAATGTTTTGGGATTCTTTTTTTATTCTCTTCAGAAAATTATTTGGCAAGTTATATCTCTGGGAGGGTACAAATCACATCTAGCTCATGATCTGTTATGTCCAGAAATGCACTAAATTATGTGTTTCCTAACAGAAATTCCTTAATTTTTATTTCTAATGTTCAAAACCTTTCTTGGTTTGTTTTATCCAGATTTAATGTCTTTTTCTTTAATTTGTATCAAATATTTCTACATATTCATGACATTTTTTTCTGCCCACTTTCAAATTCTTTGAGTCTCTATAGACCATTCACATAACTCTGGTCTCAAAAATGTGACTGATTTCTCTTCCTACTAACGTAATCTTTTGTAGCTCAATCAGACCTTAAATATTTGGAAAGTTTCTTGAATATACAGTCTCAAAACATTATGATTTAAAGTAATGAAAAATTTATTTGAATATAATACCTTATCCCTGTTAAATCCTGCTAAAAATTCTTTGCTGTTTTCTGTCAACTGCATTTTGCCTGAAAGGGAGGAATTATGAAGAACAGGATTAGATTATTTGGGGAAATATTTTCATGGCACCCTGGAAGCATTTTAGTTGAATTTGAAAGTATAGCTAAAACAAAGTAGTTTTATTTCCTTTCCTGATTTTGTAGTTTTCTTGCTCTCAGAGAGTTATAACATGGTGACTAGTGGTGCTTACAAGAGTATTGGATTTCACTGGGTGGCAGATCATACCGTCTTTTTAAGCCATGCTACTTTTAGAGATAATTTGCCCCACTGTAAAATCATTAAGGATATCCATTAAGTATGTCAGTCTTTTGTAGGAGATCAATATATCTAAAATAAAAGGCACAGTTGTTTGCATTTAGTTTCAGTCATGTTTTCTTTCAGGCTTTCAGTATTTTGTTTTTAATAAGCCAGAAGAGCTCCTCTCATAATGAGACAGCATCTTGTGTAATGAGCTACTGTTTATTGTTATTCCTAGCAACAGACCATAGAAGGGCAAGGCCTGTTAAGTACAAGTGCGCACATGAGATGCTCCTTCACCTTGCAGGGAGAGCCTATATGAGCAGGGAAAGACCATATTTCTCCTCCTTTTAGTCTCCAGGCATATTATATTGGCTCCAGCCTTTCTCTCTAGAGGCTGTGCTGGGTGATTCTTTCCCCTACAAGTTCACTGATAATTTCCAAGACTTACAAACCTAAAAGCACAAAGCAGAAAACATTTACTTGTTATATTAAGTCAAACTGAAAATGTAGGACCAGTCTTAAGGCAACTTAACCCAATCCACCATGAACTCAACTTAGAGCATCCTAAAAAAGCAGCATGGGTTTCAGTTGAACAACTTATGCTTAGCACACTAACCAATTCTTTGCTTTTGCTTTAGTTACTTTTTCCAAAAATTAAAATAGTTTGTCTTTAATTTGGGCTATCTAAAGTATGAATACTTTTAAAAAATGTTTATTTTTATTGAGCACAGTTTCAATTAAGACTGCAAATATATTGAAAATACCGAAATTATTTTAAGTTGCATATTAGTAATAGGCCATCCATCAATTACCTAGGCTGAATGAAGTGCAGTTTTTTGGCAAATTAAAATAAGCAGGTCAGAGAAAGACACATGGTTGACTCGGTTGGTTAAGCATCCGACTCTTGATTTTTAGCTCACATCATGATCTCAGCCTCTTGTCAGGCTCCATGCTCACCATGGAGTCCACTTTGGATTCTCTCTCTCCTTCTTCCTATGCCTATTCCCTCACTCTGTAAATAAATAAATAAAATTTTTAAAAATGGATAAATAAAATATGTCATGTCAAAGACGACAGGTGAACCAATGAAAACACAACTCAAAATGAATTTAGACAGAAAAAAAATGCATATACAAAATGAAATCTTTGAATTGAGAAGGAAGAAAGGAAAACCACTATTTATGACATTTCTAGGTTTTTAAGATTCTACTCTGTATTTTGAATATTTGACAGATATGTATGGCTTGGTTAAAAAAATTAGGAACAAGGAGGGAAATGGATTTTTTTTCTTTCAATAAATTTGGCATTACATAGGCTCAATGCTTTTTAAATATAGATACAATATAGTGAAAAGCGTACTCTATTGATACTCTGTTGGGGAACATGAGTGTCCAGAATGGATCTTAAGTATCCAAATGGATCTTAAGTAATGTTTAACATCCCTAACTCAATGAAATAGTTTGTATGATCCATTACAGATATGTAATTCTATGGCCATAATATTATTATTATCTGTAAATAAATACCTAAACAAAAGTAACTGAGTTGAAGTCTTAATCTGATATCATCAGAGCTGCTTTCCACATTGTAGAGTGATTACTAATCTTAAAAATCCTGATGAGGGGCGCCTGGGTGGCTCAGTGGGTTAAGCCACTGCCTTCGGCTCAGGTCATGATCTCAGGGTCCTGGGATCGAGTCCCACATCGGGCTCTCTGCTCAGCAGGGGGCCTGCTTCCCTTCCTCTCTCTCTGTGATCTCTTCCCTTCCTCTCTCCTACTGTGATCTCTCTGTCAAATAAATAAATAAAAATCTAAAAAAAAAAATCCTGATGAAAACTTGAATGAATACAAATTTACTTAATTTAGTTCTTTAACAAGCAAAACAAACACACGTAATGGATGTAACTTTTATAACATTTCATCCTAGACTTTTCTAAACTAAGGCAAAAGTAGATGGCTTGTTGGCTAGTTTTAAACTATTGACTTTCATTTTGCACATGTTGTTGCTAAGAAATGAGTTAATATAAAGTTTAAAATCTCTTTACACATGCTTATCAGAACTATTTGCTTCACCCAGCATTTTTCTGGGCTTAAAAAAGTGTCAGAAATACTGCATGATATAATATATTATCTGTCCCCTAGAACTGTAACCAATACACACACACACACACACACATACACAGAGAGAGAGACACACATATATATAAATATATACATACATACACACATGTATGCATATATATAATTTAAATATACATTTAAATTATTGCTATATATATATATATATATATATATATATATATATAAGCTATACACAAAGATAAAACTCAGGCTATTGAGACTCCAATATGTGTTGAGAAATGTTACTGAAAGGTATAATATAGACAGTGGCAAATATAAAGTATGTGGTATTTGGAAAACAGGATAGGAGCCTCATTGCCAGTAGTTGAAAATGAGAAATGTAGTTTTTTTCTCCTGTTCTTCCTCTAAATGTAACATTTCACAGTATGAAATTGTTCATTTCTATAATATTGATGGAATCATATATAAAGTTTATAATTCCACTTAAAAATCATATTTCTTTACATTTTGAAAAATGTTACTAGTTTTTATATTGAAAAAACATGCAAGAATTTAATATGTCTGTAAGAAGATATTTTTTTGAAGAGAACAAGGGATTTTAGAGATTGAACAAATAAAGCCCATTTAGATTATATCTTAATGTGAATAATGGGGAAACTGGAAGAGAATTGTGCACTATTCTTGCAACTTTTCTATAAATCTAAAACTAATTTCAAAATGAAAATTTCTTTTTAAATAAGCAATTAAATAAATTGAAGGTAGATGGAAAGGAAATTAACCACACTATGGCAGTGCATCAAGAATTGAGTTAGCCATCTTAAATGAATTATTTCATTTATAATGCATTAACAATACCTATTGAGAGAGAAAAAAAGACATACCAACACTAGAGATTAAAAGGAAAATCGACAGTGCAGCAATAACCTTGCATAACAGCAGCCAACAAAAACAAGTCCTCTCTTTTACCAAACCAAACTATCATGTCAACATTTTGCATTTAAAATGCCTTCCCAAATTTCACTAATATAGGTTATTTTAATGTTTTGGTAAATTTCCTATAAGTGCAGTTAATGGTTATGGAGGATATTTCACAAAACGTAGAAAAGAAAGAAGAAACTAGAAATCATCATAATTCTACCATTCACAGATAATTATATGTGTTCTTTTTTATTTAGAAGTATTTTTGATATGCCTATGTGTACATAAAAAGAAAACAGAAAATTTATACAATATATAATTTAAGCCCTACTTTTGTGTTTATTTTCTAATTACACAAATTATACATTTCATAATTTCATAAATACATTTCATGATTGTTTTGTGCATTTTTTCATTTTATGTAGATTTATAATATACACACAGCACATTTTAACATAAGTTTGATCACATAATTGTGTTTTTCAGGGTTGTAATTTTTCATTCACTACTATAGTACTTTATATCAATGTCTCTCTCACCCATACATCCTAAATTCTATAGGTGTACATACCAGGTCCCCTGTTATCTTCATATAACCAGGTCTAAGTATCAATCCCAGCATGGTTGTGACAAGACCTCTCTATAGGTGTTGAAGTTAATTTTGATTCTTCCCAGACATGTCACTAGATTTTACATTACTCTGTTTTGTATTTGTTTGTTTTTATGATTGCTGTTAACCTTTCATAATCCTTTTAAATAATATGTTTTAGTGTTTCAATTTAGAAGTTGCACTGTAAGCTACTAGATGCTGTGTAAGCTCATATAGATAATTTCTTAATCTGAAATGGAATATTCTTTTGAGAATATTCTGTGTTGTTCTGGGTTCTCAGCATTGTTACAAGTAGAATTACTAAAAGAATAAATTTTAGCAGTTGTGGGGACTAAAGCAAGATATTGCTTTTCTATTTAATGTCCTAAAAGAGTAATCAAGAGATATTGCTCCTGAAAATGAAGCCATAGTTATCCCTATAAAATATTCTTCTCATTGTCCTCTTGTTGTCAAGTTTCCTGTAGGAAAGCATTTAAGTCTGATCAGATTCTCCCACTGCACATTGTAATTCTTCCTTCATAATACTCATCACACTAGTAGTTACTTATTTATCATCTGTATTCCCCACTAGACTGTAATTACAAAAGAACAGAGACAATGTTACATTTTCTTACCTCTACAAGCATTGCACCTAAAAATCTGCTTGACACATAGTTATTTGTCAAGCTGAATTGAACAGAACAGTGCCATCCTTGGATACAATGCTTAATCTTCTTGATCAGTACTTCTCAGCCAAGAAAAAGTAATCATGTAAAATTGTAGAATCAGGAGGTCCAGGCAGATCAACTTATAGAATTACCAAAATACCTAAATCTTTTTATGAACCTAACATGACAGTGCATACTGGCACGCAATTGATACTTAATAACCATTTATTGAATGATATATGATCCATTGAATGATGATTAAATAAATAAATAAATACTTGCATATGTTAGTGAATGAGACAAGATGTCAATTATGAGACATTGTCCCTGATCAAACTCTTTTTGTCACTTGCTGGTTTCGCCCTAGCTCAAATATTTAAACAGGACTTCTTCACAGAGAGAACACAAATTTTTGTCACTGGGTCGTTATGGGGCTTTAATAAGATTACACTATGAAATTCCCTACCACTATGTCTGGTATATAATAAACATGAGGTACATATTCTGAAGATTTCGGCCACCATTAGAATTCCCCTTCTGGGGGCACTGGAGTGGCTCAGTGGGTTAGGTCCTGCCTTCGGCTCTGGTCATGATCCCAGGGTCCTGGGATCGAGCCCCGCATCGGGCTGTCTGCTCAGCAGGGAGCCTGCTTCCTCCAATCTCTCTCTCTGCCTGCCTCTCAGCTTACTTGTGATCTCTATCTGTCAAACGAATAAATAAAGTCTTTAAAAAAAAAAAAAGAATTCCCCTTCTGGTGTGGATTAGAAAATCTAAGATTTATTTGTTTTTGTTTTTGAGAAGAAACAAATGGACCTTTTTAAAGAGTATATAATGCCTAACTTGAATAATCCCCTATAAATTTGATAAAATAATATCATCCTTAACGCATTTAGATAATGTGTTAGGTTACATGTTGCAGTTATTTTTATCTTATAAAACCTTTATTTTTAAATTTACCTCACAAACTTTCTAATTATATACATTTATAAAAAGACATTATTTCAAACTACAGACATCTTCTTTATACCTTTTACTAGCAACTAAATCACCTGCCAACTTCTTTTCTTTCTTCAATGAACAATTCCTGATGCCCACCTACTCAATGGTTTACTTACAAGAGTTTAACTAAATAAAATATTGAAGATCAAGGTAGGAGGCAGTATGCAGAGGTAGTATTTGACTTCCATTAATTGCATTATTTTATAATTAAAACATTTATTATTTTAATTTCTTTTAGGGTTATTTCATGGTGTTATAGATCAAAGAAAAATAGGAAATACTGATATTTCACTATTAAATGGGACATTTAAAAATTTTGGTATTATCTGCTTGCTTTATCATCAAATGTCTTCAAAGAAGTATGTACTTATTTTCTCTACTCTTCATTTATCCCTGTTTTATTGCAACAGGGATTCTTGATTCTTTTCCCAAGTTTCCACTTGCTCCCTTTTTCTTCTTCATTTGGTGTACAAATTTTGTCATCACAACCATCAAGATCCTTAGTCTCTCCTTACCTCAATGTTGTCATGCAGGAAGGGAATTTCAAGATTTTCAAAAATTTATATATCTGTTTTTTTAAGGATCTTATTTTTTACATCACCTTCTAAATGCACATATTTACCAGGGTTTATTCCTTGACTTTTCTCTCCTGTGCTTTACACAAATAGGCAGTCTTAACAATCTCTGCTTAAAACTACAGCTCTATGGAAACTCCTAAATTGATATCCCTAGGCCTAATATTTCAGCATTTTCTCTCTTAACTGAAACTCTTTAACTTGACTGTGTCTCAGAATCACTTCAGGAAACAGAGTTGAATAAGCCACATGAGACTTCTCTGTGTTCTGAACATGTCTGGTGTATTTCTCTGTTCATTGGCATCATTCCATCCACAGAATGGAATAAACCTATGTGAATAAAAACTCAGTCTAGTTTTCAGCACCAAAATATATCCACCTTTCCCATGCAGCTTTTGTTCTTTCACTACTCTGCTAGAATATTGCTCAATCCTTTGTAAAGAATATGGAATAGAATGCAAATAAAATAGAAAACACATGTCAGTTCTCACAGAGGACATTGTTTAGTTCTCATTCTCAAACCCACTTGGAAAAATTTTCTTCTTTTTTCTCCATGTTTCAATTTTTTATTTAAATTCTAGTTAGATAACATATAGCATAATATTGGTTTCAGGAATAGAATTAAGTGATTTATCATCTATATATAAGACCCAGTGCTCATCACAACAAGTAACCTCCTTAATACCCATCCCTCCATTTAGCCCATCACCCGACCTGCTTCCCCTCCAGCAATCCTGTTTGTTCTCTATAGCTAAGAATATCTCTTATGATTTGCCTCCCTCTCTTACCCTTTTCTTTATTCTATTTTTATCTGTTTTGCTTCTTAAATTCCACATGAGTGAAATCAATGGTATTTGTCTTTCTCTGACAGACTTACTTTGCTTAGCATAATATTCCCTAATTCCACCAATGTCATTGAAAATGACAAGAACCATTCTTTTTGATGGCTGAGTAATATTCCAATTTTATGTATATTTTATGTATAAACACCACATCTTTATCCATTCATCAGTTGATAGACATCGGGACCCTTTCCATAATTTGGCTGTTATTGGTAGTGCTGCTATAAACTATAGGGTTCATCTGCCCCTTTGAATCAGTATTTTTGTATCCTTTAGGTAAATACCTTGTAGTGCAATTACTGGATCATAAGGTAGTTCTATTTTTAACTTTTCAAGGAAACTCCATATTATTTTCCAGAGTGGCTACAGCAGTTTTGATGTTTTTTTAAATTAACTTATAATGTATTATTAGCTCCAGGGGTACAGGTCTGTGAATTGCCAGGTTTACACACTTCACAGCACTCACCATAGCACATGCCCTCCCCAATGTCCATAACCCAGCCGCCCTCTCTCTATCCCCCTACCCCCAGCAACCCTCAGTTTATTTTGTGAGATTAAGAGTCTCTTATGGTTTGTCTCCCTCCCAATCCCATCTTGTTTCACTTTTTCCTTCCCTACCCCCTAAGCCCCCACATTTCCTCTCAAATTCTTCCTATCATGGAGAGCATATGATAATTGTCTTTCTCTGATTAATTTATTTCTTTCAGCATAATACCCTCTAGTACCATCCACATTGTTGCAAAAGGCAAGATTTCATTTCTTTTGATGGCTGCATAGTATTCCATTGTATTTATATGCCACATCTTCTTTACCCATTCATCTGTTGATGGACATCTAGGTTCTTTCCAGTGTTTGGCTGTTATGGACATGACTGCTATAAACATTCAGGTACATGTGCCTCTTCAGATCATTACATTTGTATCTTTAGGGTAAATACCCAGTAGTGCAACTTCTGGGTCATAAGATAGCTCTATTTTCAACTTTCTAAGGAACCTCCGCGCTGTTTTCCAGCTTGTGTTCCTACCAACAGTGTAGGAGTGTTCCCCTTTTTCCGCATCCTCACCAGCATCTGTCATTTTCTGACTTGTTAATTTTAGCCATTCTGACTGGCGTGAGGTGGTAGCTCATTGTGGTTTTGATTTGTATTTCCCTGATGCTGAGTGATGCGGAGCATTATTTCATGTGTTTGTTGGCCATCTGGATGTCTTCTTTGCAGAAATGTCTGTTCATGTCCTCTGCCCATTTATCGATTGGATTATTTGTTCCTTGGGTGTTAAGTTTGATAAGTTCTTTATAGATTTTGGATACTAGCCTTTTATCTGATATGTCGTTTGCAAATACCTTCTCCCATCCTGTCAGTTGTCTTTTGGTTTTGTTGACTGTTTCCTTTGCTGTGAAAAAGATTTTGATCTTAATGAAGTCCCAAAAGTTCATTTTTGCCCTTGCTTCCCTTGCCTTTGGCAATGTTTCTAGGAAGAAGTAGCTTTGGCTGAGGTCGTAGAAGTTGCTGCCTGTGTTCTCCTCAAGGATATTGAGGTATTCCTTTCTTGCATTGAGGTCCTTCATCCATTTTGAGTCTATTTCTTTGTGTGGTGTAAGGAAATGGTCCAGTTTCATTTTTCTGCATGTCCAATTTTCATAACACCATTTGTTGAAGAGACTGTCTTTTTTTCCACTGGACATTCTTTCCTGCTTTTTTGAAGATTAGTTTACCATAGAGTTGAGGGTCTATTTCTGGGCTCTCTAGTCTGTTCCATTGATCTATGCATCTGTTTTTGTGCCTGTACCATACTGTCTTGATAATGACAGCTTTGTAATAGAGCTTGAAGTCTGGAATTGTGATGCCACCAACTTTGGCTTTCTTTTTCAACATTCCTCTGGTTATTTGAGGTCTTTTCTGGTTCCATATAAATTTTAGAATTATTTGTTCCATTTCTTTGAAAAAAATGAATGGTATTTTGATAGGGATTGCATTAGACGTGTAGATTGCTTTAAGTGGCATAGACATTTTCACAGTATTTGTTCTTCCAATCCATGATCATGGAACTTTTTTCCATTTCTTTGTGTCTTCCTCAATTTTTTTCATGAGTACATTATAGTTTTCTGAGTACAGATTCTTTGCCTCTTTAGTTAGGTTTATTCCTAGGTATCTTATGATTTGGGGTGCAATTGTAAATGGGATTGACTTCTAAATTTCTCTTTCTTCTGTCTTGTTATTGGTGTAAAGAAATGCAACTGATTTCTGTGCATTGATTTTATATCCTGACACTTTACTGAATTCCTATACAAGTTCTAGCAGATTTGGAGAGGAGTCTTTGGGTCTTCCACATAAACTATCATATCATCTGCAAAGAGTGATAGTTTTGAGTTCTTCTTTGCTGATTTGGATGCATTTAATTTCTTTTTGTTGTCTGATTGCTGAGGCTAGGACTTCTAGTACTATGTTGAATAGCAGTGGTGATAATGGACATCTCTGTGGTGTTCCAGACCTTAGCAGAAAAGCTTCAGTTTTTCTCCATTGAGAATGATATTTGCTGTGGGTTTTTCATAGATGGCTTTGATGATATTGAAGTATGTACCCTCTATTCCTACATGTTGAAGAGTTTTGATTAAGAAAGGATGCTGCACTTTGTCAGATGCTTTTTCTGCCTCTATTGAGAGTATTGATAGTATATATGATTCATATTATTTCTTTTATTAAATGTATTGTATCACATTGTGGATGTTGAACCAAGCTTGCACTCCAGGAATAATTCCCACTTGGTCTTGGTGAATAATCCTTTTAATGTACCGTTGGGTCCTATTGGCTAGTGTTTTGGTGAGAATTTTTTTTGTGCTCATCAAGGGTATTGATCTGTAATTCTCTTTTAAGATGGGGTCTTTGCCTGGTTTTGGGATCAATGTAATCCTGGCCTCATAAAATGAGTTCGGAAATTTACCTTCCATTCATATTTTTTGGAACAGTTTCAGGAGAATAGGAATTAATTCTTCTTTAAATGTTTGGTAGAATTCCCCTGGGAAGCTGTCTGGCCCTTGGATCTTGTTTGTTCAGAGATTTTTGATGACTGTTTCAATCTCCTTACTGGTTATGCATCTGTTCAGGTTTTCTATTTCTTCCTGGTTCAGTTGTGGTAGTTTATATGTTTCTAGGAATGTATCCATTTCTTCCAGATTGTCAAATTTGCTGGCATAGAGTTGCTCATAATATGTTCTTATAACTGTTTGTATTTCTTTGGTGTTGGTTGTGGTCTCCTCATTCATTCATGATTTTATTCATAGATCCTTTCTCTTTTCTTTTTGATAAGTCTGGCCAGGGGTTTATCATTCTTATTAATTCTTTCAAAGAACCAGATCCTAGTTTCATTGATTTGTTCTGTTGTTTTTTTGGTTTCTATTTTATTGATTTCTGCTCTGATCTTTATTATTTCTCTTCTCCTGCTGGATTTAGGCTTTCTTTGTTGTTTTTTCTCCAGCTCCTTTAGGTGTAGGGTTAGGTTGTGTATTTAAAACATTTCTTGTTTCTTGAGAAAGGCTTGTATCACTATACAAGAAAGACATCACGACTGTCTTTGCTGTGCTCCCACAGATTTTGAACCATTGTGTTTTCATTATCATTTGTTTCCATGAATTTTTTCAGTTCTCCTTTAATTTCCTGGTTGACCCATTCATTCTTTAGTAGGATGCTCTTTAGCCTCCATGTATTTGGGTTCTTTCCCAATTTCGTCTTGGGATTGAGTTCTAACTTCAGACCATTATGGTCTAAAAATTATGAAGGGAAAGATCCCAATCTTTTGATACCGGTTGAGACCTGATTTATGACCCAGATTGTGATCTATTCTGGAGAATGTTCCATGTGCACTAGAGAAGAATGTGTATTCTGTTGCTTTGGGATGGAATATTCTGAATATATCTGTGATGTCCATCTGGTCCAGTGTGTCATTTAAGGCCTATATTTCCTTGTTAATCTTTTTGCTTGGATTATCTGTCCATTTCAGTGAGGGGGTGTTAAAGTCCCTTACTATTATTGTATTATTGTCGATGTCTTTCTTTGATTTTGTTATTAATTGGTTTATATAGTTGGCAGCTCCCATGTTAGGGGAATAGATATTTAAAATTGTTAGGTCTTTTGTTGGACGGATCTTTTGTGTATGTTTTGTGTATGATATAGTGTTCTTTCTCATCTCTTATTACAGTCTTTGGCTTAAAATCTAATTGATCTGATATAAGGATAGCACCCCCCCCCCCCCCAGCTTTCTTCTGATGTCCATTAGCATGGTATATTGTTTTCCACCCCCTCACTTTAAACCTGGAAGTGTCTTTGGGTTTAAAATGAGTTTCTTGTAGACATCATATTGGTGCGTTTTGTTTTTTTATCCATTCTGATACCCTGTGTCTTTTGATTGGGGCATTTAGCCCATTAACATTCAAGGTAACTATTGAGAGATATGAATTTAGTGCCATTATATTGCCTGTTAGGTGACTGTTAGAGTATATTGTTCCTTTTTGACCTACTACTTCTAGGCTCTCTCTTTGCTTAGAGGACCACTTGCAATATTTCCTGTAGAGCTGGTTTGGGGGTTACAAATTCTTCTAGTTTTTGTTTGTCCTGGAAGCTTTTTATCTTTCCTTCTATTTTCAATGCCAGCCTAGCTGGATATAGTATTCTTGGCTGCATGCTTTTCTCATTTATTGCTCTGAATATATCATGCCAGTCTTTTTGGCCTGCCACTTATCACCAGTTTGGATTTTTACCAGCAGTATAAAAGTGTTCCCCTTTCTCCTCATCCTTGTTAATATCTATTTTTTCATCTGTTGTTAATTTTAGCCATTCAGACAAGTGTGAAAATTATCTCATCGTGGTTTTAGTTTGTATTTCCCGGATGATGAGTGACATTTAGCATCTTTTCATGTGTCTGTTAGTCAACCGTAGGACTTCCTTGGGAAAAGGTCTACTCATGTCCTCTGTCCATTTCTTAACTGGATTATTTGCTTTTTTGATAATTTCTTAATAGATTTTGGATACTAGCCCTTTATCAAATATGTCATTTGTAAGTATCTTTTCCCATTACACAGATTGCATTTTAGTTTTATCGATTGTTTCCTTCTCTGTACATAAGATTTGTATCTTGATGAAATTACAATAGTTTTGTGAAAAATGCTTGTGTTATTTTTATAGGGATTGCACTAAATGTGTAGATTTCTTTGAGTAGTATAGACATTTTAACAGTATTTTTTTTTTCCCCAAGCCATGACCATGGAATGTTTTTTCATTTCTTTGTGTCCTCTTCAAATTATTTCATGAGTGTTCTATAGTTTTCATAGTACAGATCTTTTCCCTCTTTGATTAAGTCCATTTCTAGGTATCTTATGGTTTTTGGTACAATTGTAAATGATATTGATTCCTTCATTTCTCTTTCCGCTGCTTCATTTTTTGATATATAGAAATGCAATAGATTTCTGTACATTGATTATGTATCCTGCAACTTTAGTTAACTTATTTATCAGTTCCAGTAATTTTCTGGTGGAGTCTTTTGGGTTTTCTACATAGAGTACCATGTCATCTTGCTTCATAGTAGAAATTCGACTTCTTCCTTGATGATTTGGATGCCTTTTTTTTCTTTTTGTTGTTGATTGCTGAGGCTAGAATTCCACTATGATGTTAAATAACAATGGTGAGAGTGGATACTCCTGTCTTGTTCCTGATCATACTAAAAGCTCTCAGTTTTTCTCCATGTAGTATTGTATTAGCTGTGGGTTTATTGTATAAAGCTTTTAAGGTGTTGAGGGTGTTCTTTCTATCCTTACTTTGCTGTTGAGGTTTGTTACCTAGAATGGATGCTGTACATTGTCAAATTCTTTTCTACATCTATTGAGAGGATCATATAATTCTTATTCTTTTATTTATTAATGTGGTGTATCACATTGATTGATTTGTGAATACAAAACTCTGTGAAACTCTCCTGCAGCCCAGGAATAAATCTCACTTAATTGTGGTGGGTGATTCTTTAATATACTGTTGGAGTTGATTAACTAGTATCTTGTTTAGAATTTCTGCACTCATGCTCATCAGGAATATTGGTCTGTATTTCTCTTTCTTAGTGAGGTCTTTTCTGATTTTGGGCTTAAGGTAATGCTGACCTCATAGAAGGCATTTGGAAGTTTTCTTTCCATTTCTATATTTTGGAAAAGTCTAAGAATAGGTATTAACTCTTCATTAAATATTTGGTAGAATTCCCCTGGGAAACATCTGACCCTGGACTTCTGTTTGTTGGGAGATTTTTAATTACTGATTCCATTTCTTTACTGGTTATGGTTCTGTTCAAATTTTCTATTCCTTCCTGTTTCAGTTATGGTAATTTATATGTTTCTTGGGATTTATCCATTTCTTCCAGATTGTCCAAATTTTTTGGCATATACTCTTTCATAATTTTCTTTTATAATTGTGTGTATTTCTATGGTATTGGTTGTAACCACTCTTCTTTCATTTGTGGGTTTTTTTTTTAAGATTTTGTTTATTTATTTGACAGACAGAGGTCACAAGTAGGCAGAGAGGCAGGCAGAGAGAGAGGGGGGAAGCAGGCTCCCTGCTGAGCAGACAGCCCAATGCGGGGCTCGATCCCAGGACCCTGTATCATAACCTGACCCAAAGGCAGAGGCTTAACCCACTGAGCCACCCAGGTGCCCCTCATTTGTGATTTTATTTATTTGGGTCCTTTCTCTTTTCTTTTTGATGAGTCTGATGAGGTGTTTTTCCATTTTATTAATTCATTCAAAGAACCAGTTCCCAGTTTCATTGATCTGTTCTTCCTTTTTGTTGTTGTTTCTATATCATTTATTTCTGCTCTAACCTCTATTATTTCCTCTTTTTTTCTTTAGGTTCGTTTGCTTTTCCTTGTTTAAGTCCTTTTGTCTCTTCTTTAAGTGGGTTGCATTGCTTTCTACTTCCCTCTTTCACCTTGTTTCTGCTGCATCCCAAAGGTTTTGATCATTTTGCTTTCATTTTCATTTGCTTCCATGTACTTTTTTAAAATTTCTTCCTTAATTTCCTAGTTAATCTACTGATTCTATGGTAGGATGTTCTTTAACCTCAATATTCATGGTTTTCCCAAATTTTTTCTTGTGGTTGACTTCAAGTTTCATAATGTTGTGAATGAAAAATATGCATGGTATGATTTCAATCTTTTTGTATTTGTTGAGATCTGCGTTGTGAACCAATATGTGATCTATTTTGGAGAATGTCCCATGTGCACTTGAAAAGAATGTGTATTCTGTTGCTTAAGATGAAATGTCTTGAATATATATGTTAAGTCCATCTGGCCTGGTGTATTATTCAAAACCATTGTCTCTTTGTTGATTTTCTGCTGTCCATTGCTAGGCTGGCATTGAAAATAGAAGGAGCTGCTTATTATTTTTATCTGTTTGGATTAGATCCCTGGCCATGAGCTTTTCTTATTCTTTCTTTTGGGATGAATTCCTCCTCTTGGCATTTTGTCTAGGTTTCTGTCTTCTTCTGTGCATAAGGAAAACCTGTTACATGTGTTGCTCCTGAGAGTAATGGCTTTATTAAGAAGAGGTCATATACTGTTCAGGGCCTGGTGCTTCAGGAAGTATTTCTGATATATATTGTGTGCACCCTGCTATTGTGTTTTAGCTGTTTTTTTTCCTCAGGTCAGTCCTCTTCAGGGTTTCCTGCCGGCAGTGGGGAATGTTTTGACCTTTTACAGGGTGTGGTGAATTTTATATAGGTGTGTTCTGGTTTGCTTGTTTAAAAAAGGCTGATCATGGGACGCCTGGGTGGCTCAGTTGGTTAAGCAGCTGCCTTCGGCTCAGGTCATGATCCCAGCATCCTGGGATCGAGTCCCACATCCGGCTCCTTGCTCTGCAGGGAGCCTGCTTCTCCCTCTGACTCTGCCTTCCACTCTGCCTGCCTACGCTCGCTCTAGCTCGCTCTCTCTCTGACAAATAAATAAATAAAATCTTAAAAAAAAAAAAAAGGCTGATCATTAGAGGTATTCTATTTATACTAGAGCTATTTCCACTAGAGCTTTGCAGAACTCTATGGTCAGTAGACTTGGTATATGTGCGTGTTTGGGGGTGGTAGTGGTGGAGTGTGATCTTTGGTGGGGAGCAGCTACTCTGGTTCTCAGACACACTTTCTCTAGTACAGAAACATCTGCAGAGTTTGGGGAAGTGATGCTTCATGTAAACTGTTTAAGACTCCACCATCATGCTCTATGCTGAGCAATGAGTTCTATCCATGCTGGTGGACAGGGAGATAAAAATGTTGCCAGCCAACTCCCTTATCCATGGAGAGGGGAATTTGCAACCACCACTGTCCAGGAAGCCCTCACAGAAGAGCAAACAATCTCCCCTTATGTGTCCCACCCATCCCTCATATCACTACTTTTACCCTGTGTCTCGGCCATCTGCCCACCTGGCAACCCAGTGCACCTCTGTTTTATCTCAGGTATGCTGGCTGAGATTCAAAACTCCAAATTAAGGGACCAAGCATGATGCAGACCCACACTGATCCTGTGGGGAAAGGTCTTGAAATACTGGGGCTGGTGCCAGTTTATCTCAGAAAAGCAGTTGTATGAATGTTCAGGGGCTTGGAGGTTAGAGTAAAGCACAGCAAAAATCCACTGGCCAGGTTAGCTGCCCTCAGCAGGTATCTCTGCTCATAAGATAAGAACAGTGCAGCTCAGTGGTACCCATCAGGCTCTTTTGTTCCCAAAGAGGCAGTGCTACCTCTCCCAAATGCAATCCAAAAAGGGAAACTGTCTCCCAGTTGACCCAGGGCATCCTCAGACCATGCTATCTGGTCTGAGATAGCATGGGAAGCATGCTAAAGATAGCATCAGGAAGTATTTCTGATATATGTTGTGTGCACCCTGCTATTGTGTTTTGTCTGTTTTTTTCCCTCAGGTCAGTCCTCTTCAGGGTTTCCTGCCGGCAGTGGGGAATGTTTTGACATGCCTCCCTTCTCCACAGAAGCTCTGCTATGCCTACTGGTCTCCATACCAGCCATAACACAGATTTCTAAAACTTCAGTCTTTGAGCTCAACTGCTTGTAAAAACTCATGCTGATCACCCCCTCTCATTTTCCCAGTCCGTGGTTTTAAAGAAGTGTTTTTCTTGTGCAATGCCGTATGCACTGTTCTCTGTTTCCCTCTATCCTCTGTGATCAGGGTTCCCTCCCTACCATAGCACCCATGATTCTTTTCTCCCCCAAATCATATCTCTGCACCTCCTACCTTCCACTCTGTGGCCTCCTTTCTCTGTCTAGTTGTGCAGTTTGTTCTCTCATTCCTCAGATTGATTTCTTTGATGTTCAGTTGATTTCAAATTTATCTAGCTGTATTCAAAGGATTACGTAAGCATTGAGTTCCTTTCTACTCTACCAGCTTCACCAAAACCCTCATACATTTCTTCTGTCTTGTCTCAAATTTAGTATAGGCACCTCTCTTCCAACACTTATCCATCCTCATACGTCTAATGGGACATTATACATACTAGAAATTCATGTGGCATTTGGTCAATGAGAAAAATGTCTAATTTTAGATAGTGTGTAAAATAGAATATAGATTGTTTAACCTGTCTGATCATGTACACCTAATAAAGCAAATTAGAAGAAAAGAATAGAATAAACTCAGTCACAGCACAGACCTAGATGAGCATGACAGGATGACATGGAGTGAGATAGGAGAAAGGTAGACAACCAAGGCCATGTGTGGATTTGTAGGAGGGTAGAGAAGAGAACCAAAAATATGAGTCTCCATTACTCTTAGTTTGTTAGAAAGAAAGTAAGTTATTTTAGAGTCAAATTTGTTAGGATCTTATATAGGTAACTATGTTTCCTAGAGTTGACAGAATAGTCCCAGGGTACAAAAAGATGAATCTGTTTAACTTGCAAGTAGCAAGTAACATTGAGGGAGATGTGTCAGGAGTAAGTCCTCAGACCCACAGATGATATCAGTAAGGGATTTTAGTTCTTAGGCAACAAATTTTTGAGAACCAATTGGAACACCAAGTTTTAGGATCAGGACACAGGGCATGTAAACCAAGCCAGGGACTTCAACATTGTGAACAAAGGCAAAAATTAACATACTCTAATTCAAAAGGATCCATGTTTTTAGAAGAAAGTATATGTCTGGTTATGGGGACACCAAGTGGCATATGGGCATTAATGTTAGCAGGAATAGTTTCATGTTGAGTTTATGAAAACTGAGCTATAGGGACACCTGGGTGGCTCAGTTGGTTAAGCAGCTGCCTTCGGCTCAGGTCATGATCCCAGCGTCCTGGGATGGAGTCCCACATCTGGCTCCTTGCCCTCCGCAGGGAGCCTGCTTCTCCCTCTGACTCTGCCTTCCACTCTGTCTGCCTATGCTCGCTCTCGCTCACTCTCTCTCTGACAAATAAATAAATAAAATCTTAAAAAAAAAAAAAAAAGAAAAGAAAACTGAGCTATAGTTATTTAAGTCTTTTTTGTCAGATGTCAGGGTTAGTGTATCAATCTGAGACTGCTTATTGAGGTCAAGGGTTTTTGTTTTTTTGTTTTTTGTTTTTTGGGCTTTTTTTGGTTCTTTTTAGAGAATGAAGTAAAAGGAATTTACAGGTTGCAAACAGCAGGGGGTAGAATCATTGATGTATATTAAATCAAAAAAGACAAATGTTCTAACTAAAAATTTTTAAGAAAGTAAAGTATTTTATAAGTTCAAAGTAAAATTTATTGCCGTGTGGTATAACATAGAACTATTTAAATGTAATAATTAAAATTTTAAAAATTAATAAAATAGTTGTTTTGAATAAAATACAAAGTTTCAATTTGGAGTATAAATGTTTTTATTTGAGAAAATGTAGTAAAATGGTTTTATGTGTTAACACGTTGTAGTGTTTATTCAATGACATGTATTATGCTAGACAATGAATAATTTGGCATTTTATTATATCTACCACTACACTAGAAGATTTTTTAAAATATTATCTATCAGTTTTTACACTCATTATGGGTTGGTATCAATAGTAAGAATCTTACCTACATTATAACAATTAATCCCTTTTATATTCATGTATTCACAAATGTCAAATATTATTTTCCTTTTAAAAAGAGAACTTTGAACCTCAAAGAGATTAAATAATTTGTTCAGAGTTTTGCCATTGGTGAACAGAGTTAGGTTTTTACAAGTATTTGGTCCTGGGTATTCCAAAGTCCTGGGATTTAAAGAACACACTGCTAAAACCAGGTAAGTAAGAATACTCACAGCATCTTAGAATGGGGATGCCATAAAATTCATCAGACAGAATGATAGATTTTGAAAATATACCTATAAGAACAGTTTCAAGATAATACCATTTTACTCATTAATGAAATGGTGAAGTAAAATTATAATTTATCTTCAGAATAAAATTATTTTAGCTCATTTGCTCAGAAGTTTGAAGTGTTCTATATTCTTTGCATGGGTCAACAGATAATGGTGAGAGAACGTACGGGTGGAGGGTAAGGCTATTTTATTAACCTCTACCATGGGCCCTAGTAACATTGCATTCACCTTTATAATTTTTCTTCATTAGCATAACTTAGTAGAAATTTACCTTACCTACTATCATAAAATAATTTGATCTTTCTACCTGCTATGAAATGTGTACCTTTTGAACACTACCTTGAAATAAGAAAGCACAAAATACTACCTACAAAGCAGCACACAGGAAGGCCTTGCAAAAAAATATAGTGATTATATAATTTGGTGAAGTTTTGGAATTAATGACCGATCCTATGGTATGTAAAGCAATTTTGCACAGGTAGGCTCAAAATTTTGGAGGCAACAGTTTATTGTTAAGTAGTAGAAAGAAACAGAAACTGTAAAAATAAACTTTCTTGAGTTTTAATTAACTTGTGAACACAGAAAGAAATGGATAATTTTCTAATAAATATTCAGTTCTATTCATCAAAGGAAAAATGTTTATCCTAGTTGCAATGTTGGGAATTATGTGAAGAAAAGCATTGTGTAAATACAAATAATGCTTATTCTAAAACATTATGCAACTTTATGAAATGTAAGTCCTACTTCTATGTGCATCTCTGGTTTCAGGAAAATAGGCAATATATTGGTTTACATACATTTCTAATTCCTCTATTGTTTTTAAGCTTCCAAGTCAAAAGATTACATAGAACTGAAGACAAACAAGAAGTATATATATTTAAAATTACAAAGGCAGACAACTGTCCTTTTCTCAGTACTCTGAACAACAACAAAAATTGCTAAACAAATAAATAAAAATCCCCTCTTGCTGTTGAACATTTAATTAGATTGAGCAGCAGGTTTTCTTAGCACTGATAACACTCCTAATCATTCCTGACTCAGAATAAAAGAATTGTCAGAGGATTATTAATTGAATAAGAGTCTATTGTGTTTTTCTTTTTGTCCTCATTTAACTTTACTCTCATATTGTCTAAAACGGGCAAAAATTTAGCTCCACGTACCAGAATATAACGAAGTTTTCATAGTTAGCAGCTAAGTGATTTACTTCTGTTTTGGTTATCACATAAGCCCATGGAAAGTGAATGTATTAAATTATGAATATGCATTTACTGGAAAAAACAATTATGATGAAGTATGCATAACACTGCCTTTGGAGTCAGAAAGAACAAGTTTGGAGGCCAAGATCTGTGTTTACTAACAGTACGGCGTCTGATAAACTCCTTAATTTTTCTTAAACCTCAGATTCCTTATATGAAAAATGGCATAAGCATACCTCAGAGTTGTTCTGGAGATTAAAAGGTATAACATATGTAAATCACTCTGCATAATGTCTGGCCTCTCATAGGCACTCAAAATTGTTAGAGCTTTCTTATGATAAATTAAGAGGGTTGGAGATTATATACTAAACGGATAACATTGATCTCGTTTTGGTTTTGAAAATCGGTGGTTTATAGTATGAGTAACTGATGGGAAGACCTTCTCACCAACTCTAAAACTGGAGCCAGACAAAAACATCTACCCAGTAACCATTCTTTTATACACATACTGTGCTTTCACTCCTAGATAGACTAACCCTCAGTATAATTATCTAAAGCCAGATAGCAAACCTTCTTACTTACTAAAAGTCATTCTCTAAATCTTCCTTATCTTCTTTAGACCATCAGTTTTACTCTTACACGCTGGATCATTTCCACTGGCAAACATCCTAAAATACATTTTTAAAAAGTCTTCTCTTGACCGCAGCAGTGTACCAGGGGCTGTAATAGAAGCAGTCTCTCAAAATGCAGACAATATTAAGAGATGATCATATAATGTTATATATGGTATGTTATATGATGTGTGCACATGTGTGATTAAAATTAGCATACTATCTATCCCTTCATAAACATTATTTTTACACTGATGTTAATTTCTAAAACTCTGGCATATTGTTTGTTGGACTCTGAGAACTGAGGTACACATATTCATTTTGGGGATTAATCAATAACAGGTTGGAATTTTTTGAGCTTGTTTTAGATGAACTTCATGTCTCCAATCCCTGTACATTAAGGTCCACAAAAGAGAAAAGGCAATAAATTAATGCATTTAAATTACTGCAATGAATTGCGTAAGAAAATGGAAAAAAAAGTAGATGAAAAAAATCTGTAAGGCTTAGAAAATGGTTTGTGCATAAATAACAGAATTGAAGTAAGTCAGTTCTGTTTCTCATATTTATAATTTTTGTTCTGCCATTGCTCACTTTGAATCTCCTGTCTTAATGCAGGAATATGTCAGAATACTGGGACACTCCAGTCATATGAAACACAACTACCAAAATAGACAGGTACTTATTTATTTAAGGAAGCAATTGAATAGAATGATGATCTCATATACAAGATTAAAAAGTATGGTCAAGCAAGAGATCTATTCACTAGTTTTTTATAACTCTATGGATAGTTTTTGTTCTCTTTTTAGCTAAGAAAAGTATTTCAAACTTCACAAAGAAGTTTGTTAAACCATCTCTGAGAACTATACTTGTCAGTGATATGAGTGAGTGTGAATCTTCTGAAATTGTTTTATGAGATCTGCATATAGAAAATGTCTCTTGGGAGCATACTGATGATATCAAACTCCACACTTAAGCCCCTTCAGCTCTAGAAGAGTTCATTTACTTTTAGGTTTGTTAATTGATACATTTTTGCAAGATTATCAGAGTGTCCCAACTATTCCAAAAGAAAATCTTTTTGACTCATGAGAGTCTTAAGAATGAATTCAATATCTTATCCATAAGATGACTATTTTATTCTTATCCATATTTATTAGCTGCCCTTTGTACATTTTATCACTCTAAAACATTTTGCTAGCATGATCTCATTTATCATTTATTGCCTCTCTTATCTTTTTGCTACTGGCAGGACACTCAGTGAATTGTGTACCTTTTCAAAGTAACACATGCTCCGTGAGGCAAAGTGCCAAATATCACTCCCCAGGTTACCATCTCTTTCTCAAAATATTGATTTTCTTCTCTGAGGTTGATCCAAGAATCCCATGATATTGGTGACTGTCTACTGATCTACCCAATGAGGGGTAGGCCCCTAGGGTTCCAGTCATGGCAAGCTGTCATGGCTTTAAAAACTGGCACACGTTATGTCAGGAAAGAGAGATTAAAGCGTAACCTTGCTGTTTCATATTTCACTGCTAATACCATGGCCATCTATTAAAAGTGCTTTCTTTGGAGGCATATACTGCTGTTCCTGGTATAATATCACCGTGTATTGCTCAAAAATCTTGGGGTGTAGAAAAGTGCACACAAAATAATGGAACTTATAGGGAAAATATGATGGAAAAATTTATGCAACTTTGTAGCTAACACACTAACAGATAACTTTTTAACTATTAAAACAAACAAGACACTGCTATGCTTAAGAACACATATTAAATTGCTAATGACCTTCCTGTTAAAGCAATAACCATTTAATGACAGTTTGATGGAAAGCGTAGGAGACAATTGCAATAACTGAGTTATTTAGACAAGAACAAAATGTATAAATATAGTGGAGAACCCCCAACAAACATTTCTAGACTAGAGTATTTGGCAGAAGGAAGAATGAAGGATGAATGACGCCTTATATAGCAGCTCTACTTTCATTATCTATGACAGTGAGCATGATAATAGTTTAGTATGGGTTCAGCTGCCCTCTCAGCAGGGCCAATTATGAATGAGTTAAGAAAAATCACAAAGAATCTACACAGTTTCATTCCTGAAGTGTTGAAACTGACAATTTTCCCTAATGAACCCCAGAAAGGTGAGTGGCCCTAACTTCTTACCCATGAGTCATCCAGAAAAGAGTTGTATTTTCAGGAGTTACGATTATTGGGGTAAAGAGACCATAAAATGTGTAAGTAGCAATTCTCAAAAAGTGAACAAGAAATGAAGATTTGTAAGAAGGGAAATTGTAATATTAAGTTTTAAAATTTATATATATTAATTTGAGCATTTTATATTATCTCATATTCTGCTCATTGTATTTTCAATTTAGAGATGGCTGAATATGAGATGTTCCTAAATTTTAGATTTCAAGGGTCAAAGTATTAACAATGTTTTTATAACAAAATTAAATATGCATGAAGCTTGAAATCATGTATTATCATATTATTGATGTTTTTTCTTTCTTTCTTTTTTTGATATTTTGAAGTATTTGCAATGTTCTTTGACAACGGAAAACAAAGATTTGGAAGGTCAGACTCCAATGATTGACATTCGTGTGGGCTAATAACAATGTAATATGCTGATTTTATTTCACTTTAAAATTCACAACTACTCATATGCGGAACATAAGGAAAAGTTCAGAGGACAATTTGGGTGGGTACTGGATGGGAAGAAATCAGAGAGGGAGACAAACCACATGAGACTCTTGACTCCAGGAAACAAACAGGGTTGTGGAAAGAGAGGTGTGGGGGAGATGGGGGAACTGGGTGATGGTCATTAAGGAGGGCACATGATGTGATGAGCACTGGGTGTTATATTGAATTGATGAATCATTGAACATTATATCAGAAACTAATGATGTACAATAAAAAACAAAACAAAGGAAAAAGAACACAACTAGTCTATGTAGTATATACTATTATTAGCGCTATTTTACAAATGAGAAAAGCAAGGCTGAGAAAGATTATATAAAGCTCCTATATTATAGGTTGTCTTGTAGGTAGTAGATTTGTGATTGGAATACAAGCAGTTTTATTCACAGCCTATGCTTTTAGACAATATAATATATTAAAACATAAAACTAAAAATGATTCTTAATGTATATAAAATACAGAAATCCAGGAATAGGTAAATAAGCAAGAAAGATCTGTCGTGAGAAGGTAACTACAGAAAATGGCTCAAGAGGAAGCAGAATGTTCATGCCCTAAGAAAGAACTTACAGAGAGAAAAAAAAAAATTATGGAGAACAGAAGGAAAAGAAAGTATGTTCTCTTTCCTGTGGCACAAAGAGCAAGAAATTTGACACCACATGACCTTGGGATTCAGAATTAGACTGACTCATACACAGTCTGAAATATGAATAGAATAGGATCCGAGAATGTCAAGAAATTTAACAATCTCAATAACCATTTCATAAAAGTATGACCTACCATACACTCAGAAATTCAGATTGGAAGCTACTCCCATACTGGACAATCACTAGTTAGGTTTAATTTACCATTTGAAAAGAATGTCAGATTAAGCACCTTATGACCTATAAGATACATATGTCAATTACTAAATTAATGCTGTTTTATATTATATCATATTATTTAATAAATAAGTTATACATTTTAAATATTCCTAGAAGAGTTGTGAAGAAGGAAAATATTCCAATATGGCAATGTTTCATGAATATACTTAGCTGGAGAAATTCATAGAAAGATATTCTTGCTAAATGTTCTTAATATAGTCAATATTTTTTCTCTCTCCAAATCAGCTTTTAATCTCACACATGCACAAAAAATGTCTTCTTGGAAAGACATTAACATAAACTGCAAGAAACAATTTATTTGCATTGATGATATAATGGATTGCTTAGATTATACGTATCTCTTTTTATAAACCATACTATTAATTTAATAATACATTAAAAAAAAAACTTGTGTTTTTCATTCATTGATTTTTAAAGGAATCTCAACCTCAGAATATTAGAAGAAATGAAAAAGAAAAAAGGATAAAAGAGAGATGGTCTTTGGAAGAAGAAGTACATTAATTGCTACACTGTTATTACTATAGACAAGTCCATTTAGCAATTTTATCAATATGAAATTTGTATAAATCAATTAAAATTAATCAGTGTGTATTTTTTAAAAATTTTTTAAAGACCTTTCCTTTTTCATTTATTTGACACAGAGAGAGAAAGTACAAGCAGGCAGAGCAGCAGACAGAGGGAGACAGAGAAGCAGACTCCCCACTGAGCAGGGAGCCCTATGCAGGACTCCCTCCTAGGACCCTGAGATCATGACCTGAGCGAAAGGCAGCCACTTAACTTACTGAGCCACCCAGGTACCCAGTCAGTGTATATTTAAGTCACTATTAATTCTACCGTAAAGAGTTGACATTTTGTTGAGTGGTCCTCTAAATACATGTTGGAGAGAAAGATGGTAAGGAGATGATAGAGGGATGATAGATAGAGATAGACAGATAAAGTACTAATATGAATCTGTTACCTGTTGCCTCGAATTCTCCCTTCTAGTCTTTTCTCTGTCATAGAAGACTGCATTTATCAGATTCTCTTTATCTGGGCTCTAGTTAGTGTTGGCCACTGGAAAACCCTGACACATAAGAAAAGAAGAAGAGAAAAGCCATTCTGCTTCTCGCTCTAGCATTGATAGAGGAAGCTGCAGAGGTCAGTGACTAAAAGTGATGGTACCCCTCCAGTAGGGACGGGGGGTGAGACACCTGGACGGGGGTATCATTTGTGCCTCCAGCAACTTGAACACGAGCATGGACTCCTGGGAAGCCCAGGCACAGTGACAACTCTCTGATCTCTAAGCAACAACTTTTTAGTTTCGTTTCTCTTCTTTCTAAGAATCTTGTAATTTGTATTGCATCAATCTCTCTCTGCTTGAAATATCAAGACTGGATTCTGCTTTTCTGTTTAGATATTGGCTGATATAGATAACGAGGATAAGAAAAGAGAAAAAGGGAAAGAGAGGAAAGGAGAGGGGAGGGAAGGGAAGAAAAAGAGTAGAAAAGAAATTCCTAATATATCATTATTAGCAACTTTCTCACCTTCTTTAGTTTCCTTGGTTCTTCTCTGCAGGTTACTGGTATTTTATGATATAATCCAGAATTTGGTTGAAGAGATAAACAAAACGTGCTAAGCTAAGTTGTGTTTTAAATTGTTGAATGCAGAATGCACAAAAAAGAAAAATTAAAGGGCCCCTGAGACAGACAAAAATGATCAGGAGGGGAAGTAAGAAAGAGAGATAAGAAAGTAAACCAGGCAGAATTAGGGCAAGGAAACATGGAAGAAATAATGGGTTACATCTCTTGTCAAGTTTAAAGCTTTGAGCTTGAATTCTACTTTGTGTGATGCCAGACACTCAAAGCTACTTTCTTACTGATTCCATTTGTTTGGTTAAAGAAAAAAAAAAAAAAATCCCTTCAGCACTAGGGAGTCTCAGTCGGTAAAGCGTCTGCCTTAGGCTCAGGTCATGATTCCGAGGGTCCTGGGATCCAGCCCCACATGGATCTCCCTGCTCAGTGGGGAGTCTGCTTTTCCCTCTGCTTACCTGCAAAATTCATGCTTGCTCTCTCACTCTCTCTCTGTATGAAATAAATAAATAAAATCTTTAAAAAAATAAATATCCCTTATAAAAATATTTAGTTTCTATCACTTTAATTTTGTTTTCTGTTTTGCTTGTACATAGCATTTAGCTGGCTCTTGATTTTGAGTCAAACTAAAATTTTATTTTCCTTTAGTAGGTAAATTTGCTGACCTCATTAGTTGATAACACTGATATATTTGGTCTTTGCCAGTATCTGTTATAATAATTATGTAGGGGCACCTGGGTGGCTCAATCTGTTAAGAGGCAGACTCTTAATTTAGGCTCAGGTCATGATCTCGGGGTCCTGGGTTAGAGCTCCATGTAGGGCTCCATGCTCAGGAAGAAGTCTCCTGGGATATTTTCCCCCTCCCTTCTCTTGCTCACTCTCTCGTTTTCTCTTTCTCAAATAAATAAATAAATAAATAAATAAACATTTTATATTACTGCATTTGTCTAGATCCCCTTGCTTTAAAAAAGTTCTGATATTTTGTAAAACTGATATTTTTGTTCATGTGATTAGCTTTGTACCTTTCTTTACTTTTTTAATTGACCTTTTAATACCTTCATAACCTATTAATTATTTTTACTGATTAGTTAGGCAGTTTTTAAGCAAATCTTTTAATACTTGTTTTTGCCCAAAGTGCTGCTTCTTTTTTTTTTTTTTTTTCCTTCCTTGTTTCTACATTTTTATCTTGTCTCTTGGCAGGCGAGAATTCTACCACTGAACCACCCATGCTTATCTTGTCTCTTGATTCTTAAGTTTGGTCCATCTGGTTTTCTAGGCATTACAATATGCATCTTTAATTTATCACAGCCTGTATACATACACATAATAATAAGCTACTTCAAATGATATAAAAACTTAATGGTATAAAAGTATTACCCCCCCCAACCAATTTTCTATGTCCAACAATATCTTTTTATTATTTATTTTAAATGGGCAATCATATTTTAAAGTAATCAAAGATAAAATAAAATGTTTAATATTTCACCAGATATTTCTCCTCTTTGATAATCTTCATTACTCTCCAAATTACAGGAAATCTCTATCAATTGACAACATATATGGCACCTTTTTGTGTTCTGGGTAATCTCTGCTCTCCAGTCCCACCCCCACCCCCAGTTTTCTGCCCTCAGGAATTCTTGGTTCCTGGACTCCAGCCTTCCTAGGGCAGCTGCAGGGGGCCACTTAAGGGAGATTTTTCCCAGCTCCCTGCTTCCTGTTTCCACTTGGTAAGGGACAAGAGAACCCTGTTAAAACTTCTCTAAGTTCTGGCTCACAGTGTAGTTCAAATATGGTGGCAAATTTACAGGATTTTGTTTGTAAATATACTTAGAAACAGACTAAAATAACTGGTGGGAAAAAAGGCTGGTTGTGTATCAACTGGCGAAATTAAGTAATCAGACTTGCTGAGGTGAAAAAAAAGTCTAAATGTAGTCCGTTTACTAAAAACAGTGCATTTTTTTGAGAATGCGCTTCCAGCACAAGCTCTTTATAGAGCAGCGCCCAATTCAGGATAGTGTACTGAGAATGTATTTTCAGAAAATGATGCAGAAGTCAAGAACGAGGCTTTGTGGGAGACAAGGTTGGTCTGAGATTTGAAATGCTGTTCAGTGAACAATAGAAGAAATATTTGCTGCGAACTTTGGGAGCCCATCCCAACATACTGAATTAGAAACTCTGGAGGTTGAGGCTCACCATTTGTGTTTGAAAAAGGTGATCCTGATGCATGATCAAGTATATGGACCACTGAATCAAAATAACCATTTAAATTTTTTTAAATGTTTAAATTTTTAATGAAATTGAAAATATAACAAAATAGCATAGAAAATCCACCACTACAAAGTGTTTAGAGTTTAACTTAAAGCCTTTATACACAGGAAGTGCTGATCTGTAAAATTTTACAAGTAATCCCTATGAAGTAAAAGAAGAAATTCATATTGGAACTGCATATTTTCATCCATTTATTACGTAAAACTGACGTAGAGTAATTTTTCTATTTGGGGAAAAACTTTTCCTTGAAGCTCTCAGAATGGAATTATGAAAACCCTATGTAATTTTTTTGCAAAGAACACTGACAATGCAGCAATCAAGGAACAGCTTTAAAGTGAGAGTTTATATAAAGACAGGCTTATTTCTTGCAACAAAAGACTGAGTCAGAAAGAGCCCTTCCCCTACACACACACATACACACACACACACACACACTATTCTTTCTTCCCTAGTCTATAGCACTTTCATCTGTTATAATAGATGATTTGGGAAATAAGGGTAATCACTGTTTTTTGTTGTCATTTATGGATAATTTTATGATTTTACCAAAATCCTGGGGTCAGTCCTATTCCTAGTCATCAGTATGGGGGGGGTGCTTTATAAACATTCAGTGTTTACTAGATTGCAAAAATTAGTAAAATAGCTGAAAACACAAAGTTGCAGAGTAGTATTCTTGGACACTTATTTCTAAATCTATTTAATAGTAGTTATTAACTTATACAAAAAAGTAATAGAGGGAAAATCTTTGATATATAATATAAGCTGAATAAAATTAGAGAGGTGGAAAGAAATAAATAGTTTCATGAGGAGATTTTGAATTTGGAATTGATTTGGTAGAAATTTCAGCATATTGCAGAAGACATTAAAAGATCATCATCTACAGAAAGGTTTACTTAGTACAAAATGAGAAGTGGAAATAAATCTTACAACAGACATCAAATTCTCATTCTTCTCTACCCAAGTTCTAATTTATTGCCCACTTTAAAACAGTATTTCTCTGTCCCATCTAAGTTCATTTACCATTCTGCTTTTTTCACAACCCCCTCTGCTGTCCTGATCCAAGCTACCACCATTATTGCAGAATGACCTCTGTGCCCCTCCCCTCCCCCCGGCCCACCATTCCTTGCTCCATGCTATTTGACTATTCAGCTCTACCCACACTGCCTTCTGTGATATTCCCAGGACACATCAGGCATGCTCCTGCCAGACTGCATTTGTCTTTTCTGTTTTCTTTGGTTTGCATGGGTGTTTCTTCAAATATTTGCATGGCCCATCACTCTTTTTCTTCAGAAGATCTTTAATCAAATAACTATTTCCCAAAAAAGTAATCTTTGGCCACTATTCAAAACTGAAGGCCCCTTTATACTTTATTTCCCCCCTTATCACTTATTACTATCTAATTTGCTCTATACTTAATTTTTATCTTGTTTATTGCCAGTCTCCTCTCCCCACTCCTATGCACACAAGCTCCAGAGGGGTAATTCTCTTTTGTTCTACATGGTATCTTCAGTCCTGTTAGAATCATCTAGCATAAATACTCAAATAAACATCTATTGATTAAATAAATGAAAATATAAACAATAGTGATACAAAAACAGGGGATAGAACATCAGCATTAGCTTATAGACTTAAAAACCCCAAAGGAAGGAAGCATATAAAAATAATCAAATTCATACATAATCAAATAAATGAATATTTAAAATCTTCCAGTTATAAAATAAATAGAACAGGAGGATATAATGTATAGCACAGGAAATATAGCTTATAATATCATAAAAATTTTGTCTGGTGGCAGATGGTAACAAGAATTATTGTGGTGATCACTTTATAATATATATACATACCAAATCATTATGCTATTCTGAAACTAATATAATATTGTATGTCAATTGGTCACCAATAAAAATATTAGTGAGACTACTCTGTACTTGGTACAGACTGAAGAGATACTGAGACTTGCTAAACAATGAGGAGCCATTATTTGCAAAAGCAAATAAAATCTCAAATTCTTTGTCATGTGCACTTTCTTTTAAGAATGTTTCAGTAAAGACAAAGTAATGCTTTTAATCTGACATGGTCACCAAAAAGAAAAGCCTATAAAAACAAAATTTGAAATAAGAGATTGTTAGAGCACATTCTTCATTGACTTTGGAAAATTTATTCAGCATTTCAGAAAACTGATAAACATTTACAAGGGAAAAAAAAAAGTATTCTCAGGGACTTAAAAGTTCAACAAATCAGCCAACAATGTGAAACAACAGCAGAGCATTGTATGTGCTAGCAAAAACTGGGCTCATTAGCAAAGCCATGGCTTGGAGCTGACTCTAGGGGAGGAGACAACTCCCCTCTATTTCATACAGTTCTACCTTGTGAGACATCCTTGGTCTCACATTGTCAGAGGCTGTTCGCATGCTTCCTGGCCTAAGGTAAGATAGGAGTCAGTACAAAGGCAAGCTGTAAGGGGCCAGCATTTTGAATAAACAGAATGAAGAAAAATCTACCATACAAGTTGACAATGTATGAAGTGGGATCCCAAATTGAACACAAAATATACCAAAGCTACCACTGAAGCACACTAAAGTCTCAATACAGAATCCAAAATATATAAATGTATGAACACACACACACACATACTTACCTATGAGACTATTTGATGTTTCTGATTCTAGGAAAAGTTTCTTTAAAAATTTTTTGTTTATGAATTTTATGACTGGGTAAAGATGTAAAAAACATCTAGATTTAATCATCCGAGGTTAATTAAAAACAGGACAATCTATAGTCTCACATTTCAAAGATAATTCTTTAATGATTAGACTAAACAAAACAAAAATTAGCACCTCAGTTATTGTTTTACATAATCAGATTCTAAAACTGCTAACAATAATAGCAATCACTTGTAAATTTTTTAAAAATTAAATGAACAGAAATTATTATAATATCCATGGGATTTCTGGTGTTTTTCTTGTAATTATTTAATATTTACAAATTTCCCAAGAAAATCAACTCTTGAACTTCTGTAAAAAAACATAGTTCTAATTATATAAAGTTTATAGACTAATCACATTACATTTCAAAACTTGAATATCAATCAGATACTGTATCCAACAATATGAGAAAGGAGAGGAACAATGGAAATGATGACCAGCCAGAATTCCAGTGGAGCAAGGAACCAGTTAGAAAGGGTGGCTGGGAATATCCAGGGAAGTAGCATCATTGAGAAAGAGTGTATATGTGCAGATCATTTTCTAATCAGTCAAGAGGTTCAAAAAAAATGAGGTCAGTTTCAAAACTGGAACCAAAGAAAAGAAAGAAACTTGACAGCAGCCTAGGCTTCCAGGAAGCTGGAAAGAGAGCTGTGTTCTGGAGCCCTGAGGCAGGAAGAGAGGTGAATGTGCATGTTTGGGCAGGAGATGGGGGTCAAGCCCTGAGCAGCAGGAATGAGAACTGATCTGGGAAGTCTACCCAAGCAGAAAAGCAGCAGATCATCAGTCAGTGAGCAAGGCAGATGGCAGGAATCAGAATAAAAAAACAAAAAACCAAAAACAAAAAACAAATTTAGCCCAATCAGTATATAGTACAGTGGTCACCCCCTTATCTGTGGGAGATACAGTCCAAGACCCCCCAGGGGATGCCTGAAACAACAGATAGAACTGAACCCTCTATATACTATATTTTTTATTATACATAGGTGACTATTTGTAAAGTTTAATATATAAATTAGGCACAGTAAGAGATCAACAATACCTAATAATAAAATAGGACAATTACAACAACATGCTATAACAAAAGTTATGTTAATGTGGTCTCTCTCTCTGTACTCACCCTACTTGTGATGATGCAAGATGATAAAATGCCTACATAATTAGATGAAATGAGGTGAATGATATGGGCATTGTGACTAGTAATCATAGGTTAGGCTACTATTGACTTTCTGACTGTATGTCAGAAGGAAGATCATCTGCTTCTGAGCCATGGGTGACCATGGGGTGAGTTACTGAAATGATAGAAAGTGAGACAGTGGATAAAGGGCTGGGGGACTATTGTATGGTAGAATCCTCCTTCCCAGACCTAGGGAACTTTTTAATTCAGACAGAAAAAACAAACAAACAAACAAACAAAATCCCATCACTTTTAGATCTCCATTCTTCTCACCATCTCTCAGAATATCTGCCCAAATCTCTAATGTAGGGATACCCAGAATGGAATACACTGGTTTTAATGCACTATTGCTTTTTGTTTGAACCACTCTCTCATGGTTAATTCACAGGGGAGCAGTGGCAGGTACTAGGAAGTGCTTAAAGCATATATATTAAATTGTACTCATAGCCCATGAGGGCTGATTCCTGGTCTGACCATTATTAGTTCCACCAGTGATCTTGATATTAAAATTTAGCACCCTCTCATTAAAACCTCTAAGAACGTCAATATTGTGGCATAGCAGCTACCTTAGACAACAGTTTTAAAACTCAGTGTGACCATGACAAATTGTGGAAGCAAGCACAAACGAATCAGATAAAGTCTGAAAAAGCAGGAGCGTGCTGCTGTTTTCTTATTGAAACCCACTTAAAAATGCTTTATCACTATGCACATTCTTCCTTTGATTTATTAATTAACATAGCATATAGATTAAATAGCAGTCTCTATAATAGTTTCTGGTAAACCAGTGTCAAAGGTAGAACTTTGTGTTTTCTTTTCTTTTTTATTTATTTATTTTTTAAAAAATTTTTTAAAGATTTTATTTATTTATTTGATAGACAGAGATCACAAGTAGGCAGAGAGGCAGGCAGAGAGAGAGGAAGGGAAGCAGGCTTCCTGCCAAGCAGAGAGTCCGATGCTCGATCCCAGGACCCTGGGATCATGACCTGAGCTGAAGGCAGAGGCTTTAACCCTCTGAGCCACCCAGGCTCCCCTGCATTTTCTTTTAAATTGCTCATCTAGAATTGCTTGTTAATATGAATGAAAAACATTTTTTTTTTTAGCACAATTTTCAGTTTAGCCAAGATGAGAATTAATAGCTTACCCCATGTGTACTTTCAGATTGCTCTGAATACATGTGGGTTGCTTTTTATTTTTTATTTTTTGTATTTGTTTCTTTTTTTAATTCAAAGAAATTATATGAAGTATTAAAATGTGTGATTTCAAAAAAATCACACATGGGTGCATCATCTGCTGTAAATTAACTCATAGAAATGATCTTTTCCCCCCTATTCTTTATGGGAATTTGTTAAAAATTAAACAGGTACTAAATCATAGGTGAAACCGTGATTATTCCTTCATAAAGAAAGACAAAAACGTTACAGAAAAGGTGTTACCACTAGAATAATAGAGAAATGAAAATGTTTGAAATTTGAAAACCATCTTGGCTAACAATTTTTCCAGTCTTTCTAGTCAAGGACATCAAAGTGTCACTGTCCAAGCCTATCCAAAGCAGTTCATACTCATTGCCTTTTATTGTCAAATGAAAAACGAATTCCGACTCAGCAGGGAAGACTTCATGAAAAGCATCATCTTGGGACAGGGTAAGGGACATTGCGAGGACAGGACAGAGGGACCACTGCAGTTGGGAGAAGGACTCGGACCAGAAGATCTGCAGGCATCTCAAAGGCGAGGCTAAAAATGTCTTTCATAGGGAGGAGTAAAAAAAGCCAGAAAGATCAGGGTGTGTGCAAGTGAGAGGACAGGTGATATGGTGGTCTCTGCTGAGATAGTAGGTCAGAGAATGTTTTACCCTGAGGCCAGCCTACTTCGGAAGCAGTGGTTGGAGAAGTGATGCTATTTTAAGAGGCGTTGTTTGGTGCTCAATTTACTAGGGGGCAAAATGTCAGGAATCATGTCAAAAAGGAAAAAATTTTAACCAAAGTT
Source organism: Mustela putorius furo (assembly GCF_011764305.1). Taxonomy (NCBI): domain Eukaryota; kingdom Metazoa; phylum Chordata; class Mammalia; order Carnivora; family Mustelidae; genus Mustela; species Mustela putorius. The sequence continues at coordinate 5,989,800 of NW_025421305.1, forward strand.
TAGCTAACAAATATTTTGTTTCAAATGATCACTGGAAAGAAGTAGTTCAGCCAACCATTTATGAAACAAAGAATGGAAGTGGGGGAGGCTATGTTTGCCCTCCCTGGTTATGGGTGAGCAAGTGGGGTGCCCTTTAGTCTGGTCTAAGTCATATGGGGAGGATGGTTCTTTTCAGTAACATGTTTCCTTGAATAAAAAAGTGTGGGGGAGATTTCTTAACCTTCGATGTTTTCCAGGAGCCCTGGGCTTGTATAAAATTCAATATTGTCAATATGCCCAAGAGTACATTTATTGTCATATTATTATTCTTGCTGTCTAGCGACTAGTGTTTTAAATGTGAAATGCATTCTTAACATACATAAACCTTTATTATTTTGTATCTCTATAAACTTTGGAAAAAAAATAATAAATATACTATGCACTTAGTTGTTGAGAACTACATGCAAACAGGTAAAGATATTATTTATTAAAAGATTTATAGGTCTTCTAAACTGTCAATATGCTAAAGTAAAAATGTTGCCTTTTCTGACTTTTATCAAATTTAGCATGCATGAAATGGAGAAGTCCTCATGATTTACTGTTCAGTATTTCCCCCATCTTTATCAGGTCGTGGGCAAGAGATGCAATTTAAAGTGATGCATAAACTGGTCAGTTTCATATTTTTTCCAGGTGCAGCCTCATACCACTTTCTACAAATGTACAATTTGGTAAAGAATAACCAAGAAGCTGCACTGCTCGATAAACTTGCAGTCAAAGTTATTACAATGTAATTTAAGTGGCTTTTTTTTTTTTTTAGTAGAAGAATTGACATCTTCTTTCAAGTAGCAAATTATAATTTAAAAATACTTATAATTTATTCCTTGACACTTATCTAGTTCGCTGAGAAAGTTTACCAGTGACCATGGATATCTGTTGGCACGTATAACAAAACCAAGGGCTGGATTTGGAGAATCAGTTTGACTGTAGCAAAATGTTCTTGGGGAGCTTTCGCTCTCTTCTGGAAGAGTTCACTAACAGATGGCAACTTGTCATTGTTAATGGAGTGTTATCCTGAAAAACTTCAAGGATCCATGCAGAGTGTGACACTCTTCCCCTCCTCCTTTTCAAGCCACCTCACAGAAATAGCCAATAATGACCTCTTTCTCTTCACAGATGATTCCACCTTATGTCGGCTGATTCCTTCCAAGCCACGTTGTGGCTGCTCTAATCCTAATATGACAAAAGACTTTTTGTTGTTTGACAGCTAATCTATGTACTAAATAACAGAGGCATCGTGATGCAGTAGGAAAGATATTTCCACTGTAAGATGGGAGTCCTGAGTTCTAGCCCTCGCTCTGGGAGTTCTCAGCCAGATAACTTCTCCATTCTGGATTTAATTGTTCTCAGTGAAACATGAGCAGATTGCTTTCACAGACAAGAGGCTCGTTTCAGGTGAATTTTGAGATTCTGAATTCCTTTGATATAAACAAAGAAAGCATCAGCTTGTTAGCCGGGTATGTGTGACCATTTTACATTCCGTTTACTTTATTCTCCTAAGATTATATTTTCATAGGAAAATTGGCAATTTGGTTTCTAAAGTATACCATAGCCATAAAACAACAACAAAAACATTTTCTCTTCCTGTATTTGTTTAACAGCACATGGATTTAGGAGCTCATTCACAACATAATTTTTCTTTGTACCTGTAAATCCATTAGGAAGATAGCACTTCAGAGATGACAATATAAAATGGTAAAAACTTGCCTAAGATCACACGGCTTGAAGAGATTAGTGCAGACTGCAACTTAGAGGACATGAATCCTGGCACTAACGTTTGTTAACTTACTAAATCAGAAATGACCATTTGATTTTATTAATGATACTTAATATTCATATTACACCTGCTAGTTGCACGATACTTTGTACTTTTAAATGTTCTTCGGGTATAATTTTACCTACAGCTTGATAAGAGCATCCAGAAGAAAAGAGAGAGAGAAAATGTGTCCTGGTCACAGAGTTAATCAGTGATTGATAAGGAAGGAAAATCAATAATAGGCAAGTAGAGAGAGGTACACTGATTCCTCCTCAGTATTCCAAATCCTGCTTTACTATTTAAATCATCCACTCCTCTGGAAGGGAATTAGGCCGGACACTAAATGCCTATTGAACAATTAGAAATCGATTCTTTTAACTAGACATTTGCTTACTTAAATTTGCTTAAATTTACTTAAAGCAACCAGCCTATTCTTACACTTTCTTCCCTCCCTCCTTCCTTAGCATCACCTTTTATTCCTCTCTGTTCATTCTTCACATGTCTTTCCACATTGTCATTTCACACAGGTTCCACAGACAGTTAAATACCTTGTCCCCTTAAGAATTATTATTCAGTGGATCTCACAAATGCATACAATTTTCATCTTCCTTTGGCAATAAGTGCTGGTACTTTTGCAGGCTTTCCTTTTGTGATTAGAAAAATACCAATGCCATTTTCCTGCAAATATATATTAGCAACACTATGTGAAAATTAACATTCTTATTGGGTAGAATTTGTTACTTCTCTGAATAAATAGAAGAGCTAATGCTAATGCAGTTCAAAACTGAAATGAAATGTAAATAGAACTGGAGTTTTTTTTTATTTTTTTTTTATTTTTTTTTAAGATTTTTTTTTTATTTATTTATTTGTCAGAGAGAGAGCGAGTGAGAGCGAGCACAGGCAGACAGAGTGGAAGGCAAAGTTAGAGGGAGAAGCAGGCTCCCTGCGGAGCAAGGAGCCCGATGTGGGACTCGATCCCAGGACGCTGGGATCATGACCTGAGCCGAAGGCAGCTGCTTAACCAACTGAGCCACTCAGGAGTCCCTAGAACTGGAGTTTGATTTCCTGAAAGTATTTTTTCTGAATAAGAGAAATCCTTAAAGATAATGCTTTTAGTTTTAGACAAGACACTCATCTCAAATATTAGCAGTTTTCAATAGCTTACATCTTAATAAACAGTGATAAGTGTGACATTTGTGTTTTACATTTGCATCATATTTTATGGTTTCCCAGACATGAGGAGCGAGTTGGGTTATGAGCTCAGTTTTCTTCTGCTAGTACAGAAGATGTATCTGTGGACCGAACAGTGGCTCTCTATTTTCAAAGGAATCAAAATGCTCATGCATGCAAATTGGTTAAGGCTGATACATTCTAAGAAAAAAAAAACATTGTTTTTTCCTACACTGTAACCTTCATTTTACAGATTGATTGTATAGTAATTCATAATAAGTTATAGAGTAAGAATGGTACGCCAGAAATGTACCCCAAAAGTTCATTTTAACAATTTCAGATAGGCAAACATCTATGATAATATAATGAAAAGAGAGATAAAAGAACAGATAAAATGACCAAAAAAAAAAAAAAAGAGAGAAACTTGATATATTGGTACATATTTCTCTGTATATTGGGACACCTACACAAGAAAAAAATCTAAAATAAAAGGTACTATTAGAACTTTTTAAAATTTATATAAATTTCATTAAAATTCATGCCTTTTCAAAGGGATCTCTAATGTGTTACATCCTGAAAAGTGACTCCCTTCCCTGATTACACTAATCACCCTATATAACATATATTACCTATTTAAGTGAAAAGTGTTGACCAGTTAAGAATTCAATGAAAATTTCAAGCAAACAGCTATTTATTGGAATTCAGGAGAATTGCAACTCAGGAGACAGAGATTCCTGACTCCCATTCCAAGGAAGACAAACGTGGGGGCAGACTTATACAGGGGAAAGGTACTGAGTGCAGGTCTCATTTAAGTCCTCTGTGCAAAACAGGGATTGCAACGAGGTTAACTGGGATTAGTTGCTATTTTCCAAGAGACTCTTAGCTAGGCTTGTTTGCTCCACTTTGGAATCTCCTTTGAAAATATATAGATAGATGATACAGATATAGATATAGATATATAGATACAGATTTTTTAAAAGATGGTTGAATTGTAGAGGGTAACTTACTGAAGGGTTCCAAAATACCTGTCTCTAACCTCCTCCCAACTTGAAATTATATAAGGAACTACTCCTCATGATCCCAGCACAGCTCTTTCTGTCCACAGATCCTGTCCCCATGCTTTAATAAAACCACCTTTTTGTACCAAAGATTCCTCAAGAATTCTTTCTTGGCTGTCAGCCCCAAACCCCAGTGTCTTTCCCCAAATCATGTAGTTCGAAGTTTTCACACTCCAGAATTAAAGTCCTTTCTTCCAAACTGACATCTGACAAATGGTATGCCTATAAATGTCTAACAGAGAGATCTGGGGCAGGGTATGATCATGTATGACTTAGAATGTGTGGTGCCAATTTCCATGGTGTAAATATTCCAAACAGTGACTTCCAGTTGCCTACATGATGTCACTGAACAAGGAATGGGGGACAGATACAAACGGCACACAATTACATAGTAATTTCACCATGAAGAAATGAGAGGCATTAAAAAAACCTCAAAAACAAAGATAGTAGTAAAACGTAGATGATGACTAGGAAGAGTTGAGTTTGTGTATTTATTACCTTTGCTTTTAAAGAAATGTAATTCTGTTTATATAATTTAATTTTCAATGGTGGTTATGTTTAGCTACCTGGTAGCAAATCTCCTGAAAATCTTTCAGTCATTACTGTATCTGGCCCAGCTAGAATTCTGAGGGCTACCAAAGAATGCTGTGGGTATTGGAGACCTGCACGCCCACTATGCTGCTTTCTAAGCACATTTTCGCTGTGAATTCTGTTGCTGTTAAGGCTGTCATGTGAGTGCTGCCTGAGCTTTTGTTTTTATTTTCACAAACAATTGTGAGAAAAGTCTCAGCATGGGAATACATCATTGTTTCCTTTTTTTTTTTTTCATTACCCAGAAATCAAGAATTCCAAAACTTTTTTTGTTCAACTAAAACATATATATAGGTTACAAGCATATCCATCTTTAAAGTATAGATGACATTTGGTCCTATGAAAATTCTACTTTATTGAAATTAAATTTCAGTGAAATTTCAAATAGAGACCCAAATTCTGTCACAAAAAAACTTTATTAAATGTTTTAGGTGGGATTCACTCACACCAGTCCACATCTGACAATAGGCAGATGTAGCAAAAGATCATGTCATTTTCCCCATCTCCAGTATAGGCAGTGTTCTATGAAATATCAGAAGCAAATTATCTGCTGACTGTGTGACTACCAGCCATTACCAATGTGTTTAGCCCTTGTTCTATATTGATGACTGGGTATGTTTGGAAAGATTAAAATACACTTAGATGAACTGGTTCTAATATAAAAGAAACCTTTGGAGACCATTTCTTCTGACTTTCAAAGGGGCTATTGCCAGCAAAATTTCTCCCAGCCCTTCCTTTCCTACATAAAGGTGAAGATATGGATGACTGCATTGGTTCTAATGCTTGTTGCAATACTGTTAAAGCAAATGTTTAATTCTCTGACCCTTTATTGTCCAAATGTGGTCAAGGAGGAGCAACATCTACTCAGAATCACAAAATCTCCGGCTCTACCTCAGACCTACTTAATCAGCATCTGCATTTCATCAGGGTCCCCATGGGATTCCAATGCAAATTAAGCTTAGGGGGCACAAATCCAGGCAATATCCATGGCCTTGGAGCCAGTTCTGATCATTGTTGTACCTTCAGCACCTATGAGTGCCCAGCACTGGCACATACATTCATAAATATTTATGATGAATGAATATATATTTTATTGGCATTTGTATTAAACAGAAATAGATTGTTTTCAGGTTTTCAATCTGTTGGCTTCATGAACATCGTCAAAGATAGTTTAAAGATGAAATCTAGAAAAAACAATGGAAGATTACTAACATAAAAATAACCATATTTCAAACTAATCTAAGCTTATTAATAAAGAATTATTAATTATAATCAAATATTTTCCTGAGGTATTTCATTTGAATTTCATTTTTCTATTTCAGAAGTATACTAAAATTGTCTTAATTTGGGGGACATTACTTTATGGTCCTTAAAACATTAATTTTAAACATAACTTTATTATCTAATTCGAGTGTTTTTAAAATATTTAATATACATATCTCTTGGCATCCTTATCAAAATGCAGGTTCTTAAACTTTACTCTGCATCTGAATAAAATCTCAAATGTGCATTAGAGCATACTTAACTGTAGGTAATTTCCCCTACTGTTTGGGAATCATTTATTTTGATGTTAAAATATGATTTCTGGGACACCTGGCTGGTTTAGTTTGTTAAGCATCTGACTCTTGATCTCAGCTCAGGTCTGATCTCAGGGTCATGAGTTCAAGCTACCTTGGGTTCCACCCTGGGTGTGAAGCTACATTAAAAAATAAATAAATAAATAAATATAAATAAAAATAATTAAATTAAATTAAAATATGACTCCTTAGCAAACAATTTTGTAATGATGAAATACATGTGAACTATTTTTCTTTCTCTAGATGATTGATATAAATAAACAGATATTAACCTAATTGACCATCTTCTTAGGCTAATCTTACCTTGAGAAGTAGAAATTACAGTGGTCATAAAAAGCTCCCCTCTTAAAATCAAATTAAGAAAGAATAAGCCTCAGTTTAAAATAAATACAGAGATATCTAAGAGTGACACTGACTAGAGTTTGACATAGTTTGCCTAAAATTTAGATCATGTTTAGAATTTTTCCAGCCCAGCCAAACTTCTGAACTGTTTTGCTGACATTTAAAGAGCTAACAAAACAAATAATACCTCTTACCATTCATAGACTGGCATGATTCTACTCTGCCTGTCACTTCTTTATTTTTTTTTTCACCAGGACTACCACTAGTGATTTATAAAAGCAAAGTATCCATGTTGCCCTAGGGTAAGTGCATATTGATAGGTTAAAGATTCAATGATTTAATCAACAGTGGTAACTACAAATTATTTCCTGACTCCTGGCTTTTTTAAGATCATCTTTGTGATGATCTCAGATAACGATAAAGGTCTGATCACCTTTAAATCCTACAAAAGCTGGGGGAGACTAGATGTTCCTAAAGATTCTAAAGAATGAACAAAGTACACATCACCATATATATAATACTATATGCATTTATATAAACAGGCGCTTTAGGTTTAGTTACAACATATATATTACACTTCAGAGTTACTCAAGTGAGATTGTAAAACTTGTTAGATAGAAACTAGACCTCAGCAGTAGAAGGAAGGCCTCTGGGTGGGGTGGAGTCTCAGGTCCTTGAAGAGGAATGATAGAGAACTAAGCTGGAGGTGAGGACAGTGATAAATAAGCTACACATTAAAGGCTCAGTGGCACAATATCTTAACCTATTGCTGACAGATCAAGTGCCACAGATTTGGAGCCTATGCTCCCCTCTTCCACTTCTGCCCCAGGGTAGCTACTAGACTAATTATAATACATTTGCCTTGTAAATACAGCACCTTCTCCCTTCCCTTGGAGAACAGCTGCCATAAAGATTCGAGTACAAATCTTGTAGGGTCAAAAATTCCCTCTCCCAACTGGTGGGAGGAGTTCCCCAAATGATGGGAAGGGCCTTCCTTAGAGATGACCCCGCTGAAGTGTCACAGTTCCTCCCCAATCCCAAAATAACCTAGGGAATGTTCCACCTTCTGGAACTTGTCCCTCTCCCACCTTGAGAGTGTACTTTCGCATTAATAAACTGCTTTGTGTTTGCTGCTTTCCTTCTGACTGTCTTTATTCCAGCATGGATCCCTATGTAAATCTTCCTGTGGGGACTGAGACCTCCATTTATACAATGCAGACTCTTTCACGGGTAATGAAAAAAAAAAAACCCCCCAAAAAAAAATTAATGCCTTAGACCATGTTTAAAAACTGTTAAGTTATTAGGAATAATTGATTGATTGATCATCCTATGAATTTATTTATTAATTTTAGGACTGAGGAAAAAAAATATTTGTTATGGAGAGGTTTGTTTATTTATTGATCTGTTCATAATTTGAACTTGCTACTTAAAAACCCCGTGGATATTTCCATATTTTATTATTTGATCAATCATCCTCTCTTGTACTGATCACATTATATTATGTTGTATATCAACACTCTTACCAAGCGAACTTTTTACTTGCTATCTATATCAAAATAATACATGTATTTTGGACAACTACTTAGACGACTCAAAGGTAAAACATGACTTTTAATACATTAAGCACCAATAGTGTGATTGGGGCTGCAGATTAAGTTAAGTGCAATTAAGTATGCTTGAGCTATGTCAATAGGAGCTTTACTAATAAATTTTAGATCTTCCATAAGAGGTGAGATAAATTTTTTCCTAATTGAGATCTTCTTATTCATATAAACATGTTTAAATGTGCTTAATTTAGGACACAGTCTATACAGCTTATTTTTATTAGCATTCTTTGGTTATGTGTATAAGCTTGAATTATTAACAATCACATCACAGTAACAGTAACAGTCAGTAAAATGCTTTATTTGATACCATCTCAACATTGGAAACAACTATGCTGCTCTGTCCATTTCAGTAAAGAGTAAACTAATTATTGGAGAACTTAAGTGAATTACTCAAGGGAAGCCAGAGAATCACTGAAAGAAGAGGGAATCATTTGAGATTTCCGTTTTCTTACAGGAGGCTTGGTACTCTCAGAGTGCATTGCAATCTCACCCACCCCCCCGGAAGTACAGAACACACCAGTCTTCATTGTTGATTTTCAACAAATGACAGCGACTTCTAGTCATACTCTTCTTTGCTTCACTTCTTAGGTCAGCAGAAAGACAGTTGAGACCACATTACTAGAAGATTTGTGGCAGTCTGCAATGAGTCTTCCAAAGCAAATGGGCAAAGGATTCTGAACAAGGACTTTAGAAGTACATTAGATAAGCACATATTAGGAGAAGACAAGTTTGGAAAGTGGAGTTTCTGGCTTCAGATCCCTGCTCTTCATGTAAAAGCAGTTTAATTTGAAGGCAATCACTCACCCTTCTATGTGGTGGTCTCCTTATCCTCAAAGCATGACTGAGGACATTGCCAGGCTCCTTCCCTTACCTATCAAGCGTAGGAAATGAGGAAGGGAATATTGCAATAATTGAAATCCATTAAATTTATAATGTTTTAAGCATTTTATAACATTTCTATTATTTATAACACATTACATTGTAATATATTATTTACCACATTTTATAACAATGGAATAACCATGCTGACCTATCTAGTACCCAATTCCCAGACTTCTTTCTCTGTGTTTATTCACTCCCAAGTGGATCTCCTGTCTAAATATTATCTATATGCTAGTAATTTCTAACATTGTATTTCCAGTGTCCCGTCTCACCTGGAGTAAAATCCTAATTTGTTACCATGTTCCACTCACACGCACACCTTACCTCTTTTTTTTTTTCAATTTATTTATTTTCAGAAAAACAGTATTCATTATTTTTTCACCACACCCAGTGCTTCATGCAATCCATGCCCTCTATAATACCCACCACCTGGTACCCCAACCTCCCACCCCCCTACCACTTCAAACCCTCAGATTGTTTTTCAGAGTCCATAGTCTCTCGTGATTCACCTACCCTTCCAATTTACCCCAACCCCCTTCTCCTCTCTAACACCCCTTCTCCTCCATGATATTTGTTATGCTCCACAAATAAGTGGCTTTCTTATACACTAACAATGAAAATACAGAAAGGGAAATTAGAGAATCGATTCCATTTACTATAGCACCAAGAACCATAAGATACCTGGGAATAAACCTAACCAAAGAGGTAAAGGATCTGTCCTTGAGGAACTACAGAACACTCATGAAAGAAATTGAAGAAGACACAAATAGATGGAAGACCATTCCATGCTCTTGGATCGGAAGAATAAACATTGTTAAAATGTCTATACTGCGTAGAGCAATCTACACTTTTAATGCCATTCCGATCAAAATTCCACTGATATTCTTCAAAGAGCTGGAGCAAATAATCCTAAAATTTGTATGGAATCAGAAGAGACCCTGAATTGCTAAGGAAATGTTGAAAAACAAAAATAAAGCTGGGGCATCACGTTACCTGATTTCAAGCTTTATTACAAAGCTGTGATCACCAAGACAGCATGGTCCTGGCACACCTTACCTCTTACTATTGCCCACTTTCCTTCATTCTTTCTACATCCTATTATTTCTTTTTTTTCTTTTTTTTTTTTGATTATTTATTTATTTATTTGACAGAGAGAGATCACAGTAGGAGAGAGGAAGGGAAGCAGGCTCCCTGCTGAGCAGAGAGCCCGATGCCCGATGTGGGACTCGATCCCAGGACCCTGAGATCATGACCTGAGCCGAAGGCAGTGGCTTAACCACCTGAGCCACCCAGGCACCCCAACATCCTATTATTTCTTAACAGCCTAGGGATTCTCCTGCCTGAGGGCCTTTGTTCTCTGCTGTGCTTCAGATGTTCTCGGATAACAACATGACGGTCCTCTCACTTCTTTTGAATCTCCTCTCACAAATCACTTTATTGCAGAAACATCTTTGAAAAGCTTACCTAAAATATCACTTTCCTTTCCATCCCTTTGTATCTCCATTTTCTTGCTTTGTTTTTCTTCCTAACACAAATCTCCATCTAGCTAGCATATTAAATATTGATTAATTTACTTGCTTATAGTTTATCTTCTTCCATTAGAATAAGAATCACAGAAACAGAGATTTTGTTACTGTCCTGGCCCCAGAACTTACGATATAGTAGGTACTTAAGAATTATTCATTAAATGAAATTGAGCAGAAAAACATCATATGCTGGCAACAGTGGCCAGCTACTTATTAAGAGTTGCTTCACCTAGTTTTATGCCAGTAACCTGTACATCTAGATTTGTAGACCATCTCTTAACTCTCAGTATTTATGGATCTGTCAGTTGTATCTAACAATGGAAGTGGGTAGAATTGCTTTCAGGTCTCTTCCTCATTTAGGTCTTTACTTAAATACTAAATATGGATTGAATTCTTGTGGGCTATATATGGTGATTATATTCACAGCCAAATAAATGTGATGATAACATCACTAAAAATTTATTTTATATTATCCTCCTATTATATCCCAGAAATAGAGTGGAACTTTACATATATTGTTTCATTCCTCTGAAACAATCCTGCAAAGTTCACATATTTCTCTCTGTCTTACAGATGAAAAACCTGAGTTTCAAAAATTTTAAATATTTTGACTAAGTGAACAAAGCTTTTAACTGTTGTCATTTGAAGCTAAGTTTGTCTCACACCACACACTGTATCCACTGCCATATTGCTTGATAGACTATTGGGAATATTATGAGGGCTATTATGCCAGAATTTTCTCACTTAACAAAATCTACTATATGAGATTTTGTTGATTCATAAGCTCATTTGTTTTAGCAGTCCTTACTATGTTCCTAAAATCTGTTAGAGTCAGAAAGAATCTCAGAGATATTTAGTCTGACTCTCATTTATAGACCTAGAAAGTCTGCCTAAGGAATGTTGTTTCCCCAAAATCACATAGCTGCCCTATTGCATAGACTCTCTGATCAGTGTTCACCATGTTGGGTCTTCCCCAAACTTGATTTACACTATACAAAATTTGAAACAAAATAAACTGTTGTTGGGCATTCTGTTCATAGGCCAGTTTGGCAGCAAGTGAAAAAGACTTTCACTTCAGGGCTGGAAAATGGACCAGACACACTGTAGGAATTGCTTTTAGTCAATCAATACTACACTACAGAATGAGGGGAGGAGGATGTGGGTGGGAAAGCCAGGTGGAAGAAAATAGATTATACATGATAGTAATTGGAAGCCATTGTATAGGTCTAGTGGCAAGAAATATCAATGACCCAAAAAGCTGTTTATGGCTAAGGTAGCAGATGCAGAACTCTAAATTGTAACAGATCATGATCACCAATCTCTCCATAGATATGGTGGCAAATATATTACTTAAAAATACCAACAATGTTAATATATCAAAACAATAAATGCTACAAGTTGTAAGTGTATGCACCTATCACATACACACACATCACATATCATATAAGTAACATAAAAATACATGAAAAATACAGAAAAATATGACAAGTATGTGCTTACAGACAAAATTTATTTTACAACTTAAACATCAAACATTCAAATCTAATGTTTTCTGGGAAAAGTCTCAAAAGCCACAATATAAATTAAGTATGCTTTCCTTATATTTACTTACAGATTGATTGTAACCACCTCTCACTTGATCAGCGCTCAAAGTTCTATAGTGTAAGTACCATGAAGCTCATTATTTTTATATGTTCAATCAGTATTTCAACAAGATGTTCTACTGAAACAAGCTTTAAGTGACTGTGAAAATCTATATTATGGTCAATTTATGTCTTGGCTTTATTCACTTGCATTCCTGAAACAAATATTTAAGAACCTTTTCAACTGTTTCCATGCTTACAATTTCTTATTTCTAAATGTTTTTGAAAAATAAAATATATATATATTAAGCACATATAAGTGTTTAAGCCCCATTATCGAGTTCATTTTTATTTTATGTTATAGTTGGAGTTTGAGATACTGGATACAATGTCTAGTAGGTAATAAGAAATCACAACCCTAAATAAATATTCTTCTTTATGTTAAACCAAAACAATAACAGAAAATGAATTTAGTTTCTAAAGAAACAAGTCCAATAATTGGAGACTGCAATTTCTTAGAATAGCTGATTTACACTTGTATAATATTTTGCTTTTTTGTTATTTAGAATTTTTTTCTTTCTTTCTTTTTTTATTTTTATTTTTTTTAGTTTTAGACAATCATCAATCATTCTAAATCTCACTTGGGACAAAAGAAAAACAAGATCACTATAATAAATTATTAAATAGTAAGACTTACAAATTATTAAATAGTAGGAGCTATGAAAAAAAAAAAAAAAAAACTATTTTGTCAACATTGGAACTACTTGAAGTGTTCTAAAGACCAGTATATATATTCTCGTTTTCTAGGCATATTATTGTTAGAGTAAGATTGTGAACCAATCAAGGAATTTAATTCCTATTTCTAATATTGTTTCTATGGTGGGGAAAAGAATTTTGAATTTAAAAAATAAATATAAAAATAATAATCTTTAGTATTTTTCTGACTCCAGTACTTCTCAACACAGTATATATCCTGCCTAAACAATGATTTCCCTCAAAGTAATTTTTTCTTACTATAAAATAAAAAATTAAAACTTTTATCATTCATTAAATCATGCTCTCTTTTCCCCAGATATGCCATATATATTCCCATTAAGTCATTCACTTTTCCCTATTGACATATAAAACTTCAGCTTTTCAATTTGACCTAAAATTCTACTATAATCTCTACTCATTAAAATTTGTATCAATATTCATTAAAATGACTTCTTACTCTTTTTATCATTAGCTATCCTTAAGGTTTAAAGTTATTAGTTGTAATAGATGAACAATATAATTAGACGTCTCAGGTTTAAATATTTTACAGTGAGAAACAGTAAGAAAATGCAAAAAAATAAGTAGTTCAGGATTCACTTTAACTGTCAAATCAACAGCTGTGTGTTAATTCAATACTGAGCATTTTTAGGAAAGAGACCAATGATCACTCTAAGATTAAAAGGATGGGGAGCTGAGAGAGTGGTGGTGACATACACATAAATAAAAAGTTTAAGGGATATGGTTTATTCAGAATTAAGAAAAGAATAAAGTTGAACTTTAACATGTTCAGATTGTCTTATCAGTGAACCAATTGGCAGACTTACTTTGGGCATAAGAGCTTTGAAATTCTCTTGCATATAACAGGAAATCTGGAATGCTAAGTACACGAACAGGCATGGAGACATGCTCAGACAAGATATGAGAAGACACGAGGGTTTCAAGTAGAGCTGATCTTTATGCTTGACATAAATAGGAAGTAAATGCTAAGGAAGAATTGTAAATGTCCTGACTAAGCATTGAAGAAAAGCCCCAATGTGGAACCAATCTGCAAAAGACAAGGAAAGTATTGGTTTTTGTTATTTGTTTGTTCCAACCATATAAGGAAATTGCTGTCAGTAGACTGGCTGACTGGAACAAAGGGTTCAGGACATTAAAAATCTCACATGACAAAGAATACTGTTTAAAAAAAGTAGTTTAGAAAAGTTGCTCAGCAAATAACTGCAAGTGATAGTAAGTAACAGAAACAAACCCAGAGGAAGGAGAAGAATCTGGTTTCTGGTGTTACCACATTAGAATATTAAAAATACGGGTACCTGAGTGGCTAAGTCAGTTAAGCATCTGATTCTTGATCTCAGCTCAGGTCATGATCTCAGTGTTTTGAGATCAAGCCGTATGTCAGGCTCCATGGTCAGCAGAGTCTGCTTGAGATTCTCTCTCTCTCCCTCTGCCCCTCTACCTGCTCTAAATAAATAAATGAATAAATAAATAAAATATTTAAAAAATTAAAATAGTCAAAATGCCTTTGTATGAAACAAAGAAACAAGAAAGTATGAGTCACTCAGAGGGAACAAGATAAATTAATGGAAAATTTTTCTAACAAAAGATAGACATTGATTTTACTAAAAACCACAGATCAACTGTCTTAAATATGCTCAGAGAACAAAAGGAAATCATTGAAAAAGACCTAAAGGAAATCAGGAGAATGATATCTCTACAAATAGAAAATATCAGTAAAAAAATACTTATTTTATTTTTTTTAATGATTTTATTTATTCATTTGAGACAGAAGAATACAAAGAGAGAATGAGTGGGGGGAGAAGCAGAGGGAGAAGGAGAAGCAGACTCCTCGCTGCATACACAGGTTGCTGTCCAGGTCCCAGGACCCAGAGATCATGTCCTGAACCAAAGGCAGATGTTCAGCCATCTGAGCGACCCAGGCACCCCATAGAATATACACATTTTAATAGGAAATAGGCAGAAATTTGAGAGTTTTAAATCTTCATAACTGAAATGAAAAGCTCATTATATGTGTTCATCAGCATTTGACAAAGGAGAAGACCAAGCAAATGTGAAAGGGTGAAAAAGACACTCCATGCAACTAGTGACCAAAAGTGAGCTAAGAGGCTCACTGATGCCAAAAAAAAAAAAAAAAAAGACAAAGAAGGACATTATATAATGATGAGAGTATTAGTCAAGAAAATATAAAATTTAAAATATATACATACCTAATACAGACCCCCAAATTATTATTTTGTTTCAAATATCACTTATAACTATTATTAATGCATTAATATAATTGTTTAAGTTAAATCAAAATATTCATTCATATGAAAAGTCACTAGAACATCAAGAATCACTGAAGAACTTCACTGTTGAATTTTGATGTGGGTAAAAGAAGTAGAAATTATTGGGAAAACATTAACTGGTTGAAAATCCAGGTTTCTTCTCAAATGCCTTGAGGTTTTGTTTTGACATAAAGAATCTGCAACTAGAAATCATAGATGCTTTTCATCATGGTTTGGGCAAAAATATTAATCAAAATTCAAATGAGCTGACTCATTTAAAGTAAAGAAAATAGCTGCACATTAGAAGATAAGAAGATGAATGTGTATTTACAAACTTCCAGTAATATGCTTAAAATATATGTTTATTATCAATCTTAATGTCTCCATCTTACCTGATTTTTATAACTGAGTACTATGTATTGGATAAGAAGTACTTCTATTCTACTGGTAATAGTAAAGTATAAGGAAAAGAAGTGAGATAGGTTAGTCAATCTTGTCCTGAATGGATTTTGATGAAATGCTGAACAATGTAGCACTGTACGCTGATCAAAAAATGTAATTAATAAATACGTGCTGAATGAAAACAATATAAAATTTAGAATTTAATTTATAAGTAATGGCAAGACATTACTGGGTTTTAGCAAGTGAGATTTTGTTTAGATGGATAGTTCTTTCTCATAGAGTGGATAGCACATTTAAGGTGTGGCAAGGTAGTTGGTAGAAAATGGAGGAGACTATTATAAATATCCGTGTGTGATCCAATTAGGGCCTAAAGGCAGTTAAATGTAGTAAGGGTTCATTTCATATATCATACACTTACTAATAGTTGTTACACAGCTACAATATGCCAGATTTTGGATAAGGACCTGAGGGTTTATTTATGAGTCAGAGAGAATGCAACATGTATTTATATATTTTTCATCCTACTATAGAATACAACTAAAAGTTAGCTATTGTTGTTATGCTATCACATGCAATGATAGAGGAGGGATCGTGTGCTATGGATATTCATAGGAGGAGAATCTGATAGACTGATGCATGACTGGGGAAGGCTTCTTAGAAGAAGTGAGCTCTATTGTAAAGTTTAAAGACAGAATCTGATCTAACCAAGCAAAGGGAATGCAGGAGAGGTCTAGGCAAAGGCCGTGTGAAAACTTAGAGGTGAAGGAGAGCAAGGATCAAATCAGCAGCATGGAGTGTATGGCTTGTCAATGGGGAAGTAGTGGCAAGAGGTGAATAGGTAACATGAATATATAAACAGATCAGATAACGAAAGGTAAAATTAGCTTTGCTAAGTATTTAGAGCCCTGTAGTGAAGAACATCAGGAGCCATTGGAAGTGTTTATAATAAGTATGTTATGTGGTTTATTTCAGTTTATAAAGATCATTCTGATTATAAAGAAAACAATGGATTAAAAACTAATGAGAGCATAAGCAAGCAGTTTAGAGGCTCTTCCCATAATCTGGGCAACTGGAGTTGGTGGCTGGAGCTGAAATCTCATTAGTGGAATAAAAAAGATACAATAACAAGGACAGACATTTGCTGACCACACCACATACCAAGGCAGGTGTTAAGCTCTTTTAAACTTTTTAATTACTCTTCAAAATAAACTGTTGTGTAGTCATTGCTATTATTTTTGTTTTATAGGCGATGATAATCAGATTTAAAGAGACTGACTTTCCCCAAATCAAAGAGTGAATAAGAGTTAAGAAACACAATTATAGTTATATCAAGGATATTTCTATAGAGAGTATAATATTACAAAATTGTTGGAAGAGCTGATAAAACTGTATAGCTTTGACCATCAAAAATGAAGACAGAAAAATAGACAAATGACCCCTTGAGGTTGTAATGGAATCAACACTCCATTGCTGCTTCCAAGAATTCCTCTGGCCAAACAAGAAACTGGCAAACAGACAAAACTAAAATTAAGGGATCAGGAAGGCAGATAAAGCACTCCTATCTGCCACTACCAACACTGCTCTAATGCTTCTTATAATGGAAGAGGCTGGGGAAGAGATTCTGAGGTTCTACTGTGGAGAAAACTCAGAGATCTATGGCTTTGCTAGGTTCCCAGAAAATAATCCAACTGGAAGGGAATATGGTATCTTCCCAACTTCTGTCTTCCAATATCACTCTGTGCATTTAATTGATCCAATACCTAACTGTAAGGGAGTCTAGCCAATGTGGTTTTAAGATTTTCAACATCTCTAATATGAGAAGGGTATGCAAAAGGGATTAGGTAAACCAACTAGAGAGGGACAAGAAGGAAATCATGGAAGACATCTAGGAAGCTACAGTAAAATTTCAAATGGAGGGTAATCATGTCTTGCACCAGAATAGTAACAGAAGAGGCAGTGAGAAGTGGTTGACTTTAGAACATATTTAGAAGGTAAAACTAATAAGATATGCTGATACATAAAATTAGAAGTACAAAAAAAAAAAAAAAAAGAGAGAGAGAGAGAGAGAATAGTCCATGGTCACTAATACTCTGAGCCTAAGCAAGTGGAAAACAGGAATTGCTATGTGCTCAGGTGGGGAAATTGCAAAGCAGATTTGGATAAGGAGTAAGGGGAGAAAGCTTAGGATCTAACTCTTAAACATTCAGTTGAAAATGTCTTTTAAACGTCTAAGGGGAGATGTCAAGTAGGCAATCAGTAAAGTATGTCTGAAGTTCAGTGTGAGTTCAGTGGCAGAAAATAAATTTGGAAGACATCTATAATTTTAAAAATTTAATTGTATAAAAGGAAAAAAAAACTTTGATAACTTTTAGTTTGCATGTGTTTTAAGAAGCCTATCCTTCCTTTGTTTTAGCTTAGCAAGTTATTATTGCAACACAAGTATACTATTCTGACAGTGCAAACAGAATGATATAAATAACATTGACTGTCACATATGAATGAGTAAGACATCTCCATGTTGGAATGAACCAGAATCTGGAACAACTCATTACCAAACATAATCAGAATTATTGCCCAGGACAATATACAAATTATGGAAATCTGCAATGATTTAAATTCAGCAAAGAATACAAGAAGAGTTAACAAGCCTCTTGGGCCAGGGAAAATAAAGGAAGATGGTAGATTGTATTGCTTTAAAAAAAAAATGATTCACAAAAGGATCAGTCAGAAGCCAAAGAAAAAGCTAGATTCTAACAATGAATTGTGAAGAAAAGTCAAGCAAAACCACATTGATTTTATGCACACTGTCATGCAATGTTTACTAAAGGAGGAAAGGGTTTGCCAGCTCTTGTGATAGATCAAAAGATTGTTCTAAATTTTAATATTCTCTCTTTTGTGTTCATCATGTAAAAATAATAAAGACTAAAGTAATTTATGGTGAGTAATATGATAAAAAGTTCATAGGTCATCCTGTTGCATTTTGCGCTCTGGTGCTTTGATTCTGCGGCTGTCTCCTTTCCTTGCAGCATTATTTATTCAATCTGTTTAGTTTGCTTTACAGGCTGTGGCAGCATTCACAGGGTGGACCTATTGAACCAAGCAGTAATAGATGTAATACATCAATACATTTGAGCTGAACAGCTTTAATTAGGCCTTCCCGGTCATTTCATCAATTCATTTGAGTACCATTGGGATTTGGATAACACCGAGCCTCCTGTCGAGCATGAGAATTACAGCACTCCAGCAGGGCTCCACCAGTCACAGAGCAAGGTTAGGCAATCAACGGTAATTCACACAGGGAAGTGCTCTGCGCCCAACCCATAAACTTGCCCTTATAGTAATATCTTTGAAATCCTAAAACCTTTACACCTGAGTGTCAATTTGGAATGCAAACTGTCTTAAAACCCCTCAAACAGACACATAAAGCTCTTTTCCTGCTCAATATAAGAGCAGGAGTTTACCTTGTTGCTGCCAACATACTCATACAATCAAGATACCATTTCTGTAGCAGTTAGGTTGATGGACAGGATCTAAGAAGATGCAAAAACTGTGCTGGGTGTAAAATTTTATGTATACAATTTGAAGTTTCAATAACACAGCTGCTTTATATTTTGCACTGTACTTGTCATTACAGCCCAGAACAAATATGCTGAAAGGAACTTGCTATGGAAAATTGATACAGTTGAACAGTATAGCGGAGCCAAACCACTGATATCTGGAAAAGGGTAGACTACACACAGTTTGGCAGAACTTGCAACTAGTTTTCAACATACAAAATATCTCCAAAGAGAAAGACCAGAAACAAAAAAGAACAAGACATTTTCATTTATGTAAAAAGGCATCCAAATAATCTGATGTCATATTTCTAGACTGTGTACAATGTGGGGACTCAAATTTGTCAAGAACACCCAATGAAGACATATTGGGGAGGGTCTACAAACAACACAGGTGCGGCCTTATGGATGGCCAGCATAGGAAAGTGACCTGCAGGGCTCCAACTAGAAATCCTTGTCAAGGAAATCATGACATTCTGAAAACAGAAGGATTGGAGCCAAATGTATTAGACAGAGATCTCCACTTTCTCAAATGCCATAGAATGAATTAGTAGATTAACTGGGAATACCATATCATAGGAGAAATAGTAAGAGGTCTTTACCAGGTAGTCTAACAAGGCTCCCCTCATTCTTTTTCATCCAAATGGAATCTTTCCCCTAGGGTAAATATCCTGGATGCCTCCCTTGTGCTGTAGCCACATCTGCTAAAATTTGGGAGCAGAGCCTGCTTCATTTGACCATGAGTCAAGTGGCAACCAGGCCAATTTATCATGACTATGGAGGTTCTAAATTATTTATGTTTACTGAAATGACAAAGGGAATGTAATGTTCCTTTAAAAAAATTAACCATGTTGAAACTGTTTTTGCAAATAGGAAAAAGGTAGGTGTGCAAAATTAGAACATAGGAACTGGCAAAAGAATAAGTGGTTGTGTTACTTTAAAAAATTAACAACATTGAGCTTAAAGGGTTACGCCATTTACATTTGAAAATAATACTAAATATAATATAGGTTAATTTGAAATCCTCTTTCTATCAGCTGCAAACAAGAAAACCAAATTAGTCTTAATTGTGTCTTGTTTAACTTGACCATTTAAATTAGAGATTCTTTGCTAATCTAGATGCTTTTATAGTTATCACATCTTTCACATGGAACTTTTTTAATATTTTTACTTCTTTGACCCACAGAATGTTTTCAAGTGGGCATTTTTATCTTTGGAAATGGTAAGAGTGATACTATAATTATACTTACAGGGATCTGTGAATATCTGAGTCTCTACAACGTTCAACACCACAGTATTGGTATTTGTCATTCATGTATATGGGTATTGAACATTATTAGTTCATTTGTTTAATATAAGAGAAAATGAAACAGCTTGATTATGAGAGAGAATATAAACCTAATAGATATGAATAGTCCAAATTGCTAGAAATATTAAGTTAAATTGCAGTAGAATTTAACTTCTCTGATTTGGATATGCTTTTTTAGTTTGACAATGAATTGTCTGGACAACAAATTGTTGTGTTGTTACATTTAGAAGAGGCATTATATTAAGAAATGTAATTATAAAGTTTATTAATACAAATAATGACATATATTCCTTTAAAATGTTAAAAGCTGGGTTTTCTAATGCACACCAAAGACTTACAACAAGGGTGACTAGAATATATAAAACATAAGTACTGTACAATTGAATCCAAAAATCCTCTATTCAGTGTTTTTTTCTTCAATGTTTTCTAGGCTATTCTTCCCACTCAATTAAGCTCCCCGGCACATTCATTATAGTGGTTATTTATTAAACTCTGAAAAAATATTTAGATATGGATTCAACATCTGCAATATGTTTCTTCTATAACTCTTAAAAGGCTACATTACCTATTTGGATGGAGATATATATATATATATACATATATATGTGTGTATATATATATATATATACATTTGGGTGACATCTATATGATATATAATGAACACATATATGTTTGTATATACGTACATATATACACATACATTTTGCATGTATATATAATGTGTGTGTATATAATGTGTATGGATATATATATACACCCACACACATATATATGTTTATCCTTTACACCCTATCAAAATGCTATGTGAAATTTAATATATTAGAAAAAAACTTTTGGCTTTAATTGTTTTTCAACCTCACACAGCAAAAAAACTAATGTAGAAAAGTTTCCTTAAAATTATTTTTAGTAACTAAGTTAATATTAGTTGTTGAAAAATTCAAAGAAAAATAAAATGCTTAGAGAAAAAAATAAAACCTCCCCTTCTTCAATTCATACCCCTGCAGGTATATACTGCTATCAGTTTACTGTATACACTTTTAGATATTTATTTTTTAATTTTATTTAAATTTATTAAATATTTATTTATTTAGCTATTTATTTACTTATAAAATGTTTTATGTATTTATGTATTTATTTGAGAGAGAGAGAGCACCAGCTGGGTGCAAGAACAAGACATTTTCTTTTATGTAAAAAGGCATCCAAATAATCTGATGTCATTTTTCTAGACTGTGTACAATGTGGGGACTCAAATTTGTCAAGAATACCCAGTGAAGACATATTGGGGAAGGGTCTACAAACAACACAGGTGCAGCCTTCTGTGTGAAGGAAGAGGGAGAAGCAGACTCCTGGAAAGCCTGACATGGAGCTTGATCCCAAGACCCTGAGATCATGACCTGAGCCAAAGCCAGATGCCTAACTGAGCCACACAGGTACCTCTATACTTCAAAACATTTTGATGTTTAAATAAGTAAAATAATATATATATATATATATATATATATATATACACACATATATATGTTATTTTGCAATCATTTTCATTATTTTTAAGGGAAGTTAATGTCATGAAATTTAGACTTCCCTCATTCTTACTAAATATATTAGTATTCTACTATGTACATACATAGCTATTAATTCATCTGATCTTCTTTAAAAAGTTATTTATTTATAAATAAATAGTATAAATAAATAAATAGTATAAATAAACAAATAAGTTTATCAATAAATAGTATAAATTTTATTGGTACTTTAAGTTTTTACCATGATATTACAAACTGTGCCACAGTATATATCTTAGACTATAAAACAAGACGTTTTTGGAAATATCACAATGTGTTAAATTCTTATATTTTTAATGGTATATCTAGTTTTATTTAATAAATTTTCTATTACACATTAATAGATTTCCCAATTCTGCTTCAGAAATGTTGCACTAATTAACACCACTATGAAGAGTATATGTGAATGCCATTTCTCCCAAATTTACAAGAAAATATATATTAATAATGTATCCGTAAAATGCATCTTAGATATTTTCTCCCAGTGTATACTTACTCTCCTTCATTTATTGTGTCTTTCCCCATACCAATTAAAACTTTTTTTCTGGTCAATTTAATTAATAATCATCTTTATCTCTCTGGAGTTTTATATCACATTTTAGAGAGTGTTTTCTATTCCAAGGTTATGAAAGTGTTTTTTTTTTAATTTATTTATTTATTTGAGAGAGAGAGTGAGAGAGAGAACATGAGAGGGGAGAAGGTCAGAGGGAGAAGCAGACTCCTCACAGAGCAGGGACTCCAATGTAGTATTTGATTCCAGGACTTGGGATCATGACCTGAGCCAAAGGCAGTCCTTAACCAACTGAGCCACCCAGGTGCCCCCAAAGTGTTTTCTTAGCTCCAATTTTTGGAAGCAGAATATGAGTGGGGCTCCTAGTAAAGTGTTTTTCTAGGAAAGAGCTCTCTGAACAAACTTTTAAGGGCATGAGAGAAGCAGGGTAGGGCAAGGGGAGAAGTTGTCTAAGCTGTGAATTCAGGTGGCAACTAGTTAATTCCACATGGAACTCTGAAATGTGACTCATACCATAAAGACAGTCTTATTTTGAGACAGGTGAGTAGAGCCTTTGCACAACATCATCAGTGATTGTTTCCTGAGCTGGGGTGAAGCATAAATCCAAGGAACTCCCTAGCCAAGTGACATCATTCTCACAGAGAAGGGTGATTCTTCCAAGAAGACTGCAGTTGTGAACCATTAACAATAGGCAGGGCAAGAAGCCACCAAAAATCTGAGCAGGGCACCAGCATCCCTTGCTGCAAGTGTACCATTGACTTTTCTTCAAATAATTGTACCAATTTATAGATAGTCTTCTTTTTTTTAAAGAAAGTTTGCCTTTTGAAACATTTTAATATGTGGCATGAGATACTGATATTTTCCTCAAAGATAATCACTTATACCAACAGCAGCAATTAAATAATCCACGTTTTTTCCCCACAAATTTAAATATGGCATTTATCACATATCAAATTCTCACATACAAGCAGAGCAGTTTAGACTCTAAATTGTGTTCTACTGATATATTTGTCATTACTGATCTTATCCCATATTGCCTCAATTACGTGGTTTTTAAGGTTTTAAGAAAAGTCCCCTACATTATTCTTTTTACTCACAAGTGGCTATTTTATCTTTACTCTTTGGGATAATATGTATTGCAATTGAAATCTTTATTTAGATTAAATTTGATTTATTGTTCAAGCATAGGCTAGAAATAAATCACCAAGCAACAAGCAGAATTAAAATATAAAAAAAAAAAAAAGAAGACTAGTTACACGCATTGTTAGGACCAATCTCTGCACCATGCTGAAAGCCCATGTGTTGCACTAATATTCCTGTTTTAGAGCTGGAGAATTTTAGACCTCAGCAACAGTAATATACTGTAGTATGAGTCACAGTCCAGGGCATAAGTAGTGATTCTCAGATGCCTCGAATAAAGGCAGAAGTCTGCTAAGAAATGATAATATGCATAAGAATTATAAAATACATGAGGAAGTCCAACATGATGAAAACTACTCTATGCAGAAATAACCTGGAGAATACATATCCAGGGAATTAAAATTCATAGAAAATTCGACAGGCTGCATAAAAAAAAATATGTTTCAATATTCCAATAAAGAAAGGGGCACCTGGGTGGCTCAGTCAGTTGACCATCTGCCTTTGGCTCATGTCATGATCTCAGGATCCTGGGGTTGAGCCTCACATCAGGCTCTCTGCTCAATGGACAGCTTGCTTCTCCCTCTCCCTCTTATGTTCTCTCTCTCTCTCTCACTCTATCTCAAATATATATATAAAATCTTTTAAAAAAAAAAAAAAGAATTAGTGGTGTCTGGGTGGCTCAGTGGATAAAGCCTCTGCCTTCAGCTCATGTCATAATCTCGGGTCCTGGGATGGAGCCCTGCATCGGGGTCTCTGCTCAGGGGGGAGTATGCTTCCCCTTCTCTCTCTCTCTACCTGCCTCTCTGCCTACTTGTGATCTCTGCCTGTCAAATAAATAAATAAAATATTAAAATAAAAGAATTAAAGAATCTCTATAAATAAGATCGTGGATATATAAAATAAAAAGATCTGAAAGAGAACAAGATAAAAATCATGAAGATTAAAGTTTTAGTCACTGGGGAAAAGATACGGCAGGCGTATCTCCAGTATTCCAGTATTCCACTAGTATTTGTTCCAGAAGGATTACAAAAAGAGACTGGATGAGAGACAATATTAAAAATGTTATAATGGTGGATGAATTTCCAGAAATAAGAAAAAACATGAGTTCTCAGATTAAGAAGTTCACCTAGTGCCAGGAACGATGATATTGCAAATCCATTCATGGTCAAATCACACTGAAAATGAAGACATTAAGGGTAAGGGGAAAATCCTGAAAGGTAACAGAAGGTCTGAATATCTATACAGGATGAAGTATCAGGAAGCATATCCTTAGCAACCATAGGTGACAGACAGGTGACAGCAGGTGAACTTGCTAAGAAGGAAAATCTTTTTTTTTTTTTTTTAACATATGCAACCAAATTATAAATATGAAATAAAGCTTATATTCAAAATCAATTTACAAATTTTACAGTCCCCAAAACCTCAGTGAGATATTATACTTTGCCCCTCAGCTAGAGGGATATAAATTTCAAAAAGGAATAGAAAGCGGGACGCCTGGGTGGCTCAGTGGGTTAAGCCGCTGCCTTCAGCTCAGGTCATGATCTCAGGGTCCCGGGATCGAGTCCCACATCGGGCTCTCTGCTCAGCAGGGAGCCTGCTTCCCTCTCTCTCTCTCTGCCTGCCTCTCTGTCTACTTGTGATCTCTCTCTGTCAAATAAATAAATAAAATATTAAAAAAAAAAAGGAATGGAAAGCAGAACAAAAAGAGAGAAAAATAAATAAATAAAGGAAGGAGGAAGGAGGGAAAGGAAGAAAGCAAGGAAGGTGGGAAGGAAAGGAATAAATTAGTGAAAAACAGTAAATCTAACTAAGCTTTTACTATAAACAGGTGTTCAGGGGTGCATTCAATAAAATGAACAATGGAAATGATATCAACATTCTTTGGAGGTATGTTTAAAACGTAAAGTGAAATAAACAATAACAAAGACTTTTGTGGGGGCATTTAGTGGAAAGTGTGATAAAGCCCTTGCCTCATTTGAGAAGAGGCTAGAGATAATCTTCAAATTAGGCTAGGCTGGAAGATATAAATTTAAGCGTCTGTGTTAGCATATTAAGAGGTGCTATTAAAAAAAAATCAGACACAAAGTTTATTATATCTATCCCATAGGAGACAACGAGAGAAATAGAGACAAAACAAAATAGACCAAAACAAACCAATGCAACAAATAATAATTTCAGAAGCAAAGAAAAAGCATAGCAAATAAAAGTCCCCAAATATGATGACAGAAATGCATCAAACTAACCAGAAGTCAAAATAAGAAAAATGGCTCAGACTTGCCAATTAGGAGCCATTCAATGGTGGGGTAAGGGTGTCACTTATTCCTCACTCCAGATGTTTCCTTCGCTTTGAAAAGACATTCATTAGTGTTACACTACTGGGTTCTCTCCGTCCCTCTGTGCATTTGGGATTTTTGTATCTGTGGTCTGGAAGTTTGCGGTTCCGCCTTGTCTTCTCTTTTTTGACTTCGTGATCCTGCTTCCCTTTGGGTTTCTGTTTTCTGGTCTTTTGCTCCATGCTGAAGTTATTTAGAGGCGTGAACTGTTGAAAGATAAACGGAAGTATCTTACACATTTTAAGAGTTTATTTGAGCAAAAATGAATTGGAATTGGGCAGTGCCCAAGCTGAAGTGGTTAGGAATACTCCATCAACAGGAACCAAGAGGGGAAAAAGACTTTCATACAGACAAGGCGGGACAAAAAGCAGAGAAATTATTTGATTGGCTGTTTGGCTATAACCTTGAACATTTGCCTGATTTGAAAGAGCCTAGGTGACTGTTTTTGATTGGTTGTCTCTAGGTTTGGCTTTCTTAACCCTGAGGGATTTATAGGCTTAGGTTTTCATTTGTTCTTTTAGGCAAGCTGCTAAGGTATTAAAACCACCTCAGCCTAATCATCTTCTTGCTTAGTTAATATAATGGAACAGGAAGACCTGTGGTTGTCCAGAACTATCCAGGGTTGGATAGATATGATAGTTCAGCCCTGAGGTTCAGTATTATAAACCTCATGGTCAATAAACACCAGGGCCATATTGTTAATATTAACATTACAGACAATAAATATTTCTATATTTACTTACCTTTTAATATTTTTGTTTCTAACCTTACTGATTTTCCTTTGTTTCAATATCGAGGCTATAAGAAAAATTAGAATGTAAATTATAAATAACCTTAACTATTTTAATATTTAGTATCAAATCAGTGTTATAATATATACATTTTTTGCTGTTAGAAAAATTCCCTTCAAGTTTAAGCAAATTTCATTCACTTTACCTTTCCATTAGATATATTTTGCCAACTCTCATTTTGAGTCTCTTTTTTTGGACCAGGAATATCAGGAAAAACTTAATATAAACTGCTTTGCAATTGAAAGAGGTCACATGATAGATATTTATGGGATGAGATGGGTATCCTGGGGTGCCTATGACTTTTTCAAAAGCTGTTTACTTTCTAATATACAAAGAAGCTATTTTGTCTTTTAAATACCACATTATCTTTTGAGAATGGGGCATAGTTCATTCTAAAAAAAATACCACCAACTTTAAATAATGGCAGTAGTTTACAAAAAAGACAAATGAAAGCAAACCCCCATAATTTAGTTTTTCTGCAAGTGGAGCATATGGTCAAATTTATTGGAAATTAAAAGGAAAACATCTGAATTTGGCTGCATGTTATCAGAAATTTTACACTATACTTATTGGTTGGCTGAATTCACTACTTGTCAACTCTAATTTATTCTAAAAAAGTCACCTTGCCAAATGCCTGTGTTTCATTGTGCCTGCATTAAGTAATGCATTTCTAACAACAGGCTTTGCAATTCGACCAGCTCATACATGCGTTATTGATGATAAATGTGTTTGTATATTCTTTATTCTGCTTTGCTTGTACTGTATTCCCTTTGTCTGATTTTGTATGAGTATCATAAATGTGAATTGATTCTGGGGAAACTTTGGGTTAATCATATTTTAAGTTATCAAAAAGTAACTGCATACACCAGAAGTATAGCATTGCATTTAATAGTGGAAATTCTTTAGTGAGACATTGATAGTAGATTTGGCAGCTGAATGATGTATTTCTGGAAATAGGAAGATGTCCTAGAAGTAACTTGTGGCTGTTCCTAAAGATTTATTAAAACTAAGCTGACACTTGCATCATTGATGGAGGTAATTTTAAAGCTCTTGAAATTCTACTGACCCTAAGATAATGAAACCACCACCTTATACACATTTGTATTCTGTGGCATGTAGTGTGGTTAGTGGTATGGAATGTGAAATGCTATCATTATCTTCCAGAAGAATTCACAAAAGTAACTGAGGGCAAATGCACCGACTAAGAGACACTGCAAAGAAAGGTAGATACAGTGCTGAGGACCTGATGAGTGGTTATGTATAAAAACAAACAATAATGATAAGGGATTATTTAGGCAGTTAATAAATCATGAGGCTCGGTGATGCACATAGCCAACACAGATTTCTTAAAAAGTGTTTCTCTTATCGTGTATCACAGCAGAGAATTTATATTATGCCCTAAAACAAATCAAATCCAGTGCATATGAAAAGTACCATGAAATGTACTTAGAAGAGCCTTGCTGAGGCGAAGATATGTGCATATTTATGACACGGACTGCCATGGGCTCCACAAATGAAAGCTCTGCTTATAATCCAAATAACATTTCTAACAGTATTTTCAGATAAGGAGAACGTGTGTTAAACTCTGCTCAGAAGCTTCAAATCTTTAGGCTCATTCAAAATGCGGATTGTGCATATGAAATAGGATGATTGCTTTATATTGAAATTCAGCAGAAATATTAATGAAAATCTATGGGGATGGCTAACATTCAACTGCTTTCAGAGATTCAGCACTAAACTATGATTTATTAATCACATATTCATGGAAATAGTTTATAACACTCTTCTAGTCCTTCCCTTCCAATACTGATATTCACCAAGTAAAAAGATTGGCTTTTTGCTTTTTTTTTTTTTTTAAGACTTTTTTAAGATTTTATTTTTAAGTAATCATTACACGGGGCTTGAATTTACAACCCCGAGATTTAAGAGTTGCATTTTCTACTAACTGAGCCAGCCAGGGGCCCTTGGCTCTCCAAAAAAAAAAAAAAAAAAAAGTGTGAGTCAAGTGGAGTATGAGGGGGAGTAGGAAGATGTATAGAGATAAAAGATAGAAAGCATAAATGATCCTGCTACAGCAAATTAAAGATGTGAAAGAGCCACCAACTGCAGAATTTCACTTTTCCTTTGGCAACATCATTACCATAGATTGCAGGTATAATTCTGCTGTATTTCCTTGGCGGGATTCCTCCCCCACTGCCCAGGAGGGAGACTGTAAACCCATACCCCTATAATCAAGTCTTCTATTTCACCACCCTTCCCATTTTCAGTAGATGGCTTCATCTTCAAATTCACGAAGATAAGAACTGCCTAATTACCTGTCAGCATTTTACACAATAGCTGAATTCACAACCATTTTTTCCCTCCTCTCCTCAGTGGAAATTGTATTTCTCTAGTCTTGTAGGTGGGTTCCCACCTCTTTCCCACTGCTTCATTCATGATTCATTTTCCATTCATTTCTCTTTATCTCTGGACTTCTTTTCTTTGTACCATTTACTAGCCATTCTGTTTGTATTTTTTCTAACTTACAGCTTATTTCCATTAATATTTAAGCTTTGAGAAATCCACCAGATACTTTGTTTTTGAAAATCCTTGCTTATACCTCAGTCTCCTGCTATCTGATATTCTCATCCATTAAAACTATTTTTCCCAATCTATCTTTTTAAGATAAATACTATTTATATTTCTGTTTCTTCCTTCCAATGGTTCCTTTCCTTAGCTTTCAGATACTACAAAGTCTTTTTCCTTTTTCTTTTTTTTTTTCTCTTTTTCTGTAGCAAGATTTCTCAACTTTCACACTATTGACATTTTGGACTAGATAAGACCGTTGTGGGGTCTTGTCCTATGCACTGTGGATGTTTAGTGGCAATCTTGGCCCATTCCTGGATTCTGCCAACTAGATTCTAAAAGCACAATTCACCCCCATTCCTCTCCCTAGTTGTGACAATAAAAATGACTCCAGACATTGACAGATAGCTCTGGTTGAGGGGTGGGGAATATTGCCCCCAGTTGCGAACCACTGGTCTACAGTGACTCATATTTCCTCTCTTTCTCTTACTTCACTTACCAGTTAAATGTTTAGGTTCCTCACATTCTACTCTAACACTCTGACAACTTCCCACATTATCTATATGCTTCTGTCTTACTGATAAATATTCCATATCAGAATACTCCTTGAATCCAAAGTATCATCACCTACAGAACTACAGGACATCTCACAAATGCCTCAAACTCACAATTTATGAAACCGAATATATCATTTCTCACAATTACTTCCCCCAACCCGGATATTCTCCTATCTTCTCAAGGTAAAACAACTATCTATCCAATTTTCAAGGCAGAAATATGGGAATTACCTTTGACTCCTTCCTCACCCAAATGTCATATATCACATAAACAAAATCTCAAAACAATGCAGCATCCCATTTTAGGTTAGTTTTTCTTTTCTTTCTTTATTTTTTAAATTTTATGTATTTATTTGACGCAAAGAGAGAGTACACAAGCAGGCAGAGGGAGAGGGCGAAGCAGGCTCCCTGCTGAGTAAGGAGCCTGACACTGGGCTCAATCCCAGGGTCCTGGGATCATGCTTAACCAACTGAGCCATCCAGGCACCCCTATTCTCCCATTTCAGAAGACCATCACTTCCAGTATACATTACTGCAATATTTTTTGGTCTGCTTTCAAATTAGGCTTTTCCCAATATATTTACCACACTGCAGCAAAATGAAAAAAATAAAAAATAAAATAAAATAAAAACCTGATATTGGAGCCCCTTTGCTTAAAACACCTATGGTTGCCTATTGTACTACAGGGGCAAAAAAAAAAAAAAAAAATATCGCGAACGTTCCTTAACATTTTGTTATCACGTACTTCTAGATGATCTGACTCCTGTTGTAGCCTCAATCCCATGTCTTGTCATTCTTACCCATATTGAACTACTTCCAATTTCCTAGAATGTATCATCTCATTCTATTATTAGGTCTTTGCATGGAGTAACTTTTTCCCCTCCTTGGAATACTTGTATTTCATGACTTGCAGCCATTTTTACTGCATTCACTGATCAGTCCTAAGCTATCAGAGTGCTTATTCAGGAACCTTCTCTTCTCTTTAGGCTTTAGTGATACCCCTATCCTTAATGTTTTCATGAAACACTATAGGCATCCATGTATCACAGTTTACTGAGATTGTGTGTTTACATGTGTCCGTGTCCCTAAGTGTGCACAAAGTGGCTTACAGACAGTCCTATAACACAATATCAACCATATCTTACAGACAGTCCTATAACACAATATCAACCATATCTTACAGACAGTCCTATAACACAATATCAACCATTATTTCCCCTAACTACCACACATTTTGTTCTCACCAGTACAGGTGGGCCCATGAGAAACCTCCTATTGGCCCATGTGGTCTCATAACAGTGATAGGGCTTCTCTGGGACTCAAGTGAGAATGGCAGGTGCAGACTCTAACAGGTGAGGCTACTCAAGCTCTGATTTAAGAAAGTTGGAGGTAGTAGAAAATGGTTCAGCACAGCGGGTGAAACTTGAGGAAGTCCTGACATACAAGTGCTTCATTAAATTCTGTCTAGAGATCAGTTTCTAGCAGACAGGTTGTAAAAGGAGAAACAGAAACAAATAAAAAAAGGAAACACAATAGCCATAGGAATAAAACTTGAATAACAGAAAGTAAGACCTGGATCTTTAACCTAACAAGCACAACCAGTTGTATAATGTAAAAAGTAGGTGCATTTCCAAGGGAACTCCAAATATGGAAAGGTCACTGTCAAACAGAAATAAGTGCAAAAAAATTGTTCATAGAGGACAGTGAGACCTTTTTAATGGTGGCCCTCAGTCTCTTTAGGTGATACAGTTGGACACTAAAATAGGCAACTTAACATCAAATTTCCTTCATTCTCCAATGCAGTAGGACACAATGGGTAACTGCGCAAATTAATTAAATACTCTCAGCCTCAGTTTCCTCATATGTAAAATGTGGATACGCCTGTCAGAGAGATGATGTCAGTTTCAAGCACTAACATTAAGTTTTGGATATAATTATTACTCAATTACATGAATTGTTAGACTTTTAGCTATATAAATGTGATATGAAAAATAACCCACGGTAAAGTCCAAGGTTATAATGTGATCTTCATCAAATTTAATAATAGGCTGAAACTCACCGTACTAGGTTTACGGGGCACCTGGGTGGCTCAGTGGGTTAAAGCCTCTGCCTTTT
Source organism: Mustela putorius furo (assembly GCF_011764305.1). Taxonomy (NCBI): domain Eukaryota; kingdom Metazoa; phylum Chordata; class Mammalia; order Carnivora; family Mustelidae; genus Mustela; species Mustela putorius. The sequence continues at coordinate 6,021,805 of NW_025421305.1, forward strand.
GCTCAGGTTGTGATCTCAGGGTCTTGGGACAGAGCCCTGCATCAGGCTCCCTGCTAGGCGGGAAGCCTGCTTCCCCCTCTCTCTCTGCCTGCCTCTCTGTGTACTTGTGATCTCTCTCTCTGTTAAATAAATAAATAAAATATTTAAAAAAGATAGGTAGCTTATCTTTGTATTATCTTTTAGTTATAGCTAAAATAAAAATTACTAGAAATTTCAGTCTAGTATCTGGGAGCTAAAATTGGCTGTAGCAATCTCAGAGCATCACACAGTATGCCAAACCTATACCTTTCAAGGATTTTATAGTAGTCTTATGAGGAAGACTATTAAATATATCACAAGCTATATAAAAATCACATATTCTCTTCTGAAGCTATTGATGAAATAAATCTTCTACTGGCTATGAAAGAATAACCAAAATGTTAGTGCTCAATTAACAAAAATTGAAGGTCTATTGTTAAATGATCTCCTTTCATTCATCTCATATTTAATACATTTTTCATGTTTCATAAATAGGCAAAAGTGAATTATTATAAATTCCATTTTTTTAAACAGGATGAAGATGGTCTTAACCCTTCCCTCATCTTGATTAAACTTGACATAGTCTTCCTCCTGACTTAGGCCTCTGACCTCCCTTAGAGGATTTACTTTAGAAAATTTAATTACAAATTGTTTCTCTGCTCCCTTTCAATGTAAATCTTCTCCTAACCTTTTGTCAGTTTTATGAAAAACCTATGTTTTCCTCAAAGATCTGGGAGCCATCCCTTTGAAATATAACCATGGAAGGAGAGAGTGCCCCTCCCTCCTAGACTCTGTGGAAGAATAAACGTCTAACTTAATATACTACAATTAGCCAATAGTGGTGGTCTAATCATATTTATCAATCTCCCTTACACACGTCTTCTAATACTTTTCTACCAGCTCACCCCCAATCCTAAGAATTCCCTCTCCCCTGCCCCCAACACCTTTTTTTTCAGGAGAGTTGAATTCTATCTCTCTTCCCTATTGGAATAGTCCATAATAAAGTCTTTCTTGCCTGTTTAACTCCATCTGTTGCAATTTTTCTTTGACAATGGAGAATCATAAATTCTTGACATTTTCAGAACCAGATGCCCTTCAACGGACGAATGGATAAGGAAGATGTGGTCCATATACACTATGGAGTATTATGCCTCCATCAGAAAAGATGAATACCCAACTTTTGTAGCAACATTTTCAAAGACGATTCAACAAAAGTCAATACTGGAATATAACTGATGGGATATGCTATTTCATGTTTTGTTGTCTACATTAAGGGTTTTGGTTATAAATTGAAATGTAATAAAATCATCTTCAAAACTGATCTTGTCTATATCCCAGTAAGTGAGCATTAAATTTTGGATTCTTAGGTAATGTGTAAGTTCAATGAAAATCATAACTTTTGGTCTATTTTTCCATCTCTCAAGATATGGTTATTTGTGATATTATTTGAACCATCGGGAAGTAAAATCTAAAACTGATTTCTTATCCTGCTTCCAAGCAATTGATGTTCTATTCAGAAAGGTAGGATTATCTGTTTAAAAATGCATTAACTTTCACATAACCTCAATATGTTTACCAAAATTCATTTTAAATTTATATTAGAGCTGTGAAAGCTTTGAGATTGCTGCCTAACAAATTATTCACAGAGGTATTCAAAATGGCTCACTTCTGTGTTTCAATCCTACAGGGTTGTTACTAGAAAACTCACATGTAGTTGAAATTTGATTAGATTTCCATCTGTCAGGTAAATATATTTTAAGAATCCAGTTTTAATAATACTAAAATATAATTTTAACCTACCATCAGAAATTAACATAGTGTAAGGAATCTGTATTGGATCATTTCAGTTTTTCATAATTTCAGCTTTTATGTAATTCTAGACTTGATAGTTTCCAAGCCACAAAATATGAACTAACCATATATATGTTAGAAAACAAGTTGTCCAAAAAAAGAAAAATAAACCTAATGGCTATTCTTCACCTTTCTGCCAATATTTTCAGTAAATAGTTATCTAAATGTTAACCATAGGTCCTTTATCTATTAAACTATCTTCATATACCAGTAGCTTATGGCCTAGAGTGTTCATTTTCCTATACATTGCCAAAAGTAGCTCACTTGTGTATCATGAGTAATCATGCACAATTAAAACATTGATTTGTCAACAATTGCGCATTAAAATGTGAAAGTATTCTTATGTAGAATAATTTTCAGGAAATATAAACTTAGGTTCTATGAATATCTTCATTAATATGAAAAACTATAAAGAAATAATGTAATGGGAACATAATAATAACAAAAGAATGTTGTTACCATGATTTACTAGTCCATGTGGATAAAACTTGAATGTTATAAGATGAATGTGTTCCTGAGAATTATTTGAAAAGATGAGCATTTTTTTAAAAAAATTAACTGTATTTTAAAAGCAATAAGGTAGTGTTCTGCATAAAGGCAGTGATTATGAAACATTTGGAAAGTGAGAACACTTAGTAATGGAAAATATCCGAGCTAAAATTATTTGGTTTGAATTAAAGATGAAGACTAAGTAGAGAGTGATGTATTTAGGTTCAAAGTCCACGGTATATACAGCATGATGGAATGATACCATGGGGATAGAGGAAATACTTAGTGCCCCCATTGACATAGGAATAATGCAAATCAGCAATATGACACTTTTGCAAAAATTCAAGGAAAAAAATAAAAAGATGTGTTGGATCTTTAACTACATTCATTAAAGATTTAAGAAAGTCACAACACCTACAGTCTTTTCAGTATGGACTATGTCTGATTATGGTAGTAATTTTATGTGGTCATAAATACAATATTTCTAGAGTGATTTTGAGTCTTGAAAGCTGCTATTTTCCAATAATGTAAATTTGTATATTTAGCTTAAACCTAAAGCAACCAGAAATATTTTAGAATAGGAAACTGTCTTTGAATAGGTTTGCTGGAGAAAATACAGAATTCGAAGTCAAATTTGAATTTTAGAAAAAGAGTGAATAATTTTGTAGTTATTATAAGCTGCACAACACTGCATGTGAAAAATGCATGGGGCATATTTATGGTAAAAAGTTATTTGTTATCTGAAATTCACATTTAAATGTGTATCTTTTATTTTTATTTGTTAATTTAGCAACTCTATATTTTGAAAGACCTTCTCGCAAAGAAACAGGTTTGATTTATTCTATATACTTTCAGTAGTAGGCATTATATGAAGATATGGTTAGGCCAACTGTACACTAAAATGTACAAGATTCACAAACCAGGAAAACAAACATGACAAACAAGCAAACAACAAAACAGAAATTTCAACTTTGGAAATGTTCAAGCACTGATTATCAGTGGCAGCATAGAAAAGATTCTCCTTCTGATGGATTATTGACTCAGATGATGAAGCCTGGAGTCTCTTGTATTTAAAAGATTCTATAGATCAAGTTTGAAATGTATCAGATTTGATAATCAACCCTATTTATTAATATCATTCAGGCACTAGTCACTTTTCAAGTGTTTTCTATAAATTTCACATGTTATCTTATGACTCACAAGTTTTAAAATAAATAATAAAATAGTTCTGTGTGAAAATGGAAATAATGCTCATTGCAGAATTCAAATGTTGTATCACTCAATCAGTAAACTTTCATTCTCAAAAATGTCCCTTACCACTTTAAAACAAGGATCACACATATGATTTCTCACTTGAATACTCCTCTACACTAAGGTCCTTAAAAAAAATGTTAGAAAGTAGTTTTTTTTTCCTCCAGATATACATAAATTCCATCCTTGAGGATTATTTGCTTTGCTTAAAATAACCTTAGATTTAATAGGTAAACATGGAAATTATATATTTTACATAAAATTAAAAATGGTTGCAAAATTAATATATGTTTAATTTGTATTATAAAATCATAAAATCATAGTGATTTGAGTGACACGATTATTTTCTAGGGAAAAATGAATGTCTTTTAAGTATTGAAGAATGGATTTTGTTATAAGATTGGTGTATTGTTAAAATGAGAGCCCAGACTGGAGAGACCCTAACTGAAGAAGCAACCACGTATATATGAAATGAATAACAGTAGCAATGAGTTATTTAGTATCTATAAAAGAATGATTAAATATGCATGTGATATTTAGAGGAAAAATGTTTGTGGAGATTGAAGGAAGCGGTGCCTTAAATCCTAATATCATTTTATTTTTCGTTGCACTAGGTAATTGTGCCCCACTTCAATTATACTGAGTATTATTTCACAACATGTATTATAGCATTTTATACTTGAAAAGCACTTTGCAATCATTTGCTAATGAAAACTATTTATAAAAATTATTCCTTTTACTTCAGTTGTCATGTTGAGTAATAAAAGCTTGAAATCTCTTATGAAAGAAACAAAACAAAACCAAGAAAGGACCCTAAAAGCAAAGATTCTAGTGCTTAAAAGAAAATCATATCTTCCAATGGAAAACAAGGAATAAAAATTTTCTTTAATAAAATCAGTTCCAATTTTTTTTAAAGTTATGTTTCTTTTTGTCTAGCAATAGATGATGTAGTTTAGGAGATAGAAAAGAAGCCAAAGAACTATGGGACAATGAGATGGAATTGGTAGGTTTTAATTTAGAGCATTAGGGAACGTTAGAAGCCTCATTTGAAGGGAAACTTGAATAAAAAGATGTTTTCAACAAATAGAGATGGAGGAATGAGGGAGGGGATAGGGGACTGTGGCTGGAACATAGACATATAGATGTAAAAGGGACGGAAATGGGATCTTAGATCCTCAATAAGCTGATAACATCATCTGTGGAGAAGGTGGGGATGGGGGACCACACTTATGCCTGAATAACTATTTCTGTTTCTGGATTATGGTGTTCTTCTGAGCGTTTCTTTCCATGCTGGGCTAGAATTACAGTGAGGGTGGAAAGAGGATCTAAGACATTTCCACCCACCAGAAAGCCAAAGTGCACTAAAGATAATGGGTATATGTCTAACCACCTTGTAGGTGGCCAACAGCTAATTTAGTGGGGACAGAGGGATAAAAAAAAATTCTAAGTAATGTTGGAGCAATGAGAAGTGTTTGATAAACATGACTGGAAATATTGAGAATATAACTTGAAATAACTTATTCTTTTGAACATGGAGCAATTATATTGTTAAATGCATAAGCAAAAGACTTACAGAAAAATATTGAGTTATCTAGTGATATCAAATTTCACCTCAAGGTTTTACTTTACACATCTTTTCATTCTGACCAAATGTAAACAAATGCTTTTTAGAATTACTAACATAAATTTCATTTGACATATAAATAATTCTTGGTACATTCCTCTATCGATATGATTTCCACAAAACACAATTCTCACGATATGGTCTATGAACAACATTTTATGAGGTCAAATAATTTTTGTAAACATTAACGTCAAATAGGGTGTAGAGAACCACTGTAAACATTAACATCTGAAGGATTCTCAGAACTTTAGAGTAAAAAACAGCCCAAAGAACTCTTTCTTTTAATCCAGCATTCCTGAAACATATATAAACAGTACATCTTATTTTTAAGATAACTAACATTTATTAATATTCCATGAAACTACTGTTCCTCTAAACAGAATTTGTGAAACACCACTAAATTGAATTCAGGTGCTTCAATCTAATGTTTATGAAACTAAATATTGTAGGATTCAGTCTCTCTATGTATATGGGAAATATCTCCACAATTAAAAATAAACCAAAAAACAATGGCTCACACATAGAAAATAAAGTAAACAAAAACAAAGAAAAGGAAATAAAATAAACAAATCACCTCCAAGAAATTCTTTTCTTTAGAAAATAATGTATCCCAAGCTGTCTCTTACATAGTTGTTGCTTTTTAAAAAGTAGGAGATATTTTATCTAGGTCATTTCAATTCCCCAACTTCTGGCTCTATCAATGTTTTGAATCAGAGAAAAAAAAGGCATTAACAAAAAGAGAGAAAGAGAGAGTGAACAAATGAAAGGATGAAGGCTCAAAATATAAGGAAATGGAAAGAGTAATCAGAAACTGATAGGGTTTTGCCTGAAAGTAAGCAAGTAAATCCGTCTACTTGTCAGGCATTCACTAGGGAACATGTGGTGATCTACCACTACTCAGGATGAGAAAGAAAAACAAGATATTTATAGGGAGAGGAAAAAAGTGAAGAGCAAAAATGAAAAGATGTTTAGATTCCTGAGCAAATGCTTGGGAACAACTGTCTTTTATTTCGTTACTACAGGTTGGAAAGAAAGAGGATATTCATATGAAGCATTAACTGGTGGGGAAAAAAAAATCTTTAAAGGCTAGAACAATGTCTTGCTTAAGAAAAAAGCTATTTAAATTTTGCAAATGGTTTAAATGTAACTCAACTACAGCCATAGAAAGAAAACATTTTAAACAGTGTAATCCTAAACTAATCCCTGACAATTCTCTGGATTAGGTAGAAAGGAATTTGTATCTGAGGACAAGAGAATTTGTATCTGAGGACCAGAGAGAGAGAGTCTAGCAGAGAGTGGACAAATATCACTAATGACCAGAGGGGACTGACTGTGCTTTATTCATACCAAGCAGAATAAAAAATCAATTCAATGTTTCACCAGAAAGCACAGGAGCTTTTTCATGCAGTAGAAAAGTAATCAGAAATGGGGGTTCCCAGGAGCATTTAGGCATCACAGGTCTATAGAATGTGCAAACAATTGTAAAATGTGGAAGGAAGACTAGAGTTGAAAGAATTATAAAAGTGGGGAAAACCAGCAAATGGCATTATCACAGAAGGGGTCTTAAAGTGATTGCTGAAATTTACCCCCAAGTAATTGCAGCACTAGGGCAATACATTCAAAACTTCAAAACTTATCAATGATTTTGTTGAGAAAGCAAATAGCAACTATTTTCTCTTAAACTAATTGGAAGAAGCCAGGAAGAAAATGTAATACGGGTAACCAGACTGAGAATCACATTGTTTAAGTTGGAAGGAACCACAAACATAAATACTAACAAGTGGGAAGATGGTTGAGACTTGTTCTCTAAGTATCGGCCTGACCTGACTGAACTGAACATGGACCTGCACGTAGATAGTTCACGTTATTCTATGCACTTCAGTTTTCTTTATAAAACAAAAGGTTCCCATGAGGTGGATTCCAAATTTCTTTTCAGCAAAAACTTTCTGCACGGAAGGGTTGAGCCTGTTGCTTGCTTGTTTTGCCCTGAAATCCATGGATTCATTGCCTGTTTTTTGAGCGCCTTCTATGTGTGAGGCTCTGTGTTTGATTTGGGAGACACTGAATTGAGCAATGAAGAGTCCCTGCCCTTATGAAGCTCACCGTCTGCTATGGAGGTACTAACAGTTGGGTATCTTCTCTCACTTCCCCTTTCTTCTTCTTGTTGAAATTGATTGCTAAAGAATATGGTAATCTGTATACCATTTTGTTGTGTTTCACCTGTTACTGTATATATACTGTATCTTTAGACTGACTTCTGCCTCCTGCCTCAGGAATAGTAGCATCTAGACAGAGTTGGTTATCTTTGTATATACACTTTGTATGTATGCTGAAATTTAATAAATGAAGTTTGTTGATGATACTAAGAGAAGTGATATTTTTATAGCATTCGGATTACAAATACATGCTTTGGAGTCACAGAGTATGAAAAAGAACACTGGGGCACCTGCATGGCTCTTGATTTTGATGCAGGTCATCATCTCAGGGTCTTGAGATTGAGCCCCACATTGAGTTCCACACTCCGTGGGGAGTCTGCCTAAGACTCTCTCTCTCTCTCCCTCTCTCTGCCCCTCCACAACTCCTCTCTCTCTCTGCCTCTCTAAAATAAATCTTTAAAGGAAAAAAAAAAAAAAAGAACACTGATTCTACCATTAAAAAAATAATTGCTGGGGTGCCTGGGTGGCTCAGTCAGTTAAACATCTCCCTTTGGCTCAGGTCATGATCCTAGGGTAGGTCAAGCCCATATTGGGCTTCCTGCTGGGCGGGGAGCCTGCTTCTCCCTCTCTCCTGCCTGTGATCTTTCTCTCACTCTCTCTGTTTCTCTCCAGTAAATAAATAAAATCTTCAAATAAATAAATAAATAACTGCTGAGGCGCCTGGGTGGGTCAGTTAATTAAGTGTTTTCTTTTGGCTCAGGTCATGATCCCAGGGTCCTGGGATCAAGACCAATGTCAGGTTCCCTGCTCAGCAGGGGAGCCTACTTCTTCCTCTCCAACTTCCCTTGCTTGGGTTCCCTCTCTCACTGTATCTCTCTCTGTCAAATAAATAAGTAAAATCTTTAAAAAAATAAACATAAAGAAATAAAAATTAATTGCTAATATTTATTGAGTGCTTATAATAAGCAGTTACTCTGGTTATCTCTTACTACCTAATAAACAGTCTCAAAATTAATAGCTTAAAGAAACAGCATTTATTTTGTCCACCAGTCTGTAATTTGGGCAGTGCTCAGCAGACAGAACTTGTCTTCTGCTCCATTCAGTGTCTTCTGGTGCCATTCAAAGTCTGGAGTCCAGAATCATCTAAAAGTTTGTTCACTTAAATACCTGAAGGTTGATGCTGGCTGCCATTTGGCTCTATAACTGCGGATATTGGAAAGAAAACCTTCACATGGCATGGACTTCCTCACAACACAGAAGTCTGATTCTAAGCATCACAAGTGAGAGATTCAAGTAGAAGCCATATCAAGCATTTATGACAGCATCAGAAGTCAGACAGTATCACTATTGATGTCCTCTATTGGCCAACATTTTGACAAAGGCTGCTCAATTTCAAGTGAAGGGGAAATGGAATTCCCTTGTTGCTGGAGAAGTGACAGGTTCTGGACATGGATCAGAAATGTTCTAGTGTCTTCTTTCAGAAAGTGCAATCTGCCACAGTCCTACATCATTTTCTTATAATATGAAAAATATACTTCCTCACCTGCCTGAATCCTCCCCTCCATCCTTGCCAAAATCTCATCACATTATGGCATCAGGCACAAACTCCAGAGCCAGGATCTCTTTATATAAATAAAGCCCAGTTGTGGAAGCAGTTCTTTTGGTGCAGTTGTGCATGTTTAGTATTGATTTGAAGAGCGTGAACTAAAGAGACAAGTTCTCTGCCTCCCACTCTCTACCCTAAATACAATGGTGGGGCAGACTTTTACAACAGAGGGAAGGAAGCAGGAGCCCCACTGAAAGTCTGGCATCAAGCTTGGCACTGGTTCTTATTTCCCTTATTAGAACTCAATCCTGCTGCTTGAGAATGAATTTCCAGGATCCTTGTTTCTACTCTCTGCATTACCCGCTTCTTTTCCAGAAAAAAAATTGCCTGTATTTGCTGCTCAAACTTTTGGGGGGGGGGGGGACAAGGGCTGTTTTGCACTCAGTAGTTCAAAGAAACAAAAGCTTTTTTTTTTTTTTTTTTTTTTTTTTTAGATATGGTACTTCCTCTACCCTTTTAAATCCAAGTTGATGGTGTTTCTACCAATAAAATTCTCTTAAAATTGTGTGAGTTCCCTATGAATTTTATTGGAGTTCATATCATTAGATAAAAGCCATACTCATAAGTCTCTTGTCTAAGAAGATTAAGACACTGTAATGACAATTTTATGGATGAATCTGAATATGTACAGTCAGATTTTATTTACAATTGTTAGATTTTAAAAGTAAACTTGGAGCAATAGAATAGCATTAGACTTAACAGTGTAATTGTTACAGAAAATATTTTTCAATTATAGGTATGGAATATGTGAACTACACATGATAATGCTAAATCTTACCACTCACTATTATTTAGAATGTTGACAGGGGATCCATAATCAAATTTTGTGGCTTTATGTATTTTTCCCTACATATCCAAGTAATACTTCAGGAATTTTAGTTGAGCTCATGAATATTAAGTATTCTTGTGGTTTAATATGGACATATGTGTTGCATATCTTATTTCCCCCTCTTGGTCTGTTCTCTATTATTGTCAACCCTGCTTTGTGTCCAGGGGAGCTAATTCAATGAACTGTATCAACAGGACTCTTATTCTCCTTCTCTGGATTCATTTTAAATATACAAAAGCACTAGTGAGAAATATGACAAGAAAGAGAAGTCCTGATTTATTTTCCTGTGGCCTTTCTGCCAGGTCTCTGTAGATTGACTGTATATATCTAACAACATTACTCAGCACCTTCTGAAGGCCCTCTCCATACAGCTACCTTCCCAGAATTTTGGTAATTTCCCCCTCTGGCTTCTCCTGTCCTAGCAATGGTTTGGGTTCTTAATATTAATAGACTTGACTATTTCTGGTGGATAGAATGATAACTGAGGGGTACAGTTTCCAATCTAATGCAGGAAACAGGCAAGTAAAAAATTATCATAATAGAAGCCAAAAAATTTCCTTCTAAGAACACATGCAAGAGTTTGGATGCAAATGATTTTTAACTGGGTCTTAAAGCATAGGTAGGATTTAAAGGCACTTAAAATAATTGGCTTATTTCTTTAATTCTTATAACAGCATTACATGGCATGGTACAAAATTGCATATAACTGATAATGTAATTTTAACAAATTTTGAGGTAAAGCATTCTAGGTAGAAATTCTAGAGTGAAAAACAATTAGCATGCTCTGAAAATATGGCTGTGACACAAGAGTGAAATGAATTATGGAGTTTTGTGGAACATAAAGCCAGAATGATGAAAATAAAGGACAGCTTCATGACATCCTTTCATTCTTTAGGTCATAATTTACTGTCACCTTTTGTATGAAGCCTTTTCTGACCATTCCACCTAAGTTTTGTTTTCCCATCCTTAATATGCTCCATTCTCTATTCCTGCTTTCACATTTTTATGTGGAATTTACCATAATCTAACCTACATTATAGTTCACTCATTTAGTTTATTTATTATCTATCTCCCTCTGTACTGTTGTTCAGATTATAGAATTGATGAGAGAATACTGCTAATTTTTATGATATTGTATCCCCAATGCCTAGAAAAAGAACAGTTCTAGATGTCATGTATTATTATATAAATTAATTAACAGAGAAACTGTATTTCTTTACTACATTAAATCTACATACAGAAAATTACCTTCCAGGTCATACGGAAGAAAAATTTAGGCTTTTTTCACTTCTTCACTCTCCAATGAATGTGTAAATTACTTTTGAAAATGATTTTCTTCTTTAGTAGGGTTTTAAAGTTTATTATTGAAATTTCTCAAATTCTGTCCTATTGCTAGATTCCCAAGTCAGAACAGATTTTACTTACTTATTTTTTTAATTATTTATTTTTGAGAGAGAGAGAGAGAGGGCGAGCAGGACGGGTAGAGGGAGAGAGACAAGTAGACTCCCAGCTGAGCATGGAGGTGGGGCTTGATCACAACACCCTGAGACCATGACCTGAACTGAATCCAAGAGTCAGACACTCAACTGACTCAGCCATCCAGGCACCTCAGAAAAAAAGACTTTTAGAATTTAAGCACTAGTAGGACAACATGTATATTAATCCAAAAATGTTCCTTTCATCTGACGATCTTTGTTTTTCTCAATTTCTACCAATGACTCATTTGTTCTGATTCTTAAAATAATTTAGTTTCTTAAAAGCCCTTAACATTGTTCCTGGAGTTCCTTTGCACTCCAGTATACATTCTCATGAGGTTATTTCTTCCTTTAAATTTATCGTTTTGACAGTACTTAGGACTGCTTTGGATGAGATCATTGGATCTCATGGATGAGAACAACATATTCTCAGTCTTAGTCTCGGTTTTTATGTCACTCACTGGTTTGCTCATAATTCTCCATTGTCTTCTATTACATGTTGTTGCTCATACGTTTACTGTCAATCAAGACCTCTTGACTTACACAAAAGGCCTTCCCTGGCTTTGCTGTTTAAGGTCTCTGACCACCCTATCTGTCACATCCTGAAATTCCAAAGGCCCTTGTCTTCATGTCAATCTCTAGTATAACTACATTTCGCCCGTGCATGCAATTCTTCAGCAGTTTATTTTCCCCAGTGCTTTGAAAATGTCAGCTGGTGCTCCTAAGAAGCTGGCTCTCTGTCAAATCATTGGTCCTTTCTGGATTAGCTATATTTCCTTTGTAGCAACTTAGTTTTATATCATAGTTCTCATATGTTTTAGGGGTTTTTGCTTGGCTTCTAGAACAAAATTTCGACTTTTCCTGCTGGCACCTTTAAATTAACTTTAAATCTAATAATTTATGTCCACTTTTAACTCTGGAAAAAATTAGTCATTACTTCTAGTAGTATTTTCCTCTGATAGTAACTATTTTCCCCTCCTTAAATATTTAGCTGACCTATGTTAGATCCTCCGACATCTCTACAAGTCTTTTAGTTATATTTTCATTCTTTTTATTTATCTTTTTTTTTTTTTTTTCTATCTGTGCTGTAATCCAGGCTAACTTCTCAGGGCAGTCTTCTAATTTATTGATTAGTTGACTACATCAAGTCTAAAGTTCAAATTTTACTGATGTTTGTCATTTCCAAAAATTTTAGTGCATTTTGGGGGGGGGGTTGTTTGTTTTTGTTTGTTTGTTTTTCTAGAAGGAAAGGGAAGGGAGAGATATGGCTTTTAGGCAGACTGCATGCTCAGTGTGAAGCCCCAATCCAATGCAGAACTCAATCTCATAATCCTGAGATCATGACCTGAGTTGAAATCAAGAGTCAGATGCTTAACTGATTGAGCCACCCAGATACCCCAATTTTTGCTTTTAGATTCACTTGTTAAAAAAAGATTATGTTCAGTAATTTCTTGGCCTGAGTTTAAATTTTAATAACTATGTTTTTCATTTCTAAGATTTTTGTTTATTTTTTCTTATTTTCCCATCTTGGTTAATGTCTGCCAGATTATGCTTACTAATTTCTTTTATGAATATCGTTATTTCATTTTATCTTTGGAACCTCACATATGTTAGTTTTTAAGTGTTATAGATTGATAATTCCCTTTTTATTTCATTAAAAGAAATAATTTTTAAATAATACTATTGTTAGCTCCATTATAAAATATATCTGTTAATTTTTTTCACATGTGTGGAATTTTGCTTTGTAAGATTGCTTCCTTAATTTCAAGTTTGCATTTAAGTTCTAGTTAGTTAACATATAGTATAATATTACTTTCAGTTATAGAATTTAGTGATTCATCACTTACATACAACTCCCAGTGCTCATCATAAATGCCCTCCTTAATCCCCATCACCTGTTTAATCCACCCCCCACTCACCTCCCCTCCAGAAACCCTCAATTTGTTCTCTTTAGTTAATATTCTCTTTAGGGTTTGTTTCCCTCTTTTTTTTCCCCCTCCCTTCCCCTATGTTCATCTGTTTCATTTCTGTAAGATCATTTTAAATATGAGGTTTTGATCTTTAACTTTTCCTCTTTCTCTTTCTGTTCATTCTTTCCTATTTAGCGGTTTTGTGATCATTCTCTACAGTTCCCAGTCCAGAATCTGGTGATATATTGGTTTCTAGGGGATCCCAGCACACAGACATTGGGAGAATTTCAGATATATCCATCAATGCCTAGTGGAAACTTGACTCTGGCCTTCATCAGAAGGCACTATGTGTAACCTTCTTCCCATTTAGCACGTAGTTTCAGATAAATTGTAGTTCCCAGAAAAAGTGTGCAGTGACTTATTTAAACTTTTTTCATAAATGGGAAGTTCTGCTTCAGCAGAAAGCTTGACTGTAGTTCATTATCTCATGTAGAAAGTGTGAGTGAATTTTCTAGGCTTTCTTGGCCACCTAACTTGAAAATCAGTCAACTATTCACATCAACTATGCTGACTATTCTGTATCTCATCTCTGTTCATTAGAAATATTGACTGTTGCTAAGCAGGATTATATTATTTTAATATTCTGTCTTTGAATTCTTCGTAGTATGCATTTTAACAAATGCAAGAGTGTGATCCTCATACAATTTGATCAGAATACCATCTTGATCAAAATTCATCCCTTATCACATTTTACTTTATTTTTAAATTATTTTCCTTTATTACATCTTAATATTACATTCATAAAAATCTATATTATAATAAGAGGATCTCAATCAGGTAATTATTCACTGTTTATATTATAACGAAGGCACAACATAAGTCAGGTAGAAATATAAACAATGAAACACGCACACACATGCTTACTTAGAATAAATTTCTTAATCATATATCTTTTAATTATAGCAAGAGTGTTCTTTAGAAAAACATCTGTTCAGGTCCTTGCCTATTTTTTAATTGGATTGTTTCTGGGGAGAGGGTATTGAGTATATACATTCCTTATATATATTGGATATCAATCCCTTACTGAATATATCAGTACACCTATGTTGTACACTTGAAACTAATCTAACATTGTATGTCAACTGTACTCAATAAATAAATAAATAAATAAATAAATAAATAAATGAAAAAGAAAAGAAAAAGGAAAGGAAAGGAAAAGAATAGAGTGTTAAGGGTGAAGTGTTAGTAGGAATTTACCGGATGGATAGTCAATAGTAGTGGATTTAAGGAAATGAAGAGCTAGTTGTACAGAGGCATTGAGTTGTGAGAAACTATAGCCATAATGGCCTAAGATTGACACCCTCATAGGCAGTAACTAAAGAAAAGGGTAATTTCCTCTCTAATAGGTATGGCCAATTAATCACATTGAAGATTGGTTTTGCTTTATTTATGTGAACATTCAGGAATCAATTACTGAGACAGACGACTGATCAGTTCTGGGTAAAATATTTACATCTATGTCACAGAGAGGGAGCTAACTCTCACCCAAATCACAGAAGTGAGAAATGAGGTTAGTTAACTAGAAAGGAGAACAAATGAAGTTACAGCAAACACAACGAATATTTATGGAGAAAAGAGTGGTGTTAAATGTGGCTAAAAACATTTATTGACTGCATTAAAAATAATACCACTCATTGTCAAAAGGAGACTAAAAATAAGTTTCTTTTAATATAAACACAAATTTATAACATATGCATATTTTTCCATCTGCAAATCTATAGAACCATGTTTCTAAACACCACATTTCTAAATCATGCTCTTATGCGGTTTAATATAAGTTGTGTATTTGTCTCTCATAAATCCCTAATTTCCATATGAAATTCCTTAGGATATCCTAACTTTATTCAGCTTTCAAGGTACACACAACATATTTACTCCAATAAATACTAGATAAATTACTAGTTAATGATATTAACACTCACATATATTTCTAAATCAATAAACATGTATCTAAATAAGTATGTAAATTACACACACACACAAACACCCCCCCCACACACACACCCATATGCTAATCTGGAAATCCAGATTTTGCTGAAACAGAGCCTTCCAAAATGATCAGTATTTTGCATTAACTGTTTCAGTTAATAATGCTTTCAACAAATTTATTGCTGTAAAAAGGCACTAATATGAGGATTTTAAGTGATCTAATTAAGAATTCATTTTAGTAACAATAATATTAAAATTTCACTGAATAATCAAGTTAGTTTAAGGACATAATTTTATTTTATGATGTATTATTTTAATTTATCCCTTTACTCATTTATATTCTAAGTATTCTCCATACATACCAATCCAAAATTATTGTCCTCTCTTCCAACCCGGTAGACTAAGATCTCTGGGATTTCTACTTCATTTTTTTTTTAACCTAATCTCTTCAGAGATTGCTGTCTGCATCCTCTTATATTAACCAATGGTGGTTCCCCATGGAGGGATAGCTTACATTGGAGTTGCTGACCTTCCACCTCACTTGGAAAAAAAGAAAAAGTGCTATAATATTCTTCTTTATTTATTGTCTCTTGAAAAACAGTTTTTTTAGCGTCATGAAAAAATAAATTTGTGCCTTTAAGATTAATTCCACATAATAACATCACTATTGTCCTAATGTCTTTTGCTGTTGTTATTGTCACCAACTTATCTACAGTCAGTTCAGTTTTATATTTCTTGATGGGGATGGTAGATATTTCTACCTGAATCCTTGTTCAAGTGGAAATCTTTTTTAAACCCACACTTCCTTTTCTCTCATCACAACCATGGTAACGTTGAAGGAAGGTCTCCAAAGCTTGTTGTATACCTCATTCAAAACTGCCCTTAGCCAAATGAAAGGGGGATTCAAAGAGTTCTGCATCATATGTAAAACCACTCTTATCCTGGCCTCAACATTATCCAAAGCAGATATATGAGGGGTCTAGGAACTGAGGTTTTGGTGGACAAACCAATTATCTCCAGCCTAAATAACTCCCAATATTGGATTTGTGGGGAAAAAAAGCTTTAATCATTTTTTACTATCGGGTACACTGCCAATCTTTGTCATCGTTTCTAGCCATGCACAGAACACCTGCATCATTATTACAGGATCAGACTATAATTGGAAATCTCTTCCTTCCCTGATAGAACAGTAGCTTTAATTCCTTAATGTTGTCAACATTGGTGTATAAATCAATATGAAGAGCCCAAAGTGCTCATACCATCTTTCATTGCCAGGTTGTAATCCCTATAAGATTCAGTATATAGTGTTCATGATCCATTGTGTCTTTGGAATTTATTCTTTGTTATCAATAAAATCTCCTATATTCTGAACTTTTCTGAGTGCTCTGGAAATCATGATTCCCAGGCAGCCCTACCAAATGGTGGCTTTTGTTTCTCTTTCACATCTGGTGGCACAAGACATGAGAGCAAGAGAGATTTTCTACCTATGCCTTATGCCACTTCCAGACTATTGTTAATTCCATTCTAATAAAAATATTAAAACAATAGCAAAAAAGGCTCAGTTTATTTGACAACTTAATATCCTGGAAATCACTAGTGTGCATGTTGTTTTAATCAACCATACTTCTAATCATTCCCTTATTCATTTTAGCACCTCGCTTGTTTATTTTTTCTCTCTTTCTCTCTCTTGGATTCATCTTTCTATCCATTTACATTTCTTTCAGTGTCCTGAGAGATGAGATGATCCATCCCACAACGTGACCTCTTAGTCTTCTTTTATTTTTTTAAATATATATATGTATATATTTAAATTTATCAGAGACAGCAATTCCACAAACAGGTAGAGGGAGAAGCAGACTCCCCCCTGAGCAAAGAGCCCAACACAGGTTTGGTCCCAGGACCCTAAGATCATGACCTGAGCTGAAGGCAGATGCTTAGCAGGTGGAGCCACCCAGGCACCACTCCTTCAGTCATCTTTGAGTCCTCTTTCAGACACCCCACATCCACATCCTACTTTTAAACATATTTTATGTGATTTAGTATTTTTTAAAATTTAAATACTATAAAAATCCCATCTCACTTATTCTATTTCAACTACCAAACTATGCTTCCTTTTCACATGAGTTTTTGCAATACTCTCCCATTCAGTTTCTCTACATCCTGTTTTCTCTTCCCTCCCCTGCCTATTTATATCACAGATTGTATCCTCAATTCAATCCCTTTTTTAACACTCCAATGGTTTCCCTTAATACTTATGATAAAACTCTTCTTATGTTCTGTAAGATTTAATATAATTGAACCAGTCTACCTCTCTAAACTCATTTCCAACCACTTCTCAGTAGCTACTCTGCTCTACTAACATTGTGAGTAGACCCAATGATGCAACATGAAATAAATTGGACAATAAACAATATTAAATAGTTGTGGTATATCAAGAAATTGGGACTTTGGAATATGACCCATAGGGCTAGATGATTTGCACTGATTAATGTGCTTCACCCCCGTTCTCCCTCTACCTGCCGATTTTAAACTTATATAAAAAAACAGAGAAGCCAAGGTTACGGGGCTCTTCTGACCTGGTGAATTGCTCCATCTGTATAAGTCACTGAAAACCTAGGACTTTAGCCACGTATCAGTAACAGGGACAGTAACAGGGAGCTGTGTCCACTTGACCTATCATATATCCTTGAGATCCTGTGCCTCCTTTGCATTACTGTGGCCTGCGTGAGAGTCAAAATGATGTATCCTGAGCTGAGCTCAAGTCATCATTCTTGCCAATCCTCAACACCAGACCATCCCTTTATGTTCTAGCCTCATCAATCCCTGTCTCTTCTCGTAAAGCAGCAAGCATTCCTGTCCCTGAGCTTTACACATGCTATAGACTCTATCATAAATGTTCTGGCTCTAAATAGTCTTATGTTTCATCATTTCCTATTTATTTAGGTCTTTGCTTAAATGTTATCTTCACAGAAATGTCTTCCCTGGTTATTGAAGAAACTCTCCCCATCATTCTGACACATCCTTACACTGATTTATTTTCTTACATAATACATAAATGTATTGCTTGCTTACTTGTTTAGAAGCTGACTACTTTACCAAACTCCAGGCCTTGTTTTTCTCAGTGTGGTGTCCCGGTTCTTAAATAGTTCCTAATGCATACAACTTTTGAATAAAAATTTCATATAATAAATCCTAAGTTACTCAAATGTGAACCCAACATGACTCACTCTTCTAGTTCCTTGCGCTTATAATCCTCAATGACCTTTACGACTCCTTTAATTTGTTATTATTTCATAAATTGTTTTTACTGAGAACATCTGTAGACTTGAATTCTTAAATACCACTATCTGACCACAACTTACCTTTCTTTTTCCTTATTCTTTGACTTTGAACAATCCTGATCTGTTCCTCTATCTAGTCCTTAAATTTCTTAATACCCTTCCCCATTTTTTCTTGGCTAATATACCACCGCAATCCTCCCTCAACACTCAGCGCCTTCTTTTTATTGTTATTTCTGAATCTTCAACAATGGCTGTTTATTCGAATTTCTCATTATTTCTTTCAGCTCCCTCAGTGTGTCAACCTCCACATTATTTTCTTCTGAAATCTCAACCTTGACTAAATTCTATAATCATATTTCTCCTTTTTAGCAAAGCAGTGCTTAAGCACAACAGAAGAGCCATCTGAGCAGTTGAATTTCACTCAAATGGATATAAATTCCCATCCAAACTGAGCCATCAGCATGGCCCAGAAAATCATTTTTGTCTTGTTCATTTCCTTCCATTATCATTAGCAGATACTAACATTAAGTTATACATCAACTTCATCCTGGATTATTTCACTTATTCTTTCACAAAGGATGAATAGGAGACCAGAGTCTAATTCTTAAGTGTGTTGCCTTCAAATCACCTAATCATCTCAATATGTAGCCTTCTGTTCTGTTCCCTTCAATCTCAGAGACAGGTTTGCTCCCTGTCTCTCTCTTCATTTTTACTTTGTGGTTCATTTTAATTGTCTGATTTTGACCCTTTCTATTCTCTTTTCTTTATTTCCCCCTATTTAAGTCCCTAAATAACTAGTTCCTTCCCACCTGCTTATGCTTCAACCAAATACCATAACTTGCTAAAATCTTTTCTGGCTTTACCTGGGTAGTTTATCTTTGTACCACGATGCAGAAATTATATACTCTTCGAACAGAGTGAAATGAGCAGACTCTATAAGCTCAGTCATGTAAATGAGTAGCACAACTGAAATACCTTCCCATTGATTTGCATAACTTTTCTGATCTGTAAAATGGAGTACAATTAGAGGAACTATGCCTCTGTGTATAAATTCTCTCAACATACCATGAAAGACCTCAAGGAAGAGTTTTGCTCAATCTGAGAGCTATTTTCTAGATATGTTGTTGGAATAATTTCTAAAAATTATATTTTGCATAAGAAAGAAAAAATAAATAAGCTTTCTATGTCTCAGAGAAAGCTGAAATTGTCTCCCAACCACAAAAATCCCCTATCCATCCTTTATGTTTAGGTTAATGCTTATAAAAATGGTTTCTTGTAATAGTGTATCCTCAACAATATTTTATCCTATGGGGGCACCTGCATGGCTCAGTGGGTTAAGCCTCTTCCTTCAGCTCAGGTCATGATCTCAGGGTCCTGGATTCGAGCCCCACATCAGGCTCTCTGCTCAGTGGGGAGCATGCTTCCCCCTTTCTCTCTGCTTTTCTAACTACTTGTGATCTCTCTTTATGTGTCAAATAAATAAATAAATAAAATCTTTTAAAAGCACACAATATTTTAACCTACAAAATACAGAGGTACAGACTTTCTCTCAAGATAACAGAATTTAAAAAAAAATTATCATTCATACTGAGCATGATCTAGTGGTCAATAAATTAAAACTGGTGCACCTAGTTTGGGACCATAGATGGAGCTTCATGAAAGTTTTTATTCCTTTATTCCTTACCTCTGGCTGGATACCACTCTGAGTGCATTATTATTCCTAATATTGTAAATCATGAGAATTATTTTTTCTCTTTAACTGCTTGCAAAAATCAAAACAAAATAAATCTTCCCAGCACTCATACATTAAAATAGAAAGGATGTGGTAATCTTTAGCACAAATATATCTGTTACAATAAGACTGGTGTCATGAATGCCATTTTGACTCTTCAGGACTTTGAAAATGCTTTCTCTTCCATTTTTGTCTCATTGTCATCCTTGGTTCAGTGGTCAACCATTAGGTGATACCAGGAAAGGAAGTTATGAGCTAGTATTCTGCTTGTGAGGTGACATATATTTCTTCATCCTGGCAATTCTACCAGATGTATATTTCTGCAGAATTATAGCTGACTTTTAAATGGTCACCATCAATCCCCACACTCTCATACTCTTCATTCCCATCCTTGGTCTAGTTTTGGGTCTTTGTACAATTTTTCTACCATTCTCTAGCACGTACACAATCAGACTGAAGAGACTCATTACTTTGATTGTTGGAAGTGAGGAAAGTCTGGGAAATGCAGTCAATATGAATAACTCATCATATTTGTAGTCAAGTCTTTCTTTTTTTTTTCCTTTTTTTTTTTAAAGATTTTATTTATTTATTTGACAGAGAGAAAGAGAGGTCAGTAGTGGCCAGAGAGGCAGGCAGAGAGAGAGGGGGGAAGCAGGCTCCCTGCTGAGCGGCCCGATGTGGGGCTCGATCCCAGGCTCTTGGGATCATGACCTGAGCCGAAGACAGAGGCTTAATCCACTGAGCCGTCCAGGCACCCCTGTAGTCAAGTCTTTCTAATATGTTGTCAGATCTGTTAATCAGAAAAATCAGCATAAATCAGGGGTTAAACAATGCTGAATGCCTCTATAATAAAATAAAAAGGTTTTTCTGCATATAGAAAAAATATATATATTATGATTTTAATCACTTAGAAATTAATTTCTCTCTCTCACACACACACACACACACACACACACACACAAAGAAGTCTTAATAAAGTTAGTTCAAGGCTGGTAAAATAGAGTCACAGCCATCATTGACCCATGTCCCCTCATCTCTGTTCTATCATTTTTACCTGGCACCTCCATCTCGGATTGCTATATACTCCAAGATCCTTACAGAGATTCAGCCATCCTATTTGAGTTCCAGAGAAGAGTAAGGAAGAAAGGCCAAAAATTTTTCCCAATATGAAAATTATATGGACAAGTTTTTAAAGGAGCCAAGAAATCTTTTATTTTATGATTAATGCATCAAACCTCAACAAAGTTAACTTCTTTAAAATAGCATAGTTTAAAGATCATCATTTCTACTTATGGAATATTCAAAATGACCTGAGCATATAACAGTACCCACCCTTAACTTTGTATTTTCTATAATATAGTATCATTTGCTTTTAACACATGATCTAGCAACGCTATTTCCCTAAGCATCCCAGCATCTTTTGTGTATATTAATACTGAAAACTTAAAGAACTAGTGAGCTATAGCTATATAATTTCATGTTAAATTTAATGATGCATAAAACCAGCTTAGGTCTTAACCCTTTCATATTTAGGCAAATTCAAATGTGATTCTGAATTAATGAAATATAATTAAAATGTTCTGAGACATGCTCTAGACACGTTAGCTTATATCTTAAATGACTTGTTATACATTTAGGAACTGTTTCTAAAGGAGTGTAGAAACTAGCTCTGCATATTAATTTAGGTTCTAAAATTCAAAGTTTAAGTTCCACTGAAAATAAGCAAATCAAACATAGATAAACAAGAATTTCAATTAAAATGGAAAATATATTCTGCTTAACGGGAAGCTGTCACTCAAATTCTGAGCATTTTGGATCTTATAAGGACTTATAATGGCTTAAATTCATTAGACTTTTGCACATAGTTAAAGTTTTGAAACAAACACTGCATTCTGGTATAAATTTGTTTCGAAGCAAATTCTAAGTTTGTCTCCCAGATAAACCCTAGTGAAAATTACAGTATTTTTTTTTCTCTTATGAATCTATGTGTGTAAAACATTCATAACTTGCATCGATGGTGCAGTGGACATGAATATTAAGAAGAGATCAGTTGAGGTTTTCCTTAAGTTTCGTAATATAAATGTATTATCCAGTTACCTAAATGGTGCATCTAATCTTATTATTGGTTATGCTTTTAACATTTACCAAATGCATCAAAAAACAAACAAGTAAACATTGATAACCATCAGAGTTGATAGGATTTTTTGCATGTTTTGCCACTGAAATTCAGAGGAAAAAAATTCTAAGTAGGCCTGCTGAAAACCTTTTGAAGTTTTCTGAAGTATAACAATACATTTAGAACATTAAGTTCAAAATAGTATGATTTAAATGGTCTGTAATTCAAATGTAATTTGAACTTAGTAAATTAAGTTCAAAACAGTATTATTTAAATGGTCTGTAATTAATCTAATCCATGACATAATTGTCAAATGTGCTTCATAATGGAATAGCTGTCACAGCTTAATTATTATACTTTAGGTAGTACTATCTCCTTCACATATTAACTTCAGTGGATTTAATATGAAGAAGAGATACAGAAAAGCATAAATGATCAAGATATCATCAAATTTGTTTGTTTGAGTACTCTCAAGAATCAGTGGTTCCATAAATATGGCTCATCAGGGTTCTTTAGGAAAAGTGTTTTGAAAGCTATCCTTCCATTTTAGGCATGTCCCCGGCCTTCTCTTTCTCATTCTTCTTCTTTTTTTAAATTTTTTTCACTTTATTATTTTTTTTTTAATTTTTTATTTTTTATAAACATATATTTTTATCCCCAGGGGTACAGGTCTGTGAATCACCAGGTTACACACTTCACAGCACTCACCAAAGCACATACCCTCCCCAATGTCCATAATCCCACCCCCTTCTCCCAAACCCCCTCCCCCCAGCAACCCTCAGTTTGTTTTGTGAGATTAAGAGTCACTTATGGTTTGTCTCCCTCCCAATCCCATCTTGTTTCATTTATTCTTCTCCTACCCACTTAAGCCCCCATGTTGCATCACCACTTCCTCATATCAGGGAGATCATATGATAGTTGTCTTTCTCTGCTTGACTTATTTCGCTAAGCATGATACGCTCTAGTTCCATCCATGTTGTCGCAAATGGCAAGATTTCATTTCTTTTGATGGCTGCATAGTATTCCATTGTGTATATATACCACATCTTCTTGATCCATTCATCTGTTGATGGACATCTAGGTTCTTTCCATAGTTTGGCTATTGTGGACATTGCTGCTATAAACATTCGGGTGCACGTGCCCCTTTGGATCACTACGTTTGTATCTTTAGGGTAAATATCCATCAAAATCCTTGAGGAGAACACAGGCAGCAACCTCTTCGACCTCAGCCGCAGCAGCATCTTCCTAGGAACAACGCCAAAGGCAAGGGAAGCAAGGGCAAAAATGAACTATTGGGATTTCATCAAGATCAAAAGCTTTTGCACAGCAAAGGAAACAGTTAACAAAATCAAAAGACAACTGACAGAATGGGAGAAGATATTTGCAAACGACATATCAGATAAAGGACTAGTGTCCAGAATCTATAAAGAACTTAGCAAACTCAACACCCAAAGAACAAATAATCCAATCAAGAAATGGGCAGAGGACATGAACAGACATTTCTGCAAAGAAGACATCCAGATGGCCAACAGACACATGAAAAAGTGCTCCATATCACTCGGCATCAGGGAAATACAAATCAAAACCACAATGAGATATCACCTCACACCAGTCAGAATGGCTAAAATAAACAAATCAGGAAATGACAGCTGCTGGCGAGGATGCGGAGAAAGGGGAACCCTCCTACACTGTTGGTGGGAATGCAAGCTGGTGCAGCCACTCTGGAAAACAGCATGGAGGTTCCTCAAAATGTTGAAAATAGAACTGCCCTATGACCCACCAATTGCTACAGCACTTTAATAGACATAGAAGTGGCCTTCTGAGTGTGCCTGCTATCTTCTGGTCAAGAGATGTCAATACTTAACAGGCCCAGGGTTTAAAAAAAAGTCTTAACCTTACCACATGTCATTACAGTTAGTTAATTGCTGTGACTTCTGTCACAGATTGTGATCATCATTGATATATTCTGTTTAGAATATAAAGAAATGTCTAATGAAATATATTTTTATGAATAGTCATGAGAAAAAAATAGTCCAAATCCAGAAGACCATCATTTTCTGAAGTTGCACTTAGAAAACCTAGCTGTGGAAGTGATTTTCTCAGGCTCCCTTCTGGCCAATTCATGGAACAACAGTAATCAATCACAATTGTTTTATAGAATTGAGTTGCTCGTACCATGTCACAACAAACTGATTAAATTCTCCCAGAAGAAATCATCAACTTTATTGGGACTAATGGTATCTAAGATCTTAAGCTTAAAAATTGTTTTCATTCACCCTTCAAGGAAAAGTCTTGCTTTTGAAAACTTAGCAAACCTGACTTAATATTTCCAGAATAGACCTCATCCACATTGTGCACTACTACACCATTATTTGTATTTTAGTATGTCAAAGCATATTGTATTCTTAGTATAATAGTGACAATTAATCTGCCTTTCAAAATATTTTACTAGTTAACCCATCTTGCTACAGAGCGTGCCAAGTTGTTGTTTCTCTTCTCTCACACACTTCTTCTCCTCTTATTTTAATATATTTTATATGACAGTCTGCCCTGATCTTTGTTCTTTATCATGTGACTTGAAAAATCACATATATGGTTTTAAAACATGATCATAAGCATGATTATTTTTAATGCTTCATAATATTCAATAAACATTATTTAACAATAATTTCTCAGTATGCTGATAACCTCTAGGCAGAATTGGGTCAGACTTTATTAGCTGGTATATGATAAAGAGATAATGGAGCTCTCTGTACTTGGGCTCAACCAACAGAATACTTGTTTTGTTTTGTTTTCTCCTTCCTTCTTTCCTTTATCCCTTACATTCCTTTCCTCCCTTCTTCTTTGTCCTCCCCTTATTATCCCCTTGTTCTCTTCTTTCTCACTCTACTTTATTGTGGATATTGATAAATGGTCTAAATAGTTCCTATTCTATACACATCCTTGATCATGATAGATGCTGCAAAGGCCACCTGAGTCCTAGAATCTAAACTAGTTTGTGAAAATTATTCATTATGCATTTTTAAATGCATGTTATTCCCTCCTTAACATTGACATTTCAATTTTCTTAGTTCTTAGGGAAAATAAAGCTCAAGTATGGAGCCCCCACACCCCTGATACTCTAAAAAATGGCTAGCAGTTTACTCTCAAATGAAAATGATCAACTCAATATTTAAAACAACAAAGCACTTGAGCAGCAAGATAAAAGGATTGTGATGGTTGATTTTATGTGTTTACTTGACGGGGACACAAGGTACCAGGATTAAAAATTATTTCTGGGTGTGTCTGGAGGCATGAGGTTAACACTTGAGTTAGTGGACTGAGTAAAGCAAATTGCCCTTCTCAATGCAGGTGAGTATCACCCTACCCATTTAAGACCTGAATAAAACAAAAAGATGGTGGAAGGAACAATTTAGTCCCCTTGCCTGACTAATTGAGCTGGGACACTGGTCTTCTGCCTTCAAATGGAACTTACACCATTGGTCTTCCAATACTCAGAACAGAGCATCAGCTTTCTTGCTTCTCTAGCTTGCAGAACAGGAGATCATGGGAATTCCCAGCCTCCATAATCATTGAGCTAATTCCCTATAATATAGTACAATAATATGATATCATAATTCTTTATAATAGATTACAGACACATTTATTATATATTTGTTCTATTTTTCTGAAGAATCTAGTATATAGATTGTCTTTGTTTTTAGGAAAAGTGTATCAGACAGTTCTTCTACTGGAGGAGTAGAGACAGAGGACAGAAAGATCAATCAAGACCATCAAAATAAAGTATCTATCATGTAATAAAGACCTACAACTATGGCTATAGGTCAGGAAAGAATATACAATTTTCAAGAGAGATATATAAATTATATGCAAATAAAATTATAGAGGGCAAGTGGACATGTGTAAGAAGTCACTACAAGAGAAAAATTTTAAAAAGCAGATAGTGGGGAGAACTATAAAAATGCAATGTGTAAGTCCTAAGATCAAGCTCTATGTCAGACTCCATACTCAGCAGGGAGTCATCTGGAGATTCTCTCTCTCCCTCTTCCTATGCTCCTCCACTGCTCGTTTGCTCGCTCTCTCTCTCTCAAATAAATAAATAAATATTAAGGAATAATGACATCTACCATTGAGTAGCTAGAGAAGGCAGAAAAACTATAGTGGCAAATTAACTTCTCAAGCAGAGGTAAGACATATATATATATATATATATATATATATATATATCCAACCATGAAACAAAACAAGATTAATTTCACCAAGCAATAGATTCCAAACATACAAGTACAACCTTCAATTGTATATACAATAGTAAAAAAAGATGTTAGACAAAGATCCTTTATGTCCTATTTATAGACAAGTATAATTAAAATACAAAAGACATTAAATAATAGTCACAGACATAGTCATAGTAATTGTAAGGATAGTAAATAATATGTACATTTTGAGTTAGAGCATAAAGTACTTTCACTACATTTTATAATATCTTGCAAGGTACGACTAGTGGATTTGGGTGTTTTCCCCATTGTTTTACAAATATTTAAGAAAAACTCAAAAAGATAAAGTGATTTTTCTTGGGTTACACAGCCATTATGATCTCAGGGCTTATGGTTCCACCTACTTTATGTTTGAGTCACAAACATTAAAAAGTAAACACATACTGGTAAATTCCTAAATGGCCCCCTTGGTTTTAATGTAATCCTTTGTATCAGTTTTTAAGTGTAACACAATCACTAAAATGTACATCCTTTGATTACATTTGGCTATGTTAATAAGATCTTCTGGAAAGAATTCATGAGTATATTTTGATATAATCTTTTTGGAAAGATCTTTATTTTCCATTTTAAAGTTCTATTTTTTCCCCTTGTTGACACTATACAAGTATCTATGTTTATTCTAAATCTTCATTTAATAAGTAATAAATTATCCATGTCTCATCAAATCCATACTCTAAAATAGTTGGTGTGGGTCTGTATTTGTGTGTTTGTAATTGGTTTACTTAATATATGCCTTTCCAGCATTCTTTTGCTAAATTACTTGTTGCCTAAACTTTGTCATCAAGTGGTATTTATAACATGTTCAAATGCTTAATGCCATAAGGTGTGCTAATTCAATTTTACAAAGACAAATGTTTTCTAAAGGATAGTTCCAACAATTTTGTATATGAACACCCACAAACATACCAAAAATGCACGTGTATGTGCTATTATTATTTGTTCTATTTTTAGCACCAGTTTTTACTTACAAATTTGAAAGGAGGCTGGCTACCAATATTGTCATAACTGAGAAATGTTGATGATGCACCTACCTATAAGAAAATGAAATCCAGGCGTTGGAGCCTATGACATGTAAGGTATAAGCTTGAGCTGAAGAAGTGTCACCCTGAATTTGGAATGAGTTCATTCTTACTGGATAATCAACCAACTATGGTTTTCTGTATGGAAGTTATTGCTGGACAAGATATTTTAGGAAGTGTGTATTTTGGGTCCCAAATAGTAGAAGTAAGGGTAAAAAGGATGAATGACCCATTATAGTTAAAAATGTCTTTATTGCACACTATTTCTCCTTTGAATACTCAATATATATGGTTCATAATTGGCTTGCTTTGTACCGAGAGCAGTAGTATTAGGGTAAAACAAATGGAGGGATGCCTGGTTGGCTCAGTCGGTTAAGCTCTATCTTCAGCACAGGTCATGATCTTGGGGTTCTGCTCAGCAGGGAGCCTGCTTCTCCCTCTGCCTGCCACTCCCTCTGATAAAATAAAATCTTTAAAAAGAACCCTATACAAATGGAAGGGGAGGGATTACTGCTGTCTATCATTATACATAAAACTCAATATATGTTTTCTGTTGTATACATTGTACTTTTGTTTAAGCTTTTTATTTTTAATACTACTAATTAGACATAGGGAAATACAGAGTTTTTCATCCCAGATCATGCTGGGGTTTCTTTGTTTAATTTCTATACTTAATAAACTCTAGAAAAATACTGTAGTTTCAGCATTTTTGCAGCTTGAGATCAGTATTCATGTTAAAATTTATAATCAGACAGTTGCTAATTTTACTTATAATGCCATCTCTGTTATCTTTCCTTCTAGAAATATTTACTTACCTCTTCTTTTACTTCTTTTACTTACTAGCATTTATATCCTATTTCAATTAGCCAGGTAATTGCTTTATATTTATTTATTCATTCACTTCTCACAATAACCCTCTGACATAGGTATATTTTTATGTATGTTAGATTATGCTATAACAAATTAATCACCAAATCTCAGATTATTGATACAAAAAAGGTTTTTTTTCTGTCTTATGGTCCATATCTAAAGTGAATCCAAAGTGAATTCCAGGCTGGAGATGTGTAGAAAGAGTTCTGCTCTTCACAGTCAACTCAAATCCAAGACTGTCATAGCTCCTACTGTCCATTCATTGCAGCCGAAGTGACATGTTACTTGGGCCTGCATCTTTTTGGTAAAAGCTATTCTCATAGACCCCATAAATGAGGGATAGGGAAAAGAGGGCCCCATATGGATGTGGTTTGGTAAACACCACTCTATTTGATTCTAATTAATTCCATGATTCATAACCATGCCTCTCTTGGGGGCTATGCATATTTATTACCACTTTTCTTGCTTGAAGTAAAAAGAAACAAAGGATTAATTTAGCCAGGATTGTAGTCTTTTGACAGTACAATGAACACAGGTCTCTGTGTGGATTCAGTTTTCCAATTTTTCCAGTTTCAATCATTCCAGAAGACTATAATGAAAGACTAATATAAGTGAATCTTTACCTTCATTCTCTTTATCAATTGACCTTTTTTTAAACAAAAGCATTAAAACCAGATCCTTAATCTGATCTGTACCATAGTGTTATTTAAATTTGTTATTATTTAAACGTTATTCTACTTCAACCCCGAATGCTTAGGTTCTCTAATCAATTAGAATCTCAGCACTGCAAATCTCCACATTTCTGGAACCTATACTTTATCTTTTTATCATGCTGGCTAAGTAGCCCATTTCTTCCTCCTTCCCTCCCTTCCTTTCTTCCTTCCTCCCTTCCTTCTACCCTTCTTCTTTCTCTCTTTCTTTCTTTCTCTCCCTCTTTCATTCTAATTCCAGTATAATTAGCATACAGCATATGGTAGTTCAGGTGTATCAGATAGTCACTCAACAATTCTATACATTACTCAGTGCTTATCATGGTAAGTGTACCCTTCATCCCCTTCACCTACTTTTTCCATTCCACCACTCACCTTCCCTCTTGGAACCATTAGTTTATCCTCTACAGCTAAGTCTTTTGTTTGTCTTTTTTTTTTCCCCCTCTTTTCACTTGTTTTATTTCTTAAATTCCACATCTGAGTGAATAGGGTATTTATCTTTCTCTGACTGACTTATTTCACTTAGCATAATAGATTCTGATCCATGCTCATTTCTTTCTTATAACACCTGACAAACACAGGCAGTTAGAACTAGTACATACTAGGGGTGCCTGGATCGCTCAGTCAGGTAAGCGGCCGACTCTTGGTTTCAGCTCAGATCAAGATCTCTGGTTCTGGGACTGAGCCCTGCATCAGTTTCCATTCTCAGAGGGCAGTCTTCTTGAAAGTCTCCCTCCCTTTTCCTCTGTCCCTCCCCCCAATTTTACACACACACTCTCTCTAAAATAAATAAATAAATCTTTAAAACAAGAAATAACACAAACTAATAACACTTTGTTTCCCACCTCCTCTCCTATAGCAACAAGTTCTTTAGTCACAAAAGCTCCCTTTCCTATAGTTTCAAATGATAGTTTAACCAAATCATAAATGCATAACAATGATTACCTTCCTTTGAACCTCTGATACTAGTTTCTTTGCTATCTACTCCCAGCTGCTAAGGTGATAAATAACATAGTCTATATTTTTGTCCAGAAACTACTTTCCTTGCAGTATCAACTTTGGTAGTACATAGTAACATAGATGGGGTGTCAACTGTTGTTACTATCCCAAACACATATCCTTGGGTGGAACCCCTCTTTGACCACTCCTGAAACTCTTGTGACCTCTTCGGTTTCTTCATCAATCCTATTTCTCCTCTTACTCTACATCCTTTTGTATACATACATACGTGATTTTTTTTAAAGTGAGCACTATGATTTTTGTCAGAATAGCTATTACTCTCATGATTCACTTCCCCTTCCAATTTACCCCAACCCCCTTCTCTCTAACTCCCCATGTCCTCTATGCTTTCTGTTATGCTCCACAAATAAGTGATACCATATGATAATTGACTCTCTCTGCTTGACTTATTTCACTCAGCATAATCTTTTCCAGTCCCGTCCATGTTGCTACAAAAGTTGGGTATTCGTCCTTTCTGATGGAGGCACAATACTCCATAGTGTATATGGACTACATCTTCCTTATCCATTCGTCCATTGAAGGGCATCTTGGTTCTTTCCACAGTTTGGCAACTGTGGCCATTGCTGCTATAAACATTGGGGTACAGATGGCCCTTCTTTTCACGACATCTGTATCTTTGGGGTAAATACCCAGGAGTGCAATGGCAGAGTCATAGGGAAGTTCTATTTTTAATTTCTTGAGGAAAAACAATCTGAGGGGTTTGAAGTGGCGGGGGAGTGGGAGGTCGGGGTACCAGGTGGTGGGTATTATAGAGGGCACGGATTGCATGGAGCACTGGGTGTAGTGAAAAAATAATGATACTGTTATGCTGAAAATAAATAAATGGAAAAAAAAAGAATAGCTATTACTATCAACCCATTTTATAGATGAAAATCTAAGGCACAGTGTTATTAAATTAGTAGCCAAAAGTTACACAGACAATAAAGAGTGACTCTTCACAGAAGCTAGTCATTATAGTAACACTATTAATTAATTTAATTTTCACAACTCTGGGCTTAGGTGTTTTTTATGTTAAATGTAGTTATTTTACAGATAATGACTCTCAGTTCCAGCTAAGCATCAAAAACAGAATTTAAACCATAAAACTCCTCGAAGAAAACATAGACAGTAACTTCTTTGACATTGGCTGTAGAAATACATATATATTTAGATATCTCTCCTCAGGCAAAGGAAACGAAAGCAAGAATAAACTACTGGGACTATATAAAAATAAAACGCTTTTGTACAGTGAAGAAAACCATCAAGAAAACAAAAAAGCAACCTACTGAATGAGAAATGATATTTGCAAATGATGTATACAATAAGGAATAAATACCCAAAATGTACAATGAACTTATACAACTCAAAACCAAAAACACAAATAATCTGATTAAAATTGTGCTAAGGGCCCGAATAGACATTTTTCCAAAGAAGACACACAGATAGCTGATAGGCACATGAAAAATTGCTAAACATTACTAATCATCAGGAATATGCAAATTAAAACCACAATGAGATGTCACCCTACACCTGTCAGAATGGTTGGAATCATAAACATAAGAAACGAGAAGAGTTGGCAAGGGTGTGAAGAAAAAGGAAACCTCATACACCGTTGGTGGGAATGCAAATTGGTGCAGCAACTATGGAAAACAGTATGGAGTTTCCTCAAGAAATGAAAAAAAGGATTACCATATGATTCAGTAAACTTACCAGTGGATATTTACCTAGAGAAAACAAAAATACTAATTTGAAAAGATACGTGCACTCCTATGCTTAGTGCAGAATTATTTACAATAGTCAGGATATGGAAGCAAACCAAGACTCCATCCACAGATGAATGGATAAAGAAGGAGCAATAAGCAACACACACACACAGGAATATTATTCAGCCACAAAAAAGAATGAAATCTTGACATTTGCAACAATATAAAGGACATAGAGACTATAATGCTAAGTGAAATAAGTCAATCAGAGAAAGACAAATATATGATTTCACTCATGTGGAATTTAAGAAAGAAATCAAATTAATAAACAAAGGATAAAAAGACAAAAATTAGACTGATATATCGAGAGGGAAGCTGGGTAGAGGCATGGCAAGATACATAAAAGGGATTAAGAGTATACGTAAGGTGATGAGCACTGAGAAATGTATGGAATTGTTGAGTCATTGTATTGTACATATGAAACTAATCTAAGAGTGTATGTTAATTATACTTTAATAATCATAATAAACACTGATAGTACCTTGCTTCTTTTCACTATAGAATAAACCTTAAATTTCAGTTAATGGAAGTGTATAGTCACCCTCAACTGAGGTGGGGAAGGCTATTGTTGGAACAGGTTTCATGAAAAAAGTATCAGTTTAGGACATGAAATGTGTATAAGACATCAAAATGGAGCTCTCAAGTCAGCGTTTTGATATTTAGTCATTATGATACGGATTTTATTGAGATCTATGTAAACAAAATTACACCACCAAGAAAATGAGCACTGAGAAGGAATGAATGGTGAAGTAGGAAGAAAACCAAGAGATTGGCATCCTGGAAGACAAGGGGAGTAAGTGTAACAAAGAGATGGCTTAACTAACTTTTTCAAATACCGCTAGTAGGTCAAGTAATATATAATATGTAATTTTATAATATAGTAATATATGAGATACACTGTATCCTAGATATGTATATATTCAGAATTTAAGCTTGAATTTATAAAGTGCCTGTGATAGAAGTT
Organism: Mustela putorius furo; assembly: GCF_011764305.1. Lineage (NCBI taxonomy): Eukaryota > Metazoa > Chordata > Mammalia > Carnivora > Mustelidae > Mustela > Mustela putorius. Next base: position 6,054,734 of record NW_025421305.1, read on the forward strand.
TTGGTAAACCCAGGCATTCTTAAGCTTGATGAAGTGGGCAGCAGAGAGAATTAGATAAAAGGACGTGGAGGTGGGGAGTGTAAATGAGTATTTTGAGGTGGGATTTTGATGCCAAAAAAGGAACAAAGAAAGGATGTGGTAGCTGCTAGGTGAAAGCAGATCACCTTTTTAAGGTGTCTAAGGTGATTAATATGTCACCTTTTTAAGAAGGGTGACATATATAAAAGATGGCAGCTTCATCCTGATGGTAATAGTTCTTTTAACAAAGCAATGATGATGTGAACAAAGTAGTGATTAGGAAGGAACTGAGGGGTAGGTGTTAGGACCCAGAATCCTATACCACAGTGAGGATACTGCCTTTAGATAGAAGCTTGGACATTTCATCAACAGTAAAAGAGAAAGAGCAGAATGAGTCTGTAATACTGAAAGCCAGTATGTTTGGTAGCCAGCATCAGTGGATGTTCCCTCCTGATAATTTTTTACTTCTCAAGAAAATAGAAATTAATACTTTTAGCTGAAATTAAGGTAAGGAAGGAATTTAGTGAGTGAATGGGAATTTATGAATGAGGTTATGATATGAAATAAGTAACTCATTTTATTTTTAATTCTTATGTATGTGTTTAGATCATGAACAGTATATCTACTAATTTTATATCCTCAGCATATCCAAATATCTAGGACATGTCAAACTAATGTAATAATAATAGCAACATGAAAATAACAATAGGTTACATTTCTTAGGTACTTATTTTTTGCTAGGCACGGATCTGAGTGCTACCTGTGAATAAACTAATTCAATCTTCACCCAAAAATCTGAGTTAAGGAACATAACATCCCATTGTACAGATGAAGAAATCAAGATGTTAAGAATGATCTCTTACCTAAAATTACACATTTAAAGAAAGAAACTGGTAAAAGAAAAAAAAAAGAAAAAAGAAACTGTCTCGAATACGAACACATTTCATTAGGACTCTGGGAAGAATGAGAAATTTCAGAAGTCAATGTTGAAATATCAGGCACCTTGGTAAGTTGGGATGTGATATTTTGCAACAAGATTTAAGGATACCAATGCCACTCACATCACCCTATAAGTGGCCGCATAACTAAGCTCCTCTTAAGGATATTTCTGTATCTGTAAACAAGCACCAGGGTCAGTGTGGTCAGATGTCCCTCATAAAACAAACTTTTCAAATGTTGCCTGAAACCACCCAACAAAGAAAAACTAGGTGTGTTCTTGGAGCTTAGGTTGTGCATCTTAGTGCCTTTGATACCTCCAGCAACTTGCAAACAGTAGGAACTTGTTGTTGATACTGATTATAAGGATGATGATGTTGTGGTTTTTAAAATTCACACCTCTATGTGCAGATAGCAATCACCCCGAAAGACTGATTGTTAATGTTCAAACTGCCTTTTGTGCAAAGCTGACAAATTTTCGACCAAATTGCTGTTGGCTATGTTTTCAGAAAGGTAGATCTTAATAATGACATTTAATTTTTCTTTTTTGAGCAAATGAATGAGTTTCAAGACTGTTTCTACAAAGACAGAGCACTATATAAATTCCACATGAAAGCAAGCCCTAATTTAAAAAATAATACCCTAATGATGCCTAATTACTTCCTTGAGAATAAGCAGCAACCTAATTAGTCACCTTTATCTTCATATGCACCTGGAATTGCTATTGTGAATAAAGCATACAAAGCACAGTCCGTTTTAAAAACAATACTCTGCAGTGGAGGAAACTGAGAAGGTTGGGTTAGGTAGGCAAGGTAATTTATGACAAATCATTACATTTTTAATGGTATTTGATCCATTTTTTAGGGAATTGATAAAATAATTAACAGAGTTGGGAAAACTTTCCATTACAAGTTATATAGAATTATTTAAGAGCTAAACATAAAGCATTTCCTATAAAGTTAGATAAAATGCAGTTTAAGGAGACAGTGTGTCTGTCTATGTCAGACGCTTCTTTGCCATAGCAAATGGCAACTATTAACTCCAAACTTTGAGATTTTATCCAGAAAGAACTTGGAAATCTTTTCTCAGTTAGATAATGTCTTCTCAGAAATGGGCTGTGGACAGGATAGATTAACCAAGCTGACAACCCCTCAAATGAGTTTCTGGAGGTGAGCCTTTGCAGACAGAAAGGAAAATAAAAGTTTCCATATCTTTACCACTGCCACAGTGAATGGCTCAGAAATCAGTTTGTACCATCTTCTATAAAATTCAAAGTGAGAAAGGTAAGGCATATTCTCTCTTTGGTCACTGCAGAAGAGTTAGTCTTCACCTTTATTATTAAAACTGTAAATCTTTAGGGATATTCAAAGGGGTCATTCTACCCAAGTGGAAACAATTGTACTTTCCAGTAAATTATAAATAAATTACCATGGGATGTAGAAGCAATCTTTCTGATTCCTATTGGACATTTCTGAGCAGTTACTTTTTATACTATTGGGTTTTTCTCAATAGTTGCTTTCAGAGATATGTAGTTACCAATTGCCTTTTAACAGATTACCGCAAATTTAGCAATTTAAAAACAACATGCATTTATTAACAACCAGTGGCTGTGCATCAGGAGTTTGAGAATTGCTTAGCTGGTTCCTGTCCTTAGAGTCTCATAGGCTGTAGTCAAAGTGATCTAAGGTTGGGTTCTCATCTGTAGGCTCCACTAGGAAAGGATCTGCTTAAAAGCAACTTCTGGTTGTTGGGTAGAATTCATTGCCTTGTAGTTGCAAGACTGATAGCATTATTTTTTGCTGATTGGAAGCAGAAGAGTACCCTCAGCCCTTAGAGGATGTCCAGAATTTCTAGAGACCACCCATAGTTAAGTTCCTTGCCATGTGGAATTCCCCAGCCTGACCACAAACTTCATTAAGGCCACACGGAGAGTCTCTAGACAAGTGAGTAGAAAGACATAATCTTATATAAAATAGAATGATCAAGGGAGTGACCTTCCATCACCCTAGCTATATTTACTTAGCAACATGTCCCTGGTCCTCACTCACTTAAGGGAAGGGGGATAAACGTGGCCATGAAGACCAGATAGCAAGGATCTTGGGAGGGGGCCCTAGAAACGGTCCTGTCTTGTCAATTATTTATCATGGGGTCACTTTTCTTCCCCTCTGTTCTAGCAAATGAATTTTTGTAAAATTTTAACTACCACTAAGGAACTGTTGAGACTTTTATTTATTCTTTAACCAGCCTGCATACTTAAATATTCAGTTTTCTGGAATGACTCAAGCTCTATTGTCTTCCAGTCTCCTGCCTTTTTCACCAGGACAAAGAGCACATTATCAATTCAAAAGAAAAACAACAACAACAAAAATAAAATAAATAAGTAAATAAATAAAACAGATCATAGCTCTTGGCAGGCTCTTAACAGCCCTGAATAGTCAAGACAAGTAAGAGTTCAAGAGGCCCTGTCATAGGCATAGCACTTAGACTTGAGCCCGTCTCTTAATGATGATGATGATCACACTGTTCTTTTTTCCTTATTTTCCTTTTAGTGTAACCTCTGCTAACCACAATTCAATTCTTTAGACTGCTGAATCTCCCCTTCCCTTTAGTAACTGGAGGGAGAAAAACTTCTTTAAGTTGATCCTTGGACTGGATCAGCTATTCAAGGAAAAGCTTTAGCATAAAGAATTTGCCCAAACGTCTGGATCCCTACCCCCTTTTATTTTCAACTAGTAAACTTAGCTTTAAAAAAATTTTGATGTTCACATTTTTAGGCCTGCCACTGCACCCAGTATCTAGGGATGGCCTGCTAAAAAGAAAAAAAAAAAAAAAATTCTCTCCAAACAAATGACTGGAAAACTATTTGGTAAACGATAGCTTTAAACACATACAAAATACTATTATTTTCTGATTATTAAGAAAATTATTTTGACATCTAGGATAAAACATATCAGCATATTATCCCAATTTCTATGATGATCACTTATAGCAAGAATTGCTTACTGGTCTATTCTTAGATATATGTCTTCAGGCCATATTCTATGCCTCTAAGCAGCACCACACTTCATTCTGGGGCGGGGGGGGGGGGGAATCATCCAGTCTTCTCTGAGAAAAAGGTTCCTCTCTGTCTTTATTCACAGCATATGTTTTTGGCTCTTCAACAGTTGGATACTGACTTCATACTCACTGCTGTAGACATTCTCCTCCTCCCCTTCCAACTTGTGCATGTTCTCTAAGCACGTATTGGCTACACTTGAAGCATCCATTTTCTGATTTTAAAAGCTGATTTTAGTCCATCGTATCATTTCTTCTCACTCTGACCTTCTAATATAATAGCTAGGTGAATTTCCTCTAGTGATTATATAATTCTCACCTTGAATTTCATCTTAATTTAGAGACTCTCTATTTAACACCAATACCCTTAAATAATTGTAAGCAGAGTCTTTTCAAAGACTAGTCTTTCCGTATATAATAATATATTTTAAAAATATTATTACTTTAGCTTATAGGTGAAATAGCTCCAACTCTATATGCAGAACACATACAATTATCACATCCACAGTTCACTATAAAATCAAGTTCATCAGCTCCTTTGGCAGTAATTTTATTTCCCTTTGGTATATGACACATGAACCTATGTGCCAACTTAAAGTCAATAAGCTGAAAACACACAGTTTGGTATCCTTTTCTTTATTGTTCTCCTAATAATACTGACCTTATCAAGTGGACCAGCTTCTCTGGACCTTATGAACTCTCCACCAAAGAACTTCATTGGCACTCTGCAACTTATCTTCCGTCCTTACACTTGGGTCATGTTTCCAGGACTTTTATGTCCTATATTTTGGGTGACATTGGTTCCTGGCTCCAAATTTTGCTGAGATTTACTTTTAGTAATTAGTAATTCATCCATTGAAAATGCATAAGTTAGGGTGGGGTAATGGGTGAAATAGGTGACGGGGATTAAGGAGTGCACTTGCTTTGACAACCACTGGGTTATGTATGGAACTGTTAAATCACGATCTTATACCCCAAAAGCTAATATAACACTGTATATTAACTATATTGCAATTAAAGTAAAATTTTAAAAATGTACAAATTGTGTGAAAACTTTGCTGAAGCTGCCATGTTGCATAACTCCATGGCACATATATATTATTGGAATTAGTCCCTATAGAGTTATACAATGTGGTGGTCCTTCCTGAGCAGTATCTAGAATATAACTAAGTATTAAATGGAGGCTTGAGTACATTTTTTTTTTTTCTGCATATAGCCTGGCTCAACTAACTAGCCCATCTTTTCCAATTGTTAGTCATCCCTTCAGCTGGACTAGTAAGGTGAAATTTGATTTAATATTTCTATCCATAGATTTTTAAAAATATATTAATTAATATATGAAGTGATCTAGTTATAAATTATTACATGAAATTAAGAGCATTGAGGGTTAATTACTTGTAGAATCTGGATGCATACATGGTGGCAGAGAAGATTAAAGTCTATGCCTTCTTTCATGTTTTCTTAGTCTCAAAAATACATGGGAGGCTAAATCTAAAATTGCTGGACTCCATTAACCTTATTTCTGAAATGAATAGCTCTTCAAAAAGAGAAAAAAATGTTGGCTACTATGTGAATCTTGGGTAGTATCTGGTCTCCCTGGAAATAGATTTGGGTCCTGTTATGATCTAATTGGCCACAGATCTATGCAGAATTTTATCTTGTGTAAAGAAAAGAAAAGAAAACAGAAAAGAAAAGAAGAAAGGGAAAGAAAAGGAGGAAGGGGAAGAAAGAAATAGAAAAGACATGCTCAGTCCTGAAAAGATACCTTAAAACGTCTGAGGTCCTATCAATGTAGGCAAGAATTATAATAATAATCTATGCTGGTATAATTTTACATTTCATTTATCAGCCTTTCTATCTAGGTTTATAATCTCCAGTAAATCAAGTGGGCATCAGTACGTCTTCTATTGAACTGTGAGTACTGTCTAAAAATCATAATGGTGATACATTTTAGCATGCTTTGATAAATAATTATTAAAATGTGATTTCCTGATTTCTAGAACAATGTTTCTCTAATTAATTTTGTTCCAGATTAAAAATAAGAAAAGCATAGTCAGTTCAAGAATGTGACCAGGAGGGACGCCTGGGTGGCTCAGTTGGTTAAGCAGCTGCCTTCGGCTCAGGTCGTGATCCCAGTGTCCTGGGATCGAGTCCCACATCTGGCTCGTTGCTCTGCAGGGAGCCTGCTTCTCCCTCTGCCTCTGCTGCCACTCTGTCTGCCTGTGCTCGCTTGCTCGTGCTCTCTCCCTCTCTTTCTCTGGCAAATAAATAAATAAAATCTTGCTTTTTGAGTCAAGGTACATTTTCCTCTCACTTTCAGTTTCTATGAGTAAGAATGTATCCCTAAATTGATTTTAGGCCAGTCTCTTCACCCTTTTCTTATGTGGCCAAGGAAGAGATAAATTGACTTCTCAAACTAGCAAATTTGGAAAACCATAACTTAGAAATCAAAGCTGACCTCCATCCTGCTCATTGCTCTTAGGTATTAGCTGCTCTCCAGCTGCACATTTTCTGCTTAGGCTACAAAGTTATGCAAGGGCCTCACAACAGTGCCCTAGGGGTTCGAAGTAAGGGAGAGTAGAAAAAATGAGGCTAGGCATCCTGTCATCTTCTGGACTTTAAAGTGAGTATTTTTAGTATTTTATAATTAAATTTGTTACTTGTAGATCTTTGGTAGATATGTACCCTGCAAGTAATTCCTTGTTAAGAGGTATTTTTTAATAATAAAATAATGCTGAATTTCATCAAGTGATTTTCTGCATCTAATGATCATCCTTCTTTTCATTTTTCAAAGTATGTTATGTTAAACTGCATGCATACATTTTTTTAATTGTACTTATTTTAAAACCTACATCATGTACTCAGAGTACTCCCAAATGTGTCATATTTTGTTTTCTGATATTGAATTGTTAATTTTCATTATTTTAGAATTTTCCAATTTATATTTGTAAGATTGTTTCTTTTTTTCCTTCTACATTTGATTGTTGTTTAGAATTGTGTATTCCTTTGACAGTACATTGTAAGTCACTCACAAATTTAAATCTGGATCAAAATTTATCCTGTGTAAAATTATAAATTAGTGATTTTATTACTTGAATGGATCTCAAATGCTTCATGGCTCCTGTTTCTTTTTGAAACAACATTATAAATGTAAATTGTTCTCATGATTGTATCCTTGTGTTCTAAACTATTAACATTTACTCATATATATTGTTACTCATATTCTTCTTTTATTTCTCCTCTTGTTCATTTCTTGATTTGGGTGCTTAGCTCATTCACATTAATTTTTCTATTATAAATGGAACATTTAAAGCTATATATATTTCCTTTTTATTTCTTCTTTAGCTTTGTCTTAAGTATTTGATAAGTTTTTCTTATTATTCTTTTCTTTTTTTTTTTTTACGATTTTATTTATTTATTTATTTATATGATAGATCACAAGCAGACAGAGAGGCAGGCTCCCCACTGAGCAGCCCAATGCGGGGCTCGATCCCAGAACCCTGGGATCATGACCCGAGCTGAAGGCAGAGGCTTTAACCCACTGAACCACCCAGGTGCCCCTTAATATTCATTTCTAAATATGCTATATTTCCCATTAAGATTTATTCTTAGAGATAAGATATATATTAAGTTTATATATATATATAATTTATATATTTATTATAAATTTGTCTTACTGTGTCATAACAGTGAATGAGACCTTTTCATCAATATGTAAGCATTCTTTTTCTCTGATTTTAATTTATGTCTTTGTATTTATTTCTTCTCTTGATATTGCTATACCCTTTCATTTCAGTTTATATTTGCCTAACATTTTTTTCATAAATTTACTTTCAAATTTTTTGTCTAATTATATTAAATAGATTTTACCTATAAATATCTTAAAAATTGGATTATTTTTTATCAAGGCTGAAAAGGTTTGACTCTGGAAAGATTTGCCATTTTCACCATTGTGACATCTGATAATATATTTAGACTAATTTTTACCTTTATGTCTCTCAGAGTTTGTTTTTTGTGTGGTCACTATCATTCTTCTTTTTGACAAATTTTCAAAAATTCTTTTAGTAAAGTTTTTTTTTTTTAAGATTTTATTTATTCATTTAACAGACAGAGATCACAAGCAGGCAGAGAGGCAGGCAGAGAGAGGAGGAAGCAGGATCTCCACTGAGCCGAGAGCCCAAGGTGGGGCTTGATCCCAGAACCCTGGGATCATGACCCAAGCTGAAGACAAAGGCTTTAACCCACTGAGCCACCAGCCACCCCTTAGTAAAGTTTTAATTGTAGAACATTCGAAGATTTTTAAGTTTTGAAAAATATAGTTTTTTCATTCTCATTCTTTAAACAGAATTCACTTAGCATATATTTTTTGATAAGTGATAATTTTATCATAGTATTTTGAAGATCTTATTCTACTGTCAATGGCTTTTTTAAGTTTTCTTATAAATTCATCTGCCAGCATAATTCTTTGGTATAATGTGATTATGTGTTGGATACTTCTAGGAATTTCTCTTTATCATTATTGCTCTGCAATGTCATAGGCTATGATTCGAATTTATTGTGATATCTGAGGATCCATGTCTTTCATCACCCTGTCCTTATATCTAAAAGTTATATTTTTTTCATTTTTGGGTAGTCCCTTTTTCCTCTAGTTACCTTTTTATAGTTTTGCCATCATCATTCATAATTTTAAGCCTATTAAAATATTAGTTTATATCTTCTATTTAATATTTACTAATTATGTGAGTTTTGAGGATCTGATTCTCCCAATTCTCCCATTTGTTCATTCTGTGGCAAATGTGGTATGAAATTTTTCCAACTTCATTTGAATACTATGGTTATAAATTTTCTGAGATGTTTTTCTTCACTTTGTCTGTTCTCTATCCATAGCCCAGCTTGAAAAAGTCAAGTAACCCTCTATTCCCCTCAAGGACATTTCATTCCTTTGACTTTGTAGAGAGAATACCAGATCAGATCTTCCATCTTGCTTGTTACTTAGGTTTCATATCCTGTTACTTTCACCCATTTTAATGAAAGATCTAAGTTAGCAGATATCCCCAGAGGTCTCTGAGGACACCAGTGATTGTCTTGTTCCTGAATTCTTCAGTTTAATCCCCCTACCCCAACGATGTTCTTTATTTTTTCCCCATATCAACTATGCATTTAGTTTTTTTTTTTAAGATTTTATTTTTTTATTTGACAGACAGAGATCACAAGTAGGCAGAGGCAGACAGAGAGAGAAAGGGGGGAAGCAGGCTCCCCACTGAGCAGAGAGCCTGATGCACAGCTTGATCCCAGGACCCTGGGATCAGGACCTGAGCCGAAGGTAGAGGCTTTAACCCACTGAGCCACCCAGGTGCCCCTTTAGTTTTTATTTTATATTTTTATTCATAATATTATGTATCCTATACCTGGAGAGTTCACTTGGAAAATAATTTGCTAAGTTATTAGAAAGGAATTACCCAATAATGTTTAATATTAAAATAGATGAAGACCTTTTTTCTCTAGTAATCTCATATGTAGAGTATCTAGATCAATTTTGTGTAGGACTTAGGGTAATTAAGAAAATATATAAAGAAAAAAAAGAAAACCTGGATGAATAACCACAATTTCAGGTTTAATGATATGGAATTGCCCTTTCTGAGTTCCTAAAGAGTTGAGTTTTAACATTTTCATATATTTCATATATATATATATATATATATATAGGATGTATTTAAATTAAATACATCCTATATATATATATATGCAATAGAATTAAATCATTTGGGTTAAGAGAGGGCTAAAATAATTAGCCAATTACTCATTTCAATATATTAAAAATTACACAAATATATTAATGTGATCTAATGACAACACATGTTTTTTTTAGCCTGTTTCATTTTTTTCCTGGTGCCTCTCCTTCCAGCACTCATACCATAGGAAACCAATATTGAACACTTAGTCATACTTCCATATTTTTCTCTGTGCTCACAGAATGTACACAGATGTATATATACAAACATATGTGTGCATGTATATATACATAATTTTCTGCATTTTATCATTTAATACTCATAAATTACTATACATCTATGAAAGTCACCAAGATAGATTCAATTCTTTATTGTGGCAGCCTAATCCACCATAGCCTTAAAATAACACATTGTGTTCAATTATTGTATTAATCATGGCACTCCTTGATAGGATATTGTATTCCAGCATAATTTTGTTTAAGACAACCACCATTATATACTTATTTAAGAGAGATTAGCATAAATCCGTTTTTGGATAGCCCTAAATAGTTATCAAAACTATTTGTCTCAAGGTCTGAGTTTTTGAAGATAAAATTCCCATTACTTATTGCCATTTAAAAATTTGGCTACACATGGAAAAAAACCTGTATTCATCAACAGATAAATTGTAGAAAAGTTATGATACACATGCACACACACAGAGAGGAATATTCAGACATTAAAAAGGAAACCCCACCATTTGTGACAACATGGATGGGTCTTGAGGGCATTATGTTAAGTGACAGAAGTCAGACAGAGAAAGCTAAATATCATATGATCTCACCATATGTGAAATCCAAAACAAATACAAATAACAAAAACCCACATAGAAAAAATGATTAGCTTTGTGGTTCTAAGAGGCAAGGGGTGGGGAATAGTGATTTGGATGACTATGCAAACTTCCAGTTATAAGATAAATAAATACAAAGAAGGTGATGTACAACATTATGACTACAGTTAATTTTAACACTGTTATATGGTATATTGAAAGTTGTCAAGAGAGTAGAACCTAAGACTTCTTATCACAAGGAAAAAAGAAACTTTTTTCTTTTTCTTTTTCTTTCTTTTTTGTATCTACATGAGATGATGGATATTAACTAAACTTATTTTGATAATAACTTCACAATATGAGTTAAATCATTATGCTGTACATCTTAGACTTACACAGTTCTGTAAGTCATTTATATTTCAATAAGCCTGGAAAAAGTAAAAGTTAAAAAAAAATAAATAAATGTGTGGCTCAAGATTGTGTCTTCTATAGCTTCTGAAGCAAGAAGAGACAACTTACTCTTCGTTTTTCTAATGAAAGATTACATAGATTTATGACTTCTTGAGATTGCTACTTAGGGAATTTTCAATATCAGAGAGTTCCAAAATTGTTTGAACAAATAAATCTTTTTTTTTTTTTTAATCAGACTATGTTCTTTGGGGTATAATCTTTGTAAGTTTGAAATGTGGTTTAATCTCTGTGACAATCTACTAATTGGTATACAATATAAAAATTGGTGGTTTGTGTGTGATTAAAAAAATCTGTTAGCTTTATTGAAGCACAATTGATGTGCAATTAATTACACAAGTTTATAATATATAATAATATCAAAATTTTGACATATGTATGCACTTGTAAAACATCACCATAATCAAAATAGTGAATGAATTTTTTACATCTCCAAATTTTCTCATAATCCCAATGTAACTCCTCTATCTTTTCTTTTTGACACACTGTCTCTCCTCTCACCCAGGCAACTGCTGATTTACTTTGGATCAGTATAGATTAATATATATAATTATGGATTGCAAAAATAAATATTAAAATATATACTTTTTGTCAAGATTCTTTAACTTATAATGAATTTGAGGTTCATTTATGTTGTTGCATTCATCAGCAGTTCATTCCTTTTTATAGCTGAGTAATGTGCCATTGTGTGAATATATCACAATGTACTTATTACTTTTACTTTTTCATTGTTATTTGGATTGTTCCCAGGTTGGTGATATTGCAAATAAAATAACTATAAATGTTTGTATATGTGTCTTGATACGAATAAGTTTTCATTTGTCTTGCATGAATACCTAGAAAGGGATTGGCAAGGCCATATGGCTAGACATTCCCATTGGCAATTTGTGAGAACTTAAAAGTTTTACCATATCCTCACCAGTACTCAGTATGGTCAATGTTTTTATTTTGGCCATTCTAATAGTTTTGTGTACCAAAACAATGGTTTTGATTTGCATTTCTCTAATGATTAATGATGTTGAGTCTTTTTATGTCTTCACATGAAAAATAAAATATCTTTGGTGAAGCGTCTAAAGAACTTTGGTCCACTTTTTTATTAGGTTGTTTGTTTTCTTAATATTGAGCTGTAAGAGTACTATACATATTCTAAGTTTAAATCTGTAATCAGATATGTAATTTGCAGATATTTCCTCTCTGTCAAGGTTTGTCTTTTCCTATCTTAGCAGTCTTGACTAATTTTGATGAGATCAAATTAATGGATATTTGTTTTTTATGGAGTTGGCTTTGGGTATATGGATATCTAAAAATAATTGCATTACGAAAGTCAAAAAAGTTCTCTCCTAAGTTTTCTTGTAGAAGTTTTACAGTTTTATGAAACACATTTAAGCTTAAGATCAATTTTGAATTAATATTTTTATGTGGAGCAAGGCATGGATAGTGCATTTTGTGCACATAGAAAACCAATTGTTCTAGCAAATATGTTGAAATAAGTTCGTTTCTTCACTGAATTGCCTTTGCATCTTTGCTAAAAATCAATTGAATATATACAAGTGGGACTTTATCCAGTCTCTCTATTCCATTGATCCTTTTTCTATCTTGACATGAATATGATACAGGCATGATTACTGCAGCTGTATAATAAGTCTTAATGCTAGCTGTAAAAGTTTTTCAACTTTGTTCTTCTTTTTCCAAAGTTGATTTTACTATTCTAGGTACTCTGCATTTATATATGAACTTTAAAATCATCTTGTCAATTTCTAACAAAGCAAAACCTGTAGAGATTTTGATAGGGATCACATAGAATTTATAGATCAATTTAGGGAGAATTGTCATCTTAGCAATATTGAACCTTCTAATCCATAAAAACCGTATAACTTTCCACTTATTCGGGGCTTCTTAAATGTTTCTCAGTGATGATTTGAGCATACAAGCCTTGCAAATCTTTAGTCAAATTTATCCCTAGTATTTAATATTTTTGATGATCCTGAATTTTAATTTCAATTTCTTTATTTTATTGTTTGTGAAGAGAAATACAGTTGATATTTTAATAATGAACTAGCATCCTGCAAATGTGCTGAAATACCTTATTAGTTCTGGATTTTGTTTTTGTTTTTTGTTTTGGGGGGTATTTATTTGTTTATTTTTGTATTCAACAGGTTTTTTTACTTAGATGCTTCCTAATCCTAGATGGTTTGGCTTCTCCAGACTCCCATTGATACCTGCTGAGCTCAGGAAGATCACTAACTAGCTTTTGCCTTTCTTTTCCCTCTCTGTGTTGTTTCTGGAATATTTTTCCACTTAGTAAGTTGTGGCAAGAGTAAGCTTTCTTGTTTTATTTCTCCCAGAAAATACTGCTCTTTTTGCCTAATAACCAGTCATCTTGAGAATTGTTGTGTCATATATTTTGTCAATTTCTTAGTTCTTAGTTGTTTGAAGAGGAATGATAAATCGATACCTGTTATTCCAATTTGGCCAGAAGCAGAGGTAGGTATAGTATGTTTTAATCTATATACATGTTCACCTTTGGTCCTCAATCTTCAAAAATAAAAGAAGATTCACATACCATATCACTCACTCTTTTAAAGTCTATACTTGAATGGAATTTAGTATATTCACATCATTGTGCAACAATATCTAATTCCAGGACATTTTCATCATATGAAAAAGAAACTCTGGCAACCACTGTCTCTTTGGAATTTTTACACTGGATACTTCATATACATGCAATCATGAAATATGTGGCTTTCCTATCTGATTTCTGTCAGTAAGCATAATATTTCAACTTGCACCAATGCTATGGGACAAATCAGTAATATATATATATATTTTTTAAAGTATTTGCTCTTTTTTTTTTTAAGATTTTATTTATTTATTTGACAGACAGAGATCACAAGTAGACAGAGAGGCAGGCTGAAAGAGAGAGAGGAAGAAGCAGGAACCCTGCCCAGCAGAGAGTCCGATGTGGGGCTCGATCCCAGGACCCTGGGATCATGACCTGAGCCGAAGGCAGCGGCTTAACCCACTGAGCCACCCAGGTGCCCCAAATCAGTAATATATTGTTATGGTTAATAAATATTGTATTATATGGATATACCACATTTTACTTAGCCTTCAATCAACTGATGGTTTTTTGGGTTATTTGTACTTTTTGATTATTATAAATAATGCTATTATTAATATTCATGTACATAGTTTTTATAGACATATATTTTCAATGATTTTGAATAGACACCTAGAAATACAATTGCCAGATCACATGTTTAATTTGGGAGAAACTGTATAACTATTTCCAGAGTGACTTTTTGTTCCTTCTGTACTTTAACCTGGAAACTTCTTCTACTCAGTAAACTGGCTAAATTCTGTAGCACCCGTAAACATAAGGTTTATATGACTATATACAGATGGCACCCCTGAGTGAGTAGATATGGTGAATGAAAAATAGCAGCACTAAATAAATTTCAAACTCTTGTAAAAATAAAAATGATAACCTTCTTTCATTACATAGCTGACAAACTCTAGGGTCACAGTGCTTTCCCTCAGTACTCATATGAAACAAAACAATGTGAATACCTAGGCTGATGAATTTAGTCTATAATAATATTCTCTAGAGACAAAGAAACTAATAAAAGTCTTCCTGGTAACAACTTCTTTGTGAAGTACATGAAAGCTTATCTGGGCAGAATTAAAAGTGGACCTCAAGTTAAAAGAGTACATTTTAATATTCTTGCAATAAACAGATAAGTAAGAAAGTGAATAAATAAATAAATAAATGATAACTATGTGAGGTGATATGTTGATTAGCTTTACTATGGTATTCATTTCAGGTGCTACATGTATCGAGGTATCACATTGTTTCTTTGACAACACACAGACTAAAATTGCAACAATACAGAGATCAATGTGGCCCCTACTCAAGGATGACATGCAAATATGTAAAAGATTACATATTTTTAAAAAAGAACAAAATATCATGTTGTAAATCTTAAATTTACATAATTTATTTTTATTTGTCAATTATACCTCAGAAAATCTGGACAAAAAAGATGAAACTAAAACCTCTTGTTGCAAGAAATCCAGACTTTGAAAATGCCTAGGTTAGCTTTTAAAAAGGAAATGGTATTGGCTTAATTATGATTGAAAAAATTAGTGATTACAGTTAGTTGAAAAACATTTAGTAAAGTAAAGGAATCATGCATCTTTTTTTCTGACAATGAATAGGGAAGGTAAGAAAAAGAGTGCTGAAGAGTGATTGTAAAACATAGATGACTTCCCTAATCAGTCCATCCATAGTGCTCTATATTGATCAGTCCAAGTGTTGAAAGTCTTCTCTTGGAGTTAATCTAAGCATAAACTATGTATTAGATTTTGTTTATACTTCAGTTGAATATCTGGAAGGACACATTCAGAAGAAAAATATTTCTGTTGTCCTACAAGAGGGGAATAAATCCATGTTATATTGTTGAAATAGAATGTGTGAAGTCAGTGAATTCAGAGGAAGAAATCATAAGGATTTGTTCAAAGAAATTGAAAAAATAAGGATGAGAAATTTTCAGAGTTTTAACGAATGAGGTGATCTAAGAATCTAGTAAGAATTTATTCAAGCAAAGTTGGGGCACCTGGGTGGCTCAGTGGGTTGGGCTGCTGCCTTCAGCTCCGGTCATGATCTCAGGGTCCTGGGATCGAGCCCCGCATCGGGCTCTCTGCTCCGCAGGGAGCCTGATTCCCTCTCTCTCTCTCTCTCTCTCTCTCTCTCTGCCTGCCTCTCTGCCTACTTGTGATCTCTGTCTGTCAAATAAATAAATAAAATCTTAAAAAAAGAAAAGAATTTATTCAAGCAGAGTTAAAATCTCAGTAAAAGCTGAAACTGCACTTGTCCATTCCCTCTTGGCTCAGGAGTACCCATCCCCACTTTATGGTAAAGCATTATAATAAAACAACCCATGTGCAATGTTAAAAAAAATGTATTAATTACAGGGGCACTGGATCAGTTTGGATAACTCCACATTTAGGGAGAATTGGGGGAAGAAATTGGGAGGGGGTTGTGATATAGAAAATAAATAATGCCTTGAGGAAAATAAATTAAATGTTTATGTAAAAGTTTAACATCGTTTTACAATGTTAAAGGGAATTTTTGTGTATGGTGTTTATCTACTTACTCCAGTCTGAATCTATGTAAGTATAAATCATGTGATTGTGTGTCCACATTATAATCACTTGTTGGTATTTCATCACCTTCTGAAGGCATCTTTGAATTTGGAAAAGATGGAAGCTCATGTCAACAGTACATACTATTTTGCATTGAAAATCTCCATATATCAAATCATAACTATCATGACATAAATTCCTTGAATACACCATATTTTGTACAACTGCTTAATGTTGCATAAGGCTGTACACATAAGTGTAAAATAAAAATTATTGAAGGATAAAGAAATAAATACATTCAATTTTAGGACACTTGAGTTCTACATGCAAAAACGGAACTTAGTAACTCAAGAAACACTAAATATATATTATTGTATTTTACAAAAAAAATTTCTTGAAAATTATGCTGTACAACTTGAATCAAAAATACATCTTCCAAGTTACCACATCAACTTAAACATATAGGTTGCTAATATTATATTCAAACCAGCTAAAACACCCATTTTCCACTTTTTCCCCAAAACACAATATGTAGAATTTTGCATATTGTAAAGAAATATAGAATTGTAAAGAAATATAGGAAATGGGAAAAAGACAATTGACAGGGGAAGTGAATGACTGACTTTCTTTACTAGATGTCTGTATAGGCAGAGAGAATTTGACACTCCTGGACAGGTGACGACATATAAAATGATGTATCAAAGTGTTAAACAAATGAGAAATGAATATATGATTCAAATTTCTCTTAAATACATGCAGTGAAAATGTTTCATTTTAATGCACTTCATTGCTTCTTATACTTCATGATTAATCAACTGTTCTTTTCCATTTTTTTCTTTCTTCCTTTCTTTTTCGTATCATTACTTTCAGCTCTATATATGAAATCCTTGCCCTAGCAATGCCTTAGAGATATCTCATAGATGGATAGGAAATTGCTAACAATGCAAGCCAACTTTAAAGGAAATAACAGAAATAGGTCATGACCATGATTGTCATAGCATATGTTGCCCAGGGCTTTATCCTGCCATCTCAAAAACCTTCTGCTAATAGGAGCAGAGCTGTCAAGCAAGGCCATCGTATCAATCTTATTTTACTTTAATGCTGCTGTTCCATGACTTCTGCTTTACAAAATATATTTCAGGGGTGATTCAGCTGTTTATGAGATTAGTGAGTGAATGTAAATGTTTGGACTGGGAATTTAGCCCTACAAATAATCCATGAAAGAGACAAGAATTAAGTTCCCAAATGATGGCAATTTTTCATAACTTTACCTCCCATGGTAAAGATGTAGTCTAAAGAATGAAAAAAGAAAAAAAAAAAAAGAAAAAATTTAAAAAAAAAACAAAAAAAACATTTCCTACACTGTTCTATAGGTTCACTTAGAATACAGATTCTACATAACTAAACTATAGTATGTCACTACATTTGAATATTGCTGATTACTGATACTCAGACTGAATAGAATCAAGAATATTATGTTAATCATGAGAATGCCTTTCTCCCTCACTAATGGTTACTCACTCACATACTCACTCACTTATATATTTGGTTTTGGTCTTCAGATCTGGTCAGTACTTTCTTACTGCTCATTACTTGGATTACAAATAAAACCTAAGCAAATAGATATTGTTATGATTTCATAGATGGAGAATAGGTATTAATAAGTATTAATATAAGTATTACTTTGTAGCATCTTCCACTGGCTGATGGTCAGTCAAATTTTTTAAAAATTATTTCCTATAAAAGCATTGCTCAGTTCTCAACTGAAAATACCTTATTGGTGGTGGTCAAACTATTTTCACCAGACTGTATTCCTACAAGGTTTCACTTCATTTTTTCTGGTTATTATTGTCATAATCTGTCTCAGATTTTCTATCTTTTAAAGAAAATATACATATTTGCTTATCTTACTGTCAATTTCAAAACAAACAAAACAGAAGAAAAGCAATTTTATAGTAAACAACAGTCATTGCTCTTTCTGATAACAAAGTATTCCCAAAGAAATTTAAGTTTTACTCTAAATAAATGGAAGAGTTTATTCATGTCTAGCACATGGCAGATGCATTATGGAGATACATAAAACTATTTGTCCAAAATGTGTTTTCCTGCTTGAACTTCATCTCCTTTCCTCTTAGCTACAGTTTACTGTCACTTATTCTTTTTGCTGGTCCCTTTGAGATAGATATTTTGATAATCAGTTAAGCCTACTAGTCTTCAAAGAGTCTGCCTTCTTAACGTGGATGAGATAATGCAAGAGGATGATGTACTCATCTTCAGGGCACACAAAGCAAGAGGTTAATAATCTGAGGACTAATGTTTGGGAGGTCTAGTGCAATAATTTATAATCATAAATTGACACTACAGCTCTGTACTTAATTAGTGTCTCTTCAAGTCTGAACTAATGGATCATGTGACAGATGCATTTCTATAGGGAGAGAGAAAGAAGCTCTTTTAATCAGCTAGAGGCCAGCATGATTTCCTGAAAATCTGAAGTTGGGGAGATGAAGAAATCTGAATATGGAAGCCATGGCATGGGAAATGATAGGCTCTGAAGACAAACTTGGCCATTTCAAAATTTGGTCTGGATCAAGTTCAATTTGTGCAGTTTAGCAAGCAGTGTAAGTGTGTTTTTTGCTGATGCATATTATTAGACATAAATGTCAAATGACACGACTAAAGAAAAATGGAAAGGGGCAAACATCTCTAGAAACCTTCCTTTGAAATAACAACCTCCTTGCCTCTTCTCATTAATTTTAAACCATCACCACCACAAAGGAGATGAGGCTCCTTTTATCTAGAGTCTGGTGGCTGGTAATTGACATTTCTCTCTAGGTTCATCAATTTTAAGCCTTCTCAGCAATAAATAAATGGTCTCTGCTTGACTCTCGTAGTCTTAGAATTTGTTAATTTATTCCAATAATTCCAATAATATCCAGTTACAAGAAAAAAATACTCTGTCAACACCATCATCCCCCCAAAAGGCTTTCCAATATTCCCATTTAGCAAACTGCATCTATTAGGTATTAAAAACTAGTGAAATAATAGCTAAGTTAAAAAAAAAAAAAACCTAATGGAATATGTTGAATGTGGCACAAAAGAGCATTTGTTCATGTAATTTATTTTGAAAAAAGTAAAAAGTATCACTATTCATTTACGAAGTCTAGATACCACTTATTTGGACCAGAAATGCCACTACTGGGTATTTGTTTTCCAGATATACTGCATATGTGTGCAAAGACAAATGTAGTAGGATGTACAATAGAATTTTTTCTAATACCAAGAGACTAAACACAGTGTAATCGTCCTTCAGTAAAAAGCAAATTAAAAACACATTACGTCCACAAAATGGAAATCATGCAGCCATTTACAAAGACTGTGTGTTAGAGTGTGTGTGTGTATGTGTGTGTGTGTGTGTGTGCATGCACATGATATATATAAAATGCATGTGACTATGCATGGTGTTTATATATGTGTATACAGTGTGACTATATACCATATAGATGTACTTATCATTCATATGACACACACAAATATGAAAAGATCTCCAAAATAACTCAATTTAAAAATACAGCATACAGAGCAGTATTACGTACTATACATGCCAATCTTAGAAACCATCCAAATTTCTATCATCCAAGATATGAATAAATAAATTGTGTTCTGTTATATAATAGAACATCATACAGCAAAGAATGCTATAGGTATAGCTACAGCAAAGAAAATGAATGAGGAGAGGTCTAGGTATGTATACAATACACTTGAATTTGAAATACTTTTGAACCAAATAAAAAAGACACCAGAGAATAACTCTAATAAAATTCAAAAATAGGTAAAACTGAACTGTAGAATTTAGTTATCATATGTTGGTGATAAAATAAAGAAGAAAATGAAGTGAGCATGATAAAATTCAGCTTTGTGATAGCAATAGAAAGAAGTAGATCGTCATCTCTAGGAGTGTGTATGCATGTGTGCATATCCATGTATGGGCAATGTTGTATTTGCTGAATTTGGGAGTTACTACATTGTAGTTCACACTATAATAATTCATTGTCTGTATTAGAATTTTATACATTTTCCATGTGTGATACTTAATGATTAGCAAAAAGTAATAGAAAATATAAGGTGATAACCAGTATGCACATTACATCCGTATGTGTGTTAAAGGGAGACTGTGGTATATTTACAAATGTCTGTGCTTATACATACATAGATGATTTTGTAAAGGACAAACATTAAGCTGAAAGGAGTAGTTACATTGTAGAAAAAACTTGTAATAAAACAGAAATTGTGCTCATATTGTCATCAGGAAAAACATTAACCTGGTAAGTTTATTTTTACCCTGGAAGAACTGCTTTTTAATTATTTGGTAAACAGGTTAAGCTTTTGATAATGTGTTTTTCTTTTTTTGTTAAATCAGCAAAATATCAGGTATTCTTGGTTATTCTCAATTGGGTAAATATATTTGAAATCTAGTCTAAAGAAGTTTTCAATTAGCTACTTTGAAATATTTGGTATTAAGTTCCACTACATAAACTTTTATAATATATTGCAGCACTGAAAACAGCAAATTGACCTAAAAGCACCAAAAGATGAATGAACCAAATGAATTGAATGAGTTTATTAATTTCTAATTGTATCCAAGTTACATTTCTTAGTTTATTAGGGGAAAATGACAGTAGAACAAAAAGCAAAATAAATATTAAAAATAAAATACTGTTATTGTAATATACACATGCAATTACTTGTAAGCTGGACAAAATTTTTTGTAGCCACAGAATACACTTATCTATGCATAATAATGCATCTATTTGCATTGGCGAGAATAACCCACTGGTCTCTTACTGAGCTATTACACCGTATTGCTTCAGTATAAGGTGAGAGGTGATTCACCTGATTCTTCATCACTGCGTTCAGACTTCAGGGAAATCTGAAGTTGTCTTCTGAAATCCGAAATCTGTTCTAAACTTGTTTTATGAGAGCGACACACAATAAGTAGTGATGAATGAGTTTCTCCTTGTGGTCATGAACTTTTGCAGAAATACTCCATTAAGTTTAAATCTTTTGAAAATATCATGCTTCCAAGAAGGGCTAACAGAAATGGAAAGTAATGCTGTATATCTTAAGGAGGTGCTTCTGCATTTCAATATATGGCAAGAATTTAAAAACTTTCTTTAGGATTTAACTTATACAGCTATATCATTCCTAGAACCCCAGTGTGGCCATTTTAACATGACCCACATTGCCGATTTAGATTCATAAGCAACTGAAATAAAACAAATGAGAAGTGTGGATCAAAATATGGCTTAGAAACAAATTCAAACTTTCTGGAAGTCTAGTATTAACTAGAATAATTATAATATAATATATTATATAATATATAATATAATATATTATATTAGGTATTAAAAACTAGTGAAATAATAGCTAAGTTAAAAAAAACCTAATATAATATATTATAATATAATATAATATAAAAATAATATAATTAACTAGAATAATAATAATCTTCAGTAGAATAATCAGTGATTGCTTCTTTGAGATTTCACCCCTTCAGTTGTCTGGTCATTTGGTCATTCCCCAGTGATGAAAAGTGGCAGAAGAATATTTGAGAATGTGGGAATGGGTATCTATGTCCACTTTCTTTTGCCTTTTCCTACTCTGAAGACCATAGTCATTGTCATTCTGCATACAAGAGAGATTGTCATTTTGTTTAATGCTCCTTTAGAACATGTAAGATGCAGTTTAGGAACTTTGGGAAACTTGGATACAAATTCTAAAAAGAATGTGTATGTACTTTGTGAATTTGGAAACCGTTTTAAATTTTTAAAAAATTTTAAGAATGTTATTTTTTCCTTAATATTTTACTTATTTATTTATTAGAGAGGGGGGGAGAATGTGATCCAGGAGAGGAACATAGTGGGAGGAACAAGCAGACTCCCAGCTGAGTGTGGAGCTGGATGTGGGGCTGGATCCCAGGACCCTGGATCATGACCTGATCTGAAATCAAGAGTCAGATGCATAACTGACTGAGCCATCCAGGTGCCCCAACATGGCTCAGTGTTCTTATCTATAAAATTAGGATGATCATACTTACAAGTTGTGTTTTTTAAATTAAAAGAGATAATTGATGCACTATAGGAGATATTCAATGTTGATTTTAAAATGTTGAAGGCAAAAAATATTGTGCAAAGTTTGTATAGTAATGATTATGGTCAAATATTAAGAAATATTTTATTTTTCAGTGGTGTATAGCAAGGTATATATTAATTGTCACATTAAAAATCAATAGTTTGCTTATTCAACCGATATAAAAATGAAAAATATAATATTAAACATAACGGATCATGCTTCCATACCTATATGTATGAGGTGCGAACTAAATAAGAAATGTGGCATCTTTTTATAAATAATACTATAAATTTATTGACGGACATAAAAAATTAATGAATAAATAGAGCCACAGGGGTGTATGAATGAGGAAATGCAGTTTTGTGAAACTGTCATTATTACCCCCTTACAGACTACTTATAAACTTATAGGTCTATTGTAGGTCTACAGGCCTACAATAGTAAAATGGAGTTCTGATGAGAACCCTTTTCTCAGTGACAAACTGTGAACTTCTCCTCTATCTTCACATTGTAGACAGCAGAGAGGAAGCAATCTCTCCCCAACTCCCAAAGGGCTCTAATCCAGTTCATGAGGGCTCCACCCCTTAAATCTCACCTAATCTAAATATCTCCTAAAGGCCCCATCTCCTAATAGCATCACATTGAAGGCTGGCTTTAACTAGACAAATTTTGAGATGACATGTTTAGTCCATAACATAACTTACTGCCTAAGATAATGGTGACCTTTTCTCATTTCCCATCTTCTTGGCTTCTATCCACATTCCAGCATGTCAAATCCATTCCTCCTGAAAACTCTTATTTCTCTCCTTCCTCCCTCTGTCTCTGTTCTCTCTCTGTCTCTCTTGAAGCACTGTGCCTAGTTGACTAGATTGTGTACTCTCAGGCCAGACAGGGACTATATAAACTAATATTGACCAGTTTTGGTAATTTGGGCAAGTTAATTAATTATTTCTGAGTTCCATCATAGATTTGGTAATAGTTATTTCATCATAGACATTAAAGAAATTTAAAGGATTTAAAGAAGTAGCACATACAAATAACACTCATACTTATTAGCCCATACTAGGTGTTTGATAAATATTACTAGTTTTCACTACCAATCTTTAATCTGTTAAATTTATTGTCAATAATAAGTGCATTTACAAAAGTTATGGCTAACTCAATAACAATTAATTTAAATATGTAAGTTCTGAATTTATCCAACTCAAAAGAAATCTTAAGATAGATATTCAGGAGATGGCCTGAAATTTGGTAATGTACTCAAAACTCACGCTCATTCTGCCTTTCCACTCAATCTTTTAAATATGTAGGCCTATAGTTGCCTTCCTAAGTTTTCACTGGTTTCAAGATGGACACTGCATCTTCCGTATCATGTTCTCTTCTCAACTAGGAGAAGAATGAAGGATAAAAATTCTCTTATGTGGGAAGAGGAGTCAAAATGGTGGAGAAGTAGTAGTCTGAGACTACTTCAGCTAGCAGGAGATCAGCTAGATAGCTTATCTAAAGATTGCAAATACGTACAAATCCATTGGCTGATCAAAGAGAAGAATAGCAATTCTAGAAACAGAAAAACAACCACTTTCTGAAAGGTAGGACTGGTGGAGAAGTGAATCCAAAGTGACTGGAAGATAGACCCCGGGGGGAGGGGCTGGCTCCTGGCAAGTGGCAGAGCAACAGAGCACAAAATCAGGACTTTTAAAAGTCAGTTCCGCTGAGGGACATCACTCCAGAGTTAAACCAGAGTGAAGCCCATGCGGGGTCAGCATGGCCTCAGATCCCGCAGGGTCAAAGAAGGATCGCGGGTATCTGAGTGTCACAGAGCTTGCAGGTATTAGAATGGGGAAGCCAGCTACAAAGAAAGAGCTGACAGTGAGCTCACAGCTCGGGGTTACCTTGAACTGGTCGCAGGCTCGGTGAGCTCAGAGCACGGCCATAGATCAGGTAGATGGGAGTTACTGGGCGCTATTCTCTGAGGGCGCACTGAGGAGTGGGGCCCGAGCTCTTGGCTCCTCCGGGACGGAGATCAGGAGGCCACCATTTGTATTTCCGTCCTCCGGAACACTAGGGAAAGCGCTCGGGGAACAAAAGCTCCCGAAAGCAAACTCGAGCAGATTACTCAGCGGGCCCCTGGAAAGGGCTGTGCAATTCCACCTGGGGCAAAGACACTTGAGAATCACTACAACAGGACCCTCCCCGAGAAGATCAACAAGAAATCCAGCCACAACCAAGTTCACCTACCAAGGAGTACAGTTTCAATATCAAGGAGAGCAGCAGAATTCCAGAGGAGGAGAAAGCAAAGCACGGAACTCATGGCCTTCTCCCTATGATTCTTTAGTCTTACAGTTAATTTAATTTTTTCTTTCTTTTTCATTTTTTCCCCTTCTTCTGCTAAAATTTTTTTAACTTTTACCCTTTTCGTTTTTAACGTATTTTAACTAGTTTATCTAATATATATATATTTCTTTTTTATACTTTTCTTTATTTGTTTTCTTTTTTTAATTCTTTTTTCTTTTTTCCTTTTCTTTCTTTCTTTCTGAATCTCTTTTTATCCCCTTTCTCTCCCTTCACGATTGGGGATGTCTTCTGATTTGGTTAAAGCATATTTTCCTGGGGTTGTTGCCACCCTTTTAGTAATTTACTTGCTCCTTCATATACTCTTATCTGGACAAAATGACAAGGCAGAAAAATTCACCACAGAAAAAAGAACAAGAGGCAGTACCGAAGGCTAGGGTCCTAATCAATACAGACATTGGTAATATGTCAGATCTAGAGTTCAGAATGACAATTCTCAAGGATCTAGCCAGGCTTGAAAAAGGCTTGGAAGATATTAGAGAAACCCTCTCGGGAGATATAAAAGCCCTTTCTGGAGAAATAAAAGAATTAAATCTAACCAAGTTGAAATCAAAAAAGCTATTAATGAGGTGCAATCAAAAAGGGAGGCTCTCACTGCTAGGATAAATGAGGCAGAAGAAAGAATTAGTGATATAGAAAACCAAATGACAGAGAATAAAGAAGTTGAGCAAAAGAGGGACAAACAGCTACTGGACCACGAGGGGAGAATTCGAGAGATAAGTGACACCATAAGACGAAACAACATTAGAATAATTGGGATTCCAGAAGAAGAAGAAAGAGAGAGGGGAGCAGAAGGTATACTGGAGAGAATTATTAGGGAGAATTTCCCCAATATGGCAAAGGGAAGAAGCATCAAAATTCAAGAGGTGCAGAGAACGTGCCTCAAAATCAAATAAGAATAGGCCCACACCCCATCACATAATAGTAAAATTTACAAGTCTCAGTGACAAAGAGAAAATTCTGAAAGCATCCCGGGAAAAAAAGTCTATAACATAAAATGGTAAAAATATTAGATTGGCAGATGACTTATCCACAGAGACCTAGCAGGCCAGAAAGAGCTGGCATGATATATTCAGAGCACTAAACAAGAAAAACATGCAGCCAAGAATACTATATCCAACTAGGCTATCATTGAAAATAGAAGGAGAGATTAAAAGCTCTCAGGACAAAAAACAAACAAACAAACAAAACTGAAAGAATTTGCAAACACCAAACGAGCTCTACAGGAAATATTGAAAGGGGTCCTCTAAGCAAAGAGAGAGCCTACAAGTGGTAGATCAGAAAGGAACAGAGACAACATACAGTAACAGTCACCTTACAGGCAATACAAGGACACTAAATTAATATCTCTCAATAGTTACCCTGAATGTTAATGGACTAAATGCTCCAATCAAAAAACACAGGGTATCAGAATGGATAAAAAAACAAAACCCATCTATATGTTGCCTACAAGAAATCCATTTTAAGAAGGACACTTACAGATTTAAAGTGAAAGGGTGGAAAAGAATTTACCATGCTAATGGACATCAGAAGAAAGCAGGAGTGGTAATCCTTATATCAGATCAATTAGATTTTAAGCCAAAGACTATAATAAGAGATGAGGAAGGACACTATATCATACTCAAAGGGTCTGTCCAACAAGAAGATATAACAATTTTAAATGTCAATGCCCCCAACATGGCAACAGCCAACTATATAAGCCAATTAATAACAAAATCAAAGAAACACATCAACAATAATACAATAATAGTAAGGGACTTTAACAACCCCCTCACAGAAATGGAAGGATCATCCAAGCAAAAGATCAACAATGAAATAAAGGCCTTAAATGACACACTGGACCAGATGGACATCACAGACATATTCAGAACATTTCATCCCAAAGCAACAGAATACACATTCTTCTCTAGTGCACATGGAACATTCTCCAGAATAGATCATATCCTCGGTCCTAGATCAGGTCTCAACCTGTATAAAAAGATTGGGATCATTCCCTGCATATTTTCAGACCACAATGCTCTGAAGCTAGAACTCAACCCCAAGAGGAATTTTGGAAAGAACCCAAATACATGGAGACTAAACAGCATCCTTCTAAAGAATGAATGGGTCAACCAGGAAATTAAAGAAGAATTGAAAAAAATCATGGAAACAAATGATAATGAAAACACAACAGTTCAAAATCTGTGGGACACAACAAGGCAGTACTGAGAGGAAAATATATAGCAGTAAAAGCCTTTCTCAAGAAACAAGAAAGGGGGGCGTCTGGGTGGCTCAGGGGGTAAAGCCGCTGACTTTGGCTCTGGTCAGGATCTCGGGGTCCTGGGATGGAGTCCCGCATCAGGCTCTCTGCTCAGCAGGGAGCCTGCTTCCTCCTCTCTCTCTCTCTGCCTGCCTCTCTGCCTACTTGTGATCTCTCTCTGTCAAATAAAAATAAAAAAGAAACAAACAAGAAAGGTCTGGTACACAACCTAACCCTACACCTAAAGGAGCTGGAGAAAGAACAAGAAAGAAACCATAAACCCAGCAGGAGAAGAGAAATCATAAAGATCAGAGCAGAAATCAATGAAATAGAAACCAAAAAAACAATAGAACAAGTCAACGAAACTAGGAGCTGGTTCTTTGAAAGAATTAATAAAATTGATAAACCCCTGGCCAGACTTATCAAAAAGAAAAGAGAAAGGACCCAAATAAGTAAAATCATGAATGAAAGAGGAGAGATCACAACTAACACCAAAGAAATACAAACAATTATAAGAACATACTATGAGCAACTCTACGCCAATATATTTGACAATCTGGAAGAAATGGATGCATTCCTAGAAACATATAAACTACCACAACTGAACCAGGAAGAAATAGAAAGCCTAAACAGACCCATAACCAGTAAGAAGATTGAAACAGTCATTAAAAATCTCCAAACAAACAAAAGCCCAGGGCCAGATGGCTTCCCAGGAGAATTCTACCAAACATTTAAAGAAAAATTAATTCCTATTCTCCTGAAACTGTTCCAAAAAATAGAAATGGAAGAAAAACTTCCAAACTCATTTTATGAGGCCAGCATCACCGGTGATCCCAAAACCAGACAAGGATCCGATCAAAAAAGAGAGCTATAGACCAATATCCTTGATGAACAGAGATGCGAAAATTCTCACCAAAATACTAGCCAATAGGATTCAACAGTACATTAAAAGGATTATCACCACGACCACGTGGGATTTATTCCAGGGCTGCAAAGTTCATTCAACATCCACAAATCAATTAATGTGATTCAACACATCAATAAAAGAAAGAACAAGAACCATATGATACTCTCAATAGATGCTGAAAAAGCATTTGACAAGTACAGCATCCCTTCCTGATCAAATCTCTTCAAAGTGTAGGGATTGAGGGCACATACCTCAATATTATCAAAGCCATTTATGAAAAACCCACCGCAAATATCATTCTCAATGGAGAAAAACTGAAAGCTTTTCCACTAAGGTGAGGAACATGAAAGGGATGTCCATTATCACCACTGCTATTCAACATGATACTAGAAGTCCTAGCCTCAGCAATCAGAAAACAAAAGGAAATTAAATGCATCCAAATCAACTAAGAAGAAATTAAACTATCACTCTTCTCAGATGATATGATACTATATGTGGAAAACCCAAAAGACTCCACTCCAAAACTGCTAGAACTTGTACAGGAATTCAGTAAAGTGTCAGGATATAAAATCAATGCACAGAAATCAGTTGCATTTCTCTACACCAACAACAAGACAGAAGAAAGAGAGATTAAGGAGTCAATCCCATTTACAATTGCACCCAAAACCATAGATACCTAGGAATAAACCTAACCAAAGAGGCACAGAATCTATACTCAGAAAACTATAAAGTACTCACGAAAGAAATGGAGGAAGATACAAAGAAATGGAAAAATGTTCCATGCTCCTGGATTGGAAGAATAAATATTGTGAAAATGTCTATGCTACCTAAAGCAATCTACACATTTAAGGCAATTCCTATGAAAGTACCATCCATCTTTTTCAAAGAAATGGAACAAATAATCCTAAAATTTATATGGAACCAGAAAAGACCTCAAATAGCCAAAGGAATATTGAAAAAGAAAGCCAAAGTTGGTGGCATAACAATTCCGTACTTCAAGCTCTCTTACAAAGCTGTCATCATCAAGACAGCATGGTATTGGCACAAAAACAGACACATAGATCAATAGAACATAATAGAAAGCCCAGAAATAGACCCTCAACTCTATGGTCAACTAATCTTTGACAAAGCAGGAAAGAATGTCCAATGGAAAAAAAGCAGCTTCTTCAATAAATGGTGTTGGTAAAATTGGACAGCCCCATGCAGAAAGATGAAATTGGACTATTTCCTTACACCACACACAAAAATAGACTCAAAATGGATGAAGGACCTCAATGTGAGAAAGGAATCCACCAAAATCCTTGAGGAGAACACAGGCAGCAACCACTTTGACCTCGCCGCAGCAACATTTTCCTAGGAACATTACCAAAGGCAAGGGAAGCAAGGGCAAAAATGAACTATTGGGATTTTCAAGATCAAAATCTTTTGCACAACAAAGGAAACAATTAACAAAACCAAAAGGCAACTGACAGAATGGGAAAAGATATTTGCAAACGACATATCAGATAAAGGACTAGTGTCCAAAATCTATAAAGAACTTAGCAAACTCAACACCCAAAGAACAAATAATCCAATCAAGAAATTTGCAGAGGACATGAACAGACATTTCTGGCAAAGAAGACATCCAGATGGCCAACAGACACATGAAAAAGTGCTCCATATCACTCGCCATCAGGGAAATACAAATCAAAACCACAATGCGATATCACCTCACACCAGTCAGAATGGCTAAAATCAACAAGTCAGGAAATGACAGATGCTTGCGAGGATGTGGAGAAAGGGTAACCCTCCTACACTGTTGGTGGGAATGCAAGCTGGTGCAACCACTCTGGAAAACAGCATGGAGGTTCCTCAAAATGTTGAAAATAGAAATGCCCTATGACCCAGCAATTGCACTACTAGGTTTTTACCCTAAAGATACAAATGTAGTGATCCAAAGCGGCACGTGCACCCGAATGTTTATAGCAGCAATGTCCACAATAGCCAAACTATGGAAAGAACCTAGATGTCCATCAACAGATGAATGGATCAAGAAGATGTGGTATATATACACAATGGAATACTATGCAGCCATCAAAAGAAATGAAATCTTGCCATTTGTGACAACATGGATGGAACTAGAGCGTATCATGCTTAGCGAATTAAGTCAAGCAGAGAAAGACAACTATCATATGATCTCCCTGATATGAGGAAGTGGTGATGCAACATGGGGGCTTAAGTGGGTAGGAGAAGAATAAATGAAAGAAGATGGGATTGGGAGGGAGACAAACCATAAGTGACTCTTAATCTCACAAAACAAACTGAGGGTTTTTGGCGGGAGGGGGGTTGTATGAAGGGGGGTGGGGTTATGGACATTGGGGAGGGTATGTGCTTTGGTGAGTGCTGTGAGGTGTGTAAACCTGGCAATTCACAGACCTGTACCCCTGGGGATGAAAATATATGTTTATAAAAAAATAAAAATTAAAATTAATTCTCTTATGTGAATAAATTTTCCTTTAAATTTGAGAAGTTTCGGGGCGCCTGGGTGGCTCATTGGGTTAAGCCGCTGCCTTCGGCTCAGGTCATGATCTCAGGGTCCTGGGATCGAGTCCCACATCGGGCTCTCTGCTCAGCAGGGAGCCTGCTTCCTTCTCTCTCTCTCTGCCTGCCTCTCAGTGTACTTGTAATTTCTCTCTGTCAAATAAATAAATAAAATCTTGAAAAAAAAATTTGAGAAGTTTCATCTTATACATGTGTTTTTATCTGAATTATATTATACAGTGAAATATCTTATGTCCACCTCTAGCAACAGGGAATGTTGGAAGATTTAGCTTCCTAGGAATATAGGAAGGCCAGTAACAAGATGGAACTGAGTAGCCTTTGCACAGCTATACCATGGTGACTGCCGTGGCTTCCATGACAGAATGGTATGCTGCTTTTCTTCCTTCCTGTCCAATTACAACGTCTCTGAGTATTTACTCTTATTATCAGTTATCTCTAGTTCTTCTGAAATCTGATTGCACTTTACTTTTAATTGCAATTCAAAGTGTATAAACTTAGTTTATGAACTTAGTGTATAAACTTATTTTATTTACGTCAAGCAAATAATACATTGTTTCTCTAAGCAGCACTTTAGCATGAATTTGAAGGAAATATATATATATATATAATAAATTTGAACTAAGACTTAAAACCTTTATTATTTTCATGAGGACATTAGTGATTTATCATATTCATTTTCTTAAAAAATATTAAAATTATGTAATTTTAACCTATTGGAATACCGTGTGCCAAAGTTTCCAATTTTTACATGTTTTTCCATGTTCTGCAGAAGGATGATGTTTTATGGGCCTGAGAGGTAATAGAGAAGAAACCAAAAAAATAACAATTTTTTGTTATGTGGACTCTTCAAAAATAAACACATTTACTCCAATATGCCAACCTCAATCATAATTATTTATTTTACCCACTACTATCACACCTGTTGAGATGCTATGTTCAATAAAAAATGATGTCTGGTATGAAGACAAAAGGAAATTGTAGGTGATATGGTAATCTTTGGGACAAACTAGAAAGCTAAGTGATGTGAATTTTGAAAGAATTATGGGAAAACGCATCATTAGCTCATTTTCAAGCTCGTTCCCATAAACACATGCAAATATCTTGATTTCTTAAAAAGCTGAAATTACAATGGATGGTTTGACACTTTTTTTCTGATAAAACGTTATTAAAATCAGGCAATTTACTCTTTGATTGTTTAATAATATGTAAAATATTGAAAATAAAAATATTTCATGCGTCCATGTTTTGTTTAATACTCCTCATTTGAAATACTCCCCTGCTTTCCTTTTACTCATTTTTTTTCCCCTAGAGTTAGGAAATCAATAACATGTTCCTCCACTGAGTATGGCAAGCGTCCCACTGCAAGCAGTACATCCAACTCTTTCCTGATATTTGGAGTTCCACTGACCAAATTAATACCTAGTATATGCCACCTTAGATTTTTCACTGCTGTTTCAAAAGTGTTAATCTTGTCTCTTTTCATCTCAGACTCTGCGAACCTTTCTGCTAAACTTATTTCCTCAAACGATCAATGTTCTCTCTTACCATCTAGAATTTGTTTACATGGTCCCTTCTC
The DNA here is from genome assembly GCF_011764305.1 of Mustela putorius furo. Taxonomy (NCBI): domain Eukaryota; kingdom Metazoa; phylum Chordata; class Mammalia; order Carnivora; family Mustelidae; genus Mustela; species Mustela putorius. The sequence continues at coordinate 6,086,638 of NW_025421305.1, forward strand.
TCTGGAATGGACTTTTCCCTCCTATTGGCATGACTGACACCAGCAGTCTTTAGGCTGCAGTCCAAAGTTTACAACTTCCGGAAGTTATTCTCTGACCTTCTATACGACTTAGATTCCTGAAATATGTGTCCCTAAAGCTGTCTGTATTTCCTCTATCATCACACTAATCAAAATGGTTATAAGTATAAATTTAAGCATCTGTCTTTTCCAGGAGCTCTTGGAGGCAGAGACTGGATCTGTGTTACTCTGTCAAATCTGCCACCTAGTACTGTGTCTGGCAGAATGATGATAATTAATACTTACTGAACTTAAAAAAAAAAAAGGATTTTTAACAACAGAGATTGCAGGCTCTGCTTCCTCTGTACCCTCTATATGGCATTGCACAAAATTCTGGAGTATTGCAATCTTATAGTAAGTTGCAGAAGCAAAGAACAAAAGACCAAAAAGCTGGTTGGTTTAATAGTCCACACTTGAGACCCAGATCTTCTAATCCTTTAATAAGGATTTTGGCATTTGAGTGGATCTAATTTCAGAGCTAAAATGTATTGTGTAGCCACCAAAAGGTTACTGTGATGATCATAACCAAACATCATTTGCAAGTTCTTATTTCCTTAGGGTCAGGAATAAAGGTTCATATTGGATACAAAATTATAATACAAACTTTTGGTAGAGGATTGTTAGGTTTTAGAAGTTTGTGAAGATTTTCTAGTCTGACACCATTGGTATAAGCAAAACAACGTTCAAAAATGTAGTTTCTTGTTTCTATCCTACTCCACCTAAACACGTGTGCACACATGTACATTTGCACAAAACTTTCCTCTACTATTTGACTGTCCTTCAATTTAGAAACAAAAAGTAAGACAGTAAAATCTGAACAATTTTCGAGTGCATATACATTTTTGAGTGCATATAGTAATGGTCAATTTCCTGTAATGATAAATTATTCCCTTGGCTTTTACTTAAATATTATGAATCATGAATTTATCCTTTGAGAGAACTAAAGGATCTACAAAGTACTCTGTAACAGGGGTACCTGGGTGGCTCAGTCGTTAAGCATCTGCCTTCGGCTCAGTTCATGATCCTGGGGTCCTGAGATGGAGTCCCACATCAGGCTCCCTGCTGTGTGGAGAGCCTGCTTCTTTCTCTCCCACTTCCCCTGCTTGTGTTCCCTCTCTCGCTGTGTCTCTTTCTGTCAAACAAATAAATAAAATCCTTAAAAAAAAAAAAAAAAGGGAACTCTGTAACAGTCACCAGTCATCTATAAAAGTTATCTGAAAAGGTTAAAGTTTCCCTAAATGACTTACATACCAAATTGTTTAATTGGGTCCATCACATAAGGAAAAAAAGATATTCATCATATACACTTTCTTTTTTCTTTAAGAATGAAACAACAGAACTTGACAAGACATTTTCTATGTTAATTAAAATTTTGAATATTTTTCCTAACTTAAAATGCTGAACTCTTTTGTAGAAGCATGGTGCAGTTTCACACATCCATTTCTTACTTTATGCCTGACAAATGCTAAGGATAAAACAAGACCTTTGCTCTTTTTGCTACACTAAAAGTTGCCTATATCTGTTAATGGGTTTTTCTCACGTTTCCAAAACCACAAATGTGGTCCTACTAAGTAGTATCTACTTTTCTGTTTTGAAATTAGTTCTTTGGAATACCTGATGTGAGACAGAAACCTAGTTATGGTTTATTGGTAAATAAATAAATATTATCATAAAATGTACGTCAACTGAAAACCTGAAGAGTTGGCACAGGTGGAAGTAGTGCTAGATTTCTTCCATCCATTAGTGGGGAAATAACTCAGCTTCCACAATATCATTCTTCAGATAGTAAAGCAAGATGAAAAAATGTGATTTTTGTATAATTAATAATTTTATCAGAAATTATAATTCAGATGGATTTAGAGCCAAAAGCTCTAATGGGTTGTTTTTATACCAAATATCTCATGGAGATTGAAAAAATATTGGTAGTTATCTGATTTTGACATTTCATGCTGATCACATTTCAAATAGTAGATCTAAATGTAACATGAATTTCTAATTGTGTGTTTACATATCTGCATTTGTGCTTGTGTTAAAGAACTAATAAATTCTATTCTTCCAAAACCCCAAACATCTCCATCATGAATGCATTTAATTGAAGGAAGAGAGACGAGACTTGCTACAGGAGAAAAATTGCATATTGTTTGTATAAATGTGTAGAGAAATTTTTAATCCTTTACTCTCATTTAATAAACTTGTGATGGTAAGGTAGGTATAATTAGAGCTGTCAATATTGAATTCCAAATGTGCACTGCACTATGAATTTAATTTAAATTTCTCTATTCCTACTTTTCCCTTCCCATCACCGCTGGGAGAAATTGAAGCACTTGACCGCTGCTGTGGCAAATTGGATCCTAATAAGTATGATGCTTTACTGCTTCTTGTTTTTGCTAAGATACAACTGCACTATTTCAGAAGAACTCACCTGGGCATTAATTCAACAAGAATTGTTGGTAGGAGCTTTATATTTTCCACGTTTTGATATCTCAGTGAATGACTTGCATATAAAAAGGTTGGGCAGCTGGTTTTTATCATTCAACCTCAGGTTTGGGTGACTCAGCTCTGGGGACTTAGAAATTATATTCTCTCACTGTTTCAAATTATTTGAGATTACAATTTTTCAATCTAATGGTAAAGCATAATGTAACTGATTAATATGCTTTGATATGAAGGAGTTGATTTAAGAAGCTGTTTTAAGGGGCGCCTATGTGGCTCAGTGGGTTAAGCCTCTGCCTTCGGCTCGGGTCATGATCCTGGGGTCCTGGGATGCAGCCCCACATTGGGCTCTCTGCTCAGCGGAGAGCCTGCCCCCCCAACCCCGCCTCTCTGCCTACTTGTGATCTCTGTCAAATAAATAAATAAATAAAAAGAAGCTGTATTAAAAGTATCAACACCACAGGTCATATGACAGCCCTTGTTTAAAATTATGATCATGTTCTGAGAAATCAACATCTGTGGTACAAACAATTAAAAGCAGATAACAATATTTTTTGAAGATAAAAGGTTTCTTGAGACATAGTCTTTTAAAATATTTTATGAATGGAAATATTCAAGAGTGATATGAAACACATGGAGTGCTGGTGAGAACCAGAGCACCTAAAACTCTTGCACTCTTTGGATAAGCATATTACTGGGGATCAACTGTTTAGGAACACTTTGGTCATGTCTGTGAAATCTGAGTGTGTCTGTGACTGTGCAACAGAAATACATATGGATATGGTCCTCATGCGTCAACACATACAAGAAATTCATAGCAGCTCTATTCATATAATAAGCCAAACTGAAAATAATGCAAATTTCCATCAACAGCAGAATGGATAAATAAATTGTAAAATAAACATAGAATGCAACATCATTCAGCAATAAGAATAATCAAACAGCTGTCACATGAATTAATATTAATTAAGCTCACAAATGCAATTTTAAATGCAATAATCAACCAGGAAAAAAAGAATCCATTCTGGTCAATTACATTATATTGAGTTTAGAAAGAGTGAAATCTAATCTAAGGTAATAGAAGTCACCTTAGCGGTTACCTTTGAGGGAGCCTCTGGAGTGCTGATGGTTTCTATTTCTGGAGGTGGGTGGTAGTTATATTTGAGATTTCATTTTGTCAAAACTCCCCGAGCTGTATCTTTATCATTTTATCACTTTTCTGTATATATTTCATATTTCAATTTAAAAAATTTATTTTAAAAAAGAGGATATGAAAAGCAACAAAAAATGAGAAATTCCCATGTAAAACTAGGTCCTTATTTTTTCTTTTCTTTGTTCTCCATGGTCCTTTGTATATATTTTTATTTTGGTACATAAAACCCTTTCATTATATTTTATTTTTATTTAGCTATATTGTAAATTAAGTCTGAGACTATGAATTATTATACTTGTATACCTAGGATCTACATCATAGTTTCCTTCACATGTTAGGTTTATTAACAATAATATTTTTTTATAAAACTAACATTTGTTAAGTGTCAGTATTGTCTTGTTGTAATTTATGTGTGCTACTTAAGTTTTACCACAATTGTGTGATTTAGTTAATATTGTCTCCATTTTCCAGTTGAGAAACCCAAAGAACTTGATGGTCCAATAATATGTTCAAGAATGTACAGCTTTCAAGTGGTAAAAACAGGATCAAATCTAGATTCTAGAACTTAATTTCTAAACTCCTAGGATATAAAAGGCAGGAAATTAAGTAGGTCATAACACAGGCTTGTCACACAATGTGTTCTCAGTGTTCTCAACAAATGTGAGCCATGAAAACAAAACACAACATTATGATTATTCTTCCTGTGGAAGAATATATTTATATACCACACACTGTGGTAGGCACTGAAGATCCAATGGGTTAAAACATCACATGAAGGATATAAGTCCAAACTTTCAAGAACTGAAATTTAGTAGGAGAGACAGGAATTAACATCATCACATTTGTTATAAATGTTGTTAAGGACATCTATTGGATAATGCTTTGAGAGGAAGGCAGGGCAGTACAGGGCAATGAGTATAAAGATTTAGGGGATGAGGGTGCTATGTATAAAGGTCAACCAAGTGAGATCATCTTAAACAGATGAAGTTCTTAAAATATATATATATATATTTCACAGAAAGAGAGAGAACATATGCGTGAGCAGAAGGGGCAGAAGGAGAGGGAGAGAGAATCTCAAGCAGACTGTGTGCTGAACATAGAGCCTGATGTGGGGATCAATCCCAGGACCCTGAGATCATGATCTGAGCTGAAACCAAGAGTTGGATACTTAATGAACTGGGCCATAGAGGTACTCCATTGAGATGAAGTTCTTTTTTTTTAAGAAAATGTTACCAAAGTTATTTTAATAAAAAAAATCTGTTGATTATCAAGGTCACAAGAGATGGGATGAAGTGAAAAATACAGGCAAAGTCACCAAGGTTAAACCTCTCATTCTCTATGAGTTTCTTCACTATTTGAAGCATATCAAGTAGTTCGTTTTAGCAACTGCAAGTACAGCGAAGTAAACAATCTTGCCGTTTTTTTCTAAACACAAAGCACTTGATGGTTCCGAGTAAGAGCTATTCTCTTGCTGTCTTTCAGAAAATCCTAGAAGCACAAGTTTTAGATGAGTCTGTTATTCCCACTGTCCAAGTCAAAAGTTGGTAGGTAGCAGCTGACTAGGAACAGAACTGGTGCTGCTGGGATTCTGAAAGCATCTCTCCTGAGCCAGATAGAACAATGACATTGCCTTTGTAACATTTTGACATTCATCACTTTCTGTCATATCTCTAAAATAAAATCCCTGCTGCTTGGGGATCTGACACATCAACATCCAATCATCGCTGCAGGACTTGCCAACCACCTTAGTGAATCTGGGGTGACATTCTGTGGCTAAATATCACTATGCTGAATATTAAGGTGACAAGCAAAGTTTTGATATGAAGTTTGGTTTTTAAAAATTTTGTTATCTTACACAGTAATTCAAAACAGAGTTTATGTTTATAAACATGAATTTGTGAAACAATGCAAATATATTTCAAATTAATCTTCTCTGTATCTGCTTTTTATAGAGCCAGAGCAAGAAAAGAGACTCGTAACTATGACAGGCAGGCAGATTTTAAGAAACAATTTTTGGAAGCTAGAGTTAAAATGGAATGAATGCACAGTCTTCTGAAATAGTGGACATCATTGTCCTGAGGTGTTCTAGCAGAGACTGGGAATATATGGGAGGAGGAGGATGCCAGCAAGGGAAGTTGCAAAGAGATATACTTTGGCTAAGAGTCTATAATTACTCTATGATTGTTCATTAAAAGCCACACTCGTAAGGCTTTCAAATAATAATTGTTAATAGTCAATACTTAATGTATGCTTGCATAATTCTAAGCAATGGAAAATATGACCTTGTTCAGTCATCAGGACAAATATGATATAATTATTATTACTCCCATGTTACAAAGGACCTAAGGTCTGAAGTGGTCTAATCACTCAATGTCAGCTTATAAGTGGAAATGCTGGGACTGAAAACAAATGTCTTTGCCCTTTTATCTGGTGACTCAAATTAAAAGTTTATGGCAATTATTGTGAAGTAATTAATTGAATAATTTGGATTGAGGAGAGGCATTTGTTCAAATCTTTACTCAGTTTCTCTGGAGTTAATCATTCCTGAAGTATAGCTGTGTTGTATTTGGCTATATTATATTGCCTCCCCTCATGTGGTTCATTTTGGCACTTTAGATTTTAAGGTTGTTGTGTTTAAATTCCAGAAAACTCAAGTCAATAAAATCAATAATGATAAGAATAAACCTCAGTAAATATGGGATTTTCTTTCTGTAATCTTACCATGGAATAAATATAAAAATATCCCATGTCTTATTTTTAAATATTGAGCAAACAAAACAAAAACAAAAATGAAAGGAAAAAGAAAAGAATTAATGCACACTGTTCTGGGGGGAAACTTTTTATTTTGTGTTTTTTGTCTTACTGTAATTCTTATAAAGAAAGCATTTGCAGAAAAATAGGCTGACTCCAAATTAGAAGGTTTTGAAAATTATTAACATGGTGTTCCACTATTTTGTCTATTATGAAAATTTGCATTGCCTGTCTGATTTGATCCATGCAAAACTGCATCTATCTATCTATCTATCTATCTATCCTTTTCATCTATCTATAAATATTCTTTGAGAAATTAAGTACTTTGAAAAGGCAGAGTGGGTCAAACATGAGCAGTGATCAAGATGATCTTAACGTTGATCACAGCTTGACCAAATTGCAGTCTTCCTACTGGCTTAAGTCACCTCACCTCTTTTTACTTAGAACATTTAATTTCGAAAACTTGAAAATTCTTTCCCTGCCCTTTTGATATATAAGTACTTTTGAGAGCCTCTTGCCAATTTTACAATCCAGCAATGCCTTTCTCAAGGATCTGAGAGGGATCCCTTGGAAATGTACTCATCAAGGAGGATAGTGTCCCTGTCTCCCAGTCTGTGGGAGGATAGAAATGCAACTTCTGAGGGTGGCTTGGTCCAAACTGTTAAACTACTTCTTATCATAAAGCTATGAAAAGTTTATATTTTCTTTGAATAAAGCCAATAAGGCAAATACAAATGACCTACAATTCCCACAGACCATCTTTTTGAACTCTCCAGCCCTTTGGTTTAGTGGAGTTGGGTTCAATCTCTTTCTAAATTTCAAATGTCTTAAATAAAGTCTTCATTTGCTGTTTAACATTGTCTGGTACAGTTTTTGTTTTGAACATCATTCATAGCATTTCTAAGAAGAGGGTTAGGATGTTCCTAGTGAATCACAATGCTTCATTAAAAAGCTGCAAAGGGGGCGCCTGGGTGGCTCAGTCAGTTAAGCCACTGCCTTCGGCTCAGGTCATGATCCCAGGGTCCTGGGATCGAGTTCCGCATCACGCTCCTTGTCCAGCAGAGAGCCTGATTCTCTCTCTGCCTTTGCCTGCTTATGCTCTCTCTCTGATAAATAAATAAAATCTTAAAAAAAAAAAAAAAGCTGTAAAGGTAATCAGGCAGACTCACTCCTGCTCTGTAATAGAGAATGTGGAACAAAAGAGGCTATGCAGTATAGGCGATTACAGTATAATATATGGGACTTTGGAATTAAGAGATCTAGAATTCTAATCACACCATTAAATGACCAGACATTATGTGGTATAGGTCAGGACTTAAGTTTAGAGCTGTGACCTTTCATCCCACATATGCTGTGGACATTCAGTAGAGGATGAGCAAGAATATAATCGATGAAAATATACAATTGGGAGCCTGGGTGGCTCACTTGGTTAAGCGACTGCTTTCGGCTTGGGTCATAATCCCAGCGTCCCGGGATCGAGCCCCGCATCAGGCTCCCTGCTTGGTGGGAAGCCTGCTTCTCCCCCTCCCTCTGGTGCTCTGCCTGCTTGTGCTCTCTCGCTCTCTTGTCAAATAAATAAATAAAATCTTAAAAAAATATACACAATTAACTCACATGGCAAACTGTATATGAATAATAGAATATCTATAAATACCTACAGAATATAAGTATTTCATTTATAAATGATATTTGATAGCCATAAAATACTGCAGAATCCTCTTAGTAACTTTTTTTAAAAAATTATTTATTTAAAAGATGGAGATCACAGGTGAGCAGAGAGGCAGGCAGAGAGAGAAAGAGAGAGAGGAGGAAGCAGGCTCCCCGCTGAGCAGGGAGCCCTATGTGGGGCTTGATCCCAGGACCCTGGGATCATGACCTGAGCGGAAGGCAGAGGCTTCAACACACTGAGCCACCCTGGTGCCTCTCCTTTTAGTAACTCTTTAGCAGCTTATGATTATAGGTCCTACAGATAGTAATGATAAAGCCAAGGCACGTTATTTATTCTTTGTGGTTATATTTTCATCATCTTAGACTATATGTTCCTTAAAGTCTCTTTCCACTTTATAATCTAGTATTATTAAACTTAGATGGATGTTATTCACATCCAATTAGTAAACAAAATATTTATATTGAATCTATTGAATCTTTAGGGAGTTTTTTGGTGTCAAAACAGTTGTAGGTTAAAACAAAAAAGATAGCATGATGTGTTTGATTTCACGTGCTGTGTAACATATTGACACAAACTAAACAATTTAAGATGACACATTTATTTTCTCACAGTTTCTTTGGGCTTAAAGTCTGGGTGGGCTCAAGTGGGTAATCTGTTCCAGGTATTACAAGATGGAAATCAGTATGATTGAATGAGGCCTTCAGATGGGCCCTAGAAAGGCCATTTCTTTCTTTTTTTTTTTTTTTAAAGATTTTATTTATTTGACAGAGAGAGATCACAAGTAGGCAGAGAGGCAGACAGAGAGAGAGGAGGAAGCAGGCACCCTGCTGAGCAGAGAGCCCGATGTGGGACTTGATCCTAGGATCCTGAGATCATGACCTGAGCCGAAGGCAGCGGCTTAACCCACTGAGCCACCCAAGCGCCTCAGAAAGGCCATTTCTAAGTTTATTCAGGTTGTTGGTCGAATTTAGTTTCCTTGCAGTTCTAGGACCTCAGTACATAAGACATGTTTGTTTGCTGGTAGTCAGCTAGCATCTGCTTTCTGCCCCTAGACCATGCTCACTTTTCTTCATGCACAGCTTTTTTCATCTTTAAAGTGCAAAGGGCACACTGAGTTCTATTCACACCTCAATTTGTTCTGACTTTTTCTGATATTATCCAGAGGAAGCTCTCTGCTTTTGAACATTCTTGTGATTACATTTGGCCTGCCCAGATAATCCAAAATAATTGCCTTATCTTAAAGTCAGCTAAGCCACATAACATAACATGATCACAGGAGTGATAACTCCTAGATTTACAAATTTTGAAGATAATGTCTATACAACTTTGAGGGGCTATTTTGGAAAGTCTGCCTACCACATATGGTTATAAAGCATTTTATTTATACTGAAAAACTAGTTTCAATTAAAAATGTATTACAAACAAATTCTATTTAAAAAATGGACACAAAGTAATGATTAAAATAATGCCTTATAATTGCTAAAAGATTGCTATGGATTTGCTACTCTACATAGTGCTTGAAGTGAATGATTTCATCTATTTCTCACAAAGAGAAAACACTGTAGTGAACAGCCATTATTCTCAATTTTATAAATAATAAAAACAAAGAAAAAAGATGTTAAGAGTGTGAACCTAGACTCAGGGAGGAATAATCTAAGCTTTCCACATAAATAAATAAATAAATAAATAAACAAATAAAATTCATCTAGTATCAATAGATCTACTAAATGTCCTGGGAGCTCAGCATGTCTCTAGTTTCTACACCATCTTGTCTAGGGGATCTCAATTTTAGTCTATACTTGGTCAAAATTCTGTTTGGAAGGGTAGGAAGCTGAACTCTAATGTTAATTTAAGTTTTCCAGAAAGATTGTGACAGCCCAAATTATTGTATGTACAATGGTGTGTCCAACATTCCTAAGTTCTCCAGGAATTATACATGCACGATTATATCTTACCTTCTGTGGATTCAATCTTAGTTGAAATAAGTTTCCTCATGGTACATAATAATTATCCTTTCTATCAGTTATACCCAGTGGGTTTAACCAACCAATATAAGATGAGGTTTTAAAAAGCAGAGGAAATAAAATCACTGCATAGATCTGTGGCTCACTTGCTTCAGATATAATAAATTATTGACTCTTTTTCTGGGATGGTTTTCTCATTGGTGAAATAATGATTAAGAACCACTTAAAATGAAGTCATGAGTGAAAAAAAAACAAAGGATTGAAAACTACTTCAAAGACATCAAGTGCTCTAACAATTAATAATGATAGTAATAATAATATTTTTCTGCCAACTTGGGAATTGTATTTCTCATTGCTCTACCTACTCATTTTTAAGGTCATACTCTTTTAGATATTGAATTTTTGCAATCTTTTGGCATCCCAGGCTATGTTTAATAACTTGATTCAAGTGATTCTTATATTGTTAATCCTATTGCTTCCTTAAAAATTACTAAATTCCCTTGGAATTGTAAAAGCTTCTCATGAAATAGGAAAACAAGAGTTCTTATTCCAGGAACATCCTTTAAAACATGCATTAATTTAAAACATTAAAAAAATGGAAGCAGTAACCTAGAGCAAATGCTATGGATAATTACTTCATTACTTTGCTCTTACTCTGATTCAAACTGCAACTTTGTCTTCTACATGTAAAATATTTAGAAGAATTATAGAATCAGCAGAGCAGAAGGGAAAATATCAGATTCGGATGCTATTTGTCAAAAGAAAAAAAAACAAATGAATAAATGTATGTATTCATGCAAGAATATATTCCAACTTTCTTCCTAACATAAGAATCTTATTCGCTCTGCATGTGGTTGAACCCTTTGTTGGCAGAGAACTCAGTACTTTGTTTTGCCCACATTTATTAGTAGTCCTTGCATCAAACTAAAACTTGTTCCTCTCTATTTTTCACCCATTTATGTAAGATCTCCTTTCATTTATTTAAATCTACTTTCTCTCCTTGAGCTGTAAAATGATTTCTTGAGATTTATTAAGACCACATTCAGATGCCCCCCTCTAAAACATTTCTAAAGCTTTTCTTTTGTTCTGTTTTTCCTCATATTGCAAAATGTTACCTCCTAGGTCACCCTCTTCTGGACACAGATTATCAATATTTCTTTAAAAATATAATGCTAATATAGAAAAAAAATCTCAGGATGCTCCATTTTTCCTAGAACATAGAGAAAAGTCCTCAGAGCATACATCACATATCTGGGTGAATCTTTTAGTCTCAGAGGTCCACATTATGCCAAAATTTGGTCCTAAAAGCAATAAAGCATTGAAATAATTATAATCATATGGTTGGGAATGATAGTTTTCTCAACTACATCATTTTTGTCATGGAATTTAAATGGATGTGAATAGAGTCATTTAAGCTGATATTTTTGGGAGCTAGAATTGTTTTTGTGATTTTCTCATAACTTCTTGCCAAGTTGACCTTAAAAACATACAAACAATGTTTCCTTGTTTTTGTTTTTGTTTTGTTTTTTGTTTCAATCATTATGGCTCAAGTTATATAAAACAGTGGAAGGTTATTCACTTAATCCTGTTTTTTAAGTCTAATTTTCCAGACAGTGTGTGCATTTAGCTCAATATAACTTCTTTTTCATTACTATGTCACTTTCCTTCCATTCTCTTTTTAATCTTTATTTACTTTTATTATATACTCCATATTTTCACCTTAATGTCCATAAGTGCCTTGTGAATATGTGATAGTTTCAAAAAATAGACTTTAGATTCTAATAGAGCTATTTCAAAATACATAACCAATTCATTATAAAAAGACTTCCCAGTTTCATTTACATCATGTTTACAATATTTAGATATTGAATTTTATGCCCAAATTATTTCCCAAAACATAAATATATCTAGGAAATTTCAAAATTGAAGCATTTTTTCATTATAATTTGGTAAATTTTATTGCCCTTTAATGCATTTCTGAGTTAGGCAGTCCAAAATAGAATTAAATGAACTGTCATGCATCAGGGTTAGGTGTTCTTCCTCTGAATTTCTTACCTCCCAAAATTTTTTGATTATTTTTCTTCACTAAGTTTTCTTCTCAACTTTTGTAGCTATGTGACTTTGCCTTTTTTTGAACATTATTCAGCACTTCATAGAACCAGTCCCTAGGAAGCCATCTGTAAATAGGAGACTTGCTGAAGGTCTGAAGAAATATTTGGTATGTTGCCATATATTTGAGTAACATAGCTGATCTGACATTAAGTTTTAGACCTATGAAACAATCTCCTAAGGCAAATAGTTCTTTTGAAACAAAGATGAAACAAAGAAACTTACATTTGGAAAAATGTTAATTTTATAACACTAGATTTCATGCGCCATGACAGATTTGGCAGGAGATTAAAACAACTAAGTTACTTATATCTTAAAAACATCTAATTTCAAAAGAAAAGTGTGACTTGTATTTCTTTACCAGTACTGTTTTGTAAGAATAAAAATATAAGATTGAAAACGTCTTTAAAATTTCAAATGTGAAATTCAAATGCTCAGATGACGGAATAATTTTTGAAAATGTGAAATCTCAGTTAAAAAAATCATAGTAAAAATTAACTCAAGCAGTTTGATCATTTTTTAAATAATTGAGATGCCCAAAATCATAAGAAATAAATACTAGCCAAAACATTTCACTAAAGATTTTATTTATTTATTTATTTATGTGGCACAAGTGGTGGGGGTGGGGGCAGAGGGAGAGGGAGAGAGAAAATCCCAAAGAGAATGATGTCCCTGATGTGGGACATGATCTCTCAATCCTCGAATCATGACTTGAGCCAAAACCAAGAGTCAGACACTTAACCAACTGAGCCATCCAGTCACCACCCAAAGCATTTTAATTGGTATATAGACAACATGATTATGATGCTGTTGATGATGATAATAGCAACAACCGTAATTAGAGCCATTTATCTAGTGATTGGTAAGTTCCAGATATTTTTTGAAGATATCTAATAGAAAAATACACAAAAGAATGGATAGATAGAGAATACATACACATAAATGTGTATGTGTTTGTGTTTCTTCTCATTTAATCTATATGATATTACTAGTAATATTTCCAGTTAGCGGATGAGGAAATTGAGATGCAGAGAGATCACTAACTTATAAAGGCTATATGACAGGTGCTGTTAGAAATGTATTTTGCTTAAAATTACAGCCCAAATAAGAAATAAAAACTCCATACAAAAAAAAAAATCTTTTGTGAGAAAAAATTGAAGTAAAAATTCAAAGATGTTTTCTAAGAGATGTCTCTATGAAAAAACTTTAGATAAATAATGAAGCAAAAACTAAAATCTTCCCATGTTCTTGACACTCAAATGTATGACTAAATACAAGTATCATTAAAACAAATATTTTGTAACATTTCTATTACTTATGATAAATTTGAACATTTATAGATCTATGAAATCAATATTTTGAGCTAGAAGGATACACAGAAGAAAATTTATAAACTTAAACAATTGAAATGAAATATGTCAACTTTCCTCAAAATTTTTTAAACGAAATGAAATATGGCAAATATCAAACTCTAAAGGTTGAAAAAGAATTGTAATTTTTACCAGAAGAGAATGAGAGAAAGAACTTTATAAAGATATAAGTATAATTTAGTTAGTTGATGAAAAAAATCACTAGAACAAAATAACACAAGATAACAAAAAGCTTGTTTCTTTAAAAATAATTAAAAATATTTAATTTTCTCGGAACAGTTTCAGGAAACAAACTGAGGGTTGCTGGGGGGAGGGGGTTTGGGAGAAGGGGGTGGGATTATGGACATTGGGGAGGGTATGTGCTTTGGTGAGTGCTGTGAAGTGTGTAAACCTGGTGATTCACAGACCTGTACCCCTGGGGATAAAAATATATGTTTATAAAAAATAAAAAATTAAAAAAAATTAATTTTTAAATTTGATTAGAATATTCAAGAAAATTTTAACAAAGTAAACAAAACATAAGATACATAGGAAAAAGTATACAATAATATGCTTACATTATATAACCTTATATAAATATAAAGTTAAAACACAAGGAAATATTAATTTCAAGAAAAATACATTTTACCAGAACTTTTCTAATTTCCATGAAAGATATTTAAAAAAAGTACAAGAACCCCCCAACCAATGCCATAGGCTCAGAAGTTTCATAAAAGAATTAAGCAAAACCATTAACAAATAATTTATTTAATGTTTACTGTCTCTATATCATATAAAAGAAAAAAATTCATAAATGATATTCGGGAAACAAAAGAACACTAGAAAGAAAGAATAATGAAATATCTATAGAGAAAACCAAATAAACTGATACTTCTTTGTAAATAGCAATGTCCTGATCTGAACTAAAACCTGAGTAGACAATATAGAAGCATATTCAAGAATAGTGCTAAAGCTCATTCTGAATATTTATGGTAAGAATTATGTTGAAGAACAGTTAGCATAAAACACACACAAGCACACAGGTACACACACTTACATATTTATTCAGAGCTCAAAGTTCCTTAACTCGATGAGGATACAATGGATGCATTCCCACTCAAACCAGTTAAAATAGAAAGATGTCCACTACCTCTAGTATTTTAACAGTGTCCTGGCAATATCTGACATGTATAGGACAAGAGAAAAATCATATCAGATTTAGAAAGTAAGAGTTGAAACTAAAACTACTTGGCAATTGCTATGATTAGGTACTGAAAGTTTTGTACAATGAAAATGACAACACAGCTGAATAAGATTCGAGAAAGCAATAGCTTTCATGAAAACAAACAGCAACTGATTAGAAGAGACAATGGCGAGAAGAACCAGTTTTCAAGAGCAACCAAAGAGTTAAAACATGTAGGGAAAAAAACACAATAAAACATATATAATTATATCATGAAAACTCTGAAACACTTTTGAGGGACAAAAAAGAAGGCTTAAACAAATACATATGCATTTGGTGTTCTAGGAGTGGAAAATTCAACATCATCAATACACCATCTTTATAACTTACATGTGATTTCAATAAAAATGTCAATAACCTTTTTCTATAGCTACATGAGGCAGTTGGAAATTCATATGGATAGTATAAAGAGCCAAGAATATCTAGGAAAACTGAGGGGAAAAGGCCATGAACCTATTAAAACCAACCACAAAGCTTTTTTAATTAAAGCAGTATAATCCTGGTACATGTTAAAAAAAAAATCATCCAATTTAACAGAACAGAAAACCCCAAACAGATCCAAATATACATAATACCTTAGTATGTTATAAAGTGACAACTCAGAGCTATAGACTAATGCACTCTTTATTGTGGTGTTGGAAAACTGGAGTCTTAATGGAAAATTATAAAATTAGATTAATACTTCACATAGGATACCAAGGATAACTTCCAAATATATCAAAGTTTCAAATTTAAAAACACAATTACTAGAATAAAATACTAGAGTGTTCTATTATAAACTAGGAAGATTTTTAAATCCTGACTACAAATCTAGACCCAATAAAAAATTGATAAAGTTGATTACATAAAAGTATTTTAGATGTGAAGGCAAACTATACACTGGTGCAAATGTCTGCATCTCAAATCATAGACAAATGGGCAATCTACTTGATATGAGAGAGCTTTTAACAAATTAAAAGGAAGAAGCAAAAATGTAATAAAAAACAAAGGACATAAATCTATAGATCACTGAAAACTATAGTCACTTCCAAGTTACTTGTCCTCAGTCAAAATAAGGGAAATGCAAATTAAAGCTTTGTTGATAGAGCATTTCTTACCCCTCAGATTCCTGCATTCAAAAGTCTGTCACTCCCTTGGCTGGAGATACAAACATTCTCACATATTGTTAATGAGGATATAAAGTGATAAACAGGGAGAGCAATTTGGCAGTATCTATCAAAATTAGAAATCATCAGTTCTTGACCCAGCAACTTTACTTCAGAAAAAATACTCTACAGGAACACCTATATTTTCATACAAAATGAGGTATGGTCTTATTTATTTCAGCATGATTAGTAATACTAGATATTGAAAAAAAAGTACATCTATAAGGTACCAGTTAAATAACCCATACAATGACGTACAGTGTTATTATTTATCTAATAAAAATAAGATTGAAATTAAAAATGGACTTCCCATTCAATCCCATAATTCTGCCATTAAGTATTTACTCAAGGTAAACAAAAACACTAATTCAAAAAAATATATTAAAACTTAAGAATGGTAAATATATGTGCCCCTAACATGGGAGCACCCTATTATATAAGCCAATTAATTAAATAAAATCAAAGAAACACATCAACAATAATACAGTAATAGTAGGGGGGTT
The DNA here is from genome assembly GCF_011764305.1 of Mustela putorius furo. Taxonomy (NCBI): domain Eukaryota; kingdom Metazoa; phylum Chordata; class Mammalia; order Carnivora; family Mustelidae; genus Mustela; species Mustela putorius. The sequence goes on from NW_025421305.1 coordinate 6,103,014, forward strand.
AACACCCCCCTCACCGAAATGAACAGATCATCTAAGCAAAAGACCAATAAGGAAATAAAGGCTTTAAATTACACACTGGACCAGATGAACTTCACAGATATATTCAGGACACTCCATCCCAAAGCAACAGAATGTTCCAGTACACATGGAACATTCTCCAGGATAGATCACATCCTGACTCACAAATCATGCCTCAACAGATACACAAAGATAGTGATCATTCCCTGTATATTTTTGGACTACACTGCTTTGAAACTAGAACTCGATCACAAGAGGAAAGTTGGAAAGGACTCAAATACACGGAGGCTAAAGTGCATCCTACTGAAGAATGAATGAGTCAATTGGGAAATTAAAGAAGATTTAAAAAAAAAAAATCATGTAAACAAATGAAAATAAAAACACAACTGTTCAAAATCTTTGGGATGCAGCAGAGGTGGTCCTAAGAGAAAAGTATAGAGCAATACAAGCCTTTCTCAAAAATAAGAAAGGTCTCAAATACAAAATCTAACCCTACACTTAACGGAGCTGGAGAAAGAACAGCAAATGAAGCTTAAACCCAGCAGAAGAAGAGAAATAATAAGGATCAGAGCAAAAATCAATGAAATGGAAACCAAAAGAACAGTAGAACAGATCAACAAAACTAGGAGTTAGTCTTTTGAAAGATTAATAAGTTTGATAAACCCCTGGCCAGACTTATCAAAAGGACACAAATTAATAAAATCATGAATGAAAGAGTAGAAATCACAACCAACTCCGAAGAAATACAAAAAATCATAAGACCATATTATAAGAACTATATGCCAGCAAATTAGACTGGAAGAAATGGATGCATTCCTAGAGACATATAAACTGCCACAACTGAACCATAAAGAAATAGAAATCCTGAATAGACCCATAACCAGTGAGGAAATTGTAATAAAAAATCTCCCAACAAATAAGAGCCTAGGGCCAGATGGCTTCCCAGGGGAGTTCTACCATTAATTTAAAAAGACTTAATACTTATTCTTCTGAAACTGTTCCAAAAAAATAGAAGTGGAAGGAAAACTTCTGAACTCATTTTATGAGGCCAGCATTACCTTGATCCCAAAACCAGACAAAAACCCCATCAAAAAAGGAGAATTACAAACCAATATCCCTGATGAACATGGATTCAAAAATTCTCACCAAAATACTAACCAGTAGGATCCAACAGTACATTAAAAGGACGATTCACCATGACCAAGGGGGATTTATTCCTGGGCTGCAAGGTTGGTTCAACATCCACAAATACATTATATTGATATAATACATTGATAAAAGAAAGAACAAGAGCCATATGATACTCTTAATAAATGCAGAAAAAGCATTTGACAAACTACAACATCCTTCCTTAATCAAAAATCTTCACAGTGTAGGGATGAAAGGTACATACCTCAACATTATCAAAGTTGTCTATGAAAACCCAAAGTGAATATCATTTTTAATAGGGAAAAACTGAGAGCTTATCCTGTAAGGTCAGGAACACAGCAGGGATGCCCACTATCACTATTGCTATTCAACATAGTACTAGAAGTCCTAGTACTTCAGCAATCAGGCAACAAAAGGAAATAGAAGGAAAGGAAAGAAGAAGTCAAATGCTCACTCTTTGCAGATGATATGATACTTTATGTGGAAAACCCAAAAGACTCCACTCCAAAACTGCCAAAACTCTTTCAGGAATTCAGTAAAGTGTCAGGATATAAACTCAATGTATTGAAATCAGTTGAATTTCTATACACCAACAGCAAGACAAAAGAAAAAAATTAAGGAGTTGATCCCATTTACAATTGTACCCAAAACCGTAAGATATTTAGGAATAAATCTAACCAAAGAATCTGTATCAGAAAACTATAGAATACTCATGAAAGAAATTGAGGAATACATAAAGAAATGGAAAACATCCTATACTCATGGATTAGAAGAATAAATATTGTGAAAATATCTATGCTACCTAAAGCTACCTATATACATATGTAATGCAATCCACATCAAAATACCAACTTTTTTCAAATAAATGGAAAAAAATAATCCTAAAATTTGTATGGAACCAGGAAAGAAACCAAATACTCAGAGGAATGTTGAAAAAGAAAGGCAAAGCTCGTGGCATTACAATTCTGGACTTCAAGCTCTATTAAAAAGCTGCAAGTATTGGGGCGCCTGGGTGGATCAGTGGATTAAGCCATTGCCTTTGGCTCAGCTCATGATCTCAGGGTATCTGCTCAGCAGGGAGCCTACTTCCCTCTCTCTCTCTGCCTACTTGTGATCTGTCTCTCTGTCAAATAAATAAATAAAATCTTAAAAAAAAAAAAAGCTGCAAGTATCAAGACAGTGAGGTACTGGCATGAAAACAGACACATAGATCAATGGAACAGAATAGAAAGCCCAGAAATAGACCCTCAACTCATTGGTCAACTCATCGTCAACAAAGCAGGAAAGAATGTCCAATGGAAAAAAGACAGTCTCTTCAACAAATGGTGTTGGGAAAATTGGACAACCACATGCAGAAGAATGAAACTGGTCCATTTCCTTACATTGCACACAAAAATAGACACAAAATGGATGAAAGACCTCAACGTGATACAGGAATCCATCAAAATTCTTAAGGAGAACACAGGCAGCAACTTTTTTGACCTTAGCCACAGGAACTTCTTCCTAGACATATCAAAAAAGGCAAGGGAAGCAAGGGCAAAAACAAGCTATAGAGACTTCATCAAGATCAAAAGCTTTTGCACAGCAAAGGAAACAAGCAACCAAACCAAAAGACAACTGACAGAAGGAGAGAGGATTTTTGCAAATGTCATATCAGATAAAGGGTTAGCATCCAAAATCTATAAAGAACTTATCAAACTCAACACCCAAAGAACAAATAATCCAATCCAACCTTCAGCAAACTGAGGGTTGCTGAAAGGGCAGGGGTTTGGGAGGCATGGGGTGGCTTGGTGATGGACATTGAGAAGGGTATATGCTATAATGAGCACTGTGAATTGTGTGAGACTGATGAATCACAGACCTGTACCTCTGAAACAAATAATACATTATATGTTACTAAAAAAAGAAAAAGATATATGCATCCCAATGTTTATTGAAGCATTATTTACGATAGCCAAATTATGGATACAATTCAAGTGTCCGTCCATAGACGAATGGATAAAGAAAATGTAGTGTACACACACACACACACACACACACACACACACACACAGGAATATTACTCTGCCATAAAAAACAATGCAATCTTAACATTTGTAGCAGTATGGATGGATCTAGAGAGCAGAACGCTAAATAAAATTAATCAGAGAAGACAAATACCATATAATTTCATGTGTGGAATTTAAGAAAAAGAATAAGCTAACAAACAAAATATAAAAGAGATAAACAACAAAAAATAGTCCTTCAAATACAGAGAATAGACTGAAGCCTGAATTAGAGTAAATGCAGAGAAAAGTCAAAAGTTGTTCTATAGTTGTTGGAGGGAAAGTGGGTGAGGCAATGGTGGAAACGGATAAAGGGGAGTAAGTGTACATTTATTGTGTAAATGTGTAATGTATAGAATTGTTGAATGGCTATATTGTTCACCTGAAACTAATATATGTTAATCATACTTCAATAAAAAGAATCAGAAAGTCTTATGTATACCTACATGGAGAGATATTCAGAAATTATTAAGTAATTATTGAATAGTACATATAGTATCATTTCATTTGTGTAAAAAATAAGGAAAACAAGGATATATAGTTATTTTTGCACATACTGGTAGAAACACCAAATTATTCCCATAAGACTAATAAAAATGATAATCTGTGCGAAGATAAGTGGATAGGCATGGCCACATAGGGAGGAAAATTCTTGATATATGTGTTCTATATCATTTTGATTTCTGAATCAATTATAAAAATAAATAAAATAATAACTAGATAGCCATATATAACATACATAAAAATATAAGAATAGCTATAATATTTATAATATATTCAAGTTATTTTTATTATGTATTTTACCTGAATCCTCCCCATTATTTTCTCTGCATTTACTCTAATTCAGGCTTCATTACATTTTTCATGGAACAGTTAAATAAATTGCATAACTTCATAAACCTTTATGTTCCAACTGGAAACCACCTTACATGCTTGTCACATTTTAATTCCTAAACACATTCCAAATATTTTTAACTTCCAAATATTGCTCCAGTATATTTTTCCAACCTCATGTCAAGCTATTCCTCCAATCTTCAATATGATCTAGTTCTTATGTTCCCACAAAATACTCACTCTTAACCTCTCCCCTCCTTCCTGTTATTGGCCCTATTAATCCACTATCTGAAAATTGCACTCCTCATGGTTAAATCCTGTACGTCATTTAAGGCAGCTTTCAATCACAACCACTGGCCTCTTTTCTGACATTCTTAATTTAACATGGTTGCATTATACTTTGAACTCTGAGTATATTTGCTTTATTCTTAACAGCCATCATATTCCAAAATTTAATAATACATGTATTGTCTCACTTCATCCCTCCTTACTTTTAAATACCTTCAGAACATATTCCTGCCTCTTTCATCTTTGTCACATGAAACAGCTTGCAAGTTCAAAAATATACAACCAACTGAAGTGAGGGAGAACTGGAAAAACACTGAACAGAGAATTAGCTGGTATGGACTCAAATCTTGTTATTTCTTGACTCTGTGACCTTACTCTCTGTTCCTCAGTTTCCTCCTCTGTAAGTGAGGGAATTTAATAAAATTCATATGAAATTACTGTTAATAATTAAATATGTTGACTATAAATTAGAAAATATAGATAAAATTAACATGGTGACTAGCTACTGGAGAGCGAATTTCAAAATGATGCTGTCAACAAACTTTAAGATAGAACAATAAGGGGCACCTGGGTGGTTCAGTGGGTTAAAGCCTCTGCTTTTGGCTTGGGTCATGATCCCAGGGTTCTGGGACCGAGCCCCATATCGGGCTCTCTGCTTAGCGGGGAGCCTGCTTCCCCATCTCTCTCTGCCTGCCTCTCTGCTTACCTGTGATCTCTGTCTGTCAAATAAATAAATAAAATCTTTAAAAAGAAAAAAAAAAGATAGAACAATAAATTTGACAAGGCATTAAATATTTATTTTTCATGGCATCTATAGTCATTATTAATATTATACGAGTCATCATTTGACTTGTCCCTTATCTGGAATAATTACATTAAGATACTTTTTGTGTTTTGTACTGGCTTCTGTCTGCATATGTAGGAGTTTAAATATTTATTGTTTTGCTCTACATAATGCTACCACAATTATAGTTAATGGTTGTCTATACATATATGATGAATGCACACAATCTGAAGGAATTCCAGTGCTCCACAATGGTCATAAAACATAACTGCTCAATTAAAGGTAAGATGAGACTACTTTCCTTTAATGATGGTTAAGATTTTATTAAATAGTAGGATTTATTTTGTTTCATTTTGTTTTGTTTTTGGCCAGGGGTTATCTGTGTGACTAAATCGACCTCCTCAGTCTCAGATTTCAGGTTTCCACACATGATTTATGTCAACATGTTATTATTGTATTCACAAACTAGGGCCAATTTCAGATCAACTAGCTAGCGTAAATTCTAAAAATGGAGACTCCCCTCCAAAATCTAAATACAACTTAAATGTTGCTCAAATTGGGGAAATCATTTAGTTAGTGGGTAGTTTGCTCTAAAGAATCAACTCGTGGGGCACCTGGGTGGCTCAGTGGGCTAAAGCCTCTGCCTTCAGCTCAGGTCATGATCCCAGGGTCCTGGGATTAAGCCATGAATCTCAGCTCATCAGGGAGCCTGCTTCCTTTCCTCTCTCTCTCTGCCTGCCTCTCTACCTACTTGTGATCTCTCTCTGTCAAATAAATAAATAAAATCTTTAAAAAAATCAAAAAAAACCCCGACTCCTTATAAATGACATACAAGAACATTTACTTAATTATTTCAAAGCATTTGTTACTGGATTTTTAATAGTTGGTAGTCGCAACATTATAAAGGTAAATTTCATTGTTTTTTATTTATTTGATTGCTATCAACAAATATTTATAAGCCCCAGTTTAATGCTAGACACTGTACCAGGCACGGAGGACTCAACAGAGAGGTCTTTTAACCCAGAAGTTCATTATCACAGCAGGCTCATTTCCTACAAAGCTCTGAACACGTCCCTCATCTGGAAATATTCCATCTTCTTCCTTCCATGCAAATTTGTTGAAATTCTTGCTCTGTAATTTGAAAATACAAATATTTGAAAATATTTAGCTTCTTGTTTAAATAATTCCCTTACTTCCCTGAAATAAAACCTGACTGTAATGAGTGAAATTGCTGCCCCTGCAGTCTTCTCAGGGGAAGGACTCATATTCTTCTTAAGCCTCACATGTGCCAGGAAAAAGAGGTTTAGCATTTTCCTCCCAGCTCCCTTTTGAGACTTGCAAAGCATTTACTCTCTTAAAAAAAAAAAAAAAAAAAAAATTCCCATTAGCCCAATGATATCTGGTTTCTTCCTTACTTTATTGGCTGACTTCTATTTACTCTTCCATTTCTTAAATATTTTAACCCGTGATTCTCCTCTTTCATCTGTATTCCTTCCAACATTCTTATTGTTGATCCACTAGCTGATTGCTGGTTAATAGCATAGCATCTTGGCTCATCCGACAAACTTGTCCTCCTTTTCAAACTTCAGATACCTAACCTCACAGTTACATGCCATATAACATGCAAAATATGACTGAATATGGACAGATATTTCCCAATCATATAAAAGAAGAAAGTACCAACTGGTTGGTGTATTTTAGAAAATTGAATGATAGGAAGTTGATATCAATTGCTTGCAAATTATTCCTATAACTTAGAAACACAAATACATAAACATATTATCTTACCCAAAGACTCTCATTTGAAAGATTGAGAACTATGTTGCTGAATACATACACATAACACTATAATAATATCCTTCCTTATAAATATTTTAGTCTTATAAAAAAAGAGGTCATGTTAATGATCACTATGCAATGTAGGTCCTAGGGATCTGAGATATTAAGTCAGCCATAGGAAAAGACACAGATTAGAATAAAGACCCTCTTACATCCCTTTTTTCTCCTAACATCAACTTTTAGGATAAAGACATGCAAAGTTAAGAAAAATAGATAAGAAAAGCTTATTTGTATCTTTTCCAAAATATTTTCCAATAAAATTAGAAAAAAAAATTTAAATTAACATTTTTAAATAGCAGGCAATGTTTACCTAATTTAGAACATAGAGTACAAGCTCAAAATAATTTATTTTGCAGATGCAATCAACTTAAAAGCAAAGCAGATTCAGACTTAAGCTCAAGTTTTAGCTCTGTTTTCTTTTTTACTATTCAAATATGTGTTTTTTTCTCAAAGGTTTTTATTGAAATAAAATAATGTGAAAAGTATTTGGCAATTACATATATTAGATAAAATGTATGCAAGACAGCAAGATGGTCAAGAGAATTTCTGCTTTGAAATTACTCACCATTATTAAAAATGTAATAGGAAAATAGTATTTATATACTATAAGTGCAGTATATAAATATATATAGCATAAATAGTATTTATATACTATTTGAAATACTCTTTCAAATTTTTAAATTATATATATGATATATTATATATCATATATAATATGTATTTATATAATATATAATATAATAAAATATATTAATCATTCATTTAAAATGTGCACTTCACTAAGAAAAAAACAGTATCTCAATGATGTTTACAACATGTTTCAGAGCAAAACATGTTATTCAAAAGACTAACTAAAAGACATATTTAACTAATTCTGTTCTGCGCTGTTTGTAGATAAGATGAATTATGATAATAGATTTACTTTGAATATGCCATTATAACAAAACTAGAAGACATTTGTCATGGATAAATTAATCTCTCAATGTTATTTATACATACATATTTTAGATATTCTTTGCTTCCTTTGAAAGAATACATTTTTGAAAGAAAGACAACATTTTGTTTCCAACCATATACCTATCTCCTCTAATCGTTTTGCATTGTCTTACTCTCCCTGGGTTCTGACTAGTTCTCAAAAATGTCTTCATCCTTTCCCCTTCATCATTGAAATTCATCTGTATAATAACTAATTCCTTCCAAACCTCTTAGAATGATGAAGAGTTAATGTACTGCCTAATTTAAAAGAGGGTAGCAAGGCAAAGCATAAGTAAATAAGCCTCAGATTTGGCATTAACATGAATATCTTTCTGGTAACAGAGTCCCTACCATGGTAGACTAACTTCCACCTAGGAAGCTAGTAAGATCAATATAAGATGCATTGTTGCATAAAGCTATATAAAAAAAAAATATTTGTTATGATAACATTATTTAGAATCATCTAAGCCAGGTGGAGATTGTTAATATAGTCATCCAATATTAATAAATATACAAAATATAAGCCAGAATGCTGAACTTCCTTGACTAATTTCCTTCCATATTACCTGACTGGCAAAATACTAATCTTGGATTGCTTTTCCACAATGTATCACTTTTACTTCTGTTCTCTAAACTGCTACATTCTAGGGAAACCCTGAATAGATATGGAACACTGTGAACTCATGATAATTCTAACACATTTCTTTTGCCATCCTTGCTACCTCTTGGAATCACTTGAGTTCTGGACCCTTCTTCCCTTGCTTATCTCACTCAGAGTGGTGTCCATTTCACAGAGAAAATAAAAGCTAAATGATAAAACTTACATCAGCATCTAAACACGGAATTGAGAAACTTGTCTATCTTTGGACCTATCTTTTTTCATCTTCCCTCTTTCAATACTTACTCTCCCATGACTTATCTTTTCACTTTCCCATACAACTAGTTGTTTCTGAGAGTTCTTCTGTTTTGTGGTCTTTATATGCTCAATATCCATCCATTCTTCAATACACAGAAATCAGAATTACCTCTCTGCCTGACTGCACAAAATTTTTTTGAGATGGAACATTGAGTCATGTCTACTAAACACAATGGACTCTTCTCAGTCCTTTTTTTACCACATTAGCATTAAGTATACTTGTTAGAAGCCCACCTCATTTAACTTCTTCACTCACACACTATATTATTCTTTTCGTCTTATCTCATGGACATCCCTTTGTGTCCCACAGTTGTCACTTTTTGCTCTTCTCATTATCAACGCATCAAACAATGTAGAACATGGAAGTAAAGTGCAGGTGACTATGAAGTCTAGGATGGACCAAAATGCCACAGGCCATCCAGATTTTAGTAAAAGTATAGAAGGGCTCAATGGATTTAATGACAAGGACATAATTGTGAACTTGAGAGTTTCTGTGGAATATTAAGGTCAGAAGCAAGATATTTCTGCACTGAGAAAAGACATGTTGGTTATTAAACCCTACTAACTACTTATTGGACATCCTCCAGGATTCTTAAAACCTTAAGTTTTAAGAGTCACTTAAACAAACTGAGGGTTGCTGGGGGGAGGGGGTTTGGGAGAAGGGGGTGGGATTATGGACATTGGGGAGGGTATGTGCTTTGGTGAGTGCTGTGAAGTGTGTAAACCTGGTGATTCACAGACTTGTACCCCTGGGGATAAAAATATATGTTTATAAAAAATAAAAAAATTAAAAACAAACAAACAAACAAAAAAACCCTTAAGTTTTATTACTCTTCTGTGAAATGATGTTAAAACCATTCATCACTATGGGTCCTCATAGACTTAAATGTACCAGAATAAATCTGTGACCATCAGGCCAAAAAAAAAAAAAAAAAAAAAAGGAAAGAAAAGAAAAGTTCTACAAACCAAGATGCTTTTTAGAGTGAAAACAACACCTTTAAATAATTATGCTAAGACAAGTGTAAACCAGAATTGACATGGACAATTTAAGATTGAATTAATGGTCACCAAATTTACTGGGCCTTGTATAGTCTCCTTTTTTCCTGCCTTGATTTTATATTACTCTTTCTCAAACTTTTACTAAATTCTAGTCTCAACTAGCTCTCTAAAGTTTCATAACCTTAATAAGGCCTTCAGACATGATCCTCCTTCTGCTTTTTCTTCTTTCCTCTCTTTCATTTTGAAAATTTATTCTTATTCATGAGAAGTCCATGTTCTGAAAGTTAGAATTTACAGAAAAAATGTTGAAAATTTGCCTCCAGATTAGCATCTAAAAGAGAGTTTGGATTCTTAATCATGAAAATAGAGAAATATTTTTGTTTAAAGAGAATAATTTGGCAAATGAGAACACATGATTCTCTGATCTCTGAGAGCCATTTAGAGATGATACTTCTTCAGTTATTTATATTATTCTGGGGTTCTCATAATTGCCAGGGAAATGAGAAGGGGATGAGATATTATCACCACAAAATATCAACTAAACACAAAGGAAAGCATGAAGAGAGGAAAAGAAAAGAGCTATAAAACATACAGAAACAACAAAATGACAGTAACGTCTGCCCTATCAGTAGTTACCTTAAACATAAATGGGTTAAATTCTCCAATAAAGGCATAGAATGGCTAGCTGAATAAAATAGCAAGATCTGACTATAAGAAATCTTGTCTACAAGAGATTCCCTTGAGATTTAAGGACACACATTGGCTAAAAATGAAAGGATAAAAAAAAAAAAGTCCATGAAAATGGGAACCAAAAGAGAGCAAAAGTGTCTATACTAACTAATATAACTCCAAAATACACTTTAACTTAAAAAGTTACAAGAGTCAAAGAAGGACATCATATAATGTTAAAGGGTCAATCCACCAAAAAATATAACAATTACAAATATCTATACACCAAATATCAGAGTTACTAAATACATGAAATGGACTTTAATAGAATGAAGGGGAGAAATAGACAGCAACAAGATAATATTAGGATATTTCAATACTCCACTTTTAATAATAAAAAGAACAACCAGGAAGAACATCAGTAAGGAAATAAGATGTGACCAAAACTATAGACCAATTGGAACTAATAGACTTATACAGAACTCTCCACCAAATAACAGCAGAATATACATGATTCTCAAGTGCACATGGAACATTCTCCAGGATAGATACAATTTTATGTCACAGAGCAATTCTTGACAAATTCAGAAAGATTGGAAGCACCCAAAATATTTTACTGATTACAGGAATGAAACTAGAAATGAATACCACAAGGAAAACTGGAAAATCCATAAGTATGTGAACATTAAGCAACATGCTATTTAACAATCAGTGGGTGAAAGAAATCACAATATGTCAAAGGCATAGTAAACAGAGTACAGAAATAAACCCGCATATATATGGTCAAACGATCTTTGACAATATACCAAGACCACAGAATGGGGAATAGACAAAAGACAAAGATAATTCAACAAATTATGCTAGGAAAAGTGGATATCCACATGCAAAAGAACAAAGTTGGATTCTTATTTTGCATCATATATAAAAACTCAAAATAGACTGAAGATCCTTAGAAGAAAACATGGAAGAAAAGCTTCATGACATTGGAGTTGGCAATTTATTTTTTTGAAAGATATCAAAAGAACAGACACAAAGCCAAAAATAGACAAATGGGACCACATCGAACTTAAAAATTTTGTGTACCAAAGTATAAAATCAATGGAGTGAAATGGCAACATATGGAATGGGATAAAATATTTGCAAATCATATATCTGTTTGTTAATATCTGGAATATATAAGAAGACTTCATAACAACATTAAAATCAAATGACCAAATTAGAAAAGAGGCAAAGACTTGAGTAGACATTTCTCCAAACACAATATAAAAATGCCAACAAGGATATGAAAAGATGCTCAACATCATTATTCATCTGACAAATGCAAATCAAAACTACAAGATATCACTGAATACCCATTAGGATGACTATAACTCAGAAAGATACAGAGAGAAAATATGAATAAGTAAGGATATGGAGGAGTGAAATGTTTATGTACAATTGGCACAATTATAATAATGGTGAAACCACTATGAAAACAATATGGAAATTTCTCAAAATATTAAAAATAGAACTAGCATATGGTCCAGCATATGCTGGTTCTGAGTGTATATCCAGAAGAATTGAAATTAGGATCTCAAAGACATATTTTCACACTCAACCTCATAGCAACACAATTTAAAATAGCCTCAGTTACAAACTGAGTGGATAAAGGTGTAAATAATATGATATAGATATACAATGAACTATGACTCAGCCTTTAAAAGGAAGAAAATTGAGACACATGCTACATCATGGATAAACCTTGAGGACATTATGTAAGTGAAATAAGTCACAAAAAGACAAATATTGTATGATCCTACTTACATGATGTACTGTAAGTAGTCACAATCATAGAGATGATAAACAGAATTATGAGAGATTAAGAGTCACTTATGGTTTGTCTCCCTCCCAATCCCATCTTGTTTCATTTATTCTTCTCATACCCACTTAAGCCCCCATGTTGCATCACCACTTCCTCATATCAGGGAGATCATATGATAGTTGTCTTTCTCTGCTTGACTTATTTCGCTAAGCATGATACGCTCTAGTTCCATCCATGTTGTCGCAAATGGCAAGATTTCATTTCTTTTGATGGCTGCATAGTATTCCATTGTGTATATATACCACATCTTCTTGATCCATTCATCTGTTGATGGACATCTAGGTTCTTTCCATAGTTTGGCTATTGTGGACATTGCTGCTATAAACATTTGGGTGCACGTGCCCCTTTGGATCACTACGTTTGTATCAAACTGAGGGTTGCTGGGGGGAGGGGTTTGGGAGAAGGGGGTGGGATTATGGACATTGGGGAGGGTATGTGCTTTGGTGAGTGCTGTGAAGTGTGTACACCTGGTGATTCACAGACCTGTACCCCTGGTGATAAAAATATATGTTTATAAAAAATAAAAAATTAAAAATTTAAAAAAAAACAGAATTATGAGAAAGGTGGGAAAAGGAAATTGTTTAATGGCTACAGAATTTCAGGCTTTCAAGATGAAAAAGTTATAAAGATTGTTTCATAACTATGTATGTACTTAACACTACATTGAAAAATGGTTAAGATGGCAAATTCTGTCATTTTTTTACAACAACAATAATAATCATAATACAGCAGGAATGGTATTGGAGAATCAGACATTGCATGACCTACTGTTTCTCTTCAGAATGCCCATTAAATGCACTGGGCTTTGAACCTTCCCCTGCATGGAAAGCAGGCACTGAGCAGCTGCTTGGCCCTGGATTCTTTCTTATTAGAAGAAAACTTTTTCTTTTTCTGAGTACACAGTGAAATTCCTTTTATTAGTATTATTTTTTTAATGTGAACATCCTAATATGGCACTTGGCAACTATACCATCCTATCTTCTTTCTTTCCTCTACCACCCTCTTGGTCCAAGGGATGTGGAAAGGAAACCATCCGGTACTTGAGACCCTGCTGACCGTGAATCAATATCCTCAGTAAAATGCTGTGATTTTATCAGAGCAAAAATGTGATATGGGAGCCCAGAAAATAGTTTAAAGATGTAATATATTTTAATAGGGACTGGACATGTTTTCCAGAATATACAGTGGTTTTAAAGAGTCAGGAAGGGGTCAATTTTTTGAATCAAAAAGGGATAAATAAAAGTTGTTTAGGGGAGAGACTACGTGAAAGCATGGGAAATAATATGAATTTTCCTTTGTGCTTTACAACAAACTGAGAATTATAAAGAACACGCTTTATAGAATGTGGCATTGAAAAAATAAACTCAAAGAGTACAAGTGCTGATTCTTCCAAATGCTACTGAGAATTTTGATAAGTATAGGATACTGATAAAATGAACAATTGACTGTCATGTCAGTGACTATAATTTGTATCTCTAGACCATGATTAAAAAAAATAAGAGGGGAAAAAAAGTGATGGAAGGATGAGATAAGTTTCCTGAGGAAGGAGAAAAAATTTTCCTGGAACCATGGTTGTCTGAATAAGAAGCAGTGTTAGTTAGACCAAATGTAGATGAAGTATGTTCCAATACCTGGCATTAAGGCAGACAGAAAATATCATTTGGAAAAAAAGAGTAGAATATTGAGGGGGTCCAATACTTCACATGAGAGAAAACTGGAGGCTAAAATAAATGATACTTGCCAACTCAAGTTATGACCAGTAAATCAGTTCACCTAATATTAATAATGCAGGCAGATAAATATAACCTTCTAAATTATATAATAAACTCGGGTTTCAAATGTGCCAATGAGATGGTAATTTCCTATTTCAAAACATCAGCCCTGAGAGAGGGAGAGTGTGTGTGTGTGTGTGTGTGTGTGTGTTATAAATGACAGTGAGGATCAAGAAAAAATATGTATATACATTTTAAAGAAATAGAAGTCGTCTCATGAGAGCATTTAGAAAAGAATAAGTGAGAGTGGAGAAGAGCATCATTGTGGAAGAATATAAAAACTTAACTAGCTTGTCTAGTTGGAGCAAATACATAAATTGATGCAGTGTAATGGAGATGAACTCTGAAATAGTGCTGAATAAAGAAGTGATATCCAGCAAGAATATTATCTAATTCATAAGGCCCTCCAAATGCCAAGATTTTTTGCAATCCTTATTTATTCTTTGCTATTCATTCTTTGTCATTTTTCCTCTAAGTCAATCCCAAATTGTTCTTAATCAGTTTCCCCTATTACCATATTATTTGAATAAAATATATCTTGCTTGAGTAACTAAAAAAATAGTGGTTATCAGATACTAATCTTGTTCAAATCTAAACTTACCTAGAGTGAAGCAATACTAGCTTTCATTCTGGGGAAAAAAAATTACTTTATTAACTTCAAATATAGACTTTCCGAATTTAACTTTACTTTAGAATTTACTTCGACATTTTCCTGTTGGTTAACCCTCCTTGCATTGTTTCCCTCTCCCCTGGCTCCATAAATAGCATGCATCAGTAGAAGTTAGATTACCTTCTATTATCCCATGGTATTTCCTTATGCATTGTACCTTTTGTAAAGTAGTAAACTTGCTGTTTCCACTCCCACAATTCTTACTCACTTATAAACTATGATTTGTTACCCTACCACGTTACTGAAAATGGTCATGCTGAAATCACCAAGGTCCTCATGTTTAAATCCATAATGCAATTTCAGTTGACATTCTATATGATATTTGCACAAAATTTGAGCCTGCAAATAATCCCTATAGCTTAAAATGATCTCCTTTATTAATATGTCTTTCTATACTTTCCTCCATAATAATTTTTGCTTTTCTTGCTCTTTCTTTATTTCTTTTTTTTTTTTTTTCAATGCCCCTTAAAAGTTTATTTCCTTAGGTTGTAGGATTTATTTTGTTTTCCCCTTAAGATCCTCCCAGGTCTATGTTTGGTTATTTGTTTCCTTCTCTCTTCCTAGTTGAACATCTATTTTTTTTCCAGGAACCAACGGACTCTATTAACCTGAATGTATTGCATGTATATTAAACATATTATTCTGAACAAAATTTGTTTTCTTCTATTTTTCCTCTCTCTTCTCAATTTTTGTGCTTGTTGATATAAGTGTCAATTACGTTTAATTAGTCATCGACTTTTTTTTCTTTCTCCTCTTGACATCCAATTGACTACTAAATCCTGTCACTTGTATACCAGAAATGTCTCTAAAATCCACTCCCTTCTTTTTACACTTTATTTTGGATCTAATAGTATTCCACCTAAATCATTTCAGAAATCACCTGACTTGTCTTTGATTTTTAGCAACTTTCCTACACTATAACCGAGGTACTTTTTCAAAGAAGCAAAATCGATTGTGTCACTTTCCAGATTTAAAAAAAAAAAAAAGAAAAGAAAAGAAAAAAACCTTTTAATTTACATTTTCCTCAGGTCACATTCTAAACTATGAAGTAGTTTTATACTTCGTAGTCTGCCCTTTACCCTGTTTCACATCACTATCTTCTACTGATACACTACATACATTCTTATCTCAAAGGACATGTCAATACCACCAATCATAGCTGGACTCTGATTACTCTCAATCAGTACATGTGATTCTAGTACATATGATTCTTCCTAGAATTTCCTACTTTCCTTTTCTTTTGAAAATCCTTATCATTCTTCTTGAACTAGTTCCAATAAATAATAATACAATACCTCTACCAAACTCTCCAGACATTACTAAATTACCTGTACAGCTCTCTCAAATCAATTTAGCAAAATCCCTTTTAACAAAAATTATCATGCTAAATTTAAGTGTTATATGAGTATAAGCTTATTTATGTTATATTTGCATGTGTGTACGTGTGTGTGTGTGTGTGTGTGTATACATTGATCAGCATGTCTCTCTCTCTCTCTCTCTCTATATATATATATATGTATATATATATACTGTAGTAGGCTTCAGATTAAAGAAATCTGGAAAACCTTTGCTAAAAAGTTTCTCAGTGTTCAACAAATAAAACTATTAAATCCATATTTTATTTTCTGCCATAACTAATTTTCAGCTAAAGAGGATGTGAACTGCTGTTGGGGAAAAAGTAAGGGTAAATAAAATTTTTAAGAGAATTACTGTAAATTAATTCAATTTGTCTAGTCCATTTATCTATCACAGTATAAAATGATACATTTTATAAAGATTACTGAACCACTGGCAGAGACCTTTGAGGTACTGAGAGGAAAGTTAATCATGGTAGATTATTAGAAAAGTATCAGCATGGCAAATTTCAGGATGGAACCCAAATCATTACTCATTTATAGGTACTTCCTATGTTATAGTCTGTGCACTAATAATTTATATTATAGAGTTAAAATGAATAAATGTAATAAGTATTTTAACCTAAATATAATGCATTATGTATATGTATATATATATGAACTATATGTTACAAAGGGAAAATCTCATGTTTATTGAGATAATTAAACAGAGATACTTTTGACTGAGCATTTAGTAATGTGTTTTGAAAAAATATATATTTAATCTAAATATCACATTTGATATAAAGGCATAGTCTCATATTTCATCCTATTTCTAGACATAATTGTAGAATCAATGATTCAAGTGAGAGCTTATAAATAACTAGGTGAGGATACATTAATTGTTAAATTATAAAATATTTACCTTATTATAAATAAAGATGACTTAATTTTTACTTAATGATGGTATTTTTATCTCAAAGAAATATGGTACATTTTGAGAATCTGGAGCTCAAAGGAAATCATATAATGTGTTGCTTCATGTCAGTGATATACTATGATCTAAATATCAAAATAATCAAGTGGATTAGTAATTTGATTAACGATTGTGTTTGAAGAGTTTTCACCGATGGCTCAGTATCAGCTTAGAGCCACAGATGGCAATCTTTAATAGGATTATTAAAGTGTTGATAGAGATGGTCTATTTCTTCTATATATATATTCCTTCTCTATGTATTTCTTCACTATATATTTCTTTTATGACACCTTCATAGTGGGAATATACTTCTCTCCATGATGTTAGACTTAGTCACATGGTAACTAAATTTTAGGCTTAACCATGTGACTTTTGGTTAGTGGTTAACAGATATAAAACAAGCAGAAGCATGAAACATGTTTCATGCAATTGTGCTTACCTTTCATGTTTCTGACATTGCTTTGATAAGTATATGCCTAAATCATTCCACTTTTCCAACCTAGCATATATATTTTTTTTTCTTTGTCATAAGTAGAACATGTCTACTTTAGCTCACTGATCTGAAAAGAGTCAGTGACATGTGGAGCAGACAAGATCCAACATAGACTTTGAAGTTAAGCCCAGCTAAATGCAAGCTAAATCAACCGAATCCTACGTAATCCATGGATATATGAGCAGGAATAAGTAATATTTCAGGGTGTTTTGTCAAATAGAGCTAGCTAAAAAATAGTGTGAGCAAGAGCCAGTAATTTACATAAAATGCAATAGAATAAAACAAAATCTCTGCCTAACCTTAAATGAGAATTTAGTTGCATGTATCATTAGTGAACTAACAGTCTTTAAGTCAGATGATATGGAAAATGTCATGAATAACTAGAAAATTTTTGCTTATAGGAGAAACTCACTAAAGATAAAGACAGTTTTTATGTGTAAGGTGAGTAAGACTTCTTTTATATGGCAAAAGGGTAACATGCTATAGCTTGCTTAACACAGAGTTTAACTATGTGGGATGATAAGAGATCAGTTTAATGGGGCGTTAAGTCAAAAGAGAAACATATTAGTGGGGAATCATCACCATTTATTACTTTTGCTAGAGAAACCTTTTTGGGTGATGCGATTTAAGAAGTTATTTTAATTATGGATCTAAGAGAAATGCAAAACGGTAGGAAAGGTGGAATAAGGAAAACAAAAAGGAACGTGTGGTAAAGACAGTGTTGACTTAAAGAGAAATAACTGTAAATGAACTAGAAGATGAAGAATCAAAGGCTTTGGGAAGTAAAGATAAATACCCTCCAGAGAAGGTTGGTGAAGAGACCAAAAGTCTTGAACTGGAAGAAATGGTAAGATCCTCTATGGAGAGGCAGGAATAATATCCACATTAAATAATGAATGGACTCGGGCAGAACGAGGTGCATGGTAACTGATAAAATGTTCGTAACAGTTCAGAATCCCAAAGCCTTTAAAAAATTCAGAATATTTGTTTACTTAATTTTTCAAATACTCGTGAACATATACATTCCTAAATGTGAATTCAAATTTAGAAATGTCTTAAGGGTTAATGTTTATGATGTTTGCTATTTTAGGACATTTGTCAGTGACTTTGTATGACTACTTAATGAAGAGATTATAAGTTTAAAATGACAAAAGATACATTTTGTTAAGTTTTTTGTTCATTTATCTTGAACAAGGACTATTTGCTTTCCTGAAACTTTTGAAGGATATGAGATATATTCCTTGTAACAGTTCCCCTCAGTGTTCATCTACATTCCTGGCTACTAAATATCCTGGAGTTAGAGTGGGCCTTGGAGATCATTTAGTGTAACTATTTTCCAAAGTCAGAACACTACTCATACTCATTCGTGTTCATCCATCCTGTACTTGAATACTGTCATTGACTCAGTTGAAATTAGTACCAACTGTCACATAATTATATTGATGCAAATGATCCCTTCATTTTATAAATAACTATCATTTAAAACCAACTCACATATTTCTTTACAAAACCAATCTGCCAATTCTCTAAAATGTATCCCAAGAGGGGTAAAAAAGGAGTATATTCTACTAATAATTGAAACTTTCAATGTAGAATTTTCTTACTTGCATTCTGAATGTATTTTGCTTCCAGAGAGTTTCTCCGTTCTGTTTCCTGGTAACAGGACTCACTCTCTCAGACTGGTGGTCTATAATCTTTTTAATGTTATGCAACCATTATAAAATTAATTACATAACTTGAAAAATATTGAAAGCTAGGTGCCTTTATCTTAGAAAAATGGCCACAAGATTGAGATTTTCATGTACTAGCAGTAGGATGGCAAGATAACTGAATTCATTAGACAATGTGGAGTTAAGAATTCCTTTTTTGGACGTACATGGAATTAAAATCTTCACATTGGATCAGCTTTGAGAGAAAAAAACTGATCTCCTTATTTAATAGACCATTTCCAATTTCTCACTTTATGTCATCCCTTGGTTCCTATGAATTTACATTTTCAAGATAGTTATGGTTTTTATCAGTATGAACATTTGAGAGAGTACAATATTACTATGTGTTCCTGGTAATTTTGTCATAAACTTATTCATGCAAGAAAGTTTTTTCTCTTGTTCCTAATGTGGAAATTTGAAAATTCAAGGTGGGACAGACATGAGGCAGAAGTGAAATATTGACCAGATATAAATATAGAAATTATCTGGGCACCTGGGTGGCTCAGTTGGTTAAGCAACCGCCTTTGGCTCAGGTCATGGTCCCGGAGTCCCGGAGTCCCGGAGTCCCGGGATCGAGTCCCGCATCAGGCTCCCAGCTCCATGGGGAGTCTGCTTCTCCCTCTGACCTTCTCGCCTCTCATGCTCCCTCTCACTGTCTCTCAAATAAATAAATAAAAATATTTTTTAAAAATATAGAAATTATCTTGGTTTCTGATCAAAAATTATAAAACTGATCATAGAGTTAAGTAAGTTTTTGCTATTTAAAGAAAAACATAAAGTAAGAACAAAGAGTGAAATTTTGATAATGGA
Organism: Mustela putorius furo; assembly: GCF_011764305.1. Taxonomy (NCBI): domain Eukaryota; kingdom Metazoa; phylum Chordata; class Mammalia; order Carnivora; family Mustelidae; genus Mustela; species Mustela putorius. The sequence goes on from NW_025421305.1 coordinate 6,123,155, forward strand.
AAAATACACTTGTATTTTTTTAAAAACAACTAACTATTGGGGCACCTGGGTGTCTCAGTCATTTAAGCATCTGCCTTCAGCTCATTATCTCAGGGTCCTGGGATTGAACCCCAAATCAGACTCCCTGCTTAGCAGGTAGTTTGCTTTTCTCTTTCTCTCTGCCCCTTCCCCACCTCCTGCTTATGCTCCCTAGCTCTCTTTCACTCTCTTTCACTTTACTCAAGTAAATAAATAGAATCTTTGAAAAAAAATAAAATAAAAAAATAACTATAATCCTGAGTCTTTTTTTTTATATGTTAATGGTTAGGACTGTGTGTTTACTTATTTTTATTATGTTCAATTATACGTGTCTTTTACAGGGATAGCCATCAACCAGCTCTATTGTCTTCTCTTTCCCTAGCATAAATTGTGGGGAAAGAGTCAGAACTCGAGCGTGTCTTCCATTGCTGAGGGAACACACAATAAGCTGTTATTTTATTTTGATTTGTTTTGCTTTTAATATGCAAATAGAATCCTAAATATGGAAAATTGGTGGTGAAAGAGTTGATTTTTTTTTTCTGCTCAAGATGAGAATGTTTTATTTTAATTTTCACTATCTTGTTTTGTTTTTGGAGTTCTAGGAGGTAGAGATTAAAAAAAAAGAGGAAGACAGGCAAAAGGAAAGAGAAAATGGAGTAACATAGAACATAAGAAAGAGAAAATGGAGTAACATAGAACACAAGAAAAATTAAATGGCTTATTGGCTGCAAATTTATGATATAAATAACACTTTATAAGATGAAGGGCCAAATTATGGAGTAATCTATCTGGATTAACAGAATGTACACAGAAAGTAACAATTACAGGGAATGTGATTAGGCTGAGAAGGACACCTGGAAGTTGGAGACCAAAATGACCATGAGAAAGTCAACACTGGGAGGTATACAGAAACCTTAGAAATACCAGGAATAGAGTATTGTGCTAACAACTCAGTTATATTCATTAAAATGTCTATATTATATTAATTAATGCATCATAACTGTCCCATCTTCTGAAATAATTCAAATAAATTGTTATAGTTTTCCAAAATAATTAAAAAATTCAGCATCCTTACTAAAATATTAATCTACCTATCATGAAAGTTTGTCTACAAAAATAAGACACCAATTATAAAAATAGGTTATTCTTTAAACTCTACCAAGAAACAAAGAAATACCACTCAGAGAAATATTTTATTCGGTTCACAGCATCAAAGGTAATAACTGACATTCTGACTTATACCCATTAAAGGGGGGAAAAATACATGACAGTTCCTATCTATAATCCATCTATTATCTCTCTATCATCTTCTATATCATCTATCTAAATATTTTTTAGTATTTTTTTTTTATTTATTTGAGAGAGAGAAAGGGAGAATGAATTGAAACTTTCAATTAAGGTGGGGGAAAAGATAGAAGTGGACTCCCTTCTGAGCAGGGAGCCCAGGGCAGGCCTCCATCCAAGGACTCTGGGGTCATGACCTGAGCCAAAGACAGATGCTTAACCAATTGAGACACCCAGATGTCCCTAAATACGTATCTCAAAATACATTAGATCAGTCCTTCTAGTCTTGGGAATTTTCTGGAAAGGTCTCATATGTAACAAATTTCTTATCTGGGATTGAAAAAAATAAAGACACTTGAATGGATATCTTTAAATTTTAAAAATATTTTGTTTTTCTGATATACTATATGTTCCTCTTATAAATATCATTGTTTCTAATCATTGTAGCATAGCCATAATTACACTTAGATATTTTTTTGGAAGGAAATAATATTTTTGGTTGAATTTCCTTTTTAGCGAATAAAATTAGTGACAGAAAAATGAACATGGATATAGAGCAAAATGTGTTTTTTGGCAAGAACTAATTTGGGGGAAGCTCTGGACTTAAAAAAATTAGGAGACAGAAAATGGGCATTCTAGTGTAGATAATTGCATTTACAAAGGTTTTGAGAAGTCATGAAGCGAGAGGGATAGTTCTAAAGGGTCATTTAGGACCTTGTAGGACAAAGTAAGGCATTTGCTTATATTTTTAACTACATTGTAAAGATATTAGATACTTTGAAATAGAAAGACATAATGCATTTGAAAAAATAATTTTCTGAAGGAAGACAAGAGTGCAAAGATTAAGACAAGTCATATTACAATGTTCTTATTTAGTACTTTATATCTTTTGTTATATATCTTCTAATATATATCTTTATTATATATCTTCTGTTCTTATTTTTTATTATGATGTAATGTATAATACATTAATATTAAATATTAATATCCAACAGTCAGTACATGGACAATTGGATATTGACACACTGCAGAATGAATTTGGACTTCTTTTTTTTTTTTTTTTTTTTTAAGATTTTATTTATTTATTTGTCAGAGAGTGAGCGAGAGCAAGCACAGGCAGACAGAGTGGAAGGCAGAGTCAGAGGGAGAAGCAGGCTCCCTGCGGAGCAAGGAGCCTGATGTGGGACTCGATCCCAGGACGCTGGGATCATGACCTGAGCTGAAGGCAGCTGCTTAACCAACTGAGCCACCCAGGCGTCCCTGAATTTGGACTTCTAACATGCACAAAAATTAACTCTAAATGAATCATATAACTAAATGTGCAAGTGCTAAAACTATAAAACTTGCACAAAAAAATATGAGAATAAAGCTTCATGACCTTGGATTACTTAAGATACCAAAAGCAAAAGTGAAGAAAACAAAGGAAGAGAGAGGGAGAGAGAGAACCAATCCGATTTAAAGTCTTAAAAAGTCATTTTTGTCTCCCAGAACACCAACAAAACAATAAAAAGTCTATCCAAAGAATAAGGAAAAATGTTTGCAAATCATCTATATGGTAAAGGGTTTATATCCATTATACAAAAAGAATTCTTACAATTCAACAATAAAAAGACAAATAACTCTATTTAGAAAATAGCCAATGGATATAAATAGACATTTCTTCAAAGAAGGTATACAAATGATCAATAAGCATATAGAATTATGATCAATATTATTAGTTATTAGAAAAATGCAAAGCAATGCCCAAGTGAAATACCACTATGCACCCAGAAACATGACTAAAACTGACTATAACAAGTGTTGGAGAGACTGTGGAAAAACTGGAATCTTTATACATTGCTGATGAATTCATAAAGTAGTGCAACTGCTTTGGCAAAAAATTTGGTAGTTCTTCAAAATATTAAATACACAATTATCATACAATCTAGCAATTTCACTCCTAAGTATATGTCCAAGACACATAAAAATATATGACTATGCCAATGTTCACTGTAAGAATCACACATCAGATACCAAAAGCAAGGTGAAATCCTGCAATCAACCAACATCAAACATTTCATGACCACTGATTCCATCCATAAACATTACTGTGATTACATATATCATGCCACATGCTCACCATCAAATAAAACATTTATATTCATAACCTAACTAATAATAAATACAAGAAAGTGAAAACGTTTGTGATAATGAAGAGATGAAAAACCTAAGAGGCGGATATTTCTAGAGATACTTTCACCATTCTTCAGAATTTGGCCTTGATAGCTGTTTAAACAGCATTTTATTTGAAGTGCAAAGTTAATCCATGTAAACCTCAAAGAGTTCAGCATAAGAATGGCTTGTACTTCTGAACAAGTTTTTAAATGTGTAGACCTCTGGGGATGTGTATGCATGCACGCTGATCTAATTGTGCATGTTAGCTATGTACTCTACAAGATAGTTAAAATTTATACAGTGTGTGCTCAGATTGAGATTCGCAAATGGTTAGAACTTTAATAAAAATACGTATATTTTAACTCAGGCATATTGTCGTCAACAAAATATAACTTAAGTATTATAATTGTTGTTCTTCTGTTCTTATTTTTATGAGTATTTTAATAGTAGGAATTACAATATTTTCTTTCAATCTGTTTCTCCATCTGTGTTTAAGTGGCCTTCTTTGTACATTATGTACAGATCTTGGCAGAGAAAAGAATGAACAACAAGAAAACTTCTTTATTAGTTTATCTACCACAAAGCTTTAAAGAGTCCTGAAATAATGGTTGGATGAGGTTGACAGTCAGGAGAGCAAGAAGGAATTTGTATCTATTTCTAAATAACATACTTTGGATATACTTCCATTAAAAGTATATCAGAAGAACCCATTAAAAAAAGAAGATAGGAGACATACTCTCATCAGTACTAGATAGACTTTTGAAGGGGTAATTACATATGTATGGAGTTTTTTTTCTTTTTTCTGTCATAAATATAAAGTTTATTTGAGGTTTCATGCAGTTTTAAAAGGTTGTTAGGAACACAATCACTATCCTTTTTCCCCTTTTGCTCAAGTGATAGAGGAAATATTTGGAATCAGTCTCCACTTTGACAGACCATAGGCCCACTTTCTGAAATGAAGTAACCTAAAAGGGTAAAACATGAAATATCTCCAAAAGTTTCCATATTCAAACAATAGGAACTGTCTTTTCAAGATTTGGCAATTGTAGGTCCCATGCACACCTACGAAAATACATAGCAATTTCCACTTCAAGACTTCTTGTACCATGAAAAATACAGTATAAATAAGACTTCAAATATAAAATATGGACCTCTATAATATAGAATTCTCAATTTTTTGTATTTCTTTATTTTAGCTTTGGCATTATCAACAGTATTTTGTTTCAAGATGATAATATTTTCCTTCATCCTCAAAGCCATGCACATACATCTACCTGCACACAGACATACAGAATTATATACATTTACACATATATACAAGCACAAACATATACAAACACACATCTAGAAACACACACAGACGCAGGCACCCTCTGGCATTCATATCTTGGATTTTAAATGGAGACTACCATAAAGTTAATATAATGATTTACTCTTACAGGACCTTGACTTTTGAGTAGCTGTTCCTTGGTTTCAAGTCCGGCATTTGTTCTCTTACTAGCCTATTTCCACAAATGGAGGAGCCACATACCTTAGCTTTTTCTAGCTTCAAGAATAATAAAACAAATAAATATTTGTCTAATATGGTCTTGTGTTTATGCCTTGATTATACCACTACTCCTTTGTGTCTAGTCAAATCTTATCCACCATTCATAACAAGCTTAAGTGTGACTCTCCTGAATCCTGCCCTCATGTCCACATATGGGATATTGCCAATGGATCACATGAAACAGTCTGTTATAGCTCACGATAATATGAGTTTCTAAGAATTTCATGTTTATTAAATTTTTCTTCAAAAAATAGTTGATCACAGCTTCCAACTTATCCATTGTCCTGGCACAGACCTTGGTTTGCATTAAGGACATAATACAAGACAAACAGAATCCATTATTTCAGAAGTCAAGCTTCCAAATTTGCTGATATGAAGTGTATTTGTTTGTTTGTTTATTTATTTATTTATAATTTTTTAAAAAATTTAATTGACAGAGAGACAGTGAGAGAAGGAACACAAGTAGGGAGAATGGCAGAGGAATAAGCAGGCTTCCTGTTAAGCAGGGAGCCCAATGCAGGATTCCATCCCAGGACCCTGGGATGTTGACCTGAGCCAAAGGCAGACAGTTAATTATCGAGCCACCCAAGCACCTCTGATATGAAGTTTAATATAGATTTAAAGGTTAGTGAGCAGAATCTAATAACTTGAATATTATAAATTTGTAAAGAATGACTTTACAACTATTTGTATATGGGTGTATTTACAGTTACATATGCATGTAGAGAGAGTTACTGATACATATACATATATATGTAGAGACAGTTACTGATACCTTCAAAAATATTGAAGAACTTTTTAATCATCAAATGCCTGTATGGTTGGTCAAAACCAACAATTTCACAAGTAATTTTTAATTTTTTTGCAAAGGATTATGTTGTTTACTTCAATTAATTGATGCTTCCTTGCTATTAAAAAAGGTAAGGAATAGAAAAGCTGTCACCACAGTATTTATCTCAGTAAACTTAAGGATTTAAATTCTGTTAGATGTATCATTTGGTTTAGTACCTACTTCACTGTTAAAGGTTGACAATTTTTAGATATTTTGCTGAATTTGTTGGAATTCTAAAGTAAAGCTTTCAAATATTTTGCTTTTATTTCATTAGGTCCATTTTTGGTTTTGAAAATAAAACATAATATAAAGCTAAATGTTCCATCTCTTTTTAATTATTAAGCTAATGTGGATACTGCATTCAGTGTTTTCAAATTCCAATAAATTACCTAGCATTTAGGGGAAAATGAATTAACAGGAAATCATTTGTTTTTATGTAGAGCAAAATAAAATTTTTGTAAAGTTCTGATGAATGGTGTATTTATTACTAAAGACAAGCTTTCCTAGATATTACCATCAAGTAGTGAACTGTTGCTTTTACCTTTTCGCCATCATTGAAAACAAAATAAAACATAATACAGTTGTTTTACTTCAGTGGTTTTTAGTATACTTGTTCACATATTGTAAAACTTTTCTATGGATATAGCAAGTCTTCCATTCATTTTCATTATTTGATTTATTTCATTTTTATCTTAAAAGTTCATAATCTTTACGAAAATATTTTACAAAAATCAGAAATGGAAACCCATATATTACATTGAAAATATAGGTGCTGATTCATTATTAAGAACTTAATATAAGCTTAAATACATAATAGGTATAATTTTTCCAATTATGTCACTATTGAAGATGCTGCACAAAACCATATTTCTCTGTAATTTCCTTATCTGTGTGTCTAGTTAATCCATTATTCTCTCTCTCTCTCTTTTCTTAAAGATTTATTTTATTTATTTGATAGAGAGAGAGCATGAACAAAAGGGGCAGAGGAAGAGGGAGAGACAATCTCAAGCAGATTTTGTGATGAGCATGGAACCCCAAAAAAACCAAGAGTCGAACCCTTAACCAACTGTTCCACCAAAGCATCCCTCATCATTCACTTTCAAAAATGAAAACAAAAAACAAACCCTGAATCACATAGATAGTATTTTATTATCTTTTATGTTCCTTATCACTGATGACCCATTAGAATTTGGAAATTTAAGAAATAAAGTGCTAATTTCCCCTGAGCTATGATGGTATGCTTTATAAGAGTTATATTTTAATTATTTACCCTATTAGAGAAACATGGTAGAACATAGGCAATATGTTTTGACAATTTTGTTCTTGGAAGAAAATAGTAACAATATCGCCTCAGAACACACCTTAACTATTAAATCTTGTCTATAGAAACAAGTCAGGGAATTAAAAGTCATAGGTTAGTACAATTTTACCAGTTCACTTTGACTTTGTTTTCACTTAAACATTTTTCATGAGACTTATGGATATAATCTAACAAGATCAGGAATCTGGAGATTGTTATGGCATATAAAAGAGCTGGATTTCCGGTATAAATCATTCTGTCACAGAGAATTCTAGATCCTAGAGCCCTGCTTTCTTCTCTAGCTATACTCTTTACCTGAGTGATCTCATCTAGAGTCTTAAATTTATTAACTTTAGGATCATTATACATGCAGGCATATACATACGAACATACACATTTCTCAGCCTCAGGATCTGGACTTCTATATCTCATTCTCTACCAGACCTGTTTATTTTAATGTTGTAGTGGATATGTTTTTATTTTCTCCCTGGCAAGAATTCCTTCCCCCTGACTTCTAATAAAAGTTCTCTTTTACTTTTGGACACCCCCTAAGTAAACAGAATAACTCACATTTACCACCACAAAGAAAAGAAGATGATCTTAGCAAGGTTAGGATGGTCAGTCACAGTTTCTTCTTTAATAGCTTCTTGAATATCTTCAATATTTTCTTTAATATTCTTCTTCAATAATTTCTTGTCTTTAATATTGGTACTGTCTTAGGTTTTTGTTTTGTTTTTAAATCGATCAGTTGTATCTTGCCAATTATTCCAGTATTACACCAAGGAGTGGTTAGAAATAGTGGTTATGTTAGGTTAAAATCATTACAAAATGAGTCAGTAGTATTTTCTCAGCATTCTCAACAAAATCAGCCCTTGCCAGGATTCTTAATGTTGCCATGCACTGCGGTATATATCAAGGGCCAAGCTTCAGTCTATTGTGAAGTCCAGATCTCTAGAGGATGTATCCATATGCTTTGTTTCACAGTGCAAAACTGAAAGTGCCAGTATTCTCATTGTGTTTCATCTTTAAGAAACAACATGTGTTGGAGAGGATGTGGAGAAAGGGGAACCATCTTACACTGTTGGTGGGAATGCAAGTTGGTGCAGCCTCTTTGGAGTACAGTGTGGAGATTCCTCAAGAAATTAAAAATAGAACTTTCCTATGACCCTGCCATTGCACTCCTGGGTATTTAGCCCAAAGATACAGATGTAGTGAAAAGAAGGGCCTTCTGTACCCCAATGTTTATAGCAGCAATGGCCACGGTCGCCAAACCTTGGAAAGAACCAAGATGCCCTTCAACAGACGAATGGATAAGGAAGATGTGGTCCATATACACTATGGAGTATTATGCCTCCATCAGAAAGGATGAATACCCAACTTTTGTAGCAACATGGACGGGACTGAAAGAGATTATGCTGAGTGAAATAAGTCAAGCAGAGAGAGTCAATTATCATATGGTTTCACTTATTTGTGGAGCTTAACAAATAGCATGGAGGACATGGGGAGTTAGAGTGGAGAAGGGAGTTGGGGGAAATTGGAAGGGGAGGTGAACCATGAGAGACTATGGACTCTGAAAAACAATCTGAGGGTTTCGAAGGGACGGGGGTGGGAGGTCGGGGTACCAGGTGGTGGGTATTATAGAGGGCACGAATTGCATGGAGCACTGGGTGTGGTGCAAAAATAATGAATACTGTTATGCTGAAAATTTAAAAAAAAAAAAAAAAGGAAAAAAAAGAAATGCCCATCTTTTCCCCATCAGCAAAATCCTGGTAAGTTAAATAGTTTCCTAACCCCAACTTACTGCAGTACTTGATGTATCTGTTTGTGTTAAACAGTGGACTTTGGCAGTTAGAGGGCACCTGTACAAATTACACTTTTCGTTTAGAAATTCCCATAGAGGGCTTGGGCGCTCAGTCATTAAGTGTTTGCTTTCAGCTCAGGTCACCATCCTAGGGCTCTGGGATCAAGCCCCATGTTGGGCTCCCTGCTCAGTGGAGAGTCTGCTTCTCTCTCTCCCTCTACTTGATGCTCCCCCTGTTTGTGTTTGCTCACCCTCTGTCAGATAAATAAGTAAAATTTTAAAAAAAGAAGGAAAAGAAAAGAAGAAAAGAAAAAAGAAATTCCCATAGACCTCATGAGGGGGACTGTAATTCTCCATTAGCTTATTCTTTGTGGTTTACAAAGACCTTATACCATTGTCCTTGAGCTGCTTTAGTTCTCTTCTAGAAATACCATACTTACCAGCCCCTCCCAGGTCAGTGCACATTCTCTGTTCCCTCTTTTTTCTTCAGATGCTGTTTAACTATTTATTGTCTGCCTAGCCATTATTTTAAACTATATTTTATTTTATTTTTTTTAAGATTTTATTTGTCAGAGAGAGAGAGAGCGCAAGCGAGCACAGGCAGACAGAGTGGCAGGCAGAGTCAGAGGGAGAACCAGGCTCCCTGCCGAGCAAGGAGCCCGATGTGGGACTCGATCCCATGACGCTGGGATCATGACCTGAACAAAAGGCAGCTGCTTAACCAACTGAGCCATCCAGGCATCCCTATTTTAAACTATATTTTAAACCAAAGTATCTTCCAGGATCATTCTGTCTCTTTCTCCTCAAATACTTCTAAGTATCCATTATCAGCCAGTAAGTCTTTTTTTTTTTCTCAGAATGTCTCCATTCTTTAAAGGCAAATGTGGTTTTTATGGGACATCTAGACTAGGGTCAATGTTATCCAAACCGCAATTAGAGCATTTTAACCAATATTGGTTTATTCAATAAATATGCTGCTGTCAAGGAATGCTTATTGAGTATATTTTGAATATAAATTTTGGACAACAAAAGTGCCATTTAAAAATTCAAACTTCCCTTAGAGGGACTCTGTACTGGCTTGCCTGCATTGTTTAGGGAAGTACAGATTGATGGTTCTTCCTGGTTTATCTGGTTACACAGCTGGCTTGTGTTACATGATCAGTTGGATATAAGAGACTCCTCAGTAAAGTTGTGCCAGGGTGCCTGCTTGCCTGAAACTGAGATATGTCTCATTGATGTAGGTGGTTCAAAATACAAAAACAAAGAGCATCCAGTGTGGCTGAGAAAGGACTCTCGTGAGTAGTGGTTGGCAGTTTGTAGGTCTCTGTGATTGCCTGTTCTCTCTTTCCTCTGTTGTGCTATATATTATCCTTTACAGGTATTAAAGGCCTGCATATGGATTATGTGTCCTTTCAATTACCATACACTGAGTAAATGATGGAAAATTCTGAGGAGTAACTGGTTTTAGGCATAGCTCAAACCAAGAACTTAATTGTCTCTCTTGATTTTTCAAGTTTTGAGGTAATCTCAGATTTTTTTTTTTTCAATCTCCTCATCCTAATTCTGTCCAGAAAAGATTAGGATGATACTGATTTCCCAGGATAGTGATATATGGTAGTAGACATCTACATATACACTTGAGCTTGAAAATGCCAAAGAGCTTCCCATTGGTACCCTCAGTAATCACTATGATTTTGTCTAGATCATCTTTTGTCTCCAATAGATATAATAATATAATAATATATATTATTATATTCACTGACCCAATGTTCTTGAGGATGATCCCAAAGTAAAAGAAAGTATTTATTCCAGAAATAAGGGGGAAGATATGCTTGGCAGGAAGAATAGGGGAAAAAATGCGTTTCTGCTACAACATTCACATAAAAAGATCAGATAGAAAATGAGGTATAGGGCAGTTCTATTTTCAACATTTTGAGGAACCTCCATGCTGTTTTCCAGAGTGGCTGCACCAGCTTGCATTCCCACCAGCCATCAAAAGAAATGAAATCTTGCCATTTGCAACAACATGGATGGAACTAGAGCGTATCATGCTTAGCGAAATAAGTCAAGCAGAGAAAGACAACTATCATATGATCTCCCTGATATGAGGAAGTGGTGATGCAACATGGAGGCTTAAGTGGGTAGAAGAAGAATAAATGAAACAAGATGGGATTGGGAGGGAGACAAACCATAAGTGACTCTTGATCTCACAAAACAAACTGAGGTCGCCGGGGGGAGGGGGTTTGGGAGAAGGGGGTGGGATTATGGACATTGGGGAGGGTATGTGATTTGGTGAGTGCTGTGAAGTGTGTAAGCCTGGTGATTCACAGACCTGTACCCCAGGGGATAAAAATATATGTTTATAAAAAATAAAAAATTAAAAAAAAAAAAAAAAGAAGATAAGTGCTGGAGAAGAAAGGGAGAAATCGAAACCCTTGTGTATTGCCAAGGGGAATGTCAAAAGGTGCGGGCGCTGTGAAAACCATTGTGGTGGTGGGTCTTCCAAATATTAAAAACAGAATTACCATAACATCCAGCAATTCTTGGTCTGGGTATATCCCCAAAAGAACTGAAAGCAGAGACTCGAACAAATATTTGTACACCCATGTTTACAGCAGCATGGCACAATAGCCAAAAGGTGGAAGCAACCCAAGCCTCCGGAAAGAGATGAATGGATTAACAAAAAGCGGTCTACGCATCAATGGCGTATTAGTTTTAAAAAGGAAGAGAATTCTGACACGTGCTACAATAGGGATGAACCTGGAGGACAGTACACTAGGTGAAATAAGCCAAACACAAAAAGACAAATACTGCATGATCCCACTTACATGAGATACCTAGAGTAATCAGATTCATGGAGACAGGAAATAGACCTGTCATTGCCAAGGGCTGGGAGGAGGGGAAGTGGGGAGTTATTGTTTAATAGGTACCAAGTTTCAGCTTGGGAAGATGGAGACAGTTGCTGGAGATGGATGGTGGTGAACCTTGCACAACAATGTGAGTGTACTTAATGCCGCTGAATGGCACAATAAAAAAATAGTAAAAATGAAAAAAAAAAAAAAAAAAAAAAAGAAAATGAGGTATAAAAGTTTAGAACTATCAGGGGTAAATATATAAGCCAGTCATGTCATACATAAACTGATAATTGACTTCCATTTGCTGATTGTTCTTTCCCTTTATTTATTTTTTATTATTTTTTTTACTTTTTATTTAAATCCAGTTAGTTAACATACAGTGTTACATTAGTTTCAGGTGAAAGTAGAGTGTTTAAGACTTCAGTACAATACCGGGTGCTCATCACAACAAATACACTCCTTTATCCCCATCATCTATTTAGCCCAACCCCCCACCTTCCCTCTGGTAACCATCAGTTTGTTCTCTATTAAGAAATTAATTACTCAGTTAAGAGTCTGCTTCTTCTTCTTTTTTTTTTTTTCTCTCTCTCTCTCTCTGCCCGTTTGCTTGTTTGATTTGTTTCTTAAATTCCACTTTTATCCATACCTTGAATCCATAATAGCATGATCTATAGGAGTTAGGACATAGGACATCAGAGGTCAAGAATCATGGACTCTTCTTGGAATTCTGCCTACCAAAATTATTTTATCTATCTTATGGTCCTGAATATGGTCCTGAATAAGGTTTACTTTTTTCTCTTTTCTTCATATATGCCTTTTTTATATTTACCTAATCTTAGACTTCTTTTGGACAAGGCTGGATGTGGGTGAAATTTCATTAACAACCAATGTCAGATTTAAAACAAGAATGTGCCTAAAGTTTAATAAGTGTGTTAGGGGGAAAAATGCAAAGACTGTAAATAAATCAGCAAATTCTGCTTAAATATTTCAATGCTCCTTAAGGTTATAATAATGCTTACTAGCTTAAACTTTGGTCTTAAGTCATATTGAAGAATGTTATAAGGACCAGCAAGTACAACATTTTCAAGATTACTCTTATATCAGACAGATTAAAGATAGGGAGAGAGACAAGATCCAATCTTCTTATTCCCTACTTCTATTTCTGGGACAGCCCATTTCTACTTCTGAACATTCTCCCTTAAGGAATACTGTGTCATATGTAAAAGACAATGACAATGACCTTGGATTTCAGCTCTTCTGAATCCCTCAGCTCTTTTGTAACATATGTGTGGAGAATAGGGACTTGGAGAAGAATGCTCAGAGAAGTTGGGGTCTCTTGCATCTTTTGTGCAGAATGAATATAACTCTAACAGGCTTTTTAAAAAGCTACCCTGTCTCCCCCTGTGTGTCAGAGCAAGGCCAGTTTTCTATTTGTATATGTCACCACACGTTACATCAGAAGTTGGAATTTATCCTATATGTATATATAATGATGTTTAAATATTTATATATTATACTATATTTTTGTATCACATATTATAAACACATCATACATAAACATAGAAATGAATTACATATTATTTATATTACATATATTGTACTATATCATGGTATATACTATATGTATTATTTATATATCTTTGAGCTCAGTGAAAGATTCCAGTTGAAATTGATTATTATTTTCTATTTACAATTTAGTTACTATTCAGACTAAAGAATTTATATGGTAGTATGCATTTTTTTTTATTTTTCTATTTAAGACTCATGATTTTAAATATTAGATCTTCCATCTTTTTCTTTATTATACCCTCTACTCCTTCTTACACATTGTTTAATTCTTTATGACTTCAATCATTCATTTTTTTTCATCTTTCTTATTACAGTGTTTCCTTTAACTTATTGCCTTTTATTACCAACATCCTGTCTGATGAATACACATTTTTCCCTCTGGTTTAGACTTTTAGTGGAGAAGATGTTCATTAGGAAGTGCTTCTCTTAAGACAAAGATATATTTTGAATGAGAAGAATGCAAGTTCTTTTCAAGCATTTTTATAAGACTCACCCACATTTCTATTGATCCAAGTCAAAGGTAGACCTCACACATATATCATAAAAATTCATGATCCAAATCTTATTATTGGAATCAGTATTTATCAAATATACATTTTGTGCCTAGCACCAAAATTTTAAGCTTAAGACACTTGAAAAAACAAAACAAAAAGGAATGAGAATTTTTCTCTTTTCATGAAATTTGTCATTTTATTTGAGAGAAATTAGGAAAGCTAGTCTTATAGAAAAACAATCTGAGATTCATTTAGGTGTTTAGCTAGGTGATTGCTATAGAGATTGTAGGTCACAAAAAATGTTTATAAAAAGATAAAATAGCTGCGTCTCATAAAATGGAAATATCACAACCAGAAGCAACTAAATAAATGCCCCAGTGCAACTAAAAAAATGGGAAAAGAAAAGCATCAAACAAAACATGTAGAGACATTGCTTACTAGAAGCATGGGAATAAGCTGAAAATAAACGTTTGAGGATTTTTCAGAAATTTGGTTTTATAAAAGCTTTTTGATTTATTCCAAATCTTTACATCATTTCCCTTGATTCAATTTATTTTCAAAAAGAATCCAGATACTGAAGAATAAAGGAAGACAAAGAAATCAGAAATCCTTGTCTGTGCCAAAGAGACAGGTGGACATTTTGTAAGTACCTGGGGGATCTATTAATATCAAAAAGGACACCAGATGTAGCATGGTATTCCTCCTGAGAGTGCTGCAAGAAAAGACTGCCCAAAACCTTTAATAAAAATATGGAAATAACACACACACACCCCACACACACATCTTTATCATCACCCACCCACACACACACACACACACACACACAGGGTGATCACTATCTACACATCGCACACATATAGACAACAATACACTAAAACCTACACTAGACACCAAGCATCACACACATGCCCCTACATTCCAAAGAGTTCAAACAACTAAGTTTAAAATATACATTTCCTTCTAGTTTTAAGTGGATCTGTAACTGAAGTATCTCGATCAATAGAAAAAGGACACTTTAAAATAAATGGCACAGACAAGTATTCAATCAGAAGTCTTATTAAAAAGATAAATATTATATATACCGTGGTCTCATGGTTGAAGGATTTAAAAAGCTGTTGGGTCAAGAGGGAATTACAAGCCATAACTCTGACATAGAAAGTTATTTCTTCACTGTGTCTTAAAAGCCAGAGAGTTTGTGGAAGTCCCAGGGAGTTGCTTAAGCACTGAAAGAAATTCAGGTCAAGAATTCCTAGGTGCCAGGCAAAGGGCGACTCTTTCAGTTTCTCTAACAGTGGTTTCCTAGTTATGGAAACCTTACCAGGAGACTGACTATTCTCATAGGTCACTTAGGTTAACTGAATGCAACTGAGGGTCTAACGTCAACAAATAGGATCTAAATTCCCAGACTTGCACAAGCTAATCTGAGGGTAAGAATCATCTTAAACATTTCAAACATCTTAAAGCCGAAGAGTCTCTGATTCATTTGATCTGACTTGATCCTAGAAATCTTTATTTATAACAAGTCCCCAAGGTAATTCTTAAAACTGGGCAAGTGTGATCACACATGAAATAGCTGTTATCATGTGTTTAGCGAGAAGATTATGAAATTAGTGCCTTCACCTAAAATTTCAGCCCTGATTCTTTCCTTCTTTCCTCCTCGCTCATTTCTGCTTTAGTCAGCACTCACTCTTATTATTATTATTTTTTTTTTTGACTCTTTCAATCTTGGTCTGACTTGATCTGATAGATTGTCAACAGCCTCTTAGACTCACAAAGTTATTATCAATCTACCCTTAAGAAAATCAACAAATGTTTGATAATGCTGCCTTATAAATCCAGTACTCCCACCAGATTGTTACAAAGATGTAAGGAAAAAGTAATGCTGTTAAGGCTACTGGAGATTGGAAGATGTAGGATATTTGTCTTTTCTTTTTTTTTTTTTTTTTTTTTTTGTCTGTCTAGCCTCTGAATCCCCATCCCATATTTCAGAAATCTCTCACCTTTTCAGGTAAAGCCTGGTTTCCAACAGAGATACAGAGAGCTACTTTCTAGACAATTTATAACGAGGGCCCAGGCACATGAATAAGTACTGTCCAATCAGGTCCACCACTGCAGTACAGACGGTAGTGGGCACAGAGGTGACAGTTACATCCAGCTTCTAGAAGTATCAGGGCCCTGGAAACAGCATCCGTGTGGTATGTGTGCTGGCTTTTACTTCTGGCCTCTAAGGAAGTTCTTGCTAGGTACTAATGAAAACAAATGTACTGCTCAAAATTCAGGAGCAAAGACATAGATTAGTACTTTACTTTCAACTTAATTTTTCCTATCTCCTAGAATCCATACTTTTCTGAGATGTGGAATTTTTGTCTTTTGCCTTCTGATAACTCTCTAAATTGATATTGGTTGCCGCAGTGTCAGCTGGCCTCAAATCACAATATACAACAAATCATAAAGATAAATAAGTGCTCAGTCTAAAATGAAAATTTGAACGATGTTTATTCTTCTAATACATGAGCATGGGCTGTTTTTCCATCTCTTTGTGTCTTCCTCAATTTCTTTCATAAGTGTCCTGTAGTTTATAGAGTATAGATCCTTTACCTCATTGGTTACATTTATTCTGAGGTTATCTTATGGTTTAGGGAGCTATTGTAAAATGAATTGATTCCTTAATTTCTCTTTCTTCAGTTACATTGCTAATGTATATAATGCAACTGATTTTTGTACGTTGATTTTGTATCCTGCCACTTTGCTTTTGGGTTTTCCACATGAAGTATCAGGTCATCTGCAAAGAGAGAGAGTTTGACTCCTTCTTTGCTGATTTGAATGCCTTTTATTCTTTTTGTTGTGGGCTGATTGCTGAGGCTAGATTTCTAGTACTATTGAACAATAATGTTGAGAGGGTGCATCCTTGTCGTATTCCTGACCTTAAGGGAAAAGCTTTCAGTTTTTTTCCCATTGAGGATGATATTCACTGTAATATGTGTGTATATATATATATATATATGCTGCCCAGAGCAATTTACACTTTTAAAGCAATGGCTTATCAAAATACCATTGACATTTTTCACAGAGCTGAAACAAACAATCCTAAAATTTGTATGGAACCAGAAAGGACACCAAATTGCCCTGGAAATATTGAAAAAGCTAGGGACATCACAATGCCTGACTTCAAGCCACATTAAAGGCTTTGGTCTTCAAGGCAGTATGGTATTGGCACAAAAACAAACACATAGATGAGTGGAACAGAATAGAGACTCCAGAAATGGACCCTTAACTTTATGGTCAACTAATAAATTCCACAAAGCAGGAAAGAACAGTCAAGGGAAAAGATTTTTTTCTTTAATAAATGGTGCTGGGAAAACTGGACAATCACATGCAGAAGAATGAAACCAGACCATTCTCTTACACCACACACAAAGATAACCTCAAAATGGATGAAAAACATGAACTTGAAACAGGAATCCATCAAAATCCTAGAGGAGAACATAGGCATTACCTCTTTGACACTGGCTGCCACAACTTCTTGCTAGAAACATCTCCAAAAGAAAGGGCAACAAAAGGGCACATATTGTGATGAGCACTGGGTATTGTGAGTACACTGAGTATTGTGATATGCAGCTAATGAATCCTTGAATACTACATCAAAAACATATGATGTACTATGTGCTGGCTAACTGAACATAAAAAAAAGCAAAGAAAATAAATTCAAGAAAATAAATAAGATGAAAATTTCATATTTTCAAATAAAACACTGATAAGACAACAGGCAATCATAGAGGATTAACTGTGATTTTTTTTTTTACTGTCAATAACATTTTAAAATTATTCTAAGTATTATTTATATACTTTCATCATATTGATTGTTTACAGTATTCGGGTTCATTTAAACATTGTCAAGATCATTGTTTATGCCTTTTTTTTTTTTTTAAAGCAGATCACAGTAAGTTCCTGGGAGCTTTAAAGAATATGGAGTTATTTTTTAATTCTCATTGCCACATGCTTTCAATTTAAATAAAAAAAAATCCAATTTGACAAAACCTAAAATTGCACTTAGAAGAAATATTAGAAAAGAAAAAAATTTTAAAAATAAGAAATATTCCGTAACAACAAATTGGTTATGCTGATCCTAGTTCCTAAATTTACAAATGCAGCAGTTATAGAAAGAAGTTTTTGACATTCACTATTTGGCTTGACGTATTAAAAAAAAAAAAAGCAAGTATCATTGGCATATTTGAAGATTTCCATGTTCTGTCCACCCAGCAGATAGCTCTGCAGCTCTGCATGTTGAGGTCGTGGTCCAGGCCTTAATAGTGAGGTCTCCTGGCCCAGAGTTTGTTGTGTAGGTTTGATAGAAATGAACAAACTTGTGGTGTTAAACCATTCATTTGAATGTGTCACACTCTTTTCTAAGTGATAGTGGTGGTCGATATTAGTATTTCTTTGGATACTAATCTTTTTTTTTTTTTTTAAAGTAAGCTACTTGGACAAGGTGATCTGGACAAATGCACACAGGAGAATATGAGATGAAATTCTGTTCTAAGGTAGAAAGACTATGGAATATATAGTGATGAATATTACAGGAACCTTCTCTCATTAAGTAGAACTCTGTTAACTTGAGAAAGTACAAAGAAGCTTAAGTGACTGAAAAAAATACTGCATTCATAAAATAATTTACAGAAATTTCTCTCGTTGGTTGCTTTATAAAAACTTTAAATGGTTGCATTTTGTTTTTATTATTACCAATAACATTTTGATTATTATCAGTAAGGGAAAAGAAACACATATCTTCATATAAAAAAATATTGTTTTCTTTATAAGTCAGATTTCTTCTACATGGTTTCCAGTATCACCTTTAGTTGTTACTGTGGTAGGCTTAATTGTTCTTATAGTTGTCCTGGTAGTAACAGATGATTGTCCTATTTAGCAATGTTTTCTCTTCCTTTTTAAAATTTTCTTTCTTCTTTACCTCATCACTGCACTATTAATAGGTCAGATTCTGAACAGCAAACAAAGAATGGACCCAATTTCTACTTAGTCAGTGGCTTGGTAACACTTGGGCACTGTGTTTTCCTGGGTGATAGAATTTAGATTATGTAAGTCTAAGTGATTAATGGGTTAGTCAAGCTGTGTAATATTTTCTTTTGTCTCCCAGTTCATGTACAAGGGACTGTCTTGAATGTTCCCATCTCAGAGGGCTGAGGGAAATTTTTGCTTATCTGCCATAAGGGTTTACGTATTTATGAACATATATAATTTGTAAACTGCCATTAGGGGAGCATGATGCATCAAACCTGAGATAATTTATATATTTTCATAAGAAAATATGAATTTATATAATATAATCATTAGTTTGTATAACTTGGACCTGTCCAAGAGAATGTTTGCATGCTTATTGCTTTGCGATATATTCATTAAAGAATATAGAAAACTTCTGAGTGAAATGAAGAAGGAAATGTTGGGTGTTACCAATGCCAAATAATCATGAGCACAGAATAGAATCCACAGAAGGCGGCAAAGTGGTGACCAAGTCTTATTTGTGGAGCTCAGCAGAACAGATACCCCTGTTGGGACAAAAGACAGGAGTGTTTTCCTACACTTCTTAGAAATTTGGAGCCATTTGAGTAGAGAAAACTACCATTGAGCCTTGAAAAACTATTATAAATTAATATCTGATTTTTATTTGACTAAACTTGAATTTAAAAATGAGATTTTTACTGAAAATTCCTTTCTATTATTGCTTATATTCTGGAGTTTTAAAACTTCCATCCACTACTTTTGATTAAGTTAGTGCCTGGCTAGAAAAATAGTGGTCTATCTTGATCTTTGGCCCCGAATATACCTATGTTTGCTTTTTGTTTCTGAATACCTAGGGATTTCCTGAAAGTAGGAAATATTAAGAAGGGGGGGAAAGATAATTTAATTTTTTGGGAGGAAGAAAGTAAGGTGCTTTATGACAGAATATTTGAATAGTTTAATCCTATAATATAACTGGAGAGGTCTCCATTATTGTGTTCACCCCATTATGTCTCTTATTTCTTTCTCACTAGATATAAAATTTCTTCCTGCATGTTGTGGTTCCAAAAAGTTCTGTGTCATAGTATATAAATATAAATGTCAGATATGTTCATGAGTTCATGAAAAATATTGACACTCTTCCTAGGAAAATCTATTTAAACAAAAATGTGACATTCTTCCTAGGAAAATTTACATAAACAAAAATGTGTATATACCTACACATACTTACATATATTTTAAATTGTTAAGAAACAAAAATGAAATTATAATTAAGACCTATAGAAATTGTGAAGAATCAACATGTCACCTAGCCGATTAACTTAGAAGTGATACCTGCAGTTGAAAGTTAAGCTAGAGGGGCGCCTGGGTGGCTCAGTGGGTTAAAGCCTCTGCCTTCGGCTCTGGTCATGATCCCAGGGTCCTGGGACCAAGCTCCGCATCTGGCTCTCTGCTCAGCAGAGAGCCTGCTTCCCTTCCTCTCTCTGCCTGCCTCCCTGTGATCTCTGTCTGTCAAATAAATAAATAAAATCTTAAAAAAAAAATAGAAAGTTAAGCTAGAACAGTATAAAATGAACATACTTGAAAACATGTAATCCTAAAGAAATAGAAAATTTCCTAGGTTGGAATATAACTTAATGAAACGTTACAGATATAGGAAAAGAATATGTCACTTGAAAGGTAATTGGTCAAATAGGCCAAGTATTAGCATATGCATCTATCCACTGCCCAAGAGAGAGCCCAAGACCTTGGACTGAGGAATTCCTTCTGCTAGATACTGATGTAGAAATTGATGTGAGCAGAAGCTATAGACTGGACTTTGTAACTAAACACTACTCATGAAACAACTTCGTTTTGTAAAAAAAAAAAAAAAAAAATCTTTGTTGCTAAAAATTTCACCAATCTTTTTGTAGCCATCAGTTTTCTAAATATTAATTTTTTGAACCTATAGAGGCTGAGGATCATTCCTACTAAGAATTCACATGTTTAGGAAGCCAAAGATAGCCAGGTAATCTAGACAAAGACCTGGCATTTGGGGAGTTCATTTAAACCTGCAAGGCTCTCCTAGAGAATAAACTCTTTAAATTAATTTCACATGATTTAGCCAAAATCACTTGCTCATGGAAATTATTCACTTAGACATACAAAAAGTATTTTTTAAGCAGCTATCACTATGAATGGTGTTGGAGATCTAGAAATAAAATGTATATGGCCCAGGGACATGGCACTTAGATTCCTTCCTTATCCATTTCTTACTGTCCAGTTAAAGAAAAACGATATGATCATTGTTAAATGGTGTGCTTTTGTTATTTTTAATCTAAAATGGGCAAATAAATAATTATATCCATTTTGTTTATATTGAATAGTATCTACTCAAATACAATTTTTATCAAAGAAACTAAATAATGCTTCTAATCACTAATTTTTATGGGCTTTCTAAGATGTAAGAGTCATTTATCACTGTACAGAATAAACAACTGGCAAAGTACAGAAATCCTAAAATGCGGTTTTGGAGGTATGTTATGAAATCCTTCTTTCATACAAATAGTTCCTAAACTACTGGATTGAAAATGAAACAAGTATGAGCAATAATTGGTCAAAGTGAGTTCAGTTAACAAAAAATGTAATTATATATTTCTGTTGTTTAATACAGGATAAGTACTATTTAGCTAGATAATTTTTATATTCATAAAATTATTCTTTATAACCTTTGAATCTAAAGTTCAAAGAGAAAGATGGCTATTGAAAGAGTGAATAATAACACTAATGTTTTTCCCTTGAATATTCTACTTCTTGGTTATTAAGATCATTATTGTTTTAAATAGCTTCTATAATTTAGTCATTGAACTGTTAGATATATAAGATAACAACATTACCAATTGGATTCCACTGAAGAATTATTCTGCAATAATATAAATATTTACAGCAACACTTATGATTTATCTTCCTTTTTATATAACATATCACTTTACCAATGTAAGACTTACAACAATTAACTTAGATTCTATTCTACTCTTTCTTTTTTTTTTTTTTTTTAAGATTTTATTTATTTACTTGAGAGAGAGACAGTGAGAGAGAGCATGAATGAGGAGAAGGTCAGAGAGAGAAGCAGACTCCCCATGGAGCTGGGAGCCCGATGCGGGACTCGATCCCGGGACTCCAGGATCATGACCTGAGCCGAAGGCAGTCGTCCAACCAACTGAGCCACCCAGGCGTCCCTATTCTACTCTTTCTACTGGACTTCTCGAGCAAATAATTTTAAATATTTGTATCTCATGATATTTTAAGGTTTTTTACATTTTATTTGCCATTTTTATCTTAACAGTGACTCAACTTTAATTATGTGGTGTAATATATCAAATGTACCCTTTGGACATCTCTAAGCATTTCCATTGAGTTCATTCTGGAGAAGATATGTTTATATTATTGTACTAATACCCAGTTAGCCTAGTATAAATCACTGAAAGTCACTATTTTCAAAATTTAAGTCTATGAACATTCTCTCTCTGCATTCTCACTAAACTCTTTAAAATTATCTATTTCTTTCTAAAAGATTATTGACAAAAAGAAATTATCAGGCAAAAGTTTGTATTATGTATTCATTGTTCTTTCTGCACAGCTCCTTGATTACCAGATAAATATTGGTTCCTGTCTTCTTTGAGCACCTTTCATCCTCTGCAGTATAATTTTACGTTAAGTTTTAGAGACACCACAATTGAATAACATAAATCTACTCATTATACCATTTAAGCTTTGACTTTCTATTGTAGCCTGTGGGAAAGAAGGCCTTTCCCTATTCTGCAGTCTAAATTTAAAATCTAGAAATATGACCAGATGTTCTCATTAAGGATTAAATGAATACCATACATGTATATCATTTCTTTCTTACGCATAATATGCCGTGCAATTTTAGCTTTAATTAAATATGGATTTTGTTACTTAGCTCATTCTCCAGATAGCTACACTAACTGTAATAATATTCTTAGTATTCTCCAATGCCACTGAATTTTTATAGAATCACTGTCTTGCTGTGAAACCTTGGCGAGAAATGTACAACATTTATGATCTCTTCATGCAATGTGAGAGCTCCTAAAACAAAGCATTCCCTGCAAAATGAAATCCTTTAAGTATTAGTAGCATGGGAAAAATTCACAAGATTTATAAAATGTATATATTATGATTGAGACAAAGGAGAATATTTGTCCATCTTCTCACAGGTATTCTCTGAAAAACAATCTGAGGGTTTTGAAGGGGCAGGAAGTGGGAAGTTTGGTGAGCCTGGTGGTGGGTATTATGGAGGGCACATATTACATGGAGCACTGGGTGTGGTGCATAAACAATGAATTCTGGTACACTGAAAAGAAATTGAAAAAATAAAAAATTAAAAAAATATATCTTCTAGGATACACATAAGGACATAAAACTTGCTCAACCTTCAGTGGAAAGTCCAGAATGAAGACTCAGGTTCACTGAGATATCTCTAGTCACTTATTGTTTTTTATAAAGTTATTACAGAGCATCAATCATGTGCCTGGCATTGTGTTGAGGCATGGGTTATAAAATTAGAGGACATATGTATTGCCCTCTAGTGTGCAAACAGGCAAAATAAATAAGCAAAGAATATTATCATTATTAAAGTAGATGCATGTACAAAATACTGACGAAGTTTCACAGAGGAGTATGACCTGAGCTGGTATTAAAAAAACACTTGGCCTTTTGCCACATGGATGAGCCAATAGGGGGGGGAAACATATTTACCCAGAGAAAAGGGACATTCTAGCAGTCGGTTAATGTTTAGAAGCAAGAACTCTGAGATCACATTTTCTAGGTCCAAATACAACTTCACAACTTACCAAAAATGTGGCAAAAGTTATGTAAATTCTCTATGCCCCAGTTTCTTCATTTGTTAAATAGAAACTACATCATAGAGTTGTTAGAGGGGACACCATGAGTCAATGCATGCAAAGTGCTTAGGATAGTTCCTTTTTAAGTGTGTGCTAGGTAAAGTTAGAAAACCTAGTTTTCACAGGGTGCCTGGCTGGCTCAATCATCAATAGAGCATGCAAGCCTTGATCCTGGGATTGTAATTTCAAGCCCCAAGTTGGGTATAGAAATTGCTTAAAAATAAAATCTTACAAAAAATGAAGGAAAACTTCAAATTTTCTGAAATATAAAACTTAATAAATGAATTGATGAGACAGAGTGGCTAGATTGTAATCATTTTAAATGCCTTTAAAAAGGTAGATAGAAAAGACATTTTGAGCAGAGGACTCATGTGATAGATTAAAAATGGTTCAAATTCTTTGCCACTTCTCTCATTTGAGAAGTGAAGTCCACTTATTCTACTCCTTTCATAACTAGGTTAGTCTCAGTAACAACATTGATGAAAAGAATAAGGCAGAAGTGATTGTCAGTTGCTGGTCCCATGCACTAAGAGACTACCAGAATCCACTTCAAATTCTTCGAAACATGTTCTCTCAAAGTCCCGAGCTACCCTGCTTGAAGTCTGACTATGCACGAGGCCACTCATAGATATTCTGCTTTTCTGAACTGGGTCCTGTCTTTCAATTATCTCTATCGAGACACCAGATGGATGAGTGAAGCTGCCTTAGATCCCACAGACCAGAACATCTGTCCTTGAACACCTCACAATGAATCCATCAATGTTACAAGTAAAAGAGGAATCATTCATCTCATGACTGCCTGGAATTCTGGACCAATAAAATCATAAGACATTATAAAAATGGCTGTTTTAGGTCACTGGGCTTTGGAGTATTTTGTTACTCATCAATAAATAATCTAGCAGGAACAAGTGAGAAGGTAAAATTTTTATATTTTAAAGATCCCTTCGCCTTTGTGATGTAGGGAGGGTATGATAACTAGGATTGAGTCCAGAAACACTAGAATGGTAAGGAGATTTTCAGAAGAATCCAAAACAGAGATTGCAAGGGCTAAACTAGATCAGTGTTACAGATATGAAAAGAAAGGGGGATCACTAAACTAAAAATTAAAGTTTTTCTTTTCTTCATTTTTTTCCTTGTCTTTAGGCTTTCCTCTTATTGAGTAGATATAATTTAGAAAAAGTGATTTGAGTGGCTGAAACGGAATTCAAGACCATAAGCTAGAAAGTCAAAGTTCATTTCTTGTGCTCTAAGATAATTCTTAAAGAGAAACATTATTTGGTACTTGTTGATTTGTTGATTTTATAGCGATATGGACATAGATGATATAGATGCAGATATAGATATAAAGATAGAGATAAAAATGTGTATGTAAATATGGACATGCCAAGGATCCTGGAAGATTCAGACTATAATATTTACATCACAAACCACTGAGCAGGGAAGGATGCAAAATGATTTAAGTTCTTGTCATAGCAATGGACTCCTCGTTGAGAGGGGAGAGGATAAACCAATGAGAGTAATATGGGAGAAAAATGATGCCTTTTGAGTATTCCTGGGTGAGTTCAACAATATGCCTGTTACTAGAATTAAACTTGAAAGTAGGAAGTGCTCTGTTTCATCTTTTTTCCCCAAAATTCTTTTGGCCATGACCAATAGTTAGAATTCATTTAATATTTTAACCTAATATAAAGACATATACACTCAAACTAAAACATTCATTTCAATAGATTGATGTCCCCAGCCACAACTTTCAGGTTGAAAAGTACTGCCATCAGAAAAAAAAAAAAAATCAAATATATTTAAGAACTCCAAAAAGAAACAGCATTTGCATGAATATAGCCCAGGAAGGGAGAGTGAAAGCCTCTTGAAGAATGTCTGCATACAGCCTAGCATCAGGGCCAGTGAATATTTGTTTTTAAAATATGTGCTGAGGTCAATGGGAGTACTTCCCAGCTTGTAATGGCAGGAGTGCCACAACTTCCTAGAACCCCCTCTGAAAGAGATGTAAACATATTACAGAATGAGTAAAGAGATGTAACTGCCTGGGACCTGGATGAGCAGGATGTAGACTGCCAATGTGGGCTATGACCAAACATCGTGTCAGGACCTAGTGATTCATGTGAGTGCTGGGAAATCGTGCTCAAGGACCAGGAACAACTCAGCAGAGGGCAAATAGGAGAGCAACAGTGACATACCCTTTCTCCATAATGCCAGATTGATTAAAAAAAAAAAAATCCTCTCTCCCTGTTCTAAAACTTTGTATTAGTTTGTGAGTATGGGGATCTTACATATAAATCTTTCTTTCCCAGTCAGATTTGGAATCATTTATGAAATAGACAAAGGAGTCCTACTCAGAGAGAAAAAATATCATTTTTATCATGGATAAAGCAATCGGAAAATATTATTTTAGGTCTGTTGTATAAATGTACTTTTGCTTATCAATTAGTCTTATCCATCCAATTGTAGTCAGTATTATAAAACCAATGGGGGACTTCTAAGGGGGTGCTACATGGAGAAAGAGAGGATCCATGCTTCCTGAAGTCAGGTTGTGTGTGTGCATGTGCATGTGTGTGTATATGTGTGTATGAGTGAGAGAGAGAAAAAGAGAGAGAGGGAAAGAGAGTGAGCACACAAGCATGAGTAGATAATGCATAATTCTTTCACAGAACACATCAAACAAGTAAATCATTCCTCCTCTTACAAATGGGCATTGAAAGAGACACAAACTATTTTTCTATACATGAAAATATCAGGGATGTGGAAATAGTGTTCTCCCTACAAATAGTCAGAGTTAACATTTATTGAGTTCTTACCATAAATGAAACACTGTTCTAGAATGTACTTAAGTATCTTGGGCTTTTAAATACTCTACTATGATTCTGTATTCCTTTGTGTAAGGAATACAGCATAAGCAAACTGCTGTAAAGAGTAATCTGTCATCAGTTTGTTCACTTTGACATATTCTACCTCTGCAATCTGGTACACTCCACAGAATGGCTCTCACTAAAGTCACCAATAACGCCCTCATTGCCAAATATAATGGGCGATATTATATTTTTGTTCTTTTATTTTCCTTCACTTCATTTTTGGGTTCTCTGTAGAATGTATCACTATTAACTCTTCTTGAATACTTAATCCTTGGTTTTCATGATGTCAACATTTTTGCCTCCTTTCCATGTCTGGGACACCAATGTTCTTTATGGAGTGCACTCTTCTAGAATGTTGGATGTACCCTGTAATTCCTTGTCAGACTTAATGTAGGGCTAACTATTACCTATATGCTGATGATGATTCTCAAGTCTGTATATCTAAGTCAGATATCTCACATAATCTTTAATCCAAATACATAAAAACTATGTAATATCACTACTTGAATTCACAGAGGCACCTCAAAAACAAAATATCAGCAACAACACATTATTATACTTTGAAACCTGCTTCCCCTGCCCCTAGTTTATACACCTATCTTAGAGAATCCAAGCATTTGCCCAAGCAAGATTTATGAAGAAGAGCACAAATCCCTGATTTCCCTTACCAAACATCTCCTGTATGTCTTGTTGATGTCTGACCCCTCAGTGTTCACGTAAGTCATTGCTAACACTATGCCACCTTCACCTTAAAGCTCTTCTAGAAAATTCTTCAAAGAAAGGCAGAAGTTGAATATTGGTAGGTGTGTGAAAGTATGTTGTTGCTTTCTAGACAATCTCTACCCAAAAGACATCATTTAGTGGAAATAATTTTGAAAGGGAATTTGCATCAAGCTAAATATAAGAGACAATATTAGTGTGTATGTACATAGAAATATGGAACAAAGAATGATGTTGACTTCTTTTTTGAAATAAACAAATAAAAAATAAAACATCTCTGAAATTATTGGGAAACTGCCAGAATACTAATATTGAAGAAAGAGCTGAATTTATAGTAAATGAAGCAAATATCCAAGAAAAAATTTTTAAAAGTTAAAAATAAGTCTTTCCTTTGACACTGAAACTAGGTTTTCAAATCAAGAAATAAAGTAATGTAAAAAGCTTAAGACTTATTAAGGAAAGATCTACGTATCATAGGATTAATCTTTAAAAAGTTGTTTTTAAAATCACCTTTGAGTGTATTTATTGAAATTTAGTATGAACTGTTTTTTAAAAGATATACAATGCTTTGGGTATAAAGTTACATTCTCCTAATATCTAATACCTTAGGATTTACTCACTGCCATCTGGTGTCACTGTAATCAAATTGCAATGGCAGCTCCTTGGACTAATACATTTTATCTCCTAAGAGTTGAAATTGCTGAAACAAATATGCAAAGAGACAAGTTTGACATTAAACATTCTACCACACTCAAAAGTATTATGAGTTGAAGCAAAGACAGACAATTAAATTATTTTCTTGTAGTGCTTTACAATGAGGCACCAGCTCAATGAAGTAACATTTATGTTACTGAAAGGTGGTAGCACAGTAAATCCTACTTCATTGCCAATAAACTGAAGATCAAAACAATCAACCAAGCTCCACTGGTAATAAATTGAAAGTCAGTGGAGCACAAAATGTATTACTGTTAGAATTAATTTTGGCACAAAATGGGTTGTTGAGTTTTCCCCTTTTCTTAAGGCAAATCAACCCCAAGCAAATAGTTAATAGACTGTTGGAAGGTAAATTCAATGTAGTATTCTCATAGTATTCTGATGAAATTTGAATTTTATATTTGATTTTTAAGAACAGTCATTTGGATTCTATTTTATATGTATTTTGGAGAAATTTTTACAATGGTTTCATGATTCAAATGCATCTTAAAATATCTATTAGATGACAAATAGAATTTGTTCACACATTTACCAAAAAGCTCTTAAGGACAAGCAGTCAATCTAATCATTGATTATAATAAGCTGGACTGATATTTCACGGACTTCCATGATTTAAAACTTACTAACAAAATTGGAGTATGTCATTGAAAGTTGTTTAGATACTGAGAGAATTTGAAGCATACAATATGGTGCCAAATGAACGAAGCTGACCTGTTTTAAGGGTACTCTGAAATGTGTAGGAATAAGAGAGCTATGCCCACACATGGTTCTGAACATAAAGATTCTGGATGGGAATTATAGAGGAGAGGCAAGTTCATGACTTCCCTGCTGCAGGTTATTACCAGAAATAATTTCTATAGTTTGTTACCAGACTAGGAAAAGATTTCTATTTAATACTTCCACTCTGAATGAGGTAACTAACTTGTTCAAGATCATCTTTTGGCAGAATCAGAATTTTGCCTCAAATTTCCTAACTCATTACAAAGGTTTCTTTTAACTACAAAGCATCTTTTGTGTAGACCTTCAACCTCATAATATCTTAAGCCTTTAGTAATACTTGGTTTTTCATAATAAAGATTCATAGTAGATGTAATTTAACTTCAAACTCATTCTTCTCATCATCTAGAGCTGAATCTCTTTCTTGTGAATCCTCAGGAAGCACAGGAGAGATTACTATTAGTATTGCATAAGTCCATTTGAAAACATTTATGGTTTTATTTCCTTCTAACTGCCAAGTTATATTTCCTTCTAACTACCAAGTTAAAGCTTCTCTTTAATCCATATAGGCATTGACTTCCATAGTTACATAAGGAGGCAATTTCATAACAAAATAATTATCCTTCTTAGTTCTAGAAAACAAGGTTTATTCACCTACTGATAATGGATACACAATGAGTCATAAATAACCCTTACCAAGATTATTCTATAAAGAAAATAGTAGTCCTCCTTTTCCTCAGAATCTGAATGCTATGGTGTAATAAAATATACAAAATACATTCTATGCCTGCAAGGCAGAAATCATTACTCTGCGGCTTTTTGAATTGGTAAAATTACTTTTTAAGAATGAATCTGTACTCTTGTGTTGGTAATGATGATGATGACAATAATACAACCATAAAAAACTGACTTTATCCTGCTAACATATAGATGAGTTTCTCTATGTTCAGTTTGATACAATTTTTAAGCAATCCATTTAAACAATCAATAAGCAAATTCCAGAAATCATATAAAAATATTCTTACTAATGGATAAATACTGACAAATATTGGTAGGTAAATTGTTCATAAGAACTGTAGGCATTTTGCATATTTTTGAATCATCTATTTTCAAGAATAAGAAATATTAAAATGTATGTAAAATGGTATACTTTTTAGTATTTAATGCTTTTTTTTTGCCTTCTTAACCTTTATTTACATAAATCAACTGTAAATGTTTTAAGGGTAGTGAAAATGGTTAAAATGAACGTGAGAATTCTGAGAAATTATACAAGAAATGCCAACAGGGCATTAAAAAGCAAATTGACTACTATTGAAATGAAAGCCTAGAATGAATGAAATTGAACAAAGAAAATGAAAAATGAGTAAGGAGATTAGAAATGAGATAAAGAGCAAAATGTAAAAAAGTTAATCAAATGAAATACTTGATTTGAATAACCAAGAAGATGTAATCAATGTAAAAGGGCATAACTTAGAAAAACAATGTTATAACTGTGGATATGGCTATGAACTTATAGCTTGTTCTCTTAACACTCCTATCTGGTCTTTCCATCTGACAAAAAAAAAAAATGTGTATTATATTCTAGAGACCATGAACAAATCACTTTGGCCTACTTTGCTTGCCATTCCTGGGCCTGCATTTGATCACTTTGTTCTCTTAGAAGTGTGAATATTATACTCTAAGTGTTATGCTTGAACAACAAATTGATGTGCTTGCAAAGAAAATCTAAATTAATTAGGTCCTTAAAATTTTGTATGTAGCCATTCAACTCTGTTAGCATGAATTTGTTATCCTGGGCATAGTTGATTATACATATCTTATATTAATTATAAATATAAATGTATAGAATTATAAACACCTCGCTTTGGCATTTTGATTACACATTTCAATTCCTCCCCATTTAAGATAGGATATGATAGCTTACCTTAACAAAAATATTTATGAAAAAATCCTCAAATTCCCCAAATGCCTTTCTCCCAGGTTTAGTATAGCCTGTTTATTACATTTTTACTACAGAATAGATCAAAGAATGCGATGTGTCTTTAATTTAATGTCATGATTTGTGGAGTGCATGGGTGGCTCAGGTGGTTAAGCATCCGACTCTTGATTTTGGCTGAGGTCATGATTTCAGTGTCCTGGGATCAAGCCCCACATGAGGTTTTGTGAGCAATGGGAAATCTGCTTGAAAATTCTCCCTTTGTCTCCCTCTGTCCCTCCCTCTCTTTCTCTCTTTCAAATAGATAAATAAATCTTTAAATAAAATAATCTCATTATTTTCAAGAACCATTTAGTCATGTCATTTTCCATTGCTGTGTATGCAACAAGTTAGATTTAGGTAAGAAACATGTTTTCTTGGGGCGCCTGGGTGGCTCAGTGGGTTAAAGCCTCTGCCTTTGGCAGAGGTCATGATCCAAGGATCCTGGGATCCAGCCCTGCATTGGGCTCTCTGTTCAGTGGGGAGCCTGCTTCCTCCTCTCTCTGCCTGACTCTCTGCCTACTTGTGATCTCTGTCTGTCAAATAAATAAATAAAATCTTTAAAAAAAAAGAAAAAGAAACATGTTTTCTCTTAGAAATTTCTTCTAAGTTTTGCTCACATCCAATGAGTGGTAAAAATGTTGACTTTATTAACCACTAAGGATTAATTACTTTTCTCTTTCCATAATATTTTGAGAGTTTATGTCTATGTGTTATTTCTGTGCTATCGTCAAATACCAAAGATTGGAATGTAAGACCCAACATACAGATAATAGGTGTTTTTGAAGAAGGAAGCCAAAGCAAGGAAATTGAGTTAATTCTAAAACTTATACTTAAGAAGAACTTTTGAAAAAAAATTGAAATTACATATTGAAAGTTACAATATGTACCTGAAAATACTGAACCAGAACAACCATTATCAGGAAATATGCTAATAAGATTACTAGATTTTAAAGAAATATTTTATTTATTTATTTATTTATTTATTTTTAATTTTTTATTTTTTATAAACATATATATTTTTTAAATTTTTTATTTTTTATAAACATATATTTTTATCCCCAGGGGTACAGGTCTGTGAATCACCAGGTTTACACACTTCACAGCACTCACCAAAGCACATACCCTCCCCAATGTCCATAATCCCAACCCCTTCTCCCAAACCTCCTCCCCCCAGCAACCCTCAGTTTGTTTTGTGAGATTAAGAGTCACTTATGGTTTGTCTCCCTCCCAATCCCATCTTGTTTCATTTATTCTTCTCTTGCCCACTTAAGCCCCCATGTTGCATCACCACTTCCTCATATCAGGGAGATCATATAATAGTTGTCTTTCTCTGCTTGTCCACAATAGCCAAACTATGGAAAGAACCTAGATGTCTATTAACAGATGAATGGATCAAGAAATATTTTATAAAATAATTTGTGCATCTAGGTAAAAACAGTCTATAACTTATAATGCAAAGAGAATATTTTGTCATTAGGCTTTGTGAACACAATTTAATACTAAAATAAAGTTGATTAACATATTTAAAGTATAAGGGATTAAAAATATAAGTCCAAGAGTTTACATCCAGTAAAACTGACTTACAGTGATAAAGGCCAAGACATATTGCTATTAAAAGTTGACCTAGAGAATACTGCTCCCATAAGCTCTTTTTAAGAATTTCACTAGATTGTGAAATTTAGATGACATAACTTTATCATGAGAATTAAACCTATAGTTATTTGCAGAATTAAGACTAAAAATCATAATGACAATATGTTCTGATAATGTAGATATAGTACAACTATAAACAAATAAGTAATTATAGGACTTTCTAGTTATGCCATCCTTTCTGTCCCCTGAATCAGAATTCTCAGTTTAATATAATAATGAAATAGATGGAATACTAAGGTGTTTACATGAAAACGCTACAGTCCTGACTGTGAAGGGAGGTTGCCAACTGAACTAAGGAGATATATGTATATATGTATAAAATACATATAGATATAAAGATATATCTTATATGTATATTAATTTATCTATATATCTATGTATTTTTTCATAATATGTAAAATATATTATAGATCATAACTCTCTTTAAGTAAGGCTATAACTGGAATGGACCACATGGAGGGGATTCTAGAATTGCCAGCAAATTCTTCTTTATCTAGTTACAAGGGTATTTGCCTTATAGTAACTCATAAAACTGTACACTTCTTTTGACTGTTCTAGTGTTTTATTACACCTGTTATTTTTCAATAGAAGAGCTAAAATGACTAAGGTATTTCTACTATAAAAAATTAGTCATAGGGGCACTGGGTGGCTCAATCAGTTAAGCATCTGCTTTCAGCTCAGGTCCTGGGATGGAGCCCTCAGTCTCCCTGCTCAGTGAGTGGGGAGTCTGCTTCTCCCTCTCCCTCTGCTCCTTCCCCAGCTTGTGATCTCTTCCTATAACTCAAATAAATAAAATCTCTTAAAAAATAATTAGTCATAATAATCATATCTTTCCAATATTTTAGTTATCCTATTATCCATTCTGGCCCCATGGTGAACATAATTCATAAGATCTAGTGCTGAGACACATATTACAACACATTTTGGTGTCATATCTACTTGAAAGGAATCCTCTTGATAGGATTGCTAGCTATTACAGCAAAATGTCACACTGAAACTAACTAGTGACAAGCCAAAAGAACACCAAAATTTCCAAGCATAACTTTCTTCATATATTGGGAAATAGAAATATTTATCATTTAAAATAATAACTGAGTACCTATATTAATTTTGGCTATTAATTCTTTTTCTGTGAATCCTAAGAAAATTAAAATACCATTGCTTTCTCTTTCTTTTAGTACTCTAAAATCCACTGAATGTTATATTATCCAACAAATAAATTAAAGCACTAGGAAATTGCCCAAACTCAAAAAAAAGTAAAATCAAAGAAAATTTTACTGTGTCTAACAACTCCAAGTTTCTACTGAGCCCCCATGATGAAAACTAATTTTGGTTACAAGCCCATTTAAATAGATGCTATAGTACATGTAATTGTGTACCAAAACTCCTTTTATATTTATTTTTGCTTTAAGTGTAATGGGCTTTACTACAAACTATGCAAGCCAATGAGCCCAAAATGAGAGTACTATTTTACAGTGATATGTACCTATAATAATATTCAGTATAAAATGCATATGGTATTCAACACTGTGATTTGTGTGGATAATGGTAAACACTCTTTTATAGTAATAAAATGTAGGTCTATAGTGAACAATTTCAGTCATTTCCATTCTGGATTTACAGATCCTGGAAAACATTCCCTGCTATAATAAGTCTTGCAAATATTGTTGTGTGTGTGTGTGTGTGTGTGTGTGTGTGTGTGTGTGAGAGAGAGAAAGACAGAGAGACAAAGACAGAGAGACCTCTTGATTGAGAATAAAAATTGTCTTAAGTTCTTACATTACAATCAATAGTATAATATATCAAATTCATAAAATATCTCTAAGCAAATATCACAATAGATTGAATTATGGTGAACAAATTAAATGTGGAGAACAAATAATAAATATACTCCAAATTACAATACCAAAATGTGTATTTCTTGCCCCAAACGATTTTATTCTAAACTAGTTACTCATTAAAAAGAGAAGAAAAGAGCTGTCAGTGTTTTGTAGCTGCCATGTCCTTAAGGGATTAAATTCAGTGCTAAAAAGCTGGTTTGGTAAAATTTTTAATTTTAACATTTGGACAACCATATTGTTGTTCGCATAACTTTGCCTTTTACTATTTCTATCTGCATTGTTAATCACAATTCTGGGATACCTAACAGTTTAGCATGCCAGTTTCTATCAGTTTGTGAAGTAATTGAGGATGGCAGAAAGAAGATGCTCTTAGAAAGTACTTAGTGATGAATTGGAATTTTCTAAAATCTCATCAAACTTAACATGTATCTCTCCTGAAATATATGTATATATACAGAAGATGTAGATTATATGATATTTAGATTTTACATAATAACATGAAAAGCACTATTTTAACATATTCACTCATTATCAAATCAACAGCAACTATAAAATAAAGTGTTCTCTCTGTAGGAATAGTAAACAATGTAAATCCTCAATTTTGGCACCTTTGTGTTTTCTAAGTACCAAAACACCTTTATATATTTTCAAAGAAATCAAAACATTTATTTGTGGTTTTTATCTATACCCAGTCATCTTTGAACATATGCTAAAACTGAATATATCTTTTTACTGAATTTTATGATTCCATCATTCCTTGGTAGAATTTAATTACCACTTTATAATAAAAGTTCATGTTTAGGGGTCCATGATCTAATGTTCTGATCCAGCATTCAAAGACAACATCTACAAGCTGTGAAATACATTAGAAAAACTGAGCAACACATTGAAGTGGGAATTGGAGAAGCAGATTTTCCTAGATGGCATCCATACTTCAAAATATAAAATCCCAGCAGATGGGAGCAACAGTAAGCACTGTAAAGCAGTTAGGAAACTGATGAGTTAAAGAAAAGTTTGAATGGAGAAATGTACATAAATTATTGTTTTTCCCAGTGTCAAGGATTCTTTCAACCTTTTGACTCTTAAAAACACCAGTATTACAACAGATTTTGGAAACATGTTTTGCATTTTGGAAAAAAAAATCAGTTTGGCAAATAAAAGAGACAATAAACTAAAAAATTCATATCTAAATGCCCTGAAGTCTTGCTATAACATGACCTACTATAAGACGAATTTCTGTCTGAGGTATTTCTATCTCCTACTTCTTCCAAGGGAATTCATTAGCGTAAGAAGTAAAAAAACCTAGTGGTAACATTTTTTAACCTATAACAGAATAATGTGGTGTTGACCATGTTGTAGACTCCAGTATCCTTTTTTTTTTTTAAAGAGAATAAGATCAGGTGACTTTTTTTTTTTTTACATTATAGTCAAAAAAATTATTTATAAGATCACCACATAAGATTTATTTGTTCCTTATATATTATCACACCATACATTTTAGTCACTACAGGGGATTTACAAACATAAAAAATAAAATTCTAATAAAGTCATCTTTATTAACAAGGAAAAAGAAAATGGTCTACTTTTTATGGGCCTAATATTCTCAATTATGCTTGAATCTTCAATGAATGAGATGAATTTAGCATGTGTAGGTGGGCTGTTATCCCAGTGATATGCAGAATGAACAAAAATCTTTCCTTAAAGAAAAATCCCAATACTGAATACTTAATACCAGAAATAGTTACAAGAAAGGAACACAGGGAGAAAGTAGCAACATCATATAGGATCAGGCTTTCTCCTCTGTGAAGAAAAATAAGTAAATATCTATTTATGTTTTTAAATAACAAAAAGAAAAAGGCACATGCAGATTATGTAGGTGACCAGCCTAAATCCATAAACAAGTACACTAAGTAATTTAGTAGGAAAAATGTTATTTTTCCATTGCCTTGTAATGTAACCAAAGTCCAAGATCACGAGTTCTTTCTTTCTTTCTTTCTTTTTTTTTTTTTTTTTTTTGGGTGAGTGCTGTGAAGTGTGTAAACGAGTTCTTTCTTGATGACAATTTCTTAGATCCGTCACAATTCTGGCCCAGTAGTGCCCTCCTCTCTTTTACTACACTCTCCTTACGGGTATAACTCATTCAGGTTATCCCTGTAATCTGAAACTGTGTGATTATTTTTGAATTTCTCACTTTGTGAAAGAAGTCATTTTTCTGTAGCTGTTCCCTAGTTTTTATATTTTATTCCATTCTTCTACAAAAATCAAGTGAAATGTTACCTACTTCCTTTATTTGCAAGAGGCTCCATTACTGAAAAAATGTCTTATCATGGTTTGTATTATTATCCTTTCAGGATGAAATGCATAAATTGGGAGATTTTTTTTTTTTAATGTATTTCCTACCTGAGACACTACCAGATGGTACTATGCTAGTCTCAGGTTGATCATTATGTGAGAGACCTGGGCTCACAGCCAGACCAACACGCCATTGACTGAGAGAAAACAATGTAATGCTGAACTGTACATAAAAATCACAAGTGGTGCTTTTGTAATTTAAACAGACATCTGCTTTCACATGTCATGTTTATCTGAAATATATACACATTTCTGATTTGATCTAGTTATTAAACTGAACTTAAGAAGGTAATTAATAATATACGTACTTGAGACACGGATACATCAGATATATGAGTATACACCTGTAGGGTACAGATATCTGCCAATGTAGGTAACAGCTATTCCTATGTATGTGTGTACTTCTCATGCAAGTATACACATGCACATATACATTGAGACACAGTAGAAGACTAAAAATTTACAAATTTCTCTGAGCTTTCCCTGTTTATGCATTTGTTTCCTGACTTCCCTGATATGACATGAGAGTGAGGTTATTGAATTTACCCAGTAAGATCCTGATGTGACAAAGCCATAAACTAGACATAGAGCATGGGTTAAACACCCTGCTTTATGATTAGGAGTATTTTTATTTGCTTTGGCAGAAAAACTTCCAGAGAAACTCTTAATTTGAAATTTTATAAAAGTGCAAATGTTTGTATTTTAGTAAGCAAAAGGAAAACTCCTTGTTTTCTTTCCTTTTTTTTCTTTTTTCTTTTTCTTTTCTTTCTTTCTTTTTTTCTTTTTCTTTTTCTCAGTAGCATCTCTGATTCATCCCTTGTACATGTAGTTGTGTGATTACCCCAGTTATCATAACTGTTATCCAAATGTCAAGAAATACAAGCCTCAGGGACTTGGGGTTATATCTTCTTCTTCTTCCATCCCTTCATTTTCTAGACTCTTTTGTAGTTTTGACCATCAGTAGTACAGCTATGAGAAGACTGTTGATGTTTTACATAACAACTATTTGGCAGATCTAATAGCTCATGGAAGACATCTAAAAAGAACAAAAGCAGCACAGGAGAACTTTAGCTTTATGCTGACTAGCTCATTACATAGAGTTCCTTTACTTTGCAAAATACCACATAAATGATTTGGTTAACCTGGTAGAACTTAAATCTTTCCAATACACATATTTTTAATTACACTATTAAGTTCAGTTTCATAACTAGATCAAATCAGGAAAAAAATATATTATTGAAACTTTGCAGAGGGCACAAAAACCATTTGCAGTAATAATAACAATATTTACATGGTAATTTAAATACAATTTAACAAGGTAATTAATCTTTAGGTAAGCACAATCCTTTTCATAGACTTTTAGCTTACAATAGCTGATTGCAAGAGCAAATATGCTGGGCTTCTTTTTTAGAAACACTTCTAGGGGCACCTGGGTGGCTCAGTGAGTTAAAGCCTCTGCCTTCGGCTCGGGTCATGATCCCAGTGTCCTGGGATCGAGCCCCACATCGGGCTCTCTGCTCAGCAGGGAGCCTGCTTCCTCCTCTCTCTCTCTGCCTGCCTCTCTGCCTACTTGTGATCTCTGTCTGTCAAATAAATAAACAAAATCTTAAAAAAAAAAAAAAGTAATTCTAGAAACACTTCTATTACTGGTTTCAGCTTGTGGTGGATTAAATTAATAGGAGTTTTATATATAAACACTTGTATCACCTTATACATATTATATCATACATATTGTACACCCTAAATTGCCTATGTATCTGTATATGTGTGTATATTTATGAGTAAGGTGTATACGTGTAAGGTATAGCTCCCAGTCAGCCACATGATCATGAATATGAAAACCAATGCTCTTACAAGCATTTTTTACCCATATAACCACTGTCAGTACACTATTCAATAAATTACATGAGATAGTCAATACTTTACTATAAAATAAACCTTGTGTTAGATTATTTTGCCCAAATGTAGGCTAATATAAGTATTCTGAGCATGTTTAAACTAGGCTAAGCTGTGATAGTTGATAGGTTAGATGTATGCATTTTTAAATTATGATATTTTCAACTTACAATCAGATGTAGCCTCATCATAAGTTGAAGAAGATTTATCTATATAAATTCACTTATTACTTTTCTCCAGTTCCTTGAAATTTTAGGTTATATGATAGAGAGAAAGCATAGTTTTCATTATACATATAGATAAGATTTATCTAAGTCTTTTTTTAAAGAATCTAAAAAGTACACATTGTCTAAACATTCATGTACTATAGTTAAGGTTTAAGGTTTGTAATAAACTAATGAGTTTCTTTCTAGTAAATAAAAAATTATATGACTTTTAAGATATAAAATTGGAATAGTAAATTCTAAAATACAGAGACAAAATAAAACACACCCTTATTTTTTTAATATTAGTTAATAGCTTCATTATCTGCTACTTGAAAGACCCAGTATGCATTTTCTAGTATTATTGTTTCCACATATTCCTTTAAAAGCATGTATTATTTTAAAAGCAGAAAAAGTTATTTTACAAATATTATTTTAATATATTGAAACTGATTAATAGGAAATTGAGAAATAGTGAGAAATTATTTTGCTCTTTCATTTCTGTGTAAAAGAAAAACAAAGCTCAAGCATAGTTGTTCAACAAATATTCCAAGAAGACAAATAAATAGAAAAATCCAGCATTGTTATCTTACACAAAGTCACTAAGGTATGTTCACTCTTATTTATGTTAATTTATGCCAAAAAAAAAAAAAAAAGCCCCACAAAGGCTATAAAACACTATGGAAGAAGAACATTAAAAACATAATAATAATAAAAACCAATTGGGGCCTTTAGGGAACTTAGAAGAACATCATGTTAAATTTTACTATGAAAAATCTCTTTAATGATTTCTCATTTCTCAGGTAACTAATACATGAATATAACTAGTATCCCAAAGTAAAATACTGTGTGGTTGATACTGTTATTGTTTTCAGAATTTAGTAAATAAGAAAACTTGAAATTGAAAAGTCTTAAATCTCAGAATCCTTTAGCTAGGTAGTCATAATGAAAACATTATTTTTTCTTTATTCAAAATCCAACATTCTTTCACCCTTCCATAAGGCATTTATAGCTTTCATTTGAATTTATAAATAATTTTCTTAAATATTTATTTATTTTTAAAGCATCATGGCATATACATTTTATAAATGAAAATCTAAACCCACTCAAGTACTGGCTTATTTCTAAATAAGTTTTATTGGGAGGGCTCCTAAGTATTTCAAATGGATATTCAATCTTTGCATGACCAATTCTTTACATGATGTTATTTTATTTGACATGAGGGAAATTATTAGTTATAATTTTTATTAGGTACTCTTAAGTACTAAAAATATTTACAATTTAATAGCATCCAATAAATATATTTGACTGAATATGAATGACAAAGATCATAAAACATTTTATTAAAACCCTTTTTGATCCATGAGAACTGATAATGTAACAATCTTTAATACATATATACATGTATATATGTTGGCTTCCCAGAAATATAGGTACTATTTTTTTTTAAAGATTTTATTTCTTTATCTGAGAGAAGCACACTCCCTGCTGAGCAAGGAACCCAACATGGGACTTAATCAAGACCTCAGCTGAAGGCAGAGACTTAAGCAACAGAGCCACCCAGGTGCCCAAGGTACTATTTTGTAATAATGACCAAGCCAAACAAAGAAAATAAACAACAACAAAAATCTTAAATTTGTTGTTGATTAAGAAGACAAAGGGAAAAGCAAAACAAGTTTCACCACAGCTTTCATAGAACTATGAGCTTTTTCACTGTGCAGAAATTTGGCCTTCAGTGAGAGGTTCTGTGATAGAATTGTTCATCACTGCCAGACTTCATTTACTGTTCTTTCTAAAAAATCTGAAAAGTATTTCCTAATTCCTCAGATCAGGAAGTGAAGGAATAAGAGTAGAACTAAATATAAGCAATAATAAAAGCAATATGTTGCATGTCCTCAAGAGGACTACAAAGCTCTCAAAGGTAACATAATGTCCTCACCACCTACCAGAGCACTCAGAATGACAGGGGTCCACTGACCAGAAGCAGACATGCACAATTCTATCCAGACTAACTTTCCTTCATGGATTACCAGCTCTTTTGATTCTAAATCACTCATCCCTTCCCCACGTTTCTGTTTCAGCTGAATTTTCCTTTCCTTTTGCATAGATGCTTTCTTTATCCTCACCTCCTTTCTTCCTTAAACTAGTAAATGATGTTACCACTGCTGGACTCTACATGTATACATCATGTATTTGGGTTACTGCTTATAATCAGTTGATCTACATATGTTTTTTTTCTGCAACAATAATTCATCTCCTAAACAAACATTGAGCTAAACAAACATTGTTTTTGAGGAAATACACAAAATTCAAATTCAGGTACATCTTGACTACTGAAAAAAAAAAATGGTTGTGTATGTGTTAATAAGTTTCAACACCAAATTATGGCAAAAGAAAATTACAGTGTCTTCAAAATCTCTTTCAGATATAGGATCAATTCTCAGAAATCACATGAAAACAGTTCAAGGAAATAGTTTCTGTTAAATGCCAAGTTAAGTTCTCACTAGGAGGAAATAAGTGTTGAGGCTGTCTTCTTAGTTTGCTAATAATAATGGAAATTATATGTAGCCATACAGAAATTAACAGCAAGTCATATTTCCTTGTTTTATTCTATGGGTTTGGAATGGAGAAAAAGTATGAGATCAAGGGGCATATATTAAAAGATCAAACCACAGAAAAGAGAAGAAACAATGAAAAAGCAAGACCATCCAATGGGCAGGCCTAGATAAACTTATTTAGAAATTCATAGATTCTGTGCTTTAATATTCATCTTTTCCCAAATGTCATTACAGTATTAGAGCAATACTGTACTAATGGCAACAGCAACAACAACAATTTAGATCTTAGATAACATGTGAAGTATTTTACAGACAAATAAAATAAAATTATGAGAAGTCCTCAGGGTTACCATGCTAGTTACTGACAAAACCTGCCAAGTTAGGTGCAGAATCCAAGTTCAAGGTCCTTTTCATTATGACAGAGTAATAATGAGTTCCATATAATTCAACTTATTCATGTTAAAGCCCACTATTTTAATGAATAATTACCTTGATTTCATTCTGTCTGTAAGAGGTAGAATATTTTATGGAAGAAATATGAACTTAGTTTTAGATATCTCCTTCATGAGAATTCTTTGCAGAAATATTAAATGGGAATTTGAACAGATCACTTTAATTTCAAAATTGAGATCTATCCTCAAAAACATAAACATGTACACGACATTGGAAGCCATAGAAACTAATGAGAGTGTCTGAGAATGAAATAAGGATAAAGAGAGGGACTAGAAGAGAGTCCTAAGGAACTATTATTTTAGTTATCATTTTGTACTCTAAATTCTTAGGACCTAGGAGAATATTTGATAAAATGTTTAACCAATGGATGAAATAATTATAATCCCTTAGAGGCAGAAGAACCAGAAAATGAAGATGAGTAGGAAGACAGATGGTAATGAAACATCAGAAATTTTAGTGCCATAGAATCTAAAGGAAGAAAGAAATTTGAGGGAAAATGCTGCTGACATCAAGCATGGGAAACTTGAACAAATCATATGGGACACATGCACGCCCCCCCCCCCCCAGAATCTTTAGTCACATGAGTTTTGGTAAAATGGAAGGGGATAAACAAGATTTTAGAAATAAGTCATAATCCTGCTCATATTAATAGTCTAATGGGGAGATGAAAAAGGACAGATAAATAAATGAATTACTACAATAGATTGAGACAATGTGACAACAGAAACAACAACAGCACCAACAAACATGGGGGCTCTGTAGAAACCCATGAGTCATAATAGGGTTTCTTGGAAAAAGTAATGGCTGAGTTGAGTCTTAAGGACCACAGGGATAAACTACACAAAGTAGCAGTTATAGATGAGCAATGGGGATGCTTACTAGTGTGTTTCAGGTGTAAAAGTACACATACAAAAACAGAAATATGAAGGTAAACATAATGAACTTAAGTCTTTCAGTGAGGTACTAGTATGTGTAATCAATCATAGTACTGAGAACATCCTGGCTTCCTGCCTTGCTCCTTACTATTTCAGTCAAATTCAATATATTTTAATTGAAAATTTAAAACTGCAACTTCACTCCTAAAGTTTCTGAGTAACTTTGAGCAGTAACTTATTCCTTTAAAGGATCTAAATTAACATTTCCTTTATATAGAAAGGAAATGACATTAAAAAAGAATCAGTGTCTTCCCAACTTACAAAAATAAGTGAAAAGAAAGAGATACTCTTCTCAGGCTCTTAATATATAGATATATAAAATCCAAGCAAAGAAAATGATTAGAATGGTAGAAAGAAATGCATATGAAAGTAACAGTTACATATTTTAAGAATTAGTTTCCCTGAAAATTATCTATTACAGTTTGGGTAAATTGTTTTCCCATCATTTTGTAGTAACTGGCTAAAAAAAGAATATTTGAGAGTGACTCATAGTTATGAGAAAGGGAGCTATCTTAGTAATTCTATCATTATTATATAATTGTGGGGATACAACCGTGAAATGATTTTGCATTTACTTTGTAGTGAGGTAGTGAAGAAAATTCATGTAGAATCATAAGTGTTAATGGGTACAGGAAAATGGGCAAATAGATTTCTAATGGAAAATAACAGAAATGTGAGGGCAACTTGGGAATCTAATCAGCAAATATCATTGAAGAAGGTACTTCCGAAAATACATAGCTCTGAAAAAAAAGAAAAAAGTACTATTCATCTGGATCTCTTGGGTATATGATCCCATTTTTCTTAATACATTGAATTTGATATCAGAATTACTTATAACTGAGACTTTGAAGATGGCATATTTATCTAATTCTTCTATTCATCATCTGTGCATTATTTAAGGAAAGTAAATATTCACCTGTATTTACAATGAAAAGATTTGTGTGAAAATTTAAAAGATAACCAGAAAAGCTTATCTTTAAGTATCTAAGCACAGAAATGAGAAATTATGCCTACCACCCATATCTTAAATCATTCACAAATTACTATATTATTTTCCACCCCGATCTGATATTTACCAAAAATCCAATATTCTAACATCAAACATTTATTTTAGGATACCTGATGTATATAGCACTTTACAAAGCAATATCACAAAAGTCCATCTCTATGCTAAGAGAAATTTACATGTGCCCAAAGAAAGAGAATACTCATCTCTAATGGACATGGTTGTCTGCAGGTAATAAGTTTGGGTTTCAACTTTTGGAAGGTAAATGGAAGACTTAAAACTTAGAAATACTTGATGGAAAATAAAAGCAAATAAAACATTAAAGTTATATTACTCTAAATACCAAGGAATACATTTA
The DNA here is from genome assembly GCF_011764305.1 of Mustela putorius furo. Taxonomy (NCBI): domain Eukaryota; kingdom Metazoa; phylum Chordata; class Mammalia; order Carnivora; family Mustelidae; genus Mustela; species Mustela putorius. Next base: position 6,167,179 of record NW_025421305.1, read on the forward strand.
CAGAGGAATGAATGGGTGGTATTAAATATAATTTACAGAAAATTGAGAAACATATGATGAAAAGACATGAAAAAAATTCTCATGGAAATAAAATCTGAGAATTGTGGTTAACTGTGAATAGTGTAATATGAAATAAAAAATATTAAAAAGGTAGGTGTATTAGAAGATGACAGAGTAATAGGACGACCATATGCTTGTTCTGTTCCTCAAACACAGTCAGGGAATTATCAAATCATTCAGAACACTCAAGAAATCCATCTGAGGACTGAAAGAACAAATTACACAATGAATGGGAGAGGGGAGGGCAAATAGCAGAGACAATATTTGGGGGTGGAAAGTATCATGAGTGTTGCAGAGGGGAGGGAGCCTGGATCACGGACAGTGGAGAGAGAGAGAGAGCACAACAAGGAGATCACACAAGAAAAACAGTTCCCCAAAATCACTGACTAGGAAAATGAGAAGGGGTGATTATCATGAGTATTTACAACCAGCAGAGCTCAAAGACTGAAGTTTTAGAAGTTCATGCAGTCATCTGGTGTGGAGCCTGCCATAGTAGTGCTTCTGTGGAGGAGGGCAGAGGCCCAAAAGAACATGGTGCGATTTGAAGATCCCCTGAGATGCATGGGGAGAGACCTTTCCCTCTTCTTAAAGTGAATCTGGGAGAGGTGGCTTTGCCACTCAGGACAAAAGAGCTAGCAGGTGCCATTGCACTCCCCTGTCCCTTAAGCATAGGACAGAGACATCAGCTGAGGGTGGCTCACCTGGATCCGGGTTTTTGTTGTGCTTTCCTCTAAAGCTCTAGCTCTTGTGCATTGGTGTAATTGCCCTTCTGGGAAAAACCAGCATCAGGCCCAGTGCCATAAGACCCTCCACCAGAGGACCAGTATAGGTCCATGCCACTCCAGGTCCCCGATGCTTGGAGTTTTGAAACTCAGCCAGTGTGCCTGAGATAAAACAAAGGTGCACTGCACTTCTGGGCAGGCAGATGGCCCAGATACAAACAGGGTGAAAGTAGGGATCTGAGGGATGCTTGGGACACACAGGGGAGATTGTTTGGTCTTCTGGGAGGGCTTCCTGGAGAGCATCAGCCATGAACTCCCCTCTCCAGGAATAAGCAAGAGAGCTGGCGACATTTTTTTTTCTCCCCCATCCATCAGCATCTACTGACTTAAGAGAGCATCAAAATGAAAGCCCACTTAAAAAAAAAAAAATCATTGGGGTGCCTGGGTGGCTCAGTCGTTAAGTGTCACCTTCCACTGGGGTAATGATCCCAGGGTCCTGGGATTGAGCCCCACATCTGCTCCTGCTCCTGCTCCACTGGAAGCCTGCTTCTCCCTCTCCTATTCCCACAGCTTTTGCTCCCTCTCTCGCTGGGTCTCTTTCTCTGTCAAATAAATAAATAAAATATTTTTAAAATAAATAAATAAAATAATCAAGGTGATTAGAAGTATGGCCCTACACATGCGATTTTTGCCCCTGTTTGGAACTGTTCATTTGTAATAATTTCATCCAGTCAGTACTGTATAATCTGTGGGAACATGGTATCTGAGACATACTTAATACTGCCTAAAATTAATCAGCCTGGCCCTAACTCTTCACTGACTCTCAAACCTTTGCAATTGTCCAAGCAGCTTTCCTTGTCTTTAGTGGCTCCCAATACTCAAGGGTGTATCAAGACCCATTTTGGTGTGTTATTTTTTTTCTTATTCACCTGATGTATAGTAGTTATTCAGCTATTTTCTGGATTTCTTTCAGAGGAAATTGTTCCATACACAGCTGTAGATTCAATGTGTCCATGTGTGGTGCTGAGTTCAAGAGCCTCCTTAAATGGGAACCATCTTGAATGGGAACTCCTGTGTCCCTGCATTCTTTGATTTGTGGCCTCCTCTCCATCTTCAAAACCATCAACAGTGGGTTAAGTTCTTCTCAGGCCTTAAGTATCTCTGACCTCCCATTCTGCCACATATCTCTAACTCAGGGTATTCCATAAGACCTCACTTTTCAAATCTTACTGTGAAAAATATTGCCTCCTTAATGTGCAATCTCAGGAAAATATAACCATCTCTCTCTATAATCTATTTATATATATAGCCATCTATATATAAACGTAACCATACAAATATAACCATCTCTCTCTCTCTCTCTCTCTATATATATATATATATCTTTATATATAAATAAAGAAATATATATATATATATCTTTATTTATATATATCTTTAATATTGGTTTGGTATATATATATATCTTTAATATTGGTTTGGTATATATATAGACACACACACACACACACACACACACATATATATATATATATATATATAGAGAGAGAGAGAGAGAGAGAGAGATGGTTATATTTTCCTGAGATTGTACATTAAGGAGGGAATATTTTTCATGTATCATATATATGATATATATAAATATATATATATATATCAGTTTTATATACCTATATGCAAAGTATAAAAGTATATAAAATTTAAAAAACTTAAATATAAGTTTTATTCTATTCCTCTTAGAGGAATAGAGAGATATAAATTAGAGGTGAAGTACATGTAATCCATAATGCTGTCCTCTTAGCTTGATGCCTAGCATAGTTTATCACCATTTGCACATATTCAATTCTAGAATCTTTGCCAATGGAGAAAATTGTGTAAATTTAAATTATGAAACAGTTAGTCACAACTTCATGCTTTTCCTCAAATATTTGAAGAAGTTCATCTTAAAAGAAAATGATGACATATTCAGTGATAGCATATAGACAAGCCAATATTAAAGATATATATACAGTCAGAGACAGATCTCAGTCTTAAAATGTAGTATATAATAATAATTATAATTATTATACCAAAATTTTCTCTTTTCTTCTTAGAAATAATGGGCACCTGTCACTAGAAGTATTCAAACCCACATGATATGCTTGCATTTCAGAATGTTTTAGAAGATATTTACAAATTGGGACAAAAAGGCAGATGGGCTCTAAGACAGCTTCTTATACAAAGAATCCATGATTCCTTAGACAGTGGATGAGAGAAATAAAAACATAGAAAGAAATAAAAAAAATAAACAACTTTTTTACCTTGCCAGCACTTCACTATTTTTAGAAATGTTTACATTTACATTATCTATTATTGTTCTTCTTTCTAAAATATGTCAAAATGGGAAATTTTTACTAATTCAGTCTGATTAGAATTTGTTTCAACTCAGTAAAGTAGGTCTAAACATTATGTACAATAGATGAAGAAAGAGGTGTTAAAGAAAATTAATGAAGGCATAAATTGCAAGGGAATAGTCATATCATTTGAGAAGCTTATTTGTCTCAAGGGCACTGTTGTAACTGTTAGCACTATGGTCATAGGAAAAGCCCTTGACTCTACCCATTAACCAGCTAAGAAACCTTGGACAAGCTTCATAGTCCCCCCAGGGCTTGATTCTTTCATCTGTGGCTGAAAGGATTTAGTCAAGATGATCTCTAAGATTATTCCCATCTCTTTGGCTTTATTATTTCAGGTGTCACATAGAACCATATCAAGAAGAGAATATCATTTATTGATTTGGATAACTTTATCTTAAGTAACAAATTACATTTAAAATTTCCCTGGCAATAATCTTTAACGTATTATCAAAATAACTGAAAATACATCTTTAAGAATGAAGTGTTTCAGTTTAGTTTATAGGCTTTAGTGGAGAAAACCATTTCATGACAGGAGGTAATAAGCAATGCAGCCATTTTTTTATAGAAACATGGATATAAAGTTATATATTTTTAGATATTTGCCATCCAATCTCAGCTATAAATGTCTTTATCACCTACAGTTATCTTTGGAATTAAATCTTTTGAGAGATGAATGCTGTAGACTATTTAATGCCTCAGCGGGTTTAGATGCTTATAACTTGTGAAAAGTTAAAATGTTTTCTCTTTTATTTCATATCTATTCTAAACTCTTATTGTTGCTTTTGAAACAGATATTTTAGAAACAAAAAAGGATATGAGTGATCATCTAGCCCGATTTTGGCATTTTTAAACCAAGACCACAAATTCTTTTCACTCCTTCATCAAGAGGTGTTAGCTAGAGTCCTTGCTATTAAAACTCTGAGGTACTCCCTGTGAGATGCTTCACACACTGAGGTGGTTGCATGCTGGAGAGGCCACCTGTACACAATCGGATTGATGATTGGAACTGAGTTTAGACTTCTGCCATTCCCAATGAAGCATCACACGACCGGAGTTGTTTGGGATCCTCCCATTCCAGCCCATCTGCTAAACGAATACCCCTGAGTGGCTTCCATCAAAACTACATGAAAGAGGAGACCCATCCATCTGAGTGCTGGTACATTATTAATTCATGAAATTATGAGATATAACAAAATGATTGTTGTTTTAAGCAACTAACTTTTGGATAGTTTTTGTCCTGTTTTTATTTTTACTGCACCAACAGATAAACAGACTTTGGTCCATGAAAGTGAGGTGCTAATATTACAAAATCTAAAATGTGTGGCCCTGGTCTGGGGACAGGGCAACAAGCCAAAGTCTGACAAGTCTTAAAATAAATACTATAGAGGACTTGAAAAGAGTGAAAAAAAATTACTAAGAGGTGGTAGAAAGTTGGTACTACTTCTACTCAGGTAATCTGGAAAATACATAAAGTACTTAATAAACTTGGTAAACTAGTCAAGATGTTTTCTGGATGAAGTGCTAAAGGTTCTACCTTGTTTCTTCCTGTTGTCTTTTCAAAAATGAAAGAAATGGGAGATGAAATAATCAACTGTTAATAGGATACGGAGTGAACGTAAAGGGCTTAGGACAACCATTCCAACAAGTGACTTCTCAAAGTAAGAGATGGTCTCAGGGTAGAGATGAAATTAAGTGCACTGTCGGTAGAACAAACCCTGTGGTTTAAGACTTCAGAAGGATGGGCGCCTGGGTGACTCAGTTGGTTAAATGTCTGCCTTTGGAACAGTCATGCTCCCAGGGTCCTGAATCGAGTCCTATATTGGGCTCAGGGAGCCTGATTCTCTCTCTCTCTCTCTCTCTGAGAAATAGATTAAAAAAAGAAAAAAAAGAAAAAAATCTTTTTAAAAATTAAAAAAAAAAAAAAAAAGACTTCAGAAGGATTTAAGCCTGTATCAAATGTACCCTCTCAGTAACAAAAAGAAAAAGGGCATGCACTATTAGGTGCTCTAGGAGAGACAATAGTGCTTAATGCACAAACAATAGCTTCACAGGGAAATCAAGATAGAGAAGGATTTACCCCAAAAAGATTTATGGGTTTGGTTTTGTCTAATGGAACAGATTAAGAATTGACACATAAAAAGCTCATGAGATTTTAAAGGAATTCTATTAGCACTGAACAGCACAGAAAGAGTAAAAAAAAAAAAAAATTGCCTAGAGATAACCAAAATTCTATATACAAGAAGCATTCTAAGAAAACTAAATTTTGTGGAAAGCAGAGTTTATTGAAAAGGAAGTTTTCAGAGGGCAGGACCAAAGCCATGTAGAATTATAACCCCAAGACTAAGACTAAACCTCAATCAGGAAATCAAAATGTCTGCCAGATTATATTTAAGAATTACTATAGTATAGTGATTGCTCTGTGTCTCATTTTCTCCATTTTGGAAAAGGAATATTTACTATGATCATCCTATGCCTATATCCTCTTGGAACTTTCATTTCTCCCAATGATTTGTCTCTTCATTTCACAGGTTTACGGTCTAAGAGTAAATTTATCCAAAGGGAGGAGACCCAAAACAGAGATATTTTTAGAGCTAGATATGATTTAAATTGTGATTATGGACTTTAAACCTGAGTTACGTGACATAATAGAATGAGACTTTTTGGTGGTTATTGCATGATGCAGGAAGATCAATACTGTTGCAAGCAGGGCTTGTACTACAATGGTTTAGCATGGAAGCAAATTATTTGAAACTTCATTTATGGGTACGCGGTCAGTGATCCCTCCCCTTGAATATGACGTGGTTGAGATTGCTTTAACCAGTAAAGCATGGCAGAAGTGATGTTAGATTGTCTCATATCATGAAACTTTCACTCTTTACTTGACACACTGACCTACCATCAAAGAAATCTAACTACTCTGCAGCTGCCATACTGAAGAGGCCATATTAGGCATTTCACTGGTAATTCCAGCTGAATTCAGCCTTTCAAATGTACCCTTCTAGTCACCGTATGTGTGAGTATGCAATTTGCACCCTCCAATCTAGACTCTATAACAGTTGATTATCATCAAATGGCTTCTATTACACCACATAAAACAGTAGGATTATGCAGAAGATCTCTGTTGGAAGTTCTGACCCACAAAATCTGTGTGATAGAGTAAAATTGTTGTAGGAGTTCTACTACTAAGTTTTGGGATCCTTTGCTCCACAGCAATAGATACCTGGAATGTACACCTTCTCCTTTAAAGATCAATCTTTAACAGATAAAATTATGACAGGGAGAAATGAAGTGACTTGTACAGGTTTATGCAATAATATAGGGGAAGAACTGCAGTGCAAAACTAAAGCCCTTATCTTCCTCTTATTTCCACTACACCTCATCATCCTAAAGAAGTGCAATTTTCTTGTATAATGCTATCTTATAATGTTTGGAAATCAAGTACTCACCTTTATGAAAGTCAAACATGCTTCTTCTTAGTCCTTCTGTTTCTTTCCTTTTACCTGATTATCTTCTGCTATTTTATATTTCAAGACTCTGCCCACATAGAAAAATAATAAACATAGGTGAATTCTAATTTTAGTGCACTTCAAAATAGAAATGCAGGGTAGCCTGAAGACAGTAATTTCGAATCACAGGCATCTGCGATTACATCTTTTCTGTTTTAACAACAGCTGTGCTACTCGAAGTGAGATGCATTTGCTAACTTCTCTTGATAAGACTGTGAGAAATTAACAACAGTATTTCCTGAAACCATCAAGACAAAAAAATGTCAGTGACACTGAATACTGATGTAAGTGATATTAAAATAGAACGCTTCTGTGAGAGGACACCCAAAACTTGTGAGAGTTTTTTTGGCTCTCAGTACCAGTAATTACTACAATGACTGCAGATTGCATAGAAGTACCAAGGGTTTTACATTTGAAACAGGAGATATGACAAGTACAAGAAGATGAGGTAATAGTAACTGGGGCAAGAAATTTGAGGATGAATATAGCAACTTTCTTAACCACAATGTTAGAGGTGTTGTATCTATGGTTAATAACAGCCCAAATACCAATGGATCTTAGTTCTTCACCTATGGCAAACAGTCACTTTTGGTCATGAAATATACAGTATTTGGAAAGGTAATGGATGTTCTGAGACTCTAGATGAATTTGAGAATTTACCAGTGAATGAGAAGACATGTCAGCCTCTCAGTGATATGCACAAAGGACATAACTATTCATGCTAATCCCTTTGTGCAGTAGCTGTAGTAGACCTGGAAAAACTGTTGGCAAACTATTCGAGGAACACACCTATTGTGGTTTATGTAGTTTTAATTATATCAAGAGATTATATCATTCATCTGATTGTTTACAACTAAAATCTTCCAAGTTGATGGTACCAAGGGGATCCAAAGGGCTTTTACTCCATTAGAGCATTTTTCTTTGCTAAAACCATTATCCAATATATTTCTTAAAGTTTAATTTTTAAAAATCTTCTGTCTAATTTTTGCCATATATAAACACTCATTTAAAAATAGAAATATACTATTTCTGTGATAAAGACTTAAGGCCCTACCTATTTCTCTGCCCCCATTCACAGTCATCTCTTATAACTAGAATGAAAAGCACTTAATTTCACACTGTTTTCTGAGCTACAGTCAATCCAACCCAGGATCAAGAAAGACTTTAGTCAGAGAAATTTACAAGTTCCAAGCCAACAGATCTACATTTCCACACTGAGATGACTTTTTGATAACTGCACTCTTTTCTTGTGGTGACTTCTTCCAAGTTTGGTTTATGAGATGAAGTCATCCTATATTCTGTACCAAGTAACTGAGTCTCTGTTCCTTGTTTGATCTCATGCCTGAGTCTTGGTTTGGATTTCCTGCAGATTTCCCCTATTCACCCAGAATTGTGTTCCACTCTGTTCTTGGAGATTCTGTACTCTAATCTTGTTATGAACATTTTAGCCTTGCAGTGGGAATTATGTTACTTCTCTCCAATTTCTTTGGTGTCCCTATAATCCTCTCTAGAATCTTTGCTTCAGTGCATAGCTGCCTTAACTTAGTTTTAAGTTACTTAACACCTAACTCTCACACTCTTGCTAATATTCCTGGACACCAGTGTGATGGCCTGCCTGTCTATCCACCTGTCATGACCCATTATTGTTTAGTGCTCACCATTGCATTTTCCAGATAAAATGCTTTGCCTGTCTAACTGGATTTCCATCACTCGATTCTTGTTCAATTTGCAAGAACTGATTTTATCTCAGTGTTAGCTTTTAGTCTCCCACTTATATCCGACTTAAACTCTTTCTGCCACTATCAAGTCCTATATTGGTTAGAGGAGGACAGCTGCTGGATGATAGCTAATAGAGAAACAGTTACATTACTCTAATAATTAAAAATGCATTGTAAATCAGTAGTTCCCATACAGTTTTAATAAAAATTTACCTCTTTTAATTTTAACTTATAAGGAAATACTTGTGCTATTGTTTCTCCTTGATATTTGATAAGAATAAATGAAGGCCACAGAGTCAGAAATTGAATCTCAATGTTTTTAATATGTGCATATTTACAGAGGTTCCTATTTAAGTGAAAGGGGTAGTTTTTATATTTACTTCTAAATAATAGAATTCTCACAGTGGAAAAATACAACATATTTATTTATATATGAAGTCACAGCTTTTCTCTGTGATGCAGTGAAATAAAGCATATGACCATGATGTGTGTAAAGTTTTTATTTAAAAGTTAATAATTCTGATCTGGATATTTTTTTATCAAGGACTTAATATGAATATAAATATATATATATATTTATTTATCAATTATTTTACTCATTTACAAAGTAAAAAAAAAGTTGCAAGTTTTTAAAATAGTCTTCATTGTATTGCATGGACTAAGTATTTGTCTTGGTCCAATTAGGAGACAGAGCCACCCAGTAATTTAAATAGGGGAAGTTTAACATTAAGAATTATTAAGCTATAATAAATCATAACTATAAAGATGAAAAGAGTATGTTCTGAAGGGCTTCTCCACCTTCTCCTAGAGCTAAGGAAATGTACCCTTACAGGATAGTGTTCAGACCTAGTTTGAACAGTGAGGTTTGTTGGACTGACAGAGTTAAAGCTAGTTTACAGATATCAAGCAAGCAGAAAAATTAAATTAAAAAAAAAAGAAAAAGAAAAAGAACCTCTGGACTGGGGCTGCATGGTTGCCAAGGAACTGTGTGCTCTAGGTGCAAAATGGAACAGAGCAACATCAAATGTCCCTACACACCTGTCCTTTGCCTGACATTGTGTCAAGAGCAAGAAAAAACAAAATACCATTTACCCTAATCAGGAAAGAGGAGCTCCCTTCTCCCTGCAGTGTCTCTCTAGAGCCAGCTATCAACAAAATTTAAAATCATACTTGTCATAAGGTAGAAAATGCAGGAAGTGTTCTCTTATCATTGAGAACCAACATACTAAAGTGAGAATTTGGATTTATGAGGCTCTACTGTCATAGACATCATATAAGCTATCTCACTATATTGTAAATGTACATTAAACACAAAATAAAACAACTCTTTTACACCATGTTTTTGTCCTATATTACCACTACCTGTATGCAATAAAAAATTAATAATAGTTATAAATATTTCAACATTTAAAAACATTTAGGTGGATAATATTGATGGTCTAGATATTTTGAGAAATTTCCCTCTGAATTGAAACTGATAAAACCTTCATTCTAGATAAGCTTCCCTGTGTTGCCAGAAACAGTTGAAATTATTCCATGGGCTTTACATCAATCTTTTTTTTTTTTTAAGTAATCTTAATACCAAACATGGGGCTTGAGCTCATGAGTCCAAGATCAAGAGTCACATGTTCTACCAAATGTGCAAGCCAAGCACCTCTACATCAATCTTTGTATTTGGCTTTATTATATATAAAAGATAGACTTCCGTCTATTCTGACTTCCTTTCTTGTTTTATTTCCCATGTTAGTCTTTAAATACATGGCAGTGGCAATAATCCACACTAATAAATGCTAAATTTTGATGTAGCTTACAATCAATGTCCACACATTGTTTTCCTGGGAAGCCACAAGCAACCACATATTGGACTGAGTGGTCAGAATCACAGGTAATCTTTCTGTGCTCAGAACAATACGTATTTCTTGTTCCCACATTAACAAATAAGGACCACATAAGACAGTAGGCATTTTGCTGCACTATACAAAATGAGGATAATTCTAAAGAATCTGACCCCTTCTTGGTTATCTAATTTTTCTGTATGGGAGGTTGAATCTCTGCTGGCAGAGTGTTTGTCACCACACTGAATGCAAATCCCTTTTACTATCTTGTAGTAACAACAATGTGTTGACTAATTTAATGTAGTTTTTGTCTCACCAGAAATTTTTTTAAAAATGTATATATATATATATATATATATATATATATATATATATATTTATATTGGTGATCATTAATATAATGATATTTTGAAGTCAAAGTTTTGTTCCTAGTGCTTTAACCTCCCAGAAGCAATTGGAACTCATCCTAGAATTAGATTTGTGCTCTTTACATCCCCATGAACTGAGTGGTTTTGTTTTAGAAGTTAGTCCAACTTACCAGTTAAAGGCATGCAGTTTGGAGTCAAAACTTAAAACTTTGCCACTGAATTTTAGGTTATCTATTTATATATTCATCTACTTACTCTCTCAGCCAACATGAGGTCCTGTGCTACGTCATGAGGATATAGCAGTGAGCAAGACAGACTCCATCCCTGCCTTCATAGAACTTACATTCTAGCCCAGAATACACATATTAAATTAATATCAACTGAGTAACTGAAAATTTTGGTAAGTAGTTTGAAGAAGTATACAGTGTACTATGAAAGGTGGAAGAGAGGTCTTCCACCTTTCATAGTACCTCATGTTGGCTGAGAGAGTAAGTAGATGAATATATAAATAGATAGTTTTTCTTGCAGGTTAAGAAAGTATTGCTTGAGAAAAGTCCACTTGACTTCAGGTTTGAAAAATGACTAGGAATTGATAAAGGTGGGGTTCTGGAGTCATGGGATTGAGAGAGTTGTCCAGATAGAAGGAGAGGCCCCTGGAAAAGCCTGGAGGCATGGGAGCAACCCGACGTGATGGAGGACCTAAAAGGAAAATAACATTTTCAAGAGGACAGAAGATAAGAAAAGTGTGGTGAGGAAGCAGAGGATTCAACACACATTATTTAGGACTATTTTAGAATTTATTAGGTATTGACAAACCTCACTGAATCTCATTTCCCCCTTCTGGAAAATGGAAAAAATAATGTCTCTGTTTCAGAAATGTTATAAAGATTAAATAATACAGTGTTTACAAAGTCTTTGGCACATAGTCTTTCCAGATTAAGCAGTCTAAAGTACAACAGCAGAACAATGCAGTGTCTTTCTATTCATTTTTTAATTTATAGTTTCTGCATAATTTCAATTCTAATCATAAATTTTTAAGGACAGTACGTTTACATCTTAGATTTTTAAAATAAATCTTGTCATTATTTATGTATTTAGAAGTGACTGCATATTGGAGAGATGGGGAATACTCTCTCTCTCTCTCTTTATATATATATATATATATATATATATATATGTATGTATGTATATATATAGAACTAGAGTGCATGTATTTTGGAACACAAATGCTCAACTATTTCAGTAAATTAATAATTTAGACTTTAGTTTTAAGAATTGCAACCTTAGGCATCTCCTGTTAACATATTTTCTCTTTTTCCTAAAACCATGGAAAACACAATTAGCCACGTGGTATCTGTTGTGACTTTCTTCACTGAACGAGAAAAATTTTTTGAGTTTTAAGGTGTTCTCCAATATTCAATTAAATAAACTTTGGGCTAAGAGAAAAAAACAATGGGCCTTCTTGTACTACTTTTGGAGGAACGCTGGACCTAATCGTAAAAGTAACGTGACCTCGTTTTCGACGTGAAAGACACCACCATAAGAAGGCGTCCTGGTGCTCAAGAGTTGGTCCCTCAGTAAGCATTTTATTCTTGAAGTGTTGTCAGAAGCAAGCTTGAAGTGGACACATTGTTTTTCACTTTTACCTTTTAAATATAAGTTACAAAAGCTCTTTGAACATTATTTTTTTTTACCTTTGTATTTATATTTTTCCCTCAGGGAGCATTTTAAATGGTATGTTCTTATTATTCCCTCTCTCCCATTAGATTTGTTTCTCTAGAGTATTATTCTTTTATTTTATGTTTTACACAAGAAACTGACAGCTCTTGCCTTGCTAAAAGGATCCATTGTCTGCTTTTTTCTGATGAAAACACTTGCCCAATGTTCCATTGACCTTTTGAATTTTCCCTCTTTACTTCTTCTGTATCCTGGTTGCAACATGAGCTTTCTTTTCCCAATAACCCACAAGAAAATACACGAATGATAATAGAGAAAAATGTCAGAAACATGAAAACCCGGTGCTAAGAGTTGGGCCTGTACCACTGTGAAAGTCTAACCCCTGATGTTCTGAGAGTAAAAATATCTACCAGGTCTTCCAAAAAAATTGAAAAGGAAAACATTTCAGAGATACTTATTGAGATATTAGGATGGTCAGAGCAACGTCTTTCTCTACTAGAGGAAAGTATAAGCAGGCATGTGGACTTGTGGGGGGCAAAAATCTATTTATGGCCAAGCCAAAGAGCCAAATGTCAGAAATAAACTGATCAAGCCTGTCATTTACAGCCTTTGAATGATTTGAACAAGGGTATTTCAGTGGTGGAACTGGAAAAAGGCCTGTGACACCGTGGAGAGGTATTTCACAGAGCGTGAAAATGTCATTTAAGAAAATGACTACCCCACATTTGCCTTTCAAACTTTTGTTTGTTTGTTTGTTTGTTTGTTTTGTATTTATTTTTACAGTGGAACCCTCTATGGTAGTACTAATGGAAAATTAGTGAGTTTTGAAGGGAACAGTAAGCTACAATTCATTGATAAAATCTATGCCTTTTCTGTTTGAGTATTATGGGATGCCATGGAAATGACTATACTGACAAGTAAAAATTAAAAGTGGCTTAATTCTACACTGTGAAAATAAAGGAAGAGATTACTACTTCTCCCACAATTTTCTTACAGCATTTAAGTTAGAAAACTTGTATTTAAGTACATTTCTTTAAATGTACTTAAATACATTTCTTTGAAATGTGTATAAACCTTTAGAAACCTAGATAGGTCTTTTGTCAGTTTTATGACCCAGGAGTGCTTTTCTCAAAGACTTAGGAACCAGTTTTTTGAAACATAAACATCACGGGAGATTGGGTCACTATTTTCCAGTTTCTGTGGGAGGGTAGGAATTAAATCTTTGTGGGTGTCTTGTTCCGTGTTATAAAACTGCCTTCTGCTATAAAGAGTGAGAACCTTGTTTTTCTTTAAGTAATCAATTAACTAACATAGATGGTCACCTCAATTACTAAATTTAGGATGTACTTGTGTGACAATTGGTACTGCCCAATCCTCTTATTTGAGGACTTAATTATCCTTTTTTATTTTTTAAGATTTTTTTAAATTTATTTTCAGCATAACAGTATTCATTGTTTTTGTACCACACCCAGTGCTCCATGCAATCTGTGCCCTCTCTAATACCAACCACCCGGTTCCCCCAAACTCCCACCCCCCTCACCACTTCAAACCCCTCGGATTGTTTTTCAGAGTCCATAGTCTCTCATGGTTCACTTCCCCTTCCAATTTCCCCCAACTCCCTTCTCCTAACTCCCCATGTCCTCCATGCTATTTGTTATGCTCCACAAATAACTGAAACCATATGATAATTGACTCTCTCTGCTTGAGTTATTTTACTCAGCATAATCTCCTCCAGTCCCATGCATGTTGCTACAAAAGTTGGGTATTCATCCTTTCTGATGGAGGCATCATACTCCATAGTGTATATGGACCACATTTTTCTTATCCATTTGTCCGTTGAAGGGCATCTTGTTTCTTTCCACAGTTTGGCGACCATGGCCATTGCTAATATAAACATTGGGGTACAGATAGTCCTTCTTTTCACTACTTCTGTATCGTTGGGGTAAATACCCAGTAGTGCAATTGCAGGATCCAAGGGAAGCTCTATTTTAATTTCTTGAGGAATCTCCACACTGTTCTCCAAAGAGGCTGCACCAACTTGCATTCCCACAAAAAGTAGAAGAGGATCCCCCTTTCTCCACATCCCCTCCAACACATGTTGTTTCTTGTCTTGCTAATTTTGACCATTCTAACTGGTGTAAGGTGGTATCTCAATGTGGTTTTAATTTGAATCTCCCTGATGGCTAGTGATGATGAACGTTTTTTCATGTGTCTGATAGCCATTTGTATGTCTTCATTGGAGAAGTGTCTGTTCATATCTTCTGCCCATTTTTTGATAGGATTATCTGTTTTGTGTGTGTTGAGTTTGAGGAGTTCTTTATAGATCCTGGATATCAATCTTTTGTCTGTACTGCCATTTGCAAATATCTTCTCCCATTCCTTGGGTTGCCTCTTTGTTTTCTTAATTGTTTCCTTGGCTGTGCAGAAGCTTTTGATTTTGATGAAGTCCCAGAAGTTTATTTTGGCTTTTGTTTCCTTTGCCTTTGGAGACATATCTTGAAAGATGTTGCTGTGGCTGATATCGAAGAGATTACTGCCTATGTTCTCCTCTAGGATTCTGATGGATTCCTGTCTCACATTGAGGTCTTTTATCCATTTTGAGTTTATCGTTGTGTACAGTGTAAGAGAATGGTCGAGTTTCATTCTTCTACATATAGCTGCCCAGTTTTCCCAGCACCATTTATTGAAGAGAATGTGTTTTTTCCATTGTATATTTTTTCCTGTTTTGTCGAAGATTATTTGACCATAGTGTTGAGGGTGCATATCTGGGCTCTCTACTCTGTTCCACTGGTCTATGTGTCTGTTTTTATGCCAGTACCATGCTGTCTTGGTGAACACAGCTTTGTAGTAAAGCTTGAAATCAGGTAACGTGATGCCCCCAGTTTTATTTTTGTTTTTCAACATTTCCTTAGTGATTCGGGATCTTTTCTGATTCCATACAAATTTTTGGATTATTTTCTCCAGTTCTTTGAAGAATACCAGTGGAATTTTGATTGGAATAGCATTAAAAGTATAGATTGCTCTAGGCAGTATAGATATTTTAACAATGTTTATTCTTCTGATCCAAGAGCATGGAATGGTCTTCCATCTTTTTGTGTCTTCTTCAATTTCTTTCATGAGTGTTCTATATTTCCTCGAGTACAGATCCTTTACCTCTTTGGTTAGGTTTATTCCCAGGTATATTATGGTTCTTGGTGCTATAGTAAATGGAATCGATTCTCTAATTTCCCTTTCTGTATTTTCATTGTTAGTGTATAAGAAAGCCACTGATTTCTGTACATTGGCTTTGTATCCTGCCATGTTACTGAATTGCTGTATTTAAGATTTTATTTATTTATTTGACAGAGATCTCTACTTGATCACTTGATCTCTACTTGATCACAAGTAGGAAAAAAGGCAGGCAGAGAGAGAGGAGGGGAAGCAGGCTGCCTGCCGAGCAGAGAGACCTACAGGGGGTTGGATCCCAAGACCTTGAGATCATGACCGGGGCTGGGGGCAGAAGCTTAACCCACTGAGCCACCCAGGAGCCCCCTTATTATCCTTGTTATTTATTATTATTATTATTATTACTATCATTATCCTTTTTATTTGAGGACTTATTACTTATTACATCTCCTTGGCTATGTAAAGGGATGAATATTCTTTATGTCTTCGTGATCTCTTTGTGGACTACCTGTTTTGCATATCACATTCTGATTTTACAATTATTCATTAATGAGGTATTCTCTTTACTACATTTATGGAGAGTCTTTCTGGATTGGAAGAAGAGTTTATTTTTAATTATATTTCCCCAACGTAATATGATCTAAAAGTACCTTTTAAAATTGTTGTGTGTTGCAATCAACTAGAATAAATATAATAAACCAATGTCTTCTATTTGAAATAAGTTTATTTTAGTCTTGGGGTGCCTGGGTGGCTTAGCTGGCTAAGCCACTGCCTTTGGCTCAGGTCGTGATCCCAGAGTCCCAGGTTTGAGACCCTCATCTGGCTCCAAGCTCTGCAGGAAGTCTGCTTCTCTCTCTGACCTTCTCCCCTCTCATGCTCTCTCTCTTTCTGTCAAATAAATAAATTAAATCTTTAAAAAAAAAGTTTACTTCAGTCTTTTCAAGCCCTTGTGTATGGATAAGAAG
Organism: Mustela putorius furo; assembly: GCF_011764305.1. Taxonomy (NCBI): domain Eukaryota; kingdom Metazoa; phylum Chordata; class Mammalia; order Carnivora; family Mustelidae; genus Mustela; species Mustela putorius. The sequence continues at coordinate 6,183,588 of NW_025421305.1, forward strand.
AATTTGTATGGATGTGAAAAATCTAATCTACAGCATCAAGAAATTTGCTGAGACAGAGACCCAACTTATCTTCCTTATCATGATTTTCTTTCTCAACCTGTCATTACAATTAAAGTAGTTGTAAATAAAAATAAGTAAACATAGTTGGTGATAATATAAAAATATTATCAGGGTATAATCAATGATATATTTCCAGAGGGTCATTAAATATCTCCTATTAATCTTCCTAACTTAAAAAGTATCTGAGAAATGAGAGCTGTATCAGTAAGTAGAATCTAACAAGAGTTTTATTAAAATTTACATATGATGCCATTTGCCAAACAATGTTTTCATCTCTATTCCATGAAATAATATAGATACCTTCTCACTAGGTGGAAGTCACTGGTGGGTTTCATCAAAACTTTGGTTTGGTGTCTATTTGACTATGATTTTACTGTTGATGCAAATAAACACAAATTATTTAATTTGATTAAATAGGCACTAATGACATAGTAATTATGAAATGCTGAATAGTGATAATCCTTAGCCATAATGAAGTCTTGAAAATGAAAAATGGGAGACAAAAGGAGGGCTAAAGGAGTTGTATGTATCTAACATAGATTAATTTCTAATGAGAACTTTTCATGTTGGACTTTCCTGAGGAAAGTTTACCTTCTCACCAAAACTAAAGTGGAATAATGATATATAATCCCCTCACTAATATGAATTAGGAAAAGTCAGGAGGATAAAAATATAACTGTGCTTCTTTTTATAATCAGGGTTTAATTAAATAATGTATTTCCACAAGCTCATTTAAACCTCATCTATTTTATTTTCCTAATTACATAGAAGATTCTATGAAATGGGAACTATGGGGAATCTTCCTGTCTAAGCCTGCCATTTACAGATGTTGAGTGAGTAGATTCTGAACATTGCCTAAGTTTGCTGACACTATGGAGACTCTTAAAGAAATAACAGATTGAGAATTTTAGTCATAAATAAATTCTCTGAAATGAGAGGTCTTTCATTCTATGATAGACTGTCATAGGACCAACAACTAAAGAGGTTCAATAAACCTGAAAGACAAAAGAAAAGGCTAATTAGAGTTAGACATATTTATCTCAAAGTATGCTGAAAATTTCCATAATAAAGTACCACCAATGAAAGACTGCATTGTCTGTTTCATTGCCCATCCAGGATCTCTGATCTGGTTAATATCCAGGACCTCAGGCTGGACTTCTGTATCTAGAGTCCTAACTATTCAGGTTAGATATAGAGCCGCCTCTTCTCCCTCAAGCAGAAATGTGACTCTTTTTTTTTTTTTTTTTTTTTTTAATAGTTAGTATAAGTCTTCTCCATGGCCTGCCTACTCTTCTTGATAGATAGCTCTTGAGAGCATTTAAGAGTAGCTGGCATTGTAGATCTGAATAGCACTAAGTATAGCTTTGTAGTGAAACATTCAGGTGTTTCCACTTCTCAGCAACTCTAGGTTTGGTGTCTTTGCTGCCTGCCTCACATCCATCTCCCTCCGGACTGGCATTCAACTCTGAGTGTCAGTTTTGTTTAGCTAAATTTTTCTATCAATTTAGTGGCCATAAATCACAGAGAGGTTGTGGGGAGGAGGGGGCAAAACTAAACCCTGGCTCACATATAGGACTAGGGCCTGGCTCATATATGGTTAGGGGTCATTGGACACTGCATTAAAGTTCAGAAATGCTTGATGAGATCAGAAAATACGACATGTATGACAGACCCCTTGCTTTTCTGTCTCTCACAGTTCATCTCCAGCACTTCACAGAGGGATCAACCTGTTTTGCTAGCCTGGTTGTTCTCTGTGGTTCATTGTGAGGGAACAACAAATGCCTCTCAGATGATATTGGTGGCAGGAAGTGTTGGGTACCTTTGTCCTTCCCTATTTTAGATACCTCCCCACCTGTTTTTCTCCAATGAAGTTGCACTTTACTCTGACAACAGCCCAAATATTAGATGAGCCCCCATGGAATTGCTTCTATTCAACCAAAGTTGTGTGATTCAACTTACAGTTCTTCATAGAAGTGTTCAGGTACATATCACAAAGCCATGTAGATTTGGGGGAAAGGGGAAGAAATCATGATCTTTGGTAAAGAAACCAGTGTAGATGAATGAGAGTTGTAGTTGGCAGTAGTTGGTCCCTTCCTACAATATCTGAAATCCATCAAACATATTTCCCACAACAGAGATATACTATGTTTTTTAAAAGATACACATCTAATATATGTGAGATATTTCTCTACCTTTTATTGTTAAACCCTCACCCCTTTCCTACAAATAAACTCGGTCTTGGAGTGTATTTGCCTTCTCCTTGCTCTACATTACATTATAAACCTTCCTATAGAAAAAGATATCAAGTGGCATCAGGTCCAAAATGCTTTTATTTTACCCACGAGTTTCCTTCTTCATTGAGGAAGATGGACTCCTTCATTGAAGGATGGAAGTTTCAATTTTCCAACATTCATGTACTATATTTATACACATTCATTCTTGCTTATGTTACCAGTTTATTTGTGTTTATTTTTTAGTGCAAAGCTAGAGAGACTTTATTTTCTAGATAAAGTTATACTTTGAATCTTTTAATGATAATGAAAACAATATTCCAGGATACTAAGGGATGTAAACCTGTCAAAGGATTATATTTGCCCTTTTATTTTCTTTCAGTTTCAATAGACAGAATATATTTAAATAAAATCTACATTATTTTCATCCCTATGTATGACAGGAGAATATTTCACTGGCTGAAAATCCTGAGCCCCCAACCTGGCTTTGCTCTTTTTTTAATTAGAAGCCCACTACAGAGAGAGCACCAAAGCACTGACAAAGACTATCTGGCTATTGCTCTAGCAACATGGAGAAGATGTCTTATTTGTTTTTATTGTTGTTGTTTGTTTGTTTGTTTGTTTTTGTATCTCTGGGAGAATCATGGCCATCATGTAACTCTACCCACAACTTCAACCAATAGATTAATTCTATTGACCATTCTCTGGCAAAAGCCATTGTCTTACTAAAGGACACATCTCCCTAAGTGATTAGAGAGGTAAGTATTTGAGCAGGACATTTGTATGCATTATTTATTTTTCTTCAGTTCCTATATCCTATAAGGAAGGATGTGATAACTTTAATTGGAACAACAACCATAGTTTAGTAGTAATTTCTATTCCCTTAAAAGGACACATCATCGCATGAGGAGTATGGGGAGATAAAGCCTCAGGAACAATCCTCCAAAGATCTACTACAATCCCATTTAAGAAATTCTAGTTTTAGCTCTGTAATGTGATGTGTAATGTTGGTGTTGTCACTAGCTATTTTATTGAATCTTTATAATATTCTGAGATTTTTTTTAATAAATGACTTCAGTATCATTCTAGACACAATCCTTAAGGAGTTAGATCTCTACTAACAATCAGGCCCATAATCCTAAACCTATGTTACCAGGTTAGCATGATCCCTCAGAGATCAAGAATTTCTGTGTGGTGGTGTTACATTGTTCCTAAAACCCCACACTAACCACTGCAGGATTATAAAATGACCAAAACACAGTCACTGTGCTCACCTAGCTCTGAAACTAGGAAAACTTATGTAAGTATGCAAATGACTTCATTAATATTTAGAGTCAATGTGAATCAACATCAAAGACCTGTGTGCTCTATAAACAATGAAGATCTATGAAAAGGAAAATAAGTTGTTATTCTGTTATTATTCAATCAAGAGAGAAATAACATCCTATATGCATCTGAGGGGGCAAATAAATTTTCCCGGTGGAGGATAATTACTAAATGAATTTGTTAAATTGTCTGTCTTTGGAGGCTTAAAGAATAAAGGATATTTTTTATTAAGAGTGATTTGATGGGAATTGCACTCAAGTTAAAGGAAGGGATGACCAAAAGACAGAGGGGCAGGAAAACATAGTGTATGTTTTGACAGAAGAAGTAAGCTAGTTTAGCTAGAGTTTATAGTTATAGGAGAAATCCCCCAGAAAGAAAGCAAGGATACTGAAGCAATGGAAAGCTATTTAATAGCACCCCCCCCAAAAAAAAAGATGTTTATGTCCTGTGTTAGGAGCTTTGATAAACTATGGATATTGCTAAACAATGAAGTAACAAGACTGGAACTGTGCATAATGAAGATATTTTGGCAATACAATAAGTGAGGACATACTAATGAGTTAAGAAGTGTAGTAGGTTGAAAGGAGTCTCACAAAAAGATCATGTCCACTCAGACCCTCAGAATGTGAATATAGATGATGTTATTAGTTCAGGATATCTAAATGAAATCATTTTGGATTTATGGTAAGGTCTAAATGCTATGATCAGAGTCCTTATAGACTAGGAGAAGACACAGAAAGACACAGAGGTGATGTGAAAATGGAAGCAGATCAAATTAATGTATTCATAAGCCAAAGAATCTGAAGGATTGCCTATAACTGAAATAGAAGGGCATGGGATGGTTCCTCCCTCAGAGTCTCCAGAAGGAACCAATCTTGCTGATACTTTGATTTCAAGCTTCTGTCCTCCTTAACCAATAGAAAATAAATTCTGTTTTTAAGCCACCCAGTTTGTGGTGGTTTGTTATGTCGATCCCAGAAAATCAATGTAAGAGACTATAGCAGAAGTCCAAATGAAGCATAATAAAGGTCTGAACTAAAGAGGAAGTAGAAACAGAAAGGAGCATGTGAACACAGAATTTACCAGAAAGTTTATGTGTCACAGACCCTGACTTATCCATCCCTCTTTGAGGCTTATACTGAATTATTCATGGAAATTGGAAATTCGTTACTTAAATCCCACACACCATATAAATTACTAAGTATACAAAGCCTAGACTAGCCCCTATCTACATGACAGAGAAAATAACCTATTTAAAGAAGTTTCAGTGTAAGAAAGAATTCATTTTCAGTTTGGTAATCACAGATGGTGGTGATATTCCTGGTGATATCAGAAACAATAATTTAGGGAAGGAGCTTTTTTGCAATTAAGTAAAAATCAGATTTTCTAACAATTTGCATTATACTCATCCCCTAAAATCTAGTCCACTGCAGGATTTAGCCCATGGGCTATAGTTTGCTGGCCCCTGAAGAAACAACTCTAATGAAATGTGTTAAGGGTATATTTGGAGTATGTATACAGTACAAAATGGTCACAAAACAGGGGAAGCAGTTTCTTGTCACTGTGTACTGGGAAAGCCTTTCTAATTCCTATGGTGAATTATGTTTATTTGGTCTTCTCTGGGCAGGGGGAGTTTATTGACCTGTGGTTTAGATCACAAGCTCCTCTAGGAAGTGTTCCATTGTTTGTTCATCATTATATCTACAGTGTTGAGTACACGGCACATCAAATAGTAGATGCTGATTGATCTTGAAAGATGGAGAACCTGGGTCTTGGGTACTGGTAAGCTATCCAAATGGAGATAAAAAGTATGTGTTAAAAACATGGATCTTGGGGAAACTGGAAGGCTCAGTCAATTGAACATCCCACTCTTGACTTCAGCTCAGGTCATGATCTCATACTTGTGAAATTAAGCCTGTGTTGGGCTCAGAGTTGGTGCTCAGCAAGGGCTCTGCTTGAGGTTCTCTCTCTCTCTCTCTCCTTCTGTCCCTCTCCTTGCTTGTGATCCATAAATAAATAAATAAGTAAATAAATGTCTTTATATTTTTAATTTAAATAAATAAAATCTTTAAGAAATATAGATCTTGAATTCAGGAAAATCATTGGACTGGCAACATAGGTTTAGGTAATCAACACAGATGCAACTGCTGAAACTTTAGAATTGACTGAGATCTCTGAGAGTGAGGCTATTACAAAGGAAAAGACCTGAGGATGAACTTTGATAAATACAAGTATGTTATTGGTTGTTGCACTGAGTATAGTCAGGCATTTTGGATATATTAACTGTAGAGCCAAAGAGATACTTTAAATAAATATATTCAATAAATTGGTGAAATAGAACTTTATTGTAACTCTTGACTTTCTCTAGTTTTTTTCTTGTTTGGCCCGTCACTTAGGGGAAATGTCAAGTGATTCTGAAGACCACCTGGAGTTGCTTTAACTTCAATCCCCTGAGAAGCCTCAAAAGGTCAAGTATCATCTCCTACTGCTTTTCAGATGCCTTTACATCATACCGAGTTCCTAGTTAATCCTCCCCAGTCCTGTAAAATTCACATGTGCCCGTGCTCTAGATAGAAATGACACACATTCTTTCAATTTTGGAAATAGAGCTTTTTCTCATAGACTCAAGGGGATAATCCACATTTTAAAGACAGATTTTAAAATATTGAAAGCTATAAAGATTAGAGTAGCTCTTTAAAAATTCCCTAAAAAGGACATTATGTAGTAATAATGTACACTGTCTTAAAAAAATATATGATTTAAATTTCAAAGATAAAGTCAGGAATAATTTTAAGTGAATTTATAGATACATATTAATCATGATATTATAGTATTTAAAAATACATGCATACATATGCATGTATGCATATAGAAACCAAAATGCACACATATAAACACAAGTACCATGTGTGTTCATTACTGATGATAGCTCAACAAAAGTAATAAACACTTTGAGAACTTAGCATATGCCAAAGATGAACTAAGTCACTGCAAATATTAGCTTCTTTATCCTTCCAGCAACTCTGAAGTAGATAATATTATTTTTTTACATTTTTCAATTACTACTTTATTTAGCCAACACAAATGAGTCTCAAAATAAACCAAAAGCTTACTCTCCAATTTAAGTCAAGAAATTGTTTATTTAGCACCTTCTATCTACTAATCAGTATGCCACATCTTAAACACAATGTCTTACTTCTACATAAGAAAAGATATATTAATGTAGTCATGGACATCAAAGGAGCTATTTGCCCTCAAGGTAAATACCAGTCTCCATGCTAGAAGACAGAAACCAAAACCAAACTGTAAAAAATCTTTCAAAAGGGAAATTTTCAGGTTTAAAGAAAAAAAAAAGGAATAGACAGCTAGTTACCAATGGAGTACTGTTATTTTGCCTTATTCTATTCGTTTTTTCTTCTTGCTTTCACTTAGGAATTGGCCCTATCTTTTCTATTTTAAATAATCCTCCATTCACTTTAAACTGGAATGGAGAGGGTGGAACTGCTCAAACTATTTTGCTATTTCCCAAGACACACTGTTAAAACTCTTGTTTAATTAAATTGATTAATTCTTTGTTTATTGAGAGAGAGTATGTGTGGGCAGGCACTTGAGCTGGAGGGTGGGGAAGAAGGAAAGAGAGAGAGAGAGTCCCAAGCAGACTCCCTGATGAGTGTAGAGCTCCACTCAGCACTCAATCTCAGACCCTGAGATCATGACCTGAGCTGAAATCAAGAGTCTGATGCTTAACCAACTAAGCCACCCAGCACACCAAAGCTCTCATTTAATTTTAAAAGCCTAGCTAATTTCTTTGGGGGGGGGTGGAGAGAAAGGGAAAAGAAATAGATGGTGACATAAGGCCCTGGGACCTTTGATGGCCAGTGTGACTAGTGCATGTCCAAAACTGGGCTGTAGGGGTTCCTGGGGCCTCTTTCACTGGCCTCTCCTACTCCATGTGGGGTTAAGGCAGGGAGAGAGGGTGCCACAGCCAGATTCTGTGAAGGCCTGATCTGGGCTGCTGATTTTGGGAGTCACAAGGTTTCCACTGGGGGTCTTCAACATGAGGACATGATGAGGTACCTGGAATTAAAGCCTGCAGAAGCATCCCCACTGCCACCTCCAACTTCATCTGGGATGTTCTCATTCTCACATTGGTCCACACTCAGTCTCCAGCATTGGTTTTTGGCTCTAGCAGCTTTTGCTCCAAGAAATTGTAAAGGTCCTTTCAGCTGTGCTAGGTCCGCAATGTTAAATATAAAAATTCGAAATAGCTATTCGGGTGACCTGGAGAGTTTTTAATATCTTTTTTTTATATCTGTGACCTGGTGAGTTTTGTTCCTTGCCTATTCCAACTTCAGTCAAGTGATTCAGTTGTTTATGCATGTGCTTATCGAGGGGTCTGTCCCCTGTGGATCATTGTCTAAAATATTCTATCCCTGTTTCATTCAAGCTCCAAAACCAGTATTGGAATCATAGTGCAAAACATACAAAATTGTGGTACAATAATCATGTTGAAGATCCAAAAAAAAAAAAAAAGAATGTGAAATTCTCTTCTAAATTGGATATAATTTCTAAAGAAAATGATCAGGAATTGAGACACTTAGACTCTCAGATACATGCTTTTAATATGTAACTGCTTGGCCTACCATAGAGATTTGTCAGACACAAGGAGAGAAGCATGTAAAGAAAAATCTTTACTTGACTGATATGATAGTCCCTAGTGTTATTATTTGTCTCTACAGCGAAGCTGTGTCGGCCTTGCTCAGGACAGTGCATGGTCATAGACAGCACACAGGCACCTCATCTTCATGAAATCACCTCCATGGATAATGATAATGACTTTGATAATTTGAAAGGGGAGCTACATAAATATATCCCCAAATATCTTGTTGGAAAAATTAAAGCAACAAGAAATACAAAGCATGACGCATTGATTGGAGGAAGAATGATTGGAGCAACCCATGCATGCTACAGGAGAAATTCTGGTGTTGCTGGACAGCCACTGTGAAGTGAATGTGATGTGGTTGTAGCCCTTGCTGGCTGTCATCCAAGAGGACCAGCAGCCCATAACTTGGCACCCAGCTGATATCATCAGTGCAGAAATGCTTGTCTACAACTTGTTGCCCTCCATGGAACAGGGAGGATTCAGCTGGGGGCCATACTTCAAAATGGGACCTTGTTCCCCTTTCTGAGCTACAAGGACCAAATGGAGATAATGCAACAGTAAAGTCACCTGCAGTGACTAGAGGATTGTTTGCCATGAATAGACTCCAATTCAGTGAATTGGCAATATAACAGTGGCGTGTAAGTCTGGAGAGAAAAATATTTTAAAATATCACTTAGGATCTGAAATGTGGTGGTAAGATCTTCATCTTCCCTTGCTCTATAGTAGGACATTTTTTCAGGGGGGGGGGAACCATCATCATATGGATAGGACACTGTGACATATAACTGAGGCTGGCACACGTTTGGTTGAATGAATACAAGGAGCATCATTTTCCCTTAAGACCTGATCTGAGGACCAAGAGTTATGGGAATATCAGTGAGTATATTGAAATAAAGAAGAAATTGGGCTATAAATAATGTAAATGATATCCAGATACTATTTATCCAGAAATGCAGATATTAACATAAGGAACACGTGGAAAAAGGGCACAATTTAAGTATAAGAAAAGTCAGTTAAGAAACTATTGCATAGCTCTAAGGAAAACCCTGAGAGACCTGGAGGAAGGTCTGAACTAAGGCAGGACTTGATTATCTTACATACTACATATTAGAATTTTCTGTTTGGAAAGTAGGATATAAGTGCATTAAAAACAAATGAATAAGAGATTCTAGTTTTATCCATTGCTTCATACCCATCAGTCCTTTATTTACTATGTGTAAGGAAGTTCAACAAACCCTAAATTTATTTATTCAAAGATAAATAAGATTGAGCCTAATTCCCCAAAGAACATACAGTATACCAAAAGAGACAAACAGATGCTAATGCTGCTATTCTTTCACTCATTAGAAGTCAAGGTGAAGAAGGAAAGGAATTAAAGGATGACTCCCAAAGGATGAGAGGAGATGTGGACATCACCAAAGATGACAGGCAGGGTGGGAGAGCACAGCTGGCAAGGAAGATGATAAATTAAAAGTTTGGAAGATAAAATACGAACTCTGTGATCAAGTTTACAGCTACAGAAGTTATCAAAGCCGAAGATACAGACTTCTATGTTATCTCAATCTGATAGGAAGACATTTTGCCACAAGAAGAATGAAATCCAAAGGTATACTTTGAGTTCGTGATGTAATGAGGGATTGATTGAGGCTGTATTGTGTATGAACTTGAATAAATCACTTCACTTTTGGTTCCCAATTTGCTCTTCAGTAAAATTAGAAAATAAAGCTAAGAATTTTTCCAAAAGTTGTATGCATTCCTAGTGAATTCCTTCTTTTTCTTGGTGCCCATCTCCCTGTCTCCACCAAACTTTGAGACTATTCTTGTAACAAACAACAAGAGAATCAGTAAGGTTAATAAAATTGTGTTTTGTTTTGTTTTGTTTTAAAGCCAAGTCGCTATTGCTCACTGATGGATCATGTTACACTGGAAAAAGAGGGTTACTAAACAATCTCAAAAGGTGTTCCCTGTCTAAGCTGAAAAAGCCATCTTCTTTCCATTTCCCCTGCAACTGGGTGACATTTCTGCTGTTGGAAATCTAAAGGGCAGCCCCTTGAAGTCCCCATTGGTCATTACACTGGAATCTGCTCTACATATCCATGACAATGTCTATCAAGTTTGGTTTCCTTAGTTAAGAGTTGCAGTCAGACCCTAATATGGAATAGCAGTAAGTGGTGAAAATGTAATACTCTGCCTTACCCAGAATAGGTGGTGGTAACTTTTTTTAATTCAAATTAATTTGCTTATGCTAAAAGTTAAGGATTATTTTAGCAGTGCTCAGCATGTGATTCTGTGTTAAAGAGTGCCAAAGATCCTCCCGGTGTTGCTCACATATTTTCTGATTTGAACAACAAATGCTCTAAGATTGAATAACAACTTTGGTAAACATGAATAAGAAAAATGACAATAAGTTTTTAGCATTTTTTGATCAAACTAAAAAAAAAAAGCAAAGTAGCATGGGTCACTGACTATAAATGTGTAGTAAATTAACATGACTCTCATCTTCTAATTATATAATACTGTAGTAGTATGAGTCCTGGTTGTCAATTCAGAATAATGCATTTTAAGGCACTGGCAGTAGATTATAATAGAAAAAGATGGGCCAAATCAAATCTGAGAATAAGGAAAGTGAAGTTGAATATAGGCGAACTTTTTTGAATGAGATGGATGAACATCTCTGAATGAAATATTCAGGACTATGTAGCAAACTGCCAAGAAAATCCAATTTCATGGGAAAATTAAAATGAGAATCAAAAGTCTCTGGAAGACACACACACAGGCAAACACTTATATTTGTGTTTAGCAAAAACAAATAGATTACTAGGTAAGCTACTAGATCTTTTACATCTGTATGTCTTTTCCTTCCTTTGTTTCCATAAGTACTTGTAATCATTGTCCTAATCATTATTTCTGAACCAAGGCTGATTTTTTTTTCTTGTAAATTCATCTGCCTTCTTTCCTTATCTCCTCCAAACCTAAAGTAAGTGTAGATGTTGTATATTTTTGAATAATTTATCATGTTGAGGAGGTGCACAAATGTAAAAAACAGATTTAATACCACAATTGACAAAGAGGGCACTCTGCAATGACAGGCTCTAGAGTCCAGAATTTTAAAGAGTTTTATTCAGCTCTAGAAACCTTGTTTCCCTTCTTTGTTTCTAACTGAACAGAATTATTTAAACAAAACTCCTCATCTTTGTTTTGAATATTAGCACTAATTAAATTATGTGGTGAGATAGCATAAATCAAGTTTTCTGCCATCCTCTAACATTCTTTCTTATAAGATGTGATCTCTGTGTTTGATATTAAAGGGACCGAGGTATTGAGAATGAGGAAGTAACTTATCCACTTGTCCATGTTTGAATAGATAACAGACAATGGAGTCAAGATGGAAAATTTTGACTCTAAAGCCTGCCTCTCAACCACTACGCCAAAAACTTGCTATCAGTTTTAAATGCTTCAACCATGCAATGTATACATTCAAGAAATACGTAGCTTTCTCCGAAATGATACTAGATTTTGATAGAAGATGCCTATAGGTCTCAGAAAATCATTGTGGTTGTCAATTAACTTCAGGGTGATACTTCATGACAAGGAAGATGGGAGAGAAAAAAATTACAATTGACATACCCAATAAACTTATTGCCAATGAAGAACAATCTTTTACTGCTCATGAAGACTCTCTCCTTGACCACACTTTAATCACAGCTCTAAGCTTTTTTCCTGATGAGGCCTCTCTACCATATCCCTCCCCACTTTTCACCCCCCCCAACCCCTGCCCCAGCAGTATCTGCTCACTCTGGTCTGCCCTCAGCAAGAATCCCAATAGGTCAGATTAGCAAGAATGCCCCTAATCTTTGATGTCTCTTCTCAATAATCTTCCATCCACCACCCATCTCCCCTCCCAAACACCCGCCCACCTACCCCGCTGCTTGACTATAAATCTCCTTTTGTCCTTATATTCAAAATTTAGTCCAATTCTATACTGATGTCTCTTTCTCCTTATTATAATAGTTCCTGAATAAAGTCTGCTTTAATGGCTCTAACTACTTTCAGGCTCTGTTTTGTTTTTTCTTTAATACTGTACACATGCAGGGCAGAGAAGCATGAAAAGAGGAATGAATTTTGAAGATAATGACAATTTTTAAAAAGCCACAGTTTTCTGCCTGTATTTAAAGGACTTTTTGCAAGGAAGTTTTTAGAAGATGATCATTTGGTTCAAATACTAGCATAGGAGCTGTGTTTATTTGCTTTGGCGATATTCCTAAACTCAAGGGAGGGATGTGAGAGTTTGCTTAACTTCTTCAAAATATCAACTTCGCCAGGCAGCGATGGACTGCATCTTTTAATCTACAAGTGGGCGCTCTCCTACTGAAAAATTACAGAATCAGCCTGAAGCAGGCTTTGCTGCTACTCCTTCCCACCAGTTTTCTGGTACTTTCACGAGGATTTACTGTGGCTAAAATAATGCCCTTATCTTTTTGTTTACTAGCTTTTCTGAGTAGGAAATATCTTTGGAGAGGAAAAAAAACCGGTTTGATCCACAATCCCTTCTCCACAGGGTAAGCCACTGTTACCTGTGATAGTGTTCTTATGGAGTGAGATCGTATTGTTCGAAACTGCATTTCATGAAGCCGTCATAAAAGATTCTGAAATATTATCAAGTGAGCACTTTGAATACCAGAATAACAAAAGCAGAGTTTATCTTTCATTTGATAACAAGTCTTTTGTGCTTTCTCTTGTGTGCTAAAGAAATCATTTAAATCAACTGCCTTAAAACAATGACCACAGAACACCACATAGCGGCAGGTGTGGGATGAACACATTTCCAACAAAGTTAGCCCTTTTACAAAGCAAAACACATGTAACCTGTAACTTTATAGTTTTTGAATTCTTGTAATGTATGATTCAATTATAATTTTTTGCAGGCCAAGGAAAGCTCCTTCCCTTCATTCCTCCTAAAAATGCTCTTAAAATAAGTCTCTGTGTTTTTTCAATGACATGATTATGAAATGCATTCCACTGCCCCAGGTCTCACAACAGAAGCTTTCCCATTATTTTCTACAAGATCCAATAGAGCATTCTTGATTTCAATCAGGTCAGACACCCTGTCACAATCCAATCTTGACACATCAATGACAAGGCATATCAGAGCAGTCAAAAGTTTACAACATGTAATAAAAACTGAACTAAAGTCAAGCATGCTATCCTCTTGTAGGCCCAGGGAGACTCTAGGCAACTAGTGATTTGTAGGCTCCATTACATCCCAAATGTTCGATGTATCTAGCCCTTGGCAGGGTGTCAAGGACAAGAAATAATCAGTCTTTAGAGATCACTTTTGAAATGCTATGCCCTCTGCTTCCTTCAGGTGAGTCATTCCTTCCGTGTTGTCAGGATCCACTGATGAAAGCTGACGACTTTCAATAGCCTGTGACAAGTGAGGTATCCCCTTCTCCATATGGGGAGGAAATGATACCGTGCAATCAGCTTTCACCAGGCGTGCTGTGAGTGATGAGCTACTGCACAACATCATGCTTGTGAGCTCTTTTCCAGAGTCAAAAGTAAAAAGAAGGATGTATACCATCTTGTACACAAGAGCAGAATGATCACCAGGGAAGCAGAAAGGAGGGTATTTTTAGCTTATTTATAGATATTTCATGTCTAGAAACCAGATTTTGTCTTCATGTTGAATCTTTAGATTCAAAAGAGTAGACTAAGATCAGGTATCTGAAAATGACACAGAAGGAGACGATGCAGATTGGTGGCAGTGCTCACATAGCAATAAGTATTAAATAGGCATTCTGGTCTGAATATGACTTTTAGTCAACTAATATATGATAATATATCTACAAAGAGAGTCATTACTGATTTTCAAATAGCAACTTTTTTCTCATAATAGCCTTGCATTTTTTTTAATCACTAGAATTCCAACTATTTCAACCACAAAACCACAACCATTTAAATTTCTCCAACAATGTCCTATAGCTATCATATTTATTGTTAAAACACTAATTTTTAAAAACTGATTATTTTCTGATTAAAAACTGATTAAGTTAGATCTTTAGTTTCAGATTCTCTCTTCACATGTAGTCTAGTTTCAGTTAATTCACTGTACTTTGAGGTTAGAGACTATATAATATAATTAAGGATAAAAATAAATGTAAATGACACCCCAAATTTTCATTTTGTATAGACAATGTATAAAACAATGTGCCAATAGAGGAGATAGAACACAAGGATTCAAATATATCCATCTGTTACAGATTCTGGCAGATGATTTCTGTCTTTAATGTAATTGTGGTAATGTAAGAATATGACACATTCAATGTATTTCCCAAGTATTCTAGTTTTTAAAAATGGCAGAGATGAGAAAGTATTATGAAACCTAATTATAGTTCAATAATTGAGTCTTACATATATTCCCAATGATCCATGAAAAATATATGTATATATAGTAGTATGTATAATCTTACATAAAATTTCAATTAAAATATCTTTTACATCCTTACTATATAAAATTTCATAAATATTTTACGAAACATTGTATATTGTGGCATAGTACTCTAGTCTTTCTAACAAAAGAATATTTTTTTTCTAAAGCATAAAAGCCAGTTTAAAAAGCAAAGAAACCCCAAGTTACATTCTTTTGGCTAGCAAATCACCTTTAATTGTTTTTTTATGTTAAAGAATATGAAATATGTATTTTTTTGATAAATGTTTAATATTCTTTTTGTTTAATATTTCCTCCTGACTTTTAATACTCCATTTCAAGAATAATAAACATCACCTTTTCAGTGCCTTGCACTTAAACATAAGTGGCAGAGAATAATCGGCAGACACTTGAGGAAAGCCAATGATATGAAAGAAGGAGACAAAAACAAAACAAAAACAAACAAAACAAAACACAAGATTTTCGGACAAAAATAGATGAAAGAGAGTAATTTGGAGGAAACAGGGACCACTAAGGGGAGTAGTGGGAAACTTCAAAATCTATTCATTTTCAGAGAGCTAGGAGATACTATTGTGTATTAATAATCAAAAAAAAGACACTTTAGGGAAAAATACAGGCAACAAGAAAGAACTCTTAGAATTTATGAAAAGAGGGGCAAAACTTAAAAAATAGCCATTAACTTCACTACCACTACAAAATTAGAGGAGAACGGAAGCTAAAGTTGAGAATAGATTTCAGAAAGTTAGGAAAACAACAGCAAAAGTGAAATGGAAACGCAGAAAGAAAAAGATTTTACAGATTTCAACATTCAAATAATATAGAAGTAAACAGAAAAAAACACAGGGGCTATCATCCAAAAAAAATCATATAAGAACATTTCCTTAAACTAAAATGTGTAATATTTCATAAAAAAAAAAAAAGCCATACTGCATACCTAGAATAATGAATTAAATGGGACTCACACAAAAACATATTTTTGAATGAAAATTCAAAATCACAGAACCAAAAATAAGACCAAAATCTTCCAGAAAGCGGGGGGGGGGGGCGGAAGCATTCACATATTAAGGATCTAAAATGAGAGCAGCTTACAATTTGTTAATAGTATTGCAACTAGAAGACAATGAAATAATGTCTTCTTATGAGGAAAAATGACTTTCAGTCTAGAATTCTACATCAAAACAAACTGTCATTTAAGTGGGAGACATGTTATATCTCAAAGAAGTTTCAAAAGACCAGCCAAGAATGTTTCAAGAGACCAGCCAAGTCCTTCCGTAAAGGAAGGAAAAAAACAGACTGACTGAGGAGACCCTAGCATCTCCCTCAGCAATGCTAGAATTTAGACAAGCTTCTTCCTCATTGTAGGTCCCTGACCTCCTTTTCTTAAAGCACTGGCTTTAGAAAATTTAGACTTGTAAATTATTCCTCTGCTTCTTTGATATGTCGATCTTTCCAAAAGACTTCTTGGCAGTTTTACAAACCAGGCATATCTTTCTCTGGAAACTGGGAGCCATTTTTTTGACTTGTGATCACCATTTCCCTGGCAGAGTAGGAGCCTATCTTAGGCAGGCACCTTCCTCCAAGTTGTAAAACTACTTTCTGTCATAAAGATAAAGGAAGTTTATTTTTCTTTGGATAAATCCAGTTAGCAAGCACATGTGGACAATGATTCTCCCCACCCCACCAATTAAAATCTTTCCAGCCCTTTGTTTCAGTGGAATTGAGCTCAAAGCTCTAAGCATTCCTGTTTGTTTCTCCTGTTTGTTTAAATTTTGCGAGTTCAATTTTTGCTTTGACACCACCATAGGTTGTGTTCCAAAGGAAGGTTGTAAGAGATGGCAGGCAAAGTAGAACATATAACAGGAAAGAGATAAATAGAATCTCCAAGCTGATGTTGAAAGAAACATCAACTGAGGGCTGTCAGAGTTTGAGATTATCAGCATACACTGGGAGAGAAAAATGGACAATTTGAGAAAGGCAAAAGTACACAGAAGAAACTAGTATATTACCAGATGAGTTTTACCATTCTGAGAGGAAATGTATACTTATCTCAGAAATTTGGTGCTGAGTTAGTGCCAGGATACATTGAAAACTCAGCCAAAGAATATCTAGGTAATTTTTAACTCCAATGAAATTTAAAAAGTTGGACAAGGGGGGAAAAAACATTATTTCTGCTCTGAACAATATTCACATAGTCAACATCTTATAAATCCTAAATAAAAGTTGATGTAATCAACATTGTGATAGAATTATGCCAAGGGGAAGAAGAAGGGGAATGTACTTGTGAGTGGTGGGCACAAGAGATTTAAATCCTCAACTGCCATTTAAGGAGAAGAGAGTTAACATCTAAACTTTAAATAAATAAATACCAGACACAGTGATTCCAACCAGATGAAGTATTTGATTGTCAAGAAACTTGGGATAGGAATAGTAAGTCTAGAAGTTAATTGCTTTTCCTTATAAGCCTGAACACATTACCTGACTCTTTAAATGTCAAATATGTAAATCTGAAATATAATAAAAGTAGACACTACAAGAGTTAGGGGGAAAAAAGCATACGCTTGCTGAAAATAAAAACGAAGAAAGAGGAAAACATTAAAAAGTGAAGGACAAAAGGAGGGAAAGGAAGAAAAAAAATGTAAAGGAGGAATATAAAGGAAAAGATCAACAGAAGCAAACAAAGAAAAGCTGCAGGTTTCATACTAAATCATTTCACTGGTTACTCTTTCTCAATGACCATGCAAACATTGGCCTTGACCAGCAGTGTATTTGCAAATACACTTTGCAAATATTTACAAATAGTAATCAGACTTGCAAGGGACTCCACTCATTTGCTGAATCACAACCTAAACCTAAATCTAAATCTAAACTCATTGTTTAATAATTCACAACCTCTTTCTACCACGACCAGCAACTACCACAGTTCTGAACAAATACATTAGGAAATCATTATGAGGTCTTCAGAACTGCACTGCAGTGTTCTACATGTCAACATTTTTTTTGGGGGGGGGGTCCAAAATGTGTTATTTTAAGAGTTCACCATCCTCCACCCACTCTTGCAACTTTCATTCTCAGCAACTAACCATAGCCCTTACCTCCCAGACAAATTAGAATCATCAGATCCCATCTCTCTTTTCATGTAAATCATATACCCTCAAATATATCCCAGTTTTCACCTGCTATTCTCTCTCTTCACAGAATATGTTTAAAAGCTGGAATCTGTGCCTCACACTCATGCCCCTGGTAATCTCTGTAAAGTTCCTAGATGAAGTAGTGAGTACCAAGGTCAGGCCAG
The DNA here is from genome assembly GCF_011764305.1 of Mustela putorius furo. Lineage (NCBI taxonomy): Eukaryota > Metazoa > Chordata > Mammalia > Carnivora > Mustelidae > Mustela > Mustela putorius. The sequence continues at coordinate 6,201,608 of NW_025421305.1, forward strand.
CTCTATTGACTGTGTAAAGCCTGCTAGTGGCCAGTGATATGTGATAAAACACCTCAAGTTCAACTGTTAGAAAAGCTATTACGAAGATTTATACAGGTATTCCTATTATTTAAGTATCTTTCCATGTTGCAAATTTTTTCTGACCCTCACAGTCCAATATCATCTTTCCCCTCCACTATTAAGTGATGCTGCTAAAGAGAAAAATGGGACAGCTTTTGCTTTTGCACATGAAGATATAATCTTCTTGAGGGTGTCTGCTATCTTTTATATACACAGGCAGTGAGCAGATCCTGGCTGTGTTAGGAATCACTGAGGTCAGGAATCACACTGAAGCAGCAAGAATGCCTCATTGGCTCATAATTATTCTTTACAATAGCCGTTTTCTGAATTGGATTCCTTTAATTGTCATGGATCTCACTCAGCTTTGCTTGTAATCTGCCCATCTTGACTGGTTCTTTCCTCTTACAATACATATATTCTCAAATCTTTCTGCAAATAAAACAGTATTTCCACACCTCCCTCTGAAAATATTCTTTCCAGTAAGTCCTGTATATTTCACTTCATTAGTATCTCTTTAATCTCTGCTCTCATCTGTCCTCATCACTACTACCCATTTCCACTGATAGTTTCCACTAATCATTAGCAGTAATCTGATTGTTTCCTGATCAGTGTTTCCTTTCCAGCTCTCTTTCACAAATCTCTCTCCTTTGAGCATCAGACCACATATTCAGCAGTTCATTAGATATATTCACTTGAATATTCCAAGACACCTCAACTCAATATGTCCAAACTTGAAATCAGCTCTTTTTTGTCTACCTACTAATTCTCCTCTTTGTTCTAAATCATTGAATATCACTGGTGGTCCAAGAAGATCACCCTTGACTGCTTTCTCTTCCTTATTCTTTACACTTTAAATCAAATTATAAAAATTTGTCATCAAATTATAAAAATTCTATTTCATAAATGTCTCTTAAATCTATCCACAAATCTCCATTCCCACTGGTGCCTTCCTTATTTAATATTTACTTTCCATCTGGATTTCTAAAATAACATCATGGCTGGTATTTCTGCCACCAGATTTTCCCCTCTTCTGCCCATTCTCTTATGGAGAATATAATGCAATTGTAATAATTTTTATAAACTTCAAGTCTGATTCTGTGTTTTCCGTGTTTAGGAATATCTGATGACTCTACTGCTCTTAAGATAAATTTCTAACATCCTTAACTTATAAGCAAAAGCACCTTTATTAAATAGTTCTTGTATTTTTCCTATCTTAATCTCTTAACCTCATACTTCAGGTTTTCATCTTGTAAAAAAATATTTTTGTTATTCAAGAGCAAAATCTTCTCCCTCTCTTTTAGATATTTATACATCTTGTTGCATTTTGCTCGAAATATTCTTTCCCAAAACCAAACATTCCCTTCAACTTTTTTCAGACTTGAGTTAGATACTCTATTAGAGTCTCAGGGCTAACCTAACAATACCATAAATGGATGGTTTAAAACAACAGAAATTTATTCTCTCATAATTCTAGAGCCTAGAATCCAAAATCAAGGTCTGTCTGAAGTTTCTAGGGAGACAATGCCCCATGCCTCTCTCCTAACTTCTGGTGGTTGCCTACAGTCCTAGGCTGTTGTAGTCTTGTAACTGTGTGACTCTGGTCCTCACCTCTATCATCAAATGGCCTTCTTCCCCAGGTTTATGTCTGTGTTTCCATACAACCATCATCTAAGGACACCAGTCATTGAATTTATGACCCCGTCTAACCCAGTATGACTTCATCTTAATTAATTACACATGCAAAGACACTATTTCAAAATAAGGTCACATCTCGAGGTTATAGCTGAGCATGAATTTTAGAGGAACCCTCTTCACCTTTATAGAAACCCTTCTGCATACCAGGATGCAACTTGAGCAGCCTTAGCATACCACATATAATAAACATTATATTGAGGGGTACCTGGGTGGCACATTCAGTTAATCATCCAACTTGGTTTCAACTTAGGTCACAATCTCAGTCTTGGGATAGAGTCCTATGTTGGGCTTTGCAGTGAGCATTGAGCCTGTTTGAGATTCTCTCTCTCTCTCTGACCCTCTGCATCCTCTCCACCCCCAAAAAGATTATGCTGAGAACTACTGATTTGTCTTTTCTCCAATTGCACAGGGACAGCAAACATTTATCCTCAGAACCTAGTACAAGGTCTGATAGAGGAGGCTCAGTACTTATTTGGAAAAAAAGAGAAAAAAAAAATGAATGAAAGATTTTTAGGGGCACTGGGTGGCTCAGTGGGTTAAAGTCTCTGTCTTTGGCTCAGGTCACGATCCCAGAGTCCTGGGATCGAGCCCCACATCGGTCTCTCTGTTCGGCAGGGAGCCTGCTTCCCCCACTTGTGATCTCTGCCCGCTTCTCTGCCTACTTGTGATCTCTGTCTGTCAAATAAATAAATAAAATCTATTTTTAAAAAAGAGCTCTTTTTAAAATTCTCACAGTCTTCTCACAGTTTTCAGGATAACTTTCTAAACTAAAACAGAATCTAACAGAAAGACCTATGTTAAAATTTAAAATATCCATTCCTTTTTCTATCTACCTACTTCTTTCAGAGCAAGCACAAGAATAAAAAGAAACAAAATCTTAAATAAACTACCATCTTCTGAAGGTGGCATGCTACACTTTCTTGGTTTGTTTGCTTTCTTGCTTGTTTGTTTGTTTGTTTGTTTTGGGTATTTTTCCTACCTCATTCTTCTTGCTAAATCCAACTTAACTTTTAGAAGTTGTATCATTTAGTTTTATACTGGAAGGAACATCCAGTTCTCCCCCAACCCCATTCTTCTTTGGGGGCAGGGGCATTTTTATATACTTCTATAGCAGACTCTGGTACTATCCTGTCCATGTCCTTACCTCTTTCATGGGCCCCACACCATCTAGCTATGTGTTATTGCAAGCACTCGCAAGTGCTGGCCTGGATGAAATGCCATAGAGCATTTGAAGTCCTTGAGAAAGTCTAACCAAGGAAAAGTACTGGCACCGTGGTGAGTAACCTTACAGATACCATATGGTCAATTAGTGTCCCTGTTGACCCAAACAGTGCCCTGACCTTCGGCACCACCTGTATGATCTTTTCTCCCTTCTCTGTATCACCGGTTCCCTGACCTACTGGTATTTTATAAGATCACTAACCAAATAAGCAGCTTGTACTTCAGTCCCCTCTCAGGAATTGTCTGTGGTTGTACCTGGTGTGAGAGATTTTCTAACCTTTTTCTAATACCACTTTTCACCACTTTTCAAATATTGTAATCTATTTACTTGTCTTCTGCTGCTACTACTATGTAATGTCCTAGTGGTATAAGTACTTTATTACCCCCTGTATATCAGAGTGCTTGGGGTATGGTAGGAAGGAACCAATAAACATCTTTGGTTATTTTTTTTTCTTTTAATATATGAATAATTTCATGATTTCATTATTATGTGACAAAATTGAATGGGAAGGTAAAACATTTGTTATTAATAATAGATGATATGTAACTTTCTGTTAAAATATAACCATTTTATAGGCAAAACACATTAAGCATAACTTTTAAAATGTACTAAATTTTAAGTATATTCTACATTTCTCTTCAGTTCTGAAATACTTGTCACTTGTACTGAATTTTTTCCTAATTCATTTTTAAGCTTACTTTAAACTGTTGAGCCTGCTTTTTGAATGTGATTCCATGTCTATGGCTAAGTAATTCATTGCTTGTTAAACTACTCATAATTGATGTAACAATGCTATCACAGATTCTAGCTTGAAATAATGTCAAAGGCACTCTTCAGAATTACCAGTGTTACAAAAGTGCAATCATGCGCACAGATGTACCCATTTAATACTGATGGATTCCATACCATTGTTTTGACAAGAAAACATATAGCTGTTTTTAGCTTACTTGTTTTCTGAACATTCAAAATGCAGTCTGAACAGATTTTTTATTTAAACCATAAACCACATCTTGTTTTTTTTTATTTCTTTGATATTTACTCCTTTCATTGCTTTCTACTTTTATTACTGAATTGCTTTCCCCTGCTAGAGTAGCTAGAACTACATATCAAAAGTAGGCATTGTTCTGAGATCAGATTTACCTGATTTTATACGCAATGTGATACACAGTCTTGTGTTTTGCTACCCCCCCCATTGTCTTCTGTTTTCTTATTATGTCTACTGCTGTGAGGAAGAGTGGGGCTCACAGCCTGATTCAGTCAGTCTTAGCAACATGAAACAACATATTCAAGCTTGTATTGTGGGCATATTTACGTAAATGTCCCACCTGAAATATTCTAATGTACCTACTGCTAAAATTAGAGCATGCTTTGAAGAGACACAATATTTTCTAGTGGGGAAAAAAAAAAAGACAAGAAAATGAGAAACACTGCTTTAATCTCCAGTTTATTAAAACATAGAAAGATTCCTTTTTTTTTTTTAACATTTCCTCTAAATTTGCATTTTGAAAGACATTTGAAAAATTTTCCATACTACACTATCACTTGTGGAAAGTGAGCCAAAAATACAGATTTAAATTATGGCAAGTGTTTAAATCTGTGACCATTGTGAGCTTACTGCTTCTCCAATTACAGGAAAACATAGATAAAAGGAAGTATGTATATTTATTCTTATGTTATATATATTAGAAACAATCAATAATTACCAATAACTACGAGACAATATGATGCATTTTTGTATTGCAAAAATAATTTAAAAATTCTATGTTTAGCTAAATTTACTTATAGCTACAACTAATGGATAATTTTCTAGGATGACTTGATTTTGCCAATAAGAAGATGAGATTTTTAGTGATATTACATGAACTTCTTTGTAGCTGATCATCTCTGCCCTCTGCCTGTTTCTTGTCTATAGAATTTGGGGAGATCAGCCTTTGTTTTAATTATCAAAAGACCCACAATGATTTTAGGTCCATGGTTTGTTTGTCTGTATAATTCTCTCAAAAAGTTCATTGTTTTCTTATCTTTTTGATTACTGTGAATCTCATGTGAAAATAGACAACAATTCTTTTGAAACCATGCCTCTTTCCCTGAATTTAATTTGGACAACGTAAGCCTATTGTGCTTCCATAGGAGAGGAATGCTGTTTTTCTTTTTCCTCTAAGCTGTATTTTTCCAACTGAATGAATTGGTGAGGAAAATTATAACCATTAGGAGTTTTGTTTTTTGTTTTTTTTTAATGGGTCTGATGACCACACCCTGATATTGATCCTTAAGCGAGTTATAACTGGACTTTTTTATTCAATTGCTTTGTCAGTTGTATATATAATAAGTAAGGATGAGTATCAGTTAAACTTGCAACCCAGAATGTCATTTGACTCTGCATTCTCTCTGTTTTCTTTAAAAGTTTCCTTAAAAAATAGCTAGGTCTTTTCTAAGCTCATCTCTCTTGTATTATCCTGGCAAGTACAACTGACAAGACAACATGCTACTACTACTGGTTTTTCACCTCTTCATTTAAAGATAAAGCTTACCATGTGCAATACCTCCCTCCTAAGTTATCACATATGATACTTTTTCTAAATATTGAATTTTTGCATGACATGTGTTGGTATATTTCTAGCTTCTAGAAATTCCCTTGCCACCAAATAACTGTTTTCAAAGCTAGTGCCAGATAGTCTACATTGTCTGTTAAGGACGTACTTCTGATTCAGTGTTAATTTTTTTTTTTAATCAATCATTTTACCAATAATTCTGTGAAGAAAAAAATCAAACTTGAAAATTTTAGAGTTTTAAAATGATAATGTCTATATCTTGTACATGAGACCTGTTCCATCATATGTCACTGCAGAGCTCTCTTCTGGGCTGAGAGAGATTCCATTTTAATACATTGGAGGGGTCAGGAGAAAAGTGAGAAAGCATGGAAAATGAAGTGTTAGCCCTTAAAACTTACACCCGGAATACACAAAAACACTTCTGCTCTCATTTTCTTGATCAAAGTGGGTAATGTGGGGTACTGGGTTAAGTAGTGTACCCTTCCCAATTATATACCCATCATAACATCAGAATCTGATCTTATTTGAAAATGGGCTTTTTGCAGGTATAATTAGTTAAGATGAGGTAATACTGGATTAAGGCAGACTCTAAACCCCGTGACTGATGTCCTTATAAAGGCTATGTGAAGATACACAGACATAGGGGGAAGCATGCAATATGCAGATGGGAGCATGGATGAAGTATGCTTCTGTAAGATGAGGAACACCATGGACTGCAGGCAACCACCAGAAGCTAAAACAGTTGTTCTTTCAGAGCCTCCAGAAAGAACCAAACTTGACAATTCCTTGGTTTTGGACTTCTGAATTTCTGGAATGTGAGAAAGTAATTTTCTATTGTCTTAAGTCACCCAGTATGTGGTATTTTATGGCAGCTCTAGAAAACTAATGCATACGAGATGCTTAAATTCAAAAGTGCAGATGCAAATCTCCCCAGATGGGTCACTGGATACAGCACAAGTTCTAGACAAAGATTATTTGCATATGAATAGGGCTATAATGGCAAGATTTTTAAAACAAGTTTTTCAATATTTGCCATAAATTTTGAGGGCATGGTCATAATTCTTCTTGGTCCCTTATTTCTGAGAAAATTTAATAAGACCAGGTTGATCCAAAGCCCTGGTTTACTAGACACAAATATAGTTCACACAATCTCAGGGATATTTAAGAAAAAACAAAATATTTCCATTTTGAGAGGTTTTTCTTTGTTTTATTTTTATATAACTAAACCAAGAATCCTGAGAATAAATAAATTCAACAAGTAAGCTTTCTTCTAACCCTTTTATTCCATGTCATTGTGTCAGTTTTGTTATTAGGAAATAAAACCTATAACCTCTAAATTATCTATGGTTCTGATTCTGAATTATGCTTATTTTTATAATATCTTCTCTGATCAAAATATGAATATTTATTTTTTTGTAAAAAGTACAATTGAAAGGACCATAGAGACCCAAAATCTTAGAGATGGAGAAATCAGATCAGATAAGAGTTTTAGTAGAGTTTAAATAATAAACCAAACCCAACCCCAATCAAACTTTAATCCTGCCTATTAAGTAGGTCAGAAACTATTAATTTAGAGCAGAAAGTCTTATGAACATTATTTCTCTGGAACAGCTTCTTCAAAAAAGCAAACACGGCATCATAAAATATCCATATTTAACTTTGGGAAATGTATATTGGGAAAGTACTGTATTTATCCTCCCATTTCTTACTTGTTGGGGTTGATACTATTTATAACAATGGAACTACCACCTGGAAAATACAATTGCAGAATATAAAATTTCCAATTAATGTTGATACACAGTACACAACCCAGTAAATCAATCACTGTAGTCTTAAGTGGTCCACTCTATCATATAGACCTTGATATCAGGATATGAAAAAGAAATATATCTTTTTTTAACTTGTCTGCAAGATGGGAGCAAAGCATTGGCACACCAAGTCACAGCCTAGATGAAACCATATAAGGAGGACAGGAAGGGTGCTATATATTGGGTAAACAGTATTTTACTAGGACAAAAAAAAAAAAAAAGGCTTAGGCAAAAATGTTTGACTCAGGTACTGCAAAATATTTTTAAATAATAATCAGAATAGAGAAAGGCAAGTACATTTGTGAGGCAAAAAAATGTAATTCAAAGACCATGCACTAGGATCCACCAAATGATTTATTTGTAAAAAGGTGAAATCAACTAGAGAGTCTTAGGACATGACATAGAAGAACCATAGGATGGGAATCACTTAGATAGGGAACACAGAACTGAGAAGCAGGGCTGAAGAAATAAGAAAACACCTTCCTGAATCATTAAAGGGGTAGCTCTACTGCTCTCTCCACCGTTGCCCACTCTATCAACAGGCTGGGATATCCATGTCAGCATGAGCTGTTGGCTTTGGTTCTCACTGGCTTGAGTTACTTTTGGTGACACCTGCTCTCCCTTTAACTTGTGTTCCAAAAGAAGATGCTCAGCTGGTTGGGCTTGATTAGGCTAAATTTTAGTAAATAGGAAAAGATTTGGGGGAATTTTTGTGTAGGATATTTTTGGGAGAGAAGGAGAAATCAAATGGTCTGAATAAATGGAGAATGACAGCGTTTTACAAAACCATCTTAGATTCAAAACATTTCTGGAAGTATTACTCCCATGACTTGTTTTAAGGAATAGAAAAAGCATTGATAATTACATTTTATACTTAAAATTATGTTTTCTTTAGTCCACACTTCTTTTTTTTTTTTTTTCCAGTGGTGTAGAAAAATTTTCTTCATTCTTTTTACAAGTGTATAGGACTCCATTGGGTGGAAGTACTGAAGTTTATCCAGTTGCTTACCAAGATACTGGGCATTCAGAGGGTTTCCAGTATTTTGTGGATATAAACAATGTTTCAAGGAAAGCTCTTTGGATATGCATTTTCCTATTAGAAGTGTAGTTTTTCTCTTTTTAATTAATTAATTTTTAAAATAAACATAGAGTGTATTATTGGCCCCAGGGGTACAGGTCTGTGAATCACCAGGTTTACACACTTCACAGCACTCACCATACCACATACCCTCCCCAATGTCCATAACCCCACTCCCCCTCCTAAATCCCTCCCCCCAGCAACCCTCAGCCTGTTTTGTGAGACTAAGTCTTTTATGGTTTGTCTCCTTCCTGATCCCATCTTGTTTCATTTATTCTTTTCCTACCCTTCAAACTCCCCACATTGCATCTCCACTTCCTCATATCAGGGAGATCATATGATAGTTGTCTTTCTCCAATTGACTTATTTTGCTAAGCATAATACCCTCTAGTTCCATCCACATCATTGCAAATGGCAAGATTTCCTTTCTTTTGATGGCTGCATAGTATTCCATTATATATATACCACATCTTCTTTATCCATTCATCTGTTGATGGACATCTAGGTTCTTTCCATAGTTTGGCTATTGTGGACATTGCTGCTATAAACATTCAGGTGCATGTGCCCCTTCGGAGCACCACATTTGTATCTTTAGAGTATATGCCCAGTAGTGCAATTGCTGAGTCATAGGGTAGCTCTATTTTCAGCTTTTTGAGGAACCTCCATGTTGTTTTCCAGAGTAGGTGCACCAGCTTGCATTCCTACCAACAGTGTAGGAGGGTTCTCTCCTCATCCTCGCCAGCATCTGTCATTTCCTGACTTGTTAATTTTAGCCATTCTCACTGGTGTGGGGTGGTATCTCATTGTGATTTTGATTTGTATTTCCCTGATGATGAGTAATGTGGAGCACTTTTTCATGTCTATTGGCCATCTGTAGTCCACACTTCTTAATGTTAATATGGCTTAAGTTTTTTTTAGTCATGAGGTTTTTTTGTTTATGCAAAATATAAATGTTATCAGAGAGAGGAGTCAAGATGGCAGAGAAGTAACAGGCTGAGACCACATCAGGTAGCAGGAGGTCAGCTAGATAGTTTATCGAACCATTGCAAACACCTACAAATCCAACAGGAGATTGAAAAAAAGAAGAGCAACAATCCTAGAAAGAGAAAATCAACCATTTTCTGAAAGTTAGGGCCGGTGGAAAAGTGAATCCAAAGCGACAGGAAGATACCGTGGGGTCAGGGGCCAGCTCCCAGCAAGCAGTGGAGCAATGGAGCACAAAATCAGGACTTTTTAAAACACCACCTCACACCAGTCAGAATGGCTAAATTGGAAAGAACCTAGATGTCCATCAACAGATGAATGGATAAAGAAGATGTGGTATATATACAATGGAATACTATGCAGCCATCAAAAGAAAGGAAATCTTGCCATTTGCAATGATGTGGATGGAACTAGAGGGTATTATGCTTAGCAAAATAAGTCAATTGGAGAAAGACAACTATCATATGATCTCCCTGATATGAGGAAGTGGAGATGCAACGTGGGGGGTTTGAAGGGTAGGAAAAGAATAAATGAAACAAGATGGGACCAGGAAAGAGACAAATCATAAAAGACTCAGTCTCACAAAACAGGCTGAGGGTTGCTGGGGGGAGGGGTTTAAGAGGGGGAGTGGGGTTATGGACATTGGGGAGGGTATGTGGTATGGTGAGTACTGTGAAATGTGTAAACCTGGTGATTCACAGACCTGTACCCCTGGGGATAAAAATACATTATATGTTTATTTAAATAAATAAATAAATAAATAAATGTTCTCAAATACATTTAATCTCTGAATATATGTTTATATATGTATTTATGGTATTTGTACAAATATACAAATAAGTAGAGTAATCCTTGACCTATCTGAAATGCATTCATGAAACAACAACTCAGGAATGAAAAGACTTAGAATCAATGTATAACTAAATATGGCTTGTAAATTAAATCATATTCATGTTTGGGGGAGTGTTCTGACTCTGCAGGGTGTAGAAAAAAAATAAGAGGAGAGCAAAGCTGGATAAAGGTGGTTGGGTGCAGAGAGGTTTGCTAAAACTCAGGTCAAAAGATAATGATGTCTCAAGCTAGAATGATAGATTAGAAAGAATGGAGAATCCTGTTTCTGGGATATCCACGTTGAAACAGGAAACTTGATAATTGAAGAGAGAAGGAGAAATAAGAGTCAATTATTATTTATGGGTTTCAGTTTAAGAAGTTGAATTTATGTAATTTTTATAGCAACATAAGAAGGTGACATAAAATAAGGAACAAAGTTGGTAAAAAGTTTTGTGTGTGATAAGGATCATGCAGGAGATGAATTAGTGTGTAGATAACAACTCAGCAGTCAGTAGATAATAACTGGGTAAAGTACCGAGAAAAAGTGAAAAAAAAAATCTTATATTGAACTGGAAGTAACATTAGCAATTAGAGGTGTTGGAGGTTATCCAGAGGACATGGTCTCAGCTTGACCTGTGAGATAGACCTCACAGAGGTTCCTCACCCTATTCCTGATCTTCAAAATATATGGTCTGTTTGTCTTCCCCATGCTACACACTGCCCCAAAGACACAACCTTGAAATGGTAATGTACTGTTGAGGCTATTTGGACAGTGTGTATGTCTGAACCCAGGTAAGGCCCTTTTAAGACTCTGGTGGGTGGAGCAGAGGTCTACTTATCTTGCAGCTGTGGAAGAAAAGCCTCCTAAGTGAATTCCCTGGCTTTTTAAATCTGCCATCTGCCAGACTGGTATGGTCTGCCTCTTTCTTTGGTTTCTCTGTGCCCTCTGTGTTCTGGGGCTAGTTTGTGAACCAACAATAAGACAGAAGTTAAAAATCTCTTAAAGAAATCTAAGAAGAGGGGTGCCTGGGTGGCTCAGTAGGTTAAGTCTCTGCCTTCAGCTCAGGTCATGATCTCAGGGTCCTGGGATCAAGCCCCGCATCGAGCTCTCTGCTGAGTGGGGAGTCTGCTTGCCGCCTCTTCTCTCTCTGCCTGCCTCTCTGCCTCCTTGTGATCTCTCTCTCTCTATCAAATAAATAAATAAATAAATCTTTGAAAAAAAAAAAAGGAAATCTAAGAAGAAATGGAAATATATCATGGAAACCAAAAGCAAAAGCACTTCAGGAAATAGAGTTGGCTCAATGACACCAAATACTTCCAAATGTTTGAGTAAGGTAAGGACATTCCAGTGCTCCATGAATTTTGTAACCAAGAGATACCGTCATCTTCCATGTACAGTTTAATACTAGTGACAGGGAAAGAATCTAGACTACAGTGGGTTGTAGAGGAAATAGAAGGTAAGCAAATGGAGAAATTAATTGAAACAAATGTCTTCAATAAAATTTGCTTGAGAGGAAGCAGCTGGAAGCTGTATGAGAATGCATGTTCAAGGAAGGGGTTTGAGGTTTTTCAAGAATAGGAGGCTCAAACCAAATGAATGTTTTGTAAATGCAAAATAAAAACTAAATACAAAAGATTGCAACACAAGGCAAGGAGGATAAGAGGAGCAATATCGGGGAACTAGAAGTCCCCAAGAAAATGGGAGGAAAAGAAAAACAGATCTCACTGGAGAATTGACCAAAGGAATTTCACCTGTTCCTCCATTACCTTTGCTCTTTCCTTTCCTATAGATCCCAAAGACTGGAATATAGAGATGAATAGTCATAAAAGTATAAAGCTATCCTGATAATTTTTCATGAGGTAGAAGTCATCTTGGGACCATTTTGAATGCTTGTTTTTAAAGCAATTTTTGTAGCCTGTTGTAGTTTCTTATTTTTCCTAAATGTATTTCTTTCATTCACTGAGATCTTTTCACAAATCCATGTCTACAAATGACCTTATTACACTAAATTTCATGTTGGCAATCTTGCTACTACTTCTGTCAGTTTCTCTCTTTCCCAGTACCATGTGGAGCCCCAGATTTTATATAGTCAAACTTAGGTAGCTCATGCCCTCAAAATCTCTCTTTTCATATTTAGTTTACTTAGTCATAGTTTCAAAATAATTCATTTAGAAATATTTTGAAAATATAGCGCTTTAATTACTCTTTCAGATAATGAATGGTATGAAAAGTAGCCATTATGCCTTTTAGTTATAATCATCATAACAAATCAATTCATGATAACAAAAGATCTCTTTTGGGTTTGTTGAAGTTTTTTTCTTTTACTCCAAAAAATTCTTAACCATTTTAGTTTTCACTTATGTATGTCAAAAGAACAACAACAACAAAATAATAATTATGTGTTACAACTTAGAGAGTTGAATTGAAGTAAATGACCTCTAGTGTTATTCTGCTAATTCATGATTTTTAGGTATATCTGTCAGTCTAACTAGGAAAACAAAAATCATTTTGTTTACAACATAGAGAATTCTATTGAAGAATTAGTTTCACAGGTGAAAGAGTATCTGTGAGTCAAACAGGATAGAGTAACAACAGCAGGAAACCACTACTATCTTAGGCTCAAGGGCAATAAAAGGGGGCCAAGTTTCTAAAGTCACCCAAAGTAAGCTAATTGCATGAAAAGTACACAGAGGGAGCTACAGCCAAGAGGAGACACCGGGGCAGGATCTGCTGAAGAAATCATCTAAGGCCAAGAGGGAGAAATGATTTCCCTAGTTTCTTTCCCCTCCCACATAAATTCCCATCAGTGGTTCCCACCAACTGAACTAAGCCAAAGGAACATGACATGAGTATACATGTACTCATGTAATATAGTCAGAATGTAGAAGAGGGTTTGAGGAGCCAAGATTGACTCAGATATAAAATACTTTTTTTTTTTTTTAAGGAATGAAGACAATTACAAAATCCCTGAAAGTTGAATATGTAGCTCATTATAATTATTATTATATTATTCTTGAAACAATTGTCAACTTATGTACTTCATTTCCCTATTTATTCTGCACCAAACTGTGCTGTCTACAAATGTCTTTCCAGTTGTTAACGGGTAATGCTTTGGAGTTATAGTGGAGTCTTCAGCTGCTTAGACTTTGGCTCATTCAGTTCCTTCCGAGAAACAAGAAATCAAATCTTCTCTTTTTGTTTTGGTGTTTAATGGAAGGCAAATAACGAAGCTCCATTCTGAAAATATTAGGATATCTCTTAGAGCATCTACAGAGAGAGATTTCTAGTTTTCAAATATAATCTCACCCTCTAAATTTAGACTATGCGATGACTTCAAAATAACACCTCCACCATTCTATGTTTCATTACATACTGTACCTGTAATTTATTTTATTGACCATTTCCCTCTCTTTCTGTTGTTCCTTCCTTTTTTTCCTGGTGCTTTAAGATTATCTCATCATTTTATCATTTCCTTTCTGTGGAAATAACAAACTTTTTTTTTTTAAAGATTTTATTTATTTATTTGACAGACAGAGATCACAAGTAGGCAGAGAGGCAGGCAGAGAGAGAGGAGGAAGCAGGCTCCCTGCTGAGCAGAGAGCCCCATGTGGGGCTCGATCCCAGGACCTTGGGATCATGACCTGAGCCGAAAGCAGAGACTTTAACCCACTGAGCCACCCTGGTGCCTAATAACAAACTTTTTTATAGGGTATATATACTAGTAATAATTTCTTTCTTTCTTCTGAAAGTTTTTTATTTCATCCCTATTTCTCATAATGCCAGAATATATTTCCCAAATATAGAATTGTGCAAATATAACATTCCCAAATATAGAATTAATTGTTCGTAGTTCTTTAAGCACTTGAAAATTGTTATGACACAAATTTATGGTCTCCATGTTTTTTGTTTGTTTTGTTTTCTCTTAATTCCATTATAACTAATATACAATGTTCTTTTAGTTTTGGGTGTACAATATAGTGATTCAACAGTTCTATATATTACTCAGAGGTCATCATGATAAGTGACTCTCTATTCCCTTTACCTGTTTCACCCATGCCCCCACCCATCTTTCCTATGGTAACCACAGTTCTCTATAATATTTAAGAGTCTGTTTTTTAATTCTTCTCTGTTTGTTTTGTTCCCAAATATAACATTCCCAAATATAGAATTAACTGTTCATAGTTCTTTAAGCCTTTGAAAATTGTTATGACACAAACTTATGGTCTCCATGTTTTTTTGTTTTATTTGTTTTCTCTTAATTCCATTATAATTAATATACAGTGTTCTATAAGTTTTGGGTGTACAATATAGTGACTGTTCTATATATTACTCAGAGGTCATCATGATAAAGGACCCTTTATTTCCTTAACTTGTTTCACTCTTGCCCCCACCCATCTTTCCTCTGGTAACCACAGTTCTCTATAATATTTAAGAATCTGTTTTTTAATTCTTCTCTGTTTGTTTTGCTTCTTAAATTCCACATATGAATGAAATCATGCTATTTATCTTTCTCTGACTTATTTCACTTAGCATTATACCCTCTAGATCCACTCCTGTGATTGAAAAAGGGCAGTATTTCATTATCTTCTTTATCCCTTCATCTACAGATGGACACCTGAATTGCTTCCATGTTCTAGTTATTGTAAATAATGCTATAATAAACACAGGGGTGTATATATCCTTTCCAATTAGTGTTTTCGTGTTCTTTGAGTAAATAGCAATAATATTTATTACTACTAAGTAGTAGTAAAATTACTGGATCATATGGTATTGTGTTTTTGTAATTTTTTATAAACATATAATGTATTATTAGCCCTAGGGGTACAGGCCTGTGAATTGCCAAGTTTACACACTTCACAGCACTCACCATAGCACATGCCCTCCCCAATGTCCATAACCCTACAACCTTTTCCCTCCCCCAGGCAACCCTCAGTTTGTTTTGTGAGATTAAGAGTCTCTTATGATTTGTCTCCCTCCCTTCCTACCCCCAAAACCCCCCACATTGCATCTCCACTTCCTCATATCACGGAGATCATATGATATTTGTCTTTCTTCAATTGTATATTTTGCTAAGCATAATACTGGTATTGTATTTTTTTAAGATTTTATTTATTTATTTATTTGACACAGAGAGAGAGCTACAGAGAGAGGGAAAAGCAGGCTCGCCCTGAGAAAGGATCCCAATGCAGGGCTTGATGTGGGCTCAATCCCAGGACCCTGGGATCATGATCTGAGCAGAAGGCAGATGCTTAACTGACTGAGCCACCTAGGTGCCCCTGTATTTTTAATTTTTTGAGGAAATTCCATACTGTCTTCCACAGTGGCTATACCAGTTTGCATCCCCAACAACAGTGCTCATGGGCCCTTCTTTCTCCATGTTCTCTCCAACATTTGTTGTTTTTTGTGTTTTTGACTTTAGCCATTCTGAGAGGTGTGAGGTGACCTTTTATTGTGTTTTTGATTTACATTTCCCTGATGATGATGCGACCAATCTCTTCATGTGCCTGTTGACCATCTGTATGCCTTCTTTGGAGATATGTCTCTTCATGTATTCTTCCCATTTTTAATTGGATTATTTTGGGGAGTTTGTGTATTGAATGAAATAAAGTATATGTTTTGGATACTAACTACTAACTATATAATTTGCAAATTTCAAATATCATCTTCCATTCAGTAGCTTGTCATTTTGTTTTTCTGATTGTTTCCTTTGCTGTTCAGAAGCATTCTATTTGAATGTGGTCCCAGCAGTTTAGATTTGCTTTTACTCCCCTCGCCTCAGGAGACCTATCCAGAAAAATTTTGCTTTGGCTTATGTCAGAGAAATTCCCTGCAGTGCTCTCTTAAAATTTTCATGAGTTCAGATCTCACATTTACATCTTGAACCTATTTTGAGTTTATTTTTGTGTATGGTCTAAGAAAGTGGTCTAGTTTCATTATTTTGCATGTAACTATCCAGTTTATTCAACACCACTTATTGAAGATATTTTTTTCCTATTGTATATTTTTGCCTCCTTTATCATAGATTACTTGACTATATACTTGAGGATTTATTTCTGTTCCACTGATCTATGTGTCTACTTTTGTGCCAGTACCATACTGTTTTGATTACTACAGCTCTGTAACATGTCCTGAAATCTGGAAATGTGATGCCTTCTGTTTTTTTTCTTTTTCAAGACTGCTTTGGTTGTTCAGAGTCTTTGGTGTTTCCATACAAATTTTAGGATTATTTTCCTTGGGTTGATTTTGTTGAGGGCTCCCTGTGCTGCCTCTATCTGGTCTTCTGTTTCCCTCTCCAGACTTGGGAAGTTTTCTGCTACTATTTCTTCAAATAGACTTTCCTTGCCCCTTTTTTTCTCTTCTCTTCTGGGATGTCTATGAAGATAATGTTATTATGCTTGATAGTCACTAGTTCCCTGAATGTATCATTTTTTATTATTTTTTTTCTATATATATATTCTGTTCAGCTTGATTGCTTTCCACTACTCTGCATTGTAGGTCACTAATCCATTTTTTCTCTTTCTTCTAGCTTAGTATCTATTCCCTCTAGTGTCTATTTAATTACAGCTATTGAGTTCTTTATTTATGATTGGTTCTTTTATATATTTTCTCTCTCTTTGTTGAGAGTCTCACTGAAATCTTCCACTTCTTTTCCCAAGTCCACTGCTTATCTTTATGACCATTACTTTTAAATTCTCTATCAGGCATATTACTTATCTCCATTTCATTTACCTATCTTTCATGATTTTTTTCTTTTTCTTTCATATGTAGCATATCCCTCCATATCCTCATTCTGTCTAACTCTCTGTTTCTGTGTCTCCTTCTCTTGGAAGTAGTGGTCTTAAGAAGAAGTGGTTCTGTGGTGCCCTGCAGTGCAATGTCCCCTGTTCATCTGCACCTGGCACTTCAGGGGTATCTTGTGTGTATGTTGATATGTGCCCTACTGTTGTTGCTGAGCTGCATTTGCTTTAGTCCATTTGTTCACAATAGCTCTCATTGCCAATTGTGGACAGGGTTTGGTCCATGTATTGTTAATGAGGTCGTGTAGGTCCACACTGGATCTGAGTTGGGTCAGACCACCCTTTTTCCAGAGCTGTAGTTGCACTGAACTGCAGGTCACTCTCTGTGTGTTATCCCCTGAGATGCTTTTGTTGTTGGCTATGACTTGCAGCCAGATTAGATGTCTTCCCTCAGCCAGCTGCTATAGTCATAGTCAAACTAGTAAGGGTAATTATCTTCCCCTCTTCCTGGAAAAAGATACACTGTGAAGCAGTACTGGTCCTGCTGGGGCTGCTTGCACAATGCCATGCTTGTAGCAATACTTTGAATGGCCTCTGACTGAAGCCAAACTGGATAGGGTGGGTCGACAGAACAGCTTGGGGGGCAGGGTATGTGGTGTTAGCAATCTAGGTAGAGAGTGTCTATGTATCTATTCTGGGGAGTGGAGAAAGCCTGGCTGCCAACTTTTTGTTCTTTGAATAGTTTCCTAAAGATCCCTGCTCCTCCAGCAGACATTCTGAAATTAGTAAATAAATCTCCTTCCTGCATCCTCCAGGTGTTTCTCAAACTGCTGCCTCTATGCTGTATCTCAGTGGACAGGAACTGAGTTACCACTGGGACTCAGTGGTTTCCTTTCTGTCTGTTTAGGGGTGGGCATTCAGTTTGCCAGAGCTAAGCCTGCAGATTCTTAAAGTTACATATGTTAAGCCTTACTAATTATAAGAACATGGAAAGTTAATCCCTCTGGTTTTTAAAGCCAAATGTTATAGGAATTCATCTTCCCAGTATGTTCTCCTATGCCTGGAGTATCTAGTGTACCCTGTATGTGATCTGCTCCTCTCCCCTCTCTATACTTGTGTTGATCCCTCTTCCCATGAACAGTCTTGAAGGGCCGTTTGGTTCCCAATGGCATTTCTGCCTTTCCTACCCTCTTTGATGTGGACTCTTCCCTATGGTTAGCTATGGGGATCCTGCTCTGCAGGACTTTGGGTCATTTTCTGGTTTATTTACACTGATGTGGGTATTATCTAGGTGTATCTATAGGATGAGGTAAGCTTAAGATCCTTCTATTCTGCCCCCTTCCTCAGAAGTCTAGTCTGTTTTTTGTTTTGTTTTGTTTTGTTTTTGAGGTTTATATATTTATTTGAGAGAGAAGAGAGTGCCAGGGAAGGGCAGAGAAAGAGGATCTCAAGCAGACTCCATGCTGAATACAGAGTCTGATTCAGGGCTCTATTTCAGGACACTGAGATCATGATCTGAGCCAAAATCAAGCGTCAGATACTTAACCAATTGAGCCACCCAGCACCATGGTCTTTTTGGTTTTCAATGAGAAGTGTTTTGTTATTTTAATACAATTCCATATAAATAATGTATTATTTTATCTGGCTTCTTTCAAGATTTTATTGTTGTTTTCTTTAGCTTTTCCAAGTTTAATTATGATGTATCTTGGTGTAGATTTCTTTGACCTTACCCTGTTGGAGTTTGCTCAGTTTCTTGAATATATGGATTTATATCTTTCAACAAATTTAGGAGGTTTCAGCCATAATTTATTTGAATCCTTTTTCAGCACCATATTTTTCCTCCTCTTATTCTGGACTCCCAGTGATACTCAAGTTGCATCTTTTTTGTTTTGTTTTGTTTTGTTTGTTTGTTTTTTTTTGTTTGTTTGTTTTAAGTTTTATTTATTTTATTATTTTTTAAGATGGAGAGGGACAGAGAAGGACAGAGACCACACACAGTGGGGAGGGGCAGAGGGAGACAGAGATGGAGAGGGAGAGAGACTCCTAAGCAGTCTCCATCCTGAGCATGGAACCCTATGTGGGCCTCAATCTCACAACCCTAAGATCAGGACCTGAGCCAAAACCAAAAGTCGGCACTGAATCAACTGCATGACCCAGGCACCCCTCATGTTTCATCTTTTAATATTCTTCCACTGATCCCTGAGGCTCTATTTTGTTTGCTTGTTTGTTTGTTTGTTTGTTTTTAGAATTTTTTCAGTCTATTTTTCTCTCTGTTGTTCAGATTAGGCAAATTTCCTTCCTCTGTCCTTAAATTCACAGATTATATTTGCTATCCCCTCCATTCTAATAATGAGCAAGGAGGTTGGTAAGCACCAGGAAGTGGTGTCCGTCTGTCCCCTTGCCACGTTGTGTCACAAAGTAAGTGGGATGAGGGGAGCCTCAAGCCTAATACATATGAGGCTGTTTCCCTGCTGTCTTATTTTCAGTATGGCAGATGAAGGAATCAGTGATCCTCCTTGCCAGTTCTATAGGAATAGCCTTGTGTTGATGCTCTGACCCTCACTGGATCCTGGCAAGAAAGAGTTTACAATACCTACCTTCAGTTCTTTGGTCAGGGGGTGAAAAGCTCGGACTTGGATTGTTTTCTTCTGTTGGATGAAATTTTATGTGTCATGTTGTTATGTTGTTCCTCCAGTCCTGGGATCCCTGAAGTTTCCCTTCCTTTTATTAGATTTCCTACTTCTCCTTCAGTTACTGCTTCTTTTTAAAAAAGTTTGTAGTTGTACTTAGAGGGCAGAAGCAGGCAGAGACAATTCTGTACCATCTTATACAGCAGACTACAAGTCCTTTGTCTCTAACTGAAACCAGTAGTTCTTAAGCAAATTTGTCCGGGTGACAGTTTGAAATGTCTAGAGACATTCTTTGTTGTCAAATGAGGGTGAGTACTACTAATATCTAGTGAGAAGATTCTGGGGATGCTGCTAAACATCTTCCAGTGCACAGGACCATTTCCCACAACAAACTGTCCAATCCAAATGTCAATAGTGACACGGTTGAGATATTTTGATTTCACGTTCTCCTTTATTAAGAAGAATCACATTGACTACTTTTCAAATCTGTTTTAGGATTAGACATTGTTATCACTTCTTTCCTTCTTCATCATAACAATTAGTCCTGATGTAGAACTTCAGCTCTCTAATATACAAAGAGCCTTTCCAATATATATTTGAGGATTTGTAATTTTTAATTTTGAAAAATGTCATTAAAAATTTGGACCCATAAATGAGAAAGGCCATTTATCACATGGCCTCAAAACTGTCCACATTACATTCTGTCAAGAAAATTTTTAAAAAGTTAACATTTGTCCCTCCCATTACATTTCACACATTTATATGCACAAAAGTGGTCTGGGACTCTGGGCTTTATTAATATTTATCTTTCCTTTTGTATGCTAAATATAATTTGGGATACTCTTTAACATTTATTAATCTAGTATCATTTGATGTTCTAATTTACTCTCTCTGTCAGCATCTAATTTATTACTCATCTTTTCAAGAGTTGAGTTAAGATTCTGGAAACCTTGCTTCTTTAAACACTGCTACCAATTTGGGAACTCCCAGAATCAAAGGAGTTGGCATGGCAGCTCATTACCGAACTATGATCTAGATATATTGAGTTACTGCCAGAAAACATTTGCACTCTATAGTCATAGACTTTATCCTTTCGTCAGTGAGATCTAAAGTAGACTACCTGAATATGGTTAGTGCTTCCTGATGATCTTCTTTCTTGGAACTGAGGAATCCTTGTCAATCTCACTACAGCTCTGCCCTTTAAAAGTGGTGTGCTGGGGCCAATAAAGCAGGCAGGTATTGCTCCTGAATAAACAGCTAATCAAAAGTCTGAGAACAGAAGGTTTCGAATGTATCAAAGCAATTGGCACAGTTGTTCACTAGTTAATTAGGAACACAAAGGCACTTTCCTCAAGCTGCCCAGACCAGGGTGCCATCTGCATGACAGCATTGCCTCTCTGATGATATGTACAAATAGAGCTTAGCTGGTGCTCTCGAGGGACGTCTCATTGACCTTCCTGCTTTAAAATATATATAAAGCATATGGAAGAGATGAAAAATTGAATATAATCATAGAATGAGCCCTGGTTTTAGTGTTTAGTCTTCTGAAGAATTTCCTAGGGATTTATGTCCTATTTATCTTAGTTTTGATAATTGCTTTATTTTACTGCTACATATTTTAGTAATATTGTAATTATCCCAGTCTGTGGAGGTCAGGGCACTTCTAATGCAATAATACATAATGTATTATAATTGCTTTTTAAGTTTTCTGCTTCCTCCATTATGTGTGATTTTGTGAAGAGAGGAACCATATCTATTTTGTTTAATTTTATGTTCTCTCTACCTAGAACAATTCTAGAGTATGGTAAAATAATGTGATGATATTGAAAAGTTTTTGTTTGTTTGTACTTTTATTAAATTGATTTATTTATTTTCAGAAAAACAGTATTCATTATTTTTTTACCACACCCAGTGCTCCATGTAATCCATGCCCTCTATAATACCCACCACCTTTTTAATGTTTTTTGTTTTTTGTTTACTCTGACCTTCTGGAAACCATATACCCATATTAGGTTTTGTAAACAAGTATGTTAGTATTTGGATTCACTTTGTGTAATAATATTTTTGTTCCTTATGACTCTTAAACCAGCATGAAGGGAGAAAGTTGTTGAAATATACACTGATATATACATTTGTGCATCACTTCTATTTGTTAATTTTATCCTCTTTATTACCTAAGTTGCCATCATTCTAAACACCATAAATTTATACCAGAAAGATGCTGTAGGAGACCACTGAATTTAGTATGATTTCTTTGTTGATAATGAATGGGTCTCATTCCTAGGATTCCTAGTGGCTTACCTATACATTATCAAGAGACAAATAGAACCAATGTGCATGCATCATCACCTGTTTTTCTAGTAACTTCCTTTCTGATTTCTTGGTAGAAGTGGATGCTGCTTCTTTGTGTCACTGAAGTTCCCAATATTTCAGCTATAGACCTATGTATCTGTATGTCTATTTGTCCAAATAGTGAATCCTGAAGGCAGAAGTCATACCTTATTTTTCCCTCCATGCTTCAACTGAGTGCACTAAGTTGAGCACACTTAATGACATGACAAAATAACAACCTAAGTGATACTTAGTGAATACTTGGTGAATGGATTGTTCTAATTCATTAGCTAAAGACTAAACATGAGATGACAAAGATACATATACTTACAGCTGGTATTTTTGAAAACTAAGTAGACTTTTATTCTGTTTTAGTAAGAACAAGCAAGCTTTCTAGAAATAAAGGCTAATATTCAAAGAAACTCTAAATCAATCTCTTTAATCACGACTATTATTATTTTTCTCCTTTAGAAATCATTTATTCCTTTCTAAATTACTTTGGTACATGGCTCACACCTGTTCTTGTCATAAAGCTTTTGCAAAGACCTATTAGAACTATGGACCACATAGATTTTAAATTTTACCTTGCTTTAAAGATGCTTTAAGGACATAAATAAATAAATAAATAAATAACTTCTCTTTTTTCAAAATTTTTATTTAAATTCCAGTTAGTCAACATACAGTATAAATATTTTTAGGTATACAATATAGTCATTCCACCCTTCTAAAAACATCTGGTATTCCTCACTACAAGTGCACTCCTTACCC
Source organism: Mustela putorius furo (assembly GCF_011764305.1). NCBI lineage: Eukaryota > Metazoa > Chordata > Mammalia > Carnivora > Mustelidae > Mustela > Mustela putorius. The sequence goes on from NW_025421305.1 coordinate 6,224,305, forward strand.
CCCATCACCTATTTCAGCAATCCCCCCACCCATCTCTCCTCTGGTAACAAGCAATTTGCTCTCTATAGTTGAGTCTTTTCTTCTCAATTCTCTAACATCTTCTTTTAAAACCATTTACTTCTTTTCTTCATTCTATCTTTTCACCCTTTTTTACCTTTTTATTGAAAAGTTGAACCACAATCTTGATGGTATATGTGAAGGACAGAAAATACTCAGAAAACATCATTATATTCATGCTTACAGCTTATTACTGTACAGGATACAAATCAAAGTCCTCAAAGGGAAAAAAACACATGGTCAAATTCCAGGAGAAACAGATACAAGCTTCTAGGTGTCTGCTCCCACCAGGAGAACCATGTGGAGATGCACTTTGCACTTTATTCTCCCAGCAACAACGTCTGACAACACTGGCAAGGTGTTGACAACCAGAGAAGCTTAACCATGTCTTGCTGTCCAGGGTCATTTTGGGGGTTTAGTCATATAGGCATGTAGCGCCTGTATGATAGACCTCAGTCCTCAGGCTCTAACTATCTCATTCTTCAACCCCAGAACAAAAACACAAATCCACCATAAATCAAATTGTTAAATAAACTTATTTGGTCAAAATGGTGCAGCATGACCCGAAGTTTCAAGCATATACAAACAGACATTCATTTTAAATACTACCAGATGAAAGGTTTTAGGGATACAAAACTCTCACGTCAGGCAGAATATTCAGGAGCTCAAAAGTTATCTTCCAAGAGTGGGCTGAGGGTCAAGCCTGAAAATATATAGGACTTTCTTTGGAATATGCAGATTTTGAGCAACCCAGACATGGTGACTATAACATTTTCCGACCAACAGAGAGCAAAGCACATGAAATGCACTCATTTTAATGTAAGAGATCATTAAATTTTTACATATGGCCAGCTATGCCTCCAGATAAAGATAGAGTTTATATTTCTTTAAACTATCTACATTCTTATAGTTCAAGTATGCTTTTTACAGGTTTTGTTTAGTTATTTTTTTTAACCACTCTAGTAATCTTGCTTTTTTAGTTGGTGTGAACATATGATTTGGTTGTTTTAAGTCTATGACCTTTCCATTTTTTTTCTATTTGTCCTAACCATAAAATTCTTACTTTAAATTTATGACTTTTGTGTACCCACGTTTGTCTCCTATGTCACAATTCTTCATAAACTAGCCAATAATTTTTCTTTCCTTGTTTCTGGGTATAGGGCATCCAGTTAGAGGTTATAGTTCCCATTTGGCCAGTTATGGTTATGAGATCAATGTCAAACTTGTAGGAAATTAGAGTTATGGGTGAAATGTTTTGACTAGCTTAAGTACATTCATACATAAAATAACTTTCCCTGGACTTAGTATCATTTTTCTCTCTAACTCTAAAATATGAATGGATTAGTAACCTAGATTTTCCTAACCTAGGGCAATTCTCTAGAGAATGGCAAAGCACGAAGTTAGAATGAACCCAAATCCTGAGTGACTGTTCCCTAGTGGTGTGTTTAAGATCCAAATGATAATTGTGGATTTGTCTATTTCTATTTTCACCTTCAGCATTGTGGCTTCATGTATTTTGAGGCTCTGATGTTTGGCTGGTACACATTTAGAGTTGTGTATCATTATGCAATGATTTTACCTTTAATCATTATGCAATGTCCATCATTGTGTCCAATAATTCACTTTGTAGTCTTCATTTAATATAGCCATTCACTCCTGCTTGTTTGCTTAACATTTGTATGGTACAGATTTTTCCATAATTTTACTTAACCTATTTTTGTCCTGTAATTTGAAGTGAGTTTCTTGTAAGACACATAGATTATGTTTTTGTCCAATCTGCTAATCCTTTTCTTTAGATTGGTATATTTAGACCACTTAGATTTAAGAAAATTATTGTTATGTTAGCACTTAAGTCTGATATTTTATTAATTGCTAGCTTTCTATTCTGTTTTTGTACCTTTTTTCTTACATTTCTGTATTTTTATACATTTTTGTACATTTGTACATTTTAAATAAGGTACCTGTTTTGTCCCTTTTTACAAAAATAAATTTTGTAAATTTATTTTATATCATCTTCCTGTAAGCTACTAAAACATGTTTTAGGATTCCATTATGACTTATTTATAGTGTGTTTGAGTGTATGTCTTTGTAAATTTATTGATAGTGGTTGCTCTTGGTATTATACTAACCAAAAATATACAAAATTTGGGATAAAGATAAATAATATGTGTTAATAGTAAAACAAAAGTATTAAGTAGATGCTAGTGATTATTATGGCCCTCACTTTTTCATCTAGAAATCACTGTAGTTTGACTTAAAATAACTCACACTGTTTTTCTTATAAAAGCAAAACGGAGTTTAGTTGCTTCTATTCTACATTAACTTTGGGAATGTCAGGGATTCTTAATCAAAAATCTGCATTCCATTCTTCCAAGCCAAAGATCTAGTGGATTACCAGTGGTTCTGCTGCCTTTAGAGTAGTGATGTAGTTAACTATATAATGTGTAGCCAGCTCCTACCTTTGCATATAGGTGAAGTCCTATGACTTGCTCTGGTAGATAGAATGTGGCTAAAATGGTGTGTCACTTACATGGCAAAAATGCTTTTAGTAAATGCTTTTTCTTCTTTTCTTCTCCCCTTACAGGCTCAAGATGGATGACAGAAGCATAGACTTGAAAATGGGAACAGCCTGGAGACCAAAATCACTGCTTGGTTGAGAGACCCAAAAAGCCAGCAGATCAAAACATTCATACTTGATTCTGAGTGAGTGAGAAATAGCTTTTTTTTTCCCCCTTTTTTTAAGTCATTGAGATTTTGAGATAATATGTTGCAGAAATTAGCCTATTTTTCATATGCATTTTCTTTACGAGCACCCTTCATTCCTATTTCTCCCTCTCCCCTTCCATATGCTGTTTATTCCATATTGCATTATTGTTATGACAGGCTTTTGGTGTATTGGATTATTCTCAGTTCTCCATTCACTGTTGCCATGTGATGTTGTAGTGTAACAGAGGGTGTGAGGTATATTTACCTCCTCCATTGATACTAGGCTTGCAATATACTCCCCCCCACACACACACCCTTTGATTAATTATTTTGAGCAGAAGTGAAGATGTGCTAATCTGGAGTCAAGGCCTTAAGAAACAGCATGTATTTCTATTTATAATATTAAATCTCCATGATTTCTCACTAAGGAGAACTGGCCCCAATAACTGTGTTATTCATTGGTCTAAGATAAATGAAAGACACACGTAAAGTCAAACAGACCCCAGCCTAAAACTTTGAACTAAGCCCAGTGTATCATCAGTTGAGAAAGAATAATGATTATTTGGGGGAGTTATAGCTTTTGGAATTGGAAATTTTATTTAAAACATCACAGTTTTAGCAATAACTGATGAATAAGTTACATATTTAAATTGAAGGAAATTGTCTTTAAAGTCTTCAATAATTGACAGAAGGAAAGACAACAGCAACATCAAAACTAACCTGCTATAAAGGGAATTAAGAAAGTCTTCTATTCCTGGTTTGCTTAGAGCTTTTATCATGAAAGGTGTTTCATTTGTTCAAATGCACTTTTGTGTTTATTGAGATCATCATATAACTTTTTTTCTTTCCCTTCATGCTATTAATGTGATGTGTTACATTAACTGATTTTCTTATTTTGAGCAATCCTTATATTCCTGGGGGTAAATCCCATCAGTCATAGAGTCCAGTCCTTTTAATGTGCTATTGAATTTGGTTTGCCAGTATTTTGTGGAGGGTTTTTGTGTCCCTATTCATAAGGGATATTGGTCTGTAGTTTTCTTGTGGTATCTTTGTCTGGCTTTGGTTCAGGGTAATGCTGGCGTCCTAGAAGGTGTTAGGAAATGTGTCTCCTCTTCTATTTTTTGGAAGAGTTTAAGTAAGATGGTGTTAATTTTTTAAATGTTTGGTAGAACTCATCAGTGAAGCCATCTGGTCCTGAACTATTCTTCATTGAGAGGTTTTTGATTACTGATTCAATTTCTTTACTTGTTATAGGTCTCTTGAGATTTTCTATTTCTTCTTGAGCCAGTTTTGAAGATTTGTGTGTTTCTAGGAGTTTTTCCATTTTATCTAGTTTATCTAATTTGGTGAACAGTTGTTTGAATTATTATCACATAATCCTTTTTATTCCTTTACTTTCAGTACTAATTTCATTTCTGATTTTAGTTACTTGTGTCTTTTTTTCCTTTTTTCCTACTCTGTGTGACTCAAGGCTTGTAAAATTTGTTGTTCTTTTCAAAGAAACAGGCTTTGTTTTGTTGATTCTATCTTTTTCCCATTCTCTATTTATCTCCACTCTAATCTTTATTATTTTTATCCTTCTGCTGCCTTTGTGGTTAGTTTGCACTTCTTTTTCTACTTTCTTAAGCACAAAGTTAGGCTGTTGATTTGAAAGTTCTTTTTTTATTTATAGCCACAAAGTTGTAAAATGATAAGGGTTAGTTATTCATATCAATATTTTATATGTATTGACTGTTGGTAAGGATCTGGATAAATACGAACCCTCATACACTGGTGGTAGGAATGCAAAATGGTGCAGCCATTGTGGAAAACAGTTTTGTGGTTCCTCAAGAGGTTAAATACATCATTGCCATGTGACCCAACTGTATACCCATGAGAAATTATATGTCCACAAGGAAACTTACACATTAATATTTATAGTCACATTATGCACAATAGCCAAAAGGTAGAAACAATCCAATGTCTATCAGTAGATGATGATAAAGAAATTGTGGTGCATATGTACACACACACACACAAACACACACAATGGAATACTATTGAGCTATAAAAAGAACAAAGTACTAATACATACTACAACCTGGATCAGCCTTGAAAACATTATGCTAAGTGGAAGAAGCTGAAAACAAAAGATAAATAGTATGATTTCTAAAAGTATAAACATAATATATTCAGTACAAGCAAATTCGTGGAGATAGAAAGTAGATTAAGAGTTACCAGGGAATTGGGGTTGGGGAGTAATTAGTTAATGAGTATTGGGCATTTGAATGGCGACGTGAAATAGTTTTGAAGCTAGAGAGAGTTGGTTGCTGTACCACATTATGAATATTACTGAATATCACTGAATATTACTGAATCACTGAAATGTGTACTTTAAAACAGTTAATTGTGTTTCATGTGAATTTTACCTTAATAAAAAATATTTTAAAAGTTAAGAAATAATAACTTGGTTAAAATCTCCTTGAGGAAAAATACTTCCATATCTTTTGTATAAGATGTCAACAAAGTGCTAGAAACTGAGCAGCTGAACATAAGTCCTTATTGTCTGTAAAAAGCCATAGTAAGCAATGTCATTGGGACAAGGGCAACTTAAAATTGCAACCTGCTAAAGCAATAACAAATTCATGGTAGCCATTCCTTCAAGTTGCCTATATCTGTGAACTACAATTTGAATATTCAAAAGTCAGTAGGGATTCTCAAAAGAATGCTGGCAACTTTTACTGTCTGTATTGGAGCTGCCCTCCAGATCCCTGTCAGTGGCTGTGGCTGTTCACCTGCAGTGACAGGCATTTGAGAGGAGCACTAACTAGAAATACTTGCTGCCACCTGGCACTGAATTCCCCCTAGGCTTTTCATGGTTTAGAAATTTTCTGTAGGTCTTCAGATGTAGCAGTGCTCCTAACTCCCAAGAAAGCAGTACCCCATTTTCAGAATGTCATTACTATGGCAGAAAAATCACAAAATTAGGATACACAAGTATTTATCCTGCTACCTAATGCAAAGCAAAATTGTTCCCTACAGCATATATTCAAATGCTTTGGTACTGTCTAATTTTAAATGATTCAGCCACATATATATATGTATATATATACACACACACACACACACACACACACACACACACACATATATATATATATTTTTTTTTTTTTCTTTTTTAGTGCTTGATATGGCACCCAGAGATTTAGAGTCTACAGCTCTGCTGTTTGGAGTGTTTACTAGAGGACATGATTTGTCATACTCTGAATAAAACAAATGCTCTCATTTACATAGGAATAGGTTTCCAAAGAGATGTGGGCACTCCACTTTTGCCCAAGCTCTTTTAAAAGAAGAAGTATGTATTGTAATAGAAAAAAAAAAAAAAAGGAAGGAAATAAATATTATAAAGTGGCTGTAATTGGGACTAGGTTTTTGTCCTCCTGACAATACCATGTTTCAAACTGTCTGGGAACTGTGTGCGCATTTGAGGCATCATCTCTTCCTCCCTGCTGCTATTTCATTTAACAGGTTATCCTAGGACTCAACTATACCATTCTCTTCAGATGATCCTCAGTGTCTTTGGGCATGGATTAGTTTTCCAAATCCATTTTACTTTTATTGATGTATTTCTCACTTGCTTAGGGAAATGTTGGGAAAACACCAGTCCATACTTATTTGTGGCTACTTGATATCAATAACGTAAGACTCAAGAAGATTACATAAATGGAAGTCTGTTCCACATCATTCAAGTGTGAGTGTAAATGCTTTCTACCTAGAGCACGAGCGTCTAGGGATACAAAACATACAACACAGGCTCTCTACCCTTATACTGCTTTTGGAACACTCACCAGGAAAATGTAAAGTGCCACCTGGAATACAAGGGGATTATAGAACAATTGAATAGAAAGCTCTTGTGATAGAAAATTCTGGCTATACTCCTGTACTGAACTAAGATCAGGAGGTTCCAAACCAAAGGAGACCTCAGGGAATAAGTAATTGTGTTAATGCCAGGGGAAGGGTTTTGCTGCTGTGGCTATTCCTTCGAAGGGGTGACAACTGGTAGATATGCAAATTAGCATTTATAAGAGCATGCGTCACTGGACCATATTTCTTTAAGAGATGCTGATTTTTTTACTGGTATTATCTATCTTTTCTATGTGTGGTACATTACCCTTTAATTCGAGGTCCACATATCATCAAGATCCTGGATGATTTTGTTTTATTTGTTAATTAAGAATGTTTTTAAAGGTTTTTACTTATTTATTTGACAGACAGAGATCACAAGTAGGCAGAGAGGCAGGCAAAGAGAGAGGAGTAAACAGGCTCCCCGCTGAGCAGAAAGCCCGATGCGGGGCTCGATCCCAGGACCCTGGGACCATGACTTGAGCAGAAGGCAGAGGCTTTAACCCACTGAGTCACCCAGGTGCCCCAAGAATGTTTTCAGAGCAAAGAATCACATGCTTAGAAAGAACTCTTTTTTTTTTTTTTGAGAAGAATTCTTTTTTTTTTTTTAGATTTTCTTTATTTATTTGAGAGAGAGAGCATGAGAAGGGAGAAGGTCAGAGGGAGAAGCAGCCTCCCCATGGAGCTGGGAGCCCTATGTGGGACTCGATCCCAGGACTCTGGGATCATGACCTGAGCTGAAGATAGTCGCTTAACCAATTGAGCCACCCAGGCGTCCTAGAAAGAACTCTTTATCACAAAGTTACAGACATAATTTATTTTTATTTAAAAAGAGGCTTACAAAAGTTTAGTAGGCGTATTTTGTGGGATGATGACAATTCAATAAAGTCACGGGATTTTGAAGGGCCTCTGCCATCAAACTTGAAGGCTGGTGGGAAAGCATTTCCTGTCTCCAGGGTCCTTGATCAGCCCTCTCTGCCAACAGTTTGGCTTCTGTTGTCTCCCTTGGGTGCAATTAATTGCTTTTGCCCAGCACACTTCTTCAATATCTTCTCTATCTAGTCTCTTTTGTATGACAATACTACATGACCTTTGGCTAGTGTTTGCTTATAAACCCTGTGAGTTTCTCATGAAGCTTTTGGAAAAATCCAAGTTGATTAATTTCCAAATACTGATTGCTATGGAGTTTTAAGTACATGAAAACTTAGAGATTTTTATTCAATGTTTAGAGTAGTTACCATAATCTGGTTAGTGTTAACATGTTTAATTTGCTGACAATCTCTAACAATGGAGACTACAGAACAAGTATTATGTTTTATCTGTTATATATACCTAAAGATCATAGAAATATATTTTGTTTTATGCAATTAAAATATAATTCTTGAACTAAAATACTAGCAGTCATAAAACAATATAATGAAACACTCGAACCAAAATTAAGTTGATCAGACACATGGACAACTTAATATACTTAGGTATGCACATCAAACTACATGGATAAAGGTGGTGGAAAATTGGTAAAAGTAAAGCAGAGTCAGGGGCCAGCATGCTGACATGACTTGTACTTTCACTAAAAATGCCGATAGAAACTAGGAAACTTGAAATGCAGAGAACAGAGTTAATTATTTCATTTTCAGTGAATTATTTCTTTTGGAATGCTCACAAAAATTTATTCTCTTTGGATTGGTGCCCTGTAAGGGAGTTGAAAGCTGAGGATGGTTCAGATAGGAGACACAAGTAAGATAGAAATTGTGGGCATGTCAAAGACTTTGAGAAACTGTAGGAGCTTTTGGTTTGTCAAACAACTGATCAATCAGTATCATAATGTAATACAAAGGATTAGTTTCTCTAAAAATAACAGGCAGTTTAGCCTGTGAAAGAGAGGGCTAAATGATTATTTACTAGATATCTGCAAGTATATGATCATGGATATGAGGATAGTGCTGCAAAAGAAATGAAGAATAAGAAGAACATATAATAAATGTGTGTTGATCACATCCTCCAGGGAAAATACACAAAGCAAAATTACAGAGTAAGGGATTATGGTGGAATAAGATCATTACAGCTGAAATCCAAGAAGCAATTTCCATTTTAAGCTCTTAAGATATTATTCCCTATCTTTTTGATGGCTTCCATGGTGGATTTGTGTGAATGGGGCTTAAGCAGATGATTGCTTGGAGTGGATTCCAGCTCTGATGATTTTTCTAGCCCTTGAGTGAGTTTATAGGGATTTAAATTTTAGAGTTGCTAGGTCATCAGAAAACCAGGTTTTGTGAGTCAACTAAGACAAACAGATGTACACCCAGATGCACTTATAAGAGTGGTTCACAGATGTGTGACTTCTTACAAAATAATTTCATTCTGGATATAAGATTTGTAATATGCTTGGCTTCCCTTTCAACTGCAGACTTGCTGCGGATATTTTGGTATTGCTTTTTCTACAGGTACCTAAAGGCAGTTGCAAATAGTAGCCTTTTTCTAGCTACTTTAGTAAGTGCCTGAAACACAGCAAATCAGATCATCAGTAGTTTTGCCTTTAGCTCTGAGCCTCATTTATTTGTGTTCTTGACCTCTTCAGTATTTTTGAATCTTCACAAACCAAGTGAAAATAAGGTACACAGGGATTCCAAAGAGCTAGAACAAAGAGAAAGGGAAATTAGCCTCACATAGTGGGTATGGAAACTAAGGAGTGGCCAGTGGGGCCAGAGTCATGGCAGGAGTGTTAACACCACACTTCATAGTTAACTGCCAAGGAAAAGAAAGGAAAGGGGCAATAAATAGCAGAATGGAAGGGCGGAGTCCAGAAAAGCGCAGCAGGATAGGTTTGCCTGGTGTGAGGTGAGCAGTCTACACAAATCATGTGCTAGGTTGTGTTAGACACAGCTACTTTTGTGTACATATTGTAGAAACACATTTTAAGGTTATATGTGGCAACACTAATTGGATCCTTTCCATTAGTGGGTCTTATAATTTTTATTATTAGAGTTGTTACTGTTTCAGTAGCAAAATGTTTCTGTCAAATAAAAGAATATGTAGAATACCAGCATGGAAGGGAATAAAAATTAGACCATTTGGGTTGAAGCGAATTAGTTTATTTACTTTCTTACCCAGGTTATCCACCTCTGCTTTGGAGAAACTTCTATTCTGAGGTACTACCATTTTACATTTTGAGAGATGAATTCATTGATTCCATTCAAGAATTAGTCACATCCTTCATAAACTGCATTTTTGGCAAGTCTCCCTGATTGAAAATAGCACTAATTCTTCCTATTAACTTGTTTCTGAGATTGTAGTACTTCATTCTTTTCTTCTTTTCCTAATACACACTGTTTCATAATATCCCCCAAATTCCTGTGGTCACAATCAACAAACTTAGGTGTATTTTGAATAGGAAGCATCTTCCCAGGACTATTAGTTCTGGCTGAAGAAGCTGCTTCCTTTGAAGTTGCCTGCCTCCTGCCACTTCAAATAATAATCAACTATCAAAAGACGCCCTCCAGGAATGTCACAGAGATGAACAGCTAGATGTAAAGAAAGCTTTCAGTACCCTTGGAATAACTGATAGACTCGAATTTTCCTCATAGACTGACGACTCATTAGCATTACAGATGTGAATAAATCATGAATTCTACTTCTCTAGATGAAGGCTGTTCCTACGCCTGCAGAGTCCATAATCAAGGTAGTTTTCCAGATAATATAGGAAAGAGAAAAAAATATACTACTTTTGCTTCAATTAGCAAGATATTTAAAGTGTATGGTTGGAGAATCTTTTTTCCTTAAAATGTCAACATAATATCCTCTATCCTCCTTTATGGTTAGTGTGTAGAAAGAGAAACAATTTGCAAAATAGGTATTGTTTTTCCTCAGTGGACTTGCAAAAGAGACATCGGAGTAGCTTCTGGGTATGTTACAGAAATGCATAGGAACTATAAAAAATAATTGAAACTTGCAGAGTGATTTTCAGAGTTTTATTCACTGCTGAATTTTGCAACCTTGGTCTTTGCTCAACATGAACTTATAGAACTAAATAATTTTCCCAAAATTTCTCAAGGTCACATTTGTTTCCAAAAATCATTTGAATCATAATCTAAGGAAAAATAATGACCTCTTAATGGTTTGTTTAGTCCAGTGGTTCTCAACTTAGATGCACCTTAGAATCAACAGGGGAGTCTTTAGAAATAGTACTGCTGAAGCCCTACCTGCAGAGAATCTGATTTGAGAAGGTCCAGGCGTCAGTTTTTTTTTTTTTTTTTTTTTAAGATTCTGGTAGTTCTAACACACAGTTAGGATTAAGAACCATTGAGCTTGTCAATATCCTAAGTCAAATATTCAGTCCCTGATCATAAAATTCAACCTAGTGTATTTGTTGTCAAATTGGGACTAAACTAATATCCAAATACATTATAATTCAAAGCCTCAGAAAATAAACTTTGTAAAGATTGATGGATTTTTCTTTTTGTCAGTCACTACCTTCCCTAGCCCTTCTAGCTGAAGTGTACTTGTGGGCTTGTTACAAAAAATTCTGATCTGGATAGGAAACATACAGCCATCAGGTCTCACTATATTAGTGTCTCTATATTAGTGTCATTGACATAGACTTGATATATTGTCTCAAAACTTAATATTGCCTTACCTGTACTCTGTGTTCCCCTATTTAGTGCTCCAATACTCTTCCTTACATCTAAGTGTCTTTGCTGAGTTTTGGTCACCCCAAGTATCTCCTTCCTCTTTTCACAATAGTTTCTTGGTAGTGCCTTTTTAGTGAACAAATTACCTGAAACTGATTTCACAGAGTCATATACCTCGATATTGTTTGAGGACTAATTCCTGCTATCATGGTTCCTGCCTGGGCTCCACCTGCTTGAAGGACACCTTAGCTAACCAAGCTTTAGGGACATTTAACTTGAATTTTTCCTATGTCTCTTAGCAAATACTTTCTCCCCCAGCCTATAATTTACTGTCTTGGCTTTTTTACTTTCTACACTGCTTTGTTTTGCGAAGATCCCATCTTGCCTTATACTTTCCTTTATCATGAATCTAAGGCTCTATAATGTTATTTTTCAAGACTAGTAGTTACCCTTTCTTTTACTTTTATCTTATTTTCACTAATATTTATAAACCCATGCATTTTTTTGCCTACTGTTTACATGCTGTAGATTACAAGATGCACCATATGTGTTGACAACCTGTAATTTTAAAATATTAAGAAAAATGAAAGTTTCCAAACAAAAGAAAAACTCTACCAAAGGTAATACTCTAGAGATCAGACAGGGTTTGTTCATTATGTCTGAGCCTGGGGCATTCTGAATGCCTTCTAGCAATTTGTTTTTTCATGTTTAAATGTAATTGAACTTGCAAAAAGTTTTGCTTCCAAATCACACACTGGAACCAATTATTTAATATTTATATCATTGGCTCTAAAATGAAATATAAGGTGGCAAAGAAAACACATGAATTTTAGTATTTGGCCCTACTTTTTATTTTGGGAAATACTTTGTTTTTATACATCATAAAAATGAATTTTATTTCACTTATTCTCAGAACAATGTTAAAAAAGTAAGTTAAAGATTCCATGGATTATTATAATTATTTACTGTTCTTTTTCTAATAATACAACAGCATTTCTTCTGGTATAAAACATGTTAAATTAGAAAAAACAAAATTATCAAGATAAGTCAATAGATTTCAGTAAGGATGATGCAGATACTTAGATTGTAATGAGGGCATACTAAAAACTTGGTGCATTTTATTTGGTAATTCTATCAGAATTTTATCTTACAATGACCAATCCTCTCTTTTTCTCTGGAGTTCAATATTCCACTTTTCTTTCAAAATAAATACTTTATACATATCCAATCAAAAACAGATTGTTTTGCATAATGGTCTTTTAGCTGTATCTCAACTGTAAATCCTTCATACCATGCATAATACTACAAAATACTACATTGTCAGAATGACTCAGTATGAGGCAAACGATGTTGCAAAAACTATTAATAGGGAGATCTAAGGAACTGTGTGTTTTCATTAATTTCTTTGCATCCTGAAATCTAGTTTCAAGCAATATATTGAACACATACCTTGACCTTCACTGTCTGCTGTAAACTCACTGAAATGATAATAAAGTGTTTGAAAATGGATAAGGCCAGAGAATAGCAGAGGAAATGGTAGCAAATGAGAAATGTCAACCAAATTTTGAAAGATTTTACAGTGTAACTCTGCAGATGTGGGAAAGCTGAAAGCTAAGTGACTTCAGGCTGGTGGGTGTCAAGAAGCTGGCATGGAAGACTTCAGAGTACAGGATTGACGAATAACACAACTCGTTCACAGTCCATATCCGTTTTCTGTGGAGAACTGACTGCCTGTCCCTAGCTCTAAGCACACTTGCAGTTTTGCTTTCTGCAGAGACTGTATGAGAAAGTCTCTGAATTTAAGTGCACCAGGCACAGATGAAGGAACTCTGCATCCTAATCACTTTGACCCCCATCACTTTCCCACACTTGACTCCTTCAGAAAGCTGGCAGACAGGCTTATATATGAAAGGAAGGAGAATAAAAAACATTTATTTCACTCAAATAGCAAAGAACTATAACTACTAAAAACTGTTTACCAACAGAACAGCTGGGTCTCTGCTTGATTCCCTCTGGTAGGTAGAATAATGGATTCCTAAGATCTCTAGATTCTAATCCCTGAATGATGTCAATATTTTACCTTGTAAGACAAAAGGGACATGCAGCTGTGATTAAGGAGAATAAGTTAAAGATAAGGAAATCATCCTATGTTACCCACATAGCCTCAATTTGATCATGTGGGGCCTTAAATGCAGATCCCTTCTCCTGGCAGTAGTCAGTAGGTCGTATGAGTATGGAAGAATGGTTCAAATGACAGGATGTGGAAAGAACTGGATCCATTCACCACTGCTAGGTTTGAAGAGGGAGAAAGAGGTCAAGGAGCCAGGGGATGTGGGTGGCTTCTTTCTAGAAAGTAGAAAAAGTAAGTCAATGGATTCTCCTTTAGAACTTCCAGAAGGCAACATGGCCCTGCCAATACCTTGATTTTAGTCCAGTGGAATTTGTGTTGGATTTCTAACCAACAGAATTATAGAATAATAAATTCGTATTGCTCAGGCCAGTGAGTTGAGGCTAATTTGTTAATGGCAGCAGCTGGAGTTGAGAACACCCCATTTTACAACACATCACTCAGCAAGCCCTGCTCCTGTCCAGTTCTTCCAGTGTGAGTTTAGTTCCTCACTTGAAAAAATGAGTGGAAATGGGGCGCCTGGGTGGCTCAGTGGGTTAAAGTCTCTGCCTTCGGCTCAGGTCATGATCTCAGGGTCCTGGGGTCCTGGGATAGAGCCCCTTCTCTGCTCAGCAGGGAGCCTGCTTCCTCCTCTCTCTCTCTGCCTGCCTTTCTGCCTACCTGCAATCTCTATCTGTCAAATAAGTAAATAAAATCTTTAAACAAAAAGTTTAAAAAAATAAAAATAAAAAAAATGAGCAAAAGTCCTGGGAGACCAGGCATTTTAGGAAAGCCTCTAATATGGAAGACAGAACAAAGTGGAAAGAGGAAAGCCACACTGAGGAAACAGGACGAAAATGGGAAGAGAGGCAAAACAAGGCAAAATCTTCACTGAGGTGGGAGAAAATTTTGCACCTGTGTTACAACAAGACAACACTTGAACAATATAAATAGTTAAATTCAGAAAATAACAAAGTTTTAAGGCTTCTTTTTATATGTCTCTATTTTTTTTTTTTTTTTTTTGAGGAACTCTCTCAGCAGACAGAAAAGACCAAGAAATGGAAAACAGAAAAGAAAATTAGAAGGTTGATCAAGGAACTCCGTTGTTCACCCTTCTCTTATTTTACTCTGTGAGGGGGGCACCAGACATAGGATCAGAGAAAATAAGAGAAAGAAACTACTAAAGAAATACCAGAGAAAAAAGAATGTAACTTTATAGACTGAAAGAGCTTATCACTTGCCAGGAAAGTGAATGAGAAATGACTCAAACTGTATCATCAGGACATTTCTAAATAATTGAGAATAAAAAGGAAATTTTGAGGACAAAAAAAAGAAAAAACAAATGTCACACAGTCTGACTCAAGCATATGGAATTAGGCTCCTCAACAGTAAAAAGCTAGATGATAAAGGAATACTATCTTCAAAATTTGGAGGTAATATGATTCTCAAACAAGCTTTTAATACCTAGTTAGACTTTCAGTCATGTATGAGGTGAAGATTAAAAGAAAAAATCTTAGGTGTACACATTTTCAAAAATTTTCCCATTCACACCATGTTGTTAAGTTTTCTAAAATAATTATAACAATATAGTGATATAACATAACATAATAACATGCTAATTGTAGGCTAGAACAAAGGCCCTCCCAGGGTCACAGCATGCAGCAGACCTAGAAAGCAGCTGGTCCAGATATGAGAAGGATATAAAAGTATCTAGAAAAAATACAGCCATGAAAATAATATATCTATCTAATCGATTATGTGATTTTTAAAATATATTGGACAGAGATTTATACTTTCCTTGTAGGATTTTCGGCTGAATACTGATAGCGACAAAGTGAATCAAGTGACAAGCAAGGCAATTTTTACCTCCAGAGTCAACAGAAATGTGTTTGAAAAAGAAAATATAATCATCGTGAACTGCATGACTTAATGCTGAATAATATTTACATTGTGTTAATAATGCAAACACAAAATTTTCCTAAAACACTAATAAAATTATATAAAAAGCATAGGAGGTGAAGTACATATAGATGTTTACATATGTTTGTGTAATGCATGCACCACATATTCAGAGTGATAGTAGAATGTAGGTTCTAGAATAAGACCTATAACAGTCACAGAAAGAAATCCTAGGTAAAAAAAAATTAGAACACATCAGAACATTTAAAAAAATTAGAACACATCAGAATATACTACAAACAAATATGCAAGTAAACTTTAGAAATGTAGACAAGAAAGTTTAGTCATTAATTCCCATTGAGGCGTTTGGGAAGCAGGGATAAGGAAGGGTAATCAGAACACTGATTCCCCCCCCCCCAGAGCCTTTTTAAATATTTTGATTTTATTATTCCATAAACAAACTAAATATAAGATGTGTTTTCCATGAAAAGATGTGGTAAAGATAACAGTGGATGGTTATGCTATGATTTTCCATTAAAAAGTATACTTTGGTATCAGGTAATTACATCTGAAATAAGAATTTAGCAACCAGAAACTGCTTTAGAATCTGTGCAAAGGTTAGGAAATAATCAAATAGATAATATTAAACCATTTTTTCTCACCTGCCAATGTGATTCACTAAAAGTCTTCTGATAATAAATTAACATTGACTTTCAGATTTAATGAGTTCATTACAATAGTCATTAATGTAATATTGAAATGCAGAGTGAAATATAAACTCAATTTAAGTAAGATATCTAAATTGTCCTGTTAACCAGTTATTGCTTCAGAAAGTACCCTCATACAGACAGACAGCGTCTATTCATTCTCTCTGTGACAATAAATAGTTCACATCTCCGGTTTAATGTATTTCACCATGTTTTATTGGTGTGACAGATATGGGGCCTTAATTGGACTTTTTATTATTTTAAAATCTTTATAAGCCGAATCATGAGGATTTTATTTGCATATTAGTTAATGTATCCCACTACTGTATATCTCACAACTTTTCTGTGTATGTAATGTCCTAATCTTGCATAAGAAAATAGAGGTGATGCTTCAAGCCCATATTTCACCAGAAACAACATCCGCAGGTAGCTTTCTAAATAAGAACTTGCTGACTACAAGTCGTTTGTCAACATAAACTGTGAGAACTAACAAACAGGCAGAGAAAAGCTTAACAGTCACTGACATGCTGCATTCTGTCACTGGATTGCTGTGTGTGCATCTGGGAGGATCTTGCAACTCAAGTTTCAGCTTCTTTAGAGAAGTCTAAAGCCATTACCTCAGGGGGAGTCAAAAGATACTTATTTCTTGATCAGTCGTAACATTTATACATGTACAGCCTATGAACATTGATACATGTTCTAAATCTACCTTTCTGGTTCACAGATTGCTTAATTTATTTCCAATGGTAGATATCTACCTTACTAAATCTAGAGGGAGTTCAGTAAAATGAGTCTTAGATAAATTATTATATTTTTACAGTGAGTTGCACTTGAGGGGGCCAGATTAACCTTGTGCAGTGGCCACAAAGATCTCTTTGGTATTTTCCAATTCTAGGGTAGATGCTGCAAAGTCAGCAGAAGTTTCACTTGCTTACACTGAAAGCAGTTACTCAGAAGGCTCTCCTTTCATAGGTGTATTTTATATTTCAAACATGTAGATATTTTCAGACTATTGGAAAGCCATTTTGATTTCTTAGAGGATTTTGTACTCAATGAAATATGGATTACATTATATACAGAAAGAATGTTATTTAGTAACTTCATTTGTGTATCCCAGAAAACTTCACACTCTCCTTCAAGGTGTCAGAGGCAGAATTTGAATCCAGATCAACATAACACCAAAACCTTTAAAGTAATTTATACCTTAAACACAGTCAGGAATGCTACTGGCTTCAGTGAGGGAGCTTTCTGCACCTTAGCCAGACCAGTTATTTATTTTTTTTCCTTCCTTGGGGAAGAAATAGGATAAATAACCTGTCTCTACTATGAAGGTTCCAGTCCAAGAGAGATTTTATCCATGTTGTTTAACAGGAAAAAGAGTAATGGAAGTCTTTTCTTCTACCTAAGAAATATTTATTTTAGAGACTACAGAAGTCCTTGCTTTGAGTGTTTCAAAAAAGGGAGGGGGGATATAGTAATTGGATGTCATTACTGTTGAAAATTTCTGTCTCTGAAAAGATTACAGAGGAGAGGACAGGAAATATCCTCTTTTGAAGTAGTTGCCACATACTGGCCATTAAACTTGACTTTGGCAAACCTCTTAGTCAACCCTGTTTGTTTTGGAAAGATTCCAAAAAGGCATTTGAAAAAAAAAATCTTTCAAATTATTCCTACTTCATAATGTTCTGAAATTTCATCTCAGAGCTTTGAAAAAAGTAAGCAATTAATTAACAGGAAGATTTGTAAAAAGGAGAGCACTCTCCCTGATTTTGGCAAGGTCCCAAAACAACATAGACTAGTTATGTTAAGAATTACAGCAGGGGTCTAAGCAAATTAACTTAGGTTAAGCCATTACAAGTTATTATAGCATAAGTCATGTGGCCCAGTGCAGGCTTCTCATTAAGGGTGACACACAGAGAGAGCTCTGCCAATTGTGCCTTGCACAAAGATGGCTGGCTGAGAGCCTGCAGGTGGAGGCAAAAATCTTCCCTCACTAAGCCCACTCAGCTTTGCACTCTGTGAAATAGTCTGCATCTCTGGGAGGGGGTAGGGGACTCATTCCTTCTTCTGTTTGGTCTGTCCAGATGGGATGCCTTTTGGCAAGGCACATAAGAATTCTGTATGTGCAGTCAGGAGGTTCTGCTTCATATTCAGAGGAACATGACAATAAATAAGAATCAGGGAACAGAGGAGGACCTGCCATTCAGACTACAAATATACCTGTGTGATTTGTCTCCAATTTACTTGGTAAGAATGTACCACCCATAAAAATTAGTGGTAGTAGCTGAGTGAGTCTTGAGAAAGAGTGTCTAGGGTGCAGTATCTATACCGGTAGGCAGTACAGAGCTAGGCAACCTATAGAAGTAAGCACATTGCTCTCAACCCATAGGTCTGTGCTGGGTCTACTGCCCTCGGCCCTCTGGATTGGTTGCTCTTCATGCCTGGATATATAGCCATTTCTCCTTCCTTGACCTCTATACTTGATCTAAATAGAAATTCCTATGACTTATGATTACTAGGCTATTTGATAGCCAAAATAAAATGTGTAATTTATTCAATTATGTGTTATGCAAATATACTTACGCATGCATATGTATGCTCATCTATCTACATCATATAAACACAGGACATATATGTGAACACGTGTGTGTGTGTGTGTGTGTACATATGTCCATGTATGCTTGTGTATATCCTTCTTTTAGCTCAAGCAGCAAGACTGAATTTAGAGGAAACCATGCTTTAGTACTGTCCTTTGAGTATGTCAGTAATAGTTGTCCCTGGGTCTAAATCAACCAAACAGTGGTTTATGATAAATAAAACTATAGGGAAAGACCCCCCCAATATGTGGCTATGGATGTATATGTAACCCAAAATATTTTAATTAAAATATATTTCTGGACTAGTAGATACTTCCCTCAATCATACAGAGGAAATTTACCAAAACATTATAGGTTCTAATAAGATTCTACTTTAATTTCCTGTGAACTAACCACAGGTTACTTCAATTACAATAGAAACATCCCCCCAAAACAAACAAACAAACAAACAAACAAAAAAACACCTCAGCTAACTCTTGAGTTAACACTAAACTGGTAGACACGTTTATACAGAGCTGTAATGTGCAATCTAATCTGATCTTTCAAAGCTAATTCTATAGCGGGTGAAATATTAAAAGAACAAGCAATCCAACAGATATAAAGGTGTCACACTGAAGTATAATCCAGTTTTATCAAAAGACATTGCTCAAGTTATTTCATTCAAATTCTCTGAAGGTATTTCATATAAGATTTTGTGACATGTCTATTGTAATGATTTAGTAGTTTGTTTTGATTGACAGGAAAACATATATTTGATTTTATAACCTGAGGGAAAATATTTTAAATATCTTAGTCGAACTTATTCTATAAAAATAAACATGATTCTTTTAACATATCAATCTATGAATATAAATAATTTGGGAAATTTTATTGGTAAACCAAACACATGTCTAAATTTAGAAAATCTTACCCAATCATGCATAAGTGAAATCTGCTACAATCATTTGTGAATGTTAAATGTCAGCAATGATGGATATTTATACAGAAAAAGAAGAAAAGGTGGAACAGTGGCATTATGGATCAAAGTTTTTCAAAATAACATTGATATGTTTTGACAGAAGGGAAAAATAGTAAAATACTTTAAGAAAGATTAAAAAGTAAAAAATAGAAGGAATTTGTACTGTATTTTATGGGCAACAGCCTGGAGGTCAGCACAGTTATTTATTCATGAGTGAGAATCATTTGTCAATTATGTAGAGCACTGCTTTCCAATTAGGGTGCCAAGGGACCCATGGGTGGCCCTGGAGGGACCACCATTTCCAAGAAGTCACCAGTCAGTTGTTTTAGTTAATCATGTAGAACAGAAATGACTAATTTTTGACAATTCAGTGGACACAGTTTCTACTCACAGTTATCCCTTGGGTTGAATTTTATTTGAAGGTGGATGTATCTTTACTCCTTTTAGTGAATCAAAAACATTAATAAATTTATAAATTGTGAAATCATAAGTAAATACTATAGTTGGAGATTGTCTAAAGTTTGGGGAATGAAGTACAATTATAAAACTCATGACCTCAGCATTCCAGGCATGATACTTTGAGGACAAAGATAATACTATCCTGAAGGAAACTGAACCCAGATCACCAAAAATAAATACCAAGGGGTGAAGTTAAATATGTAAAGTGCACTTGACTTTTTGTCCCTAGTTCTGGATAGAATTCTGACAAGGAAGAGTATTTAGTGAATCTAGGTAGTTACCCTTACTTAGTAAATGTAGCTTATGTGCTTGTGAATATTATATTTTTATCCATAGTTCATAATAAATATTGAGTAATTAAACTGGATACTCTTCAAAGAACTGTTCTAAAATCAAACTATCCTCACAAAAGCCCTACTGGTTTAATGTATGACCTAGTATAATACTGTGTTTACATATTTGGTAAAATGAAAAAATTCAAATTTAACAAGTTTCAGTTGTCCAAAATTTGCCAGCAAGCAAGGAGCGGATGTGGTATTTAAACTCTCATCTCATTTAACCCCAAATCCATGTTCTTACATACCATGATCTACTACAGAAATAGTGCCAGACAACTTTTTTTGCAGACAACTTTTTCATCACATAGCATTTTTTTTTCTTTTAAGTATAATTAACACGTAGTATTGTACTAGATTCAGGTATACATAATATAGTGATTCAAAAACTCTGTACATCACTCAGTGCTATCATGATTAGTGTATTCTTATTCCCCATTATTTATTTCACCCATTTTCCCATCCACCTCCCCTCTGGAAATCACCATAACTTAAAAAAAAAAATTGTTTGAGGACAACAAACAATTTTTTTTTTAAAGTTAGAAGGGCTGCAGGTATATATAGGAAATTTGTCTATATCTACTCAAAAAGGGAATGTATACACCATAGGACATGATAACCAAATCAGATTAACCAATTAAAGAGAATTAGAAAGTTATGATGCCTACCAAACACCATTAGGATACATTTTGGTCTCGGAAGGAACTACGAGTATTTGGGGAAAAATTTACATTGACAAATACAACAACACAAAATGTGGACGGACAGTTTGGTTCATTATCATTCAACTTATTTGGGTTAGGGGACTTTACTTCAGTGTTGCCTTGTGTGTGCCATTAATGACCTATCCAAATAACTTTAAATCTTTTGATGAACAGTACAATGTCCTGTAAGATTAAATAGTAAAGTCGTCCCATGAGGCAAAATTCCCATATAGATGCCTGTGTATATGTTCTAGCAGATGACAGTAGTTCACATCAGGTGGCCCTTCTGAGTGTCAAAGCTGCTATTATTCCTCTGCTGCTCACACCTCGACATATCTCTCACTGTTAAGATACACCAAAAACTTATAATTAATTTCTAAATGACTCAGATAAGTCCATCAATTCATTCCATTGCCATTTTGCTCTATGAATAACCCCTATGAGTCACATTTCCAGAGCCATCAAGGAAAATGCAAACTCATTTTCCGTGGTTATACAAGCCAGTGAGAATATGTTGGTGTGGGAGGCAGGCAAGCTGAGAACATGAATTGCTTAAAATCATTTCCACCAAGGCGGTCTCAGAAGGAAGGCAGCGTCCTGTTGCTATGATAACAATGATAGAATCTTATCTGATTATGCAAATGTCACAGTCACCTCCTGAAACAAGTCCGTTTTTCAGTGTTTTTCTTTTTATTATATGTTATGACAGAGGTAGATGCTGATGAGATCTCTAAGCAGCAGACCTATCAAGGATGCTATCAGTTTTCATGGATCTAGAAGCCTTACAGTCTTTCATGACCCCGGCGAAAGAAAGTGTTTCATTGCATACAATATTTACACCTGTTAGGGTAACTGACTACAGCTGTGACCAGGAACCCTGAGAATGTAGATGCTTAAATCTCACAGAGATTGCTACATAATTTGTCAAAATCAAAGTGAAGATCATCTAAGTACTGTTTAGGGCAAGTACTGTTTCTCTGTTGGCCTAACATGCTGTAGTTCCTAAAACATACTAGGGAGTTTCACATCATAGGAATCTAGAAATTAAAGCAGAACTCCATATCCCTGACAATAAAATTCCCCAGGAAACAAATCAATGGGAAAAAAGAGCCTTGGTTTGTGAATGGAATACTTCTTACCGGCACCCATGACAGAGAAAAGAAATAACTGTTTAGCTTCAACATATTGCCCTTAAATGTGTAAGTATTTTCTCTTACAACATGTACTCACTCTCAAGTCCACTTCAGAACCAGCCACAGTGGCTACCACTAAGTGACATACACACCACTCACTGAAAATATAGTATAGATTCTCTGGTGAAAACTCAATTCCCAGGTTTGCAATATCCAAAACCATGCAGCTTTCTAGAAGAGAATGGACTTCATTATATAATGATAATCCTTACACTATACAGATTTTGAAAGAGATGCATGGCAAAGGAACATAATATTGATTTACCAGTAATAAATTCTGGCTGTTATGGTTCTAGCTGAGTTGCTGGATTCAAGAGAGATAACACTATTGATCATAAACAGTAAGCATCTTATCTGTAAATAAGTTATGCTGTTCCTTTTTGCTTGTATTTATCAATGAGTGGAAAAGCAATAAAACAGGAGCAAAGAAGCAGATATCACTGTGGCAGTCTGTGACGGGGAACAAATAAGGGAATGTGAACAGGAAAGTTGAGATTCTGGATGCCCCCCCAAAAAAAAAAATCTAATGTATAGATCATTAGATCTATACATGGATATATTTTTTAAATTGATATGACATTTTGAATACCTAACAAATTATTGTGATAAAATGAGTACTCTAAGGCTATGAGATAGTTCTTTGTGAGTGGGTATGAATTTTCTCAGTTCACAGTTCTCAACTGAATAAGTTCATCTTATTCCAAGAAGAGGATCATATGCTGATTGCCTGGAGTTCTGAATATAATTATCCATAACTGGATCCTTGTGTCCTCCATAATATATGCCTATTCACATATTACTTGTCGTTTATGGCTAACTGTGCTTCATCTCCGGGAAGAATTCCTGGCTCCTTTTCTCCACCACACTGATGCTCCTTCCCTCATTTCATGACTCCTAATGTCTGCATCATAGAATTTAGCTTCTAATTATTTATCACAATGTATAATACCTTGTATTTGTCATTTCTGTCTTTCCAGATTAACTAGCATCTCAGTGGCAGAGGCTAATGCAGTTTTATGAACACAGATGTTCATAAACACTTGTTTGTGGAATGAATTGATATTCCTATTTTGTTTTAGGATTTTGATGTCTTCATGCTCTTCATTTTACACAAGAATAGTCTTTCTAATGAAAGTCCTCTGACCTGGCCTCTTTTTCAATCCTAGAGAGGTACTTACTAGCCTCAGGGTGTAAGTCAATTGGGTCTTCTAAGTTAGAAGAGATTTTACTGCCTATTAAATCTCCCTAAAAGAAAAATCTGATTCACCAGAGCACAAGAATATGTGCCATCCTTCTCCTGTGTGTCCCCTCCCATCCCCAACCCTGACAACTTTTCTGGATTAGCACAGAGTGACCTCTGATGGGCATGCTTATTTTTCTATTTTAAGCACTAGTACAGTGGGGGTGTAGGAGTTGGAAACTGAGTTAATTCACCACCTGTTACACACAAAACAAGGGACAAATGTTAGAAGGTTGGGGAGAAAAAAATTAGAGAAGACAGGCTTTATTTATTCTTTTGGATTTTAGAAGGTTTTTTTTGCATAAACCCTCCCTTGTACCATTGGTTCTAGTCTCATGCTTTCAATCTCAGACTGGAACTAAGCCATCAGCTCTTCTGTATCTCTAATTTGCTGACTCGTCCTGTTGATGAATTACCTTATAATCTCATGAGCTAATTCCTTATAATAAGGATTGTGGACATAAACATATAATAAGTTTATGGATATATAGAGATAAATATATATATAGACCTTTCAGGTTCTATTTCTCAGGAGTGCCCTGACTATACATATAAAATGATCTCCTATGAAAATCAAATAAATAAAACAAGACATGCAGAAGGTCCAGTTTTATTTTTTGGTATTACTCCAACAGATGTGAAACTACTCTGTCACATGTCTATAAGAGAATGTAAGTGCTTTCCCTTAATTTTTGTTTTTACTTTGCTGGGAACCATTAAAGAATAGCTCATGGATGCACAAAAGTCTATAGCTTAAATTTGAATAGTTCTATTCTGATATATTTTAATAGGTCACCAGTGAATATAGATGTAAACTTTTCTTTTGAAGTAAGTAAAGGATGTAGAAAATTGATGAAATTGGCACAGATCATTTATAGTATTAAACTCATTCTGAATATATTCAGTATTGAGTTTCCAATATTTTGTTACACTAAACATGAAAATGATACAAAATCAGTAACACAAAAACATTTCCTTAGTGAAAAGAAATAATCCTGCTTTCAGTGAGGAATGGATGATAGGAAATATTTAAGTAAAAATACATACAAGCAAAAATGTAGTACATATGAAGTTGCCAAGATGTGTGGCATTTTATGTAGAAAAAATTAGAAATTAGTATTGTTTGAAAGACTGTCCCTTTTGCTTAAACTCTACATTTTTTTTAATGTTCTGTGTGTAGATTTCCCTACTGTTTTTTTTTTTTTTTTTTTTCCTGCAGGACTTCTATTTATTTATTTACTTATTTATTGAGAGAAAGTGAGAAAGTGAGCACAAGTTGTGGGGGGGTGGGTGGTAAAGGGAGAGAGAGAAACAAGCTCCCTGGGGAGCCTGATGTTGGACTCGATCCCAGGACCCTGAGACTATGACCTGAGCTGAAGGCAGATGCTCAACCAACTGAGCCACCCAGGTGCCCCAAAACTCTACAGCTCTTATGGAAGTTGTGGAATAAAATGGAATTTGTAGAATCCGTAAGGATTAACGGGGGGGGGGGCAGGAAGAAATAGCATTCCATGAAGAAATAAGAGATGATTAATAACACAGCAACAGGCATGAGCATGTGTCCATGGAAGAATAAGGAGATGTACGGGAAAATGTGAGAGAGAAATATTCTGGGAAATGTTAATTAAGGCCAGGTAATAGACAATTGTGAAAAAGCAAGATGAGAAGATTGATCTATTGATGGAAACAGTAAGTCTCAGGGGTTTTGAATAGGACAGTAGCATACTAAATGTTGTATATTGGTATTGAGGGGGACCCAGTAGCTCCCAGCTATTGACGTATTCTGTGAAAATTAAGATTATAAGATTCTAAAAGTCAAATAATCTGAATGTATTTCTAATTGGTTTACAGTGCACATATTCTGATAGGACTGAGTAAAATGGTTGTCACCTGGTGAGAATCAACTTGTCATGATTACTCCCAGAGACCTGGCAAACTTCAAAACGGTTTTCCTCACTGTATGTGAGAGAACAAAGAGGCATTTCATATTTTGAATTAGACATGCTGTTGTCCCAGTGATATATAATCTTATCAACAGGAATGAGGATGAGAGAAGGTGGCTGTCCTCTATGCCTGGCTGGTTTAACGTTGGACAGAGTTGGTGTTTAATCACCACTTTAAGAAGGTGTCATCATCTAAGTATATAAGAATTACTCAGGTAAACTTCAGTCCAGTTAAGGCCAGGAGGCTTGTGCATTCCATAAATCAATGAGTGAGTCCTTACCATTTCTTTAGTTTCTGCAATATGCTCCTTGGTAAGTTAAAAAAAAAAAAATTAAAAGCAATATAGCTAGGTGAAATGAAAGGAGACAGTTGACTGATGATAGTGGTTCCAGTTCTCACCAATAAATTTTATCTTGAGTTATTTCATAATGCTTTTTCTCACCATGTGTATTTATTGACAGTTGCATACAGCCCTGGCACTGGTTATCATCAAAGCATTGAATATATTAAGAAACCTATCTCAGACCGACAGAGTTTCTAAAGGTTGAAAGAGGTCTATTTAAGAAAAAAAACATCATTTTGAACTTAAGCTTCTGCTGTCAGAGCATTGATAACAAGTGGAAATATGCTTCACTTTTATTTGCATAAGGATAGTAGTCACTGTTATCCCAATAAAGAACCATTTATTAAATGGGAAATAGAGAATCAAGAGAACTACAAAATAGAAGTTGCTCTTCAATTTATGTTTGGTTAAAGAATAAACGATTTATTTGAGTAGAGTGGACCAGCACTTGTTTAAAATTGTTATTTAAGGGAAATTAAGCTAAAAGCTATTTTTGTTTATGTAGAGATGCATTGTTTTTCTGCTCCATTATATAAACCAAACATTCACATTTCTACTTACAACAGCATAGCTAAGTAAACAATGAACAATGGTTAATAGAACATGGAAGTTAGTACTACAAATGAGCTAACAACCCACAACCCCATCTGTCAAACACCAGTTGATATTTAGTATCTATCACTTACTAGCTATAAATCTTTACAAGGGATATTATTTTCATCATTTATCTGGAGTAATTGTCTTATAATTCCAATGGTAATTAGTGGCAGGAATATTTTCTGGAAATGCCATCTGAAGTTGAACTCCCATGTTAACTCACTTGGATTATTTTGCTTGGGCCGCCATAACAAAGTACCACAGACTGGGTGGTTTAAACAGCAGAAATTTATTTTCTCAGTTCTGAAGCCTGGAAACTTAAGATAAAGGTGGCAGCAGGTTTGGTTTCTCCAGAAGCCTCTCCTTGGCTTATAGATGTCCACTTCTCATTTTATCCTCACATGGTCTTCTTTGTGCAAGGGCATCCTTGTTTCTCTTTGCACATCTTAATGTCTCCACTTCTTGAGCAGACACCAGCCAGACTGAATTAAGCTCACGCCAATAGTCTCACTTTAACTTACTTGCTTTTTTAAAGGCCCCATCTCCAAATATAGGAGAATATACCTTCATAAGTAGCCTCCCAATATACCCTCATATTAGGCTTTCAACATACAAATGGGGGTGGGAGTGCACAATTCAGTCCATAACACCACTATTTAACAACTTTTATGTGATTTGATCCTGGTGGATACCCCCTTCTTTGTATTCTTTCCTATCAGAGAACTACAAATCCTTATCTTTTGTTGTTGTTCAAGATGAATTTTTATCCATTCTTCTTAACTTCACTTTACCATATTTTAAAGGACATATAAAATGATTTCTATGAGATTGTATGAGTTTTTAAGATTCTATGAGTTTTCTAAGTAAAACTTAGAAAAATTAAAATGTGAGCAGTGAATTTTTAAATTAATTTGAGATAATGTAGTGGCCCTTGTTACCTTGGAATGGGGAAGAATTTCTAAGAACAAAAACATCAAAGTCAAAAAAAAGATTAAAATTTTTAAAATTTGATCAAATAAAATTAAGCCTTTGTGCTCAGCAAAAATGCATTAGGTCCCAAATAACAGATTATAGATTGAAAAGTTATTTTGCAAGGCCTGAAAATAATGGAGAGGACTTATATGGGGAATAAACAATGGATTTTTGTATACCAACTCCTGTATATCAATTTATTAGAAAAATGGAAAATGCACTTCACAGAAGAAACACAGAAAGTTAACAAACATATTGTAGACTGCTCAAATTTGTTTATTAATTTAAAAATTAAAGAATTAAAGATGAATAAAGATGATACAATGGGATATCACTTTCCATCCTCTAAAAAGCTTAGTTACTGTAACTGTTGGTGAAGATGTAGAAATATAGGAATGTCCATACACTGCATGTGAGACAGAAAGCTGGTGTATCCATTCTGGAGATCACACTGTTTATTATTTGTGTGAGTAAGTAAAGCCTATAACCCAACAATGCCACTCCTGGAAGATTCTCAGAGGTTTCTAATGGAAACAAACGAGAGTATTCATGACAGCATTCTTGTGAGTATGGGGAATTAGAGTTAATCATGGTGTCCATCACTGTCGGAATTGATAAATAAGTGTAATTAATAAACTCCATAGTATTTAAGAGGAAGTCAGAAGCAATGGAATATATCTACACATAAAAACATGGAGAAAATTTAAAAGTTTAATGCTTATGGCAGATGTTATTTTCCTCCCTCACCCTCCAGGATACACAAAGGACCATGTGTCGGAAGCAGGGCTGCTAGCACTGTGCCATGCCTATGAGTTCTGAGGACCCACCCACTCTAAACCTGCTCACCGGGCAGGGCAAGTTTTGTTAAAGCTGTGTACACTGTGTCCAGCTGCTGTGTACACAGCCATTGCAGACACTGTGTACCCTCAACCAACCCCATGTAGTCCCCAATTGCCACAGTGTTTCAGGGGATCCAGCATTGGACTAGTGGCCCAGAAAAAATTTTGCTAACATCACCATCCTGCTTCCAAGTTTCCCAGTGGGCATGCCCCATCAGAACTGTCCTGCCCCATCAGAACCACAAAGAGCAAGCACAGATCATATCAGACAGAGTCAGTGCACATGACTGCACTGAAAGGAAAAGTGACTCAAACAAAAGAGCAAGGGATAAGCAACGTACATAGGCTACTCTCCTGAAGTGCCAGGTTCTGGTGAACATGGGACACTGCACTGCAGGGCACCTCTACTTCATAAAGTCACTATTTTAAGAGCAGAAGACCTAGATGACATCTTAACAACAGAAACACACAGAGAACGGCAGACAAAATGAGAAAACGGGGAAATTTATCCCAAATGAATGAATAGGACAAAGCCATGGCAAGAGATCTAAGCAAAACAGATAAAAGAAACATGCCTGGTAAGAATTTAAAATAGTTATCATAAGGATACTCACTGGGCTTGAGAAAAGAGTGGAAGACATGAGTGAAACCCTTAAACCAGAGATAAGTAATAACATAGCAGAGTTAAAAGGCTAAATAAATGAAATGAGAAATATGTTTTATGGATTGAACAGTAGGATGGAAGAAGAGGAAAGAATTGGTGCCCTAGAAGACAGAGCATGGAAAGTATTCAAGATGAACAAAAGAGAGAAAAAAGAATTGTGCAAAATAAGAACAGACTTAGGGAATTAGGGAAAACAGAATTAGGGAGTTTCCATCAAATGTAACAACATTTACATTATAGGCATCCTAGAAGAAGAAGAGAGGGAAAAGTGGGGACAGAAAATTTGTTTTAAGAAATAATAGCTGAAAAACTTTCCTAATCTGGGGAAGGAAACAGATGTCTAGATCCAGGAAACATGGAGAACTCACATTAAAATCAACAAAAGCAAATGCACACGAAGACATATTGTAAGTACATTTGCAGGATATAGTGATAAAAAAAATAATTAAAATAAAGACGAAAGAGGAGAGTAGCTTATTACAGAATATCCACAGGGTGAATAGGTTTTTTAATAGAAACTTTGCAAATCAGAAGAGAGAGCATAAAATATTTAAAGTTCTGAATGGGAAAGGTCTGCACTCAGTAATACTCTACCCAACAAGGCTATTCAGAATAGAAGAAGAGATAAAGCCTTTCCTAGACAAAGGCCAAAAGACTTTATGACCATTAAACCATCCCTCCACAATATTAAAAGGGGCTCTTTGAATGGAAAGGTGAAACCAAAAGTGACAGTATGAAGATAAGAAACATAAAAGTAGTAAAAATGAATATTTCTGTTAAAAAATCAGATTAGGAACTCACAAAATAAAAGTATATATATTAACATATACCTAAAATGTGGGGTGGAAAGGAGAAAGGAATGGGCTCAAATGTAAAAGACTACTGGGGTTCCTGTCTGGCTCAGTCAAAAGAGCATGTGATTCTTGATCTCAGGGTAATAGTGAGTTCAAGCCCCACATTTGGTGTAGAGATTATTTAAGTAAAACAAAACTTAAAAAAAAATAAAAAACATTAACCATCAATTTAATATAGGCTGCTATCTGCAGAAAAAGTTATGTGCAAACTTACTCATAACCATATATATCAAAAAAACTAAGAACTATGTAAAAATAAAGAAACTCAAATATATAACTAAAAAAAAATCAGCAAAACACAAGAAAGAAAAAGGGTCAAAGAAAATCTTCAGAAACAACCACAAAACAAATAACAAAAGAATAAGTACATATCTATCGATAATTACTTTGAATAGTCAAAGTATCAAGTATCAATAGCTACTTTGAAAAGCTTTTGAACTAAATGCTCCAATCCAAGATATAAGGGTGAAAGAATGGATGGGAAAAAAAAAAAAAAAGGACCCATTTTAGACCTACAGATATATGGAAGTACATCTATCATGCAAATGGATAGCAAAAGAAAGCCAGAGTTGCAATACTTATATTGGACAAAATGAATTTTAAAACAAAGACTATAAAAGGGGACAAAGGACACTATGTAACAATAAAGAAGAAAATTCAACAAGATATAACAATTTTTATAACAATTATAAATATTTATGTCCCCAACATGGGAGCACCAGAATACATAAAACAGTAACAACCATAAATTTACCAATCAATAACAATACAATAATAATAGAGACATTAATATCCCACTTGATGCACAGATGATCAAGTGGGATGTTAAACAGAAATTCACCAAGGAAATAGTGGCTTTGAATAACACACTGTACCAGATGGCTCTAACACCTATACATTCCAAATACTCCATCCTAAAACAGCAGAATACACATTCTTTTTAAGTGCACAAGGAAAATACTCCAGAATAGGCCATAAAACAAGTCTCAACAAATTCAAAGGATTGAAGACAGACCATGCCATGCATCTTTTCTGACCACATCCAGTAAAACTAGAAGTCAACCACAAGAAAAAATCTGGAAAGAGCACAAATATTTGGAGGGTAAATAGCATGCTATCAATGAGTGAGCTAACCAGGAAATAAAAGTAGAAATAAAGTAAATGGAAACAAATGAGAATGAAAGACAACGATCCAAAATCTTTTGAATGCAGCAAAAGCAGTTCTGAGAGGGATATCTATAGTAATACAGAGTAAACTCAAGAAGAAAGAAAGATCTCACATAAACAACCTAACATTATACCTAAAGGAGCTAAAAAAAAGAACAAAGTCTAAAACCAGAAGAAGGAAGGAAATAATAAAGATTAGGGAAGAAATAAATAATATAGAAATTTTTAAAAAGAAAAGAATAGATCAGTGAAACCAGGAGCTTGTTCTTTGAAAAATTAATAAAATTGATAAACTTCTAGCCATGCTTATCAAGAACAAAAGTGAAAGGACTCAAGTGAAATCACAAATAAGAGAAGAGAAATAACAATACAGAAATACAAGCAAATGTCAGAGAACATTATGAAAAAACATATACCAACAGATTTGACAACCTAGAATAAATGACTGAATTCCTAGAAAAATCTAAACTACCAAAATTGAAACAGGAAGAAATAGAAAGCTTGAACAGACTGATAGCCAGCAAAGAAATGGAGTCAGTAATCAAAAAACTCCCAACAAACTAAAGTCCAGGACCAGATGGTTTCACAGGTGAATTCTACCAAACATTTAAAGAACAGTTAAGAATCCCCTGAGTGGTTCTGTTGGTTAAACATCCAACTCTTGATTTAAGGTCAAGTCATGATCTCAGGGTTGTGAGATCAAGCCCTGCATCGGGCTCTGGGCTCTCAGCTTAGCACACAGTTTGCTTGAGATTCTCTCCTTCCCTCTCTGCCCTCTCACTGGCTGTGTTCTCTCTCCCTCAAAAAAATAAAAATAAAAAATAAAATCATAAATATATATATATATACACACACACACACACAAAGTGTTAAAACCTATTATCAAACTATTTTAAAAAACAAAAGAGGAAGGAAAACTTACAGATTCATTCTATGAGGCCAACATTACCTTGTTATTGAAATTGGATAAAGGCATCACTAAAAAAGAAAACTACAGGCCAATATCCCTGATAAACATAGATATAAAAATTCTCAATAAAATACTGGCAAACTGAATCCAACAATCCATTAAAGAAATCATTCACCCCAATCAAGTGGGATTTAGTCCTAGGTTGCAAGGGTGGTTCAATCTTCGCAAATCAATCCATGTGATATACCACATCAATAAGAGAAAGGAAAAGAACATGTGATTATTTCAGTAGAGAAAAAGCATTTAGCAACGTACAACATTCATTCATGATTAAAACCCTCAGCGGGGCACCTGGGTTACTCAGTGGGTTAGTCCTCTGCCTTTGGCCCGGGTCATGGTCCCAGGGTCCTGGGATCGAGCCCCACGTCTGGCTCTTTGCTCAGCAGGGAGCCTGCTACCCTTCCTCTCTCTCTGCCTGCCTCTCTGCCTGCTTGTGATCTCTGTCTGTCAAATGAATAAAATCTTAAAAAAAAAAAAAAAAAAAAAACCCTCAGCAAAGTGGTTTTAGAGAAAACATACCTCAACATAATAAGGGCCGTGTATGAAAAACACACAGCTAACATACACAATGGTGAAACATTGAGAGTTTCTCCCCAGGAGTGGAAACAAGACAGTGGTGAGAATGCCCATTCTCACCACTGTTATTCAACATAGTACTGGAAGTCCTGGCAACAGCAATAAGACAACAAAAAGAAATAAAAAGCATCAAAATTGGTATGGAAGAAATAAAACTTTCACTCTTTGTAGATAACATGATAACATATTTAGAAAACCCTAAAGACTCCACCCCAAAACCCTGCCAGAACTAATAAAGGAATTCAGTAAAGTTGCAGGATACAAAATCAATGGACAGAAATATGTTGCATTTCTGTACACCAATAGTGGAGCAGCAGAAAGAGGAAATAAGAAAATAATCCCATTTACAACGACACCAAAAATAAGATACCTAGGAATAAACTTAACCAAGTAAATTAAATACCTGTACTCTGAAAACAATAAAATATTGATGGAAGAAATTGAAGATGACACAAATGGAGAAATCCCATACTCATGGGTTGGAAGAACAAATATTGTTAAATTCTCCATATTACCCAAAGCTATTTACACATTTAATGCAATCCCTACCAAAATACCAACAAATTTTTCACAGAACTAGAAGAAACATTCCTAACATTCTTAAGAATCAAAAAAAGACCCCAGATAGCCAAAGTAATTTCAAAAAAGGAAAGCAAATTGCTGGAAGCATCACAATTCCAGACTTCAAACTATATTACAAAGATGTAGTAATCAAAACCATATGGTATTGGCACAAACATAGGCACATACACCGATAGAACAGAATAGAAAACCCAGAAATAAACCCATAACTATACAGACAATTAATCTTCAACAAAGCAGGAAAGAATATCAAAAGAAAAATGATAGTCTCTTCAACAAATGGTGTTGGAAAAACTAGACAGCCACAAGCAAGAGAAAGAAACTAGACTGCTTTCTTAGACCATACACAAAAATAAACTCAAAATGGATTAGAGACCTGAAACCATAAAAATTTTAGGCTGGAGCAACATTTTTCTAATTCTGTCCTATGAGGCAAAGGAAACAAAAGAAAAAAAAAAAAAAACTATTGGGACTACATTAAAAAAAAAGAAGAAGAAGAAGAAAAAGAAAAGATGCTTCTACGTAGCAAAAGAAATAATCAACAAAAATAAAAGGCAACTTATGGAATGGGAGAAAATATTTGCAAATGACATACCTGATAAAGGGTTAGTATCAATGGGTTATAAAGGGTTAGTATCAAAAATGTATAAAGAACTTATAAAACTCAAGATCCAAAAAACATAATGTAATTTAAATATGGGAAGAAGACATGAACAGATATTTCTCCAAAAAAAGAAAAAAAGATATCCAGATGGCCAAAAGACATATGAAGAGATGTTAATTATCACTTACCATCAGGGAAATGCAAATCAAAAGTACAATGAGATATCACCTTATACCTGTCACAATGGCTAAAATCAACAGCATAAGAAACAACAGGTGTTGGTGAGAATGTGGAGAAAAAGGAACCCCCTTGCACTGTTTGTGGGAATGCAAACTGGTGTAGCCACTGTGGAAAACAATATGGAGTTTCTTCAAAAAGTTAAAAATAGAACTTCCCTATGATCCAGCAATTGCACTACTGGGTATTTATTCCAAGAATACAAGAACATTATTCAAGGGGATATATGCACCCCTATGTTTAGAGCAGCATTATTTACAGTAGTCAAGATATGGAAGCCCTCCCTCACCCATCAATAGATGAATGGATAAAAAACAGGTGGTATAGAAATAATAGAATATTACTCGGCCATAAAAAAGAATGAAATCTCAGGGTGCCTGGGTGATTCAGTCAGTTAAACAACTACCTTTGGCTTAGGTCATGATCCCAGGGTCATGGGATCAAGTCCTGAGTATGGCTCCATGCTCAGTAGGAAGCCTGCTTCTCCCTCTGCCATTCCCCTTAGTTGTGCTCTCTCTGACAAATAAATAAATAAAACCTTTTTAAAAAAGAGAATGAAAAATTAACAAAAAAAGAAACAACAAATGTTGGTGAGGATGTAGTGAAAGAGGAACACTCTTACACTGTTGGAAGTGTCTATGAACTAGTGACTACCATGACCTTGTGGCAAAGAAATAGTTTGGATAGATCAGTATTTACCTTCTTCTAATTCATATTACTAAAATTCTGTCCAGTTACACATACTTAGTGCTATCAACCTCATGTTTTACTTCATTTGTGTCAATGGGTTTTGAGTTTTATCTTTTCTTCTATTTCCTTATCTAGTAATAGACTTTTTCATTTAATTTAGTTTTCATTTTATCTTTCTGTGTTTAAGTCACTCAGAATCAACTCAGTTATTGTGAGATTTATTTTTTTATTTATTTATGTCAAGTTGGAGACGTGAAGAAGACTCAGCAAAGGGAATTTGTTACTTAAGCAACTGGATTATTTCCTTATGCTCCCTTTCCTTCTAACAATTTCCTACAAATCAACATAAAGAAATCGATTCCAACTGCACCCTCCTTTTCAAAAACAAAACAAAACAAAAAACCAACCCATTAGGAAAGATTTTTCTAGTGAAACTCTATTTAGTCCACATATTTGTAACTTTTCTTTTCTTTTCTTTTTTTTTTCCTCAGGTCTATCTTACATGTATCAATGGAGTATTTATCCTTAAACATAAATGTGAGTCTTCACACATTCATGAACCTTTGAAGCCTCTTCACTGCTCAGATGCCAAAGACCAAGTATTTTGATGTTCATTGATATAACTCATCTAATCTTTGTCTCGTCTCAACCCCAGAACAGGTCTCAAATGAAGAATTATTAGAAAAGGAAAAATTATCACATGTTCCCTAATGATATTTATCCTATTTTAACTTTCCTGCTTCTCTAATAATTGAATGCCTACACATGCTTGAAACTGCATGTTTCTACCACTTCTTAGAATCTTTTTCTTACTGGAAGGTCATAATTTCTTATTCTGTGTGGGTATCAGCATTTTATTTATAATGCTTTCCTGAACTAAGGTACATTTGCCTTGTTTCTGGTGTTACACATATGAATATATTTGTCTTCATTTCTGGATGACAATCACTCTAAAAAGGTAGGAATTAACATTTTTATAATTTCTGAATAACCCCTCTCCCCATACCTAGCTCTTAATCTGCTTTCTTACATACCACAAATGTTCAATAAGCAGACTTTGATTTTAAATGACAAAAGTTTAAATAATTTTATATTATTCTGAGAATAATTAGATTCTAAATTCTTATCAGTCATAGTCATTGAGTCATATATTGTTATTGAGTCAACCAGAGCTGCTTTTGACTAGGGGAGGAGAAAATAGTTAAGAACGTCTAGTAAATTAAGAAGATATTGAGCCTGGTGATGGGTATTAAGGAGGGCACAGATGGCATGGAGCACTGGGTGTTATACTCAAACAATGCATCATGGGACGCTACGTCAAAAACTAATGATGTACTGTATGGTCACTAACATGACACAAAAGAAAAGAAAAGAAAAGAAAAGAAAAGAAAAGAAAAAAAAAGAAAAGAAAAGAAAAGAAAAGAAAAGAAAAAAAAAAAAAAAAAGAAAAGAAAAGAAAAGAAAAGAAAAGAAAAAAGAAAAGAAAAGAAAAGAAGAGAAAAGAAAATTGCCATGGTTGGGGCAAGGAAGACATTGTGTATGCGTGTGTATTGTCTTCACCAGAGGAAATGGCTACACCATAGAAATGTTAGTACATCAGAACCAACCACCCCTCAGCTGGCATCAGTCATTTCTTTTAATGGATGGCAGAATATTCACCACATCCCTCCTTCCTTACTGAACATACCTATTATATGAAGTAGCTTACAATAACAGTAAAGTCACATATGCGTTGTACCTGGGTATGATTCTTATTGCACAAATTTCATTGCGCAGGAAATATCAAATTTATTTTTTACTTTAAATCCAATCTAGGGGCACCTGGGTGGCCCAGTGGGTTAAGCTTCTGCCTTTAGCTTAAGTCATGGTCTCAGTGTCCTGGTATTGAGCCCCGCATCAGGCTCTTTGCTTAGCAGAGAGCCTGCTTTCCCTTCTCTCTCTGCCTGCCTCTCTGCCTACTTGTGACCTCTCTCTCTCTCTTTCTGTCAAATACATAAATAAATACATAAATAAAATCTTTAAAAAAATAAAAAAATAAAAATAAATCCAATCTACTTGACTCCAAGCTTTCAGCTTCCATAATTATGGGGAAGGGAAGCTTGGAGTCAAGTTGATTTCCCAATCCATTACCCATGCAGGCCGTCCTTACTCCTCCTCTTCAACTGTCTTTATTCTTTTTCACTTCTTTCTCCACATAGTGGGCCAAAGGACACTTTTCCCTCCTTCTACTGTTTTTAGAAGGCTTAATATATTTCTCTCTGAAATTTGGCCAGAGATGACAGATTTGTGGCTTGCTGGCCAGGTTAGTTTATTACTAGTATTTCAAAGCGATGAAAAACTTTAAATTAATTGCCCAGGTAAAAATGGATACTCCTAGAAAACTGACAGATCTGGCAAACCAGGGTATGCAGTTCCTCCTGATAACACTAGCTGGAGTAGAATACTACTCTTCCCTTCAGATGAGCCCTGCAGGTCAGGACAACTAGCATCTCTCAGGACATGAACCTGATGGTCCTTGACACTTAACTGTATTTGCACTGTTGTTTTCTCATATAAGAGAAATATTTCCCTACAGCTATGTCACTGTTGATCAAGAAGGCTTTAACATTCCCCTCAGATTGATTAAATTTCATACAGGCTTCTTCCTGGCTATAGGTCTCTGACCTCAATTATTTTTTTTTCTTTTTTGAGCCTATTTAGAAAACTTACAATTGTGCATTCTTTCTCTGCTCCTTTGGGATGTTTGAGATGTAAATCTTCTTCTCTTAAGTTCTTGTCCATTTTAATAATCCAGAAAGTCTTTCTTAAGGATATGGGGGCCATCCCTTTGAAATGTAATCATCAAAGGAATTAGCACCCTTATATCCCAATCTCTATGGGATGGCAGGAGCCTCAGTTCGATAGCTGACAACACACAAATGGCTGAACCACATAGACCAGCCCTTTTTTTTTTTTTTTTTTTTTTTTTTTTTTTTTTTTTTTTGCATTAGCTTGTCCCTGCATTTAAAAATCATGCATCCTTATATTTCAGCAAAGTTGACTTTAATTTCTTTTTCCTGTGGCAAGGGTCTTGACCCTTAGAGTTACAACCTTAAAGTTTTCCTTGCCTTTTGACTCTGGAGCAATTTTTCATTGACACTATCAAAAGAAGAGAAGAAAAATGAACCAAAATTCTAAGTATGCTTTTAGAAAATGGAAGAAACGTATTCCTTAGTGAAAATAAAAACTATTTCTGCATAGATAAATATTGAACCAAATTGAGCCTATGTGGACAAAATTAAACCAGTCTGTTTTGTTCATTTAGGTGCCTGCCTGGCTCTGTTGGTGTCTGAATGTGTGACCTTTGGTTTGGACTTTCACAGAAAGCAGAAAGAGAGGTTATTTTCAAGCACCTTCTGCTTTAGGCCCTGCAAAGCCCCTGAGGCAAAGAAATACAAGGGCCTAGTCAGAACTGATAGAAAAATGTAGAGCACAAAACATAGTGAACTCTCATTCTTTCTGATTTTTCCTTAGCAGAGAAAGTAAAACGTAAATGAATTTTCTAGTAAATTATCCTGCCACATAGTATTAGTGAAGCACAGTGTTTTCTGCACATCTTCCTTGAATTGTGTCTGTTTGTGAATAATTTACCAAGAGGGATTCATTAGTAGTTTTCTTCCTGTTTTGTAGTTTTTAATAAAGATAGGGCATTTTGATTTTTATTTTGATCTGTTGGATTTAAATTACAATATGGATGCTTTAGCATGTGAAAATCAATTTGAAATACATTTAAATGTAGTGAGATTCTTGGATGAAAGGGACTAGATAAATACTGATTCTTTCCAAGACCAATAGGCACTTGAGTATCTGCTGTGATTTTTAAAATGCCTCCTGTCCTCCTCATTAATCTCTCTGGAATTCTGCATGCTCTTCTCCACTAATCTGTTTTGTAGTGTCATCTTAATTTACATTTGCTATTGCTAAAGGTGTTCTCTAGGAAGGAGTGATAAATCACACATATATTCTTTAATTTATCATCCTCATTATTCAACACGAGTTTACTCACTCGATTTCTGACAGATGGAATTTGTTCTAATGCTTCTAATTCAAAACTGGCCAAATAGGCCACAGCATAATAACTGCATCGTTTCTGTGAAACCCACATCAGGCATATGTCTGATCCTTGTTTCTCCAAAGGGAAGAGTCTTTTATGGTATGTGTCATCCTTATTTATAGAAGAGCTTCTTGGGAGGTCATGACACAATGGATAATCTCTTCTTCATCACTGAGGGATGTTTTGAAACCTAAGCCATCCTTCCACACACTGTGATTCTTAAAGATGCATGCTTAAAAGGCAGTGCATCATAATTCTGGGAGACCTGCAAAGATCAGGCAACCCATCTTGTCTAACTTCAACCTTTCATTATTACTAGGTACTTAAGCATTCTAACTCTTTCATTAGGCATATAAGCTGAGATTCAGGTAAATATATAATGTGCTGCATAGAAGAACTCGGCTTTAAGTTGAGATCCCTTTGTTTTGTATTGTACAGAATTTAATTCCAAGAAGTAAATTCAACTCAGTAAAGCCACATCATCTGAAAAGCCTGTATCTCCTCTAATCAACTGAAGATAAATGCATTTGCCAATGTAAATGTTGGTATATGTTCCTTTTTCTTTAGTGTTTAATCTTAAGCAGCAAACTAGATATAATTTTGTATTGTTGCATAAGATGTATTATGGGGAGTTCATTATATTTCAATTTTCTTTATCATTTATGTTAAACTCTAATTAGAGAAAACAAAATTATTTTCAGCACTTTTAGCCTTTAGGTACAGTGGATAATAAAAAATGTTCTTTTTCTAAATTCCTTTAATTTAATCATCCAATACTATATATGGGCATGACTATTTAAATACATAAGCATTTAAAAAATTGTACTATTTAAATTCTAAAACTATTTCAAGAAGGACTATTCATAGATAGTCCATCTACAAATACTACAAAGAGTAC
Organism: Mustela putorius furo; assembly: GCF_011764305.1. Taxonomy (NCBI): domain Eukaryota; kingdom Metazoa; phylum Chordata; class Mammalia; order Carnivora; family Mustelidae; genus Mustela; species Mustela putorius. Next base: position 6,263,807 of record NW_025421305.1, read on the forward strand.
ATAAAAATATTTTAAAAGGGCATGAATGTAAGTATCTGATAAACTTATCTATTTGGATGCTTTTTGGAACAGACTTATTTGTGTCAAAATTCAAATGGTGACAAGGGAGAATTCTTAGTCTTCCAGAATTCAAGGCTTCCCAAATAAGAGCTACAAGAAATAGGAGATGTAAAGATTGAGAAGATAGAAGGAGAGGATTTTTGCTGATAACTTTAAATTCAGTGCTCTCCAACTAGCAGAAGAGCATGTTACCAAATCCCAAGTTCAACTGCCCGTCACTCAAAAGGCCAATATTTAAGAGACGACTGTTGATCAGAAAGGAAGATGGGCTTCTGAATAAAGCCAATCTTTGTCCAAAAGCCAGCTCTGAGGTTCTGCCTAGCCAAGAAGGTTTTAAAGGAACTGTTGTGGGGGCGGGGGTCGTCGATCAGTGAGGAGGTGCAGTGACCTGAAACACTTCCAGATTCTGTGTAGATTTAATGGTGTCTATTTACAGCTTTCAGTCCTTGAAAGGATTGTGCAAGAGATCTAATTCCTCTTCTGTGATATGTGAGGGCTTTCTATTCTCTTAAAAAGGAATGCAAGGTTTATAGATACACAAGGAAAGTAAGGAAATCAATCAAATAAACTTAAGAGCACCTATTAAAGATCACCATGATGGTTATGAAGATCAAGGGGGCCTTAACTCCCCACTGTCAATTTTACCATTCTGTATCTATTAAAGATGAAGATCCATCTTCTGTAGCTTCTTTGTGATGATATAGGGCATAGTCAGTACATTGGTATGGAATATGTTAATGTGGATGTGAAGCATTCTTTATGCACAGCCAATGGGAGTTGCTTGCAGTTTTTTTACACGTTGTAATGAGTTTAATTCCTATGTATACACATAGCATCAGTAACGTAAGGGTGTCCTAATTTTAGAATGCCTTATAACGTGGACCTGAGTCCTGAGGGTATCTGGAAGAAGAAGTTTGTGAACCAAGCCTATCCTTCCTGGAATAGGGGGTGTGTGTGGCCATTGAGGGTTTGCTGCAGCCATGTGCCTTGCTGTCTGATTTTATCAACATTGGTTTCCACCTCTGATGAGGTACTGATGATAGATGTACAGCAAGGCAAATTAACAACACAAACACCCCCTTGCTTGCTAGGATATAGTCTCAGGCCATACGGTTATCCAGGATGACTTTAACATGGGAACCTAATTATTTTTCTAAGGTAGCCAAATATTTGGCAGTTTCATTAACCCCAATGGTTAGAGTTTGAGACAAACCGAGAAGCACATATTGGTGGGCAGCATGGCCCACCATGGAAAAAAAACATTCATTCCCATCAAGGACATTGCCTAGGAGGTCACAGGTCAGTCTGGGAAATAATTTTAGGGAGGCCAGTTGAATGTTTGGCTGTGTTAGTAGGACGGAGGGAGAAGGAGATCGCCAGGATGACCAGAAGACACTGTTTTGGGGAAAAGATTTTATTATAAGTCTGTGGCCCAGATAATTTGCAAATAAAGACAAACCCAGTTTAACCACAAAGACAAAAGGTGGAGTCCTCCTCAGATCTTCATGAGAATCAGTTCACCAACAGAGCAGTTCATTCCATCCAATCTCTCTGCCCATCTGAACCTGGCTATGGATATTGTCCATAGCTGGAAGGAAAGAGACTGCCATTTACACATAGGGAGTTGCTCCCTTTTGAGAGGTGGTTTCATATGATATCTAATCGGGGAATACATGTCTGTTTTCCCTCCTTTGAAGAAAACCTCCTTTAGTACAGTATTTGGAGGAACTGTGATACATCAGGATGCCTCATGATCATTTTGAGAGAATCTAGCTATTCTAACCAAATGCATTGTTGTCTGGCCTTTACTGATTAGAAACTGATTGCCTTTAGGGATTTCTGAGGTGTTAAAAATGGGGTGGACCATGTATCTATTGGATGACCAATCAGGCAATTAGCAAGCCCATGAAATTTTAGTCAAATTCTGAATTACCCGTACTAGCACATTGTTTTTCCAACCTTGGGAGAAGACATGGTTAATATAGACCACAAAATGAACATAGCTGTCATGAATTTCGTTTCCTAAAGAGGTGTTTTAAATCCTGAATAAGATAGCTTTCCCAGTGTGTATGTGGGGGGGTGGGGTTGGGAAATCAGTGGCTTCTTTGTCATCAGTAAATGGAGCCCTCTTCACTCTGGTATAGTGTATCCATACTTTATGCCTACAAGTTTTAAAGAGGTATGAGGGGTTAGTAAGGCGTCATAAGGCCCCACCCATTTCTTAGCCACCTCTTGATTAGGTCTTTGATTTTTCTAGGGCTTTAATAGTACTCTATCTCCAGGCTAAAATGTTGTTGTGATTCATCTGAAGAATACGTAGATGTGGAGAGGGCAAATTTGTGCAAAATAGTTAATATTTGATTCAAATGTTGTAAGAAATGTTTAATCCTATTTTCATTTTCTAAGTCTAAAAGTCCAAGGCCTGCAAGGGTCTTGCATATATAATCTGAAAAGGGCTTAATTTTAGCCCACTTTTGTAGACAACCCAAATGCAGAGCAGGAAGATAGGTACAAACTTATCCCATTTCAGATTAGTTTCTTGATAGATTTTAACCAAAGTCTTTTTCATCGTATGACTCATGTTTTCCCATTTTCCTGTTGATTGAGGTCTCCATGAAGCATGTAATTTCCATGTGATCTGTAAAGCAGCACTTACTTTCTGTACAACATCACATAGAAAGGCAGATTCATTATCACTCTGAATAGTGTTGGCTAAACAAAACCTAGGAATAACTTCCTTTAGCAAGAATCTTAACATAGCTGAAGCTTTTTCTGTTTGGGTGGGGAAAACTTTAACCCCTCCAAAAAAGATACGTACAAATACTAGTAAATACTTAGGACTCCCAGTAGTCGTAGGCATTTGGGTAAAGTTTATCTGCCGGTCCTCAATAAGACATTCCAATTTATAATGTATCCTTTGGCCTGGTGGGTATCTTTCATTGTTTGGATTATTATTTGCACATATAGGGCATCTCTGGGTGACTGTAGGACCATTTTCTGTAGATAGGGCCCCATCAAATGAGGCCTAATAAAATCCAATAATGCATTCCTCCAGGAGTATTATCCTTCATGCAGATGCTTTAAGACTAGATATGCTATTCAGGTAATAGGTAATACTACCTATTCAGATAATAGCATTATCCCATGATAATTCATCTTTAGTGAAGTAGTGGGATCTGCTGGAGTAAAGCCCCATTTTCTTATGCTCACTCTTTATCTCATTACCTATACTGGAGTTTAAAGGCAGAGAGATCCACTTGAAGAGTCAGGGCTGAAATGAAATGTGAATGTTTGGCAACATTTCTGGCTGTTTCATTTGCCAACTGGTTACCTCTTATTGAGAATTCCCCTCTTGTGCCCTGGGCAATGCATAATTGCTACTTCACCAGGAAGATAGCTTCTAATAATTGCAGGATTTCTTGCAAATTTTTAATATTATTGTTGTGAGAGGTCAGTAATCCCCTTTCCAAATTGCTCCATGTGCATGAGTTATCAAAAAGCATATTTGAGTCTGCATATATATTCACCTTTTCCCCTTGTGAGAACTCAGGGGCCTGTGTGAGAACAATCATTTCTGCCTTTTGTGAGGAGGAGTCTGGAGAAAGAGCATGTGCTTTTATTGCCTGAACCAATGTGACCACCACATATCTGGATCACTGCTTGCCATTGTCCTCTTAGATACTACCATCCATAAATAATCCACACTCTGGTGCAGGTCGTGGTTGGTTGAGGAGGTCTGGCTGGTTAGAATATACTGCATCAATTATCTTAACATATTCATGCCACTTGAAGTGTTGTTTAAGTTATCAGGCAGCAGGGTTGTCAGATTCAATGCTGCTGTTGTCTGTAAAGTCACAGCTCGTTCTTTCTGCCATTAGCCAATATCCCCCCTCTGTTCTAAATGGGTTAATACTTGATGAGGCACATACACCATCATGTCTTGCCCAAGTGTTAACTTTTTTGCTTTTAATAGTATGTCATAGGCAATTGCAACAGCTATCAAACAGGGGAGCTATCCTTTGGCTATGGGTTCTAATTTCTGAGAGAAATAGGCCACCAGTTGTTGAGTATCCTCAAACATTTGTATTAGGATGACGTTGCTTTTCATATGTATAGCTTAAAGAGCTTTCTAGGGTTTGGTAATCCTAGAACTAGGGCAGTTGCTAATTTGTCCCTCATGGCCTCAAATGACAATTAATATTCTTTTTTTTTTTAAAGATTTTATTTATTTATTTGACAGACAGAGATCACAAGTAGGCAGAAAGAGAGGGGAGGAAGCAGGCTCTCCACTGAGCAGAGAGCCCGATGCGGGGCTCGATGCCAGGACTCTGGGATCATGACCTGAGCTGAAGGCAGAGGCTTTAACCCACTGAGCCACCCAGATGCCCCGACAATTAATATTCCATAGTCTAATTCAAAGGCTGTGAATCCAATTCTCTTAAGGCTTCATATAAAGGGTTGAATATCAAACTATAATTTGGAATCCAGATCTGACAAAAAACAGCCTTTCTCTAAATCTTAGGGTTGTCATTGTTTTCTGAGGGTTTTTAGAGATGTAACTGCTTATTTTCTATCAACGAGGATGCATTATCCCTAACATGGCCAAAAGCCAAGACAATCTCCTATTGACAAATTTGGCCCACATGAGGTGATATTTTATACCCACAATCTGCCAAATGACTTAAAATCACAATAGTATTATCTAGACAAAGTTCATAAGTGGGACTAGAAATGAAGAAATCATCTCATATTATAACGAAACCCCATCAGTTAATTCTACCATTCTCAGATCCTTTGCCACGAGTTCACCCAAACTCATGGGGGATTTTTAAATCCTTGTGGTAACAACACCCAATAGTTTTGGGAGGTGATTCTGGTTTCTGGGTCCTACCATTCAAAGATAAACAACGATTGGGTCTTTGATACTATAGGAATGCAGAAAAAGACATCCTTTTAGATCTAACACAGGGAACCATTCATAATCATCAGTTAGCAGCAGGTATATATCTTATACAATCTCATTAATGGCCCACAAATCTTATATAAAATGGTACTCATGAGTATGTTTTTGTTTTTGTTTTGTTTTGTTTTTGGCACGATTGTAGTATCATGGCCAGCAACAAGGTCAAATAAAGCCATCTTTCAAGAATTTCTACAAGACTGGCTTTATACCTTCCAGGGCTTTCGTTAAAGGATACTGCCTTTTGGGGCGCCTGCATGGCTCAGTGGGTTAAAGCCTCTGCCTTCGGCTCAGGTCATTGAACTCAGGGTCCTGGGATCAAGCCCCGCATCGGGCTCTCTGCTCAGCAGGGAGCCTGCTTCCTCCTCTCTCTCTCTCTCTGTCTGCCTCTCTGCCTACTTGTGATCTCTGTCAAATAAATAAATAAAATCTTAAAAAAAAAAAAAAGGATACTGCCTTTTGCTAGGGATGACAACCTCTTCTTTCAGTTCTATTTATGTCGGTGTCACATGTTTTGCCCTCCATGACACTCCACTGCCCAAACCACTTTACTCACTTGCTTATTGATTTCAGGAGGGCATGGCTCTCCTTCTGGTATCTTAACCTGAGTAAGAACAGCTTATAACTGAAGCATCTTACCTGGATGGACCTGCCTTTGTAGGTGCAGCTTCTTTGAAGAGAAAGTTATCTGAGTATTTAGTTTACAAAGCAAGTCTTGTCCAAGCAGTGGGACAGGGCATTCTGGCATAGAAGGAAAACTATGACTCAAAGAAAAATCACCATTCCAGTAGCTGTAGGAAAGGTCATTGTTTTGTTTGACCTGAGACACCCAACTACAGAGACTGTCTTCTGGGCATTTTGTGTCAATTTAGTATTCAAGACACTATGTGTGGCCCTTGTCTCCACTAAGAAGTCCATCAACTGATTCCCCTGACATTTGTAGCTGGAGCTCTTAGAGGGAAATGGTCATTGGATCAGCAAGATTGTAAGGAGCTTCTTCACTTACCATCTTCCTCTCTTTCTGTCATTTCTTTATGCCTTGTCTTTCCTTCCTGTATTTGTTTTCCTTTCATATTCAGGCAGTTCCCTTTCTAATTCCCTCCTTTTTTGCAGTGGTGGTACTCGTTCTTACCAATATCTCCTTTCTTATTTCCTAGATCTCAGTTACTTTTCTTTTTCCCATCCCTGCCTTACACAATTTCCACAAAGACTATGGCCTGTTGAGCCCTTCTCCTTCATGTGCAATAAATACTTCATAGGCTATATTAATGAGCTATTATGGTTTCATTCCTACCACCCCTCTCTCCTTTTGGAGCTTTCTCCTTATATCAGGTACACTCTGCCCTACGAATGTCATGTTTACCATGTGGACATTTCCCGGAGCCTCTGGGTCTGAATCTACACATTTCCAATAAGCTCAATAAATCCTTTATAATCAGGCTGGAGTTTTAGTTGCATCTTATCTCAATTCTTGACTCTTATTCAAACTGCAGTGTTTTGGCACCCTTTACTTAAACCTGGCATTGGGCTTTCACATTTGCTTTAGCCAATACTAGCCATCTTTCATCTGTGGTTAACATGATATTCAATAAAGACTGTATATCCACCCAGGCAGACCCAGTGGGTTGTAAAAATGTCAGAAGAGTTCCACCATCATTTGGGAGTCTCTCAAGGAGGTTGGCATTTTTTTAATTCATTAAGTCTGAAGTTGAAAAAGGAATATATATCCAAAAATATCTGGGATGCTGACCTTGAGCATCAATGCCCTAAACTGGGTTTTGCCTTAAGGATATTGCCTAGCCATCACAGTGGGTGCTACCCGTCCAGACTGAGTGTCCTGTCAGGTCTTAGGGAGAAACCTAATCCTATGTTCTAGGATTTCTTCACTCCATCCCATAGGAAACCCCAAAAAGAGGATGAAGTAGAGCTAAGAGCTCTGGCAGAGGATATGATAAACATATATTTGCCATACATTCTCCTTCTTTCATTTGTATCATCAGGAAAATTTGGGGGGTTTTCTCCTTGTCTCTGCACCATTAACTTACACTGTGTTCCTGGACAGGATCTTCATTATGTAAAGATATGAAGGCCTGAACATGGGCTATCTCATCCTCCTTTTCTGCCCTTTGACAAAACCATTTTAATTGTAAAATGGTGTTTAAAGATCCATTTAGGGGCCACCTCTCATCTGATTCTAAATAGTACATCAGTCAGGGAGTATTACAATAGAATATCACCTTTTCCTTAGTCATGGATTCCTGACTATATTCTTTCCATTGATTCAGAATCCAACCCCATACGCTGGTCAACAGGATAAAGATAGAACCTCCCATTACCCAACGATGAAAAACATCGACACACATACACACACTAAAGACAGATCTGCCCCAAATCCTAAAGGAATTGACTATTATTCAAGTGTTCTTAGTTTCTTCCAAATGTTGAGCCTCTTCCAAAATGGAAATCACAGACAACAAAAGCAAAACTACCTACACTTCACAAAAGAGAAACTATGTTGGTATGCACTTTCAACAAACTTACCCAGGCTGGAAGCTTGTCTGCTTGCCTCAAATGCTCTTTTCCTTTCCATTCAATTCAAAAAGCAAATATTGGTCATCAACAGGGAATTTCCTCAAGAAAAAAGGAGCCTGGGCAGCTGCAGGGACGGATTCCTCAGATACCCTCCCATTCCAACTAGCCCTGTGCAGCTAACATCCTGTGGTCATCCAAGTTACTAACCCAGGAAATGAACAGCCCAGGAGTCCTGTCCCAGACAACTGCTCTGGCTTCCCAGGGGAACTGGATGCTACAGGGGCATGGGCTCCTGGCTGACTTGTCAAATAATCTGTTACCAAATCCCAAATTTGGCTGCCCATTGCTCAAAAAGCCAATACTCAAGAGATGACTGTTGATTGGAAAGGAATATGAACTTTATTCAGGAGGTTGGCCACCTGCAGAGAATGCACACTCTAGTCCAAAAAGCCAGTTCTGTGGTTTCTGCTTAGCCAAAAGGGCTTTAAAGGAATGGGGGTCATTGATCAGTGAGGGGGCGCGGTGGCCTGAAACATCTCCTGATTCCATGTAGATTCAGTGGTACTTATTTACAGCTCTACGTGCTTGAAAAGGATGTGCAACAGGTCTGATTCCTGTTCTGTGATGGGCCAGAGCTTTCTGTTCTCCCCCTAGAAAGGAAAGTGAGATTTTCAGAAACACAAGGAGAGTTAGGAAATCAATCACATGAACTTAAGAACACTTATTAAAAATCACCATGCTAGTCATGAAGATCAAAGCACCCTCGGGCAATGCAAAACATTTATTAAAAACCTGATGCTCATATTTTGCCATATGTTCTTATAATTAAATATATCAGATATAATTTAGTAATGTAATTTTATGTTATTTAAGCTAAACAAATGAATTTTGATATACAAAGACATTTAATAACTATGTATTATTCATACTATATTTTCCCTTTGTTTTCCTCTTCTTTCTCAATTTTCCCCCCAAAAAGAGGGACTAAATTATGTGGAAGGACTACAATTGACAACAACAACAAATACACTACCACACTTTTTTTTTTTATAAACATATAATATATTTTTATCCCCAGGGGTACAGGTCTGTGAATCGCCAGGTTTACACACTTCACAGCACTCACCAAAGCACATACCCTCCCCAATGTCCATAACCCCACCCCCCTCTACTTACTTTTCTTTTTTATTTATTTATTTGTCAGAGATCACAAGTAGGCAGAGAGGCGGGCAGAGAGAGGGAACAGGAAGCAGGCTCCCTGCCGAGCAGAGAGCCTGACACGGAACTCGATTCCAGGACCCTGAGATCACGACCTGAGCCCAAGGCAGAGGCTTAACTCACTGAGCCACCCAGGTGCCCCACACTATCATACTTTAATTTTCATGATTTCAAATAATCACAGATGGCAAGTTATCAAAAAGCAAATCTAATCAAATAAAACCTTCGACCCACTAAGGCCAAAATAATACATGAGTAAAAGATAACCAGAAATATATGTGTTTTACAAGATGCAATGGTTTTTGCATGTTAAAATGAACAATAAAATTATGTGGGCAAGCAGAAGTACAGCCAAGTAGAAAACATGTGATTGAAGGAAATGACTAGTTATATTAAAGCTCTCATGATCTTTTAAAAAAAATATCCCATGCTGAAAAAAATTATGATTTTGCATAGTCATAAGAATAAGGCTACATCTCTGTTTACAATTAATGTAAGTATCCTCTACCTCCTCTTCCTGCTTCACACAGTTACCCATATTCAAACTGTTCTGAAAGCTTGGGAGTTCTTAATTCTTTTTTTGCATTGATTTTTAGTTTGAGTTTAATCAAAGAGATAATCCTTCTTTAAGAGGAAGTATGATGGACATCTAGGTTCTTTCCATAGTTTGGCTATTGTGGACATTGCTGCTATAAACATTCGGGTGCATGTGTCTTCTGAGGTAAAGAAATGCTCATTCTCACATCTCTTGAATATTTATGCAAACTAGCTTTTTTAATGTGGTAGTCAAAGCACCAGATACATTGTAAAGAAATATTTGGATATGAGATGTTAAATCATGAAAAATTTTGTTTAACGTTTTGATCTTAAGACTAATCTATTCATAGTGTAATTTTTTTTTTCAAATACTCTCAGATATACAAAAATCTAATGAGAATTACTTGAATGTATGGTATTTTAAAATAAGTATGTTTCAAAGTATTTGGTTACATTAACTGTAATAATGAAATCTCCTGAATTAAACTTAACAGGTAAGTTTCAAACTCTGTGATAATTTGTCACAATTTCCTACTGGTAAAAGTGAGTCCATTATAATTAGTCATATGTTAATTAAGTCAAATCAGTACATAGTTACTCTCAGCAACAATCACATGTTAGTAATTAGTAAAATCTTTTCAAAATTGTATTTCTCATCCCTACCCAATTCTTCCTGCTAAATGGTTTGAGAATTTTTGGTGTTCCTTTCATTTTTATTCCTGCTTAAAAAGTACAAAGATTTAATTTATATAACTTTTCACTATGTATTAAAATATACTAAACTTATGTCTTGGGAAAATAAATTAGTTTTTAGATATTTTGAAGCAATTATGTCAGCGCAAGTTATAAGAAACAAATTATGTTGGCACAACAAAGAAATAATTATTTAACATCAGGGAAATACAAATCAAAACCACAATGAGATATCACCTCACACCAGTCAGAATGGCTAAAATCAACAAGTCAGGAAATGACAGATGCTGGCGAGGATGCGGAGAAAGGGGAACCCTCCTACACTGTTGGTGGGAATGCAAGCTGGTGCAGCCACTCTGGAAAACAGCATGGAGGTTCCTCAAAATGTTGAAAATAGAACTGCCCTATGACCCAGCAATTGCACTATTGGGTATTTACCCTAAAGATACAAACGTAGTGATCCAAAGGGGCACGTGCACCCGAATGTTTATAGCAGCAATGTCCACAATAGCCAAACTATGGAAAGAACCTAGATGTCCATCAACAGATGTATGGATCAAGAAGATGTGGTATATATACACAATGGAATACTATGCAGCCATCAAAAGAAATGAAATCTTGCCATTTGCGACAACATGGATGGAACTAGAGCGTATCATGCTTAGCGAAATAAGTCAAGCAGAGAAAGACAACTATCATATGATCTCCCTGATATGAGGAAGTGGTGATGCAACATGGGGGCTTAAATGGGTAGGAGAAGAATAAATGAAAGAAGATGGGATTGGGAGGGAGACAAACCATAAGTGACTCTTAATCTCACAAAACAAACGGAGGGTTGCTGGGGGGGAGGTTGGGAGAAGGGGGTGGGATTATGGACATTGGGGAGGGTATGTGCTTGGGTGAGTGCTGTGAAGTGTGTAAACCTGGTGATTCACAGACCTGTACCCCTGGGGATAAAAATATATGTTTATAAAAAATAAAAAATTATAAAATGAAAAAAAAAATGTCATCAGAGACCATGTTGTGCCTCCATGGTAAGACCTAGATAATTGGGTTCAATTTATTGTCCTAACCCTTCGTATTTAAATCCATAAGATGTTCATTCTTGAAAAACCAAAGTTCAAATGATTTAAAAAGGTTTACATTTGAAGGAATTTCAAGATTATTAAACTGATATCTCTGATGTCAGTGTGCATTCAGTGTCAAAACCACTGCCAACATTCTGTGTGAAAAGCAACAACACACCTTCACGATTTTATGTTACCCACTGTGTCACCAGTGGCCTGTGAAACAATAAATTTTATCTCCAAAGATGTCTTCAAATCTTATTGCTTAAAACACTAGTATATGTTGTTAATTTTTGGCTTGTTTTTGTTAACTTTAGTAAGTTCTGGTATAAACAATTACTCTGCTCTCTTGTTAGGAGCTGTTTTTATACCTGACTTGGAGAAAGTCATTTGTCCCAGGTACTTTGACATTCTGATTCCTGGGGCAAACTTTAATAGACATTTCAAGCAAGGCTTGATTATAAAACAATCTACAACCCATTAGTCGTAGCTATATTAAACCTGTAGCAATCAATCCCAATGCCTGGGTCTACCAAATGAAGTAGAAGGAGTGAATTGCCTGAAACGGTGGGTTATTGGAAATCTCACTGATAGGAAACATCAAGAAAATGAATGCCCATCTTCTTAACATTTACTAGGAGGAGAATCTCTCATCCTAATTTATTATCCCCTGGCTTTATAAAGGTGAATCAGCTGATATTCTCTGATATGTATTAAACTGCTTCAGAAAAGGGACTGAAAAATGTTAGCTGGTGTGTAGTTTTAAAAAGGTTACTTAAATTATTTGATGTGGTTTGTAGCAATCTTAATTAAAAGCATATTTTGATCCTCTTCTATTTTGTATCTTTTGCCAAAATTGTTTGATGCATTGAGCCCAGTTCTTACTATCTTCTATTTTCTATTCTTGCAATGGAATCGATTTTGTTTGCTGCTGTTTATCCCAGCAAGTATGAAACCAGTCCCTACAGTGAGTCTGCTACTGGAGTCAGAGGCATGGATCAGGGCAGGATGAGCTGTTCACAGCTGTAATCACTCTGGCCTGCCTCCCCAGAGCTGAAGACAGAGGGTTCCTTCCCACAAATCCCCATCCTACCCACTCTGGTTGACATATATAACATATTTGTCAAGATTCTCATTATGAAAAAGATAAAACCCATTTTTGTCTTATTTTTACATTTTAAATTAGAGAATTTGATAGTTACATGTGCAATTTTCAACAATATCCAACCAAATATACATATATAATTAGTAAACTGGTTCATTTTTCAATAGATATGAACATTTTTTAGTCCTTTAATGATGTTTGACACTTTAAATGACTAATCACAAGAAGCATGGTTCTGCATTTCCATGTGTCACTTGACAGCTCTCACAATCTCAAGGCAGTTACTATGAATCTCCTTCATAGTAGCAGTTGCCATGGCATTCAATGAGAACACTCTTTAGTAATTATGATAATGATAATAGTAATAATGATTCCATCAGCATTCTGGTTGGAGAACAGATGGCATATCAAAAAGGAATGTTTGGGGCACTTGGGTGGCTCAGTTGGTTAAGAGTACAACTTTTGATTTCAGCTCAGGTCATGATCTTGGGATTGTGAGATTGAGCCCCCTGTCAGTCTCTACACTGGGCATAGAGCCTGTTTGAGATTCTATTCCTCTCCTTCTGAACCTCCCTGTCCTGAAAAGAGGGTGGCGGCATTTGAAGAAAGTAAATAAGGGTATTATTTACAAAGATGTGAAAGGGTTTGAAGGAAGTCAACAAGTAATGATGCACTCTGGAGAAAACCATCGCAGGAAAATCACTATTACACTAAATTAGATGAGTTAGGGGTAGGAGGGTTTATCAGAATCCAGCAGAAGTAGAAATAGTGGGGTGGAAAAGGGGCATCTTCTAGGACACCAGGGTCCTTTTTCAGCAGGGAAAGATGGTCCCCACTAACCTTACAGGAAGGGACCTGGGGGAAGAAATACCTGCATCAATTTCTTCTCTCACTTTCCTTTCTCCTATGGATAACTTTTATTGTCTGAATCCAAAATATACCAGAAGGGAGGCTAATTTAATAGTATTAATAAAGTGCAAGGTAGAGAAGCAAGGTTGGATCTAGAGGGAACAAGAAGAGAATGTTCAGTATATATTTAGGAAGCTTTATTTCATTTAAATATTACAACTTTTCATCCTTTCACTAGCTGAAACTTTGCACCTCAGCTTTCTGAGAACATTTACATCAGTGTAAAGCTGGGGTTAAGGCTCCTGATCATCTAATTCAAACTTCTGCTGCTTTTATTCTGCTATGCCCTTTATAAGCAATCATGTGCCTTACAAAATCCCAAATACCTCCTTTACAAACAAGTACATTTATAGCCTGAGACCTCAGCAATGACGATTTCACCTTAAGAACACACTGGAACTTCCAACCATTATCCATAGCACTCCCTTTACACAGCCCATACTTTTTTTTTTTTTTTAATTAAAAGTCAATTTACCCAAAAAAAAAGAATCTCAGCTCCCCTCACCCTAAATGCTACATTGTACATTTCAAGATTTGAGTTTGTTTTGCTTGTCCTGCTTCATTGCTAAAAAAAAAAAAAAAAAAAAAAAAAAAAAAGAAAGAAAAAGAAAATTCTGTAGTATTATTTGCATTTATTCTGTTTTCTTAGCCTTTGGATCTTCATTTTCAGTCACTCCCTATTCCTACATCCTCTGGGCATTTAACAAGGTACAGTTCAGCCCCTTAGACTGAGGAATATGTCTTCGACTTTGAGACCAAAGTAAGAAAATCCTTTTTAACTGCTTACATTTCTGTATTAGGACAGGGGCAAAGGAAAAGAAATGAAAATAAGAATAAAGGACAAGCCATGACACTAGCACGATTAAATGAGAGAATTAGCATTCCACAGAAAGAATACTGAACCGAAGTCAAGAAAACTATTCTCAAACTGAATATGCTGCTAATTACTACTTCTTTTATCCTTCATGTTTCTCATTGCCTTTGATCAGGTCTGTCCAAAGTGATTCAACATTTATGAAATAAACAAATATGAGTTTATGCCGCAGGCTTCTTTTTTGCTGTAATGGGTTTCTTTTCTGTAGGCTTCTCAGCGGCTGGTATCTTCTTAGCTGCAGCCTTTTTTCTCACCAGAGGTTTCTTCTGGTTCCTACGGCCAACAGCCTTCTTTCTTCCCTGCCACAGGAATTACTACTTCCTGTATGAACTGGCCAATCACTTGACCTTAGGGGACTTTGATTTCCACTGGGGTTGAATTGTTAAAGGAATATTATGGATCCTCAGTGTTTTACTAGTATAAGAAAAGATAAGAGATGTAAAAAATCAATAAAATTATAAGGAAGAGTTTTTAAGAATTATTAATTATATTCATTATTTCCTTTTGGGCTATTTATTTTTTCTGTTTGCATGATACTTGTTTTACTTTTTTCAAAAGCTTTTGGCTTCTGTGGAGTATTATGTGTTAAAAAAAACAGAGAGAGAGAAAGATATATAGAGAGAGATGAGAGAGAGAAATTGGGGGTAGGGTGAAGGAAAGAGGGGAAGAAGAGGAGAGAGAGATATATCTAGGTTCCAGCACATAACACAAATTTATGACCTAATTTATTTATTATTGAAAATGTATTATTGAATGAGCAGAGCACATACATGCTATTGCTGGAGGCAACCATAAGTCACATTCTGACAGGTTACATGTATTTAATGCAACTATTTATTTTTTATACATGAGAAATGAATAATTTCTTTAGTAATTGCCAAATTATACACTTCCCAAAATGCATGGAATCTTCTTAGACATTTACCAAAATGTCATGTGAATTTATGCATATTTCAAGGCAGATTCAGAGAAAATATGTAGAACAGCTTTCTAACTTCCTTTCCAAAGTGTTACATTAAAGGATAGCTTCCATTTTATTGTATTATTTTTTGTATGTTTTAAAATTGTTTAAATAAAATATACTCAAATATAAAACAGAAGCTAAATATATAGTCATACAGCTATTATACAGTAATAAGGTAAAGATTTTTGTTTTCTTTTCCCACTATTTTGGGGGTTGAGTAAGATAAATCTATTCATTTGGTTTCACAATCACCTAAAGATATTTGATAAAGACAAGAGATCTTTGTAGCATTTTAACTGTGTCCTGTGGGACTCATCAACTGACACTTGACCAGAAAAATTAGCATAACCCTTTTACCAAAAGTCAGTAATCTGAAACCAAAAGTGAAAAATTAATTTACTTTCTGGAATGCCAGTGCTTCTAGGGCTGTAAAGTAATTTATAGCTAAATTTGACAACCTGGTGTTTTTCAGTGTCATAATATGAATTAGGGGGATAGGGTGGTGTATAATACACCAAACCTTGAGAAAAAAAAATTCTAATAAAGTAACTCTATTTTATCTCTCATAATTTTAGTCCCTAATACAAACCCTCAACATCTACTACCTCAGGGAATAAATTACTATTTAGTCTTTGGCATTTAGGCAAGAGAGGAGACTATTCTTCAGAGTAATATATTAGCCATAACATTGAAATATTCTAAGAAATGTATTTTTCCCAAATTTATGTTTTCAAAGAAGTATTAAAAGTTCTGGGCTATTTTTTTCCCCCCAGAGTCATTTGGAATAGTTGATTGAGCTTCGCTGAACCTCAGTCTCTCACTCATTTTAATGCCTATCCACAGACTGAACATATCTCACACAGTGGCTCTGACTATGTATTTAAATGCATTTAAATACATAGCATGTCCTTCCTATCTCATGTTCCATCCTTGTCATAAAATCTTATAGTCCATTGTTAATTTTTTTTATTTTATAGACTTTTAGGCATTAGAACTCCTTAACTATCTCTAAAACTTCTAGAAAGAATAATTAAAACAAATGCACAAGAGCTTACTTAGGTGGAATGTCAGTGAGTCACAAAGAAATGATTGAATTTCTCTCCCCACTTTGTGCATTTACCTGGTAACTATGTAGAAAGGAAAATCTAAAAAATACTCATTGGTGTTCTGTAAACGTAAGATAGTTATATTTCAGGACTCATAGAGTGGCTCTATATCCATGTCAGAGCAAATTTTTCTAGCAAGGTCATTTTATAGAGGCAAAAAGGGCCCTGTCTTTATATAATCCTGCCAGAGCTGGCTTTCTTGATTATGTATTAATTCATTAATTTTGATAACTGTAATTGAGCATCTAGTATATACCCCTAGGTGCTGGGGAAGCAAAAATAATCTAGTTTTGGACACATTATATATAAAAGAGAAATTACACTTCCATAGGTATGAGAAAAACAAGGTGTACTTGACTGCTATGAGAAAGAAATTATAAATGCATTGTGGATAGTCATAAGTTGAAAACATTTCATCTAGACAGGCAAACAAGAAGAAAGAGTAGGATATACGGGCAAAAGTGATAAAGTGAGGAAAGGCACAAAAATGAAAAGCATATATAAAGAAAAAGTGAAGGAAAATAGGGATATGGCTTTAAATTTTATGATTTAGCTGGACTATTAGTAGCTCTGAATATGATGTTAAGCAAGATATGGCTTGAATCTAGCCACCTGTGAAAAGCTATTTTCCTTTCCTCACAACTCTGAATGGCATGTTACTTTGTTTTGCATCACCAGAAGAGAAAATCAAGCACAATTTAATTTAACAAGTCTTTATTAGGAATTTACAATGGACAGCACTCTATTAAGGTTACAGAACACATAAGAAGAAGGAGTAAGACTAACTCAGGACATAACCAGCAGGCTGAGTGAAAAAGAATCCACTTGGGATGCATACCCTAATTATGGCTGACGGAGTTTTCACCCTCATAGTCTAAATCATTGGTAGTTAACATCAGGGGAAAAAAAAAAAAAGAAGTGTCAATATATTATTTGAGTATTGTGCAAGGTTATCTATTATTTGTATAGCAAACACAATTACTGTTACATTTTATCTCAGCTACTATGTTTGATGCTTTCCTAAAGCTAGGAATTAAAAGAAACTTAAGTATAACTAAAGAGAAATAACTTCACCAGTTTGGCTTGTTCAGCATTAGGTGTTCAAATGTAGGTACTCAGAAAGGTTGCCCTGACCAGTGCTCCTTATTCTCATGTATTTCAAACTTTAGTGTGTAATGGATTCGTGCAAGGTGCTTGCTGAAAACAGCTTCTCTGCTCCCCACCTTGGATGTCTTTGCAGAGGAATGCAGAGATTTTGGTGGAGGTGGTCTGCAGACCATAATCTAAGAAACACAGCCTTAGGGTAAATACCCAGTAGTGTGATTGCTGGGTTGTAGGGTAGCTCTATTTCCGACTTTTTGAGGAGGCTCCATACTGTTTTCCAGTGTGGCTGCACCGCTTGCGTTCCCACCAACAGTGTAAGAGCATTTGCAACGATGTGGATGGAACTAGAGGGTATTATGCTGAGTGAAATAAGTCAATCAGAGAAAGACAATGATCATATGATCCCACTGATATGAGGAATTTGAGAGGCAGGGTGGGGGGTGGGTTGTGGAGGGTGGAGGATGGAGATTAGGGAGGAAAAAATGAAACAAGATGGGATGGGGGGAGACAAACTATAAGAGGCTCTTAATCTCACAAAACAATCTGAGAGTTGCTGGGAGTAGTGGGGGTAGGGAGAGGATGGCTGGGTTATGGACATTGTGGGAGGTATGCACTATGGTGTGCTGTGAAATGTGTAAGCTTGATGAATCACAGACCTGTACCCCTGAAGCAAATAATACATTATATGTTAATAAAAAAATTAAAAAAATGAAACACAGCCTTATAAATTCCTTGTGTAGACAATATCTCACCACTGCACAAGCAATAAACTATTTATCCAGGAACAAAATAGTAAATTTTTTTATCTACATGCTTGAAAGTAAAAATGATGACATTAGTGACTTCTATCTATAACTCCTCTTCAACTTTTATGTATTATTTCTAACATAGCAGATCGGTTTCATTTCCTCTGCTGGTAGTGATGGATAAGGAGTTCCTGGAGTTCTTGCTTGTGAATGACTCTGGGTCTAATCAGGTTTTTCTGGAAGAAAAACATATTATAGGCAATTAGCCTTGTATGCAATGGATGGCAGAAGTTACCAAGTGGGGTGAAATGCCTGTGTCTTCACTCTTCTAAGAAGTGCTTTGTGTTCCATTATGTTTAGTCAACTTTTTTCTTATCTTCTGAGACTTGGTGATGATGTTTTTTTCTTCTTTTTCTGAGTCAATCTTCTCTTCCTCTTGACTTGTTCTTTACTCTTTGCCTAAAAACATGTTTGTTCTTAATACAGTAACATAACCACCTCTCAGCCTGACTAGCTTCTTCCTGATGGGGGCACTGAATAAGTATGGAGAGTGTCTCCCACCTTGTCCAATACCTGTCCCCCAACCCCCTGCTCACAGCAGAGCTCTCTTCTCCCTGTCCCTTCTCTTTTTTGAACATTCATCCCTAGTCTTGGAGGCTCTTTCCCTTTATCGCTCCTCTCCCTGGAATAATTTTGTCTCAAGGCCCAGATCAAGTACTAGTTACCAACTCGTTTCCTTTCAGCTGAGTAGTAAAATTGTTTAAGTTCGAAACAACATAATGATGCACGTTTTTACATCTACTGTGCCAGTACAAGTGGCAAATAAGCTGTATATAATTAGAAAACAAAGTCAAGTAAACAACTTTCTTTGTGATAATAGACTAAAATATGTAGATGCATTATGGCCACCTAGTTGAAAATAGTTCACTTCGCTGCTGGAATAAAATTAGTTGAGCATCCAAAACTCAGCTTATAAACAATTCTAAATCTGAAACAGTATTTTGTGCAGACCATGATATAGATATCCATGTATATCCATAGACCATGATATACAATGACATATTACATGTGTTCATCTGTAGATATGTGCATTATAAACACACACACATACACATACCCACATACACACACACACACACACACACACACACACACACACACATTACAAAAGGGCATACTGGATGGGAATTTAATTTTAATAAATAGCAACAATTTCTTCACTACTCTTGCTATGTGTTATTATATCTTTCAAGAGGGAAAGAAAGAAACAATGAAAGAAAAAGAGGAAAAAAGAACAAAGAACAATATCTTGAAAGTTTAGCTTAGGCCTACATTTCCATGATTAGGTAACTGCTCCACTTAGACATTTAGCTTGGTATCTATAAAAATCTGTTTTCTCTTTATCCCTTTCTAGCACTTGCTAATAAATAACAAAAATAAACGGTTTACAAATATATGCACTGAAAACAATTATAGCACAGAGATACAAAGCAAGTCCTTAATCCTCTGCCTAACCCTAACTTCAAGGATCCATTTGCTAAGGATTCACTAAAAAAAAAAAAAAAAAAAAAAGGACTTGCCTGTAAAATATGATCACCTTCCTTTTACCCAAGATTCACTTTGAAACTTCTGATTCACTATGACATTTTTTTACAGAGTTCTTTCTTTTAATTGTGTGTGTTCACACTTGGGTTTTAGGTATCTCTGAACTTATCACTTAAAAGACCTTATCACTTAAAAGTCTTTCAAAATTAATGAATCAAATGCTGTGAGCACATGGATTTCTGAAGAACATTTTAAAAAGGCCAGGCTTTAAAAGTCAAGGATGATAAGAAAGAGGATCAACTAAGTGCTATAGCCAATAATCCAACTCACTCCTTAATGCTTCTGAATTTAAAATTAGAAGTGTTTCACTACACCTGAATTACTTGAATTACTTTGGTTCAGATAAGTAATTCCAATAGATCAACCTTAGAGATAATCTTCTAACTTTAAATTTAGACTCCCTGAAATGTCTGCTCTCCTCAAAATATCATTTTATAGGTTGAAGATGTTGTCCTAAGAAGATCTAAGGAGCTTTAAGATGAGAAAAAAGATGAGACATATTATATCACATGCATAATATGTTTGACTCACTTCTCAAAGTTTTACATTTTGATATAGTTATACAGTTAAAATATAAATCACAGGACTCTTGATTATACTTCTGTCACTCTAAAGAGAAATGGTAGGAATAACAGTTATTGTGTTATGATAGTGAAGAAAACTAATTAGCTTAGGTCATAAGATAAAAGGCATAATGGTAAGCAGTTACTAAACATTAAAAGAAAGGAAGAGATAAATTTCATGAAAACAATAGATCAAAGGAATAAAACCCAGACTGAAGTTAAGTTCATTGCTAACACAATTCCTCTTAATGCAGTAAAGCAAATAAAAATCAATTAACTAGAAAGGATTTCACTTTATATCCAATATACTCACCATTTCCACTCTCCAATGACTTATCAAATTTGCATAAGTAAAAGTCATAATTAATGTAGACATAGAGTACACAACCATAGCTTTCCTTAGGGATCATGCAATGTCAAAAACTGTTAGAGATGTTAGTTAATATTTCAAGACACCCCTGTAGTAGTCAGGGGTAAAATGCAAAAAGTGTAAAGCAATACACATAAACATATGGAAGCAAATCAGACAAAGATGGGTAAAATGGATATGTAGAACATTCTCCTACAATATTTGATGACCACTCTACTTAGAAGGCCAGGTGTATAATCTTTAAAGATTATATCTGGGAAAAAAAATCCTATTGCCAAAATGGTAAAAAGCAGGAAATTATTACATATTCTTATTTATACAGTTTAAAAAATAATAATTTCAGACACCATATTAGGACACATATGTTAAAGAAGTTAAGTCATATATTTTCAAAGGACATTTCAGGCGAGAGCAAAAACAGTATCGTGTGAAACAGAAGGGATACAAATATCCTTCCTCAAACTCTGAAAGGTATAATGTGTCTGGGAAAATCCATAAAATCCAAGAACCTTTGTAGTGATGATAAAATCTGGTAATGGGTTTTCAGAAGACTTTCATTTCCATAGATGTGAAGTAATTTTCAAGGAAGCCACTTCTGTAAATAACCATTCCATCCCTATAATTCACAAATCCTTAACTAAAATAATCTCAACTTTGAAAAATTTATGTTTAGGGTGCCTAGTTGGCTCAGTTGGTTAAGCATCTGCTTTCAGTTCACATCATGATTTCAGGGTCTGTGTTCAAGCCCCGCATCGGTCTCCCTGTTCAACAGGGATTCTGCTTTTCCCTCTCCCTCTGCAGCTTCCCCCTGCTTGTGCTCTCTCACTCTCATTTGCTCTCTCTTTCTGTCAAATAAGTAAATAAATCTTTTTAAAAATTTATGTTTGCATCTGTGGGATTCAGGACAGTTAACACCTACTAATGCATGTGTTCAGAAATGAGAAACTTGAATATGAAGATATTTAAAATTATGTATTTATGTATTTATTAAATTCCAGCACAATTAACAAATAGAACTGTATTAATTCCACATATACAATATAGTGATTGAATAAATCTATAAATTATTCAGTGCTCATCAAGATAAGTGTACTTTTCTTTTTAATAGATATACTCTTTAATCCCATCACCTGTTTCACCCATTCCACCCACACACTTTCCCTCTGGTAGAACCATCAGTTTGTTCTCTATAGTTAAGAGTCTGTTTCTCTTTTGTCTCTCTCTCTCTCTTTTATCCATCGCTCATTTTTTTAAATTCCATATATGAGTGAGATCATATGACATTTGTCTTTTTCTAACATATGTCACTTAACATTATACTGTCTAGATCCATGTATATTGTTTTGAATAGGAAGATTTTATTCTGTTTTAAGGCTGGATAATATTATATATATAAATAAAATTTTATATAAACTATTTATATATTTTATTATATATATAATATATAATATATATATGTATAATTACTTCTTTATCTATTCATCTATCAAGAGTTTGGCTATTGTAAATAATGCTGCAATAAAAATAGTAGTGCATGTATCCCTTTGAATTAGTGTTTCTGTATCTTTTAGGTAAATAAACTCCACAGTGCAATGACGGGATCATAGAGTAGTTCTATTTTTAATATTTAAAGGAAACTTCACATTGTTTTCCCCATGGCTGCACCAGTTTGCATTCCCACCAACAGTGTAAGAGGGTTGTTTTTTTCTCCACATCCTCTCCAACATTTGTTGTTTCTTGTGTTTTTGATTTTAGCCATTCTGACAGGTATGAGGTAATATCACAATGTGCTTTTAATTTGCATTTCCCTGATGATGAGTGATGTTGAGCATCTTTTCACAAGTGTGTTAGCCATCTATATGTCTTCTTTGGAGAAATGTCTGTTCATGTCTTTGGACCATTTTTTCATTTGAGTTTTGTTTTTTGGTGTTAAGTTCTGTAAGTAATTTATATATTTTAGACACTAATCCTTTATCAGATAATGTCATTTGCAAATATCTTCTCCTACTCATAAGGGTACCTTTTTGTTTTGTTGGTTATTTCCTTTACAGCTCAAAAACTTTTTATTTTGATGTAATCCCATAGTTTATTTTTATATATATTTCCCTTGTCTCAGGAGACATAGCTAGAGAAATGTTATGATGGTCCATGTCAGAGAGATTACTGCCTTTGCTCTCCTCTAGGATTTTCATGGTTTCAGGCCCCATTTGAGGTCTTTAATCCATTTTAAGTTTATTTTTGTGAATGGCCTAAGAAAGTGTCCAGTTTCATTCTCTTATGCGTGGCTGTCTAATTTTCCCAACACCATTTGTTGAAGAGACTATCTTTTCCACATTGTTTATTCATTCCTTTTATGTGAAATATTAATTAACCATATAATTGTGGGTTTATTTCTGGGTTTTCTGTTCTATTCCTTTGATCTATGTGTCTATTTTTGTGCCATAGTACCAACATAGTACCAACAGTACCATACTGTTTTGACCACTACAGCTTTGTAATATAACTTGCAGTATGGAATTCTGATGCTCCAACTTTGTTTTTCTTTTTCAAGATTCTTTTAGCTATGCAAGTTCTACTGTGGTTCCATAAAAATTTTAGGATTGCTTGTTGTAGTTCTGTGAAAAATGTTGTTGGTATTTTGATGGGATTGTATTTAATCTGTAGATTGCTCTGCATAGTATGGACATTTTAATAATATTTATACTGCCAATCAATGAACATGGAATGTTTTTCCATTTATTTGTGTAGTCTTCAATTTCTTTCATGAGCGTTTTATGTTTTCAAGTACAAGTCTTTTAGAGTTTTGATTAAACTTATTCCTAGGTACTTCACTAATTTTGGTACAAATTGCAAATGGGATTGTTCTCTGAATTTCACTTTTCTAAAGATTTTTTATTTTAAGAAGTCTTATACCCAACTTGAAGCTCAAACTTACAACCCTGAGAGATCAAGAGTTACATGCTCTACCAATAAAACCATCCAGGTGCCCCTCTTAATTTCATGTTCTGATGCTTCATGATGAGTGTGTAGGAATTCAACAGATTTCTGTCGATTAATTTTGTATCCAGCAACTTTACTAAGTTAATTTATCAGTTTTAGTAGTTTCTTGATGGAGTCTTAGGATTTTTTATATATAGTACCATATCACCTGCAAATATGGGAATTTTTCTTATTCTTTACCCAATTTGGATGCCTTGTATTTCTTTATGTTGTCTAACAGCTGTGGCCAGGACTTTCAGTACATTGTTGAATAAAAATATTGAGAGTGGACATCTTTGTCATTCCTATTTCCCCACTGTCTACTATTTCTGTGTAGGTTTTACATATAAGGGTTGATATGCTGAGGTATGTTCTCTCTAAACCTACTTTCTCAAATGTTTCTTTTGCACCTATTGCAATGCCCATATGTATTTTATTCTTACTCTTGCTCATGTGATGTATCACATTAAATGATAGGTGAATATTGAACCACCCTCGATTCCACTTGATTGTGGTGAGCAATTTTTAAAGTACAAGATTCAGTTTGCTAGTATTTTGTATTTTGTTAAGGATTTTGTATCTATGTTTATTAAAATACTGTCCGGTTCTCTCTCTCTCTCTCTTTTTTTTTTTTTTTTTTGTAGTGTCTTCATTTTGGTTTTGGAATCAGAGTGATATTGGCCTCATAGAATGAATTTGGAGGTTTTCCTTCCTCTTCTATTTTTTTTTTAATACTTTTGAGAAGACTAGATATTAACTTTTCTTTCAATATTTGAGAAAATTTGCCTGTGAAGTATTGTGTTCCTGAACTTTGGTTTGTTAGGAATTTTTTGATTACTGATTTGCTTTCATTGCTGGTAATCAGTCTATTCAAATTTGCTGCTTCTTTCTGATTCAGAAAGAGATACATATGTCTCAGATTATCCATTTCCTCGATATTGTCCAATTTGTTGGCATAATGTTTTCATAATATTCCCCTACCTTTGTTTGTATTTCTGTGATGTTGGTTGTTATTTCTTCTATTTAATTTATAATTTTACCTAATTTGGGTCCTTCTTCCTTTACCTCCTACCTCTCATGAGTCCGGCCAGAGGTTTATCAATTTCCTTGACTTTTTCAAAGAAACCACTCCAGGTTTCATTGATCTATTCTATTGTTGTTTTTGTTTTGTTTTGTTTTTAGTTTGTTTTTTAGTTTTTAGTTTTTAGTTTGTTTTTAGTTTGTTTCTAATATCATTTATTTCTTCTATAATCCTTATTATTTCCTTCCTTCTGCTGGTTTGGGTATTGTTTGATCTTCTTTTTCTAGCTCCTTTAGGTGTAAGGTTAGGTTGTTTTTTTGATATTTTTGTTCCTTTTGGAGTCATGGCCTGTTTTGCTATAAACTTCCCTCTCAGAACTGCTTTTGCTGCTTCCCAAAGATTTTGTAACAGGGTGTTTTCTTTTTATTTTTAAGATTTTATTTATTTATTTGACAGACAAAGATCATAAGTAGGCAGAGAGGCAAGCAGAGAGAGGGGAAGGGAAGCAGGCTCTCCACTGAGCAGAGTCTGATGTGGGGCTCGATCCCAGGACCGTGGAATCATGACCTGAGCCGAAGACAGAGGCTTTAACCCATTGAGCCACCCAGGTGACGCTGTACCAGTGTGTTTTCATTTCCATTTGTTTCCATGAAAAATTATTATTTCTTCTTTGATTTTTTGCTTGACCCATTCATTGTTTAAGAATATGTTATTTAACCTCTATGTATTTGTGCTCTTTCTAGATTTTTCCTTGTGGTTGATTTTTAGTTTTATAGCTTTGTGGTCAGAAAAGTTGCATAGTATGACTTTGACCCTTTGAATTTATCCAGTCTTGTTTTGTGGCCTAATATGTGATCTATTCTTGGAGAATGTTCCTTGTGTACTTGAAAAGAATGTGCATTCTGTTGTTTTAGAATGGGATGTTCTGAATAGATCCGTGTTAGAGCCTTGTGGTCCAGTGTGTCATTCAAAACTACAAGTTCCTTGTTGGTTTTTGATTTTCTGTTTGGATGATCTATCCACCAAGGTTAAGTGGGATGTTAATGTCTTTACTGTTATTGTAATGCTATAGATTAGTAAATATATGTTTGTTATTGACTGTTTTATGTATTTGGATGTTCTCCTGTTGGGTGCATGAATATATGCAATTGGTATATTTTCTTGTTGGATTGTCCCCTTTCTTATTGTATCTCATCCTTCTTTGCTCCTTTCAGTCTTTGTGTTAAAATCTATTCTGCCCAATATAAATATTTCTTTGGCTCCCTATGACATCCATATGCAGGACAATTGTTTCTTCAACCCCTCACTTTGAATCTGTAGGTCTTTTGTTCTGAAATGAATCTCTTACAGGGAACATACAGATGGCTCTTGTTTTTTTGTTATTTTTTTTTTTTTTTAATTTTTTATTTTTTATAAACATATATTTTTATCCCCAGGGGTACAGGTCTGTTTTGTTATTTTTATCCACTCTGTTTTCCTATGTCTTTTGATTGGAGCGTTTAATTGATTTAAATTTCAAGTAATTATTGATAGGTATGTATTTATTGTCATTTTGTTACTTGTTTTGTAGTTCTTTTTTCATCCTTTTTTTCATGGTGCTTATTTTCTTTAGTGATATACTTGGATTTCTTTTTATTCTGCACATATATATTAGTCTTTTTTGAACTTGCAATTACAATTAAGCTTGTATATAACAACTTCTGCATATCGCTGTATTAAGTTGATGATCGCTTAAATTTGAACCCATTCATGTCCCTCTCCCCTACATTTACAGTAAATGGTGTCATATTATACATCCTTTAACTTTATGAATCCCTTGATTAATTTTTATAGAAATACTTATTTTTACTCTGTTTGTGATTTACTTTTTATGCTATCACGAATGGTCTTCCCACTGAAAGAGTTCCTTTTAATATCTCTTAAAGGGCTGATTTAGTAGTCATGAACTCCTTTACCTTTTGTTTGTGGAATTCTTTATCTCTTGTATTGTGAATGATAGCCTTGCTGGATAGAGTATTCGTGCATGCAAATTTTTCGCATTCATCACTTTGAATATGTGACATTACTCCTTTCTGGTTTGGGAAGTTTCTGCTGAAAAATCTGCTATAACCTAATGGGGCTTCCCTTATATGTAACTATCATCTTTTCTCCTGTTTCTTTGAAGTTTTTTCTTTATCATTTTTTGCCATTTTCATTCCTATGTGTCTTGGTGTGGACCTCCTTAGGTTGAATTTTTAGGGGGATCTCTGTGCCTCCTGGATCTGGATATCTGTTTCTTTCTCCAGATTAAGGAAATCTTCTGCTATTATTCTTCAAATATACTTTCTAATCCCTTTTTTCTCTCCTCTTCCTATGAGTCCCTATAATATGAATATTAGTCTTAATGGAGTCACTGTGTTCTCTAAGACTATTCTCAATATGCATATATTTTTTCCTCTCATTTATTCACCTTGATTATTTTCTGTTACTTTTCCAGTTCATAAACTCATTTATCTGAATTTCTGGTCTATTTATTCTATGTAATGTATTTTCAATTTCATTTGTTGTGTTTTTCATCTCTGATTAATTCATTTTTGTCTCGTTGTTAAGGGTCTTACTGACGTTCTTGACTCTTAAGTCCAATGAATATCCTTATGATCATTACTCTAAATTAACCAACAAGTATATTGCTTATATCTGTTTCACTTAGGTCTTCTGCTGTGGTTTGGTACTATTCTTTCATTTGGGAGATGATATTCTGGTTCCTCATTTTTTCTAACCCTGTCTGTTTCTGTGTGCTATGAAAGTCAGCTACATCTCTTGCTTTTGAAGGTAAGGGCCTTATGAAAAAAAGGTCCTATAGTGCCCTGCAATGAAGTGTCTCCTTTTCGGCAAGGCCTAGAATTCAGAGCATATCTCCTATGTGTGTTGCATGTACTCTGCTGTTGAGCTGCCTCTTTTTCCTTCAGTCCAGGTGTCTGCCGAAACTCTTTCTGCCTATTGTAGACTGTGTTTTGTCCCTGGCTGAGTGGGGCACATTTTAATAAGGGGGAGTGCTCGTCTGCTTGTGAAATGTGACCTCTAACCACTGCTTCCAAAACTGAATCTAGCAAAATGCACATGTCAGGAGATGAAGTGTTGTTGAGGGTTTGTGCTGGTCTTCTAGGGAAGGAGTTTAAGGTGCTAGGACTGAGCAAGTGTAGATGCCAGAGGTGGATCTTTGGTAGTGCTGGGCATGGTGTAAGTAAGCTAGGTAGTGAGTGTCAGCCTTGTGCTGGTTTCTCTAGGTAGCCCTATGTTTATGTTGGTGGGCAAAAGGAGTGAGCAAGGCAATTGATATCTACTAGCTCTTTTGTTCCTGGAGCAGTCTCCTGGTGATTCTTGGCCCTCAGGACCAGCTCTTCAATGAGTAAATAATCTCCCTCCCTTCTGCCCAGGCCTTTTTAAATTGTTGCTTCCATGCTGTATCTCCCCTGGTTGTTGGTCCTTCTCTCTCTTTAGGGGTGGGGACTTGACTTCCTAACATCCTCAAGCCTCTCCCAGAGCCTCGCCTGCTGATTTTTAAAATTCCAAGCTTTAAGTCATGCTTAAATTCATACCCTCTTGTTTCCAAATTCACAATTCACAAAATTCATACCCTATTTTTTCCAAAGCCAAATGTTATGGGAATGTGTCTATCCTGTGCAGGCTTCTCAGTATGATAGTCTCTCTCCCTTCCCTGTACCACTGGCTCCTCCCTTTCCAGATGGCTATGGTCCATTTCATTTCCAAACTGTGTCTCCACCTTCCTACCTTCTTTGTTGTAGCCTCTTCTCTACATTATGTGGTAGCATTTGTTTTGCCACTCTTTGGGTCATTTTCTGGGTTATTTACACTAATGTGTCATCTAGTTATATCAGTGGGACCAGGTAACCCTAGAGTCCTCCTCTTCTGCCATTTTCTCATCCTCCCCTGAAGAATTTTTTAAAAAAATTTCTCACCAGAAATATTTTTTCCACAATTAATCATTACTCTGATCTAAGACATGAGGCAAAACCGAGCATCACTTAGTAATCCAGGATTCAGAATTCACAGAGGTGGATATGGAACATGGGACCAGAAGGAAACAAAATGCATTAGGGAAATTTAAGAATAATGAAAAAAAAAAAAAAAAAACAAAGAAGAAAGTTAATGAAGTGATCTATTTTCACTATTGACTAAGATTATACAAATAATTGAAAACTTTATCAGCTAGTGAATATTTTACTCAATATGTGTTTTAGAATTGATATAATGTATTTATAGACTACCTTTTGTAAGAAGATATCTAAAGCCATGAAAAGAAGCTATTAGGAAAACATTCTAAGCAAATACATATATAATAAGAATTCTTTGAGGAATTAGAAGGAGGTTAGTCTGAAGGGAAAGGCCACACTGCCATGCTTAAGTTAAGGATTTTAAGTTTTCTTGTACTGCAACTTTTTTATGGGTAACCATTTTTTTCACTGAAGCTATATAGATTGTAGAAAAAAAATATTTTAAAAATAACATTTAAATTAAATAATTGAAAATACAATGCATTTTAAGATAAGTCATACTTTATATAAATATAAATGTTTTTAATTTTAGCTAATTCAGTCCACTGATTTTGTCTCTGGACAAAATCACCATTTAAAAAAATGTGATTTTTTTTTAAGATTTAATTTATTTATTTGACAGAGAGAGAGTTCACAACTAGGCAGAGAGGCAGGCAGAGAGAGAAGGGGAAGCAGGCTTCCTGGTAAGCATAGAGCCCCATGTGGGGCTCGATCCCAGGGCCCTGAGATCATGACCTGAGCTGAAGGCAGAAGCTTAACCTACTGAGCAACCCAGGTGCCCCTAAAATGTGATCTTTGATTTAGAAAATTCCTAAGAAAACAGATAACACCACTGAGCTTTGTTCGCATAGCATTTGCTTATGAGAAAATAGCCAGACCCTTTTAAAGCTTGTAATAGTAGTAATCTTCTCTGCAGTGGTGGTCATTAAACTTATGAAAGTGCATACGGTAAATATCACTAACTGGGAAAGACTGAGTCTTGAAACTCTTAATGTTCAAATCAATAGTGATAATACGAATGTTTTTATGATTGAAAAATTTAATTCGAACTATAATGCCTGTATGATTCATAGTGAAAAATAAGTATATAGTTCAACATGAACTATACACTTCAATGTGAAGTATCACATATTTTAGAAATACGCCTAGTGTTCAAATTAAAATTTTAATTATCATTTTCAGAGGCAGGCAGGAAGGAGAAGAGTATATTAGCCATTGCTTTCTTCACTTGTCTTATAATAAGCATTATGCTTTTTATAATTTCAATAGACCCAAGGAGAGTACAATAAAATATATTTTATTTAATTTTGAAGTGAAAATAAAATAGTCTCATTAAGAAAATCATGTTATAATGACTAGAGAACAACTGTGCCTACATAACTTTATTGGGAGCAAAGGCTATCCTTAATAGACACAAAGTAAGTACATTACTAAAATGATGGATTTTCTGTCATGCATTTTTAATTAAAACCAATGTTGTCATTAAAAAAGATACTTCTTCAAGTTATTCACTAACTATAAGTATCAAAAGTTCTTGGAATAAAGAATCTTAGAAAAAAAGGATATTCGTGATTATTTGAGCATTACTATAGAATTATATAGCTAAAAAAGATTTGAGAGATATTCTATTTTTATCACTTCTGCTGATGAAGAGATTCAAGTTTTGGGGATTTTTTTTTTGTTTAATTTTGGTTTTTAGACAAAAACCTCTTATTTTTTAAAAGTCAGGGTAATTCCAAAGAAAATGCCCTGTTATTTACATGTGGAATTTATAAAAAGGAAGAATCTTCAACCTGACCAAAGTTTTCCTGTCAATGAGGAGAAAGATGAACCCAATTTACTTTTTAGGCATTTTTCACCTACCTCAGTATAAATATTTCCCCCTCTGCTTCACTGAGATATAACTGACAAACAAATTGTAAGATATGTCAAATATACAAGGTGATGAATTGGTGTATGTATACTTAGTAAAAAGATTTCCCCCAATGACTTAATTAACAGATCTATCACCTCGTATGCTTATATTTCTTTATTTATTTATCAGTTAGAACATTTAACTTTTATTTGCAGCAATTTTTTGCCAGTAAATCCTCTGATACTTCTTTTCTTAAATTTTAATTTCTTAAAGATTTTATTTTATTTATTTAACAGACAGAGAGAGCACAAATAGGCAGAGAGGCAGACAGAGGGAGAGGGAGAAGAAGACTCCCTGCTGAGTAGGGAATCCCATGCAAGGTTCAATCCCGGGACCCCAGGACCGTGACCTGAGTCGAAGGCAGCAGCTTAACTGAATGAGCCACCCACGTGCCCCTACTTTTTTATTTTTTAAATTTTAATTCCAATGTGGTTAACATACAGTACTACATTAGTTTCAGGTATATAATATAGTGATTCTACACTAAATATTTATCTATTTATTTTAGATAGCTTGCACAAAAGCAGGCAGAGGGACAGAGATAGAGAAATCCTCAAGCGGACACCCCTCTGATCATGGAACTTGACACAGGGCTCAACCCCAGGACTCCCATATCATGACCCAAGCTGAAATCAGGAGTCAATGTTCAATCCAACTAAGCTACCCAGGCACCTCTCAATACTTTCATATTACTCAGTGCTCATCAAGGTAAGTGTACTTACCTTTCCTCCAGCACCCACCTGTTCTCTCCAGCCAAGAGTCTGGGTTTTTTGTTTGCTTGTTTTTTGGGATTTTGTTTTTTGTTTTATATCCTCTATTTGTTTTGTTTCTTAAATTCCACACATGAGTGAGATCATATGGTATTTGTCTTTCTCTAACTCGTTTATTTTGCCTAGCATTATACTCTCTAATCTTCTTGCAAATGACAAGATTTAATTCTTTTTTAAGTCTGAGTAACTCATTATATATACATATATGAATGTGTGTGTATATATATATATATATATATATATCCCCCACATCTTCTTTATCTATTCATCCATTTACAGATACTTGTGCTGCTTCCAAAGTTTGGCTATTGTCAATAATTCTGCAATAAACAAATGGGTGCCTATATCCCTTTAAATTAGTGTTTTTGCATTTGGAGGGTAAATACCCAGCAATGTGCTTACTAGATCATAGGGTAGTTCTATTGTTAAGTTTTTGAGGCAACTTCATAAGGTCAACCACAATAGCTCTAAGACTTTCCATTCCTACCAACAATACAAGAGGGTTGTTTTTTCTCCACAACCTCACCAACACTTGTTTCTTGAGTTTTGATTTAGCCTGGTGTGAGATGATAACTCATTGTGGTTTTGATTTACATTTCCCTAAGGATGAGTGATGTTGAGCATCTTTTCATGTGTATGTTGGTCATCTGTATGTCTTCCTTGGGGAGATGTCTGCTCATGTCTTCCGCCCTTATTTTTTTTAATTGGACTATTTGGGGGGTTTCAGTGTTGAGTTGTATAAGTACTTTATATATTTTGAATATTAACTATTATCAGATATATTACTTGAAAATATCTTCTCTGATTCAGTAGGTTCTCTTTTAGTTTTGTTGGTTGTTTTCTTCTCTGTGCACAAACATTTTTATTTTCATATAGTTGCAACAGTTTATTTTTCCTTTCTTTTTCTTGCTTCAGGAGACGTATCTAGAAAAATGTTGCTTGATTGACATCAGAGAAATTACTGTGTGTGTTCTCTTTTAAGATTGTCTGGTTTCAAGCCTCACACTGAAGTCTTTAATCCATTTTGAGTTTATTTTTGTATATGGCCTAAGAAAGTGATCCAGTTTCATTCTTTTGCATGTGGCTGTCTACTTTTCCCAACACCATTTGTTGAAGAGACTCTCTTTTCCATACTATATATATATTCATACTTCCTTTGTTGCATATTAATTGACTAGATATTTGTGAGTTTGCTTCTGGGCTTTCTATTACGTTCTATTGATCCTGTGTCATTTTTATACCTATATGATACTGTTTTGATTATTATAGGTTTGTATTATGACTTGAAGTCTGTAATTATTATGCCTTCAGGTTTGGGTTTTTTTTTTATGTTTTCGTTTTCAAGATTCTTTTGGCTATGCGAGATCTTTTGGGGTTCCATAAAAGTTTTAGGATTGGTTGTCCTAGTTCTGTGAAGAATGTTGTTGGTATTTTGATAGATACTACATTCAATCTGTATATTGCTTTGGGTAGTATGGACATTTTAATTATAATTATACTTCTAGTCAATGAGCATAGAATGTCTTTCCATTCATGTTGTCTTTAATTTCTTTCATCAATGTTTTATAGCTTTCAGATTACAAGTCTTTCACCACTTGGTTAAATTTATTCCTAGGCCCTTTATCATTTTTGATGCAATTGTAAATGGAGTTTTTAAAAAGAATTTCATTTTCAGAGGCTTAATTTTTCATATACAAATATGCAACAGATATCTTTATATTGATTTTGTATCCTGTGATTTTAAGTTTATTTATTAGTTGTAGCAGCTTTTGGTGGAGTCTTTAGGGTTTTTTATATGGTATATCATGTCATCTGCAAGGAGTGGAAGTTTTACTTTTTCTTTACAGATTTGGATGTATTTATTTCTTTTTGTAGTATGGTTACTATGGCTAGGATTTCCAGTACTCTGTTGAAAGTGTCATTGGGATGCCTGGATTGCTCAGTCAGTTAAATGTCTGACTTTTGGTTTTGGCTCAGGTCATGATCTCAGGGTCCTGAGATTGAGTCCTGCATAAGGCTCTGTAATCAGTGTGGAATCTGCTTGATATTCATTCTCCCTTCCTCTCCCTCTTTCTCTCTTCATCCTGCCATGTACAAGTTCTTACTCTCGTTGTCTAAATAAATAGATAGATAGATAGATGATAGATAAAATTTTTAAAAAATGAAAAAAGGTGTGGAGAGTAGACATCCTTGTCTTCTACCTGACCTTAGAGGAAAAGCTCTCAGTTTTCCCCATTATGTATTATTTTTGCTGTGGGTTTTCCGTATGAGGTTTTTATTATTTTGAGATATGTTGCTTCTAAACCTACTTTGTTGAGGGATTCTATCATGAAAGGATCTCGTTCTTAGTCAAATGTTTTTCTGCATCTATTAAAATGTTCATATAGTTTTTTTTTTAAAGATTTATTTATTTGACAGAGAGAGGATGAGAGAAAGCACACAAGTGTGGGGAGCTGCAGAGGTAGAGGGAGAAGCAGGCTCCCCACTGAGCAGGGAGCCCAATGCGGGGCTCGATCCCAGGACCCTAGGATCATGACCTGAGCCGAAGGCAGATGCTTAAACAACTGAGCCACCCAGGCACCCCTAAAATGTTCATATAGTTTTTATCCTTTATCTTGTTGATCTGATATATAGCACTCTTAGATGGGTGAATATTGAAGCATCTTCCCTGTCAGGAATAAATCCCATATGATCATGGTGAGTAATTTTTTTAATGTATTGTTAGATTCAGTTTGCTAGTATTTTGTTGAGGATTTTTACATCTATGCTAATCAGGGATATTGGTCTGTTCTGGTTTTTTGTAGTGTCTTTATCTGGTTTTGGAATTAGAGTGCTAATGGCCTCATAAATGAATTTGGAAGTTTTCCTTCATCTTCTATTTTTTTTAATTGTTTTGAAAAGACTAAGTATTAACTCTTCTTTCAATTCTTGGGAATAATTGCCTGTAAAGCCACCTGTTTCTGAACTTTTGTTTGTGAAGTTTTTTGATTACTGATTCACATTTCATTGCTGGTAATAGGCCTATTCAAATTTTCTTTCTGATTCAGTTTTTTCTCTTTTTCTTCTTCTTAAATGTATTGTTTTTTTTTCAGGGGTACAGGTCTGTGATTGATCAATCTTAAATAATACCCAGTGCTCATTGCAACACATACCCTCCTCAATGTCCATCACCCAGGTACCAAATTCCTCCCCATCCCTCCACCCCCAGAAACCCTCAGTTTGTTTCCAATGATTCTCTCCCTCTCTGGTTTCATCTCATTTCATTTTTTCCTCTTTTCCCCTTTGATTCATTGCCTTGTTTCTTAAATTCAACATATCACTGAGATCATATAATTGGATCTCTCTGATTATTTCACTTAGCATAATACCCTCTGGTTCTATCTACATCGTTGGAAATGGCAATATTTCATCTTTTTGATGGCTGCATAGTATTCCATTATAAATGCTTCAGTTCTGAGAGGTTATATATGTCTCAGAAATTATCCACTTCTTGAGGTTGTCCAATTTGTTGGCATATGTTTTCATAATCTCTTACATTTCATAATATTTAATTTATTTTATAAATATTATTTCATAATATTCTCTTATATTTGCTTGTATTTCTGTTAGGTGTTACTTCTTCTATTTCATTTATGATTTTGCCTATTGGGACCTTGTTTATCCTCCTCCTACTTCTGATGAGTCTGGCTAGAGGTTTATAAATTTTCTTGACTTTTTCAAGGAAATTGCTCTAGGTTTCATTGAACTGTTCTATTGCTTTTATTTTTGTTTTGTTTTTAGTTTCTAGTATCATTTATTTCTTCTATTATCCTTATTATTTCCTTCTTCCTGCTGGTTTGGGGTTTTGTTTGCTCTTGTTTTTCTAGCTCCTTTAGATGTAAGGTTAGGTTGTTGATATTTCTGTTGCTTTTGGAAGCATGGCCGGTTTTGCTATAAACTTTCCTCTCAGAAATGCTTTTGCTGCATCCCAAAGATTTTGTACCAGTGTTTTCATTTTCATTTGTTTCCATGAAATTTATTATTTCTTCTTTGATTTCTTGCTTGACCCATTCATTATTTAAGAGCATGTTATTTAGCCTCCATTTATTTGTGTTCTTTACAGATTTTTCCTTGTGGTTGATATTTAGTTTCATAGCTTTGTGATCAGAAAAGTTGCATGGTATGACTTTGAATTTGTCAAGGCTTATTTTGTGGCCTAATATGTGATTTATTCTTGGAGAATGTTCCATGTGTACTTGAAAAGAATGTGTATTCTGTTGTTTTAGGATGGGATGTTATGAATAGATCAGTGTTAGAGCCATGTGGTCCAGTATGTCATTCAAAGCTAGAATTTCCTATTGATTTTTTTTTAGATGATCTATCCATCAAAGTAAATGGGGTATTAATGTCTCCTACTATTACTATGTTAACTCTTTTCTAAATTTTTTTTTCTTTTTTTACAGAATTTACTTATTATATATAGAGAGAGTGCAAGCAGGAGGAGTGGCAGGAAGAGGAAGAATTTGGCACTCTGCTGAGCAGGGAGCCTGATGTGGGGCTCAATCCCAAGACCCTGGGACATGACCCAAGCCAAAGGCAGACACCCATCTGAGCCAACAGGCATCCCTATTAACTGTTTTATATTTGGATGCTCTTATGTTGGGTGTATGAATATTTGCAATTGGTATATTTTCTTGCTGGATTGCCCCCTTTCTTATTCCATCTGACCCTTCTTTGTCTCTTCTGACGGTTTTTGTGTTAACATCTACTTTGTCCTTTATAAAAATTGCTACCTTGGCTTTCTTTTTACATCCATTCGAACTATAAATATTTCTCTATTCCCTCACTTTCAATCTGTATGATGTGTCTTTAGGTCTGAAATGAGTCTCTTATAGGCTATAAATTGATGGGTCTTTTTTTTTTTTTAAAGATTTATTTATCTATTCATTTGACAGAGAGAGATCACAAGTAGGCAGAGAGGCAGGCAGAGAGGCAGGGGAAGCCGGCTCCCTGCTGAGCAGAGAGCCTGATGCAGGGCTCCATCCCAAGACCCTAAGATCATGACCTGACTTGAAGGCAAAGGCTTAACCCACTGAGGTACCCAGGCGCCCCAAAGTGTCTTGTTTTTTTATCCATTTCATCACCCTATGTCTTTTGATGGGACATTTAGTCCATTTAAACTCAAAGTAATTATTGATAGATATTTATTTGTTACCATTCTGTCACTTGTTTTGTGATTGTTTTTGTGGCTCCTCTCTGATCCTTTCATCTCTTACTCTCTTCTTTCTCATGGTTTGATGGCTTTCTTTAGTGATATACTTGGATTCCTTTCTCTTTATTGTTTGCCTATCTTTTGCCAGTTTTTTTTTTTTTTTTGGCTACTATTAGATTTACATGTATCGTCTTCTACATATAACTGTCTATATTAATTTGATTGTTAAGTTTGAACTCATTTTAAAAGCACTACATTTCTGCTTCTTCCACCTAACATTTTAGTTATATATTGTCATACCTTACATCCTTTTATTTTGTGAATCCCTTGAATGAATTTTATAGATACACTTAATTTTACTGCTTTTGTCCATCCTACTATTTTTTTTTTAATTCCTATTTAGGATCTTTCCTTTCCACTCATAGAGTCTCCTTTAATAATTTCTTATAGGGATGGCTTAGTGGTCATGAATTTCTTTACCTTTTATGTGGCAAACTCTTTATCAAACCTTTTATTCTGAATGATAGCCTTGCTGGATAGAGTATTACTGGCTGCAGGCTTTTTCCTTTCAGCAGAATATATCATGCCACTCACTTCTGGCTTGCAAAGTTCCTACTGAAACATAAGCTGGTAGCCTCCTTGGATTTTCTTTTTATATAGCTCTTTTCTCTTGCTGCTTTTAAAATTTTCTCTTTATCACTATTCTTTGCCACTTTCATTACTATGTGCCTTGGTGTGGACCTCCTTGCATTGATTTTGTTGTTGCCTCCTGGATCTGGATTTTTGTTTCTATCCCCAGATTGAGAAGCTTTCATCTATAATTTCTTCAAATAAATTTTCTTCTTTTTCTCTCTCATGATCTGGAATCCCTAAAATGCAAATGTGATTACAGTTGATGCTATCACTGATTTCCTTTAATCTATTCTTATGCTTTTTTCTTTCTCCTATTTAGTTTGACTGCTTTCTATTACTTTCTCCTACTTATTGCTGATTGGTTCTGCTACTTCCTCTAGTCTACTCGTTATTCCCTCTAGTGCATTTTTTTTTAAAGATTTTATTTATTTGACAGACAGAGATCACAAGTAGATGGAGAGGCAGGCAGAGAGAGAGAGAGAGAGAAGCAGGCTCCCTGCTGAGCAGAGAGCCCGATGCGGAACTCGATCCCAGGACCCTGAGATCATGACCTGAGCCGTAGGCAGCAGCTAAACCCACTCAGCCACCCAGGCGCCCCAACCTCTAGTGCATTTTTAATTCCAGTTACTGAATTCTTCATCTCTGATTGTTCTTTTTCATGTGTTCTATCTCTTTGTGTAGTGTCTCACTTAGATCCTCCACTCTTTTCTCAAGTCCAGTGAGTCTCTTTATAATCTTTTTTAAAAATTCTCTATCAAACATATTATCTCTGTTCCCATTTAGATATCTTGCTGTTATTTTCTCCTGTTCTTTCATTTGGGACCTATTACTGTCTTCTCATTTTATTCAAGTCTGTATCCCCTGCTATTGCAAGGAGTGGCTTTATGAAGATGTCCTGAAGTGCCCTGTAGTGAAATGTCCCTTGTTCACTGGAACTTGGCATTTCATGGGTATCTGTTATGTATACTGCATTCACTGTGTAGGGCTGAGCCACATTTGTCTTCAGTGCGGTCATCTATAAATGACTCTCTTTGCCTGTTGTGGATAGGATTAGGTTCAGAGAGGAGTGTGCAGGAATGGGTGCACTTTTAGGAAGCTATGGAAAGTGTGTATGCTGTGTTCATTCCCACAAGTGTCTATTATCCATGCTGGAAAAGAGGCCTTCCAACTATTTTGTTCTTACAAAAGTCTCCCAACGATCCTTGCCTCCCCAGCACAGGCTGAGATTAGTAAACACATCTCCTTTCAGTATGTTCCAGTCTTGCTTTGAAGTAATGCTTCTATACTGTATCTTGAGGGATCTGCTTCTCTCCTTTCTCCATGCCTGCAATGTTCCTCCCTCCTTAGGATGGTCCCCTCCTTAGGATAGTCTAACAGATCTGATTTGGTTCTCATATATCCACCCTTCCTATCATTTTCAGTGTAGCCACTTTTCTACCTTTAGCTGTTCTGTGACTTTTGTTCATTTTCTGCATTATTTACACTGATGTGGGTGTTTTTTTTTTAATTTTTTATAAACATATATTTTTATCCCCAGGGGTACAGGTCTGTGAATCACCAGGTTTACACACTTCACAGCACTCACCAAAGCACATACCCTCCCCAATGTCCATAATCCCACCCCCTTCTCCCAACCCCCCTCCCCCCAGCAACCCTCAGTTTGTTTTGTGCGATTAAGAGTCACTTATGGTTTGTCTCCCTCCCAATCCCATCTTGTTTCATTGATTCTTTTCTTACCCACTTAAGCCCCCATGTTGCATCACCACTTCCTCATATCAGGGAGATCATATGATAGTTGTCTTTCTCTGCTTGACTTATTTCGCTAAGCATGATACGCTCTAGTTCCATCCATGTTGTCGCAAATGGCAAGATTTCATTTCTTTTGATGGCTGCATAGTATTCCATTGTGTATATATACCACATCTTCTTAATCCATACATCTGTTGATGAACATCTAGGTTCTTTCCATAGTTTGGCTATTGTGGACATTGCTGCTATAAACATGGTGTGGGTGTTTTCTAATTGTATCCATGGGATGATATGGGTTTATGTTCCTCCTACTCTACCAACTTTCTCAGAATCCAATAATTCGTATTTTAAAAATTATCACACAACCTCAGCTATAAATTATCAGAATATTTTTTGTCTATACTTAGTCTCAGCTGACAGTTAGTGGTAATATTTCATCTACAATTGAGGTAAAATGGCTAAGGAAGCATATCAGTATTTTTAGAATAATTATTTCATTACTACTAGAGTTCTAGAGTTGCAGTAGTAACTGCTACTATTAAAATTACTAGATTTGATTGTAGCAAATAATTAGCTTGTCAGAAAGATATAGTAGGAACTACAATTAAGGGGCCAGACCATCAAAGTTGAGAGTGTAGATCATGTGAATTTCCTTTAGAACTCCTGTGAGAGGGACACCTAGGTGGCTCAGTTGG
The DNA here is from genome assembly GCF_011764305.1 of Mustela putorius furo. NCBI lineage: Eukaryota > Metazoa > Chordata > Mammalia > Carnivora > Mustelidae > Mustela > Mustela putorius. The sequence goes on from NW_025421305.1 coordinate 6,303,228, forward strand.
TAGAGCATCTGCTTTTAGCTCAGGTCATGATCAGAGCATCCTGGGATTGGGTCCTACTTTGGGCTCCCTGCTCAGTGGGGAGCCCACTTCTGCCTGCTGCTCCCCTTGCTTGTGTTTTTTTTTTCTCTCTCTCTCCGACAAATAAATAAAATCTTAAAAAAAAGAAAAGAAAAGAAATCCTGTGAGAACATGGGTTAAAAAGTAATTAAATGAAAATCAGTTTATCTCAGTTCATTCAAAATGAGCAGAAAGTCACAATAATCTGGTAAGTTATGTGAACACTTAGTATTGTTCCAAAAAAAAATATATTGTCCAGTTACTACTATAGAAGTATTGGAACTGCTCAACATCATCAGGGTGGTGGTCATCACACTGGCCATCAATAACCTGACACTTCACTAGACATCATCACACTGGCCATCTTCAAACTGCACAATTTCCCCTCCTGGGCCAACTCCAACAACAGAGCCTATTGCATGGTTATCCAGGCAAACACCACAACATCTAGCCCCTACACCTGGATATGGTCTGGCCAAGACCTGTCTGTCCATATCACTCTGAGCCAAAAGGGGACACAGGCTCTAAGCCAAAGATTGAGAGAAAGGCACATATATACAGTACCTCATGTGCATACCTGTAAGGAAGGGGTGTGTGCGCTCAATGCTACATTTCTGAAGAAAATTTGTCATGTGCAGATGCCTGAGAGGGGCTTCTTGTGTGTGCACACGACCCTTGGTGTGTGTGCTTGACAGTGCACATGTGTGGGTTCTCAGACCATACAACATGCCCTCTCTAACACTCCAGGTCATCATCTCTCCTGCTTCATGGGTAACCAGACCCCTTTTTCACTGTATCTATTGAAATTTGGAGTTGGAGTATCCTGGGGAGTAGGACCTACCAGCAGTTACCATGGCAACAGCCTCTGCAACCGGCCCAGCTACTGAGGTCTCCCTAGCTTCTCAGGTTTGGGGAGGGGGATGTAATATTAGCCACATTAAAGTCTTTTTTCAGTAGGGAAAAAAAAGAAAGTACTACACATTTTTAACCAGATTTTATTTTATTATTTTTTAAAAATTTTATTTATTTATTTATTCGAGACAAATAGAATGATAGCACAACGGAGGGCAGGGTCAGAGGGAGAAGCAGACTCCCCACTGAGCAGGGAGTCGGATGTGGTACTCAATCCAGGACTCCACAATCATGACCTGAGCCAAAGGCATTTGCTTAACCAACAAAGCCAGGCACCCCTAACTGATTTTATTTTAAAAAGTAGCTGAAGTTTAAAAAAAAAAAACAAGTGTTTTAAAGCATCTCATAGTCTGCAAATAGGAAATGGCTATCAACAACAAATGGGTTGTCCAATGTAACAAAAATATAGACTGCCAGTTAGATTTCGACTTTATATTTCATTTCAGGGCATACTTACACTAACAACAACAACAACAAAAATCAATGATTAGCTGGATGTTCTGTATATTTTTTGACAACCCAGAAAGCCTATATGAAGGCCTTTTTTCATTCTAAAACAGAAACAACAAATACATGACTTTCTCCACCATTACAAATAATATTGAAAACAGCAACAATCACATAGAACAACCACATTTCTCGGCAACCAGGATGAATTAACCTATGTGTTTTAAGCTTTACTCACATTTTCTCCTGAAGAACCCAGATGGCAGAGGAAGTTTCAATAACTAAATCGGTGAATTCATTGCTTTAAGTCACATACCTCAAATTACAAAATTCCTTGAAGTTTTGTTTCTTAAAATAAAGATACTATAATTCATACATATATGAGTTTACATTAGTATGAAAATAATGCTCTAAATTATTTATACCTGAAAAAACCCTGTGGTCTAGCTAGAAGTATCCTTTTTAGCTTGAAAATTGAATTTTAAGTTATGTCATGGTCAAATCTTTTCTTCTCAGATCACATTTACCTGTCTTTCAACCTTTCAACCCATCTCTTCTGTATGAATCCTTCCTTGATCTCGTAATTTCATGAGAATGACCTGTTTGCATTTTCTTTTTTTTTTTTTTTTTTTTTTTTTTTTTTTTTTTTTTTTTTTTTTTTTTTTTTTTTAAAGATTTATTTATTTATTTGACAGAGAGAGAGATCACAAGCAGGCAGAGAGGCAGGCAGAGAGAGAGGAAGGGAAGCAGGCTCCCTGCTGAGCAGAGAGCCCGATGTGGGACTCGATCCCAGGACCCTGAGATCATGACCTGAGCCGAAGGCAGCGGCTTAACCCACTGAGCCACCCAGGCGCCCTCTGTTTGCATTTTCTATGGCCTGATTGAACCATGTATATAAACTGTCTTGAAGCTCTTCTTATTTGCTTTGTATTGCAATTATTCCTAAAATGTTAGTCACTCCTATTTGACCCAATGACGTTCAAAGCAGAATTTATCTTTTAAATAAATGTATAACTAGTATGGTGCTTGGGACATTGCAGTTACTCAATAAATGTTTATGGGATGACTATATGAGTTAACAACCCATGTACTAATTCTAGATCAACTGCTATCATCTTGGGGAAATATTCAGCATACCTGGCTCTTTGTTTCTGAGCCATAAGATGAGGGATGGAACCAAGGGTGGTTAGTAAAATCTTTTTATTCCAGTATTCTCAACTATATTTAAGTTTAGTACTCCTATTTGTCTAACACATTGAATTTTTCTGAAATATAAATTTAATCAAGGGATGTATTTGTTGTACATTTGCTACCCCCGTGACACTTCCAAAAGTACAATGGGAAGACACAAATGACATATCACTGTTCAGGTAGCATAATGATCAGAGACAAGAATCATTTATCATGCTTCAACTAGGCCTTAAATTATGATGAAGATGCACTGAGACTCACTTCTGCTGATTTCATTAAAATGTAGTCATATCCTCATGTGGCAGGAATTTCAGTTCAGACTCCACACTGGCAACTTTATAATATTAAAGGACAACAAAATGAGTCATGAATGATGAAAATAGAGTTACAAATAATAGAATATCTAAAGAAGAAACATGTTCATTATTTTGTTTGTTATTAAGTAAAAAAACAGCGATAGACGTTGATTAAATTTTAATTTAATTGTTTAATTTGTTTAGTTAGATGTTGAATTGTTTTAATGCATTTATATCATTCAAACATTTACTATGACTAGGATTATGACCTAAATAGTCTATGTCCCAGAATGGATGTAGCCGCAAAAAGAAAAAAAAAAATGACAAGACAACGCAATTAGGGTTTATATGTCATCCTAAGCTTACTGAGTCAGGAACATTAAAGAGAAAAAGGAACTCATCTGTTCTACTCCTTCAAATTTCCCACATCTATGGAGAAACAATTATGTGATGTTTATTATATAAAATACCAGATATACTACACAAATAGAATTCCATGTCAGACATTAGCAGTCGACAATCTAAAGTGATCCACAGACCACTGATAAGGATAGACCTTATGAATGAGTTATGTGTGGGTTCCATGAGAAGTAACTTTTTCTTTTTTGATTTAAGAAAAATATTTTAGGGGTGTCTAGGTGTCTCAGTTGGTTAAGTGTCTAAGTCTTGATTTCAGCTCAGGTCATGATCTCAGTGTTGTGAGATCCGGTTCTGAATTGGGCTTCGTACAGGGCATGGAGCCTGCTTAAGATTTTCTCTCTTCTCTTCCTTTCCCTCTGCCTCTTCTCCTTCCCACCCTCCAAGCTATATGTGTGTGTGTGCATTTGTAAAACAATAGAAGTTACTTAAAATTATATATATAATTTATATATATAATTTATATATAATTTAATATATACTTTATATAGTTTTATAAAAATTATGCATAATTTATATAAAGTATATAATGAAAATATATTTATATATAATTATATATAATTTTTAAAGTAACTTCTACTGCTTTCATGAAAAAGACTGCAGTCTTTTTAAGTTTGCCAAAAACCAGAAAATGTAAAAAGAATTTCAAGTGCTGTTAGCCTTTATCAGGTCTTGGTTCCTTTTGAGAGTTTAATGCAAGGTCACAAACTCTGATGAAAAATGCCGATTGCATAAGTGAACACATTCTTGCATCCAATTTGCACTCTGTACCAGAGATATAAATAAGCTCAGTGACATACTTTAACAGAATAAGCAGTATTATAATGGAAGTAGGTCTCTACAGGGTTAAATTTCTCAATGAAATGGAATAAAAAACAATTATGATTGATGCTGAACCCATAGAGGTAGGATGGATGAATTTATAAATTGGCTTTGGGTTAAACTAATTCATGGCAATTAATGGAAGAATATAATAGAGTTGTTTTTGATGATATTTAAAAAAAAAACAAAAATTACATTTACTTTACTAATTTACTGAAGAGCCAATTATTTTTGTAAGCTATATATTGACCACTGTAACTCTTATGTCACTCTATAAAAAGGACTAAAATAGAGAAATAGCTTCACCTGCAATCCCAATTATAAGGGAGTTACATTCACATAGCAACTCTCACTACTTACTAGGCATTGACACATTTTAGATGATATGGTGCTGTTCCTTAAATATTTAATGGATATTAAGGCTGGCTAATAATTCTGAAAAAAGCACTGAAGTGTCTACCTGCCGGACTTGATTTATTCTATCTTTCACTGAGAATGTCCTGGAGAGATCTTACTTAGCAAATCAGTTCCAGATTCAAGACCTAGATAACACATAACTTTCCCAGATAACACATGAATTTTTCCAAAGCTTCAAACAGATAATATTGTTCACTTCTCTGTGCTCCCACAGACTCAAGTCACACAATCACAGTATAATTCATTCTATTCGAGTTTTGTAGTCAATATCTTCTGCTAGATTATGACTCCATTACGGCAGCAACTGAGTCTCATTCATCTATGCTACTTCAGCCACAATGCTTGTCAAGGAGGTAAGCACTCACATTGGTTTGCTGAATCAAAACACATTATTTAATTTAATAGCTTTCCTCTCCAAATGTAAGCGCATTATCAGTGGCTGTTAAGGATATGTCCCCTTTCTTATTAAATTCTAAGAAGCTTTATCAGCAAAGGAGCCATGTTTATCTTTACCATTGAAAGCCCAACACTGGTCATGGTGCCTGCTACATTGCAGGGATCAATAAGTGAGTTCTGAATGAATATTGAACAAATTAATTCAAAGAAGCATGAAAGAACCCTGAAGAATATATTACTGAAAGCAAACATTTTTTTTTTAATGTTATAAGTAAGAGTAAGTTTTTCTTTCAATCCACAGAGCTCTACAGTCATTTATTTATCCTATAGCAGCATCTGGGGATGCTGACGTCCAGCATACAGTCCTTAAATTACAGCCATTATAGAGCAGTAAGGGAGGAAGCAAAGTTATTTCGGTAAAGAGTCCCCTAGCAGAACTAGAAGGTTTCTTTAAGAACTATAAATGAAAAGTGCAGAGAACTCTAAAATGAAGTGGGTATCTGAAACCACTACTACCCACTGCTACCCACAGACATTGGGCTCTTTGAAGTACAGTGTGTTTTAGTATTTCTTAGCTTAAAAATTAAATGAAATATAATTTAACCCTCTTTACCCCCAGCCATTTTTCACTCTTTCCTGCCAGTCTTTACCAAAGTGTCACTTTATCAGCAGGGCCTTTTTTTAATCGCCCTGGCCCCCTGCACTTTCTACTCCTCTTCCCTGCTTCCATAGCATTTACTTCCATTTGAAAAGCTATATATTGTGCTCACTTGTTCACTGTCTGTCTCCTTTTCCTGTACAAAGAAGGCTCTTTGAAGGCAGGGACTATTGTCTAGAGTAGACTGGACTGACTGGCTGAATAAATGAATGAATGAAGGCAGAGACTGTGCTGCGTTCATTCCTTATAGCCCTTTCAATCCACAAAGCAGCCTTCTAGTTGTTTTAAAAAATGCAAACCTTTTGGGTCATTCACTTATTTAAACCTCCCTATGTCCTTCCACTGCATGAAATATAACATATAAGCTTCAAAACCTAGACTACTAAAATATCTGTAATATATGACTTTAGGATTTCATTCCGAGCTTTAACTTGGACTCTCCACTCTTGTTCTCGAGTATCAACAACCAACAACATGCTTTTTTTTTTTTTTTTTCTTCCCCCAGTTCCTGGAGGCAAAAAAAAAGCTTTCATTTTCCAGAACACTTCTCCCCACCTTCCTCCCTTTGGAAAGTTAATTCAGGTTTCAGATCTCCATTTAGGTACTTCGAAAAATGTGCTCAGACTTAGAGGACATGTGTGGACACATATATTGTCTGTTTCTCCAAAGACTTCTACATGTCTTATTAGATTTATTCCTTTTTACTTTGTATTTCCTGGAAGTATTGTAAATAATAGCTTCTTTCAAAACTATATTTTCCAATTGTGTATGTTTCTTCTTTTGTTGGAATATTTTTGTTGACCATCACTGTATTTTTTTCTCTTTTTAAAAATTCCATTTTTTTTTCCATCAAAATAAGTGTACTCTTTAATCCCCATCCCTTATTTCTCCCCGTACTCCTACCCAACCTCCCGTCCAGTAACCATCAGTTTGTTCTCTATGGTTAAGAGTTTGTTTCTTGGTTTGCCTCTGTCTTTCTGTTTCCTTTGCTCATTTGTTTCTTAAATTCTACACACAAGTATGATCATATAGTATTTGTCTTTCTCTGACTGACTTATCTCACTCAGCATTACACTCTAGCTCCATCCTTGTTGTTGCAAATGGCAAGATTTCCTTCTTTTTCATGACTGAAAAATGTTTGTGTGTGCGTGTATGTGTACCCCCTCTTCTTTACCCATTCATCAGTTGATGGACATTTGGGCTGCTTTTATTGTTTGGCTATTGTAACTAATGCTGCAGTAAACACAGGAGTATATGTATTCCTTTGAATTAGTTTTTGTATTTTTCAGGTAAATAACTAGTATTCCTGGATCATAGGGCAATTCTATTTTTAATTTTTTTGAGGAAACTCCATACTGCTTCCCATAGTGACTGTACTAGCTTGCATTCCCACCAACAAAGCAAGAGAAACCTGTTGTTTATTATTTTTTTTATTATTATTTTAGCTATTCTGACAAGTGTGAGCTGATATCTTATTGTAGTTTTAATTTGCATTTCCCTGAGAAAGAGTGATGCTAAGGCTGCTTTCATGTGTGTATTGGCCATCTGTAGGTCTTTAGAGAAAGGTTTGTGCATGAATTCTGTCCATTTTTTAATTGGAGTATTTTTGGGTATTGAGTCGTATCCATTCTTTATATATTTCAGATACTAACATTTTATCAGGAATGTCATTTGCTAGTATCTTCTATTTTCTCTGATTCAGTAGGTTGCCTATTCTTTGCTGTATAGAAACTTTATTTTGATGTAGTCCCAATAATTTATTTTTGTTGTATTTCCCTTGCCTCATAAGACGTATGTAGAAAAATGTTGCCCCAGCCTAGATCAAAAAGACTACTGCCTCTTCTCTCTCCTGGGATTTCTATGGTTTCCAATCTCACATTGAGGTCTTTAATCCATATGGAATTTATTTTTGTGTATGGTCTAAGAAAGTGGTCCTGATTCATTCTTTTGCATGTGGCAGTCTACTTTTCCCAACACCATTTGTTGAAGAAACTGCCTTTTCCCTATTGTATACTCATGCCTCCTTTGTCAAATATTGATTGACCATAAAACTATGGCTTTATCTCTAAATTTTCTATTCTACTCCATTGATCCATGTGTCTTTCTTTTTTTTTTGGTGCAAGTACCATACTGTTTTAATTACTACAGCTTTGTAATATAACTTGAAATCTGTAATTGTGCTGCCTCCAGTTTTGTTTTTCTTTCTCAAGATTGCTTTGGCTATGGGAGTGCTTTTGTGGTTCCATACATATTTTAGGATTATTTGCTCTAGTTCTGTGGAAATGCTGTTGATATTTGGCAAGGATTGCATTCAATCTGTGGATGGCTTTGGGTAGTATACAAATATTAACAACATTTGTTCTTCCAACCCAGGAGTTTCTTTCATCAGTTTTTTTTACAGTTTTCAGAGTATAGGTCTCTCTCACATCTTTGGTTAAGTTTTTGGTTTTTTGTTTTCTTAGATGTCATTTTTGGTGCAATTATAAATTGAATTGGTTTCTGAATTTCACTTTATGATGCTACATGATAGTATATAGGAATCCAACAGATTTTTGTATTTTTATTTTTTATCCTGGAGCTTTACTGAATTAATAACTATGTTTTAGTAGTTTTTTGATAGAGTCTTTAGGTTTGCTGTATATACTCTCATGTCACCTGTAAGGGTGAGAGTTTCACTTCTTACCAATTGGGGTCCCTTGTATTTCTTTATGTTGTGTAATTTCTGCAAGTAGGACTTCCAGTACCATGATGAATAAAAGTAGCTAGGGTGGATATCCTTGTCTTATTCCTAGTCTTAGAGGACAAGTTCTCAGTCTTTCCCCATTGATTATGGTGTTGGCTGTGGTTTTTCATATATAGCCTTTATTAAGTTGAGGTATCTTCTCTCTTGACCTACTCTGCAGTGGGTTTTTTTCATGAATGGATGTTGTACTTTGTCAAATGCTTTTTCTGCATCTATTGATCATATGGTTTTTTTATTATTTATCTTTTTTTTAAAAGATTTTATTTATTTGACAGAGAGAGGGATCACAAGTAGGCAGAGAGGCAGGCAGAGAGAGGGGAGGTAAGCAGGCTCCCTGCTGAGCAGAGCAGGCCCCTGAGACCATGACCTAAGCTGAAGGCTTAACCCACTGAGCCACCCAGGTGCCCCTATTCTTTTATTGATATGATGTATCACATTGATTGTTTTCTGAGTATTGAATCACACTTGCATCTCAGAAATAAATTCCAATGTTTGTGGTATATGATTTAACTTTAAAAAATTTTTTAGGGGCACCTGGGTGGCTCAGTGGGTTAAAGCCTCTGCCTTCAGCTCCGGTCATGATCCCAGAGTCCAGGAATTCAGGCTCTCTGCTCAGCAGGGAGTCTGCTTCCCTTCCTCTCTCTCTGCCTACTTATGATCTCTGTCAAATAAATAAATAAAAAATCTTTAAAAAATTGTTTTCAGTGTTTCAAGTTTTTATTTAGTTAACATAAAGTGTATTACTAGTTTCAGGAGAAGAATTTAGTGATTCATCATTTACATATAACACCCAGTGCTCAATACAAGTGCCCTCCTTAATACCCATCACCAATTTAGCCCATTCCCCTGCCCACCTCCCTCCTGGTGTTTTGATTTTTTAAAAAAATATATTGTTTGGAATATTTTGCTAATATTTTGTTGTGCATTTTTGCATCAACATTCACAAGAGATTTTGGACTGTAATTCTTTTTGTGGTGTCTTTATCTGGCTTTGTTAGGATAATGCCGCTTTCATAGAATGAATTTGGAAGCTTTCTTTCCTCTTCTAGTTTTTGGAAGAGCTTAAGAAGAACGGATATTAACTCTTCTTTAATCTTAGAATTCACCTGTGAATCTGTCTGGTTCTGAACTTTAGGGTTTGGGGGGACTTTTTTGATTATGGATTCAGTTTCATTACTGGTAATTGGTCGGTTCAAATCCTCCTTTTTCTCTTGCTTTAGTTTTGGTACTTCATATGTTTCTAGGAATTTATCCATTTCTTCTAATGTATCTAATTTGTTGACATATAGGCTTTCATAATATCATGTTGCAATTATATTTCAATGGTATTGGTTGTTATTTTTCTTCTATCATTTAAGATTTTGAGTCTTTTTGTTTGTTTAGTTTTTGGTGAATCTGGCTAGAGGCTTATGAATTTTGTTGATCTCTTCAAAGAACTAGTTCCTGGTTTCATTGATCTGTTCTATTATTTTTTGTTTGTTTATTTATTTCCATATCATTTATTTCTATTTTAATACATATTATTTTCTTTCTTTTGCTGGATTGGGGTTTGAGTTGTTCTTTTTCTAGCTCCTTTTGATGTAAGGTTAGTTGTTTGAGATGTTTTTTGTTTTTTGTTTTTTCATCTTGAGGTAGGCTGTTAAGGATATGTCCCCTTTCTTATTAAATTCTAAGAAGCTTTATCAGCAAAGGAGCCATGTTTATCTTTACCATTGAAAGCCCAACACTGGTCATGGTGCCTGCTACATTGCAGGGATCAATAAGTGAGTTCTGAATGAATATTGAACAAATTAATTCAAAGAAGCATGAAAGAACCCTGAAGAATATATTACTGAAAGCAAACATTTTTTTTTTAATGTTATAAGTAAGAGTAAGTTTTTCTTTCAATCCACAGAGCTCTACAGTCATTTATTTATCCTATAGCAGCATCTGGGGATGCTGACGTCCAGCATACAGTCCTTAAATTACAGCCATTATAGAGCAGTAAGGGAGGAAGCAAAGTTATTTCGGTAAAGAGTCCCCTAGCAGAACTAGAAGGTTTCTTTAAGAACTATAAATGAAAAGTGCAGAGAACTCTAAAATGAAGTGGGTATCTGAAACCACTACTACCCACTGCTACCCACAGACATTGGGGCTCTTTGAAGTACAGTGTGTTTTAGTATTTTTCTTAGCTTAAAAATTAAATGAAATATAATTTAACCCTCTTTACCCCCAGCCATTTTTCACTCTTTCCTGCCAGTCTTTACCAAAGTGTCACTTTATCAGCAGGGCCTTTTTTTTAATCGCCCTGGCCCCCTGCACTTTCTACTCCTCTTCCCTGCTTCCATAGCATTTACTTCCATTTGAAAAGCTATATATTGTGCTCACTTGTTCACTGTCTGTCTCCTTTTCCTGTACAAAGAAGGCTCTTTGAAGGCAGGGACTATTGTCTAGAGTAGACTGGACTGACTGGCTGAATAAATGAATGAATGAAGGCAGAGACTGTGCTGCGTTCATTCCTTATAGCCCTTTCAATCCACAAAGCAGCCTTCTAGTTGTTTTAAAAAATGCAAACCTTTTGGGTCATTCACTTATTTAAACCTCCCTATGTCCTTCCACTGCATGAAATATAACATATAAGCTTCAAAACCTAGACTACTAAAATATCTGTAATATATGACTTTAGGATTTCATTCCGAGCTTTAACTTGGACTCTCCACTCTTGTTCTCGAGTATCAACAACCAACAACATGCTTTTTTTTTTTTTTTTTCTTCCCCCAGTTCCTGGAGGCAAAAAAAAAGCTTTCATTTTCCAGAACACTTCTCCCCACCTTCCTCCCTTTGGAAAGTTAATTCAGGTTTCAGATCTCCATTTAGGTACTTCGAAAAATGTGCTCAGACTTAGAGGACATGTGTGGACACATATATTGTCTGTTTCTCCAAAGACTTCTACATGTCTTATTAGATTTATTCCTTTTTACTTTGTATTTCCTGGAAGTATTGTAAATAATAGCTTCTTTCAAAACTATATTTTCCAATTGTGTATGTTTCTTCTTTTGTTGGAATATTTTTGTTGACCATCACTGTATTTTTTTCTCTTTTTAAAAATTCCATTTTTTTTTCCATCAAAATAAGTGTACTCTTTAATCCCCATCCCTTATTTCTCCCCGTACTCCTACCCAACCCAACCTCCCGTCCAGTAACCATCAGTTTGTTCTCTATGGTTAAGAGTTTGTTTCTTGGTTTGCCTCTGTCTTTCTGTTTCCTTTGCTCATTTGTTTCTTAAATTCTACACACAAGTATGATCATATAGTATTTGTCTTTCTCTGACTGACTTATCTCACTCAGCATTACACTCTAGCTCCATCCTTGTTGTTGCAAATGGCAAGATTTCCTTCTTTTTCATGACTGAAAAATGTTTGTGTGTGCGTGTATGTGTACCCCCTCTTCTTTACCCATTCATCAGTTGATGGACATTTGGGCTGCTTTTATTGTTTGGCTATTGTAACTAATGCTGCAGTAAACACAGGAGTATATGTATTCCTTTGAATTAGTTTTTGTATTTTTCAGGTAAATAACTAGTATTCCTGGATCATAGGGCAATTCTATTTTTAATTTTTTTGAGGAAACTCCATACTGCTTCCCATAGTGACTGTACTAGCTTGCATTCCCACCAACAAAGCAAGAGAAACCTGTTGTTTATTATTTTTTTTATTATTATTTTAGCTATTCTGACAAGTGTGAGCTGATATCTTATTGTAGTTTTAATTTGCATTTCCCTGAGAAAGAGTGATGCTAAGGCTGCTTTCATGTGTGTATTGGCCATCTGTAGGTCTTTAGAGAAAGGTTTGTGCATGAATTCTGTCCATTTTTTAATTGGAGTATTTTTGGGTATTGAGTCGTATCCATTCTTTATATATTTCAGATACTAACATTTTATCAGGAATGTCATTTGCTAGTATCTTCTATTTTCTCTGATTCAGTAGGTTGCCTATTCTTTGCTGTATAGAAACTTTATTTTGATGTAGTCCCAATAATTTATTTTTGTTGTTATTTCCCTTGCCTCATAAGACGTATGTAGAAAAATGTTGCCCCAGCCTAGATCAAAAAGACTACTGCCTCTTCTCTCTCCTGGGATTTCTATGGTTTCCAATCTCACATTGAGGTCTTTAATCCATATGGAATTTATTTTTGTGTATGGTCTAAGAAAGTGGTCCTGATTCATTCTTTTGCATGTGGCAGTCTACTTTTCCCAACACCATTTGTTGAAGAAACTGCCTTTTCCCTATTGTATACTCATGCCTCCTTTGTCAAATATTGATTGACCATAAAACTATGGCTTTATCTCTAAATTTTCTATTCTACTCCATTGATCCATGTGTCTTTCTTTTTTTTTTGGTGCAAGTACCATACTGTTTTAATTACTACAGCTTTGTAATATAACTTGAAATCTGTAATTGTGCTGCCTCCAGTTTTGTTTTTCTTTCTCAAGATTGCTTTGGCTATGGGAGTGCTTTTGTGGTTCCATACATATTTTAGGATTATTTGCTCTAGTTCTGTGGAAAATGCTGTTGATATTTGGCAAGGATTGCATTCAATCTGTGGATGGCTTTGGGTAGTATACAAATATTAACAACATTTGTTCTTCCAACCCAGGAGTTTCTTTCATCAGTTTTTTTTACAGTTTTCAGAGTATAGGTCTCTCTCACATCTTTGGTTAAGTTTTTGGTTTTTTGTTTTCTTAGATGTCATTTTTGGTGCAATTATAAATTGAATTGGTTTCTGAATTTCACTTTATGATGCTACATGATAGTATATAGGAATCCAACAGATTTTTGTATTTTTATTTTTTATCCTGGAGCTTTACTGAATTAATAACTATGTTTTAGTAGTTTTTTGATAGAGTCTTTAGGTTTGCTGTATATACTCTCATGTCACCTGTAAGGGTGAGAGTTTCACTTCTTACCAATTGGGGTCCCTTGTATTTCTTTATGTTGTGTAATTTCTGCAAGTAGGACTTCCAGTACCATGATGAATAAAAGTAGCTAGGGTGGATATCCTTGTCTTATTCCTAGTCTTAGAGGACAAGTTCTCAGTCTTTCCCCATTGATTATGGTGTTGGCTGTGGTTTTTCATATATAGCCTTTATTAAGTTGAGGTATCTTCTCTCTTGACCTACTCTGCAGTGGGTTTTTTTCATGAATGGATGTTGTACTTTGTCAAATGCTTTTTCTGCATCTATTGATCATATGGTTTTTTTATTATTTATCTTTTTTTTAAAAGATTTTATTTATTTGACAGAGAGAGGGATCACAAGTAGGCAGAGAGGCAGGCAGAGAGAGGGGAGGTAAGCAGGCTCCCTGCTGAGCAGAGCAGGCCCCTGAGACCATGACCTAAGCTGAAGGCTTAACCCACTGAGCCACCCAGGTGCCCCTATTCTTTTATTGATATGATGTATCACATTGATTGTTTTCTGAGTATTGAATCACACTTGCATCTCAGAAATAAATTCCAATGTTTGTGGTATATGATTTAACTTTAAAAAATTTTTTAGGGGCACCTGGGTGGCTCAGTGGGTTAAAGCCTCTGCCTTCAGCTCCGGTCATGATCCCAGAGTCCAGGAATTCAGGCTCTCTGCTCAGCAGGGAGTCTGCTTCCCTTCCTCTCTCTCTGCCTACTTATGATCTCTGTCAAATAAATAAATAAAAATCTTTAAAAAATTGTTTTCAGTGTTTCAAGTTTTTATTTAGTTAACATAAAGTGTATTACTAGTTTCAGGAGAAGAATTTAGTGATTCATCATTTACATATAACACCCAGTGCTCAATACAAGTGCCCTCCTTAATACCCATCACCAATTTAGCCCATTCCCCTGCCCACCTCCCTCCTGGTGTTTGATTTTTTAAAAAATATATTGTTTGGAATATTTTGCTAATATTTTGTTGTGCATTTTTGCATCAACATTCACAAGAGATTTTGGACTGTAATTCTTTTTGTGGTGTCTTTATCTGGCTTTGTTAGGATAATGCCGCTTTCATAGAATGAATTTGGAAGCTTTCTTTCCTCTTCTAGTTTTTGGAAGAGCTTAAGAAGAACGGATATTAACTCTTCTTTAATCTTAGAATTCACCTGTGAATCTGTCTGGTTCTGAACTTTAGGGTTTGGGGGGACTTTTTTGATTATGGATTCAGTTTCATTACTGGTAATTGGTCGGTTCAAATCCTCCTTTTTCTCTTGCTTTAGTTTTGGTACTTCATATGTTTCTAGGAATTTATCCATTTCTTCTAATGTATCTAATTTGTTGACATATAGGCTTTCATAATATCATGTTGCAATTATATTTCAATGGTATTGGTTGTTATTTTTCTTCTATCATTTAAGATTTTGAGTCTTTTTGTTTGTTTAGTTTTTGGTGAATCTGGCTAGAGGCTTATGAATTTTGTTGATCTCTTCAAAGAACTAGTTCCTGGTTTCATTGATCTGTTCTATTATTTTTTGTTTGTTTATTTATTTCCATATCATTTATTTCTATTTTAATACATATTATTTTCTTTCTTTTGCTGGATTGGGGTTTGAGTTGTTCTTTTTCTAGCTCCTTTTGATGTAAGGTTAGTTGTTTGAGATGTTTTTTGTTTTTTGTTTTTTCATCTTGAGGTAGGCCTGTATTGATTGCTATAACCTTTCCTCTTAAAACCACTTTTGCTGTATCCCAAAGATTGTGGATCATTGTGACATCTTCTTTGATTTCTTGGTTGGCCTATTCATTGTTTAGTAGCATGTTATTTAGCCTCCATATATTTCTTGTGGTTGACTTTTAGTTTCGTAGTGTTGTGGTGAGAAATGATTCATGATATGACTTTGTCTTAATTTGTTGAGATTTATTTTGTGGGCTAATATGTGATCTATTTTGGAAAACATTCCATGTGAACTCAGAATGAATGTATATTCTTCTGTTTTAGGATGGAATATGCTGAATATGTATGTGTTAAAACCATCTTGGCCAGTGTGTCATTCAAAGCCATTATTTCTTGATGATTTTCTGTTTGGATGATTTGTCCATTGATGTAAGTGTATGTTAACATCTCCTCCTATTATTGTATTTTATTTATTAGTTCCTTTATGTTTAACTGTTGTAAACTGTTGTATGTACTTAGGTGCTCCCATGTTGGGTGAATAAATATTTATAATTATTATATCTTGTGTTAACCACAAATCAAAAACCAATAATAGATAAGGAAAGAATAAAGAGAAGGAAATCCGAATGTATCTATAAAGAGAGCCAACAAACCATGAAAGACAGCAAGAGAAGGATCAGAAAAAAAAAATCTATAGGAAAACCACAAGATAAATAACAAATAGTAATATATATCTATCAATAATTACTTTGAATATAAATGGACTAAGTACTCAAAAAACACAGAGTAACAGAATGAATTAAAAAAAAAAAAAACAAGACCCATTTATATAATGCCTACAAGAGACTCACTTCAGGCTGAAAGATACCTACAGATGAAAAATGAAGAGCTAGAGAAACATGAATGTCAAAAGAAAGCTGGGGCAGCAATACTTATAATGGAAAAAAACAGACTTTAAAACAAAGTCTGTAACAAGAGACAAAGACATTTGTTAACAATAAAGGGCACAGTCCATGACCATATTAGTTTTCTACTGATGCTATAAAAAATTACCATGAATTTAGTAGCTTAAAACAGCACAATTCTATTATTTTGCAGTGCTGGAGGTCAGACATCCTAGATAGGTCTTGCTGGACTAAAAACAAAGTCTGAGCACGACCACATTCCTTTTTGAAGGTTCTATATTTGATTGCCATTTCCAGTTTCCTGAAGCCAATTAAATTCCTTGGCTCATGGTACCTTCCTCCATCTTAAAGATTAAGGCCTCCTTATGCTGCTGTCTTGGTTTCTGTACAACCTGCTTGGTGGTCTGCTTTTAAGGAATCATGCAGTTATATTGGGTGTACCTGGATGATAAAGTTTTTAAAATCTGTTATTACTTCTTCATCAGTCTTGAAAGCTACCCATTTTATTTTTTCTTTAGACAATTACACTTAAAGTTTTATTATCACTACTTAATTTTATACAGTCAAAATTTAATAAAAGGATGCCCTCTTTATCTAATGTTAACTCAATAAAATATTTCTATCTTGTTTTATACTCCAAACATTTGCTATTATGATTATTATTGTATTTCTAGCCGAAATTTATTTAAATTTATCCAAGTCACTACTCTCGTCACTACTTCTTGCATATCATTTCATTCTGAAGTTTAATTTTCCTCTCTTTTATCTCCTACATTAAGGGCTTGTTAAAGATAAAGGTTCGGGGCGCCTGGGTGGCTCAGTGGGTTAAGCCGCTGCCTTCGGCTCGGGTCATGATCTCAGGGTCCTGGGATCGAGCCCCGCATCGGGCTCTCTGCTCAGCAGGGAGCCTGCTTCCTCCTCTCTCTCTGCCTGCCTCTCTGTCTACTTGTGATCTCTCTCTGTCAAAATAAATAAATAAAATCTTTAAAAAAAAATAAAGATAAAGGTTCAACTCTTGGGGCACCTGGGTGGCTCAGTGGGTTGAGGCCTCTGCCTTCAGCTCAGGTCATGATCCCAGGGTCCTGAGATTGAGCCCCGCATTGTGCTCTCTGCTCAGCAGGGTTAGAAATCTTTAAAAAAAAAAAAAAGGTTCAACTCTTTTCTAAAATTATCTACATTTAACCTACACTATTTTTTTAAAGATTTTATCTATTTTTTTTTTTTTTTTTTTTGACAGACAGAGATCACAAGTAGGCAGAGAGAGAGAGGAGGAAGCAGATTCCCTGCAAAGAAGAGATCCTGATGTGGGGCTCAAACCCAGGACCCTGAGATCATGACCTGAGCCAAAGGCAGAGGCTTTAACCTACTGAGCCACCCAAGTGCCCCCAACCTACACTATTAAAATGTTTTAAAAGTTTTAGCTGACTGCTCTTATACTACATTATCACCTGGATTTTATTCTTGCTTGACTAGCATAGATGTCAAAGTAGTATAGTGGTTATTGACTAAGCAGGTAAGCTTTCGTTTATTCTTTATTTCTTTAAGGAATTTTTTCGTAGTCTTGCTTAATTGTGTGTTATTTGGCCTTTTTAGTGCTCACTTTGTGTCCTGATTTTGATGATTTAAGTCTCTTTATAATTCTGGAAAATACTTTGCTTTGCCAATTTCCCTTTAATATTGTCTTTTCCCCATTTTTTCTCATTATGGTTTATATAAACAGTATGAAACATAACTTCAATTTTTCCTTTATTTCTCAACATATTTTCAACATCTTTCTTTTATTTGACAATATTTGCAATTTTCCCAAACTAATTCTATTTTCAATTGTTCCAAGTATGTTTATTTCATTTACTTAGTTTTAAAGGAATACATTATTTTTTTGAATTCTAGAAGTTGTTTATTTGTATGTTCTTTCTCATAGTATCCTATTTAAGTATTGGAGTATTTTTATTTTTTAAACATAGAAAAAAATGCTGCTATATAGCTTTATCCTTCCTATAAAATTTGAATTGGCATGACCTATAGTCATTTTCAGACCACAAATTTTAGTCATGTCTTCTAGATTTTTTGCATTTTTCTTTGATTTAATCACACCATGAGGACCAACTGATTACTATATTTAATGTAATTTAACTGTAACATGTAGTATAATCTGTATGGAAGCAACCAGCCTCAAATCAGGGCAAGTCAGATTGGCTTTAAAAAAAAAAAAAAAAAAAAAAAGGGGCGCCTGGGTGGCTCAGTGGGTTAAGCCGCTGCCTTCGGCTCAGGTCATGATCTCAGGGTCCTGGGATCGAGTCCCGCATCAGGCTCTCTGCTCAGCAGGGACCCTGCTTCCTCCTCTCTCTCTCTGCCTGCCTCTCTGCCTACTTGTGATCTCTCTCTGTCGAATAAATAAATAAAATCTTTAAAAAAAAAAAAAAACACCTCAAAGCTTGTAAGTTTAAGGTTATAGTTCTCTGGAGACATACCTAATTTTTCATTTGAATACTGTTGATCCTACATATAATTCTCATAATTTTGATGGCCCCTAAGTCTTTTATTTTGAGTAAAACAGAGCAATACAAAGAATACAAATGCCTAGATATAGAGACTATAGGAGGAATGATACAAACACAGATCAGCCTGAAAATATATTCATGGCCACTAATGAAATGTGTAAGTATAATTAGCTAGTTATAAAACTATCCTATAGAAGAAGAAAATTGTTGAAATATTTTTATTGTATTAAAGCCATTATCAGATTTCTGCTTTAGGAAGTTAACATAGTTTTCAATGAAAATGCAGACATAATATTGAAATAGAATGCCTCATGTATCTGTATTTTTCTGTCTATTGTGAACTTTGAAAGGTAGACTCAGTGACTATATATATATATATATATATATATATATATATATGTGTGTGTGTGTGTGTGTGTGTGTATAATATACATACATACAAACATGGAGCAGTGGTTATAAATTCAGACTCAATGGCTGGAATACCACAGTGTTCTCTAAGTGGTAGCTGAATTAAACTAAAAATAGTGTAAGATTCCAATTTATTACATGTGCTTCATGTATATCTTTTAATATTACAACTTAAAACCTAATAAAATGGCTAACTATAGTAAATATTTCAACTAGATATGTATAGTTTCTTCTATAAAACTTACAAGGTTTATATAGACATTGAGTTCTAATAGTAGAATATTAAACTATCAAGAATATATAGTAACATGTTATGTATCCAGATTATATTGTCATAAGTACACTGAACTATTTTTCTACTAATAACATGTAAGATAATTATGTTCATTAAAATATGGTCTAAATGGTGTAGCACTTCCATGAAGATACATACATCCATGGAACAGAATTAATATCTTAGAAGAAGACCAGCAAATACAGAGTCATTTGATATCTAGCAAAGGTTAACATAATGTGATGAACCATTAGAAATCCGTATACCTTGAACCATATTCTTTTTTTAAAAAATATTTTTATTTATTTATTTGACAGACAGAGATCACAAGCACGTGGAGAGGCAGGTAGAGAGAGAAGGAAGGGAAGCAGGCTCTCCGCTGAGCAGAGAGCCCGATGTGGGGCTCGATCCCAGGATTCTGGGATCATGACCAGAGCCAAAAGCAGAGGCTTTAACCCACTGAGCCACCCAGGAGCCCCTTGAACCATATTCTTCACTGAAAGTAAATGCAAAGTGGATTGTGAACCTAACTTTAGAATCTAAAACTATACCTGAAGAGAACAAATCAAGACATATTTGTGTCATTGGATTAGAAAATTTTAAATAGAACACAAACCATAAAATATTGATAAATTAGGGGGCACCTGGATGGCTCAGTGGGTTAAAGCCTCTGCCTTCAGCTTGGGTTATGATCCCAGGGTCCTGGGATCAAGCCCCACATTGGGCTCTCTGCTCAGCGGGGAGCCTGCTTCCTCCTCTCTCTCTGCCTCTCTGCCTACTTGTGTTCTCTGTCAAATAAATAAATAAAATCTTTAAAAAATATTGATAAATTAGGCTTCAGAAAAAAGAACATCTGATTTATATAGGTCACTGTTAATAGAGATGAAAATTCAATTGAAATGACAAGTCACTGACAGATAACATTTACAGATCAATATCTGATAAATGACTTATACCCTGAATATACGAAGAACTCTCAAGACTTAATAATAAGAGAACACAAACCACAATTTCAAAAGGTCAAATATTTGACTCTACACTCTATCAAAAAAGATGTTCAGATAAAAAATAAGTACATGAAAAGATACTCGACAATACTTTTCATTAGAAAAATACAAATTAAGTCACAATGAGATAACATTCACACATGAAAAGATACTCGACAATACTTTTCATTAGAAAAATACAAATTAAGTCACAATGAGATAACATTCACACATGTATGAAAATGTTTAAAATGAAAAATGATAACATGCCAAGTCTTGGTGAGACTCTGGGTCAGCTGGAACTTTCACACACTGCTCCTAGGAAGTTAAAATGTTATCACCACACCACTCTGAAAATCCAGTATGTCAGTTTATTAAAAGTTAAACATACACCTATCATATAAAGCAGTCATTCCCTTCTCACATATTTTCCCAAGAGAAATGAAAGCAAAGGTACACAAATATTTAGTACAGCTCTCTTTGTAAAAACCAAAATCTGGAAACAACTCCACTGTCCATCAAAAGACAAATGGGGGAAAATGTGAATATTAAATATACTCATATTCATTGGACTCCTATTTGGCAATAAAAGGGAATTTATTATACAACCAACACATAGATGAAAAAAAAATTATACCAAGTGAGCTAAGGGATTGAAAAAATAATGATATAAAAATAAAAAAAATTTAAGATAATTCATTATTATTCATAGTGACAGAACATGCAATGATATTTGAAGAAGGAGATGGGGAGAAGAGGCGAGAACAAAGATTACAAAGGAGTTTGTGAGAACTATATTCAATAAATCTGTTTTTTAAAAGATCTACAATAAAACATGCAGCAACATTAAAAGTCAACTGATGAGGCATCAGATATACAAAATGAGCCTGAAGTATTTGAAGTACTTGGAAAACACTGTGCTGAAAGTATTGTATGTGACTAACATAATAATAATATGCTATTTATTAATATAATAACTATGTTATTATGTGACTAACAATAATAATAATAATAATAATAATAAATTATGTCAAAAGAACACTGGAGTCAATAGAAAAAGTATAGTGACAATTCTTACAAAGAGTACATTATGGAAGAGGAGGGTAGGAGAGAATAACATTACAGTGGAGAAACCTGACAAACACTACCTCAAGAACAAGAACAACCTCAACAATTGTTAAATCATGTTGATTATATATGCACCTCTCAATACAAGGTGATGAAAATGGCACTTTACTCTGTGGTCTTATTCCCAAAAACCCATAACCCTAGTCTAGTTGTAAGTAAAACACAAGACAAACCCAACAGATGGATTTTTACAAAATACCTAGCCAGTGTTATCAAAATTATCAACATCATCAAAACAAGGAAAATCTGATGAGCCTAAAACTACATGAAAACTAAATGTAATGTGATATGATAGGTGGAATCCTGGAACAGAAAAAGAACTTCAGGTATGGGGGTCTAAATTAGGAATATGCTGTATAATACATCAATGTCAATCAATTAATTAACTATGTAACATATGTACCATACGGACATAAGATATTAATAATAGGGGAAACTATGGGGTATGTGGAAACTTTCTGTTCTCTCTTCACAAATTTTGTGTAAATCTAAAGCTATCCTAAAATTAAAAAGTTTATTAAAAAAAGCAATTAACTGAAGCATACTACAGGAAGAAAAAGCACCAACTTTGTTCTATATAACTTTTACACCATTCTTCTCTTCATTTTTCCATTTTCCTGTGGACTCTACCCAGTGAGTGAATAAAACAGCTCTACATGGAGCACTCATTCCAAGTGTTCTTTGTTTTGTTTTCAGTTTTTACAAATATTTTTAATATAACATTTTCATTGAATTTTTAAGAAGAAACACAGACACTAAACATGAATGAAAAAGGTGTCCAGTAATAAAAAGTGAAAGATAACTTCTCTATGTGTCTTAAAAGATCAATAGCAGTTACAAATTCAAACTCTATAGGTTTTACTCCCAGCTATACTTAATCAATTGCTTAACCCTTTGTGGGGAAAAATAGAGTAGGCACTTCATAGACGGTGAGCATTAAAAGGTTTAACTTATGCAAAATATTTGCAATTCCATAAGGTCACTATTACTGTTTCTGCCTCTCTACCATATTTTATGTGCAATAAACTCTTAATGCAGCACAAACTCTTATTCTTTTTTTCTTTAACATTTTTAATTTTAACCCTCTTTATACACTTACATACCAATTATTTTTTGCTTGAAACAGTAGGATGTGTCTGGAGACTGAATTCAAGCCTCATGTTAATTATCTGAAATCCAATTTGTTGTCTACATCTCTTTAGAAATGTGAGCTATGTAGTATGCAATATTCATAATATGGCTAGATACCTCATATGAGAGTAATTTAATTGTCAGTGCTGCTCAACCATTGTTTAATGAATTCCTAACAATTTGAAAGGCAATCTGTTGGAAGGCCATTATTAAATTTCATATTTGTTCTGCAGTTTTCTTCACCATTGCTTCATCTATTTAGGATTATGATAACATTAACTTTTAAATTCCTATAAAAAATAGGACTTTAAAAAAATAGGACTTTTTTGCATGGTACAAAATTTGAACTTCTTATCTACCTGGAAGATAAAGTAGATACATTTTTAAGGTAGGGCTTGCAATTAAGCCAAAAGGGGGATGATAACACTAGTCTGCATATTGTTCATCAATTTATACAGTATCAACAAAAGGATATTATGGTAGACACTGGAGGAAAAATCATGTAATTACAGCAGAACTTAATCTTACTTATAAATAGCTTAATAAATTGTAATCACTAACATCTCAAAAAGCAAATTACATCAAGACACATTTTACTTATACTATTGATCATGCCAC
This sequence comes from Mustela putorius furo, assembly GCF_011764305.1. Classification (NCBI taxonomy): domain Eukaryota; kingdom Metazoa; phylum Chordata; class Mammalia; order Carnivora; family Mustelidae; genus Mustela; species Mustela putorius. The sequence continues at coordinate 6,326,150 of NW_025421305.1, forward strand.
AAAACATAATAGATTATATATTACTGTATTGGTTTGTTGTAATATCTCAAAGGCACCTGGGAAATTGGGAAATGAGCATGTATACCCACCCAGACCAAATAACCCAGTTAAATTTGAAGAAAAAACCTCATTCAGTCAATAACTTTAGGATCAAAATTTAAAATAATAAAGATATAGAATGGATATTTTCACAGACTCTTCAGTACTCTTCGGAAAATTAAAGAATTCTATGTTGTATACATTGAACACTTTCAGGATTTCCAAAACCATTCAAAAAATAACCTGTATTTGTTATTTAAGCATGGACAAGAGTGCTGAGATGGCAGATAATCATGATTGAACTATGATATATATATGTACATACACCATTTCAGGGGATCAATGAGATCTAAAAAAATATATATAAAATGCAAACATTCTCAAAATTTGGGAGAGGCATTACTAATGGGAAGATCTGCTAAGCATTTTGTAACTGTTTAAGATGGATAAAAAGAATTATAAATAACAACTAGGATATTGCTGAATGAATATAATCTAGAACATTTAAGAAAACACATCAGTTCAGGTGGATTTGATGAAGCTTTATTTTTGAAGCACTGAGTGAAGGTTTTCAAATTATCAAGAGAATTGGGATTACTTAGTACTTATATTTTAGAATCCCATATGGATTCGCTGACCTGATATTTAATACCCACTACTTGAACTCAATATACAAATGCTATCCATGAAACAATGATAGCTATATGCCACAGTGGATGATGTGTTTACAGTGAAAAAGATGCCAATTTGAATTCTCACCATAAATGTAAGGGTTTAAAATTACTCTGTCTCAGAACCCTAATTTTCTACCTATAAATAAGAACTTGTGATTGCATGCTATAATTTTTACCATTCTTGGTGCCTCGCAATCCTTCCTGCATTCCTGAAATTACAGATCCCATCTTTCTGGACACAGGGTAGTCATGTCACATAGGCTATGCTAAGTCAACCCCAACTCTATTTCCAACCTCCAGGACTGGCTGTTGCCAAGAGATGGGAATATTACTAAGGCTGGGACAAACTCCTTTTCTCCAATATTTTACTCAACATGGTGATGAGGGAGACTGGGTACCTTGTTCTTTTGTTCTGATAGCTGCAAGGCATTAAGTCAGATTTGACTACAGACGTGCTTCTGATGAAAAGAAATGCATCTGTAACAACAAAGAACAGGCTAGACAGAATCAAGAGACAGTCTGAGGCCAGTTCCATCCCTGATAATCCCATGGTTTCCAGTATACATCATACTATCCCCCTTTCAAAATGAAGCACAGTACGGGGCGCCTGGGTGGCTCAGTGGGTTAAGCTGCTGCCTTCTGCTCAGGTCATGATCTCAGGGTCGTGGAATCGAGTCCCGCATCAGGCTTTCTGCTCGGCAGGGAGCCTGCTTCCTCCTCTCTCTCTCTCTGCCTGTCTCTCTGCCTACTTGTGATCTCTCTCTGTCAAATAAATAAATTTTAAAAATCTTAAAAAAAAAAAATGAAGCCCAGTACAAATGTGTTACCTACTTATAACTATTTTACTAATATTCCTTCCTTGGAATATTTTTGGACATAAAAGAAAGTACATGTAAAATATCAGTCACAGGCTAAAAAAAGTGTAAGTCAAGGCCATTATAACTATGATTAATTTTCCTCATTTCACATATAAAGATTCTCAATTATTAGTTAATGCAGCCTGGGGTTCAAGAATAAAAGTTTAAAAAATATATATATAGATAGATAGATATTTGATATATTTGCTATGACAACTGCTATAACCAGTATTCTCACTGTAACTACTAGTAGTAATAGCACAACTATTATTATTACTATGACTACTATGTCACCTAACATTTGCCAAATGACTGTTTCTGGCACTATGCTAAAGATGTTCTGTGCCTTATCTCATTTAATTTACATAGGAATTATTATTACATCAGTTTTATTATTATCACAGCTTATAATGGAATAAAACATTAATGAGGTTAAGTGGCATAAACTGAACTCATGGTCATACTTATTGACCAAGGTATAATTCAGATGAAAATTGTGTATTCACATGAAACATCCAGATAGTTCCCTAATTTCTCTGCATGTGACCTAAGCTCAAGTGGCAGGACCACTGAACATTTCAAAATGAAACAAAGATAAAAATTTTGCAAGCTATAATATTACTGCCAACCCTGTTCGATCACAAATCTGTTAAGAGAAAAAGCATATCATACTTCATTTTATTGATTCACCTTTAATATATTTTATAAAATATACAACAAATTTGGTAGATAGCATTTACATATTTAGGATTTATAAAATGAGGATTGAAGAATGGCTCAAAGTGTATTTTCGTGTTGCTATAGTTTCTACAGGAAAAATCTTGAGAGAATTTGTCATAAGCAATATATCTAATAAATGCCTCTGCTAAGAAAAAATAGAATTTGTCATAAACCCAGATATGCTGGAAAAAGGAAGATTATACTTAAACTAAATGGAAGGGCAGAATATTGCTAGAGGGAGATTTGGTTTCCAAAGGAGTCAGAAAATGCCAATTTAGGAAGTTGTTCCCTTCATCTATTTTGCATCCAATTTTTAAATGTTCTTTATTTGGATTTAGTCATATGTTGGTCACATCTTCTGCAACCAAATCTCTTAGTCATTTCTGGTTCAGCTTCAGTGTCCTTTTCTTTATATTACATTACTTAATTTTTTTTTAAACTACCTTCTGGGAAAAACTATATTCTTCTTCCTTTCTCTGCTGTCAAAATGATTTAAAGTGTGACCTCTCAATCAATGGACAGTAGCCACTTCATCTTTAAACGATTTTTTCATTCTGATTCTCTTTTGTCTTTTGTTCTCTAAATGTGCCATCTAAAGCAGTACTTTTGAGTTGCTCAAATTGGTCCATTTCTTGAATTGTTTTCCCCTTTCAATGTTTCATTTAATGTTTCTCTAATGGTTAGTTACTGTCAGAAGTCCTGCAAAAAGGTATGTCTTTGAGTTTATGTCCTCACTAATGCACATAATCTTGAATATTTAATAATACAATTCTTTGAAAAGGATGCAGTTTTATCTAATTGCAGGCTCATTTTCTTGTCCTTCTTGTAGGATGTGTACTGTGAAATTTCTGTTGGCATTTTTTATCTTAATTTTGCTTTCATAATAGAAAAAACTTCAGAGGAAACATCTTTTCTGGATGTCAAGCATAATTTTACTTTCAATAAATAAATACTGAATATGAATGAAAAAGGGAAGAAAACAAGAAAGTAACATTTGTTGCCTTTTTTTTTTTTTTTTGGCCAGTTATTTTGCACTATTCTAGATATTACCTTATTTAATGTTCACCACAACTCTATACCATTTGGAAAATGTTCATCAAAAGTAGATGAATGTGTGTAATTATTTTAGTAAGTTTTGTTTCACTGTAAAGCTATAAACCAAGCCTTTGCTAATTTCTATATATTATATGAAATACACGAAGCAGTTATTAAAGTTCTAAATATAAAAAATTGATCTGTCAAAATATTGCTTAAAATGAAAAGCATTTCCTCATGCCAATTTTTGTTGTTGTTGTTGATAAATCATTCATTTGTGTGAATACCTCCTGTTCCCCTCAAATAGGCGAGACAGCTGATAGGCTCTGAACAGTATATCTTATTTTTGGCTCACTATACATAAGGTAGAGATATTCACCACAAGCTTACTTGGAAAGCATATTTGTCCCTACCAGGCCCTGCACAACTCACCCATCCTTGGCCAATTTTTTTTCTTTTTTGCAAATATCTCCATTTTCCAGTCAACTTTTTCTAGCTTTACTTTCTCTTCACCCCTGGTTTAGATTATTTTTCTGTATAGATCTGAATCTTAAGTACAGTGTCTTAAAATCTAATTTTGGCAAACTTTCCAAAGATACCTTTTGATCCTAACAAGAACCCTGTACTCTTTCCACTTCCTCCACTAGTAATTAAATAGCCATTTTATAAAGATGTATGACTTCTGCAAATGAAATTAAGAAAAACAATTTCATTCAAAATAACATCAAAGAGAATAAAATACTTGAGAATGAATTTATCAGAAAGAGTTTAAGTCCTCCGAAAATAACAAAGTGTTGCTAAAAATTTTAAAAGATCTAAGATAAATGGAGAAACAGTCCATATTCATACATAGGAAAGATCAGTATCACTAAGATGACAATTCTCCACATTTTTATCTATAGGTTCAACACAACCCCTATCAAAACCCAGATTTTTTTTCCCAAAAAGGCCAAAGGTTCTTTGATATTATATCAAGATATGATACCAAAATAATGGTATATAACAGAAGAAACTAAATATAAATTGGACTTTATTAAAAAAATAAACGTCTTGCTTCAAAAGACACACCTAAGAAAATAAAATGTTACAGATTAGGAACAAAAATGTGTGAAGATATATATATATATATATATATAGTATATGTACATATCTTTATATATGATATGTCTTTGATTACATATATTTTTTTCTTGACCTAAAATGAGTTCACAAAGATTTTCTTCCAGAAGCTTTACAGTTTTAACCTTTGCACTTTGGCATATGATCCACTTTTCATTAATTATTTGTATATGGTAAAAGGGAAGTGTCTAAATAATTTTCATAAGAAAATCCAATTTTCTCACTATAAGTTGTATCCAAAATAAGGAACTCTTACAAAGTAAAATAAAAAACAGTACAATTAAAAGTGAGCAAATAAACTGAATAGACATGTCACTAAAAAGGGCATATGAATGGTTAGCAAGCACATGAAAAGATGCTAAGCAGCAAAAGCCATCAAGAAATGTGAATTAAAATCATACAAAGTGATTTAACCCCTTAGAAATAGCTATAGTTAAAAATAAAATAATCAATAGTGCAGGCAAGGGGATATGGAGAAACCATAATCTTCATATATTGCAAATGAGAATGTAAAAGCAGTACAACCACTCTGAATTCTTTCTTAAAAAGTTAACATAAGGGGCATCTGGGTAGCTCAATCAGTTAGCTGTCTGCCTCCAGCTCGGGTAGTGATCTCAGGATCCTGAAATCAAGCCCCGTATCAGGCTCCCAGTTCAGCCCCATATCAGGCTCCCACTTCTCCCTCTCTCTCTGACCCTCTCCCCTCCTTGTTCATTCTCTCTCTCTCTCTCTCTCTCAAAAACATGTAAAAATAAAAGTTAACATAAGCTTATCTTATGGCCTGACAGTTAGACTTCTGAGTGTCTGCATGAAATAAAACCTAGGTGCACACAAAGACTTGTGTTCATAGGTTTATTCATAATAGTGAGAATCTGAACAGCCCACATCTCCAAGAAGGTGTAAAGGGATCAACTGTGGATAGCTACACAACAGACTACTACTCAGTCATAAAAAGGAACAAAATATTGATATATGCTACAACATGAAGGAGCCTCAAAAACACGGTGCTGGGGGGAGACAAGATGGCAGGGAAGTAGGAGGAGGCGCCTTTTCAACCTTTACCCTAAAGTGAGCTGATTACCTACCAAAGAACTCCGATCACCTGTGAAATCAGCCTGAGATCAGAATTATACATGTCTGGATCTCCACAGTGGCAGAAGATGCCAGTGGGCAGGTAAAGCAGAGTGGGAACATTGGAGTGATATTGGAAAGTAAACAAAAGGGGGAGGGAGCCACCAGAGGCAACTGATTGGAAAGTAATACCCCTAATACGAGAGTGCCCTGCATCTGGGAACCAGCATTAACTTGGAGACTGTTTGAAAGCACTCCAAAAGAGCAAAAGATCACGGGGGGGGGGGGGGGGATTGTGGGAATCAGGGCAGCTAGAGACAGGGGCTTAAGTCCCCAGACCCAGGACAGCCTCCTCTGGCACTGAGCCAGAGAGAGTGCAGCAGAGAAACCAGGTCTTGGTCCCTGAGCTGCCAGCACTCCCGAGAGAACAGGGTCCAGCTCCTGTGAGGGAAGCCATGCCAGATGGCAGAACACTGAGCCATGCTACAGAGCCTGATACACGTGCTCCCCTCACTCTCCCCTGAGAGAGGTGTGCAAAGACCCAGCCTGGTGCTTTTGGACCTGCGCCCTGCTCTCAGAGCCTGAGATGTGAGCGCACCCCACAGCCTCCCCTGAGAGAGGTGCATGCAAGCCATGGGCTCTTAGACCCAGAAAGACCAGGCACTTCCAGCCCGGGCCAGCGGGAAAATCTCAGTGTGCCATCCACTGCTTGGAACCTCTCTGGCAGTCTGGAGCTGCCCAGACAGCCACCGCTGCCATGGTTTTGGGTACAAGCAGAAGATCCTGCGTTCCCAGGGACCGCGACCCAGAACCTGCTCTGCCAGCGGCCAAGGGGGAATTTCTATGGGCTCTGCAACACCCACAGAAGAGCAGACTGAGGCTTCTCTCTGAGAGAGAGGTCAGGGTGCAGTTTGTTTTCCTCTAAACCTACAAAAACTATTAAAAGCGGTCAAAGTGAGAGAAAAAAAAGTGAACAAACAAAAACCTCCAGAGAACAAAAGGCTGAAAAAACCAGTTTCCTCAGAACCCACCCCCTTGAGGGAGACTGGAGGACTTAACTCAGGAAACATCATTGACTGAAAACCCACGGGGCAGGACCCTCCCCCAGAAAACCAACCAGGAAAGAAGAAAAGAAAAAAAAAAGACTACAAGAGAACAACCACCACTACTTCATAGGACAACATTTATTTTTAATTTGTTCCCACTATTTGGCTCATTTTTTAATAGATAATTTTTTAACCTATTTACCATCACAGTGAGCTGTCCAGTACATCAAATTCCATAATAACCTTCTAACCTGAACTTAATGATACAGACACCTGTGTTTTTCTTTTGCATTTCTATTTTTTAAATTTCTTTTTTTTTTAATTTTAGTTTAGCTTAGTCTAGTTTATTCATTTTTTATTTTTATTTTCTAATATTCATACAGAGTTAAACTTCAAAGTAATCGCCTTTCCCCAATCAATACTACCCCTATAGGTAAACCAATTTTTAATCCACTTTTATCTTAGGAAAGTTGAATCCTTTAACAAAGATATCAAGATACATCCAGGAAGAATCAAAACAACCTTCTTTGCCCACACTGAGAATTTATAACCACCCTCCCATCTTTTTCTACCACCAGTGTTTCTGTGTTTTTGTTTGTCCTGATAGTATATAAATCTTACACTTGGGGTTCTTTCTGATGAAGTTCATCCTGTATTTGTTTATATATATATATATTTTTTTCTCTTGGTTTATACTTTTATCAGTCTTTTTGTTTGTCTGTTTTTGTTCATATACTTCATAAATCTTACCTTGGGGCTCATTTGGGCTGAACCTTCTCTTTTATCTTCCCTTTCTTTCCTGTCTCTCTCTTCTCTCTCTCTCTCTCTCTCTTTCTCTCTCTCTCTTTCTTTTCTTTTTTCTCTCATTTTGGTGGGGAATCCTGATTGCTCAGAAGTGTTCCAGGGTGCACCTTGACTGCACCTTGACTGCACCATCCAGCTACATCTGTTCAGTCATCTCTCACCAAAATGACTAGGAGAAGGAATGCCCAACAGAAGAAAAATACAGAGGATGGACCTTCTGCAACAGAGCTAATGGCTATCACCATAGACAATATGTCGGAAAGAGAATTCAGGCTAACAATTATCCAGACAATAGCTAGGTTGGAGAAAGCCAGTTATGACCAAACAGAATTGATTAGGGCCAAACTGAAAGCAGAGATGATGCTTACAATGTTAGGGCAGAGCTAAAAGCTACGGGATGAGGTTCACAATGCTTTCAATGAATTCCAATCTAATCTAAATTCTCTCAAAGCTAGGGTAACTGAGACAGAAGATAGAATTAGTGATCTGGAGGAGTAACAGATAGAGAGAAAGGATCAGGAGAAAGCCTGGAACAAACAGCTTAGAAGCTACAAAAACAGAATCAAGGAAATAAATGATGCCATGAAACATTCCAATGTCAGAATTATTGGAATCCCTGAAGGGGAGGAGAAAGAAAGAAATCTAGAAGATAAAGTGGAACAAGTTCTTCATGAAACTTTTCCCAATCTCACAAATGGAACCAGAATTCATGTACTAGAGGCCAAACAGTCTCCACCCAAGATTATAGATTCCAAAAAAACATCAAGGCACCTGATAGTCAAATTGAGGAATTGTAATTGTAGATATAATCTCTTGAAAGCTGCTGGACAAAGAGGCTCCTTACTTACAGAGGAAAGCCCATTAGAATAATTTCAGACCTGTCCACAGAGACCTGGCAAGCCAGAAAGGACTGGCAAGATATATTCGGGGCACTAAATGAGAAGAACATGCAGCCAAGAATACTTTATACAGCAAGACCGACATTCAAAATGGATGGAGAGATAAAGAGTTTCCAAGACCAGCAAGGCTTAAAAGACTATGCAACCACCAAGTCAACACTGCAGGAAATATTAAAAAGGATTCTATAAAAGAGGAAAAATCCTAAGAATAGCATTGAATAGAAATATAGAGACAATCTACAGAAAGAAAGACTTCAAAGGTAACACGATGTCAATAAAAACATATCTATCAATAATCACTCTCAATGTGAATGGCTTACCTGCGTCCATAAAATGGCACAGGGTTGCAGATTGGATAAAATGACAGGACCCATCCATATGTTATCTACAAAAGACCCATTTTGAACCTAAAGATACACCCAGACTGAAAGTGAAGGGATAGAGAAGAATCTTTCATGCCAATGGGCCTCAAAAGAAGGCTGGGGTAGCGATTCTCATATCAGATAAATTAGATTTTAAATTAAAGACTATAGTCAGAGATACAGAAGGACACTACATAATTCTTAAAGGGACTAGCCACCAAGTTGATCTAACAATTGTAAATATCTATGCCCCCAATATGGGAGCAGCCAATTACATAAGAAAACTGTTAATCAAGATAAAGAGTCATATTGATATGAATATATTAATAGTAGGAGATCTTAACACACCTCTCTGAGAAATTGATCATCGAAGCAGAAAAATCAATAAACAAACAAGAGTATTGAATGACACATTGGACCAGATGGATCTCATAGATATATACAGAACATTCCACCATAAAACAACAGAATACTCATTCTTCTCAAGTGCTCATGGAACCTTCTCCAGAATAAACCACATACTGGGTCACAAATCAGGACTCAATCGATACCAAAAGATTGACATTATTCCCTGCATATTCTCAGATCACAATGCTTGAAACTGGAGCTCAATCACAAGGAAAAGTTCAGAAGGAACTCAGACACCTGGAAGCTAAAGATCACCTTGCTTAAGAATGCTTGGATCAACCAGGAGATCAAAGAAGAATTGAAAGAATTCATGGAAACCAATGAGAATGAAGACACTTCAGTCCAAAACCTATGGGATACAGCAAAGGCAGTCCCAAGGGGGAAATACACAGCCACCCAAGCCTCCCTCAAAAAAATTGAAAAATCCAGAACATACCAGCTGTCTCTACACCTTAAAGAACAGGAGAATCAACAACAAATCAAACCAACTCCACACATAAGAAGGGAAATAATCAAGATTAGAGCTGAGATCAATGAGGTAGAAACCAGAGATACAGTAGAATGCATCAGTGAAACTAGAAGCTGTTTTTTGAAAGAATCAATAAGATCAATAAACCATTGGTCACACTAATCCAAAAGAAAAGAGAGAAAGCCCAAATTCATAAAATTATGAATGAAAAGGGAGAGATCACAACTAACACCAAGGAAGTAGAAACAATCATCAGAAGTTATTATCAACAGTTATATTCCAATAAGCTAAGCAGCCTAGATGAAATGGATGCATTCCTGGAAAACTATAAACTCCCAAAATTGAACCAGGAAGTAATTGACAACCTGAATAGACCAATATCTAGTAACGAGATTGAAGCAGTGATCAAAAACTTCCCCCAAAACAAGAGCCAAGGACCTGATGGATTCCCTGGGGAATTCTACCAAACATTCAAATAAGAAATAAAACCTATTCTCTTGAAGCTGTTTCAAAAAATTGAAGCAGAAGGAAAACTTCCAAACTCTTTCTATGAAGCCAGCATTACCATGATCCCAACCCAGGCAAAGACCCTACCAAAAAGGAGAATTTCAGACCATATCACTGATGAATATGGATGCTAAGATTCTCAACAAGATCCTAGCAAACAGGATCCAACAGCACATTAAAAAAATTATCCACCATAACCAGGTGGGATTCACTCCTGGGCTACAAGGATGGTTCAACATTCGCAAATCAATCAATGTGATAGAACAAATTAATATGAGAAGAGAGAAAAACCACATGGTCTTCTCAATTGAAGCAGAAAACACATTTGACAAAATTCAGCACCCGTTCCTGATTAAAACACTTGAAAGTATAGGAATAGAGGGAACATTCCTGAACTTCATAAAATCTATCTATGCAAGATGCACAGCAAATATCATCCTCAGTGGGAAAAAGCTTGCAGCCTTCCCATTGAGATCAGGAACACGACAAGAATGCCCACTCTCACCACTCTTGTTCAACATAGTATTAGAAGTCCTAGCAACAGCAATCAGACAACAAAGAGAAAGAAAAGGTATCCAAATTGGCAATGGAGAAGTCAAACTCTCTCTTTTCACAGATTACATGATTCTTTATATGGAAAACCAAAAAGACTCCACCCCCAAACTACTAGAACTCAAACAGCAATTCAGAAACATGGCAGGATACAAAGTCAATGTACAGAAATCAGTGACTTTCTTGTACACTAACAATGAAAATACAGAAAGGGAAATTAGAGAATTGATTCCATTGACTATAGCACCAAGAACCATAAGATACCTGGGAATAAACCTAAACAAAGAGGTAAAGGATCTGTACTCAAGGAACTACAGAACACTCATGAAAAAAATTGAAGAAAACACAAAAAGATAGAAGACTATTCCATGCTCTTGGATCAGAAGAATAAACATTGTTAAAATGTCTAAACTGCCTAGAGAAATCTATACTTTTAATGCCATTCTGATCAAAATTCCACCAGTATTTTTCAAAGAGCTGGAGCAAATAATCCTAAAATTTGTATGGAATCAGAAGAGACCCCGAATCACTAAGGAAATATTGAAAAACAAAAATAAAACTGGGGGCATCACATTACCTGATTTCAAGCTTTACTACAAAGCTGTGAGCACCAAAACATCATGGTACTGGCATAAAAAGAGACACATAGACCGTGGAACAGAGTAGAGAGCCCAGATATGGACCCTCAACTCTATGGTCAAATAATCTTCGACAAAACAGGAAAAAAATATACAGTGGATAAAAGACAGTGTCTTCAATAAATGGTGCTGGGAAAACTGGACAGCTATATGTAGAAGAATGAAACTCGACCATTCCCTTACACCGTACACAAAGATAAACTCAAAATGGATAAAAGACATCAACGTGAGACAGGAATCCATCAGAATCCTAGAGGAGAACATAGATAGTAATCTCTTCGATATCAGCCACAGTAACTTCTTTCAAGATATGTCTCCAAAGGCAAAGGAAGCAAAAGTGAAAATAAACTTTTGGGACTTCATCAAAATCAAAAGCTTCTGCACAGCAAAGGAAACAGTCAAGAAAACAAAGAGGCAACCCAAGGAATGGTAGAAGATATTTGCAAATGACAGTACAGACAAAAGGTTGTCCAGGCTCTATAAAGAACTCCTCAAACTCAACACACACAAAACAGATAATCATATTAAAAAATGGACAGAATATATGAACAGAGACTTCTCTAATGAAGACATACAAATGGCTATCAGACACATGAAAAAATGTTCATCATCACTAGCCATCAGGGAGATTCAATTCAAAACCACATTGAGATACCACCTTACACCACTTAGAATGGCCAAAATTAGCAAGACAGGAAACAACATGTGTTGGAGGGGATGAGGAGAAAGGGGAACACTCTTACACTGTTGGTGTAAGTTGGTGCACCCACTTTGGAGAACAGTGTGGAGATTCCTCAAGAAATTAAAAATAGAGCTTCCCTATGACACTGCAATTACACTACTGGGTATTTACCCCAAAGATACAGATGTAGTGAAAAGAAGGGCCATCTCTACCCCAATGTTTATAGCAGCAATTGCCACGGTCGCCAGACTGTGGAAGGAACCAAGATGCCTCTCAACGGATGAATGGATAAGGAAGATGTGGTCCATTTTCACTATGGAGTATTATGCCTCCATCAGAAAGGATGAACACCCAGCTTTTGTAGCAACATGGACAGGACTGGAAGAGATTATGCTGAGTGAAATAAGTCAAGCAGAGAGAGTCAATTATCATATGGTTTTGCTTATTTGTGGAGCATAACAAATAGCATGGAGGATTAGAGAAGAGAAGGGAGTTTGGGAAATTGGAAGGGGAGGTGAACCATGAGAGACTATGGATTCTGAAAAACATCTGAGGGGTTTGAAGCGGCAGGAGGTGGGAGGTTGGGAGAACCAGGTGGTGGGTATTAGAGAGGGCACAGATTGCATGGAGCACTGGGTGTGGTACAAAAACAATGAATACTGTTATGCTGAAAATAATTAATTAAAAAAAAAACATTGTGCTAAATGAATGAAGTTGGGAAGGACATAATTCATATGAAATGTCCAGTAAAACCAAATTTATATCAATAGAAAGCAGATAGTGCTTTTCTGGGGCTAGAATCAGCACTGAGAATGACTGAAAATAGTACATGGGATCAACCTGGGATGGAACTGGATTTCAGTTACATAACTATTAATTTACCGACTGTCAAAAAAGTATAAATTTAATGTGGGTAAATATTATGGTAATGTATTAATTTTCTCTTCTTGCTGTAACAAATTATCAAAAGATTAGTGGCATGAAATAATACAAATTATTTTGCATTTTTGTAGATCTAACATCTGGTAAGGGTCTCACTAAGCTAAACAAAAGGTATTGGCATGCTTCATTCCTTTCTGGAGGTTCTACAAGAGAAAACATTTCTTTATTAATACAGATTTCAGAATTCAGTTCCATCTGTAAAACTGCTATGAGACTAAGATTTCTGTTTCCTTGCTGGATGTTAATTATGGGGGTTACCCTTAGCTCTGAGAAGACTCTTGTCCATAGCCCTCTATATCTTGGTATCAGTGGTGGGTATCAGATCCTTTTCATGATGCCATAACCTCCTCCCATCAGTGATCCCTCTTTGATCCAGCCAGAAAATATTCCTAGATTTTAAAGACTCAAATGATTGGGCCCACCGGGATTATCTCATCATCTCAATGTCCTTAATTTTAATCAAATCTTCAAAGTCCTTTGCCATGTAAGGTAACATATTCAAAGGAGGTATTAGGATGTAGACATATTTGGGGATCCATTGTTCTGCCTACAGGAAACATTATTATTTCTTCATGTAGATTTTTTTTTCTACATAATTTCTTAAAATCTAGCACTCCATGGTAGAGTCTCTGAATAATCCCTTGTAGAACATTATATCATCCATGAACAAAGACACTTTAATGTCTTCCACTCTGACCTATTTTGGTTTCTTTCAATTTCCTGATTTCATATAACCCTATGCCTTAACTACCTAAGAGCTTTCCTAGATTCTCAGGCTGAAAATATCAGAGCCATCCTTGATTCCTTTCTTCAAGCTCCATAAAAGATTCCTCAACAATTCCTGAAAGCTATACCTAGAAACACATAATGAAAATGACTACTTCACGACCTCAACCTGTACCACTCTATTCCAGATTTCTGTAAGATTTCACTTAAGTTTCCACTAACTGATGCTTTAAGGATCTTTCCACCTCCATCCTTGTCATGTTCTCTTTTGTCCAGTCTGTTCCATTTAGTAGTCAGAGTGATTACATAAAATTATTATTAACCAGAGTACTTAATAAAAGTACTCACTAAGGACAAATACTCATTGAGTACTTATTTTATATCCTCACTCTTGAATATAGTTTAGAGGGATTAATCCACCTACATTTTTAAATAACTCTGTAAGGTCAGTATAATTATTTCCCCCATATTTAAAAGTTAGAATTTAAAGCACTGAAAATTTAGTTTATATAAGAGTAGACATCTAGCAAATCCAGCAGCCAGGATTTGAACATGGGCCAATTATTCCAAAACCCATAATATTCCTAACTGCTATGCTATAGTCAATCTATTATTTTTCAAGTGTAATTGAATATTACTAAACTTTATTGGTTTATTTTGAGTTTTGTCAGAGCCACAAAATGCAAAAACAGCCACCACTTTCCCATTTTCTCCCCAATGTATGTACTTAGAAGGCTAAGGAAAGCAAAATGGTTGCCGATATCATTGGCCTTATAGGCAGTGCTCTGCTTGCTGGGAGAAGCATCCATCTCCCCAAAGAGATGATAGAGAGACTGCAAGATAATCACTGATGTTGCTGCCACAAAGAGGCACTGGCATTCTGTTTCCCAGGTGTATTTCTGTTTAGGCAGTCAACTTGCTGACCTTCCTCTGTGCCTTTCTCAGCAGAGAAAATAACCAGAGTGAGGCTGGCTGGCAGTCTAGGAGCCTGAATGCCTATCTTCTGGGAGCTAGACTGCCAGTGTGGGTGGTAAAAGGCAGCTGAGCAGGAGTCAGAACTCCTGAACCTGAAGGGCCTCCAAAGAATTGTCACACATGCTGTGCAGTAGCCAGCGGATGAGTGCCTGCAATACAGAAGCTGATGGCCAGCTATGTAGGTCAGAGACATAGTGAAAGTTGGCAGGAAGAGGCCTAAAAACCAAATGCAGCAATAAAGTAAGGACCATTTGTCCTTATTTTTCTATCTCCTTACTCTCAACAATGAGAAGGACTTACACCCTACCATTGGAAGAAAGAAGGGCTAGAATTTTGAAGCATGTGGTTCAAATAATACAACTGAAAAATATTATTTTTTTAAGTTTCTATTTACATTCCAGTTAGTTAACATGTAGTGTAATATTAGTTTCAGGTGTTCAATATAGTGATTCAACATTTCCATAGATCACTGTACTCGTGGCAAGTGCACTTCCTTAATCTCCATCACCAATGTCACCCATCCCTCACCCACCTCCTATTTCTTGGTTTGACTTGCCCCTGCTCCCCTTTGCTCATTTGTTTTATTTCTTAAATTCCACATATGAGTGAAATCATATGGCTTTTTTCTGTGACTGATTTCACTTAATATTATATTCTCTAGTTGCATCCATGTCCTTGCAAAGAGCAAGATTTCATTCTTTTTTAGGGCTGAGTCATATTCCATTATCTTTACATGTGTGAGACCTCTTTTTTATCCATTCATCAGTTGATGGACACTTGGGCTGTTTCCATAGTTTGGCTATTGTAGATAATGCTGTTATAAACACTGGGGTGCATGTATCCCTTTGGGATAGTATTTTTGTATTCTCTGGAATAAATACCTATATTGCAATTGTTAAGACATAGGTAGTTCTATTTTTCAATTTTTGTGGAACCTCAAACTGTTTTCCACAGGACTGTACCAATTTGCATTCCTACTAACAGTGCATGAGGATTCCCCTTTTTCTATATCCTAGGCCACACCTGTTGTTTCTTGTGTTGTTGATTTTAGACATTCTGACATGAATGAGATGATATCTCATTAGAGTTTTGATTTGCATTTCCCTAATGATTAGTCATGTTGAACATCTTTTCATGTATCATCTGGATGCCTTCTTAGGAAAAATGTCTATTCATGTCTTCTGCCCATTTTTTAAATTGGATTATGCATTTTTTGAATGTGGAGTTTTATACAGTTTTATATATCTTGTACTAACCCTTTATCAGATATGCCATTTGCAAGTATCTTCTCTGATTCAGTAGGTTGCCTTTTTAGATTTGTTGATTATTTCCTTTGGTGTGCAGAAATTTGTTTTCGTTTTTGTTTTGTTTTGTTTGTTTTAGTTTTATTTTATCATTTTATTAATTTTGTTAATTACCATACAGTACTTTATTAGTTTTTTTTTTAAAGATTTTGTTTATTTATTTATTTGACAGAGAGAGATCACAAGTAGGCAGAGGCAGGCAGAGAGAGAAGGAAGCAGGCTCCCTGCTGAGCAGAGAGCCTGATGTGGGACTAGATCCCAGGACCCTGAGATCATGACCTGAGCTGAAGGCAGTGGCTTAACCCACTGAGCCACCCATGCGGCCAGTACTGCATTAGTTTTTTTTTTTTTTTAATATAATTTTTATTTTTTATAAACATATATTTTTATCCCCAGGGGTACAGGTCTGTGAATCACCAGGTTTACACACTTCACAGCACTCACCAAAACACATACCCTCCCCAATGTCCATAATACCACCCCCTTCTCCCAAACCCCCTCCCCCCAGCAACCCTCAGTTTGTTTTGTGAGATTAAGAGTCACTTATGGTTTGTCTCCTTCCCAATCCCATCTTCTTTCATTTATTCTTCTCCTACCCACTTAAGCCCCCATGTTGCATCACCACTTCCTCATATCAGGGAGAATGGATAAAGAAGATGTGGTATATATACACAATGGAATACTATGCAGCCATCAAAAGAAATGAAATCTTGCCATTTGCGAAAACATGGATGGAACTAGAGCGTATCATGCTTAGCGAAATAAGTCAAGCGGAGAAAGACTGCATTAGTTTTTGATGTAGTGTTCCATGATTCATTATTTGCTTATAACACTAAAAGCTTTTAATTCTGATGTAGTCCAGATAGTTTATTTTTGCTTTTATTTCTCTTGCCTCAGGACACATATCTAGAAAGAAGTTGCTATGGCCAGTGTCAAAGAAAGAAGTTACTACCTGTATTCTCTTTTAGGGTTTTTATGGTTTCAGATCTCACATTTAGGTCTTCAATCCATTTAAGTTTATTTTTATATGATCCATGAAGGTGGTCCAGTTTCTTTCTTTTGCATTTGGCTGTTCTGTTTTCCCAACACCATTTGTATAAGAGAACAGCTCTTTTCCATTGGATATTCTTTCCTGCTTCATTGAATATTAATTGACCATATAACTGTGGGTTCATTTCTGGATTCTCTATTCTGTTCTATTGATTTATGGGCCTATTTTTGTGCCAGTACCATACTGTTTTGATTACTACAGCTTTATAATGTAACTTGAAGTCAATGGTAGTGTTGTCTCCAGATTTGTTTTTCTTTTTCAAGATTGGTTTGGCTATTCAGGGTCTTTTGTGGTTTCGTAAAAATTTTAGGATTGTCTGTTTCAGCTCTGTGAAAAAATGCTGTTGGCATTTTGATAGAGATTGCATTATATATGTAGATTGCTTTGGGTAGTATAGACATTTTAACAATAGTTATTCTTCCAATCCATGAGCACAGAACGTCTTTCCATTTCTTTGTACAACTGAAAGTTTTAATGTAGATTGGGCATTTTTTAATAAAATATGACCAGAAAGAAAACTCTTAGGAATAGAAAGAAATGGATTTTCCAGAACAAGATTTAATCTAGTGACAGATTTAAATAAAAGTTTTATGTTTATTCATTATACTTTCAGAGTTCTTAATTAACTGTTTATAATAGCTTTAAAGCCCTAGAGATCAGGCTTCTACCTCATCACTTCTGTCCTTCCTCTCGCTATATTCCAAATCCAGAGCAAATTATTTGTACCCTCAGGATCTTTACACAGCCTATCTATAGGGCTTTCTCCTACTCATCTTTTTAGATTCCACTGTCACATTTTCAAATAGGCCTTTTCTAAGCACCTTCTATAAAGTTACCACTCCCCTGACTCAATGACCATATTTTTACTGCCATAACTTATTTTACTCATTCCATTTCCAATTATAGAACATTCAGAATGGAAAAAAAGTTTTATTTGTTAGCAGCTCTTTTCACATATCCAAATTAACTGTTGCTTAGAAAGCTTTTCTAGAAACTTGGAAAGAAAAGGTTGGAATTGGCCTTTTTTCCCAGGGACAATAAGTTTTTTTGGAAAGACTTCCACATGGACAGCAAAAGAAACAGTCAATGGAACCAAAACACAACCAAAAGAATGGGAAAAGCTATTTTCGAATGGCATATCAGATAAAGGGCTAGTATGCAAAATCAATAAAGAACTTAATCTCAACACCCAAAGAGCAAGTAATCCAATTAAGAAATGGGCAGAAGACATGAAAAGACATTTCTGCAAAGAAGATATCCAAATGGCCAACAGACACATGAAAAAGTATTCCACATCACTCAGCATCAGGGAAATACAAATCAAAACCACAGTGAGATACCACCTCACACCAGTCAGAATAACCAAAATTAACAAATTAGGAAATAACAGATGTTGGCAAGGATGCAGAGAAAGGGGAAAACTCCTACACTGTTGGTGGGAATGCAAGCTGGTGCAGCCATTCTGGAAAACAGTAAGGATATCCCTCAAAAAGTTGAATATAGGGCTACCCTATGACCTAGCAATCGCACTACTTGATATTTACCCTAAAGATAGAAATGTAGTGATCCAAAAGGGCACGTGCACCGGAATGTTTACAGCAGCAATATCCACAATAGCCAAACTATGGAAATAACCTAGATGCCCATCAACAGATGAATGGATAAAGAAGGTGTGCTATATATTGGAATACTCTTCAGCCATCAAAGCCCTCCCTCAAAATCTTGCCATTTGCAATGACATGGATGGAACTAAAGGATATTATGCTAAATGAAATAAGTTAATCAGAGAAAGACAATTATCATATGATCTCTCTGATATGAGCAATTTGAGAGGCAGGGTGGGGGGTCATGTGGGGTAGGGAGGGAAAAAATGGAATAAGATGGGACCGGGGAGGAAGACAAACCATAAGAGATGCTTAATCTCAGGAAACAAACTGAAGGTTGTAGGGGCAGAGGGAGAGAGATAGGGTGGCTGGGTGATGGACATTGGGGAGGGTATGTGCTATGGTGAGTGCTATGAATTATGTAAATCTGATGATTCACAGACCTGTACCCCCAAAGCAAATAATACATTATTGCTAATTAGAAGGAAAGAAAGAAAGAAAGATAAGTCAGTCAGTCTTCCACATTGAAGATGCACTATTAAAAGGCTGCTCCCAGTGACAGTGTTCTTTCAAGGGCCTTATCATTACTCAATCTCCTATGCCTTGGACCAATATATTACCCTTTTCCACTATCTTACTTCCAACTCCATTCCTTTGCAATTTATAATATATGAATAGCTGCAAGACTCATCTCCAAGGAAAAAATTTAAAACTTTTGTTACTTTTAGCCAGGGTTAAACTGTGACCATGTTATTGGTATATTTGGAAATGAAAAATTCTGTCCTACTATGAGATTTGACCTCCCTATCTGAAAAGATCTACTTTGTTATATCCTTTCCAAGTATTGCCAATAAAAATTAAGAACATAAGCTGAAAAAAAATTTTACACACCTAAGTATGGTACAGTTTTCTATTAGATCTATGTGAATGATGTAGGCAATTCCTTCTGCTACTTAAACCATCTGATTTTAAAAATGTGATGTTTTTCTTATGATTTGAAGAACAAATGTGACTTTTAAAACAACTATACTGTACCATTTTATTAAATAAGATGGGTGGTGAATGTGGTTGTAAGTCTCTTTAAAGATTTACTTCTGCACTGCAAGCTCCTGCAAACATTGTAAATGTGCGTTAACATTCTGGAGACCAAACTGTCTTTCACAGATAGTAGATATGCAGAGTTAAACAGCATGAATCTGCTAAAGGCATAGCCATATTCCTTCAAGCAATAGAAAGACAGAATCATTATTCTGCTGGCAAAGTGAATACCTAGAAAAGAAGCCTGGTGTGCATATCCAATCCCTGGTAAATATGTTCTTTGTAAACTGATCATTTAACACATCTCTATCTAAAGACCAATCATTCTCATTAAAAACTAAAGAACCATGATTAATCCCTGAGCTCTGTTCAGTTAGAAAATTATTTTAAACCTTAATTCTACATTTGTTATTAGAAGTTCAGAACCAAACACAGAAATAGATAATACTATGGAAATGTGTAGCTGTTGCAGCATTTATAATATCCAATAGAACAGTTAAAACAACAGCGAAGGGCAAATAGGTAATTATTGGTAATAATATTCCATATAAATTCCAAGAGAGGTCCTGCTTCTTGAGGCTTTTAACAATGTTTTACTTGGCCATACTTAGGGTTGAATATGAACAGAAATGTAATGATCATGATGGTTTATATTTCATGATAAGATTTAAAAGTATTATTAGTATTATCTTTTCCATCTTCAGAACCACCATGGAAAATACTATTATTGTGCTACTGATAGATGTGAAACGTAAGCTCAAAATGCTTCAGTGCCCTACCCAAAGTACCATACCTGATAGTGACAATAATGAATTCCAGTTTTCTTTGTCTAAGATCAGAAATATTACCACTATAGATGATGGTGTGTATAATGCCTATATATTATTTCCAACTGTGTTTTGAACACAAACATGAATTAATTAGATATGAAGGTGAGAGAATAGGATATTAACTGTCACTAAGGGGAAAAAATGCTTTCTTATAGCTTCTGGGATATAACACTTACATGGTACAGTAGAAAGTTACCATTTGTTTGTCCCTCCAAATTTTTGTTGAGTGCCTACCATGTACGAAGCATAAGTACTTGGCTACTGAAACAAAAAATAGTTTTTGTTCTGAGACTCATAAATTAATTGAAGGGAAAGAATAAACAAGTAGAAATCAATGTGACAAGTATCAGGAAAGTACTAAGTAGGACAACATGGTTCACACATGACTAGCTTGGGAAGGTCAAGAAAAATCCCTTTGAAGGGTGAGATAGAAGTCAGGTAGAGGATGTTACATTAGGAGGTTAATATACAGAATGCAAGAGAAAGTGCCTAGAAGGAGGGATGTCACTTGGAAAACAAGAACACTTTCAAAATCACAAAAGGCTAAGATCTTTCAGCAGTATCTTGCCCAGATGGTCCCAAGCAACACACAAGTAGACATTTTGCTAGTGTATTTATTTAAAATGCATTTGGTACTTAATAATGAATCATCTGTAGGTTATTTGATTAACAACTTACCGATAAAAGAATAGTAATGGTAAAGTTCTGCAAAGTTCCTTACACTATAATTGGAAATCCTCAAAGATCACAAAGACCAACTTAAATTATTAATGCTTAATTATGGATACTATAGAGAATGTTATGGAAAAGGAAAGTATATTCAGATTAGTGAAATATTCATAAACTTACAACTAATAAGTAATTTCTCCATGCACTAGCAACTCTAACATCATCCAGGTCTTAATGAATCATTTCTATCCATTGGAATGGCATGTTTGTAGTTATCTGGACCTCCTGAAGAGGACTAATGTGATTCTTTGGAAGAGGGTTAGTGGTAATCTCTGAGAATCTTCCCTAACCTTTTTTCTCTTTCTCACCACAACCCATTTTTTACTAATTTTACACACCCTTTATTTCTCTCTTTTTTCTTATTTTCACTGATTGTCAACCTACAGAAGTCCGTGATTGCCAACAAATACAAAACCAAGATATGAGAATTCTAGGGATGATGGTGGAGTAGGAGGATCCTAAACTCACTTTGGTCTAAGATAAACCTACAAAACTCCTACATCAGTGTAAATAAACCAGAAAACAAATCAAAGACCAGCAGAACAGACTCTTCACAGCTGAACATAGAGAACAAGCCAATAGAAAAGGGTAGGAAGGGTGGAAATGTGGTCAGGAATGCAACTGATCCACAATACTGTCCAAAGGCACAGAGGAGGAAGAGGAGCAGATCCCACACCTGGTTGTCTAGTATCAGGGACCCACACTGGGAAAACAAGTCCCTATAATACTGAGATTTTTAAAACATAGGGGTTTAATTTCTCAAGTTCTTACAATCAGGGGGTTTAAAACCTGGAACTTTGGGAGAGCTAGAGGGCCACTGGAAGCTGAGATCCTACCCTTAAAGAGACAGCACAAAAAACAGCTTTGTTGAGATGAAGCATAAAAGCAATAGTTTGAAAAATACTTGGTATATACAGAAAGGAGATTTATTTACTAATCTCAAAACTTCTGTTGGAAGATTAAGATCAAGGAAACTTAAGAACAAAAGAGGTGATGGATACGATTTCCCTCTTTGACATCCAGCCTAGATATTTGGGTACCTGTAAGAACCAGCTTTGCTCTATCACTTTCCACCTAGCTTTTAACAGTGTGCCCCACCACCATCCTTTCCTGCAGATATGCCTCCTCCAAAATGCCCTTAGCAGTTCTCCAAAGGCTACACATCCCCTCCACAGCAGGCCTACATATACTTTGCTCAGAACACTCCACACCTGTGTTCTCCAGCCCAACTCTGCAGGACTCCATCCAAAGTGGCACAACAAGTACAGCAGTGTGTAAGCAGACCTTACAGGGGAAAGCACTATTCCAAAGTGATTCTTGCCCCAGGGAGAGGGAAAGATAACAAGGTGCCCCATTTCCACTGAGCCCCAGCAGTAGCCTGGGGGTAGACATTTGGTGTGATTGCAGGCCCTACCCACCAAAGAAAGCTTCTCAGGGGACAACATGGGGAGAGAGTCCTGCAATTCAATGTGACCCCAGCCCTGGCAAATGCCCAGTCTGCCTCAAACTTAAGCTCAAGGCAGCTCCAGACTGACTTATTAACACATGCAACAAACCTGCCACATAGACAAAGAGAGCCATTGCAGACAACTGGATTGAAGGCAAACATAGCTCAGGCACAACAGTAGGGCACACACAACATATACAGGAGTTCCAGGAATGCCTGGCACCCTGAAGTGCTAGGGCCTGGTGAATAGGGCTACTATACAACAGGGAACCATTGGACCTCTTCTTCATAAGGTCACTACCTGCAACTGTATTTCCTAACACAAAGATATACAGAGAGTTAAACAAATGGAGAGACAGAAGAATATGTCACATATGAAGAACAGGACAAAAATCACAGCAAGAGTGCTAAAAGAAATGGAGATAACTAACCTGCCTGGGGGAGAATTTAAAGTCATGATCATAAAGACACTCAGTGGACTTGAGAAAAAGCGAAGGATCTCACTGAGATCATCAATAAAGAGCTAGAAAACATGAAAAAAACCAATGAGAAATAAAGAATGCAATAACTGAAATTAAAAATACAACAGCATGAATAAATCATAAACTAGAGGAAGTAGAAAAATGAATTAGTGACCTGGAGGACCGAGTAATATAAAGCAATCATACTTAACAGGAGAAAGAAAAATTATAAATAAAAAAATCAGTCTAGAATAAGGGAACTCAGTGACACCATCAAGCACAATAACATTCACATTATAGGGAACCAAAAAAGAGAAAAGAGAGGAAAGGGGTGGAGGAAAATTCATTTGATGAAATAATAGCTGCCTAAAAGAAATTCATTTCAAACTGAAAGACACATTCATATTGAAAGTAAAGGGATGGGAAAATACCTATCATGCAAAGCAAATTAAAAGAAAGCCAGACTACAATTTGAAACAAAGACCTTAACAAGAGACAAAGGAGACTACATAAAGAGAACAAATCAACAGGAAGATACAATAGTTGTAAATATTTATACACTTAACAAGGGAGCACTCAAATACATAAAATACCTATTAACAAGCATAAAAGTTGTAATCAACAGTAATACAATAACAGGGGGCATTAACACCCAGTTACATCAATGGATAGATCATTTGAACAGAAAATGACAAGGAATCAGTGGCTGGAATGATGTATTAGACCAAATTTATCTAACAGATATATTCAAAACATCCCATCCTAAAACAGTAGAACACACATTCTTTTGGAGTGCACATAACATGGAGCATTCTCCAGAAGAGATGACATCTTCGGCCACAGAACAAATCTCAACAAATTAAAAAAAGATTGCAGTCATACCTTGCATCTTTTCCAATCACAACTAAAAAAAAACTAAACTAAACTAAACTAAAAATCAACCACAAGAAAAAATCTGGAAAGGACACAAATACATAGACATTAATTAACATGTTACTAAACAATGAATGGGTCTAACAAAAAGATGAAAGAGGTAATAAAAATATATATGGAGACAAATGAAAACACAACAGTACAAAATCTATGAGATACAGCAAAAGCTTCTCTAAGAGGGAATTTTATATGAATAAAAGCCTACCTCAAAAAGCGAGAAAAAAATCTCAAATGAACTGAACTTTACATCTAATAGGGGGTAGAAAAACAACAAGAACAACAAAAGCAGTTGAAGGAAGGAAATAATAAAGATTAGAGCAGAAATAGATACAAATGAAATAGAAACTAAAAACATAATAGATCAATGAAACAAGGTGTTTCTTTGAAAATATAAACAAAATTTATAAACTTTCAGTTATCAAAACAAAAAGAAAGAGAGAAGGAGGACTCAAAATTAGAAGTGAGAATAAACAACTGACAGTATAGAAATAGAAAGGATAATAAGAGAATATGATGAAAACTGTATGCTGACAAACTGGATAACCTAGAAGAAATAGAGAAATTCCTAGAAACATAAAATTTCTAAAACTGAATCAGGAAGAAATAGAAAATTTTAACAGATCAATTACCAGCATGAAATTGAATCAGCAGCCAAAAAATCCCATCAAACAAAAGTTTAGGATGAGATGGCTTCACAGGCAAATTCTGTAAAGCATTTAAAAAATACTTAATATCTACTCTTCTCTAATTCTTCCAAAAACTAGAATAGGAAGGAGAGCTTCCAAATTCATTCTATGAAAGCAGCAGTATCCTGATGCCCAGACTAGATAAGGGCACTACCAAAACAAAACAAAACAAAACCAAAACCTAATAACTCTAATATCTCTGTTAAAATACTAATAACTCTAATATCTCTGTTAAAACTAATAACAAATATATCTGATGGACATAAATGCAAAAAGCCTCAACAAAATATTAGTAAACGGAATCCAACAATACATGTAAAAAAAATAATTCACCAGGATCAAGTAGGATTTATTCCTGGGATGCTTTAATATTCTCAAATCAATCCATGTGATACATCATATCAACAAGAGAAAGGATAAAAACATATAATCAGTTCAGTAGATAGAGGAAAAAGCCTTTGCCAAAGTACAACATCCATTCATGATAAAAACCCTCAACAATACAGGACTATAAGGAATATACCTCAACATGATAAAGGCCATATACAGAGAAGTTCCAGCCAACACCATACTCAATGGTGAAAAACTGAGAGCTTTCCCCCTAAGATCAGGAACAAGACAAGAATATCCAATCTCACCATTTTATTCATCAAAGAAGTGCTAGTCACAGCAATCAGAGAAGAAAAAGAAACAAAAGGCATCAACATGGATAAGGAAGAAGTAAAACTGTCACTATTAGCATATGATGTAATATTATATATAGAACATCTTAAGGACTTCACCAAAAAACTACTAGAACTAATAAACGAATTTATTAAGATTGTAGGTTACAAAATTAATACATAGAAATCCACTGCATTGCTATAAACTAATCATGAAGTAACAGGATAAGAAATTATAAACCAGTTCCATTTACAATTCCACCAAAGATAATTATAGGAATAAACTTAGCTAAGGATGTGGAAGACCTATACTTTGAATACCATAAAATATTAAGGAAAAAAATTAAAGATAACTCAATCAACTGGAAAGAAAGTCCATGCTTATGTATTGGGAGAAAAAATAGTGTTACTATGTTTATACCACTCAAAGCAACATACAGATTTACACAATCCCTCCCAAAATACCAACAGCATTTTTCACAACACTAGAGCAAATAATCTTAAAATGTGTATGGAACCATGAAAGACACTCAATAGCCAAAGCAACTTGAAGAAGAACAAAACTGGAGGTATGATGATGTTATCCAAAACTATAGTAACCAAAACAGCATGGTACTGGCACAAGAATAGATGCATAGACTAATAGAACAGAATAGATAATCCAGAAATAAAACCACATTCATATGGCCAATTAGTCTATGACATAAGAGCCAAGACTATGCAATGATAAAAAGAGAGCTAGACTATGCAATGACAAAAAGAGTGTCTCTTAACAAATTGTGATGGAAAAACTGCACAGCCATTTGCAAAAAGAATGAAACCAGACCACTTTCACTATGCACAAAAATAAACTCAAAATGGATTAAAAACCTCAGTGTGTGACCTGAAACCATAAAAACCTTAGAAGAGAACACAGGCAGTAATTTCTCTGACACTGGTCAAACAACACTTTTGCAGATGTGTCTCCTGAGGCAAGGAAAGGAAAAGTAAAAATAAACTATTGGGACTATATCAAAATAAAAATTTTCTGCACAGTGAAAGAAACACCCAACAAAACTAAAAGATGATCTGCTCAACAGGACAGATATTGCAAATCTGTCCTGTTGAGCAGATCATCATACAAGGTTTTTATGGTTTCAGGGGAACCCTCTTGTGCTATTGGTGGAAATGCAAGCTAGTACAACTCTTCTGGAAAACAGTATGGTGGTTCCTCAAGACGTTAAAAATAGAGCTACCCTATGACCCAGCAATTGCACTACTAGGTATTTACCCCAAAGATATAGATGTAGTGAAAAGAAGGGTCATGCACCCCAATGTTCATAGCAGCAATGTCCACAATAGCCAAACTGTGGAAGAAGCTGAGATGTCCTTCGACAGATGAATGGATAAAAAAGATGTGGTTTATATATACAATATTACTCAGTCATTAGAAAGGATGAATGCCTATCATTTGCATTGACATGAATAGAACTGGAGGATATTACACTAAGTGAAGTAAGACAGAAAAAGACAATAGGCATATGGTTTCACTCATATGTGGAATATAAGGAATAGTGCAGAGGACCATAGAGGAAGGGCAAAAAATCTAAATGGGAAGAAATCAGAGCAGGAGAAAAAAAAATGAGACTCTTGACTCTGGGAAACAAACTGAGGGTTGCAGAAGGGAGAGGGGTGGAAGATGGGGTAACTGGGTGATGGGTATTAAGGAGGGCATGTGATCTGATGAGCACTGAGTGTTATACACAACTAATGAATCACTGAACACTATATCAGAAATGATGTATTATATGTTGGCTAATTGAATTTAAGTTAAAAAATAAAAAGATACTGATTTTAAAAAGTACACTTATCATAATGAGCATTGAGTAATGTGTATGACTGTAGAATCACTATATTGTATACATGAAACTAATATAATCATGTATATTAACTTCAGTAGAATTATAAAAATAAACAAACAACCTAAGACTTGAGTCTTAATGCAGTCAATTTGTGATTGTCCATTGACTATTTAGAGATTCAAGGAATTAAGTCTTTTCTAGGAATCAAGCTCAAAACCAAAGGACATAGTCTCATATAGAAAGAGATGGGCTAGAAAAGATAAGAGTTAAAGTTGATGTGGGTAGCAGAGTTGTGTTCCTGATACATGAATTCATGAACTATCAATAAGGAGATGTAGAGTATATTCTAATTATTCTGCTGAAGTACTATAAAATGTACTATAAAATGAGTATAAGCTACTTTCTCTCCAGCATTTAAGATCAGTGTACCTGCTAATCTTCTGTTGTAATTACCCCACTTTCCCAATTCCTGCACAAATTATTTTCTGAAGAAAAAATTGATCACTTATAATTAATGGGCCAAAATTAGCCCACTATCTCCTTTTATGAGTAAAGTTTTATCAGCATAAATTTACACCCATTACTTTGCTCATTGTCTATGACAATTTCTTGAGTTGTTGAGTAGTTATAGTAGAGATTTTTGGCCCACAAATATAGAATATTTATTCTTTGGCCCTTTATTTAAAAAGTGTGTGTTCTCTTAAGAAATCATAATTCTGACATATCATTTCATATTTACTCTTCATATGGCTTATACTTCCCCAGTGAAACTGTTGGTCTTTTATAAACAGGTGTCATGTTTTGTATGACTGGGTATTCCTGAACAATACCAAATCAAGTAGGCATTAAACAATAAACATGCAAGTTCTAGGAGTTTAGAAGTTTCATATTTCTTATTCACTGTTGTATACTCCATCCTTTACAATGTGTCATGTACATGGTAGATGTGCAATGAAAATTTAAGACAATGAATGGATAGTGTTTGTTGACTGCAGGCTTGGGAGATGTCTGAAATATCTTGATTTTAAGGACAACACTCCAAAACACAAACTACATCAAACCCAGTCCTATATGTGAACTGTACATTAATATATGACATAGTCACCTAATCAGCTTCAAACTTGGAGCCAAGGAATGGGTCATTCAACCAGTAAGACATGATCTATTGTAGTTGATGAAAAATGGATGCACATAAATGGGCATTCCGATACAGTATATTTTCTCTAAACAGTAAAAATTCTTCAGTACGTTTTTCTCCCAACATAATGCTTATTCTTTCAGACAACAACTTTTAAGGCTTAGTACCAACTTAAGACTAATTTAATCTCCAAAAATACACAAAAAGCCCTCCAGGAGAGGACTTAGTTGTTAGAAAAGTATTGCAGACTCTTTTACTTCTTAATTGTTCTTTCAGTTTTTATTACCTTGCTTTAGCTCATGCCATTCTTTTTCTCATGCTGATTTACAGGATTTGAAAAGGAAGCTAAAAGAACATATTCTGAAGGCTGGAAATGTGGAACCTGCTGATTTTATAGAAGAGAAATCAAAACATTTAGATATCTGTCTGTAAGGGAGTGCATGTCAAAATAAAAGTCAGTCCAGTACTCTCAGAACTATGTCTCTGTTTCTTTGGCTTCCTAATATTATTTAGAAAAAAAAAAATTACTTCTTTTCTGGAAGTTATAGGCCAAGATGTTATTGTTTAGTATCAGCCTACAACTAGACAGCACCATAATGGTGCAATGTGGTGTTAGTGGTACTTTAGCAAAAGTCCTAATCATCTGTATTCCTCCTTCCCTGCCCACATACATTGGCCCACTTCAGCTTATCACCTAGCAGCTGTTCCAGCATCCTGCTGTCATTCATCCTCCACATGTATCCAGCCCAGTGGAACAACATTAAAGTGAGCAGAGCTTCACTGCAGAAAGACTGGCTGCTTGCCAGAATTTTGTTATTAGTGATCCTTCCTTACTGCTCATGTTTCATAGGCTCTTGGTTGACACTGAATCAAGTTTTCAAGAAATTCGATGGAGAATTGTGTGGCAAGCCTACGTTTCATTGCCTCCACTCTTTAGATCTCAAGGTTGACTGGTGACAAGCCTGTGCCCTGTGCAAAGCAACAAACAGATATTTTGGTATTTTACACTTGATCTTAGCCAAAAGGCCGAGAAGCAATTGATATTCTGGTATTCAAATTCTGCACACTAAAATGACTTGGCAAGAGTAATAATGATGAATGCACCTGCTTAGCAGAAGAAAAAGATAACACAATCCTGGATGACATATGTTAAACTACTATAACATTGAGATTTACTGTCTAAGAAAAACTAGAAGTATTAGGACCTGCCCTCTCCATGTCAAACAAACTATTTTTCCAATCCTTTATTTTAATTTCCAAGAAATCTGCATCTCAGTAGAGCTTAACCTTATATAAGAGTTTAAACTTTTGAACAAAATTAGAAAAAAGCTTGGCAGAATACAAAATTAAACAGAAATATATTCTGAATTCATTTCCCATTTTTCATACAAATGAAAATGAGGATCAAATAGGCAGAAATAGAAGCTTTGAAGTACATTATTTCTCTAAATTTTGAACCTGTAGGGAATAAAGATGAGATGCATAAATGAAGACTATAATCTCATTTTGTAATCTAACTTGCCATGTGGTCACCTTAAAGGTTGCATTGTGACAGAATTTGAATAATATTAAATATGAAAAAAATGTTGGCATTATCTACTCTAAATTTCATATATTTTAAATGAGGGGGGGAAAAAGGGTAAGCAATGTACTGAATGTCACACAGTTAGTAGCTGACTTGGGCAACTCTTTCACTCTACCTTACCACTGAGTGGACATGTTTTTTTGTCTGAGACAGAAAAATCCTCACTCACCTTCCATCATCCAGCTCCCCTCCTCAAAAGAGAAAACATTTCTGTTTTTCACCACAATGCCACATTCACTCTGCCCTAAGAAGCTTTACTTTACATAAGATAAAGGAAAGAGCCTGTGAATTTTAATCTACAATTAGATAACTCAGCAAATCCTAAACAAGACTTAACTGAGCCCCTAGAAAAATTCACCTGTCTTCATTCTGCCCTTTAAGAGTAAATACAAGTGCTGTGAAAGGCACATGGTGAAAGGGAAAAAACACAAGTTTTATATATATTTACAACCTTACAAAACCTGCATCATATGCATGTATATATTGCTATATAGATACAGGTATACCTGTATAGAAATAGTCAGAGCAAAAACCAGTATAATTTTCAGTGGATAATTAGAAGTTTGCCAGTAAAGGCAAGAACACTTAAAGGAATTCTGATTTCAAAAATATATTATATTTTTTGGAGGAATTATTTGACATATTTAAGCTAGAGAAGAAAATCAAAGTTACAGATACTTGAAGTGGTAGAACTTTACCTTAAAAATACATGAAAATAAACTGAAAAATTATTATAGAATATTATACATATATGTATTCAACCATCTAGTAAACACAATAAAAGAAAAATAGGCTATTTATGAAAGTAACAGAGTAAGATGAACTTTCTATGGAAAATCTTAACAGAAAATGTAGATATAAGCTAAAATGAAATGGGAGACTTAAAAGACTAGTTGATTAGAAAGGCATTCATTTTCCTGGACTCTGTATTAAAAAGATATAAGTTTTCCATAAATGAATCATAAATGTAAAACATTAAAAAAGTATGCCAAAATTATTTTTATTTGTAACCAAGGAAGCTAATTATAGGGTTTATTTGTAATAAAAGTATTTCCAGAACTGCCAGGAATAAAAGAATACTGGATAGGAACTGGCCCTGTAAGATATTTTAATATGTATATAGTTTTAGAGACCAGAGCAACTGCATACTTATGCATAAAAAAAAAAAAAAAAAAAAAAGAGAGATCAATAGAATAGAAGAGAGAACTCAGGAACAAATGCCCAAACAGGAAGCTAGTTTATAATAATTTTTTTTACACAATTTTTTTTTTTTACACACAAAAAAATTTCCCAACCACCTGAAAAAAACACAACAATAATACAATAAAGGGACAAAATACGACTATAAAAATGAAAATTTAAAAAGATTTTTAAAAAGGTATTGATAAGATAAAATAGTCAGAATAGGTTAAAATAGGAAAGAGGAAAGATTTTAAAAAATAGAATAAGACAAAATAAAAAATTTAACTTTGAAAGACTAAAGAATCATGGGGAAAAAAAGCCATGAATTCTATGTGCTGTATTTCCCTAGCTTTGGAGTTTTGCAGTTCTCATTGATTGGTAAAATTGGTCTTGGCTGGATGTTCTCGCTGATCTTCTGGGGGAGGGGCCTATTGCAGTGATTCTCAAATGTCTTTGTCCAAGGTGGATTTGCACAGCCCTTGTTAGGGGCCAGGCTAAGTAATCTGCTTGATTTTGCTGTCAGTAGCTTTTGTTCCCTGAAAACAGTTGCATTTCTATATACCAACAACAAGACAGAGGAAAGAGAAATTAAGGAGTCAATCTTATTTACAACTGCACCCGAAACCATAAGATACCTAAGAATAAACCTAATCAAAGAGACAAAGAATCTGTACTCAGAAAACTATAAAGAACTCATGAAAGAAATTGAGGAAGACACAAAGAATTGGAAAAACATTCCATGCTCATGGATTGGAAGAACAAATATTGTGAAAATGTCTATGCTACAAAGAGCAATATATACATTAAATGCAATCCCTATCAAAATACTGTCAACTTTTTTCAAAGACATGGAACAAATAATCCTAAAATTTATATGGAACCAGAAAAGATCCCGAATAGCCAGAGGAATGTTGAAAAAGAAAACCAAAGTTCTTAGCATCACAATTCCAGACTTCAAGCTCTATTATAAAGCTGTAATAATCAAGACAGTATGCTATGGGCACCAAAAAAAAAAATAAAAACCACCACACATAGAGCAATGGAGCAGAACAGAGAGCCAAGAAATAGACTGTCAACTCTATGGTCAACTTATCTTCAACAAAGCAGGAAAGAATGTCCAATGGAAAAAAAGACAGTCTCTTCAACAAATGGTGTTGGGATAACTGGACAGTCAAATGCAGAAAAATGAAACTGGACTATTTTCTTACACCACACACAAAAATAGACTCAAAATGAATAAAAGACCTCAATGTGAGACAAGAATCCATCAAAATCCTTGAGGAGAACACAAGCAACAACCTCTTTGGCCTCAGCCACAGGAACTTCTTCCTAGAAACTTTGCCAAAGGCAAGGGAAGGAAGGGCAAAAATGAACCACTGGGACTTTATCAAGATAAAAAGCTTTTACACAGCAAGGAAACAGTCGACAAAGCCAAAAAACAACCAACAGAATGCGAGAAGGTATTTGGGAATGACATCAGATAAAGGGTTAGTACTCAAAATTTATAAAGAATTTATCAGGGGTGCCTGGGTGGCTCAGTGGGTTAAAGCTTCTGCCTTCAACTCAGGTCATGGTCCCAGGGTCCTGGGATCTAGCCCCGCATGGGGTTCTCTGCTCAGCAGAGACCTGCTTCCCCCCACCACCTGCCCGCCTCTCTGCCTACTTGTGATCTCTCTCTATCAAATAGATAAAAAAAAAATCTTAAAAAAAAAAAAGAGAACTTATCAAACTCAACACCAGAAGGACAAATAATCCAATCAAGAAATGGGCAGAAGATATGAACAGACATTTCTGCAAAGAGGACATCCAAATGGCCAACACATACATGAAAACGTGCTCAATATCATTTGACATTAAGGATATAAAAATCAAAACCATGGTGAAATACCACCTCACACCATTCAGAATGGCAAAAATAAACCAGTCAGGAAACAATGGATGTTAGTGAGGATGTGGAGAAAGGGAAACCTTCCTATACTGTTGGTGAGAATGCAAGCTGGGGCAGCCACTCTGGAAAACAGTATGGACGTTCCTCAGAAAGTTGAAAATAGAGCTACCCTATGACCCAGCAATCGGACTACCTGGTATTTACCCTAAAGATACAAATGTAGTGATCCGAAGGGGCACATGCACCCAAATGTTTATAGCAGCAATGCCCACAAGAGCCATACTTTGAAAAGAGTCTAAATGTCCATCAACAAATGAATAAAGAAGATGTGATACACACACACACACACACACACACACACACACACACACACTGGAATACTATGCAGCCATCAAAAAAATCTTGCCATTTGCAAAAATGTGGATGGAATTATGCTAAGCAAAATAAGTCTATCAGAGAAAGACAATTATCATAGGATCTCATTGATATGAGGAATTTGAGAGGCATGGTGGGGGGTAAGGGAGGAAAAAGTAAAACAAGATGGGACCAGGGAGGGAGACAAACCATAAGACTCTTAATCTCAGGAAATAAACTGAGGGTTGCTGGAGAGGAGGCGAGTGGGAGGAATGGGGTGTTTGGGTGATGGACATGAGGGAGCGTATGTGCTATGGTAAGTGCTGTGAATTATGTAAGACTGATGATTCACACACCTGTGCCTCTGAAACAAATAATATATTATATGTTAATTTAAAAAATAAATTTGAATTTTTTTATGTCAATATCACTTCTTAGTACAAAATAAACATGAGGTGGATAAAATAATTAAATGAAAAGAAATTAAATGGTAAAAATATAATAAAATTGGAAGATTTTCTTTAATAATATGATATGGATGAATCTTCTCAAATATAATGCAAAATTAAGAAGTCTTAAAGCACAGATAACTGACTACACAATTTTTTTTATATTTTTACATGAAAGGTGTTATCCAAATTAAAACTGTGACCCACTAAATACAGATATTAAGCCATTTCACAAAATATAACCCTTAATTTGTTATGAATCATTAGAAATCAATGAAAATCTATGAAAATTCCTAATGAAAAATGAGCAAAGGATACTGAATGATTATATAAAAATAAATGCCAAAGACCTAAGCATATGAAAGATGCTGTTTAAAAATTTCACTATAGTAAAATTGATTCAAAATGGAAAATGAGACATAATTTTCAGCTATCACAATTACAAATTAGGAAAGGTTGATTATCCACAAGGTTGATGATGGAATAGGGGTACCTGGGCTCACATAATGAAAGCCTGTTTGCAAGGAAGTTTCTTTTAAGTAGGCAAATAAAAGTCACATATAAAATTTGATAAACATTTCATTTTTAGAATTGTATCCTGCAGTCATTTTCACAATTTAGCACAAAACATTTGCATAAGAATATTTATCTCAATATTGTTTATGGTAGTAAAATATTGAAAACAACATAAATGGGTTAAGAAGTTATTAGTTAAATTACATATAACCATATAATGGATTTATGTCATTATGGCCTTTAAAAATTAAAAATATCTCTAAAAACTGATATCAGTAAAACTAAGATACATAGTTCAGGAAAAATGCAAGTTGTGAGGGAGTATATATATTATGATGCCATTTAGATATTCAGAGATACATCTGAAATGATACATAGGTCATTGTTGACTGGATATTTCTGCAGAAGACTGGAGATACTGAGAGAGAGCATTAAAGGGAAATACATTCTCTTTTAATGATTTTCATTATATGAATCTATCACATTGTACATATATAATGCTTACTAATAAAAATAATATAAATAAATGTAGGATCTCAGTGATGGAAAAGGCACTGTAAGGAAATGGTTGGATGTTTAATCCCTTGGACTTCACTAGTGGTTTTTAAACCTTAAAGGATGAATGCTATCTGTGTATGAATGAGTTTTATGAAAGAGCTAAGTATACTGACCTTTCCCTGGAAGTATAGTATGAAACAGCTTGTGTTAAGAGGATAGAAGAAAAGAGCAACCTAATGAACATAAACTGTTATTTTTAAAAATATGCCATGGATGGCTTACCACATTTTCCCACCTGTACTCAGTATATACTTTGAGTATTATTGGGGAAAATTTTTTCATTCATTCATTGGGAAGCATCACCCTCCACATTCTAGCCTTGGAGATCTATGTAACTAACACATTTGGATTCAACACACTGGAAAATGTGGGTTCATGATTTATTGAGCTAAAATTTGATAAAAGTCGGTTAGCTAAATGGTGATATTCCAATGTGTTTTGGTTGACCACATTTCAGGTATGATAAATGATGTCAATAAGCAGAAGTCAAATCATTTTGCAAAGTATCATCTAATAGACTTCAAATAATTACATTTGTTTCTGCATAGGACTTCACAAGTTTATAATACTTTCGTATATTATTTTAATTTGCTCTGAACAACTTAACCATAGAAAGGAAGTCAGAGCAAGTATTTCCTGCCCGGATTTATAAATGGAAATGTGAGCTTCATAAAGGTTGTCAATTTTCAAAGATTCTTTGACTGTAAACAGCAGATCTTAAAGGAGTTCCCAAGTTTTTAAAATCTTAGTTCAGTTTTTAGAAATACATTAATTCTTAGGAAATTAAAAAAAAAAAAAAACTATGTAGTCTGATACAGGGACAATTCATAGGGCCATAAAATTTCACTGAGAGAGCATAGGCAATAAGATGCCACTAGTTCTTGCTAATACATAGAAGGGCAATTTAAAAAATCTATATATGTGAAATAAGTCAAGCAGAGAGAGTCAACTATCATATGGTTTCACTTACTTGTGGAGCATAAGGAATAACACAAAAGACATTGGGAGATGGAGAGGAGAAGTGAGTTGTGGGAAATTGGAGGCGGAGACAAACCATGAGAGACTGTGGTCTCTGAGAAACAAACTGAGGGTTTTGGAGGGAAAGTGGGCATAAAAAATGAATTTTGGAACACTGAAAAGAAATCAAATAAAATGAAAATAAGAAAATAAATAAAAATTCATCTTGTCTATGGGGAAAATAATCTATACGTGTAATGCTATTAAGAATGCGAAAAATTAAAGTATTTTACATTAACATAACAATAAAAGAGATTAGTCTCCCGCATTTTCATATGTTCACTCTCTCTAGGATTGGAAGAATGTGTAATGTTAGCTTCTATCCCTTTCAGTGTTTGTTTTTATATGAAGCATAACTCTAAGAATCTTAATGAATAATGTAATCTTTGCTTATAATAATCTTTTAGAAAATATATCAAGTGTACTAAATTACTGATGTATTTTTAGCAGATAGTATCCAAACTGAATTGATAAATATAAGCCATTGCCTCCTACTGAAGTATTTAGAAATGCTTGGCTAGTCATTAAGTATAGGGTCCTTTGAAAATACTCTGAAAGGGGTGCCTGGGTGGCTCAGTGGGTTAAGCCTCTGCCTTCAGCTCAGGTCATGATCTCAGGGCCCTGGGATTGAGCCCTTCATCAGGCTCTCTGTTCAGCAGGGAGCCTGCTTCCCCCTCTCTCTGCCTGCTTCTCTGCCTACTTGTGATCTCTTTCTTTCTCTCTGTGTCAAATAAATAAATAAAATCTTAAAAAAAAAAAAAGAACATGATGGTAGAATAAATTTAAAAAAAAAATTTTTAAATACTCTGAAAAATACAGTGGATTGCAACTGTGATCTATCTTCTATTTTTCATCACAAATCTATCTGAGATCAGACTTCTTGTTTTCATAACACTCTTCCAAGATAGTGACAGTGAAAGCATCATCTCAGAGTAGATGACAAAACTAGGACAAATGTATTCAATGTGAAATTAGAGGGAATCAGTGTCAAACAAA
Organism: Mustela putorius furo; assembly: GCF_011764305.1. Lineage (NCBI taxonomy): Eukaryota > Metazoa > Chordata > Mammalia > Carnivora > Mustelidae > Mustela > Mustela putorius. Next base: position 6,362,944 of record NW_025421305.1, read on the forward strand.
TCTGAACATGCATATGCATACAAAATCATACACATCTTTACTGGTTAAGGATTAAGGTAGGGTCCAGAATGCATAAATTTCATAAAATCTGGTACCCCAAGAGATTCTTTTGGTGTGGTTGTCATATTCTCTGTCTTGGCCATTTAGAGACACCATTTAGTGACATCTCCTGGGTACTACTAAGAAATTCCCTGATTAATTCATATGGTTGAGAATGTACTTTCAGTATTTTGTTGTAAAGAGACATCTGACCAGAGGAAGGAATGGGGTCTTAAATCTATTCTGCATCTAGGTGCCCTGTGTCTAGGTGCCAAGTCCCGGCCCTATGTGACTTGACTGGGTGTGGATTTTGTCAACCTAGAGGAAGGATATTCTTCTTTTTAAAATCTATCAGCAAAAAGAGGGTCCCTCTCTTTTTGTTTGTTTTTGTGGGGTTTTTTTTGTAATTTATATAAAAGCAGTTAGTATTTTGGTTGAGATATCAGTAAAATTGAGAGCAAGTGAAAATACTGAGATAGTTATTTTTTATAAATGAGAGTAAGACTTATGCCGAACAGTTTTATAATAAAAAAGCAAAAAATCACTCTAAATTATGTAACAACTGAACATATTATCCAGGCAGAGATGTGGCTAAAAATTAAAATTGAACTAACAGTTTATTGTCCTAGAAGCATAGACCTATGTAAATTTATTTTTGTAAGACTTAACTCAAATCTACCTAACGAGCCTAATCTTAGAGAACATACAGAACTTGTTAACCAGGATCCTTATGTAAAAGAATTCAATAACATATAAACAAACACTAAAAATAGGCTTACTCTATTATTTTCCTCATAAGCAAAAAGGTAGCAATATAATGGACTAATGGCAAATATAATGGTCTGTGTCAAAACCCGTATTATTTGAAGACCAAGCAATAAAGAATAAGAAATGGAAGAACATAGAGAATACATCTGAGGGAGAATGATACAGGATGATGGAAAGGGGATGTTGCTAGGAGTCTAGAGAAAATACTCAGTTTCTGATGCTGGATACAGTGGTCTGCCTATGAAGAATCTGCTTTTCTAAGCTTGTGTGCATTAATTGTTCAAGGAAGGGGATAGATTAGACAACCTGGAAGGAACTTCTCAATCCTGGAGAGCTAAGATTTGAACAAAATGGAATTATGCTAATAAAGGTGATACCACTGGCTGCCTTAGAAGGTTCAAAGTGCAGATATACACAGCCATCCTCACAGAGAAAGCAGAAAATTTGGTCTTCCCCTTGAGAGAAGATTGAAGAAGTGGAGATTCTTCACTGTATATCAAAGTCCTAGAGAACAGTCTCTCTTTCACATGTCTGAAAGAGAGAAGTTTCTGAATTTGGTTCTTCTTCTCACCACTGCTTGGTATACATCAAGTTTACTGACCATTTTAGAGCCCCAATTTTCTCATAGATCATAGGAGTATACCTCATCTTTCATCTTGTAGAATTGTTTGACTTGGATAAACAGGGCTGGCCAACACAGGTTTATTATTTTGCTCAAATAGAAAGAAGCTGCTGCTGCTTCTGCTTCTTCTTCCTCTTATTTTCCTAAATATTTTACTTATTTATTTGACAGAGAGAGAGAGCACAAGCAGGGAATGGCAGGGACCCGGAGAAGGAGGCTCTCTGCTGAGCAGAGAGCCTGATGCAGGGCTCAATACCAGAACCCTGGCATTATGACCTGAGCTGAAGGCAGGCGCTTAACTGACTGAGCCATCCAGGCACCCTAGAAAGCAAGCTTCTTGACAATGGAGAATAACATAAAGACCTACAAAGTTCTAATACATTGACAAGTAACTGGCATACTGTAGTTGCTTTATAAGTTTTAATGTTCACTGAATAATCAGTTATGAAATTACCAGCAAGTGATTTCAGGATAAACTGCATCAGGAGTTGTTTTCTAAGGACAACTGATGGTGATCACAGTCTCTTTTAAGTGTTAAAAAACTTCACCAATATCAGCTTCTGCATGATACAGCAGTAGCTAAACTTTGAGAATTATAGTTATCACCTTGACAGTAAAGTGAGGTTTAAATTGTGCTTACGTTTCCATTTCAGAACTGAGGGAAAAGTCCTGTATTTTAAAATGCATCCTTTTTAAAAATTTTTTATTTTATTTTTTTCAGTGTTCCAAGATTCATTGTTTATGCACTACACATAAAACACAAACTCTAGTGATAAAATACTGACTTTGCTATTTAGAAAATTTGATTATCTGACTTCTTTTATTTTTCTTTTTACTTGATAATATTTTTTTTAATTTTTTATTTTTTATAAACATATATTTTTATCCCCAGGGGTACAGGTCTGTGAATCGCCAGGTTTACACACTTCACAGCACTCACCAAAGCACATACCCTCTCCAATGTCCATAACCCCACCCCCCTTCTCCCAACCCCCCTCCCCCCAGCAACCCTCAGTTTGTTTTGTGCGATTAAGAGTCACTTATGGTTTGTCTCCCTCCCAATCCCATCTTGTTTCATTGATTCTTTTCTTACCCACTTAAGCCCCCATGTTGCATCACCACTTCCTCATATCAGGGAGATCATATGATAGTTGTCTTTCTCTGCTTGACTTATTTTGCTAAGAATGATACGCTCTATTCCATCCATGTTGTGGCAAATGACAAGATTTCATTTCTTATGATGGCTGCATAGTATTCCATTGTGTATATATACCACCTCTTCTTTATCCATTCATCTGTTGATGGACATCTAGGTTCTTTCCATAGTTTGGCTATTGTGGACATTGCTGCTATAAACATTCAGGTGCACGTGCCCCTTCGGATCACCACGTTTGTATCTTTAGGGTAAATACCCAGTAGTGCAATTGCTGGGTCATAGGGCAGTTCTATTTTCAACATTTTGAGGAATCTACATGCTGTTTTCAAGAGTGGTTGCACCAGCTTGCATTCCCACCAACAGTGTAGGAGGGTTCCCCTTTCTCCGCATCCTCGCCAGCATCTGTCATTTCCTGACTTGTTGATTTTAGCCATTCTGACTGGTGTGAGGTGATATCTCATTGTGGTTTTGATTTGTATTTCCCTGATGCTGAGTGATATGGAGCACTTTTTCAAGACAGAATGGTACTGGCACAAAAACAGACACATAGATCAATGGAACAGAATAGAAAGCCCAGAAATAGACCCTCAACTCCATGGTCAACTAATCTTTGACAAAGCAGGAAAGAATGTCCAATGGAAAAAAGACAGCCTCTTCAATAAATGGTGTTGGGAAAATTGGACAGCCACATGCAGAAAAATGAAATTGGACCATTTTCTTACACCAAACACAAAAATAGACTCAAAATGGATGAAGGACCTCAATGTGAGAAAGGAATCCATCAAAATCCTTGAGGAGAACACAGGCAGCAACCTCTTCGACCTCAGCCACAGCAACATCTTCCTAGGAACATTGCCAAAGGCAAGGGAAGCAAGGGCAAAAATGAACTATTGGGATTTCATCAAGATCAAAAGCTTTTGCACAGCAAAGGAAACAGTTAACAAAATCAAAAGACAACTGACAGAATAGGAGAAGATATTTGCAAACGACATATCAGATAAAGGACTAGTATCCAAAATCTATAAAGAACTTAGCAAACTCAACACCCAAAGAACAAATAATCTAATCAAGAAATGGGCAGAGGACATGAACAGACATTTCTGCAAAGAAGGCATCCAGATGGCCTACAGACATATCTAACTTCTTTTTTAAAGAAAGTTCTAAATACAGAGGCTTATAATCCTATAAAATAGAGTACTAAGTACAATCTCATTGAGAAACAGCAATCCCCCCCTTAAAAGTGGAACAGACATAGCATTCATAAATGTACTGATTATAACTTTATGCTCACAAACCATTAAGTAAAATACACAGTAACAACTGTACACTGATAGATTAACCTATTCATATAAAAATAATCAAATATACCAAGTTTCAACTCTTTACAAGTATTTGATTTATTAAAGTACAAATACAGAATGAATTTACAGATTAACTGAGTGAGATATGTAATACTATTCAAAATTACTTGTGAGACCTACATATTTTAAAATGATTAGTGGGGAGGTAAGTTTGGAAGGCTTATTTGTAGGTATGTTCAATGAATGTGAGTTTGTGTATCAGTTCTTTTTATTTCAAAACAAACATGATTTGAGCATGCTAAATTTTTTTTTGGAAATGGACTCCTTATTGATTCTAATTGCCCCAAATCACTCGTCCAACTCTTACAACATGGGAGATTTGGGGCAGACCTTGGTTAAACAAACAATAACTTCAGTATTTTCCACAATCTTTAAGGATTTCTTTATGCTATTCACATTTAAATTTAGTAATTTCCTTTCAGACTTTTACAAATGTTAAGTTTCATACCATTTCTCACATTCTGTTTATAATGTAAGTCCCTTTACCCAGATAGAAATAATAATATTTTACTGATTTTGAAATTGATATGATCCCTAGGATTGAGAGATTATAAATTCCAAGAATAACTAGCCTAAGAAATTGCTTGTGAAATCCTCATAAATTGGCATGTGAATTAGTTGTTCATAATCGAGTTTCAATTGCCTCATTCCTTATAGTGGAAGAGAAAAAGACAGAACAAACAGCAAAAAGAGATAAATATATAATTATATCTGGAAAGGCAACAATTCTTCCCGGTAATTGATTTAAAAAATTTAAAAATTAGTAAAGGTATAACATTATCCTACAACTTCCCAGATTGACATTTATAAAACCCTATACCCAACAACTATAGAAAAAGCATTATTTCCCTGTGTACATGGAACCTTATTCAAGATAGAATATATATTTAGTCATAAAACAATTTTAAATAAATTTAAAATAATTCAAATCATACAAAATTTGTTCTGTGACAATGGCAGAATTAAATTAGAAATCAATAGTAGTAGTAAGATGTCTAAAAAAAAAATAACTCCCTAAATTTGTGAATTAAACAATACAATTCTAAACACACAAATCAATTTTTAAAAAATCAATGAATATTAAAAATATTTAAATTTTAAAGAAAACACAACATAAAATTTTGAAATGTATTTAAAACTGTTCTAAGAGGAAATTTTATAGCTTTAAAGTCCTATATAAAAAATTATGAAATTAGTAATCTAAAATTCCTCTCTAAGAAATTAGAAAGAGAGGAAATTAAAATTTAGAAATTAGGAATGATAAAAATGCAGGAAAATTAATGGCATAGACAATAAATTTAGTAAATAATAAGTTCTGTTGTCAAAAGTTGATTCTTGGAATAAACTGAATTATTCCCAGAAACTTCTAGCAAGATGAATAAAGAAAAAGAGAAAAAACAAAAACTACTAATATCATTGATGAAATAGATGACATTCATATAAATTCCAGAAACATAAAATAATTAGGGACTATTAAGGGAAACTTTAGGTCAATAAATGAGACAAATGAAATGAGAAAATTCTTGAAAAATAAAATTTGTTCAAAATTAGTATAAGTAGAAATAAATACCAAAATATTATATCCATTAATGAAATTGAATTCATATTCAAATACCTTTCCACAAAAAGCCAAGGACCAGATGTCTAAGGGAATTGTGTCAATCAGTTTTAAAAGAAATACCACAAATCATGAAGAAAGTTTTTCCAAACATAGAGAGGAAAGAATAATTCTAGCTCAACTGATAATCCCAGAATAACTCTGACATTAAAGACATCATTTTTAAAAAATCAGAAAAAAAAATCTTCATGAACATAGATGCAAAAAGGTAATATGCCATAACCAAGTAAGATTAATCTGGGAATGTAAAGTTGTTTTCACATTTTAAAATCAATCTTTGGGCGAAATGGGTGAAAGAGAGTGGGAAGTACATCCTTCCAGTTAAGAAACAAATGTCAAGAAGTGAAAGGCACAGCACAGGGAACATTGCTACAAACTATTATAATAGTTTTGTATGATGACAGATGGTAGCTACACTTGTGTTGAACACAGCATAACATGTAGATATCTTGAATCACCATCTTGTACATCCAAAGTGAATGTAACATTGTTTGCCAACTATATTCAAATAAAAAATAAAGTAATAAAACCAATCACTCTAATATAGCACACTAAAATATAATGATGATCACTAAAATATAGAGAAAAAATGGAAAAATATCAATACCTACTCATAATTTTTTTAATTTCTCAGTATTTAGAAGGGAAATTTCTCACTCTGAAAAGAGGACATCTAACAAAAATCCACAGCTAACATCATCATTAATGGTAAACACTGAGCATTTGCCTCTTAAATTAAAAAAGAAAAAAAAGGATATCTACTATGTGTTCACCTATTGTATTGAAAATCATTACAAATGCTATATGTCAATAAAGATTGAAGAAAACAAAGCTATAGTTATGTATTTTTAAAAAATTGTGGAATATGCAAAATAACTTAGAATAATAAATAATATTGGGAAAATTACAAGATACAAGATTAGTATAAAATTAATTTCAGTATACAATCAACAATTTTTAAATAAAAATAGCAGCACTTACTATTGCACAGAGTACATAGAATAACTAAATCTATTGAAAATGTGCAGTATCTATGCTAAGAACTACAAAACATTCCTAAGAGAAAGAAAGTACAAACCAACAACAACAACAAAAATATGCCATATTCATGGACTGCAAGACTTGTTAAGTAATGTCTATTCTCCCTATATTGTGTGCATATTCAATGCAATCACAACCAAAATCCCAGTAGACTTTAAAAAAAAAAATGTGTAAGCTCATTCTAATATTGGTATGAAGAGACAAAGGATTTAAAGGAATTTGTCTTGATATTTAAAAACACAAAGATTTCTGAGTATAGATTCTGTGCCTCTTTGGTTAGGTTTATTCCTAGGTATCTTATGGTTTGGGGTGCAATTGTAAATGGGATTGACTCCTTAATTTCTCTTTCTTCTGTCTTGTTGTTGGTGTAGAGAAATGCAACTGATTTCTATGCATTGATTTTATACCCTGACACTTTACTGAATTCCTGTACAAGTTCTAGCAGTTTTGGAGTGAAGTCTTTTGGGTTTTCCACATATAGTATCATATCATCTGCAAAGAGTGATAGTTTGACTGGCTAAAATTAACAAGTCAGGAAATGACAGATGCTGGTGAGGATGCAGAGAAAGGGGAACCCTCCTACACTGTTGGTGGGAATGCAAGCCCGTGCAACCACTCTGGAAAACAGCATGGAGGTTTCTCAAAATGTTGAAAATAGAACTGCCCTATGACCCAGCAATTGCACTACTGGGTATTTACCCTAAAGATACAAACGTGGTGATCCGAAGGGGCACGTGCACCCGAATGTTTATAGCAGCAATGTCCACAATAGCCAAACTATGGAAAGAACCTAGATGTCCATCAACAGATGAATGGATAAAGAAGAGGTGGTATATATACACAATGGAATACTATGCAGCCATCAAAAGAAATGAAATCTTGCCATTTGCCACAACATGGATGGAATAGAGTATATCATGCTTAGCGAAATAAGTCAAGCAGAGAAAGACAACTATAATATGACCTCCCTGATATGAGGAAGTGGTGATGCAACATGGGGGCTTAAGTGGGTAGGAGAAGAATCAATGAAACAGGATGGGATTGGGAGGGAGACAAACCATAAGTGACTCTTAATCGCACAAAACAAACTGAGGGTTGCTGGGGGGAGGGGGGTTGGGAGAAGGGGGGTGGGGTTATGGACATTGGAGAGGGTATGTGCTTTGGTGAGTGCTGTGAAGTGTGTAAACCTGGCGATTCACAGACCTGTACCCCTGGGGATAAAAATATATGTTTATAAAAAATAAAAAATAAAAAATAAATAAATAAAGAAGAAAAAAAAATAAAAACACAAAGAGAAGTTCTGGGGAAGATCGCAGAAGGTGAAGCTCCTGGGCTCACCTTAGTACATGGATACTGATAAAGATAACACCCACATCAGTGTAAAAAAAAAAACAGAAAACAACCTGAATACTGGCAGATCAGACTCTCTGATTAAACATAAATAGGCCACACTGAAAATGGTAAGACAGAAGGTTGGAGACAGGGTTGGGAACCAAACTAACTCAAGAGATAGTCAATGGGAGGGAGGGCCACTGTAAGCATGGAGAAAATAGACAAGTAAATTCCACAGTGGACACCCCAGGTAAAATGGGCCCACACTGAATAGATGAAACCCCATAATACTTGGCTTTGAAAAACAGAGGGACTTAACTGCATGACTTTTTAAGATCAATGGAGCTTAAACACCTAGAACTTTAAAAATCAGCAGGCTCCACTGTGGGAGAGCTGGAGGGGAAAGGAAATGGGGTCTTTGCCCTTAAAAAGACAGCATAAGAAAAAGCCCCACTGAGATACAGTACAGAAGCAGTAATTTGAAAAACATTTAGGGCATACAAGATTTATTTAATAATCTCAATGCATGTGTTGGAGGGGCAGGGATCACTGGGAGACTTCTTGAAGAGCAAAAAAGCTGGCAGCTACCATTTCCCTTCACTGCCCACTGGCCTAGAATGCACTGACATCTGTGGGAACCACTGTAGTACCAAAACTCTCCACCTAATTTGCTACCAGCGTGCCCTGCCCCTACAAATGGATCTGTAACCAGGCCAGGCATGGCAACCAGGCCAGACATGGCAGTTTACCAGGCAACTACAGATGCCCCTCCATAACAGACCAGTGAGGACCTTGTAGGTGCGGTAGACCCAAAAGCCATGATCTCCTGTGGACACACCCTCTAATATGCCCATTGTAGGAGCCAATCCAAAATGAGCCCACAAGCCCGGCAGTGTGTAAGCAGCCACAATAAGGGCCAGCACCACTCCAAAGTGACTTCTGCCCCAGGAGATAGGAAGATAATCATCCCTGCCAGTCTCACTGTGACTGCCTTAGTGGGCTGGGGACAGACAACTGGTCTGACTGCAGAGCCTACCCACCAAGAAAAGCTTCTTGGGGGAACACACAAGGAGAGTGCCCTGTAGTTTTCTGTTATAGAAACTCTAATAAATGCATGATCTGATTCAATTCAAGCCCAAGGTGGCCCCAGGCTGATACACTAACAACACAGATACAAAACCCTGTCCAAAATAGGCAAAGAGAGCCAATATAGATGATATGACTGAAGGCAAAAATAGCTTAGCCATAATAGTGGAGTGAATGTAACACACATAGGAGATAACAACCAGGTTATAAGCACCAGATGATAAACACCAGGTTCTGGTGAACAGGCGATATTGCACTGCAGGGAACTACAAGAATTCTTCTTAATAATGTCACCGCTTTCAAGATCAAGTGACATAGCTGATTTAATGCATAGAAACAGAAGCAGAGACATAGACAAAATGATAAAACAAAGGAATATTTCCCAAATGAATGAACAGGACAATATATTAACAAAAGAACTAAATGAAGCAGATATAAATAATATGCCTAATGGAGATTTTAAAGTAATGGTCATAAAGATACTCTGTGGGCTTAAGACTAGAGGACCTCGGTGAGACCTTCAACAAAGAGAAAACATAAAAAAAGAACAATGAGAGCTAAAGGACTCAATAACTGAAATTAAAAATATAAATACAAAGAATAAAGATTAGACTAAAGGAAACAGAAGAACAGAATAATGACCTGGATAACAAAGTAGTGGAAAGAAATAACTGACTAAGAGAAAGAAAATATTAGAATAGATTCAGTGACATCAAATATAGCACTCATATTATAGGAATTCTAGAAGGAGAATAGAGAAAAAGGAGCAGAAATTGTATTTGAAAAAATAAAAGTTGAAAACTTTGCAAATATGGGAGGGAAACATAAATCTAGATCCAAAAGACATAGAGAGGGTGCCTGGATAGCTTAGTTGGTAAGCATCTGGTCATGTTCTCAGGGTTGAGATCAAGTCCCACATTAGGCTCTCTGCTCAGCAGGGAGTTTGCTTCTCCCTCTCACTCTCCTTCTGTTCTCCCAATCTCCCTCTCTCTCTCAAATAAACAAATAAATAAAAATAAAATCTTAAAGAGAAAAACAAAAAAGAAAAAAGGCAGAGAGCTCCTTACAGAATCAACCCAAGGAGGTCCATATCAAGACACATACTAATGAAAATGGCAAAAAGTAGTGGTAAAAAAAGATTTTAAAAGCAGCAAGAGAAAAGAAAACAGATACACACAAGTGAAACCCCGTAAGACTATCAGCTTATTTTTTTAGCCGAAACACTGTAGGCCAGAAAGGAGTGACATGATATATTCAAAGAGCTGAAAAGGAGGAAACAAACAAACAAACAAACAAATAAATAAAAAATGAAAATAAATAAAAACCTGCAACAAAGAATATTCTATTCAGCAAGTCTATCATTCAGAATAAGAGACATGAAAGATTTTCCCTAACAAATTTAAAGGTGTTCATCACCACTAAACCAGCCTAACAAGGAATATTAAAGTGGACTCTATGAGTGGAAAAGAAAGATCACAAGCAAGAGTAAGAAGAAAAGTTAGGATATACAGAAGCAGTAAAATTAAGTATATTTATAAAAAATGGTCAAAGGATATACAATATAAAAGGATAGAAGGAATGATAGCATATTCCTAAACTGTGGGGCAGGGAGAGAAATAAAAATTTAGGGCTCTTAGAATGTGTTCAAACTTATGTAACCACCACCTTAATATAGAATGTTTTATGCTTAAAATATTGTGAACAAATCTCATGGTAACCACAAATCAAAACCAAGTAATAGATATGCTAAAATAAAGAGAAAGGAATCCACATATATCCAGCAAACTGTGAGAGAAAAAAGCAAAAGGAGAACAGAGAACTATAAAAACAACCAGAAAACAAGTAATAAAATGACAATAAGGACATACCTATCAATACTAATTTTGATTATAAGTGGACTAAATGTTCCAATCAAAAGACAGGGTGTGACAGAATAGATAAAAATGCAAGAACAATCTACAGGCTGCCTATAGGATAATCATATCAAACCTAAAGACACATGTAGATTGCAAATGAATAAATGGATGGAAAAGCATTTATCACGCAAAGGAAGTGAAAAGAAAGCCATAGGGATAATACTTATATTGGGAAAAATAGACTAAAACAAAGACTGTAGCAAGAGACAAAGAAGGACCCTGTGTAATCATAAAGGGAAAAATCAAACAAGAAGATATAACAATTAAAAAAATGTATGCACCCAAAACTGGAACACACAAATACTTAAAGCACTTTCTTCAAACATGAAGAAAGTGATCTATAGAAACTCAAAAATAGCAGGGGATTTTAACACCCCACTTACATCAATGTATAGATCATCCAAAGAGAAGATAAACAAAGAAGCAATGGCTTTGAATGACGTAATGGACCAGATAGATCTAACAGATACATTCACAACATTCCATTCTAAAACAGCACAATATACATTCTTCTCAAGTATATATGAAACATTCTCCAGAATGGATCACATGTTAATCCCTAAAACGTTTCAACAAATTCAAAATATTGAGGTCATACTATGTATCTTTTCCAACCAAAATGCTATGAAACTAGAAATCAATGACAAGAAAAAAAATGTAAAGAACACAAATATATGGATATTAAATAACATGCTACTGAAAAATGAATGGGTCAAACAAGAAATAAAGAGGAAATTAAAAAAATACATGGAGACAAATGAAAAGAGAACAGTCCAACATCTTTGGAATGAAACAAAAGCCATTCTAAGAGGGATGTTTATAGCAATGAAGGCCTACCTCAGCAAGAAAAATCTCAAATAATAACAAAACACTACACCTAAAGGAACTAGAAAAAGAATAACAACAACAAAAACAACAACAACAAAAACAGCAAAACAGTAAAGGAAGGGAATAATAAAGCTTGGAAGAGAAATAAATAAATAAATAAATAAATAGAACAGATTAATGAATAGAAGCTGGTTCTTTGAAAAGATAAAGAAAATTGATAAATCTTTAGCCAGCCTCATCCAAGAAGAAAAAAAAAAAAGAGAGAGAGAGAGACAGAACTCAAATTTAAGAAAAAAAAAAAAGAAATAAAGTGACACCACAGAAATACAAAGATTAAAGTTGAATATTATGAAAATTACATGCCAACAAATTGGAAAACCTGGAAGAAATGGAGAAATTCCCAGAAACATATAACTCCTTCTTATATCTAGAAGAAATAATTTTTTAAAAAATTGAACAGATCAATTACCAGCAATGAAATTAAATCAGTATTCAAAAGATTCCCAAGAAACAGGGCCCCCTGGTTGGCTCAGTGGGCTAAAGCCTTTGCCTTCAACTCAGGTCATGATGACAGGGTGCTGAGATTGAGCCCTGCATCAGGCTCTCTGCTCAGCAGGGAGCCTGATTCCTGTCAAATAAATAAATAAAATCTTAAAAAAAATTCCTAACAAACAAAAGTCCAGGGACAGATGGATTTGCAGGTGAATTCTACCAAACATTCAAATATTTTTCTCAAACTATTCCTACTATCACAAGACAAGGGAAAGCTTCCCGATTCATTCTATGAGGCCAGTAAACTCTGATGCAAAAGCCAGATAAGGGGGCTCCTGGGTGGCTCAGTGGGTTAAAGCTTCTGCCTTTGGCTCAGGTCATGATCCTAGGTTCCTGGGATCAAGACCTGCATCGGGCTCTCTGCTCAGCAGGGAACCTGTTTCCTCCTCTCTCTCTCTGCTTGCCTCTCTGCCTACTTGTGATCTCTGTCTGTCAAATAAATAAATAAATAAATCTTTAAAAAAAATTAAAAAGCCAGATAAAGACACTACAAAAAAAGAGAACCATATACCATTATATCTGATGAATCCAGTTGCAAAAATCCTTAACAAAATATTAATAAGCTGAATCCAAAAATACATTAAAAAATGTTCACCATAATCAAGTGTGATTTATACCTGGGATGCAAGGGTGGCTCAGTATTCTCAACTCAATCAACATGATACACCACATCAATAAAGGAAAGGATAAAAACCATATTATCATTTCAATAGAGGCAGAAAAAACATTTGACAAAATACAATATCCATTCATGATAAAAACATATAACAACAAAGGACTACAGAGAACATACCTCAACATAATAAAAGCTATATATAGAAAAATCCTAGTTAACATCATACTCAATGGTGAAAAACTGAGAGCTTTCCCCCTAAGATCAGAAACAAAGACAAGGATATCCACTCTTGCCATTTTATTTATCATAGAAGTTCTCCTCACAGCAATCAGACCAGGAAAAAAAAAACAAAAGGCATCCACATGGGTAAGGAAGAAGCAAACTTACTATTTGCAGATTATATAATATTATATATAGAACATCCTAAGGCTTCACCAAAAAACTACTAGAACTAATAAATGAATTTAGTAAGATCATAGGATACAAGATTAATACATAGAAATCCACTGCATTGCTATACACTAATCATAAACTAGTAGGATAAGAAATTAAGAAAACAGTTCCACTTACAATTTCACTGGAAATAATAAAATACCTAAGAATAAAGTTAATCAAGGATGTAAAAGACCTGTACTCTGAAAACCATAAAATGCTGAGGAAAGAAATTAAAGATGACACAATCAATTGGAAAGATATTCGTGCGTATGTATTGAGAGAAAAATATTGCTAACTGTCTATACCACTCAAAGCAATGTACAGATATAATGTAATTCCTATCAAAATACCAACAGTATTTTTCACAGAACTAGAACAAACAACCCTGAAATTTGTATGGAACCACAAAAGATGCCCAAAGCCAAAGCAATCTTGAAAAGAAAAGCAAAACTGGACATACGACAATGCCAAATTTCAAGATATTCTACAAAGTGGTAGTAATCATTAGAGTATGGTACTGGCACAAAAAAGACACATAAATCAATAGAATAAAACAAAACAAAACAAAACAAAAAACAGAAATAAACCCGCAACTATGTGGCCAATTAGTCTATGACAAAGGAGGTAAGAATTGACAATGGCAAAAACTATCTCTTCAACAAACCGTATTTGGAAGAATGGGGCACTACCATACACAAAAATTAACTCAAAATGGATTAAAACTTAAATGCGAGACCTGAAAACATAAAAGGCTAAGAAAAGAAGACAGGCATTTATTTCTTGACATTGGCCATAGCAACATTTTTCTAAATATGTCTACATATGAAGCAAAGGAAACAAAAGCAAAAATGAACTACTGAGTCTACAAAATAAGAAGCTTCTGCACCACAAAGGAAACAATAAAAGCTTAAGAGGCAACCTTAATGGGAAAAGATGTTTGCAAATGACATGTCTGGTAAGAGGTTAGTATCCATGATATCTGAGAATTTATACAACACCACAAAAATAATCCAATTAAGATAGGTAGAAGACAAAGAAAAATAGGCAGAAGACATGAAGAAAAAATTTTCCAAAAAAGTCAAACAGATGGTCAACAGACACAGGAAAAGATGCTGAACATCACTGATCATCAGGGAAATGCAAACAAAACTACCATGAGATACCACTTCACACCTCTCAGAATGGCAAATCAAAAGCATAGGAAGCAAGTATTGCACCATTGTCAGTAATGCAAATGAATGCAGCCACTGTGGGAAACTGTATGGACATCCCTCAAAAATTAAAAATAGAATTACCCTATGATCCAGGAATTGCACTGCTAGGTATTTACCCAAAGAATAAGAAAACGCTAATTCAAAAACATATATTTATCCCTGTGTTTATTGCAGCATTATTTATAATTGCCAAATTATGGAAGCAACTTCAGTGTCCATCCAAAGATGAGTGAAGAAAAGGTCATATATATGTGTACACACACACACACACTGGACTATTAGGCATAAAAAAGAATGGAATATTATCATTTACAACAACATGAACAGATCTAGGGGGTATAATGCTATGTGAAATAAGTGAGTCAGGGAAAAACAAATACCATATTATTTCACTCACTACGTGAGAAACAAACAAACAAAAGAGGCAAACAAAAGACTCTTAAATATAGAGAACTAACTAATGGTTAGCAGAGAAGAGGTGAGAGGAGAAAATGGGTTAAATAGGTGAAGGGGATTAAGTATATACTTACTGTCATCAGCACTGAGTAATGTATAGAATTGTTGAATCATTATACTGTATACCTGCAACTCATTTAATTTAGTAATTAATACACACACACACACACACAGAGTGGGATGGATTTAAACTTGCCAATTTCAAGACTTACTATGAAGCAACTGCACCTAACAGTGTTCTATTGGGTCTAAGGATAAACACATGGATCAATGGAGAGAAGAACATCTCAACCCACACATATCTTGTCACTTTATTTTTTACAGAAAGTAGTAAGTCAATTCTATAGATTAGGAAAAAGAGAGCAAGAGTTTAACATGTCCAAACACTGGAACTGGGTAATTTAAGCAAAATAATTGAAACAAAATTTGTATGAGAAGACATCTTTTTTCATGAAAATTTAAAAATAATATAATCCAGATAGAAACATCACAAAGTTTTAATTAGTTAATCTGGTTCAATTTCATAAATAATAATCAGTCTGTTTAATTTCTATTTTGAGCACAATGTTGAATGAATGTCCATCTAATATATCTCATTAGGTAATTAAATGAATTTATAACTCTTCTTTACTAGTACATGAGCCATTGTGTATTATACCAATAAGTGTAATTATTTTCACAATGTAATGTCATGCCACACTTGTTAGAACACATGTTTGTTAACAAAAAAGACAGAAAGTGAGTATTACTATATATTCCCCTTAATTTTCTGCCAGCACCCATCCATGTGCAAATCAAAACAACAGCTTTCACCACTAACATATTCCAGTAATATGTTTAATTTTGCCTATGTCAAAATGCTGTGAAGCATCTCCTAAAATATGTTATTATACTTTAAGATTTAGAAATATGATTTACAGCACACCTTTGTTTTTAAATGCACACACACAGGTTGGCTGGGAAGATGGCAGAGTAGGAGGACTCTAAGCTCGCATCATCCCAAGAGTACAACTAGGTGACATTCACATTAACATAAATAGCCTAGAAAACTATCTGAAGACAGGCAGAACAAACTCTAGAACAAAATGTAGAGAAGAGGTCACACTGAAAAAGGTAGGAAAGCTGAAGATGCAGCCTGGGAATGAAACAGACCTTGACTGTCCATGGTGGGGAGGGAGCTGGTGGCATGGAGAAGAGTGGGAAACACTTTCACATGGGGGAGCCCATGAACAGGGAGGGCAAATCCCCATAACATTTGCCTTTGAAAGTGAGAGGGGCTTTCATAGTTCTTTCATAAGTTTCTTTAGTGGGACTTAAACCCTGGAATTTAAAAATTAGCAGGATGAACTCTGGGAGAGCCTGGAGGTCAGAAGGAAGCAGAGTCCCTGCCCATAAAGAGGCAACAGGACAAATAACCCATGCAGGTACAACTTAGAAACAGCAGTTTGAAAAATACCAGGGGCAGTCAGGAGGAAGAGTGATTTACTCATTCAGAGAGGAATAACAGGAAGACTGCTTCAGCAATGAGGGAGCTGACAGGGACCATTCTCCGACCCCCACCCCATCCTCCACCATAAACAAGGACCTATGGGAACCAGCACTGTGTTCACACCATTAACCTAACATGTTTTCACTGAGCACTGCACACACACACACATACACCCTCCATGAATTCTAGGGATTTGCCTTTCCCATTCAAGCTTGTCTTAGTCACCTTGCTATGGGCCTCTCCTCCAGAAGACCAGTGCAGGCCCTGCCAACACCACATCTCCTAAGCCGCATGTTTTGCAGGACCTCGGTTCTTCTGGCAGCAGGAACAGGTCTCATTTTGCAAGCAGATCACTACACACCTTTTTAAATGCACCTTTCCCTGCTGGGAACAAAACACTGCCCAAAATAGGCAAAGAGAGACTCTCCAGACAACTTGACTGAAGAAAAAAGGGGATAAGGCTCAACAGCTGAGCATATGCAACACACTAAAGAGACACTCCCTGAAGCATCAGGCCCTGGGAAGCATTTGGGAAGAGGTGACACTGTCAGGGCACTATGGGACTTCTTCATAAGGCTTCTACTTCATTAAGAGCAGAAGTAGCTGATTTTCCTAACACAGAGAAGCAGACATGGAAAGTCAGACAAAATGAGGAGCCAGAGAAATATCTCCCAAATGAAAGAACAGGACCAAACCACAGAAAGAGACCTTAGTGAAACTGATATAAGTAATATGCCTGATAGATAATTTAAAGTAATGATCATAAAGATATTTTTACATCCGAACTTAAGAGTAGAAGATATTGGTGAGAAACTTAACACAGAGATGTTAAAAAAAAAAAAAATCAGAGAAAAGAATATAATAAATGAACTTAAAAAATACACTTGATGGAAAAACAGCAGTGATAATATATGAAAAATCACAAATACAAAAGCAGTAAAATTAAATGTTTTGTGAAAGTCAGTAAAGGTGTTCATATGGCACCATATACTTAAAACATTGGGAGGGGAGAGTGAAGAATGGGTTCAAAACTTAAGTGTCCATCAACTTAATATGGGCTGATACATGCAGAAGATAATGTAATGGTAACCACAAGTCAAAAACCAGTAACAGATAAGAAAGACTAAAGAGAAACAAATCCAAGTATATTACTACAGAAAGCCAACAAACCTTGAAAGAGAACAAGAAAAGGATCAGAAAAAAAGCTACAAAACAACCACAAGACAGGTAACAAAATGGTAATAAATACTTATTTAGCAATAATTACTTTGAATGGACGAACATATGACTCAAAAGACACAGGGTGATAGTAGGATTAAAAAACAAAACAAAAAAAAAACAAGACTCATCTATATACTGCCTATAAGAGACTAATTTCAGACTGAAAGACACTTGCAGATTGCAAATGAGGTGATGGAGAAACAT
This sequence comes from Mustela putorius furo, assembly GCF_011764305.1. Classification (NCBI taxonomy): domain Eukaryota; kingdom Metazoa; phylum Chordata; class Mammalia; order Carnivora; family Mustelidae; genus Mustela; species Mustela putorius. The sequence goes on from NW_025421305.1 coordinate 6,380,898, forward strand.
TTGTTATGCAAATGGATGTCAAAAGAAAGCCAGTGTAGCAATACTTATATTGGACAAAATAAACATTAAAAAAAAGACCATAAGAAGAGACAAAGAAGGGTACTATATAATAAAAAAGGAACAATCCAGAAAGAGATATAACAATGATAAATATTTATGCACCTAACTTGGGAGCTTCCAAATAAATAAAAGAGTTAATAACAAATAGGAAGTAACTGATAGGAATGCAATACTAGTAGGGGACATTAACACCCCACTTATATCAATAGATATATTATCTAAACAGAAAATCAATAAGAAAACAGTAGCTTTCAATGACCAGATGAACTTAATAAACATATTCAGAGCCACAAAAACAAACAAGATCTTACCATCTGCAACAGCATGGATGGACTTGGAGTATTTTGCTAGTGAAGTAAATCAGATAAAGACTTATTCCATATGATTTGATCTATATATGAAATCTTAAAAAACAATGCAAAGAAAAAGCAGAAACAGTCCCATAAATACAAAGAATAAACTGATGGTTGTCAATTCCAAGTGTAGTAATGTGTTTCCTTTCTTAGGTCTCAAATGGAATTTCTCCTCAGTTGATATTTGAACCCAACATCACAGACCAAATATGCTATACATTTTTATGACTACTCTTAAAACTTTCAGATATAAAATCTTTCATCATATACTTAAAAGGACATTTCATTTATTTTTGATTTCCTAGGAGGTGGCGAGGGGTGAGTGAGTATTGCTGGCACCTGATACACACTTAATAAAATATTTTGTTTTCTCAATTAAAATAGATATAGAGAAGTCAGAGAAAGTGTTTCTCTTTATTCTAACTGAAAGTGTTGTACCTTAAATTTTATGTAAAAATTACAAACAGGACAAAAGGCATTAATAGACAAAAAGTATACCAATAAACTTTTTTTAAACCAATGTTGGAATCTCTTAAAAATAAGTGTTAATCCTACAGCATTATTTGTTCCTTCTTCATGCTGAGTACACATCACTGAAGCCACTGAATTGCTTCCATTCCTTCAAAATATTGTTTAAATGCCAATGAAATTAAATGGAAAGTTAAGGCATATTTCCTACCTTACTAAAACTGATTTTTTCTTCCTAAAAGTTTAAGGAAGACTATATTTAAGCATTAACTCAGTTTCCACAGCACCCTGCCCCCATCTCCAATGTCCTACCTCAGTGTATGTAAAATCGCAGCATGTGACACCATTTTGGTCTCAGTCTTGATTTACTAGATTTGTAATCCTAAATTTATGGACTATTTTTTAGGAAAATTTTGATGGCTCAGAGAGTGTTATAATTTTCCACAGTACCAATGTTTATCATAGAAGCATGTATTTGACTAATCTGCTCTTCAGAGAATCTTTGCATCTGACTGGCCCTTGGGGGTAATATTTACTTATTGCTTATAAAGTATGGCAAGACTCAAACAGTCTTCCTTCTTCCCCTTTATAAAAAAGAGCCACCTTACTTTTAATACTGTAATGTCCTAAGGGAAATGTGTGTTGTATTTCAGTTTTAACTTGCTCAGAATGCTTGGACAGACATTAGTGAAAACTACATACAGTTCTGTATTCTGAGCATTGTGTCTTATGATGAATTTCCAGCTGTGTTGTTTTTTTCTTTTAAATCAGTTAAATATAGCTGTCTTTGTGTTTCTGACTTTTTGAGTCTTCAAAGGCTATAATTTGGAGTTTCAGATAAGCTTTTAATGTGTTTAATTTAGTTAGTAATCTAAATTTCTGTTGGATTCTTCAATAATAAGGCAATGATGGGGGTCATCAAACAAAGCTACATTTTGCCTCCATCTAAGAGGTTTGAAGAAATTGCTTGGAAATTAATACCTAGGTTAATAACTATAATGTTGCCATATATGCACTATCTATTAATGTAATTTGACAACTTTTTACTGTTTGCATGATTACTTGTGACACATAGCAATATATTCAAAGTACAAATAGATATTTCAGGGATAAGGAATCAAAATCTGAGAAATATATATCTAGAGTCCTTCATTTACTTTTAGTTGTAATTAGAGAATGCTACAGTCATTTCAAATTCTTTTGTTTGCAACACACGCATGCACACACACACATACAAATAATTTTTGTACATTAATTTTATATGCATATATTTTCATACAACTTAAAGTCCACTGTAATGGACCTTATTGTACTTGTACTGACTTCACTTGTACTGTAACTGCTTCTCCCTTTACAATGAATTTACATTGAAAGATAATACAACATTGCTGAAAATTCTTAAGACTAGATGTATTTTTAGCAACATCGTATTTTTGTGAAACTTTAAAAATAAGCTTATTGCTATTTCTCTGCAATCAAATAAATCTGGTCTGTCTTATAAAATCTTACTTACAGAGACTATGTAGCTTCATTGGGCACTTTACACCAAAAGGAGGAAATGTAATCTTCAGATTCAAATGTAGGGGTTCATATTTTGAGTCTAGCTCTTCCTAGATGAGTATTACTTAATCTCTCCAAGCCTAAAAATTCTATACTTGTAAAGCTTGAAACTTTAAATAATGCACTCACATATTATTAAATTATTAGACTGTATCAGCATTATACTAACAAATACAAAATGGGAGACTTTTGACCAGAAATTCTCTTCTACCCCTTCCTAAATGCATAATATTGGCCTCAGGATAAAATGGGAATGTAAATATTTACCTTGAAATGATTTAGAGAAAATGTAAGTAAAACAACACCATAGGACAACAAAGTAGATGTTCAGTAAGAAAGAACCATTTCCATAAAACAACACTTGTATTCCTTTTCATAACAAGAATAATCTTTAAGCTCCAGGAGCCCAAAGCCTCTGATCCACTCTCTATGTATGAAATAATCATAAATCCTTGTGTTGTAAACTATTAATTTCACTGTCTTGGTTGCATCCCTCAATTAGCCAACATGCTGGCCAAGGGCCTCATTTGAGGATTTCTCACAATGTCTAGCATGGAACTTGGTTAAAGTAGGAGTTCAATAAACTTTTTACTTGCTAATCGGATTGGCTCCAATAGAGGCAATATAAACTTTAAAATGTTTTGCATTGATTTGGAGAATATGCAATTATATCAGGGCTCCCAAGACCATCTTTAGACCAGCTAATTTACTACAAGGATTCCTAGGACTCAGAACAACTGTTACACTCATGGTTATAGTATGTTCCAGGGAAAGAATACAGATTAAATTCAGCAAAGGGGAAGTTGAGGCAAAAGCTAGAAGAGACTGTGCACAAGTGCTCAGTGGTGTTCCTCCCAGCAGTGTCACATGAGGACTTGCTCATTTTTCTCAGCAAAAATATGAAACTTGATACATATGACACTATGACATATATATGAAGTATTGCCAGCCATAGAAGTTCACCCAGCTCGTGTGTTCAGTTTTTTATTAGGGATCAGTCACCTAGGCATGTAGTATGGGCTACTCAGATTCCAGACTGACTTACTACACTCCACGTCCCCAGACATAAAACAGGTGTTCACCATAAATCACATTGTTAGGATAAACTAATCTGGTCAAGTTGGTGGGGCATGACTCAATGCCTCAGGTATACAGAAACGGGTATTTACCATCAATACAGTGTGACCTAAGGAAGGCATCAGTCATACAAAATCATTCTTCTCAAGCAGAATATATCAAGGTCTAAGAGGTTATATCCCACGAGTCTACCAAAGACCAGTCCTGAAGACAAAACTTTCTTGGAAATGAGCACACTGCTGAATTAACACTTTCCTATCCAGTAATGCATTTATATAATGGAAATTTTTCAAAATATAAAGGTCATTAAATGGAAATTATTCCTCCTACTCTTTCTTCATTCACCTATTTCCCCTGAACATAGTAAAAATCTTAATTTCTGATGTATTCTTTAAGATACTTGTAGATGTATCACTCTTTTACATAATTTTCTATGAAATCTTTGGTATTTATTTTAATTAAAAGTGTATCTTACAAATCTTTCCACATTGGCACATAAATAAGCAACTTCTTTATTTTCTATGACTGCATAATTTTCCATTTTGTAATTGTACCACAATTTATTTAAACCCACCCTTTATTTATATATATTTAGTTTCTAATATTTTGCCTTAGAAAGAATGATTCAATGACTAATCAATGTACATATAATATTTTAAAAGCATATGAGTATATCTGTAGGATAAATTCCTATAAGTAGAGTTTTGGGGTCAATTTTGATATATATTTCCAAATGGACTCTCATTAAACTTTTGTTAAATTGCACTCAAACCAGGCTCTGACTATGATAACACTTAATCAAAGACTATAGAAATTAATTACAAATTTCTAAATATCAGCAACAATGCAAAGTATAAATATGAAGTATTATACTACCACTGAAGAAAGAAAATCTTAGCAAGAACAATGTAATATGGTATTAAGTATAGCATTAATATGATTATAGAGAATTGAGGGAGAATTAACATGAATATGGAGAAATAAGAGAATATAAGAATATGAATATAGAGAATATTAATATGAATATAGAGAATTAAGATGACTAGACATAAAGGAATAAATTACTGTGAACTTTAAATTTGTCCATTAAAGTGATTATTGTCTCCAAAGGCAAGGGAAACAAAAGTGAAAATGAACTTTTGGGACTTCATCAAGATAAAAATCTTCTGCATAGCAAAGGAAACAGTCAACAAAACAAAAAAGTAACCCACGGAATGGGAGAAGATACTCACAAATGACACTACAAAGTAATGATATCCAAGATCTATAAAGAACTTCTCAAACTCAAACCCAAAAACCAGATAATCAAGTCAAAAGATGGGCAGATGTGGAAGGCCGCAATAAGGCTTGAGACAAGGACCAAACCAGACCCTGACTTGTGCCTCCTTTAAAGTCTGAATAAACTAACAAAAGGTTTAGGAGGGGAAAAGTTGAGTGGCACTGAGAAAGGGTCTGTGCTATGTGTTGTGCACTCACCTACGTGACTTCCCACACGCTTGCTAAACAAATGAGAACAATTCGGTTGGGGCCAAAAGTTCATTGCTGGTCCTTGCTGCCCTAATACTGCTCATAAATTACTTTCAGGTTTGCTGTATCAATACAGAACAATTGTATTAGCATCAGCCGTTTGGCGTCACAAGGAACTCGTGGTTGTTTAACTAGGCACAGGTGTATTGCTTCTCCTATCACTATATATATAGACTTAGTGCTTTGAATAAACTTAGCACTGTTGGACATCCTCCTCAGTGCCCCTTCTGCCCCCATCTCTTTGTCTCTTAATTTCTTTTCTTCATCCTCTTACCCTCACGTTCCTGGTCGATTTATTGCACCAGCCGCGACAGGCAGAAGACATGAACAGACACTTCTCCAATGAAGACATACAAATAGCTAGCAGACACATTAAAAAAAAAAAAAAAAAAAGTTCATCATTAGCCATCAGGGAAATTCAAATAAAAACCACATTAAGATATCGTCTTTTACCAGTTAGAATGGCAAAAATTAACATGGCAAGAAACAACAAATGTTGGAGAGGATGTAGAGAAAGGGGAACACTCTTACACTGTTGGTGGGAATGCAAGTTGGTGCAGCCACTTTGGAAAACAGTGTGGAGATTTTCCAAAAAATTAAAAATAGAGCTACCCTATGACCTCGCAATAGCACTACTGGGTATTTACTCCAAAGATACAGATGTCATGAAAAGAAGGGTCATCTGTACCCTAATGTTCATAGCAGCAATGTCCACAATAGCCAAATTGTGGAAAGAGCCAAGATGCCTTTCAACAGATGAATGGTTACAGAGGGTGTGGTCCTTATAAACAATGGAATATTACTCAGCCATCATAAAGGACTTATGCATTGGGGCGCCTGGGTGGGTCAGTGGGTTAAGCCGCTGCCTTCGGCTCAGGTCATGATCTCAGGGTCCTGGGATCGAGTCCCGCATCGGGCTCTCTGCTCAGCAGGGAGCCTGCTTCCTTCTCTCTCTCTCTCTGCCTGCCTCTGAGTGTACTTGTAATTTCTCTCCGTCAAATAAATAAATAAAATCTTTAAAAAAAAAAAAAAAGAAAGGACTTATGCATTAACATGGATAGGACTGGAGGAGATAATCCTGAGTGTAATAAGTCAAGCAGAGAAAGTCAATTATCATATGGTTCCACTTACTTGTGGAATAAGGAATAACATGGAGGACACTAGAAGAAGGAGGAGAAAACTGAAGGGAAGGAAATCAGAGGAGGGGACGAAAAATTAGAGACTGTGGACCCTGAGAAACAGCCTGAGGGTTTTAGAGGGAGGAAGGAGGAGGTTGGGTGAGCCTAGTGGTGGGTATTACGGAGGACACATGTTGCACGGCACACTGTTCTATGTGTTATAGGTAAACCACGAGTCTTGGAATACTACATCAAAAACTAATGATGTATGGTGATTAAAATAACAAAATTTTAAAAAAATGAAAAAATAAAAAAAGTGTTTGTTGAGATTAAAGCTTCATGATGTTGTGTAGTTTCCTGCAAGGAAAATCTTTGCCTAGAAAGAGAAGATTTTTTTCCCGAAATGAAGCTGGGGAAAAAAAAAAAAAAAAAACAACCCTATTTTAAATATAGTAGAATCACGTTTTCAACTAATTTTACCTAGAGTGTGAAGAAAACATTTCAGGAAGATAAGCTTATACTGTCTTCATTTTGATGACATATGTGACCATTTTGTGTGGTCCTATGGCCTTTGTCATGACAATGGTTTCTTTTTTACCCTTTGTCATTGTCATTTCTGACACAAGAACAAGACATCAGAATTTTAATATCATGTATATATTTTCAGTGATTCTGGCTAAGCTAAATTGCCAGCAGGCTACATTATTGTAATTCTCTCTTTGCAAATCTCACAGCTGCAAGGTTTCTTGTTCATGACAAGTTTCATGAACATATTTCTCCTTGTTGGAGCTTCTTCTAGACCGGATGGCTACCTGTGGCATATTTTATGAATTGTAAAGGGAATCACTTAAAGGCTTTTATACTTTGAAATTTCTTTTCACTCTGGTGATTTGTATGTATCAAGTATTTTGTACCTTACTTAGGTTCAGCTCTTTGAATTCTGAAGAGCTTATCAATAGGAGGCATTTTAGTTTTTGTATTTAATTTTTATCAGACAGAATAACATATTAAATATCCCTAGAGCTAAATACTTTTTTTTTGGGGGGGGGAAGTATTGAATTTTTACTTTGTTTTAATGTCACATGGCCATAACGTCATTAGATAATATATATAAAGCAACTATTTTTCTTTTTTTTTAATATAATTTTTTATTTTTTATAAACATATATTTTTATCCCCAGGGGTACAGGTCTGTGAACCACCAGGTCTACACACCCTAGAGCTAAATACTTAATCAAATTAATTTTTGTGATTCTTTGCTTTTTAATCTAAAGCATTTGTGAGGGCTTATTATTATTTTTTAAACTTGCAGGGAGTCACTTGCTTTTATTCAGCTAGTAGTAGTAAGTTGGAATATTTACTTCCTTCCTGCCTACAAACCAACTTATTTTCTTCTTTATTTTCAGTTGATATTTTGCTGACTATCTCTTTAAAAAAACATTGAGAGTGATTTTTTTTTTCTTTTTCAAAGGAGGAAAACATCTGCTAAAATTATTAATTTAAATCCCAGAAGCATCAAACAAAAGTGTGAATCTCTCTTGAACATCAACATAAATGGGCTTTCTCTTTATAGGAAGGGACAACAATTCTTCCTTCGCAGATTTTCTCAATTTTCTCTGACACCTCATTCATATTCAAGATACATGCTATCTATCCTCTTTTCCAAAAGTAATCCTTCCCTCAGTAGTGGATTTACCCACCTATTTTCTGTTTTGTCTTCCTCCTTAATGTTTGTTGGAAACTTTCAGATGTCTGGATGCAAATACATTCCCATCTCATATTAATCTTGGGAATGTCTTTCTCCATCTTTAAAAATGGTGACAATAATACTGTCTTAGTACTTTGGCCTATGGTAACAAAAGTACCACTACCTGGGTGGATTATAAACTTTAATCCAAGATTTGGTTTCTAATGAGGGCTTGCTTCCTGGACCATAAATGTCCCAATTTTTTGCTGTGTCCACAAACTGTAGAAGGGACAGGGAACTCTCTGGAGTCCCTTTTATAAGAGAACTAACCCCATTCATGAGGATAAAATCACAGCCCTCACCTCAAAAATGCCTGTCTCCTAAATATATTAAGGGTTAGGATTTCAATATATTAATTTTAGAGGACAAACACCTTCAATCTATAGCAAATACCAATCTTTCTCTTTGGTGATACATAAGTACATTAAAAAGTACTGAGAACAAAATACATATTTGTAAAATAATTATTTTCTTGTTCAATGAGAATTAATCAAATGAAAGCATAATTAGAATCACTCCATCCAGATCATATTTGTACTGATATTTTAGTTGACCTTGGGTTTTCGGTAACTGACCAAGAGCTACAGTCTTACTTTCTAGGCTGAGAGGTTATTTGACATCTTTCCTGCTGAGGCAATCAGTAGTAGTCATGCAGGAAGCTTGGCATTTAAGGCAAACTAGAAATCCAAAAAATTTTCTGTGTGGGAAAAGGGTTCATAGAATAGCAGGACTCTTGTTATGAAGAAAAATTTCTTCTTTTGGTGGCCTGAGGAAGGTTGGGGATTATTTTGAGCAATGATTTTAACTTCGCTCTACTGATTTTTTCCTTCTAAAGCCTTTAGTGCTTATGTAATATGCAGTTTCTGTAAAGATTCAGAATGGTAAGGTGATAAGGGTATATAAGGCTTTGATGAAAATAACTATTCAAATACTATTTTTTTAAAGGCTAAAGGAATGATAGAGTATCCCAGAGAAGATGGAAAAAAACCTTCTTGCAATTTCAAGTAAGTCCACTTAAGGTCACTTCCACCTCTGATAATCTATCATTTTATAAATTAGAACATAAAATATAATGATCAATAGTAATGATAAACGTTAATAATTAAATTAGCATGATATGATCAAAGAAATAACTGTCTTTCCCCAAGAGTAGGCTTAATATAGTGTGCTTATTTGCTGGGTTTCAAATGAGGAAATGAGAAAAAACATTAGGGAACAGCCCAATTAGGGGCAGACAGCATTGGGTACTCAAAAAATATATGCCCTTTCTGGAGCATTGTTCAATGCCAAGTATTGTATGGAAAAGTTCCTTAAAATATTTAATTTAGTTTTTTCAATATACTTATGAGATAGGTATGATTATCTATTCATAGTAGAAACATTAAGTACATTTTCCAGATTTCACAGCAAATCAGTCTGATTCTATAACTAGAACTCATAATGCTCCAAAGCATTAGTCATTATCCATACATTTGAATAAATACATAAGCCCCTGATCTGCAAACCACATAAAAGACCACTACTTTGGACTTCCCCCTAACATAAAAATGTAGGGACCTCCATAGGCTCTCTTTTTCTTTTCTGGAAAGTTGGTGACCACAGTCTGCACCCCTCTCTCCTTCAGAGTTTAATCTATTTGCTGACATTCAATCTCTCTCTCCATAACCAATGGCAACCAAGATGATCTTAATGTTCCCGTTAACTTGCCTAACTTTATCCAGGGTTCTAACTAACTACAGGCCCCTGGTCTCCTTTTTCCTTGAGGAGTTATTTTAGAAAACTTGCAGCTGTAAATTTTTTCTGCCCTTTGATATGCATGCACTCTTCTCCCAAAGTCCTCCAAGTTCTTCAATCTGGGGTAGTCTTTCCCCATGTCCTGGGAACCATCTTTTTGAAATCTAAGCCTGAAAGGAGATAGCACCCTATCTCCCCATCTTCATGGGCAGGTAGGAGCTCAATTCAGGTGAAGTCTAAGATAGGAGACTAACTTGGGATGGGTACCAGCTAGCAAACACAATTGCAAAGAAAAGTACTTGCAAATACAGGAATAAGTCAATGTGCTCAATACCTCCCACTGATCAAGCTCCCACTACTGTCTTCCAGTACATTTCCACTAGCTCAACACAGTTCTTAAAAACCCTCCTGTCCTTTGATTCCATGAAGTCGAGTTCATCTCTCTCCTTTATTATAATAGTCTTAAATAAATTCTTCCTTGCTGTTATTTGTCCAGTGCAAAGTTTTGCTTTGATAGTGGAAAAAGATAAAAATTGGCATATAATTTTTAAAGAGTCACTGCCTTATTTGGAAAGATAACTATAGAACTACTTTCTTTGGTCCTGTTCATTCTTCATTTCATCTTTCAAATATCTCTTCTCCAGGATACCTTGCCTTTACTACCAAAATAATTATTCTTTTGTTGTTGTTGTTGTTGTTATGTTGTCATACGTAATTTATAACTCTTAGGGTATATGTGCTATGGCTGGTCCATTAATTAGAACATGCTGTGAAGATACTAAAGGTGTCTTATTCATATGTACACTTGTAAAAAATAGAGGGAAGAACAGTTTGAGAACTCTTCAATCACTGCATTACCCCCTAAACCCTGCTCTGCAAGCTACTGTTAACAGTTGAGAAAGAGTTTCTAAATCCTAAAGGAAGCACTGATAGAAATTTACTTCTTTGTGAGACCCCAGGGCTGTCTGGGCAGAATGGGATGCAAGCCATTACCAAAGAGAGTAAGAGTCACCAGGTGTGAGAAGAAGTTGCCTTTGAGCAAAGTACATTGTTTGTGAAAGTTGCTCTACTGTTTTTCAAAAAACTAGTAAGGGGCCGTTAAGAGAATTGCCTGAAGATTTGCAAATCCCTGAAGGAGGAAGTTTTAGAATTTTGTTTTGCTACTGGATTTCGGCTATGCAATCAGCATACACCATTATGTCCATATGCTGCCTGCGCATGGGAGTGAGAACTGTAGACAGATTGCCTGTAGTCAGACCAGAGGACAGAAGGCAGGGAATCAGGAGTTACAGGTTTCCAAGACACAGACTGAGGCAGTGAAAGACAGAGCCTGAGGCAGATGAGTCTTGAGCCCTGGATCTGCTCTGATCTCATCAGAGGACTTCAGTTTACTGCTGCCTGCTGGGGACCAGATGGAAATGTGGGACCACAAACATTTAGGAAAGGTGACTGAGATACTGTCCCATGTAAGCAAGGGCTGGTAAGACCTCCACTAATGCACAGCACACCTTTTGAAAATGAACTAGGTCAGCAGGGATGACAAACAGAATGGGTGAGCCCCACAAAGAATGTTGGCCTTCATAAGGAAACAGCTCCTGAAAATGAATTACTAAAGTAAGTCTTATTTTTCCTATTCCTCCCCTACCACTCCAACACATGCCAAAGACAATGGGAGAGAAAATGGACAGGGGAGCATGAAAATCAAACCACACTCCTCACTCCACCAAAATAATGGAGCCATAGTCTGGTCTGCATGGGGTGAGAGGGTGAGTCTGAAGCAGGACTGACAGTTTTAAGTGGGCACAGTCACTTTCAGTAATAAACATGAAAGTGCATAAATAATCAAAATTGCCTGGGAATTTGTAAAACCCAATAGAAATATCGAGTGATCCTACTACCCAGGGAAAATATCACTACGTAGATCAATTAATTGAGACCTCATTTAGACCTACTACAACAATTTTCATCCCCACCATCCATGATGTTCTTTTACATACCTCAGGAAGTATTTTTTGAATTAATTACTTGGAATACAATAAAGCTCCGAGACTAAAAAACCAACTAGATAGACTCTCTCCCAGCTGTAGGACAGATAACAAGTAGGATTAATGATCTTGATTAAGTGTTCTATAGGAAGATAGTGCTGAAATAACTGGTTCAATGTGGCTCAACTGCCTGAATAAATCTCTTTTTTTGAGTTTTCCAATGGACTCAGCTTTGTTTGCGGTGTCTAGCTACACAAGATATTAATGTATGTGAATCAAAGTTAAACAGAATATAAGCAAATTTACATGCAGATATAATTTATTAATTTTTAGGATTTAAGAATAAAATAAGTTCACACAGCACTATGTATTCCAGGTGCTGGACCTACTTCAGTATTATTTCTAGGTAACTATGGCTTAGATATGAGCATTGATAGAAAATTGGTACTTGGGTATAAAAACAAAAAATGATAAAACGGTTACTGGTTAAAGGCCATATAACTCATAGTCAAACAAAAAAAAATAGCAATAAAGGTATATTGAGAACCAGATGTTGATGTGTGTGACAATACCTTATTATTAATGAATTGTCTTTTGGCCCCATTAATGGTCCTACTCTCTCCCTGGTCCAGTGCCTTCATGACAGGGAGTTCAGGATAATGATTAAGAGAAGGGGCTTCAATACCACTTGGATTAGCATTGGAATCCAGCCCTACTCCTCACTGATTATGGATAAAAGGCAAGCTATATAAACCTTGGTTTCCTCATTGACAATAAGAGGTTAATAGAAAACACCACCAAAACACATAGGGTTGTTGAATGGATTAAGCATGTGTTAAAGGATCAACATGTGTCAGGTATCAGTGTGTTCAATAAATAATAACAATAAGAGTAACAATTGCTATCTTATTCTCTAGTGATGATGGCTCAGGTCCTGACTTGGACTTTCCTTCCCCAGTCAGTAACACTGCCTTCATCTACTGTCTGTCCCTCTGAATTTCACTGAAATTTACAGCGACTTTATATTATCCTCATGACGGTCTTTTATGGGACTATTAGTTATTGTGATAGTCCTTATAAATACAATAGTAAGTAAAAAACCAAGTAAGACGTTCAGGTCTGTTCTTTTATCCAATTTGTGAGCACATATTTTAAGAAAGGAACTGTGAACATACAAGTAGTCACAGAACATACAGCTAAAAGGAACATAGGTCTTTGTCTAGTAAAAACCCTTCTTTTTTAGTACCAAAATTAAGTCTCCAGGACTTTCTGAGGTTAATAATCTGAGTATACTTAGGATGCAGAAACCATGTAATTTTTTAAAACCCTGTCTGTGTGTGTGTATGTTTGTGTGTGTATAAAGATTGTTAATTAAGTACTAAAGAAGTAGTGTCAGAGAGCAAATGATCAGAGAGGTAGCAATTTCAGGGGGCAGCTTCCAACCCCAGGGCCAAGACAAAGCTAGAATTATTGAAATTGAAATTTAGGAGCTTCCAGGAAGGATTCTACAAAGCTGAAACACAGGCTTTTAAACAGAGGATGTGACAAGGTCTGTGTTGCTGCCTCTAGTCTCAGAAGAGGGGCCCTGTGGAGCTGTTAGTCCAAATAGTGGGTTTGCGCTGGTATCTCTAAGGGGATGCAATGAGGCTAACTCTGCAGATCTTGGACAAACTTCCAAATGAGCTCAACTACTACTGACTGGAATGAATTGCCACTGCCAAAGTGAGGACACACTGCTAGAATAACAGTGACAGAAAGAGGAAGAAACAAGCTTCTCCTCCCCATTCCAATCTCCTGTTTTCCCTCCAGCGCCTGCCTACCAGCAGAGCATACTAGGGAGCCAAGAAGAAGAATAGAATGTGGTTTGCAGTTCCAGCCCCAGCATCAAAGGTCATTGAAGAGTGGGTTAAGACTGAGATACTCCCCTGAATAGCACAAGTAGTCAGTAGAAGAGTCAGATATACTACCAAAGCAGAGTAACTAGGGTAGACCCTGGAAGAGATGGAGGAAACGAGTGTCCCCAACTTGGATTCGTTTCTCCATCTCATCTCTTGCCTATGAGGAATCACACAGAATTTTCCAATGCTCTAAATCCTGTCTGTCCCATTTATGGACTGTTCTCCTTCCACATAAATTATAAGTTAGCTCACCCTTTGACCCCCTTTTGTGTGGGTTAGTTCATGTTGTGGCAGATTTTGAAACCAGACTTTAGTCTCTCACACACTGAATACTCAAAATGTGCTAAGAAATATTTCAGGTGCTCTCTCACATGATGGTAACTCTGTGAGGAATTGGCTATGTTAATTAACCTGATTGTAGGAATGATCACACTGTATATATCTATATCTATAGATATAGATATCTATATCTCAAATCTCATCTATATCTCAAATCACCATGCTATATGCCTTAAATATATATAATTTGTATTTTAAAAACAAAAGGAGGGAAATTCTGGGAAGTCAGAAGTGAAACTTTAAATGGATCTACATTGTAGTTGGAAGAAATTAGACAGAATGCACACCACCACCCAAGACTCATGGTTTCACCACCACCCAAGACTCATGGTTTCAACACCATCTTTTACTCTCAGAGAAACTCTCCATTTGAGAGCCTCTCTAAAATTTTTGCAATTTAAATCCTTTCTCATGTTTCTCTCAACCTCATCTTGCTCCAGTATTGTTTTCTCTTTGGATCCCAGGATTTTGCAGACCCAGTTCAGTGGACTGGCACCATACATTTTTTTTTTAAAGATTTTATTCATTTATTTGACAGAGAGAGATCACAAGTAGGCAGAGAGAGAGAGGAGGAAGCACGCTCCCTGCTGAGCAGAGAGCCCGATGCGGGACTCGATCCCAGGACCCTGAGATCATGATCTGAGCCGAAGGCAGTGGCTTAACCCACTGAGACACCCAGGTGCTCCTAACCTCCTCTCCACCCTAACAAATATTTCCATAGTGCTGAAGTTCCTGTAACCAGCTGCTTCACATCATACTGCACATGGTTGTCTCTAAATAGCACCTTTGGTTAGGAAACACTTCAATAATAATCTGTTGTCCTGATCTCTGACCTCTAGTTTCAGTGTACTCAAATACATCTTTCACAGAAAGTCAGAGAGGTAGTGGTTCAGAGTGCAGTATTACACCTACAATGCCTGAGTTTGAATCCTGTATCTTCCACTTATTCGCTATGTGACCTTGCAATGCCCTTCCATGCTTCAATGGCTTCACCTATAAAACTTTTACCTTCTTGGTTTGTAGTGAGGAACAAATGTGCCATGTCAGGTGCTTAGAACACTGAACAACATACAGCAAGTGGTTAAGAAATATGAGCTATTATTTCACCAGGATCAGTGTTATCTTCCAGATCCAAGTGGGTGAAAATTTCTGACTTTATCATTTACTAGCTATCTGACTTTGTGAATGTTATTTTCTTGAGGTTTAGATGCTTTTCATGTTTGAAATGAAGATACCTAGTTTATATAGTAGTTGCTAGGATTAAATGATAGTGCACTGGGCGCCTGGGTGGCTCAGTGGGTTAAGCCACTGCCTTCGGCTCAGGTCATGATCTCAGGGTCCTGGGATCGAGTCCCGCATCGGGCTCTCTGCTCAGCAGAGAGCCTGCTTCCCTCTCTCTCTCTCTGGCTGCCTCTCCGTCTACTTGTGATTTCTCTCTGTCAAATTAATAAATAAAATCTTTAAAAAAAAAAAAAAAAATGATAGTGCACAAGTGACAAGTTAGAATGTTCGAGCCAGACCAGAGACTCAGATTGGGGGGCAGCAATACACTACTGGCGTGATTACTTTTCAGAAGGACCCTTAGTGCTCTAAAGGGACCAACCTCTTGAATGTAATGTGAACTTCTAGTATTTAGAAAAATGTCACAGATTGTATAATTTTACTGAAACATTATCCAGCTACACATTTTGATTTATACAGGGTCTACGAGTACAGTGCAAAAGAACATGAGCTTGTCCTTATTAATAGACCTATCTGAAGAACGAAGAGTTGTTGCCAGAAACCAGCTGAAGGCAGAGAATAAGGAGATATGTCTAGAAGAAATGGCCAAACTTAGAGGCAGGGCCTGGAATGATTACAGTTGACATGTAAGGGGTACACCTGGCCACTCTAACCTGAGACCCACATGGGTTCTTTCTTCTTTTCACTCTCAGGCTCTGTTTTTGTTTTTAACATTTTGTTTATTTATTTGACAGAGAGATAGAGAACACAAGTAGACAGAGTTGCAGGAAGAGGGAAAGAGAGAAGCAGTCTCTCTGCTGAGTAGGAAGCCAGACGCAGGGGTCAATCCCAGCACCCTGGGCTCATGGCCTGAGCAGAAGGCAGATGCTTAACCCACTGAGCCACCCAGGCACCCCTCCCCACCAGGTTCTGTTTACTCTGAGAAATAAAAGTGTACCATATAGGAATCTTACTCCCTGTGCTGTAGAAATACCTTTGAAAAGGCTGATTACAAGAAGTCGGGAACATTCTCCTTCAGCATAAATGCAGCAGGCAGGGGCTTACATGCAAAAGAATAAGATGGTGATAATTATATTGCAATAAGACTTCATAAAATGGCCCAATAGTTACATCTAATGAAAGTATTACTGAAATTTCAGGAATATCAGAGAAGAGGAATTCTGGAAAAATACTCAATTTCCTGAGAAATTGATGACTACTTTCAAAAATTATACATTTGCATTAACCATCAGTAAATCTGGAGGTATACCAAGTTTATTTAGTAAAATCTTGCACATTACATGGAACAGAGCAAGTGACCAATATCCGTCAGTCCAAAAAAAGTCATAGTAGCAATCAATTTCCATCCTGAATGGACAATTTTCTACATGTATTCCCTAACTGACATAGTTTCTGTGTTTCTAGAATATCTCTACTCAAGTGTAATTTTCTAATTAGGGGAAAGCTCCCTCTTTGAGACACACTTCAAATGCACTCTTTTCTGTACCTTTTCTCCTCAAAGCTTGGTCCCTAAAACAGCAACATCAGCATTACTTTGATGCTTGTTAGAAACAGCAGATTCTAGTGGCACCTGGGTGGCTCAGTCCTGGGACCAAGACCCACATTGGGTTCCCTGCTCAGTAGGGAGCCTGCTTCTCCCTATACCCTTCTCCCCTGCTCGTAATCTCTCTCTCTCTCTATCTCAAATAAATAAAATATTAAAAAAAAAGAAAGAAATGCAGATTCTAGGCTCAGTACCATATCTACTGAAACAGAATCTGCATTTTACCATACCTCTAAATGACCACCCTCATTCATCTTTGAGAAGCCTGAACTTCTGCCCTAATGTGTGCAGGTCTTATTTAGTCTGGTAAACTGAGATTTCCTTGAGAAGAGCCTTTGAAAAATACTTCTGCCTGATATGTTTTAGATAGAAAGTATTTCATAATGCTTGTTTTTTTTTTTTTGAAGATTTTTATTTATTTGACAGAGAGAGATCACAAGTAGATGGAGAGGCAGGCAGAGAGAGAGGGAAGCAGGCTCCCTGCTGAGCAGAGAGCCCGATGCGGGACTTGATCGCAGGACCCCGAGATCATGACCTGAGCTGAAGGCAGCAGCTTAACCCACTGAGCCACCCAGGCGCCCTCATAATGCTTGTTAATTGGATTTAGAATATGTCTCATCCATGTGAAAAACAAATGGGGTAGCATCTTTACACATAATTTTATTTTATTTATTTATTATTTTAAAATCTAAACTCATTTATTGTAGTTTATTTATTTTTTTATTTTTATTTTTAATAAACATATAATATATTTTTATCCCCAGTGGTACAGGTCTATGAATCGCCAGGTTTACACACTTCACAGCACTCACCATAGCACATACCCTCTCCAATGTCCATAACCCCACCCCCCTTGTCCCAACCCCCCTCCCCCCAGCAACCCTCAGTTTGTTTTGTGAGATTAAGAGTCACTATGGTTTGTTTGTCTCCCTCCCAATCCCATCTTGTTTCATTTATTCTTCTCCTACCCCCTTAACCCCCATGTTGCATCTCCACTTCCTCATATCAGGGAGATCATATGATAGTTGTCTTTCTCCAATTGATTTATTTCACTAAGCATGATACCCTCTAGTTCCATCCACGTCGTCGCAAATGGCAAGATTTCATTTCTTTTGATGGCTGCATAGTATTCCATTGTGTATACACATCACATCTTCTTTATCCATTCATCTGTTGATGGACATCTAGGTTCTTTCCATAGTTTGGCTATTGTAGACATTGCTGCTATAAACATTTGGGTGCACATGCCCCTTCGGATCACTATGTTTATATCTTTAGGGTAAATACCCAGTAGTGCAATTGCTGGATCATAGAGTAGTTCTATTTTCAACAAATTAGTGATATTTTAAATGAAATGCTGTGATCAGAACACTAAATAAGAGAAAACAAAACAGAGTTTGTCAGTGTTCTCTTCCTTTTCCAATAATAAAATTTTATATGCTTGCTTCATAGAAGCAATATTTTCACCATATTTTTCTAACAAAGAGAAAATCAGAGACCAAGATACTTTCCTCTTCATTAATCTCCTTGCCCAGACTAGACTCAACAAATGGCATATTGTATCATATTTAACACTGTTACAACTTCAATATGAAAAAGATATTTAAAATAGAAATCTGAGTGCACTTTTTATTTGCAGAGGATTTTTTCCCCTGTTTTCTTAGAACGTTATTTTCTTATTAGTGTAATTTCTATTCATTCTTCATTTGTGTGTATGTGTATTGCTGGGGTGGAAAAAGCACAGCACTCCTTATGTCCTATTTTTGACATACTATTTTTAACATATAATTGCTCCCAAGTAGAAGAATTTGAGTTATTTCTCTCAAAAGTGTTGTGCTCACTTTCCTTCTAACTTGATAATGAAAATTTCTTTAGGGTGTACTGTTCTAAGGAGCAACATGGAGATTTGTCTGACACAGCACATTGTCATTCAGATGTAGCATTTCACAGTCTCTGAGATCTTGGAATCTTGTGTTGTTCACAATAGAGAAAAGGGAGAGAGAGGTAAAGGGGAGACTTGCTAAGTTTCCTTTAACACCTTAAGTAATTTATAAGCTTATTCTCTGGTGAAATTTTAGTAGATTTCCTGCTTATAATGTCTTCATTTCAATCTCATTACTGTTTTACAAAACAAAGGAAATAGGCATTAACACTTCAAAATACTATTCATTTTATAATCTATAAGGACAAGCTTACATGAAGGTTTATATAAAATTTTCAAGAACTAAAACATGAAATGTGGAATTAAAACAAAAAGCACTTTCATTTTAAGGACAAGAGGATAATATGCTGTGTTATCATAAAAAAAAAAAAGCCATTCAGTTCTGATCTACATAGAAAACATGCATTATTTATTCACAAAGTACTTATTGAGAGGACATTATGAGCTAGCATTACTCTACCCACAGGGGATGTATTTGTGAATCAATATGCCCTCACGAATCTTATATTCCATTGCCTACACAAAACATAAACAAATGAAAAACAAATAACATGTCCTTAAAATATGATAAAGCAATGGAGTAAACAAAAAAGGTCAAGTAATTGAAAACAAACTAGTTAGGGAAGAATTTTCTGAGGAAGTCTCATTTGAGTTTGAAAGACCCGCGGATCTCCTTACCCAAGAATCCAACACTGCCACTGGATGCAATCAGCAAGAGGTTCTTTATTGTTATGCAGGCGCCTGCGGGTGGTCAGCAGCTCCTGCTAGCTGAGCACACCTGGCTGGGGTGGTGCAGGATTTTTATAGACAGGTACAAACAAGTCCCGGATGGGACGGGGCCGATTGGCTGACAATTTGAACATTTGAAAAAAGGCATACTTGGTGTTAAGAGGATTGGCTTTGGAAGACCCCCTCGCGGGAAGAGAAAGGCAGGAAGGGGAAACAAAGAGGGGAAGTTTGACCTTATTACTCAGCAGAAAGACATCCTGTCTACGTGACTATGCAGCCCCCTGTCTACGTGACCTACGTGACCATGCAGCCCCCTTGCCTATGTGACCATGCCTCGGCTATTAGGAGAAGGTATCTTGTTCAAACAGGAGACAAGTGTCATGCCCTAAAAGCCAAGCAGTTACAGAAAGGCAAAAGAGCAGTTACATTGAATTCAACCCTGGGGGGTCTTTTCACTGCAAGGGGAGGAGGGGTACTCTTACACAACAAAAGAGCAGTTAATTATTTAAAGGGGGGGGGGGGGGGGGGGTCTTTCAAGCTGAAAGCTGAAAGCTTGAGGTGGGTACCATTTTTGGAATTTTTCAGAAACTGAAATAAATTAGAAGTGGCTTATGAATAAGAATGGTACCAGATGAGGTTTAAAAGTGCTCCACGGGCTAGATTATCCAAGGCCTTGTAGAACATGGTGATTTGGATTTTATCTGAAGCAATTGGCAGCTATCAAAGAAGTTTAACGTGGTAGTGAAATGATAAAATTTATATTTTAGAAGTATTTCCGAGTGTGCTTGTGGATATCAGATTGGAGGAGAGCAAAAATTGAAGGGAAAATAAAAAGATACTGCACTTGCTACTAAGCAAAAAGAGAAAATGGCGTGCTGGATAGAGGTTTTTGCAGCGACAACACGAGACAGGAGGCTAGGTACGAGACAGGTTTTGGAGGGATGGACCTTCAGACTTGTTTAGATAGGGACAATAAATTAACTTTAAGGAATATGGGCATCAAACTGGCTTCCCCTTATCTTAACGATATATGATGGTTTGGGCATGGAATTGTCCTTAATAAAGCATAAATTCTGTTAAACCACAAAATCTGGATATTTGGCTTTTGGAACTTCGGCCATTTACTATTTTAGATGTAAGCAATAGAAAGTGACCCCATCCAAATGAAGATTTAATCGGAAAGATGTCAGGGATCTTACTAATGCAGAGGTAAAATTAACAAACCAAGTTTAGATTGTCCTGGTGAAACTGCATAATAGTATGAAGTTGAACAAAAAATCAAAATCACTGCACTAAGGCTTCAGTGAAGCTCGATTTTAAAGAAATCTTTTTCCCTCTCTTCCACAAACCTCCTCTCCTCCCTTCCTAGTCTTTTGTCTCAGGAGTCTGCACCCCCTGAAAACATGAGGAATGAGATTAGCAGCACATACGCAATTCTTGTGCAAATCAGCTAGATCCTGTATTTCCCTGTAAACCTCCCAGACCCTCTGGGAGGGCTTGTAGTTTTTGAAGACCATAGCCTGCTGCAGCCTCCTTTGCAAAAGAGCTATTATTCCTCTTTATCCCAAACCGTGTCTCCGCATTGTATTTTGGCTCCAAAGCATGGAGGTTGGTTTTCAACAATATTGGAAGTTCAGGAAATTATTAGGGTAGGAACACCCATCACCACGATACCATGGTTAGAATAAAACCCAATCACTTTATCCATCTTTGCCTTGTTCACTTAAGATTCAGTGTCCCATGAGAGAGGGTCTGATTATACATTCCTTTGCAATACTGGAGTTGCAAGGGAAAAGACTTGTTCAAGGAATTGCCAAGGTCCTTTTAACTTCATGGTGAGAGTCAACATATGCTTTGAATTGCCGTTCAACTATCACTGCATGAGAGGAGGAAGAGAGAATTCCCCCAAAGATGATGGATGCTGGGAAACAACCAATATTAAAACATCCATGAAAATAACAATAGTTTATCTGCTGACTTTTACTAGCAGGCTGTCTAACTTTTGATATTCTATGCTGATCTTGAAGATATTTATTTCAAGATATTTATTTTACCCACAGGATGGGATCTAGAGCATATTCTATAGAAGGTAACATGGAATCATTCAGAGTACACTGAAGAGGGTGCTAATATTTAGGTGAGGAAATGTATCTGTAAGACACAGAAATACCTTCTTCCAGCTTTTCCCTATGACCAGGGCTTACTACAGATTTCGTTAGTGGTTGATGGTTTCTCCGGAATTCTTGTCTTTATTAAGAATTAAGTCTTCTTAATTCCAGTGTAGCTAACATACAGTGTTATATTATTTTCAGGTGTAATATATAGTGATTCAATAATTCTGTATATTATTCAGTGCTCATCAGAACAAGTGTAATCCTTAATCTCCATCATGTATTTTCCCCATCCCCCCACCCCACCTCCCCTATGGTAACCATCAGTTAGTTCCTTAAGGTTAAGAGTAAGTTACTTGGTTTATCTTTCTCTCTCTCTCTTTTTTTTTTCCTCTGCTCATTTGTTTTGTTTCTTAAATTCCACATATGACTGAAATCATATGGTATTTGTCTTTATCTGATTGGCTTATTTCACTTAGTATGATACTCTCTAGCTGTATCCATGTTGTTGAAAACAGCAAGATTCCATTCTTTAGGAATTACGTTTTGTTTTTTTTTTAAAGATTTTATTTATTTATTTGACAGACAGAGATCACAAGTAGGCAGAGAGGCATGCAGAGAGAGAGAGGGGGAAGCAGGCTCCCCGCTGAGCAGAGAGCCCAATTCCAGTATCATGGGATCATGACCTGAGCTGAAGGCAGAGGATTTAACCCACTGAGCCACCCAATCACCCCAGGAATTAAGTTCTTTAGTCATTTTTAGTTTGCTTCATGTATCTTACAACTGTCTGATTAGTTCAACTCCTCTATTAAAAGGACTACACACTTTTTTTTTAAACTTTTCCATCAGCAGTTAAATTTTAAACTCTTTTTGTACACCCTTTTGGCAAATAAGAAAATTAAATTGCTAGGTGAGAAATTAATACAATGAACAAAGGGGAAAAAAAAAAACGGGCTTCACTTCATTGCTATGCATGCCTTTAAAGATATGTCCAGAATAACCATTTAGAAATCAGTATCAAATAAAATTAAACCACTTGATTACTTGTCAAAGAATAAATCCATGAATGCTAATTTGTTCTTCTTGCTGCATGTTAAATCAAGGCACATTGTTCCTTGAGCCTGATATCCTGGAGGAGGCTTATTAAGGCATATCTGTCCCACAGGGCAATTTACCCAAATCTGGTAATTTAAGTATAGAACATGATAACTGGAAAGTTTTATAGAAGAATTACGCCTGAAAAAGCAACAGTATCAGGACAGTATTGTTGAGGCAGTACAGTGGAGTGGTTAAATGCCTTGTCATTGGATTCAAATATGGGTTTGGATCTTATTTCTTCCAATTATTAACAATGTGATTTTACAGAAGTTAATTATCCTCTCAAGGTCCCATTTTTGGGGGTAAAATGTAAAGTTCTGTAAAATATATGAGTTTTAAGTACCCGATAATTGGTGGTGATGATGACAATGATGGTGACGATGACAGAAAGGAACATGGTAGGACAAGAAGAAATAACTCTGCTGTGACATAAATGGCTGCCCAAAGGACAATCTGTGAACGAAAGAGAAGCAGCAGAAATGCAAGGAAAATTGCAGAGCAGCACAGTAACACACTCTCTCAGAAAATTCTTGGGCTTGTCAGTTAATAGCTGAACTTTAATATTCCTTGACAAAGTTCATTTTATTCCATCACATTAACCTTCTTCCTCCAGTCAAAATTATTGAGGCAGGTGGTAGGACTGCTGGCCATGGGAAGCTATCAGTTCAGTGTTGGGCTGTTAGTTACCAAAGGCATCTGAGGAGAATACACAAGTGGCGATTTTCTCCCCCTGGTGAATTTAACAGCATGAAATCTCAGATAGTCTCTCCTGCCATATCCAACTTCTTTAAAAAATAAAATAAAATAAAATAAAATTGTAGACTGTCTGTTTTAATGAGAGTGCAGAATGTTCTCCCCATCAGTGACTAATCCTTCTCAGGCAGGAATCCTGGGTCTCATTTTCTACATAAATGGGAAAAAAAAGTAATCTTATCTCCAGCACTTCCCTCTTGTGTGTTATGCAGGTTTAGCCGGGCTAAAGCTGTTGACAGGAAATTCTCGACTTGGATGAGAAGCCCAGATGAGAAGGGAGGTATCACAATGGTGACGGAAAAGCTTTATATAATGAGACAAATCCCAGCCCCTCTAGGGAACTCATTCAGTATGGGAACCATTTCGTGTTTCTTTCATTATGGGAATGATACACTGTCTATTAAAAGTACAGAAGTGAGATTGTCCAGACAGTTATTTTAATAGGGTGGCTTGCTTTGGATCGTCATTTGGTTTTGCAAACAACAGCATGTAAGCCTATTTGTCTCCAGCACCATGCTTCAAATAAGTCCAATCTATCATAGTATGGTGGCGTTAGCACCTCTTATTATATAAACCTGTCAGGGCATTACAACATAAACAACACATTCTGCCCAGCTGCAAAACACTTACTCAAGGAGTCCATTTAGTTTCATAAACTTTTTCTAAGTCTCTGACACCTTAAACAAACTATGACAGGCATTTCTATCGTATGCCAACCAAGAGGAAAAACTCACTATATACAGTGTATCTAGTGACTACCAACAAAAGAAAAAGATATGAGATAAAATAAGCCTCTGGAAAAAATGCAGATATATTAATAATTCATAAGGAAATGTTCATTTCTTTTTTTTATCTTCAAAGCAGACAAAGGATAAAATTTAGCTAAGAATCAGAAATCTATTTCAACTTCGGTTTATGTAATTATTTCCTCACTTGATAGAACCAGAGTCTCCTTTTGGTGTTGTTATGATACGTTTTCCTGTGCTGATCCATTTAATATGCTGCTATTTAAACACAAATAGTATATGGGTAAATATATGTAAATTTATATATTATATAACATAAATGCCCATATTATATTTATATATATATAACACATATATATATTCTGTGACTATAAACGTGTACAGAAAAATATGTGTTCTCCAGAAATTACAGGCAGCTTTCTCCCACATGTATGTATGTATGTATATATAATTGTGTGTGTATATATATATTTTTAATATATATTTAAAATAGTAAGTAAAATCATATATATATTTTAACTATATAAAAATAGTAAATAAAATCCTGAAGTAAGGCACACCATTCTGGGCTTACATATCTATTTTCTATAGAGTAATTACTCTTCTCTAAACTGAACTTCCTAACTGAAACGTGCCCTAAAGCAATTCTGCATCATAGCTCTGTGGTTTATAGAACAGGTCCCAATTTCTTCCAACTACACCATTTAGAAATCTCCCCAAGTATTGACAAGATGAGCTACAGCTGTTCACAGAGGAGAGCAAGCTTATATGAAGAGAGACAAGTATAATTTCAAGGGACTAAGATTTGAAATATTGATATAGTCACATTAATTGAATTTTTGCCTTGAGAAGTGATTACAAAAATGTTGCTCCAATATTAATTTGTATCTGCTTTGGATAAGATTAACATTAATTTCTTCGCCAGTCCCCATTACTCTTTTATTATTCATTAGCATCTCTCTTTGCATGTGTAAGAGACCTTGATGAAGCATGTTTATTCATAGAGTAACCTTTTTAAATAATTCTAACAGCTCTCTAACAGTAACCTTCCTGGCATGCTGAATATCTTGTCTTTGTTTCATTATTCAATGCTTGCACTCGATCCTCCACTTGAGATGCTGAACATGAATCATACTCCTCTTCCTATTGCTCTCTTCCTCCCACTAAAATGTCCTCTGCAGCCCGATCCCACAGGAGAGCTCTGTTCACAAAATACTGCAGTAAAATAGTCTCCTGGTTGGATCAGGGACACTATAATTTCCACAGATCTTGAGTGCAATTATCGATTTTTTTTTTTTTGGTAGCTCATTACATATCTGTTGCCATGTTTTAGTTCATTGTTCATTTACCTTTGTTAAGATATTAGTTTGAGTTTGCCTTTGATGAGATTTCTGGTGGTAACATTTTATCTTTTCTTTGTGTATGTAAGCTCTTGGGCTTATTTTTCTGAACAGATAAAACGGACAAAGCTGTGAGAAGGAGAGAAAGAAAACCAGGAGAGGAAAAATAGAATCAGCGGAGTAATTTTATTTTTCTACAAGCTGGGACATCATTGTCTTTAAGCTTCAAAGCCTGTATCAATTCTTGAAAATGAGCAAATCTCATTTTTCATTTCCATGACAGATTTAGACATCTACCTTAAAATAAAACCTAGGACAACTTCTCACATAAGATCACAGGTTTTCTTCTTTTTGAGTTTGAGTCAAATTTTTCCACTGTGGAACAGACCAAAATATACGTTTGGATATTTCTGGCTGTAAGCATTGTGTTTATGACCCTGAAGGGATATTATGTGCAAAATGTGTTCAAGAAAATAAAATTCAGTAAAATAATGATCATTTCACTATTTTAAGGAAGGGAACCTCTTATTTTCCTATAATCATTCAAATATATGTTTTTTCCCATGACTATTCCTACTGAGTCACAAAACAAAAATGGAAAAAAAAAATTCAGCAGATTTGGAAAAAGCCTAACAGTTGTCATTTGACAGGTTATAGAAATTGTGTAATATTTGTCCTTTCATAAATGCACTGAATATAACTTTAATTTGTAAACATTCCACTTTTTCACTTCTAATATGTTTGGATAACACTGGGCAGTTTATTACTATTAATTGTTCGCTTTATAAGATTTTGTTTGTTTGTTTTCATGTGAGATTCGAAGCCTATACTTCAAAGCTCCGGCAGGAAGGGCAAGGCATGTTAAATATGATTTCTTTAGACCACATCCATTACAGCACAAGGAAAGTCTTGTAACAAAGACCACCTGAGGTTACAATGAACACAATGTCCTGGGTTTGACAGAACTATCAAAATCAAGTAGTCTAAGGACCTTTTACACCTTGTCATAGCAAAACTTCAATTAAAAGATTTAACTAAGGGAATTAATTACATTTACTATTGACTTCACCTGACCCGGGAATAACAGCATGTTACAGGCTGCAGCCAAACAACAAACACACAAAGCCAAGCAACCCACTTCTGCTGAGGAACTGCAGGAGATGCACGAACACATTGCACTGGGCCACAAAAGCTATGGCAGAACAGAGCCAAACCAATGAGAAAAATATGGCCCCTTTATTAAAAAGAGAGAGGAGGTTACCATTTTAAGAGCCCACTGAGACGGAAGCTTTCATTAGGAAGTTAATGTTTTTCCTTGACAGAAATACGTTTGGGGGCTCCAAACATAAGAAGGGGCTTCACCTGGAAGGTGAAAATCCCAATCGTATGAAGATATTTAAGATTGAGGGGTTGAGTTCAAATTTTAAAAATCCAGGCAACTTAAGTAATTGAGGAGAAGTGAATGGCCAAAATTAAAAAAGGACATTCTCTATGAGAGACAGAGAAACAGAGACAGAGAAGCACACACACAACATGCTGTGTTAACCAAAATGTACCATAAAGCAAGGACTGCCTTTTTTTACTTTGTCTCTGTGTGCCTGTGTGTGTCCATCTCTTGGTGTGTGGGTATACATATATATTTGTATATTGCAGAAATTTTAGTCTATGTTGCAAACAATTTTCTGTATCAGATACAATCCCCTCACGTTTAATAACAGCTATATTTTTATTATATATCTGAAACATATTTGAATCAAACTTCTACTATTGGACAATTCAAGTTCTTTCCCCAGATATATATATAACATATATAATATATCCAATCTATATTATAATATGTATATAATATATTCTCTCTGTCACTGTGTGTGTGTATGTGTGTGTAGTCTCAACCATAGCGAGATTAACAGCCTTGATAGTATCCATATCTTTGTGAAACTTATGACTATTCTCTCAGAATGCATTACTAGAAATAAAAATTTTATATTGGTTAAAGAAGATCAAGAGGGAAGTCAGAGTCCAAAGGGCATATGTATATATATAAATTGAACTTTTTTTGAAACCAACTGATGAACACTTCCCCAGAAAATTTGTTACAGTTTATATTCCCTTTTGTTAGTTTATGAGATAACCTTTCTCCTAACTCCTTATTTTCCCTGGGTTGGTCATTGTTCTCATTTATCACCAATGGCATAATATTGCTTTTTAAATTTGTTACACAATACTTATACAATATTCTTATTTTACCTGTATGATTTTTTTTGGACATTTTATCCTATTTATTTATTTGTGTGCCTATTCTTTTATCAGTACAGCATGTTTATAGTTATTGATTTATAACGAATTTACTACCTGGCAGTGCAAAAATTACCTTCATGCCCTCTTCTTTTCCATCATTTATTAAAGAACCTATTTTAATTGTCTTGGATAAGGTTTAGAATTTTTTTTCACAATTTATTTGGACAATTTATTGGAATACCAGAAAGAAAATGGTATCTTGATTGAAAGAATTGTAAATTTAAAAATTTGAGGCAAATTCACTTCTTTGCAACATTTAGAGTACTCAGCCAGGACAAATGTTCTTACCCCATTTATATATTCTTTGTAACAATTAATATAGCTTTGTACTTTTTTTAACATAGTAGTTTTTGTATATTTTTGCATATTCTTAATACTTTCAGAAACAGTGTTATAGTTATTTTTAACATACGAACACTATTTTTTTGTAAAATGCTTAGTTGTTTGACAAATTCTGTTCTTGTGAATGAGGCTTTTCCAACTACAATTTGTAACTAATCTTTTCTGGAAATACAGAAGAGATACTAAGTGGTATGTATTGACTTTATAACTGGCTATTTTAGTAAACTTCTTGGTTTAAAAGCTTTTCAATTGGTGCAATTAGGATTAAAGTAATCTTGCAAATTTAAGAATAATAAAAATTTATTTCTTCTTTACTAATACCTGTTGTTCAGATATTTCCCTCCCTCCTTCCCTCTTTCTTTCTTGTTTTCTTGATTGGAATTTCCATATAGGCGAAAAATAAAATGCTTAACAATTCTTGTGACTTAACAATTCTTGTGACTATGAAGATTTGTATTATTCCTGGCTTTAGTGGATATGCCTTGAGTCTTTTCTTTTTTTTTTTTTTAAATGGTAACCTGTACTGTTCGACAAGATTTTAATATTCATGTGGCTCAAAGGTCCCTTTTTGTGCAACTTATATGTGGAATCCAAGAAAGGAAAAAAAAAGTATAAGTCATAGAAACAGAATAGAAAAGTGGTTGTCAGGGGCTGGGGTGGGGTGGGAAGATAAAGGGGGTGCAGACTTTCAGCTCTAAGATCTGAGGATCTAAGGAGAATTGTGAGACTATACTTGATAATAAACACACAAAAAAACCTTACTGTGTCAAACCTTAATTGAACAAAGGTAAAAAGGTCATTTTACTATAAGTCTTCTTGGACCCCTATACATACACACGTACAAAAGCACACTCTCTGAGAATGGAGAAACATTTCTCACATGTGTTTGAACACGTACCCCTGTTTCCCTTTTTTATGGAACATATATTACATATCCAAAAAGTGGCTTTCTACACTTAGGTGTATTTCATCTTAAATATTTCATCTTAAATATAGTGTTGATAATAGGCTTCAGGGTTTTTTAAAAGATTTTATTTATTTATTTGAGAGAGCCAGAAAGAGCACAAGCAGGAGAAGGGCAAATGGAGAGGGAGAAGCAGGCTCCCCACTGAGCAGGAAGCCTGATGTGTGGCTTGATCCCAGGGCCCTAAAATCATCATCCAAACTGAAGGCAGATGCTTAACCAACTGAGCCACCCAGGTGTCCTTTGGCTTCAGATTTTTAACATTATCATGGTAAAAGTATAATACTCTCCTCTAAATTTCCTAAACATTATCAGAAAGGAATAGTGGATTTAATTAAATACCATCTCATATGATTTTGCCTATGACTTAATGATTTATGGTTTACATTGATAGGCTCCATAATGTTCAACTATTTTACCATCTCTATAGTAAACTCATATAATAAGCTCAAATCTAAATCCCAATCACTTGCAAATGAGATATTTATGAATATTTTGCAAGTAATTTTTTTCAGGTTTCATTACAATTGCAATGCTGCTTTCTTTTTTTAAAAATGAAAAATTACCAAAATTCTGTAAGTTCTTTGTTCTATGAATATACTTTGGTTATTTCCTAAAAATTTTATAGTTTTCAGGGCATCTAGGTGGCTGAGTCAGTTAAGCAACTGCCTTCAGCTCAGGTCATGATACCAGGATCCTGGGATTGATCACAGGGTCCTGCTCCCTCCTCAGCAGGGAGCCTGCTTCTCCCTCTCTGCCCCTCCCCCTGCTTGTGCTCTCTTGCACTCTCTCTCTGTCAAATAAATAAATAAAATATTTTTAAAAAGTAGTTATCTTCCATGAAAGAAATGGAGGAGATTCTATTTAGAGGGATTTTTTTTATTATTTTTTTTTGAAATTTCTCATAATTAATTGATTATTCCCATTTTCTACTTTTGAATTAATTTTGGTAATTTATGTTTTTTCTCAGAAAATTAAACATTTGATTCTATCAGTCCAGGGTTACTCAAAATGGTAGTTTTACAATTTTTAAATTATATGCATCTGTGCCTCTATGATCATTCTC
This sequence comes from Mustela putorius furo, assembly GCF_011764305.1. NCBI lineage: Eukaryota > Metazoa > Chordata > Mammalia > Carnivora > Mustelidae > Mustela > Mustela putorius. The sequence goes on from NW_025421305.1 coordinate 6,410,938, forward strand.
AATTTCAGTGTTAAAAATTTGCCCTCGGTTATATTTGCCATCATATTTATGGTTGATCTTTGCAAAGAACCAGCTGATTAAATTACTGAATAATTTTAATGTGTTACTGTTTTTTCTATTTGCTTTACCTAATTTTTTTTTTTTTTTTTTTTTTTTTTTTTTAAGATTTTTATTTATTTGACAGAGAGAAATCACAAGTAGATGGAGAGGCAGGCAGAGAGAGAGAGAGGGAAGCAGGCTCCCCGCTCAGCAGAGAGCCCGATGCGGGACTTGATCCCAGGACCCTGAGATCATGACCTGAGCCGAAGGCAGCGGCCTAACCCACTGAGCCACCCAGGCGTGCTTTACCTAATTTTTTACATACTTTCTGCAAATTGTATTATTTTTTTAAAAAGTAGCACCTGAAATCCTATTTTATTGATTTTCTTTTTTCCTAATGTATCAATAACATCTTTAAGGAAGTGTGTTTTCTTTGAATAGCTTAATTGCCTTTTATAAGTTTTGATACATGATGTTTTTAAATGAAGTTCTTAATTTTGAAACATACTTAAACTATCCATGTTATCATTTTCTTGTTTTATTTTTATTCAGAGAATGAGATCTATACATTTGAGATACTTTATTTGTCTCTTCATGTTCACTTTTTGTAGCTTTTCCAGGATAGTAGCAAACTAGATAATAATTCTAATTTTGTCATAAGTGTCAAAAGACATGTAGAAATATATCAATATTTATGTCTATTAATGTATCTCCTAAAATCAAACATAGTACTTGGCACAAGGCTATTGCATGTTTTCTAAATACATCTTTTATTTTATTTTTTGGATACATCATATTTCTTTTAGCTTTTTGCCTAGATAATCAAGTATATTTTTTATATTTAATGCCAAACAAATCTTGCATTCCTAAAATATACCCACATTTATTGTGAGAAAAGTATTACGTTTTAGAATATTAGTCTTGTATCCTTTTTTTTTTGGTCAGATTCTATGGTTCTATGGATTTATATTTTATATAATTTTTGGAGTGGCATTTAATCAAACTCTCATGACAATTACATCTTCACTGTGAACTTTACCTTTATTGATATAAGAGGTCTCCTGGAAATTTAATTTTTCTCTAAAATAAATATTATAATTTGATTTTTTCTGCTTTATATAACTTCCTCCAGTTTTTAATATTTTGAAAACTATTTTACTTATCACAGTAGTACTGTTGAAAAATGGCACACATAATTGTCAAACATTGTTTTTCTAGTCTGCAAAAAGTACTTATTCACATATTATGATGAAATATTAAACTAGTGACATTTGGCCATTTCTCACCTACAAAATAACCATAATTATAAATGGTTCATTTAATCTGTTTATGACTGGTGAGAAATTTCAAAGTCCTTTGGGGGTAGAAGGTGAGGGAGGGAGTAGAGACCATGCTCCAAAAGTTAGGAATAATTATTTGTATCACATTATATCCAGTCATCCATGGCTATTTGAGACAAATGACAGAACATGTCAGGTAAGTACTCTAGGACTGCAAATAGAATAATCTGAACTTCCAAAGAAGATTAATATAAAACACTATCCAAGACATTAAATATAACAGGTTTTACCTAAACCCTAAACAATGTTACTGTCTTCAAATGCAGTTTGAAAAGAACACTAAGTTTTTCTCCAAATTCCACTGCTCAGTTGTACCAAGAAAGTAGAAATGTAGACCAGTGAAATTAAAGTGTATCTTAGGCATTTAGCTGGTAGACCCCAGTGACTCGCCCCCATGTACCCTCTCTCTTTCTCTCTCACCTATGCTTCTTCCAAGTCCAACTGGTACTATTCTCAATGAACTTGAACCATGGACTCTGACTGCTATACAGAGCAGTATCTTCAATTCACGCTAAAAAAGTACTTATTCTGAGGACTTCAATTCCTCATTTGTAAGTACCTTCTCTACCTCTGTTTAAAGTCACAGCCTATTCATCTTTGAATTCTGGTATAACAGTTTTGATCAGAAATCATTCTCTCTCAGAATTCTATAACCATTGCTACATTGTTTTGAAGTGCCCAGAGTTGCTATTTAAAAGTCTAATGCCTTTGTTTTTAATCTTGTAAATGAAAAATGGTTTTATAAGTTTTGTTCCCTTTTGATTTTTTTCCCTCTAAAACTTTCTGTATAATGTATTCCCCACTACTCTATTCTGAAGTTTCATAATGATACTTCTTGGAATATGATTTTTTCATTATTAAACTGGGTGCTCAGTGGATCCTCTTAATCTGGGTATCATACTCCTCAATTCAAGAAAAATGGATTGAATTGTTTCTTTGAAAATTCTTGGAAACTACCCTAAGCAACTTCACTGTAAAACAAAGTTGCTTAGGGTAATTTCCAAGTTTGTATATGTTTATTGTGTATGTATAAATATTAACTGATACATTCATTGATCTATATAAATATAAACTTATAAAATAGAAAATGAATATTAATTTACATAGCAATAAATATAAATTGTACATACATACATATGTATACATATGCACATTTTCTTTACAGATGAGGAAATCTCTTCTAATTCTTTGCTTGAGGAGTATGGAGGGACAATAATACATTTGGCTACCAAGATTAAAGAATCCAAGTTAGGAAAAGGACTAATGAATCTTACCATTCAATGTTTATACTTTCTTTTAAACTTCTATTTGCTTGTACCAGGTTTCAACATTCTTTTGCCTGCAAAATCTGTAACTGATTATCCCTGTTTTGTTTTGTTTTTTAACATCTGAAATTGTGTCACTCTAATTTCTTCTTCTAAGAACTTTTTCTTGTGAGTTCACTGTATGTGTATGTATCTGTGTGTATATACATATATAGTATTTTCAGAGTAGTGGCAAAAGATAAGTTAGAGAAACAAAAATAAACTATTGGGACTATAGCAAAATAAAAAGCTTTTTGCACAACCAAGGAAACCATCAAGAAAACAGAAAGGCAACCAACTGAATGGGAGAAGATATTTGCAAATGATTTATCTGATTAGGTGTTAATATCTAAAATATATAAAGAACTCATAAACTCAATACCAAAAAACAAAGACTGATTTATAAATGGTCAGAGAAACTGAATAAACATTTTCTTGAAGAAATTAAACAAATAACCAAGACATACGAAAACAGGCTTAGCGTCACTAATCATCAAAAAAAAAGGAAATTAAAACTATGCGCTACCACCTCACACCTGTTAGAATGGCCAAACAAACAAACAAACAAACATAAGAAATAACAAGTGTTAGAGAGGATTTCGAGAAATAGGAACCCTGGTGTATTGATGATGGGAATGCAAACTGGTGCAGCCACTGTGAAAAACAGTATGGAGGTTCCTCAAAAAGTTAAAAAAAAAAAAAAAGGAATTATCACATAATCCAGTAATTTCACTACTGGGTATTTACCCAAAGAATATGAAACCATTAGCTCAAAAAGATACATTCACCCCAGTTTACTGCAACACTATTTATAATAGCCAAATTATGGAAGCAATCCTAGGGTTCATCAATAGAGGGATAAAGAAGACATTATTCAGCCATAAAAAAAGAGTGAAATATTGTCATTTGCAACAAATGGATGGGTCTAGAGAGTACCATGTAAGTGAAATAAATCAGAAGTCAGTCAGAGAAAGATAAATACCATTGGATTTCATTCATATGTGGAGCTTAGGAAACAAAACAAATTAACAAATTAAAAAAGATACAAAAAAAAAATGCTCTTAACTCTAGAGAACAAACTGATGGTTACCAGAGGCGAGGTAGGTGGAGAGATGGTGAAATAGGTGGAGGGGATTAAGAGTATATTTATCACAATGAGCACTGAGTAAGGTATAGAATTACTGAATCATTATATAAAGAAAAAAAGAGTAGCGGTAAAGAAATGTGATCAGTTCACTGCTTTGCCAGAATCTCTTTATATCTTTTCCTATTTAACCTTTAAACTTTACTATAAAAATCTGGAGCTGTGTTGTTTTAACTTATTGGAGGGCTTGACTTTAACAAAATTATTTTTTTCATTATGTAACAAGGTATCAATATTAATATTTTCGGTTTCACTCCTGTTATTCTATTCTTTCTTCAAGATTTTTAGTTAATATGGTTATACTTACAAACATTTTTATATTATCAAATGCACTGCAAACTATTCAGTCTATTTTAATCTTATTAATATTTATATTTACATCTTAAAAGTACCTATTTAAAAAATTCATTGCCATGAGAATAACAGTATTTTGTTTAGTTTCATCTTTTCAGACAAGGAAATTAGCTCAGTTTTAATTCCCTTCACTACCATCCTCTCCTCACATTTGGGCCATTATAAATAAGAGTTAAATATGAATTATTATTATGTTTATATAATAATAAATCTTCACTCTTAATAATGATTTTTATACTTTATTTTATATAGATATAATGTTCCTTGACATTCCACTAAAACCATCATTCCCTCTTCTTGACAGGTTAATTTTGTTTTTCTTTTTCCTTTCATTTTGATGTTGTATATTCAACAAAAAGTTCCAGGAATAATATTGAATAATATAATGGCTAACATACTTGAGAAAACAATTTTTTAATCTTCACACATAAGCTACAACACTGGATGTTAGATTCTTGGTTCACACCCACTGCTCCATTTTCTTCAGGCATTTAGTTTTGTAGATGAGAAGTCATAGCCAGTTGAAATTTTCCTTCTAACTTTATAAACAGTGCGGTTTTATTTTGCTTTTGTTTTCAACCTACCTAGAGATATGTTTTATGTCAGAAAGTGGGGGGATAATTTTTTGTAGTATGATGTTTTAAAATTTTTGTTGGGATATGTCTGTAAGTATTCCTATTTGCAATTAATTCACATGGAATTAATAACCTTTCACACACCTTCCTCTTCGTGCAGTCTTGGGGACCCAATTTTTTTTAAAGGGTCAGTCAATGGCATTTTTGGAGTAAATCTTGAATTGATTTGGCAATAAAATTAATTTGAAGTCTGAGTAGATTCCTGATGAGTTTCCAGTGAATTCCATGTGCCAATAAAAAAAACTAAAATTCCTGAGACAATGCTTAAGTCAAATTTATTTGCTATTCTTCTCTACATCTTATTTTTCTTCAACTTAATGATCAACTTGCAAAACTAAATCTTTGTAAAATAAAGTTTAAAAATCATTTCAGGATACCAAAAATAATACATGAGAAATTGACACTGTTAACCTGATTTTTGCCATAGGCTCAGTCATTTTGTACCTCAGAGAAATCCTACTGGGCCTTGTTCCTCAAGATTTTTTAAAAAATCGTATGTGTTACTTTTGGGGATCTAGTAATAATTTTGCCACCATTTTTGCCCTAGTTTCTGGATTTCCTCTATTTCTTTTCAATTCTTCTTGGGAATGACCATTTCTTTCATGAATTTATCACTTTCTTGTAGTAACTTTTCAAAAAGCAAAAGTGAAAGCCAACACATTGACTCTTCCCAATCACAGGTAACACTTGTTTGTCCAAATATCTTACATCACATAGGTCTTCATCTTTCACGTCATTAATATCAGTATCCTTATCATGTGTTTCTTGACTACTAAACTAATGCTACATAATTCAGTGTTAGGCTTGGTAACACCCCTTATCAACATACAAATGGCTTTGTCACTGTAGGTAATGACAACTCTTTAAAGCTATAAACCCCAAAGCTCAGCATTTTTACATCACAGAATTTTATTCCTCAGTCATTTAAAGTTTGCCTTTGATTTTCCTGATCGGCTCAAAGATCTTATCCAGGGATTCAGTTTCCTTCCGACTTTGCCTCAAGCTTTTCTATTTTTTTGTTATTTTTTTAAGGTTTTATTTATTTGAGAGGAAAAGAGAGAGAGAGCGAGAGAGAGAGAGCATGAGCTAGGGGAGAGGCAGATGGAGAGGGAGAGGAAGACTACCCCCTGAGCAGGGAGCCCAATGTCGGGCTCGATCCCAGGGTCTTGGGATCATGACCTGAGCCAAAGGCAGATGTCCAACCAACTAAGCCACCCACATGCCCCACCTCAAGCTTTTGGAGTGGGGAAAGAGTATAAAGAATTCTGCACAAGAGGGTTTTTGTTATTTTGTTATTTTTTTTTATTGTAGGAAGAAGACTTATACATGATCCACACTCTTAAAATTTTGTGTACAATATAGTATTATTAACTACAGTCACGATGTTGTACAGCACATCTCTATAACCTATTTGTCCTGCATAACTAAAATTTTATACTCACTGAACAGCTCTCTATTTCCCCCTTCCCTCAACCTCTAACACCAATCATTCTATTCTCTGCTTCTATGAGCTTGATTATTTTATATATTTTATATAATTGGAATCATGTGATATTTGTTCTTCTGTGGTTTATTATTTCATTTACCATAATGTTGTGCAGGTTCATCCACCTTGTTGCATATGGCAGAATATCCTTCTTGTTTGAAGGCTGATAACTCAATTTTGTGTATCTAAAATATATTCTTTAACCATTCGTCTGCTGATGGACATTTAATCATTTTCATATTTGGCTAATGTGAATAATGATGCAATGAACACGGTAGTGTAGATATCTCTTACGGATCCTGACTTTAATTCTTTAGATGTACACCTAGAAGTAGTACTGATAGATTTTAGGGTAGTTCTATTTTGAATTTTTTGAGGAACCTCCATACTATTTTCCATAGTGGCTGTATCATTTTGCATTCCTACCAAAAATGCATAATTGCTCTACTTTCCACATATCTTCTCCAATACTAATCCTAACAGGTGTTCCCTTGATGAATAGTGACACTGAGCATCTTTCATGTATTTATTAGCCATTTCTCCAGATTAAGGATTTACACATAAGACCTGAAACTGTAAAACTCCTAGAAAAAAATGTAACGAGTAAGCTTCCCAATATTGTTCTTATTAATGATGCTTTTGGATATGACACCAAAAGTACAGACAATAAGAGCCAAAATAGACAAATGGGACTATATCACACTAAATCTGCATCACACAGGAAATGATCGACAAAATGAAAAGGCAACCTATAGTAAAAAGCGTTTGCCAGTCTGATATGTGATAAGAAATTAATATAAAAATAATATGAGAGCTTGTATAACTCAATGGCAAAACACCAAAAACCTAATTTAAAAATGGGTAAAAAACTTTTAATAGCCATTTCTTCAATAAAAGATATATGTATGATCAACTGTTATATGAAAAGATGGCTCAACATCACTAATTATTAGGAAATTTCACAGGAAGAAGAATTTCATGTCTCAGACATGGAAACATTTCATATTATGTCCATTCAGATTTTGCTGGCCAGAAGTCAGTCATAGCGTCACTTCTCTCTGCAAAGGAAACTGAGAAATGTGAACTAATACGTGCCCGAAAAGAAGAAATGATTGTGACGAGCATTTAGCCAGTCTATCATACTAAATGTCAACATAACCTACCTCAGCTTCTACTTCACCTCCTTCACAGAAGAGCAGAATTGGGGGTTTTGAATCACCAGGATGGATCACTGTCGCCCCTTTGTGGTTCCTTGAGGCCATAACCATTGCTGGTCAGACTATTCTCTGACCTTGTGTAGGAAGAATTCAACCTTGACCAACCAAGACCTTGTCAGGTATAACAACAAGAAGCTAGACTGAAGCAGACACACATGTATACTTGCCCTAAAATTTTGTTCTTTGCTTTGTATTAAGCAGTTCTCTAAGACCATCAGGCAGGGACAAAAACACAGTTAAGACAACTAAAAAATCAGATGTCAGTTTTCTGCACTTAAGACAAAACCCTGACTGGGGAGAATTCATATGTGCAGAGCACCCAACAAGGATCAGACACAGACAAACCAAATGGCGTAAGACAACTTGTCCTGACACAGATTTCAGAATCAGAGGCATTTTCTTTTTTAATCCAGCAACTTGGGGCTTCCTAATCAACCCACTCACTTCCTAGGAGGTCCACAATCGACAGGGTTCTGGAACTCATCAAAGATTTATGAGAAAACGGAAAATATATAAGAGATACATGGTTCATCACTCATGTCTTTATTCAGGGGAAAAGAGAATATAAATTCAAACCCAGATTTGTCTGCTGCTGTGGCTGTAAGAACCACCCTGCTTACCAAGGAACAAGCTTCCCAGTGACCTTTTGGCCAGGAAAACTGGGTCAGCTTCTCTGATAAAGTATGTCTGCTAAAACATTACTGCTTTCAATAATGACTTTCTTTTATAAGACGTACTATGTGTTTGAGTCTCACTTTCCCTCAGGTGACTAAAACCCTCCAGTTTAGGCACTGAAAATAACTGTTAAAATCTTTGTTTTTATACAGGTTTCCTTTCAGCCGCTACTAAATTATAAATAGCCTGGGGACATAAAACCCAATTAAATTTATACCTATCATCTAAATATCATCTAAAGATTTCTAATCAGCTTAAGATTTCTAATCAGATCCTCTCAATCAAAAATTGAAAAATCAGCTCTTCCCTACACAAAATAAGCCTTGGTTTTATTAAGAGTTGGTTATCCCTATGTCTCTGCTGATGGTATTGTCTCTCTAATGAATTTAAAGCATCATGGAGTCAGGGTGCGATGCTAAATGTTGACAATCTTAAAGGACATGGCTAGAGGCAATTTGGCTATTCTCACTGTTAAATTTTCAGTCCTGCCTAGTTATTAAATTGGTCACTTCACAATTAATCATGAAGACAGACTAAAAAATCAAATCAATAGGCCTTGGACACACAAGGTACATCAAGGTGATAAGAGTCTGCCTTAACTTCCTTCTAAGGACAACATGTATAGCACTACTCACCTAATAGATACCTAATAAACCCTTGATATTGATGATGATGGTGGTCATAGTTGGAAACATAGAAGCACAATGGGCAGAAACAAAATTTTCAGTCAGGGCAACATATTCTGCCTTTTTAAAAACAGAAATGTCATTTTTCTTGTCTCTGAATTTGCTTTCACCCCCAAAGTCAGGATGCCACAGAATTAGCATAACCATCAACACTATTCAGCACTTACTCACTGATAATTTTAGATGTATTTGTAAGTTAAAATAAATTTCCAACATGCTGAGCCATGTGATCTGTCATATTAGCCTTGATGTCAGGTGCCTCAACTTTCTCTGTGAGAAAGTATTTACAGAGCTTTTGCTAAAGAAGTCATGGAGAACTTATGTGGGAGATGATTGTTATTTAAGTTAGTGAATTATAACTATTGTGAACTTTTTACTAAAAACACCTACACTGATTCATTCACATTTCAGATTAAAGTAATTATTTCCAAATTTCATTTTCTCTAATCATATAGGTGTTTGTTGTGGAAACATGGCAAGCTGTCAAGAGTGGAATGTCTTTTTCTAATTCTGACTTAATAGTATAATTTTTCCCTTCAAGATGGGCAGCAAAAATATCCATAGGAGGTATAATTGGCTAGGAAATGAGACAGTTGCCTTTGGCAATTGAGGTGAAATAAGTTGACTGCTGAATTGCTAAGATCCTATCTTTTATTGTTAGCTCTTGTTCCTTGTGCTTACCAGACCTGCTTGGGGGAGTTTAACCAACAGTCCCATAGTATGAGCTCTGTGGTACAATAAACTTGCCCTTAAGCTCAGTTGCCTAACGTACAAACTAAGAAACTTGGAGCTTTACTGCTCTAAGCATCAGTTTCCTCATCTGTAAACTAAGGATAACACCATCTTCTTTACTGAGTTAGCTATAAAGAATTCAATATCGTGTATATATAACATTCCTGGCAGGAAATAGGCACTAAATAAATAGCAGAGATTATTACGATGCCTTGCCATATTCTGGGAAATAACAATTTACCTAATTTGAATTACACAGCAAAAGAACCCCACCCTCTCCCAGAGTATAACATTTATTCCATGTCAAATCATTAAATGTCAATTTTAAGTCCTGAGAAAAATTTTATAGCCAGCTACCAACTCTAGAAAAGGAAGTTGATAATGGAAGTGCTGACAAATTTTTTGATGTTTTCAGGAATGTAATGGGCTTCTTAAGGACCTGGAATTGCAAGGTAAGCTGTTCACTCTTTTCTGCTAAGGAGGCAATTACGCAGGCCTGTTGGAGAAGTTGATAATATGATTAAACAGTCAACATTAAATCAAATGGTGATTGAATCCCCAAGAGGCCCTTTACCCTCACAGCACTTTTGAATTACTGATTTATATCTTCAAACGCCTTTGCATTGGACAGTGAGTGGGAAAAAAGCCATTGTTTTTAACACAGTGTTAAAATGAAAGTGGGTTGATGGATGACTTTCCAAAAAAATATTCTAACTTTAATATTTACTAAATGAAATCAGTTGCTTCTATTTGCATTTAAAACGAATCTTTAAAATAGCTACATTCTAGATTGACTGGTCCAAGACCATCTACTGAATGTTTGCTCATGTTAATTTCCATCAGATTTCTGTTTGATATGCTGCAAAGCAATTCATGCTAACACATGTAGCTAACAAAGATTATACTCTAAATATGCGTAACAATTCAATTTGTAATTTATTTCTAATACACTACATATTAGTACTTTTACAAATACTAAAATATATTAGCTATGTTGTAGAGAAAGATTCTACTTATTAACCCTAGAAAAGAAAATGGTGGTATTTACTAGTTGGTAAATAACATGATTTTTATATTTAACCTCTGAAATGATTTATTTACTATCACTGTGTCTGCATGGAATAAAAACCTACAGTCTTCAATCGTCTGATATACATTAAAACTAAATACTAACCTCTTTGTCAGTGAATTTACATTGACAATTTTTTTTATAAAAGTATTAGACAAAGTACCTTCTTCTCAAAAGCAGATGTGCTCAAACAACCCAAAAATTACATAAGCTTATTATATAGCTGTAATAAACCTCAACTTAGCTACTATCAATTGGAAGTAAACAAAGATCAAATAAAACATGATGGGGGAATACTCCAAGTTTTACATAAATGTTTGAAATTCTGATTAAGATGACACAATTATATTTTTGAAAATAAAATAATCCTAAGTAGAGGACATTTGCTTAATAGGTAACACAAAGTAATGGTTAAAAGCATGGAATACTATATTACTTGATTCAAATTCCTGCTTTTTCCCAACTAGCTTTGTAATGTTTGTTAGTTTACTTAAACTATATGGGTATTGCTTTTTTCATTTATTTACTTCGAGGATTGAAGGAGATAATATTCTTAAAGCTCTTTAAACCATACCTGAAAAAGAATGGTGATACTAAATTTTTAGATGTATGTGTATATGATTTTATCTATTTGAAAGTGAACCCCAGTATGTATGGGGTTCACTTTCCAAAATTTTCAGATAGTGCCTCATATTCTTTTTTTAAAGATTTATTTATTTGAGAAAGAGAGAGAGAGCATGCACAAGGTGTAGAGGGGCAGAGAGAGAGGGAGAAGCAGAATCCTCACTGACATGGAGCTCAATCCCAGGACCCGGAGATCATGACCTGAGCCAAAGGTAGATGCTTAACCGACTAAGTGACCCAGGTGTGCCATTGTCTTATATTCTTAATAGACATTAATAACTCAGGTTCAATTTTTCTGTAGTAGGTATGACCCAGAAAAGTATTTTTTTATCCCAAATCTTAATTTTGGAAAATGAACTCTGAACTGACAGGTATTGGAGTAGTGGCCCTCAAAGGTTGCTTACATAAAAATCAGATGGATTATTTGTTAAAAAAAACAAATGTCTGAACTTCACCACCAGAGATTCTAATCCTAGGTCCTAGGTAAGGCCTGAGAAGTAGCATTTTTTTCACAAGTTCCCAAGTGATGCTTTGGGTACAACACTTTCAGAACCACTGACTAAGAGGACAATTTGGAGAAAGAAGGAACCATAGAAGGAATATAGAATATATATATATATATATATATATATATATATATTTATATATGAAAAAATTACATTAATGCAATTTTTGCTAATATATCACTGGTTAGCTGACATGTAGAGGATATAAATGGTATTACAGAAGAACAGAATGCTCACATAGGAAAGGAACTTATTCCAATGATTTGGATTCTACTTCTTAACAAGTCCTTATTGGTAAATCAATGTGGTCTGGAAACATCTTTAACCATACTCAGTTAGATAAAATGCTCAGTCTTTTTGCAGCAGAAGATAACTAATGGAGAACCATTGGGTAAATGATTGAGGGTCAAGGATATATTACAGTCTTTCATTGACAGGCTAATAATATTACACTTCAAACTTAAGCAGAGGGCAGCCAAGTCTCCCTGCTTCCAGGATGTTTGACCAGAGGAGTGTCATCTAAGTAGTGTTTTAGGAAGATTAATTTTGTGGTGGAACTGAAAGGAACAGAGATTAAATTAGGCTGGGAAAGAGGCTAGGCTCATAGAAATCTTATGAATGGTGGCAGAAATAAAAGGAGAAAGAGAGGCATCTGGAGGAAGTATTTTAATGGGCTTTACATTGTATTCAGTTTCTGATTCTAAACCAATGTGGCTTGGCTTCAAGGGTAGCCTTTCTTTCCCTTGAATCAACCTGGAAGCAAAAATCAGCACTGGTTTTTGTGTCACAAATAAAAATCCACTCTATCAGGCATTTTTTTCTACCAGGATTTCTGGTCTCCAAAATCCCCTTTGGAAACCTCCATCCATTTCTCCCTCCAGCTTCCAAGACCTCTACGCTTCCTTCTTCACTCTCCTTCCCACACCACCCCACATGAAACTGACCGTGGAAGGAGACAGGGTCCAGACAAATGTTAGGTAACTGTTGTTTTTTTTATTAGATGTTTTATCTTATTTGAATCGTAGAGAATAAGGATGCACTTAGTTTGAAACAAGAGAGGAAAGAAAAATTGAAGGTAAGTGAAGAGAAAGAATTGCATTTTGAGAGAACTCTCTCCGGGGTGCATTCTAATTTCCTCTTCTTTGTCATCTTATTTCAAAATGTGAAGGCAAAACTCTGAGCCAGGTGAAAGGCTAAAGTCTAGAATTAGAGATGGAAAAAGACAAAAATCTGGGACATAGAGAGGAGAGAGAATAATGCTGACTGGGGGAAGCTGGTGCTACCTACCCCACCACTTGGCCAGTTTACGGAAGGACAGAGGGAAGTTAAGGAGTAAGCAAGATTGGGGCGCCTGGGTGGCTCAGTAGGTCAAAGCCTCTGCCTCCGGCTCAGGTCATGGTCTCAGAGTCCAGGGATTGAGCCCTGCATCAGGCTCTCTACACAGCGGGGAGCCTGCTTCCCCCCACCCCCCCACCCCACCTACCTCTCTGCCTACTTGTGATCTCTTTCAAATAAATAAGTAAAATATTAAAAAAAAAAAAAAGGTGTAAGCAAGATTACCAATCACCTTGCTTTGTTCAGGGCCCTGTGGCTGTTGTCAAAATGGTAGAAGCGGTTTCATTATATAATACCATTTTACACACATTATTTCTGTTGAGCACAGCAAGTCAAAGGTGAAATGATGCAGCTGCATTGATTCTTTGGTTTACAAAAGCTGAGGTGTATTGAGTAATGTATTACACATTTGGCACTAAGCTGCTTTTGTTGCTGATAAACAATATGAAGCCAAAGTGCAAAGACAAACATTTAAAAGCAGAAAGCTAAGAGGAAGTGACTAGATCACAAAGCCCTACAAAGAGAAGTTAAAGTAACACCAAAGCTAGTGCCATCCACAGATAGTAAGCATTTAATTGGAGAATTCTAGTCTCCCTAAATTGGGGGAATCATCTTATAATGAGCATAGCAGCTAGGCCTATGTACTATGAGATGATGTCTAAGTGACAAAGCTGTCTGTATTGTCTCTCCCTCACTTCTGTGTGAGATATTTTTAGGCGTAAATCTCCATGTCACAGTAATGGCAGCTGATACCTTGGTACTGTTTATTGTCGGAGTCTTTAGTATGTTGATACCAAATCCATTTTAAAGCTTCATAAAAAGCAGCATTTAAAAAAGCACAGCTTAACAAAATGCTTGCAGTGTTTCCGCTATATGGGTACTTTCAAAACAAAAGTAACAAAAATTTGAAAAATATTCTCTTAATTGCCATTAAGAGACTATCCAATTTTGATACTGCTATAGACTTTTTACATTTTGGGTTCTTTCTTTTTTTTTTTTTTTCTTCTGTCTTAATTGTATACTGACATCCGAAATACTTTGCATCCATAGAGAACACAATGATGAAATTAATCACCCACTCAGATAGAATTTTTTAAATGTGATTATTTTTCTGAGTGGTAAAGAAAGATATTTGAATGGAAAGGAGAGTAGTGTTCTATCTAGAGAGGGGACTGCTATGACAAATGTCACAGTTACAGAAATTGTAACAAAAATTTTAGCCATCTTTGGAGGCTCAAGGCAGAGTCGAGGGTATCCGCAAAAATGTCATTGCAGGGTGCCTGGGTGGCTCAGTTGGGTAAGCGGCTGCCTTTGGTTCAGGTTGTGATGCTGGGGTCCTGGGATCAAGCCCCACATTGGGCTCCCTGCTCAGCAAAGACCCTGCTTCTCCCTCTGCCTGATGGTCTGCCTACTTCTCCCCTCTCACTTTCCCTCTCTGTGTGTCAAATAAATAAAATCTTAAAAAAAAAAAAATGTTGTCATTGACCTGAAGGCCCTTGATCTTTCCAGGACAACCTACCATATCCATCTGCAGGATATACCCCACTCCTTGCCTCTGCCTCTAAACCTGCTCACTAGGCAAAGAAGGTAAGAGAGGAAAAAAAAAAGGGTTTCAATCGCATCTAATGGTATGGACTAGAAGGCATATAAACTCTCTTCCAACTCTGAGCCTATATTATTCAAATGTTCTCTTCAGCAAATGTATAGAAATAAAGAGTCAAATTATCTTATGCAGAAATGAGAAGGTAACAAATTATATATTGGTAACCTAGGACAACCAGCGTGCCTGTCCTGCTGTGTCAAGTGAATCAGTGCTGCAGGTAGCAACTCGAAAAAAATATATACTGTAACTTGAATACATCAGAGTTCAATAAGACAGCAGCCATGCATCATGAGATAATCTTCTGAAAGAGCCCAGCACATGCTTAGTCATTTCCTTACATACCATATTATGTATCCTTAAGTTTATCCATAACAAGGTCTCTTTCAAGTGCTTATTGATACTGTTGTCTGATCTGCTTAATTAAGCACACTATTGACAAAACCCAGATCTTCATTTAATCTAGTCTAGTAGAAGTTAGAAACATTCTTTCAATTAATGAAGCTCAGTTAAGGCATGAAAATAGAAATCTTAAGGTAACAAGTCAAGTAGGGCAATTTTGGCATTTATTAAAAAAAAAAAAAGTTGGCATTTATTATATGCTGACTCTATGCTACCCCCTTAGCAAAGATCATGTCTCCAATCCTGTGAATAACCTTTTGAGATGAGTGTTAATTTTTATCCCCATTTTACAGATACGAAAACAGAGGCCAAACTTTTCAAAGCTAGTAAATTGCAAAGCCAAGATTTAGATTCAGACATTTTATTTCAAGAGCCTGCTCTTAATTACTCTGCCATGTTGCTAGCTATTTACATCTGTCTGAGAGGTGATGCATTCACTGTCATCAAATGGAGCGTGAAACAGAATTGAATAGGCAGCCTGGAAAATCAAAAATTACTATCTTATCTTCCCCAAATGATTATAAACTGTTTTCAAGGATTGGTGCCTTTAATACATTTTATTACCTCTCACTACATCTAGAAAAGTATTCCATGCTTTTAGGAACTCAGTAAGCATTGACTAACTCTGGGGAATGGAATGAGCATTCCCGTCCTAGAGGCAGAAAGATCACCCCCAAGATCATAGAATCTACAAAGACCTTGAGACACTTGATTGTGAAACTGATGAATCACAATTTTAGACAAGAGCTCTTGAGAGCAGCTAGGGGGAAGAGATTCCTTACATACAGAGGAAGGTCCATCAGAATAATGTCAGACCTGTCCACAGAAACCTGGCAAGCCAGAAAGGGCTGGCAAGACATATTTGAGCACTAACTGAGAAGAACATACAGCCAAGAATACTTTATCCAGCAAGGCTGACATTTAAAATGGATGGAGAGTTAAAGAGCTTCCAAGACCAGCAAGGTTTAAAACAGTATGTGACCACCAAGCCGGCACTACAAGAAATATTAAGGGGGTTCTATAAAAGAAAAAAGAACCCAAGAGTGTCATAGAACAGAAATTTACAGAAACAATCTATGGAAACAAGGACCTCACAGTCAATAAATGTCAATAAAAACATATCTTTCAATAATCACTCTCAACGTGAATGGCCTAAACGCTCCCATAAAATGGCACAGGGTTGCAGATTGGGTAAAACGACAGGACCCATCCATATGTTGTCTACAAGAGATCCATTTTGAACCTTAGATACATTCAGACTGAAAGTGAAGGGATGGAGAAGAATCTTTCATGCCAATGGGCCTCAAAAGAAAGCTGGGGTAGTGAATCTCATATCAGATAAATTAGACTTTAAACTGAAGACTGTAGTCAGAGATAAAGAAGGACCCTACATCATTTGTAAAGGGTCTATCCACCAAGAAGAAGAAACAATTATAAATATGTATGCCCCCAAGACGGAAGCAGCTAACTACATAAGACAACCATTAATCAAGACAAAGAGTCATATTGATATGAATACATTAATAGTCGGGGATCTTAACACTCCACCCTCAGTAATAGACAGATCATCCAAACGGAAAATTAATAAGGAAACAGGAGCATTGAATGACACAGTACATTAAAAAGATAATCCACTATGACCAGGTGGGATTTATTCATGGGATGCAAGGGTGTTTCAATTTTCCCAAATCAATCAATGTAATAAAATAAATCAATAAAAGAAGAGAGAAGAACCACATGGTCCTCTCAATGGATGCAGAAAAAGCATCCATTCCTGATTAAAATTATTCAAAGTATAGGGGCAGAGGAAACATTCCTCAACTTCATGAAGTCTATCTATGAAAAACCCACAGCGAATATCATCTTCAATGGGGAAAAGCTGATAACCTTCTATATGAGATCAGAAACACGACAAGGATGCCCACTCTCACCAGTGTTGTTCAACATAGTACTAGAAGGTCTAGCTAGAGCAATCAGACAACAATAAGAAATAAAAGGTATTTGATTTACCCGTGAAGAATTCAAATTCTTCCTTTTCACAGATGACATGATACTTTATCTGGAAAACCCAAAAGACTCCACCACAAATTATTAGAACTCATACAGCAATTCAGTAATGTGGCAGGATACAAAATAAATGTACAGAAATCAGTTTCTTTCTTTACACTGACAATGAAAATATAGAAAGGGAAATTAGAGAACTGATTCCATTTATTACAGCACCAAGAACCATAAGATACCTGGGAATAAACCTAACCAAAGAGGTAAAGGATCTGTACTCGAGGAACCACAGAACACTCATGAAAGAAATTGAAGAAGAACAGAAAGATGGAAGAGGATTCCATGCTCATGGGTCAGAAGAATAAACATTGTTAAAATGTCTATATTGCCTAGAACAATCTATAGTTTCAATGCCATCCTGATCAAAATTCCACCGGCATTTTTCAAAGAGCTAGAACAAACAATCCTAAAATTTGTATGGAACCAGAAGAGACCCTGAATTGCTAAGGAAATGTTGAAAAAGAAAAACGAAGCTGGGGCATCACGTTGCCTGATTTCAAGCTTTACTACAAAGCTGTGATCACCAAGACAGCATGGTACTGGCATAAAAACAGGTGCATAGACCAGTGGAACAGAGTAGAGAGCCCAACTCTATGATCAAATAATCTTCGACAAAGCAGGAAAAAATATACAGTGGAAAAAAACCCATCTCTTCAATAAATGGTGCTGGGAAAATTGAACAGCTATGTGTAGAAGAATGAAATTCGACCATTCTCTTATACCATACACAAAGATAAACTCAAAATGGATGAAAGAGTTCAACGTGAGACAGGAATCCATCAGAATCCTAGAGGAGAACATAGGCAGTAACTTCTTCGATGTAGGCCACAGCAACTTCTTTCAAGCTATGTCTCCAAAGGCAAATGGAACAAAAGTGAAAATGAACTTTTGGGACTTCATCAAGATCAAAAGATTCTGCACAGCAAAGGAAACAGTCAACAAAACAAAGAAGCAACCCACAGAATGGGAGAAGATATTCGCAAATGACACTACAGACAAAGGGCTGATATCTAAGATCTATAAAGAACTCCTCAAACTCAACACACGCAAGACAGATAATCACATCCAAAAATTGGCAGAAGACATGAACAGAATTGTTCTCCAAAGAAGACATACAAATGCTAACAGACACATGAAAAATGGCACATCATCATTAGCCATCAGGAGATTCAAATCAAAACCACAATGAGATTTTACCTTACACCAGTTAGAATGGCCAAAATTAACAAGACAGTAAACAACGTGTATTGGAGAGGATATGGAGAAAGGGGAACCCTCTTACACTGTTGGTGGGGATGCAAGTTGGTGCAGCCACTTTGGAAAACATTGTTAAGATTCCTTAAGAAATTAAAAATAGAGCTACCCTATGACCCTGCAATTGCACCACTGGCTATTTACACCAAAGATACAGATCTGTGGAAAGAAGGGCCACCTGTATGCCAATGTTAATAGCAGCAATGGCCACAGTTGCCAAACTGTGGAAAAAAACAAGATGCCCTTCAATGGACAAATGGATAAAAAAGATATGGTCCATATACAATGGAGTATTATGCTCCATCAGAAAGGATGAATACCCAATTTTTGTATCAACATGGATGGGACTGGAAGAGATTATGCTGAGTAAAATAAGTCAAGCAAAGAGAGTCAATTATCACATGGTTTCACTTTCTTGTGGAGCATAGGGATAACATGGAGGATATTGATAGATGGAGAGGAGAAGTGAGATGGGGAAAATTGGAGGGGGAGACAAACCATGAGAGACTATGGACTCTGAGAAAAAAACTGAGGGCTTCAGAGTGGAGGGGGATGGGGTGTTGGGTGAGCCTGGTGGTGGGTATTATGGAAGGCATATATTGTATGGAGCACTGGGTATGGTGCATAAACACTGAATTCTGGAACACTGAAAAGAAATAAAACAAAATGGAAAAAAATAAAACCCCCTATGTTGAAGAATATAGGGTTTTCAAAGAGTTTAGCAGCATCCTCTCCTGGGTGACTATTTTCTATATTTATATTCCCCAATGGACATAGAGTGGAGAGGAGATTCAAGGAGAGATAAAAAATAAAATCTAAAGAACATTTTTAAACTTTAACAGTTGACACCCTTCCTATCCTATCGTGAGAATCTGATATCCTCATCTCCAGTTCTACTACAATAGTGATAAATTTCCCAAGAGTAATAAAGTGTTTAAAAGTACCCACTTTCCCTGCTTTCTCCCACTAAATGTTTTTTCCTTGGAAGTGAGGTGATAAGGCACAGGGGTTCCTCCCACTTTAACTGACCAAGTGTGAACAGGGTAACATTCAGGGGAAAAGGGGCTAAGAACAATCTGTGTAGGCATGTTTGTAGTCTAGACTTAAGCTAAGGGCAACATGAAGTTCATGGACTGGTCAGCCTAGAATGCCAAGAAAATATGTCACGTGGGTATTCAGAATTACAGATCAAAACAAAGCAGTATTCCGGGAGCACACTTGCAATCTACTTTCCTTGGGAACTAGAGAAAATACCTATCTATTCAGAGGCTATGACCTTTTCATTTAAAAATATGACTGAGGCTTACAATGCCTTGAACATTTTAAGCCTTTATCAAGTTGATGGACGAGTATTACTAAATTTTTCTCATTGGATTCTCATGATAATCCCTTAAAATATTAAAAAAAAATGTTTTGCCATTTCAGGAGAAAATGACCCTCTCTAGGAAATTTGGAAAACATTAGTTTGCAAACCAAAGATATATTAAGCAGAGATGTGTGGAACGAATAATAAAAGTTATGTGAGTAGCTGCGCGGACTGACCTACATGAATGTGGTTGCCGTGAGGGGAGAGTGGGAATATAGGAGGGAGTCTGATGAACTAAGCAAGCTGTACAATCACTAAATAGAGGGCCAGTCACCAGGGGTTATTCCAGTGTACCAATTAACACAATCAATGCAAGATGCAAATCAAATGTGAAAATCTTATGCTAGTATTGAATTAATTAGCCTATAGATGAAAAGATAATTTCATCTATATGATCAAGACTATTGGGGCTTAGTTTGTTTCTGATTCAGACACAGGTACTAACTGCAGGTCTGGATACTATTAGGAAGGTTAAGGTCTCTGTGATCTCCAGGCCTGCAAAATCACCTTATGAAAGTTATTCAGCAAATACTTAATTACAACTTGACATTGTTCATAAGACCATGATAAAATCAATACATTTTCTTCATAGAAAGCAGGCTCTCATTGGAGGCTGAATTCCATTTTTTCTCTCATTTTTTATTTAAAAAGTGAACAGATTTTCTATTTGAATGTTGAATACAAAATGCCTAAAAATTTACTACATCTCCAGGGCTAACTTTTAGAAGTTCTTTATATTTAATATGACTTTGATGAACAATTTTTAGTCAGTAGAACTTAATAACCAAAACAACTGAATATTATCAAAAGTGCCCATGATTTTTACAAGCAAATAAAAGCCAAAAGGAAAGAAATAGACTTTAATATAATTATACCTGCATGTGGAACCAACAGTATAATTAAGTATTTCAATTGTTACAGAAGTGATTTCAATTACATACCCTCAATCATTGTGTATTTGCATTAAAATGCAAATATATAATGACTCGTATTTTAAAATACATAATGCTTCTTTCTTACTTTATTAAGAATAAATGTCTTGTCGTGCAAATAACATAAAACAAAAAAGTTTTGCAGATTTTTTTGCTTAATGTTAGGTCTTAATGCAAGAAAATGAAATATGTGCATTGACCAACAGCACAGTCTTTGAAGCATACAATTTCTGGATGAAATATGGTTTATTCTGAAACAGATTGATATAAAAATGCATGCCTACTATAAAAGAACAAAAACAAACTGTTTTCTAAAACATTAACTTTCTTATATTCACACATTTGGATATTGGTGAAAATAAACATAACAAGCTGCCCCAAACCTGCACAGTCCTTTTGTATTCAGAGTGACAGATGTAAGACTGGAGAGCAAATAACCCCCTTTAGAAGACATATTTATAAAGCCAGTGTTGCCAAGATTTGTATGAACTCTCTCATTGCTCAGACCTAGATTAAAATAAAATGTAAAAACAAAATAAGTAGCTGCTCTTAATTTTTTAATATATGCTATCTTGTCACATGGCTATCTGTTTCTGTCAATGTGTTAGCTTAATTGAGTCAATTCTTTTGAGCCTCAACATAAAAACGTACAATTTGGTTAAAATCTGTAAAACAACTTATTTGCATTTCCATGGTGTCCCTATAAAGCATCACAGTAATTGTGCTCTAAGAAAAAAGTCATGTAAAGTTTGATTTTTAGTACATGCAATCTACTTTCCCAATTAATTGTGCATTTACTACATCACCAATATTTGATGCTCAGAATTAAATTATAATATGACTCATTTCCCCATGAACTTTGTGGTTCATCATCTTCTCCTTCCCACACCACTTCCCACAAACGCATAGTAAGCAACCCTAGGGACTCATGATCTCAGTGTTCTCAAAATTAATGTATCTTTTACTCCTTCATGTTTCTTCTTCTTTTTTTTTTTCTTTAAGATTTACTTATTTATAAGATGGAGAACACCTGTGAGTTTATACTTAAATGACTTATGTTGTAAGATAAAAATGAGGACTGAGGCCTGGCAGATGGAAACTCAGGCAAAGAAATCAGTTTATTCTAATGATGGAGTGTTTTGGTCATGGGTAAGGTGAGTGCTAGCACTTCAATGACATGCCTTCAAGTTGGTGGCAAACATGGCCTCTAACCATGAGATGTGAGATGAATAAATAATATCTTGGATCTCACCTAACTATGGGCCTCAGTTATGGCCTCTGTGTGTTTATCTGAAGTATGTATTTCGATGTGTGGGTACATATCACACCCACAGTTTCCTTCATGTTAGCCAATGACATACCTTATTAAAAACAAATTAAAGGTGAGGAGGATAAAATAGAAGATCTGTAGCATTCTCCTACCTCAAGGATTTTTCTGATAGCTGCTCATATTAGAATGCTTATCAATAGTGTTTCAGTCAGGGGTGCCTGGGTCGCTCAGTGGGTTAAAGCCTCTGCCTTGGCTCAGGTCATGGTCCCAGGATCTTGGGATACAGCCCCGCATTTGGCTCTCTGCTTAATAGGGAGCCTGCTTCCTCCTCTCTCTCTCTGCCTGCCTCTCTGCCTACTTGTGATCTGTCCGTCAAATAAATAAATTTAAAAAAACAAAAACAGTGTTTCAGCCTGAAACGCAATATAACTTAAGATGATTTAAAAGAATTAGGATTTAGATATAGCTATAGATTTAGATGCATAAGATCATCCTATACAAATGGTCCATTTAAGAGTAGTCTAGGAAGTTTCCATTTCATGCTGAATTCCTTTCCATGTCCTATGTCTCTGTATAATGATTTCATATTTTTAGACAAACATAAAGCACAGTGATAAAAGAGAACTGTTTTTCATATTCTCAACCTGGTCTTGTTTGTAAGACCAAAAGAAGTACAAACCAATAAAAAGAAAACTCAGAAAACATTCAGTGCATAAGCTCTGCCAGTGAAAATGCTACCTTCAGAATCTTGGGTCCTTTCTGCATACATGTCTTCTCCATTTAAAACTTCTGCAAAAGAGGAAAATTCTGCACAACTACAGAGAGATTATGAATATAGCTCAATGGCCCTACCCCATTGAATACAGAAGGGTCTTCTCCTCATAAAGGTGAGCCCCTCATGTATTACCATATTTGTGGTTTGGATCTTCAAACCCCTAATGTCTTGGGCAGATAAAGGGAGGGTCTGGGAATGTGGTCTGGGGATGATTGTGCACAAATTCCTGTGTAAGAACTATGTTTGAAATATTAACTTTCATCCTTACATGGTATTTTCTCTTTTCTTCCTTCACATTTAAAAGAAACAACTGATCAGAAGTCAGGTTCCTCTAAAAGGGGGGTATGCAAGAGGTTGAAAACCAGAAAATGCACACTATGAATGTAGGTTTTATATGTCAAAAGCGCAAATCTGTTTGTAGTTTTGGGACATTGCACAGAAGTACTAGAGAGGGCTTCTAGTTCCTGAGAAGCCATGCAGAGAGGAACAGGGAACACTTTGAAAGAAAACTGTGATTTTGGAGGCAACAGATCATAATGACCTTAGCCAATTCTTAAATAGACAGGTGATTCAAGAGTACCACCCTCCCAGCAAAGACTTGGCACTATGTAAGCACCAGAAATTAGCCATAGCCTTTTGGAAAAAAGGAAACTCTAACAAAATGAAATATAACTCATCCTTGTTTTAAGGATTTAAAATAGTAACTAAATTGCAAAGTCATATTATTTACACATTTTATGGACTGAGAGTCCTACCTGCTCACTAAACTATACTGGACAATTAATCCAATGTACATAAGTGGAACCCCTTTTCTTTTTTTTTTTTTTTAAGATTTTATTTATTTGTCAGAGAGAGGGAGAGAGAGCAAGCACAGGCAGACAGAATGGCAGGCAAAGGCAGAGGGAGAAGCAGGCTCCCTGCCGAGCAAGGAGCCCAATGTGGGACTCGATCCCAGGACGCTGGGACAATGACCTGAGCCGAAGGCAGCTGCTTAACCAACTGAGGCACCCAGGCGTCCCTGGAACCCCTTTTCTTAAGGGGTAACTACAGATAGTGAATCTAATATCTAATATGTTTTCTTGAATCTAATATCTAATATCTTTGCTTTCAGATAGAGTTATATGTAGAACAGAAAAGTAATTACTTAAATTAACATCAACCTCTATACTCACTTTCCCATACTTCCTGAAATATGATATTTAAATCTTACTAATCTCGATTATATATATTACATGTAATATATATATTACACAGCTATATATAATTTATAGCTTCAAAAGCCAGGGAATGAGGTATGGTCTGGTACACTGGGTCAGAAGGCATTAGTTTGGACTATGTATAAATTAGATACATGGAAAATTCCAAAGTGCAAACAAGATAATAAAGTTGGAGAAGACAAATATTTTGGTTCTAAAATGCTCCCTCAAAATAAACTTCACCATGCTACTATAGTAAAATTAGGAGGAGGAAGGGGAAAACAGGTAATTTTCACTACTGTGGGGATTTACCATGTGCTGTGCACTGTACTAAGTACTCACAAGCATTTTTTAATTTAAACTTTGTAATCATTTTATCTCCAGAGCCCATGCTTCTCATTACTCTTCCACATCGCTGTCCTTAACTACAATCAAGCTCTAAAACGAGCTTTCCAAAGAGCAGTAACCGCTATGTGCCTCAGATGTAATATGGTATTCACTTTTAAGGAGCACAGGTTAATACTGCCAGAAACACAGATATTGTTTTAAATCCAGCTTCTCTGCATTTCCTTTGACAATGAAACATGGATATAAAAGGAACAACACTCTATTAGATTTTTTTTTAACTTTAATGATTAACAAATTATCCAGGGGATGAAATCTGCCATTCACATACATCCACATTAAAAACAAAAAAAACAAAAACAAAAACAAAAAACAAAAAACAAAAAAACTACTTCCTGCATGTTACCTGGCATATTGGTGAGAACTTCTAAAACCTGGCTATGTTAAGAATAGAGAGTTGTGGGTATTATACTCCAGACATGGCTGAAGCATATCTGGAAAGGGATATCTCATCTCCATTGTTATTTTTATGTGAAGAGTAGTTCTTCAGATTTATCAGAGTGAAAATTCCATCTGCTCCTTGCTGTATACTCAGACTCAGAGCAGAAGCCACAGACCTTTAAAAATGCTTATTTGTTACAAGAAAATACAATACTTTTTCAGAATCCTCAAATATTGAACTAGAAAAGATTACAGAAAACTCTATACCAACAAGAGCTAGCAGAGATTACAAACGTTATACAGAGGGGAAAATAAAAACATCCTGAGTATCCCTATTGACGAAACTGCCTCATTATTTAGTTTTGAAACACGACTTAGATTTTTTTTCCCCTCTATTGTTTCTGATATAATTTCAAAGTCAGTCAGATAACTAGAGAGTGGGAGGGCAGAAAGCATGTACTGTTTGTGACAGGGGCACAAGGAAATGAGGAGGCAGGGGAAAGGCAAGAGCAAATTTAACTTTAGAATTTTTTTAGAAAAAAAAATGACAATATATTAAATGAGAGGCAGTTAAACACACCTCCAACATCTCAGAGTTCTAAGCAGCTGATATGGCATTTTAAGATGTTAAATATGCATCGTGGGCGGTTTCTTCAGAAAGTCATTTTAACCATACCACTGTCTGTAAAAATGAATGGTTAAGTAGTCCCGCGGTTTTTAGAGAACACTTTGGTCACGACAAATTCTCCAAAACATGTTTGCTTATTTGTATTCTAAATATGTAATAAAATACACATATAGGCCAGCAGACACAGGCGTTGCTTGGTAATCTTTTTTTTAAAGATTTTATTTATTTATCTGACAGAGAGATAGATCACAAATAGGCAGAGTAGCAGGCAGAGAGAAGGAGAAACAGGCTCCTTACTGAGCAGAGAGCCTGATGCGGGGCTTGATCCCAGGACCCTGGGACCATGACCTGAGCTGTCGGCAGAAGCTTAACCCTCTGAGCCACCCAGGTGCCTGGTAAATATTTTTTTTTGACTGGCTTTCCTTTTTATATGTTCATGATACTTGATGTCGTTGCTGAGATATTTATTAAAAAGTATGGGCATTATTATATTTTACCTGTATTTGGATCTCCTAACTACCATTACCTATTATTTTTCTAGTAAGTCTTTTTACCTATGCCTATGAGGCTTATGAACTTGAAAAACCTTCCAGGAGAAAAAGTTACTTTTATGTGCCCTTGCTTGTTTTTGTTTTGTTTGTTTTTTTTTCCCCAAGAAGGTTTTTTACTAGCCCCAAAGGTGTGCATTGTTGGAATAATTTAGTACTATCCTAGGGCTAGTCAATTGTAAACAAGTCTGCAGTATGGAAAAATTGCCTAAAAATTGCAACTCAACATCTTAGACTATGAAAAGGCACTGGCTAAGGATGTGTTTTATAATAAGGTTACTTGATTCATTTTTTTAAATCAACATGTCCCATTAGACTTTCTGTGGGTTAAAAAGAATGTTAAATTCTGAACTAACGTCATTTAAATAAAAGCAAGGATTAAAAAAAAAAATACTTTCTCTGATTTTATAAAGGTAATTCTAGTCCTTGAAGAAATCCTAAATCAACAATCCACCAAAATTTACAGAAATTGCTTTGTATTTGAGTCTGCTGCCATTTCCCACAATTGAAGTGACCACTAAAAAGTAAAATTCAAATGATTTATCTAAGAGTTAGCAAACTTTTTTCTGTAAAAGACCAGACAGTAAATATTTTGGCTTTGTGGGCCAACTGTCACCACTACTGAACTCTGTCATTACTGTAGCTCACAAGCACCCATAGACAATAAATAAACCAATGCACTTGGCTGTGATGCAATAAAACTTTATTTACAAAAACATGCAGTCACTGCTTTGGCCTATGAACCATAATTTGCCACAGTTTTAAAATGCACTGATTTAAATGTAATCATTCCTTTAAAATTAAAAAAAAAAAAAGAATCTTGAATGACTTTTTCTAAAAGCAACTGTTTTATTTCAGATATTTTTAGAATATCATTATTCTTTTATCCCATTGTCAACAAATCCAATTTTTTGACCGAATTGATGACTTATTGTACTCTCATAAAATTGTTGTAAAATTGGGAAAGTTTATTTCATACATGCTTTTCATGCTTTTTTTTTTTTTTTCTTAAACTGTTTCAGATTTCTAAATTACTTACTGCTACCTGACAGAACAGGTCAGTTTTCTTTTACCTTCCAGTGATTTCCCTGGTCAATAACAAGGTCAATACAAAGCTCTGAGGGATTGAACCTACTGTTAGTCTTTAAAACCTTCCTGAAAAGAGTCCTTACCCATGCAAATTATTAAAATATTGATGCAAACAGCCTCTCCAGCACTTACTACATGGTGAAGGTATAATACTAGGGTTGAGATGGTCCGAGGTTGTGGGTTATTGTTTAGCTCTTTATCATGATACTAAGGTTAGTTACAAAATAACCTATGAATAACAAGTTTTGAAAAAGAAAGTTTGGAAAAAGAAAGCTTCATCTTTTACATACTGTTCTAAGGTGTGTCTTCATTCTTATTCACAACAGGGCACTGATGGCAATCTATAGTCTTTATTGGTTCTGCCTAGTTCTCTTCACTTTTTTTTAAAAGAGTTTTATTTATTTATTTGACAGAGAGAGAGAGAGAGATCACAGGTAGGCAGAGAGAGGGGGAATCAGGTTCCCTGCCAAGCAGAGAGCCAGATGTGGGTCTCGATTCCAGGACACTGAGATCATGACCCAAGCCGAAGGAGGTACAGTGTCCTTTATACACATGTACAGCTTCATAAAGACTCTGCTTAGGACCTTTTACTAGAGTTAGTTGGTTAAGTGCTTTGGCTTACTTGGGGGACACTGAATCGCTGCAGCTTGATCCTGTCCTCATACAGACTGTGAAAATGTTTTCTTTATTATCTTGTTATTGTTTAAAGTGTTCTTTGCCCACTTGCATTGGCAGAGACCCAGTGCCTCCTTTCACTAACAGTGGCAAAATACATCTATTAAAACTTTACCAGTGAAAGAAAGGAAGGTCTACCATTTAGCTTGAACTAAGAAAGGCCCACTTTTCACCGCTGATTTAGACTCTCGCTTTTGCTACGTCTCATTTACCCAACACGTTGCTGGCAAACAAAGAAATATTGGAGAACGCTTTATGTGTCTCATTTATGGTACAATGCATTCTGTAGCCAACCTGAACCTACATCCCAGAATGTTAAATCTACCTGGCATCAAGCAGTTCATGCCTTGATGATTAATCACAAGCCTAATAGAAAAGATAAACAACCCATTGCAATTGCAGAACAGTAAGCATACATTTCCTTAATCATGGAGAAATTACTAAATCCTATTCACCACAGGTGTGTAGGTTTATGTTACTAGCATCTGCTGTGAATCACATGAAGTTATTATTTTCATTCCACAGCACCAATGGTGTTTATGGAAATAACTGTACACTATACAATTTTGATTGCACAGAGAGAAAAATAGTTATTTGGAATGCAATTTGGACTGCAATATTTCTTTTTCGTTGCCTCTCATTTGGCAGCTTATCCTACTCAGATATTATCATCAATATGCCATACATAAACTTACATTCATCACTGGTACTTAGGCTTATTAACTAAACAGCAATTATATTGTCGTAGGAGGATTATGGGAATGGGAATGAATACAACTGTGTGTCACAATGTTTCCTTCTTTACAGCACAATGTGTTTTTTGTTGTTAACAACAAGCCGTAATGTAAACAATCTGTCTGAAAATATAAGAAGTGTCACTGAAGGCAAAAGCAGCATTTTTGTGAATATGCCCATTTATAGACATTCTTTTATAAAATTTAGCAACCCATAATGTTCTAACATAAACTTACACTGAACACAAACTGCAAAGAAGATTCAATTATAGTATTCAATTTTACAAATTAATCAAGATCTTATTTTTTCTGCAAAAAAAAAAAAAGGTGATTTTTTTAGAGTTATCAGTTCCTACTAAAATAGTATGGAACTGGTTGCTTGCTGCACCGATATCTTGGTAGCACTTCACCTCCTTATGAAGGGATCCTTCTATTGGGACCAGCCTTCCTGATTTGAGATCAGCAGAAAGCAGATGAGCACTTCTGCCTCATACCACTACAGCAAATTTGTGAACCATATGGTAGGTCCTTGATATTCTCTTAACAACAGTTTCTGTGACAGGTATAAGTTCATTTTTACCTTACGTCATATTTCTGAAGAGTTCAGGAGAAATACCTACCTGCCTGCCGCTCAAATGATTAATGTAGTAAGCTGGCTTTCAGATTCCAGGAATGACATTTCCCACAGCCTGCAGCATTACCGTGGATTCCTTAAAGTGCAATAATTAAGGCTCAAGGATGTTAGTGGCATTAAAGGTGGTCAAAGGTTGTCAGATTTTTTTTTTGTTTTTAAGGGCAGAATTCAAAAGGAGATTTCAAGAGCTATTTTAAGGAAGGTACACTAGTACTTTGGTGGAAAAATATACTTCTCTAGCCTGAGATAAATCTTCTACCAAATGCTTATAAACAAGTCGACCTAGGATGAGAACCACTTTTACTGGAAAGGGAAAAAGAAACAAAAACAACATCATCATCAGATGCTATTATACCTGTAAATAGCAAGTTGTATTATTTGAAATAATGAGAGCTATATTAAATATTCTCACCCAAATTAACCAGGTTTATTGACCTATGTGCAATTGTGCTCTAATTTGCATATATTAACAGAGCTTTTGTAGTCACTATATAATGGTTTCATAAAACAATATGTGATTAAAGGTGGGACTAGAAATTAGAACTAGCTAATAAGAAACCCCAGGCTTTCTATTCAAGCTTCAGGCAATGACCTCACTGAGTTTGCATGAGCTGTTCCCTTTTGTGTGCTCACTCTTGCTAGGTATAAATTAGAATTGCCACTTTTGTTCTGCAGTTCCTCAGAGGGGATGAAAATATAGGTTCAGATTTTTAATAAATCCTAGAAGTCTTCAAAGGAAGAAAATAGCTCTATATAAAATAATAATGAATCTATAATTTCTTTTTATATTTAAAAATTATAATTGCAAACTTGCATTTTATTTTAAAAACTTGTCACTGCTGTGTGGCCCAGATGTTGGGTTGACATTCCCACTCTTAGCAAGAAGTGATTCATTCTCTACATGTGTTATTACAATTCTCAGTATATTTACTCTTTTAAGACTGCAAAATCCCGCTGACTTTTCACACATTTTGAATAGAGAAAAGCATATACATGAAAAATAAAATTATCACTTCTTAAAAAAGAAATTTAGAATATTGATTCAGAGTACATGTTCCCTAGCATGGCTTTTTTTCTGATTTTAGGCTGATTTTTCTTTTACTTCTCAATTAATACTGTTTATTTAATTTACATTTAAATAATGTATTCGAAAGAAGACTTTTTTAAAACAATCTAGATTGCTTAGATTATTTAGCCTTGTACGGTTTTCTCCTAATAAGTTTTATGCAGAAATTTCTACTTATAAATACTGAAACAAATTATATATATATATATATATATATATATATATATATATATTCTGAATACATATATTCACAACATAATTAATGATAATGGGCAAGGTAAAGTGACTTTCTTCCAACTTCTACATTAGAAAACAAAATTAATGACTCCATACATGCACAAGTTGCTACAGTAGTTCCCTCTTGCCTTATCCATGTTTTCATGTTCCATAATTTTGGTCCTGAAGAAGATGATCCTTTCTCTGACATCACTATAAGGGCAATAGTAGCCTACTGTAAACAGCACTATGGGTATACAACATCAAAACAAGAGCTTGAAAAACATCTGGAGCATACAGGAAGGAGATTCTCCTAATCTCGGAGTCATTGCTAGAGAAATAGAGATCTCTGGGAGACTTCAATAACAAAAAGAGCTGGCAGGTGCCATTTCTCTCCCATCCCCAAGCCTAGATACATGGACACCTGAAGGAACTGGCACAGCACAAACATTCTTCTTTCAGCTTACTAAAAGCACACCAGGGCAAATACTCTTTTATGGGTCTGCCCCCTCTAACCAGGCAGGCCAAGACAAGAATTTTCCCAGGTTACTGCAGTTCCCATCCTGCAACAGACTGACACAGACATTGCTGGTAATGTGTCCCTGCCCCCAACCCCATTCTTCTTCAGACCACCTCCACAGGAGTCCCTTTAAAGTTGCACTACAAGCATGACAGTGTGTGAGCAGCTCCAAGAAGGGCCAACACCACTACAAAGTGACTCCTGCCCAGGGATGGGGGTAATGACACACACTAGTTCTACTGTGACCCCTACATTGGTCTGATTGCAGACCCCACCTACCAGTGAAAGTTTCTAAGAGGACCATACAGGAGAGGTCCTTGCATTT
This sequence comes from Mustela putorius furo, assembly GCF_011764305.1. NCBI lineage: Eukaryota > Metazoa > Chordata > Mammalia > Carnivora > Mustelidae > Mustela > Mustela putorius. The sequence goes on from NW_025421305.1 coordinate 6,442,161, forward strand.
GGGTGCAAAAGTAGCTCTGGAAAACACCTGTTCTGACTCAACTAAAGGCCATGAGAGCCACTGTAGAAGGCTAGACTAATGTGGCCCTGCCATAACAGCAGGGCTCATACAACACACATAGGAGACACACCTGGAAAGCCAGATCCTGGTAAATAGGGGACACTGCACTGCAGGGCACTACAGAGGTTCTTCTTCATAAGACTACTACTTATAAGAATAGGAGATGCTGCTGACATTACTAGCACATAGAAATGGGCACAGAGAGTTAGACAAATGAGGAGACAGAGGAATGTGTCCAAAATGAAAAAAAAAAAAACAGGAGATAATCATAGCAAGACACTGAAATGAAAACAGAAATAAGTAATGTGCCTGATAGAGAATTTAAGGTAATGGTCATAAAGATACTCAGCGTACTTGAGTATAGACTGGGAGACTTCGTGAGACTCTCAATACAGAAACAGAAAACAAAACCAAAAAAAAAAGAATAATAAATGAAGAACTCAAGGACTGAAATTAAAAATACACTAGATGGAATAAACAGCAGACTAGTGAAAACAAAGAATGGGTCAGTAAGCTCGAGAAAAGAGTAATAAAAAAAATCACACTGAATAAAAGAGAGGAAAAAAAGAACAACAACAACAACAAAACAAAACAAAACAAACTGAGACCAGACCTAGGGAACACAGCAATACCATCAAGTGTAATAACAATCATATTATTTTAATCAGAAGACGAAGAGAGAGAAAAGAAGGCAGAAATTTTATTGAAGAAATATTAGCTGAAAACTTCCCAAATCTGGGGAAGGAAATAAAAATTCAGATCTAGAAGGCACAGAGAGCCCCCAACAAAATCAACTCAAGGATGTTCACACCAAGACACATGATATTAAAATGGCAAAATGTAGTGATAAAGAAAGAATTTTCAAAGCAGCAAGAGAAAACAGCTGCATACAAGGGAAACCCATATACCTATCAGCTGATTTTTCAGCAGAAACACTTCAGACCAGAAGAGAATGGCAGGATATATGGGAAATGTTAAGAGAAAAAAAAAAGAAAAACAACCAAGAATACTCTATCCAGCAAGGCTATCATTCAGAATAGAATGAGAGATAAAGAGCTTCCCAGGCAAACAAAAGTTAAAGGAATGCATCACCACTAAATGGGCCTTACAAGAAATGCTAAAGGGGACTCTGTAAGCAGGAATAAGAAAAGCAGGAAGCACAAAGGCAGTAAAGTTAAATTTATGTATGAAAACCAGTCAAGGCATTTCCAAAATAAAAGGATGCAAAGTATGACACCATATTCCTAAAATGTGTGTGTGGTGGGGGAAGGAGTATAAATTTAGTGCTTTTAGAATGAATATAAACTTAAGCTACCATCAATTTAATATAGACTTCTATATGCATAAGAAGTTATATACAAATCTATGAAATCAAAACTGGTAATATGCATGCAAAAAATAAAGAGAATGGAATCTGAGTATATCACTAAAGAAAGCCAGAAAATCATGAGAGAATAGAGCAAGAGAAGAAAGGAACAGAGAAGAACTACAAAAACAACCATAAAAGAAGTAATAAAATGGCAATAAATATATTACCTACTAATAATAACTTTGACTTTAAATGGACTAAATGATCTAATCAAAAGTCACAGAGTGGATAAAAAAGCAAGACCCATCTATGTGCCATCCACAAAAGACTCATTTCATACCTAAAGACACAGGCAGATTGAAAGTGAAGGGATGGAAAAACATCTATCATGCATATGAAAGTGAAAAGAAAGATTGGGTACAAGTATTTATATCAGATGGAAGAGTGTTTGAAACAGGTAAGAAGAGACAAAGAACACTAGATAATTATAATGGGAGCAACTCAATCAGAAGATAAGATAATTGTAAATATTTATACACCCAACCATGGAACACCCAAATATATAAACCAACTAATAACAAATATGAAGTAATTGATAGGAATGCAATAATAGTAGGGGATTTTAACACTCTACTTACATCAATGGATAAATCATCTAAATAGAAAATCAATAAGGATTTTTTTTTTTTTACTCTGAGTGACACACTGAACCAGATGGATATAACAGATATTTTCAGAACACTCCATGCTAAAACAGAGGAATACACATTCTCTTGAAGTGCATATGGAATATTCTTCAGAAGAGATTACATGTTAGATCACAATACAAGTCTCAAAAATTAAAAAAAAAAAAACCACTGAAGTCATATCATACACCTTTTCCAACCAAAACACTATGAAACTAGAAATCAACCACAATAAAAAATCTGTAAATAACACAAATATATGGAGGTTAAAATTACATGCTACAAAACAATGAATGGGTCAAACAAGAAATGAAAAAGGAAATTAAAAAATACATGGAGACAAATGAGAATGAATACAAAATAATCCAAAATCGTTGGTATGTAGCAAAATCAGCTCTAAAAGGGAAGATTATAGCAAAACACATCTACCTCAAAAACTAAGAAAGATCTCAAATGAACAATGTAAGTTTATACATAAGGAACTAGGAAAGAAGAACAAACAAAAACCAAGCCAGCAAAAGCAGGAAATAATAAATGTTAGAGCAGTAATAGATGAAATAGAAACTAAAACAGAACAGAACAGATCAATGAAATCAGGAGCTGGTCCTTTAAAAAGATAAACAAAATTGATAAACTTTCAGCCAGACTCATTAAAAAAAGAAGACTCAAATAAACAAAGTAAGAAATGAAAGAGGAGAAAAAACAACCAACATTAGAGAATTACAGGAGACGATAAGGAAAATTATAGCCAAAAAATAGGACAACTTAGAAGAAATAGAAAAACTCCAGAAACATATAACCTCCCAAATCTGAAACTGGAAGAAATAGAAAATTTGAACAGACCAATCATCAGCAATGAAATTGCAACCGCAATCAAAAAACTCCCAACAAACAAAAGTCCAGGACCAGATGGCTTGACAGATGAATCCTATCAAACACTTAGAGTTATTACCTATCCTTCTCAAAATATTTTAAAAGAGAAGGAAAACTTCCAAATTCATTTCATGAGGGTAGTATTACCTTGATATCAAAACGAGATAAAGACAACTACAGGCCAGTATCTCTGATGAACAAACATGCAAAAATCCTCAATATAGTATCAGCAAACTGAATCCAATAATACATTAAAAAACAGTCATTTGGGAGCACCTGAGTGGCTCAGTGGGTTAAGCCTCTTCCTTCAGCTCAGGTCATGATCCCAGGGTCCTGGGATCGAGCCCCACATCAGGATCTCTGCTCAGCTGGAAGCCTGCTTCCCTCTCTCTCTCTGCCTGCCTCTCTGGCAAATAAATAAATAAAATTTATTTTGCCAAATAAATAAATAAAATCTTTAATACAAAAAACAGTAATTCAACACTATTGAGTATTATTTATTCCTGGAATGGAAGGGTGGTTCAATCATCACAAATCAATTAGTGATATTCAACACATCAACCAGAGAAAAAATTAAAAACATCATTTCAATAGATGCAGAAAAAGCATTTCAAAGTACAACATCCATTCATGATTAAAATCCTCAATAAAGTATGTTTAGAGGGAACATATCTCAACATATTAAAGGCAATATATGAAAAACCCACAGCTTACATTATACTCCATGGTGAAAAACTGAAGATTTTTCCGTAACATTAAGAACAATACAATGATGGCCTCTCTCACCACTTTATTCAACATAGTTATTGAAGTTCTAGTCACAGACAAGAAAAATAATTAAAAGTCATCCAAGAGGGTAAGAAGAAATAAAACTTTTATTATTTGTAGATCCACATGAGACAATACATAGAAAACCTAAACACTCCAGCAAAAAACAATTAGAACTTTTTTTTAAATTTTTTATTTTTTATAAACATATATTTTTATCCCCAGGGGTACAGGTCTGTGAATCACCAGGTTTACACACTTCACAGCACTCACCAAAGCACATACCCTCCCCAATGTCCATAATCCCACCCCCTTCTCCCAAACCCCCTCCCCCCAGCAACCCTCAGTTTCTTTTGTGAGATTAAGAGTCCCTTATGGTTTCTCTCCCTCCCAATCCCATCTTGTTTCATTTATTCTTCTCCTACCCACTTAAGCTCCCATGTTGCATCACCACTTCCTCATATCAGGGAGATCATATGATAGTTGTCTTTCTCTGCTTGACTTATTTCGCTAAGCAAAATACGCTCTAGTTCCATCCATGTTGTCGCAAATGGCAAGATTTCTTTGATGGCTGCATAGTATTCCATTGTGTATATATACCACCTCTTCTTGATCCATTCATCTGTTGATGGACATCTAGGTTCTTTCCATAGTTTGGCTATTGTGGACATTGCTGTTATAAACATTCGGGTGCACGTGCCCCTTTGGATCACTACGTTTGTATCTTTAGGGTAAATACCCAGTAGTGCAATTGCTGGGTCATAGGGTAGTTCTATTTTCAACATTTTGAGGAACCTCCATGCTGTTTTCCAGAGTGGTTGTACCAGCTTGCATTCCCACCAACAGTGTAGGAGGGTTCCCCTTTCTCTGTATCCTCACCAGCATCTGTCATTTGCTGACTTGTTAATTTTAGCCAGTCAAACTATCACTCTTTGCAGATGATATGATACTATATGTGGAAAACATATTGCAAATATCTTCTCCCATTTGTCAGTTGTCTTTTGATTTTGTTATCTGTTACCTTTGCTGTGCAAAAGCTTTTGATCTTGATGAAATCCCAATAGTTCATTTTTGCCCTTGCTTCCCTTGCCTTTGGTGATGCTCCTAGGAAGATATTGCTGTGGCTGAGGTCAAAGAGGTTGCTGCCTGCATTCTCCTCAAGGATTTTGATGGATTCCTTTCGCACATTGAGGTCCTTCATCCATTTTGAGTCTATTTTTGTGTGTGGTGTAAGGAAATGGTCCAATTTCATTTTTCTGCATGTGGCTGTCCAATTTTCCCAGCACCATTTATTGAAGAGGCTGTCTTTTTTCCATTAGACATTCTTTCCTGCTTTGTCGAAGATTAGTTGACTGTAGAGTTGAGGGTCTATTTCTGGGCTCTCTATTCTGTTCCATTGATCTATGGGTCTGTTTTTGTGCCAGTACCATGCTGTCTTGATGATGACAGCTTTGTAATAGAGCTTGAAGTCCGGAATTGTGATGCCATCAACGTTGGCTTTCTTTTTCAATATCCCTTTGGCTATCCGAGGTCTTTCTGGTTCCATATAAATTTTAGAATTATTTGTTCCATTTCTTTGAAAAAGATGGATGGTACTTTGATAGGAATTGCATTAAATGTGTAGATTGATTTAGGTAGCATAGACATTTTCACAATATTTATTCTTCCAATCCAGGAGCATGGAACATTTTTCCAATTCTTTGTGTCTTCCTCAATTTCTTTCATGAGTACTTTATAGTTTTCTGAGTATAGATTCTGTGTCTCTTTGGTTAGGTTTATTCCTAGGTATCTTATGGTTTGGGGTGCAATTGTAAAGGGGATTGACTCCTTAATTTCTCTTTCTTCTGTCTTGCTGTTGGTGTAGAGAAATGCAACTGATTTCTGTGCATTGATTTTATATCCTGACACTTTACTGAATTCCTGTATAAGTTCTAGCAGTTTTGGAGGGGAGTCTTTTGTGTTTTCCACGTATAGTATCATATCATCTGCGAAGAGTGATAATTTAACTTCTTCTTTGGCGATTTGGATGCCTTTAATTTCCTTTTGTTGTCTGATTGCTGAGGCTAGGGCCTCTAGTACTACGTTGAATAGCAGTGGTGATAATGGACATCCCTGCCGTGTTCCTGACCTTAGCGGAAAAGCTTTCAGTTTTTCTCCATTGAGAATGATATTTGCGGTGGGTTTTTCATAGATGGCTTTGATGATATTGAGGTATGTGCCCTCTATCCCTACACTTTGAAGAGTTTTGATCAGGAAGGGATGCTGTACTTTGTCAAATGCTTTTTCAGCATCTATTGAGAGTATCATATGGTTCTTGTTCTTTCTTTTATTGATGTGTTGTATCACATTGACTGATTTGCGGATGTTGAACCAACCTTGCAGCCCTGGAATAAATCCCACTTGGTCGTGGTGAATAATCCTTTTAATGTACTGTTGAATCCTAGTGGCTAGTATTTTGTTGAGTATGTTCGCATCTGTGTTCATCAAGGATATTGGTCTATAGCTCTCTTTGTTGATGGGATCCTTGTCTGGTTTTGGGATCAAGGTGATGCTGGCCTCATAAAATGAGTTTGGAAGTTTTCCTTCCATTTCTATTTTTTGTAATAGTTTCAGGAGAAAAGGAATTAGTTCTTCTTTAAATGTTTGGTAGAATTCCCCCGGGAAGCCGTCTGGCCCTGGGCTTTTTTTTGTTTGGAGATTTTTAATGACTGTTTCAATCTCCTTACTGGTTATGGGTCTGTTCAGGCTTTCTATTTCTTCCTGGTTCAGTTGTGGTAGTTTATATGTTTCTAGGAATGCATCCATTTCTTCCAGATTGTCAAATTTATTGGTGTAGAGTTGCTCATAGTATGTTCTTATAATAGTTTGTATTTCTTTGGTGTTAGTTGTGATCTCTCCTCTTTCATTCATGATTTTATTTATTTGGGTCCTTTCTCTTTTCTTTTTGATAAGTCGGGCCAGGGGTTTATCAATTTTATTAATTCTTTCAAAGAACCAGCTCCTACTTTCGTTGATTTGTTCTATTGTTTTTTTTGGTTTCTATTTCATTGATTTCTGCTCTGATCTTTATGATTTCTCTTCTCCTGCTGGGCTTAGGGTTTCTTTCTTGTTCTTTCTCCAGCTCCTTTAGGTGTAGGGTTAGGTTGTGTACCTGAGATCTTTCTTGTTTCTTGAGAAAGGCTTGTACCACTATACATTTTCCTCTGAGGACTGCCTTTGTTGTGTCCCACAGATTTTGAACTGTTGTATTTTCATTATCATTTGTTTCCATGATTTTTTTTCAATTCTTCTTTAATTTCCCGGTTGACCCATTCATTCTTTAGAAGGGTGCTGTTTAGTCTCCATGTATTTGGGTTCTTTCCAAACTTCCTTTTGTGGTTGAGTTCTAGCTTTAGAGCATTGTGGTCTGAAAATATGCAGGGAATGATCCCAATCTTTTAATAGCGGTTGAGTCCTGATTTAGGACCGAGGATGTGATCTATTCTGGAGAATGTTCCATGTGCACTAGAGAAGAATGTGTATTCTGTTGCTTTGGGATGAAATGTTCTGAATATATCTGTGATGTCCATCTGGTCCAGTGTGTCGTTTAAGGCCTTTATTTCCTTGCTGATCTTTTGCTTGGATGATCTGTCCATTTCCGTTAGGGGAGTGTTAAAGTCCCCTACTATTATTGTATTATTGTTGATGTGTTTCTTTGATTTTGTTATTAATTGGTTTATATAGTTGGCTGCTCCCACGTTGGGGGCATAGATATTTAAAATTGTTAAATCTTCTTGTTGGACAGACCCTTTGAGTATGATATAGTGTCCTTCCTCATCTCTTATTATAGTCTTTGGCTTAAAATCTAATTGATCTGATATAAGGATTGCCACTCCTGCTTTCTTCTGATGTCCATTAGCATGGTAAATTCTTTTCCACCCCCTCACTTTAAATCTGGAGGTGTCTTCGGGCTTAAAATGAGTTTCTTGGAGGCAACATATAGATGGGTTTTGTTTTTTTATCCATTCTGATACCCTGTGTCTTTTGACGGAGGCATTTAGCCCATTAACATTCAGGGTAACTATTGAGAGATATGAATTTAGTGCCATTGTATTGCCTGTAAGGTGACTGTTACTGTATATGGTCTCTGTTCCTTTCTGATCTACCACTTGTAGGCTCTCTCTTTGCTTAGAGGACCCCTTTCAAGATTTCCTGTAGAGCTGGTTTGGTGTTTGCAAATTCTTTCAGTTTTTGTTTGTCCTGGAAGGTTTTAATCTCTCCTTCTATTTTCAATGATAGCCTAGCTGGATATAGTATTCTTGGCTGCATGTTTTTCTCGTTTAGTGCTCTGAAAATATCATGCCAGCTCTTTCTGGCCTGCCAGGTCTCTGTGGATAAGTCAGCTGCCAATCTAATATTTTTACCATTGTATGTTACAGACTTCTTTTCCCGGGCTGCTTTCAGGATTTTCTCTTTGTCACTGAGACTTGTAAATTTTACTATTAGGTGATGGGGTGTGGGCCTATTCTTCTTGATTTTGAGGGGCGTTCTCTGAACCTCCTGAATTTTGATGCTCGTTCCCTTTGCCATATTGGGGAAATTCTCCCCAATAATTGTCTCCAGTATACCTTCTGCTCCCCTCTCTCTTTCTTCTTCTTCTGGAATCCCAATTATTCTAATATTGTTTCGTCTTATGGTGTCACTTATCTCTCGAATTCTCCCCTCGTGGTCCAGTAGCTGTTTGTCCCTCTTTTGCTCAGCTTCTTTGTTCTCTGTCATTTGGTCTTCTATATCACTAATTCTTTCTTCTGCCTCATTTATCCTAGCAGTGAGAGGCTCCATTTTTGATTGCACCTCATTAATAGATTTTTTTATTTCAACTTGGTTAAATTTTAGTTCTTTTATTTCTCCAGAAAGGGCTTTTGTATCTCTCGAGAGGATTTCTCTAATATCTTCCATGCCTTTTTCGAGCCCGGCTAGAACCTTCAGAATTGTCATTCTGAACTCTAGATCTGACATATTACCAATGTCTGTATTGATTAGGTCCCTAGCCTTCGGTACTGCCTCTTGTTCTTTATTTTGTGTTGAATTTTTCCGTCTTGTCATTTTGTCCTGATAAGAGTATATGAAGGGGCAAGTAAAATACTAAAAGGGTGGCAACAACCCCAGGAAAATATGCTTTAACCAAATTAGAAGAGATCCAAAATCGCGAGGGGGGGGAAAGGGGATAAAAAGAGGTTCAAAAAGCAAGAACGAAAATTTAAAAAGTAAAAAGAAAAAAAGAAGAGAATTAAAAAAAACAAATAAGAAAAATATAAAAAAGAAAAAATATATATATTAGATAAACTAGTTTAAAAACGTTAAAAAAAGAAAAAGTTAAAAGTTAAAAAAAATTAACCAGAAGGCGAGAAAAAAAACAAAAAATGAAAAAGAAAAAAATTTAAATTAACTGCAAGACTAAAAAAAATCACAGGGAAAAAGCCATGAGTTCCGTGCTTGGCTTTCTCCTCCTCTGGAATTCTGCTGCTCTCCTTGGTATTGAAACCGCACTCCTTGGTAGGTGAACTTGGTCTAGGCTGGATTTCTTGTTGATCTTTTGGGGGAGGGGCCTGTTGTAGTGATTCTCAAGTGTCTTTGCCCCAGGCGGAATTGCACCGCCCTTATCAGAGGCCGGGGTGAGTAATCGGCTAGGGTTTGCTTTCAGGAGCTTTTGTTCCCTGAGCGCTTTCCGTAGAGTTCCAGAGGACGGGAATACAAATGGCGGCCTCCTGGTCTCCGGCCGGGAGGTGCCGAGAGCCCAGGGCCCCACTCCTCAGTGCGCCCTCAGAGAACAGTGCCCAGTTAACTCCCGTCTGCCTGACCTCCGGCCGCGCTCCGAGCTCACCGAGCCTGTGACCTGTTCAAGGTCACCCCGAGCTGCGAGCTTACAGTCGGCTCTGTCTCTGTAGCTGGCTTTCCCGTTCCAATACCCGCAAGCTCTGCGACACTCAGACACCCCCGATCCTTCTGTGAGCCTGTGGGACCTGAGGCCACGCTGACCCCGCGTGGGCTTCGCCCCGGTTTAGCCTCTGGAATGATGTCCCTCAGCGGAACAGACTTTTAAAAGTCCTGATTTTGTGCTCCATTGCTCCACCGCTTGCCGGGAGCCGGCTCCTCCCCCCGGTTCTATCTTCCCGTCATTTTGAGTTCACTTCTCCGCCGGTCCTACCTTTCAGAAAGTGGTTGTTTTTCTGTTTCCAGAATTGCTGTTCTTCTTCTCTTTGATCTGCCGATGGATTTGCAGGTGTTTGCAATCTTTAGATAAGCTACCTAGCTGATCTCTGGCTAGCTGAAGTAGTCTCAGCCTGCTACTTCTCCGCCATCTTGACTCCTCTCCCCAATTAGAACTTTTGAAAGAATTGGGTAATGTTGCAGGATACAAAATAAACACACAAAAATCTTTTGTATTTCTATACACTAATTATGAAGCCCAGAAAAGGAAATGAGCAGTTGATTCTGAATTTTACTAAAATAATAAAATACATAAGAAAAACTTGACCAAAGGGTAAAAGACCTGTACTTTGTAAACTATAAAATACTGATTAAAGAAACTGAAGATGACACAGTCAATTGGAAAAATATTCCATACTCACGGATTAGGAGAACAAATATTCTTAAAACATCCAATCAAATATCCAAACAAATATTCTTAAAACAAACAATCCACTGATTTAATGTAAGCATTATCAAAATGCCAACAGCAATTTTCACAGAACTAGAGCAAATAATCCTAAAATTCCAATGCGACCACAGAAGACAAATAGCTAAAGCTATCTTGAAAAAGAAGAACAAAACTAGAGGTATCATAATTTCAGACTTCAAGATATAATACAACGCGATAGTAATCAAAACAGTGTGGTACTAGCACAAAAATAGGTACACAGATCAATGTAACAGAATAGACAACCCAGAACTAAACCCAGGATTATATGGTCAATTAATCTTCAAGAATGAAAACATTATATGCAATGGGAAAAAGACAGCCTCTTCAACAAATGGTGTTGAGAAAACTGGACAGCTACACGCAAATAAATGAAGCTGGATCACTTTCTTAGACCACACACAAAAGTAAACTCAAAATGGATTAAAAAGATCTAGGTATGAGACTTGAAACCATAAAAATCCTAGATGAGAGCAGAGGATGTAATTTTTCTGACAGGCCATAGCAATACTCCTGTAGATATGTCTCTGGAGGCAAGGGAAACAAAAGCAAAAATAAGTTTTTGGTACTACATCAAAATAAGAACTTCTGCACAACAAAGGAAACAAGCAACAAAACCAAAAGACAACCAACCGAATAGGAAAAAAATAGCTTCAAATGACATATCCAATAAATAGAACCAAAATCTTTAAAGAACTTATACCACTCAATAGCACAAAAACAACCCAAATACAAAAATGGGCAGAAGCCTTGAGCAGATATTTCTCCAAAGACATACAGATGATCAACAGACACATGAAAATATGCTCAACATCAATAATCATCAGGGAATGCAAATCAAAACCACAATGCAATATCACCTCATACCTGTCAGAATGGGTAATATGAAAAATACAGTAATAACAAGTGTTGGCAAGGATATGGAGAAAAAGGAACCTTAGTACATGGTTGGTGGAATGCAAACTGGTGCAGCCACTGTGGAAAGCAGTTTGGAGGTTTTGTAAAAAATTAAAAAAACAAAAAACAACCTCGTTTGATCCAGTAATTTCAGTATTGGGTATTTACACAAAATATACAAAAATATTAATTTGAAAAGATACGGGCACCCTATGATTAATGCAGCATTATTTACAATAGCCAAATTATGGAAGCAACTTAAGTGTCCATCAAAATATGAATGGATAAAGAAGTGGGGTGTGTGTATGTGTGTCTGTGTGTGTGTGTGTGTGTGTATGACCGAATAAAATCTGACTGGTGTGAGGTGATATCTCATTGTGGTTTTGATTTGTATTTCCCTGATGCCGAGTGACGTGGAGCACTTTCTCATGTGTCTGTTGGCCCTCTGGATGTCTTCTTTGCAGAAATGTCTGTTCATGTCTTCTGCCCATTTCTTGATTGGATTATTTGTTCTTTGGGTGTTGAGTTTGCTAAGTTCTTTATAGATTTTGGACACTAACCCTTTATCTGATAAGTCGTTTGCAATATCTTCTCTCATTCTGTCAGTTGTCTTTTGGTTTTGTTAACTGTTTCCTTTGCTCTGCAAAAACTTTTGATCTTGATGAAATCCCAATAGATCATTTTTGCCCTTGCTTCCCTTGCCTTTGGTGATGCTCCTAGGAAGATATTGCTGTGGCTGAGGTCAAAGAGGTTACTACCTGTATTCTCCTCAAGGATTTTGATGGATTCCTTTCTCACATTGAGGTCCTTCATCCATTTTGAGTCTATTTTTGTGTGTGGTGTAAGGAGATGGTCCAATTTCATTTTTCTGCATGTGGCTGTCCAATTTTCCCAACACCATTTATTGAAGAGGCTGTCTTTTTTCCATTGGATATTCTTTCCTGCTTTGTCGAAGATTAGTTGACCATAGAGTTGAGAGTCTATTTCTGGGCTTTCTATTCTGTTCCATTGATCTATGTGTCTGTTTTTGTGCCAGTACCATGCTGTCTTGATGATGACAGTTTTGTAATAGAGCTTGAAGTCCAGAATTGTGATGTGATCAACTTTGGCTTCCTTTTTCAATATTCCTTTGGCTGTTTGAGGTCTTTTCTGATTGCATATAAATTTTAGGATTATTTGTTCCATTTCTTTGAAAAAGAATGGATGGTGTTTTGATAGGAATTGCATTAAATGTGTAGATTACTTTAGGTAGCATAGACATTTTCACAATATTTGTTCTTCCAATCTAGGAGCATGGAACATTTTTCCATTTATTTGTGTCTTCCTCAATTTCTTTCATGAGTACTTTATAGTTTTCTGAGTATAGATTCTTAGCCTCTTTGGTTAGGTTTATTCCTAGGTGTATTATAGTTTTGGGTGCAATTGTAAATGGGATTTACTCCTTAATTTCTCTTGTTGGTGTAGAGAAATGCAACTGATTCCTGTGCATTGATTTTATATCCTGACACTTTACTGAATTCCTGTACAAGTTCTAGCAGTTTTGGAGTGGAGTCTTTTGTGTTTTCCACATATAGTATCATATCATCTGCAAAGAGTGATAGTTTGACTGGCTAAAATTAACAAGTCAGGAAATGACAGATGCTGGTGAGGATACAGAGAAAGGGGAACCCTCCTACACTGTTGGTGGGAATGCAAGCTGGTACAACCACTCTGGAAAACAGCATGGAGGTTCCTCAAAATGTTGAAAATAGAACTGCCCTATGACCCAGCAATTGCACTACTGGGTATTTACCCTAAAGATACAAACGTAGTGATCCAAAGGGGCACGTGCACCCAAATGTTTATAGCAGCAATGTCCACAATAGCCAAACTATGGAAAGAACCTAGATGTCCATCAACAAATGAATGGATCAAGAAGAGGTGGTATATATACACAATGGAATACTATGCAGCCATCAGAAGAAATGAAATCTTGCCATTTTCAATGACGTATGTGGAACTAGAGAGTATCATGCTTAGTGAAATAAGTCAAGCAGAGAAAGACAACTATCATATGATCTCCCTAAAATAGGAAGTAGAGATGCAACATGGGGGTTTAAGGGGGTAGGAGAAGAATAAATGAAACAAGATGGGATTGGGAGGGAGACAACCCATAAGTGACTCTTAATCTCACAAAACCACACTGAGAGTTGCTGGAGGGAGGAAGGTTGGGAGAGGGGGGAGGGGTTATGGACATTGGGGAGGGTATGTGCTATGGTGAGTGCTGTGAAGTGTGTAAATCTGGCGATTCACAGACTGTACCCTGGGGATAAAAATACATGTTTATAAAAAATAAAAAATTTAATTTAAAAAAAGGATAAAATCTTGCCATTGCAAACAACATGGATGGATCTAGAGTGTTTAATGATAAGTGAGATGAGTCAGCAAAAGACAAATACCATATGATTTCACTCATATGGAACTTAAGAATCAAAACAAAGAAACAACAATAAAAAACCAAGAGAGAAACCAAAAACAGACACTCCGATATAGAGAAGTGATGTTTACCAGAGTGGAGGGTGGGTAGAAGGATGGGTGAAATAGGTGAAGGGGATTAAGAGTACATTTATCATGGTGAGCTCTCAGTAATATGTAGAGGTGTTGAATCACTGTATTATACATCTGAAACTAATATAACACTGCATGTGAATTATACTGGAATTCAAGGTTTTTTTTTTGTTTTTTTTAAGTTGTTGAAGACCTAACCCCCAGTACTCATGAATGTGACTTTATTTGGAAATAGTGTCTTTGTAGATGGTCAACTTAAGATGAAGTCATTAGGGTGGGTCTCAACCCAAGAGAACTGCATTCTTATAAAAAGGGGAAATTTTAACACAGAGGCACACACACAGGGAAAATACCAGGTAAAGATAAAGACAGAAATCAGTATGGTGCATCCATAATTGCAGGCAAACTGTATGAAGCTAGGAGAGGAGCATGCAACACATTCTTTCTTGCAACCCTCAGAATAAACCAGCCCTATCAACACCCCAAGATCATTTTTGTAGCTTCCCGAACTGTAAAGCAATAGATTTCTGTTGTTCAAGTCACCCAGTGTTGTACTTTCTTACAGTAGCCTTAGGAAAGTAATACATGGGTCTATACTCACTGAGTGGAATGAGTTAAACAAGGCATCTACATATATGAGTTTAAATTTACTAGAGAATCCTGGGCTTGACTCTGTCTGAACAAAATTTATATATAGTAAAGTTGAAAAAAATCCTTCCTTATTAAAATGAGGCACACAAATCTATGATTATTTTTATGAGATTCTGAGTTTTAATTATAAAATGACCTACATCTGTACATGTTTTCAATGCATAATTAAGCTCACCATTTTCAAATTAAGCCTATTAGATGCTAGCTGAAGTTAGGCCTATCTCACATTTCTGTTACCATCATGCTCCATATAAAATCAACATGAAAACTGCCTTGAAAACATATTAACATGTGTAATTATAAGGAACTGGTATTTGTTGAATATCCACTGTATGCCAGGAACTGTGTTGTGCATATTACATGCATATTCTTGTTTTAATTTTGTAATATCCTTTATTAGAAAAAGAAAAATAAGAATTTTCTGCATCTATCCAATTTACAGTCTAGCAAATGAGGCAAAATATTAATAAGTGTGATGTCAAGCACATGGTAGGTTTTCAGTAAGTGTTAGTTTCCTGACCTTTATCAGTGGGTTATTCATCATAAGAACTACTATTGTTGGGATGCATGGGTGACTCAGTTGGTTAAGTGTCTGTCTTTGGCTAAGGTCCCAATCCCAGGGTCCTGGGATTGAGTCCATCATGGGGCTCCTAGCTCAGCAGGGAGCTTGCTTCTCCCTCTGCCTGCTGGCTCTCCCTGACTGTGCTCTCTCTCTCTGACAAATAAATTAAATCTTTAAAAAAAAAGGCACTATTATTATTATCAAGAATGTACCAATACAATCAAAATCACAATAGGCCTGTGTCTGTCTTATGGTATATTCAAAGGAGTGTGTATGTATATATGTGTATCAGTTAAGCTTCTTAGTTGTAATCAATAATTGCATTTTGGATGACAGAAGTAGAAAGTAATTTTTTAAAAAAGTTTCTAGGTAGCTGGATAAATTAAAAGGGGGTCTATGGAATCATGAATGGAATGTATGGAATCAGATTCGACTTCCAAAACCATGTGCAGAATTCATCTATTAAAAAAATCACTGCCACCCTTGATTACCAATCACCAGGTAGTGGTGCTGCCACTACTGCAAGAAAACTTGATTCTGTAGACTTCACTACTACAATTATTCACTTGGAAGAGAGGTCTATGGTCCCCTTTTCTGGTATCATTAACTTCTGGGTCAAAATCAGCACAAATGTCATTGATTGGCAGAAACTAAATCAGTCTCTGTTACAAGGAAGTCCGAGACAGCATGAATCTGGCATGCTAAGCTTTTATCATAGGGAATGATCTTACTCCCAACCAGATCCTTATGGTGAAATATTCCCAAACACACAAAAGAAATTCAAATATGACACAGTCATAAGGGATAGCGATGTCTACCACACTGTGGCAGCAACTGTGTCTTATTTGTCTGTACATCCCAATACTTAACCATATGCATAAGTATATCAACACTTAATTTAATAAAACTAAATAGTGAGCATGAAGAATAGTAACACCAACCGAGTGAAGCTCACTTTTATTATTTACTGAAACATGAACCAAGGTTCTCAATTTTGAAGCCATGCCAAATTTCTTAGTTGAACATGGAAGTAAATGGGATCAATAGGTTGGTTTTGTTTAGTCTGATATTGGACAAGTACTTAAATTGAGATGTATACTTAAAAATGCAAGTGTTTTGTTCATTTAATGAATAATAGTGGCAAATATATTTACAAAAATGTTATTCCCTGGCCCCTAAAGCAGTAATTTCTCATTTGAATTCAGTTGTCAGGGAGGGAAGTCTAAAGCAAAAATCAGTGTAATGTCATTCACTTGGGATAGAAAGTAATTAATAAGTCGATCTGGGAAAATGTTTTGGCCAAACACTCTGAAGAACTAACCAATTAACAGAGCATCTCACTCATGGTCTCCAAACATCATTCATTCATTATTCAGCATCCATTTATTGAAGAACTAGGGAAACATGCCAGGCATGCTATTGGAACTGAGGATACATCCTATATATGAAAGTAAAACAGTATCTCATTTCTCTCTTTAAGGATGAAAAAGGGGAGAAATTCTACCTCCAAATAAATGCTACTGAAGCTCTAAAATGTTGGGCTAATCAGGAAGTTATTTTTGCCTAAATTAGACACATGTTTCCATGTCACTCCAGATATAACTGTCAAGTGCAGTTTGTATCTCTTTGCTCTTTGCCATATCCTTTCTTTGGCCTTTCCTTCCATATGTTTGTCTCTCTCCTGCCTGTGGTTTTCTATTTTTGTTTCCCTTAAAAAAAAAAAAAAGGAAGAAAGAAAGAACGAAAAAGAGAAAAAGAGATACCACTTTGCCTGCTGTGCACTAAACTAAATAAGGAAATGATACCCATCAACTTGGCACCATTCTTCCTAGTAATATAGAGCATGCTAATAATTTTCAAGTAAGTAGAATGTCCTTGCTACCTGAAGGTGGATATATGAATATAATCTTTCCTTTTGTATGTGTTTCTCACTATTTTGTAGAACTTTCAAGGAAAGAAAACTTAATCCATCCCTTGTCTTCTTGTCTCCTAAAGGACAGGGCATTAGAGTATCTGTCCACTGGTTCACTGGCCCATTGGTTGAAGATTGTCTGGTGGCATTAACTCCTTTTGAATGGGCCATGGGATCAGAGTCAAATAATTTGGGAGGGAGAAGTGAACAGACTCACTGTTCATCTGAACAAAGGTGTGCCTGAGCTCACAGGGAGCCCTCTGTCTATCACAGTGGCATCTGAAATCATCAGCAGACCAGAGGAAAGTCAAATACAAATACTGTTGCATAATATTCAATTCAGTAGCTAATTCTAGAATTTCTCTGACAATATTCATCCAGCCACCTGCTGATGTTGTCAGTCTTATTCCTTGCTAGCTAACTAGGAGCTGAAGGTGCAGTTGTAGCACATGCTCAGACACACCAATGAGTTTGGGAACAGTCTTCATCTTGTGTGATAGTTCTCAAGTTCAGAAAACCATAAATCCAATCAAACAAAGGTAGCCCTGGAGGCATCAGCTAGGAATTTACACATATTTTGTTTCTACCGTCTTAAGTATTTTTGTTTTTGCCTACATTTCAAAGACCAGACACTATAACACTGCCAACTCTGCAGCAAGTGGCAAAAAAAAGTGTGATGTCATTTAGAATCCTGGGTGTCTGAACTTACCACCGTTTTTGATTCATACCCTATTTACCTGTATAACAATTTTATGTACAAATTCCAGGGAATAAACACTCAAGTGTCTTTAAGGAGATAAAAGTTTCATGTATATGAGTGAGGTAACAGGCAGACCTGATGCCAAACTGGATAATATGGCTCAGCTATTGGGGATAGTAGCTGCTTAGGTCTAATCAAATACTGCCATGTAGGACTGAAGGCTCAGTGACAGTGGCTCAGTGGCTTTCTCATGACAAACCAGAAATCGGGATATTTGGGTAAAATCTCCAAATTTTTAAATTTAAAAACATTTTTAAAATATTGTAAAATTTTTAATTTTTAAAAATGTCGAGTAATTTTAAAATGTTTTAAATGTGCAAAACAAAACACACACATAGGCAAGATTCTGTGTGTGTGTGTGTGTGCGTGCATGGGCGTGCAGAAGGAGACAGTACCTCAAGCAGACTCCCCACCCAGCACAAAGCCCAACCAAGGGCTCAATCTCACAAACCTATGATCATGACCTGAGCCAAAATCAAGACTGGGATGTTTAACCAACTGAGCCACCCAGGCACCCCTATAGTCAAGATTCTTAAGTGCTAATATATCCATATTGACTCCATTTTGTTCAAGTGAGAGGTGACTGAAGTTACTATTTTCACTTTTTGTTTATCTATAGAAGAGGCAAGCAAAATATCAAAATTCCAACCTAATCCCTTAAATCAGTGAATGGATACCTTTAGTTAGTACCTCTGACAGTTCTAAAACATTTGGTCTGTCCTAAGACAACCAAGAGGTAGAATCTCTGTTCTTTTACTCACCCTGAAGCTCCATGAAACTTCAAAGACCCAATTTCTATAATTCTGTGAGTCATTAAGTTAAAAAAATTAGTATTTTTGAGAACATATGCCAAGACTAAGCCAACAAAGACTTTTATAGAAGAATTACCTGATCTACACTCAATTCAACAATATTCACAATCAAGATGTAACTTTTATTTTCTTTGGCAATCAGGTGAATATGTAAAACTTAATATATCAGTGTTTCCTCTGAACCAAGAACATAGGCAAATGCCTATATTAAAAATTCATGAGCATTTCACTACATTCTGACCAACTGCACAATACTATCATCTTCTTGTCTATCCCTGTAAATGTCTGTTCCTTTTCACACTTCTAGAATTTCTAAATTCTCCTGGAACTTAGGTATGAAAATCTTTTTTTCCCCCCATATCACAGCATTAAACATTCTGGATGTTTCTTCTTCATAATATTCAAAACAATAACCATTTAATTTACATTTTTTTAAGAAAATTATACTCTTTATGTATGTTTTTCCCCTGATAGGATGTAACGTTACCAGGATATAATAAACCAAAGAAAGGAAAAATGTGATAGTGAGGATGACAAGTTCAACTGACCCTGAGCACTAGGGGCAACAGCAGTAGGGTCAGAATATGCTTAACTTCTAACTTCCAGTTTGACCCTGAATCAAATTATCCAGAAATGTGTCCTATATCATTATTGTAATCAGAAAATGTATTGAACATAAATCACATGTAACTCTGCTCTGCACGGTAACCCAGTCATACAGGGAAAATCTAATTGAAGTCCAAAAATCAGTATAGCTCTTTCTAAAACTCAAAAGCCAGGTACAACATTGTCTCCTTCTGTAATTTGACCCCTACTTGACTAAATCATGAAGATTTAGGCAACAAAGCATAATTTCATGCCTTCTATCTTTGCTTCTATTAAAATATATAATCTGGGGCACCTGGATGCCTCAGTTAGTTAAGCGTCCAACTCTTGATTTTGGCTCAGGTCATGATCTCAGGGTCCTGGGATGAAATTCACATTGGGATCCACTCTCTCTTTCTCAAATAAATAAATCTTAAAAATTGCACACATTTATATATATAGTGTATACACACACACACACACACACACAATCTACTCTATAAATTCTTTTTAGATCAATTTCCCTGTTTCTGGATAAGCCTTAGTATGATTTTATATACATGCACATATTGAAGTCTCCCAACATGATATTTATTAAACACCTACTAAAATCATTATTCATATCTTATAGTTTATTACTTTTAGAAGTAATGCCTCAATCGCTATGTATATACAGTTTGATGGTTATTGCTAAGCAATTAAACATTCTAGGGGAAGGTAGTATCTTCAGATATACTTAACTTTAAGCTTTTATCTACAGAAGAAAAAAATGATTTAAGAGTTATAATGTCTTATTATCCTTAAGCGTTCCCTCCCCAAAACAGAAAAACTCAATTTTGCATAACTCAACCTCCACAGCATTTTTTTCCCTTTCATCCCTCTCTTCCTTCCTACACATCTTCCTTACTTCTCTCCTTCCTTCCTTCCTTCCATTTTATTTTCAGTCTTGTTCAGGTATAATTGAAAAATAAAACTGTAAAATATGTAAAGTATACAATGTGATGATTTGGTAAATGTATGCATCGTCAAAGGAGTTAATTAACTCATCCATCACCCTACATATTTATCTTTGGTTCTTGTAGAGAACATTTAAGTGCTGCTTTCTTAGCAAAGCTCAATTATACAATACAGTGTTATCAACTATAGGTACCATGTTATATATGGTACCTATACATCAGATCTTATTCATCATATAAGTGAAAGTTTGAACCTTTATGCCAACTCTCCCTATTTCTCCCATTCCCCCAGCCCCTGGAAACCACTTTTCTACTCTCAGCTTCTAGAAGTTTGACTTTTTTATTTTTTATAGTTTCACATACAACTGTTATCTTGTAGTATTTGTCTTTCACTACTTGGCTTATTTCACTTAGCATAATGCCCTCCAGTTTCATTCACATTGTTGTTGCAAATGGCAGGATTTCCTTCTTTTTAAAGGATGCATAACATTCCATTATATATGACATTTTCTTTATCATTTCTCTACCTCACATTTTCTTTATCTATTCATCGAGATATGGAAACAGCCTAAGTTTCTGCCCATTCTTTATATTTTGAATCATTACTGATAACTTGATTTGATTGTTCCCAAGCTGTTCTACATATTGGAATAACCTGGGGGGGCTTCAAAAAAAAAAAAAAAGCTGATGACTTTGGTATATTTTTAGAAAACATGATTTAATTGGTTTGGGGTATGTCCTAAGATTTGGAGCTTTTTTTTTTTTTTTAATATTTTATTTATTTATCTGAGACAGAGAGAGTGCAAGCAAGTGGCGGGAGGGGCAGAGGGAGAGAGAGTAGGAGAGAATCTCGAGCAGACTCTGCTGGGCACAGAGTCAGACACAAGGTTCAGTCTCAGGATCTCAAGATCATGACCTGAGCTGAAATCAAGAGTCTGATGCTTAACCAGCTAAGCACCCAGGTATCCCAAGATTTGGAAGAGATTATGCTGAGTGAAATAAGTCAAGCAGAGACAGTCAATTATCATATGGTTTCACTTATTTGTGGAGCATAACAAATAGCATGGAGGACAAGGGGAGATGGAGAGAAGGGAGTTGAGGGAAATTGGAAGGGGAGGTGAACCATGAGAGACTATGGACTCTGAAAAACAATCTGAGGGGTTTGAAGGGGCTGGGGGTGGGAGGTTGGGGGAACCTGGTGGTGGGTATTGGAGAGGGGGCATGTATTGCATGGAGCACTGGGTGTGGGGCAAAAACAATGAATACTGTTACACTGAAAATAAATTAAAATAAAATAAAAAGATTTGGAATATTCTTAAAAGTTCCCAGAGGATTCTAATGTGCACAAAAATTTGGGAATTGCTGTGCTGACTCAATGTCATGGCTCCTTTATAGAAATTTCCTAAGCACTGGCAATTTTGCTAATGCTTGTATCTCAGAGAAAATAAGTCTATGCAGATATTTTTAAAAGTCCAGCTCTTCAAAAGAGCCATGGCTGAAAGTGATTCACAGGAGTAACTATAAGAAGAAGATGCCCAAAAGGAAGTGAGCGAGGTCTACGAAGCATGGTTCTGAGACAGTAGTCCCAAAGATATCCTGCGTATTCCAGTGAATTCGGTGCCATAAGGCTCCCTTCCTCCTGGATGAAGCCTTAGGCTTATCCACATTATGGTAAGAACACAGCACTAATGCCAATGGACCAATTGAGCACAGTATTTTGAGAAAATGCAGATAATAGTTCTATAAAGATATACAGTATTTATGAGAACATTTCATTTAATGGTATTTAATTTAGATGGCTGTACACAAGGAAGATAATAATTACATTGGTGCTTAATGTACTGGGAACCACATTACAGAATCCTATATAAGGAACAAAGTGTTGAAAGAAACAGCTTTATATGCAGTGTAAGGTAAATGAATATTTTATTGTGCACCCTGGGTGCCTGATAAAAATGGAAAAATTTTTTTTTGGTTATCATTAGTTCAATACCAAAGATAATGTTATAACTATTTGTGGGTGTCATGTCACAATTGTCTCTTTCTTCTACACAGCTTGAAACTCAGTAAATAAGAACATAGCTGTTAACAAAGGAGTGCTTGATATTTATTCATTATCCACTGCTATGTCACTGCCACTCAAACCAGATACATTGTGAGGGGTATTTTATCAACTCACACTTTAATCCATAATAAAGATGCTTACATTTCAGCCCAGAAATGTGTCACATAGAATGGAACAGTCTTTCAAAGTAACTACCAGTAGGTCCAAACTCTAAACTTTAGTAAGCATATGTACATTTATTTACACATTTTAAATTTGGGGGGAAAAACATGAAAGAGAATAGTGTAACTCTCTTCTTATATGAGACGTTGACTTTCTTACTAAACTGATTTATACTGATGTGCCTTTTCCAGGTGTCTACTTCTGAACTATCATTCATCTGTAAATATAAATTTTAGTTCATCAGTTAAAAGTATACACTATTGAAAGAATTTACATAATTATACACCATACATAAATTGCTAAAATATTTTAAATCATGGTAGAAATATGTGAACTGATATACACTCAGTAAAAATTTGTCATATGAATAAAAACCTAGAAGAAACCAGAGAGATCATCTAATCTATTTATTTTCATTTTCAGATTAATCTATTAAACATCAACTGAACAAGTATTTATTGAAACTCTTCTGTTAAGTGTAGATGTAGAAATTGAGACCTAGCGAACAGAGGTTATTTATCCAAGGGCCAGACTGAAACAAAAGACTAGAACACTTGGCCTCTAATTCAAGGATCTGTATAATAATTCACTACCTTCACCTTCACTTGCTACCAGAAGTTGCTATCAACTACTTTAAGCCATCTTTTCAACATTTTATTATTAAAAATTCATATAATGTAAAATGTTAAGAATTTTAAAATAAATTTTAAAGTGAATGTTCATAAACCCACAACGTGAATTTTTCACTGACCTCTGCTCAGTTGCTTTATCACATAACTACTCATCTATCCCTCTATCATTCCATGACTCAATTGGATTATTAAGTACATCTCAAACTAAATTAGAAATATCAGTATACTGCTCCTCCAAATACTTGAATGCACACATCATTAAACACATAGCCATGATCTAGCTTTCCTGTCTGTAATGTCTACATCACACATGAATTCACAGTTGGTACTGATCACTTTATCCCATCTGCAAATTTTTGAGCATCTATAGAACACTAAAAATATTTATACATATACCATACCTTGGCTTTCCATAGTGAAATATATTTTATAATATATTATGTAGATATATTTATTATATTATATTAGTATAAATAATATATTTAATATATTATTTTTAATTAAAACAAAACCAAAACACATAGGTTCCAAAATAAGTATAGTTCAAGAAATTCATCTAAACTATCATAATGTGGTGTCACCTACCTTCTGTTTCTTGAAGATTTTTTTTTTTAAATAATAGGAAAAGTTTCAAGAAAACTGCCATTTTAAAGTTGTAGGCCATTATTCTTCAAATAGTGACTTGAATTCACTTTTGTGAAAGCAATTTGAGGGAGCTCTCAAGTTACACAGATGTATAGAAAGGAAAGTATCCATTGTTCTCGGATAAAATGCTGTTAAGTGACCATTTTCTTTTCAACTCCAATGTTAAGTGTTTTGGCTTGATAATGTAAATTGCTTCGAGAGACCAACTGACCACAGCAGTAAATGGTTTCTTGTGGAGGTCCCTGAGAAAATAATTTAATACCTGTTCATTGGAACCTGTACTATAGAAACCTAGGAAAACTTTGTTAATACACAGAGACATAGTTCTTCAAGCCAGCAGATGGGACCTAAGTTAAGTTTTGTTTGAGACTAACAGAAAGGTGGAATAGTTGTTTACACATAGGCGATTGAGGCCTTTCTTGTTCAAGCTACAGTTCATCATCTAGCATACAGACACTACCAACTGTGTTACTTTAAGACAAGACCTTTATCTCTCTTGTACACAGCTGGAATTCCAGTGCTTCGAAGAGTGCTGAGCACAACAGCATAATGTGAGTGCTTAATCTGCTAAATTAACAAATACATGGACAAATTTATAAAAAAGAAAAAAACATAATCGAAGACTAATGGGATACAGCCAAAGCTACAATCAGTGGAAAAATCCATAATATTAAAAACTATCTTTAAAAAAAAATGAAATTAGATCAACTAAAAGTATTCTACTTAAATATGAGAACATAATAGAATCTTAAATGAAACATAAGATACAAAGCCCAGAGAAGGAATATCTCACCCCAGTCAAAAAGCTTTTTAAGATGCTGAAACATCCTTGTAATATACAGAACATAAAAAACAAATAAACAAAAAACAATACACAAGCATTTTTAGGCCTCTGCTTGCCATGCATCTACCATCATTCCATGGGCCAAAGCAAGTCGCCTGCCTGTATGTGTACACGCAATGAGTTCATGATAGAGGGATGGCTCTCTACTATTGCAATAGGATACTGAAAAATCTATTGCATATCTCACCTGAAAATCCTCAAGCAATTTCCGAAAATAGAGCTAAAGCAAAGAGATATAACTACATCGTAAAACAATCATCTTATATTGTAAAATTTTGAAAGCTTTCTCATCACCAGTTAAGGTGGTTTCAATAAGGTTATTCCTATTATTCACACAGTTTTGTTTATGTTAGTAACCTCTCCTATTTTTACCATCTTTCTCAATCCCTTTGCTTCTCCATGACATTCTTCAATGCTATCACAAAATCTATGCAAGAATAAGGGGTAAATAGGAAAGCTTCTGTGGAAACACATTCAGGACAGGCATACAATGACATGGAATTGTTCACACTGAGAAGACACGGTGCTACATACATCTCTTCCTGGCAGCAGTCTCCAAGGAGCACATACCCTTTGTGACATTTGGCATTCTTCTCAGTTTGTGCAAAAGTTACTCTGGCATTCTAGCAGCTGTGCCTAGATTGTAACTCAAGAATTTTCCTGCAAGTCATTTGTTAAAAAATGTTTCATTGAACTTTGGGAACAGAAATATATATTTTTTTGTCTTATATAAACATTCACTGAAAAACACTGTTTTTCAGGGATATATATGTTCTATGAAGCTAGGACAATAAAAACCAAAGGACATTCCTCTAGAAGAATGTTAGCCAGGTAGATAGTCTGGGAGTTTGCCTATAAATGTCAAGGGCCAGAATTTAGAGTTGAGGATGAAATTATTATCTCATCTATTAAATCTAGGTTGACATCAAATATAAACTAAATCATAATTTTGTGTACCAATATGAAAGGGAAAACACTGTAATCATATCATTGACCGAGATTCATCATGTTAGGGATACT
This sequence comes from Mustela putorius furo, assembly GCF_011764305.1. Lineage (NCBI taxonomy): Eukaryota > Metazoa > Chordata > Mammalia > Carnivora > Mustelidae > Mustela > Mustela putorius. The sequence continues at coordinate 6,467,586 of NW_025421305.1, forward strand.
AAAGTCTGAAAAAAAATGTGTCTTAAAATCCATGCATTAAGGTTTTTTAGTATGGCTAGATCACAGAATTTAGATGTGGTAGGAAGAGATAATGATGTTGATTTAGCAGGTTTGTTTTGTGCTGGGAAGTACAAGCCAAATGTATAAACTAAAATCTGGACTTTAAAACCAAGAGAAATAAAAAGCCACTGGACAGTTCTAAGTGGGGAAATGTCCTGATAAAATCTTCATTAAAAAAAAAAAAAACGTAATTTTGTCTGCAGGACAGAAAAAGGAACAGGGATTCAGGCAGAACCATGGGATCAAAACTGAAAGGGTTAGTTCCTAGTTACAAAGCTAGGAAACAATCCACAAACAGTGGACTTGAAGAAGAGTGAAGAGATTTCAGACTCACACAGGAGTTACAGCCGGGGCTAAAACCAGAACATATATACATACTTTATACATTCATTCACTCTTCATTCATTCATTCATTCATTCCCTCATTCATTCACTAAACCTCTACTGATGACATCCTAGGTACTAAAGTTACCGAAATAAAAGACATAATCTAGTTCTATGAAGAGCTCTTGGTCTGGCGAACCAAACTTAGCTAGACTGACTTATTTCAGTCTGTCATTATAATAATCTTGCTCCCAATTATTGATGGAAATGGTCTGGGATCCTCATACTTTGTGGGGTAGAGAGTAGGCCCTTAAAATCTCTACCACTTTCCATAAAGTAGTCCTTCCTGGAGCTGTCGGTCCTCTAGCCTTCTGGTGGGAAGGAAATAGGTTGAAGGATAAGCTGCATGCTCATGGTGACTAGGACGTGGAAGTTGATGAATGGGAAGGTTGAGCAGAGCTTCACCCCTTTCTGGCCTCTTTCTGGCCTCACCTCTGGCACCGACATGTGAAGTCTCCATTTGCCCCACATATTCTCCATTTTTACAAATTATTTATTTGAGAAAAAAAGAGAGCACACGCACCTGAGTGGGGAGAGGGACTGAGGAAGATCACGCCCTAGATGAAACCAAAAGTCAGACATTTAACTGACTAAGCCATCCCAGTGCTCGCAGATATTCTCCACTTTTTAATGTCCCCACCACTGTTAGTGCTCTACTAGCAGCAGAAATAGATGATGGCTTAATTCCAAACAATGGTTGTGAAAATTCTAACCAAAATTTTTGTATCTCGTATCATGAAAGCTCATCTGCATCCATCAGGTTTCCTTTTCTTTTTTCTCCCCCAGTTGGGATGGGAGAGGGTGGAGTTCAGTTAATTTGTTATAAAATCTTGCTGTTTGACATGAAAAGAATAAAGTAATTTGTTATTATTCCCTTCTGCTTCTTTCTGAGGTGGCTGGAGTTAAGTGGAGAAGAGAAGCAGCTGTAGTAAAAGCAGCACAATCCCTCTTTTAGACAAATCTAAACATCCTCCAAATGAAAACCCTGCTATCCACATGTTCCATAAAATCGCTACTAATCCACCTGCTCCAAAGCAGCTGAATTGGCAGTTTCAAGCCTCCAAAGCTAAAAGGTGAGGGGGTGGAAATGACAGAGAAGAGCGAGAGACTAATAAGAGAATGAAGCCACAAATCTCATATCGTGAGCTTCTCTGCATCTGTCTGTGTATCTGGAGGCAGAAAAAGACTGTGACTAATCTCATTTGGTTCATTAGGGATTCACTGAGCATATCACAGTGTACCTAGCACTTTGCACTCTCTCATTTCCACTGGGAACAGGGGGACTGTGGCCCATTCAGGATGAAAGCCACGCTGTGCCCTACACCCACAGGATGAGAGCAGTGCCCACACAATATCTTCCCACATAAAACAACAGTGTAGCATTTGAGCTAGTGAGAGCATATACCAGCAAAACATGTTGACTCATCTAGCAAGTGTCACTCAATATCAATGGCGGGGCAGGAGGAGACAGCAAACTTTGGTCCCTCACGTGGTAACTACCATGAGGAATGAATTTAAAAAAAAAAAAAAGAGTAATGAATGAAAAAAAAATGTAGTGCCCATTTACAACGTGCCAAGCCCTGTTCTCAGCATGTTACGCATATTATACCACATAATTCTCATAACTGTCCCGTGAGGTAGGGACAACTTATGAGGAAATGCAGGCAAAGAGAGGTCAAGTAGCTTCTTCAGATCAAAAAATTTGAAATCAGAACGTGATCTTATATAGCTTCCACACCACCAAACTGCCCTTCCCTGTCATTTAAGACAAGAAAGCATCAGGAGACGCTCTGAAATTGTCTCTGCGTGTTCATTTGCCATCAAGCTTGGGGTTTTATTTCATGTCAGAGCCACCCCTGTGTAAAGTTCTGTGATGCAGAGATTATTAAGATTGCTTGAATTAATTCATTTATTCATTCATCATGTCCTCGTTAGTATTCCTACTGCATGGCCTGCACTTTTCCAGGACTAAAGAGAAAGCAGTGAGCACTAAGGTTTCTTCCATTATGGTGGCAACTTTCCAGCAGAGTACTGGAAAATCAAGATAAAAAATACAGATGTAAAATATTTGCAATATTTTAGGAACAAAATTAAAAAGTATATGGGACTAGACAGACAGGGAGTGAGGGATTAAGAAGATCTTTAGGCCAGGTAATCAGTGAAGGCCTCTTTGTGGAGGTGATATCTGTGGGGACCTTAATTAAGAAAAGCTGTGAGCCATGTGAATATCCAGGGCTGAGCATTTTAGACTGAGAAGAAATCAATGTATGGACTGCAAGTTTAGACTATGTTTGATACATTCAAGGGACAGTCAGGAAGGCAGCGTAACTGGAGAAAAATGAGAAAAGGCCTGAGTCATAAGAGAGGTTACAGAGGTCACGGATAAATTGCATAATGTGCCAAAGGCATGGAAGGGGGTGATTGTTTATTCTAGGTTTTATGGAACACCGTTGGGGACGGGGGTCTGAGTGGTGAATGGATCTGGCTCATTTCTACTAAGATAATTATGGTTGCTTTCAGGAGAATACATTCTAACAGATATCAATGGAAGCAAGGAGGATAATAAAGGGGCTACCGCCAAATTCCAAACCATCAATGGTCATGGCTTAGTCTAGAGCAGCAAGAAGGAATGCTATGAGAAGTGCTGAGATTAAGGCTGTATGTTAACTATCAAACTGATGGGAAAGGAGAGGAGTCAGGAATGATTCCAATGTTTCTGAGCACCTGGGTAATTTATGGGGTTCTATCTTAAAATAGGAGACCTTTGGGGGCATGCAGATTTGTATTTATGGAGGAAGGCAGGGGAAGGGGGATCTCAAGGTTTCAGGTTTGGGACATATTTGAGACCCCCGTGAGTACCCCAGAATGGAAACACCATGCATGCAACGGCTGTCTTACTCCCTGAGACAACACACAGAACAATGTTTTACATTATTAGCAGCTGAAAAAAAAGTTTCTTGTGTGAAATGTTTGTTGTAAATAAATCTATTAAATGGAAATCAAGATCTTATAGGCAATGGGTCTCAAACTTTGAAGTTAAGAAGGAGTTATTTGCATAGGGTTGTTACACAACCACAGGACTGAATGAAATGTTAGGAGTCTGCACAAAGAAAAAACTCCAAGGACTACTTCATAGAGTACCTGATCCAATAATTTTAAAGAAGTCAGAGGAATACCCAGACAAAAATAGAAAACAAAGAATGTTCAGCAAATACAGTAAATGGAAAACAAGCAGAGTGCTATTTCTCAGAGACCAAGAGAAGAAAGTGTTTTACCTGAGAATAGACTTTATTTGAAAATGTGAGAACCATTCTAATTTTAAAAAAAATAGTTCTTCTCCAGATATAACTTGAAGAAAATATTATTAATATCTGTCCTATGATAAGTTACACTCTTGTGTTGAAGTTACATACTGCAATTTTTGTTTTCACTTTCAGTTTTAAAATGCATCAAATACACTTAACTGTGGGCTATTAAAAGAGCACAGACTAGAAAATTACTTGGTAACATCCCTATATTCTCACAAGAACGCAAATTCATTTATCCAATTATCTGGTGTAGGGTGACCAAATGTGTTCTGAAAACTTTCAGAACAGTTGAAAGTTTCCGAAAGGGGGTTCCATTTTCACCTATGCCGGTATAATAGGCCTTATTAGTGATTTTCTCAGACAAACCAGGATGTCCGGTCACCCTGGTAAGGTGAGCCCTCAGAGGATACACAGAATCAGGGTCCAGGAAGAACGATGAGGATGTGCATTTCAGTGGGGCAGGGAGGCATATCCTGGGTGGTCTGCAGTCAACAGCTGGCATTCAGTGGGGAGGAAACCAGGCTGAACAATGCTGGAGAGCTAAGACTCTGGAGTACCTGTTTGTTGTGATTAGGAACCCAGAGGGGGAAACAGAGTGACCACAAATGCTAATATGTGTGAGAATAAACAATCTCGGGTTAGTGAAAACAAACAGTGACCTTTTTACAGTTCTGTCATAGCTGTTTTCTCTTTCTGATTATCTTTTGTTTATCTTTTACCTCCAAGAAATTTTACATCTAAGAAATGTCACGAGCTGGCTTATTTTTCAGAACACCAGACAAGGAGCCCAAATATATACTTTCTAGGTCCAATTCTGAGCCTCTAATTCTGCGTTCTTCTTCTTCTTCTTCTTTTTTTTTTTTCCTAAATGTGCATTGTTTATTGTCTGCCTGCATCCAGCATTTTTCCCATATACTTTTTACCTTTTCAATTTTTTTAACTGTGTTATGTTAGTCACCATAAAATACATCATTAGTTTTTGATGCAGTGTTCCAAGATTCATTGTTTGTGTACAACACCCAGTGCTCCATGCGATATGTGCCCTCCTTAATACCTACCACCAGGCTCACCCATACCCTCACCTCTCTCCTCTCTAAAACCCTCAGTTTCTCAGAGTCCACAGTCTCTCTTGGCTTTAAGCAAATCACTGGATAGCTCAAATTTCAAATCCTTCCTTTTCAAACCTCAAAGTAAATAAGAGCAGTAATATCATTCATAGGATTATGATAAGAATCTGCTGACATTATTTATGTAAACTTCTTTATAATTTATGAAGCCCTCTAAAATTGGGAGCTTTAGTGTATTCTAAAATGAATGTCTGATTTTGATATTTCCCAGACAAAAGACTAAAAGCACCACTTAAAAATTAGTTTTCCCTGCTTCCAGCTGTTCACATTCCCAATAATTCATAAGAGGAATCACAGATTGGATCCCCCTGTGGCTACAATACTAGGGCATATGAGCTTTCAGAAGTCAGCAAGTAAGTTTCTACTTTAGGACAGACTCCTCCTCTGTTGATGGATTTTGAATTTGGAAGTATAAACATATTTCATAATGCCTCTCCTGGTGGTTCCTTGGTACTTCCTGTTATGTCTGCCCAAAGATTCTTTTCTTATTTCAGTTAATACCTAACGAACTCTTGCTTATGCTTCAGAGTCCAGCTGAACTGTTGTTACCTTTTATCCTGTCAAGACCTACATAGGGGCAGGGACAAGGGCAAGAGCATGGTGAGATTTGGGGGGGCAATGGGTGAAATGGGTACCCCAAAGATGTTTCTCTCTCTCAACTGTAATGCAGTTTTAGAAGAATGTGGAAGAAACAATGCAAATGTATTATATTGCACCTGCGTTTTTTGTTTTGTTTTGTTTTTTTAAACAATTGCTATGTGACTGGTCTTTTGATCAAGAGTCAGAACACCTGGCTCCTAGGTTTTGCTCCAAAATTTGCTAACTGTGTGGTTATTGATAAACTACTTAACTGTCTCTTTAATAAAATGGAGATACTACCCCCATATCAACTGTCACCCAAGGGACATAAGAATCACTGCTCACCTCAAAATGGTCTAAATCACAACCAACTGAAATAATTTATAGACCTTTCTGATTACTTTCATAAAGTGCCTCATATATTAAAAATGTTTTTTTTTTCATTTAATCTTTTAGAAAACTTTAGAAATAGAGCAGCATATGATTTGCTGAGGAAATGCAATCAGAAGATAATTTTTTTTAACTGTTACTAAAAATACTTGGCACATATCTATTAGAAAATATACTTTCTATGAAGTACATCTTTGCAAAAGGCCAAGAGAGAGAGACTAACTAGCAGATGTGTGAATTTTTACAACTAGTATAGTGGCAGCTGGGCCAGGCTACATGTCTCGCTTAGAGACCCATAGACAGGAGAAAGGCCAAATGGGAAAAAGATAGACCTCCACTGAAAACAGACAGGAGGACATAAAGGTGAAGCTAAATTTATGAGAAGTGGTTCTGGAGTGAGATATTTGCCTATTTTATATGGATGTGCTGAAAGCACACTGTAAATAAGTAGGGTGCCCAAGCACAAGATGTTGTTATGAATCTTGAGAACCCTTAAGCATCAGCCTGGATGTGCAGAGATGGATTAAAGGAGGAGCTAAAGGACGAGGTAGGTCAAAGGGCAAAATATCATGATGTTTAATGCATTGGGCAAAGACCTTTTTTTGTGTGTGTGGAATGCATGCATTAACAAATGGTGAGCAGAAAAAGAAGCAGCAGCACTATCTAAAACAAAGGAGGTTTCTCAAAAGCACAAATCAAGGAGAGAGGTAGGGGGCTATTGGAGAGCAACAACAACACTGATTTGGATCACAAGTTAAGAAGTAAGAGGTGAGGGGCACCTGGGTGGCTCAGTGGGTTAAAGCCTCTGCCTTCGGCTCAGGTCATGATCCCAGCGTCCTGGGATGAGCCTCGTTTCTGGGTCTCTGCTCCGCGGGGAGCCTGCTTCCTCCATTCTCTCTCTGCCTATCTGTGATCTCTCTCTGACAAATAAGTAAGTAAAATCTTAAAAAAAAAGAAAAAAAAAGAAGAAGAAGAGGTGTGTCCTTATTGGGAAGCTGTGGGAAGACAAATACTCAAGGAGGAATCCAAAGAGAAAGATGAATCAGTGAAAGACAACTGGCCTAAAGAGATAAAAACAAGAAAGTTTTGCAAAACACATTTGCTCTTTGTCTCTTTCTCCTGACAGAAAATTCAAACAAAGAACAGAGAAATATAGAATGCTGGGCTCAGGGAGAATGCCTTTGTTTTCATGAAAGAGGCATAGATGTAGGGATAGGAACAAAAATATTTAGAGTTACTGGATCATCATTCTTACTCTAGAAAATACTGAGATTCTAGGATTATTTCTGAGATTCTATTAACATATTAACTCTAAGGTTCTATCAATCTAATAACAAAAAGAGGGCATTTTGAGAGGTTGGCCATCAGAGGAAAATGTGAGAAACTTTCATGGTCTTATTTTGTTTGGGAACTAGGTATTTGGCGGGGGTGGGGGTGGGCACCATCTATTTGTTATTAACAATTTGGCATGGATGCCCTAAGTCAGTTTCCTCTGAATGCTCTTGGTGAGTTCAAAACTAATATTCTGTTTCTTACTTTGAGAATCTTCAGGTATGAGCTTAAACTGGTTTAAGGTGGTTTGCTAAACAAATTATTTTAATTGGGGAACCATATATATATAAATATATTTATATATATATACTTTTACTTTCTGAAGTAAGCTTGCTGGTTGGGGAAATGACATTTGCCAATGGACAGGGCTTTGGTTCCACAGCTAGCAGACCAACAGGGTAGCACTTCTGCTCCAAAGACCTACCAGAGCCTTACCAGCAGTACTCCCCATACCCAACATGAAAGATGCATCTTTTATATTAGCCCCAGAGATGTCTGACCTGACTTCTAAGTTTCTCCTTTCTGATTTACCCAGTTACTCTCTTTCCTAGAGGTTCTTATGGCTTCTATTAACTGACCTTCCCTGAACTATTTCATAGGCCTGAGGAATCACAGGCTTGGATCTCATTAAAATCATGTAGGGAGTTTGTTAAAATACAGATATCACCCTCATATTTAAATGCCAGTATATTGCTTCTCATTTAGTGTGGGTCCAAGAAAAATTTTATCACTCTTATTCTTATTTTTAAACTATTCACTTATTCATAGGAACAGTTATTAGGATTTTTATGAAACCAGTAATAGTAATGGTAGGCATTTATCAAGTATTTATCAAGATAAGTACAAGTCAGGAACTCTTCAAAGAACTGTACATATAATCTTTGTTACAATCCTATAACTATTATTCCCATTTTAAAAGCAGAAAAATCAGGGAAGAACATTTCCCATAGGGTTTCAAAAATAAGAAGCAGAATGAAGATTCATACCTAGGATATCGACCTCACTGTGCCGTTAACCATCTTCCACAGTGAAGCGAGGTTCATTGCCAGAGCATAGAAATAATAAAGCAAAGAACTTTCCCTGAGTTTTCTTTGATGATTCCTAACTGAGCAAGTCTCATGAGTATATCCCTACTAAATCTTAATAATAGTTCTATGATAAAATATCTTAAGTAAAAACACATATAGAAACTCAATTTCTATAGACACAATATAAAAACTGAATTTCCCTCACCAGAATATGGTGAGACTAGGTAGTATCACTTACTGAGCATATTGTTTAATATCTAATATTTAACTAAAATCAAGATCACCTAGGTCCCAATCTTGCCTTTGTCCCTTACCATTCATGTGACTTTCTTCAAGGCTACTTTATCTCTATAAGCCTCAGTTGCCTGTTCTAAAAGAGAAATAATGATATACGCCTCATAATGTTTCTGTAAAAGTGCATGCAAAAGTGCTTAGTAAGTTCTTGATAAATGGAAGCCATTATCATTAGCATTATTATGCATCTTGGAAAGCCCAGAAGAACTCTTAAGATGACAATAGCCGCCAATGACACTAAAGAGAGAAACAAAGGAGAGCATTTTCTTATTTATGCGTATCAAACCTAAAGTATTAATAAGGAGGCAACATGACAGCAAAAGAGAAAATGAAAGACAGAAAGCAACAGATCTATAATAAAGAAATCTCATTACCATGTACATGTATTTAGGGATTCTGCTTATTTATTTCAGACTGAAAGGTTCTATTATTGAAAATGTTAATAAGCATTTAGGAGGGAAAACATAATGCCCAATGGAAACCTTTAACAGTTCAATTATATCTAAGTAGTAGTCACTTATTTTGGTTATATTTAGTTTTTACAGTTTAATATGTCTTCCTTCTACAGAATGTATGGATAAATATTTTTAGCAAAGTATTTACCATGTGGTTTCATTCTTTACTCAATTTTTTACTCTGTTAGTTACAACCTGATGGCCAGTACTACTAGACATAAAATACACTGATGAATCATTAAGCTGCTCATCGAAATCCTGTTAAAAATTATTTTAAAAGTCTCTTGTAAATAAAATATACAATTATGAAGCTGAATACCATTAATCATTTACATTTAATTTATAATTTCTTTTAAACATTAACTGTAAAGTCAAAAATGTCAAGCATATTAAAATACTGGCCTGACAGAAGCCCTGAGGGAGAAATAGAACAATGTTCTCTTTTGGTAGCAGATCAAATAATCCAAAAAGGACTTGGTCTCCTGGGACCAGAACTGTATTTCAACTCTCAGAAGATGGACATTTCACAACGGCTTCCCTACAGCAAGTAGTGTGAATTAATAATCAGTTATTATATTAACTATCAAAATGTTGGCAGTTGGAACTCGGGCTTCTAGTCCACATTTACATGAAAAAAAATATCTTATTAATAAATTCTAGTTCAAATAGATCAGAGACAACATGAGACAGTGGAGGAAAACTGATGACCTCTGGAGACTGATCCCAGTGTTCTGATCAATTTTGTTCTCTTTCTATAGTAAGACTATAGCTTTTTATAGTAATGCTGGTAGAGCCTATTGGAGCTTCAGGTCATTGTCTTGTTCCACAAATGCCTCCTCTATGGAAGCACTGAGCAAGAAATTCAAATACAAGGATGAATAAACACTCAATCACACCGAGGGTTGTGGAGGGAAGGGGCTAAAGGGTTGGGTGAGGCCGGTGGTGGGTATTAAGGAGGGCACGTATTGCATGGAGCACTGGGTGTGGTGCATAAACAATGAATTTTGGAACACACACACATACAAATAATAAAATTAAATTAAATTTTTAAAAAAGCAGGACATGACCTAAAATATTAAAAAAAAAATTCATTCAGATTATTCCTCTTGATGTTTAAAAGTTACCAGAGGAGATTTAATCTATTAGAGAGATCTAGGAAGATGCCCCTGTGAAGTGACACTTGAGCTGACTTGTAAGAGGATGTTCGTGGTTGTATGAAAGAAGAGCATTCAAGGCAGTGAAAACAGGGACAGGAACCCATGGGGGGAGGAAGAGTGTCAGATGCAAGGAGCAGAGCAAGGTCAGTGGAGCTGGAAGCACAAAGCAGAAATGGACCTAGTTCAGTAAGAATTGGGAGGAATAGAGGAGAGAGGCCACCCTGGGACTGGCAGGGACAAAGGACACCATTAAATCGTTTTAATAGGTAAGTGAACTGATAAGGTCTGCCTTTTGAAAGAATCTTCTAGCTGCTGGAGAAGAGATCCAAGGATGCCAAAGTGAATGCACATTAATTATTTAGGATCTGAAGGAGCCTCGGCAAGAAGTAATGATGATTCTACCCCTCACAGTGTTGGCAGTAGAACTTTTGGCAATGATGGAAATCCCCTAATCTGTACTACCTTGTGTAGTAGCCACTATCTGTAAGTGGCCACTTAATACTTAAATGTGGCTGGAGACACTGAGGAACTGAATTTTATTTAGTATTAATTATTTCAAATTTACATTTAAAAAGTCACATGGGGAAAAAAAAGCCACATGTAGCTAGTGGCAAATGTATTGGACAGCACTGTTTAGGAATTACAATCTCGTGCTTCAGTTATTCTAATACAATGCAATATGTGTGGACTACTGTACTTTAAAAGGGAGACATTTAAATGTTTAAGAAAATGCAACATCACCCAGCTACTATCTTGAAGAGTCAAGGTTTTAACCAAATTACTTAGTCTCTAGACTCTATTTTCTCTTTTTTGTTCTTCTTGTTTTTTTTTTTTAATTTTTTATTTTTTATAAACATATATTTTTATCCCCAGGGGTACAGGTCTGTGAATCACCAGGTTTACACACTTCACAGCACTCACCAAATCACATACCCTCCCCAATGTCCATAATCCCACCCCCTTCTCCCAAACCCCCTCCCCCCGGCAACCCTCAGTTTGTTGTGAGATCCCTGATATGAGGAAGTGGTGATGCAACATGGAGGCTTAAGTGTTCTTCTTGTTTTTGCTTTCTCTTCCATAGGAGGTCAACAGTCAAGTAAATTTGACCTTCTACTTCTGATTCGTTGACACAACCTTAGGGTATTGGCAAATTGTGGATTTCCCAGGGCAGTATGGTTTTACATTACTTATTCCTGCATGATATTAATGGTGTCCCCTCACACTCTCAATAACATCCTGATTTGGATGATAAATTATATGCCATCCTAGCCAACCTCTACTGAAGATGTCAGATTTATTGAACAAAATATATTTGGAAATATAAGTAGTGCAAGATGAAATACAGTCTCAAATTCCTTGGTGAAAGTTTCTACTAGAAAGTTTTAAAACACTGCAGAGAACAAATGAATTATATTTATCAAATAATAAACTGTAACAATGTATGAAGTTGATGACTATTAAAACTATTGAGTAGTTAAATTTTGTCAGGTTCTCTTTAGTGATGTCAGTTAAATGTCTTTCGTTAATTCTTATTTGCCTCACTTTTCCTGTAAATAACTTATTAACCACCCACTATTTCTTCTGTGACTGATTAAATGGTATAAACGTAGAGGAAAAACAACATGAATGACATAAATGCTAAGAATCATTTGAAATGTGAAAATATGTTTAATACAGAGGTTCTGTTTACCACTCCTACAAACATACTTAAGGAAGCACACAGTTAAATAATATCAATAACTAGGATCTGTAGAAATCCTTCAACTTCTTAATTCTTAGTCTGTAGCCTATTTGTCGGGAGCTTAATAGAGGAAATGTAGTAGGTCAAACAAATCAAGCAAAGGGCAACGTACAGCTGTGAGACTTATCTAGTTGACATGCCAATACCAAACATGATTTGAAAATCGAGACAATGCAGAGCAGGAAGGTATAAAATACCGCAGGAAATTATAAACTAAAAAACATCAAGTTCTGCCTCAGTTTCCCACGCTTGCAAGTCTCCATTCTTCATTGTTCCTGACTGCATTCTGAACAGGGCTGACATTGTTCAAAGTGATGAAAAGCATTACTCAGTGAATTCTTTTGATCTTTTTTGTTCAAATGTCCTGTCTCGATTTGAGAGAAAGTTGAGCTTAGCAGTTACAAAGGCAAGGGTCATTATCATGAAGACATGGATTCTTGAGGGGCTATAGCAATTCAGAGAAAAATTATATGTGATCTCAAATTACAACGAGGAATAAGCAACTTAATCTACATTTGTGTGTTGTGTCTGGGTGGCTCAGTCCATTAAGCGTCTGCCTTTGGCTCAGGTCATGATCCTGGGGTCCTGGGGTTGAGCCCTGGAGTCTTGCATTGCGCTCCCTGCTCAGCACGAGTCTGCTTCTCCCTCTCTCTCTCTAATTGCACCTCCCCTCTCTCAAATAAATAAATAAAACTTAAAAAAAATCTACATTTGTAATCCCCTGGGGGTTTATATCTGCTCATAGGACATAACCATGGGATAAAGGACTTTTGTCAAGTGAAGAACAGTTTTCCAGGTAGCTCCCAGAAAAAAAAAAAAAACAAACTTGTTTTCCCACAGTACTCTAAACACGTACTTCCTACACAGGCACACCATACACACATGCACACATAATTTGTTGATTCAAAGGAATCATTTCCTGTGTTATCGTGTATTTTTGCATAAACAAACAGGAGTGGAACTAACTCTTACATAACATAGTTTAAGAAAACAAGATCTTGATTCAGATCTGACTTGCTCTGGATGAAATGCAGTGTAATGTACATTGGATTATAATGTGTGAATTCTCTTCTCTCACACCAGCTTTGGTATGAATTAGTGTGAATTGCAGACTGATGTGAGCCACAAAATAGGATCAGCACATCACACATATCCAAAGACAAAGGAAGAAAACCTTAGTAAGAACCAGATCAGATTTCCTTGTTATTCATGGCTGTGGCTTTTGTCTAAGTCCTAGGAAGCTGAGATGGGAAATTACGACCAAATCTACCATTGGTGACAGCTATCAATTACTTGTAATCAATGTGCAGACTTAAGTTAGTATTTTGGATGTTCAGGGGTGACGTTAACACAATCTCGTGCATGCACATGATGAGCTGTGAGGAGCCAATAGTAGGCTGAGGTGTCCAGTCTGTCAACTTCCCTCAAGACTTGGACCATGATTTTTCTGTCACTGAATACTCACCTGTGCCTTCTAGCTATAGTGCTCTTTTTGATGACAGTTTCTGAATTTCCTTAGTGAGTTTTAGAGTTCACAAATCAACTTCTGCTACTGATACCATTAGTTATACTGCTTGTGACCAATTTCTCATTTATTGTTTGTGATTTTTTTTTTTTTTTTTTAGTTTTGCCTTAATGTGACCCTTTGAAGTTTGGTGCCCAGGTTTCTTGTGAAATGCGTCCCATAGATGATTCTGTTATTTTATATCATTTATGCTTTCTTTGTAAGGATGTATTCTTCAGACACTTGGGGTAGATAATCAGTACCTGTTATAGAATGGGTTTCTGAGATGTGCTCATTTCTGTTTCAGTGTGCAAACATGTACAAAGAAAGGTGAGGAAAAGGGGCAATCTAACATGAGATTTGAGAAGACTAATTTCAGAGAAAAAAATGCTCCTGAAAAGCTAATTAAGAGATTTCTTGTATCTAACATACATGGCATGAATCAAGAGAAAATCAAAATAATCCGGACTCCATTTTTTTTTTAATCACTGGGTGATAGACTATTACAAGAGCACATGTAAATATAATTAAAGGCAGAAGCGATTCATTGCAAGAAGATCAATACAAAAGTGTTATGAAAAGTCTCAGGGAAATGAGAGAACATAATTGAAGATTCAAATAGGACCCTGAGCTGATCCTAAAGTATTGGTAAAATTTTGACAGCTTGATATAAAGTAGAGGAGCATTTCATGTGAAGAGAATAGCATCTCAGAGATGGGAAAGTACAGGTAATGTCAAGTTGTCAGGTTGCACAAAAGCATGAAGCTATATTACAGAAAAGATAGAATAAGAATTACAAAGGTATACTGAGACCAGGACATAGAAGTCCTTGAATTTTATGCCAACACATATGGATTTGTTTAGCAAATCACAAGAATCCTTTTATGGTGTTTGACTGTGACCACACATGCCCTTTAGGATGGGGTAGTGACATACAGAATGGATCAGAGTAGGCAGAAAATGAAGATGGGCTGTCTGGATTAGAGATATGGAGGCCAGATCACATTGGTAAGAAGGAGTAGCCTCAAATATACAATCTCTTTCGATATACATATATGGTTATATAAGGGATTATATAAGGGGCAAGAGAGAAAGGGATAAAGAGTCACAGATGAGGCCAAAACCTGGGTACTGGAAGAATAAAAGAATCATTGGTGAAAATGACAGGAAATATCTGGGCTTTAAGAGAGGATGTTAATAACACTCTTGGAATGTCATAGATATAATTTGACCCTAATTTCTAAGTTTTCCAATTTTATGCTAACTTATCAATTAAATGTAAGTCACGACCATTGAATATATTTAACATGGTTCATACAAATATGAATTTTTAAAAAACTCCATTTGTACAGTGACTGAACAATAACAGAATTGGAAAAACATCATCTAAATGGCAGAAATAGAAAACAGCAATTTTAATGAAAGGAAGAAAACACCTTTAAGTCATTATAAATTCAACATTTTGAGAAAAATCGCAAATTAGTGACAAGTTAATAAAACATGCCCTATATTCTTAGAAAAAAAAAGTTTATTTTGGAAGTCAGTTGTTTTCCATAAAAATGAGTTCAGGTGTGAAAAATGTAACTTTTTAAAAATTGTCTTGTTATAACCTTGGTTTTGTTTTTTCTGTACTTTTTGATAGTGTTAATTTTTTTCTTCGAATTTCACACAATAAGAAATTTTATCTTATGAAAAGCAGTATGTCAACGCTGATATGTTGATCAGCTTACTGTTTCCTCATGATTGTTATTAAAGACAGCTTTTATGAAGTACCCAACTGCTCACAGTTTTCAGGATAACACAGTTTCTGGTAAATTTTTGTAAATAGAGCAATGCCACATTTGTTCTATTTAAGTCTGACAACAAGACTTCAAGGAGGTATGGACAGTTTCTTTTACAAGCAAAGGGTACGATCTTGAGATGTTGAGCTAATTGCCAAAGATCACTACATTCTTTGCATGATTCTAAGGGCTGCTCACCATCACCCCCAGAGAGATTCACTACCATTGGTGCCCGAAGCTCTTCTTCTAAGGGATCCACCTGTGTGGTGTAATATCACCATGTAATGTTCCCAACATCATGGCACAAATGGACACTGTATAAATAACTATGTGCTTCTATGGAGGAGAAATCTGTGTACATCTCTGAACCTACTGGGGAAGAAGTAGCCCAATTTGAATCATCTCTTGCAAAATAGTCAAGACGATGGCATTAGTAACACCATAATTCTGGAACAAGAAGGGGGCAGTGACTATCAATCATCATTACTTTTTTTTTTTTTTTTTGGAACTAGAGCGTATCATGCTTACCGAAATAAGTCAAGCAGAGAAAGACAACTATCATATGATCTCCCTGACATGAGGAAGTGGTGATGCAACATGGGGGCTTAAGTGGGTACGAGAAGAATAGATCATTACTTTTCAAAGTTTTAAAATATGTCTATTATGCATTTATAGGAATTATGTGGGACACAAGAATTATATAGGAAAAACTGGAGGAAATTTTGATGTACTATAGTGGGATTTGCTATTCACTTGTTTTGACACTCAAGCACCTAGGTTTAACTTAAAATCTTGTTTCAACTGATTGTGTGTCCCTGAAGCATCACTTAACCTTCCAGAGCCTCAGTTTCCTCAACAGTAAAACAAAGGTTTGAATCAGCTGATGGCTGGGAATCAATTCTCTGTGGGTCTGTAACACTTCCTTACATCTTGCGAGCAAAGGCACTGACAGCCTTCGCTCCAAACTGTCTTTCCAATTATGATTGTATAACAAATATCCTTGGAAGGCAGAACAATGTCTTTCTCCAGAAGAATGGTCAGGTGGGCTTACTGCACATTAATAGTTTTGGGGTTTCCTAAACTCATGACTTCACTCCTTTAGCTCAACCTACTGTGTAAACAGGTGTCACCTGGCCCTCTTTGTGTTGTTCTGAGGGAGCTAGGGCTCAGTGAACTGGCACAAGTTCACTATTGATATCACTGGGAGAATTGAAATCCTTTTTCTGTGACCCAGGAGTCTTCTTGTTTTTGCCAGCATCCATAAAACTGTGACTGGCTAAATAGTTAGCTTGCAGGTACATTACATTCCCAGAACCTTCACTGTCCTTAAACATTGATGAGTACAGTCTTCCTTAAGTCTTGCAAGACTCTATTTGCCCCCAGTCCTCAAATTTCCGTAACTGGGCTGTCTAACCACTTGTCAGCTCAAATAAGTTAAATCCTGACCTTTGCTGATATAATTTAATTAGCTCTTTTTCAGTAAGTCTGCATCATTGACCTTCCAACATCCCTGGTCTGAGAACTTGTGCTGAAGTTCTAACAAGGTGCAGGTTAAGACAAATTGAGAACTGATGTAGTGAAAAGATCATGGTGCCCTCTGCATGTGTGCCTCAAAATAAAAACCATACTCATCAGCACAGGAAGTGTATAAAGCTGATTACTGTGTATGCGTTTTCTTCCACCCAAACTCAGGCATAGTCCACCTGTTGAATAACCGAGAAGCACTAATTCTAAACCTGAACCCTAAGTAGGAACCCTACTCCCTTCTTGCCCACATCTATGCTGCTTCTCCGCCATAGCTCCCTATTTCATCCCACTGCCAAGTCCAGCTGCCTCTCTTCTGCCAGCTTAATCTGGTTAGCAATAACAGTGCAACTGTCTGAATGTCTTTTCTTTGCTCACCTTAATTGGGACAGTCCCATTGCACCAGCAATGCTGAGCTCATTGACTGGTATATTGAACAAGAAAAAAGGAGGGGACAGAGAAACTGAATCCAGACTGTGAGGGGCTTGGATTGGACGAGTGAAAAGTGTGGAGCTCCCTGCAAAATGTCAGGAGTCCCTCTCACCCAAGACTTGCTAGGCCACGGTGGAGAGGTGGAGAATAGAATCACATTTTAGAATGTTAGATCTGATGGCTGTAAAGCATACATACAAAGGTAGAGATTTGGGTCCACAAAATCTGTTAAATAAAATTCCCTGTGAGAGAAATTAGAGCTGAACAAAGCCAATGCTAGTAGGAATGGAAAGCGAGTCAAGGATTCCGGAGACATTTTTACAAACGTGGAGAGTCAGGGAGAGAGAAGCATCAATAATGATGTAGGGGTACTGATTTGGGTGACTAGGATACTGTTGATAATGGTGAACCAAGAGATTTTGCAGAGATCAGAGTCCCTCCCCCCAAAAAAACATTCTGAATACTGCAAACACCCTATTGTATAAGGTATCATCATAAATATTATCGTGTTGTGTTGTGTTAATAGTTCTTTGGGTCTAGATGGGCCACTTTTTATACTTGAAACTATACCCCAACTAGTCCAGATAAATATTGCTTATCTTAAAGACCCTCCAGGGATGAACTATTATAACACAAAGTATCCTTTCCAGATGTTTCATCCATAGCCCTCATCCCTCTCTATGTTATGGAGTCCTCTTGGGCAGTTTTTAAAGGGAATTATGAGATTCTGGTTTAAGAGAATCATGGTTCTTAGAGTTGTTTTTTTTTTTTTTAATTCAAATGTAGGGAGAAAGCAAGTCTTCTGTTTGATCGCAAAAGCTATAAAGATATAAAGAGAGAAAGGTCTATCCTAGCATTGAAATACAATCTGTTTTCACTGGAAACCTGAGCCGACTTTAATCATCTACATTTCAGTCTGGGCCAAAATCTCAGAAAGCTGCAAGTATTGTGAATGCTATCACACTAACAGAAAACCTTTGCAGAAATTTCCCCAGGATACACAGACATATTTTTTCTCTTCTCTGTCTCTCTCTCACACACATACATATATAAATGGTCTTTAATTCTTGAATTTCCTTCACTATAGACAGGATAAGTATCTTAACTAAGGTAGTATTGTTTATATTAGACATGTTTTACCCATTAAAAAGATACTTGTCGTGGGTTAGTTCAATCAATACTTATACATTGCAGATTTAGGGTGATAACTGGGAAATACAAACAATTAGACGGGAAGAGAAAGCACTATCTCTTTGTTCTTTCTGAGAAGTCAGAGTCAGACTAAAGAAATGTAGAGCACTGCCAGTCAACACACTTTGAAATATGAACACAGCATCATTCAGAGAGATCACTCACAAACCCTTCCAATTTTATTTGCTTTTTTTTTGTGCTGTCATTAGAATATGGAGTACGTTTTTAATTTAAAAATGATTTTCAAAAAAAAATTTAAATTTAGAAAAAAAAAACCTTTAAACTTAATAAAATCTCCTTTATCACTTTCATGCTTAAATGGCCATCCAGTTTGACATTACCTTTATTGAGAATAATAAGTCTCAATAGCACTTCTATTATCCAGTCTACTGTTAGTATGCGGCACTTAAGTTGAAGGAAGATTATTTCATTTTTATCTTTTCTGGAACACCAGAGGAAAGCCTCAGACATTGTCACATTTCATTTGCAGGTAAACCTGTATTCATCTTAGGTTAACTGGTTACCACTACTCACTTTCACCTAATGTTTCCATATTTTTTCTTATACAGCAATGTCTACTTTTATTTCAGAATGTATCATTTGTGGCTATTTGACTTTTCACAGCTCATGGATTCCTAATGACTATCCAAATTATATTTGTATTATCCAGTATACAGTCTTTTCAAAGTGGCAAAATTTTCATTTTACATGTGTGGCTTGATGTCCTTTCTTATATATTGGTAGGGAATGTCTCCTTGGCTTATTCATGAAGAAATAAGTGATGGGGATACTTGTAAGCATTTATACTTGATATTTTATTCAGCTTCTTCTAATCAAGAGTTTTTACTACTCTATGAGTTAGAAGAAAACATGGTGGGTAGTAGACTCCTCACAATTCTGTTGTGCACATTTTCATCGTGCTTACACAACAATACCTAAATATTGCTCTTTCAAAAAATTTTCTGAAAAATTTAGCAGAGAGACATACTGTTCTCTAGATAAGGTAATACAGTACAGAAACTCCTGCTTACATAAAACCTGTTACAGTGGAAGACAGGGATAACCAAAAAGGGTAAGTGTATCACTCATATTCTTTCTAAATGTTCTGGAGATTTAAGCAGCAGAGTGTCATGGGAACCATTAATAGGAACACAGAATAGAAAGGCAATAATAGTCAACGATTAAAAGATAGCAAGAAAGGAAAATAAAATATTAAGTCACAGCTCCATAAATATATGGTAGTATTTCTAAATTTTAAATGACTAAGTACTAACATTTTTGAGGGCAGAAAGTGTAAATTACACGACATGAGAGGTACATTTTTATACTGACACTTAGTCGTTTACTTCTAAAACAGATTATCCACAGAATTTATTTACCTAGACATGAATTTCTGACTTTACCTGCTAAGGTCTGTTTTCATACCCTTAGATCTAAATTTGTAAAAACCCATATACTGGGAAGCATGAAGTACTGGGTGTTTAATCATAGCTTCTCAATGAATTCCCTATAATAATCCTTTGGAGACTAGCAAGATGCATTGATAATGAGGTCTCTGTTTGGTGTATGTGGTGTAATAGTAGTGTGTGTGTGTGTGTGTGTGTGTGTGTGCGCGCGCGCGTGTGTATATTGAATCAGATGTTCAAAATCTGAGCTGCATAGTTTTTTAATGAATAAAAAAACTGAATTTGCATTGATGACTTTTTTACATTGTCCTTTAAATTATATTTTCTCCTTCTATTCAGTAGGAAAAAGATTTCTTATCTCACTGGCTCAATCCCCTTTACTTCTCTCGTTTCTCATTTCCTTGCTGGGAATGGGTGTGGGAGGGAGCTACTGGTATTTTTCATTGCTGCCCAAGGCTTGAGAGGGAAAGCAATACCAGAATGGCTTGCCTCTATTCTTCCTCATTTATCCTACTCAGAGCATAACAAAATCAAATCTTAATAGTAAGTACTTACCTTGCACTAAACAGATCAATCTTTTTCCATTAGATTTGTCACATGAGACATGAACTCAACAGTAATTGATTTCAAAGTCATGTGGCACAACGGCCACTATAGTATTTTTCCTATGATAGTCTCAATCGATAGGCCTAGCAGCTTAACAAAAATAATTACATCAACATATCTGCTTTCCTGACACCATTTTGTTCTTAGGTGTTAGAAACAGTCTGGTATTAGAAGAAATCCAATAAGTTAGAAGCAAGAAGGCTGAGTCTGAGTAACTAAGTGCTTACACCTCCTGGGCTTCAGTGATACTGATTCCCTCATTTTCTCAATCTTTTCACAGCTCACAGCACAGTCCATCAGTCTTACAAGCAGTTCTAATAGTTCCTGGATTTGGAGTTTGATGCAGGCTTTGTATGAGCAGATGCTTATATAAAAGCTAAAATAGGCGGGTATTAAAAGGATTAAGTGATTCAGTAGAGTATCTCAGCCAGCCATAATTCAAGACACAATAGTTCAAATCTTTCATTGCTGTTTTCTTTGATAAAATGTAGGTTTTAACCTTTTGGGAAGTCTTTTTCTACAATGTCAGCAGCAACTCCAGACCTGTCAACTCAACAATACTTTACAACTAATGCCTTTCACAGTGTCTGAAGTAGAGAAAGGAATTGCAATAATACCACCTAGGATTCTGTGAGATTGGAAATGTAGTGGCATACAGTGGCTAGTTACTTTGTGTATGGAAATAGGTGAGTTGGCAATGACATGAGGGGAAAAAATACCTGCAATAGAAAATCAAATCACTGGAAAAAATAAAGGATTTCTATCAGGAAATGTCTAAGATGAGTACATGCCATGTCTGAATTAAAACAATCAACTATGAACATGTCATTTTAGTGCTTATCTCCAGTGTTTTCAAAGGCTAATTTTTATTTACATCAAGGAAGAAAATATTAGTCACTAAATGGTTGAGAATCAATCTAGATTTTTGACTTTTTTTGTTTATACTGGTTACTTATTTATTTTCAGATGTTGATTTCTTCTGTTAACCTCACTGGATGTCAATATCTATTGACTTCAACTTTGTCTCTTTCCTTGCAAACCCCTGAACTGCTATTTCTTTTGCCCATATCAAAACATAATTTTATTGACCAAGAGAAGGATCTTTGATATAGCTCCAAAATTCTTTTATCACTGAGACCTAATTATGCACTGTCCACTCATTTAAGAGGCATTTATTAAATGCCTAATATCTTCAACTATTGCATTAGATACAACAATGAACAAGCAGACATGTCTCTTCTGAGAAGTGGCAGAAATAATTTAGAACTGAAAAGTAAACATGCAATAAAACTTTATAGGAGAAATGATTTGAAGACAGAAAGAATGTTCTAGCTTCTAGTGGTGAGAAACAGCAAGCAAGGAGGAGAAAGCAATTTGATTTAGTCATTAAAATGGTAGTGATATTTGGCCCAATATGCCTGAGCTTGTCCAGAGATTAGCCAAGATATGTTACATGATCTGTAAATTTCCAGAATGGCTCCTTTCTAAATACATATTATATATATATATATGTGTATATATATATATATATATACATATATATATATATATATACACATATATATATCGATATGTGTATATATTGAGATATATATATATCTCATAAATGCCTACCTGTTTCAAATTTTAATTAAAAAAATCACAGTGGTTAAAACAAATTCTCTTTTAAAATACAGAATCATGTAGAAGAGTAAAATTAATATTGATAGTTATTTGCCCCTCGAGTGAATTATCTTGGGATCATTTAATGACAGTCAAGTGAAAGGAAACCATGGTTTTCAATGGGGACCAACACAACTTGACTCTAGCACTGTTTGGGAGAACTTATATACTGCCTTCATGGAGAACAGTTTAGGGCAGAAAGACATGCAGAATGAGAAGCTATGACCCAAGAGAGAAACTTTTCCTGCATGTAAGGTACACAGTCACTAGTCATGGCTACACTAACAAAATTGTGAATAAAATTTGTTAGACTTAATTCAAGAATGACACCAGAATTGATTTTATATAATTTCTTCTCTGAGAAACACAACTCCAGAAAGGAAAATACATAGAAAGATACATAGAAACATTTCGATGAGATTACTGGCAATATTATTCTCATTGTCCAGTAAAGAAAAGAGTATAGCAGATACATGACTAAGGTAGGATGGTAAATAAATGAAAGATTAGAAGAGACCTTTTTTTTTTCTAATAATGTTTCAGTTCATAATAATGAAAACTTCCTTCTTTTAATAGTGTCCATTTTCTTTCCTGCTCTTCTTTTTTTCAGTGTTCTTCTCTGTTTCTGTCATCCCCTTTGGTGTTTATCAAACATATTATAATCATAGCCAAACTGTGGAAGGAGCTGAGATGTCCTTCAATAGATGAATGGATAAAGAAGATGCCATTCATATGAAAAATTATGAAATTTACTCAGCCATCAGAAAGGATGAATAACTATCATTTTCAATGACATGGATGGAATCAGAAGAAGGTATTATGCTAAGTGAAATAAGTCAAAATACAATGAGCTGAATATGAGATAATATAAAATGTTTAAATAGTTTCTTTAACACTTTATGGACTAGTTTGTTGTGTGGGTTGTATTAAATGCTTTTTATTAGACTTCAGATTTTAGAGTGGTTTGTATTCATAATTATTTCTAAAAATAATTTTCAACTTAGAGATGAATATGGGACATTTATAAATTTCAGAAATGTCAATGGTCAAATTATTAATAATGATTTTATAACAAAATTAAATATGTATGAAGCTGGAAATTATGCCTTATCATACTGTTGATGCTTTTATTCTTTTTCTTTTTTTTGGTATGTTGAAATATTTGCAATGTTCTTTTACAATGGAAAACAAATATTTGGAACGTCAGACTCCAATAACTGATACTCCTAATTCAGAGACTGTGGGGCCCAATGAAAACACAGTGTGCTGATTTTACTTATTTCATTTTGAAGATCACAACTACTCCTGTATGAAACATAAGAAATAGTGCAGAGGACAATAGGGTTAGGGAAGAAGAACTGAATGAGAAGAAGCCAGGAAAGGAGATAAACTATACAAGACTCTTGACTCCAGTAAACAAACGGAGGGTTGTGAAAAGGGAGGTGGGTGGGTGGATGGGGGAACTGGGTGATGGGCATTAAGAGGGGCACATGGTGTGATGAGCACCGGGTGTTATACTGAACAGACAAATCACTGAACATTGTATCAAAAACCAATGATGTACTATACCTTGGCTAATTAAATTTATATAAAACTAAAAAAAAATTAAATCCCTGAATGGGGCGCCTGGGTGGCTCAGTGGGTTAAAGTCTCTGCCTTCGGCTCTGGTCATGATCCCAGGGAACTGGGATCAAGCCCAGCAATGGGCTCTCTGCTCAGGAGGGAGCCTGCTTCCCTTTCTCTCTGCCTGTCTGCCTACTTATGATCTCTGTCTGTCAAATAAATAAATAAAATCTTTTAAAAAAGTCACTGAAGACTTAATTAAACATATGCATTCAACACAATTAGAAATAGAATAGTTTCTTTAACACCTTATGGAATAATTCATGGTGTGGATTATATGAAATGTTTTTTATTAGACTTCAGTTTTTAGAGTGGTTTCAATTTAGAATTGTTTCTAAAAAATAATTTTTAAAAGCTCTTTTTTAAAAGAATTTTGCTTAGCATTTAATTATTCAATAGGTTAAGGTCCAAGAAACTATTAGCTAGAAATCTCCTCCTAAAAAAAATTATGAAATTTATAGTGTATTTACTACTGAATGTGTAAGACAGAGAAAAATAATTCTGCATTTGTGGCATTATTTTCTCCTTAGTTTATTTCTATAATAAATCTACATTTAGATAAAACTCTATTTCTATATTTAGAAAAACCTAAATTTTTCTCAAATGGGAAGGTAAATCTTGAAAGTTCTGTTATGTCTGAGAGTTATATTTAGAATTAGAATATAAGAAATAGCTTACAAAGTATTTCAACCTCAGAGTTTTTAATATACATTTTGAAACTAGGTATTTGTGTCTTATTTAGATATTTGTTTAATTCTAATCTTTAAGTATATTCTCTCTCACTAAAAGCATTTTATTTATTTTGGGTGATGATCTGCAGAAGTTCCCTACATCTTTTTTGCAAGTGGCAAGGTTTTTACTAATGACAATTATATTCATTGTAACACAAATTACAGAAAAAAAAACCCTAAATGTAGCATAAGATTAACCTATATATTATATTCTTTTGTGCTCTTTCAGTGACAAGAATTGGTAATGGGTCCATACTCTTTCTAATAAACATGCGAAGAGATACTAATGATACACTGAATTCTCTATGATTGGATCGAGAGGGTAAAAAAAAAGATAAACCATTTATTCTAGGTTAATGTACTTCTATTTCCATAACCATTTTAATTATGCATGTCAGAAACAAATGTTTTATCTAAGGAATCTAATGTTGTATTTAAAGAATATCTTTAGCTTCAAAGAGAATATGTACAGGTTCAAACTTATACTTTTATATGCCATCTCCAGTCTTGGAATGAGAAATGAAGGGTTTTCACAGTCAAAGGGCATTGAATGACTAATTTCTTTTTGCCTAGCTTTTTTTTTTTCTTTTGATAAATATTTTCCAATTTTAGTTTTCTGTTCATAGCTTTATTTTACATATCACGTTATTTAAATTTTCTTATTGAAGAGCATGTGAGAATGAGGTTAAAAGTACTGCAATTTTGGTCAATAATCCTTATTGTGTATCCTCAGAATACAATGAGTATATGTGTCTGCAATAAGAAACTGAAGAAATAAAAAGCACAATTCCACCTCTTCGAGAAACACAGTTTTTAACCATATAGCTGCATCTCACTTTGAAAGGAGACAGACATCTTAAAAGCCCCATGCAAAACAAGTTGTAAACAGAACTGCAGGTTTAAATGCGTAAAAGTTCATTACTAAAAGAGATCCCACAGCCAATTAAAAAAGTTAGGTTATTTTATTAACCTTATTTAGCTTAGGGACCCTTTATATATAGTTACTGACGACGATATAAGAATAGTTAGAGGTAGCAGTATAAGGTCAAGTTCATCAAAAATGGGTCCATGGAGGAGCAATTGATATTACTGAAAAAAAAAAGAACTGATTATCCAACAGAGATCAATAAGAAACGTTACAGAAAAATATTACTGATTTGACTGATAGAACTCATCTCATAGGCTGTTTTCTTTTCTTTTCATTTATTGGTACTTGGGTATTTGAATGACCTACTCTTGGAAGTGAGAAAATCTTGGCCCTAGGAGGATTTTGTTTGGCATGAGTAGCATTTTAAAAATTTTAATAACTTTATATGGGGCAGAGAATCCCCAGTTTACCTAGTTATTAGGCTCTATGTTGTCATACATTCAGACTGAAGATATTTAGGTTTACTGTCCTTGATTATAATCTTTATATTAGTTGAAAGCCTACTATGTGCAATAAGGCTATAGAAGACGGACATAGTTCTTACCTTCATATGGAGCTTACAGTCTGTTAGTGGAATAAATAATAAGTAAATAATTACATAATTAAGCTGAACTGATGTTAAATACCTCAAAGGAAATTACACATGAAATAGAAGTTTAACAATAGGATTTAAATGAGAAAAATAATACTTAAGCTAAAACTTAAAGAATTAATTAGGAAATCCGAGGAAGGGCTATCCAGGCAATGTGCCCATTTTCCTAATGAGGAAAATGAGGTCTGGAGAGACTAAATGACATTCATGACCAATTAATAGAGGAAGAAAATTCAGGTCTCCTGGCTCCCAGGATGACATTCTTTTCACTGTCAAGTGTTTTTAGCATCCATTTAAAATGATTTAATCTTATAAATGCAAGGCTTTTATATACTAAAGCTTGCAGATGTATGAACAATTTCAAAAAAATTAAATGAGCAGAGATAATTTGATTGCCTTTCACTGTTTTATTGGGTCTTCTCTAATTGTCACAGCTAAAGACCACAGGAAAAAATAATGAGACAATTCATTAATTAGGATTAGTTTTTACCTCCTTTAACTAGTTAGATTATTTGTGAAAGATGTTCCTTTATTATCACCTGAAATAAAAGTGTATATTCTATATAAGGTTTCCTTTTTATATTAAAAAAAAAACTAAGAAAATTTTAATTTGGACACAGAAAGTAAAATATTCAATGCCCAAATTAGAAATAATACGAAGGCTATGTTTCAGTAAGCATATGATCTATTACATTGGATAGAACTCTAATTAATAAATATGTCAATTTTTCTTGGCTGTGATTTTGGATATGATACTCATTGTGCTTTAGAACACGTCATTACTGTCTTGTTAATTTTGGGCATTCTAACTGGTATAAAGTGGTATCTCAATGTGGTTTTGATTTACCCTAAAGATACAGATGTAGTGAAAAGAAGGGCCATATATTCCCAATGTTCATAGCAGCAACTGCTACAATCACCAAACTGTGGAGAGAATCAAGTTGCCCTTCAACAGAAGAATGGATAAAGAAGCTATGGTCCATATAATAATGGAGTATTATGCCTCCATCAGAAAGGATGAATACCCAACTTTATAACAACATGGACGGGACTGGAAGAGATTATGCTGAGTGAAATAAATCAAGCAGAGAAAGTCAATTAACATATGGTTTCACTTACCTGTGAGGCATAAGGAATTACATGGAGGACAATGGGAGAAGGAAAGGAAAAGTCAACTGGGGGAAATCAGAGGGGGAGATAATGAGAGACTGTGGACTCTGAGAAACAAACTGAGGGTTTTGGAGGGGAAGTGAGGTGGATGGTTAGGTAAGCCTGGTAATGGGTATTAAGGAGTGCACATATTGCATGGAGCACTGGGTATGGTACATAAACAATGAAACTTGGAACACTGAAAAAATAAAATAAAATTAAAAAAACGTGATTATATGTCACACATTTGATCAAAAGAAGTCAAAATCTCTAGTCTTCCTATGTGCACTTAGAAAGCATGTGATCACCCAGAGGCACTGTGTTAATAATTATTGATGTCAGATTTCTTAAAGGCAGTTTTTCTAGTCTTGGGCTCCCGTTCCTGCCCTGAGAATTCTGTCCATTGAAAGGGCATCTTTAAATCAGTGAACCACAAATAATAACTTTTATAATCTTGTGTTTTTTTTAATACAACTTAAACTAACCTGAGAAATAACAGGGTCAATTCCTTTATCCCAGTACTATGCCTGCTTCCCTGAGTCAGACAAATGGTAGACAAAGGTTCTAAAAGCTAAATGTATCCGAATCTACTCAATTTCCAACTTACAAATATGGGATAGTTGGGAAGAGACTGTAAAAAACAACAACAACAACAACAACAAAAAAGCATAATGTGTATACCACTTTTGCTAGGCTTTCTTTTTGATACAAAATGTATGTTAATTTATTTAAACTTCATAGCAACCCTATAAGGGACATATTATTAACCTCGTGTTATAGATGAGAAAATCAGTATACAAAGAGCTTAATAAATTAGCCCCAGTCTTATAGATTCTGAAGAATTAGAACTCAGGCAGATGATTCTATGGTTGTCCACTGTACCTACTGAAGATATCTTTGGAATCAGCCTGCATGCAAATCTGGATCTCTAAAATTTACCAGTTGTGAGACCTTGGATAATCTAATTCTTTTTCTGAAAATCAATTTCTTTTTTCTGTAAAATGAGAATAATAATACTGCCCACCTCAGATGGTTACTGGGGGAGATGGACTGTGAGAGTGTGCGTGAAGCACCTTAGCAGAGTATCTGATAGCACAGAGAGCCCTCAAAGTATTTAACTCCCATAATTACTGTTTTGTTATTATAATCTGGGGAATGTCCTTATCAGTCCTCTGTCCACTCATGCCAAGAAAGATGGCTATATGTCCTCCAAGAGACCTTGGTGTAAACAGTGATCAAAATCTGAAATATCCTCTATTTTAAATATTCTTAAATTGAAGTCACAAGACATAAATGCATTCTAGGTAACATCAAATTAAAAAAACAGACAAACAAAAAACACTTCCATTGATTGACCTAATAGAATTTCAAGTTATAAAGGGGTTTCTTTGACAGGTCAAACTAGTTATTGATTCATCTCCTTGCCTTAAGCCTCTCCTCTCTCCACCTTGAACAAAGATTTACTGTTCTAAAGAAAAAAATTAAAAATAGAATTATCCTATGATCTAGTAATTCCACTACTGGGTATTTACTCAAAGAAAATGGAAACACTAATTTTGAAAAGATATCTGCATCCCTATGTTTATTGTAACCTTATTAAACAGCCAAGATATAGAAACAACACAAATGTCCATTGATAAATGAAAAGATAAAGAAGACCAGTGTGTGGAATATTACTCATCCATAAAAAAGAATATCTTGCCATTTGTAACAACATGGATGGATCCACAGGATATAATGCTAAGTGAAATAAGTCAGAGAAAGACAAATGCCATATGATTTCACTCATGTGGAATTTAAGAAACAACACATGACCAATAAAGAAAAAAAAAAAGGGAAAAAAAGCCTGACTCTTAAATACATATAACTGGTGGTGCTAGAGGGGACATGAGTGGAGGGATGGGTGAAACAGATAAAGGTTATTAAAAGTATACTTATCTTGAGAACTGAGAAATGTGTAGACTTGTTGAATCATACTGTACACCTGAAACTAATATAATACCATATGTTAATTATACTTCAATAAAACCCGAAATACTTGCCTTTATGAGAGACAGTCCCATTATCCTTATTGTTGGCTCTTATTTCTTCCATGTTTGGAGATAACTAAAATGCTCTGTGATAAAGACAATGAGAATACAGAGTGTAGCAACAGCAACCAAGAAGAAAAGGAGAAGTCAGAGACTTATTACAAATATGCTTTTGTTCTAATCACTGCGAAGTATCAAGGGGTATAATAACACAAAGTGAAAAACAATTGATTCTCCTAGCTTAGAAGAACAAATATGTGTTGATGCCAATATGGGAGATAGAAGGACAAGAGAAAGAAAAGATGGAAAGTTAATACACTTTCTTTCGAGTGTGTTGAGGGTCTAATTTCAGAATAAAGTATCAAGGTTGAAGATTAAGATTGAGGGTTACCAACTATATATGCAGACCTCACAGTCAATGGAGTGGATAAAACTTCTTGGGAGAGAGTCCATCAATTCTCACTATAGAATCCTGCACTCTATACAATTTATGTTCATTTATTAAATGGAGTAATTATTCCAGTCCTATCTTTTAGAGCCCATCCTATTAGACTCACATAGAAAGGAAAGGAAAAACAGAGGATCCCAATCATTGCACACTATCCACGACAGAATATCAAAGCAAAATTTGTGGTAATTTTCCCTTGCCAACTTCCATATACCATTCCTTCCTGGCCTTTTATTACTTCTCTTTTCATTAACGGTAAATGATCATCATGTTCCTTTTCACTTGGTATTATCTATACATCAATTATAATCTATAGAAAGTGATGAGGCATGGATACAGTGTGCACCTCTCTAGTTTGAGAATCCCACAGGACTGGTCTGTACTCCAAAACTTAGGAAAGGAGGGCGTATTACTGCTGAACTGATATTTCATTTATCCACAGTTTGACCTATGCCATAGCTTCATCTCATTCCTACAGATGCACTACCCTGACTTTTTTCCTCCTGGCATATAATCAATATAGTAAGGGCATTATTCATGTTTTCCACATCTATGGGAAGTCAAAAGTTCCTAAGTTCACCACAAATCTGTGGGGCCCTCCTGCTGACCAGACCTGAACTCTTACAGTGAAGACTGTCCTCTGTTAAAATATTTAATGTAAAGTTGATTTCATAGTGAGGCTCTGGTCCTACAGTATCAAAATAAGTCTTCTAAGAAACATGTTTTAAGTGAATTGCTCGAGATATTTCTCCTTCTCTATTATATAGGCAAAGCTGTTGCTAGCTCTTTAATCAATTTTGAAATAAGAGATAAGTGACTACAATGTACAAAGCCATCCAATCACTTTGTGAAGTTATCCTAATAAAAATAAAGAGCTTCAGTTTACAAATTCTATAATTTGACTGGCTCTGAATTATAAATGCCAATTCTTATCCTACAAATGCAAACTCACTGAGGGAATATCAATGGAAAACAATTACCAGGTGGATTTTTGCTCTCCAGTTCCACAAAATAAAATACATTTAGTGTTTTCAAATCAATGCTGGAGGAAATGTCAAGACAGGGGTACACATTTACTCATTTTGCAGAGATGTCTAAAGCTATTAACTTTCTGCACTTTAATTAGAAAAGCAATGCAAAACTATTCTATTGCTCAAGTGTAGGAAATTTAAGGCATTTGGTATGGGGAAAGAGTCCTGAATTTGGGAAGTCTTATAGATCCTAATATATTTTTAGTATAATGGCAACAGTTACTAAAAATGCATTTCTATTTTTATGGCTACAAGTTTGACTTTTTAAGAATAAACCCTAGGCATACAAAGATAATGGATATTGAAAGAGGAAGGTAATTATAGGAAAAGTGGGATGCTTAGGCAGTTTTAAAAATGATACAATTTGAATTTTCTTACACAATGTATGAAACCACTGGGTTTTCAAGTTAGTTTTAGGGTGGGAATTGCCATGGCTGCTAAAGTATTTCTTGAAGATCATTATTAACAGATTGTGAATTCTCCTGTTTGTTTGAATTGCATTTTCTTTTCTCTCATATGCAATTATTTAAGAATGAAACACTGTTCTGATGTTCAGTTACACTGAGAGAATTAATATGCCATATGCCTTAAGCCTGAGACACTTTCTGTTACTGTCAATGCTTGGATATAAGTATAAGGAAAGGGAACTAGAGTATTTTATGCCTCATGGTAATCCTTATTCCTTTATTAAAATTTTTCTACTCACATTGTGCCTCACAGATAAGTGATGGAGATAAATGGAGAGTTAAAGGAGATGCGGGGGGAGAGAAAAGCAAGCAGAAGAAATAATGCTCTGAGACATCTGACACCTTTGGAAATTCCTGTGGAGAATCTCTGATGCCACAGGAGAAAAGAAGGGTCACTGCTCCTTTCCACCAATTTTGAAAGTGCTTTTCTGGGTGTTTATTAGAATTCCTTGTTTAACTGAGTGTTGCAGAACAGATTATTGATAGCTCTCTTTCTTTTGTAAGGAAAAATCCGATTCCTGACCTGAGACTGTGAGATGGAGCAAAGAGATCTCCAAATACATATCCAGGAGAAGAACTGTGAGCCACCTTGAAGATAAATAGAAATTCTCTGTTTAATTCATTCAAGGTCAGTAGTTACTGAATTCTAGCTGTAGGCCATATATTGTGTGAGGATGGAGGTAAATATGACAGAGATTCTGCCTTGTAAAAACTTATGTCAGGAATTCTGGTGGAATTGATACAAGTGATGCAGCTAGTGGAGTCCAGGGCTGAATTTCTAAGCCTACATTGTTTGCTTACTTTTATGGTTTTGATACCTCAAGTTTAATAGGAACAGCATAGACTTTGGGGTTAGATGGTTCCGATCATTTCACTAACCTCCTCTTAGCATTGGCTTTCTCATCCGTGAAATAAAACCCATCTGTGGTACTCTCATGTCGCTCTACCTGGAATTTTTACCTTTTCTTTAACTACAAAAGTCAAAATGGTTACTACAAAAAAAGTAAAAGGTACAAAATAAAAAATTCTCATGTGAAGTTCTTCACTTTTGTTACCCACTACATTCCTACTTCCGGAAGTTAACTTTGACAAACAGATTGAGGTGTACTGGAGTTTATTCAAAAAAATCAGCCCCTGGACAGATA
Source organism: Mustela putorius furo (assembly GCF_011764305.1). Classification (NCBI taxonomy): domain Eukaryota; kingdom Metazoa; phylum Chordata; class Mammalia; order Carnivora; family Mustelidae; genus Mustela; species Mustela putorius. The sequence continues at coordinate 6,499,691 of NW_025421305.1, forward strand.
AGAGCTGCAAAATATATCAACCCTGAAGAACCTTTCATTTATTAGAATTAAGTAGAATTCTTTAAAAGTAGAAAAAAATACTTTATTGGTGGTATATATCTTAGAATGTGATAAAAGCAGTGCTAATACAGATATATGCTTATTGTTTAAAACAGAATTTTCCTTGTATTACTTAAATATGTTTCTCCAAAGCAAGCATCCATCAGCCTAGGATGATGGATGGAGATAGATATGTTTCAGTTTAATGTAGATATTATCATATGTGGCTCAGGAAACAAGTAGACAAGGTTCAGATTTCAACTCCTCAATTTACTAAATATATGAATATGGGAAAGTTCCCTAGGCTCTCTGTTCCTTAGGTTCCTCATGATATAATGACTTAATCATAACACCTACTTCATAAAGTCATTGTGAATGTTAAATGATTTCATCCAGGTAAAGCAATGGCCTAAGGGAAACACTCAATAAATGTTAGCAATTATTTTCCCTAATAAAATAGAATTGATAAAATTAATGCTGGTCAAATAAAGAATAAATTATTAACAAAGTTCCTTTTCTCCTGATACCATAAAAATATTGCCAATTAAAAATATTAATACAATAAAACATTTAAAATATGTGTACAAACCACCATTTAAGTACATTATCTCACATTCTGGAGAATTCACACAAATTTAGTAACAAGGTGGCAAATGGAATATTTTCCCTCTGGGTTCTTACTACAGCTTTTTGATTCATCTGCTTTCATTATTTTAAAAAAGTTATAAATAAAGGTTTTCCTAATGCATGGGTAATGTGTCTATTTAAGTCATTAAAGTACTTATGTTCCTTATATCCTTTTGATGTGAAAACTTTACTATACTACTTGATTTTTTTCTTACTAGTATACTTTTATCAGAGCGCTCTTTTTTCCCCTACACCAAATCAAGCAGCTGTTACACTTACTAACTCATGCAACTGATTATAAACTAAGCCAACAATATAATGACAGGGCATCAATCTAAAATTGTAGACAATATGGACATAATAATTTTGTGTCCTTGAACATGGAAAGTGTTTTTTTTTAAAGATAAGGGATTATTTAGTACTTAAAACTGAACAACAGTTATAACTGTATTTGAAGATAAAAAATATTGTCATATGTTCTCAACCTACAGTCACCTTTTACACCTTATAAATCTTTGTACACATAAATATACAAAAATTGTTTTGATGGTTAAAGTAAAAAAAAAAAGCTATAGTTATTTCAATCTGGTAGCTCTCTGAATTTTAATAGCTGACAATAATTAAAATATAAAGACAAACACTATTTTTCATGTAATATTTCAACAGTATTGGTTTACATACACAAAAACAGATAACCTGGGCAACTGTGATTCAATTCCTACACCTACTACTTTCAAACCATTTGAACTACTTTCAAACCATTACCTGCTCACTCTCAGGGCTTTTTTTTAAATATGCAAAATGCAGATGACAATAATATCTATTTGAGGGAAATTCATATAAAATATCTAACTGATTGAACATATTACACATGCCATTCATATTTGCTACAATTACTATATTTGCATTTATACAGTTCTCTGAAGATAATATTATTACTCTTGTTTCTGTTAAAATGAATTATTTTTCACTTAAATTGTTGATAATTTTGTATCTCAGTTTACTGCATCCTGAACTGATGTGCCCCAGCTTATGGACAAGATTTATCAATGTCCATATAGTTAGTTACATTCCTAAAGTCATTACTAATGATTTTGGGTCATTAGTACTTATGATGGTGAATTTTGAAAATCACATTATGAAGTATTTTCTGCTTTGACTTGGCTGCTGAAGTTCAAGTTTAAGTTTTATCCTTACAACCACCCTGGTTACACAAGACCTAAGTTCAGAAAGAACATCCCTTGGTAGCTGAATATTGAGTTGGAAAATTCCAGCATGAATACTCTGGTGAAGGAAGCTTTTGTCAGTATGGAAAGATAAGCATAAAACATTGAAATGCACAGAAATCAGGACATTTTTCAGAGAAGTGAAGTTAATCCATTCTGCATTAAAAATCACTGAAATAAAGACCAGAAGTCCTGGTAGTATTTGGCTATTAATTACTTCTAATTATCTAAGCCTATTTTTTTTCCCATATAATAAACCTACTCCATGGTTTGCGAATTTGCAATAAGTCTCCCACAGGATTTGTGGTTCTAGAGCTCAAGAATGAAGTTGGGGCAACATTCTTACCTTTTGCCTATCCATACAATAATAAGATCAATGTGTCAGTCCTTTGGGAGTCACTATGTCCCATAACAGTTAGAAACTAAAAAGTTTTCAATGATTCTCATTGTTTTTTCCTGAAATCCAAGTTTCTCTGATCCCTCTTAATCCCACTCAAGTACACTGGGTTTCTGTCTATTCATCCAATCTAACCTTTTCACATCCAGTTTTTTTGTTTGTTTGTTTGTTTGTTTTGTTTTGTTTTTTAATTTATTTTTTATTTTCAGCATAACAGTATTCATTATTTTTGCATTACACTCAGTGCTCCATGCAATCCGTGCCCTTTATAATACCCACCACCTGGTACCCTTACCTCCCACCCCCGCCCCTTCAAAACCCTCAGATTGTTTTTCAGAGTCCATAGTCTCTCATGGTTCACCTCCCCTTCCAATTTCCCCAACTCCCTTCTCCTTTCTCATCCAGTTTTTATCAAAATGTATACATTTCCCCAGTTTATATTTATTTACTTGACTCTTTAACTCCTTTAGGGCAGTGGCAATATGAGTTTTATTCAATTTTATCTTTACTTTTTAGAAAGGGAGTAGGGAGGGAGAGAGAGAGAGAAAAAAAAAAATCCTGAGGAGGGTCCACGCCCAGAACAGAGCTTAATGTGGAGCTGGATCTCACAATACTGAGATCATGAGCTGAGCCAGAATCAAGATCTGGATGCTCAACAGACTAAGCTGCCCAGGCACCCCAAGTTTTATTCAATTTTTAAGACTTGCCTTCAAACATAATGCCTAATACACCATCAGTGCATAATTTACAATATTTTGAAACAAATTAAGTAATATAGTACCATAGATTTGACTACCAACTTGAAGTTAATATATCCCAAAACTTTATTTGTGGTCCTAGTTTTGTATCTGTTTATCTGAACTTCCACTAAACTTTTCACTTAAAGGTTCCTCAAGAAGCTCAAAGTTAGCATTTCCAAATGAATGTGTAATTATGTCCCCTTTCCTTCTTCTTATATTAATCTGAGTTGGTGGTACATCTATCAAACCAGTCAACCAAGAAGGAAACCCAGTAGCCATTCTTACCTTCTTCATGCACCATTCATATGAGGGAAAGAAAAAAAAAATCACAAAAGTCTATTTTGTAAAATTGATCATATAACTCTGCTAAGTACGATTTTTTCATGGATCACCAGGAGAAATAAAATAAAAAGGGGTTGACAAGTCATCTCTGAGGAAAGCAAGAATCAGAGAACATGGGAGAACTACAATCCACTTTGTATTCCATTTTGTAGAGTTATGGATGGTAGCTTTAATGAGGAAAGAAGAAACAAAGCCTGCAGTGCCTATAGAAATATGAGATGTTAACCAAGGCCAGAAAACAGATTTTAGGGGAAACAGAATTAATATTTTCAGAGAATTTACTTTGTCTACCAAGAATTTTAAATATATTATTTCTTTTTCATCACAATAAGGTACTCATCTATATTCCATTTGACTGAAGAGATGTTGTCCAACATAGTAGACCAAGGTTCTAGTACAGTAAGGCAACTTATAAGGTTCTCCACAGCCTTGGTTGAAAGAGCAAATAAATATTGGCAAGAAAAATAGAAGTTTCAAAAGCTTAAGTAATATACCAGTGCTTCTACAGCATAAAGTGTTGCAGAATTCAAACCAGTTTCTCTTGTTTCAAAGTCTTGCTTATAATCACTATAATGTATTATATCCTTTAGAGTTAAATACGTTCTATGTCCGAAAGGTTCCAGGCTTCCTGAAATTTCTGTACAGAATCGTTGTAAATAGCAGTAAATCAGTTCAGAGACTAACTTGGGACTAAAGAAGCCAAACTTATTTACTACTTCTAAACTGTTTAATGAGGAGGATGGAGAGTCCATTGAAGGAAAAGGCCAAATTCATGACCAGATTTTTTTGTTTTCTTTCTGAGGATAAGGAAATGCATTCTACTACAGATTTTTGGAATGTGAGGCTACAACTGGATATGGAAATGACAATGTTGATGGTAGGGAAAAGTGGGTTTCAGTTCTAAAGTGATCAGAGCTAAAGATAAGCATTGTGCAACACCAACATGGAGTTGAAGCCATGGAAAGAGACTGCTCCTTGAGAGGGAGTACAAATGAGGAAGGGAGTTGAGAACAACATTTCAAGAGATAGCTTCATGGAGAGGATGGAGAAAAAAAGCACCAGCAGAGAACACAAAGGAAGACTACTTGGAGATCTGGTGTTGCTTCTTAATCAAGTGGAAACCACAGAAGTTCAGTAGGTTCAAGCCACCAGAGTTTATTAAACCATGAGTGTTACTACACTACAGGTGTGACTTGTTCATCTTATTAGAGTAAGGGAGTGAGATGAAAATAGTCTTCTTAGTTTTAATACTGAATCCCAGCCAGCAGTACTCTCTGGGGTATGCTGTGCCAGCTGCCAAGAAAGAGTCCCTCTATCATCATCAGTTCCTCTGGCAGCCGTTTTGGGTGGTTCAAGTCAAACCCTGAGCAAAATCTGCGCCTTTGCTCCCTGTGGCTTTCTCAGATCTTAGCAAAGAGGCCAGCAGTGAAACTGACAAGTAGTACGGATGATAAATTAATACACACATGTAGATTGAAGCGGTCCTATCCTATCTGCCAGTCACACTCTGCCTGGCCAGCAGCTTCCTGAAATCGCTGAAGAACTAAAGAAGTTGGAAAAATGAACACTTCCATATATCGTAAATCAGAGATTTTCAAACGTTGGAATCACCTGCAGTGTTTGTAAAAATTTTAATGTCTAGGCCTCGGCTCTAGAGATTCTGAATCGATGGGTCTACCGTGGGCCAGGTACCTGCATTCCTAAAGAGCTTATGGATGTTTCTGGTTTTGAATTGCTCTCTGAATATAGATTTTTAAAGCACTGTCTTCAATAGCAGATGCTGAGAAAATCTTGTTGATAGAATACATATCTGAGCAGGTACACTCTTTTTTGACATCTAAACGCCACTTTGATTATTAATGTTTTACTATTAGATCATTCACTTCAAAATAAATGATTAGTGTGCAAATATTAACTCAACCCCTTTGCAACTTAATAGTATTACATGATATTAAATACACTATTGTTTGCTGTCCTAGAAAAAGATGACAAAAATTAATCAAATTTTGAGAAGATCGAGGACATCATAAATCTTGACCTAAACACTCTCACATTTGCACTTTTGATAGATTACTGAGGGGAGCACATTCAAGAGGCAAGGGCTCTCCACAGAGAATATTCTGCTTCAAATTCGAATCTAAGAATAGATAAGATTCCAGCCAGCTGCAACTGACATGACATGGAGTGAGAGATGCGGAACTTTCAGAAATAATTAGGTCCCAACACATTCAGAATGTTATAAATAATAAATGAAACCTTGAATTGGCTAAAGAAACAGAATTGGTGCTAACTTGAGAGCACAGGTGTTTTGTGTTTGGTATTCCTTGCCTTGCCCATGAGGCAAGCAGACACGTTCAATACAACTTAATGAATCTTCTGGGAAGGCCCCAAATAGATTAGCTCACAGGAGCCCAGTGCAGGAAGTGTCAAAGACTGGCTAACTGTATTGCAATGTATAGTTGAAAAAGAAGATACACTCTTGAGCATTATTGACTATAGAGGCAGAGTAATTCATTGTTATGTACAAAAGCTCAGATAGATCCATTAAGAACCTTTACTTAGTATCTTCTCAAACACCAAACAAGATTGCCTGATAGTCACGTTTGTGTATGTGCACCTGCGGTTGTTTCTTGTACTTCCATTTTTAAGATTTGTACTGTCTCATTAAGGTGGTAATCTTAACTTATTTTACAGACTTGAATATTTATTATGGGCATAATACTAAGTATAATACTAAGCATTATAAGCATAATAATAATGATAATCATAATACTAAGTACTTTGCAAACATTAACTTATCTATTCCTTATAACCTTCTTTATGGACAAAGAAACTGAAGCAAAAAGAGGTTAAGTAACTTACCCAAGGTCACACAGCAAAAGTAATAGTAACGATGTGGGAATTTCACTCCATGGATGGCCATCCTATCACTTTGCTGTGCTGCCCAAATTCTGATGAACTAGAAGCTTAGTGATTATACACATATGTCCCTATGGACAGAGTGTGGACAAGTAAGTTTCCCAGAATATATATAAAACAATGGGTTTATTAAGATGTTTCCAAAGTGATTTATTCTTCTTCTACCCACTTAAGCCTCCATGTTGCATCACCAAAGTGAATTGAATCACACCATAAAATGACACTGGTGCTGGTAGAAGGTCAGGAGTCTAGATGTGCCAAACTAATACTGTATTTATCCTCTATTCTTACCACTAGGGGTGTTTGTTTTCTAATTAAAGATAAGGTGATACAACAAAAACACTAGAATCAAACTAAAGAGACTCCAATTGTTTCCCAATTCTGACATCTCTGGTTATATATAATCTTGGGTGATTTCTTTGCTAGACAATTAAATAGGGAAGAGATGTAAGTTGTAGCTTTTGTATGCTACTAGCAGCAGAACACTTCCAAAAATGCAGCCCACACCTTATGCAGAAGCCAATACATAAAATGAATTAAAGCAGAATTGTTAGGAAAGGGGTGTTGCATAGTGACTCAGTACTAAATAATTTGGCTTATTTTAGACTCTCTTTTCTTAGATGATCCTAAGATGATTCACAGTAAATAACTTCACACTTTTCAGTGAATTGCACACTACACAGAACATATCTGTAAGTTCTGGACTTCCCTGAATTGTTCTCAATCTCCTCATCTTTACTTGTACGACAGTTCTGTTTCCTGGTTTCCTTGGTGTTCTAAATTAGACAAGGAAGGGAGTTTTCTTCCAAGAGCTCAGCAACAATCCCTGCTAAATTTTAAACCACACAAAAATGGCTATATAACCATGGCATATCTCTGTGATTTAAATGATTAAAGATATGGCAAAATAACTAAGTATTATGAGCTTTCCCCCAAGGTAGTATCAATGCATGCTTGACAATATTGAATGGTATCCAAAGCTACAACAAAACTATCTTGGACATGTCCTCCATCCATTAAAAGGTTATCACTAAAGATGTCAGTGCATCATGCATGAGTGCTAATGACTCTCATGAATTCAGAGAAATCTGGGAGCAATGGAGTTAATCTTCTACTACCATCTCACTGGAATCCCCAAGGAAAGGGTAGGGTAATCAAATTGAGCTGTAAAAAAGCAATAACAAATGTCAATAGTCAAATCAAAATTTCTCTCATAACATAGATTCATCCTCATGAAATAATGTTCAAACTTCACTAATCACAAACATACTTAAACATTCATTTTTACCCACCAAACCAAGGCTAGAAGCACAGCTGAACTGAGGTTCCATGAGTATTTGGGGATGTTTTTACAATATCAATGCAACTGGAAAGATGAATGTTAACATCTCAGTGGGGACCATTTTGGTATTAAATAAAAATTCAAAAGCTTTTGCAATAAAACATGTCACATAAATACTATTATTATATGTTTCTCAGTATTATGAAACTTGATGAGTTAGAAGAAAAGTCCCTTAGGGTCGATGTGCCATGAGTTTATCTTTTGATCTTATCAAGTTTTAAATTCTCATGTGTAGACTTTCTTTGAAGAATTATTATGTTGTTAACGATATATTATAGGCACTATCTTTCTTTGAGGTTACGTTTTAAAATGTTAGTTTTACCAAAAACATAATCTTAAACCAGTCAAACAAGGAATGCACCACAGAGAAGGACCACAGAGAATTGACTTCATGGGAAGTCATAAGTACTTCACTTGATTGCATGTATACCTGGCTCTCCTGTAGCCAAAACTGATGCCACTTCTTAAACAAATCCTCTCATGGGTAAACGCCCGTGGAGTTCTGTGGGAAATTGCTGTATAATTCTTTGCACATAAGGGAAGTTAAGCTGGAAGTGAAGCACAAAAAGCAAGTTCATGACTTGACCTGACTTCTGGGCTAGATTATTCCCAACTTCTGAGTCTCCAGAATTTTCAAGGAGATTGAGAACTCTCAAATAAACACACAATGACTAAGCACAGCATTAAAAACCTGTAGAGTGTATCTCGGGCTTTTGGCTTTATTTCCCTTTAGTCATTGGGGATCTCAATGTAGCTATTATATATATTTCATATTTTGGAAACATTAAAAATATTCTGAGGTAAGCTACAAATCCTGAGTAATAGCTTAGAGTTCTTTGGAAGGTAAAATGCTACCTAAATATTAAGAGAAATAAGAATTATTATTTTAAGCTCACTGCATAAAACAAGTATAATGTATATAAGTCATAATAAAAAAGATTTAGGCCAAGTGTAAATACTATCTTGGCAGTTAAACAATAAGTAAGCTGTTTTGTGGAATAAAAAGTTTCCTTTCACTGATACTTCTCTGATGAGCAGAGAAAGAATCTAGAAACAAGATAATTCATTAGTCCTTATATATTAAATATCTTCCGTGTACCAGGGGCTGGGCTAGGTGTGAATATTATCCAAAGACAAGCACCTCAGTCTTCCTTAATGCAACTACCAGTTAGGAGGCAGTTTCTGTGGCTAATAAATACATCAAATGAGTTTTCCGCAAGGGCAGGGCCAACTACATGTGGATTAGATTCTGGAAATGTGAGCTGTGGACATTGTTTCTCAAGGAGCTTACAATTCAGTTGAAAAGAAAAGGCAGTCACACATAAAACAAAATAATGAATACTGCTATGCTGAAAATAAATAAATTTAATTAATAAAAAAAATAGTATGAACAGGATCACTGCTTACTTAAGTAACCAAATGATAAAAACAAAAACTGGTTTGAGAGTTTAGAAAAGAAGAAGTAATATTAGTTGTGCGATTTGGCACAGAATGACTTTTGCTCAAGACTCATTTGCCTTGAATTTAGCAGATAAATGCTCAGCTACTACTTGAACATATCATACTTTGCGATTTTTGGCTTACTCTTGTATTAAGTCATTTTCAAACTCTGTTTTAACTGCATATTTTAATTGGTGCTCCAACAGACTGTTTTTAATAAGAGTTAAAATATTATAAGCCTGAAATTATTTTTTGTAAATTTAAATCAAGATAGAATATAGATGCAATGCAAATCGTACCATCATTGCAAATGACATAATTTCTTCCTATATATAAGCTGGACATTCCATTGACTATCCCATTTATGTTATGATTACCAAAGTGAAGTGAATTGCATGAATTCTCTATTTCAGGTATATTCAGCTCTAGTGAACTAGTGACCAAAAAAAAAATCCTATCCATTTAAGGTCATTCTTGCCTGTTGCAGAGCTCTGAGAGCTGTAGCTTTGATGGCTTGAATGTTGTCTCTTGAATCAAGATGATGCCACTGAGAAATGGGCCTTTTAATACTTTGTTTTACATTTAAAGAAGGGTATTCCTCTGAGGATACAAGCCCAATACCTTCCCAAACTTAAAATTCAAGTTAACTATTTTTACAGCTGTTCTTTATTTCTTGATTTTATTTTCAATTATGATACAAATAGGTATTTGAAATTGTCTAATCTATGTAAATTATAAATTGACTTCATTGATTTTTTATTTAGTGATCAAAATTTTAAAACACAATTGCTCTAAATCTGACATTTGAAATTATCTAATCTATGTAAATTATAAATTGACTTCATTGATTTTTTTTTTTTTTATTTAGTGATCAAAATCTTAAAACACAATTGCTCTAAATCTCTTCATCTGTCTCCGGTGCTAAAACATTTTAGGCATAATTTCACATTGTTAGTACAAGTTCTATTCTAAGCCTTGGGAATAGAAGTAAAATCTTTAACACATTTAAGTCTAAAGGATGATACAACTTCCATTAACAGTTTTCAAGTACAACAGCTTCTAAAAAGGTTGTACCATTGATTTGAAGTTTGGTACCTACAGTTCTCAATGATTTCATCAATAAAAGTACTAACAAACTCACTGATACAAAAGACTATATTCATTACATGAAATTAAGAAGAAAACCAGAATAAGTGAAAAAACAAAACTGTTTTTTTCTTAATATTATAACTTTGACCAATTCTAATAAAGCAAAGCAAAATTAAAAATAAGCAAATATGGCATTTAGATCTCAAACAATATAGTTTTCTTTGAATGAAATCTAGTTTTAATTAATGGAAGGAGGCATTAGAGTATTTCCAAAATATGTTCCTTCGAATATTTATATAATTGGAGAAATGGATTGCACATTTATAGAAATATACAGACTATTGTCATGAACAAAGGCATATAATTTTATATGAGGGCTTCTAAGTTGTTCTTAGTATGCTCATTAACATATTAATAATAGTGATACATATTTTGCATCATTTTAATGATTTGGCCATGTATATCATTTGAAATATTTTCAATCACAAGGAACAAAAAACAGAACGGAGCATGGCTTAAAAATTAAGGTCAGGAAACTGGTTTCTGGCTCCTTATGTAACATAAAGAGTTTAGAAGCTGTCACACTGTCCTCAACAAACTGGAAACTCAACAACCCTTCTTGAATCTCTAAGAGCAGGATACAGGGCAAACCACCGCCCCTACGACTGGAGAGACAAAGAGGAGAATTTAAAAAGCCATGGCTAACTAGAGCTGGTACTCACAACAAGAAACCACCCTGGGAACCAGTACACCAGAGTATGAAAACATGTACTTTAGTTACAGATTGTTGGAGGCTCAGTAGGGACAACTCTGAGAGTTTAAAACTCTCAGCTAGGGTGAGAGGGACAGTCATAGAGGACCCTGTAACATGAGGAGAGTCATCTCAAGAACCTTGACAAATTTTTTTAGGTCAATGTAAGAGAAAAATCTCCTGAACTTCAGGCACAGGGAAGGGAAAATAAATGATTCTGAATTACACCAGAGCCTTCTTTTTTCTTCTTATCAAGGTCTTATCTTGGGGGGAAAAATTAAGCGAAGTATACCGTGCTGGGGTATTCACAGAGCCCTACTGACCCAGAGAAGAGAAGCACCCAACTCCAGCCATTCCAGCCAAGCCATGAGGGAGAAGGGAAATACCAACTTCAGCCCACTCTAGCCATCCTGTTCCACTTCAGGGGTAAGCAAAAAATGGAAAATTTTATGAAGCTTATAGTTCAGAGACATAGGACTGAGACCTAGTAATAGAATTATAGAATGCCTACCCTTTCCCCATACAACAGGACCACATTACTAAGTCCCATTTATGGCACTTCTTTTTCATTCCTGTACATGAGGCTTGGCTATCAAGAAAAATTAAAGGCATACCAAAAGGCAAAAAGAAAAAAAAAGAAACAAAACAAAACAAACAGACAAAAAACAACCACACACACAGTTTGAAGAGAAGAGTAGAGTATGCATCAGAACCAGACATAGCAGGGATGTTAGAACCGTCAGACCAGGAATTTAAAACAAATATGATTAATGTGCTAATGGTTCTAATGGGTAATGTAGAAAGCAGACAAAAACAAATGGGCATGATCAGCAGAGAGACAGAAACCGCAAGAAAGAAGCAAAAATAAATGCTAGACACAAAAAAATTCTTTAACAGAAATGAAGAATGTCTTCTGTTGGTTAGTTAGTAGGCTAAATACCAGTGAGGAAAGACTCTCTGACTTAAGAAGACATCTCCATAAAATCTTTGAAAACTGAAAAACAAAGAGAACAGACTGAAAAAAAAGGCAGACTATCTAACAACTGTGGGACAACTACAAAAGGTATAACATACATGCAATGCAATTATTAGAGGGGAGAGAAAGGAACAGAATATTTGAGTCAATAACAACTGAGAATATATCCAAAATGTCAGACACTAAACCACAAATCCAGGAAGCTCAAAGAATAACAAGCAGGATAAATGCCAAACCAAATTATACCTAGGCATATACAAACTACAAAAGAATCAAAGATGAAAAAATCCTGAAAGAAGCCAGAGGGGGGAAAAACAGACACCTTACCTATATAAGAATAAAGATAAGAATTACATCCAACTTATCCTTGGAAACCATGTGAGGAAGAGTAAAATATTTAAAATGGTCAGAGGAAAAAAAAAAAACACTAACTTAAAAATCTGTATCCTGAGAAGTTATTCTTTGATATTGAAGGAGAAATAAGGACCTTATCTCACAAATAAAAATTGAGGGAATTTATTGCCAGACTTATAAGAAGTGTTGAAAAAATTTTAGAAAGGAAGAATATTAATAATATCAGAAGGTTTAATCTACATGAAGGAAGAATATCAAAGGAGGAAGAAGTGAAGGTAAAGTAAAAACTCTTCCTTTTCTTATCCATAATTAATCTAACACAAAAGTTTGTTCATAATAATAACATCAACAAATGTCTTTGATTGTGTATGCTTATATATATGTATGTATGTGTGTGTGTATATATATATATATATATCACAAATATACATGTATGCTTATTCATGTTATATAAAAGTGAAATGAATGACAGCAATGATACAAGAGATGGGAGGGAGGAATTTGGATCATTTTGTTATTATAAGGTATTAATATTATATGTGTTATTTGAAAGTAGATTTGGATTAACTGCAAATGTATATTGCAAACTCTAAACAACCACTAAAAAAAATAAAAATAATAATAATGTAACTATTATCCCCAAATGAGAAAATGCTCAATATAAATAAAAAATGCTCAATTAAAACCATAAAAGACAGAAAAAAGTGGGAAACAAAAATAGAAACAAAGAACAAACGCAACAAAGAGAAAACAGTAACAAACATGGTAAATATTAACCCAAGTGTTTCCATAATAACTTTGAAAGTCAAAGGTCTAAATGTACCAAATAAAAGACAAAGATTGTCAAAGTAGATCAAAAACAAGACCCAAATATGTGATGATTATATGAAACACACTTTAAATATGAAAACACATATGAAAGAAAATACACAGGGAGGAAGTACACCATGCTAACCCTAATCAAAGGAAAGCAGGATTAGCTACATCAATTTCAGAGAAACTTGATGCCAAAGCAAGGAAAGCTATCAGGGATAATGACGGGTATTGCCTAATGATTAAGGGATCAATTTTCCAATGAAATAGCCGTTTACATGTGTGCACCTAACAACAGAGCAAGGAAATAGTTACATTCAACAATACCATCCATTAACTGGATATAATCGACATCTAGAGACTACTTCTTCCAACAACAGCACAGTACACATTTTTCTCAAGCCTACATGAAACAGTCACCAAGAGACAACATTTGGTGTCAGAATACACAACTTAACAAACTTAAAATAATAGAAACCATCCAATGTCTGCCCTAAGACCACAATGGAATTATACTAGAAAGAAATAACAGAGATAACAGAAATAACAGAAATAATAGAAGAGAGATAACTGGAAAATCCCCGAATAGAGAGAAAATAAAAAACATATTTTTAAATAACACATGGGTCAAAGAAGAAATCTCAAGAGAAATTTTGAAGTAACTTAAATACATGAAAATGATAATACAATCTATCAAAATCTGTGGGATACAGGAAAAACAGTATTTAGAACATTTATACATTGATAGAGTATTTATACATTTATAGAGTATTTATACATTTAAAGCATATATTTGAAAAGAAAGAACTAAATTCTATAATCTAAGTTTCTACCTATAGTAACTAGAAAGAAAAGGGCACATAAACTCCAATGTAAACGCAAGAAAATAAATAATAATAATTAGAGCAGACATCAATGAATCTGAAAACAGGAAATCAACAGAGAAAAATCAATGAAACCAAAGCTAGTACTTTGACAAGATTAATAAAATCAATGAGCATCTAGTCAGGCTGACAAAGAAAAAAAAAGAAGAACCAACTTACTAATATCAGAAATGAAAGAGGGGAGATAACCATAGATGACATGAATATGAAAGAGAATACAAAAGAATATTATGAATAGTTCTAGGCCCACATATTTGATAACCTAGATGCAATAGACTATTGCCTTGAAAGACGAGATTTGCCAAAGCTCACGCAACAAGAAACTGACATCTGGATAAGCACATATTTATTAATCAGTAATTAATTACCCAGTAATCAATGTCCATTGAATCAGTAATTAAAATCTTCCAAAAGAGAAAGACAAAAACCTGAATGGATTTACTGGGGAATTCTAGCAAACTTATTTATTTATTTATTTATTTATTTATTTATTTAATGATTTTTTTTTTTATTTTTTATAAACATATATTTTTATCCCCAGGGGTACAGGTCTGTGAATCACCAGGTTTACACACTTCACAGCACTCACCAAAACACATACCCTCCCCAATGTCCATAATACCACCCCCTTCTCCCAAACCCCCTCCCCCCAGCAACCCTCAGTTTGTTTTGTGAGATTAAGAGTCACTTATGGTTTGTCTCCCTCCCAATCCCATCTTCTTTCATTTATTCTTCTCCTACCCACTTAAGCCCCCATGTTGCATCACCACTTCCTCATATCAGGGAGATCATATGATAGTTGTTTTTCTCTGCTTGACTTATTTCGCTAAGCATGATACGCTCTAGTTCCATCCATGTTGTCGCAAATGGCAAGATTTCATTTCTTTTGATGGCTGCATAGTATTCCGTTGTGTATATATACCACATCTTCTTGATCCATTCATCTGTTGATGGACATCTAGGTTCTTTCCATAGTTTGGCTATTGTGTACATTGCTGCTATAAACATTCGAGTACACGTGCCCCTTTGGATCACTACATTTGTATCTTTAGGGTAAATACCCAATAGTGCAATTGCTGGGTCATAGGTCAGTTCTATTTTCAACATTTTGAGGAACCTCCATGCTGTTTTCCAGAGAGGTTGCACCAGCTTGCATTCCCACCAACAGTGTAGGAGGGTTCCTCTTTCTCCGCATCCTCGCCAGCATCTGTCATTTCCTGACTTGTTGATTTTAGCCATTCTGATTGGTGTGAGGTGATATCTCATTGTGGTTTTGATTTGTATTTCCCTGATGCCGAGTGATATGGAGCACTTTTTCATGTGTCTGTTGGCCATCTGGATGTCTTCTTTGCAGAAATGTCTGTTCATGTCCTCTGCCCATTTCTTGATTGGATTATTTGTTCTTTGGGTGTTGAATTTGCTAAGTTCTTTATAGATTCTGGACACTAGTCCTTTATCTGATATGTCGTTTGCAAATATCTTCTCCCATTCTGTCAGTTGTCTTTTGATTTTGTTAACTGTTTCCTTTGCTGTGCAAAAGCTTTTGATCTTGATGAAATCCCAATAGTTCATTTTTGCCCATGCTTCCCTTGCCTTTTGCGTTGTTCCTAGGAAGATGTTGCTGTGGCAGAGGTCGAAGAGGTTGCTGCCTGTGTTCTCCTCAAGGATTTTGATGGATTCCTTTCGCACATTGAGGTCCTTCATCCATTTTGAGTCTATTTTTGTGTGTGGTGTAAGGAAATGGTCCAATTTCATTTTTCTGCATGTGGCTGTCCAATTTTCCCAGCACCATTTATTGAAGAGGCTGTCTTTTTTCCATTGCACATTCTTTCCTACTTTGTCGAAGATTAGTTGACCATAGAGTTGAGAGTCTATTTCTGGGCTCTCTATTCTGTTCCATTGATCTATGGGTCTGTTTTTGTGCCAGTACCATGCTGTCTTGATGATGACAGCTTTGTAATAGAGTTTGAAGTCCGGGATTGTGATGCCACCAACGTTGGCTTTCTTTTTCAATATCCCTTTAGCTATTCAAGGTCTTTTCTGGTTCCATATAAATTTTAGAATTATTTGTTCCATTTCTTTGAAAAAGATGGATGGTACTTTGATATGAATTGCATTAAATGTGTAGATTGCTTTAAGTAGCATAGACATTTTCACAATACTTATTCTTCCAATCCAGGAGCATGGAACATTTTTCCAATTCTTTGTGTCTTCCTCAATTTCTTTCATGAGGACTTTATAGTTTTCTGAGTATAGATTCTGTGTCTCTTTGGTTAGGTTTATTCCTAGGTATCTTATGGTTTTGGGTGCAATTGTAAATGGGATTGACTCCTTAATTTCCCTTTCTTCTGTGTTGCTGTTGGTGTAGAGAAATGCAACTGATTTCTGTGCATTGATTTTATATCCTGACACTTTACTGAATTCCTGTATAAGTTCTAGCAGTTTTGGAGTGGAGTCTTTTGGGTTTTCCACATATAGTATCATATCATCTGCAAAGAGTGATAATTTGACTTCTTTTTGCCAATTTGGATGCCTTTAATTTCCTTTTGTTGTCTGATTGCTGAGGCTAGGACCTCTAGTACTATGTTGAATAGCAGTGGTGATAATGGACATCCCTGCCGTGTTCCTGACCTTAGCGGAAAAGCTTTCAGTTTTTCTCCATTGAGAATGATATTTGCGGTGGGTTTTTCATAGATGGCTTTGATGATATTGAGGTATGTGCCCTCTATCCCTACACTTTGAAGAGTTTTGATCAGAATTGGATGCTGTACGTTGTCAAATGCTTTTTCAGCATCTATTGAGAGTATCATATGGCTCTTGTTCTTACTTTTATTGATGTGTTGTATCACATTGACTGATTTGCGGATGTTGAACCAACCTAGCAGCCCTGGAATAAATCCCACTTGGTCGTGGTGAATAATCTTTTTAATGTACTGTTGAATCCTATTGGCTAGTATTTTGTTGAGTATGTTCGCATCTATGTTCATCAAGGATATTGGTCTATAGCTCTCTTTTTTGGTGGGATCCTTGTCTGGTTTTGGGATCAAGGTGATGCTGGCCTCATAAAATGAGTTTGGAAGTTTTCCTTCCATTTCTATTTTTTGGAACAGTTTCAGGAGAATAGGAATTAGTTCTTCTTTATATGTTTGTTAGAATTCCCCCGGGAAGCCGTCTGGCCCTGGACTTTTGTTTGTTTGGAGATTTTTAATGACTGTTTCAATCTCCTTACTGGTTATGGGTCTGTTCAGGCTTTCTCTTTCTTCCTGGTTCAGTTGTGGTAGTTTATATGTTTCTAGGAATGCATCCATTTCTTCCAGATTGTCAAATTTGTTGGCGTAGAGTTGCTCATAGTATGTTCTTATAATAGTTTGTATTTCTTTGGTGTTAGTTGTGATCTCTCCTCTTTCATTCATGATTTTATTTATTTGGGTCCTTTCTCTTTTCTTTTTGATAAGTCGGGCCAGGGGTTTATCAATTTTATTAATTCTTTCAAAGAACCAGCTCCTACTTTCGTTGATTTGTTCTATTGTTTTTTTGGTTTCTATTTCATTGATTTCTGCTCTGATCTTTATGATTTCTCTTCTCCTGCAAGGCTTAGGGTTTCTTTCTTGTTCTTTCTCCAGCTCCTTTAGTTATAGGGTTAGATTGTGTACCTGAGACCTTTCTTGTTTCTTGAGAAAGGCTTGTACTGCTATATATTTTCCTCTCAGGACTGCCTTTGTTGTGTCCCACAGATTTTGAACCGTTGTATTTTCATTATCATTTGTTTCCATGATTTTTTTCAATTCTTCTTTAATTTCCCGGTTGACCTATTCATTCTTTAGAAGGATGTTGTTTAGTCTCCATTTATTTTGGTTCTTTTCAAACTTCCTTTTGTGGTTGAGTTCTAGCTTTAGAGCATTGTGGTCTGAAAATATGCAGGGAATGATTCCAATCTTTTGATACCGGTTGAGTCCTGATTTAGGACCGAGGATGTGATCTATTCTGGAGAATGTTCCATGTGCACTAGAGAAGAATGTGTATTCTGTTGCTTTGGGATGAAATGTTCTGAATATATCTGTGATGTCCATCTGGTCCAGTGTGTCGTTTAAGGCCTTTATTTCCTTGCTGATCTTTTGCTTGGATGATCTGTCCATTTCCGTGAGGGGAGTGTTAAAGTCCCCTACTATTATTGTATTATTGTTGATGTGTTTCTTTGATTTTGTTATTAATTGGTTTATATAGTTGGCTGCTCCCACGTTGGGGGCATAGATATTTAAAATTGTTAAATCTTCTTGTTGGACAGACCCTTTGAGTATGATATAGTGTCCTTCCTCATCTCTTATTATAGTCTTTGGCTTAAAATCTAATTGATCTGATATAAGGATTGCCACTCCTGCTTTCTTCTGATGTCCATTAGCATGGTAAATTCTTTTCCACCCCCTCACTTTAAATCTGGAGGTGTCTTCGGGCTTAAAATGAGTTTCTTGGAGGCAACATATAGATGGGTTTTGTTTTTTTATCCATTCTGATACCCTGTGTCTTTTGACAGGGGCATTTAGTCCATTAACAGTCAGGGTAACTATTGAGAGATATGAATTTAGTGCCATTGTTTTGCCTGTAAGGTGACTGTTACTGTATATGGTCTCTGTTCCTTTCTGATCTACCACTTGTAGGCTCTCTCTTTGTTTAGAGGACCCCTTTCAAGATTTCCTGTAGAGCTGGTTTGGTGTTTGCAAATTCTTTCAGTTGTTGTTTGTTCTGAAAGCTTTTAATCTCTCCTTCTATTTTCAATGATAGCCTAGCTGGATATAGTATTCTGGGCTGCATGTTTTTCTCATGTAGTGCTCTGAAAATATCATGCCAGCTCTTTCTGGCCTGCCAGGTCTCTGTGGATAAGTCAGCTGCCAATCTAATATTTTTACCATTGTATGTTACAGACTTCTTTTCCCGGGCTGCTTTCAGGATTTTCTTTTTGTCACTGAGACTTGTAAATTTTACTATTAGGTGACGGGGTGTGGGCCTATTCTTATTGATTTTGAGGGTGTTCTCTGAACCTCCTGAATTTTGATGCTCGTTCCCTTTACCATATTGGGGAAATTCTCCCCAATAATTCTCTCTAGTATACCTTCTGCTCCCCTCTCTCTTTCTTCTTCTTCTGGAATCCCAATTATTCTAATGTTGTTTCATCTTATGGTGTCACTTATCTCTTAAATTCTCCCCTCGTGGTCCAGTAGCTGTTTGTCCCTCTTTTGCTCAGCTTCTTTATTCTCTGTCATTTGGTCTTCTATATCACTAATTCTTTCTTCTGCCTCATTTATCCTAGCAGTGAGAGCCTCCATTTTTTATTGCACCTCATTAATAGCTTTTTTGATTTCAACTTGGTTAGATTTTAATTCTTTTATTTTTCCAGAAATGGCTTTTATATCTCTCGAGAGGGTTTCTCTAATATCTTCCATGCCTTTTTCGAGCCTGGCTAGAACCTTCAGAATTGTCATTCTGAACTCTAGATCTGACACATTACCAATGTCTGTATTGATTAGGTCCCTAGCCTTCGGTACTGCCTCTTGTTCTTTTTTTTGTGTTGAATTTTTCCGTCTTGTCATTTTGTCCAGAGAAGAGTATATGAAGGGGCAAGTAAAATACTAAAAGGGTGGCAACAACCCCAGGAAAATATGCTTTAACCAAATTAGAAGAGATCCCAAATCGTGAGGGGGGAGAAAGGGGATAAAAAGAGGTTCAAAAAGGAAGAAAGAAAGAAAAAAAAAAGAAAAAAAAAAGGAAAAAGAAAGACAAAAAAAAGGAAAAGAATTAAAAAAAAGAAAACACCTAAGAAAAATATAAAAAAGAAAAAATATATGTATTAGATAATCTAGTAAAAAATCGTTAAAAAAGAAAAAGGTAACAGTTAAAAAAAATTTTACCCGAAAGCGAGAAAAAAAACAAAAAATGAAAAAGAAAAAAATTAAATTAACCGTAAGACTAAAAAAATCACAGGGAAAAAGCCATGAGTTCCGTGCTTTGCTTTCTCCTCCTCTAGAATTCTGCTGCTCTCCTTGGTATTGAAACCGCACTCTTTGGTAGGTGAACTTGGTCTCGGCTGGATTTCTTGTTGATATTCTGGGGGAGGGGCCTGTTTTAGTGATTCTCAAGTGTCTTTGCCCCAGGCGGAATTGCACCGCCCTTACCCGTTGCCGGGGTGAGTAATCCGCTTGGGTTTGCTTTCAGGAGCTTTTGTTCCCTGAGCGCTTTCTGTAGAGTTCTGGAGGACGGAAATACAAATGGCGGCCTCCTGGTCTCCGGCCCAGAGTAGCCGAGAGCCCAGGGCCCCACTCCTCAGTGCGTCCTCAGAGAACAGCGCCCAGTTACTCCCGTCTGCCTGACCTCCAGCCGCGCTCTGAGCTCACCGAGCCTGTGACCGGTTCAAGGTAACACTGAGCTGCGAGCTTACAGTCGGCTCTGTCTTTGTAGCCGGCTTTCCCGTTCCAATACCCGCAAGCTCTGCGACACTCAGACACCCCCGATCCTTCTGTGGCCCTGCAGGACCTGAGGCCACGCTCTCCCCGTGTGGGCTTTGCCCCGGTTAGCCTCTGGAGTGATGTCCCTCAGCGGAACAGACTTTTAAAAGTCCTGATTTTGTGCGCGGTTGCTCCGCCGCTTGCCGGGAGCCGGCCCCTCCCCCCGGGGTCTATCTTCCTGTCGCTTTGGATTCACTTCTCCGCCGGTCCTACCTTTCAGAAAGTGGTTGTTTTTCTGTTTCCAGAATTGCTGTTCTTCTTCTCTTCGATCTGCTGATGGATTTTCAGGTGTTTGCAATCTTTAGATAAGCTATCTAGCTGATCTCCGGCTAGCTGAAGTAGTCTCGGTCTGCTACTTCTCCGCCATCTTGACTCCTCCCTCGCAAACTTTTTTTTTTTTAATTTATTTTTTCATTTATTTATTTTTTATAAACTTTAAATAAGAAATTATATGAGTTCTCTACAATCTCTTTCAGAGGACAGAAAAAGAAGGAATGTCTCCTGACTCATTTTATGAAGCTAGCATTACTCTAATACTCAAGCTAGACATATATTATAAGAAAAGAGAGTATCTATCTTCCCCTCAATTTTGCTGTGAACTTTAAATTGCTCTAAAAGGGGCACCCAGGTAGCTCAGTAGGTGAAGCTTCTGCCTATGGCTCAGGTCATGATCCCAAGGCTTCCTGCTCAGCAGGGAGTCTGCTTCTTCCTCTTCCTCTGCCCCTTCCTTGCTTGTGCACTCTCTCTCTCTCAAATAAACAAACAATTTTTTAAAAAATACTTTAAAAATAAAGTATTAATAAATAAATAGTGCATACCATATACACATACACACACAAAACTAAGATAGTTTATCATCTCAATAAACAGTCCAAAGGATAGCAGTTATGTTTGACTTTATGACTCAATAATGTCATAGTGGAGCCATACTTTGTTTTGTTTTGTGATCCTCACCTCCATTAGCCTTAATGTGTCAGAATTTCCCCAATTTTGTTTCCAGCATGACACATGGAAGCAAGTGTTCCAGATTTAATTCTAAACAAAATTATGTTCAACTTTTTTTTTTTATCTTCTTTGCTTTTTCTCTTCCTCTTCCTCCCTCTCCCTCTGCTTCTTCATCTTCATCTTCTTTGTCTTTTTTCCTAAGGAATGTGGAAATCTCATCCATCCTTATAGCCTCTTTGTTCAAATTACACCATATGACTACTGGCAAGATCAGAATGACCACACTGGGTTTACACTAATCTGTGCCGCAATGAGGGATTTTGTGTCAGCCACTTGCCCCTCTATTTCCTAGAGCAAAACTCAAGTTCCATGGAGGTATTTGGAGACAATAAAATAACTAATGCATAAGAATCTGCTCCTGAGTTTGTACCTGGAGACCTGGAATAATGTGCTTGGTGATATGAAGTTAAGAATAGGCATCAGGTAATTTACCTATTCAAGAAAGAAACTAACAAATACAAAGAGCATTTTTGGACTTTTCTCTTTGAAAGTCATTATTTATTTTTTGTTTATGTATAGTTTAACACAGTATCATCGTATTTCCATTGAAACCTACATGGAAGAAATGGTGAGATGATACAAAAATTATGAGTGAAAAACATAGTTCCATTGCTGGTTTGACTCTACTCAATAAAACATAAATATTTAATGCAAACATCTTTTACATATTAAGTGCTTTCCTGGGAGATGAATTTTGAAATTTCTATCACTTTTTGACTACTATTCTAAAATTGGAATTCTATTCATATAGGAAGCAGATGGTCCAAACATTAAGAAATATAATTGAGAACACAATGATTATCTTAAAATAAGAAATTTAAATGGATTTTTTAATGAACAACAATGTTTTAATCTGATTACAAGCAAAGATACTATAAGTAAATACATAATACTGTATATGAAGTATGGTTGCCTTAGGGGCAACCTTGTGGCAAAAGGATCTGCATTCTGGATATTATCAGGTTCATTCAGCTATTCTGGCTCTTCTCCCTTACTGGATCATCAAAAATTTATTCACTGATTAGTGGTAGCATCCCTTCTGTAAAATAGGTCTTAATCTCCTTAGTCAAAGAACTGCTCCATCATCTGGAGTTATCTATTTAAAACATATACTTTGAATATGGGATGAATTATTGCATTTAACATAAAGAGTCTTGCATTAAAGTGGGATATTTTAGAATACATATATTTATCTTTGTAATATTACAGACTGCATAAAACTGTGAATATAACAGTTACTTAAAAGATATGTGGGAATTCATTCTCTATACTTAAAAATTTTAGGACTTTAACTTACAGTTAAAGGAATTTATCTCATCTAGTTTATCATATTTTTCTTAAAATATTAGTCATTTAATGTAATTCAATCTTATTACAAACATTAACATAATTGCTTTGAAAAGTCTCCCCCTTACTTCAGAGAAAGAGCCACTTTGTGCTACTGTTACAAAGATCTGACTTATAGAATGATGGTCTGTGGACAAGAGGAGGGTGCTTAGAAAGTTTTATGGGAATTAAGTATATAAAAGGATATTTAATTATGATGGAGGGAGGTTCCTTCTTGAATTATGACAATTTCCATAAACAGAAGATGTAGAAGCAGCAGATATTCAAACAAAAGGACAATGTGGGAAGTAAAATGATTTTTCTTGGAAAGATGGCCAATTCACTACAAGTTTTGGAAACAAGATTTGGACTGAAGATGAGATGGGAAATGTTCACTGAGGTCGGGTTTTGATGACCATGTATTTGGAGCACATGATTGGCTGTCTTAACATTCCTTCATAAATGCAAGAAATTAATTTCTTTTATCCTCTACTAGAACATGTCATTTGCTGTCACATGCTTTCAATAATTTTTGATAAATTTTGATATTCTTTTATGAACTTGAATATCTATTATTTTTCACATTTCTCTGATCCTTTTTGGTGTATAAATTCCTCTTGGTGTATTTATACCTGTTGATGTGACCAAAAATACTAGTAAAAAGTGTTTGTAATTTTGTGAATGTACTTATAAGGTAACCACAAAACATTTTAGTTAGAAATAAAGTCTTTTTGCTTTTTGTTCAAATGATTATTTCAACAAATTGAGGGGAGATTTACCAGCAAAATCTTACTATAATTAATTTTCTGAGAACAGGTTCCCTGTTTTTTTTTTTTTTTAATTTATTTATTTTCAGCATAACAGTATTCATTGTTTTTGCACCACACCCAGTGCTCCATGCAATCCATACCCTAATACCCACCACCTGGTTCCCCCAACCACCCACCCTCCCCCACCACTTAAAACCCCTCAGATTGTTTTTCAGAGTCCATAGTCTCTCATGGTTCACCTCCCCTTCCAATTTCCCCCAACTCCCTTCTCCTAACTCCCCATGTCCTCCATGCTATTTGTTATGCTCCACAAATAAGTGAAACCATATGATAATTGACTCTCTCTGCTTGACTTATTTCATTCAGCATAATCTCCTACAGTCCCGCCCATGTTGCTACAAAAGTTGGGTATTCATCCTTTCTGTTTCCTCTTCATAGTCCTTTTTCTAACTCTACATAGATGATGAACAGACAGGAAGAGAAGTTGAATATGGGGAAGAAACACTAGGGGTTCAGAAATAGGTTTAAATATAATTTCCTCTGGATCAGGCTTAGGACAAAATAATAACCCAGCACTTACAATAAAATAATGACAATATTATTTACATGAATATGTTACAATGAAAAAATCCCTGCTTGTAAAGAGGTTACTAGTTTACTGTCTGACTGACTTTAAAATAATATTAATTGGAAAAACTAGATTGTCTTTCTTAATGTTGAATTGTGGTACTACATACTATATGCTTAAGTAGTACTGTCACTTTTTATTTGCAAACTTATCCATTTTGCCTATAGCATCTTTGCTTATCCATTCATTTATAGTCAACCAAACCAGACCTTAAAGCTTTAAAGACCTTAAAGTAAGATGCTTAATAATAAAATAAAAGAGAGGTGAACTCATCTGCTCAGAAATGATATTAGATAATCTTTCATTACTCTAATATCACAAATGAATCATATATTTTTAAATCACACTAATTCTGTTGAATATATATAAATAAGGTGAATTTCTACCAAGTCATTTAGGACACAATTAAATTTTGCTTGACACTCTTGGCCCTTATACTCTTTTTTTCAAAGGCAACTCTTTTTCTTCTTTCTCATGTTTACCATTGGGTCTGGTAATCATGCAATTGGGTATTATTTTAAAATTTTACGTGTTGTAAAAAGCTGTATGTATTAAAATATATACTTCAGTGTTAACACAGTGAAAAAAATGTGAGCCACTCCAAATGTCTAATGACAAGTTATGATGAATTAAAGTAGGACACAATCTCAACATATACTCTGACCCACAATTACATAGATTGTATGATCACATAACTAAATAAATTCAAACTGGGCAAATTTTGGATAAAAATTCTGATGGCAATCATATACATTTTGCTATAAAAATGGTTATAAGAATGCTTTGGAAAATGGAGATACTCATACACAATCATACAGAATGATAAAGACAGAAAAAGAAAAGAAAGCAACTGTGTTTAAAATGGTAAAACTTTAAAAAAAAATCAACATTTTCTCATGTTGAAATAAGTTCATGTTAAAAGTAACTAAAATGATAGTGATTTTTTAGTTATTTACTGTTTTCATTGTACATTTTTAATAAATGTGGTATTTGATGACTTAAAGATTTGGTAAATAAAAATGACTCTAGACAAGTCTCCATATAATTATTGAATGAGCTGTAGAATATGACATGACTTTTTCATCAGGAATTTTTTGATGTGTTAGTAGTGTTAAATACTTGGAAATCATTTTGCTATTGTTGTTGAATATGTGTTTTGAGGTTGGTTTAAGATGTTTTCATAACTTAAAGGCAATAAAGACCACTTACATTTGTGATTATCAAGACTGGTTAATGGTAAACACCCAAGGTTAAATGGCTGAGAAATGGGTAAGATTTCAAAAGAAATAAATGTTAATCTAGGGCCAAAGGATGATATTTCATCTTTAGCAAGGCTATTTTCTTTAACAGGACCATAATATGACACTTCCCCTTTTGTCTAGGACATACCAAATTAACACTTTTTTTGAGGTATAATTATTAATAACACCATGTTGCTCTCTCAAAATGTACAAGTCTAAACGGTAAATTATATGGTCAACTTATAATTCTGTTTAGGTGATTAAAGATCACACAAAGCATACTTGGACTTCATTTGTGGAATGGAGCAGAAAGTGATTTTGAAAGTAACTGTGCAAAATTATGAGAAATATAAACTTGGTAGATTGCTACAGATGTTCTTAGAAAGGTCTATTTCAGATCCAGGACTTGTTTACCTGATTTCTGACAACCTTCTAATGGGGGTTACATTATGAGGACCCTGCTTTTTCAGCACCGAGCTCTCTGTCTGTCTTTGAAGTTGCTATGTTTCACTTTGATCTTGAAATCATTTTTCACAGTGTTTTGATGATTACTAATGGTTAAAGTCACAAAGTCAGAACATGGCTTTACTCATTCTCTTTTGCAGGCTTAATGGGAATATCATAGCTAAACTCCTGAGTTCTTTGATAATATAACTGAAGTTGTTTTTTCAGACTCATTTTTCCATCTTACGGAGAATAAAAGTAAAAGACATATATTTATGTCTTTTGTGGGGGGTAAAAGAAACCAAACATATCTTGGACGTTTCCTTTTTCTTAGATGGAGCTATGTTATCATGAAACATAGGCAAAGTCCTGACAGAAACAAAGTATACAAAAGACTAAACTATGTTTAGCATAGTTTTAGCTGTTGGTCATAGAGCTAGATTACAGAAAAATCCAAAAATTTTTCAAACAGAAGGCTGAAGATCTAGATCTATGATTAAAAGATCCTTGAAGATGTTTCAAAAGCTAACATCTCTTAGGTTGAAGTTTCTACGGGGTCTGACAAAATAGTCCATTTCCTGTGCTCTGCTTTTGTTAAGACAATTTCAAGAGCTCTCCTATACAAAAATGATGGGTCATCATCATTATCAAATGGGATACAGTTCCCGTATAACTCATAAGACTGTGCTATGATCTGAGAAGTAGATTAAATAAAGTCACTGCCTTGTTAGTTCTTCAACTCCAGGAGGCAATTATTGGCAAGCTGTGGGAAACAGTGATGACTTTCCACTGAGGGGAAAACAAGAATGCAACCAATGCCCACTTAATTGTGTTTACTATGTTTCTGGAAATGCCATAGAAGTTTCTTGGAATTAAAAATTGTTTGGCTGAAGAGCCTCTTAATTGAGAACTCTGTCTGGGAGAGATGAAATTCAAAGGAAAAGGCATGCGAAGCACAAAAAGCAGCAGGTGTATGGATTAAACATCAAGTTAACAGCATACAAAGTAGGGAAAATTTGTGAAAATCAACGATACGGGGTGTCTTTCAAGAAGTAAGGCTGCCATGACACCCAATATAGCTCATTGTTTCCAAACAGATATACGGGAAGGATAAAGATAAAGCGGCACAAAAGAACCCACAGCAATTATTTGTCCCTGCTTTTGCTTAAAGCCAATTATTCCACCTATGGCATTGATCTCAACCTCTGCTATGTTCTCTGGGGTTTGCCTCCCTTATCTTCAAATTTGTTCTTGGTTCTGTATCTTTTCATTCTTCTATAAACATTCTCAAGTCTATCCCATACTTATCTAAACAAAACAAGACACTCTTTTTTTCACCCTGCACTCTAGTGTCCTGTCTCCACCCATTTTTGGAGACGTTGCTTATCAGTAGTCTATCCAAAACTTCCCACTAGAATGAGTGCCCTATTTCTTTGTATTTTTGCTTTTTTCTACTTTGCAGAAATGTATGCCATTTCAGTTAGTGTCATATTATTAACCATGTGATAACAGTAAACAAGTGCTCTTTTGACCACTTTGTAGTTAATTTCCAGAATAACACATTGGAAAAGGGTACTCTTTTTTTTTTTTTAAGATTTTATTTATTTGTCAGAAAGAGAGAGAAAGAGAGAGAGCGAGAGAGCACAGGCAGAGTAGCAGGCAGAGGCAGAGGGAGAAGCAGGCTCCACGTCAAGCAAGGAACTCATGTGGGACTTGACCCCAGGATGCTGGGATCATGACCTGAGCTGAAGGCAGCCACTTAACCACCCAGGTGTCCCAAAAAAGGTACTCTTGTTAGCCCCATTATAAAAATGAGAAAAATGAGGACCAGTAAAATTAAATATCTTGCCTAGTTAGTAAATTGTAGAAGGAGGATTCTAATCCAAGAACTCCAGCTCCAGAGTTCTGAACCCAGAATTTTCTGTCCCAGAAAATTCTCTATCACTGCTTTAGAAACTGCCAAGATATCAAGAATGTAGAAGCACTTCTGGAGATCTTCAATGATAAAGAATTAAAGAATTAAAAGAAAATTAAAGAATCTTTAATGCTAAAGAATTAAACAAGGCCCAGACCACACTCCTTTCTTGGCTACCCTGGATACTCAAAAATCTATCCTTAAAGCAGTGAGAAGTATGGGTAGACATTCAGGGCCTGACCATCTGTGTTTAGGGCACAACAAAATATTTGAATGACACATGAGTTGAATGCCACTCTATGTAGAGTTCCAGGCACTTTAGGAATGTAAACTGGTGTCTCTATGCAGTATTCCCTCCACTAAGATCTCACTAGATTCAAGGACCAGACCACTACAGTCTGTAGCCTCTTCTGAAAATGATATTCACTAGCCACTTATCCATTCATCTTTGTATTCATCTGCTGAATGCATAAATACTAATTACCTAATAAGAATCAGTAGCATGTAAGATGAGCCCAAGTTCATATGGTGTAGAAACCACCTTGATTTTCTGGCATCTAAGTTAAAGGGAGAAAATAAGCAAGTTACATATTCCATCTCTCATTTCTCACAATGCACTAATTCATTCCCAGCTAATTGTAAGGACAAGCAACCTAGAAGTGTTCCTATTGCTAGTTCCCTTGATGTGTTCAAATTGAATGCATTATCTGCTAAAGTTTTTTGCTCTCCTTTTTCTACTTGCCAATTCTTCCTCCACATCCCACCTTTCAATCAAGGTTCTGTGTCATTGTCTATTGAACTTGGGTATTGATTCCACTTCCCTAAGGATGACTTTCATTATTTTCCAGTTTATTGCTGGAGTCTCCTTGATGATGACTAGTGCCTCCTTGTTGATTGCTCCTGTTATCCACCAACAAAGTCTGAGGGCCATTTCATGCCATTGGAAGTTTTCTATAGTTGTGAAGTATCTCAGAGGACCTAACAAAAAGGAGCAGGGGAAAACTGACTGCATTTTAATTGGCCTGGAGAAGGAGTTGCACAACCATTTACTTCAGCTACAACCTTTTATTGGTTTGTTTTTAGAATAATGAAAAAAATAAGGTATATGATAATAAATGCATTATGAATCAACATTATTTCCACTTTATTCATATCCTTTATATTACTAATTCTGATAAAAATGTTTTTCCCACTCAATTTTTCTCTGACTTTTCATTATATATAAAAGAAAACACAAAATACTCCTCAAAACAAAAACAAAAACATAACAAAGCAGAACAAAAAAACCCTTAATCCCAAATAAGTTCATCTTCTTAATTCAGGAACAAATCTTGCCATCTCCCCTTCTTTTATGATGTCAAATCTGCTGATAGTCCAATTCTCTCCTGTTTAAGCTTATAATTTTTTCAAGGCTGAGCTCAAATCCTTCCTGCCTATCAATCCTTTCAACACCACTCCAATTCACAATGATCTTGTTCTTAGACATTGTGTTTATTTATTTTCCACTCATATAGGCACTTAGCTCTACAGTCAGAATAGCTGTATATAATAAGTTGTTTCTCAAGCAGTGGGGTTGGCAATATATTTTCACAGGTGGCCATGACTTATCTGTCCAATTGTATTGTTTCATCAAAGATAATAAAATATGCTTATTTTGAATCATCTCAACGATCAACTTCTCACCAAATACTGCCTAAGAGTTCATGGTCTACACTTGCATTTTGTATTTATAATTATGCTGAGGCCAACAGAACCCCTATAGAAATGGCAATTTCAAGATACTGAGAAGCATATCTTATTCCCCATGGCTCTAATATTACAATACAATCACCCATGTTTATTCTTGTATTGATGTAATACTTAACCATTAACAAAAACTAAACGTGTTTTACATGCATGTTAACATAATTTTAAGCTGTTTTAGAGCGTAAGTTTTCAGTCTGGGAATTGTGTTAATCATTATTTGTACTCATCAATGAATACTGTAATATCATTCTTGAGACCTGCAGCATCCAGCCCTTCTTAGAGTTAGATGGGGTCCTGTGACTAGTTCTTAATAATATTCAAGGGTGAGGCAGTGAAAATTATTCCATATATCAAACCTGCCCTAGGGAGACAACTGACATAGACCATGTGATAGAATCTTATGGTTTTGGGTGCAATTGTAAATGGGATTGACTCCTTAATTTCTCTTTTTCTGTCTTGTTTTTGGTGTAGAGAAATGCTACTGATTTCTGTGCATTGATTTTATATCCTGACACTTTACTGAATTCCTGTACAAGTTCTAGCAGTTTTGGAGTGGAGTCTTTTGGGTTTTCCACATATAGTATCATATCATCTGCAAAGAGTGATAGTTTGGCTAAAATTAACAAGTCAGGAAATGACAATGCTGGCGAGGATGCGGAGAAAGGGGAACCCTCCTACACTGTTGGTGGGGATGCAAGCTGGTGCAACTGCTCTGGAAAACAGCATGTAGATTCCTCAAAATGTTGAAAATAGAGCTACCCTATGACCCAGCAATTGCACTACTGGGTATTCACCCTAAAGATACAAACGTAGTGATCTGAAGGGGCACGTGCACCCGAATGTTTATAGCAGCAATGTCTACAATTGCCAAACTATAGAAAGAACCTAGATGTCCATCAACAGATGAATGGATCAAGAAGATGTGGTATATATACACAATGGAATACTATGCAGCCATCAAAAGAAATGAAATCTTGCCATTTGCAATGACGTGGGTGGAACTAGAGGGTATCATGTTTAGTGAAATAAGTCAATTAGAGAAAGACAACTATCATATGATCTCCCTAATATGAGGAAGTGGAGATGCAACATGGGGGCTTAAGGGAGTAGGAGAAGAATAAATGAAACAAGATGGGATTAGGAGGGAGACAAACCATAAGTGACTCTTAATCTCACAAAACCAAACTGAGAGTTGCTGAGGGGAGGGGGATTAGGAGGGGGGGAGGGGTTATGGACATTGGGGAAGGTATGTGCTATGGTGAGTGCTATGAAGTGTGTAAACCTGGCGATTCACAGACCTGTACCCCTGGGGATAAAAGTATATTATATGTTTATAAAAAATAAAAAAATTGAACAAAACAAAACAAAACAAAAACAAAAACAATTCATAGAAAGTTTAGCTATTTTGCAAATAATAGCTATTTAATTAAAAAAAAAACCCTTTTGTATTAATGATCTGTTTTCTATGTATATTAGTTTTATTACTTAAAGTAAAACTTTATGGAAAAAAAAAAATCCTGGTGGTGGGAAGGACCATGGTGGGAAGCCCTCCATTCTCTCTAGAATGAAGAACTGAATGGAGACCAGTATGACTAAAGGAGACAATAAAGAAAAGAGGTATAATGAAACTGTAGAAACAAGCTGTGTTCTATATTCGTGACATTATGAAGCCTGAATATTCTTTTCTATAAAATTGACATATTAATATATTCCTTCTATTAGATTTATGGGGATTAAATGAGAAACCTTTGAAAGTTTATTATAATGCATGTCCATAGTAACTCTTCAATAAATAACAAATAAATAAAAATAACTACCAGTTTATTTCTCTCATGTCTAAAATGTTTTAAGAACTTTTTAAAATACTTACAAGACAGAGGTTTTGTTTGTTTTTTAATATTACAGGGTCTTTCATTTATCCCAAGAGCAATCGGAAATGACTAGAATGTTTTAAATAGGGCAGAGAAAAGTGACATGGGTTTGCTGTCTTTTTTTTTTTTTAACTGAGGCTGTAAAGAGAGTATGGAAAACAAAATGGATCCATTGATCCATTGACCAAACACAGCAACTATAAGTCCAGGAAAGAGATGATGATAGCCTGGAATAGGGTGATGGTGGTAGAGATGAAAAGAACATAACATATTCAAAATTTGCTTAAGATGGTAAGCTGACAGAACTTGGTGATTGGGGAAGAAGCAGATGTCAAAAATGGCTCCTCCATTTCGGATTTGTGTGTATGGCACTGGTGCACTCATCAACTTAGAGGATGTTGGAATATAAGATGAAAGGAGAAGATCACAAAGTACATTTTAGACACATGGAGTCTGAGATGTCTTTGAACAGTCAAACAAAGACCCTAGGTAGGCAAATGGACATACATTTTGGTGCTGGAGATAGAAATCTGTGCCAATAATTAAGTGTGGATTCAGATAAGACTGGCTGAATATGAGATTTTCTGTAAAGATTCGAGTGGACCCATATCCAAGATGTAAGGAACTACAATATTTAATGTCCAGGAAGAAGTGTACAAAACTGCAGAAACCAGTAAATAAAGCAATTGGTATTAAAGACTGTTAATCAAGAAAGGGATAGTCAACAGAAGTCAAGTAAGATGAGTAGTGAAAAGTGACCTTTGAACTTTCAGGCACAGACACATTAATCAGTGATCTGAGGGAAATCTATTTATTTGAATTTTAGTAATGGAAGTCAGACTAATGTGGGTAGAGTGGTGAATAGGGGTAAAGTAATGAAAGGAAAGTCTAAGTACTTTTTAAGTTTAATGGAAAATATGAGGAAAGGATCAGAATTTGTAGTAGCTAAAGGAAGACTTTAAACATTGGTATTAAGGCACAGGTGTGTGTGTATGAGTGTTTACTAAAGTAAAAACTTTTTACTTTATTTCCAAATTAATTGCATCTCATCTTACATAATAGGTATATCCTTTAAAAGTGAATATGAATATGAGTTTTGTCAAAATGTTAGATATGACAGGAAAATGACTGGAAGAGAATCTTTTGATGAATTGCTGATTACCATGGGGTTTTGCTTGTTTTGTTTGTTTTTAGGAGAGAGCATCCACACAAGGGGCAAGAGTTAGGGAGGGAAAGAATCTTAAGCCAGGTTCCACACCCATCATGGATCCCCACACGGGCTCACAACCTGAGATCTCACAACTTGAGATCATGATCTGAGGCAAAATCAAGAGTCAGATGCTTACCCAACTGAACCATCCAGGTGCCCCAAACTGCTGATTACTTTTGAACAATTTTCCACTAACTTCATGACTATTTAAAAACTCTGATTTACACTTATTTGTCTAGCTTTCCTTATATCAGCTATATCCATCCACATTCATGTTCACTAGACATTAGCTTTGGTAAATGCCATAACTTTTTGTGCTACCTAAATTGTCACCTGAATTGATTTACTATTAAAGTTGAACTCCATTCTATAATTGATTATTAATGTGTTTTTACATTCCAGCTAGGGGTTAATCAAACATTTTTAAATTAAGAAAAAAAAAAGACTGGGCTTCCTTGGAAAACTATAGAAATATGATTAAACTTCTCTGATAAAGGTAGTATAAAGATATTAACTATTATTAATATCCTTTTACTTTATCTTTCTATACATATTTTCTAAATGGTTTTTAATATCAAAACAAAAGAAATCCAATTTCTCACCCTAGAAATAGGTACATAATCTTGAACTACAACAGGGAAATATGTCTAACCCTTAATAGTGAAAAACAATTTAATGACTAAATCAAATCTTACATGGAGAATTTTGAGGACAGGCTTAAAGAAAGCCACAGATTTGATCTTGGTAAAATATTACCCATCAATAAAAATTGATATATGGATATAAATTAGTTCTTGCTTATATAAACCTGGAATCCTCTATAACTTCTACTCATTGTTTCTTAGGGCAACAGAATGAGCCTACTTATTTGTCACCTATTGAGTGGATCTCTGAATATTTTAAGACAGTATTTATATTACTATATCCCAAGTATTCTTTCTCGATGTTAAATATGACTGCCTTCTTAAAAGTCAGCTTCCACTCTTCTCTATCTCTTGATCTTTCACCTTCTGACATGTTTCAGTGTGATTTAATTCCCAAAATATGACACTCAAAACCTAAGGTAGTAGTCTATTAATTAATGAGTTATCATTAGAACTGATAAATGAATTAGGTAACGTCACAGGACCCAAAATCAATGTACAAAATTCTGTTGGATTCCTATACACTAATAATGAAGCAGCAGAAAGTAAAACTAAGAAAATAATCCCAATTTTTAAAAAATCTACAAATAAACTTAACCAAAGTGATGAAAGACCTACACTTTGAAAACAATACAACACTGATGAAAGAAATTCAAGATGTTACAAAGAAATGGAAAGATATCCCATGCTAATGAGTTGGAGGAAAAAAATACTGTTAAAATGTCCATACTACCTAATACAATCTACAGATTTAATGTAATTCCTATCAAAATACCAATAGCATTTTTCACAGAACTGGAACAAACAATCCTAAAATTTGTATGGAATTATAAAAGAACCTGCATAACCAAAGCAATCTTGAAAACAAAGAACAAAACTGGAAGTATCACAATCCCAAATTTCAAGACATACAACAAAGCTGTAGTAAGCAAAACAGCATGGTACAGGCACAAAAACAGACCTATAGATCAACAAAAGAGAAAAGAGAGCCTAAAAATAAACCCGCCATTATACAGTCTTCAAAACGGAGGCAAGGATATGTAATAGGAAAAAGACAGTCCCTTCAATAAATGGTGTTGGGAAAACTAGACAGCTACTTGCCAAAGAATGAAGCTGGATCACTTTCTTTCACCACACATAAAAATAAATTCAAAATGGATTAAAGACCTGGATGAGACCCCAAACCATAAAAATCCTGTAAGAGAAAAACACTAATCCACTATGTTTACCGCAGTATTTACAATAGCCAAATTATGGAAGCAATCCAAGTGTCCATCAATAGATGAACAGATATATATAATGGATATTATTCAGCCATAAAAGAGAATGAAATCTTGCCATTGCAATATGGATGGTGCTAGCGTGTATTATGCTAAATGAAATAAGTAAGTCAGAAAAAGACAAATACCATATACTTTCACTCATAGATGAAATTTAAGTATCAAAACAAATGAGCAAAAGAAAAAGAGAAATAAACCAACAAAGACCCTTAACTATAGAGAACAAACTGATGGTTATGAGAGGGGAGGCACATAGCGGGATGGGTGAAATACTTGATGGGGATTAAACTGCACTTGCTGTGGCTGAGTAATGTACAGAACTGTTGAATCACTATACGATACACCTCAAACTAATACAACATGGTATGTTAGCTATACCAGAATTAAAATAAAAAGATTTTAAAAATAATCAATAATCATTTCCATAAATATTTATTAAGCACTTGCTGGGTACTACTCTAGACACTATGGATAGTGAACAAAATAGAGGTCAAATCCCTGTCACTTACATACCACAGGGTATTTTTACATTTTAATTTAGAAAAAAGATTTGACCATCTTTATTTAGCTCCTTTTCTCATCAGTTCTCAATGTAGTTCAGTAACAATGTAGGTTTTCTTGGGTTTCCTTTTAATGTATTGTTTCCCATTTTCTGATTTCTCAATCATTTAGAATTAAATTAGGGAATAAAGGAAGACTATGGCAGCTCTTACTTCCACTCCAATTACTTATTTTTTATAATAAAGCTCACAATTTCTTGTGGGTATAGGCTAAATATGGGATCAACAAGCAAATGTTCCACTACCCTCCCATAAGAACTTAAACAATAGAAGAGTATGATCATGTTTTGAAAATCAAACTATGCAGTCAATATTAGTGTATGGAGCAGAAAAATAACTTTAAAGTTATGGAAAGAGTAAGTCTTAGGACAGCAAACTGAATTTCTGATTGAACATATTAACAATTAAAAAACAAACAAACAATGCCAGTCAGAAGGAGAACATGAGTACTGCCAATCTCAAAAGCAAAACAAAGCAAGAATCCTAGATGCGTCCTCAAACAATAGTTGGGGAAGAGAGCATCTTCTAAACATCTTCTAATCTTCTAAGGTTTCTACAAATTCATTGTATGGGTATCTTCACCAATGTATGGGTATCTTCATACCAATGCATGGGTATCTTCAGGTGTATATTAATAAGGAGATAAATACCTCAGTTATTAGTGTTGCAGCAATTACACCTTTGAATCTCACAGCTAACTCACTTTGCACTTCTGAGTGTTTGCTAAGGTCCAAACTAATATGTTATTCCTGATTATTGTGCAACAATCATTTAACTCTCTAGGCGTTAGTCAGCAACTTGAGTTCAACTTTAAGTTCTCTGAGACGCTAAAGAGTTCAATTCTCTAAAAAAACTGCAGGGTCAAGGAAGAACCAACTCAGCCCTGGAGCCCTTAAAGGGTCATCTTCATGGTGAGGATTTCACGAGGAAGTAACCCCCCATTTTTCCATGTGCCTTGAATTCTTCTCATTAATAAAGATCCAGATCTTCCATATCTATCTGGACCTTCATTGATGACCATTTTCATCCCCATGTTTGTGTCCCATCAAGGGAGAACTTTGCTCCCTGGTTCTGTTCAGTTCCTACAGGTTCCCTCTTCTCAGGCAAAGTGTTTAACTCCCTAAACAGTCTTCAATAGGGCTTGCATGCCCAACTTTTGTCCACAGATTTTGGGTCAACAAAGGCAGTATAAAGGGCAATATTCTTTACTATTCCTTTTGCTCTACTCTGAGCCCTTTCTCTGACTTCAACTTTGTCTCTTTTTTGAGTTGCCTCTCTACTTGTTTCCCTTCTTTTACCTTTTCCCTTGAGCTTCTCTCATCTAGACTGTTAAGTGTACAAAACAAAAACAAAAACAAAAACAAAAAACACAGTTCTTCCACTATGGATCAAAGAATTTTCTTCAGTTGCCCTAAATATCAGGGCTTCATGATAAGGTAGGATAGAGCAAAATGACTTCTGGAGTATAAATGAAAGATAAGAGGTAAGACAATGCACAAAAAATAATGAGACATATACTTACATAAAACTGAATCACAAAAAAGATGAAACAGTTGGCTCCAGATAAGTAAATTAACAAAAACAGATCTTAGTTTCTAAGTAAACCACACTGATGCTTGCTTAAAGAGTTGTTCATTATTGGACTACATATCCCAGTTGAGAGAAAGATCCTTTGTCTGCGTTAGTCTTTCTGCTCCCTTGCACTCTCTAATTATCCATCCACTTTTACTCTCAAAAGCATCTCATTGGGTCAATTGTATATGCAGTCATGTTTATCATACTTGGAATAGAGTTTCTTATTTCTGGGTTTATTCATTGTTGGTAGTTTGTGTGGTTTTTTGTTTAATCCTGTATTTGTTTAGTATGCTGTCTGCGCAGGATTGGAATACACCTAATTGTTAAAATTAAGGTGCTCCCACACTTGGTGGATTAGTTTGGCTCATTCTTAATTATTTATCTGGTGTATTCACTGATGACACTAGATAAAACTATTATCATTCTGCACTAGTTAAAATTAAAAGTAAACTGTGACACCATTTGAAGTACTGTTGAACTTTAGCTATCTTTCAGTTAAAAGATTCTGAAAGAACAGGTGATCAATTTTGCATTTTAAAAATAAACAAATTATTTTCTCTGTTGAGTAATTAATGCATAATTACATAATTACTTTATCACATGGCTCTGCTCAAATAATTATATATGGCCTTTATGCAAGCTCTCTGTGCTCTAAGCATTTTGCACACATGATTAAGTGGCTAGGGAATTTTTCCTTAAAGGGAAGACTACTAAATTATTTTTAACATTAAGTAACTGTATATTTATATATGCATTTAACAACTGGTTCATCGCAAAAATGGCCCTGATTCTGCATCCTTCCTTACACCACAAATTTTGCAATATGACTTTGCAGATCTTCCTAACAAGAAGTAGAACTCATATTCTCATTTCTCAAATGTGGGCCGGCCTTGTGACCTACTTTATCTAAAGGAATATGGCAGAAGAAATTTGGCAGATCTAAGGCAAAACTTCCAGGGAGTCTCCACACCTGTACTTATTTCTTGAAACTATGTTCAACCACAGAAGGACAAGTATAGGCTAGGCTGATGAACTAAGTCATCTCATATACATCTATAGAGCAAGAGGAATGCCAGACCCGTGAAGGAGATCATGCTAGAAAATCCTCAAAAATACATAAGTAAACCCATCTGATATCAACTAAGCCTAACTCAAATCAGCAAAACTCTCCACCTGACTCTTAAACTATGAAGTAATAATAAATGCTTATTGTTAGAAGTCTTTAGAGTTTGCATAAGGTTGTTACAAAGAGATAGCTCACTGATATGATACCTCTCAGATAGTCTTACTTCTGTATATACAAAACATTTCAAAATAATATAAACTATATTATTTTGCATTACTATCTATACAGCTCCATCTCTGAATGTCCACTCAGATTGAAGATGTCTGAAACCTTTTCTTTCTTTTCCAAATTGTGTCCCTATTATGATTCATCACTTTACTTAAGTAAAGAAAATTTATTATTTTTTCTACATTTGCTAGTTATCCCCATTCAATTACTCATCCTAGCCAATGGATTCTCCATTTATACATTAATCAAGTAATCAAGTATAGTCTCAACTCTTCATTCACACATAGTGCCCAATTTGGAACTCTATCACCTCTCCCTGGAATTAATTGTCTTGTCTTCAGTCTCTCTCTACAAATCAATTCTATCAGAATTATTTTTCTGACACCTAATTTTATGTCTTCTTCCCTTAAAAACATTCTATGTTAAATTTATATACATATAACCTTTTTGTCAATAAGTACTTATATAATTTTCTGGGTGGTACAAAACACAATGTTACCCAGTATAAACAAAATAATATTCACTGCAGTACAATTAGTTTTTATTTTGAAAATCATTTATCTGGGTAATGAATTTGTGGGCCATTTAAAAAATTCTTTCTGCTTTGATGCATTGAAGAACAATAGCAACCACATTAACAAATTATATTATAGGAGTCAAAACTTGGTGCTTGTTGCTTAGGGGTTGAAGTTCATATGAAGTTCATATGCAAATCCAATATCAAATCTTGTCATTTTCATTCTCATTCTCATCCCAAATTTAACATCCCTCCTAAGTTGTCATTATTCCTTTAATCAAGATGCTTCATCTGTCTCAAATGTCCTGTCTTATTCCTCACTAGGAAAAAATCTTGTTCATCCAATGAAAACATAACTTGAAAAACACTATCTCAGTGACACCCTCTTTGGTAATGCAGTCAGAAATAGTCCCCAACTATGCTCTCCTACAGCAACTTTTTTCTACTATTAATATAGTACTTACCTCATTGCAGTTAATCGTATAGTTTGTGTTTCCTGATTGACTATGAGCTCTTTAAAGGCAACGATTATACAATTTTCATTTTTGTATCCTTAGGATCTAATAAAGGGGCTGGCAGTAGATATAAGTGACTACCTATACATCAATAGGAACATATTTTATGCAGAGTGAGTAGGATTTTTCCTCACTGGTTCCTAGTATATGCCTCTATAGAGTAATTGCAACAGACAATTAATGAGCAAACTATTTGGAATTGTTTTCACATTCCATATTATATTTTAGACCAGCAGCAGCACTGATGTGCCAGTTTTTATATGAATAAACTTGGAAAGGAATGGGGAATTAACAAAAGGTACAAAGGTCCTTTAATTCTATAGTTCGGTATCTTTTTACTTGACTAAAATCTTAGATTCAAGAAAACAACTTAATCACAGTACAGTATGAGTTAAAACCCCCATAGTACCCAACTAACTTCAGGGTTTATATAAAGTTTAAAAGTTTAAAAGTTTAAAAGCGTGCATGAATACTTTTAAGGTATCATTTCCACAGCATACATTATTAAACTATGTTTCCCTACATATAGGCTCATTGTAATTTTCTAAGGTCTTGAAAACCTAAAACAAACAAACAAACAAAATCTGCTTATTAAAAAAAAGTGATGCAACAATGACAATTTCAAATTATTTCATATTTCTCAAAACATAAGTAAAAGAACTGATTTTAAATATGATTCTCATTAACAACAATAAAACTTCAAGTTGAATTTGCTTGAAAGAACTTCTTCAGAATTTTATGAATGACCTTCTTTACTGCATGGCTCTAATCCTCATTTCCTTAAAAGAATGTTCTTTATTCTTATTGTACCACATGCATGTTTTTGGTCTTGAAATTCGGCTTTCTTCGCCAAGTTAGAGACTGAAAT
This sequence comes from Mustela putorius furo, assembly GCF_011764305.1. Taxonomy (NCBI): domain Eukaryota; kingdom Metazoa; phylum Chordata; class Mammalia; order Carnivora; family Mustelidae; genus Mustela; species Mustela putorius. The sequence continues at coordinate 6,539,536 of NW_025421305.1, forward strand.
GCGTGAAGCAGGGATTTGTCTCCTCTGCTGATTCTGTCAGCATATTCGTTCCAGACAATGAAAAGAAAATAACCATAATGCTAGTAATATGTACCAATAAAAGCCCAATTATGGTATTGACAGTAAATTGACAAGAAGCAAACTATATAGCCTTCAATACATCAAAGATATCTGCTAGTATGGAGAAATGCTGATTTCCTTGATTTTGGCTTGGTTGCTTATTTATTTGTTTTTGTGGTCGCTGATATTCTAATCTAGAACTCTTGCCAGACAGTTAAGCATGCTCTTACAGGATATTGTAGTTAAAACTCAAAATAAATTTAAACAAACGATGCAATGCTGCACTTAATAAAATACAATTCAGTAGCTGAAATCACGTACTAACTTCAGAAAGGAGTCACACGTATAGGACAATTAGGCAATCCGTTCATCAGGTGGGTCTACGGATAGAGCAGTTACTTAACATGCATTTCAACCACATGCTTATCTGCTGCTTATCCAAAAATAGTGTATTCACAGAGTAGAAGATACATTTAAAGATTGTATTTTCAAAGGGAAATCAATTTTATCTATGAAAGAACAATCCACACAGTTTTGAGTGACTTAAATTTCAGACTGATAGATTATCTACTTAAAAATCTCTGTGATGTAGAAGAATAAATGAAACAAGATGGGATTGGGAGGGAGACAAACCATAAGTGACTCTTAATCTCACAAAACAAACTGAGGGTTGCTGGGGGGAGGGGGTTTGGGAGAAGGGGGTGGGATTATGGACATTGGGGAGGGTATGTGTTTTGGTGAGTGCTGTGAAGTGTGTAAACCTGGTGATTCACAGACCTATACCCCTGGGGATAAAAATATATGTTTATAAAAAATAAAAAATTAAAAAAAAAATCTCTGTGATGTAAACTCACTGGACGAGCCTCTAGCATTTCTCTCTTAAATGAAATTTTTTTTAAAGATTTTATTTATTTGACAGACAGAGATCACAAGTAGGCAGACAGGCAGGCAGAGAGAGAGAGAGAGAGGAGGAAGCAGGCTCCCCAAAGAGCAGAGAGCCCACTGTGGGACTCAATCCCAAGACCCTGAGATCATAACCTGAGCTGAAGGCAGCGGCTTAACCCACTGAGTCACCCAGGCACCCCTTAACATGAAATTTTTAATGAAGCTTTTCACCTAACACCTTACTTAATTAATTACCTTCTGCTCTCATTGAAGAGAGATAAAATATTAAGTAAAAGGTAGAAGTTTCTCATGATACCCAGTTTTTTCTATGTTCAAGTCAAAATTGAAAATATCACAAAAAAGCAATTGAGGAATTTTTCCCTTAAATTCCATGTAAATGATCCCAAAACCAGACAAGGATCCCACCAAAAAAGAGAGCTATAGACCGATATCCTTGATGAACACAGATGCGAAAATACTCAACAAAATACTAGCCAATAGGATTCAACAGTACATTAAAAAGATTATTCACCACGACCAAGTGGGATTTATTCCAGGGCTGCAAGGTTGGTTCAACATCCGCAAATCAGTCAATGTGATACAACACATCAATAAAAGTAAGAACAAGAACCATATGATACTCTCAATAGATGCTGAAAAAGCATTTGACAAAGTACAGCATCCCTTCCTGATCAAAACTCTTCAAAGTGTAGGGATAGAGGGCACATACCTCAATATCATCAAAGCCATCTATGAAAAACCCACCGCAAATATCATTCTCAATGGAGAAAAACTGAAAGCTTTTCCGCTAAGGTCAGGAACACGGCAGGGATGTCCATTATCACCACTGCTATTCAACATAGTACTAGAGGTCCTAGCCTCAGCAATCAGACAACAAAAGGAAATTAAAGGCATCCAAATCGGCAAAGAAGAAGTCAAATTATCACTCTTCGCAGATGATATGATACTATAAGTGGAAAACACAAAAGACTCCCCTCCAAAACTGCTAGAACTTATACAGGAATTCAGTAAAGTGTCAGGATATAAAATCAATGCACAGAAATCAGTTGCATTTCTCTACACCAACAGCAAGACAGAACAAAGAGATATTAAGGAGTCAATCCCATTTACAATTGCATCCAAAACCATAAGATACCTAGGAATAAACCTAACCAAAGAGACACAGAATCTATACTCAGAAAACTACAAAGTACTCATGAAAAAAATTGAGGAAGACACAAAGAATTGGAAAAATGTTCCATGCTCCTGGATTGGAAGAATAAATATTGTGAAAATGTCTATGCTACCTAAAGCAATCTACACATTTAATGCAATTCCTATCAAAGTACCATCCATCTTTTTCAAAGAAATGGAACAAATAATGCTAAAATTTATATGGAACCAGAAAAGACCTCGAATAGCCAAAGGGATATTGAAAAAGAAAGCCAACGTTGGTGGCATCACAATTCCGGACTTCAGGCTCTATTACAAAGCTGTCATCATCAAGACAGCATGGTACTGGCACAAAAACAGACCCATAGATCAATGGAACAGAATAGAGAGCCCAGAAATAGACCCTCAAATCTATGGTCAACTAATCTTCGACAAAGCAGGAAAGAATGTCCAATGGAAAAAAGACAGCCTCTTCAATAAATGGTGCTGGGAAAATTGGACAGCCACATGCAGAAAAATGAAATTGGACCATTTCCTTACACCACACACAAAAATAGACTCAAAATGGATGAAGGACCTCAATGTGCGAAAGGAATCCATCAAAATCCTTGAGGAGAACACGGGCAGCAACCTCTTCGACCTCTGCCGCAGCAACATCTTCCTAGGAACAACGCAAAAGGCAAGGGAAGCAAGGGAAAAAAATGAACTATTGGGATTTCATCAAGATCAAAAGCTTTTGCACAGCAAAGGAAACAGTTAACAAAATCAAAAGACAACTGACAGAATGGGAGAAGATATTTGCAAACGACATATCAGATAAAGGACTAGTGTCCCGAATCTATAAAGAACTTAGCAAACTCAACACCCAAAGAACAAATAATCCAATCAAGAAATGGGCAGAGGACATGAACAGACATTTCTGCAAAGAAGACATCCAGATGGCCAACAGACACATGAAAAAGTGCTCCATATCACTCGGCATCAGGGAAATACAAATCAAAACCACAATGAGATATCACCTCACACCAATCAGAATGGCTAAAATCAACAAGTCAGGAAATGACAGATGCTGGCGAGGATGCGGAGAAAGGGGAACCCTCCTACACTGTTGGTGGGAATGCAAGCTGGTGCAGCCACTCTGGAAAACAGCATGGAGGTTCCTCAAAATGTTGAAAATAGAACTGCCCTATGACCCAGCAATTGCACTATTGGGTATTTACCCTAAAGATACAAATGTAGTGATCCAAAGGGACACATGCACCCGAATGTTTATAGCAGCAATGTCCACAATAGCCAAACTATGGAAAGAACCTAGATGTCCATCAACAGATGAATGGATCAAGAAGATGTGGTATATATACACAATGGAATACTATGCAGCTATCAAAAGAAATGAAATCTTGCCATTTGCGACAACATGGATGGAACTAGAGCGTATCATGCTTAGCGAAATAAGTCAAGCGGAGAAAGACAACTATCATATGATCTCCCTGATATGAGGAAGTGGTGATGCAACATGGGGGCTTAAGTGGGTAGGAGAAGAATAAATGAAAGAAGATGGGATTGGGAGGGAGACAAACCATAAGTGACTCTTAATCGCACAAAACAAACTGAGGGTTGCTGGGGGGAGGGGGTTTGGGAGAACGGGGTGGGATTATGGACATTGGGAAGGGTATGTGCTTTGGTGAGTGCTGTGAAGTGTGTAAACCTGGTGATTCACAGACCTGTACCCCTGGGGATAAAAATATATGTTTATAAAAAATTAAAAATTTTAAAAAAAATTCCATGTAAATGAAACTAAATATGACATTTTTTTTTCTCCCAAAAAAGTGACAAAATTCTGGGTGACTGTCTCGGTTATAGTTCTTTGGATATAAGTAATAGAAATTGATTATACAATGAATTCTGTTTTGCTGAAAAGAAATTAATAATAAATACACTAAGGCTAATACAGTCATCAAGTTATCATTTCAATTTTAGTTCAGTTCTATTTAATCAATAAATCCAAATAAAATAAAATCAGGTAAAATACATTAAGAGCATTATATTACCAAATTTGCTAAATGTTATAAGCATTATTTTTCTTATTTCATAAAATGTTGAACACATTCTATACATACAATTACTCAAATATATGCATATTTGAAGAATGCAATTTTTATTATATTGTGTGCATTGTTAGGATATTAGAATTCTGTATAAAAATTACTAACAAATTCTAGTTGCAAGATGATGTTGACTTAAAAAAATTGAGTGTTATGTGATTGAAAAAATTAAATATATGTTATGTTATTAAAAAATTGATTATAATTATTCAAACAAGAAAAATGGATCCCAACTACTCCACCAAATCAAAGCAGAGCTGAAAACCCAGTCTTGTTGGAAGAATGAATATGATTTGCATCATGTAGGTTATTTATTCATCCTGAGTAATATTGGTGGTGTTGGGTACTGGGGTTTCTACTGTTTTTGGCGGGGAGTCTACTTGTGCCAGAATAAAGAGAAAAGGGACTTTAGATAGACTAAAACGACATATTCCACTAAGGTAGTGAATCATCTATCAATCTTATTCTCTTCTGATTATCTTTCCACTTATTATCCTCCTTCACTCTTTATATTTAACTCTCATAATGAGAAAGGAAGTGAACTCTTAATAGCACAGCGAAAGGTATTATTACATGAACGATGATTTCTCATTATTTAAGAGCAAGGAGATATCTGTGATGACCACGAGGGACTATTTTACAGGACCTTAAGAGGGTTTGAATAAAGAGAAGTAAAGTAAATCCAGTCATAATACTGATAGTGTAAGATTTCCTCTTGGCATGTTGCAGAGTGAAAAACACTGTCCTTGGAATTAGTACAATGGATTCAAGCTCCAAATGTTATATCTCATCTTATATAAATGTAGGCAAGTCAATTAATCCGTCATTTTATTTGTATGGTAACAGCAGAAACAATGCGGCCCACCCAATTGCATTATTGTGAGGGGACAACTTTTTTAAATGAAACAATTTTTGAAACACAAAGATTTAAATGAGTAAGGGTTATTAAGTTTAGTTTAAATCAACATTTGTTTATTTTTTGTCTCTTTTCTAAATTACCCATATTCTAAATTTTGAAACTTGAGTTCTTGATAACATTTCCTAAATCACTCAAATAATATCACAACCACATTCTTAGATAATTTCTACACTAGAAGGTTCAGGAGGGCAGTGATGACTTCTGATTTATTTACAGCTTTAGCTCTATGTCCTTCAGAGCCCAGCATTTTGAAGGTGCTAAATAAATATTTCTTGATTGAACAAAATTCATTTAGTGCTTGAGATTTAGTGCTCAAGAAATCCATTCTTATCCTGAAGTTTAGAGCACCAAATATATGGATTCAAGAAATTTCTGTTTTAGAGAAGTTCAACAAACTTGTAACAACTTATACTATGTTCTATTTCATTTTGAATGTAATGTAGTGACAAGGGTAGGGGTTCAGTTTTGAAATTAAAAACTCTTCCATACATCATCAATTATTTTTCTGTGTTCTGGAGTAGTAGCACTAATTTGCTTTTATGTACCATTTGTATAAAGAAATAACTACATTAAATGTTAAGAAATACATAAATCTTTAATTTTTTTAAAATTTATTTATTTATCTGTTTAACAGACACAGATCACAAGTAGGCAGAGAGTCAGGCAGAGAGAGAGGAGGAAGCAGGCCCCCTGTTGCACAGAGAGCCGGATGAGGGGCTCGATCCCAGGACCCTGAGACCATGACCTAAGCTGAAGGCAGAGGTTTTAGCCCACTGAGCCACCAAGGCACCCCTAAAATTTTTTTAAAAGAGAAAGGACTACAATGGTACATTTAGTTACATGAAAGTAAAGCAAGTACTTTATTTGCTTCTTTTTTCTTGGAGAAATGTAAGGGCAGCACTATGTAGAAACTCAAACTGAGATACTTCGTGTTTTATTTAGCAATGTAAGTTGGGTATGCATTTAGCCAGTGTCTTAATTGGGGCTGCTATAACAAATCACCAGAGTGTAGGCTCTTAAAACATTTCTCATAGTTCTAAAGACAGGGAAGTATAAATTCAAGGTGCCAGCAGACCTAGTGTCTGGTGACACCCCACTTCTGCATGTTATGTTATGTGGTGCAGACAGCCATTTCTGCACCACTAGTGTCTGGTGCAGAAATGGCTGTCTTCTTGCATTCTCCATGGTGGAAAGCAGAGGTAAAGAGAGCAAGCTCTCATTCTTTTTTTTTTTCTTCTTCTTCTTTTTTTTTTTTAGAAGGGCATAAATTCAGTTCTTGAGGGCTCCATCTTTATGACCTAAATACCTCCCAAAGGCTGCACCTCCTCATCATCATTGCACTGATGGTTAAGAATCTCAACAAATGGAATATGGTGGTTAGGGAGGCACATAAACATTCAGTCCATGGTAGCCAGACTATACTATATCAGAGTTACAGAATTAAGTTTCCTAAATAAGGATCTAAATATAAATGCCTATGAAAGTGGGGGTTTTGTTGTTGTTGTTAACCAAATGTCATCACAAGTAATCTGGTAATTCAGAGGACTGATCTCTTTACCATATTATGATGGAAGTAATATTGTGAATAGGATTCAAATTATATTATAATGTCTCTGCTCAGACTGTTGACACCACCTCCCACATATGTTATTTAGAGTTAAACAATCCAAAACACTTTGGAAGCATATTGACAACTACTTTGATTGCCTTTTTGGAACTATGTAAGTTGAACATGTCTTGTGTGCCATGGTGAACAATTTTCCTTCAGGGCATCATCTGCAGGAGGAAACAAGGGAGGCCTTCATTAACCAGAGGAGGAAAAAGTACTCTTTCTGGGATTGTTTGGGTAGAGTTTATAAATAGGGTTCGGTTCCAAAGCTCTTCTGTCAATGAAAGTGGAGCTGGCCCCAGTTAGAGGCAGCAGACTGGGGAGAAAGGAGAAACCAACTGTAGAGAACTCCCTTGGTCTGTGGATCTAGAAATGAGGTCTTACTTTTAATAAATGTAATTATCTTTGTCCATAAGCATAAATAAATGTAATTACCGTTGTGTGTAAACTTTATATTTCTGTGCATAAATTGTGTCTACCACAAAAACAAAATGTGCAAAGTAGCAGCAAAGCTACAGAAATGCATCAAATGATGGCAGGTGGTAGCCTTAGAAATCTAAAGCAGGTATCTGGAGAGGGAAATCTGGCTGAGGTAATCAGCTGAAACTGTCATGAATTTCTAGAACCTAATCTATTCCCTGGGTACCTCCAGGAGCAGGTAGAGAAAAGATCCATGAAAGTTTAGATTCCTACTTTCATATATAAGATACTAGCTGAGACTGTGGTTACCTGGCTGTTACAATGTGGGCTGACCTTTGATGGCTGGATGATATGAGACCATGTGGTCACTCTATCTCCTCTCTCTCCCACTATATGTCTACTACATACATTCCTTGGGCCTAACAGTTATAGACAATTTGAGGCTCTATTACTAAGACACTTATTATTTATTTCTATATTCAGGCATAGAATTAAAGAAAAAATCTTTAAAAAATAAATCTGTCAAGCTTCTGCAATGGCCTGAGGTAAAAGAGCAGACCACTGTACTTAAATGTGGAAAGTTGTCCCATGATTTTTTTTTTTAAGATTTTATTTATTTATTTGACAGAGAGAGATCACAAGTAGGCAGAGAGGCAGGCAGAGAGAGAGAGGAGGAAGCAGGCTCCCCGCTGAGCAGAGAGCCCGATGTGGGGCTCGATCCCAGGACCCTGAGATCATGACACGAGCCGAAGGCAAAGGCTTCAACCCACTGAGCCACCCAGGTGCCCCTGTCCCATGATTTTAGAGTAGAGCAAGAGCTGTTTTTGTGTTCAAACTATTTCTACCACCTTTTTAAAAAAATACTTTATTGTGGAATGAGTACTTACTTAACAGGAGAGCTATCCTCTTAAATGTTTTAAGTGTAAAATATAGTATTGTCAACTCTGGATACAATGTTTTAAAATGGATGTCTAGAGCTTATTCATTTAGTTTGACTGGAATGTTATGCCTACTGATCATTAATTCCTCATTTCTCCTTCTCACTAGCCCCTGGAAGCTACCTTTCTACTCCAATTCTATGAATCTATTTTAAATGCTTCATATAAGTGTAATTATGCAGTATGTGTCTTTCTGTAACTGACTGACTTCACTAATAAAACGTCCTCAATATTCACCCATGTTGAGGCATCTGGGTGGCTCAGTGGGCTAAAGCCTCTGCCTTCAGCCCAGGTCATGATCCCAAGGTCCTGGGATTGAGCCCCACATTCAGCTCTCTGCTCGGCGGAGAGCCTGCTTCCTTCTCTCTCTCTGCCTGCTTCTCTGCCTGCTTGTGATCTCTGTCTGTCAAATAAATAAATAAAATCTTAAAAAAAAAATCCACCCATGTTGTAGCATATTGCAGAATTTCCTCCTTTTAAAAGGTCAAATAATATTCCATTGTAATTATATACCACATTTTCTTTATTCATCCGTCAATGAACATTTAGGTCATTTCCACATCTTGGCTATATGCAATGAAATGTGGGAGTGCTAATACCTCTTTGAGATCTCAATTTCATTTCTTTTGGATTAAAATGCAGAAATTACATTGTTGGATAAAATGGTTGTTCTATTTTTAATTTTTTGAGGAAGCGTCATACTGTTTTCCATAGCAACTATACCATTTTGCATTTCTACCTATTGATTACTAAAACAGTTTGGCTCTGGAACATACCTATGTGCTATTTCCCAATTGTTTCTCCATTTTTTAAAATTTTGATTCCTATTACTTTTGTATACACAAAAACAAAACTTAAAAAAAAAAAACCTCTACATATTTATATATCTGTTTATTTACCTTGGAAATAGCTTTTTTTTCATTCTTTTTTTAAGGAAACAGCTGTTTTGAAAATACTGTTTCATGGGTAAGAAAATATATTTTTTATTTTTATTTATTTTTAAAAAGGGCATCTGTGTGGAAAACAAACTTAGTTTTCGTAAATTTTGAGTTTGATTTGGAAAAATTAAACTCCTATAAGAAGCCAGATTCAGAAAGATGATTCCCTCTTACCCTCTTATAAGTACTAGAAAGGATTTTGCAGTGAATTGAACATCTTCACAGAATGCAGTGAAGATCATGTAGAAACCCTGACAATGCAAATTACTGTAATTGTTAGGACTTTTTTTTAATTTAAATTCAATTTAATTAACATGTCATATATTAGTTTCAGGGGTAGAATTCAATGACTAATCAGTTATAACACCCAGTGCTCAGTACATCAAGTGCCCTCCTTAATGCCCATCAACAGTTACTCCACCCCCACCTACCTCCACTCCAGCAACACTCAGTGTGTTTAATAGTGTTAAAAGTATCTTATGGTTTTCAAGTGATGAAGAACTTAGCTATATTACATATAAGTTTCTTTCCAAGGTTTATTCTCATGTCTCTTCTCTATCTTTGCAGTGATTGTAAATTCTTATTTATAATAACTTCAGGAAGACTAATGATATAACTTGTTATCAAGTATATACAAAATGTAACAATTCTTGATTTTTTTTTCAAAAAATTAAACAGGTAAGGTGGAATTAGGAATGGAAAGACCTTGGTACAGAGATTCTCCATGCTCTAGAGTGGGAAGTCAGGGTGGGTGGAACACTTTCCCTTTCTGCATTTTTGTTTCTCTGCTTATTAATTGGTGGGAAGACCAAAAGGGATCACGTGGTCAAGTGCTATGAAGGCCAAATGCAATGTAAACAAGAAAAGAGAGCCAGGATAACACAATAGCAGTGGGGGCATCTGTAGAGAACCAGGAACTAGATGTTATTTTAAACGAGACCAGCTACTAGCTAGCCACAAATTATTGTAGAAAAGCAAGCCCAGTATCATCAACTTTGCAAATTTGCTGAAAGAAACAGAAAAATTCTGTTTTTTTTTAGGTAAAATATCCTAGTTTTTAAATGTTAAGAACTCAGTTTTTTGCACACTATCTACCACAACACAACAAAATCACCACTGCGTGTTTGACTTATAAGCTGCCAGTTGGCAACCTACAAGCTAGAGAATCTCCAGTTATGGTGCTAATATGCCTTAATTGGAAATGTGCTGAGCATTTAACATCTCTTCTATTCAGAAGGATGTCTAGGGACTTTAAGGATATAACTGTGCTAGAGATTGGAAAAAATGGTTCATTAATGCCAAAAACTGGTTGGTAAAGTACCAGTTACATTTTTTTTTTTTTTTTTTACTATTTGGTTGTATACTTGGTACTGGAAATCACTACTATTTTCATGATTCTTTCTTTTTTTTTTAAATTTTTTATAAACATATATATATATATTTTTTTTTTTTTTTTACATTTTTTTTTTTTAATTTTTTATAAACATATATTTTTATCCCAGGGGTACAGGTCTGTGAATCACCAGGTTTACACACTTCACAGCACTCACCAAAGCACATACCCTCCCCAATGTCCATAATCCCAACCCATTCTCCCAAACCCCCTCCCCCCAGCAACCCTCAGTTTGTTTTGTGAGATTAAGAGTCACTTATGGTTTGTCTCCCTCCCAATCCCATCTTGTTTCATTTATTCTTCTCGTACCCACTTAAGCCCCCATGTTGCATGATTCTTTTAATATTCTTTTGTTTCCCTTGTTTTTAATTTAAATTCATTGAGCCAACATTATAGTACATCATTAGTTTCAGATGTAGAGTTCAATAATTCATCAGTTGTGTATAACACACATCGGTCATCACATCACAAGCTTTTCTTAATGCCCATCTTTTTTTAATATTCTTTATGCAGAGTGTGATTATAAGCATGTAAGTATCAGTGCAATTTGAAATATACTTGCTAAATTGAACATGCTACATATTGTTCCATGTTCCACATTTTCCTTTCAGATTAAAAGCTCCTGAAAAAATGCACTATTACCCAAAGCAGTCTCTCATATTATAACTCAGTGACAAGTATAGAGCTCACTGCACCTGCTAATAATGGTAGCCTCTACCAGAGTCTTTGCCTACAGTCTCTTTATCGGAAAACCAAACCAAACCAAAACAAAACAAAACAAAAAAACAGCTTTTTGATCTAATTATCATCATTTCCATTGATTATGGTGTTTTTCAGAGAATTAGACTAAAACATAGTGTTGCTTATATGACGAGATCAAATAATGACAAAGGCACACACACAAAGAGTGTTTAATCTCAATGACAGACTAAGCCTTCCGAATTGCTAGTCATTAAGACATCACATTGGAAAAGGTTTTATATGGCACAGATACAAAGCTTTCACATGGAATTTGGATGAAAAAATAGGCTTCTTTCTTTTACTTTTTTAAATGACTAATTTGCTTCAGAAAGCAGTTAATAAAAGTGTATCCCTATACTTGGATTCCTTTTGAGTTTCTAGGAAGATTTTGTTAGCTCTGGAAAGTGGGACTCTAGGTGATCTTTTGTGTCAGTCATGGTGTCCACACCAAAAAGAGACTAATTCATCTGATGAAATTTAAAACTGATAAAACGTACACCCAAACCATTTCTTAGCTAGCTTTTGCTGCAGAAACCACTTTCCACTCTGAAAGCATTTTTATCCTTGGCATTAACATTTTCACAAGGATATGTGTTAATATGCAGACTGTTTGTTTCCCCCTGCTCAGCACTTAACTGAAATATCAATTTGAAACTGTGGGATTTGGTTTTTCTGTTATTAATGGTGTACTCTTCTTTTTTTTCCTATATTCTTTCTGAAAGTATATTTCATATTGATGTTATATATGCTAGATAAGATTATCCAGATCTCTTAATTTTGCTTTCAAATTGTCCTAATTTTGTCTTTGTCTTTATTTTCCTCTGTCTTTTCCACAACCACTGTGTTAACTTACCTAACATACTTCTTCCTCAAAATTTCCCTTTCAAACCAAACACACACAAGCACATACATGCACACACAGAAAGAGGGGGCAAGAATGGAGTCTTACTCTTTCTTTATCTTCTCTTTTTTTTTTTTTTTAAACTTGGACAGTAACATTTTGGGAAGCTTATATTTTGTTCTTGTTTCAGAATACTCTTTCATTCTAGTAGTTTCTTCTTTTGGGGGAATATGCCATCTTCTCTCGTCTTTATGAGAATGTTAATTTGGAATTAAAATGTACTTGCGTATTTTCATATAACAAAATTCTTTGTAGTTTATAGCTCCATGTGTTCTGAAATATGACAGAGCTTCACTACCCAATCATCATCCTTCCAAAAATTCCCTTTTGCTGTCTTTCCATACCCTTTTTGTGCTCTCTACCATGCATGCACAATTCTGTTTTTTTTTTTTTTTTTAACCTTACTAACTAACCTTTCTACCTGGAGCAGGTCCTTTTTTACTGGCTGACCTTCCCCAGAAGAGAGAGAGAGATTAACAGGTCCAGGTACAGAAATAGGATGGAATAGCAGGGTGGAATAGTGACTGTCACTTTGGGAGGGGGGTTGGAATAGGGGATTGCATGCATGGGTGTAGGGATATGTTCCTCTGTTTCCTCATTATTACTTGACTCTGAGTTTGTTTCCATGTATTAGGTGAAACAGTTACCTTTCCTACTCTTGAAGGAGTGGCCTTATGCAGAAGATGAATCTTATGCAGAAGAAGAATCTTATCATTCAAACCTGCCCTAGTTCTTGCCTCTTGAACCTTTGTGGTTGTCTAAGCTGATTTATTCTTGAAAGTTCCTGGTTGCTCAGGGTGTAACAACACTTGTCTGTGTTCTAAAGGGAGGGACTTAGTTTCATGCTTACTAGAAGCCAGACCCTCAAGCATCATGCTTTAAAGTGTGCCCAAATACACAGTCCTGTGGGACTACAATCATAAACCCTGCTGGCCTCCACACCAGGTAATCTGGAGGAATCTCCTGATGAGAGCTACAAATTCAGGGCTCTATACAAGTGTGTAGTAAGTTCCCTTCTTGCAGATACCAGTGAACTACAGGAAGGCCTAGGGAGAGTGCAACAATGGTAAACCCCAGCCTACATTCCTGAGATAATTTCGGAAACCTCTAGAGGTTAACCTGAACAATATCCTTCAGGCTGAAGCTCCAGGACAAGTAAATAGGACATTTTCAATGGAAGATTAGGGGTTTGTTTCATTCTGTTGTCTGTGTCATGCCTGGGGGTGGCAGCCTGCCAAGAGCTGTGTCTCCAATTATTTTAGCCCTGGTTACCAAAGCCAGCCACTCAAGGGACTCATGGACTGTGCACATGCCTGCAACTTTAGCAGAGCCACAGGCGACCATGGGGTAGGCCATCATGTTACTAAGGTTAAAAACAACAACAAAAAAAAAGAGTTCAGAATTGTGCATGCATGGTACAGAGCACAAAAAGGGTACCTGCCAGTGTCTCCATCCCCAGAGAAAGCCCCAACAGTTCCCTACCCCTCCTGCACACACTGAGATCAGCAAATGAATCTCCTTCACAAATGGTCTTGGCACTTTCTAAACTGCTGCTTTTATACTGGGTTTCAGAGTGAGCCTAAGCATGAGTCCTTTCAGTGTGAAATCTCAGTTCCCTATAGCCCTTAGAGTTTCCTGGACAGAAGCCCTGCCATTTTTCAAAGCCAGACATCTTAGGGGCTTGTCTTCCTAGTTCATATCCCAATGGCTGCCCATCTGATGTGGAGCATGAACCCCCTGCCCCTCAGGGAGTTTTATGTTTGTGAGATCCCTCCCAATTAATGGTTGCCACATTGGGAGTAGGGTTTTTAACAAGACCACATCTCTGCCTCTCCTACCAGTTCTGGTGTGGACCTGTTATCCTTTGTTGTGGAAGAGCTGTTCAGTTAGTTTTCAGGTCTTTTTCAGAAGAAATTGTTCTACAGAGAGCTATAGATCTGGTGTGTCTGTGGGAGGAAGTGAGTTCAGGATCTTCCTATGTCATCATCTTGAACCACCTATAGGTCTGGGTCTTATAATATTTTGCATTTAGTATATACCTCTATTTTAACCTATGTCATGGTGCTGTATATATATATTTTTAAATTCCTCACTGGAAAGTGAACTCTTTGTTAATAACGTCTATCCATAAAATCTACGAATATACTTTTCTGGAAGAAAAATGTTCTTTACATGGACATCTCATGGTGATAGAGTTACGTAAACAGCAAGGAATATGTAAAAAATTTAGCTATCTGAAACTAAACTCTTTTAGTATTTATCAACACCAAAGAAGATAAAAAGGAAATATAGTAGTAATATATATTCAAATGTTTTTATTTTTATTATTTTAAGAGAAAGTTCTTTTTTAAACGGTTTTATTTATTTATTTGACACAGAGAGAGAGAGAGATCACCAGTAGGCAGAGCAGCAGGCAGAGGGAGGAGGAAGCAGGCTCCCTGCTGAGCAGAGAGCTTGATGTGGGGCTCCATCCCAGGACCCTGGGATCATGACCAGAGCTGAAGGCAGAGGCTTAACCCACTGAGCCACCCAGGGGGCCTCAAATGTTTTTAGAATGACTATGTTTCCACTAACAAGCTTCAGTTTGTTTCTGAGCCCTTTCCCTTCGTTGCTCCACCTGGTGAGAGTTCTGCAGAGTACAACTGCCGGCTGTTTTTGACTCTGGGGTCAAAAACCGATTACGTTTTCAGTTGTGCTTCTTTTAGGATTTTTCTCTTAGTTACAAACACACATTGAAAAAATATATCCAGTTTTTCAGGAGATATTAAAAAATTATAAATGATATGAGTTAAAAAAAAAAACTTGTCTAAAAACTGATACACACAGAATGAAGAGGTCCTTGAACCGCTCTTTGTAACACTAAGCCCTGAGAACTATTTCCTCTAAATAATGGACCACATTAATTTCTTAAAAAGGAAAGCCAAGAGAAAGAGAGATTGAGAGAAAGAGAGAGAGAAACTGCATTGTTTCTTTACAAGTTGGTTTTGGTTATCCTCTAGAAAAGAACTCTATAACTCTCTCAATGGAAATATCATACATCAGGTACACTAGTCAATATTTCAAGCTAAATACTGCATGGAGCAATCAATTTCTATTGCTTTTAATCTATTCAAATGCTAGGAAGTATATTATTCTATGAAACTTTTTAAGACTGAAACAATAATACACCTGTCGTACATATGGGCAGCAACTTTTATATATAAGCTCTTCCTCTTTTGTGTGCGTACACACACACACACACACACACACACATATACACACACACACAATGACCCATAACATTATTGCCAGGATTTGTAATTACCCATGAGCATAATCTATAAATGTACTACCTCAGGGGTAGAGTATCTGTGTGTATGTAATCTAAAGAAGCAGTAAGGGCGCCTGGGTGGCTCAGTGGTTAAGCCGCTGCCTTCGGCTCAGGTCATGATCTCAGGGTCCTGGGATCGAGTCCCGCATCGGGCTCTCTGCTCAGCAGGGAGCCTGCTTCCTCCTCTCTCTCTGCCTGCCTCTCTGCCTACTTGTGATTTCTCTCTGTCAAATAAATAAATAAATGAATCTTTAAAAAAAAAAAAAAATAAAGAAGCAGTAAGTCAGTTTGTAATAAATTCAGTGTGTAAGGGACAGAAATAATACACATATTATATTTTGCTTTTTAGGACTAAACTCATGTACAAAGTAGTTTCTTACTTATTATCAAGGTTCTCAATCTTTTTTGTTTTTCTATGAGATTTACTGTTATGGAAGAAGTTAACATTCTGTACACATTCCCATGGTATAACCAGAATTTTAAAGCATTGTGCTATGGATGCCAAAGACAAATATGAGGCAGATAAAGTAAATTTCCAACTAACTGTCTAGACACTTTTCCAGTAACTGAGGGCTCATCTATGTGTCATACCACATGGTTTACCAAGAAGTGACCTATGGCTCAGGATTAGAAAATGCCAGCCTGGTCCACTGCAGCAAATGAGAATCTCAGAGGTATTCCCATTCAACTCCTATTAAGTTCCATTTTACTCCCTAAGTTTTGCCCTGAGAAGAATCTATAACAGACCCCAGATTACTGGTAAGGACTTGCAAGTGGAAAATTCTTTTCTATGATTCAGCAAGTTGGAATGAGGAACTCCTGAGAGTTCTAGGAGCTCAGGTCAATGGTTCTTGCTATAGAAACCTAGAATTAAAATTCATCCTATGTACAGAAACCTACTGGGTGATTCTTCATGATACAGTATTGACAAAAGTCTAATTGAAGTATAATGCTGATTAAATAATAATTCTGTACTTGAATGTCCATCAATTATAATTTTTTTCTAAGAGAATCATAAAGGCAAAATACAATCAAATAACTTGAAAATGGACTTTTGTAATGCAATATAGTTTTAAAAAGCAGATGTCCTCTAATGGAAGTCCCACAGGAAAATGATTCTCTTACTTAACACTAAATCTTTCATATATTTCAGAATACTATTCAAAATTTCTAAAAGGATTTGAATCTCATTTTTAAAAGAAGTTTGAAGCCTTCGAGACAAATAAGAGAGAAAAGAAACAGAATAAAAATCTTAGAATTCTAAGTTAAAAGCATGTGATCTCTGAAGTCAGTAATAGTTGCTAAATTGTGCTCTTCCATCTATAAGCTGGGTGAACTCATATTTTACTAAATTTTTCTGTTATTTCATCAATAAATGAATTTAGTAATACTGATATGAAAAGGAAGTTATAATTAAGGGAGATGATGTAAAATTTTATCACATTGCCACGCATAGAGTGATCACATTAAATTATAATTCCCTATATCTCACTTTCCCCCATGGTTTTTTTTTTTTTTTTTTTTTTTTTGAGAATATCTCTTACCTTCTGCTATTTTGGGGGTAGGCAAATTTTATGATACAGGGCTTTTATTTAGAGAATATTAGTACTGTGTTATTTATTAAACATCCTTTATCTGCAAGAAGGAAGACTGACACTGCTTTGCCCTGCTAAGCCATTTGGTTCCCTACAGAAAGCTGACAAGAAAACCATCAGATATTTTGACTGATGGCCCCCCAAAAAACCAGATTATTGGTCATAATAAATAAATCCATCTGATATTTTGAGTTACTTACTAGTTATGAGCCACTCATGCATTTATTATTTGCAAATAGGTAGTAGTTCAGTTTGTGTCACCACCAGGTATACAAAAGCAGGTCATTTATCACAACTCCCCAAATATCTGTAATATCATTATCTATATATGGTAGATTCTCATTATTCAGGTAACTATGTTTTGTCAAGTTTCCATGAATACTGAATTAGTCAATATTGAACCAGTGTTCTTGGGGGAAAATAGAGGATTAGTTTCCTATAATCCCCCAGTCACAAAATTTTCATCAACTAGCAAATATATGATCTTATTTTATGTGTGCTTTTCTAAAGACACTTTATTTAATATATATTTGTGATTCATTAACATTGAACTCATAAACAACAGCACTATAATTCATGCTTGAGTATACATTTCTCTGTATTTCCCCTGCAAGGGACATCACAGCCTTCTTGGACTTACAAACCCTACACAGCACTTTAGCACAATGCTTAAGGACCATGCTACGCAGTGACATTACCAACAAAAGGCACAAAAAATAAGACATTAAAAAGACCACAGGAAGAAGATTTATTTAGTATTCGAGCTGTAATAAGGAGGCAATGTCACCTTGTTCCTCCTCAGCTCACAACATGTACGTCTGGCAACTTGAATTTTTGCCCCATTGCACATATCCTTCAATGACTGCAAGCGTATTGTATTGATTTCAGGGTTATAACCACATTATGTTGAAAATAAGGAATCCACAAGTAATAAGGATTGGCTGTAATTTTAGATGGTATAATTCTTGAAAATCTGCCTTTACATATGTTTTGTTTCC
The DNA here is from genome assembly GCF_011764305.1 of Mustela putorius furo. Lineage (NCBI taxonomy): Eukaryota > Metazoa > Chordata > Mammalia > Carnivora > Mustelidae > Mustela > Mustela putorius. Next base: position 6,557,521 of record NW_025421305.1, read on the forward strand.
TTTCATGTTATTTTCATGGGGGCTTAAGTGGGTAGGAGAAGAATAAATGAAACAAGATGGGATTGGGAAGGAGACAAACCATAAGTGACTCTTAATCTCACAAATATGGTATTTCTAATGTTAAAATTGGTAATGTATTAAAATTAAAATTTTTGAGATACACTGGTTTACTCAAGAGTTATCCATACAATGGATCCTTTGTGTTTAGAACATCAGAAATTCTTGAAACCAATATCAATATTATACTAACCTAGATTATTTTACTTTTAGGTAAAGAAAAACCTTCAAGGATTCCCAAAAAGAGATTTATGAAGAATGGTGAATATTTGGAAGATCTTGCTACAAAATACTGAAAAGAAAGATGATTGTAAATAGGTAAAATTGCTGGTGAGTAATATTGACAACCCAAGAGTAAATACCTTGAATCTGAAGTGGCTCTGATCCATTTACCATGTGATTTTCTCCAAAAGTGCTTACTAGCTAAGGTACAAGATTAGCAGTGTTGAATGGCTATATTGATCCAAGGAGAAAGGTTACAATAAGTATAGTAGAGAAGAGGGTACAAAGAATTGAATATGTGACAACAGAATAGTTGAATTGTAGCGTGATGTCTGTACTAGTTTAGGAAGTTGATAGGGACAAAGAGTGTTGGGTTGGGGAAACTTAAAGCTTCAGTGAAATCAGAGGTTTACTTAGAATACGAATTGAAAGAGGTGAAGAGAAATGAAGTTGTTATCAGAGATTATATGTTAGGGTTTAAATTTACAGAGGTATAATAGTTTGGGCTGCTCACAAAGCCCAGGGCTTCCCAAAGATAAAAAGGATGAGTGGGTTAAACTGACTGATTCCTAGTAAAGAAATTTTTGATGTGGGAGACTGTTAACATTTATTCTGATGATTAAAGTTCTTGGAATAGAGAATAATGTGAGTTGGATGCCAACATCCATTATGAATAAAGGATGGGAACTCTATAGAAGTAGTTACAAGTCAAGATAGAAGATGGTGTAGTCTGAAGTCACGAACCTCAGGAGGGAAGTGCTTTGTATGTGAGGGAAGTAGAAGAACCATCTGAAATTGGAAACAGGGACCTGGGAGGACACTAATGTCATCTCAGTCTCCTGTGTTCTCAGTAGTGTAGGAGGATGAGAGAATACAGTGTTCCCTTTAGGAGAGCTGCAGGGGAGATTAGTATGCTTAGGCTGAGAGCCAAATTTAAATTATGTCAACTATGTTCAAAGAAAATCATGTGCAGTGGCTTAGATTTAAGGTGTAGGTTTATAATGCAAGATGGATTCTAGAGAACAGGAAGAAAGTACAGGAGCGACAGTAAAAGGGAGCAGCAGAGGGCAGTAGGGAGGTTGAGCAAGAAAGGAAAGGAGCAACTAGGTTGGGTTTGTAGATATAATTGTGTTTAGGGATAACTGGAGTTAAAGGACTTGATGGATTTAACAAGTATTACAATTTGCAGAAGAAAAAGGTGGAAAATTCAGGTACTAATAGAGACCCAAGGAGTTTAGCATTCTGGTGTCTCCATTTACTGGGTATATCTAATCTTCTCTAGGCACATGGCTGTGACAGGATCAACTTCTGTGCATATATGATTAATGAGGGAAAAACAAAAAAACAAACAAACAAAAGACGGTCCATGTATGTTCAAGGAACTAGGAATAAACTACTGATGCAAGCTGGATCAGTGCCATTCTCCTTGCAGATTTGGGGGCTGGGATAAAGACACATGGCTATATGTATCTGGTATAAAAAGCTTTAAGATGCCACATTCAGGACCTGATGATAACCATGTGTTGTGTCACACAGAACAGAGGAGGGGGGATATTTTTTAATTAAATTATTTTTAAATATTTTATTTATGTATTTGAGAGAAAGAGCATGGGGGAGCATCAGTGGGGTAGGTGGCACAGGGAGGGGTAGAAGAAGCAGACTCCCCACTGAGCAGGGAAGTCAATGCAGTGACCCATCCCAGGACCTCAAGATCACAAACCAAGCTGAAAACACTCAACTAACTGACACACCCAGGTGCCCCAGGAGGGAGGATTTTAATTTATTTTAAAAGAGAATCAAAGGGAAAGCTGTCAACTTTTCCCCACTGAGGATGATATTAGCTGTAGGTTTTTCATAGATAGATTTTATGAAGTTGAGGAATGTTCCCTCTATCGCTATACTTTGAAGCATTTTAATCAGGAATGGTTGCTGTATCTTGTCAAATGTTTTTTCTGCATCAATTGAGAGGATCATGTGGTTTCTCTCTCTTCTCTTATTGATATGTTCTATCACATTGATTGATTTGTGAATGTTGAACCACCTTGAACCCATGGATAAATCCCACCTGGTCATGGTGGATAATCTTTTTAATGTACTGTTGTATCCTATTAGCTGGGATCTTGTTGAGAATCTAAGCATCCGTATTCATCAGGGATATTGGTCTGAAATTCTCCTTTTGGTGGGTCTGCCTGGTTTGGGAATCAGGGTAATGCTGGCTTCATAAAAAGAGTCTGGATGTTTTCCTCATACTTCTATTTTTTGAAACATCTTCAGGAGAATAGGTATTATTTCTTCTTTGAATGTTTGGTAGAATAAGCCCACTCTTGCCACTCTTGTTCAACATGGTACTAGAAGTCCTAGCAACAACAATCAGACAACAAAAGGAAATAAAAGGTATTCAAATTGGCAATGAAGAAGTCAAACTCTCTCTCTTCACAGATGACATGATACTTTATATGGAAAACCCAAAAGACTCCACCCCCAAACTATTAGAACTCGTACAGCAATTCAGTAATATGGCAGGATACAAACTCAATCTACAGAAATCAGTTGCTTTCTTATACACTAACAATAAAAATACAGAAAAGGAAATTAGAGAATTGATTTCATTTACTATAGCACCAAGAACCATAAGATATCTGGGAATAAACCTAACCAAAGAGGTAAATGATCTGTAGTTGAGGAACTACAGAAGACACAAAAAGATGGAAGACCATTCCATGCTCATGGATCAAAAGAATAAACATTGTTAAAATGTCCATACTGCCTAGAACCATCGATACTTTCAATGCCATCCTGATCAAAATTATACTGGCATTTTTCAAAGAGCTAGAACAAACAATCCTAAAATTTGTATGGAACCAGAGGAGGCCATGAATTGCTAAAGAAATGTTGGAAAAACAAAACTGGGGCATCATATTGCCTGATTTCAAGTTTTACTGCAAAGCCGTGATCACCAAGACAGCATGCTACTAGCACAAAAACTGACCTGTGGACCAGTGGGACAGAGTCAAGAGCCCAGATATGGACCCTCAACTCTATGGTCAAATAATCTTCGACAAAGCAGGAAAAAATACAAAGTGATAAAAAGACAGTCTCTTCAATACCTGGTGCTGGGAAAATTGGACAGCTATATGTAGAAGAATGAAACTTGACCATTCTCTTATATCATACACAAAGATAAAGTTGAAATGGACAAAAGACCTCAAAATCCTAGGGGAGAACACAGGCAGTAACCTCTTCAACATTGGCCACAGCAACTTCTTTCAAGATATTTCTCCAAAGACAAAGGAAACGAAAGTGAAAATGAACTTTTGGGACTTTATCAAGATGCAAAGCTTCTGCACAGCCGAGGAAACAGTGAACAAAACGATGAGGCAACCCATGGAATGGGAGAAGATATTCACAAATGACACTACAGACAAAGGGCTTGTATCCAACAACTATAAAGAACTTCTAAAACTCAACACACACAAAACAGATGATCGTGTCCAAAATGGGCAGAAGACATGAACTGACACTTGTCCAAAGAAGGCATACAAATGGCTAGCAGACATATGAAAAAATGTTCATCATCATTATCCACCAGGGAGATTAAAATCAAAACACATTGAGATACCACCTTATACCAGTTAGAATAGCCAAAATTAACAAGACAGTAAACAAGTGTTGGAGAGGATGTGGAGAAAGGGGAACCCTCTTACACTGTTGGTGGGAATGCAAGTTGGTGCAGCCAGTTTGGAAAACAGTGTGGACATTCCTTAAGAAATTAAAACTAAGAGCTACCCTATGACCCTGCAATTGCACTACTGGGTATTTACCCCAAAGACAAGATGTAGTGAAAAGAAGGGCCACCTGTACCCCAATGTTCATAGCAGCAATGGCCACAGTTGCCAAACTGTGGAAAGAACCAAGAGGCCCTTCAATGGACAAATGGATAAAAAAGATGTGGTCCATATATGCAATGGAGTATTATGCCTCCATCAGAAACGATGAATACCCAACTTTTGCATCAACACGGATGGGACTGGAGGAGATTATGCTGAGTGAAATAAGTCAAGCAGAGAGAGTCAATTATCTTATGGTTTCACTTACTTGTGGAGCATAAGAAATAACATGGAAGGCACTGGGAGATGGAGAGGAGAAGTGAGATGGGGGAAATCAGAGGGGGAGAGGAACCTTGAGAGACTGTGGACTCTGAGTGACAAACTGAAAGGAAGGGGGTGGGGGGATTGTTGGGGTCTGGTGATGGGTATTAAGGAGGGCACATATTGCATGGAGTACTTGGTGTGGTGCATAAACAATGAATTCTGGAACACTGGAAAGAAATAAAATGGAAAAAAAATGAGAATCAGCAATATTGTCTCTGGAGGAGAGTGATTCTTCTAAGGTTAAGAAAAGAAATATCAAAAACCTTAAGAATTTACAATTATGTGTTTATGTTAAATGTTAACATTTAATTTGAAACAATTCCTTCTCTAAAAAAAAAAGAAATGAACATTACTAATTTTATTTTTTATATGCATTACTGTATGCACATACATGTGTGTGTACATGTGTATATACATATATGAGTATATGTAGTATGTGTCAATACCTCATGCATACAATCTCATGCTGTTGTTTTATTTATAAACTGCAATTTTTAATTCATGGTTTTGTTATGCTTTCTTCTGTTTATTGACTTAAGTTGTTTTTCTATACTGTATTCCTCATTAGTATTTTTTAATGTTATGATTCTCTTTTCTTCCTCTTCTTATATATTGTATAAATAGGAGAGAAGTTTATCTTTTATTTGGTCTGGTAAAACACAGTTGATTTCTCGAGTTTTTCTACCATATCAGAAAAAAAATAAAAGTCTTTCTTTCTAATCTGTCCTTGAAATCTGTTCTAGCTTCTTGATTTTCTGTAATCTAAGGGGTTGTGGCAGGAAGTATAGAGAATGGTTAAGCTAGGCTATGTATAGTCTTTTTTTTTTTTTTCTTTTTTGACAATACAGACTCCTACCTTTTTGGGGGATGCTGCTAACTGACCTAAAAGAGTGTTAACTAAAGCAGAGACAAAACCATATCCCATTTTTTAAGGAAAATAACCCTGAACTTGGACCATTCCCAGCTTCAAGTCCTGGAACTATCCAGTTCCAATACTTTGTCTTGCATCTACTCTGGAAACACTGAGATACTGACATTCTTAGTTATTGATAAGACATTCTATTTTTAGGTGACTTTCCATCTATTATTCCAGTCCATTTCTATTATAATTGATTACATGTGCCTTGTGGAGAAAAGTCTATTAGTTAATGCTGCAAGGACTTTCTCTATTTAGGGTTTTTACCCAGTATGTCCTCTGGAAGTCGGGGCAGAGAGTTGGGATCCAGTCTGATGAGGAATAGATTTTTCTTTGCTTATCCACAATTTTATATAAAACAACTGTACTTCAGTGATAAAAACACTTTGCTAAACTCTACTCTTATGTGTTCAGATCTATCAGATTTTGGTGAGAGAACTTCTGTGATCTGGTTTTCTTTACCCAGGACAGAGAACATTTCTTTAAATAGAAGAAAAAAAAAAAAAAAAAGATGAGGCCAAAAGTGTCACCTAGTTCACCCATGGGTTCTCAGCAAATAATCTTTTTAGCTTATAGAAACTGTAGAAATCTTGAGAATACATTTTGGTGAAACTTTTTAATGAATACATTTAAGAAAAACATAACTAGAATCATTTAAAAATACATAAATTTATTAGTAAATGTAATTTGAGAACTTGTGTTTTGTTTTGTTTTTGTAATTTTCCTGATTTTTTTAAAATTGAGTTGAATGTGAATCTAGATATTCAAGGTCAAAATATTAAATTTATGTCCATTGAAATGTAAGAACCCTAAATCTATTCCCATTTTTATACCATCATTAAACCAAGAACTATAAACTTTACCTGGACTGACCAATAATATGGAATAATTACCAGAATTTTACCCAGGAATTTCTTAATCTACAGCAATATAACCAAAAAAGTTAAAAGAAAATAAGGCTATAACTTCAGGATTTACCAACTAGCCACCTAATATCTGAAGAATGCTTTTGGCAGAACATATTAGGTGTATTATTATTCTTTTCTTAACTATCAAATGAAGGCTCACTAAATCTAACCACAAAGTCAGTGTCTTCAATGCTTTGTCAAATGGTTTAGGTTCATATGCTGTACAGAAAAGAGGCATAGACCCTCAGGATAAATTTTAGTAGTGATTTAAGAAATAAAAATCAAACTGTTTCTGGTAGATGTTAGATGTTTTCCTTTAAACTGTATTGATATGGAAACATTCTAAAGGTCACCTTTAGTGGGAAAATCCCTTTGCCCTGAGGAGCTGTAGTCATGCTTAAGGTCTTAGAATCTTTCTTTCTTTCTTTCTTTCTTTTTAATTTTCTTTAGACCATCAGACAACTGCTTCTACACTCCCCACATAGCTCCCAACTGAGGCTTTTATTCTTAACCAGTGGGTTGGCAGTTTCCCAGTTTCTTTTTGTTTTTGGGAAAAAAGTATCTTTTTTTTCTCTCACTGCTTTGGCTCAGCTGGTCTGCTGTCTGCCAGCCTTTAGTGATGACTGCCTCCATTATTATTTTATGTGCACTGGATTTGGCAAATATTGTGGCTACAACTGTTGCCTATACTGAGTTCCTCTTTTTCACTGACAAGAAGCTGTTGCATCATCCACAGCTGAAATATCCATCCATGGCTCACAATATGTATTTACTGAGCTGTAATTTTTATGGGGGAAAACCCAGATTACAGAGCATGTAATCATGCTCTTCTATATTTCACATGGCTGTTACTTTATTACATAAAACACTAACAGCTTTTTTCCAAACCATTTCCATAAATTCTAAGTTATATTTCACATCCTACTCTACCCAACAGAGCCTAAACATGCAGGTGAATACAAATGAGAGAAATAGAAGATATAAAAAGAGAGTGAACCTACTAGGAAAGTTCTGGAACAGAATCCAGACAGTTAATGATGTGGCTGTACTCAGTGTAGCAACCACAGATGTGACCATGGCTGATACGGTCTGGACCCTGGTCTGTCCAGTCTCATTGGTACATCGACCTAACCACTGTCGGTGAGTCATCACGTTCTATATGAACAGTAGCAGCATGTCTACCATCCTTGTTTCCTACCACATGCATGAAAGCACAGTGGTGGTCCTTAAGTGGTCTGAGTGGAAGACAACTCATCTAATAAAAACTACTCAACCATAACTTCCTCAGGAAGGCCTTCAGTCCTAAGGCAAAGGTGGTTGATACTGCCTCAGGTTGAACAGAAGCTGAGGCATATGGCTAAGAGGATACCTACAAATGTTATTATCCTTATCTTCTCACTCACCCACAAGACCTCAGTAGGAGGTGGCTGGAGAAGGGAAATATCAGAATCTCTCTTGATTTTTCAAAGCATAAGGACCTGTGCAACTATAGCAGGAACTTTTTTCATGGTCTTTCTGAATTTTGCCTGCCAACAGTCCTTATTCATATCAACACAAAAATTTTACTTTTTTATTAATTATTTTCGTTAACATATAATATATGATTTGCCCCAGTGGTACTGTCTCTTCCATGTATATTGACATAATAATTTACCTTAGCTGTCATACTACTTGAATTACAGAACTGAAGCCCAGGGTTATATGTTATACTGACAGTCTAATTTTTCAGATATATAAATCTCTTCAATAGAAATTGGAATATATACCCAATATTGCACAAGTAAGCATTCAGTATGGGACAGCAATCCTTTACTATACTCCTGAGATCTAAACTCTGGGGAAAAAAAGAAAAACAAAGTTGTGGGCTTTATCATTATTTGTTGGAGCAGAAGGGGTGGCTAGGTGATGGACACTGAGGAGGGTATGTGCTGTGATGAGCCCTGTGTATTGTATATGACTGATGAATCACAAGTAATACATTATATGTTAATAATTTTTAAAAAACATCAAAAAATTACTTTCTTTTTAAACTCTCATTTGGCCGCACAACATAACTTTACAAGAACCTATTTGCTGTCAAAATTAAGCAAAAATTGATATACAACTAATTAGTCTTTATTCTATGATATTTGAAAACTCATATAAAAATAATCAAATGTTTAATTATGGGTATCCTAGTCCCCACTGAGATGTTAGATATCATAACATAACATAACATGCTACCTTGATAAAATCTGAAAGATTTTAAATTTTCATGTTTTTTGTCCCAACTTTTGTATAAGAAATTGTAGATGTTTACATGTTAAATAATGTTTTTGTTAAGCTGATGGCTTCTATGCACACCCACCTTAAAACTCAAACATGATTCATGTACCACGGGACAAGATCTACAGTATGCAACTACCAGTCTAACTCCCTTCCCCTTGACTTCCTCACCTTCTTCTCCTTTCCTCATTTCCTGACTTGACTGATTATTTTGATACCATGCAACATGGAACAAGCGTCTGCTTTCATGACGTCTGTGACTTCCATTTATAATTAATATTGCACAAGGTATCTTTTAATGTACAAACTGACTAGCTGTAATTCAATTTCTCCAGGAATGTGAAGTAGAAATGGGACAATTTTCATAAGTAGCTCATAAGATTCTTCATAGCAGCACTGTTGAGTTGGCCTAATATTGATAGTTTTATGCAAATTATCACAACATGCCACAAATTCTTGAAAAGAAAATCTTCTAAGAATACACAGTATTTAATCTCCCTTTTACAGACTTTCATCAAACAGGATATCTTCTAAAAGCAATTATCTAAATTATGCATGGATAGCTCAATAATTTAATGTCTGCATATTTTTACTAAAACAATTTGTCTTAGTGTATCTTTTTAAAAGTGCTGTAAGGTTTCTAATAAAAGTAACTAGATAAAACAATTATTCCCACAACAAATACACTTAAAATTGACTTTTGCACTTAAAATCTTTGCAGAGAATTCGTGATAAATAATATGTATTTTACCATTATGCAGTAGATGAGAAATGATGTTTAAATGACTGGATAATGAACATTTAAAAATGTTAAGTTTATAAGTAATACTGAAATGAATATGAGGAAAAAGCAATTTTAACAAATAATTAGTCAAATCCTTTTCCATGACTGTGATATTATTGTTGTTTTTTAATTTGGAGGGTTTAATTAGTTTTATCTTTTGACCTTTTGAAGAAAGTTGGCCAGTAAACTCATAATAAATATTCATTCTTTTATGTATTCATCAAAGTACTTATACATACCAGAGCTGTTTCTAGAAATCCAAGATGAGAATGAATCAGACAAGATCTCTGCTATATTAAAAATTAAAATCAAGTGTAGTGAGATTGACAAATTATTAAATAAACTGTACTAGGTAGGAAGTGGAAAAAGGTTAAATAGGAAGAAGCAGTGAGCTTGAGAGGCAAGAAAGAGTGGATAGTACCAAAAAAAAAAAAAAAAAAAAAAAAAAAAAAAAAGCTTTAGGGAAGCACGTAATTAGAATGTTTGATGAAAGATGTAGAATGAGAATGCATGTGTACTTGTTGGGGTTGGTTGGCATGGTAGAGCAGGATGGTGGGTATTTAATACAACAGCAAATGTGAACAGTTACATTAAGGACCATAAGACACCAAATGTAAGTTGATTTGCTATGTTGGGGAACAGAATGAGTAAGATTGAAAAGAGTTTCAGGCAGCTAACAAGGTTAGAGGTGTACCCAGTTGGGGCCTGACCATGGAACCATTTGTGGTCTTGGTCAAAGTAGTATGGGCTTTGCTGCATGGAAATGTGGGGCCACTTAATGGATGTTAGCCCAAGGAGAATTAAGATCAGACTGAAATTACAGAAATATTTATGTAGAAGTCTAAAGTATGATAAAGTTGAGTCCTTTAAGACTAGAGGCAAAGAAGACTTCCACAAGAGTCCATGTGAGGTATAAAAAGAGTCAAGCGAAAGGTAAGAGTAGTAGGATGAATTGGAATTTAAAAGTTAATAGGACTATAAGGGGCATATGCTTTTGGTCCCAGGAACCTCTCTGCTTGAGAACTGACTATATTTGCTACTTAAAATATGATGTTTGGAAAATGATATAATGTATCTATTCTTAGATTTCCATTTGCAAAATGAGAAAATATGAATAGTGTATATTCATAAGGTCATTGAGATGATTAAATGAAATAATGCCTGTAAAATACTAGGACAAACCTGAAACATTATAAGCCCCAATAAACATTATTATTTTTTTTTTTTTGTTAGGAACATACTCCAAATGAACAAAAGGGCAAAGCAGGAATAAAAATGGCAAATGGCAGACATTTGAAAAATATTACAACTGCATTAGTGCTCAAAGATATGCAAAATAAATGGACACCAAGGGTTAATTTGCACCTGGCAGGCTAGCCAACATTAAAAGAATGCTTAATACCCAGTTTGGGCAGATAGATGAGACCATGAGCACCTAAGCTTCAGGTGAAGTGTGGTTGTTCTGGAAAATACATGGACCCAAAGCATGAAGAATGTAATTTCTCTGACCCATCAATTTCACATCTGGAATTTTATACTATAGAATTAAACAGGCAAATACAAAAATATAAATAAGAATGCCATTTGTAGCACTGTTTATGGCAACAAAATATTGGAAACAACCTAAATATTCAACAAATAGGAAATGAATAATTTATGTTATAATTTATAGAGTAAAATGATGTTCAGCCTTTAAAATGATGAAATAATGGATATTTATTATTGTGTAAATATCTAAGTGGTGTTTGGTTTTTTGAAAAGCAGGTACAGTGTAAGCTAATTTTTTACTGAACTCATACACATATAATCACAAATGGTAAATTGGATAGATCTGACTAAATTTATAGACTTATTAGAAGTTATTAGAGTAAGAGAATGAGGTTTACAAATAGAGGATTGTGAAGGGAAAATTGATTAATGAAATTTTCTTTGGAAACAAGAGCTCTTTTCATGGTATTTGTGTTATTAAAAAAGGGAACATTTTTCTCACAAATTGAAATTAAGAAAGTGAGGATATATCACATGATCCAATAATTATCTGACCCTAGAGAAAACCACTTCAGGATCTCTGTGTTTTGTTTTGTTTCTTAGTTGTCGTCATTTTGATTTTTTCACTCTCCAGCTTAGTCTACTTCTCCATTTATTTCCTCTCCAGTACTCTGGCTTTCTCTAGCTTTCCTTCTGCTACACATACTCTGCAGGCCTTAAGCATACATTTTTTAGTTAAATGTTTGGGCCAAGCGGTGAAGGATGGCTTATTTTGTTACCTCAGCGGTTTCTGTTAAATTGTGAGTAAGATCCCTTACAAAGAGAGAGGGAGGCAGCAGTGAGGAAAAGTTTTAAGAGCACAGTAAAGAGATGTAAAACACACCAATCTAAAGAGGTCATCAATCTAACCCACACCCTCTCTTTGGGGGCCTTCTCCTTTCTGGTCCCTAGTGATATAACTCATCTTGGTTAGCTACAGTAAGGCTGATTCCCTAGAGTTTATTTTCTGAGGTTTTATAAGAGTTATGGGGAAAGACGGGCTTTTTTTCCTCTAGGCATAGGAGATAAAAAGGATATTCAATCCTGGAGCTATTAGTACCATTTTTTCTGTCATGGGAGAAGACATTTCCTGAAAAATGAAGCCAACACATAGGAAGAATGAGGAAGAGAGAAAGTAGATATATTTATATTATATCTTTGAGTACCTGTATCCCAACATGTGGTTCTAGACTAGTGGTTCTCGAAAAATGGTTTCCACTACTAGCAATTTGTTGGAAAATCACATCATTAGTTCCCATCTTAGACCTACCAAATCACAAGCTCTGGAGTGGGCCTGACAATTTTAACAAGACTTACGGGGTATTCTTAGGAATGCTAGGTTGAGAGTCACTGCCTAGACTTTTCAAATACATGAACCATTATATACCTTATTTATGCTTCTTTAAATTTAGAAGCTCTGATTAAGACAGCCACTGAGATAACCAAGTAGGTGTGGTTTTCACAGCTGATTGGTATTACAGACATAAAGGAAATTGAAATCAGTTTTTAGTGGCAAAAATATGTGCAGCTATGTGATTTCATGGGGCAAATTTCAGCTGTCCAGATGTATGAATAAAGACTGTAAATTTTAAGAGTCTTCAGGGGAGCTGTCTCAAACAAGCAAGATCAAGAAGTGGGGCCTTAGCTGAAGGTTCAAGAAGGAAATGAAGCCAAAGAGTAGGTGATCGATGGAGATATAAAGGTAACATCAAGGGACAAGATATCAGAATGACATCAACCAATGTACATAGGAGGTTGTGGTTAGACATCTTCATATCTGAATTTGAGTTAGAGCAGTAATAAGAGGTAACAATACCCAAGGTAAGTATATAAGAATAGATGGCAAGAGCTATTGGTGTTGAGAAGATCAAACAATTCTGGATTCCTGGGTCAACCATCTAGACATGCACAAAATTTAGCCAAATGACAAATCCCATAATGAACAAGGGAATAGTCAAGATATAGGCAAAGAAAAGCGAAAGGTATTTTGACCATCTTACAGCTAAATGAAATGAGCCTCAGAAATGGAAGCAGTTTTATAGAAGTGGGCAGTTTAGGTTAAGAAATAACATCAGCAGGTATGAGAACTGTAACAGTGTAACCACAGCACAGGCCACATGGAAAGCAAGCTTATAAACCTCCACCAAGGAAAACTAAGAGAAGCAATGCTTAGAGGTGGGGGAGTAGAGGGCAAGGTTTCTTGAAGGCCCAAAACTGGAGGCAGCATCTTGGAACGCTCAGTAAGAAGTGACACATCCACTGTCTGGAGAGACTGTTGTGATGTAAAAAGATGACAGAGAAGAAGCAGAAATAAGCATGCTCTATTTAGCTTCCATTTTCTCTACTAAGAACAATATTCAGAATGGAAGCAAGTTAAAAAGGAAATTGAAGATGAAGACCATTTATGCTCTGTTATTGTACATTAACATTTACCTTAGTCAAACCCTGATAGTACTTGAATCTATTTCTATAAATAATTTGTAGAAACTCTTCACAGGAGGTTCATTTTTGTGTGTGTGAATAATGAGGTGCATTCACTTGCCATTTAGACAAATTAGCTTTGGTGTTTAGTGTGTGGTAAATGTAGCCTGGCATTTCTATCAGTTCTTTCTATGAGACTTGCCTTTCTTTCTCATGAGACTTGAAGTCTCGTCTCATGGCTCTTTGCTGGCTTAGTACCGTGACTACCTTTACTATAGAGTGCTGAATTGTAAGTAGGGAACTTGGGAATTTTTGTTTGTTTGTTTGTTTAAGATTTATTTGAGAGACAGTGCATGCATGCAAGCAAGTGGGGTGAGGGGTAGATAGAAAGGGAGACAAGTAGACTACCCAGTGAGCAGGGAGCCCATTACAGAGCTTGATCCCAGGACTCTGAGATCATGACGTGAGCTGAAACCAAGAGTGGAAAGCTTAACTGACTGAGCCACCCAGGCGCCCCATGGTGCCCCATGGTTTTTAAATAGCGCTCATTATGATTGACATCAGTGTATCACTATTAGTGTTGAGAAACTTATTTCATGTTGTGAATGAAAATACTCATTCAAGCATGGCATAGCAGAAATCCATAGAAAGGAGAAGATAGCAGAAATCTGTAAGTTTGTACATGTGTCAAACTATTCCCTGGGTTAATAGTTAGCAGTCATTTTTCTAGTCCTTTCCCCAGAAAATATTCTTAAGAATAATCTTGGGTCAATGACACAACAACCTTAGCAAAAAGAAGTGTATAATTTTCACCAAATGATCAGACCTTTCTAGATTTTACACTCTTGAGAAAATAATAAAAATAGAAGTTGAAGAAAACAGAAAACACAAAAATAGGGCTTTCAATGCTTTTCCTTCATAATGTTACATGTTCAGAAATGTTTGTTTTTTGTTTTTGTTTATTTGTTTGGAAAGTAACATATAGTACCACAATTTGCCTTTATTTAGTTCCAAAGACAGAATAAATAAAATAATAAAGTATATTTTATACTATAAGTTGTATTTAAGACTGATTCATTTCTGCTACATATTCATGGAAGTCTACTTGTCCTTAAGCTACAATGTTTTTCTTCCCATTTAGGCAAGCATCACATATGTAAATCTAGTCCCACCACATTAAAAAGCACATATATTAAGAATGTTAAACATTCCCTATACATCAAAAAAAAAAAATGCTTCTGAGTTGGCTCCCAGCAGAGCATGTCTATCTCTAGCTAATGAGCTTTAATGTATGATTTTCTTGTACCTTACTTTTCTTTACACATCAATCTGCTCATGACATCTGTCATGCAAACAGTAACAGGGAAACCGCTGGGGCTGTCAAGGAAATGACACCTTTCTCCTTTACTAGAGTCTGAAAATGATGCCCAGATTTCTCTGAAATTCTCCAGGCAAACTATGTCTTTCTTTTAAAACCAATACCATCTGCCCAGACAGACATTTGTGAGCCAATTGTCACATGAAAGATTTTAGCTGATTTCTAAGGCTCAAGCTTGTTACAGTAGGTTATCAAGCTTTCACTTAACTACATGACTTACCTTACACGTTTCAAATTGTGTGTATTAAAGTGTATTAAAGAATAGAATGTGTATTAAAGAATAGAATGCTATGGGTTAATCCTAGACAAACATAGGACACTAACAAAAGAAGCCTTGGCTTATATTTAAAAACAAAATCACTCAGTATTTGTTTCCACTTATATACACACATATATATGATTTCCAAATGCTTATTTTTTTTAGAATGAAAGTTGAGAACATCCAGAAGTATGTACAGTATGTACTGTCAGTGGGTATCAAAGAGTATTGTTCACTTTCATGTTTCTTGATTATGTTTATATTCAGATATAAATTTAACCAATACGATATAATTAAGTATAATCTCAATTAAAAAACAGCTGCAGCAAGAAGATCTACTCTTAATTACTCCAATTACACCACCAATTGTATTCAGCTGATAATTCATTCACAGGAACATTCTTTTTTTTACCTAGTTCAACTACCTAATTCAATTAATATTATTTTCCCCAATTCCGTAAAGTTCCTCAAGTATGAATCATCTCAGACCAAAAAATAAGCATATATGTTCCCCATATGTGTGTATATTATATATATCATGTAATAACTTTGTTTCACTTAAAAATGTTTAGTATCATTATGGGTAAATATATCTGTAGCTGGAATTTCAATGTAGCCCAGGATTCCCCTGTGTAAATGTTATCACCTAAGTAACTTCCTCAAGGAGCTGTTATGAAGTTACAGTGATTTGCTGTTGCAAAAAGCATTCAGAAGAACGTTTTAATAAACTTTTCCAATTCTGTTCATTGTTATAACTCCTCAAGGGTTATAACTGATCATTAAAAAGAAGTGAATATTTCAAGAATTTTTATATATACTACCATACTCTAAAAATTATAAAATTAAAATCCTTCATCATTGCATAAATGTTTCCATTTCACCATCTGTCAACAATAGATATTTTAATTAGTTACTTTCTGATAACTGAAAGATGTTCTCATTGTTTTGTTTCCTTGATAACTAGTAGGGCTTAATTTTTTCTTGAGTTGCTAGAACAATTTCACCATGACCAAGTGGGATTTATTCCTGGGCTGCAAGGTGTTTCAACATCCGTAAATAAATCAACATGACACACTACATTAATGAAAGAAAGGAAAGAACCAGATGATCCTCTCAATAGATGCAGAAAAAGCAATTGACAAAATACAGCATCTTTTCTTGATTAGAACTCTTCACAGTATAGGGATAAAGGGAACATATCTCAATACCATAAAAGCCAAATACAAAAATCCCATACTGAATATCATTCTCAACAGAGAAAAAACTTGAGAGCTTTTCCTTAAAGTTAGTAACATGACAGAGAAGTCCACTTTCATCACTGTTGTTCAACAAAGTACGAAAAGTCTTACCCTCAGCAATCAAACAACAGAAAGAAATAAAAGGCATCCCAATCCGCAAAGAAGTCAAACTTCCACTCTTCACACATGGCATGCTACTTTGTGTTGAAAACCCAGAAGACTCCACCCAAAAACTGCTAGAACTCATACAGGAATTCAGCAAAGTGGCAGGATATAAAATACACAGAAATCAGTAGCATTTCTAGACACTAACAATGAGACAGAAGAAAGAGAAATTAAGAAATCGATTCCATTTACAATTGTACCCCAAACTGTATAAGATAATCTGGGAATAAACCAAACCAAAGAGGTAAAAATATCTGTATTCTGAAACCTATAGAAACTTATAAAAGAAATGGAGGAAGGCACAAAGAAATGGAAAAATATTCCATGCTTATGGAAAGAACAAATACTGTTAAAATGTCTATGCTACCTGAAGTAACTTCACATTCAATGCAATCCCTATCAAAATACCAACATTTTTCACAGAAATGTAACAAATAATCCTAAAATTTGCATGGAAACAGAAAAGACCCTGATTAGCCAAAAGAATGTTGAAAAAGAAAACCAAAGTAGGTGGAATCACAATTCTAGATTTCAAGGTATACTACAAAGCTGTAATCATGAAGGCAGTATGGTACTGGCACAAAACATACACATAGATCAACAGAACAGAATAAAGAATCCAGAAAAAACTTTCAACTCTATAGTCAACTAATCTTTGACAAAGCAGGAAAGAAATCCAATGGAGAAAAAAACAGTCTCTTCAACAAATGGTGTTGGGACAATTAAACAGTCACATGCAGAAGAATGAAACTGGACCATTTCCTTACATCATACACAAAGATTAATTCAAAATGTACAAAAGACCTAAATGTGAGATAAGAATCCATCAAAATCCTAAAAGACAATACAGGCAGCAACCTGTTTAACCCCAGCCACAGCAACTTTATAAAGACAAAGGGAAACAAATGCAAAAATGAACTACTGGAACTTCATCAAGATAAAAAGTTTTTGCATAGCAAAGATATTGGTAACCTACATAATGGAAGAATATATTTACAAATGTCCGATCAGCTAAAGTTCTAGTATCCAAAACCTATAAAGAAGTTATCAAACAACACCCCAAAAATAAATAATCCAGTCAACAAATGGGCAGAAGACATGAACAGACACTTAATTCTCCAAAGAAGACATACAAATGGCCAACAGACACGTGAAAAAATGTACAACATAACTCAGCATCAGGGAAATGCAAATCAAAACTACAATGAGATATTACCTCACACTTGTCAGAATGGCTAAAATTAATGAGAGAGGAAACAACAGATGGTTTTGAGCATGTAGAGAAAAGGGAAACCCTCTAACACTGTTGCAGGGAATGCAGGCTGGTATAGCCACTATGGAAAACAGTATATAAGTTCTTTAAAAAGTTAAAAATAGCTACCCTATGACCAGCAATTGCACTACTAGGTATTCACCCAAACGATAACAAACATAATGATCTGAAGGAGCACTTGGACCCCAATGTTTATGCAGCACTGTCCACAATAGCCAAACTATGGATAAAGCCCAGATGTCCTTTGACAGATCAATGGATAGAGAAGAGTTGGCAGGTATACATACAATGGAATATTACTCAGCCACCAAAAAATGAAATCTTACGATTTGCAGTGATGTGGATGGAAGTAGAGTATTATCTAAGCAAAATAAGTTAATCAGAGTAAAACAATTATATGATTTCACTTATATGTGGAAGTTAAGAAACAAGACAGAGGATCATAGGAAAAGGAAGGGAACAATAAAATCAGATGAAATCAGAGAGAGAGACAAACCACAAGAAACCCTTAACTACAGAACAAAAACAGGGTTCCTGGAGGGGAGATGGTTGGAGGGATGGGGTAACTGGGTGATGGGCATTAAGGAGGGCACTTAATGTAATGACTGCTGAGTGTTACATGCAACTTATGAATCACTGGATTCTACTCCTGAGACTAATAATATACTATACGCTAACCAAACTAAATTTAAATTTTAAGAAGTTTCCAGAACAATTTATTTGTGTGTATATGTTTGTGAGACTTATGTCCTTGGTCATCACTCTGCAAAAGTGTTGATCATTAACTATGCAGGCTATAACGAGATACATATTTTCTACAGTATATAAATTAGACAGAATTTCCTAATTTCCATTTGCATTTCAGTAAGGTTTATGGTCATGTTTTACTTGCATAATTGACCAATCACTTCTATCAGTATTGTCCTTCACAGTTTCTATCACTCTTTATGGTTTGTTATCACTCTAAGAAAATTTCCCCTTGCTCTATATACAAATTCCAACTATATGTTCTCTTTGAACTTTAATACTTTTCTATACCTAATTTTAAATATTTTAATAATAAATATTTCAACTACTTACTTGAAATATCTTTAGTATATGTCATATTTATTATATGTCATATTTTTATAAATCATTAGATATAAATCTCTATATTATATCCCTTTGTGTATCTATTCTTGTTTCAGCAACATAGTCTTTTAATTATTTCACACATTTAAATCTTTTTTAGGGAAAATTCTTTCCTAAGTACCCCCCTAACTCTATTACTCTTTGTTTTTAAGTATGTTATAATAATTCTCATATGTTTATTATCCCAGGTTAATTTTAGAATGATTTGGTTAAGTTATCAATGAACAGTTTTTTACCTGGATGTCATAGAAACTTCCAACCATCTCCTATTATCTATTCTCCCTTCTTCCTTTTGCAATAGAAGACCCAAAATATTAGCTGCATGCAGGTTGCCTACCTTTAAAGCAAACTCTCTATGGCCATATGATTAAATTTGTGCTTGTGAGTGGAAGAAGTGAGTGTAATTTTTGAATCTTTTCCTTGAAATCAGTTGCCTTGGACCATTCATCTTATAATTGGTACATGAGAGAGAAAATAAAACTTATTTTACTTAAGACAGTATATTATATTTCTTACAGCACATTGTCCCCAAACCTAACAAACAGAATTACATTCTTGGAAGTGGGAAAATGACAAGAACAGAGTATGAAGGATTGCCTTAGCAAATGTTTAGTAACTGGAAAGAACACAGATAATACTATAGTCCCTCTACTCAACAACATTATGGCAAGGAAAAGCATTTGGCAAAACATTCCTTGTGATACCCTAAAAGCTAGTCTCATTACCCACCAAAGCCATACTAATAGGGGAACTAGTTGAGAAAATATGGAATGATTGTGATGGCCGATCCTTGTTATTTTTAGTAAACTACAGTGAAAGAGACATGTAGACAAAAATTGGCCAGTCTGCAAGCAGAGATGGAAAGAAAACAAACTATGTTTATGGGGGGCTCTGTCTGCCAGTGGCCTGAAATTTAAATTGATTGAATTTTCAGAAATCTGAAGACTTAATGGGCTGGAAGTTCCAACTGCTTCTGTATGGAAACAGCTGGAAATAAGTTTAGGGCCCAAAAGCAAACCGAAAGCAAACAGCAGATTAGGGATGTTGCCTTCAGATATGAAGTCATGGTTATAAATCCCTCAAGGGAGGGCCTATTATAGGACAGAGATGACCGACTAAATTCAGAAGCTATCCAACATTAGAAGAAATTGGGCAACCTTAAAAAATGTTACTAGAAGAGATCTTTGTGAATGATTATTTCACACAGAACTGACTAGAATCAAGTAGGCCAGAGACTACTATAGTTTGGAGAGAACTGTATTGCCAAATAAATTATAAGCCTAACCACAGAAACCTAGGATTGCTCTGGCTGCAAAGCAACTCTCAGGTCATCAAGAACCCATACTCTTCAATGGTTTCTGAAAGAGTGGCTACAGGGCATAAGTGAAGGAGAACTTGCAAAGGGAGGACCAAGTAGGAGTTATGAAGGACTATGGAGAAGAAAGTTCCTTCTATAGAGCATCAGGGTTGGCAAGATAGGATTAACCAAGGATATCATTCCCTCTGGTGCAAGGAGTCTTCTGTCAAGCAGGATTTAATGTCTGTCATAGACAAGTAAATGTTCCCATACTTTTTCTTTTCCAAACAGAAATTATTTAAGCTTTCTTGATTCTAATCTTCCATGAATATTGGTGTGTGTTTTTTTTTAAGATTTTATTTATTTATTTGACAGAGAGAAAGATCACAAGTAGACAGGCAGGCAGAGAGAGAGGAGCAAGCAGGCTCCCTGCTGAGCCTGATGCGGGGCTCGATCCCAGGACCCTGAGATCATGACCTTAGTCGAAAGCAGAGGCTTAACCCACTGAGCCACCCAGGCGCCCCTGGTGTGTTTGTCTCTGACATTATTGGTTCTACAATCTCTACAGCTCATTTTTGGAATTGCTACAACTAAAAGAGTATTCGATTTGTAGCTGTGAGCTAGATACAAAACACGTGTTGGACCCTGGGTTAACTTTCTAAATAAAGTGTGTGTGTGTGTGTATCTATGGGACAGAAGTGCCTGGAGATAGACTAAAAAATATTTCTGTTTCTATTATTCCACTCTTCCTTTTGGTAGTATGATAATTTTAAAATTTGGCTTGAAATTTTTGACACTTTTCCAGTGGAAATAGGTTCCATGTCTTCTCCTCCTGAATCTGGTGGGCATTGTCTGTGTCTACCAATAGAGTACAATAGAGATGACACTAAGTGATTTCTTAAGGCTTCTTGAAGTGCTTTATTAAGGCAATGTATTTCCTGTGACATTCATGAGGGGGGGAGGAAAAAAAAAAACAACAACAAGGAAAAAACCTCCCTAAGGAGCATCAACTTGCCATGTAAACCAGCCAACTGCCCAGAGGCTGCCATGTTGAGAGAAAGCACCAGCTGGTAAATGTGAACGGACCACATGGAAAAGTTCTAGGATAACAAGACAGGGGAACGTCTGAGCAGCCACCAGCTGCTCCATCACCCCACAGCTCTTCTCCAACTCCCAGTATCTTCTCACTCCAACTGTGGGAGAGATGCTGGGCCAAAATCTCTTTTCCTGTGCCTCTGGAAGTCTGAGAAATAACATGATTGTTGTTCTTTTAAGCTACTAAGTTTTAGATCATTTTGTTACTAAGCATGTAGAGATTCTACCCTGTTTTGGAAAAACTACAGGCTATATTCACTTCCTAGTCTCCTTGGCAGTCAGATGTGGTAACATGATAAGGTTCCTGCCAATGAGATGTGTGCAAATTCTGGAACATCTCCTTAACCATTACTTGTCCTGACATCTCTATCTCCTTCTTCTAGCTTAGTGGAAAATGGGACAGATAAAGCAAATTTGGAAGCCACATGCTAAGGATGACAGAATCACTCTAATGTCCTGGGGTCTCTCACCTCTGGATGGTAAGATTGAGAAGAAATAAATTTCTTTCTTACTCAAATCACTAGATTTTGATGGCTGTTAGAGTACTTTAGCATATGTTGAAATAAAAACAACAACACTGCAATGAAGGTAGACATCTTTCAACACTGAAAAAAATTAGTAACACATATTTTCTCAAAAATGCAGATATCAACTCCATTCATTCAATTTATCTTTTCTTTCTCAAGGGAAGTTTTATAGTTTGTTTTTTATGTAATTATTATGCATATTTTGATACATTTGCCCTACGGTGTTCTGTATTTTTTGATGTGATCATGAGAGAGATCTTTTGATATTTTTCTTTATATTTTCTTACTAATTACTGGTATGCTATAAGAACATAAAGATTTTCAGATATTGCTATTTAATCAATCCATTTTATTATTAAAATTCAAGTAAACAATTGTTTTCCTTTGCTTTATCCTGTATAATGAGCTACTATGTACTCTTGCTCTCTGGTTGACCTTGTTGTTGAAATGTATGATTATATCTAATAAGCCTTTTTGTAAATTATGGTTAAAAAAACACATACTACACATGTATCTACCTTTTTTCAAAAATTTTTATTTATTTAATTTCTTTTCAGTGTTCCAGAATTCATTGTTTATGCACCACGCCCAGTGCTCCATGCAATACCTGCCCTCCATAATACCCACCACAACACTCAAGGCAACCTCCCACCCCCGTTCCTCCAAAACCCTCAGATTGTTTTTCAGAGTCCACAGTCTCTCATGTTTCTTCTCCCCCTCCAATTTCCCCCATCTCACTTCTCCTCTCTATCTCCCCATGTCCTCTATGCTATTCCTTATGCTCCACATATAAGCAAAACCAGATGATAATTGGCTCTCTCTGCTTGAATTATTTCACTCAGCATAATCTCTCATATTCCCATTCATGTTGATAAAAAAGTTGGGTATTCATCCTTTCTTTTATTTATTTGTTTGTTTGTTTATTTTAATTTTTTATTTTTTATAAACATATATTTTTATCCCCAGGGGTACAGGACTGTGACTCACCAGGTTTACACACTTCACAGCACTCACCAAAACACATACCCTCCCCAATGTCCATAACCCCACCCCCTTCTCCCAACACCCCTCCCCCCAGCAACCCTCAGTTTGTTTTGTGAGATTAAGAGTCACTTATGGTTTGTCTCCCTCCCAATTCCATCTGTATTCATCCTTTCTGATGGAAGTATAATACTCTGTTGTATATATGGACCACATCTTCTTTATCCATTCATCTGTTGAAGGGCATCTTAGTTCTTTCCACAGTTTAGCAACTGTGGCCTTTGCTGCTATGAACATTGGGGTACAGGTGGCCCTTCTTTTCACTACTTCTGTATATTTGGGGTAATTATCAAGTAGTGCAATTGCAGGGTCATAGGGAAGTCCTAGTCTTAATTTCTTAAGGAATCTCCACACCATTTTCCAAAGTGGCTGCACCAAATTGCATTCCCACCAACAGTGTAAGAGGGTTCCCCTTTGTCCACATCCTCTTCAATACATGTTGTTTACTGTCTTGTTAATTTTGGCCAGTCTAACTGGTGTAAGGTGATATCTCAACGTGGGGTTGTTTCCTTTGCCTTTGGAGGCAACTTCTTGAAAGAAGTTGCTGTGGCCAATGTCGAAGAGGTACTGCCTATGTTCTCCTCTAGGATTCTTATGGATTCCTGCCTCATGTTGAGGTCTTTTATCCATTTCAAGTTTATCTTTGTTTATGGTGTAAGAGAATGGTCAAGTTTCATTCTTCTACACATACCTGTCCAATTTTCCCTGCACCATGTATTGAAGAGACTCTTTTTTCCACTTTGTATTTTTTTCCTGCTTTGTTGAAGATTATTTGACCATAGAGTTGAGGGTCCATATCTGGGCTCTCTACTCTGTTCCATTGGCCTATGTGTCTGTTTTTATGCCAGTACCATGCTGTCTTGGTGATCACAGCTTTGGAGTAAAGCTTGAAATCAGGCAACGTGATGCCCCCAGTTTTTTTCTTCTCCAACATTTCCTTAGCAATTTGGGGTCTCTTCTGATTCCATACAAATTTTAGCATTGTTTGCTCCAGATCTTTGAAAAATTTTGATCAGGATGGCATTGAACATATCGATTGCTCTAGGCAGTATAGACATTTTAACAATGTTTATTCTTCTGATCCATGAGCATGGAACAGTCTTCCATCTTTTTGTGTCTTCTTCAATTTATTTCATGAGTGTTCTATAGTTCTTCAAGTACAGATCCTTTACCTCTTTGGTTAGTTTTATTTCCAGGTATCTTATGGTTCTTGGTGCTATAGTTAATGGAATCAATCTCTAACTTCCCTTTCTGTATTTTCATTGTTAGTGTATAAGCAAGCAACTGATTTCTGTTCATTGACTTTGTATCCTGCCACGTTACTGAATTGCTGTATGAGTTTTAGTAGTTTGGGGGTGGAGTCTTTTGAGTTTTCCATATAAAGTATCATGTCATCTGCGAAGTGAGAGAGTTTGACTTCTTCTTCCTTCTTAATACATTTTCAAGTATATAGTACAGTATCATTACCTACATACATACTATTGTACATATGTCTAGACTTTTTCAACTTGCATAGCTGAAACTCTATTTCCACTGACCAACATCTTCCTATTCCTCCCCACTCTGGTTCCTGGTAACTATCATTCTACTCTCTGCTTCTGTGAATTTGACTACTTTTGAGACCTCATTTAAGTGGAATTATGGAGTATTTGTCCTTGTCGAACTGACCTATTTCACTTAGCGTAGTGTCTTTAAGCTTCATTCATATTGTGGCATATGACGAGGTTTCCTTCTTTTTTAAAGCTGAATAATAATTCATTGCAATTCAATGATAATTCAATGATAGTATGGCATTGCTATCTCAGCTACTGTTAATAATACTACAATGGACATAGATGTGAAAATAAATCCTCAAGATCCTGTTTTCAATTATTTTGGAAAAATACCCAGAAGCCAAATTCCTGGATCATGTGAAAGTTCTATTTTTAACTTTTTGAAGGAGCCTCCATTCTGTATTCCTGGCTTTAAAACATATCTCAGGTTGGTTAAGCAGATGGTGGCAGAGTAAGAAGATGCTTGGCTCACCTGTCATGAATAAACTAGAAAACTATCAACTCATCATAAATACCCTAGAATTGACCTGAAATCTGGCAGAACAAAGACCAAAACTAAAAGTAGAGAAGAGGCCACATTGAAGAGAAGAAGGTAGGAAGTGCAGAGACATGGTTTAGGAGAGATTGTGGCTGCTGTGATGGGGAAGGAGCCACAGATAAAGAGAAGGGCCAGAGACAGACTAACACACAAGGGAGCACCGGGGGAAATGAATCCCCATGGCAACTGGTTTGGAAAGTTACAGGGCCTGAAGTTCATGACTTGTGGCAAACAGCAGGGCTTAAAACCTGGACTTCCAAAGGTCAATGGGCTGTGCTTGGTTAAGATAGAGTCCTGACGTTATTGCACTGCTCTTGAAGAGAAGACAGACAAACAACCCTCAGACATACAGTCGGGATATGGTGATTTGAAGAGTGCCTGAAGTACACAGTGGGGAGGTGTTTTGCTCGTCTCAGAGCATACCCCAGAGAGACAGCATTCAGGGAGAGACTCCTCTGGGAATAAAGGAACTTGCTTAAGCCATTTTCCTCCTCACTCCTCGGCCACCTGTGGGAACCAGTGCAGTGCCCATACTGGCTACTTAACATGCTTACACCAAGCATGTTAACATGTTACACTGCTCCCTCATACCCCAGAAGAACCACCTATCCCACCTATCCCAGTTACATGTGCCTCAGTCCCAGGGCAGGGGGCACCCTCCCCCAGAAGACTGGCCCCAACACCTGCTCACATCTCCTCTCCCAACCTGGGAGTTTTATGGAGCATCAGTTCTGGTGGTGACAATAGATCTCGTATCACAAACAGACCAGAGCACACTAAGTTAAAACGTGTCACATTCAGGCCAGGGACCAAACACTATCCACAAAAGGCGAACAGCCTCTGCAGACGAATGCCCTGAAGAATAAAGAGGCCAGGACCAAACAGCAGAGCACACACAGCACACACTAGAGGGATTCCTGGAAGCACCAGGCTGTAGAAAAGAGGGAATACTACATAGCAGGGCACTATTGGATGTCATCTTCATAAGGTCATTACTCTCAAGAACTGGAAACATATCTGACTTTCCTAAACCAGAGAAACAGGCACAGAGACTTAGACAAAATGAGAAGACAAATGTATCCCAAATGAAAAAAAAGGACAAGGCCACAAGTCAGAGAATTAAGTGAAACAGATGGAACTAAAATGAACTGATAATTTAAAGTAAGACTGGGTGGCTTAGTCACTTAAGCACCTGATCAAGTCATGATCTCAGGGTCCTGAGATGCAGCCCCTATCCAGCTTCCTGCTCAGTGGGGAGTATTATTCTCCTTCTGCTCCTCCTCCTGCTTTCTCTCTCCCAAAATAAATTAATTAGAAAATAAATTTTAAAATCTGTTGTTCTAACTTGAAAATCTAGCAATAGGACAGAGTTCTAGAAATTTAAATAATAAAATTTTAAAACATAGAGAAAAGAGGAAAATCATTTTAAAAAAAGTAACTTACACACTCAGAGAGGGGAGCAGTGAGAAATGCCTTTCTTTTTTTTCTTTAGTATGACCTGGAAAGCAATTTTCTCTACATAGATTCTTTCTCCTCCTTCTCCTGCTCCCTCTGCTACTCTCCCTGCTCATGTTCTCTCTCTTTCTAAAATAAATAAATTAATTAAATCTTAAAATTAAAATCTTAAAAATTAAATCTTAAAAATTTGATAAAAGAATTTGATAAAAGAATAGAGCACAAAAATGAGACCCTTAATACAGAGATAAGGAATGGCAGCAGCAATAATGAGTACAATAAAAGAAGTGAGAGACATGCTTGATGGAATGAACAAGATGGAAGAAGCAGAGCAACAAATTAGTAACCTGGAAGACAGAATAGTGGAAAGTAAACAAGCTGAAAAAAAAAAAAGAGAGAGAGAGAGAGAAAAGAATGGTTAAAACAAAAATAGATGTAAGGAACTCAGTGACTCCAGCAAACATAGTAGCATTCATATTGTAGGAAGAAAGAGAGAAAAGGGGACAGAAATTTTATTTAAAGAAATAACAGCTGAAAAATGCCTTCAGCTGGAGAAGGAAACAGATATCCAGCCAGATCAAAGAGGCACAGAGAACTACTAAAATCAACAAAGTCAGATCTATACCAAGAAATATTGTAACTAAATTGGCAAAATAGAGTGCTAAAGGAAAAAAAAATTAGAAGAAGCAAGACAAAAGAAAATAGTAACTTAAAAAGGAAAACCCTTTGTAAACCTAGCAGGAGATTTTTCAGTAGCAACTTTCAAAGTCAAAGGGGAGTGGCAGCATATTTTCAAAGTACCAAATGGGAAAAATCTGCAGCCAAGATTATTCTATCCAAAAAGGCTATCATTCAGAATAGAAGGAGAGGCAGAATTTCTCAAACAGAAACTAAAGGAGTTCATGACCACTAACCAATCCTGCAAGAAAATTAAAGGGGACTCTGAGTAGAAAGGAGAGACCAAAAGTGATAGTAAGGAAGCAGAAATCACAAAAGCAGTGAAAATGAATATTTCTGTAAAAAATCAGTCAAGGAACTCACAAAATAAAAAGATGTAAAATAGAACAACATATACCTAAACCATGGGGAGAAGAGTAAAGAATGAGTTAAAACTTAAAAGATCAACTTAATATACACTGCTATATGCAGAAGAGATTATATACAAATACAGTGGTAACCATATAGACAAAATGACTAATAAATATGAAAAGAATAGAGAGAAAGAAAATCAACAAACCACAGAAGAGAAAAAGACAAGAAGGGATCAGAAAAAATCTTCAG
Organism: Mustela putorius furo; assembly: GCF_011764305.1. Taxonomy (NCBI): domain Eukaryota; kingdom Metazoa; phylum Chordata; class Mammalia; order Carnivora; family Mustelidae; genus Mustela; species Mustela putorius. The sequence goes on from NW_025421305.1 coordinate 6,585,003, forward strand.
AAACAACCACAAAACAAATAATAAAATACAACACATACACATCAATCAACAATTACCATGATAGTAAGTGGACTTAATCCTATAGTTGAAAGATGAAGGGTCACAGAATGGATTATAAAATAATACCCATCTATACGCTGCCTACAAGAGACTAATTTTAGGTCAAAATACACCTACAGACTGAATGTGAGAGGATGCAGAAACACCTAGCATGAAAATTAATGTCAAAAGAAAACTGGAGTAGCAATACTGGGGCACCTGGGTGGTAGAGTCAGTTAGCATCCTATTCTTGCTCTTGATTTCAACTCTGGTCATGATCTCAGGGTTCTGAGATCAAGCCCTGCTTTGGGCTCCATGCTTAGCATGGAGTCTGCTTACAATTCTCTTTCCCTCTACCTTGTCCTCTGGGTTCTTTAGATAGATAGGTAGATATATTGATAGATAGAAGACAGACAGAAAGAAAGTTAACTAGAGTAGCATTACTTATATTGGGCAAAATGTATTTTAAAACAAAGACTGTACCAAGAGACAAAGAAGGACACTATAATAAAGGGGACAATCCATCAAGAAAATATGCCAATTGTAAATATTTATCTAACAAACATGGATTCACCCAAATACACAGACCAGTTAATAACAAATATAAAGGAAATAATCAATAATAATACAATAATAGTGGAGGACTTTAACATGCCCCTTACATCAATAGATAGATCATTTAAAGAGAACATCAAGGAAACAATAACTTTGAATGGCACATCGGAACAGATGGATTTAACAGATATATTCAGAAAATGTTACCCTAAAACAGCAGAATACACATTATCTTTAAATGTACATGGAACATTTTCCAGAATAGATCACACATTAGCTCACAAAAAAAGGCTTAACAAATTAAAGAAAAATAAAATCTGGGAAAAGCACAAATACAGGGAGGTTAAATAACACATGCAATGAGTGCATCAACCAGGAAATAAGAGAAATTTTAAAAGTACAAGGAACTAACTGAGGGTGTTGGAGGGGAGGAAGTGGAAAGTTGGATGAGCCTGGTAGTGGATATTATGGAGGGCATGTATTGTATGGAGCACTGGGTGTGGTGCATAAACAATTCTGGAACACTGAAAAGAAATTAAAAAAATAAATAATTTTTTTTTTTTAAAGTACAAGGAAACAAATGAAAATGAAAACACAATGGTGCAAAATCTCTGGAGTGCTGCAAAAGCAGTTTTCAGAAGGAAGTTTATACCAATACAGGACCTCAAGAAACAATAAAAATTTCAAATAAACCACCTAACTTTATATGTAAAAAAGAACTAGAAAAAGAACAACAAAACCAAACCTAAAACCAGCAGGAGGAAATACTAAAGATTAAAGCAGAAGTAAATGATACAGAAACTAAAAAATAAATAGGACAAATCAATGATATCAGGAGCTAGCTCTTGAAAAGTCAATAAAATTGATCAACCTCTAGGCAGACTTATCAAGAAAAAAATAGAAAGGACTCAGATAAATAAAATCACATATGAGAGAAGAGAAATAGCAATCAACGTCACAGAAACACAAATAATTGAGAGAGAATACTATGAAAACCTGTATGCCAACAATTTAGACAACTTTAAAAAAATGGTTATATCCCTAAAAGCATATAAGCTACCAAAACTGAAACAGGAAGAAAGAGAACATTTGAACAGACTGATAGCCAGCAAAGAAACTTAATCAGTAATCAAAAGACTCTCAATAAGCTAAAGTCCAAGGCCAGATGGCTTCACAGGCAAATTCTACCAAACATTAAAGAAGAGTTAATACCACCAAAAGAATGAGAGAGAGAGAGAGAGAGAGACTTAATACCTGTTCTTTTCAAACTATTCCAAATAACAGAAAAGGAAAGAAAAGTTTCATATTAGTTCTATGAGGCCAGCATTACGCTGATACGAAAACCAGATACCACTAAAAAAGAGAACTACAGGCTAATATCCCTGATGAATATAGATACAAAAATCTACAACAAGTGCTAGCAAAACCAACTTAATAATACATTTGAAAAACCATTCACAGTGATCAAGTGGGATTTATTCTTGGGTTGCAAGGGCAGTTCAATAATTGCAAATTAGTTACTGTAATATATCACAATACTAACAGAACAAATCAGAACCACATGATTATTTCAATGGATACAGAAAAAGCATTTGACAAAGTATAACATCTATTCATATCAAAACCCTCTTCAAAGTAGGTTTAGAAGGAACATACTTCAACATAATAAAGGCCCATATAAAAAAACCCACAACTAACACCATCCTTAATGGGGAATAACTGAGAGCTTTTCCTCTAAGGTCAAGAAAAATACAAGGATGGTCTCTCTCACCACTTTTATTCAACATAGTTGTGGAAGTCCTAACCAGCAATCAGACAAGAGAAATAAATAAAAGTAATCCAAGACGCTAAGAAGAAATCAAACTTTATTTGTAGATGACATGAGATGATATATACAGACCTAAAGACTCCACCAAAAAATAATTAGAACTGACCCATGAATTTAATAAATCCCAGGATACAAAATCAATGTGCAGAAGTCTGTTGCATGTTATACACTAATAATAAAGCAGCAGGAGAAATTAAGAAAACAATCTCATTTACAACTGAATCAAAATAATAAGATGCCTAGGAATAAACCTAACCAAAGAGGAGAAATACCTATACTCTGAAAACTAGAAAGTACTGGTGAAAGAAACTGAAGAAGACATAAACAAATGGAAAGACATTTCATGCTCATGGGCTGGAAGAACAAATATTGCTAAAATGTACATACTACTCAAAGCAATCTACACATTAAGGCAATTCCTATCAAAATACCAAGAGCATTTTGTAACAGAACTAGAACAAACAATCCTAAAATTTATATGGAGCCACAAAAGATCCAAATAGCCAAAGCAAATTTGGAGGGAAAAAATGCAAAGCTGGAGGCATCAATTCTAGTTTTTAAGTTATATTGCAAAGCTGTAGTAATCATAACAGTACAGCACTGGCACAAAAAGAGACACATGGGTCAAGAGAACAGACTAGAAAACCCAGAAACAAACCCACAACTATATGGTCAATTACTCTCTGACAAACCAGTCAAGAATATCCAATGGGAACAAGACAGTCTCTTCAAAAAAACGCTGTTGAGAAAATTGGACAGCAACATGCAAAAGAAAGAAACTGGATCACTTTCTTACACCATACACAAATATAAATTCAAAGTGAATTAAAGACCTAAATGTGAGACCTGAAATCTTAAAAATTCTAGAAAAGAACACAGGCAGTAACTTCTTTAACATCGGATAAAGCAACTTTTTCATAGATGTGTCTCCTGAAGTCAGGGAAACAAAAGCAAAAATAAATGAGTGGGACCATATCAAAATAAAAAGGTTCTGCACAGCAAGGGAAACAACTAACAAAACTAAAAGAGAACCAAATGAATGGGCGAAAAGACAAACCAAGAAATAGACTCTTAGTTATGGAAAACAAACTGATGGTTACAAGGAGGTAGGGTGTTTAGGGGATGGATAAAATAGGTGATGGGGATTAAGGAGTGCACTTGACTGTATTGTACACTGGAAACTATTACAACAGTGTATGTGAACTAAGTGGAATTGAAATAAAACCTTGCAAAAATTAAAAATAATAAAGTAAAACAAATTACAAATTTATAGTAATCAAAACAACACTATGCCAGTGTAAAATAGATACATAGATAAATAGAAAAAACAGAATTAAACCCATGCCTATATGGTCAACTGATCTTTGACAAGGATGCCATACTGAAAATTGAGAAAACAATCTCTTAAACAAATAGTGTTGAGAAAACTGGATATCCACAGGCAAAACAATGAAACTGGATCTTTATATTATGCCATATACAAAACTTAATTTGAAATGGATTAAACACTTAAGAGCTAAAACTATAAAACTCTTCGAAGAAATCATTTGGCTGGGCCACACGGTGTCAGAGAGCTAGTAAAACATTTCAGGATAGGTCTTCAGAGTGTCTCCCAAAGAGATCAGCATTTGAATCAGTAGACCGATCAGCAGAAAATTTTGATCATAGAAAAAAGACTGTCTTCACCAATCCAGGTAGGCATCATTCAATCTATTGAGAGCCTGAATAGGACAAAAAGATGCGGATGAAGGGCAGATTGGTTCTAAGACATCTGTCTTCTCCTACCCTCAGATACTGGTACTCCTGCTTCTCAGGTTTTCAGACTCACACTGAGATCTACGTCATTTGCCCCTGATCCTCAGGTCTTTGGACTCAGACTGACTTTTCCAGCTTAGCAGATTTCTGATGACTGATCTGGGGACTCCCTGGCCTCCATTAACCCTGTGAGCCAATTCCTATAATGAATCTCCATTCCTATCTACTTATCTACCTACCTATTTGGCTCTCTCTTTCTCTGGAGAACTAATATAAAAACATAAGGGAAAAGCTTTATAACCTGATCTTGGCAATATGTATTTTTTTAATTTGACACTAAAAGCAAAAGCAACAAGAGTGAATATAGACAAGTGGGACATCAAACCACAAAGCTTCCGTGTAGCTGAGGAAACAATCAACAGAGTAGAAAGGCAACCTACTGGATGAGAGAAAACATTTGCAAATCATATACCTGGTAAGAGGTTAATTTCCAAAATATATGAGGAAGTCCTATCATTCAATACTAGAAAACTAATGCCGTTAAAAGATGGACAAAAGACTTGAATAGACATTTCTTCAAAGAAGACAGAAAAATGGATAACATGCATATGAAAAGAAACTAATCATCAGGGAAATGTAAATCAAAACCACATGAGATATAACCTCATACTTGTTAGCATCGCTATTAAAAAGAAAAAGAAAAAAAAAAACAGTTAAGAGCCAGTGTGATATGTGAAGGATGTGAAAAAATTGGACCCCTTGTGCACTGTTCCAGGAATATAAAGTGGTATCATTGCTATGAATAAGCCGCTCTTTTGATTGTGATGCTGATACTGTGTCTCAGGTGTGAGCATTTCTGTGATGATGGGGATAGTAGATGGCATATAAAATAGAGCACATCTTTTAGCAAGTTTGTTTTGAAGATAACTAAGCCAAATAAACTTAGGGAAATAAGGGTTTCAGAATTTTCATGACCCATGGCCCAATTTTGGGTTTGAAACCCAAGCCTCAGCTAAGGATAAAATATTAGTCATTATTCCTTCTCTATATCACAGAGGGAGCCTTGTGAAGAGAGGCTACAGATGATAACCACATTCAAATACCATCTCTCTTTTCCATGGTTCACTTAGGATTTTCATATATGCTTAGATTTGATGGACTAATATTTTGCTCTGAATTTTTTCATCATTCATGTGTATTTGTCCCTAGAAATCCTTATATTTCTAATCTCATGCATGTTACGTTTTGTTCAAAGTGAGGGCAATTTGGCAAAGGCAATTTTTTTCAAGTGCCCGAATATTCTGAATGACCAAAAAATGTCAGATTCTAGAAGGTGTGAATGAACATGTGTATGGATTTTTCTGATTTAGGTATAGAGGTCACTATAGGTTTCCTACATCTTCTTAAGTTACTGAAGTCATATCTTTTTCTCAAACAGCCACCTTTCTTTGCAATTTTTCCATAAAAATTTTTAAAAAGGGCAATTATGATCAATTTTTAAATGTCCTTTATTTAGAGAAAAATGAACTGAAATAACAAATCTTATAGAAAATGAAATATTAAAGCTTCTAGGAATGGCCGGTCTGTGGAAAAATTGTTTAACTCTATATATTTATATATAAAATATAAATATATAATATATATAAATATACTTTTATAGTTATAATTTTATATATTCATAGATAAGTTATATACGTGTATATATATGTATGTATATGTACATACACACACATATATGGGTAATATTTGACAATTATACAAGAATACTGACACTTCTAGGAAAATATAGGGCTTACTTATTTTGTATACGCCATTATCTAAGGAACTTCACCTGACATGCATCCCCAACTGACATGTTATCCTCCTGTTGTCAATAGGATCAATTTTGTTGTGTCATCTCAACTTGTTGTCTTAGGGTATTTTAAAATGTAAGTGAGCTACTCCTTTCTGCTAACCTCTGTAATATGCCTGACTGATGAAGAGTCTAAAGCTTGGTCATATAATTTAAAAAAACTGACCATGAGACTATTCAAGGTGAGAGAGTATAGAATGGCCACAACATTCTTACGTACATTTGTTTAAGTCATCTGAGTGCTTTTTATTCTCTTCTCAAATGTGAATTCTTTATGTGCTTTGATAGATCTTCCATGCTTAAGGCCATGAATCATTAATTTAGCCCTTATAACTTTTCTACATCATCAATGAATCACTAAGGTAATGTTATACAGGAGACTTTTGATGTAATCCTTGGTATTACCCCCTGACAACTTCAAACTATGAGATTTTTTTTAATTTAAATTAATGTGTATCAGAAATGTAAGAAATATCAGTGCCATAATTACAGACAAGAATTTACCTAATGAGAATTATACTACTTCTCCCCATTTCCTGTTTTCTGCAAGCAATTCTAATAGCAATCAAAATTCACAACCTTGTCAAGGCCATCCTTTTAGAGCTTGTCAATCCCTTTAGAGCTTGTTTTTTTTTTAGTGAAATATTAATGGTATGAGACATTTAATTAACATTAATTTTTCTACAATCAACTTCTGAGAATCGGTATCATATTAGCAGAAAACAAATGGAAATTGAGGATTAACTTAGGGGGGAAAAAACACCCTCTGGGGTATATTTCAGAGTGAATATACACTCATCCTCAGCATTTTCTACAAATGAAATCTAAGTTACCTTGCTCAAGACCACTTATGCAATTCCATCCCAGCAACTGTCAGAACAGTTCTTCGGAGAAATGATTTTGTAGAAAAATTTTTAAAATGGCAAGGAGGTAAGAGTCTGAGTAAGCAAAACTGGGGTTTGTGTTTAATCTTTTTGTCCTATTGAAATCACTATGCACAATTCATTATTTTGTAGGGAGGGGTTATGTGTCTTGTACTCTCAGCAATTATTTACCTAAAATAGTTTGCTGGTTTTAGAGTCTAATGGTTTGAATCGAAAGCAACAAAAAGCAGTGCCAAATAAATGCACCATTTGTTTTTGTTGATTTTTTTTGAAACAATATTGAAGTTTACTTTAGTCCCCTAGATTCTTCATAGGAACGTTTGCTTCACATATGCAAAAGCATCTCCCTATAGCATTAATATGGCTTATTAATCTTCAAAGACACTGTGCTTTTTTATGCACTATAACAGCCAAGTCAAAAATGAAAGCTTTCAAGTTTGTTGACTCTGGAGCCGTTTTGATTTTTTTTTTTCCATGCTGCCATAAATGCCCTTTTTCCTAATTCAACACTGGGAATTTAAAAAAAAAAAAAAAAAGTGAATTCTGTCAGCATAAGTCACCTAAGGAACAACATCTGTGCTCGTCTTGCTTCTAATTTTCTAGTACCCTAGATATTCAGAATAACTGAACTTACTGGACCCCTACCAAGTTATCTATCTCTGACGGCTGCTGTGCTGTAAATTCATACTGAAAACTGTTATATTCTCCTGAATTGCTGCAGCTCCCCCGATAAAATGGAAACTTTTCCACAGGTTTTCCTGTCAAGTTCAACCTGCAGGTAGGATTTAGGAAGGCTGCATGCCTTGGTCTACTGACGGAGAGTGATGTCCTCACCAACTTCAGAGCACACTTTCTCAAGCCCAGCATTAAACACTAGCGCACACATATTCCGGTAATAAGGATTTGCTGTAACGGGTTCAGAAAGGTTGTCTTTAGGCACTTTCATTTTTAAAAGTCCTGATAAGGTGGCTCGGCGAGGACTCACAGGAGTTTCTTGTTAAGTAGCCTTCTAGCATGCTGCTGAGCAATTTGCCAGTTATCTTCTCACAGACTCATTAGCTTATGCTCTCTGTCACTCATTTGCAGATTGAAGCTTGAGTTTCTCACAGTGAAAAAGAGCTTCCACATTATGCCTTAGAAAGGCCACCATCTCTTTGAACTGGTACTTTAAAGGGTCTTGGCAAATAGGTATCACAATTCTACTCTCAATCCACACTCAGTGGAGATGCTCAAAAAATAAAATAAAATAAAATAAAATAAAATAAAATCTAGTTCTATCAAATACTTACTTAATGATTGATTCAAGAGGAGTTCGGTTTGGTTAGAGTGTTAATAATTTTATAAAAAGGAGGTAAAAGCAGGGGCACCTGGGTGGCTCAGTCAGTTAACAGTCTGCCTTTGGCTCAGGTCATGGTCCCAAGGTCCTGGGATAGAGTCCCACAGGGGCTCCCTGCTCAGGGAAGAGCCTGCTTCTCCCTCTGGCCCTCCCACCTTGTGCTGTCTTGCGCACGCCTGCTCTTTCTCAAAAACAAATAAAGAATATTTAAAAGAAATAAATTTTTTTAAAAAAAGAGGTTAAAGCAGGACAAAGACAAGAGGAGCAGGTGACCAACCTTCCCTGTTGCCCAGGACTCGGATTCCTGGATGTGCCACTCTTCGTGCTAAACCTAGGAAAATCCTGTACAGACAAATGAGCTGGTTACCCTCAATGTTTTTGTTGTTGTTGTTGTTTTGTTTTGTTTTGTTTTTAATTTTGTTATTTGTTGCTTTTCCTGACCTAAGATTGACAACATATGTGCATATATATATATATATATGTATATATATATATATATGGTGTACAATGTTTTACCATGCATATATATTATGAAATGATTGCCATAATCAAAGTAATTAATTCAGGTAATATTCATCACATCACATAACTACTCTAATTCTTAAGGGTCCTCCAAATTAACTCTACTCCCTACTATTTGAAGTCTACTTAAAGGAAAAACTGCAATTTGCCCTTTAGCAAAAATAAACTTCCTAGAATAAAATATTTCTTTCTACCCAGTCTGCTAGTTAACAAATATGGTTACACCCTGTCTTTTTTTAATTTAAATGTTCTAAAAAAAATTTTATAAATAAAATTCTTCCTCAGCACCTCGAACACATCCCAGTTGACACTGGTTTAAATTCTGAGTTCCACATGCCAACGCATAGCCACACTTTCACAATCCAGACTGACTGAGCAGCACTGGTCATCCCTATGTGCTCTATCAAGTTCCTAACTCCACAGCAGAGATACGGAGTTGTGTAAATGTCATTTCGGGGGTTGGGGGGGAGCCTGGATATTTTATAGGCTATCACTTTTGACAGTGAAAAGTAAAGATTTAACCCTCCCTGTTGCTATTGCCTCAAGGAACACTTGTAGAAAATAAACCAAGATAGTTTCCACAGGTAAAGCTCAGGCAATAAAAAAAGAAAGCAACATCTGCGTCAAAGGAAACTCTAAGAAAGTTAGGTCTGCAGAGTTTGACCTGAAAACTACCACAGCTTGTCTGAATTACACGGCCACCTGTCACAACTGTGCCTGAGATTCTTCTAAAACAGTAGGGGTTTGTCACATAAATGGAATGTGTAGGATTTAAATTATTGCAGACCATGAGGCCATCCCAATAAGCGTGAAAGTTTTCAAAACAGAAATGACAGGGCTTAGTGTCTCCTAAAGCCATGTGATATTCCCTGTTGATAGCTGCCCAGAAGCCCTACAGTGAGATTAAACATCAAAATGACAATATCATCACTGGATTTCTAACAAAGCTAGCTCAGACAAATTCATGCGATTACATCCATAAATATCCCCCTTTGCACATACATAAATCATTTGCCAAGGGTGCATAAAACTACTGAGCCATTCCCCAGTATGGGCAGAGGAGGTGATAACTAGATGGTATGGCTGCACTCAGACAGTTCTCTTAATTATATTAGTGGTCTTCACCATAACCTCTGGTGGAGGTTGAAAACTACAGCATAGGAAAACATGTCTTGGTTGCCTCATGCCTCGTTATTCAGAAAAGTAACAATCAAAGTCGCTCACCCTCAGGTTGGGCAGTTGAAGAAAAGTGCTTGCTTTTTGTTTTCAATCTTCCTTACTGCCTTCTCAAACAACTAACAGCTCCGGGAGATTAAAGACAAAACAACAACAAAAACAAACAAACAAACAAAAAACGAATACACAAGGAAGAAGGCATGAGCCATATAATCAGACAGCTGAGAAATCTTTTTGTGAAATCCCCTACCACACTCTCCATCCCTAACGCGACCGCTTTTCAAAGACAAGCTCCAAGTTCCTTCTCAGGTCTCAGTGCTTGGCTTTCCCATACCTGACATCTCTTACTCTACGCCACGTTTTCTTCCCTGAACTTCTTCATTTGTCTTAATCACCACCTATTTCATGTTTTATCTTGATCCAGGTCTCTAATTCCTAAAATGTTCGTTATCACCAAACCCATTTTTTTTTTCCTTTAAAGATTTTATTTATTTATTTGACAGAGAAATCACAAGTAGATGGAGAGGCAGGCAGAGAGAGAGAGAGAGGGAAGCAGGCTCCCTGCTGAGCAGAGAGCCCAACGCGGGACTCGATCCCAGGACTCTGAGATCATGACCCGAGCCGAAGGCAGCGGCTTAACCCACTGAGCCACCCAGGCGCCCTTTTTTTTTCCTTTAAAGATCAAATTCAGTATCACTTACGGTGGCTACTTCCTTTTCAAGGTTTTCTTAGTTCTTTCATTATATTTATTGCTTCATTTCTGATGCTAAATGTAATAAATTTTCAATTTGGAATATTAAGAAAATCTAAAAAAACTTATATAATTTTGTTACGCACCTATTCTGTAGGTGCACGCATAATCGGAATTCTTCTATAAGATTGCCACACAAGGAAAATCACTGTTTACATTTAACTTATCTCCTCCTAATATATAAGATTTCTTCCACACGCCTTGACAAGCAGTGTTCAGCCTGATTGCAGACCTGTTGTCAACACCCATCCAAGTGCTTTGAGATGCTTTGTGAATCACAGAAGTTAAAGCTAGAAGGAGCCTTGGGAATCAAAGAACCCAAGTACTTATTTTACAAGCAAGCCCCTCACCACAGATAATCCAGCTTGTAAGCAGCAGAGTTAGAACGACATTCAGATAAGGCCAGCACATTCAGGAACACAGACTGTGCACTATATGGAAGAGCCTGCAACTGGGCTCAGTCTTGCATCATCTGGAGAGAGGGGCACAAAAGCACCATCATCTACTTACTGTGCACTTGGAGGGCTTCAAGTGCCAGCCGTCTCAGTGGGTGGACAGGAAAATGTGAATGAGTGATGTTTCTAACCCACTGACAGCACTGCGTAGGCTAGCAATGAGCCTGAATTCAGGTTTATCATTTCCCAAGCGGATGCTTTTTTCAGGGCTCTAGCTACATTTCCCAATGAATCATTCTTCCTAACATCATTCTTCCTAATCTTCCTATTTTTAAAAACTATTCCCTATTAGAAAGTACCCTGTAATTCTATGAAATTTGTTTCCCATATACATGTATGTATGTGTGTGTGTGTATATATACATATACATATATATATATATGAAATCCATCCAAATCCCACAATTACTAATCCTAGTCTGAAAAAGGGTGCAACCAATACCCAATGCATCGGACTGATTGATGATTGGAGTGTGAACTTGGAAAGCAGACCTGACAGAAGGTCAATAACAAGCTCTTAAAGTTACCGGGATCTGACAATGATCTTCACTCCTCCTCCTGAACATCCAGCAAATTGCCTTATACTCCCCAAAGATATGTTTAAATTAATTCCTATACTACATAAAAGAAATCCCAGTGTTTACAGAAACATAAAAGTCAAAAAGTAATTAGTTGTATCTTCTATTAAGAATAATTTTTATCATCCAAACTACGATATGAGTGAGGTAAACATTTACATAAAGGAAATGACCATTTAGGGGTTAAAAGCATAGCGCTTGCAAGTGACAATTTGGATGTACATCTGGACTCTGTTATTGATATTAACTAATAGTGTGCTCCTAAGAAAACTCATCAGTGAAATGGAAATGATAATAGTACTTCTTAGGGCTTTTCTAAATGTTACAAAAATTAATGCATACTGTGGCAAGCACTCAGTAGCTGCTCACTATGATTATTACCACAGTTCTGCATTCCTAATTTAGATGCAGTTTTTATTTGCCTTACCAAATTGGACTCTACCAATAACTGAAAGATGTGTTTAAGTAGACTCCTAAATAATCGAGGAGAAATGGTCTCTCCCAAAGCCATATTCTGAGAGGTGTTTTTGCAGGTTTCCTTTTCCACAGGTAATTGACATACTTATTGATTTTTTTTTTGAAAGTTCTGAACTAGAACTTGATTCAGAAAATAAGAGAAACAGATGTTTGTCTTCCAAATTAAAACTGGGATCTATAATTTGAAATAATTTAAAGTATTAAGATATAAGCATCATGAAAATGTTTTAATAACTTTCTGCATCTCAAAATGGAATCACTCATTTTCTAGAAAAGCCATGTAGCCTGTTGAAACTGCATTATGACTGCTTCTGAAAAAAGCAAAAATATGTAATAATTCATGGGTGATTTCATTTGGGTTTGGGGGACTTTCGACCAATCATCTTGGTGAGCTTACTTTGTGAACAGGCACAGCGGCTAATCAGAGGATCCATGTAGAGAAGCAAGTTTACATTCCTGATGGAATGAGTTTAGAGGAGGAAGCACACCATCCTCTCTCAGCCCCAAACTTAGACCTTGGAGACTGGAGGATTCCAATGTGTGATGGGTATTAGAACCAGCCTGCTTAGTCTGCTCACCTGCTCAGCCAATCAGCAAATTATCCTCCCCTTTTAAGGAGATGTGATGAATGGTTAGAAAGAAAAACTAGAAGTATTCCATTTACTAAGTAAATAAAACTACTGTATAGTCATGGAATGGAACGTGCTATAGCCTTGAAAAAGGGAGGAAACGCTCTGCGTAATAATAAGGAAGGATTCTTGCTAGGTGAAAAAAGCAAGGCACAAAACAGCATTATGAAATGATACTACTTGTGCAAAAGAGGAAGAATAAAAATAATAGAGGCATGTTTGCTTATATAAGCATAAAATATCTCTAGAAAAGCATACAAGAGATTGGCAACCCTGGTGGTTTCTGCACACATGGGCATGAGTGGCTGGGCACATGCATGGCAAGGAGATTTTCTACTAGTATCTTTTAAATTTTGAACAATGTGACAGCCCTGCTTACTCAAAAATAAATAAAATTAAAGCAAAAACAAAAAGATACTTTTATATTTTTTCTTGAACACCATTTTTTGATGTAGCTGCTACCTCTTGCCTGTTTTGTTTTCTTCTAGATATCTTAGTGAGTCTCATAGGATTTTTATACCATTACCTTACAAAACAGGAGCCCCTTCTAATAAAAATGTCACATTTGATACTGAGGCTTCTGGAAGTTATATATATATAATTCAACTGTTAACGTCACATCAACATTTCATATCAGATTCCTGATATTTACCTATACCTTTCAGCCTGATATTTTATGAAACTTCCTCCTTTTCTGAAGAAAGAGAGCCAGGGTCTTCCTAGTCTTTGAACTGTGATTTATTTTCTTTGTACTGGTTTGACCCACTTCTGCATTTTGGAGACTGCTAACTTTACGCCCTTGAGGATGAGAAAAAATAAATCCTTGCAGGTTCCTGGAATATAAATTACAAGGAAGTGAACAAGATAAGTGTAGTGTAGGAAATTGACTTTCTTTTTCTTGGTGTAAACTTTCAGAAGTCTTTCCTTTGTTTATTTCTAATCCATCAATCAAAGAATTAAGGAATGAAGCAACTTTTCAACTAGAGTGTTATTTGTTCATTTCATAACATTTTAGATAATTATTTTAAACTGTTTGCACCAAGGTTCTGTTCAGAATAGAAGAGAATAAATCCATACCCTAGTAATCTGGGAATGGGGGGAAATTCCAGTTGTTTGTTATCTTGCCCCTCTTCCTACGGTCAAACCCATATATATATATATATAAACTTGTATAGAAATATATACATACATACATACATGTATATATCTACATGTATATACACATATATATACATATACATATATATGATATATACATGTATGTATGTATGTATTTTTATATAAATGTGTGTGTGTATAAAATTGTATGGAAATTTCTTATTTTCAACACAAGAATATGCACCAGGGGGTTGATGGCTCCCCTGTGTTTGTGGCCCACAACATTATACGCTTTAGTGATAGGAATTCACACATACCAGTTTAAGAAGTATGGTATTAAATCAGAAATACATTGCATCAGAAAATAATAGCTATTAGTATAGTGCTTAGCAATTTGTAAAGTCTTTAACATAAGCTTCTCATCTGATGAAACTACATGTGAGATAAATATGTTAAGTCAGGGACCATTTCCAAAGTACCTACTGCAAGTTAGTTATTTTCCATTTATTGCCCAATCCTCACAATGAAACTTATAAAGCATTACTGGAGTTCCTATTTTATAGAAGAAGAAATTAAAGCCACTATATAAGTAAGTTACAATTCTAATTTGGGTGATGGGAAATTTTATTGGTCCCCTAGCCCATGGGGAATTTTATTGGTCCCCTGGCCCACCAAGGATATGGAATCTACTTCTGATCCAATTAATTGGAGGGAGTTTGGACAGGACTCTGTATTAAACACATACCTTCCACAATGGCTCAGCTTGACATAAAAGGTGGGAAGTCCAGGCTCAGTAAGTCCCACAAAATATGAAGTATGTTGTGTAGTATGGATGTAGATCGTCTGGTTGTAAAACTTGGCAACCAAGTCTCCTCCTTCAGCTCTACTTTGAAATCAAAGTGCATCATAGATTACTACAGACCCCCTGCCCAGAGGCAAAAATGAACATGGAGAACTATCTACTAGGCAGATGACATTTCAACTCCAATTTAAATAATGAGAAAGAACTTGTCAGACAGACAAAGAGACAAGCACATGCTGCAAAACATAGAGCATACAAAGACACAGAGTCACTACAGAATACGTTTAGTAAGTGTGGAGTGAACGACAGTACTGAACACTATGGCCCTGGAGAAATGTACATATGGCTGAAGGAAGGCTAGTGTGGGAAGGGAATCACAGGAAGGAGTTACCTGATACAGGTTTTTACTCCATATTTGGAGTAGAAGCTGAAGGTGATGGGAGCCACCGTTGGACTTCAAGCACAGAAAATAAACATCCAGCTTTGTCTTTTTGAAAGATCATTCTGAAATTAGCATGGAAATCAGATTGCAGAGGAGTAAAATGAGAATAAAGGCCATTCGGGAAGTTATTAGAATAATTCAGACAAGAAGAGTTGAGGATGAGTGATGATAGTGACCATGGTGAAGAAGAAGGGGTGACTTTGCCAATACAAGAGCAGAGTGCTAGGGATGGGCAAATTGGATCTTCAGGGAAAAGAGCACTGGCCCAGGAAATAGCTATTTCCATCACTCTGAATAGGGTTAAGGAGCATAATTACCCCTTCACAGAATGTATATCCTTAGTCCCACAAACAAATTGTTACTTACAAAGCAGCATCATGGTATTTGAGAAAGCTGTTTGGAATTTTTGTATTTGAAATGTATTTTTACCTGATTAGAATTACTGTTTTATCATTTTCAACCAACTTTAAACATGACAGATTATTCTTACTTTGCTTCTCTAAAAAATGAATCTAAAATCATATCTATATCCATTTGTATAAAGATTAGATTTTTCTAAATTTAATGTTGAAAAATAGTAAGCAATGTGCTCCTTTTGTTCCACAGGATAGATTTTAAAAAGAGGGGAAAATCTTTCTTAAGGTTGTGAGAGGAAAAAAAAAAAAGCAAAAACCAACAACTCCACAGATAAAATCATGCCTTCATTTAGATCTGAGAGAAAAGTTAGGATAATTTTTCTCAATGGAGGCAGAGCACATCTCTGGGACTTGTGCTTTGTTAGCTTGTTTGCTGGACTTTTTTTTTTTTTTCCATCTGCTCATTTGCTTTCCTCATTTTATTTATCTGTCTGCGAATGGATAATTATCCCCCCCACCCTTTTTGTCCCCTTTACTGTTGATGTTCTGTTTTTGTCAGATTTGTTTTCCCTTGATTGTTTTCCTACTGCAATCATCATGCAAGAGGGTGATACATTTTTTCACTTAATTATAATTTTCTTTATCATGCAAATTTCAAAATTAATAATGGCACAAGCAGATAAGAAAAAGTCTCTTTAGAGTTTCTTAGTTTTACCACATAATGACACATTATTTAGACCAAATCACTCAGTTCTTGTATAGATACATACTGAAATCATCAGAAAGAAATTGAATTACCATTTGATTAAAAAAAAATCAGTAAAGGCAAGCATTAATACCTAAGTGCCAGGAAGCAGGAAACTTAGGACCAAAATATTCATAATATTTCAATGAGATATACTTCTCTAATGACTTAAGACCCAAAATTATTCAATTTTTTTTCATACCTGAAAAATGCTTTCTCATTTTTAAGATATCAATTACCATTAAATTAGTAATAACCCTAAAACCTACATTTCCTTTTTAAACATTTTAGATATTAAAATTGTAGCTCTCTGGAACTAATAGAAGATCTTTAGCCTTTTCTGGGGGAAAAAAAAAAAGCCTAGTTTTTGAGGGTCCAAAGACTCAAATGGAATAACTTAAGTCTAGTGATAGAATAATCAATGAACATTATTATTTAATTTTGGCAGGAGAATATTTGGAGATCAATTGACAGAGTTATTTTTCAACCATCAAAAATTAGGAAATTGACATAAAAACTTTATTTAGGTATCAGAGGAAACTGTCTATATGCTTTTCTCTATGCTATACTAACCATGCAGGAAATGTATACTATCATTAATGGAGATTTTCATTATATAGACAAATATAAAGATGTATAGATACAAGGCATAATATTTTATGAAGCATATTGTATTAGTTTTCCAATGCTGATATACCAAATCATTATAAAATAAGTGGCTTAAAAAACAAAAACTTATATTTTCACATTTCCATAGGTTAGAAATTTAATAATGATCTCTCAGGACAAAATGAAAATATCACCAGGCCTGCGTTTCTTTCTGGAAGATCTATGGAAGAATACATTTCTTTGCCTTCTCAGTTTCTTAGAGTAGACATTGCCCCCATTCCTTGGCTCATGGAGCCCTTCCTCCATCTTTGAAACCCAACAACGAAAGGTCCACGCTTTCTCAAATAGCATCATTGTGAAAACTTCTGCCTCCCTCTCCCACTTTAATGATTAACATGTGATTAACAGGTGATTAACATGGGGTCCGCCTGGATAATCTGGGCTAGTCTCTCTACTTAAAGTCAGCAGATTTACAACCTCCATTCCATTTGCTTCCTTAATTTCCCTTTGCCACACAATTTAACAAATGCATAGATTACAGGAATTAGGACATGGACATTTTTGGAGGGGCAGTTATTATTCTGTCTGAAACATACATTTTGTAGTTTCTCTCATTGTGAAATTTGTAATTACATAAAAATTACCTTTTATGTAATTTACATCATTATACAAATTTCTAAATTAAATAAATTTGGTTTTGAGTAAGTAAATGTTATACAACTAATGGAAATTACCTATATTCCTAATAATAATAACATATAATGTTTAAACTACTATAACCAATGACTTTATATTTTAATAACAGGTATAGTGGAATAGAATCTTTAAGGCCAACTTTCCCAATGATAAAAAATTTTACTTTAGCTAAAAAATTAGTGCAGTTCTAGGATCTAATTAAAATTCTATATTCTATTATCTGTATCTGATATCTACATATATATACTGAATCACCTCACACCCTTGGAGAAAATGGTCATGCAGATTAGTACCTTGGTAATCATCTTCTGATTTTAAGAAATTTACATGGATAAGTGTGTGTCTGTGTGTGTGTGTGTGTGTGTGTGTGTGAGGGAGTGAGAGAGTGGTGGAGTGGGCTGGGGGGGTAGGAAGAATGTATGTACTATAGGTATTTTGTTTCCTTCAAAATAATATTTGAAATGACATCCTCACTGAATAGTATCTTTGCAAACATTAAGGAACATTACCGTTTAACTGGGTTATCATGGACCTAGTCTACATTACCAGGGTAACAAAACCTAGACAGATTGTGACATGCCTTAGAACCATGGCTTTCTTTATATAGATTTTGCTGAGTACATTTTTGAGGTTCTTGACTAGTATCATCTTTATGAAATAAAGACTTATTTATTTATTTTTTTTATTTATTTTAAGAAAAACAGTATTCATTATTTTTTCACCACACCCAGTGCTCCATGCAATCCGTGCCCTCTATAATACTCACCACCTGGTACCCCAACCTCCCACATCCCTGCCACTTCAAACCCCTCAGATTGTTTTTCAGAGTCCATAGTCTCTCATGGTTCACCTCCCCTTCCAATTTACCCCAACTCCCTTCTCCACTCTAACACCCCTTGTCCTCCAGGATATTTGTTATGCTCCAAAAATAAGTGAAACTATATGATAATTGACTCTCTCTGCTTGACTTATTTCACTCAGCATAATCTCTTCCAGTCCCGTCCATGTTGCTACAAAAGTTGGGTATCCATCCTTTCTGATGGAGGCATAATACTCTATATGGACCACATCTTCCTTATCCATTCGTCCAATGAAGGGCATCTTGGTTCTTTCCACAGTTTGGCGACCATGGCCATTGCTGCTATAAACATTGGGGTACAGATGGCCCTTCTTTTCACGACATCTGTACCTTTGGGGTAAATACCCAGGAGTGCAATTGCAGGGTCATAGGGAAGTTCTATTTTTAATTTCTTGAGGAATCTCCACACTGTTCTCCAAAGAGGCTGCACCAACTTGCATTCCCACCAACAGTGTAAGAGGATTCCCCTTTCTCCACATCCTTTCCAACACATGTTGTTTCCTGTTTTGTTAATTTTGGCCATTCTAACTGGTGTAAGGTGATATCTCAATGTGGTTTTAACTTGAATCTCCCTGAGGGCCAATGATGATGAACGTTTTTTCCTGTGTCTGATAGCCATTTGTATGTCTTGTTGGAGAAGTGTCTGTTCATATCTTCTTCCCATTTTTTGATATATTTGCCTGTTTCGTGTGTGTTGAGCTTGAGGAGTTCATTATATATCCTAGATATCAACCTTTTGTCTGTACTGTCATTTGCAAATATCTTCTCCCATTCCATGGGTTGCCTCTGTTCTTTTGACTGTTTCCTTCGCTGTGCAGAAGCTTTTGATTTTGATGAAGTCCCAAAAGTTTATTTTCGCTTTTGTTTCCTTTGCCTTTGGAGACATATCTTGAAAGAAGTTGCTGTAATTCTCAGTGCCAAAAAATGCCTTGACTTTCATGGATCGTTTGTATATTTCTTGTTTTACTGACACTGAATCTTGTGCCCATCCAAGTTTTCTTCTTTCCTTGGCTGCCAGAGATCAGAGAGCAAATTTGACGTTGACCTCTACCAAGTGAATAAAACACTGTGTTACGAATCTCTCTGTCTTACTTTATCCTGGTTATTTAACCTCAATTTATTTTTTACTTCTTTATTTTTATGTCATACCATAAAGGATGTTTCTATATAAGTTATATCAAAATTATTTGAACATATAATCTTAAAATAATGTATAGAATTGAATATCTTGACACCTTAGCTAAAAGATTAAGAAAAATGAATTAAGCATTCAGATGTTAATAAGGCTTTTATCTCAAAAAGCTACCCAGATCTTCTTTTTTTATTACAATTTTTTTTAAAGATTTTATTTATTTATTTATTTGACAGAGAGAGGTCACAAATAGGCAGAGAGGCAGGCAGAGAGAGAGAGGAGGAAGCAGGCTCCCTGCTGAGAAGAGAGCCTGATGCGGGACTCGATCCCAGCACCCTGAGATCATGACCTGAGCCGAAGGCAGCGGCTCAACCCACTGAGCCACCCAGGCGCCCTACCCAGATCTTCTAAACAATAATTTTTTGGGGGGGTGGGTGGATGTTACAGGTCTGTAAGTAGAGTAGGGATGAAAAGGTGTAAGAATTCCCTTTCCTATAGAATCTGGGAATTTGATGGTCATAACAATCTGATTTAATATAGGACAATGCATGGAAATATTAATTATCTTAAACCAATGCTTTAGATAAAATGGTTTGGTGAATTTTAAAATATTCAGCTTTCATTTATTGTTACTCCTTGTCAACCTTACAGCTTTAATACTGGTGGCATATTTCATCCAGTGTGTGGAAAATAAATTTTTTATTCTATTCCCAGAACATAACTTTTTACTGACTTCCTAGCAAGTTACACACCCTTTTTAAATAATCAGAGAAAACTCAGAATTTGCTGGAAATCAAAAAAATGGATGATTTAACACATATCTATGGCTCCTCATATATACACCCTTGTTATATGAATATTCATCCTAAAGAATGAAATTTCAAAATCCTGGCAAGTAGAGGATAATGATTAACCACAGAGCACTTAAGGATACTCTTTGGTTTAGTAGTTAAGCTTTTCCTTTTGGGAGACCTATATTCTATTCTCACTCCATTATTGACTGGTAGATCCAACATTAGCAATGAATCCTGAATGGCAGACTCACTAGGCTTTTGTTGGGCATCCACAGGGAAATTAATTCCCTCTTACATCATGGCTTCTCAAATTTCTTAATATATACTAGGTAGATACTAAGAACAGAATTTCAAGATTTTTAAGATGTTTGGTAAGGGCAAAACGTGCTATAAAATATATGATTAAACATCAAGAAATATATTGATGGTGCCTTGTGGTGAAAATAATTTTTAGACTCTCAGAAGACCAATTTCTATGATGCCTCAAAGTCAATCAATGTCACATGCACTCTCTCTTCATAAACTGAAAGGTGGTCAGGTTTTTGCATCACTGAATAGGCTAACACCAGAGTATCTGTTATTTTTTTCTTCTATTTTATTCACTCTAATTATATTTTTTCAGGATTGATTTAAAAACTAAATTATTTCCTATTTGTTTAATCATATTCAAGGAGGTATCTTCGAGAGCTTCACCAATTAAACCTCCTCCAAATATTTCAAAGCCTCGACACAATAAACATGCAACAGAAAATTTTGCTTAGCACATTTTTCTCCTTTAATGTAAATTGAATGGGACAAATTTTATGGTCTAATTTGATTTTTCCACGGTCTTATAGACACAGTCACAGTCTCAAAGGGATTTCATCACATTGAATTAGTACAAACCAAAGTGCATTAAATGATAGGCATTGCAGAAGTCCTACGTCAGATAAAAACAGCATTTTCAATAAAAGGGTATCTATTTTCCCGCCTGTATGCTCACAGAGAGACAAATAGTAGGCTTTTGGCATTACACCTTAAGGTCTTAAAGTCAAAAGCTTTATTCTTGTTCAGTGATAGCTTTTAAAATGAAAGAAGAGGGTTTGTGTTTTCAATGACAATTGTCACAGGATATTAGAGGTCCTTGAAAATCCAGAGATAGGCATCCTTAGCTGTCGTACAACGTAACACAACTAGCCTCAGATTTGATAACTCAGGCTTTAGTTCAAGGTCTTGGGACCACAGTCACAAAGATTCTTATTTAAATCTTGAGAGCAAGAATATCTAGAAGGCGGTCGGTATACGGTAGAATTTTTTTTAATCTACAATAGTAAAACAATAAACGTGAAACGTGAAGCCAGGTACCAGTGTGACAGATAGCTGAGTGGGATCTATGGTAGAGATCAAACAGGCAGATCCAAGATAATCACATGATTCATTATTTTTCTTTTTCCATTTTTATATGGAACCATTTTTCATAGCAGGAGGTAGGAAATAAACTTTATTTTTGTGATATTGATAATTATGAGTTAATCATTTCCTCCAAACAATGCAGGAATCATAACAGGCTTTTATTTACTTCAAAACTATCCTTTCTCACCACCTATTTTTCCATCTCATTAATAATGTCATAAAACTACATACATATAAATTTGCCAGTATGTCTCTAAGTATAATTGACATATATCATATAAATTTCAAATGCACAACATAGCTGTTTGATATTTATATACATTATAAAATGATCACCACTGTGTCTAGCTTCTGTCACCATACATCATTTTTATCCAATATGATTTATTATTTCTTGCATCAACTAATTATTTTAGTTTTTTTAATTTTCTTAAAGAAGTACATCCTTTATCCTTTAGTATTTCTTTAGGTTAAAGTCTGTGATTGGTAAATTTTATTTTTGTATGCCTAAAGGCTTATGTGTTTCACCTTCACTTTTGAATAATAGTTGTGGCTAATGAACCTCAAGTTATTTTTCCTTAGCACTTTGGAGATATTATCTCATGTCTTCTTGCATCTATTGTTTGCAATACCATTCTGTTTCTCATTTCTTTATGGTAATTTACTTCCCCCTCTGATACATCTTAGCATTTCATCTTTATCTTGGACGCATTAAAGTTTCATCAAGCGGTGGTTAGGGTGTGGGTTTTCTTTTATCGATTCTGTCATTGATCTCATGTCTTGGTTATATTCTTAAAATTCTTGATACCTATTTTGCTAAATATAACATTTCATCCTTATCTCCTGTTTATTCCTTTAGAGTTCTTAAAAAATAATTTGGAACACCTGGAACTATTTTCTATTCCTTTCACTTTTACTTCTTATTTCTATCTGAACTCCCAGACAGGAAGGTGGACTGAGCAGATGGCAAGATCTCCTCTCCAGCCCCAAACATATAGCAATGCTTGATGGAATATTTTAAGATGCAGAAGAGAAAGGGAGTTCTTCACAGTCCAGAAACAAATAGTAAGCATACAAACTGGTAAGCCAGAGTTATTGCCACACATGTCATAGGACTGAAGAGGCATCTTACATATGGTAGTTCTAGGATTTTAATGTCTGTGTCGTGCTACAGTTGGAAAAATAGTAGAAAACTGAAAGTGGCTCCCTACATTAAAAGTCCAGGAAACATATAAAATACTTAAAACAATGACAGACAAAAGGAAGCACAGAATATATGCTCCATGTACTAAAACATATGTTTTAACCTCTGCTGTATGTGTAAACCACAGCCAGGAACTGAAAATTTTAATCCCAATAGTCTAAACTGAACACACATGTTAACATAGAGAACTTTCCAGTTTAACACTGCCTAGTTCAGTCATGTAATCTGAATAGGTTACCTATGTGTTATAAAACTCATGAAATGAGAAACAAATAGAGTAACTAGTGTATACGCATTGAATAACCACAAAACCATCCATAATCAAGATGCTTTTAACTGGAACTTACCTATGATCCCCTGTGGATGACTCCCACAAACAGCTAAGAAACAAATGTCAAATCATTTCAAAAAGTAAAATGCTAAGAAAGACAGTATACCAATTTATCAAGTTGTAGAATTTGAAACCTAGTGCAATTGTGAAAGTAAAGCCTAAGTTTTTACCATAAAGAGAATCTAAAACTGCAGTACTGAATTTTAAATAACAAACAGAGATCCTTCCTCGCCTAAACACATACTCACTGACATTCCCACATTTTCCCCATCTTGTTACTCTAAGCTGACACTAGATCAGGATTAGTTGGGACTCTCATTTTGAGAGGCTCTTTTCTTCTCAAGTACACTGGAGGGAGTAAAGTTGGCTCTGGGGATAAAACACTCTCAGGCTTGGGCCACCCAGGCTTGTTACTTCATTAACAATACAATCCCCTAAAATGATCATAATTTACCATTGTCTTTGCTTATTTTATCCCTCCTTCTGTCATTGAGGTGATGAATGGCTATAATTCCACTGTGTAAAATAAGCTTATTTGGAAAGCAATATACCCTGAATCTCATATTTCTATCAGGGTATATCCTTGTATTTGGCCAAGAAGTCTTAATAAAAGGCCTTTGAGAAAGGTGCTGAACAAGTCTCGGTGCCTAATTTTCACAGGAATAGGAGCAACTGGATCTTTTCGTACTGAGAAACTCTAAAGGTTTTGGTTCTATATACTCTGATTTCTATCTATTCCCCCCTCCAAGTTTTGACTGAGCTTATCTTGGTTGTATAATACATGGTGAATTTAACTGTGGGTAGAAGAAAACTCTATCACATGATGGTAACAATCACCTCCTCCATGAAAATTATAGTACTAATACAGTTTTCTCCCTTCTCTACTTTCTGACTCCTCTTCAAACTCCTATCCCTTATAAATGAAGTTTTCCCTAGCATGGAACTTATTCTGTTTTTCTTTCTTTTTTTTTTTTTTTTTTTTGTTTTATCTCCCTTGCCAATTACAACTACATTTAGTATTGCAACTGTCACTTTCACATAAATAATTACTAAATTTACATCTCTTGTCCTAATTTTATTGTTACGTTCCTGGCATGATTTTAAACTTTTGTTCAAGATTTCATATATTTGCACAATTAACATAAAATTGAGTGTGCTGCAAACCAGCATACTCCTTTCCTTAAGAAATGCATTTAATTAGGGGCGCCTGGGTGGCTCAGTGGGTTAAAGCCTCTGCTTTCGGCTCAGGTCATGATCCCAGGGTCCTGGGATCTAGCCCCACATCGGGCTCTCTGCTCAGCAGGGAGCCTGCTTCCTCCTCTCTCTTTGCCTTTCTGCCTACTTGTGATCTCTATCTGTTAAGTAAATAAATAAAATCTTAAAAAAAAAAAAGAAATGCATTTAATTGTACAATTCTGTTTTTCCATGAAGAGCCACACCAGTCTTTATTTAGCCAATCATGAAATCTTCTATTCACTTATCTTTTTTTACCAAATATATATTTAATAATTACTGTAAAACAGGCACTGGTGATAAAATGAAAATGAGACAGTTAATATTCCTGCATAAGGAGCTCAACATCTGCATCTAATAGAACATGAATTGAAGAATTCTAGACGTTGCACATGTGACTCTGTGTTCACATGTACATGCATGTTACGTAGAAATAAAGTGTGCTGTGATGGGCATCACCAGGGACACCCACAGGGGCTGTCAAGGAAATCTATCTCTTAAGGGGATCATTTAAAGCAGTGTGTAAGGCCAGACCATGAAAAGATCCTAGGAAGCACATGACTTCCCAGAAGACAAAGTCAGTACAATGGTTCTGACATGGGAGAGAGCATTTTATTCCTTTCTAAGAAGGGAAAGAGTAACTAGAGAGAAAGAAAGGCATGAAACACATTGTCAAGTTTGACAGAGTCTAGAGCATGACAATCATAGAGTTTGGATTCAGTTCTACGTATAAAAACAAGTCTCCCCTGGGGATACAAATTTTTGAATTATCATCATCATCTGGTAATAAGTGACTAGGACTTGAGAGAGTATATATAGGGAATAGCTTAGGACGGGTATCCTGTTTCCTTCAGTATTTTGTGTCAAAGTGGAGGATCTCTCATTGGGAAGGGAAGAAGTGGAAAGACTGGTTCAGTAAGACAGAATAACAGGGAGAATTTTCCTTAAACGTGTGTTTAAAGGAGAAAGAGTCAGCTCCATCTGATGCTATTGAAATTGAGTTGTAGGGTAAAGTTAAAGCATTGTCTACCGGATCTGATGACATGAGAGGTCACTGAGAACTTGGGCAAAACCACAGCTGGCAGAGAGATTTCACTTAAAGTACCCGAATTTTGTCTTTAGTAACAATTTATATGGAAGTCTTTCTAAAATATAGTCTTTACTATTTTCTTAAATTAAGAAATAAGAATTTTTTCATCTCTCCCTTAAGTCTCAACACCATTATGCACATTAACTCTAATTTATATTGCTGAAATGTGATGTTATAGAGGTACATTGGGCTGCTTATTCCACTCTATCTCTAGATGGGAATGCATGTGTCCACGTGTAATGGTGGCTTGGTTTTTGAAATGTATTGGCTTTTTCATTCTCCTCTCTTTTTCTTTTTTAAGATTTTATTTATTTATTTGAGAGAGAGACAGTGAGAGAGAGCATGAGCGAGGAGAAGGTCAGAGAGCGGAGAAGGTCAGAGAGCGAAGCAGACTCCCCATGGAGCTGGGAGCCCGAGCGGGACTCGATCCCGGGACTCCGGGATCATGACCTGAGCCGAAGGCAGTCGTCCAACCAACTGAGCCACCCAGGCATCCCTCATTCTCCTCTCTTAATGTTAGGCTCCACAGCATGGCCTCTTGCTTTGTTGGCCTAGTTAAAAAAATAAATATTTGATTTAAAACAAACAAACAAAAAACCAGGTTCCAAGTTTCAGTTAATATGTATATAGCTTTGTGTAATTTGTTGAAGAGGTTAAAGCAACTTGTCTCAACAGTAAAAAATTATTTTTTCCTCCAAAATGGCTGTGAGAAGCAAACAAAGCCCATGAAAGCATCAGTAAAACTATATTGCTGTGTAATTATAGACACTGGTGTTATTAGCTACTGAATATTTCTAATTCTAGAAACTCCATCTTTTCTTAATTAATTTACTCTTTGTACTTTTCTCTTAGCTAGAAATTTTGGTGAAGGTTTTTTTATTATGAGTAGTCTAAAATAGGGAAATGACTTTAGGTCAGAGGAGCTCTTGTTTTTTGTTAACTACAAAGGTTATTTTGGTCCATATACTCTCTTCCCTTTTAGGAAAGTATTGTCAGGTTTGTTAAGGTTGCTTCTAAGTGCTATCTGGAAGTGAGAGGTTACTGTACTTAGACCTTGCTGAACATCATGTAGCAAGATTCACAAAATATAAATGGCATTTTTGCCTTTCATTGCACTGTTATGTCTTTCCATTAATTTCCAAGATGACAGTGCAATAAATAAAGGAATAAGCTTTATCAGTGGCAGCTATTGTTGAAGTACTGGTTTTCTCATTCTAAATACAAAACTCATGAGTCCAGCAGAGTTAGCTACTCAAGAAAATAGTTGTTCAATGTGCTAAAAGAATAAAACTGAATTATCTAAACAAGTGTAAAAACCATACATATAATGACAGATTTTGTTCTCTTGTTTGTTAATTTGCATAAGACTTTGTCAGTGCTCATGTGAAATGGACATTTTTAAGGTGTAGAAAGCCTTTTTTTTTTTCCTTAAGATTTTATTTTATTTGAGAGAGTGAGCACACACATGAGAGGGCACAAGCAATGGAGAGTGAGAAGCAGGCTGCCCATCTGGCAGGGAGCTGGCTGTGGGGCTCAATCCTAGGACCCTGGGACCATGACCAGACGCTTAGCCAACTGAGCCACCTGGGTACCCTAAGGTGTAGAAATCTTATTATGACCCAGTATTTAAAGATAAATTTCAGTTTTAATTAAGTGGGGAGAATAAGCACCTGTTGAATGACCTTCTAAATATGAAAACAAAGCAGACGAGAGCTGAGTGCCACCAAAGCAAAGTACCTTCTTTCTTAGTCTGCACCACTTCTTGCCGTCACAATACAGAAATACCTTTATAGGTTTCTATTCCAAAGAAAAGCAATGGAAGAATTTATTTTCTAAAATTACAGAAGCCATTTGTTTACTGACAATAGTATCAGGGCTATAGATATACTGTAAACTCGAAAATACAGTAATAACTTTTAAATTATTATAAGCATTATTTTCTGGGGAAGTGTATACATTATATTAAGAAGCTTTCCTTCATCTGGTAAGTAACAAGGTCTACAAAGAAATATCACGCTATTGTTAGGAAGTACCAAGTTCCCTAATGAACGTTTTAATTTGGTTTTGTTTTCTCTACACCATCAGAGGATTCACTGGAAATTAAGCTTTATACATTTCTACCACAACTGAATTAATGTTTGGATATAGGCTATAATCATATGGCAATCTACACAAATGAACAAAAGTCAAGTTTGTTAAGAAACTTGGAATGGTGGCCATTCTGATTTTAAGATGTTCCTGAAAACGTCACTGAGCAGTGACTGTAACAGGTATATAGAATTTTATAAAAATCAGTGACTAGAAGAATTGGATCCCTTATTTATCTGCTTTTGCTTGTTCGATTTGTTAAACAAAGGGAAAAACACAACTTCCAAAGAATGGGTGGAAATAGTCTTTGGTTTAAGAACAACTTGAGGTGCTCTGAAACCAATTTATTTAGAAGTTAGGATAATGATGCTTTAGAAATAAATGGAGAAAGATTGTCCAGAAGTGATTTTAAGTGTTGATTTTATCTTGCTAGTGTTCTACTATGTTTATCACGTACTATAAATTCACACAACTCTGATATGCCCTCTAAGGTTTTGGCATGTTGTCCATCTTTAGAAAGTGTGACACCAAAGCCATGAATCTTCAGAAAATCTGGGGAAAACATATACAATTCATACAATTTACCTTTAATTCATTAGGAAAGACATGTGCAAAAGAGTATTTATAAAACATCTTAAAATTTTCTTCTTTCCTTCCAAACTGGACTTGATTAAATAAATTTACAGATGTGATTGTTCTCTTATTTAATTGTTTTACAATCGTCAGTTTTATTAATAGATATAGTATACAACAATGTTTAAAAGAAATCAGATTGTGTATTTGCATCCCCATAAGATTTAACAGTACTTCATGACTCCTGTGGGTTTTGTATCAATAATTTTCCTCCCAATTCTAAATATTACCACTATGAACAGACTCACTACTTACTTTCATTCCCCCATATAGAGGGGGAAATTAACTCATGGAGAACGGTTACTATCCCAAGATCCAGAGAATGGCAGTTAGAAAAAGCTTGAAGAAAATTTCTAATATAATTTATATTCAGCCGTAGCTCTTTAGTTGCCGTAACACTTGAGTGAAAATTTCCCTTAAGTCCTATTTTTCTTCAAGGGGTGAAATGAAACATTCTACAATACTGAAACAGATTTGTAGTTATTTCCCAGATGGAAAGTAAGGTCAATGTCTAACAAGGCTATTTAGGTTGAAAAGAATGAAAAATAGCAAATACTTCATAATTTGTAGAATAATAGAAGAAATAAATCTGATAATAAATTTA
This sequence comes from Mustela putorius furo, assembly GCF_011764305.1. NCBI lineage: Eukaryota > Metazoa > Chordata > Mammalia > Carnivora > Mustelidae > Mustela > Mustela putorius. The sequence continues at coordinate 6,613,947 of NW_025421305.1, forward strand.
CTTCTTGTCTTAAAATTCTAAAATCCTATGAAATATGAATAATAATGGATTAACATTAATTATTGGATGAATAACTTCAAGGTAAACAACACACATACATTATTTTCCACACTTTAGTAATTTAAATTATGTCAAAGCCTATACGGTAAAAATTTTGAGATATTTTATAGATTATAATAAACTTAAAACATTAGATAATTTTATCCTCTAGTTCATATTTAAATTCCAATAAACCTCCTAGGTATCTATACTATCACTATTTACATAAAAGAAAACAGGGCCCTTAAATAGATTAAGTCATCTACTCGAGGCTACAAGTTTACTAATAACATTACCAGGGTAAGAATGTTCTGAGTCTTAATCCATTGTTCCTTACAGAACATCAGATAGACTTAGCCACAATACTCTTCTCCCTCAAAAATATTTTCATTCAAGATTGAAAGCAATCTATGGTGGTGGAAAAAGACTGACAAATCTCTTCACCGAAAAAAACAAGTATAAAACTTTAACAAATTGAAAAAAAAAAAAAAAAAAACTTTAACAAATTGTTTAAAACAATCATTTTAGAACTCTGGAATTTGAACAAAGGCAAACCACAAATTGAGTAATGCTTACAAAGAAGAACCTGCTAGAAGATCAGGTAAGAAAGGTAAGGGTCTGTGTCCTTTCCCTGTGAAGCTGCTTCTATCCTTCTAAACCCACCTGGTATGGCTGAAAACTGCAAAGTGCTTGGCTTTTAAACAACTCCATCCAAATCCCTGCACTGAGAAGCTAGACTAAACTCTACCATGACTTCTAGTAGATTAAGGCCTTGTTCCTGGGTTGGCCCCTGTCCTACTTAAAATGCCTCCCTGAAAAACAATTTGAGAGGTTTGAAGTGGCAGGAGGGTGAGAGGTTGGGGGAACCAGGTGGTGGGTATTAGAGAGGGCAAGGATTGCATGGAGCACTGGGTGTGGTGCAAAAATAATGAATACTCTTATGCTGAAAATAAATAAAAAATAAATTTAAAAAAAAATGCCTCCCTGAGAAAGCGCGCAATTCTAAGTCCTTTCTCTACTTCTTTGAGATGTAAATCTTCCACCCTCCTAAACTGTCCCAAGGACCAAGGGGCCATCCCTTCAAATTACAAATGTCTACAAATAGAACTCTTGCTCTCTTCCCTCCCAGTCCCTGTAGGAGGAGAAATGCCTAACTTCTGTGGGTGCCTTGCTCCAATTTGGAAAACTGCCATCCGTCATCAAGATACAAGAAGTTTGTTTCTCCTCTGCATTGTGAAAATTAACAAACCCAGATGGTTTAGTCACATAGGCCAACACCACCCCAATCCTCAGAGCCCTTTACTGCTTCTCCTTTAACACACTCTGGTGTTTAAGGTCTGCTTTTTATTTTAGTAGAACTGAGTTCATTTCTATACTGAAGTCTAGAATAGAATTTGAATAAAATCTGTCTTTACAGACATTAACTGGGATCTGGCTTTGCTTCTAACAGCACAGTAGATTTATCAGGATTTATTTCCTTTTAACAGCAGAGAAGATTTATCCAAGTGGGGCTAACTTTGAAAATCAGCAGCTTTGCTGCCAGAGGAGGGTGAACTGACTTGAAGCAAAAAACAAAATCCACATTGAGCAGCACTGTTAGTAAAAGTAGCAAGTTGTGTAGGAAACAAATAGATGTTCCAGTTGAAATACATGGGTAATCCAGACATTTAAAAGATCTCTGGTTAATGTGAGATCCAAAGGAAGGGTGGATAAGCTTTTACCTATACCTGGATAACTATGAAATAACAAGTATGCCCGAAAAGGAACCAAGAGACCCAGCACAAAGTAAAACCTGAGGCAGTTATTAAAATTGCCTGAACTTTAAATGCACTCTTCAACCCACACATTGATCTATAGTTAGAGAGTGAAAGTCTTCTAAGAGTGAAGTTACTGTTCTGCTCAATGACTGGCTAACACCACTAAGCTATACATACATAGAAACAATCCCTAGGAATTCATGTTTAAATATATAAAACTTAAAAATAAATACTGATAAGAGACATCAATGGGTATACATTGCAGGAGGAAAGAATTTGCAAATTAAACACAGGCACTTTTTCTTTTTATTAACTTATTCTTTTATTAACACTTATTCTTTTATTAACAAATTCAGGAAAAAAAATCAGAAAGAAGAACTTCTATTTTGTCATACCTAAAGATTCACTTTTCAATAAAAACTTATCAGAGTGCAAAAAATCAGGAAGGTGTAACCCATCTGCAGAATAATAAAAGCAAAGTGACCCTGAGGGGGACCATATTTGGAGTTTAGTAAACAAAGATTTCAAATCAGCAGTGGTTATGGTCAAAGAATTAAAAGAAATTATGTTTCAAGTATTCAAACCATATGGCTAAAATAACAAATATGGAATTTCAACGAAGAAACAGAAATCATTAAAAAAGAAAGCAAATGGAATTTTTAAAGTTGAAAACTGAAATAACCAAAATGGAAAATACAGTAGATAAACTGAACAGACACCTGGATGAACAGAAGAAAAAAATCAGTGAACTTGAAGATATAGTAATACAAATTATCCAAGTCGAAGAACACAGAGAAAAAGGGTGGATAATATAACAATTATGCATATATAAACACCTAACAAAAATGTACCTAAATATATGAGGCAAAAAATGACAGAACTGAAAAAGAAATAAGGAATCGCCAATCATATTTAGAGATTTCAATATTACCTTCTCAATAATGAAAAAAACAACAAAGCCAGTAAATCAGCAATGACAAAGATTTCATCAAAACTATTAACCAACTTGATCTCACATATATAAAACATTCCACCACTGACCATAGAATACACCTTCATTATAAGTCACATGGACTATTCTAATAGATAGCCTAATAAATTAGAAAAAAAAGATAGAAATGAAAATACAGTGTATCTCTTTTTTTTATTTTCAGTGTAACAGAATTCATTGTTTACGCACACACCCAGTGCTCCATGTACTACATGCCCTCCGTAATACCCACCACTGGGCTCCCCCAACCTCCCACCCCCTGCCCCTTCAAAAGGTTCAGATTGTTTTCAAGAGTCCATAGTCTCTCATGGTTCATCTCCCCTTTCAATTTCCCTCAACTCCCTTCTCCTTTCCATCTTCCCATGTCCTCCATGTTATTTCTTATGCTCCACAAATAAGTGAAGCCATATGATAATTGACTCTCTCTGCTTGATTTATTTCACTCAACATAATCTCTTCCAGTCCCATCCATGTTGATACAAAGTTGGGTATTCATCCTTTCTGATGAAGGCATAATACTCCATAGTGTATATGGACCACATCGTCCTTATCCATTCGTCTGTTGAAGGGCATCTTGGTTCTTTCCAGTTTGGCAACCGTGGCCATTGCTGCTATGAACATTGGGGTACAGATGGCCCTTCTTTTCACTACTTCTGTATATTTGAGGTAAGTACCCAGCTGTGCAATTGCAGGGTCATAGGGAAGCTCTATTTTTAATTTCTTAAGGAATCTCCACACTGTTTTCAAAGTGGCTGCACCAACTTGCATTCCCACCAACAGTGTAAGAGGGTTCCCCTTTCTCCACATCCTCTCCAATACACATTGTTTACTGTCTTGTTAATTTTGGCCATTCTAACTGGTGTAAGGTGGTATCTCAATGTGGTTTTGATTTGAATCTCCCTGATGGCTAGTGATGATGAACATTTTTTCATGTGTTTGTTAGCCATTTGTATGTCTTCATTGGAGAAGTATCTGTTCAAGTCTTCTGACCATTTTTTGACATGATTATCTGTTTTGTGTGTGTTGAGTTTGAGAAGTTCTTTATAGATCCTGGATATCAACCTTTTGTCTGTATTGTCATTTGCAAATATCTTCTCCCATTCCATGAGTTGTCTCTTTGTTTTGTTGACTGTTTCCTTTGCTGTGCAGAAGCTTTTAGTCAGAGATACAGAAAGACACTACATAATTCTTAAAGGGACTATCCACCAAGATGATCTAATGATTGTAAATATCTATGCTCCCAATATGGGAGCCAATTACATAAGAAAACTATTAATCAAGATAAAGAGTCATATTGATATGAACACATTAATAGTAGGAGATCTTAACATACCTCTCTCAGTAATAGACAGATCATCCAAGCATAAAATCAATAAAGAAACAAGAGCATTGAATGACACATTGGACCAGATGGACCTCATAGATAAATACAGAACATTCCACCATAAAACATTCTTCTCAAGTGCACATAGAAACTTCTCCAGAATAGACCACATATAGGGTAACAAATCAGGGCTCAATTGATACCAAAAGAATGAGGTTATTCTCTGCATATTCTCAGATCACAATGCTTTGAAACTGGAACTCAATCACAAGGAAAAGTTTGGAAGGAACTCAAACACCTGGAAGCTAAAGACCACCTTGCTTAAGAATGCTTGGATCAACCAGGAGATCAAAGAAGAACTGAAACAATTCATGGAAATCAATGAGAATGAAGACACTTCAGTCCAAAACCTATGGGATACAGCAAAGGTGGTCCTAAGGTGAAAATACATAACCATCCAAACCTCCCTCAAAAAAGTTGAAAAATCCAGAATACACCACCTGTCTCTACACATTAAAGAACAGGAGAATCAACAACAAATAAACCAACTCCACACACAAGAAGGGAAATAAGATTAGAGCAGAGATCAATGAGATAGTAAGTAAAGATACAGTAGAATATATCAATGAAACTAGAAGCTGTTTTTTTGAAAGAATCAATAAGATTGATGAACCACTGGCCACACTAATCCAAAAGAAAAGAGAGAAAGATCAAATTAATAAAATTACAAAAGAAAAGGTAGAGATCACAACTAACACCAAGGAAATAGAAGCAATCATCAGAAGTTATTATCAACAGTTATATGCCAATAAGTTAAGCAACCTAGATGAAATGGATGCATTCCTAGAAAACTATAAACTCCCAAAACTGAACCAGGAAGAAATTGACAACCTGAATAGACTGATATCTAGTAACAAGTTTGAAGCAGTGATCAAAAACCTCCCAAAAAAAAAAAAAGAGCCCAGGACCTGACAGATTCCCTGAGGAATTCTACCAAGCTTTCAAAGAAAAAAATAACACCTATTCCCCTGAAGCTGTTTCAAAAAATTGAAGCAGAAGGAAAACTTCCAGACTCTTTTTATGAAGCCAGCATTACCCTGATCCCCAAACCAGGCAAAGACCACACCAAAAAGGAGAATTTCAGACCAATATCACTGATGAATATGAATGCTAAGATTCTCAACAAGATCCTAGCAAATGGGATCCAACAGCACATTAGAAAGATTATCCACCATGACCTGGTGGGATTCATCCCTGGGTTACAAGGATGGTTCAGCATTCGCAAATCAATCAAGGTGATAGAACAAATCAATAAGAGAAGAGAGAAGGACTACATGGTCCTCTCAATTGATGCAGAAAAAGAATTTGACAAATCTAGCATTCGTTCCTGATTAAAATGCTTCAAAGTATAGGGATAGAGGGAACATTCCTGAACTTCATAAAATCTATCTATGAAAAACCCACAGCAAATATCATCCTCAATGGGAAAAAGCTCACAGCCTTCCCATTGAGATTAGGAACACAACAAGGATGCCCACTCTCACCACTCTTGTTCAACATAGTATTAGAAGTCCTAGAAACAGCAATCAGAAAACAAAAAGAAATAAAAGGTATTCAAATTGGCAAAGAAGAAGTTAAACTCTCTCTCTTCACAGATGACATGATTCTTTATATGGAAAACCCAAAAGGCTCCACCCCCAAACTACTAGAACTCATACAGTAATTCAGCAACATGGCAGGATACAAAGTCAATGTACAGAAATCAGTTGCTTTCTTATACAATAACAGTGAAAATACAGAAAGTGAAATTAGAGAAACGATTGCATTTACTGTAACACCAAGAACCATAAGATCCCTGGAAATAAACCTAACCAAAGAGGTAAAGGATCTGTACTCGAGGAACTACAGAACACTCATGAAAGAAATCGAAGAAGACACAAAAGATGGAAGACCATTCCATGCTCTTGGATCAGAAGAATAAACATTGTTAAAATGTCTACACTGCCTATACTTTTAATGCCATCCCGATCAAAATTCAACCGCTATTTTTCAAAGAGCTGGAGCAAACAATGCTAAAATTTGTATGGAATCAGAAGAGACCCCGAATTGCTAAGGAAATTTTGAAAAAGAAAAACAAAACTGGGGTATCACGTTACCTGATTTCAAACTTTACTACAAAGCTGTGATCACCAAGACAGCATGGTACTGGCATAAAAACAGACACACAGACCAGTGGAACAGAGTAGAGAGCCCAGATATGGACTCTCAAGTCTATGGTCAAATAATCTTCGACAAAGCAGGAAAAAATATACAGTGGAAAAAAGACAGTCTCTTCAAAAAATGGTGCGGGGAAAATTGGACAGCTATATGTAGAAGAATGAAACTCAACCATTCTCTTACGCTGTACATAAAGATAAACTTGAAATGGATAAAAGACCTCAATGTGAGACAGGAATCCATCAGAATCCTAGAGGAGAACATAGGCAGTAACCTCTTCTTTTTTTTTTTTTTTTTTTAATTTTATTGATTTATTTGACAGAGAGAAATCACAAGTAGGCAGAGAGGCAGGCAGAGAGAGAGAGGGGAGGAAGCAGGCTCCCTGCTGAGCAGAGAGCCCGACATGGGACTCAATCCCATGACCTGAGCCGAAGGCAGCAGCTTAACCACTGAGCCACCCAGGCACCCAGCAGTAACCTCTTCAATATCAGCCACAGTAACTTCAAGATATGTCTCCAAAGGCAAAGGAAACAAAAGCAAAAATGAACTTTTGGGACTTCATCAAGAAAATACAATGTATCTTAAGGAATGTAAGTAAAACACGACTTAAAATGCAAATTTTAAGCATTAAACTCCTATATAGTCTCAAATCAATAATTAAGCTTTTATTTTAGACTAGAAAGACCAAATTAAATGAACAGCAAGTAGGAGGGAGAAACATTAAGATTATATCAAGAAAATAGAGGGGCACCTGGAAGGCTCAGTCAGTTGAGTGACCAACTCTTGGTTTTGGTTCAGGTCATGATCTCAGGGTCATGAAATCAAACCTTGGGTCAAGTTCAGAGCTTAGCAGGGAATCTGCTTTGGATTCATTCTCTCTCCCTCGCCCTCTGTCCCTTCCCCCACTCATTCACACACACTTTCTTTAAAATAAAAAACAGATCTTTGAAAACTTTAAAAAAGAAAATATAAAATGGAAGAAATTAAATAAAAAGTTGGTTCTTTGAGAAAATCAACAAAATTGATTAAAAGAAAAATCTTTGCTTGATAAATGTAAAAAAAGTTTAAAGGGATAGAAATTTCCAAATCCAGTAATGAAGGAGAAGCTACTACTAGCAATCTTGAAAAAATTAAATTTTAAAGGAATATTATATAAAATATTTCACCAAAAAATTAGAAAACATAGATGAATAATTTCTTAGAAAGATACCTTCTAAAACTAACTCAAGAAGAAATTTTTAAAAAATTAATAGACTTATTGTTAAGCACTGGTGATTTTAAAACTTGTTAGAAAGAAAATCCCAGGTCAGATGACTTTACTAGTGAACTCTAGCAAATATTTTAAGAAGATATGATACCAATCTTGCATAAACGTTTTTAGAAAGTACAGGAGGAAGGATAAAAATTTGCCCTAAATTTGTATTTGAAGCCTAAACCCCAGTGTATGGCATGGCATCTTGAAGTGGTACTTTTGTGAGATAGTTAGGTCATGAGAGTAAAGCCCTCATGAATGGGATTAGTGGTCTTATAAAATAGAGCCCAGAGAGCTCTTTTGGCACTTCTGCTACATGAGGACACACTGAGAGGACAGTTGTCTGTGAACGAAGAAGTTTAAATCTGTTGGTGTCCAGACAATAGGACTTGACAGCCTCCAGAATTGTTAGAAATAAATGTTTGGGGTTTATAATCCAGTCTTCTAATAGTATTCTAAGAGTCTAGAAGGACTAAGACATGTTGCATGGTGGACAGAATTGTAAAGATGGTCCCTCTTCCCAAATTCCCTATTCTATTATTTCAAACCATAACTAGGTACTACTATTGAGGTATTTTGTAAAATGTAATATAAGTCCCCAATAAGATGACCTTAAAATACTGGGAATATCCAGGTGGACTGGATCTGTTCACATGAACCCTTCCCAAAGCAGTTTTTTCCAGCTGGCTGCGGAAGAATAATTCAAAGAGACCGCTCCTGTTGACCATAAAGAAGAAAGCAAATTGCTATGTTATAAACTGCAGATGAAAAGGGCAGCGCCTAGATGTTGAGACTGACCCTCAGCCAACAGTCAGCAAGAAAACAGGGAGTTCACTATTACAATATAGGAAGGGAATGAATTCTACTAACAATGTGAGAATTTGGAAGAAGATTCAAGCCTCACATGGGGACCACAGTACCAACAGAAATCTTCATTTCAGCTTGGGAGATCTGAACAGAGGGTTCAGCTAACTGGATCCTTAACCAATGAAAATGAGATAGTACATGGTGTTATATAAGCCACTAAATTTAATGCAATTTGTTATGGTAGAAAACTAAAATACCCTAAGAGCAAAGCCAAAGATACCAATAAAAAAGAAATACACAGACCAATATCCCTCAAGAACATATATCCTTAGCCAAAGATTATTAAATCAAATGTAACACATAAAAGGATTATATTCCATGACCATGTAGGATTCATTCTGAGAGTACAAAGTCCGTCTTCCATCATCTGTCTGCTCTCAGGCACCTTACTAGTATGAGGTTTAAAGAGTAATGATAGTAATATTGGATGGATCTTGGGCTCTCCTCCTCCCACAGACACTATAAATGTACAGCTACACATAGAGCAATACCCTCTGACAGGGATTCAGAAACTAAGGGAGTGACTCCCAACCATTGGATGAATGAGAAAATACCCGCTCAGAAACGGTAGAAAAGTGACTGTTAGCAACTGAGGGGTGGGGAAAAGGGAAGAGGTTGGCAAAGGGTACAAACTTGCACAAACTTTCAGTTATGAGATGATCAGGATTCGAGATCTAATATATAACATGGTGACTATAGTTAACAGCACTGTATTTTGTCATTGACATGTGCTAGGAAAGTAGAATTTAAATTTTTCACCAAGGGGGAAAGATGTAAATATGTGAGGCAAAGTTTGTGCTCATTAACTAATGGGAGGAATCTCTTTACCACACATACATACACAGAATTACCCCATTGTGCACTTTAAATATCTTACAGTTTGACAAAAGATTCTTTTAAAGTGGATAGAACAATCTGCAGATGGAAGTTTTAATAGGCCTATACACTGAATGGTACAAAATATTGAGGGAAAATTGAGTACCTGAACAAATGGTGAAAAATCCCATGCTCATCAATAGAAAAACTCAGTATTAAGATAGCAATACTTCCCCAAATGAGCTATGGATGCAACGGAATCCTTATCAAAATTGCTAAGCCTAGGGGAGCCTGGGTGGCTCAGTGGGTTAAAGCCTCTGCCTTCAGCTCAGGTCATGATACCAGGGTCCTGGAATCGAGCCCCGCATCAGGCTCTCTGCTCCGTAGGGAGTCTGCTTCCTCCTCTCTCTCTGCCTGCCTCTCTGCCTACTTGTGATCTCTATCTGTTAAATAAATAAATAAAAATCTTAAAAAAAAAGAAAAATTGCTAAGCCTAATTTATGGAAACTGGTTAAGTTGTTTCTAAAATACAAAGGATCTGGTTCCTGCTAACCTACGAGTTCCACTTGTGAGTACCTTTTCCCAGACTCTGTACTCCTGTCATATTACACTTTAAGTCTCTGCTATGCTTTATCCTCAGACAGACTTTCCTGCATCTGCTGTTTCCTTCCCTTGTATGTTCACTCCCACTTTCACCTAACCTACCTTCTCTTAATTGTCCTTTGGATTTCAGACGAGATGGGTTTTCCTTCATGAACATTTACCAGGTCAGTCTCCTGTCTCTGCTGTGTGTTCTCTCATTTAGATCCATCTCTACTCCAGAGTACTTATTGGAATTGTAGTTAAGTAATCAACAGAATAACTTTTTATTCAATGTAATTTCTCCTACTAAAATGTACACCTCAGAAAGCCTTAAAAATAACTTCCAAGTTTCCATTCCCATGTGTTAAGAATTCAGTGGTGGTGTTGGCTATAATGAGAAGTTGATAGGGATTTCACTTCAAGTTAGATATTATTACATGGTGTTTGTCCTCAAGACACACAGTTCAGTGGTGTTTTTCCCCATGCGTGTATCAGTTTAAGTCTTAGAGTGTTACCTGGAGAATATACATATTTTTCTGTGTGATTAGAAAAAGAACATAATCTAAAAATGATCTCTATGTATAATTGATTCCTTAATATGCAGGATGATTCCCATTGATATCATATTAAAAATAATGGAGAACCCATTAATGTATCTTTAATATAATAAATTCACATGGAAACCAACAGGAATTTCAAAACATATCTAATTAAACATGATGAGTTTCTCATTAAATAGAAACTTTAAAGTACGGATTTAGAAACAAGAAACTTGGTACCTACTTTCTATATCCCATTTGTAAAGTACGTCCTATCTCTAAAAGTCCTTGCTCCTAGTTTATAGCAAGAATTGGGTGGGATAACATGTTTCAAAGCTCTTTATAAACTCAAAACCATACAGGTGTCAGTCATTGTATATCCGATATAGAAAGAGAAGAGATGAAATAATTTTATTTTATGTTCCCCATGGACACAGACTAGAAACACATTTATGTCTGTCTATACCTTTCATGAGAGTTCTGCTAGCATAAGGACTGCTTTAGAAAGCATTATTAGACCCAGAGGAAATGTACTCTAATGATCATGTGAATGCAGCAACTACAAGTAATGCTTGACTCTCCCATGCACAAGGTGTGACTACCTCCATCACAAATTTGAGAACTCTAGTTATGAAATTTAAATTAAACTTTTATATGACACACTGAAATTACATGCATGCTGTAACTGAATCAAGACATCTTTTCCTCTTCAGGCCAAGGAGAAAGGGTGCCAATAGGCCTAACTATAAACTTCAAGTTTCAATTGCCCTGTGAGATATTTAAATGGTCTGGTTAATGAGGGAGTAACGCCTATTAGTGCAGAACCTAATGTTTCTAACTATTAATATTGACTGCTGCATCAGATTAGAGAATACAGAAACTGCTAAATTAATCACTTATACCATGTCCTTTGAGGACCAGGAAAGTGTGTTCTCCAGTCTACCCCAGGAGTGTATTCTGATGATGTGAAGAGGGGCATAAATTTAAAGCGTTATGTCCTCCTCCTCATAAAATGCCTGAGCTATTCATTTTCATCTGAGCAATGATGCAAGATCAAGAAACTGGCCAGTCCCATGGCATACGGAATCACTGCAGGAGAAATCTTCATTTCATATACCTGCACCCTGCCTCTGGTTCTTTATTTAAGATGCATCCAGCCATTTTGTGTAAATGTTGATGATAAGCTAAGCTTCAGCAGTTATTTTGGGGAAAGAAGATGAAGGTTTGGAATAGCCCAGATGAATTTAATGAATATCTAACTTGTGAGCAGGAATATTGGAGCTGACAGCAGCAAAATTACAGAATCAGAGAAGCCAGAAACATTAAAGTGTAACTAGATGACATCCTTAGGACCACGATTTTAAAGGGTGGCATGGAATCTTCTGCATATCAAATTAGTCATCAGGTCAAATTGCAAGTGAATTCACCTTCTATGTAAAACTTTGGAATTCCCACAGAGAGGACTTGGAAGGCAAACGTATCCCTAGGTGAGCAGTCAGAGCACCTGATTCCTGTATAATTACATGGAATGAGAATTTGATACATGACAGTAATTACCTAGCTGAAGGTGCAATTAGCCATTTGTGACCTCATTCTGAGTGGCAACTAATTAACCCTTAATGTCAAAAATGTCAACCTTCATCAAGACACCAAAGAGAAGTACTACACGATCAGCTAATACTTGTTCCAACCTATTAATGGGTGAATCTGTCATTAGAAATGTGAATATATCATTTTTACATCAGCATTTATGTTAAGATGTGGAATATGCTTCATTTCTTTTCTTTTGTGGCTGCACTTCTCTTCTTTATCCTTGTGTGGGTAAAAATCCTTTTCTAAAATAAGCTTTCATATGCATATAAAAATCATCTCTCCACAAGAGAAAACACAATCATGAGGTATACAGAGAACTAGAATTTGTCAGCGGCACATGATTTCTCATGGTTCTAGAAACGGCACAGAATCTGAGTATAATTGAAACTAGGCTATTATATTTGTCATTCAAAAGCCCTAAAATATTGGCCTCATTGGAAACTGATGCTAGTATTTTTCCTTGTTGTAAATAGTAAAGACGTAAGACTCTTCATCTAGGATTATGTGGAGAAATGTAAAACCATCATCCTTTCTAAACCACCAAACACCGGCCCACAATTATTAGCAGCCTATTCTTTCTTCATAGCATTTACTACCAGTGAAAACATGAAATTGGAAAATCTACATAATGTATGAGTTTGCATCAAATAAGAAAATTCTTATACTTTTTTTTTTTTTTTTTTTTTTTTTTTTTTTACAATCCTAAGGCTTATAAGAGTAACGTCAAAGACAATCTTTCAACTAATTAGCGAGGACCTATACCATTTATTCTGAGATAAATCTAACTATTAAATAAGATCAGTGTGACAAACATTTGTATTAAAGATTGAAAACAAAATCAAGCACTGATATTTCATTGTTTTGGATTCCTCACTGGAAAAGTATGGTATATGCAGCTGAAACCTTGTAGGCTACTTGATTTGATTCTTCTTCCTCTTCATGGTTGTTTCAAGGGTCTAAACTTAATCCAGGCATTTGTTTTGCCCCACTCTCCCCTTCTTTAAATACAAAACCAAACTGTTTTCTCAAACACCTTACAAACTTGTGTTTTGGAGCAGCAAGTGCAAGACAAAGAAAGAGTAGATAACAAGTCTAACATTGTATTCTTAACCTCGTAAGGGTGGCAGAGAGTTCAGATTACTTTAACTAGAAGTTTGCAAAGAGTAGCTGATTAAAACTTGTCCCAAACAAATAAAACAAACAAACAAACAAGTAAACAAACAAACAAAAAAAAACTTGTCCCAAACAGTATTGACAACCTTTATTGTAAAAAATCAGTCTGGGGACGCCTGGGTGGCTCAGTTGGTTGGACGACTGACTGCCTTGGGCTCAGGTCATGATCCTGGAGTCCTGGAATCGAGTCCTGCATTGGGGTCCCAGCTCCACGGGGAATCTGCTTCTCTCTCTGACCTTCTCCTTGCTCATGCTCTCTCTCACTATCTTTCTCTCAAATAAATAAAATATTTTTAATAAATAAATAAAAATTTTAAAAAAGAATTAGTCTGAAGTCCTACCTTAGACATAAATAAACATAAAGGCAAAGACATAGCCCTTTAATTCCCTTTAATAAATTCAAAAATTAAGTATTTCTTGGTATTGGGAAAGGTATTTCATAGTGTTGCTGCTTTCCTGAAGGCAGCAGGGGAAATTACGCATGGATGGGAGTTGTTGTGTCCAATTCAAGATGAGAAACACCTTGACAGGTTCAATCATCTTTCAAACCAGAGAGAAGGTAAAGCTTCTTTTTTTTTTTTTTTAAGACTTTATTTATTTATTTGACAGACAGATCACAAGTAGGCAGAGAGGCAGGCAGAGAGAGAGAGAGAGAGGAGGAAGCAGGCTCCCTGCTGAGCAGAGAGCCCGATTCGGGACTCGATCCCAGGACCCCGAGATCATGACCTGAGCCGAAGGCAGCGGCTTAACCCACTGAGCCACCCAGGCACCCCGAAGGAAAAGCTTCTTGCAGACACAGTGAAGCAAGGAGTAAAACAAGGAACAAAGCCAACTTACTACTTACTGACAAATCAGATAGAAAAGAAAATTCTTGCTTGATAATGAGATGAAGTCATGTGATTACAGGAGATGCTTTGCTTCCAAGGGTTATTGTGTTTGTTCTGGTTTTCCATTTGTTCAGATCAGAAACTAAAACTACATAACACAGATGGTAAACTTATCAACTAAAGTGGCACACTGAATGAACCATTTCCACTACATGTTTAAGCTTTCTGTCCACACTTTGAAGGCCTACACAAAGTAGTCCTACTGCTGGACCACTCACCCTTGCTGCTCCTTATCAATGGTGGAGGGCCCCGCTGGGGTCTCTGAATGATGCCCAAACTCTGCCCCTCAGTGGGTGTGGCTCCCTTCTTATTCTAAATTACTGTTGTTTACTCAAAACTATAGATTTCCACCACACAGTGTGCTGGACAAGAGAGAAATTTACATTCCAAATATGTCTCCAAGTAGTTGATTCTGGCTCTTCTGATTGAATCACATGTAAAAAACAAACTGTGAAGAAGTCTGTCCGTAGTCACACATCCTATATGTGTGAATAGAAATCATTTTTTTTTTTTATCAACAAGGTTTTCAGTGTTAGCGTATTCTATCTGGATGCCTTTTATAATTGTTAACTGGTAAATATTTTAAGAACAAAATATTTTTAAACATCTGGCTCAACATTTCAAAACACTAGCTGTGAATTTGTTCTATAGCTAAAAATAATTAGAAAAGAAAAGACTTTGTTGCTAGTATGAAATTATAAAATAAGGCAACAGATAATTAAAAAGCTTACTAGGATTACTGGCTACTTATTCCAAGTTTCAAAATATAGAGCAATATTTTTAAAGTGATGGTTTAGCTATCTCTACTCTTTTTAAAAATAATGTTCACTCTTAAGGGACTGAATTTTCCAATTCTAGAAATATAATTTGCACTATTACAGCACATATTTTAGTAAACAAGGGGACTGGATTTCAAATACAGGTGGCTGCAGCTATCTCATTTGCAAAAAATAATAGCTCCATTTTAAAAGAATGCAAAACATCATGAATAGGAAACAAATCACCCCTGTATTGAAATGCAGAATTTGTCATGTTATTCTCCTTACCTAAAATGTCCCACAGCAATCTATTTTTTTCTCTTACTTGTCAGACAAATCAAAGCACCACAGAGACAATTATATGCAAAAACCCTATAGATATGGACATGGGTATATTATTATATTGCTATCCAAGACTTTCTCATGTGTTACCGCATACTTGCTGATATTCACAAGGGTGAGAATATTTACTATTGGAAAATGTAATCATATTTCAAATGGTCAGAGGGAAAGCTTTTAAGGAAGAAGTTGGTTTTGAAGAAAACTTTGATTCGGAAGATCATCTAGATGGGAACAGTATTATTTGCAGTAGAGGAATGCCAAAAAAAAAAAAAAATCTTAAAGGAAAAACAGTGTGAACATATATGTGCATGCACGTTTGTGTGTATATTGTCATGGAAAAAGTAGGAGTACAGAGGTAAAGTTCAGAATAGGCAAATTCTTAGGCTTAAAATAAATTAGTGGTTGCCATGAGCCAGTGGCCGGGGACGACAGGGAGTTTTTGCTAAAAGACAAGGAGTTTAGGTGCCTGGGTGGCTCAGGGGGTTAAAGCCCCTGCCTTTGGCTCAGGTCATGATCTCAGGGTCCTGGGATGGAGCCCTGCATCAGGCTTTCTGCTCAGCAGGGAGCCTGCTTCCCCCTCTCTCTCTGCCTGCCTCTCTGCCTACTTGTAATTTGTCTGTCAAATAAATAAATAAAATCTTAAAAAAAAAAAAAGACAAGGAGTTTCCTTTTGGCCTGATGAAATTGTTATGAAATTAAGTAGTGATGATGGTTGCATGACTTTGTGAATGTAATTAAAACTGATTAATTATACACTTTAAAGTATAAATTTTATTGTATGTGAAATTATTTTTAAAAACCCCACATATTCATGATTATGTGCTGATATAAATATGTAATTACCTAATTAATGGAGGAAAAGAGAAAGCTCTTTTATACAGTGTAATTCCAATTAATGTAGAAGAAATGATGGAAGCAGAGAATCACCATTTGTTAAACACCATGGTAATAACAGTTGCAGGGAATATCATCAAAATATACTAAAATTAACAGGCAAAACTATGATTAGGAACATGATATCTACAGTCTCTAAAGTATCTGTCCAACAAAGAAATCCAACAACAAAACGAGCTTTTTCTTTGGGGGGATCAGTGGGAGTAAAGGTTCATCTCCTCTTACATATGCTTTAAAGGATCCTCTTTATAGTATTTAAAACAAAAATTAACATTAAACCTTGGTCAATCATAAAGCATAGCTCAAGAGGTCAAATTTTAAAATTGATCATCTTCCACCAACTATAAAAATGTTTTTACACTGCAACTGTTCCTGTCTTACTCAATGTGATAATGCAATTCAGGTTTTCAATTTCCTAAGTCTTAGGGGTGTTTCTTTGTATTTCCAAATCACCGCAGACATGATGTTCTTTTGACTGCAGCCTTCCACTACCAGATGTATAGACAGGTATTTTGTTTATGCTGAAATAAAATCCAGTATCTCATCTGCTGAGTGATACTGAAATAAAAAGTCCTCAAGTATGAGACTGAAGGTTCTATCCCATTCTCTTCACATGGATATCTTTGCAATTTCTTTATATGTAGAAAGAAGACATTTTAAAGTACTTTGAAGTACTCTCCATTATGTCATCTGGTGTTTATAAGAGGAGAGTAAGGGGGCGCCCGGGTGGCTCAGTTGGTTAAGTCTCTGCCTCCAGCTCAGGTCCTGATCTCAGGGTCCTGGGACTGAAACTTGAGTTGGGGTTTCCTGTTCAGTGGGGAGTCTGCTTCTCCCTATGCCCCTCCCTCATCCAAGTAAATAAATAAAATCTTTAAAAAAAAAGCAAAGTAATGTGAACTATTTACTTTTTATCCCCAATGATTTTTATGGAGGAAAGAAATCTCCTTTATCAAAAGAAATTATTTTTATTGGATATTTAATTTCATTTGTGTGTTCTTTTAAATAATTTTTCATTTGCATTTTTATTCCATTTTATAAATAAGCCAATATACTAACATCTAAGTGAGATTTTAATTACAAAAATTTAAAATATAAAAGTAACAGCGACATTTGGATATGTGATTAAATCATGAAGCTATGGGAACTTTTGCAATTCAATTTGATTTGATCGAATTTAACTTCATATGTTATGCATTTCCAATATGTTTTACAGTCTATTAAATGATAGAGGTAAAAGATGGTAGGATATTGTCATGTGTTCAAGGATTTTGTGGTCAGGTACAACATGAAATAACTAACCAAAATACACAGCAAGGAGGTAGTAGGTGGACACCATTAGTGATATGTCAGTTTTTAAGCTGACCCACAAGGAACAAAGGCAATCAGGTTACTCTCTTATCACGGAAGATAGGAAACTACTAGATTTTAATTTAAAATTTTTGATTATAATTGTCAATGTATCTAGGTAGTTATCTGGATGACATACAATAGGTTAAACGTATTTAAGTAAAAAAATATTCTCTTTAGGTTACACTAAATCAGAAGTCCCTATGAAAGAAAGTCTTCATGGATTTTCCAATTGTGAAATAAAAAATATTTTTAAATCTAAAAAATATATATATATATATATATTCTCAAGAAGTACTCACATTTAATGGTGAGGACTCTATGGTTTCCAAATGTCTAATAATATTTACTGTAGAAGCATACAAGTTTTTCTTGAAGAATACTTGTCCAAATACTACTCGTACATAACACTAAGCTTATAATATGTAATGATATTGTAGCCCACGGCAGTATAGAACTCCAGGCAAAGTGAAAAATACAAAAAAAAAAAAAAAGAAAAAGCAACTCAATGAAATTTAACATTTTTAAATCTTTAAACAGAACCTTTCAAGAAAAGATTCACAGCTGGAATTTTATATAATGCTAGAATTTTATATAAATATAATGCTAGAATTAAATATAAATATATGTAAATGTTACACATTTACATATATTTATATAGTATATAAAGAAATATACATTTTATATGGAAGTTTATATGAAAGGGTAGAAGGAAACAATGGAAGCATCATATATAAGTTTCTCAGGCTTTTGAAATTCCTGTTGCAAATCACTTGGACAATCATGTCTTTTGCCCCATAATGGGAACCTGCCTTCTAGCCTGCTTATTCACTCATTTTCCACCAAAACCTACTCTCTTCTATTCTTGTGATATTTTTCATATTCTTCCGTTCATGCCCACAAACCTGCCCTCCCATTTCCTTTATCTCACTGATAGCGTTTTTTTTTTAAAGATTTTATTTATTTATTTGAACAGACAGAGATCACAAGTAGGCAGACAGGCAGGCAGAGAGGAAGAGAAGCAGGTTCCCTGCTGAGCAGAGAGCCCCGATGCGGGGCTCAATCCCAGGACCCTGGGATCATGACCTGAGCTGAAGGCAGAGACCTTAACCCACTGAGCCAGCCAGGCGCCACACTGACAGCTTTTGACCATATCTCAAATATATCCCCACTATCTCCAGGAATCATTCTGTAAGAATGTCAACCAAGAGTGGTTTATTTAGTTGTTGCTCTCTTACGGAAATAATTAAATGTAGTTTTAATTACTTAGCAAATACCTTTTACATTTATTTAATTTTTAAGGTATGTGTACTTGTGTTCAAAAATATATTTAAAATTCTTCAAGAACAGTGAATGTGCCTTATTTTGTTTTCCATATTTCATACTAAAGACACAGTAAGTAATGCGGTGTGCAAAGATTTGCAAAGTAAGTGAATAATGATAAATGAATAACTAAAAGTGGCTTAAGTGTGTAAGAAATGCATATGAAAGCTAATTCACTTGATACCACATTCAAGAAACACTAAGCTATCACCAAACCATGAAGAGAGAAAACCAGCAGAAATTAGATTGAGAACCAACAATGCCTTACATTATCTCATGTGTCCTATCAGTGCACTAGGGAATCCTATAACTTTAGATCACAACATATAGCATCACTAGGGTTTTTAGGCCCAGGACTCGTAAGTTATTCAACAGGCTAATCTTTATGATTAATTATACTGGGGAAATGGGTTGGTCTTGATGTTCAAATATTTATCTTGAACATACAGCCATCATCTATATATTAATGCTACAGATATTCTCTGTGATCAATTCAACACTTGTGCAATTGCGCGAAGTCCCCAAAATATATAGGGATCTCATCATCAAGCATCATGCAGGCAGTCATTGTGGCTACAATTTTTCATCATACAATGCTTTCTCTGTCATTAACAGTGTAGTATTGGAAAGGAGAGAATGGCAACAGTACTATGTTAAATGATCTTACTGCTGTAAGCTTAGCAGTCCATAAGAAGATGTAAAAGATCAACAATAAACAAACACATTATAAGGAAGAACTCTAGCCTACTTATCTCCTTGTGTTTAGTATACATTTAATAAATCTCAACTTGCAACTGTGAAGTTTCAAAAATAATTAAAATGGGTTAGAAGGCTAACATAATTTAAATTTAAGATTTTTCTTCTCTTTACCACACAGTAACTTAGAATAAGAAAATCTAAGCTATTACACACACACAGATATGCATACACACACACAAATTTCCAAGGAATAGAAAAGTACCAATGATTCCTTATAACTCTTAGAAAAAAAACTTTTTTTAGTGAAATTGAGACAACTGGCATCTTTGAGAAATATTTAGAAAAAAAAATTCCCTTTTGTAATCTATATATCAAAATGTTTAATGTAGGTAACATGGCATGATGATTAAGACCATAGTCCCTGAAGCAAGAGATTTCCACCCTGAATAAATCCTGGCTCTACCTCTCATAGGTGTGGGATTGGTGCATCAGTTTCTTTATCTGCAAAACGAAAACAGATTTTGTCTACTGAGGCAAAATCTTCTGTTTCACAATACCCATTTTCCCCTTCTTTCAGTAGCAAAAACCTGTGAATTTCAAATGGTCATGCAACATCCTGCAGAGTGAAACTCTTAGGCTCCCTCACAACCAGGTGTGGCCATGTGTCTGAATTCTGGTCAACAGTATATGAGAAATAACAGATGTCATTTCTACATTTCTCCTGAAGGACAAGCACCTTGCAGGGTTTTTCTGTTTCCCCCCCATCACTGGTTAGTAATTGACAATAACTATAGCCACTTCACTGAACCTAAAGGTGGAAACTATTTAATGAGGACAACAGAGGCATTATACTAGACCGGATCTTTTGAATAATAACACAGAGTAGTCCATATCCCCAACATGAAAACTGAAAAGGAGAGTGGAAAATAAACTTCTATCTTCTTTAGGTGCTTTTTTTTTTTCTCTGTCTTCTAGAAACTCAGCCTATCCTCAAACCATAACTAATACACTATTTCACACTATTGTGCTGAGAATTAAATGACCTAGTAGGTGGAAAGTGCCCAGAATGGTCCCTGGAAAACATCAAATTCTATAGAATATTTTGCTATTATTATTTCAGTTATTTTTATCGATGTTTTAACTACCAAGCAACCAGTTAATGATTGTTAGGAACTCAAAATAATTTATAAAATTAAATGGAATCCCAATATTCACAGTTACGTACTTAACCTTTACTCATATAAACCTTTATTCACTGACACAGATTCCCTTTATAGCTTGCTGTGATACAAAAGACAAAGGAAGCAAGATGGGATACTGGAAAAACAGGATTACATTTATTTTGTTCTTTCTCTTTCCTAATTATTGCAGAAAGTAAGAGAAAATGAAAATAAAGAGTGATTGGGTTACTAGTGTGGTCTTCCGAGTCAGTCTTAGTTTCAACAATTAAATTTACTACCTCAGCAAATCTTTTGAATTTGCTAGCCTTCAGAGCCTCACCAATTAAATGATAATAGTAAAAGTACCTTATGTAGCTGTCATTTTATTGTATTGCTTCCATGCATCCTTCAAGTTTCTCCCCTATCTGTGGCAGCTATGCAGTGTGGACTGAACGATCCTCTCTTAGTCCCAACAGGGCAGGGGAGGGTGAGGAGCTCTTGTCATATCGACTGGTTCATGAAATCTAACCCAATAAATGTATGGAATCCTAGGCCACCGGTGTGTGTGTGTGTGTGTGTGTGTGTGTGTGATCAGCATGAAGCCTGATATTGTATGATGGTATGCAGAGAGCCATAGCCTCTCTTACCCCATGTGGTTATAGAAGTTAGAGCTCTAGCTGCTGCTTGGAACCCTCTTGGAAAGCCAGAGCAAAGTTAAAGTTCACCCTCAAGCTGAGTCTCAAGAACCTCATGAGAACAAGGTCAAGGTTCTTATTGATCTAATCAACCTCTGGATTTTTTCAGTCTTAAAAATTCCCTTTAAGGTGTCAACTAGTTAGATCTGAGCTTTTTTGTTAGGAATCACAAGCAGCTTAACTGTCTTACATTTATTGTGTATAAATTGTTGTATGGAATAGAGTAATTTGCATATGGGAGAAACCAAATCACTACTAGTTTTATAAGGAAAAACAAAATAGTCACATTTATATATAATAAAATATTTCTGGGAATACCATTCTTTGAAAAAATACTCCGTATTTATAGAATTAAGTTGTTATAAGCTTTTAAAGACTAGTATATGTACTTTCTAAAATACATTATATGACTGCCTAGGACACAAGAAAAGTTCTCCTGGATAGTAATTTTCTGTTGTATATATCAAACACCATTTAATCCTAAATCAAACTAAGTCTAATTTTAGTTCACCCCTTTGGGTTTTATTGGCAGTTAAGTGTATCTCAGGAAACCTCCTGCCTGTTCATGGAAGGCTTGAAAATATCCAGTTATAAACTTTATTTCTAAAATCACTCAAAAAAAAAAATTCAAGCTGGTAAGCAAAGCACAGAATGAAATTAAATGCATTTCATATAATGGTGAAATCCAAGACAAAGAGCAGAAGAATCCTGGGGAAAAGAAGGTTGGTTTTAATTAAAATGGAACCTTGGGAGTTAAAATGTAGCTATTTCTGAAAAGACAAATCCAGAGGGTGAAATTTCAATGAGGTATAATCACAACCTTTGCTGAACAGCCCACCAGGAGAGCTCCTGAGTAGGCAAAGCCTCACCACTAACAGACACCGACCACAAAGAAAGTACATCTGCATCACACATATTGTCTTCCTGGTATCAGCTGAATATCCACAGTAGAAAAATGTATGTACTGTATTGGCTGTACTTTTGTTACCTTTTCTTCCTGATGAGGTGACCACCTCTCAGCCTACTATGTAAAGGTAGCACTGCTTACAGATAGTAAGTTCTACTAAGAGGACCATTTCAAGTGGGGGGACTGCAAGTATAACATACAGAAATAAAACCATTACCCTGCTTACTGAGTAAAAAAAATTAAATAATCTAAATACTATGCAATTCAATCATACTGAAAAAGAGTAAGTATGAACAAACATATTAAAGAGGGAAAAATGGTATGAGAAATGGAGACTTTTGAAAGAAAGAGAAAAAATGGAATTTCTTTCCATTTCAATTGGAAGTTTTATTTCTTAGAAGCAACCAGAGCTATGTTCAGAGCAATACTTGATGCATATAGACTTTGGATTCCAACAGGTCTAAATTCAATTTTAGGTCTGCCATTTTCTGGATCTGTGATAAAACTTTTCTTGACTTTAACTTACTCACAGTATACACAGAACTCTCTCTTTTGGGGTTGCTATGAGGATTAAGTAAATGTGACAGCAGCCTCACCCATAAAAGGTATGATGGATCTCCATCGTTGGAAGGATATTTTATGGGTTATGCTGCTCTCATTCTATAGTGAAGTGGAATACCTTCCACATCCACTTGCAAGGCATCAGAGAGTGATTGTGTGCTCAAAGAAAGAGGAACATGATGTTGGTAGATGACAAAGGTCTTTGCCAAAGGCAGCTCCTCTAGTCATTCAATATTCATGTGTAACCTTCTTTCTATAAAAGGCGATAGATAGGCCCTTCTCAGAGGAGAATAACCAATGTCCTTTCAGTATCTACAACCATTTAAAAGCTTAGAGTCTCTGGGTGATTCACAATCTCTTCCCTCATGTCTGGTCATATTTCCTCATGGTCCAAAAATTTATAAAATAAATATAAGATCTTTACTTTCTTCCATTAATGTACACATCATAAAGAGTAGAATAAGGATAAGATAAAAGTAGTAAATACTCCTATTCTGCAATAGCAAATCGGGAGAAAAAAAAAAAACAGTTGCCAGACTTTTTAGCACACATGGACTCCTACTGGATAGGTACTATGATAAAACCCTTCCCTAGCAATGGGGAGAAAATTCTTTGATTAAATTTAGATTCCACTCCATGTCCATTACTGCTTCACTCTCTTTCATTTTCTCTCAATTTATTCTATCATGGTTACCTTGTGGTTGTCGGAGTTCTGAGTGTGAAAGGAACCCCTTTATGATTACCTGTTCTTTTGCTTGCTATAAGACTGACTCCCCCGCCACCTCCAGTGAGAGATCTTCAGGGATCTTTGTCTCTTAAAGCATTTTTTCACTTTTATTTTCTGAACTTGGGGATCCAATAGCCAATGGATTTCTCAGTGATTTAAAGCGCTTAGTCTCAAGAATGTTGCATTCTCTTGAATCTCTGAAAGCCATCCAATTATTGCCTGAATATACCTTTTTTGCAATACCTTGCCAAAAGTTGCAATTTGTTGATGTACAATAATCTCCTGGGTTTTTCCTTCCATAGAACTATAGTCTTGAAGAATAGTTACACCACCTTCCAAGTCATCATGAGTACACTTTTACAAAATACTTTGCCACAGCATGATGTGGTTCATCAGATTTTCAACCTGCTATATATGTTAATCACCCACGACTACCCCCGCATGACCACTAAGCTAATGCAATACAGGTTATTATATTTATGTTTCTTTAATTGTACTTGTGCCCTTCTTCAAATTATTGATATCATTTCAGTAATTAGGGTTTGCTTGCTTCTAATCTTCAGTAGACTCCCAAATCTCAGTATCTAAATACATTAGGTGTTTATTTCTCAGTCATGGTGCTGATTGAGTGCAATAAGGCACCTCTCTTACTGTTGGGGAAAGGGATCAAAATGCACTTTGAACTCTACTGAAACAAAAAGTACTTTAAGAATTGTGTGAGAGGAGAAATACAGACCATCTGTGTTTGCTAACTGGTTTTACACAAATGAAAAGAACTCTGTCTTGTCTTCAGAACAAAAGATAGTTGTACAACTTGGAGGAATGTACCTGGCCAAATCAGGGTCCTAACCTTCCTAGAGACTGGGAAATGGCAGCTCTGTGCTCCTCTATGATCGCATTTCAGAAGAAAGGTTCTTGAGAAAGACATCTTTGGGTTGTAAAACTGGCAAGAAATGTTTTAAAAGATTTACATTTCAAAGGGCCACAGAATTTACAATTATAAGCTTTCTAAAGTAAATGTTCTAAGAAATGGGCACTCAAGTTTAGAGTCTGAAAGAAGCTTGTCTAAAGTTTAGTTAAGTTGAAGGAAACTTTAAAACTACTCTGGACAATTATCACTCAGGTCACAAGGCTAACAGCCATTCTACCACTTTTAATACTAGGCTTCCAAGGTAATGCTGGAAGGTCAATAGAAAAGGCAAACGTCATAAAGGAGCTCAGTGAAGAGTTTTTCACATCTTCATGCACATGTCACGGAACACTTCTTACATACGTATTTCATTAGAAGGAATTTAGAAACTTTTTACACCTACCTGCAAAGGAAGCTAGGGAATGGAACTGTGTGCACAAGCTGTAAATGGGATTTTTGATAGCTCACATTCTCTGCCACCATAAATAAAAAAAACAAAACAGTTAAAATACAGAAATATTTAAAAATCGTTCCTCCTTCTCATGAAGCAGCAGCCAAGCTTGGGGGTAATGAGAACTCAAACTAGCAAAGACTACTGCATGAGAGTGATTTAAACTACCATCAAAAGGACATATCGAGCATGAAAACCTTTCCAGACATTAAATTTTAGGAGGACACTGCAGAAAAGTATAGATCTTTAAGATTAAGCATCTTAATTTTCAAGAAAAGAAATCAAATTTGGGTAATCTAAACAAAAAGAGGAACCACACTTTAAATATTAGGTAGCAAATTCAATCTATAGAAATTCTTGCAGAATACACCAGTGATGTATGGTCAGACTTAACAGCCCCAATTGTTAAACACTTGGATCAAGTCATAACCAGTTTTATTGCAAAAGGACCCTGTACACATTTATCAATTCTAGTACCTTAATAGCTACCCAACAAGTCATTAACATACAGAAACATGCATCATGAGAAGCAAAAAGTATCACCCATCCCTTCTGCATATTAGCAACTTGTCACTCCTGAGCAACAGTGCTCACATCACTGAGGTCTGTGAACACTTTTCGCATTCATCCTGAGTGAAACATGGAATGACTTAAGTACAAATGCAACATATTATAAACAATTTCTTACAAAACAAGTCACAAATTAAACCAAACTATTTTACAGAATTTACTACAAAACACCATAAAAACTGCCTTCACTTAAGCTCTCTCTCCCCATATCCGGCGAGCCAACTGGATGTCTTTGGGCATGATGGTGACTCTCTTAGCGTGGATGGCACACAGATTGGTATCTTCAAATAAACCCACCAGGTACACTTCACTGGCCTCCTGAAGCCAAGAATTCCTATAGAATTTTTGCAGAAATTAAGAACATTTCACTAACTCCAAGCAAAAGTGATCCTAGGAAGAAAGCTCTGCCAGAATAAGCGGAACAAGGCCATGGTTTTCCCCCTGCTTCTGTTGACACTGATAACGGGAGGCTATCACCAGAGCTATCGCTGCTCTTGAATATGGATGTTGGCATAGCGTTGGTGCCACCTCACCCAATTCTTTGGTGCTCCTCTGTGTCACTAGTGGCGCATTCAAAATCTGAAGTCGATGTAGCTTATTGATGGGAGAGTAGGTCACGATTCATATTCTCGTTGCAAGGTTTGTCTAGAAAATGGAGTATCTGGCATTTTTAAATTTCAAAAAAAAAAAAATTTCAGAAAAGAAGATGGGTTATGCCTGGCGATATAAGGGATTTCACAAATATGACAAATGTGTTCAGCTGTTGGTTGTCAAAAATAAATAAAAGAGAGTGAATGGTAGTCTCAGCAGCAGCCCATTATCCTGGTCATATTATAGTTCAAGATGGACAGACAACCTACACTTACAGGAAATAATTTGTGGGCTTTTTAAAAAAAAATTTAATTTTTAAGGAAACAGATAAGAATTTACTTGTATGTAAAAATGCAATTATTTTATTTAAAGGAGCTAAACTTTTATTGATATAAAAAGGAAACAAAAAGATTATTTTAGTGGGATCTATACCCAAAAAAGAACCCAATCTGTCTTTAATGCGAATCCATTACAAAGGCACCATCCATTCAGGTGCCCTGAATAAAAATTCAGGTGAAAAGTATCATATATTATCACTCAAAATAAATATATTTTCTCTTAGTATTTATTTACTTCATTATTTTCATGCTAATAAAATTTTAACCATCAAATTGACAAATACCAATATTAATCTCAGATTGTTGTAAAAACCTGACACAAACATCATTTGGATAAATTTAACAAGATTTATTTATCTGTTAGATCCAGAAGAAAGCCTGATCAGGACATCAACTTTCTTTGAGACAGGAAGGTATCAGTTTTAGGACCCTAGAAGTCACAGCAGAGGGCGCACAGATCAGGTAATGACATCTGAGTCAATGAAAATCACTTTTGACTTTGTAACAGTACAAATGCTAATCTTTAAACCCTGTTTCCTATCCAAAAAGGTAGGTCAGTCCTGGTCACTATCTTCCCTGGATTATGACTGAAGATTTCAGTCATGGCAGGTGCATTAGCAGTCTCAGGATTATGCAATGGTTCATATAATTACTAGAAAAACTGGCCCTGAACAAATTTCCCTTCTGTCACTTCTAGGTTAAAACAACTTGGGCTAAGAAAGTTCACAAATTCCCTTTATTGGGCACTACGACCAACAACTTTGGTAGGGAAGTGAGCAGCTTCAATAAACCAAGCACTTAAATACCAAGATAAAGCAAGGTAAAATATATACAAACTGATTATAAGCATTTAAACATTTAAAAAAGTAATGGCAGAGTGCTTTTGTGTAGTAATTTACATTTTTAAAAATATCTTTGCATAACAAATTCCTGTAATGGAATTTAAACTATAATGCAAATTGAAATCTATGGAGATAAAATGATTTGTGCAAGGGGAAAAGAGATAGTGTGAGAATAAATATCAGAAATCGGATTTTCTATTCCTAACCTGGTGCATAATGCATTATAATGTATGTCACTCAACATAGATTTCAGCCTGACAATCCAGGGATTCTTACACAATTCTGAAGAACATCAGGATCATAAATTACAGAACAGTCATTAAAACTACATTTAATTAATTTACTTTATAGTATAACAAGTAGAAATCACATGTCCTCCATCTGTGAATTGGGGCAACCTTAGAACTGTATCATCCCAAAATAAACTTATTTGTTATTAAGTGGACGGCACATCTAGGCTCAAAAAATGTCATCTATTTAGACAGAGTGTATAGAAAAACATATGCTGGACTGATTTTTTAAAATATAAGTTTGGATAGCTTTTAGTACAGATAGGAAATCCTGACTATAATTCCTTCCTGGTTGAACCACTATTTGGAAATTGATTAAAAAATAAACTTCCACAAACCAGCCATTAAATAATTGCCAAGCCAGTTTTCAAGTGAAGACCCAATACAGTGATACTACAAGAAAATTAGTTATTCTTCCATAGTTCAAGATAATTGAGTTTATCCTTGAGGCCCTCCCAGTTGCCCATTTGTACCCTTTCCTCTGCCTCCTAAATTGTACCCAGATCAATATTATCAAATGACTTTAAACTAATAAATAGTCAAGGGGTAACCCATAAAATTCTAAAACATAACCACTCTAATATTATTTGCATTTTAGTAATTGCAGGCTATATAACAACTAAACAAAGAGCTCCTAAATTTTCTCTTTGAGACCTGGATATGTGTCTTGGAAAATATTTTTGTTTAAAAGGTTTTATCTAGCTAGCATCCTTAAAATTGAATAACCCAATAGCCTACTGTGAACTCATAAAACTGTTTCAAATTTGGAAAACCAAAGAGCAGGCAAAGTACAGAAACAG
Source organism: Mustela putorius furo (assembly GCF_011764305.1). Lineage (NCBI taxonomy): Eukaryota > Metazoa > Chordata > Mammalia > Carnivora > Mustelidae > Mustela > Mustela putorius. Next base: position 6,642,189 of record NW_025421305.1, read on the forward strand.
AACAATAAGACTCTAAACAATAAAACACCTAGGCTAAATAAATAAATAAAATACCTAAGCTACATCTTAATATGATCCGTTTAGATGGGTTTTATACCTTTCTTAAATATTTTTATGAAAAGTATACTATTTCATCCTCATATACACTCTATAAAGAGACTTAGGAAAGAAAAGAACAACAACAACAACAACAACAACAAACAACAAAAAACAGACAAATGCTAAGCACAGGTAGATGGGAGCTTCAGGAAACGATTATTATTCCCATTTTATAGCTGATGAAACCGAGACTCAGGTGCATGTTAAATAAGCTCCAACTGGGAACTTATTACATATCTCATACGGAGTATTTTACATAAATTTTCCAGGTAAACCCTCACGAGAATCTTTAAATTAGGCATACAGTCTCTATGGTATGGACAGAACAACTGGGGCCAAGAGATAAAGAACTTTAAGAATGTATAGAGTGGAGTATTGGCTCTTATTTTCATTAATCAAATCCGCTTTCCAAAATCCATTAGATACTCCCAGAAACCATCTCATGTACCCATAGTCATGCAGTTTGCAGTTAGCAAATGAGATACAGAGGATTTTTAAATCTTCTGTTCTTTTAACAACACTTTGTCAAAACAATGACAAACACCCCAGTGAAAAAGAGAAATTTAATTAGGTTTCTTGTCTGCAAGAGGCCAAACATCTGGACATTTGAAACCACATGAATGCCTAAATGTATTTTTTATATTTTACCTAAATGTGGAAAGTGAGTTTATATATATTATATATGGAATTGTAACAACATGGCAAAATATAACCAAAGAGCCATTTTTATGTTATTCCAGCTGAGAGGGATAAAAATATCATGTGCCTAAGATCTACCATATAATACTTTTAGCCAGTATGTTTAATATGTAAATAAACTAAAGGCCACATGAGTACCTTTTTATACAAACTCAGACTCGGTAAACAATATTGCAAACTCCAATCCCCACATCCTCCATCCACAATATCATTCCTATCAAACACAAAAGGGGAGACTCATTGAGGACTAAGACACAAGGACAAAGATGAATGAAACAGGGAAATAACCAGCCTTCACAACGTAATCCTGCCTAGTTCTCTCAAGGATTGTTTTCTCATTTTATTTTAATGACTACTTAATCAAGATGTATTAATTTTTCCCTGGAATGGTCCAAAAAGTCAGGATTGAAATTAGAGCAATTGAAGATTAAACTGGAGAATATTTCCAGAGTAGGAAATCACAATAAATATGATTAATGAACTGACAAATCCTGCAGAAGTTGAGGTAAAGCAAAATATGAGAACAATTTAAACAAAATACGCATTTAGGCTTTCAAATGACAAATCATCCACATGTGCTAAACTGTGTATTAGACAAACCTCGGGTTTATGAAGCCTGCTTGCTATGACTCCAAGAAGCTGTAAGTTTTCCTAAACGATGTAAAGAAACCCTCAAAACATTTTGAAGATAAAATGAATGTTAATACATATATGTGTTGGGATATAAAATCACCAAAAAAGAAAAAAAAAAGAAACCATTAGTTATAGAATACAAATTCTATTACTTGGAACAGTGCTATTACATAGCAGTTGTCAGTTTAAATAATTATTGATGAAGAAGATATTAAAATTCCCAAAACTCTTGGGTACATCTAGCCAATATCAGAAATATGACATTCCATTTCATTTAGTATTTATAAGACAACTGTACTGACTCCTTAAAAATAATTTTTACAACAATCTGTTTGCAATATATTACCACATCAAGAAAGTTGCTCCTTTTTCAGGAAATGCACAGACTAAAAGAGCTAAGGCACTGGGAAATAAACGCTCTATAGAACATCACAGTTAATCAGAGTAAACCTGCAGGAAATACACCACAAAGGTCCTAGGCTCCCACATCAGACAGGCCTGGCTGAAAATCCTACATCGGTCTCATGTCCATGAGCACCCCCTCCAGAAATATCTGAAAAAGAACCATTTTTCTTTTCCAAAATACATTTGGCAACAAAACCTAATCTGAATTGAGGTGAGGTCTTTATGTAGGCCATTTACTGTGAGTATCCATCCATATGTTTAATTACAGGGCTTCTCCAGACTATCTTAGGGTGTTCCATATTATAAAGTTCTCATACTCTCAAACCTTAGCAGTTTTCTGAGAGCTGGACAGTTTTGATTTCCTAAACCTATTGATCCACAAGGGTTTGTAGGAAGGGCAGGGCCTTTCTCTGTGTACTTGCGTTTATGAACACTCTGACCTTGGATAAGCAGTTCTACTTGCCTCCAGAATAATGATACCTTACAGGATGTGGAAAGAGTATACAAGGTCATGTTGAAAAGTGCCAGAGACTCAGTGCGCTCATTACAGGGTGGCTATTACCACTAACAGGATGCTAGAAAGTATGGAGGCCAAGAGTACTACTTTTCCTCCAAGGACAGAAACTCTTTCCTTTATTTACACAAACTGTATTTCTTGAACTCCCAAGTTATACTTTGAGGGATGATATGGACCTTGTTGTCAAGAAGGTTATAATCTGTGCCTTGAGAGTACATGGAAAATGCATTTTATACCAAATGATTTAAGAGCTCAGAGACAAATTCCTGGAGGTTCTTCCTAAATAGTTTTTTTAAAAAGAGCGGGAAAGAAGGAATAAACTAGATGAAGAAAAGCCTCCTTGTTTCTTAAGCACTGACCAAATAACAGCTGTCTTATGCAGAGAGAAGGGAGGGTAGAAGCAGCATGATCAACATTCCTGCTTTTCTAGGGACTTCTCTAAGAAAGACATATTCTCAGGCAAATTCAGATGGTCAGTCATCTTAGGTAGAAACACAATATGGTGCTTGACAGTGACAGATGAAGCTGGAGAAGTAGCAAGAGGTAGACAAGTGTTTAGATTGTGAGCTTGTTTTAATAAAGGTATATGGACAGAGAAAGGACATGTCCCCTTAGGACCTAAAAACAAGAGAGCTTAAGTACAATAATTAGAGAGACCACTGTTACCCTCTCAGAGCATCCCAGCTGGTAATCAGAAAACAAACTGCATATACCTGTGATGGGGTCTAGAGAACAGAAGGGAAGCAGTCCAATGGTGACTGAGTCAGAAGGAAGGGATGAGAGAAAATTATTGCCTTAAGCAAAAGAAAACATTTGAAAGTAAGTAAGAAAACATGTTGCTAGTCAGAGTTTGGCCATACCCTGAATTTTGCATCTAAAAAGAGGGTTTTGAGATAATATCTTAGTATCCTTTCTTAAGTTGACTTGGTCTATGAATTTCAGTCCAGAAGTTATTGTGTGTCGAATATTTGTACCATATATTATCTTCAGTCAAGCTACGTAAAAATTTGATTGCTGACATGATAAGAAAATAAGAAGCATACTTGCTTAGACATATCAAGTAGCGGTCAAGAACAGGAAATAAGGGTTCCATACTAAGTCTGAGGAGTCTATGGCACTCCTCAGAAATAAAACCCAAATTTTCACCTAATGGAAGAGCTTCAGTATCTAAGCACAAGGTTGCAGACGAATCTGGCAGATTTCTGGAAATGTACTTGCCAGATTTAATCTGTCCTATTGTTGGAAGTATCTCTGAGATAACATGTATTCAGTATTATTAGAATTTATGATGGAAATGGTTACTGTCTTGGTCTAGACTCAACAGAGGAGGAGTTGCTGATGAGGAAGTGATGAAATGCTGGAGGCCCTAGACCTAGAACTGCTTTTCTCTATCTCTTCCTCCTAGGAGAAACTCCTACTTCTCTATAAATTCACTTAGATCATTTCTTCTCCCACAGTCCTAAGAAATGTTTCTTACGCTACTGACCATGTGTAATCGAGTCCAAAAAAACCCAGAAAAACAAAGCCAAGAAGAGCAGCAGCTTAGTGTGGCATGTTGGGTGATGAGAATACTCGAAGACAGAGCTAATGAGAAGCACTGGGCCCACACTACTAAGGACCCCATCTTGGCCAAGCTCAAGTATATGGATTTTCTTATTTGCAAAGGGAAATCAACAAAGGGTTCAAAGCAGAACTATAATGATCACCCGTTAGGGCAGTAGTAGTGGAAAACGGAGGGAATAGACCCATTTGGAAGAAATAAGGACAACAGAATCAACAGGGACAAGGAGCTGCCTGTATGTGAAGGGGAAAGCAAAAGCTTATTCTAAATTCTAAGGCTGGGAAACTAAGGAAATAGCTATGCTCTTCAAACAATGTAAAAATGATGAGCTTGATTAACTTAAAAATATATTGGTAGTTTTTCTTTTGTTTTTTTTTTCCTTGTTGGATTTTAAATTGCTAGTAACTATGGGACTCCATTCACTGAATTTTTGTTTTAACAATAATAAAGTATAATCATTCAAGTGATACTGAATCAGAAATCCCTGGGGACGTTATGAAAAAAATATGGATTCCTGTTCCCTGATGTCATAGATTCTAATTTAGAAATTAGGCAAGGGCTGTGGAAACCTGGGTTGTAGAAATCTTCAGGCGATTCCCTATGCCTCAAGGTATGGGAAATACAATTAGAGTAACTCTTCCTTGGGCTAGTTAAGCATCTCAAAACTCTTGGGAAGTTTTAAGGAATAAGGATGCTGAATGATGTGAAATAAAAAGTTACACCAAAGTGGGAAAACTTCCCTACTAAAACAGAATTTTGAAAGAAAAATAGATTGTCTTGACATACATGGAGGTTTAATTTAATCAGCTTTTCATTACTTTTTCTTTTAATTTTTAATCCAGAGGTAAAACCTATTTTCCTTAATTGTCTTTGTAGTCTGAAATGCTTGTTCTATAAATATATACATAGGCTTTTTATTCAAAATTGAGTGAAATAGCTAGAGGCAATTTTTCTTCTTTTTCTGCTGCATAAAGGTACTGGTTCATTAAATTATCATTTTTGTAAATGCTATTATTTAATATTTATTGAGTACAAACAACATCTTAGGTACTGACAAACTACAGTCATTTCATAGCAGGTATAACATAGTTCTTTCATTTCTTATTGATGCTTCAATTTAAATGCCCTCATCCCTTCTCTGATAAGCCACAAAATTCCGTTTGTGTTTACTCTAAATTTTTCATTCTTTGTTTCCTATTTATATCAGCCATGAAAACCTTTATACTTAAAAGTAAGATGATGCAAAAAATGGAATAAAACCGCCTTTTAATTTCTTGAATTATGGGATAAAATATTAGGAAAACCAGGGCAATTAGAAAAGGTATTAAGAACAAATTATATTCATTAAATCCCTTGGCATTATTCCAAATGGAAATTCTTTTGAGAAGAGAAATCAATGTGATTATAACTCAAGAATGAAGAACAGTCGAATGAATCCAGGGGAAATATTAAGTTATAGAATGCTGAGACATGCATAAAGGGGTTGGTTTAAGAAGAATTACTTTGTATATCCACTGATCACCTCCACTTAGATATCCAAATTTACCGATGTCCTTTGCTCTGGAAATTAACCAAGGTGCTACTAGGCACTGTCCTGTTCAGCTAACACATATGAGGCTATGGAGCAAAGAACCTGAAAAGGCTCTCAGCTTTCAGCAAAAAAACCTGACAGGAATGTGACAAGAGCAGTTAAATGCATGAAAGTAGAAACTGACCCATACTCACCTCAGAGCTATTTCAAGCTTTCCAAGTATACATCCAAAATTACATCTATTGATCTTTATTTTCAGGGATAGAAGACACTAGTGTTCTGGAACTCCTTAAAATGTGTAGAGTTACAGTAAACAACATATTCTAGACAGAATTTCTTTTTGAATAGAGTTCCTAAAGTGGACCAGAAGGCTTTTTTTTTTTTTTCCCTCTGACAATATGGACAGGCAGATAGGTGCCATATTACATGGTTGCCAGTGGTCATTAGCTTTCCAGTCAGGATACCAAGTGGACAGAATCCAGTCCGAAGACCAGGTCACAGTCAAGTCCAAATTTAGCATGCCCTTTGACTTGCCTATTAATCTTAGATCTAGAAGTTAACCTATAGCACAGCAGTCTAGCTGAGCATATAAGGCAGGGCCCCTGCCCCTTTCTAGACATGTTGAAGTCTTAGAGCTTATTATTTTTTTGCTAAAGGAAGGTCAAGAGTATCCCAAATTGAATCAGGAGAACAGAATGCTATAAGTTTACTAGTTAGACCACAGGACCAGATTTGATACTCTATGGAGAAGAAAGGGCAAAAGGTGAAGTTGACGGGACTACTTTTTATGGCAGGGTGACAAAGAACATCAGGGAATAAGTGAGAGGGGCATTCTCTTAATGTCTGCAGAGTTCACCAGCACTGATCTGTGGGCTCTCAGAGAACCAGCCTTCTCACAGAAGCTGCATCAGTGGCAGACATCAGGGACTCCTTCCAAAAGGTTGATGGCAACAGCTCATGAGCAGGTCATAATGGACAACATGAAGCAAGATTGTGTGTGATCACTTGTGTATCACCCCTGAGTATTTCTATACACTGCCAGATAGATTTGGTGGGAAAAGAGTGGCCTTTAATAAGAGATGGGATAAGAAATTTGCAACATTTTTCATGACAACCTAGGGCAGATGAGGTTCAGGACCATTCAAATTGTGGGATTGTGTAGATGTCATGACGTCATCTGACAATGTAGTAGGAGTAGTAACCATAAGAATAATAATAAAAACTATAATTTCCCATAATTTTCACATAAACTTTTTTTTAATTTTTATTTTGGAGTAATGTTGGTTAGGTATACTTGTCATGCAACTTTCCATAATATTAACATCTTACATAACTTATATTTGTCAGAATTAAGAAAATAACATTGGCACATTACTATTAACAGATTTGTTCAGACATCAGTTTTCAGTTTTTCCACCAATGCCCTTTTACCGTTAAAGGACCAAATCTACAGCAACATGTGGCATTTAGCACATTTTCTTCAAAACTACAGTCATTAATTCAAAAATACATAGTGTGTATTTAAATGGTGTGCAAGATAATTGTTGCCTTCAAGGATATTACAGTCTAAAAGCAAAAACCAACTGGCAATCATAGCATCTCATGACAAATGCTATGATAGGAGGAGGCACAGTGGACTCTGGAAGCACAGAAAGAAGGCTAAGATAATTGGGGAAGGTAACATTTTCTCTGAGATCCCCAGTGAGAGCTAAAAGTTAGAAGGCGGTTGGCTGAAGGAGTCATTTCAGGCAGAGGAAACATATTCTAGGTGAATAAATGTTTTTATAATTCACTATATGCATACACAAAGAGCTCTCAAACCCTACTTCTGTTCATTTTTTATAAAATATTATATGTTTCATCCTCTTATAATTCTGAAAACACTTAAAAAATTGGTTATAAACCATAAGAGACTCTTAATCTCACAAAGCAAACTGAGGATTGCCAGGCGGAAAGAGGTATGGAGAGGTGGTGGGGTTATGGACATTGGGGAGGGTATGTGCTATGGTGAGTGCTGTGAAATGTGTAAACCTGGCAACTCACAGACCTGTACCTGTTATACCATATTAATACATTATATGTTAACTAAAAAAATATATATATATAAAAAATTCGTCATTAAAAATGTGGCATAGGTGGTAAATTCACAAGCACTGACATTCTGTAGTCTAATTTATCTTAATCATTCTTAGTATGATGCGTAATGAATGGCATGGACACTCAACTCTCTATTTTAATATATGTTTGTGTTTCATTTTAATGCTAATGATTTATCACAACTGTTTTAAATTGTAAACCCCTAGGAAACAATAAGATATTATCTCCAAGTGACTGATTTAATTCCATATACCAAGAATCTTGCAATAAATACTACTTAAGTGACTATTTTTCCTTTGGTAGAGCAGGGAAACAGGAAATCTCAATGAGTGTATGTGTGTGTTAAGTTTTGGAAAGAGATTAAGTTCTTTTTCTCTTTTGAGAAAGTGCTGTAATGATAACGATAGAATGGAAGAAGACTGAATCTGAACTACTGAAACTATAATTGAATACTAACTAAAACCATGGCATTTTTAGTTTAAGAAGGTACCCAGCTAGGGGTGCCTGGGTGGCTCAGTGGGTTAAGCCACTGCCTTCGGCTCAGGTCATGATCTCAGGGTCCTGGGATCGAGTCCCACATCGGGCTCTCTGCTCAGCAGGGAGCCTGCTTCCTTCTTTCTCTCTCTCTCTCTGCCTGCCTCTCAGTGTACTTGTAATTTCTCTCTGTCAAATAAATAAATAAAATCTTTAAAAAAAAAAAAAAGAAGGTACCCAGCTAACAATACCTGAATTTCCTCAACTCCTTATTAAAATGCGAATGAAGACAACCATGCAATGCTTATGAAGCTATAAACCAAATCATTCTTGAAGTATTCTCCTAGTTGAAAGAACACACATACACAAAGACCCACACATGTATTTCATGCCGCCAAAGGTAGCCTCAAATTAACTAAAATCCTTTACATGTATTTCTTGATGACTACAAAGTAAAGGCAGACCTCAATATTTCTCATTTCTCCTTCCTTCTCTCTTCACATACCACAACTGTTCTATCTTACAGAAATTCATCTCCTTAACCAAAAGAATTTTACTTAACTGTCAACAACTGTAAAGCACCTCAGATTTTAGCCTACTGTTAAGGTAAATGTTAGCCTCCACAATTTCATGGATGCTGACAGAAGACGGCACACTCCTGAGTGAGAGATTAAGAACACTTTATCACTCACAGCTAAAGTAATAGCCCAAGTGTCCACATAATTGTTCAAGTTTCCTGAGACCCAGTTCCAAAGAAGTGATGCAAAGAATGTCAGATAAACCAGTGGACTGCACCATAGGAGAAGAACAGTGAACTCAGGGAACTAGCCTAGTTTATAACATATACCTGTCCTTTGCTCCAGGGAGAGACTTTACCTTTATTTTACTAGATATTAAACACAACTTCCTTTTGCTCCAGAGGGAGACACTACATCTACCAAGGTGATACACTATCTAAATATTATTTCAAACATAATATAGAGCAAAAAACAGTGAGTGCCTCACTCACAAGATGTAAAAATTTGAGATCCATGGAGAATTGTCCTTCTACAATAATCTTTGCCAAAGGTAGATCTTACTCTTCTCAGCTTTTCCTTCCATTTAATTCTCAAGCACAAAAGCTTAGTGCTCTATATGGCAAGGCCAGACTCTATGAACAGTCAAGGAAGAGAAGAAATGGAATGGGTCAAAGATATTTACATGCATGTGTAGGTATATTAGGATAAGATAGGGATAGTCTTAAGAATACCTATAAACTAATATTTTGTATATATCGTAAATAAAGAAGACATATCACAATTAAAAAGTGGGAATGAGTCTATACAACATCATCTAAGAATTTTTATTAACTATAATCTTGAAGACAGTATGTTTAGAAAACTTTATTTTATTTTATTTTATAAAAGGACATACATTATCAGATAAATCACAAAAATAAGGGAGTGGATATAAAATCTTTTATGTAGCCATATCTTCATCCTTAACTCTGAGACCAAAAATGTATCAGAAGTTTCACTAAACAACAAATCCAGGCTACATCTCCCCAGTGCTATGATCCAAGAGAGGCAGGACTAAATCCTGCTTAAAAATAAAAAGCATAATAGAAGGATTCTGGGCTTGTCTTGTACTTTGAACCCAGCTAGATAACTATCAAATCATTCTGAATACCCAAGAAATTGACATAAGGGCTAATTTTAAAAAGCTACATAACAAGAAGAGATGCTACATTCAGGAAGAGAGGAGGTGCCGAGGCATGGTTTGGAGGAGAAACAACTCACTGCTTCTATAGAGGGGAGAAAGCCCTGGTTACAGAAAGGAGGGAGAGAGAGAGAAAGAGATTGGAGAAAGGGGAGAGAGAAAACAGAGAGATCTGAGGATGCCCTAAGGCACACAGGGAGAGACTGTTCTCTTCTTAGATGCCCTAAGGCACACTGGGAGAGACTGTTCTCTTCTTAGAGCACATCTGTGAGAGTTAGCATTGCCTCTCCAGGTACAAAAGAATGGGCGGGTGCCATTTCCCTCAGCCCACAGCATAGGTGCCTTGACATGTGTTGAGGGAGGCTCACCTGAGGCTAGCTCTAGCCAGCTTTGTTCCAAATGCCATGCTCCTGCACTTTGTACAAGTACCCTTCTGGGTCAAACCTGCATCAGTCCCAGCACAGTGAGACCTTCCCCCAGAAGACCAGTGCAGGTCCTAGCCACACCAGCTCCCTGAAGTTTGGAGTTTTATAAGTCAGCCAGCCTGACTAGGATAGAGCCCAAGGTCTGCTGTGCTGCTCCAGGAAGGCAACCAATCTGGAGGCAGACAGTGTGAAAACAGTGATCTGAAACATGCTTAAGATGCATGAAGGGAAATTATTTATATATCTAGGAGGGTTTCCCTGAAAGCAGCAAGTACAAACTCCCTACCCTGGGACTAAAGAGCTGGCTGGCATCATTTCCTCCCCCCACCCCTCAGCATAAACTAACTTCAATAAACAGTACAGAGCCAACACTGGTTGCCTAATCTGCTGACACCAAGTCCTGTCCCCCTGTGGTCTCCTGGGACTCCTTTCTCAGACCAAGTGTGCCTAAGTACCAGCCCAGCAAGCCCCTTGCCCAGAAGACCAAGACAAACTCCTGCACACACCACATTTTCTGATCATAGTGTTTTGCAAAGCTTCAGTTCTAATGGAAGTAGCAACAGGTTTCGTTTAATAAGCCAACCAGAGCATACCTTGTTAAAACTCATTATACTCCACCCAAGATCCAAACACTACCCACTGCAGAAAAGAACCTCTGCAGACAACTGATCTGAGGAATAGGGCAGCTGAAACACAGCAGCAGAGTACCTGCAGCACATACCAGTGACACTTCCTAAAGTGGCAGGTCCTGAACACTATAAGTCTTCTTCTTCAGAAAGCCTTTACTTTCAAGAGCAGGAAACAAAATATAATAGGATTTTCTAACACAGAGAAGAAGACAGAGACCTAAAGAAAATGCCAAGACAGAGGAACTCATCCCTCCCCCCCAAAAAGAACAAGAAAACGTCACAGCCAGGGATCTAATCAAAGCAGATATAAGTAATATGCTTAAAGCAGAATTTAAAGCAACAATCATAAGGACTCTTGCTGGGTTTGACAAGAGCTTGGAAGACATCAAGGAGACCCTTACTGCAGAGAAAAAAAGAACTAAAGAACATTCAGGCCAATATGAAAAATACAGTAACTGAGATTTGAAATCAACTGAATGTTATCACCATAAAGATTGAAGAAGCAGAGGAATGACTTAGTGAGACAGAGGACAGAATAATGGAAAATAACAAAGCTAAATAAAAGAGAGAAAGAAGAATGATGGACTACAAGAGTAGACTTAGGGAACTCAGAGTCTTCATCAAATGTAATAACATTCCTGTCCTAAGAGTCCTGGAGGAAGAGAGAGGAAAGAGAGCTAAAGTTTTATTTCTGGAAATAATAGCTGAAAACTTCCCTAATCCAAGAAAGGAAATGGGCATCCGAATCCAGAAAGCACAGAAAACTCCCATCAAAATCAAGAAAAGCAGGTCAACACCAAGACAGAGTATAGCTAAATTTACAAAATATAGTGATAAAGAAAAAGTCCTAAAAGCAGCAAGACAAAAGAAGCTCCTGACTTACAGGGGAAGACAAATAAGTTGTGCAGCAGATCTCTCCACAGAAACGTGGCAAGCTGTAAGAGAATTGGCATGATACATTCAACGTGCTGAAGGGGAAAAATCCTCACCCAAGAATATTCTATCCAGAAAGGCTATCACTCAGAATAGCAGGACAAGTAAAGAGTTTTTAAGACCAAACCAAACAAAACAACAACAACAAACCCTAAAGAAATACATGACCACCAGAACAGCTCTGCAAGAAGTATTAAATGGGACTCTTTTTAGTGAAACCAAAAATGAGAAAGACTAGAAACAAACAGACAAAATCTCCTGAAACAAGTACTAAAATGGCACTAAATACATCTCTACTCTGAATATAAATGAGCTAAATTCTCCCAATGAATGGCACAGTTTGTCAGAATGGATTTAAAAAAAAACAAAAAAAAAACAAAAAAACAGGACCCAGGGTGCCTAGATGACTCAGTGGGTTAAGCCTTTGCCTTTGGCTCAGGTCATGATCTCAGGAACCTGGGATCGAGCCCCACATCAGGCTCTCTGTTCAATGAGGAGCCTGCTTCCCCCTCTCTCCCTGCCTGCCTCTCTGCCTACTTGTGATCTGTCAAATAAATAAATAAAATCTTAAAAAAAAAAAAAGGCCCATCTATATATGCTGCCTACACGAGACTCATTTTAGGCCTAAAATATCTGCACATTGAAAGTATGGGGATAGAGAACCATTTATCATCCAAATGGACATCAAAAGAAAGCCCAAATAGCAATATTTATAATAAGACAAACTAGATTTTAAAACAAAGACTAATAAGAGATGAAGAAGTGTACAGAATAATAAAGGGGAATATTCAGCAAGAAAATTTAATAATTGTAAATATCTATGTTCCCAACTTGGGACTACCCAAATATATAAAATATACAATGATAATAATACAATAATAATAGGGGACGCTGATACCCCACTTACATCAATGAACAGATCACCTAAGCAGAAAATCAACAAGGAAACAATAGTTTTTGAATGACACAGTGGACCAGATGGAGTTAACAGATATATTCAGAACATCTCATTCTAAAGCAGTAGAATAAATTTTCTTTTTGTTAGTGAGACATTCTTCAGAAGAGATTACATACTTGATCAAAAATAAGGCCTCATTAAGTAAAAAAAAGATTGAGATCATACCATACATTTTTTCTGACCACAGCTATGAAATTTGAAGTCAACCACAAGAAAAAATTTGGAAAGACCACAAACACATGGAGGTTAAAGAACATGCTACTAAAGGATGAATGTGTTAGCCAGGAAATCAAAGAAGAAATATTAAAAAATACATGGAAACAAATAAAAATGAAAACATGACAGTCCAAAACCTTTGCAATGCAGCAAAAGCAATCACAAGATGAGAGAATATAGCAATACAGGTCTACTTCAAGAAGAAAAATCTCAAATAAACACCCAATTATGCCTAAAAGTGCTACATAAGAAAAATAAATGAAGCATAAAGCCAGCAGAAGGGACGTAATAAAGATAAAAACAGAAATAAGAAACTTTAAAAAAAGGTAAAATCAAACAAAAGAAAATCAACAACAACAACAAAATCAAAGGCAGATCAATGAAACCAGGAAATGGTTCTTTGACAAAAGTAGTAAAATTGATAAACCCCTAGCCAAACTAATTAAAAGAAAAGAGAAAGGATCCAAATAAATAAAAGAAAAACAAATGAGAGATGATAAATAACCAACACCACAGAAATACAAATAATTATAAGAGAATATTATGAAAAATGATATGCCAGTAAGTTGGATGATCTGGAAGAAATGGATAAATTCCTAGAAATCTACCAAAACTGAACCAGGAATACATAGAAAACTTGGCAGACTAATAGCCAGCCAAGAAATTGAATCAGTAATCAAAATTCTCCCAGAACACTAAAATCCAGGGCCATATGGAATTCCAGGGGAATTCTACCAAATATTTAAAAGAAGAGTTAATACCTACTCTTCTCAAACTATTTCAAAAAAAGTAGAAATGGAAGGAAAACTTCCAAACTCATTCTATGAGGCCAGCATTACCCTGATTCCAAAACCAAAGACTCCATTGAAAAAGAGAACTATAGGCCAATATCCCTGATGAGCATGTATGCAAAAATTCTCAACAAGATATCTAGTAGTATATTACCTGAATCACTCACCATGATCAAGTGGGATTTATCTCTGGTCTGCAGGGGTGGTTCAATATTCACAAATCAATCAACGTGATACACCACAGTAATTTTTTTAAAAAGGGCAAGAACCATATGATCCTCTCAATAAATGCAGAAAAATCATTTGACAAAGGACAACATACATTCATAATAAAACCCTCAACAAAGTAGGGACAGAGGGAACATACCTCAACATTAAAAGGCTATACATGAAAGACCCACAGCTAATATCATCCTCAATGGGAAAAAACTGATAACTTTTCCTCTACAGTCAGTATAAAGACAGGGATGTCCACTCTCATGATTAGTATTTAACATAGTACTGGAAGTCCTAACCAGAGCAATCGAACAATAATAAGAAATCAAAGGCATCCAGGTCATCAAGGAAGAAACCAAACTTCAACTATTCACAGACAACACAATAATCTATGTAGAAAACCTAACAGACTCCACCAAAAAATTGCTAGAACTGATAAACAAGTTCAGAGAAGTCACAAGATACAAAATCAATGTAGAAAATTTGTTGCACTCAAATACTCCAATAATGAAGAAGCAGAAAGAGAAATCATTGAATCAATCCCATTTACAATTGCCCCCAAAACCATAAGATACTTAGGAAAAAACTAACCAAAGAGGTAAAAATCTGTACTCTGAAAACTATAAAACACTACTGAAAGAAATTGAAAATGACACAAATGAATGGAAAGACATTCAATGCTCAAGGACTAGAAGAACAATTACTATTAAATGTCTATTCTACCCAAAGCAATCTACACACTTAAAACAATCCCTATCAAAATACCACCAGTATTTCTCAGAGCTAGAACAAAAATCCTAATATGAGTATGGAATCACAAAAGACCCCAGATAGTCAAAGCAATCCTGAAAAAGAAAAGCAAAGCTTCAGGCATCACAATTCTGGACTTGAAGCTCTATTACAAAACTGTAGTGATCAATACAGTATGGTACAGTCACAAAAACAGACACAGAAACCAATGGAACAGTATAGAAAACCTAAAAATGAACCCATAACTATATGGTCAATTAGCCTTTGGTAAAGCAGGAAAGAACATTTAATGGGAAAAAAAGACAGCCTCTTCAACAATGGGAAAATCGTACACAGCAACGTATGAAAGGATGAAATTGAACCACTTTGTTACACCGCACACAGAAATACATTCAGAATGGATGAAAGACTTAAATGTGAGACAGAAAACAATCAAAATCCTAGAGGAAAACATAGGTAGCAACCTCTTCAACATCAACCACAGCAACTTCTTACTAAACATGTCTCATGAGGCAAGGAAAATAAAAGCAAAAATAAACTATTAGGACCTCATCAAGATAAAAAGCTTCTGCACAGCAAGGAAACAATCAACAAAACCAAAAGACAATCTTCAGAATGGGAGAAGATGTTTGCAAATGGCATATCTGATAAAGGACTAGTATCCAAAATCTATAAAGAATTTATCAAACTCAACATCAAACAACAAATAAAACTGTTAAGAAATGGAGAGAAGAAATGAATAGACATTTTTTTCTAAAGAAGACATACAGGCAGCTACTGTTAGAAAGATGAAAAGATGCTCAAACTCATGCATCAACAGGGAAATACAAGTTTAAACTACAGTGAGACATCACTTCATACCAGTCACAATGGCCAAAATTAACAAAACAAGAAACAACAGGTGTTGGCAAGGATTCGAAGAAAGGGGAACCCTCCTGCGCTGTTGGTGGGAAAGCAAACTGGTGCAGTCACTCCGGAAAATAGTATGCAAGTTTCTCATTTCATTACTCCAGTAATTGCTCTACTAGGTATTTTTTTTTTTAAGATTTTATTTATTTATTTGATAGAGATCACACGTAGGCAGAGAGTCAGGCAGAGAGAGAGGAAGGAAAGCAGGTTCCCTGATAAGCAGAGAGCCCGATGTGGGGCTCAATCCCAGGACTGTGGGATCGTGACCTGAGCAGAAGTCAGAGGCTTTAACCCACTGAGCGACCGAGGCACTGGCACTACTAGGCATTAACCAAAGGATACAAAAATACTAAATCAAAGGGATATATGTACCCCAATGTTTACAGCAACATTATCAATAGCCAAATTATGGAAACATCCCAAATATCCATTGACTGATGAATGGATAAAGAAGCTGTGGTATACATATATATGATGGAATATGACTCAGCCATAAAAAAGAATGAAATCTTGCCATTTGCAATGACATGGATAGAGGTAGATGCTAAGTAAAATAAGTCAGAGAAAGACACATACCATATGACTTCACTCATTTGTGGAATTTAAGAAATATTACATGAACATAAGAAAAAAATTTAAAAAGACCAAAACGTAAGAAAAAGACTCAAAAAGAACAAACTGAGGGTTGCTGGAGGAGAGGTGGGCAGGGGTACGAGTTAAATGGATGATGGGTATCAAGGAGGGCACTTGTTAAGATGAATACTGGATGTTATATATATAACATATATAACACTTGTTAAGATGAATACTTAACACTTGTTAAGTATTCAGTGAATGAATCACTATATCCTACACCAGAAATTAATATTACACTGTGTATTTACCAACTGGAATTTAAATAAAAACTTGAGAAAAGGGGGAAAATGATAAAAAATGATAAAAAAATGAATCCAGTTCTCTTACTTCAATCCAGAATTTGCCATTAACCCATGTTGTCTTCATGTCTTCGCATATAAAAATGCAATAACAGCACATGCTTCACGGGAATCTTGGGAAGATAAAATGGACTGATAAACACAGTGTATTTAAAACACACCCTCAGAGGCACCTGGGTGGCTCAGTCACTTAAGTGTCTGCCTTCAGCTCAGGTCATGATCTAGGAGTCCTGGGATTGAGCCCTACATCAGGCTCCTTGTTGAACAGGGAGTCTGCTTCTCCCTCTTCTTCTGCCCCTCCTCCTGCTCCCTCTCTCTCTCAAATAAACAGAAAAAATCTTTAAAAAATATAAATAAATAAAAATAAAAACACATCTGCAGAATTCATTCTCAAGCCATATGAGCTGATACTCTTCTGAGTCACATCTTCTCCATTATCCCTACATCAACCCAACCATTCTACCCCTGTTCTTCCAGGACATCTTTATTATTTACTATTCTATTTATTATCATCTATACTGTGAAATGACAAATTCTCAGTAGATTTGTGGCTTGTGATGCAATGATCCTGGGAGCTTTGTATTTGGAGATAGGTATATTTTAAAGAGAGTAAAATAGTATCTGTGATATATGATGGATTTTAAGCAATATAGCCATACTGAACTAAAAAGAAATACATTTTTTTAAATTTAAAAACTCAAGTCCTTTTTCTCAGTAATCTAAGTTACATTTCTTAATTTATATTTTAAGCTTTTTTTCCTATTTTTTTAAAAGATTTTAGTTATTTATTTCCCAGAGAAGGAGAATGAGAGAGAGCACAAGCAGGGGGAGCAGCAGGCAAAGGGAGAAGCAGGCTCCCTGCTGAGCAAGGAGACTGATGCAGGATGCGATCTAAGCACCCTGGGATCTTTCCTGAGCCAAAGCAGATGCTTAACTAACTGAGCCACTCAGGGATCCCTATTTTAAGCTTTTTAAGGAAGAAAGTTTTAGTTATATAGAAAAGTAGAGTGAATGATATCACGAACCCTCACCTCGCTTGAATGACTGATCAATAGGGCCAAACTCCTTTCCCAAATATTACCCCAGCTACAAACAATCTCAGATACCTCACCTGTATCCCAGCCTACTTCCTATACTCTGAATTATTTTGAAAGAAATCCCAAATTTCCTAATTTTTCTTTACATGTATTTGAGCATGAGTACCATGTCCAACCTGATTAATTTCTTTATGAACTGATGCATGCTATTCTGTTTTTAGAAAACTTCAGGGTATTCAAAATTATACTTCAAAAATCACTTATTTGTATTATTTTCTTCATTCCATATTTCTCTTTATATCTTCCATTCTAATGTCACCGTACTTTTTCAGCCAGCTTTACTGAGGTATATCCTTAGTCAAAAATGACTCTTATTTAATATATTTTAATTTGATGAGTTTGGACATATGCACATACTCGTGACTCTGCATGGGAATCAAGGTAATAATCCTATCCATCACATCCAACAAGTTTCCTTGTGCCTCCCTCCCCAGGCCTTTTTTAGGGTAAGAACACATGAGATTTTATCCTCTTGAGTTTTTTAAGTTTACAATATAGTATTAACTAGACACTATGTTGTATAACCAATTTCTAGAATTTATTCACCATGTATAACTATAACTTTATTTCCACTGAACAACAAATTCCTATATCCCCCTCATAACTGTGATTCTACCCTCTCTTCCCCTGATTTTGTTATTTTAAATACCTCATACAAGTGGAATCTTGCAGTCTTTGTCTTTTTGTAACTGGCTTATGTCCTTTAGCGTAACACCCTCCAGGTTCATCCATATTGTCACCTATGGAAGGATTTCCTTTTTTTAAGGCTGAATAATATTATATGCATGTATATACCACAGTTTCTTTAACCATTCAACTATTGATGGCATTAAAGTTGTTTCTGCATCTTTTCTATTGTGAATAGTGCGACAACAAACATGGGAAGGCAGATGTCCGTTCAAGATCCTGATTTCAGTTCCTTACAATACATAACAGATATGGAACTGCTGCAACATATGATAGTCCTATTTTTTATTTCTTGACGAACCCCTGACACTGTTTTTTCTGATGGCTACACCATTTTATGCTGCACCAATGGTGTACTAGGTTTCCATTATTCATTTCCAAAAACAGATTTCAGAAAAACAGTTGAACACACAAGCAAGATATGTAACAACAACATTGATTTTAACATGTGGTGCAACAAACACATCTTAGGGAACAGGAAAATAGGGAATTATGAGTCAGCATTATACTTTTGCTACTGATGAAAGTACATTCTAGTAAAACTAAAGCCACAGATGACATGTGAAGCTATCAGGGTAAAAATATCTTAATGGTAGTTAAGAGTGTAATGGTAAGAAGGAAATAAGGGTATTTATCTCTGGTTTGAGAATAGCTTTCTATAGAAAAACACCTTTTACATAAGGATAAAAATACAAAGAATATTCTCAGTAGTGCATGCTGAGAGACTCTTTCCCATTCTCTGCTATGAACAAAGAAGTATTGGTTTCTGGTTATATTACAATAGCAAAAATAAAGAACTTCACATCCAAAGAGCCTCAGCTCAAGGGAACAGAAAAAAATAACTGAGAAGGAATTAGGAATTAGTTTATGAACAAAGCCTATCTATTCTGGGAAAGGTAATCTTTCAGGATCCAGGTGCACCGTCAGAGGAGGGAAGTGCAAATGCAATTTTTTTTTTAAGTCTATTTGCAAATGTCAACCAGGACACATGGCTTAATTCTGAATAATTAAAATTTGCCCTGGTCTTTTTGAACTATCCAAAAAAAGAAACAATTATCTAGAAGAGATTAATATATGTGTGTATATATAAACATATTATATGTGTGTGTATATTTGTATACACATACATACACACACACACACACCTGTATAGAGGGGAATTATACATAAAATAGAGTATTTGAGGACATTTATTTCTTGGCCTTAGATATATCAATTAAGTATGGCTTTTAGAAATGAGATCAGGGAGCCACATGGACAGAATTCACTACTAAAAGGCAAAACAGAAGACAGAAATATATTAAATGAGAGAAGAATAGAATAAAGCCAACAATGAAGTAATTCACATTAGTGCCAGCTGAGAGATGAGATGTTGTAAAGCAAGTTCAGTTACAGGTAGTAAACAATTAAACACTTCATCAAGAACACAGTAGAAAAGACAAAAGGAATAAGAACCTTGGAGAAAGTGACCATTCTGGCAGACTTAGCATGGTGTTTCAAACTATAAAATATGTGTGTTCCCAAAGGAAAAATAAGAGAT
This sequence comes from Mustela putorius furo, assembly GCF_011764305.1. Lineage (NCBI taxonomy): Eukaryota > Metazoa > Chordata > Mammalia > Carnivora > Mustelidae > Mustela > Mustela putorius. The sequence goes on from NW_025421305.1 coordinate 6,661,989, forward strand.
AATGGAAGTCATAATCAATTAAGCAACAGGAAAAAAGGAACCTGAAGAAGTTCAAGTTTACAAGATCAAAAAAGTTTAATATGATTAAAGTAACATTAAAAACTAATCAGGTAGAATATATCCCTATCAAAATTTCTAAATTAAGAACAATATAGAGAGGTAAGTAAGCAGAAATATCAAATACATACAAGGGTACAAAACAGTTTTACTCATAATTATTTTCTAGAATATTAAGTTTTTAAAATTTTGCTTGATATTTCTATTATGTTTTTCCTTAAAGTTATTTTAAATGTAAGTAACATGTGTAATGTCAAAAATTCACAATATACATTATAGAATAAAATGAAAATTGAATTCCTCCCTTCACTCTCTGGGTCCCTAGTGCATGAGCTACAGGTACCCAGTGTTAGCAGCTACTTGTATATCTCCCAGTAAAAATAGAAAGATAGATAATTTTCATACTTTAAAACCTGCGTATAGGGATACCTGGGTGGCTCAGTGGGTTAAGCATCTGCCATCAGCTCAGGTCATGATCCCAGGGTCCTGGAATCTAGTCCCACATTGGGCTCTTTGCTTAGCAGGGAGCCTACTCCTGCTTCTGCCTGCTGTTCTCCCTATTTGCACTTGCTCTCTTGTTCTCCCTCTCTAACAAATAAATATATAACATCTTTATTTAAAAAAAAGAAAAGAAAAGAAAAGAAAAAGAAACCTTGAGCCCCTGGGTGGCTCAGCGGGTTGAGGCCTCTGCCTTCGGCTTGGGTCATGATCCCAGGGTCCTGGGATTGAGCCCCACATTGAGCTCTCTGCTCGGTGGGGAGCCTGCTTCTCCTCCTTCTCTCTCTGCCTGCCTCTCTTTCTGCTTGTGGTCTCTGTCTGTCAAATAAATAAATAATAATCTTAAGAAAAAAAAAAACCTGCTTATATAGTATGTACTATGTACAGAGCATAGGTACTTCTAAGGACTGTAAAGTTACCATCTCAACTTACATTATTCTATATGTACTATATAGCATTTTTTAAGGATAAATTCATAAACATATGTTAGCAGCTTGTTTTACTATATTAGAACATACAAATATGTATCATTTCTTTTAACAGTTGCATAGTATGTCATGTCTACAAGTCCAAAATGTTGTACGTAGCCAGCTTATTTTCATTTATTTCTGAAGTTAACAGAAGACCTTCTTAAATATGAAACTTAAATAATGTGATAATTGTGTAGATTCTTGAGAAAATTACTCACGTCTACAGCCAAAAAACAGACATCTTAAAATCAAGAATCTAATGAGGAGGCCTTGTTAACAAGGACTGAAGTGAATACTGGTACCAATTAAATTAAATGGGACCAATAATTTCATAAAATGATCACACATAACTCATCCTTGTTCATCTTGCCATTCCCACTAAATCATCTAATGTCAAGCTCCTTTTAAAGGACCTTGCCATGACTTAACACTGCCTTCTGGAAACTGATTACTCTGTTCACATCCTCTTCAATCCTAAACAATCTGGAACCAAGATGTCACCATACAGTTACTGGGAGGGAATTCTGTAAGATAGGTGAAAGCATTTCTCACTAAATAAGGATACCATGCAGGAAATTTAAGAATTAAACAGAGTAGAACCAGATAACCTTTAATGCCCATTCCAACTCTCTGATTATGTGATAAGCTATCTGTCTTGTAAAACAATAAAAATTTTACTCTTGGGCATGCTTGAAAATATATCTACATATATCACTGCCATAATTTTACGGGAAATAGCAACTGCACAAGCTGTGACCAACTCTACATGCCAAGGGATTTACTGTGATATATGACCAGACTCATTGGACTAGACCACTTTATTGCACTGCCCAGTATCAGCGGGCTGCTTGTCAAGAGCCAAAAGTATGTTAAAGCTACTTTAAGCACAAAGCATTAAAGAAGCAGAAGGATGTTAAATACCCTTGTGTATCCACTTTCCCTACTTTTTCTGCTAGTTGCCCCCAACATATGCCAACTTTCCCCCAATGCATCCCATCAGTTACAAACCTTTTTTTATTTTACCTTAATCTGGGTACTCGTTAATACCTCTTTATCTTTACTTTGTTGTAAGAATTTCTACTCCTACTATACAGGAGTATTCTTGCTTCTAATGTAATTTTTGTATCTATCAAAGATATAGACACATATGGTTTTATATAAATCAAATCGTTCTCCAAGACTTGAAATAAAATGTAGTTGTTATCTTTCTTTCTGTCCCCAAGCTGATTTGCATTCCCCAGAGGTAACGACTCTCACCTCCTTTGATGGTTTCTTCTGGTATCTACTTTAATGTTTCTAAATAACATGCTTGTTGAACTGTTTCTCACTTTTTCCCCATTTTAGGTGATAACTATTGACTTCCTTCTATGAAAATTGAGGACTTTACCCCCTTTCCCTCCTAGCCCCCACACATAAAATTCTTCACAGTTATCCTTCAATATAGTTACAGCTTTGTTTATGAGATCAGTGTCAATGTTCACAACTGCCTTTCTTTAACAATCTTTTTGCTTTTCTTGGAGGGATTTTTTTATTATTGCGTGTAATAATTCTGTATTAGGCATAGATATAAATTCTTCTAAATATAGTAAAATACGTATTAGAGATAGACTTTCACAAAACTCTATTTATAACCCCTTTGTACCATCAGTTATTTATGAAATAACTGGTGGTTCTGATTCTTATGCTTTCTGGCATTCTGCAGTGGATCCAGCTTGCTTCTCTGAATTTCCTAATTTCCTCTACCACACCCCCTACCCCTCACTTACCCATGCCCCCATCTTTGTTTCTAGTTTCCAGAATGTTGTTGCTGTCATGTCTTTTTCCCTTGCCCTTCTTGATTTAAGCCTTTTAAAAATCCTTTCTAAATAGAGATATCAAAGTTTATTTTTTATCTTTTGGGGCTTTTGGTTTTTTTTTTTTTTTGTTTTTGTTTTTTAAATTGCAAATCTTCTACCAGGTAAAGGCATGCCCCATTCATGAAAGAATTGTCCTTTTTTTTTTTTTTTTATGGCAAGTCTTTGGGCATCGTAAAACTCTGTTTTTTAATAGCAAAATTTCATTTACTGTTGCTTGATTTTTCATGAATACAAGGTGTAGGCAAAAATAAATAAACAAACAAAAAACAAACCACACACACACACACCAAAAAAATTTTCTCTAGTGTCCACAACACCTGAAGTTCCTGTTTGGGGAAAAAAGATGGATGGAATTTAGTACCATAAAAGGTAATAACAACAGTTGTTATTATTGAGTGTTCGCTTTATGGAGGGCACTGTTCTAAACACTTTACTAATATCAATTAACTCACTTGATCCTCATGACAACCTCAAGATCTGAGGGTTTTCATTCCCTTGTCTCTTCTATTTAATAAAAAATACTGCTTATAGTTACTAATTAATAGAACTGGTATATTTTCCACATTTGCGTATCTGATTTCCAACATTCACAGTTCTATTTCTGGGAAGTATGGGACCTGATTCTCGCACTTTTATGGTCAGGCTTGTCCCCTCACTTGGATCCTTAGAAACAGCAGCCTAAGGCTCTGACCTAAACCAACCCCTCAAAGATTTGGTAGTTAATGTTACTTGCTAACTTGTTGCAAGAAATAAATAATATGCCAAAATATCTGACCAGCCGATAGACTGTTTAAAATATATAAGCACTAATAAAAATACAAAAGTCAAATTTGCAGATACTGGATATCTTGGATAAGAAACAATATACTATTATGATTCTACTCTGTGGCAGAGGGAGTATAGCACAATGTTTCCCATCACAGCTCTGCTATTTATTGGCTGTATAATCTGGAGCAATTTTTCTAGCCTCTCTGGGTTTCAGTTCACTTATCTGTAATACGGATTAATAAATCCTACCCAACAGTGTTGTAGTCAGGATAAGAGAAATCAGTCTTACATGAATAGCATTTGGAACAGTATTCACCACACCAAGTGTTGGCCATTGTCTAAACTGTTGGGAAATCTCAAAGAAACTCTGAAAGAAAGGCGATATTTCGCATTTCTTATAGACAAGATAACTGAGCCTCAAAGAAAGTGCAAAGAGAGTAAGTGGCTTCTAAGTCCATAGTTTCCAGAGTAATAGTCTTTGCAGAGCTCCCAACATATCTGTTAGATGATGTGAATGAGATAATATCTAAGAAAGAAAAGTGCTTCTCATACTATTCTAAAATCAAGGGAGGAATATGGAAATGCTGGATTTTGAGGGTTTAGGAAACCCCAACCCTTCTGCTTTGAATGAATATTCTGAAAAACGCTGGAGAGTTAGAACAAGAATAATCTTGTTAGAACAAGAATAGACTTGTGACAATTTTTATTATTCAGAATTATTTTCACATATGAATGCTTAAGGATATTTCCTGAAATTGAAAGACTATTTTTTTTTTTTCATCATTCCAAGCCATGCTTAAACATGTGTTTTAGACAGGTCATGTGTGATCTTACTCCTCCAGTCTCTCTCAGCTTCCTACCTTGCTTCTCATTCGTGCACTAAGTATTCCAACCACACAGGATTTGTCTGTTTCTCCAGCATGTCTTGTTGGCTTCAACCTCTGAGCTTTAACACATACTGTCCCCTCAAACTACAACATCTTCCCTCTTACTCCTTCTAGCAAACATCTATAGATCTTGCAGATCCTTCAGGTCTGAAATTTTATCTAACCTGCTAAGAAAAGCTGAGTACCCAGGTTTAGGTAAGCCCCAGAATATACTTGCATAACACCTGTATTTCTGCTTCAGAGGACTTTGCATGTTTTTCATTGTTTAATTGATTATGTATTAGCATTTGTCTCTTCTGCTAACCATATCTGATTCTTTTCCCCTCTTTACCCCCACTTCTATCCCCCTTAATATGGTACCTTTCAACTAAGTAAGCCCCAATAAATATTTGTTGAATAAAGACCAAATGCTTTGTACAATCAGCTACTTTCAGTGCTTAGCCATTTTCTAAAAATGAAAGATCAATGTTTCAAGAAAATAGGCATGGTAAAGAGTAATTTAGCAAAAGAAAATTCTTCTTTCCTCTTCAATATATTTTCATACTAAGTCTCCTGGAAATTTTGCCTGTTATAAATCTAGGTTTAAGTTTTTCCTTCCACTTATTATCTTGATTTTATAGGAAGAGAAAAAAAAATCTTTTTACTATTTAAGAAGTCAAGGTGTTCTTCTATCTGAAATTATTTTGATCTGTTCTCCAAGATTCTTGAAGTAAAGACAGAGTGAGGAGAAAAAAAAATTATTTTACAGAAATATGACTGAGAAGAGCTTTGTACTCTGTAAAAGTTATTCAAAGTTCCAAGTAGCTCTTCCATAGCAAAAACCCACCAGGCAAATGACCCCTTTTCCTGTGCGTCAATTTGACTGTATAAGAACAAAATTTCCTCCTTACTAATGCTTAAGGGAAAAAATCATCCTCACTCAGCTTTCATGGCTAACCAATTGTCACTGTTCTATAGGCCTGTAAACAAGCAGATGAGACAACTGGGATTCATTTTCGAGATCATTAGGGAAGAGCTGAGATGGACTCAGTGAAATTTTAAGTCAATACTTAATCAAGAGAACACATGCCAGAAAAGAGACCAGTATTTTCATCTGACAAACTAAATATCAGCTCCAGTACCATTACTGAAGAACAGAGTTGATTCTGTAACTCCCAGCACACTCAGACAAAAATTTACCACTGAAGTCTAATTTGATTTCCTTATCAGGCAATTAGTATATTATTAAAAATTCACGGCAGGGTCAATCTCTTGTTGATTTACATAATTAAGTTACCTTCTCTCATATAAATTAAGAGAGTTTTTATTCATTTTTTGGGCAGATTTTTAAGGATGAAAAATCTATTTTTTCCACATCATAAACCAAAGTTTCCATGGCTGACACATACATATACACAAAATTCTTCATCTTTCATGAAGTTCAAGCTGTCAGATTCTGGCAAGAGATGCCCAGTTCTTCCCATCCCCCTTTTTGTTCACTCCCTCTCTCTCAGAAATACCTGTAAATAAATAGTTACTTCTTAATACATGCTGAAAGCATACTTCGTGCTTCCTGAAGAGATGCTTGCTGCCTGTCACTGAGGAAAACGAATAAACATTAGTGAAAGCCAAACCTCATGAGGTTTATAGGGTTGGTTTAGATAAGAAAGCAAAAAAGTGTTTCAGATTGTATTTAAATCTCTTGAGCCCACAAAGTTTGTCTGAAGGCTTTCTCTTTGGGTTTTCTGTTAATACTTTTGCAAGTAAAGAACAAGTTTCCTGTGGGAATGTGGCACTCCTGATTTGGATCTCAGTTCCAGAAAATTTAGAAGTCTAAATTAATTTTTAAAAAGGTTTAATTTACTGATTATGGAAGAGAATAGGGGAGAAAAGTTTTCCTTGACCCTCTAAAGGTCTCTGGCTAGGTCTGAAAATGAAATAGACAAAGACGGATTAATGGGAGAAAAGCATGTAGATTTTATTGAATTGTTATATGCACATGAGAGCATACACAAGAGAATAAGGACCTGAAGTGACCAGAGTAGGAAGGCTTTATGCCTTTTAGACAAAGAAATAATAGATTTGTGAAGCATTGACAAGACAAGGAGGTCTGGGATAGCGGATAGTAAATGGTGAAGAAGTAACTTAGAAGATAAGAGTTAGTTTATCAGGTTTGTTTAAACAGCCTTTGGAGCTCTAAATTCCATTTCTCTGGTGGTGAGGAGATCTTCTACCCTCCTGGTACAGGCTGGATATCTTTCACCTGAGAGTTTATTTCCTGCTTTCAGGGAAGAAGGGCAAGGGTGGGCAGGTGAGAGTGACCTTCCTGCTTCTGTCTTATTCTCAAACTCCATCAGCTTAAAATAATCTACCCAGGGAGATTATTTGGAGGAGCAACTCCTGAGCATCATCAATAGGTTGTTTCAGTTCATTCTTCTGAACTGAACTATCCAGTATTTACTGAGAGCCAAGAAATATTTTTTTAAAAAACGTGCGCACGCACACACACACACACACACAAAACCAAACCAAAACAAACAAACAAAAAACCCACAACAACAACCACACCAACAACTTTATTGCCTAGTGAACCAACTAAAAGAAATAGGTTACATGTTTAATAAAGAGTAACCAGGAGCCCACATGTGTACTTCTTGAAGACAATAAGCTGAGATGGTACCTTTGCAAAACAAACAAACAAACAAAAACTATTAGTTCTGTGTTACTAGATAAAACAGTTTCTTTATGTTTGAATTGTCCAAACCACCTTCAATTCACCTCCAGGAAAGAAAAACATACAAAACTATTAACTAGGGTTTTCAGTGTTTAGCATTGTTCTGTTCAAATCTGGATCTCTGCTAGGATGTCTGGCAAGAGGCCACGCATTTCTACTGAGTAGTGAGCACATAGTAGGCATTGACTCTATTTGTGGAAGAAGGAAAGGAAGTCAATATGTTACTGATTTCAAAAGTTTTTTTTTTTTAATTTTTTTTTAGGATTCAGAAAATTAATATAGAAGATATTCATTATTTGACATGAAAAGTGTTCACTTAATGCTAGCCAATTAATGGGAAGTGTGAAATTACATTTTTGAAAAAATACAGTATGCCTCCATTTTAAGTAACCATCTCCAGAAATTGTTTTCTAAAATTAATACCTGCTTTCCCCCAATCGAAATCCAGATTTGTATTCAGACTCCAGTAACCATCACCACCACACCATGTAAGAGACTATAAATAATTATGACTACTGATCATCTGATTTGTTTCAGAATCCTGGTGAACCAAATAATTTTTCAGGGTTTCTCAGTCAGAAGCACTTATATCTTCTATTTATTTCCATTCTTTAAATATGTGCTTCCATTTTTAAAGTTAAAGGTGAAACTTTCTCAATTTGATGTAGGTGTTCAATGTAAACAATTATCCAAATTTTATAGAATATTTGGAAATAAGTACATGTCAGAGGGGTAGTGGGGGAAAGACAAGATAACAAGCAACCATACTCAGAATTTAGAACAAAGAGTACTGAATATTATTGTTTAAAATGCTTCATTATTACTCAAAATTGATCATTTTTGTCCTTCTACATTTCCATTACAGGAGAGATTTTCCACAAGATAAAATAAGGACAGAAAGAATTTTTGATGAAAAGTCAGGGCACACACTTCTTAAAGGTGCTCTTGGAAGAATGCTCATTTGAACAGGCAGAGAGTAAATGATTGACACTCTGCATAAGGGCTTTGAAAGTCAAGGCTTTGACGTGTCATTTGTTAGAAACCCTATTATAATAACTGACAGCCATACCCAGCAGATGCACCATAGAGATGTTGTGCCAATTTCTTCCCTAAGAAACATTAAATATTGTGAATTTTAATGTGAAATATTCAACAGCAGAAACCAGTACTGTTATTTCTTGTTGACAAGGTAAGGACTAAGCATCATGCACAAAATTCTAAAAGGTATAAAGGTTACGAGTGGTGAAAATCATATCAAAGAGTTACAAGAGCTCCACTAAGCCAGAGGAGTTGAAAAGTGGACAGAATGTAAGATTTAAAAGTGCAGAGATTCCTTTGATGCATAAGAACTTCTGTTTGAGGGACAAACCTTGAAATCAGCATTTGGAATTTACATAAGACTACTAGCTAATACAAAATATTTCATGACACAAGATTAGGGGTTGTGAGGATTGGGCACGTGTTAAATATTCCCAGTTCCCCGTTTGAAATGAGAAAACAACCATGGGGGGAAAAAATATGAGACTAAATGTTTATAAAGGAGATCGAGGCAGCCATCCCAATGACCGTTCATCATCTATCCCATGTCCCAAACTTATATTGCCTACTTATGCAGTTCATGCAGCTTTGAAAGGGAAGGGAAGGTATGAGAAAATAGTTTCTAAAATGCTGCTGACCACTAATCTTATCATTGAAAGAGGAAATGCGGGCACGCAGGCAGGAGCAGAAGATGAGTCTTGAAGATAGCTGTGATCTTCCACATGTACTGGGCACCAATGTAAAGTTAAACTTATTAGAACACCTGCCATCCTCTTCGTTGCTCCATTTGCTCTAACTAGGGTGTCAAGAATAGCATTTGGCATAAGTGAATGTAGTACTTTGTTACAAAATGGCATTACTGCCTTCCATGGTGTAATTCAGGGACATTTCCTCATCATCAATTTGGAAATTGAGTCACATGATACTTATGTGAGTGCTGGGATACACTGGGATGGCATATCCAGCTAGGCCTTACCCCTCCCTTCCTCCCCTCCACAGCCCCCGCCCCCCCGACTGTCTCTTTTTCTTTATCTGAACACTTCCTTACCCCACCACTTGGTTTATATTTGGGAACAAAAATAGATGATTTACCATTAAGTTCCTTTTGTTATTATCAATGCACTGAGTCACTGTTTGGGAGGTCAGCCACTTGCATTCTATAAGACCACAAGAATGCTAAAAGGTAGAAATAATTCTTGCCCAGCTGATAGCAGCAATTTAAACTGATACCTCGGATATTGGGAGGAGGGAATTTCCTAAGGATGACAGCTAGCCTCTGATCTAGTTTCAAAACCTCTTTAAATGCTTCACTGTGGTTTCCACCTAATGGCTTCCTGAAGCCATTACGCTCAGCAGAAGAATCCTTAGACCCTGGCACGCAGAATGAAAGTCTAAAAGGCATGTCTCCTATTGACTAACTAATGAATTCATTAATCCAAAGAGCCTGGGTTCCTTACCGAAGATCTATGTGTCTCAGGCTCAAGTGGTCTGGGGAGAGGGAAACGGACTAGGAACGTCTGAAAACATACGATCAGTACAAAGATTCAACTTTTTCTTTCTTCTTTTGCAAAGCCTAACCTATGAAGATGGAGCATAACCTCGCTGCTGTGAAAGTGTTAGAGGTGATTTTGAGAACTTTATTAGCAGTCCTTGTGCTCCTCCCATCTGCGTGTAACTGCTCCATTAGGGAATTACCTTACAATACCCCTAATTAATGCTAATTTATGCCCGTTTAGTGACCATAAAAATGTGTCACCAAATTTTAATTGCATGGGGAGGGTAGATAGATGAAAGTACTAAAGAATTAGTGTGTCATTTACTAAAGAGACCTTTAGGAACAATAAAGACCATCTGCCCTGTCAATCTTCATACTCTGGAGACAACACTACACCTTACAATCCAATGATAAATAAAATTGCCTGCCGTAGCAAGGAGGGTAAATGTTGCCCTTCTTCATTATTTGTGTCAAACCAGGATAGGTGGAACTTTGAGAGAGACAGCTTGTTGCAAATGCTGACTGTTCATTTTAAAATTAAGTTTTACGGGGAGCAAAGCATTTTTATAGAACAAAGGTGACATCTATTATCCACTTAGGTCTCAAGAGTATATTTTTCATAGGTTGTTAATTAAATAGTTCAGAAGGCAGTTTTTGAAATGTATCAGGTGAATTCTTTATTTATGTGTGCCCCAGATTCCCAATATTCATGTACTTAAATGAGAATTTCATGTCAGTAGGTTTTGCAGACTGCAGCAATGCTATTTCTAGATATATCCTAAACTTTCTTTAATATTTAACACACTTGGCTTCACTAGCAACTGACTTCAATGCATAACAAAGCACACTTGCTGTTCCAAATTTCAAGGAGATTCAGCAGGCAATACAATGAATCTTTGATTCCTTGTGCCTAGTAAAGAGTCTGCCACATGGTGCCGGCACTCTAAATATTTGCTAGTGTGTTGATGGATGGACGGATGGATGGATGATCTCCATCATCTGCCACATGGCCTCTATTCTCCATAATAGTTCCTGACAATGTGACAATTCTTTCTGCCAGATTCCTCTAAAAGGAGGAAGAAAAATCAATGAATATGTTCAAAGTAATGATAAGCACTCCAAAGACTCTGGCACGAACTCCTATTAGGTGATGCCAGGCTAATAATATAATTGCTAAAACCTCTGGTACTCCTACACCCAAGCCTTTCTAATTGGAAGGATTCCAGATGACTCAGAAGCTCTTCTGTCTTTAGCTATTCACAGAGAACCAGTCATCTCTCCACTCATTGCCACCCAGGCTACTCTCACACGTACAACTGTCCCTGAAGCACTCTTTTCTGTGTCTCTCTGACACAGCCACTGCTTGCAGAGCCTGGATTCAGAGCCCTGGGCTAGGACATTTCTGTCCCAACCAGGATGACCACAGGTAAGCCTGTAAGTCCTTAGATCTCAGGATATAGCTCTGAAAGGCAGAATTTTCTTTTTGATGAGTGGGGAACAACTGTTCTAAACTAATGCTCATTTTATTGAGGTCTGGTCATGGTTTCACAGCAGCTGGTAAGCAAAGAGACTCACAGAGCATGACCAGGCAGGGAGTCCCAGAGAAACAGGACAGGAGCCAGGGTGGTAAGGGCATTGTATTTTTCTGATGGGAGGATCTTCAAATAGTGATTCAGAAAGACATTATGTGTATATATACATATATACATACACATACACACACACATACACACATATGTATGCATATATATACACATGTATATACTCTTTTAGTTGATTTAAATATATGTATGCATGTATACATGCATATATGTATGTATATGTGTATATGTGTGTATTTAAATATATGTATACATACATACATGTATGTATGTAAGAGTAAATATTTTCCGATGCTATCTATCCATCTACCTATCTACGGCATTCATAAGAATATGCAACCAAATTATAAAATGGTTACTTCTGGTACTTAGAAATACAGATAAATTTTACTATATTTACTGAACTTACTGTATTTACTGAAATTTTAATTTTACAACTAGCAAGTATGACATTATTCCTCCAAAGAAGTTATTACCACTCTGAATAGTTATCAATAATAAAAAGAAAATATATTCAGTGACAAAGAGGGTGAGAAATCCTTGACAATGATTCCTCTGAATTTCTGATTCAGAAAATATAAGCCTTTAACTTGGATAAGGAAAATAAAACACTATTTCTCCTCTGATTATCTTAACATTCAGAAAATACAAATATTTTAAATGATGTGAGTAGGTAAAAAGGTACTGAATTTCACGACATAGTTTCTTTGTATCACTATATACCAAAATTTTATCAAATCAGTCACCAAATATGCATTTACATTCAGGTTATTTCGAAGACTGTTCTAGTTTGGAAACCATGAAAAGCTCCAACCACTGCCTGTGTTAACCCAGAAGGCAGAATGCCAGCTCTCCCTGCCAGCACTGCTGAAACAGGAATGCTGGGAATCACTGAGGGCAAGTTTGGCCATTTCCCCCAAGTTTCCAAACCCAGTGTTGTCTTCCCTGAGTTCATTAATAAAATGGGCTCTCCTTCCCCAGCATTCAGTTCTTAAAACAACCTGGAATTGCCAACTCAGTACAGGAATGAGATTAGAACAATTTTCTCTTGATTTTAAGGAGCGTCTTTTTCCTTGCGAGTTGAAGTTACAAAATGGCACTACTTGTCATCAGGAATTTTAAGGCCATTTAGTCTACTGTATTGATTCCCATGCGGCTCTAGGGCTGGATCAAAGGCATGACAGAAACAGAAAATGAAAAAGGTGAAATAACACATGAGCAAGGTAATCTCAAAAATAGAAAAGGAGAAGAAAACAAAAGGAAGATTTTCTTCCTCCTTTTAACCCAGTTCTCTTGGGGACAGTCTTTAATGATCTAGAAGGTCTTAGGAAGGAGGAAAGGTTATCTTACTGGCATCGGGAATGCTATCCTGGGGATTTTATTACAGCGGAAGTGAAAAGGAAGCCCCGATTCTCTATCTGGCTCAGGGTCACCTCTGTCTGTGATGTGCCTTATGACTGCGTGGAAAGATAAACATATGGCACCTCAAACTATTTTTATTTGATAAGGACACAAATAAAACTGGGACCTTAAAAAAATAAAAGTTACATTTAATTAGAAGGACTATTTAGAGGACATTTCACTGATTGGTCTCTTGCCCATAAATATTGTTGATCTGCATTCTCCATGATTTTCATTCTTTCTTTTCCAACACAAGGTCAGTTTCATACATACAATATATTGTTTCTCATAAAAATGAAACGGCCCTTCTTCATGTATGGAGGCTATAATTAAAATACATCCAGATCTGTAGCAGCAAACTTTAAGACACTCGAACGCTGCCAGTAACAACTTTCTCAACCCGTGAAGAGAGTGCGAGCAGAATCCCACGATGGCTGGCGTGCAGAGATTGCACTGAGATATGTGTGAGGATGTATGTCATAATGGAGGGATACGGAATCTGAGCTGTGCAGCGGAGATATCCACCTACCTTTCAGTTATGTGGGCAGCAACCACATTCGTTAAAATGGTTTATGGCTCTTAAAGGATTATTTGGGGCGTTGATGCCTAAGGATAACATCGGTTATTACACAGAGTCGTTAAGGATCAATTGATGAAATACTATCACAAAATGGCCTGATAAGCACTGGAGCTATTTAGGATTGTGAATATGCTGAAAGATGCTTTTTGGCTTGGTTGGAATTTAAGGCAACACCACTAAGTATGTAATGCTGGGGAAATTCAGCCTCAGATAAGGAAACTTGAAAAAGGAAATGAAATCTTATGTTTCACGTACAAGAAAGAAAACAAGGTTATGCATATGTAAACCACAGGGTTTTACCTACTCACGTATTTTACTCCTGATGGAGTGAAGACAGTTGAAGGAAAATTAGGTAAGAGTTCAATAGAACACCTTAGTTGATTAAAATGCCAATAGCATGGGGCGCCTGGGTGGCTCAGTGGGTTAAGCCCCTGCCTTCGGCTCAGGTCATGATCTCAGGGTCCTGGGATCGAGTCCCGCATCGGGCTCTCTGCTCAGCAGAGAGCCTGCTTCCCTCTCTCTCTCTCTCTGCCTGCCTCTCCATCTACTTGTGATTTCTCTCTGTCAAATAAATAAATAAAATCTTTAAAAAAAATAAAATAAAATAAAATAAAATGCCAATAGCAGAAATAGACAACTGGAAGACTTGAGTAGGATCAGATACGTGCTATTGCAAAAAATAAATAATTTTAAATGATTTAACACAAGCATCAATAAAATGGTAACAGCTAGGAGCCTGTTTTTAAGTGTATATGGTTAGCTATTCTGTGTTTTCTCTCTCCCACAGACGCACATGTGCACACATCAAAATTAATTACCATCTTGTCCTCCAAGCTACGGTTGTTGTGAATAGTGAATATTATCCCCTAGCCAAAAAAAGAGAGTAATAATCCCCTAGCCAAAAAAAGAGAGTAATAAAGTCCTAGAAATGTATTAAAGGTCCTGAAATAGACTTCTCTAAATAAAACTTTTGAAAGAGTTATAAAATTTATTTTTAGTTACCATAACTTCAACTTTTATCCATGCACATGGTGGAATTATAGGATAGCCCAAAATATTAATTTTATTTTCTCTATTAGATTTTAGCATGTATTATGTATTTAGGCCAAAAAACCAGAAAAAGGATCCTGATAATAAATAACAGATGCTTCAATAACAGATAACACCAAACTTAGAAGGAGCATACAAAGCATTTACTTTTACTGACAGACCTTTCTACAACTTAATCTAGATAAGCAAACAAAAGATCACCTCTTGGATTACCTTCACACATCAGCTTAAAAAGAACTGCCTTTTCTCTTTCTCTAGCTTTTCCTGGGAAAAGCTAATATGTTTACATTTCCAAGTTTTGTTTTGTTGTTGTTGTTTTTCCTACCTGGAGATAGGCAAATAAAAAGTAAAGGTGGGAGAGGTGAGTAGTGACTGAGGCTGAAGATGATCATGTTGTCAGTCCAAAGTACCGGCAACAGAAGAGCCACAACAACAACAAACATGGTCTGGGTTCAAAAAAAAAAAAAAAAAAAAAAAGAAAAGAAAAGAAAAAAGAAAGAAAGGAAACAACTAGACTAGCAAATGAATAGGAAACATATATTAAGCATATGGAAAAGAAAGGAAAATAAGCACATAAAGTAAGTTCAGAGAGCAGACCTGGGATCTGTCTTAGAGGATGAAGTTCATTTGCAGAGGTCAAAGCTGAACGAGAATTACAAACACAAGGAAAGCATGGGTTGCAGGAAGCATGGAAATAATCAGTTAAATATTAGAAAAGCACGACATAAATATAGGAAATATAAAAAGGAAAAACAAGATAGAAAAAAAAAAAGCAGGTTGAAAACTACAGAAGGCTTGGTCATACTGAGGATACGTGTGGTGAAATCATTTTTGCTTTTTCCATACTTCTCTGATCATTTTCAGTCTCCACACTGGGCTGTTATCTTTCTGATATTTCCCCAGGATTACATCTCTGTCCCGAGATTCACGACATTCTTTAGGGTTGCCCCCTTTACAGACAATGCCAACCATCACTGAACCCCTGATGACTCTCAGATATGTTTCAATGTCTAAACCCCTCTCCAAACCTCCATTCCACATTTCCAGCTAACGTATGTATTATTCATCTCAAACAGCCCTAAAGCACCTCCAAATCAACATGCCGTGACTTGTCCTTCTCTAGATTTTATAAATGACACGATCATTCTCCTTTGATGAAAAGCAGTTTCCCTATTAAGTATACCATTTGTACATGAGAAAGAAAGGGGGGGGAGGAGAGAGGGAGGGAGGGGGAGAGGGGGAGGAGAGATGGAGGTGGGAAGGCGGGAGGAAGGAAGGAAAGAAGGAAAAAAGGAAGGAAGGACCTGCTAAAGGAACAGCCTGGGACAGTTGATTCAGTACAGAGGCCCACTGAGTGAAGTCTGCAAACCCCTTCCCATTTTAACAAGGGATCAAACTAGAGGCCATCAGCGAAAGGGTAGCTCTTCTGTGTGCTGGGCAGTGCCTAAGAGGGAGTCTGGTACAAAGCAAGTAAAGGAAATAATGACCACATCATTTACATACTCTCTAATGGAAATGGGATTTGAAATATGAGAAAGTATTAAGCAAGCAACAATGTTAGCAAAAGTGTAAAAGTCACTAAAAAGCAATGAAAAGAGGGTGGTTGAGTTAAACTAATGATGATGCGCTGGAGTAAAGACAAAGCCAGTCTTATGCTCCATCCTTATCTAAGTCCAGCACGGGGCCTGGCATTCAGTAGGTATTCAATAAATTACATGTGGACTTTCACAATTTGCTTGAGATTATGTAGCCACTAGAACTTTCTGACGCTCTAGATCTATTCATCAGAGAGAGAGGATGGAGCTAAGAAGGAATCGACACAAGCTAGGAGGCAAGAGGTCATTAGGATCTGGAATGGTAGAAGAACCAAAAAGAAGGACACATGAGAGAGAAATAGGGGAACAGAATGCCAAGACTTACACGATATAGTTAAAAGAAAATGAAAAGTTGGCTCTAAGTGATTAGCTTGAATATTCTGAGAAAATGGAAAATTGCTGCTAACATGAAAATTTAGAGGACGAGCTGTTTTGGATATGATGTGGATGAATTTGGTTTTGGAAGTCAAGGGTAAGACAAGGCTTAGGGGAGCATTCCTCAAGCAGGAAAGAAGTATCAGTTGAATAACAGTATTCTTTATAATACTACTTAATTCTTAAGTATCATATCCAGGGTACAGTAAATACTAGTAGTAGTAATAGTATATAGTTTTTATTTAACAAGGTATAAAAAAAGTATGTATGCCTTTCATATCATTTCTTATGTATTCCCAGGCAGACAACCTGGGGATACTATTTGTGAAATAGAGTACTTTTATGAATTACACAATGAAGATTTTCTCCAGTAAATTCAGTTTCCTGAATTCCTGACCGAATCCTACAGGGCAATGCTCTACCACTCAGCAGTTCCCTTATCTAGATAACATTATCAATTATTGTCTCAGCTTAGTTGATCACCACAGTTAGTGGTATTTATTTCCTAAAATAAATGATTTTATGATTTGCTGAAATAATTCATATTTACTTTTTATTAATTTGCTACCATATTTTCAATAATCATGATTATGAATCATCTTGTCAAATATTCTCCCCTCCTGCACACACCCCAGGGTTTCCTATTTCTACTGCTAGTTTGATTAGAGTGCTATTTATAAGTACTTTTTTAAATCCTCCATCTAAAATATGATTTGATACTTTTAATTTTTCTCATTTATTAGAATAGACTTCTCTTAGGCCACTGGTTCTTTGTTATAAAGTACATTTCTGAAATTAGCCTGTTGCCTTCATGTTTGCAATTATTACTTGTTTAAAAACTACTTCATTATTTTCCCTTGGGTTCCAGGTTCCTAACCTATGAAATGAGACAGTGGGACGAGATGGTCTTAAGGTCTCTTCAGGTCGAGTCTCAGTGAATTGTATGTCTAATAACAACACTGCATAATTACACAATTCTCCTGGCTCATTCTATCACATTTGTAATGTCATTAATATTAAAAATTTAGGCAGCTTGTATAAATAGCACAGCACTATGACCTATAGCACATGCATGAAAAACATTTGTTAAGGATACTTCTATTTCTTCTTTTTTAATATATGTAATGTTTGTACATATTGAAGAAAATGCAGGTGAGAGAGAGTAGACAGAAAAGACTAGGGATAGGAGCATTGCTTTGAAGTAATAATGATGTCCCTTGTGAAGATATAATAAACATAATTTTATTTGTATTTCATTTTCATCTATTCTCAATAATAGAGCAAATCATGTAATTTTGCTGGCAACTATTACCCTCTGGAATGATTTATATTGCAGAAAGAATGGCATGCTTTCTATGGATATTTGTTATGTTTTTCTTTATGCACCATTCTTAAGCAGCTGAATGATGCTGTAGCTGTATAGTTATTAGAGGGTTATATCTAGAATCTAACTGAAGAAAAAACTAACCCAAATCTTCATTTTCAGTCAATGTTATAGAAGACTTAGATTCATCTGGAAGCTTTCTGTACTGCCAACCTTTGCCATTTTTATTCCCTTTCCATTTCCCAAAATAATGTATTTTTCATTTGTAGATTTATAAATTTGATCCTAGCTCCAGGCAATGAAATGACATGTTTTTGATTTCTATTTTATAATGCCCATTCTGCAGGATTAGGAGATGCGAATAGGATGAGAGAGAAAAGAGGTTATAGGCGACAACACAGTGACCTAAATGAGGAAAAATACAGTAGGGTAAAAAATTTTAAATGGATTTAAAAATTATTTAGATGACATACCCACTTAAGCCCCCATAGCAATAGAATGGAGGGAAGAACAAATTAAAGGTAATTCCATGTTTCTTACTTGTGCAATCTCTTCTCACACCGTATCAAACATTGGTCTGTGTGACTAATAGAATATGGCAGATTTTATGTCACTTCAGAAGCTAGATCATAAAAAAGCATCATACCCTCTCTCCTTACTCTGTTTTGGATTACTTACTCCAAAAGAAAATAGCAGCCATGTTTTAAGAAAACAGGCAGTACTGAGGACAACTTCACACACAAAGAACTGATACCTTCTGAAAACAGTCATGTGAGCCATCTTGGAAGAAGATCCTCCAGCCCCAGTCAAGGCTTCCAATAACTGAAACCCTTATCAACAAATTTCCTGTAATATTTTAAGACACTTTGAGCCTTAACATCCAGATAAGCTGCTCCCAGATTCCTGATCCTCAGAAACTGTGTGAAACTCTACATTCTTACTGTTTTAAGCTTCCAAGTTTTAGGGTAATTTGTCATGCAGTAATAGATAACTGCTACAGGTCTCAATAAAGAGAACTAAACCAGAAATAAAGATAAGAATTACTGGCATCAATTCCATAGTTTTGGATGAGGTTCACTTTGATATTGTATATAGGGAGAATAAAGGAAAGGATTTCAAATACAGCAATATTTAAGGGCTAGGAATTAGAGGGAAAAGATCCGAATGAGACTGGGAAGTGGCTAGGAAGGCATAAGGAAAATAAAAAAGGGCAATGTCCTAGAAGCCATGGGAAGAGAACATTTTGAGATGGTGGTAGAGGAGGGGTTATAGAACTAACAAATTCTTTTAAGAGGTTAAGTCAAAGGAAGACAAAGCAACAGTCAGGAGGTCATGTACCAAAAGCACTTTCAGAGAAGCTTTAAAAATGGAAACAAACAAAACAAAACAAACAAAAATAAAAGTGAGCTGAAACTAGACCTTGTATTATTTTGAGGACAAATGCCTGTTTTGATCACTACCACAACCCACTGGTAAATTTTGGTACAGCAGCAAGTTTTAATTTTGGAAAGGAACTAAAAGTGGTCTCTCACCTGCAATGTATTCTTCACTTACAACAGAAGATAAATCTTGGTCCTCAGATTTCCAATGGGAAGGATGTCCAAGCTATGAGCTCAATGCACAAATACACAAGGATTAATCACCATGAATGAGAATCAAGGGAAGAAACTGGTTAAGAATCTACAGAAATTCAGATATTAATCTTTTTAGAAAGAATATAAAATGATATCTAAAAACATAGGGGCACCGGCATGGCTCTGTCACCTAAGCATCGAACTCTTGATTTAAGCTCAGGTCATGATCTCAGGGTCAAAAGATCAAGCCCCGCAACAGGTTCTGTGCTCGGAGGGAAGTCTTCTTGAGATTCTCTATCTCCCTCTCCCTCTGCCCCTTCCCCCACTCTCCCTCTTTCTCTAAAATAAATATTTTTAAAAAATAATAATAAAAGCATAAAAATATGAATTCACAAAATGATAATGATCAAGCATCAACATACTTCCAGAAATGAATGGGCAGAATTGGAAAAGAATGAAACAGAACTTTAAAACTAATCAATATTAAAATATTCACTGAACAAGTTAAACAGCAGACTAGATATGGGTAATAAAAGAATTAGTTAACTGCAGTAGGCTGTTTCAGTAAAATATTAAAAATTGTGACCAAAAAGGAAGTTGTAATCTGAAATGAATACAGTTTAAAAAAAATTGAAAAAGATCTTTAGAAATGACTCAGAGTTCAGAACAGAGATACAAATATGGAAAATAGAACTTTTTTTTTAAAGTCTATATAATTTTTTATTTTTTATAAACATATATTTTTATCCCCAGGGGTACAGGTCTGTGAATCACCAGGTTTACACACTTCACAGCACTCACCAAAGCACATACCCTCCCCAATGTCCATAATCCCACCCCCTTCTCCCAAACCCCCTCCCCACAGCAACCCTCAGTTTGTTTTGTGAGATTAAGAGTCACTTAGAACTTTTTTCAAAAAAAAAAAAAAAAAAAAGATGAGACATGGAGAATAGAATGAGACCAGTGAAAAAGAATGAAGACTAACCTATATATGAAGGAAAATAATATATGACGCAAGTGACTTTGCAGATCACTCAGGACAATTCCATAAATGATACTGGGACAAATTATGTTTGCATGGGAAAAAAATAAAATTATATTGCTACCTCAAATTATACAAGATAGAGTCAAAATCTCTTATTGAGCAATTACATGCCAGGTACTGCATTTATTATTAGGTATTCTACAATGATAGGGACAGTATTTCCATTCATATATTATACCCGTGGCTTTTTCCCTGTCCCTCCTTCCCTTCATTCTTCTTCCCCCTTTCTCTCTTTCTTTTTCGCTGCTCCCCAACAGCATTCCCTCTTCTCCCCCTCTCTCTTCCTCCCTGTCTCTCTCCCTCCCTCTTTTTGGAGTACTGAGCCATTCTTCAGGATGGTATTTCTCTCTCCACAGTGGCATTAATCTCCACACTTCTTCAGAACAATCTTTGTATAATGTAAATCTGATTATGTGTTTCTTGCTTTAATAACCTCTATTCTCTTTGGAATAAAATAAACACTCCATAGCACGGCATGCCAAGAGCGCTTCCTTTCATCTCTTGTCTCCCCAGCTTCCCATGTATCATTAAAATGTGTACACAAGGTCTTGAGTATTCTACTATTTTTAAGTTCCCTGAACACAATGTTCTCATCCTCTCTCAACCCTCTGTGCATGCATCTATGCTACTTCCCTGTCAAGAGATGTACCACTTCACAGAGCTTTGTTCCCAAGCAGAAGCTTTTCTCATCTTTATTAGTCACCATCTCTTCTATGAGGTAAGCAGGGACTACTTCTCCTCACTTTCTGTACAACATTCTGTTTAACACTTAAGACATTTACTTATGGCACTTGCTTACTTTTCTAAGTCCCCCCTAAGATAAAATTTCACTGAGGATAGGAAATTGTATACATCCTTAAGGTTTAAAACAACGACTACATATTTTTAGATGGAATTTAAAAGCTGCAAAAATCACCAGAGCCAAACACAAACTTATTAAATGAGTCTTTTTGAAATTATTCTAAATCATAGACATTCTGGGCTTGTTAAATAGTACTGTATTGGAGGAAACTACAGAAACATAAAGGACCAGAATACCAGAAGAGTAATATGTAAGAAACTGTTAAAAGGAGAACCTTTGGCTCTGGTTTTGGTCCTGTGGTTTTCTTTGCTAATATGTGCTGAAATGGTGGGTGTGCCTTTTTGTGCTGTCTGTGACCACTAGAAGAAATTGTCCTGTCTAGCTCACTGATGGTTTTTTATTTTCTCGTTCTTGTCCTTTGAAAATGCAAGTGCATACGTAATAATTCCTTGCAAGTAATAGGATTCTGATTAAAAGGCTCTACTGAACTGTGACTTATCTCTCTACTTGGAATTTGCAAATGCTAATGAACTTACATATTTTTCTTATATGCCATACACACAGCCAGTTCACTTTGCTCCCACCTGATTTCCTGAAAAAGTAACAGTCTAGACTCATGATTGTCCCAATGTAGAGCTTATTTACTTAGCCAAAAATGTTCACCTCCGACAGTCACATATAAATCCCAAACTGAAGCCATGCCAATCAAGATTCTAACTCAGAGGTAGACTATGTCTCTAAGACTAGCACCAGATTTGCTTTTTTATTGAGCAGAATTCTATAGACAGGCAGAACACTTACTGAAGCCATTTAAATCAGTCTGTTAAAACAAAAATTGGAAAAGTTGTCTGACTCACAGGAGCAACATAAAGAAAAAAACAGCTCTGAGGGTGGGGGAATTAGGTCACAGCAAGAAAGAAGTACTCGGTTTACTCAAAAATCTCAAATACCATATAAAGTAAATCAAAGAGCCATAATGGGATTTCCGGAGACATCAGAGCCTCAGCAACTTGACAGCTTAGTTTATTAGAGTGGAGTGATAATGAGGCCATCCTTTAGGATCCTGAGTGGACCACTTTGGTAGTGCTCCAAGACCATGCACTTCACCCCTAACCCAAATCAGAATCCGTGAAACATCTGCTGTCAGTTACAATGGGACTTGGGTGAGAGAGTTTTGATGAAACAGTGCAAATCTATCACCACCCACTGGAAAGGCAGGTCAAAGTACGGGTCCTATTGATGGAGCAGGTGTTAGGTTGAATAGACTCATCTCAGGACAGAAATACAATGTTACAGAGCTGAAGATTTATCAACTGTCCTTTTTCTTCATGTTCTTTGTTCATGTTATTGTCTTTCATAATTCACTTAGCTAAAAATGGGCAAAGGGTCGCTCGTGATGGCAGGTTACCGGTGTCCTTAATCCAGTTCCAATGATGCCTGAGCTCTGACCAGCCCACAGGAAGAAAATGAGCCTTTCTAATATAAAATAAGTACACATCTTTGAAAACAATTCTAGCAACACTGTCATAACTATATTTGAAGCTATGAGCTAAATAAAAAGTCATTACATGGATGAAGCATAGGAAAATAGTTTCACATTTAATATATTTTTAATAGTTAGGTCTTACTGATACATCACTGTGGCTATAATAACAGTTTACTAAGAAAGGTGGTCATTCATATTCCATATGAAAGGTCTCCCTTAAAAATGACTGTTTAACAGAAAATACTGTACTGGTAAGGATGTTAAAATGAGAAATGTTACTGACAAAAAGATATTCATTTTATGTCAATTGAATATTTACACACAAATTCTAAATATTCTTCTACTTTGCTAATTTTATGCATAACCCTGTAAATGGGTTATTACTCATGGTAAAATATAGCCCTTTGTTTTAACAAATGGGATATCACTAAATGTGAAGCAAAACATGATAGAACCAGGTAATACCACTTGTCAACTTTGGGAAATGTTGGTTGTTCCTTACAAAACTAGCAGTTCTATGACTGAGACTTCAGTGGGAAAAATGAATTTATACTAGGAATTCATGATTCCATATTTTTAAAAATTAAGGGTATTGAATAAAGTAATATTACAAAAAATAAGGGGTCTGGGGAGAGAAAGAGAGAAATTGTAAGAGTTTTAATAGCAGTGAAGATAAAGAACTCCAATTTCTTTCTCAAATAGTCTTCCTCCAAAGTGGTTCTGGCCTGACAATCATGAAGCCCTACACCCAGGAAATATATACATGTATTCAAGCAGACAACACACATTTTCAAGCATTCAGTGAGTAGAATGCCCCAAGGAAAGCGAGCCAGTAAGAAGTAAAATGAAATTGACACAAATTAGCATTATCAAGCTTCATAATTATGAACAGTTATGAAATCAAAAATTGTTAACTCATGATTATAAATTAGGAAATGAAGACAAATTCTAGAATAATATAGATACAAATAATGGTTATCAAAGAATGAATAAAAGCCATCATGAACACCTGAAGGGTTGAAATCCTAATGGACATATTTATACCAAAGTCACCTGTACCAGGAGACTACATAATAGGTAAACATTAGAAATACGTTCATGTGTCCTAGTCAGATTTATCTCATTATTTACTATCCTAATTTGCTTTCAAATTAGAGCAAAGTGATAACAAGAGAAAAAATAAGGCAGGAAACATTCTCATTATCAGAAACTTAGAAAACTTCCAAACTACAGTAAAAAATGGAAAAAAAAACCTTAAAAAATAACAATTGTAGACATTTAATGAGTACAGTTTAGTGAATTTAGAATATATATGCCTAAGTGAGAATTTTTTTAAATCCCACAGATATAAAAAGGCATGAAATCTTTATTTAACATAAAAACAAGAAATGATCAAGTAGATTGAATAATTGCCCAGGTAATTAATCTCCATAGACTTACATGAAAATAAGTTAATGAAATTATATCAACAAATTAAAAACACATTTGAAACATTTAAAGAAAATAAAAGCTATGACAAAGAAAAGTGGCTTCTCAGTCATAAAACACTGGTGGGAGGCTTTTCATGGTAAGACACAGAGTACTTATAACTCAAAAAACATTTTGGGATTCTAGGAAAGTATATTTGAAATGAGAGACATAAGAGACATATAGAATAACTATACAAATATGAAATATGTAGGGGTAAAATTACAGTGTCAATTTCTGTGAATATTTTAATGGAAACATTTTACTCACATTTTGAGACATTATTTTCCTAAGAATATAGAACCAGTTCATTAAAAATTCCATGAAAGATATGAAAAGGTATAACTTTCTTTTTTAAAAAGAGTTCAGCGTTCAGCATCTACTTAATAGAAAAGAACAAGAAATAGAATAAAAAGGAATAATTTTGAGGATTGTTCTCTTCTCTCATTGATCCGTGAAGCCAAGCAATGACTTGGGCAGATTTTTTTCTTCTTACATGACTATTCACATTTCTATAGAAAGAGGTATAGTGTCTTGACCTTCTTCACACAAGTTTTATGCAGACAAAGTTAGGAACATCATTTATTGTGGCTGTTCTCAAAGGTTTTGAGGTCATGGTCAGCCCTGTGCTGTCTCTTTGCCAGGCTTGTTGACTCCTAGAACTGTGCTGTGCCTTCCCATCCAGAAATATCCCCCATATACTGCTCTTACAAAGAGGGACTCAGAACCTCAGAGGGTGTTATGAATATAGCCAAACACTGACTCCAATTTGAAGATCCCCTTACAGAGTTGAATGTTACACAAGGACAGGAGTCTAAGTCAAGGCCAGAGACTGTGTGCACTGAATAGCCTTTAATAAGTCTGGAGAGGAGTCGAACCAGATAGGTGCTGTTAAAAACAGGCGCGCGAGAGGAGGTGCCCTTTCAGCATTTTTAGGATAAAGGAATAATCTGCTCAAGGCTGTCCCAGCAGCATTTCTAGAGTAACATATCCACACAAATTCAGAAGACTGTAGTGTTGCCTTCATTATCTATGATTTCTCTGCAAACCAAGTGAAAGCGACCCTTCTTCTGTATCCTACACTTTATAATTCTCCTCCTCACTCTGCCCTTTTGGAGAATATTAAAACACAATTCACTCTCCTTCAATTTGTGTGGAGATGAGACTGGATAGAAGTGCCACGGAGCTGACAGGTCATACTTTAAATTAAGTTTCCCAAATAAGAATTTAATCTAGTTTCAATAAAAGAGTTATTAACCACTTTTAATTAGGAAAAGCAGGCCTGAATCTGGGGTATTTTCCTCAGCTCCCAATGCAAGGGCTGATCATTAGTCACTGATGGTATCAGGGCTTGTCTTCAAAGGGCTGTGGTGCAGAGGCCCACCAAACGAACCTCAGGAGAAAGGAGAGGGTTGTAATACCCAGTTCTAGGGATATTCCACAGTTGGACTTGATTTGCAAAGGCTTTCTCTTGGTGTCATTAGAGAGTCTCTTTCTAAATTGACAAAAAATTTGGCAATCGCAAAAGACGACCAACCAGGGCAAATCACAGCTAATAAAGTACATGAGTTCATCCTCCCCACCCAAAAGCAAGCTGTATTTACTGAGTACATCCACATACATTAGCGGGCTAGAAATTTTGTGACTGCTTAATCCTATCTTTCATCATACCTGCTTGATATCCAATATATTACAAGGAGATTTGCTCTTGTCAGATTATAAATCACAGTTTTAATTAATTAAAACAAGGACTACAAGTACAGGAAAGTACAGTTATAAGATCATTATGATGGACAAAAAAGAAACCGGGAAATATCAGAGTTGTATTTTTAAAGGATTACTTTAAAAATTAAAGTATTTTTTAAATTAAAGTATATAATTAAAGTATTATTTTGGTTATAACTTTGCAAATTAGAGAGAAAATTTTGCCTTAGAATATGTAATAGGTAACAGTAATAAAATTTTATAACAATAGTCTGGGTTTAAGTGTTATCAGTAAAAACTATAAATTGAGGGAAAGTTTGAAGAAATTAAACATTAAAATCTTAAACAAGAAAATATATGCTGTTGTTTATAATTAGAAAAAGATGTGTTTTTCTAAACATTTGAAGGCAACCACTAGTAGAAACAGCATAGATATTTACCTGCCAAGTCAATATATTTAGGAATAAATGGGGTCATGTGACCAAAGCAAGCAACCTTTTCACACCCACCACACATGTCTCTTAAACCCTTTGGATATGAGCAATGAAGCACAAAAAATGGGAGAGGGCATGTATCAGTGCTGAAAAGTTAGAAGGATACCCACCATCCATATCTCTTACACTTTAGGGCACTTCTGCCAGATTAGGTACAGACTGAACTGAGTGAAGTAAGGATAAAAGAGTCAAGGTGTTTCATTAAAGAGCTTAGAGAGTAAGCGGAAGCAATCTTGATAAAGCCTCCTAGCTACTATTTAACTTGAAAGGAAGAAGGCAGCCATGAACGAATGCCAGTGTGATGTTAAGACTTCCATTATGGGGGGGGGGGGTTTCTATAAAATGAACAGAAAGCCGCCTGTCAAAACTTCTTCTTCTTCGAGTGACAGAAGAGCACTTCAGTAGGGTATCCTGCACCTCAGATGAGTAGCAGAAAGTCTACACTGTCAGAATTCATCTTGTCTGCAGAGTCCTGATGCCCTTCTGACACAGGTGATGGAAACACGAAGAAATGAGCAAGCAGGAAGAATCATCAGACCTGTGAAAAGATGCCAGGTGGAAGAGTCCTCTCTGCGCAATCAGAAGAATCAAGAGAAATGTCACTCTCTGAAACAGATACGCGGCAGAATGATCTAGGAAATGCTGCTTTGGGTCTGCAAAACTTCTGCATTGTCACAGACTACGAAGGACTGATCCAAAACCAGGAAGGACTGATCCAAAATCAGGAAAGAATATTAAAGATGGAAATCGTGGTTACAACTTAAACTATATCGTAGTGAAATACACAGTGAACACTGCAGCACTGAAACAGTGAACTACCTTCTTACTCAAAGAATCCAGAACTGGGGAGGTATATGAACAAAAAGAAGATGGGCAGACACAATAACTCAGGATTTCCAATGTAATCCAATGTACTCATCACTGGAACTCTAGAGTTTAAAAGCTAAAAACAAAGAAAAAATAAAATCAAAAAAATATCAACACACACACACACACGCACACATGCATGCACACACTACTTTCGAGAGTTGAAGAAATAACTGAATCTGCAGACAAATTGAATGGGTTTACTAAGTATCAGGAGAAACTGATCAAGAAACCAATATGTATCAAGATTAAGAAAAAAAGAAACTTCGGGGCACCTGGGTGGCTCAGTGGGTTAAAGCCTCTGCCTTTCGCTCAGGTCATGATCCCAGAGTACTGGGATCAAGCCCCACACTGGGTTCTCTACTCAGCAGGGAGCCTGCCTCCCCCTCTCTCTCTGCCTGCCTCTCTGCCTACTTGTGATCTGTCTGTCAAATAAATAAATAAAATCTTAAAAAAAAAAAAGAAAGAAACTTAAACTATAGTAGAAAAACATACAGATCCAAGAAGAGAAATTTAATAATACATCAAAAATTTTAAAATTACCTGTTTACTTTAAATATTTCAAGATGTATAAAGATATAATTTTAGGAAAGAAGGAAATTTTTTGTCAAGAATTTTCTAGGAAGTTGTCTTTATGTGTGATAACTGGATCAAGAGATAAAAAATATGAAGAGATACAAAGAGATAAGAAAGAACACCACCTGTATTTATGCTTTAAATATACTTGGATATTGAAGAATTAATTAAAACAAGGACTACAAGAACAGGAAAGTACAGTTATAAGATCATTATGATGGACAAAAAAGAAACCGGGAAATATCAGAGTTGTATTTTTAAAGTATTACTATTTTGGTTATAACTTTGCAAATTACAGAGAAAATTTTGCCTTAGAATACGTAATATGTAACAGTAATGAAATTTTATAACAATACTCTGGGTTTAAGTGTAAATTGTATCAGTAAAAACTATAAATTGAGGGAAAGTTTGAAGAAATTAAACATTAAAATCTTAAACAAGAACATATATGCTGTTGTTTATAATTAGAAAAAGATGTGTTTTTCTAAACATTTGAAGGCAACCACTAGTAGAAACAACATAGATATTTACCTGCCAAGTCAATACATCAAAAGGAGGAAAACAGAAAATGAGAGAAAGCATAAAGCAAAGTTAATGGACACGCATACCCATTTCCCTGATAACCCTAAATTAATTCTAAAAACTACACTGAAAACAAAGACTCCTAAAATGGAGGAAACAATAAAAATTCCATGATATACTCTCAACAAAATACATACATAAAATAAAAGGCAAAAAAGGGCTAATTTGTTGAATGAATTATGTGTTTAAATGCTGATCACCATGTAATTGAAAACAGCAAAATCCTCAATACAAGTTTAATCTGTCTATAGGACCCTCTTGAAAAGTTAAAGCATTTCCATCTGAAAGGATATTTTTTATAGCATACTACTGAAGTGTGAAAAGGTGTTAAAAAATAATGTCAGAGGCATCTGGCTGGCTCAGTCCTTCAGTGTCTGCCTGCAGCTCAGGTCATGATCCCAGGGTCTTGGGATAGAGCCCCGCTTCGGGCTCCCTGCTCAGCGGAAGACTGCTTCTCCCTCATCCACTCCCCCTGCTTGTGCTCCCTCTCTGGCTGTGTCTCTCTCTTTCAAATGAATGCATAAAATCTTTTAAGAAAATAATGTCAGAAAAGCAGATTACAAACTGTCACTTAGAGTGCGCTTAGCTTTACACAAATTTCTACAACTCCATAATTTTATCGGGATGATGGGAATATGGACCATTTTATTGTTTTTTATATTCTAAATTTTCTGAAATACATTTAGGACACATTTTATTTTAGTGAGAAAAAAAAAAGAGTAAAGATGAAACAATGAACTTTGCCCATCCCAGGAAGTGTGGAAGTTTCTCATAAAGGTTTCTGTGATGAGCTGTGTATCTCTTCCTATGAGTGCAGCTTCAAACAAAACAAATAATAAGGTTTTATTTAGAGGTTTCTAAGTTCTGGTCTCATTTTCTCTCTTTCATTAATGTTATATTCAGCCACTAAAAGTGAAGCAATTGAATAAAAACAAATTTGAAATATGCAGTAGCGCACACAAAATAGTTTAAGAACCACCATAGAAATTGCTTTACATAAATATAACACCTAACACTTAATTGTCTTCTGCTTCTTAATGCACAGCTTGTACTATTAAAGCCAATGGCTTCCTATATCTCTTATAAAACAGAGACGTCGCTTTCTCCTCTCTAGAGACTAAAGTGATAAAAAGAAACTTTCTAAACTCGAAAATCTGTTTATGTCTTTCTCTAAAAAAAAAAAAAAAAAGAAGAAAGAAAAAATCTCTCTTCTCATTTTTTTTCTTCTTTTTTTGTTATTTGTTGTTGTTCTTGTTGTTAAAATGCTTTCCCTGGATTTGCAATTTTATTTATTTTTTTAATTGTGTTATGTTAGTCACCATACTGTATATCTTTAGTTTTTGATGTAGTGCTGCATGATTCACGAACAATGAATCATGGAAAATCCCTCTTCTTAAACATTAGACAGCATTTACCACACAGTAAAATAATAAGAATCAAAACACTAAATCTAAACAATGTCCATACCAACTATTTATATTTATATTATTTAAAACACATAGATGGTGGGGTGCCTGGGTGGCTCAGTTGGTTAAGCAGCTGCTTTCCGCTTGGGTCAAGATCCCAGGGTTCTGGGATCAAGCCCCACATTGCATTGGGCTCCCTCCTCAGCAGGGAGCTGTTTCTCCCCATCCCTCTGCCTGCAGCTCTGCCTGCTTGTGCTCTTTCTGCCAAATAAATGGATAAATTTTTTTAAAAATGGTAATGAGAAGAAATAATGCAGATAAGCCACACATAGTAATATAATTGAAAAATCTTTCCTTTTGCCTTAAAAAGTCTGGGAATTAATAAGATCATTTCTGTGAATGTTTAGAATAACATATTTAGTAAGATAATAAACAAGAATTTCCTACAAAAGTTAACATTCATATGCAATATTTTGTGAAATTCAGAATTATCAGCATTTGTATTGTGATTTTGTTTTAATTTTATAACTATACATACACAGATAACCGTATTCACAGTTCACAGCATACACTTGCACCTGCTGTTGCTGCCACACCTCATTTTTCTCTATTTTCCAGTTTCATCCCATTTTCCCTTTGATGAATAACAGCCTACTGTATTCAAGTTACTACTCTAAATATATAGACATCTTTGTATAGCATGTAGTGGTATTGTTCTTATCCTTTTCTATATAGTATTCTTTTCCATTTCATTTCTTAAAAGACTTTATTTATTGACAGAGATTTATTTATTTGACAGAGACACAGCAAGAGGGGGAACACAACCAGAGGGTGTGGGAGAGGGAGAAGCAGGCTTCCGAAAGAGCAGAGAGCTTGATGCAGGGCCTCGATCCCAGGACCCTGGGATCATGACCTGAGCAGAAGGCAGACGCTTAACCAACTGAGCTGTATCACTTAGAAGTACGTGGATATTGTTTGCATTTGCAATGAGAGCCATTGAGTTTCTCTGCACATCCTTGAATAGTCTGAGAACTCTCTTTCCAATTTTTGTGACTCATGGATATAAGTGACTGCTTAATTTGCATTTCTCTGATTATTATTAGTTAGTTCCAGCATATCTTCATATAGTTCCCAGCCTCTGAGAACCCTTTCTGTGGATTCATATCCCTGTCCAATGCACTTCCCATGTTTTACTGGTACTTTAGTTATTGTGTTTTATATTTGCCAGAGTTCCCTATATATTCTAGATATTGACCTGTTTTAGACATCAAACTATCTTATCATAGTATATTATATATCTGTAAATTTAATGAAATAACAAATTTTTAATTTGGATAGAGTAAAATGCATTATTTTAAAATCTAGTTTGTGAAGAGTCTTATTAAAGGAGTCTATCAAGCCTAGGTCATTAAGATATTCTTCACCATTTTCTTCAATTAGCTTTATTATCTTAATCCATTTGATATTCTCCTTTCTATGTGGTAAAATCAGGATTCACCTTTATTCTCCATGGAAAACAATTTTTCCTATTTCACATAAATAAGCTGCCTTTCCTCTAGTGCTTTGTAGTGCCACCATATTACAACTTCTTGTGTGTATGTAGCACTATTTTTGAGCTCTATATTCTGTAATACTAGTTAATCTGTTATAATGTCAATACTAATTTTTATGGCAATGACTTTGTACTTTGTCTTAAGGTATGGTAAGATACTATTCTCTAGTAGGACTATGGTAAGTCCTATTCTCTTTGTTCTTCTAACATACCCTAGCTCACTGCGTACCTTCATTAAATCCAAAATTGTAGAATGATTTTGTTGGGTACCTCTAGAAACCCAGTTGAAATACTTATACCACGTTCACTGTGAACCACTTCTTTTAATCTTAAAAACAGTAATAAACTTAATTTTTTTCTATGAATAGTTTTGGAATTTTTGGTTAATTCTTAGAAAACTTTTGTTGTGGTTACTATCAAGAATGGTACTTTATTTCACTTTGGTGTTATTAGTGCTATCATTCCAGGGTGAAACTATTATTTTCATATTCAACAAGATCATTAAAATATAGTATTCTAATAGTTTGTTGAGTCTGCTGGATCTTCCATGTAGTTGATTATAACATCTGAAAAATGACAGATTCATCCCCTCCAAACATTATAATTGTTTTTAATTGGCTTTATAGCATTCACCATATTTGCAATTCCATCTTAAAAAGCAGCAATGATGGCAGACGTTATTGTCTTATTTCCAATTTAAAATGAACTGGGTGATGGGCATTAAGGAGGGCACGTGATCTGATGAGCATTGGGTGTTACACAAGTAATGAATCATTTATACATCAAAAATTAATGATATGCTATATTTGGCTAATTGAATTTTAAAAAAGAAAATTCAGCTCTAAGGAAAAATATTTATTAAAAATATAATGAGGATATGCTAAAATCTTTGATTTTGGCTGTGAATTTTGGGTATACAGACTTTAACAAATTAAGGAACTTCTTTATTTCTGGATTGTGGAGTGTATCTTCAGGTCATGATTGCAGGGTGGGGAGATCAAGTCTCATGTCAGGCTCTGTGGTCAGTGGGGAGTCTGTTTGAAATTCCCCCCTCTCCCTCTCCCTTTGTCCCTCCCCTTACCTACATATTCACTCATATGAGTGAAAGCACAAGGTTGAAAAATTAAAAAAAAAAAAGTTGATTCCTTTCTTGTATGAACTTTTTTTTTTTTTAAGAGAGTGAGAGAATATGTAGGTAAGGGATTAGGAGTGAAGTGAGGTGAAATTCCCTTCTTTGATTATTAGAATATTTATTCTCCCTCTAATTCTAGTATTATTTTTCAGAAATGAATCCTTTTTTCTAGACAGCAGTCTAGCAAATTCTTATTTTATTATATATTATCTATGGTATCTATAGCTGTTCTCCACAAATAGTGGATTCTATTCAATGTCATAGTGAACTCAGAAGGAAAAAATCATTAATTCTCCATCTATTTTCAATAGAAATATAAGAAAATAGCTGTTTTGTTTTTATTTCTGTAACGAGATCTAGTTATTAGAAGCATATTTTCCAAGCTAATAATTCTGTAAGGTATTTAAAATGTTTAGGCATGACAAATATAAACAAACAGGTCTATTGTTTCATAAAAGCAAAATGACATGCAATTTACTAGTTAAATAATATTTATGTGCCACTGAATTCATATGAAAAGTCCATCTATTGGGGCACTTGGGTGGCACAGTCAGTTGAGCATCTGACTTGGTTTTGGCTGAGGTCATGGTCTTGGGGTCCCAGGATCGAGCTCCACATCAGGTTCTCTGCTCAGCAGGCAGCCTGATTCCCCCTCTCTCTCAGCCTGCCTCTCAGCCTACTTGTGATCTCTCTCTCTCTCTGTCAAATGGATAAATAAAATCTTTTTTAAAATTTTTTTTTCACCAAACTGTGGAAAGAACCAAGATGCCCTTCAATGGATGAATGGATAAGGAAGATGTGGTCCATATACACTATGGAGTATTATGCCTCCATCAGAAAGGATGAATACCCAACTTTTGTAGCAACATGGATGGGACTGGAAGAGATTATACTGAGTGAAATAAGTCAAGCAGAGAGAGTCAATTATCATATGGTTTCACTTATTTGTGGAGCATAACAAACAGCATGGAGGACAAGGGGAGATGGAGAGGAGAAGGGAGTTGGGGGAAACTGGAAGGAGAGATGAACCATGAGAGACTATGAACTCTGAAAAACAATCTGAGGGTTTTGAAGGGGCGGGGGGTGGGAGGTTGGGGGAACCAGGTGGTGGGTATTGGAGAAGGCATGTATTGCACGGAGCACTGGGAGTGGTGCAAAAACAATGAATACTGTTACGCTGAAAAGAAATTAAAAAAACTTTTTTTTTTTTGTTTAAAGCCCATCTATTCAGGGGTGACTGGGTAGCTCAGTCAGTTAAGTGTCTGCCTTCAGCTCAGATCATGATCCCAGGACTCTTCGATCGAGCTCTGCATCAGGCTCCTTGCTTAGCTGGCAGTCGCTTCTCCCTTTCCCTCTGCCTGTTGCTCCCCGTGTTTCTGCCCTCTCTGTCAAATAAATAAATAAAATCTTAAAAAAAAAACAACTCATCTATTTCTCCTAAAAATCAGAAAGCATTTTAAAATTATAATAATAGAGGAGCAAAAACATTTCTAATACTATACTGCCTCTATGTCCTGGAATTAGGATTGTAACACATTTCTTAACTGGTTCTAAAACAACTCCTTTAATAATACAAATACATCCTAGATTGTATTCTATTAGAGATCAATATGTGTGACATGAAAGGACACAGATTTCTCTGTCTATTGTTCTCAAACATGGTCCATTATATGGATTCCCTTTTCTGGGCTTCAACTCTTCTTTATGTCTCAGCTCAAGTTAATACAATAGGGTAATAAATTTTGTTTTTCATTTCAATTTTAAATAGAATGATTCACTTTAACCAAACTTATGGCTATGTTACCCTTAGATCAGATTCCTACCTGATTTCCATTTAGTTTCCACCTCAGATTTAATATCAGTAAATTTAGGCCTGGAGAGTAGAGACAGAAGGGTAAGTTAGCCAGTGAAGTCTAACAGACCCAAAACAGTGTGATACATTATACCTAGTTGCCTGTGGTGCACCACTGCTGCATATAGTTCTAAGTATTTTTCTGATATATATATTTTTATGATACACACACATATATATAAATCTGAAATAAATATATGTATGCATATATTTCTTTTTTATATATATTTTTAAATTTTTTATCAACATATAATGTATTATTAGCCCCAGGGGTATGGGTCTGTGAATCACCAGGTTTACACACTTCACAGCACTCACCATAGCACATACCCTCCCCAATGTCCAAAACCCTACTACCCTCTCAATGCATATATTTCTAATACACACATATTTTTCATATATATGAAATATAAAATATATATTATATGCATGCATATATTTCTAGTACATACATATTTTTCATGTACACACTCATGCATGTGTAATAAACATCCCATTTATCCCAAAATGGGAATACATGTTTAAATCAGTTGTTATATTCAGAGTGATGGCATGGGGCCAATTAAAGTTATTTGTCAGTTGTCTTTTTTAGTTACATCAAGATTTTACCATTCCATCATCTAGAAGAACAAATAGTATACCTAATCTTTATCAAGAATATTAGTATATGTGATGTGTGTGTGTGTGTATGTTAGTGAAGAAACGGCAATGCAATTGAAATTTTAACAATGTATCTTTACCTTAAGAAGAGGTGAAGATAAGTCTATTATGGAAGAGAGGGAGATATACATGAGAGAGGGAGAATTTATGGTTTTATGTCAATTCATTTAATTGATATTTACGTTGATACTAGGTCTAAGAAATGCCATGGACTTGAAACGTGAACTTTTTGTCATATAGGAAAAAATAAGTCACTTGTGGATAATAAGATATAAAAACAGAATCAGTGACTTTATTCTCTAAATTAGCAATGAAGTTTGTTCCCTGGTGAGATCTGACTGCTGTAATTCCACCCATAGAGGAAAAAATATGTACGTGCAGTTAGATAGATCTATCGTTCATCCATCTCTCTCTTTCAACTTTTCTTTCAGAAGCATCCCTGAGAAAAATGTCATATTTCTAGGAGGGAAAGACATGGAAATGGCTCCCTTCACACTTAATGAAGGTACAACAGTTGTTTTTTTATTTATTTTTATTTATTTATTTTTTTTTACTTCTAAGGATACTATCAAAAAATGTATAGTCAGCCCACAGAATGGGAAAAAATATTTGTCAATAACTCAGAAAATAAACATCCAATATTCAGAATACATAAAGTACTAGCACAATTCAAAACCAGAAAAAGTTAAAAAAAATGAAAATAGACTAAGAATTTGAATAGACATTTCTCCCAGGAAGATATTCAAACAGTAGATAAGCACTTGAAGAGCTCAGTATCATTTGACCTTAGTCAAATGCAAATCTAAACCACAGTTAGATACCTCATACCCAGAAGATGGCAATAAGAACAACAACATGAAGAAAGACTGAGGCTAGAGGGTAAATGGGGCCCTCATAAATTTCTAGAGTGAATGTAAAATAGTTCTGATGCTTCAGAAAATAGGTTGGCAGTTACTATAGGACCCAACATTTCCCATTCTTAGATATATACCCATATACCCATATACCCATTGAAGACATACACCCATACAGAACTTGCACACTAATGTCCATAGCAGCACTATTCAAAATTGCTAAAAAAGTGGAAATCCAAATGCCTCTGAATGGATGAATGGATAAACAAACTGTGTATATCCATAAAACATATTATTCATCCATAAAAAGGAATAAAAGTGCTAATACGTGCTGTAAGAATGAATGTGCCTCAAAAAGATTACACTAAGTGAAAGTAGCGAGATATAAAAGGTCACATCTTAATGATTTTATTTATATGAACTGTCCAGAATAAGCAAATGTGTAAAGACAAGAAGTATATTAGCTGTTGCTGGATAGGTCAGGTGGGAGGAATGGGCAGCTTCTTTTTGTGTGCAGTGATGAAAATATTATAAAGTTCGATGGTGCTGATTTTGTACAACATTGTGAATATAATAAAACCACTGAATTGTACAGTTTAAGATGGTGAATTTTAGGAAAGTGGATTAAATCATAGTAGAAGATTCTTCTAGGAAAAAAATGTTCAAGCATTTAAGATGTACAATTTGATGTTCCTATTCCTATTCCTATCCACTATATGAAGATTTTACTGTTTGTGCATTTACTACTTGAGCATTTAAATTCTGTTTAGTATTTGGCAATTATCAATGCTGCTGCTATATGTACACATGCAAGTCTAAGTGGATGTGTGTTTTCAATTTCTCTTGAGTAAATATATAGAAACACAATTTTTAGATCATATAAGAAGTGTATATTATACTCATAGGAAACTGTCAAAGGATTTCAAAAGTGGTTAAACCATTGTGCTTTCTTACCAGCAATACATGGCATTGCCAGGGGCTCCAATTCTCTGCTAAAAGCTGGAATTGTCAGACTTTTAAGTTTTGGCCATTCTAGGAAGTGTGCAGTAATATCTTACTGTGACTTCAATATGCATCCATGACAGCAGTCTTCCCATGGGCTACTGTAACAACTACTGTAGACTAGGTAGCTTCAACAAGAAGTACTTATTTCTTACAGTTCTGGAGAAGATTGAGGTGAAGTTACCAGCAGATTTGATGTCTGATAAAAGCCCTGTCCCTGGTTTAAAAAAAGAGCAGCCTTCTAGCTGTTTCCCCAAATGGCAAAGAAACAGGTGGTCTCTCTGTCATGTCTCTTCCTAGGAGAGCACTAATCCTACCCAGGAGGGCAACACCCTTTTTTGACCTAATTGCCTTTCCACTTCCAAATACCATACATCAGTAGTTAGGACTTCAGCACATAGATTTTGAGAAGATACATTCAGTCCACAGAAAACACTAATAATACTGAGCATCTTGAAACAATAATTGCAATTCACATATTTTGATAAACTGTCTAAATCATCTGTCATTTTCTTTTTAATTAGATTGTTTGTATTCCTCTTAATAAGCTGAAAGAGTAGTTTATGTATCCTCTGGATATGTCTCTTTCTGACGTGTCTTACAAAACATTCTCCCAGTCTGTGGCTTGAATTGTCTTTTTATTAATTATGGGGTTTTTTAATATAAAAAGTACTTAATTCAAATAAAATCCAATTAATCTGATTTTTCTTTCATGGTTTGTCCTCTTTTAAGAGAAAACTTTGCCTATAAGTTACATAATTGTATCTCTCACATTTAAGTCTATGACCCATTTTGAATTAATGTTTTTATATGCATTAGTAATACTCAAGCTTCATTGACACATTGCTAACTCTCAATTGAACTATACTTGGGTCTATTTTGTGATTATGTTTCAGTGAACAATATAACAAACCTTACACCAAAACTACATGGTCTTACTGTAGATTATATAAAGTCATTACTGTAGATTATATAAAGTCTTGAAACCAGAAAATATATGCTCTTCAATATTTTCTTCTTTTTCAGTATCGCTTTGGTATTTTAAGTTCTTTGCATTTATATTTGAACTTTATAATCACTTTGTCAATTTTTATAAAAATGCCTGTTGAGATTTTGAGATTACATTGATTCTACAGATCAATTGGGACACTCGTTGCAACTTACCCATATTGAGTCATCCAATATTGTTATTTTCTCTCAGCAATTTTATGTAACTTTCAGTACACATATTATACATACTTTTGTAAAAATTTATCCTTATGTATTTTATATTTTATGCTACTATAAATGGCATTTTTAATTTTGCAGGTTGACAAGAATAAAAACAAAATGTTTGAATATTGATCTGAATCTTAAAATCTTGCTAAGCACATTTATAATTTCTATTGCTGTTTGTTGTATTTTGTTATCTATTTTTCTTTTTTTGGGAGGGGGCTTGAGAGAGTTCATATGTGCCTGATATGGTGGGGGTGGGCAGAGGGAGACAGAGTATTCCAGCAGACTCCTCAGTGTGTCCAGAGCCCAATGTATGGCTCAATCCCATGACCCCAAGATCATGACATGAGCTAAAATCAAGAGTTAGACGCTTAACCAACTGAGCCACCCAGGCACCTCATTCTATAGTTTTCTGAAGAGATGGCTGTATCATTTGTCAATAGAGATTTTCTTCTCCCTTTTTCATGTATAAATCTTTTTTTTTTTCCTTTCCTTATTGCACAGACTAGAACTTCCCAACAATGTTAAGTGGCAATCAGAGATCAGCTATCCTTATCTCTTTTCTGAATTTAAGTGGAAGGATTTATTCTTCCACTATTTAAGTGTGGTATCAGTTATGGGATTTTCACAGATAACACTTCATTATCCTCAAATTTCCCTTCTCAGATAAGTTTGCTGGAGATTTTCATCATGAAGTGCTATTGAATTCTATTTCTCTGCATTTACTGAGATAACTGTATGTACTGTTTTTTGTTTTTTGTTTTTATTCTGTTTGTATTGGGAATTAAACTGATTGTCTATGGAATATTAAACTGCTTTTGTGTCTCTGGGATGAAATACATTAGGTCGTGGTATATTACCCATTTGGTTAATCACTAGATTCAGTTTATAAGATTTAAATGAATTTTTGTTTATGCTTATGTGGTATGTTTGTATTTTCTTTTCTTGTAACAGATTTATCTGTGATTTTGTGTGCTGACCTTATCAAACGTGTGGGTACACATGCCTTTCTCTTCTAATTTCTGGATGAGTTCATGTATAATTGGTATTATTTCTTCTTTAAATATATTTTATAAATCACCAGTAAAGGCAGTTTGTGTGTGGTTATTAAAAATGACTTCAATTTATTTTACAGCAACATGGCTATTCATGTTATCTATTTATTCTCGAGCAAGCATTTAAAGTTTGTCCCATTTAAGTTTTTTGGTTACTGGCAAGAAGTTTTTTTGTAATAGTCACATATATTTTTTTAATTTTTTATTTTTTATAAACATATATTTTTATCCCCAGGGGTACAGGTCTGTGAATCACCAGGTTTACACACTTCACAGCACTCACCAAAGCACATACCCTCCCCAATGTCCATAATCCCACCCCCTTCTCCCAAACCCCCTCCCCCTGGCCACCCTCAGTTTGCTTTGTGAGATTAAGAGTCACTTATGGTTTGTCTCCCTCCCAATCCCATCTTGTTTCATTGATTCTTCTCCTACCCACTTAAGCCCCCATGTTGCATCACCACTTCCTCATATCAGGGAGATCATATGATAGTTGTCTTTCTCTGCTTGACTTATTTCGCTAAGCATGATACGCTCTAGTTCCATCCACGTTGTCACAAATGGCAAGATTTCATTTGCCACATATAATATTTTTAATGGATGTAGGTTCTGTACTGGTTCTCCCTATTTCTTTCCTAACATCCTGACATTATTAATCTGTGCTCTCATTCTCCCTCCTTCCTCCTATTTTCTCTTTTAAGTCTGTTTGCAGGGTTTTAGATTTTATTGATATCTTCAAAGAACTAGATGCTATTTTTTTTTGGTTTTCTGTTTTATTTTCTTCTGTTTTTATCTATACTATTTCTTTTCTTTTGTTTAATTTGGATTTAATTTGCTTTTCTTTTCCTAGTTTGTTTTATGGTTTAAGACTAGATCATTGATTTGAGATCTTCCGAGATTTCTTATTTGTATTTGATTGTATAAATTTCTCATGAAATAAGCTTTAACTGTATCTCATAAGTTTGAGGTTGAGGTTTCACTTGCTGTATCTTCAAAAAAATATTTTTATTTCCTTTATTTTTTTTTTACCCAAATGCTATTTAGAGTGTAACTTTTCAATTATTTAGGAGTTTTGTAGTGTGTGTGGGGTGGGGGGGAGGAGTGTGAGTACACACACAAGAGGAATTTCTAGATTAACAACATTGTGGTAAGAACATATTCTGTAAGCTTTCAATCTTCTGAAGCCCACTGTGATTTGTTCTATGGCATGATAATACTGTCTATCTTGGTTCCATGTGTTTTCAAAACTAATGTGTAAAGAATAATGTGTATTCTACAGTTGTTGGTTATAGTTGAGTATAGTCATTAAGGTCATTCAGATTTTCAGATTTGCTTTTTTTTTTAAAAAGATTTTATTTATTTATTTGACAGAGAGAGATCACAAGCAGGCAGAGGCAGGAAGAGAGAGAGGAAGAAGCAGGCTCCCTGCTGAGCAGAGAGCCTGATGAGGGACTCGATCCCAGAACCCTGAGATCATGACCTGAGCCGAAGGCAGCGGCTTAACCCACTGAGCCACCTAGGCGCCCAGGTCATTCAGATTTTCTGCCTGCTTATTATATTTCTATTTGGTCAATTAGTGAATGAAATATGTTGAAATCTCCAAAGTTCAGTTAAAGTTTGCCTATCTGTCCCTTACTTTCCCATCAGTTATGTTTTCTATATTTTGAAGCTGTTACTTATGTAAATATTTATAACTGTTTTATATTTTTGATGTATTGGCCCATTTGTCATCAGGATGTGTCCCTCTTTGTCTTACCACTTGTTACCTTGAAGTATCAGATATTAATATAAACACTTCAACTATCTTATGCTTCATATTTTCATAGTATATTCTTTTCCAGCCATCTATTTTCAATCTATCTCTATATTTAAAATGTGTCTTCTGTAACAGGTAGTTGATTCCTGCCTTTTTAAACCAGTCTAAAAGCCTCTGCAATTGGATTTGGAAAACTGTAATTTATGTACTTATCGCCATAATTGTTTTTATGTCTACCAAATTAATATTTATTTGTCTCCTTCAATTCCAATTTCAAATTTAATATTTTTCATTCTTTATTCATTTTAGTGGTTACTTCTCCCTTTCTTACAACTTTTGATTGAATATTAAACATTTAAATATTTTTAGTAACTCTATATTCTATTGTATAATTCTGATAATTAAAAAATAATTCTAGTAAGTAGTGGACTTCTGATTCAAACTGCAAATGTAGTTTCTTTCACTACATGTAACTGCTGCTAATTTCTTTTTCGTGGCTTCCTACTGTTGCTGTCTTAGCTTGAATTCCTCTCAGTCTCAAAATATGGTAGTCAACCAAGGATTTGGACAGAGATGTAATATACATTTTCTATGATTTCTTTGCTTCTAGCACTCTCTATAACTCCAAATTGTTATCTATTCTTTGTACTCTGACACTTCCAGTTATCAGGATTCACCATTCTCTCACTCAGGCTATACACTTTAGGGGAATACAATTATTTAGAAAAACATTAAACTCGCAGATATGGCTCTGTGCAGGGATATTTTTCAATAATCAAATGTTTTTCATCCTTTCTTTTTTCAATGGATGTCCCTACATGTAAATAGTGAAGCCCCCACTATTCACACGTAGTTTAGCTGTCAGCCATGGATTTGGGGCACTTTATGGATTGAATTTAGATCCCATTTACTTTAGTTTCTGGGAGCTATCACTGCCCTATTCTCTGACCTTTGTAACTTTAACTGTTAGACTGTGTCTTTTCTCAATCCTATTTTTGGTAAAGTATACCCAGTATACCCATGGGGCCCAGCTAACACTTTCACATTCTGATGAGAGAGGTCTAATCCTACTCTTCTTTTGTTGCAGTTACTTTGGAATTAAATTCCTCTTCCTCTACCTCCTTTCTGACATTTTTTTCATTCTTCAAATAGCTCTTATTATTCTCATACTTTTAATAAGTAGTGGCTACATTGGGTTCCTGTAACTATTTTACTGTTGTTTTATTAAAGTAAATTCTCCCCTGGTCAAGTAAATTTATTAAAGTAAATTCCCCTGGAAGCATGTTCCCATAATATCTTCCTAGGGCTGGAAAAGGCCTGGAATAATCGCAAGGGTGTGTTGCGTCCAGGGTGGAGGAGGCAGGCTGCTGCAAAGGTTTACAGAGTAAGGGAAAATCATGCAATATTACAACCTTGCAATAAAGTATCTTCTCTCCCAAACACTACTTGGGAAAATGAACAGGAATTGAAGAGCAACTCTAGTCCCGCCTTGAAGGGAGAAGAGCAACTCTAGTCCCGCCTTGAAGGGAATCACCCAATTTCTTCGCTAATAATGGTTGTTGATTAGGATTGGCGTATATTGGAGAATGCCATGCAGTTCTTCAAATCGTCCTGTTCCTTCGAATACTAGAGTTGCTTAGTTTTGCCAAAAAGCAAAAATACTAATTAAAAACACCTGGTATGTCAGCAAACTTGGATTAGGCACAGAAACTGACTATGGGTACAGAAGGGCTTCCCTGAGAAGTTTATATATAAATGTTGTCCTTGTCTGTGTTCACTCCCAACTATGCCTGGCAATATGTAAGTGGAACCCCCCAGTCAGATATATGCTATGTGTTCTAAGAACAACAGGACATAATGAGCTATCTCACTTCTGTACATCACAAACTCACAGATTTAGAGTCTAAACAGGTGTGTTCTCATTGGCTCCCACTACTATTTCCTATCAAATTCTGATTTTTTGTTTGTTTGGGTGTGGGATTTGTTGTTGTTGTTGTTGCTTGTTTGTTTTTGGTCCACATGCTACTTGCTATCCCATACTCGTATGAATCACAGTTTCTATACTCACAAGGTTAAAAAAAAAAAAAATCTCATGGAACTCAGTTGAAAAGGGAAGGACCATCTTGTCTTCTAGGTATGAAAGCAATAAATCAGGAAATTAGAAACAAAAATCCTTGTGGGTATCTAATCTCCGACTTTCTCACTCATCCTAAAATACTCCATTTATTTTCTCCATTACCTCTTTTTCCAGGTAAGATCTGTATGCATTAGTTTTCTAAAAAATAAGAATGTCCTAGGCCAAATTCTGTATGGCATAGATTTTCTTGGAGAATCTCTTAAGAACCTGCTCCAAATGGGACTGAATAATATGGAGGGTAGGGAGCCTCTTCTAATAGTCTGGGCAGAGAAGATGTTTGTCGTACCAATTAAGTGGACTAATAGTCTGTCTATTCACATCAAAAATAATAATTGTAAAGTTGTCCTAAAATAAATAATTCCATTTCACTGTCTTCAATGTACTTTTCTACTTCTTCCTTTACAGTTGTATATGCCAAGCTCTATTGTGTAGTACTTTGTAAAACAAAGGCACATTATATAAATGTGAGAAGTCATTATCATGTACTTACTATGCAAGACTGTACAATGCCCAGAGCAGTGAAGGGAAGGGAATTCTCTGAACAGAGCAATTTTTTGCATGTTGCTGATACATTTCTCAAATCACAATCATTTCCATGGAAACAGTCTGTGATATTGAAAAGACAGCCACTGTCTTCTAAGATCCAGCAGAAAAATAATTTTGTCTCTGAATGTAAAAGCTTCTTAGTCAATCACAAATATTGTCAATAATTAGCAATAACAGCAAGGGGAATTCAATTACAGGCAAAGCAAATTGCTTTTTATTTAAATGTTCTCTTTTTAATGCATCCCAGTGTGAAAGTCCCTCTTTAAATTAGTGAAAGCATGTGTAATCTCAATACCTCCACTGGGGGTTATAGGAATATATGTAGTCTCGCTCTTTTGTCAAGTGTTTAGGAGCTTAGGACAAAATTATACTGCTGTTGGTACTTTGTAATGATAGATATAGATAGTAATTTAGATAATTAAGTGTATTCCAGCTTTATTTCAATTTTCTCCAGTTGTAAAATTCTTGTCCGCTAGCTTAATATATTCATGTTTATGTAAATTTAAATGTAATCATAACCATTCTGTAGTCATTATCAAAACAGGTTCGGCTATCTTCATTTCATTCTCTGATGCTTTTTAACCTTAGAGAAAGGTCCAACAAATGTTCTACTAGAAACCAACAAAGAGGACTCATCTAATCTTGGTTCCTGTCAGTTGGGTTTAATTTTTGCAGTAGGCATCATTTTAGCCAATAGTAGAAATGTGAAAAATTTATGAACAGGAACCATGGCATCTGGAGGAAGAACCTGAGATGTCTACCATTCGGTAACTTCATTAAGGAGACAAGAATAAAAGAATTTTATTTTGGCATGCTGGGGAAATTTGCCTTGAGGTCAAAGTTTATTCAACTGGTTAGAACTCTTGATTATACATTCCTTTGCTTTTCCTATTTAAAAAGGTGTCATAGTCCTAAAAATGACTATCCTGCCCACTGAAATGTAGCATGGCACAGAAGCATTGAATATGCAAATTAGAGAACTAGTCAGACTGAGAAATGTAAAGTATGGGAAAATATAAACTATAAGCAATTTTTTCTTCTGAGGTGTATATGCCAATACTTTCATCTGCTTTATGTTGGGGTGACATGTTTCTAGTTGATTAATCTATATGAATATTAGAAATCAGGTTGTGGTCACAGCAATTTTAGTGATGTTAACTGTAAGCACTTAGGTGATTTTGTATA
This sequence comes from Mustela putorius furo, assembly GCF_011764305.1. Classification (NCBI taxonomy): domain Eukaryota; kingdom Metazoa; phylum Chordata; class Mammalia; order Carnivora; family Mustelidae; genus Mustela; species Mustela putorius. The sequence continues at coordinate 6,706,646 of NW_025421305.1, forward strand.
TTTACCCTTTTGGGGTTTTGTCTTATTATATGTTGTGTCCCTCTCAACAATTATAATTCTACCAAGGCTAGAAACTATTGCTGGAAATTAACCCACTACCTAATTTAGAGTGCACTGCATACAACAAAAGATGAATGTAATAGATTAAAGACAGTTAAAAATACTTTTGACACTCCTCCCATTGAGCTCATCCCTCTTGCATAGACTCTGGGCTTAAATTTGTGATTTGCTTGATTAATAAAACACAACAGAAGTAATATTCTGGGATTTATGAAGTTAAATCAAAAGAAGTGCTGCAGCATCTGCTCCACTTCTGTAACACACTTTGTGGGACTCCCAAGCTTTCAAGAAAGAAGCTATTTGCCCTGAGACCACAGTACTAGAAAGACCATTTTTGAGATTTTCAGTTGCCTATCCCAGCTGAGCCTACCTTCAGTGTACTCCTGCCAAGATGTCATATTTGTGAGTGAAGTCATCCTGAACTCTCCAAACCAGTTCATCCACCAGACAAATCCAATCGAGTTACCCTGTTTGGTGCCATGTGGAGTAGAAACACCTGCCAGCAGACTCCTGAATGACTTTTTGAGCCACAAAGTCTGAAGAAATAATAAAAAGGTTGCTGTTCCAAGGCCCTAAATTTTGGGATGGTTGGTTATACAGCAATATATAAACCAAAATAAGAAAACAAGGTATCCAAGTTGTGTTTTGTTTTAGTTTGGTTTGGTTTGGGTCTTCGTGTGTGTTTTATTGAGACCACAAATGTTTATTCTACTGTTCAGCTACAGACCTGTCTTTGTCAGGTCAGGTATACTACAAAATATAAATGTAAATTTCATCCATCTAATGATTACCCACCATTTTTTCCCTCTTCAGCACAATCCTTGCCACTGACATTCTGTATTTAATTATTTCTTTTCATTCTAAAACTCATAAAGTAAATAATGATCTCTTCTTAGGCAAATGAAAAGGTTTTGAAATTACAAAAACATCCTGTACTATAGATCTTTGAAAGTCATGTAAAATAGTACATTTACATTCTATAATGTTATTAACATATTTGTTAAGAGTAGATAACTTATAATAATAAACTGTTTTTGCATTTCTTTTTTATTGAGGTGTAACTGAGATATGGCATTATACTACTTTCAGGTATATGACATAACAATTTGATCTTTGTAGACACTGCAAAATGATACCACAACATGTCTAATTACCATCTGTCACCATATAAAGGTGCTTTTTTTTTTTCCTTATGAGAACTTTCAGGGTTTACTCTCTTAGCAACTTCTAAGTAAACATTACAATATTACTGACTATAGTCACCATGCTGTACCTTACATCCCATGACTGATTTGTTTTATATTTGGATCTTTGGACCTCTTGGCCCACTTCACCCATTTTGCCCACCACCAAACACGCCTCCCCTCTAGCAACCAGCATTCAGTTTTCTGTATCCATGAGTCTTGTTTTGTTTCTTCATTCTTGTTTTTCAGATTTCACATGTAAGTAAATAATATGGTATTTGTCTTTTCTGTATGACTTATTTCACTCAGCATAATCCTCCCTGGTCTATTTGTAGTGTTGCAAATGGCAAGATTTCTGTTTTATGGCTGAATAGTATTCGTGTGTGTGTGTGCATAACATCTTTATACATTTACTCATCAATGGACACTTAGGTAGTTTCCAAGCTGCAAGAAATTTAGGGAGATATATATATATATATATATATATATATACACACACACACACACACACACACACATACACACACACACATACATACACACACATATAGTAGGTATTTATCTGAGGTAAACAAAAACACTAATCTGAAAAGAGATATATATATATATAGAGAGAGAGAGAGATATCTTTTATATATTTTATACTAGGTATAAATACCTAGTAGTGGGATTCCTGGATCATATGATAGCACTAATTTTAATTTTTTGAGAAACCTCCATACTGTCTTCAAAAGTTGCTACACTAATTTACCTTTCTACCATCATTGCATACAACAGTCCCCCGTCTCCATTTTTTCATCAACATTTGCTTTTTTCTCCATCTTTATAATAATAACTATTCTAATAGGTAGTATTTCATTGTGGTTTTGATTTGAATTTCCCTAATGATTAGTAATGTTGAGCACCTTTTCTTTTTTTTTTTTTAACTTTCTTGTTCTTTTTTTTTTTTTTTTTTTGACAGAGAGAGATCACAAGTGGACAGAGTGGCAAGCAGAGAGAGAGAGAGGAGGAAGCAGGCTCCCTGCAGAGCAGAGAGCCCAATGTGGGACTCGATCCCAGGATCCTGAGATCATGACCTGAGCTGAAGGCAAAGGCTTAACCCACTGAGCCACCCAGGTGCCCCTTGAGCACCTTTTCATGTGCCTACTGGCCATGTGCATGTCTCTTTGGAAAAATGTCTATTCAGATCTTCTGCCCATTTTTTAATCTGACTATCTATTTTGCTACCTAATTATAGGAGTTCTTTATGTACTTTGGATATTAACCCTTTATTGAATATATGATTCATAAATACTTTCTCCCATTCAGTAGGTTGTCTTTTCATTTTCTTGATGGCTTCCTGTGCTGTTCAAAAGCTTTTTGATTTGATGGAGCCCCACCTATGTTTGCTTTTGTTGTGTTTGCTATTGAAGTCAGACCCCAAAAAGCAATATTAAGACCAATGTCAAGGAGCCTACTGCCCTTTCTTCTAGGAAGTTTAATGTTTTGAAGTCTTCAATCTATTTTAAGTTAATTTTTCTGTGTTGTATAAGATAAAAAATTCTGAGAGGCACAAGGGATTCAGAACTGCTATCAAGAGGGTTATGAAATAAGAGAACATACACAAAAAACAAACATAAGTTGAAGGATTTCAATAAAATGTATGCCTAACTAAGAGATGATAAGTTCCTCCCATGGAAAGAGCTATGCATCCTAGGTAAAGACACAATATCCAACATGCCACATAATAAAACAGTAAGATGAACATAGGTATAAAATACAAGAAATCCTTTTTGAGATCCTGATAAAATTATAAAATTATAGTGGTGTATATGGATAGGTCTCTGAGGCAGCCAGGATGAACATAGTGATAACACAGAACATGAAGTCAATCAGATCCATGTTCAGATCCCAGTTTCTCCACTTTCTCAATTTTCATCAAGTTATTTCACTTTTCAGTGATTCAATGTTATTAACTCCAAATGAAGAGAACATGTCTCTCATTAGTTAATTACCTAGTATCTGCCTGAGACACACAAGAAATGTTAAGTTCTCCTTCCTTTAAAAAGGAATATGGGGACTACCTCTAACCATATATCATTCTAATGTAGAGGTAAGCTATTTTTTTCTTTCCTGGAGAAGTTAAATTGAAAACTGTCTCTAACTATTCAAGCCACATTCAATTCTCTTTTTCTGCTTATTCATGTGTAAAAGAAGGAAAATTAAAAACAACAGCACATACCTGCTATGCATTTCTACCTTTCAGTCCTCAGAGTATGGTTAGTGTTTTCTTCTCTTTTTGTTAATTGAAGATTATGACTTTGGAAAATAGAAAATATGCTAAGTAATTCTATCTATCCATCTGCCTAAAAAATAAATCAAAGATTCCAGAAAAGAGCTTGCATTTAATAACAGGAATGAGGAAGACAATTTTGAATCGGTAGAATATCCAGAAATAGTGTAAAAAAAGATTTAACAGAGTTCAAGAGATATAATTTAGAAATAAGCATCATGGAAGTATTTCCAAATAATTCTTAGATTAAACACAATGAAATGGCAATGAGATTTCTGGCACTGGATATTTGAATACTGTTGATAATAATCAGAGCTAATGTCGATGAGCCATTTATAAACATACAGTTACTCTTTAGAATCATTACTCATTTTTTTTAATATTAATTCTCAAAGCAACTCTAGGAAGTAGGTAATATCTTCATTTTTCAAATGAGGAAACTATGTCACTCAGAGCTTCAGTGACCTCTTATAACTAATGAAAGGTGGAAATACAAATGACCTTAAAAATCTCACATGAGGAAGTAAAAAAGGTCTCCAGATACTAGTTCTTTCTCTTGAAATGGAATATTACATAAAATGCAGTAGATACTGGAAAAGATCAGATTCCAAGGATCCAGCAGGAAAGCAGCTCTCTCTGTTCAAGCATGTACTTCAAGTTTACTGTGAATTCTCTTGATGCTCCCATCCCATTTCTGCAGTTACACTTGTAAGTTCTGTTGGAGTGAGACACAAATTCTAGTCTGCCAGATGCTGTCTAGAGTCAATACTGATGCAATCCAGCAACACAGTAGTACTTATTAATTGTCTATGTAGGATCAGTCTTCCCACAATCCCACTAATGTGTCCAAGGTTTTCTTTGTAAAATGACCCACCTCTTATTCTTATCTGTGTACCACCACTTAGGTGAAAGTGACCAAGTTCTTAGTCACAAACTGGTTCAGAAATGTGATATATTTACAAATACGATACAATTCTGTCTAATTGGAAATGTGGGAATCTGGAAATGTGATACACTTACAAATATATAATTCTGGCTAATTGGAAGCTATTTGCTGGCAGGTTCTGAGAAAAAAAAGCTGTTGGAAAAATAATTCACTAAATGCCTTATTGTGTGGATGTAACAAAGTAGAAGAGTAACAACTATCGGTGCTATCATAAGGAAGATAACTGGAGAATCTAGAGATGGTGCAAAAGCTAAGGCAAGGAACTACAGGCAAAGTATGTAAGACTTTGTGAAGACTCCTGGATCAGTCCTTGCCTGTGGCATATTGTTGAGGTACGCAAATCATTAAAGTTAGTTTTTAAATTTAAACTAAGTTCCCATATGATAAAATCTCATAAAATGGGATTTCTTAATCTTAGTATTGTTGACAACGGCCCAGATAAATCTTCGTTGACCATCTCGGGCACTGCATGATGCTTAGTAGAATTCTTGACTCCTACCTACTAAATAACAGTAGACTGCCTCCAGTCATGACAATTAACAATGTCTTCAGTCATTGTCAAGTGTTCCCTATAGGGCAAAATCACTTATTGCTGAGAACAACTAATATGGAACACTAGTACACATTTTGGGCACATTCCTACCCACCATTCCTACTCTCTTTATCTATCCTGATTTTCATTCATGCATCCATGCATTCCTTGCTTTGGTAACTTTACTAAGCCATGTAATCCTATTCTTTGGCCATGGATTTGTTTGATGGCTGCAAGGTAATGAAGTCTGGGCTGACGAATTTCAGGAAAGGTGTTTATATCTAGAGGAAAATTTCCTCCTTTTTTTCCTGAAGTTAGGTAATTCTACGACTAGATTTGTAGAACTGTCTAGATGTGGGAATCATGGGAAAACACCCTGTGATCTTGTTGAGAAGACAGCTCTTAGACTCAAATGGAGACAGATCAGAGTAAGACAAAAAATCCGAAGCTTCTGACAAGTCTATTGTGCAGTTGAATCAGACCAATATGGAAGCCTTTCTGCTTCATGAGTGAATATGCCCCTTTTATTGATAAACTTGTTTGAATTATGTGGTCTGTTACTTACAATCTATGTGCTCTGATTCAAAACATTTGTTTAGCCTTGGCATGTAAAACAAAGTTCCAGACAAAGAGTTTAGTCAGTGCTGTTAGATAGATTCTATAATGAAGGGAATGCTCTATACCTGCAATGTCCAATAAGATATTCACAGCCACATGTGGCTATTGAGTCCTGGAAAATTGGCTAGTATGACTGAAGAACTGAATTTTTTATTATTAGAGGAAACATATGTAGTAAGAGATCTACTGTCTTAACAAGTTTTTAAATGTACAATACAGTATTGTTAACTATAGGCACAAAGATGTACTGAAGAACTCTAGACTTTGTTTTATATAACTGAAACGAAATGCTTGAGTAGCAACTGTTTCCCTCCCGCCATCCCACGACTGCCATTCTACTACTTGAATGTCTTTGACTATGTTAGATATTTCATGAAAGTTCAATTTTTAATATGATCTAACTTAATTTAAATCACCATATGTAGAGAGTGACTACTGCCACTGGACAGCACAGGTCTAGAATAAGCTTTTTGTTGTTGCTGTTGTTTTTTAGTTTTTTATAATGTTCATGCAATTAGAGCTTTAGTTAGCAAGAAGCCATAGCCTAGAGAGATAGCAATGTCCCCTTAACAAAACCAACAAATCCACAAATATTTTTTTATTCTTTTATTCTTAAGGTAAGCATATGTAACAGGAGATCTAGCCTCTTAACAAACCATGGGATGGAAAAAAACAAAGGAACAAGACAATTTGGCAACTATTAGGAATCCAGAGAGCGCCACAGCTGGCACTGCTCTGAAGGCTAACTAAAGCACATGAAGAATTTTAACCTGCACAAATCTCAAGTGCAATCTACTTGGTCTCCTATTTAGCAAAATGAGGAGCATCTAGATTGGAAGACCCTGAGTTAGGTGCCCACCAAGGCCCAATCATCTGGAGCATACGGATCACATAACTGTGGTCATGACAATATTTGTCTATAATTTCCTCAGTGGGCATCATAGGCATTAATAACAATATTCTCATCTTTTAATTTGCATTTCCTCAGCCATGTAAGATGCATGTTGTCATCCTCTTCCTACCAGTAAATAGAGAACAAAGCTGGTAAGCAAGTGCTCTTTCTCCTGAGTCAAGATGTCCTTCAGTAAGCTACCATGAAACCCTCCTCACAGATCCTTTAAACTCCTCTACTTTCTCTTTTAGGCCCCTTTCCATTTCCCTATGAAACAATTCTAGAAATACTTAGATAGACTTCAAAACACTGTACTTTTTACTGCATTGAAATTGTTGGTCTCTACAGGGCTTGCACCGACTGAGGGAGACACAGCTTGCATCTGTGCAGGTACCAAATCACTCTGTCTTTATTCCCAAATCTGAAGGACGTGCTTGAAATTAGATCACTGACTGCTCCAGTAATTTATAAGCAACAGGTTGTACGTATGTCTTCAGAGTGGAAGTGTGGTGATATTCTTGGATTGCAAAATAGTTAACAACTGTGGAGTTGAGCCTTTCCACTACAGAGCTCTCCAAATCAGAGCTGTTTCAAAAACTTAGAAACCAAAGGAATCAGTGGGTGAGTCCTGCTCTGTGTGTTTTCTCTGTTGTGAAAGAGCCTCAGTACCATGGAGGTTTGCCAGCTTGTCTGAAGAGCAAACCCAGCGGGAAAGAAACTAGCTGTGGGGGAGGGGGGCTGCCAACAGGTGGGGCATGCTAGCAACTGCAAAACTCACTATTGACACAAAAAAGGATTCCCAAAACCAAAGAGGCATCAGCAGCCTGCAAGCTTCACATATCAGGCCTTGTGCTGCTTTTCCCTGGTACTTCTCTGCCCATGGCATAGCTTATGTGAAATCTGAAAACTCAAAAATCTGCAGTTTTTCAACAAATGGAGTGGCACTGTTTCTGGGTTCATACTAAACATTGCTCCCTCTTTGGGGAAAGAGGAAGAAATAAAGTCTGCTACAGACTGAATTAATAAGCTGCCAGGTCTTTGGTACCTTACTAAGCGGGTGCTACAATAATCTTTAACAAAATGGCCAAAAGAAATATTAATATCTCTTCTGAGAAAAAGTATTGTACTTTGCCCAGCATTGTTGGAACATTTGGCAAAGTCATAAGCAAATACTTAGGTTAGGGAGACATCTGCCAAGGTAAAGGTCTTTCAGTGAAAAGGGCATTGGAAACTTCTGTCTGGAATATAATACTTTGCCAAATCAAAGTAACAAAAGTGAGAATAAAATATATCAAAAGGTTGATGGTTTGTTTTGGACGGACAAGGGGAAAAATTAAAGACGAAAATAGTGTCTGCTTGGGCATCCAAATATATATAAAAAAAAATTTAAACTGAATCCATTTAAAATTACCCATTTATACTAAATATAAGTATATAAAATGAATGAATAATTAATAGGGAAAGACGAGAAAGGATGTGAGCTTCCTGGAGAGGTAAATTCCAAGCTTGAGCTAAGTGTTCTTTCCAGACTATTCTCTTTGGAAGAATTTCCTGCCAAAAGAATGCTCCCAGGCTCACCTCAGGTGATGCATTAACATTCTGAAAGCTTTTACCTAAACCAATAAATGAAACTCCCTGATTAGCTCTAAGCCCTGTAGACTCAATAACTTTACCTATTAATTAACAAAGGGACAAGTGAAAGAAGGAGAGAAGTATAGGGCAAGAAATCTTGCCATTTCTATTAAGTATTAGGAGGACAACAACAAAAATGAAAATGAATGATTTATAGCCACTCTTCTCTGGGCAGTATGTTGAAATAGCTAGATTTTGGATATAAATAACAAACTAGCTGATTGCTGATCCGTATATATATAGGCTTGCGTGTATATGTGAGTGTCTAGTTTTTCACACATATAGATTCAGAATGTTTACTAGTAAGTATAAATATTTATGACACATTTGTAAATTCTAAGGAATGCTGTTATGGATAAGTGTCACTTCAAAACTTGTGATGCTGGGACTTTTAGAAGATTACAGATACATTTCCTAATAGAAACCAAGTATACATCCCATAATAGGATGAAAGGCCATCATAATGATTTCCCTTTCCACTCAGAAATTAAAGTCATGCTTGGATTTTTAAAGATACAGAGGATAAATGGCAATGAAATATTTATTGACTTAACCAGAAATATCACACACAGATAAGTTTTCCTTTTTAAATAACTGATCCATTTGGATAGGAAAATGTTACATTTTTGAAACACAAAAGCACCTGGAGTGGGGCTAAAGCCAGGGTTGGTTGCAGAAATTCTAGATGAGTTTCTAAGTCACAAATCAGCCCCTGACAAGAGCAGCATTGAAGAGTTTCATAGTATAAATATGCAGAGGTTATACTTCAGTCTGGAGAAGATGTGGAAAGCAACACTATCTAAACCTAATATGATTTTAATATAAGCCATATGTTTGCTCTCTGTATATCTCTATAGAATCACCAAATTTAAAAGAGCAAATTCCATCTACACTAACCTGATCATTCTTTTCTCTAGAAGGTGACAAATGGTATCTGTTAAGAATTGTTAAGCTGAGTTCCCTAGTGATCAGAAGTTAAAATTAAATCTGTTGACTTCTGATTTTAATATAAAACTATGTAGTTATCAAAATTTACATATTAGGAATGTCTAAGTGAATATTCAGTGAATATTATGTCCAAATACAAGAATAAACAAATATATTAAAGCAGTAAATTTTCATTTAAAAATGTGACTCCGGCTGGGATTATGGACATTGGGGAGGGTATGTGCTTTGGTGAGTGCTGTGAAGTGTGTAAACCTGGTGATTCACAGACCTGTACCCCTGGGGATAAAAATATATGTTTATAAAATAAAAAAATAAAATAAAATAAAAATGTGACTAAAAATCAAGACATCATGTATGGTAGTACTATCCAAAATAACTTTTGAAAATAGAGACTTTTCAATCAGTTAATGAGCATCTCCAAGATGGTTTATTTACTCTACAAAACTCATGCTGATTATGCTAAGTGATTTAGGAGCTATCACAGAATGAAAAGAGCTCTGTATTTAAGGGTTTTCTATTGGAAGACTAAATTATATGATAAATACATGAAATTAACCTGCAAAGACAAAATTGTTAAGAAAAAGAGTAAACATGAAGATGGGATATGATAGGACATTTTATGGGGAAAAAAAAAAGAAGTGGAGCTTGTCTGGAAAGATGGTGCTTTTGTAAGTATATAAGTGTTTTGATAGTGGGATATACAAAATTTGGAATAAAAGGAACTAATTTAACTGCTGGACATTAATCTTAAAGATAGAAATCTAGAAATCACAATGAGACTGAATGACTTTCACCAGACCAAACCATGTTTCAATTCCTCAGTATATTTAAGGAAAGGATGCATTTTCTTCAGCAAGGGTATGGGTTGCTAAGGAACCCTGAAAAAGAGTATCAGAGGAAAATGACAGGGCTCTGGCTTCCCAGGGAGAGCAGCTAAGATATTCATTGGCTACGAAAAAAAAGATCCATTTAACCTTCCTTCGTCTGATCCCTGATCTCTACGCAAGCTTTCAACCCAGTGTTTCTTTCTTTCCTTCCAAAAGAATGTGATGAAGACTAAAACTAAGGATAGTGTATCTCAAACTAAGGATAATTAGATAGTATAGAAGTAATGCCTCTGAAGACAGGTGCCCTGATTCATAACTGGACTCCACTGCCTACTATCAGCACACTTATACTATCTGGAACTTGTACTATCTATGTAAGTTCCTTGAACTCCTTGTGACTCAATTTCCCTATCTATGGAGTAGGCTTAATGATGGCTAGATCACAGAGCTTTGAGGAGGATTAAATGGACATAACACAGTTAGTGGGATGGAAAGGCATCTAGTAAGCACTCAAAAAGATAATGTATTATCATGATAATAGCCCCATGCAGTTGTTCCCATGATGAATAAAATTTGATCTCCTCTTAAGCAGCTTATATGCATTCAAGTTACATATATGCCATTAAATAATTGCCACGAAGGGCCACATTTCCAGTCTGTGTGCAAGTACTCCTACTGCCAATAAGTGGGCAGTTTGCTGCGATTTCTGTTCCGTAAGTTTTTCTTTAAGGTTTTATTTCTTTATTTAAGCAAGAGCACAAGCATGCAGCACACACACAAGTCAGCGGGGGGAGGGGTTGGTTTGCGGGGGCAGAGAGGGATGGAGTGGAACAAGCAGACTCTGCACTGGGTGCAGAGCCTGATGCAGGCCTCAATCCCACAACCCTGAGATCACAACCGGAGCCAAAATAGTTGGCTGCTTAACCAACTGAGCTACCCAGGTGCCTTCCACATGCATTTTCTTAATAAGGTTTCATTTCCTGGAGACTGCTTCTCCTGGGGTGTAAGAGTTAGGCATCAAAGCTGTTACATGACAGGTTATATCCTGTCAAATTTCTTAAAAATCAACATTTTTTTTTCAAATTTTAGTTCTGTGAAATAGTCACATGGCATGCTGCAAAAACAGAGTAACTTTGTCTAAAAAGGTTGAGAAATGTTACATACAGTAGCCTTCTCTGAGTTTCACAGAATTTCCATTCCCTGTTCTTATCCACTAGATCAATACCAGTTCTTTATTGGTTATTTTCTGTAAGGATATCACTTCAAAAACTGTGCTTATCGCTTATTGGTTTATTTCCCCCGTATTCAGTGGTGAAGTACAAGCTGGATCATGACATCACAAAATAAAAATAGCATGCTTTTTCATAATAGCCTTTATCCAGAGCTTGCTATTTTTGGCTACTATTGCCTCCCAAGTAGTGTCTTTGTTTCTAATTTTAACCTTTCTTCTAATTTAAGTCCATATTGCCATAAATGACATCCTTCTGAAAAAATACATGTGTCTAGTCAACTCTTAATTTAAAATTATTTATGTAAGAGGTAATAAGTATATTCCAACTTCCACACTGTTATGAACTCAGTGTGTCCTCTCAAAATTCCTATGTGGAAGCCCTAAGTCCCAGTGTTGCTGTATTCAGAGATGAGGCTTCTAAAAAGAGCAATTAAGGTAAGGGGCACCTAAGTGGCTAAGCTGGTTAGGACTTTGACTCTTGATTTCAGTTTAGGTCATGATCTTAGGGTCAAAGGATAGAGCCCCACACAGGGCTCCACACGTGGCATGGAGTCTGCTTGAGATTCTCTCTCTCCCCTCTCCCTCTGCCCCCGTGACTTTCATCCCTCCCCCTTTCTCAAATAAACCCCTTTTAAAAAAGCAATTAAGGTTAAATTCACTCATAAGTGTGGGGTCCTGATTCACTAGGGTTAATGTCCTCTTAAGAAGAAACACCAGAGAGCTCACCCTCATTTTCTCTGTGCCTGCACTGTGGAAAGCCATGTGGGGACACAGGAAGAAGGTGGTGGTCTATAAGCCAGGAAGACACCTCTCACCAGAAACCAAATTGGCTATTATCTTGATCTTGGACTTGTAGCCTCCAGAACAGTGAGGAAAAGTAATTTGTTGCTTAAGCCACTCATTCTATGGTATCTTATTATGGCAGATGGAACTGCCTCATACACCCATCATAGAGATGGATTTTATTGGTGGAAGCCTGTGTTACAAAGCTCATTAAGGACAAAATACAATGATTTATGAATAATATTGGGAGAATTGCAGTATATGTGCCATGTGGCTGGCTTATTTGAATTACTTATCATGTTATTTCTAGCCCTTCATGGCTTGGCCCCAACATACCATAGGCTAGCAAGCAGAATCTCCTAGAGGAAAACATTACAATGAATTGATCAGTTTCTCTTTAAAATCATGACCCCAAGCCCGAGGGTACTCACTACTATCTGGCAACCTTCTAGAGTTCTCCTGATTGTCTTCCAATCTGAGCCTTCTCTTCCACTCTCAAACTTCTGAATACCCTTCCTCCGTCTACACTTACAGCTGATTAACTTGCTGCATGTATAAACATCCTGCTACTATATCCTTCTTTTCTTTGGTCATAGTTGTGACAAGATCATTTTTCCCAAAAATGGCTGGTGCTTCCACAGGAATGACAGAACCATACCAGTTACTTCAACATAGCGAATTTAATACAGTAAATCAGTTAAACACATGCTGGGACTAGAAAAGACTAGAAAAGAGAACACGTAGGTCAATATTATGGGAGGCAGCTTCTCTACATTTGAAGAACAGGAAAAAGCCTGGGGTTGTTGAATCTCATAGAAAAGCCCTGTGGAACTGAAGACTGGCTCACCGAAGATGGGACAATTCTCAGCTCTGAGTCCCACATGAGCTTCCAGCCTGGGCGTATTCAGTGACACTGTGAAGGTATAGCAGGAAACCAGACACTGGAACCAGGTGACAGTGATAAGGGAGTGTTACCAACAACAAATAAACACAAAGGAAGTCCCTTCCTCCATTAGTCCTACTTCCAAGCTCATTCTAGTGCCTCCAGTTTGTGGAACCTAACAGGAAACAAGCAGGTAAATGAAAATGTGCCTGCAGCATCACTGGTCAAATCTCACAGAGTAGAACAAAGAAGAATGGGTAGGGAGTTAAGGGACAATGGATTTATAATCAGCATATTCTGTTGTTTCACTCTCACACCTTAAGTTTCTTTCTCTCTACCATATAAGTCCATCAGCATTCCAACATATTCTCAAATTGTCCATAAAATCCCCTGAGGACATTCCTCTCTATAGCTACTATCCCACATTGCTAGTCCACTGCCTAACAAAAATTCTCAAAAGAGCTCTCTAAAAGTCCACTTCCCCTCAATTTACTACCATTCAAATATGAAGCCACTTCAACTGGTCTTCACTCCCATCCTTTGGCACAGTTCCATAAATACTAATTCTTACCAGTGTTACCAAAGCCAAGGATCCTTCTTTGTGTTGACATCTGTGCACTCACCCCAAGTGGCTACTCTCTCATCTGGAAAACACGTTCCTATGTGGACTCTATGAATTCCTGTTCTCTTCATTGGCTTCTTAGTCCTCTGTACTTGCATCTCTTATTTTACTTCACTTCTAAATGTTAGTCTGTAACAGATTTTGGTCCTCATATATAATATTTCTCTAACCTCACTCATTCCATAAAAATCTGATGTAGGCTAAGTTTTTTTGTGTGTTTTTGTTTTTAAACAGTGTCTATATGCTGATAAACTCCAAATTCACATTATTGAAATGATATGCGATACTTCTGGACTCCATGTATCCAATAAACTAATATTTTTCCTTCATTGTTATAAAAGCAACACAAACGTGATGTGGCTCAAATGATATCTTCTTTTTTAAACCCGATACCTCTTTGTCTTTATTTTTTTTAGTAATCTTTACACCTAACTTGGAGCTTGGATTTATGATGCTGAGATTGTGTCACATGCTCTTTCCACTTAACCAACGAGATGCCCCTTATTTACTATCTTAAAACATTTTTCTTCTTTAGCTTTCTCCAAGACAGAAACTGGAATCAATTCTTACCAGTTGCTCAAGTTAAAAACTAAGAAATTATCTTTAATGATCCTGATGTTTTTATATCCAACACAGGGATATCCTCACTTTTACTTCCAAATAGATCTGAAATCTATTTGCTTCTTGCTATTTCCACTTTTAACACTAAGAATCCAAGCCACCGGTACCATGTAGACCATTTACTTGTTATCCTGCTCCTATGCTCTCCCATTCTAACTCATTCTCCCCAGAACAGCCAATGAGCTAAAAAAAAAAAAAAAAAAAAAGCAAAATATCAGATCTGGCTATTTCCCTTTAAAACAACCTAACAGCCTCCTATAGCACTTAGGATAAATTCCAAATGATATTCCATGGCTTATAGGGCCTTGCCTAACTATCTGTATTTACTATGGATAAGTCTCCTACCAACAACTCACTATATTCCAACAACACTGATCTTTTTTCAGTTAAATTTTTTGGCACATACTATATGCTACTATTATGCTAAACAAAGTTCCTATCCTTATGAATACAGAGTCTAATAGAAAGTGATGCAGATATAGACACACACAATTACGGATTTCAATACCATTGTGTAGAAAATAAACAAAAGGATTTTACAACAGAAAATAGATTATGGTTGGTGACCTAAGCTAAAATAAACAAGCAAAAAAATTAATAATTAACCATTCAAAAGATAATAAGAAAAAAGAATTCCAAGCAGAAGAATATCATATGGATAGATCTAAAAAGCTTAGTGTAGGCAAGCACCTGGTAGAAGTTCAAAACAGCCTGAGTGTAGTAAAGGAAAGGGAAATAGGCCAGGGATATGGCTGGAGGACTATAACAGTCTGACTAATCAGGCCATTATGGGGTTCTTGACCATCATACTGTTGAGAGATTGCTCGTCTTTGCTGTGGGTGACTGGCCAGTGTACAAGGATGTTTAGCAACATTGCTGGCCACTGGGTACAAGTAGCACATGCCCCCTGTTGTGACATTAAAACTGTCTCCCATTATTGCCAAACATTCCATGGGGAACAAAACGACCTTTAAGAACCACTGGAATATAAATAGTAAGAAGTTAGAATAACATTCCTAACATTAATCATTCACTTAATGTTTTATTCAATTATTCAGTATATGTTATTGAGAACCTAATTTATGTGTTAACCACTATGACCAGGTGATCAAGACAAATCCCTGTCTTCAGTAATCATACAATCTGGTACAGAATAAATTTTCTGAACAAACAATAGCAATTGTCTACTTACATTTGTCAAAAGTACTCTAAAGAAAAAGTTTATTTTTCCAAGGCAAAATCAGTTAAAACTAAATTTAGTCACTTAGCACCCCTTCACAGACCAAATATCCTTTGTATAACATCCAACTAATGTTTACATTCCATCTTCAATTGTATTTGTTGATATATTTTACATAAACATAAATTGTTAGAAGTTTTAAGATCGCCTCCATCAGAAAGGATGAATACCCAACTTTTGTAGCAACATGGACGGGACTGGAAGAGATTATACTGAGTGAAATAAGTCAAGCAGAGAGAGTCAATTATGATATGGTTTCACTTATTTGTGGAGCATAACAAATAACATGGAGGACATGGGGAGATGGAGAGGAGAAGGGAGTTGTGGGAAGGGGAGGTGAACTATGAGAGATTATGGACTCTGAAAAACAATCTGAGGGTTTTGAAGGGGCTGGGGAGGGGAGGATGGGGGAACCAGGTGGTGGGTATTAGGGAGGGCACTTTTTGCATGGAGCACTGGGTGTGGTACAAAAACAATGAATACTGTTGCGCTGAAAAGAAATAAAAAATTAAAAAAAGAAGAAGAAATTTTAAGATCCTGGAAGATAGCATTTGGGTACTTTATATTAAATGATCCATACTGACCATGAAAATTTGATGAAAAAGAATGCAAGGCCCAAACACCTGATTTGATAATCAGAGCCCAATGGGATGAAAATTCAATAATTTTCCTAAATGAAAGAGGATATGTTGACAAAACAATGAAACATACCAATGAAATTAAAGAATTCTTTTTAAGATTTTATTTATTTGACAGAGAGATCACAAGTAGGCAAAGAGGCAGGCAGATAGAGATGGGAAAGCAGGCTCCCTGCTGAGCAGAGAACCCAACGTGGGGCTCAATCCCAGGGCCCTGAGATCATGACCTGAGCTGAAGGCAGAGGCTTAACCCTCTGAGTCACCCAGGTGCCCTAAAGATAATTTTTAAAAACTATAAGCAGAAAACAATAAAAATATGTGACTATAAACAAGTGATAAATCCACATGAGTGGAGGGGACAAATTTCTCTTAGCCATATGGAGTTAATTGTGATTCACAAAGACCATTTAAAGGCAGACACATAGGTCAATAGTAATATATAATACTGAGAGATTATCACCATCACCATCATCCCAGCCATTCCTCATATGCCCAACTGCACAAAGTGCTAGACTTAATGTAGTGCCAAGTGAGTGAAAAATTGTTCCTAACCTCCACCCAAGGCAGGATATAATAAGAATATTGTTAGTGCTTTAACAGCTCCAGTCTAATTGGTATTTGAATTTTATCTTTAAGACTTAAGAGACAGGGTCCACACAACTTTTGTACAAGATCTAAAAGGTCTCTAGCAGAGTGTGATTTAAAAAATAATAATAATAATTTAAAAATAAGCCTTACAAGTATATTGCACATAACAGCTGATCTCTGAGCAATGTTTCCTGGCATCAGGATTTCTCTTAATAACCAAACACATGTTTGGCCTTGGTGATAAAAGTTGGCATTTCCATTTTTAAATGTTAAACAAAGAAGCAATGATTTGCTTTAGAAAGCAAGCTTTTGGTTATCAGGGTATGTCCAAACAAATGTCTGTTTACCAAATACTAACAAACACTTATCTCATTAGGAACATTGCCAATATGAAGGTGACTGCCCCAAGCAAGCATCAGCAGATAATGTATGTGGTTTTAGTTATTACCACTCATCTCAATACACATAATGTT
The DNA here is from genome assembly GCF_011764305.1 of Mustela putorius furo. Taxonomy (NCBI): domain Eukaryota; kingdom Metazoa; phylum Chordata; class Mammalia; order Carnivora; family Mustelidae; genus Mustela; species Mustela putorius. The sequence continues at coordinate 6,723,636 of NW_025421305.1, forward strand.
CATATTTTTGAAATTGTAAGGTTTTATAAATAATTGCATTTGATTGACAATATCAGAACAATGGAGCTATATTTTTTAAAGAAAGCAAAAATGTTTTTGCGATTTATGAATGTTGTTGCGATTTACAAAAAAATATAATCTGTTAAACTGTTTGTATGAACCAAATCAAGTTCATTCCTTCAAAATTCATCTTTTGAAGCCCTAATCCCAATATATAATTTAGGGACTTTAAAAAGGCTAGACCTTAAAAAGAGGCACCTGGGAGACTCAGCCAGTTGAGCATCTGACTCTTGATCTTGGCTCAGGTCTTGATCTCAGGGTCATGAGTTCAAGCCCCACACTGGACTTCACACTGGGCATAAAACCTACTTTAAGATTTTATTTCTTTATTTGACAGACAGAGATCACAAGCAGGTAGAGAGGCAGGCAGAGAGAGAGAGAGGAGGAAGCAGGCTCCCTACCGAGCAGAGAGCCCGATGCGGGACTCGATCCCAGGACCCTGAGATCATGACCTGAGCCAAAGGCAGAGGCCCAACCCTTTGAGCCACCCAGGCGCCCCATAAAACCTACTTTAAAAAAAAGAGGGGGTGCACCGGGTGGCTCAGTACTTAAGTCTGCCTTCAGTTCAGGTCATGATCCCAGGGTTCTGGGGTCAAGCCCTACATTGGGCTACCTGCTTGGCCAGAAACCTCCTTCTCCCTCTCCCATGCTCCCTGCTTGGGTTCTCTCTCTCACTGTGTCCCTCTCTGTCAGGTAAATAAATAAAATCTTTAAAAATAAATAAATAGGTAAATAAGTAGGCTAGAAAGGAGTGGGTTAATATAGGTAAAGTGCTAAAAGAAAAAATGTCAATCAAAAATATTGTATCCAGCAAAACTATTTCTCAAAAATGAAAGAGAAATTAAGATTTTTCTCAGAAAACAAAAGCTGAGGAAGTTCATTACTACTAGACCTCTTCTACAACAAATGCTAAAGGTATTTCTCTAAATTAAAATGAAGCAATGATAGACAGCAACAAAAAGCCATACTAAAATACAAAGCTCTCCAGTAAAGGTAAACACATGAGGAAATATTCTAGCTTCTACTACTGTAATTTTAGTACATATAATTTAAATGACAGAAACAAAACTTAAAAACCTATAAATCTATATTAAGGAATATACAATACATAAAGATGTAGTCTGGGACATCAATAATATAAAATGGGCTGGAAGGACTATAAAGTATTATCATATTAAAAAGAGAATCCCATAACATTAAGATGTTTTATATAATTGTGATTGTAACCATAAAGAAAACATCAATTGGGGGGGGAGGGGCAGCGTGGCTCATTCATTAAGCATCTGCCTTCACTTCAGAGCATGATCCCAGGGTCCTGGGATCAAGCTTCAAATCGGGCTCCTTGCTCTGTGACAAGCCTGCTTCTCCCTTTCTCACTCTCCCTGCCTGTGTTCCCTCTCCAGCTGTGTCTGTGAAATAAATAAATAAAATCTTTAAAAAAAAAAAAAAAGAAAAGGAAACATCTATAGAATATACACAAAAGTAACTAAGAAGGAATTCAAAGCATATCACTATAAAAAATAATGATATGCTAAGAAAGGCAGAATGAAAGGAAAGGAGCTATAAACAAAACCAAAACAAATAACTATTAAACATACAGAAAACAATTAAATTTTTAACAGTAATTCCTTCTCTACAGTAATAACTTTAAATAGAAAGAGATTAAACTCCCAATCAAAAAATACAGATTGGCTCAATGCACTTAAAAAACAAAAAACAAAAAAGTATTCAACTACCTATAGTCTGTAAGAGATTTACTTTACATCTAAGGGCCTACGCATGCAGATATTCCATGTAAATGTAAGATATTCCATGTAAATGGTAAACAAGAGGAAAAAACAACAGATTTACTTAGGTCAACTAGACTTTAAATAAAAAACGATTATAAGAAGAACATTATATAATGATAAAAAGACATATTCACCAAGAAGATATAACCATTAAATTTATGCATCAAACTCTGGAGTTCCTAAATAGGTGACACATGTAATGACAGAATTGAAGGGAGGAATAGTATCACAATAATAGGATACTTTCATAACTCATGTTCAATACTGGATCAAGTAATTGGGCAGAATATCAGTAATGAAATAGAGAACTTGAACAATACAATAAACCTATTGGATCTAACAGATATATAAAGAACACTCCACCCAAGAGCAAAATGCACATTCTTCTCAAGTGTGCATGAAACATTCTTCAGGATAGACCATATGTTGGGACACAAAGCAAGTCTCAAGAAATTAAAGATTTAATTTCATTCCATTGTGATCAGAAAAGATATTTTGTATGATTTCAAGCAACAGCACAAAGACAATGGAAAAAAACATATATGTGTATAAATTAAACAACACTTTTTTAAACAACCAAGGAGTCAGAGAAGTCATAAATGAAATTGGAAAACACCTTAAAACAAATGAAAATGAAAACATAACATATGAAAACTTATGGGATTCAGCCAAGACAATGTGCTAAGAGGGAAGTTTATAGCTATAAATGTGTACATTGAGAAAGAAAAAAAATTAACAATATATAACAACAATATAACTTCACACCTTCCAAAAATTAGAATGAGGAAAAAAAAACTAAACTGAAACATTAGCAGAGGAAAGAAAAATGAGATTAGAGCAGAAATAAATGAAACAGAGAAAAGGAAAACAATAGAAAAAAATCAATGAGAGACAGAGTCTCACTTAAACTCAGAAATAAAACAAGAGACATTACAAGCAATGCCACAGAAATTAAAAGGATTATGGGGTGTCTGGGTGGCTCAGATGGGTAAGTGTCTACCTTTGGCTCAGGTCATGGTCTCCTGGTCCTGGGATCAAGCCTAATGTCATTGGGCTCCCAGATTAGCAGGAAACCTGTTTTTTTCCCCTCCCCCCACTCCCACTGTCTCTGTCTCAAATGAATAAATAAAACCTTTGTGTATTTATTTTATATATTTTTTTTTATTTGTCAGAGAGAGAGAGTGCACAAGCAGAGAGAGCCTCAGGAAGAGGGAGATGCAGGCTCCCTGCTAAGCAAGGAGTCAGAAACACAGGACTTGATCCCAAAAACCCAAGATCATGATCTGAGCTGAAGGCAGATGCTTAACAGACTAAGCCACCCAGGGGTCACTAAATAAAAATCTTAAAAAAAAAAAAAAAAGGAAAGAAAAGAAATTAAAAGTATTACAAGAAAATACTATGAGTAATTGTATGTCAACAAATTGGATAACTTAGAAGCAAATTCCATGAATACAAAGCTTATCAAATTGAATTAAAAAGAAATAGAAAATCTGAATAGACTAATAAAAAGATTGAATTTATAATTAAATAGTCTTCCAAGCTGGTGGGGGAGGTGCTCAGTCAGTTAAACATCTGTCTTCAGCTCAGGTCATGATCCTAGGGTCCTGAGATCAAGCCCCACATCAGCCTCCTTGCTCAGCAAAGAGGCTGCTTCTCCTCTCCCTCAGCCTGCCACTCCCCCTGCTTATATATGTGTTCTCTCTGTGTCAAATAAATAAATTAAATATTTTTTAAAAATCTTCTAATTAAAAAAAATCTCTAGTCACTCACCCAAACATTCAAAGAATTAAGACCAATATTCCTGAAACCTCTCCAAATATTTGAAGAAAAAGGAACACTTCCAAACTCATTCACTATGGAACCAAAGCCAGAAAAAATCAACAGAAGAAAACTATGGACCAATATACCTGATTTCATTGAAAAATCCTAGCAAATAAGATTCAACAGCACATAAAAGATTATATACCATGACCAAGTGAAATTTACTCCTGGAATACAAGGATAGTTCCATATAGGGAATTCAGTCAATGTAATACACTGTGCTGACAAATGAAGGACAAAAAACTAATGATTATCTCAATTGATAGAGAAAAATCATTTCATAAAATTGAACACTCATATGTGATATAAAACTACAAAGTAGGAATAACAACAAATATAACATAATAAACATAAAATGTAATATAAATTTATGACAAACTCAGTGGTTAAAAATTAAAAGATTTTTCACTAACGTCAGGAACAAAGCAAGAATGACAGCACTCATCATTTTTTATTTAATGTAGAGTGAGAAGTTCTGGCCAGAGAAATTAGTCAAGATGAAAGGCATAAAAATGAAAAAGAAAAAATAAAATTATCTTTGTTCAAAGAGTACGTCTTATAAATGTAGAAAACCCTAAAGATGCCACAAAAGAAATGTGAGAAATAATAAATTTATCAAAGCTGCATGATCCAAAATCAACACACACAAATTAGTGTGTTTATGTATACTAATATTAAGCATTCAAAAAGGAAATCAAGAAACAACTCCATTTATGATAACATAAAAAAAGAATAAAATAAAAAGGAATAAATCTAAACAGGGAGGTGAAAGATTTGTACACTGAAAATGATAAAAGATTAAATAAAGAAACAAATAGATGGAAAGCGATCCAGAGTTCATAAGCTGGAAAACATAAGAATGTTAAGATGTTCTTATATAACCCAAAGTTATATATAAATTTGATGAAATTGCTGTCAAAATCCCAATGACACTATTTGCAGAAATAGACAAATTCATTCTCAAATTCATATGGAAATCCTCGGGAATGAAAGTAGTCAAACAATCTGGAAAAAGAACAACAAAGTTGGAAGACTCATACTTTCTTATTTTAAAACAAAACACAAAACTCAAGTAATGAAAATAGTGAGGTACTGGTAAAAACACATACAGATAGAGCAGTGGAATGAGGACCCAGAAATAGAGAATCCTTGCATATAGGGTCAAATGATCTTCCACAAAGGTGCCAAGGCCACTCAATGGGGAAAGGACAATTTATAAAAATAGTACTTTTATATTCACATATAAAAGAATGAAGTAGTTCCTTTCTCTTATACCATGTACAAAAATTAACTAAAAATGGATTAAAGACTTTAATGTATGATCTATACTATAAAACTCCAAGAAGAAAACAGGAAAAACAGCTTCATAACAATGGACTTGACAATGATTTCTTTAATACGACATCAAAATTACAGGCAGTAAATACCAAAATGGACAAGTGGAACTATATCAAACTTAACTTTTGTGTGTCAAAGGACACAACTGAGTGAAAGGCAACCTATGAAATGAAGCATTGCAAATCATAAAGAAAAAAATTCTTACAATGCAACAAGAACAACAAACCAAGTGGCCCAATTAAAAAATAGACAAAGGACTTGAATAGAATTTTCTCCAAAAATGGTATCTAAATGACCAACAGATATATCCAAAGATGGTAACATCACTAATCACAAGAAGACATGCAAATCAAAACCACAATGAGATATCACCTAATTCCCATTAGGATAGTTATTATATTTAAAAACAAAACAAACCAAAACAAAACAAAAAAAACAAAGTAAGTATTGGCAAGGATGTGGAGACACTGGAAACTATGTACTGTTGGTAGAATTGTGAAATGGTGCAACTCCTATGAAATAGTATGAAGTTTCTTTAAATATCACAAATAGAACTACTGGGTGCCCAGGTGGCTCAGTGGGTTAAGCCTTGGCCTTTGACTCAGGTCATGATCCCAGGGTGTTGGGATCAAGTCCCGCATTGGGCTTTCTGCTCAGCAGGGAGCCTGTTTCTCCCACCCTACCCCACCGTCTGCCTCTCTGCTTACTTGTGATCTCTGTCTGTCAAATAAATAAATAAAAATCCTTAAAAAGAGAGAGAGAGAAGCTTGTCCAGGACTCTCTGAGTCCCTCCTAACCACTGGGTGAGAAATGTCGAACACTGGAGTGGCCGCTGGAAGTTGAGCTGCCCTGCCATCCCGGTTCAAGTTACCCTTTGGATTATGTGATATAAGAGATACATCAATTTCTAACTTGTTTTACTCACTATATTCTATAGTCTATGATAGCAATTTAGCTGTTTTCTAAATAACACTAAATTTAAGTAGGAGGTGACTACAAAATTGATTTTGATATAAAGGCAAAAAGTTCCTCATTTTTTAATAATATGTATTTATAAAAAAACTATCATAAAGTGACTGTTTTCTGAAGAATAACTTGGTTAAAAATAAACTCATCAAAACATTTTTTAAAATCTTGCCTAGGGGCGCCTGGGTGGCTCAGTGGGTTAAGCCTCTGCCTTCAGCTCAGGTCATGATCTCAGGGTCCTAAGACTGAACCTCTGCTCAGCAGGTAGCCTGCTTCCCCCTCTCTCTCTCTGCCTGCCTCTCTGCCTCCTTATGATCTCTCTGTCAAATAAATAAATAAAAATATTTTAAAAAATTAAATAAAAAATAATAAAAAATAAAAATCGTGCCTATTAGGCAAATGCAATATTTTAATGTTTAAATATTTATATGAACTTACATGCATCTTATTGCAACAAATCTTCAACAGCTGACACGAAAATGCCTAGGCTAAATTTGATATGTGCGGGAATATGATACAAAGAAATCTTATCCATATTAGTTCTCTTCATCAATACCCAATAGAAAACTAATGAACATTAGCATAGATAAAAATATGACACTTCCTTTATCACAGCAGAGTAACTTTCTAGGCAATAGTGTAGTTTTACTTGAAATATATCCTTTGTTATACTCTAGTAGAATATGGGAAAACGTATATGGGGAATGTTCTATAGAAGCATAGCCAATCCATACTTCATATGATTATATTTGTAAATCTTTATTTTAGATCAATTTGGCGCAAGTTATTCTCACTTGAGTAGGACAGGATATGATTAGATTGGTTTTGTTCTAAAAATGTACAGCTCGGTTTATTTCCTGAACTCTGTCTATGATTTGCATTCTACTATCCCTGCTGTTCACTGACACCTACCATAATATAATCATATCCCTCTAGTTTTGTTCTATTTCTTTTCATACCTCCTCTTAATTACCCCTTTTGTACCCCTTGTCTATGGTCTCTGTGTCTCTAATACATGGAGGTACTAATTTCACAACCCCCAAGGCTTGTCAGGTTAAAGATTAATGAGCAGACTATACTCAGAGGCTTTGGAAAGGTTAAGCATAATTACAAATGGGTATTTTATGCAATGCTGGAGATGTGCAAGCTGTTTTTTTAAAAAGGGCAAGAAAAAAAGGTAATGAAACTTATGGGATTCATGTCAACCATTGTATCTCAAAAAAAAGTCTTGTTAAAATGAGAAATTAACATGCTAAAAGGGATTGTTAAATTCTACTCTTTGTTTTATTTATGATTAAAACACACACATGCACATGCATGTGCAGGCACCTGCACACACACACACACACACACACACACACACCCCTGTGTGGGACAAATTAGATACAATTACAGGTCTGTAATTACGAAAAATTACTTTTTCATATTTAGGGTAAAATATACAGTTTGAAATAAATACAGTAGTGGAGCATTGCTACTAGAAAAATTAAACAGCATTTAGAGAGGGAATACATAGTTTCCACTTGAAATTTTATAGCTCACCATGAAAAGAGCTACCTTCCATGGAAAAAAATAACTTAAACCTTCTTTAAAGGTTCAGTTACACAATTATTGTAAAATATAAGCTGAACATCTGGCCATCCTAGCACCATGGGGATGGTAGTAGGATTATAGTAATTAAAAGAAATCCAGTCAGTGTTTTACTAATTATAAAGCATTACCAGGGTTAAAACATTGATGTTTAAAAGTCAGAAAGCTGTTGACCTAATTGGAGTTGCTTTTTCCCAAAATGTTTCAGAATAAGGGAGTATGTTGGAATTAACTTTGCTCAAAAGGAAAGAGGGGAAGAGAGAGAGAGAGAGAGAATATTGATCTCTAAATGTTGAGAAGTGAGAGTGGTTTATTGTTTTTTTGTTAAGAGATTAGATATTACTAGTGTTAATTTAGTTCCTCTCATTAGTCAAGCTCTACTAAGGTCAGCCTCCACATGTTCACCATTTCTTTCCACTTAACCAAACTCAGACATTACAACTATAGTCTCTCATACTCGCATCATCATTTTTCTCTACCAAAAAAATTCCGTTAACGTGAGGTGTTTTTCATCTCATTTAAAAGGGTGGAAACCCAATCTTTTGACTCCATTACCTATCTCTTACCCCATTTTATTCATTTTCTTTATAGCAAAATTCCTCAGAATAACTCAGAAATGCTGTATTTTTCCAGTCTGACTCCTAGCTTTTCAATCTATTTTAAAGCCACTTCAATCAGGCTTTCAAAAGCACACCAATTCACTGAAATGCCCATTGTCAAGGTTATCAATGATCTCCCTAAATCCAATATCCAATCCCTGTCCTCCTCTTCCATGGCCTCACAGCATGTGGCATATAATTCCTTCCTTCTTGACACATTTCCTTGACTTGGCATGCAGGGCCTTTTCAAGTAACTAGTTTGACACTTAACTTCTTTGGCTGCTCTACCCCATTCTCTTTTCTAGCTCCTAATCTTCCAAATTCTTACTTTTGTTTAGGAATGGCCCAACACACTCTTTGCCCATTTTCTCTCTGCTATCAAAACTCTCTCCCCTTCAGTGAGCTACTCCAGTCTCATGCCTGGACTGAGGATTATTGGGCAAGAATTGTTACTGTTGACCAACTATCCAAGTTCTCCCTCAAATCACCCATACTCCCTGCAGTTAGGTAAGTCTACTGGGATTGGCCACCACCAAAAGGTAATGTCTATCTCTTCCAGGCAAAGCACCTAAGAACTGGTATGACACCTTCCTACAAATGAGGATGGTGATACCTTGTGATAGTGAAGGCCTCATGGAAATAGTGGAGTCCTGAGAAGGGATCAACTTTTATGTCTGAATCCAGTGCTTGGAAATGAGCTGCTATGAGAAGAGGGGATAGAAGACGCTGTTTGAAAAAGAAAGCATTTTTGCTTTCAGCATGAGATCAGCAAATGTTTTATGCAAAATGACAGGTGATAAATACCTTAAGCTTACAGGCCATACTGTCTCTGTTGCAAATACTCAATTCTGCCATTATTGCAAGAAAGCAGCCATAGACAACTGTAAATGGATATGTGTGGCTGTGTCCCGATAAATTGCATTTACTGAAATGGGGGGTGGGCTACAATTGGCCTATGGGCCATTGTTTGCTGACCCCTACTTTAAGCCAATGTGATATGGGGTTATCACAGCATATAGCTTTGTCTATATGGATAGAAACAAATATCTGATTTAATGTGTTTGTTCCAGATGTCCAGGCAAATATGATTGCCATAGGCTCTTAACTGCCCCCGCCCTTTTTTTAAAAACTCCTTTTCTCATCCTCAAAGGTCAGTATCATATTAACAATATGTAAGCTAGATCATGTCATTATTTTGCTCAAAATTCTCCAATGGCTTTCTATCTATTTATTAAGTGTCTTAAATTCTTGTTATAGCCTGGAAATAGGGTAACCATTCATTTCAGTTCATTAGGGCAGTGCCCAGATACAATCATTAGGTTTCCTCTTTCACTTTCAAAAGTGTGATGAGTTATATTAAACAGAAAACTCATGAGGACTTAGCCCCTCATCACTTCAATGACCTCTTCCACCACTATTTTTCTATCTTTCATACTGTGCCAGCCATACTGGCTTCCTAGATATCCCTTGAACACATAAGGAACCATTCAATTTTAGGATTTCCATTTTTTTGGATGTTCTTCCCCAGAAATACACTTAAATTCCTCACTACTTTTACATCTTTCCATAAATGGCATGTTCTCAATCTTTTTGTTTTAAGTTGTACACCATCCACTTTCTACCCACATCCCTGATTTATTGTTCACCATAACACTTACGACCATCTAATTATATAAGATCATTATAACATCTTATTTCACTGATTAGGAATCTTTTTACACCAGAATATACCCCCAAAGAAGACAGAGACTACCCCCCAAAAAACACTTATAGAAATGCCTTTATACAGGAGATACCCTGTAAATACTTTTTAATGGGTAATATTTAAAATGAAAATAATTTTTCTGAGTCTTAAAAAAGGGATTGCTTCTCTTCAACTTCAGTTGCATTCAACTGGCTTAGAGATGATCTGTGTCTTAGCCTGGATCTCCTAGAAAGACTCTTAGGAAAGCATTAAGTGACCATACTTTGTTAAGAAGGTCTAAATCTTCATTAAGAGTGAAGAATGTGTCAAGTGAATGAGAATATTCTAAAAAGCCATGTAAGGTGATACGTTACAGTGCTCTCCATTATTTCACAGAGAGCTGCTGAAAGACCCAGAAGACTATTTTACAGGTGATTTTGCTCAGTCACATAGAACACCTCTTGAATGGCCAAATGGGGGAACCTTACTTTAGCTATTAGAGGGAGAAAGGAAAGAAAATTGATCTACTCTGCTTACTCCTGTCTCATGTTTCCCAATGGTCAAAGGTAGCTGCTGGGGGATTTGATGCCTCCTAAACTTCCTGGTTTGCATTATTTGGTTCTTCCACAACCACTGAAAAGGTCAGTTCTTAAATCCTGTGGCATGGTGTTTTATTTAAGTTTGTATTTCAAGGACCCAAATACATGAGCCTGGTTGGCCTCAGGCAGAAAAACCGTGTACACTGAGAGGGTTAAGAGGTCAGGGTAGCTGCTGAGGAGGAGCAAGAGGTCGAGTGTCTAGGAGTCAGGGAAGTCAGAGGGAATTTGAAAGGGTACCTAGGATGTGATTTTTATAACCCACTTTGTAAAAAATGGTCACATCCATATTTCAGGCCACAATTACTACATACATTTCTCTTTTTCAGGAAAACACATGAATTGATTTTGTTTTCTTCCTTTTAATTAGCAATCTAGTGCTAACTTGTGGAGAGATTAGGTAGCTGCCCTAGAATGAATGTCCAACGTTGAACAACAAATTATTAAAGACCTGCTAAAAGTATAGGAGAAAACACTGTTTGCTTAGACTCTAACCTGTGAAGGAATCCTACAACACTTGAAAACTGACTTGCACAAACTTCTCTGTCAAAGGCTACATTGTGAATTGTGAGGCTGTGGCCAGGTGCACAGTAAATAACTGATTTCTATTACTAGCTACTCAGAGGATAGATAATCACCAATGACAATACTCTTTCCTCCCGGACAAAGTTGAGGTTCTGTCTTCATGACCATAATGATGGAACTGAAGATGGGCAACGAGTAATATTGACTTCCTCAGAGGTAAATGTAGCTTAGAACAAAAGGGAACAAATTCCTTGCTTAGTCCTAGGAAAGCATGTCATCTAAACTGTTTCAGAGGCATGCATGCTACATTTCTTCTCATAAAGTAAAAGAGAACCTGCTTTTGCATTCCAAATTACTCTGTGCAGCTACCATTACTTCCTCAGTCTACATACAACTCTGGACACAGAGCTCACCTAAGAAGAAATAACCGGATAGCTAGATGGCTGAATATGCAAGTTCCCCTCAAACATGTTAAGTCCAAATAGTAATGTTCCAACTTTCAAAATCTATGCCTGTTCAGGGACCCCTGTGTGGGTCCGTTAAGTGTCTGACTCTCAGCTTCAGTTCAGGTCATGATCTCAGGGTCCTGAGAACTAGCCCCACATTGGGCTTCAGGCTCAGGAGTAGTCTGCTTCTCCCCCAACCCCATCTCTCCCCTGCCCCTGCACTCTCTCTCTAGTAAACAAATAAATCTTAAAAATAACAAAAGCCTATTCAGCAAACATAATATTCCCTAACACTCTCACATCTGAATTAAAAACATGCCATTCAAGGGACCTATGAAGGATTGGTCTCCACATTTGTAAGTCATGCCTCAGTACTGATCATTCCACTGTTGACATAGAAACAGACCCTAAAGTTAAGCCTACAAATCGATTTTATAAGATCACTACTCAAGCTAGTTTTTCAGTATCTCTAAGCATCAAAAAGAGGGCTTTACACCGCTGAACTCTAATTTGGATAGTCTGGTAAGTGCTCCTACTTAAGTGTTCATGACACTTTCTCATGATTTCCAAGTTAGATTTCAAAATAGGAAATATCTCATTTTTATTTTTAAAGATGAAGCTATTTAGAAACAAAAATTACAACTTCTCCCTTAACCTTCAATTAACAGTTCCTTTTCATGTCCTTAAAGTGATGTTATGACTGTGACTTCTTTGTCATTTATTAGTAACTTAGTACTACCATTCATTTATTAGTTATTGCACTTGCTTTATGGTTATTGAAGTAATACTTTGATAAAGAGTAATAAGCAAACCTTGATCTACTTGATGTCCAGATCATAATGCATTTACCAAGACTTTCTTGCTGAGGAGACTTCAACACAAATGTTATCCACAAAACAATAGCAGAAATTAGGTAAGAAACTAATGTTTCTAAAGGCTTGCATAGTTACTGGCCCTCATCTCCTGGTTTTTTTCTCAGTTGGGATTTTTGCTGATGTTTTCCTGGGTACATTTCCAATAATCAACAAGTTTTTCAGTTGAATAGCTTTAGATATAGAGTAAGATTTTGTCCAGTAAAAGGAGTTATTTCCTATTGATATAGAATAGAGTAATGACTAAAAAAGGATTATGACAGAGTCAAACTGAGGATAAAGAACAGGTATACAAAAAATAATATGAAAGACTGACAAGGAAGGATGTGACCGTGAGTCCAGCTTGGGTATATATGTGTGTATGTACATATACACATATACCTTGGAAGACCACATGCAAGCTACAGAGTGACAGGAAAGAACATACGTCACGTTTACTACCCATTTACATTATGTGACCTTATGTGGCCTTCCCAACAACCTGTTCAGTATTATTTTTTCCAATATCACACAAAGAAACGGAGTTCAGAAGGTTTGGAAACTTGACCCAAATCACACACGTCAATAGTCCTCAAACTTCCGAGTGCAGTAGAACTACTCACTTGAGGGGGTGTTTAAAATCCGAGTACCATAGTGCCAGCACCTAAGCTTCCAGTGAAGTGTTTCAGGCTGCAGTTTTCATAACCTCTTCACTGTTTACTCTGAGTACGAGAAACACTGACTTAACAAGGAGCCAAGTCAGGACTCCAAATTTATTTTCTTACATCCACAAAGGAACTAAATCTCAACCAAAGCCAGCACTGGACAGGAAATAAAATTGGTATAGTTTATGATAATCTGTGTCTCTGCTTTGCTGTTCATTTGAATATTAACACTGGAGATGAAATTAATTAACTCTGGACACAGGAACTTCCCTTCTTTTCAAATGAAAGAAGTCTTCTCTGAGGTCCACCCTTATTTTAGGGTTCTCTTCTGCAGATACACTACTTCTACTAATTATCTTGGTTATTGTTTGGCTCTACATTTAAATTTAGGTACCTCCAAAGTTTTGTCTGATAGAAATACTAGAGAGATAGAAAATGTGGCCAGTATTTTGTCCAGAGAAGGATGAACTACCATTGATGTGACTGTCTGCACCCAGGAGGCTTAATGGGAGCTGAAGCTTTGAAAGTTTATGATGTTACCTATTCCTTCATTGCACATACTGAATTCAGGAGCACATAGATCTAGAAGCATGGCTCATCTTTAACACTAATGAGTGGATGCATGGTGGTCAAGTAAATTCTGCTATCAGAGCTTTTTCTTTTCTCAGTAATTATTTATTAAATTATGAGTATACCATCCTTTTTTCAAATGAGAAAGGAGACATGAGTTTTTCAATAACATTAAAGCACTTAACCTCATGATCCCAACACTGTTCAAGCTGATTTTGCAGATTTAGGTATGTTTGGTTTGGCCAAGATAAATCAACAAATAAATAAAAATAGACTCATATCTCATTTCCATACTTTTGGTACTAAGCGAGAAGAGAAATATTCTACATTCTTTTTATTAAGAGGCATTAGTTCGCTTTAGTTTTCCCTTGAGTCAAAAACCTCATGATTATAAGATCTGGCCTTGCACTTATTTCCTGTTTCAGCAAGCATTGACTGTCAATGGGCACATCTGCAAGACTTTCTATTAGGTGTTTTGGGTCTTCAAAGATGAACAAGAAATTGCCCCTTTGTGCAGATGGTTTACAATTCACTACTTGAGGTCAATTTAGTGGAAGAGCTTTAGCTAAACAATTAACTGAAATCAAATTGCAAGCACTAGTTCACAGTATCTTGAACATGAATATAAGACCACTGATACATCTGTTTCACCACTGGATATCAGAGCTGGGGCCCGTCAAAACACTGGGAAAGGAAAGATCCGAAATAATGAAGGAACAGGGACAGATCAAGGGGCAAGACCTAAAAAAAAAAGAGGCAAGAACATCTGGGGACAGAAGAAAGGGCAGGAACAAGGACAATGGTGGGCAAGGAATTAGTATGCAAGCACAAAAAGTAGCAAAGAATAATATGCATAAAGAAAAACAGATCTATCTAACACATCAATGCATGAGAAACTGGTGCACCAAAAAAGCTGTATTGAGGAACCCACACACAAAAGCAAGCTGAAAAATACCCCAACTGTCTCAGGAGTTGCTCATTTGATGAAGGAATTGTTTGCTATTTGTTGCTGGGAAGTGGTCTGCATTCACAAATTAGTAACACCACTGGGAAGAGCAGTTGTCAGGACACCTGGCTTCTAGTTCCATCTGGTCAATGGCGATCACATGTGCACATGTCACAACTCTTCTGAGTTTTAGTCTTCTCCTCTGTAAATCGGTGCCAGGCAAAGGACAAGTGAGGGTAGAGTTGGGTGAGCAGAGATTTCTGTTCCAAAAATTCTGTGACAGGGTAACATAAACATATGGCGAAGACAGAATAGGGAAAGTACAGAACAGCATAAGGGCATTGTATACATTCCATAGACAGGGAAGCAGAGAAAAGTTTGTTGTGTGACACTTCATGGAGGAAGCAAGATTTAAGCCCGTGTTATAACAGTTTGTAGTGCAGGGTATGTGGGGGATTTGAAGGGAAAGGCACGAGGAAAAACAAAGAGACAAAATGTGTTTAGGTAATGGTACCGCTACAATCTAACATAAGAAGAGAGAAGTTATAGGGAGGCAGAAAAGAAAATGATCATCAAGATCCAGAGTATGGGCATGAGATACATACCTTCTGGCTGTGGGCTATTTAAGTTTTCTTCTTAACATGATCACACCTGTGATTTAGGGTGGAATCCCATGTAGATGGCCCCAGTGTCACTCTTTGATTTCAGACCCTGTGGCTCCCCCAGCCAGTCAGTCAAGGCTCGTTCCCACCAGCCCCTCTAAATCCATCTCAACACAGGGAGCCAGTACCAATACAAAAATCAGAGCAGAAAACCTGAGCCCTACTTTCTGTTCTCACAGCTGAGGTCCCATGGAGCCAGAGGTCTTTCATTGGACTGGGAACCCAGGGAGTAGAAGGAAGTAAAAGAGGAGACCAGCCACAGAGGTTCTGCCATCCGTACGGTGCAACAGGCAAAGGAAGGGGAGACCACCAAGGGAACCTCGCAAGACTGGCAGCGTCCCATAGCGGAAGGAGGAAGACGGTATAGGAAGGTGCCAGGAGCAAAGTGATGAGGGTTTGCTGGATTGAGGAGCAGGCAGGGCGTGTCTGAGAAGACTGGGCCTTGTGGTGATGTGGCCAAATGGACTGGAAAAGGAGCAAAGTGGTTTAGATAGAAGCGAGATACAAAGATGGAAATCAGCTACCATGTGTGGAGAAGTGAAGCCAGGAAACTCTGAGAACACTTCCTAAAGGAGGAGAAGGACGCAAGGTTGTCTAACACGGTGGAGCTGATGAAGGATGTCTCTCTCTTCCTGTTCTCCCAGGGCTTCACTGTCTTCCCTTCTAATCAGCATATTGAGAGAGGTCAGAGAAGCAGGAAGCCCTGTTTAAACAGCGTGAAAAATCACGGAAACACAAGAGAGCTGGCATAAATTAGGACAAGATGAATGCACACACGGGGAAGGCTCATGCTCAATTCCCCAGCCTTCGGGGAAGGATCTCTCCTTGGTGACGTGCATGGCCTGCTCCGTTACACTTCAGGAAGGCACTTCACACTCTTGTGCCAATCAAGCAGGCATCACATGAGGGCTACAAGGGCATGTTTTTGAGTGGTAGTGTTCTGGGCTTGGTTTCTTATTTAATCTTCACAATGTATAACAAAGCCGTGGTCCTCTTCAACCACTCTGCAATCCCCAGTCTGCCATCCGTGCCATTGGAGACAAATTCATCATGTTCAGAAACTTGGCTTCCTTCATTTCCAACTGTCAGAAGGGAAAAGAGGGGCTCACCATCTCTCTCGTGAACACTCACCCTCAAAAAGGGGTTTCAGATTGAAGGTGGGGAGGCCACCTTCACCCTCCTCTGAATCAAACCCTTGGGCCTCACTGAGGCCATCCCCAGATAATTTTGCTCTGTTAAAGCCCAGGAAAGGTCTATCTGGTGCTACAGCTTCTAAGTCATTTTAATCTTTGTTTTATGGTCAGGCCATGGAATAAAAGTACAGAAACAAGTAACTAAAACAGATGTGCATTTAGCAGTGAAGGTGGGTATTTGTTGATTTTCAATTGCTGGTGTCCTAAACTTATTTTTATCGTCAGTCTTCTATTAGGGAAATGCAACCAGGAGAGAAAGCACTCACGCTGTTGATCACTATGGCTGTACCAGGTGCTTCAAACATGGGTGATCTAGCTTCAAAAGGTTTATAATGACAGATGTGAGGTGAGCTGCCTTGATACTGATCATCCCTATGGGAAATAGGCTGTAACTGGTCTCAGGGTGGAAAATGAATAAACGGGCTTGAATGCTATTTGCTGAAGCAAGGTCACCACGGCTGAATAGCAAATTTAGGATGCATAACAGTCAAACAGAGACATTTGGTCCTTGGTTGTCGGTAAATTAAGGTATTAAATTTGTAAGATACTGTTTTTAATTCACAGTTTTAATATAATTGTGTTTACTCAATTGGAGTTGTTGGACATTGTAATTTCTGAGTTCTAATCTGTTTTTTAAAAAGGCAGAGCAAGCATTGATTGTCCTCATTAAAGTTTGAACAGCAGCTATAAAAGCAACGTGATAGAGCAGAGTATCAGCTTAAGAAGAAAAAAGAGAAGTGATGGAAGCAGGCAATGCAACAGGAAAAATGCTTAAATTTTCACACCTGTTCCAATCACCCTCCTGGGCTATTTTACTGTGGGGTAAAAGGGCTCTGAAAAATGGGCACTGGAGAAGGTGAGGCATGGAAATTCACCGTGGAGGATTTTTCCTAAATATTCCGAGGGCAGCAGAAGTGTGAGCAGAGGTTGCTTGGGGTCTGCAAGCAGGACAGGTATGCATGCACACATGAAAAGTGTCACAGAAGTTTAGAGACTGAGACCAAAAACAAGAACAGAAAGTGCTGGCATGGAGAAAGATCCGGAGAGGTGTGAAACACATTTTAATTTGATTGCTTTAGTTTCTTCATCTTTCTCTTAAAGCATTCTTTACAGTTTTTATTTTATTCTTACCTAGTGATTTGGAGAGTTTCCGCCTAAAAGGAAATTCCTGAATTAACAAGGGAAATAACGGCTGTGGTCCATTGTGCTACTATGCAATTAGACAGAGGCTAAGTCAACAGTCCTGGATGAATGGAATATTCCAGCTCATAATAACTTTGAGGTCTCATGGACAGTTAATGGCCTCTGGAAAGAAATACTACTCAAGCTTCACATTCCAGCTGAACTCTGCATGCCGTAAGGGCAGGAGAACTTAGACCAGATGAGTCCCTTTCACAAGCACATACCATGCTGTGTGGATCCGGCTGTGGAAGCAGTTTGCCAATCTTATCTTCAGAAACACATAGTCGGTGTTCAGCCAATAATGAATGTCAAAATAATACTTAGCTTCCCTTTGGGCGATTCAAAGGGCTCTGGCCAGAAAATAGGTATAATAACCTTTCTGGTATGTTTCTCATTAATTGTCCTTCAAACTGAGAGAAGTGTTTTCAGAAGATTGTTTGCTTGTGCTGAAAGATCAGGGAGCAGTGAACAGTGTGAAAAGTACGGAATTGAACAAAATCATTATGAGTGATATATTGCACGAATAAAAATGAAAGTCCAGGGGCACCTGGGTGGCTCAGTGGGGTAAACCTCTGCCTTTGGCTCAGGTCCTGATCTCAGGATCCTAGGATCGAGCCCCACATGGGGCTCTCTGATCAGCAGAGAGCCTGCTTCCCCCTCTCTCTCTCTGCCTGCCTCTCTGCCTACTCGTGATCTCTGTCAAATAAATAAATATAATCTTAAAAAAAATGGAAGTCCAATTGGCACTAGGATCTGCATAGGAATCTATGGAAAGCTTCTGCATTTACCTATCACTGTGTTAGAGTAAATAATAGCTATGGCATTTTGATCCCCATGACAAAATGAAGATTTACATATAATGAGCTATGTTTCCCTTTCATCCTTAGATTCAATCAAACTTCCAACCCTATCTTGAGACCAAGAAGAAAGAAGCCTAAGTGTCGAGGATCAGAGAATTGAGAAGAGGAAATGGATGATGCTTGGACATATGAGATGAGCACAAAATAAAGGGTCACATACACAGGAAGGGAGGAATTGGCAAATACATTTCCCATGCCAGTTTTGCCTGCAAATCTGATTTCTCCTCTAGACAAAAGAAATGCTGGTAGAAAGACTACTGTAACAAAAGTATCTTATCAAGGAGAGGAGATCCCTGCTCTAGGAAGTCAAGGCCACTTTGTATCAGGAAAACGGAGAGTAATGACAGAGAGGCAAATGTCTAGAGAGAGAAACATGGGGGAGGCCCCTTTGGAGGGCAGTGAAATATGGGCAGGTCAGGGAGAAACAAAGACTAGCCCCTGAAAACTGGAGCAAACAGGCACAAAATAATGACTTAGCAAAATCTTTAAAAAAGTGTTTTTCCCAAACCCCCCCTGCAAGGGTAATTTAAAACAAGCTGTTAGTGATGATAAAAGAAGGCTTTCCAGAGAATACATTTCACTGAACCCTCTGGATTCTTTGTTCCAAGAAAATGTTTAAAGAGTGTTTTTCTATAGATCCCAATATTCCCCTTTCTCCTTTATTACTGGGCTCTTGTTGTTTTACACTGATTTTAATGGGTTTGGGTTTTATGGTAATGACGTTTTTCTTTATTGTAAATGACCTGAAATCCTTTTTTGGGAAACAGCACAGTATAAATTAATAATGTTTTCTGAAAATACTGTCCAA
Source organism: Mustela putorius furo (assembly GCF_011764305.1). NCBI lineage: Eukaryota > Metazoa > Chordata > Mammalia > Carnivora > Mustelidae > Mustela > Mustela putorius. Next base: position 6,742,788 of record NW_025421305.1, read on the forward strand.
GGTTGGTGCTCCCTAGGTTTTTCCAACTAGAGAAAATCAAGATTAAAAGAAATACATATTACATAAAATATATAAGTGCATTTTATATTTAATGTAAGTACAAATATATATGCATATATTATGTGTGTATACACAGAAAAAATATATATTCTGACAGGAGGAGGATAGCTGTGTGACTCCTTTTAGAGATTATTTATTTATTTGACAGAGATCAGAAGTAGGCAGAGAGGCAGGCAGAGAGAGAGGAGGAAGCCGACTTCCTGCCCGTAGAGAGCCCGATGCGGGGCTCAATCCCAGGACCCTGGGATCATGACCTGAGCTGAAGGCAGAAGCTTTAAGCCACTGAGCCACCCAGATGCCCCGTGTGTGACTCCTTTTAAAAAGAAAAATTAGCAACTGCCTTGGTGTGAAATCCACTTTAAAATAATACTCACAATGCACCTAGTAGAAATAAACATGACAACTATTTGCAGTGATTCAGATTCTTAGAATTGAAAATGAAAAACCATAATGTAAAAGTTTTAGAATCAGAGCAAAAAATAGTGACACTGAGATAAAAGCCATCTTCGTGTCACGGAAATAAAGCTCATGTAGGCTAAAAATTTCACTAACTTCATATATTCTTCAGAAGCTTGTGGGATGACACAGTTTCTTTACTATAGACATTACATAGAAGAAGCTGCACTTTGCCAAAGCAAACACGTCAATAAGGAAAAGAATAATGTATCTGAAACTAGTGAAAAGAAACAGAATAACCCTGCTATAGCACTAACTCTGTAAACTCACTGAAGGCCACGCAGTGTTTACATACTTCAGTGATCATTTATCTCATTAAATCCCTGATCTATTTTACGAGGAAGGCCTAGAGAGGATATGCTGTTTGTCCCAGACTGTGCACCTTGCCAGTGGTCAAGCCAGGGTATGATCTCTGGTTACCTGATTCCAGAGCTCACCTTCCCCATGAATCACCTACAGAAATGAGCAGAAAGGGGAAAATGACAGAATGGAGAGGAAGAACAGTCTTCCTTTTCTCACAAAGTTCATGCGTGGGAAACCTTATGAAGGAAACAAGGTTGAGAAGAATACGAATGAACCATGCAATTAAAATTTCTTGGAGTACCCAATTTATTAATTCACTGAATACCTAATATTTTCAAGACACAATGGTGACTGTTGGGGAAGATATGAGAAATTCATCTGACTTTATCTTTTTCCATGGGATCCTTTGGTGGTTCCCTGATGTTTCAGGGAGGAAAAAAAAAAAAATTGAGTCCTTGGTCTGACATCAAGGTTTCTGCCATCCAGTCTCATTTATTGTCAGTGCTCCTGTAGCTTATTCTCAAGCCTTTCTGAAATGGCCATATGCCATCTCTCATGTCTTGGTTAATTTCCATAGGCTGTTCCCTCTGACAGTAACGCTCTCTCTCATACCACTCCTATTCCCTTTTGGCCTGCCTGCAAGAAAAAAAATCCTTCAAAATTTCAACTCCAAGAGATTTTGTGAAGGCCTGTCTGACTAAACGCAGGTCTGAATTAGGTATCCCTCCTTTCTGATCTCATAGCCTCTCACATTATCCTTTGTCAGTTTATTTTCCTCTACCATTGAAATTTACAGCTTTTTTTTAAAGCATGAATTATATTTTTCATCTTTTTCCCTGAGCTGAACTTGGCAGAGGAGCCATATAAAAAAATTTGAACTATTTGATGAAAGCATGACAGGTTTTAAATGGTGAATATATGCAACATTTATAATAGGTAATTACCAGCTTTTAAAAAGAGACAGAAAATCAAGAGAAGGCAAATAAAGCAGCAGTATTTGACCTGCTGTTGAAATCCCCTTTCTCCTTTAACAAAGGATTTGAAGTATCTTAGAAAAATATTTCAGTACAAAGGATGAAATATGTAGTCAAGAGAATCATCACAAAGGGGACATAATCACACCTTACATTGGGTAAGCACACCAAGAACGCATTCCATACTTTATTACAACAGAGGGGGGTGAGGGTCCACAAATATCATTCTTAGTGACCAAAGCATGATCTGTTCCCAGATTCACAGGCACCATAATATGAAATCAAATCAGTTTTTCAGTAGAAGCAGAGCTGTTTTGAATGATAAACCTGAGGAAAATTTCTTCTTTATTTTCATATAAAGGGGACTCTCCATAATAAAGAACTCAATGTTCCCTATGCTTCCTTACACTTCCTATAAGAATGCATTTCACATAGCTATTTCAAATAAAGTCTTTCAATGTAGGTCAATGGCCTAGCACTAAAGCATAATTCAGTAAGAGTAACCCTACGAAGGGTCAAAGTAATACTATCCAACACAGCAAAATAGACCACGGATGGCTGGACTTTATCCAAAGGTAACATTCAGGACAGCCAGAGGAGCATATGTTGCGTGGCCTTCAGGAAATTCTCCATAAATATTGCATATCACAATGGGTATTTAATAACAAACTGACAGCAGGAATTTCAAGATTATATTATTTGGCAAGAATCGAGAGAAGAGAACTTCTGTTCTTCTGATCAAAGCACATTCACATACCCTGCCAACCAACTGAAAAGAGTAAATATAAAATAAGGAGTCTAATGATGATTTATGCCTGAATGGATGCCCACCCAACCATTTTAGAGGAGTACACCTGGTGAAGTTTTTATATTTTTCCTTAGAAATTAGTTCTGGGTCTACAACAGGAAATACATAATTAGTTTGGACAAAGCATCATCAATGTTACTTTGAAAGTTTCTTAGGTTAGTATCATCAATAAACAACAACAATCTTAAAGAAAAAAAAATACATATGGGTGTCTTAAGAGAGTCTACACTGTGTTTCTAATGAAAACCATCTATCTCCCTGGGGTACCCTCCAAGATGAATGACTTGCAAATTAAAATTCTGTTTATTTGGGAATTATTTTTAAAAAGAATATCTGTAAAATGAAATGATTTTTTTTTTTTAATTTTAAAGCATCTGAATTTGTGCCCATTATCCACTTGGATGTAGAAAGGGGATGAAACATTCTCTCTTCATACTAAGAATACTGGGGATGTGCAGCTCCTCTCTGGCCTTGCGGGGAAAACAGTTGTGCAAAGTCAGTGTAATCACAAGAGTGATAGGTACAGCTTATAGAAGCAAATACACATAACCTGGGGAATGCCCACACCAGGATGGTAAAAAGAGATGTGAGGGGATTTTATCAGAGCACTTACAACATCTGCTACATTTGGATTATCATCACTATTTCACACACAAGAAAACAATCAGAATTTTCTGCTCAGACATGCATGGTTGACAATGGGCAGTGCCAGGACTAGAGCTCCAGCACAGTCACCATTTACTGGCTGCATCCTCAGTGTCTATTTCCCCAGCTTAACAGGGCTCTCAGTTTCCCAAATGTAACTGGTCATAGAAAATCACTCTACACCATTTTTCTGGCAACAATGATTGCTCCAATATTGAACACACTGAACTCCAAAAGAAGTAACCTCTTGGTACTAGTGTAACTACAAGATGGTCCTCACAATCTCTATCCTCTGGTGTTACTACCAGGATTCCATGTCATGACACAACAGCATTCAGTGATGTAATTAATTACGGCTCAGATACACTTCAAGGTGGGGAGATGATTGAGGTGGGCCTAGCTTCATTATAGAAGTCTTTAAAACGCAAAAAGTTTTCTCAGGCTAGCAGGAGCAAAGGAAATCAGAGAAGCAGGAGAAGGATTTGCTATGTTGTTGCTGGGCTGAAGATACAACGGGTGATATGTAAGAAATGTGGAGAGACTGTAAAAGGATGAGATTAGTTGATAACTAACAAGGAAAAGGCAACCTTAAGCCATACTACCACATGGAACTGAATTCTTCCAACAAAAACTCAAGATACCAATTTTCCCCTGGTTTCCAGATGAGAACTCAGTCTGCCTAAAATCTCAATTTCAACCTTGGAAATCCCAAAGCAGAGAACCCAGACATACCACACTGGACATCTGGCCTATAGAAATTGTGAGATAGTAAATTTGCATTATTTAACCTATTAAGTCTGTGACAATTTGTTACACAGCAATTGAAAACTAATTAAATTTCTACATGTAAATGAGAAAGCTACAAATGTTCTGGCAGCCATCTGTCAAACATGAGGGGACAGTCTGCCAAGAAATACACCAATACCACAGAAGAAGAGAAAGAAAAAAAAATAGAAAAAGAGAAGGTAGAATTTTAGTGTCTGCAAAAACTGATCAAACCTTCCTTGATACTTGTATATTTTGGGACTTCTTTTTTAAAAAGGTCAATAAATTTCACACGCTACATATAGTCTGACTTAGATTTTCTGTAGTCTATGCTCAAAAATACTCCAGTGAATTCACCAAATTTCTTGATTCTGGGACCATAATAACTCTGTCCACAATGACACTGGCTAGAAAATGGTGGTACTTTTCCTTGGGTTTCACAGTTACCATAAACCTCTGATTGAACTCTTAGAAATCTGTGAAAAATAAAGTGGAGGAAAAGACAGAGAAATAGGACAAAATATGAAGTATTTCAGAAGACAAATGCAAACTAAAAGAATAAATTTGAAATTCTCACTTTGATAAAGAAGATATCTGAAATGCTGAATATATTGGATGATTGAAAAGCATATAGGATGAAACAAAAGAATCCATTTACTTAGATCAACAGAAGTCATTCAAATTGAAGAACAAAGAGAAAAAACTAATACTGTATATATATAGTATTAGTATTAAAAAACTAATATTTATATATAATACTAAAATTAAATTAAATTAAATAATTTATTTTAATTTAAATTAACTAATTTAAATTAAATTAAATATTAAAAATTTAAAAAACTAATACTGTATATATATATATATATATATATATATATATATATATATATTACAATGTCAGAGTGACATTACAAATGATCTAACACAGGTATAAGTGTAGTCCCAGAAGGAGAAGAGCATGAAACCTACTTAGAAGAAATATTCCAAATTTAATAAATGAAATCAATCTAACATTCAAAAAGTTCATCAAATCTCAAACAGGTTAAAATTTTCAAGATTATATCCAGCTACATAAGAGTAAAACAATGAATAACATAACAGAAAAGTTTATAAGTATCCAAAGAAAATTAATACACATTACATGCAAGAAAACAAGCAAACAGCTGATGTATCATAAGAAAAATGGAAGATAGAAAATAATGGAACAACTTTTTCAGTGCTGAAAGGGAAAAAATCCTAACACTGAATTCTAAATCCATCAAAACATCCTTCAAAATTAAGCCAAAATAACGTGGAAAAAACAACAATCTTGATATACCACTGGTATACATATGCATTTTCACTTTGGAAATAGTTTGGAGGTTCTTAAAATTTTAAACAAATATATTTTATGATCTACCAGTTGCACCTTTATATATGTAACTAGATAAATGAAAGCATATGTCTGTCCAAAAATTTTCACACCAATTTTCATAGTAGCACTTACAACAGGCAAAAAGTAGAAAGAAATAACCCAAATGTTAAATCAACTGGTAAATGGATTTCAAATATGAGTGGTGTATGCATGTAATGCAGTAATATTGAGTAATAAAAATAATGAAATTCTTTTAAGATTTTATGTATTTATTACCTGACAAAGAGAGAGAGAGCACACACAGGAGGAGTAGCAGGAAGGAGGGAGGGGAGGCTCCTGGCTGAGGAGAGAGCTTGACACAGGGATATATACACCACCTGGAATTTACCATTTATGGACCTACAGGGAATGTGCATATAAATACAGCATAAACATAATACAAAATACATATGCACAAACATATATAAAAACATATATAACACACATTCACAGTCATATTTATACATAAATACATAGGACAGATATATATATGCATGTATTATTTTCATACATGTATATATACATATTTATATATGACACATATACACATTCACATACACACAGACATTTGCCAAAGAACTATTCCCTAGAATATATTTAAGAAAAAAAATTTAAATTCTATACAACAGTAATAAAAAGGCAAGCAATCCAATATACTGGGCAAAAGAAGTGAATAAACATTTCACAAAAGATGATACCCATATGGCTAGCACACATATGAAAAGAATATTAGTTATCAGAGAATTGCAAAATTTAAATCATGACAAAATAGAAGGTATATAACCAAAATACCTAAAGTAAAAAAATAATAATATCAAATGTTGGTGAAATATGAAACAACTAAAATTTTCATGTGTTGCTACATGGTTGTAAAATGGTACAGCCACCTCAGTTAGATTATTTTTTACAATCTTATTGAGATGTAATTGACATATAGTTTTATGTTAGTCTAAGCTGTACAGTATAAATATCTTGATATAAGTACATGCTACAAAATGATTACCACAAGAAATGTAGTTGACACCCATCACTTCACATAGTTGCAAATCTCTAATAAAGTTTGACCCATCCCTACCTGGCAACCCACTCCTAAGAATATACATTCAATAGAAATAAATCTTTATGTCCACACAAAAGACTTTACATGGATATTCCCAGGTTTATTCATAATATTGTCCAATTGTAAATAATGCAAATGCCCATCAATAGTAGGTTAAATAAATTTACATGTAAAATTTACTATTCAAATAAAATGGAATAGGATACAGATAATGCAACAATGTGTTGAGTAAAAGAAATCCAAAAAATACCTTCTCCATGGTTCTGTGTACATCAAGTTCAAGAACAGGTAGAGTTAAAATTATTGTGTTAGCTGTCAGAATAATGGTCACCTCTGGGAGAGGGTACCGAAAAGATAGGGAGATACAGCAGTTCTGATAAAGGTATAAACATATGTCAAAATCCATCTTGTGGTATATTTAAGATTTTAGCATTTAACTATATATAAATCATGAATTAACTATACCTTAAGAAAGTACACTTAATATGAAAAAAAAAACAAGTAGCTAAGAGGATCAATTATTTGTTAAAACAAATCAATAAATAATTTTTACCACTGTAGAAAAGATTACTTGACTTAATACTTTAAGTATAACCACTAGCTCATTTAAAAACAACTTCAAATAATTAAGATGATGGGAGAGTGGAAAAAAGGCACTAAGAATTTTTAAAGAAACAATGGTCAAAACATGCCCCTGTTCTGTAGGTGACCCATTCTAAAAATCACAACCCTTAAATTTCTCTGGATTCAGTTTTCCATAAAACTTAGTACTCAAGAATCAGTAATGACTTCTTACAAAGTGGTACATAACTAGATCTTCTCCATTTTGTCAAAATCTAACAAGCTATAAAGAAAAGTTAGAAATTAAGCTGAAAGCACAGAAATAAATTAGCTATAAATGCCAGTATTTTAACAAGAAACTAAAAGAAATGTGTTTCCAACAAACCATGAGAAGTAATAATCTGCACATTTCTGATTTTCCAAAAAAAATTTTTTTTAAATTTTCAGACTGTAAGAGGCAGCAACATTCATATTAGCAACTGACCCAAGAATCTTCTCAGGTGGAATTTTATGTCAGAGTGCGGTGTGGTATCATAAAGTAAACAATGGCCTCAATAATATTTCTGTGACAAATGTAGTAACAATGTATTTTCCTGTAGTGTTCCCAGATAAAAGCTGGAAGTATGACATTACCAAATACACTGCCAATAGCAATTCTACAAGGGCCAAAGATAAATATCATCCAAGAATACAGACCTTCTGATCTGAAGATAGAATTTAGATTATGTAGGAGGGGAGGCTGGCATCTTGATTTTACCTGCTTGTAGAAATAGCAGAACAGAAGGGAATGATACGCTATTTTTAGGGATGTCACTTAAATATAGTACAAAAGAAATTATATGACAGTTATTATTTATATATGAAGAGTTTCTATGTGCAAATAACCCAGTTCTGGAACTGAAAAATATTTCAACATAGATACTAAAATAAATTCAATACATTGTGCTCTCATAGCTTTAGCAAAAGTATATATTGTCTGTTTCTGGATTCCTGAAGTTCCTTGAACTGTCTTCAAACCAGCAAGTAGATGTGGCTAGTCTAAAAAAATGTAACAGTTACAAATTGCCTGAGGTTTTGAAGTACAAAATGAATTGTAGTCTCAGTCTTTTGACCAGAGAGTCTGCCTTTACAATAATCAATCACATTTGGTTGATATAGTAAAATAGAATCTGTGTTTTCTGGATCCATAGGTTAGATGTTATCTCTCTAACAGATTGCCTATAATTTCAGATGACATTTTCTTATGTTCCTTTTCAAAATATGGAAGTGGAAGCTGCAACACTTACTGGCAGAAAATCTGGAAAATCTAGTTATGTCTTCTGGCACAAGTGAGGATGAAACTTGTAAGCTCTGTGACTCTTGATGTCTTTGCCTTTGTGTGAATAAGTAAGTGTGGCTTCCTGCTCTGGTAGCTATATCAGAAAGCCACTACAAAATGTTAGCTGTTATCTATAACTCACACATACCTTAACTATTCGATGACATATATTATGAATAAAATGCGGTTTATTTAGGAGTAAAATAAGGTTTTATGCTGAGTGCAATCCTTACTTTTTGTCATTGAGTATTTTCCTTGTACTGTAAGTATTCAAGTTGTCTCTTCCATATAGTTTTACTCAGATGATAAATGTAATTTTGACAATTACCACTGTCTTTCAAGAAAGTTCAAAAGGATTTCAGAATGTTCTATAAAAATAGAACAGCATTGTTCTCTAACAAAAAGTATATCTAAGTTCAGTAATCATTATAAAACTTTACATTTGCTCCTTTTTGAAGGAAGACTCAACATCACACACACACACACACACACACACACTGAAATACCTTTTTATTTGCTAATTCACTTTTTTTTTATTCCACATATAAGTGAAATCACATGGTATTTGTTTTTTTCCATCTGACCTATTCCAAAGGTAGAATCAGACCTATAAATAGAACTAAGTAATGGTTGCAAGAGGGAAGGGGGTGAGAGGACAACAAAATGGGTAAAGGAAGTAGGAGATACAGGCTTCTAGTCATGGAATGAATAAGCCACAGAGATATAAGGTACAGCACAGGGAATACAGTCGATGATATTGTAATAATAATGTATAGTGACTGATGATAGCTACCCTTGTAGTGAGCATGTAGTGATAACAGTGGTTGAATTGCTATGTTGTACACCTAAAACTAATGCAAGGTTGTGTGTCAACTATACTTAAGAGAGAGAAGAGAAGGAAAGAGAAGACAAGACAAGACAGAGCAGGAGCTATGTGGCAGAGCTATGAGAGTAGGTACCCAGGCATGTACCAGAACAGTCCTGACCCAGAGGCCACACCACGGAACTCTGTGTCGATCTTAAGAGCATGAATAGGTTTGAAGCAAGCACTGACATAATCAGATTACAAAAGATTACACTAGCTTCACTAAAGCAAAAGATCTGGAATGAGGCCAGAGCTGATACTGACCAGTTAGAAGACTATTAAAGTAGCTGAAGACAATAATGGAAGAATGTGAGAAGGAGATGGGGGCATGAAGGCACTGGAAATCATGAAAGACTTTTAAGGAGAGAATCAAGAAGGTAAGACAGTCATTTTAGAAACATATATGATAAATTGAAGATGGCAAGCCCAAAGTAAGACTAGTTAAATAATGATGGCAAAATTATAGAAAGAAAATATAAAGGTCTACACTGAGACTGAGGGGTTAGAGAAGAGAGAATTGATTTATGCAATACTTAGAAATTCAAATCCATTTTTTAGACCAAGTTCTGGTGGTCTCCCAGGATTCAGTGACATCAATAAAAGGACAAAGAAAAAGGGAAAGAGATTTAGAAGGCTAGGTTAGAGGCTAATGACTTGCAGTAACATGACTTAGCTGATATACTTTAATACACATTACAATGAAGCAGCCTAACATAGGTCTTCCTCAATCCTTCCAAGCTTGCTAATGAGATTTCAGAATGACAACAGTTCTCGGAACACAAGAAGTCAAAATATCATTCACAACTAATCTCCCAAATATCTTCATAAAAGTAGTTGTGTTCTGACCAACAGTCTGATATCCAATGTTTTAAAAGCCAGATCTCAAATGTTACTGGGGAAAAAAAAAAAAGGAAAAAGAAATACTGAATTTGCTTGCAATATTGGTGAAATCACAAAAGATACCTTTATTGCCCTCCACCCCCAAACACGGTTAGCATGTCAGCTGATGCATTTCTCTTCTCACACCTCTATCAGAAGACAGTTCAAGCACAATGGATATTCCATGAAATAGGTTGTACAAATTCAAATGTTGGGATCATGGCAGCCAAAATTCCCAAGTTCTAATCAGTTTGAAGGATCATCACAAGGAACTCTGGAATGCCAATTAGAACCCTCTTGAAAACAGGGTATTGTCACTCTAATTTCCTTTGCTCTATAGAGCATGCTTAAGGTCATATTAGACAAGAAAAACCAAACCAGTTCTCTTTATAAATACAATTACCACAAAAAAATAAGAACACACATATTGTGGATATAATTTATTATAAAAATTAAATCAAAGATCATTTTAACCAAAAAAAAAAGTCAAAATGCAAACTATGAGATGATAGTTTATTATAGGCAAAGAAAAATTGAGTATATCATTAAACATTCATAACCATGCACTATGGATAAAACAAACCACACTAATTAATTAGATATATATCCCTTCAAAAGCTATAATTCTGGTAACATGGAATTTTTAAAATATATATATATTCCAAAGTGCTTTATGAAGCATCTCATTAGAATGTGGTGGTAATGGAGTATTTTTAAACAGGCAAACTGCTACCCATAGTCACGCATTTGTTACAAGCATGCCAATTAACTGGTGGTAATGGAAGAAGTAAAGACTAAACGAAAGTTTTTAAGAACTGTGATAAGAAAAAAATCAGTAAGAAAGAAAAAATTGAAATCAGTGTACAAAATGTTGTATTTTACTAATGAATTAAAAATTTCTATTCTTAAACCTATAATTGCTAACTTAGTTTACTTTAATAAAGACTAAGTTTGTGAAGTGCTCCAGATATGAGAGACTGACTTGTACCAAATTCAAGTAAGAAAAATAATATCCATATCCTTACCTTATCAACTTGGAAATTGTAGAATTGCAAACACCTGATGTCTCTAGAAACTAGAGCTGTACTAGTTTTTTAACAACTTTTTAAAAAGCTATATAAAGCATGAATATTTAAAGTTCACAATTTGCTAAGATTTCACTCACGTATATCCTATACAACGATCTCGGCAATCAAGATATGAATATATCTACTACCCACAAAAGTTTCTTAGCATCCCTATGTAATAACACTCATGCCACTACCACGGCAACCACCGATCTGTCACTATAGATTAGTTTGCAAGTTTGCAAGAAATATATCTAAATGGGGAAAAGTGGCAGCATACAGCATATACTATTTTTTGTCTAATTTCGTTCCACAAAAACTAATTTGAGATTCATTTATGTTATTGCTTCTATAGATAGGTTGCTTCTGCTTTATATTTTGATATATAATACTCATCATATGGGTACACCAGAACTTGTTTACCTCTCCACCTATTACAGACCTTTGGGTCCCTTCCAGTTCGGGCTACTGCATGTAAAGCCACTATTAATTTGTTTTAAAATCTTTTCATGGACATGGGGTTTCATTTTTCTTTGATATACAGAGAAGAAAAATAGCTGAGTTATACAGAAAGTTATGTTTAACATTTTAAGAAACTGCCAAACTCTGCCTTTTACCGTCTCACCAGCAGGAGAGTTCCAATTGTTCTACATCGTTGCAAACTAACCTACAACAATGTTTAAAATGAAAAAGCCTGGCATAACAAGTGTTGGCAAGTATGTGCAAGAACTATGAGCTCTGGTAGTTGTGCTATTTCATGTAAGCACACACATTTTGGCATAATTTTGCTCAAGATCGTCCTTTGTTTACCCATTAATCTTTGTGGAATCTGTAATACTATCATGTTTTATTTTTTGCATCGGTAACATGTCATCTTTCTTTTTTGACCTCTCTTAGCCTAATCATTTCTTAGCTTACCAACCTTCTCAAAGAATTAACTTTTAATTTCATTGATATTTCTCTATTGTTTGCCTCTTTCTATTTAAATCTCTTTACCCTTGGCAGCACTTTCTCCTAATTAATCAACTTTATTCAATATTAATATAGTTCTTCTAGCTTTCTTCTGACTAGTGTTTAAGTAGTCTATCTTTTTAATCTATTTTTATCCTCTCTGCGTCTACATGGAGTGTTTCCTGTAGGCAGTTTTTTTATCTAATTGATAATTTCAGACATTTGTTACCTTTTTCTCTTTAGCCTTCTTTTAAATTTAGTATTTTTAAATTCTATCTTATTTCCTTTGTTGGTTTATTATGTATAAGTTTGTTTTGTGTTTTAGGGGTAGTATTAGTATTTATAGTATACAGTTTTAACTTTTAGCACAATCTGTCCTATTATACCACTCTGCATAAAACACAACAGAGTAACCACTGTCAGAACACTTTAACTTTGTGTATAAACAAACTGCAATACAGTATCCTTTTCCTTCTCCTTAAATGACTTCTTTTAACATTTCTTGCAGTGTATGTCTGATAGATATGAATTATTTCAGTTTTTCCTTGTCTTTTTTAAAAATATATATGTTCTAGGTATAAAAATTTGTGTCAACACATTTTTTTCTCTCAGTACTTTAAATCGTTGTCCCACTTTCTTCTCCCTATCTTTGTTTCAACAAGAAATCATTCTTATATTTCCCTGTATTTATCATGCATATCTTCAAAAATACATATATATGAACCATATATGAAATATTTTCTATATATTTAATATTTTCTATTTTATTTTATTTTATTATTTTTTTTGAAGATTTTATTTATTTACTTGAGAGAGAGACAGTGAGAGAGAGCATGAACGAGGAGAAGGTCAGAGAGAGAAGCAGACTCCCCATGGAGCTGGGAGTCCAATGCGGGACTCGATCCCAGGACTCCAGGATGATGACCTGAGCAGAAGGCAGTCGTCCAACCAACTGAGCCACCCAGGCGTCCCATATTTTCTATTTTAAAATATATTTTATACAATATACACATTTGTATGAAATATATATTTTTATAGAAATACAACTTAAATTACATATATATATATATAGAGAGAGAGAGAGAGAGAGAGCAATATATGCAATTCACACACACACTGTCTCTCTCCTGTCTTCCAGGGACATTGGGTTGCTTTGTGCTGACCTCACAGCTCATGGATATTATGGGTTTTTGATTTTTACTTTTTGATTTTTTATTTTTATTCTTTTTTCTCTATTTTATTTTGGATAGTTTCTTTGACTGTATCTTTAATTTCACTAATCATTTTGTTTTCTGCAGTGTACACTTTGCCCTAAATTCTTTGCTGTATATTTCTACCCCTAGCAGTTGATCAGAGTCTTAATGTTTTTTAATCTTTCATGTCTCTGAATTCTAAACATATGGAATTCAGTTACAATGACTGTTTTAATGTCCTTGTTTATAAATTCTAACATCTGGATTAATTTTGCATTTGTTTTTTAATTTAATTTTATTTTATTTGAGAGAGAGAAAGGTAGTAGAGGGGAAGGAATAGAGGGAGATGGATAAGCAGACTCCACGTTAAGCTCAGAGCCCAATTCAGAGCTTGATCTCACAGCTCTGAGATTATGACCTAACCCCAAATCAAGAGTCAGACACTTAACTGACTGAGCCATCCAGGTAACCCAATTTTGCATTAGTTTTAGGTGTTATTTCTCCTCATTATTAGTCATATTTTCTACTTCCCTTGCATACCTGGTAATTTTGATTAGCAGATATTTTTATGATTTTATTTATTTGATAGAAAGAGAGAGAGATCACAAGCAGGCAGAGAGACAGGCAGAGAGAGAGATGGGGTGGGGGTGGGGAGGAAGCAGGCTCCCTGATGAGCAGAGAGCCCGATGCGGGGCTCGATCCCCAGTCCCTGTAATCATGACCTGAGTCTAAGGCAGAGACTTAACCCACTGAGCCACCCAGGTGCCCCGTGTGGGTTTTTTTACATGTCAAGGATATGTTTATATTTCTATAAATACTCTTGAACTTTGTTCAGGGCCATAATTAGAATACAGTGGGCTCTTTCAGAAATTTCTCCAAGGTTTTTTTAGGATAGACTAGAGATTTAACTCAGTCTAAGGAATCTATCCAATTATAAATAATGGCAGAAATGGTGGCTAATCCCAGTCCCGTGTGAGCATAAAGTACTATTTCTTCTTAATTCTTTCTGGTGTATTTCCCCCACTACCCTTGTGTAAATTCCTCACAATCATGTACTACTCAGTATTCTGTTGAATATTCAAGCACAATTCCACAGTTCTCTCAAGTTTCTGTCTAGTTTTCTACTATCTGTATTGTCTTGTAAATTCCAGCTTCCTTTTTCTCCTCAGACTTTCCTAAACCCTCAACTTCTGGATTTTCCCAGGCTCTACCTGGTTACCTCCTTGTATGCCACATCCTGAATGTGCTCTCAAATCAGTAAACTGGGGTAACCACTTTTGTTTTTCTATTTCTCAGTTATAGCTGTCTTTCATTGCCTGAAGTCCAGTGTTCTAAAAACCATAGTTTCATTCATTTTGTCCACTTTTAAATTGCTTTAGAGGAGAGAATAAACCTGGAAACTTGACTCCAAGCTTGACTGGAACTGGAACACTCATCATGGTTTAAGGATTTGAACAGCATTATAGAGAAGATTAAGATCTACCTTTTAGGGACGCCTGGGTGGCTCAGTTGGTTAAGCAGCTGCCTTCGGCTCAGGTCATGATCCCAGCGTCCTGGGATCGAGTCCCACATCGGGCTCCTTGCTCCGCAGGGAGCCTGCTTCTCCCTCTGACTCTGCCTTCCACTCTGTCTGCCTGTGCTCGCTCTCGCTCTCTCTCTGACAAATAAATAAATAAATAAAATCTTAAAAAAAAAAAAAAAAGATCTACCTTTTACATCTATATACAGTGGAGAGATCAGAAACTTTCCCATCAGATGTTAAAGAAAATGAAGCCATTATTGGCTCACATATGCTTCATCAAACTAGAGGATAATTTTCTACCAAGAACTTTATTCTAGACTTTCTATCTCCTAGTTCTACCTCATTCAGAATTTCTCTGCTATAAGACTGATCATTTGGATTCAGAGGATCTTATATTACTCACAAATAAAAAATTCCCCCAGTATTCCTTTGAAGGTTTTTACATTTTATCCTTATTCATTTTGTTTTGTTTTTTATAGCCTCACTTTTCAGACTCTGCAAACTAAACCAAATAGTTGCTAGGAGGCCTCCTCTGCCAGCTGTCATAGTACTCTGAGGTATATTTGATTTCTAAAATCACTTTTACCCCATCTTAAAATAACGTTTTCTCACATAATAATTTAGTTACATCATTAGCTGTATGCAGCAACAGAATAACTTTTTCCCCAACATTTGTTCCTATTTAGTACTCATTTATGGAATTTAAGCACTCTGGTACATTGTGTTATGTTTTGCTAATTGTGTGTCTTCACCTTTAATTTGATCAATATAAAATGTGAAATTGGAAAAAAAATACTGCATTTGTTTCACTTGGGTTTTTAACAGGTTCAATTTTATATTTTGTTCATCCTATGTGATTCTGTTATACTTCTGAAAATATGACTCCTTTGAAGACAAATTTATTTTTTGCTCTAATTTTGAACATTTTAATATTCATAATCATATGATATATTTCCTAATATCTAACAGCACAATACCCTTGAAAAATATATACAAATAATATTAATTATCATCCATTTGCAAGAGTCAAAGATTATGGCTTGGGTAATGAAATATACCAATTAAATTGGAAATAACCAGGAAAACACTGTTTACTATTTCTTTAGAAATTCCATTGTTTTAATATATGGACTGCTATAAACATAAAAAATCATACATAAGTGTACAATGTCTTCATTTCTATCACTTCATGATTAGAATTTCTTTGCATGCAAATAAAAAGAAATTAAACTCTCCAATTTCTCCAGATTACACACAGACAAAAAAAAAAAAAATGTCCCATAAGTCTTTCAGGTTATGAAGCGATTTATTCTAAGATGCATGATATCTTAAAATATTTGTTTAAACTGTAGTTGCAACAATTATAGCTATATTCTATGTTTATTTCACAAACATTTACTTGATAAAAGTAGAAAATTAATGCTTCCTTCATCTTAGAAAATACTTTGGGTAATTTCTTAAAGAAATCAGTAGTCATTCCCATATTTACTCCCTGAAAATAAACAGTAAAAAATATTTGATGATATGTGGCAAAAAAGCAAGAGTTGAGAGGGGTAAGGTAGAGAGAAAACATTCCCCAAAAGAGAATGATATGTTTTAACAGCAAATTCTGTGAGTTAGGAATCAAGTCCATTTCCCTAGAAGTATAAAAAGGATGACTTTCCCTTTATAACTTAATGAGACCATTAAGTGGTGGAGTTAAGACTTCATTCTCATGTGCCTGAATCACTGTATGATCTCAAACTCATGACTCATCCCTACAGCCTGATGCCAAATACTGATGACATTAGAAAAGATCTCATAACTCAACATCATAAAAAAGTTCCAGATACTTTTTAACAACAACAACATCATACTGATTTAACATTGAAGGAACTAGAATACATAAACTTTTTTTTTAATATCCTAGAATTTATCCTTATCCAAGCTACTGGAAATATTACTATGTTCTATGTTTTAAATGCTAAACAAAAATGGATTACTAGTTTGTTTGTTTGTTTGTTTAAGATTTTATTTATTTATTTGACAGAGAGATATCACAAGTAGACAAAGAGGCAGGCAGAGAGAGAGAGAGAGAGAGGGAAGCAGGCTCCCTGCTGAGCAGAGAGCCCCATGTGGGGCTCGATTCCAGGACCCTGAGATTATGACCTGAGCCGAAGGTAGCAGTTTAACCCACTGAGCAACCCAGGCACCCCCTGCATTACTAGTTTAAAAAAAAAAAAGGATTACTAGTGTTATTTTCAAGTGTTCTTCATTGTTCCAATAAACCAATGAATCAGGAGAATTTTATAGGTGTTTGCTTTGTTTTCATATTTTATTTGTTTTATTCAGAAAGTATTAAAATTATAAAAATTCAAACAATATGGAAGGCTGCAAAGTGGAAATACCCTTCCCTCACTTTCCCCAGTGAACCCCTCCTAACTTTTTCTAGTTTCTCTAAAAACTAGCAAACTAGAAAATAGCTAAAACAAAAAACAGCTTTGGATATATTTATTGATATAAGTATCTCCCTCCTGGAACTACATCAAACACTCTGTTAAGAAAAGGTACATGTAAGGAGGCAATGATTTAAGTGTTTCTTACATTTCCTTTCCAAATTTGTGATAGTAAATGGGAAAAGATGAAAATATTTGTGTTCCAAGTTCATCATTTTATTGTTTTTTTGTTTTGTTTTACACCACCCAAGATCACTTCCTCTCAGAGCACATTGTTTGGACAAAAGAGACCTCATAGTTTCTGGTCTAGCATAGCCTATCCCACCCACTATGGGGACTAGTTCATTTTGAACACCTGACTTACCTCTGACCAGTGGAGTCAGTTCTAGGGCTTGTTTCACTGACCCTATCTACTATCAGGATTTAACTACACAGAATGTACTCATAATTTGCCCCTCTAATTGGCATTGGTTTAAAATTATTCCCAATATGCTGCCTCTTACCTGGTCGCATTCTGCTCTACAACTTTTGGATAAGGTTTCCACACCCAAATACTCAACTACCTGGGCAGTATTTTGCTTAAGATTTGTTAGTAACACTGTATCTCTAAGTTCATGTTTTTGACATTCACCAAAACTATACTTCATTAACTTTCTTCCATAGTCCCATATTGAGACATACCTGAAAAACTGGACATATCTGGGGAAAACACAAAATCCTTTAGAGTAGTTGATATAATAACTTAAATAACAGTGGAGAAAGACCTACACTGTATAATGAACACAGAACAAAAATCTAAAGTGACTGGAAGACAGATTACTGTGAACTTTTGACAGGTAAATACCCTAGAATTTTACTATTAAAGTTCAGAGTGACAGGTGAATGTTTGTTCCATTTCATTGACAGATAAATTAAGGGACAAAAATTTACTGACTACACTTTGTAGCACTAGAGATATAAACCAAACTCAAACATGCAGCTATATGCAAGGACAAAAACAAGATATTATCATCTCCACATAATCTACTTTTAATCATCAAATATCTACGTTTTATAGGAGAGATTTCTAAATCCTATATGATTCATTTTCAAATTTTAAAACCATGGTGTTTCCCATCAAATGATAGAGCCACTAACATTCATGGCAGCTGAGATTTTTTTTTTTTTTTACACACCTGGTCTTATGCCTGAGCTTCTTTGATTTCTGTTACTGAAGAATGCAATAAATATGTCTAGAGACAAGGGACAAAGTTAATAAAAGGCTGCCCTTTCCTTTGCCTAAGACCGTGGTTTAAAATGAGCTATTTTCCCTGAACACCATATTTTAATTGGATGGCTTCAGCTTCAGCCACAGACAAAAGCAATCCAGATCATGAATATTTGCAATATAATTCTTCTTGATATGATGAGCAGTCACAGAGCATAGATATTAAAAAGTAAACTTCTTCCGTGATAAAATCTTAGAATGCAACTTGGTAAGTCAGTTAAAGGACCACCACTGATACCATTTCTTGTATTGTTGTAGTTCCCTCTCATATAATTACGGAGGCTTCACAACTATTTGACTTCTAGCTGGCTCATTTTTTTTTTTATGAGTTGCTTCAATAAAGTGCTTTTTAATATATATTTGTGGTTCTCCTTATGATTTCTACACCTTGTGGAGAGAGGACAATGTTTAGTAGATAGTAGACTCTCTGGAAATATTTTCCCATTTTACTTAGAGTAATTTTTCTATCTTTTTTTTTTTTTAATTTTTTATTTTTTATAAACATATATTTTTATCCCCTGGGGTACAGGTCTGTGAATCACCAGGCTTACACACTTCACAGCACTCACCAAATCACATACCCTCCCCAATGTCCATAATCCCACCCCCTTCTCCCAAACCCCCTCCCCCCGGCGACCTCAGTTTGTTTTGTGAGATCAAGAGTCACTTATGGTTTGTCTCCCTCCCAATCCCATCTTGTTTCATTTATTCTTCTTCTACCCACTTAAGCCTCCATGTTGCATCACCACTTCCTCATATCAGGGAGATCATATGATAGTTGTCTTTCTCT
Organism: Mustela putorius furo; assembly: GCF_011764305.1. NCBI lineage: Eukaryota > Metazoa > Chordata > Mammalia > Carnivora > Mustelidae > Mustela > Mustela putorius. Next base: position 6,762,100 of record NW_025421305.1, read on the forward strand.
GCTTGACTTATTTCGCTAAGCATGATACGCTCTAGTTCCATCCATGTTGTTGCAAATGGCAAGATTTCATTTCTTTTGATGGCTGCATAGTATTCCATTGTGTATATATACCACATCTTCTTGATCCATTCATCTGTTGATGGACATCTAGGTTCTTTCCATAGTTTGGCTACTGTGGACATTGCTGCTATAAACATTCGGGTGCATGTGTCCCTTTGGACCACTACATTTGTATCTTTAGGGTAAATACCCAATAGTGCAATTGCTGGGTCATAGGGCAGTTCTATTTTCAACATTTTGAGGAACCTCCATGCTGTTTTCCAGAGTGGCTGCACCAGCTTGCATTCCCACCAACAGTGTAGGAGGGTTCCCCTTTCTCCGCATCCTCGCCAGCATCTGTCATTTCCTGACTTGTTGATTTTAGCCATTCTGACTGGTGTGAGGTGATATCTCATTGTGGTTTTGATTTGTATTTCCCTGATGCCGAGTGATATGGAGCACTTTTTCATGTGTCTGTTCGCCATCTGGATGTCTTCTTTGCAGAAATGTCTGTTCATGTCTTCTGCCCATTTCTTGATTGGATTATTTGTTCTTTGGGTGTTGAGTTTGCTAAGTTCTTTATAGATTCTGGACACTAGTCCTTTATCTGATATGTCGTTTGCAAATATCTTCTCCCATTCTGTCAGTTGTCTTTTGATTTTGTTAACTGTTTCCTTTGCTGTGCAAAAGCTTTTGATCTTGATGAAATCCCAGTAGTTCATTTTTTCCCTTGCTTCCCTTGCCTTTTGTGTTGTTCCTAGGAAGATGTTGCTGCGGCAGAGGTCGAAGAGGTTGCTGCCCGTGTTCTCCTCAAGGATTTTGATGGATTCCTTTCGTACATTGAGGTCCTTCATCCATTTTGAGTCTATTTTTGTGTGTGGTGTAAGGAAATGGTCCAATTTCATTTTTCTGCATGTGGCTGTCCAATTTTCCCAGCACCATTTATTGAAAAAGGCTGTCTTTTTTCCATTGGACATTCTTTCCTGCTTTGTCGAAGATTAGTTGACCATAGATTTGAGGGTCTATTTCTGGGCTCTCTATTCTGTTCCATTGATCTATGTGTCTGTTTTTGTGCCAGTACCATGCTGTCTTGATGATGACAGCTTTGTAATAGAGCTTGAAGTCCGGAATTGTGATGCCACCAATGTTGGCTTTCTTTTTCAATATCCCTTTGGCTATTCGAGGTCTTTTTCTGGTTCCATATAAATTTTAGAATTATTTGTTCCATTTCTTTGAAAAAGATGGATGGTACTTTGATAGGAATTGCATTAAATGTGTAGATTGCTTTAGGTAGCATAGACATTTTCACAATATTTATTCTTCCAATCCAGGAGCATGGAACATTTTTCCATTTCTTTGTGTCTTCCTCAATTTCTTTCATGAGTACTTTATAGTTTTCTGAGTATAGATTCTGTGTCTCTTTGGTTAGGTTTATTCCTAGGTATCTTATGGTTTTGGATGCAATTGTAAATGGGATTGACTCCTTAATATCTCTTTCTTTCTTCTGTCTTGCTGTTGGTGTAGAGAAATGCAACTGATTTCTGTGCATTGATTTTATATCCTGACACTTTACTGAATTCCTGTATAAGTTCTAGCAGTTTTGGAGTGGAGTCTTTTGGGTTTTCCACATATAGTATCATATCATCTGCAAAGAGTGATAATTTGACTTCTTCTTTGCCGATTTGGATGCCTTTAATTTCCTTTTGTTGTCTGATTGCTGAGGCTAGGACCTCTAGTACTATGTTGAATAGCAGTGGTGATAATGGACATCCCTGCCGTGTTCCTGACCTTAGCGGAAAAGCTTTCAGTTTTTCTCCATTGAGAATGATATTTGCGGTGGGTTTTTCATAGATGGCTTTGATGATATTGAGGTATGTGCCCTCTATCCCTACACTTTGAAGAGTTTTGATCAGGAAGGGATGCTGTACTTTGTCAAATGCTTTTTCAGCATCTATTGAGAGTATCATATGGTTCTTGTTCTTTCTTTTATTGATGTGTTGTATCACATTGACTGATTTGCGGATGTTGAACCAACCTTGCAGCCCTGGAATAAATCCCACTTGGTCGTGGTGAATAATCTTTTTAATGTACTGTTGAATCCTATTGGCTAGTATTTTGTTGAGTATTTTCGCATCTGTGTTCATCAAAGATATCGGTCTATAGCTCTCTTTTTTTGGTGGGATCCTTGTCTGGTTTTGGGATCAAGGTGATGCTGGCCTCATAAAATGAGTTTGGAAGTTTTCCTTCCATTTCTATTTTTTGGAACAGTTTCAGGAGAATAGGAATTAGTTCTTCTTTAAATGTTTGGTAGAATTCCCCCGGGAAGCCGTCTGGCCCTGGGCTTTTGTTTGTTTGGAGATTTTTAATGACTGTTTCAATCTCCTTACTGGTTATGGGTCTGTTCAGGCTTTCTATTTCTTCCTGGTTCAGTTTGTGGTAGTTTATATGTTTCTAGGAATGCATCCATTTCTTCCAGATTGTCAAATTTATTGCCGTAGAGTTGCTCATAGTATGTTCTTATAATAGTTTGTATTTCTTTGGTGTTAGTTGTGATCTCTCCTCTTTCATTCATGATTTTATTTATTTGGGTCCTTTCTCTTTTCTTTTTGATAAGTCGGGCCAGGGGTTTATCAATTTTATTAATTCTTTCAAAGAACCAGCTCCTAGTTTCGTTGATTTGTTCTATTGTTTTTTTGGTTTCTATTTCATTGATTTCTGCTCTGATCTTTATGATTTCTCTTCTCCTGCTGGGCTTAGGGTTTCTTTCTTGTTCTTTCTCCAGCTCCTTTAGGTGTAGGGTTAGGTTGTGTACCTGAGACCTTTCTTGTTTCTTGAGAAAGGCTTGTACCGCTATATATTTTCCTCTCAGGACTGCCTCAGTCTCATAATTTTTCTATCTTTTAATGTAATTTGTAAACATAAAGTATGTATCTAAGCTTTCATATCATAGAAGGTGGTATTCTCAGGTCCATTGCTCAAAATACTAAAAATAGATTCTGAATTGAAATTATACTGTTTCAAGTCTTTGATCCTAGGGAGTTTCTGAAATCCAAATTTTATAGACTGATCTAAAGAAGGGCTGAGAATGCCTAAGCTTGCATAGTGGCTTACCCACTCTGCTTTTTAAGGGTCATTTTTAATCTCCTAAATGAGAGATGGATAGCTACGTCATCAGTGTGAATAATCACACTGGTATAGCAATATAATCCCTCCTCCTGTTGCCTTTTTTAAGTTTTTGGGAACTAAACAGAAAAAGCTATGGTTCTCAACTCGGGTTGAGTGTGCTCCCCAAAAAAGAATGGGGCAATGTCTGAAAACATTTAAAATTACCACCACTTGGATTGGGGAGGGTATGTGCTATGGTGAGTGCTGTGAAGTGTGTAAACTTGGTGATTCACAGACCTGTACCCCTGGGGATAAAAATATATGTTTATAAAAAATAAAAAACTAACTTAAAAAATTAAATAAATAAATAATTGCCACCACTTGGAGAAGAGGTCATGTGCTAATGGGTAGAGGTCAGAGAAGTTGCTGAACATCCTGCAATGCTCAGAAAAGCTCCCCAAAACAGACAATTATCTGGTCCACAGTGACCGTAGTATTAAAGTTGAGAAATCCTAACATAGGTGAACAACAGTAAGGGAAATAGTAGAGTTACACTATTTTTTTTTTTTTGAGATTTATTTGAGAGAGTATGAGGGGGCAAAGCACCCAAGCAGGGGGAGGCAGAGGGAGAGACTCTCAAGCACACTGTGATGAGCACAGAGTCTGATGGGACTATTTCAGGACCCTGAAATCATGACCTGAGCTGAAATCAAGAACCAGACGCTTAACCAACTGAACCACCCAGGCACTCTAAGCATTAGACTGTTTTATTTTATTGTTAAATTCTGTTCTCCAAGGCTAAAATAAGTATTTAGCTTTCTACTTGTCTAAATTCACATAGCTTTAATTACAAAGTTCACTCCTGCATTCAGACATAAATTCATTCATTCCTTGACTCGTTCAAAAAAAAAAAAAAAAAAAAAAAAAAGAGGAGATTTCCTAAATTTCCAACTGAAATAAATAGGTGAAATATTTCAGATATTGAGGACAAACAAATCAGGGTAGAACTAGAAAGCCAGATTAAGATATACACATGCCTTGGACTTTATGATCCAAGGGCAAAGGGAAATCACTGTAAGAATTTAAGCTTGACAGCAGACATACTATTTGTGTTTAGGAAGACTACCCATGTTGTACCGGAAGTTACTGGAAGTATATATAAAGTCATGCACAAAGTGAGAACTCAAATTATTATAATACTCTAAAGGGCTTGGTGTAAAATATCCTCCATGAAATGGAGAAATGGGCTAATTATAGAAGATGTTTAGAAGGTAGAATTGGATCCAACTATACCACTAAGGAGCCATGAGATCATGAACAAGAGGACCAGTCAAGAATTATGCTTGGATTTCCTTTGACTTAAACAAGGTTCTCCCTCTTACCAATGGAGAGAGAAAATAGTATGCTGGGGGGAAAAGAGACAATAATCTCAACTTTTTAAACCTTAAAACAAAACCTGTGTAATATATTTGAAAATGTCCTTAGTGGGTTATGTGCAATTAAAAAATTCTGGACTAATTCTGAATTCAAAAGCACAGAAATCTTCAAGAAGTCATCAAGGTGGGAGAAATTTGGTTTGGCCAGAACCCATGGGTATGCAGGAACCACAGATGAGGAAGGTCTGGATGTCAAAACAATTTTTGTTCAATCAGAGTCGATGAACTCATCAGGGGCAAATAGTGCCCCTGGGCAAATAGTGTAATGCCTCAGTCCAAAAAAAAAAAAAAAAAAAGAAAGAAAGAAAGAAAGAAAAAGAAAAAAAATATATGCAAACAATGTTGGAAAAAGACATAAAGTCTGACTCCTGAATTCTTTCAAATAAAATTTAGTTGACATAAAACTGACATTTGTGTAGTACTTTAAAATTTACAAAGCACTTTCATGAGAACTGTGTTTTTTAACTCCTACAACCTAGGGGAGTGCAGGACAGATTTTACTATTATTTCCATTCTGTAGACAAGATTACTGAGGCAATAAGAGCTAACATGTATTTCTTAATATCCTGTGGGTTAAAAGTGCCATCACTGAATTTTAAACCAAATGTTCTCACCCTAAACTCCATGAATTTTTCAACAACAACAACAACACACACACACACACACTGCCTGAATATGGACAAATAAAATCTAAGAATGAATGTTGTTTAGAAAATAGTCCCCCCCACCACAGGATTCTACATATGCATCAAAAATAAGTCAGGGCCATTTCAAGAGACTGTAGCATGGTACTAAAGTATATTTCTATGTCATTTATCTAACCTGAGACATTGAATATTTTCAGTGTTTTAATGTTATTAAAATAGATCACTGCTCTCAATAGTAATTGGTCACACATAGTCTCCCAGCCTAAATGAAATTTTAACATGTTTCCCTAATAGATAATTTTATAGTTTATTGCTAAATGCATATTTCAAATGACCTTGGATGTGAAATTTGAATGGCCAAGTTTTCCTGGAGTAGGAAATTCAGAGGTAGAGGAACTTTAACACGTGCTCTGGTTTCAATGGTGCACTATCTCGAATAAAAATTGATAATGACTCCAGGACTGGAAATGCTTTATCAGTCCCGGAGGCTTAGTCGCCTCACACCAGATGCGGGAAGTCGACTGTATTCATTAATATCCTTCAGTGAGGTCACAGGTAGAGAGAGAAGGAGCTCCAGGGGGGATAGCTAGGGAAATAAAAGCAAAGAATACTGAGTTTTGTGCAGTAAAGGCAGGATGCAGGTTTATAAAGTTCTCATTGTCTGAAGAATGTAAGTAAATTGAAAGTCAAGTCTACTGAAAGAAACACTTTATGTTACTTGAGTCTTCCCATTCCGGCTCCATCAAGGATAGATAGCACCTGTTCAGAGTAACTATCACTTTGTACTCCTTCTCCCTCGCCTACCCTTTAGAATTACAGAAAAGGAAGTAATTGTTCTGGCTTTGTTACTTTGTTATTTTGTTGTTTGGTATTGGTGAAAATTAGAATTAAAGCGTGTAGTATCCTTTTATGACACCTTCCCTGTCAGCTTGTTTCTCAGAATTGAACTTAACCGATTCAAGTGCATCTGTGTGCTCAAGTGACTCCTGAGGGAAAATACAAATCCTTCGAAAGGATTGCTATACAGCTTCAGCAAAAAGCACCGAGACCTCCTTATCCAGCCTAACCCTGCTTACTTATTTCAGAACTGAACCCCAATCTTCATCCCTGCACAGGATTTCCCTGGTGATTTGAGCAAGCCTTGTTAACAGTTTCATCTAACAGGCTCAGCAGGTTCAACATTTGATTATTTTCCCTCAGGTTCACGATCAAGTCTTTTTCCTTCGTTATGCACTGACAGGAACACTGTGCTCGGGTTCTGTGGGTGGGTAGCTTCGCATGCTGAACGTGCAGAAAATGCAAAATCGACAATCTGGGTAAATTTCACATTCAAGGAATTTAATTGTATTATTGAAATTCAGGGCTGCGCCCCTGAGACATTGATCCGGTATTGTCAGTTTCAAATCCTGGGTGCACTGGCAGCATGATGATGATGTGTTCATGGAATTTGCAATCGAGATAATGAGGAATCAAAGCTTAGGACAGGATCGCTCACCGACAGAAAACAGGGGAACCAACGTGAATCGATGCAGACCGGCCTGATGGAACCCGCCTGGCAGCATGCGATCTTGGCAAAGCTCCTCAGGTTCCAATTTAAGAACAGGCTCAGGACTTTGGAGAGGGGCACAGTTGGATGTGCAGACTGGGGTGATGCTTTTGCTTTCCAAGGCACAGAGAATGTTTACTCATAAGCTTTTATTGCCAAAGGCAAGGCGCTCTGGCTTCAGCAGCCAAATAAAACAAAGGGGGATTAAAACAAAACAGTGGAATACAAAATATAAAAAAGAAAAAAATAGGAGGGAGGAGGAGGAAGAGGAAAAGGACGTGCAACAAAAGGTTGTTTTCCTTGCTCTGCAAGAAGTTAGATGTAATCTGATGTGTTGGGGCATTCTTAAAGAATGTAAAAGAAGGTGAAAGCCCACACTGGTAGGAGGACACACTTTAATCATGAAGTTGGATTTTTCTGAACTTTTGTTTACTTCAGAGCTGAGTAAAAGAAGCCAATTTTCATGTCAGAGTGATGAAAGTGAGTTTAAGGTGTTTCTTAGGCTCAGCCGAAACAGACCATATTGTCTTCCATTTACCCTTTAACTCAGCAACCCATTTTTCCTCTCAGATTACAGATGTCCTTTAAACTGAGCTAGAACAGCAAAAATGGAGGAAAGGAATCAACCAGGACAGATAGATACCTCAAGCCGAATTTTGTATTTCATTCTTGGGCATTTATTCTCGTGGGTTAATAATTAAATTACTGTGAGATTTTCACTCCCAACAAAGAATAGGCCAGGGGTATGTCTCTATTGCAGAAAGATCTTCATTTAGGTTTGCTGTGCTGACCTAATTATGAAAAGCACTCCTTTGTTGTCAGAATCTGCTGGTCTGAATAATAAAAAGATGGTAATATATGGTCACCCTGAAAACCTGAAAGAGTTTTCTGTTCAAAAAGAGAGGGATTTTCTTTTTACTACATAGTGTTTACTGTACCATGTGACCCTTAAATGTTGTGGCTCCGTGACTAGTTTGGAAGAAATATAAATCTCACTCCCTCGGTTGCCTTTGAAGTGGAAGAATAAATGTGATCTGAAAAGACTTTAGGGGAAAAAAATCCTATCTGTTCAGCTGGATTTTACCTGTACCTAAATTACTCCTTATGTGCTTTAGAGGGTGCAAGTACACTCTTGCAAAAGACCATATATCTCTACTCTACCTGAGAAATTGCTAGAATGCTCCACAGCTGATTCAACTTTCCCTAACTATATTCCCACTGCTGTAAAAATACTCTATTTTGTGATTCAATACCAAGAAATCTAGTCAAATAAAGATGTCAACTTATATTTTTCAGAACTAACCTTTTGGATAAATAAGTCAGTATATTTATTCTAACCTTTTTGGATTAAAAACATATCTCTAAATATATATGGAAACTCCTAGACCTTATCAGCAAACCTCCAAATAAAGCTCTCTAAATTATTGGAAAGGAATTGGTACTGATATCAGGAAATACATTGACACTGCCATCCTAAAAGTGATCTATCAGTCTCACACTGTCAATTACTTTTTTGGGGGGGGGTAAGTATTAAAATGAATAAAAACTATGAGAGATTGATTCCACTAGCACATGACAACAGTGCATAAATCTGTCCATTTAATGAAGGTTAAAGCAGGTTTATCTGAAATGTTATTCTTATAAAATGATTTCCACAGTTCTTAACAGATGACCTTGGGAATGTTTTGTAAGCAATAGTCTCTCATTCCAAAATCTGTAACTCCATCCATCTTCTAGAATCAGGTTCAACACTCTCTCACAATCGCTTCTGCTGCCCTCCATGGAGGGACATCACATTGCGTGAAACTTTGAAACAGTGCTACCAGAGAACTTAGGACCCATTTTCCCTTTAAAATCTATGAAATAAAGATTCATTGTATCTTCCTTTACAATTTAAACCAGTCAGATTTCATTCTCCTGGAGCAGGAGATTGAAGTATTTTAAAACTTGGTAGCTTTTTTTAAGATGCTTATTAATCTCATAACTGGACATAAAAGAAACTTAATTGTCCTTTGAATTGAGAGAAAAAAACACACTAAGTTTTAATCCAATGTGGCAATTAACTGACTCACTCATTTAATCATAAATAATTGCTCATTGCCTACTATCTATCTGCTACACTCAGGAACACATCAGGGAACATGGCAGGAATAATCTAGAGATAGCCTTACTCAGGAGGCAATAAATAAATAAATACATACACACATACATACATACATACAAATGCAGGCAAAAGAAAGGCAAAATGACTCTAATTTCTCTGTTCTATCCCCATGCCTTCCATCCCACACCTATGTCATTAAAACTTAAAGATCTCAAAGATCTCACTATGTATATGTATACATTTATTTTATTTTATTTTTTTACCCTCCTAAGGACTGCCACTGAATATTCTAAAAAACAGCACAGAAGCAATGCAAACCTCTTAGGCAGTTGATAAAAATGAAAAAAATGAAAAAACTTCCTTTGTTTTGCTTTTAAGTCTAGCTTTTTTTTAATCCCCTACCAATCATTGTTCAATATTCATTCTACTATGAAGAAATTATTATCCCATTGCACAAATTACTCTCACTCCAAAATGACACAATTAGAAATTTTCAGCTAATCAGTTAGTGGTCTGTAGTTTGATTCCCATTCATCAGCGATGCGAAAGGGGAAGATGTCAAGGAAGGGGGAAGCGGCGCTCTATTAAGCATTCCCTATTAAGAAATGAATACTGAAATTGATTAATAATTGAGAAAAGAATTAAAATTCTTTTCTTTCAGCCATATTATAGAGAAGAGATTGCTATAGTTAATGGCAATTATGTGAAATATTCTGGGTAATGAAGCAACTTAAATAAACTTTGCAGTTCTCACTCATATCACAAATAGAAAAAAAAAACAGCAATTTGAATGTAATACCCACAATTTGCATTTAAGATTATGAGGAAACTCAGTGCTTGAACTAACTCCTCTATTAGGCAATAACATTTCAGTAATTCTAAGTTTTATTATTATTAATAATCATAATAATAACACTCTCTGCCTAATTTCCTTTAGTCTGACTAGCTTAGTTTACAGATATTTCCAATAGGCTGAAAGTGTAGCCTATAGCCCACTGAGATTTTGAAGAGTTCGCAGACACCATGGAGGTGGGAGTTTGGTCATTAAAGCTTAAGAATGTATCCATTTTATTATATTCTGTCATTTGTTGTTTAATCTGTTTCCTGTGTCATTTATAAATAGTAATTAATACACTGGATGTCTACTACATGAGAGTTGAGTCTCTCATGTTTCTTATGTGCTATAGGTCTTATGTTCATGGCACATTTAACTGTCCCCTATACCTATACTTGTGCCCAAAATTCTCAGCCACTTGAATAATCAAAAGCCAACACTCTATCCTCTGGCAGTCATCATGGAGGGAGCAGACCAGATAAGCACTACCCACCACAGGCAGCTCCCCAAAGACCACTGTTGGCATTATTTGTTCAGAGGCAATGTTACTAATTTTAGATAAAACTTGAAAGGAACAAATAACTGGATGTTCATTAAGCCAGTATCAATGAACTGTATGTCAACTATTTTAGGGTTAATCTCTTCCGGGTTCACTAAAATAATCAAGTTGGCAAAAAAAAAAAAAAAGATTTTGCTCAATACACACAATTAGGAGACACATGATCAAAGTTGTGCGAAAACACAGAAAGCTCAAAAGTCTAAAGAGTAGTACTTCTCTAAATGGCACAAGTATGTATTTTACGTATTTTCTATACTAAATAGAAATTACTTTCTAAAAGGCAAAATTAGCCTTTATGGAAATATTTTAAAACTTTAGCAGTCTACTTCCAAAACTCTGACATATACTTAAAAATGTATATATTTTCTGAGCACTGTCAAATACTACATTATTTCTACAGTCACAGGGCTGGTACCTGTCTCATCCTAAACACATGTTTATTTCAACTAAGGCATGTGGAAGAGGAAAATCACCTCTCACTTTCTTCAATTTAAAGTTATCTTTACTAGGTGTTGGTCAAAGGTGTTTATCATCAATGGTTTTACATAAAATTTTGATTTTTCTTCCTTCTAACTCAAACCATGAGGAGGCAGAAATGACATCTTATGAAAAATCCCCAAATAAAATTTTTTCTTGAAAGAATCATTGACAATTCAAGAAAGCCTTCAGTCTTCCCAGCATTTCTCAAGATGTTTTGCATTTTTGTGGTGTTCTGAGTCCTGGAATCCATGACTCCCTCATATCTAGCTTCCCAAGAGTTAATCTAAAGGGAGAAGGAGGGAGAAAACTGGCAGCCTGAACTTATTTTCTCATCCAGTAGTCCATTTAGATAGCAATTTTGCTTATAACATGGTGCTATTCGGTTCTAGCTAAACCTCTGCATCCATTATTACTAACAATATTGTTCTCTTAGATTAGTAAAATGAGAATTGCAGAGGGTTTGTTGCCTAAGGGATTGACAGTAAAAAATACATGGGAATTTATTTAATGCAGCTATAGAGGAGGCTAACAGAAAAAGCAATATTATATGTAAGTATAATTTTATTTATAGAGTTACATATACTATATTAACATGTACTTTTTTTCATTAAAGACCTAAAGAGATCTGCAGAAATGTCAAAAAAATAAAAAGTGATAGACACAAATGTAAAAGACTTTCAACAGTTCAACCTATAGATAACTCAAGCACACCAAGAAAATTAAACATAATTTTAACTTCTTGGAAAGTTTGAAATTAAAATAGGAGACAATCCAAAATAAATTACTGCCCATCTAAATTAATAATAGGGAAGGAGCAGATTCTATAGTAGTTTGGAGAAATCTGCAGAAGCTGCCAAGTCGCCATTATCCTGCTTTACGGTACTATTTCTAAAATAAATAACTTGACTCAGTCCACTTCACTTTTCCCACCTCCAGCTGAGTCCAAGGATCTAGCTTTTCTCACCTGATCCTCTCAGGGGGCTCCTCGCAAATCTCCCTGCTCAAATGCTGTATTCAGCCTCTCCTCTCCATCTGATCCTTTCCTTCTGCATTGAATATGTTCCAGTCCCTCCCAATCCATTTCTGACCCTCTGTTTTGCTCTCTCAATCTCTCTCTCTCCATGTCTTTACAGCCACAGTTCCCAAAAGACTACTTAATGCTTTTTGTGTGCCCTTCTTCAATGTTTTTCTGCTAATTCATGACCTAATTAATTCATTCAAAATCCTACTGTAACACTCAATTGGACACTTACTTCCTGAGGTCATGAAGAACCTCCTAATTGTCAGGTCCATTTTGACCTTTCTGTAATATTTCACAATGTTGACCATTCTTATCTTTTGCAAACTCTTCACATTTGCCTTTTATGACATACTTCTTCTTTCTGCATCTTTGCTTCTATGTCAGGCAGGGTCATGGCAGGAAACAGATGGTACACTTAAATTGGATAATTTGAGGAGATTTTAACACAGGGATTATTTACAAAAGTGTGAGCAAGGGAGATGATAGGATAGGGCAGTTCCCTAGGTTTACCATCTGTGGGTGTCACTACTCCTATGCAGACCATGCAAGGAAGAGGAAAAGGTTGTCAGAATCTTGAGATAGAGACGCTTTTGTTGAGCCCCATGGCAAATGTGACCTTTGGTCATGGGACATGTCAATGCTTTGAGAGCCAACAAGGATGGATGTGGGGAATAAAAACTCTGCACTCACTCTTCTTATTTCTGATTTTTTTTTTTTTTTGCAAGCGCCTTCTCCTTAATTGGGTGAACAATACCCAAAGCTACAGTGTAAAGGAATGATTTTAAGTGATGCAAACAAGTCACCATCTCAAGGCACACAGCAATTTGGAGAGGAGTGGAGAGTTAATCTGAAAGAGCTAACAGAAGACATTCTGCCCAGCCTTTATTTTTAACTGGTAGTTTTCCCCAAGGGCTCCAATGTGAACCCTTCTGTCTTCACAATATTTAAGCATCCCCCCGATCCTCGCACCTTCTTGTCTTCAATCCGGGTATACATTATTACTCATATCCTGGTGATTCCCCAATCTGTGTCTCTACTATAAATATACTCTCTGAGGTCAGTCTCCTAGATTTAAAGGTATCTCTTTCTTGAATTCAACATCAAAAAATCTGAAGTCAATTTTCTTCCCATCTTACTTTCTCCATATTATCTCTCTTGGCAACTGACTCCAGAACCTACCCAATTAGCTACGCTAAAACCAAAAATTATCCTTGACTTGTCTTTGCTCCTTAGATAGAGCCAACTGATCACAGTGCTTTATATACTATCTCCTAATGAATATTTAATTTTCCCACTCCTGTACACTGCCACCATCATTCTCCTGATGAATATGGCAGAAAAATCCACACCAAGAGTTATAGAAACATGAAGAATTTACCCAGTCTGAGGATTATGGGAAGTTCTTCCAGAGGAAAGCCTATGTCAGCTCAGTCCTGAAGGATGAGTAACAGGTGCCTGGGCAAATCATGGGATAAGTATGGATGAAAAGAAACAACATGTGTAAAGGTTTCTAGGGGAAAGAATAAATTAAACTTTTGAGAAACTAAAATAAAGTATAACTGAAGTGTGGAGAGTAGATAGGAGACCTCAAAGATATCAACTGAGACTGGAGAAATAGGAAGATTGCAGAGACTTGGAAGTTATAATGTGAACTTGGGACTTTGTGTGTGTGTTATTCAAGTTGATGGAAGACATAAGGAATTAAAGAAGAGGCAGGAAGAATATTATCTCTATTTAAACCTGAAAAGATCTCACAGTCTTCATCTGGAGAGTAAGACAACACACTAACCAGATGAGAAAAGACAATCTGATCAAAGGTCACTGGTAAAGAAACCTTTTAGAAGCAGCACACCTTCTCTACTACTCCCTAACTTTCCAAGTACATCTCATCTTTGTGTCCCAAACACCTGTGCCTATTCAAGAATTCTCCAATTACACTGTGTGTCAGGAATCCTTCCCTGAAGGGAATTGCTCTGCATGTACAGTTTGGTCCCAAACTCCTGGAACTTACGACTGTCATATCTTCCTTCAAGAGGTAGGATGGAAAGATAATTTATTCAAGAGTGAAAAATCTTATACATTATGTCATTATTAAGGTCAACCATGACTGACCTTTCAGATTGCTTTTAACAAGGGCAAGCCACTTAAGCTACACATTTTGATTTCTTCCCTTTGAAGATAAAAGAGTTGAATGAGTTATTTCGCTAAGCACGATACGCTCTAGTTCCATCCATGTCGTCGCAATATGGACATTGGGGAGGGTATGTGCTTTGGTGAGTGCTGTGAAGTGTGTAAACGTGGTGATTCACAGACCTGTACCCCTGGGGATAAAAATATATGTTTATAAAAAATAAAAAATTAATAAAAAAAAGAGTTGAATGAGATAATCCCCAATTTCCAAGTCTGGAATTTTGTAAACTAAAATAAAGCAAAAACATGAGAATAGATGAAATTATATCGTTAAGATTATATCTAATCCTCTTAGCTCTATGATACTTATTATAAAATAAATGAAGTGGACAATCATGAAAAATTAGTGTTGCACTTCCAAGTAAATCAACATTTATTCATGTAGAACAATAACATTTAATCCATAATGCCTGGTATCAGATCTAGATCTGCCACCTACCATCATACTTACTCAACTGTTAAAATTCCACCTCCAGAAATGTCTTAGTAATTAGGTAGGAGATATGTCCCAAGTTAATGCACTGAGGCAATTCATCCAGGTCCTAGAAGAAACCACGTATCATGGCATCTATACACGTACACACACAAACAGTACTTATCAGAGGCTAGACAATAGGAGTCTTCAAAGGCACAAGAGAATTAAAAGAATAAAAATGATGGAAAAATGAATAATGGGAGAGAAAGATGTACATTGTCTTTTCTCATTTTTACACCTTAAACTATTTTAAGTAATAACTTCTGACTTTACTCTTAATTTCCTTTTATCACCTCTTGACTTCAACTTAACACTGTCCAGTAGAGAATTATTCATCTCCTAAAGGATCCTAAGACTTAATTAATAGAGGAGCCAGCCAAAGGGATAAAGCCAGAGATATCAGAAGTAATTACAATTTAATGAAACAAGAATGAACAAATTATGGCAAAGCCCAGTAGCCTAGTAAGTGACCTGAAATCAAAATTTGGTCATCAAACTCATAACCTCTCTTTTTAGCTCTCCCCCGAAACACCATTTCCCTTTGTTCTTTCCTATTCCATCCTCTTCTCATTTTACAGAATCTGTGAGATGGTCATAGTTAGGATTACAAATAAAAAACATAAAAATATCACTGAAGGACTCAACCTCAACACATATTCAAAAGTAGTTGTGAGGTGTGAGTTATAGTTCAAAATTAAAATTTAAGTATTTCATTTTATTATTTAAGATTTTTTTTTGTCAGAGGGAGAGAGAAAGAGTGAGCACAAGCAGGGGGAGCAGCAGGCAGAGGGAGAAGCAGTCTCCCCCCGAGCAAGAAGCCTGATATGGGACTTGACCCCAGGACTCTGGGACCATGACCTGAGCTGAAGGCAGATGCTTAATCAACTGAGCCACCCAGGTGTCCCAAAATTTAAGTTTTTTGGAGTCAAAATTAACTAAAGTTCTGTTGGAACAGAAGTCCACTTGTATTACAGATATATGATCGCCTTTTTTGAATATTTAACACATTTGAGGTCTACATGGAACTAATTAATGTCTCCTAAACACAATTTCCAGGGTGTTCTTCAGCACCAAAGAACACTGTAGTACATCTTAGCTGTGTAAATTCAGCCTCAGAAAATGTTTGGCATAGAAGGAATGTTTACAGTCCTGTGCTGTTTATTCTGATAAACACAGTCTCTTTTCACACTGCAGGAAGGAAAGAAAAGGGGACAACAACAACAACAATAAAAGTGAGAGAGAAAAATTTTGTTTTAAGTCTGTTGCTATCAAATGTTAAAAACAGAACAGAGAAAATTAACTCCCACCCCTTTCCTGAGAAGCAGCCGCAGGATGAAATTCACTGGGAAGCCAATGGCTGTCCTATTCCTAACTTCTGTCAGGGCTAAAACGAAAGCCCCTTCAAGTGCACCTCAAGCCCTTCTCCCAGAGAGGCAGAATCTCTCTCTGACACCTGTCAGGATACCGAAATGCACTGCATGCTACATAGTATTCCAGTTTGGGGGTGGGGGTGGACTTAGATGATGGGAGAACAATTATCTAGTGCAGACCATGGCATTCTTCATTACAGAATTGGAGAAAGAATTTCCATCTTTCAGCGAGATCCGGGAGAGTTTAACCTTGCATATTCTTCTTACGTCTAGTAGTCCATTGCCTGTGTGGACATACTCGCTTTCACAGATAAGAAAACTGAGGCAATTAAATAAGGGGTCAAGTTTTACCCCAAATTTATCAATGGTCTAAGGATTGCAGTTTAAGAAATTAATCTGAGTCAATACTGCCAGATAAATAGTTATTTAGTCATACAGCAGTATTTTCTTCTGATGAGAGCTCATTTTAGAGATACGTTGAAAGAAGCCTTATCTGATCACATCCTTGGAGAATTATATTTATTAGATAGATAAAGGATGCTAAATTCCAGCAGGTTTGATAACAATGAGGAGGAAAATTAGGTTTAACTGAGTCAGAAGTGTGCTCAATACAATAAGTAAAATCTAAAAATAAAATGAAAATATATTGATCTATCAATGTGTTGTGACTATGAAGGAATCTGCTATGATGCCAAGAATAAAAAATAAAGACTATTAGTTAAAGTACACTATCAATAACCTCATTAAAAACAGAAGATGATTTAAAGCTGGATATTAAGTTCACTTCAAGACATGAAAGAGCAAGAAATACAGATTCTAGAATATATGAAAAGACAGGCAAAAGTTAAGACCAATGTGAAAATATTATACACACACACACACACATAGACACACATTTGCAGGCATATGTGTAGGAACAACTACACATGCATACATATATACATGTAGCAAGAATTTGTAATGACTAAATTACTATATTTGTGGGGAAATCCCTGTGCAACTACACATTAAGATATGTTTTCGAATTTTACGCTAAATCATCCTTGCTGTGCAGGCGTGAGGCCAGATGGAAGCTTATGGCTGCTATGTCAATACCTACAGAACACTGATGTCTTCTTAGCTAGTCCAAATAGAGCCATTCCATCTGCCATAAACACTGGGCCCAAAGGCCACATTTATAGATTGCACTAAAAAAGTTAAAATTATTTTTACAGTGAAGGCATTTTTATAGGTTCTGGGAAAAGGGGAACACAACGTGTGTTCCAAAATACTTATTCTCTCATGATTGTGAGTGCATTTTCATATATGCATGTATAGGGAAATAAAACAACTTTAATGGGGTATTTTTATGGGTGTCAGAACTAAATTAAGTATGTGTTATTATTTTTTCCCTAGGGGTAGTGAGATCAAGCGGACTCCCTTTTGCTTCTTCATTTTTTCCTACAATGATGACTGCCTTTATTCTTTTTTTCTTTCCCCCCTAACCACTTGACGGTTTCCTTATCCAAATGAAAAATATGTCAACCTGCCAGAAGGTAGTCAAGAAGAAGACAATAAGGCAGACCAAAGGCAAAAAAATGACTACAGGTCACAACTGTCCTAAAACCTACTCTGTTGTAATACCTCCAGCCTCTGGGAAGAGTAGGAAACATTGCCCTGTGCACTTCTTGCATTTCTGGTGAAGCTACTATTTTGAGCATCAAGTACTCGACAACTATCTGTGAAATACAGCATGACGAAAAGGAACCTTCTTTCAGATCAGTCTATGTGAGCAGTGAAGCAGGAAGAATCCTAAATCTTTGCTCACCTTTTTTTTTTTTTTTTAAGATTTTATGTATTTATTTGACAGAGATCACAAGTAGATGGAGAGGCAGGCAGAGAGAGAGAGGGAAGCAGGCTCCCTGCTGAGCAGAGAGCCCGATGTGGGGCTCGATCCCAGGACCCTGAGATCATGACCGGAGCCGAAGGCAGCGGCTTAACCCACTGAGCCACCCAGGTGCCCCTGCTCACCTTTTTAATCCTTTGGTCAGTCAATATTTAAAAACATATGTGGCGGAGATGTGGGAGGTCGGGGTACCAGGTGGTGGGTATTATAGAGGGCATGGATTGCATGGAGCACTGGGTGTGGTGAAAAAATAATGAATACTGTTTTTCTGAAAATAAATAAATTGAAAAAAAAATATTTACACTATTTTGACTTCTTTAAATGATAAGCATGCATAATTAAAGTGAAGGAAAGAGAAGAAATGAAGAGGATTATTAGATGTTTCTGTACCATACAAAGGCACCAGATACAAGCTAATGTTTTCCTAGAATCATGCCAGACTCCACAACAAGAGTAATGAGAAGGAAAATCAGCTCTGGTCTCATCTTCCCGTCATCTAAACTTCAGTATCTTAGCCACTGATTCTTGGTGGGTTCCTTCGTACAAATCAAGTACCCCTTTGAAGAAATCTGAAATTCTCAAGTGTTAGGGGGGAAAATAGTCAAATGGGGAATAACTCTAAGTATTTAAACCTTTTTCACTCATTCTGTCACCCACTGCCCCCTCTGGAAACCAACTTTTTGTTCTCTATAGTTAGGAGTCTGAGTCAAATGAGGAATAACTCTAAGTATTTAAACCTTTTTCACTCATTCTGTCACCCACTGCCCCCTCTGGAAACCACCTGTTTGTTCTCTATAGTTAGGAGTCTGAGTTTTGGTTTTTCTAAGCAAACACCAGTTAAACCATATAAACCTGAGTTATTGAGGAGTAGTCCCACTATACTCCGTATGAAATGGTGAGGAAGGGAGGAAACCAGCCAGTCAGGCAAGTAATCAGACTTAGTCCTCAAGAGTATTAAGCCATGAGGGGCGCCTGGGTGGCTCAGTGGTTAAGCTGCTGCCTTCGGCTTGGGTCATGATACCAGGGTCCTGGGATCGAGCCCCACATCGGGCTCTCTGCTCGGCAGGGAGCCTGCTTCCTCCTCTCTCTCTCTGCCTGCTTGTGATCTCTTTCTGTCAAATAAGTAAATAAAATCTTTTTTTAAAAAAAAAAAGAGTATTAAGCCATGAGAAAGATGTCAAACCTGGTCAAACTCCGCAGTAGACCTGCTGATTAGTCTTCCAACTATTCCTGTTGGCAGAAAGTTTATAACCAAAAGCTGTCAGAACAACCAGCCTAGGTATCAAGTGACTGCAGCTAGATGGACTCAAAGCTGATTGGTATAGACCTGTCATCACACTAAAAATTCTCAGGTAGATTCTCTACCAGAAATTTGGAATGAGGATACTGAAAGACTAAGTCTGTTAGATAACGGTATATCCCTAACTGAAAGGTATTGTAGTCCAACCAAAAGCAGAGCCATGGTCAGCCAGTTGCATATACAAGAAGCTGAATTTTGGGGAAGAAGTGTAAATCTAATTGCAGAGGTGGGGGAGGAGGAAAGGAAAAAATAGAGAGCAAGAACATGACCATGTGTCTCTATAAAACAGACAAAATATAGCTTGAGTTTCTAATTTTCTACTCAGTTTCACCATAGCATGGATAAACTTCATTCTCTGCCTCAAAATCAACTAACTGGTGTTTGCTTAGAATAACCAAAACTCAGACTCCTAACTATAGAGAACAAACAGGTGGTTTCCAGAGGGGGCAGTGGGTGACAGAATGAGTGAAAAAGGTGGTGGGGATTAGGGAGTGCACGTGTTGTGATGAGCACTGAGTAACACACGGCATTTCTTAATCATTATGTTGTACACTTAGAATACTATGTTAACTATGCTTGAATTGGGAAAAACACCTCAAATATATAGAATTAGGGGGAAAAACACCCTTTTTGTAGGCTATTTAAAATGATTCTATATGGACATAAATATGCCATGTGTATAACACAGGTACAGCTTTCTCTTGATGCTTTTTGCACGTCTACACATAATATGTGCAGACAAATATTGCAACCCAGTTCTTTCATGTCTTCTTACACTGGCTTTAATTTTATTAAGAGAAAAACTATATCTTCCAAATTGGTGCATTACTACAGACCCTAGCTATCATCCTTCTAGAAAACCATTGCCATAATAAACATGAATTCATGTGATGATCATTTCTGTCAAATCCTTTTCCATCAGTGGGAGTTGCTGACTATAAGGGAAATATTCTAGTATAAACATTCCCTCAGTCTAGTTTTCCACTCACACAAATTTTACTTGGGACTGGATGAATATGGAAGGCCTGTTACCCAGTACTTATCATGTCACCTCAATGGTATCTTCACATAGGCCTTGTCAACAAGAATTTCATTAAGGAAGAACCTAGGTTATGTGGAGAAGCACCAAGAGAAGCAGTTTTGATGGATTATAACCTCAGGACTAAAACAGTTAATCTAAGAAAATAAGTCTACAGATAGACAAGTACATAAACTTTGGAAGCTTTCCAAAAGCTTTGTTACTTGGGTCTCTTTATTCTTAGTGTTGCTTCCTTTTTCTTTTTGGAAATTAAAATTTAAGCTCTTCAAGGCAAAAGAGCCTACATACAGTACGTGCTTTTCCTCAAGGATAAAAGAAGTGATGCTGCTCAAGATCAATTTTATAGAAAAATGTCAAGACACAGATGATGATGATGTTGTATGTGTGAGCTAGTGATAGGGAAAGATTGAGGCAGCAAGATGGGGGGAAATGGGTGCAGGAGGGCGAGAGACCCTCTGAGGCTCCTAAGTCCAGATTCCTTCAACATCTGCAGGATCCTCAGAAGCTCCAGCAATCTCCAGGAAGTTAAGGTTTGCCTCTTGCTCCTTGTTTTTCCAAGAGACTGGTACTTTTTCTTTTAAATTGTTAGAGAAATTTCATTTAGTCTCCAAACCCCGATTATGAGAGAATGCTATATGAAACGCATCCATTTCTTACTGGAACTACCTGACTATAATGAGCCCATGTTTGAAATGCATGAAATTTAATTTTCAAGCCCATCAATGACTGATTCATGTGTTTCAAAATATTTCTGAAGAAAAAGTCTGTTTTCAACTGTGAATGATAAGAGGCCAGATGTCCCTACCTACATACACAGCATGGGGTATCTTTTATGTTGCCATCCTGGGAACAGCAGAGTTTGGAAAAAGCTAGAAGCAATAGTTCCACTATGGATAAAAACACATTAACTTCACAGGAAGCCAAATTACAGAGAATTAGTTTTCCTTGTGGACAATCCATTAAAACACCCATACATATAAGAAAAATATTTTACATGCTACACTTACTGTATAACAGAAATGCCCGATACAGATTCACTGAAATCCAAAACAAACCTTGAGGGAAATGCTTTCCTAAGCTCTTTGTTTCCCTGAGATATGATGTTCCTTAACCATCAGTGGCCTCCAACCCTACTGAGGGGTTGACTGGTTGGAGGTAGTTGTTGACTATTGGAGGTCATTTCTCTTCTGGGAGCAGGCAACCTGTCAAAAACACTGAGCACAGAGATTTCTCTTTCTTCTTTTCCCTGCTTGGTCCAAGAGGAAGCAATGATGTGGACTGGTGTTTTGTGTTGCTGCTCTAAAAACTCAAATGATGTCCTCAGAAGAACTGTGCTAATTTGGACAGTGGGAGAAATGGAGAGTGAATGCAGGCTCATGATGAGACTCTCCCTTATGTCATCCAACTTATCCTCTCCTGGCAGTTAGTGTGATCTTTGGGGGACTTATTCACCTGTTGACGTGTTTTTCTGATTTCCCAATTTTTCCCAAAATTCATCAGGAAAGGAAGCACCTTATTTGTTGTTGCAGAGAATCTATAGTATGAAGCAAAGTGTGTTTTTATATGAATTTTAAAAGGTAATTTTGAATTACTAATTAAAGTCTATAAAATACATTCAGCCATAAGATAAAATTACTGATTATCCATAAAGAACACCAACTAGTTAATCTAATATGCTTTCAAAATTTTTAAGAAACAAACTTACACATAATTATTTGAGATTAAGAACTAGATACTCCATAACATTTGGTGCAGTCAAACAAAGCCATATTTAAGTCCAGAATTATGAATTCAATTAATAATTAAAGGATTATGCTCATAGGGAAGGTATATATAAAGCAGTAAATGGCTTTTTCAGGTGATTAAACATCTAAATGATGTTTCACACCAAAGAAAAAAGAAAATTTATTGTGACTATAGTCCTTAGCCTGAATAATATTCCTCTAACACAATAAGAACATAATTCAATGAAGCTAAAATAGCAGAAGAGAGTGAAGTTCCTTTCGCTCATGAAGCTCTGAATGGCTGGTCTGACGGCTTTCTTCAAATTACCAGGGATATCAGTGACTGCAAGAGAGAGGTGAGGGGAAGAATGAAGTGCGAGCAGGTATGAAAATGGAATAATTATAAGAGGCTGGATTAAAGAAGTGAGTAATTTTTAGCCAAAATGATCTCTTCAGAAAGGCAGTGATATAATTAGACATTTTAAAGCCAGTAAGAATTTCAGGGTCATCGGTGAGTGAGTGAATGCTTGGATTTTATAAGCTAGCATCAGCTAAATCCTTCTCTTGACATAGTACAGCAACTACTCCCCCACCAACCTTTACAGGACACAAATTGGACAGTGTACAAGTAATTACTGATGAATACAAATGTGCTGCTCAGTGATGAAATGTTTTCAGAGAAACAGAATGAAGTAGATGGAAAAGGTATTCTCATACTCTTTGAATAGATACATCCAAAGATACACTGTGATACTACAAAAGATGTGAAGAGTTGTTCGGTAATGTGATTGTAAAGGGTCATTTAGAGATTTTTTTTTTTTAAAGCTCTTATTGTAACCTGTAAAGGGAATTGTATAGAACCAACAATAAACAGACATTACAGCTATTCAAGGCAGTGTGGATGCTAAATAAGTATGTTCTATTCACTTGAAGACTGATGTTTAAAAATTCCTGGAGTTGGAAGCTTATATAGTTCAAATAAAGGCTGTGTTATAGCTAATAAAAATTAAACACTAAATATCTTTCAGGGTCAATAATAATTTTTCAAAGGTAGGCTTAATTGCATTATAATTTCCTTGAGAAACATCTATATAGTTTCAGAAAAATCAATATAGATACACATACACAGTACTAAAAACATTGTTCTTTGGCCATATTTGGTCTAGCTTTCCGGCTTCACTATTGCAGCTCAGTCCTTTGTGTATTCTCTTCTCACAGCCGCTCCAACCCATCATCTCCTAGTTCTTATGTGCTGTGGCTCTCAGGAGCACCAGCACTCTCAGCACAAGAAAAGGGTCCTGTATTTTGCAATCTCTCTGCCAGAAGGGCGGGACATGTTCAAGAATTAAAATGAGTTTTCTGCACTGGCCTAAACCCTCTGCATTCTTCAAAGGAATACAAATAAAAATCCCAATCCAGAAGAACTGGACATTTTCTACATTTAAGTTTCTGTCACAAAATACATAGATTATTTATTATTTCATGTACCACTTTAATAATGCATTATATCAACTTCAGAAATTTGTTCGGGCTCCAGACATGCTCTTTCTCAGAGCTTTGCTTGTTATCTCCATGAGAGAACAATGTGAAGAGTCAAAAAGGGGTAGGCCCTTCAGAAATACTGCCAATACATGAAGGGACCCATGGGATTGCACAGCATCCAGGGCTTGGTCTCTCCAATCAGATAAAAACCCAAAGTTCTTGACTCTACCCCTTTCAAGATAAATGATTGCAGCCAATTTAGTCTTTCTCAGCCTGTGGGAACTGTTGTGGGAATTAAAGGAGATGTCAGTAAACACTGTATCAGAATGCACAGCTACAATCCTTAGTTTCCATAGCCTCTCCTAGGAACTGTGGGGATGCTCATCCCACAAGAGCGGTGAACCTCTTGCTGCTCTGACTGTATTCACAACTGTCTCTCATTCCACTGCCAGGCATGTTTGGTACAATTTGATTCTAACAAAGAAAGTATCAAAGTGAGTAAATGGTCTTATTTTTGATAACAAATCGGAGCAGTCTCAAGATTTAGGTGTAAGAAAGTTACTTTCAAGATGCTATTTTGAATGGGAATGAAAGGGATTGAGTTATAAGTACTGCACTGGGAGTTCCCAAGGCCCTGTCCCCTCCAAGGGAGAATATCACACAGTAGATACAAATACTATATTTATAGTAGATAAATATATATATTTATATGTATATAAATATATATTTAAATATTTTATTTATATATATGATATATTTATATATGTGTATTTATATTTATATTTATATTTATTTCAGTAGAGAAAGTAAAACAGAAAACCCAAAGGTAAACTTCCGAGCAATCATTTGGAGGTCCAGAAAATCAACTCACTCCATTAGTTGTTTCATGTGAATCTGTATTTGAAAATATTCTGGGGGCACAGGAGGAAGTTCCGGGGAGTTGAATATATCAGGTTATACGGTGCCTTACACAAGCAACTGATGTCCATTCAACATTTATAAAACACCTTCTATGAGCCAGACCACTCTGTCCTAAACGGCAGTAATAGAGCATTCACAAAAACAAAACAGAAAAACATCCCTCTGCTCTTGGAACATATATTCATCTGTGTGCGTGCTGTTATGGGATAGAAGAGAGGATGTGTCAAGTAAGTGGGAGAAAGAGATTATTCAACAAATGGCACTGGAAAAAATGCATAGCAATTTGGAAAATAAAATCATACCTCACACACATACAAATTAAAGATTTAAATGTAAAAAATCAAAGATTTAAATGAAAACAGGCTAGAAAAAATTCTAGAAGAAAATGTGAATAATTTTAGAATAAAAAAGTCTCCTGTAAGTATGAAACCATATGTAGCAGTCAAACTTGAGTAATAACTTATCTTTATATAAAAATAAACAAAACAGTTTGCCTCATGATATAAGAACAAAATAGAAGATATGAGTTATATAGGAAATGATCCTTTTCTTTAATAATTAAATAAAAAATCTGATAGGAAGCCGAATCATTTTTTTCCCTTCTGACAATGTTCTTCAAGAACTAAATTGAATATTTGCATAAAGATTCATTCACAGAGGTGTTAAATAAGACATTTTATAGGACTCGTAATAAACAAACTTCTCTAAAGTTTAGCCATGAATATTGATTTTTGCTCTACAGTGTGGAAGTGTCTCAAAGTTTGCAGATTTTTGGCCAAACTGTTATCAACTTCTATATGTACTACCATGTTTTCTATTCATGGAAAAATTCTGTGCTACCATGGTTAATAATGTTGGCTTCAGGCTTAACACTTTTGAATAAAATAAAATTGCATCATATTCTATAGGACAGTTTTGAATTGGCAAAGTGCTTAAAGCAATCATTTTTCCTTTTTTTCCTCAATAACCTAAAAATAATGGCAGCATCTCTACTTACCTTTAAATAAGTTCATTTAAAAAATGAGTTTCATGCATGCCTAGTGATGTTGGGCACCATTAATTTTGTTATTAAGATTGTTTAGTATGTGCCTAATCTGACAGCACATGCCAAAGACATCAAAAAAAATTAAACTACGGTCAAGGAGATTATACAAAGCCCATTACCACATGGCAGTTTATCTCAACTCCATTTTACTTAA
Organism: Mustela putorius furo; assembly: GCF_011764305.1. NCBI lineage: Eukaryota > Metazoa > Chordata > Mammalia > Carnivora > Mustelidae > Mustela > Mustela putorius. The sequence goes on from NW_025421305.1 coordinate 6,787,457, forward strand.
AAACACTTTATGAGATATCCATAAAACCTAGAAAGCCCTGAGTTAGGAGCAATAGATTATATAAAGAAAAAAGATATACTTGGGGAATTTGTGAAATCTACTCTTTAGTGCTTTTACCTCTTATTAATAGATCAATAATAATAAAAAATCATTCCATGTGCCTGCAATTTTGACTATTTACATCTTCATTATTTAGCATACCATTTCAGTATTTAAGGGCATGAGTTCTGAAGTAAATCGTTTCAAATCCTGGTTCTAGCACTAGTTTCACCCTCTTTGAAACTTCTCTGTGCCACCAATCTGAGTTGCTAGAATAAGGATAATCCTACTTAACTCCTTAGGTTGCCGGCAAGTTATCATGGCATCATTCCAAGAAAATGCTTAGACAGAATTGCACACATAGTACATGCTCTACACACACTAACCGCCATTATGTTTAGCAGCTCACCCAATATGGGAAGAGATCCCCAGCCACTAGATACAGTATCAAACCAGAACAGGTAAATAAAGGCAGAGATACAGGCTCTATGTAAGCTGGAATGTTGGCCTCAGAAGCAGTACTAAAGGCAATGATGTGCACTGAATAATACATTTTATCAGTGTGAGGAACGACAAATTTTTTGAAGTACTGTGGATTCATAAAGCACCCTGGATGCACATATCCAGTATGTACACTTCTGCATTCTGTACCTCATCTCCAGTTTCCAGAACAGTGGTGAGAAGATTGGCTTTAGGTAGGTGGTTACACAAGTCACCTATCCTATAGCAAAAGGACAAGAGCAAGGATGTGTACAGGTGTGTGATATCCTGAGGTTCAGTGATAGCAAACTGATGGGACTTCTACCTGTTGGCTCAGTTCCACAGTGAACTTCTCAAGGAAAAGGATGTGTTGGTTACTTCTTTTTTTTTTTTTTTAATTTCAGATTTTTATTTATTTATTTGACAGAGAGAGATCACAAGTTGGCAGAGAGGCAAGCAGAGAGAGAGGAAAGGAAACAGGCTTCCTGCTGAGCAGAGAGCCTGACGCAGGGCTCGATCCCAGGACCCCAGGCTCATGACCTAAGCTGAAGGTAGAGGCTTAACACACTGAGCCACCCAGGCGCCCCATGGTTACTTCTTTAATATCAATTCCCTTCCCCAACAATGACAAGTTATTTAAGTCTGCACACTTGGGGGCGCCTGGGTGGCTCAGTGGGTTAAGCCACTGCCTTTCAGCTCAGGTCATGATCCCAGGGTCCTGGGATCGAGTTCCGCATCGGGCTCTCTGCTCGGCAGGGAGCCTGCTTCCTCCTCTCTCTCTCTCTGCCTGCCTCTCTGCCTACTTGTGATCTCTCTCTGTCAAATAAAGAAATAAAATCTTTAAAAAAAAAAATCCATAGCCCTTTAAAAAAAAAAAAAAAGTCTGCACACTTGAACACCCAAAGACTCTGTGGTTTTCTAAACTTCTCTTTACTCTCGGTCACAGAATGCAAAACCAGAAACTGTAAGTTATTAAGACATTTCTACAGTTCATAAAAGTCTTCCACTCTGATAGAAAAATTAAGTCTATCTTTTCGAGAAGTTCCAACTCATCACTGACATAAAAGCACAACTGAACCTGGGGAAGAACACAATTACTACAAAACTTTTAGGTAGCAATCATTAACAAATATTTTTGGTTTTAGACAATGAAGATCTATACAGAAGCAAGTCACAGATTAAAATAACATCTGAGTGTTATTTAAATTCAATATTTGAATCAATTCTTGATTTCCATTTTTCTTCTATTTTTAAGCACAGTGTTCTAAAATGTCCACATAATCTTTGAAGTACTTTGCTTAGCTTAGGAAAGTACAAAAGCTTTTAAAATACAACACAAATAACCTGGCAGACTTCATAAGAATATTTACTGTTAAAAGATATATTTTCATAAAGTATCAGCTTTGCCATTCCCTCTGATTAAAATAAAAATATCATGTAAGGTAGAATTTGTCATCTCTTAAAAGTTAACTTCTCTCTGTTCCTCATTAGACTCTCATTTGCCCTCCTGTAGCCTACCTTTTACTTTTATGCAGAAGCATCTGGTCCTTCATCAGGCGGTGAGGCACACCTCAGACAAACCCTCCACATAAGCCTACTGTGCACTTATCAATACACATGTGGAGATACAAATAAGAAGTTAAAAATCTCCAGACAGACTGTATTACTCACTGCTCCCCGTCAGTCAGACTGCAGGAAGGTCATGAAAGAAATAAGGCCTCTGGCTCAGAAAAGCGTAGAGGAACAGACATGATGTCACCTGGATGTTCAAAAAGTGTTCTTTTGTGAGGTTAGGGGTGGGAGCTGTTTTATGCCCTTTGAGGTCATTCTTGTGAGAAAGGATGTCAGTGACGCAGGGAATAGAGGCCAAAGAACTACTCAGAGTTGAAGCAACAAAGCATGGCAAGTCTGAGATACTTAAACCAATTATTATCAGAAGACTTTGTGTCTCTTCAGCTCAAGAGGCTTTGGTTAGCTTATCTTTAAATTAGAGAGGAGGGAGCCTACCTGTGACAGACTGTACTTTCCAAAAAGGGCCAGGTCCTACATACTCTTCTAGAATGTTGCAATTTCCAATAAAAAGGCAGCTTCTCTGTCTTCCTCTTGAACTTGCACCAGACTTTTTGACTATCTTTCCAGGTACAGTGTGGTGCAAACCACATCACATAACTTCTGGGGTCAGGTCATAAAGGGGAAGACAGCTGTCACCTGGATCTCTCCTTTAGAGACATGAGCCGATGGCTCCCCAGGGCCATCATGTAAGAAGTCCAGCTCCTGTGTGTCTACTATGAGAGAGACTCTAGCAGGGAAAGCCGCCCCCTCATCCCCAGAGATAGAGCACTTTGAATCTTCCCAAAGTACCAGAGAAGAGAATGAAGAAGTTTTGGACTGTGACCTCATGAGAGACCCTAAAGCCAGAACCACCCAGACCAGCTGCTCTTGAATTCCTAACCCACAGAGACCAGAAGACATAAGAAAGGATCACTATTGTGTTAAGTTACCCGACTGTTGGGTGATCTGCTACACAGCAATAGATAACTAATTCCCTATCATTTAACTTATAAAGATTAGAAGGCATGTTTCAATACTTTGTTAGAGTAGGTCCTCAATAACAAGCAGATGTTTATTAATATATTTACTTGTGCTACATGCATTTATAGACCCTCTTTCTATTCTTCCCCTTATCAGGAGAGGAAAAATACTTGTCATCTTCTGAAATAAATTTTTCTGCTCTCTGAAATTCTCTTCCAAGCATAATTTTTGTAAAGGATAATAAAATATTCAATGAGGAAAGGTACAGACCTTTTTCTGGTGCCCTTTCTTTTTAATATACCTTGAAAACTGAACTGAATGAATAAATTATGTCCCTATCACCAACATTATTTTCTCTTCTATTATTCCTCATACCTAAATCGACAGAGTGAGTTAGTTTTAGGTTGAGGACTATAGTAAGTGTGGCAGCACACCAAATATAATTTTAATAGGGCATTCTTAATAAAAAAAAATTATAGATCGTAGCATTCTAGGATTAAGTGAGTAATCATTTCTTAGCAAAACAGACTATACACTGATGCAAAAATCAGAAGGTTATGTAGCCACTGGAACAAAACTGCCTCTGGGCAGAGACCTGTGAGACTCTAGCATCCTGGAGCTTAGGTGGACCTTTAGAGAAGATGCAAACCTTCAGGCATTAGCCATGCTACATGGGGCTCCAGCCAACTGAAACTGCTGCCCATAAGACACAGGAGAAAGGAAGGCTTTTGTTTGAGAGTAAGGAAATAGAGAACTTCTGTCAGGGAAAAGGGGATTGCAAAGCAACATGACAAAATAGCCCAAGATGTAAAAACAATAAAAATGCCAATGTCTAAACCTCAGCAGCAGATTGCCTGCATGTGTGCTGTATTATCTCCTTCCACTTCCACAGACACTCAGTAAGGTCTGCTGTATATTCCGAATGCCGCCCGGGTAGTTTATCAATTTCGGATTCTGACACTGACACTAAGGGGAATGCTACAGCAGGAGCCGAGAGGCACAGTTAAGAAGGACGCTAGCTGGATTTAGATATTAAACAGCTCCGCAATTCTTGAAAATGTTGTTTAGTCGCTTAGCACTCAGGGAGCTTTCCTGTCAACTCTCCCCATCCCTCTTTCTTTGTATTTTTTAATTTTAATTTTAGTTAACATACAGTGCCCTATTGGTTTCTGAAGTAGAATGCAGTGATTCAGCACTTCCATAAAACACCCAGTGCTCATCGCAACATGTGCCTTCATTAAAGAAGGCATGCCCATACCCACCCCCTTCCCTCCATCAACCCTCTGTTCTCTACTGTTAAGAGTCTCTAATGGCGGCGTGCCTGGGTGGCTCAGTGGGTTGATCCTCTGCCTTCAGCTCAGGTCATGATCTCAGGGTCCTGGGATAGAGCTCCACACCGGGCTCTCTGCTCAGCGGGGAGCCTGCTTCCTCCTCTCCCTCTCTCTCTCTGCTTGCTTCTCTGCCTACTTGTGATCTCTTTCTGTCAAATAAATAAATTAAAAAATCTAAAAAAAAACCATATTTAAAAAAGAGTCTCTTATGGGTTGTTTCCCTGTCCACTCTTTAAAAGTAGTTGAGCTATATTGAAAATTATGGCATTCTAGTGATTTTTTATTAGTAATAATGCCTCCTTCCCAGCTACCAATAGCAACACATAATTAACACTAAAGAATGCATACTTCACCTCACTTTAAAGTCTCCTTCCAAATAAAGCTGGGACGATATCGATCCCCACCAATGTGCTTATTTTTTTTTTCCAAATAAAAACCCAGCAAACTTGAAGTGAGTTGGTATATACATTCAACATCTGCTGTGAACCCCAATAATTTGGAGGAAGTAGCCATGTTAAATGTTGTGATACAGCACAGTGATGCCACGACAATCCATCCCATGAGCACTGAAGTCCATGTTTCAATTATTAGTTTATTTAAAACTGTTGATAAGAAGGCACCTGGGTGGCTCAGTGGGTTAAAGCCTCTTTGGCTCAGGTCATGAAAAGGTCAGAACCCTGGGATTGAGCCCCACATCGGGATCTTTGCTCCGTGAGGAGCCTGCTTCCCTTCCTCTCTCTCTCTGCCTGCCTGTCTGCCTACTTGTGATCTCTATCAAGTAAATTTAGGAAAAAAAAAAAAAGAAAACTGTTGATAAGAGTTTGGGACTTGACATTCTGAGTATTACTTCATAATAAACCCAGAGCTATAGTTGTAAATAGCATGCAGAACTAAAATCCTTGCTCTGCATCTGGCTATACCTGAAACTAGGTGCCAGGTCAGCCACTAACTAGTTGGGGGACCTTGATCAAATTGCTGAGCCTCTCAGAGCCTTGATTTTTCTAGGTAGCCAGCAACACTACCTATACCCAAGGGGTTGGTCATGAGAGTCAAATGGGATGATTCAGGTTCCTGACCCAAAGTAAGCACTCGATAAATGTTACCTCGTAAATCTTCTATTCTTAAAGGTCATTCTACATAGTGGAGAAGAAGGTGGAGCCCATTTCTCCTAATGACCAATTGAGACAACTGCCACTTCGAGCATTTGACACTTGAAAATTATTTTTACATGCTCTATGCCCGCTAAGTTTCACACTGACCCCAGGTGCTGGATAGTCTTACCTATCCCTGGTTTAGAAATGAGAAACCTGAAGCTCAAGGAACTGAAGAAACTTCAGTAGGGTGACTCACGTAGTTAGCAGAATGAGATCAGGAACCTGAAGCCCACATTCCATCTCCCCCTTGCTCCATTTGTGCTGCCACTGTTGCCGTAACAACTTATCTCAAAGCATAAAAGACAGACTGGTGTCTCAAAGGCGTCGGTTTAAAGCATCACCTGCTTCTCTGCAGTCCTGACACCTGGATGTTATTCCCAAGGCCACTCCAGTATAATCTCTCTTGCATTATTCCTTTGCCCACCCTTCCTCATGTTGGCCATGTTTCTGTTCACGCAGGCATAGTATACAACAGGTGCTCACCTCTCCCTCCTCCACAAGCAGTTCGGCCTCCTGGAGCTCTACATACTAGGGGAGAATAACTGGACTCCAATGATTTGCAAAAGCTGGCTGTGTACAGCCCTCAAAGACAAGAGGAAGCGTGCTGGATGAAAGAGGACGCTGCTCCATGGAGTGCAGTGTCAAAGGCTGTCTGATCATCCTGTCATTCAGGTTCCGTACCTACTTTGCAGAATGCGGGCTGGAGTGCTAGACTGAAATACTAGGTAGACAACAGGTAAAGCAAAGGCTGGGGGAAAGATGCTCCAGCCTCCTTAGGTTTAAAACGCAAAAATGTAAAGCTTTACACCTCTTTTCTGACGAGAAGCACAAGCTGACTTTTTCCCGATAGTGATTTTGTTTTTCTTGAGACTGTGTTACGGTGGGGTCAGCTCATTTGCTGGCCTCTGTCTTCTTCACCCTGAATATTTCACCCTAAATGCTGGACTGATTTTCAAAAAGATCCATAATATAGAGCAGAGTTTAAAAGGTTGAAGAGTCAAGGGTCCTTGAGGAATTTTGAGTAGGACAGTCAAGTAACAAGGGCACTGGAAGCTACAATTAAGTAGCCTTGAGGAACTGTACGTAGTTGTACATAGCAACTCAGTGTTAGAGCTGTGGCTGCAAAGCACTGAAGATTTTTCCACAAACAGATGGTTTCTACCTCACTAAGTTGTATGGTGCATGTGTCTTATGCTTTCTTCTAAATGTAATCTATAATGTCCTTGCCTCTCACTACATCCGAAAGGATATAGATAGTGCTTCCAAACTGAAAGGCCCCCATTGCATAACAGCAATGCCATATTATCTCTGATTTACTCCCTGGTTTGTTCATCAATTCTTTACCATTTATGGAGCCAAGAAAAAAAAATTGGAAGTATCTTCATAACCTTATTGTGCAGAGCTAGTGATAACATAGGATTCGATGCCAATATCTCTCACAGGCGTTGCATTCCAAGAACCTCCCACACAACACTCTATATCTTGATGTGAAGCCAGCCGCTGGCTACAATGGCAGAATCTTCAAGATAAAGAACAAAGACAACCAGGGTCCTTGAAAACCTTTTAACAATCCAGTCTCATTAGACCAAAAAAGGATTTAGACACAAGTATCACGGTCAAAACATTTTAAATCATAAAAGGAGTTTTCCCATTCTTAATAAGTGCCATCAGTTTCCATCAACCTTCCCAAGCCAGATAGTCAAAAGTCTGAAGTCAATCTCGATTTCTCTCTCACACCATCTAACAAATTCTCAAAGTTTTGTCAGTTGTAACTCCAAAATCCATTTCTCCATCTCTGTCCTACCATCCGCAAGGTTGCCAGGAAGATCCAAACTGTCACTGCAGGTCTCAACTGCCTTCATCTCTTTGTTGACTGCCACCTCACTGCACTCTATTTTTGCACAGCACTACCATTAAAGTCCATGCTCTTAATCCTGGCTTCCTTGCCCCCCACTTTTTTTTTTTTTTAAGATTTTATTTAGTTGTCAGAGGGAGAGAGAGAGAGACTGAGCGCAAGCAGAGGTGTGACGGGCAGAGTGAGAAGCAGGCTCCCCACTGAGCAGAGAGCTTCATGTAGGTCTTGATCCCAAGACCCTGAAATCATGACCTGAGCTCAAGGCCAATGCCTAAATGACTGAGCCACCCAGGCATCCCTGACTTCCTTGCTTTTTTAGTACTTTCTACTACTTTTCTTGGATATACTGAATTTTTAACTTTTTTTTTTTTTTTGAATACTTGAAATCTGTACTTACCAAGTAGTTTCTTATCATTCCCATCTCCCTGCATGGCTGGCTTCTCTGCCCATGTAAGCCTCACCTACGAATTAGTAACAATCTCCCAAGGCCATGGTAGAAGTCAAATGAGATGACAGATGTAAGCTATGCCTGACACAATGTCAGGTACACACTGTCCTCTCTTCTAGTCTTAGTTTTGGTACTTATTAGCAGTAGGACCTTGTCAATTCACTCATCAGGTGTGAGTTTTAGTTGTTCACTTTCAAAGGATAGCACTATAGTCTACATGTCCTTAAAGGAATTATGTCATGAACTCTGAGACTCTTATACATATAAGTAATCAGTCTGACCATTCACATGGGAATGATATATTCAATGTTTCTGATAATCCCTTCAACATTAATTTGTTGTAATTTCATCTCTGCTTTACCATGTAGAAGTGCTAAAATTAAATCCAATTTCCTTGAGAAAGCCACCACCTTCTTTCAAATGCATCTAGTGCCAAGTCTGTATAAAGCTCGGCACCCACAGTGTGTTACAATGTAGGAGGTGGTGGTGGTCCTCGTGGTAATGTTCTTAAATGCATACATCCCAGGTTTTCAAATCCCTAAAAATTATCATATAAGAATGTTTTGACTTTTATGTAGATCATCTGTATTTTATTTATTTTTTTTAAGATTTTATTTTATTTATGTGACAGAGATCACAAGTAGGCAGAGAGGCAGGCAGAGAGAGGAAAGGAAGCAGGCTCCATGCCAAGCAGAGAGCCCAATGCGGGGCTTGATCCCAGAATCCTGGGATCATGACCTGAGCTGAAGGCAGAGTCTTCAACCCACTGAGCCACCCAGGTGCCCCAGATCATCTGTATTTTCAAAAGCAATTTGGGAAATAAGATTCTTCAGCAACGTAAAGACGCGCCTTCTCCAAGTGTTCAGCCCATGTAACTACACCTAGATCAGGACCCAGGAGGCAGATGGATGGCAAAAGAGCTTCCCTCCCCACTTAAAAATCCCCTCAGCTTCAGTTTCACTTTTACAATATACTCAAGTCCAACTTCACTTGATTCTTTTCATATTTTGTCATAGAAGAAGAAAACATAGATAAGGAAATATGCATTTGAAAATGCATTTGTATTTTAATCGAGAACTGTGTGTTCAGGAATTATCGCTCATGCAAACAGAGATAGTAATCAATCATAAGTGTTCCTTTGTATCTGCAGCAACTTATTACAGAGAAGAAGTATTTCTGGATTCTGAGAAATTTGCTGTCAGAAACACTACACAGAACTCCTTTCTTTTTTAATTTTCTCTGAAAGGAGAAATGCAGTAGGAGGGATGATATTTTCCTTTGCTGTGACCTGAAAATAGACAGGAACAGACGGTCTGTAGCATTGCTATTTAAGTCAAAACTCTGAAAGTGACATTAGTCATTATTTTTATTTAATATTGATAACCATGGTAAGATGGGCATAATACTTAATAAACGTATATATTTACATAAGGGTATATATTTTTATTGTGATTCAGAAAGCAGCAAGGGACTTGGGACAGGATCTCAAAGCTTCTACATATATATCCCACATTACTTCCATATTATATTTCCTCATCTAATTTATAGTAACTAGAGATATAAGGGAAATAGAAACAATTATACACTGAATACTTTTTATGTACATATGTACATATAATACAAAAGGTTTGTTTTCATATCCAATAATTAAGATTTCTGATCACTTTTTGCAATTAAACAATATTTTTAGAATTCAACATATAGACCACATTCCATCTCTATTTTCCATATTTAAATTGTCAAGTTTGAGAAATGTGCAACAAATGTAATCACTGATCAGCATAAACCCCAATCTGTAAATTGCTTTGTGAACATTCTTTAATCTTTTCACATGCTTCAATCTTTATTTCAGATAGTATGTAAACATCTTCCTGATGGGAACCATATTTTTTCTTTTTCATAATGCCTCATAATAGAAGTGTTGAGAGATGAAGACAGTGAGATCTTAGTAAAACATGGTTATCTGATTTTAGTTATGTAGGTTTTAAAGATCTCACAGATAGGGGTGCCTGGGTGGCTCAATGGGTTAAGGCCTCTGCTTTCGGCTCAGGTCATGATCCCAGGGTCCTGGGTTCAAACGCTACATCAGGCTCTCTGCTCAGCGGGGAGCCGGCATCCCGCCCCCCCGCCTGCCTGCCCCTCTGCCTACTTGTGATCTCTGTCTGTACAATAAATAAATAAAATCTTAAAAAAAAAAAAAAAGATCTCACAGATAAACTTCAGTTAATGGTCTCTGTGTTCTCCTCATACTTTAAACCACAAAGTCAAGAACTAAGCAGAAGAGCATCTCAATAGTGGCCTGATATTTCATAGGAATAATCTCCAATTCACACCATCCAGAACATGCCCAGCCTCGACTGATGACTGAATAGACCTACCATCTTCCGGTGTTTGAATAGGAAACATCACATGAACACCGAATCCTACAGGACTTTAAGACAGACAGTACTGTCCAATGGTTATGAGTGTAATATTTAGAGTTTAGGAAACTGAGCTTCATAATCAAACTTTCCTGTGTGAGCTTGAACAACTTAGTCTGACCATTTAATCCTCAGGCTCTTCTTCTATGCAATGGGAACAATAATGGCACCCACCTCGTTGGATATATTTAATAAATATTATACATAATATAGATGCACAACCCTTTGGCCAGTGCCAGCACATGGTTATTCCTCATTTGACAGTACTGAGTAATCATAGGTTGATTATCTTATTAATGCTTCCATTAATACTGCTTGCCTTTTGCCCACTATCCATCCATTTAACAAATATTCACTGGGGACCAACTATGTAAAAACACTGTCCCAGTGGCTAGTTGCACTATGTATACTCAACTGCATCTTCTATTTTATTATGGTACTAATGCCATTATTCAGGTTATCTCACAAGGAAATGTAAGATTTTGATGGATAAATGGTTCAAAGAAAACTGGGTTAATGCGACGAGAACCTCATCGTTTTTCCATATTGAGAAACAGACCTGACACACAACTGTCATCCACAGAATCTCAATGTTGGAGAGAACTGAAGGAAAACCCAATTAAACACGTTTGTTATTTATTCTCTTCAGTGATTCTCCCCAGGACATTTTCTATCATTTAGTCTAAAGTTCATTTCTCTCAATTTCTTCTCACTTTCTCAACTTACTGTGATATAAGATAAATAATTATGACCAAAAAAAAAAAAAAAAAAAAAAAGAGGCTAGGGTATAAATAAGAAAACAATATAGTAAAACCTTGTTAATCCAATCCTACTTCATTCAAAATAACATTCAAATCGAATCAACAGTTATTCCCCAGTCAAATAGATACAGTTTTCTCATTAAAATTGTTCATTTAATACAAAGCATGCATTATGAATTATTTAAGGCAGAAATTAGGTCCCCAGAGTACCTTGCATTATTAAAGAAGTAGAATAATTTCAAGGGATGCCAGGAAACAGCTGTATATCAGCGACAGTGAAACTATATTTGTGAACGACTATGATTACTTGAGGCTGTAGGATTTGGTTCATAAGATAATCATTCTTCCACCTCTTCTCTTTAAAACAAATATTCAGTACCATTTCTATAAGCTCACCACATTTTCGAGGAAAGGACTACCCTGTTTCTTACAATGTTCCATCCCAGCTACAGATTTACTTAAGTTTAATAATTAGAAAAATTAAAGAAGCCTTTCTCTCAGCCATGATCTAAGTTTTCAAGGATGAGCTGGTTTTTATGATCTTGAATTCCTAAAAGCTGAAAATTTCCCATTGTGAACCACTATGTTTGTGTAACTGAAGAATTAAAAGGAACTTGCTGTCACAGAAAGGTCCTACGTGTGTGATAAGGAAAAAAAAAAAATGGGAGTTACAGGCTGCATTTTTAGAGGGAAAATTGCCTCAGCTTTGGGATCTCTGAAATGGAGCTACTGTGATTTGATGTGCAGAGGATCCTTGATTTCTCAGAGGATCCAGACTTAATGTAATTTTAATGTCTAAGACCCCGAGGATCATCAGATAAGAAGTGTTACAAAAGCAGAAATTATTAGGACTGTTTAAAATGTGGTTAACTGCATCCCCTCATTGTAAAAGGGAATCTTGTTTTAGTCAGAATCCCTGGAGGGAGGGATGGTATTTCTCTTTTAAAACTGTTCAATGAGCTAAGAGCCAACAGTACAGTGAGCGTGGTCTGAGTTCTCAGGCGTGATGTGAGTGGAAGATTTCCCTTCTGTTCCAGGATGCGTAACTGAGAACAATTATTCCTGCTGCGGCCCAAGTTGTGTCAATATGACAATTCACTGGAGAGATCTGTAAATCATTAGAAAAGGTTTACAGTATTTTATGCCCCCAAGGACCACAATGTGCTATGTCACCATGGTGATTTATGACTCCTTCGGAATTTCCTTGGGATAAACCATGTGCAGTTTAACATCCTATGCTCTTTAAATTAACCAGCATTACTATCTCTACATGATCCATTTGTAACACAGGGAGAGGCAGATTTGAAAGTTAAATCGCAAAGTCATGTGAGAGCAGGATATGTGTTTTATAGTAATAACTCGTGTAATGAAACTACAGTTTTAAGGAAAGCCAATTCAATTCCTGAAAGAGGCATGAGAACATTAACCTTACTGTTTACTTTATTAAAATGGATGTTCAACAAATATTATTGACTATCCATGTACAATTTCTCGGGTCAACAAAAAACCAGATACGACCCCTATCCTCAAAATACGTAGACTAAAAATCTTTTATTACTTCTCCTACTCTTGCATTTCAGCTCCATCAAACCAGAGTCAAAACTAACAAACATACAAGCCTCTCTCTGCCTTCTTCTCAGACTTCCTTTTGAAACAGAGCTAAGGTTACTGACCCAAAAGCCAGTAAACCTCATCTAATGTCAGACAGCCAACTGCAATCACCAGTCTTTAAATAAATTTCAAAAGCCAAAAGAAGGGGAGAGTCCGTTGGTCCCTCTGGGAAAATCCTGGGTGCTTCTCATAGCATTAATGTCTTCCAACAGAGATCCACAACTATTCTTCTATTTCTGCTCAAGAGAGAAGGCATTTCTCCTTCTCTCTCCCTACAAACCCCAAATATTTAAACTTTCCATGGTTGTGCCTACAAACCCCTGCTTATCCCCCAAGGTGTGACTCCTTCTTAAACAGGAGCCACAGTCAGCCACCACCTCCTCTCTGTCCTCCTAGCACTTCTCAGATTCATCTGTGGATCGTGCATTCTGCAATGCGGGCACACTCCTGTCCCTATAGCAAGGACACAAATGGCATGAGGACCCAAGTTCCATCTTAATCATCTTATATTTCCAGAGTATAGGGCAGTACTTGGCATTCATGAGGCATTTCATGAGTGAAACAATGGGCCATGAGCCCCCTTTTCAATGATTTTACACACCTTTACATGATGGAGTGATGGGTTTGCTTTCTATAGCTCCAGAATCAGAATGAGTCCCAGAAGTGGAAGCTCTGCACGGAGGTCACATCAGAATGAACAAAAGAAACTGCCGTCAATACACAGAAACCACCATTGCCCATCACCGGATGTGTTCAAGAAGGAAATGAGAAATAATTTGGTGGCAGTGTTGCACAGGGAAATCCAAAAACCAGATGGTTTATAGTTCATGCAATTTATTTTTTATTTATTTATTTTTTTATAAATTCTACACATGTAGTAAGTGAGCATGCAATGATCTGTTTGGTTTTTAGATGAGCGGCAAACCTACTTTGCATGTGACATAACAAGGCACGAGCCAACAACACACTCGGCCAACCTGAGTCTTCACTATGGGTTCTTTCCACTTCTCACTTTGCTTGTTCAGTCCCTTGTCCAGATTTGAACCAACCACTACGTGCATGCATGTGTTATTAGGTGTTGGTCCTGGTCCTTCATCCTTAGTTTGGCTCTAGCTCTTCAGGTTCCTAGACTGGGCTCATACTCCTTGGTTAGGTTTTAAACTTCCAGGTCTTCATCATCTGGTTCCTTCTTTCTCTTCCCCACTTTTTCTGTGTTGACAAGAAAACCACCTGCCACACTCCTCGCCTCTTCCTCCTTCCTCCACATCACCCCAATCCCCAGCCTCAAACCACTGTAGCCCAAGACCCAGCATTCTGAAGTCCAGTGTTTTGGGGCCCTAATCTTGTGAATGAGCTTTGGCTCTGTTCCCTCAGATCATGCTTTAGGGAAAGAACAGGCTATCCTTTAGGGGACAAACTCCATTTTAGAAACTACAAAAGCAGTCCTACCAGAAACACATGCCCCACAGCTTTGCACTACCACAGTCACAATCGTCCTATTTTTTCAGCTATGGGGTCAAGCAACCATACCAGGCAGAGGCAAAGGAGTTTGCCTTTTTTTTTTCCTTCTATTGTAAAAACACTACAAGTGTTTGCATACACCTGTCAAAAGGTTCCCCTCAGACACTCAAAGCTCTGCCATCTGAACTCAGAATGTAGAACGATCCATGTCGAGGACAGAAATCAGGATTGTATAGCAATCCCCAGATTACGGGTCAGACAGGTAGGACAGTACGATGACAGCAGTGCTCCTGGCCCCTCGTCCCCCCCCCGCGCTTGCAGGGTTATAGGAGATGTAATTAAGGGGCCATGCCGGTGTGCTTCTGGGCTCAAGGTTAATTAGCCACTGACAGAGGACACCTTCAGGTGTCCTGGATCGTAACAGCACCAGCCAAAGCAGCATGAGTCCGAATTGACAGCACTGACGCCACACGGCAGCAGAGTTGAAACCAGCAGAGGTGAAAACAAAGACTGACATAGGTTGCGGCACCGCTGACAAGATGGAAAAGGAACACACTCCAACTGCTTTGGGGAGAAATAACAGGCAAACCAAAAAACAAAACAAAACAAAAAAACCGTGATGCCCCACTGTTGGCGTGAGCACCGTCCCAGAATTAACTGCGCGTGAAAAGCTCTATTGCCTGTGCTCCCGGACCCTTCCATCCCATCCACTGAAAGTTGGCTCTCCAGAGCCCTGCACCCATGACTCCAATACACACCAACTCTCTCTTTTGACTTTCCGGTTCTTTCCCAGAGAAGATCAAGTCCAGCACAGAGTGTGCAAAACACCTGCCACTGAATGCAAAGACATCGCAGGAAGTCTCCTACCTTCTAGGAGCCTCTTCGGTTCTTGAAGCACTTACCTTCCTGGTGGTCCATTTCCTTCCAGTGGATGGCCCTTTATTATTCTATGTCTTTCCTTTTCCAGTTTTCAAGCTACGTCAAGACTGGTCTGCTCTGGGATCTGGCACACCCATGGGACCTGGAAGACATAAACTCGGTGAGAAAGAGACTTTCTGGCTCGCGACATCGAAGATCCTGGAGTTTCTCACCAGATGCTTTCTGCCTGCCTGGGGAACTGGGCCTCTGCTACCTGGTAAGGGAGTGTGTTGTTGGGGTGGGGTGGGGTGGGGGTAGGGTTTTGTTTCTTTGGTGCATGGCACCCAACCAACCAGCATGGAACCCCACTCTGCGCACGAATGCAGCGTGCTCTGCTCTGTCTCCCACCAAATCCCCTCTGCTATCAATTTGTAAACAACTCAGCTCTGCCTGCATCATATGTGAGCAGGCCATGCCAGCGCCACACTGTGCCCTTCCCTGCTCCCAGCCAAGTGCACCTGCTGCCCGGGGCTCTGGCTGCCGCTGCCGCTACTGCTGTTATTATGCTCTGCCATTGCTTGCCCTGCTGCTTGCTGGGCTGGCGGCACATCTCTGGCATGGGGAGGAATGTTTATTAGTTTTAATTGGTGGACACGGCTGGACAGTGACATTTGGGGGGGACTGTGTGTCATCCCCCCTGCACCAGGTGCCGGCTGCGATGGCAGATGTAGGTGGATCAACTCCGAATACAACCTACAGATTATTCCCTTTCCAGAACAATGCAGCTGCTGTGCCTCTCCCCTACCTGCGGGGACACACTCTCCCCTTTCTCTTTATCCCTTCTGTGCTTTCCTAAGTGGGAAACTTTTATTCATTCTGGAATATAGTATTCTCTTTCAAGAAAACAAAGCAAAACAAACCAAACCAAACAAACAAACAAAATCCTTTCCCCAAAGCATAGTCTGTGAATCCCAGTATCCTTCTGCATGACCCAAGCATCACCCTGAATTGACTGCAAACATTCCCTACGCTGTAAGAACTCGTATACTTCTTGAGCAATATTCTGAATATCAACTTAGCAAATCATTTTATACACAAATAAGCTGTTTTACTATCACTTACTACTCCTACTCAGCTCTGTAACTAACCTCTCGCTGTTAAGAAGTCTCAGAGCCTCATGCTTTCAAAGTACAAGATTTGGTTTTACATGTTTCACTGTTCTTCCACATTCTGTTGTCTCATTGCTCCTCTTCCAATGGGGGTCAGGCAGTAACAGTCCCCCCCAAGCAGGGCCAAGCGAGGCACCAGCGGTCCCTCCAGCAGCACAGCCTGGCAGTTGCCACTTGTCTGGTTTGGATGCCCTAGTCCTGGACTGCGGTCCAAACACACACACACACACACACACACACACAGCCCAACCTCAGCAAAGAATCATTTTGTCAGGATTCCTTCCTTCTACCTCGGCCCCTCAGCAAACTCCTGCCTTCCCCAGACCATCAGAAGCCAAAAACTTGGCTTGGAGTTGTTGCTTTCCGCTTTAAGAATGGTGGTGTGGGTCACACATAGCCTCTGCATGTTTACACATTTATATCAGCCTCTTCTGCTGCAGAAGCCAGAGTACTTGCTTCAGAAGCGCAGAGCCAGAAACCGTAAAACTCTTCTGCCACCTAGCGGCGTAGCAAAAGCCGCACTCATCAGGAAACTATAAACCTATCTATAGGGCCAGGGCTATCAACTTGTTAAACTCTGGGTACACTTTAAAAGGAGACAACTAAAACCTATACCCCATGTCCTCAAGTGTAGTGATTACAAGTGACCTAAAAGTAACGTTTTAATGATACTAGATCTTAAAACAGTCAACGACCCAACAAAATGCCCTATGCTGGTAACTAATTATAGGATTCTCAAACGTTGATTTATAAAAAAGTAACCCAAGCAAATAAAAATCCTTCTATTGAATTTCTTCAATTCTCGGGGGTTATTTATGTATTTCTTCAATTCTCGGGGGGTTGTTTATTTATTTCTTTATTTATTTTTAGTTTGTTTGTGTTACCATCTGTTGTTTAGCTAGATACTAATCCAAAGTGCAGGGAAGGCTTAGAGTGTGGTTCTCAGTGAAAAGATTAGCTTTGAAAAATATGCAGGGACACCTGGGTGGCTCAGTTAGTTAAGCGGCTGCCTTCGGCTCAGGTCATGATCCCAGCGTTCTGGGATCAAGTCCCACATCAGGCTCCTTGCTCAGCAGGAAGCCTGCTTCTCCCTCTGCCTCTGCCTGCCACACTGTCTGCCTGGGCTCACTGTCTCTGACCAAAAAAAAAAAAAAAAAAGCAGCCCATGTCTTAGCACAGAGTATGTCCAGCCTCTGAAGCTATCACTCATCCTAAAACATTAGAAAAGAGGGAAAATTCAGGATCTAAGTAACAAATGCCCTATAATTCTTCAGTTACTGAATCCTATTTTCACAGGATTTTAAAATGACCACACAGGATACAGAAATACTGCAAAATACAATGACTAAGTCATTTCCAGATCACTGCTGAGTGGACTTCTGTGGCTGTTTTAACACAAGTAAATGTGATGTCTGATGGAATCACCCTAGCTGTTCCTCCTCCAAAGGGTTTGAAAGAATCTTGGGGAAATGGCCTAAACAGCAGATGGCATGGCTCGTTCCCGATGCTCACCATTCAACTGCGAGAGATGCAGGTAATGCTAAAGGTGTAGAAACTGCAGAATCAAGTTATCTTTCTCCCCTCTAAAAATGTAAAATAAGATGCATCATTTATGGATGCCCCAGGATAGTCTTAAATTATGCAATCCACATATCCATGAAAAGTTACCTAATGTATTCCCTTACTTCATGACAGCTATGGCCCCCTTGGCGTGTGCACATGTGTGGGCCCGCGCATGCAGACTCACTCACACTCACTCACTCTCTGAGAGGAGTTAGGGAAGCAGGTTTGTATCTACCATGTGAGTAACATTCATTTCTAAAGCAAATACACCCGTGAGCAGGGAAGCACAGAGGTACTAGCTAACTAAATGCTTCTTTTATCAACTCAGTGGTCTTCCCCGCTTAGAAAGCTTCTCAAACGTGCGTAATGGGATTAAAAGCACTCTCAATAAAGCTCATTACCTTAGTGATCCTTCCCATCTTCTTGTGAAATTAACTGTATCTCCTATATGTACATCTACTTAAGATAGCAATTTAAGGACAATAACAGCTAAATCTAAGAGGGTTATTTTTCCCTTGGATCCGCTCCCCACTTAAAGACCTCTTCATGTTTAGATTAAAAACCAGAAACACCATTTTCCATCCATTTTAGGGAAATGAAGAAAAGGACAAAGGTGAAAAAAATCAAAGGCCTTTGAAAGCAATAATCCTGGAAAATGATAATGCCACAAATACTTTAACATGAATGTCCAATGGGGGGAAAAGATGAATGAACTAGGTATACCTGATTGAAACTAAGTAATCTCATTTTTATTGGTATTTCATCATACATTCCCCTCTATACCCCTCACCCCACCCCCATGCACACACATATACAACCTCACTCCAATTGGTTTTGGCAAATCATATCCACTTTCCCTATTTTCATACACATTCAAGGTAGGTATTCTGAAGCTGTGTTAGATAGGAGTTTAACATAATGCTAATTTCCCTTTCTTTTAAGGGCAGAGCCCCCCCCCCTTTTTTTTTTCTTTTCCACCTTCTCACACTTGGCTCAGAAGACTGAGACTCTCCCCAGCACTAAACATCAACTTGCCAAAACTAATCAACATCATCTCATTGATGAGTGGAGGGTAGGCATGTGACCTAGGTGTTCCCAATGTCATGGGAGATGTGCTGAAAAAGTAGTATATCGGCTCTGGAGTCCTATGACAACAATGGGAAAACAGGCAGCCTTTAGGATGACTGGAGGGAATGAAGGGAATTGAGTGATGACTTTAGACCCTGCAGTCCACTAACCCTAGAGCCCCTGACCTTGAGGTAAAAGTCAGTGATCCAACCAGGTAGATCCTAAGCTATATCTTTGCTCAATGGTGTGCAGGAGGAAAGGCAAAGATGGCTTAGACCATGTTCTTCTCCACTATCAACTAATTCCAAAACCTAACACTCTTCTGGGTTGCTAACTCAAAACTATTCAAGGGATGCCAGAGTGGCTCAGTCTGTTAAGCATCTGCCTTTGATTCAGGTCATGATCTAAGGGTCCTAGGATCAGGTCCCCCATCAGGCTCCCCGCTCATCAGAAGTCTTCTCTCTCTGCCTGCCTCTCCCCCTGCTTGTGCTTGCTCTCTTTCTGACAAACAAAATCATAAATAAATAAATAAATAGATAGATAAATAAATAAATAAATCATAACTATCCCAATTATCCATTCTTTGCTCCTCCAGGTACATTTATAAAATCCTATACGTCTTACTAGTTGAGTATCTCTTGAATCAACCTTTTGTAAACTATTCTGCATGCACTATTGTAGTTCAGCCCCTCATAACTTTTTTCTTGGAGTCTTGTTACAGCCTTGTAACTCCTCTATTTCAAATAAATCCTTCACTCCACCTGTAGCAGGACCTCATAAATTTCAAATGCAATAGGTCCCTTTCTATGCACAATGGCATACTTATACATCCCTCTGCATTCAGGTTCAAAGTGAACCTTTTCTGTGGTTGGGAGACACTTCTTGACCCATCCTTGAAAAATCGAGCTTTTCTCAGCCTTCTTGTCTTTATCCTCAATCATCAAGCCATAGTGAAATAACTATACATCTAAAATTTTGTTATTTTTTTTGCCTCTGGGCCTTTGCACTTTGGTTCCCTCTGCCTGTGATGTATGTTCTTGTATCAATCAATGGCAAGTCTAGTTTATCTCAGCTGGTAACTTTGTAGGGCAGTACCCGAGAAGCCATCCCTCCAGTCCTGACTCTGGCTTTGGTTGTGCATCGCTCTTTCTCCTCCACTATCACACTCTACTTGCCTCTTACATAGTGCTGAGCGCACTGCCCGCTCTCTGTTGCTGGGAAACCTGCCGCACCAGTAGATGAGCTTTTTCAGGATATGGAGCATAGCTTCACCAACACTTCCTACCATACCCAGTACAGAAAAGGCTCTCATCAGATGGTGTTTGATAAAATAATATCTAATGGCCACCTGACTTAAAAAATAACTGTATAAAGGTAAAGAGCTAGTTAGTGGTATAAATGCAAGTGGAACGGAGAACCCTTGATTCCCAGTCCTGTTATCTTTTTATTACAATATACTGTTTCAGATTAGGTTTACTCTGGACCTTAGTGTTTAAAACTCAGAACTGTCATATAAGACAAATAGCTTCTTCTGAGGAACTTTACCAAAGCCTTATAGTTAGAATGGCCTGAGGCAGATTTTTTAACCTTCCTACCATCCTCTTTCTTATTTACAAAATGGGAGTAATAGAATTGCTCATCCATTTTTGCTAAGAGATGATGAATGGAAGGGCCAATGAAACCAATATCCATGGAAATGATTAAAGGCAGGGCTAAAAATCAGAATATCTGCATGCCCCTCTTTGGTTTGCTAATACCCTTCTGTGTATGTACTGAATACAAGAAATTCAACAACTGTACAACTCAGTTGTATACCTCCCTATAATATGTGAGAAACTGATAGGAAACAAAGAATCACAAAGGTGATATACAAAGCCATCACCTGTACATACTTGGCCCTGTTACAAAATGGAGTTCAACATCTTTATATGTCACTGTGTATATAGTTTAGGTCATAAGCCCTTGACCGGGTAATATGTTGTATTCCGGTGCATTTAATCAATTCTATATTTATGTATATTTATACACTGAAACATTGTGCATTTTGATTCTGCTCAGTATATGGTAGTATAAATGCAATGATTTCATGGGAAAAGATCATTAGTGGGAATTAAGTGAAACCTGAGTTGTCTTTCAAGTCTGAATCTTTTAGGAATGATCAGAGCTATGTTGCTATGTAGATAAAAACAGTATCATCTAGATAGTCTCATTTCTCAACTTCTTCAGTTTCTCCTCAAATTTTACCTTAACAGAGAGGCTTTTCTCAACCATTCTATTTAAAATGGCAGCTCCTACCCCTCATCTACCCCTGCCTTACACACACATACACACAGGCTTAATTTCTTTCCTGATCTCTGATGCCTTTTTTTAAGATTTTGTCTGAGAGAAAGAAAGAGAGAGTATGCATGAAAGGGGGAGGGTCAGAGGGTGGAGCAGACTCCCCACTGAGCAGGGAGCCCAATGGAGGACTGGATCCTGTGACTCCAGGATCACAACCCAAGCCGAAGGCAGTCGCTTAACCAACTGAGACACCCAGGTGCCCTTTAGAGGTTTTCCTACTACTTTATCATCCTAGTATCACAACACTAAATAACATACCATTTATTTTACTTGTTTATTGATTTAGTGCTTGTCTCATCCCAAGTGTAGTCTCATGAGGGGAGAGGCAGTTTTGGGATTCGTTTTATGCCACATTAGCTGTGCCTAGAACAGCTTCTAGCAAGTGGGAGGTGTTTGATAAATATACACCGAGATAATGAGTATCTTCTACTGCAAAGACTTAGGAGTACCTCCCAAAATAGGACCTCGTTATCCTATGATCTCTGACCTGTTTTTTTTTCCTTGACTTTTTTTTTTTTTAATGCATCACAGATGAAATATGTTTAGTGCCTTCAATGGTCATTCCCTAAATGGTTTGAGCATCCTCACTAATTTCCATTAAATGCTGCCAGAGCTTCTAAGCATTTCTATCATGATATCCTAATATCATTGCAATATTCAGAACCTTCTCAGGCATGTCCTTTGGAACTTATAATCTGATGAAGCATCTCATGAATGGGGATATATAGCTGATAAAATGCTAAAAGAAAATTAATAGGTCCACATTTTACCTCACTGCTTCAAAAAAAAAAAAAAATTATCCTCTGAGATACAAAACATGATGATTTAAGTTAAAAGAACAGAGCCTTCTCCTGGTTTATGAAGTGCTCTCCCAACACCATGCTAACTGGTATTGGCAGCCTACACGCCACTTGAGGAAGATAACACAGAAAAGTCTGTTTCTAAGACAACAGCATTTTCTTTTGTGTCTTCTGCTAACACTCATAGTTCCTATTACCTCAAGGATCACCTGGAATTTTGCCTACAATAAAATGGTATAAATTAAACCAAATAAGTATCCCTTCAAAGACCAAAATAAATGGAATTTTCCTGATTGAAAGTATTACAATAACTTTATAACAATTTACACTGTGCTACTGTGACAAAGAGGCAAAATTCAGGTATTTGAAAACAGACTGCATTTTAATTAAAGTGGCCACTGAAGAGAACATACCTGCTACTTTAAAAATAATCCTTTTTCTGACAATATCTAAAAATAACACATTAGATGTAATTTCAGACCTTATTTTACCATACCTCTCAATACCATACGAGCTTACTCATCCTGTGTCCAAATTTTCTTTATAAAATGGAAACAATAATACTGCCTCAGACTGAAAAGAGCTTTGAATCCTCTGTGTAGAAATTTTAGGAAAACCTATAATAAGTTTAACACCATGAATAATTCACCACTGGTTCCAGAAATAATCCTTGTAGACTTTAGTAGTAATTTCTCTTATTCTATGTAAATGTTAAGACCTTCTTGGGGCGCCTGGGTGGCTCAATGGCTTAAAGCCTCTGCCTTAGTCTCCCAGGCTTGCAGGGTCCTGGGATCAAGCCCCACATCAGGCTCTCTGCTCAGTGGGGAGCCTGCCTCCCCTTTCCCCCTCTCTCTCTGTCTATCTCCCTACTTGTGATCTCTGTCAAATAAATAAATAAAATCTTTAAAAAAAGACCTTCTCTATTAACAATTACATTTCAGTCTTATGAATATTAACACCAGAACATGTGTTGTTAAAAATAATCTCAAGCATGTTTTTTCTTATCAAAAAAGAAGAGAAAAATATTTATTTGGGTTGAAGGAGTTTTTAAAAGAATCATTTTTGAACATTTTAAAACTAAGGTACATACAGTATGTCTGTGTAATAAATTAAAACTGATCCCTTATTTCTCCACACCACCAATTTTCCCATTTACAACCTTGCTTAAGATTATAAATTCAGTAAAGTTTGTCTTTTTTTATTTGAAGTTACTTATAAGTTCAAGTCAAGAAAAGCTACACACGAGGGCAGAAAATGGCTGTGATAAAGTCCAGGGATAATTAATAAGTACCTGCCACGAATAAAGAAAAAGGTAGGGAGATAAGACAATAGTACAAGCCAGATTATGATAAACGCCAAAAGGCAGACACAAACAATGTCCTAAACGTCTCAAAATGTGAACAAAAGAGCCCTTTATGCTAGTCCTCCCTCCAGTCTGAATTATAACACAGGCAAAGGCTATTATAAATGTTAACAGAAAAAGAAAAAAAAATCAGATCAGAGCATTGTATTATTTTCAATTTATTCTTGTAAGACCAGAAACTACCAAAAATGCACTTTATTTTTTTTGAAAGGTTTTCCAAGACGTGTTCCTCCAATCTCTTTTGTTTCTTCCACAGGCCTTACAGTGAACCTCGCCCGACTGTAGTACTCTCCACTGACAGGTGGGCACTTCAACACCTTTTGTTCCTTCTCATTCAGCCTGTTTTCAACACATGTGATTGCTCTCATAGCCAAGCCAATTTAAATTATTTGGGGAATAAGATTTCATTAAATACTACATCAAATGCCTCACTGAGATCAATACATATTACCTCCACTATATGGCCTTTATTCACTAATGCTGTAGTCCTGCCAGGACCTGGAAACAAATAGGTGGTTTATAATTTACATAGGACATCCGTGAGTCATGCTTGGCTCCCTCGAGTTCCCACATATGGCTTTCTTTAACATTTCTTATTTTAGTTTACTAAGGAGAGGATTAGACGTATTTGAGTAAAATATTCAAACTCAATCTGCTTGCCTCTTTTCAAAAGTGAATGACGTTTTGTCTATAATGTTTTATATTTGTCAGTTCTATGACTTCTGAAAAGCCAATTATCCTTTATTTGATCATATATTCATTTCCTTACACAATTTCTATCTATTATATTGTCAGCTTTTCCACAATGAAAATATACTTTATAACTGAATTACTTTAGTTTAAATTTATATCCTCTGTATACCCAATTATCTAGTGAATATAATTTTTTTAGCACTTGAATATTAAACATTTTGGCTTAAAAAAAAATCTGTCCACAAAAGACACAAATGCTGCTTTCAGTATTCTGAATAATTTATAATGATGGCATCAATGAACTCACATAACATTAAATGTCAAGGCAGTCTCACCCAAAAGCCCTAAACTCAAACATTGTGTGTTGAGCCACTGGCAACAGGGGAACATGGAGTAAATGTGGACTCTCGTTACTGGGGCTTTGCCAACGCAGACTCTCTTAGCTGAGAACATCAGGAAGGGAAATTCAACAGAAAATATTAAAATGAAACACTGCCACAAACTACAGCTTATTTTTTTGGTCTAAAACTGTCGGAAATTTCTACATATCTCTAGTTTGCTTTTAAAGCACAAACTCTGAGCTCATCAGATCTGCTTACCACATCTCAATGTCAAGAGTGTTACTAGGATGAAATTACAGAAAGACCAATTACTTATCGATCCATAAATATGTAAACTTTTAGAATGAGGAGAAAAAAATGCCTACAGGATATTTGGTTTAGACTCCTTTCTTTGTAGGTAGAAAGAAGAGTTCTGCTGATGTGAGGGGACTTTCTCCAAGTTGGCACAACCAGTTAGAAGCAGGACCAAAACACAGTATCTGGGACTATAGTAGGTGTAGTTCTAGAGCACCACACTAAAGCAAATATCACAAAGTGAGCCAAATTATTTTTTTTTGGTATCTCAGTGCATCTAAAAGCTATGTTCACATTATACCATAGTCTATCAAGTGTGCAACAGCATTATGTCTACATAAGGTGCGTGTGTTATTAAATATAATTCATTGCTACAAATTGCTGACCATCATGTGAGCTCTCAGCAGGTTGTAATCCTGCTGGTGGAGGATCTCATCTTGATGTTGATGGCTGTGCACTGGCTGGAGTGGTGCTTGCTGAAGGTTGGATGGCTGTGGCAATTTCTTAGGAGAAGGCAACAATGAGGTCTGCCACAAGGATTCTTTATTTCACAAATGATTTCTCTGTAGCACTTCATGCTGTTTGGTAGGATGTTACCCATAATAGAGCTTCTTTCAGAACTGGAGTCAATCCTCTCAAAACCCACCACAGCTTTATCAGCTAAGTTTATATAATAGTCTAAATCTTTTGCTGTTATTTCATCAGTCTTCACAGCATCTTCACCAGGAATAGACTGCATCTCAAGAAACCACCTTCTTTGCTCATCCATAGGAAGCAGATCCTCATCTACTGAAGTTTTACCATGAGACTGTAGCAGTTCAATCCCATTCTCAGGCTTCACTTCCAATTCTAGTTTTCTTGCTCTTTTTACTACATCTCCAGTTAACTTCTTCCACTGCGGTCATGAACCCCTCAAAGTGATCCATGAGGGTTAGAACCAACTTCTTCCCAATTCCTGTGAATATTGGTATTTTGACCTCTTCCCACAAATCACAAATGTTCTTAATGGCATCTAGAACAATGAATTTTTTTCAGAAGCTTTTCCGTCTACTTTGCTTGGATTCATCAAAACAAACAAACAAACAAACAAACAAACAAAACCCACTATCTATGGCAGCTCTAGCCTTATGAAATGGTATTTCTTAAATAGCAAAACTTCAAAGTCAAAATTCCTCCTTGATCTACGGGCTGCAGAATGTTCTATTAGTGGGCATGAGAACAATAATCTCCCTGTACAGCTGGCCAGGTGCATTGTCAAAGAGTGTTAGTATTCTGAAAGTCATCTTTTTTTTTCTAAGCAGTTCAATAGTAGACTTACAATATTCAGTAAACCATGTTGTAAATGGATGTTCTGTCACCTAGGCTTTGTTGCTCCATTTAGAGAGCACAGGCTGAGTAGATTGAGTATAATTCTTTAGGTCCCTGGGATTTTTGAAATAGTGAGCACTGGCTTCAACTTAAAGTCACCAGCTGCATTAGCCCCTAACATGGGAGTCAGTCTGTTCTTTGAAGCTAAGCATTGACTTCTCTCTAGCTATGAAAGTCCTGGATAGCATCTTCTTCCAGTAGAAGCTTATGATACCTACACTGAAAATCTGTTTAGTGTAGTCACCTTCATTCATGATCTTAGCTAGATCTTCTAGATTAGTTACTGCAGCTTCTACAACAGCACTAGCTGTTTCACCTTGTATTTTTATGTTACCCAAAACACTAAAACTTACTCCATATTGGCGGTAAGGCAGTTTCATTTTCTTTTCATCCATAGGTTCACTGAAGTAGCATTTTTAATGTCTCTCAAGAGCTTTTCCTTTGCATTAGCATCTTGAGTGTTTGCGGCAAGAGGCCTAGCTTTCAGCCTATGTTGGCTTTCAACACACTTTTCTCACTTACTCCTTTCTAGCTTTTAAAGTGAGACACAGGATTCTTTCTTTCACTTGAACACTTTGAGGCCATTGTAGGTATATTGGCCCAATATTGTTGTGTCTCAGGGAACAGGGAGAGAGATGGGGAATGGCCGATCAGAGAAGCAGTCAGAACACACACTTTTATTAATTTTGCTGTCCTATATGGGTGCAGTTGGTGGTGCCCCCAAAACAATTACAATGGTAATTGTAATTACTGATCACAGTAATTACTGATTACTGATCACAGATCACCATAACAAATATAATAAAGTCCAAAATACTGTGAGAATTACCAAAATGTGACAAAAGCGAGCAAACGCTATCAGAAAACAGCACTGACAGACTTGTTCAACAAGTTTGCCACAAACATTCAATTTGTAAAGAACATACTACCTATGAAGGAAAACAGAGCAAAGCACAATAAAACGAGGTATGTCTGTACCGATTCAAGTCTCGGACTCTAGTTGTAATACCATGCTATCTCGTCATTGTTCAATAAGAGGAGCATAACACGTTGTTGTGGGTTTTACAGAATTCAAGATCTCTAAGAAAAACTATTATGGTATCTACAGTTCTTTACAGAAATTTTGGAATTCCCAGGTGTACTGAAGTAGAAATAAACTATATTGAAAACTTGTTCAAAACTCATTGCTATAGCCTATATTTAAGTTAAGTATTTTTCTCATTATGTTCAATTTTATAAAGAGAAAAGAGCTGGAATAAATCAACAGAAGCAACTCTGTCTCCTTACAAAATCTCATTCCATCACATGATTTCAACTCCCTTCTACATGGTGATTGTTGAAACCTTTGGATCTTCAGTCCAAATCTCTCTGGCACTCCAGGCATCACTATGTAATGGTCAACACTACTTAATGATCGTGATCCCCTCAAACTCACAATATCAAAAGTAGAACTTAACCTGTTTCTCCCACACCCAGATGTCACAAAGAAACCAAAGAAACAAAAACCAGGCCAGGTTTCTCTTTGTTATTCTCTAATACTAGAAGACAGAGCCAGTATCCATCCATTCAGCTGCCCAAAGCCAAGCTCATTCAGCAGTTCTTCCATCTGTGTTTCTTCCCACATGGCGTTAGTCACCAACGCTTGCCTCCTCACCTCCTAAATACTTCTCTCCTCTTCAAGATCCAGGCTCGCACCCTTTCTTCACCCTTTCTTCATCCTTCTATCCCCAGGTCATCACCCGTTAGATCCTTCACATGCTCCTGGATTAGAACAGTGGTTGAACTGCGATGGCACCATTTTCGTTCTAAAACCCAAAACCTGAATTTCTCTATGAGCATAGCGTGATGTATAGAAGTTGAATTATGTTACAAGCCTGAAACTACTATGACGTTGTGTCATTTTTTTTTTTTTTTTTTTAAAGAAAGAAACCTGAATTTCTTCTCATGGTCCGCATCCTTTATTATGGCACACAAGGCCTGCCCTGATCTGACGCTGGGATACCTCCACAACCTCCTCCTTTCCACTCCTGCGTCACTACTAAATCCTCTCCCCGCATTCAGCTCCTTGCAGTTCTCCGAAGGTTATGTGCTCTCTTTCATGTTCAGACCTTTACGGAGTGTATTCCCTCTGTGGGGGATAATCTTCCTTTCTCTAGGTCTTGCCACCTGACCCCACCCCTTTTAACTGAGCAGACGCTCTTCCCTCAAATCCAGCTCAGCCCTATCTTTTTTAGGAAGTCCTCTCTGACTGCCACAGACCAGATGTTGCTCGTAACAGTTACAATACAAAATTAAATACTTCTCAATCCGTAATTAGCACACACCATTGTGGTTCTCTATCTTGAAGCTAATTTTTCAATTTCTTTTAAATCTGCTGGAACCTTACAGTCTAATTCAACAAAATAAGGAAATTGGATTAGATGACCTTCAATATGGAGATTTACATGACCTTCTAAATGGAGATATTTTATATTTTTGATAGCATACTAAATACCGATTTTAAGGCAGAAGAGGATTGATTTCTTAAACATGTATTATGTATAAATTATTTAACATTCATGATCTCATTTAATTTGATAGGAGTGGGAATACCTAATGCTACATAACAGAAATTCACTTAAGATAGTTTAAATAAAAAATAAGTTTATTATCTCACAAATACAAAAGAAACCTCTAGAAATAAGAATTAGCTCTAGGTACAAATGAATCCAGGGCTCAACCAGTATCATCAGCACTTGTTCCTGGATTCATTTTTATCTCTACGTTCCTTAGAGTTAATCTTTTAGAAACAGTGCCTTGAACAGCTAAAGCTTGCCATTATTATTCATCTAATTCCAGGAGAAATGTGTGTGGTTTTTTTTTTTTTTCCCTCCCCCCAAATGTAGCAACAACCTCACGGCTGGATCTTATTGAACTGACTTGGGCCATGTGAATAATTTTCTGTGACCAGAGACAGTGAAAAGCAGGATTAACCTGCTAGGTACCCACCCCAAGAGCAAACAAATAGAGTCAGGCCCATCCATAGCTTACAGTTTGAGATCAGGGTAGGCTTTGCTACAGAATAATAAACTCTTATTAGAAAAAGATTTATGCTGGCTAGGCAAAAATAGCACATACCCCACAAGAAATTGCAACAATTTGTGAGGTTGGTGTTATGGTCTCCACTATTTTCCCAATAGACTAGGGGTCAGCAAACTTTTTCTTCAAAGGACCAGACAGCAAATATTTTATGCTTTTGCGAGTCTCATATGGTCTCTGTCGCATATTCAATTTTTTTCTACAAGCCCTGAAAAACATAAAAATCTTTCTTAGCTTAAGGGCTATACTAAAGTTGGCTATGCATTAGATTTGACTTCGGGTCATAGTTTGCTGATCCCTGCACTAGATAACTGAGTAAGCTGAAGGCAGAAGGCATGTCTTCTCGGTATTAGTATCCACTGAGCTAGCACATAGCGAGTGTTCAGTAAACTTTTGCTTGCTGAATAAATTCAGACTTGGATCAATTAAATTGAGAACTGGAATGAGAAAATAATCTTCAAACTCATTTCATATAGAGCATTAGAATAACCAGAAATAGAAGCTCTTTCTTAGAAAGTTAAGTGTCTTTGACCTCAACTCCCTGGGGAAAACAAAGTTGGGAGAGAAGGGAAGAGAAGAAAAGAAAAGAACTATAATGGTAAAGAAAAATTCCTCGTGCAGTTTTTAAAGGCCACAGAGAGACTGCACAGGAGTTGTCTGGCAGGACTGTAGAGAGGAAAAGCACAAAGGAACTAGGAAAACACTCCCCTGAGACAACACCTGCCTAAAGTACAAGTTCATGGAAAGAAACAACTAAAAGACAGGCGGGAATGCCTTTTGCCATATTTCTCAACACAGATCCACTCTCACTTATGCCTCCAAACTCCTGAAGGCTAAAGCTCTCCATTCCCTATGGCCACATGAAGACACAAAGCTCTAGGAACAATCAAGGAAAATGGAATTTTTATGACAGCTGCCCTGAAATAGTATAGGAAGAGACATTACCCAGTATTAGGGAGTTCTTTAATTTATGTAGTATTCAGTATTCTATCTTACTTTTTAATGAACATATGTCTCCACTTGTTGACCTATATGTCTCATATAGGTCATGTTACCACCTCTATCATTCTATGTCTTTTTTTCTAGCACTAGGATTCCAATCAGCCTCACCTAAATGCCCAATCCTTTGATCCCAACATCTTTTTCATATTAGTAATTCCCCCTTGAAATCTCCTTTTTCTCTTCACATAGCTTATGAAACCATGGGAGTGACTGCATCCGATCTCTGCTCCTTGCTCCTCATAGTGGCTGAACGGGTGGCCCCCAAAATGGTATGTCTACATCCTAATTCTTTTTTTTTTTTTTTTTTTTAAATCTTTTATTTATTTATTTATTTATTTGTCAGAGAGAGAGAGCGAGCGAGAGCGAGCACAGGCAGACAGAGTGGAAGGCAGAGTCAGAGGGAGAAGCAGGCTCCCTGCGGAGCAAGGAGCCCGATGTGGGACTCGATCCCAGGACGCTGGGATCATTACCTGAGCCGAAGGCAACTGCTCAACCAACTGAGCCACCCAGGCGTCCCTCTACATCCTAATTCTAAGGACTGTGAAAGTTATCTTCTTTGGCCTGGGTGGGTGGAGGGGGGGGGAGCAGTCTTTGCAGATATAATTCTGTGAAAGATTCTGAGATGAGATCATCCTGGACTATCCAGATTGGCCCTAAATTCAAAAACCAGTGTCCTTAGGAAAGACACACAGAAGACAGAGAAGGTGATGTGAAGACAAAATGAATGACACATCCATGAGCCAGAGAGGATAAGAGGAAGAAAGTGATCATGGGGGCAGATAATTGAGTGAGGCACCCACAAGTCAAGAAATGCCAACAGTAACCAGAAGCTGGAAGAGACCAACAACAGATTCTCCCCTAGAGCCTTTGGAGAGAGTTCAGTTCTGCTGACATCTGATTTCAGACTTCTGACCTCTAGAACTATGAGAAAGTACATTTATGATTTTTAAGTCACCCAGTTTGTGATTATTTGTTACAGCAGCCACACGTCTTTTCTTAGCATACTCTGGGTCACTCCAAATGTCCACTTCCTCTGGACCTTACTACCCCATGCACTGAACATAGCTGGAGAAAATTCACAACTCATACCATTTAAAATCCATGACTGCAAACTTCCCTGGGCCACTCATTGTTCTTTCTCTCCTTAACAATGATTTCTTATCCTCGCTCTTGGCTGACAATCTTACTTTCTCTTTCACTGAAAATAAATAGAAGAAATCAAAGAAGTTTTATAGCCTCTCACCCTTCAGTAGGTACCCATTTATCCTAGATATGTAGATCAATTATTTATATGCCTCTCTAAATATCTAAAGACAATCCCCTGCATAAGTGGATCCATCTCTTCTTATCTATCAAAGTTCAGGGCTTCAAAAATTCTTTATCTCTTCTACATTCTATTTTCTCTCTACTGAATAATTTCCTTCAGGGTACAACTATGTTCCTTTTTATTTTTCCCTTCTGTAGCAAAACTCCACTAAGTTGCCTGAACCTACCCACTTCAACTCCTCTGCTCTCATTTTATGATAAACCCATTCCAACTGAGATTTTTCCCCACTACTCAATGATCAGTTACTGACCTGTTTAGTTAAAACTTGCTACTTTTGTTACTGTTGTGCACCTCTATGGTATTTCCTGCCTAGCCTTCTTCTCTTTACTTGGTAACTCACAGCTCTCTATTTTCCATGTGGCTCTAGAAGGAACTGGTATATTTATACATGACGTCACAATCTGACCACAATCAGTTTTGAAAATGCACTGTTGTCTAAGCTCAGCCACTCACTGTGCTTCTGAAGACACAAAGCAGGAGTATTACAAGATATGAAGGAATACACAACTAGGTTGGTTTCCAGTTACATGGAGGGAATCATTCTGTAAAAAAAACAAAAGCAAAAATGAATCCCTCGTGAAGAGAGATGGGGAGGAGTTGGGGTATGAAGGCTGATGCCTAGTTCTTGAAATGCTGGCCATTCACCATTCTAGTTTCAGATACTCCCAAGTTGGGAGTGCTAACCGGTGCCACTGACACTGAGGTTATTCAACTTCTCCTTGGATTTGAAACCAAATTCCCATCTCAGATTGTTTCTTATTGCCAAAATCATATTTTTCTTATTTTTAAATACTGCATTTGTAAAATATAGAATTACAACGTAATAAGGCACCAGTACTACATTAAGATACTCCAAATCACAAACCCCATCCCTACAAGGTATAATAACATTCAAAGGGGTATGTCTTGGGAAGTGAGACTGAGTTAATTAGACAAACCTGAGAGAAAAATAAGCACAATAAAATATTCTACCCTTAGGAAATAATTCTAAGAAATAACAATCTGAAATAAAAATCAGTCGTGCCAACAGGTCCATGAGCCCTTGTTTTTTCCATCTGCTTTAAGCCAAGGTCTGCAATTTCAAAAGAATATAGGACACCAGGCAAACAATGCAAATGAAGGTCCTGAGCTGGACATTACAAAAAATAATAATTCATAGAAGTGGCAGTGATTGCAGAAAATTGAGGCACTTTTCCTTCAAGGGACAGGTTTCTGCTCAGCTCCAGCTATTTGTCACCATTTCTGTACACTTTAAGAAATCCAGAAATTTTCATTTTATGTGAAACCTCTGTATTTATAAATATCAGTTCAAGGTTTTACCTTGAAAGTGTGTGAAAGAACACATCTGCAGGCCAAATAAAGGCCCTGGTATCCACTGGCGATCCATGCTTTGAACTTTCATTGGTTATCCGGAACCACTAATGACTTGGCAGATTATGAACCCAAAGAATCAGACCTATTTGTAGTGGCCTCCCAGGAAAGCCCTCGAGAAAGTTTTGTTTTCTTTCAGTTCTCTGATATGACTGACTTCTTAAACTTCACATAGACTAGGTTGGATACTTTTAAGTTGTGAGATCTTGAGTTACTCCCACATAGTTGAATGTGTAGGAAAAATGGGGTGGTGTTTTAAATGTATTTACTACATAACCAGTCTGCCCATTCCTCACAGAAGCACATTCAGCTGGATAGCATAGATAAAAAATAAAGTTCCCCAGTCTAATAATGCAAGGTCTTTAGACAATTCATCTTTGAGGGGAATAATGCTGTCTTATATATCACCTCTTCTTCCCCCCAACCCTCTGCAGAGATGCTATCTTCCTACACGGGAAAGAGTACTTTTGTGCCTACTGGCGCATTTGCCAGTAGGGTTAAGTGGACACCCTGAAGGTATTCAATCCTTGAATCTCTGGCTGGTGAAATAATGGTGTGTCCATGAATTCAAGCAGTGTCCCAAAGGAAGTCCTCATTTGCCAACAAGGTCCATTTGACTCTTTCTGGCTCTAAACGTCTAGTAGTAACTCCCATATGGTTACTTACCTGGGTGAGCTGCCGGGCAGCTGTTGACTTCAAAGCCCTTCCTCTCAGCTACAAGGATCCCCAGCTCCCTAGCATGCTTATCAGCCAGCACACTAGGCTTCCTTCTGTATCTTCCATTTAAAGGTCTTTATCAACACAGAAGCCAACTCTCCTGCACACAGCTGCCTTCCCACAGCCAGCTGCCTCTTCCATTCTGAGGCAGCCCCATCACAGCCCCGCCCACAGACCATGCAGGAATTTTCCCCACAGTGTCCCACAGCAGAAAATGAAATCAAAGACCCTTTGTCTACATTTTCTCCTCTACCTCACCAGATGTCAGAAAAGTCAATTAATGTCAACAAGGCAGAAGACCTAAACAGGAGTTAAACAAGCCCCCTTCCTCACTCTACCTCCAAGCCAACAGGAACTGGGACAGGAAGGTCTGGACTGGGAATTTCTCCCTCCCCTAAGTATGAAAATTATATGATTAAGAAAGCTAGGGAGTACCTGGATGGCTCAGTGGGTAAAAGCCTCTGCCTCCCGCTCAGGTCATGATCCCAGAGCCCCACATCGGGCTCTCTGCTCAGCAGGGAGCCTGCTTCCTCCTCTCTCTCTGCCTGCCTCTCTGCCTACTTGTGATCTCTCTCTGTCAAATATATAAATAAAATCTTAAAAAAAAAAAAAGAAAGAAAGAAAGAAAGCTAGGCTTTTGATAGTTATAGCAGTAAATGGAGAAACCTAGAAAATACTTTTCCCAAGCCTATCACCTTACTGAATACCTGAAAATCCTATTTTTGGGGTCAGAATATTGTATTTCTTGCTTTCTCTTTGCATTCACACCATAACATTCCTCACACTCTTGGAGGCAGGCGATTGCATCAGGCTAAATATGGTGGAGGTCATAAATAAGCAAATAAGTTAGAAGCCAAGTTAGAAGCCCAGTAAGAATCAACTCATATATATGTATGTAAACAGTTACCTAGAGCAGGAGTTTCAAGCATATTTCAGATGTCCTAAGCAAAACTGAGGCATTGGCACAGATCCTTGTTTATGCTTCCCAGTCCCAAGCTTGAGACTGAACCCATATTAAAACACTTACAAGAGCTGGAGATGGCATACCTGGGTGGTTCAGTCAGTTGAGCATCAGGCTCATCAGACTCTTGGTTTTCAATCTGGTCATGATCTCAGAGTTCTGGGATCAAGTCTTATGTCAGCCTCTGCACTCAGTGGGGAGTCTGCTTGAGATGCTCTCCCTTTCCCCCAACACCCTCACATGAGCACACATGCTCTCTCATACTCTAAATAAACCTTAAAGAGGAGGAGGAGGAGGAGGAGGAGCTGGAGAAAAGTATCCTTTCCACTAAAGTCAGTTTTAGATGGGATTCTTGCTTTTACTCTACAACCCTGCAACCTCATCTGATGTTTAGTGAATGGTAACTTATTACTATTGATACAAGCCTCTTACGTTTTTTTCCTTCCTCGACATTGTGTCATTTTCTTCTTGCTCTTGAAAATTTTTTCATCTCAAATTTTTGTCATTATAGTATCAAAGAGGTCTTTCCGTAGCAACATATCAGTGTTATTCTCTCATTCATTAAATTATATTTATTTTAACGCACTTATTAAGATTATGGACATTGGGGAGGGTATGTGCTTGGGTGAGTGCTGTGAACTGTGTAAACCTGGTGATTCACAGACCTGTACCCCTGGGGATAAAAATATATGTTTATAAAAAATAAAAAATTTAAAAAAAAAGATTTTAAAGTAAAATTACTTATAAAAGCTATTTTTCATTTTAATACTTTTCCTTTTTGAACTTTGAGGGTTTACTTTTGATTGATTTTTAATGACAAAGTTATCTTTCTTCCATGTTAAACTGATACTTGAGTACTCTATTTTTTTCTTAGGTGATGCACCAGAATTAACCTGAACATTTCTTTGATGTTTCAGCGTAAGTATTATTTCTCAAAATCTGTTGCAAATTACACTTTGTTCTATAGCAAACATGCTTATTTGTGGACATGTATCACTTGAAACAAATAGTCTTCTCTATAAAACTTTTCTTTGAAAGGTAATTAATCTCATTCAATTAAGAATAAGATTATACTAGCAAACCAAACTTTATATTTAATTATGAGTTTCCAAATGTCTAAGTGTCCTTAAAGGACACACAGTAACTCTGGGTCATATTTTTTAAACAGCTAACAAAAAATAGGTACATCTCATACCCTGAATTATAGTTTAGGGTGTGTGAAAGGAATTAGGTGGATTATTCTTTATTGTTTTGAAAATATTTTTGTATGAGTACTCAGAAGAAAGGAAACCCTGGTGTTTCCAAATATCACCACTTTTTTAAACACGAGAGTTATGAACCCAGGGAAACATTGATTCTTGTGGATCCACAGAGACTCCAAGACATACCATGCCTGATACACACTAATTTCTTACAGATTATATTAGAGTTCAGTAATATCCACTCTCCCCTAGTGCTTGCCATGGAGGAGTACCCACCCCCATCCTCCTGGTTTTGCATCCAGTCACATGATGTGTCCTGGCCAGGGAAACATGGACGCTTTAAGGGTCACTAAATTTTAGAGATATACCAAAAAGGTTACTGAAAGTTCTCCTTGCCTCACAACAACAGCATGCCCTTATAAGAGCTTCTCCTTCAGACTAGAAGTGTGGTGTGGGAGACAAAGGCAAAAGAAAGGCAAAACAAAGGCAAAAGAAATGTAGCTTAAATTAAAATCTCCTTACAGCTTGCAACCCACTGATAGATACCCAAACATGCAGAGTGTGACTTTCCTCAAGGAACTCATGGCTGCCTTAGTGCCTTAATGTTTAAAAGTAACTTCATCTTGACTAGCCCTTCAGGGTCCTGACACCCTTGCTTCCAGATTCCTTGGAGACTTGTAACGCCATCTAATAACCCCATCTGTAACCCCAACTAATAAAAAAAGTATTACAATCAGTCACTGCTCACAACCCCAGTATAACTCTTTCTGCCCACAGGTCCTGTACCACAAGTAGGTAAGGGGTTAAGCTACAGGTAAGAGAGATAGGAGGCCTCTAACTGGGTGTGAAACTACTCCTGGCAGGTGGAGACACAGACCAAAACAAGAGATAAGAAACAAACCAAGACCTCACAAGAAACTCAAGGAAACAAGCTTCCCAGTCAGTTCTCAATAAAAGCCTGCCAAGACCATCACTAAAAGCCTTCAGTGGCAATCCAGTCTGGACCCCTCTCACCCTTGAGAGCTTTTCTCTTTCCATTCCACTCTTTCACTTAATAAACTTCCACTTCACTTCACCATTTTGTGTCAGCGAGATTCATTCTTCAACTCCATGAGACAAGAACCCCGCAATCCTGCAAGATCAGGACATGTGGCACAGACTAGAAACTAATCCCTGGCTTGAAGTAGAGCAGCTGTGGCCAATCCAGATAGGCGAATGGGAAATCAGTATGCATTTTTGTCAGCCACTGGCATTTGGGGAGTGCTGGGTTCATAGCATCACTGCAACCACAGTATATAAACAGAGAAGTTGATCCCAGAAGATGCATGCTGGGAGACCACAAAACTAAGAAATGTGTTGCCCAGCTCTGGGGCTGAGTGGAAGGCAGCCCAGAAATTTATTTTAGGCTAGGCAAATGGTGACATTTTATGGCCAGATATTTTTTTTTAACTTTTTTTATTTATTTTCAACATAACAGTATTCATTGTTTTTGTACCACACCCAGTGCTCCATGCAATCTGTGCCCTCTAGAATACCCACCACCTGGTACCCCAACCTCCCACTCCCCACCCCTTCAAAACCCTCAGATTGTTTTTCAGAGTCCATAGTCTCTCATGGTTCACCTCCCTTCCAATTTCCCCCAACTCCCTTCTCCTCTCTATCTCCCCATGTCCTCCATGCTATTTGAGGAACATAAAAAATAGTATGGCCAGATATTTGGCAACACTGTCACCTCAAGTAACTCAGAAGGCAGAAAATAAACCTCAGGAATCTGTAGGTTTGAGCTGGGAGATTTTGAGACAGAATATTGTTGGCCTAGGTGGCTTGTTACTAGCCACAGTTGATAAACATCATGAGAAGGAAATGAGCTCAGGAAAGAACTGGCCTCTTTACAAGGAGGAAGAAAAGGGAAGGAAAAAAGTCCAAACTTTCCTGAACTTTCAAAGTTCAAGGATGCAACTGATTCTCATTTCCAGCCTCTTCAGTCTTTTTTTTTTTTTTTTTTTTTTTTTAAAGATTTTATTTATTTATCTGACGGAGAGAGATCACAAGTAGGCAGAGAGGAAGGCAGAGAGAGAGGAGGAAGCAGGCTCCCCGCTGAGCAGAGAGCCCGATGCGGGACTCGATCCCAGGACCCTGAGATCATGACCTGAGCCGAAGGCAGCGGCTTAACCCACTGAGCCACCCAGGCACCCGAGCCTCTTCAGTCTTAAAGTGATGGTCAGATTGAGAGTACTGTGGAGAAAGACCAGTCCAAGACAAGATTCCTTGTCTTTGTTAAGATCTCTGACTGGATTAAGATGTCTTCCAGTAATTGTCCCCCCAACAAGATGGCTCAGTGGAAAGTGACTAAGAACATGATCCACAGAAGTCTAATAACCTCAAAATATAAATCTATAGATATGTTGATACAAGCTGGTGAGTGAAACCAAATATATTAAAACCTTTGGGAGAGTTCTACTACCAAAAGTGCTGTAAAGCTAGACCAAAAAAGACTGAGGGTTAAGGAAGTAAAATAATGACCGGCCCCCAACTTTCTATGGACAAGGGTTAAACGGAGAATGTAGCTCAGCACTAAGGAGGGGCCTTTCTTCCATGGCTGCCTCAGATGTTAGGAAGAAGTATCATGGAACAGGAAAACCCACCGAGAGGGCTGAGTCAAAGCCTTGGAGAACAATGAACTTGAGAGCTCCTCATAGGACAGAACTGGAGCCTATCAAAGAATGTCACTGATACCCAGAATAAAGGGCTTCAGAGTATCTTCCCAGTGGGCTTTCACAATAGCTGTCTATCAATGACTACTGTGTGATGCCCTTTCTTCCCCTCTTTGAATAGGAGTGATTATTACATTTGGCTTTCCTTTGTACTCTGTGTGTTGGAAATGTAGGGGGAAGATAAATTTTCTTTTCAACTTATAGATTTCTACAATGAGTTCAATCCACCATCATACAGAGACAGACCCTCAGAAAATGTGTTACGCTCAATATTTGTTGCTTATATGAATGAATGAGGTAAAGTCCCCTGAGGTGGCCCACATACTGAATGGAGTTGACCTTTAGGTGCTGACTTCCCTGTGCAATTAAAAGTCATGTGTAACTTTTGACTCTCTGAAACCTAACTACTAAGACCTTACTGTTAACTAGAAGCCCTACCAATAACAGTCAATTAACACATTTCACATGTAATGTGTTATGTTTATTATATAAGCTATTCTTATAAAAAAGCTAAAGAAAGTGTTAAAATCATAAGAAAATACAAAGTACTGTACTATATAGAAAGAATGCACATGTAAATGGGCCTCAAACCCATGTTGTTCAAGGGTCAACTATATTTTGATCAGAAGAGTTTACACAATTTAATCATTAAATATATTCATTTGACAAATACTTATGGGTGTAATAACAGTCCCAGAATTCTCTAATTGTTCTTCTCTTTCCTCTTGATGAGGAAAATCCATCATCCACATAAACCACCAGATTGATTTATCTAAAAAGTAGAGCTGACCACATTGGACAGGGATCTAATTAAACCCAAGGTGTGTCCTCTACCAGTTCCTATTCCTTTTTAGTAAACAGGGGTCTCCACAAAATGGTTTTTGCTATCATTTTCAGTGCTTTCTGTCCTCAAAATTTACACTTATAGATATTAAATTGATGGGAACAAACATCAGTTGTTTGAGGATTCCCAAATTAACCAATTTTACTAGATGTTTACATGCCATGGAAGTGACCTGACCAGATGAAGTTGGCCTCTGAGATTACTTCAACAGGAAATCTAAACAAGAAGTGGTAGATTTGACAAGGGCATCCTTGTTCTATTTGGTTTGTTTCCTCAGTCCCGTGCTTGCCCCCCTCACTCCCTAGACTAGGAAACATTTTACTGAATGCCTGATTTAACTGAACAGAGGTGAGTGTACACCCAGCCTACAGCATTATTTGACACTCAAAAAAATAATGGTAACATGAGGGGCAGAATCATGTGGGAATGGTTTTCTTTCATTTACTTTTTCAAACTGTCACTATAAAGAAAGAAAATATTTATGGAGGGAAATAAGTCAGATGTCAGATGATTTTGACAAATGTCAGATGATTCAAGGCTATGAAGAACACTGATAGTTAATGCAAGGGTGGTTCAACATTCACAAATCTATCAATGTGATAGAAAAAAATCAGTAAGATAAGAGAGAACCACATGGTCCTCTCAACCAATGCAGAAAAAGCATTTGACAAAATACAGCATCCATTCCTGATTAAAACTCTTCAAAGTATAGGGATAGTGGGAACATCCCTCAACTTCATTAAATCTCTCTATGAAAAACTCACAGCAAATATCATTCTCAATGGGGAAAAACTGACAGCCTTCCAACTGAGATCAGGAACACAACAAGGATGCCCATTCTCACCACTCTTATTCAACATAGTACTAGAAGTCCTAACAACAACAATCGGACAACACAAAGAAATAGAAAGTATTCAAATTGACAAAGAAGGAGTCAAACTCTCCCTCTTTGCAGAGGACATGATACTTTATATGGAAAACCCCAAAGACTCCATACCCAAACTACTGAATTCATATAGTAATTCAGTAATTTGGCAGGATACAAAAATCAATGCACAGAAATCATTTGCTTTCTTATACACTAACAATGAAAATATAGAAAGGGAAATTAGAAAATCGATTCCATTTACTATAGCACCAAGAACCATAAGATACCTGGGAATAAACCTAACCAAAGAGGTAAAGGATCTATATTTGAGGAACTACAGAATACTCATGAAAGAAATTGAAGACGACACACAAAGATGGAAAAGCATCCCATGCTCGTGGATTAGAAGACTAAACATTGTTAAAATGTCTATACTGCCCAGAGCAATCTATCCTTTCAGTGTCATCCTGATCAAAATTCCACCGGCATTTTTCAAAGTGCTGGAACAAACAATTCCTAAAATTTTTATGGAACTGAGTTGTCAAGGAAATGTTGAAAAAGAAAAACAAATCTGGGGGCATCACGTTGCCTGATTTCAAACATTACTACAAAGCTGTGATCATCAAAACAGCATGGTACTGACACAAAGCCAGACACATAGATTATTGGAACAGAATAGACAGCCCAGATATAGACCCTCAACTCTATGATCAACTAATCTTCAACACAGCAGGAAAAAATATCCAATGGAAAAGACAGTCTCTTCAATAAGCGGTGCTGGGAAAATTGGACAGCTATGTACAGAAGAATGAAACTCGACCATACTCTTATACCATACATGAAGATAAACCCCAAATGGATGAAAGACCTCAACGTGAGGAGGGAATCTATCAAAATCTTAGAGGAGAACATAGGCAGTAACCTCTTCGACATTGGCTGCAGCAACTTCTTTCAAGATATGTCTCCAAAGGCAAAGAAAACAAAAGCGAAAATGAACTTTTGGGACTTCATCAAGATCAAAAGCTTCTGTAAAACAAACAGTCAACAAAACAAAGAGGCAACCCATGGAATGGGAGAAGATATTTGCAAATGACTCTACAGACTAAGATCTATAAAGAACTCCTCAAATTAAACACACACAAAACAGATAATCATGTCAAAAAATGGGCAGAAGACATAAACAGACACTTCTCCAAAGAAGACCTACAAATGGCTAACAGACACATGAAAAAATGTTCATCATCATTAGCCATCACAGAAAATACACTGAGATCAATCAAAACCTTTATACCAGTTAAAATGGCCAAAATTAACAAGACAGTAAACAACAAGTGTTGGAAAGAATGTGGAGAAAGGCGAACCCTCTTACACTGTTGGTAGGAATGCAAATTGGTGCAGCCACTTTGGAAAACAGTATGGAGATTCCTTGAGAAATTAAAAATAGAGTTACCTTATGACCCTGCAATTGCACTACTGGGTATTTACCCCAAAGATACACATGTAGTGAAAAGAAGGGCTATCTGTATCCCAGTGTTCAGAGCAGCAATGGCCACAGTTGTCGCCAAACTGTGGAAAGAGCCAAGATGCCCTTCAATAGACGAATGGATAAAGAAGATGTGGTCCATATATACAATGGAGTATTATGCCTCCATCAGAAAGAATGAATACCCAACTTTTGTATCAGTGTGGACAGGACTGGAGGAGAGTATGCTGAGTGAAATAAGTCAAGCAGAGAAAGTCAATTATCATATGGTTTCACTTACTTGTGGAGCATAAGGAATAACATGGAGGACGTTAGGAGAAAGAAAGAAAAGTCTACACAGATGAGGGTTTTTTTTTTTTTTTTTTTTTTTTTTTGCAAATTCTTTGCAGTTTTTTCCTTCATTTTACTCACCTAGGTATATCTTTGAGAAGTTAGACCCATGACACTAGCAGACCATTCAGATGACCAGCTCATTGAGTTTTTCTTACAAATTACTCTTTAATCTCTTTACAAACAGTGCCAAAGCTTCTGTGAATTAAATTCCTCACTGGATAAAAAGATGATGACATGGCTACTTCTGTTGTAGCAACACACAGTTGAAAGAAAATTTGATTTTCTTCTAAAGATCTTGTGTTCAAGGTGTGGTTTCCAAACAGCCAGTAGAATGCTCTTGAACAATTACTTATCTCCACCTCAGTTTGCTGATAAGCAAAAAAAAAAAAAAGTCTATCCAGTCAACTTGAATGCATTGTTCTGAGAAGCCAATAAGGTGAAAAGTGTAAAATTATATTATAAATGGCATTCTAAGGAGACAAGCTATTATATTTTAATAATGCCATTTCTCTAAACCCAGTTTGAATATAAAAATTGAGATGCTCAGCTTGAGCAATATTACATTTATTCCAAACTCAAACCTCTAAATTAAGGCACTTCTAGAAGAAGATCAAGAAGGGATATGGTAACAGTTAACTCTTTTTAAAGTGAAATGATGTAGCAAATATTCTCTGAACCAGTTAAATTTTAATTGCTTGTACATGGATGATTCTATAGTGCTTTGCTCAGATAAGTGCTTAATAAATACTTGTGGAATTGAATTAACTGAACCAAAAGACATATTTCCTTCTAATAGATTTAGCAGTGTGACAGTTACCAGTTCCATCATGCAGAAATAAATTACAATGTCTTTATATAGCAGCTTCATATGGAATTGATAAAAGTTTAGTATCAACTATTCTATATCCATTCATTACTGTTCCTTTGTTTCCTTTCTGTTCACTCCAATACCATCAGTATTAATATGTTTGTAATCTCCCTTGAAGTTGATAGTGTTCCAACAGCATTTTAACTTATCTTAAATTTTCTCATTTTACCTTTGTAAATTTCCCATTCTTCAAAGCCCAAATCATTGTCTATCTTCTCTATGCATACTCAGAATTTTTCAGGAAAATCCATGTGATTCTATTTGTGGACTCTGCAGAACCATAAATGTACTACTTTATGTTGCTAGCACCTAAAATTTAGTGTATTTTGCATTTTATAAATGTTGTTCAGCAAATGGATGTTTGTTAATTTTGTCTCTCCCTGAAAAGTGTAAGTTCTGTGAATGTAAGAACCATGTCTTTCACCTATTTTGCATTCTATGAAGAATTCTTTCAACAAATATTCAGAATATCTGCTATATGCAAGTTACCATGATCAGTGCTTTGTGAGGGGACAAAGATGTGTCAGATGCAATTCCTGTCCTCCAGTACTTACAATGTATAATTGATAAGTGGCCTGAAGCCTATCTTATAATTAC
This sequence comes from Mustela putorius furo, assembly GCF_011764305.1. Taxonomy (NCBI): domain Eukaryota; kingdom Metazoa; phylum Chordata; class Mammalia; order Carnivora; family Mustelidae; genus Mustela; species Mustela putorius. Next base: position 6,830,771 of record NW_025421305.1, read on the forward strand.
ATGAGTTCACTCAATTTAGGATATTTTAATTTCCACTACCACCTGTTTGTTGTTTTGCTGTTGGTATTTTTTTAAACTCAACATCTAAATGGGAATCCAAATGAATCCCCTGAATATCGAATTTGTGATGTGTGATGACATCTTGCGTTTCCTTTCTCATTATATATTTTTTTCTGTCAAAAGAATGCCAATGCACACATTTAAATCAGAGTATCTGATCTCATAGTTTTATTTTATCTCCCCTCAAGTTAGTCCTTTGAAAATTCATCTATTCTATCTATTCTATCTAAGGGCCCCCTTACCACTTTTAAATGCACAACCTTACCACTCTGTTCAGAAGATTTTCCTCTTCCCTTGCCGAGTCTGACTGCTTTTCTTTGAGGCAATTCTAAAAAACACTCAACAGCTGCCTCTAGGTAAATAAAGGTTGAATAAATAAATTCTTGCCTTTTCAACAGCTTATCTTTAAGACTCCATAACTGTCATTACAAATGCTACTCATGCTGGAAACAAATTCCTTCAAAAGACAGAAGGTGCATTCGGATAATATGGGTTACAATCAATTCTAGACAACTTTTTAACTATTCATGATGCCAACTAACACTTCTTAACAACCAGTGTTAAGGATACATGTTTTTACACATTTGTCCCAACCCAGAGAGGGGTTCACCCCTGCTGCTGTCACTGCTAACACTTCTTAACAACCAGTGTTAAGGATACATGTTTTTACACATTTGTCCCAACCCAGAGAGGGGTTCACCCCTGCTGCTGTCCCAACCCAACAGCAGCAGGGGTGAACCTTAAGGTAAACTACAATACGACTTTGGGTGATTATGCTGTCTCAATGCAGTTTCATCAGTTGTAACAAATGTACCACTCTGGTGGGGGGTGTTGATAATGGGAGAAGCTACATATGTGTGGGGGCAAGAATATATGGGGAATCTCTGTGCTGCTGTCTCAGTTTTTCTGGGAACCTACAACTTCTCTAAAAATACAATGAAGTCTTAAAAAAGTGTTATGGTCACTTTTTAGGGGTTCAACACTAATTTTCTTTAGGTTCTATTTCAATATTTAAAGTATATTAATCCAGCTCTTAAACAATGAGTTGATCAGATTGACCTAGGGGAATACATATGCACTGTACTTCCTCCTTATCATCTGTATCACTATTCAGTACACCCTGATACTTATGTTAATAGTGTGAACACTGACTAAAGTTATTTTCCAGTTACTGTGCTAAGTCTTGATATATATTAGTTCATTTATCATTACATGAAGGGATGAGGTATGAACTATTAATATCTCCATTTTTTATATATTGAAAATTAGACCTGCACAATCTTGATAATATACCTTTGGTCAGCCAGCTATTAAATGACAGAGTCCCTGACTTTAATTACTTAATTATTAGTAAGTATTAATTATTGTGCTGTACTTCTATATATCATTTTTCATATGTAAATTACCACATCATTCCTCTTTTCTTATATTGCTCTGTTAGGTCTCATTAAAAATTGATTTGGGCTGCTTTCATTAGTAAAAATTTGAAATATAAAATATTCAAAAATATAAGTTTACTGCCTACAGATATTTGAATAACTTGGAGTTGACTAAAACATGTTGCCTAAAAGCTGAACCTCTCAAGTGGCTTCTTTTATTAGAGAATTATTTGTAATTCACACGTTTTTATAAATAGGAATTTCAAAGTTTACTGAGTGAACTTGAAATTTTTCTAACATATGCAAGCAAAGATAAAACTGCAGTGTTTTTCTTTAAAAAAAAAACAACTATAAACACAGAATCTGCAGAGTACAAAGTATATAGGATATACTATCTATAAATTCCAAGTTAAATCATACAGAATCACCACAAAAACATGACAGCAAAAAGCATGAAGACATTTAAGGAACTTAGCTATCAAGAGGCAATTTTTCTTCAAGAGTAAAACTATACATAATGTAAGAAGGTTTATTAATTTCTAACACTTACCATAATTCTTAACATATAATAAGCAACAAATAAATACTGATCAGTTGGTTCCCAGATATGAGTTAATATTTATCAGTGGCAGTACTACTGATCATTCTCACTATTCCTTCCCCTTCCCTATTTCTAGTTTAGTTTACATAAAAATGACATGCAGATGGCTCCATTCTCTAGAACCATATTTCACCACACGTGACAAGGCTCCAATGTAGCATCCTCTAGCATAGTCTAGAAACAACCTCCCAGGAAGCTTAAGGCACCTAGCTATAGCTGGGTAGAGTGACATTGACAATGTTGCAGAGAAAAGGGAACCTGAGCACTGTCTTAAATCTTCCCATTGTCAAGACTTCTGTTGCTTCTATTTCTTAGAACTTTTCTGGCTTCCTGCCGTTGCCAAGGCCTGGTTGTTGGGCACCATTAGACTCCATGTGATACCATAATCCCTTCCAGCAAGGATTTATTGTGCTTAAAGTTGGCTTCTTTTATTTTCAGCAACAAAAAACCCACAACAAAACCTTTACTATTAAAACCTCAGTTTAAAAAGACAGGTCCTTCCAATCAGCCTAGAAAACCTCTTACCACTACCAAAGGAGCTTCCCTTTCACTGTACTTGCCTAACACTTGGTATGTAATTATAGTTGGTATAATATTTTTAATATCACTGACAATTTGGTAGCTGAAAATGACATCTCATTGTTACTTTCATTTTACTTATTTGAATACTAGGGAGATAGAATATATTTTCACATATAACTTGGGCCATTATATTTCTTCTTTGTAAAATGTCACTTAAAGTTCTTTGCTCCTATTTCTATTGATTTGTAGAAGCTACTAGATTTGTAGAAGCTACTAGAAATACTAACTCCTTATTTGCTAAGTATAATATGAATTTCCCAACTTTATAGTATGTCTTCTAATTATTCTGGTCCTTTTTGGACAAATAGAATCTCACTCATTTTTAAAACAATGAATACTGCCTGGTCAGTTTCTTTTGTGTTTTTTTTTTCCCCCCTGACTTTTAACTTCATATTCTTTCTTTACTCTGATTTTTTAAAAAATTTAATCTGTATGCTTCACTCTGTATCTCCTCCAGAATATATACTCCTAGAAGGTAGAGCTCTAACTGTGCATTTACTTAGGTGAGTTTGTTTTTTTTTCCCCCAAAGAGCTCTCAATAATACATTTAACAATTATTCTTTTCTGACTCAAAATATCCCTTGTGGTAGACACTTGTGATATTTGCTTTTCAGTCTTTACTTCTTTTTGCTGATAACACCATTAAGTACATTTTGAAGGGCAAATGTCAATCACATGCCCAACGTGTGGGTTAAGGACTGACTCATTCAATGGATCCAATGAATTGGGTGTTCTTTCACGGAGATTTGGACTCAGACATGCAATAAATTGAATATGACTAGAGTTCACTTTTCTCATCTGTGATCAAGTGAGGGTCTCTACTTCATGCCACCACCTGCATTGCTAGAGCAACCAAATTCTTTTCCCTGCTGAACTGCTCCTCCTCATTCAGTTTCTCTCTGGGATATCCATACTCTTCAAATGAACTTCTTTCCTGCATGGACCCAGAACCACTTTATATTTGTGAAACCAAAATACCTGAGGATTAATATTTGCATATCAATAGGAAAAGTCCTGAAGGAAATAGAAAATATATTCTTACAAGCAAATAAAATATTGGCAATATTGCTAAGAATATATTTTATATAATATTATTGTCTTATGCAGAAAAGACTAGAACCCCACTCAGTGTGTCTTTATACTGGGTATGGACATGAATGAAGGGCAAAGGCTGCCAACATAACCTTCAGATTACTGACTGCTTTGGCCAGCATCAGCAACAGACCTTCATGAGAAATTCTTAAGTGGTGTAAGAATCTGTAAAAAGAAGGCAGACTCTCTTCCCAACCATGAACCTCTGCAGCCAGCACAAGTCCTCCCCCTATCCTCGCCAGGAGGTAAGGGTAGGAGTGGGACAGGGAGCTTAGCAGCATGCACAAGAGGCCCTTCCAGTAAATTAAAGACTCACTGAGGCACTCTCCCCTGGGAAGGTATGGAATGACGAAAGAAAGGTTTGTCACATTAGAGCAACTGGAGACAGAGATGTGGAAAGCATCTCCAGGTCATATCCAAAAGCCGACTTGATACTCTAAAGACTGAGCCTGTGGTTTACCTTTTGATGACTTCGCTTAGACCCACATTCTAACTGGCATCATGTTCCAACCAACATCTTCAGAATATGGGTTTACTCTCAATTTAATACTAACTCACCACATTACAGTTATGCTAGGTTTTGAATATAGGCACTCTTAAAATATCCCCCAAACCAGTAGATTCTATAATCTTTCCTATCTCATTTAATATCATTTATCTCTAGCTGTTTTGGCCAAAAGACATGATCATTCCTTTGAAGCCTCTCTTTCTCCAAAAGTGCACTCAGTTCTGCTTTCTAAATAGACTGCCATCCTAACCCTTTTTTACCACTCCATTGGCCTCTCCTTGCCCAAAACATCATCAACTCACCTGGATTAATGCAATAGTTTTCTTTTCTCGCTACTCTCCTGGGCTCCCTGGATCCTTGTCTGAATATGGCTTCTAGGTTAATGCTATTAAAAATAACTAAGATTATGTTTTCTCAAAATCCTCCGATGATCTCCCTTCTCAAAGAAAAAAAAAATTAATCTTATATGGAAGGGCTGTGTGATCTGACTTCTCATGACCTCTCTTACCTTATCTCTTTCCACTGCCTATGTTCTTTGCTGGGACCATACTATCCCTCCCTATCACTCAACCCAGCATACTCCCATTTCAGGGTCTTTGCACACATTCTTTCCTTCATCTGGAATGTTCTCAGGTAGCTGCCTGGTCAGTCTCATCAATTCAGGCCTTCATCCAAAAGTCATCTTTTCTAGGAAGCTTTCCTTCACTCCTACCTAAAACCTCAATTTCTCTCCAACATTTCACATTCTGCCTTCTTTCCTTTTTCACCTTTGTACCTATCTATCATACTATTATTTACTTGTCCAATTTTATTTTGTGTCTCCTACACACATAGAATATGAGTGTCATGAGGACATATTTTTCTCAGCATGGACCTTGTCATCCCCAGCACCTAGAATCATGGCCTAACACATGGTAAACACCCAGAAGACAGGTGATGAATGAAAAATGAATGAATGGTTCTTCCCTAGTCCAGAAAAGTTTTTAGAAGACTGCAGTCTTCTACTATAAGCTTCTAGAGGGCAAAAGTCATAGCCAGTTAGTTTTCTGATAGAATAGATAAAAAATATAAATGTAAAATTTTCATTAATGATCATCATGAGAGGTTTGGAGAATGAAACCCAAAGTAGAAACCTTATACAAAAGACTCAGTGTACCTATTGCTTGAGTAAGCTAATGAGGAAGCACATGATTTAGAAAGAACCACAGAACAGAAAATTAAAATAGCCAAAGAGATACAGCAGCTTCCATCCCTAAACAATTTTCTTCTCTACAGAAAATGTCTGAAAAGGCTATATCGGTATCTATAAGATCGTTACAGCGTGACTAAAGTGGACACAAACGTGCGCAATTATCCAGAATGTTTACATGAGGGAACAATCCTTGAAGCTATAGAAAACAAATTAGGGCAAAAATCAAGCCCTATTATTTTATAGAGTAGGTAATAAAAATACAGAATTCATTAACAGTATAGAGCAGACGAGCTAAGAAATAGAAACAAATTAAGAGGGTTTTGGAGAATACATGGGTAAAATCAGTCCACACCCAACTAGTATTTAACAAATAGGATTCAGGATCCATCCTGAAACTTTAGAGGTTCTCATCATGAAGAACTACCGACTAATCCCCCAAATCTTCTTGATGCTCCTGTAAGCGATAGGATATTAGGATTCACCTTTGTTCTGAGGAACTATAATAAAAATTTCTTATGTTCTTAGGTCTAAATATCTGAGCTCCATCTGGTTCAACATACTTATCTAGACCCTGCTTCCGTGTTTTTTTTTTAAATAATAATGTACTTTACTAGGGAAATAAAAATAGCAAATGCTGATCATTAGTTGTGGCTTGTGAAAGAACACATTGCTTATAATAGAGATACATATATTGAGTCCTGATGAGTTATAGTTTATGACTGCTCACAAAACTAAATTAATCTTGTACTCGCATGGCACAGTAAAGCAAATCAATGTACAAAATGACATACCTTGCAATCAAGCAATGTAAATAAATCAGATAATCAACCTAAAATCAATATGCAAGTAAACATGAAATATAAGGTAACAACCAAAAGTCTGAATATGAGTGGTGATGCAAATCCTGTCACTTTTTCTATTTTTTAATCAAATTTAGCTAGTGATTAGAACCATCTAGGGAGATTTTTCTAAAGTACACATTTCCTGGCTACGTCCCCGAGAGATTAGAATTCAGGGATTTGGGGTAAACTCTGAGAACATTAATAAGATATTAATATAAACATTTGAAAAATGAGTAGTTATAATGCTCTATTAGTATTTCTTAGTCAAGGTTGTCACTGACCATTTAAAATAAAATGAGATTAATATAAGGAGAATCGTGTGTAATCTGAAATGCTTATAAATACTTTTAAGATTATATTGACTTTACTTGAACAATATAGTGAGGGTTTGAAGAAGTCAAATACCAGGGATTTATACTTTGGAAACATAATATAAAACCTAGTTGGGAAGAATCTTTTTGGACACTAACAACTCACTGAGCTGCAACAGATCAACACATCTGTTCACAAAATTAACAAGTGTTAAATTTCAAACACACCCTTATCAATGTGTACTTTTCTTGTCTGAGTGGTAAGATATTAATGAAGTTTCTTAGAATTGCAAAGCATGGCTCCCTCTTCCGTTTCCACCTAAGCAAAGTTCAGAGAGCTCTATTCAGGACCAATGCTCATAGAAGCTGCTCTGCCTGGTATTAAGTGCCCTCGATATCTATTAAGTCTCAGCTACTTTACATTTCCCAACCACATATTTAAACATTTAGTTTCCAACTGGAAAGCAGTGACAATAGCAGTATCTGCCTGTATATCTTGGCATGCTTTACCTTGCAACTGACCAAGGAAAAATGCTTCTTCCGTCTAAAGAGCTAGGGCTGACTTGTGGTTCATTTGGATGCAGAGATTCAAATGACATCATCCAGATCAGATTTTTAATCAGAACACATTTAGACATTAAAATAAAAACCTAGCTAAAGGCAATAAGTCAATCAGAGAAAGACAATTACCATATGATCTCCCTGATATGAGGAAGTGGAGATGCAATGTGGGGGCTTTGGGGGATAGGAAAGGAATAAATGAAACAAGATGGGATTGGGAGGGAGACAAACCATAAGAGACTCTTAATCTCACAAAACAAACAGAGTTGGGGTGGGGGAGGGTGGTTGGGTTACAGACATTGGGGAGGGTATATGCTATGGTGAATGTTGTGAAGTATATAAACCTGGTGATTCACAGACCTGTACAACTGGGGCTAATAATACATTATATGTTAATTTAAAAATTAAAAATTAAAAAAAAACAAAAACCCTAGCTAAAGACATAGAATAGTTCAGATATCCCTGAAGATGGCACTTTACATATACTGATCCCTTTCCCTTACAGGCCTCTACCTTCCAGATCCTCACCGACTTGTCTGGTGTTCATGATTGTTTACTCAATCCATAAATGAAAAAAATATACAACTAACTTTATGCATGCCTCAAGTGTTTTATAAAGATCTTTGAGTATATATTCTTTTGCATTTGTTTTGTTCAAGATATTTGTGAAGTTTATCCATATAAATACATGTAGCCTCGTTGATCTACATTAACATCTGTATAACATTCTAATTCTACTGACTGACATTTATGTTGCTTCCAATTTCTTCTTACTACTAAAACATAAGTGAAACAAACACTCTTATACCTATCTCCTGTGGTAAATATTCAAGAGTTTTTATTCAGGACTTGTCTTTTTCTTACTAATTGACAGGAATTCTTTATAATAGTCATGGCAATCTTTAGTTTAATAACAGAAATTGTCATGACAATATCTTCCTACAATTTATAGCTTGTCGAAAATACCAAAGATTTATATTTTACTGTCATTGAATACTGCAATATTTTCTTTTATGGTTTGTGATTTTGGAGTATATTAAAAAAAAATACTATCATCACCCAAGATCATAAGAGGATTTTCCTTTTCCACTTTTTCATATATAGTTGTTTAATCCATCTGGAAGTGATTTGTGTATATTATGAGGAATTAAAAAATATTTCCATATGGATATAAGTACTTGCTTACTCTAGAAAGAATCCTATAGCAGGGAAAGGAGATGGATTAATTCTCTTAGCTCTGGGTTACATGTTTACTCCTTAAGTATAGATAGATCTTCACCAAAAACAGATGAACTGAAAATGGAGAAAATTTGAATCCTACACCTCCATATTGGGAAGTACTTTGATTAAACTCTTAGAAGAGAACAGCTAAGAATTTGAGTTGGTTTTTGTTTTTGTGTTTTGTTTTGTTTTGTTTTGGTTTGGTTTTTGTTTGCTTTGTTTTGGGAGACTTTTTATGGTGGTGGTAGTGTGGTTCTTCTATACTAACCAACTTAATTCATGAACACAAAAATTGATAAAATATAAGATACTTCTTCAAAAATAGATGCAGATTACTGGGAGTTTCTTTAGGCCCTCTGTATTTTAAGTATAAGTTTAGAAGAGACCAATAGCAGTAATCCCCATATAGAATTTTAGTTAGAAAAACCACATTTTCAAACATTGGATGTCTACCACCTACTTATCCCTAAGTGAAGCCTTAAAGTTGACCACCTCAGTTCCTCACAGAGCATCAGTCAGCCTCTTGGTTCAGAGAGCATATTATACAAGCAAATTCACACAACAGAAGAGGAAACAGACTAACTGTCCAGAATTAATCCAGTCCTGTCACAAAATATCAGTAGAAAACAGCTATATAAAAAAATAGCAACAGAAAAATGAATGATCAAGACTGAACAGCAAAACAACAGCAAAAACGAAAACTCTTAAGCCCTAGAGAAGCAAACATACATAACTCAGGGAATAGACCAAAAAGAGAGAGCGAGAGACAGAGAAACAAACTAAAATAACTAATCTTCCTCGGGAACATAAAGATTTTACCCCAAAATGGAAGCCATCAAGGAATAAGAAAAACCTGTTGAAAATTAAAAGAGGCAGAGGATCAACCAAAGAGGTCCAACATCCAATTAAGAGATATTCCAGAGAGAGAAAGAGAACTAGAGGATAGAAAAAAATCACAAAACTTAAGTAGAAAAGTAATTCCTAGCAATAAACACACAGATCTTCTCACTGAAAGGGCCCAGAGAATATAAAAGAAACCAATTCTATACTCAGTCCTATACAGTTTCAAAAAACAACACTTTCAAATATTTCTTCGATGACAAAAAAGCATATACATATAAATAAAATTGGCATCAAATCTGAAATAAGCAACACTTCATGCTGTGAAAGCTCTGAGAGAAAATAATCTTAAACTGTAATTCTATTAATACAAACTATCAAGTATAAGATCAAAATAAAAATTTCGAAATGTAAAAATATATAGCTTACTTCTCATTTCCTTTTGAGTGAAAGAAAAGGACATGGTATATAAGAACATGGTAAAAAAAAAAAATCTCCAAAATATGCCTACGAAGATATTGGTCCAAATTAGAACAGGAAGTCAGTAAGCTAGGAGCAAAAAAATCCTCAAGAGAAGGTATGGTGAATTCCATTCAACTGTTACCCAATGTGGAAACCTGTACTTCAACCAAAAATAAGAAGAAAAAGAGAGAGAGAGAGAGAGAGAGGAGAGAGAGAAAGAAGTTAACTTTGCCCAGTGTTAACCAAACTAAAGTACATAGTATAGTTTTAATCAACGGATGGAATATAAGAAAATTCAAGAAAAAACTTGATCTTTGAAATAGTCTCCATAAAGGTCATAGGAATTATATTATACAAACAAGAATGCAAAAAAAGAATATCTAATCATGGCATACCAACTGGCTTTCTAGTGAGCAGTGTTTCCATAATCATAAGGTAAATAAATTAAATGGCTTTCAACTTTATAAGGAAGAACAGAAAAGAATGAAAAAGGTATTAATTTGATAGTATACAGATAAAATTATGGCTGATGGATACTCACTAATGAAAGGTGGTAGAAAGATTGGGAGTATGTAGTATCCTCATCTGTACAATAGGAAAGAAATGGCCCAAGCTTTCTGGGACAAGAAGTCCGAGTTTATGGGTATTAAGAATGCTTGGTAAACCAATAAACTGAAGACAATCTAAAAATTTATATTTGGAAAAGAGATGGAGATGGATGGGGTTACTATTCGTAAGGTAATCTTCATCTTCCTTAAATGAAAATGTAAGATCAAATGTTGATTATTCATAGACATGGAAGCAATTATCAGAGCTGCAAGTACGTAAAAAATAATTGTTTCAGCTCTGGGAGCTACAGACTGCAGCTTTATTGCATAAGTTCTTTTTGATTATTTGTATTTTCTACTGTACTTGACATTTTTTTTTAATGCCATAACACTAAATAGCTGATGGAGAACACGGATAAATAGGCTACTTAACCTAAATCCATACATAACTACTAACTTAGCCTAAATCCATACATAACCACTAACACATATAATATAGCTCTGCCTCATTGATTCAGAAAGAATAATGCTATTGGGTCTGTGAAGTAGATGAATGGGCTTTCCTTAGTTGGCAGAGGGTTTCAGTGAGAAAAATACCTCAGAGGTGGGTAAGGAGAGTGCTGTGTTGGTTTGAAGATACTCAAACACTCATCTCATTCTCTTAATTTTCTGAAGAGTGCTTTGAATAAAGTATTAACAAGATATTTTGGCCCCTAACAACACAAAAATAAAGGCAATATCATATCCAAAATAAATTTTGTTCATTAAGGAATTAACATCTTTTTAAAATCCAAATAGAATGTTGTTGAAATAACTAACCTCAATAAGTCATTTTGTTCTTGAAGACAATATCTCCCAGTATCTTTCTGCAATGCTAAGTTTGATTTTAATGTATTTTATAAATCATTTTCATTTATTCATTCATTTATTTATTTATTTTTAAGATTTGAAGGGGGCAGCGGGGGGAAGCAGGTGGGAAAGGCAGAGGGAGAGAGAATCTTTCAAGCAGACTCTGCTCTGAGCCACTCAACTTGACATGGGGCATAATGTCAGAACCCTGAGGTCAAAACCTAAGCCAAAACCAAGAGTCTGATGCTTAACTGACCACACCGCACAGGCACCCTTATTAAAAGTGTCTTAGCACAGCGTTAATACAAATACCTAAATACAAATAGCCTCTTTTCTAATGTTCTTTGACATTCTAAAAGGAAAAATTCTAACTACACTGGATTTTAATGAAAAATCCCTCTCACAGAAAAAAGAAAAATCACTCTTACATGAATACTAGTAAAAAATTTTTGTTAACTGTCCATATCTTTATTATATTGCTCTATATAATTTTCCCTACTTTTTTTGTGTTCCTTAAATAATGCATTTTCCTTTTAATAAGCTCTCAAATACTCCATATTCTGCCACCAAGGTCACTGTCCTTTTAAATCAACTCATTTCCTGAAAAGCAGCACTTATGATTTCCTGAGTTATTTGTCAAATTTTTAAAACATTCACTCCATAAAGAGTAAGGTAGGAATTGTGAATTTCTGGTGTGTATATATCCAGTGATATGACAAACATTTTGAACTCAGGTTTAGATCAAAGACATATAAGTGTTTTGTTTTTGTTTAGATAGTGGTCCTGATACTCTTATGATACTCAGTATATTTAGGCAAAGTTTCTATATTCTGTTACATTTTCTAGGTCATATGAAACACATTGATCTAGTAGACATACTGATTTTAAGAATCAACCTAATTGTTCAAGATTAATTTGGGGGCATAAAAGCTTAGTTTTTAATGTTCAGTGTTTGAAATTTTTGAAGCAGAGAAACTAATGTAGTTGAGTACAACTAAATACCATTTAGTGCAATAAAAAATGGGCAAATGATACACTTTTTTGAAGATTTTATTTATTTATTTGACAGAGAGAGATCACAAGTAGGCAGAGAGGCAAGCAGAGACAGAGGAGGAAGCAGGCACCCAAGCAGAGCGCCAGATGCAGGGCTCCATCCCAGGACCCTGAGACCATGACCTGAGCCGAAGGCAGAGTTTTAACCCACTGAGTCACCCAGGTGCCCCAAAATAATACATTTTTAATTTAGTTTCATACTTGTGTTAAAAAGAAAAGGTTGGACATTAGTGGAATCATCCTACCAATAGAAACCCATAAAAGACATGTGGTAGCCATGATTAAAAACTGAATAAAATGATGTAACACAAAGGATATCATAAAAACTTTTAGGTAAAACTAATTTTATGAACTCTGTTTAAAGAATGTTTGATAGCAGCACTACATAAAGCCTGACATAGGCAAATATAATTCTCACGACATGCTATTTCCCCAAGATTAGGATCAAACAAGATCATTTATGGGCACTGTACTTTGGATTCTTGGAGAATTTGTGATAGAAATGGCTTATTTATTCACCAACTTCCCTCTTCCTCCTGTGCACCCAGCTGTGTTGCATTTCTTTCCAGACAATTCCAGCCATGGGGCTAAAATCTGGCTAGAAGAATGCAGGATGGAAAAGTCCTCCACTTGGCCACTTTGCTCCTATTAATCCTCTGATGTGACCCTCAGCTTTTTCACAGTCTTATACCTGGATCAGGAGGACAAGTCGTTACATGCCTGGGTCCACAGAGGATTGAACAGACTAGAGCTCCTCCTCCTTACCTTGCACTGGATTGGGACGTAGGAAATACGGTTCTATTGCAGAAAGCCACTGAAATTTTGAATTTTACAGCAAGTAGCCTATCTTTAATCTATTAAACATACCAAGTTACCAACAACATAGTATAGCAAACATACCCAGATTAAGAATCAAGAGACCTAGATCCTAGCCTGGACCTGCCGTCTTCCACACAAACAACCAGTTAGCATCAGTAATGTCCCTTCAGACATGCCTCATGTAAGCAACCTCACCACTGCTGAATTCTACTACTGAAAAACCCACATGATAGTTACTTTAAATGCTCATTAAGTTGCTTACAAGAGGAGACCTATATTCTGCTAATTCCACAGGTAAAAACAGGCTCAGATTTTTTTCAAATGACATAGCTACAAAGTAGCTGAAGCAACATTAGATGCCCAGGCTCTAAGACTCCCACAGCTTGCTAATGACTCCCCGGGGAACTTCACATAGGCTCTTGGCTTCTCCACACTCTAGCTTCCTCCTCAGAAAAAGGAGAGGACTCGGCCAGAAAATTTCTGAAGGCATCGACTCCAAGATTTCTTTATGAGAAATGAGGAATGGTTGTCAAGAAAGCATGGAATATTGGCTGACATCCTCCCCTGTGTTAAACTATTTCAGTTGTGTTATGTCGCCTACTAACTGCGGGGACAAAGACAGTGGTCTGACTAATCTTTGCTACCTGCACACCTACCCTGTCTTCCGTAACTTACAGCAATTCATAGTGTGACTCATTTATTTCACAGTTTATTTGAAAAGGAAACGCCAACCAGAGGGAAGATTAGACATTAGGGAGCCTGAGGAAGACCACCTTACACCGGATATGAACTTTATACCCAAAGAAATTTTACATATTACTAAATTTTCCATATTACTCTAAATATTACATATTACTCAAATAGCAATAGTCTTTAATATGAGGATTGCTTTATAAACAGGGTTAGTGATCTCAGTACAAAGTCCTTTTGTGAGGAAGTTGAAATGATCCCTGAAGAACCAGCAGAATTTGTATGATGTTACACAGGTGGGCAAGATGGCAGGTGACAATCCAGCCGAGGAAGTAGAAGGAGCTAAGCGGTCATGAGGGTGAAAAGCAGGAGACTATCCATTAACATAGGGTACAGTAGAAGATATTTCACTCTATGTGGCCTCCCCTTCTACCCCCTGACCTTACAAATCTGTTTCTGCGGTTCTCCTGGCCTCTTCCACGTCTACCACTTTATCACCTGTATGTTTACGACGTCCACACCTAGGTTTCATTGAACAAACACATATGGCACTTGACTACCGACTCTTGTCTAAGCAGTAGCAAAAATTAGGTCATTTAATTCCTTACACAACCTTATAAGGTAGGTGTGTTGTTTCAATTCTCATATTCTAGGTGAGAAACAAAAGTAATCACAAAAACTACTCAACATAACCTCCAGCTCCCATGCCTGTCAGTGTGCACAGAATACTGGAAAAAGAACAAGGGATAGAACTCTGGAGATTTCCACTTTTATAAATAAAAGGAGGCAGAGTCAGGGATAGAATTGGAAGTAAAGGCAATGCGAGTGAGGGCTTGCACTGCCATACAATTTGGGGTAGATGGTAGAACAGGAATGTGGTCCACAGTGGCCTGAGTTCTAAGAAAACACCATAGTACTTGACATTCTTGCGACCTGAGAGCATGATCGAGGTCAGCAGGGAGGCAACAATAAAATGGGGGAAACAACTGTAAATTAATAAGGGAAATGATGGTGTGGCAGGCAATGCATTAAGAGCTCTGTTCTGCTGAGAGATTTGAGAATGCCTTCTCCCCGCTACCCACCATTTTAACCTTTATTCTCTGTAGTTAATAAAACAGAAGAGTTTGGCTGAATAATTTCTCCTCAGCTTTATGACCTTAACAGAATATTGACTGCAGAGGGACAGAGGAGGTAATTGGGAGGTTGGTGTGCTTGTTTAAAGCAAATGTTTATTGGTAAGCATGCTGAGGAGTAACATGGCTCTGCCAGCTTCCCAGCTATCATGAGACCCAACTGACTAAGTTAGGGACACAAAACCACTCAGAAGAAAGCGAAGCTAAAAAAAAAAAAAAAAAAAAAAAAAAACAAAAACAAATCTAGTAGAACTTTGTTTTATTTCTAATTTCACCTTTTAAGTGGACATTCTTAGGACTCCTTGAGAGACTGAGGAATAAAATTATTACCAGCAAATCCTTCTTTTCATGTCAGTCCTTAGTTTGGGCCTTTTTATTCCCTTAAGACCCTGGGTTCAGATATAGCCATCAAGTGCTTGGGGTGACCAAAGGGAACTTCTGCTATTTGCCATCATTTATGTAATTTCAGTGTCAACCTGTTCACTTTTAAGATGTCAATAACATTTCTTCAAGCTGAATCAAACAAAAAAACTTTGGGTTGTCAGGGCATCCTAAGAGATCACAGAAGGAAAACAAAGTACTCACTGGTATAGGTTCCAAAGGATGATAGAGGAGGGACCATAAGCACAGAGATGTTAGGAGCCCTGAGAAAGATGCTATAATTGGTACATATAAACTCACTATTCCAAACTCAAAGACATTCAGTCTATATCAAGGCCAGCAGTAGAGACTAATGGAGGCCACAGAGCCCTATGTGAAATTTTGTAATCATAAAAACTACTTAACATAACTTCCAGCTCCCATGCCTGTCAAGGAGATAGAGCGAACATTCACCCCATTCAAACCTCCTGAATATGGCTTCTACATCTTGTAACTTTTATCCAGGAATCCTTATTTCCCCAGGAGAAGACTTTTGCCAGCTGGGACACGGGCATGCTGATTCTGCAGGTAGGCCAATCAGAAACATGCTGCCGTTTCCCTAAAAGAGGGAGAGTGATGTGAAGAGGGCAGAACTGTGTAAAGGGGAAAAGGACAGAAGGAGGTTTAGTTCTCAGAGGCAGCAACCGTAGAGATGTAAGCCAGAGACCCTCGTGCTCAGGGGCCCGGGCACAAGACACCTGCACCTGGAGACCGTGGTGATCAAGTTTCCTGTGAAGCAGACGCATGTGTAACAGGGATGTCGGTCCGGGCTATCCATCCACCTGGGCTTAACTCCTTTTCCTCTTGAAAAAGAAGGATGCCTCTTAAAGTCCTTTACAATATCGCTTTCACCTTAAATGGGAGAGGTGTTAGTTTTTGCAATTAAGAATGCTTAGCTTTAAACAGAAAATTCAAACAGCTGATTTTTGAAAGAGAGGAGTATAATTACAATAAAGATTATATTCTGGTCCTGTCCGCTGTGCCAGTTTTGCCCATGACTATTTTTCTGCCTTCTCAAACCTCTTCTTCATCTACACATGGCTTCTTAGCTCTGCTGTCTTCATTCATTTGTGTATTCATTCAGCTGTGATGTAGTGAACATCCATAATGCTTATTGAGTGTCTAGAAGCCAATGAATAATGATGACTGAAACTCTGTCCTTGACTTCATAAATCTCTCAGGGCTAATGGCAGAAGTAAACTAGAAAACAAGTATGTATAATACAATGACATCATACAATTAATACTAGGATAAAAAGTAAGCACTAGGGGAACACAAGGGTGAGTGCTCCAGTTACCAGAAGCCTAGCCATGGGAAAGTCAGGACAGACCAGATAAGGGAAACTCCACGTCAAAAAACAAAGGATGGGCAGCGGCAGGTCAGGGTGAAGGAGGACTGACAGAAGTAGAAGAATAGTGTAAACAGTCTCCATTCCAAGAACGATCACTGTATGCCCAAGGGACGGCGAGGTATGCGGTGTAATTTGAGCTATCATAAAACATGGATGCGAAAGAAGTGACACTAACAGGGAAGCAAAGAACAATGTTCCATATAAAGGGATTGGATAAAATTAAATAAAAATAAAGGAATGGGTCAGTAATGGGAACTCACTGTGGAACTGAGGTCTTTAAAGCCAAGATATGCCCTCAAATGAATGAGGATGAAGAGGCTGATGGTGCTATGATGATTTTTTAAAGGGATATTTGTTCCTCTGGTCTGATTAGAAGCAACTTTTTCTACAATGTGCAAAACAATTAAGGGCAGATCGGTGCCTCATAGTAGGTACTGATGTAAGTAAGCCTCTTGGTCGATTTCAATCAGCCAGAGGTCGTATGTGCACAGAAAGTGCTGAGCAGCCACAGAGCTCTCTCCTCATTTCAGATAATACTGACCAGGTTTCTCTCCTGAAGTTATCCCTCAGGAGTTTGGCCCCTCCAAGGTATAAGCCTTGGTGCCTTAGAAACGAACAGTCATATTTATAAGGAGTCTTTATGTCATTACTACCAATGAAAAAAATCCCTGCTCTTCTGACCCAAAATACAGAGCAAAACCTTTTCATATATCCCTGCCTCTTCCAAAACTCATCCTCCTCTGCCTAAATCAAAGGTTCTTCGTAGGCCCAAGTCAGGAAATCCAGTACTTTTCATTTATTTTATCTTCTTCTACAAAGTAATCAAGTCTTCTCTTCACTCTGCTAAAGCATAGTGCCCCAGAACTGCGTTCTCAAAGCTGGTTACCTTCCTTATTCCTGGAAGCTTACTTCTTTATTATTTTCCCCTTTCATAGACCCCTTATGAAATAGTAAGATCTGAAGCAATCCTGAGCCAAAGCTTTAGGGAACTCTTTCCTACAGTCAGTCATCATACACGCAATGACCGCAGACACCATGTCAGGACTCTGCGAGGTGCTGGCAGAGCAACAGTGAACAACACAGCCATGGTCCCTGGCCCCAGAGCTTAGAGAAGTACATTTTCCTAGTCTGGAGTTCTCTGAAGGTCAAGGACTTAGCATGGTTTGGCTGTACAATGGTATGAAAGTGACAGGGGTTCAGGAGAAGCCATACTTTAATTTTTATCTTTTCCCAGGCCAGTGATATGCAGTATGGTACTCTCTCATGATGCTGAGCAGGGGCAGAGAGCCACAGTTCACAGTCAGCCGTGAGATCACAAGAATAAACGGCTGATATACTGCAACCATTCTGTACCCATACAACCATTCTGTTTTTCACTTTTGTTGCAATATTCAGTAGAGTACATGAGATTTCCAATATTATAAAACAGGCTTTGTTTTAGATTTATGTTTTAGGCGAGGCTAAGTTATGGTGTTTGGTAGGTTACGTGCATTAAATGCACTTTTGACTTACAGTATTTTCAACTTAAAATGGGTTTATCAGGACGTAACCCCAACATGAGTGGAGGAAGATCTGTAATTACTTTCTTACCAGTACTTAGCTGAACATTGTGCTCAATTAAAAGCATGCCAAATAGCTATGTATTTGCCGATAGTTGCTCTGAACCACTCAAGGGAAGGTGAATCTTAACAGATTCAGAATTTTTTTTTTTTTTAATGCAGTGGAGACACATATTCAAGTCCTATCTATAGCCTAAATAGCTGATATTTTCATTATTTGTCCTCGGCAAGTTAGCTTAGAAAGTGTTTTATTGAATTATTTAAAACTAATCATAACCTATCCTCTATCAAACTGAATACTCAGATTTTTTATTAAGGTGATTCTCTGGTTTGGCATGGAATTGCAACTTTGAGATCAGTAACAAGTGAGCTACACAATGAATGACAATTGTAGCTATTCTTTGGAACATAAGCCTTGGCTCTTCCTATAGACCCCTGATGCTCAAAGTATGGTTCCCAGAATAGCAGCATCAACATCACTTGTTAGAAATAAGAATTCTCTGGCCTCACCCAAGACTTACTGAACCAGAATTCTGGAAACCTGTGCTTTCCCAAGCCTTAAGGAGACTGATGTGCTCTCAATTTTGAGAACCATGCTACAACAACATTACACCTAGTGGCTTTCAAATATTCAGCTTTAAAGAGTAAGACCCTCATAAAAGAACACAAAAAAAAGTCATGTAAATGAACTACTTCACTAAAATTAAGCAAGTGGACAATAAACCAATGTTATTCTATGGCTTAATAGACTAGAGAATATTTTACAATCTTGACAGTATTGGCGCAGGCTCAGGGAAACAGATCTTAGTAAAAATATAAATTTGTTCACATTCTAGAAGGCACGTTGCTAATGATCAAAAGCCTTTAGATATCTGTAACTTTGCCCCCAAATTCCAGTTCTAGAAGTTTAATATGAAGAAATAAGATTGAGAGCTTCAGCTCTGAAGTTAGGCAGACCTGGGCACAAACCTTACACATACTAGCTTATGACCTTTGGGTAAGTTCTTTAAAGCCTCAAAAGGTCAGTCTCTACTGTTTGTGAAACGGGTTTAATCACACAAGCCCTTTCTCAACTTGCTGTGAAAAATGGTATAATTCAGACATCTAGGGTTGCCACATTAAATGCAGAACATCCAGTTACATTTGAATTTCAGATAACTAATGGTGAGTATACATATCCCTCAAATACTGTGTGAGATGTACACACTAAAAAAAAAACTATGTTATTACCTGACACTTAAATGTAACTGGCTGTCTTGCACTTTTACTCCATAAATATGGCAACTCTACCTACAGTGAGATAGGTATTCAGTAAATATTAGGTGTTTATTTATTGTACTTCTACTTAAAAGATTTATAAAGCAAACTGGTGGCAAGTAAGTTTGCTGGTTTAAATTGTGATTAGCAGTTGTGTGAAACTCAAAAAACATTTGTACTTATGAAAACTTCATGATATGCAGATGAATGTGCTAAAATACAATCTTAAGATGGCTCATATCTAGAAATACCCCTGAGTAATCAAAGACATTCAGTATCTTGGGTTTGAATAAACCCAAATTAACTGGAAAACCTGATTTGTTAAAACATTTTAGCATCTCAGTTCTGCTGCACTGTAAGAAAATATTTGCTTATACATGTATCAAAAAACTCCTCTGATAATAGAACAAAATAGAGTGAAAGTAGGTCTGCTGACTTTGTAAGAAACAGAAAGAAACCCATGTGCTATCAATTTGTTACTAATAAAATGTAAACATCCTGAAACTTAAAACTGCATTTGATTCTGCAACCAAAAATAAATTCATCTCTTTAAAACTGTAAAGTTATCTCTTTATGCCAATAAAATTTATGACTTATAATTATGCCCCAAAATGTATGTGACAGTTTAAAACATAAAGTACGAAGTGGAACAGTGATGGTTATAATTTGCCTCCCTCCCCCTTAAAATCCAGAGCTGGATGCAAATGAAACAGGAGGACAACATTGTGACAGACCCTGTCTTCACTATCAAAGACTATCAAAGACAGTGACTGGATCGTGACTGGACACAAATGATCAAGTCATTCTGGCTGTCTTACTGATAGATGGAGATACTTCCCAGATCAATTCTGCCTGCCACTATGAGAGGGAATGACCTACAGGCGGCTGGAAATGACTGAGCTGTGGTCAAAATCACTGGCTACAAAGATCTGGCTGAGGTTGGGATTGTCCAGAAAACAGTGAGATCATTTCCAGCAGGAAGGCGTGGGAGTGAAGGGGTGAGGAGGGTGGCTGCTGTCTGAGAAAGATCTATGGAAGAAATATTATTGGATTTTGGTCTTATAAAGGACAAGGATTAGGTAAAGAGAAGAAAAGAGGCATCCCGGCCAGATGGGAAACACAGAGCTCATGTCCACGAGGGACCAACAAGTAAAGTGGAACAGAGCATTCTTGAGAAAAAAATAAGGTGAAATAATTTTGGGTCTGCCTAGAGGTCCTAAGGAGTATGGATCTTAGTCTACCCCAAAACCTTGGGGTTTTTTAAACACAGATTAGATTTTCAAAAGGTTAATCCCACAGGAATATAGAAAGTGTGCTGGTAGAAGGAGGGAATGGAGTCAGAGATAGATTAGAACCTGTCCTAAGAGTCCTGGCATTAAGATGTGAGAGATCTGCTTTATGGAAATTGCATGAACAGAAAGCAGCCATGATGGAAATTAAGCCATGGGAAGCAAGAATTGCTAAAATCAATCTATATGGGGAGTGGTAAGAGGGATGAAGGGGAATCTGGCTTAAACTGGGAAGCAGGCAGAGGTCAATTTGATTAAAGATCAGTGATGTCTTAGTAGGGTGTCCAACTGGAAATGTCCACTAGCAGCTCAAAATGCAGAATTACATCTTTAAAAAAAAAGGTTTAGTGGCATAAATAAAAATCTGGGAGACCACTACTGGGAGGGAAAATAGAAGCAGTGAGAATAAATTGGAGACAGGAGTGGAAAGAGTAGAAGGAGTGCAACTGGTTAACATTTTATACCAAAATAACTCCTATTGCAAGGGCAGGTGAAGACAGAGCACTTACAATATAGGACCAGGAACTGTGAGACCCAAGAGGAGCAACTAGAGAGACAAAGCTAGCTTAGAATTCAATAAAAAAGGCGCCTGGGTAGCTCAGTCAGTTAAGGGTCTGTTTTCTGCTTAGGTCATGATTCCAGGGTCCTGGGATCAAGGCCCCCTTCCCAGTGGGGAGTTTTCTTCTCCCTCTGCCTCTCTTGCTAGCTCATGCTCTCTCATGAATAAATAAAATTTTTATTTTTTTTTTAATTTCAATCACAAAAACCAAAGTTGAAAGATAATCAAGAGGTGGGAAAAATGTGAAACCTGGGTGGCACATGGTGTACTATATCGAATTTTCTAGTCATTGTTATACATTTGAAACTAAAATTGCGTGTCAATAAATACCTGATTTTAAAAAAAGCAAAAGTAGCCAGTGTGGATGGAGCACGCATAGTAAAAAGAAAAAAAAGATGTTCTAGGCAGGTCAAATGGCCAGTGTGAATTCTGACGTGAGAAAGCTGAAGTTCGGAAGAAAAATAGGACTTGGAAAACAGCAGAGTCTGAACTCCCACCTGGGTTGGAATGCTGATATTCTTCCATTAAATGGAAATAATAATGCTGTTATCAGAGTTTCCAGTCAGGTCATCTGGGTCAGATAACCAGAGCTCCAATCAGTAAGGGGTCAGAGAACATTTCCTAAATACAATGATAAAAATCAATCATTTCTAGAAACTTCTTGAAGAAAGACTGTGTGTGGTTAGAAGGAGTACTTTAATTAGCTATTTGTTTGGGGAGGAAGCATAATGAGCACTCCACAAATTACTACCCCATCCTTGGCAAAGGCCATTCAACATAGAATTGACCTCCCCTTGACTGAGAAAAAATTATCGAGTTTTGTTTTTGTTTTTGTTTTTTCAAAGTCAGCTGTGCTGCTATGGTCACATTAAGGAGAATCATTTTTGTCCCTATTCCTACTCAAGACTCACTGTTGCATCTTATTAAACACTGAACAAATATATGAAGAATAAGGTTTAAGGGGGAGCAAATTAGCCTGCCTGAAACACCCACAGGTCTCTGCCCGGCCCTGACTTGTCTCGTTGTAAAGATTAGACATAGATGATGAACCAAGCGTGGTATCTTTCACAATTGTTATCCAACTAATGTGGCTTCACCAGGGGTCTTTATAAAGCACTACAGAGAGATAAAAACACAGGTTTAGGAGAGAACATGGAAGGTGTCATGCCAGACCGAGGGGTGAAGATGAAGGGAGACACTGAGATTTTTGTGATCCATGTTTTCATGTGGGCAGCCCTGTTTTAATCTCAGCCTACTGTCTACAAGCTGTATGAGCTGGAGCAATACACAAACTTTCTTGAGTCCGTCTGCTCCCTAACTCTAAAATTAAAAGGACACTTAGTTTAGAAGCATGTTGTGGCAACCTCTGACAGCCAGCAATAGAAGGTGGTAGAAACCAAACTGAAGGGGGCTAGAAAGGGGATAAATAATAGAGCATAACATCAGTTCTTACAGACATTTAGAAGATGACCAGAAAGAGTGGCCACAGAGCCAAGGAGGGCCCAGAGACTGACCTGCCTGCCTAGCCTCCTCCCAACTCCACCTCCACCTCCCTGTCTACCTCCTTCTCCCTAATTCTCAACGTGGGAAGAACTATCGCTTATAACAAAGAAGCCACCGGCACAGTTAATAAAATGGTAAGTACCAATCCCACTAAAAATTAGGGTTTCTGCGGGGGTTCCTTCTTTTTCCTTTTTTATACAGCAGAGAAGTACATTGACATAAGCCATTAAATACAGAGTTTCCCTGAATTTGGGATCGTTGTCATCTTCGTTATGGATTGCTTGTCAAGGATTCTCCCTGTCACTAAGAAGTCAAACTCATTTCTTGACTAAGAATACGAGGAGTAGATAAGTCTAATGCTGCCTGGAAAGAGATGCTCGATAAACAGGCCCCAACAGAAAGCCCTTTGAGGTGCTGTAGCAAGCAGTCCCTTGTGTTTCACTGAAACCCTGCTCATAGACAAACATGCCTCTCAAGGATAGGGAGTAGATGGAAATTGAATGATACTGTGACACTCGGAAAAGTCTGTTCTATCAAAAAAAAAAAAAAAAAAAAAAAAGCCAATCTTCCATGTCTTTTTTCCACCCGATTCTTGTTTTCATTCTTGTTTCTTAATGCATGAATCACATAAAAATACACTTTGGGGGCACCTGGGTGGCTCAGTGGGTTAGGGCCTCTGCCTTTGGCTCAGGTCATGATCCCAGAGTCCTGGGATCGAGCCCCGCATCAGGCTCTCTGCTCCGCAGGAAGCCTGCTTCCCCCTCTCTCTCTGCCTGCCTCTCTGCCTAGTTGTGATTTCTCTCTGTTAAATTAAAAAAAAAAAAAAAAAAAAAAAAAAAAAAAAACACTTTTATTCTGGTCAAGAAAAGAGTGATGTTTGAATTTTAAAACCACCAAAAATATTCTCTTCCCCATCCTCATTATCCTCAGTTCTACACCATTAACAGATAATTACTGAAACCAATAATTGATATAATTGATACAAAGCTTTTTTTTTTTTTCCTGCTTCTTTTCAACCTATCCATCCCAAACTGCTATGAAGAAAGAAAAACATTCCCTGGGCCAGGGATGTGATTTATAAGGAAAGCCAGAGCTTATGTGAAAAGGAAAATGTTCAAGTTTATGCATCTATAAACAAGGAGTGGGTGACAATCCCTGAAGATTTGGGGTGATTTTCATTTTAATCAAATGGCATAAACTATTAATGTTTCCTCTTAAATTTATAATCATGGATTCAATAGTAATATTGCTATCTGGGAGAACAGACACCATGGGGCCAGTTGCCTTGAAATTGCATTAATAGAGAATACAGTGGTTGTTTTGGCCTTTGGTCTGTCATATTTTACATTCCTTTTAAAAATTTTTAATTAATTTATTTATTTTCAGAAAAACAGTATTATTTTTTTCACCACACCCAGTGCTCCATGCAATCCGTGCCCTCTCTAATACCCACCACCTGGTACCCCAACCTCCCCCCCTCCCCACTTCAAACCCCTCGGATTGTTTATCAGAGTCCATAGTCTCTCATGGCTCACCTCCCCTTCCAATTTCCCCCAACTCCCTTCTCCTAACTCCCCATGTCCACCATGCTATTTGTTATGCCCCACAAAGAAGTGAAACCATATGATAATTGACTCTCTCTGCTTGACTTATTTCACTCAGCATAATCTCCATATTTTACATTTTTATTTTCATTGGTGTTTGAAGTGATAAGCCTCAACCACCATTTCTATAAAGAGAAAAAAAAATGTATCTTTGCTTAATTGCTAAAAAAGTGTTATAATTCCATTTTAGAATCCACTTATTTGAAAAACATAAGTGAGCAAGTCATTTTTCTAAGTCAACATGGCAAAGTCAAGTATAGATTAACTCAACAGTGGTTTCACAAAACCCAAACGTATAAAACCGTATCTTATCTCTCACCTGACTTCAAACACAACCCCATTTACACCATCTCCGATGGAGAAAACCCTTCTGCTTTTAAAAAACTCCAGACAGACTTTTGTCCCTCATTTTCCTCAGCTTCTAAGTGGCTAAAATTGACCTCATAAAACTGGAAGATTAATTATGCATGGTACTTAGTACACTGCCCAGCATACTTTAGCTATTCAAAAAATTAACTATTATTTTCTTATTACCCAAAAAACCTCATGTATATATAAATATAAATGCAAAATATTTAAGACTGCAGACTAGCCTGAATTTCCCTACAGAACCATTTATTTTAGGCTGCATTGTTTTTCCTCAAACATTTCCTGAGCATGCACCACATACCACACTATCTGTTGGCACTAGTAATAAAGAAAGCTAAGCCCGGGACTTGGCCTCATGGGACTTGCATTATTTTACACTATAACAGCATGCAATTCCCAGCATGCTTTTGTAGGCTAGTAGCTCTAATATCTTATATAAGAACTCTTCAGAAAGCTACAATATCAGGATGTAAAGAGCTCCCTAGCATAACAGGAAAAATGCGGGCGTAAATTGTTTTTGTTTTGTTTGCTTATTTTTGTAAATCAGATTTTTATCTTGCTCCTAAAATGAGGAAATGAAATCTTGATTCATCTCAAAATCAACAGGGTATAAGGGATGCACAAATCACAGTTCAATACCCATTACCTGTTCCAAATCTGTTTAATGGATAAACTCACAAAATTTGAAAACTGTAAAAACAAAAGATTCTTCCTTTAAGCACAGCAAATTACATAAGTAGGAAACTAACAAAATGGTGTCCCTTCTTTCATATAAAAATAAACATAAGAAATGACAAGTTAGCCCAGCAGCCTATTAACCACCACCATGGATTGGCAGTAGAGCATTCTTCCACTACTGAGATGGGGAAGGGTAGATAATACATGTCACTGAACAGTAGAAGCACAGTGGAAGATTTGGGAGGCTACTCAAATCAATTTGAGCTTCTGAAATGAAGAATCACTTTGGAAATGCAAATGAAATAAAAAGCGAGTACGACAAAACACACACACACCCCACGCACACACAATTACTCCCTTAAGACTGTCAAACAAGGATATTACGCATGCTACCTAAAGCAATGACTATGTCTCCACCATGAAGGAAATCTTCTTTTAACCTGTCTAAACAAGAGAAACTGTTTACCTAGTCATATAAATATTTGTTCTGTGTTTGTACACTATGTAATTCAATAGGAAACAGAAGCTTATTATCCATCCTTCTTTTGCAAGGGGATCTATACTTCTTCATTTTTTATTCTGATGGCTGTGTCATTGACAACATCATCAATAAACACTTACCATTAAGCCAACAACATTGTAGCTGTAAGGGCAAAAATTGTACTGTTACACGTCAATTGCTCAATTGAAAGTTTAAAATTGTTCAGATCCTGTGAATGTTTCTAGAACTCTGGCATTTAAACACTCCCATCCATTTCCCAAAGGATTCATAACCACTGCCCTTGTGCCCAGGCACTGTGCTCGACATTAAAACAAGTTCAGTCTAGTGGTAAAGATGGATAGTAAACAATATGAAATCTCAAATCTGTAATTATGTATGCCAGGAGAAGATCTCATTGACTTTGGAGAATGAAACAATAGTCTTCCAAATGTAAAAACCTCATAATGTGGTAAAAAAAAAAAAAAAAAGCAGGATTCCCTAAGTAGAAAATATCTGTTGGCAAAGGAGAACAGGAAAGAAAAGAAAAGCATACTGTAAGATCTTGGAGGAAAACTAACAAAGATTAAGTGGTGAGAATAATTATTTTATGAATTTCTTTGGGTCTTTGGTTCTGAAACCTTCCTTTAAAAATGTACTAATGTATTGTTTTCTTGATGCAGCATTGGATATACCCTACAGCAGAAGTGTTTTGACCTCCTGGATGGAAGAACACTTTACAGAAACTGTTGTACTCTTCACACAGGCAAGGAAAGCATGAGTAATCTTTGAAACCAAATGTATTTCTCCCATTTCACATTTGACAAAAAGCTTTAGAAAAATAATAAACAAGTTATTAGAACCCTTATTGTGTTAATCTTGAACGGTGATGGATTAGTTACAAAGTGTCCCAGAATGGCACCTTTTGGCATATTTATTTTTAATCAAAGACCATTTCTGGACACCAATAGCCCATTGTTCCAGAGTATTGGGTCTGAGGATTTTCCAGAGGGAGAAGGACATGTGGCTTCAGGATGGACGATCTTCTCTGTTACCTGCTCTTTCTGTACAAGCCCTCATTTTATAGGGGTGTGTTACTGATTATTAGAAAGAAAGGGATATCAAAAAACAACAAATCAGGTTTAGAGAAATCTTGCAAATACTTATCATCATTGACCATGGCTTATCCAGGTGCCCACAAAAGACAACTGAATGAATGATGTCTATTCACTAATGCTTCCTTTGTCCCATTATTTAATTTGGAAAAGAGGGAAGAGGTTTTTTTTGTCGTTGTTGTTGTTTTCTTTTGTTTTTAATTTCCTAAGGTATTAGTAGCATTAGACTGTGACCAAAGAATAAGAAACTCAGCTTTCAAGCAGAGGTCAGCTTTTGGTCTACAACTGGATCTCTTTCAGATTCAGACACGAAATAAAAGAGGGTTTTTCAGTCCTTCTAGTCGCAGAGATGGACAGCTTGAGTAATGTGGGGTAAGGGGTGTGGTGGAGGAGAGTTATGGTGAAATAGATGGCTGTAACTATGTAGATAGTTTGAATTTTGTAATATTATTTCTCTCTACGTGAGGGAGCCAGAAGCACTGAGGAGGTCAGTCATTAAAACCAGTTTATAGAATCTCCATATCCTAATCGTATGGTCAAGAGCCATCGCTTGTGATGAAAAAAATACCTGAGACCTTAGGACACAGCGAAGTGCAGAACTAACCTGTATGTGAGAGAACATCATCCCCAGACAGCCTTCCTTCCCTTTCCTCCACACCATTTTCTCTCAAAATCATCAATCTCTCAACCCTCTTCCTCTCTTCTCCTACCACTTTGGTCAGCAGCTGCCAACACTCTTCAGATTCTGACTATAAATCACATTCTGAAGCCCCCGCTGCCCAGCCCTGTTGCTGCCATCACGTTTGTGTTTGCGACGACAGCACCAACATCTCTTTAGCTTCGAGTGCCTTTGTGCCCCTCTTCCTCCACATGCACGATGTGGCTACAGCCTTCCCCTCAACTGTGGTCTCACTACAACTTTGGTGAAGATCAACAGAACTGCCAACACCACAGAAAAACAATTCCTCAAAACTTTTCTGTACCTAGGTCTCACACAGGCACAAAATTCAAATTTTAAAACTAGAGAAATTCTGGGGCGCCTGGGTGGCTCAGTGGGTTAAACCTCTGCCTTCGGCTCCAGTCATGATCTCAGGGTCTTGGGATCAAGCCCTGCATTGGGCTCTCTGCTCAGCAGGGAGCCTGCTTCCCCAGACCCCTGTCTGCCTCTCTGCCTACCTGTGATCTCTCTCTCTGTCAAATAAATAAAATCTTTAAAAACAAACAAACAAACAAAAAACTAGAGAAATTCTTTAAGAAGTATTTGATAAAAGAGAAACTCTTAACTGAATAACTGGAAGTCTATCCCAATTCACAAAATTGATTATCTTTAATTTCCTTTTCCTGTTCACCTGTAACAAAAGAATGTAGTTACCATGATCCTTCTTAAAAATCCAAAAATTTCCAATTTCCTAGACCTAAAAAAACACAATTATTTGCTAACTACCTACTTTTCAGAAAATAGGGTGCTTAGCATGGTGGCAAGTAACTAAGTCGAGGCATCCAAAAATCTTAGAAGCAAGAGACAAATGCATTTAAAACACTATAAATGCAAATGTCGTGAAGAGATTAATTCCTTTCATCTACAGATTGTGTCTTCACATAGCAGTCAACCTCCTCATTAGAACTCTTCGCTTAGACTTGTTTTAAATGCCACCAGTATACACAACACAGGAAACCCACTTTGCCTGGAGGCAGTTTCAAAATCCTTCCCCAAATTGTTTTTAAGAGATATAAATAGTGTAGACAGGCTTTAGATATTCAGTAATCCTGATAACATTTAAAAATTTCCATTACTCCGACAACTTTGCCCTCTGAATAATAATCAGGACCTTTCTTTTGAATACTATCATAGTAGTATCTGCTATGCATTTGCCTATGTGCCTTATTACCACCAGGGGATCAATAGACCAGTTTTGAACTTCTGTTTTTACCATTTTTCTAGACAATTCCAAAGCTTTGAATACTTTCTTCCACTAAATTTCATAGATTATATAACTAGTGAAAATCTCACACTAAGCTTCTCATGTCTTCACTCCTTTGGTTGCAAACCACATTCTATTATTCTATAATTTTTTTTTTATAAATGAATAAACCTACAATTTTTTCTTTAAGCAATTTAGAATGAGCTCACGGAAAATAAGTTTTCAAAAAGCATCCAATTCTATTCATTAGCCATCAAATTTAACCGATCTGGTATTTCAAATTTTTCTCCAAAAGGTAAATGGTTAAAAAAAAATTAAAATTTACAATTTTCATCACCTGAGGTCTGCAGTTTCTGTGATACACTTAGAAATCACTGATTAATTATGTCAATGCTTTTATGAAATGAATATTATCTCTATAATTTAGGATTTAAAATTGAGTCTTTTTTTTTTTTTTTTTTTTAATAAACCTGAGCATTTGTAATCTATTTTAAGTAGGATTCAAATCACTGTCAGGGGAAATGTTTTAATGTGTGAATTTGGTGATACAAAGCAATTTGTCAGTGTATGGTTTAGATTAATTCTGATTTCTTAAATTACCTTAGGACATAATGAAAAATCATATGTTTTAGGACCAACAGTTAGTGAAAAATGTTTCTATGCCAAAGCCCAACAATATTATCATTTAAAAGACCATGAGGCTGATTGCAGAGGTTTGTAATCCATGTGTTTATAAGGCTGCCAGCTTAAAATATTGATAGAACTCTTTTAAAATTTAGCATATTTAGCATAAAATTTGGTATTAAACTTTTATGTGAGAATTTGTACTAAAAAACCCATGACTTCTCATTAAATCCCAAGGAAGCATAAGTGAATAAAATTAGCTAATCATTATCATCATTCTCTCGTCTCTCTAGTATACCAGTGCACATGCTGTCCCTTCCACTTGAATTTTATATTTACTAAGAGTGAATTATCTCTGTTTTGAGACCTACTCATGGAAGTTTTAATTATGTAATTTAATAAAATATAAACTGATGAAATATGAGCACAAAACAGAAATATTTTGTTTTACTATAACTATTATAAATGATTTGGAAATTTTCCAAAAAGAGGAGGTTTTTTTTTTTTAAATGCTTTCAAATTCGGTGTAGGTGAAGCCATTACAAGAGACTAATAATTATAAAAGTACAGAAAGATCTACTGTTGGATTGTATCACGAGTATTTCTAAGTTCCCATTGTACCAAAAACAGAATGAAATTGAACTCAAAAATCATTCCTTTCTGCCATATGAACATGGTTTCTTACATGGTTTTTTACAAAAAAAGTAAACACAAAGAACATGGTGTCCTTTCACTCAGATAGGATACTTATGTTCACTCCTATGTTGTAAATTAAAATCATTTGTGGATCATTTTTAAGGACTCTACATTTTATCTGATGTTCTTGAGTTGTTAACTAAAGATGCATCAAGAAAGGATTTGATAAAAACATTTCTACTGTAGTATCTTAAATCCTGAGGAAAATCAACCATATAGAGAGTTCTCCTCCAGTTTTTAGGGTTCTGAAAATATGGATTTATACCCTTAAATAATGATGTTCATCCTATTCTTTCAGATAATAAAGATGGAGTAATCAAGACCAACTGTCAAAACTCAATTTGGATAACTTACCAAAAATGCCTTTTTTTCCACATTTGCTTCTACTTCTAAGTAATTCCAAACCCTAACAGATGCCAAGAACCCTTTTCTCCTCTGTTCAAATGCCTCCTTTATATTTGTACTCTTGGACCATACTTATAGACATCACTCTCCTTTACTCTAATGTAGAACGTGACGGGGCTCAGAACATGCTACACTAAAATACTGCACCTTGGTATACTGCATATCTTAAGCTGAAGGAGTTTGGGAAAATAGCAGATGCAGGAAGGTTACTCTAGACTCTCCCCACTTCCCCTAAAGCAGGTCACAAGACCCTAAGAGGTACCCTCTCTATACCCAGAGGAAAGGAGCATTCTTATCTCTAAGAGTGATGTAGGAAAGACATTAGGGTTTGAAGCCGATGGCCAAGAAAGAATTCTTGAGACATCTTTGGTGTAAAAAGGTGATTTTATTAAAGCAGGGGGACAGGACCCATGGACAGAAAGAGCTGCATCGGGGTCACAAAGAGTGACTCATATGTTATATACCTTCAAGTTGGGAGGAGGTTAGGGATAGAGTAAGTTGCTATAGGAATTTTGGAAGCAAGGTTTCCAGAAACTTGAGGGGGGTTGGCTGTTGTTGGGAAAAGGTCATTTACATCTGAAGGGTCTCATGACTAAGGTTTTTCTTACACTGGTCTTGAGACCCTTCAGATGTATATCAGTAAGCCATAAGCTTGGGAGAGGATTGCTAACATGTATCTTGGTGGGTTTAGAGACAAAGTTTCCAAAAGAATTTTTATATGCTAAAGTAGGCTTATGGGATCCTGGAAGTGGGGGCATGGGTGGGGCAGAGCAGGATAGGATTCCTTTTTGCCCTTAGCAAAGTGTCAACATCCAGGCAGATGAATCCCTAGAGGAATGTCACTCTGCTGTTTCAAGGACTTGTCAGTGGGCTGTAGGTCATAAGGAAATTTAGTAGTTTTTCTTTTGCCTTTGTTTCCCATATCAAGGGGGACAAGAATCCACAAAAATAAGCCTTGCTCCTTTCCCCCAGTCTCCTGCACTTCATACTCTGCCCGATAATTCCCCACGACGGTCTAACTCCTCATCAAACCTAGTTTAAAAATAGCCAGGTTCAACTGTTTCTTCAGGTCTTCATTTCCTTTTGAAGGTTCCCATGCCACGTAAAATTTATCTTAAATCAATGTGTCAGCTTTTCTCCTATTAATCTTTGTCAGTTCAATTTTCAGACTGAGCCAGGAACCCTAAGAGAATGAAGAAAAACTTTTCCTCCCTTGCAAAGCCAAAAGAAGAACTTGGCTAGTTATGTTCAAGTGATATATTGAGAGAAAGCCCATTACAGAAAAACGATTTGCTTCAATTCTTTCCTCTCCCTCTTATCTGCATGACCCTTGAGAAAACACTTTGGGACCTCAGTTATTTTATTTGAAATATTAGGTAGTAAAACTAGAATTAAGATACAATGTACCAGACACTATTTTCCATTTATTATCTCATTTAATTCTTACAATAGTCATATAAGGTAAATGTTACCCCCATTCTACAGAACTGTATGAGTCAGTAGGTGGCAGAGATGAGGGGGAAAAGCTAGGTGTGTCTGAACCTTAAGGTCAACAAGGTAATTTGAAACTCCTTAAAATGAAGTCAAACTTTTTTTTCCTACATGAACCAGGCTTGTTGACTGCATGATTCAACTAGTTTTAGTGTTTAACTATTTACCTACTGTGTCAAGCCCCAACAAAAATAAGCCTAGAAGAAGACAGAAGAGAAAGACAGCTTACCCATTTTGCAACATTTATAAACTGAGTTTCAGGTTGGCCACTTCACCTCTGTGAGTCTTCTGACACATGTTTAATATATATGTTTATTTATACCACCCTGAAAGGAAACAAAAGGTCTCTGGGTCAGGAACAACCTATTATTCACTGCAATAAGCACATTGATTCCTTATGCACCATTTTCCCCCTTCAGGGCAATGAAAAAGGAACCAGAAATATCTTATGCAAACTATACGTTTCTTTTTTTCCCCCACTGCAGGAATGAACCCCAAAATTATGAAACTATGAGTTTATGTAGACTACATGCTTCCTCTCAGCTACCCTCTCCCCCTGACCCAGAGGAGAAGGAGAGAGACTTCATCTTCATTAAGGAAACAAATTCTCACTGGGAAGAGAAGAAGGAGAACATTTGGCTCTGGGGGGGCTACAGGTTTTGTTATCCTTTGAATGAGAGCAGATGGCTCCAGGATAAAAGAGAAAGCCACTCTAGCTCTAATGCCCTTGAAATATGAGGAATGAATGTATCTAGAAAAAAGTTATTTTAGTTATATATTATTCTCTATACTTACAGCATAGTGTTTATTTTGCCGAGAATGTCCCGGTCATATAGTAGTATGAAAGCATCCATAAGGCTTGTCAGCATTTGAGTATCTTTGCCTGCAAAATAAAGGATTTGCTATACAAGGTCTCCAAATTCCATCCATTTAAGATGTTTTAATAGAAGTGATAGCTCCACTTAGGAAACATGCAATGGCTAAAAACAAAGTTAAGACCCCTACAGGCAAAATGGCAAACTGAAGAAATCGCTGAGCTAGAGGTCCTACCTCTCATCTGTGGCAAGTCATGTAAACTTCCAGCCTCCACGTTTTTAAGTGGCTCAATGAATAGGTTGGACAAAGATAAATAATACTCCTTTCAACTGTAAGGCTATGAAAGTACTCCTGAGTTAAAATAAGTGAATATGTGTGTTTTAAAATTTCATTCCTATAATTTCATTTCCATTCTCAAATTTGCATCAGTGACACTACCCGCCAGATTCTATAGTTACAATGTAAAGTAAATATTTCAGTCATTCATATAATTGAGGTCATGAATCTACTTTTCATCAATCATAGCTCACTGCTGGTGTTGATTTTCTTTACTTTTCCAAAGGAGGCTGGGAAAGAGGAGGACATTTTGAACTCCAACTTGAGCAGGCAACAGAAAGAATCATCCAGAGATCTTGATTTTGCACCAGTCTCTAATTCAGTACACTGGGACGAGTCTCAATCACTTGCCTGTTGAAGGCCCCATGTGACATCAATACTGCTGGTCAAGGGTCCACACTTGTAGAACCACTGACTTACAGATCTCTAACAGTGTTTCTAAAACCTTAATTAATAGAAATCCCTTGGGGATCCTGGAAAAAAATGCACTCTGATTCAGTAGGTCTGGGGTGGAGCCTGCCATTCTGGGTTTCTAACAAGCTCCCAGATGATGCTGTTTTCCTCAGCAACAGCCCACAGGACACTCCCTGAGTGTAAAGGGTCCCTATAAGCATCACCTGGAAACTGTTAGGCTCACAAAATTGAAACTCGAACATACTGACTGCATACTATGTCTCACACACTGTAAAAATGGCTAGTGCCCCCAAATTAATTACATCCTGCCTATGAACTCAGTAAAGTTTAGGGAGGAAATCAGAAATTTAAACACATGTAAGCTCAAGATAAAAGCATAATAAAAAGCACTACAGAAAGAAAAATCCTGACCCACTTAGCTTAGGGTATGAGGTTTGGAAACCTCAGCACAGGGGGACAGGTCTTTCCTGGAAAAAAAAAATGTTAATATTGTGTATTTTACTGGAAAGGCCAAGAAAAATTAAGCTTAAGACACAACGTGAACATTTTGAACATCTTTGGATTAACACACATACTAGAATAGGCAAGAAAAAAGAAAAAAAGCCCTACTTTAAATACTTAGACCAAGCAACAACCATTTTCACTTTAAAAAGATCTAAACTTAGCTAACCAAATAAGCAGACATGTTAAGCCTCCCTTTAAAAATAAAATAAACAGGGGCGCCTGGGTGGCTCAGTGGGTTAAAGCTTCTGCCTTCGGCTCAGGTCATGATCTCAGGGTCCTGGAATCAAGCCCCGCATGGGGCTCTCTGCTCAGCGGGAGCCTGCTTCCCCCTCTTTCTCTGACTGCCTCTTTGCCTACTTGTGATCTCTCTCTGTCAAATAAATAAAATCTTTAAAAAATAAAAAAAATAAATAAACAAATAAAATGAACCCACAGGATTTGAAATAAAGTAAATAATGCTCCACAAAATTACTCAGATGCCCAAAGATTCAGGTAATGCAAATGCCAAGTAGGCTAAAGCAAACAAAGACTCCATGGGTCCCAGAAGGAAAAGGCACTAGTGGGAG
This sequence comes from Mustela putorius furo, assembly GCF_011764305.1. Classification (NCBI taxonomy): domain Eukaryota; kingdom Metazoa; phylum Chordata; class Mammalia; order Carnivora; family Mustelidae; genus Mustela; species Mustela putorius. The sequence goes on from NW_025421305.1 coordinate 6,865,470, forward strand.
GCACCTGGACCAAATTTAAAGAGCTACCGGGACTCTGATTGGCCAGGAATCTCTACCTCCAAACATTCCCTGTCCTGAGAGGGCAGTTTCATTCTGAGGCACTGTAGACAGCTGAGTCCCATAAATTTGAAAGCCTACAAGGAAGTATTTTCTTCTGATCTAATGGAAAATGTGGACTCCCTAACTTCTCAGCTAACAGTGTTTTTTGGATTTTTGGTTTCTGGTTTTCATTTGTGTGGGGGGGGGGCAATAGAAAATTAAGACAAAAATGACAACAAAACTGTCCTTTCTAAACAGAGAAATAACTTATAAATTAAAACTTAACACAGTCACGTAAACAATTAGATATAATTGAGTCAGCACTTAAAAAAAAAAAGAAAATGGTTTCTGGTAGAGTGTCAAGTCACTGTCACCACATGAGTGAAGAGAATAAACATACCACATGATGTATGGGGGATTTGTGTGTGTGTTTTTTTTTTGTTTTTTGTTTTTTTGTTTTTGTTTTTGTTTTAAGCTGTGCTATTAGGAGGAGGACATGAAGATAGGACAGAACTCTGACCAGAAAAGAGAATTGGCCTTTTCCCTCAGGGCAGGTGAGAAAGGACGGGAGCTGGGGCTAAGGCACTGCTGAATACAGATGAAAATCCTCCTGTTCTCACTGCTCTCAGTGTAACCTCAACGGTCGACCTCGTTGTAGAAAGTCAAGAGACAACAACTGGAAAAGAATCACAGCAACACAGCAAACAAATGACTGTGTGGAGAGTTCAGGCTCAAGGGTCTTCCAGCTGCATCCAGGAAGAGGGTTGAAACAACATTCAAGAGAGGGATTCCCACAAGGGGGAAGCATACCCACCACTAAGGAGCCACAACTGCCCAAAACTAGTTTGGATTTTTGTTTGTTTGTTTGGGGGGTGGTGCTTGTTGTTGTTATTAACAGATTAATCAGGGGAATTAGCACTATCAATTCCTATGACTTAAAAACTGACTGTAAAAATGACGTTAAATGGGCTCATTCTTTGCCAAGTTTGGATTATGCTCAGTGTTTACTGAACACCTACTACACATTAAAAGTTATAAATACAGAACCTCGGGGTAAACTTCATCGTAAAGTTGAGTGGTTTGGAGTTTAGATTACATTGCACCCAATGGAACCTTATCCTACCCAGAAAGCTGTTGGCCAGCACTACAACAAAATCTGGCCAGCACATGCCCTCCGTCCTTGCATCACAGAACACCTGGGTTGTGGGGAGGCACGGCTCACCTCTTGCTTTCTTCATTTTAATGAATGCGAAAACTGAGGGAGATTTTATACACCCAGGACTCTGGGTACTGTCCCTTAATGGAATAATTAAAAATCTGCACAATGCATGGCCCTGACTTGTAGACAAACTAAATGGAGGGGGAGAAAGAATAGGAAACAAGGTTTTATTTTGTTTAAATGAAGCAAAAAAAAGGTAAATAAAAAAAATAAGGAAGGCATTACATCACTTTGCTTTGTTTTGCTTTGTTTTGAAATACCTGTTTCGAGAGTTTAACACATAACAGTTAAAGCCTAGGCAATAAAATACAGAAAAGAAAATGATTGTAAACATTTTCTGAGAACTGCTCTTTATAGATTTTAATGTGATGTTACCCTCTATTTAAACATATGCTTGTAAGTTCACTGACTCAGAGTATATTGGATGTGTCAGAAGGTAGAGTTTTAATAACTAGGAAAAAAATCTCAGATAAACTCGACTCTTAGACATGAACAAAAATGTCATTCTCTTTGCAGCTAGATTTTAATACATCCTTCAAGGTGTAAGGAGTGTGGGAAATCAATAGCAAATCCCAGGGCCCTTCTGCTGAGATATTCAAAATGTTAACTCTAATGGGAGTGATACCAGAGAAAAAAGGCAGATATAACCTAGGGTTGAACAGTTCACTCAAGAGCTAGAAAGAATTATTGTGCAAAATCTAAACACATCTTGTGTCTTAAGCAACAGCTCAAAAGCTTGTATTTGTCATCATAATTTCAACAAACAATGTAGCCATTTTTCAGAACCGGAAGCACTGATACAAAGGTAGATAATTTTGGAGAAATTATTTTCTCTTGTTTAGTAATTATCATTAATGAAAGAAAGATTTCTTAAATACTAATAAATCAGGGCTGAATTGACTGACCATGCATCCAAATTGCTGCATTATTCACACTGGAATTACTCCAAAGATTAGCTGCAAATTGTCCTCTAAATTGAATTTATGGTTTCATTTTTCATAACTACTGTGTTGTGACAGATGAGAGGAATCTGAGAGGAAAATGACAGCGATGGACCCAATTTCTTAGTGCTCTATCTTCAAGATAGAGCCAAACTATCTCCATAATTTATTTTGGCAAGCATAAAACCCTGAGAGGCTAACATCCTGGAGATTCCACTCCATGTTCCTTTCAGGAAAAGGAAAAGGTCAACACTGTTTTTGTCAAGTGGAGGGTAATCAAATGGAGATCCATAGAGGAGAAAGGAAGTTCACATATGTGACACAGTTATGTTGTGTGCCACATTCTTTGATTTAATCCCTACAACAGCACCATAGGTTAGGTCCTTGTATCTTCATTTTAGAGAAAAGGAAAAAAGTGAAGTGCTGAGAGACTGGAAATCTGCCCACATCGGGACTTTTGAGAGGACTCTCTAATGGCAAAATCCATGGCAGATCTCCCGCTACGCCACCGCCCTGAGAGGGCTACCACTTTGAAACCATTACCAAGGCAGACACATTAATTTTATGTCAGGCAAATCATTCTGGGGTTCCTTTTCCCGCCAAAGAAAATAAAAATGACCACAGTACAAGTTAGACTTGGAGGGGAGTGCAGGAAGGCACACGAAATGATTCTACAGACTGGGCATCATGAACACATCGAAATCTTTAGCACGACTGTTGTTAGACTATTATTGAAAAGCTGAGACAAAATAAGAGCACCAGATCAGAGGGACAGTACAGGCCTCCCTCTTTATATGAGGTGTGTAACTTGGTGCAGTACAGAGAGGGGAAAACAATTTTGTTAGCCTTTGAATTGGGTTCATATCATCCAGGACTTCCCGGTTAAAAATGATTGAAAACAAATATTGGATTGGAGTTCACGACAAATGCAGTTGATGCCTTCAGGTTTATGAGACACTGGTATGTGAACATACACTGTGTTTGTAAGACAAATGATTAGGCAGCCTCCTACAGCTTTCTGTTTCTAAAGGGTTAGGACGAGTCACCATCTTTCTTCTCTAATGGTCTCTGGTATCCTTTCTTTTATCAAGCTACCTCTCACGTTGATGCACGGATACCCAGACATTAATGGCATTTCTAAAATGCGTGGTGGCCAGAAAAGTAATTTTCACTTAAAAATAAATGTTTTCACTTTCATTTCTTGGCTTTTTTGTTTTGTTTTGTTTTTGTTTTTTAAATGTAGGTTGCTAAGAGGGGATTGGAATGTTCCTTTAAGAAGACAGAAGGAAAACCTTTACCAGTTAGAGGGGAAATGGCAAAGCTCTGGGTCTCTAGATAAATCTTTGTGTCCTTTACCCTTCTAATGTATTTACCTTATCACTGATTTTATGATGTATCTTTTTGTAATGCATATGATTTAATTTTTTCTCCTCTGAAGATAATTTTTAATAATTTAACTTATGCTATATAATTTAACTTATATAAGTTTTCAAATAAATATACATCCACTGGTACCAATGCTGCTTTTATCCCACCAAACTGGACCATTTGGGTTTTCTCTTGGATCATTTTAAAGGAAACTAAAGTGTTGACAGTTGAATTCAAATTTAAACGCTATTCTTAGCTGACAACAGATGTGAAAACAAACTTTACTCAACCATTCCACACACATGGACAATATAATACTAACTCTGGATGTCCAGAATAACTAAATTCTTTTTATTTTGGATTTTATCACTACGTAGAAAACACAAGCCAAAATCCATGGTACACAAGATACTTTAAAAGTTCAGCTAACTGTGTGACCTCTGGTAAGCTCCTCAACATCTCTGAGCTTCTTCACTAAGGATGTGGTTAAAATTGCCCACTCACAGTGATGTTGGGAGGATGAAAGAACCATGTTTCTGGATCTTATTTAGAAGGCCTGTCCTCAAGACTGCATCATTTATGAGAAGAAGGGGTTCAACATCACTGTTGAATAAAGAGGAAAGGATCCAATGACGAAAGAGGAAAGCACTACTAAGCCCAAGTCAATGGCCTGGATTTTGGTTTTCAGGAAGATTTTCCATGTATAGTATGCAAACATATATGATCAAAGAAATCCAGGGGGAATATCCACAGCTTGAAAACAATGGTTACCTTAGGAACCAGGTTAGATGGACTTTCATTTCCTGTTACCGATTTCTGGAAGGTTTGAAGTTGTTTACAATAAGCATATATTACTTTTGTGATAAGAAATTCTAATAAATTAAAAAAAAGTAAAATAAAATAAAAAAGAAATTCTAATAAATATTAAAAATGTAGATTATTGTAGTGCTCAGTTAATGAGTTTCTTTTCTCATCTTCCAGAGTCACTGGCTATAAAAAAAATAAATACAACTAATATTTATTGACTGCCTACTAGTTCTGAGCTCTTCTGGGTGCTGCTGATTCAAAGTGAAAGGAAATAGACAAGTCTCTGTCTTTCCTATGTGACAAGGCATAGGGAAAGTTTAATAGAACTTTCAAAATTCCCTACAAGGAAATTTTTCAAAAGCTTTCTCTCAATCTGATTCTCTGTCAGTTAAGTTCTTACCACAGTGAGTCTCTCCATCTGAAAATTGGCCAGTATTTTCTGAAAAATAATGTTAGAAAAATACTTCAGGTATATGTAAACAAAGTATAAATTGTTGTGATACTATGATATCCATTCATAAGCATATATTTGCTTGAACTATGTATATAATTCCTATTTTTATAGGTCAAAATGGCCAAAGAACAATTTTCATGAGCTAATGTTTACTCTCAAGATAGTTTCAAGACAATATTGCATCCATGTTTCAAGGAAGATCCCCCAAAAATAAACACATTTCTCATTTTACAAACCTGGCCCTGAGTGCAGCTAAGAATTCTCAGAATAATTTTCTAGACAATTTTTGATATCTGCATGAATGGATGGGAGCAGCAACACATACGAGCCGAACTGACTGAAAGTCCAAAAGTTATTCACATATGGCTTTCAAATATTCCCCAGAAAGCACAAGGATATATGCCTTAATGAATGATATCAACAAACCTCTCAACCACCCATTCTGTTCCACCATATCAATAACTCAAAAGCAGGGTGTGCAGAACAGAGAATCCTCAACTCCTCCAGAAAATGCTTCAGTGATTTTGTTGTGCCAGTGATTTAAGCAGGGCAAACTCTAGCAGAGCAAGTCTCATTCCCAGAACAAAGAAAATCTTCCTATACAGAAGCATTGTCCATTTATCATCTATACCTTAATTGACAGAAGCTGAGAGCTAAGTCATGACAACAATGCCGACGTAGAAAACAAAATAAAACACTCCCAAGCAGAAGCTGCCTCTGTGGTTAAATTTGTATAACCCTGAAGTGTTTCCTGGCACTCTTAGAGCAACATGAGATCAGTGCCAACACTCAAGTGGGAAAGTGCAGAGCATGACGGGATTTCTGAACTGCACAGAAGCTGGTGTTGATAACTAACCTGTTTCTGACACACCTCTTTGAGCAAGGAACGGAGAATCTGGGGCTTGGCACTGACGGGATCATGGGGGCTAACAGTAGGTGGGAGCACGCAGAGATGGCCTCAGGGAGAGCAACCTGGGAAGAAAAGTGGTTCAGTGGAGCAGAGAGCGCAAATGGGATTCTAAATGTAAGGTCAGGAGCAATGAACCAGGGCAGTGGGCTAGAGCCTGTGGCTTAACCTAAGGATAAATTTAATTCTCTTAACCTCCTTCTGTCTTACAGGTTATTATTACTCTGTATTTTAGTTCTGCCCCACTTACAATTTCATAATCTGAACACAACTGATCAATGCTTAGCCTTCATGTTAAAGGTAATTGCCCACTACTGCTTCCTGCATCTCATGCCTACCTTCTAAGTATAATATTCTTCTTACTCATATATATCTCAGTACTTTCTTGATAGCTAAGGTCTCTGGGTCCTATACTTTTCTTCTCTCTGTCTGAAAATGTTTTTATTTTATCCATTTTTTACAGATACATGTACTATATATACAAATATACATACAATTTAGTTGGAGTACAACATGTTGAGAAATGCATGTGAGACTGATGTGAATTTTTGTTCTGTGAATACATCCATGTAACTGTAACCAGGGCAAGGAGTAGAACATTATGATCACCCCGGAATCTCTCCTCATGGCCCATTTCAGTTATTACTCCCCTGGCCCTAAATAACTGTAGTCCTTAATGGGTAATTACTTCTAACACCACAGATTAGATAAGCCTGTTTTGTTGTTGTTGTTGTTGTTTTTTACTTTATATACGTGGAATTATGCATATAGTCTTTTGTTTGTGTTTCTTTCTTTCCACATTATGATTATAATATCCACTCATGTTTTATAGAGGGTTCTTTCTGTTTTGGTGTTCATTTTAATTATCATTGACTTAATTATTATTAATTATCATATATTTCATTGCCTATTTATAACATAACTTATTTCACCATTGTGGTGTTGTGTACATTTGAGTTGTTTCCAGTCATAAGTTACCACAAATAGGGCTCATTATGAATATTCTTGCATCTTCTTTGATGCACATATGTACATAGTTTGGAGAAAAATGTACGTAGTATATTAATATGTTCACCTTATTAGAGAGACTGCCAGTTTTCCAAACCAATGCTACCATTTCATACTCCCACCAGCACTATAAGAGATTAAAAGATATTTTTCAAAGTAAGATAAAATTATTGACTCTCATAAGATATAAAAATGAACACGTTAAACATTTTATTTAACATATTCAAAGAGAAAGTCAAGCTGATGTTATAATCAGGTTGAAAGCGAATCCAAAGAAAAACATTTTCTTGTAGAGTTGAAAATAGCTCAAATATAATAAACAGAAATAGAATCAAATAACCAGAAAGAGCATGCCCTATGTAGAAGATGCAGTTTTGTAAAATAGTTTCAAGACAAAAGCTAGAATCAAATGACGTACAGGAGCGTCCTCTAGAGAATGCAGTTTTTCACTGAAATACATTTTTCCTTCCTCTATGCAGTATTCCAACCGATCAACAAATTCTTTAACACTCATTAGGTCTTTTTTTTTTTTTTAATTTTAGCTATCTTGATGGCTGTGCATTGTGACTTGATTTGTACTTCACTAATGATTTATATCTATGAACATGTTTTCATAAGTCAATTGTTTCATTGGCAACCTTCTTTAGAAAAAGGTCTATGGAAGGAGTGTGTCACTTTATTCTAGTGTGTTGACTTTTTTACTTGTGCATTTGTAGAAATTCTTTACCTATTCTGGATGCAAGTTCTTATCAGTATATGCATAAGTATTAATTTGTGGCTTGTCTTTTCACTTACTTAACTGCATCTTTCAAAAAGCAGAAGGAATTACGTTAAAATAGTCCTTGCTCAATACAATTCTTGAATTCCAGAACTCATGTTAGGTTCTTTTTTTTTTTTTTTTAATGTTAGCCCTGTAAATATCTTACATTTTTTTATGCCTCTAATTTTGCTTTTGAGATAAATAAGTTTATTATTTCTCCACAGATCTCTTTGCCTGCTTTTACGGTCTTTTTCTTTTTTCCTTTGCTCAAAGGACCTTTATTTTGACTGTAAGATTATACAATCTAGATAACTTGTGTCAGGGTGTGGATTTACTCATATTTATTTCCACTCGGAAATCTTTGTATTTCCTAAATCTGAGTAATCAGGTCTTTCAACGATAGTCTTCAAATTCATCTCTTGGAATCTTGTACTTCCCTCATTCCCGCTACTGCTCATTCAGGAGCGCAGGTCAGACATTTGATAAACACCTAGTTACCTCCACCATGTCTCTGAACTCTTCATATTTTCCATCTCTTCATCTTACTCTGCTGCATTCTGTGTAACTTCTACAATCTGTTTTCCAGTTTGCTAAGTGACTCTTCTGCTCACTATAATCTTGTTTAACCCATCTTTTGTGTTTTAAATTTTAATGACAATATTCTTTCCTTAAAAGTTCAGTGTGAAAAAAAAACATAACAATTCTACACTTGTATTATTTTGGGGGATTCTTAATCTTTTTTATTTTTGCAATTATGTTTTCCATTTTTTTCTCTATTTGTCATGGTAAACATGTAACATAAAATTTACAATCTTTTTTTTTTTTAAGATTTTTTATTTATTTATTTGACGGAGAGAAATCACAAGTAGGCAGAGAGGCAGGCAGAGAGAGAGAGAGGAGGAAGCAGGCTCTCTGCTGAGCAGAGAGCCCGATGCGGGACTTGATCCCGGGACCCCAAGATCATGACCTGAGCCGAAGGCAGCGGCTTAACCCACTGAGCCACCCAGGTGCCCTAAAATTTACAATCTTAACCATTTGTAAGTGAATCCTATATTTGATCATGATTGACAAGTCTCCAAAGCTACACAATGGATAAAGAATCCTCTCTTCAACAAAAGCCATCTGGTCCTGGGCTGGTTTCTGTTGTGAGGTGTTCCTATACTGATTCAATCTCTTTAGTGCTAATAGGTCTATTCAGACTTTCTATTTCCTCATGAAGTCATCTTGGTAGATTATATGTTTCTAGAAATTTATCCATCTCTCCTAGTTTATTCATTTTATCGGAGTTCATTTACTCATTATAGAGTGTTATGTTCCTTTTAGTTATTGTGGCATCGATTTTAATGTTTCCTCTTTCATTTCTGATTTTTTAATTTGAAACTTCTTTATTTTTTCTTTGTATAGTTAAGGGTATGTCAATTTCATTGCCCTCAGAAAAAACAATTATTAATTTTATCTTTTTTATGTTTTTCCATTTTCAATTTTACTCCTGCTACTATTATTGTTTTATTATTCCCTTCCTTATGATAATTTTCAATTTAGTTTATTATTCTTTTTTAGTCCTTGAAGTATAAAGTTAGGTTGTTGATTTGAGATCTTTCTTCTTTAATGTATATATTTATCACTATAAATTTCCCTCTTAGTACTGTTTTTGCTACATCCCATAAGTTTTAGTATGTTGTGCTTTTATTTCCATTTGTAATTATATTTTTTAAAATTTTTCCTGTGATTTCTTTTTGAATCATTAGTTTTTCAAAAGCATGTTGTTGAATTTCCACATGCTGGTGAATTTTTCAGTTTTTCTTTTGCTACTGATGTCTAGTTTCATTCCATGTGTTGAAAAAGGATTGGACCTGATTTCAGTCTTCTTAAGTTTAAGAATCGTTTTGCAGGATAACATGTTATCTATTCTGAGGAATGTTCCATGTGCATTTGAGAAGAATGCATATTCTGTATATGTCTGTTAAGTCCAATTGGTCCATAGTGTTGATTCAAGTCCTCTGTTTTCTTACTGATCTTCTGTCTGATATATCCATTATTGAAAGTTAGGTGTTAAAAGCTCCTATCTATATATGACTATCTATTTCTACCTTTAATTCTGTCAGTGTTTGCTTCACATAAATAGAAGCTCTCTTGTTAGATGCTTACTAATTTATAATAGCTATATCTTAGAGAATGAATTCTTTATTATATAATCTTTTTATTTTATACGTTATTACTTAAAATCTATCTTCTTTGATATAAGTAAATATGGTCACCCTGATGTTCTTTGGTTACGATTTGCATGGAGTATATTTTATTATCCTTTCACTTTCAGCCTATGTATATACCTATATCTAAGGCAAGTCTCTTGAAGACATGATTTAGTTGGATCTTATTTTTTAATCCATTCCACCACTCTATGTCTCTATGTCTCTTGATTAGGAAATTTGATCCACTTACATTTAAAGTAACTATGCACAAGGAAGGATTTACTATTGCCATTTTGTAAATTGTTTTAAATTGGTAATTTCAGTCACATGTGTAAACTCTTCTACATCTTTACATATTCCTTTACATGTCTCTGCCCTCACCTTATTCTATTGATGTCAAAAATGAATTTTTAATAATTTGTATCCATTAATATAGTGTTATGGTTATTGTTATTTCTTGATTTTATTTTTTTAATTCTATGCCTCTATTACAGGTGATTTATGCACCATTACAGTATTACAGGGTCTGCATCTGTATTTGTCTAAGATGTATACATTTTCCTTTACCAAAGATCTTTATACTTTCATACTTTTTTTGTTGTTTTCTAATTGCCCTTTGCTCCAATGTGGAGAACTCCTGTTAGCAATTCTTTTTTTTTTTTTTTTTTAAGATTTTTATTTATTTGACAGACAGATCACAAGTAGGCAGAGAGGCAGGCAGAGAGAGAGAGGAGGAGGAGGCAGGCTCCCTAATGAGCAGAGAGCCCAATGTGAGGTGCCATCCCAGGACCCTGGGATCATGACCCAAGCCAAAGGCAGAGGCTTTTTTAACCACTGAGCCACCCAGGCGCCCCCTCCTGTTAGCAATTCTTAAAGGCAAATCTAGTCATAATAAACTCCTTCCAGTTTTGTTTATCTGATAAGGCCTTTATTTCTTCTTCATTTCTGAAGGATGGTTTTATCAGATATAGTTATTCTTGGTTGGCTGGTTTGGGGCTTCCACCATTTTGTCATCCTGCTGATGTCACTCTCCTATCTTCAGTGATTTTTATCATACTGTTTTAAATCTTCTCTAATTATCATATAATCTGTTTTGGTAGACTATTACTCTGTTTGTTGTCTCAGCTGAGACTTCTTTGGTACGCATTTCTTCCTCATGTATTTGAAGTTCGTACTGTGGCTCACCATCCTGGATACTGTGAAGCTTGAGTTGAGGCATTGTGCATGCAGAGCAGTTTTTCATATTTTAACTAGTCCCCAAAGTGATTATTACCAGCTAAAGACCAATCTTATGATAATACCTTGAGTAGTAGATTCCTGAATCATGCATGTAATGGAAAAATAAGCCCCCTCTATGGTATGAAATACATTCCAATAGTTAAAAATTCTCAGGGAAACCTTCCAACTTTGTATATTTGCTCAGACCTGAGACAGAACTAGCAAACCTCTTTGTCATCACCCTGAGTCGGTGGTCAGATTTTCTTTTTTTTTTTTTTCCCCCAATGTTCTAATCTTAAAAAGAAAAATGTATTATTTTATATTAGTGTCTGTTAAAATATTGCTCCTTAACCAGGGCAAAGATATTTCTTATGTCATAATTTTTCCCTCTACTACTTCAGAAGTTTATACTCTATTTCATAAACTTAATCAACATCATTACCTTCCTCAAATATGAGGTAGAAAACTTTAACATCAGTCACTCCTCCCCTAATTTATAGATTATAATTGTCTCTTTCTTTATCAATTTTTATATTAATTCCAATATAGTTAACATAGTGTTTTGTTAGTTTCATGTGTACAATGTAGTGATTCAATAATTCAACGCATTATTCAATGCACATCATGATTAGTGTACTCTTAATCCCCTTTACCTATTTTACCTATTCCTCCACTCATCTCCCCTTTGGTAACCTTCTGTTTGTTCTCTGTAGTTAAGAATCAATTTTCTGGTGTCTCTCTTTTTTATTCTTTTGTTCATTTATTTTGTTTCTTTCTTTCTTTTTTTAATTCCAGTTTAGTTAAAATATAGGGTTATATTAGTTTTAGGTGTACAGCTGTCTCATATTTTTGATATATGCTCCTTAAAATTTCACAAATTTTATTATTTTGGTCCTTATAATTAATGGTTGTCTAGCCATATATTTACTACTTCTTTTGCTCATAATTTTTGCTTCATGTGCAATCATTTTCTTTTTGTGGATAGTACATGCATTAGAATTCTTATTAATGTGTATCAGGTGGTGGTAAAGTTTCTTGGATATGTTGGAATTTTCTTTTGTATCACCATTTTGAAAGATATTTTCACTATGAACACAATTTTAGATGGACAGTTATTTTATCTGAATATATTGAAAACAACTTCTGTCTTCTGGTTTTCATGATTATTGAGAACTCACTTTTCAAGCAAAATTTCACTCCTTCAGAGATGATCTGTTTTATTCTTCTGCTATAAAGATTTTCCTTTTGTCTCTGAAACTTTTCAAATTTACTGCAATAGACCTAGACATGAGCTTCAGACCCTATTTTGAATCTAAGAATAGAAATTCTTCATAACTTCTGAACAGCATTCAACCATTTCTCAACTTATTAAACTTTTTTTAGCTCTTTGTTTCTCTATGCTATATTCTGATTTTTTCACTTAAGTATCAACTAAACTGCGGGTAAAACTACCCATTACTTTTTAATTTAATACATTATATTCTTATTTCTAGAGTTCTATATGGTTGCAATTCAAATTTTTTTTGGTCATTCTGTTATGCTCAAATATGTAAAAATTTATTTTATCATCATTATGGTCTGAATGTTCATGTACCTCCAAAATTTGTATGCCAAAATTCTAAACCCCAAAGATAATGGTGATAGAAGACAGGGACTTTGTGAAGTGATTAGGTCATAAAAGTGGAGACTTCAAAAATGGGATTAGTGCCCTATTAAAGAGACTCCAGAGTTCTCCAGACCCTCCCATCATGTGACAACATAGCCAGAATGTACTGTGTACGAACCAGAAAGTAGGCTGTCACTAGACACTAAACCTGCCAGCGACTTGATTTTGGACTTCCAGCCTCCAGAACTGTGAAAAATAAATTTTTGAAGTTTATAAGCTACCCAGTCTGTGACATTTTGTTATAGCAGCTTGAAGTCTAAGACAGTCATACTGCACATATATTATATTCTGAAACAGATATTTCTGAATTCTTAGCATATCTGTTACTGTTATTATTTCTACTGTATGCAATCCATGATGACTTGTTCCTTTGAATGTTTTGAAATTTTTCACTGAGGGGCACCTGGGTGGTTCAGTCAGTTAAGTGTGTGCCTTCAGCTCAGCTCATAGTTCCAGGGTTCTGGGATCAAGTTCCATGTCAAGCTCCCTGCTCGGCAGAGAGTCTTCTTCTTCCTCTCCCTCTGCCTCTCTTCTCTGCTCTCTCCTCTCTCTCACACAGCCGGGGGGAGGGGGTTTGGGAGAAGGGGGTGGGATTATGGACATTGGGGAGGGTATGTGATTTGGTGTGTGCTGTGAAGTGTATAAACCTGGTGATTCACAGACCTGTACCCCTGGGGATAAAAATATATGTTTATAAAAAATAAAAAATTTAAAAAAAAAAAATCTTTTTAAAAGATGAAATTTTTCACTAAGGCCCCATATTTCTTAAAATTTTATCTGTGAAAGGAGGGCACATGCTGTGATGAGCACTGGGTGTTACACACAACTAACAGATCGTTGAACACTATATCAAAAACTAAAGATATACTATACAGGGCTTACAGAACATAATAAAAAAAATGTACCTGTGAAAATTATGAGTCCTGGTATGAAATGTTAATTCCTCCAGAAAGGACTTTTTCTTAATCTGCCAGGTATCTGTCTTAAGTTTATATGCCCTGCCATGTAACATGGATTTGGTTTGCAAATCCACTAGAGGTCCAGTTTTTAGACACAGAATTTCAAAAGGGGATTTCTCTCATCTCGACTCAGCACCAAAGTTTATGACAGATAACTTTCCTGCAGCAGAGCCCTATAAGATAGCAGTTTATTGGTAATCAACTGTACACTATTAGAATAATTTTTCAGGGTGTTCTATGTCATTTTTCATCACACGAGAGAACTAATTAAAAGGCCTAAGCCAACTCCACTGTTCTTACTCCAAAGGATCTGCCTTTACTTAGTTTTTAGCTTCAGTGTATGCTTTTATTCCTATTAGCCCATTAATACATTTTAATAAACACAGTAAGAGTGGAAATCAGATTATAAAATATATCATACGGAAAAAAAATGGCAGGCTTTTTCTGTTTTGTTTTGTTTTGTTTTGTTAGTCCATTTTCACTGAGCATGAAGCCCCTCAAAGGAACCAGCTCAAAAGTATGGTCTTTACACCTTCTCCCTCGGCTCAATGTGGGCAACACACGTTACCTAAACCAACATCCTCCACCATTCTCATCCTCCGTCCTCAAATAGAACATCAGCAGGGGTTTAGCTTCTTTGTTTTTACTCTCTGGAGTAAATTTTATTTACTCCAAATTATATGGAGTAATTTTTAGTTACTTTATTTAAAGTTCAGCCTGTATTTAAAGAAACACTTTTGGTATTTTACAAATATTTTACAGCATTTCTAGACTTTTATAGCAGATGTTTCATCATCTTAGATATTTCACCAAATTGGTGAAATTAAATTTTTGGCACACCTATTTACTGAAAGTCAATGGAGTAAAAAAAATAGAGCTGCATTTGCGAATTTTAAAATAGCCCATTATGTGGCTTAATTAAACTAACTTTTATCAGGACATTTTGTACTGTATAGAATTTATATTGCCTTAAAAATTGAATATGGTATCTTGCACATTTTCCACAGTAATTTTTCTGCGATTTCTTTTTCAGTTTGCAATAATATTGTCGTACTTAGGGGAAATACTCTGTTTGTTTTCTCTATCCCAAATATTCCATTTCCACCCAAGTCCAGCACTACAATATAATTCTGGCACTAATTATCCTATTGTCACACTCTACAGGCTTAAGGGCTCAGTAAACCAGAAGAGTTCCCTTAGTTCAGATGCCAGCCACACTTTTGCCTTACTAGTTACAAAGTTAGCATTTCCCAGGATCCCCTCAGCTTCAAATTAGCCAGAATGCCTCACAGAATTCAAGAAAGTGCTATACTCATGATTATAGTTCTGTTACAAAGTTTACAACTCCAGAACAACCAAGTAAGGATGAGTCACAAAGGGGAAGGTCTGGGAGAGTCCAGTACACTGAGTTTCCAGGCTCTTTGTCAGATGAGTCTAGTACATTACCTTCCCTGTGTATCATTGGGTTCACCCATCAAGAAGCTCCATAGAGCTTCAGTGTCCAGAGTTTTATTATGGTTTCATTATGTAAGCATGATTGATTAAATCACTGGCCACAAGACAGAGTTCAACCTCCAGTCTCTCTCCTCTACCTGAAGGTCAGGCTGACCCCAAATTCTGACACTATAATCCTGTGTCTGGCCTGTTTGGTGATCAGTCCCCAGGCCTTAAGCTATACAGACACACATGATGAGTCATTCATTAGCACAACAAAGACACTCATCACTAAGGAAATTCCTGGGTTTTCGAAGCTCTACTTGAGGAACCAGGGTCAAAGACCAGATATGTTCTTTATTATACCACAATCATATATACCAAAAATACCATAAAATATGTAAACTTATGAAGTACTTCAGAAAAATGAATAGGTTATAGATGTAATGAATAGGTCAATTCATTCCTAACACGTCTTATATCTAATATCAGTGATATGTACTTCTAAATAGTCTAGGTGCAAATTTATATTCTTAATATCATCTTCAGAAGTGTTTAAATAGGTTGCCTGGGTGGTTCAGTCAGTTAAGAGTCTGCCTTCAGCTCAGGTCATAATCCCAGGGTCCTAGGATCGAGCCCCACCACCCCCTCCCGGCTCAGTGGGGAGCCTGCTTCTCCCATCCCTCTGCTGCTCCCCTACCTGTGCTCTTTCAGGGAAAGAAATAAATTAAAAAAAAATAATAATAATTAAGTGCTTAAACATTAAAAAAGAGATCTCCTATACTCGTCATTCCATTGTTATGTCCAACTTGCAAAGTAGTATTAGCATGCCATTTTTACAGGTAAATTAAGATTTAATGACTTGCCGAACTCATAAAACTGTAGCAAATCTAGAGTAAAACTGACTCCAAATTAAGCCATCTCTAGCTAACAACATAGGTTCCATCTTAATGCCTGTGATTTTTATCAGATGAAATAGAATGCATCTTTTATTTATTATTTTGTATTTATGCTCCCTCACCACCATCAGCAGAGATGAAATCGTCTTTGTCTTTAAATCCTTCAGAGTCCTTTGGCCACAGCCAATTAATGCTGCTGTTCCTTTGACCTGAGAGAAGGATGTTAATTTGGTTAAAAAGCACATGGTGATTTGTTTATTGTAAGTCAGAGTTAGCTAAAGAAGCTAACCATAAAGCAGTGGTTATATTCCTTTCTCTCACCGAAGGCCTCTGCTGAACTTGATTTAATGCAAGTACAGTGCTGCAAATGAATATTGCATTTTCCATTTCTATAGTGAACTAACATAACCTATTGTGAGTGTTAGAATATAATAATCCATACATTATTATGTTTTATTGATAGACTTTTACATTCTAGAATCCATTCAGGCATATCCAACCCCAAATACCTTTACCTGAATTTAATTCTGTGCATGAAAGTTATTATATACATCATCACACTTTTTACCTAACTGCACAACATTTAATTTCATGACTGTAATGGAACTGTAGACATTAGCACTATTTCCATATATCGGATTGGAAAAAAATAAATTCTCTTTTTAGTAAGATTGAGGGTGCATTGTTACACTACGGCACTTAATTGAAACTAATACTCAGTTGAAGTGATTGCTTCTTCCAAATTCTTTAAAAAAATAGAGGTGATGGATCAATTAAAGTCAGGAGGTTATAATTCATCAAAGTTCATTTAGGCCAGCAGATATTCTATGAGGGCAAACACAAAATGTCATCCTTTTATATTTTTAGTTAGTAATCAATTTTTATGTCTAGAATTTAAATAAGCATCTGATTTTTCTTCCAATATATGCAAAGGATATTTTGACATAGAGAAGCATGGCAAAGTAAGACATATTGTAATAATTAACTGAATTATTCCTGGCATGCCGTGAACAATTACAGGATTAATAACCACCCAACCAAACGGTGTTATGTTGGAATAAATTGACCGACAAGGTTTCTCAGCTAGGAAATGAAGCTCAGATAGATCATCAATAAAAACGACTGTGACAAGCATACTTGTGCGAACTCCAGTGTTTTAAATTTACAAAATATGTCCGTGGTAACTGTGCTTAATGATTGGAAGAGGGTATTTAAAAATTCATTTAGAATATTTTGCCCTTTTTAATTGCCTGCTGAAAGACATAATGTTTGATGGTCACTAATGTACCATACAATCTACATTTAATTAAATACCTGTAGTAAGTTCTGAAAGCCACTGAGAAATAGTCTTTCCTAAATAAAGGAAGAAAAAAAAAAAAAAGAACTGCAGTTTATTTGGAAAATGTGTTGTGCCATATGCATTCATACCAAGAATAATAGTGGATAAAAAACAGAAAATTTTAAGAATGAATGATGTCATTTGCCATGCTATGTATGTATGCAATATGCAATCAGATGGCAGATTTTACAACATGCCTTATGAACACAGTTATTGAAAGGTTCAACTTCCTTTCAATAACTGACAGATCAGGTAGAGTACCAGTATTTACAGTTTTGTCATATACAGTTTTTGCAGATGTCTGTTAACTTTAAATCAGAAGAGCAGGAAAAAAAAATACAATGTTAAGGAAGAGGTAAGTGTAGAAAAAGGAAAGCTCAGGACATTGAAAATGTCATGCACATGAATGTCATAAAATATTTTCAGACTAATTGGGTTCACAAGGATATGATAAGTAAAATCATATCCTGCTGCAAACAGGAAGGATGAATTTGTAAACTAATTTGAACTCTCCCTAGATCTTTACTTTCCAGTCATCTTTCAAATAAATAGCCTGGCTAAACCATTGACTTAACTATACAACAGGAGTAGTGTAACAACCTATCTTTAAGGGAGTTTCCTCATTTATAATATAAAGGCAATTGGCCCAAGAAAGACTACTCTGAAAAGTAATTAAGTGGACACACTTAAAAACTCAAAAACATATTCACGTAGGTATGAAGTAGATAGCAACCATAACATAGTACCGATTCCAGAAGCCTGTCTCTGTGGCCACCTCCATGGAGCCTTCCTTTAAACACTGTGATTTCCCCAAAGTGACAGTTTCTCCTTTCATCTCTCCTTAACCTGCCCACTCTTCCCAGCAGCTCAAGGCTCAGTTTCAAGTATAACCTACATGCACCTGTCTCTCTCACCTTCTTTTCCCCAACTTGGATGCCCCATAAATACTTTCAAACTTAATGTGTTCAAAACTAAGATTAGCATATTTGTCCCTCAAATCCCTTCCTTTAAAAAAAAAATACGCCTGGGTGGCTCAGTTGGTTAAGCCGCTGCCTTCGGCTCAGGTCATGATCCCAGCGTCCTGGGATCGAGTCCCACATCGGGCTCCTTGCTCGGCGGGGAGCCTGCTTCTCCCTCTGCCTCTGCCTGCCATTCTGTCTGCCTGTGCTCGCTCGCTCTCCCTCTCTCTCTCTCTCTGATAAATAAATAAAATCTCTAAAAAAAAAAATACTTATTTTACAAATAGATAGGTAGATGGAGAGGACAGGAAGAGCAGAGGGGGAGGGACAGGCAGACTCTGCGCTGACTACAAAGCCCAATGCAGGGCTCAGTCCCACTGAGATCATGACCTGAGTGGAAATTGAGAGTCGGATGCTTAACTGACTGAGCCATGCAGGTGCCCCTCAAAGCCCTTTCTTTATGTTCCCTATGAGTTCATACTAGGAGTGGTATGTCTCATCCTTCTTTCTTGTATCCTATTAGCTCCTGAGTCCTCTCATTTCTCCTATCTTCCACCATGATATTATCCATTTTCACTACCTGATTTTCTACCACATCTTCATAAAGGGCCTCCGTGTCTCCACGCTCACCTCATTCTAACCCGTGCTCACACTACTGTCAACCAAAGTCTTTTGCTTAAAATGTCAACAGTCCAAATGTTCTCACTCTAAAACGCAGTTTCCTCAACATGAAAGACAAGTTCCTCATGAACTGGGTTTTGCAAACCCCTTCATCATTTCTCCCCACTTTCTCTCTTGCCCGTAGGTTCAAGTCATACTAATCTATTAGAAATTTCTAATGTGTGAAGCTCACCTACAGGTCACTGCCTTTGTACACTACTGCTTTCTCTGTCCAAAAATCCTCTCTCTTCATCTCCTCCCTGCCCATAGCTCTGTGTTTAACTGTGAGTGGTACTAAAATCTAAGTTCAGAAGTCACCTTCTCTAGAAAAGGTGGTGTGACCCCACCTCTACCACAATCAGAGCTACATGCATCTCTCCTAATGACATAGGGTTACATCTACCGGAGTAATTTTCAAACTATTATCACAATTACTAATGTTGTGGCCCCTCCAGCCAGACAGTGAATGCTCAATGTACACAGGGTCCCTAGGAATTGGATTCTAAAATATGGATGTGCCCACCGGAAGTTTATCCGAGACAGTTTTGCATCCCCTGGATCAAAAACGTGGGGAGGGAAGGAAGCAGGGTTGAATAGAGAGAGAGAACTGTGAATAAATGCAATGACAAAGAAAGCTTCAGCCAATCTTATGACGAGCTCTAAAGCTGAAACAGCCCTTCAAAACTGTCCCAAATTAGGGCAATAATAATAATAATAATAATCCCCCTATTGAGCAGTCATTATCCCAGTGGCTTCCCTCTGG
Organism: Mustela putorius furo; assembly: GCF_011764305.1. Taxonomy (NCBI): domain Eukaryota; kingdom Metazoa; phylum Chordata; class Mammalia; order Carnivora; family Mustelidae; genus Mustela; species Mustela putorius. The sequence goes on from NW_025421305.1 coordinate 6,885,062, forward strand.
GATAGAAGCATAACCTTGGGTGAGGTGGCTTTCCTCAGTTATGGGCAAGGCCCCAAGAGAGACTAGCCAAGAGCTGTCAGCCACCAACATCCAAGCAGCTGGGGTAACAATCTATGGGCACAGCACCATGGAATCCACTACAGCTCCTTAAAGACAAAAAGGTTTTCTCGTTCATTTTTATGTGCCCTGGGCTAGCAGAGACCCTGAATTATAGGAGGCATTCAAAAATAAATGTTTATTGAATGAATGCATAGTATGATTTTTAGTCAAATTCATCTTTCTGAAAGCAATCTGTGCTGCAGATACCTTATGTTCAATCTGAAAATAAGGACCAAAGAAAATACAAAGTGCAGAATAAATAGCTTTTAATCTCACTGCAGTCCCTTGGCTTCTTAGAAGACTCATAATGATCCTCTGTCTTTAATCTCCCCAACAGAATGAAAAGTTAAAAACACAGCAGCCAGGACGAAAATACAGAAGAAAAGTCTTTGTATTAAAAGGACATTCATATGTTTTTTCATCTGAAGAGAATGTAAGGCTGCAGCATTCCTAATATTAGCTGAATCCCAGCATTCTGCTCTTATTTATGTTTGGTAAAAGAAGGCAAACCGGTGGCCATCACACACTTGATGGTTGCCTTCGAAGTTTGCACTTAGGCGGAGCAGACAGGCCAAATGTGAAATGCCTTTGCTAAATGGTATGCATGTTCCATGCCAAAATTTTGCCTCAGAAATACCGAAAACCAGGTAAAATGACACAAAATGACACAGCCTTGATTCAGGCTTACTAATACACAGCAGAAATACTGGAGGTGAGGAAGGGGCTGGGCATGGCTATTGAGAAGAGATCAGTAGCTATTCAGTAAATTGGGATTAAGCTGTTAATTGGGGCACTGCCAAAGAAGTTAAAAAATTACCAAAGATGATTAAAAGGTGGTGGGGTAGAGAGTTAAAAATAAGTGGGGGTACTGAAGGCACTGAGTCTGGGGACACGGAGTCTTTAGGGCGTGAATAGAGACGAGGGTGCAGTGACTTAAAAATCCACAGGGAGGACGTGCAAGTCAGCTCTAGAGAACTGGGAGAGAAAAGGGGACAATGTTCCTGCTCCCACACCTACACTCACCAAATGAGAAAGTCAGGGAACCATGTGCCTAACCTCATAGAAGGCATTAAACAGGAAGGGCACTTGGAAAAGTCAGGGAAGATCTAAAACCCTAAAAGTCTCCATGCATCCAATATGTTCATCTCAAAAAGTGCCTTCCTCAATACCATCACCCAACCAGCCCATCCCCCACTACCTCCCAACATCACCCCTCAGTCTGACAGAATTATTACTTTGTAGTAGTTCAACGTTGTACTCTTTAATTGACCAGCCATTTAATATTTTTCCTTTTTCTGGGATCTGTGTTACCAGTCACTAGAACTTTCTAAAGAAATGTTATCTCTGCCACATGCAGGCAGAGGTCATTTTTCTTGAGACAGGCATGCATTTTGGAGGTGGGAGGTAGGAAGCAGACAATACTTTCTTCCCCTATTCTCAACTCTGATCATTTTCTCTAGACCAGAATACCGAAGGCACCAGTCCTCTAAACCAACACACTTTGTATTAAAAGGGGCCCGCTACCTACAAGAACTATAAAAAAGAATAAAATCTTCTGGTAAGCTTCTTTTTTTCATCAACATTAGTCATATCCCCTGGAGGACATAATTTTTGGGGGCTCGGAGTAGAAATAGAATTTTATTTAAGAGCAGGTCACAAGTTTCATACATTTTCCCTTGTAATTCCTTTCTACTCTCTCAAAATATTTCCACTTTTTAAAATCCAGCTTCTTTGGTAGGTAGAAACCCACATACAGTGAAACTGGTTATGTTTTATGAGTCATTTCAGTTCAAGATTCCTATTTTATTATCTGTAAAAAAATACATATATAGTGCTTATCCTGTGTCTCTCTACTGATTCAGCAACTAACCCAATTAAATCCTGGACAACTGTTATACCTCATACATGTAAGAGATATGCTATGGCAAAGCTGTCTATTATTTTGTTAGTCACATCGTTTTTCATAATATTTGACAAGCTGTGTGAGTTCTCTTCAGTTTCCTCACCTGTAAATGAAGGGGTTTCAATCAATAGCTCCCCAGGTCCATTCTAGTTCAAACATTCTATTGTTATATAAATACTAACAGAAGTCTACTGTGCATATCTTTATTTCTTATTCTTCTTATAGATTATTAAATCTATTAATTGTTCACATAGTAAGCAATCCTCTCCTAATTACTTTTTTTAAACACAAATCTCTACTTTCCATTTCCAAGTTGACTTAAATTGGAGTTCAAAGATTTTTATTGTAATCCTGTGCATTATAATCATTAATTTTACTGATGCTAAATATTCAAAGGTAATCTCATCTCAAAGAGCAAGTTACAAAACATATTTAGAACAATGGTAAGGAATCAAATCACTAAACCATTACAGTGAGACCTCAATTATCTGGCAATAGTAGTAAATTGGGTCTTTTCTTATAACTGAACTTTTAAGTTAATAGGATCACCAACTACATGGTAAACCCTTGGCAGTAATGTTCCTATATTTAATTAATAGATACCTTTAGGAAGAACGTATTAATGCACTCATGAAAAGTCAGGCAAAACTTGGAAATAAGTTTAAAAAAAGGAAACACTGTTTCCTTTTTCAAAACAAATTATGTATTTACATTTTAATAGACTTTATTCATAGAGCAGGCTTAGGTTCACAGCAGTTGAGAGAAAGGCACAGAGATTTCCCATATACCTCCTGACCCCATACATGTGTAGCCTCTCCCATTATCAAGCTCACCAAAGTAGTAAAATTGTTGCAACTGGTGAACCTGCAATGGCATATCATAATCACCCAAAGCCCATGGTTTCTATTAGGACTCACTTTTGGTGCTCTATAGTCTATGGGTTTGGTCAAATGTGTAATATCACATACCCACCATGATCACACAGAATATTTTCACTTCCCTAGAAACCCTCTGTGCTTCACCTATTCCTCCCTCTTTCTCCCCCAACCTAGGTAACCACTGAAATGTTTACTGTATCCATAGTTTTGCACTAGTATGTAGTCTTTTCAGACTAACAGAAAGCCTGTAGCACTCCCTGGGCCTCCCCACCCGAATTCTGGCACCTTCTGCAACTGTGCAAGTGTTTGGTAATGCTGTCTATCTGCCATTGTCCATGGGTTGTGGTCCCAGGCTTAAGGAAAACACATCTTTTTAATATCATTCAGGTGTGAAAGCAATGTCAGCATTATCTAGAGGAATATACTGACAACTAATCACTATTTCACATTGATTAAAGTCTTCAGAATAAGTGAATTCATACGTGAAATTGTAGACTTTAGTCCAGAAAAGAATCAAATAATTTTTGCCTCGTGGGATGGAGAACTTCAAAGATTATGGTTTATTATATTATAAGATATTCACCTGTTTTGTATCTATGCCAGAAATATTCCTGGCTGTCCTAATTAAATAGCACACAGGCACACACTCACCCCTTGCTTTTCAAATGCTCTTTGAACTGGTTTTAGTATCTTACTGATTCTCTCATTAATTAATGAACTGAATAAAATTTCTGACATGCATTTATTTTATACATATAAGAGAGGCATTATTTTGCCTCTTTGAAAAGTAGGTTGTCAGTTCATTCACTGTAAATGTCTTTAATATATAACATGACTCAGTCATTGTGCTATGAGGCACATGGAACCAACAAATAAAGGTCAATCCCAGCCCTAGAAAACCTCTTAATCTAATTAAACAGCTAACTAGAGAACAGAGAGATAAATATCTGGCAGAGGGTTGATCAAAATGCCAACAAACTCTGACGGAATCTTATACTGACTGGATTTAAAAACATAAATAAATAAGATTTCAAAACAGTGTAAGGTTAATTTCTAAGCTCAGCACATAATGCATAATGTAAAAGTCATTCATAAACAAAATTACCCTTGAGGAAATTCTTTTTTTTTTTCCTTCTTTTTACCCTTGACGAAATTCTTAAATTCTTAATTAATTCATAAAGTGTAGCATATATTTTGATTATATAATCCTTCATGGTACTAGGTACTTACCAATGTAAATAGTAAGATAAGGTAAGCAATCTCCGAGAAAAGCTATATTCAGAAATCTAATCACTTAAATGTTTTGTTGCTAGGAAAATTCAAGTAAGGTTAAGGCTTTTCTGTTCTTTTTGTTATTTCTTTCCCTATAGACTATCTTTTTAACTCTCTTCCATAGACCAGTTCTTTTAACTGTATATTAGGCATTGTTTCTCTGTGAATAATTCTGCATCATCACAAACAATTTCATGGCCAGCTGAACAACATATTTCACTTCCTCATTAATTGTCAGGAATATATTAAATATATTAATATATTAAAATTCCTCACATATTTTTTCCATTGGTTTTGACCAACAGACATTTACTACTTCAGACTTAATTGCATCCATTGTCTGGGTCATCCACTCACCCTACCAAAAAGGGGAACACTCACAAACTCTACAGATTTCTTATGCTATTGTTTGTAATTTCTGTGCCTGTTCCCAAAATGGATGAGGGGGTTTGTTGCTTTTCTCCACGTGTGTATATTTGAATTTAAATAAATTAAATGTTTATGTACCATAGTACTCCACTGTTACAGAGAAACTACCAAAATGAATACAAGCAAAGGGATTAATAGGATAAGTAGTACCAAGTGGATTCAATCGATAGGGCAGATTTGAGTAACAAGGCAAATCCTGGATTGGTTATAATCATCTTTTTCCCCCCAGACTTACTGAGATATAATTAATATTAACATTGTATATGTTTAAAGTGTAGAATGGGGGTGCCTGGGTGGCTCAGTGGGTTGAAGCCTCTGCCTTCGGCTAAGGTCATGGTCCTGGGGTTCTGGGATCGAGCCCCATGTCAGGCTCTCTGCTCAGCAGGGAGCTTGCTTCCTCCTCTCTCTCTGCCTGCCTCTCTGCCTACTTGTGATCTCTGTCTGTTAAATAAATTAAAATTAAAAAATTTAAAGTGTAGAATGTATTGGTTTGATACACTTACATATTGTGAAACGATCACCACAGTAGGATCAGTTAATAACTCTATTGGCCTGTGAAGTGTGTAAGCCTGATGATTCACAGACCTGTACCCCTGGGGCTGATGATACATTATATGTTAATAAAAAACAAAAAAAAATTAAAAAAATAACTGTATTGCCTCACAGAACTACCATTTCTTTTTTGTGCTAAGAACATTTAACTCAGAAATGAACCCACAACTATATGGTCAATTAATCTCTGACAAACCAGAATAGAATAGCCAATGGGAAAAAGACAGTCTCTTCAACAAATGGTGTTGGGAAAACTGTATAACAACAGGCAAAGGAATGAAATTGAACCACTTTCTTACACCATACACAAAAATAATTCAAAATGCATTAAAGACCTAAATGTGAGACCTGAAACCATAAAAATCCTAGATGACAACACAAGCACTAACTTCTTTGACATCAGCCATAGCAACTTCATTCCAGATATGTCTCCTGAGGCAAGGGAAACAAAAATAAAGATAAAATATTGGGACTTCATCACAATAAAAAGCTTCTGCACAGTGAAGGAAACAGCCAACAAAACTAAAAACAACCCTCAGAATGGGAGAAAATATTTGCAAATGAAATAACTGATAAAAAATACCAAAATATATAAAGAACTTATAAAACTCAACACCTCCAAAATGAATAATACAATTCAAAAATGGGGAGAAGACAGGAATAGATATTTTTCCAAAGAAGACATACAGGTGGCCATCAGGGATATACAAGACATACAGATCATCAGGGATATACAAATCAAAACTACGATGAGATATCACCTCACACCTGTCAGAAGGGCTAAAATCAACAACACAAGAAACAACAGGTATTGACAGGGATGGGGAGAAAGGGAACTCTTTTGTACTGCTGGGGGGAATGAAAACTTGTGCAGCTACTCTGGAAAATTCTCCTCAAGAAATTAAAAATAGAACTACCCTACAATCCAGCAGTTGTACTACTAGGTATTTACCCAAAGAATACAGAAATACTAATCTAATACTAATTTTAAAAAAATACTAACTAAATTTAATACTAGATTAAAGGAATACATGCTTCCCAATGTTTATAGCAGCATTATCTACAATAGCCAAATTATGGAAACAGTCCAAGTGTCCATGAACTGATGGATGAATAAACAAAAGGTGATATTTATATATATCTTTTATATATGGGATATATATATATATATATATGACTTAGGGATATATATATATATATATATATGAATATTACTCAGACATAAAAAGAAGAATGAAATCTTGCCATTTGCAATGACATGGATAGAGCTAGAGAGTACTATGTTAAGCAAAGACAAATACTACATGACTTCACTCAGATGTGGAATTTAAGAAACAAAACAAACCAGAAAAGGTGGCGGGGGGGGGGGAGAGAAGCAAACCAAAAAACAGGGTAGCTCTGTGGGCTAAGTGTTCAACTCCTGATTTTGGCTGAGGGCAGGGTCTCAGGGTCATGAGATTGAGCTCTGTGCCAGGCTCCATGCTGGGCATGGAACCTGCTTAAGATTCTCTATCTTCATTTCCCTCTCCCCTTCCCCACTACTCATGCTCTCTCTCTCTCATTCTAAACAAAAATTAATAAAAAATACAAAAATAAACAGACTCAAGTATAGAGAACAAACTGATAATTATCAGAGGGGAGGTGCTTCGGGGGATGGGTTAATTAGGTGATGGGGATTAAGGGAGGCACTTGTGATGAGCACCGGGTGTTGTATGGAAGTGTTGAATCACTATATTGTGCACCTGAAACTAATATTACACTGTATGTTAACTAACTGGAATTTAAATTTTAAAAAAGAAAAAAAAAAACCATTTAAGATCTACTGTCTTAGCAACTTTCAAGTATATAATACAGTATTGTTTACCATAGTGACCATGCTGTACATTAGATGCCCAGAACTTATTCATCAACTTACTCAACCTATACTGAAAGTTTGTACACTTTGATCACAACTTCCCATTTCTTCCACCCCTGAGCCCTGGCAACCATAATTCTACTCTCTTTTCCCGTGAGTTCTGGTTTTTTAGATTTAACGTATAAGTGATAACATTCATTGTCTGTCTTTATCTGACTTATTTCATTTAACACAGTGCCCTCAGAGTTCATCCATGTTGTCATAAAATGGTAGGATTTCCTTCTTTCTAATGGCTGAATAATATTTCATTGTATGTATTTTCTTTATCCTTTTATCCATAAATGGGTACTTAGATTGCTATTGTGAGTAACGCTACAATGAACATAGGAGTGCAGTTATCTCTTATAGTTCCTGATTTCATTTCCTTTGGAGATGTGTCCAGAAGTAAGATTGCCAGATCATATGAGAGTTCTATTTCTGATCTTTAGAGGAATCTCCACATTGCTCTCCGTAGTGGCTGTAGCAATATACATTTCCATTAACAGTGCACTAGAATTCCTTTTTCTCTACATCCTTGCCAATACTTATCACTTGTCTTTTTGATGACAGCCATTCCAAAAGCTGTGAGATGATTTCTTATTCTGGACTTGATTTGCATTTCCCTCATGATTAGTGATGCTGATCATGAGGTTATTTGGATATCTTCTTGGGGAAAAAATGTCTATTCAGTTTGAGTTGTTTGAGGAGTTGTTTTGGGTGGGGTTGTTTTGCTATTGAGTTATATGAATTTCTTATATATTTTGGATAGTCACCACTTATAAGAGATATGAGTTGCAAATATTTTCTCCCATTCTGTAGATTGCCTTTCTATTCTGTCAATTATTTCCTTTGCAGTACAAAAGCTTTTGCTTGATGTAGTCCCAACTATTGATTTTTGCTTTTGTTACTTGTGGTTTTATTATAAATTGTATATATGGTTTAACTATTTTAATTTAGTAATAAAATCAATAAAGGAAGAAGTAACACTATTAAACATCAGAAGTCTAAAACTATAATAAATTGAGAAAATTATTTTATAAAGACACTCACTAGATACACAATTTAGAATTACTTGCTCAAAAATGGAATATATCACAAATAATCCATTATTTAAAAAATTTGAAAGTCATAATAAATTGACAAATGCCTCTAATTTAGATTTAAATTAGTGGGGGTAAAACTTATCCAAACCCAATTTATTATGGGTGAAACAGTTCCTATAGCTTAAATCAATTCTGAAGTGATTATTTAGAGCTAAACAGAGGTAAATGTTAAAAGATTAAACTATAAAGAGTTTATAAGAAAATCTGAGTGGCCATGGGTTAGGAAAAGATTTCTTTGATATGGCTCCAAAGGCATAATCTACTAAAGGAGAAAAGAAAGGAAAAAAGGGAAAGGAAAGGGACTGGGCTGGACGGCATGGGAAGGGTAGGAAAGGAAAGGAAAAGAATGGAAAAATTGGACTTTAGCAAAATTAAAAGATTTTGGTTTTTGAAAGATACTATTATGAAAATGGAAGACAAAACACAGACTTGAAGAAATTATTTGCAAACATACATCTAATAAAGGAATTGTGTCTTGTATAAAGAATTCTTATAACTCAGTAATAAGACTAACTACTAATAAAAACAGGGCAAAATATTTGAATAAACACTTCACCAAAGCGGCAATGAGTAGCTGATAAAATGCTTAAAATCATGAGTCTTTACTTACAATAAATGTAAATATATTTTACATTTAAAATGAGAAAATGTGGGGTGCCTGGGTGGCTCAGTGGGTTAAAGCCACTGCCTTCGGCTCAGGTCAGGGTCTCAGGGTCCTGGGATCGAGTCCCACGTCGGGCTCTCTGCTCAGCGGGGAGCCATCTTCCCTCTCTCTCTCTCTCTCTGCCTGCCTCTCTGCCTACTTGTGATCTCTCTCTGTCAAATAAATAAATAAAATCTTTTTAAAAAAATGAGAAAATGTAATGACATATATAATTGTAACTCAATAAAGCTGTTTAAGAAAATACACCAGGTTATCTTTTTCAAACACTCTCTTCTTCTATTGGGATATTCTCTACTGGCCTATTTTTTTTATTTCACTAATATCTTTTACTGTATCTAATCCACTATATAACACTTCTGGTAACTTAATTTCAGATCTAAAATTTCCAATAAATTTGTTTTCATAAATCTCAGTTCTCTATTGAAACACCCCATCTTGTCACCGATTCTTAAAACATAGTAATCATAGCTCCTTTGTTGTCCTTTTCAGATAAGTCCAATAAATTGATTTTTATCGAATGCCAGATAATACATATGAACAATTTCAGAGGGTCGGTGTGATGTTATCTTGTTCCAGATGGGATTTAATTTTCTTCTCTATGGTGGACTCTGAATTCCATTTTTTGGCTGTTTCCCCAGCACTATGGGATTATCAAAATCTTCACTTATCTTCTTAACCTCTTAGCCAATGTTTTCTTTGTCCTTATTTCCTACAATCCAGCAGAATTTATGAAACTACAAATATTTTAAGAAAAGATTGCCAGAAGCTAACTTTTTATCACTTCCTATGTTCCAGACCCTTAGTCACTGAAGACCTGGCTGCTTTATCCCCCTACACTTTTTGTCTCTTTGATCCCCTGAGATTGTCAGTGGGATTGCATTGACTATCTGCCTGGCATGTTAGCCTGTGCTACTTATGAACAGACAAGAGGCTAAGTGGCAGAGTATCTAGCTCCTCTCAAGATATTTCTGCATTTCCTTATGACTTGGCCTCTGTGAAGTCCTGGCTACCAGAGGTATTCTCTGCCTGCTTTTGGATTGGACCTTTTGTATTGTATCCAGGTTTCAAAATTCTTAACTGGAGAGATGATCTGATATAAGCTATTCTCTCGAAACCAGAAGCAAACACGATAATACCACTTTATAATTTATTGATAATTGTAGTGGGTTGAATAGTGGTCCTCAAAAAGGTATGTCTACCCAGAACCTCAAAATGTGTCCTCGTTTGGAATTAAGGTCTTAGCAATGTACTTAGGGCAAGGATCTTGAAGTGCGATCATCCTGGTTCAAGTTGGGTTATAAACCCAATGACTAGTGTCCTCAGGAGAGACAGTAAAGAAAACACACAGAAACGCTATGGAGAACGCCCTATGCAAATGGTGGCAGAGTGTGGTGTTATGCAGCTCTAAGCCAGGGAAGCCTAGAGCCATAAAGAGCTGAGAGAGAAATGGAAGGTTTCTCCTTTACAGTCTTTGGAAGAAGCTCCAACCCCATCAAGACCTTGATTTCAGATGGCCTCTCTCTGTGAGAAAATACATTTCTGTTGTTTTCAGCTACTGTGCTTCTAATCATTTGTTATGTCAGCCCTAGGAAACTAATATGGTGACAAATCCTGCTTTGTAATTTATAATTAATTAAATAGAAACAGTGTATCCCAAAATTAAAAAGCACTTAAACTCATTCTTAGATTTATTGGTTTATATATTATTAACAAGAGCATATTATGTCAAAAATATTGGAGATGCAGATTTAACTCAGTTTACTTATTTTCAAATGAGGAATTCATGGTTCTCAGTAAAGGGATTTTTGTGTCTTAATCTGTCACCTCCCATGCAACATTTTGATAATATACTTTGCCTAGTCTATTTTGTGATTATTGATAGACCAACACAATCACTCTATTTGACGTCCTTGTCTTCTCTCTAAAAAGAGGCAGTTTTTCAGTGCAAATTCCCATCTTTGATTCACTGTGATGATAAAAGATTGGGGCACAGATCATCTGGGCCATAACATTCTATATTATATTTAAAAATGAAGATTCCCCTTTTTTAAAAGATTTTATTTATTTATTTGACAGACAAGTAGGCAGAGAGGTAGGTAGAGAGAGAGAGAAGGAAGCAGACTCCCCGTGAGCTGAGAGCCCCATGCAGGGCTTGATCCCAGGACCCTGGGATCACGACCTGAGCCAAAGGCAGAGGTTTTAACCCACTGAGCCACCCAGGAGCCCCAGAAAGATTCTCTTTCGATAACTCTTTGGTATTGCAGGAGGTTAAGCCACCCACATTTCATTTCTTCTAGGCCTCTTCATCTTGTTAGTACCTGGGCTATCAGTCTAGTCAATTATCTTTCTAATCAGTTATCTAGATATATCCAGCTTCTAGCAGGCCCCCAAATACCCAGCACCTTCATGACTCTTGTTCTCTCCTTTGTACCACCAAACTCTCCCACTCTTCTGGTCTAGGCATAGTGTTTAAGGCTGTTCACTCATCTTCCACCAGCATTCTCTGGTGGGAGCATTCTCTGATATCCTCCCTCCCAAACCTTGAGTTGAAGTTCCACTTGTGCACTACAACAATACTTCAAAATTTTACTGTTAAGTGCCGACCTTCTTTACTGTGACCTTCTTTCTTGTGAGTGCCCAACAGCAACAGATCATGTGCTATTTATTTACCTTAGAGACTTTCAGTATCTGGCAATAAATGTATACTGAACTAAATGGAACTAATGGAGGAGCAAAGGTGTCATAGTCTGAGGAGTGTTTGCAGGACTGCCCCACCTGGTTGTGAAAGTAGCTAACCACACAACTCCAGACACCTCATTCACACATAGTAGTTAAATAAAGGGATTACCACAGGTTCATTCAGGGAAGTCTTGGCAGTTTTTCTCTCTCATGCATGCCAACTACATTGAGAAGGTCATCCTTTCTGCTTCCTCTAATCCACAATCTATCTTCAGCTTGTGTAAAGGATCTTTTGTAATAGAAATCTTCTATCAAGAAATGACACAGTGTTAGGCCCTTTACATATATTGTTTCATGCATTCTTTAATGCGATTTAGTTATTCATCCTACGAATAAGGAGATGGAATTTTAGAATGTTTAAGTAGATCTAAAATTTATAGCCGTGAACATCTGACATAAAATCCATCAATTTTCTGCTATATCATGATGTTATTGCCCATAATTTTCATAGAACTTGTTTGACTAGTTTTGTTTTTCTGAAGCTAAACCTTCAAGTTTATAGCCTATGGTATGAAAATGTGACATGAATGTATTATTCAGGAATACACAGTTTCCATAGTAAATATTACCCGTGGTGCAGTTGACACAGCTAACGATCTCTTATTAGTGGGCACTTGGATAAATATCAGTGTAATGGAAAGAAAAACTACTGTCCATTTTTCTCAAGTTCTTTCTAAAACATTCAGATCCAAAGCTCAATTTGGAGTACAAACACTTCTCTTTCTTTTTCTCTGGATTAAGTTTAAAAGTAAGAAAGCATCACTTTTTCTTTGTCTTTTACCTTCTTTTGCACTGGATACATACCATTTAGAATGCATTTTCATCACACGTTCTGTCAATACTCATACTTTTGAAGCAGTGTTTTTATTTTTTCCTCTAGCCTTGCAATATGATTTCTAGTTTCTTTGTCTGCGTTGATTATTTTCCAATACACTGATCAGTTGTCAAGTGTTTGCTCCCTGACTTCTATTTGGTTTGTGGATAAAGGAGATGTGTGTTGGCAACTCTTTGGAACATCCTTGGTTCTCTGTTGCAAAGCAAATTTTTAGTCCTTGGATATTTCTTTATAGTTAGTGAAGTATAACTTTCTGACTTGAGGGAAAAAGGCTTAAGAAGGCTTATCCAAAAGACACACAAGATTTCTCAAACATCAAAGAACTCTTAAAAGCAATGTGTTGATGAATAAAATGCAATGAATCATAAAGGTTGCTTGAATCTTGAAATGCATGTAGATTTAAAAAGGGAAAAGTGACTGAAAGAATGTATTTTTGATAGCTTCAGATGAAAATATATTAAAAAGATGTAGCACATTTAAATCATTCAAGTTCTCAAATAAATTCTTATTATCAAATTACCAATATTCGGGCGCCTGGGTGGCTCAGTGGTTAAGCCGCTGCCTTCGGCTCAGGTCATGATCTCAGGGTCCTGGGATCGAGTCCCGCATCGGGCTCTCTGCTCAGCAGGGAGCCTGCTTCCTCCTCTCTATCTCTCTCTGCCTGCCTCTCTGCCTACTTGTGATTTCTCTCTGTCAAATAAATAAATAAAATCTTAAAAAAAAAAAAAAAAAAAAAAAAAAAACAAATTACCAATATTCATTTATTGCTTCAGGTATTTTGAAACTTACTCATGAGCTAGAAAAATTTAGCTATTGAGTTAATAAGCACAACCCTTGAACTCACGGGCTTTTAAGATTATTTTGCAGAAATTATTAAAGAAATTTATTTGAGGAAGTCAATTTATTTGAGGAACCAGTCATTTAACACCACCACTGTATAATTCCCAAAGAACTTGCCAGTCTTCCTTTGTGTAACACCTGCTCTAGACAATTTTGCATTTAAAGACTTCTTGCACAGTTATTATTTTATTGTTCGTTTGGGCTAGATTATCTCTACTGCATTGGTCGAGAGCTTTTTCCTACGAGCCCTTCCTGGAATAGCCAAGCCCAGTTTCTAGCTCTACTGTTCATATCCAGTAGATGACAGAGAAAGGGAGTGGGAGAGGGAAAGAGGGAGCAAGAGAGAGAGAAACCTCAGCAGACTCCATGCTGAGTGTGGAGCCTAACACAAGGCTTGATCTCACAAGCTTGAAATCATGATCGGAGCAGAGTTCAAGAGTCAGGTGCTTCACCAATAAGCCACCCAGGTGCCCCAACATTCATGTATTTTTATACTGATAACAATGGCTTCAGATTTTCAGTAATGCAGACATCGTCCATTTTCTCAGCTCTTTTTCCCAAGCAGAATAGGAGTTCTGTTGAAAGCTCTTTGGCAAGGCTGAGTAGACATGCTTGAACTCTTTGAACTTACCTTTTCAGTGTTCCATAATCCCATGCTTTTACACTGGTAATATAAATGGAGTCAATAAACACTTCTGTGTAGTCTTGCTATATAATAATTGTTTTCTCCATTCTAAAAAAAATTTATTTTTCTTGGTGTTGGCCATTTCCATCCTTTATATTCCTTATCAATGTCCCACCATTTTAAAGATATGTATGGATTGGCCATACACAGATTTTTCTCTTAGAATACTGTTCCTTAATGTTTTTATTTCTTTAATTAGGAAACGGATTTGAGTCCTGTCTGTGCAATTTCTTTCCTTTGTGCCCCAACTATTCAATTCTACCTGGTTCTATAAATGAAAGACTTTCTACTGGTTTCTTCTTTTATCTTCCCAAACCAAAGAATTTCAAAAGCTTACAATTGTTTCATATTCTATTATTTCTTTTCACTCCTTACATTTTCTACTGTTTACCTTGTGTTGTATGCCTGACTATTTTCTAAGATTATCTATTACAAATAACACAAAGCTATTTCCTTTAGTCGAGTTTAATTTTAAAGTAAAATCGATATGCTAAAAAACATGCTTTTATCACAACTTAAAACTTTTCTGAATAAAATTTCTAGAGAGCTGATTTAGGAAAAGAGGTTTGAAAGTTGAATATAAATTTTAGACACATATAATTTTAAGGTAAAGCATATGTGATAAATTCTTCACAAACTAAGTATTCCTCAAATTACTACTATCTTAATACTGGTTCAAATTCAAATTATTCTTAATATTAGCTAGAGCTTGAATTGACATTTTTATAAATATGCTTATTGTGGCAATCTTGAGATTATCTATAAATGTCTTTTTTGTATTCAATTTTGTCAAGCACAAGTAAAGATTTTGCTAATTAACTGGGCTTATAAAGTATTACTCACACCCTTTTATTTCTGATAATTGCTGATCATTAGAGGTGCTTAAATTAGTTACAAAATTAGTAATTTTCTATTTATATTTCCCATACTTGACATTAAATGAAAAAGCTTGAATTTAGTTGAATTTCAAGTTTCAGCAAGGATAATTTTTGGTCCAGATAAAATAAAAGGAACGATAAGGGAAAAAATGATAGACTTTTAGAAAAGTAAGCAACATGAAACATATTTAAATTATATAAAAGCTAGCGCTATGATGAGAACTACATGATTACGAAGTTAAAAGGAAAATTAATAATCATCAAATTGAACTGATTCATTTAATCAGTGATGAAGAGTATGCCCTGAGAAGTTTTAACTACTTAACAAGTGTCCACCATCACGTACTTAGCTACTCGTTTAACAAGGCCAAAACTCAGGTCTCCATGCTCTGAATGCTATTGTTGGTTTTGCTGTTTCCACTATGTGTTTCAGAAATCATATCTGGATATTCCTGCATTTTAATTTCTTTTGTTAATGCCCTTCAGCTAACTTTCAAAGTAGCAATACTTGGAAGGCTTTTCAAGCATTAGGAAACCTTGAATACTTCTTATTATCTAGATATGATAGTGATTTGGGGTGTATATATTTTAGTCTGCTCATCAGTACATCATAAATCTTTGGAGACACCTCCAATCTGTTTAGAAGTTGACTTCTCAATGACACTGAACTACATTTAGCACTGGGATTAGCTTTATTTATTTATTTTTTAAAGATTTTACTTATTTATTTGACAGACAGAGATCACAAGTAGGCAGAGAGAGAGGAGGAAGCAGGCTCCCTGTGAGCAGACAGCCCAATGTGGGGCTTGATCCCAGGACCCTGAGACCATGACCTGAGCCGAAGGCAGAGACTTAACCCACTGAGCCACTCAGGCGCCCCTGGGACTAGCTTTAAATGGGATTTCTACATGGAGTCAAACAGCCATTTTCAGGATTCTAGGGTGAAAAGCAGGGCTCCTAGATCTATCTCTCAAATAGGTTGACATATTCCCATCACCTATATAAGTTGTTTGACACATCTTAGCTCTGACTGTTGGGTAGATAATTAATAGCAACAATAAATAATGCCTCAAAATCATGTCTTAAATAGTTGATTTCATGGTCTCTTTTGGTCCTAGGATTCTCGGATCATCTTCCATATGATAGCATCATAGAGGCTACGAAATGTAGAGTGTATATCAGGAGTATAATAAATGTATCAGGTACATTCTATAGAATTTTATGTTATTTTTTTACCTGCAAAACATCGAAACTTTAACTGTAAACCTTCAGATTAATGGTAGAGTTGTTGGAGGTTTTCATTGAAGTATCACATAGATACAGAAATCACATATTATTCATGCCTTTCTCAGGTAGATATATTGCAAATATCTTTTCCTGCTAATTTTCCCAAACTGTCCAAATCTGTGTAACCAGTGCCTCAATCAAGAACAACTAACCAAAAGTTTATCTTGTGCCCCTTCTAGTCACTACCACCTCCACTCCCCAATCAGAAGTACTATGCTGAATCCCAACACCATAGATTAGTTTTACATCTTTTGTGCTTGATATAAACAAAATCATGAATTCTTTTATTTATGGGTTCTCTTGTTTGATGTTATCTTTGTGAGATTCATCCCCGTTTTAGCGTGTTAAATGTAGCTCATTCATTCTCATTGCCCTATAGTATTCCACTGTGTGAGTTTGTCACAATTTATTTTATTGCTAATGGACCTCTAGTAATTTTCAATTTTAGGCTATTACCAACAGTACCATTAAGAACATTCTATTATGTGTCTTTTGGCAAACACACATTATATGTCTTTTGGGTATACACTTTGGTGTTAAAATGCTGGATCAGGAGAATATGTAAGTTCAGCCTTAGAGCTCACTGCCAAATATTATTCCAAAGTAATTTTACCTATTTACACTTCCATATTTTGGTCAATATTGGTTGTTCTATCCTTTTCTTTTTTGCCATTCTGATAAGGATATTTCTTATACATTCTTACATTCTGATAAGGATTTATCTTAATATTGTGGATTTAAACATGTGTTTACCTACTAACAAAATTGGGCTCCTTTTCAGGGTTACTCAATTACTTTCTTTCATAAAAATTATCTTCAGTTCCTTTACCTACATTTGCATTGGTCATCTGTATTTTTCTTATTGATTTGAAGGAACCTTTTATATATTTTAGATAAGAGGTTTTTCTCAGGTAGATGTCTTACAAACGTCCCTTCCCACTCATATATTATTTTCTCACTCTCCAAACAGTGTCCTCCGACTAACAGAAAGTTCTAGTATTTCATTTTCTTGTTTATTTATTTATCTCTTTCATGGTTAGTTATGTTTGTTCTATGTTTACGAATTTCTTTCTTTGACGGTTAGTCATATTTTTGTGCTACATTTAAGAAATCTTACCTACTCCCTACTCTAAGACAATGAAGATATTCTTACTAAATTTCATACTAAAATATTTGTTTTACCTTTTGTATTTATATCTGCAGTCCACTTGGAATGTGTGCATATCTATGTGTGTGTTATGGAGTAGGAGCCAAGGTACATTTTTTTTATGTGAACATTTGGTTAACTCAGCACCTTTTACTGAAAAGGCTATACCATTTTTTTTTTTCATTTCCATTAAGTATTTTAAGTACACGAACTTTAGGTTTGGACTGTCCAAAGCAGATTTTTACCAAAGAACTTTCAAGGTAGGTGATTCAATAATTGATTAAATGTTATAGTGTAATTTCCTTAGGAGAAAATATTTTAAAGAATTGGGAGAATCTGGATGTCTAGAAACGAATTAAACATTTTGCCATGTGTTCAATTTGCATATAACTAGATAAAGTAGATTTATAATATTTCTATGTCCAGGCATTTAGATTTCTTCAGGAATGTTTAACATATCTAGTAATTATCTGTATCTTCAGATCATTAGCCCTTTCAAACTAACTACACTATTACAAAGAACAGGTAAGGTTTATTTCCTAAGATTATTTCCTTTGATAATGATCTCATATTTGCTACCTATGTGCTTTATAAAGGATTAATATTACATCAAATGTAATTTTCTTCTTTTTGGAATATCACTATAGAGGAAGTAACATTGACTACAGACTTAGACAGATTTGTTTCCACTATGAATTTGGAGGAAAACAAGTACATTCTGAGGCCCAGTTTTCTACTCTTATAAAAATGGAAGCAGTAATAATGCCCACTCCACACCATTACTGTGATAATCAAGTGAGATAATGTTTGTAAAACACCTTGCCAAATAAGTGATGCTGAGGAAATAATCTTTTTGAAAGAGAGAGAATGTGGAGAAATGCAAATTGCTTGAGCTTAATAGTCAAATTGATCAAATCCAAATGCTGCACTGAATTTTCAATTTAAAATAACTTTGGCTATTCAATCATAATGTACATTGCTCCTCCTCCCCAAAATATCTGCAAAAATGTTGCAAATGGCACAACTTGAAATAGTGACTAAAACTAAAACTATCAGTTTACCAGAGTCGTTGGAATTCGATTAAGAAAAGCAAGAATTTTACTCATGTTTCCATCATAAAAGAAAGCTGGGAAAATACTTATCTATCTCATACCCCCCCTTTGCTCAACACTAAGAAAGCAAGGGTGGGTATCAATTGAAAAGCTGGACAGCTATCCTTCAATCTCTTTGGCATTTTATTGTATTATGTGTGTTGTGTTGTGTTGTGTTGTGTCCCATCACATTCCATGTCATTGCCTCATGTCGTATCCTGCATAGTAAAATATGGTAGTATATTATTTTGTACAAAGTGGCCAGAATAATGGTCTTGTCTCCATGTGTCTTTATACATCATTCTGTTTTGGTCTTTTTGGTCTCCCAGAACTCGAGAGAAGGGACAGTAGAAAGACAGAGTGGGGATAGATAGGATGATGTGAGCACACTGCATCCTGGGACGAATGGTACCCTTAAGCAAAATTCGGTTGGAACACCTTGTCAGTAGCATTTGGGAATTGTATTTTTTTGTAAATCTCAGTGTCATAGAACTAGATGATAAGTTGCCATGTCTGTCCATAAAAAAACATGCTAGAAAAATTCTTTCTTGATACCAAGAAAATTCTTTCTTGATACTTATTGGAATAAGAACTGTGAATTCCAGTCTCTCTTCCAGATGTAGATCAGAAAAGTGAATTATTGAGCAAGTGGATATTAAGCAAGATCAAGGACAATCTAAAATCTCGATGTTGTGTGTTAATAGAGTCATCCTTTTTAAATTAAGAGTAAATGGAGGGGCACCTGGGTGGCTCAGTGGGTTAAGCCTCTGCCTTCAGCTCGGGTCATGATCCCAGAGTCCTGGGATCGAGCCCCACATCAGGCTCTCTGCTTCCCCCTCTCTCTCTGCCTGCCTCTCTGCCTACTTGTGATCTCTGTCTGTCAAAAAAAATAAATAAATAAAAATCTTAAAAAAAAAAAGAGTAAATGGAAAAAACATATAATTTATCCCTGTAGCATAAAATGCATCTCAAAATCATAGTGAAATCTAGGCATAGGAAATCTATAATACCATTCAGAACTTTCAACATGATATAATTATATGAGACTATAAGGAAAAAAGAGCAGCAAATCATAATAACAGATCAGGATAATAGTCTATACTACTAGGATGAGATGGAAAAACAGGATAATACGCAAGATAATTCTTCATTGGTAGAATTAAATCATCCATTGGAAGCAATCAAGGAACAGAAATATTACTAAATGAAATCAAAACAAGATACATTGGATGTATTTGCAAAGTATTCTCAGAATACAGAGGAAAGGCACAAGAGTTACAATGATGAGAAAGATGTTGATAGAGAGAGGGAAGATATGGTGTATTAGATATTACTAAATTAATACTGACTTTATTAGGCATGGTAAAAACATTATAGTGACATGAGAAGATGCCATTATTCTCATAGAATATCCCAAAGTACTTATCGGAAAAATACCATGTCTGCAACTTACTTCCAACTGACCAAGTCTATATATACACACACAAGTGTGTGTATGTACACACACATACACATTACCTAACCATCTTGATCTTGATCAATCTTGATCAATCTACTGATCAATATATATGTTATCTATCTTTTTCTTTTTCTGTCTCTTTCTCAAGCAAATCTATTACCAATATGTGAAAGACTTACAGGTATTTATTGTTTTATTTTATGCACTTTTTTATAGGTTTTATAGTTTTTAAATTAAACTATGGAGGGAAATAATATGATGTAAAAGCAGCTAATGTTTCAGCAAAAATTAAAGAAACATGATTTACATAATGAGAACAAATATTGAATTATAATTTTTTTTAATTTCATAGATACAGAAGGATAACCAAACACCTTGTAAATAATGAAACTTGGTTGAGCTCAGATTTTCCTAATGTGGCAATAAAGGCTAGATGATAGTGGAAATATCAACAAATATTTTATGGAAAATATGGCAATACATGATAGCTTCCATAGCCGTAAAATGGTGAAACAAATGAAGGCCATTCACATGTGAAAAATTAAACACTTGTTCTTCTTGGGAAAAAGAGGAATTCAAATCAACTAGGAAAGAAATCACAAGTAAGAGAAGGAATGACATAAAACCAAAAAACTAGGAATGGTTTTAACTATTACATAAAACATTGTTATAACTGCCCATAAAATGCTGGATGCTATGGTTAAAAGAAACATTTATAACAAAAATTATAACAAAAACTTAGGTCCAAGTTTAGATTCTATTAAGAAAGACTGAAAAGCTGAAGGAGAAGGGAAAAGTACATAAAAGTATAGAAGTCAGAAGGAGCCATTTTTCTTTGAGTTTGATAATCAATAAAATATCACTGAAGGGCTGTTATAGTAAATGATTGTGATAATGGTAAATATTGTTAAAATCTAAAAGTGCCTACTCTCCAAATCAATACAGAACATAAAAAGCAAAGGAAACAGAACCCAAAGATAGAAGAACAAAGAGAAAATGCATGTGTTAAGGTGCAAGCCAAGATTATAGCATGAGGACAAAGCATGATGTTGAAATGTTCTAGTGGAGAAGAGGGATAGATGGAACATGACAGTCTAAGTAGCAGAATCCTCACATTCACAGAAGAGCAGCAGGTGACTCGCAGCAGAGGAAGAGAAATGAAAAACATCACTGTCTGAATGGGATGTGGAAACTGACTTTATGAGACCCAGTACCCTAATGCAAACTGCACTTCTTTGGGTCTTCTTACCTTCATATTTCTCCATCCCTTTTGAAACCTAAGTTCATCAGAGCCTAGAAGCTCTATCTTCTTTTATGTATACCAACTTAATAAAAGCTGCTCCTTTTATCTAATCATTTATCTTCCAGTTCTCAGACGAGATTTCATTCTTCTCATGCCTGAACATCTGCAAAGACCAAGTATCAACTTCAAAGGGAGGAGTCTCTTCTGTAAAGGATGGGCAGTTCATTGAGAGTTAAGAGTGTGGCTGCTGGTCATCATTTTAAGCAAAGCTGCTTCCCAATTTCCTCTATTTATATATATTTTTAAAATACTATACCCCATGTTTTAACAAAGACAACACTGAAACAACCACTATCTAAGAAAAGGATGCATATATGAATTTTTAGATTTCTTAAAGATAATCATGGACCTGCTAAAATTGTCTGATTATATTCCCTGTTCAAAATTACTCTATATGTACCAAATTTTAACTCTCAGAATCAAATTTGATCCTAAAATTTTTTGTGTAAAATCCCATATTTATCATTATTCACAGTTTGATATTACTTTATCATTAATATAGAATTTAGTGCAAATACATTTGGGTTTTTTGTTTTGTTTTGTTTTGTTTTGTTTTGTTTTAATTTTTTATTTTTTATAAACATATATTTTTTATCCCCAGGGGTACAGGTCTGTGAATCACCAGGTTTACACACTTCACAGCACTCACCAAAGCACATACCCTCCCCAATGTCCATAAAGATAAAAGGTTGGGGGGTGTCTGGGTGGCTCAGGCAGTTAAGCGTCTACCTTTGGCTCAGGTCATGATCTCAGGGTTCCGGGATCCCGGCCCTGCTCAGTGAGGAGTCAGCTTCTCCTTCTCCCTCTGCCCCTTCTGCCCCCACCCTAGTGCACACATGCATATGCTCTCTGTCTCTCTAATAAATAAATAATATTTAAGAAAAAGATAAAAAAATTGCCTTTTTTTGGTCTTCTGGTAAATTGTTATTGAAAGTATTACAGAAGCTTTTAAAACTATTTTATGATCTGAGGTTGGGACCTTGTAATAACCTAAACAATCAGTCTGCTTCAAAACTTAAAAAATACATTTTTCTACACAAATAAAGAGATTTAAAGTGATTTTATGCTTCATGTAATGTGTAAATTGCTACTAAAGATGGAAATTTGCATCATACTCTAAAATTCTTAAGCCAAAGTTACTGTATTTTTGAAAAAGGAAATAAAATCCAAATAAAGAATAAATGCACATATCCCCAGAATGATATGAAGCTAGTTGAAACACCAAAATTCTAAATATTTAGAATTCTAAAGCTGGTCACCAATAATCAGTTCTATTCTGTGTGTATGAAAACTCCTCACGATCTGATAATGGTGGTGTTTTTCCAAAATGTATCATCATAGTTTGTCCATAGTCTGATTACCTTGGAAGACCAAGTCAGTGCATACCTTTGCATGAATAATTCATACAACATATGGTAAAATCTCTCAAAATGCACTCTTCTGCATGTTTTGCCACTGTTCATCCAACCTCAGACTCTTCTCGAAAATACAGGCATCGTTTTCATTCAAACTTGTATTTGAAATCTGTCTATATAATTGTAACAACTGCAACAACATCATTGTTCAAATGCGTGATCTTGGGATGTAATATTGGATTATGGATTAATTCTTCTTCAAGATTTTTATTTCAAGACATTTTTCCAGCATATTATTTTATGTGCAGCATTCATTTTTTGGTGCATTTATCTACCCTGCCTATTTTAATTAAATCATCATTGCACTCTGATGTTTTTGCTAATTTCGGATGATGGATCCACCACTGTTTGTTTATAAAGGCTGATTGGAAACAAGGCATTCATTATGTCGTGCCTGATAATTTGTTCATTTCATTATCACAGGGCACTGCTATAGTTGCATCTTTGTTATCATCAAGTTTTTATAAATACTGTGTTCTCTCTCAATTGATTTGCACCAGCAGCATAGTCTTTATGCTTGGAGTCACCAAATTCTTGTCATTTCTGCTCTCTTACAAAATGCTTGCCTAATATACAGAAAATTATGTTTTCAAGAAAACCTGCATCTCAGACATTTCTTAAATAGATCTTTGATCCACCGATATGCTATTTGGGTAAATTAACAAATGGGCTGCCATTCCCACAGTGTACTGCCTTCACTATTACAATCAGCTTCCCCAATGAATTGCTTTACATTGGTTGGCTTGTTGCGATCTAGTTATTTTGAAAACCTTCCCCATTCACTACATCATCATAAATCCCACTGTGGAAAATAAATTCCTACACACAGTTCATGAGCATTTAGAAAAGAGAGAAATGTTAATGTTAAAATAGATCTTTGAGTTGACTGTCATTTCAGAAAATGTACTGGAGAGGCAGGTGAAAGAAATAATTGAGCTGTGATTTTCTTCTTTCTCTCTTGCAGTTATACCATTGAAATTGATATCGATTCTTCCCAATGATACACGAGGAAAACAGTCAAAATCTGGAGAGTCTGCATAAGACATTGGAAAGTAATAACTTGCTTTTCCCTTTCAACTGTACGCATAGATCAAAGCTGGGCGTCGGGAAACATCCAGACATCTCCTAAATAAGCATCGTCACAAGAACTCAGGGTCCTTTGCGAGGTTAATGCTGTGTATTCTCAGCCGCGAGCATGGCACTGGAGTCCTCTTGTCCATACAGCCGGTTCACTCGATTCACATTCATTAGGAATTTGAAAGGTATCTGACTCAAAGACCTTATCTCATTTTATTTGAGAAGAGGTTACCCCACCAACCAATTCTACACTGCCAGAGATGCATGAACTTGGCAATTCTAAGTTATCAGTCTGGGAGCACTGCAATCAGAATCACCGACATTATTATCCAAAATATTTACAGAGGCTCAATTTGTGCAGGCACATGTGCTGGGCACTGTACAAAATAAATCCCGGATGGTTTAATTTACTGATGATCCTAAGTTACCTAATAACTTCCTTGCTACTCATTAGGATAACTGAGACCCTATGCATACAGAGGGGCTTTAAAGCGCCAGGAAAAAAAAGAATGACTTATTTTCTACACTTAAGAAACTGCCAAAAGTATAACTCTCCTTTTTAAAATTTTAAAAACAATTTAAATATTCCCAATATCCAAATAGGTTCTCATCACCCAAGTGTACAGAGATTAATATTTTGTAAGGTTTTTGTTTTTTTTTTTTTTTTCCGCTTGGTATTTTAAGAAGTAAATCAAACTTGACAGGTTAAGTGTCACTCTCATCCTTGGTCTCTCAAATTCTCCTTGGACATAATCATTTATCCACCATTAGTGTGTAAGATTTTCATGCATGCAGTTTTTTTATAAATTTACCAAACGTACACCCATCTATAAACAACATAAATACTGTGCTTTAGATTTCTTTTTCACTGGTAGTATATTCTGCATATTATTTTGTTGTCTGTTTCCACCATGATAACTTTAGATCCAGTTCATTCTTTTACATGCTACACTGACTGAGTCACATTTTTATAGCTGATTCCCTTTTGAGGGATAGAGAAGTTGTTTTTACATTTTTGCTGTTAGAAACTATTATTGCAATGCCATTCTTGTACATATTTGGAGGAGTTCCTCTATGAAGAGAGCTAGAAGTGGAACTTTTGAATTTTATAGAATATTGACCTCCATATCACCACATTTCTTTACTCAAGCTCTCTGGATACAAATTCCTTTATCATTGTTAAATGTGGTGTTATTAGATGTTTTTTAAACTTTTGCCAACTTGGTAGGCATAAAACATTATAGATGATTTATTTTAATTTTCATTATTCTATTAATGTGGCTAGGCCTTTTATTGACCTTGATGCTTCCTTTCTAGTAAAATGTACTTTCATCTTCATCATCCAGTTGTTCACTGGGTTGTCATTTTTTTTGGTGGGGGGTCGTAATTTTTGTACTGATAGGAGTCCACCATGTATTTTCTGCACCAGCCTCTTATCATTTTATACCAAATGCAAATGTTTTCTTCACATTGTGATATCTTTTGTCATATAGATATTCTCTCTCATGTTATTTTGAGGATATGATTTTAAAAAATGGGTATCCCCCCCCCCCAGTGGCCTAAGAATGGTTCAAATTTTTTTTCACGCTTAGTATTGCCACCTGTGTCACACAGAAAGTCCCCTTTTATATGTCAGTCCTTTCAGGTTTGCGTTCTTTTCTACTGGCTTATTCTTACCTGCCTAAACCAATATTAATTACTATTAATTGATTACTATGTCTTTATAGAGAAGAGTCTCATCTTACTGTTATTCTTTAATATTGTCTAGAGATTCATATGCAGTCTGTGTTAAGTCAAGCTTATGGTAAATCACGTCTGCACAAGGTATACCTCACACTAACAAAATCTAATGTTATGCCATTAGATAAATTTTAAAATTTTCTCCATAACATTTGCCATATTTTTGTCACATTTTATCTCTATAATTACAGTTTTACCTGTTATCATCAGAGCAATTTTATCTATATTTTCTAACTGTTGTTTGTGCATAGGAACACTTGCTTTGGGAATGGTAATTTTGCATTCAGCAAACTTGCTCAGGCTTTTTATTGGTTTGGATATATTGTAGATTTTTTTTATGTAGACAAGTATATCATTTACAAATAATTTGTATAAGATCACATTTATGTTTTTAGTGTTCTGGAGTGCCTCCCAGCCCATATGGACATGGTTATTTTACTGTGGGAAGGTTTTTGGCTATTGATTCAGTGGCTTTGGTTGATAGAAATCTATTCAAATATTTTCATTTCTACTTGATCCAATTTTGTTCAGCAATATATTTCTAAGATATTATCCATTTTTTCTCAAGTGGTCAAGTTTATTAACACAAACTTATACAGAGTATTTGGAAAGTTATCTATAATTAGGTCTTCCACTTCCTTCCTTATATTTTGCTTCTTTTCACTCGTCTCTGCATTTTCTTGAACACCTTATCAGATATGTGTCAATATGCTCAGCTTTCCAAAAGATTCTCTTTATTATAACTGCATTCTATTTCATTGGTCTTAACACCTTGTTTGTCATAGCCTTTCCTGACTTTCCTTGGATTTATTTTGTTGTGCTTTTCATAACTGCTCATCAATTTTCAACTCTCATTTTCTAACTAAACATTTAAGGCTGAAAATCGCCCTCTAAGTATAGTTTTAACCCTAACTTATGTCTGAATATGCAGTATTTTTCATTTGTATTCAACTCGAAGTATTTTCTGGCTTTCATTACAATTCCTTATTTTATCTAAGAGCTATTTAGAAGTATGTTCTTAAATTTACCAAACATAAGATTTCTTCCTTTCTTTGCTTTCAATGAATGATCAAAGAACAGTCTTTATGTTTCTTGTTCTTGGCCAATTACCGTGTTTCTCATTTCCTAGATCCTAACTAGTTCTCTCTTTGTCCAATACAGTTACTGCTAAGAGCATTGTCTTATATTTTCGTACTATGCTAGGAAATTGATGAAATTTATTTCTCCTGCTCAATATTAGGATAAAGTTAGGATAAAATGCTTACCGGGTGCTGCTGCATGGTCTTGCCACCACTTTCCTTCCCAGCTTAACCTCCGCCCTCTGGTTTGAGGTGTACACTGTAAACATTGCATTATTTCCATTTCTAAATCATAACATACTTTTCCCTGCCTCTAAAACTTTATTCATTAAGTCTCCCCACCCCTGTCATCTAGTTAAAGTTCTTCATTTGGTGACCTCTAAGAAACTACATCTGAGGAAAGGGCCCCCAGTCATACCATGTATTTCGTCCGGCATCATATTTGAACACCGTGTTTTAGTTCACTTCTCTGTGTGTTTCTGCAAGGCTAGGGTAAATTCCCTCTTGGGCACTGTTTCCCCCAGGATAAAATCCAATACTTAGGGGCTCTGCATGCACACTCACACACACACTCACACGCACACACACTCACTCGCACACGCACACACACTGAATGAACTGAATTGCAACACTGGAATTAGCAGATAAACACGGGGACGCAGAAATCTAATTTCTCATTTTTAAAATAATCGTATGTCTTTTGACAAAAAACAAAAGAACCTTTCTTGGAGGAGAAAAAAAATCCTTTCTTGAAACGCAGGGTTTTAATTACAGTACAGCTTCTCTGGCATCAGTAAGATGATAGCCACCAAATCCGGAAAGACATTTGAAAAGGGGTATTTTCTTCTCTGAAGCAGTACTTCTCCTGAGTACTGATGGATCTCTTTTACATTTTAAAGATTCTCACCTTTGCTGCTCATTAGAAAGAAAAAAAGAATTCTAAGACCGAAAATGTGTTTTCTGCATTATCTTGCAGGACTGAAAACTCTTTGCTGTTGGTAATTTTCTTAAATCTAATGGTCTCTTTTATGTATATATTAAAAATTGACAAACACCTTTCTGCACAGTGTTTCATCTCCATAATAGCCTGAGCCTTGAGAAAGGCTGGGGCCCTAACAGTGTGCTATGAGAACACACAAAAAAAGACGACAAGAATTCTCACTGCTGACCGAGCGGGTCAGCTTACTGTACATCATCTTTCTTTTAATTCAGGAACTACTCAGATACTGTTTTCCATGTGTCTTATTTTGTGTCATTCTCAGTAATTTACTGCCATAATTTATAATCACATTAGAGCCCCACAGGTTAATTACAGAATCTTCTGTGTAAAAAATGTATTTCTCTTTCGTTCGGTTCAATAACATAGCCTTTATTTCGCTTAGCATTCTCTGAGTTTTCTACTATAGAACCGGTAAATGAACTGGCCCAGGGTGACCTATCTATAATTTTATAGGCCTATTTCTCAACTCTCCCCTAATTCTTTTCCAAACTGATGAAATTAGTTCTCATATCTTCTGTACTATACTACAGTTTCAGTGACCCTCCATCATCTTGCTGTTGATGGGGGGGAAAAAAAGCCCAACATTTTGCATTCATAAAAATTTTCTAAACTTTTGGGTAAAGAACAAAGTTCCACAACATTGAATGGGTGGGAAAAGTGTACAGTTCGTAATTGCCCCATTGGACATATACATACATACATAATCACTGCTTTCCCATAAAGTTGTAATTATATTCTTATTAAATGGAAATTCTATAAAAATATCTTCTTTATTAGTAGTAGATAAATACATTCTTGTAATAATTGAAAACAAGTGCTTTAATGGCAACCCTTCCTTGGGGGGAAAAAAAACCACAAGCTTTACTTAATATAGGCACTTCTCATACAGAGCTAGTTGTTGTAATATAAATTGTGATAATGTGATTAAGGAAGCATTTGCATAATGCAGGCCACTTTTCTTTATATTTTAACATGAACTTGAGATCAATATGGAAATTAAGATCACAAACTAGTATCTCTCAAGGAGTGGAAAAACAGAGTATAATTGAAATGACTTTTGAAAATTTATTTGTATTTTATTATAACAATAAGTGATAATGGATTTTTAATCATTATAGTTTTGATGATAGGAAAATTGAGGCCATTACTCTTCCAATAAAGCTACATGCAAATACTGGGTTTGCTTAGTGATATTTAAGCTTTATAACTTTCTTGTACACTATAAAAAATAAAAGCAAATCCCTTTATTGTTAAAATTCTTCCAATGTAAAATAATGTTAATGTGAGCCTGAATCAAGAAATTAATCACTACCAGCCCCTTATTTTTTTAACTGAATAAAGAAACAAGAGATTTTTTTGGAAAGCAACTCTTGCATTACCAACAGTACTGGCTGGATGTGTGTTATAAGGCTTAGTGATTGGAAATACCAGCTCTGGAATAGACTGCCTGAGTTTTAAATCCAAGCTTTGTTACATATAAGCTATGCAGTATTGGGCATGTCACTTGACCTCCCTCAGCTTCATAGTCACCTGCGAAACAGGGATAATAATAATCTACATCTTGCAGAGTTGTTGTGGGTATTAAATGAGCTAAGTCCTGAGTACAGTATCTTAGTGATTACCTCTATTACAAAATTTTTAAATTGCATTTTTTTAAATATTTTTATTTATTTGACAGACAGAGATCACAAGTAGGCAGAGAGGCAGGCAGAAAGAGAAGAGGAAGCAGGATCCCCGCTGAGCAGAGAGCCCGATGTGGGGCTCGATCCCAGGACCCTGGGATCATGACCTGAGCCGAAAGCAGAGGCTTTAACCCACTGAGCCACCCAGGCGCCCCTTAAATTGCATTTTTAATGTCATTTCTCACACCAAGAATATTTAACCGCCACTTACTTAATAACCACAGCATTTTAAGAAAATGTCACCTATAAATTCTGATAAAATTTGAAATGAGTTCCTTATAATTTTTTTAGCTGTTGTTTTTTTCTACATTTCAACCTTCTTTTTTAAAAAGCAAATGGGTAGCTTAATCTCTACTGATGCTACTGCAAAATACAATGTTAATAGAGAAGAGGGAATAAGTTACTATTAAAAATCTAGTTGTTGTGGACATCCTGCAGAATAGTGATGGATCTCCCCAAACCTCCCCAGATTTGGTTCAGATGTTGACAGCCACACATGTATCAAGAAAGTTTGCAACATGAAACTTTCTGAGAAGAGCAGGGGAGGCTTCCCAAGCAAACCAAAAAATGTCTTGAGAAAGCAGAGAAAGGAGCCTGGCTTTGGGTTTTTGTGATTAGTAGGTGAAGCGAGATGAGGATTCCCACATTTATTATCTGAACTTCCCACCAGGCTCTAAAGGAGGGAACATCAGGCTTTCTTATCAGCTTTCCTGAATATAGAGCAAAGGAGAAAGGGTGATAGTGGACCTTCAAACCCTCAGCAGTGAAATACCAAAAATGGAGTCTCTCTATTACAGCAGTAACCATAGACCCTAATTTTGCATGGGGGGGAAAAAAAAACAATGAATAAAATTTACTCATTTTAATTCTTATGCACTAATGTTCACAGATTATGTCCTCTACTGTATTAAAATCCAATCCATTTTTTAAAAAATTTAGAACAAAGTTATATATGTGGTTAATGTAAGTTGGATATGTCAGGATTTATGGGATTCTCTGAGGTGTGCCATATTTCTAACATGCTCTGCCATCTAAATAGGATTAAGAATCCTTGAACCAGGTAAACTATTAAGCAAATTCCTCCAAATTTATTTACTTAGTCATTTTCTAACATTAAAAATAAAGCAAAAGTTGAGGAAATGATGAAAAGAGAACGGCGCTCAGTTCAATAAGAGTTGGAAATTTTAAAAAGTATTATCTTCATCGTTTTTCCTGAAATAACGAGAGTTAGGGACCAGTGTGGGTGCCCTGACGCCAGGCCAGAGAATCCTCTTTCTGTATTAGAATATGGGAAGAACCTACACTGGGTTAGAGTTCCATATCTTTATACAGTAGGTAAAATGGCTGGAGAAATCCAAGTGTTCATTCTGTTCTGCTCTAGCATGACACAGGTTACAAAGAGATGGAAGCTGGCACATTTCAGCATTCCTAGAGACTTTCATTGGTTAACAGGCTGTTGCTAGACCATAATGGCAGTGCACAAGGGGCCAGCCCTTCAGACCAGAATACAATGGAAACTAAAGGTTCTGGGTTTGCGATTTAACAGACATTTATGGAATTGATTCATACAAAAATAAGGCAATATTATAAAGGTTACCTGGCCTTCTGTTTAATGGCATAATAGGAGTTTCTCTAGGAGTTATAAAAAAGTTTGATATAATTCTATTTTGATATTTTAGAAGATTCTATTTTCCAGCACTTTACTTTTACTTTTTTTTTTTGAATGGTTTGTGAACAAAACTGGAGGCAGTAAAAAAAAAATATATATATATATAAATATATATATATATATATATACACACACACACACACACATATTTGACCAAAACAATTCTTTTTCTCTTTGCCAGTGGTTGGATCCAAGCTATCTGGTTATTCTAAAGGAGTATAATGTTATAATTACTTATGGCATCTATTTTGAATCCAAGAACTGTTAAGAAATGAACTTTATGTGCATGCCCTTCTGTTCTCCATTGGAGCCTTTTATCCTTGATGAACCAGAGAGATCAGACTTGCCCTCTTGGAAAAGGAATGTTGGAGGATGCCCGAAGAAAAGGAACAGGAGACGGAATTGTCCTAAAAGCAATTTTGACGAGAGGATAAACCTTGGCATGAAGGAAAAATAAACTGCTGGAGATGCATGAAGAAGTCTATCTCAGTTATCATGGAATGCCTACACATATGATTCAATAAATATCAGGGACAAAAGGAAGGAATCTGGAGGGAAATCCAAAGCAGCAGTGCACGTGAATGCAAGGCTTAACTTCTCTACCGTATGTTGGCCCATATGAAAAAGAAGAATTTGAATAAGATTCTGTCCACATTCTGAAGCCAATATTCATATTTTTGCTTGTATTTAGGGGATGATCTCACTGCCTATTTAGGGGATAATCACCTACATTTATCCTCTTTAATGCTATTTGTGCTATCATATCAGTCGGATGCTTCAGCAATATCTAGCATCTTGGAACCAATTCCAGGATGTTGAACCCAAAGACAAGAAGAATACCTAGCAACTAAACTATCTCCTTTCCTCTGATACACTGTTTCTTTCCTATTGCATTCTGAACTGCATTTGAATTCCTGAATTGCTTCTCTGAAGCCCTGAATAGGTTGGTAGGTGATTAATAGGCAGAAATATATTGGTTCCACCATCAAGACCATTTAGCACCATAAGGAAAGAAACTGGGGCTTAACAGTAGGGTAAAAATCCCAACATTTACATTTATTTATACTAGTGGAAAAGAGAACTGACTGTTGAGGGAAAAAGAGAAATTGAGTCAAAACAAGAAGAAGAGGAAAGGAATTACCAAGACCCTGTACTTGAGGATGCCAACTTGTCAAGGGATAAAGAAAATTCACTATGCCAAGTCAAAATGTCTTGCTGAATTTTTCTGAGCTCTGGTATAAAAATATTCTCAGAATTAAAGACATGTCATAGTGGAGGGGGCTGGGCAGAGGAAGACATTCCGGACACAAGGATCAAGTGCATTAACTAAAAGTAAAACAAGGAGATACCATTTGTAAAAGTGGTTTTAAAAAAATAATACCCCAGAATAGCCTGGGGTATAGAAGAAATGGCAGTTTAGTGTCCTGCTTATAAACTAGCTGCATGACATTTTGTAATAAACATTCAGTGATTTAAAAATGTACTTATTTTTTGAACCAGTAATTCTACTTCTAGGAAATTCTCTTGAGGAAATTATGATAAATAGCAAAAAAGATTTATCTACTAGAATGATCACCACAGCACTATTTATAATAGTGAAAAATTGGATACAACATAAATGCTGAATGATAAGTGATTGGTTCAATAAATTATGACACATAATTATGCACAATTTTGGCATATAATTCATTGCCACATCCATAAAATGGACTACTATGGAACAATTAAAAATATTCCTGGAGGAAATTACTGAATCATATAAAAATATTCCCAATATCAAATGAAATGAGTTATAATATAAAATAACCAGAATTATTTAATTTTTACCTATAAAAGCAATTCTCATACATACTTAAAATAGACACCTATAAAATATAATTTTAAGCAATTATTTCTGGAAGGTTGGAGTACAGTTCTTTTTTTCATTTTTTCTTCTCCAAGTGTTAGTATATTCCATATAATGCTACAATAAATATGTGAGTTTTATTAGCACAAAAGATTTTAATGAACATTATTAAAAAGTTACAGAAGAACAATACTGCATAATTCCACTTATATGAGGTATTTAAAACCGTCAGTCTCTTAAAGCAGAAAGGAGACATGGTCACCAAGGTCTGGTGTTGGGGAGAAGCTGCTGTTCTACAGGTATTAACTTTTACTTATGCAAGACAAGTAAGTGCTCGAGATCTGCTATATAACATTATGCTTAACAATACTGTACACTTAAAATTTTGTTGAGTAAATCTCATGTTACTTATTCATTTTTTTAAAAAGATTTTATTTATTTATTTGACAGAGAGAGAGAGATCACAAGTGGGCAGAGAGGCAGAGAGAGAGAGTGGGGGGAAGCAGGCTCCCTGCTGAGCATCGAGCCCAATGTGGGGATAGACCCCAGGACCTGAGATCGTGACCTGAGCCGAAGGCAGGAGCTTAACCCACTGAGCCACGCAGGTGCCCTCATGTTACTTGTTCTTATCACACGTACACATAAAATGTTACAGAGAGGATTTCTGTTTCTAGCAAAGGTAGAGTAAGAGGAAACAGACTAATTCCCCTGCCTGCAACAACTAAAAGTAAATACAAACAGGAAATACAACATGTAGATCAGCATTTCTCAAGATATGAGATATCAAGTAATAAAAAAAACAAGGATTCCTGAGAGAAGGGAAACAAATGAGCTGAACCATATGACTGCTCTGGATTGCTACAAGCAGGGAGTGTCTAGGCTTGGTCAGAGAGGCAAACCAGACAGAGCACAGCAGTATCCAGAGTTGAGGTACTGAAGATAAGGTGTCCAGAGTTCATAGGAGGAAAACTGGAGAGGACAGAGCTGCAGAAGTCCTGAGATCTTGAGCATTCACAGCAACCCCTCAGAGTGTTCAGCCAAGGACTGCTCAGCCCATTCATGCAAAGACACTGCACAAGCCTGAGAAAAAACCATGCAAGAAGATTAGAGGAAATAATCCCTGGTGCCCACACAGGGAAGGAAAAAGTGCCAGTTCCCACAAGCAGAAGAGAAAACTTCTGAATTCATGAGGAATTAGGAAAAGTCCTCAGGAATGTTTTGCTACATTGATAGAGCAAGTTTCAGACTAGACTAAAGGTTATTCTTGTCCCTTCTAATAAAGCTTAAAACAAGACCCCAATGGATCAAACTGCTTTCTAGCAATGTAAATGTTTCTACATTCTATTTATAAAAATACAAAAATAGTAATCAACAAGGTAAAATTCACAAAGTTAGGCACTTAATCAAACACTGGCAGGCATGCAAATATATAAGAAAAAATAACCAATAATGAAGTGAAAAATAAATTAATCAAATAAGCCCTAAAATGAAACTGATGATAGAATTAAAGGAAAATCTTTCTAACAGTATTCCATGTGCTCAAGCAGCTAGAGAAAAAAATGTAAGCAGAGTCACGGCAAGTATAAATGGCAAGAAGTTAAAAATTACAGTATCTGGTATAAAAGATAATAATAACTAGGTAGAATTAACATCAGCCTAGACATAGCAATACACTCATTAACTTGAGAACACAGAACAAAATTATATAAAATACCAAGAGAATAAAGACTAAAAATAAAAATGAGCAGAATATCACCAAGCTATAGGACAACTGCAAGCAACCTAATGTAAGTCTGATCAGGGTCCTCCAAAGAGGATAGAAAAAAAGACAATCAAAAATATTTGAAGAAAAAAGCACTTACATGTTTTATATCTGATGAAAAATATAAATCAATATATGAAAGAAGTTCAACAAACGCCAAACACAAGAAACATGAAGAAAACTATACTAAGGCACATACAAATAAAGCTTCTTAAAACCAGTGATAAAGAGAAAATCTTAAAAGCATCTATGGAAAAAAGGCACACAACCTACCCTTTATAAAAATTTTAATACTATATTATGAAGCTTATAACATGTATCACAGTACAACTTATTGCAACAACACCATAAAGGTCTGGAGGGAAAACATGGAAGTATATGGTTGAAAGTTTCTTAGAGTTGAAATGACATAAGATCACTTGTAGATAGACTATGATAAGTTAAAGAAATCACTAAAATTGCACGCACGCACGCACGCACACACACACCCATAAGAGACACTTAACTCTAGGAACTAAACTGAAGGTTGATGGAGGAGAGGCGGGTTTAGAGGCTGGGGTAACAGGGTGATGAGCATTAAGGAGGGCATTTGATGGAATGAACACTGGATGTTACATGCAATGTATGAATCACTGAACTCTACCTCTGAAACAAAAAATACGCTCTCTGTTAATTAATTTAATTTAAATTAAGTAAATTTTAAAAAAGAGCTATAGCTAATCAGGCAAAACCAGTGATTAATGACATCTTAAAGGTACTAGATTAATCTGAAAATAAACAAAAAAGAGGGAAAAGGGAACAAAGAACAGATGGGACAAGTAGAAAACAAATAATATGAGAGACTTAAACTCAGTGATACCAGAAATCACATGTTCTCACCACACACACACACACACACATAAAGTCAGCTATGTAAGGTCACGGATCTGTTAATTAACTTGATTTTTATAGATATTTAACATTGTATATGTATCTCAAATCATATTTTATACATTAAATATAGACAGTATTCATTTGTTAATTATATTTTAATAAAGCTGGAAAAAATTAAAAATCACATCTACATGCCAATGGTCTGAACACACTAATTGTAAAGCATGAAGTATCAAAATGTATGAAAGGGGAAAATCCAACTATATGCTGTGTTTCTGTTTATAAGAAAACATTTTTATTTTTTTTAAAGATTTTATTTATTTAAAAAAAGAGGGGGGGTCAAAAGTAGTCAGAGAGGCAGGCAGAGAGATAGGGGGGGGAAGGAGGCTCCCTGCTGAGCAGAGAGCCAAATGCAGGGCTTTATCCCAGGACCCTGAGATCATGACCTGAGCACCTGAGCAGAAGGCAGAAGCTTAACCCACTAAGCCACCCAGGCACCCAAGAAATCATATTTTTAAATACAAAGATAAATAACCTAAAAGTAAAAAGATACAAAAAAGATATGATACAGTAAAAAATAATTTCTTTAAGCTGGTAGTACTATTTAACAACAAAGAAAGTTGATTTTAGTCAAAAGAATATTAACAAGGCTAAAGAAGTCAATTCTTCTAGACGACATAACCTTCTAAACATTAGTGATCGAATAACAGAGCTTCAAAACACATAAAATAAAAACCGATAAAATTCCAAGGGAAAATAGACATATCTACTATTATAGTAAGAGATTTAAATAATATTGTCTCAACAATTAATAGAATAAATAAACAGGAAATCAATAGAGATATAGAAATCTTGAATGGCTACAGACAGTTTACCCTAATTTATTGACATTAATAAAATAATTTATTGACATTAATAAAATACTCTACCCAAAAAAAACATACCTTTTTTCAAGAGCACATAGAACATTTACCAAGGTAGAACATATTCAAAGTGATAAGCAGATATCAATGAAGTTAAAATGATTTAACTCATATACAAAGCACATTCTCTGATCACAATGAAATTAAATTATTAGTCCATAACAGAAAGACAACTTCAAATCCTCACAGATTTGGGAATTATACAACATTTTTAAATTACTATATATTAAAAAAAGAAAAAAATGAGAAAGTATTTTAAATTAAATGAAAATGACAAGAGAATGAATCAGAACTTTAGAGATGCAACAGTGGTAGACAAATGGCTACAATAACTACAGAGTTATTTACAACATTATATTAGCAAAGAAGCAGGTCTCAATTCAGAGATCTTATCTTCCATTCAAAGAATAGAAAAAAAGTAAAGCAAATTAAGTCTAATCCAAGCAGAAGAAAGAAAACATAAAAAAAAGAGCCAAAAATCAGTAAAATAGGAAAAAAATGATACCAGTAAAACCCAAAACTGGTTATGTCAGAGAATAAATACAATTGAGAAAAAACTACTACACTGATCAGTAAGAAAAAAAAAGAGAAAGCGTACAAATTAGTAACAGGAGAAATAAGAGAGGTGATATGACTACTGAGTCTCCAGATACTAAAAGGACAATCGGGATAGTATGAACAACTTTAAGACAGTAAATTTCACAGTTCTAATGAAAACGACAAAAGTCTTTGAAAGATAGAAACAATCAAAGCTCAGTGAAGAAGAAAGAGATTATCTAAACAGTCCTGCATCTACTTATATTAAATTTATAGTTTAAAACCTTTCCAAGAAGAAAACTCAAGGCTAATTTCCCTCATAGATTTAAAAAAAAAAAAAAAACTTAACCAAAATTTTAGCTAATTGACTTTTAAAATGTAAAAGGATCATAAGCAAGTGGGGTTTATTCTAGGAATGCAGAATTATTTAGTAGGTTTATATGTATTATATTTAGTATTGATTATCAACAAGGATGTAAAAGCAAACTGACCAAAGAAAGGGTAATATTCTCAACAAATTGTATTGGAAAAACTGAATATCCATATAAAAAATAGAGAAAAACAACACTGGCATCATATCTAAAAATTAACTTAAAATTGCTTGTAGACCTAAATGTGAAACCTAAGACTATAAACCTTCAGAAGAAAACTTAGCATAAGATAAGATATGATAAGATGCAGTCATTCCACTAGTAGGTATATAATAAAGTGAATTATACGCTCACTTAAAAACTTATTCATGAATATTCAAACCTTTGTAAGAGTCAAAAAATTGGAAATAACCCAAATTTCCATCCACAGGTGAATGGATACAGACATTGTGGGATGCATGTGTATTCTATACCACAGAAAACCACTTAGCAATAAGAAGGAAGGAACTAATGAAACAAATGGTACACATAACCAACATGACTGAATCTCCCAAATAATTATACTCAACAGGGAGAAAAAGGCAAAACAAAAACCCCATACATATTATATGATTCCATTTATATAAAATTCTAGAAAATGCAAACCAATCTGGAATGATAGTAATCAGGCCAGTGACTACCTGGAGAAGGAATTTGGAAGTGGGATGGATGGATAGCAAAGAGGTACAAGGAAACTTTTGAGTTGGTTCATTCACTACCTTAATTATGGTGACTGTTGCATGGGTGTACACATGTGCCAAAACTTTCAAAATGGTACACTTTTCTCTACATAAACTATTATATGCTAAACATGCTTAAATAAGGCTGTTAAAAATGCCACTGAACACTAATTTCTCTTAAAATAATTGCATTATTCTGACCAGTCCAGCATCTTGACAAATAGGACATTTATTGAACACATATTTACTGAAGATTTTCTGAGTGCCAGATAACCATTTGTTAATCCAAATAGGAAAAACCCCTTGCTTTCAGGCCACTCACAATGCACTATCAAGGTCAAATATAGATGCACAATATATTGAAGTCAATTCTACAGAAGAGGCCTGAAGGAATGGAGAGAGGAGGGAAAAAGGAAACATGGAGCCCATCAGACAAGGCTTCCATGAAGAGGAGATGCTTGAGTATCATGATCTCAGAAGGTCAGAATGAATCTGCTAAGAAGAGAGGAACTATCCAAACCAAGGCACAGAATCATAAGCAAGAGAGAAAGAGAGAGTTGAGAGAAAAGAAGGAGTCCACAGAGACAGATCAGAAAGGTGTTTGGGTGCTGGTCTAAGGAACTGCAATTCTATCCAGCTAGCTATCAGGAGCTAGTTAAGGATTTTAAGATATATTTGATATATGTATGATATACATATGATATTATTTTATGACATTATCATTATATTGATTTTTTATTATCAAATTTGAATTTCAGAAAAATCACTTTGGAAGCGGCGTGGAGAGCAGTTAGAAGAAAAATAAGACTGGACACAATTAGATCAGGTGAAGAACGCCACCGCAGTCTCCACACGCAGTGGAGCCTGCTTCAACCAGAGAGAGCATGGAAGAGAGTTTGGATTCCATCAACATTGTGGAGGTAGAGTTGATAGCCATTCAGACACTCTTAGTGAAGGAAATGAAGGATGCTTTGCTACAACCAGGCACCTAATGTGGGCATTCGTTTAAGTGAGGACAGATAACAGGTTCAGAAGGAAACATTGAGTTTGATGCACCTTTGGGATATCTATATGGATGTATTTCAATAAGCAGGATTCTAGATAGATCTTAGAGCCCCTGGAATGCAGCAAAACTGATACATCACATTAGAAACTTTCACTCATTTCTACAGGTGATATTCATATTCTATCAAAAGAAATAATAGTTACCATTTGCTGAGCACTTCTTTATACTAATTATTGGGCTAAGCACCTCACACACATTATGCTATGTAACCCACACAGAAAATCAATGTCAGTATTTTATACTTGTGCTATGTATGAGAAAAGTGAGGTCTGTCAATGTTACACAATTTTCCCAGGAACACATTACGTTGCAGCTAGGTTTCAATAATGCAATTCTCTTAATGACTACAGAATGCCAGAATCCTATATTTTAAAGGTGTTCCAAAAAATGCAGAATGCAGCTGTGTCCTTAACTCACCCCATGGATTGCTTCCAAAGAGCCCAGGAGCCCTGAGAAAAAGCCCCCTAGTCTGCAGAAAATAAAGGGAAACAAAGTAAGGAACAACCATAATATTAATCCAACATCCAAGTGGAGGTCCCCAGGAGGCAATCACTTGTTTCCAAGTTCCCTCATTATTCATGTTTTCCACTTTGTATTTTCAGATATGAATCCAAGACTGACTGGTTTAACATCCAGGAATTGTGGACTCATGGCAAGTAATGACTTAGCAGTTCAACACTTTTACAAGAGAACAGACACACAAGCAACGGCCCTCCAGCTGTCTCTTAGAGGGTGTATGATCTTAACCAAGTCATTTAATCTGAGAGTCACTATTCTCATAATTTAATGGGAATAATACATCCAAGCTATCTACTTCAGCATAATCTCCTTCTAAACTAAGTATTAAAATACACTGAAAACTATAAAACACAAGTAGAACTGTCGATGAGCGCTCTAAGCTTTTGTTTGTTTCCTCCTCTATAGTGTCTCAGTGACCTTCTATATATAGTTTTCAAGGACAAACACCAGACTCAAAATTATCTGGTGCAATTTATTCCCTAATTTTGCTTTTCCTTGAAAAGACTCTGAGAAATTGCCTGTACTTTACAAAACAAAGAAAACACTATTTTCTTTTGCCTACTAAATTGCATAGCTTCCATCGTTCAAAGTACGACTCACAATCCAGCTATCACACTGTCTTCTCAGTTAAGTTTCTTGCATAAAAATGAATTTGATGCACCGCTCCATAAAACAAAAAGAGTGGTATATTTCCTTATATACTTCATTACTATTTTTGGTAATAAAATGTAATGTTATGCTATTGAGCTCTTATTGAGTTGGTTCACTGGACGCTGGTTCATTAACAGCTCCATTTATTAGTGATGTAATTTCATCCAATGACATTACGTCATCACTCCATTCCTTTGTCTGTAAAACGAAGTTAACAGTAACATTTGACTCATAAGGTGCTGAAGTCTAAATAAAATACATAAAAGATCAGGGGCACCTGGGTGGCTCAGTGGGTTAAGGCCTCTGCCTTCGGCTCAGGTCATGATCCCGGGGTCCTGGGATGAGCCCCGCATCAGGCTCTCTGCTCAGCAGGGAGCCTGCCTCCTCCTCTCTCTCTGCCTGCTTCTCTGCCTACTTGTGATCTCTGTCTGTCAAATAAATAAATAAATAATCTTAAAAAAAAAGACATAAAAAATCATTATGACATCTGCCATAAATAAGAGTTCAACAAATATCAGATAGTATTATTCATTAATGTCATTGGTATACACTTCACATATGCATAGCAAAGTGCTAACACACTACATGTTCCTCTGTCTTTTTAAATCTCTATTCTTTCTTGCTTCTCATATCTTCCTCATATCCCATAACTTCATTTCATCACTCAGCAATAACATCTTCATGTTGCTATGTCTAGTCAGTTAATGAGTTTCCAGTCCCCTCCCCCCAAATATGGAAGCATTCTGTAACCAGATTATTCTTTACATAGAACTCACTAGCAATTACCTTTGGGCATCATACCTCCATTAATATAAGGATATCATGTCCATTTAGCCTTCTCAGCAATTCTGAGATAGCTGAGAATGATCTCTACTCTTCATATTTTTAACTGATGTCCTTACGTTCCTTCGATCTGCATGACCAGATCACGCTTCCTTATGTTCCTCTAATTTGTTGCAGCAACAACATCCAGTGTATATTTTAGAAGTTTTAGTAAATTTTATGGAATTGTGCCCATTTAATTATGCAGCTATATTCCTATAATTGCATAATTCAATTTTTTGGACATCATTTTCTCATAGTCTAGTCTTTGTTTCGATCACATGGCCTACTTTGACCCCACTGTCTCCCTCAGCCTTGCATGCATGGAAATTTTATTTGGTCAATAAATCCACACTGGATCTAGTTCTCAGCAGCAGATTCACCTTACTCAGGCTTACAGGAATGAATCTATAAAAACTGAAGTCATAATTTACTAGTTTCCAAGGAAAATATCACTATGACATAGTTCGGGATACTGACATTAACACAATCATCACATTCTCCGGTTGACATTATACGTAGGGAACAGAAAATCAGATGCCATGGAGAAATTATTTTCACAGCTACTGAACAAACATGAAGTTTCATGAGCAGAACACTATCTTGCTCAGCAGACTTCCATAGACAGCAACGTCCAAAGTTGCCTCAAGCAAAGGATCAAAGTAATAAAAATCAGAGAAACCAAAGAGTTAAAAAGAACAGAGGGAAACCTTTATAAATAGGACTTGAGTTTCTGACAGCTGACAAAGGTTTCCTCTTCGATGGTCAGTGTTTTAATGAGCTCACTTAAAGAATCTTCTCTCTCACAGTCTATCTCTCTTTACAATCTTCTTTCTTAGTTAGTCCCCTACTATAGAGAGACTTAAACTCTTTCTTTAATTGTATTAAAATATTCAATTCAGATTATCATTGTCTCCTTATGACAATTTGGCTTTTATTTTTTACTCTGACATCTATCTATTGATTTTATTGTTCAGCTCCATGAATGTAATCTTATTCCCTTTTTATCAATTCCTGGAGAAAGTATTATTTAAATTTTGGTAAATATTCCAAACTCTTAAGAGTTTACACTGAGACTATTAGACACATCATGGGAATGTTTTCTTTCATAAGGAAAAAATTACACTAAAAAAAAATTATGTTCACAACACACACCCACATGAATGTTTTGGCATATAAACAACTCGAAAACTGAATTGTAAAAGGAATCCACTTTGGGCTGGAGAAATTTGTCTAAGCACATTCCTGGCCTCTGCCTGGCTTTGACTCATTTTACTCCTAGGGAAGTGGCCTTTCTCGATCTGTAATTTACAAAGGAAAAACTATTTAGGCATACTCAGCTCAGCATTATCTTTCCTCCTTTGGGAAGCAAACTTGCCTCCATGTCTAAGTGTTTGGTCTAGCTAACTAGAAGTGTGGTGGTAGGCCTATGCCTAATTCTGATAGGAGAATTTGGTAGGAGAAAGTCAGAGCCTGCTCTCAGAGCCAGCCCCAATGAATGTGGTTTTTTACCCTTATTTAATTCTTATTTCTCAACTTATTCCTAAACCGGTGGGAAATGGTTATACAGCTTGCTAGCCTATTCCTTGGAAATTCCAGAACCAGTGAGGCTAAATTATCAGCACTCTTAATCCATAAGCCTATCAACTTCAGGTGATTCAGCGGCAAATTTTGGATCAACAATTTACTATCCAGCCTAGAGAAGATTCTAAATTATTTGTTTAAAAATGTTTTCTAGGCCAGTGCACACATTTTTTTAAGTTGGAGCCGTTCAGAGCTCTCCACATGCCACTTTAAGCACTAATATGTTTCTGAGATCACACAGGTCGGAAAGGACATACTTTCCCTTCCCAAAGACATCCTTAAGCCACACACTTTAATTAATTCTTTGGGGGCAATGTATTGAGGGAAGACTCCTGGGACCATTTTCACTTATACCACCAGCTTTTGTGTGAAAGGTGAGATGTGTTTAGCTCCAAGTCTCAATTACTCCTGCCTTTGCTCCACTTGCCCACATCAGGTCATGCTGCTGGTAATAAAATCATTTCAGGACCCTCGTGCAATAGTGTAGATAAAGTACGATAGAATTCTCTTCCTTTTAATGAGAAAGCTTTTCCAAACTTGACAAAACAGTACTGTATGACCACTTGATTTTAGTCTTTATGAAGTAAATTTATTCCCAATCAATTCCCTCTGTTCACAGGTAGATTTAGCTTTTCATTAAGATTTGTTAGGATAGTGATATTCGGTATTTGCCGAGTCTCCCAGTAAGACACTGAATTTATTGGCTACCTTTCCATCTTCTTTCAAAGCTGTTCAGCTTCAGCAAACAAATTTTAAAAAGTCATTTTTTCACTGAGAGAATGGCGTTGGTTCCTTGTTAGAATTCTGATTACACAGTACATCCTTTAAAGTAAATTTCAGAAGTAGATACAGTTGCCAAAATCTCTCTCATTTAATTTGACTGAGGTATTATTTTTAAAAAAATACTAATTCCACCTCCTTAGATCTCTTTGACATTCAGAGAACTACCGTACTACTGGTCAAGTGGTCGGGTGAATGCTTTGAGTGGCAACCTCATCAAAAGAATATAATCAGGAAAATCATTGCTGACTCTTACCCTTCAGGATGTTCTGTAAAGCATGGGAAGGATGTGGCAAGTGAATCATATGCCTAGACTTTCTGGATGGCGATGAGGACCCTTGTTGATTGTTGACCTCCATCAGGCATGTAATAGCCTATTCAGCTCCCAAAAGTTAAACTATTATTTATTCCCAAGGACTCAAGCGTCCTTTAAAACCAAATCTTTTCCCACTTAGAATCAAACTACAGTGGATGTGTTTAAGACAATTTTCTCTATACTGCTTCCCACCTATGAAGGCAGCCAGCACGAGGGAAATGTGAAATGTGGTTTGCGCATGTACTGCATTCAACCATCCTGTCTCCTGTGGGCTGTGGCATCCTCCAGGTCAGGTTCTTTTAAGGGTTAGGCTATGTGCGTTAAAAACTGGGGCTCAGGAAGTCGCAGACAACAGAGCCTCTACTTCAAGATTCCAGACATCTAACTGCCACCAGTTAAAAATCTCTCCCTATCCTCAGCTAGTGTAACTTTGGGGAATTAACAGGTCTATAAAAGCACCAAAAAAGTAAGCTATCATGTGCAATATTGTTGCAACTTTGGACTGACCTTTATAATAGAAGAAGCAGATCATATGCAGTGGTAAGACTTGTAGGTTAAAAAACAAAAAAGGTGAAGGAAATCTGTAAGGTAGGAGGACAGCATAAACTTCAATTGTGGGACAAGTCTGCAGGAAATAAGCTCTCAAAATGCCTACCCCTGCAGGGCAGCTCTCCCTCTATATCACCGATGTTGATTCGAAGACAACTATTTTTTTTTTTTTTTTTAACTCAGGAGTCTACTTCTTTCAGGCTCTTTGAAATCTTGGAGATAGCGTTGTCAGCAGTAGATGAGATGAAGATTTACAGCTGGTATCAGCAGCATATTAATGCCTCTGTGGTCTGTCATGTCTTATGAGTTTCCAGAGTGGTTCCACATAAATTTTGACTTAAGACATACTGGATGGAGTAGTCTTCGGGGATACTGGAGATAAGTCCCTGAAGTGAGATGGAGAAGGAGGGCAACAGGCAAAACATAGGATTCCACAGAACTAATTAGAGCCTCTTAGTGGTTAAGATCCAATAGCAGCTTAATCTACCAGAGTGCGTGGTCCACAGTATCACCTAAAGCACAGTTTCTCATAGCAGCACACTGACAT
This sequence comes from Mustela putorius furo, assembly GCF_011764305.1. Lineage (NCBI taxonomy): Eukaryota > Metazoa > Chordata > Mammalia > Carnivora > Mustelidae > Mustela > Mustela putorius. The sequence goes on from NW_025421305.1 coordinate 6,929,647, forward strand.
TTTGGAGTAGATCATTCTTCGTTGTGTGGGGTTGTCCTGTGCACTGCAGGATTTCTCCAATCATCCCTGACCTCTGCCTCTCAATGTCAGGAGCACTTACCTCTCCAGTTGTGACAATCAAAAATATCTCAACTGTCCCCTGAGTGGCAAAATCCCCTCCATTTGAGAACCACTGGACTAATGAATTAGTCGTTCAGTAGTGCATCCCACTGAATTTCCCATCACTTTATCCAGCAAAAACATATGCCCTCTGTATCTATATCTACATATAGATACACCTATCTATATCTACGTATATCTCTATATCTAGATGAACTACTTTAAACTATGTTTTAATGATTAATTTATTTAAAAAGTGTTCTACAGGGTTAAAAAAATTCTCAGAGTATAAAAATTATTTATTGGGGCGCCTGGGTGGCTCAGTGGGTTAAGCCGCTGCCTTCGGCTCAGGTCATGATCTCAGGGTCCTGGGATCGAGTCCCGCATCGGGCTCTCTGCTCAGCAGAGAGCCTGCTTCCCTCTCTCTCTCTCTGCCTGCCTCTCCATTTACTTGTGATTTCTCTCTGTCAAATAAATAAATAAAAAAAAATTATTTATTGAATTTTCAGATGCAATTAATAGAGTTAGCCAGGAGGTTTGTAAAACCCTTGCTTATATAAAGGCTCCGATTCAAAGTTTTTTGGAAGGAAGTTTCAGGGGATTTTAAATTATTTTTACAGAGTTACAGAAGAGTAATTAACATACTTACAGGGCAATTTTAAAAGGACTTCTGTGTCCTTCTTTCATTTAAACCTCACAATTACCCTAAGCATTGTTTTGAATTTGTATAAGAAAGTCTAAGTGACTTATCTAAGAGCATATAAAAGAATCAAAGCCAGAAATCAAACTCATGTCCTTTGACTTTAAAACCAGGCATCTTCCAGCAGAGTACTTGGCAATTAGTCTAATGAAAGTTGAGGCAGCCAGCAAAATTTATCAGAGGAAGAGGAGATTGGTGTCTCTGAATTCATATGCCAGGTTGGGTTGGTTTGCTGGCTTCTTTCAGTTGTGGTTAAAAAAAAAAAAAAAAAACATATAAAATGTATCATCTTAGCCATTTTTAAGTGCAGAGTACGGTAGACTTAATATATACACATTGTTGTACAAGAGCTCTCCAGGGGTTTTTCATCTTGCAAAACAGAACTCTCTATCCACTGACTGACAACTCTCCTCAGTCCCCCTCCCCTGCTCCTGGCAACCACAATCCTATTTTCTGTTTCTAAGAGTTTGATGACTTTAGATACCTCTTAGAAATGGAATCATAAAGTATTTGTCCATTTGTGACAGGCTTATTTCACTTCACATAAGGTCCTCAAATTTGCTCCATGATGTAGCAAATGTCAGGACTTCCCTCCTTCTCATGTGTGAATAATATCTCACTGTACACATACATATACATCACATCTATCCATTGATAATCACATGGGGGTTTTCCACATATCTTAGCTATCATGTTTGCTGCTGCAATGGACATGGGGGTGCAAATATCTCTACAAGATCTGGTTTTCAATTATTTTAGATATATATCCGGAACTGGAACTGCTGAAACATATGGTAATTTATACACACACACACACACACACACACACACACACATATATATATATATTTTTTTTTTTTTCGAGGAAACTCCATACTATCTTCCATAGGAGCTGTATCATTTCATTTTGCACAAAGCCTGCAATCTCTACAACCTTGACAACACTTTGTTATTTTCTGTTATTTTTGATAGTGGCCATCTATTTTCTGTTTTTTGATAGTGAAGTCATATCTCATTATGGATTTGATTTGCATTTCCCTCGTGATTAGCGATGCTGAGCATCTTTTCACGTGCTTGTTGGCCTTTTCCAGCTCAGGTCCTAGTTCCGGGGTCCTGGGATCAATCCCCAAGTCGGGATTCCTGCTCCCTGGAAAGCCTGTTTCTCCCTCTTCTTCTGCCTCTCCCCCTTCTTATGCACGCTCTCTCTCTCTCATGAGTAAATAAAATCTTAAAAAACCTATCCTGTAGAGATTAACGCAGTATCAGATATACGGCTTGCAAATATTTTCTCCCATCATGTAGTTTGCCTTTCTACTCTTTCGATTGTTCCATATGCTACACAAAAGTTTTTAAGTTTGGTGTAGTCTCATTTGTCTTCTATGTTTGTCTGTGCTTTTGTTGTCATATCTAAGAACTCATTGCCAAATCCAATGTCGTAAAGATTTTTCCTGTTTTCTTCTATGAATTTTACATTTTTTAGGTTTTACATTTAGGCCTTTATTTCATTTTGAATTAATTTTTATATATGGTTGAAGATAAAGATCCAACTTCATGCTTTTGCATGTTAATATCCAGTTTTCTTAACACCATTTGTTAAAGGATAATTCTTTCCCCATAGCGTACCCTTGGCCTCCTTGCCAAAGGTCATTTGACCATATATATGAAAGTTTATTTCTGGGCTGTCTGTTCTGTCTTCAAACCAATACCATACTGTTTAGATTCACTAGATTTGTAATATGTTTCAAAATCAGCACTGATGTTCTTTCTCAAGATTAGCTATTTGGGGTCTTTTCAGATTCCATATGAATTTTAGGATTTTTTTTTTCTATTTCTAAAATAATGTCATTAAGATTTGGATAAGAAGGATTTCATTGAATCTGCAGATCACCTTGAGCAGTATGCACATTTTAATAATGTTAAGCTTTCCAATCCATGGATCTGAGATATATTTTATTTATATTTTCAATATCTTACAGAAATGCGTGGTAGTTTTCAGTCTGCAAGATTGTTGAATCCCCAGATAAGCTTATTTCTAAATATTTTACTCCTTTTGGTGCTATTATAAAGTGAACTGTTTTAATTTCTTTTTGCATTGTTCATTTTTAGTATACAAGAACACAAATGATACTGTGGTTTGATTTTGTATCCTTCAACTTTGCTAAATTTATTTGTTCTAGAAGTTTTTTGGTGGAATCTCTGGGGTTTTCTACATAAGTCATATAGCACAGATAATTTTATTTCTTCTTTTTCAATTTAAATGCATTTTATTTCTTTTTCTTGCCTGAGTTCTGTGGCCAGGACTTCCAGTACCCTGTCGAATAGAGAGAAAAGAGTGTGCATCCTTGCCTTGTTCCTGAGATTAGAGGGAAAGCTTTCAGTTTTTCATCATTGAGTATATTTAGCTGTGGGTTTCTCATGTATGGCCTTTATTTTCCTGAGGTCATTTTCTTCTACTACAATTTTCTTCAGTGTTTTATTATGAAAATGTGTTGAATGTTGTCAAGGGCTCTTTCTATATTAATTGAAATATGGGGGCACCTGGGTGGCTCAGTCCCCAAGCATCTGCCTTCAGCTCAGGCCATGATTCCAGGGTCCTGGGATGGAGCCACATCACGCTCCCTGCTTGGCGAGCTTGTTTCTCCCTCTCCCTCTGCCTACTGCTGCCCTTGCTGTGCTCTCTCGGTGTTCAGTAAATAAATAGAATCTTTAAAAAAAAAAATACAGGTCCTATGGTTTTTCTCCTTCTGTTAATATGGTGTATCACACTGATTGATTTTCATGTGTTGAAGTAGTTTGCATTCCAGAGACAAATCCTGTGTGGTTATGGTTTATGACCCTCTAAAAGTGCTATTGAGTTCAGTTTGATAGTATTTGTTGAAGATTTTAACATCAATACTCATCAGGGACACTGGTCTGTAGTATTCTTTCTTTATAGTATCTTTGTCCAATTTTGGTAGCAGGGTGATGCTGGCCTCACAGAATGAATTTGAAAGTATTCTCTCCTTTTCAATTTTTTGGAAGAGTTGGAAAAAGATTAATGTTAATTCTTCCTTAAATATTTGGTAGAATTCTCCAGTGAAGCCATCTGGTCCTGGATTTTCTTTGTTGGGAGCTTTTTGATTGTGGATTCAATCTTCTTACTCATTATGTATCTGTTCAGATTATTTATTTTTTCTTGATTCAGTCTTGGTAGATTGCCTATTTCGAAAATTTACCCTTTTTTACCCAGGTATTTCAATTTGTTGGCATATAAATGTTCATAGTAGTCTCATGATCCTTTTTATTTCTATGGCACGAATCTTAATGTAGTCCCTTGTACTTCTGATTTTATTTACTTGAATCTTTTTTTTTTCCTTGAATCTAGCTAAGGGGTTTGTCAATTTTCTTAGTCAAAAAAAAAAAAAAAAGGAACTCTTAATTTCATTGATTTTTTTCTACTATTTTTCTACTTTCTAGCTCATTTATTTCTGCTCTGCTCTAACAGTTATTATTTTGTTCCTTCTGCTAACTTTTGGTTTAGTTTGCCCTTTTCCTAGCTCCTTAAGGAAAGTTAGGTTATTTTTTTATTCTTTTTTAATGTAGGAACTTACCACTATCAACTTTGCTCTTAATACTCTTTGGGCTATAGCATGTAAGTTTTGGCATGCTATATTTTTGTTTTCATCTGTCTCAAGGTATTTTTTTTTAATTCCCGTGTGATTTTTTAACCTATTGCTTATTCAAGAGTGTGTTTTTTAATTTCCACATATTTGTGAATTTTCCAGTTTTTCTTTAGCTATTGATTTCTAGTTTCATTCCACAGAGGTCAGAAAATATACTTGGTATGATGTCAGTCTTCTTAAATTTTCTTGTTTTGTGGCGTAATATGTGATCTACCCAGAGGAATGCTCCATGTGCACTTGAGAAGAATGCATATTTGACTGTTGGACTGGGGTGAGGTCTACCAGTTTTTAACTTAAAGTCTCTTGTGTTTAATAGAAGTATGGCCGTCCCTACTGTCTTCTGGTTACCATTCACATGAAACCTTTTATTATCTTTTCACTTTCGGCTTATGTATGTCCCTGTATCTAGAGTCTTTTGTAAACAACATAGAGATGTTGCTCACCATTGCTGGATTTGCCGGCAGAGTTTAATCCATTTATATTTAAAGCAAATATTGATAAGGAAGGAGTTATTACTGCCATTTGTTTCTGACCTCTGTATGTCTTGCAGTTATTTTGTCCTTATTTTCCTCTCTTACTGCTGTCCTCTCTATGTTCCTGTGTGTGTGTGTGTGTGTGTGTGTGTGTGAGCATGCTTTGATTCAGTCCCATTTTTTTGTATGCATCTTCTATAAGTATATTCTTTATGGTTACCATTGGGGATTTCATGAAACATCTTATAGTTACAAATATATACGTCTAACTGATAAAAACTTCACTTCAATCTAATACAAACATGTTACATCTTTACATCTCCACCCATTTTTTGTTATTGACATCACAAATTAAGTACTTTAAATTTTATAGCAATTTACATAGTTTTGCAGTTATTTTTACACTTTTATCTTTTACATTCTGTATCTGAACTAAAAGTGATTTGTACATCATTATTATAGTATTACATGACTTTGTATTTGTCTCTATACTTACTTTTAGCAAAGAACTTCATATTTTTGTATGTTTTTATGTTGCTTTGTAGTGTCCTGTTTGAACTTGAAGGATTCTCTTTGTAATGCTTTTGAGGTAGAGGGGTGATAAACTCTATTAGGTTTTAATATTTGGGAAAGTCCATATTTCTCCTTATTTTTGAATACCAGTTTTACTGGATATAGTGTTCTTGGTAAACTGTTCTTTTCTTTTAGCACTTTGAATATAATATCCCATTCTCTTCTGGTCTGTAATGCTTTTGCTGAGAAACCCACTGACAATTTTATATGAAAACACCTTTGTTTGGAGTATGGAGTATGGAGTAGGAGATACTTTTCCTTGTGTCTTTCAAGATTCCCCTTACTTTTGATAGTGAGATTAAATTATAGTGTTTTTCTGGGGAAGGGGCAGTTCTGCAAACTTCTTTATTTGTAATATTTTTAAATAAAATTTTATATATTATGTGTAATTCATGATGATGTGAAATATATACACATAATAAAATGATTGCTACAGTCAAGCTAACATACTATCTCCTGACATAGTTAACTTTGTGTGTGTATGAGGAAGAATCTGAAAACTATTCTCTTAGCATATTTTCATTTCTTTTTTTTTCCATTTTTTTTTAATTTTTTATTTTTTATAAACATATATTTTTATCCCCAGGGGTACAGTATCCAATACAGTATTATTAATGATAATCATCATGCCAGTGCTTTAGATTTCTAATGTCTTATGATCCTTTGTATTTCTATTATATCATTTGTAATATCTCCTCTTGCATTTGTTTTTATTCATTTAAGTCATTGCTTTTTTCTTAGTCTAGTTAAATGTTTGTCAATTTTTTTTAACCCTTTCAAAATGCCAACTCTTAGTTTCACTTATCTTTTCTGCTATTTTTCTAGTCTCAATTTATTTCTTTTCTGGTCTTTATTATTTCTTTCCTTTTTCTATCTTTGGGCTTAATGTATTTTTGTTTTCTAGTTCCCTGAGGTGAAAAGTTAAGTTGCTAATTTGAGATCTTTCTTTTTTCTTACTCTAGGTATTTATCACTACAAAATTCTCTCTTAAACTTGCTTTTGCTGTATCTCATAAGTTTTATATGTTGTTTTTCCATTTTAATTTGTCTTAAGATGTTTTTTGATTTCCTTGTAATTTCTTCTTTGGCCCACTGGATACTTAGGAATCTGGTAATCTCTACTTACTTATGAATTTTCTTCCCATTAATGATTTCTAATTTCATGTCTTTCAAGTCAGACAATAAATTTAATATGATTTAAATCTTAAATTTGTAAACATTTATTTTGTGGCCCAATATTCTTTTTTATGATTTCTATCTTTTTGTTGAACTTCTCATTTTGTTTATGTATTATTTTCCTGATTTTGTTTGGTTGCCTATATGTATTCTCTTGTAGTTCTCTGAAGTTCTTTTGCATGACTATTTTGAAATCTTTGTCAGACAGTTCATAGTTCTCCATTTCTTTAGGACTTCTTACTGGTAGTTCATTTATTCCTTTGATGGAGTCATGTCTCCTTGATTATTTGTGACCTTTGTGGTCTTGAGTTGGTGTCTGTATATTGGGCATGCCAGGAGCCTTGTTCCATAAGATTCAGCCTGGGGCCAAAGGTGGTGCTAGGGTAGGCTGTCACTGGGGGAATAGTAGCCAGCCAAGCAAGTGGTAGCAATGGTAGCAATGGTAGCTAGCTGCAATAGTACCTAGCCTAGCAATGGTAGCCAGGTTGCAAGTGCTGGCCTGGATGGTTACTTTTCTTCATTCTATTTTTATTTTCCTCTGACTCAATCATTCTAAATGATTTGTCGTTGAGTTTACTGATTCTTTCTTCCACTTGATCATGTCTGATATTGAACCTCTCTGATGAATTTTTTTATTTAGTTCTTCTATTCTTCAATTCCAGAATGTTTACTTCTTTTCTATACTTCCTATATGCTAGTTTTGTTGGTATGTCCATTTTGCTCATGTACCTTTTTCCAGATTTTGTTTAATTGTCTATGTTCTCTCATAGTACATTGAGATTTCCGAGGTGGTTATTTTGAATTCTTTATCAATTAATTCATTGATCTTTCTTCCTTTAAGCTCAGTTTCTAGAGAGATTTATTTTGCTCCTTTTATTGGGCCATGTTTCTTGTTCTTTGTGTGCCTTGTTACTTATTTGCAATGATTTGTGCATTTGAAAAAAAATAGCCACCTCTTCCAGTATGGCATCATACTAGGGAACAACTTCACCAATCATCTGGTTGGAGATTCCTGGATTCCTTCAAGTCATATTTTATGAGGAGTATGGGGTTGTGTCTTTCAGGGCTTACATCTCTCTATTTAACTTGTTGTTAACTTGTTAACTTTTCAGAAGTTTATTATCTCTTGTTGATTCTAGGATCTGTCCATGGTTCTAAAGGTTCTCTGGGGCTTCTAGGAGCCAATGAACTTTCTTTTATCCTCTCTGACCCCCAAGCATCCAAAGTATGCCAACTTCATCAGCGCTCTAAGTCAAGTGAAACAGAAACCAATTCTTCAAGCAGTCCCTTAAAAGCTGAACATTGAACATACACATTCCAGTCTTCTCTTTCCCTCCTGAGGTAGAAGCCACAAACTGGGCAATTTTTCCTAATCCCCTTGAACTGTACTAGCTTCTGTCTGAAGTGGTTGGAGGTACTCTGGTGCTGCAACAAGCCAATGAGCTCTTTTGTTTCTATCTGCCCTATGTATCCAAAGTATACTGGTTCCCTGTCAATGTTCTCAAGTGAGCAGAAACCCATCCCTTGTGCAACCCCTCAAAAGCCAGAATGCTGGATAATGTTACATTCTTCTCTTTCTCTCTCAAGGAAGAAGCTATAAATTGGGTTTTTTTCTCCTGACTGCAGTAAGCTGTGCCAGCTTGGGGTAAGGGTTGATGTAGTTAAATCAAAATGGTTTTTCTTATCAGTTTCAATGCAACTGTTCTTGTCTTTGAGCCTGCTTGAAGTACTGAGATTTCTTAGCTAGTTTCTGGAATTCTAATAAGAGCTTTTTTTGGACCATATATTGTCGTCAAGTCAATATCTCCATGGGGGAATGACATCTGGGGCTTCCTTTTCCTCCATCTTGCAGATGTTACTCCCCAGGCTTGCTGGTTTTTCAAAAGAGCATATTGTTTTATTTAAAAGAATAACTTAATTTTTAATTTTTTTGTCTTAAAAGATGGATGTGATTTCACATGGTGTATACTCCCTGGTCTCAGAGCATATAATTCTGTTTCTCTTACCTTCTATCCAGAAGGAAATTAGATCAACTCTTTTTCAGATATAAAGATATGATTGATCAACAAAAATCTCATTTAATGGACTCACCTCACCTAGAATAGAACAAATGTGGAAATGCAAAGAGGATTAAAGTCCTATTCTAAATAATTACAGAAGGCTCCAGTTACTATGAATTCAATCAAAATCCACTTTAGCTTTTGTGTACCCTAAGAGAACAGGAATAAGAGGTTTGAGCGCTTGCTCTGCGACTTGCTGTGTGATCTTACACAAGTTATTTCACCTTTCCTAATCTCCATTTCCTCATCTATAAAATGAAGATGATGACAGCATCTGACTCAAAAGTTTACTGTGGAGATTAACTATGTTAATGACCAGGAAGTAATAAATGTTTAAAAATATTCTCTGTAACTATTAACTATGCTAGGTAAATATTAACTTCATTACCAGATTCCCCCACTTATGCCACCATGATGGGAATAATTTCTACTAGGACAATTCTCCTCCTTTCTACTAACCTGCGTGATCATGTGTATCCTATCTCAGGCTTAGGCTAATTACCACATTTATTCAAATGACTTTCCAGGTAATTCTGCTCACTATAACCTTTACCTCGGAAAAATTTTCTGTTTGTTTCAATATTAAAATATGTCTTGTTCCAAAGTACGAGTAACAATCTATCTCTTTTAATATCCATTTAAATTGTCTGCTAGCATTGCTAAAAAAAAAAAAAAAAAAAAAAAAAATCTTCTGTTTTTTCCTAAATAAACAAAGTGAAAAGAAATGGGTTCTGAATTATATAGCCTCTGTATATAAGCCATAAGAAAGTAAAGCAGGGAAGTTGGATATCATTAAGTTAACTTAATCAATGAAAACAGTGAAACCAGATCATATTCAAAAGAGCATTTTCTCTGAAACTGAATAATCTAGCCTATTAAATTGATTAAATTATCTGGAGATCTTGCCTGTTCTTCCTTTTTGTGCCAGGTAGAAGCAAATACATTGAGTTTCTTGGAAAAATACTGTATTTTTTATATTATATACCATGTATTATCTTACCACTGAATAAAAAATTACCGCTGAATTTAGCAGCTTTAAATGACAAATATTTATCTCACAGTTTCCGTTGGTCAGGAGTTCAGGCACAGCTTAGCTGGGTCCTCTCCCAAAGGATATTTTACAAGGCTACAATGCAGGTGTCGACTGAGCTGCAGTCATCTCAAGTCTGGATGGCTGGTAGGACACATTCTTGACTTCCCTGATGAGACTGTCAGCAGGTCTCAACTCTTCACTAGCTGCTGACCAGAGATGCCAACTCCTTGCCATGCCAACTTCTCCATAGGGAAGCTCAGAACGCAGCAGCTGGCTTCCCTTTTGAGCCAGCAAAAGAAGAACAGAGGGCGCTTCAGCTGGAAACCAAAGACGTTTTGCAACTTCTTCTTGGAAGTGACATCCCATTGCTTTTGCCACATGCTTTTCACTGGAAAAAAGTCGTAAGATCCACACAAGGGTAGGGAAGTACCCAAGGGTGTTTATACCAGGAGGCAAGATCACTGGGGACTTCTTAGGAGGCTCTCATACATAGATCAATAGGAAATGAGCAGGAAAGAACAACTGAAAATACTGGGTAAGTAAGGTAAATTAGGTTCTTTGCTTTCTGGATCTTTTACTCCAAATGCCGGTCAGATAGTAAGATAACATAAATTGTTTTCAAGTGAAGAGTTTCCACGGCCTTTTATGATGCCAAGTTTAGAAGTGCAGGATTTTAAGAGGAATTCTTCAAGAGGAAATAGCTCAGCACCAGCCAAGGCTAATGAGCGAACACCATGATACTATTTCTAGAAGTGTCACCTTTCTGGTGATCTTTTTCTTTAAAATCCCCCTGGAGGTCTGCATTTATGTCCTTTGACTAGGAAATGTGCAGTAGCTCACTGCAGAAAGATGGAGTCCCGCAGGAGGAAAACTTCTACAAGATATTATTTATTCTCTTCCTCCCTACTTATTCTAAAAGGAAGGGAAATTGAAATAGAGGAAGCTTTTGAACACAGCATGAATGCAGAGCTTGTAACTGTCGTGTTACTTTTAGTTGAAACTTAAGCCTCTCTTATTCTTCCAGTAGACCCTTTGAAACTGCTGCTGTCAATGCAGAGGAGACCACGTTATTTCAGAGTGACTACTTTTCAAGCAAACACCGCATCTAAGTTAATTAAAATGCCTACGTTGTTTTCCTTCTTGAGCCTTAACAGCTTTGAGGAAAAAGCAGACAATTCAACTGCCAGGGGGAAAAAAGTAAAGTCAAACAAATTGACAAAAAAATCATGGGCTGAATGTAATCATCACCACATCCGTCAAACTGTACATTTCTTTCACTGGGCCATTGTTTTCAACTTGCTCCTTCTTGTAGCATGCTGATGACCAACTCCCCTGTTTACCTGGGGTCTTAATGACCATGTCATTATCAATTACAATGCTATGGGGCTCACTTCCCTTCTATGAGGCCACAGGGTGGCTGCTGCGAGCTTTGTTAGGTCTGGAAGTGAGATGAGTGAGCCCGACCAGTCTAGCCCCATGCACAGGCAGAGCAGAGGGTCACATGCTGTGATAGAAGCAAAGCAACCTATTAAAATATTTAAATTCATAGTGTTTAAAGTGTTAAATTCATATATTCAGGTCTCCTCCTTGCTGTCCCTGGTCTCCTACTTTGCTAACACTGTAGAGAGAGATTAACTCATGTAGATGCAAGTAATTTGATGTGAATTCACTAACCAGGTTGCTTTTCTTTGGCATTGTGAAGACAAGAAATCAAAGATCACAGATAATTTATAGAGACAGTACCTTCAATCCTGGTTCTCTCTCCTCTCCCTTTACCTCTGCTCAGGACAACCAGTAAGAATCTATTAGACATGATAACCTGGTAACACAGCAATCCTGGGTGGTTCAAACCTCTGGTAGAAGCTGAACTATTCTCACTTGTGAAGATTAGTCTTATGTGTCAACCTGGCTACGCTACAGTAGTCAGTTACTTAATCAAACACTAATCTAGGTATTTTGCTAATATAATTAACATCTGCATCAATTACCTGTACATAAAGGAGATAAGACTCTATTCTGCAGGTGGGCCTCATCCAGACAGTGGAAAAGATACAAAAGCAAAAAACTAACATTTCCCAGAAAAGAAATTCTGCCTCAAGATTGCAACACAGGGCATCTGGGTGGCTCAGTTGGTTAAGCGGCTGCCTTCAGCTCAGGTCATGTATCCAGGGTCCAGAGCTTGAGTCCTGCATCAGACTCCGTGCTCTGTGGAGAATCTGCTTCTCCCTCCCTCTGCCTGCCACTCTATTTGTGCTATATTAGTCAAATAAATAAATAAAATATTTTTTAAAAAAAGATTGCAGCACAAAGACATGAGATTATATGTATGTGTGTGTGTGTGTGTGCATATATGGAAGTCATCTTAGAAATCTTTCTTCTTTTTCATTCCCTTGTCCAATCCAATCAGCTCTTCTTCATATATATTTCTGAAGTGAGTGTAAGAGGAAAGTAGAAAGATACAAAAGAGTTTGAGTCTATAAGATTTGGTCACCAATCAAATGTGTTACATGAGGGAAGAGGAACACAGGTTGACTCCTGAGTTCTTCTATTAGATAACTGAGTTTGCAGCAAAGTCCCTGATTGAGACAAAAAATACAGAGGAAATACGTTTTTTCAGAGAAGATGGGTTTAATTCCGAAATTCTGATTTTGAAATATCTGTGAGACTGCCAGGAGAAAATGTACAAGACTTGCTAGGCTGAGAAGCTTAGCACTTAGAGCACTCTTGGTCAGGAATAGAGAGATATGAGAGCCTCTCAGCCTACACACCCTCACCCGGGAAATTCAAGAGGCAAAAAATGGTGATGGGATGTCAGGAAACAAGGAAACATGGTGTCAAGATGATCAGAAGACATAAAGGAAATCAAGAAGTTCAGATGACCTAGAAAGTACTTCATTTTCTGCTTTTCTTTCTTCCCACAGAAAGGCCCAATGCCAAAGAGAAGAAACAGATAAAGATTTTTAAAGTGTCCCATAGTATCAAAAACTAGGAAGTTATTTGGTGACCTGACCAAGAGCAATTTCAACAAAACAGAAGCCAGAAGGCAGCAGCCGGAGCAATCGATGAGAGGTGGGAAGCGGGAGAAAGTGATTATACCCCTGAAGGGAAGAAAAGAAATGGAATGGTAGCTGGAAGATAATGAATGTTGAAAGAGGAATGCATTTTTTAACTACGCCAGAGCCTAAAGCATTCAAATGAAGGGGTATTTTTGTGTTGTTTGTTTTAACTAAGGGAGAGTCACTCTAGAATATATTCGCATACTGAAGAAAAAGAAAAAAATAGAACAGGTGTTCTTAATTTGAGAAATGCCTGGATGGTCTGAAGAGACTCCATAAATCCCAGAAATTGTAGACAAAGACTGTGTATATACTATTCTCTGCAAGTTAGTTTTTCTGTGGACCCAGCTTTCAAGGTCTCTTGAAAACACATACATTTAAAAAAATTGGTTGAATGAGCAGATGAATCAAACAATCATGGGGAGCTGTGACCCCAAAAATGGTTAAAAGAATCCTTAGAGATAAAATCAAGAGAAAAACTAAGAAGTATTTTATAGCAAGTAAAATAATATTTACATTAAAAAACAGAAGGTTTGAAAGACCCCAAATTGTACTTCACTGGGTATGGCAGGCAATTTCCAGCTGTAAGACGTCTAAGCTACAGGGGGTAGTGGCCAAAACCAATCTGGTGTTCTGGTTTATTTCTCAATGCCTAAAGTACCAGACAAATTATACACGCCTTGAAGACAGTCTCTTATTTTTTAACAAACAGAACTTTATTGATTTTATCGATTTTTAACCTGTTCTCTCTTTTTACATATGACTTTGTATCCCAACCAAAAGTCTTTTGTTAAATAAACATTAATTTTCTTGCTCCAGGAATGGTTTGAGAGAGGGCAGTCCATCTTCGCTCAGTGTTAGGTCTCAGTCTCTAAGAAGGTCATGAACAGAAGAGATGAGCTGCACTTATTTGCAAGAAATCCTCACAAGTATTTCTTTTAAGGAGAGTCTGGAGAAACAGCTGAGGAGATACTCAAATGGGAGGTGCTCCATCTTGGAAGGTTAACATCAAAGCAGGTGCTACACCAAACAAACCACAAATACTTAAACTGTAAAACGAAAGGAAAGGAAAATATATTCTAAATCTGTATTAAAAGTAATGCCATGTAGCTATATAAAACTCTAGTGAGGGTTGCGGAATGAATCTTTAATGGTATCATTTATGCGTGTCCCAATGCACTATGTTCACAATGAGAACTGCCTACAAATCTTGATGTACCATTTTATTGCACAGAAAACTGCCCACCATCTCACAGAACAGCAATTGTAAATTAGAAATATATTCTGTTTGGTTTGAGCCAACAACACATTTGGAAATGTATTAAGTTACATAAAAGTACACAAAAGCATTTCTGACACAGTTGTGGCTTTTCTTCTGGTGTTGGGATTCCAAGAAGGGGAGTCCAGGCTGCTTCATCAGTAGTGTGGCTCTACCTGAGTGTGGCCCCTCACCTCCTCCGAATCCAGCTGGTAATGATCCCGACATTCCCCAGCCCCACCCTGGAGCCTAGCAGAGATTACTCAATGACCATGAAGGTTTCTGAATCCTGAGAAAAAGTAATTTACACCGCATGAGTTGTCTCCCATGATACTTGGTTACATTTTGAGTAAACAAGACCTTATTATAGGTATTAAATATATTTCATGGCAATTCAGATATTGGAAAGTGCCGAATCCAAGTTTTCAAGACTAAAAAATATATATATATATAAATTCACTATATTTTAGGGGGTTTTCTTTTCTTTTTTTTTAATCCTGTTTTATCAAAGGCCTTGGGCTTTTAAAAAAAAAAAATAGTAAAACAAGAGATTCCTCTTTCCCTAGCTCCATTTTGTTCGGACTGCTGTTTAGGCCCAAATTAAATATTGATAACAATTTTAAAGAATGAATTTAACTTTCATTTAATCTTTGAATATTCTTTAGGTTAATATTGTTTCATATCAAAATCAAATGCCAAATTTAGAAATCCAATTTCCAGATTTATGTTGATCATATGACCTAGGTTTCTAACAGACAGAGAGGACTATGTAGACAGGAATGATAATTATATTTTGCTTTTACAAAGTTAAATCTAAATTCTGTATGAAAGATATATCTAGATCTAAATAGACTGAAGCCCTCACATTCTTTTCATAGAAAATAGTTTCAAATACATAGAAAGTTCAAGAGAACAGAAAAATTCTTAGCAATGAAGAGAATGATTTAAAGGTAGGACTGGACATAGAAAGATTAAATTTTAACAGATATTTACAGTGCTCTGAAAGAATTCTATGTATACATAGCCTTTACTAACTGGAGAGCTTGTGAGGAAATGATACAGAAAACATAAGCTGACTGTTAACAAAAATATTTATATATTAATAATTCTTTATTCTATGTAGACAAAATAGCTATCCATGTTAATTGTAAATAATACAGCCAAAATATGCCTGGCTATTAAAGTGAACTTACTGAAACAAAGAATTATTCATCAAATAACATCTTAGAAGGAAATTGCTTATAATCATCGAATGGAACATATCTGAATATTATACAATATAGCAGAGGTAACATTTAAACATTCTTGAAGTCTTGAGAACTCTTAAGATTTCCACTACCAGAAATCTAATGAGGATATTTGAACAAAATTACAGATATGTTCCAGATATCACACTAAGTAACAGCTGACAAAGCAGGTATTATTTGTTTATAACAGATTACAAACACTCTTGTCCTATTATACTGATTTCTCTTTTGAAGGGTAATCCGTCTTCAAAATACAGGATTTTTGACTACCAAACATTTACTCATCATTGTCTATTCTTTCAGAATTACTCTGGTCACTCAGTCTCTTATGCAGAAGGACAAAGAATCTTTATTTTTGAGCAATTTTATTGTAAGTTGAGAAATTATTTAAAAATGGAGAGGACAGGAAATCTCTTTTCCAGGTATTGAAAAACAGGAAGTAAAAATGGAAAACCAACTGAAAAAGGTTATAAGATGGTTTTAGCTGACAAACAAAATTCCTATTATTTTAAATGTGTTTTAAAATACCCAAATCTTTAAAAGTTACATACTTTATTTTGAATAAAAATTCCAGAATAGACAGACTTTATTTTTTTTCTACAAATAAAACCCCATTTAGCATTATTTTAAGAAAAATTATGGAATTTCTTTCTCCTGCTTCTATTTGGCAAAAATGGCTCATATATCCCAATGAATTGTTGAATTAGATAATCTACTTCCCAAAGGTTTCAATTAGCTTTAATACACAAAATAATCAAAGGATCATTGATTTTCCAATAATGCTGAAAAAGAATCATCTTTTAGAATAAAAGAGTAAATTCCTGCTTTACAATGCAGTACATGTCTTCTGTAATAGACAGTCTATAAGATGGCCTCATTGATTCTTCCATGCTCTGGAAGAGCACCCTTTTCCTTTGTATGTAGACTGCACCTAGTGACTCCCTTCTAAGACACAGAATACAGCAAAAGTGAAGGCGACATTTCTGACATTAGATTTCAGAAGGGCTGTGGCTTCTGGCTTGTTTGCCTCCCCACTCCCCCATCTTGCTGTCTTGCTCCGAGGCAATCCAGCTGCCATGGAACCACCTTATGGAGAGGCCCATGTGGCAAGGAACTGGCCAACAGCTAGTGATGACCTGAGGCTTGTCAGTAACCACTGAGTGAACATAGCAGTGGATCTTTCCCCAAATGGGCCTTGAGAGGACTACAGCCTGGTCATCACCTGTGAGAGAACCTGAACCATAGACACCTACATGCCCCTAGATTCTTGACCCATAGAAACCTTGACATAATAAACCTGTGTCACAGGGGCACCTGGGTGGCTCAGTCATTAAGTGTCTGCCTTAGGCTCAGGTAATGATCCCAGTGTCCTAGAATCGAATGCCATACTGAGCTCCCTGCTCAACAGGAAGCGTGCTTCTCCCTCTCCCACTCTTCCTGCTTGTGTTCCCTCTCTTGCTGTGTCTCTCTGTGTCAAATAAATAAATATTTTTTATTTATATAAAAAAAATAAACCTTTGTCATTTTAAACCACTAAGTTTTGGAGTCATTTGTTATGTAGCAATACATACCTAATACATCACCTAAAACTGAACCCAATTCGGGCTCATATCTAGGATGTTTTGGTATCTGGAAGAAATTCTATTCCTCAGTGGAAACATTCTTACAAAATATTTGTGTACCAGTGGTACCAGGAAGAAGTCATAATTAAAGATATTCTTAAGAAAAAAAAAAGGAGTCAAAGGGTCATCTTTTTTCATTTTTACAAATTATTTTGACAATTGTTAACATAATTTTGTAATAATTTTATTTTTACCTTTTATAACCACTCAGACCTTTTTCATAATTAAGTGATATTTTAATATTACATGGGAGATTTTGAAGGAAAAATGGTTCTGATGTCTTAAATCATCGAGAAATAAATTTCTAGAAAATATAAAGAAATTCACGTCATCCAAATCATCCATTATTGATTCCCCTGTTGGAATCTCCTCCCTCAAAAGACACATAACTCCAAATCGGCCTCTTCATCAATTTTTCCTCCTCTCTATTAGAGATTTAATAGGAAATCAAAAAGGAGAACAATCAGATCAGGGGGATAACAGGGCTGCCAGACCTAAGAGTCAAAGGGTTCCATAGTCTCAGCACCACGTGCCACCCCTGAGCTTGCTATGTTACAGGTGCCTCCAATGATTATTTTTACATATTCAATTCTCTTTCTTACACAAGTTTTTGGTTAAAATATTCCCATTGTAAATAAGCAACAGCAGATGTGTTTTAATTCATATGTCAAGTATCAATTATTGGTATCATCTGTGTTAATAAGTCTAGAGGTCAGCAACAAAGAAAGTTGAGATCTTATTACCAACCACAGCCATTTTCCTGGGAGGGAATGATGCACCTGAGTAACACATTGTCATCTATTTGTTAACTCTACTGTGTGCTGATCACCCTAAAATTTTATAATGATTCAAGTGCAGGAAATTCTCCAGTCTTGTTTGATGATGTTCGGATGCTAAGTACAAGGAATAATTATAATTAATTTTTAATGGCTGAAGTTACTTCGAACTTTTCTTCTCCAAATGGATGCATTTTTTTTTTTTTACCTTCATCGAGTATATCTAATCACCTAACCCAGATACCAAAAAAAAGTGTGTTACACTAAGAAAGGACTTCATTCATGAATCACTAATGAGAGGTCTAAGTGGGAGGGAAAAGACTTGAAACTTAAAATATAGGCAGGTAACTATTGCAGGATGAACCAAAGTCATCCTGTGTCAAGATAATAACTCTTTCCATTTTCACCTTGCTGTGCTTTTAATATAAGTTTAACATGAAAACCTCCAGACATAAAATAAAATAAAGTAAAAAGGGCAGTGGGCACTTTGAAATTTCCAATATCTAACTGAAAAATCTTTGTCCTAATTAGCCATCTGCTATTATATTGCAGAGATTCATAGGATATAATAATGACCCTTACATCTTTTTACTCCTTATACTCTAGTATCATATTGTCCCATTAGAGGGAGAGAGGCTGTTTAAGGGCTCTTAACAGCCAGATATGCTGCATCTGGAGAAGCAGCTATTAATTCTAATGTCTTTTATATTAACACATCAAATCAAAGGAATCTGATAGATTGTAACTAATGGATCCTGCACCCCCTGCTTCCCTAGAATATGTCAATATACCCGGCATTTCCAAAATACTCTTCAAAAGCTTTTTTTAAAAATTCATACTGAATATGGGAAGAAGTTTAAGAAAACTTTCTCAAAGTACACAATGCTCACAAAATTCACAGACTCCCCTCATTTTAAAGTTCAAGTTAATTAAATATCTGCTACTGCAGGGCCCAATTTTACTTTCTTCCAATATTGCAAAGCTCATAAAACTCCCTCTCACTACGATTTCCTGGATTATTCATTTATTTACTCATTTACTTTCTTTTTAGCTGAAGACTTTATGTTGACTCAGTCTCAGTGTCTCTTCAGAGATTCAGAGTATCATGGGTATTTTATGAGGAAGCTTTGGAAGTCTTCCATAATGTTTGCGATGCAAGCCTAATGAGAGACACAACACCATAATCCTCAAAAACACTATTCCAGCCCCACCTCCAATCTCAAAGTTCTGAAGCTTTAGACCCACCCATCACCACCCATGAGAGGCAGTGGAACATAACATTCCATGGTGACCTTCAATCAGCAACATCAGAGCCCAAGTGCCCTTTCTTTTTTCTTAAAAGAGAGGAGAGCTTTTTAATTCAGTTTTATGCAACTGTATGGAGGTACTGATTAAGGTCAAACTCTCAGAAGTCCAAAGAAAAAGATATTCTTAAAAAAGTAACAATAATACTCAGAGACAAGGAACTGTGAAACTTATACATGTGCTGGATCTTTCTCTTGAGATGCATCTCTGGGTGAGACAGACATTTATATGATTAAAAAGAGCACTTAAAATTCATGCAAACCCATTAGTTATAGACTTATTCAAGATATAAAAAAATTCCTCATTTTATGATGACATAAAATCTTGAGTTCCTTTAGGTATTTGTTTATAGATTATTAAGAACTCATATAGTGAGAAACTCAATATTGAAGTGTTTCAAATTACTTTTTTAAAAATTTTTATTCATTTATTTGAGAGAGAGAGAGAGCACTACTGGGTGGGAGGGGCAGAGGGAGAAGCAGAGTACCTACTGAGCAGGGAGCCCGATACAGGGTTCGAACCCAGGACCCCAGGATCATGACCAAAGCTGAAGGCAGATATTCAACCCACTGAGCCACACAGGCACCCTCAAATTACTCTTGATTAAGTGTCAGATATTATAAGGAATGAAACTGATCAATTTTGAACACTACATCTGAAACTAATGATGTACTGTATGTTGGCCAATTGAACTTAAAATTTATAATAATAACATTTACATGTCCATTTTCAGTTTTTAACTTACTAGGCAATTACAAATCTACTTGATTAAAATGTTGAATACTCCTTTGCTTACCTTCCATTGCCCTTGCCCTTCATCACCATGACAATCATCTCCTCCTGGATGTATGTGTGAATGGATGGATGGATGGATGGAGAGCTGGATGGATAGGTAAGTAGGTAGATGAAAGATAGATGATAGATAGATAGATAGATAGATATACAGACAGGCAGGCAGATCTTTCTCCATAAATCTTTTCTTCACTTCTATACCACCAACCTAGTCCAAGCGCCATCGCCTCCCACTGACCTCCTTCAGGACAGACCTTCTACTTTCTCCACAACACCCCTTCCACCCTCATCTCATACCATGCCCAACACTTTTCTGGCTCTCCATGCTCCATCCATACCTTCTTCCCTGCATTTCCACCAATTCCCCATGGTTACTCCCAATACGGAACCTTTACAATCCTCTTCCTATTCACTATCTTTCATGCTTTTTCCAGTTCTTTTGCTCATTTAGTACCAATCCATTCTTTAACTCACCAATCCCCAGAAGTGTTTGATTGTACCCATATCAGTAAAATTTTTGCAGTTGCAGTCTATTAAAAAACTATGCACTCATACACAAAAATACATTCATTAACATACACATTATATAGAGTTATAAGCATGCTATGTGACAAAAATACATGAAAATAGAAAATTTAAAGGATGGTCTAAGGATGAAATTAAATAATTATATTTTGTAATACTAAAGACTAAGAAACTTTATTCTCCACTAAAAAAATCTTTTTAATAATATTTTTATGAGAAATGCAATTAAATATGCAGTGATTGAAAGTCTGCTGCTCTAGGCGCCTGGGTGGCTCAGTGGGTTAAAGCCTCTCCTTCGGCTCGGGTCATGATCCCAGGGTCCTAGGATTTAGCCCCACATCGGGCTCTCTGCTCAGCAGGGAGCCTGCTTCCTCCTCTCTGCCTGCCTCTCTGCCTACTTGTAATCTCTGTCTGTCAAATAAATAAATAAAATTTAAAAAAATAAAGTCTGCTGCTTCTAAATTCTGTGAATATATATATATCTGTATATACCCACACATATATATGTATTTTACATATATAATATATATACAAACAGTTATTACAGCTGAAAAAAGATATCTCACAAATGCATATAGACAGTAGAATTCAGTAATTGTCCCTGGAGTCAAATGGACCAGATTAACCTAGCTTAACCACATTCTAATGGTATGATCTTCAGGAGGGTTACAAACTTCTCTGTACCACAGTTTCCTTACCTGAGAAGACAATAAATGCATCATCCCACAAGAGTTTTGATGACTAAATGAGTGAACATGTAAGTCACTAAAGAATAGAACTTGGCTTAGAGGAAGTTTTTATTAACACCAGCTAACACTACTGTGTTTACAAACTCAGAGATAGGCCATAGCACTTTGCATCCTTGTGGTTTCACTTCTCTGCTTTGCTATGAATTATCACAGAACAAAAATATTTTAAATGTGATGCCAGCTCTGTGCCCTTGCCCTATAATCATTCTTATAAATTTCAGCCAAGCTGCCACTAATATAAGCATTTATACCTCCATAATTTGTTGGTTAAATGTTTTCATTAAAGTATAAGTCCAGTACCTCTTTTTCTTTAGTCAAGTGGCTCACAAAAATAATTACTTTTATATTTCATTATTAAAACAAAATCTTGCAAATACCATAAGCTCGGGCATGCTAGAAACATCTGTTCCTTCAACCAACTTCACAGCAAACCTCCCACACTGTGAATTTGTTCTAATACTTGTTTCTTCAAATATTAAACAGTATTTTCCTTGTGCCAGTATTTACTGCCAAAGGAATGTATTTTAGCTTGTATCTCACTGTTCTCTACTGTTCTCAGCCGTTTTTATTATCCATGAAAACCAAGTGGCATTTTGAATTCTGTTAATAAACAGGAAATCTCAGAGGTTTTTAAACAAGCGTTTTTATGCTTAGTAAAGACACAGAGTACTGCATTAGGTATCACAAAACGTTAAGCGTAATTGAAAACATTATAGAACTCTGTCCTTCTGCTTTGGTTTCTTAGGCTTCCTAGTATCACCAGCTCATTTCCCTAGGCATTCTGTGCACTGAGTGGATCATAATTGCTTTACTTCAGTATGAGTCCTAGGGAGAACTCACACAAGGAATGGGAGAGCCAGCTCTGCCATTTTCTTGTGCACACTCCTTGCACTATTATTGGTGTGTTCCTTACTTGTGATCTCTATATGGTCACTATTTTTTCAAGCAATCTGTTCATTTTGTGAAGATTAATATGGTTTACAATATAATCTGACACCCTATGAGCTGTGCAAAAGTAGACTGTGAAATATCTCAATGTACCCTGAACCAGCAGAAGAGTGAGCACACCACCGGCAGCCTCTTGGTAGAGAATTTACCACCCCCCTGCAACATGGCTCAGGGCTGACACAGAGATCAAGTTACGGTGCCCACATGTGTGCACATATTATTAAACAATGGTTAAAGCTGTTTCCATTCTAATTTGTGGACAAATATACGTACGTAACTTCTATTACTGTCTTGGTGCTCCACCAATGGAATGCTTTGTATGTCGGTCTCCAGGGTAGGACACTTCTTTGTTTTTTTGGTGGGGGGGGGGGCTGGCTGGGTTTTGTTTTGTTGTTGTTTTTCCTCTGTTGCCATTCTGATTTTTTATTTATTTATTTGAGGAGAGTTGATACACATCACCTCTACTTCGGAGGCCCCTTCATGATCTCTTTTCTCAATAATCACTTCTTCGGAAGTGTATACCAGGGCCACGAGTGACTAAGGAGAAGTGAAGGCTCTATCTATTGACTCTCTATAGCCTATATCTTGTCAAGGAGTCATCACTTTGCTTGTATACTCTTAACAGAAACAAAGCCAACATGAAGATTGGGTAGACTAGTCTAGCAATCTACCTTACTCTACATGGTAGAGAGGGGAAAAAAAAAAGATGAACTAGTTTTAATATGTCATTCTGAGCACTCAGGAGTACAAATACTCCCTGTTTTTCATCTAGTAGCAGCATACATTCTTTATTTGTATTTCATTTTTTAATTGGCTTTGATGTTTTCCAAATTATATCCCTTGGCTTCATTTCGAGTCTCCTATTCTAAAATGCACGAGTTTCCCTCCAACTGAATTGGAAGATGCCCAGAAAACTGGGTTTGAAAAGAGATGGCCGCAGAATATAAAACCTGGAAATAAAATTTAAAAACAATTCAGTGAAGAAGACAAATTACAGAAATAGGTTTCATTTGTGAATCCCTCAAAGAGAAATAACATATATATAAATGTAAGTTTGGCTAAGTAGTGATTAAGGTTGACAGACATGAGACTATCTACAAATGTTGTAAGGCATGCACATTAAGGAATGAGAATATTTTTCAAGTAGAATTCAAAACATGAAGTTAAGGACTGAACTTATTCTGAGTAGAGACTCAGAATAAGAAATAAAGTTTCCTCAAGGGGAAGGATAAAGAAATAATAATCACCTGTGGCTCCTAATTACATGGGAAAAAACATTCTGGAGCGTGTGTGGTAAAGAAAAGTTCTGAAACCTCAAGACAAGCTATTGGATTGGCTGAATTACTTGATTTTTCCACATCTGATTTTTCCAATTCAATCAATTTCCTACCAGCTTTTCTACTTTGCCATCTGTTTCTAAAGCAAAACTCAACACACGTCTGTGGAGGATGAGGTTTGTTTTGTTTCTTTTCTATCTAAGTTTTAGTGACTCATGTCTAGGCTAAATTCCAGGTTGAATGGATCATCAAAATCCAGCATCGCACCCACATGTTTTCTAAAATTCGGGCAGAGCATGTTGACTTTCTTAATACATTACGTGTGAGGCACAGAAATAGATTTACTATGCTAAAAAGCATCTAAATAGCACGCACAGTAGTGCTTCTTAAGTAAGGAGACAGTTAACAAGTATTCCAACACTTTGTCTCTTCCAAGGACCAAATTCTTCGCTCTTCTTAATGCATTTGTAAACTCCGTTTATTCTAAATCTGATTGTTCTTATGCAAATGAATCTGACATACACTGTGTAGGATAATCTGGCACGTGTTGACATGTAAGGATAAACAACCTGCACATATTTACCATTCTGATTAAGTTATGGATGATCCTGAGTTCAAATTTGTGTAAGAATTCATTATGATAGCACCATAAATTTCCATACAACATCAATCCTTTCATTCTTCCTGTGGATAAAGAATGCATTTGCCCTTTAGCTTTGGAAGAAAATAAATCAAAAACACAGTGTATAAATAAAGACCAAATACCTATGTCAATATAATAATCCCTAACAACCGGGGCAAAAATAATATGAGGCTCAACTGAGAAAAAGCATGAGAAATGGTTGTTATACACAAGTTACTCAACAAATCTTAGTTGTTATTGTCATGAGACTAAAAACAACTGTATAAAACTCTCATTTTTGGTTTTTAAAGGAATACATGAGGCAATTAAATGCTGTTCTTTTGCACACTAAAATCATGACTCATTCAGGAAAAAAGAAAATCCATTTCAAGGCTAATAGTAACCAAATTGCATATTCTTATATCTAATACAAAGACTTACACAGAAGTGTGCAGAAGAAGTGATAGGTTTGCCCTGAGGTGCAGAAAAAGGTCCTTTGGGTGTCAATTCAGTGTTTACTGAATTCCCACTCAAGTGCTGAGCAAGTTATTTACTTGGTGTCCTGAGCTGAGACCTGAGAATCCACAGGTACAAAAGAAGTTTTGCTACCAGAGAAGAACACTCCTACAAGCCATCCCACAAAAATGTGAACTCAGCTGATTACTATTAAAATCTGCGTACCTTCAGGTACTGAATTTGTTTCACTTCAAATTATCTGCATATGATTAAATAGTTGTTGATTTCCAGAAATGCAATCTGAAATTTTAAATGTAAATTGGTGCTTTTTAATAGATTATAAACTTCTTAAGGGCAGGGGTAATTTCCTTGACCTTCTTTGTTAAATCCAAATGGTTTATGAACTTACAGATTTTATTCTTCATAACAAATGAATAATAATATTCAAAATAAGACATGTGGGGGAAAACATGATTTTTTTAAAATTTCTTTTCAGCGTAACAGTATTCATTGTTTTTGCACCACACCCAGTGCTCCATGCAATCCATGCCCTAATACCCACCACCTGGTTCCCCCAACCTCCCAACCCCCACCCCTTCAAAACCCTCAGATTGTTCTTCAGAGTCAATAGTCTCTCATGGCTCACCTCCCCTTCCAATTCCCTCAACTCCCTTCTCCTCTTCATCTCCCCTTGTGCTCCAGGTCATTTGTTATGCTCCACAAATAAGTGAAACCATATGATAATTGACTCTCTCTGCTTGACTTATTTCACTCAGCATAATCTCTTCCAGTCCCATCCATGTTGCTACAAAAGTTGGGTATTCATCCTTTGTGATGGAGGCATAATACTCCATAGTGTACATGGACCACATCTTTGTTATCCATTCGTCCGTTGAAGGGCATCTTGATTCTTTCCACAGTCTGGCGACCGTGGCCATTGCTGCTATGAACATTGGGGTACAGATGGCCCTTCTTTTCACAACATCTGTATCTCTGGGGTAAAGACCCAGTAGTGCAATTGCAGGGTCATAGGGAAGCTCTATTTTTAATTTCTTGAGGAATCTCCACACTGTTCTCCAAAGTGGCTGCACCAACTTGCATTCCCACCAACAGTGTAAGAGGGTTCCCCTTTCTCCACATCCTCTCCAACACATGTTGTTTGGGAAAACATGATTTGATATCATTTTACAGCCTTAATTTCTTTAAAGATTTTATTGATTTATTTGACAGAGACACAGGGAGAGAGCATAAGCAGGGGAAATGGCAGGCAAAGGGAGAGAGAGAACCAGGCTTCCCTGCTGAGCAGGGAGTCCAAAGCAGGGCTCCATCTCTATTTCTAGGATAATAACCTGAGCAGATGTTCAACTGACTGAGTCACCCAGGCATCCCTATTTTTTTATTTTTATCCATTCTTATCAAGATGTAATAATACTTCATTAGGTTTTAATTTTTCATTTCCCTAATAACTAGCAATGTAGACAGTATTTCCATATTTTCTTTTTGCTATTTGTAATCCCTTTTGCTGAAGTGGCCACTAAAATCCTTTGTCCATTTTTATTGGACTATTTTCTTAGTATTTGGTTTTGAGGGTTATCTATATTTTTATATACAAGTCATTTATCAGATAGACAAATGATTTTCAAATACTTTGCCAAGGCTTACTGTTGTCTTTTGGTTCTTTTAGCATTGTCTTTTAAAAAGAAGAACATTAATTTTGATGAGATCTGATTTATCAATTTATTCCTTACTCGATCATGTTTTGGGGGGTTGTATCTAAGAAAACGTACTTAAGGGACACCTCAGTGATTCAGTCAGTTGGCACCCAACTCTGGATTTCTACTCAGGTCATGATCTTAGGGTTGTGAGATTAAGCCCCACATCAGGCTCTGGGTTGATCATGGAGACTGCTTAGTATTCTCTCACTCCCTCTCCTGCCCCTGCCTCGCACTCTGTCTACCTCTCTTTCAAAAAACAAATAAAATTAATTTAAAAAGAATAGAAATCTTATTTAACCCAAGGTTACAAAATTTTATCCTGTTTCTCCTAAAAATCTTATCGTTTGGGGAATTACACTTAGGCCTGCAACGAATTTTGATTTATTTTTACATACAGTGTAAGTTATGTGGAGAGGTTAATTTGTTGCATATAAATGTTCAATTTTTCAAGCTCCATTTGTTGAAAAAAAAAATTCTCTCTATTGAATTGCATTTTAACTATTGTCAGAAATCAATGACCATATATATGTGTTTTGGGACTCTCCATTTTGTTGTGTCAAACTATTTGTCTCTGTTGACATGAATATCAACTTACTGAATATGATAGCCTTACAGTAGGTCATAAAATCATGTACCATTTATTAATCCCACTGTTTTGTTCCTTCTCAATATTGTTTTGGTTATTCTACGCATTCAAATATGAATTTTAGAAATAGTCTGTGAAATTCTAACCAAAAACTCAGCTGAGATTTTAGTAGGATTATGTTGAATCTATAAATCAATTGGAAAATACTGATATGTTAACAGCATAGAAGATTTTGACCAAAAAATACAATAATCTCTCCATATATTCAATTATTCTTTAATTTTCCTCAACAGTATTTTCTAGGTTCCAGGGTACAGATCATTCACATATTCAAATTTTTCCTATTTTTTTTCTACTTCATAAATAGGACTCTTAAAAAATTCAGGTCATTTCTTGCTTACATATAGATACATATTTATTTTGGCATACAATTCATGTATACTGAGAACTTACAAAACTCATTCACTAGTTCTAACAGCATTTTTATAGATTCTGTTGGATTTTCTACATAGATAATAGGTCACACAGAAATAAAGAGTAGCTTACTTCTTCCTTTCCATTCCAGATGCCTTTTATTTCCTTTTCTAGAACTTTAAGTACAATAATAGTAAAAGTAATGAGTGTACAACCATTTTTTTCTAATTTTAAGGGGAAACTATTCATTCTTTCAATAGTAAGTATTATGTTAGTTGTATATTTTTATAGCTATGCTTTATCAGATTTCTCTACTCTTAATTTACTCCAAGTTATATCACAAATGGGTGTTGAATTTTGATTAATGATATTTCTGCAACTACTGAGATAATGTTTTCTTCTCTTTTCCTGTTAACATGATGAATTGTTTTCTTGTTAAAAAGTTAATCGAAACTCAAATCCAAAGAGAGTCCAGAAGTAGATATACACATACATAGAACAATTGATTGTGCCAAGACAATTCATTTAGCAAAGCATGATCTTTTAAATAAATAAGGATGGAACAAATGTATATCTATATTCCACATGGAAAAAATCCTTGACCCTTACCTCATGCCATACATAAAAATCAACACAAAATAGTAATAGGCTTAAATGTAAATGGTAAAGCCATTCATCTTTTTGAAGAATACATAGGAAAAAAGTTTTCATGACCTTGGCATTTCTTAGATATACAACAAAGAGTGTGAACCACTTAAAAATATATTTGAGGCTTTATAATTCAAAATGTAGCTCTTTCAAAGACATTGTTAAGGTAATTCATAGGTGGACCACAGATTGGAAAAATATATTTAAATTATACATATTTAAAAAGGCTTGTATTCAAGATAAATTAAAACTTTACAACACAATCATGTAAGAAAAATTACTAATTAAAAATATGGGGAAAATCTGAACAGATTTCAGGAAAAAAAGGTATGCGAGTAGGCAAAAACTACATTAAAAGACATCCAACATCACTAGTCATCAAGGAAATGTAAATTAAAGCCACACTGAGATTTCACAAGATCCAAATTGATCTATAGTTTTAATTCCCTAATTAAAACAGCAGGGGTTTTTTTCAGTAGAAAGTGATGCGTTAATTCTAAAATTTATATGTAAATACAAATGATCTAGATAATCTAAACAACTTTTGAAAAGACAAAGTGAGAAGATTTGTAACACCTGATTAAGACCTACTGTGAAGCTACAATAACCAAATCCGTAAGACTGGAATAATAATAAACAGAGATTAATAGAAAATAGAATCCAAAAGCATCACACATCTCCGATCAATTAATTTTTTTTTGAGTTGTTCTCTGTGCCAAGCCCTTTTTATTTTAATTTTTTTATTTTTAAATTTTTAATTTTTTATAAACATATATTTTTATCCCCAGGGGTACAGGTCTGTGAATCACCAGGTTTACACACTTCACAGCACTCACCAAAGCACATACCCTCCCCAATGTCCATAATACCACCCCCTTCTCCCAAACCCCCTCCCCCCAGCAACCCTCAGTTTGTTTTGTGAGATTAAGAGTCACTTATGGTTTGTCTCCCTCCCAATCCCATCTTGTTTCATTGATTCTTCTCCTACCCACTTAAGCCCCCATGTTGCATCACCACTTCCTCATATCAGGGAGATCATATGATAGTTGTCTTTCTCTGCTTGACTTATTTCGCTAAGCATGATACGCTCTAGTTCCATCCATGTTGTCGCAAATGGCAAGATTTCATTTCTTTTGATGGCTGCATAGTATTCCATTGTGTATATATACCACATCTTCTTGATCCATTCATCTGTTGATGGACATCTAGGTTCTTTCCATAGTTTGGCTATTGTGGACATTGCTGCTATAAACATTCGGGTGCACGTGCCCCTTTGGATCACTACGTTTGTATCTGTAGGGTAAATACCCAATAGTGCAATTGCTGGGTCATAGGGCAGTTCTATTTTCAACATTTTGAGGAACCTCCATGCTGTTTTCCAGAGAGGTTGCACCAGCTTGCATTCCCACCAACAGTGTAGGAGGGTTCCCCTTTCTCCGCATCCTCGCCAGCATCTGTCATTTCCTGACTTGTTTATTTTAGCCATTCTGACTGGTGTGAGGTGATATCGACATTTCTGCAAAGAAGACATCCAGATGGCCAACAGACACATGAAAAAGTGCTCCATATCACTCGGCATCAGGGAAATACAAATCAAAACCGATCAATTAATTTTTTTAAAAGACTTTTTATTTATTTGTCAGAGAAAGAGAGCACAAGCAGTCAGAGTAGGAGACAGAAGAAGAGGGAGAAGCAGGCTCCTCACTGAGCAAGGAGCCAAATACAGGACCTGATCCCAGGACTCTGGGATCATGACCCAAACCGAAGGCAGCCACTTAAATGACTGAGCCATCGGGTTCCAAGATCAATAAATTTTCAACAGAAGTACAAAGGCAATTCAATGGATAAAAAAATATCCTTTTGGGGGGCACCTGGGTAGCTCAGTTGGTTAAGCCTCTGTCTTTGGCTCAGGTCATGATCCCAGGGTCCTGGGATCCAGTTGCACTGGGCTCTCTGTTCAGCAGGGGACTGCTTCCCTCTCTCTCTCTCTGCCTGCCTTTCTGTCTACTTATGATCTCTGTCTTTCAAATACATAAATAAGATCTCTAAAAAAATTTTTTTAATTGTGCTACTCCTGGGTATTTACCCCAAAGATACAGATGTCGTGAAAAGAAGGGCCATCTGTACCCCAATGTTTATAGCAGCAATGGCCACGGTCACCAAACTGTGGAAAGAATCAAGATGCCCTTCAACGGACGAATGGATAACGAAGATGTGGTCCATATACACTATGGAGTATTATGCCTCCATCACAAAGGATGAATGCCCAACTTTTTTAGCAACATGGACGGGACTGGAAGAGATTATGCTGAGTGAAATAAGTCAAGCAGAGAGAGTCAATTATCATATGGTTTCACTTATTTGTGGAGCATAACAAATAGCATGGAGGACATGGGGAGATGGAGAGGAGAAGGGAGTTGGGGGAAATTGGAAGGGAAGGTGAATCATGAGAGACTATGGACTCTGAAAAACAATCTGAGAGTTTTGAAGGGGTGGGGGTTGGGAGGTTGGGGGAACCAGGTGGTGGTTATTAGAGAGGGCAGGGATTGCATGGAGAACTGGATGTGGTGCAAAAATAATAAATACTGTTATGTTGAAAATAAATTAAATAAATAAATAAATAAATATAAATTGTGCTAGAAAAAATGGATATCCATGTGGGGAAAAAAATGAACCTTGACTAAAGTATATAGCTTTTATCATTTCCAAAACTTAATTCAAAATGATTCAAGCAAATAAATAAACAAAAAGTAGAGCATACCTATAAATGCAGAGAACAAACTGATGGTTGCCAGAAGGGTGGGGAGTGAAGGGATGAGTAAAATGTGAGGGGGAGTGGGAGGTACAGGCTTCCAGTTATGGAATGAAAAACGTCATGAGAATAAAAGGCACAGCATAGGGCACAATGATACGGTAATAGCATTATATGATGGCAGATGGGAGCTACAGTTGGGTGAGCATAACTGATAAAGAAATTGAATCATACCACAGTGTATACCTGAAACTAATGTAACACTGTGTGTCAACTATTCTCAAAATTTTAAGAATCACAAAACCATTCCAAAAATAAAGCCTAAAATTATAAAAGTTTTATAGAAAAACGTGAGAGAAAATCTTCATAACCTTAGGTTTAGCAAAGACTATTTAGATAGGACACCAAAAGCATAAGCCATTAAAAAAATAAGTAATAAGGTGAACTTCATAAAAATGTTTTAAAAATTAAGGTCATTAAATGAAAAGACAAACGGAGAACAAAAAAAGGCATTTCTTTTGTTTTCTGATTTTACATGTTATCTCTTGTCTAGAATTCTATTTAGATTCAATTAGCCAACATAGAGTGTATCATCAGTTTTTTGATGTAGTGTTCAGTGATTCATTAGTTGCTTATAACACCCAGGGCTCATCACATCACATGTCCTCCCTACTGTCCATCACCCAAAAGATTTGTACTGAAAAATATACATGTATATGAAAAGAGGTGGCATGCAAGTGTGCACATGTGTCTGTGTATGTGGACAAGCTATAATAAAACACCAGGATAATAATCATCTAACTTTGCTTGTTCTAAGCTGTTGCCTGATCCCTATTTACTCAAAGTTACTCCTTGAACCAAACCATTAATATCACCTTGAAGCTTATTAGAAACAGCGTGTTACACCCCATCCTAGAGCAACCAAACTAGGATCTGTACTTTTAATGATTGAACTTCACATTAATATTTGAGAAATCCTCGAATCCTTTTCCAAGCGGAATCTTCCTATGCTGCTCAAAGCATGTCCTGGGATCGTTCATCTGTCTCACAAGGTGTCAAGATCCCTGAAATCTTTACTCCCCAACTAAAGAATATTATCCATGAATATTTCTAATTCTAAGGAAAGTTATTGTCCTTCACGGAATCCTTGCCTAGTTGTGGGTATTTTCAGGAATCTGTAGCTCTCTTTCTTACTTTTAAACCATGACAATACTGGAAATCTATCCAAATCCGACTTACCCTTTAGATGCTATTATAACCTTATGACTGTCCTTTCTCCTCATCAAAAAGGACTCACTTTTTTACCCGCCTGCCAGCCCTCACTTAAGCTGTTTGTCCTTCAAAGCTATAGCTCTCACATGTATATACAATCTGCAGTGAATAATTACTGGTCACACCTTAAACACTTCCTTTAGTAGCCCTCGAGTTTTACAAACTATTTTTTGAAACTAATCTCATTCTGTTCTGGTCCCTGAAAACAATCTGATAAACATTTAGAGGTATCATAAACATGATTTGATACAAAATTTTTGCAACATGATTTATTCCATGTATAATACTTTGGTTTTCATTCAGCTACATTTTAAAAAAAGAAAACATACATCCTAAATGAAAAGATATAAAGATGTTTTAATTGTCAAATGCTATCTGCATGTTATATAACTGGAAGATAAAGTAAAGAATAAAGGAACTTTTCTTTTTTCCATTCCTTTAAAGTCATGAGAGGTTAAAAGGTAGAAAGAGTTGAGAAAAGAACAAAATCAGAAATAATATACATTTAACTCTGGCTAACCTTAAAAGTAGATGAGGTGGCTGAGTCGGTCAAATGCCCCACTCTTGATTTTGGCTCAGGTCATGATCTCAGGGTCCTGGGATTGAGCCCCATGTGGGGCTCTGTGCTCAATGGGGAGTCTCCTTATGATTCTCTCTTTCCTTTCCCCTCTGCCCCTCCTCCTGCTCTCTCTCTTTCTCTCTCTCAAAAAGAAGAAAAAAAAAGTGGATGAGACTATTGATGCCTGCTCTCCTCCACACACATGAAAACATAATATAGTACATAACATCTACATGAAAGCAAAGCTATATTGTAAAAGTTCACTTGGGATTGATAAACCAATAACTATTTAAAGATCATTTACTCATACCTAGGTATAAAATTACATAAGATTTACACTGGAATTGTCAATATATCACAGGTAGACAGGTGTTGTTGTTTTTGTTTTTGTTTTTTTTTGCATTCCAGATCATATAAGGTCCTTATTCTGTACATTTTCTCTACACCTTACTAATTTTGAAAGTGAAAATATTAACCATGCATATTTTTCAAAATGATCCCCAACTTGCAACATTGACATTACAACTATTCATTTTAATATTTCTCAAATTAGATGCTAGCAATATAGAATTTTATGTGCTTTTTCCAGGGGTTATCAAATCCCACAGAAAAACTGGTTACTTAAATTTAACTCATCACCCCAAGATTTTTTTTTCCTATTTCAGGTCAACATTTGACATGGCTCAAATATAATGAGCTCGTATGCCGAAGCCTGCATTTCAATGACTATATTTCTCATTTAAAACACGAGCTGTTCTGCCAAAGCCTGTATTTAAGATGAACAGATTTCTCATTTGAAGCAGCAGTAGGATATAAAGTTTGCTGAAATAATAAAACCAAGTTTCTAAGTGAAAAACAAATAATTAAGAAGTAGTGAGAAATGCTTCACAAATAGAAATGTAATAAAGACACATCATTGGCTCACTTCTGGTTTTTTAGAAATATCATCTCCTGACCTTTTCTCTACTTGATTCTCTGAAGTTCTTTCTAACTACATTTTGCATTGATACAATTCAGTTCCCTTTTAACCCATTGGTGTCATTCCTGCTTTTGTACCTACTCTTAGCCTTCCTTGTCTTCTACAGATTTCTGTAACAGCTATGAATAAGAAGGGCTTGGAAAACAAGAGAAAAGAGATTAATTGGTTAGGCAACAAGCTTTTGCTTTCACTTCTCTTTTACTCATATAGGATTTAGATGGTTTTGTCATTTTCCTCTACACTGTAAACCATAAAAACAAAACCTTTAAAGTTTAAATGTACAAGCTTGGTCAGAGAAACAACAACTTGGCCAGTCTTAGCAATGCAAGGTTAACTGGCATCTCAGAGCTTCAGTTTTCATGAGAAAGACCTTGGCACCGAATCTTTCAGGAAAAAAGAAAAAAAAAAGTTTCATTAGGACGTGAGCTAAAAGCGCATACTAAGCTCCTGGACTAGATAGAGAAAGGTTCAAATCTTCTTTTTAGTGTTAGTTCACAGCCAGATCACTCCCTGGGCTTTCATATGTTGGGAGAGAATTTTAAAAAGAGTCTCTTCCACCTCTGCACATTTTGCAAGTAGATGCACTGAGAAGTTCTGTACCAGGCAATCTTTTCAGGGATCTTTTTATAACGAACAGGCAGAGGAAACTGGGAACTGACTTTCGGTAGAGGAGAAGGTGGATTTGTTTGCTTGCCAGTGTAATAAAGATAGTATCTCCTTCTGGGACAAGGGCTAAACGGGTTTGCTTATGGCTCATTATAAAAGACTGTATTCTCCTAAATTTGGGGTTCCTCATGGAGACACAAACATACTGTCTGAACAGTATTTATCTATATCATCCTGCATTGCCCTGTGGAAACTGGGAGCATGAGGAACCGGCAGAAGCATGAAGATTATGCAGCTTGTTCCATCGTGACTAATCAAGTCCTGTCTCTGGCTCAGGAGTCTCGTGTTCTCTGCCAACATCTCAGGATCTGTGGTAAACTAGTTAACTTGTAAGCAGGGTAGAATCTTGGACCCTTCCCATTTCCATATTCCAAGTCATTCTTGAGCATTCAACGCACCTTCCTACCTTCCTCAAACTCTCTGATATTTCAGATTGTGTCAGGTGCCGACACAAATTTTGGGACAAAATGTACATTTATTCTTTAGTCGTCCATATTTCTTAGTCCACATAAAGGACACCAACAAAACACTTTTAAGGACAAGAAAACATTGAGACAGTTGCAGTATCTTATGGCAGATGTGTTTTATATAGTAGTCTCTTATGGTTTCTGTGGAAATACTAGTCCACCAGCACAGGAGTCTTGAACTAGTATAGAAAAGTAATCAGAGAGTCCCACCAGGAAACATACCTGAGTGGGATTTATCACAGTTGTTAATGAACTCTTCCCATTTACAAATAGGCCAGAAGGAAAGCAAAGAGATAACAGGCCACCAGGCTGACCCTCGGCTGATATGCAGACATATGCATGTCCCAGTCGCGTAGGGATATATCAGTTATGTTACAAGTACCAATGGGTTATGGCAGGCATCTCCTCATCCACATTTGCTTTTGTCTCTACCACCATGGTACATTTTTTTCTTGACCTAGGTAGGACAGTCAAGATAGGGCATATGTAATGTTTAGACTGCTTACAATATTTTATCCAAACAAATTCTCTCACAGTGTACAGAGAACAGGGATGTATCAAAAAAGTGGCAAAGAACCTGGCTAGATTGGGTAACCAAGGATAAGCAGAAGGGTTTCTGTTAAAGAGAAGTTATTACTTATCATAAGCTTGCAGTTGTCTATAGCAGACTCAAAATAATTAAAAGCGGCAAAGTTATACCAGTATCAGAAGGAATGGGTAGATGTATGGGAAAACGTAAGAATAAGACACTAGGGGACTACAAGAAAATATTTATTTTCCTTCTCTGTTCCAAACTGATCAATTATTTCTAGTATTCATTGACTCAAAGAACAAAATGATCTTAAGCATGGGAATAACAACAGAAGGTACAAGCTATGAGATAGACAAAGACAAATGACATTCACATTCTTTGAGAAACTTCGGTGTTTCACAAAGACCAAACTCAAAGAGCTAACAAGGGACAAGGCACACAAGTTTTAACTCTCTTTTCTGATTCAAAAGCCACATCAGTCTGACCAGTATTAGTCCAAATATCCACAGAACTGTGAGGATTTCGAGAGTGACAGGCTAAATGCTCAGCACAAGGTCAGACACAAAACAAATCACTGAATGATATTATTGCTGGTAATTTTAATAAATTAGAAAAATGTCAGCAGGATTCAAGAGTCAGATTTTGTTTTATCACAGGAATTCTAGGCTATTAACTCAACAAACAGTTTTCAAATGCTTACTCCCATTGAGACATGGGACCATTGTGTCCTGGTTGAACAAAACGAAGTCTCTACTGTCAGGGAACTTACAATTTAGTTGGGGATAAGCAACCGCTCTGGCCACTTCAAAGCCATATTCTAAGGGAAGTTTTGGTGAGGTCAGTACAAGTGCAGAAGAACGCAGAAGACACACCTTCCTAGTACAGGGGATTTTAGGATCAAGACATTTTCCCCAGCAGTTTCATTTTTGTTAGACACACTTACTGAGAAGAGTTGGTTCCTACGTGGTTCAGCTTGTCCCACAGAAGCATCTGCCTTCCTCAAATACTTCCTCAGATACTTCACTTCTGTAAACTTAATACCTGAGAGCAGCAACATCCACAGAAATCAGCAGCATCAGTGTGTGTCTGAAGTCCTATTATCTGACACCACAGAAGTCAGAGGGAACTTCTGTAGCTGACGTAGTATTTCCTTATGCTACTCTCCAGCAATGAACCAACTGTTCTCTTTTCCTCCTTGAGTCTGTCAAAGGCCAGGAATGAAAGAACAAGCTATACTATTATTTCTAAATTATTATCTGTATATTCAAAATGAACTACAAAAGAATAGTTTTAAGGAACGTACTCCCTGTACAATCAAACAGAAGTAAAGCAACTTTTGACTTCAAAAACTTCCTGACTCTTTAACACTAAGAACACATGTTGTCAGTAAGATAGTTTAAGCTACTTACTATGCTCTGAAGGCACATTTAAATTCCCTTGAGCTTTTCTGCCTATAATACCTGCATATAGTTTGGAGCCAGCCCACATAGAACAAACTCCCCAGAGACCCATGAATTTGAAGAGAATGCTAATTATCATGGGGAAGAAAAGACTCTAAAGCTACCTCTCATCCTCTCTGATTCTGTACAATCTTCCCTAAAAGGGAGATTTGAAAATGAGTGCTTCTCAGTACTTTGTCCACTTCCTGAACTGGAGGAACTGCCAGAGCTTGCTGAGGATTGAAATAGCAAGAAATGGAGAAAGGATAAGCAGACCGTTACCTTTTTTATTGCTATAAAAGCCACTGTGGGAAGCCCCATCCCTCATCCCGGCAGTGTATAACTACAAGTTCAGGAAATAAAAGCACACAGGTAGACTAAAGCAGAGCCTCCCGCTTCTGTGAAGACCCAATGCCAGCTGCACCCTTCCCCAAACAAGTCAGTCCCCAAGTCTGCAGATACATCACCGTCCTGCAGACACATCACCGTTTGCTTCTGCGGACACCCGAAATTTCTACCAACAAAGAGAGAGCCAAAGAAAGTGGGTCTACATATGTTCAAATTGTTATCAGGAAGTGACCTGACTATTTTAGAAATAATCTTCTTACAACTCTAGAAGAGCAATGAATGAAGGTTTGTAGAAGAAGAAAAGCTAGACACCCAGATAATGCTCTCTGTATTTCTTATATCTGATTTCCCCTTCTTAAAAAAAAAAGAAAGAAAGAAAGAAAGAAAGAAAGAAAGAAAGAAAGAGAAAGAAAATTGAGATTTGTTCTGTCTGCTTATAGGCGGTAAAAATTATAAACATCTGCTCATTTGGCCTAGTCTC
The DNA here is from genome assembly GCF_011764305.1 of Mustela putorius furo. Lineage (NCBI taxonomy): Eukaryota > Metazoa > Chordata > Mammalia > Carnivora > Mustelidae > Mustela > Mustela putorius. Next base: position 6,966,913 of record NW_025421305.1, read on the forward strand.
TCGGAGTAAAGCATTTGCTCTTGGGAACATGAGGAGAGGCTGAAGGGAAGTCTCTGCTGTGGACAGGGGAGATGAATTGTGCCCAAATCAGTGCATACAAGTCACTTCTAATAATTTACGTTACTGAATGTCTGGCTCTTCAAAACAGGTGAGTAGATGAATATCTGTGTTTACCTTCGAGGTTTATACCACAGAATTCCTGAAGGGAAATGGGACATTGGAAATGAAACCTGATTAATTCTGATGTGAGAGGCATTCTATGCAATGGAAATTAAATTTGGAGCCTTGGGGATTGCTAGTTTCTTTAGCTCTTGAATAAAATTGGAAGTTGCAGAAGCTTTTGTGAAGTACAGTCTTTAACTTTGCAGGAAAAAGGTTAAACACTTTGTTTCTTCTTCCTTTTTTTTTCTTAAACAGTTATTCCTTTAATAATCTTAGACTTTTCACAGGAATTTTCTTGAAAAGCTTTCATTTCCTTGATAGGTATGGAAATGTGCTCTTTAAAAAAAGTAAAATGCTCTCTGTGTGCTTGTCTAGAGAAGAAAAACATACCCTTTCAGGGGAGAACAGGATGGGCTCCCTGCATAAAGAAAAGAAACTAGCATTCATGAGAAGATATGCCCTAGATACTTATATTAACACGGTGTCCTAGATACTCATGCTGTATGTCCTAGATACTCATATTAACATTATATCCTAGGTACATATATTAACCTTGATAACTTCAAGAATTTAATATTGATAAAGTATATATTGATGTAGAATATACCAGCATGCTAATTTCAAAGGATCATGCTTTAGAACTCGTCTGGTTGTCATTATTATTTTCATGATTGCTATCATTAGTTGTAGTAGGAGTGGTAGTCATGGTGGCAATATTTGGCTATCTATGGTGTTTCAACCCTGTAGGACAGGCACGTTATATAAATCACTTCTAATCTTAACAGTGGCCCTGATATATTATTATTCTCACTTTATAGATGGGGATACAGAGTTTATGCAAGGGGTCTGAGATCTTCTTGAAAAGTTCAACTTGAAGAATCATGCTTTACAAAGAGACAAAGTCAGGAGGGAGGGCAGTTGGCAGAATGGGAACAAGACTATCTCCCCCAAAATGGCATAGCAGTTTTAGGCCTATAAATGTCGTCTGTAAACTTAAGTATGCAGGCAGTTGAATTGTATTTTTCCAAAACTAAGCCAAATTTCTACTAAAAATATAGAGGAATACTCTCTTCCATGGGTGCCAGATGGTTAGTCTCTGTCTATGAAGCAGAGCTTCAGCTGCAATTTGGGGAAGAGGCTTCAGTGGTAAGAAAGCCTAAGAGAATGCAGAGGTGCCCAGGCCCTGGCGGTTTACCTGTCTGTGCTGGTGTTCATTAAGACATGCTTATTCCTTCCAGTCTTTGACTACAGGGCCACATGGGCATAGCTTTAACATACTGGGCTGGGCAGCCAAGGTCTGCTGGCTTCCTGGGCCATGTCCATTCTGCTGCTGAGTGAACGTGAATCATCCCTTTTTTGTCCTTCACATGATGCACAGATTTAAGGCCAGCCTCCATATATTCCCCACAGGACATTGCTTCTAAGCTCCACAGTGGAAATGATCCAGATTCTCAATTTCTCAGGCCAACATAGTTAAGGAAAACCAGCAGCATCATGGGTAAGCTGCTGGCCTGGCCTCATCCTCTGTGAACCTGATACAGGTGCAAAACACCATCTGATAATAGAAATAGTCCTCCTCCCCCAGACCCCACAAATAAAGTCAAATCAATCAATCAATCAATCAATCAATCTCGGTTCTGGCTAGAACTGGTATAGAATTGAATGAGAATAAGAATGCGGGTATAATGCTTCATACTGACTTGCTCTAGGAAATGAAGAAAGGACATAAAGAGCCTTTGAGGAATACTTTGTAGAATATTCTAGCAAGTGCCAGCTTTGAGGTGGGAGTCAAGACCAATTCCTGCACCTCCAACTATCTAGCTGGTCCGCCTATGAAAAGTTTCGCAATTTACCTCTTGATGCTGCAGTGTCCTCATTACAAAGCAGCATGAAGACAGCTTCATCACAAGGGTTTTGTGAAGATTTAGTATGAACCAAACCTAAAGCTGTTACAGAGCTCTCATAGGTCAGGCACTGTTGGCAGGGCTTTGTGCCTAGTAACTCAAGGAATCCTCACCCAACTACAGGAATAGATATTATTATTATTCCACAGTCCAGAGATACAGTAACCACAGTCCAGAGATATCAAGGAATTTATCTCATGTCACATGATGATGAAGGAGCAGAGTCTAGATTTTTCTCTCAGGGAGCTCTGTACTAGAGCCCATCTTGTTAGCCTCTCTACCATGCTGCCCTTCCCCTGTGACCAGAAGTGTGTTTCCATGTAACAAATCATCCAAATCAGGATCCTTCAGAGTAAAACTGGCACTGAAATAATGGCACTAGGACAAGTTGTGTAAACAGAGGTTTTCCTGGGGATACTAGAATATGGGAGCATGTTAATCATGTGGCCCTCAGCACGTCACATAAAGGGCCTTACTCTCCAAAACAGAGAAAGAGTATTTAAATATGACCTAGAGCATGAGTCACATTTTCAAATATTCCACTGAAGCCAAAACATGGCAAAGTTTTCATCCACAGAGTGGCAAAAACAAAATTAAGCAATATCTTTGCGGGAACTATGTCTCACCACAGTATCAAATTTCTCTTCTATTCCAACTGGCAATCACCTCCCCCGATTCCATTCTCTCTCACTGTCAGTAGAGGCAGAGGCTGTCTCAGCATCTTTGCAAGTCATACCACTAATCTCCCTATCGAGAAATCAATCCAGGTCCTCACTTGAATCTGAGAGCAATTGGTTAGGCTTCTCTGCCAAAGGCTTTCCCATTGAAGGCTCTCCTTCATTTCTCCCTGAAGCATTACTCATCTTCCACCTGGGAAGCTCCTCTCTCTCAGTAATCAGACAGAAGTCTGTGGTAGGTGGACAGGGAAAGCTGCCCAGGGAGAGGCTGAATGGTTCCTCTTGGTCCTCACTGCTGAACTGCTATTTTTCCAGGCACAGTTCACATTTATTTAAGCTATCTTGCAACACTGATGACTCACAGTCTGTCTGGCATTCAAAATAAATCAACCAACATCAATCAATGCATACGTATTGAACACCTATTTTAAGCACACAGGGAGCCCAACCATCGCTCTTACATAGCCAATTATTCCCCATTGTGCTGATGAAGGGTTTGCTTTTCTTCCTAGGCCTGCTGCTCTGTCCTTGCCCACGCTGACCTTCACTTGGATTGTCTTGACATCCTGCCCAGATCAACAAGGGCACTTCGAATTTTGATCCAGGCTTACTGGATGTTGGCCATTCTCCCATATCTTGATGCAAATAGAAAATGAAATGAAAATTTTCCTTACTGATTCTCAGTACCTCCCAGTAACTATTCACCGTCCTGAGTCCAGGAATGAAGGGTCCAGGATAATGCAATGGATTCAACATAGGTATATTAGTTATCTCTTGCTACAAAACAAAGTACTTGAAAACATAATAGCTTGAAATTTTAAAAAATATTGATATTTCATGTACTATGAATTAAGAATCTGGGAGTAGCTTTGTTGAATGGTCCTGGTTCAGAACCTTCCATGAGGTTGCAATGATGATGTCAGTCAGCGTTTCTATCTTCTAAAGATCTGGTGGGCTGGAGGGTCGACTTCGAAGATGGCTCACATGTATGTTGGCTGGAGGCCTCCGTTCCTTACCACCTGAACATCTTTATATGTGGTACTTGCTTCCCTTAGAGAAAGTGATCTAAGAGAGGAAATAAGAAGAAAGCTATAGTGCCTTTTATCACCTTGCCACACACTGTCTCTTCTACCATATTCCATTCATTAGAAGAAGTCACTAAGCTAAAGGGAGAGGGGAAATAGGCTCCATCTTTTGGAGGGAAGAATGTCAAAGAATTGTGACCGTATTTCAGGATCACCTCAGTAGGTGTATTAGTCAGGGTTCTCCAGAAAAACAGACCCAGTATGACATCTATCTATCTACCTACCTAACTACCTACCTCATATGAGGAATTGGTTCTCCAGAAAAACAGACCCAGTATGACATCTATCTATCTATCTACCTAACTACCTACCTAATATGAGGAATTGGCTCAATTACAGAGGCTGGCAAGTTCAAAATTAGAAGAGCCAATGTCCCAGTTCTGGTCCCAAGGTCAGAACATGCTGCGGAACCAGGAAGAGCTGATGTCCCAGTTCGAAGACCAACAGGCAGAATTTTCATTTACTTGAGGCGGGTCAGCTTTTTATTCCATTCAGGCCTCCAATTGATGAGCTCACCTAACTTATGGGGGACAATCTCTTTTACTCAAGTCCACTGATTTATTTTTTTTTAAGTCCACTGATTTAAATGCTAATGTCATTCCAAAAAAATCTTCACAGAAAAGAATAGAGTCTAATCAACTATCTGGAGACCCTGTGGCCCAGTCCACTTGACTGGGCCATCATAGCTGGCATTCAAAACTATCCAATAATAATTACACATTTGTTTTATTACTCCAGAATTTCATCAATTGACTGACCCACTCTCTGGAAAACAACGACTCTTGTTTCAATACAATATTGTAATTTGCAAACCACTCCTTCAAAGCTTCAGTAATTTTAAATTTCACATCCCTGATGAAAAAATTAAGGTCCAGAGAGGTTAAGTAACTTGTTCAAGAACCCACAGCTAATTAGATAAACAAAATCGAAAATCAAAGGAGAGGTTCTATAAGTCTAGATCTATGGAATTTTCCTTCACACAGCTTTTTCTGCAACTGCATATTCCCTTAATATTTGTGCAAACTAGATCAGTGTTTTTTTGTTTTTTGTTTTTTTTTTAACAATGTTTGAGTGATCAATTCCTTTTGTAAATAAAGTTTCCTAAAGAATTAAATGTCTTAAAGGAGAAGACTGGATCTTCTGAGGTCGAAGACAAGCAAGGCTGGAGCAGATGGAGCTCTGTCTGCTCTGTCTCTCCTTCCCTCCCCTTGTGGGCCTTCAGGCATCACCGAGGATCTGTGGGACCTGGTTTGAAATCCACTGGCCTAGATCAGATTGGCCTCTGTCCTGAGAATGAGACTTTGTGGGAGGAACAGAAAGCTTGAGATAGGAAGGATGACTGCGTTGTCACTGTTATTTCCCCTTCAGGCAGATGGGCATCTAGCTCTAGTGTTCCAGTGTTTCCATGAGGAAAAACTCGAGTTCACATTTGTAAGGTAGGATATTAGATTGTGATTTATCTCGAGCCACTTATACTCCCACCTTTAAATTTGTTCAGAGTTATACTGTTTCCGAAGTTAGAGTCTCCTCAGTCTCAGTTTTCTGTGTTGTAAAAAGAGAATTAAAAAAAAAAAAAAAAAAAGGATGCCAGAGCAAAAAGGTTTGAAAAGGCACTTGGCAAAGTGAATTGGAACATAATTTAGAATGTCTGACTACATTACTTTTTATAATTAGAACATTTCATGATTATAAATGGTTGATTATAAAACCTCAGCCAACCTGTCAGCCAGATACCTTCAGAAGCTCAAAAAAGAGTACTTTTTAATCCTGAATAAAGCCCCACCTCCACAAGAAAGTAAGATAAGATTATACTCCCACGAACCAAAAGAGGAAAGAAAAAAAAAAGCTAAAAAACAAAAACAGTGGTCACTGAAGAGTCAAAGTAGATGTACACCCTCAGCTCCTACTGGCTACGGAAGATATGGAGGGCACTCTGCCTGAGTTCTAACTTCTTCCAGCTCAGATTTACAGCAAGTTCCTGCAAGTCTCCCAACACCCTAGTCCCCATCAGACGTTTCAATTCCTGACCCAGGAGATGAGACCCACCAAGATAAACCATAGTTCTATGTATTTGCATACTTCCATTAAAATACCTTTGACAAATTTATTAGTCAAGACTTAATAGGTCCCATGCTAGTTGAGAGGATATAAACAACCAAAAAAAGATGCAATGCTGAGAAGCTCTCCACTTTATGAGGCTGGGCTGACAAGTACACAGGTAACATACACCATGACACTGCAAATGTAAGACATGAAACAAGGGATGGGACAAGTATGATAAGGTTGGAGACTTCCACATGTAACAATCTTGTGCTAGGTGTTGAAAGAGCACACTGATATTTTAATTTTTTTTTTTTTTTTTAAGAAATAGAAAAGATAGCCAAGTGGAGGGCAGGGCAGTGAGGTGACAGGTGCATGGAGGAAGAGTGAGTTCCAAGGACAGGGAGTAGCCTATCTAGAACTTCGTGGAGATACTGCCAGAGGTTTTCATCCCCGGCAGCTTCTAGGCAGTTTCAGAGCATCTGTAGGAGAGGAGACTTTAGCTTCCTGCTCCGTGGCCACAGCATGAGGCTAGCACTCATCAAGGCACTGGAAGACCCCCCTCCCACCCCTGCACACTGGCCGCTGAATGCCTAGCCTTCAACCCCAGAGGGAGTAGTTCCCAATTTTGAATCACCACCTACTTTTTTCTTTTGCTATTTTTATCCTCCCAGCATATATTTTCTGCAGTTTTAGTGAGATATAATTCACAGGGAACATTGTATTAGTCCAAAACACAAAACAGAATTTAATATAGGTTTATACCATGAAATGATCATCACAGTAATTTCAATTAACAACAATCACCTCATACAGTTACAAAAATGTTTTTCTTGTGATGAAAACTTTTAAGATTTGCTCTTTCGGCCTTCTGCAAACGTGTAATACAGTATCACCAACTACAGTCACTATGCTGTATATTACATCTACAGAACTTGTCTTCTTATTGGAAGTTTGTACCTTTTGACCACCTTCACCCATTTTACCTTCCTCCCTCCCCCACCTCTTGCAACTACCAATCTGTTCTCTGTATCTATGACTTCAGTTCATTCAGATACCACAGAGAAGTGGGATCATCACTGTATTTGTATTTTTCTGTTTATTTCCTCCAATATAACATCTTCAAGGTCCCATCCATATTGTTGCAAATAACAGGACTTTCTTCTTTTTTTACAGCTGCATAATATTCCATTATGTGTCTATAGGTACACAGACATAATACGTTTGTCACATTTTCTTTGTCCACTTACCCATGAATGGACACAGGTTGTTTCTATGGATTGGTTTTTGTGAATAAGGCTGCAATGAACATCCAACAGCCAGTATGTTTAACTTACTTCCCCTGTTGCATTATCTCTGCTTGAAGTGCCTAGAATAACTCTTGTTATCCTGGTTGGACATTGACTAATATAAGCTCCAAGTACAGTGTTATTACTGAATAATGAAAGAACTAATGAGGATGTGCTTATTCTCAAATTACCTAGTTCTGGCAAAGAAGTCATGCATTTACAGTGACATCATGAGAAGAACAGCATCATCAAACAATGGAGGATTTCCTGAAAAGGGAATGACCATAGCTTCATTACAACCATATTAAGCTACACTGGAGATTTTATAATCCTCTATCAACATTCTCCAACAAATAAGAAGAAAGAAAACTAGACACCATTTTGGATTTGGATACTATGAATTGCAAAGTACACCCTATTTTCTGTCAAAAAAATGTAAAGTCCCAATGGAGAGGTTTTATACATTCCACTTCCTTAATCTCTAGGGAGCTTCCTTAATCTCTAGGTTAACTTTGGTTGTATTTTCACACAGCCATTGGAGGTGAAATCAGAGGTATCTGCAAACAGTTTTCATCTTCAATGAGGCTATAAAGTTTAAAATGTACAGAAAATCATGTATTGACTATACAGCATTTGAGGCTATTAGAGCCAAAGTGAATAGACTACGCTTTTCTGCGAGGGGACAATTTTGTCAGTAAGCTCTGGCAAGCAAAGATCAGACAGGGGAATTAGAGGGACAGTTTGATTTCTTAGGGAGATCAATGAATATGACAGGTTAATAGATGGCACACAGCTGGTGTCAGGTTCAGAAGAAGTGATGACAAGGGACAAAGGAGAGGACAAGACAAGCATTTATAGAACCAGAGTCCAGTTCTGTCTGGAAAATCAGAATGCCCTGGGGGAGACAGGAGTTAGCAGTTATCTTCCCTGGGATAAGCAGAGCAATCAAAACATCTTAAATATTCAGAGGGGCCCCTAGGAATCCAGCTACTTTCTCCTCAAGGCCACAGAGACTTCTCCAAACAATAGTCAAGGCAGTGAAAATGTCAGCCATGGTTTTTGGATGAGTCTCCCCTGGGAAGACAGGAAGGTGTTCCCACCTGGCGAAGGTCAGAAGCAGGGAAACATTTTTCTCTGTGGCCAATACCCACTTATGGGGGGCAGTGTAACTGAGCAGGAAGAAAATAATCTTAAAAATCAAATTTACCAACTGGTATTTTTCAAAGAGCTGGAGCAAATAATCCTAAAATTTGTATGGAATCAGAAGAGAAACCAAATCGCTAAGGAAATGTTGAAAAACAAAAATAAAACTGGGGGCATCACGTTACCTAATTTCAAGCTTTACTACAAAGCTGTGATCACCAAGACAACATGGTACTGGCATAAAAACAGATACATAGACCAGTGGAACAGAGTAGAGAGCCCAGATATGGACCCTCAACTCTATGGGCAAATAATCTTCGACAAATCAGGAAAAAATATACAGTGGAAAAAAGACAGTCTCTTCAATAAATGGTGCTGGGAAAACTGGACAGCTATATGTAGAAGAATGAAACTCGACCATTCTCTTACACCGTACACAAAGATAAACTCAAAATGGATAAAAGACCTCAATGTGAGACAGGAATCCATCAGAATCCTAGAGGAGAACATAGGCAGCAACCTCTTCGATATCAGCCACAGCAACTTCTTTCAAGATGTCTCCAAAGGCAAAGGAAACAAAAGAAAAAATGAACTTTTGGGACTTCATCAAGATCAAAAGCTTCTGCACAGCAAAGGAAAACGTCAACAAAACAAAGAGGCAACGCACGGAATGGGAGAAGATATTTGCAAATGACAGTACAGAAAAAAGGTTGATATCCAGGATCTATAATGAACTCCTCAAACTCAACACACACAAAACAGACAATCATATTAAAAAATGGACAGAAGATATGAATAGGCACTTCTCCAGTGAAGACATACAAATGGCTGTCAGACACATGAAAAAATGTTCATCATCACTAGCCATCAGGGAGATTCAAATTAAAACCACATTGAGATACCACCTTATACCAGTTAGAATGGCCAAAATTAGCAAGACAGGAAACGTGTTGGAGAGGATGTTGGAGAAAGGGGAACCCTCTTACACTGTTGGTGGGAATGCAAGTTGGTGCAGCCACTTTGGAGAACAGTGTGGAGATGCCACAAGAAATTAAAAATAGAGCTTCCCTATGACCCTGCAATTGCACTACTGGGTCTTTACCCCAAAGATACAGATGTCGTGAAAAGAAGGGCCATCTGTACCCCAATGTTCATAGCAGCAATGGCCATGGTCGCCAAACTGTGGAAGGAAGCAAGATGCCCTTCAACGGACGAATGGATAAGGAAGATGTGGTCCATATACACTATGGAGTATTATGCCTCCATCACAAAGGATAAATACCCAACTTTTGTAGCAACATGGATGGGACTGGAAGAGATTATGCTGAGTGAAATAAGTCAAGCAGAGAGAGTCAATTATCATATGGTTTCACTTATTGGGAGCATACCAAACGACATAGAGGACAAGGGGAGATGGAGAGGAGAAGGGAGGTGAGGGAAATTAAAGGGGAGGTGAACCATGAGAGACTATTGACTCTGAAAAACAATCTGAGGGTTTTGAAAGGGCAGGGGTTGGGAGGTTGGGGGAACCAGGTGGTGGGTATTAGAGAGGGCACAGATTGCATGGAGCACTGGGTATGGTGCAAACACAATGAATACTGTTATGCTGAAAATAAATAAAAATTTTTTTTAAAAAATCAAATATACCTAACCTAAAATTCAGTCTCTACCATTCAAGTAATTCAGTATTAATTAAGCTCAATTTCCTTTGCCTTAAAATGAGACTAAATGCCTCCATCCAATGATCATTGAAGGTTTTAAACAACACAATGGTGAGGAAATGTAAATGATAAAAGCAAACATTTGTGTACAACTTACTAGCAGACACCATTCTGAGTGCTATACATGTCAAGTCAGATACATATTTAAGATACAAAATATTTATAAAGTGCCCATATAATACCTTGCACATTAGGACTGCCTAATAAATGGCAGCTATCTAGCTGATGGAAGTTGGTGGTGGCCACTTCCATTTGAGTTCCAACTGCTAAGGCCACAAGTACATTAACGTGGATATGTCTTCTCAGGCTCATGCTTATGGGACTTACAGCAACAGCAGTTCTTATCTAAGGACAGCGTGATCTAAGCAGAATTTAGACTACCTGTAAAAAAGCAAAACCTCTTTATTGATATTATTCTCAATATACTATACAGTCTCAGTCACATAAGGGAAAAAATATGAGTACCATCAGGAGGGTATTGGGAGGCATGGTGAATATTGAACTCAGGAGTAAAAATTTTTAAAAACCAGTAGTACGAATTTTTGGAAGTGCTTATTCGAAATAAGAGTGTATTTGCAAATATCTTCTCCCATAAAGAACTTCTCAAACTCAACACCCAAAAAAACAGATAATCAAGTCAAAAAATGGGCAGAAGACGTGAGCAGACACTTCTCCAAAGAAGTCATACAGATAACTAACAGACACATGAAAAAGTGTTGTCATCATCATCCATCAGGGAGATTCAAATCAAAATCACATTGAGACACCACCTTACACTAGTTAGAATGGCAAAAATCAACAAGGCAAGAAACAACGAATGTTGGAGAGGATGTGGAGAACGGGGACCCCTCTTACACTGTTGATGGGAATGCAAGTTGGTGCAGCCACTTTGGAAAACATCGTGGAGGTTCCTCAAAAAGAGCTACTCTATGACCCTGCAATTGCACTACTGGGCAGTTCCTCGAAGATACACATGTAGTGACAAGAAGGGCCATATGCACCCCTATGTTCATTGCAGCAATGTCCACAATAGCTCACATGTGGAAAAGAGCCTAGATGCCCTTTAACAGATGAATGGATAAAGAAGATGTGGTCCATATGCACAATGGAATATTATTCAGCCATCAGAAAGCATGAATATCCAACTTTTGCATCAACATGGATGGGAGTAGAGGAGATTATGTTAAGTGAAGTAAGTCAAAGAAAGTCAATTATCATATTATTTCACTTATTTGTGGAACATAAGGAAAAACACGGAGGACAATAGGAGAAGGAAGGGAAAAGTAAAGGAGGGAGAAATCAGAGTGGGAGATGAACCATGAGAGACTATGGACTCCAGGAAACAAACTGAGAGTTTTAGAAGGGAGGGGGATTGGGGGATAGGTGAGCCTAGTGATGAGTATTAAGGAGGGCACAGATTGCATGGAGCACTGGGTGTTCTATGCAAACATTGAATCATGGAGCACTATGTCAAAACACTAATGATGTACTGTATCTTGACTAACATAACACAATTAAAAAAAAAAAGAAGGCAGAGAAGATGCTGAGATAGGGGAGTAAAAGTAACAGGATGCAAGGGAGAGAATTTGTGGAAGATAATTGAAGTGGCAATCTCATAGTAATCGTGGGTGATGAATGTATTCAAGAAGAATCAGAGGTTCAAACTATGTATCAAAATGTCACAAACTCAGGGCACCTGGGTGGCTCAGTCAGTTAACTGACTGCCTTCATCTCAGGTTATGATCTCGGTGTCCTGGGATCCAGCCCTGAGTAGGGCTCCCTGCTGAACAGGGTGTCTGCTTCTCCCTCTGCTGTTTCCCACTGCTCATGCTCGCTCTCTCTCTTTCTCTCTCTCTCTTTCTCTCTCTCAAATAAATCTTCTTTAGAAAAGTCATAAATTCATAGAACATGAGGACAAAATTAGAGCAAGCATCAATCTCTAGAGAATATATGCCATGTTCATTTTTATAAATAATGTTTAGAAAGCACATACACAAATACTTACAGAAATAGTGCAAGGGTGCACTGGCCTTGGAGTCAGGCTCGTACAAGTTGTCTAACATGCCTCAAGTTCCATGCCTTTGTCTACTAGATGGAAATATTAATATCTGCCTCCCAGAGCTGGATCTGTTTATAAAGGTGATATATGTGACAGGTTAATCTCTACACAGTAGTCAGTCAATAAATGTTAGCTTTTTCACAACTTAAATTATGTAAGTTCTTCAATAATAACAGCTGCATAAAACATACCCAAATCACTGGATTAAAAATACTAATTTGTGGGCCTTTCCTAGTAAACCTAAGATCAACGTGATAGCACTTGGTGGCGGGGGAGGAGATGTTTGGAATTTTGTATTATATGAGTAATGTTAATTAAAATTTGACAAATTGTAAGGAGAGTCAAAATCTATAACCAAATTTTTTCATCAATTCTCTCTAGAATGCAGAATATTTTTAAATGACCTTTAACAGACCTAATAGGAAGATGAACAAAAAATCAGAATTAAAGAACTATACCATGATAATTTGAAAACAACCCTTAGTAATTGATCAACTGTCTTAAGAGCAGCAAGGCAAGAGGACTCTAGAACAGGGCATTGGGTATAGGTAATAAACGTGCCACTTCATCACATGCAGAAACCAAAATCTGTATTGGGCACAGTCTACATAATATGTACTTCTGCAAAAATAACATTGCAAATGAGAACTAGTAAAACTCATATGAATGTATTGCATGAATATCTCATTAGATAAGGAACTGTGTATTACTCAAAGAGAATTTCACAGGACTGCTTGAAGGTCAGCAGACAGGGCTTTGGGAGGGGCGGTGGACACTGGTCTAAGGAATGCGGTATAAAATGGTGTAGGAGGAGGGCTCCATGCAATCTCCAGCCATGACAGGGTCTCGTCTGGGACTGTACACTTGTACCTACACTAACATCTCAGCTAGGGTGCCAAGGACTAGGCAGAAAGGCTCCCTGTGGGTGTCAGCTACACTGGCAACAGAAGTGCTTTTCTAAGACTGCTCTCCAATCGTTAAGAACCCTTTCACTGTACAACAAACCTGTGGTTTGCTTCACTCCATTCTCAGCACCCTGGTTAGTAGAGCACAGCACAACATCTCTCGTACAGTGGGTCCACTGCCAGTGCGAATGGTTCTCACCTTGTGCTTTCTAGGTTGCGTGGTCTGAAACTACCCGGAGTGATACAGGTGTCTACATCCACCTGCCCACTTTACAAGGAAAAATCTCATCCCACGCAGGGTTAATTTGTGTGTGTGTTTTAATAATAAAGTGTCTCTTATTTTTCTAATACATTTGCCATGAATCACTTTAAATAGCAAATGTTTTCTCTAGATCCTTTTCATGTAGGTAGCAATAACTTTATATTAGATATGATTTAATACTATTCACATTTTGAATAAAGAGAACAGAGAAGGACTGACTGACCTTTAACTAGTTATACCTCATAAGTCTAGCTGGGAATCAAAATTCCCCTATAATTCCCTTCACCTTTCCATGTGAAATGTTTATTGAGCAGTTACTATATGCTCACATTGCCAAACATTAAATGATTGAAACAATTAAAATCCACCCCATTTCCCAAATCTCTATAAAGAGCAAATGAAAATATGTGGGAGCTATAAGAAAATGATTAAGTGATAAATATTACTTTTTGATCATAAATCAAACAACACCTTTACTGACCATATATTATATGTGACAACATAGTATATTTATCAGAAGGCAACCTAAGGCAATTTATCTGTCTCACAACTCTACACACACACATATACACACGGACTTAGAAGTCAAAGAATCACAGATTTAAATTCTGGCTTTGTCAATGTACTAGCTGCAAACTTGAACAATGTATTTAATTTCCCTTAGCTTTAATTTCCTTGTTTATAAAATGAGAAACAGGGGTTCCTGGGTTAATCCTCTGCCTTTGATTCAGGTCATGATCTCAGGGTCCTGGGATCAAGCCCTGCGTCAGGCTCTCTGCTCAGCGGGGAGCCTGCTTCACCCCTCTCTCTGCCTCTCTCTTTGCCTAATTGTGATTTCTCTCTGTCAAATAAATAAATAAAATCTTTAAAAATGAAAAAATAAAATGAGGATCATAATACCACAAAGTATTAAATATTTATATATAAGATAATATATATGTGTGTGCATATATATATATATATATATATATATATATATATATATATGAATGAGGTAAGATAGCAGTCCACAACAATTGCTCAGGAAATACATGCTCCTTTCTCCATGTGCAAAGTTCTGTCCTGATAGCAAGGTTATGGTGTGCCCACTGAAAAGAATTATGAAGACTTCATAATATGCTACATTTTTACACTCAAGGAACTACCATTTCAGTAGAGCATGAAAGATGGCCATTCATGAAAAGTTAATTCATAATATTTTAGTATACAGTATATAGAGGCTGATGGTGAGGTGCCCACCATATTTAAAGGCAGATTCTATATCTGAAATTAGACAAGTAAAACTGTACCCCTAATGGTTGAGTTGTGCCGCATGTTGAGGGGGTTCGATACTAACGAGCATCAGCAACTCCAAACCCAAGGCACATGGGGAAAAACCCCTCCCAAACAGCAAGGCCAGACAGGACCAGGGATTGTAGCGATAGAGGTGTCTAGTTCAACTCTGAGGAGTTGAACTCACGTTCTGGTCAGTCAACTCAACAGCTATAACAGTTGACCAAACTTCCTTTGTTCTGATACCGGGCTCACAAAATAGCCTTTTGATCATAACTTGACTTCCTAGATAGGCTTTCATCCTGGGGAAAGGATTCACCGACCCATGGACACATGCTTTCCTTTCTGTTTGGAAGTTCTGTTTTCACTTTTCACTCCACACTGTAAACTATCAAATACCAAAAGATGCCATATGTTTCAACCACCAGAATCATTTCTCTTGAGACTGGACATCTCTGGGCACAAAGACAAAACTGAATGAGGCTCTGGACTACCAAACCATGACCAGATCCTGGATCACGTAAGGTGGCATCTCCAGTCTTAGTAAATATTAATCAGCATGGTTTATGTTCCAGATTGGTACTTCAAAATTAAAATCCATAAGAAAATAGCACTAGGAAGAAACACCCTCACTTCATGTTTTATCTATCTATCTATATGTATATATATCTATATATAGATATCCAGGCATAGATAGATAGATAGATAGATAGATCAGATCTCTGGCCACAAGCTTGTGTCTTCCAACTATAAACCAAGAACGGTTATGTGATACACAAACCCAACACAGAGGTTTAAATAAACAAGTCCTTAAATAGCAAGGAAAAATTAACACATACTAATTCTGTTGTGTGACATCCTGATCAATCAACTGGTGTACTGTTTTGCTTTATCTATTGATATTTTATCTTGACAAGAGTCAAGAGCTGAAGTATCTTGTAGGCAGGAATTAGATTTATTTTCTTTATGTTAGTTTCACTTCCCTAGCCCTGAACATACAATTGAGTATTGATATGTTTTTTAACATAAGTGTGATATATGAAATACCTTATAGATTAAAACATTTTTCATGTTTACTCAGAAAAAAAATATGCAATGAATCAAACAAGTATCCAGGAATGTAGTAGTGGTCAAACCAGTCTGTTAATTGCAATATTAAAATCTCTCTCTCCCTGTCTCTTCCTCCACCGACCTCCTCTCTCTTTCTTCTTTCCTTCCTGCATTCCTCCCTCACTCTCATTCTCCATCTCTTTTTCTTCCTCAAAAGCTAGGATCCACCCGATTTTGAACATAGCACTTTTTCATGTACAAACAACTTGTAGAGAAACTGAAGAGAGTGAGTTTTCTTAAGACTAACAGTGAACAATCATGGACGGGCTGGAATATCGACCACAAAAGATTTTAATTACACTGATATCGATTGGGATAATGGCAATTTAATTATAGAAAAGAATAGAAGTTTTGTCCTCAAGAATAAAAGTTCTGGTTTTTGTTCCTTTGAGTTTCTTCGCATAGTCTTTATGGAGAAAAGTGGGGTTTTTTTGGGGGGGGGTATTTATTTTATTTATTTTTTTCTCCTGGATGTTTCCTTAAAAATTCAGCCAAGTATGATAAATCAGATTGAAATCGGGGAGCATCTCAAATCTAGTTATCAACTTATTATTTGATTTGAAATGCTCAAGAGAGTATGCCGCTTATGAAGAGAAAGAACGCAAGCATTTCTGACTTTGGGAAAGAAGACTTTGAAAGAATGCAAAATGCCCTGAGGAATGTTGATTGGAATTCTATAAGGTATGAGAAATTTACTGCACATAAGTAAGGAATTGAGCATTTAGGAAATAATTGGAAAGGCTAGCATTGAAATTCAACTGAGACAAGTAGTAATCACAGCACTGAATTTAGAATGAAAGAGTTGAATGTGAAATAAAATACAAGAACACTCCCTAAAAGACCATTCAAGGCAGTGTTTCAGATGAGGGGGGTCTTAAAAAGTTTTTCTTGTCCATGATACAGTTTATCTTAAAACATCGTGTACTTCAAATCTGCAAGGAGGTGAATACTTCATTATGTTGTAGTATTACAGAATGTAAATATAGAGCCTTTGATTAAACACTACTTTAAGTGAAACCTATTTACCCAAGAGAAATCGATGTAGAACACCTGAATCTTTGAAAAGAATGGACTAGTCTAAAAAACTTCTCATAACTACAAGTAACAACCTTTATGACGAGAATTTTTAAAAACTGGTCATCATTGGATGGAATTGAAATTTGCTTCAATTATGGATTTGGGGGTCTTTTAAAAGATTTTTTTAAAGGTATATTTATTTTAGAGAGAGAGGGACACAGAGGGGCAGAAGGAGAGGGAGAAGAAGAGACATAAACTCCCCACTGAGTGTGGAGCCCAACACAGGGCTGGATCCCAGGAACCTGAGATCATGACCTAAGTCGAAATCAAGAGTTGGATTGCTTCACTGACTGAGCCTCACAGGCATTCCATGGATTTGGTTTTAATGGCATTTGTTAGAATAGGCTTGACCCGAAGTGAGACAAGATAGGTACATATACATATATTTTTTATAGTTATGTAGTTATTAACCATATTAAATTATATACTAAATTATAAGTGTGTGTATGTGTGCGTGTGTGTATGTGTGTGTGTGTGTGTGTGTGTGTATATGTATGATAGAAATAAAAATACAGGAGCCACCTGGTGGCTCAGGTGGCTTGAAGCCCCTGCCTTTGGCTCAGGTCGTGATCCCGGGGTCCTGGGATCGAGCCCCTGCATCAGGCTCTCTGCTCAGTGGGGAGACTGCTTTCCCCTCTTTCTCTCTCTGCCTGCCTCTCCACCTACTTGTGATTTCTGTAAAGTAAATAAATAAAATCTTAAAAAAAAAAAAAGAAATATAAATACACGCAGGACATGACAACTCATGAGGGAGAACATAAAATATTTTAAATATATTGGGCTCGGAAACTTCCTTCCCCTTTTAGCCCTTTCTAACTTTTAAACCTCACTGTATTTTGTTCTTTTATTTGGGTTTCTATTCCTTCTTTATTCCTTAAGTCATTTTAAGCATCTGTGTTTTATAATGTCCTTCAGATTTTTTTACCCAAATTCTTAGTAGGTTACTTCTGGATCTCCACAGTGGATTACTTCCTCCTATGGTTTATAACTTTTACCACTCCTGACAGAGGAGTGATACATTTGCATCTTGAGGGAGATCCATGGGTTTTACCAGTGTGGGACTAATTTTTTTCCCTTAAGATTTATTTATTTACTTTAGAGCACAGTAGGGAGGGGAAGAGAGGAAGGGAGAAAGAGAATCTTAAGCAGACTCCCTGGTCAAGCATGGAGCCTGAGGCGGAGGCCAGGCTCAATCTCATGACCCTGAGATCACAACCTCAGCCAAAACCAAGAGTTGGATGCTCAACTGACAACACCACCCAGTCACCCCAAAGAACTAGACTAATTTTTATAATAAATTTCCTGGCTTGGGGAATTCCACATCATGTCAAAATATCCACACATAGCACCACTGGTGGCTTTGTTAGCTCGTGGGAAATTTTGTCCCACCCCCAGAGCTTCAAAGAGAGTACACAGAACCTCAGTGAGCAGGTAGCACTTTCAGGAGCCAGTCTTATGCAAGAGTCTTAATTCAAGCTCCACATCTTACACAAGCCAAGGCTCCTACCTCCCGTCCCCATATGGTTGTTAGAAACTCAGCCCCTGAGCTCCTATAACCAGGAGTGTTAGGTCCCAGTTTGCTGTGACATCAGCTGGGATGCTTACTGCTCTGGCTTTAATCACTGGTGTGGGCATTTGGGTTTCCCTTTTCTTTTTTTCCAAGCTCAGTGTTTACATATCTAAATTCTGTATATATTCCATTTTGTTCATATGCATTTAGATTTTTATTGCTACTAGGAAGAGGGTTATGTTAAATGAGTCTTCTGTGTTGCTAAAATCAGAAGTCTCCTGATAACGGGGAGAGCAGATTTTTCATAAAAAAGCTGTCAAGAAGGAAAGAAAAACTCCCCAAGATTTTATTCAAAGTTGTCATGGCATATGTATTTAAAGCCCTTCAAAATTATAAGAAAATGTGAGTATGAGAAAATCTTATCTAAAAAGACTTATTTAGGTCTAGTACCAGCTATACACCCAACATGTTTTTCTTCTACCAAAAAAGTAAAGACATCGGTGCTGTGGAAACATAAAAATGTGAATTGTTGGTGTAATTTAGTTCAATCCAAGATCTGGACTAAAACAGGAGACTTTTGTCGTTCTTAACAAGTGCCTATTATAAATCCCGTAACCCGAGAGAGGCTAGGATGCCAAAGTGAAATCAGGTGGGGTGGTGGCAGGAAAGGATTACAAGGTACGGGATCAGAGTCTGGCCCTTTTTTAATAGAAGCTTTTAGGGAGTACACAGCAGCAACCAACCACCACCAAATACGTCAATGAAGCATCCCCCAATGCCAGAACCACACAGAGGCAGTGGCAGCAGCAAATCAAAGTGCCAAGCAGACAAAGAAAAGCCAGAGTCTGACACCAAGCGTGAGTGACAGAGCGGTGAGCAAGGTACCAGAAAGGCATCCAGGAGGCAAATTTGTTCTGACAGCATACTTGGGATGGTAAACAATTTCTGAAGTTCTAATCCAGCCTTTGGCTCCATCCAATGTTTAGGATGAGAAGCGCCCGATCCTTGGGCATAACCATAATTTACCTCAACAACGCTGGTTCTACTGCCGTCACAAGATGACCCCCAAGGTGCAGGCACCCAAAATACACATCAGCAGGATTTCCATCAGATACAGCACAGGAAAGCCCTTTTTCTAATACTGACCAAGAGAGGACCAGACTTCCGTCCAATAAGTTTTTCATTATAATTAAATACATCACTTCCAGTAATCATACATATGTGTGTAACCCCCATTGAATGTGCAAATAAATGAACACACACACACACACACACACACACATATGTGTGTGTCAAAGCTTAAAGCTAGAAGAAACCTTGTGGAGCATATTTTCAAATACCTGAATTTACAGAGAAGAAAATTCAGGTCCACTACTTGATGTGGCTTGGTCAACTCTATTCCACTAGCTGGCAGCAAGGCAAATATGGCAGAACATATGCTAGGATTGAGTTTACTGACTCTCCAGTCAGTAGTCTTCCCAGCAGGGCAACAATTAATTTATAATTTCTGTAGACTTGTGAAGAGGGTTGAATTCATCATAATTCTCATAATCCTCAGCTATTGGTATACTGTCGCCTTAAGTCCATACAATACCTTTCCCTGATACTCTTTTAATTTTTTAAAAGATGTTTTCTCCTTATTCTCCATTTCCTATCCTCAACACAGGAATTCATTCAAATGTGACCAATATATGGTCTTGAATATATACATTTTCTTTGCCCATTCATCATACACGTGCTTCAGTGTGCATGAATGTGGTTTTAAGTTCCCTAAACAGTAAGGACACAGTTCGAGTTCTTACTCCTCTTCCTAAAATCTACCTTTTAGGAACAGACCATTGTGCTATATGTACTTCCAATTCATTGTTTCTAACCATTGCCTACTGTTAGTTACTAAATGTCCACCACATTTTAGTTATCCACTACCACTGATAACAGAATTTAAGATCTTGGAGCTGTTGAATAATTTCCTATTAATGCCTTTTTCCCCCCTCTGAAATTCAAATGATCACTACAATCTACAGCCAGATTCTATCATCCAATAGGGGAGGTTTCCTTACAACGTATAAGTCCTTAGAACATATAAGGTCTTATGAGCCTGAGCCTCCTGTTTACAACTTATGGAATCTTTTGCTCAATGTGCTATTTCTTAAATATACCACTAATAGTTACAAACAAGAATTTGGGCTATGAACACATCATATCTAAATGGTGTGGGATATAAATTCTCTTTAAGATTAGAAATATGCTTTGCGTTAAGTTTACTTGTGTCAATTAGCACTAAATTTATTGGTTCAGCGTAGAAAAAAAAGCTTTAAAATGTATGGGAACATTATTTGCCAATTAAAATGCTAAAAACGTAAGTCAATTAATGACTTTAGTCACAAATAAATAATGAGAAAGTATTCACAGTACAATGTGTGGGAGCAAATATTCAAAACAAACAACAAACTATTAGTGATTCAGTATCCCAAAGACTAAATATTGCTAAATATTACCAGACCCCCAACATGAAAAGAAAATAGTTTGTTTCTCTTAGTTAGGATACTTATTCAAATCTTATATATATTCTGTCCAATAATGAATCTGTCCAGCACACAGCACAGAAGACTAAAAATTATGTCATCCGTATTTAAGAGCTACATTAACATTCTGCACGAACCTCACACACTGATTATCAGGAAAGCTGTGAGTTCTAAATGGAATCCCTTGTTTAACTGATGTATGACTTTAGTTTAGTCATCCAACCTCCCAAGAATATCCTGATCCTCTAACAAAGAGAGAAGGGACATGACCCACTTGACATAACCTGTTGTGATCATACAACCCAGTGACACTAAAGCACTGAGAGTCAAAATGAACTTCATTATTTGAATATTCATACAGAATGAATCATAACTGAAGCTGATGTGCTGACCACCAAGAAGGAAATATGAGTAGTATGGAAACTGGTGCTTTGAGTGTTGGAGAATTCTCCTTTGTAGTTAACTTTCTTTTTACTGAAGTTGATGGGTCATGACTTAAGACTCATTAGGGTAGGGGAGTATTTAAAGACATAAGAAAATAGTTTAGCAAGATTATAAGGCTAATACACTCTAAGCTGCCAATCCAGAAATGTTCCTGGCTACTCTTGGAATGTAGGGTTCTGTGTGCCTAATCACAGATGGGGAAAATATTCATGGGGCACCTGGGTGGCTCAGCTGGTTAAGCATATGACTCTAGGTAACAACTCCAGTCATGATCTCAGGGTCTCAGATGGAGCCCCACATGGGACTCTGCACTCGGCTTGGATCCCTCCTTCTCCCTCCCTCTCTGCCCCTTCCCCTGCTCATGCTCACTCTCTCTCTCTCTCTTTCTCTCTCTCTCAAATAAATAAATAAAATATTTAAAAAATAAGAAGTGGGAAATATTCCACTGAAATGACAGAGCAAGCATGAAGCTGTCTACACAAAAAGAATATCTCTATACTACCCACCCTTCAAAACATACATACACACACATTCACAAGCACTCACACGCTCACGTGTGCACACAAGCACACACACACACACGAATTAGGGGTAAAAAATCAAGTTCCAAAAAACAGCTTAAAAGCACGAATGGGATAATGCTGGTAATAAAAATGATGTGAGAAAAGGTGAGAGGCGGGAGGAGTCAAGATGGCGGAGAAGTAGCAGGCTGAGACTACTTCAGCTAGCCAGAGATCAGCTAGATAGCTTATCTAAAGATTGCAAACACCTGAAAATCCATCGGCAGATCGAAGAGAAGAAGAACAGCAATTCTGGAAACAGAAAAACAACCACTTTCTGAAAGGTAGGACAGGCGGAGAAGTGAATCCAAAGCGACAGGAAGATAGACCCCGGGGGGAGGGGCCGGCTCCCGGCAAGTGGCGGAGCAACCGCGCACAAAATCAGGACGTTTAAAAGTCTGTTCCGCTGAGGGACATCGCTCCAGAGGCTACCCGGTGCAAAGCCCACACGGGGTCAGCGTGGCCTCAGGTCCCGCAGGGTCACAGAAGGATCGGGGGTGTCTGAGTGTCACAGAGCTTGCGGGTATTGGAACGGGAAAGCCGGCTACAGAGACAGAGCCGACAGTAAGCTCGGAGCTCGGTGTTACCTTGAACCGGTCGCAGGCTCGGTGAGCTCGGAGCGTGGCCGGAAGTCAGGCAGACGGGAGTAACTAGGTGCGGTTCTCTGAAGACGCACTGAGGAGTGGGGCCCTGGGCTCTTGGCTCCTCCGGGCCAGAGACCAGGAGGCCGCCATTTGTATTCCCGTCCTCCAGAACTCTACGGAAAGCGCTCAGTGAACAAAAGCTCCTGAAAGCAAACCCGAGCGGATTACTCACCCCGGCCCCGGATAAGGGCGGTGTAATTCCGCCTGGGGCAAAGACACTTGAGAATCACTACAACAGGCCCCTCCCCCAGAAGATCAACAAGAAATCCAGCCGAGACCAAGTTCACCTACCAAAGAGTGCGGTTTCAATACCAAGGAGAGCAGCAGAATTCTAGAGGAGGAGAAAGCAAAGCACGGAACTCATGGCTTTTTCCCTGTGATTTTTTTTAGTCTTGCAGTTAATTTAATTTTTTTTCTTTTTCATTTTTTGTTTTTTTTTTTTCTCGCCTTTGGGTAAAATTTTTTTTAACTGTTACCTTTTTCTTTTTTAACGATTTTTTACTAGTTTATCTAATATATATATTTTTTCTTTTTTATATTTTTCTTAGGTGTTTTCTTTTTTTAAAATTCTTTTCTTTTTTTTTCTTTTTTCTTTTTTTTTTCTTTCTTCCTTTTTGAACCTCTTTTTATCCCCTTTCTCCCCCCTCACGATTTTGGATCTCTTCTAATTTGGTTAAAGCATATTTTCCTGAGGTTGTGGCCACCCTTTTAGTATTTTACTTGCCCCTTCATATACTCTTATCTGGACAAAATGACAAGACGGAAAAATTCAACACAAAAAAAAGAACAAGAGGCAGTACCGAAGGCTAGGGACCTAATCAATACAGACATTGGTAATATGTCAGATCTAGAGTTCAGAATGACAATTCTCAAGGTTCTAGCCGGGCTCGAAAAAGGCATGGAAGATATTAGAGAAACCCTCTCAAGAGATATAAAAGCCCTTTCTGGAGAAATAAAAGAAATAAAATCTAACCAAGTTGAAATCAAAAAAGCTATTAATGAGGTGCAATCAAAAATGGAGGCTCTCACTGCTAGGATAAATGAGGCAGAAGAAAGAATTAGTGATATAGAAGACCAAATGACCGAGAATAAAGAAGCTGAGCAAAAGAGGGACAAACAGCTACTGGACCACGAGGGGAGAATTCGAGAGATAAGTGACACCATAAGACGAAACAACATTAGAATAATTGGGATTCCAGAAGAAGAAGAAAGAGAGAGGGGAGCAGAAGGTATACTAGAGAGAATTATTGGGGAGAATTTCCCCAATATGGCAAAGGGAACGAGCATCAAAATTCAGGAGGTTCAGAGAACGCCGCTCAAAATCAATAAGAATAGGCCCACACCCCGTCACCTAATAGTAAAATTTACAAGTCTCAGTGACAAAGAGAAAATCCTGAAAGCAGCCCAGGAAAAGAAGTCTGTAACATACAATGGTAAAAATATTAGATTGGCAGCTGACTTGTCCACAGAGACCTGGCAGGCCAGAAAGAGCTGGCATGATATTTTCAGAGCACTAAATGAGAAAAACATGCAGCCCAGAATACTATATCCAGCTAGGCTATCATTGAAAATAGAAGGAGAGATTAAAAACTTCCAGGACAAACAACAACTGGAAGAATTTGCAAACACCAAACCAGCTCTACAGGAAATATTGAAAGGGGTCCTCTAAGCAAAGAGAGAGCCTACAAGTGGTAGATCAGAAAGGAACAGAGACCATATACAGTAACAGTCACCTTACAGGCAATACAATGGCACTAAATTCATATCTCTCAATAGTTACCCTGAATGTTAATGGGCTAAATGCCCCTGTCAAAAGATACAGGGTATCAGAATGGATAAAAAAACAAAAGCCATCTATATGTTGCCTCCAAGAAACTCATTTTAAGCCCGAAGACACCTCCAGATTTAAAGTGAGGGGGTGGAAAAGAATTTACCATGCTAATGGACATCAGAAGAAAGCAGGAGTGGCAATCCTTATATCAGATCAATTAGATTTGAAGCCAAAGACTATGATAAGAGATGAGGAAGGACACTATATCATACTCAAAGGGTCTGTCCAACAAGAAGATTTAACAATTTTAAATATCTATGCCCCCAACGTGGGAGCAGCCAACTATATAAACCAATTAATAACAAAATGAAAGAAACACATCAACAATAATACAATCATAGTAGGGGACTTTAACACTCCCCTCACTGAAATGGACAGATCATCCAAGCAAAAGATCAGCAAGGAAATAAAGGCCTTAAACGACACACTGGACCAGATGGACATCACAGATATATTCAGAACATTTCATCCCAAAGCAACAGAATACACATTCTTCTCTAGTGCACATGGAACATTCTCCAGAATAGATCACATCCTCAGTCCTAAATCAGGACTCAACCGGTATCAAAAGATTGGGATCATTCCCTGCATATTTTCAGACCACAATGCTCTAAAGCTAGAACTCAACCACAAAAGGAAGTTTGAAAAGAACCAAAATACATGGAGACTAAACAGCATCCTTCTAAAGAATGAATGGGTCAACCGGGAAATTAAAGAAGAATTGAAAAAAATCATGGAAACAAATGATAATGAAAATACAACAGTTCAAAATCTGTGGGACACAACAAAGGCAGTCCTGAGAGGAAAATATATAGTGGTACAAGCCTTTCTCAAGAAACAAGAAAGGTCTCAGGTACACAATCTAACCCTACACCTAAAGGAGCTGGAGAAAGAACAAGAAAGAAACCCTAAGCCCAGCAGGAGAAGAGAAATCATAAAGATCAGAGCAGAAAACAATGAAATAGAAACCAAAAAAACAATAGAACAAATCAACGAAAGTAAGAGCTGGTTCTTTGAAAGAATTAATAAAATTGATAAACCCCTGGCCTGACTTATCAAAAAGAAAAGAGAAAGGACCCAAATAAATAAAATCATGAATGAAAGAGGAGAGATCACAACTAACACCAAAGAAATACAAACTATTATAAGAACATACTATGAGCAACTCTACAGCAATAAATTTGACAATCTGGAAGAAATGGATGCATTCCTAGAAACATATAAACTACCACAACTGAACCAGGAAGAAAGAGAAAGCCTGAACCGACCCATAACCAGTAAGGAGATTGAAACAGTCATTAAAAATCTCCAAACAAACAAAAGCCCAGGGCCAAACAGCTTCCCAGGGGAATTCTACCAAACATTTAAAGAAAAACTAATTCCTATTCTCGTAAAACTGTTCCAAAAAATAGAAATGGAAGGAAAACTTCCAAACTCATTTTATGAGGCCAGCATCACCTTGATCCCTAAACCAGACAAGGATCCCATCAAAAAAGAGAGCTATAGACCAATATCCTTGATGAACACAGATGCGAAAATACTCAACAAAATACTAGCCAATAGGATTCAACAGTACATTAAAAAGATTATTCACCACGACCAAGTAGGATTTATTCCAGGGCTGCAAGGTTGGTTCAACATCCGCAAATCAGTCAATGTGATACAACACATCAATAAAAGAAAGAACAAGAACCATATGATACTCTCAATAGATGCTGAAAAAGCATTTGACAAAGTACAGCATCCCTTCCTGATCAAAACTCTTCAAAGTGTAGGGATAGAGGGCACATACCTCAATATCATCAAAGCCATCTATGAAAAACCCACCGCAAATATCATTCTCAATGGAGAAAAACTGAAACCTTTTCCGCTAAGGTCAGGAACACGGCAGGGATGTCCATTATCACCACTGCTATTCAACATAGTACTAGAGGTCCTACCTTCAGCAATCAGACAACAAAAGGAAATTAAAGGCATCCAAATCGGCAAAGAAGAAGTTAAATTATCACTCTTCGTAGATGATATGATACTATATGTGGAAAACCCAAAAGACTCCACTCCAAAACTGCTAGAACTTATACAGGAATTCAGTAAAGTGTCAGGATATAAAATCAATGCACAGAAATCAGTTGCATTTCTCTACACCAACAGCAAGACAGAAGAAAGGGAAATTAAGGAGTCAATCCCATTTACAATTGCACCCAAAACCATAAGATACCTAGGAATAAACCTAACCAAAGAGACACAGAATCTATACTCAGAAAACTATAAAGTACTCATGAAAGAAATTGAGGAAGACACAAAGAAATGGAAAAATGTTCCATGTACCTGGATTGGAAGAATAAATATTGTGAAAATGTCTATGCTACCTAAAGCAATCTACACATTTAATGCAATTCCTATCAAAGTACCATCCATCCTTTTCAAAGAAATGGAACAAATAATTCTAAAATTCATATGGAACCAGAAAAGACCTCGAACAGCCAAAGGGATATTGAAAAAGAAAGCCAACGTTGGTGGCATCACAATTCCGGACTTCAAGCTCTATTACAAAGCTGTCATCATCAAGACAGCATGGTACTGGCACAAAAACAGACCCATAGATCAATGGAACAGAATAGAGAGGCCAGAAATACATCCTCAACTTATGGTCAACTAATCTTCGACAAAGCAGGAAAGAATGTCCAATGGAAAAAACACAGCCTCTTCAATAAGTGGTGCTGGGAAAATTGGACAGCCACATGCAGAAAAATGAAATTGGACCATTTCCTTACACCACACACGAAAATAGACTCAAAATGGATGAAGGACCTCAATGTGCGAAAGGAATCCATCAAAACCCTTGAGGAGAACACAGGCAGCAACCTCTTCGACCTCAGCCGCAGCAACATCTTCCTAGGAACAACGCCAAAGGCAAGGGAAGCAAGGGCAAAAATGAACTATTGGGATTTCATCAAGATCAAAAGCTTTTACACAGCAAAGGAAACAGTTAACAAAATCAAAAGACAACTGACAGAATGGGAGAAGATATTTGCAAACGACATATCAGATAAAGGACTAGTGTCCAGAATCTATAAAGAACTTAGCAAACTCAACACCCAAAGAACAAATAATCCAATCAAGAAATGGGCAGAGGACATGAACAGACATTTCTGCAAAGAAGACATCCAGATGGCCAACAGACACTGAAAAAGTGCTCCATATCACTCGGCATCAGGGAAATACAAATCAAAACCACAATGAGATATCACCTCACACCAGTCAGAATGGCTAAAATCAACAAGTCAGGAAATGACAGATGCTGGTGAGGATGCAGAGAAAGGGGAACCCTCCTACACTGTTGTTGGGAATGCAAGCTGGTGCAACATCTCTGGAAAACAGCATGGAGGTTCCTCAAAATGTTGAAAATAGAACTGCCCTATGACCCAGCAATTGCACTATTGGGTATTTACCCTAAAGATACAAACGTAGTGATCCAAAGGGGCACGTGTACTCGAATGTTTATAGCAGCAATGTCCACAATAGCCAAACTATGGAAAGATCCTAGATGTCCATCAACAGATGAATGGATCAAGAAGACATGGTATATATACACAATGGAATACTATGCAGCCATCAAAAGAAATGAAATCTTGCCATTTGCGACAACATGGATGGAACTAGAGCGTATCATGCTTAGCGAAATAAGTCAAGCGGAGAAAGACAACTATCATATGATCTCCCTAATATGAGGAAGTGGTGATGCAACATGGGGGCTTAAGTGGGTACGAGAAGAATAAATGAAAGAGGATGGGATTGGGAGGGAGACAAAATATCGGTGACTCTTAATCTCACAAAGCAAACTGAGGGTTGCTGGGGGGAGGGGGTTTGGGAGAAGGGGGTGGGATTATGGACATTGGGGAGGGTATGTGCTTTGGTGAGTGCTGTGAAGTGTGTGGACCTGGTGATTCACAGACCTGTACCCCTGGGGATAAAAATATATGTTAGAAGTACAAGCATAGCTATCAAGCATGAGGTACATACAGAATATAAAGTTAATTGTGTGCATAGCTTGAAGTACTTCTAAAATGCTCTGCAAACACTGTGTGTCTATTGTTTTTGCATTCCTTAGGGAAGCAGCATGCATATCAAATTATTGGAAATGCCCACAACGAGGCCTAACCAAGAAGGAATAAAAGTCATAGTTATTTTTAAAATGAAAAAAAAAATATATATATATATATGTTTATAAAAAATAAAAAATTATTAAAAAAAGGGCTAACACTATAGTCTGTTAACTTACTAATTAAAATATATCATATTTAAGGAAAAAAAAAAAAGAAAAGGTGAGAGGCTTGGAGGACTGATCCAGGAGATAAAGTGCACAATACAATGAATTTCAAAAGAGAAGCAAGAAGCAATGAACATGTAAATAGTACAAAAAACATATCTACCAGTAAAATAAAGAATTGGATTTGCAAGTTGAAAAGACTTATTCCTTGAAGAATTCAAGATAGAATACTCCTTTCTAGATCTATCTTGGCAAAACATTTGAATTATAAGGCTTTTTAAAAAGCCAATAACCATAAAAATAGGAAAAACTAAACTTACCTACCAAAAATTAAGGGGTAGGCCATAAGAAGTAAGAGGAGAAGAAAGTATACAAATTTTCTACCTTACACTGTGTATGTAAAATAGCCATTTGGCCAATTAAAATTAGAAAAACCCAAATTCAGAAAAGTTTTTCACTGAAAGGTAATAATAAATACAGTATAAAGAAGTTGCATGGCTTCCAAATCATTAATGACAAAATGAGGAAGAAAATGTCTTCAGAGAAAAATGAAAGTATAAAAGTAAAAAAGTGAGAGATATGGCACAAAAAGTATTAGAACAGCATCAGATTACTCCCCTATAATACTGGTACCCAGAAAAAAGAATAGAATACCAGATACAAATTAAGAAGACAGCAATTCAAATTTTCTCCACCAAGATATGATTCATCTGTTAGAATGAATGCTATTCAACAGTAGGTGGATGGATGGTTGGATGGATGGACAGAAAGACAGAAGATAGATAACTATTAGATTATTAATACGGGGTATGTTCATGCAGGGAGAGGGAATGCGAAAGAAAAAGATACATGGCATCTTCTTAAAATGCACACACACAGGGCACCTGGGTGGCTCCGTGGGTTAAAGCCTCTGCCTTTGGCTCAGGTCATGGTCCCAGGGTCCTGGAATCGAGGCCCATATCAGGCTCAGCAGGGAGCCTGCTTCCCCCCAACCTCTCTCTACCTGCCTCTTGCCTACTTGTGATCTCTGTCAAATAAATAAAATCTTAAAAAAATACATATATTCAAATAAATGCACATACACAATTTTACTTCTGTATTAAGACAAATTGTATTTGTGGGAACATGTATAAATTAACATGTAGAATCCTCAATAAAAAGATACTTTTCTAGAAAAGAATTTCTAAAACTGTCTCAAGAAAGAGAAAATGTGAATAGATCTTTAACCAAGAAGTAAGTTGGAAGAAAAAAGTTATAAAAATTCCTGAAAACATACCGAAGATTAGCACAGCATCCTTGTAATAGATACAAAAAATACTGAGTAAACAGAAGAAATATATATAAATAAGAATTCTTCAAATTAAAAACTTCAGCTCATCAAAAGGCACTGTTAAGAAAACAAACAAGCAAATAAACAAAAGCCACAGAAAAAATAACACAGACATCTTTGAAAGGTCTTGTATCAAGAATTATATAAGAGATGGTATTAAATCAATAATAATAAGAAAATACAAATAAATGGGCAAAGGCTTGAAAAGACACTTCACAAAAGAGGATAAATGACAACAGGCATATGAAAGAGGATGAGCATCATTCTTCATCAGAGAAATGCAAATTAAAATCACAATGAGATTTCACTTCACACCCACTCAAGTGACAAAAAGACTGATAATACCAAGGGTTGGTGATGATGTGTAAGAACTGTCTTTCTTACTCATTGTTCATGGAAATACACAATGGTACAATCACCCTGGAAAATGATTTGGTAGTTTCTTACCAAGCCTCAGTTATGGGCCAGTAACAATACTTCTGGTGTATTTAAAAAAGAAATGATAGTGTATTTCTATAAAAATGGATGAACACAGGGGCACCCGGGTGGCTCAGTCAGTTAAGCATCTGCCTTCAGCTCAGGTCATGATCTCAGGGTCCTGGGATCCAGTTCCACATCAGGCTCCCTCTCCTCCCCACCCCAGCTTGTGCTTGCTCTTGCTTTCTTTCTCTCTCACTCTCTCTCTGAAGTAAATAAATAAAATCTTTAAAAAAAAAAAAATGGATGAACACAAACTTACACAAAAACTTTGTTCACAAGGGACCAAAAAAAAAAAAAAAAGAAAGAAAGAAATAGTCCAAATGTCTATTAACTCCTACATAAAGAATAACATATCAATGTAATAGAATACTCCTCAGTAATTAAAAGAGATGATTACTAATACAAACAACAACATGGATGAAGTAAAGAAGCACTGTATTTAGTGAAAAAAGTTAGAGACAAAAGACAGCATACTGAATAATTTCATTCATACGAAGTTTAAGAAGGGGCTGCAAAGTGACATGAGGGAATTCTTTGGGGTAACAGAAATGTTCTACTGGGGTGGTAGCCATAAGAATGCATTCATGTGTCTAAATCCATCAAATATCATGTATGCAAGATCCAAAAATTTTCCTCTATTTAAATTCTACTTCAATAAAACTTAGTTTAGGAAAGATCACATATAAAAAAACAAAGAAGCATAATCCCACCCCCTTCTCCCAAACCCCCTCCCCGCAACAACCCTCAGTTTGTTTTGTGAGATTAAGAGTCACTTATGGTTTGTCTCCCTCCCAATCCCAAGAAGCAAAACTGGCATATTATATTAATGCAGAAAACTTAAAGAACATTCGATGGTTAATAAAATACAACTGAATCTCTAAGAGTTGAAGTGATAAAATTAACAATGGTTTTAGCTATCATTTATTAAGTGCCTTCTGTATACCAATTGCTAACCTACGCCCTTTTCAACATGATCCTTTTTAATCCCCATAAAGACAATGACACTACTGGTTCTTTTCCCCATTCTTTCCTACCAAAATTCTGTTTTTGTGCAAGTTCCCTGCCCTTCCCACAGAGCCATGTGCTTCAGGGGATCATGACTCCTCCTTTGCCTCCCCTGGGTGGCCCAAGGTCTATCCAACACTCCCTGACAATGACTGGTTCAGGAATGGGCAAGCGATCAATTCTGACCAATGAGATATAAAAGAAAATCCAGTGAGATGCTTCTGGGAAAGCATCTTCCCTGTAAAGCAAGCCATATGAGATTATTATCTTTCTTCTCCTGCTTGACATTGTCACACCTGGGTGCAATGGCTAGAACTGCTGCAGCCATCGTGTCATCTTGAAGCCCTTATGTAGATATTTGCACATAAAAACAGCCCAAGTGACAGTTATAAATAGTCCCCTTCACAAATGAAGAAACTGACCCTCAGAGGTTTGATAACTTGCCTGAGGGGACACGGTAACTGAGTGGTAAAAACAGGATATGTCTAGCTCTACCTCAGTCTGAAATTAATGTTCTCCAATACTCCTTACTGTCTCTACTCAAGTTGATGTTAGTGCTAACATAAACTTTACATGCTCATAAAGCTCTACAAATCCTAGTCTACTGCTTATTTTACTACATGGTGGGGGCAGATATTGTTACTGCATTCGGGTAAGAGTAAGATTAACTTGCAACTGCTTTTCTTGTCTTTTCTGTACAGACCATCTCTTCAGGCTCTCTCTGTATGATCAGCAAGACTCAGGTCAAATGCCACCCCTAGAAAATCTTTCTTGACCTGTGCTGACTGTATTACACTTTCTCTCTTTTGTCTTCCTTGCCTCAAACACATGTCTGCCCCTGTGAGCTGCTGTCTTCGTCCTCTTCTATTCCAGCACAAAGCCTCGTGCCTGGTGTATCACAGATAATTAATGCTAATGGAGAAGTTGTCCTTACAGTCCTTAGCACGTGAACTTCAATATTGAATCCTTATTTAAAACAGCTTTATAATGTTTACTGTTGAAGGACTGCAAGTCTAGCCTCTTCAAAAAAGTTGCAAGTTTGAAATGAGACCCTGGAATACACGATCTCTGGCCCATGCTGTCTTCAAGAGTCTATTTCTGTGTTTCAATTCAAGAACGAGGATGTAAATTGTCTTTTATGATGTCTACCAAGGTGCTTGGCACAGGCAATATTTGCCAATCACTTGAATATTTGAAAGAAAAAGTAATGTTCATGTTGTCACATCTTGACATTTCTAATGCTTTCAAAAAGTCATTCTGTAGTGATGGAAATTATGAAAGGAAAATTAGGAAAACAATTTGTCCAAATTGGTTCACTGCATCAGTGGGAAGCAGACATGAAAGAATATATGCACCTGGGTGGCTCATTTGGCGAGCCCCCAACTCTTGATTTTAGCTCAGGTCATGATGTCAGGGTCATGATGTCAGGGTCTGGAGATTGAACCCCCACATCAGGCTCTGTGCAGAGCACAGAATCTGCTTGAGATTTTCTCTCTCTCTCTCTCTCTCCCTCTGTTCCTTTCCCCATTCTCTCTCTCTCTCTCTCAAAAAATAAGTATATCTTTAAAAGAAAAAGAATATATGTATCAAAATACAAATCTATAATCTCCCAAAAGATAGAAATATTAGAAGTATTAAAAAATATTAAAAGCAGTATTATAAGCATAAGTTTGAATAAAGAACACAGACAATTTAGGTGGAACATTTGAAAGTGATAACATCTTTCCCAGATCCCCCAAGCTCCAGAAAATGGATAAACAGAGGTGGTATAGGTTAGATGTCAAAAACCATGTCTCACTTGCCAGGTATCTATTTTGTAAATAAACCTGTATGGAAACACAGACACACCCTGTTGCTGATGTACTGTCCACTGGCTGCAGTGGCAGAGCTGTGCTGTGGTGACAGAGACCATACTGCCCATGGGTGTAAATACTTATTATCTGGCCCTTTAAAAGCAAGGCTGCAGAGCTCCTAGGCTAACCTATATACAAGTGTCACATTATTATGGGGGCGTTCCATCACAGTTAAGACACATTCTAGAAGATGTGGGAGAGTTATGTTTGACACAATTAGGATTAATCAAGAACTTTCGATAGCTTCAAGGGAACGATTCTAAGAGTGTAGAGAGAACAGGCAAAGCCTAAGCATTTACTGAATTACCCAAAATGGAAATTTGTCTTTAAAATGCCAAGCGGCCTGTTTCTCTTCATTAGAAAACAGTCTCGGCTACATGTACAGTATGGATTCATCACAGCAGCAACATTCTAATTGCAGGCTGTGAAGAGTTCTAATTGAAATAAGATTAATGAAGAGCCATGCCAGCCTCCTACAATATCACAATCTGTAGGAACACTTAGCTTCTGTGAGTCATTTTCCTCCCCAAAATAACTCAGATTAAACAGCAACTTCCAAACTAATGGCAACATTTCCGTCCAGATTTCTTTTTATGTCTTGCATCATGTTCCAGGATACAGCACACGGAGCAGGACTCATCTTCTGCCATCAGCTAATGTTGTTAAATGTCAGGCATTTAATAAAGTTAAAGGGCAAAAAAGTTTTAAAGAATTTATTCTGCCTAGCAATCAGCCCTTGAGAAGACTCAGGAAAATTCATCACTTTATTGACTGGAGGAGAATGAGAAATTTTCTCATCAGGTTCTGAAAACATCACCTAATGCCTGGAGAAATTCAAAAGCCCTATGAACGATGTTCTGGTAGGTGTATGCTTGCGTACTTGTGTGTGTACGTATGTATGTATCCATTTAGGAACACTCATGAAATAGAATAGTGAATGTACTCTTGTGTACCCCAAATGTAGAGTTTGCCTAACAGCAAAGTGGGTTAAATTCAGGTGTTTGAGAGCCAGGGCACAATTACTAACAAGAGCTGCTGGTATGTTCCAGCTGTCCAAACATCGGCCAAAGGGTGGGAAACAGCAGAGCCCTATAAAACTCAAACCGGGAGGAAGGGTTCTCACTGTGATTTCTCCAGTGTCCTTCAGGGAGGGAATCTCCTCAATGTTCCTACTCTGTTCTACCACTGGACTCGAAGATGAAAAGATGAGGTTTATCTCCTTTTATTGCCTCAATCTCCTTTTTATGTATATTGTGAGAGGGAGGGAACTAGTAGAAATTGAGGGGGAAAATCACAATTTCAAATAGCCATCTTAGGGTGTAAAAAATCAAACTTGCTAAGAAAAGAGGGTAGAAAGTGTTAGCAAAGTCAAGTTCCCTCCCCAAATGAGTTCCATTCTAAGACAGACATTAGAGAACTTTAGTATAAGTATGTATAGTTAAATCTTAAAACATTTTGGGTGTCCTCCTTGTTTTCAGTACACACCATAAACTAATGTCTCTATTAGCTCTCTTAAAATAGAAATTCTATAAGGAGCGGACCTATTTTAATGAAGTATGTATACAGAGCAAAACAGCATTGACTGCCTCCCTTTCTACTCCAGTAGCAAATTCAGGAGGAAAAAAAAAGTATATATATATATATATATATATATATATATATATATATGGAACTATTTTTAAAGCCTCTGGAGCAAGATGCCACAAGCCTGAGAAATTGTCTCCTCTGATCTCTTGAGTTTTAATGACTAGCTAGCAGCATTCAATTACAAACTGGTCATTAACAAGAAATCTAATTGCTATTAGCAGACAGGTAAACAACTCATATCGGCATCTCGACGTGCACAGAGGGCCATTTTATAGTGTCAAGTGAAATGAAAGTTTTCCTTATGACAAAATAAATAACATCACCGTATTTATAAAATGACATTGCCTCGTCTCTTCATATATATAGTAATATACGAATAGCTATAAACAATAGTAGTGAAGTAGATGATACCTTATTTTTCACATTTTTTAGTTAACAATGCAAACAAAGCTGCCAAACAAGGTAAAAATCCTATTCTCTAAGAAGTAAACTCCTACCATCATCTAGGGTTTCAAAAACTTAAGCTGCCAAAGGTAATCAGGAAAGAGTTTACCTATGAATATCTCCTGCTATTTAAAATATAAATATACATATATACTAAATGCATTGTCAAATGTATTTAAATGTTATGTAACTTTATTAAGCCAGAAAAAAAGGGAAGTATTCAAAAATGAATGGAGTGGGGCACCTGGGTGGCTCAGTGGGTTAAAGCCTCTGCCTTCAGCTCAGGTCATAATCCCAGGACCCTGGGATCGAGCCCAGCATCGGGCTCTTTGCTCAGCAGGGAGCCTGCTTCCTGCCCCCCTCTGCCTGCCTCTGCCTACTTGTGATCTCTGTCAAATAAATAAATAAAATCTTTAAAAAAAGAATGAATGGAGAAAGGGTAAGTTTAAGATAACAAAAGATTCTGTGTTTTGATTTCAACATGGTTTCTGAAGAAGGTTAAGAACCTTCTATAAAAAGATCCAGATTGGTTATTTTGTCTGGAGTGCCAAAGTTACTCTTTGTCTATATGGACTCACCCAGAGTGATTTTGCATCAAATTATAGTTTATCAATTAGGGCTTAAAAACACACAAGACCCTGTCAGAATCATCAAACACCATCCTGAATCTTTTCCTCTCTAGGTAGAAGAATTACAGCTGTTAGTTTCAATGTACAAAGAAAATCTCACCCTAAAATTCATCAGGAACCCTAGTCAAACAAACAAACAAAAAAGGTCTAATATTATAAGCACGTTCTTTATCAACATATTAATCCCATATCATTGAAGACCAGGTGGCAGGATAGAAGACATACTTGGAAGTTCACTAATAATTTAAGACTCCTACAGCATTTTTCTGTAATTGAGTCTTAGTGAGAAATTAAATCTTAGTGAGGAAAAAGATAAGCATTAAATTCTATTATCAATGTCATGATCAGATTTGAAAAAAACTAATTTTTACTGGGAATTAGTTTTTAAACAATAGACTTCTAAGTATTAAAGAGGAAGAAATCATAAAGTCATGTAGTGCCAAAGCCATCTCAAACGTGCTCCTAATAAGTCCTCAATACTCTGTACCTTTGGCCCAGAGGGAGGAGTGGGCTGACCAGATGACACTCACTCTAAAAAGTCCGCAGATTCCCCCCACCCCACCCCACGACCCCCAGACACACAGTTCCTTCTTTCAGCAACTAACAGCCCCGTGGTGAAGAAAATACATAATAATCAAGTTCTTTCTTGTCTCTAGTCTAAATCCTTGCCACTTTGCAAATCCATTTTCTCTTGTTTCTCTTTGGAAACAGAGAACAGCTGGTTGTCATCTTCCAAATACTGTAACAATCCCTTATATACTTGAAGATAGTAATTAAGTCATCCTCTCAGCCTTCTCTTTTGAGAAATTCAAATTCCTCTTTAACACAAATTATCAAAAAACAATTGCCACCGCCTTGGACATGAAAAGTATTATTGCATCGACATTCTCTGTAAACCCCACTTTGTTTCTAGAACTGCTCCTTCTCCAAAAGCAGAAGCATGCTGCCTTGAGGAGTTGGGTTCCGCCGGCTGTCTCCACCCTTCTTACAACATAACGTCGCAGGTGAACTAGGGTTCTCCATTAACCTCCCACGAACACTTTGCACTTCTCAGGTAAACTCGTGTGACTCTTACCTCCCAGTCACCTTTCACTCCCTGCCTCCACCCCCTCACATTCTAAAACAAGAGCCGTCATGAAGAGCAGCGTCTTCAGCCGCCCTGACAAGAGCACAGCTCCAAATACTACAGAGGCTGCTTGAACCCAATGCTCCATCTCAACTGTGTACATTTTCTCTGCAGGGTGTCGGTATGCTAATAAGATTCCAAAACAAACAAAGCCTTCTTTTTCACCATACCCTTATTTTAAAAAGCTGGCACTCATTATACAGAGACATGAAAGAAAGAGAACAGATTCACTGACAGCATAATTTGGGGCAAATTATTTAATCTCACATTTTCATAATCCATAAAATGGGAATAATAACCTATGGGGATGTGTTAGAGGACGAGTGAGATACTTTTGTACCCACCACTCTGCCCAAAAAAATTCCTTTCTCTGGCACTTGTGTGGCATTTCCATCCTTTGGTGTAGTTTCTTTATGGCAATACGAGGGAATTCATGAAATCAGTTCTCCCAGGGCACATATTTGTATTTAAAGAGGGCCTTCTGGAGTTTTAATTAAAAAAAGAAAAAAAGTGACTCTAAGGATAAGCATTCTAAGTAGCAAGTCAGACTTGTAAGGACAATGTTTTGAAACAGCAATAACCCCAAGCAGGCAAGCCAACTCGCAGATGTGATTTTATCTCCCATGTGAGGCAGAAAGATGTTTATTTAAAGCCAAATATCCTCAATCTCAATGATCCCAAGTTTATAATAAGATTTTCTCTGAAATATCAAACCATATATTTTACCTTGGGTTATTTCACTGGTAAGAGGATAACCCTGGTTTTGGAAAGCTGTGACATGCCAATTTATCCACAATATGGATCTAGGAGATTAAGGTACCAACCTTTTACTTTGTTTTGCTTTGAATAAAGTAAGACAATTACTCTGCTTGGGGACAGAGTATTTCAAGTGTGAAAAGATGAAAATGTTTTTATTTTTCTTATATGACTACAATTAAACTGTTTATAGTCCCTTTCTCTCTCCCTCTCCCACCCCAACCCTCTCTCTATAAACAGCCTGAAAACAAGTTAGAGATGTCAAATAAAGATCTACCCTCCATAAGTATCTTAATTAATGATCCTATGAGAAGGGTGTGACTGTCTACTTACCTGGAGTTAATGGATAACTTTTTAAGTTTCATAATACCATGATTTACCTGTTTCCTCGTGCCCACAGATAACGATTGATGGTCTGTCCAGTATTAATTTCACTTAAAGCTACAGGTTGTAGAGGAGAGATGGGAGGAAAAGTGTCTCATGTAGGAAACAGTTCTTTCTGTTAAAAAAAAAAAAAGAGCAAAATTAATTTTCTAAGCAGTCACACTAAATGGCTCAATCAGCTCCTCGACAAAACACTTCCTTACCTGACACAAGCCTCTTAAATGTCAACCAATAAAAGTCAACACCTACTTGGGAAGTTTATCTTTCTGTGTTTAGAGAAAAGCTACCTGACTATTTAAATACCCAGAAACGTGGATGCCTGGGTAGGTATGCATGTGTGCGTGTGTGTGCGTGTGTGTGTGTGTGTGTGTGTGTGTGAGTTTGTGTGTGTGTAATGTTTGTGAACAGGTGGCATATGGAGAGATCATACACATATAAAGCTTCTTCCCCTTCCCTAAATGGCAATATAAACCTTCTACTTGTGACTCATTTCATAAGGTGATTACTTCTCACTCACAGACATTTCTGATTTTGACCCAAAAAATATGCCAATATGCCTGCTTTTAATTTTGACAAAAAAATATGCCAATATACCAAAAACAAGTTGTGTTTTATTCATGAGGTGTTCTATCCCAAATGGCAACTGTGGACCATCAACCAAACTAGCCAACTTCTGCAACAAATGAACACTGAATGTACCGAACCCTTGCTGTGAATGAGTGACCCAGGAGCATTTCCCCTAAGGATTTCAGCAGCATTTTACCATTCTCATTGGTAACTCTTCCTCCATTCTAAAAAAATTTTTAGAAAGAGAAAATTCATCTTTGATTAAAGTTTAATCAATGTTCGATAGAATCCTGCATCTGCAAGGGTTGTGAGATTTTCCTCAAGGAGAGTGTGAGTGCTTACCTACATCACCAGAAGTGTGTGGGGGAGACAAACAGTCGAGGTGGCTAGACAGAGAAAGTTTAGGATTGCAGAAGGTCCGCTCCTTGAGCCA
Source organism: Mustela putorius furo (assembly GCF_011764305.1). Taxonomy (NCBI): domain Eukaryota; kingdom Metazoa; phylum Chordata; class Mammalia; order Carnivora; family Mustelidae; genus Mustela; species Mustela putorius. The sequence goes on from NW_025421305.1 coordinate 7,005,997, forward strand.
GCAAAATCAAGTAAAGAACAGCAGCAGGTTTTGTAACTTCTACCCCAAAGCTCTTCTAGGTAGCAAGTGGACCATTTATTTTGTTTGGTCATCTGTCTCATTAATACTGTTTGAAGGCTCTATTCTGCTTGCCTTCCATAGTTCCCTCTGCCATTCAACCCCTCCTCTGTCTGGTTTGCACTATTTATTGATTTTTAAATATTATATATAATTTAGTTATGATTCCAAAGGTTACAGTAGCAAGACAAATTGTCTACAAGACTTCCAATGTGAGCCTCTATGATTTATTTTTTAAATTAATTTTTGAACAGCCTCACTCAGTCAGTGTGCCCTTTCTTTCTTGTCTTCTAATCTCCAGGTTTTGCTCTCCTCAGTAAGATTTTTTTCCTTTTGTTCATATGACTCCTCGATTTCTACTTTTTTTTAATTCCACCATTTTTCTTTGCTAAACATAGATAGACACTGGACTATTAGTAAAGCATTGGTGTTGTATCTCTTGGATTACATGTACCTATTTCTTTTTTTATTATATTAATTTAGTCACTATACAGCACATCATTAGTTTTTGATGTAGTATTCCATGATTCATTGTTTGTGCATAAAACCCAGTGTTCCCTGCAATATGTGCCCTCCTTAATACCCATCATCAGTCTCACCCATTCCCCCCACCCCCCTCTCCTCCAACACCCTCAAGTTTGTTTCCTGGAGTCCACAGTCTCTCATGGTTCATCTCCCACTCCAATTCCCCCAACTCTCCATTTTTCCCTTCCTTCTTCTAGTGTCCTCCCTGCCATTTCTTATGCTCCACAAATAAGTGAAACCGTAAGATAACTGACTTTCTCTGCTTGACTTATTTCACTTAGCACAATCTCCTCCAATCCCATTCATGTTGATGCAAAAGTTGGATGTTCATCCTTTCTGATGGCTGAGCAATATTCCATTGTGTATATGGACCACATCTTCTTTATCCATTTGTCTGTCGAAGGGCATCTCAGGTCTTTCCACAGTTTTGCTATTCTGGACAATGCTGCTATGAGCATTGGGATGCATATGGCCCTTCTTTGCACTACATCTGTACCTTTGGGGTAAATGCCCAGTAGTGCAATTGCATGTTCATAAGCTCTATTTTTAGTTTTTTTAAGAACCTCCACGCTGTTTCCCAAAGTGGCTGCACCACCTTGCATTCCCATCAACAGTATTAGAGGGTTCCCCATTCTCCACAACTTCTCCAACACTTGTTGTTTCTTGCCTTGTCAATTTTTGCCATTCTAACTGGTGTAAGGTGGTATCTCAATGTGGTTTTGATTTGAATTTCCCTGGTAGCTAAAGATGATGAACATTTTTTCATATGTCTGTTAGCCATTTGTATGTCTTCTTTGGAGAAGTGTCTGTTCATGTCTTCTGCCCATTTTTTGAGTTGGTTATTTGTTCTTTGGGTATTGAGTTGAGAAGTTCTTTATATATCTTGAGTATCAGCCCACTGTAGTGTCAATTGCAAACACCTTCTCCCATTCTGTGTGTTGCCTCTTTGTTTTGTTGACTGTTTCCTTTGCTGTGCAGAAGTTTTTGTCTTGACAAAGTCCCAAAAGTTCATTATCACTTTTGTTTCCTTGGCCTTTGGAAATGTGTCTTGAAAGAAGTTGCTGTGGTTAATGTCAAAGAGGTTACTACCTATGTTCTCCTCTAGGATTTTGATGGATTCCTGTCTCACACTGTGTTCTTTCATCCGTTTTGAGTTTATCTTTATGTACAGTGTAAGAGAATGGTCGAGCTTCATTCTTCTGTATATAGTTATCCAATTTTCCCAGCACCATTTATTGAAGAGACAGTCTTTTTTCCATTGGATATTTTTTCCTGCTTTGTTGAAGACTGGTTGATCAGAGAGCTGAGAGTCCATATCTGGGCTCTCTATTCTGTTCCACTGATCTATGTGTTTGTTTTTGTGCTAGTACCATGCTGTCTTGCTGATCACAGCTTTGTAATATAGCTTGAAATCAGGCAACATGATGCCCCCAGCTTTGTTTTTCTTTTTCAACATTTCCTTGGCAATTCGGAGTCTTTTATGGTTCCATATAAATTTTAGGTTTGTTCCAGCTCTTTGAAAAATGCCATTTTTATTTTCATCAGGATGGCATTGAAATATAGATTGTTATGGGTAGCAAAGACATTTCTTCCAATCCATGAGCATGGAATGTTTTTCCATCTTTTTGTGTCTCGTCAATTTCTTTCATGAGTGTTTTGTAGTTCCTAGGGTATAGATCTTTTAACTCTTTGGTAGGTTTACTTCAAGGTATCTTACAGGTTTTGGTGCTACTGTAAATAGAATTGGTTCACTAATTTCTCTTTCTTCAGTACATTTTTAGCATATAAGAAAGCAACTGATTTCTATGCATTGATTTTGTATCCTGCCACATTACCGAATTGGTATATGAGTTCTAGTAATTTGGGGGTGGAGTCTTTTGGGGTTTCCACATAAAGTATCATCTGCGAAGAGAGAGAGTTTGACTTCTCTGCCAGTTTGAATATGCTTTATTTCTTTTTGTTGTGTGATTGCTGTTGCTAGGACTTCTAGTACTATGTTGAACAAGAGTGGTGAGAGTGGGTATCCCTGTCATGTCCCTGATCTTAAGGGAAAGTCTCTAAGCTTTTCCCCATTGAGAATGATATACACATACCTATTTCCTTCATACTTTCCCTCATTCCACAAACCATTAAAACACACCTGAGCTATACTGGCCAGTACACTGAGTATAGTGAGGCAAGTCACAAGTTTACTTATCAAGAAAGTTCATGAATAATCTCTATGCATACACATCAGCTATAGTCCACACAGCACTACTCCCTGCATCATAGGGCAGTCTCCCCTTAACATCCATAAAAATATTATAAAAACATGCTTCCCAATATTCTCCCCAAAAGAAAAGGAAGGAGATGGAAGACAGGAGAGAATAAGTCACTGTATTCGAGGGTAAGTAGTGGAGCAAAATGGCCATATCAGACATAGGCTAGTGAAGAGCAGAAATCATGAAGTCAATAATCAAGTGCTTATTGCTTGTTGAAGGAAAATTATTAGCATAGGCCATGTGCCCAGCTGAAGGGCAAGTGATGTGTAAAATGGTGAGTTCCTTAAAGAGAGAGTTCACATGCCCTGAGGTCAAAAGAACAAGTCTAAGGAGTTCAAAGATTTAATTAACAATTTGCTCAGGAAATTACTGGTATATAGGCAGAGGTATATGGGAATAATCTTCCTAAGCAAGCAAAGGACAGAGAAGAGAAGGAAGAAGAAAGTTCAGTCAGAAAAAGATAAAAGTGGACAAATACGGGAAACTTTAATGGACACATGTTCCTAAGAAGGAGAAGAAAATTAAAAATCCAGGACCATTTTAGCAGCATAATGACCATACACAGGTGATACATATGTAATATATGTATACATAAACATACATGTTTATATGTGGAAAAACACAATACAGAAATTTCTCTTATCACTGAATACACAACGTGAATTACTATTTCACTAAATTTTGTGGAAATTTATACATTCAGGCTATAAGTGAATGTGATCAGATTCATGGCTTTATGGAACAGTGGACTACTGCCAGTAGGTAATACTGAATTGCTTTTCAATTCTTCTTATATTCAGATAATTTTGCAAAAAGAATACATGCATACATAAGCAAAAGAAGTAAATTAGTGCATATCACCTAATCCAGCATGACCTTGTTATAATGTACAGGCAAAGATCTCATTCAATGAAGCATATGTCCAGTTCGGTATAGTTCTTTCAAATCCACAATCCTGTATTTTTCTAAGCAACATTTTTCACAAAGAGATTTAATTTCTGCAAGAGTTAAATCAACCAAAATGCTAAACTTGGAAAGGAATGGTGTACAATTACAAAAATAAAGGGATAATTAGGTATAATATTCTAGAATACTTAGAACTGTTTACTTCTTGCAGGCAGTGGTTTTTCCAAATAAAAGATCAGGGTGAATTAATTGTTGTAAAATAAATACACAATCAAGCAAATAACATTTTATAATTCTGAAACAAGCATATAATAGAAACTGTTTCAAAGATGCCTTATCCAAAGGAACTGGCAACTGGAAGTAGATTTGTGAATTAGCAAACGTGATGATCTGGCAGTCAACATCTCCGGTTCCCTGTGTTTGAATGCATGCTATAGAATGAGTGAAAAGCACACAGGAAATTAAATATATGCAGCATATGAAAAATTAAGCAGGTGGAGGGATGGGGAAGGGGAATGAGGGAACTAGTCGAGAGGGGAACAGGAGGGCAGGGAAACAGGAGAAGGAAGAAGGGAGGGAAATGAAAAATATTTGACTATTCAGAAAATCTGTTTATCTTCTTTGTTCAACATCTTCTATTGATCACCATCAGTGCTGGCAAATAGCTTGAAGCTGTGATCCTGAATTGATATCTAATTAAAATCCAGTTCTATTTTAATAATATGGTAAACACATCACAATTGTGGATGTAAATAACATCGGCAGATGAAGGATAAACGAAGAATCAAAACTAAGTGCTAGGAAGTTTACAAAGAAGGCAAAGAGCGAATCATGCAAAGAAAAACAATAATTAAACTCTGCTTCCAATTTATTGTTATCGTGGCTTATTATTAAGATTCTGCTTTAGTCCGAAAGTTATTTTCTTTCTGTCTTATTTGTCTTGCCAAGGAGAAAAATAAACACAAACTGCATTTTATTCTTCTTATCCATGAAATCAGAGCCAAGGAATGCCCTTGACAACTCATCCCCAACTCTCAATGGGCTGGATTACTGTCTTGATCATCACCTTTCACTTCCTCTAGGCAAAGCTCCTTCCCAAAATTCTTACCCTTGGTTACACTAAAATACCAGGAGTAATGGGAATTATAGGTGTTTATCTAGGGAAAGATTTGGTATTTGAGATAGAGTCCACTAGTCAACCCAGGTAGCTTCTTTGGAAGCCACACAGATTTCCAAGCAACCTAATGGATTCTACTTCAGAGGTATGCTGTGTTCCCCTGGGAGCCATTGCCATGCAGTTATGTTCATATTTATGTATTTGTATGCATGCCCATGTATAAAATGAGAAAATGTTTATGAGGGTTTTTTTTATAATTTGGAAAGTATTTTCCAAATTCAAAGTAATTTTTTAATTACTCTGATTAGCTAATGTTATAAATCTTTGTGCTTCACCCAGCAAGTGGGCTAAGTTATGATACCTTGGTGGCCTGGAATGGTTACAACTATTAAAAACAAAAACAAAAACAAAAAACGACTTTAGTCTCTCCAACCAAGGAAGTGCTTTAATTTGTTTGAGCTATTTTAACAAAAATATCATATAGCAGCTGGCTTAAACAATAAACATTTCTTTCTCACACTTGTGGAGGCTGAGAAGATAAAGAGGAAGGTACTGGCAGATTCAAGGCAGATCCCATGTGTAGTGAGGCCCCACTTGCTAGAGAGCTATCTCTTCACTGTGTACTCACATGGTGGACAGAGCATTAGATCTCTCACAGGTCACTAATAAGGCCACTAATCCAATTCATGAAGACTATGCCCTCTCCACCTGATGACCTCGCAAAGGCCCTACATCCCAACACCATCACATCAGGAATTAGGATTCAACATACGAATTTGGGGAGATATAAACATCCAGTCCATGACACAAAAACTTACTAAAGGTCATTTCTTTTTTCTTTTCCCCAAATTAGAAGTTCTTATCTCATAAAATAGAACCTTCCCATCTATCCATGGCACCTCAGTTCTAGAGTGAGAAAATAGTCAGCAAATGGAAATACCAAATGGATAGCCTCTTAAAGAATCAGGGTTGGAAAGGCAGGGAGCATGCCTCCTAATCAAGTAAACAGAGGAGTTGAAATGTAAGTTTCTTGAGAGAGCACACCCAAAGCCATCTTTCCCTACATGCTCCCCCTCACCTAAGACCTCCATCTGGCAGAGCAAAGACGTCATAGGAGGCTCCCCTGCACTTGCAAAGAGGGCAAGGAAAATAGCCATCCCTTCCATCCTCAAGCTGCTACCCCTTCCAGAAATACAGAGTCTAGTGGACTTGTGTGTAGCATTTTTCTGTTCCAAAACAAATCTCAGAAACCTAACATTGCCCCCAGATGATTTAGAGGGTAAGAGGAATCACCTACATCATTTGCATACCTCACAGAGATTAGCAAGCACCTGCACAGGCAGGAGCAAGAGGAAAGGCTTACTGTGCTTATTCTGTTCCTGAAGTAGCCAAAAATTCTGAAAGAGTATCAAAGGGGCCAACACACAGGATTTTCTTTTCCCCAAGACTAGTAGAAGGAAAGTAAAGTCGAAGCGTCCAACTCCTCAGCAGTGAGGCACACTCCAGTTATTTGAGTGGAAAGAGATATACTAATGCTAAAAACACAAAACACACAGAACAAATCCAAAGATTTGAGAAAAAGATGTGATTTGGCTAAGATATTATTTCTGTCTTTCTCTACTTCCAACCCACTTTAATTCAAGCAGCTCACATCTGGTGTTTTATGTGAAGTCAAGGGGAAAAAACCTCACTGAACTTAAGCTGAGCAGCTCCAGGCTGGGAACTAGGCCCACACACTCAGAAAGATGGAGAAAACCACAGAGCACACCCACCTGCCAATCTCCAGCTTTCAGAGCCCAGGATTTGTACAAGCACCTCCATTTCAGTTAGGGGGATGGGAGGACGAAGAGGTAAAATCGCTAAGATATACATAACCAGAAGTAAAATTCACATGGAACCCATTATATCAGAAGGCAATGACCTTACCACTCTCCTCTGATATCTTGCTCATCTATAAAAAGCAAATAAGGATGCTTTCTATATATATATATATATGTGTGTGTGTATATATATATATATATATATGTATAAATACATATATATATGTATTTATACATATATATATATAGAGAGAGAAAATATATATATATAAGATATACATATATATATCTATCTTTTATAACATCTTTTACTTTTAAACTTGGAGTTATTGATTTGTAAAAAATAATAATAATAATAATGTTTTAAGTCATAAAACTTGCAAGGTCTTGATTACAAAGTTAGAGTGAGGTTTACCTACTAACTTTCTAGGTCAAAACAAAATAAAACCACAGAGAAGCTCAGCCCATAGCACACATCACATATGTTGTGTTAAAATGAGTTCTGATGGACTTTATTATCAACCTGATCTCACTCTCATGGTAGAACTGAGTAACTCCACCAGAAACATACTCATTTCTTCTGAAGCTCATTCAAACAGTGAGAGTAATATCTCAATTACAGATCTATTGTGAACAGTGGGATCAGGGAAATTTCTGGTACTAGCACAGTGCTGGCACATAACAGGTGCTAGACAAATAACAGTGTCCTTTACTTCCCTTTAGCATCACGGGGCTCCTCTAATGCTCAGAGCTGTCAGGCTAACAAAATAACTGAGGAAAAAGACTATATCCTCAATCACACTACAAAAATCCGGGTGCATAATTTGAGAAACTGAATCGGTACATGGTCATCACTCAGGAACTAAAAGGAGAATTTCTCCCCTGGGAAATCTCACCTTGACTAACCGTACTCAGAAAACATCCTGCCACCATCTTCTATTTCTCTGTCCTAGTTTTCTTCCCATTTACAAATGAATATTTCAAGGCAATTTCTCAGAAACCCCTTAATTCTGATCTGATTAGATAGGCACCATAAATTTGTAAGGACTCCTGTAGTAACTCCTAGTTTAGCTTGGCTTCTTGTCGAGATCCTTCTGTGACTTAGCTCTCATTAGTTTGTTCAATTCTCAGGGATCAGTCAGAGCTTCAGTTCTTATTGCCTATACTCCCTTTAGAGGAGCAATGAGATATGTCAGATTGCTGTGTTTTCCCAAACTTCAAAAAAAAAAAAATACCACAGAATTTTTCCTTTCTTCAGAGCATCCGTGTTGTACACACATCTGGTTGGTCAGGGAAACATCTCTTACTTTGCACATAGTGTTCTTATATAAACGGGGGATCATCTACTCTCATTTCCTCCCACAAGTATGGACAGTGTGTGCAGCTGTTGCCAACAATGGACAGAGGATCCTGTGGTCAGGAGAATAAGCAAGGCATTGTCTGGGAGAGGAGAAAACCCAGATCAAGCTTCAAGCATGAGCAGAAAGGGCGAAGAGGCAGCTGAACAAATTCTGGTGTGTATATCGGACACACTAGGGGTAAGGACCTCGCAGCAACTGTGCTGCCTGCTGAGGGAGCTGCAGAGAGCAGGGAGGAACAAAGGGTTAACCCAGGAAGCTTTAAGTGCATAATGCATTGGTCAGTTACTTCACACAAGTATGTCCAAGGGCCAAGGCTATGAATTGCAGTATTTATGAAAGCAAGCTATTGGTTAAACATATCTCCCTAAACATGCCATCAATGGCTGGACAATCTGCAAATCTACAGATCATAATACAGACATGCATGACTTCCATTAATCACCACATCAGTCTTTAGAAGCTGCACCTTTACTTCCTACTTTTGGTTTCCACTGAAAGCTTCAGTCTTTAGGAGTTTCCAATCCTTAGGGTCTGAAAATTATTTTCGTCTTTGAAAAACAGAGGAAGCACCAAAATACCTCCACTTGAGCAATTGTCTTTCATCCTATTTACTAATGACAGAAAAGCATTACTGAAAATATTACTGAAAATATGACCATGACCCTAACTAAATTTAAAAAGCATCAATTCAACAATACAGAGCATATCCTGTGGCTACAAATGTGTGCATCTTTCTTCACACCTCCATTAGTTTGGACATGAACTTCAGCCCTTTGAAAATGTCAGTACTACATAGGTTGCAGAGGTAGTCAAATTCTTATCCCGGATTGGTTAATATGATTGTAGTCATTGAATTGCTTTGAATTCACATCCAAGGGCACTATGTACTAACACATTTTCCAAGAACAGAGACAGAAATTGAGATGACATGCAGACAGAGATAGAAATTGGAGACAGATACTATTCAAACAAATGCAATACAAATTTCGTGTTATCTCACATAATTATCACAGTAAAGGACTTTTTAAAAAGATCACGAATATCCCATTAATAAAATATCTTTGATACTCCCCTAAAGAAAATATTCCCTAAATTGCTTTTATTTGCCTTAGAATCTATACAGCGTTTATCACTAATTCTATTCTAGACTTGATCTTTGTTTGGTGTTACCTTTCGAAAACAAAATAGCTAAAAGGTGACTGTCAAGCCCTGAAATCAAGTGTAAACTCTCAGAGCCTGAAAGAGCAGACACAGATTTTCATTCTATTCATGGATATAAAAATCGCAAAGTACCAAACATGACCTTGCGCAAGTGCTAATTGCACAGACCAGAAACAGGGGGGAACATCTGAACGAGCTACGAAGAAGAGAATAACATGTCAACTCAGAAGGAAAAAAAGAAATTAAATACTTCGAAAAGATGTATGTGATAGAAAGTTTAGAAATCAAAACTAAAATGTTCAAGAAGGCAGATTTCTCCTGTCATTTTTAACACTTCCTTGTTCTGACATGTCTACCAAGCTAAAAAAGCTATCTTACTGTATTTAAACTTTTCAAGCACCAGAAGCTTGAGGTGATTGCTTAAAAATGAAATGAACGTTAAACAAAACTTTTCTAAACACTGAAAAGAGATTCGAGTTCAATTTACAATAGCACTTAATTCATCCCTGCTGATTTTTCCACTCATGTTAGTGAGGTTAATTTGTGTCTCATATTATTTCACTCTTTTTACACACTACTTTCACAATGAAATAAAAATAAATCCAATCTCACCTTTGAAGAGCGATAATTATGTTTCTGTCGCTTACATGAAAGATCTTAGGAACTCCCTTACGCCTTAGGTTTCTTGAGTTTATAGGTCTTTCACCTTTGTAACAGAAACATAATAACCATACTTCACAGGTGAGGCATTCTGCACCTGCAACTGGGAAAACAGAATTCCGGTTCCCCCTGGCAAGACACCCTCCACTGGATGTTGGAAGAATGAGCTCTTAACCTCCAAGATACTGATTCCTCAGGGATATATTCTTTTCCCCACAGAGCAGTGTGGATATTAAGAAACCCAAGAATCTACTAAACATGGAAAACACATACGTACACACATGCATGTAAATATGTTTATATGCCTATATACTCACATGCATGTATATAACAGATACTTCATATATCCTAATTTATATATATGTATGTATATAAACACATAGATGTGCATTTACATGTGTGTGTTTCAATCGTTGTGCTATAAAAACTGATTGTATATGGCCTCCCGCTGGGCTATACTTAAGCACTATAATTTCTTTCTCCATGAGAGTTCTCCAAAGAGTTGAAGATAGCTATCTTAATACGATTATAATGGATCATGTAACTTTATAATTATTTCATGGGGATACCTAAGTCATCTCTTATTATGTTTGTTTATCATTTCAAGTGAAACACAACTGCCACTCACCATTTGAACTTGTTTTCACACTTTTTCCCCAGAATCCACTTGACAGAATCTGGAGAAAAGAACAGATGTATCTTAGTAGAAACATAGAAAACCCACAGAATGAACTCTGGCATCATATTCCTTATTCATTAATATTCATCATATTCATTAATATGAGTATCTAAGAAACAGTTCTGCTAATTTTTTACTTATTTGTCCATGTATTAATTACTCATATCTCTACACTTCAGTGCCATAATCTTGGAAATTAGGATAAAAAATAGTTTCCTTAAAGATTACATGAAACTATTTATATATTACAACTAGCAAACTGGCACATAATGGCAGAAAATTGTTCATTACTCTATTATTTCTTTAGACAAGGATGACCCCGTCCTATCCCAAAGTTTTCCTGAAATTAGATATACAGTTATATTTTAAAAGTGATAAACAAGTCCCTTGTTATGTCCAAGAAATGCATTCTGTGATATGAGACAAGTCTAAAACTTGTCTTTATGATATGGAAGGGTCTAGCGAGTCATTTCTATATACTAAGGCATAATAAGCCTGGAAATATTTTCAACTCTCATTCTAAGTAAAATTTGTTGTAGAAAATATGGTTATTACTTATCAAACACAACATGTGTCCCTCCCTCCCCCAGATCCCTTTGCTTGGGGCCAGGTAATTATTTCTTGCCAATGGTAAGTAACTAGAAAGGCCATTTCTGGTCCATAGTTTTAAGAGTGGCTGGGTTCTCCAAACTTTCTCTTCCCCAGGCCTTGAATAATAAGTATGTTATATTGAAATAATAGGGATGAAAACAGTCTAGATTCCTCAGTTATGGTCAGAGATTTCCAGACCATTCTCAATTATTGAAAGAATAAATAGACAAAAAATCATTAAGTATAAAGAATGCTTGAAAAACACTATCAATCAACTTGACCTAATAACTCCACCTAACCACAGGAGAATATCCATTCCTGTAATACACATGGGATATTTACTAAACTGAACCAACCTGTGGGCCATAATTTGAAATGTGTAAATCATGTATGTTCTTTATAAAAACAGCATTAAATTAGAAATCAATAGCAAATCAATATGTGGCCAATCCTTAAATTTAGAAATAGATAATTATCTCTCTAAATAACCAATGAGTAAAAAATGAAATGACAAAGTATTTTGAACTGAAGTCAAATGAAAACATAACATATCGAAACTTGGGGATGTAGCCAAAGTACTACTAAATGCCAATAACATTTATTTAATAACACTAAATAACTACATTACAACAGAAGGAAGGTCTCAAATCAATGACCTTAATTTTCACCTTAAAAAACTAAAGAGAACAAATTAAAAACGAAATAAGAAAACAAACAATAAGGACCAGAGAAGAAATAGATTAAATAGAAAACAGAAAAACCCTTTTTTGAGGAGTGCCATCAAATTGATATATACCTAAACATAATGGCCAGAAACGAAAGACAGAAGGTATAAATTGCCTATGTGAAAAGTTAAAGAAGTAGCAACGCTATATATTCTAAAAGCATTTCAAGAAAACTGTGTGCTGCCTGGGTGGCTCAGTTGGTTAAGCATCTGACTCTTGATCTCAGCTCAGGTCTTGATCTCACGGTTGTGAGTTCAGGCTCCATGTTGGATTCCATGCCCAACTTAAGTAAATAAATAAATAAATAAAGCAATGTTACACTGCATATGAAATATATAAACAACTTCAGGGACACAAAGTACTAAAGCTAACTAAAAGAGAAAGAGAAAACCTGAATAGTCCTGTATCACTTTTTAAAGATTGAATTTGAAGTTAAAAGGTCCCACAAAAACCTCCATGCCCATATAGCCTCCCTAGTGAATTCTAGTTAACCTTTAAGAAATAATAGTAATACAATTTTATTCAAATTTCTAGAAAAGTAAAGGAAGAGGGAACAATTCCCAAATCATTCTATGAGGCTAGCATATTCTGGTACCCAAATTGGAAAAGATGTTAAAAGAAAACTACAGAACTATAATTTTCATGTGTATAAATGCAAAAATTATTTTTAAACTTTAGGAAATCTAATCAACAATATATAGAAAATGTAGCACATCATAACCAAGTGGAGTTTATCCCAGGAATAGAAAAGCAATCAATGTAACTGACCACATAAAATTAAAAATGAAAAAGAATATGATCAAATACAAAAAATTGAAAAAATCCAATAGGCATGCCTAATTAAAACTTCTTAGCAAACTAGAAACAGAAGAGGACAGAGGAATTCCCACAACACTACAACTAGCAGCATATTTAGTAGTGAAAGTATGAATAATTTCCCTCTCAGAACTTAAATAAACCAAGAATGTTCACTAGGCCACTGCTATTCAACTCTGTACTGAAGATTCTTCACACTTGTAATCTTTATTTTGTTCCATACTGGTAATCTTTCAAAAGAAATTTAAAAATAGATAGGACAGAGGAAATTTTTCTTTATTTAAAGACAAGATGACCCGGGTTGCCAGAGTGGCTCAATCAATTAAGTGTCCCACTCTTGATTTTGGCTCAGCTCATGATCTCAGGATTGTGAGATGGAGCCTTGCAATGGGCTACACACTGGGCATAGAGCCTGCTTGGGATTCTCTCTCTCTCTCTCTCTGCCCATGCCATGCCCCGCTGCTCCTCCCCTCCCACTCATATGCATGTGGGCACACTCTCTTTCTCTTTCCCTCTCTTTCTCACATAAATAAATAAATATAAAGATAACATGACCATCTATGGAAAAAAAATTATATGGACTCTATCACAAAGGTACTAGAACTAATAAATTAGTCTAGCAAGATCATAGAATACAAGATCAAAATACAGAAATCAATTGCATTTCTATGTTCTAGGAACAACCAGAAGTTGCAGTTACTTTAAAAAAACACATTTACAACAGTGAGCATTATTAAATTTATAGCGATAAATCTGACAAAAGATATATAAAATATACACACTAAAAACTGAAAAACTTTCCTTAGAGAATTTAAGAATGCCTTTATAAATCGAGAGATAAACCACGTTCACGGATCAGAGGATTCACTATAGTTATGATTATCATTTTCTGTCAGTTGATCTATAGATTTTATGTAATTTCAGTCAAAACTGAGCAGACTTTTCTGTAGAAATTGACAAGCTGATTCTAAAATTCACATGGAATGATAAAGGACTAAAATAGCCAAAACATCTTTTAAGGAGAATAACAAAATTCTGTGAAAGAGCAGATTTTCAAAGGCAATTCACAAAGGCAATTCAGTAAAGAAAGGACAGTCTTTTCAACAAATGGTACTGAACAATTGGATAGTCATAGGTTTTGGAAAAAAATTTAAAAAGAAAAGAAAAGAAAAAGAAAAAAAAAAGCTTTGATCCAGACAAAAATTGACCCTCAAAATGCATCACATACCTTACTGTAAAACCTAAAGCTATAAAATTTCCAACAGGAAATTTTTGAGATTTTTGATTAAGCAAAGTTTTCTTTCAACACCAAAAGCACAACCCATAAAGTTAAATGACAAAATCAAGCATTTGATTTTCATTAAATTAAGAAATCCCTCTCTTTGAAAGCACTGTTAAGAAAAAAACAAACCACAGACTAGGAGAAAATATTGCAAACACATACATAAGAAGGCCTAGTATTCTCAAACTCAATAACAAAAACAATCTTACAAGAAAAATTAGAGCAAAAGATTTGAATAGTTACCTCATAAGGTGAATATACAGATAATAAAAAAGTACATGAAAAAAGTCCCTGACATCAGGGCAGTGCCAAGTCATACTGGAATCCGAAGCAAAAGGAAAAATCAGTATGCTATACAGTCTTTATTTAAGATTTTGATACTTTGCTCATTGTGGGTATTTTGTTGTATTTATTAATTTTTTAAATATTGCTCTAAGATAGTATTTATCTCTACCCCCCTCAAATTCTGCAGCCAGAGTGTCTCACTCTTATCATAGTATTTATTCTGTTTCATATCATTAGCAACTCGATAAAAGGAAATCAAAATCCTAATTAAACACATCCACATATCTGTTAGAATATCTATGATTAAAGCAAGATATGGAAAGGTTGAAACACTCATACACTGGAGATGCATTGTAAATTAGTGCAACCTTGGGGTGCCTGGGTGGCTCAGTGGTTTAAAGCCTCTGCTTTAGGCTCAGGTCATGATCCCAGGGTCCTGGGATTGAGCCCCGCATCGGACTCTCTGCTGGGCAGGGAGCTTCCTTTCCTGCCTCTCTGCCTACTTGTGATCTCTGTTTGTCAAATAAATAAATAAAATCTTTAAAAATAAATAAATAAAATAAAATAGTGCGACCACCCTGAAATGCAATTCAGCGGTTTCTTTAAAAATTAAACATACTACCATCACGTGACCAAATCATTCCACTTGTAGATATTTATGCAAGAGAAATGAAAACATATTTCCATAGAAAGGCTTTCACACAACTATTAACGGCTTTGTTCATGACAGCCAAAAACTAGAAACAACCCAAACATCCATCAACAGGTAAATAAATTAACAAGCTACCTACCATGCATCTATAAATGGAATACTAATCAGCAATAAAAAGGAATAAACTATGCATACTTGCAAAAAAGCACAGATGAATCTCAAAATAATTATGATATGTGAAAGAAACCAGGAAAAAAGAAGTACCTACAATATGATTCCATTTGTGTAAATTTTAGAAAATGCTAGGTGATTTATAGCAATAGAAAGCATACAGAGCAGGCAGGGGGAGTTGCAGGGAGAGGTGGCACAGTGGAATTACAAGGGGACACAAAGAAATTTTGAGTGGAAATAATGTAAGCACTATCTTGCTTGTGGTGATGGTTTTATAAGTCAGTGCTTCTGCCAAGACCTATGGATTTGGACATTTAAAATTTGTACAATTTATTGCAGGTCAATTATACCTCAATAAAGCTGTTTAAGAAACATATGGTTGTACAAGAAAGAAGTCATGTCTTCCCCTATTGCTTGAAAGATATCATTTAGAAATGCGAAGGGAAAGGCAAAAGAATTCAATGTTTGCCTCTAGGGAGTATAACTAGAGTTCAAAGTAAAGGAGAACAGACTGCTACTTTTCATTCTAAGCCTCAGAACTATTTATTTCAGAAATATTTACACAGAGTGCATTGTTATTGCTATAAATTAAAATAAGTATTAAAAAGGGAAAATACAGGGGCACCTGGGTGGCTCAATCGGTCAAGCATCTGCCTTTGGCTCAGGTCATGACCCCAGAGTCCTGGGATCAAGCCCCACATCAGGCTTTCTGCTCAGCGGGGAGTCTGCCTCTCCCTCTGTCCTTCATCCCACTCATCCTCTCTCTCTCTCACTCTATAACAAAGTCTTCATAAATATAATAATAATAATAACAACAATAATAAAGGGGGAAATGCATGAGCAATTCTGATGTATGACAATGGTGAAAAGTGATGGGAATGTCCACAGTAATATTCATAAATACCCATCAGCAGAGTGGAAATGAAGTTAAATTACATTATTTTACTCATTATTTTACTCTCAGGGGCTCTGAGTTTTGCTTCTGTTGTTTATCTGGAATTCTCTAAATATTAAAGGAATATTATCCTTTTTTTCCTCCCAGAAATAGTATTTCCTAAAATACTAAGAACTACTGCCATACCCTAAAGAACTTAAAATATATTGTTGGAAACATCATATTTTTATTCCTCCTGGGAGTCTCTCAAATATAAGAAATACTTTATCACTTTACATTGTTAGATCATACAGTATTCTTACATACTAAGAAGAAAGAAGCAGCCTCACTGTGTGGACAAAAATGATGTCATGTTATAACCACTAAATAAGCCTCGTTCACAATGGTCATCAGTGGTGACTTCAAAGTCTAGCTTGTCACGGTCATATACTTGAGAGCTATGTAATTATTGGTAACTCATTTTGTTTCTTTGAGCCTTAATCCCTCAAATACAAAATTGGAGAAGCTAGACTAATTCCCCAAGCCTCTTGGCATTAGATATATTTAGTTCTATGACATGATGACTAAATGTCATATTTTATTGAACCTAAAATGCCACTGATTTTAAGATACACTATTATTCAGTTCAAGAAAACATTGCCAATTAAACTCTTTTCCTGTCTTATAGGATTTTTATTTTAAATTCATTGAAAAAGTCCCTTTAAAACGTAAGTAGACATATATTTTTCTTTTCTCATTGCATTCTTGTTCATACAACAAAAGGGAAAGCGTAAAAGAAATAAATTGGTTTAGGTACTTTCAAAAGTTCTTTGTATGCAGAAATTGGCTCTTCTGAACCAGTTCTTTGCTCAGACATGAGTGTGGTATGCAGCATTTCTTAAAACAGTGCTCCCCTATTGTCTCCAGGATTTCTTTCTAAGCTAGTTGTACTCATTCTTGAAGATTTCATATTGGCGCTTTCTTGGAAAGGCTTCAAACTAACAACCCCCTACTCCCTCTTCAATCAGTCCTTCAATGATTTGTTGACTGACATACTGATGAGCTGCACTTTTCCAGTCATGCCACAAAATTCACCCAGGTACAGGCAATGACATCCATGCAAAACTGCCCTGTGCACCATCAGCTAGAAGATACTCTTGATTTCAAAGGAGTTAAAATGTGGAAGGAGAAACACACATTCCTCTGAGAATGAACAAAATTCAATCACAGCAATGATGAGTCCTCAAAGTACATAAATTACTAACCTGGTACTTTATAGAAGCTAAACTATTTAAATTAACAAGTGCTCCGTACATACACCCTTGGACAGACTCTATGTCTCTCCATGTGTCCGTGTGCCTATTGCCCTCTCTCTGTTTCCAGCATACACACATGTACAAACACACACAAGCACACATGAGAAGGCACCCGAAATAGACCAGAAACATGCTTATCATCACTAGACCCCTTCCTCAATGTGGACAGTTCATTTCATTTGAGCATGGATGATAATGATTATACATTGACTCATTCAACTGTGATCATGCTCTGTGCAAAGAAAAGTTGAAGATGATCATATACACTATCATCTAAATTTTACAATAATTCCTGGTGTGGAAGCCTCATAGGTAGATGAAGGTATTAACACTTAAATACATGATTCATAGTTGTCTGATCATAACGATACCATGCATTCTCTCAAGAGGAAGATACCTCTAACATTGTCTCTTGATTTCTGCTTCCCAGTGGTCTCCCTTTTGCCTGGTCAACTGCATTTAATCATAAGTCATTGCTTGATCGGGTGCTGGTTCTTCTCGGGAGGCAAAAAGGTTTGTTTCCTCTAAGATTCAGAAAAGCAAAGCACTGCCAGGTCATTTGCAATATTATCAGTGTGTGGGGGGCAGTGGGAAGGCTGTAAATAGTAATAAATATACATGGGTCCTCATCACTTTTACTGAAAATGAATAGGCAGGAAAAAAATACCCAACTGATCAGTAAGAAAATATGTATTTACTTTTGCTTGCTCAAGCTTGGGAATGAGTGCAGAAGCAGGCTAGCTCTGGGACCAATTTCTCTTTGCCCTTGCTGCCCTGCAAATGACATTCTTACCAGACCATTAAGAAAACTGTTATAACTTCTAGTGAGACCACCTGCTAGGTCTCAGTGCTGGGACGATTACATCTATCGGAAATAATGACCCATAACTAGAATAAAACACATTAATAACATCACATTTACCCAGGATAATGCATTTCACCATTTTATATTGCAGAGACCAAGTTAATCAGTAAAAGCATTACCAAAAAACGAGAGCAACTAACAGGCACAGAGTAGATAATGAATATAAAAGCAAATGTTCAGACTACTTTTTTTTTTTTTTTTTTTTTTTTACTTTTAGAAGTGAGAAGATATGTAATGGGCAGTAATGGATGAAGCACTAGTTTGGGAATGGGTAATCTTTCCTTCTGTTTTTAGGTTCATATGCCAACCGAAGGAAGATCTGGAAGTGCCTTCCTCTGGACATAGGAGAAAACAGGAGGTTGTGAGGTTTAATAGAAAGAGCTCTGGATTAAGAGTTGGATGACCACAGGTCTTACTCCAGCTGTGCTATTAATGAGCTGTGTGACCTTGGGCAATTCACTTCACCTCTCTGAGCCTCAATTTCTTATCTGTAAAATGAACAGCTTAGATGAGGTGATCTCTGAAATCCCCTCCAATTCTCATATGTTGTGATTCGAAGCAGAATGTCAGCCTGACATGGGAGTGCTGTGAAGTGTAATAAAAATGCCTATAAAACTTTGGAGTCCCAAGATCCCTAGAAGTGCAGGTAGAAAGGATCAGATTGCGGTGGCATTTAGGAGACGACCTTGACATAATGGACTGAGGCCCCGCTAAAACCTTTAGAGAAGTCTTGCATCAGGACTGGAGTAAGGAAAGTCTGTGGTTCTCCAAGTAATTTGTTTTCTTTGATAAATGCTTCGGTTGATTGTAGATTATTTCAGGAATTGTAATATCTATAATAACAGGAAAAAGCTAGTCCTAGATAAGATGGATCATACAATCGAAATAAACCCCAACTATTAAGATACATAACACACCTCAGAGTTCAACCGTACAATTCATTGTTCTTAGAAGTTAAGAGAAGACAAGACTAGGAAATTATTTAAATGTCTCAAGGTTTTAAATCTCTCTCACAACGTTCTGCTTTGTTTCTATGACTGAGCACTTTCCTTGGAGAAAACATATTTCCTAACTCAACACAACAGCATTTTTACAGAGGCATAAAGTGACCAGGAACAATGGCAGGAAGATGTGTATGATGGAACGCAGAATTCAAAAGTCTTAAGACCAACGCCTAGTGTGTGTCTTGTCTCCTTCATCTTGGTTGGCAGACGCTCCATTCCTTTGACTGTTGTCAGTATTTCGGAGGGAAAAAAGAGCCAGTGACCTTTTCATTTTAATCAAGACTCCGAGTGTCAAGTTGATTTTAGGGAAAAGGCAGAAGTGGGTACAGGACGTGCTGGCATTTTGCATGTAGAACCCCAGTGACACCTGCACACCAAACCCTCTGGGACACAAAAACTCTAATCTTGCCACATAACGTGGTTCCATTTTAGCCTCACATTATTACTTGGATTGAATTTTAAATTAGTCTACTTACAGAACAAATTACTAAAAGTTTAATTTCCCTTTTCCAACAAATCCCACTGCAAGCACCAGGCACAAGCAGCCAAGAGAGTTCTATATTTTGACCAAATGCAAGTGAAATAAAATACCCAAATCAACTAATTCTCCCTCAAAATAAATGTGTAACCCACTTATATGAACAATCTTTGGTCGAGCCAGATTTTAGACAAACATAATCAGAAATGGTCCTTAAGTCAAGCATCTACCTTGTTACCCTAATAAAATACAGATGACAATGGAAAGGCTGATAGCTTCCTGTAATGAAGGCAAAAGTGATGGGAAAAAGATGTAAAAATTAATGATATCTGGCTGACATTATTTAAATAGACAATGGCTCTATCAATAAAAAGAACCCCTAACAAATGTGTTTCATGACAGAAATATATTAACCACTTTTCATCATCTGGAACCTTCATAAATCAATAAGAGATAATATTTACTCTGTCCTACTGGGGTAGCTTTTTGTATTTCTAATAGAATTCATTTAATTCTGGTTGCCATAGTTACAACAGAGTTGTAGAATGAGTTTTGTTTCATCATAATTGCTGCATGTTAGTATATAAACAGTTGAACTGTACCTTCCACCAGCAGCACTCATTTGTGAATAAAGAAAATCCCTTATCATAAAGTAATTGAACTAGAATTCAAAATATATCATTGAGCCCTTGCTCTCCTCAGAGAGTTGGCAAATACTTCTCAAACTTTTTTTTCTTTTTTAGCATAGTTATCTCTGAAAGGCACATCAATAGTACAAAAAGAATTCAGAGGAAGATTAAAAATATTTAAAGTGATACAGTGGTTTACAGAATTTTAAATAACTTACTCTTGGTTTGTACCATAAGTTATAAGGAAAAATTTGACCTTCAGGCTATTGGCCTGGCTTTTTTACCAAATACCTGTCAGTTCATATAGATACTACATTTGAAATGTATTATTTCCCAGCCAATTTATCCACTGAAAAAAACATAAGCCAGAGGAATTATCATTAAACCTAATACATTTTTAGCACTAATTTCAATGGCCACAAAGTAAGAGAAAAGGAAAAGATGTATCTTCTTGTTACATCTTTATGGTGCATCTATCCAGAAAATATAAAATCAAAAAAGGAAGACCTGGATCCCACAACTTGGGAAAAAGGCTATTTAGAAATCATAATAATATTTGTGCCCTAGGAAAACCTCAAAATTTTCACAGACACAAGTCCAACAATCTATATGCCATAGCAATTACAATGTCAGTTCAGTTAAAGACACAACCCTTTAAATTTTGAAAAACAAAATATCTTTGGTTACCAATAAATCTTTTTTTAAAAAAGATTTTATTTATTTATTTGACAGACAGATCACAAGTAGGCAGAGAGGCAGGCAGAGGGGGAGAGAAGGGCAAGCAGGCTCCCTGAAGAGCAGAAAGCCCGATGCGGGGCTCAACCCCAGGACCCTAAGATCATGACCTGAGCCAAAGGCAGAGGCTTTAACTCACTGAGCCACCCAGGCGCCCCACCACTAAATCTTTTTAAATATGTTTTTGTCCAGTAATGTTCTGCAGTACTGCCTGTGAAAATCTGAAAGGAGAACCTGTCATGAGAATATGGGAGGACAAAAAGCCTCAACCAAAACTTCCCCATAAGGAAATGTAAGACAAATAGTTGTAAGCATGTTATTAAAAGATGCACAATTTTTGGGGTGCCTGGGTGGCTTAGTGGGTTAAGCCTCTGCCTTCAATTCAGGTCATGATCTCAGGGTCCTGGGATCGAGCCCCATATCGGGCTCTCTGCTCAGCACAGAGCCTGCTTCCTCCTCTCTCTCCATCTGCCTCTCTGCCTGCTTGTGATCTCTGTCTGTCAAATAAATAAATAAAATCTTTAAAAAAAAAAAAGATGCACAATTTTAAGTAACTGAAGATATCTCAAGTTATTCCAGAAAGGAAAAGTAAAAACATGCATTTTTGCTTATTCACTTGTGCTTTTCTTATTTAGTTAGGGGCTTCCATTCAATGTACCTCATTTGAAACTCATTTTATTCTATATTTATAGTAGTTATTGTTTTAAGGGGGAATGATTTCCTTCTATATATTAGACTCAATCATGACTATTTTCATGATGTTTTATTAAAATATGATTTTGAACATGAAGAAGACCTGTTAATAATTCTAAAGATACAAAGATAAATAAAATGGTTCTTGACCAACAGAAGGTAAACTAGGATTAGCTTACCACAAGAACTTAGTAGTAGAATGGGGAGAGACATTGAGTACAAGAGGTAGTTATATAATATGGGCTGTGTCTGAAAGAGATGAGGAGCAGAGTCAGTCAACAGAGCAAGGAGAACTGCACTTTGCAGGACCAGCAAAGGCTTCTAGAACACAGCGGCATTTGAGGTGAGTATCCTATAAAGGTAGTGAGGGATATTCTAAAAGAAGGAAAATATCCAGGAAAAATTAAAATGATGACCAGGACGGGATATGTGACAGTTCTTTCTAGAACCCTGACCAATTTTTAATAAATACTGGCATAAGCATATACAAATTATGAGAGAGGGCACCTGGGGGGTTCATCAGTTGAACATTCGACTCCTGGTTTTGGCCAGGATCCTGATCTCGGGGTTCTGGGATCAAGCCTGCATGGGGCTCCAGGTTCAGCAGGAAGTCTGCTTCTCCCCTTCTGCCTCCCTCTCTGCCCCACCCCTGCAGGCATGCACATGCACACGCTCTCTCACTAATAAACAAATCTTTTAAAAAAATTATTAGAAGTGCAGGTTATTAGAAGTACATGCTGCAGTTTTCACAGCAACAGTTGCAAAAAACTTAAGTCAGTTTTGTAAATTGAGGGCAGAAGCTATTTCCGCCAAGCAGAAAGAGCCTAGGAAGACAGGCCACACTGTTTGAGCAATGCCAGACAGCAGCTGGCGGGGTGAGGAACGGGCTTTGCGGACTACCTGTTTGGGTGCAAAATACCTGCTCCAACACTTAACTAATGGAGCAACTGGAAAAGTTACTTAACCTCTCCATGACTGCCTTCTTATCTAAAAGTAGGAGTATCAGTAGTGCCTACTTCCTAGGTTGTCATGAGTATTAAAGAATTAATATGTATAGAGCACTTAACCTAACACCTGGCAAATAGAAGCACCCGATGTGTTAGCTCTTATTTTTTATGATGTGGAGCAGGGCTGAAAATACTTTTAATTCCAATACAGAATTTTTTTTCTTTTCTCTAAATAATCTCAGGCTGCTTCAGATCACCCAAGATTTTCAGTAATTGGGGGTGGGGGAGGGGGAAAGGGCGGGAACTAAAGTAAACGAAACTTGCCAATTAAAGATAACTTCCAATTTAAAAAGTCTCCTCCAAGTTTCCTTTTCCTCATTGCTACAGTTCTAGAATCCAGCTGCAATTTTTAATCATATGAAGATTTCTTTAAAATACTAATGCCGGGATCCCACCTCCAGAGATTCTAATTTAATTGGGCTTGGCCGAAAGGAGTTTTAAAAGCTTCCCAGGTGATTCCAATGTGCAGCCAAGGTTGAGAACCACTAATCCAATGGGTAAATCATCTGCCAATTTGAAATTCAAAATCCCTGTTAAGAGCTGGTTCGTCACCCCTCGGGGAATTTTCTCTTCCTCCCGTCTTTCCCTCTACACCGGTACAACAGAGAGACACCGTGACTCCCCAAGGTGAGCAGTCTCTGGCTTAGGCTGAGCTAGTCCCCACCTATCATGGGGTCGGTCTACTTTTGCTCCTGGGAGGCCGGCACTGCTGGCCACGGAAGCGTGGAGCTGGAATGACCCCTGCCTGACCGTCAGCCCAGGTACCACTTAATCTCACCTGGCCTTCGTGGGCCCCTTGCCAGGTGTGTCGGAGAAACTCACAGCCTCACAGGTGTACCTCAGGCGGCGATGCCCTGAGCTCCGTAGGCTCCTCCCTCCTCTGAACACGAAGTCTGTCTATTGGTCACATGCTCTTAACACCGTCCTAAACCACTGACTCCACCCCCAACGCCAGGCCCGTGGGAACTCCCAGGTCTCTTGCAAACTCTGTGCAGGCCCGAGGCTCCGGGTTTAATGCGGGCAAATCTACCTCAACATCCCTATCCCTCTGCTGTTTATCCCACTGGTCCTGGACCCCCTTTCCTCAGGTCACATCTTCAACCCTTCCTATGCTGTAGGAATCCTACGCTCTGGTGCTCCGAGTCTCCTCGGTTGGGCTCTGGACATGGAAAGGGAAGATTTTTGTAATTCTGCAAAACCTTCCTCTTTCAGGAAAGCCCTAGCCTATTGTCTCACAGTGGACCCAAAAAACTTCATTTTTAGTCAACCTTTGGCTAGGCAAGCTGTTTCTCTTTGTGTTTCTGCCCTAACTGTCCTGCCTATATCCTTCCTAAGGCAATAGATATCCCAGGGAAATCAGAGGACAGCCCCACCCAAGGGTGTATAAAAAAGAAAAACATATTAACTTATTTCAAACTATATTGTTTCCATAGTATCTGTAACTGAAAACAATCCAAACTGGAATCTTCCATTCACACTTAACTATAGCTTTTGGCCCAGTGAACAATACACCTCACCCTCCTCATACAAACAATTCTTTCCCTCTGTCCCTCATATTTCACATCCTTGTGTGTGTGTGTGTATTTGCGTGTGTGTGTGTTTGTGTGTGTGTGTGTGATTCTCCCTAGACGCTTTACATTTATAAGTCACAACATGCCAATATGTGTTAAGAATGAAAGACTAGGACTCATGCTGTGACTATCTAACCGCCACCACAGCTAAGAATACAGAGTACACAGTAAGAACGGAAAACTGTTTTCTTGACTACTCACAATCTATCTTGATATCCTGAGTTTGGAGATTTGGCTTTCCTTTCCCTTTGGCCTCCTTCAGCCCTTCATGGAAAATAAAGGCACTAAAGTTCTGGCTTCTCTCCCATTAAGATTGAATCGATCTCCAGAGATTCAAATTTCACACAGTGTGCTTCTGCCATCCAAGCCCTGGTGGAATTAACTTCACCCCACACCTCTGAGAGAATCCCCACTCCGCTGCACACCCTATCCCATCAACTCTGCTCCAGAATGCTCTAGGTATGACTGACTTGTCACCTTGCTCCCCTCCTAAAAATACTTAGGCAAAGGAAGATTTTGATTTAAGAAAAGCTAGAAAATTGAGAAGAGGATAAAGAAATGCAAGCATCCAATATTTATCAATGTTACCAGTCTGGTATATTTCCCTCCAGTACAGTATAAATTATAAACAAATACATATTTGCTTTATGAGAGAGAGAGAGAGTATGGGGGAGGGGGCTGAGCAGAGGGGGAAGCTTAAGCAGGCTCTACATCCAGCATGGAGCCCAGTCAGGGTTCGATCTCAGGACTTGAGATCATGACCTGAGCCAAAGTCAAGAGCTGGATGCTTACCAACTAAGCCACCCAGGTGCCTCATTTTAGAATTTATTATGAAGATTTACTCTCATGTTATCTGTCTTTCAAAATGTTTGTCTCCACTATTTTTACTGGTAAATAAAACTATGATTAAAATAACATCAATACTATAAACAAAAAAATATTACTAGAGTGTATAATTGCCGTGTACTAGGTAAGTCTTTAAAGTGCGCTGTGCCGTAGAATCTTCCCAGAAACTTACCATCATTTCCATTTTACAGGTGAAAAACTGTTAGAATGATTAAATAATTTGTCCAATGGCATCACAAATATAAAAAAACTGGACTGGGCACTAACATTTAGTTATCTGATACTCTACTTCATACATGATTCTATTTCCATGGAGGAAAACAGACATTCCCAGAAGTGGAATCCAAAATTTAAACCATTTTAACTTTTTCATGCTTTCCCCCAATATCTAAGTGGCTTTCCAGAAAGGCTTTTTAAAATATTTACCAACTTAGAGTGCCTGGGTGGCTCAGTTGGTTGTTTCTGACTTTGGCTCAGGTCAGGATCCCGGACTCCTGGGATCTAGCCTTGCATCAGGCTGCCTGCTTGGTTGGGAGTCTGCTTCTCCCTCTGCCTCTGCTGCTCCTCATCCTAACGCTTTCTTTCACTCACTCTCTCTCAAATAAATAAATAAACTAACTTAAAAAAATTACCAATCTATAAATTGCATATGAAAATACCTGTTTAACTGCACCTTTCTCAAATTACCAATCCAAAGGGGAGAAATTGTAACTCACTGGGTTTGATCGTGTTCTCACATATACTGCCCATTTGCATTTCTTTTCTGAATTGTCCTTTATTGACTCTTGTCCATTCTTTCTGAGATATTTTCATTGTGGATTTTTAAAAAGTGCTGAACATATTAGAGCTATAATGTTTTGTCTGTCTTTGCATAATCCAAATATTTTTCCCAGGTTGCCAAATTTGCTTTACATTTGGAATTACAGAAGATTCTAGATTTTATTTTTTAATGTTTGGTTTTCTGGTGTCCATCTTTTCTTTCATGTTTCTTCAGTGTCTATGCTTACAAAAATTCTTTCCAGTCACAAGTGGATAAACATCTGACAGCTTCATACCCCACTGTTCTGTGTGCCTCATTAAGGGAAGGCCATTGTTGTGTGTAATACATTCACTCTTCACTGGGATGGTCTGTGTGGAATCCTAGCCCTGCCCCTATCCACTGAGTGACCCTTTCTAAGATGTCCCCATTTCTTAAGTGGTTATGATACCTATCTTGAAAAGCTGTTGTGAATATTAAATAATATACTGAAAACACAGCATGACACTCAATAAATAATGATTACTTAATTTACATGAAAGTAATTTTTGGTTTACATATTACTTAGATCATTTACTTCTTGCCCTAAATATTTGATAAGTTGTCCCAGCATTCGATATTGAAAAAAACCTTTCCTTCTGTGGTGTCTGTTGCTATGTAGCTGCTAACTCTCTAATGCTTGAGTTGGACATGGAAATAAGAGACCCTGTTATAAAGTGATTTATGGGGGTACCTGGGTGGCTCAGTCATTAAACGTCTGCCTTTGCCTCAGGTCATGATGCCAGCCAGGGTCCTGGGATTGAGCCCTGCATAGGGCTCCCTGCTTGGCGGGAAGGCTGCTTCTCCCCCTCTCACTCCTCCTTCTTGCGTCACTCCCGCTTCTTGCATTCCCTCCCTTGCTGTCTCTATCAAATAAATAAATAAAATCCTTAAGAAAAACAATACAGTGATTTACGTGCCTGCATTCTCGCTCACTCTAGGCTCCATTATGCACTACCCTTCGGAAATGAGAGCTGGAGCTTTTCTGCCTTGTACTTCACATAGAACCACCTGGCAACGCTATCTAAGGGAAGGGTTGGTGGATTCAAGGGTCAGCCACAAACCCTGTGTATTGGCACCCCCACATTGGAATATAACTCTCTTCACCCTGACACATACACACACACACCAATGGGAGAACTAACCCGAACAAGTGGGCATACAGGGGACTCACATGCAAGGCTGCAGAGTGAGCTGTCCCCAACCATTCTGCCCACAACACTCACAGAGAAAACACATACAACTTTTCCTCCTTGGTATTCTGATGAAGCTTCAGAGGAACAAAGGTTAGACAGTAGATCTAAGGAAGATTATTATTTTCTTCAACAGGCACTGCTTCTCCCACACTGTTTATTCTCTTCTTATCCTAAGGATATCCTGAATAATTTGCCCCAAATTGGGGGGAGGCTCCCTAACATGATCCTTTCAAGTTGTCAAATTCTCTCTCCATGAAACCAAACTTGTAGATTTTTAGAACTTTTTCCCTCCAGCTATTAAATTTAGCTCTTGCCCAATAAGAAGAAAAAGAAAATCTTTAATAAATAACATAAACAACTATACATAGATTTTTCACATTTGCTTTCAAGTTTAAGAGAAAATGACTTTACAGTGATATAAGCTCCTGTCTTCAGACGAAGACTTGAGTCGATGTAAGCCTTCACAATTATAGCAACCATGGATTGTGGTTGAATTAGGTTAGGTAACGTCTAACACTCTCCGCTTCCATTTCTATTCACCAATGATTACCATAAACTTTTTATTCTCTCTCTGAATTCCGCTGCCAGTTCCTCTGCCCTGGCCTCTGACTTAGCCTGCCACTGTGAAGTTTGCCTTGGTTCATTAATTCCTATGTAGGTTTCTGACTTGCCTCCAATTCACGGAGAGGATTTGTGGTTCTGTAAGGCTCCTGGGAGCACCTACTCAGAGAGGGTTGTTAGCTGTGCAGAGTCACCCCCTGCTCTGAGCTGCCTAATTCCACAAGCAGGGCTGACTTTGGTTTCCTTTTGGGTCTCAAGGCCACGCATTGCACAAGACCCAAGACCTTAAAGCTGAGTAAGAAACTGAACCCCTCGGAAATGAAGGGAAGCCTTTAAGCCTTTTTGCCTCATTTTCCAGCTCTTCTCTTTGGGGTAGAGAGAGCTATAACAAACAAAGACCCTTCATCCCTCTGCTGGTAGGGTTTCTCAACTAATATTAAAGCTGTCACAAATACGCCAGCTCCATGAGCAATCCAATTTCTGAACCAGTTGTTTGTGGCCACACTTTCGCGTTAGTTGGACAGGCCTCTCCTCACGGCCAGTACAGCTCCATACTTCGTTCACTTTCAGAACCCACCCGCCAAAAGTCAAGGATGTCTCTAAAAAGGCACACACAGGTTTCTCTTATTTTACTTGCCTCTCACATGATCTACTCTTTTGACGAGAAAAACTAGCTGAACGTTTGAAGCATATATGAAAGGAAAAAAACCTAAGGGCACCTGGGAGGTTCAGTCAGTTAAGAGTCTGCCCTCAGCTCAGGTCATGATCCCAGGGTCCTGGGATCAAGGCCCACATCAGGCTCCTTGCTCCCCCTTCCTCTGCCTGCTGGTGGTTTCTGTCAAATAAACAAATAAAATCTTAAAAAAACAAAAACAAAAACAAAAAACTTATAACCAAACAATATAAATATTCCATCATCTCCTCCTCCTCATCATCATCATCTCTAACAATTATATAGTGCCTACTATGTGCCAAGCGTTAATATATCTGCTTTACACCTACTAATTTATTTAATCCTTGCAACAACCTAATAAGGAGGGTGATAGTATTATCCTCATTTTTACAGACAAGGAATCTAAGGCAGAGAGAGAACAGACACTTGTGCAAGGTCAAAGAGACAGTAACTTGCCAAGGCAGCTTCAAACTTGGCTCTAGCTGCCCTACCCTTAACCCTTCCACCAAGCTGCCTTCCCACCATGACAATTCCCCAGTGGCTTCTGGAAAACACTGTCATCTCGTATAACCAAACAGCTTGTCTTCTGGGTTTGCAATTCACTCCTGAGTGTACCATTATGGATTCACCCCTGAAGAGACAGTCACTTAAAAATTTCAACACAGCAGAGATGGCTTAAAAGCAGGCAAGTATAAAAATTGAGCTCGAAATTTCCACAACAAAATAGCTGTTTTGTCACATGTATATCCAATACCTAAACTATAGCAAAATATTTTAAATAATAACATGGGGAGCATTGCCCCCCATTTTCTGAATGAAGAAGCTAAAGTTCAGAGAAGTCAAATATCTTAACTGTCGCCATCCAGGTACAACCTGAGCTATTTGCCTATAGCATGCATGTTCTTTCCACTTTAATTACACTCTTCATTAAAGATATTCTAATGAATTGTATGATACCCATAACATACTCTAATAAATTATTCTGAAATTTAATTCTAGGAGACTAAAGTTTAATTCTAAGAGAAATACTTTTCAACTATCAACATCCAGCGTTAACCAGCAGTGGCAAAAAGCAGATCCACCATTTCCATGTGCTCTTTTTTGAATTCAGATGACCCTCTTGACATTCAAATGAAAGAACTGACCGAAGGTGGATGTATGGACTGGAAAGACCCTACAGACATTACAGAGAGGTGCCTTTTGTGTATAATTCACAACCAAACTCATAAGGTTTTTTTAGATGCCACGAAGAGTTCAAATTATTTCCTTTGATTCCTATACTCAGCCCATTGAATGACAGAACACCCAAACTGACTTGTCTGCTAGGTGACAGCTAATTAGTTTACCCAAAACTCATTTGCAAAGAGTGAAGTTTCACCATTCCCACTCTGTTGAGACACTGTGGTATGAAGTACTGAAAAGTTTTAAAAAACAGTCAACTAGATTCAAATCGAAGTTGTGTCATTTACTAACAGTGCAAACATGGGGAAAAAAAAAATCTAACTCTCTGCAAGTTTCAGTTAATTCATGTAGAAAATAAGATATTATTATGTATATTATGAATACATATTATTATGTATTCATTTCGATTTGGGAACACCAATTATTGCCACCTTATCTTCCACTTGAATTTAGAACCAATGAAAAAATTGACATAAGGTCCAATCCCTACTGTAGCGCTTAATATATAGATAAAACTGATTGAGGACCATGACTTCAGTCGGGCTCCCTAAATTGCTCCAAAAATGGATGTAATTATTCCTCCACTCAAAGTAGAGTAGGATAGACCTTAATAACTGGGATTTAGTCCAGAGCTACTTAAATGGAAGATCACACCTGTGTCTTGAACACCTGTGAGCTACATAAGAGGGACCCAGAAGCCACAGAGCCCGGCAAGATCAGTTCTTTCTACAGAATTTATCAACAAGATAAATCAGTCTTATCAGTGAGGATGCCAAGAGTGACTTTTCAGGACATGCAGGGAAGATGGTGGAGTAGGAGGACCATGAGTTCACCTTCTCCTAAGGATACAACTAGATAACACCCAAATCAGTGTAAATAATTCAGAAAATAACCTGAAGACTGGCAGAACAGACTTCACAACAATATGTTGACATGAGGCCATATTGAAGAGGGTATGAAGGATAGAGACACAATCAGGAGATAATCAAACCCATGGGACAGTCCACAGGATGGAGGGACACTATGAATGTCGAAAGGGGAGAGAAGGGCAGGGATCATTGGGAGACTTCTGCAGGAACAAAAGAGCTGGCAGGCACCATTCCCCTCCCCCACACCCCAGCCTAGACCCATAGACACCTGCAGGAACCAGTGGATAGTTCCAACACTTGCTACTTAACTCCTCATGGCACAACCTATCCTCATGTTCTTCTACGGACATGTCTCCCCAGCCAAGTCTTGGACCCAGGTCTCCTTGCACAGCAGATCCATGCAAACCTAGCTAACACCAGGCATACCACCCTATGTGCTTCTGGAGATCCACCCCATTCAATCTCATCAGCCCGAGCCCCTGTGACTGCAGGTCCCCTCCCACAACAGACCAATACAAACCTTGCCAACACTTCATGTCCTGCCCTGACAGTCTCCTATGGACCTGCCCTCTCCAATATGCTCTTGGCGAGAACCCATCCAAAGCGGCACTTCAAGACTGACAATGTGCAAGCAGCCCTGATAAAGGCCAACACACACCAAAGCAACTCCTGCCCCATGGAAAGGGGAAGATAACGCCACACACACCAGTCTGTGGCACAAGAAGTACACTGGGGGGCAGACATCGGGTCTGACTACAGGCCCCATCCACAACCAAAGCTCCTCACAGGACAACACAGATAAAGTGCCCTGTAGTTAGGTGCTACTACATCTTTGGAAAATGCCTTATCTGATTCAACTCATCCCAAGGCCCAGATGGCCCACTAACAACATAGGGACCAAATCTTGCCTATGACAGACAAAGAGAGCCATTGCAGATGACCAACTAAAAGCAAACGTGGCTCAGCCACAACAGTAGGGCACACAAGACACACACAGGAGGCACCCCTGAAA
This sequence comes from Mustela putorius furo, assembly GCF_011764305.1. Classification (NCBI taxonomy): domain Eukaryota; kingdom Metazoa; phylum Chordata; class Mammalia; order Carnivora; family Mustelidae; genus Mustela; species Mustela putorius. Next base: position 7,037,373 of record NW_025421305.1, read on the forward strand.
TCTAAGATTCTGCTGAACAGGGGACATTGGACTACAGGGCACTACATCTTCAGAAGGCCACTACTTTCAAGAGCAGGAGACATAGCTGACTTTTTTAACATACAGAAACAGACCCAGATAGTTAAAAATGTGGAGACAGAAGACTACATCCCATATGAAAGCATAAGACAAAGTCACAGCAAGAGACCTAAATGAAACAGACATAAGGAAAAGGAGAAGATAAAGTAATGGTCACAAAGATACTCACTAGACTTAAAGAAAGACCTCAGTGAAACCTTTAACAATGAGATTAAAAAACATTAAAAAGAACTAAATGGAGATGAAGAACTCAACAGTCAAGATAAAAAATAAACTAGATGGAATTAATAACAGACTAGAGAAAGCATAAGAAAGGATCACCAGCCTAGAAGGCAGAGAGTATGGAAAGTGATTAAGTTGAACAGAGGAAAGAAAAATAATAATAAAAATGAAAATGGATGTGGGGAACTCAGCAACACCATCAAGCAAATATTCACTTTATAGGGATCCCAAAAGAAGAAGGGAGAGAAAACGGGGTGGAAAATTTATTTAAAGAAATAAATTAAAGAAAAAAGCTACAAACTTCCTAAATCTAGGGAAGGAAAGAGAAATCCAGATCCAGAAGGCACAGAGAGCTCCCAACAAAATCAACCCTACAAGGTCCACACCAAGAAACACAGTAATTAAAATGGCAAAAAGTAATGATAAAGACAGAATTTTTAAAGCAGCAAGAGAAAAGAAAATTTACATACAAGGGAAACTTCATAATGCTATTAGTGGATTTTTCAGGAGAAACGTTATAGGCTTGAAGAGAGCGCCCATTATATATGCAAAGTGCTGAAGGGAAAACACCTGCAGCCAATACTCTATACATCAAGTCTAACATTCAGAATGGAAGGAGAGATAAAGGGTTTTCCAGACAAACAGAAATTAGAGGACTTCATCACCATTTAATCAGCCCTACAAGAAATGTTAAAGGGAACTCTTTGAATTGATTGATTGATTAAATGAAGAAAAATAGAAAGCACAAATGCAGTAAAAATAAGTATATGTGTAAAAATTAGTCAAGGGAGTCACAAAATAAAAGAACATAATCCTTTATACCATATATCTAAAATGTAGGAAAGAGAGGAGTAAAGAATGTAAGGTTTAAACTTCAGCAAACATCAACTTAATATAGACTGTTATATGCAGAAGATGTTACATACAAACCGAATGGTAACCACAAATCAAAAACCAGTAACAGAAATACAAAAAAATCAAGAGAAAGGAATCCAAATATATCACTAAAGTGAGCCAATAAAACATGCAAGAAGAGAACAAGAGAAGGAAGGCACAGAAGAACTGCATAAACAATCATAAAACAAGTAAAATGGCAATAAATAACATCTATCAATAATTATTTGAATCTAAATGGACTAAACGCTCCAATCAAAAGACACAGGGTGACAGGTTGGATGGAAAAGCAAGACCCATCTATATGTCTCTATGAGAGACTCATTTGAGACCTAAAGACACATGTAAACTCAAGTATCTATCATGCATAAGAAGGTGAAAAAAAAAAAAAAACTGAGGTAGCAATACTTAGACAAACTATACTTTAAAACACAGACTGTAAAAAAAAAAAAAAAAGACAGAGAATAATGAAGTAGCAAAGAGAAATTAAGAAAACAATCCCAGGGCACCTGGGTGACCCAGTTGTTTAAGCAACTGCCTTTGGCACGGGTCATGATTCCGGAGTCCAGAACAAGTCCCTCGTTGGGCTCCCATCTCCACGGCGAGTCTGCTTCTCCCTCTGACCTTCTCCTCTCTCAAACTCTCTCTCACTGTCTCTCTCTCAGATAAATAAATAAAATCTTAAAAAAAAGTCATCCCGTTTATAATTGCACTGAAAATAATAAAATACCTGGGAATAACAAAGGAGGTGAAAGACCTATACTCTGAAAACCATAAAACACTGATGAAAGTAACAGAAGATGACACAAACTAATAAAAATATATTCCAGGGGGTGCCTGGGTGGCTCAGTGGGTTAAAGCCTCTGCCTTCGGCTCAGGTCATGATCCCAAAGTCCTAGGATCGAATCCCGCATTGGGTTCTCTGCTCAGCAGGGAGCCTGCTTCTCTCTCTCTCTCTGCCTGCCTCTCTGCCTACTTGTAATTTCTGTCTGTCAAATAAATAAATTAAATCTTAAAAAAATATATATATATATATATATATACCACACCCACAGATTAGAAGAACAAATATTGTTAACATTTCCATAGTACCCAAAGTAATCTACATATTTAATGCAATCTTTATCAAAATACCAAAAGCATTTTTCACAGAACTAGAAAAAACAATCCTCAAGTTTGTATGGAACCACAAGAGACCCCAACTAGCCAAAGCAGTCTTGGAAAAGGAAGAACAAAACTGGAAGTATCACAATCCCAGATTTCAAGATATAATACAAAGCTGTAGTAATCAAAACAGTATGTTACTACTGGTATAAAAGCAAAAACAAACTGAGGGTTGCTGGGGGAAGGGGGTTTGGGAGAAGGGAGTGGGATTATGGACATTGGGGAGGGTATGTGCTTTGGTGAGTGCTGTGAAGTGTGTAAACCTGGTGATTCACAGACCTGTACCCCTGGGGATAAAAATATATGTTTATAAAAAATAAAAGATTAAAAAAAAAAGCAAACACATAGATCAACAGAACAGAATAGACAGCCCAGAAATAAACCCACAACTATATGGCCAGTTAATCTCCAACAAAGGAGTTGAGCCCATGCAGCAGGAAACCTGAAGCCAGCTGAAACATGGCTGTTGAAAACAATGGTGAAAACCCAAAGGAAAAGAGAGGATCCTTCATTTTTATTACTCCACATGTCTAACTGAGGCCTGAACCATAAATATTTATTAACAGATATCAATGCAGCTCAGTCAAAGAAGAAAAATATGAAGTGAAATCAGAGTTACCAGTTCAGAAGTAGGGTTTTCATTTCCTCTCTAGATTTTTTTTAATGCCCCCCAAAATAAAAGAAACAACACTGATTGGAGAAAAAAATAATGTAACCCAGAATATCCAAAACTTGACATTCGTATTGTCTAGGATATGATCCAAAATTACCTGATATTTGAAGAGTCAACACAATGTAGGACATTCTCAACAGAAAACAAAATCAACCTAGCTTGAGTCTTAAATGAATAAGATGCTGGAATTATGAAACAATAAATTAATTATTAATATGACAGATTACTATCATGTATTATTATCCAAAATAAAACCAAACAAAATAAGCTTGCAATAAATGGAAAAAATATAATGTCCCAGTAAAGAAATAGAAAACATAAAGAAGAGTCAAATGAGAAGTTGAGAACTAAAAAATACAATGTATGAAATTTTCTTAAAAAATCACAAGATGGACTTAACAATCAAACGAATATGACAGAAGAGAGAGTAAATGAACGAGAGAGAATAAATGGACATCAATAGGAATTACCCTTAGGGACTTCCTAGATAACATCAAATTGTCAAACTTATGTTTACCTGGAATCCCAGAAAAGACAAAAATATTTGAAAAAATAATAGCTAAAAATTTCCCAAATTTGAAAAAGATAAATCACAGCTCATACAAAATATGTAAAGACGACCAAGCAAGCGCACCTGGGTGGCTCAGTCTGTTAAGCATCTGCCATTGACTCCAGTCATGATCTCAGGGTCCTGGGATCAAGCCCCACATCAGGCTCCCTGCTCAGCTTCTCCCTTTCCCTCCACCCCTGCACCTGCTTGTGAACTCTCACGCATGCTCGCTCTCTCTCTCTCTCTGTCTAATAAATAAATAAAATCTTTAAAAAAAGAAAAAAGATCACCAAGCAGAACAAAAATGGAGAAGCCCATGTCAGAGCCTATGTCAAATGTTGAAAACTAAAGACAAAGGGCAAATCATCAGCAAGAAAAAAATGATATCACATAAAGGGAAACAACAATCTAATTTAACAGCTGACTTATCATGAACACCATGGAGGCCAAAAGAAATTGGAACAACATCTTAAAAGAGCTGAAGCAATATGTCAGCCAAAATTTCTCCAATCAGTGAAAATATTCTTTAAAAACGAGAGAAAAATAGACATATTTACAAAATAAAACTAAAAGAATTTGTTGTCAACATAAATGTGCTTAAAATAACTGCTGAAGGAAGTTCTTTAATGTGTTAATTTCATAACAAATTACCAACTTTTAATGGATTAAATAATAAAAGCTTATTATTTTACAATTCTATAGGTCATAAATCCATGATGAATTTAATGGAGGTAAAATCAGGGTGTCAGGATTTATTTTTTTCTGGAGGCTTTAGGGGAGTTTATGCCTCCTTGATCATTTAGGGTGTTGGTAGAATTTAGTTCCTTACATTTTCAGGATTGAGACCCCATTTCCTTGTTGGCTATCAGCTATGTGTTGTTCTTAGCTTTTAGAGGCCATCCTCATCCTTTGTCACATGAACCTCTTTCTCCATCTCCCAGGAAATGGCAGGTCAAGTCACTTTTTATATCTTTTCTCCTCCGTCTTCCATCTCATTTCTATGACCCAGAAGAAAAAGGTTCTCTTTTTATAAGGACTCATGTGATTAGCTCTGGCCTACTCTTATAATCAAAGATAAGGTCCTCCTCTCAAACACATCTATAAAGTATCTTTTGTCATATTAGTTGACATATGCACAGAGAATGGGCATTTTAAGGGGCTATAATTCTGCTTCCTACATAAGAGTATCCTAAAACATGAGGGAAAGAATATATATCTATAAGGTAGAAAAATATTAAATATTTCATAGAAAGTGATAGTATCATTTGTAGTGATATATGAAGTTAATGATATACATAGTAATACCCAGGACAACCATCTCAAAAATTGCAGAGAAATATAAAAGTACAAGATATCAAAATTTATAAGATGCGGTTAAGTAGTGTTTAGAGGGACATTTATACCTGTATGCCTAAGTTAGAAATAAAAATCTAAAAATTATCTGAGTTTTCATCTTAAAAAAAAGACAAAGAGAAAAATGAATCTAAATTAAGTAGAAGGGAGAAAATAATAAAGATAAAGTAATAACACAATAAAAAGGAAAACAGGAAAATAATATACAAAAATTTATGTCACCAAAAACCAGTTACTTCAAACATATGTAAAAGGAATAAGCATTTATATGCACTAATCATGGAAAAAAAAAGAGAGAAACACAACAAAATATCAACATTGAAAAATGGTATATCACTACAGATCCTATATACATTGAAAGGATAATAATGGGGGTGCCTGGGTGGCTCAGAGTTGGTTTAGCCTCTGCCTTCAGCTCAGGTCATGATCTCAGGGTCCTGGGATTGAGCCCGGCATCAAGGAATCTCTGCTCAGCAGGGAGCCTGCTTCCCTCCTCCCCCGCCTGCCTCTCTGCCTATTTGTAATTTTTCTCTCAAATAAATAAATAAAATCTTTAAAAAAAATAAAATACATTTTAAAAAGAAAGGATAACAATGGAATTTTATGAACTTAATATGCTAATACATTTAATAACCTAAATAAATTGAATAAACTCCTTATAATACAGAAAGTACAAAATTCGACCCGAGAAGAAAATAGAAAACTTGAATACCCTTTATCAATTAAAGAACTGAACTTGTAATTTAAATACCTTCCCACAAAGAAAACTTCAGGCCTAAATAGCTCTACTGATGAATTATATCACACATTAAGAAAAACTAATACCAATTCTATGCAGAAACAGTACAGAAAGGAATACTTCCAAATCTTTTGATATGTTCAAAATCACTCAGATACCAAAACCAAACAAAAACATCGCAAGAATAGAGAACCATAAATCAACTTCCATTATGAGCATGAGTGCAAAAGTTCTAACAAAATTTAACAAATATAATCCAATGATACTAAAAAATATGTAACACAGCATGGTCAAGTGGTAAGAATGGTTGGTAAAATGATGGTCAATGTAGCTCACCACATAAATAACATAAAACAGAGAAACTATATGATCTTTTCAATAGATGTAGAAAATGCCGTTGAGAAGAATTATGATAAAAACTTCAAAAACTAGGAATAGGAGGCATGTTTCTATACTGAAGACATCTACGAAAAACTACAGCTAACCTCACTCTCAATTACAAAAGGCTCAATCATTTTTAGCAAAGATCAGGAACAAAGCAAGCATATCTGTTCTCCTACTTCTCTTCAGTATTGCAATGGAAAGCCTAGTTAGTTCAATAAGACAGGAAAAAGTAATGAAAACATAAATATTGGAAGGAACAAAGTGAACTGTATATATAGAAGACACAGTTGTGTTCATAGAAAACCCTAAAGAATTACCAAAAAAAAAAAAAAAAAAAAAAAAACCAACCCTACTAGAACTAACAAATGAATTGAGTCTTAGGACATAAGGTGGTTAATATGCCAACATCAACTCAAGTTTTATGTACTAGAAATGAGCAATTAGAAATTAAACATTAAGAAATTAACTCTTTCAACAGTATAAAAATATTTAGGAATAAATGGAACTAAACGTATAAGAACTGAACACTGAAAACTACAAAACAGTGCAGATGAAAATGAAAGAAGACCTAACTAAACTTAAATATAACATCATCCTGATTCAGAAGGCACATAACAGCAAGATGGCAATGCTCCACAAACCGGATCCACATGTCTGATTTAATCTCAGTAATATCCTAAGAGACTTCACTGAAGAAACTGACAAGCTAATTTTTAAAATTATATGACCAGGGAAAATCACCTAGAATAGGCAAAAATAGTCATGAAATCAAGAATAAGTTTGAAGAACTTACACTACCTCCTTTCAAGACTCACAGCAAAGCTATCATAATCATGAGAGTGGGGCACTGGCACAAGTAGAAAGTCCAAAAATAGACCCACACAAGTATGGTCAAGTGACTTGCAACAAAGGTGCCAAGATAATCAAATGAGTAAAAGATTGTCTGTTCTATAAATGACTTGGAACAACTAGGTTGCTGTAGGGGAAAAAACATAAACCTCAATCGTTATATATGAATGTTAACTCCAAAAGGATAACAGACCTAAACATAAGAGGGAAGACTATTAACTTCTAGAAGAAAACATAAAAGAAAATCTTTGTGATCTTGGGCTACACAAAAATTTCTTACACACGACACAGAAAACAAAAACTATAAAATAATGATAAATGGAACTTCAGAAAAATTAAAAACTTTTGCTCTTTGAAAGATAGGTAAAGGTCCTACACCTAACTGGTAAATAAGAAATCAGAATTCTACTTTAAGTATGTCAGGCTCTAAAACCCAAAGCCTTTTCCATTACTCTGTGCAGCCTCTTGTACTTCTCTTGGATAAGGTAGTTTGGTTGGAAACACAGAGTAAAACAGCATCTGTATCTAAAGAAGCCTAAGAAGATTTTTAACACAACAGATCAAATGTCTACACTAGTAACCACCATGAGTATTAAATAGGACTAAGCACTAAGTGGAAACTCTCCCCAAAGCAGATGACGTTTCCTCCACAAATTCCATAGGTAACCAGTAAAATACAGGACCTGGAGCCCTAGTCTTAACTCCTCCTTGACCTTAAATTTTTGGTCTTTAGATTCCCTCTCCTTAAAGGTTGTCTTAGAAGGACAATCCTTCAAGCCCCATTTAGATTTTTAACATTAGCAAGTAAAAGATTCTCCAGTCCTTCAGTCGATAACTTCCATTGCCAAGTTCCAACCGGGTGTAGATACTGAGGGGGTAAGAGGTGGTTAGAGCAAACAGAAGCTGAGCCCCAGACCTAAGTCAGGACCATCATGACTGCACTCCCCCTTGGCAGATGAGCAGCACAGACCCTGCTGGGACACCGTCTGTCACAGCTGTGTGGCGTCAGAGGAAAAAGCGGTGAGAAATGTTCACCTGTTTCAGTGGGTCATTTTTCACCAGCTGCAGATGGCTCTGTGGAAAACAAACAAACAAACGAGAAAGGCAGGGGGGTTTCAGTGACTGGCAAACTATTCTCAAGATCCTGAGAGGAATGAGCCCTCTGCCTATGCTAGGAGCAAGGCCTGTGGATCCACTTCAGAGAAGAGTCCAGCATCTTCTCTGCTTTCCAACAATCTCCATCCAAACTCCCACGGGCCTGTGGTGCTTAGTACTGCACAGTCCCTCCTGTCCTAGGTGCTCCATGCACAGTGATAACTGAGGCAGCGCCATGCCTCAGACCAGCCCTCCTTCCAGAAGTCCCGATACAGCAGCAGTGAGTATCAGACCCACAGTGGACACTTAGAATGCTTATTAAATGCTTATCAAAACAGCTTGCATGGAAAAGCCATTCCCCTCAACACAGTATTTTCTGAAAATTAGGACTTGTTCGTCTAAAAGTCTAAATCCGACTCAGTCCGATTGTCTCTGTTGTTCCAAGACCCCTCCCATCGTCCCCAATTCCCGGTTCAATTCTGAGCAAACTGACAATCACCTCGCCTACTGCCAGCACAGCTGGGGTAACGGGAAGTAAAAAAAAAATAACAGCAGCAGGGCTGGAGTGTGATCCTTAAGTGGTGAAATTTGTTTGTGGCATCCAAAATATTTCCCTTCAGTTTCAGCCACGAAGACCAGTGGCGGCTGCTTTCTCTCATCTCGCAGCAAAAATGTGTTTTCACGAAAGGCTCTGGGGGCCCTCGTGTGTGGCACAGTGTAAGTGCGTCAGTGTGATGAGATTCTGAGGAAATTACTATCCTAAGGCATAACTCTAATGGTTTCATGATAAGCTGAGCCACCTGTACCAACAACTGAGCAATCGGAGGTTTCAGGGAGAAGGCCTGTATGGTCTATCATAAGGGCAACATTGCCTAAAAGTAAAATAGGCCCTGACTTTCCTGGACTCTCTTCCGCTGCTCTTGACCTTCCACTACCCACACGCCCCACTGCGTGTGTCACCACTCTGGACGCTCGGATGTGAACTGGATGGCTAATGACCTAAAGAGAGCCACTGCCAAGGAATGCCTCACCATTTGGGAAGAAGCAAGCAGAAGGGGCCATGCAGTACCCCTGTGGATCTGAAGAGTTAACGCGTTTCCAAAGCCTTCTTTCCCCTTGGGAGGATATTCCTCACTTTGAAGTTAAAAAGAAAAAAAGGGGGGAAAAAATCCAGGTGTGCCTGCAGAGGAATGCAGAGAGAATGGCGAATGGTGGCTGCTTTTAGGAGATACTGAACTTCAGACCTTAAATGATTTAAATGCAATCCCCATGTGCAGCTGTTAAACCAAAGCAGCTCACCCCAGGGAAGAGATGAGAAATTTTGAGGACGATTGAACACTGAGAATTCTCATCGCAGCTTAGCAAAAAGTGACTTAGCACATGTGTTTCAGTAATTATGAAGCATGTGCTCTCTGGCTCTGTAAAGGCACAGTCCCGGGCGCGACAACTCTGGTGCAGGCAGAAAAGGCAATCAGACGAGGCAGCCGGGGAACCTCTTGCGCCTTTGCAATCTACGGATGCTCCGCGCAACTTGTCTTGCGGGAATGGTGTCTATGTTGTGCATGCACACCGACACTATTCATTGCTTTTTAAGACTGGGTGTGCAGAGCTCATCAGGGGAAGAGGGAGGTAGAATGCTTATTAAGTAGCTACTGGTGGATGCGGCACCTACTAGGGACCTGGAATTTTACATACATTCCTTTAAAACAGGAAAGAAAGAAGACACTTTTACTGTGGAATTCCACATTATTAAAGAAAGGTAGAGACAAAGAAAATTTCTCTAAACTCGGCCCAGGCCATAAAATAAAAAGACTGTCAAGACCTCCGGAGGCCACTGCATACTCCCGCCTCTGAATGCCCACTCCCCACTTAAAGTTGGGCTCCACCTTGGGCAATGCCAGTTTCACTTTGTAGGTTTCCCACATAAGCACGCATTTCAAAACACTATAGTCTCTTGCGCTTGTTTCTAAACTACATATAAATGGAATAATGCAGCACAGAACCTTCTGTATCTGGCTTCTTCCATTCAATACGAAGTTATACTTATGATGATCATGTTTTTGTCCGTGACTACAGTCTGTTGGTTTTGCTGCTATCATATCACACATATTACGTTCTAGGACTATATCACAATGTATTTATCCATTCTATTACTGACGGGCTTTGGATTAGAACTACTATGAATAATTTGCTATGACCATTCTTATGCATGTTTTTTGAGGCACATGGGTATGAATTTCTGTATGTTATATCCCTAGTGGTAGAATCAGGGGTGATCATAAGTTACATCTTCAACCTAGCGAATAGGAAAAACCTGTTCTTCAAATGATATACCTATCCCCATCAACAGTGCTAGACAGTTCCTGGTGCTTTACACCCTTAACGCACTTGGTATTCTCAGTCTTTTTCCTTTAAGCCATGCAAGCAGATGGGATATGTCATACTTTCATTTTCCTGATTACTAATGAGGTTGACATCTTTTAATATGTGTGCTAGGTATTAGGATATCCAATTTCTGAAATGCCTATTTGAGTCTCTTGTCCATTTTTATAATTCCTTATTAATATCTATGACACTGCATCATAAATATGATTACAAATAAGTTCTTGCCCTCTTTAAGTTGCCTTTTAACTCCCTTTATGGTTTCCTCCAAAGACCTGAAGTAGTCAGACTTATCAATCTTTTCCCATATGGTTACTCTGTTTAAAAACCATTACCCTATCCCTGAGATAATGAAGGTATTTTCCTATACTATCTTCTAAAACTTAATTGTTTTGCCATTGAAGTCTACACTCTACCCGAAATTATTTTTCTGTATAGTGAGAAATAAGGATCAGGTTTCATTTTTTTTTTTAGTGCGAATATCCAATTGGCCCAGACCACTAATTATTAAGGCCACTTTCCCCACTATCTTCTCCTTTGTCAAATATGAGAGGTATTTTTTTTTTCCTTTATTCCAGTGACCTATTTATCTGTCCTGTGCCAAAAAAACACACGGTCTCAGTTGCTATATCTTTATATCAAGTATTGATACTTGGAAATACAAATCTTCCTCCACTTTGTTCTGCTTCAAGTGTCTTGACTCCCCTTCCCCCGGTTACTTAGATCTTCTTTGTTGGCCTTGTTTCCTTCATTGAGATCTTGGACATCCTTTGTAAAAACAGATTCTTACTCATTTGTTATTTCTAATACAATTCTAAAAGGTATTTTTATCACCTGATCTCATATTGCTGATATAATACATTTTAAAATATTGGCTTATATTCAGCAAACTTGTAAACTTTCAATAGAGTCTTAGTTCCTCTGAAAATATAAGCGTATCACCTGTGAATAATAGCATTACCATTTTTTCTCTTTGCAATCATTATTTCATTTATCTTTTTCTTGCTTTACTGCATTGGCTAGGAAGCCTGGCACAATGTCAAACAGAACTGTTGGTAATGCTACCCTTATCTTATTTCCAGGAGATTTTTTAATTCAAAGGAAATTTTTTAAACGTTTTACCATTAAGTACAAGGTTTACTGATGGATATTTTTAGGTCTACTTTTTAGATTAAGAATTTAATCTCTTCCCAGCTGGCTTTTTTTCATAAAATGCATGACTTTTACCAAACACTTTTCCTATGTTTTGAAATAATCATACAAATTTTTTTATATATTCTCTTAATGAGATATCATTTACACACTCTTACTAATCTCAGTTTTACATGTAGCAGGAACCTCAATTTAGGCAAAGACAATATAAACCACTACAATTCAGACAAGCTAGCTGGAGAAGTGAAGTGGGCTTTTCAGGAACCCGCTGCATGAGAGAGATCCCAGCAAAGAAGCCAAGAAAGGAAAGAGACTAGATAATTGCAAACTACAATGGTAGAAATGAAGGTAACTGTACCGCTACTCTGGCAGTCTGTTGTTCAAATTTTGTCTTTCAACCAATCTTACAGAGTGGATTTGGGTTTTAAAGAAAAAGAAGGAAGAGAATAAAACAGAATTTCACTTCTTGTATGGGCCATTAACAAAGAATAATGCAAAAAGAGAAAAATCATTCCATGTTTTGGGCTTCAGAGGACATGGTGCAGCTTTGGTACTTCAAGACTTCTAGAAGCCAGCAGCAATGGAGTAGTGTGCAGCTGTGACTCTGAGAGCAATGCCCAAGGACTGAGTTGGTGGGGCAACAGTCATGGATGTACTTCTTCACTCAGCAGCAATGAAGGAAAGTGTTATGGGGGCACCTGGATGGCTCAGTTAGGCATCTGACTCTTGATTTTGGCTCAGGTCATGATCTCATGGTGATGAGATCGAGCTCCTTGTCTGGTTCCATGCTCAGCAGGGAGTCCTCTTCTCTCTCTCCCCTTCCCTCTGCTCCTACCCACTGCTCACATTCTCTCTAAAATAAACAAATCTTAAAAAGAAGTAAAGTTTTACACAGTGAATGGTATCCCCCCAAAAGATGTAGAAGTTCCAACCTCAAGTACCTGAGAGTATGAGCTTGTCTGAAAATAGAGATCTTGGCTGAAGCTTCCATTAATATAAGGTCATTAGGGTGGACCCTAATCCATTATGGCTGTGTCTTTATTTAAAAAAGGAAATGACAGGCACACAGGGAGAACATTATGTAAAGACTGGCGTTATGCTGCCACAAGCCAAGGAAATATCAGAAACTAAGAAAGAAGTTTTAAACAGATTCTTCCCTACCACTTTCAGAGAAAGGATGGCCCAACCAAGACCTTAATCTCAGACATGCAGCCTCCAGAATCATGAGATAATAAATTTCTGTTGGTCAAGCCACTTAGTTTGTGGTCCTTTGTTACGGCAGCCTTAGCAAACTAGGACAGGAAGTAGCAGATATTGTGAACAGACAAGGTGAAAACCCAAAGAAACCGTTCTACAAGAGAAAGGACAGACAACAATAGATGTCATATGCCAACTGACAGAATTATTCAAAAGCACGAGACATTCCCTGAAACTTCCAGAAAGAACTGAGGAGGACTCTGCAGGGTGTGAAAAGTTCCAGTTCAGCAACAGAAAAAGAGAACCAGTGTAATGGATTAAGCCTCTCAACATAGCCAATTTGAAACCCCAGAGTAGAGCCGACTTGGGTTTGCTGGTAGAAACAACGAAACAATGGTAGAAACAATGAAAATTTAGATTGAATAATGTGAATGCAGCCAGATTATGTACTCTGTACACGGTCTGCCACCAATGTTGGTGGCATTGAGCTTGAGCTCTCTTCACTCTGCCATGCTGTCTTTGTCACTCTTCTTGACAGCCCCTTTCACTTTCATGGTTCCCAGGTTGAACTAGCTGCACAGAAATTTTCATGCAACTTGTAACAGGATTGAGTAGGAGCCTACACCATCAAGGTCATGTTCAAGGACAAATCCATTAGTCATCACTATCTTTGGGCATTTCTAAAAACTGAAAACAAGAAGTTTGGAATCGGGAATCATTCAATCAATAATTATCCCTCATCTGTCTTATCTAATGCACTGTGCTTGACCTGCAAAAAGGAAACTCACAAAAGATGACTCAATCCCACCAAAAAATGTCATTCATTTATTCATTCATCCACCCATTCATTCTGTTTTTGAGTACCAACTACATTCTATATTCTGTGGAAGAAGCCTACCTTATCTTCTGTGGAGTAGAACATTCTAATAGGAAATCAGAATCACAGAATTACAAAGTTTTATAACTGATAGAGAATACAGTTGAAGCCATTTATTACATAAGTGAAAAGCAAAACCACAGAGAAGTAAAAGAATAATTCAATCACCACAGAGAGCTGTAGAATACAGGTCTCCTAATTCTCAGACCTAGAGAAAACTTCTCTGAGGGAAAAGAGTAGGATCAAGGTAGGGGAACTTGTGTGCTCATATATTTAAATCCAACTGTTTCTGAGATCTTTTTTTTTTTTCCTCCTCCTTTCCAAAGCTACCTAGAAGCAAAATTAGGAAGTAGGCAACTGACCAAGGTACAAAGTTTGCTTCTTTTCTCTGTCTCCAAAGACTTTGCGTCTTTTATTATCTGTATTTTCCTTCCCTAGGTGCCTATTCTAGCAACGCCTGAGACACCGGGGAAACTCAATCCAACTCTTCTAAGATATACATTGATTTTGTTAACTCTCGGAAAAAAACGCCGCCTTCTCAGGCTCACTCACCATGTCGCCACAGCAGCTGTGGCATGAAAGAACCATAGCTCCAGACGGTGATGCACCTTTCTCAGATCAGATACGGTATTTCTGGCAAATGAGATTTGCACGGTCACTTTAGCCTCATTAAAGCTAGCTCTGTACCTTTCCCATACCTTTCTCAAAAACCTTTGAATGGTTACAATTTCATGATTTTAGAAGATTCACTTTGACCTATTTCTCTCTTTCTTTTTCAAAAAATGAGGACAACACTATTTTCTTCCAAGACACTACTGCTGTACTTTGGGGGGTTTCTTCAAACTAAGAATTGGGAGAGTTCAATGCGCACAGGTGGAAGGAGCACGGGATTCAGAGGCAGAATATGTGATGCATTTCCAGGCTCCAAGGCACAGCCCCACCTCTGCCTCAAGGCCGTTAAACTGAGCTATAAATATATAGCTCCATTGAAAAAGTATTTAATAGTAAGTGCTTAAAGATGGTACCCCTGTTCTTTATTTTTGTTTGAATTGAGCTCTGAGTAAAATGCTAATTCAAGTCTTAAGAATAAAATGGCTTCTAGGTCTGATCTAGCTTTTTGTATTTCTGCAGAAATAGTGTTGTGCCTAGTTCCAATGGTAGGTCCAGTCCCCAGGTGGAATGCACCAAAACAAATGAATAGGAGCATAACCACCATTGGGAAGTCCAAGTCAAGTTTGGCTTCTCTTCATTTCAAATTGCCACTTCCACAATCCACTCCATAGAGCAACTGTCTCTTTGATGTTTGTACCTTCCTCTACCTGCCAAATACGTGTGGGGTTTCAAAAGACACAAAACAGTCCTTTTTTAAATTCTTGTGTTAGAGTGTGATAACCCACTGCCTACAGTATCGTAAGTTTGTACCCTATGTCACAGGGAATCAAAGACCAAAAATAAATAAATAAACAGTAAACAAACAAATAAATAAATAAAACCACCCAACCCAGATGCTTAGATAGGCTTTTTTAGCTCCAGGCTAAGAATCAATGTTGGAAAGCACTGCAACATGGCTCATCTTGCTGTGCAAGAACCCAATGAGGGCTCAACCTACAGCAGAGTTAAATTCATAGAATGCTTATCTCTCAGAGTGTTCAATTGGGAATGATCAAATTTTGATGCATTTTAGTTGGGTACTAATTAGCAACTAGCTGACTGCTAAATGGACTGTCACCTCTCCTTTTAACAGTTTACTGAAAATTAGCCCCTCAATATTACATGAACACTGGGGAAATGGGTCTGGGAGGGCTGGAGCTAAAGATGGGATTTTATTTGGTGCATTTATGTGAGAAATTTCAGTGAGCTGCTGATATTTAAGGACTTCAGTAAATGCAAAAAAGGGGAAAAGGTTGGGAATGACAGACAGTGAGTTCTGCTCAGCAGGCGTTGATGCTATAGTCAAAGTATAAATGGATCTAGTTCTTTTTAAATGTTAATAAGCCTTTGCACTGGAAGAGATTTCATATGTAGTTTCTATAATATCAAGCACTGGCCTATTCTGTGGTTGCTGAGGTAGACTGGGTGTTTGAATTACTGCCAATATTAGGTGAGAACAAATCCAAAAGATGTGTTTAAATGTTAATACAAAAAAAAAAAAAAACCACAACCCTGACATTTGGAAAGTCAACAAAAAATGAGTATTTATTTCATTCACGTATGTTGTATGACTAGTATTATTTTGATATAGAATAGAATTTCCATCCATCACGACAGTAGTTATCTTAGTGATAAAAAATGCATGAAAGAGGAAGAACTCTACTCTCTAGCATTTAGAGAAAAGGATTTTCCTAAGTCTGAAACTATGACATTCCAGGGTTTGGATCTCAAATCTTCACACTACCTTCCCTAGCTTCTTAGGCAGAAGAAGTCATGGCAACGAAGTGACACGCGAGGAGATGGAGTGGTATTAATTTGGATCTAACAAAAATAACATGATATATGTCTTGGCTTCTAAGGAAAAAAATCAAATCTATCTTAGGCAGAGTTTCATATTGGAATTACAACAACAAAAAGTCAACCCAATATGCCTTTACTCTGTGTATGCTGAGAGTTAGAAGCCAAGGTCATCCAGGCCAAAAATGGTCCTTATCCAGTCATCTGAGAAAAAAGGAAACAACAGCCACTGGAGAGAAATGGACTGCCAGAATCTGACCCCTCTGACTCCGGGAAAACAGAGGAGTCAGAGTCCATCCATGCTGGGCAGCAGCACTGATCATTTACCCTAAGACCTTCTTAAGAGCGCAATCTTCAGTCTCAGACTATAATTTGAGGTATAGAAAACAACTCCCAGCATGGACAATTCAATTGTCAAGAAACAAAAGACAGATCCATTAGTTGAGAAAAAAATGTAAAGGGCAGAAAGAGTAAATTACAGGATTATAATAAATGTATAAATTCAATGAAATACAAGTAATAATGGGTTTTAAAAACAAAATAACATTCTAAAGTTCATCTCAAAAATATATATGATACCACAGTTTAAAAGAGATGTTGAAAGAGAAAGAACTTGTCTTACCTAATATTAAAACAAATTATACAAAATCTAATGACTAGAGGGCACCTGAATGTCTCAGTTGGTCAAGCTTCTGCCTTCACCTCTGGTCATGATTCCAGAGTCCCAGGACCAAATCTTGAATCCAGGTACCTGCTCAGCAGAGAGACTACTTCTCCTTTTGACTCTCCCCCTTCTCATACTCTCTTTCTCATTCTCTCCCTCAAGTAAATAAATAAAATCTTTAAAAATAAAATAAAATCTAACAATTAAAAACAATATAGAACAGGAATGGGAACAAAAAGGGACTGTTGCATCTCTGTGATTTTTTCATTTTTTTTTCCAGGAGAAACTGTAAGAAGGAAGATTATTCTCAACTGAATCCAGACCCAGTTATGATACCATACGGCTTACATTATCTCATGTTATCTAAGGCCAAATATATCAGGATCTTCTAAAATTGGACAGTTATATTCTGGGAGATCACTTAATTGTACTCTTACAGCCAAAGGACTCAAAGATCAGGTTATGTCCTTAGAAGGTAGGAGATAGACCTATGCTCCACTACGTGAGGACGAGATATATCGAGGGACAGATAATGAGGACTGGAAAGCTCCTTTGCAAGCTGAAAAGTGAGGGGATTACCCTTCTCTGGACCTGCAGTAGGTCAGTATGGATTTCTACTGGACTCAGAATTATGAAAATCAACCTGGAAATATTCCAGAAGGTAGGTACAGAAATGTTACTACATCTATCAAGGCTGCCCCATAAAGGAAATGTGTAAATTGAGGTTTGAATCTAAGAGTTCTGAGAAGGGCCACATCAAATATCAATTTTATATGTTCTCTATGTCATTCTTCCCTTCTGTTTTTGTCAAACCCAAAGAGCCTCGATGAAAGTTATAGCCTGAGAATATTTATAAGAAAGTGCAAAACAGTGGTTTCTGTAACCATAAAGGCTGGAAGCAATCTAAACGTCCATCAGCCAGAAAATGAATGAATAAATTGTGGTATATTCCTACAATGTCAGGACATACATTTTAAAACAACAACAACAATAGCAGTAACAAACTGTACTGTTAACTGATACACATTTAAGAGGTAAAACTGTCAAGACAAGCAAAGGAATGATAAACTAGTGATTAACTCTTGGAGGAAAGAAAAGGGACACAATAGGGACACACACACAGAGTGAATGCCAATATTATTGCTATTTTTCTGTATCTTAAACTGGCTGGTGGGTACTCTGACGTCTATGTTATTATCCTTTATACCAAGGATCGGCCAACTATAGCCCATGTGTCAAACCTGCCCAGCATGATGCTTATGTATGGCCCATGAGCTAAAAATGGTTTTTACATATTTAAAGCTTCATTAAGAGGCAGGAGGAAGGGAGTGGGAGAGAAGGAGGAAACCAGGCAAAAGGGGTATATATGGCCTGCAAAATCTAAAATATTCATTATCTGAACCTTTGCAGAAAAATGTTTGTTGACCTCTGATTTATAACATACTTATAATATTGTTTTATATATTTTTTATTTTTCTCCCTGTATGATTTGACTTACACATATTGTGAAATGCTTCCCACAATAAGTTCAATTAGCATCTATCACAGATACAAAAAAGAGAAGAAAGTTTTATATTCTTAAAATATACTTTATAATCTACTTTTTAGAGAGACTGCAGTCTCTTGTGCACTGCAGGAAATTAAAGGAAAGTTCTGGTACCTGTGTAAGAGAGTTATCTGAGAATATTTACTCAAGGCAATCACATGAAATAATAGGTTACCTTTGTCTTACCCTATCAGCTGCACACAGTGACTCTGAGAGGGATGACCTACATTCTGTAGGACTGGCTCAAAGGCTACACGCCAGGTATGAGACCATAATCACTGGAAATGAAAGTTGTCCCCATGATAATCGAGTTCCTTTTTCTCTTCAGAGGAAGAAGTTTAAAGGGAATTGACAAGGAATGGGAGTCAGGGATTGAGGAGAAGGAAGCAAGATGCCCGTTCCTCTGGATGCTTCTAGCTCTCCTAGAATTTGTCTGCCAGGTACACATCGAAGTTTGGTGGTTCCCAAGACGGAAAAGCCGCCATTTTGTTTCTCATTTGCTTCTCATTTGTTCCCCCAGAGATGAGGAAGACACTGGGTTGAGTGAGGTATAAGTAAACAAGAGGAAACCATGAAGAGTGTCCAAGGAAGACCATGAAACATACTTCTCCCTACACTCACCCCCTCCCCGCCAACTCTAGCAAAGATTCTTACAGCCCTGTACCTATAGGCCCAGAGTGAGCCAGCAGAGTTTGCTGAGAGCTTGAGGAATAAATCAGTTACCATAGCTATCACCATTCACAGGTCATCTGGCAAAGTGGGAGGATTCCAGAAGCAACAATCAGAAGAGGCCAGGAGCCAGGGTGTAGGTGAGGAGAGGTCCAACGTTCCTAGGCTCACCAGCATGTGAGGTAAGCTGTGCAGACGGTCAGGAGCCTTGATGGGTCTCCCCTTTCAGCTAACAGTAGGTGGTGACTCAGGGTAGGCAGAGGGCAGCTTGAAAGCCCTGGGCTCTTGAAAAATGGATGCTAATGGGTAAGAAATGAACCAAAAAGAGGGACAAATTTCTTTGCCAAAAACTCTATCCAGGTGTTTTCTGTGTATTTAGTTTCTGACTTGCAGATGCTTATCTGCTTAATAATAAAAGCAACAACCTAACAATAGCCAACTATTAATAATAAGCTACTCCACTGAAAGACTTAGACAAGCATCACTATGGGTAAGGGGCTACTCTTATGCTCTCCCCTTCTCAACAATTCAACTTCCTCTCCAGATATTAATTATATTTAGACTGACCATAAGACTTATTTGTAACTTTTGAAAGCAAAGAATGTGCTATTAAGGGGCTCCTGGGTGGTTCAGTCGGCTAAGTGTCTGCCTTCAGCTTGGGTCAGGATCTCAGGGTCCTGGGATCA
This sequence comes from Mustela putorius furo, assembly GCF_011764305.1. NCBI lineage: Eukaryota > Metazoa > Chordata > Mammalia > Carnivora > Mustelidae > Mustela > Mustela putorius. Next base: position 7,056,995 of record NW_025421305.1, read on the forward strand.
AGCTCTGAGCAGGGAGCCTGCTTCTCCCTCTGCAACCGCCCTTCACCCCTGCTCATGCTCGCCTGTACACCCCCCCCCTCTTGCTCTCAAATAAGTAAATTTCTTTTTAAAAAAAGAACGTGCTATTAATAATTTTGACAGAACCAGGTATAACCTGGTTCTGCCCAGGGCAACCAGGAGGGCATGGTTACCCTAGTCATACCTGAGCCCCTTCCAAGCGAACCCAGAGAGGCTTTGTAACAATAAAAGCTGTCATGAAGGCGTGCCAGGACACCAGGTGCTTTTCCTATGCCGAGCCATTTAATCCTGAGGACTACCCGATAAAATAGGCATTATTTTCACATTACAGAAGAGGAATCTGAAACTCGGGAAGGTTAAGTAACTTGCCTAAGGTCACACCGTTAACAAGGGAAGCTTGCTTCTAACAAGAGAAGCTTTCATCAAGCCTTTAATATATGTTAAGTCTTTTGCTGCTGTTTCCACATTTGATGTGTCATGTTCATTCTTAACCTTTGAGAAAGGGATAAGGATATCTTTTTTACACACGAGAAAATAGCATTTCAGGGGAGTTATTATGTTACTCAAGTTCAACCAATTTAGGAAGTGTGTAAGTCCCAGTTAAACTCCAGGAGCTCTGAATCTAATGTATGGGGGTTTTCCACTCCCCATGTCATCTTTCCAGGGGTTCATAGGGGGAAGTGCTGAGTCCTTAGTCACCGAAGCCCAGTTCGGGGGCAAGAGAGTGACAGGACAGCCAACGATGACACCCACCTGCTTCATTATTTTTATTATTAGAGCTTTGCATCTGTCATTAGATATATGCATTTTCGAGACTCCTAGGAAAAACCCTGCTGAATTATCAGCAACCACAAGTGAAGCATAAACCTGTAGCTCTCAGTACTAGGACAAATCCCACTAAGATGCAACCAAAATTAGAGAGGATTTGTGTTTATGTGCAGTGCTCCCAGATGGCCTCCTGCAAGGCACACAGCGCACAGAATGTGCTCATCCTTACTGACACGAAACCAAGTCTTTCAAATGACTTACAAGGGACCAAGGCAACTACACACACCATCACTTCAGCATTAGTCATGTGACTACAAATCCTCTTTGAATATCAAGTAGGGGAGCAGTGTGCATTCATGCCATCCAAATCTGTGGGTTGCCAGAAGGAATTGGAAGTGGTCAGTAAGTGAGCAAAACCGGCAGAACAGTGCTTCTGCCTGCCTCCCACGGTGACTGGAGGAAAAATTTAATAGAATTTGTGATATATCTCACTGCTCTATGCATTAGGGTCCAACCAAGCATACTATAAAAGCCTGACGCAACAGGGTCCAACCAAGCATACTATAAAAGCCTGATGCAACAGGTGAAGGGTCCTAAAAGACCAAAAAATGATCTAACAGAAAGTCATTACATGAGAGAAAATAGAGACTTCCAGGACAGCCTTGAAGATGTAGAACTGTCTCTGAAAATCGGTCTATCCTCAGTCTATCAAATCACCTCCTGAAACATGAAATAGGAGGCGAATGACTATAGGCTTCCACATCAGGGAGAGTTGGAGCCACAGCCTAATTCTGCCATTGACTGGCCGCGGTCACATTGGGTTAGTCTATTTATCTTCTCTGTGCCTCAGTTACTTCACTTGAAAAAATAGGATCCTAATACCAACTTCCAAACACCATCTATGCGTGTGCCGGGTGCACAGGCAGAACAGCATAGCAGAGATGCGTTGAAAGTAAGTTTCCTTCCTTTTCTCTAAACATGTGACCTTCTGTAAGTCACTTGGTGTCTGTTTCAGTTTCCTCATTTCCACAATGTGGATGGTAAAATCTCTCCTAAGTAGGAAGTAAGAAAATACCTGTAAAGTAGATACCACAGTTCCAGAACCAGGTACGCACTCAGTAGTCCATGTCCCTAAAGCACGGTTTCTCAATGCGGACTTTCTCTTTCTTCATGCAAAATCCATCTGATTTTACATAGGAATTAAAACAATGCTGCTGTTAACCTAACAGCAATGGAATTCAATGGCATCTGCCTGGTTTTAGCCAGCATCCTATCTGAACCAATCCAGAACATGCGGCCTTGGCACCAACCCTGGGACCCAAGTCTACTTCTACCACCCAACGGAGGGAGGCCCAGGGACCCACCACCTTCTGAGGCTTATTATCCAAGAGACACCGATTTGCTATGCCAGGCCTTGCTAGCAGGTTTCTAGTCACTCATTTCATGCTTCTTGTGGCAAATTATATTTGACTTTCAATTTAAAATCCAGGGTTTTCTAAAGTAAAACCTCAGTGTAATCATGGTGATAAAGCAGCAGCACACGCAGTTTTGACAGGATGGATTTTTCTTGTTTGTCATGAAGAGTCTCTCTCTGCACATATCCGTGCCCAAACCCTACCACCCCCTCCCTCAAGCCCACCCTCATGCACATAGTCGAGGATGACAGAAGGTCCACCCATGGATAGTACCTCAAACACACTGGGAACCCCCAGCACTAGGAGGGTATGTGGAGAAGCAGAGGCTTACTGCCCTACTGAAAGTCATGGAGGTCTTACTAAGGCTTGGTTCAGTGAGCATGAAATGAATGAAGTTAGAAATGGGAAGAAAAGCCATATCTCAGCAATAAAGTTTTCATCTTATTTAATCAAACATGTATTTGCATATTTCTTTGGCAAAGACATCAGGTTCCCCAGATGATGAGCTAAAGCAAAATCTGCCCAAAGAAATTGTTTTGGTTCTCCCTCCTGAATAAGAAACATTTAACTCCCATTTTCCAGTGTGAACCTTTGGTGACAATGAGAGGCACTTTCAAATCCATTTGGGTGTCTTTTTGGTTATTTAATTCCAGAAACAAAATCTGGGATTCAGAGTACTTAGAGGAGGGATACTTAATTTTAATAGTATGATCAATTACATGAAAGTTTGCAAAGCTTGGTCAACTGTTAGAGAGGGTAATCTGAAAGTAGTTACCTTTGGCCCTAGACTACAGCTGTATACTTTTATTTGAATGAGGATTTTGGACCTGTATCATAGAGAGTACTTGATGTTTCTAGCATCTTGGAACTGGAAACCTTAAAATCAGTCTACAAATTAGGGAATTATTTAAGCTTAACTCCTTTCAAGCATTTTTCATGATACTTCTTCACATAAATGTTGTCATACAGATTAATACATAATCTCCTCCCTTAATACCTTCCAGTTGGAAAGCAAACTGACGACCGAACAAGCCAAACTCAATTCTGATGCTGAACACTTTGGAACTGCTAAAAATACAGAACCCTAAAATAATTTAACTTACCGTTGGAGATACACAAATTACATATTAAAAGTTACACTCCAGCAGATACACTCTATAGAAAGGTTCAGCTGCATAGAAAGCAGGTATTTATAAATAGATGACACAGGACCCCATGCCAAAAATTTAAAGAAGAGTTTGTCTCCAAGGACAGAGACTAAGGGAAGAAATTATGTGATTCATCCTCAAAAGAGCAGGGCAGGGACTTCTCCACATATATCTTCTGCAATCTCCCTACTGGCCACTAATTTCTGTAGCTCCTCTCTTCCTCACATCATCTGGAACCCCTGGGCCCTGATCATGTTTATGGCTTAGGAGGAAGAAACACTGCCTTAGCACGCAAGTCTGGCCTTAGGTTTTGAGAGACAGACCCAGGAAAGGAAACAAAGTGGGGATGAAGAGGAAAACTCCAGAAACCACCCACATGTGAGCAGCACCACTGAATGCCCCTCTCCACCCAATCTCCCTATGACTAGGGTAGCCCATCTCATTTACCAAAAGAGCTGTAACTATTTAGCCAGCACATCTTATACACTCATCTTGAGTCTTTGTGATCTTTATTCACAACTGAACTAATACTTACCCCTGGACTTCCTTTTCTGGCTCTATTTTTTTCCTCAAGGTCCTCCTTTGGCCAAAAATTCATGCTAAGTGTCAACATCTATTTTTTTAGCTTACATTGGCTACTTTCCCAAATGCTTTTTAACTCAAAATAACCATATTATTATCATTTTTATTTTACTCATGAGAAAACAGAGACATAGGGAGGCAGAAGAATTTAATATGAGCCCTGAAGATGAACTTCAAGGCTTAATATGTTCACTAGTACACTCTTTGTTCTCTGATATATAGTACTTCATCAGAGTGTTTTCTCAGCCTAACATTATTAGTAGAGCCAAGTATTTGTATTTGGTTCTGGACTTTTAATCGTCTGACTTCTACTATTTGCCTTGACATAATTTATTTTTAGTTCAAATTATATTATATGCACCGGAAGCAATTACTTTTTTTTTTTTCAAGTGAGATATTTTTTTTTGCACTTTTTTTTTAATTTTTTATAAACATATATTTTTATCCCCAGGGGTACAGGTCTGTGAATCACCAGGTTTACACACTTCACAGCACTCACCAAAGCACATACCCTCCCCAATGTCCATAATCCCACCCCCTTCTCCCAAACCCCCTCCCCCCAGCAACCCTCAGTTTGTTTTGTGGGATTAAGAGTCACTTATGGTTTGTCTCCCTCCCAATCCCATCTTGTTTCATTTATTCTTCTCCTACCCACTTAAGCCCCCATGTTGCATCACCACTTCCTCATATCAGGGAGATCATATGATAGTTGTCTTTCTCTGCTTGACTTATTTCGCTAAGCATGATACGCTCTAGTTCCATCCATGTTGTCGCAAATGGCAAGATTTCATTTCTTTTGATGGCTGCATAGTATTCCATTGTGTATATATACCACATCTTCTTGATCCATTCATCTGTTGATGGACATCTAGGTTCTTTCCATAGTTTGGCTATTGTGGACATTGCTGCTATAAACATTCGGGTGCACGTGCCCCTTTGGATCACTACGTTTGTATCTTTAGGGTAAATACCCAATAGTGCAATTGCTGGGTCATAGGGCAGTTCTATTTTCAACATTTTGAGGAACCTCCATGCTGTTTTCCAGAGTGGCTACACCAGCTTGCATTCCTACCAACAGTGTAGGAGGGTTCCCCTTTCTCCGCATCCTCGCCAGCATCTGTCATTTCCTGACTTGTTTATTTTAGCCATTCTGACTGGTGTGAGGTGATATCTCATTGTGATTTTGATTTGTATTTCCCTGATGCCGAGTGATATGGAGCACTTTTTCATGTGTCCGTTGGTCATCTGGATGTCTTCTTTGCAGAAATGTCTGTTCATGTCCTCTGCCCATTTCTTGATTGGATTATTTGTTCTTTGGGTGTTGAGTTTGCTAAGTTCTTTATAGATTCTGGACACTAGTCCTTTATCTGATATGTCGTTTGCAAATATCTTCTCCCATTCTGTCAGTTGTCTTTTGATTTTGTAGCCAACCCAAAAAATCCATATCCGACAACCATCATGCATTTGCTTCTTTCACCCACTGATCATGGATCTTGACTTATGTTGTCCAGGGAGGTAAGGGGACTTTAGGACAAGGCAGTCAAAAATACTGTCCTATTCCTGAAGCTAGGGATTCACTTACAGAAGAGGAAGTCATGGTATGAGTCTCCTGAAATACATAATCTGTCCAACAGGAATAATCCATAGAGGAATGGAGAGGGTACAGGGAACAGGAATTTTAAAAGGCACAGTAACATGACCTAGAAAGTAAAGACACCAGAAGTCCAAGGAATTGTCATAATAACCACAACACCCATTTGTGAAATATCTGCTCTATGCCAGCAGTTTACCTGTGACTGTTAATGATGATGATGAAGATGATAATAATGAAGGCTTGTCTGTGCTCCCTAAGGGCAGGCTTTGTTCTGAGTTCCTCACATAACTTAACAAAGAATCTTCACAATCCCATGAGATGTATGCTGTCAATACTCACATTCTATAGATGAAGAGAATCTTAGAAAGATTGAGTCATGAATGCTGGTTCAGATATGGGTTCTATAATATCTTCATATGATAAAACCTCCCAAATTGCAGCATAAGACACAGGTGGTACTAGTAACCCAAAGGACTTGAGTGACCCATCAGGACTGTCAGACAAGAATGGGTGAGAGTAAGAAAGAAAGCAAAAACTAATAAAACAACTCCTCAAGAGTAGCTACTACAGATATTTAAAGAAATGGAAGAAACCAACTTTATGGGAGAGAGTAAAAATTCTCATCAAAGGGAAGAATTTATGTCTCAGGAAGTGAAAATAGTAGAGAGAGTTGTAAATAACTTTAAAATATATATTTTAAGAACCTAAAACAGATGAAATATGGAGGAAAAGAACAAGAGACTATGAAGGAAGAGAGATATGAATCAAATATTAGTAGGTGTGAAATACACATTGATTAGAAATTCAGAAAATGAAAAGTACAACCAATGAAAAAAAATTCACACACACACACACACACACACACACACACACACTCACCACATACGTAGTATATGATAGGATCAACATAACTGACAAAAAATTAAGTTGGAAGATACTCTTACTAAATTTACGTAAAATGCAGTACAAAATGATAATAAACTGAAAGATGTGAAAGACAAGCTGTTGTAGTGTAAGGAAATGCCAACAAACTATAAATTGAAGAACAAGCAAAAGCAGTATTTGAAGAAATAATGGCAGAGGCTTTTTAGGAAAAAATTAAGAACATGAATCCCAAGATTCACAGAATACCAATACAACCTTCTGTTAATTAAAAAAAAAAAAAAAAAAAAAAGAATGTATTTATCATGTGACCCAGCAATCCCACTACTAGAAATTTATTCTTAGGATACTTCTTAATAAATCAACAATATACATGCAAGTTTATTCATGGTAGTCTTTTGCCACATCCAAGTATGTCCTAGAAACAAACTCACCCACAAGAGACTAATTGCATAAACTAAAGTTCACCCACAAAGTAAAATACTATACAGCTATTTTTAAAAATTTGATAAATCTGATATGAAGTGATTTACAGGATGTGTTGTTAAAAAGTGAGAAAAGCACAGGAGGTATAAAGAGTCCATATGTTTTGTGCTAGAAAGACAAAAAAATATGTATACCCTCATGTCTACTTCTGCAAAAAGAAATACAAGACAAAAATGAGAAACAAACAACACTAACAGCAAAAAGATGACCTACAGGGGGGCCCAGAAACAAGGTGAAAGCATGAGGACAGGGAATAGGACATCTCAGAGCATACAGTGAGGAAGAAAAATGAATATAGAAGGGAATATTGGGATGAACGAAGCAATGAAGGCTAAATAACTTAGTCTGAAAATGTTGCCAAATCTATTAACTAAGAAGTGTTACTTTAAAAAGCTATTATTATCACATGAGGTTGGCTGAAAAATATTGGAAATAGAATTCTGTGATGACAAAATTTTGAAATCCTAAGTTCTTTGTCTTATTTCTGCAAGGGGAAAGAGATGCTGAGTGCCTTTTGCTATTGTTTAAAAAATGTGAACATATATGTTAGAAATGTAACAATAACCACTAAGTAATAAAAAGTGAATCTATATGTTCCAATACAACAATGAAAGCATCAAGAAAACTTCTGCCAGTCAAGGAAAGGAAGAGAAATGAAAAGCTAAGTGAACCAGAAGCAATAAAAATGATAAAATACATCAAAAATTTAAAAATATAAATAGATTAAAATCAGGTTCGCAAGTTTAACCAAATAAGTAAACAGTTGAAAATAAAAGAAAAGAAGAAAATAACTCAAATAATGTCTGTGCATCATTATTAACGTCAGATTAAGTAGACTTTAAGGAGAAAATATAAATATATATAGATCTATCTATATATAAAATAAAATTTAGAATTCAAACCCTTTCATCCTTTCCTTATTGTCCATTCACTTGCCTTTCTCAATGAAAATAAACCTCAAGTAATTTTTTTTAAGATTTTATCTATTTATTTGAGAGAGAGAGAGAGACCCAGAGATAGCGAGAGAGAGCACAAGTCGGGAGGAGAGGAAGAAGCAGCCTCCCCACTAAGCAGGGATCCTAATGCAGGATTTGATCAATCCCAGGACCCTGGGATCATAACCAGAGTGGAAGGCAGACTCTTAACAGATTGAGCCACCCAGGTGTCGCAAGTGATATTTCTTAAAGGTTAGTTGTAATGTAGTATAGGAAACCATATCGGTGAACTTTTTTATATTGTTATCTTAAAATTCATCATTCTCTCTTGCAGTTTAAATAGAACTTTTACCAATGCATGACTTTGAAACATCCTGTATTCGTTATCTGGATAATCGTGACATTATTCATTATAAAGTATCAAAAGAGCACATCCATTAATATAGCCACCATCTCAGTGGAAAACCTTGAGTACTGGAAAAATACCATGGTGGATACACATGTTGCGAAATTCCCATTTTCATTAGAAAGCTCCATGTTTACCACTGGCAACAAAAGCTGTCAATTGTTTCCCTTGAAGTGACAGGCATATGTGTTCACTTTTGAGAGAATGTAAGCCAAATATAAGTCTGAATAACCATCATTTGTCTGACAACAGTACTTTCAAGTAAAAATGGCATTCAATTAAAAAAATGAAACTACAATTCATCTTGCAACTCAAACAATGGTGCAAGTACTTTTTCTTGAGACACAACTCTATTTCTCTACGCAGAAGTACCTAATACCAACTTGCCATTTTGTCACACAGAATATAAAAAGACACACGTCCAAGGGTCAACAGTTAATCAATTTAATCATTTTTTAACTGCTTCTTCAAGGGCATTCTTAAGTAAAACAGATAATTTTTTTTTTTTTTAACTGCAAGTCTGTGCTTATTACCTTCCAGTGCCACCGCCAGGATTTATGCTAAGACACTGTCAATGTCACCTACTGTTGCTCTTGCACCATCAGTGCAAACGTCAACACATATACCACTAAGTACTACTATAATACTGAATTCCCACCCAGTATTACTAAAAAATAATGATGACTTCATGGAACCAGGGAAACCAGTCCAGGAGCCCACAGAGCATACACTAAGAACAGGTACAGCATGCATTTCCGCTTCTCACTGGTTTGGCTTGAAGACAAGTTCTGGAAGTAGGAAAAAAAAGCCTTTCCTAGGATGAAGCCCCATGTCCTCATTCACAGACATCTATCCCCTGTATATTTCCCAGTAACTGCATCTGCCTTGTCCCTGGTGTACCCCTGCTGCTCTTGAAAAATCTGGTTACTTTAGGTATGGGTTTAGAGGTGGAGTTTTCTTCCAACAAGATGTTTATAAATAGTTTCCACCTTCTAAACACTGGACACAGAAATCATAGAAATCATTCCTATAAAAATGCCCCCCATTCCAGCTATCCCACCTTCAGACCACTGTGGAAAACCATGGAGTGTTCAGAGATTCTGCCATTTCAGAATTTGAAGAGAGAAGGTATTCTGAACAAACATGATTCGAGTGCTTAAATGTTTGTTAAATTAAATTACTAATGAAAATGGAATATTAAAAAAAAAACAGAGATGCCTTAAAAATTAATTTTTGGACACTATTCTAGGAGGGGCTGGCTGGATTGCTTCTTAAATCCCTCTACCCAAAACACACACACGTACAACTTCCACCCACTTGATCTCATGGCTTAAAATTTTAACTATCAGAGACTAATCTAAGAATCTAAACGTGCAAACACATCTTGATTTATTCACGTTTCTGCTAGCAATTCATGGATGGGAATGGGGTCAGAAGGTGGAAAATTGGGGGTTAGTAATTTTGGAATATGAAAAGAGGGGAGTGAGTCTACAGAGAGATGAAAGAAATGGGAACTCAGACAAACTACGTGCAAGAAGCAAAGAAGATCATGCCAAAGACACTTCATCCCCTCAAAAATCTTGCCTTGGGTCAGACCAGATGTTAAAAAGATGGAGCAAAAATAACCTTTCTCTTCCTGCCTGCTGAACTGCATGGTTCCTGATAGTAGATAACAGAAGTGAGGTCTCTGTCCTCAATCCTCGAGTTATGTGATGGCTACGGATGTATCAGGGTCAACCACAGAACCAGACTACCTTAGTGCAGAGTCTCTGTAGGGTATCATGTTACAGGAGAAGGCACACACTTGGAGAAGATATTCTCAGGGCATATAAATTGACAAAGGATTCAGCATAGTGTGATTTCCACACAACTGATTTACAAACATAGATTTTGCATGTAACTCCTTGGTTGGTTGAGCTTTTCCTCTTCAGGATTACTTTATTATTATTATTATTTTTTCTGACCTTTTCCTTTCCCCACCCACCTTGAGGGCCCAGTAAGTGGTGGCTGCCTTGGTGGGTGCTGTCTATCCATGGATAAATAAAACATGCCCCTGCCCTCAGAAAGTGCCTTCCCATGTAACAGAGGAATGTACTGTTGAGGCAAAAGTGACCAGATGAAAGACAGAGGAAAATGTAAAAGAGCTTAAAGAATAAAAATGTAATTGGATGAGTTTTCTTTCAAACAGTTCATCGAGGTTTTCTTAACTATTTGCTACCCAAATCCTGAGTGTACGGCTTGAATTTTTGTGTCCCTCGCTCCGAACTCCGTATGTTGAAATCTTAACCCCCACTAGGATGAAATTAGGAGGTGCGGCATTTGGAAAATAATTAGGTCATGAGGGTAGAGCCCTCACAGATGGGATTAGTGCCCTAATAAGAAAAGACAGGAATGGTTCCCCCTCTCTCTACTTCCCCCACCTGAGGATACAACCAGAAGTCAGTAGGCTACAGCCTGGGCAAGAGGAAGAGGGTTGTCGCCAGTACCCGACCTTGCCAGCACCTGCTCTTGGACTTCCTTCCTCCAGAACTATGAGAAATCAAATCTACTGTTACTAAGTAACCCAGTCTATGGTAAATAATTTGTTATAACAGTCCAAACAGACTAAGATGCTAATTTCATTAAGAAAGTCATCAAGACATTATTTTTAGTAACAACTGGATACAAAAGTAATTTTTCAAAGAAGGCTACTTACTCTATCTGTCCCCACCCTTCACCCTCTCCCAGAAAATACCAGACCACCAGAGTGAGCTGACTAGCTCATACTTATGGATATGCAGGGTTTAACCTCTTTACCGCACGACAAGCCAGGCAAGACCATTAAAGCGTCATTGTTCTGCCCGCAATCTGTACTCTCCTAAGAGACCACACTGTTGGCAGTTGTTAAAATGGTTGATGTTCCATAATAAACACTATGCAAAAATGTCAGTCCCAAGTGCAGCCTGTTTGCCATACTCCAAAGGTTACACTTTGTGAAGTTCGTGCCAGAACGTTCTGCTTCCACTGAGCACTTAAATGCTCTTAGCGGGAAGAACAGATAGGATCTGTTCCCCATCAAGAATCTGGAAATAAGGGCGCCTGGGTGGCTCAGTGGGTTAAGCCGCTGCCTTCGGCTCAGGTCATGATCTCAGGGTCCTGGGATTGAGTCCCGCATCGGGCTCTCTGCTCAGCAGGGAGCCTGCTTCCTCCTCTCTCTCTCTGCCTGCCTCTCTGCCTGCTTGTAATCTCTCTCTGTCAAATAAATAAATAAATCTTTAAAAAAAAAAAAAAAAAAAAAAAAAAAAAAGAATCTGGAAATAAGAAGGTCTGCAAAAAGTGAAACTTCTCCAGTCGGCAACTTGAGCTTAGAAATGAGCTTCTGACCCACAGGCATTTGGTAAATTTACTTTTAAACTCTTTATTTTTTTAAGTTTTTCTCTCGTGCTTGTAGAGAGCTGTCTCATTTGATGCATCACTGGCCTTCTCCCCTGCTTTTTTTCTTTTTTTGTTTAAATCAAGGGTTGCGTGTTTTACTTTATCTTCCACCTAAACACTGTCATGGCCACAGCCTTTGCGGAGAACCCACCCAGCCCAGCAGGAACCATTTGCTCTTTCAGGTGAACCTGATCAAGCCCATCTTCTGTCAGCTTCTGGGTTCTGAGCTTGGCTCCTCAATTAAAGGAAAAGCGAGCTTTTGCAGGCCTGGGCTTAAGCCAGCTTCCTCCCTTGAGCAGTGTCAGCCCAGATGTTGGAGAACATTCGCAAATGATGCTAGATCTATTTCTCTCTTTGGATTCATCTCCAGGCGTTCCAAATCTGCTTCCCTTCCTGGCTGCTTCCTCCCTGGCCCCGTGGAACAACTGACACTTGGACAATGCCAGCATTTACCCAGCAGACACAACACCCAACACACACAACAGCAGGAAGAATAAACTCATGACTCGAGGCAGGCCAGAAGCCGGACAAGACACTGGTAACAAGCATCACCCTAACTACTCTTCAAAATTTCCTGCTGGGTTTTTCTTTTCTTGTTTTGTCCATCAAGAAAGTGAACTAAGCACCTCCTAAATGGAATTCTGCCTCATGATTTTTTGCTTAGGCTACACCAAAATACATGGTACCATCATTCCATTTTCTGTTTCTTACAGACTCGCGACGGTCAGAAACCATCTCAGCACTTACAGTGGTATCTCCATCTTTCGCAATCATCTCAACTAACTCAACATTTTTTTTCAAATTGAGCCACTTGGACTCCACTGACTCTTTTCAGAGCACTCAGCTCAATGTTGAAGGAAACAGCACTCTACTTTGTTGTCGCTGTGCTCCAACTTCAATGGTTGCATAAAGATAAATTAAAATGTGCATTTGTGGCAGAAGTGCAAGTGACATAAATAGGCTCCAAAGAGCCTCCTCGTGAAATAAAACTTCACAAATGGCCAGCACAGGAGTGCAGGGACATTCTAGAGAGTAGCAAGCTGTGTAGCCTGGAGCCTTAGTGGGAGCATTTCAGAAAACGGAGGTTATCAGTTTTACTGCTAATTGATGGAACTTCAGTTTAATGTAGTCGGAAGGTCAAGGGAGGTTTTCTGGGAAATGACACTTGAGATCAGAAGGCATAGCAATGAGCTAGGTGACAAGGAGAAAGAAGAGTAATTCAGAAGCAAGGGAACAACATGTGGAAAGAGCAAACAAAGCCATTTCAAGGGAAAAAAATTATCAATAAAGATAATGAAATGTCATTAGTCAAAACAAATACTGGGGCTGCTAGTGGGTATTTGACAGATCAAAAAGGAAACTTTCCAGATTTCCCCTTGGTGATTTCTAGAATTTCTCAACAAAGCAGTAACATCAAATGCCTTAAAGAAGGACATAAGAGAAGAACCAACTCAGGGGATAAGACACTCAGGACACAGAGAGGTGTGAGATGAGATGTATGGGGAACGAGAATGACCAGATATGTCTATGGACCAGTCACAGCCCTGGGTGTGTTAAACAGCAGCCGTATGACATCTGGGAAATCATCACTTTCTCAATTGGTTGTGATCCCCCATCCTGGGTCAAAATCCTGACTCCGCACCTTGTTAGTATATAACCTTGGGCAAATTACACAACTAATCTGAGCCTCAGTTTTTCTCTTTGAACAAACAGAGATAAAAATGTCTTCCTCGTAGGACTATAGGGATCAAATGAGCTAATAAATGAGGAGGGCTTATTATCTATAGCAGATGCTGCTGGCGCTTCACCCACATCCTTCAGAGCTACCAGCATTCCCTAAAGGATTTCCAATTTACAGTACCTGCATTTTATGCCTCGGAACTTTTTTTCAACATCTCAGAAAGTCACTTTGCCCCTGCAAAATTGACGTTACCCTGCCTTGCACGGTAGTCCTTAGATAATGACTCTGGAGTTGAGCATAAGTGCTCCAGCTTCTTGACTCTTAATATAATTCTGAGGTCTGAGTTTTACTCTTTTCCCAGAGGATTAAGTGCCACCCACCCACTTTGTACTTCTAGAGTAAACGATTTGCCTATAAATCTTTATCTCAGGGTCTGGGAGAATCCAAACTAAGACCTCATGCCTGTATCATGTAGTGAGCACTCAATAAATACTCGACTAATTAGTGATTTATCATGGGACAATTATACCGACCAAAGACAATAAATTTTCCAGGAGAACTCTAATGACTATTTCAGTTTCTAGGAACTTGAAAGATTTGTCCTGCATAAAACTTGGAATAGTAAAGCTTCACCATTTTTTGCTGATACAAAACAACAACAACAACAACAACAACAACAACAATAAAAAAAGGAGAGTTACCTATATGGGCAAAGTGAAAGGTAGTTAGACTCAAAGAAAAAGTCACCTGAACTGTTCAGAAAACCAAGCAAAGAACTGAAGATAGCAATAGATGTTATATATAAATTAACTGAAGGAGCTTAAAGAAGCTACAAAAAATCAATTTATAAGGCTTCCCCTGGGACACAAGCCCAGTCTCCCGTTTGTACTCCAGACTTAGAGGAACTGGCCTCTCCTCCCAGTCTCTAATACTTCAGGATGGTCAACCACATGAAGGTGTGATATATAAGGAAGGTTTACATGGAGAAATCCAGGGGAATCATTGAAGTGAGCAGGCCCATGCATGGCTTGGCTAATCAGTAAACAGGCAGCCGTGGGTTTCTGAGGGTTTTCAGACTAATGGGCAGTTTATCATCATGGTCACAACCAGCCTCCTTGGCCATGTCAAGCCTGCCTTTTGGGGATGGGCATAGATGTTGGTAATGGCAGCAAACTCCAGTCAATAAGGACATTACACAAAAAGGGAGTTACCCATTCCAGCCAGGAGCCAAGTGACTCATTCCACTCCAGGGCCCTCATTGTGGACCTCAAGCTAAGGATCACAATTATACTATTTTCATTTTTAACCACTACTACCTGAATAATAAAAATCTCTTCAGAAAACCATGGTCAGCAGTATTCAGATGGAAAACACTGAGCTATCCAGTGGAATATATTTCCCAGGGTTTTTGTGCACATTCAAGCCAAGATAAGAAAATTAATGTTGACTTTAACTTGATCATCAAAATAAAAATTTTTATCATTTATTATGTGGCACTCACTGGAGGAACTATTATGCATATTAGTTTATTTATCTTCGTAACTACCTTCTGATGGCATCTGTAGCTGCAGAGTCATTTTAAAATTTAGCGTCTTAACACAATAACCACTTATTATTTCCCATGGGCCAAGCTTTGGGGGCCTGCAGCTCACAGCTGGGCTCACTCACAGGCCTAGGGCTGGGACAATTGGGCCAACCTGGCTCTGCTCCACATGGCCTCTCACTCTCCAGGAGGCTAGCCCGGGCGTGATCTCAGGGTGTGGGCAGAGCTCCAAGAGAACAGAAACGAGGGTTTGGAACTGGCACATCTTCTCTCCCTCGACAGAATGTTGCCAAAGCAGGTTAGGCCGAACTCAGGAAGTGGAGGGAAATCTTCCGTCTCTTGATGGGACGAGCATCAGAGTCCTGTGACAAAGAGCATTCATACTGAGAAGAGTGATGAATGGTGACCATTTTTCAGTCAGTCCAGGACATCTGGTAATTGGTATGTTGGGCTCACTGATACGGTGAGTAGAAATACAATACAGCCGATCCTTAGGCATCCCAAGGTCGGCAGGCCTTTGTGTGCAGTGAAGGCAGGGAGGGATACTATTGGAATTCCCTAAATACTTTCTTTATCCAGTTCCTCATTTTATTGATTAGATTCCCCTCTGTTCCTGCGGGGAAACTTCCACTTAACACCAGAAGTGCTCATCTGTTCCTAGAGCACACCTGAATTCTTCAGTCATACCTCTTACCGTCTTGGATTGTCTTTCTTTAACTCTCTGACTTCCTTTAGAAGGTAGCTCTCAGAGGGCAGGGGCTGGCTTTCCTCTTCTTCATTATCCTACATGCAAGTCAATGGGCAGAAAGCATGGCAACTAATCACCACAGAACAGCTGTTGTGTTGTGTGTCAAGTGAAGGAAAATTCAGAAAAAAACTAATGAGAATAATCAGGAAAGTCACTGCAGGACCCAGAGCACTCAGACATGTGGTCTCTGTCATTATTATTCAAGTGAAGAGATAGGAATTCTCTGTCATCCCAACACTAAATGTCATCTCCTTTCCCGCCCTTTTCCCTGAGGGGACGCTCTAGTTGCTAGAGGGCTACAGCATTTTAGCCCCACAAGAAAAGAGAGTCCATCATATTTGTCTGAGAGCTTTTGTACAACTGAAAAAAGCTAAAAGTCTACCATAGGGTTCTAAACAAGAATACATTTCTTTAAGATTTTTAAAAAAAATTTTTTTAAGATTTTATTTATTTATTTGATAGAGAGAGAGATCACAAGTAGGCAGAGAGGCAGGCATAGAGAGAGAGGAGAAAGCAGGCTCCCTGCCAAGCAGAGAGCCCAATGTGGGACTCGATCCCAGGATCCTGAGATCAGGACCTGAGCCAAAGGCAGAGGCTTAACCCACTGAGCCACCCAAGCGCCCAAGAATACATTTCTTGATTGGATTTCTGCCCACCACAGATCTGGAAATAAATTATCCCCAGTTTTTGGTGAGGTATACAAAATATACTGGACCATTTTCTCTTCATCTATGTTTCCAATCACTAAGTAATTATTTTTTCCAATTCATCCTTTAAAAAAGTTTTATTTGGATCAAAATTGAACAGTCTCAGATATGTGGAACTAGGTCTGGAGACTACTGGGTGCTAGAGTAGAAATTAAAAGATAACCGGGTTGACATGATCAGTCCAAATAATTAAATTCAGCTTTGAATTTACAAAAATGTAAGGTCATTTTCTTTAAGAAGAGAACAACAAAATAAATGCAATATAGTTAGTTCCATTTTTCTGCAACCCTTTCTCCTATAGTAATTTAAGGTTAAACAAGAAAATAGTAGGTTACCTGTCTTTGCTAAATTTTTTAAATAAACCTCAGTAAAACAGAGTTCCCAATCACAAGCCTTATGAAATAAACTTTGATATAAGATTTAGCACATTCAGAATTTGTCCAGGGGTGCCTGGGTGGCTCAGTGGGTTAAAACCTCTGCCTTCGGCTTGGGTCATGATCCCGGGGTCCTGGGATCAAGTCCTGCCTGCATCGGGCTCTCTGCTCAGCGGGGAGACTGCTTCCCTCTCTCTCTCTGCCTGCCTCTCTGCCTACTTGTGATCTCTCTGTCAAATAAATAAATAAAAATCTTTAAAATTAAAAAAAAGAATTTATCCAGAAATTTCAATTGGAAGAAACTAATGACTCCATAAAAATAGACAAATAAACACATATAACATTTAACCCAACAGTTTAACCTATCGGAATTAATTTTACAGGTATTCTTTAATGTGTTCACAAAAATGCACATTCAAGAATATTTGCTGCAGCATCTTATAACAACAAATTAGGAAGAATTTAAAAAACTCAATAAAAAGCTATTACATAAATCCAGTACACACACACACATACACACATCATGAAACGTCATGCAGCAATTAAAATGAACAAGGGAACATATCCATGTACTGATACAGAACCTTCTCCAAGATATACTGCTAAGTATAAAAGAAAAGCAAGGAAATGAACAATGTGTATGCAAACTAAAATTTGTATTTATTATTTCTGTAAATGGTATGAATGTTGTACTCTCTGGAAGGATACCTTAAACACAAGTAAGAGTGACTGTTTCCAGGATGAGAAACAGAGATTGGCAGAACAGTAACGAAAGAAAGAGCTACCTTTCACTTTATTTTATATCTTTAAATGTTTCCCCTTATACTTGTATTATCTAATTAAGGGCATAATAATAATCCTGAAAACAACATATAAAGCAAAACCTATGTCTATAGAGTAGAATTTTAATGTAAACTCTGAATTACAAACAGTGTTTCAAACAGAGATAAACCAGGAGCTGAAAAGAATAAACACTGGTTCAACATGTATATATAAGTTACAAGGCCAAACACAAGGATATTTAAGGTATCTAGTTAGGACTTAAGAAAAGTTTCAGTGAAAAATTACACTTGCTCTTAGGTCAATTACATAGTTTACACCGTACCCTAAAAAAAAACTTCCATCCTAACAAAAAACATAAAAAAAGATACACGCACACGCACGTGTACACACACACACACACACACACACACACACCCCAGTGGGCCATTAAAGCAGAGAAGTGTCACTGCAGTTAATAAAATGGAGATATTTCTCCTCTATTTTGGAGAACTGAGATATCCAAGATTCTCAAATGAAGACAATGTGGTTTGAAGAAAAGAGAGCAAAAAAGCTAAGCACTATGTTAAGGAGAGTAACTTGTGTTTGAAATGGAAATACTAGTTTGCATTTCAAAATAGATGAAATAGTTAAACAGGAAACCCTAAAAGGATAGAACTGCCACTTCTAACAATGACGGAGTAGACTGTAGCCAATTAATTCTTCTGCAGAGAACAACTAAAAAAGCTTAATAAATATGAGACAAAAACTAAACAGTTTTGAGGGCATCAGTGAAAAGATAGGCAGACAAGACAAAATACGCTGAGATTCCGGAGAGGAAGGAAACTGCACTGAAGCAAATACAAGTTCTCAGCTACTTTTCCTCCTCCTTGCCGATTCCTCAGTAGCAAAGATGGTGTTTCTAAGCAGAGGGCAGTGACCCAGAGTTTCAGTCTTTCTATGGGGCTGGGAAGACAGATAACTGAAGTTCAGGGTTCCTGAAACAACTAGGAATGGAAAAGCCAAGCCCTGAGAGAACAGACTACCTCAGGGAAGTCAAGACATCATTCTTGTTCCCTCAGGCCAGTGGCAAATTCCCAATCTGCCATGGCCAGGGGCCAATAAACCAAGCAGTGAGGATCAGCTAACAGGCTAAAAAGCTAACTTAGAGCCTTTTCAGTAGGGAGGGAGATGGAAACTGGAGATCAGAACCACCATTAATAATTAAACTACCCCAGGTTTTCAATTAGAAGCAATGCGGTCTAATCCCAGGGAAAAGGTAAATCGGAAATAGACAAGTAAGTGGTCACAAAGGCTGAAACCCTGCCTCAAATTATTCTGACCTCTAATTAGAACAAGGTGACCTGGTATCATTTAGTTTTAGTGGAAATTAAATACTCTGTAGAGAAAAAATAGCATCTAGACCTTCTAAAAATTTGTTCACTAGTTCCAACAATTAATTAATAATAAAAAAAAAGGATGTCAAAAGACAAGTCTGAGTGGCTAAAAAATTTTTAATGCAGATAATAGAATATAGAAAAAAATATATAATCCTGTATCTATTAAACAATTTGAGGAGCACCCCGGTAGCTTAGTCAGTTAAGCACCTGACTCTTGACTTTGGCTCATGATCTTAGGGTAATGAGATCGAGTACCACATCAGGCTCCATGCTGGACATGCAACCTACTTAAGATTCTCTCCCTCTCCTTCTGCCTCCCCCCGCACTCGTGCTCTTTCTCTCTCAAAAACAAAAACAAAAAATCAGTACCAGGGGCGCCTGGGTGGCTCAGTGGGTTAAGCTGCTGCCTTCGGTTCAGGTCATGATCTCAGGGTCCTGGGATCGAGTCCCACATCGGGCTCTCTGCTCGGCAGGGAGCCTGCTTCACTCTCTCTCTCTGCCTGCCTCTCCATCTACTTGTGATTTCTCTCTGTCAAATAAATAAATAAAATCTTTAAAAAAAAAAAAAAGCTGCTAAAAAATCAGTACCAGATGGCTTCACTGTCAATTTCTTATGAGTTTCACTATCTCTAACTAGCATCCTCACATTTTTTTCAGTCACAGGACACCGCTGAGATAGTGCTTACTGGCCATTCAATTCTCCATGGAACACTTCAAGGAAATGTCCACCTGTGGGGGTTATATGTATTGCCACACCACCTTTCCCAGGCAACAGACCATTTAATTATCTTCCCTGTACACATTTTCTTTGAATTGTTACTCTTGAACAAATGGCAGTGTTCCTCTGTCTTTCATGCACCCTTCAGGTGAGTGAAACTGATGGTTGCCAGAGGGGAGGGGGCATATGGAGACCGGCAAAATGGGTGAAGAGGAGTGGGAGATACAGGCTTCCAGCTATGCAATTAGTAAGTGACGGGAATAAAAGGCACATTAAGGGGAACATAGCCATCGACCTTGTAACAGCGTTGTATGGCAACAGGTGGTAGCTACATTTGGGGTGAACACAGCATAACACACAGAGAAACTGAATCACTATGTTGTACACCTGAAGATAATGTAACATTGTGTGTCATGTATACTCAAATTAAAAAAAAAATTAAGGAAGTATACTCATGGAATGGAAATACTATATAGAATACACAACAAATTACTGCTACACCTAACACAGACTTAGAATGTTGTGTTTTTACACGTGTACATGCTATATGATACCATTTACCTAACGCTCAAAAGCTAATCCAAACCTATCTATGGTTGTAATGAGCTAGACCAACTGCGCAGTGAAGGACACAGTCACCACAAGACTGCCCTCACTTCAAGCATCAGCCACAAGTTCAGGATCCCCTGGGCTACCCTCACTTTAGACCAGCCGCCTACAAATTCAGAGGTTTCCAACCAACTATGTACAGTTGCATAATTTGCTAGAAAGACTCACAGAATCCAGAATGTACCATCCTTATGATTACAGCTTTATTACAGTGAAGGGATAGAAATTAAAACAAGCATAGGAAGAGAAGCAGAGAGGAATCTGGGAGGGTTCCAAACGTGAAGTTTCCTTATCCACAGGGACTCTCTCCTTTTCTGGAATAAATGTGTCACAATACATATGGGCCATTGCTAACTAAGGAAGCTCCCTGACTTTGATGTCCAAAGTTGTTAAAAGGATGCAACTGCCTACTGCCTGTATGGTTGACCTTTAGTCTCAGCCCCTGCGGTAGGTCTGGATTACTACCTTTGGTCCCCAGTTCCTCCAGTGATCAGATGGGATATGGCACATCTCAAAGCCCCCATCATGAATCACAGGATTGGACGTTCTGGTGGCCAAACCTCCCAGGCAAACAAAGACTCGGTTTTCAGGCCAGACACGCAGGGCCCGGAGATCACCTTCCAGCAGCCGAGGACAAAGCCCAGATCTCTCTGTGGGTAAGAGTCATTCCTCATGACCCACAATTGATGGCAGTGAGAAGAGCAGTTACATTTAAGGGCATGCAGGAGCCAGGGAGGGTAGGATGCTGACTTCTAGATTGTGTGTCATGTCCTACTTCTTGATCTGGTGGTATTTCCACAGGTCTGTTTACTTTGTAACATTCACTGAGCTGCATTTGTTATGATTTGTGTACTTGTCTATATGTGTGTGATACTTTAACAGAAACGTATACTTAGAGGAAAAAAATTTAAAAACCAGAGACACTGCCCAGCCAGGGCAGATCTGTGAAACAGGGAGCGTTATACAATCCACAGCTTCTACCCAGTAGGGAAGCACTTTTCAGGTTGAACTCCACACAAAAGCTACACTCTTCCTGCCAAAAAACCAGCTGCAGCGAAACCCTTCCTGCTGCTAAGGTGTTGAAAGACCCTTTCAACCCGAAATGGCCTCACTCATGTACGGTGTGTGGCCCCGAAAATGTTAGGGAAGGGTGGAGAGTCAGTGTGAGCCAACAGGAAGAGAGAGAAGAAAGGGAGGGAGGGAAGGAAGGAGGAAAAGAAAGAAGACTAAGGTAGCAATTTCTTAGCTGAATAGTCACTCATGTCTTAGAGTTTCCCAGAACAGTCTCTGAGAGGAGTGTTTGTGTGCAAGTGATTTATGAGGACAAGGTATCTTGGAGAAACCATAAAGGGGTTGGGGCGAGTGAAGGGCAGCAAGCCAAGCAAGGCTGTGATTTTAGGCAAAGTCCCAGCCTCAGTCTGATGATCCCTTAGGGGAACTCTGGGCGTATAAATTATGCCTTAGAGTCTGTCTCATCTCAGGACAAGACAGTGGCATTTCACGTTCCAGTAACAGCCAGTCATGTGCCAGGGGCCACACCAAGAGGATGGTCCCAGGCATTTCCAGCTCTCTGCAAGCTGACAGTTGCCTACCTGTGTGACCTATTATGTGAAGTATACAACAGTTTAGGAAAGGGCCTCAGATGATCCGACAGGATCACAGCAAAACATTAACTGTGTTCATGACACCTGGGGAAGAAGGGTCAGTCATTAATATAAAAATATGCTATATGTTTGTTGCACTCTGCCATATACATTCTTGTTTGAATTCAACACTTGACGTGCCACATCCGTTTGTCATTCCTGTGTGAGAAGAGTCATTGTCGGTCAACCTTTTATGAGGTCCCTAGTTAGATCATCTTTTCCATTCCTGTTAAAGACATTTACTCATACTGGATGAATTCCAGCCAATAATTGCAGTCACTATTTTAGAACTCAGAGAAGGAAGAGAGAGAGAGAGACAAAATGCCCCTTATCTTCTAGTGCTTGGAAAAAATCATAGTCCTGTCAGTGTGGGCTATGAGTCATGTGATCCTTCATTTAAAAGGTAGTAAGTAACTGATGGTTGACGGTGGCGGGGGTGGCGGGGTAGGGAGAGGGTGGTGGGGTTATGGACATTGGGGAGGGTATGTGCTATGGTGAGTGCTGTGAAGTGTGTAAACCGGGCGATTCACAGACCTATACCCCTGGGGCTAAAAATACATTATATGTTTATAAAAAAGTTAAAAAATTATTTAAAAAAAGAAAAATAAATAAAATGTGTGAGTAAGAAAAACACTGCAAGATTCTATCAATACGAAGATAAGCATATGTAGAACTTACCTTTGAGGAGCCCATATTCTAAAGAAGACAGACAAATTAGATCTTGTAAGATATTATGGTAAATGCTATAATAAAAATATGAAAAACAAATTTTGCAGAGAAATAACACATTTGAGCAAAATTTTGCTGAGCAACTTAAAGCATTTTCTTCCTTTGACACACTTCTATGTCCCTAGATTGTTCTGTGTCCTGCAGACTTATTATCCCATTTTAAACAGGTAAGATGTAATACCATGTACAAGTAAAACTGAAGTTGTGGTGAAAGAATCACTCCAGCCACTTACTAATGGTTAGTCTGCATGTTTGGTAAACCCAATCCAGCAGAAAATATTCAAAAGCAAAGTCTCATTTTTTTCAGTTCTAAGTAGAACATATTTTATCAAAAGGGTCAGCACACCACTGCCCATGGGCCACATCTCTCTCAATGCCTGCTTTTGTAAATACTTTCACTGGAACACAGCCAAACTCATTCACTTTATGGCTGCTTTTCTGCTACTGGGCAGACATATGTGACAGACACCACATGACCAGCAAAGCCTAAAATATTTATTACCTAGAACTTTTAAGAAAATATTTGCTGACCACTTTTATACCACACTAACCATAAATTATGAAAACTTAGAGTATCTGCCATAATTTACCTATAAATTTAAAAGATTTCCACCATGTCTCTACCTTCTCGAAAGCAAGTATATCTGTGGGTATCTGTGTCAATTCCTATCAATTTGGTAAAATCCCAAGGCCAGAGATGTTTATTTGCAATCTTTTCACTCACTACTTTTAACACAGAAATTCAAAATCATTACTTAAAAATAAGCATTTGTGATGACTCTTTCCCCAGCCTTTCTGTGAGCAGACACTCAATAATCGTTTAATGGGTAAACTGCCACCATTGTTTTCTGTGGACCTGTCAGCTTTTAAAAAGTTTTTTTTTTTAATTTTTAATTTTTTATAAACATATATTTTTATCCCCAGGGGTACAGGTCTGTGAATCGCCAGGTTTACACACTTCACAGCACTCACCAAAGCACATACCCTCCCCAATGTCCATAACCCCAACCCCCGCTTTTAAAAAGTTTTTAAATAAATCTTTAGGCAAACATACAGGACTCTGAGTTCAACTTTCAGACAGAAGGACTTCTGTTGTCTTCAACAAACTGTCGAAGTTTATTGGACAACCCAAAGTCAGTGACAAAATTAAGTAACCTACCAATCGATAAAATGGATGGAGTAATTCATTTCATATTTAAGAATGATATTTAGAGTTACAAAAAAGAATAAGATAGTTTTGGCCTGGCCCTTTTGTGAATTGAGTGTAAATTTATAAAGAACAGAGCTAGAAGAAAAAAATAACAGCCTTCTTCATAAGAACCCATGAGAAAAATGAAAATTAGTTAAATGTATTAATAGCCAACCTAATTTATGATGTTATAAAATGCATGTAGATTGCATTTTTAAATGTGTCAATAAATTTAAAGGTATATATTATAGTTATATAACTCCTAGGGAAGGGATATTAAAATTAAGGTGAAGGTTTTCTAAGCAAGAAAAAAATAAGAGGATTTAGTAGTAATTAATGACCACACTGATAAAGGTCTGCCCTTGTTTATATAATTCCAAACTCATTCAAAAAATTCCACAAGCACCTTTATGTCTTAAAAAAGAAATACTTGTTTTTTTGTTTTTTTTTTTTACCACAAAGATACTAATATTTACATTTCTGAAGGACTTTGTGGTTCATGTAACATGCCAATCATATCTGGTTCTGTAGTTTCTCCCAAATTCTTCTATGATTTATTTCCAAGTGGATTTGTCCATAACCTTATTGTAGTTCAGCAGTGTGCCTGTCCCCATTGAGAACTGATTTGTACAAAGGTCTTTGGCTTCCCGCTGTCAGTAAAGAGAACATGTAATCTCCAAGAATGATTAAGGTGAAGGCTCAAGTAAGTTTCTTACTTTAGAAAAATATCAAAACTCCTTGAGATTGTGCTTCCTGAAACCCAGTTCCTTGGACTATCTAATTCAATTGCTAATCATTAGAACATCTGCAAAGTTGCCAATTCAGTTGAGGTGAGAATAGAACTTCTGACTCCTAAGATAAGATCATGGTCTCACCTTGCCATGAATATGCTTTCTGAATTTCCTGGACATACCTTCTTTATTTTCAGTTGACTCAGACACAGAATTTTATAGTAAGAGACCAAACTTTCCCATTAGTCTTTTTTTTAATTTAGTTTTGTTTTGATCCTCATAAATTACCTTCAGCATGGAGATATAGCCTTCCACTCTTATTAGGAAGCCCGACCAAGAGTCTTGGAAAGTACTGTCCAGAGCATTTAGTCATGAAAGCAAATCCTTGAAAACCTCAGCCCCGTTCATTAGCATAAATCCAAACCTCCTGCCAGTAGCCACAGGGCCAACTCTAAGCTGACTCCCTTTCCAGTCAATATCCAAATAAGAAGGAGGTCTGTACTTACAGAATTTGAACTATTACAGCAGGGAGTGGAGTTCTAGCCATAAATAAAACAAATAGCTTGCTCCCCATAAAGCTGATCCTAGGTAGGAAATCAATTTCTCTCTCGGCAGAAAACGACCAGTCTTCCACCACCCAGAAGGTTTGTTTGGAAGAGTGCCAGTTGCCTAATGGGTGCTCCATAAATACATCTCGGATTATTCCAGTCAAATCCATTACAGTCTTTTCAGGATAAGTCAACGTGTCAGCATGACCTTTGACGTTGTCCTCTTGAGGTCTTTCCTGCTTCTGCAGAGCAGGGATTGCATCCTTAATGACTCTAAACTTTGGTTTAGTTCTTTCTTCTGACTTGATAGTTCATCTTGAATGTTCTTTCAGTAAAACAAATCTTGCTTAGGAGATCTTTTATAACTGGACAAGGGAGAGCCATCTGACCAAAACAATTAGGTAATGTCTTTACCACAGGTCAGAGACCCAGAGTAAATATACTTTTATTGTCCTGCGTTATAGTCCTGTTGGTTTCTGATTTAAAATCTAGACTCAAAATTAATGTTGTACAGAGAACTTTTTCTGAGTGGGCCCTTCAGCAGACCAGTCATAGTTGCTCTGGGCAGACATTCTGGTTTCCATAAAAAAAGACAAACACGTCATGAAATAATTTCTCCTTTTCATATACTTTGTTCTCTCTTTGTAGCTAAAATTGCCTAATTCAGAAATCTAAACTCTTTTGTAGCAGTAACACAAAGACTTTCCCCTTTTCAATTTCCATGACTGGTATAATTCAAACCCTGTATTCCTGCCCATGATTCACAACTTTTTATATTCCTCTCCCACCCCTGACCTCAACAGTCCTACAGCAAGGTATTCATGACACAAGGGTTTGAAATCCTGAGGCCATGAGCCAGGGTTTATGAACAGTGCTTCACACATTCTCATTCCCTCCCTCTCTCTCTGTGTCTTATTCTTGCTCTCTCTTTTAACTTGTTTTGTGTATAAAAGCTCCCATTAATTATCCCAAGTTCTCCCTGAGAGAACTCCATGATTCACTCTCCTTGGCTCCATTTTAAACATGAGGAAAGTGAGATTTGTGGGTTTACCTCAGGTAAAGCAGCAATCCATACATTTGCTAAATTCTGAACTGACATGAAAGTCCTGTCTTCTTCTTAAAATCCTTCAGTGTCTTCTAGGTGCTCTTAGAACAACGGCCGCAGTCCTTACTTTGGATAACAAGACCTTGTCTGTCCCTCCCTGCCTTCACCTTCCGCCCTTCTCATCTCTCTCCTCACTGCTTCCTTCCAGTCACAGGCATAGCTGTCCATCCCCCAGAGCTCCAAGGCTTTTCTCACCGGCACACTCTGCATAAATGCTTCTCTCCTTCTGGAGAACTCGCTTCTATCTCCTCATAAATGTTTCTCATCCCTTATTTTCATCATATATTTTACTTCTTCTGTGAAGCCTTTGGTGACCTCCTCAGTACAGACCACAGAAGTCCACCCCATATACTTTCTCAAAGCACCCCGTATTTCTCCTCACATATTAATCACAACTTAATTAAAAAGCAAAGTTATTTGTTTAATTACAAGCTCGCTGAAGGCAGACAGGGCTCAATTTTGCTTTCCACCAAAACTGGTAATCAATGAATATATCTGAATATGTATAAATGAGTATGTATGAAATAACTAAAATGCATGGAAAAAAAGGCTCTGCCTACTAAGGCAATAATCCTCCCATAATGTGTTTTAATAACTTTTAAAAATCATTAAAAATTAATGACCCTCTTCTTTTCATTTGAATGTTCTAATTGTGCTTTCAATTATTATTTATCATGTGTAATAGTCATGGATGATATGATGCCAGCATATATAATGACCTAACTATTTCCAATCAGTTTTCTCTTAACAACTACTTTATCTTTTTTTATTTGTAAACATCTTTATAGATTATCTAAGAAAATATGACAACAAATTATGCTTGGTATGCATTGCACTCTAAATATACACTAATAATACATACTACTGTTTTTGCAATTTTACAGATATACAAACTATAGTTTACACTTCTCCAAAGAAAGACAAACATGAGATCTGGGTAGTTTTGACTTTAAAGCCTGTGTTCTTAATCACCATGTTGTATTATCTTTCCTAAATGTTCCCCAAATATTCACTTATCCATTATCAAACTTCCTCAATATATAATCTCAGAAAAGTGCAAATATACCCTTGAAAAGTACAAACTGTAAATGTGCCATGGGCTTATTTATAATGTTACTTATAATTCATTACTTATAATCATTACAATGATTTGCTAGACTGTTTTTCAGTCTGTGCTAAAGACTCCTAACAATCCTAATGAATGAATATTACAATTATGCATTATTATAATTATCAATATTATTATAATGGCTCAACAATTGTAGTCTTTAATTCAATTCAGAATTTGTTCAATTCAGTATTTAATAAATATCCATAATGTCAAAGATCTTACCTATCATTGGAATTCAAATCATACATATCTGAAACAGATAACAATATGCAACAAAAAAGTAGTTCAATATATAAATAAGTAATAAATAAAGAGAGTCTACCTGGGATAGGAAAGATATTATCAGGCAAAAGCTCTGCATACCAGTTCTTTTCCAAATCATAATGCCTGGGTTATTCATTTGGTTCTTAGACTTCTTCATACAAATCCTCCATGCGTGTTTTCTATTTTTCCTGAACTAGACTACTTCCTTGAAGACAGAGCTCACATTGTATAGAGCTTTTGCATTCCACAGTGTCTTCAGAAGACTTGGTAAAGCTCAACATTCAATTAATATTTATTTACTCCTCTAAATGGAAACAATGGGCGATGTTATTAAGGCTTTTGAAGATCCTAAAAAGCAATTAAATGGCAAGGTAAAAATCTCTGAATACTTTCGAGCAGGGGGGATGTTTCATGACCTTTTATTAAGATTTGACTGAGAACAGCGGAGAGAAAAGACAAGAGTAAGAAAGACTGGGTCCATGAAAATCAGTTGGAAAGCTTCAGTAATAACTCAAAAGAGGGAACTAGTGGGAGCAGAGAGAGAAAAAGAGGGAAGAAACATTTTCAGGTAGAACTAAAAGGACTTAGTGACTGATTTCCTGAGATGGAGCTGAAGACAAGCCATCAGTCAAAGACAAGTTCAAGGTTCCATTCCTGGAGAACACAGACAATGGCTTGGCCATTTCTCGGAATAGGAAATTAGAAAAGGATATTGACTAGGGATGTCAAAAAAGTAATGAGTTGTGCTTGGAGATGAGAGAAATAGGAAACTATGTAGCTACAGAGCAGTAATAGTTGGAACATGAACCTGAATCTTGGGGAAAAAACATATTAGAGATCTAGGTTTGGTATTGAGCCACATAAAGCTGATAACCAAGGCCATGGTCAGAATAATAGATTATCACATTCTGCATAAAAGCAATGTGTATTTTCTTTCAGGTCAATATCTCTAATTTCTTAACACTTTGCTAAGATTCTATTACATACATAATATACTTATAAAATTTTTAAGTCTTACTGTACTTCCTTGTGTTTTTCCAAGTTTATGTTCTTTAAAATAAATTCAGAACCTTAAGACACTGAATGTTGTAGAATTTCAAAGGTTTCTTTTTTCTATTTACAGAGTATTTTTTGTCTTATGTTGTATTCCAGAACCCCTAATGCTACACTGTGACACTCGGAACTGTGTTTTGTTTCTGTTTTGTGTTTTTCCTAAACATTGCTAATATGATTAATGAACCAGACAAAAAACACTGAGAGTGCTGGTTGGTTGGTTTGTTTTTTTTCTCTCCCACCTCCTATGGATGTGAATGTAAAAGGCACTTTGAAAAACATTCTCTTCTCCTCTCCTTCCACCCTAGGGAGGAAATATACATTTTTCTGTTTCTAAGTTACATGTCCTTCCTGGCATCAGGCTTATTCCCAAAAGGCTTTCAACTCAAAAAACAACATGTTTCCTGTGCAAATCACATAACCAATCTAAATTTTAATAGCATCAAGATTGTGCCTTTCACCATGTCTACCGCAATATAGAAATGCAAGGATGACCTTTAGAGGTTCCCACTTCTTCTGGAACTCACTTCTCATTCATTGAGAAAAACTGCCACCACTGTGGGGTATAACCAAATGATTCTCCAGGACTCCCGCTACTTCTCATGATAACTTCAGGGGTTTCTCACATTGGTTCTAACTTTGCAAAGTCATTTATCAAGCACTGGCTACTCGGCTGTTACCAACTAAAGTTTATTTTAATGGGATATTCTTTTAATATTAAAATCAAGAAATATTGTTTATAATAGTAATTAAAAGGAATTCAAAAAAAGGGCAAATATATGAGCTCAGGTTACACACATAGTCCATGTTATATTTGAGAGAGAGACTTTGGCTATCTGAAGAGACATAATTGTCACTGAGTATGTGCTCTGCCCTTTGAAGGAAAGTTCTGTTTTCTTGTGGTGAGAGAAGATTTTTGGAAAGGCAGAAAGGAAGGGTGTGGCAAATTAGCTGTTATGGAGTAAAAGCCAAATGATATTCAGAGAGTGCCTTCAGAGTACCCAAACAATCTAGCCAGATGTAATGATGGTCTCTGGCAAGCACCCCACCCAAAGGAGAGTAACTATTATGGTCTGAATGAATATGCAAAGAAGCACAGAAGAAACTCAGGAGGGTATTTGTGCGTATGTTCTGTTTCCTCAATTATACCCAAGAAAATGGTACACTATGAAAAGATGATGACAAGAGATTGGCTTAAGAAGAGATTATTTGCGTGAATGAAAACACCATTAAATGTCCCCTCCCCCTTTAACCCACACACACGCCTGCACATGCAGTAGATCTGACCTTGGGTCCATTTCCTGATTGAAGATGAAAGAAAACTTCCACTATCACAGCCAAGATCAAGGGTTAGGTATTAACTTTGGCAACATAAAATGTTTGAGTAAACTTACTTATATGACCTAAAGTCTGGGTCTTCTGTTAAATCTGTATGATTTCCAGAGACACTCGCTTCTCATTGTGTGGGGTCTCAATAATGTCAGTTATCTCATCAAAGAACTCAAGAAATGAAGCATCTAACCCTTCAGTGACAGATATCCTTGACAAACAATATCAAAGGTGGGTTTGCATGTGTCCAGTGTGTGGGAAGGGAGCATGTTCCCTTAGTCATAAACCCTGAGGAAAAAAGAAAAATTGGCATTCTCTGTCCATTAACAGGTTACTGTATGGTGACTAACATAACATAATAAAAATTAATTAATGAATTAAATTTTGAAAGTTTCTTAATTTGGAATCTATTTCCCAATGAGGATCTGTCTTTGCTAAATGCAACAAAAACAAAATGTATGAAACACAAGATAATTTAATGATCATTGTTCCATTACAGAGGAAATATGGGATCACATAGACCATTCTGTGAGAGTCTCCTCGGCTAGGCTGAATGTAAGGTAGCCCACTGATTTGGGGTCTGCCAGTGACAGCACCCACGCACGGCCTGTCTAATCTCACCATTCTTCACTAGCATGAGGCAGGGTTGTCCCCATCTTCTGCCTGTGTGATCCACTGTGTTCTGGCATGTGGCTTTTCCTGGACATTCAAGGACTCCCAGCCCTCCCTACATGTACTGATCGGGAAGAAAATAATTCTAAAATTTTCTGCCTCAATCTGTTAGAGCTTACTGCTCCTCTCAGCAGTGCTCACAGTTCTAGCAATAAAAGTGCCAGGTCAGGGATTCATTCACTCTTCCTGAAAGGCATGTCCTCAATTTTCTGCATAATTTAAGGTAGTACGCCGAGTTTATCCAGGAGGGAGGGCTATCGTTATGGCTATTCACAAAGCTGACCCATCTCGGCTTCTGGGCTTCCCCTCTCCTCTCCACCATAGCAAAGCATTCATTCTTCTCAGACAGGATTGGTGGGCTCACCCTGGTCACCGTGCATTCCTGCCTTTCTACCAAAGGAGATATCACTTCCTATGTCTTTTCTCTCTAGAGATCTAGGTACTGGTAAGGCTGTAACTTACAAATTACCAAGATCTCAATTTAAGTAACGCTGTTGTCCTACATAAAATCTAAAATGAATGACCTAAAGACCTCCTCCTTGTCTCTCCATGAACTATTTTTTGCAGGTAATCACAATTCAAAAATTATGAGCAGATCCTGAAGATTTAAAGAATTTTCAAAATTTGCAAGACAGCATAAATGTCAAATTAACTTTATAGGAAGAGTGCTAGTATCAGTCAGCTTGCATTAAGTTTCCAGAACAAACAACTTTCAAATTTCAGGGTTTCACAAAATCACTCAGATACAGCAGCAAGTACACCATGGCTCTGTTCTGGGATCCAGGGTAGAGGCATGGTAACCCTCTCCCCCATGCTGCTCTATGACACCAGGAGAAGAACCACAGCCGAACCAAACAATGGCTCTGAAAACTTCTACTGATCAAAAAATTCATGTGGCCAAGATTAATGTCAACATAGAGGAGAGGTATAATCCTCTTCCAGAAGAGGTCAGCAAATAATTAGGACCAATGACACAATCTACTCCAGTTCTACCCCAGTCCTCTGTGACTATACCCATGTAATATATAGTCACAAGCTCCCCTACCCACATGAGCCTAATAAGAAACATCAGCGAGTTAAGAGAATGAGACCTAAGCAAATGAGATAGATAGATCAGCCTGGCCTACTATATCACTCCCCAAGCATCACTTACGGGTCAGTGAAAACCTTTCTGGCACAACTCCAATGAATTCTTGACTTTGCAAGTTCACAAAACCCAACACTTACCTGCTCACTTAAAAATGAACAGATTTTAGGGGTACCTGGGTTGCTCAGTTGGTTGGGCATAAGGCTCTTGGTTTCAGCTAGTGTCATGATTTGGGGGTTATAGGACTGAGCTCTGCAGTGGGCTCCACACTCTGTGGGAAGTCTGCTTGAGATTCTCTCTCCCTTTCTCCCTCCCCCTCCCTTACCACACGCAGGCGCTCTCTCTCTCTCTCTCTCTCTCTCTCTAAAATAATAAGTCAATCTTAGAGAATGAACAGATTTTGTTAACCCACCCCATTATCCATTCCTACAGGAGGATTACTGATAAATCAGGATATTAATCTAAAGGGTATTGATCAATAGGATATAAATTAAAGGGGAACTGAAACAATTGAGCCTTAAATCCAGATATCCACTAACAGGACCAAAGACTATGGAAAGCCAAATTGGTAATCTGAAAGTTTCTGTTAAGCCAAGAATCAGAACAAAAGGATTTGGATAGTAAAACCAGATATATAATTTTTATTATATTTGAACTTTCAAACAGAACTTGCCCTTCTAGTTATTTATACTACATAATCTCTCCCTCACTTCTGAATAACTCTAGAGTTATTTCTGATACAAGCTCAACCTCCAGTTTTCATTATAGTGTACACCATTAAGAGATGTGATTTTCATTTGCATTTGTCATTAAGCCACTTTCCTTCATTTCTCATAATGTAACTCCGAGTTTGTAGATGCTGTGCAACTAATTCTATTTTAAGCAAGTTGCTTTCCAGTTCCAAGGATAAAAGAATCTCTAATTCATTATGAAAATATTCCCATTCTACATTTTGCAATGCATGACTTCTGATGATTTGTGGAGAACTTGTTCCTTCCACTTGTCTTGTGAGGTAAAACAACTTCAATCAGGCTATCTATATGTGATAGCTCTTTCATTTTCATTTTCTCTAATACTTTCAAGATCTATCCACTCATTATAACTCATGGTATGCATCTGATTTACAGATTGGTTCCCTAGAGTGCTGATGACCCAATTCAAAGGTAGAAAACCATTGGGACCACCTGAGGCTGCCCGTCAATCAATCAATGTATATTTGTTGATTTCCTATAAACATTCACAAACATGGAGAAGATACTGTCTCTACCCTCAGAGAATTTACCAAAAAGTACCTGAGAGGAATATAGAGAAAGCTAAGGAACAAGGCACTGTTTTAAAGGAAATGTCAAAGCAGCGCATAATACTGTAGAGAACTAGAGAAGTCAGGAAAGATCCTCTGAAGACTTAGACTTTGAAGAACATCATGATTCTGATGGGCAGAATTGGGCAAAAGCACATTCCAGATATAATTACTTTTTCTTCTAGCTTCAGGCAGGAAAGAGTTCTGTCCTTTTCTCTTATCAAAGTCAAGTTCTCAAACACCTTACCAACATTTTTATATGTTTTTATTCATTTTATTTACTTGATTGATCACAACCACTAATATTATTTGCATATTCATCACTTACTAATTCCTTTCAAAGTACAGTGACCCAAATGACACTACTATGATTTTTAGAGACAAAAATTGCAATTGCTTTATTGTCAGTTTGGTCAAGGCTTCTCTGGAAACTGTCAGTTTTCTGAATATAAGACAGAGCACCCAGAATGGTGCCTTCGAGCTAACAGAATAATTGTGAGTATAGCTGCTCAGGGTTCCATCAAGAAAGCAAAGAGCAAAACTTTTATGGAAAGGCTGATTCTTGGGCAAATGTTTTGGATTCTGTAAGCGAACGCATCGGTTCCTTTGCAAAGCCCTTTCCACTTCTTGAGGATGAATACATACCTAGTCCACAAAATGGAGTTTCAGAAGTAAAACGCTAAAGCTAGACCACTCCTGTTTAAATTCCAGCTCCTATACTTAGCAGATCTGTAGCCCTGGGCAAGTCCCTTCCCCTTTCTTAATTACTCTCTCAACAAAATGCAGATAAGAAGAGGAGCTACATTACAGCATTCTGTGGACTAAACAAGTTAGTCCCTATAGAATGCTTGCAACAGCATCTGGAACTTCAAAAGCCGTCAAGAAGTGATGCTAACACCTAAACTTAGTACAGAATAAATGCCACAAAAATGTTTGCTCTTATAATTATTATTGCTATTAATGTTACATACATTTAAGAAATGGGACTGTCGACTGACAATAGCCAAAATTGACATGACGGAAGGGTTAAGTGGGTGGAAGAATGCAAAGTATTCATTATCAGCTTGTCAGGTGCAGACATTTTCAGGAGAATAAAACTTTAAATGTGGTTGATTTTGTAAGTCGGAAATTTACAAGTGGTCTACGGCTCATTAATGAAGCACTAAATTGGACAATCAGCGTTAATGGGAAGCGCACGGTAAACGCACAGCACGTGAAGCTGAGACGCTGGACTAAATGTATAATCATACACTTCAGCAATTCACTTCCCAGCCCTCTTTGTGTCATCCCCCGGATCAGAGAGACGGATAGAGAGGGGATCTTTATTCATAGAGGACGTTTTATCTTTTGTTTATTAATTGTGTCGCACCTCCCCTAAAGAAAGAATTAGACTTTAAGGAAAAAAAAAAAAAAAAGACGACAGTTACATTGGTTGAAAAAATATTAAGTTACAGCACAGAGAAGAATAAAATTTATCAAAGAATTGATGGATATAGTTATTTTGATTAAATATAAAACCAAGTTCAAAGCTGGCTGGTCGTCAAGGATTAGTACTTAGTGCTATTGATAACAATCTTAGCAAGAAATACTTCAAAATCTATTTGTCTTGTATATCTATATGCCATGCTTTTCCTATCAATTCTCCAAACACCCCACAACCATTCCCCCACTGCTTTCAAGTTTTGTTTCCCCTCTATTTAAAGTGAGGAACTGGCCATTAGTTGCAGATGCTTCTTTATCATGGGTCCTAGGAAACCTATCTAATCCTCAGACAAATAAGCCTATTTGCATGAAGGCTTTCACTCCCGGAGTCCCCTCCAGAGATGAAGGTAACAGTCTGCAAACTGCCATCCTTGAGGAGCTAACCTTTTGCTTGTGTGATTAGGCATCTGAAATACATCTCACTTTTCTTTTATAGCTTATATTTCCTGGACAGATGATTGACATGACACCTCACAGTTTAGGATCACGGAGCAGTTAAATCCTACTCCATTACCTGTCGAATTTAGTTTCTTAATCCCAAACACAATATGCACACAACTTAGCCCTATCCAGCTTTTATTTAAAGCTCATGTCATGGTGTTTTATGCGGAGTCAAATGGTATTAAATAGTGTGGAGTGAAGCAAATGGAAAGATTAATTTTGTAATGTGACACTAAAGGAAAGACTTTAAAACAGGGATTAGAGACTGGTCTGCTCAGGGAAAATACTGAAACATATCCATTATAAGCACCAATACTTCTATCTACCGGCATGAGAAAACCCAGCTTTATAAGCACAGATTCTATATTCTTAGGGGAAAACACAACTAAAATGGAATAAAAAGATTAACGTTTCTAGCTAGAAGTAGTCTGGCACCTTTCCGATTTATCAATCTCTTTCTCTGTAATCAAAAATTTGTTCGAGGAAAAATAAAACCTAAATTTCTACTGGAAAAAAAAAATCTATCAATGTAACTTTTAGAAAATCCAAGCTCACAAAGCCTTGAGACCAAGTCAATACTCTCAGAAGTAATCATTACAACCATTTTGAAGAAGAGAAGTTATGTCATGACTTTTCTACAAACACAAATACAAGAGAATTCAAAAAATAAGTTTTTATTTTGTTTAGTTTCTTACATTTTCTCTGATGTAAATTCTTTTGAAAGTAATTAAAGGGAAGACATCCATATTTAAGAAAAAATGTCATGATGATTATTTGAAGGCTCATTATTTCGCCTTGAGGATCAGTTCAGGACATGGAACAAACTTTTTTCAAGTGTATGAAGGGTCATCACACAAAGAATGTTCAAAAGATTCCTTGAAGAGGAGAAATGGCATGAGGTATACAGATAAGAATGAAGGGCAAATTTCCTGACAGCTAAGGCTGATAGACCCCGGGATGTGTTACCAAGGGAGGCAGAGGAATCTCATTTTTCAGAAGTATTTAAAAACATGATAGATTCTCATCTCACTGAACAACAACATTTATTGGATTTCAGTTCCAAGTAGAGAACTATACTGAACAGTCTTGGGAATATTCAAAAGCAACAGAAACCCATCTCTAACTCTGAAGAACTTTGAGTGGGAGAAGGGAAAGCACAACTATAAAATTATCAAAAAACACTGAAACAAAGTAACATTGGCAAACTATTTAAGTTGGAGAGTAGACAGCCGTGAAGGTGAACACTTCTTGAGTAGCCAATATAAAAAGACATATGGATTAATGGAGAGAAAACAGGGCCTCCCAAGCACAGGGGATCTTGTGGGAGGTATAGAGAGAGTCTAAATGATCATGAAAGTATTGAATTAAAATATATATATATATTGATGTATTCTGTTTCCTCCTCTGAAGAAAGAGAATAGTAATAATTTTTTCACATAAAGATTCGTCAAGTAACATACATACCATGTTGTGTGATGGAGAAGAACTCAACAAATAGAAATAGTTGTTAATAATGATCATCATCATTGTCACATCTTCATCACACACTTAGATGGCCTCTGTCCCCACCACCAGGAACAGAGTTGAATTCAATACTTAGCATTTCTGGTGTTCCATTCTGACCGTGATCTGCACTGAAATTGTTTCCTCTAGCCAGCTCACACTCATGCTGGTTAACATGCCTCAAGCTTCGTGATTCCTGTGGTGTTAGCAGTACCTGATAAACCTGAAATACGAGATTCTCTCATTTCACTCTATGTTTAATAGGAGTCACCCTTGTCTGCACACAGGAAAGCTAATGCCTCAAACCCAAACTCTTGGACAGACAAATCAACCAGATGAAGCCACATTAGTGTTCAAAATTAATTTTTACCTGGCATTTCCTCAAAGAAAGATCTATGTTCTTGTGAAGGATATTTTGCAGGTTTTTTGGATTCATATTTATCATTTTCATGTGGGTGGTAAGCAATTTTATTTGTAGTATTCATTCAGCCCTATAATTTGGCAACTTTCAGCAGATATACTCACTAATTTATCATTGTGAATTCTATCTTCAATCAGAAGCAAAAAGTTCATTACTGCATTCAACATGGTCCTTAATGAATGTGCTAATTGGGAACACATTAGCACTTTTCATTTGCTTCTGTGTTTATTTCTATAGAAAAGTAGAAAGTGTGGTTTCCTGTGTATGTTTAACATTAAGCAAATTTTCGGTGTAAGAAAGCCATTTCCAAGTTCCTCACCTTAGCACTGAAAAGCTTGAAAGATAAGAAAAGTTCACCATCAAGACATTTTCATAAGTGATATTATTCAAAGGGACACTATTGTAACTTCTAATAGAAATGGCTGAGGACATCACAGGTACTGCCATCTTATTACAAAGAGAAGTCATTCATGACAATGACCAACACGAGTCTGCTGAGCTCCTAAAACTCAGCAAAATTCTACTCTGTTTCAAAATGCCTAATGGAAATTCATAGGTTCAGTGCATGGCTATTTACTTAGATGGACACTGAAGGCAAAAAAAAAAAAAAAAAAAAAAAACAACTTTCTGGAAGAATCATCCTTTCAAAAGGGCCCAAATTATGCCCAGTTCTCAAATAACCCCTGTTCACAGTTTGCTTTCCAGTACACATATCTGATAAAATGCCTTCCATTGTTTAAAAGAAAAAAAATACTGTTTCATTTCTTGTTCCCTTGATGTTCAAGTCTCGGGCTGCTTCCTTCCTACTCCAGACTCTTCTGGAATAGACTGGAATGTCCAATGAGAAACAGGACACCGCTCCACAGGCAGAACTGCAGACTCCATCTCCATCCTCCTCTAGAACCCATTAATTATTCTATTCAATAATGGCATGGAGTTTTGTTGTAATTCAAGTAAATCAGGGTGAGAAAAACAACAAACAGGAAAATTATGGCCCTGAATTTTAAAGGGAAGCTCTAGTCTAGTGGAGAGAACCTGGATTTCTTATGTAAGGACATGAATTGGAATCTTAATCTGTCTCTTTCTTGCCTTTAAAACCATTCGCAAATCTCATAACCTCTTGACACACCAATTTTTTCACATGTGTAAATGCAGAAAATAACAATCTATCTGAGAATGTTATTGAAAGAATCATGAGGTACATATAAAACACACTGGCCAACTGCAATCAGTGAGGAACATGAACGTTAACCGTTATTCGTAATCCTAATATCAGCAAAAATGATAATCCCCCTTATGGCTTCACATCCATGGGATGCCCACCCCTATTTGGCCTATAAGGGGAAAGAGCTGTAAATCAGACATCCAGAGAGCTGGCTCTAGCCCTTGCCAGGGCTTCAAACTACTTTAGTCCTTTCTTAGCCTCCTTGTCTGCTTACCCAAATATCACCAGTCCTTCAAGGTCTAACTTGGGTTTTATTCTCTCCTTAAAGCAACCCCAAAGTCCCATTAATAAAAGAAGGTATGCTAGGTGTCCCTTTGCATGATACAATTTGAGAGAGAAACGGGTTTTTTTCCACTATCATTAAGCACCATTCTCACCACTTGGCATCTATCTTAAAATGCAACACACTAAAAATTTACAAGCATTTAACATTTTAAATACACACACACACACACACACAGTTTCCACCTCAACTGGGTGCACCACAATTCAATTCGAACACTAACTACCCAGAATTAATGCAGACCTCACATGTCAAAGTTTCAGTCCTCCACAAGGCCACCCTTCTTCAGATGACAGCCACACTTTGAGGAACCCCAAGCCGCCCGTACTGCTAACTGAATTACTATAAACTCAGGGTTCCCACAACAATCCCCTCAGGTTCAATAACTTGCTAGAATAGCTCAGAGAAGTCTGGGATGTATGATGCTTATGATTATAGTTTTGTTATAAAGATGACACATTGGGTCGGTCTGGGAGGGAGCGCAGAGTGCTCATTCCCTTTCCCTGTGGAGTCAGGGTGCATCACCCTCCCTGCACATTAGTGTGTTCACCTGCCAGGAAGCTCTCCTAAGCTTTGTTGTCCAGAGCTTTTCATAGGATTTCATTGTGTAGGTATGACTGATTGATTCAATCCTTGGCTGTAAGACTGAACTCAATCTCTAGTCCCTGTCCCTTCCCCAGAGGTCAGGTTGCCTGAAAGTTCTAACCCTCTACTCATGTAATTGTTCTTTCTGGTGACCCCAGCCAGAAATTACTGAGGGACCCACTATTGTCATCTCATTAAGGTAAAAAGATACTATCACTTGGGAAATTCCAAGGAAACTCCAAAAATTCCAATTTTGACACTCTGTGGTAGGAACTGAGGACAAAAACCAAATATATTACTTTACTATGTCACAGTATTTTCTGTTTGTTTTTGTCCCCCACATTAAAGTATAAGTTCCATGAAGCCAAAGACCTCATCTGTCTCATTCACTTCTGTACCCCTACCAACCAGAAGAGTCCTAACATACGGTAGCTGCTCAATACTTACTAACTAAATGAATTAATAAACATACAGCATATGAATGAATCAATTCTACCATTACAGCTTTTTCTTTTGCAACTTGAAAGATTTAGTAGTTCTCTGGCCTCTCATATGAAAAAAAAAAAAAAAAGATCTAGGAGAATGATCATTCATAAGCCATGAACAAGTAACACCTGGAGTAGGACAGACTCAAGACTGGTCAAAATTCAATTCAGTCCAACATGTGCTATGTGCCACATGCTGTTCTAAGTGCTACAAATGTAACAACTGACCCAGACGATTTTAGCACTGGTGAATTTGAAAGCTGCCATAGTCTTAACTGCTGGTGTCTCCTATTTCCATTTCATGCAGTACTTGAAGATTAATCACCCCAAACACCACTTGTATTATGTCTTTTGTAGATCAAATGTTTGGAATTTCAACCACATTCTACTTGATCAAGTTCAAGATCAATCACATTCCAACCAAAGGAATCACTCCCAATGCTTATTATCCCCTATGATGAATGCTCTATTTTTCTCGAACATCAGAACACATTTGACTCATTCCCACCTTCAAGCTTTTGATCCTCCACTGCACCCACCAGGAATGTAATTCTGGTTTTTTTTTTTTCCTTTAATCTGTATCTGATTCATCTACTCATCATGATCCAACAGAAGGTCATGTCTTCCCCCATATTTTTATCCTCAAAAACTCTCAATTCCCATACTTCCTGGGCCTTCAGTCTACACCACTTGGCTCTTACCTTACTAATCATAATTCTATAAATGTATTATAAAAGATTATTACTAACATCATTCAAATCTGATGGAGTCAAATGTTAACTGATTCTTTTTAATTACATTCTATACATGTGCAAAAGAGTTCTAGAATGTTGGATTCTTGTGTTCTCTTGAACTCCCCTTTTAAGCATTTAGAATCTGTAACTTCATATATGAATCTAACATTTTACACATCTGCAAAACTGATTAAACAAAAGTTAAACAACTTTAGACAACATCTACTTAGAAACATTATTATAGATTTTCTGCTAAATTCTTTCCCTCAGAGTTTTACTTAATAAGGCAAGCTATATTTTTTTCCTAATCTTCAATACCTCCAAATAGATATAGGAGCCTCCTTATGGTAAGAAATTTCAAGGTATATATAGCATACATGTAGATTTCCTTGGGACCGACTCCAAAATAACAGTTATGATATAACTGTGTATTTGTCATTCACAATAGAAAATTATGTGGGCAGCTTTCATTATAGCTGGATAAATTTAGATAAATGAAGTATGTCAACTCAGTAATTACTAAATGTTATATGTGAAGCAATTAAAGCATGAATGCCTTTAGATGCTGTTATAGCTACAGGCTGGTTTTGGTTTTTCTTTTTTTTATGAATTGTGACTCAAAATAATAAAAGCTGCCTTAAAAGTAAGTCAAAGGAGGAACAAAGGTGAAGATACTCTCATAAACATTCTACCTTTAGGAAGGTTGGATTTTACCCTTTGGTAATCAAGGGTGTAACTTGAGGTGACTCTTTACAACAACATCCTCTCCCACTGAGGTTAGAAATGAATAATCCCTAATACTTTCAATGTTCCTAAGAGTGTAACTGAGGCAGGGACATGATATTTTTTCATACAAGATTAAACTATGCTTCAGCAACTAAGGCAAGACAAGAACCAACTCACATATTACATATTAAAATATATCCTCATGACAAACCTAATATTAGACCACTTCTCAAAACCAGCAAAGTCTGAATTCCCTTCTAATGAGCAAAATACAGCATATATAAACTTTTGGCAATAAGGTTATTTCAAACAATAGTAATTCATAGATGGTGTCCTAAAGCAAGTTGATCAATACACTCTTTTCTCCCTAAATATGTTGCAGTAAGATCAAGCCATGCATTCATTTGTTAAGCTCTGTGAATTCTCATCAGTTCTGTGAACTACCAATTTTACCTATATTGATAGCTGGCTCTAACTTAAAATGGAAAATCAATATTTTAGATAAAGAAATGTGTCTTGCTCTTTAATATTTTTCCTCTCTCTCTCTCTCTCTCTCCCCCCCTCCTTTAAATGATCAAAAAATTTTCCCCAGGGTGATAAAGTTTCAAATGTCAAGAACTGGTAATGTCCTTTCTAAAACATAGTGACAACTAACATCTGTTTGGCTACTATTTTAAAATCATTCACTGGATACTACCCACTTTCTAAAGATCTGTTGATTATGCCCAGCATTTGGTTGGTCCTTGTCAGCGGTATCCCCACTGGGTAAGACAGCCCCAGAATTCAGTCTGTATGAAACGTGATGGCAGGTACCATACATTCTCCCCCAGTCTCTGATTTTCAGATGGTCACATGGCTTCCCAGAATAAAGAAGCACTTCCCAGCCTATATCCTATTAAGTAGAAGTAAGCAAAAGTAAAAGGTAAAAATTGCAGGAGTGTTCTTACAGGAGAATGCCCCTCCTATTTCTTTTTCATATACCCTGAAATGAGGATTGTCAGCAGCTGACTCATGAAGTAGAGACATATATTTGTGTTAATGACGCAAATCCATAGAGCAAAACTAGATCCTCTGATGAACCAATAGGAGCACCACAACATCCCTTGGTTGTTTATCCTTGCCTTCATATCTCAGAGAGAAAAGTCCGACTCTACACTGATTAAACTATTGTTCTTTGAAGGTGTCAGTCACATTCAGCCAAATTATCCTAACTGAAACAAACATTAAAGTTCGATGGATAGCTTTCTTTCGTCTGGATAGGTATGATGAGTACTCTTTAGAAAAGAACACATATTCCATCAATTAAATGATCTTTTCTAGTCATCTCCTGTGACCTCTATTTAATAGATTATATAAATATGTTCCTAAAATAATCAAAAACAAACAAAAAAACTATACATTTTTTTTAAAGAAAAGGAAATCTGTATGAGGATGATAGATAGCTCTAAACACATATCCCCACACTTAAAAAGCAACATGGAAACATCCCAGTATTATTCAGTATTAGGAGCAACCCTCAATTTATTAGGTACATGTAGTCACAAATGCCTGTTCCAATTCTAAATGTAATTCCACGTCTTCACATGCACTGGTCATCCTGAAGACCTTTTCTTTTAATGTGTCCACAAACCAGCTCCAGTCCTATGGGGCCCAATGAAAGCAGAGATCTGAGGAGTCCCAGGACTGCTTGCGTTCTTTGTCACTTAACTCTCAGATTCTTTCTTTTTGTCCACATTTAAAAATGTTTCTTTAGTTTCCTGTGTTTCTTATTTTTTTTAATTTTTTATTTGAGCAGAGTTGACATCAAATGTTGCATTAGTTTTAGGTATACAACATAGAGACTTGACCTCTCTCTATGTTATATGATGCTCCTATCTGTCACCACACAACGCTATCATGATACCATTGACTATATTCCCTAGGCTGTGCCTTTTATCCTTGTGATTGTTCGTTTCACAACTGGAAGCCTATATCTCCTACTCTGCTTCATTCATCTTGGCTGTCTCCTTCCCTCTGATAACCATCAGACTGTTCTTTGTATTTATAGGTCTGATTCTGGGTTTTGTTTATTTATTCATTTGTTTTTTAGATTCCGCCTATGAATGAAATCATATGGTATTTGTCTTTCTCAGTGTGGCTTATTTCACTTAGCATAGTATCTTCTGGGTCCATCCAAGTTATCAGAAATGGCAAGACCTCATTCTTTCAGTGACTGAGTAATAGTTCACTATGTCCACATAGACCACACCTTCTTTACCCATTCATCTAACAGTGGACACTTAGGTTGCCTCCATATCTTGACTATTGTTAATAATTCTTCAATAAACACAGGGTGCATATTATCTTTTTGAGTATTTTTTTTTAAATTTTATTTATTTATTTGACAGAGAGAGAGAGATCACAAGTAGGCAGAAAGGCAGGTAGAGAGAGGGGGGAAGCAGGCTCCCCACCGAGCAGAGAGCCTGACTGGGGGCTCAATCCCAGAACCCTGAGATCATGACCTGAGCCAAAGACAGAGGCCCAACCCACTGAACCATCCATGCACCTCTTGTATAAGTATTTTTATTTTCTTTGGGTAAATAAGCCAGTAGAATGACTGGAACATTAATTTTGTTTCCACTGACAAACATGGCTCTTGTGTGTGTTTCATGCCCAATTTCTGATCATAAACACCATAGAAATTTCTTAGCCCATCTTCTTCATTCTGGCCCCCTTCTTCTATAGAATTCTTCCATGTTTCTTGTCTTTACCTCATCTTCCTGATACTTGGACACCAATTTGTTTTAGAACTCTCAAAAGCCTGTCTTTCATCCCGATTACTCTGTTGGCAAATCAGTGTAGCCTTCTTTGGCATAATCCTCTATCACCAGTGAGGAATTAAGGATGGAAGGAGATGGGGGGAGGGCCTATAAGTACTTTCACAATCAAAACTTTCATTGACAAGAACAACAAATACAGACACAAGAGATACAACCTGTATCTTCATTTATGAACAGATAACAAAGAAATTAGAAGTATCAATTTGTCTCAACTTTAAGCCAGGTTGAAGTTTAAATATCTAATGAGGACTTTCTTCTAGGTAAGAAAAAATTGCTATGAACGAGAACGGTGACTACAGAATATCTATTCTCCAGACCTTCAGATCATATTTTCCACGATTTTGATTTCTTTTCTCTTTTCCATTCCATAAGCTCAAGCCCTCTAACTATGATATCACCAAGTTCTTCTCATTTCTCGGGCATGGCTTTTTCTGCTAAATTACTTTGCTTTCCAAACTACTTCATTGGAGTTTCTTTTCCAAATCCATTTTTGATCTCTTGCACAAAAGGAACAGGAGACTTTTGACAACATGTCTCTTGAATTAATGAATGATAAGGTTGTCTTGCTCCCTTGAGTAAGGGTAGAACCAGACCACATTTGTTTTTCATGAGTGAAGAGATGCAATCATCAGAACTACTTCTTACGACCCTCATCTACAGAACTAAGCCTCTTTCTTAAAATCCCAAGTGTGAATTCCTTCAGAAGATATTGTCTTAGAATTTTGAGAAGTATTTCAGCTTTTTTCCCGATATCATCTATTGAATACCTTTTATCTGCTGCTATCACAATGGTCACTAAGTTACTGAAAGATAGTAAGATTTAGTTTTGTACTCTAGAGGAGGGACAAAGTGGAAAAGAGATATGATGAAGATACAATTAGGAGCTATGTGA
Source organism: Mustela putorius furo (assembly GCF_011764305.1). Classification (NCBI taxonomy): domain Eukaryota; kingdom Metazoa; phylum Chordata; class Mammalia; order Carnivora; family Mustelidae; genus Mustela; species Mustela putorius. The sequence continues at coordinate 7,101,539 of NW_025421305.1, forward strand.
GTATAAAGGAGGGGCCCTTACCTTAGGAGGGAGGTACCACTGAAAGCTTCGTAACAGAGGTATTATCTGAGTTGAATCTTGAAAGATGAAAGGAAATAAAAGTTACATAGAAAATACCAAGGCCTGATTTCATGCAAATCAAACAATATGAGCAAAAATTTGGAGCAATCAAACCTTATGTGCCAATAGTTTAGAATTTCTGTAGCATTAGTATAAAGTGAGAAATGGAAAAAGGTATGTTATACCTTACTTATGTGTTTAGTTACTTCTCTGTGTTTTTTCTGTCTTCCCCATCAGCTCTATAAGGGGAAGAATTTTCTATCTTTATTTCCTCAGCACCTAGAACACAGAGTTTGGTGCTCAATAAATATTTGTTGAACAACTGAATGACTCTAAGTATGGCCAGGAGGAAAAGTGATAGAGCATAGGGATGAAGAGCGTGAACTGCATCCAAAGAAAACTTGTGCACACATAAAGGGAAATGTGTCTAAGAACGTGCATGGCAGCACTATTCAGAACCACCAAGTCCTGGAGAAGAGCCAATGCCCATCAACTAAAGAGCAGATAAATCAAAGATAGTCTAGTCACAAAATGATTTGTTATACAGTGGTAAAAGCACAATGATACAGGTCAGTCTTTGTGACAATATGTCCCAAAGAATTATGTGCATTATGAAGGCTTTTTGAAGTAAAAAGCATCTAAAATAAAAATATATACTTTGGGGGAATACATATGATGCAGTAAGTGTATACACCCTGACATTTTAAGCCTGGTAAGTCCTATACACTGAAGGATGGTAACATCAGTGAACAGGGAAGGGAAATAAAAGCATGAGTCGTATTTTTAGGTTTCAATTATTGTCAAGGTCTTGTTTTGGGTGGCATTTTGGTGTTATAACATTATTAAAAATAATGAACTATCCATGCATGGCAATATTGAGAATGTGTCATAAAAAAACACAAAACTGATTCTGTGCAACCAAGACCCAGAAGAAGGCAAAGGAAGGAAAGGGTGTTCCTGAGCTCCTGTGTTCTCCTGGGAGTGCAAACGGGGGCAGGGGTATTCTGTGCTCTGGAATCCAAAGCCATCTGGGCTCAAATTCCAACCATGTCATTTCCTAGGTATGTGATCTTGGATAAATTCTTTAAAGATTTTGTGCTTCATTTTCCTGAAGTTTAAATGGAGAGAATAAAAATAATACCTTCATTTTAGGGCTGTTCTGAGATTAAATTAAATATATATAAATGCATATCCCTAGTACTTAAGGTTAAGTAAATGTTGTAATAAATCCAGAGAATAAATGAATACTGACTGTTAATAGTACAGGACCAGAAGCTGGAAGACCTAGTGTATATGCTAAATAGTTTCTACTTTACATGTAAAGGTTTTCCAGGAAAAAGTTTAAGTCAGGAAATAATATGATCAGACTTTCATTTTCAACAGGTCCCTGTACCTGCAATATTGTGGAAGAGTGTAAGAATTAACACGGAGGCCAATTAATGTAGTATTACAATAGTTTTGGAGAAATATGATGGAAACCTCATCTAAGCCAATAGTGGTAGAAAAGGAAAAGTGAAGACAGAAATGACAAAATAGTGAGGAAACAATCTTGGTGCAGAGTTGTCTGCTGATGAGCCTGGAATGACTCCCAGAATTGAGGATTGTGGGATGAGTGAAGGCTGGCACTGTTCCCATCATTGGAAACAGAAAAATAGAGGTTTCCCAATCTAGATACTATTGACATTTTGGCATGAACCAACCCTGCACATAGAGAAAGAGAGGATTTACAGGGGAAGATAATGAGTTCAGTATTGAATATATTGGTTATGTCAACTTTCAGATGCTTCTGGAGCATACAGGTGGTGCTATCTAATAAAGAATTAGATGTTAAGACTATGATTCAGGAGAAAAGTCTGAATTTCCAATGCAGATTTGGACACTTAATTTATATCCTGTAACTAAAACCATGGAGACAATGAGTCCACCTATGGGGAGCATATGCAGTAAGAAATTAAAGCACTGAAAATATAAGCCTGAAAACATGCCAGTTCAGGGATGAGTAGAGGAAAATAAACTAGCAAATAGATAATTTCTTTTTTTCTTGTCTTATTGCACTTGCTAGGACCTCCATTGGAGTGTTTCATAGCAGAGAGAACAAGCATTAGTGTGTTGTTTGTAAATATAATAAATAAGAATGCTTCTAAAGTGTTCAACATTAGAATGGTACCTCCTTGAAAATATCGGTGGATATAATGACCAAGATTGTTAAAGAGCTTATTTACAAAGAGAAAAAAATTTGACCAACAATAAAGGTAGAGGAATACATTTGAGCAAAGTGGCATACAATGGCAAAAATACCTCTTTCTTCAAAAACAGAGAAAAGGCAGTGGGAAAGGTTTGACTGTTTTCCAACAATTACTTCCCTTTCTTTTATTTAAATATATGAAGATTTAACTTATTTAGATTAATTCTCATAGCTATTATGCCAATAAAATAAAACCAATGTTTTGGAGAATAGAGAGGAGTTCGTGCCTACTAGTCATACCATTTTTCTTTTTCTTTTTCTTTTTTTTTTCCCCCGGCAGGTAATCTGGATCCAATGTAGACATCTTAATGGATCCAATGTGCTCCCCCTCCAAAGTCTAGCAACTCAAACAAAGCTTTACATGGTAGAGCTGAACATGACGGCCCCATTTAGGGAAAATGACCTTTATAATATTATTTTGCTCCATGATTAAGTTAAATTCTGCTGTTACTAAAGACTTTAGAAATTCTCTTCAGATTGAGACATAAGAATCCTCTCAGAAATGTGGCCCCTGGGTGGCTCAGTAGGTTAAGCATCTGCCTTCAGCTCAGGTCATGAATTCAGGGTCCTGGGATCAATCTCCTCATGAGGCTCTCTGCTCACTGGGGAGCCTGCTTCTTCCTCTCACTCTCCCTCTATGCTCTCTCTCTCTCTCTCTCTCTCTCAAGTAAATAAATAAATAAATAAATAAATTAAAAAAAAAATCCTCTTAGAAAAATGAAGATGTTGAAATTCAAAATCCAGAATGATACAGGTCAGGGTTTGATCAACCTTAGCTTGTGGGCCCTATCTTTCTGTTTCTCTACAGTCATAGGTACTTGCACTGGCTAGCACTAGGCATCTACCCTGTGTCCCACACTCCACCTCCACCTGCCTCCCCAGCCAGCTGCTGAGTCTTGCGGTTACCCAGATCCAGCTCTGCGTGCCCCTTCACTGTTAGGGACTTTGCCGTTAGCACTGAATGATAGACTCTCAGCCTAAGAGTCATCTCACCACCAGGCCCCACCTCTTAAGCAAGCTGCTTTTCCTCTAGCAAACAGGTGCAAAGCCTACCCACCACCTGGGACAACCCACTCAAGGTAAATGGCAGAGATTTTTTCCCTTGTTGTATAAATATCTTCAGTTTTGCCTCTTGACCCCCACAGAGCCTAAAACATTTACTAGTTGGCACAGAAAAAGTTTGCCAATCCCTGGAAATTTCTTGAACTTTGAGTAAAGGGAGAAGTCAAGAATAAAATTTTCTTCAAAAGAAACTTGTAATCATTTGTCTAGCTAGGGGGAAAAAATGTATCTTTTTCTTCCCAGGTAAACTAAATTACCAAATGTAAATAATACAAATTTGTTACAGTTAGGGCAATTCAGGTCTTCTCATCTGGAACACCCTGACATTTTAAGCCTGGTAAGTCCTATACACTGAAGGATATAAAGAGCATCTCTGACCCCTAACTTCTAGAGCAGGCAGCAACAAAAACCACCAAAATGTTTCTAGACATTGCCAAATGTCCCCTGGGGTGGAGCCAATATTAACCCCACCCCACCCCCTTGCCCCTGCCCAGGTTGAGGACTATTAGAGTAAATAAAAGGGAATCAAATTCCCTGGAGAAAGCTCTTCCTAGTCTATCAATATCTTAACTCGGTAATAATTACTTCATCACATGAGAGACTATGGACTCTGAAAAACAATCTGAGGGTTTTGAAGGGGCGGAAGGTAGGAGGTCGGGGTACCAGGTGGTGGGTATTATAGAGGGCACGGATTGCATGGAGCACTGGATGTGGTGCAAAAATAATGAATACTGTTACGCTGAAAATAAAAAATAAATTAAAAATAAATAAATAAAAATAGAAATTCAAAAGAAAAAAAATTACTTCACCACTTCTGGGAAATTATTTTAACAGTATTCTTTCCTCAGTAAGCATAAGGACTTTAATCGTTGGGATATCTGTACAGAATCTTCCCCCAGTGATGTGTATGAGGAGGGGAAGGGTCGTGAGGGACAGGCTGGGAGGTAAGGAGGGCAGCATGTAAAGGCAGAGAGAGAGATGATGAGCACTCCAGCCACTGAGGATGCTTCCTGCCGAATATGTTGGAAACACAGAAACCAGGGAAGTGGACTGAGCTAGGAGCTGGCACTATTACCCTACCAGAGTCCAAAGGTTTAACAAAGACAAAGGGGCCAGAAGCATGGATTAAAGCAAGGATGCAGAGTCCGGAAGATGATGGCAAGCACATCACATAAATGGGGAAACATCCAAGACAGCTGCTTTGAAAGACTTCACTGCCTATGGCTATTATTTGTAGCTGCCATATGGCATCTCAACTGCCTCGCAAAATTGAAAGGGCCAGAGAGGATACTGACATAACTGAACTGATCTGATCTTATTGGTACTTCTGCTCATGAAAGAAAAGAAAATTCTTCATTCCATTACCAATTCATAAGATGGAGGACATGGCAGTGCACCTGTGTTTAAAGGAAGCCCATCTTTGTTTCTAAAGCTTCAAGCTTCCTGGCTCTCACAGACCAGAAGGCCCACAGCAAGCTAAGACAGGATATGGGTAGAATGGGGCACTAACCCAGGAGGGACTGGAGGAAGAACCAGCTGAGAGGTCCAGAGCCTTTCTGTAGCTTTGCTTCCTTGCTGCTGCGCCCGGGAATCTCCCTGTTTAATGACTCCACTACCAGATGCACATTTGTCTTGGTATTCGGAGCAGACTCTCCCCACCCCAGGGAGCCGCCCCAGACAACCTCATCCGGCTCTAGCAGCTCTGCCCCTGTAGCCACACCCTTAGGACTCAGGTAATGATGTACCAGATTACACAAGTACTTCTGAGAGTCCATATTTTTCCCCCTCTCTGTATTTTTCAGTGCTTTTTGTTCTGTCCCTCTTATTTTTATTAGAGTGCCTTGCTCCTACATAATTCCCCACTGTGACCGGGACAGTTGTCTGCAGCGCGGCAGGTACTCAGTAAACGCAGCCCGTCTGCATGACCACTCAGACAAGGACTCCCATCCCCGGCATATTAATGACAAGATTTCTTTTGAGATGACATAGTTGTTGTGTTATAGCTATGCTGGAGAGTCTTTGAGTCTCTGTTGGTCTCTGCCTCATTATCTCTTTTTCTAAAGGCTTTATCAGTCATATACACACAAGAATTCTAGCCATGTCTTTTCCCCTAGGAACAAGAATATGGACAAGAATAGCAAAATGAGATTCAACTCAGAAAAGTACATGGAATTTTCCCTAAGAGAGTCTAAGAATGGTGGGCGAGGGGTTGGGGGAGGGGGTGGAATAAGTGAATTGGAGAGGAATAAATTTAAAAGAAAGAGAAGCAGACAAATAACAGAACAATAGTCCTCCTTCTAATGGTTTGACCTTGAACACCCTGGATCAATTTGTACTTGTCTTAATGAGAGACCATAGTCTTCTTGTCTGCTTGAGAGCAATGGCTGTTGGCATGTGCTGTACGGATACTACCTCAATATGTAGGTATAAGGAACAGCAATGATCATTCTCACCATTTAACCCTTCAAGCTCCCCCCTGAGTAACAGTCTTGGGAAACACTCCAGAGTAAGTTAATTGGTAGAGCAGGCTGGGAAACACCTCTTTCTTTCCTTTTTTTTTTTTTTTTTAGTTTTTTTTTTTTAATATAATTTTTTATTTTTTATAAACATATATTTTTATCCCCAGGGGTACAGGTCTGTGAATCACCAGGTTTACACACTTCACAGCACTCACCAAAGCACATACCCTCCCCAATGTCCATAACCCCACCCCCCTTCTCCCAACCCCCCTCCCCCCAGCAACCCTCAGTTTGTTTTGTGAGATTAAGAGTCACTTATGGAAACACCTCTTTCTAAAGAGACAGTCCACACACCAGCACTGCTTAACTTTGTTATGTACTGCATGTCCCTGCCTTCTTTTTCTTTGACCCTGAAAGCCTTCCATTATATCCCTCACTCGTTTCCAGTCCACTGCCATCCTAAAAATCACAACTTGGCATTGCAGGGAGAGTCCAGAGAAGGAACTCCATAACAGCCAGAGGCTGCTGTCCAAAATATCCCCCATCTATTCCGATAATCTTACTAGGGAGCAAAGGAGCACCAGATGGGCCAGTCTCTCTCCTCCATAGCAAAAAGCTTTCATTAGCAGACACGATGAGGAATAGAGAGAATGAAATGCACTTATTTGCTCCCCTGTGACTTTTGGAGGTTTCCAGAAGGCAGCCTAAGACCAGCAGCAGGACCATGTCCAGGACTGATCCAAGCAGGTGGCTGCTGGGATCTGGATGGAGCTTGGCAGCCAAGAGGCTGTGTCAAGTCCAAAGAGAATCTTGAAAGAGTAAGTAGGAGAGAGGGACACTGGGTCACTGTCCTTTCTGGTGAAAACAATGAGTGCAACAAGCCAGCATGACCTCCCAAGCCAAGCAACTCACTGAGCTTCCTGTTGGTGCTTTTCATTCTGTTTGGAACCCTGTGAGTGACAGTTGCAGGATAAAAAAAGAAAAAGACAAGTCATGACACCTGTTCTTTTCCTTCCTCCTGTAATATAAGCTTCAAATCCTTCAGAAAGGCCAGAAGTTATGCGATGACTCTCTGTACTGTCTGCTGTTAATGAGGCCTCCAGTGACATTTCCCCGCTAGACAGTGAACAGGTAACGATCTCTGTTCTGAGAAAGGAGAGGTGGGTCACACCTGGGAGCGCCCCTGAATATTTCCAGCAGCCAACCCCTACCTGGGGGGATCCCTGGCTCTGGCAGGTATACTAATCATGGTAGGCTGGCTGGGATAAAAGGCCCTGGATCACTGGGGTGTTGGCCATGCCAGCCTACAGAGCTTTTCCCAGAAACTCATGTCAGGGTCTTTGCAAGTGAGTGGCCTTGCCTGTGCAGGGTGTGTGTCCCGGCATTCTGACACTTACTCGTGCCATCCATACGTGGGCTCTGCCTGGCTCCATCTAGGATTCAGGGCATGCAAAACAAAACACTCTGCTGTGTTTGGCTCCCCAAAGCTGTCCCCAGACAAAAGTCTCAGGGAAGCATACACTCTGAAAATGTCCCTAAGATGGCAGTGTTTGGGGGTGCTTCCGGGCACACTGATTTGTGTTGGCAGATAGCATGACCCTTTCCGCCTTCTCATGGTCCCACCTCCTTTACATAGCATCGCCAGAGGCTAAGACGTGCATCTCTGCCCCAGCACAAACAGTACATATTTGTGTCACTCATGAACTGCTCTCCTGTACACTCCACGTCCTGCTGTCCCTTTTTTTTTTCTTTAGCTTAGTACAGCATTACATTCGAAGCAAATGCCACTTCCCTGACTATGATTGATCCCCACTTATTTCATCCTGAATGCAAAGTATTTGATTTCAAGTGTGGTTCATTCTGCTCGGTGAACTCATTATGAAGTCACGCTGAACATCTCACAGATGTGAAGCACCTCGTCTCTGAGGTTCAGCGATCTAATTTGGAATCTCATTATAGACCTTAGACTGGTAGTGGGCATGGGGGCAACTACCTGGCTGGTGTTCTCCTGCCCATCTCCTATCCCATAAAGAAACTGTCATTTCAATACCGGCACACCAGAATATTCCCCGTTTTGGAAAATAGCTTTATTTATCTCTCTACAAATGCCTCTTGGCACTGATGAGAGAGTAATACCTCGTAGGCTATTTTATTAAGCATCTCCGGAGGTCAGGTGCTGAAAGGGACAGCTCCCAGCTGCTGGCTTCCCATCTATTTAGGAGGCTCCTGGATGGATCCTATGTTACATTGTTACATTTTCTAAAGTTCACATTGCGGTTGTCATTTTGCTAAGAATCTATACACCAAGAATCTTTGCTTGGCACCGTAATGTAGTTTAACTCCGGGACGATCTGATTTCTGGTGTCCTTATGGTGGATGAAGGAAGAATGGGGTTGAAATAGAAAGTTAGCTCTATTTGCAGAGAGATGCATTGATTCTGAAAGATTGATGCATTCATTTTTTTCACCTATTTGGTGCTTTCAAAACCAATGAGCATCCAAAGCCCAGTTCTGGCTACTAATGAAGTTTTTATTTCTCCACTTTCTATCTTAAAAACTTTGGTAAGGGAGAATATTTGCTTTTCCAATTGCAATCGTTTCCATTCCCCGAAGAGCAGGCCTAGCCTTGAAGAGGAACTGGACCTTTTGTTTCTCTGCTATAGAAAAGTAAAGAGATTCTTGACTCACAGGAGGGAAGGTAATGGACAGTGTTTGCATGTATTAATAAATCAGGATAGGCTAATGCAGCTATGTCTGGCAATGTGCAGAGATGTTTGTCTTGCATTTTATATTCAGCAAAAACACAGGTTTTCCTAGCATCACACCCCACCTCCGGACTTCTCAGTTTGATCTAGGTAAGGGGTCTACGAACCACACCCCGCAAACTAAATCCATCCACAGCCTGTCTTTGTAAATAAAGTTGCTTGGACAGCCACACATAAGTCATTTCTGTCCATTGCTGCTTTTGAGCCACAAAGGAAGATGGGAGTTGTGACAGAGACCACGCAGTCCACAAAGTCTAAAATTCATTCTCGGGCCCTTTACTGGAAAAGGTTTATGACCCCTAAACTAGAAAAAGGAAGCTTATTGATTTTATTTAATTCATGCTTTAAAAAGCACATGTTGAAAATCATTTTTTAGTGGGAAAACTGGGATGAGGATTACAGTGAGCCTAGAATAGGAGTCAGATCCCACTGGCCTTTCAAAAGAGCTTTCTAATCTTAAACCTCTGCTATTTCTACCCCAAAAGTTCTTTGAATAGATTGGGTAATTAATAGCAATAATCTGATACAATTTATTCATAGTCTGAATGGCTTTTAACTTGGAAAAGCTGCCTCTCCACTGACTTTTGATTTCCACTTATGGAGTAGGAAAGCAATTATTGCATTTTATTTTTATTACATTTTGATCAGACACATTATTCAGGAAAAGGTGGAATCAGGAATAAGTGATAGTAAAATTTTATAGCATATCCACCCCATTAAATGGTCTCATTGCCTCTATCTCTCCCCTTTTGGTCCTCCATTCTGATAGTTTACCTTCAGTTGTTAGGACCCTTTAGAACACGCTGGCAGCCTCAGTGGTGGCTGACCATGAGGACCGGCATGCACCACCCAGCACTACGTGGATGGGAGGATGCCAACCATTTATGCCCACTGCCTCTCACATTCTACTCTAGGAGTTACATGTACCCATTTGCGTATGGTGACAGTAAAGCAATGAGACTAGATGGGTGGATAAAGAAATATAGATAGTTAGATGGTGAAATAAATAGGGAGCTAGATAGATGATAGAGAGATAAATAGGAGGGATGAGAGACACAAGACCCAGATTCAAGTTTTGCCTCTACACTTAACTCAGCCAAGCCAGCTAGTCTCCTAAAAATAGTAATGGATTATGAGAATGTCATAAAATATTTTAAAGAGGAAATGTGATAACATATCTGAAAGTACTTTTAAATGAAAAGTTTATAATTATAAACTTATTGTGACAGGTCTAAAAATTACTTTTTACATAAAATTCATAGCATTTTCCCCAGCTCAAGAAAGAGAAACCTCTGTGGAGAAAGGGGAAACCCTCTTACGCTGTTGGTGGGAATTTGGGCTGGTGTAGCCACTCTGGAAAACAGTATGAAGGTTCCTCAAAAAGTTAAAAATAGAGCTACCCTAAGACCCAGCAATTGCACTACTAGGTATTTACCCCAAAGATACAGATGTAGTGATCCAAAGGGGTACCTACACCCCAATGTTTTTTAGCAGCAATATCCATAATAGCCAAACTATGGAAAGAGCCTATATGTCCATCGACAGATGAATGGATAAAGAAGATGTGGTATATATATACAATGGAATATTATTCAGCTATCAGAAAGAAAGAAATCTTGCCTTTTGCAACAGTGTGAATGGAACTGGAGTATATTATGCTAAGAGAAATAAGTCAACCAGAGAAAGACAAATACCATACAATTTCACTCATATCTGGAACTGAAGAAATAAAAGAGATGAACACAGGGGAAGGGAAGGAAACATAAAATAAGATAAAAACAGAGAGGAAGGCAGACCCTAAGAAACTCTTAATTCTAGGGAATAAACTGAGGTTTGCTGGAGGGAGGGTGGGTGAGCAGAAGGCGTAAATGTGTGATGGGCATTAAGGAAGGCACTTGTGATGAGCACTGGGTGTTACATGTAACTGATGAATCACTAAATTCCATCGCTGTAACTATTAATACACTATATGTTAACTAAATTGAATTTAAATTTTTAAAAAATGAAGAGGAAGGAAAAGAAAAAGAAAGTGAATCCTCCTCTAGGCCAACCTGTCCCTCCTCCCTTCTTGGGAACAGGATGCAGCTTCCGTAGCTGGACCTGGGACAGGTCAGTGTGCGCTGTAAAGGGATGGTAGGAGAGCCAGAGAAAGGTGGATAGGATGCAGGGTTTGGGAGTTGAAATGAGGCTGGGAGTTATACAGCAGCTTTTAGTGTGGGATAAAAATAGAAAGGAATGAAATTAGAGTTTTAATAAATGCTGCTCAGGACTGTACATTTGACTATCCATCCTAGTCTGAAAAATGTTAACAGATATTTGCTATTTCAAAATTCCAGGGGTTTCTGAAATTTGTATCTTATAACAGGAAAAGGCCAATGGTTCACCCAGGCTTTTTTTTTTTTTTTTTTAGATTTATTTATTTTAGAGAAAGAAAGCAAGCATGAGGGAGAGGGGCAGAGGGAGAAAAATCTTCAAGAGGACTCCTCACTGAGCACACAGCCCGATGTGGGGCTTGATCCCAGGACCCTGAGATCATGACCTGAGCCAAAATTAAAACGCTTAACCAACTGAGCCACCCAGGTGCCCAGTTCATCTAGGCTTTTAAGGATATATTAGGCGTTATCATTCTGAGTCCCTGCTTTGTGACAGAGTATCATTCTTTGGTAGGCCTGCATTTAGGCAAGTGGCGGCTCTAAGTGCTTTTAAGTCATATACTGAAGACTGTCTCATTTAAACAGCCCTCCTCCTAACATCAGTTAGAAATGTCAATCATGTGTATTTGTTAGACAATGGCAGAGCACCATTTCCAGTGAGCCACAGTAAGATTTTTAAATTCTCAGGGTGTGGGTTTGTGGGGGGGGTGTGATAAGAGCAGAGTTTGAAACAAAAAAAATTTTATTTTCAACCTATTCTTTCAAAACAAACTAAAGAGTATTCAATACACATGTCCTTGTCTGTTGGTGATACAGAGAAGGCAGAGTAAAGAATGAAAACTGAAAAAACAATAATAATAATGGAAATTTTTTAAAAAAGATTAAGACACCTGCTTGTCAATAACCAGAAAGGCCTTCAGGACTGAGTCAACATGATGATAAACTGGCCCTGAAGTATTTGAAACAAAAGCTACAGTTTAATGATGGACGATAAATCATTGTTGAGCACCTACTATGTTCCAAAAATATGTTTTACATACATTTTCCCATTTAACCCACTGATAAAGCTCTAAAGTAAACATAAGACCATTATTGTATATAAGAAGCTGAGGGTGAGCAACCAAACGGCAGAGGTAGGATCTGCACACAGACGCTTAGGTTCTGCCAAGCCACGTTCCACTCCAGGGGAATGGCAGTGCCGAGCTAGCAGACCTCAAGGTGAGAGCAGGAATCATCCACTTTCGAGATAGCTTCCAGCTCTACTGCACCAATTTATAGATGAGGCTCTGAGAAGTTAAGTGACTCTTCCAGAGCTACATAGTTAGTTAGTGGATATCCTAGAATTGACATCCTTTCCTGCTTTTCCTACTGGCATTCCTAGTGACCTTGCCATTTTATCTTGCTTTCTAGATCCAAAATAAAAGTAGCCAAATTATGATATTTCAATAGCAATCTTTATGTAGATTGTAGAAGAGAACCAGCTATTTTAGTTGCCTGGGGCTGTCATGAAAAAAAAAGTCACACAAACTCAGTGGCTTAAAGCAACAGAAATTCATTCTGTCACAGTTCTGGAGCACAGAAGGAAAAAAATCAAGATGTTGACAGGGTTGTTACCTTCTGGAAGTTCTGGGAGAGAATCCATTCTCTGTTTCTCTCCTGGATTCTGGTGGTGATCGGCAATTCTTGGTTTTCCTTGACTTGTAGCTGAGTAACTCGGATCTTTTTCTCTATCTTTACCTGGACTCTGTCTCTGTGTATTCTTTTTCTCCCTCCGTATAAGAGGACGCCTATCATTGGATTTAGGGCCCAAACTAAGTCCAGGTGATTTCATCTGGAAATTCTTAACTGAATTACAACCACAAAGACTCTGTTTCCAAATAAGGTCACATTCATGGGTAATGGGGGTCAGAACCTGTCATATTTTTTGGGGGGTGGGACACAATTCAACTCACTATCCCTGCAAAAGCACTGTGAGCCCAAAAGTGATATGTAAGCCCATGAGAGCAACAGGCCCTATAAACCGTGTTCCAATACTAAGCAACAGGAGAGCTGTCATCTCATCTCTCAGAATCACAGACGTGTGTGCTGTTAGCTGGGCTTTCCAAGGATTCAAAAGGGACAGTGGTCTGAGCCCCTGCAGCTTCACTTCTGTGACCTTGAGTAAGAGGCTAAATGTCCTTAAGCCTCAGTTTCATTGTCTAAAAATGGGGGAACAATAGTAATATCTACATCCAATTTTTACTATTATATATAAGGTTATTTTTATCTTGTACAATAGTAATTTTATTATTAGCAAGTTCAAAGTCCCTGTATATAATTTCAATTTTTTTTTTGCATAGCTTTTCCTTCTTCCATTCTTTCAGCATCAGTATTATTCCCACAGTATCTTTTGAAAACTTTTATTTTATGTTAGACCCTTAGCACAATCTAACACAGCTTTCTTTATTTTGTGTTTATATTGAAATGACTATATGCAGGTGTATACAGGCAGGAAAGCAGAGTTGATGTTAACAACAGTTAATCATGAAATCAAGTATTTCCAAAGTGAAGCTACATCTAAATATTTTACTACATTCATAACTCACAATATGGCTTATCTTAATACCAGATTTAAAAAAGAAAGAAAGAAAAGTTAAATGTCTGTGGCAAATATCATGTAAACTTATCCTCCTGAAAACAGTTTTATGATCATTTAAAAGGAAATGAATAATATAATTCAAAAATATAAATAGATGATCATATTGGACTGCAACAAGAGCAGATGTTTTAAGTTATGTAAAATCTTACCCCATCTGGTAAACAGTAAAAATGTCTCAACAACAACCCACAGATGAAATGTTGCCAATAAAATGAGGATCGTGGGGACTGAGTAAAAGTCAACTTTACTGGATTACTTCATTTAAAAAAAAAAAACAACTTAAAGGCTATTAATATATATATAATAGTTTCATCTCTTACAACTATTATCATTCCAAAAACTATTTTCAAAACAGTTAGAAACTGCATGATCGAGTATACTACCCATCCAAGCTGTTAAATGAAACCGTATACTTTCTCCCAGTGGACCTGACACCTAGAAAGCCATACCAGAGTGCTTATATGTTTAAGTTCATTGAAACATGTACTCCACCTCAAATCTAGGGAGAAGGAGCACCAATAAGAATAAAATTAGAGACGGACCAGCCTCCCCCTGTTGCAGAACCCATTCTGTTCATGAAGAGTAGGCGGATCTATCAGGAACATTTGGTTTATGTCAGCTTGCCTTATAGCTGGGTTTCATTGTGTGAAACTATTTCCAGTCTTTTCAGCTACAAATAGGTGGCTACCAATCAAATCTTGCTGCATGATTCCAAGTTGAATTATCACCAGGAAAGTTTTATACGAACGTTAGAATGGAATCTCTCAAAACATAAAGTCTGTTCTTCAGCTTCTGTACCTCTTGGGTCTAAAAGTTGCCATTCCCATCACATTTCTTGTCCTCTCTTTGTGACTTCTCTACAGAAACCCCAGACCACTTCACTGACTCATTCCACCAGGAAGGCAGGCCAGCAAAGATTCACCTACACAAAGAAGTCTGTTAAAAGTTAAATTAATCACTCTCCCAAATGTGTAGATTCTTGATTACAATAGTAAGAGCATTTCTCTCCTTTATGAAGGGCAATCCTAGATGCAGAGAGAAAGTGAACGGAAGAAACTTTAAGTATAAGGACAAGTTACTGTGCTGGTTTTTAAATATCTGCTCTCAGAATTTAATTAAAAGGGTATCATACTCACCCCATTTCCCAATGTCCTATTTATATTAGAAGTGTGTTCAGCAAACCCTTTTTCATAGATCAGTAGAAATGAGACAATTAAAACTACCTGGCCCAGACAAGGAACATGAAAAATACGAATTATTATTCTTTTTAATGATCTTCTCATCTTACACACGGACTTCTTATAAATGCTTCCGGTGAAAAAAACAAAAACCACCAATATTAATTTAGGCAAAATAAGCCCTGGTCTTAAGAGAGACAGTTGAATTCAACATCTATATTAGCTTTGAAAAATATGAATCAAAAAATATCACATTCCAATGGCTTCCCACTGCATTACAATAGAACCCAAAAATCTGGGCGCCTGGGTGGCTCAGTGGGTTAAGCCGCTGCCTTCGGCTCAGGTCATGATCTCAGGGTCCTGGGATTGAGTCCCGCATCGGGCTCTCTGCTCAGCAGGGAGCCTGTTTCCTCCTCTCTCTCTGCCTGCCTCTCTGCCTACTTGTGATCTCTCTGTCAAATAAATAAATAAAATCTTAAAAAAAAAAAAAAAGAACCCAAAAATCTCCAGTGAGGAAGCTCCTGCTCATCTCCTACCTCTTTCCGCCTCACCACAAAATATCTTCAGACCATTCCTAGAAAATGCCAAGCTTTTCCTGCCTCAGGATTTTGCCAATCCTACTCTCTGGAATGTTCCGCTTGGCCTGCCCACTGTCACTTCCCAGAATGACAATTTTGCAGCCTTCAGGTCACCACTACAAGGGAACTTGTTCTTACCCTCATCTAATGAAATATCTCCCTTCCTCAGAGACTCTTTTATCCCATTATCCAGTTTGATTTATAACTTGAATCACAATTTGGAATTATTTTGTTTGTCTGTATTTCCTGTTTATCGTCATTCTCCCAACAACTTCCACGAGAATGGGGACCATGCGTGTTTTGTTCTATTTGTCTTCCTGGCACCTACAACAATGCAATTAGAATGGGCTAGATCAATATCTTTTGCATGTGCAAGTTTCAGAAAGAGATGCAGTGATGACACGGTCATGATTCATTGTTCTCAAAGAATTCAAAGACTGAAGGGAAGAGAAGACAGAAACACATCTAGAATAAGAGAGGAAGGTGAAAATGCTAAAACAGGGCATGGAAGCAAAATGCAGAACCAGGGGATGGAGACAGAAAATAGGCAGTAATGATCAGAATAGAGTTGTGGAGATTTAATGAAAAAAGGTGAAATCTGAAAGTGCAATAAGAACCTCAGGAACAAAGGCACAGGAGGAGACAAGTACAAGAGGCTGAGCAGAACAATGGAGAGTTTGTGATGACACAGCAGTGGGTGGATGAAAGGAAGTGATCCGGGAACAGAGCAGGAAAGGTGGCTTGGGGACAGAGAGCAGACAGCATCAATGCTCTGCCAAGGTATTCAGACCAAGCTTCGGGGACACTCAGAGAATGGTCCCCTCAGCAGAGAGAATGCCCTGTGGTCCCCACAGAAGTGCGTGCCCTAACAGGGCTGGTGAATGCCCTAAGGGGGCCAGAGCCAAGGGGAGCCAACAGAGGACCTGGCTGGCAGGGTTTACTTTGATGCCTCAATGAAAGCTTTTTCACACCTCCTACTCTCTGCTTCCTTCAGCATCTCTGGCTCTTGATTGAATAAGCCCTCTAGAGATAATGGTTCTATCAGCTATGCGTCAAAAACTGAAACCTTCCATTTTCCCCTCTTTAAGCACATTTCATTACAAGTAGTTCCACCCCCCCACCCCCCCGCCGCCCCCAACTTTCAAAGGCTCTGGCCAGTGATAAAGGAAGAGAAGTAAGGACTTAGGTATTTGAGGTTTATGTTTCTAAGTGATGTTTTTAAACTCATGTCTAGTTTTATCAAGAGAGGAAATCAGGCAATTTTTCACAGGGTGAAGATAATGGCTTATGCCTGTGGCGGTCCGAGTATCTGGTGCCCCTCTCTCTTTCTCTGCCTTTAATGCCGACTACAGCAGCTCTAAACCTCAGTCAGAGGAGGGCTGATACAGTCAGTGGGCTGTTTTACCAAGATAAGAATAAAGGTGAAAATAAGTCTTTATGCTCTAGCCACATATGTTTTGCTCTAGGATAGCAGGAAACCCATCCATTAGATTTTTTAGAAAGCTGTTTTCTAGTTGACGTAACAGAAAGAGATTTTAAGTCATCAGAAATAACACCAAAAATCCCCCTAAGACCAGTGTTCCTTCTCAGTTCCCTCTGAAAATCTGCTAGTAGTTTTACTCTTTAATGCTACCTAATTCAATATTTTTAATGTGGACAGTTTCGATTTGCTGTATCTACGTCTACCTATGATGATAACACTTCTGCAATAATATTTCTAAACCTCACTGGTGAAGTTCAGCACTGCTTTGTTACAGACTCATAGCTTGATCAAGCTGCAAAGGGAGGACTGGCCTTCATGTAATCATCTGATCTTTGTTACTGTGAACCTACCTTGCCTTTCATCACACACACAGCAAGTAAAATACATAATAACTTCTGTGTTATTTATCCGGACTTATGTAGCCATACATCCAAAGCACAGAAGTATTAAAATATGCTGACACAATCCTAGGGTGGGGCAGGAGGTGAGGGGTGGATCAACCTCCCCAAGGGCAGTTCTCATGATCCACAGGTTCAAGGACTCGCTTCTCTTCCCACTCCTACTCTCTGAACTTCAGGGTAGGGGAGTATCCATCACATGGGTGAAGATCTCCCTTCTTCTGTGGTCTTCCATCCTAAATAATGACCCTCCTTCTATCTTCCCTGTGTATCCATAGTTACGATGTAGAATATCATAGACACTCAAAAAATATTTAAAAATTAATAATAGGGAAGGAAGAAATATTTGAAATTTGTGAACTTAGAACAGTATGGTTCGGGGAGTGCCTAAGTGTTTCAGTTGGTTAAGTGTCTGACTTCATTTCAGCTCAGGTCATGATTTCAGGGCTGTGAGATCAAGCCCCAAGTCAGGCTCAGTGTTCAGTGAGGATTCTGCTTGAGATTCTTTCCCTCTCAAAAACAAACAAATAAACAAAAAAACAAAAAGAAAAGAACAACAACGGTATCGTTTTGTCAAGATTCTTAAGTTACATCAATAATCCAGGTAGATTGGCAAATTGAGAGAAAAATACTCATGCTTTGCAAAATACAAGTCTGAGCATACCTCGCCCTACTTAAAGAATTTCAATGGCTTTGCCCTGCATTTAGGTTAAATCCAGGTGTCTTCCCATGGCTAAAAATTTTCTGCCTGCTCGGACCCCCTGTCCATCATGCATGGTTCTTTCTTTCTCCTCCTCCATGTTCTGCACGTGCTGGTACATTTCAGTTCTCAGAATATAGCAGAATAACTGTTATCTTGCTTGGAGGACTCTCACCTGCCCCATTCCAATATTTTAAAGACTAAGTCCTTCTTTTGTTTTAGATCTCAACACAAAGTCACTGCCTCACGGATACCTTTTCATATTAACTAAATCACACCAGACATTGTTGGGGTTTTTTTGGTTGTTGTTATTTGCCCACTTTTTTTTTTAATATAATTTTTTATTTTTTATAAACATATATTTTTATCCCCAGGGGTACAGGTCTGTGAATCACCAGGTTTACACACTTCACAGCACTCACCAAAGCACATACCCTCCCCAATGTCCATAATACCACCCCCTTCTCCCAAACCCCCTCTCCCCAGCAACCCTCAGTTTGTTTTGTGAGATTAAGAGTCACTTATGGTTTGTCTCCCTCCCAATCCCATCTTCTTTCATTGATTCTTCTCGTACCCACTTAAGCCCTCATGTTTCAAAACCACTTCCTCATATCAGGGAGATCATATGATAGTTGTCTTTCTCCACCTGACTTATTTCGCTAAGCATGATACGCTCTAGTTCCATCCATGTTGTCGCAAATGGCAAGATTTCATTTCTTTTGATGGCTGCATAGTATTCCATTGTGTATATATACCACATCTTCTTGATCCATTCATCTGTTGATGCCCACTTTTGCCATCAGCTATCTATCTTCTGTTTCCTCTACAGGCCTTAAACCCAACTTTCCAATATTTTATTTATGCGTGTCTTTATCACATTTACATGTTTGGATGTTTCTGTCTCTGCATTAGGAAGTCTGTCCCACAAAGGCAGGGCCTCTTTCTGTCTTGTTCACCGCCATATCCCTAGCATCTAGCACAGTGCCTAGAAAGTGGCAGAAGTTCAATAAATACTTCCTGATTTTAAAATGGAAGAGTTAGGTGCCTGGCAACTGAAACTCTACTATTTACTCTGGAAAGTACATCTCCAGGGAACACTTTTAAGTACAGTTGTCTTCAAGCATCTCTGACCCATGTTTTTCAAGCTATCCTTGGAGGAATGAGTCATTGCATCTCTGATAGGAGGATCAAGTGACCAGCTACTTGGACACTTGGGCCATTTAAATATGATCCATTTTGTAAGTACAATTTCAGGTCATTTTGGTGAGTATAAAATTCCTCCTGTTTAAAGGGAGCCATCTCTTTTGGAAATTTGGCTCATTAGCAACACAGAGGAGTAATGGAGTGTGATCAGAACATCAGTGCTTCCCTCCGGGGTGGCAGTGCCTTGGGGCCACTGTCTAATAACTAATCTCAACTTCCTAGCAAAGGAGCTTCTTCTCTTAGTCCTGAGAAACCTGCCTGAGGCCAACAGCCATATGCCTTGCTCCTGGCCTGTCTCATTTCACAGAATTACAGACCTTTCTTTGCGATTCTGAAGTGCACTTTCGCCTCTTTAAACAGTAAAGAGCGATCGGAGTACCAATCACGTGCAATGTCCAGGGCTGGACACGTGCGCTCAGCTATATATTATTAATGGCTCGGCCCCGCCACCTTATGCACTCATGACTCAGTTCTGTGTAAGTGGATAAATTTGGTGAGGGTTCATTTTCACTTCTTGATAGTTGCTCTGCTTGTTTAAATTCTCAGAAGTGCACAGCACAAGCCGTATGGAGATGAAATGCATGGAGTCCCTGGGAAATTTAAGTGGAAAGGGAATGGTTATGTGTGCCAGGTTTATTGGAAGGCACAGCTCCTCTCCCTCGCTCTGTACATCTTGCTTTGAGGAATGTGCGAAAGGTCCGTGGGAATGCAGCCGGATCAAGTGGGCCCTCACCATAAAAGGGCATGTGTTAGGTCTTGGACAACTCACAACAGTTTTGGCACTTCCTGAGTTGTCTGGACGGTGGGTCATGTTTGTTGACGGGTGTAATCACCACACAAATGGACCTCCGTTGTCCAGCTGAAACTTTACGGAGTTGACAGGTTTTTGAATATACTCAGCACTCTCCGAAAAGTTTGTCATTGCTAAAAACTGAAAGTGTCAGGATAATTACAGCCCGGAAAGGGCACCCACATGGGCTTTGTAACATGACTAGCAGTATCGATGATAACAATTTCCAAGGAACTACAAAGACTCAATGCTTTAGTTACAGGAAAAAAACATGTATATAAAAAGCAAAAGACAACATGAAGTTAAGAGCTCATAAGTAAGGACAAGTATCTCCCTTCCATTCTTTAAACTGTGTGGTGCTATCCTACTGCTTCTAGAAAACCTTAAAACTAGTTACCAGTTGCCATTACAACTTGCCATTCAAAACTAAATGACTCCACATGATTTACCCATGATCACTTTTTTTTAAAGGTTTTATTAATTTTTTGTGAGAGATGGAAAGAGTACAAGTGGGAGAAGGGGCAAACTTCCCACTGAGTGCAGAGCCTGATGCAAGGATTGATCCCAGGACCCTGCGATAATGAACTGAGTCAAAGGCAGGCATTTAACCAACCGAGCCACCCAGGGGCCCACCCATGATCACTTCTAACCCCTCTTGTTCTCCTGCTCATTCCTCATCTCCTCCCAGGCCCAGCTTGTTTCTGTCTCAGAACCTGTTAGTTGGCTCTCTGACTTGATGCTTACTACCCAGATGAATAGAAACATCTTGGCTCCAAGGATCTCCCTGACTTCCCCAACCCCACCCCTGTTTCATTTCCTTCAGGGCTTCTCACTATGATCTCTTATTTACCAAAATTACCTTATTTACTTGTTTACATTTTTTTGTCTTTCCACTCCAGGAAGTAACCTTCATGAGCGCAGGAACTCAGTATACCTTATTTTCTGCGTATAGAGGCCTTATGTCTGCCACACAGTATTCTTAATAGAGAGATACTGGATGAATAAATTAATGATGAATAAAACATTAGAAATAGTGACAAACACTTTAAGGCTTTATATTAATAAATCACAGAATCACACAGCACTGCAAGGAAAGTATAAAATGGGTGGAATAGATACAAGGATCAGAGCAGTTCAGGGGAAAAGGAATCCTTATGGAATAAAATCAACAGAAGGAGTGGCCTTCTGCTGGGCCATTAGAAAAGAGTGTATTTGGGGACAGGAAGCTTGGAGGCAAGAATCTGCTATAACAAGTGTAAAGGAAGAAGCAATGTATATAATATATTAGGGGGCATATAAATCTATCACAAGATACAGGAGAGCTTCAAGTAGGAGAACAATAGGAAATTAAAAGAGAGCTTCTGTGTGGAAAACTATGAATGCTAGGTCAAAAAAAAAAAAGGCAGTACAGGATTCTAAGCATTAATGATAAAATTACAGAAGTGTAAGACAAGTGGAATAATAGCAGCATAGGGTTAGAAGCCTTGGTAAATTATAAAAGAGCAAGAAAATGGTCATCACAGTGATCAGAATGTATTACCTCCAGGTACCAAGGTATTATCAAAAACAACATGGTCACAGAAGGCTGCCAGAGAAGCTTCTAGAATATTAGCAATGTTCTGTTTGTTGATGGGGCCAGTGCTTATACAAATACCTGCTCTGCAGATATTCTTTTAATTGTATATATATGTGCATATGTTATCTTTTTTAAAAATATTTTACTTATTTATTTGACAGAGAGAAAGAGAGCACAAGCAGGGTGAGTGGCAGGCAGAGGGACAAGCAGACTCCTCACTGAGCAGGGAGCCTGACTTGAGACTCCATTCCAGGACCTTGGGATCATGACTTGAGC
Organism: Mustela putorius furo; assembly: GCF_011764305.1. Lineage (NCBI taxonomy): Eukaryota > Metazoa > Chordata > Mammalia > Carnivora > Mustelidae > Mustela > Mustela putorius. The sequence continues at coordinate 7,123,102 of NW_025421305.1, forward strand.
AGGAAGGCAGACGCTTAACTGACTGAGCCACCCAGGTGTCACAAACACACATTTTTTTTAAAAAGGAATAAAACATGGAATTAAAAGGGTAGACACTGGGACGCCTGGGTGGCTCAGTTGGTTAAGCGGCTGTCTTCGGCTCAGGTCATGATCCCAGCGTCCTGGGATCGAGTCCCACATCGGGCTCCTTGCTTGGTGGGGAGCCTGCTTCTCCCTCTGCCTCTGCCTGCCACTCTATCTGCCTGTGCTTTCTCTCGCTTCTCTCTCTATAACAAATAAATAAATAAAATCTTTTAAAAAATAAATAAATAAATAAATAAATAAATAAAAGGGTAGACACTGTGTTTGGATGGCTGGGCTTCCATCCCAGCCTTGCCACTGACCACATGTGTATTCTACAACATGTTCCCTCCTTCCTCTGAGCCTCAGTTCTCTCCTTGGTAAGAACAGGGATAATCTACTACCAACTTCATGGACTGTCATGAGAATGAAATGAAAGAATACATACTATTTAAAAGGCTTCCTGGAAGATAGTTAAAACCACCTATCATTGGTATCTGTTCACATTAATTCTGTTGGCCTTTGTATGTCAAATTACATTCAGTTGGGTTGGGTCTTCCCTGTGTTGTGTGTTGATAAACAAAAGTGGGTGCCATGTTATTTGTTAGCAAGGCTTCACCTGGTGACCACATCATGGGGACTCCCCCTTTATCCAAACGATAATACATCCCACAAGCTCCAATGACGCAGGATTTGAAGATTCATGAGCATGCATAGATCTCGAAGATGCAGGATCTTCTCAAGATGGATTAACACTGAACTACTGATCTTGGCCTCAACCTAAATTTGAGAAATTATAGAATTGATATGCCAATTTTATTACTATTATTATTAAAAATCTGTTTTCACATTCATGCCATCTAAAATCATCTCATGGTACACTCACGCAGTAAAAACGGTGTTTTCTGTTAGAAGGACTTCCTAAAAGTTTAATATACGTGTAATTACTAACTATGTGCCAAGTCTTGCTTTGGGAATTTTACAAATATTAATTCATTTAATCCTTATAATCACTGTTAAAGTGACTGCCAGTTTTAATACAGGGGAGTGATATGGGTTGAGTTTAAAAAAAAAAAAAAACTATGGCCACACAGAAGAATTACATGGTATATTATTTTCTTAGACCTGCTATAACCAAGAGCCGCACACGAGATGACTTCATGTGAATTTACTATCTCACAGTTCTGAAGCCTAGACATCCGTAATAAAGGTATCAGCAGGACTGGTTCCTTCTGTGAGCTCTGTGAGGAAAATCTGTGCACAGCCTCCCCAGCTTCTGGTGGTTGCTGGCGCTCTCTGGCTTTCCTTGACTTATGGAAGCATCACCCTAGTCTCTGTCTTTATTGTCACATGGTGTTCTCCCTGATTGCAGGGCAAATCTCCTCTTTTTATAAGGACACAAGGAAACTGCATTGGGGCATATCTCATACAGTATGGCCTCATCTAAATTCAAACTATTACATCTACAAGAACCCTGTTTCCAAATACAGTCATATTCTGAGCTTCTGGAGACTAGGACACCATTATATGAATTTAGGAGGACACAAGTCAACCCATAATACTTGAAAAGCGCTTAAAAGTAAGGATGTTCTATGTTCATTTAGAACCTCCAGGGATGATGTCTCCTTTGCCATAAATTTCCTGAATAGTTATGGCTCAGCTATCCTGTGACTGGTCCATGGATTTGTACCTAGAAATAACCACTCTAAGCCAAGGAGATGATATGAAGAGTTTCTTCTGTCACAGATTTTATGAGCAGTTGGAATGCTCTGCCTGCAATCACTCAGGCGTGAGGAGCTTAGAATCCAATTTTAGTGAAAATCTTAGCAATGCAAAGGGAGTTGTACAACTGTGCAGAATGAGTGCATGGACCAGACAGTGAGTGTTTCAGTAAATGGAAAAATAAAGAGGGAAATCCAATATGGCTTTAGGATTCAAGCCTGTAGTCAAGACTGATGACAAAGTCGCATGATTCCAGAGTGAGAAAGTGATTTTTCCCCTTACAACAATGAACAACAGCATGTATGGAGTGCTCACTCAGGCAAGGCACCACACCAGATACCAGAAACAGAAAGGTGGTGAAATCCCATGCCTCATCGCAAGGAGCTCATGGTCTGTTTGGCAGAAACAGATAAACAACGATAATACAATTTGATGAGAGCAATAATTAAGATGACCAGAAGAATCCAGGGGAACATGATGGGCTCCTCTGGCGCCATGCAGAAGTGATTTCAGGCTTAGGGACTCCGGAAGTTTATGCTCAGGAAAAAAAAAAAAAAAATCTCTAGACATCTTGTTCTATAAAATAAAAGTACATCAGCGTTTGAATGGGAAAAGAATCTCTCTTCGCCAATGACATGCTACTTTATGTGGAAAACCCAAAAGACTCCACCCCCAAACTACTAGAACTCATCAACATGGCAGGATACAAAATCCATGCACAGAAATCAGTTGCTTTCCTATACACTAACAATGTAATTGTAGAAAGAGAAATTAAGGAATGGTTCCATTTACAATAGCAATAAAACCCATAAGGTACTTAGGAATAAATCTAAGCAAAGAGGTAAAGATCTATACTCTAGAAACAAACTGAGGAACAGGAAGACACAAAAAGATGGAGCAACCTCCCATGCTCATGGATCAGAAGAATAAACATTGTTAAAATGTCCATCATGCCCAGAGCAATCTAAAGTTTCAATGCCATCCCTATTAAAATACCACTGGCATTTTTCAAGGAGATGGAACAAATAGTCCTAAAATTTTTATAGACCCAAAAAAGACCCTGAATCACCAAGGAAATGATAAAAAAGAAAAATAAAGCTGAGGGCATCACATTGCCTGACTTCAAGTTATATTACAAAGCTGTGATCACCAAGACAACATGGTATTAGCACAACACAAAAAAAGACAAATAAACCAATGCAACAGAATAGAGACTCCAGAAATGGACCCTCAGCTCTATGGTCAACTAATCTTTGACAGATCAGGAAAAAATACAATGGAAAAAAGATATTCTCTTCAAAAAGTGCTGCTGGAAAAATCGGACAGCTACATATAGAAAATGAAACTGGACCAAAAAGATAAAATCTAAATGGATGAAAGACCTCAATGTGAGGAATCCATCAAAATCCTAGAGGAGAACATAGCCACAGCAATTCTTTCAAGACACATCTCCAAAGGCAGGACAAATAAAAGCAAAAATGAACTTTTGGGACTTCATCAATATAAAAAGCTTCCGCACAGCAAAGGAAACAGTTAACAAAACAAAGAGGCAACCCACAGAATGGGATAAGATATTTGCAAATGACATTATAGATAAAGGCCTGATACCAAAGATCCATAAAGAACTTCTCAAACTCAACACTCAAAAACAAATAACGCAGTAAAAAAATTAGCAGAAGACATGAACAGAGACTTCTCCAAAGAAGACATACTAATGGTTAATAGATAAAAAAAATGTTCAACATCACTAGCCATCAGGGAAATACAAATCCAAACCACAATGAGATACCACCTTATACCAGTTATAATGGCAAAAATTAACAAAAAAGGAAACAACAAATGTTGGCGAGGATGTGGAGAAAGGGGAACCCTCTTACACTGTTGGTGGGAATGCAAGCTGGTAAACCACTCTGGAAAACAGCAGGAGTTTCTTCAAGATGTTAAAAATAGAGCTACCCTACCACCTAGCAATTGCACTACTAAGTACTTACCCTAAAGATACAGATGTAGTGAAAAGAAGGGGCAATGCACTCCAATGTTCATAGCAGCAATGTCCACAATAGCCAAACTGTGGAAGGAGCCGAGATGCCCTTCAACAGATGAGTGGACAAAGATGTGGTCCATATATACAATGGAGTTGGTACTCAGCCATCAGAAAGGATGAATAGTCACCATTTGCATGGACATGGATGGAATTGGAGGAGATCATGCTGAGTGAAGTAAGTCAAGCAGAGAAAGACAATTATCACATGGTTTCACCCATATGTAGAACATGGGCAATAGCATGGAGGATCATGGGGGAAGGGAGGGAAATCTGAGGGGGAGAAATCAGAGAGAGGGAGATGAACCATGGGAGACTATGGACGTTGGGAAACAAACAGGGTTTCACCAAGAGAGGGGGTAACAGGGTGATGGATATTAAGGAGGGCACATGCTTATAACACTCAGTGTTATAAGCAACTAATGAATCATTGAACACTATATTTAAAACTAATGATGAACTACATTACACAGTGGCTAACTGAATAAATAAAACAAAAAAGTGCATCAGAGGTGGGACCAATATTGAACACTATATTTAAAACTAATGATGAACTACATTACACAGTGGCTAACTGAATAGAATAAAACAAAAAAGTGCATCAGAGGTGGGGTCCTGGTACAAACAGGACCCCAATCCAGGACTACGGTTCTTATTCCTGCTTATTACACAAATGCATGCACAGGCAAAGAAAATATGCAGGCTCAGGGGATTATGTGTATTCTGAGGATTCATTCCTTTAATAAGTTAAGTAGTTCCATTTTTCCCAGTTTCTGTTTTCCCCGATATGTGTCCACTAACCTATCCAATATCGGGGAACAACTTCTTCTTTTTTTTTTTTTTTTAAAGATTTTGTTTATTTACTTGAGAGAGAGACAGTGAGAGAGAGCATGAACGAGGAGAAGGTCATAGAGAGAAGCAGACTCTCCATGGAGCTGGGAGCCCAATGCGGGACTCGATCCCGGGACTCCAGGATCATGACCTGAGCCGAAGGCAGTTGTCCAACCAACTGAGCCAGCCAGGCATCCAGGGAACAAACACCATTGAGCTCAAAGAAATCAAAGAACTTTAGGATGATCTGGTCTGAGTCATCACCACGTCCAATCCTCCAGGATAGTATTTTTGACATAGAAACAGGTCATGTTAATCAGAAGTGAGGACCCATTACTGCTCAACAGAGCCTTTTCCAGGATTATCTCTGCCTCATTTCAGGGGTGACTACATCTTGCAAGAGAAGACCTTACATGTTTATTTCCCGTAGGTTAGCAATTTATTTGGAAGAGATATCAATCAGAGCAAGGTACGGTGGCAGCAGCAAGTGAGAGGAGGTATTCTTACATTTTTTCCCTTGCCCCTTGCTTCCTCATGTGTAAAAGCTGATGCTGGTCTGTGCAGGTAGGGCTCTCCCAGAGCATAGGAAGATGACTAATTCTTGCTGTGCCATACATTCTTTCTACTTAGGCTTATATCTTCCTTCCTTCCAAAAAATAATTTACAGCAATTATTTATGAATCTCTTGCCATTTTAGTCTCCTATTGCTACTGTTTAACAAATGATCACAAACTGAGTCATTTGCAACAATGCAAACTTACTATTGCACAGTTCTGTTGTGAGAAAGAGAACACAGGTCACCCTGGGCTAAATCAAGGTTACTATCGAACAGGGCTGCTGTGTTCCATTCTGGAGATTCCCAGCAATAATCTGTGTGATTGCTTTTTCTAGCTTCTGTGGGCTGCCTGCCTGCCTTGGTTCGTGGCCCCTTCCTTCATCTTCAGAGCACATCATGCCGATCTCTGCTTCCATTGTCACATCTTTGCTGACTCTGACCCTTAGCTTTCCTTTGCCAAGGGTCCTTGTGATTGCATTGAGCTCACCCAGATGACCTAGGATCATCCGGGCATCTCAAGATCCTTAACTTGATCACATCAGCAAAGTCCTTTTGCCAAGCCACACCCACAGCTTGTGGGGAATGAGGCATGGGCACCTCTGACAAAGGTTGGGGCCGTTATTCACTTACCATATTGAATAAGGAGCTGTTCCCAAGGTTTTGGCTCTCTTGCTTCTTGAACCAAACTCGACACCAGGAAGAGCACAGCCTCATCTTTTAAGCCAACCCTGGACAACATCTTAGACTCCAGTCTGTATGCACTTTAGAAAGCCGGACTCTTAGCAACCACCAAATGAGTGTTTCAGCTAAGATACCCATGTCTTCAGAGGAAGGAGGCAGAGATGACTGATCAGGTGCTGAGAACTAGCATGTTTTTGCACATTTAGCTTCTATTTCTATGTAAGCTCCAGAGAGCACAGCATATTCCCTCCCACGTGGCAGACATAGAGTAACCTTAATCTCTATTGAAAGAGTTAACGAGACTATTATAAAAATAGGTGTAATTTGATATGCCAGTATTTTTGCATGGCAGGATCAAAATTAATTTAAGAATAGAAAAGTTCTAGTCAGACAGGAGGGACATAAAAACACTCAAAACTGGAAAAGCAGAAATTCATTTTAGTCCTCCAAACAGCTCAGAAAACAAAACAAAGACAAGCAAAACCGTCTATTTATAACAAGCTCCCACTCTTTACAGTCCCTGTTACATTTTGTTATAGGTGTTACAAATACATTTACTTGAATGCTTGATAGTAAGTGAAGGTAAAACATTTTAAGGCAAATGGACCCACTTTCCTGGCACAGTAAATACGGTCTGTGAAACTAGGTGTAGTAACTCAGACTTATTCCAATAATACATTTTATCTTTTGTTTCCCACCTGCTCCTCTTTCCTAAAACAAACTTGGCAACCACACCTTGCTCATTTCATCTCATTTTCTATGAAAGTAAAATCTCATTCATAATCTCCACATCCTATAAGCCACTTATAAATCTGGGGTAGATAGGCACAAATTCATTTCCAATGACATAGTTTAAGGGATTTTTTGTTTTGTTTTGGGTTTTTTTTTTTTTTTTTGGTTTTTCGCCCACTAATCTGCAATAATAATAAATAATGCTTAAGGTTCTCCCTTAAACTCTCTTCCTCATGCTAGATGAGGAAGCAGTAACCCTTGTCCCCACCACCAGACATTTCTGGATCGAAAAGTGTCTTAGTTTGTAATCTCAAAGAAAAACTCATTTTCTTATGCACTTTTGAAATTAATAGTCTATAATGCATTCTCTTTATGAGTGTGAGAGAATAGAATACAAAAACAAATGCTTATTTGTTCTCTCTACTGAAATTATCTAATGTTAGAAGAAGAAACTTTGCTTTCCACAGAAAATATTGGCTTCCCCATTAGCCATCTGCTAGATGGTAGGAATGTTCTGTGTGGCTTTCTCAGCTGGAACATTTGGAAAATGAATACATTGTTGCAAGAACTCACATTGTTGGCCATAATGTTTGCGATAATGTTGTTGACTTACCAGATGTCCTGGAAATTCCTGGGGTGGAAGTATTTCCAGTCCCTCCAAACCCCTCCGTTTTCCTGCAGAATGGTGTTTGGTCTATATGACGTTAGCTATTTTTCATGGTTTACCAAGGTATTTTTCATTTGGTCATTCTGTAGACTAAAGACAGAAAAAGATACCACTGAACTTCACACGTTCTTCCAAACTCTGCCCTTTTCCTCAGTGCATCACAGATCTATAATCTGCCATTTTTTCAAAATAATTCTTCTCCAAACCCAACTATACACACGTATCTGTATGTAAGATTAAATAGCATGACCTTCCTTGTACTTGTCTCCAGCTGGTAGAAAAGCAACAGAGTCTAACAGTTGAATGCTTTGCTCACTCATTATGCCTAAGGAGTTTGGTTGAAATGTGAATAACCTGTTTTCAGCCCTGGCCTTCCCTTTTGAAATGAGATTAATGAAGTGATGAATAAAGTGAAGAGTCCTTTACACTCCGGCATGAAAATAGATTAGACTTCTTCTTTTGCAAATGGAATTATCTCTTACAGATCTGCTTCTCTACCAGTTTCCCTTTCATTTAAAGCAACAGAACGCTCTGAGCAGAGCAAGGCCTTACTCTAAATGGGAATCCGTTTTAATATTCCACAGAAGCTTGACTGTCGTGCCAAGCACGCATGGCTATATTTATTTGTCAAACTACACTACGTGGTTCATTTGTATCCCTTACTTCTATCAAAAGGAGATACGACAAAGGTTTATGTCTCCAAAAGTTTTTAAAGGCAACTTAATTTATATTCGAGTAACCCTATTCTACCACATCATTCCAGTTTCATTTGTTCTTTGGAGATTACATGGTTTCAAGACAAAGGGCTGGCCTGTCTGGTCTCAGGTCACTCATCTTTACAAGCACCCAATGGCTCTCCATCATCCATCTGGGTGCTCTGCGATCAGATAGGCCACAGAGACAACCCTGTCCCAGTGGCCTCTTCAGCTATCAGCTGGGCCCCACAGCCCTCCCCTCACTGGGCTTTGCCCTCAGGTCTCATAACCTCTACTTACGTGGTTCTGCCTCCACAGTGCTCCTCCCACAAAGGAAGCCAAGGCCGTCCCCATCTCCTGGGCACACGAGGTCTCTATTCTTCCTTCCTCTTCAGTCCACCCTAAGGAATCCACACTCTGGGGGGCACTGCCTCCATTAGAACAATCTCCTAAAAGGGCCCTTTTGGGTACCATACCCCCCAGAGTATGACGTTTACCCCCTTCTAGCCTTCCCCCGAGGTGAGAGCGTTACATAGCCAGCTAACTGCTTGAATGCTGGTGGAGAAGAGAGAGCAAGGAAATGTGAGAAGACATTTAAAAGCATCGGTAATAGCTCAGTCATTTCATGCCACCATCTAGCTAGAAATAGAAGAGAGAAATAAACAGAAGAGAAGGCCAGAAAGGACTGAGGGTCAATAACTTTATCGGTGATTTTCCGATATTCCGAGAATTCTGCTCCAGCTGCTTCTGATAGAGGCTGGTATCCATACAACGCAGCTCACACCCCCTCACTGTCCCCACTGCTCAATGCACAAGCACCCTCGCAAGCGTTATTCAGTCTGTGATTAAACAAATGAATAAACACAAACTGGGAATAGAAAAAACATCAGCCACCATCTCACTGTCCTTTTAACACTGTAAGCTGTTCCAACGGAAGGTTTTTTGCTTTGTTTTGTTTTTTTTATTAGCAAGTGCCATCTCCTTTCAGGATATCCCTGTAAAACAGAAAAATCATGGAAATGTAGGGGCTGAAAAACTTCAAGTTTACCTAATCCAGTGGTTTTCAAGCTTGACTGTACATATTAATCACCTGGGGAGATTTCACAACTACATGAGTAATCCATTCGACCCCAGACCAAAGGATCAGGTAAGTCCCAATCACTGATGATGTTTGAAAAGCTCGGAGGGTGATGCTAACCCTTTGGAGGTGGAGAGCCCCCAGTCACACAGGTGAGCGGGCATGTATCCAAGACGCACCATCCCAAATGAAAAAGCAAGGGCTGACAGCTGTGTCTGCTGACCCTCTGTCCTACTTTCTTTCCACCTCACCCCCACTAAATCCCAACATCATAATCCATCTCCCAGTGTCCCAAAGAGGTGCTGGTCCAGTTTATTCCAGTGTTGAAGACAACACATTAGAATAATATCAAATTTCACTCTCATGGTTGTCTCATTTCAAAAGCCGTAACATTTGTTCCCATTTCCCCAAAGACTTCCTCCGTGGCCCCCAACCCCACCCGGTCCCCATGTTTGATAAATGTTAAACAACACCTTTATGAGATGGCATTCCATTCTAGAATGACATTTAAAAGCTCTGAAGTTTAATTGCTGTGGATAACCATCGATCATCACTGGGATGCCCCTGGGACAGTGGACTTTGAGGTATGCCATCCATCTCCTGGCGGGTCCGTGGCTGGCCGCCTTCCCCTCTTCAGCAGCGGTTGATGGGGCTGATGGAGATCGCTGCCGCGCTTTCAAAGTGCCTCCCGTTCCTCACCTGCTCTGCATGACTACTGAACTGAGCCGTGTTGTGACAGTCTGCCTGCTCTTCCCTGTTCAGATTAATGAATACAGCTTTCGCTGTTAATTCAAAGCTAGTCAAGCTTGTATCCAACAATTAGAGACCAATTTTCATATTCAGCGCGAGTGTATGGGTGGAAGGGTGTGGGAGAGGAGTGCAATTTGGCATGATTCTTTACCTCTGGGGTGAGAGTGAAGAAGGAAGGGTAAGGGATCCTGAAGACGGTACTGGAAACGCTCATCGGTCTGGCTACAACAAACCCTTCCAAGCCTCCACTTCTTTGCCAGCTACAATGATGCGACCCCGGGGGTTTGAGCTTCCTGCCCTGCAGCTAGACTGCAATCCATCAAAAATAACAAGCACACAGACGGCCCGTGTGCACTCTTGCCTTCGAGGAGGGTCAGCCACTAAGCCGGTCTTTGAAGGGGCTTTAGAATCAGAGCCCCAAATCTCCCACTCTTTTCCTCCCTCCACGTAAGAAACGAAATGTTTGCTTGTACACAGAATTATGCGTACTGCCCCCTTTCCAGGTCATCGAGGGCGACAAAGATGGAAACCGCAAATTCTGAAGCCTGAAATGTCCTCCCCAGTAAAGCAAGGGCTACACATGCTCTCTCTTGCACAGAATGGCTGTCTGTGGACCCCAGGAGCCAAAGACTGTCAAGATGCTCTCCTACTAGAATTTCTATTTACAGAAAGGAGAAAACAGGAACTGCCAGAGCATTCCTGTCCCTGGTTACTGATGGTAGAGGTGGTTCAGAGGAACACAGGCCATCCAAAGCAAGCTACATCTTGGCCCTGGGAATAGAAATCTCTCCTGAGTCATTTTGACTGATCTTATTTTTCAAGCAGGCGGCCCGGGGCAGGAGCACAATACGTAGCAGCCGGCGGTAGTCAGTAATGCTGATAAAGCCTAGTTACTTGCCTTATTGAATTTCTTTTGGCTCTGCTGCAGTATTTAGCAGTTAACTTTGGCATCAGGCTAGCTCGGCTATGCCAGGAAGGATCAAGAATGGAACTGCCACCCCCTTCTAAGCAGCGCACCCAGGGGGACCATGTGGAGATGGCAGGGGTCTACAATTACGTATCTCCACCCACAGGTAAAAGGCAGGCAGAGAGTCAGAAACAGCACAGGCTATAACCCTTTGTCCCAATCTCCGTGAGGCTCAAATGTCTGAAGTCTCTGTTTGCTACTTTTAAGGGATGTTGATGATTTCGTCTGTAAACTAGTGATGAAAAAGTCCTAACTTGCAGAACTGATCCTGGCAATAAAGGAGATAAATGTAAAGCATTTAGTGTCGTGTCTAGCACATAGGTTGAAGTTAATAAATGATTTGGTGGAAAACATATCAATAATGGGTCCTGTCTCCCTGGGAGTTTACACCTAACTGGGGACACATACAATAACGGAGAAGTAACAAGTAAATAAATGTTGTAGACTGAGTAAGGGCTAGCAATGACGGGAGAAACAGTGACTCTGACAGAGAATAATCAGGAACGAGGGTGCTGCTTTGGATAGGGTGGTCAGGAGGAGGCACTGTGAGGAGGGGATATTTAAGCTGTGACCAGACAAGGAGAAGCCAGAAGAGCCGGACACAAGGTAGTCCAAGCACAGAGACCAGAAACCACAAAACCTATGAGGCGGTCAAGAGAGGAAAGTGACTGAAATGAGGAAATCCAAGGCAGAGAACAGGGTGAAGGGAGATGGAACAATTCTGATTGTGCTTCAAGTTCTTGCTCCTCCAAGTGTGGTCCTGGCATGACGTGGCACCCGTCGGAAAGACAGAAACTCGGGAACCAACCCCAGACCACCCAACCAGAACCCGCGTTGGACCAGGTTCCCCAGACGCATCATGCCTTTGCACGTTCTGAAATTAACACTGGTTCAGGAAGCCACCGAGAACTTTAGGTGGCACATCAGTGTGATGTGCTTTGTATTTTTTAACTTTTTATTTTTTATAAACATATATTTTTATCCCCAGGGGTACAGGTCTGTGAATCGCCAGGTTTACACACTTCACAGCACTCACCAAAGCACATACCCTCCCCAATGTCCATAATCCCACCCCCTTCTCCCAACCCCCCTCCCCTCAGCTTTGTATTTTTAAAAGATTCATTCTGGATGCTATGGTGAAAACAGATTAAGGGAAAGAGAGCTATTTTTACAGCTTTTGATGATTACTTTCAAGGTCGCCTGCCTAGCTTACTGTGCCTTCTCCTTCCAAGGCAGGGTCCTGCTATAATCTGGTTGTTGTTCACCTGAAGCCCAGGCCAGTGGCTATGGCCTTGCCCTCTGCTTAGCCACTACTCAGCACCACTGTCCCCCTCCCTTGTATTTTCAAGTGTCACCCATTCCTGTGTGCCCCAGATCATAGCTCTGCCCACCACATCAGGGATCCCACCCTCTCACAGCCTGACGAACCCCTCCGAGGCTGGTGACAGCCCTGCCTTCGATCCTGCACCCTACACCCCGCACCCTCAGCTGGTTCTCTGCCAGACCCATCCTCTGCCTATATAGACGTGGTTCCCAGCCACACCCGTCTGTTCCCACCGCATGCCCCCTTCCACACCCCAGGAACTCAGAGACCAAGGGAAAAATGAGCATTCCTCACCACTATAATTAGATTCCAAAGAGGAGAAAGGACTTCATAAGTAAATGCCAACCATCTTCATATTAAAAAAAAATAAATAAAACTTTTTTAATCGATTGTTGGGGAGAGCTGTTAATGAGCTAACCACTTTTAATTCAATATTTGACAGTAATTACAACAGAATTACATTTAACAAGAACCTCTATGGGTTTTTAGCAGTCAGACGAGGTAACAGAACAGGTCTTGTTAAGTAAGGAACTGAAATACAATCAAAGGAGCCTTCATGTCTGTGGCGAATCTGAGTGACAGGACTCCCAACAGTAAGCCCCAAAGATGGCTCAAACCTGTTGTCTGGAATTAAAAAACACGAAAGAGTCCTGTGCTGGGTGGAGAAGAGTCAAAAACACGGGCTGGCAAGCAGGTAGGCTGTTGAGGATGGACGAAGATCTTGCTCAGCTAGAAAGCGGTCCAGGGGGCTGGGAGCCACGGACAAAGGGGAAAAAAAAGGGTATTTCTTAATGATCTCTAATAAAAGTTCATAGGTAACTTCTGCAGCAATACTACAAGCACACTGAGTCCCTCCCCATTCCGTGGCAACAGCAAAGATGATTTTCCCTCATTCCGTGATGCGCTCCGGAGAGCACGCCCCAGGCACGTGGGTGCACAGTACCCTTCTCTCACAATGGCATCGTAAAGCAGCCCTTACGTTAGCAGAGCTCAATCGGACCTGGGAAATGAGGGCAACATTAAAAGAGGGGTGTTTATCTGAGAGACAGAGGAGAGCGGGGAGAACGTTGTGAGGGTTTAATCAGGTCACACTGCGTTTCATCCTTGGGAGATCTGAGTTAGGCAGCTGGGAACACCACAGAAGCATGGCTCCAAAATTGTTTTCATTAGGCACTTTCTTGAAACCCTCTGAAGAAGCTCACCTTTCTCACCTCAAATGGCTATGTCATCACCTTTATTCCGGCTCTGACTCTGGCTTTAATGGATTTTCTGAGCTTCTAGCTTTGAAAGCATATAGAAAGGACAGCCTCACCTGAGGACCACAGCTGTTACTCAGATCAAATGTCACCTGCCCTCGGGGACAGCTCTAACTTAAGAACAATGTTAAAATTTGGGGGTTTAAATTCAAGCAAACAGAGTCTATATATTTTCAATGGTCTCTAAAAGAAGCGTCAGGAAGACGACTCTTATTTTCTCTCAATTTGACACTCTATCTATTATAAAACAAATAAAAGAAGTCAAAATGACATTTTATACGGTATCTTTGGGGATGAAATAATGTTAGAAGAAAAAAATCGCTAACCAAATATTCACATTGCTTTATAAGGGAAAAGAACCTTTGGATACAAAGTTCATATTTGACAGGTAATGTGACAATAAAAGGGGGAGAAACATGAATTAAAATGCAATGAAAAGTTCATATTCTCCGTGCACAGAAAAATAAGTGAATGTCCTTAAATTGATCAGCTCTCCAGCTGGGAGAAGGCTTCAGATGATTGATGGATGCGTGATGGTTTTTCTTTTAGATATAGGTTGAACCACAGTGAGGAGATTAATTGGAGTCACTTTTGTTAAGAGAACACAAAAATGCATTTGTAATGTACTGTGCTTTGCATAGAGTAGAAACTTAAAAGTGCTTTTACAATTAATCCAAAACCAAGGGGATAGGCTGATGGTGGAGAACCAGGGATTCTATTACTTAGTCTAAAGAAAAAAATGCTCTAAATGTTGGACTTCATTGGGAAGCTGAACCTAAAGGTGGTGGCAGAAGGCAGAGGCAACGGTGGTGGCTAAACACAAGAGGGAAAGCTGGTAATGGGTCATCATAGCCCCAAACCATGATGCAAGTTCTCAAGCTCTCATCAACAAAACCCAGGAGACCTACTGGCTGTCATGCACCGAAAGAGGCCGAAAAAGTGTTGAAGCAGAGTCCAATTATGTGCATAAATGTAATTCTCCAAACTGACTACTCATGAAAATCACATGGGAAGCTTCCGAGAGAAGAGATTCTAGGAGACCCTTGATACTCATGGAATCAGAAACACCAACTGGACCCTAGGATACTTCCTAGTATTCAGAACCTCTGCTTCTTTTCAGCTGAATCAGGATCCTTTTACACCAATGGCTGAGTATAAGGTATGGGGACCCCATTTTAATGAAAAAACATTTGGAAGATCACTGCATTTGTAGTTGTAGTGGCTGCTACTACTGCTGAATGAGAAATTTAGCAGGCACATATGCATGGTAGCTCTGAGGTCAGTGATTGGGAATCATTGATAGGGAGCATGAACTTCATGGGGGCTAGTACTATCTCCCAGACCCTAACTCTGTGCCTGACAGATAACGGGTGATCATGAAACATTCAACTAATTAGGGAATCAGAAAGCCTCCATATACTGTCTCTCTTTCAGGTAAGAGTGAAGATTTAGGAATACTATATCCAGTGGTACTGAAGTAGAGAGCACTTCACACCCAAGTTTTATAATCTCCAAAAAACTGGACAGGAATCTGCCCACCTTGACCTTTGAGACCTTTGTGATTATTCCTTTGTATCTTGTGCTTATCCCAATGAGAGGCTCACAGCAAGTGTACACTAAATGTACAATAAATGATATCTGTTCAACAAATCAATGTATCCTTTCCGAGGGTCATTAGGAGAATTCAGATTTATCAGTTATGAGGAAAACTTGGGGGAACTTCTTCCAATTATCTTCAAAATAAAGACACACTAAAGAGAAACTATATCTAAGCTATATGAATGTCATTAATTTACATGCTTCTTAAATCAAAAGAAAACTATTTTAAGTTTCTTTTTTTTTTTAAAGATTTTATTTATTTGTTTGTTTGACAGAGAGAAATCACAAGTAGGCAGAGAGGCAGGCAGAGAGAGGGAGAAGCAGGCTCCCTGCTGAGCAGAGAGCCCAATGCGGGGCTCCATCCCAGGACCCTGAGACTATGACCTGAGCTGAAGGCAGAGGCTTAACCCACTAAGCCACTCACGTGCCCCTATTTTAAGTTTCTTAAATGGTTAATTTTTTTTATTTTACAAATTATTAAATTAATAGAAATGAAGGTGTCTGAAAACCTCAAGGAGTTTCCCCATATATTCGCCATGATTCACCCATTTCTGTTGGATTTGCCAACCAGAGTGACAGGTAGAATCATATCTCAGGATTTTTTATAGTCTTCACTACCTGAAGCCCCCCCCCCCCCCGACCCCAGCCCCGGATCACATGTCACATGTGGTCACAGGTCACACGTGGCCAACTTACACATTATCATCTTGGGAATGAAGCTGCCTGTCCGTGCCTGCCTCTATTTTCCCTTCCACTGGCTGGCATGTGGACGTGGCAGTGACCCAGACACAGACACCACCCTGAATGATGATGGAGCCACAAGACGGAAGGAGCCTGGGTCCTAGAGTGACTGTCATGAGCAAAGTCTGCCCCATACACCTAAACAGCTCACCTTTGCACTGTTATGTACAAGGTAATAAATTTCCTCCTTGAGTCCCTGTATTCGTGATCTGTTTCTTTCAGAAATGTAGTTAATGTCTACATTTCCTACTCCTTATTCTAAAGGTCTGGCATCTCATTTATATCCAACAGGCAAAACACCTAATGGTTTGTCTACAGTGGGTATACCCGTTGCAAGTTTTCCCTCAAAAAAGATTGTATGGATTAAAGCAAGTACTCTACTTCGTTATTCTGCACAGATGACAACCACCCATTGAAAATGTTCTCAAGACAACTGTGCCAAGTAGTGAAAAACGGTAAGACCACAAAGCTAAAAATATTATGATACACAGTATTTTTTGACCTAGATATATCATCTGAAGGTGCGTTTTGTTTGGCATACTTTAAACACATTCTCAGTGACAAGAAACAATATTTGTGAGTTTATTTCTGGGCATGTGCATAGAGTTAATTAGCAAACTCCCAACTTACTGTGCATGCAAATTTCAAAGTTCAAGAAGTGGCAATTTACTCACATAAACCTTATGCAGCTTTTATTGTTTTGTCAGATCTGCTTACTTAAATGCATAAATTAAGTACTATGTGTTGTACCCACTTAGAAATATGGCAGGATTCCTTGGGAGAAGTGAAAATTAAAATGTCAGAAAGAAAAAGGCTTTGCCATCTCAGCCTCAAAGGTGCACCATGGGATGAATGTCAGTTCTGGGAGATGTGTTGGCTGCCAGAACAAGTGTGGCGACAAAATCTGGTGCTTCTCCTAGGCCACCCCTTCTGACACACACACTTATTCTTGGCACAGAAGTAGTCTGTATCTGCTGGACCTTGAGGATGCCCATGCGTCAGGGAAATGGTCAAGCAGAGAGTTCACCTCTCCTTTTTCCAGTGTTTCACTGAACATTTCAGGACCAAAAATGGGGATCCATGATTCTCAGGTCAAGGCCCCTTTGTTTCTCCACATACAGAAGACTTCTTAATTCTTCTTTTTGCCTGAATTGTCGACACATTCCTGGCGGAAGGCTCAATTTTCCTTTGCCCTGCCTCCTTTATCACCAGAAATGATCCCCTATTATAGATGAGATCGGGCGCGTTCAGGGTAGTATGGCCGTAGACCCGATCCCCTATTTTAAAAGATAAAGATTACCCCCACAGTACTCTGTGAAATTGCTTACTACCATAATTATTCATTTAATATATTCAGTGCTTTACTTAGGACTACTTTAAACAGATTACTTATTCTTATATTAGTTGAGATTGTTCAGCAGCTCCCATGATGTATTTTTAGTGACTTAGGTATCCTTGAAGGTGATGAAAGAGGCTTCTCCAACATCCGGCATTTCAAAATGGCGTGAACATGTGTGGCCTGTCCACATGTGCACACACACACATGTGCACACACATTTACTCTTGGCAAGACTGAATGGGTCAGCAGACACAGCAAAGCACTTTGTTTTATGTTGGAAAATTAATTCACATGGCAAAGCTGTGTACCTTTTACAAGCCAGTCAGAAGTTTAACCAACCAGAAACTTGGCTCCAACCAAGTTTTTATTACTAAAAACATGAGAAAGGATAAATTGTTACTGTATAAGGTTTACTTTTGGTGAATATGTTTTTTAGAAGCTAGTGGGCCTTCTGGGCAGTGGGAAATAATTATGTTCCTTGATGCTTGAAGTTAAGATAAATCTATCATTTTCTCTGGAGATATTAATATTGTATCCCAAGATAATTTAAACAATTTTCTGGTAATACTGTCAAACTATCAAATGGGATGATCAGGGAGAGTTCTGCTCGAGTCCATCTCGACTTAATTTTGTCAACAGAGCAGGTATCAAAGGGTAAAGAAATCCTGCCTATTTTTTAAACATCTACTTCTCAGATAAATACTAAAAATGGAACCTCTATCCATGATGTACTCCTGAACATTTTTGTCAAAATAAATAAATAAATAAATAAATAAGAGAGAGAGAGAAGAAGAAGAAGAAGAAGATCCTCATTATTTCACATTCAACTCTCTTCTATTTCTTAATTTTAAAAATTCAAAGTATATTTTCAACTGGCTGGTTCCCACCCTACCCACACTGCCACAGGCAATTTAAAGGAACATAAAAGGGAGATGATGTGGCATCATAGTCCATTGTCACCGTGGCCCTCTGCACTGAGCCCAGCCATCTGAAAGAGAACCACATCTCTGGGTCTTACATCGAGTGTTTACTTTTTATCATTTCAAAGTGTTTCTCTCTGATAACACTTCTGTCAAATTTATGAATAAGTCTGGAAATTTTCAAGATAAGCTGAAATTGGTCTTATTTGTTGGCTTCTGACTCAAATTCCCTCCACCTCTTTAGGGAGGAAGCTACTGATTTTAGAACCCAACTGCTGTATGTTTCTTTGCCCCAGCTCGAGCTGTAAATCACACTTGGTTTCACAGATTTGATAAAGCCTGTGAGCTTATAATGTCCCTGCCAGAACAAGCCAAGAGTTACTTCCTGGGGAATGAAGCCAGTCGGCAGCCCTTCCAGCCACATAAATATGACCCTATTAGATGGAAGTCAGTGGGCCTGTCTAAAGGTGGGGATTTGCCCAAACAGCTCCAGAAAGTAGCATGATCAAAGTGATAAGAGAAATTTCTAAAACGACAAGGGGAAAGAAAACAACAGAGAGTTCTGTGTTGATTTTTGTCATCTGCCCTTCAACTCTGCTTGGATTCTTCAGCAAGTAAGATTTCCTACCAATACATGACCTGTTTCTATATAAAAACATGAGCTTATCCACTAATACAGCCCATCTCTCACACCTCAGATCCCACATCACATCACAAGCTGCCGTTTCGAAAAGCGAGAGCACAAAGACTTGCACAGGTTTTGGCAGTGGTGGCGAGAGGAGCAGGGAGTTATAAAAATTCGGATATCAGGTTTACACATCTCACATCTTTCCAACATTAAAAGATACTTAGCGCTCTTTGAGCGTGTGGGTAAAGACCAATGGTAATGGCAGAGAAGAATTACATTGTTGCACTGAGATATATTTTGCCCATGAATAAAAAGGGAATATATAATAGAACTGATAATGGTTTATTATCACAAGAACTGCCTTGCTCAGTTGGCTCTTCTCTGACTCTATCAAAGACCATCTGTAACATGGAAACACACTGTTTGAATATTCACTCATTTAATTCACGTGCTATATGCTGAGCAACACACACACACACACACAACACGCATTTGTGTCTAATATTATTGACACAAAGAACATGCCTGCCTGGTTCAGGGGAGGAGAGGGAGAGCATAGACAAGCACTTAAAATCTAAAAGACAAAAGGAAGTTGTTGCTTTTTTTTTTCTCAACATAGATGTACTTTATTTCTAGTTTATCCCCAAATAAGGAGGGCTTATATTTCACTATATGCATGAAATATGTTTGTAAGTCTTCATAATAAAGTCTAAGAATAAAGGACTTTAAGCTTGACGTACTAAGACATCAATGTTAGACAAACTTGAATAAATGACGATGCATTGTTTTTATTCTCTGACATCATCTTTAATAAAATAAAATTTTAAAACATAAATCTCTAAAAATCTGACAGGAGCCTTAAAGATTCAACTAGTGCAACATTATCATTTTATTGATGGGCGAATGGGAGACCCACAGGGGTCAGGACTCCTACCATGACACAAATAATTGCTGTGGGATACAGACATGATTAGTCATTGAAGGGGGTGGAGATTACACCTGGAATGACTTTCCACCTTGTGAAATAGCAGCTGTGCTCAGACTCATGCCTGCACCGTGGCTCTCTTTGTTCAGGTGCTCCAGGAAAAGTGAATATGTGATTAAGATAGATTTTTCAGCTAGGCCCTGAAAAGGCTTTCCTGCCAGGGAGAACTTGCTTTCAAGTTTCCCTCTCCACATGGTCTTAACAAATTAATGGATGAGACTGAGATTAAAATATCTCAAATTAGACACTAAATTCGGTGAATTGTTTTCACTATATAATTAGAAGAAAAATCAAAATTGCAAACCTGCCAGTTCCCAGAGCTTTTCAGGTCTCCACAAAAGGAGAACTCACTGTCTCTTCATCTTTTTATTAGGGATAAAACCCACTGAATAGGCATCCCCAGCTTTGGGGAGATGGGACTGGGCCACATTTCATCATGTACAGACCTCCCGTAAAGAGTTCAATTACCCAGCCCCTGGAAGGAGACACTGCAAAACAAATTAAGCGGGCACCGGCGGACTGACGGCGCCTGATCTCACCCTCAGTAAGCTGACGGGTACAACTGTGTCACTTGACAGCCAGCTCTGTACCAAGCCGCTCGACAGAGACATCCGTGCTCTGAAGCTGTCATCTAAGGCACATCACATCTGCTCTGTCTGCTCCTCATATAAGGCACCCCCTTTCCTAGAAGGACCTCTCTTGGCAATAACAAAAACCTTCTGCAAATGAGAACCACCACATCAATCCGGAAAATAAACCCAAGGGATACAGTGCCTTCCTGTTTTCTTCCCATATCCTGTGCCCAGGGAAAAGCACGAAGTTGGGAGCAAGATGTACACACTAGTAAAGGACATTCAGGGAGAGCATTTGTGCGTGATCCCATGGGAGTCATGCCAACGGAAGGGTCCTGAGGAAGCTCCTATGGAAACTCCATTTTCCAGGAACTGTGTTTAAAATGGATTGGCCAGTCCCCAAATGCCTTACTCTATATCTATGTTGTACCTGCTTCACAGACTTAGTCTTGTGGCTCCAGGGAAGAGTAGGGTGACAGAACTTTTCCAGCTGCATTCCACCGAATAAGTTGGAAAGGCAGAAAAACAAATTATTTTCTTTTTTTTTTTAAGGTTTTATTTATTTATTTATGCTAGAGCTGGAGAGAGCACACACACAGGAGGGGAGGAGCAGAGGGAGAGAAACAAGCAGGCTCCCCTTTGAGTGTGGAGCCCAACATGGGGCTCGACCCCATGACCCTCAGATCATGGCCTGAGCTGAAATTAAGAGTTGGACATTCAACCAACTGAGCTACCCAAGCTCCCCCAACAAATCTCTTCTTTTAGGCAGCATACAATACCATTTAAAAGCCCATCCCTAGTGTCCCTGCCCTAACATCTCAAATTTGGAGACACCTGAGAGCATGCAATCAAATCCTGACAACAGCCAGTAGGAGCTACTATTTTCAGACCTTGTGAATATCTAAGCTCATGGTACCCTGGGAGATTATACAAGTATTTCATTGGGGGCCCTCATTATTTCTATAGTTTGTGGCACTTTCCAGTTTTTAAAATGCGTCACTTTATTTAATCTTCACATCACAAATCATCAAAATTTTTTTAAAGGTTTATTTTTCAAGTAATCTCTACACCCTACATAGGGCTTGAACTTAAACCCTGAGATCAAGAGTCTCACGCTCCATGGACTGAGCCAGCTAGGTATCCCAGAAACTGTCAGTTTTACAGAAGATACTGAGGTTCATAAAATTTAAGTGGGCTCGCCACAGCTCACGCAACTGGGGAAAAAGAAACACAACTGAAGCCGCATGCAATAGACTTCTGCCATGTTTGCTCATCAGCACTACTGGGGTTCACTCTTAGGTGTTTCTTGATAGAAAGCATGGCACAATGCCCCATCTTTGTGCACCACAGCGAAGTCACTGGACATTATAGATGTACAATGTACCATAAATAACACCCTTTGCAAGGCTTATAAGCAATCCCTTACCCAGTCAGCCATCACCTCTAATTACTGCCATTTTTCTCCAGCACTATTTCTCTCTGGCCAAAGCCCTATGTCTCATGATTGCTTAAGTAAATGCCTATAGTCATAGATATCAAAGAAGCAGAAAGGGGCTGACCTCCTTCTCCCAGTTCTCTGGGATTACGGTGCAAGCCCATGACACAGACATTGACAATAAAAGTCTCCTCCTCTGGTCCCTAAGACTTGAGGGAGGAGTGAAAGGTAAAGGGAAATTCAGGTGGTCCCGAGAGCAAGTAGAGATCTCAGGTCCAGCACAGTGGTGGTAAGGATTATGTGGGGGAACCTCCAAGTACAGGGATAAAACCACGCAGCTGCCTAGAGCCCAGGTTCCCCTGGATAACACTGTTCATTGGGTCAGTTTGCCAACAGCCCTGCAATAATCTGGTCTGCTAAGTTAGCCACGGTCAGTTTCTATTGTTCCCAATAAAGAACCCTGCATGCCACACCCAACTGTCCAATTTTAATATCAGTGGTTTTTCCAATACCTTCAGCCTTTTATAATAATTAAATTTGGTACTGAATAAGGCTCTAAATGCCTAATACACCCTTTCCTAAAAATCAGAAGAACTAGTGTCTCATATTGTTGAGTCTAACCTGAAGTCCGTGTACATTAATTTTTTGCCCTTTGGCATTACATAATACAGAGTTAAACTAAAAGGAGGCTAGAAGGACCGGCTACTGCCTTTTTTTGCTAAAAGTGTCCAGTACCACTCCAGCCTACAGTAAGTGCCTCCCCGCTGGAACTCGTAAGACTTACTGTGGATGGCATCATTTGTAAGCAACCACCTATATTGTCTGACAACAATTCCTGCAGTAGTATCATGGCCTAAACATAGCGTTAAGTTTGGCTCTTGAATGTTTCATATACTACTGTCCTTTCTTTGTTTTTTTTTTTTTACAATTAGAATCCTGTCAAGTTGGAAGAAGGCAGGGACTAGTTACTAAATTTATAGCTTGTGCCTATAAAAGGTACCTACAACTCTGTAAATTTGATATAAAAATGTTTCTTCTAATTTGAAACTAACAGATTAGTCTGTTTCCTTCTATACCTTACAACCTCTTTTTATATTTTCTCATCTGCTGGTGCAATAACATACATAGTAGATGAAAATCATGATCACTGGCTCAAGAAAGCTTTCCTCCATCAGTGACTACCCAATATCACTGAAGCAGCCGCTGACATGAAGCAGCCAGAGAAGAGGACTCTAGAAAAAGTATGGCAATAATTATAGGTTGGTTAGGGATCCTTATAATAGGATTATGTTAACTATGAACACACACACACACACACACACACACACAGTATTTATGCATTTGAAATACTCAATGACTTCACATGTTGTGTGAAGGGATCCTTTCCTCCTTGTCTCCCTGCCCCTGCCTACAAGAACAGAACTCATACACAAAGAAGTGGCTGGTAATGGTCATTTTTGCCACAGACCCAATCTTCCCTAGTCATAATTATATCTAAAAACAAAGCAAAACAAAACAAAACAAGCCTCTGGTAAATGCAGACAGCAGGATACAGGGAGAATCACTAGTGGGACATTGGTGATGGTACATGCATATTTTAAAAACGTTTCTTTCAACTGCAAGTCACCTTGTCTAATCAGGTTACCTCTATTCTGAAGGAGCAAATATCAAAGTCAAGATGGAATATAAATGCAACATTATAATATATGGCATGTAGAATGAAGATATGGCAAAGGTTGACATTGATGATGATTAAACCGTTTGGGATTTGGTCTTAGAGACGAGAGCATGGAATCCATAATCACCAGCCCTCCTCTCCTCTGTATACAGTACCAACTAATATACAGCGGCTTTGTAATTACCTACTAAAAGATAGGTGGGGAGTTCATTAACCACGCTAATTACCAGAACAATTTATGCTAAATCATCAGCAGGAATGTTAAAAACACTCCTTGAAAACCAAAACAATGTAAAAGCGACCTGAGCAGGCGCAGAACATCTGTTCTCTAGGGCAGGAGAAAAGAGAAAAATCACAAGAAAACAGAGAAGATGAGAGCAGAAAAGTATTTTCTTTGTCATTACCAACTGAATGACAGGTGCAAGTCTATTATGTGAAGAAAATGGTGGGTCTCAGAGATGATGGCCTCACAGATAAAGAGTATCATTGGCAGCTGCTGGCTCCTCAAGACCTCACCACTTGTCACCCAGAAGCCCAATTTGTTATTGCTCCGAGGGATTCCATCTCCTGTTCCCTCGCCTCTGAGGTGTGAATCAGACAGAGAAGGGCAATATCTGAAAGTTTTTTGAGATGTGGTTTAAATATCGTGCCCATTTGTATATAACTCGATCGGATGGTCTGGAACCCCAGAACAAAAGATGGTGGCTGCTTGGCAGAGAAGTGCCATTGTGAAATTAACAAAAACAGCGCAAAAAGAGATTTTAAAACATCATTTCCTAAGTACATATAAGCATCAGGAACCACATTTTACTCAAGGGTTTCTTTAATCTAAGAGCATTAGGTCTATTACTTGATGGTGAAGAAATAATTCCTTCTGATTAGGCAATGTCAACTAAAACAAAAAAAATTTTTTTTTGAAAAAGCCATCCATATCTAAATGCATATAATTACCTTTTTCCCCGCAGGAATAGAATTTTTAAAGGGGGAGCTGATTCAGATAATGTTTTCAGCTCTCTTTCAAATGGAAATGCTTCTTTGGAAATTTTCCACACATTTGGCATCAGAAGTCTCCTCTGTTCGAGCTGCACTAATTAGAGGCATGCACACAGAGGTTGCAATGTAAGGTGAAGGGAGAGAAACATTAATGACCCAGGCTGTGATATCATTTGTGAGAACTTCTTTCCACTGATCTGGCACTCATTGAAGTTCAGCTTTCAATTCTGTCTTTGAAGCCCACATCAAGTAGTGTCGTGGACACATGTCTTTTGTGTTACACACT
Source organism: Mustela putorius furo (assembly GCF_011764305.1). Lineage (NCBI taxonomy): Eukaryota > Metazoa > Chordata > Mammalia > Carnivora > Mustelidae > Mustela > Mustela putorius. The sequence goes on from NW_025421305.1 coordinate 7,147,638, forward strand.
CATGGTTTTTGTTTTTTTTTTTTCCTAAATTGCTGTGGACTCCCTGTGCAAGGAGGCATCCACCCCAACACTGGCAATGGGCACTGTTCCAAGCGAGTTTCTCTTTGGAGGTAAAGTCTACAACGACAACGCTTGTGATTTTCGGACAAGACCATATCCAAAGAGAAGAATACTGCCTTGGAAATGATAAATGGTGACTAGAAAATTCAGCTCTACCAAGCACTCCTTTTTTTTTCCCCCAATCTATGGTCAGCTGTGAAACTGACCAACAGGTAAGCCCAAAACGGGTAGGCTCTGCAAAGCCACTGGTATGATTCCAACAGGGCAGGTAATTTTAAAATTTCCTCGAGGCATGAAGTAACTGACCACTCTTGCTTTCACTGCAGAAAACATGAGCTGGAAAAACAAACTGTTAGTCACTGGCAGTGCCCTGCCTTCCTGGCTGGCACCACTGACCTCCATTTCTCCACACACCTGATGCCTAGACGTCTCTTAAAGCCTTCTGTGTCTGCCTCGGCTTATTTCAGTACAATATTTCTTTTTTTTTTTTTTTTTTTTAAAGATTTTATTTATTTATTGGACAGAGAGAGACCACAAATAGGCAGAGAGGCAGGCAGAGAGAGAGAGAGAGGAGGAAGCAAGCTCCCTGCTGAGCAGAGAGCCCGATGTGGGACTCGATCCCAGGACCCTGAGATCATGACCTGAGCCGAAGGCAGCGGCGTAACCCACTGAGCCACCCAGGCGCCCTTCAGTACAATATTTCTGATGGAGAACAATGTTCCCAAACCCCACAGACGGAAGCTTCTAAAAAATACCAATGCCTAAGCATCATCTTTTTTTTAAAGATGTCTCCAGGGGTTCTAATGTCCAAAGAAAATTTAAGAACTACTGGAACCTTGCTACTCAAAGTATAGCCCCAGTCCAAAACACTATCAAGAGAGCTTGTTAGAAATGCAGAATCAGACACCACCCAGACCTACTGAATCTGAATCTTCATTTTCACAAGAAGTACTGCTCTAGAGCCAAGGACCTTATTAAATTTACTTACACGCAAGACTTCAAAGAAACCTGTGATCAGAATATTATATATTTGTGTTCTTTCCTTTTATCTGGGCAGCATCTAAGAGTTTTTGTGATACTCTTCAAAGGCTTTGTGACCCAAATAAGGTAGAGAAAACAGTGTTGGAAGCTAAACCAGGGCTCATCAACGGAAACACTTACAGGAGGCAGCCAAATGAAGGAAATGGGAGAAGTGGGTGGGGAACTGTCAGATAAATTCTACATAAAACAGCACACTCTCCCTCGTTAAAAACAAAAACAAAAACAAAAAAACATTGCCCTCCCACTCCATCTTTAATTCTGCCACTTTTGGTAGAGACAGGAGTTCAAAACGATGACTTTCTACTGTAAGGGAAAAAACAACACTTGTACGCCGGCGGAGGGCAATGGGCAGAGCTGCAGAAGGCAGAGGAACGAGAAGAGGGTGTGGAGACAGGGAGGGCACACACCTGGCAGGAATAAGGAGGCCAGGCAAGGGCTCCAGGCAACTGCTGGTACGGAAGACCTTCTGAGTTTTAGGGAGAGTCCAGAACACTAGATTTTCAAATCTCTAAACGCTGCACCAGTATTTGTTGACACTGAGGAGGCAGAGCAAAACTCACTTAAAAGCATCTCAGGGTCCTGGGATCGAGCCCCACATCGGGCTCTCTGCTCAGCAGGGAGCCTGCTTCCCTCTCTCTTCTGCCTGCCTCTCTGCTTACTTGTGATCTCTGTCTGTCAAATAAATAAACAAAATCTTAAAAAATAATAAAATGTCAAACAAAAAAGTAAAAAAAAAAAAGAAAGCCTCTCTGGACAGCTCCCATCCACTGGTATAGAACTCTCTGACACATCTCTTCCTTCCGAGGAAACAACTTTCTAGAGCACATTCCAGCTAGAATCAAAATTCTCTAGAAAAGATCACGCGACCTCACTGTCTCATTTTAAGAACGAGAAGCCAGATAGCTGAAGCGTCTTGACAAAGGTCATGGTGAATTAATTTTGGTTCCGTTCAGGGTAGCCGTGAGATTTTGTTCAGAAAAGCCCCAGATAACTAAGTTTTTCAAGAAAGAAGAGATTCAATAAAAGGAAATAAGGGCTGAAAAGAGCGAAGGTCTGGAGAAACTGCGTCTAGTCCTCAGGAAAGCGGGGAACTACCAGCCAGAGTAAGAGAGGCCCGCGGCTAAAGGGTAAGTGATTCCTAGGGAAATGCCCAGAGGAAGGTTCTCGTTCTCACTCCCAGTCCTCTGCTACCCAAGGAATGACAGGAAGTTTTCTGCCTCTCTCTCACTTTTCAAAATCTTTCACGAGTGCCTCTTACTGGCACAGTCTAACCAGAAGCCTACTGTTAAGAGATTCTAAGAAATAGAGCTCACAGGCTGTCAACGCCTCCAAAAAGAGCAGAGCACATGGGGCACCTGGGTGGCTCAGTGGGTTAAAGCCTCTGCCTTCGGCTCGGGTCATGATCTCAGGGTCCTGGGCTTGAGTCCCGCATCGGGCTCTCTGCTCAGCGGGGAGCCTGCTTCCTCCTCTCTCTCTCTCTGCCTGCCTCTCTGCCTGCTTGTGATCTCTCTCTCTGTCAAATAAAAAAAAAAAAAAAAAAAAAAGAGCAGAGCACAGAGAGGAGCAGAAGTGGTGCCTAGTCACTGATGTGGGATAATGTGATATCTAAGCACACATAACCACTTCCGTCTTTACTTTAACCGTCTAACTAATCTGCACCTAAATGATAGCAAGTATTTTATGTCAAGAGAATAAATAAAAACGTATGTGCATAATTAATGTCAAGAAGATACAAGTAAGCGTGCAGGTGTTTGGACCCATGAGATATACAACTGATGCTCAAGACTGTCAAAACACTGAGGGAGAATTTGTATTTCTTAATGAGTTATCTGTTTCTTTATGACTCATAACACTTACATAAGTAGACGGCCTTTTTTCCCTTTTGCACTCTTAAAATTTTCCATTACACAAAAGTGAAAAAATAGGTAGAGAGAAAGAGATTTAAATGGAAATATTACTAGCTCACCTAAAAGATGTTCAACCTGATTGTAGTGAAAGGCACCAAAAATAATCGGAGGAATGGGAGGGTTTAGATGGACATTCCTTTAAGGTCAACACACTGAGGGGATTTCTGAACTCTGAGGCAGTTCTTTTCCCAATTCTGACATCTACTCACTCTGTATGTTGGACTTCAGCTCCCCTCGGATCAAGTGGGAAGTGGCCACAGCTTGGGTATGGAATTACTATAAAAGATGGCTGTTTAATGAAGAGGTAATAGGAGTGGAGACATTCCAAGAGTCCCAGGGAGCATAAGCCAGTAGTAGAACAACAGAAATCAAGGCTGTCAAGAGAGGTACATTTTGTCTTGTTCCAATAAGAGCTTTGCGAAATTGTACACATTTGGGAGAAGGTAACAAAGTGACTGCTTCAGGAGGACAACGGGGCACATAAATGACTTCTGGGTTTTCTGGCAGACTTGGCCTTTTTCTACTAAATAAGCAGACAAAAGAGTGAAAAGTGTATTCTGACCTAATGGCAAAAGATGCAGTATGGCTGGACTGCTGAAAATTAATAGCTGACAATTTTTTGTGGCTTCCCACGTGCCAGGTGTCGTCCTCTTGTATTTCAGTTCAGTGAAGCCTCATAGTAACTTCATGAAGAGGTGTCCATGATGACCTCCATTCACAGGTGAAGGCACTGACACACCAAGAGGCTAAGTAACCTGCCCAAGTCACGCAGCAGGACAACACCAGAGCCAGGTTTTGAGCCAAGTCTGTCCTAGGATCTTAACCACTCAGCTGTTTGTCACTGAATATGGTTTTCAGTAGAGTTATACCAGTTTGGCCATGAGTAACATTTCCTTCAAGATTTTGGCAGTTGTCAGTCTGTGGATTTCACTTATTCCAATGTCTATATAGCTATTTTAATTCTGGAGAAAGTACTGGCCAGAAACCATTTTGAACAACACTTAAACTTCATACTTTATATTCCAGGCCAAACCTCTAGTCTCCCCGCTTCCATTTGGGGATTCTGAACCACCCATCTAGCCATGAGTATCTCACAAAGAATAATAGCTACATACTCAATCAGACATGGAATGAAAATATATATCCTAGGGATTTTACCAGGCCCCCACAATCCAGATGCAAATGTTCCTTTGTTTTTAGAAACAAATAAATGGTTGTCCTACAGATCCCAACAGAAGAACACAATGAACAATTTGGGAGCATAGGTTCCTTTGTCAGCACAGAAGACAAAAGAATGCACAGAAAAAAAAAATTAATGTGCATGGGATTAGAAAGACCATTGGAAATGCCAGGAACATCAAACCCAAGTACTCAGACCAACTTAACTATAAGCATTTTCAGTATGGGAAGATAAGCACTCTTGACTGTTTTTTAACGTCTCTAAGCTAGTCATCCTGATTTTCAGATTTTTGTATAAACAGGAAAATACTTTAAACCAAAGTTCTTCATCAGAGATATTTACCTAATTCCCTGCTCATTCAAAATTAATTTCTTAAAATAAGAAAAAGAAACATGTTAACATAAGTATACTTTGAATATATTTCACATGCATGTATTTATTTTCAAAGATTTTATTTATTTGTTTGGGAGAGAGAGAGAGAGAGAGAGAGAGAGCATGAAGAGGGAGGGGCACAGAGAGAGAGAGAGGGAGAGAAGCAGACTCCCTGCTGAGCAGGGAGCAGACCTATGGCTGGATCCCAGGACCCTGAGATCATAACCTGAGGCAAAGGCAGACAGACATTTAACCGACTAAGCCACGCAGGTGCCCCTAGCATGCATTTTAAAGGAAATACATTTATTCACACATACAAGAAAATTCTGAGGATGTCGAGCTCCTGAAGTTCAGAAGGCTGTTGCTTTCAGCCACCTCCTTCAAGCACTGCACCTGTTTCTGAAAGCTGCGGCTGCATTTTCTCAAGAATCTCCAGTTACTCACAGAGAACTGCTCCTCTGGGCTACAAAATGGGAATGCGTTAAGTCAGGGGTAAATTACAAGGTAAGAGGTGGAATGCCTACCCATAAACCGCCTATTTTCCAGAAAACTCGTTACAGGGTCATGATCCCTTTCATCAGCAGCACCGAATTCACATTCAGAGGAAGAAAGATACTTCTGTTTGGAAGTCACTCCACCCCAAACTAAGCCCGTGAAAGTCACTTCAATCTTTTTACTTGCTTTTAAATCCTCCTGCTGAAAATCATTAGGAAAGGCTAAGTGATAGCATACATAAAACCACCAATTTCAGTTGAAAGAGCCCTACTTTTAAGGACATTTTTCTCTCCAAGCCTCCAAAAATTGGTAATCCAAAGAACACAGAAATTGGTCCTGAGTAAAAAAAGATTGGATTTAAATTGTGAAGTTCAAAATTTACTAAACCCTGTGGATACCAGTTTTGATAATACTGAGAGTAAACAGAAAAGCAGTTATATAGAGATTATTCTGGTAATATTCCTGCCAAAGAATTCACCATTTCCATTTCCACAGGTTGAAGAAAAAGACTACTTTTATTTAACAAAAAACATGTAATAAAACACCTCAAACTTTTCTACATGAACGAGTAACAAAATAACCATAAAACATAATTACAAGAGTTTTCCTAATGTTACAGTTCTAAGGGAGACATACTTTGAGGAAGAACAACAGATATTTATTAAAGAATCTGAAAAGAAACAAAGAAGAAAAGAAAAAAAAGCAGTTGCCCAGTATCCTGATTTTGAATGATTTTCTGGTAATATCTTAAGAGTGGATACATATTTTCAACCCTACACACCAGTGTAATCCAGATGAGCCTTTTTGTAAAAAGAAAAAGACAAAAGAAAGAATGAAAGAAAAAAGGGGGGGGGGATTTTATTTCCCTTAAGGGAGATTTTATCGCCCTCAAATTATGTAGGTAAATGAAAAGCAAAGCAAACAAATCAAAACTCTGTTTGAAGTCCTGGCCCATCCCCTATGGGTAACACTGCATCTATGTACAGCAGAGAGAAAAGGAGAAGTTTGTTAGCTACCTAATTTATTTAACAGCCAACCAAACATTTCAATTACAAAATTAAAAAGTCCTCAAAATTTATCTGAAGCAGAATTATTCAGATTAGCTATTTGGAACTATCAAATAACAAAATGACTAAACCTCATCATCGCATTCCATTTGCAAAATGTGCTCGAGGAGAGGAAACTAATTGAAAAAAATTTTTGAGAAACTCAGTCTGACACACAACAAATTTAAAACTCTACTTCTGCGCGTGCCCGAGCATGGATATGTGAGCATTCTACTCTGCAGGAGAAACCAGAGGCGACTCTATCCTCACAAAGTGAATCCTCAATCAGTCCATCCTCTCGGACGACGCCAACAATATGATGTTGTTTCACATAACTAACGGAGGGGAGGGCGCAGGATGGTATTTTTGGGGGCCCCATTTTTTCTGGACAAACGCCTCAAGTCTCCACTCTGGCATGCCCCAATATTGGAAAGGTGGGGAAGCAGCCTGATAATAAAACCATATGAAATCATTCTGTTGAAACCTATTATTTTTGAAGATGGCAGAATTTGTTGGCAGTTGGATGTATTCTTCTGGAGAGTGAGAAAATGTTTACTTTCCTTTATTTTACGTTTCAACTCTATTTGAAGAAATAGAAAAATAGTGTATTGATCAGTTGTTAATGAATATTCATCATAGGCTGAACATACCAAGCAGAATGATTAAAATCCCACTCTCTTATTTGGCTCAGATTCCTTTGTTTAGACGTACTGCTTTGATTAAATCTATTGGTTTTCTTACTGAAAGCAGTGTTGTTTTTCTGAGAGAAATTTCCTGGATTCTTTTGGGGGAGATTTACATATTTACATACTGGTCTTTTCTATCCCTCACAATATAATGCCTTACATGTATTACCAAGGCATCCATTTATTTCCAAACTGTAGCCACTCCTTGACAAGCAATCCCAAGCCTGATTGCCTCATAACAATATTTGAATGATTTGTATTGCTTCCAAGCAATATAAGATTAATCCCATAAACAAGTTTTCAGAAATAATAAAGGGAAAGACCTCATCCCCAGGCCTCAAAGTTGACACCTGGGAAAACAAGACTCAGCTGCCCAGGCAAGTCCAAGAACACTTCCCTATATCCTAATGCTTTGGAACACCTTTTTTTCTCACCCCTGGTTTCCAAGGAGAGGATTTTTCCTAAGATGGGGAGTGGGGTGCTGTTAGATGTGGAAAAACTAACGGTCTTGTTAAGCGTGGTTCTACCAAAGTTCTTCCTTTTGGGAGCTTCAAACGTACCCAGACAGACTTTCCACCTCTCCTTCTGAGGCTGTCACATGGACTAGAGGCCTGCCCTGGGTCAGAGTGCTGTCATAGGTAACTGCGTCTGCCTAATCTCATTCACTGATCTATTTGGCTCAGGGACCCAGAACCATATCCTCTAGCCTCTACCAGTAAGAAAGCAATTTCGTAGCTCCTACTTGCCATTCATAGATGCGCATTTCCAGTTATTCATGGGAAGAGGAGTATTCTACTTCGTAAGGGCCCCTTCAAAGAGCTCCCCCAACATCACCTACAGCCTGTAACAGCTTCTCTGTCTGAGACCAACAACTTACTTCTACCATTTCTCCCACAGCAAGAGCCATGCAAGCCTGACTGATGGAGATCCTGAAGAGCAGAGATGGGTTAGATGCCAATGCCCGATTCTCCCCCCATTCATAGTAATGGGATCATGATTTTTAGTTAGACATATGGCCACACGCAATCAAGGTTGTATTTCTCAGAACATTTTATAGCAGGATGTAGCCATATAACTAAGTAACTAAGTTCTGAGGCCCCATGGAAACTTGCTCAGCAGACCACAGACATAACTCAGTACAAGGGGGTGGCCAGCACTCTTTCAGGTTATCCTCCACTAATGAGGAATGGCCCCTATCCTTCCAGAAGACAATTCTGAGACTGTTCATTCTTCTTGGTTTCTCAGACATCTCCAGTGGACATGAGCCCCAGGTGTGCTTCACTACATCACCGGTCTCCAGGTCTATTAGAGGAACCTGGCTAACATACTGTGTGGTCACACCACAGATCATGTAGCTTAACCAAAATCAGCTGGTTACTGCTTGACCAAGAACAGCTCAGATATTTGCTGTACAAGAAGCAGACCCAACTTGGCTGGATGCAAGAATCCCAGGAAAGGAATAATTAGAAAAGAGTGCAAAGAAATTTGCAAATGGATAAAAATGTTTAGTTATCAGAAGCTCAACTTAAGAACTAAAGGGAATAGTAGTGGATCAGAAACTAACATCATCCTTGATTAGTCTGATCTTTGTCCCTGACTAGTTCTTAACAATATATAACCAAGGCAGATTACACCAAAGTCTGAATGAGCCTCTCTCTCTCCTCTGTAGAATCCATCGCATCTCCTCAAATAGGTCCAATTTATTCTCACCCAGACAACATGGGCAAGAACAACATCTTTATTTATATACCAAGCAGAAATGGGACTCTGACTCTCAGTATGGATTAAAAGGATAGTCTACACAATAGCAATAATCAGATAGAAACTGAAGACAATTATCCAGAGTTTTCAAATAAATGAAACTTTAGTTCAACAACTTTAGGATGAAACATTGTAATACCTTCTGATAATCAAACTCTCTTTCTCAATAATCGATCTTGCTTAGCATTAAGACTCACTTTTTTTTAGATCCTGGCTGATACTTTTGACGTAGGCAAAAGGTTTCCAAAGAAAAATGCTGTTACGAATCCAGTGATTCATTGGAACATCATTCTAAAAATTCATTCTTTCAAAATAGGGTCTTTCAAGGAAATGTATGTTTTCAAAATAATTGTCCTTGGATCACTAAATCTGGGTGTGTAACATCATCCCTGCCTCGGGGCTAAAAGATTGTAATGTTGTGGAAGGAACTGGTGATAGTGGTAAAGTTAATAGGGCCCTACTTAAGAAATAACTGGACATTTCTCTTGTTTTATGAGGCAATAATTTTACTCCCTGGTGAATAAAGACTAGAAAAAATTGGATCACTGCCAAAGATATAACCTACACTATATCAAGTAGTGCTGTTCCATTTCTCTTACCTGTCTCCTGGAGGCTATATAGATGCTTACAGGGGAAGCCTCTCCGATAACTTTTTCCGAAAAATCACATTAAACAAATACCAGCCTAACAAAGCAAAGATGTAGGGCTCAGCCTTCCACAGATGACTTACACAGCTGACTTCCCAGCTTCCAAAATTCACTGCCCTCATTACCACGAAACTGTGTCCTTGCCTCTTATGTAAACTATCCAAGAAATATTTAAGTCTTTTATACCATTGTCTATAAACACCAATTCAGGGAAGCTGAGGGGTGTCTTGGGATTCTTGGCCTAAACACAGAAATCCTCCATTGAAAAGAAGGGGATTACTGTGCATTTGTTCTCTATTGCTCAAATAAATAAGCATTAAAAAGAAAGTATTCCAAAAAGCAATGAATCAAGTGTATTAGCAACTGTATTTCCCACCCAAATGCAAATTCTAAGAGAATCCTTCTTGAAAAATCAGCTATTGGATTTCTTCCTGCTTATCTAGCTCAAAATAGTTAATCTGTGCACGTAAATATATATATATATATACTATTTTTTCCCATGATACCAAAAGGGGCCTTACAAAAGTATACAATAAAGTAAGTACACAATAAAATGGCATGATCTAATAAAGCCAGTGGCCAAGTCAGTCACCTAGAACAGTCATTTGGGTTTTCTCTTAACAAACTGCACCTAGGAAACCTCCGTCAGTCACTTCCAAGTTTTCTGATTTAATCTGTTGACGGTCACCTAAGAAAGATTGGCACCAAGTTTCTGAAAGAGCAGGAAAGTCCATCACTAAAGAAAGTTTACCAAAAAGAAAAAAAAAAAAAAAGGAAGTTTACCTTATATGCAGGTAGCCTTTCATACTTATAATAGAGAAATCAACTCATTTGAACCAGGCTCTATTTGGGATTAAAATAACTGCTAAAAATTTTCAATATGCATTAATTATGCCCACAAGGATATTCTAGAGGCAATCGTGAGATTCTAATTATAGTGCTGTGCTTTGAATTTACTGATTGACATAAATTTAAAATCACATCACAGTTTTAACTCGTTTGCCCTATTAAATGGGTTTGTGGGTTGATATTATTATCCTCCTACATGTCTAAATACTTAGCGCAGCTGAAAGGTTAAGTCACTTCACCAGCAACACATGATGAACTCTTTTGTTTCATTCAAGCCCATGCTCCTTCTGCACCTGGAGAACGAACTTCATTCTCTTCTATGCAGCAATTTTGTCCCCATGCCCCTCCTCAACCTGGGCTCACAGAGGACCTTGGTCCGCGTCTATACAGCTATACTGAAGAAGAATCTGGACATTTCTTGAGAACTCACAGAGGATGCTTCTAGAGAGTCCAGAATGCCTTACCTCACTCAGTCCATGACACCTGCCATTGTGTAGCAGGCAAGTCCCCTAACATTATGCTTTGAGGCAGCCCATCCTTTTTCTGCTCTCCCTCTGACCCGCTATTTCCATTAGTACTGTTAAGCCAGAAACATAGAACTAGGCCACACCGGGAAAGCAATGGCCTCCTCCCTGGGACGCTCTTAGCTCTCCTCTGCTGTCCTTACCTTCCCAACCAACACAAACTCCTTTTCCTTTCTCATACTCTTATTTACTCTTTACTCCTCTCTTAGTTTTTTTTTCTCTTACCCTGTCATTATTCCCAAAGCTTTCTGCTATCTATCTTTAAGCAAATGGACTCAGTAACTTCATGAAATTGAGATAAGTAGGAAAAGACCCCTGGTGGTCTGAGAGAGCCCTATTCCCTTTTATGCATAGGAGAGGAGGAGGTTAGTAAAAGGAGGTGTGAGGGTTAATCTTATGTGTCACCTTGGGGGTTGCAGTGCTCAATTGTTCAGTCGAACACTAGTCTCCATGTTACTGTGAAGATATTTTGTAAGTGTGGCTAACATCTATAATCCGTTGACTGTAGGTGAAAGAGATTACCTTGAATAATATGAATGGTCTGGGGTCTCCTGGTGAAGCAGAAACTCTGTCTCAAGACTCCAACACAGAAATCCTGCCTGACTTTCCAACGTGAGGCTCACCCTACAGATTTTGGACCCAAGTCTACAACGTTAACTCCTACCTGGGTTTCTTCTGCTGACCCACCCCACAATCATGTGAACCAATTCCCAGTACCTTAACAGAAGTCTCCCTCCATCTGTGCATCTGTGTGTGTATCCTATTGGCTCTCTTTTTCTAGAGAATTCTGATTGGTCCAGAAGACAATAAACATCTTTGGAAAATCTGCTGTGTGTCAGGATCCATGACCTCAAGTTGTATACACTAATTCACTTCAGGGGTAAAACCTTCTATAAGCAACCATTAAAAGACTCTGATATTTTTTTTTTCAGTTGTCACTCACAATGAATTATTTCCAACACCCCTAAATCATCACCCAGCCTTCATCACTAATGCTCTGTGATGAGGTGACCCACATCTGCCCTAAGGAAAGAGCCCAAACACAGCAAAATGAATCAACACAAGCCTACAAGAATTTGAGGCCTACTCTATGAATGAAAAAAAAAAAAAAAAAAAAAAAAAACCTCCTGATAGTCCTCTATAAAACAAAATATTCAAGAACAAAACATAAAAAGTAAACAGTGGGTACTGCTAAATATTTAAAAAGATAAAAAACTGCTACACAGATTCCATTTTAAGATAGGTTATTTTACACTTTCTAAAGGGGAAAAAATAGGAGGAATGTAAAATGCTATATAAAACAGGGAGGCACTTTGCAATTTATGTATTCTCTGAGGTCAATTGCCATAATTTCCCAAAAAAGAAAGAATCTCAGTGCCTAGTTAGAGGGAAAAGGAAGGAGGTGGAGTGGTCTGCATGTCATTATGTCGTGCCTGAAGCATAAACCACATTTTACTCTATTCTAGGGAGAAAAAGGCCCCGCTAACGGATGCAGATGAAAGACTTTAAAACCAACAGCATAACTAGGATATGTTTCAGCGAATTTTTCCCAATGAAATAGAGAGACAGTTTACCTATTTGACCCCAGGCAGTGCCTCCTTCCTAGTTTCTAAGTACGACTCAGCACCCAGCAGCAGACACAGAAATACCAACAACCACAGTGAAAACAAGGACAATGCCAGTTAGAATAATAATACCACCTTCCGTTCACCAGGGCATTGTTCTGTGGACTGGATCTATTTTTTAAAATCTCACTTTTTTTTCTTCCCTACCCCCCAAACCTCCCACTCTGCCTCTCAAATTCCTCATATTAGGGAGATAGATCATATGACAATTGTCTTTCTCTGACTGACTTATTTCACTCAAAATAATACCCTCTAGTTTCATCCACGTTGTTGCAAATGGCAAGATTTCATTTCTTTTAATCTCACAAAACAAACTGCGGGTTGCCTGGGGAAGGGGGTTAGGGAGAGGGCTGTTAGGTTATGGACACTGGGGAGGGTATGTGCCATGGTGAGTGCTGGGAAGTGTGTAAGCCTGACGATTCACAGACCTGTACCCCTGGGGCTAATAATGCATTGTATGTTTTAAAAAAAAGTAATTAAAAAAATGTTTTTAATTAAGAAAAAAAATCTCTACAGATTCATAAAATATAACCTCCAAAACAAGTAGAGGTGCATAAAGACATAAAGTGCATAAAGAAAACACAATTGCCAATAAAATTGGGAAAAAAATGTTCAACCTTGGTAATAAATGATGTGAATTCAGACAAGAGTCCACTTCTCTTGTATTTGTTGGTTAATAAAAATACCAGTATGGGAAAGGGTGCGGGACACAGGCACCTTCATCCACTGCTGAATGTTGGAATCTGGTAAGGACTCTCCGGCGAACATTTTGGCAAGTGGAGTTAAAGACTTGAAGACACACATACCCTTTGATCCAGAAATCCCTTTTCTTTTTTTTCTTTAAGATTTTTTTAAAATTTATTTATTTGACAGACAGAGATCAGAAGTAGGCAGAGAGGCAGGCAGAGAGGGAGGGGGAAGCAGGCTCCCTGCTGAGCAGAGAGCCTGATGCGGGGCTCGATCCCAGGACTCTGGGATCATGACCTGGGCCGAAGGCAGAGGCTTAACCCACTGAGCCACCCAGGCGCCCTCCAGAAATCCCTTTTCTTGAAACTTATCCTCAAGAGTGATAAGCATGTATACAAAGACTTACGAATCAGGATCTTTAACGCAATATTTATAGAAGTGAAAATATGAATATAAATTCAATGCACCAAATAGGTACTTCGTTTACCACAGCATATCCACGATGGACTGACTACCCTACTTAAGCCAAAACAATGTACTTTAGCAAAATATTTAGCAATGCCGAAAAACACAAAAACATTTTTAGGTGATAAATGTTTAAGAACATGTTATCCTTACAACTGTGGCTCAGCAAAGCATGCTTTCCCTGGGCCTCTGTTTCATCACCTTTGAACTCAGGAAGTTGGACTGAAAGTCTGAATCATTCTAAGATTCAAAATGTTCTGCTTTAGACCGGAAAGGTCTTTTTCTGCACTTAAGAGATAGCCAACAGTTTTTGGCATTTACGCTCTGGACCAGATTTAGGATTATTCCACCAATAGATGCCACTAATTCTAAACATGCAAATTTCACACCAGACAAGACCCAGTTTGAACAGGTGGGAATAGGCAGCACCTGCCTTCGAGGTACACCATGAAGACAATTTAAGTTTCTTTAAAAAAAAAAAAAAAAGGTATTGTTTCACAACTGGTGCTCACCTTCCCCTTCAAGCCTTGTTATTAGTCAATTATACCACCATGCAAATAACTTGAAACAGTTTGAATTAGTCAGGGTTCCCCAGAAACACTGAACCAGGAGGAGATAGGTAGATAAATAGGTTGATAGATAACTAGATAAATGGATAAAGAGAAATTGTCTTACGTGTTTTACCCGCAAGCAAGTTGAAACATGTAGGGCAAACCAGCAGGATGAAAATTCTATGAGGGGAGCTGATGTTGCCATCTTAAGACAAAGTTTATTCTTCCAGGAAACCTGACTTCTTTGCTCTTAAGGATTTTCAACTGATTGCAGGAGGCACATCTGTAGTATCCAGGGTAATCTCATTTACTTAAAGTCAACTGACTGCTGATGGGAACAACTAGGTCTACCAAATACCTATCAGTAACAATTAGATTCGTGTTGGATTCTTAAAAAGCGGTGCTATCGCCTACCCATGTGAACATATAAAACTATTATAGAGATTATATAAGTGTTTTCCTCCAGCATCTGGCTATAATCAATCCCTCTAAAAAAAAAAAACTAAAATTTTGCTTAAACTTGTAAGCAAAGAAGGATCGAAGAGAGGCAGAACGAGAAGCCATTTTGCAAAAGCACAGAACGCCTTGAGGCCTCAGCACAGAGCTGGACCCGGACTCCCACGCTCTTTCACCCGAAATCCCTCTCTGTGTCTCACCTGTCCTGTCTCCATGCAAGCTATACTTTCAGGCGTGTTCCTTGCAAGTGGTGACTGATTAGTAGAATTACTCCGTCACAAGGCAGAGGAGGCCGACCAGTGTAGGGATCTGAGCACGGAAACAGGTACTAGTGAAGCCTTTGCCCGGCCTGCATCCCAGAGGTCTCCCCAGGCCATGCACTGCTTCCTGCTCCGCCCCCACCACCTTAACCCACCTCTGTCCAAGAGCGCCGCCCTCCCCCCCGCCGGGTTGCAGTTCCTCGTGCCCATGCATTTGCTCTTGCCTCTCCTCTCTTTGCAATCCCTGTGCCCAGCTGTTTGAACCAGTGTGCTTGTTTTACCGAGCCAGAATTCGAGAAGGATAGATACAGTTAAAAAAGCAGGTTAGAACAATGAAATGTTCTGAATTCTTGAAAACATGTCTTACTAAAACAACTGCTGTTACTTATATGTAGTTTTTCTAATTCAACTGATGAGGGGGTGTTATTTAGCTTTCAGAAACCTCATGCTTGTAGTTTGGTTACCTTGGCACTGGGTGAAAGACATTTGTAACAGTCTTGATCACCCTGTGCAAACCAAAACACATATGCCTTCGTATAGTTTGCTGACATCTCAAAAAAGAGACTTTTTGCTTAAAGTTTGAAGATAACCATTAAATGTCTTCCTTTTTTAAAAAAAAAAAAGTGTGTGTGTGTAAATATAAAATATGTATGTGTACAACATATATTAATATATGGGTATATATTTATACATATATAAATGAAATGGCTTACCATTTAATAGCAACCAATATTTTAAAAAAAGAAAATCAGAGGATACTAGATGTGATCATTTCACTATTTCTTACCTGTCTCTGAATTCTCATATTGGAGCCTAAGATCTACCTCAGTAGTTCATCCTTAATCTCTCTCCTGGCTCCACACCAGCTTGCTTATCTCTCTATTGCTGGATTTTGCCTCCGCATCCATATATAGCCTATGTTACCTGCCCCGTCAGTGTAAGATAATCAAAGAGGGATTTATTTTGCTTTTCATGAAGTCATAAAAATTTTCATTTGACAGATGTCTTGAGGATTTCCTAATCTGACTACTTACTTTATGGTTGATAAAACCAGGTCTGGAGAGGTCACGTAATTCATCTACCAGCACACAGGTAACAGAGGCAGGGCGGAGCCTGAGACCATCTGGAGGGAACAGGGAAGGAAGGGGTGGGAACAAAGTTGCACACAGCCCAGGCTAAGATTACTAAATAGCTGATGTGAGGGGAGACTGATCCCCCTGAAGAGAAAAGTGACATGATACTGATCAAAGGAAACTAAGCCCAGCAGCACTCTGGCCGCCATTTGACAGCTCCCCTCTACTGCTTCTCCTCTCCTACCAAGCACTTGTAGGATTGTGCTTCTTGCTTTCCCTGTGGTTGGTCAGGGGTGGGGGGTGGGAGGGGGCAGACAACTGGTTCTCCCCATTGAGTTGGAATTGACAGGTAGCCTGTCACCTGGGCCCATGGCTAAGAGCTATAGGCCATGATACTTGTTCTTTCCATCCAGTTTCCACTGAGTTGGAACTGACATGTAACCCACCTACCTGAGTCCCTGAGGAGGGCTATGAAGACATGGAGTCAAAGTCTCAGATGACCATGTGGGATCTGCAGAATAAAAAATAAAGAAGCTTTTGTTATTTTAAATGTTATTTGGGGGGCGCCTGGGTGGCTCAGAGGGTTAAACCGCTGCCTTCGGCTCAGGTCATGATCTCAGGGTCCTGGGATTGAGTCCCGCATTGGGCTCTCTGCTTAGCAGGGAGCCTGCTTCCTTCTCTCTCTCTGCCTGCCTCTCAGTGTACTTTTAATTTCTCTCTGTCAAATAAATAAATAAAATCTTAAAAAAAAATGTTATTTGGGGAATTCTGTTAATTGATTGATAATTTAGCCCACCCTGACCACTATAATCATCCCACCACTGCATAGTTAATTTACTTGATTTATTTTCTCATATCTGCAAAGAAAAGAAGCAGCAGCAATAATAAAAGTCAAGAGTTAGAGGCTTTGCAGCATTCTGAGTCTGGATTACAGTCCCATCACTACTATATGCGTAGCCTTGAGTTTTCAAAGGAGTAAGGATAATAGGATCAGTTGAAAGGGTCATTATGAGCATTAAATGAGCTAAGATATAGCAAGCATACCAGAGTATCTTAAAATTTTTGAAGTACTCAATTAACTGCTATTTCCTACTATTACTGTGAGAAACAAATTCTTCAGAGACCTAGGCCAGGTCTCTTTCCGTGACACCACCTGACATCACACTCCCTACTTTTATAGCTTCTGCTTTTTTTCCTGAATGTTAACAGATGGGAAAGAAATGCCATTACACTGCTAGGATAGTTTACCCACACCACAACCCCAGCTCCCAAGCTGGACAAATCTTTCAAAAATCAGTAAACTCAGATCTTCAAGTTTCCTCTTCCCTCAGCTACTTAAATTTTAGAGTTGGAGCTATATGTCATTTTGGTTGCATATAAAAATTCCTAAGTCACCAAACTAAATATTACTAATGGCTTGAGGTAGGCTATAGGGTAACCAAAACTTCTTTTAAAAATGTTTTCTCAATGAACGATTTTTCTTTTATATAGAAAAATGTAAGTTGGAAGATTATGAGGAGGTGATAGGAGGCTCCTCATTCTAAGGTCAGGAACAAGACAAGAATGCCCACTCTCACCACTTTTATTCAAAATAGTACTGGAATTCCCATCCTGAGCAATTAGGCAACATAGAGAAGTAAAAGATGTCCAAATCGGAAAGAAGTAAAATTGTCTCAATTGCAAATGACGATATTATATTTAGAAATTCCTAAAGAGTTCAGGGGGAGAAAAACTATTAGAACTAATATACAATTTCAGTAAAATTGTGGATACTAAATCAACATCAAAAATCAATTGCATTTCTATATACCAATATCAAATTACCAGGAAGATAAGTTGAGAGAACAGTGCCATTGAAAATAGCATCAAAAAGAATAAAATATTTTGGAGTAAATGAACCATGGAGGGGAAAGATCTGCATAATGAAAATTATAAGGCATGGATGTAAGAAATTGAAGAGAACACAAATAAAATGGAAAACTATTCCCTGTTCATAGACTGAAAGAATTAATATTGTTAAAATGACCATACTACTCAAAGTAATCTACAGATTCAAAATAATCCTTACTGAAATTTCAGTAGTATTTTTCAGAGAAATAGAAAAAAATATTCCTAAAGTTTGCATGAGATGAGAAAAGGCCCCAAATAACCAAGACATTCTTGACGGAAAAAAGAAAAAAAAAACCTGGAGGCACCACATCTCCTGATTTCAAACCATATCACAGAACTCTAGAAATAAAAAAAGCATGGTATTTGGCATAAAAACAGACACATATGTCAATGGAACAGAATAGAGAGCCCAGAAATAAGCCCATGCATTGTATGGTCAATTAAATTTTGACAAAGAAGTTAAGAATATGCGGTGTATCTTCAATAAACGGCATTGGTAAAACTGGACAGCCACATGCAACAGAATGATACTGGACCACTCTCTTCCACCAAACACAAAAATCAACTCAACGTGCATTAAAGACTGACAATAGCAAAAAACAAATAATCTAATTAAAAATGGGCAAAAGACATGAATAGGCATTTCTTTGAAGACATCCACATGAAAATTTGCTCAACATCCCTTATCACCAGGGAAATGCAAATCAAAATCACGGTGAGATATCACCTGTCTAAATGGCTAAAATCAAAAACACAAGAAATAACCGGTGTTGGTGAGGATGTGGAGAAAAAGGAACTTTTGTGCACTGGTGGTGGGAATACCAACTGGTACAGCCACTGTGGGAAACAGTATGGAGTTCCCTCAAAAAATTAAAAATTGAACTACCTACAATCCAGAAATTACACTATTGGGCATTTACCCAAAAAATAAAAAACACAACTCAAAGGGACACATGCACCCCTATTTATTGCAGTATTGTTTACAATAGCCAAACTATGGAAGCAACCCAAGTGCCCATTAATAGATGAATGGATAAAGAAGATGTGGTGTATACAAAACGGATTATTACTCAGCCATAAAAAAGAATGAAATCTTGCCATTTGCAGCAACATGGATGAAGTTAGAGAGTATAATGCTGAGCAAAATAATTCAGAGAAAGATAAATACCGTATATTCTCATTCATATGTGGCTTTAAGAAACAAAACAAATGAGCAGAGGATATAAAAGAGAGACCAAGAAACAAACTTTTTAAAAGATTTTATTCATTTATTAGAGAGAGTGGGAGAGGGAGTAGTAGGGGGAGGCAGAGGGTGAGGGCTCTCTGCTGAGGATGAACCCTGATGTGGGGCTGGATCCCAGGACCCTGGGGTCACAGCCTGAGACAAATTCAGATGCTTAACCGGCTGACCCAGCCAGGTGCCCCCAAGGAACAAACTATTAACTACAGAGAACAAACAAATTGTTAATTGGCCCAGGGGTGGGGGGTGGAGGAATAGGGAAATTGAGATTAAAGTGTATACTTACCACGATGAAAAACAATTTTTAATTTAAAGAAAGGAATAAAATCCTATCATTTTCAATAACATGAATAAACCCAGAAGGCATTATGCTAAGTGAAATAAGCCAGACAGAAAAAGACAAATAATCACATGGTATCACTTTACGTGTAGAATCTTAAAAAAAAAAAAAAAAGAAAGGAAGGAAGGAAGGAAGGAAGGAAGGAAGGAAGGAAGGAAGAAAAAAGAAAACAGTAACAGAATAGAAAAGTGGAGAAATAGAGTTTGGTAACACGGTTCAAACTTTTAGTTTTAAGACAAATTATTTTGGGCGCTTGGGTGGCTCAGTCAGTTAAGTGTCTGCCTTTGGCTCAGGTCATAATCCTGGGGTCCTGCACCAGGCTTTCTGCTCAGTAGGAATGACCCTAGGGTCCTGCACCAGGCATTCTGCTTCTCCCTCTGTCTGCTGCTCCCCCTGCTTGTGTTTGCACTCTCCCCTCAACCCTGTGTGAAATAAATGCATAAAATCTTTTTTAAAAAGGACAAATAAATTTGAGTATCTAATGTATAACATGGTGACTATAGCTGATAACATTGTATTACATAATTGAAATTTGCTAACAGAGTAAAACTTAAATGTTGTCACCAAAAAGAAAAAGAAAAAGAAAAAGAAAGAAAAATACTTTGTTTTGTCTATCTAAATGTTATGTTAAATCTCTACTCTTACCAAACCATGAGTGAAAAATACCAAAATAGTTTGAAATAGCACAGGCAACATTTGAAATATAAGGTAGAAAAAAGTAAGAAGTATATGTGAAATAAGAAAAATGTGTTGACAATCATTGTGTTAAGTTTCCTCTGACATTCTCTGAAAATCATATGCCCAATAAATGAACAAATGAAAAAACTGAATCCCTAACTCCTTGTTACAGAGTATTCCCATGCCCAATAACTGGAAAGGCAGATGTTTGTGTTTAAAAAAAAAAATACAATTTGGATAAAATTTTACCACAAATTTAATTTAATTTAAAGAGTGAAAAGTTGACAAAGAGGTCTCAGAAGAAGCAGAATTTCTCAAGTAGGAATGAAATGCTGACAGAGACGATGCCCAGTTAATAAACACAGCCACCCAGAAAGAATGGGTTTAGGTTATCGGTGTAAGGATGACACAGAAATCATGGAATTGACCTTCTTGAGGTGTTAGTAGTTTAAATTGCTTTGCAAATGATTACTAACACTGTTTCAGCCCACTCACTTCTCTGGGCCACAGAATGTGCATTGACTGGTTTTGCTCTTACTGACAGGACTAGAAGATAACATCTTCTTACAAGAACTAATGAGCCCCTTCCATGAACAGTTTCCTTGTGGACAGACTGTATCAGGCCTTCTAAGCTCATGTCTGTCTCTCATTATGTCCACCCTGAATGAGGTAGGTGCTGGACTCGGTCTTTATTTCCATGAATAATTTAGGATATACCTTTACACATTAGGTGTTTCCAAAATGAATTATAGTAAATTGGTTTCTGACCCCCGCCCTTTAATTTTATTCAATCAAGAGTAAAGTTCATATTTAACATGTAAAGTAAACTGAGTTGGTGTGACTAAGTGACCAACTGATAGGATGTCACATAAAACATTTCCTTCAATACAGCAAAATTTCCCTAGAATAAAACCATTTCTCCCAGTACCCCCAACAGTATAGATGGGAAAAGCAAGGAAGTGTGGACACATGAAACATTCCAATAAGTCACAATCTGATGAAGGTCATCAGGAGGTGTGACCTGTTTGCAAAACCTTGGGCCCTCAAAGTGAGTTTAATTCTTCATATACCCACAAATTCTTCATGATTTTATCCTCTGACCCATAAATTCACTGAAATTTCTCCCCCGACCTCCCCACCTCATTCCCGTCTTTCCCTCTATTATTGGAGGTCGTTCCACTTTAAACAGCTATATACTTGGCATAACATCTTTCTCTTTTTAAGATTTATTTATTCATTTAGAGAGAGCACGAGAGAGAGGTGAGAGGGCGTGTGCACACAAGGCGGAGAGGGAGAGAATCTCAAGCCTCCCTGAGCCTGGAGACCGTCTCAGAGCTCAATCTCAGAACCCTGACGTCATGACCTGAGCTGAAATCAAGAGTCCGGCGCTTAACCAACTCCGCCACCCAGAAGTCCAGTTTGCCTAAGATCTTAATACAGTGCCACAAGGACCTAGAACACGGAACCCCAATTCAGATCAGCTGGGAACTCTATTCTTTGCTGGTTCTACTTCAAATGTATATTTTTAGTGCTTTTCCTTCTGCAATTGCAAGAACACAACTATCTTAGGGGCCCCTGGCTCTGTCTGTTTCTTCACGACTGCCAGGTGATAGAGTCCTTTCCATTACGTTGACTCACTGAGCTCAGCTTACTTCCCCCAGCCATGCTTGGTCCTGTGTGTTCACTAAACAGAAGAGCCTTCCTTATTTCATCCACATCAACACTCAACACTTACAAACACAGCAATAATGCAGTTCTTCCCCAAATTAAATACGGTTCCTAGAAATGTTAACGTGTTCTGTGGTGGACTGGGGCGGGGGTGGTTTGGTTTTTAAAAGTTTGGGAAGCGCTGGATTAAAGATCTTTTAATGTCTTTATTGCAGGTTTTTCTCCAGAGTAGTTGTTGTTTATTCTTTTTTTCATTTAAGATTTTATTTATTTATGACAGTGAAATAGCGAGAAAGAGGACAAAAGTACAGGGGAGCTGGAGAAGGAGAAGCAGGCTCCCTGCTTCTTCCAAGACACTGGGATCATGACCCCAGTTGAAGGCAGACACTTAATGACTGAGCCACCCAGACGCCCCCTCCAGAGTTTTTAAGCTGTAATGTGCACTGTAAACCCCCTACGGTGGGATATAGAAGAAATAATTCCATCGTAATTTATGACCTCTTTTTTTTTCCTAATCTGGTTTACTGTCCAAACATGGCTTACTGTTCTTTTTCCTATTCTGGTTTAGAGTACTAGGTTCAGTGGCAGCTAGTTCAGGATTACCAAGTAACACTCCCTAAAATAACTCCATTAATGACCTATAGGACAGTCTTTTTGCAATGGTTATGACATTTATTGATACTGTGTCTTATACTAAAAGAGATTCATGATGACTTCAAAAAATATTTTTAAATGCCATAAAATAGAAATTAAATGAAAAGAGAGACATCAGGGTGAAAAAAAAAAGTCAGAAAAATGCTAAAATAAAGCCAGAATGAAAGAGCATATAGAATATAAAAATGTATTCTAGAATATCTTTCGCAGAAGCTAATAGGGGTCAAAATTGGCTCTGAGCTTACTGACAGTTCAAATCAAAAAGGGAAGAACAATCATCTACAAGATTTATAATGTCTATGAGATCAAAACACAGCAGATGCTTTGGAAAAGCCTAACATTCCCTATATTCTGCAGACTGAGAAATTTTCTCTTCAGGATCTTCATAGAGAACACAATGTGTGGGTCCCAAACCCAGCTACATGTTAAAAATCACCTGGGGCAGTTTGTGAAATACATCTTCTCAGTCCCCACTGCAGAATGACTGAGTTAGTATTTTTAGTAAGTTCTCTCATGGGTCTTCAGACAATCTGGAAGATCAGAAATCAGAAATTCCTAGTTTGATAGACAATATCCTTAACAATGTCCTTGTTAACGTTGTTGGAACAGTTGCTTTAGGCCAAGATTTCAGCCTCACAAGGAAATAGATACTTGCTCAATTACTTGAAGATATTCCCTTAATGTATTTTCAATTGTCTCCCGGTTCAATGGCAGAGAAATCTCCCATAAATAAATATTATAATTGAGCCCCACTTCTCTGAAAGCCTGTGATTCTATTACCCAATTGAAATATTCAATAAAGTCAGTGAATACTTATTTGGAAAACACTCAGCTACAGTAAAATGCAACTTAAAAACAAAAACTTTCATTTATAAACATACTCTCTTCTCTCTAACTTGAAACCATCAACATTAATTGGCGACAGAATTCTCCACTTCTGAAAGCTATATAAACAAACACAGATGTCAAACAAGAAACAAATTGATAGGATACACAAAATTATCTCAGTTGCCTTACAAGGTGACGCTGAATATATTAAACAAAAGTTGGAAAGAAAATTTAATTTACAAATCTCACAGGAATATTGGTTTCATATTATAACAGTTAGTTCTTATGCTATGAATTTTCCCTCAAGGAGGGAACGCCAATGGAGAGTAATCTCTAGAAATTTTCACACTCTACTACAAAACAATAAAACAGATCAGAAATTATCTAATCAATGTTGGGGGAAAAAATGTCAAAATAAAAGCACAGATTTGCATTCCTTCTGGGGCTGCTTAAAATTGCTTAGTTTTGAAAGACGAGGAATTGAAATTTTTTAAGGATGTCAACAAACCAGAGGAAAATAAGGATGGCTCAGAGAGTGACAAGAGTTCTATCAGCGTGGGGTTAAGAGAGCCTGTCACCACAAATTGCTGTAGTTGATTGAAAATGCTAAGGACTACAGGACATTGTTTTTAGTTATCTCAAGTCCAAAAGAGCAAAGGAAGGAAGGAAAAGCCACAATGATGAAAGTGACAGGGAAATAGATTGCGACTCAACAAAAGAGAAGAACCCTATATAACAGTTAGAAGCCAAAGTGAGTTAGGGGACACTAGGCAAATACAGAAACAAGTCATGGGAACATTTGACTAGCATTCACGGGTCAGTACTTCTCAAACTCTGGAGTGTATCTGAATCACCAGGAAGGCTCCATAAAGGCATTTGCTGGGCCATAGCTCCAGTTTCCAATTGGGTAGGTCTGAAGAGAGGCCCTAGAATTTACATTTCTTTTTTCACATTTTTATAGAGGTCTTTTTATTTATTTATTTAAAGATTTTATTTATTTATTTGACAGAGAGAGCATAGCAGAAGGAACAGCAGGCAAAAAGAGAGAGAGAGAAGAAGAAGCAAGCTTGCCCTGAGTAGGGAGCCAGACACGGGGCTTGATCCCAGGACCCTGGGACCATGACCCAAGCCAAAGGCAGATGCCCAAGGACTGAACCACCCAGGTGCCCCTAGAATTTACATTTCTAAAAAATCCCAATGTGATGCAAACTCTGTTAGCCCTGGGTCACTCTTTGAGAGTCTCTGGAAATTCCCAGCCTGTAGGATCTAGATAAAGTTTCTTGGCAGGAACAGATTGTTGCCCTGATGGTAGGTTAAGTGTTCTGGCTTCTCAGTGAAAATCAGAATTCCAAACTTTCATAAAAAGTGTCTTGACGTTTAAGTATTGATAACTGATTAAAAAAAAAATTAAACACTGAGTAAACAACGCATGTCCATGGGCCTGATTAAAGCCTGTATACTTAGAGTTTGGGATCTCTTTTGTAGAGGGATTCATACATCAGGTAAGGAATTTTGTTTAAAAAACACATAGATTTAAAATGACTCTCTAAAACTAAAGTGAAGTTCAAAGACCCAAGTTGTCAAAAATATTAAGTTTACCAAACTGTCAAATGGTAAAAAATAAACCGATACCTCACTTTTTTCCCCAGTTTACTAAGTACTTTTTATATATTACCTCATTTTATCTTTAAAGTCATAAAAGAAGTAAGGATTTTACTGTCATCTCCATTTTCCAGATTAAGAGCCTGAGACTGTATTACGAAACACACTCTTTTCTTATAACAATAGCTTGATGCTTTTAAAAGTTATTTGGAGCATTTCTACTCATCACATTTGAGGCCACAACCCTTTCAAAAATCTAACAAATGTAAACTGGGATTGGGATCCATGTTGGTCCAAGAGTAGGTGGGATGGGTAACGACCAAGATAACCACCATCAACAGGAAGTAATTATGACATAGTACTGAATTCAGAGTGCTGGGATTACTAAAATAAAAACTCCTGTGGACCTTGTAGAAAATAATAAATTACCAGGTCCTTCTCCTGAGTATTCTATTCTAGAAGGTCAGAGGTCAAGGGGAAGAAATGGCGCCTCGCTATCACTTGACATTTGTGTTTAATTATGCCCAAAGAGGCTGAATTTTGATGGAAATTTTTTTATCCCACTCTTTTCTTTTGATCAAAAATGTAGCCATAAAGAGAAAAACTAATTCTTTATAGGGATATCCAAAGAAGAAAGTACTAACTTGTTCCAATGAATGAAAATCTATTTTCTTCCTGAAGATAGCCAAGAAAAAGATGATCCAGTCCTTTCGGTAAGACATTTTATGTCCAATCACTTTTGGTTCGGGAATTTATTCTTTCCCAGCTAAAGCCTCCTGTCTGGACCGTCTGTTATCGATGTGTTCTTAATTCATGACCAATAGCACATTGTCCTTTCTCTAGACCCTTGTATCGCATACCATAGCCTAAGTCTGTGTGATGAGTGAATGTTCCTAAGTATGATTTAAAAAAACAAAAACACAAAAAACAAAAAACAATGAAAGTATAGAAAAGGAGGAATGGCCATATGTTTCCAAACAAAACCAGGATACAAATCTAAGTCTTCCAAGTACTTAAAGTTAAAAGCATCCTAGAAATGCATAATCATTTGGTTATTTGATATAAAATGAGCATCCATATGTATAAATCTATTGGCTGAATAAACCAGTCCAACCTCCATTCTCTCCAGCTGGAGACCTCACTGGAGTATTGTCTCCCTGCTTCCAGTGAGGGGAAAGAGGACAATCACGGGCTTCAGAATCACACTCATACCAAGTGATTCAAAGCAAGTCACTTAACTTCTCTGAGTATAAGGGTCTTCCTTTGAAGAAAATATAAAAGCAAGAATAATTATCCTTTTTTTTTTTTTTGGTGGTTTTATGAGGAGTAAGTAAAAGAAAGAACATACACAAATGGGGCTATTGAGACTTCAGTAATTTTCAATTCATTTTGATTTCACTCCTGTCTTCTCTTCCATGTCACCCAACTTCACCATTTGCTTCTGAGTCTGGTTAGTGTACATCAGGGTTTCTCAGCCTCAGCGCTAGTGACATTCAGATTCGATCTTTCCTGGTTAGGAGAGCTGTACTCTACACTGTAAGATATCTAGTAGCCTCTCCTTCTCTACAAACTAGGTGCCAGTAACAGCCCACACACACAAAGCTGTGACTACCAGAAATGTCACTAGACATTGCAAGTAAGAGAGGCTTGCCCCCAGCTGAGAACCACAGGTGGAAATAGAGGGTCAGTTGTAAGAAATGGGAGTCCATTTTTGCTTGCTTTTCTGGCCACTCCTCTGAGAGGAAAGAAATAAGTGAGCAGCTTCAAATCTATCAATCTTCCAGTCTTAGTGTTAGAGGATATAAAATGGACTTCTCAGAGTAATAGATGACTCCTTCCCTTAGGTGGAGGGTATCTGAGAATGACAGACAAAAGCCAAAGAGCCAGTCACCCTTCTGAAACACTTCCATCCTCAGACCCATTTTTTCTCTGTCTCTCTCTCTCTCTCCTGCTTTCCCTCCCTGCCTCTCTCTTCCCATCTCAAGTACACTTCGGCCTCAATAAATTAGGGTAATAAAAACAATACTAAAATATATAGTGTTATTGAGGACATGGCCATGGTATAGTATTGGGGAGAGAGTATCTTGAATAAATAGATTGTTGTTTTTTTTTTTTTTTTTTAGAAAGCAGGAGTGGCAATCCTTATATCAGATCAATTAGATTTTAAGCCAAAGACTATAATAAGAGATGAGATTGTTGTTTTAAACTGAATTCATGATACTATTAAGTTTTCAACTTCATCGTCTAGAGAGGAGCATTTCAAAGATAAACTATCTTGATATTTTCATTTCAAAGACAGGTAATAAGTAGAATACAACAATTTCCAGGGTACTCCAGACAGGCATAATCTACTTTATGCAACCAGTCACCATTCTGAGGTTCCTCAAAGAGCTTTACTTTATAGTCAGTCTGAGAAGGTACAGATTTGTGGCAGCGTTGCCCACGTGGTAAAGATGGATTACTTGATTAATAAATTCAGAGAGAAGGGGATACAAAGGAAGGACAAAGTGAAGTGCAGAACTAAAATGAAAAGGTAAGATAGGTAAGGAAAAATTCAGTCAAGTGAGGAGGGAAGAAGAGGAAAAAAACAGACATAATGGTCCCTTTTCGTGTATGGGGTATTTGGATACGCTATATTTCTGAGAAAATATGATTGTGA
This sequence comes from Mustela putorius furo, assembly GCF_011764305.1. Taxonomy (NCBI): domain Eukaryota; kingdom Metazoa; phylum Chordata; class Mammalia; order Carnivora; family Mustelidae; genus Mustela; species Mustela putorius. Next base: position 7,174,882 of record NW_025421305.1, read on the forward strand.
AAATATGAGATACTCTCTTCCACCCAGAATATATTCCTCCTCCCTCTCATATTTTATAGGCAACAAATGTCCTCAAAGATCTACAACACTGATCTCTTCTGACTCCCATTTATGAGACATGTGTCTTTTCAGAGCCAGCCACAGGAAGTGTCTCCTGTGCTGAGGGACCCCATTGTAATAGGAAGGGAGAAAAGCGTTTCTATCACTCCTCTATGAATAAGAAAATTTAAGATTAAACAGGGTATTGCTTGTGCTCTGAAACTTGTGGTTAATTTAATCAGACACCCTTGTGGTTCAGGGTCTTAATAACAAAAAAGCAAGTTCCCTGGATAATGGATCTTTCCTTTTTTTTTTTTTTTTTTTAAGTAAGAGAATTGCAGCCTTAAAAAATGCAGAAGAAAACATACCTCATCATGGGGGAAAAATTCATGTGCAAAGGTAGCAGTAGCACCTGGAAAATATTTAAGAGCATTATGGAGTTTATGGGGATTGGGTAATATCTGAGGAGAGATAAACGGAATGTTCCAGAGTTGAAAGACTACAGGACCTCGAGCTATGAGAGAGTCTTCCCAGCACTTGGACTTAGAGATAGAAAAGGTGTCTGTATGCCCCGTGCTCCTCTGTGTTCCAGAAAAGGAACCAGGGTAAACAAGCGAGTGCTCCTTTGCAGGCCCTGAGGTCCATGTCTTGGATGGAGCCATGAGGGGACTGAGCTAGGACAGTGAGCTCCACCACATGGGGCTGGCTCCCAGGCTGCTAGGAGTTCTCCCTTCAGCTCACTCCTGTCTCCCCTCCAGGCGTGGGTCTCTACCCTGTCCAGCAAGCCCTCTCCAACATCTGACCCCCAACCACAGCCCCCCGTCATGTATGTGAGCAATGGCTCTTGAGAATAAAGAACAATTTGAGATGCAAAAAGCAAATGCCTCAGTTACAGCCACTCCTTAAGATTCTGATCACTTTTCCACTTTGAACTCTTACTTGCTGTCTACCCTCCAGTCAAGCCTTACAGAGTTCCATAGGGAAAAATAACTGTTAGCAACCAAGTTCACCAGTGAAAAACCTTTGCAACAACAGAAAAGACAACTGATTTGATATTCAAAACAAATAAGGGTACCTAAAGTGAAGTCTCTTGAGTTAGTGCCCTTTGCTTAGCTTCTGATCTCTCTATTCCTCCAGTGAGCAAGAACACACAGACGCTAATGTCTGGATGCTCCTCAGACCAGCTGGCATGGGCAGAACTGTCTCAATTTGCTGTCTGCTAAAATGGAGGCCATACCAAGTGTGGATTTTCCTCAAATCATTAGCTAAATTACAGATTTAAAATACCTTCTATGGATTATACTATGGTACTGTCCTTTTCAAAATCATGGTTTCTAAATTTCTTCTGAGGAATTCGCCATTTACTTACCACCTTAGAAGTAAAGGTGTAGGGTGTCAAGACAGAAGAGCATAAAATGTGAGGCGCCAAGGAAAAGCAGCCAAAGGGATTGATAGCATCAATAAGCACCTCTTGAAAGCCCATTTCAGAGGGCTTACGCTGAGCAAGGAACTAAGACATTGCCCCACAGAATCATAGAACCAGAGCTCCTCAGATTCTTGAGGGCCTTAACAGAAGTCTTGTCTTACTCAAATCTTTTTGCTTATAAAAGATAATGGAATAACAGGTGTATGGTGGGTAGGTGCCTTGCCCAAGATCACCCAAGTGGTATTATCTTTATTTTCTCATTGGCAATAATTCTGAAGAAGCTGAGATTTGTTGTTTCCCCTCAACTTGTAAGCTGACAAGTTAACCTGTCACAGTATCATGGATGCCAGCAGAAGACAAGAGGTTCCTGACTCAGAGACAAAGGCCTTTATTACTCACAGCAATAACAGTACTACCAGCATTTCCTCATGTCAGTTCCCCAAACCCTAGTTTCTAGAGGGATATTTAAGGAGGGCAAGCTGGTACCTGCCCATGCAGGGAGTTGAGTTACAGGAGAGGAACACTGAGCTTAGGGAATCTGGTTCTTTTCCAATAGATAAAAGGCATGACTGACCTTGGAAGATAGTCATGATTATCAGGAAACGAGTCAAGATCCTTCAGAATAAAGACAGTTGGTACCTCTGCTTGAAGGTTGGGCAGAAGTGTCAGATACCCATAGATGATTAACTTTCAACAACATCAATACCTCCTTTCTAGATCATCTAGGTTTTTGGCAAATTTTTCTGAGTATATCTTTCATTCAGTCACTCTGATAAACCTTACTAACTGAAGCTGGAACCAAATCTGCCGATTGGTCTTCTACTGCATTTTTACTCTCAGCAGGATGCTAGACCATCAGGGTCTTCCTTAGAAAGCAAGCTGATTACTCTCTAAGCTTTGGTGTGACTACCCATTTGGTCGGAGGTATTAATCCAGCTATAGCACAATGTATTTGTAATTGCACATACTCCACCTTGGCCCCCAAGGAGGAGATCTAGGACAATTTTATCATCCATAATAATCCGAATGAGATCAGGTGTATGGGTTCAAACTGAAAGACAAATAGAAAGATAAATAGAACAGCAAGTATGATTTCACTTCTATGCAGAATCTAAAAAAAAAAAAACAAACAAACAAACACAAAACAAATGAACAAATAAAACAGAAACAGAATCATGGACACAGGAAACAAACTCTTGATTACCAGCAGAAACAGGTGAAGGGGTTTAAGAGGTACAAATTTCCAGTTATAAGGTAATAAGTCATAGGAATGTAATCTACAGCATAAAGAATACTGTAACTAGCAATGTAATAGTTGTGTGTAGTTAAAGATGGTAACTAGACTTGTTGTGGGGGAACATTTCACAAAGTATAAAAATATGAAATTATTACAATATACATCGGAAACTACTAAGATATTGTATGTCAATTAAACTTCAGTAAACAACAAACAACAATTAAAACACCTAAAAATATAACCCAGGCCAGTGTGTAGAAGGCAACCTAGGAGTTTTCAAGGGACTAAAGATATCACCGGCTATGAGTGACTTTATAGTGAAGATAACCACCCAGTGAGCATGCATAAATAACAAGTCACTTATCCCTCCAGGAAGAGTAGAAGTGGTTTGTGCCAGCTCCAACCTAGAGCTCTCAGGAGGGTGGATGTGCCTCCTCCATGTTCTTTCCACTTCCCCCAGCTGCATGCCATCCACGAAGAGCCCCAGGGAAGTGAGAAACACAGTTGGAAGGAGGCTGAGTCCCTGAGTCCCCTCACTGAGGAGACCGCCGACTGACATAAGCACTTGCTCTGGGTTATTATGGGAGCATGCAATAAACTTCTTTCTTGGAGCCATCACAAATTGGCTGACTTTCAGCAGCAGAGACTACACGAAGTCATGACATAGCAATTTCACTTTTAGGTATTCTTCCTGAAGAAGCATGCTCATGTGCAAAAGCAGCCTTAATGAATGAAAACAAATGGAAAAAGCCCACATAGGCCATGAGTAACTTAGACCATGAAATAGGAAACAACAGTTCAAGTGCGTCCACTAGGCTTGCATGGATCAGCATGGGAACAGTCTCAGGAAGCTAATTGTGGACAGCAAAGAGCAACGTATGGTGATACATACACTCTGATGTCATTTATGTAAAATCATAAGAGAAAAATAACAGTATACTTTATTCCTTGAGAGCTACATAGACATAAAAACTGTGAGTATTCATGGAAATGAAATAGTCCTTCAGAAGAACAACTATTTCTGGAGCCAGAAAAGATGAAGTGATGTAGGAAGGATGCATTAGCTGTATTGATAATTATTCTCTCTCTTTAAAAGGAGAGAGAAATATGAAGCAAAAAAAAAATAGTGATATGTTTAACATCTATTAAATCTAGATTAAAGGGTGCATGGTTTTTGTTACATTATTTTCTATGTTTTTCTGAGTGTTTGGAATATTCCGTACTTTAAAAATAATCTTTAAAGCAATATAGGAATATTTCTCTATTCCCAGAGGCCTGTCACTATGAACTCCTACAGTTTATCTAACCTACTTGCATGTGAAGATCTTTGGGGAGAAAGAGGCATAATTTGACTAAAAGCAGGATGTTATAGAATTCTTGCTCTCTAGGGAAATAAACAACACACAGCAACTCCTTCAGATGCATAGTCGACGGGGAGTCATCCAATTTTACTCATCTTCACAAATGCAGGGAATCAAATGCAAAATTTAACACTCTGGGGTACATTGTGGAGCCATGGCATTCCCTGGAGGTCTTCAGGTACGTGAAATAATTAATAAGCTATGCTCACCCATAACTAATTTTCTCATCTCCAAAAAAACTTATGGGAAATTGTCTCCATTTAATAACTAACTGGAGTATAACTCAGTAACAATTATAAAATATTTCTTATATTTTTTTAACAATCCCAGACGACTATTCAAACAGTACTTTCAATGGATGGACCTGTTTATGACTGAAGATGTGGGCGTGAAGTCAAAGGCATCGTGTCGACATGGGCCAAGTCCTACCACATCATTCACAGGCATTTCTTGATTGACCAAGTCTGTAGAATGCTTCACTTCTATGACCTCTTAAATACTATTGTAGGTCTACTTTCTGTGACTACTTATGTGAGTAGTGAACATTTACTGTATTTTTTCATTCACTTGGATATGCCTTGTTTGAAATATTTTTGTATCTTCCACAGCACCTAGTACAGAAATGTACACTAATTAGATGCAGTGGAAAACTGTGTTGTTGTTGATTAGCCAAATATATGTAGCCCATGATCCAAGTTTGATTTTAAGATCAATTATGTGATCCTTGGATTCAGCCTCAAAATCCCTCCTACTCCTACCTTCCAATCCAGCACCCAGCATCAGGTATACGGCAAATATTTTCTGACCTATCAGTCAATCAAATGAACCAATAAATAAATCCAAATGTTTTGCATGGTTCAGAGTAAGGAAACATATTCCTTCTAGCTTTACATGGTTAGGTTAGCGGTAGAGATGGATCATTTTTGCACTCAATCTTTTCCTTTTCTGTCTGTTGCTCCCACAGTGAAAATGGACTGACTATCTGTAACTATGCTCCAGAACACACCAACTGTTTCTAAGCTTTATACATACTGTGATGGAGGGTTTCAGAAAGGTGGGAAGAGCAAATTAAGAGTTAACAGGATGTATTCCATTCTTTACAAGAAGAACTACATACGGTCAAAAGTCAGACATTGGTAACAAGTGTAGGCTTCACAAGAAAGGTGTGTATCTCCTCAAATATTATGTCACTGCATTCTATGACAGGTAAACATTTCTCAGGCAGTTGAGACATATTTATTCTGGCACAGCTATTATTATCCAATGACAAAATAACAAGAAGCTTATAAAAGGAACTGAAGAACTAACACCTCTGGACTAATGAGCCCAGAGTCTACAAGAGACATCTAAACACTCAAGAGCCAGGATCTCTACTGAACTACAAGCCAGTTGGTTTTTGCCTGTGTTAATTAAGACGATGAATAATGTGGACAATGGACTCGAATATACAAATAATTAGAATGTGCATTTTAACCAAAGATCTGCACCTCTTTCTCTGCCCTTACAAATTACATGCCAGAGTTACCAAATATATTGATTTCAGGTGACACTATTGCACTCCCCCCTTTAGAAGTCAGCAGTGGCTTCCTATTACCTAGAAATAATACTCATACTTCTCAGTGGAACGTTAAAAGTTCTTCCTTCTCAGGTCGTGATATGTATCGAGAGGCCTGTATCCTACTTCATCCACCCATTCACTGTGCAACTCAACATGCCAATCTGTTTGCCAGTCCAAATACCAGAAACAGACCACATTCTTTGACTTTGTGTCTCTGCTTAGGCGGTAGCTCCTCCCTACCTTACTTGCCCACACATTCAAAGTTCTACGCATCTTTTAAGATCCAACTCAGATATTGCTTCATCTGTGAAGCCTTCCTTGATCCACCCCAGGTAAATTAAACATTCTGTGGATGCATAGCAAATTTCTTGCACATTGATTTGACTCTGTTAATAATACATCTTTATGAGGGAAGACTACTTGAATGTCTTTATCCTTTCCTATATTACATATCCCCTAGGATGAGGATTGAATTCCTAGAGCCACAGTGCTTGGCATGCTGCTTTCCACTCAATGGACCAATGAATATTTGGTCCATGGCTAAATGAACAAATGAAAATGTACAGTTGCTTAGTTTATATTTTTGACTAGAGATTTCATAATACATAGAATCCAATAAGCTATATAATCATTATAATAAAGGGAGTAATAAGATGAGTAATCTATAGAGTAGACTTTAAATAAGGCAGAAGAGTAGAATAGAGAGGTTAGAGCCAAACTTTAGTGTAAAATTCATGGTACAGTGCAGTATAAGAGGGAGAACACTCATTTGGGGGCCATCAGACCCCAATTCATATTTTTACTCAACCACTTAATTCATCTTAATCTATTTTCTCCTCTACATAAAGGAAGCAGAAATCTCTACCAGTCAGCACTATTGTTTTTTTTTTTTTTTAAGATTTTATTTATTTATTTGAGAGGGAGAGATAACAAGTAGGCAGAGCAGCAGGCAGAGAGAGAGAAAGGAGGAAGCAGGCTCCCTGTTGAGCAGGAAGCCCAATGTGGGGCTTGATCCCAAGACCCTGAGATCATGACTTGAGCCAAAGGCAGTGTCTTTAACACACTGAGCTACCCAGGCGCCCCAGTCAGCACTATGATTAGGACCAAATAAGATAATGTGTGCAGACGGGAGAGAGTCGTGAGGGAAGATACTATGATGATCCATTAACCCATGGCTTTTCCCTGTGTTACTGTAAATTCTTGTCAACTTGGGGTTCATTGCCTCAAGGAAGGCATGAGACAGTAAACAGCTCTTGGGTTTTAAGTTCCAGGAATCTCAAGTTCAGCGAGGACTGGAAAGAAGTGATATGAATCTCTCACCAATCTGGAAAAATGTGTGATGAGTAGGAAGAAACTTCCCTTTTTCCCATCCCTGATGCCTCGGCTCTGAATTAGACACAATTCTCCACACTGGGCAGTGAAGGAGAGGTAGAAGGGAACACAAAATTGACTCAACTTTGCAGCTCTGAGAAAACAGAACCTCCTACAGGAACCCAGCCCAGGCAGAACTCCAGGGAATGGAGGCAGTCACTGGATAGGCTTATGGGATTTGAAGCACAGGAGGCCTGTAACTCAGTTCTCAGGAAGCAGCAACAAGACCCCTGTAGAGAAATGGATAAATCTGTCTGGAACAGGTTTCTCTGACTCAAAAGAAAGCAACAGAGGCACCACACATACCTACCAAGGCCTGGAAGCAGATGAGGCCTCCCACAACCTCTCAGAAGTCCTGTAACCCCAGAACCCCATAAGAGATTTATCATGTCTGTCAATCTGAGAGTGTCAGAAAAGATGCAAAGAGAAGCATAACAAAGTGGCCTTCCTAATGGGAACAAAAACAATGGCAGCAAGACCTCCATGAGTGAGCAGCAATTACCTGGCAGGAGTGACCGCAATGACATTGATGACAGTGACCAGAGGCAGCCCAGGCCATCTGACACCTTGGCAGGCACTGTACCCTCATCCCCACCTGGAGCACAGATAAAGAGAGGGCAAGAGTGAAGTGCAGAGATTAAGTCCATGACATCCAAAAGATGGGATTTTTCTTTTTTTAGGATTTTACTTACTTATTTGAGAGAGAATGATAGAGAGAGAGAGAGAGAGAGAGAGAGAGAATGCATGAGTGGGGGGGGGCAGAGGAAGAAGCAGACTCCCTACTGAGCAGGAAGGGGGACATGGGACTCCATCCCAGGACTCTAGGACCGCAACTTGAGCCAAAAGCAGATGCTTAACTGAGTCACCCAGGTGTCCCAGATGGGATTTCATAATAGAAATTCCATAAAGTTTCAGAAAAGATGAGGGAAGTTATGCTTCCTACTCTCCTGAGTTTATAGCCTTGGGTTTGACTTGTGCAAAGCACCTGGTCCGGAGTTTGCATGGAGTGCTCAACAAGTGCCAATTCCTTCCTCTCCCTTTCTTACCTCCTAGAGTGACATAATCAGAATTTGGGATGGGATATATATCTCCTAGTCTACATAGGAGTTGGCAAACTTTTTTCTGTAAGGGCAGAGGGTAAATGTTTTAGGGTTTGTAGGCCTTTGTATCTTCTACAACTACTCTACTCTGCTCTGTAATGTAGGAGCAGCCAGAGAGAATACATAAATAAATGTGGATGGCCACGTTCCCATAAAGCTCTACTCACAAAAACCAGCAATGGCCTGGGTTTCATCTTCAGGTCATCCTTTGCTGGAAGTGGAAGATGGCAAAGTGGCTTAAAGAGCTGCTAAAATAATGATGGGAAAGAATCCAGGCTTGAGTCAAGAGGGCAACTGTAGGACTGGAAAGGCACAGACACCTTCTCGAGGAGAAGGCAGCAGCTCCAGAAGTGGGGACTTCTCCCCTGTGAGACTGAAAGAGTGAGATATTACGGATAAAAAGGGAGCACTTGGGAAAAGTTTGGAATTCAGAAAGGGAAGAGATTAGCCATGCCTCCCTTATCACAAAGGGTCTTGATGGCCCCATGTCTATGTAAAATTCAAGGGCAGAGAGAGTGTAGAAAAATGACAGTTCCTGCAGGTCCAAGCTCCAACACGTCAACCATCATTGCAACACAATACAGTATTTCACAAGTGCTAACTTGACTTGCTGTTGAAGTCATGGCTAAAAACCCTCTATTTCCTTTTTTCTTTTTCCCAAGCAATTTGTTAAGCCCCACTCCAACCACTTCCTTAGGTCACTCCCATTCCCCGGGACCACTAGGCAAATACCCCAGTTTCCCCAAGGACAGGTTGTGTCAAACAAGGAAGGACTATATTTGTGCCCCAGACCCCACAGAATACCCAAATTAACCCACCTCCAGAAAGCCTGGAAACCCAGCTATTCCCACCGCGGTTGCTCATCTAAAGATCAGCCACCTTCTACATTTCCAACTTGCTGCTACCTTCCCCTGGTGCAACCCCTCTGTGTGGCCCTGTGCAGTAGACTTGGCTCCTGGAAACAACACAGAGCCTCACCTTTCATCCGTCTACATGTTACTGTGCTGGGGTGCCTGGGTGGCTCAGTTGGTTAAACATCTGACTCTTAATTTCAGCTAAGGTCATGATCTCAGGATCCTGAGATTGTGCCCCATGCAGGGCTCCACACGCAGTGGGGAGTCTGAACATTCTCTCTCCCTTTCCTTCTGCCGCCCCCCCCAACTCCCCGCGCTCATTTTTCTCTCTCCCAAATAAGTAAATAAATAAATCTTTAAAAAAAAAAAAAAAGTCACGGTGCTGTGCCTTACCATCAAAAGAATCTTGAAATCTGCAAGCCGACAGTTACAATTTTGATGTGAATGGTGGGACGAGAAGGCAACACTTACAAATCTGATTTTCCTGCAATTCCTATTTCAGTCAAACAGTGGGTACCCAACACGGCATGCACAACACAGCACTCACCCAAACATTTCTGAACGGTTCTCCAAAGCAGACACAAACATTTGGAGAGAAAATTGAGGAAAGGAATTTGCCATTAGAGTATCACAGTACATCTGTTTTTAAAAGTCATTGCCACAATGTTCCTATCAGGAGGCTCTCGTGCTTCCCCTGAAATGCAATCAGCAAATCACATCAAACGAGTTAACAGACTCTCCTTGCTGGAAACTGGAGGGAACTTTGTTAGCGGGTACTTTCCACACATGACTGTCACCCGTAAATCACTGATGAGGGGAGTCAAGTCCCCTGGAAGCGAATTTGCGTGCTGTCCCTGCAGGATGTCCGTTCCACGAGCGTTTGCGATTTGCTCTCTGTAAAACTTGCTTCTTGCCATCTGTTCTGAATTTGTCACCCTTAGTTTACATTACCTAAAACTGTAAACGAGATTGACATTAAGCATGCAATTCAAGATTTTACTTCCATCAATAAATTCCCGCATAATCACCAATTTAGACTTTATGTAGTTTCTCCCCGCTCTCCATCATTGGCCTCCTTAAATAGCTCTCTGGCGGCCCCTCACTTCGGTTTGCTAAGCATTTCTTGAACTCCCCCTTTACACTGTCCCGTCCGTCCCTTCCCCGGGCGCACGCTGCCATCCTCTGTTCCTACTGCTCTCACTTCACTTCCTGACCCCCTTCCTTCCTGCTGCCATCTTGCCATTTTCATTTCAGTGTAGTATATTCAGAGTTCCTTTCCATTCCTTGACCTCTTTATTAAAATAGCTCCTGGATGCTGACATCTGGCCTTCGTGGTTCTCTGAAAACAGAAGATTGTATTTCAAGAACAGGCTGACTATGAACTTTGGAGTCCTGGCCCTGTTACTGATGGGTTTAATGGCTTTGGCCAAGTCTCCTAAACTCTCTGAGCCTCAGTTTCCTCACCTATAAAATGGTTTTAAGAAAAACTGCCCACCATACAGGATTAAGGGAGATGTGAAGCATCTAGTGTAATGCCTGGTGCACAATTGGCGTCCAATAAAATGTCATTTATGTTATTGTTTCTGACAATTACCTGTAGTCTAATCCATGTTCAAACTGAGTTTTAAGTATCGCTTATTTACCATCTACAGAAAGGATTCCCAATGCTCTTATTTTTCCTAAAGAATTTATTTGTATGGGGCACCTGGGTGGCTCAGTGGGTTAAGCCGCTGCCTTTGGCTCAGGTCGTGATCTCAGGGTCTTGGGATCGAGTCCCACATTGGGCTCTCTGCTCAGCAGGGAGCCTGCTTCCTCCTCTCTCTCTGCCTGCCTTTCTGCCTACTTGTGATATCTGTCTGTCAAATAAATAAATAAAATCTTTAAAAAAAAAAGAATTTCTTCATATGATTTTATATCCACATATATGATTTAAGTATCTCTTGTAAATCAATATAATTATAAGGCCAGTGGTATGACAAAGGATCTTTAATGTGAAGGGGTAACGTAAAAGTTGGATCACAAGCAGAGGTCTTTATTTTAATAACCACCCCTGAAAGCTAATTTTGGAAATTCTGATAGATTATATTGCATCTTGACACTCCTTGGGGAACTGCCATCTGAACTCAGAAGATTCTGATTTGGTTAGAGTGAAGGTGTTAATTTGCACTTAGTTTGAATAGGAGAAAACACCATCATCTTCAGGATTGTTTATATCATAGAAAGCAATTTAGGATAAATAATATTTAATCTTTTTTTTAAGATTTTATTTATTCATTTGACAGAGATCACAAGTAGGCAGAGAGGCAGGCAGAGAGAGAGGAGGAAGCAGGCTCCCTGCTGGGCAGAGAGTCTGATAATATGGACTCGATCCCAGGACCTTGGGATCATGACCTGAGCCGAAGGCAGAGGCTTAACCCACTGAGCCACTCAGGCTCCCCAAAAGTATTTAATCTTGACCAGTTGATTCCTTTTCCCTTTCCCTATAGCATGACCTCAAGTGCTACCCTGAGTGAGGAACGTCATTGCTGAGGCCCCCCCAGGGTGACTAGAGTGAAGGATGTCCTGCCCTTACCCAAGGCAACCTGCCCACAGCCAGCAAACATGTGATCTGTGAATCCTTCTTGGGACTCAGTCGGAGAAAAGTAACTTTTGTGCAAGTCCCATTGACTGCCGAGATGCATCCAGGACCGAAGCTTTGACTTAGGAAAAAAAAAAAATCACAGTCCTTTGTTTTTTTAAAAAATATATATAACTTACAGGACCAAGATTTAACCCTAAGCCCTAATGTAAAAAATAGACTTTAGGTAATAATGTTATGATGGCATAAGTTCGACAATTGTAATGTGAGGAGTAGAGATAATGGCAGAAACAGTGCGTGATTGCGATCAGAGGATATATGGGAACTCTCTGTACCTTCCACTCAATTTTGCTGTGTACTTAAAACTGCTCCAAAATATAAAGTTTATTAAATATGCACACACATACATAAGAAAAACAAAACAAGTCATCATAGTAATAAATGTTCAGGGTAGAAAATTTAGAAAATATTATAAAAAGATGCAAAGGATACAAAAATGACTCAAAATATACTACTGTCTAAAAATATTTAATCATTGTTAAGACTTTTGGTACATTTCTTCCTGGAATTTAACACACACCCCAGCATACTGTGAATCAAATCATTCACACATTTAACTTGTGCACAGACTTTAGGACCCAGCTTTTTGTTGCCTTCTCCAAGATGGATCTCGACTACCTCATTCAATTCTCACAACAGCCAACTGTTTTATGTAATCCAATTAATGTTTTTTTTAAATTTTTTTATTTTTTATAAACATATATTTTTATCCCCAGGGGTACAGGTCTGTGAATTGCCAGGTTTACACAATTCACAGCACCCACCAAAGCACATACCCTCCCGAATGTCCATAACCCAACCCCCCTTCTCCCAATCCCCCTCCCCCCAGCAACCCTCAGTTTGTTTTGTGAGATTAAGAGTCACTTATGGTTTGTCTCCCTCCCAATCCCATCTTGTTTCATTTATTCTTCTCCTACCCACTTAAGCCCCCATGTTGCATCACTACTTCCTCATATCAGGGAGATCATATGATAGTTGTCTTTCTCTGCTTGACTTATTTCGTTAAGCATGATACGCTCTAGTTCCATCCATGTTGTCGCAAATGGCAAGATTTCATTTCTTTTGATGACTGCATAGTATTCCATTGTGTATATATACCACCTCTTCTTTATCCATTCATCTGTTGATGGACATCTAGGTTCTTTCAATAGTTTGGCTATTGTGGGCATTGCTGCTATAAACATTCGGGTGCACGTGCCCCTTCAGATCACTACGTTTGTATCTTTAGGGTAAATACCCAGTAGTGCAATTGCTGGGTCATAGGGCAGTTCTATTTTCAACATTTTGAGGAACCTCCATCAATTAATGTTTAAAGGCTTAATAATAAAAAGAGGTAAATGGTGTGCTTAAAGATAAGCAAAACACTTTCTTTTTCTCAATCCACCCATCTTCCCTTGATTCCTAGGGATCTGATAATTATTTTAAAGACAGTCGTTCAAGTTCACAAATATCCTTATATAGGGCTTTCCTTTAGTCTAACCCCATTATTCCCAAATTTCAAAATGTAAAGAATCTCTGAGTGGTTTGTATATACATAAAACCATATCTATTATTTTTTAAGGGTGAATTAAAGTACTTCTAAGCAGAAAGTTAACTATATGAAACCTCCTGATTAACAAATTACTTAATCTTGTATGACATAACTTCATTGCATCTAGACATGTATTTCTTTTTTCATAATGTATATTATTAAGTAACCTACTGTTTAATATAATATAGACATATTTCTATGTTATCAAATATTTATCTACAACATTCCTTTTGATGGCTGCATGGTATTCCCATCAATGAATATACCATAATTAAACTAACATTCTATCTTGGAATTTCTTAAGTTGTCTTTTTGAATATGCCATAATGTGAGCTCAGCTCAGAGAGAGCATCAAAACATCGTAGAGTCATTCTGAAGCCATAACCACAGCTCTGCAGCCCCTTTCTTTATGTTGAAATCAAGAATCAAATAGGGCTCCTAACTCCAGAAAAACACAGAAAGATTTATGATTTTGAGGTTATTTCATCTTCCTGATCAAGGTAATTTCTCTTCCCCACAGTGTACAAATATATACACAAATCTAATTTTTCTTTCTTGGGGGAATCAGAGAGGTAAATGGTATCAACCTTTAATCATTTTTAAGAACTACAAATGTCATCGTAAGGATGGTCAGGGTCCGTCTTGTTCAGGCCACTGTAACAAAAGCAATAGACTGGATGGCTTAAGCAACCAGAATTTATTTCTCATGGTTCTGGAAGTCTGAAATCAGGATGCCAGTATGCTTAAGTCCTTGGTCAGGCCCCTCCTCCTGGTTATGAACTTATGGGGCCTTTCCTTTCCTTGGTGTGTGCAAGCAGAGAAAGAGAGATCTCCTGCCTCTTCCTCTTTTTATAAGGGCATTAATCCCATTATTGGGGTTCCAACCTCATGACCTAATTATCTTCCAAAGGTGCAATGTCCAAATACCATTATCCTGGGGATTAGGGATTTAACATACTCCTATTTGGGCATTTAGGGAGATGCAAACATTCAGCCCATAGAAGAGCGCTTATGTAATAATTGATTCAGGTAAGGATCACCAACAAATGCTAGCCCCAGTGAATGAAAGATTATTGAGGAATACGATATTCATACAATTTCAAAATATCACCCTACAGATGACTTATCATTTACAAAGTAAAAAGCATCTCTTTGTAATGAAGAATTTATTGATCATTGCCTGTATCAAATGATTAAACTTGGCAGCACCAATAGTGAGAAACCTGGTGTCAAATCATGTAAAAAGTGAGCAGAGTGACATCAGCAAGATAGTGGAAGAGAAGCCTCAGACCTTCCTTCCCCACAGAGGCCCATGTTCAACAATAATACAAGGACCAACTCCTTTTGTGAGAAATCTAGAAACCAGTTAAGAGCCTCCTACGTCCTAGGCAAGGATGAAACCAGCACATCAAAGCCAGCAGGAAAATCCACTGTATTCCCTCACCTTAGTCCCTCCCCACATCTGAGCTGAAGCAATCAGTGAAAACTTCCACTTCCAGCATCTCCCAGGGGAGAGAAAGAAAAGACTGAAACACATGTCCAGGGTTCAGAGGCTTGGTGGAGAGGAGGGGGGCGTCTTTCTGAGGGACTCCATTCTTTCTTGCCTGAATCCAAGTTATGACAGGAGAAGTTTCGGGTTGTGTGCTACTGAGAACAAAGGAACAAAGGCGATGATGTGAACTAACACACACTCACTCAGAAGAGTCTCTCCCCTATTCAACGTGGAAGAAGCTGGCAAAAATCCCCAATTCCTGGCTTCTCCCAAGGGAGGGAAAGAGCTGGAGCATGCATCCAACATTCTGACTTTGGAGGGGACTGCCTGAGGGTCTTGTTTCTTTCTCACCTGTCTCAGAATGCTAAAAAAGACTCAGTACATTCTGCATTCCTGGGGCCACAGAAAGCAAAGGAGGGCTGCGGAGCTTGCTGTTGCTCCAGAGGACACAGTATAGCAGGCAGAGACTAACAAAACTGCCCTTGATGAAGAAAGAGAAGAGTGGAGCTTTTGTCTACTGTCTAATTTTTCCAGGAGCTGCCCAAGGGACTAGTTTCAAGACAATGGACTCAGAACACTAACAGGGTCTGGCATTCTCTAGAAGCCTAGGGGACACTGAAAACAGAGAAAGACTGGGCAGTTTAATAGCCACTCCAGGAAACTGTAGTACTGCAGACAAACACCAGAAGGAGGCAAGAGATGGCAAACTCCAGAAAAAAGATAGTGACAAAAAAAAAAAAAACAAAAACCACTCCGATTGTGAATTTACATGCATAAGTCCAGAGAAGACACATCTGTCAAAAGGTCTGAGAGACCCCTGGAATTTCTAACCAGGGAGATTAGTGACACTGTACAAAGCCAGTCCATTAATACTAGGAGAGGTGACTGTTTTTCCAAATGGATGGATCACAACATAAAGTTACAAGGCGTATGACAAAAAAAGAAAGCATAGCCCAATCAAATGAACAAAATAAATCTCCACAAAATGACCATAAAGAAAGGGAGGCAAATGAATTACCTGACAAAGAATGTAAAATATCCATAATAAAGCTGCTCAATGGGCTCGGGAAAATGATGCATGAACAAAATGAGAATATCAACAAAATAGATTTAAGTCAAAAGCTGTCACAAGAGACAAAAAAGGACACTAAAGAATAACAAAAGGGCTAATTCACCAGGAAGATGTAACAATTATAAATATATGTGCAACAAACCTAAGAACACCCAAATATATGTAGAAGGCATTAAAGGAACTGATGGGACAAATACACAGCAACACAATAATAGTAGATTTCAATACTCCACTTTCAATAATAAATAGAACATCCAGACATATGATCAATAATGAAACAAAGGACTTGAAAAACACAATAGTCTAAATGGACCTAACAGATATATATAGAACATCCTACAAAACAGCAACAGAATACTCATTTTTCTTTTTTTTTTTTTTTTTAAAGATTTTATTTATTTATTTGACAGAGAGAGATCACAAGTAGGTAGAAAGGCAGGCAGAGAGAGAGAGGAGGAGGAAACAGGCTCCCTGCCGAGCAGAGAGCCCGACGCGGGACTCGATCCCAGGACCCTGAGATCATGACCTGAGCCGAAGGCAGCGGCTTAACCCACAGGCGCCCCAGAATACTCATTTTTCTCAAGTGTGTATAGAACATTCTCTAGGATAGGTCACAAGTTAGGTCATAAAACAAGTCTTAACAAGTGTGTAAAAAACTGAAATCATATCAACCATCTTCTCCAAACATGATGGAATGAAACTAAAAATCAAATACATGAGGAAAACTGAAAAACTCATAAATATCTGGAAATCAACATTCTCTTGAGCAAGCAATGGGTCAAAGAAGAAATCAAAAGAAAAATTAGAAACTATCTTGAGAGAAATGAAAACAAAAACAGAGCATTAAAAACTAAAATTCATAGGATGCAGCTAAAGTGGTACTAACAGGAGAGTTTATAGTGATCAATGCCTTCATCAAAAAAAAAAAAAAAAAAAAGATTTCAGATAAAGACCATGCTGGTTACCTAAAAGAACTAGAAAAGGAAGAACAAACTAAGCCCAAAATCATGAGAAGGAAGGAAATAATAAAGGTCAGAGTGGAAATTGAAAAAAATTGACAAGACTAAGAGTTGGTTTCTTGAAAAGATTAACCAAACTGGCAAGCCTTTAAGTAGACTAACTGGGGGGGGGGGGGGGATAGAGAAGACTCAAATAAATAAAATCAGAAATGAAAGAGGAGACATCACAACTGATGTCACTGAAATAAAAATAATTACAAAAGGTAACTATGAGGGGCACCTGGGTGGCTCAGTGGGTTAAGCCTCTGCCTTTGGTTCAGGTCATGATCCCGGGGTCTTGGGATGGAGCCTCACTTCAGGCTCCCTGCTCTGTGGGGAGCCTGCTTCCCTTCCTCCTCTCTCTGCCTGCCTCTCTGCCTACTTGTGATCTCTTGTCTGTCAAATAAATTAATAAAATCTTTAAAAAAAAAAAGGTGACTATGAACTCTTATACTACTATAAGAAAATTGGAAAACTTAGAAGAAATGAATAAATTCCTAAAACATATAAGCTATCAAGCCTGAACCATGAAGAAACAGAAAATCTGAACAGACCTATAACTAGTAAGGAAATGAAATCCGTACTCAAAAGTCTCCCAACAAGGAAAAGCCCAGGACCAGATAGCTTTGCTGGTGAAATGTACCAACATTTAAAAAATTATCACCAATCCTTCTCAAACTCTTCATAAAGACTGAAGAGGAGAAAGTACTTCCAAACTCATTTTATGAGACCAGCTCTACCCTGATACTAAAGCTAGACAACCTCATTGCTGAAAAAGAAAACTACACCAATATCTAGGTGAACATAGATACAAAAATCCTCAACAAAATACTAGTAAATCAAATTCAACAGCACATTGAAACGATCGTACCTCATGACCGACTGGATTTATTCCTGGGATGCAAGGATGATTCAACATAAGAAAATCAATGTAATATACAACATTAATAGAATGAAGGATAAAGATCGCAGGATCGTCTCAACAGATGCATGAAAAGCATTTGACAAAATTCAACACCTTTTCATGACAAAAACACTTGACAAATTAAGAACAGAAGGAAGTAACCTCAGCATGGTAAAGATCATGTATGAAAACCTTACAGCTAACATCATACTCAATAGTGAAAAACTGAAAGCTTTCCTCCTAAAATTATGGATGATTTCATTTAAATGAGGTGACTAAAGTAGTCAGACTCCTAGAAGCAGAAAGTGGAATGGTGGTTGCCAAGTGCTAAGGAAAGAAAAAAAATGAGAAGTTGCTCTTCCATGGATATGGAGTTTCAGTTATACAAGATGTAAAGATTCTAGATAACTGTTATACAACAATGTTAATACAGTTAATAATACTATCCTGTATCTTAAAAAATTAAGGGGGTAGACCTCATGTTATGTGGTTTCTTACCACCTTAAAAGGAAAATTTGATATGACTCATGTCTCATTTCGCTCTTTCATATAACATTTAACCATAAAATCTCAGAGGCAGACAACAAGTAAACTACTTGCTTATACATCTGCAGATGAGCTGAGGTTCTGCTGATCCAGCCAAGACTTGGCTCCAGGCTCTGCGGTTTCAGGTCAGGTCTATATAGCACTCAATTTTCTGAAACCTAGATAATGTTTTTTTCATGTTAATCTCAGAAAAACATTGACTAGAATAGGGGCACCTGGGTGGCTCAGTCGGTTAAGCCTCTGCCTTCAGCTCAGGTCATGATCTCAGGGTCCTGGGATTGAGCCCCACATCAGGCTCCCAGCTCAGCGGGAAGCCTGCTTCCCCCTCTCTCTCTGCCTGCCTCCACCTACTTGTGATCTCTCTCTATGTGTCAAATAAATAAGTAAAATCTTTTTTTTTTTTAAAGATTTTATTTATTTGACAGATCACAAGTAGGCAGAGAGGCAGGCAAAGAGAGAGAGAGGAGGAAGCAGGCTCTCCGCGGAGCAGAGAGCCCGATGTGGGGCTCGATCCTAGGACCCTGGGATCATGACCTGAGCCGAAGGCAGAGGCTTTAACCCACTGAGCCACCCAGGTGCCCCAAGTAAAATCTTTTTTAAAAATAAAAAGAAAAACAAGAGAATAAGCCCACTACTTGGGTAGGAAATATGCTCTTCTAGAAAATGTTGGCAAGGACAAGAGAAGAGTAGTGAAATTTTTTTGAACAGTAAGTTAATTTACTACAGTCATCTTTGTAATATTTCTACCAAACAAAAGTCTACCTTGATTCTAATCGTAAGTAAACAATCAGACAAAGCCAAGATAAACAACATTCTACAAGATAACTAGCTAGGATCCTCCAAAAGTTCTTTGACATAGAAAATAAACAAAGTAAAAAGATGAAAGAAAATTTTCTAATTTAAGAAAGACTAAAGGCACAACCTGAAATTTGATTAGATCCTGGAAAAAAATTTTTTAAACCTACGAATGGCATTTTTAGGGCAACTAGGGAAATGTGAAAATGGACTAGATATTAAACCACTGCATGTGATTCTTATTACAGTCTTTGTGTGATAATGATATGGTGGTTAATAGTTTTTTTAATAGTTTTTTTTAATTTAATTTTTTTCAGTGTTCCAAAATTCATTGTTTATACACCACACCCAGTGCTCCATGCAATGCATGCTGTCCACAATACCCACCACCAGGCTCACTCCACCCCCACCCCTCCCCAAAACCCTCAGTTTGTCTCTCAGAGTTCACAATCTCTCATGGGTGGTTAATAGTTAAACATTTTAATTTGTAAGAGATCAATGCTAAATATTTAGAGTGAAATGTTATAGTATCTAAATTATTTCCAAGTAGTTCATAAAAAATGTATTTATATAGAAAAAATATTTATGTAAAGAGAAAAAAATTAACATGTTTTAACAATTGATAATTACGGGCCAAAGTTGTTGATAATCATTGTCCTATTCATTCTTCTTTGCTGAAGTTTTCTAATATACACACATGCACACACACGCACACACACATTTTTTTTCACACACATACTTTTAAAGCTAAAAGAAAAATGAAGAAAGGGTTGAATTAATCAGCTTGAGAATTCATGGAAATTTTAATTCATGTTGAGGAAAAACCAAGGCCCTTATATTGAATTAAAAAGATCAGGGGCTACAGGGGTTCTAGTCCTTTTGCCAGAGGATTACTTAGTGGACAATTCAGTCTGTCCCATACTGACAGTAAGGAGTTCAATAAACCTAAAAGCAGTGAGGTTGCACACACAACCTGGACATTTAAAACATTTATTTAGTGGCAGGATTAATTTGATTTGGAGGAATAATCATGACTAATGATAGAGATAACTATATATTAGAGACACATGTGTAGGTGGAAACATTTGGAGAGTCCCTGCACGGGACAAAATGACGTCTAAGCCCATGAAGAGGGAGCTGCAGGAATGTTCTCACATCTCCTGCTAATTTTGCCACGTGGCTGCCTTGAAGATTCTGTTTCTATGGTCATACCTCCACCCTACGTTACGCTTTTCTGGAAATAAAATCTCTTCTGGTTTCTGTGAATCACTTCTCTTTGCAAATGCTTCCTTGAGCCAACTCAGAGTTCTTCACCGAGTCCCCAAGAAGCACAGCTCATGTTTCTTGTTAATAAGTTTGATAAGGCTCGTTAAGAATTTGATCCTTTTCAAGCACCAAATTCTCACTTTGCTTCTGATCCCAGAGGAATCCCTCTAGCAGCCCAAGGACCCTGTTCAGGGAGGAGCAGGTGCAAAACAAGAGAGAACAGAGCAAATGCAGCCGTGGCCGTGAGGATGAATCTCCCTCAAGTGACTGTTCTCTAATCTACATACAGGAAACTCAACAAGCATTTTCTGTTCTGCCTTCTCTTTGGGGAACTGCTGTCTGTCCTGATGAGGAGTCTGCTTATTAATAGGAAGGACAGTTTAATGATGTTGTATTGTTTTATTCCTGTTTTTCTACAAAGAGGAGAAAGCCAGTATCCTAAACAGGAACAATATCAATCAGAAAATAAATTTCACCTTAAGGAATCTGTTGGGTAAGACCTCAGGAGCTTCCCAGGTGGTCTCTCTTTGCAGGGTCAGGGGTAGCTGAAGGAAGCAACATACCACTCCTCATGGATAGGTAGCAGCTTTCATAAACAAAGGAACTCACCTACCAGGCTTGTCTGGGTGTCACAAGATGAGTAGGTCCTGGTGCCTGCCACCTGCCAGAATCTGAGAAGTTTATGTAGAGGTCATGGCTCCCACTGTGTGCTCAGTGGGAGGAACTACATTCCAAGGACGGGGGAGGGGGAGGAGCCTTGATTGCCTGGGTCCTGCTCTTGGGTCAACAGCAGTCCTGGCCTTTCTGTGACCTTGTGACCAGGTTTCATTAGCAGGCTTCATTAGACAGCTTCTTTGGCAGCTATCTAGGTGACCGGAAGCAGATAGCACAATAATAACATAGGCACATGCAAGAGAAAACAGAAGTTAAGATCATGATTCCCAAAATAAGTAACCATTTTTCCCACTAAGAGCCCCATGGTCTAAACCTCTGATTGATTAAGTACCCTAGACTAGGGGTCAGGTCACTCAGGATGTTCACTTATATTCTCACTTGATTTAATACACTTGCACTATCAGGTATGAACATACAACATTCTGTTTGGATAATGGCACAGGTGCCTCCATCGGTAGCAGTAATAAAGTCCAAGGTCATCCTATTTTGGAGAGCAGCCTTTCTCCTCAGAGACATTTCAGTATTCAGTAAAGACAGGCTTTGCCAGCTATCATTTAAGGCTTGCTGGGTAAATTTAGTAAGAGCTTCTGTGTGCACTATACATCCTCTAGGCCAGTGGAGTGGACAAAGATGGCAGCCGAATGTTACAATAGAAAACAGAACATGCCCAACTTGCCTTGAGGAGCAGGTTGGCAATGTTTGTTACCATGGGGTGGATTCTCCCCTATGTCTAGGGAAAACCCAGGGTGTGGTGGCCCAACAGGCAGAAGCCCTGACCAATGGTCTGTGCCATATGCACACTGGTTCGCATTTGGGGCTACCAAATACTTAGCACAACCAGTTATGCCAAACTAACCTCTGTCCATTATTCTTGGTTCAACTGGGTTGGTTCTGTTTAGAGTGATTTTTCTAATCCCAACATAGAGATGAGTGGGTACTTAAATGCAGCTTTAGGAATTCGATCCAGTTCCTTACACCATACAGACTAGCCAGGGGGAGTAGCACTGCTAGCATGAGGAGATGAATGCCAGAACAGGACCCCCGCCTTCTCCCCTCTTTAGTGATCTTTCATTCCAAGTGTAATGTGTTTCAACTGGTCTGGTTTATAGACAAGATCCCAGGATGATTGTGTATTTTCACCTGACCCAGGGATGGAAATTAAGTCACCCATCGTGGTGAGACATCACATTGCAAATTCCAGTAGATACTGCCTTTGCCAGGTGCCGAGAACTTGGGGTTCTCAGTGGCAGAGCACATTGATCCCTGGTGAAAGTCAGGGCAATGACTGTTTCCTGTGACTTCCATATTTTTATGGTATTGGTTGTCCTGGCAGGCAACCCCAGTCTGGCATACGGGGCAACAGGTTGCACTGGTTGATCACTCAGATGTAATAAAGTTCTTTAGTCCATCCACCCAACGTGGTTTTGCTGATTAGTAACTTAATCTGCTGCTTTAATATTCCATTTTTCCTTTCTACAAACCCTGCTACTTGTGGGTTACAGGGGAGAAGGGACCTCCATTCAATATCATGTTCTTTTGCCCAGTCTCGCATATCTTGACCTTTGAAATGTGACCCCTGATCATTGTCTATTCAATGGGGGTGTCCATACATGGTACTCAGCTTCTCTAATCCCCTAATGGCAGCAGCCAGTTTGCACAGTGATGCGGTGGGGGAGAAACTTGGGTTAGACCGGATGCAGTACACACACAAACCAAGGCATATTCAGAACCTCCTTCAAAGGGAAGGAGCCAACATAACTGATTTGCCTTTCCCTCAGTGGTTGGGAATTCCAGTGGATGGCCACAGACTCATTTGCAGTTGTCTTGAGTGTGGTTTGGAACAAAAGGACATGCTTTTACTACATTAATCCAGTCACTGAATTCCAAGGGAAATCTAGCATCCTGGGCACTAAATCTTTCCATACCACATGCGAGGGGCAGATAGGAATCCCGTAGCTTTCATTCCAGCAGTAAATGTGTCTCAAAGAGACCTTCAAAGACAGGGTTATAGATGGCCTTAATCATTCCCACCTCCATGAAGAGTTATTGCACCTCTTATACATTTCCAGGATCTCAAATGCCTAAAGGGATCCTTCTAATTGGGCCACACCTTGCCTGTAGGTTAGAATAATCCCATCTGTCAGGAACTGAATACCTTGGTGGAGGGGCAGGGGAAGGTAACAAGGTGGCTCATTTTCTGTGCTTCTTGCCCCAAGAAATGGCCCTTTGCTGGAATTTGGCAACTATAGGAGTAAGTTCAACTGGAGTATATCTTTCATTGTGAGTGCCTTTGTGGAGGCTGAGAAAAATCAAGGCCATCCCACCTCAGGTTTAGCCTTAGCGTAAGTACAGCCATCTTAGCTCTGACAGGCATCTCAGACCCCTGTGCCCAAGGGCTGAACTTTCCCCTACTTTACTTTAGTTCTAAGGATCCCCACCTGCTTTGGTTCCAGAGACCCCCACCCTGCTTTAGTAACAGGAACCCCCACCCTGCTTTGGTTCCAGAAACCCCCACCCTACTTTAGTAACAGGAATCCCCAGCCTGCTTTAGTAACAGGAACCCATAAATACCCCTGCCTTAACTAAGGGTCCAAGTCCCTACTCCGCTGTGTTGGGTATACTTGGACCCAAGCTTAAGCTTGTTGAATAAACCCTTGTGTGATTGCAGTGGTGTTGGCTCCTTGGTGGGCTCTTGGACGTGAAAATTCGTGTATAACACTTCCTGAATTGGGGGTTGCCCTTCTGGCTGTCTTGGCGCTGTGCTTTTGCTCTTCTTTATAATAGGGTCAGCTGGCTCGAGGCATTTCCTCCACTTCACTGTCAATCACAGCATCCTCCCTCTTTGCTCTCCTCTCTTTCCGAGGGACTTCACCTATTCTGACCATCACACTCCAGCAGAGGCCTCAGGGATGCAGTCCTACTCTAGGTAGGTGCTTCCCATGAGCCAAGTACAGGAGGCAGGCCAAGATGGTCTCCTGGTGTGGCCTTGGAGGCAAACAGAGGTTTCAGCTGATCTCATTCTTCACTCGTCCCCCCAAAATGAACAAAAACTTGATAGTTCCAATTGACACTGGAGCCGGATGTACTCTAGTACTTGGTAACCCTCAAAAATTTTCTGGCCCCCTCAGGACCATGATGACCTCCTCCAAAAGAGTCACCACATTTTGGTTTAATCAAGCTCTAGTAGCAAAACTGCTTTGAAGTCATTCCTTAGTTCATACTTAACCTTTGGTTTCAAATGAGAAATATCCCTTTGGTCAGAGGTGGCCAGACCTATAAAGTAAAGCTGGACTACTTCTGGCTTTTTCACTCCTTTATTCTTTTAGTCCCTTATTTATTCCTTCATTTATTGCACCCTCTTCTACCCCAAATATTTCTATTTATTATGATTCTAAAAACCATAGCTTTTTTAAAAAAACAGAATTTCAGGGAGGAGTCAAGATGGCGGAGAAGTAGCAGGCTGAGACTACATCAGGTAGCAGGAGATCAGCTAGATATCTTATCAAACCATTGCAAACACCTACTAATCCAACGCAAGATGGAAGAGAAGAAGAACAGCAATTCTAGAAACAGAAAATCGACCACTTTCTGAAAGGTAGGACTGGTGGAGAAGTGAATCCAAAGCAAGGGGAAGATAGACCGTGGGGGGAGGGGCCAGCTCCCGACAAGCAGCAGAGCAACGGAGCACAAAATCAGGCCTTTCAAAAGTCTGCTCCGCTGAGGGACATTGCTCCAGAGGCTAAACCGGGGTGAGGCCCACGCGGGATCAGCGTGGTCCCAGGTCCCGCAGGGTCACAAAAGGATCTGGGGTGTCTGAGAGTCGCAGAGCTCGCAGGTATTAGAGCGGGGAAGCCGGCTACAGAGGCAGAGCTGAGGAGTGAGCTCACAGCTCGGGGTTACCTTGAACCAGTCACAGGCTAGGTGAGCTCGGAGTGCGGCTGGAGGCTGGGGAGATGGGAGTGATTGAGCACTTTTCTCTGAGGGCGCACTGAGAAGTGGGGCCCCGAGCTCTCCGCTCCTCCAGACCAGAGATTGGGAGGTCACCATTTTCATTCCCATCCTCCGGAATTCTATGGAAAGCATTCAGGAAACAAAAGCTGCTGAAAGCGAACCCAAGCGGATTACCTAACCCGGCAACTGGTAAGGGTGGTGCAATTCCGCCTGGAGCAAAGACACTTGAGAATCACTACAACAGGCCCCTCCCCAGAAGATCAACAAGAAATCCAGCCAGGGCCAAGTTCACTTACCAAGAACAGTGGAATTCCAGAGAAGGAGAAAGCAAAGCATGAAATTCATGGCTTTCTCCCTATGATTCTTCATTCTTGCAGTTAATTTAAATTTTTTTTATTTTATTTTTTTTCTTCTGCTAAATTTTTTTGAACTTTTACCCTTTTCTTTTTTAACACTTTTTAATTAGTTTATCTTAAAAATACCTTTCATAAAAAAATAATAATAATCTTTTTTAAACCTTCTTTATTATCTTCATATTTTATCCTTCATTGTATTTAACTTTATTTTTTTGTACACACATAGGACTTTTTTGTCTAAAAAATTTGGGGTACAACTTCTTCTAATCAAAATATACCCTAAATCTAGCTCTGGTCTTGTTCTAGTCCCCAGCCCAGGCAAATTCTCTCCACTTTCTTTTTCTTTATGCTCCCAACCAACTTACTTTATCAACTCCTTTTTTAGAAATTAAAAAAAAATTTTTTTCATCTTTATAGGCATATTCCATCCTTTCATTGTGTTTACCTATATATACATTTTCCATTCCTTAAAATTTTGGGAGGTAGTTTCTTCTAAGAGACCAAAATACTCCCAAAATTAAGTGGGTGACCCTGTTCTAGTCACCAGTCTAATATATATATATATATTTTCTTTTTTATATATTTTTTCTTTATTTGTTTTCTTTTTTTCTGAACTTCTTTTTAGCCCCTTTCTCTCCCCCCATGATTTGGGGTCTCTTCTGATTTGATTAAAGTGCATTTTCCTGGGGTCTTTGCCACCCTTTTAGTATTTTATTTACTCCTTCATATACTCTTATCTGGACAAAATGACAATGCGGAAAAACTCACTACAAAAAAAAGAACAAGAGGCAGTACCGAAGGCTAGGGACCTAATCAATAGAGACATTAGTAATATGTCAGATGTAGAGTTCAGAATGACAATTCTCAAGGTTCTAGCCAGGCTCAAAAAAGGCGTGGAAGATATTAGAGAAACACGCTCTGGAGATATAAAAGTCCTTTCTGGAGAAATAAAAGAACTAAAATCTAACCAAGTTGAAATAAAAAAAGCTATTAATGAGGTGCAATAAAAAATGGAGGCTCTTAATGCTAGGATAAATGAGGCAGAAGAAAGAATTAGTGATATAGAAGACCAAATGACAGAGAATAAAGAAGCTGAGGAAAAGAGGGACAAAACAGAGGAAAAGAGGACACTTTCAGCTTTGACAAAATTTTAGCAAATCGAATCCAGTGATATATAAAAACAATGTGTCCTAGTATGGTACTGGCACAAAAACAGACATGTATATCAATGGAACAGTATAGAGAGCCCAGAAATAGACCCTCAACTCTATGGTCAACTAATCTTCAACAAAGCAGGAAAGAATGTCCAATGGAAAAAAGACAGCCTCTTCAATAAATGGTGTTGGGAAAATTGGACAGCCACATGCAGAAAAATGAAATTGGATCATTTCCTTATACCACACACGAAAACAGACTCAAAATGAAAGAAGGACCTCAATGTGAGAAAGGAATCCATCAAAATCCTTGAGAAGAACACAGGCAGCAATCTCTTCAACCTCAGCCTCAGCAACTTCTTCCTAGGAACAATGCCAAAGGGAAGGGAAGCAAGGGCAAAAATGAACTATTGGAATTTCATTAAGATCAAAAGCTTTTGAACAGCAAAGGAAACAGTTAACAAAACCAAAAGACAACTGACAGAATGGGAGAAGATATTTGCAAACGACATATCAGATAAAGGGCTACTGTCCAAAATCTATAAAGAACTTAGCAAACTCAACACCCAAAGAACAAATAATCCAATCAAGAAATAGGCAGAGGACATGAACAGATATTTCTGCAAAGAAGACACCCAGATGGCCAACAGACATATGAAAAAGTGCTCCACATCACTCAGCATCAGGGAAATACAAATCAAAACCACAATTAGCTATCACTGCACACCAGTCAGAATGGCTAAAATTAACAAGTCAGGAAATGACAGATGCTGGCAAGGATGCGGAGAAAGGGGAACCCTCCTACACTGTTGGTGGAAATGCAAGCTGGTGCAACCTCTCTGGAAAACAGCATGGAGGTTCCTCAAAAGGTTGAAAATAGAACTACCCTATGACCCAGCAATTGCACTATTGGGTATTTACCCTAAAGATACAATGTAGTGATCTGAAGGGGCGCATGAACCCAAATGTTTATACCACCAATGTCCACAATAGCTAAACTATGGAAAGAACCTAGATGTCCATCAACAGATGAATGGATCAAGAAGATGTGGTATATATACACAATGGAATACTATGCAGCCATCAAAAGAAATGAAATCTTGCCATTTGCGACGACATGGATGGAATTAGAGGGTATCATGCTGAGTGAAATAAGTCAATTGGAGAAAGACAACTATCATATGATCTCCCTGATATGAGGAAGTAGAGATACAACATGAGGGGTTTGGGGGGTAGGAGAAGAATAAATGAAACAAGATGGGATTGGGAGAGAGACAAACCATAAGTGACTCTTAATCTCACAAAACAAACTGAGGGTTGCTGGGGGAGGGGGGTAGTGAGAGGGGGCTTTAATGGACGTTGGGGAGGGTATGTGCTATGGTGACTGCTGTGAAGTGTTTAAACCTGTCAATTCACAGACCTGTACCCCTGGGGATAAAAATACATTATACGTTTATAAAAAAAATTAAAAAATTTTTTAAAGAACCAAAAAAACAGAATTTCTCTGTCCAATGGTCCCACAACCAAAAAAATCCCTTCCTCACTCTCTCTCTCTCTCTCTCACACACACACACACATACACACACTCACTCACTCACTCACACTCTTTCTAAGGTCTACTTTGATTGACAGACCAGCCAAGCCTCTCTACATAAATCCTCCTGGGGCAAGATATTTTTCCAGAACAATGCCAAATCTGACCCAAACTGCAGAGTTTTAGAATTTTCATCACTACCTGCAGTCCAAGGAAGGAGGGCTCAAACATCTAATTTGGTATAGTAGACACTTGACCTGGCAACATTTAACTTCAGGTGAGAAATCTAAAATCCTCTGTCAAACACCCAGGTGTTTCTAAGGTATGCCTTAGAAAACTGTTTTGTGTCTATTTGCGTTAGGGACAAACTAAGCCTTCCTTCTCAAGACCAGGAAGAGACATAGGGTGGGTCCAGAAGGAGCATGGGAATTCAAATAGACTTTACCATGTGATCTTCACGGCCCTTCCACACTCTGCAAGAAGGAAACCAGAGCCAGAAGGACCTGAGTCAGGCAACCGTGCATGAAATAACCTGAAGAAATCTGTCTTTGGGCCCAGCTGTTCTTAACTTACAAAGAATGGCCAGAACTTAGATTCACAAGATTATAGGAGAGCCAAGGTAAGATTAAAATCAATCAACAGCTCATATTTCCCATATTCCTAGTCCCTAGTTCCTTACTGTTCCTCCTTTTTCAGAATGTATCCTTCATTTGAGGTACACCTATGGCAAAATCAAAAGGAACCTAACATCAAGCAATGGGGGAGAGTTTGCCTTCTGCCCTCGTCCATTCCTTTTCACACCTTTACAATTGTCTTTTAAATCATGTACACTGTCTTAAATACCCATGAATAAAAAGCTTGGACTATTCTGATTTCTCTAATAAATCTCTTGTCAGGGCACCTGGGTAGCTCAGTGGGTGAAGCCTCTGCCTTCGGCTCAGGTCATGATCTCAGGGTCCTGGGATCGAGCCCCACATAGGGCCCCCTGCTTGGCAGGGAGCCTGCTTCCCCCTCTCTCTCTGCCTGCCTCTCTACCTGCTTGTGATCTCTCTCTGTGTCAAATAAATAAATAAAAAAATTTTTAAAAAATATCTCTATTTTCACCTGCCTAAAAATTAAACATTCTTCAGGCCCAATATTGATGTGCTGCCCCTTATTTAGTCTTGTCAGAACCGTTTATCACTTTTTGGATGAACAAAGGAGACAGACAAAATGATATTTTCCTGAGCTCCTCAATTTTAAGAGTGTCTGAGATTTCACATGATTGAACTGCCTTGTTGTTATAATATTACTAATTCTCCTAAATAAACACAATAACAGAGAGGGAACTTTATGTAAATATGTGTGTGTGTTTGGGAAGTGTGCCTAGATACCATAGGTAGGTGCACACACGTATGCACACTAGAGGAAAAAACATATTTTATGAGATCTGTGGGTAAAAGTAAACATAATAAGGGCAAAAAGGATCTCATACCCTCACTGCCTCCTCACATGATTCACCACTCAGGACCAAAAAAAGAAAAAAATTAGGTTGAAATACTACGAGTTTAAAATTCTACTAATTACTCTTTATTACTTTTTTTTTTGAGAGAGAGCGAGCGTGTGCATGAACAGGGAGAGGGGAAAAGGAAGTGGGGGAGACAGAGTCTCAAGCAGACTCCACATTCAGGGTAGAGCCTGCCGAGGGGCTTGATCTCACAACCCCAAGATCATGACCCGGGATAAAATCAAGAGTCAGATGCTTAACCGACGGAGCCTCCCAGGCACCCTTATTTATTACACATTTTTTAAAGGTATCTTTGTATATAAAAAACCTTTTTTAATAAGCAAACATTCTGTAAATCATAAAACTTGCAGCATCAACTCAGCCTGTCAAGGAAACGTGACCTTGACACCCTGCGTTTTCTGATTAAACACTGTAGTCAGTTGAAGCCATAGCTGCTTTGACACTCCGAAAAGGGAACTACACAGGTGGAAAGAGGACAAAGGGGTGTGTTTCCCAAACAGAAGAATTCCTCTGAAAATGAATGCTTTGAAAGTATATGAAAAGCATTCCAGTCTGACGCATAGACAATGAATGCTGATTTGGAGTATAGAGGCATAAGAAAGGACAATGACAGATTAAAACTCATTAAAATTAAATCAGCTCATTGTGTATCCTCAGCTAAAAGGAAAATGATTCTTTTGTAAAAACATGTATGCTCCTTTTTTTCCCCCTTCCCATGCAATAGTCCAGCAAGACACTTCTCGGGTATATTAATATCTGTTGCTATTTCTACAGTGGTATGATTCCACAGGAAAAAAACAACGCCAAGGCATCCAGCCATCCAGGACGCATGAGAAACTCTGAGACAGAAACTTTGTTTGACCATCATCTACCAGGCTGAAACAGAAAACAGGCAACACTGTCATCACGGTCTCGGTGGGGGTTTTATGTAGAATTCTAATTAACCAACACTCATTTTCTTTTCAGATATCGAAAAAAACAATCTGACTAAGGTTCCTAAGGAATTGGGGAAGAAAATATGAATTTATATGTGGCATACATTAGAAGGGGCTCCCTGCAGATCCTTCAGGAGACCATCCGAGCGTCTGTTTAAAACATTTCTTCAAGTCATGAAATTGAAATGCCACTCATCAGAAATCGAACCCCTGGAAAATATTGACTTACAAAACAGAAAACTGTAGCATTTTGGTGTCCTGGGATTGATAAGAATAAAGTATAGATAATACATTTTTGAAGCACGAATCCCTTTTGTAAGTCCCTATTTAATGGCTATCCCCTCGTGAACTATAAGCCCCAGGAAGGACATGAGAGCGTCGGTTTGTTCATTGCTCTTTCCCCAGGGTTAGCACGGTGGCTAGCACACAGGAGGTAGTCCATAAATATTTGTTAAGTTTTTTCTAGTAACTTCTTCCTAACATGGGAGGAAGCAGAGGAAATGAACAGGATCGGCAAACCCGAACAGAGAGCTGGGAGGTATTTGACAGAGGAGCAGGAGGATAGAGACATAAATCTTCATCCCTCTCTTACTGCTGCCTTAGGCTTTCCTCCCTTCTTTTTGCAAGAAAAGCTCTTGATAATAATGGTAGTAATAGTGACATATAAGAAGAAGATACACAGGTACATTTTCCAGATTTCCTTCCATCTTGAATAATGTACCACATTTGTGTGATTTGGTCCAGGAGTTAATAATCTGCTGGAAAATCTGGGAATTACCTGCATGTGTATTTTTGAAAAATTCTTAAGCAATCAGACAACACCATGATGGGGATTGAAATGCACTGTTTACTGTGTAATCATTAGGACTCATGCTTTAAAGCCTATAAAAGCTGCTTAAAATTTTGAAACCAGTACAGATATCCACACATATGATGAGGATTGCGCAATGTAAATCCCAACATAACCTATATGATGCTTGGGTTTTAGGCGCCTGCTCATTTGAAAAACATCTGTGGCACGTTTGGTAACCAGTATGGGTGACACATAGAAGCCCCCGGAAGACTCTCAGACGGCTGCTGACTGCTCTCACCTGTGAATTATTCTGAGCCAGTATCTTGATGTTAACATCCATTCTCTGGTTTTGGTAATTATGCCACTAGGCTGCGTAAAGCCTGTTTTCACACGGGACATAATTACCATACGTAATTGCATGTAAGCAAATATCTGCCCTTCCATTGGGTAGTCACAGCATCACCCACCTTCCAAAGCACCAAATCCCCTTTTCAGGGATACACTTGACATGCCATCTTTGAAGTAATTAGCATGCTTCGGGTTTTTTAAAAATGTATGAATGCATCAAATTTTCACTAGAGACTTTTGTTCTTGTCAAAAATTTCTACCACAGCAACATGTGAATTACAATAGAAGGTAATTGGAACACAGCATTCCATAGGACGGTGTTGAAATAGGGAGCTACCTACAAGGCATTGCCTAGGGAGAGGGGGGCAGATTTCCAAATTCTCAGTGCCATTTCCCTGAGTTTCTGTTCACACTGTAACCAAGGGAGTTCAAGTGCATGAGCCTGAAGTAGTCACAGTGGAATGATGGTACAAACACATTAAAGGCAAGGAACATTCCGCATAATTCCAACAGTGCAATTCAAAGCACACTACAGAATATAGAGACTTTCGGTGCTCACTTGTCTGTACTAAAAGCAGCAATAGCAATATTGATTTTATTTATTTATTTGCATCCTGATCCAAAAGCTGTAAATGCACCTTACAAAATACAAATAATACAACAGGATTTCTTAAAAGCAGCTTCAGAATGCCAGGAAAAAAGAAGAAAAATAAAATAAAGTCAGAAGTGAAATTAACACACAAAATGCACTCCCTGAAACCTAAATTTGGCACTGCGCTTGGTGGTATCCCAAAGAAAAATGTGCCCATGATACCATTGTTCCGGAGAAGCACAATTCCTGGCAAGAAGTTGGGCAGTTTCCAAATTAGTTCTATCTGATTTAGAAAGATACCCTGTGAGTTACAGTCTCGCTGGATTTACTTTCCTAAACAGTCTAGACAAGTGTTATTCAAATTTCAAATTACCCAATTTTATAAAATCCATTTGTTGGTCATGACCAAACTTTTAACAACTTTTTAAACAATTGTTCAAATGTATTCATGACACATAGGATGGTTATTGTTTCATGAAAATTTTAGCTTTCATTATATACACCCACACACATACACACACACATACACACACACACATACATACACATACATTGTGTGGGGGGACTGGATTTTGAAATTCTACATTTATTTCTTATTATGGTCATCATCGATAAAATGTTGAAAATCCCTGAGCTAGTCCAATGAAGTCTCTATTTTCACTGACAACAACAAGAAAGCAGACATGAAAAATGCATGGAATCGAGGCGGGAGAGAGAGAGAGGTCTGTGCTTCTGTGCCTTGCTCAGGGAGGAAGGCAGCCGTACACAGATGAGGCAGATTCTCTGAAGGGTTCTAAGACTATCCAGCTATAGCAAGTCCCAAAACATAGTTATCTTCAACTGCTCTCTTACTATTACTTTTACTGGATTTTAATTAATAATATTAGGAAGGGAAGATAATAGGTATTAAAGCTATCTTTAGATCACAAGTCAAACACTAATACTGACTCCTGCTTCTGGGCCCAGTTCAGGAGAACCGGTACTGTGTGACTTCTTACCCTCAATCCTTCTAGCCACAATCAGTGGCTCCCACAGTCTTTCCTACAAGCCTCAGCTGGGGCACTGCCAACGTTATTACATACACATCCCTCTCCCCTGCTAGACGGAGACCCTCCTAAGATGGAGACAGTGCCTTTCCTGTTGCCATCCCACTCCTCGGCACTTGGGAGACACTCAAAACATATTTGTACAGAGAAAGGATGCGTGAATGAGTAATTGAATATTCATCACTACTCCTGTATTTCTCTGATGCATCAAAGTTTGTCATAAGGAGGAACACCTGAAAGTCCAATATTGTACAATGTTTTCAGAATTAAGAGGGAAAGGGGCTTTACCGTTTCATCCATTCTGATTTTTACAGTTAGTCATTTATGCTTATCAAGGACAACATGCCCTTTTCAGCTCCTGCATTGATCCTGAGGAATTGGCCTCAGCTTCCTGGACCCTAAGGCTGGCTCTGGGCTGAGCTGGCAGAAGTGCCCACTGATACGGTTGAGTCATGCGCTTGAGATGACAATGGTCCCCATGTCTCATGTCTGCCCTGTCTACATAACTCGTCAGGGGACCTGAATATTCTTCGGAAAGAGGTGCTGAAAACTGGTTTTGCTTATAAAGTAGCACCCCTGATCTTCCCAGCTCTTGCTGGGAAACAGCCAATGGTACGGAGCTTAAGAATGAGCAAGGCATGAGTCAGGGTTATTTCAACTCAGGTCCTTTGTGGACGCTAACCGTACAACCATTAGTTCCAAGGGGAAGAGATGACAATGGAATTTATGATACGCAATCTCTTCTCCCTGGACTAGAGCAGAGAAAGAGAAAGAGCAACTACATAGAGGCCGTGCATCCTAAAACACGTATTTCATAATTGCTACTTAACAGTGGTTTTTAAAAATGAAGTGAGCAGCTGTGGTAATTATAGTCAACTTGTCAAAACTTTTCGGTGTTTGTTATTTTTTGATAGCGGCCATTCTTCTATTTCCTCCAGGATCTGTGGGGTTGAAATAGGGTAAGCAGCTGTCTTCGGTGCTACACGAGATATACATTTCAAAGAGGGTCTTTTGTTTGGCTTCATTTTTCTTAGATCCATGTTTATATCCAAGATCTCTGTGAAGTAGAAAGCAATGCACTCCAGAGGAAATTGTTTGCAAACCAAAGAGAGAATTCAAAATTATGGGTCAGAGCCATTTGCTTGCAGTTATGATGAAAATTCATGGTGCGATTTCAGAGCACGGCTTGATCATTAAAGCATTGTGCATGGTGCCTTACTTGAGAAATTAGATAATGGACTCTTAATTTCACTCACACCTCCACATAGTTCCAAATAAATTTAAATCGGCAACACACAGAAGACTCCTGCCCTTGTCCTGCAAGGTGGGGAGAAGCTTCCTTAGGGAAAGCAGGCATCAGTAGAAGCCGCTACCCACCCTAGAACTCAGCAAAGTTAGGAAGAACATTATTCCAGAACAATCGTGCTGAATAGGAAAAAACACATGAAAGCCCACGGGGTGGGTAGAGCCCTGCTCTAGACAGAGTGGGCCTCGGGACAGAACATTTAAAGAAACCTTTAAAAAAAAAAATTATAGTGGTTCTTCAGGCCTTCATTTAGTTCCTACGAGAGCTCTCCGCAGCCCCCACACCCAGGGCCTCAGACCGCAGGGAGGTGTACGAGGCAACACTCAGATATAAAACTTGAGCTGAGCGAAGGAAAGCTAACTGGTCCTGGAAAGGAGATCATGGGTAAGGTTTCAGCACAGCCCGTCAGGCTAACATCGGTAGAGGGGAAACAAGAGCATAGGAAGGATGCAAACACCCTACAGTCAAAAGGAGAGAGAGAAAAAGAGATCGTGGAATGCAAAGACACAAGTAAGAACTGAGATTGGACGTCCAGAAGAAAAGAAAAAGCACTACAAACAGGGGCGATTAAAAACAACACAACATCTGTAAAACAAGAGCCCAAACGTAAGTGATAAAGTAGCAACCCCAAAAGGAAATGAACATAACCATAATAAAGAAACTTAAAACCGAATAAAAAGAAAATGAACATGACTAAAAAGATCACATTAATCCCTTAGAGAAGAGGTCTTCAAATTTTTCTGTAAAGGGTCCCATGGTAAAGATGGGGAGTTTTGCAGACCACACAGTGTCTGTCCCAGCTATTTATCTCTGCTGTAATATATTATATATGTGCTATATTAATATTCATGAGGTGTTTAGGACAGAGCCCAGACATAGTAATTGTCTATTATTATCATCAACATCAAGACACATCCAAATTAAGGGATGGAACTTTAAAGATAAAGAGGAAAAAAAAAATCATTCAGGCATTTAGGCAGAAAAACTTACCCACAGTGGGGAAAATCGGGCTGGCCTCATGCTTTTTCAAGGCAATATCTAAGTCCAGAAGCCAACAGAACAATGTCCGTAACATATCAAGGAGCAGCGCATGTGACCAAGAACAGTGCACCCAGCCAAGCTGTTCAAGTATAAAGGCGGCATTCTCAAATACGAACGAGCTCTGAGAACAGAGAATTTATAATCCCTTTGCTAAAAAATAAAGTAAATAAAAAATTTAAAACTACACGACAATAAAATCCAACCAACCAAGTGATAAATTAAAAAGCAAGCTCAGTAATGGAAAAGTCATGCTAAAGGAACTAGTGCTGAGCATTGCTTCCATTTAAATAGAGAACTCATAATGATTAACAGAGGGAATTATGTCTTCAGAACAACACAATGTAATGCTACAGCACTGACAAAGAGAAATCATTTCAAAGAAACACCAGGAGGTGTAGGGAAGGAAGAAGAGTGAAAAGAAGTAGAGGAGTTCTATCTCCTCACCTTCCCTATCAGGTTGTCTATCAGATACTATTTAAAGCTGAAAAAGAAAATTAAAAAAAATATATATATATATATAATATACATATATATATGTGTGTATATATATATATCTGATCTTGTAAAAGTTTCAATGCCATTAGCGGAATGATATAAGACTTACTATTTCTTCCAGGGGCACCTGGGTAGCATGGTTGGTTTAGTGACAAATTTGGTTTTAGCTCAGGTTATGTTCTCAGGGTCATGAGATCAAGCCCTGAACCCTGAGATCAGGCTACCTACCTAGTGCAAAGTCGGCTTGGGACTCTCTCTCCCCAACCCTCTGCCCCTCTCTCTTGCTCTCTCACTCTCTCTCTCTCTCAAATAAATAAGTCTTAAAGAAATAAGGGGGACTTACTGTTTCTTCTAGAATAAGAAAAACACTAGTAATTTCTTAAGTTCCACTTCACTTTTTTTCTTCTAAAATTTAAATCAATTAAATAAAATTAATGCAGTATTTTATACAGAGAATGATTGCATTATTTCAAAGTTAAAATAGTTCTCCATCTATACTGAATCTGTCCCCAAAAAAGATGTACAGAAGGATATTCATCAAATCACTGGTAGTAGAATTAAGAGTGATTCTTCCTTCCTCCTTTGAATTTTATTCAGCTGTGACATTTTTTAAAGATTCTATTTATTTATTTGACACACAGAGAGAGATAGCTAGAGAAGGAACACAGGCAGGGGGAGTGGAAGAGGGAGAAGCAGGCTTCCTGCCGAGCAGAGCCCCCCATGCGGGGTTCCATCCCAGGACCCTGAGATCACGACCAGAGCCGGAGGCAGATGCTTAGCAACTGAGCCACCCAGGTGCCCCACTATTGTGTCTTTTGACAAGTGATGTGTGGTATTCCTAGCTACCCACCAAAGTCCTTTCTTACTTCCTACCTGCGCCATCGCTAAGCCACGTTTCCCAACCTCTCTTGTACTTGCTCAGAGCTACGTGACTAAGTTTTCTCTCACAGAATATGAATGGAAATGATGTTCAACTTCCACTGGGCATGAGCTTTGAATTCTTTCATTCTCCTTCCTGTCTGGTGACAACAGCCAACTTAGAAAGCATGCACTATAGATGGCGGATGTGTCAGGCCAAATGTCTGAAAGTGTCCAGAACAGAGCTATTCAACAGCCAGAGACACTCCCATTGGTTGTATCACACAAGAGAACAAAAGTTGTGTTTTTTAAGCCATATTATTGTGATTCTCTTTACAGGTCACCCTATTCTTTCAGTATAATTAACATAAGCCAGCATTATTTTATTTTAAAAGAATAATAAGCCATAATCTAAAAATAGAATCAAACCAGTCTAAAAAAAAAACAAAAAAAAAAAAAACAAATCCAGGCAAAAGTCCCAGCACATATGTCACAGCCTCCAATGATTCTGGCAATAATCTCAGAGCAAATGTGGCTGCCACCATCCTGACTGAGTGGGAGGACAGACCTCACCAGCTGGGAGACTCAGAAGTAATGGCACCAAGTGGCCTCATGGATCTTCTGAATTGGATGCATGGTTGAGACTTGTTTTGTTTGTTGGTTAAAGACAGTCTGGCTTATGATGGTTCAGATTATTCAAGAGAGTGTTGCCTCTGAATTCAGAAGGATGGTAGTCTCAAATATCATTAATCCTGTTACACAACCAAATATCTCATTTCGTCTTAAGTATATCAGTTGCACCTAGGCAAGCCTGTATTCTCTAAGCCCTGGTTCATAGGATTTTGAAGATTAATTTTGACATAGAACCTTTTTTGCATGGATTAACGAAACTCTTTTGTCCAGAGCACATTCTGGGAGACCTCACCCATACACCATCCATTGCATTTTTGACGTATTTGTATATCTCTGCATCTGTTTACAGGGCTACTGGAGGACAGTAAAATTCTTTGAATCATTTGGATCTAATCCTGGAATCAAAGGATTTATAGAAAAAAGTCTTCTGAAAACTGGAAGGGGCCTCAAGAAGCCATTTGGTCCAGGGCTCTTCCAAGTAAGCCATCAAATATTTTTCTTAAACTTTTTAATTAAGCTACAAGATGACAGGTTTCCAGATTTTATTTATCACCACAGAGATAAATGGTTTTCAAATAATCACTGAGGAGAGAAACGTGGGAGGTTAAAATAAAAACTCTCATTTAGTTCTCTTCACACATCTGCCCCAGAAAAATCTTTTTTGAACTCCAAAAAAAAAAAAAAAAAAAGTTTTAATTTTATGAAAGAACAAATTGGAATATGAAAGGCATGAGAATCCTAAATGTCTGGCTCATTTCCTCTCAAGAAATAAAAATCTTTCAACAACGTGTTTATAAGTTACAAGCCAGACACAAATACTAATTTCTCAGTCCAAAGATATCCAATTTCCATTATAATGCATTTAAATCTCTGCAAACTAGAGTGTTTTTATAAACCATGCCAGTCAAAGATGTCTAAAACAATGTTGCCTGATTCTTTTCCGAAGTTAGCTTTATACCAATTAGCTATTATTTCTAGTGAGTACTCAGCCCCCGCAAAGATAACCATTCCAGTCCTTTTATTCTTGACTATCTTATTAATTGTGACATTTTTTCCTTTTATGCATTAAGGTAGCAATAGCAGCACTATCAAATTCATCAAGTAGAGAAAGATACTTCCAACTTGAAATCTAATTAATTTTTCATGTTCATTATCTTTTAAGAGTGTTTCTTGCAAAAGGACATTATCTGCTCCTCTTTTCATGATAATTGATGCAGTTCTTCCCCCATCCTTTTATTTTTTCTAATAGGTGAGGAAAGACCTTTAATACTTACACTTACAATCTTGCCAATAACTTTTTAAAGGCTAAGTATTAAATATGTCATTCAAGATGCATAATGTGTTACCAAAATCAGATCCATTAGAATGAGAAACTCATTAAGGGGTAAGTTTAAAGAGTTTACAGAAGTCCACTTGCCACTTTGTGAAGCACTGAAGTATTAATAGGAAACACGGGGATGTGTATTCCTTTTTATATTTTTAAGAAATCATATAAACAAGAAAATTTATTTTAGTGGAAGCGTAACAAACAATATACTGAATATTTTTAAACACAGAATCCCAATTACAGACAGTAAATTAGCCTAAAGAATGAATGTAGGAAGAAAAGGGGTGTGTGTGTGTATGAGTGTGTGTGGGTGTGTGTGTGCGCGCACGTGTGCATGTGTGTGTTTTGGGGAAGGAAAAGTATATGGACAGTTGAAGTTACTTATACCTAAAGAACCAGCTGTGCATTAAAAAGAAATAAATAGTAAATAAGTATTTTATATCAAATTTAACAATTTTTAACATCAGCAGTAGAAAGTAGAAGGAAGTGAAAGCTTGCCATTTGAAATTGGAACGTAATTTCTTATGATATACTTTACCTACTAAGTATGTACCTGAGTCTGTGAAGAGTCACTTCATTCATTCTCAGCTCATCTACCTAAAAGGGCAGAAGCCTACTGGTCACTAAGAATGAGAGGACAGTCATAGATTGTCCACAAAGAGACTTTTTCTATATCCAGAGAGAAGGGAAAAGTGGGACTGCTTTGCATATAGGAACTCATCACAAGTCATGTCCCTCCTCAGGAAACACTGAGGCCCAGAGAAATTACTAGTCCAGATCAATGCTGCCTAGAAAGTCAGAAGCAAAGAGAAGGTCAAAAGCAAAACTTAAGGGACGCCTGGGTGGCTCAGTTGGTTGGACGACTGCCTTCGGCTCAGGTCATGATCCCAGAGTCCCGGGATTGAGTCCCGCATCGGGCTCCCAGCTCCATGGGGAGTCTGCTTCTTCCTCTGACCTTCTCCTCTCTCATGCTCTCTCTCACTGTCTCTCTCTCTCAAATAAATAAATAAAATCTTTAAAAAAAAAAAAGCAAAACTTAATAAGACTTACTAAAGCAAAAACAGTTTTATTCACTTTTCATGATCCCTCTTTTTTAATCAACCATGATGTTGTAGACGCTAATCCTTTCCTTCCTTGGGTAGAATGTGTTTGTTGCCTTGAGTTGTAGTCTCAGCTATGGAAGCGTACTCACTCACATTTGGGAATCAACAAAACATATTAACAAATGGAAACCACAGCTTTTGCCTAATGAGTGGAATTTTTCTCTGTGAAAATCTAGCTAGTTCATTAAGTAGGATCGAAACCATATACTCAGCTTCATTAGGCACATGTCTATTTAACTGAAATATCCAGCCCAAAAAGACAGTGAAAGGCATGTAATATGGACAGAACACTTCTGAAGCTTCATTTAAACATTTACCTTTGGTTTTCTACTTGGGTATAGATTTTTAAATGTTAGAATATCAAAGGGAACAAGAAAACTACTAACAATAAGAAAAGGGAAACATGGCAAAAGGAAATTAAAGAATTTGAAATTTTTACCTCAATTAATGCAAGTCTCATCATTGAAGAAGAACAGGGTGTTGCCAGTTTTCTGGGGAATTTACATGGCAGGACCCCTGTAGATAATCCACAGTCCTATGCCTGAGAATTCACTTGAAAAACAAAACAGGCTCCCAGCAGGCATGCCTACATTTTAAAGCTGATTTAGAACATAATTTTAATGCTTTCTGAAATTACAGGTTTTTTATGCATTTGTCCTATCTTTAGCTTTTACATCTCAATTCTTTTTTCGGAGAAAAAAAAATGTAAGCAAAATTTGAAGGAGGAGGCTAAAAGGTGAGCTGTTTCACAGAGGTGTGTACGCTAACATTGACCTGGGCGTGACCCCCTGCGCTGTACAATTTGAAGACAGAATAAAATGAGTCTCTTCTTCAACAGATGAGCCTTCAAGTGCATTCTGAATAAACCCAATCATGACCCTGTCATCTTCTCCATTTAGTCTCCGATTAGATACTCAGGGTTTAAATGATCACCTTTTCCTTTGGAAGGTGCATACTCTTTCCTTGTCTGTGTTTGTGGATATCTTCTTCAGAGGAGCTCATTTCTGTGTCCTACAAAAGGGGTTCTGCTTGCTTGATCACTATCATCATTAAGCATTTACGAAGCACTTTAGGCTTATTTACTAGAGCTCATGATATCCCTATAAGATAGGTTGGTGTAATGGTCTTCTTATAAATGAGAAAATAGAGGTTAAGTAACTTAGCCAAGGTCACATAGATAATTTGGATGAAAAACTGAAAGTCCCTGACTCACTGTTTAGTACACAACTGAAAACTCTAGAGTGGCATAAAATGTTATCAGATTCAGAACTTCACACCTCAACTGCTACTGAACAATAATGAGAGCTTTGGTTTTTAGCTTTTTGTTTTTTGTTTTTGTTTTTGCTTTTGCTCTACCCTTGTGGCTAATGGCATTGCTTTGGAAGATCTGTGATGCCAGGGCCAGTATCTCCATAGTTCTCTGGTCTTTCCTTTTTAATCTCAAAATTACAGCTCTGGTTCCAGGCAATATGTCTGCATCTAAGACAACAGGAAGAGGAGAAAGTGTTTTGCCAGCCTTGTCACTCTTTGTCAGGAAAGCAAAAACTCCTCAGAAAATCCCCAGTACAGTTCTACTGTACTACTGAACCACAAAGTTCTACTTTGTCAAGGAGACTGAACTGAACATCTAATATTCTACCATCTTTCATGGAAAACAATAAAAAAAAGAAGGAGACTGAAAGGACAATCATGCCAGCCTATTAATGGTGTCTGCCACAGTTATTTACAGTACAGAATTTTCTGTTGAATATTCATTTGCTAGGTATTGTTTGCTTCCACGACATGCTAGCGTTTGTCAACAAGGCAGTGGAAGTCAGCTCCTAATTTTAAAAAAACAAAAAAAACAAAAAAAAACTCATATAAAAACTTATAATTTGGGAATATTTTATCTCTTGATTTAATTTGGTAAAAGAAAGGAAATTTTATGAAGCCAGCTATATTTTGGTGGCTTAAACCTATGGTCCAGCTTATTGTGTTCAAAGGAAATTTGAAAATTACAATTTATAGTACCAGGAGCCATATATTTTCCAGAATCCATGACTCTTTCTTTGTGTCAGTCTCCAACAGATATGTCTCCTTCATTTTCCTCTTGGTTTATCCAAATCTTAGCACTTAACTTGTGGCTCAGTCACTTATTTGGCATACCAAACAACTCTGTCCTGCCAGGACACTCACCACTTGCTATTAGGAGCATTTACTATGAAGATTCATGAGATAATTTTTCATGTACATTTGTTTCACATCCCCAAAAAGTGTGACCTCTCTTCTGCTTTGTATCTTTATAGAACAGAAGCTAACATTTATTGAGCACTCTGTATGTGTCAGTTCAATAATTTACATATTTTATCTTCTTTAACTCTATGAGACCAGAATTATAATTATCCCCATTTCAAAGATGAGTAATTAAGTTCAAAGAGGTTAAGCAACTCACTCAAAGACAAATAGGTAGCAAGTGAGCCACAGGGATGCAAACCCAAGCAATCACTCTTAATAATTCTGGGGTTTTCTCCTGAGCTTTATGGAGATCTTATTTACATATAAGCTATCTAATATGATGATTTGGTACACGCATATACTGCAAAATGGTTAGCACAGAAAAGCTAACTAATACCTCATCCCTTCACATAATTATCATTTGTGTGTGTGTGTGTGTGTGTGTGTGTTGTGTGTGTGTGTGTGTGTGGTAATAACATTTAAGATCTACTCTCTTAGTAACTTTCAATTGTATAATATAGTATCGTGAATTATAGTTACAGGCTGTACATCACACGTTGAGAACTTACCCATCTTCTAGTTGGAAGTTTATACACTTTGACCAACATCATCCCATTTCTCCCACACCAAGCATTCTACAACGGAAGGAGGGAAGAAAACAGGGCAGGCAGGCAGGAAGAAGGGAAGGACAAAAGGGAGGAAGGAAGGAAGGAAGAAAGAAAGGGAAGGAAGAGGAAAAGGGAAGAAAAAAGGAAATAGGTAGGGAAGTAGTAGGAAAGAGAAAGGCAAGCAGGTAGGGAATAGGCAGGGGTGGGTCTATGGCCGGGGAGTGGAGGGGGATGGCTAATGAAATTTAAGCTTCAGAGCCCCCAATTTTACAAGTCCTTGAATGAGGTCCTAGAATATGTGGTGGTGCTTTGTTTTGTTTTGTTTTTTTAACTTTGTGAAGTTTGTAATGCAGCTCACTGAACGCAATGAGTTGAGATCTCTCCTTTTATTCTTACTGTACCTTCATTATACTTGCCCTCTTGCTGAGGGACATTGGAGTGGCCATGAGTAACTTCGGATCCAGCTAAAGGTAAGTTGAGTTGAAGGCATACTGAGTTTGGATTCAGCAGGATCCATTTATGTACTAGGTACTCACTTGCATCTGAGTTGTGATTTTTAGTGCTCACAGACTAAATGTATGTGCCCCCTCCCCACTTTATATGTTGAAATCCTAACCCCAGTATGATAGCATTAGGAGATGGGGCCTTTGCAAGGTGATAAGGTCACGAAGGTGAAAGTCAATAGCATTGCAAGAAGAGACACAAGAGTGATGATCTCTCTTTGTTGTGTGAGGACAGATGATGGCCATCTATAAACCAGGAAGAAGTTTTTCACCAGAACCCACCGTGCTGGAACAGTGACTGTCAGATTTCCCAGACTCCAGGACTGTGAAACATAAATTTCTGTGGTTTACAAGCCACCCAGATTATGGTAGTTTGTTATAGCAACCCAGCTGGACTAAGACAGGAATTTTTCTAAACTGTCAATAAAAAGATACCAAGTTCCATTAATTGTGCTAGAGAACAGGATGAATTTTGTCCTCTCTCTATATAGAACAATACTGCAAATCTTTTGTTCTATAAAGAAGCGATTAAAGAACATGTAACCCAAAATGTAGGGGAAAATATTATAGAGGTGCAGCAAAGGATAAATTCATAAAGGATATATGATTCTCCTGAACCACATATGATTGTGGGGGTTTCTAGCTTTCAAACATTA
The DNA here is from genome assembly GCF_011764305.1 of Mustela putorius furo. Taxonomy (NCBI): domain Eukaryota; kingdom Metazoa; phylum Chordata; class Mammalia; order Carnivora; family Mustelidae; genus Mustela; species Mustela putorius. The sequence continues at coordinate 7,218,705 of NW_025421305.1, forward strand.
TAACTTGTTATAATTTTCTTTTTAATTTTGGAGAAATATTAATTTCATATTCACAATTTTTTAATTCCTTTCCTTAAGGAGGATCCAAAAACTACCTAAGCTTCAGGATTCTGTGTAACATGGTTCTGTCCATGAAGGAAGCAAGGAAGGCAACACCACCTACCAGCAGCTTTTTACACCACAAACAATACAGATAACGTGTACACCTGTATGAAAGACTACAGGTGTGATCCGTGAAGACATCAGTCGGGGTGATAAGAAAAGCAACCCTTCCGTGGGACGATCACTGTGGAAACTTCCATTTAAAGCCTCTGTGGATTTCAGGTTACCTAGTTCCATTACAGAGAAGCAGGGTCAGAAAGAGGGGGCACAGAGTATTTTATTCACTGAGCTCTTAAAAGAGACCAAATATTTGCCTATCTACCACTTTGAGGGCAGAATCAAATATAGCAATATCAGTACAGTCGTGACAATAGGCAGAATAAGAAACGAAAGTGTTAAAGCAGCTAATGAAGAGTTCAGCTTTTAAAGCAGGGATGAGGAGCTCTCTTGGTAAGACAAAATGGCGTCAGTGATCAGCGCAGAGAACAACATGTGAGGATCAGGCACAAAAGGACACCTGACAACGGGAGGGTGAGCAAGGCGGGCTCAGAGAAAGTATGGAGGAGTGAGAGCCTGATACTAACATCCTGCTCAGTTAAGCATTGTTCTGTCTTCCCATCTGAGGACCTGTGGAGCTAAACAGAAGAATGGGACTGTCACACAGCCAAGTCGCCCCATTGGGCTGAGTTCATTGTCACTCTGGCTAGTTCAAGAGCTGAGTAGAAAGAAAGGGATAAAAAAAAATGCATTAAAGGGAATGGGAAAGACACTGGAAATGCTGAGGAAGAGATGTCAGAGGAGAAGGACAAGTCAGAAAGAAACCCGGGTCTCTGGCAAAGGAGGAGGGCCCTGTAGAGACTCATGCACTGTTCCAGCTCCAGACCTGGTCTACCCAGGCTCCAGCCCACACCACAGAGTTCTGATCTCCACTTCTACCAGAGGACAATGGCTGCGCGCATTAGAGGATTCATGAAGCCGGACTCCTGGGTGAGCCAGAACCCAGAGGCAATCACTGATTTTCTACTAGAAGGCAGGGCAAAAGATACAAGGTAACTTGGAATGAGATGTCAGCGGCATTTTACTAGATTTGCCTCAATGATAAGGATAATAGTAATTGCTTGTGTGAATTGACTCTGCGTTATGGACCAGATGTTAGGCTAAGCACCTTACAAACATAATTGCATTTTATGCTCACAATGCTCTGAAGCAGGTATAAATATATTATTTCTATTGTAGAAGTGGAGAATATTCAGGCTTAGAAAGCAAGGAATATGCCCAAGGTCACAGAACGAGTAATTGGTGAAATCTTTAGGGTGGTCTTTCTGAAAAGAGAGTTCAGGTTCTTTAAAACTACATCTTAGTGCCTACTATTTGGAATACTCAACTCTAACTCAAATTAGAAGTAAATAACCTCCATTTGAAGTTTTGCTCACTTAAAGCTGCAGATAAGATGTCATTCCATCTCTTCATTTTTCTGCTTTTTTTTCATTCACCCACGTACATCTGTGTCTGCAAAGAAGGCATTTCACTGCCTTACTTCCTTCCTCAAGCAGAAAACATAGCAGTCTATTCTGATGAGTTTTCTTTCAGGTTTCTTGTTAGAAAGAAGTATTCAGAACCCCGTACCAATCTCTTAGATTAGTGGTAGAGCCAAAAACGAGTCAGCTTGTTGACCATATTTTGTATCCTACCCTCAGGGGGTCATGAGCTATGTTCCATCAGCCAGCACCCAGTGATTTTCAGCATTCCCTTACAGACCATGTTTCAAGTCATTCAGTATGCCCCTTTGCATGCAGACCAGAAATGACTGTGCTATTGTTTAAACTTCAGTATCTTGCCAGTACATTTACACATGCATAAAAAATAGTTAAGGTGGAGCGCCTGGGTGGCTCAATGGGTTAAGGCCTCTGCCTTCGACTCAGGTCATGATCCCAGGGTCCTGGGATCAAGCCCTCTTTCAGGCTCTCTGCTCAGTGGGGAGCCTGCTCCCCCACCTTCCCTGCCTGCCTCTCTGCCTACTTATGATCTCTGTCTGTCAAATAAAAACATAAAATCTTAAAAGAAAATGGTTAAGTCACTAATTTCCATTAGGAATTAATGGCCCACAAAATTTCTTGCCTTGGCTTGAAACTGTTTAAGTCAGAAGCCACTAAATTTCTCTTTATCCTTCTAAAACTTCAATTATCCAAAGTTGGCATGTCATTTTTACCATATAATATGTAGGTTATCTCCCAAGCAGAATACATTAAAATTCTTTATAATAAAGAATTTAAACTTCTTAAAAAATTAAAAATTTAAATTTTTATAGTGAACATATATAACTTTAAGAGTTTATTTATTTGTTCATTTGAGAGAGAAAGAGCATAGGAGGGGGAAAGGCAGAGGGACAAGGAGACTCTCTGCTGAGTGGGGAGTCTAACATGGGACTCAATCTTAGGACTCCAAGATCATGACCTGAGCCAAAGTCAGATGTCTAGCCAACTGAGCAACCCAGGCACCCCATGACATAACATTTTTAAAGGTTATCATAAAAACAAGTGTAGATAATCCAAGAAAACAGTATTAATCTCATGTTAAAAACAAAAATAAAACAGAAGGAAGGAAGGAAGGAAAGAAAGAAGGAAGGACAGGAAAGGAAGAAAGAATTTAGCAAAACTGACAAATCATAAACCCTTGAAGCAGACAGTTCTTCTCCAAACTCCTGAATTCTATCCTATATGTGACCATCATTCAAAATATATTTAACTTCATACTATAAAGGGAATATATGTCTTATCATAAGACTATTAAGTAAGTACTTCTAGGATCCCATGTTATTTTAAACATTAACACTATAGGAGCTCATGGTAAGGGTTTGCTTTGTACAGTTTCCAGATCCGGGAGGAAGCATGCCAGCACAGGACACGTATGTGTCCTGAGTAAAGAGCAATAGTCCCTGGCTGCCTTTGTCTTAGATCTGTGAGAAAGTGATCGGACCATTTTGAGTCCTTGGGTTTGGAATCACACAGGTCTGATATTGACATTGAGCAAGCTATTTCACCTCTGTGAATTTCAGTTTCTCATCTGTAAAATGGGGGTCATAATTACCAGTAGAGCACTAAATACTCCATGGATAGAGCACAGAGCTATGGACCATTCTATAGGGCATCTCTTCTTGAATGTCCCTCAGGCACTTCAAACCCCAGAGTTAATTTATCAGCCCCACCCTTACCCCATTCCAATGACTCAACTTGAAATCATAGGGACCATCACTGACTCCCCCTTCTACCCCAACTTCCATATTTAATTGGACCAGCAAATGCTGCCTCAGCCATCTCCAGAAAATATTGAATCTCATAGAGAAGATGGAGCAGGGTTTCCAAGGGATTCCTAGAAAAAATGTAACCTCTACTCTGTCTCTTGGCCCCTTTTCTCACGCTATAAAAGCTCAGGAACCTCATATATTCCAAAGTCCGCCACATCCATTCATTCCCCATACCAAATTTCACTGATAGAGTTATTACCTGAAACTGTACCCTTGGTGATAGTATAAAAAAATGATAAGACAACTTCCAATTCCATTCAAAGCCACAAAGACAATCATCCACAGATCACTGACAGCCTCCTCACTCCATCCTAGCACACAGCTATAATGTGGTAGGATAAGAGAAACACTTTAAAATGCTTACCAATGTGTTTTCCCTCCTCGGTAATTGTTTTGGGTTGAATTGTTTCTTCAGCACCCTACCCCCTGACCTAATTCATATGTTGATATCCAAAACCCTAGTACTTCAGAATGTGACCTTATTTGCACATAGGGACCTTTTGGAGGTGCTCAAGTTACAAGGAGTTCATTAGGGTGGCCCCTAATCAAATATGACTGGTGTCCTCATAAGAAGAGGACATTTTTATCATAGTCACTTTCAGAGGGAAATGATGGGAAGACATAGGAAGAAGACTGCCATCTACAAGCCAGGGAGAGAAGTCTGAAACTGATTCTCTCTCACAGAGAGAGAATGGCTGGTTCCTTTGGTTGGTTCCTTCAAAAGGATCCAACCCTGCCAACGTCTTGACTTCAGATTTCGGGCCCCTAGCACTGTTAGATGAGAGATTTCTGTTGTTGAAGGCTCTGGCGCATGGGACTTTGTTGGAGCAGCCCTACCGAACCAATATAGCAATGCAAATTCTTTCCCTACAACTCTTACACCATTCCCGCAGCCAGGGAAAGGGTAGGTAAGGACCTCTTAAGGAAGAGGATGATGGGCTCTAGAGCCAGTCATCAGGCTGAAAGGAAGGAGACAACCCACCAAGAGTCAAGGAAAGAGCCAAGAAGACAGAGAGGTGGAAAGAGAAAGAAAAAAAAGAGAGAAGAGAAGAAGAAAAAAGAGAAAATTCAGGAATATCTTAAACATCTGTCATCTCTCATCTGAGACTTGAACTTCTGTGGAAGGGTGTAGTCGAGACACCCTTTACAAGAGTTCTCCTCACTTCTCTAGAAATGTGCAAGCCCCTTACAGAAGCCCAAGTTTCTCATGATGCCAGATCACTATGAGATGGGAAAATTGGAATCGGCTGGCAGGTAGCTGTCTAGGAAGCTGTCTAGCTGCTAGGCAGATGGATGGAGCTTGTAGTCCTGATTCTCTGCAGTCCAGGGATCCAGAATGTCCCTGTGTTCGGAGGGGGGCGGGGCCACAGTACACAAATACTGAGCCAAGTTGTGGACTAGGAGAGGCCTGAGTCAGGAAAGAGCCCACAGGGCGGGAAACCTCATCACCCCTGACTTAAGCAGTAGCTGTGAACACAGTGGCCAGACCACACCGCAGCACCAGCCCCACATCCGTGGACACCCACTCAACTTGCTCAATGATCAGATGCAGCGAAACGTCTCCGAGAATGCAGACAGAATGGACATGAAATCAAACAAAGGTCCCTCTGGTGTCCCCTGTGGACACTTAAGCATCTATTTGTACGCAGATGGCATCCTTGCAGAACAGAGGCAAGAGAGGCCCTTCTGCTTTGAAAGAAACAGATGGGAAGTTTGAACTTTGGACCAAGCGCTTACGGACACTATAAGCCCTTTTTTACACCCGATGATACTGGGCTATACGTCACTGGCAAACTGAAGTTTTTGCAGCCATCATTAGGAAAGGGGCTCCAAGGTAAAGCAAATGTGGCTATAAGATCATGACTATTTTTATCTTACACATCTGAACTATAGTTAGGCAAGTTCTACCCCGACCTCACCCCATTAGATAATGAGCCTGGCATGACAGTCAGGGAACTTCAATTATATTTTAAAAAATCACACTAGGATGAGTGACTCCCTCCGTTTACTCATGGGATGTAGTGCTCTCGTGTGCAAGCGGATGTCACACGAGGCTCTAGAGGGGACCAAGGATTGCTTAAAGGAGCGTATCTGGAAGACTGGCCAATGCACCAGGGTCACTGCTCAGTGGGTGCCCACAGCAAAGTTCCCTTGGCACACAGTGACATTCTTCTTCCTCTAACCCCTCCCACTGGTGTAAAGTGCTGTTTTTCAGAGTCCTGAATCCTTTTTAAAACGTGTCAAACCTGAACTGGAAAGAGAAGTGCCCTGGACTAGAGGCGGGGGATGGGGATGGTGGGATAAGCCCCACACGGGATAACCTCCACTTTCAGAGTCAATGGGGTTTACAGTTTGCACCACTGTCCTAGCATCTGGGCAGCAAGTGTGCATCTCCTCATCTCTATTCAGGGAGTGATTCTGAGTATTAGGACCCTTGAACACTTGAAGTGAATTTTCTAGGTGGTTAATAAGCTATCAGCACGAGTATTAATGAGCAGTGACCTTGCACTGGAACAAATGCTTCCTAAGTGTTCATCTCTCCATGACGTCCCTCCTACTGGAGCGTTTTGCCGCCTCGCTTTCCCAGCAGATTGCCATCAGCCGCTAGGTCTACCTGGCAAGCCAGATGGGCTGAGTGGGTACACGGGGTGTGCACCCACATGGCCTTTAGAAGCCACGCGCGAAGGATGTGAACAAGCTTCTGAGAGATGCTCTTTACCCTCCCTCCGTGCTCAGCACGCACCTGCACAGACTGTCCCACTGACGTGGCTTGGGGCAGTTTTAAATCAGTGGGCGATGGGTGTTAAGGATTCTCCAATGCTGGTTTTTCTAGCCCTGGGTGTTCTTGTAAGCGAGGAAGCATTCAATTCCACTCCTGAAACCAATATTACACTCTGTGTTCACTAGCTAGAATTTAAATAAAAATTGGAAGAAAAAAAATTAAAATAAATAGATGAGCCTGATTGTTTTAGTGAGCAGTCCACCTGTGCCATGCACTGTCCTAAATGCCAGGGAACTGAAACACAGCAGAGACCAACATAAAACTGGATAGTCTCATGTACTCTTTAGAGATGACTTACAGGAAATTCTGAATAGCCTGGATGTGAAACATCAAAGCTACATACTGTCCTGAAAAAATTATCCACAGGACATTCTTGAGTCTACCTTTATAGGAAACAGACACAAAAGAAAAACATCTAGCATATGCAATGAACATATGCATACATACATTACTATATAACACGTACATAAACACTCACACACAACTAATAATAATAGCTAACTTTTATGAAGTGCCATATTCCCTGATGTGAATGTACCGCATTTGTTTTTAAAATTGATCTCCACGGTGAGCCTACTCCTTAGGTGGTGGAATTAACTCCCTCTTCTCTATGAGGCTCTAAGAATGTTGCTGAAGTCTTGCTGCAGCTGAAACGTGGTGAATGTACTATTGAGACCCAGGCCATCTAGCCGATGTCCAAAGGAACGTTCTAACCAGCCCCCACCACTCACGCATACATTTCTGTCTTTGAAAATACTGCACAAGAAACTCTGCATTACACTGCATTACAGTGTAATATACATTTTTAACCAGCTAATTATCCAAATTTTCTGAGAAGCTTTATAAAATTGGGCTGAACTCCTAGAGATTCGAACTGAGTAGATCTGGGCTGGGCTTGCAAAGCTGTAAGTTTAAAAAGCTACCCACCCAGTGCTAATAACCATTCAAGTTTAGAAATCATTGCTGGAAGAGCTGCAGAGACAGGGTTGACACAGACCAATGGGAGACGTGCTGGAAAATATCCACATTGCTTAGTATCATTTAAACCGTTAAATCAGAACACACACACCAACACATACACATACACACTTAGACACAAGCCTAGCATTCTCAAGTATCTTTACTAATGAAATTGGTTAGGGGGAACAAGTCACCTACACAATATGCTATATGATAAGCAAAGTGTCACTGAAAACTCTTTGGCTCTTGGGCTATAAAAATAGTTGACATATTGCACCTTGAATACTAAAAGACATAGACTCATCAGATAGGTTTTTTGCTAACTTGTTTTCTCCTGAGAGTCTCTTGCTGAGAATCCCCGGGCTGGGGGTCCACAGACTAAGATGGACTTTAAGATGGTCAGTGAGAGCAAGATTCTGCTGGAAGTTAGAGTCACAGGGACACCCATGCTACCTACCTAAAACTGGAAGAAGAACAGGAATCGCCTCTTGCATGTTTTTGCTACTAAGCCAGTGCATCAGGCAATGTCCTGCACGCAGTGAGTAGTAGAGAATCCTTGTGCATTTAGAGTCTCACCCTATCTTGCTTCTCTTCAAATTCATTCTCCTGAATCCACAACATCTCCCAACAAAGACTAGAGTTACACTTGACAAAGAGAGAGAATTGATTACCCGAGGTTAAGACAACATGATTCTTCCTTAGTCACAAAGCCCGAGTCTCTGGTTTATTAACTGTGTCTAGTCCCCACCCACGGACTTGCCCTTAAATCCCAGGATAACATGGTACGGGTTCAAATCATTTTAGGGCTGGGAGGCAGTCTCTAGTTGCTTAAATGTCTATGTAGAAAATATATCCAAAGCTCCTCGGTGTTGTCTATGATGTGCATAAAAGTAAGAAAATGAAATGCGTTTGTTGTCATAGTCACTGCCACTGAGAACAGATTTCTCTTCGTGTGTCGCTGGAAGACAAGATAAAAACAAAAATTTAAGAAGGTATTTTGAGTCTTTAGTTGAACTTAATTTGAGCACTATTGTTTCTCTACTCAAACATCTCATTAACAACAGCACCATAAGCGTCAAATGTCAACTTTAAAAACTGTTACATAAGCACCAATCATTGTTGTTCTAACTTTGCTTTGGCTTGTCAAACTCAGAAACTCTCCCGCTGACTCCCTGACTCTTTCCTCTCAGCTTCGTTTGTCGTTTTCTGGCTCAGGTAGAGGAGTGGCCATGGTGAAGTGAACCTCTGTGCATCAGGAGACCAGAAGGACAGCTATCATGTGTATGTGTGTGTATGCATGTGTGTGCACACACCCGTGTGTATATGCATGCACAGACATAGATCACGTCTGTGCAGTGCAACTTGTCACAGCAGGGGACTCTCCCATTCACAGAATGCCCTTGTCCCTCACTTCACTCCACTTACGCTGCCTTCCAGTTCTGTCCCTACTCCTCTTCCCAGTGAGACTGCTGAGTTCAGGAGAGATAACACAAAACACTGACTCTAACAGGAAGCTAATTTCTGAGAAAGGATAGCTTGAAGACCAGGCACCTTTTGGTCACGAGATCCCCGCGGGCCCCATGGAGAAGGGGCTGGCTCCGTCTCCACAGTTGTATCTAATAATAAGTTAGGGGTTGAAGTAACTTTCTAGAGGACACAGTGGCCCTTTAGAGGAAAAAAAAAAATCTTTTGTATTAGAGAAAAACATCCCATTGGAGTTAAGAGGATCACTATCCCAATTTTCTATGTCATAAGGCAAGGATCTGAATCGACAGCATTCCCTTTGGGAGCCTCGGTGCTGATGGTTCTTGCTCAGACATGCTATTAATGGACTTGAAGCCCTCCCCTAGTCTTATGTGACATGATAGAAAGAAGACAACAGAAGAAGCAAATATAATTCCATTGCCAAAGAAAATATCTACAATTATTATCTCTTGTCCTAAGAATATTCTAAGATTTACACCGAGGATGGCCAGGAAATGTGCTGGGTCCTAGGGCTATAGCAGAGGTTAATATAGAATAAACATCATCCTTGTCCTTCTGGGGAACCCTCTAGCCACTGACAAAGCAGGACAATTACACAAAATCAGAAAGATCAAGTGTGGTGAGTGTGGTGACGGGAACGTTCAGGGAGCGACAGGCACAGAAGGCAACGGCAGCTGACCAAGGCCTGAGGCAAGTGAAGTCTCTCAGCAGAAATGACCCCTGAGCCAAGACACAGGAGTTTACTGGGCACACAGAAAAGCATCTGTGAAGGCCCAGAGGTCAAAGAGAGCTTGGTGTCTCTGAGGACCCAGGGAAAGCCAGCACGGCTGGACGAGGAGAGTAAGGGGAGGGCAAGAAGGTGTGTGGAGGGGACATCGCCCACAGGAATGGCAGTCTTGCTGCTGGTCCATCCCTCCTGATCTCTGGTGAAATCCCCACCCACCATTTCCCATCCTGGTGTTCCACACCCTTTCCTTATTTCCCCACCTCTCGCTCACTCTTAGAGCAGGGAAGAGTCTCACCTCTTCCTTCACTGAGGCCCCAGATGGTCCTGTGTGTTCCTTCCACTCTCCCCCCTGACCTCCTGCCTGAGAAGAAGAAGAGCAGAGGGGCAGCAGGTCTGAGAAGCAGGCACTGAGCACCTACAAGGTCAAAGCCTTGTGCTCGGAACTGAGGCGGAACATGTGTGGGAGGACAGAGCAACCTTGAAAGCAAAGACAAAGAGCACCCAGAGCTGCCTCCCCCTACAGTGGCATCTCCCCTGGACTCCCGGAAGGGGCAAGGATCCACCGCAGATCCGGCCAGCATGTAACTGTTTCACCCTTCCCCCTTCTCAGACCTTCCCATTATGAAGCAGCACTGGAGAGCAGGCCGAGGAGACACAGACATAAGGTGGAAGGAATCATGTGTTCTTTTTGAAAAGCAGCAAGACAGCAAAGGATGAGAAGCTTAGGACAGAGGACATGAAGGATGGACCTCCCCTTGGCCCCTGAAGACAAGGACAGAGTGGAGCTCTGAGGTCTCCCTGCCCAGCACAGCAGAGTTGGGGAATCACAGGAGCTGAGGGAACACTCAGATAAGAACAAAAAACAAGCAGGCCAGGTAGCTCCATTAGTGCTTTCTAGAATGGTGAGACAGTAGCAGAAACGTTCTAGACAAGCCACAGAATCGCCTAAAACAAGGGAATGAGGGGTGCCACCCATTGAACAGGGGAAAATATTAGTAGAAGTTGTACTGATTGACTCTTTCATTACCAATGGCCTCACAAGCTAACTCCAATGTCCTTACACAACTCAGAGACCTCATCAAGAGTCTGTATTTCTTCGTCTTTCAGTGCGGTTCTCCTCCATGTGGCTTTATTCTCCGGTTCCACATGGTGGCAAGATGGCCCTCAGCAGGTCCAAAACTACAGCATCTTGGCTTCAAATTCAGTTTGCCTTTCCTCACCAGATGATAACTTCCAGAACTCTTAGTCTGTGCCAGCCACTGATCTAAGAGCTGTCCTTATGTTAACTCACTCGATCTATAAAACAATCCTATTTATCCTGAGACGAACAGGAGAGAGGTAGCGTCCCTAAGGCATTTGTCAAGCTAGTGATAGAGGGAGCATTTGGGCAGAGGAGTCAAGACCGAGAGTCTGGACCCCTGACCACGGTGCACACTGTCTTCTGGTGCTGTTGGTGGATGGAAGTGGGTCACTTCAACTTGATGCTGTGACTAGCCACACTTGAATCCCATATCATGCAGTACTGGGAGCAGACTGCCTGAACCCCCCGGGGCTCACAGTGGACAGGGCAGTTGGCTACCCAGCAGGATGAACAGAACAACGAGATGCCCACCGTGAAGTATACACAGAATGTCTCCCGTCCCTTTCCCCCTTTGTTCCCTCTCTCTCTCTCTTCCATATTCCCCTTTGCCACCCAATTCATAACAACACTAAGGACACTGTGTGTCAGATACATGGACAGAGCATTAACTAAAACTAAGTCCTCGCTCACACAGCTTACATTCTAGAAGGAGTAGCAACACACAAAATGCAAATATAGGATATGCATAGGTGCCATGAAGAAGAGTAAAGCAGGGTAAAGGGACAGAGGATGTCAGAGGGAAGAAGGAGGAGCACCATTCTGCATGGAGTGATCAGTGAATACCTCTTGGCTGAGAGAACACTGAAGCAGAGGTCTGAATAAGGTGAAGAGGGTAGTGAGCCATCCACATTCTGGAGGGAGGGAGATCACCCATCCACCTGTGGGAAGGGCAAGCACAAAGGCCCTGGTGTGGTTTTGATCTATATTTCACTGATGCCAAGTGATGTTCAGCATTTTTTTTTTCATGTGTCTGTTGGCCATTTACATGTCTTCTTTGCAGAAATGTCTGTTCCTGTCTTCTGCCCATTTCTTGATTGGATTATTTGTTCTTTGGCTGTTGAATTTGGTAAATTCTTTATAGATTTTGGATACTAACCCTTTATCTGATAAAACATTTGCAAAAATCTTCTCCCATTCTATAGGTTAGTCTTTTGGTTTTGTCGACTATTTCCTTTGCTGTGCAAAAGCTTTTCATCTTGATGAAGTCCCAAAAGCTCATTTTTGCCTTTGTTTCCCTTGCCTTTGGAGATGTGTCTAGCCAGAAGTTGCTGCAGCTCAGGTCAAAGAGGTTGCTGTCTGTGTTCTTTTCTAGGATTTTGATGAATTCCTGTCTCACATTTAGGTCTCTCATCCACTTTGAGTTTATTTTTGTATATGGTGTAAGAAAGTAGTCCAGTTTCATTCTTCTGCATGAGGCTGTCCAATTTTCCTACACCAGTTAGAATGGCTAAAATTAACAAGTCAGGAAATAACAAATGTTGACAAGGATGTGGAGAAAGGAGAACCCTCTTACGTTGCTGGGAATGTAAGCTGGTGCAGCCACTCTGGAAAACAGTATAGAGACTCCTCAAAAAGTTAAAAATAGAGCTACCCTGTGACCCAGTAATCGCACTACTAGGGATTCACCCCAAAGATACAAACATAGTGATCCAAAGAGGCACCTGCACCCCAGTGTTTGTAGCTGCAATGTCCACAAGAGCCAAACTATGGAAAGAGCCCAGATGTCCATCAACAGATGAATGGATAAAGAAGATGTGGTATGTATGTATGTATGTATGTATGTATGTATATATATATATATATATATATATATGCAATGGAATATTATGCAGCCATCAAAAAGTGCAATCTTGTCATTTACAATGACATGGATAGAACTAAAGGATATTATGCTAAGTGAAATAAGTCAAACACATAAAGACAATTATCATTTGATTTCACTCATATGTGGAATTTAAGAAAAATAAAACAGAGGAGCATAAGGAAGGGAGGGAAAAAATAAAAGACATAATCAGAGAAGGAGACAAACCATAAGAGACTCAACCATAGGCAACATACTGAGGGTTGCTAGAGGGGAGGGGATGGGGAATGGGGTAACTGGGTGATGGACTTTGGGGAAGGCACATGATGTAATGAACACTGGGTGTTATACCCAACTGAAGAATCACTGAACTCTATCCCTGAAACTAATAACATAATATGTGTTGATTAATTGAATTTAAATTTTTAAGAAGGTAAAGACAATCCATTTTTTAAAATTCATACGGTATAATACTTCAAATACCTAAAATATGCTAAAAATAAAATGCTGCAAATATTTCTTAAAAAGACAATGAAAGGCCCTGAGTGAAGGAGTGCTTGACCAGTTCCTAGGGCGGAGGGGAGCAAGGGTGGCTGCAGAGGAGTGAGAAGGGGAACAGGGACAAAGTGACATCAGGAGAGCTTCTTCCAGGCTCACCTCAGCCACTGCTGCAGCCTCCTATCTAAACTATTAGCCAGAACCCCCATATCTTTCCAAAGGGGTAGCCCCTATTTCCCGCTACCTTGATATAAAAGTCACAGCCACATCTCAAACTTAGCGTGTTAAAATGAAAGTCATCCCAATTGTCTCAGACCTATTTCTCTTCCCTTGATCTTCATATTTACTGATGATGGCACAATCTCCTAGACATTGAACCATTGGGAACTTCTCTCTTTCTCCGTCACCCACCAAGACCCCTGTTCAAATGGTTTTTGTTTTTATCATCTTCCTGCAATGTCTCTCACATCTGTTCCCAATTCAATCCATCATAAGACCCTCATCATTTCTGAGCACAGACAATTGCAAAAACTGCTCCTCATTCTCCCAACTTCCACCACACTCCCTTCCAAGCTGGACATCACAGGGGGGGGAGAGTGATCATCTGCTGGCAACCCTCAACATATTCTAATGCCTTCTTGATAAGATTTAAGCTCTCAACGGGGACCTAGTCAAGGTTCAAGGTCTTTGATAAGGCAAGCCCAACATATGTTCACAGCCTTGACTGCTATTTCCAATCAGCTAAAACACATCACTTGCCCTTCTGGGCTTCCCTAACTTTCTGCCTGGGTTTGCTATTTCCATCTGCTGGAATATATATTCCCAACACCAGCTCTGGGAGTCTTTTCAACAAGGCTGGATTCAAATGTCTGCCTTCACATGAGCCTGTTTGATTCTCCCAACTGGAAGGGATTTCTCCCTCTTCATTTCTCATCATTTTTCAAAACCTCACATTTCTCAAAACCCCATCATTTCTCAAGACCACTTTATTCCATTCCATCTTGTTTGACAATACAGTATTTTATCTCCCCAACCCTATCTTTTCCTTCCCAATCTTTCCCCCTTATAAGAAATAACATCAGCATCTACTCAGTTTCTCACGTAAAAAATCTGGATGACATTCTTGATCCTCCCCTCCCCTGGCACCTCCCAACCAATCTCTCAGCAAATGCTGTTGGATCTGATCCTGATTGCCTCTTTTCTACCCTGTGGGTGAAGGAGGGAATCTTCTCCCCAAACTGTAGAGATAACCAAACACATGACACCCAACCCTGGGCAGATGAGATTGACAGCAGCTTTTCAATCATATGTACTCAAAAGCCCAGGGCAAAAGGACAACACATACCAGGTAGGGCCATGCAAGGGCTGTGCTCAAGAACAAAGTAAACAAGCAAGAGCTTGGAAGACAGGCTTTGTAGGAGAAAGAGGGGAGCTGCCCTCTGATTCCAACGGGGGGATATGATTGGCTTGTTTGAATGATTTTGCGGATGACAGAGAAGTGAAATCCTTTAAGCTGAGGCCCTGGTGCAGCACAGCTGGTGCAGTGATGTGGTAGCTGGCCGGGTGGGAGCATATCTAGAAAGAGCAGGGGAATTCGTGCCTTGGCCACTGGGACCCTGCGAAGCTCAAGATGTCCAGGCAGCATTTAACCACTGCATCTTAATTTCAGCCCTTATACCACAATCAATCTTTGAAGCCTTGACATCAGTTTAAATTTTGCTGATGACTGAGACTTTCAGGGAGTAAAAAGACCTCCCCAAGGAGCATCATGAGCACATGACCAAGTGGGAGTGGACCATACAATGGGGTGGTTGTCAAAAACAAGAACTTGAGAGGTATCCTCCTCTGTGGTCAATACAGCCAATTGAGGCATGTGCATGGCATGAGTGCAAGGGCTACATGTGCTAGGGAGTGGGAATTTCGATTAATCAATGCCTGTGGCACTACCGACACCCAGTGGGAGGTTCATTTGCCACTTGGTAACTTAAATAGGAGTTTTCTGAGGAACCATTAGGCCCCTCAAAGCAGCTTCTTGGTCTCTAAGGGAAGTAAGTGTTCCACTAAACACATTCTCCAAGAGCCTAGCTTTGTATATTCTGAAAAATGGAAATTAATGCCCTGGTCACTATCAGTAATGTCTGAAACTATTCCAAAGAGAATAGGAGTGTCCTGGTGAAAGCCTTGTGTTGTGGCCCTACTATATGTAGAAATGTCTGTGACCTTGACTTTTATCTTGGGTATCTATGAGGCAGATGACCAGAGCTCTTGATCCCAAATGGGGCAACACTTAGGTAAGGACCCCAGTTTGTCTAAGGTGCAGATGAGGCCATTTGTTGCTCAAGGCATCCTGTGCTAAGATGGATGCCTGAAATTTGGGCATCTGTGCTCACCTTCAGAACCCATTTGTATTCAGGGACATCCTGGTTAAGGGATGGAAAACAGCAACATTCTACTGAGCTCCATCACATATGGTGGTGGTAATTTCATTCATCAAGCCCATAAAATGTCATTTCTATTAATTCAATTAATCTCAAGGGGCTTCCCTGATAAATAAGGAATCTAGGAAACTGGTATCCTCCTCTAGCACCATATTATATGACAAGAGACTGAGGCTGGGGGAGGCCACCACCTGCAATAGGTAGAATATGCCAGAAGGCCCATCTTTGGCTCCATTCTGCATCAACGCAGCCTCGGTAGTTGTACCAAGCTTGTGGGGCATCACTTTCATGAACCTAGACATAATGATATAGAGGGTCATAGGCTCAGGGCTGTTAGAGGCTCTATTTCAAAGAAAGCCCAGAAAGAGGCCTGCCATTTCCATTCTGATGATGGGCCAAGGAAGGGCAGTTTCTTGCATCAGAAGCCCAAGCCAGTTTATGGCCATCACAAGCAGCCCAGAGACTCCACGAGAGGAGTTGCTAAAACTTCTATAGTGAAAGTCTCTCTGAGAGCAAGGACAGGAATTCTTGTTGATAATTTGGATGGACCTACAGTCTTTTGTTGGCGACTCATCCAAGTTGGGTTGATTTGCAAGCAATGACACAAATGGGTTAACTAAAACTTTAAATTTAAAGGGTGGCATGTTGTCTTCAGAGCCCCCAAATGACTAAAAGATGTTGAACTTATATTCATATTTGGGTGCTTAAAAGGTTAACAGCTGTGTTTTGATAGTCTCAGGAAAGGAACATCTCTTGATTTCCTAAATAATTCACAAAAATTTAGCCAAGGTGACAAGGCATTACATGATGTGTGGGATAGTTGCCCGCTCCTTTTTTGTAAGCTATTCTGTATTTGTATATCTTCAGCAAGTGTGTCAAATGAAAGTCTCCAGAGAAGAACTGCATTAGTGCAATGTCATACCTGTGCTCCTGAGAGAGGGGGATGCACCTAAGAGCTTCCCTGCAGAGACTGTGCAATGCCAAAGTTCCTGGAACACTCCACAGGTAGCCTGGTAAAGGTGTACATGGTCCTTCAGAGTTGCAGGTGAATGGCAGCTCCAAGGCCATTGAAATAGGCACCAAGTGGGACATATTAACCTAATGTGGAATCATAAATATTTACTGGTGGCTGATGGAAAGGACTCAGTAATTTCAATAATATTGCATACTGGGTATGGAGCTTAAGCGCATGCAATCATAGAATGAAAGATATATATATATGTATATATATGTATATATATATACACACACATTCATATTTAAGCATAAGTATATATACAATATATATTCATATACAAGTATCAGTATATATATATATATAAACTCATGTGTACATTTAGATACAATTCCAGTTGTATATATACATAATGTTCCTTTAAGAAGTAGAAAAAGTTTAAAACTATAAAAAGTATATATAAAATATTTATATATATAAGAACATATATACATGTAAGTACAAGTGCATATATATAAACTCATGTATACATTTATATGTCATTCCAGTTATATATATACATGTTTCTTTAAGAAGTAAAAAAAAGTTTAAAACCATAAAAAGCATTCCCAACTTGCCACCTTCCTAAAGGGGCTCCCCTCCCCATCAGAGCCTGCGATGCCGGCCGCACAGCTCTCCCCAGCCTGTGCCCGCGCAGCCCGCTCCAAGCAGCGGGCAGGGATGCCAGCAGCAGGTGGACCCTCGAGGTCTCTTTCTCCGTGGGGATAGGGCCCTCCCCAGTGGCAAAGGTTGTACGGCTCAAGGACCCCGGACTTAAGGCAGGTTTGAATTAACCCCTCTGCTGTGCCCGGGGGTGTCGTGGATACCTTCTGTTTCTGTTTTTGTTCTGTAACTCTTGCGAATTCGGTTCTCCGCCTTGACAGAGCCAGAGGCGGCAGAAAACGGCTATGCTGTATATGGAAGCTGACGGGGGCCCCGGGTCTGGGGCCATTCCGTTCGTGACATTGTTTGTTCTGCTCGCCCCCATTCACTCCACGGGTAAGGGAGGAATCCCCCGCGTCAAGTAGTAAGAGACGCCCGAACACGCAGCACCCACCCCTGGTTAGAAGGGGGGCTGCTGTTCACCTGGCGGCAGGTTCTGCAGGGCCCAGAGGAGCCGCGCATGAGAGGCATCTCCAGGAGGGCGCACCCTCAGGACCAGCAGGAATAAGCCAGAAAGCCCGGGGTGCAGGGTGGGGGCAGTGGAACTGGTGGGCTCCGTGGCCCCTGGTTCCAGTGGGAGGCTGTGATTGGCTTGTTTGAATAAGTTCACAGGCTGGCAGGGAAGAGAAACCTGTTAGGACGGGTGGGGTGCAGCTAGTCCCACTGAGGCAGGAAGTTCCAGGTGGGGAGGCGCAGCTGCTGGGTGGGGAGCACATCTGGCAGCCGCTGGGGAGCTCATACTTAGGCCGTTGAAGCCTGTGAAGCTCAGAGATGTCAAAGCACCACCTGCACCTTAACTTCAAGTTTTGTTCCACGCCTCTCTCCTCCCAATCCATTCTGTCACCTATGTCTTGCGTCTTCCGTGCCTGCCACCGGTGGGGCAGCCAGCGCCATCCCTCACCCTTTCTACTCCAGTAGCCCCTTGCTGTGTCCACTCTTCTGTCCACTCCCATACCAGCAGGGCCCATACTTTCCGCCAGTATCTATGATAAACATCTGCATTTCTTACTCAAAATGCATCAACATTTTCCCACCACACTTTAAATACAAGGAAACTCCTCATCATGGCCTACAAGCTCTGCAAGGTCTGGGTCCCACTGCCCTTCTCGGCCTCATTTCTTTACTGGTCTTCCCCGTTGTTCATTTGAAGATAGCCATGGTGGGTTTCTTTATTTTCCTCCAACAATAAAATCATTCTCAAGCTAAGAGCCTTTGTATTTGCTGGGTTTGTTTTTCCTTTTTTAAAGATTTATTTGTTTGTTTTAGAAAAAAGAGGGTGTGGGGAGAGGGAGAGGAAGAGAATCTGAAGCAGACTCCTGCTGAGCATAGAGCCAGATGTGGGGTTCGATCTCATGACCTGAGATTATGACCTGAGCTGAAATCAAGAGTCTGATGCTTAACCAAGTGAGCCACACAGGCGCCCCACACTTGCTGCTTTCAGATGTCAGTCACCTTCCCCAAGATAATTTGCAAAGCTGCTGGTTCAGGTCTCAGCTCAAGTGTCACCAGACCTACCCTGCCCATTCTTACCATGCTTTGTTCTTCTTCATAGAACTTACCCATACTTGAAATTATATGACATGTTTTTTTCATTTGCATATTGTTTGTAGTCCTTGTTAGAATACATATTACGAGGAGGCAGGGACCACTCCTGTCCGATTTTCCACTATGTTCCTTAGCATCTAGAACTATACCTAATATATGACAGGAGCTCAATGAATGTTTGTTAAATGACATAATAAGTGAACAAAGGGAGAATAAAAAAAACAAGCAAATGAAGTTATGCCATACTTAGCATATAGTAGATAAATATTATCTATCCTCATTAGGAGTAGTATTAGCATTATAAACCAACCTTTCTCTAATTACAAATGTGTACTACGGTTACATTCTGATTACATTTACTTGTGATTATGCTTTGTAAACCTCTGAGGAATGCATGCTTCTTAATGTCAGGCATTTCATCTTTTTTACTCTTATTTTTCCCCAGCAGCTATTTTATGCAAACAACAGATGCTTAATAATTAAAAAGAGGACTTACTATGTGCCAATCCCAAGTCTCAGGACCTACATTTATTAACTCATTTAATCCTCAACAGAAGCCTATGAGATGGGTGCTCTTGTTATCCTAATTCTACAGATAAAGAAACTGAGGCACAGAGACCACAGGACCTTTCCCAAGGTCAGCTCAGTCACTAGGTGTATAAGCCAGGGTTTTACCAGAGAAACAAAACTAAAAGAAGATTATATACATATAAACCTATGCCTATGTATACACACATTCTACCATAAATTCTACCAATGCTATATATAGTGAGAGAGGGAGGGCAGTAGGAAGAAATTTCTAGGAACCAGCTTATGCAGTTGTCCAGGTCTGGCTGGGCAAGTCTAAAAGCTTTAGGGCAGGCCAACAGTAGGCTGGAAACTCTCAGGCAAGAGTTGATACTGCAGGCCACAGGTGGAATTTCTTCTCCCTCAGGGAAACCTTGATTTTGCTCTTAAACCCTTTCACTGATTAGATGAGGCCCACCCAGATTATCAAGGATAATCTCCTTTATGTAAAGGCCACTCGCCACCAATGTCAAATCTCCAAAATCCAAAGGACCTTCACAGCAACACCTAGATTCAAGTATGATTGAATAACCTGGCCTCGCCAAGTTTGACACATAAGACTAGCCAGCGCAATAGGATTTAAACCAAACCTGCTGCTGCCAAGCCTAAATCCCACAGCCTTGTGACGCACTGCCCTGCCCCGAAGATTTGTTGAATGAATAAAAGGGAAAGAACAAAGGGTTTGCGATGACAGTGGGTGGCTGTTGTTCTTCCAACAAGAACAGCCTTCCCTCCCCCTCACCTGTCCCCAGCCTTGTGGAGTACCCCTCCATTTGTAACTTGTTGCCAGGACTCCTTGAGCGGAGCTGTTTAAAATATATTCGAAAAGAGATTTGATGTGTGAAGCTTACTCATTTTCTAGCCAGAGGTCTCTGTCTATGTTAGGGGATTTGTGGCAGAAAACCCCCAAATGGAATTTCAGCACTTCTGAATTCAAATGTCCTGGTTGCCTGACAATAGGATTGGCAGCCTAACAACTTGCAAGCTGACATGTCTTGCTTTCCTGGGGAGAGTGACTAAAAGCAATTTACACATTACAGAGGGTTGAGAGTGTCTTTTCTTTACCTGCTATGGAGAGCACAGTAACCAATACCACTGTGGAGATTTAGAAAGTTTTTCTATATTCTCCTTGGTCTGGCTTGAAAGTTGATTTTTGAACATCAATCTTCTTTTTATCATTCCTTTCCTCTGCTTGTTCCTGTTCCCCTCTGCTTAAAGACTGATAGCTTTCTCCCCAACACCTCCGCTCCATGACCTTGCCTGTATACTGTCAGGAAATCGTGCCACACAGTAGGTACTGATTATACTTTTGAGGACATGAGCCTTTTCCTTTGCTCAAGTATTTGCCAGTTCTCTTTCCTTTGCTTTGGAGCAATAGACCGTTAGCAGGTTCTGCAGAGGCAACTCTTGAATAGGGGAGATCTAGAAATAAAACCTATCTGAGAATGAATCTGAAAATGAACAGCCTGTGTGGTTAGGATTTGAGGCTGTGACTAATTGTTTCTATCACTCTCTGATACTCCAGCATGCTACTTAAATTTGTTACTCAATTTCCTTTAAAAGTATAATTGAATTCAGTAAATATACACTAAGTGTCTCCCCCACCAGAAGCCCTCTGAAGGATAACAATTTGAACGCAGCACGGGGCCTGGAAAAGCTTCAATTTTAACAGGGAAACAAATACATAAATGTAGGTAGGGGAGGTGCCCTAGGAGAAGCTAACGGGCATTCAGGAAGGAAACGGCATTTCCGAATTCTTCCTTCAGATGGACAATGTTTTTAGGTTGGACTTCATGGGGCCAATGGTTCAGTGAGTGTTTAAGAGGAAAGTGCATATCCACTTTGATGTGTGTGGGGGGAAGCTTAATAAAATGATTATAGTAAGAATTTCAGTGAAAATAAAATAGCCTAATAGCACACGGAGTCACTGGAGTCGGTCACTGAGGGGGACACTCTTTCTGCGGAAGTGGCATTCGAACTGAGACTTGAATTTTAAGAAGCAGAGGTCTGCAGGTAAGTGGATTCCCTGTGGACAGAACAACAAATGCCAAGTCCTAGAGGAGAACGTGTTTCGGTTGTTCAAGGTACAGAAAGAAGGCCTGTGATGCAAGGATAGAGAGAAGCAGACGATGAAGTAGAGGACATACCTGAGACCAGATAACCACAGCCGCTGGAGACCACTGTGGCGTTTCTCAGGGGGTGATACGCTCTTTAAAAGATCATGTTAGTCAAGCAGAGAAAGACAACTATCATATGATCTCCCTGATATGAGGAAGTGGTGATGCAACATGGGGGTTAAGGGGGTAGGAGAAGAATCAATGAAACAAGATGGGATTGGGAGGGAGACAAACCATAAGTGACTCTTGATCTCACAAAACAAACAGGGTTGCTGGGGGGAGGGGGTTTGGGAGAAGGGGGTGGGATTATGGACATTGGGGATGGTATGTGCTTTGGTGAGTGCTGTGAAGTGTGTAAACCTGGTGATTCACAGACCTGTACCCCTGGGGATAAAAATATATGTTTATAAAAAATAAAAAATTAAAAAAAAAAAGATCATGTTAGGGGCGCCTGGGTGGCTCGGTGGGTTATGCGTCTTGCCTCTGGCTCAGGTCATCCCAGGGATCCCCACGGACTCTCTGCTCAGTAGGGAACCTGCTTTTCCCTCTCCCTCTGCCCCTCCGCTCCCTCCTCGTGTGTGCATATGCACTGTCTTTCAAATAAATAAAATCTTTTTAGTGAATAAATGAAATGAAAGATCGTGTTGGCTAGTGAGCAGAGAATGTTTTGTATGGGTCATATGTGGACATAGGCAGACCAGTTGGGGGTCTGCTTTGGTCATCCAAGACAGGCAGTGGTTTGGATGGCAACAGTCCTTGGGGAGATGGCTAGAGATCCTTAGAACAGGGAATGTATTTGGTCACAGAAGGGATGGGAGTTGCTAAAGGACAGACAGTGGAGAGGGAGGGATAAGAAGGAAGCCAGAACGCCCCCTACGCTTTGGGCTCAGACAATATGGTAGATGGTGATGTTATTCGCTGAACTCAGAACCTTCTTGGGATGTACTGATTCTCTGAGGTTCAGTGAAAATTAGAAGGGGAGGAGTGTGGACAAGGCCTGGAATCCAGGGGTGGGGTGCAAAACTTCCGAAAAACGTTTGAGAAGGCGATGTACAGATCAGGAAGCTAGGAGGCGCTGAGGCTGAAAAGGTCAAGATACTCTATAGAGCCATAAAATATTGAGGGCCATAAATGCCATGGGTATGGGAGGGTGGGGAGAAGAGGCATTGGACAAGGGAGCCACAGAAAATTCAAAAATCAAGAAAAAAGGAAAACTAAAAAAGTCTCATGCACAGCTTTAGTTGCTGCCTTAGTAAATCCACAAGCCAAGGGAACCCAAGTGAATAATTCTCAAGCCCGAGAAGCTGAGTAGAAAGGGTACCCAGAAACTATCAAGGACTATCAAAGCCTTCTCAGAATCCTTGGGGGTGCCGTTTTTGTCCTCATTTCCTCGAAGGCGGGTCTACCTAGCAGGAAGATGGGGCCTACTTAGTTAAGATTAACAGAGTAAAAGGTCCCTTCCTAACAGTTTTTTTGTGATCCAGAATTTTAGTACATACCCTTGACAACCAAGATGGCAAAAAGAATCAGCTATTTGGAACTCTTAATAACTTCACCATACACACCTAAAATAGTTCAGCTCAAAGAGAAGTTAGGGGTTATCTCATTCTTTCTCCACAGGTGTTATGGAAACATTGACTCCATCATCAGGACAGTGATTTTCAAGGAGAGGAGAACCCGGTGCACATTCCTTGCCACACGACTGTGCAGGAATGACCTGAGAGTCATTGAAACCACAGAGCCACCTTCCGAATTACTGAAAGGCTGCCCCATGCCAGCACCCACTAACGGCATGTGACTTCCCGCTCTAAGAAAATCCATAAAGAAAAATAGAAGACCGAACCTCTGAGTTAGGGCTTCCTATGGGTGTTTTCTTTTTGCCCATCAGAGTCACTGGTATGCAATTTTGTATCAGTTGGCAGAGCCTAGGGAAAAGAAAAAGGATCAGACAGGTTTCTGAAACCAAATTATTGCTTTTCTGACAGATACTACTGCAACGCTTATAAGTATTTTTCCTATTAAGTTTTAGAGAGTGCAAGGGCTACAGTAAATAACCTTTCATCTGCAGAAGCTTTTCAAGGAACAAATAAGGCATAATGCAAAGTAATCCTGGGAGAAGTTTAAAGAGAGATTGTATCTCCTGAATTTAAAGTAATAGAAGGAAAGGTAACAACAACAACAACAATAAAAAAAAAAAAAACTATATACAATCAGTTTCTGGCGATATCCTTTCTAATAAATAATTTATATGCAAATTTTAATGTTACTCTAATAATAATTAATCCTACTTGTGTTGACTATACACACATATATATGGTTGTGTGTGTGTGTGTGTGTGTGCATTTGAGGCAGCAAAAAAAAAATCTAAGATTAAGTAATGATGGGTCAAGACATTTAGGAGGGTTTTGATATCAAATAGTTTAATGGATATCAAATGGTTAATGGATAGTTCAGTTTTCAGTTTCTCATTTTGCATTTTTCTTTTTTCCCTGAGCCTGATAAGAGAGAGAGATAATTTCTCTAGCATACGATGATAGACTTGTTGGGAGGTGGTATTTACATTTTTTTAAGGCTCCACTAAAGTTTTTTATGCACTAACAACCACATTTCTGGGAGAAGTTAGAAAGCCACAAAACACTGCACATGAAAAAGAAACCAGAAGACCAGGAGAATGCTGGAGTTTGCACTGGTTTGAAACAAGCCATGCATAGCTAATCAGTCAGAAAACCCTGGATTACAACCAAACCATAACAGAAGAATATAAATGAACACAGGGCATAGGAGTGATTCTTGCTGGAAAAAAAAAAAAAAAACTTGAATTATCAAGTAGTTTTCTGAAAATCGAAAAATAGAAGACACTCAGTTATTGGCAGTACACGTCCTCGATTAGGCAAATCTGTGTGTCAGTCAACCAGAATATACAATAGAATAATTTAGGTTCATTCTCTCTCAATCTACAAACATAATCATTTTCACATGGAAACTTGGCAATGTCACACCTCATTTCTCAGCAGACTTAAGAACAGTGTGCAGTCTTGAGGTGTTTTGGATCACCTTTCCAAAATGAATCCCAGTACATTTCCACTCCCTTTACAGATTATTATCACGTACAATTAAAGCTAAACTGCACTTGTCAAAACAAGATAAATCACACTTTCTGGTGCAATAGTCCTAGATTCCTTTTTAATTGTCCTTTGTCACCTGCTCATAAAGTTTAACAATTGGACCACTTGCAATGCAATCTCAATCCTTATTAACCTTATCAGTGATTTGGTCATAGTTATTGCCATAATTATAACTTTAAAACTTTAACAAATAAGTAGTACTTCACAATTTTACATAATGTTTAATGAAGCAGTAATGATCTGCCAGAAGTAAAAATTCAGAAATGTAACAATTTTTTGTCTTTCTGTTTTTGGGACACTTACGAAGATAAAATAAAACCAATACTAATTTGGAACTCCTGGTATTTAAGGGAAGAATATAGATTGACTTATGCATCTATAGACTTAAGGACTTTGCCCTTTTCCAATACACCAGCCAGGATGGGCTGGGTTCACAAATCTCAGTGGCTTAACACAACGAAGTTTTTTTTTTTTTTAAAGATTTTATTAATTTATTTGACAGACAGAGATCACAAGTAGGCAGAGAGGCAGGCAGAGAGAGAGGAAGAGAAGCAGGCTCTCTGCTGAGCAGAGCACCTGATGTGGGGCTCGATCCCAGGACCCTAGGAACCTGACCTGAGCCGAAGGCAGAGGCTTTAACCCACTGAGCCACCCAGGCGCCCCAACACAACGAAGTTTTTTCCCCACTCATGCTAATGGTGATGCAAGGTCACAGTGGGGGCTCTGCCCCATGTGTTCAGCCAGGGACCCAAACAAGCAGAGGCAGCATCTCCGCTACAATTATGTGCTTCCTCGGGAGATAAAGAGGACCCTGATATCCCTTCTGTTCCCTTCTCATTCGCAAAAGCAAATCACAAGGTCAAGTTTGTCTTCAAAAGGAGAATGGGAAAGTACAATCCTGCCCCATGCCTAGAAGGCGGAGAACCATAATATTCCTGAACAGTGTGAGTGACTACCAAATCCGAGCATGCAGAAAGATGGCAAACCAGCCATGGAAGAGCAGGTTCCTTGAAGATCTCAGGAGGAAAGGTAAAGTGAATGTGATCATCCTTTGTTCTGTATGTTACCTCTCCACAGAGGCTACATATTTCTATTATTGGGGTGATAGTTTTACAAAATATTCAATATTCCATGTAAAGAAAAACTCAAATCAACAATGACAAGGTAAATAAATGAATCACAGCAAAAAATCTTATATTTTGAGGGGCGCCTGGGTGGCTCAGTGGGTTGGGCCGCTGCCTTCGGCTCAGGTCGTGATCTCAGGGTCCTGGGATCGAGTCCCGCATCGGGCTCTCTGCTCAGTGGGGAGCCTGCTTCCCTTCCTCTCTCTCTGCCTGCCTCTCTGCCTACTTGTGATCTCTCTCTGTCAACTAAATAAATAAAATCTTTAAAAAAAAAAATCTTATATTTTGAGAAGAAACATGAATATCCATTTGCTCTTTTGGGACTCCTACTTACACTTTAATCAATGAACAACTACGTAACAGAGGTAGATTCTCCCTTGGCCAGGAATGTGTAGGAGATGCAGGTAACCAGCGATCAAGTCTAGGAGTCTGGAAATGGCATAGGAAGTGAGCTTGGCCATAATGTTCACAGCAGGAAGTTCTGCCGCTGACCATCCGGCAAAATGTAATAGCGTTCATTTTTCTTTTCTTTTCTTTTAAGATTTTATTTATGTGAGAGAGCAAGAGCAGGAAGAGGTGGAGGGGCAGAGGCAGGAGCAGGGAGGGGCAGAGGCAGGGGACAAGCAGACTCCCCGCTGAGCAGGGAGCCCAACGTGGGACTCGATCCCGGGACACTGAGATCCTGACCTAAGCCCAAAGCAGACGCATCCCTGACTGAGCCACCCAGGCGCCCCTTAACGTTCTTGTCTTGTCAACAATGTGTGTAATGGACGTTCCAGATCTTGCAAAGCCTCACTCTATCAGTA
This sequence comes from Mustela putorius furo, assembly GCF_011764305.1. Lineage (NCBI taxonomy): Eukaryota > Metazoa > Chordata > Mammalia > Carnivora > Mustelidae > Mustela > Mustela putorius. The sequence continues at coordinate 7,244,884 of NW_025421305.1, forward strand.
ATCTACACCTTAGAAAATTGTATCAAAATGAAAAAATCCTCTGCTTCTGCATTATTTTTTATAATAATTTATGCAATATTATCCTTAGCCTACATCCTATTTGAAGTATCTCTCTGTTCTTCAATGTCAGCTCTTCACTTGTGTGTGTGTCATTATTCAAATACCATCAAGTCTTCTCATCCCCAGGCCCGCCCCGTCATGTGCTCTTCTTCACCACAGTTGTCTAGACTCAACATTCACAGCCACTGAAAATGGTCTGTAATGAAATCTGATTACTCATAAATCCCTGTTTTACCCGCACAGGAGATTTCTTAAAATATTAACAATAATTGGTATTCTTTAAGAACTGGACCAAAGATCGTTAGGATAATTTCACAACTGATCCCAGAGGTTGACAGCCACTTTTTGCAGGTGTTTTGAGGGGATTTCCATGTTTGTGTCTACTTTCCACACTCAAGATTTTTCTATCACTTTTAACATGGGAACAAGGCCATGTGCTCTCTCTTCTGTAGTGCTTGTGCCCTTTGTCTCTCCCAGATTAGACTAGATTCTGTTGACAAGTTCCCAAACATCTGTACCATTTATAAATGCATTCTGCTAGGAGATCATTTCATATCATTATTCATTAACTTATGAAATGACTTAAGATGACATGGAAATAATGGAGATTGACCGTGTCCTTGATCTTTTACGTGTGTGTGCCCGCACAGTATGTATACAGGCATGTAAAAAATAGATGGAGAGAGAGAGAGAGAGAACCTTCCAACCAGTTGTAAATTGGATGCAGTTGCTCAATTTCATTATCTTTCAAAACCTTAAATGTAAATTGTAGTTGATAATAAAAACATAGTATTTTTATTTTCTAAAAAGATCCTAAGAAGCTAAAAAGATCCATGTAGGCTGAGGCTCAGAGGTAGCAGAGATATTCATTACAAAACATTACCTAGTAATAAACAATAGAGTTAAAAATGAGGGGAAAAAAATTAACAATGGGACAAAGGCCCAAAGGAATGGAATACATACCACTTTTGTGCCCATTATTCATTAGGTATATAAATGAGTTCAGTAGTTTTTTCCTTTCTGTATATTAAAACATCTCCAAGTCAAATTTCTGCTCGAAAATGTAGTTCATATTTCCTGTCTAAGCCTTTATATCTCAATAACAATTCCTTCACTTATTTTAAATTATCTGTGGTCTACTTCAGTGTGTTTAAGTGTTTTAGAGGATATTAAAAAATGACACAGACCCTGACCTAAAGATCTCATCCCTTGAAGGAGGAGGCAAGTACCATACAAGTTGAGAGTCCCCAGACCAGATTAGTGGTTCTTGGGCTTCTGAGAGCAGAAAACTAATTTAATGGACCCTTGCCAATGATCTAGAAGTTCACAGCCTCAAAAAGAAATTTATATCCTTTCTTACATCTGATTATTCTTCGGAGGTGGGACTTGGACTCATCGTTCAGAAAAATTTGAAAGCTAGATCTACCAGGCAAGTTTAGGTGTGAATTCCTCCAAGTTCATTTTCTGAGCACATGAAATTTGATCTTCAAAATATCAAATTTATGCAGAAGACAGTCTGTGCTGAGTTGCACGCATATGTTGGAGTGCCAACAGGTCTGGCCAAAGAAAGAATGGCTGCCTGGGACCAGACATTGATGGGTTGGAGACATCTCAGCCTCCAAGGCTAGTTGACTCAAAACATGGTTGGCAGGAAGAAAACTTCTACTATATCCTTATCCTCTGCCTTCAGCATCTGTGTTCTATTTCCTAAGTTGTCAGTGGGCAGCCTGCTGGAACGAGATCCTAGTCTTCAAAAGGAATATGAAAAATTAGCATGCCAAATAACTGCCTCATTCCAGTCAGAGGGCAGCTTGTGTATTTTGTAAGACAAGCTACCTTCTCAAGTCATGGGCCTGAGAAGAACGCTCTGCTCTGCTAGGAAGTTACCTGCAAGGTGACGCGTCCATTGCATCACCAGGTAAGTTGCTCTGGGCTCCTTTTTGCTAGTGTTCTATTGCTTGCCCTTGCCTGACATACACAGTTAATCAGTCTATATTGCATAAGTAAAGGGTGTTTAGGGAAGAGGAATTGTCAAGAAGGTCCTCTAAGTAGGTTCTCCATTGATAACTATAAAAATGCTACAAAAATAGCTACAAAGAGTGTGTGGCCATAGCTGGTAAGGACTGTCTCTGATATTTAAGTGTGTTGAGGCCCACTACTGTGTCGTGGGCGTGCCTCATTGAAATGTGTGCAAAGAGAGCATCCTAAAACATACCGACTCTAATCAAACGGTAAAGCAGTTTCTTGTGTGGGGGGTGGTTAAGATTTTATTTTATTTTATTTTATTTTTTGAGAGCGAGCATGAGAGAGAGCATGAGAGGGGAAGTCAGAGGGAGAAGCATACACCCAAGGAACTAAGAGCCCGATGCGGGACTCGATCCTGGGACTCTAGGATCATGACCTGAGCCGAAGGCAGTTGCCCAACCAACTGAGCCACGTAGGTGCCCCAGATTCTTGTTTTATCTTCAGTGACCTCTTCCTTCCCTACGTCCCCTTTCTTTATTTCCTGGATTCCTGCCCTAAAGAGGTAACTAGGGTCTCGTGAAGTCTCGCCCTTCTGGTCACAGAAGAAAGCTGCTCTGATACATTTGCACCTTCAACAAGCTGAGGTTGCATGTCCCGTCTGTCCTAAGCAATGGGATCATGGACAGCTCCTGCCCTCAAGCCACCTACAGTCTAGTGAGAGTGACAGGACTGTAAACTGTACTCTCCAGGGTTTTGACCTGTGATACTCAGTCTCCCAGTGGAAGGAAGACCAAGCTTCCATGGGCAGCACGTGGGACATCAGTTACCCAGACAGTGCAAGAGGCCTTCTGAAACATGATGATTGGGCTTACTCTGGAGGAAAACTAGGTGCCGTCAATACAAAAATGTACACAGTCATGGAGACGAGAAAGGCGATGACCGTTGAACATGTAGCCCCCCGCCAAGACAAGAGCACTCCAAACCACTGGAGTCCAGGCACCAGATTCTGGCCTGGACCAGATGCCTAGACCTAACCTCAGTCACCTGATGTCCCCAGCGGCTTATATGTCCTTCCAGAGAAGCCCCTGTCTCTCTTTTTTCTCCTCCACTGATTCGGTTAAAGTGAAGTCCACTGTTTACAGTCATTTGAATTCTTTGAATGAACAGCATATCAGGAAAAGAAAAATGTAAGGATGATAAAGTAATAATAAACACTCCTGGGTCCCCTAGGAGACCACACTGAGTACCTTTCTGGATTCTCCACCCCCGGGGGGAGGAGTGCTGATTCAGCCTGTTCCGTCATGCAGAGAGATGGCGATGGTGAGAGGTCGGACTAGCTTTCTGAGTCCCAGGTCAGCCTCTCGGGCCTTGCAAGCAATCATTTCTCTGCTTTGAGCTGATGTTTCCAAGATTATGTGGTCGAATGCTACTCACTGCCTGACTGCAAAAATCCCAGCTCTAGACTTCCTTATAGCAAGAGAGGAAGGAGATACAGACTTCAAGAAACTAGTCTTGGTATTCCTTGTTTCTAGGAATTGACCTCTATGATCCTCGTGATGTCCCCAGAGAGATAGGGGTCATTTTCCCATTTTAGAAAGTTTGAGAACCGTTGTGCTGGGGGAAATAGGGGTTGGGAAAGTGGAGGGCTAGATGTTTAGGGTGACAGGAAAAAAGCACGTGTAAAGGAAGGGAGGGGCGTGTTGTAGACACGGACAAAAGCCTCTTTTGACTGGAGTCTAGAGGGGAGGGAGAGACGGCTGCCGACACTGGGGAGGCAGCAAAGGGCCAAGCCAGTGCAGGCTTCGCAGTGTAAAGGATGTGGACTTCATCCCGCAAGCAGCGGGCAGCCACTGCTGGTTTCTAAACAGAAGTGAGGAACACCAAGTTTGCGTGATGCAGAGATCACTCTAGCCTCAGCGTGGCGGCTGCACTACATGGAGGAAGCCCAGATTTAATGAGACAGTCAAAAAGTGATTGCAGTCAGTGAAGCAAGAGGGGACGGTGGCCAGGATGGTGGCAGTGAAGAGGAGAAAATGAGCACATTCAAGGGCTCTTTAGGACACGGGATCCTCAGTCCATCCTCTACTCGGCAGCAAGATTTGAAAGCTGAATGAGATCCTGTTTGTCCCTGACTTCTAATTCTTCCGTCTTCCTGGTGCTGATTAGATGAAATCCAGAGCCCTTAACAGGACCCGCTGCTGGGGCTTCTCCTCAGCCTCCACACCCCAGCCCCAGGATCTCTCTCTGCTCTGGCCTCAGGGCTTTCCACCCGCTGTTCCCTCTGTCTGAAGCACTCTTCCAACACCTTCCACAGGGAGGGACCCCCCTCCTTGTTTTCTGAGGCTCAGGCTGAATGCCCCCCCCCCCCGCAGAGCAGACTTCCTGGACCATCCAAGGGAGGTAGGGGGCCCTACTATGATCTACCTGAGCACCTAATGTGTGCCCTTCCCAGGCTTACAGCAATTTGCCATTCTTTGTTTTTTATTGCCCTCGTCTCGTGTTTGTCTCTTTGCGAAGAGTTCGTGAGAGCAAGAACCAAGTCTATCTTATTTACCCAGCACAGCACCTATCCTGGCAAAACGTAACCCCTCAATAAATACCTACCACTTTAACAAATGAACTCATATGGACATCTTGGGATGCTCCAAGTTTCAGGCTGGCACAGGAGGCTCAGTGGTGGTGGCCTTCTCCAAGGACCCCATTAGGTGGAAAATAATCACATTATAGATGCAAAAGCTATAGGTCAGCTTATCATTATTTCTCCTTTCTTCTTTCATTACTTCGCTGAGATTTTTTTCTGAAGGCAACAAGTTCAGAGCCAGTGGCCCTCAAACTCCCAGACAATGCATATGGTCTGTCAAATTGTCTTTCTCCAGTGCTGTTCATTATAGCCACGTTTTGTTTCAATTTCTTAAAAGTTGCCAGGACAATGAAAAGACCACCACATTTAACCAGATGACCGAAACATGAAAAGGTCAAGTTCAGCTGCATTTTTGCATTATTGAGGGGATTTTTAGACCCCAAAGGAATAGATCCTCTCCTATATATATGGTTTTAATTAGTATTATTTCCTTTCACATTCTGGAACACTTTCTATTTGCAACCTTACTTCCAATGAGTAATCTTTATCATCCTCCACAGGAGCCAAGGTTTAGAAAATTGTATAATCCCTATATTCTAACTCGGGCGATTGAAGCAGAGAGAGATTACCTTTGCCAAGAAAGAGCGGTTTTATGGCTGAATCGGTTTCAAATTCAGAGCGTATTCCAAGCTTTCAACACTCTACTAATGAACTGGGTACTATTTTCATTTCTGTTTGCTTACGTGAGTATTCACCAAGCCACCAGCATCATATAAGATCAGTATCCAAGCTACAAAGGCTTTTCAAATTGCTAACACCAGACATAGTTCAGACTTTAAGTACCAGGAAGCAACTGGGAACAGCTGCTTTTGAATCAGACATAAATCTAAGCAGTGCTCCAATATAGCAAAAGGGGAGAAAAGACCTTGTCTCATTAAATAGCTAACAGGAGAGTGTATCTGATAGTAAAACCTTGGCAGAACATAAGATACCTGTTTACTGCCAAATTCCAGTCACACAACATTAAGGTTACCTATTTAAGCACAGAGCACTGGCTTCCCATCATATATAATGCTATCAGGGAGTCTCCCTTGTGAATCTTAGTTGCGTTTAGAGTGAGCAGAAATACTATTGCCAAGATAACCAGGACCCAACCACACGGGGATTTGTAGATAAAAATTAATCCCTCGAATTGTGCCCAGAAGCAAATCAGTGACTAATGGAGACTAGCAAGCGAAGGCATAACTAACCTCTTGGCGCCTGTAGCAGCCAAAGCTTCTGAATAATTTTCCAGGGCAGCTCCTTAGGAGAGCACATAGACAAAATCCCATCCGGGCATTAGAAAGAGGAACTATACAGGCACGCTCTGCTTATTTTTCCTTTATCCTTTGTCATGGCCCTCCTCCAATTATTGTGTTGGAGTGTCTCGAGATTGTTACAGGGTGACCAACTCCTGCCCAGGGAAAAGGTAATTTTTTACTTTTACACAGCCAAAAGGTAATTTTAAGAAAAATTCTGGGGAAAAATATCCCCCGAGGGGATATTTTTAATCAAGAAGCACAACATTTCCCATATAAATGTTGCATAGGGACTGCCATGAGAATAAGCCATTAAGTAAAATATTCCAAAATCGAATCTAATAAAGCTGGATAGAAAAATCCATTCTTTTGCTTTGGAATAGAATGTATAATAAAACTAGGGAAATGTTCACATGACATTAAAGTCCACAAGCCTAGTGTAATCCAGAGCACTCGCAGAAAAGCAGGGAGTTAGGGAACGGGAAAATGGAAGGGTGATAGCATTTTAACATGGCCACAATTAATAGATCCACCCTCAAATAAAAGAAAAAGAAAATCAATTCAGTTAGAGAGATGTCAGGATGGAACAATTATTCATGGCTAATTACTTTTTAAAAGATGATGACAATAGGTTAGCTTTCCCTGATATTGATGAAGGAAAACCTTTGGGAAAATCATTAGCAAAGGTGAGTGAGGATATGAATTATTCTCTGGGATGTTGGAAGGCAATGAAGAGAGAAGAATAAGTAAAATACTAGTACAGTCTAGCGAAGGTCATCAACACAACGGAGCTGAGACTAAAAATTACCGTTTTCTAAAATCCAAACCTGTCATCAATACGTCTCAGATGCAATTATTTCCTTGAATAGATGATTTGTTATGAAACGTTCAGTAACTCACCAGACAAATGACTTGAAATAATTTGATTCAGTGGTACATTCCGAAAGGCAAGACTACATGTAGTTATTCTACCTATAAATTAAGAATCCTTTTAAAACCATTACTGTGGTGCCATTTTCACATTTGCTCTTACGTTTGGCCTTAGACCGGTTAGTGGTGTGGAGGGTTACCTGCTCATAGAACAGAGTTTGCCTGGAAAAAAACAAACAAACTTAGTGGTAATCATAGCCCATCTCTGAATATAGGTTAATTATAGATTATAGCCTAGAGCCATGATCAAAGACCATGCACTTTGTAAGAAATGAGCAGACTACGATATGGATGGTCCATTCATTCCCACCATCATTAAATGCCTGAAAATAACAGGAATAGATACATATCAAAGAAAACCCTTCTCCTGGATATAGGCTGTTTACCCTACACAAGAGTTTTCAGCAACCCCTATGTAAATTCTCTGTCCAAAATACACATGCATGTATATAAATGAACCTGTTTTTGTACACGTGGGCATCTATGAACTCATGTATAAGGCCACGTGTTCCCCCTATAAAAGGAGTTCCTGCCAGGAACCGTGAATGTTGACAGGTATGTAGACATATTTGGAACAGAAATATGTGTTACTTTGCTCTGGTCAAAAGCATGGTGAACAAAATCAAGACCGTTAGCTAGCTGTTCCGTCATCCAGTCTTTGATACTAAAACTTGAATCAATTAACTAGGACAACAGGGTCAATTCCCACTTGGACAGGGAAATAGGTGTCCGGACTGGCTGAAATCTTAGTTGAAAAATCCTAGTTTGAATAACAATTAAGTGCGTTGATCAAGCATTTCAGCCACTCTCCTGTCTGGTCTGGCGCTCCTCTGCTCACTCCCCCCTCCAGTTTTACTGATCTGCTGGCCCTCCTTCCACCACTCCCAATCTCAACCCTGCGCTGCTGACACACTTTTAATTGTGCCAATGGCTCCCCCTGCAGCATGTTCCCTCTCGCTTCTCCCCCATATTTATGTCTTACAGACCTGTACTTACTTCTCCCTCCTTCATAGGTACCAGAGCTCACGTGGACCTCATTTATCCAGCACAACTCAGGAAGTCTTTTAGCAGGCGACCGCCCACCGTGAGCTCACCATCCTCCAACAGTTCATGCTGTCAGACTTGACATTCTCTTACTAGTCATGTGATTATGTGTCTCTAATAATTATGTTAGTTGTAAACTGCTTTAAAAGCAGGCTGATGTGTAGCATATCTCTGTGTCTGTGATAGCAAAATCAAATGAGATATGGGACCGGGGAGGGAGACAAACCGCAAGAGAATCTTAATCTCAGGAAACAAACTGAGGGTTGCTGGAGGGAAAGGGGGTGACTGGGTTATGGACAGTGGGGAGGGTATGTGCTATGGTGAGTGCTGTGAATTGTGTAAGACCGATGAATCACAGACCTGTAGCCCTGAAACAAATAATACATTATACGTTAATTAAAAAATCAATGAATTTTTTTAAATGATAGCATCCTATCTTCTTTATGGCGGGTCTTTATCAACATTTTGATTCATGCATGGACTGAGTTGAAATGGCCCTCACTGTTTCTTCAGATTTTATGTGGAGGAATCAGCCTATACGCAGATGGGATCCATGCAAGCAAACAAGATGACTTCTGTTGACCATAAGGTATGCGCCAGAATTCTACAGCATGAAGTTGCTAGACAATAGAATTAATCTTAGTTAAGTAAACAATGTGAAAAAAAGAATCTAAAAAACAGTTTTCATTATCTTGGTTAAAATTTCTCCTTATTAAGAGAATTATTTTCAGTTTGGAAATTTGATAATCAAGAAGATGGTAATTACAAGTGAATTCTTCTGTTATTTGTATTTAAGAATTTTCATTCGTTGCTTTCTAGGAAAGCTATTAAGAGGAGAAGTTGAAGACAGAAGCAGAATAAAGCCTCTCAATGAGAGATAATTGCAATGAGACCACTCTCGCCTTCTTTTTAAAAACGCATCTGGAAATTGGAAGAAAAAAAAACGGAATAGATGGGAGAAGAGGGTGTCAGACTCAAACATTCCCGAACATGGATACGGAATATAATGAAACAGCTAACTCCAATTGCGGAGTCTCAGCAAACATTTTTGGAAACATCCATTAGCTTCTCCTCTCCTTGAATACGTGAGTGTGCTGCCTGAGCACTGCTTTGTGGAAGGACCTTCTAAGTCAACAAAGAGAAAAAGGCCTCCTTTATGACCTAACAGAGTGAAGGCATCCATGAGATTAAATTGTCATAGTCTGCACAAATTCCCCAAACTGGCACAACATAAGAAGATGCTTCGTGTCTATTTGTGAACGTGTATCATAAACACTCCCAACACCTTCTGTGAAAAAGCCATGTAACCAGCTAAGGGCATTGAATTTTCAGACCTTTGCAAGTGTTGAGAAGACCTGGGGTCGCCTCTCTCCCGAACAAAGGGATAATTACTCTGATTATTCTTCCAACAGAATATTTTAAGATTATGCATTCATTGTAGCATGTGTGTTTAAACTCAACTCACCCATATTTATATGGGCATCTCGAGGGCTCTTAAAAGTACAATAAAACTTGAGCTAAAATTCCACAAGAATTCAGATAAAAGAAAATTACCCATCCACTTTGGAGAGTGTTTTTAGAGAGTTTGAAAAAGGACATTGATGGATTCCTCCAGACGAAGGCTTAAGAAGTAACAGTATCTGAGCCAGGTAGAAAAAAAGACAAGAAGATGTTGAAGTGTTCCTAACATATTCTGCTGATGCTTTAAGTTCTACCCGGTAGTAATTGGAATGGGATTTCATTACAAGAAGTTTTTATCCACTCACACCAACTGCATCCTTATAAGAGTGATGGAGACTAAGTATACCTGTTATGACCATTACCGTCACCGTCTCCAGGGAAACAGCCCAAGAAAGTATTCCAAGCAGTAAAAGTAGAGGAGGAAAGAATACAGTGCTGCCAGCAAACTCAACACTCCAAAATACTTGAAGCTTGAAAATAAATAAATAACAAACTCCTACAACTCCACTTAAATAATCATGAGGGGGACTAAAAGCCTTATTTCCTTTTCTAGTTCAAAGATTTTAACACCAAAAAACAAAAAACAACAAAAAAAAGCCCATTTCCCTTGAAAAACATTATTCATATTCCTATTTCTTCAAATAATATAGAGCCCCAATAAGATTATCAAACAGTGGATTTTAAGGCATAGGTAAAGTTAAAATTAGCTGCGAACACAAATAATTCATCTATCATAAGTCCTTTAAATACAACCATTATATATGCTTCTTTCACGACTCTATTTTAGTTTCTGAAGGGATGTGGCTAAATCATACACAGGCAGATACTTTATAGAAATCCATTATATATGTATAGTGGCAACATTCCCATCCCCCATCCCCATATGAGATGTACATTTCCTTCTTGTCCAGGGCTGTCTGAAATTCATGGGCTCGTGTTGCAATGTGATAAGTAATTTTAAGGGCAAAGAGGGAAAGGAGGGTTTTAGCTGGTGGATTTTTTTCTAGGCTTTTTGTCCTCAGTCTAAATCTGAGACAGTCAGTCTCCTACTTTATAGTCCCTATTTAATGAGGGAAGAGAGAGCTCTCTAAATCTGTACTACTCAGGTCAAAAGTATATGTGGGGAAGCACAGCCGATTCCAGCCTACATTCTCCAGATCGAGCATTCCCAACATTTGCCATGTTGCTCTCAGGGCTTCATGGAATTAGCCGAGCCTAAGCAATTCCAGATCTAGTTGTGGTTGACCAATGGCACCTGGTTTGTTACCTCCCAACTTAACTTTCCAAGTTAGATTTAAAAAAAAAAAAAAATCAAGCTTAACAAATGCTAGCACAGCCACAAGACTATGGAGAGGAACAAAATCAGGGTTATGTTTTAAAAACTCTTAAGTTTCAGGTGGTTCTGAGGACTGATTACATAACCCACACAACTTGAGAACCTGATTCAATAGACTCCCATTCTCTCCCCAGCCCCCATCCAATCCAGGCAAACAGAAGCTCTGATCTTCTCTGAGGGGTGGGAGAGATGATCCCCTTACCCCTGAGAAGATAGAGGGGAACCCAGTCTAGGAAGAGGAGAGAGAGGGCAAGGATAGGTCTCTGCATCTCTGCAACTGTCTGAGCGCAGAGGTCCTTCCTTCTCCATGTCTAGACTATTCTTCCTCTTTAAATATCCACACTCTCGGGGCACCTGGGTGGCTCAGTGGGTTAAGCCTCTGCCTTCAGCTCAGGCCATGATCTCAGGGTCCTGGGATCAAGCCTTGAATCGGGCTCTCTGCTCAGCGGGGAGCCTGCTTCCCCTCTCTCTCTGTCTGCCTCTGCCTACTTGTGATCCCTCTCTCTGTTAAATAAATAAAATTTAAAAATATATATATCCATACTCTCAGACACTACCCTCTGTCCATTCTCTTCTCATTCCCCGAACTATTCCTGGGACAAGTCCAGACCTTGGCTCCAACTACCAGGGAAGATTCAAGCTTGGGAAGGACAGAAACTTACACAACCAAGAAAAAGGATACAAAAATTGCAAATACAAAATTAGGTTTGAAAGTGACTGGTTCTTACAAATGAATAATCAAACATGGAAATAAAAATGGGTGTAAACCCACAAAAACAGGGAACAGTCTGATGGGCCAGGGTTGGGGGGACAAGTGAAGGGGAGTGAGAGATACAGGCTTCCAGTTACGGAATGAATAAGTTGTGGGGATGAAGGGCACAGCATAGGGAATATAGTCAACGGCAGGCACTGTGGTGACAGATGGGAGTTACACTTGTGGAAAGAGTCATGGAATCACTATGTTGTACACTTGTAACTAATGCGACATGGTGTGTTGACTACACTTCTATAAAAAAATTTTTGAGGGACACCTGGGTGGCTCAGCCAGTTAAGCCGCTGCCTTCCGCTCAGGTCATGATCCCAGATTCCTGGAATGGAGTACCACATCGGGCTCCTTGCTCGGTGGGGAGCCTGCTTCTCTCTCCGCCTCTGCCTGCCACTCTGCCTGCTTGTGCACTCGCACTCTCTCTGACAAATAAATAAATAAATAAAACCTTTAAAAAAATAAAAGTTATAAAAAAATTTTTTTGAAAAGAAAGTGAACATTTATTAAGAATATGAAAAACACCTAGAGCATATTAGCAGGTAGACCACGGCGATGGTCCATTCAGGTCCCTCCCACCGTCATAGCAAGTAGATCTGCGGCGGTCCCTGCTAACTGCAACTCCCGTCCTCCTCCAGCTTCCGCCAACTTCCATTTTCGTGTAACTGGGGTTTAGAAAATTACCTCTTTCGCAAAGAAGGGATCTGGTTAGTTGAGAGATTTCACTAATGCTTATGAGTCTTTTGCACAATATTTCATTAAGCTTTTGCATTTTCTGATTGCTACCTAGAGGAGGAAATGAACCCAGATATATCTGGTATAACAACTGAAAAAAAATGACTAAAAAGTAAAAACCCTTTAGACAACCTTCAGTTTCTTCTTTATTCCCACAGGTTTTGACTTGGTTCCATTTACTTACATATCTCAGCCATAACCATACGTGAAAAGCGGATTTTATGTTAACGGCCCCACCACTGCTCTTCAAAATGCACATAGATTCGCAAGATAGACGAAATAGAGACTACAAATTACTCTCAGTAGTTAAAATTCAATTGCATTGATGAAATTATGGAAAAGGGTTCATTTTCTGGTGCTGTCTTTGGGCTTTTTGAAATCCTGGTTGCTGGCTTCCTCACTAATTTGGTAATTTGCAATAGGTTTCCCAGTCATTAGTGCAAATTAGCGAGGTTTAGCTATAATGTGAATATTAATATCTTCATTTAGAACCATACCACGTGCCCTCGCTGGGTTTCTAAGGAAAAGTTGTTGTTGTCTTTTTAAACCTTGGAGAACGGCAATATGAAATAAATGAATATGATGTTTATGAAAAGGCATTTGATAACCAATGCAGTATTTTTCACCTTCTATGAATAAAATGTCAGTGAATTTGGTAATATTGTATTTTAAAAGCCCCAAGGACTGGCAGACAGCCCCATGCATGTACTGTGCTATATTAAGGGAATATTGGTCCTTGGTTAGAAGGGATTTCCTAGCCCAGTCTGAGCAATAACCACTTGATCACACATCTCGCCTCCTTCTAAGCTCCTGACAGCAGAATATGAGCCTCTCATTTGCTTGCTTCGAGCCCTCCACTCAGCACCCTGCACAGTCACTGAGGCGGGGTGCCTTCAGCTACGTGACCTCAGGCACGCTGGAGAAATGTTGCCTTCTGTCCATGACCCTTTTAAGACCCTTTAATGTCTTCCCAAGTTGTCACCATGGAACTCACTTGCTTTCATAATTCTCCCTGACAACCACTCCTCCTGAAGCCTGCTTTCACCGTGGGGATCTCATTCTGAGACCACCAATGTTGGTGTCTTTTTTCCCAATACAAGCCCCACGGGGACTTCGTCTGGGAACACGGCCAACCCAGCAAGTTACTAGCTAAGGATGACCCTCTCGGTCCTGGTACCTGGTACCTGGTACCTGGTCTGCTGCCTCACCTGACTCAGGCCACAGAGAACTCCAAAGCTTCCTTCCCCTCTTTCCTAAACATGGCATTATTTAAATTTAACACTTGTCATCCATCAACTGGGAAGCAAGAATGATCACATGAAATGGTGTCCTCATGAAAAAGAAAGAGACATTCATCAGCTGAGACCTCAAAGCAGGACAGCAAGATGGATGGTGGGATGAGAAATCAGTGTTCCTTATTTTTCCAAATTACACCAACTCCTCTTATGTTTTTTTTTTTTAAGATTTTATTTATTTATTTGACAGAGAGAGATCACAAGTAGGCAGAGAGGCAGGCAGAGAGAGAAGGAAGTGGGCTCCCTGCTGAGCAGAGAGCCTGATGCAGGACTCGATCCCAGGACCCTGAGATCATGACCTGAGCCGAAAACAGCGGCTTAACCCACTGAGCCACCCAGGCACCCCCCCACTTATGGTTTTAATAGTTCTGAAAGAATACTGTGTTGGATTTGAATCTGTGAGCCTCTGACACATCCTGGAGTCTCAGTTCCCTTATTTATAAAATGAGGGTACTAAGATTACCTCACAAAGCGGTAGTAAGGTCTAAACCATAAAATGTCTAAAATACCTAGCACGGAGCCTGGTGCGTAATCAGGCTCAAATAGATAATGACGTTATTACCGTAATTGAAATCATTATTAAAAAGGCACCTGTCTGAACATCCAGGCCCTTGCTGGGACCCTGGGGTTGATTACCAGTGAATCGTCATTGACACGGTTTAGGCTCCAAATCCAAAAAGAATTCTGACCAGAAGGAGCAGGGTCTATGAAGGGCCAGAGGGACAAGCCAGCTCTGGGCTCTTTCAGAAAAGACAAGACTCAAAAAACCGGAGGATCATCCAGTTTGGAATCCAAAGGGTGAGGCTCAGGAAATTTTAGGGCCAAGATTTCTGAGTCGAGATGGAGATGGGGTTAGGACACGAGCAGGTGGGGAGCAGGGAGCAGCCATCTTAAATCTCAGACACAGGTGTACTTCCAGCTCACCCCACCCGAGCCAGAGGTGCTTGGGAGTGTAAAGAAGGCAAAAAGGGTCTGAAACAGAACATGGAGCACAGGATGTAAGAGATCAGAATGCCTTTAACCCATCTGAGCTATTTTTAAAATGCTGTATAAATACTATTCTAATACCACCACCTTTGAAGAACACCTGTGTTCAGAGCCTGTCTACCTGAAACACCACATCTTCCGAACAGCAGTTCTATTTCCTGAAAATCAGGCACCTGTTACGGAAGTGACAGCACCTGCTGCGTGGAGGCAGCCATCAGGTCCAACAGCTGTGTCTGCTTCAACTAGGCGGCAAAATAACTCTGTGGGGGCAGTGGGACTCTACAGAGTGCCGTCTGAATTGTCTTGGTGACCCTTTCCAGCAGCAGTCAGTCTGCAGTCTTTAGTGGACACTAGTCCTCAGTGCGGTAGGCTGTCCTGGGGACCAATGTGTGTCTCTTTCCGAGAGGGAACAAGATGTTATCTCCCTGACGCTAACGTGTTATGGGCACCCCCTCACAGAGTTAAAGACCCTTCTCCCCACCCAATCTCTTTCTGGTACATTTCACGGCTTCCCTACAGCCACCATCCTGATGCACCTGTAAATTCTTAACACTTTAGCAGAACACGACTTCTTAGACTCCTCATGCCTGTTCTTGGAATTCATTGAACCCTTTCCCCTCGAGTTAACGCACACTTCCTCCTGGTCAATGTGCACCCACTTCAAAACTTCATTTCCAGTGTAAGTGTTTAACAGCTTAGTCTAAGGATGAAAAAGAGAGAGAGAAAGAAAAGCAAAAGTGTGAGCCCCGTGAAAAAGGAAAATCAGAACAGATTGCAATGAAGCTAAACTGTCTATTCATTTGAATCAAATGCTATAAATTTCTAAGCATAATGTTTGACAGTAAACTGTCATCAAAGCCACAGACTCATTATAAAAATGCTAAGGGTATATAAATCTCATTGACTGCTTATCATTAACTGTGCGGGGTGCTGATAGGAAATGCCTGGTTATAATTTATATTTCACTAATAAGGTCCATTTTAGAGTATAGCTGTCAAATCTATTACTCACCTTTCCCCAGTTTTATAGTTGTTCTGGACAGCACCGAAATTGAATGTTAAAAGTGTGGTTTCAAGCATTATCTTTTGCTCTAATATCTCAGCCCTGCATATTGAAGCTTGCCTCACCTCTAATCAGAACTCAACGGCTAGATTGTTTTTTAGAAAGTAAACTGGAAAGAGACAGAGACAGAGATATTCTCTAGAAAGGGAAAGAGGCAACAGAGGATTATTTGCCCACTTTCAAAATTTAAAAGGCAAAATGCATTTAAAATATTGGCTGTCCAATTATTCCATTATTCTATCAGACACGTCTACTCAGTCTACTCAGTTTGTCACATTTCTCTCTAGGCTGATATTCAAAGGCCTCAGAGCAATTTATCCAAGTGTTGGGCTATGTCCTCGTGATTTCACAGATCAGGAAAAAAAGTTGTTGGTCCCTATAAATGTTATTTAAGACAGAGAACGGGACCAAGGAAAATATTAATACCAAATATCAATACAAATGCCCAAACAAAGCAACACGTGGCTTAACCTCCAGCACACTTCAGAACCCCTATTCTTGATGTGCTAAACACTAAAAAATTCTGAGTGAACTTTCAGAGAAGGTGTCGCCAAAGTTTCGGCATATGATCAATGGAGCGACAATGTTACATCTCCAATGCATGGGTTCTTACTCACCGGAGGCTCCCAGTGAGTATTCCATCTGGAATAAAAAGGAGGTCCTAGAATGTGCCAAGCTACTCCATTGAACAAGAACACAAGCTAAAGGCCCCAGTGAGAGCTAAGCTTCACCAGGAGGAGGCTGTGGGTGGGTGGGGGGGGCGCAGGGAGTCAGGGCCAGGCTGGTTGCAAAGGGTCTTGGGTGCAGGCAAAAGAACGGTATTATACTGAATTCTGCTACAGTGGGTCTGGGTTCCCAGTTCCCCAACTAGATCATTCAGTCCAAAACCACTATGCTAGGGGCACCTGGGTGGCTCAGCCAGTTAAGTGTCTGCCTTCAGCTTAGGTCATGATCCCAGCATCCTGGAATCAAGCCCCACAGCAGGCTCCCTGCTCAGTGGAGAGTCTGCTTCTCCCTCTGCCTGCAACTCGGGCTACTTGTGCTCGATCTCTCTCTCTACCTGTCAAATAAATAAAAATCTTTAAAAAATAAGCACACTATGCTAGTTTATGGATAAATTAATTGTTATAGCCATCAAGGCACAGTAGCCTCCACTTCCTTCTGAAATTTGTTCTAACCTTCCAGAAGCTTCCCCTTCAGTGACAGCTCTTGAACCAGAAATCTAAGGCTGTCTACCAGATGCCCATCTATTATTTTCTCTCATCTTTGGATGATTCTTCCTCTCCATTCCAGGCAACCACCCAGCACTCAGTTTCTCACTCCCCTGTCTGCTCTAAGTCCTCATCTACCCCATTCCCCTTCGACTTCTCTTCAGTTTTCCAGTGAGATGAAAGTTGTTCAGGGGCACTGAGTCAACCTGAATGAAATTCTGCCTCAAACATCACTAGATCTGTAACATGGGTGGAAGTCACCTGACCTCTGTGAGCTGGTTTCTGCATTAGGAAAGTGACCATGAAAACCCGACTCAGGATACCCCTTCTCAGAGACATTCGATAGTTGGAAAGCGCGGAGGCAGGTGGTCCTGGCTCTTTCTCACTCATGTCTGACATGGTGTCAAGGGCACACCAGCTTTCATAGGCACAAGGCAAGCCACAGCTACGTGAAGGGGATGCATAATGCCTGCTTGCATTGCCCTTTGTCACAACCTCTGTATTGATTTAAAAACAAACAAAAAGCCAAAACCAAAGCCAAAGACAAACAAAAAGGCTCTTGTACAGTATAAAGGCTAAGTTCTTTTGCCTGTGCCCAAGACCCTTTGCGGCCAGCCTGACCTTGACTCCCTGCATCCCACGCTGCCCACAGCCTCCTCCTGACACCCCCATTCCCAACAAACCCCACACCCGAACCCCCTGCCATACTGAACAGTCAGGTTCCTTCTTGCTGCAGACTTTGGTACATGTTTCCCTTCCTCCAGTGCTTTTATTTTGTTACTTGTTTAAACATCCAATCATCTGTCAAATATGGATTCAAATTCTATTCCATCGAGGAAACTCACCTGACCCCCCAGGCAAAGTGCAGTTCTCCTAGACCCATGTTTTCTCTACGGTTTAATCAGCCAGTTACCATACTTGCCATCAGTGTGTATCTGCAAGTCTGTGTTAGCTGCTCAATAGGTGTTAGAAGAATAAATGAATCTGGGGCACCTGGGTGATGTAGTCAGTTAAGAATCCAGCTCTTGGTTTCAGCTCAGGTCATGATATTAGAATCATGGGATCAAGCCTTGCATCTGGCTCTGTGCTCAGAGCACAGTCTGCTTGTGACTCTCTCTCCCTCCCCCTCTGCCCCTTCCCCACCTCCACCTTCTCTTGCTCTCTCTCTCTCCAATAAACAAATATATCTTAAAAAAAAAAAAAGAATAAATTTACCATTCTTTTCTACAAACCTCTCCAAAAACTCCATAAAGAATCCACTCTTGTTAAATTTGTGGCCCCATGTACATGGCTTTGGTCTCATACTGTCTCCTGGCACTGTCTGCAATGAGGTCTGAATAACAATTTGCTCGAATCAACCTACACCAAATGCAACTTCACCTAGAAGCATATCGAAATTGACCATATGTGTGAGGCCCACCTAATCCTTCTGGATTTACAGAGGCTCAAACTCTGCAACCATCTAATACACATTCATTGGAGTAACTAACTCCTCGAGGAGGGAAGAGAGGAAACAGAAGAAAACAGCAATTCGGAGGCAGTCAGAATCACTGAGCTTTACGCAGCAATTCTAACTGAAGTCTGCTGCTTAATATCCAGCCACATTCCTAATTTTAGCCAGATATTTCACTAAAGGTGAGAAAACACATACCATAAATCCATCTCCATGGTTAGGGGGGAAAAAACCCTCAATGCATATATATCGCGGGTGGAGGAAAGATGGCATGATCTCGTTAATAGAAGCGAATACATATAGGGGTGTCTGGGTGGCTCAGCTGCCTACGTGCCTGCCTCTTGGTTTCGGCTCAGGTCACAATCCCAGGGGCATAAAATCAGACCCCGCATGGGGCTCCACACTCAGCAGGGAGTCTGCTTGAGGATTCTCTCCCTCAGGCCCTCCCCCCACTTGCATACACTCTCTCTCTCTCTCTCTCAAATAAATAAGTCTGTTTTAAAAAAGTAAATACAGGAGTGCTTGGGTGGTCCAGTCAGTTAAGCATCTGCCTTCAGCTCAGGTCATGATCCCGGTCCTGGGATTGAGCCCCGCATCAGGCTCTTTGCTCAGCAGGGAGCCTGCTTCTCCCTCTCCCTCTGCCTGCTACTTCCCCTGCTTGTGTGTTCCCCACCTACTCTGTCAAACAAATAAATAAATAATAAAACAAAATAATTAGAAAATAAAAGTAAAGAAGTATATACACTATGCAACTAAACACTTATAGGTGTAGCCAACAGTACAGTCGGAATTAATAAGCAATGTTAATGTGACAAAGGGTGCAAGTAGGAGAAAGAGTCTTCCTCCTCATTTAAGTTTAGCTCCATCTTATCATAAACTAGTAAGAGTACACAGTTCAACCACAAATGCCAAGATAACAATAGCCCCACAAAGTGCTCCCGAATCTCCAGATACACTAAGCAAAGAAAAGCAATTTTTATTTTTTGCTGATAAATGGTTTAATCAAACCTAACAGATGAGGCAATACATTTTGAGAACACTTTGTTGTTCAGATCATGGGGTCAGTAATTTTCTTTGTTGCAAACACATCACAGTAGAACTGAGTGTGTGTTGGGGGATGAGGCGGCAAGGAGGAATGACATAAATTTTCTGCAAAAGGTAGTCTATTATGTTCTATCTGGAAAATATCTTATATTTCAAACATGCTACAAGAAGAGAGAGGCAGAGGAATTGAGTTTCCCTATTCCCTATTTTGCAGAAAGAGAATAAAATAGCAGTGCAAAACCACACCTCTTAAAAAAAAAAAAAAGCATTAAAGCAATTAAAAAGCATTAAAGCAATAAAGGAGTAATTAAAGCAATAAAGGAGTAGCTGTTGAATTTCCGTGTAGCATTCCTAATTCAGCTTATGCAGTCTGGGGCCGACTTATTATGCAGTCTGGGGCCGACTTGGGCAAATGTCACCAAAAATAACGACCAGATAGTCGGGTCACTGTTGTGTAATTTGTACACTTCATGTCTGCAAAAGAAATGATCCCAGGCTATATTTTCAGAAGACACCACTTTCTGTGGCCAGCCAGCCCTGCAGCCCAGCCAGGAGCTTCCAACATTGCAACTGGCCATCATGCACTGGCAGATTTGCTTCATGTTTCTGCACAGGTCTTTTTTTTTTTTTTTAATATAATTTTTTATTTTTTATAAACATATATTTTTATCCCCAGGGGTACAGGTCTGTGAATCACCAGGTTTACACACTTCACAGCACTCACCAAAACACATACCCTCCCCAATGTCCATAATACCACCCCCTTCTCCCAAACCCCCTCCCCCCAGCAACCCTCAGTTTGTTTTGTGAGATTAAGAGTCACTTATGGTTTGTCTCCCTCCCAATCCCATCTTCTTTCATTTATTAATATGCTTGAGAGCAGGCACCTTGAGAACTATCCCAACTATAACTTTGAGGGGAAAAATTCAGCTTGTGTTCACATAACGGTGCTATGGGATAATGGTAATCATTCACCTTTGCAGAACACTAGTGGTTTCAAATTGCTCTCCTACCCACTATCCTTCCCGGTCTGCAACAACCCTGGGATGCAGAAAGGCGCTCTCTCATTTTATAGATGAAGACACTGAGGGTCAGAGAGATGAAACAGCTGGCCTGGGGCCGGCCTAATTTGGGGAATTCTCTAAGGCCATTTGAGGTCCTCCAGCTCCCAGCTCAGGAGCCCCTCCACTCATCACAGCTGTCAGGAAGAGGACCTCTGCAGACACTTGATCATGGGTTTGAATTTCAGCTCCACCAGTTGTCTCACAGGGCTACTGCAAGGGCATTGCTAAGTTCTCTACCTCCAGGTAGTACAGAAAGCTGGTGGGATCTCATAGAGCCCCAGCTCACTCCACTGTTCTTAAGTTTCCCGTAGGGCTGCACCTCCTGAGCGTGCTGGAGGTGTGTAACTCAGTGGGGGGAAAGTCCAAGAAGCTGACCTCCAAAGCCTGAGACTTCTAGGGAATGTACCTGTCTGAGTGTGCCTGGTTAGCCCTGGGAAGGAGGGCCTTCCCAGCATGAGAGACGTTCAGTGTGAAGCCGGAAATAAGGGCTCCCCTGGGAAGCAGGACCAAATAAAAAAAAAAAAAAAAAAAAAAAAAAAAAAACCATACAAAACCAGGACAGTCCCAGGCAAATGAAGGCAATGGGTCTTTCAAAATTTTAATATAATATCTTCAGAAACATCAAAGAGGTTTGAAATATCTTGCCCTTCTATTTGCCCATCAATAAAAATTCACCTAAAATTTGAAATGAGTTATGAAAGACCCAGTTGGGCCAAAAAATTAGAACTGAATTGACCCTTCATTGAGCTTTCCTGAAAATACTTTCTTTCAGTTATTTGCTTATCTTAATTGCTAAGTGCTTTTTGCCTAATAAAAGCTGAGCATTAGAGAATGCATTGTAATGCAAGCAGTTGCCACCAAAACACTAGAGAGAGAGATAAACAAAGAAGCATCTATTCCTTGGCATGAAAAGGAGGATAGATGCTATGTGAAGACAAAAGAATGACTTGGAGCCCAAGTGTGTTTGGGGAGGGGCAAAGAGGAGTGGACATTCAGCAAAGGAATTGTGGATGAGACATGTTTATGCTGCTAGAACTTCGTTGAGAATACAGAGGGACGGGGATGGCCCTTGGGCTTCCCTAGAATAGGACAGTACCACCAAGAACAAGCAGCACAAAGGCCAGGAGGCAAGAGGGAGCATGGTACATCCATAGGACAAAGCAATCAACAGAGAAGCATCAGAGGGTGAACATGAAGGACCTTGTCTCCCATGCTAATGAGTTCAGACTTTATCCTGTATGTAACTGTGAGCCATTGAAGGTCTTAGGCAAGACAAAGACATAATCACATAGACTTAAAAGACATTCTAACATCAGTACAAAGAATAGATTTGGGGAAAGAAGGAGAAAGACTGCTATCTAGCAAGACCAGAACAATTTCTATAAACAAAGTGAGAAACGATAATGGTCTGTGTTATGGTTAGTGGCAGTGAGGATGGAAAGAACTGGACAGATTTTAAAGATACGAAGGTGGTGAAATCAACAGGATGTTGAAGTTGACTGAATATAATTCATAAGGTAAAGGAAACAATCTAGGATGCCATTATACATATAGCATATCTGCGCATGTAAATATGTATTTCCATGATGAATTTGTATTTCTCATTCTGAAAGCAGTTGTATGACAAATTTTAAATTTCGCCTAAACCATAAATAGGACAGCCTGAGATTCTGTGGCTGTTTCCAACTATTTCCTCTTAAAAATACTCAGGCAATAGATGGTTATATGTGTAGCTCAAAGCCATGCCCGGTATAGCTCGATTAACAGCCAAAATAATGTTATCCTCATCCATTCATCCATCAGTGGACATTTGCTGAGGCCTTCTCGGAACCAGTGAGTATACACTGGGGGGAAAAAAATCATAAAATGATTAATGAAACAGTGCCCTTGCCCTCAAGGAGTCCACAGCATTGTAGGGGAAACAGACAATTACAGCACAATGTGATCAGTGACAGAATCCAGGGAAACATGGAGTTATGTGGGAGCACACAGAGGGGACAGCTTACCCAGACTGTGGGAGAATGTTGGTCCACGAGGGATCTGGAGGAGATGACGATCACTGACCACAGGCCTCTCCTAAAGTTGGTGATATATTCTACCTCGTCCCATTGCCTTCCTCCAGGAAGTTCTTGACAGAGAATGACTATGTCTTATTTATCACAGAACCTTGGGCAGTAGGTGTTCAGTAAGATGGATGGATAAATGGATGGATGGATGGATGGATGGATGGATGGATGGACGGCAGATGGGGGAGGAAATGAATGAAGGGAACAAATGGATATTGATCTGACCTCAAAGGATTAAGGAAGAATGGCCATCATTTCATGGAAATTACCAGGCAAATAGTGCTTTATGGAGAAAGGGGATTTATTGAGAAGGTACTGGATTAAATGGGCCATTGGTTCAATTTTGTGGAGTTTGACCCTTATCAGTCCATTCTTGTTGTTTAGTATTTATCGAGCCAGATTTTCTCTGTACTTAAGCTACTCCCTGGGAGAAGGCAACTCACTTCTGGAAACTGCATTAACTCTTTCAAGTCACTAGGGCACTATTCAGTGAATTACTTTTTGGTAATTAAAGATGCTGCAAGACAGAAACACAACGTGCTAGGATGGGGAGAGCTAATCTCTCTGCCTGCCTTCTCCAGCTGCCTATTTCTGATTACTGAAGAGATACAGCACAAATATGTGGGGATTACACAATGACAGCCAGTCCTGATTTCATATAAGAACCTACAGAAGTCTCTTCCTGAAGCCCATGAATTCTTCACATTAGAGAACAAAGATTAGCAGGATCAAGTGACTAAAGCACTTAAGGGCTCTAATCCTCATTCCTGCACAAATTCACTCCGTGGTTCTGCACTTATCTCCTTCAAACTCTTTACCTTCTTTGCCCCTCTCTGTGCATCTGCAGGATGATAAGAGCAGTTGTGGGCTCTGGACAACCGATATCTGTCATCTTTTTTCTTCCAATACAAAAAAGAAAAAAAAAATAGAGCTCGGCTTGAATGACTGTCTTTTCTTTCAAGCCCATGTATAAGCCTAAAATCTACTGATTATATAGAAATTGCCCTTCCCCACCCCCACCTCCTCTACCCAGTCTTATCCCTTTAAAGCCAGTGATACCTACTTTCTTCTGAAAACATCTTACATTGTTAGTTTGCATCTTTAATTACCCAGTGCACTGGTCTTGTTTTATATGACTTACAACATGCAGTTTTGCCCCTTGTTCATTCAAGCAAAATCATCCCCGGTTTGAGCCAAGACATATTCAATATACAATTACCTGGTGGGTCAGGGCTCTGCCGTTTTGTCATTTTTACTGGCATTTTCTCCATTATTGCTAAGTACTGAGCAGTATAAGCTGTCAGAGCCACATGGCTGGCCTGAAACTTAATTTTCCTAAATTGCACAATTCTTCAGAAACAGCTTACAACTCCCTGCCCCCCTGCCACCTCAGCACAGTTCCCTTGAGGGAGAACTAGGGGCAAATAGGGTTAAACTTCAAACTGAGTTATACAGAGCTTACCGAGAGCAATAGTGGGAGGAAGCAATTAAACAGAAGCTGGGTTTGCAGGCTGCATGAGACTTCTGGAGACAATGCAGAATTCTGTGTCAAAATGGTTGCTCAGAAGCCTCTGCGCGGCAAGAATTCTTAGAACAGGACATGCTGGGGTAAAAGGCAATAGGCAAGACAGGGGAAAGTGGGTTTCCTGAGCACCCACTGAGGGGAAGACAGCACACTAGATGCTGTTATATATGTTAGGGCATGAAATCTAATAATGGACTATTAAGATGGATACCTTTATTCCCATTTTACAGGTGAGAAAAGAGAGGGAGAAAGGTTAGTGGACTGACCAAGGGCATGCAGCTAGTAAGTGGGGCAGTCTCGGTCAAACCTAGTTCTCCTCAAACCATCCACTGCGTTTGTCACAGGAACCCTCCCTCCACAGGGTGGAAAACAGTTTCCTTGTAACAAGACTAGTACTCCAGCACGGTGGTCTCTCTGAAAAGTAACAGAGAAGTAACGGAGCAACACACAGTGCCCAGAGCCTGTCCTTCTTCCTCTTCCCCCGACTAGCCTCAGCCTTACACACCTGCTTCCTACCTTCCCTCCGGGTGATCTGAGAGAAACATCACCTTGGTCTCTTCCTATTCTGGGGAACTCTTAACTCCCTGCACTTACTTCTCCTGAAGAGAAACCCTTTGAAGTCCAGTAGGTCACCCAGTCCCTATCACCCGGAGAGTTTGAAAAAATATGACTCAGCTTAGCCTCTTCCTTTGTATTAACCTCAAAGAGAAACCGTCTGTTCCAGCTTCTAAGGAAGAGCAAAGCGAGATTACTGCCTGTTCCCTTCATCAGAGGGTCTGAGGGCGCAAACGCAAACCTCGGAGCACATTAAAACACAAACGCTAATTAAATTTGGAGACAGCCTGACAATTTGTTCAATCCTACCCTCTGTCAGGCGGACTATAAAGGACTGAGAGTTTGGAGAGTCGGTTTTGACCAGGTTTATTAGTCTGACACCCTTAGGTATTTCTGTTTTCAGTTGAGGCTGGAATCGGGGACCACAGATTTATAGCCATTGGTGACCTATATGATATAAAAAGTAGAGCAAGACCAGAGATGGAAGCATCCCGACCACATACGCTACTATCTCTGTCCCATCTGCTCGGGTGACACCTCCCCGCTGGGCTCTGGGCGAGCGTAGTTCAACAGCTCACAGCTCGCGCCGCTGGGGCCTGGGCAGGTGAAGTGTTGTGGTCACACCACACTTCCTTTGCACCACACTCTCTCACAAGGTTACACACACACGTGCTTTGGGTCAACCTGCAGCGCCAAACAATGGAGTAAAGGATTCATTCTACCTAAAGAAAGGTTGAATCTTTGTCCCAGCTCCTTAAGAGCTAATCCTGGAAGCCTGGGAGCTCCCTAAGTGACCGGCATGTGTTCCTCTTTGGTGATAGGCCCATGAGACCACACAGAATAGTGTAGGCCAATGCAAGACACCTCACAGTCTATGCTAAGGAGGTGATGTGGGTGGGCCAGCCACGCAGACCGGCTGAGGATGGACACTGTCTATGCTGGAAAGACTAACCATGCAGCGAGAGAGTTGGGCTTGGGCCACATGAAGTCAACTGACCTTGGGGAGGGATGAACGAGAAACTGAGTTCAACCCTGTGGTCAGTAACTCGATTAACGATGCCTACACAATGAACTTCAATTAAAAACCATGGACACAAAACCACTGTGAGCTTCCTAGGTTGACAATTCTTTGCCACACAGAGATTCCAAGAAGATACTGTGTCCTAGAGGACATGGATGCTTCATGGTCAGAACCCTTCCAGTCCCAGATTCTTCCCTACGCAACTCTTCCTTTGACCAGGAACAATCTGTGTGTCCCTTTTGTTATAATAATCCTGCAATGGTAAGCATGAATTCTGTGTATCATCCTAGTGAATCAGCAAACCTCAGGGTTTGGGGACCCCAAATTTGGAGCCAGCTGGTCTGAAGTGAAGGTAGCCCATGGGCTCCAAAACTTGCAGATGGTGTTGGAAATATCAGGCAGATTTAACAGGACTTCCCTAAACTGTGTCCTTCGTCTTGTGTGGCTGACTCTGGCAAGACCACACTCTCTGAAAGCAGTGGTTTAACCCTCGTTCCCCTGGTGTCTCCTGCTGGCCCTGAATCATGCCTCACATCTTTTTTACTTTCCAGCCACCTCATCACAGCAGTCCATGTGGTGTCCCGAGATGGGTCTTTCCCAGGAACACCTTAAAAGTCAGAGATTAAAAACCTCTTATTTAGAATCACAACTGCCTGTCAAAAGAAAATTGTTTGTTGAGAGAGAGAGTGTGTGTAAGCAGGGTACTGTGGAGGGGGCAGAGGGAGAAAGGGAATCTTCAGCAGGCTCCATGCTGAAAGCATGGAGCCCCACTTGGGGCTTGATCTCATGACCCTGAGACCATACCATGAGCCGAAATCAAGAGTAGGATGCTTAATCGACTTAGCCACCCAGGTGCCCCAAAAGAAAATTGTTTGGATGACTCAAATAGCGATTAATAGCTTTATTCGCCCCATGTGCATCGATAAGCATCTGAGGATAAGGATTGAGTTTGACAAGGTCAAGGGAAGAGTATGTGTCTTGGTGTCTTGCTCAGGTAGCAGTTTTCATCGTTAACTGCTCTGAAAGCACGACTGGAGTGTGGCTCAGGATCACTGGGGTGATCCCATCCTGGTAACTGTGTGAACAGTGCTCTTCATTGATGTTTCTGCAAGCTTTGCAGTTTGTGGGTTAGTTAGGGTTGGGGGACAGGAAGGGCAACAAGAAGGGGAAAAGGGAAAAAGGAAAGGTGATGGTCAAAGGCAAGGTCAAACTGCAGCACCTCTATCATGTCTGGTTTAGTCTTTTTAAGCTTCCTGCACGTGGGCCTCCAATATCTAGACACTTTCAAGCTGAGGTCGTGCCCCCCGTATCCTCCAAGCAGGCAAAGACTCATGGGCATTTCATTGTGGGGTTAGCTCTCCCCACCATGAGCCTGTAGCCAAAGTCCCTGTGTGTCTCTGGGGAACAGAAGAGATGCGTGGCTTGTCCTTGGGGACCCCTGATGTGACATGCAGTGCCTTGTTGACTGACATTATATGTGGAATCCCAGAAATAAGTCTTGCTGGCTGCCAGGCTCTCTGAGCTACAGAGACAGTGATTCTGCATTTCTGTATTTTCTGAAAAACTCAAGCTCTTGCAGTGCCAAGGCTGTCCCTCACTCCCTCACTCCCTCACTCACTGCAACACTGCTGGTGCCCGGGCCTCGGAACACAGCTTCTTCTTGCCTCTTCCACTCCCTTGCTGATCAGGACAAGCACGCTTACTGAGCTGTTGGAAGCTGGGAGCACGAAGCACTTGAATGTCCCTAAATATTTGTACTACTTGCTTTCCACTGTTGAACACGCAGGAAGGGGTCACTTTTTTGCCCAAGATGTCAGATTAGCCTTCTGAGTAGGAAAACAAAGGCAACTGGAGAAGTAAACACACACACACACACACACACACACACACACACACACACACATAAAACGAGAGAGAAAAACCTCAAGTGAGACTCTTGCTAATATAAAATACAGTATGAAATCTAAGGCCTCTACTGGCATTGCCCCTTTTCCAGCCAGACAGAAGAGTCCAAAAACTTGGAGTTCAGGTCCAGACCTCGAGCAGGTTGCACAACCTCCCCAGACCTTAACATCCTCATCCATCGAACTTACAAAGGATCTACGAGGTCCCTTTAAGCTCCAGGTTTTTGTGCTAAAGACCAAGCAGAAACTCACAGTCCCCCAGGAGGAGGAGTCAGGACCAGCAGTGAAACACAAGCATGAGCAAGGGAAGGGAGCCCTCTGATGCATGGCTGGCATTGAAGAGAACCAGAGCCCCCCCCCCTTCTTCTCATGATAGCCTTGCCTAGATGGATCCCAACCACCTTGGCTCTGAGTCTATTAAATGTCTGAGCACTGGCATTATTCTAAGTGAGGAAATGCACGACTAGAGTAGACTTTCTATTGCTGACCAGACTGGACACGCGATCCTTAACAGCAGGTTGTCGAGCAATCGCCCGATTAGGCACAATGGGCCCGGAGAAAGAAGAGATGCTTTTTACTTAACAGGGAAGTAAACAACTATACATTAGGGGTCATGGTAATAGTGGATGGGCGACTGGAGCTGATTCTATTAAAATCACCTTTCTTTATTGATATTTCAAAGTGCAGTTATCAGCTACTAAGATTTACATGAAACATGTAATTTGATATGCCAGTTGCAAATATCTTCTCACTCAGGCACTGAAAAACCCCTAGTGATGTTTGGCAGTTTTCTCCACAGCGTGCTGGTTGTAGTTAAGGTCTGTTGTAAGTTTCATGGCTGATAAAGCCCCTCTGGATCGAATCCATACTTTTCAGCATTCTGGAAAGCAAAGACAACATCAGATCTGTGAAATATAAAGGACAAAGCAAAATAAAAGGAATTAATAACTTATGCCAAAGATGCTGAAAAGTTTTAGGCTTGAAAGGATCCCTGAGATCTATCTAACTTCCGCATTTACAGAAGAGAAATCGGCAATGGGAAGGTTTTTGCTCCCTGAAAGCGTGCATCTCTTTCTTGTGAGGGTTTGAAATAAAGTTAGCTTCACTCTTCTAAGAAAACAAACACGATTTCTGTATTTCTTCCCACTTGAGCATCACACAGACTCAGTTCTAAGCCCCCGTCCTCACATTAACCAATATTCTATATTTGAGCTTTTCATCACATTTTTCCAGATTTTAATCCTCAGCCCCAAGGTAGGTGTGAAGAACTGGTATTTCACCAAACCTCTTACTGTGTGCCAGACCTTCTGGAGGAATTCCCTTCCGGGTCAAGGAGATGAACATGCACACAAGTGAGAGAGGAAGGTGAGTTGAAAGGGTAACAGGTGTACAGAGACAGAGAACGAGCGAGTCGGCTTCAAGCAACTAAAGGCTTTTCCTGCAGAACTCTGTATTTTTATAGGTACGGAACACTCGCTGCATTCAATTCCTAGCCACCAGAGACATACAGCTGTGGAAAGCCCTCTGTAGAGATGAGCTGCCTCTGGGTACCCCACAAGGCCCTCGTGACCTCTCAGAAGCGGAGACATTAGGAAAAACTCCCGTTCTGGGAGATGGTCCACAGGTGAAAGGCCACGAGGGCACAGGCAGCACTGCAGAAGGCCGACTCAGATGCATTACGAGGACCTACTGACTTTCCGCCCATTACTGTCTCACTCAAAAGCAACACACGTGAAGAATCCCCATTTAGGAAACACATTTCTCCCCACTTCCCGTGAGCCAGGCATCAAAGGTCTTGTCTGCCTCCTTTGGCTTGTCTGGCCGGTAGCAGAGGCACAGCAGACCCAAAAGGAAGAAAAGAAAGGGGGAGAACAAAACACGACGTTTCTGTCAGCCACACGGCACGCTTTCCCTGGATCCACAGGACTGCTGAGAGGCAGCGGAGAACTTTAAAAATCAGGTTGACACTTGCTATTTAGGATTGCAATAGAAAGTCCATTATATTAGTTGTTAACATTCTGAAGAATACTTAAAAACAGTAATCTATTTATAATTTCTCTTCTAATATAGCACCATTATTTCTGGAAAGCTTGCAGCAAGACAAAAATGGCCTTATTCCAACCACCAAAATCAATTCTTCTGTACAAATTTGATATAGGCAGCCTTGTGTACCATTTGAAACAGCTCGCTGACCTGTGAAGCCTGGTATTTGCACCATAAAATTTAGACCTTATTTGATGAAGTTGTTGAACACTATACTTAGCTCATCTCAGGTTTAAAAGCTATCATACATATTTCGCTTTTTCTCCTTAGGAGGAAGCTTTGGAAAAGTGGCAAATCAAGCTGTTTGTTTGGATTTGGGTAACGACACAGACAGTCTAGACTACACTTAATGAAAACTATAACTTAATTTTGAGTGTGATCCTGGAGGTTCATTGCCAAGTAGGAATGATGGAGATTATTTTCAAAAGGCGATAGAAGGGGGTGGGGAGGCATAATGCAATATGTGAATAGAGTCTATTTTCTCCACTAGATTGCTAATTAAAAGTTTATTTTCATGTACTCTCCTCTTAAAACTTAGGGGCAATGAATGATGTACACAATCTGGGTGCTATGTTCCGTAGGGATCATAAAGAATAAGAATATTTACCCTTTATAAGATCTCGCTCTACAGTCATCTGTACACGAGTAAATCTCTGCATTTTTCCCTGCTATACTGTAGACTTCTAAGAGTAAAACAAAAGCAATCCCCAAACAGCTCAATCTACTTTAGCCATAAAAAGAACAAGCTTAGTTGTAGCTGTTCAACATTATTTAATAAGACCATAAAGATCCTGTCTTGTAACACACTGGAACCATGGGACAGAATTGACGTACACACCTCTTACTTCACCACAGGGTCCCGTCAATGAATACGGCTCCCAAAAATAAGGTGATTGTGGTCCCAAGTCCAGAAAACCCAAATATTGGCCAGAATCTGACAAAAGAGTCAAAATGTTTTGGATAATGCTGAGATTCCCAATCGGTAGGCATGATTTTCTTTAAGCTTAATCCTTTTTTTTTTTTTTTTTAAGAAATGTGACTGAATCAATGGAAATTTGACCAAAATAGACACATGGTAATTTGGATAAATCTTAAGGTTTCAATTCAACAGGCAACTGCAGAAATATAATTGCATTTGATAAAAACCCCTAGATCATTTCAGAAATGGTAAGTTTTGTTTCTGCAAATCTTCAAATTTAGCCATTTAGTATAGGTTGCTTGCTAATAGGAAAATTCTCCATCTTCACGATTCGATTCACTTTGAGTCTTGATACACGCAGTTCTCACAGGTAGTGTGTACCTGGAGAGGCAAGAGTAAGATGATCTCTGAGACCACAGAGATAATCAGGTCATTCTCTTAGATCTGTACTCTACAATGAGCAAATAGAAGACTCGGAACACTGGCTTAGAGATCACCAGGAATAGGCAGAGCATCTCTCAAGACAGCAACCTTGCCCATCACCTACTTCCCAGAAGCTGTTAGCCCGTGGCACCCATGAACCTGACAGGGAGTGTCTCTTCTCTTCTAGCTGACTCTAAGTCCCTAAGGCCGGGGAAAGGAATGCATCACCTGGTCACAGCCAAGCGCTACAGAATGTGCAGATAGAAGTACCTCCTTCCCGTGCCGGGATTACTAAGCAGCTGCCGATAATTTGGCTTCCCATGCGGCTTGCCGACAAGGTGAGCTAAGCTCATCAGGACAATTTGAATATATAGTCCACTTGACATTGCAATTATTTACGTAAATTATAATAGCAAACCATTGTTCATTGCTTACTGAATGCCATGCAGCGTTCTAAGCACTTTGCATCTATTATTTCATCTGGTCCCCTAAGAGAACTGAGAGCTTAGTCCCTTATCCAAGGTCACAGGACTAGTTAGTGGGGAAGCCAGGATCTAAACCCAAGAAACCTACATCTGGCATGTGTACTCTTCACATCTATGCTCTTAATAATGATTTTCATCCTTAGTGTTGTTGTGAGCTCTGATATCATTAAGTAGCTTCTGAAACTGTCATTGCTGAGGCACCGATAAGATCCTGTTTCTACCGCAGGAGGGTTATAGCTAACCCCAAGATCATAAGGAATTCCCCAAAGAAACAGCACACCATTGGGTGTTGGACCCCAAGGTCCCCAGGAAACATCTCTACATACTGCTATGGCCGGGCACCTCTTCTTCTGCATTCCTCACTTGAAGGAATGAACTATGTTCTTGTTTCTTTGTTGCAGTTTCAATCTGATTGTGTTCAGGCTGTCACATAGCTCGGAGATTTGTGATCCCCTCTATTACTGGAAATCCAAGAAGTTGGATTTCTTATGTGGATTCAGAATGTCAGTGATCAGCCTCCTGTTTGTGTGAACCAAATCTCCAGACTTTGCTTTGAGATGTTCCAAATATCACCCAAACCGTAGATCATTACAGACATGGGCATGAACATGATGGGAAGTCACAGTACAAGTGCCAGCCCCAATGTCCCCTGCTTGGAAACTGGCTTCGGTGGCCTTTTATTTTGACATAAATAACCAAAATCTTCCTCCCCCATCATTTTGATGTCTTATTCCTTATTTAAAATAAAATTAGCTCATCCTTACATGGATGAGCTCTCTCGAATACCTTGAAAGTATGTGAATAGATATTACTCGCTTTCAAGTCCTAGTTAAATAACTAAAACATACATTTCTGAAAAATGTAACGTAGCGTCATGTTAGTGTGTGGTATTTGCCTACTGTATCAAAAGATAATACATTACTATGCTTTTAAACATCTAAAGTGCCCTACGGAGAGTGCTCATCATAATTCAACACTTCCCAAAATGTGTTCTGTAGAACATTAATTACAAACAACGTTAGTAGAGCCAACACGAAAGAAAAAAAGCTCTATAGCACAATACGTGTTAGAAACATTGAGTTACGTGGGTCTCTTTACTCATGACTTCTAAGAGCCTTAATTTATTTTATGTTATATATAGTGAATCTCCAAGGGAGGAAAACAGAATATACCAATGTTTTTCTAACTATCTCTGGTGGAGGATGGGTTCTGGGTTCTTTTTCCAGTTCAGGGAAGAGCACGACTTTACTAAATTCTCATAAAAATAATAAATTTAATTTGCTAGAAAACTGAAGCAAAAACAATACATGCAATTAATTTTTATTTTTAGATTTGACAGAGGTGAGATTCTGTCAAATTTCTACTTGTATCTCTAACTGCCTATTCTCAGTTTTTGTTTGTATCACATCACAGACAGGAAACGATGTGGACAAGCATCATCTCTGGACCACAGGGGATTAGCACTAGACATAGAATTCACCACACATACATGATCACAAGTGTTTGAGCCAGATAATATGAGTCTGCTGTTCAAGGAAACAGGTGTTGAAAAGTGCTGCCTTATCTTCAAAATCTGTTTGGTTGCTTATCCCAGCTTAATTGCCATATGAGGAAAATCATCTTAATGAGTTGCCAAAAAGGTAAAGTTCAATTTTGTTCTCTTAAGATGAAGAGGTAAACATGGTCAACATGAATTAATGGTTGGGTTTGGCCTGGGAAGGTGGAGAAGATGGGGTGGGGTAAGGAAGAATGAAAAGGCAGCTGCGTGATCTTTGTTCTCTACTGATACCTGCAAAATCCAACCAAGGCAAAAGCTAGTTATAAGGAGGGGGAAAAAAGTGTGAGGCACCTACTTGCCTTAGAACTTATTTAAATAAATTTCCATGATAAGGAGATAGTCTCCCCTCCTAGAGGTAACAAGTTCAGTACAAACCCATAGGGGTCATGCAAATTTCAACTAATCTGATTCTAGTTTCTCCTCTAATCATTTTGGGACAATCAATCACATTTTGAGCCAACTCCTTTGTACCTACCAACGTGTCAGATTCTATATCTTTCACACTCTCAGCCTGTTTTATAATATAAAAGTCAAATAAAATATTTCTTAAGAGCCACTGGTGTTTTGCCTAAGGTTTCATTCCTCATCAGAAATGTTAAAATTAGAAAATCATAAAACACAGTTTTAAGAAATGTGCCCTTGTCTGGGAAGAAAGATTAATTGGGAAACTCAACTCCAAGTTGGGAGCCAGGGCAAGAGTCCTAAAAAAATCCAAAGCAAATAAATCCTGTGGCTGTTGTACTTTGACATTGTTGCTGAAACCCAAACCCAATTACTTGAATGTAGTTTCAGCTCATAAAAATGAATACTCCCTACAGCAAAATGTTTTAACCAGAACTTCAACATAGAGGAAAGGTGTTTGTGGTTGTCACTCGATCTTCACGACGGCTTTTAAGAAAAGTGGGATCTTGTGCCATATGTACATGGAAAGGGCACTGGAGTAATAATAA
The DNA here is from genome assembly GCF_011764305.1 of Mustela putorius furo. NCBI lineage: Eukaryota > Metazoa > Chordata > Mammalia > Carnivora > Mustelidae > Mustela > Mustela putorius. The sequence goes on from NW_025421305.1 coordinate 7,278,622, forward strand.
TTAAAACTGAAATATGTAACACAGTAGATGATATGGATTATTCAGCTTTAGAATCCTTTTAGAGAGAGAAAACATTCTTGAAACCTAAATGAATGAGTCTGAGACAGGGACAGCACTGTCAATATTTGAGGTCAGAATTATCATTCATTATCCTTTTCCCAAAGACCACCTCAGTAGGCTGGAAATCCAGAGCCAATAACTGGGGCTGGGGAGAGAGCGGGGAGATACTATTATTGAGAATATTTTCACTTATCTAGAAACTTAAGGAACTCACAAGTAAAATGTTGTTGGTTTCAAGTGACCTTTTTACCCAGTACTCCTCTTACTTTTGCTAATGTCCCATTTTAACACCTGAAAAGGTCATTGTTTTACCACACTCAGACACTGGAGAACTGATAATGATAATGGAAATTTTTGCCTTCCCTACAGAGTCAAACCATGCCACAAGTTGCTTGACATTATGATGTAAGCAGAGTAAGACCTCCAGAAAACATATGATATAGTCTGTCGGTTGAGAAGTAGCTACATACCCACTTTGTCCTCCAAATCTCTCTCCCACCAAATGCTATTACCTGAAATTCTCAGCTTTCAAATTACTATTTGAATTAGGATACAAAGTCCTCGTAATAGTATCTTTCACTAGGGCCTTCACGGGGATGACATTTTTATAAATACAGAAGCCTGACTCATTGCAGGGTGAAAAGGCATGGGATAGAGAAGGTGTAGGGATGACATGGAAGGAGATGAGAATTCCTGTATCCATTGAGCACTGAGAGGTGAGAAAGGACAAAGGGAAAAGAACTTCTAGAGGCTCCAAGGGCATCACAAGCAGAAAATTAGGGACCAAAGACAAGATGCATCCAGGTGACTTTGGGCCTGAAGATCACTCACGTGAAGGGTCTCACCCACACTGGTACATAGCAGACGCTCAATAAATTGTCCTCTCTCGATCTTTCTTCTCCTCGGGAAGACATTCGTCTAGGGGATTGGTTTTTATCTTAATAAATCTGAACTGGACTTCTCTCTTCTGTAATTTGAGATTAATGTATGCTTTACAAATATTCCAAAGTCTCAAAATTGGAGGGAACCAAAGGGAGATTTTAGATACTGTAAAACATCTCAGTTGTATTTTTATTTCATCTGTTTATTCACACTTTCAAAAACAAGTGTGCTGACAGTGCTAGTTTGAGCCTGTATAATGCGTTGCTTGCGTGGACATTACCTCACCTTGTCCTCCCAACATAGTGCTCTAGTAGGAAAAGAGGTAGCAGAACGCGATTCACAGTGGAAGGAAGTCCAGGTATAAAATGGGTAAGAAAGATCAGGCTTCAGAGGTAGATTAAGAACATCTCGTCTCCATCATCCCAGCCAGGGATCCATTAAACCACAATTTCCAGCCTTAAACATTATGTGCAATGTGTTAAAGACATTTATGCCGCGTTGGGTCTGGATCAGATAGTTTTGGAACTCTGAACAAGGGTCTTATCACTGCTGTATCACAAGGAACCACTGACAAAGTCTCACATGTATTAGATGCTGAATATTTATTCGTTACATCCATGAGTATGTAGGAAGAGAAGCTGCTGAGGAGGAGATGGGGAAGAACATGAAAAACATGGAATGTAGCGAGATTTTTAAAAATATTATTGTCTGCTTGCTTCCCACATGCCAGGCATAATTCATTTATTTGTATGAAGTCACTGAATTCTCACAACAAACCTGTGACTTAGGCCCTACTACCATCCCTGTTTCAGAGGTGAGAAAGCAGAGTCAGAGAGAGGTGAAGAGATTTGGCCAAAGCTCCAGTACTAGCAAGTGGCCAAGCTGGCTACTGAATTCTCATGTTTTACACTCTAGAGAAACTAATCTGATTTCAAATTAAGGACATGAAATTCAGAAGCCGTTCTATACAGTGTTTTTCTCAAAGCTGGAGCTGGGTTTCAGTAAAGTGTATCTACCCAGATTAATAATGAGTGAACAGAAACCCAAGGGTCGATTACAGGATCTTGAGTCTAAAAACACATCATGTTGGGTCCGTGAATTCCAATGCCAGTGATGGGTTTCACCACATCATAAATATATAATGTACAGAAAACAGAAGAAAACTCAATGGCCAGTCAATGATTGACATTCTAAAGAATATATTTGGGATTTGGAGAATAAATGGAGAAGAAAAGAGTGAAATATTTATGGATCTCAACTTCTCATTTACCAGTGAATGCAAGTGTGAGTGATTCAAACATCCTTAGCGGTTACCACAATTGCAGAAGATACACAAAAGCAGGAATCATGCTTCCAAAATATGGGAGACATCCCTAGGAGTTTATAATTTTTAACAGAAAGTCAAGATGCTTGCACAAATAACTTCAACATCAGGCAGGATGTGATAAATGCTCTGAGATGGCCCAAATGAAGTTCCGTTGGAGGACCGAATCAGGGAAGGCAGCATATAGAACATAGACTTTGGGGTGGCTCTTGAAGGTAGAGACGGGGAAGATGGGAACTTGGAGAGGGGCAGATGCCAAAATAAGGAGGTAGGAAATATTGTTTCATAATTGAGAAAATAGTAAATAATTCAGATTGACTCAGTGTGGAATTACAGCGTGGAGTGAAGAACACTCATTCATTCATTCAATATATTTTTATCCAATGCTCCCCTACGTCTCAAACATTGTGTTAGATAGGTATTGTGGATGAACATATTAGTGGATTACCCATTTCCAGTGGAAGGGGAAGACACTAAAGAAGAAAAACAAAGTGATTAAGTTAAGCAGCCTGAAGACTACAAAGGGACACAGGTTGTGTAGCATGGAGAGCCTACAATGCCAGACAAAGACGTTGAGATTTCCTTCCACAGGCATTGAGGAATCACTGAGGGTTTCTGGTTGGAAGTGCGAGGGGTGGTGACAAAGTGGATTTTCAAAAAACTTGATCTCAGGATGGAACATAAGAGAAAAGACGGGAGCAAGGGAATTAACCACTCTTGCCCAGGCAGGAGTTAATGAGGGGCTGAAGTAAAGCAGTGGATTTTCCTTAGTGGAGAATCGAATGTGGTAAATGAAGGGCCAGGCGGAGACGCAGTTAGCACCACAGTTAGTTCAACCAAGGATAACGATGGTGCCACCAGCAACCTGCGGCACCAGAAGACGACGACTTGGAGGTTAAAACAAATTGAAAACTCTGATAGAATCTCTATTCAGAAATGTCTAATAGTCCATTAAGAACAATAGCTGAGTTCCTATTTTCTATGAAGCACTGTTGTAGGTCCTTCCAATAAGCAGATAAAAAGTCTGCAATTTGAGGGGCACCTGGGTGCCTCAGTCATTAAGCCTCAGAGTCATGATTTCAGCTAACATCATGACCTCAGGGTCCTGGGATTGAGCCCTGTGTTGGGCTCCATGCTCAGCAGAGAGTCTGCTGAAAGATTCTCTCTTTCTCCCTCTCCCTCTAATCCTCCCCCACTCATGCATGTGTGCATTCTCTCTCCCTAAAATAAACACATTAAAAAAAAAAAAGCCTGCAATTTGAGTAAAAATTGGAGCTCAAGAGAGAGATATATATGGGAATTATCCACACAGACATGATAGCTGAAGCTTTAAGAAAACATGATGATACTGAGACACATATGACAGTACACATGTCATTGTGATCTCTTTGTGTTTTTAGATAGAATTACTTTTCTAGGCCAGAGACAAAGGACGTTAGTTGCCTTCAGAAATATTTTCCACCAGGGCCACACTTGGCTTTTTAGGTGACTCTCTATCTCACGCATTTACCTCTTAGCCTTCAGCTTGCACTGGGTTTGCATCCTCCTGTCTCACATTCCCTCCTCGGCATGCAGCACCAGAAGCCCAGAGAAAAATAAGTTTTACTGCCAGGGGATGAGAAGCAGCTTTATGTATCTTTTCAAAAGCTATTACATTCTACCTAACTGCTTTTGGTATTTATAAATATTAATTGAATAACTTACCCTTTCATTGAAAAAAATTAATTAGAATTGGGGGGGAACCCATTTTCAGCTCTCCATGTGATTACGAGTGTCTCTGCAGGTAAAGGGAAGCAGCCAGGACATCAGCACCCACACGAGGCTGTTCATGCAATACCAGACAGGACTCGGAAGGGGCACATGGAGTCTCTGAAGTGTGGCTTGGAAATCTATTCCCATATTGCCAGGTTTGGTTCAGATGTAACATGTTAGATTTGCCTGCGAGTAATTGCGTGTGGGGACTCCAGTGGATAGAGGGGAAGAGGAACCAAGACTGCTCGCAAGATACTGGTGGCAGCTGGGTTGTGACCCAATGAGGTTTCATCCTATTTCCTACATTTGTTTGTGCTCACATTTTCCATAATAAAAGAGTACAGTTTTCATTTTAAATCCATGCCTAGAAGTGGATACCAAGCTTTGGTGCCACACCCCTCTGAAAGAATCAGGAAGAGAGTGCAGAAAAGCCAGTGTTCCCCAGAGCTGCCTCCTAAGATGGTCTTCCCGGGGTACCTACTGCACGGGAGACTTCTGAGTGTAGACTGAGGATGCACCTGTACCCCCACATTCTCAAAAAGAATCATGATGAGATAACATGAGCACTGTACAAAAGGAAAATTGATCTAAAAGTGCACTGCAAATAGGTCAAGCTTCATTAGTTAGGGGACACAGCTGAATTTCTGAAAGATAAACAGAAGCATATTGAAGCTTAACCTGAGTGGAGGAAGGTGTAGGGGAAGGAGAAGCCATGGAAGAAGAAGCCTCTCTTTGTCAAAGAAAGCTGTGGAGGCCTGGACTCCAAAAGCATGAGAAGGGGCAGGCCATCAGTCAGGATAACTACACATCCGTACAGCACACTTGTCTACATGTAACTCGGCAAAGAGAAGCTAACACTTGTGGCATTGGCTCCAGAGGGAAGCAAGAGATCAGTCCTCTGAAGAAACAGACTAAGCCATCTGGGGCGGTTGGAGGCTAACTCCCCTGGCTCCCAGACACTGGATTTGCAGCCCCCGCTTTGGAAGAACAGCTCTCTTGGGGATGCATGACCCCACAATACTAGGGGATGCCCTTGCCAGCTGCTCAGCTCTGATGACATCAATATTGGCAATCAAGGAACTCCAGACCTTGTATAAAAAGATAAATGGAAACACACTGGAAAAATGATCTCAGAGAAAATAGAGATAATTTAGGAAATAAAATGATAACATTTTAAATGTAACTAATAACCTCAGAGAGATTTGAAAAGATAATTTGGCCATAAATTAGGAGAGGATATTATGAACAATAGAAATTCAAGAGAACTCAAAATGAACATTTTGATCATTAGATTGAAAACATTTGATCATTAGAATGAAAAAATCAGAGGAAGACATGGAAGATAAAAGTGAGGCAGTCTCCCAAAACAGGGAACAAAATTACAGAAAGATGAAAACTTTATTCTAAGAGATCCAATATTCACATAATCAAAGTTCCAGAGGTGAAACTTGGGGGGAGAAAAAGAGAATAATTTTCAGAAAATAAAAATAAAATTTCCAAATGCTGAAAAAATAAAATGTTGTTTGAAAGAAAGCCACTGACCTTCAAAAACAACAACAACAACAAAAAAAAAACCAAAAACCTCATACAGTTGAAATCTTATGAACTCTATAATGTAAAAATAATGGTCTAACTGATAGAAGCTGGGAAGAGAAAAACATAAATCTTATCTTACGGAATAAGGAGTCAAGAAACTGTTGGTTTGAAACCTCCACAGGAGCTTCCCTGATGCAACCTGAAGCCAGCTGTCCCAGGCCCAGGGGGCAAGGAGAGCCTGAAGGAAGAGAAAGACCCCTCACATCTGCAGATAGCAGGCTGAATGAGCAAGGGAACTTCCAAGACTTGTCTTGGTGGGGGGAGGGGCAGCAAGCTGGTAGATCTATCTCCATCTCTGCCACCCTGAAATCTTTAAGTTTATGCAGAGGTCTCAAGTGAGTTCCGTCACGTACCCAGTCCATATGGTTTCAACAACACATTACTATCTTGAGGCTACATCCTTGGAGCAGCTTCTGGGAATGGGACAGACAAGTCAGCACACATTCCAGGGATAGGGTTGGGGTTGGGGGGCCTCCAGTTGCTGGGGACCACATAACTGGGTCAATTGGTGGGTTCATCCTCTTGATGATCTCCTCCAACAGAGACTGTGCTTACATTTACTTGATGTATCGAAAAGTAGACTTGAAAAAAAAAATAGACTTGAAATCATACAGGTAGCCGGTAGAAGATCTAAAAATAAAAAATAAGTAACAAGTTGATAGGAGTAAAAGGAGAGAAACACACAGGCTTGGTAAGCAGGCTGTATTCCTCATCTTTCGCAGCAGGGTGGCCATACATACTGTCCGAAATCCGTAAATCAAGGAATTGAAGTATAAAAGCACAATATTCTGAGTTATAAGGAAAACCGTGTGAAAACTAGAAATAGCCAGAAGAATTATTAATAGAAACAGAAACAGTGGGCATGTCCGCCTCAGTCCTCCCCGACGCTTTGTTCCACTTTTCAGACTGCTTATCTCCTCTTCCTCCTGGGGGCCCACATTGTGGCTGTTAGTAGCTCTGCCCACAGTCCTGGGGAGGTGACTGGAGGGGGCTACCTCTGGGGGATAAACCTGGGGGTGAGGGGGGGTTGGGAAGGAGTGGGAGAGCACAAAAAGATTTTACTTTATAACTAGATTTTATGTACGAAATATAATATAGACATCCAATTTAAAAGGCAAAGCTTTTACCACTGGATCAAACATATCTGAGCTTATGAATCTTTTTCAGATATCTGAACACATCACTGACTTGGGCTGTGGCACATATAGGCAGAATATCACCATGATTCAAGAAAATGCTAAGCCCATGACAGCCATGAGTATACAAACCACTGCAAATACTCACAGTGGAGACTAGTATTGGCAGTGGTTGTGGGCAAGTATCACAGGTAGTGCAGCTGAATATTTGCTAGCACTTTTTGGTTGTTTGTTTCATGAATAATTTTTTATATTTGCGGTGCATAAAAATAAATTGTGTTTTGAAAATAAAATGTGTACATCTTAATAGCAAACATCACCATAAAATGTATAAATACATGAAAATACAGTGACAGCCTATTAGTGAGCAGAGAAAAATATACACATGCAAACAGAAACAGATTAATACATTAAAATACACTGACCTCCTATTACTGAGAAGAAATAATATATGCATATGCAAACAAACACAGACTTTAGTGAAATTATACAACATATGCAGGGGACGACAATTAGCAGCTTATAAAATACCAATGCTGAATTACCAAGACACATCTGAAATAAGATTGCTAACCTTGAACAATCAATGCTTTAAAGGCACAATCTAAAATGTTAGTGAGAAGAGGAAAACAATAGTAATATTAATGTCAACATATTTGATTTTTCCAACACTGGAGCTATTGATTATTTCCCGCGGCACATGGCTTGGAAATAGCCATTTGTCTGATATAATTTTATTTCAGTTATTTTTCCCAACAGCTACTTTTTCAAACAGTGAGTGCAAAATAAAATGGTATCTGAAAAGTTGGCCTGGCTTTCTTCCAGTGGGTTGTTGCAGACAAAAACCTCAAAATAGAAACCCATAAAGATCAATTTGGGCAGGCAAGGCCACTGATTTCAGAAAACCATACCTTAAATTTGGGCCAGTATCTATTCAAACATCTCTGAGTCTCTCCCGAATTGGCAACCCAAAGTCCACAAACACAGCTCCGGCCGTCCATAAAAGGGCTGCACACAGAGACTTATGACGAGCCCCCGAGAAGGCATTCCATTTGTCCGGGTCCACTAAGTTTCACTGGAGTCCAAGCAGCCTTTTGAAAGATAAATGCCTTATTTGAGATAGAGAGGCTGGCTGATGGAGGCTGATAGAGATGACAGATCTGGACCAGCTATCATTCCAGCGTTAGAAACCATCAAAGCCTCACTAATCCTGACAGCTCTGAGCTACCCAGTGTCTGCCTCTCTCCCTCCCTCAACACAGTGGAGTTTCCAGCAGCCAACCGTCTACCATAGAAACTAGCAAGATCTGTCTTCTCGGTGCCTGTCTCTCACTCTTCTCGAGGTCTGGAGCCCCACTTACCATTTGCATATTCTTGAGAACGTGTTATTTTAGAGCCATTGAAAGGTTAATATTCTTTCACCTAGTCAAAAGAATGCTGGTCTCGGTAATGCAGGCTTGCAGCCCGGCAGCCCGGCAGCCCACACTGCTTATTTGCTGCCTATTTTAATAATAGAATCATGCCATAATGAAACCTTTTTAACGTATGGTAATTTAATTGCAGAAACCCTGTCTGTTTCAACAAAAGCCTTCTATAAGTAGCTTTAAAGATTAAGTTATGGGAGGCGACGCACGCGCTATCTCCCGGTGGATGTGTATTACACTGCATTACATCCCTGCCATTCTACACCAGCACAATGGCAGTCTCCGATCTCCTTAACTCAGCTCTGAAATTAAAACTTGGGTTTATAAACCAATGAATCATTCTGCACAGTTGAGGGAGTTAGCTTTCAACTAACACCAGAACTTAATATTCTGTGTTGAGAGTCACAGGAGAGGGAATAGGAAGGATCTTCAAACAGATACAATGATATATAATAATTATGTAATAACAATAGCCAAAATGTCTGCAGCTTCAAGTGTGGGTCCTAAACCGCACAAAGTATTTGCCTTCACCCATCAAGACAACTCGGGAGAAGGTCTTTATTGTCTGTCCTATGTTTACAGGTCTGGCGTGGGCACTTGTGGAGTAGTCCCCTGCCCTCTTCCCCCTTATCAGCAGATTTACTTCCCAAGGTGTCAGTTACCTGAGGGAGACCACAGCCCAGAAGCAAATGATCCTCTTTCTGACAACATCCGGTCAGCAACAGCCAACCACTATGTCACAATGCCCGTGTCATTCACCTCATTCCATCTCATCACATAGGCATTCTACCGTCTCGCATCATCACGAAAAGAAGGGTGATTACTGTACAATATGGTATTTTGGGAGAGACCACATTCACATAACTTGCATTACAGATTATTGGTATAATTAGTCTCTGTGATTATTGGGTTTTGTTGTTAATCTCCTGACGTACCTAATTTATACATTGAAGTTTATCGTAAGTGTGTATAGAAACAAACACAGTTAATATAAGGTTTGGAACGAACTGCTGTTCCAGATCAGAACCCAATCCACTGGGTGTCTTAGAAAGTCCCCTGAGGACAAGGGGAGGGAAACTACTGTATTAGTTTGCTGGGGCTACAGGAACAAAGGACCACAAGTTGGGTGGCTTAAATGACAGAAATCTAATGTCTCAGTTCTGGAAGCTGAAAGTCTGAGATCAAGGTGTCAGTTGGCTTGGTTCCTTCTGCAAGGAAGAATCTACTCTGTGTTTCTCCCTTAACTTCTGGTGGCTTCCTGGCAATCTTTGGTGTCCCTTGGATTATAAAAGCATTACCTCGATCTCTGCCTTTATCTTCATAAGACATGCCCTCTGTGTGCACGTCTGTGTCAAAATTTCCCCTTTTAATAAGGACGTCGGTCATATTGGACTAAGGTCAACCCTAATAACCTCATGTTAGCCAATGACATCAGCAAGGATTCTATTTCCAAGTAAGGTCAAATTTGTAGGTACGGGGGTGGGAGTAGGACTTCGACATATGAATCTGTAGGGGACACAATTCAACCCTCAGACAAGCTCTGTTCCAGGTAATGGGGTGGCCATTCCCAGTCCTCATCTTGGCTTTTATGTGCTTTCCCTATCATTTGCCCTTGCCAATGTTCTCAAGTTCACTCTAGAAGTCCAGTCTTCTACCTATACTTTAAACACACCAGTATCAAGTGGAGGGGTCTTTGTGTCTCTGAGTGAACCAGCCTAACTCACCAGGAGACTATGATTTTCTTGGAGTAGCCACAAGGCACCTATTCCCTTGAAATTTTGATCAAAGTAAGCAGCTGATCAAAGATGCTGAGAGTCCCAGGTCTCAAGCAGGTATCAGCTGTCTCCTGCCTTCTCCCTAGCTTGGGGTGTGAGCTGGCAATCCAGGTCATTCGTGGGAGGTCTGGTTATGAATACAGTATGCTCCAGGGGTTCCTTGTGATGACAGCATGCCCAGAGAGTTCCTTAATATCCAACATGAGCTACAAAGTGTAATACACGAGGGGAACTGCACAAAGGAGACTGAGGATTTGAAGGAAGGTAGGCCAGCCCAGGAAGCAGGAGAGAGAAAATAATATGTAGAGAAGGAACTAATCTACATGCAATGAGAAACAATGTATTTATTGCCTCTCATCCTTATGGTAATCATGTAACAACTGTATTCTCCCTACAAACAGAGATGCCCTCACTTCTCCTTCCTTCGGAGAGCCTCTGAATGCATGAATGTTTGGACAGATGCCTTACAGGGCAAGCAGCCTCTGGGGCACGTTTTGTGGTTTATTAACATCATTACCGAATCTCAACACAGAAATGTTAAAATCAAACAACAACCTTTATGGATTTTTTTTCTTGGACTGAAGGACCATCACTGGATGTCTCAAGGAAACAGAAAGATTTAACTCTGCTATTATCCACAATGCATTAGTGAAACAATATTTGTATGGAGCTGCTTTATGCTACCTTTCCAAACCACCAGAGCTTGTTAGGGAAAATATTTTAAGGTGATAGCTCATTCCTCTATAACCAGTGGTCGCTATTCTGCTCAAAGTATCATGGCATATCTTGAGTCTTTCACAGCATCACCAAAAGGAAACGCTCAGCATTTAAGAGGATGATTCTAGAAATGGTGAGATTGATTCATCATGATTTAACATGTCTAAATGATTTGATTAGTTAGGATGGTGCAAAGCACTGTGATCCCTGGAAAGGCTCAGAGTCATTCATTCCCAGACCACTTCCAGAAACATCAGCCCATGCACTCTGTCACCCCTGACAGCACTAGGTGCGCCTGCCTCGGGACCTGTGACTTGCCTCCTCATTGCACTCACTGAGCTCAGTTCTACTTGCTATTCCTTAAGAATGGATTGTTTAAATGGCTGATACCTTATGATTATAATTTGGCAGGGCACTGTTACCTTATTAATTAGGTGAGTGCTGTGTAATTTATTAGTGCAGGAGCGCTGGGTGTTTTCTTTACTTATAATTGCTCTGAGAACACCCAGGGCATCGAAAATTGGAGGGGTTGGGGAATTGCTGGCCCTGCCTGAGGGGAGAGAATGTAATAATCCCTCTTGCTTATTCACACCAATCCTCTAGGTAGAACCGGCGACTAAAGAAGGACAGGAGCTGGCGCAGCAGCCCGCCCTACCTGACTGCCCCTTGCTGGCTCCCACCCCAGTTGGGCTCAGGGAGCTCCAGGAAGCCATGCTGCAGAAGGAGTAATTGCCTTTGGTGGTACTAATTCACTTTTGAGCAGCCTGAGAGGTTCTGGAAAAAAGAGGTGCCTTGCCACCTTCACAACTTATCTGACTTGGGGAGAAGGGCTAAGTAGATTCAGACCCTGAAAGATCAAGCAAGTCTTATATTAAAGGTTGATCTTTTATCTTGAAGGGGGGACTGCTGATAGCACACTTCTTTGCAAGGACTCCAAAAGGAGTGGTCTTGAGCTTGTGGTCAAAGAGGATATGAGATGAGTGCGAGAGAAAGGGAGGGAGAAGAGAAGCCAGGGATCCTGAAGAACATAAGAGCAGAGAGGTGGGCAGGCACAAGGGGGCTCAAGACTAGCTTACAGAGGGATTTTTCTTTAACTTGACCAAATTCAAATTTATTTTCCACACTGCTAACTTTGTCAACATCTATAGTTACATAGGAGAATATCTGCTCTTAGCCATAAGAAATGAATTCAGGCCACACCAATATCTGTTTGACTTAAAACATCTTCCTGGCTTCCATATTTGTAGCTGTTTTCTAGAAGGGTGATGAAAATCTATTCTTAAGGCTCTAGGTGTTAGGTCAGTCTTATTTGCATTATAATAAAAAAAAATATTCCTGGCATCTGGGTCGCTCAGTCAGTTAAGTGTCTGCTTTCAGCTCAGGTCATGATCCCAGCAGCCAAGGATGCCCCGCCTTGGGCTCCCTGCTCAGGGGAGGGTCTGCATTTCCCTTGCTCTCTCCCTCTGCCTCTCCACATGCTTCTGCTCAGGTTCTCATCCTTTCTCTCTCAAGTAAATAAAATCTTGAAGGAAAAAAGGAAGGAAGGAAGGAAGGAAGGAAGGAAGGAAGGAAAAAAAGAAAGAAAGAAAGAAAGAAAGAAATTAATTTAAAAATTAAAAATATTCCCATTAAAAAAAAATATTCCCCTTAATATTTTTGCATACCTGCAATAGGCCAAATTCTGCATTCTTATTTATAAACACTAAAAACAAAACAAAACAAAAAACTGTATAGGATAAAGGCTAAATGTTTCGATTTTGTAATCAGACAGACCAGATCACTCTCTCTGTGATATGAGCAAGCAGAATTGGGAATTTGTGAAGGATTAAGAAAATTAAGAAAGAAGATAGCATAATGCTTGACACATAGTAACCAAGTCCTTAAAGAATATCTAGGGACAACCTCTTTGTGAGAAGCCAAAGGGTAGATGGATAATGTACCGGGCAGACTGAAGGTACAGAAACCCTTACCTGAGCACCTAGAAAGCTGAGCTTTTCTGTAAACTTGCTTCTCTGCCCAATCCTCATTTCCCCAACACAAACCTGGAAATGCAAATGAGCTCCAGCAATAAAAATAAAGCAATAAATCCACCCCAGATCATCACTGGGTCATGTAAGGAGTGGGAGGGGGAATCCTAGAAATTTTTCCCAAGCAATTTCTAAAGATCTGTCCTGCTCAGCATGGCTGCTAGTTAGAGCCCTAACATTTCTTGGTATTTCCAGGGTTGGTCTTATCCTAACTGTTCTCCCAACAAGCACTGCACACATCCACTTATCACCCCAAGCACCAGAACTACATTATCCCCTACACAGCACCCAAGGAGAGAGGAGAACTTTACCCTTGGTGCCTCCAGCCACTCTAGGCTGACTTACTTCGGATTACTGCCTCTCTCCTCACGAGCATTTCTGGAAAGCCAGGCCCTGATTCTCTCTCTACTTAATGTAAATTCCGTCTTTCTCAGATACTCCACCTGGGAAGATAGTGGCTCTTGTTCCCCAAATGCTTTGAAATCCATCCCCAGCGATGCCTGAGTGTCTCAGTTGGTTAAGATCTGTCTTTGGTTCAGGTCATGATCCCAGGGTCCTGGGATGGAGTCCCACATCAGGTTCCTTACTCCGCAGAGAGCCTCCCTCTCCCTCTCCCTCTGCTACTCCCCCTGTTCATGCTCCCTCTCTCTGACAAATAAATAAATAAAATCTTTAAAAAAAAAAAAAGAAATATATCTCCATGTCTTCTAAAAGCTGTCTCAATTCATCTGTTTCTTTGTGCTGTGCTGTTTTATTGTTTGTGTTGGCAAGATTCTTTGTTTTCCTGAGTTCATATTAAGGGATCTTTTTGGATAACCTGATTTAAAATCAGAGGAATTCAAGTTAGAGGATCAACAGGGCCCAGATCCAGGTGATGGAAGCTTTCCCTGCTCTGAATTCTGCAACAACCAAAAAGGAAGGAGAGAGGGGGAAGAGAACTGGCAGTCAAGAAACAGCAGAACAACAGATGCTGTGCACCTCTTCCCCTGGGTTTTCCCTTCCAACCTTGTCCTGATATATTTGTCAGAGATTATTTGGAAAAGTTACCCAAAAGGAGTCCCCTGTTTAAAATGATGTACAGCTTTTCCTAGTGTTTGCTAGAGGTTCCTCTCTCCAAAGCCATTACAGAAATTCTGCATTTGGGGCTGATTTGATAGTTTCTAAATTAACAATAGCTTATAAGGTGCTATGACTTCTCTGATCTTTTCTCTATTACCTAATTGTTTCACTGCCTTACCCTCCAGAATAGCTCTGCCTTCTGATGTTTCAACATCCTCTCAGTGATACAGTTACAGAGGACTGAGCAGATTGGAGATTAAGAAGCAAGAGGGAAGCAATGAGATTTCAGATGAGATTGGAAAATAGATGAAAAGCTGGTCTGAGAAAGTTGATGAAGGGAAGCCAGGGGCTAATAAAGGAGGTCCAGCAAGAAGGAGACTGGTCAGAAAAGAGAAAAGGGGGACACCTGGGTGGCTCAGTTGGTTAAGCAGCTGCCTTCAGCTCAGGTCATGATCCCAGCGTCCTGGGATCAAGTCCCACATCGGGCTCCTTGCTCGGCAGGGAGCCTGCTTCTCCCTCTGTCTCTGCCTTCCACTCTGTCTGCCTGTGCTCGCTCTCGCTCCCTCTCTCTCTCTGACAAATAAATAAAATCTTAAAAAAAAAAAAAAGAAAGAAAGAAAAGAGAAAAGGCTTGTTTTAGCACCAGTGGCAGCAAGAAATAGAAAAAGCAAAAGTCACTTGGCCTCATCCCTTAAATTACCTTCCAACTTTGTGATTTTCAAAGCAAGTTAATATGCAAACCCCTGTGTCCTTTCATTTATTCAATAAATTGATATTGAATGCCTGCTGTGTGCCAGTCACAGTTCTCAGTGCTAGGAACCTAACAGTAAATACAGTAGACAAAAATCTTATCCCCATGGTGCTTAAATTCTAGGGAGGAGGCAGACAACAATAAATAAACATAGAAGATTAGTAATGACAAGCACTATGATGAAAAACAAAGTGGGGGAGATGAGGTCACAAAACGATAAACAGTGGCAGTTCAGATATGATGGTCAAGGAAGTCTTTGGGGGGACTGACAAGTAAGCAGAGACTGGAAAGAAGAAAACCTTTGGGGGAAGAGCTGTTGAGGCAGAAAGAATGGAAAAGGCAAAACTCCTGAGGTTGAAACTTGACTGCACGTCGGAATCACACCCTGCAGGCACTGGAATGACCAGTCAAGCCAGAGGGAGAGGGGCAGATGGAATGGGAAGTAATAGAAGTACATCACACGGGACCTGTAGGCCGGGGGAAGACTTCAGATTTTAGCCATACTTGGTGAAAACACCCCTACGAGACAGAACAGCTTGATAGCTGAGGAAACAGAAGGGTAACTTATATTCAGGTCTCCGTTACTACAAGCTGGGAGAGTTAGCAGGCAAGACAAGAAGATATGGTGGTTGGGAATGCGACCAAATGAACTTGAAGAGAAAGGTAAATTTGAGAAAAGTACCCTAATTTAGGAAGGAAAAAAAAACAAGATCATTTCTATGTTCCCCATGGCCACCATTATACGTGAAATTCCACCATTATTTATTTATTCTTTTGAACGTTGCAAGGTTTTCCCTACACATCGTATCCAGTATTAGTTATCAACAATCAAAGAAAGTCCTCAACTAAAATGGAACACAAAATAGTAAAATATCAGGAAGGAGTTGGGTAGTGCTGAAGATAAAGTGGACAAGAGGTAAACATCTCCTAACAAAATATTCTGAGCATCCATTGTTGTAGGTCATAGGGTTGCTTAGACAGTAATTACCAAAGTGGCTCTTTAGCCTTCTTCATCAAAGAGAGATTCGGTCTATAGTAATGATACACTACAGAGAGTGGCTAAGACAGACATGATGCCAATGATGTTCCTATATTTGAGTGTTTATACTTATTAACCCATTTCATCCCTTTATTTTTTTAATTTATTTTTTTATTTTCAGCATAACAGTATTCATTATTTTTGCACCACACCAGTGCTCCATGCAATCCATGCCCTCTATAATACCCACCACCTGGTACCCTGACCTCCCATCCCCCGCCCCTTCAAAACCCTCAGATTGTTTTTCAGAGTCCATAGTCTCTCATGGTTCACCTCCTCTTCCAATTTCCCCCAATTCCCTTCTCCTCTCCTAACTCCCCAGGTCCTCCATGCTTTTTGTTAGGCTCCACAAATAAATGAAACCATATGATAATTGACTCTCTCTGCTTGACTTATTTCACTCAGCATAATCTCTTCCAGTCCCGTCCATGTTGCTATAAAAGTTGGGTATTCGTCCTTTCTGATGGAGGCATAATACTCCATAGTGTATATGGACCACATCTTCCTTATCCATTCATCTATGAAGGGCATTTTGGTTCTTTCCACAGTTTGGCGACTGTGGCCATTGCTGCTATAAACATTGGGGTACAGATGGCCCTTCTTTTCACGACATCTGTATCTTTGGGGTAAATACCCAGGAGTGCAATGGCAGGGTCATAGGGAAGTTCTATTTTTAATTTCTTGAGGAATCTCCACACTGTTCTCCAAAGTGGTTGCACCAACTTGCATTCCCACCAACAGTGGAAGAGGGTTCCCCTTTCTCCACATCCCCTCCAACACATGTTGTTTCCTGTCTTTCTAATGTTGGCCATTCTAACTGGTGTAAGGTGATATCTCAATGTAGTTTTAATTTGAATCTCCCTGATGGCTAGTGATGATGAACATTTTTCATGTGTCTGATAGCCATTTGTATGTCTTCATTGGAGAAGTGTCTGTCCATATCTTCTGCCCATTTTTTGATATGATTGTCTGTTTTGTGTGTGTTGAGTTTGAGGAGTTCATTATAGATCCTGGATATTAACCTTTTGTCTGTACTGTCATTTGCAAATATCTTCTCCCATTCCGTGGGTTGCCTCTTTGTTTTCTTGACTGTTTCCTTTGCTGTGCAGAAGCGGTGGTCAAAAACCTCCCAAAAAACAAGAGCCCAGGACCTGATGGATTCCCTGGGGAATTCTACCAAACTTTCAAAGAAGAAATAACACCTATTCTCCTGAAGCTATTTCAAAAAATTGAAGCAGAAGGAAAACTTCCTGACTCTTTCTATGAAGCAGCATTACCCTGATCCCCAAACCAGGTAAAGACCCTACCAAAAAGGAGAATTTCGGACCAATATCAATGATGAATATGGATGCTAAGATTCTCAACAAGATCCTAGCAAACAGAATCCAACAGCACATTAAAAAGATTATCCGCCATGACCAGGTGGGATTCATCCCTGGGCAACAAGGATGGTTCAACATTCGCAAATCAATCAATGTGATAGAACAAATTAATAAGAGAAGAGAGAAGAACCACATGGTCTTCTCAATTGATGCAGAAAAAGCATTTGACAAAATCCAGCATCCGTTCCTGATTAAAACACTTCAAAGTATAGGGATAGAGGGAACATTTCATCCCTTTAAAGACCCACGATTCATCTCAGTTTTACAGAGGAGGAAACTGAGACGCAGAGAAGTTACTAGCAAACTGACTTGTTGTCCAGCTAGTAAATAGTAATGTCACGTTTCAAAGCCAGGATGAATTCCTGATTCTAAAACCCATACCATAAACCATCGTGCTATGATGTTTGTACCTCTGTTGAATTGCAATGGTAAATAAATGTACTTTTTCCCCCTTGGCAAGAAAACATTGTATTAGTGCAGTCTGACTAATGAATGATGTAAACCTGGGGTCAGCATACTTTCAGCTTTTTATAAAAGACTATATAATAAATATTTTAGGTTTGCAGGGCCTACAATCTCTATCACAACTACTCAACTCTGCCACGGGAGCATGAAAATAACCAGACAATACAAAAATGAATAACCATGGCTGGTGGCCAATAAAACTTTATTTACAAAAGCGGCAGGGGCCAATTTGTCTCCAAGGTCTTAGTTTGCTGACCCTTTTACATAAGTAATTTCAGAGAGAGACACACAACTCCCCAACATATTACAGTTATAAACATGTTGTGCCTAAATCAGAAAGTTCAGACATGAAATATCAGAGATTCTATGAATTGAAGATTTCAGATGACACCTGACTGTGCTACATCATCTCATTTCAATTGCCATTCAGCACCCTAAAGAAATATTTTCTGGTAGCTCAGGAGGACAGAATAACCATGCTGATCACAGACATGTTAGAGAAAAGATATGTCTTTAAAAATAAACACTATGTATTGCCCAACAAAACAGCAAAATTTTTGCCTCTCCATATCTTCACTCAGTTTTCTTAAGATCACATGTTGTTCTCTGGAAGTAATCCCACCTTCCAAAGCTCAACTCCCCTCAAAACTCTAGTCCTTGGCCTGGCTAAGCGATGCTCTCTTAGCTGCATAAAAGATCTTTCCCTGGGGCACCTGGGAGGCTCAGTGGGTTGGGCCTCTGCCTTCAGCTCAGGTCATGATCCCAGGGTCCTGGGATTGAGCCCCGCAATGGGCCCTCTGCTCGGTGGGGAGCCTGCTTCCCTTGTCTCTCTCTGCCTGCCTCTCTGCCTACTTGAGATCTCTGTCTGTTAAATGAATAAACAAAATCTTAAAAAAAAAATCTTTCTCTGATACAAAAGAAAAATATCCTTGGACACTTGTTAAAAACAGCAAGAAAGACTTTACTCAAGACTATTAAGTAGGAGTTTGCAATCATAAAGAGTAAACTCAACTCTGCTAAAAAAGGAGAGAGGTGTTTTAAACATTGGTGTGAGCTAGAGGAAAAGTGCAAGACACTGGGCATTGGTTGCTCACTGTCCCTTACCAAAGTCAGACTCCTATTCTCACAGAGACCAGGAGATAGGTGCCCTACTTTTCCTGATTATTAAATTTCAAAGGGATGGCTCCCAGGTCTTTGAGAAAAACATTCCTGCCTTGTAGAAAATTTACAATTTAAGGGGTAAAGAAATAATTTTCGGGGCACCTGGGTGGCTCAGTGGGTTAAAGCCTCTGCCTTCGGCTCAGGTCATGATCCCAGGGTCCTGGAATCAAGCCCCACATTGGGCTCTCTGTTCAGCAGGAAGCCTGCTTCCCCATCTCTCTGCCTGCATCTCTGCTTACTTGTGATCTCTGTCTGTCAAATAAATAAATAAAATCTTAAAAAAATAATAATAATTTTCAATTGCATGTATTCTACAGTATATTTTCCCAGATTTCAATATATACTACAAAGTAATAGTTATCAAAACAGCATGGTACTGACACAAAAAGGAGACACATAGATCAACAGAACAGAAATAAATCCATGCTTATATGGCCAATTAATCTACAACAAAGGAGGCGAGAATACACGTGGGGAAAAGACAATCTCTTCAACAAATGGTGTTAGAAAAACTGAAAAAAAGAATAAAAGCAAAAGAATGGAAGTGGGTGAATTTCTTAGACCATACAAAAAACTCAAAATGGATTAAATCATGAAATGTGAGACTAGAAACCATAAAACCCCTGAAAGAAAACAGAGGCAATATCTTGGACATTGACCTTAGCAACATTTTTCTAGATATGTCTTCTCAAGCAAGAGAAACAAGAGCAAAATTAAACTATTTGGGACTGCACCAAAATAAAAAGCCTTTGGATAGTGAAGGAAACCATTGATGAAACAAAAAGGTAACCTACTAAACGGCAAAAGATATTTGCAAATGCTGTATATTATAAGGAATTTAAACTCAAAATACATAAAGAACTCATACAACTCAACACTAAACAAACAAACAAACAAAAAAAACCACCAAAAAATAATCTGATTAAAAATGGGTAGAGGCAACATGGGGGCTTAAGTGGGTAGGAGAAGAAGCAATGAAACAAGATGGAATTGGGAGGGAGACAAACCATAAGTGACTCTTAATCTCACAAAACAAACTGAGGGTTGCTGGGGGGAGGGAGGTTGGGAGAAGGGGGTGGTATTATGGACATTGGGGAGGGTATGTGCTTTGGTGAGTGCTGTGAAGTGTGTAAACCTGGTGATTCACAGACCTGTACCCCTGGGGATAAAAAGATATGTTTATAAAAAATAAAAAATTTTAAAAAAATGGGTAGAGGACCTGAATAGACATTTTTCCAAAGAAGACTGTATACAGAGGGCCAACAAGCACATGAAAGATATTCAACATCACTCAATGTCAGGGAAATGCAAATCAAAACCACAGTGACATATTACCTTTCATCTGTCAGAACAGCTAATATCAAAAAGATAAAAACTAATAAACATTGGCAAGGATGTAGAGAAAAGAGAATTCCTGTACACTGTTAGTGAGATGTAAATTGGTGCGACCACTGTGGAAAACAGTAGAGGTTCCTCAAAAAATTAAAAATGGAGTTACCACATGATCCCGTAATTTCACCACTGGGTATTTACCCAAAGTAAACAAAGACACTAATTCAAAAAGATACATGCACCTCTATGTTTACTGCATTATTGTTTATAATAGCCCAGATACAGAATCAACCTAAGTGACCATCAATAGATGAATAACTGAATGGATAAAGGAGATGTCACACACATACACAAAGCACAGTGGAATATTACTCAGTCATAGAAAAGATTGAGATCTGGCCATTTGCAACACCATGGATGAACCTAGAGTGTATAACGCTAAGTGAAATAAGTTAAGAGAAACACACATATCATATCAAGTCAACGTTTTACACCTCAAAAGTAGGGTCAAAATTATACTAGCATGAGAAACAATAAGGTCAAGATGAGTAACTTAATTCTGATGAACAACAGTAGATGTGTATTTTCTTAAATTTGAGATGTGGGTCAGATGAATTTGGCCTGTCAATAGTTAGACTTTCTCTGTCTCCTTGGTAGAGAGCTATGAATGCATCATGTAAAATTCTATATAAATTAACTTTTTTGTCCTAACTTTAGATTTTACTATTTTGCTCTAAAACTCTCTAAAAATTGCCATATCAAACAATAGCCAAGGCACAACCCTCTTTGTTATGGTGAAAATCGAAGAGTTCTTCACCAACATGTCAGATTGCTCATGTGTTAATGACATTGAATGTTCAACATTATCATCAAGACTTCATATCAAAAACAAAAGACCAAAAACATTTATGTCCCTTGGGGCTCTTTTCCACAAAGCTGCAATGCCATTAACATGTTCTGGGTTGGTGCTAAGAGTGTGCATTTCTCAGTGTCCGTGTTTATGAGGCACAGACCCTCCATCCATGAACCAGAATGCAGGTCTCTGGTTGGAATCTCAAAAATTCTGCAGAAAAACCATATAACAGAATTATGAATTACAAAGTAAAGATAACAGCCTTTGTTTATACCAGAAGAAATTCTAAATTAGGAACATTAGCACTTCTGACGTTAATGAATTTGAGGATCAAAGACCAGAAGCTAAATGATATGATTTAGCTGACAATCGTCCACTGTATACAGGTAATGCTGAATTGCTTCTTTCCCAGGGTATATTCAAGCATTTGCTAGAATCTCTAAGATAGGATGCTATATCTAAAAAATGCATTTGCCTATGGCCACAGTCTAGCAAACTTTTACTGAGTGCCTTTCTTTTCCTTTCCCATCATTACTGATTACCTAGACACATATTCGTGTAGAGAGGAGCACTCTCATTTGTAATTATCTTGCTCCTTCTGCTTAATTCAGTTGGAAGCATCAATTCAAATTCTGTGACATCACAATTTCACCAGAATGAAAGGAAATGTCATATCTCAAGCTGTGGGTTGCAACATCAGTGAATGAATCAGACAGCAGGGGAAGGCTTAATTTTAAAAAGGAATTTTTATTTACACCAAAAAAATCCTGTGTAATCAAATGGAAAAGAAAAGACATAGGCCATTCTGAAAGGATTTTTGGATTGGCACAAAGTCTGACCATTGTTTACTTGAACAATCTGGAAATTCATAGAGTTTTGCCAGGAGCCATTTTATATTTCCATTTCAAGAATTACAAACTAATAAAATCATAGACCCAGAACAGATCGTAGAGGTCATCCAATGTAAGTCTCTGATTTTCTGCATGAGAAAGTGGAGGTCTAAAGAAGCTAAGTGACTTCCCCAGAGGCCCACAAACAACAGAGCCAGACCAAAACAAGGGCTCCTACTTACTCGTTCCAGGAGTATTTGGAAATTTCCACTTTACCTGGATGTGCAAATTCCTTGAATGAAAATCCAGAACACCTTTGTACCGGAGATTCTGGTGGCTTAACCAAGGGGCTAATAAAATCCACAGTAAATAAAAAACAAATTGTTATTGTTGTATTTTTTGAAGTACAAATGTTTTCATACGTGCATTGTCCACATGCTCTGCATGAAATCTCAGTAGTAGTAAATTTACATTTCTGTGGGATAGCTTTTTGAATAAAACCCTAACATGTCTGGAAGTGATTTGGGTAATTTTCTCGAAAGGACAATTTGCCCAACTCAACTGACATTTCTCAGAATTGCTGTTCTACTGCTGAGCTGGGTTTTGACAAGCATGCTCATATGTTCAAGCCACAGCTTCCAATGATTGCAACGGTATTGTCTGCAAAATGGATGTCTTCTAGTATAAAGGGGAAGCTCTCCTGGTAGCTCCTTAAGATTTCATGTTTTCCATAGGATAGTGGACAGGACTACTATATATGCTGTGATAGATCCCTTTTCCTCTATAAAGACGAACTAAATTCTCTCATCACCCTTATTGTTAGGCTCCTGATGTGTGCAAGTGTCAGCAACTCTGATTTAAAGATAGAAACCATAGGTTAATCTTCAACTCCTATCTGTCCTTTACTTGCAGTGAATTGGTAGCCAAATTCTGCTTGATAGCAAAGTAAAGCATTCCTTTCATTAGCTCTTTCTACAGCCTTCTTCTTTCTTTCTTTTTTTTTTTTTTTTAAGATTATTTATTTGACAGAGAGGAGGGAGAGCATGAGTAGGCAGAGCTGCAGCAGAGCGAGAGGGAGAAGCAGGCTCTCCACCGAGCAGGACGCCCAATGCGGGGCTCCACCTGGGATCGTGACCTGAGCTGAAGATAGTCACTTAACCAACTGAGTCACCCAAGTGCCCCTCTACAGCCTTTTCCACTGATAACTAGAAGAGGCAGTCTTCTAATAGAATATTCAGGATCCTCTCTGCTCAGCAGGGAGCATGCTTCCTCCTCTCTCTCTCTCTGCCTGCCTCTCTGCCTACTTGTAATCTCTCTTTGTCAAATAAATAAATAAATAAATCTTTAAAAAAAAAAAAAAAAAGAATATTCAGGATCCAAAAACACTATGATCCCAAATATCTCTTCTCTGCTGCCCCATGCAGACATCACAGTCTAAAGACCACCCGTTATAGATGTACAAGCTCCAAGGGGCCAGAGGGCTCTAAGGTTAAATGCCCAACCATTCAGCTACCACAAGACTTCCAATTTGAGGCATTTGTCATACATTCCCTCCAACTTCACTTGAATTCCTCAAATATAGTTTTGAAAAGTCCCAAGATCAAGGCTTTTAATGTAGGGTCCAAACATTTTGCCCAATTTCTAGCTCACCACCCCCCTTTCTCTTCTAGCTTCCAAACTAGCCTGTTCAGCGAAGCTTTTTTCCAACCAGTTTTGTGAGACACTAATTCATTTTTATCCCTCAGCCTGACAATCTACCTTCCACCTGCATAACTAGTAAAATCTTGTCTCTACTCATACCCTGTTGGTCCATTTAACATTTCAACTCCTTGTGTATACACCCTATAAGTGTGATTTGTGTTACAGTTTGGCATTGTAGCCTACCAGAGCAGAAGTTCCCAAATACTAATCACAAAAGTTATCAGGAAAATAAACGAAAAAAAAAAAGTCAAGGGCAATATTGAGTTTTTCATAAAGCTAGATGTATCTGAAGAACTAGTGTTTGGTCTGAGATTAAATGCTTCTTACATTTTATGAATTCTCATAATTTTATAATTTCTGAAATTTCTTTCATAAAATGATGGTCATATGCAACCCTCTATAAACCCAGTAAAAGAATTGTCTATCTGTGAAGTCTAGAAGTTCGGGAACCAATGTTCCAGTTGGAAGATATAGAATAAATCTATAATTCTCTTTTGGCTATGCATGCCCAGAACAGCTATAGTACTATAAATATTCAGAAATAAAATTGGATAATTTAAGAAAGCATTGGTAGTCATTATTGCTGCTCAACAAATGTTGGCTATTCTCCTAGACGTGTGATAGAATTGCATCTTCTTACCCTTTAAAATTATATGTGCCCATGTGTCTTCCTTTGGCTAATAAAATGTTAGCAGAAGGGATGTATCTCACTTCTGAGAGGAAGCTCTAAGAGCCGGGCATAATTTTACCACTTCCTCTTTCCCTTTTCCACAGGAACTGGCCACATGGAGCGTGGCTCAGGGCGAGGATGACAGAGATCAGCTCTCCCAGCCAATCCGTGTCGCGTCGGCAAGAAGTAAACCTGTTGGTTTAAGCTACTTAGATCCTGACAAGTATAAATGCACTGCGAATGAGTTAGAAAAAGCGTACCAATGAAAGATATTACAATTATTTTCCTGAAAATTGAACACGAGGAAACAGACTCAAAAGAAAATTAGAAGCAAGTGAGGAGTTCATCTTAAGAGAGAGCCTTTCACGTTATTTTCCCCAAGTGGGAGATCTGACTGACTATTGGCAGATCAATTAGCACTACAACAGGGGTGAACGCATTGGAGGGGTGGGATGGAATTACACCATCCATATCAGAGCTGTTTGATCTATTCAAAATGAGATGTTATCTGAACCTCCCTCTTCCTGTGAGCCTAAGAAAACTAAATCAGGAGAAAAATAGCTTTATTTGCTCCAATGGTTAAGGCTTAAGTGGTATACAACACAGAATTGTTGGTACAAAGATTTGCATTGCCCTTGGTTCCCATCTAAGCAGAGAAATCCCAAATTTATTCCCTTACCTGCCGGCCCTTGTGCCAAAACATATGCCCCGAACTTGATAGCAGAATGAAAATATTTTCATGGAGTTTCAGTTCCCTTTATACCCCAGGCTTAAAGGAGAGTCCGAAACAGTGGCTATGGGCAGGGAAGGGCAAAGCAGACAAAAAAGAAATCTCTCCAGCCCATGTCTGCTGTAGGCACCGCCTTCCCCATAGCTGCATGGTCAAAAATATTGCCTCCATCTGGCATTTCATGAAGGCAGTTTGCTGCGTGAAGGGATGCTTATCTTTTGGAGCCAGGCAGCTTCAAAGACTGCTCTACCCAAGCTACTGTCCAAGGGATTCCCCAAATAGAAAGATTTGTAAATGCAGGAGGCCACTGGCCAGGGCCCCTGCATTTGTTTCTGCTCTAACATCTCAGACACCAGTGTTTTTAAGCATTCATGAATACGCAACACCAATTTTGTTGAAACTTTAACCATGATTTCCTTTTTATGAACTGCTCAAAAATCCTCATGCACTTTTCACCAGAACGAGCTTAGCACAATTATGAGATGAGTGGATGGCCAAGGCCCAACGAGACAGAGTTAATGAAATTGTCATTGATGTGAGTGGCAGCTCCATCTTGTGCTTCGTGGTTAGCATATGAAGAGCAAAAGCTCCGGGAGCTGTTAGGCTTTAAGTGCTGAGCAATGGTATGTCCAGCCTGAGCAGGCACATCAATGTAGACTCCCGGGGAGATAAATGGAATTCACACAAGAATAAATCATCAGGAGAGAGTACAGCCTAGAAGTATGAGCGGTGCAGGAGTCCAGGGTCCCAGGCACAACTCTGTTACGGAGCAGCCGTGTGACCTTGAGAAGGTCGTGTGATTTCTAGGTCTGCTTCCTTCTCAGGAAAATAAGGAGATTGGACCAGATGATTGCCAAGGCCCCTTCCTTTTCTCACAGTCTATGATTCTCGGTGAAGTAGTTGTTGGATCAGGCTGTATGAAGAAGCATTAAAATGGCTACTGCTCTTCTGGATTAACGAAAAGTCCCAACCTAATGGGATGAGTACCTTCACATCAAGGCAGTCCTCACTCCCATCCCGTGTGAAGACTGGGGTCTGGAGGGAGTTTTTTATTAGAATCCAGGGCTAATGTGATAACCCAAAAGTCATTTGACTTGGCAGGATCTCTTGGCTTCAGGCATTATTCTTGGTCACAGTCCCTTCAGTTCTTCTCAGAGTCAGGATCCTCTTCCATCCTCCATCTCTGGTTCTATGGCATTACTAGCCCTTTATCTATGCTTAAATTTCTACTAGGCCTAAGATGACCTAGAGTCATAATTAGCATGACCCTCGATAGCTCTACAAGCTCCAACTTTGCTTTCCCGTGGCCTTCGCAACATAGCCAGCTCTATCTGCACCTCTGAGGGGGTCCTAGCTTTTTTGATTCTAAGTTATAAACTCTTTCTCTCAGAGCTTGCCAGCTCTTTGTAGGTCCCAGAGCCCACTGTCCAATAGTTCTGTCTGGTAGCCAGCAAGGATTTCTCTGTGGTCCCAGCTAGGCTATAGACTAGATCTGGATCTAGAACCAGCTCTCAGACATGAAATGTACCAAGGAAAGAGTCCTGCCAGTGGTGCTACCATCTCTCTTCCATAGGCCCTAACCTTAACTATGTCTTGAAGTGGAGGTGATGCCCTTGGTTTTCCCCTATATTCATTTTTCACTCAGGGTTCATTCTTGACCATTCCAGAGAACCTTCTCCAGAGACTTGAGGGCAGCCCTTCTCTCCCATCTTTGGTGTAAAGATATTTCAAACCCAGATCCAGATCTTATTTTTAGACCTCATGCAATTATAATTTCTGGTGGCCTGAGGTGACATCTCAGAGTTCCGGGGTTGGTGAGTCAATTATACATCACCAGAGCCTTCCATTAAAAACACAGACAACTACAATGTAACTTCATCAATACAAAGAGTCAGATGTGTGGCATAGATTATAGACATCATTAATACTTTTTCGGATTAGAAATAACTCGAAAGCTAAAGCCACTCTGTTATCCTCCCAACTAGATTATTGAGGGGGAGAGTAAGAAAACATGTGTATTATGTTTCTAGAATATTCTAGGAATTGTGCTTATTTTTGTCGCATTTAATTCTTACAGTACTACCAAGAGAGAGGCATCATTAGTGTGACTACAGATAAGGAAATAAAGGTTGAAAAATGTAAATACCTTAGTCTAAGTAACTTGGCTAATAAGTAGCAAGGTAAATCTTTAAATAGAAGGTCTTTCTGATTCATGAAATTGAGTCCGTTCTACTAGTATCCTTCAAAGCCTGGGTCATGAGCTTCCTGAATCAGATTCTTCTAGTATACCTCTTAAAATGTAGGTTCTAGGGCCTCTTCCGAGACCTGTGGAATCACAGCCTCCAGGCATGGTTCCTATTTGACGATCTCTGCAGGAGACTCAAATGCACTGAAGTTTATTTACCAGCACTCTATAGCATGTTGGCACCCTCTAAAGTCAAAGGCTGTGTCTCATAAATCTTCTATATCCCTGGCAGCATCAACCACAGAATTGGGCACCTGGTAGGTACCTAATTAAATTCATGTACAAACAAATTTGTTCAGATGCAGCCTTTTTCTTCAACTGAGCAACACGTCTGTGTACAGGTTAAGGCGACAAGAGCCTTCTTCGCACAGACACAGCGCTACAAATGCAAATTCAAATTGAGACATGTGGGAGGAAAATAGTCACGGAAAGTCCCAGGGCTTTCTCACTTGGGTTCCATCCCCCGCTCCCACCCTGGTCCCTGGCAGGGAGTGGAGGGGGAGGGATGGGGAGTTAGGGAGGAGGTGCTTTTTAAAAAAAAAAAAAAAAGATTTTATTTATTTATTTGGGAGAGAGAGTATGTGCAAGAGCATGAGCGGGGGGAAGGGACAGAGAGCAAGGGAGAAGCAGACTCCCAGCTGAGCACGGAGCCTGACGTGGGACTTGATCCCAGGACCCTGGAATCATGACCTGAACCAAAGGGGTGGAGTGAACCCCTTTGGGTCAAAACCCTGAACCCCTCTGTGTCAAAACTTCTCAGCTCCCACACTAAAAGAAAACTCTTGAAACTTGCTCAAAATTCAAGGAGTAACTTGACCACATACTACAGAAAGGTGCAAAGAAAATACCAAAAATACAAACAAAATGAAAACAGACTCATACCTAAAAAACCTATGTTAGCAATGCCATTGGCCTTGAGATTTCCTAACACAGGGACACGGCGAAGGGCTTACTGAGTCCAAATCCCCCTCTGGAAAGTTAACTGCATGTCTGCCCCCAGGGACTCGTCTAACCACAAGGAGCCCCCCTTCCTCACTCGGTTTTTTGTTTCTATACGAATTTAAGGTTAACTAAATTTTTTTCCCCAAGTAAATTCTTATTCTCTCACGTGGAAAAGAGAAGGGTAGGAAAGCAGTTTGTTCAATGCATGCCTCCTATTCCAACAAGGAAACAGACCACCTGAGCTCTGCTCGGGCAGGAATGTAAAGGCCAAGTCGGCCTCATCTCCTGAAACCAGAGCGCCCGCGAGAGGGCAAAGCGCTGATTTTCTCTTGCAAGCGGTGTTTAAATTTACATGTCAGCACGGCCTAAGTAATATATTCAATTAAAATTCAGCCTGATTATTTATTGATTTTGCATTTTCCTGCCCTGCTACTGTCTGGGCAATTTTCTAACCACTCTCAAAATACCTCTCGTGCTTCCTGGGAGAAGGCTGATACACGCCAGGAATTCCCAAACAAGAGCTGAAGTAGAAAGCTAATTATTTCAAGCATGCCTCTGCTACCATAGCAGGTCTTTATGGGTTCAAGAGGTGTCTTAGGTCTGCTACAAAGGCCAGATTTCAATTTGGGTAATTAGACTTTGCCCTACCCTTGAGACTTCCCCTGACACACTTTCCTTCCTTTCCTTCCTGTGTCTCTACATATCTGGTTTTTTGTTTTGTTTTGTTTTGCTTTGTTTTAATCTTGGTTTCTCATACTCTACTAGTCCTTTTTTTGAGTAGATGTTTCTGACTGCGTACTCCTGGGTTTTTCTTGTCAACAGGACAGGAGACAACTGTTTCGAATCCCTCAGGCCCTATATTAATGTTGCCGGCCCCAAAAAGCCTTCCCAAACCCACTTCTCGGCAGAATTCCTCATACCTTTTCTTCCCTCCATCCTTTTATATCAATCTCTTATTAACACACCTATTTCATTCGACCCCATCCGATAGTCAGTTGTATGCATGTCTTTCTTCCCCCACTGGAACGTAGACCCTTTAAGACCATAAACACATCAGACTTCTCAATATCCCCCATTGCCCCAAAGTAAGGAGTGGGGAAGAAAGCCAAGATTTAGTAAAGCTTCTCAGGTACTTGGCAAGGTCAATAATACAATCTTACCAAGTCCCCCAAACAACAACTGATCCCTGTTTCATGGGGGAAATTAAAAAAAAAAATGGATACTAAACAAGGTGCCATAAGCTACTTAAGGAGGCAGGGCTGGTAGGTGCTAGAAAGGAGCCGGGTTTCCAGGACTGTTGGAGGCTCATTTCACAGCCCAGCATCACTCCCCTAATCTTCCCCAGAGCCTAACTATGAGGGGCTCTCCAGGTTGTTGATGAACAGGTGAACAAGAACATCCACCTAATATCTTTCTGCACCTGATGGCTTTCCCCGCCTATGTCTGGGCTGATGGCCAAGTCCACCAGCTATCTGTGAAGCTTGAGGGGGTCCTCCTTGTATGTTCCCTGCCCCCATTCCTATCTCATAAGGCTTCAATAGAATCCTATCAATTTCACCCACAGTTTTGATTTTTTTGTTCCTTTTTGGGAGATTTTTTTTTTTTTTTTTTTTTTTTTGAGAGAGAGAGAGTGCATGTGAGTGGTGAGGGTAGGGACAGAGAGGGAGAATCCACACTGACCACCAAGCCCAATGCCAGGCTCGCTCTGATGACTCTGAGATCATGACCTGAGCTAGAACCAAGAGTCAGATGCTTCACAGGCTGAGCCACCCAGGCGCCTCTCACCCACAGTTACTTGAAGGATCTCTAAACAGTGATATAACTCCCTTCTCACACTCCCCCCTTACGACTATGTGATTGGTTTTGAAATAAGGTATCAGACCAATTTCCCCCACTTTGGGATCATGTAGATTTTTCTTTCCCCCTATTTTTAGGATTCCCAGAGCAAAATCACAATGTCAAAATAAACAGTAGGGAATCCAATATGTGTAAAACAACGGCTTGTCCTCTATCAGGAGTGGCGTGTAGACTAACCACCCATGATGATGAGCGAACCCCACAAACATACCTTCTTCCCCAACTAGCACACCTCAGGCGTCTGAAGTCCAGCTGAAGGTGTGACTCGGGGGGTCCAGCTGGACTGATCAGGTTCTTCATTCTCAGCCCCCGCTGCTCTGAAGAGGGCCTCGGCTCCAGCAGAGCTTCCCACCCCTGCCAGATCCATGACCGCTCACTAAAGTGGCTGCTCTCCCTCCTCGCTGACCACCTAGCTAGTGAGGGGTGGAGGCATGCCACACATACCACGTCAAAAAGCAGAAAGTGCGAGTGCTGTCTGCTGTCTGCCGTGTGCTCGTCCACAGGAACAATCTAAGAAATGGCGTAGCAAGTAAATACCAAAGAGGCAGGGGCAACAAGGAGACCATGGCCCTCTTCAAGCAAGATTCTTCTCCAAAGCCATTAATTCATCTAGTTGAGGAGAAGGGAATCCAGAGGCTCGATTTCAAGTTAGACAAAGACCAGAGATATTAGAAATATTCCTTATGTCTTTTGAATTCAGATCCCATGTTATCTGAATGTTATATTGAATATTACCTTTATTAATGCTATTGTCCAGTATTATCTCTGGAATCTTTTCCCTACAAACCAAGATCTCTACTCTCTCACTGAGTGACAAGTCAAAGGGTCTCTCTGTAACAGCAAAAGAGTATCTCTTGGCCTATCCCAACTGCTAGAGTTTACTTTGGATTTCCCTCCATCATTGCATGAAAGAGCATCCTTCCTGGTGGCCAGAAAATGAGATTGATAATTCCAACCCACTTTTAGGAGGGAAAAATCCTGGTTAAAGGAAAAAAAAAATGGACAGGTGTTGGGGTACTATGAAGTATGCAAGTCAGAGAGGCCAACAGGAGTCCTGGACTTAGGTTGTCTTATGGTTCTCTTCAGATATGATTTCAGTTGAAAATATTTTTTGCTACCCAGGCTTAGTATTTCTGTTTCTAAAAACCCAGCTGGTGGGCTGTTGTTGGTTTGTATTAATTTGAAAGTATTTAAACCGATAACCCAAACTCAGTGGTTCTGAAACTTCCTTTTGTACTGCTCCTGTGAGGTATGAGATTTGGAAGTTCATTGTTGGACATCACTGTCAGGGAAACAGAAGTATGTTGGAGAAGCAAACATATGTTGGAGGGAGGAGTTGTGGAATGACCCCTTACCAGCTGACAAAAAGAGGGCAAAAGATACAGGAAACCGTAAGAAGGTAAATGACAGGACAGAGAGCAGAAGGGTGGACCCCAGGATAGACAGTCAATCCTTATTTCATTTGGAAGAGCCTCCTGTTTTCCGTCTTTGGTGTTGGTGGCTGGGTGGAAGGGTCTGGCTAAAAGAACTCAGAAACCGTCTGGGAGAAAGAGTGTTTCTCATTCCATAGCAAGCATTCAGATAACTGCATCTATAAATGTAAACGAAGAGACTTAGATTCTGCCCTTATATGGAAAGACTGGCATTGATGATCAGCATATTAATAATGGCACAAACTCTGTCATAAATACATGGCAGAGACCATAATAACGGTCTGGACAAAGTGAGGACTATGTTTCAAATTAATTGTTCTATAAATTGCATATGTCTGTGTTTATTTCATAATAAATCTCAAATGAGTTGACTAATTTTGACAAAATTTGGTTCATTTATCAAGAGAATAAATTTACATCACATGAAACCCATGAGTCAATACATCAAACAGCAGCCAATAAAAGCTTTCAAAGAGCTCTATTTTCTATAATTTATAATGACTTTCAAAGACCCCATTCTCTTACCCTCTTTAACCACACTGCAGCACACCACAAGATAAATCTCCCAATTTCGGTTAATTTCACATTTTCTACATGTCACTTGTGTGCTTAAAAACCTAGCCCATAAAGCCTAAATTCCTCTACCTGACTTTTGATTGACTGATTAACAGGTAATTGTACTGAGTAAGACCTATGATTCACATGATCACAAATACCCAGGCATTTTTCACAGTGCGGAGGACAGGAAAGGTTATAAAACGTGTATTTAGAAAGTCAGAGAAGGGATCGCTTCTCTCCACTTAGATGAGGTTTTCAAAATTCTGGAGAAGTGTTTCAAAGGGAGAGAGTCAAAGTCATCCCAGGCCTATGTTTCTGCTTGGGACAAAAGCTCTGACTCAGTCAGGAGAGCGACAGAGAAAGACATCATGAAAAGGCGGAAGTCGACCAGCTGTGAGTTCTCTACCTAGTAATCTTCAAACCTCAGTGTGCATGCAGATCACTGGGGATCCTGATTCTGAGTCATAGCCTGGGGTGGATCCAGTTTCTCCATTTCAAACTAACTGCTGGTGAGGTTAGCCAATGGCCCATGATGTTGGCCAGTGGCCCGGCTTTGAGTAGCCAGCTCTCACCTGTAAGGAATAGCTTTGTTTTGTTTTAGTTGTTAGAGCTGTCAAAAGATGGGGGAGGAAATCTGTCCATGGAGAGAAGTTTCTCAGGAAATGCTGTATCGGGCATATGGACAAAGTCAGACCTTTAGTCTTAGCCTGACTCTATCGCTCAGCGACTCAGTCTTCTTCATGCAATTACCCTCTTTAGACTAGATTTCCTCATCTTTAAAATGGGGATAATAAAAACCAGCCTGTAAGCATGGTGACAAGAATGTGATGAACCAAGGGGACACCGAGCGCCTGTCACCGACTCTGCCCGAAGCAGGCTGTTCAATATTGAATGGCTCCTCCTCACCCGAATGACCCCCCTTCATCACGGGTGACGTTCAAGAAGAGTTTCAATCGACCCCTGGGAAGGAAGCTACACAAGCATGCTCACCTCGGGGTGGAGGGTCCTGATGGCCCCGAGATTCTACAACACCCGACACTGATCAATGGGACTTCAAGGCCGTGATTTCTGGGATATGAGCCCCAGAGGCATGAGTAGTATTCAGGTCTGTCATTGTTGCGAACACATCTATTATGGTCATATGATAGACCAACAGTCTGGACTCAGAAGCTAATGACAGCTAATAACTGAATAAACAGCTCAATAATGAAGTGTGTGTGTGCATAAAATGCTTCCATCAATATTCTTTAGAAAACGCCTTTTCCGCTAATACCCTCCACTTCTACGGTCTTTTGAGAGCTTTCAGGTCTGTTATCTCCTTTGAGCCTTAAAACAACCTGAGGAGTGAGGCTTCTAATCCCCATGTTACAAACATGGAAGCTGTTTGGTGGTTTCCCCGGAGGTGCCCACACCAGTGACACCCATGACCCACCCCAGAACCTGGTCACACCCTCTCCCCACTGTGCTCTGCTGTCCCTCTGAAGAGGCGTTGACTCTGTGGAACCCAGCAAATGCTCGAGTGACCTCGGTGAGCAGGTTCTGTGAAGGGGGTGGGGCAGGGCACACTTACAGACTTAAGAGGCTCCCAGATCACCTGCTTGCCTCCTTCCATTCACAGATCAGGTCACTCAAGTTCAAAGAAATGTAGCAACTTGTCTAAGGTCCCCAGTGGGCTCTTGCCCAAAATAGAAAGCATGTTGTCAACATCCCATTAATCCTGACTCACAGCTTTTACTATGCCACACTCGAGGACACCTCGGGTTATCGTTTTTTTGTTCCAGATTCTTTCTGAGCCACTTCAATTACCAATGAATTTGGGACGATAACATACTTGCTTTAACAAACATGGAAAGTCTGGGGTTTCCGAGCCTGTTATCTTTGCCCTCTTTAAGTCAAATATTCTTATGTGAGTCTGTGTTAATATTTAAGGGTAAGATATATGGACAACATGCCAAAGCCAAGTGGGGCTGGTGTTGGAAAGTTCCAGCTCTGAACAGGTAGGAGAGCCACGTCCACCATCTTCTTAAGAACGAATTCACCAAGGGCTGGCCGTTCGCCATTCCATTTCTGCTATTTCTTTAATCAAAGCTGAACAGAATGAATTGCAAATAAAAAGGGAAAAAAGAAAACATTAAATATGAAAGGCCAACCTGCTCGCCTATATTTTTAGTTCAAGTGACAGTTTTAAAATTACAAAGGTAAAAACCCTTTGCTAAATCGGGTTTTAAATGTGCCATTTGTCAAGCCAGTACGTTTTTACGATTTTTAAAACTACTGTTTTATCATGAAAGGTAAAAATACAAAGTGGCAGTATTATTCTTCGTCTCTACCACCATGATACCCCTCTGCCTTTGGGGGTGGTTTGTTTTTGTAGGCAGGAAACGGGGCTGTTCTCAGCCAATCTCCAAGTACATTTCCATGCATGTCCCAATGTTGTTAGATCACTTTCCAATCTTGGAGCAGTTATTGTCTCACTGTAATAGGGAAAATGATCCTTGCAGTGATCACAGAAATCCGTAGCTGAAAGAGACCTGACAGGTCATCGTCAACAGCACCCTGCTTCACAGATGAGCAGACTGAGGCCAGAAAAGTGAATGGACCCATCTGCCTCCGTCGCTCTGGCCCGTCAGTGGCAGAACCTGGCCTAGATTCTAATTTTCCTCATGCCCGATGAGTGACTTGGCATCGTGTCACATCAGCCTTCCTGACATTGTCCCCACAAGCGGTCAGTGCTTTCTGGGGCTGCCCCTGGGTCGCTTCTCCTCCAGCCAGAGTCAGTAGCTTGACCTATAGAATGACCCTAACCTGAAGGCTTGTAGAGTCTTTGTAGACATAGCCGAGAGAAAAATACCTTTTCTGCAAGGTCAAGGAAAGGTCCAAATCATTGTTCCATTATAAAAGGGATGTGGGAATCTGGGAATGAGAGGTGAGGACATACCATTCCCTCGAAGAGAGAAGAGGAAACTCTGAAGGGTACAAGAGAACTTCTTCTATACCCCAGACGAGCCCGCCGTTTGCTCATGATTATCCTCGACAACTCTGTAAATATTCCCGAAGAGAAAGGGAGAAGAAAGTCTGATTTCAGAGTCACTCAGAGGCACTCTCTGTACAGCTGTGGGATTGGTGTCTCTGACTATAAATAGCCATGGCTGATAGGAAGTGGGCTGAAACCATCATCAAGCACAGAAATCAGCATCCGAGAAGGTTCTGGCTTCCGCCTCCCATCTCGCATGGATCATGGATCTCGGACCAAAGCCCCTGGCTCTCTACAGCCTCCCAGGCTACTTCTCAAATGGGAGCCCCGGCAACACATTTGTAGATCGACGTATTTGATCCCCTCCACGCCACCCAACTCCACCGCGTCTCGTGAGGACAGCCGTCCCGAGAGAGTCCGGCCAGCCTCCACTGGGTCTGGGCACGAGGAGACACCACGGGATGAACAAGCATTTCTAAATATAAAGTGCCACAGAAAGCAATTGCAGTTCTCAGTCCAAAATGGCAATTTTTATTTTGCTAAAAATGGGTTCTCACCATATGATTCATTATTAATGAAAGAAAAAGCATGTATTCACATTTCCTAATTATCTTTTACCCACTTATGGCAAAAAAAAAAAAAAAGTGCTTTAAACCCTATAATTTGGTCACCAATTAGTCTTTGATTTACCCTGATGTACGCGGAGGGGTTTTTTTTTTTTTTTTTAATTAAAACAGGATTGCAGCTGAAAATTTACATTTAAAAAGTAATTAATGCCGATTCAATGAAGAAATCCTCAGTTTCCTATAGAATTAGAGTGAACCTCAAGCCCTTTTTAAGGATGGGAAGAACTGATCGTCGGTTCACCTTTTTCCAAGTGAACTCATACCAGACCCCTTCCCAATTTCCCATTTTGTCTCCTTCACTCTTCATACCTATGGGTGTTGTTACTCAGAAGAGAGCCTTTGACTGACAGCACCCCCCACCCCCACAATGAGTACCATCCCTTCTTGCTCCAGCTGAGGGCTTCTGAGGCACAGACCTGGTTTTGCTGCCCGGGATCCAGAAAGACTTGGACAGAGGGCTCCCCTCTTCCATCAGCTGGATTTCCCACCATCTCCCCTCTGCCCTCCCAG
This sequence comes from Mustela putorius furo, assembly GCF_011764305.1. NCBI lineage: Eukaryota > Metazoa > Chordata > Mammalia > Carnivora > Mustelidae > Mustela > Mustela putorius. Next base: position 7,314,432 of record NW_025421305.1, read on the forward strand.
CTGCCCTGAGACCACATACACGTCCCCATCTCCACAGTGTCCACTCGCCATCGCATCCTTCCTTTTCCTTTGTCACCCCCCAAAACAAGAGCCCCTTTTTTGGCATGGGGGGGTGAGGTAACCAGGAGTCCTTACCCAGGGAGCAGTGGTCTAGCTTGCAACAGCCATTCTGCTGTTGTGAGAACCATAATTGTCACTAAATTAACCTCTGTAAGATTTTCTGAGCTAGATAAAAGAGGATATTTGAAAAACCTTTTTCCACTATTGGACCCAGGAGAAGTTGCATCTTATTTTCCAGAACTGACTCTTTCTGGCTTTTGTGTTGGCATACACTTGAGCAAAATGCAATCTAATGAATTTTCTCCTTAAAGAGAAAATAAAGGGGATAGAGTATCTCTGGGTTTTCCAGCACGTACGGCATGTGTCAGCGATTCTCAACCTTTCATCCCGTCCTGGTAGCTAGAGATGGAGACACTCTGCTATCACTAACAGGTCTCCTTATACCCAACCGGAGAGGAGGGGACAGGAGGAGGGACAGAATTCACTAGTGCCATATAATTCAAAACAGAAGCCAGACCTATCACAGAGAGTCTCCATGGGGTTTTTGATCAGCGGCAAAAGGGCCAAAATAAATAAAATCATGCGCTCCTTGTTTCTGACATTCTCATTTCACTACAAACATAGTCCAATGCCCCAAGCCCATTGGGCTGGCTTCCCAAGGGATGCATGTACGTTCCCTTTCTAGTTATTAAGCAGCGTCTCTGGGCTGGGCATTTGTACGCATTATCCCCAATCTGCCCAAGCACAATCTTATTCCCATTTTATTGATGAGGAATCTGAGATTAAAAGAAATCGCTTGCCCCACAGCCATTAGCTAGGGAGTGGCAAACTAAAATTCAAACCAGTGCGTCAAACTCCAGATTCTACGCAGTATAAAGACCTGAAAATAGGATTTATTCAGAGTTACAGAGTTTACATCTGGAATTGGAACATATGGCCAGTAACCTCCACACGAATTTTTATATGCGAATGCCTAGGCCGACACATGTTGTCTAAAGACGTTGATGACAGAAAGGATTCAGATGTTGCTTTTGGCATTTTAATTTGGGTAGCTGTTTGCTAGGTGCATAAATGGGTGCCAAGGCCTTGGCCAGTGGAAGGGGTGGGCTCTATGGGACCCGGAAGAACTTTCCTCAGAAATGGGCAGCAGTCCTCTCTCTGCCCGTCAACTCTCAGCAGCTTGAGTTTCTGGAAAGTCCTGCTCCTGGCCCTGATGCCCCGTGCCCTTCTGCCTACACAGGCCAGAGGCTAGCAGAGCAGTGGCCTCTATTCTGTCAGCTCTCCGTGGCCTCCAATCAAAGACCTGAGGTCTGAGGAGTCTTTATATTTTTTGCCAGGTTCCCATGTCACCCTTCCAACAGATTTCTTTCAAATCCAGCAGTCTCAGGATGTGGAGTACCCACAGTGAGCCCCGGATATCCAGGCAACCCCATTTTATGGTCCTATTAGTTTCTCTTACATTGGGACATCTGTAATACAGAGCTTTCCCTTCATTCCCTTCATTCAAATTCAGTTCACACCAGCTTCTAAGCAGAAGTCTGGAGACCTGCTCTGAATCCTGGCATGATAGGGCTCCGGTGTTCTCCTTGTGTGCCAGTCCTCTTCCCCAGAAGCTGGAACCTTTTTCTGGTACCCAGGGTAGCTGGCACCTTGCCACGTGTGCACAGCCCTTCTCGCCCCCACCGCCTTCCACCTGGCTCATACCTGTCCAACCACTGGGCATCAGGGTCCTTCTTACATGAGTGGACCAACCCAGTTTCACTGATTATTATACAACAGCGGACACCATCTCCGGATAATCCAGCAGCTCTCGCTAGGTGACTCTTGGCCAACCCCTCATTCACAAAACCTTCTGGAAGATTCTCTCCCAGGGCCAGCTCACATTCATTGTTCAGCCCTTGAATTGCTGCCTGAGCTGTCCCCACCCCCAAACACTTGTTTTGGGAGCTTCCCCAACTTACAACAGTTCCCATCTGGAAAGGCTTAGATGCCCCCACCACCACTGGAGTTGCCCCAAAAATGCCTGTTTCACCCCTTTCTCCAGGTGGCCTGCAATGAATCAAGGAGTCCCTTGATTCATTCAAAGGGACCCCATCGTAGCCAGGTCAGTTTCACCTGGCCTCACTAATGAAACATCAGATGGGGCACGTGGTATTTGGAGACACATCTGGATATATTCAAGTAGTGGCCGATTTCTTATTGGTTTAATTTCCATGACTGCCTCCAAATACACCCAGTGACAGTCCTAGCCAACAGCCCGCAGGAGCAGAGGTCCTGGGGTCAGTGTAGAAGGAACCAGGGAGCAATCAGCCTGCCTCCACCAGTTCACCCAGAGAGGAGCAGCACAGCCATCACCTCTAAAGAAAACACAAACTGTGAAAATAACATTTTTTTCTCTGGCAATTCCGTCCTCTGCTAGAATGAAAACCAGCCCGGCACCACACACCACCAAAAGCAGATTTTTCAACCCCTGTAAGCCTCCAAGACAGGAACCGGACTGCTTATAAGTCTCACTTGGGCGGACTCACAGATCCATCGTGGTGCCTGCTTCTAACGGCCTCCTTCCTGAGTCGAAGGCTGCCTCCCACGCAGCCAACCTAATGAGTGATGCTAAGAGGAATGTTAACAATATCACTTCGTTAATTGCTCAATCTAAATTAATCAGATATTCGGAAATTTCTCTTGTTTTTCCAAAGCCTCTTGTTAGAACAGACTTAAAAGAATCAGGGTCTCTCTTAATGAGAGCAATAACAATATTCTGTTTTTATGTACTGCTCTACCGCCTACTAACTCAAAAGCTTACTGTGTCCGCATAGGCAAAGGGAAGTACAGGGCCAAGCAATTGCCTGTAAATATAATTGCTATAGAGATTTAACCTGGTTCAACCAAGCCGAAGGAATATTTTTCCACAAATAGCAATTTAAAATCTGAATTATATTCGTAATGACCTTGGCTCTCAGTGTGTTCCTTGTTTCATTATATCTCAGCACCCCAGAATGAGGATGCCAAAGAACCATAATGCTTCTTTTTAAAGGTCCCTTTGCTGCCTCGGTGCCAGCCAAAATCATATCTCCAGGAAAATTTCTTCTCCTGAAGAGGTGCCAAAAGGAACAGTCTGAAGTCAGGGGTAGTCTTCCAGATTTTGGCAATGATTGGGATTGGATTGAAGAAGAGGCCAAGCAATGGACCCCTCATTCAGTAGGATGCGAAGGAGGCTGGAGGAGACACACCAATCAAAAAAATGCTCTCCTTAATTTCATTAGATCCTGAAATTACATAATTACTTGAAGGCACTGCAGCCTCTGGGCCAGAGAACGCAAGAGGAAAAACCTGGGTGAAATTAAAAGACCTCGCTTGGTTCAAGTCCCATCTCTGTCACTTACCAGCTGCGTGACACTGGCAAGATGCTTCACCACGCTGAGCCTTAATTTCTCATATGTAAATAGCAATGGCACTAACTTCACATTAACACTGTTTCAAACAGTAAATGAAATTGCACCTACAAAGCCCTTAGCTAAGTTCATGGAACATAAGAAGCACCCCAGAAATGTTAACTCTTTTGTTTTTGATGGTGACGGCATCGATATCATTGTTACAAATACATCGAGGCAGAGTCAGAGGTTAATCCCTGACTGCTCACTCGTGGGGTTGGGGGTCGGGGGGGGGGGGGGAGACTGAGAACAGGATCAATGATGGTTTCTGGGCCCAGCACCCTGGACAGCGGCCCTCACAGGCAAGAGAATCAACAGTAACGTCAGCAAATATCTCCCACCCCTAAGGTTTTGCCTATCACCCTACTTATAGGACCATTTCAGGGACAGAGATGAACTATTTCTGTTCATAGAGGTCAAATCATATGTTCAAATCATAGAGGTCACTCTTGCTATCCTCTATGATCTTCCTGTGTCCTACTCCAAAACAGCAAGAACAGCTTAGGGGCGTTCAGCTCACCAGAGGGGTGGCTCCCATGGTTGTGGGACCAGAGATCAGGAGGCAGTGGGGGAAGCAGTCTCCCAGACCCGGAGCTTGTGGTGACCCCACAGCTGAGCTGAAGGTGAAAAGTCAGAGGTGTGACCCATCCCCCCTCTGACTGCAGACCAATGATGCACATCTTGGCTGCTGTCCCTCACCCACCAAAACACTCTCATTTTGGCCAATTTAGAGAATTGTAGCGCAGAAGGAGAAAAAAGACAGAACATAGGTGAAAAAAAATCCAGATTCCATATTCCTTAAGTACCCTTCTCTATCACTCATTTTTTTTTTTTAATATGGCATTTGTGATTAGTTAGACACTGGAACCAAATGATAAAGATACAAGAAAATATCACATGGAGAGACATCCCAGAAAAGGCAATTACAATACAATGGTTAAATACTGATAAAGATAGCATAGCACTTGGACATAAAGAAGGAGCCGTCGGAAAAGTCAAGGAAGATGTCTCCATAAAAGTAATGTTTCAGCCAGACCTAAGTGATAGGTGGGCGACAGGGGGAGAAGCTGGAGGAGAGTGTGCCAGGAAGACAGAACATACGTGCCAAGGGCCAGTAAAGTTCTCCTTAACAGAAAAATGTCATTAGTCAAAGGCAGAGAAAAGAGAAATAATAAAGACCACAGAACGTAGAACCTCATAAACATATCAGAAAACCTCAGAAACCTATCACTGCCTTCTGCGCCTATAGGAAATGCATCCGAATGTAATTCCCATGCATCACTCAGAAGAGGCGAGGTTTCACAGTGATAAAAAATAATCCCCAAATCTCAGAGGTTTAGTACACAAAAGTTTGCTTCTTACTTCTACAAAACGCCCTACCTGAAGTTAAATACGCAACATGGGGTGGGAAGGGGGCTTTGCTCATCAAGATCTCTTCTGGGACTCTGGCTGAAGAAAGTTCCATCTCTAATTCTTCAGAGTGACTCAGGGTAAGGGGAGCAGAAAATAGCCATTCAGACCAGATTCCTAAAGCATCAGCCTGAAAGCAACAGTCATGTTTCTCGAGACAAAGGAAATCATAATAGCCACATCCAACTTAGAAAAGGCAGGAGGGGGCGTCCTGCCTTGCGCTGGCAGGGAAACAAACCAGAAATACACAGTGAGCTGTACAGAGGGCATCTAGAACTTCTTTCCCCTTCCTTGTGGTTAATTATAAAACAAAAAACTCCTCACGTTGGGTATAATAAATACTTCTCATCAAAATGATCTCACAGATTTTGCCAAGCCGTGAGGTGCCCCCAAGTGAAGGAGGGCAAGCATTATCGTGCCCATTTGCTCCACAAGGAAAGTGAAGAACGGAGAGCAGGAGGAGTCCTCCCCAATCCTGTTTAGGGTAGAAGAGAGCCAGACTCTTCGTTCCCACCTGCTGATTTATCTGCTTCACAACTACTGCAAAGTTAAGTAAACAGAACCAAACAAAGCAAATTCCTGCAAAGACCAGAGATGCCCTTTCTCCTGCCCCAGCAAGGAAAAACGCACCCGGGACGTGCACCCCCGTTCTTTCAGCCTGTACACAGGCACACAAACATGGGGCCCCGGGCTCTGAAGCATGCTAATGAAATGAAGGTCTGCAAGGCCCCTGGGAAAGGTCTAAGTCCTCTGGATACATAGGATTTGGAAGAGCTGACTCTTTGCAGGTTGACCACCCTGAAAGGGATTCTCTGGAGTTTCCCCATCTACTTACAATTGCAAAGTTTGAGAGGGAAACATTTGCAAGGATAATGAAGCTACACCAGTAGGATTCCCTGACAGGGCACTTCACCAGGGAACGCCAGAGGCTAACTAAGTCAGCCGATTGGAGGACGGAAGAATTTTCTGACATTCAAGGAAACGCACAGCACATCAATTCCGATGCATTGGTTTGGCCATGATGGGACTTCCAGGATTATTAGGACCAACGCAGATAATGGACTTGACGCTTCACAAGCTAGTGACTACCAAAGCCTTTCCTGAGTCCCTTTTCACTTCTTCAATCATAGACCCCCTTTGTGGGGAAGGAATAGGCAGTAACTGAACACAGGAGACTGTATAACATACAATGGACTCCCTCCTTTTGGGCACCAAAGTTTGTTCTCATCGTTCAAACGACAGTTACTCCCAACCTCTTCAAAGTCTGCTGCAGGGATGACAAACTTTTAAAAAAAGATTCAGGTTATCAGAAAGACTGTGTGGTTAGTACGGACATAAACTCACACATATATGAGCAGGCATCTGAAATGTTAAGGGGAAGAAAAATGAATATTCTAACATGGTTTTCTGAGGAACGAATTAGGCTGTGGGGAATGCTACCCACCCACCCACTGCTTAGGAAGATTTGAGATGGTAAAACCCAAGTAAAGTCCAGCAATTCTTCCTGAGTGAACACTGAAATCCAGAATCTTCGTCTGGACCCAAACATTTTACAGTTACTCCCATATACCAACTGAACTCGGGGTATGACTCAGAAAAATTAAAAAAGAGAGAGACAGAGACAGAGACGGAGAACGGTGCTCAGCCAGTGGCCCGCTCTCTGAAATCTCGTGGGTGGTTTGAAGCAGTCTTCATTTCCTACTCTCTTCTCAGGGTGATTTAGCCTTCGGTATTTCTAAAGGCTTGGGAACAGAGATAAAGATTATCTCTCTTCCTGCCCATTTCTCCATCACCCCAGATATATAGCGAATATATATTCGCTATATATCTGGGGTCCAAGACATATGTGTCCTCGTCCTGGATATTGAATTCTGTGTTCACCTTATACATCACTCACTTGCTGCATGTCCTCACCAATTTTTTTCTTTCTCCCTTTTTTTTCCCTCTCCCTCCACTTGTGAGAGGCTGCCAGGCCCTTTTAGAGTACGAAGACGAAAATGAATCTAACTTGAGTTGTGAGGCTACTCTCTCTGGAATATTTAAATGAGATAAATGACGCCAGTCAGAACACCAGTTTCCTGACATATTGGCGTGCCAAGAGCCATGTAGAGCTGTCACTCAGAAGAATGACTTTCCAGCCACCATCCTGCTGTCCAGCCATCCCACCACCGCTCGGCACCTTCTCATGAATGTGTATTTCCTGCAGGAGGTGAGAAGGCGAGCCCGTCCGCACGGCTGGGGAGGCCAAACTAAGAAACGGATATTCCTTTAGAAGACGCCAGCACACACTTACCCAAGGTGTGCGGTGATGAATGGAAACTGTGGCCGTGCCCTCCACAGAATGGATGTGGTTTCGTATATCTTGCCAAGGCCCCCGATAGCCAGCAAAGCTGCCTAGGGTACATGATCCCTCTCTAAATTGGACGATTGTATTCAAGATGCCATTTTTCATTTTTAAAACCAGGATCCCTTCAGGTAATCAGTAACCTTGAAGAGAACGGAACCGTCTGCTGAAAGTCCTCCGGGAGCCTGGAAAAGTTGGTGAAAATATATAAACATCAGCGCCCACGCTGCGGTCGGGCACCTCCTCCAGTGTCCCTCTCTATCTCCTTCCATCTTCGCCTTCTGTGTTCCACAAAGTTTAGACAGGTTTAGGTTATCACTCAAACACTATGACTCAAACTCGGGGAAATTGTCCCTGTAATGGAGTTCTCAATTTATTGGTCAATTTCACCTTGATTTTGTGTCACCGTAGCTCCGCTGGTCCTTCAGCTTGTATTACATACTCTAAAACTGTGAAACATTTTCAAATATTTTAAATATCACAGATAATTTTATTCAGCTCATAATCTCTCCTTCTGGAAAGATAAATAAAAATAATTTTTCTAAAAGGCAACATTGTTCTCTGCAGGCGTGCTTTCATAACTAGCTAAAATCTGCCACCTTCTGGATTTTGCAGGACGCGGAAGACAGAAAGTAGCCTTATTTTCTTTGTCCCCGGCTGGATACTCTTCAGCGATGCAGTGATACTGCCATCTAGTGGCCGTTTTCTAGAAGGCTCATTCAGCAGAAAGGTGTAAAAAGAACAAGGGGGAAGAAAATATCCACTTGGAGAAAATTTCTCCAAGTGGAGAAAAGAAAACGAACCTTACACAGACCATTGATGTTCGAATTGAAAAGTCAGCAATTCTTGAATAAATTTGAAAAATTAAAATAAAAGGATCCACCATGCTCAAATCAGGCCAGCCTCCTGTGAAAAATGCATTTTCCCTTCAAATGTCCAATACAAATCGGACAATACACCCACATCAGAACCACAGCAACATCATTCATCCTCCACAGTCACCTGAAAGGAGAGGAAGACGCTGAGCTATTTCTCAGCCTTTGAACCTCCTTCCTCTGAGGAATAGATGAAAACGTACCGGTTATGTAATACTTAGCCCTCATATTGCAATGAAAATAAGGTCGATAGTTCTGCATTTTTAACAATTTCTTGGCTCTGCACTTTAAACGCTTCCTGGAATTTCTTCCACGCCCAAGGAGCTTGCATTTTGGAGCAGACAGGAGACCCCACTGACATTGTGTTTGCCCCAGTCTTGCCCTGGGCATGGGCCTCAGCCAACGCAGAATGCAGGACCCGATGGGCCCCTGCTTGTGATGTTTCAAGAATGTAATCTCATTGCTCTCTCCTCTGCTATTTTTTGAAATCTCCCCAGAGTCCTCCTTTGGGAAGACGAGGGAGCTTAGGGGGCACCCCGTCCCTCCCCCCGCTGTCAGAAACAGTCCTTGCACAGCTGTGAGCTCCACTTGGGAGGTCATCAGGAAGTCGACAGACTCTCAGCTGCTGGAAATCTACTTTGTGCTGAAACACAGGAAAGCGTGTACTGTAGATTCGCAATGTGGTACCAAATTAACTTCCAGAAAATCAAAATCAATTTCAAGCTTTTTACTGACTGAGAGGCAGGGGCACCACATCTTCCTCATTCTTCACTTCATCTTTCCATTCCACTGGAGGTCTCTGACCACAGGCCGGTCAGCCACCCCGGGGCTCTGCCCTTCCCGTCATCATTTGAAACTGGAGGTGGGCAATTTGTAGTGTCAGGTTAACCCCATAAAGGCGACTATAGATGAGACTTTCTCCCTGGTGCTGGTGCGTCAAACTTTGTTGTCTGGTTCCTTAGTTGGTCAGTTGTTGTTTATTTGGGGGTGGGACGGGGGGAGGGATCAGGGGGTTGAACGTAGAAAAGATCCGATCACCCCAGATAAAGAAATTCTACATCTGAAGCCAACCTCCAACCTCAGGGCACTTTAAAATTTGGCAACACAAACCACAGAGGCCCAGGCTGGCCCCACTCCCAAGCTGTTTGGGAACTGGAGCAGAGGATTTCGGTAATGCTCCTGGCCAGGTTATTGTTAGTGAGGCCACCTCCAGGCGGCTATTGATGGCAGGAACTACTACCTGGGGTTAAGTCCTGTCTATCTCCTCTCTCCCCACGGCAGGCGACATGCCCCCCAGTCATCACGGCCAGTCCAGGGCCCACTTGAAAGGGGACAGAAGTTCCAGCAACCTGGGGTGCGAGGGTCAGGACAGGGGCCCTGTGGCTAGACGAGCAGACAAGCAGGCTCCAGGCTTTGGTAACATTTGAATCGCACATGGATGAGATTTAAGCTTCTGCCTCAGGTGCCCTCCCCGAGAGGGCACTACCTTTCCAACCTCTGGGACTATAAAGGGTGTCCTTAAAAATCTGTATGTAATCATAAATTGAATATGCACATAAATAAATACGTAGCATCAATAAAATAAAACAGAGATCCCAAGATTATTTCAGTTTGCTAGGTCTGGGGTGCTTCGGGGTACACTGGCTGTTGTGCCAGATAGCAGGGGACAGACTGGAGGCAGGAATGCGTTCTGTGGATGGCGCGGCACAGCGGCAGCTACCCGCAGTGGACCAGGCTGGTGGCAAGAAGGGAAGGCAGGGACTTAGAGAGTGTTTTGCCAGAGGGCAGCGTGACGGTGCGGATCAGCCATTTCGGATGGACGTCATAACATGCCCTAACAACTCTAGGCTAAACTCTATGCCAACTAGCAAGAACTCAAAAAAAAAAAAAAAAAAAAAGTCCTGGGTTCTACGAGCTCCCAGGCTAGAAGGAGACAGAGTGTTTGTGAAACTGGCCACACAACAACACTTTAAGTGGGAAGAACGAAGACAGTGGGAGTAAAAAAGACAGCGGAGTCAGTTTTTTGGGGAAGCGTCAGGGAAAACCTCATTGAGGAGAAGGTCTCTGGAGAGCCTTGACTGACAAAAAAGGGGGCGAGGGAGACGACAGTGATCTGGGGAAAGGATGTGAGCAAAAAGCGAGGAGGCTCGCGTGGCCAAGCAGGGGCAGGTGGCTGAGGCAGGAGGGTAGCCAAGTCTGTGGTAGGTGTTGGGGCTGCAGAAGGCAGGAGATCCACAGCGATGGGAGACCGATGGTCTTGCCAAGAAGTGTGGCAATGGGCAACTGGCAGAATTCTTCAAGCAAGGAAGCCCTCCAGAGACTAACTTCAGCAGCAGTGATGGGAAAGGATGGAAGAGAGGAAAGAGGGTCGAGACCAGCAGACCAGGTAAGGGGCCATTGCAGGGGGCCAGGTGAGAGATGGTGAGAGCCTTGCCTGTGGCCAGAGAATTGGAAATGGAGAGTAAACGAGATATTTTGGAGAGAACTCTAAGGCAAACTTGAAAGAATCGGATTGGAGATGAAGGAAATGGACAAGATAACATAACATGGGAAAAACAGGGTGGTGGGGGTGCTGATGGTGCCATATTTGACGAGGGACAGACGAGTCTGGGGTTTGGGTTCCAGTGAATTTGGGTTCAGATGTCTTAAGCTAGTGGGAGGCCCAGTAGGAAAGCACAGCTACAGCTCTGGAGATCCGGCGAGGAGCCAATAGCACAGATATGACCCCCAACAACGCAAGCTCCGTAAGGGCATGAATCTTTGAGTACTTGCTCACTGGCATAGTCCAGACCTACAGCAGTGCTTGGCACACATTAGATGCTCCCCAAATATTTGCTGGTACTTATTCCCTGGATGAATTAGATGATCCTCAGTCTGTGGGGGAGAGCTCGGTGCGCTGGAGATGGGTGAGATTTCTCAGAAAGTGAAAGGCAAGGACGTGGTGGAAATCTTACAGAGGACATCCTAAGTACTGAGAGGCCACTTGCAGAAAATCTGCTGTGAAGAAAAGGAGAGAGGAAGGACAGGACCCTGAGGGTTCTCTAAGATGGGCACCTCTGCAGGGTTCATCAAACAGTGTCCAAGCAGGCAACAGAATTCCTTTCAGATAGTTCCCATGAAGAGACTGAATGAAGTCAGATTGTAGAAGGCACAGCCAACAGTCAAGAGAACTACCAAGCGGCATGGCCCTCAGAGGCTGACCACAGCAGGAAACCATCTCCTCCCCCAGATATGACAGGGCAGTGGGAGGAAATAGTGTTACCAGAGTCCAAAGAGCACACGGGAGGCTTGAAGCCGGGGCTATCAGGTCAGCGCTGTGGAGGTAGAGGGGATCAAGCCACATCACAGTGCCACACAGCACGCCTATGGGGAAGAAAAACCTCCATCTACCTTTTCTTCCACCCTCTGATCTCCTCCCAGTGCCCCCCATGGGCACAATCCAACTGGAAATCAAAGAGCAAGGAAGCAGGGTCGGGGGTACAGAGAGTGGGGGCCAATTCTCCCGGCGCACAGAGTAGGACAGAAAAGGGAGGGAAAGGCATCTGGTGGGAGGGGAGAGGAGCTGCAAATAGAGAACCCCCAACACAGAGATGAAAGAAAAGCAGCCAGGAAGGATGGAAAGCTGGCAGGTGCAAGAGATTGCCAGAGACGGGGGCTTCAATGTGAGGTGGCCGGGCAAAGCTCATGGGGACAGGGAGTTCAAACTAGGGGAGATTTTGATAACACCAAGGACATGACCATCCATAAGGCCCCTTCTCCAGACTCCAGAAGAAACTGCTCCTTGAGATCACCCTCCTTGTGTCCCAAGAGGACACGGAAGCTGGGAGTGTCAGACGTTGGGTTCAACTGGCCCGTTCCATAGCCCCTGTGGGCATATGCCAAGCGTCTCTCCTTCCCTCCCATACCACCCAACACCTTCTGTGTCTCCAGAGGCCACGGGGGATGAATCTTCCAAGTGAGGCAGGAAGAAAGCAGAGGCCTCGAAAGCTGTTTCTGCCGCCACGGACCCTGAAGCCGAGGTTCTCCTAGCACGCCCACTCCCAGCAACGGTCTGTGGAGCCCAGGGTGCCAGATTCGGAAATCGGGGCTGTGCTTCAGGTGTCCTAAGAAGGATGCCAGACAATTGTGGCATTGTCACCGCTACCTTAGGAAGAGAGAACTGAAGCTATTATTGAGAAACTTGTCCCAGGTCACATTTTGCAATCTGACCACAGAGCCCATGCTTGGAACTCTTTTGTCGTAGAACTCCCATTCATGGCTCTAGACCCTGGGAATTATGGGGTGCACAGGGTGGACAGCTTCCCGCCCTCCTAGAGCTCACCATCTCAGTGCGGTGGACAGGCGGCAAGGGCTTAAGCGAGCACAGATCAATCTGATCATCCCCGATAGCGACAGTGACTTGTCCCAGAGCCTCGCTGTACAGCTTTCGGATACACTCCAAAGCCAAGCTCCGAAAATCCATGATCACAACACAAAACCCTGATTGTTAAGAAGGCTACACACCCACACAGCGGGCCTGTCTGCTGTGTTTGTGCGGCACCTTCCCGCCAAGCACTTGAAACGTGTTAAATAATCATTGCCATTCCACGGCAAGTGCATTTCTCTTTTATTTTAATCCTATTATAGAATTTTTTGATGGCAACCTGCTGTTAGAGTACATCTAACTATGTTAAAGCTCCCCAGGCCGTGAGCATGAAAGAACCTCTTCAGCACACACGCTAGGACAGGTCTACCTTGTTAGCATGGAAATGAAAATAGAAAGCACTGCTCTGGGGCAGTGAGGAGGAGGACGGGGGTTCTGATACCCGTGCTTAGGAGGTGATCTCTCCTTGTTCTCTCCGTCCTGCTTCGGGGGGTAGGAGCTTGACGGGGAGGATTCTTTTCTGTATTCTGCCCAGTGCCTGGTGCTTGGTGTTTGAGCAGCTATGACTCGTAGTAATAGACCTTGCAACCCCTCAGCGAAAGGTCATCTCTGTGGCTCTGACGCGGCGGTTGCTTTTTGGTGCAAGGGAATCAGCAGTCAGGATAACCTACAGGCTCGCTCCTGAACTTTGGTGGTGTTTCATTAGCGAAATGGAAACATATATAATTTAAGTATGCGGGGGAACATCTCCTCCGCCTGCAATTATGCAAATGAGCAGCAGCCCTGGCGTGGCGCGAAGAGCAGCTTCCTCGGGAAGACGGAGCTCACAGCCCTTAAACAAAGTTACACGGGTGGGTTGCCGCGACAATTTGTATTTTGATTATTTCGCTCTGGAGAATAACAACACACAGGTAATACTACGTTGGCGGTAAAAATTAGAAATTATCCAGGCTCTTGAGCTTTCTGGGCCTCAGGTATGCCCAGGAGAATATATGTAATGGGTGCTGTGAGTAAAATGACTCAATGAAGTCCGTTTGAATAAAGGATGGATGGGTACAGTGGCTCTCCTTGGTGGTGGTGGTGGCCGCAGAGGTGACAGTCACGAGTCATCCCTCCTGTGCTCTGAAGAACCATGAAAGACAATCGGGTTCTCCTGTAAGGAGAACGTCTTATTATGATCTTTGGGGGCCTGTGGTACCATGTTAGGGCACAATGTACTGTTAAGGATCAATATGAAGAGGGAGAAGTATTAATATCTCACAGATGTTTGTTGTGGATTCTTTTTATATCAACAACAGAAGTCGCACCGAGGAGATAGGAGCGGATTATTTTAAAGCGAGTGTGGCCCCATCATTCCCATGTCAGCGCGGGGCTGCACGGGTTCAGAGGCACGCACAAGATTCCTCACTGATACCGGGAGAGTGATACGTAACTCATCCCCTTACGGAAGAGTTGAGAAAACCACACTGGAGGAATCTGTCAGCGCGGGGATTATGTGTCAAACACTGAGCAGCCGGCAGACTGGAGGTATCACGATGGACCCTGGCTTTACCCACACATTTGTCACATGCAGAAGTCCTGCGGCCACCCACGCCAGGCTCTCCTGCCGTTGGGGGCACCTAGTCACTTGCGTGCTAAGTGCGTGGTCGTCAGAGACTCTGGGTTAAAGGCCAGTGGTTCACAGAATAAAAAGTTAACGACCCCTGCCCTCAAGGACCTCAGCATCAAGTAAAGAAAATCAAGCACATACAAAACACAATACACGACGGAATGCATACATGTCCTAGGAGGGGTGTACACAAAGGGTTATAGGAATTGAGAAGACGGGACCTTATAGTTGGAGGAAACAAGGAATCTCCTTTGCGTGGATGAGACTGGATTTTAAATGAAGCTTGAAGGGTAGTTGGGATTTAGGCAGCATTATGGATTAAATGCTCGTGTTCTTCCAGCATTCATACGCTGAAGCCCTAACCCTTGGTGTGATGGTAACTGGAGACGGGGCCTTCAGGAGATAACTAGGTTTCGATGAGGTCGTGCAGATGAGGCTACCATGATGGGATCGGCGCCCTTTTGGGAAGGGGAGGACAGCAGAGCTCCCTCTCTCCACCCGTGAGGACCCAGCAGGAAGGCAGGAAGAGGGCCCTCACCAGGAAACTGAATCTGCTGGAACCTCGCTCTTGGATTTGCCCACCTCCTGAACCGCCAAGAGTAAATGTCTACTGCTCGAGCCGCCCAGCTCCTATGGTGTTTGGTCATGGCAGCCGCCAACTGTCTAAGACAGGGCAAGGACGTTCAGCTCGATGAGCATCTCGGAGGAACGCCAGATGTAAGTGACTGCAGAGGAGGGAAAGCGAGGGGCAGATTTAGAGAGCCGTTCAGCTCTGTCTGCATCACAGGACTCTTGAAGTCTGGCAGTAAGAGCCACCACTGGGACGGCAGATTGGGGTCAGACCACGACAAGCCACGAGAGTCAGAGGAAGGGATCTGGATCTGCTTCTGCGGCAGGTGGAACAAGTCAAAAATTATTTCCGTAGGAGAGTAACACGATCAGAGCTTCATCATCAATCAACTCAACAATATTTTAACCTTAACAGGGGACGGTGGCCGCGAGCTGGCCCCAGAATGCCCAGCTCAGCTGAATAAGGTCAGGCTGTGGGCTACGTGTGCCTCTCACACCTGAGCCTGGGAGCGTAACTGCTTGTTCGGGCTGTCAGTCACCCAGTCGCTCGAAGCACCCTCTGTGCAGGGCGACGATGAACTTCATACTTAGCAGCAGGATTCACCCAGCCCCACAGCTGTCATCTGGGACCCGGACAAAGAAGAGACTTAAGAGGATCTGAGAGAGGAGCCTGTAGGCGCTCCCATTTGTACAGTGTATTTCCGCGAGCTTGGCTGACGAGGCCGGTCAATGTCCATTTTTCTGCAGGAAATAGAAAAGCAGAACTCTGTTGATTTTATGTTTTATGGCTGATCGATGGGGGTCAGAGCGAGGGCTTTGAGACCTGCTGAGGGGGAGGAACTGTGGCGCTTTTGATGGCCTCATTTGTGTTGTGTCTTCTTCTGGGAAAAAGGAAGGTCAAGGTGAATCCCTCGTTCAGACACGGGCGGCTCCGGCGGCATCATCCCTGGGCTGAAGAGGCAATGGTGGGGGCGTTGCCAGCCAGGCCAAGCAAGGAGAGGGGACGCTGGAGGGCTTTGAAGAAATGCTGCACTTTTGGCAAAGGGACCCCAGACCGCACCTGCATTTCTGCAGGCTCTTCACTTGCTTTTTATATCCTCGCAGGCTGTCTCTGGAATTGCTGAAAGGTGGAAAATCTGCACACTCCTTGGGCGCTCGGAGAGACAGCAAGGGCAGGAAGGAAAGTGACAGGAACTCAGGAGACCCGGCTCTCCAGGAGCCTGTGTGTGTCATTCTAGCCCTAACCATGGTGCCTTCTGCCAAGCCCCAACGTCTTTATTCCTGTAACACTACCATTGGTAATAATGGCCACCGAGCGTTAAACACCCTCTGTATGAAATCCTTTTCCTCTGTATGCTTGCGTTTAACCCTGGGAATAACCTCTAAGCGTGTGATTATTGTCCTTTACTTTAGAGAAGGAGCCAAAGCTCTGACGGGTTAAGTAGCTGGTCCAAGGCCATATAGGAATAAGCAATCGAACAGACTGGATCCCAGATCCCACGCTCTTAGTAACTGGCCATGCTGACTCCTCCACTTTACTCTTCTCACCTGTGTTATGGGGAAAACCGTCATAAGCATCATAAGCATCAAAGCCCCCCTAAGCCTCAATGTGCTTAGACAGACAGGCCTTGGGAATCACGAAGGGTGGGGCAAACCTGAGACCCCACCGCTATCAAATCCACTCTGCCTCTCCTTTGTTAGGGACACACAGGACTGAGATGCAAATGTGTTTCCAA
Organism: Mustela putorius furo; assembly: GCF_011764305.1. Classification (NCBI taxonomy): domain Eukaryota; kingdom Metazoa; phylum Chordata; class Mammalia; order Carnivora; family Mustelidae; genus Mustela; species Mustela putorius. Next base: position 7,330,830 of record NW_025421305.1, read on the forward strand.
AGGCCAGAATGTCTCATAAACCAAAGTGTTATTATCATGAAAATTTCCAAGAGTCGTCAAGCCGGGCACTGTATTATACGCAGGCATCAGGGAAGTAGGGGAACAGGAGGGGCTACCCTGGGATCCGCAGGAAACATTTGAGTAGGTAAGGAGGTTAAATGGCCACTTGAGCAAAAGCAAGAGGCAAGAGACACACGCAGAGAGACATCTGCTCCGTTCCACAAAGCCGAGAAGGACGGCGTCCCCCGCCCAGCGTCGTGCCAGTGTCGCCCTCCTCTCTTCCGCCAATTTAAGCTCTTTTCCCCATTGTTCTGCTCCCACACAGTTTGCATGGGAAAGCAGCACTGTGTGGACATCATTAAAAGTACCGTGACTGGAGGCTGAAATCAGACACTGATTGTCCTATTAAGCAACAGATCTCGTAAACAAATGCAATTCATTCTGCCTGCAGCCTGACATCGCTGTCTGAGGTGTGCGGCTGAAAATAACGTCGCCGCTCCTGTTCTGCTAAAGTTTCAGATGCCCGGGGAGCCCCACCAGGCCATAAAGAAGGAGCTCAGCAAGCGGCGAATGAGCACCCCCCTGCTGCCCCGATCACCCCCGTCCCCGGCCCCGGAAAGCCGGAGCGTCCCCACTGCTGTTAAACCACGCGGGCTACAAAGCCAACGGAGCAGCCAGCCAGAGCCATGGCCTCCCGAGAAATGACAGATTTAAAGGAAGAAATACTGTGCGCTTGCTGGAGGCGAGTTATTTTAATATAATGCCGAGATGACAGCCCTCCACATTTAATCATCAGACTCCTGATTTTTTTTTTTGCCACGACATTAGAATTTCTCACAATTTGGAAAATGTTTCTTTTCTACCTATGCCTGACAGTTGCATGTTTGCAAAAAATGTCTGTAAACTTCTCCAATTATTTTTAATAAAATGTAAACGACGGTCTCCAGAAGCCCTGTCTCTGTCCACAGCCCCCCACACACAGCCAAGGCGAGCGGGGGGGCCACCCATGCCCCCCAGGGAAGGCCTCTGCCACTTTGTGATGCCCCCACCCCATGCCATGAACCTGCCACTCAGAAGAAGGCTTGCCTCTCTCTTTGTCACCTACATTATGACCATTTCTTTTTTAATGGTGTCTGTGATCAGCTCTGTCAGAGAGACTGTGCATTTCATTATCTCTGCCTACGTGGGCTGAAGCAGGCTGGCTGGCCCCGGATCACGAGCTCAGCCGCTGCTCTACGTCTGGCAGCCATTAAAATGGACATCAGCAGAAGTCTCTGGTTTGCTAATTCATAACAACGTTGTTCTGCCTTATTCTTGCACCCACTTCTGCTTAACACATAAGAAGCTGAGGTAGAGACACGTGATCCCTTAATGGAAGACATGCACTCTGTGGGGACGCCTGCCGGGACCCCAGCCAGGACCCACACCCTGGGTACCAGCGACTCTGTCCATTTCTTCTTCCACACAGCTTTCTGTGAGTGTCTACCATCTAGAGGCTCTGGGGATGTGAAAGTTAATAATTGAGATGGGTCCATCTCTAGAAGAGTTAACAAGGCAATAAAGCAGGCAGGCAGGTAACTAAATAATTTGAGCACAGTGGGAGAGGCAACACAATCCAGGTAAACTCAAAGAGAGGCGGGGAGGGCACCTGCCTGCTGACAGCATCACACAGGTGACAGGAAGAGCGCGGAGCATTTCAAGAGCAGGGCATCTTGGGGAAGGAAAGATTACAAGCTGCTGAAAGGGGGCAACATCTGGAAATGCAGCTGGAAAGGACCGTGATGGTAAGAAGGGGGATGAATTGAGTGGTTTTCTAACTATGGGGGGTCTAACGCCTGTCCCAAAGCACGCTGCGATAAGTTCTTATAAGTCCGCCATCCCTCTCCCCCTGCATCACCCCCCAACCCAAGAGAAGGCAACCCAGAATAAACAGCCTCTTGGGGCAACGCCAACCCACTGTGTGATAAAACAACCAGGGTAGGTGGCAGAGGACAAAGGAGCCCCTGAGACTAAGGACCCCACTTTTGGGGCCCGAGTTACCGAGTCAGCTTTGCTTTCCTTAGAGGAAGCTGCAGGAACTCAGCTTGTTCCTGGCCTCATGGACAAGAACTCCTCCCCCGCCCAGAAGCGCTCTGTCCCTCCTGCCGCCGTAGCCCTCTCTCTACTGGGTCACACAGGGGCACTCAGAACTGCAGGGTGCATCTCTCAGAGAGGAGGCCATCATTAATCCTCCATCCCCATCACCTGAGGGATAAGTGCCACTCTGTGTCCCGCTAGAAGAGCGATGAGCCACAGCCAGGCAACCCGGGCCAGGAGCCCCGAGAGCCGCCACCTCCCTCTGATCTCATTTGCACCTGTTCTGAAGTGCAAAGCTGGGACTTGGGAATTGGTAGTTTTGAGAATAACATGAGGCATTTTGCAGATCTGGGTTAGCTTCTGGATTGTATTGGGGGGAAATAATTAGTGCCTGTACTGATCTGAGCTCCAAAGCTCCATTCACTCACCAGAGACAATAAGCGGGGGACACTGGAGTCCTACCGAGGATGTCCATGGAGATGAGTAGCATTGCCTGTTTTGTCCCCAGTATTCGGGGACCATATTTGATGCTAGGCACCCGCCTAGCACCACTGGCAGTGCTAAGGAGTTAATTCTTGTACAAAACGCCTTGTAAATGTAAAGCACTGTTTCCCGCAAAAGGCAGGTGCCTGCTTCTCAGTCACAAAAAATAAGGCTCCGAACCCCCAGCTCCTGTGCTGTGTCTCTTCAAGGTCTCTTCCCTCTCCTGCAAGGTGCTACATTGAGATACAAGTGAAGCTAACAAGAGGCCGAACTCTTTTACATGCTGTACACTTCAGAACAAACATGACGTCTCTGGCGGCGACTGTGTTCATCCCAGCAAAGCTCAGCATCACCACCAACCCACCACCTCACCACAGGTTCCAAATGAAAAATTTTGAGGGCTATTGAACACACTGCAAGTTCTCAGAGCAAACCGTGGAAGTTACTTAGCACAGTCGTGTCCGTAATTGTGATACATTAGAGCAGAGCCTGGTGTTCAGCAGCCCTCAGCCTTGCACTTGCCCGGGCGGCTGGGCGGCAGGGGTTAGGATCTGGCACCACAGTCCATTAACACCAGCAGGGAGATGGGCTGCCCGACAACCGCATCCGAGCGAGACTCTGCAGCTTAATCCTATTTGGTTTAATGGATTTGTTTCCCGTATCAGAGGGTCATGAATAGACAAGGATGACCAGCGCCACCGTGATGCCTTTGAACTGGCCTGGTGTGTTTATCGAGGGGGCTGTCTTCCTCTCTCCAATGCTGGACATTGCTGGACACAAATTCATCCTCCAGGATCCTTCTTAGCCTCGTACCAACTACGGTGTTCCCCCTCTGCTGCCTTCACAGCTCCCAGTCCCCATGCCCATGCCCTGCCCCCGGCGTCATGACCCACGTCATCAGCAGAGCCCCTGGACAGAATAGGGATTGAAGATGTTCTAACATACACATTGTTTCACATGTGCGAAAAATCTTACTTACAGAAAAGCAAGGCAAGGGATGCCAAGAAGAATGGAAAGTGATCATAAATCTCGTGCCAACTATGTTCCAGGCAGACAAAAAGTGCAGAACTTGTCTTTGCCATCATCACAGCCCTGTGAGGGAGCTCTGAGTATTATCCAGATAAGCGAACTGAGGCCTGAAGAGCAATTTATTAAATTAGACATTATTAACTGGAGAACTGTGGTATTATTGTAACAACACAATAATCATAGTGGCAGTGGCCAGAGTTGAAGGCCTGGAAGTTACCTTCCAGAGCAGAGAAAAGAACTCAAATTCCACAATCAGACAGAACTGGGTTAAAATTCCAACTCCACTACTGATTAGCTATGCAATCTTACGCCATTTTCTTAATGTATCTGGGCTTCAAGATAACTGCACCTAAGATTGATTTTTGTAAGAATTGCATATGAAAAAAAAAATATATGGTGAGCTTACTACAGGGGAGGCCCTTAGCATATGCATTAGTCCTGTCCTCTCTCTCCCTAACTCAGTTGCATGGCTCATAACCCACAATATTGGCTGGTGAGTTGTTTGTGGTCACCCAGTGCCACCTTACAGTTATTTTATATTTCATTATTAAAATGTGCAAATGAAAGTGGTAGGGAAATATGCCTACCTTCATTTCTACTCAAAAAGGGCATAAAATAACTACATGAATCACCAAAATGCCTGGAATGACTTGACCTTCTGTGCCTAAAAATATAACTAATTAATGATATAGTTAGCTAGTATTTCATCTCTCTTGACCTAAGGAATTATGAAACAAGAACAACAAAACAAACTTTCCTAAAATAGAATGCACTACCTGGCAAAGTAATAAGCTCCCCGTCACTGGATATAATCAAGCAAAGGCTGGGTGATCAACTGGAAGAGGTATCAAGGGGATTAATGCCTAGGCCAAGGGTTAGATGAGATCAGTGATTTTCGAACTTTTTAGCAGAACATGAAAGGATAAAGATGAAGTCGCTTAGGGGAAAGAGAGATGGGAGGCTCTGAGTGCCACCCCCCCCAACACACACCCCATGAAGGTGCTGAGGAATCCCTGTGAAGTCTTAGGGCTCAGGAATTAAGCCAGTAAGAAAAGCCAGCATTTGCATAATACTTCGTAGTTTACAAAGTCTTCCTGTGAATGCATGTTATCTTTTTTAAAAAATTATTTATTTATAATTTTTTTTTCAGCGTAACAGTATTCATTATTTTTGCACCACACCCAGTGGTCCATGCAATCCGTGCCCTCTCTAATACCCACCACCTGGTGCCCCCAACCTCCCACTCCCGCCCCTTCAAAACCCTCAGATTGCTTTTCAGAGTGCATGTTATCTTATGGGCTTTTCAGAGTGCATGTTATCTTACACATGTGACCATGTGTAACCTGAGTGGGGCCAAGGCAGAAAGCTGCTGGAGGATGGAGGTGTTAAGGAGGGGACACAAGGAACACTGGCCTCCTAGACCTCCTGCCCCAGAGGAGGGTTATGTTTCCAGGAACAACTCTCTGAGGTACAGCATATGTGGTCTTGAAACTCTGCACCAGTTTCAAGGCCCCAATTAGGCAAACAGCCCAGAAAAAGATAATGCAGAACACAGAAGCCATTTTTTGGCAATAAACACCCACGACTAGAATTTTGCAGTGTGCCCCCTATAGGAAAGGGATGTCCTAAAGTCCAGCATTACTGATAAATAATAATAATATAATAATAATGTAATAATAAAGCTATAATAATAAAGCTGACTCACAAAGTGGCAAGAATTATAGCAGTTTGGTTCACAGAAGCTCATAGTTGAAGTGGAAATTTTGTGCAACCACCAACAGATAAGCTGAGATGTCTCTGCAATTCACAAACTAGCCCTTCTTATAGAAGCAACTTCTCATTCCTCTAAAAACAGGCCTAGGTCTCGGAACTGCAAAAAAGCTCATAATTGCACCACATAATCTAGTAAGATTAAACAACAATGAATTTCATACTGCATACACATATTCTTCTCAGAATCACTGGAAGGCTAAAGAAACAGGTAAACAGATGATTCTGGGCTTAGCTTTCAGGATCTATTCTCAAAATTCATAGCCCAGAACAGGGCCACCAAGACAGCTGCTGTGACAACAACCCAATCCTGAACCACAAAGCCTCTGCCATGATCAGTGACAGTAAAATGGATCAATTCCAAATGAAAGCCTCGCATGTGTGCATCTAATTAATGGAACATCAGCATACACAGAGCCCCAGCTGCAAGAGAGTGACCATTAGTGTTCGATTCTCTTAAAGACAAGAAGGTATTTTTAGAAGGGGTTTGGAGTGAATAGAGTAGTATAGTATGCTCCACTGAACCAAAACAAAAATTCAAACAAAAAGGATCTGGGCAAGGACTGAAAAACAATTTTCTTCACCACTTTTCACTAAGAGTTTCAGTTGTCAGTTACTGAAAAGGGACTGGAATTAACACAAAGTCATAGCTTGGACTATATCCCATTTGCTATATTATGTATGCTTGCTCCAATTTTGAGCATGAACTAAAAGTATTTTGCTCTAGAATGTAGCTTTATCGATTCTTATCTGGTCTTTTGCTGCCATTATGAGATCCTGAGGACGGAGGCAGCATGGCGAGTTTGGAAAGAGAAGGCCTTTGAAGTCAGAAAGCCCAAAGTCTGAGTTCTTCATCAGCACTTCTATAACCTAAAGTCAGTTTGCTACTAACTGTAGGAAGTTCTATTTCCTCCTCTATAAACATGAAGATGTTGTAGCCTACCTTCGTTGTCATGGTGGTAACTGATTGAGACATGGTCAAGAGTTTTTAAAAATCTCTGGGACAGAGCAGGTTCTCAGTAAATGTTTGATGTTTTCCCCACCCTTGTTCTTATTAATTAACCAAAGAACTTCTAACAGTTGTATAAAAGTTCTGTGGGGCCCCACATAAACCAAGCTAATAAGTGGTATTCCTTACGGAATGATAGCTGAATTAAATCTCTTCCCAGCTGAATGTGTCTCTGACTAAAAACCAATCCCTTATGTCCACAATGAACACCCAAAGACCAAGACCTTCTGGCAACAAGAAGACTTCAAGTAACCCCCTTTTTTTTAATGGCAAAACAACCCCCATTATTTTTAGAAAGAGCATGGACCCTCTGGAATAGGAAGGGCAGAGGTATAGTTAGGCAATTGCACCTATGAAAGGTAGAAGGGGAAAAAAGCAGGGTAGGGCAGGGAAAACTTCCAGTCTTTGATGCAGATCTGACCTCTGAGAGGAAAAGGCTGAAGCAGCAGGACTGGGTAGGGAAAGCCCCAGAACATGGTGCATTCTTAGCAAAATCTTGGCACGCATCAACTCCAAAGTGAGGATTTCCCCATAGATGTGACCTGGTTTTCCCACCATATTTAGCCCTTGGTCAGGGGCTGCTCAGGAAGGGTCAGCCTCACATTTCCAAGCCAAGGAGACCCTAATGTCACTCACCATGGAAATTGGTCAGGTAACTGCATGCCTTCAGCCCAAGAGCAAGTTTTTTCTTGAAGGGACATCTAAGTAGCCCATCTCCATGATCGCCACAACTTAAAAGTGATTGGGCAAACATTGTTGTAGACAAACATTACCAGATTCAAACACCATCACACGAGAACTGAAGGGTTACTAGAGATGGAATCTGTTGATTTGCTCGCTCGGTAAATACTGTAATGAGTATCTCCTCTGAGCCCGGATCTAGTCCTAGTCCGAGCACTAGAGTTACGACACGGATGAAGAATAAGACCCCGGCCCTCATGAGGCTTACATTCTTGTGAGGAAGAGGCAGAGAAACCGAACAACCTTATGTACTAACAGGGACTGTGTGAATACTTCAATTTGATGACTTTAAACCGGGTGGTGATGGAAGGCCTCTGGGAGGAGGTGACGTGTGAACAACTGAAAGGATGCCAGCCGTGCAAAGTTCTTGAGGCAGCTTAATGCCAACAGAGTTAACAGCTGGCATGTGAAGCAGGAAGACCCGTTCACCAATTACCAGTCAGGATTCCACCATGGGGACACCACAAACCCTGGCCTGCCACAACGTCTGTGGGTTCCAAGTTGCCAAGAAGGACTCAACATACCAGGCACTGGCTGGGACAACACTTTAGTCACAGAAAGAGGAATCACAGCAAGACCTGCATCTGCAGTGTGCCCCATCAACCTTGGCCAGTGGGTCCTTCCTTAACAGCTGACACGGGGTAATGGATGGCACGCACCCCTCTCATGCTGTAGAGGAAGATCTCCTTCCCTTCTAACAGGCAGAGAGAGCTGATATGCTAGTGGGGCTGCCACGGGCCACAGGAAGCACACACCTGAGCAATACAAGGAAGTTCAATGCAAACCCAGAACAGGGGAACCTTTCCCCTAATAGGAAAGAAGAGTCTCGAGCTAAGTGACAGCTTGGAACCTAGCTTCCATATAAGGGAATGTTCCAGGCCCAGAGTACTGACTGAGCAGTACCAGCCAGGGGTGGATGTGTAAAACCCACAAGGTAAGAATAAGCATGGATACAGGACTCTCGGGGGCCTCTGAATCCGAATGTGTGGGGGCTTGAAATCATTTAAACTAAGGTTAATACCTAGATGTCGGGCTTCAGTAACCAAGAAGGAACCAGGAAGTTCCATTATTGAGAGGGGAACAACTAATAGTTCAATGGCGGGGAGATCAAGAATTCTATGTTACAAATATAAAAGATCAGACATCTACTAGACTCCCAAAAGCATGAATGATACACTATATGGGAAGAAGGGAAGGAAAGTGGGCAAGAAATTTCTTTTCTCCTTCCCTCTCTCTTTCTCTCTCTCTCTTTCCCTCTCTCCTCTTTCCTTCCTTTCTTCCCCCCTCCTTCCTTCCCTCCCTGCTGTCTCTTTATTTCAACCTACTTAGAAGCCATCCTCCAAAGGCCATCATCTTTAGATAGGGGCTAAAACTAAGGACCTATATACCAAGTGACTCTAAAAGATACTCTGGCACCGTAATAAAAAACTATTCCTTTAGACACGGGCGCTAACAGGAGATGCGCTGAATGCCTAGTTGAAGACTGGAAGTTGCCGTGTCCTCCTACAGCTCTTCCATTCTTCAGAGGTTCACATTTGGGAGGAAGGTATCAATCCCAGGACTGCTAAACCACAGGCAACCACCTACTGTGGCAGTCACTCATCCTATGAAGCCATGAGGCAAACTTGGTAGCAGGCTCAAATATCAGCCACAGCTTTGCTCTCCAAAGAAAAGGGTAGAAAGCACAGTTCTGAAGGTTTATCAGCCATATTCCTTCCCATTGCTACCTATGTATACTCAGTGGGCCAGGGGACTGCCTGCCTAACCCATGGGATTATGATCCAGAAATGCACATGTGCCCTTAATAGGTAAACCTGAACTTGTCTCTCAGAACATGGAAACCCACCTGTAACTAGACCAAGGGATATGTCTTTTTGATTACTTGTTACATTTAGGTATTTGGAGAGAGAAACATAGTTGGCATGTTGAAGTATTCCCCATGTCCCCTTTCTCCTTATGCGTATTTTCATGACGTAAGTCCATATGAATGAAGAGCCCATAGTAGAAACCACTGATGGATGAAGATTAGTGTTTCTCCAAGATGGGAATGGGAGGGAGACAAATCATAAGTGACTCTTAATCTCACAAACCAAACTGAGGGTTGCTGGGGGGAGGGGATTTGAGAGAAGGGGGTGGGATTATGGACATTGGGGAGGGTATGTGCTTTGGTGAGTGCTGTGAAGTGTGTAAACCTGGTGATTCACAGACCTGTACCCCTGGGGATAAAAATATATGTTTATAAAAAATAAAAAATTAAAAAAAAAAAGATTAGTGTTTCTCAAGTGCCTCAGCTCCATGAAGCTCTGAATTAAATATGTGGGGAGGGGGAAAATAATATACTTAACTCCATTCAAGGAGAACGATTTGACCAGCCTGTTGACATGCATAAACCCCACAAACATGAAGGTCACAGGCACCTATCTTCATGGTTATCTATGGTGGACTTGAAGTTATTTATAAACGCAAATCAATCCAAGTGATGACCAGACTGTTCCTTTCCAGCAACATTTCAGGAGGCTTTTTTCCCGAACCTTTTCCAAGATGTGAATTTCTTAAACTCCTGTGTGCTCGGGTTAGTCATGACAGAGGATTATTAATTCTGATCCCTTTACAATTTGGAACTTCAATAAAATCTTCCCATTTGTCACCTCTTTAACCCAGCACAGATTTGACGCCTCTCAGATTAATTTTGGTGATGAATCCGATTTCAAAGAACATTCATCCAAAGTTGAACCCATGCACCTGCTAATGTATTTCAGTACTTTTACTAATAGCTTTAGAGAGCTTTTTAATTTATATTTCACTGTATATTAAGATATCCTCCTTCAGTTCGCCTGCCTTTCCATGAGAACATTTTTCATATTTCAGATTAGGACACCAAACACTAGAACTAAATGGATGAGATCATTTTAAATATTATGCAGATACCCACGCAGGTCAGGTATTTTAATATTTTCTCATCTCTAATTTATTTCTATACTTGTTGAATGTGGCTTCTCATATGTCCTTTTAAGTATCTTCTTAATTTTAATGACATTTCAGAAAATTATTTGAGTGTGTTCCGTGCGAAGAAGTTTTTATGTAATGGGAAAAGGCCATGGGGGTAATGAAGTAGAAACTATTCTGGTTTGGAGTTTTTAGCACAATAAGGACACATAATGCTGCTATCAGTGTGTTTGCTGGCCTTGGGCAAAACACTTAACCTCTGTGTAAAATGGGTCAGGTGATGTTCATCTCATCGCCATCTTTAAGATGAACCTCAGGGGTCTTCATCTATTCTGTATTCTCCCACATCTCATGTGTTTTCAATGTCCCCTGTCTGTTTTTCAGTTTTGTCCCCATTATTTCATCCCTATGGTCCCTTTCTTTTCAAGCCCCTATCACCCTGATGGTGGCTATAGCTTCCTACATCATGGGCTCCTTCTCCTAAAATCCATAGGTTCCTCTGACCCATATCTGATCATACCATTCACTTGCCAACAAAACAAACCAACCAACCCACCCTTAGTGGCTTCCTTCCTATGTATACTCAGTGGGCCAGGGGACTGCCTGCCTAACCCATGGGATTATGATGCAGAAATGCACATGTGCCCTTAATAGGTAAACTATAACTACTTTTTGAATATCTCAAATGCCATAAGCTCCTCGGCCTGACAATGAAAGACCTTCAAAAGCTACTGGCTAGACCAAAGTTGAGAATCAGATGCACAGGCACTGGGAGGGAAGAAACCCTCCAATCAAGCAACGTTTCCCATTAATTTATATGTATTCAGGGATTTAAAAAAAAATATTTTATTTATTTGACACAGAAAGACACAGCAAGAGAGGGAATTCAAGCAAGGGGGAGTGGGTTTTGTTTTGTTTTTGTTTTTTGAATTGACAAAAGAAAGGGGAAGAAAATGGAGCATAGTAATGGGCCTGTGTCATAGTGGAAGATAAAGTCAGGGAAGAGGAAGGGATGGTAAATCTCTTCCTTTGGGGCCTCAGGGATAACACTGAGGCCTAATGAGGAAAGAGTTTAGGATATAAACTGAACCGTGTTGGGAGGAGTCTGTAAGATTCTGGTCTCTCTCATGCACACACACATACCCACATGGGAGTAGAATGAAGAAATGTTATAAAAAAGAAAGCCTGGGGTATCCATGCTGCCCCATTCCAAGTCACAGATCCTAGGATAGATTTGGCACCCTAAGAGTTGAGGGTGAACACCAGCCAAGGTGTCTTGGCTAGGCACCAAATATTCTGGTGGAAGGCACAGTCAGCAGTAGCAAGCTTAAAGAGCCTAGATGAAGACACCAGAGCAGAAGAATAGAAGCCATTGATCCCGAGCCCACAGGAGGCAGATGCCATGTTGGAGGAGAGGGCGGGGTGCCCAGAAACACCTGGGAGAGACTTTACGCGTATCCTGAAGGACTGGATAACAATAAAAAGTTATCAGAATCAGGACGTTAAATGCTAACACGACCCCATTGTAACCACCAGCAGGAAAGGTCTGGAACATTCCCAAGGCAGGCTGGTCTCCCTCTATACTCTTCCCTAGCCCCTTGTAGATAACTTGTGTCCCCAGGACCTGGAGCCCTGTGCTCACAGGTTTTCTCCTAGAATACCATTCGCTCCCTTCCCTGGGTTGTGATAGCCCACTCGTGCTCCACGGCTTACCTCATTTGTCAGCTCTTCCATTAAAGCACTCCCTTCTCCCTACTTCATCACCTCCTCCCAAACCCTCCAGACAGAATCAATCACTCTCTACTGGTGTCCCTACCACTGGTACACACACTACACTTTCCAATTATATTCTCAGTCGCTGTTTATGTGGCAATCCTGGCCCTGGAATAGAAGGCAGAGGCCAGGCTTATTCAGTTTTATGCTAACAAATGGCTACCTGGAGTCCGGCCACATACTGTCCGCAGTGTTCCATATTCCTGGCCCCACAGGCCCGGATTCGGCACCTCTCCTGTTGGCTCCTGTGCTCTCTGTTGGTTTATCATCACTGGCACACTTAACACGCTTGCCCATCTCGTCCACATAACTGCATGTCCCCAAGGGCCCATGAGTGGTAGTCACCTGACAGACACTGAATGACTATTCACTACAGGAATGAACTCACTGAATGACTAAATGATAGAACAAATAATTTTTCTATGCATATTCGCCATGTTTCTCCTTAGCATGAGTTTCTGAAAACATTCCTAAAGGACTAGTAATGTTTCAATGAGAGAAAGTTGATTAAAAAAAATAATCCCTCACATTCTTTTTTAAATAGAAATCAAATTCCAGTGTTATGGCTTTGTCTGTGTGATCTTAGGTAAGTCACTTTACCTTCTAAAGTTCACCTTTCTTACCTACAAACAGAGGACAGTGGGCCGTTGGTTTGAGTTTATAGTGCCCTCTCTATGTACAAGGAACCACGTTAACCACTTCAATAGCATCGTCTCATTTAATCCTCAGTAGGCCCATGAGGTCCACACTACATTTTAGGTTTGATAATGTAAATAATTTGTTCAAGGTCACAGAACTCTGGAAACCTCAGCATAGGTGTGCCCAATGCCAGAACCCAAATGCTCAAGTCCTTCCCCTACCTCTTTTAAGATTCCTTCCATTTCCAAATTTCATCAATTCTATCACGTTAAAAAATGTCGGTGGCCTTAAACATCATACGCCAGGCCAGCTCTGAGTCTCTTTTCTCACTCCACGGCTATTTAAGTGTGCAGAGAAAAGGCGTCATATTTCATTATGTTTGTAAAAGAGTATGAAGTTTACTCCTTTGTAACATTGGGGTCACACACGGAGTGGTAATGTTTCCAATCTTACCCTGAACATGCACTTTAGAATGACCCGTGCACATCCAAAATGACTAACTAAAATGAGAATGGATGGAAGCACTCCAATTGTCCATTGACAGATGAATGGATAAACAAAATGGAATTTTTCTCAGCTTTAAAAGGAAGGAAATCCTGTCACAGGCTACGATGTAGATGAACTTAGAGGATATTATGCTAAGTGAAATAAACTAGTCAGAAAAAGACAAAGAAGATATGGTTCTACTTGTATGAGATACCCCAAGTAGTCAGATCCATAAAGACAGAAAGTAGAAATGGCTGTTGCCAGAGGCTAGGGGGAGGAGGGAATGGAGAGTTGTCATTGGAGGCACACAGAGTTGCAGATTTGCCAATGCAAAGAGTTCTGGAGATGGATGTTGGTGATGGTTGTGCAATAATGTGAATGTACTTAACACTACTGAGCTATACACTTAAAAGTGGAAAAAGTGGTAAATGTATATTTTACAACTAAAAATGTATTTTTTTAAAAGTATACCAATGGGGGGGGGAAAAAAAAGAAGGATGATTAAAAACTGCCTCCAAAATTCCAATCATCTATTTAGCAGCTAACTGCATTGTGAGGGCCTGGATCGGGGCGGGTGAGTTTTGACCGGGACAGATCTTCACAAAATGAGTCCAGGCAAATGCAGAAGCAGCAAGAAAAACTCAGGGAGGAGGGACACACAATTTTCCCCTGTGTGTTTTGTGGGTTCTTCTTCTTCTTTTTTTTTTTTTTTTAATTTAGAATTTAATCAGTTACTTCAGTACCTTGTACATGAAATCTAAACAAAGTTAATTGGTTCAGGGCTAGGTTTTCTTTCTACTTTTCCATTCTTCTCAGTAAATAACTAGATGTGTGATCCCGAGCAAGCCACTTAACCTCTCTGGAACTTCATTTCTTTATGTAAAATAGGAGGGAAGAGGACATGTTGGGAGTCTCATTTTCCTGCAGCCATAAAACCCTGATTCTAAGCCAAATCACCCAATTTCAGTCCCCTCCCCCACCCAACAAGCTCAACCCCACCCAAAATATAATTTGACTTACCTTTCTTCCTTTCAATATTTCAAGTTTCCTCAAGCAAATTGTCTTACTAAAGGGAAAATATTTTTCTACATTGTGATGGGTGCATTTTGGGGGTGGGGCGGACTAAGACCCATTCTTTTCATTAATACAACCACATACTTTGTTTTCATTTAAGTGATAAAAGAAAAAAACAAATTACTTCCTTGCTCCTATTCCTCAACCTCAAAAGTCACCAAATGTTTCATTACCCCGAAGACTTCCTTCAAGAAAAACCAAGGAGGCTGATAAGAGGAAATGTTTTCTTTCTAAATTCTTTTGTAACTTGAAAGGAAATAAATTGTACTAAGAAAGCATTTCACTTATGGTCTCTGTTTTAAACATCTTGCAATAGAAAAAATAAAATAAAATAAAACTTTTAAGATATAGGAAAATGTAGTCTGTTCCATAATAATAAGATCTAGGAGCCCACAGACTATAGGAGTAGGAGAATGGAGCTTCAGCTTTTTAGTTTCTTACTTTTTCCCTATGAAATAAAATGAAATGAAATCAAATGAAATGAAATAAAATAAAATAAAATAAAATAAAACAAAATAACAAAACACAGTGGTCATAACCAGAGCTGCTGAGTTGGTATTCAGCAGCTCCACCAAGGTGCAGTCATGTCATGTTCACGGCTGGCCCCTGTTCCATGATTGGGCCACCAGTCCTGTGTGATCGCAAGGCTGTTCAGATTGATTAGTACCCATGCCATACAGCTGTTAAATATTTCATTACCGCCCCTGCCCGTAACTCAGCAATAGAAATGCTGTGGCCGCTGACTTGTTTATTTGGAATAAGTAACAGAGTGATACATGATGAGTCAAGGAAATGAGGCAGGAAAACAGAAGGGAGGCATAAGAAGAATACTGCTGGCACACTTGCCATTTCACACTTATCACATACAGATTCTAGGAATTCAATTTTCAAATGAACATGCTTTGTAAGCTGCTACGCACAGGGCTCTATTCCCTAGACAAATAAATGGAATTAAATAATCCCTTGTTCTCATTCTGTTTACACTTTAGTTTATTGTATTTGAACTAGCACGGCCTGGTTGTCAAAAAACCTCCACAGCAGAGTGCTTGGAATAGCATCAACCTCCCTTCTGTCAGTGAACTGTTTGTCCCTGATATTTAAACAGCATTTTCTAGGGCACTGGTGAACCCTTTGGTGTCTGGGAAGGAGTAATTTATTACCTAGAAATCCAGATTTATTTACCTCCTATGGATGATGATTTTTGCATTTAGGAAGGAGTATAGGTCATTCATCAAAAGATCTGACCAAAATTACTTTCATTTTGTTTAAAAGATTTTCTCATGATTATGTAAAACATCAACTTTGACACATTGAATAATCTGTAAGAAAGAGTCCTCTGTTGCCAGAGGGGTGGGGAGGTGGATGGGTGAAATAGATAAAGGGGATTTAAAGGGACAAACTTCCAGTTATAAAATAAATAAGTCACAGAGATTAAAAGTATAGCACAGAGAATACTGCAAATAACATTGTAAAAATAACACTGTGCAGTAACAGTGACCATACTTGTGATGGTGAGCACTGAGTAATGTATAGAATTGTCAAATCCTTATGTTGTACACCTGAAACTAATATAACATTATATGTCAATTATATTTCAATAATTAAAAAAAAAAAGACAGCCCTCTGTAACTGCTAAGCTTCTATGGACTTTCCAACTTTCACATTGAAAAATTTATCATTACATCTTAATTCACACACTACCTTATTCCCAAATAAATGTTTAAAAGATTACAAAAATACAGTGAGTGAGCAATGAGAACAAGACCATATGGAAAGCCATCCCCCAGCCCCCAAGGAAAACAAATGTATCTAATAAAACCCCATATATCTGTTAGAAGTAAAATAGAAAAGAAGGAAACATAATCAGTGACATGATTCATTTTGTCTGTTTGATAAAAATGTACTAGCTGGTTAGAAGAAGCACTCTTCTTGGAACTGAGGTTAGAAAGAAATTCTTTGGGGGATATTTTAAAAGACAGCATTGTGTAAGTGGAACCATATTCTTGAAAAACACCCTCGTGAAAGACTCGGACTTCTTGGACTATGATAGAGAAGCTTGCACCAGACCAGCCTTCCTACTGAGAACTTTTATAAAATGGATGAAATGCAAAAACATCTGCTTATTGGCATCAAAAGCAATTGGAGCAGCCACAGCAGGATCTTGGACAAAAAAAGATGTATAAGGAAAGAAGCCAACATTTTGCCACATTCCCCCTAAATTGTTCGCTGATTTCTAAATTTCTCATGATGAGAAGCCAAGCATACAGCAGTATTTAAATCA
Organism: Mustela putorius furo; assembly: GCF_011764305.1. Classification (NCBI taxonomy): domain Eukaryota; kingdom Metazoa; phylum Chordata; class Mammalia; order Carnivora; family Mustelidae; genus Mustela; species Mustela putorius. Next base: position 7,347,137 of record NW_025421305.1, read on the forward strand.
GACCCAGATGTAGGTAAGCATGGGCAAGTTCAGATCTTCAGGGTCAGCAACCTGAGTACAGCTCATCTCAGTCTGACTGACAGCCTGTGAACTAAAGACACAAATTATCTGCTCCCACCCCCTCCACATACACTGTAGTACCAACGTACTATAACTACAATGGACACTGAAATTCAAAAGCCAGAGGGTCAGGGTGGGAGACATAAGGAGACAAGAGTACATAACAGCCACTGGTCCAAAGCAATTCTGAAATCCATTTGGGCATATGTTGCCAGTTCCTTGATTACAGCTCAGTTGTAAGAGTTGTTTTCCAAGGCTCTTGGTTCCACCTTCTGGAATTTTGTCTCCTCCCTCTTGGGTATTGATTCAAAACTTTCTTTTCCATAAGAAATGGCCCCCTACTTGCAGCTCAGTAGCTGTCTCAGTCTTTTTCCTACCTATAGAAGGTTAACAACCTAAAGGCTCTTTCCATCTTGAACTACCTCCATCCCTTTTAGTCCAAGCTCATGATGTACTATCAACACAATTCTCATAAAGATCCTTGGACTTCCTATGAATCATAGTAGGATTTACTCCACTAGACAAAAGGCCTACCCCCAGGTCTTTCTGATATAGACCCCAGTCTGTCTTGTGTTGAAAGTCAGGGTGCTGAGGAATAACACCCTTAAGATTCTCAGAAAATTTTTGTCTACTTCTAACAGTCACCCTTGTTTAGTTCTAACACACACCCTTGATTCTTTCTGAAATCTTAAGAATGTGTCTTATAGCTGCATCCTTGAGATAATCTTTACCCTGAGGCCAGGTCTTGTATTAGGAGCTTTTGCAATATGGCGAGGATAGGAATAAGATATGGCTTTATTTTTATACTAACTAAGAGGTAGAGACTACATTTTCTCTAATTTCTGCTTGAAACTAGATAATTTCCTCCTTAGCATCTCTCTCTCTTTTTCTCTCTTGTATAAAACTTTAACATACATGCCTAAAAATAACCATTATCACTTTCTTTTTTTCCAATTAGCACTTTTGACATTCTTCCTAGAAATCTCCTTACACAGGTTCACTGTTTCATTAAGTACATTTTCTGTTGTCCATGTTACCTCAGGCAATAGTTTCCTGTATTTTCTGCCACATTACATGGGTTGCCCTTTCTCTAGCCTCCTGTAATAGCTTCCTCACTATCCTTCCCAGTCCATCAATAATTCCCACGAGAATCTTCTAGTGTCTTCCCTCATCCTAGCCCAAAGCCGATGCCATCCACTTTAAGGGTTTTGTTTCACATACCCTAATTTGAAGTATTCTTTTTTTTTTTTTTACATTTATTTACATCCTAAAACAATTTATTCTCAGCCCTCATAGTTCAATGGATTGACCAACCAGCTACACAGTTCTTGCTTGGGGTCTCATATGGTTACAATCAGACCGTGGCAGAGCTGCAGGCATCTGACAGTTTGACTGGGCTAGATTTCCAACGGCTTATTCACTCTTTTATCCACATCCCAGATTATCTCTTTCTTTCTCTCATTTTTGCCCTCTCTCCAATGGAAACTCACCTTCCCACACCGTTTAGGGCCCTCCATGTGGCTTGATTGTCTTAGAGCATGGTGGTCTCAGAGTACTTGCAAGATTCTCCCAGGGAACACCCCAAGAGTGAGCATTCCAAGAGGCCAAGCAAACAGCAAGACTTATACTTAGCTTCAGAAGCCAAATTGTGTCAGGGATGATCTGTCTATCAGTCAGAAGTGAGTCACAGGGCTATCCTAGATTAAAGGGGAGGGACTAATATAAGGGCAAAAATGCCAGGGGCACAATTCATTAGAGGGACATCTTTATAGACTAACTCATATAGCAAAACTGTTAAAAAACAAAGAAAAAACTGAGAAAAGCAGTCAAATAAAATATGACATATTACCTTCAAAGGAGCAACAATACAACTGACGCTGACTTTTCAAAAATGAAATGATGGCCTCCAGAAGATAATGGGATTGCATTTATAAGTGCTGAAAGAAAGTAAATGCCAGCCTGGAGTTATATTTCTAACAAAAATGTCTTACAAAAATGAAAAATGTAAAAAGATATATTTTACAATAGCATCAAAGCACATCAGATTCCTAGAATTAAATCTAAAGAAATATGTGCAGGACTTCAACACTGAATAAGAGGCATTTTAAAGGGCTTATAGATTCAGAGCAATCAAACTGAAAATTCAAGCCAATACTTGATAAAATTCACAGATTCTTCTTAAGGAAATGAAAAGAGCCCCAAATACATAGAGTAATCTAAGGAATACAGCTGGGGCCTTATCCAACCATATACCAACTCTTATTAATAGGGCCAGGGCAGTAATGATATAAGAATACACAAACTGACCTATGCAACTTAAGAGAGACAGCAGAAATGGACCCCCCCCACACACATGGCCACCTGGTTAATAACAATTGCAACACTGCAAATGCAGCAGGAAAAGATTTATTTTTTCAACAAATGGTGCCAGATGCATTGGATGTCTATATGGGAAAAAATATATATGACTTGAGCCCTGTTGTTGACTGAATAGCTTTCCCCCCAATTCCTCTATTGAAGTTCTAACCCCTAATGCGACTGTATTTGGAAACAGGGCCCTTAAGGAGATAATTAAGGTTAAATGAGGTGACAAGGATGAGACCCTAATCCAATAGGATTAGTATCTTCAGAAGAAGAGGAAGAGACACCAGGAGGGCATGTGCACAGAGGAAAGGCCCTGTGAGGACACAGCGAGAAGATAGCCACTGTCCATCTAAGAGACCTCAGGAGAAACCCAGCCTGCTGGCACCTTGATCTCAGACTTCCAGCCTCCAGAACTGTGAGAGAACACATTTCTGTTGTTTCCGCCAATAGGTCTGTGGCATTTATAATGGCGGCCCTGGCAGACGAGTATGGACTTTGATTCCATGCAGTGGATGCTACTGAAACAAATACTGAAATATGTGGAAGTGGCTTTGGAAGTGGGTACTGGGTAGAGGCTGGAAAAGTTTGGAGGCATGAGTTAGGAGAACCCTGGTGACTTCTGGTAGGACTGTGGACACTCAGGGTAGTTCTGGTGAGGCGCCAGAGAGAAATGAGGGACATGTAATGGATCCCTTTCACAGAGCAGCAAAGGACTTGGCTGGATTGTGTTCTTGGTGTCTTGTGTAAACTTGAGAGGCTGACGTTGGATATTTAGCTGAGGAGTTTCCTAAGCGAAGTGCTGCAGGTGGGGCCTGGTGTCTCTTTACTGCTTATGGTAAAATGTGAGAGGACAGAGGGCTGTTAAAGTAGATGGAAGGAACTGCTCATCAAAATGGAACAGGAAGTAAAGATTTGGGAAATTCTCAGGCTATCCACATTTCAAAAAATGAGAAAGCACATTCTGAAGAGACCACTGAGGCCATGACTAGACAATCACCCTATCAAGAGATTATCCAAGGAGCTAAGCAGCCATTTCAGTAGAAGCCAGGAGCAAGATGGGATTATACCAGAAGAAACACTGCCAGCTTGAACTAAAGGGGACAGATTTCACACAAAATAAAGGGATGACTTCAGCCTCCTGGGATTTTACAAGATGGGCCAATAGAGTTATTTGGCTATAAACATAGATTATCCTTCAAGAAAAGGGATGAATGACCCTGGGGGTGATTCAGAGGTAGGCAGACCTGTCTCTGTCATCAGAAACTCAGAGGACACCATGCCTTGGGGACAAGGCTGTCTTTGGAAGCCCAGGCTGCTGCCACCTAGTTTCTCAGAGAGAATCCCGCTACCCAGAACCTTGGAGGGCCGTGAGGGGATGCTGCTGCCCCAAGGGACCCAGAGGGCAGAGCATCAAACCAAAGATGATTGTTGTTGATCCCTGAGGTCTAATGGAATGTGCCTTGCTAGGTTTTAGACTTATTTAGGACCCATTATCCCTTTCTTCTTACTAATTTCTCCCTCTTGGAATGAAAATGTGTCTACCTCATGCCTATCACATCATTTACTTAGGAAGCACATAACTTGCCTGGTTTCACAGGTCCACAGATATCAAGGAATTTTGTCCTGGGATGAATCCCATTTCTAAAGTCACCCAAACCCTGATGTAGATGATACTTTGGAAGAGTGGATGCTGGAATGGGTTAAGACTCCTGGAATTGTTGGGATGGGGTGAACATATTCTGTATGTGAGATGTGTTAAAATATTCATAACTGCACTGTATGTAATCAACCAAAATTGGCAACTACCCAAACGTCTATCAATAGTAAAATGGATAAATGAATGTTGGTATCTCCACATGACGCAATATTAGGCAGGAGAGCACCCAGTGTCAGTAACCCCATGCAACGACATGAGCAACTATCACAAATGTACTGAGTAAAAGAAGTCAGCCATAAAAATAGCACAGAACATGGGATTCCATAAACAGAAAGTGCAAAAATAGTCTAATGTAATCTATGACTGTTAGGGGTCAGGAGAGTGGACAGCCTTTGATGGGACAGTGATGGAAAGGAGCAGGAGGGGCTTCTGGAAGGCTGGTCACCTTCTGTTTTTTGGGCTGAGCACTGCTTACATAGGTGTATTCTGTTTGTGAAAATTCATTGTGCTGAATTCTTACTATGTGTAAATTTTTCTTTAAGTATGTAATACTTTGATAAAGTTCTTTTTAATCAAAAAAAAAGTTTTCAGATAAATTAAATACAGAAAATTCATAACCAGCAGATCCAGAGTAAAAAAAAATTATTATTATGAGCTTTTTAGGCAGAAGAAAATGGACCCAGGTGACAGCATGGAAATAAAAGAAAGTTTGAAGAAGAATAGGCGAGAACTAGGAATGTCAAGCTAAATGAGCAGCAACTATATAAAACAATAGGAGTATTATCTTGCAACGTATAGGGCAGAATTAAAATATGTAACAATAACACAAAAGATAACAAGGCAAGCTGTTCTACATTCTTCCATTTTCCAGGAAATGATAAAAAGTAGTAATTTATAATAGATTATTATAAGTGCAGTGTATACATTGTAATCCCTAAAGCAAACACCAGAAGAACAAAAAAATAACATAACCAAAGGCAAATCAATAAAATGAGGAAAATGGAATAGCAATAAATTAAAAACTTGATTAGTTCAAAAGAAGGCATGAAAGAAGAAAGAGGAACAAAGGAAAGAAATAGTAAAATAATAGGAATAAGTACATGAAAATAGCCATTTCATCAGTATAAATGAATTAAGCCATCTAAGACTAAAATTTTCAGACTAAATTTAAAGAAAACAAAACTGTGCTGCTTGTCACAGACATACTTGCTATGTTTGGACACAAAAATATTGAAAAGAAAAATAAGGAAAACAGATATGCCATACACACGCTAACCGAAAGAAATCTATGTGCTATACTAACGTCAGACAAAGTAGAAGACGTTTTACGAATCAGCATAACACTACTGCACTGTACACTTAAAAATGGTTATGCCCTGGTGGGGCACCTGGATAGCTCAGTCAGTTAAGCCCCTGCCTTTGGCTCAGGTCCTAATCCCAGGGTTCTGGGATTGAATCCCACATCAGGCTGCCTGTTCAGCAGGGAGGCTGCTTCTCCCTCTGCCCCTCTCCCTCCTCATGCTTGCACCCTCCCTCTCTCTCTTTCTCTCCCCGAAATAAATTTTTAAAATCTTCTTAAAAAATGGTTATGACAGTAAATTTTGTGTTATGGGTTTCTTTTTTAAACCCGCAGTTAAAAATTGTAAATTTTTTGAAAAGAGAAAGCAGTGTTGCTAGAGATAAATCAGGATTTTGTGATAAATGGGTCAATCCACAGGGAAAATAAAGTAATCCTAAATTTGCCTTTACAAAGCATAGCCTCAAAACATATAACTCAGAAACTGAAAGAATTAATAGGAGAAATAGACAAAGGCACCCTCATGATAAACACAACTGAATTTCCTAACTCTTCCTCTTACATTGTCTTACCCCCCCCACGTGGCCTCTGGAATAAACCCAACGCCTAGTTCTGTAAAAAGAATTGCGTAGGAGGACAGAGTAATTAATTTCAGGTATGCAGATCAATAGTGGCTTGGCTTGGTTTAGAGATACTTTTTAGGATATCTAGAAGAATGAACAGCTTGCATATCCATCAAATAACCAAAATCCTCTAAAAGGAGAGAAGTAAATCTTAAAATGAATCACATCCAGCTTGCCAAGAGCCTATTCCATAGAAGGTTTCTTTTCTGTTGCTGAGTTTTAAGGAGTTTTTTATTTTGTTTTTGTTTTTGTTTTTTTATCTGACCATTTGAAACATAACTGGCCATGAGCCAAGAACAGACCTTTAGTCCCTGGGGGCATACTGCATTTAGTAATATTTATGTGAGAAACTGTGGTTAGCGGCTCACAGTTGATCATAACTGTGTTCAGTGATATATGTGTGAAGCACTTTGTTTAATGGTGTGTAGTACATTCGCTACTGTGTTTATTGATATATGTTGGAAATGCTACCAGAGCCAACGAGTGTAGCTATTGGCTTTATCAAAAAGGCAGAAAGTTGTAGTGAAAAACATCCAACCAAATATACATGGATTAAAATCCCAATTGACCGTTTTATAACTTGTATCCTGGGGTAAATCACTTACCTTCACTGAGTATGTTTCCTGTCTTAAATGGGGGATAATATCCCCTTTCAGATATCTTCAAGGATTTGAGATAAGGAACATAAAGCATCAAGCCTGAGCCTGACCCACACACTGGCATTCACCTCCCAAAGTTATTTCTCCTTGTACAAGATCTCAAAGTTTCTGGGTCAAGTTCATCCCATCCAAATTCAAGCACATCCAATCAACTCCTAACACAAACTCTGCAGGCCTTCAGAACAAGGTCTTCTCCACAGAAGTGAACTTACGTCTAAGTTTTTGCAATACCAGAAAAGTGTTAGCAAGGAGAAACATGTGAACCACATTCATGTGGCAAAGAAAGGGCGTTGTGTGGTAAGGAAGAGATTCAGACAATCCACAAAACTGAAATAAGTCCCAGAATATAAATGAATGTAAATGATATATACACTGAGCTAGCTGAAGACTGGGTCAATAGGATATATATAGATATGGATGTATAGACAGGTGATAGATAGATAGATAGATAGGTAGATATGGATACAGTATCATATTATAAAGCTGCTCAGGTATATAATACACTATCTTAACATAAGTTATTATGTGCTGAGCATTTTCAAAATTTATTTTCATAGTTGCTTTGCTTCTAGAAGTTTTTTTTTTACCTTTAGGGAACATTATAAAAATAAGTCAGATGGCATTATTATAACCAGAGAGAGGAGGGCAAGGAAATGCTGAACACTTCAGGTGCTTTTTTTTTTTTTAAAGATTCTTTTTTATGTATTTATTTGACAGAGAGAGAGAGATCACAAGTAGGCAGAGAGGAAGGCAGGCAGAGAGAGAGGGGGAAGCAGGCTCCCCGCCAAGCAGAGAGCCTGATGCGGGACTCGATCCCAGGACCCTGAGATCATGACCTGAGCTGAAGGCAGAGGCTTAAACCACTGAGCCACCCATGCACCCCAGGTGCTTTATATTTTGTAAAAAGGCATCTTTTGTATTAGCAAGCTAGTTGCCCTGATGAATAACTAAACTCTACTACTGAAACTAACGATGAATACATCATTAGCCAATATGTTGGCTAATTGAATGAAAATAAAATAAAATTTAAAAATTTTTTAAAAAGAATTTGAACGGCCAGAAGAGGAGAACAGGTTGCAAAAAGGCTTAACGTCACCTCCACAAATCACTGAATTATAAGCACAGCTCCTGACCAGGCCACTAACTGTTTTCCAGTGTTTTATGTAAAACTCAAAATTGAATTTGCCAACAGACATGGAAAATTAAATTCCCCTGAGAAAGTTGCAAGAGCCTACATTTTGCTACGGGAGAAATAGAACATTAATGGAAGTTGCACAATATCTGTCTTTTTTAATCAAAATCTCAACAGGGCCCTGAACAGTAGCATGCCTCAAAAGGAAGCACCACTGAGAGTAGAAGAAAAGCTCCCCTTTGTGCAAGACCTGCCAGGTATAGTAGGAACATCCATGATGGATGAGGATGCTCAGCCAGAGAACAGAGCACGTCTTTGAGTGGTTGAACATGAATTTAGATTGTTCATATGTTCCTGGTGATTCGAGCAAAGAAATTACCAAATGGGTTTTTAAATACTTTGATTTCTAGACCCATAGACCCAATAAAATGAAGAACTAACAAGCTAAAGGAAGGGCAGTAAGGCAGGGAGTAACACGCACTGAACCCTGTCTGGCACGAAGCTTCATCGCTAACTCTTCTGTGACTTGCCTAAGAAATTTAACCTTGCTTCTCCTATGTGCAGATGAGAGATAATAATGCTACCTGCTTTGCAGAATTGCAGCTCATGAAGAGTTGGACTGACAACTTAAAATGAATCACATCCAGGGGGCGGGGGAGGCGGACTAGAAGGCTGTCCCCTAGGAGACCTCAGGGACTTGTGTCCATTGTCTTTGTCAGTCGATTATATTACAGGGACCAGTCCTCAGCTAGGCAGACTCAGATCCCTGATTTTTTTAGCACCCTGAAAAATAGATCTTTTCCTGAATAGCAGGATCATTTCAACCAACTTCCTGGTAGCGATATATAAATCCAAAATCCCTCCCTTCAACAATTGGCGTTGGAAAAACTAGACAGCCACATACAAAAGAATGAAACAGGACCACTTTCTTTCACCATACACAGAACTAAAGTGAAAGTGGGTTAAAGACCTAAATAAAAATAAAAGTAAATAAATAAAAATCCTGAAAGAGTGTTCAGGCATTTGGGTCTCTGACATCATCCATAGCAACATTTTTCTAGGTATGTCTCCTGAGGCCAGGGAAATGAAAGCAAAAATATAGTATGGGGACTGCCTCAAGATAGAGTTTCTGTGAAGCTAAGGAAACAGTCAACAAATCTAAAAAGCAATGTACTGAATGGGAGACAATATTTGCAAATGACATCCAATAAAGCATTACTATCCAAAATATATAAATGACTGATACAACTCAACATCCAAAAAATGAATAATCCAACTAAAAAATGGGAAGAAGCATAAACAGACATTTCTCCAAAGAAGACATGGCCAACAGATGGCCAACAGACACATGCTAAGATGCTCAACATCACTCATCATCAGGGAAATGCAAATCAAATCCAAAATGAGATACCACCTCACATATATGAGAAGGGCTAAAATCAAAAATACAAGAATCAGCATGTGTTGGTGCAGATGTAGACAAAAAAGAACACTTGTGCATGGTTGGTGGGAATGCAAACCAGTGCAGCCACTTGGAAAACAGCATAAAGTTCCTCAAAAAATTAACAATAGAACTACTATACAATCCAGTAATTCCACTACTGGGTATTTACATGAAGAATAGGAAAACACTAATTCAAAAAGGCATATGCACCCCTATGTTTATTGTAGCATTATTATTTTTTGTTAACTTTTTATTTTTTATAAACATATATTTTTATCCCCAGGGGTACAGGTCTGTGAATCACCAGGTTTACACACTTCACAGCACTCACCAAAGCACATACCCTCCCCAATATCCATAATCCCACCCCCTTCTCCCAAACCCCCACCCCCAGCAACCCTCAGTTTGTTTTGTGAGATTAAGAGTCACTTATGGTTTGTCTCCCTCCCAATCCCATCTTCTTTCATTTATTCTTCTCCTACCCACTTAAACCCCCATGTTGCATCACCACTTCCTCATATCAGGGAGATCATATGATAGTTGTCTTTCTCCGCTTGACTTATTTCGCTAAGCATGATACGCTCTAGTTCCATCCATGTTGTCACAAATGGCAAGATTTCATTTCTTTTGATGGCTGCATAGTATTCCATCGTGTATATATACCACATCTTCTTGATCCATTCATCTGTTGATGGATATCTAGGTTCTTTCCATAGTTTGGCTATTGTGGACATTGCTGCTATAAACATTTGGGTGCACGTGCCCCTTTGGATCACTACGTTTGTATCTTTAGGGTAAATACCCAATAGTGCAATTGCTGGGTCATAGGGCAGTTCTATTTTCAACATTTTGAGGAACCTCCATGCTGTTTTCCAGAGTGGCTGCACCAGCTTGCATTCCCACCAACAGTGTAGGAGGGTTCCCCTTTCTCCGCATCCTCGCCAGCATCTGTCATTTCCTGACATGTTTATTTTAGCCATTCTGACTGGTGTGAGGTGATATCTCATTGTGGTTTTGATTTGTATTTCCCTGATGCCGAGTGATATGGAGCACTTTTTCATGTGTCTGTTGGCCATCTGGATGTCTTCTTTGCAGAAATGTCTGTTCATGTCCTCTGCCCATTTCTTGATTGGATTATTTGTTCTTTGGGTGTTGAGTTTGCTAAGTTCTTTATAGATTCTGGACACTAGTCCTTTATCTGATATGTCGTTTGCAAATATCTTCTCCCATTCTGTCAGTTGTCTTTTGATTTTGTTAACTGTTTCCTTTGCTGTGCAAAAGCTTTTGATCTTGATGAAATCCCAATAGTTCATTTTTGCCCTCGCTTCCCTTGCCTTTGGCGTTGTTCCTAGGAAGATGTTGCTGCAGCTGAGGTCGAAGAGGTTGCTGCCTGTGTTCTCCTCAAGGATTTTGATGGATTCCTTTCGCACATTGAGGTCCTTCATCCATTTTGAGTCTATTTTCGTGTGTGGTGTAAGGAAATGGTCCAATTTCATTTTTCTGCAAGTGGCTGTCCAATTTTCCCAGCACCATTTATTGAAGAGGCTGTCTTTTTTCCATTGGACATTCTTTCCTGCTTTGTCGAAGATTAGTTGACTGTAGAGTTGAGGTTCTATTTCTGGGCTCTCTATTCTATTCCATTGATCTATGTGTCTGTTTTTGTGCCAGTACCATGCTGTCTTGATGATGACGGCTTTGTAATAGAGCTTGAAGTCCGGAATTGTGATGCCACCAACGTTGGCTTTCTTTTTCAATATCCCTTTGGCTATTCGAGGTCTTTTCTGGTTCCATATGAATTTTAGAATTATTTGTTCCATTTTTTTGAAAAAGATGGATGGTACTTTGATAGGAATTGCATTAAATGTGTAGATTGCTTTAGGTAGCATAGACATTTTCACAATATTTATTCTTCCAATCCAGGAGCATGGAACATTTTTCCATTTCTTTGTGTCTTCCTCAATTTCTTTCATGAGTACTTTATAGTTTTCTGAGTATAGATTCTGTGCCTCTTTGGTTAGGTTTATTCCTAGGTATCTTATGGTTTTGGGTGCAATTGTAAAGGGAATTGACTCCTTAATTTCTCTTTCTTCTGTCTTGTTGTTGGTGTAGAGAAATGCAACTGATTTCTGTGCATTGATTTTATATCCTGACACTTTACTGAATTCCTGTATAAGTTCTAGCAGTTTTGGAGTGGAGTCTTTTGGGTTTTCCACATATAGTATCATATCATCTGCGAAGAGTGATAATTTGACTTCTTCTTTGCTGATTTGGATGCCTTTAATTTCCTTTTGTTGTCTGATTGCTGAGGCTAGGACCTCTAGTACTATGTTGAATAGCAGTGGTGATAATGGACATCCCTGCCGTGTTCCTGACCTTAGCGGAAAAGCTTTCAGTTTTTCTCCATTGAGAATGATATTTGCGGTGGGTTTTTCATAGATGGCTTTGACGATATTGAGGTATGTGCCCTCTATCCCTACACTTTGAAGAGTTTTGATCAAGAAGGGATGCTGTACTTTGTCAAATGCTTTTTCAGCATCTATTGAGAGTATCATATGGTTCTTGTTCTTTCTTTTATTGATGTGTTGTATCACATTGATTTGCGGATGTTGAACCAACCTTGCAGCCCTGGAATAAATCCCACTTGGTTGGGGTGAATAATCCTTTTAATGTGCTGTTGAATCCTATTGGATAGTATTTTGTTGAGTATTTTCGCATCTGTGTTCATCAAGGATATTGGTCTATAGCTCTCTTTTTTGATGGGATCCTTGTCTGGTTTTGGGATCAAGGTGATGCTGGCCTCATAAAATGAGTTTGGAAGTTTTCCTTCCATTTCTATTTTTTGGAACAGTTTCAGGAGAATAGGAATTAGTTCTTCTTTAAATGTTTGGTAGAATTCCCCCGGGAAGCCGTCTGGCCCTGGGCTTTTGTTTGTTTAGAGATTTTTAATGACTGTTTCAATCTCCTTACTGGTTATGGGTCTGTTCAGGCTTTCTCTTTCTTCCTGGTTCAGTTGTGGTAGTTTATATGTTTCTAGGAATGCATCCATTTCTTCCAGATTGTCAAATTTATTGCCGTAGAGTTGCTCATAGTATGTTCTTATAATAGTTTGTATTTCTTTGGTGTTAGTTGTGATCTCTCCTCTTTCATTCATGATTTTATTTATTTGGGTCCTTTCTCTTTTCTTTTTGATAAGTCGGGCCAGGGGTTTATCAATTTTATTAATTCTTTCAAAGAACCAGCTCCTAGTTTCGTTGATTTGTTCTATTGTTTTTTTGGTTTCTATTTCATTGATTTCTGCTCTGATCTTTATGATTTCTCTTTTCCTGCTGGGCTTAGGGTTTCTTTCTTGTTCTTTCTCCAGCTCCTTTAGGTGTAGGGTTAGGTTGTGTACCTGAGACCTTTCTTGTTTCTTGAGAAAGGCTTGTACTGCTATATATTTTCCTCTGAGGACTGCCTTTGTTGTGTCCCACAGATTTTGAACTGTTGTATTTTCATTATCATTTGTTTCCATGATATTTTCAATTCTTCTTTAATTTCCCGGTTGACCCATTCATTCTTTAGAAGGATGCTGTTTAGTCTCCATGTATTTGGGTTCTTTTCAAACTTCCTTTTGTGGTTGAGTTCTAGCTTTAGAGCATTGTGGTCTGAAAGTATGCAGGGAATGATCCCAGTCTTTTGATACCGGTTGAGTCCTGATTTAGGACCGAGGATGTGATCTATTCTGGAGAATGTTCCATGTGCACTAGAGAAGAATGTGTATTCTGTTGCTTTGGGATGAAACGTTCTGAATATATCTGTGATGTCCATCTGGTCCAGTGTGTCGTTTAAGGCCTTTATTTCCTTGCTGATCTTTTGCTTGGATGATCTGTCCATTTCAGTGAGGGGAGTGTTAAAGTCCCCTACTATTATTGTATTATTGTTGATGTGTTTCTTTGATTTTGTTATTAATTGGTTTATATAGTTGGCTGCTCCCACGTTGGGGGCATAAATATTTAAAATTATTAAATCTTCTTGTTGGACAGACCCTTTGAGTATGATGTAGTGTCCTTCCTCATCTCTTATTATAGTCTTTGGCCTAAAATCTAATTGATCTGATATAAGGATTGCCACTCCTGCTTTCTTCTGATGTCGATTAGCATGGTAAATTCTTTTCCACCCCCTCACTTTAAATCTGGAGGTGTCTTCGGGCTTAAAATGAGTTTCTTGGAGGCAACATATAGATGGGTTTTGTTTTTTTATCCATTCTGATACCCTGTGTCTTTTGACAGGGGCATTTAGCCCATTAACATTCAGGGTAACTATTGAGAGATATGAATTTAGTGCCATTGTATTGCCTGTAAGGTGACTTTTATTGTATATGGTCTCTGTTCCTTTCTGATCTACCACTTGTAGGCTCTCTCTTTGCTTAGAGGACCCCTTTCAAAATTTCCTGTAGAGCTGGTTTGGTGTTTGCAAATTCTTTCAGTTTTTGTTTGTCCTGGAAGCTTTTAATTTCTCCTTCTATTTTCAATGATAGCCTAGCTGGATATAGTATTCTTGGCTGCATGTTTTTCTCATTTAGTGCTCTGAAAATATCATGCCAGCTCTTTCTGGCCTGCCAGGTCTCTGTGGATAAGTCAGCTGCCAATCTAATATTTTTACCATTGTATGGTACAGACTTCTTTTCCCAGGCTGCTTTCAGGATTTTCTCTTTGTCACTGAGACTTGTAAATTTTACTATTAGGTGATGGGGCGTGGGCCTATTCTTATTGATTTTGAGGGGCGTTCTCTGAATCTCCTGAATTTTGATGCTCTTTCCCTTTGCCATATTGGGGAAATTCTCCCCAATAATTCTCTCCAGTGTACCTTCTGCTCCCCTCTCTCTTTCTTCTTCTTCTGGAATCCCAATTATTCTAATGTTGTTTCGTCTTATGGTGTCACTTATCTCTCGAATTCTCCCCTCGTGGTCCAGTAGCTGTTTGTCCCTCTTTTGCTCAGCTTCTTTATTCTCTGTCATTTGGTCTTCTATATCACTAATTCTTTCTTCTGCCTCATTTATCCTAGCAGTGAGAGCCTCCATTTTTTATTGCACCTCATTGATAGCTTTTTTGATTTCAACTTGGTTAGATTTTAGTTCTTTTATTTCTCCAGAAAGGGCTTTTATATCTCTCGAGAGGGTTTCTCTAATATCTTCCATGCCTTTTTCGAGCCCAGCTAGAACCTTGAGAATTGTCATTCTGAACTCTAGATCTGACATATTACCAATGTCTGTATTGATTAGGTCCCTAGCCTTCGGTACTGCCTCTTGTTCTTTTTTTTGCGTTGAATTCTTCCGTCTTGTCATTTTGTCCAGATAAGAGTATATGAAGGAGCAAGTAAAATACTAAAAGGGTGGCAACAACCCCAGGAAAATATGCTTTAACCAAATTAGAAGAGATCCCAAATCGTGAGGGGGGAGAAAGGGGATAAAAAGAGGTTCAAAAAAGAAGAAAGAAAAAAAAAGAAAAAAGAAAAGAAAAGAATTTAAAAAAAGAAAACAAATAAGAAAAATATAAAAAAGAAAAAAAATATATATAGATAAACTAGTTAAAAAACGTTAAAAAAGAAAAAGGTAAAAGTTAAAAAAAATTTACCAGAAGGCAAGAAAAAAAACAAAAAATGAAAAAGAAAAAAATTAAATTAACTGCAAGACTAAAAAATATCACAGGGAAAAAGCCATGAGTTCCGTGCTTTGCTTTCTCCTCCTCTGGAATTCTGCTGCTCTCCTTGGTATTGAAACCGCACTCCTTGGTAGGTGAACTTGGTCTCGGCTGGATTTGTTGTTGATCTTCTGGGGGAGTGGCTTGTTGTAGTGATTCTCAAGTGTCTTTGCCCCAAGCGGAATTGCCCGCCCTTACCAGGGGCCGGGGTGAGTAATCCGCTAGGGTTTGCTTTCAGGAGTTTTTTTTCCCTGAGAGCTTTCCGTAGAGTTCCGGAGGACGGGAATACAAATGGCGGCTTCCTGGTCTCCGGCCCAGAGTAGCCGAGAGCCCAGGGCCCCACTCCTCAGTGCGCCCTCAGAGAACAGCGCCCAGTTACTCCCGTCTGCCTGACCTCCGGCTGCGCTCCGAGCTCACCGAGCCTGCGACCGGTTCAAAGTAACACCGAGCTGTGAGCTTACTGTCAGCTCTGTCTCTGTAGCCGGCTTTCCCGTTCCAATACCCGCAAGCTCTGCGACACTCAGACACCCCTGATCCTTCTGTGACCCTGCGGGACCTGAGGCCACGCTGACCCCGCGTGGGCTTCGCCCCGGTTTAGCCTCTGGAGCGATGTCCCTCAGCGGAACAGACTTTTAAAAGTCCTGATTTTGTGCGCCGTTGCTCCGCTGCTTGCCGGGAGCTGGCCCCTCCCCCTGGGGTCTATCTTCCCGTCGCTTTGGATTCACTTCCCCGCCGGTCCTACCTTTCAGAAAGTGGTTGTTTTTCTGTTTCCAGAATTGCTGTTCTTCTTCTCTTCGATCTGCCGATGGATTTTTCAGGTGTTTGCAATCTTTAGATAAGCTATCTAGCTGATCTCCGGCTAGCTGAAGTAGTCTCAGCCTGCTACTTCTCCGCCATCTTGACTCCTCCTCCTATAGCATTATTTATAATAGTTAACTTATGGAAGCTACCCAGCTATGGCTAAAGAAAGTGTGATACACACACACACACACACACACAGGAATATTATTCAGCCATAAAGAGAATAAAATCTTGCCATTTGCAACAACATGGATAGAGCTAGAATGTATTGTGCTAAGTGAAATAAGTCAATCAGAGAAAGACAAATATCATATGATCTCACTCATATATAGAATTTAAGAAACAAATGAGCTAAGGAAAAAAGAAAGAGAGACAAACCAAGAAATATACTCTAAAGTATAGAGAACAAACTGATGGTCACCAGACGGTGGGGGGTGGGGGATGGGGTAACTAGAGGATGGGGATTAAAGAGCACACTTACCATGTTTTTTTTTTTTTAATCCCAATTTAAGTGATTTACAATGAAAATTCTAAACTGCACAGGAACAGAATGCATACTTCTATTCTATCCAATTTATTTTCTCCCTGAAAACAGACGTACATAGAAAACCAGTTCACAGGCAGAAGGAGGAAGGCCGCGTGTGGACAAGGACTCAGGTGAGTAGGTATCTGGCATATTTTAGGAGTCCAACTCTGTAACGGCCCTCAGGTGCATTCTGGCCTCAGGATTATCAGAGAGGTAGGACAGCCTGAGATCAGGGTTTGGGCTTATAGTCTATGTAGATGTCCCTTCTCCATTTCAGGGAGTCAGTCCATTGGCACTGGGGTAGGGAATGCAGGCGGAAAGGTGGCAGGAGATAGAACTGAAAAGTAAGCATGCAGTAGAGCATATGCTTTTTATTAAAAACATCTACCAAAATATTTATGAATGTGAATGCCTTCTGGTCCTTAAGTGGGAGATGTCCTATTGGTTTTTCTGGCTTCAGGCTGGGAAGAAAATACATTTCAGGCTTGTGTCTTTTTCCCATTACTTAGAAATGCCTATCAATCATCTCTCCAGCTACAGTCGCCTGAGCTAGAAGCTGATCAATTACCATTTTATTACTTCATACCACTTGTGGGATATTACAACAGCAGCATGGGCTGATGGTAACATATAGGGAGCAGAGCAGGTGGTCTACAGGCTCGATTAAGTGGCAGATTAACATTCACCAAAGCTGGTAGAAGTGGGAAACTAAGTTTTTGTGAGTTTTCCCAAGAATTCTTACACTAAAGAACCAGTGCATTTATTATTAACAGACTCCCACATTTCCATTTAAATATTCTCACGTAACTGTCAAGTTCACTGTTGGCTTAAAATATAGCCACAAGACAAAATGACCAAATGGTCCAACTTTACAAGAACTACTGTAAAAAATGTTTCTAAGAAGGGTCTTCTTTTTTAAATCAGATGCTAATACCACTGTCAAAAATACTATAACTATAATCCCTAGGGGACTTAACTATTATTGTTCACCTATTTGAAAAGTTAGCTTAAAAAATCATGGCCAACCAAAAAAAGATGGAAAAAAAAATACTGATCAAACCAAAATAAAAGAAAAAAAGAGAAACATTCAGGAATATTTATAATAACAAACTACATGACTTTAAACATGGCACTGGAAAATAAATGTTTCTGATGGTAAGAAAAAATATATTAAGTGATTTCTCTGTGCAAAGCATTGCTTTAAGCATTTTATACGTACTATCTCACTTAGTTATCTCCAAATCCCTATGAAGTAGGTACTAATATCCCCACCATAGGTGAGGAAACCAAAAACAAAGAGATAATGGTATTAAGACATTATTATGGCTGTTATATCAGGCCATGTTTTAAATGAAAAATTAGATTTAAGTCCAACACAAAATTATACATCCTGTGTTATGCCAGGCCAGAAGGCATCACAACTTATTAAAATGTACATGAATCCTGTGCGACCAAGACTGCATGGTTTACTTTTGAAAACCAAAACACTGTGGAAGCCTGTTCCAGAATGGGCCAAGCCACTCCCCTAAAATGTGATGCTGCACTGTCAAGAGTTTGAGAAAGCTTGAGAGAATTCAGTTAAGCTGTAAAGGCAGTTTCCTCCCAACCTTCCAGCATCCTATTACAAAAGGGCTCCTCTGTACCACATCCAACAATAAGGATCAATGGACATTAAATTAAGATAAGTAAGCATCTGAGAGAGAGTGAGAGAACAGGCAGCTGGCTGAGGTTTCTCCTCCACTTTGGCTAAGTATTTCATCTTCCTCACACGAGTGAAATGACTATCCCACACCTAATTAAACTGCACAGCGATTGTGCAGTGCTACCTTTAACGAATGACAGACGTAGGGCCTCACCGGTCGTAAGCCACGGAAATCAATAGCTGACATTTACTCGATGAAAACAAATTGAGTTAGCTAGCTTCACTTTTTATTCAGCAAATTCGAGTCTGCAATCAATTCCGGTGCATGTGCAGACTATGGAAATTGGTTTTAAATTGATTTGTTTCTTCCTTAGCTAATTATAGTATACAAGCAAATGAACAATCAATTGCTAACTCTACTCCTACTGTATGCGTTTCAATGAGCAAAACAAGTCTGTCAAAGATAGATATTATTACGGTCTTTTCAAAGAGAAGCTAAGCATTCCACGAACACGGTAATACATCAGCTATTTAATGATAATTTAAAAGACTTTCTTATTTGTTGAGCAAATATAAAACTTCCCCTGCTGTTATTAGTTAAGCTTATAGAAAGTTCTCAATTGATCAAGAGGCTGCTTAGAAAAATAGAGCTTTATCAGAGTATCTGGCACATAGAGAGTTCTCGGTCAAGGTTAGCTGTTAATGAGGTAGTAGGAGTTGCACAATGGGAACCACTGGACTCAGAAAACCCAGGGTTCAAATCCTATATCCATCACCCTTTAACCCTTGTTATAAGGCCTTCTTTCTGTTGAAATAAGTGTTTATGTCTACCAAAGAATGTACAAATTAATTTACCATTCACAAAAGCTAAAAACTTGGAGTAAGCGGCAAATTCATAAACGAAATAAATTGTGGCAAGTTCATAAATGAAATAAATTATGGCAAGTTCATAAATGAAATACCATAGAGCCCTGAGAAGGAACCAACTACGGGTCCATGCAGCATGGCTGTGTGTAACGGAAGCTCATAGACATAATGTTGAGTTAGGCACCAATGAGGATATACGGTAGGATTCTATTTATATGAAGTTCAGGGACAAGGAAAAGGAATAGATGGCAAAAGAGACTTGAGTAGTGGCTACTCTGAGAAAAGTTATTGCCTGGGCAGGTGCACAAAGGAGTCTTCTGGGGAGCTGGAAATGTTCTAGACCACCAGGTGGTAGTCCCATGAACATAGGCATATATAATTTCTCCAGCTTTCAACCTAAAATTCAGGTACTTTGATGTTATATTACAATTCTTTCACTTACTCTAGGACCTCAGAAAAATTATCCTCTCTAAACCCCCACTTCCTCATCTATGACATAGGGATGATAATACAACAACTTTCTAGGATGGTTAGGAGGTATAAAGATAGTAACTCACATAAAGTCTTTACCAAGGAGCCTTGTTTGCAGTACGTGTTTGGTAAATGTTACCAGTGATTATTTCTCCCTGACAATGCAGTCATCAACAGGCAGGATTCCAGAGTTATAAATTGCTTGAGGAATCATAATTAAGGTAGAAGCGACCATTACAAAAACATGTGAACCTGGCTTTAAGAAAAATAAATGCATCTAGGTTTGGAAACTTGAGGGAAAGGCCTAGATGCTTGGTTTCTATAAACAACATTTCCCACAGAATTTGCTTACATAACAAATTACTCTAATGGAGTTGAAATATTATTCAACATAGCCCAAAAGACAGGTGTATATTTTATTTTTAAGGCATGTCTCATGTAAAGGTGGGCACGTTCTTATTCTCTGGGACCTAGACTACCCATTCTGGGAACACAATGCTTGGAAAAGCATTCTGACTCTGAAGACACCACTGGACCTGGAAACCAGTTTCCACAGCAGTGATTTTCTATTGGAGGACAGTGTGACCAAAGGAGTTTAAAGTACTTATTAGCTTCTTGCCTGAACATAGCTAAGGAATGAATTACTGGTCTTAAAAACTGCCGTCATTATTTCTTGGGAGAGCTCAGGAGTAAGAGTGGGTTGGTTTTATCATGAATATTGCTGCAAAATCTCTAAGGCTATAGGACTGAATATAAGGATAATAAATTTGAGGTGCTAGCTAGACTAGCAGAAGAGTCTTCAGAAATAACCCAGGCATGCAGAAAAGCTGTACTGTTGGGAATTCTTGTCTTGAGACATCTTTCAAATATTTTACAATACATAATACAATGTGTCCATCCATTTTGAAATACTTATATGAACCAATAAAAGACTGTCTTTGACCAGAGAAATGTAGAGTGCAGAGAAAAGAGAACACACAGTCCACTGTATATATGCTGAGCAAGGAGAGCGGGTCATGGACTGCCCTCAACAGCCCCAGCCCATGGAGGTGGTCCTCTGGCCTGCCCCTTCTTCCAGATCAGTGCCGCTCCCTAGAATGGTAATGATGGAATGTTTTATACTGCTCTGTCCAATATTGTAGCCACTAGCCATGCATGGCTACTGAGCAGCTGAGATGTGATCAAGGAACTGAATTTTTCATTGTATTTATTATGAATTCATTTAAATGTAAACAGCCACATGTGGCTAGTGGCTCTTGGGTTGGGAAGACACTTCTTGTCCATTGGACCTTGATAAGACGAGACGCTTCTAGCTGGGGACACATTAGTGTCCTGCACTTGCAGACTCAATTCTTCCCACAGTCTGAGCCAATCTCAGAGAAAAGAAGATACAGTCCAGTTGCTTTCATCCGATCACCCAGCTTGTCTGCCCCTAGAATCTGGTCAGCCACAGAGGAGGTCCAGCTGCACACAGAGCCTGTGAGTCACGGCAGTTTGGGTCCAATCCCTCCTTTGCCCCTGATCTTCTACCCCAGTTTCCACCTAGCCTCTTGTTCAGGGCTGGAGTGGAGTTCTGCTGGGAATGCTAGTCCAGGGGGCTGAGGCCTTAAGACTCTCTAGTTCTCCCCACTGCTGCTCCCTGCTCCTCCACCCCTGAATGAGTTACTATTATGAATGGGTTGAGGAGCACAGGGCTGGCTCAGCCTGTTAAGCCTCTGCCTTCAGCACAGGTCATGATCCCAGGGTCCTGGCCCCTCCCTCCTACGCATTCTCTCTCTCTCTCTATCAAATAAACAAATAAATAAATTGATCCTGAGATTACTCCCTGAGCCAAAAATCAAGAGTTGGATGCTTAACTGACTGAGCCGCCCAGGAGCCCCCAGTTGGGGTCCTGATTCGTAACGCCGCCTAAAGTTAATCAGAGTTAAATTGCGTCCCCAGTAGATTTACAAATAGCCAAACATCAATGTACAGCTAGATCGAATATTTCATTTAAATTCACAAACGATCCTAGAATATAAAATAGAAGTTCATTTATTATTCTTGTGGCAATAAAGGCAACATCTAAGACTTTTTTTGGTAAAATGTCCTGGATTGTGTAAAATCATCACGTGCTCTGACAATGACTGTTGACATAATTTAGGGAAATGTCAATCAAAGCTAGGAGGCTCCTGTATGCAACTTGGCTTATAAATACTTCAAAGACACATAAGTGTGTATATTCCCCAAATATAACTGTCCATATGAGCTGCAGCATTTCAGAATGAAGTGGCTATTTCTGAAGTATGTGAAGGTGATCCATCCACTGAAGGATGATTTAATTCATCATTCTGTCTGAGAAGTGGGGGAGGTGACATTGCTGCCCTGCAGTTTTGAACTCTGTCATATACACTTGGCAGCCTTTCACTTTGGGACTCACAGACTTGAAAATAACATCCTTTGAGTTCTGAGTGTACTAGTTGGAAATTCATATTTCTCAGCTGGGAAATGTGAGGGTAAAGGATACTTGAAGAAAGTGCAATCCTGTGCCTATTTTCATGATGTGATGAAAGAGCCTAGCTATTTGTGATGCCTCGATTAATCTTTCAGGATTTTTAAACAACTGAGCCACGCAGGCACCCTATCTTTCAGGATTCTTAAGTGTTCTTCATTCTGAATGATCCGAAGCAACTTGGAAATAAAATGGAAGAGTGTAAAATATTTAAAAAGTCAGAATGCTATGTGGCAATATACTTAAAAATGCAAACAGCATTCAGTTGTTCAGGGACTAGTTTTTTAGCTGTTTATTTTTTTGTTTTGTTTTTCTTCCTTTGGATTTTCTGCCAATGACTTGTATCTCCACCTGCTGGTATACTGATGAAATGAAATGGTAATAAAATTCAAGCAACTAAATTAAATAATTTACTGGAATCTCTGATATAGATTTGTGAGAGGAAAGGTAAAAATTACAACCTAAAATGAGATTTCTCAACAGATGTTGGTAAGAATGCAGAGAAATGGGAACCCTCTTGCACCATTGGTGGGAATGGAAACTAGTGCGGTCACTCTGGAGAACAGTATGGAGGTTCCTCAGAAAGTTAAAAATAGAACTACCCTACAATCCAGCAATTATACTACTGGGTATTTACCCAAAGGATACAAACATACTGATTCAAGAAGATACATGCACCCTGATGTTTATAGCAGCATTATCAACAATAGCCAAATTACGGAAACAGCCCAAATGTCCATCGACTGATTAATGGATAAAGAAGATGTGACATATGTATTTAATGGAATATTACTCAGCCAGTGTAAAAGAATAAGATCTTGCCATTTGCATAATATAGATGGAGCTAGAGAGTATTATGCTAAACAAAATAAGTTACTTAGAGAAAGACAAACACCATATGATTTTATTCATATGTAGAATTTAAGAAGCAAAACAGATAAACACACGGTTGGAAAGAGAGAAAGGCAAACCATAAAGCAGATTCCTAACTATAGAGGACAAGTTGAGGGTTGCTGGAGGGGAGGTGGGCAGGGGGATGGGTTAAACAGGTGATGGGCATTAAGGAAGGCAGTTGTGATGAGCACTGTGTATTGTATGTTAATTGACAAATCACCAAGTCCTACATGTGAAACTAATATTACACTGTATGTTAATGAACTGGAATTTAAATAAAAACTTGGAAGGAAAGTAAATAAATGATTAAAATGAAGGTTTAGAAGAATATTAGTGTGTTTACTAATCCATTTATTCTCTGTGTTAACTATAAAAAGTGAGATAAGAAATACTAAAATAACTTCACTAAACTTCTTAACTCCAGCTATCAACATCTCATTCAATTATCTTGCCATCACCCGTGTGTCATCCTTCCAATAATCCCACTAAAAGTTTTACAAGAAAATGTAGCAGAGAGCTGGAGCATAAACTAAACCATAAATCAGAACATCTCATTTAAAGTCAAAGACAGAAACATCCTCAGGAATGTAAATCGCTCCTAAACCTTTAGAAGACCCATAAAATAAGTGTTTAAAACCCCACTGGAAATGCACTACAACAGAACATTAAACGCATGAACTCTGGAGCCAGATTTCTGGAATTGAAAACCCAGCTCTGCCCCTGTAGCTGGGTGGTCTTGAGCAAAACCCTCTTAACAACTCTTGCTTCAGTTTCCCCTTCTGTGAAGCATGATTAAAGGATAGTACCTACTTCATAGCATTATTGGGAGGATCAAGCTGAGTTAATATTTGTGGAGCTGTTCTCTCTGCTTGGCATGCTTTTTCTCAAGATATCCATAGTGTCTGCTTCTGCCTTCATTTATGCCTTTGTTCAAATGTCTACCCTCTCAAAGAGACCTTCCATACCCATACCTCAAGCTGTTCCCCCAGCTGTTACTCTCTACCCTGCTTCATTTTCCTTCATACCCTTTATCTCTGCCTGACATTACTTTACACATTTATCATTTGTTCCCTGTCCCCTGTTCAATCACGAAACATCAAATATGTACTAAAAAATGAATGACTGAATAAATGAATGAATGAAAGATATAGTCCAGCCAGCTTACACATCACAACTGTATGACTACTTCTTAGGATCACATTGCATTTTAGATTAGGGTAAATTTGTCCTGGTGTTTTTCAGAAGTTCATTGTGCTGTGTTACTTTCTATAAGATTTTAGTGTCATCTCAAAACTTGAAGATTTTGCAGTAAATTTATCTTTTCGGATCATTTAATGTTAAATTATCTTTTCCAAAAAAGATCAAATTCCTGAGACTCTTACTGTTTATTCTCTGTTTAGAGAATGACCAGCTTATTCTTGTCTTAACTCAGTTTCTAAATTATCAAGAGGAAGATTAATAAGAAGTCATCTGGGAGAAGCAACAAGGGGCCAGATAATACAGGATTTTGTGGGCCATGTGTGGGCCAAGTCTAATTTTACGAAAGATATTTATAAACATGGCCTCAAAAGTCTCTAATAATTTTTCAAAGGAGGGAAGGTGTCTTCCATCCCCTCCCTTTGAAAGTTGGTAAGCTTAAATAAGACTGCTCAGACCAGGGGCGCCTGGGTGGCTCAGTGGGGTAAGCCTCTGCCTTTGGCTCAGGTCATGATCTCGGGGTCCTGGGATTGAGCCCTGCATTGGGCTCTCTGCTCAGCAGGGAGCCTGCTTCCCCCTCTTTCTCTGCCTGCCTCTCTGCCTACTTGTGATCTCTCTCTCTCTCTCTGTCAAATAAATAAAATAAAATAAAATAAAATAAAATACTTCTCAGACCAGTAGAACATGAATGACTATATCATTTCTGAGACTGGATCATAAAAGATGATGTGACTTCTATCGTATTTAGTGGAACACTGATGCCTGCAACCTTGAGCCCCCACATGACTTTCCTAAGTCTGACATACCTACAAAGGGCACACATAACCTCCATTCCCACCCCCTAGTGAGCAATCCTAGACTTCAAATAATCCTAATTCACAAATGAGACATGTGTCTAAGCCTTCCAGATGATTCCAGCCCCCAACCATTATGTCTCCTCAGCTAAGGCCTCAAAGACTTTAGAGCAGAAACAAGGCATTCCCTGCTATGTCATGTCCGAAATGACCCACAGGATCCATAGCAAAATAAAACAGTTGTTTTAAACTGCTACATTTTGAGTCGCATTTTGTTACACAGAGCAGTAGTAACTGGGACACCATGATGAGGATTTTTGGATTTCATATTAAGTGAGAACTCTTTAAAGAGTTGAATTATGTGACCTGATCTGGAAAACAGACTGCAAGAGGGCAAGTATGGAAGCAGAGTCCAGTCTGGAGTTATGTAGGCAAGAGGTAACAGTGCCTGGGAGAGGACAGCAGCAAAGATGGTAGTGAGAAGAGCACTGATTGGGAATATATTTTCAAAGTAAATCCAATTGGATTTGCTAATGGATTGGTAACTAAGTGTGGGAAGACACAAACTAAGAATGGCCCAGGGATTTGGCCATGGCAGCAACTACCTGTGTCATTATGGAGATACAAACATTATAGAAAGAACAGGTTTGTAGACTAGAAATCAAGAGTTCAGTTTTGAATACGTAGCAGCATGTCTATTAGATACCCAAATGGAAATGTTGAGTAGGCAACTGGAAATATTGGTTTGGAACTCAGGAGACAGGCCAGTTCTGCAATGCTGTATCTAACTCTAAGAGTCTAATTTTAGGAAAGATATTTATAAACTAGAGAATATTCAGAAAGGGACCAGGATGCAGATGCTTCTAGAAGTCATCTTATTAAAAAAAAAAAAAAGTTAAAGGAACTAAACACAGATTGGACAAAAATATCCATAATGTGAAAAGATATCTGAATCACTAGGACATAGCATTAGCACTCATCTTGGAGAGTAAGGTATCTTCTTTGAGGGACCAAAGATCTAGTGCCCACTTTCATGAAAACGAACACAAAGTCCATAACTGATCGTCCCCATAGAACTAGATACCGTTACCAAGGTTTGACCTAAAACAAAACCCCCAAACGTGACAGGAGGCTAAGTTGAATAGCATGATGTTGTGTGGGTACAAGATTCTCAATACAAAGCACAGCAGAATGAAACCACACATTCATGTCCTCCCAGCATACTGCATCCTACCCTATAAAAAACTTACCTGTTTAGATGCTGTCCACTTCCAAAATCCCCAAGTAAGGGAAGTTCACCTTAGTGCTTGTGGTACAAAATTATTTTAGTATTATTAACCACCATATTTTGATTTTTTAGTGTTTTAATCTTTTTGCATTAATAGAGGCAGCTTCATAAGATTAAGAGGATAAGATTAAAGATAGGATTAAGATAAGATTAAGAGGAGGAAATCTACAGCTGGAATTACCGGGCTAAGATCTTAACTCCAATACCTCGGTAAATTATTTAAACTCTGTGCCTCGGTCTCCTGCCTCCTTGGATTTCTTATGGGGAATAAATAAGTCAGTAAGTGTAAAGTATTTAAAATACATAGAACCAGCTAAATAAGAAGTAGTCCCAAAAATCTGTTAGCTCTGTTCAGCAGCACTCAGCATACTCCCCTCTGTGAATGCCCATTTGGGATCACTTGTTTAGTTTTTTAAAATTCATTTAGGCATATAGAATTATAGTGACTTTGTGAGGAAGAGCTTCAAAGTGGCAGCTCTGAACTTACCCTCTGGCTTTGCAATCACTGCAAAGATGCTTTCTTGAAGCTCTCTCTCCACTGATGTCAGAAATTCTGTCACTCAACTCATTGTCTCCTCTTCTGTTAACTTTCACATGAAATTCATCTGGATTTGAATGTGTCCTAGAAGTAAAAAGGACAGACTCACTCTATTATCCATAAAAATGTACAAAACGTCAAACACACTGCTCAGAGAGAATGATACATACTCTGAATTACCTTAAACTTGCAGATTTATCCTCTCTATACACAGGGATGGGGGATGGAGAGGACCTGAGCCTGAATCCTATTTAAAAAGAAGGGTGAAAGATCTATAAAGAACCCCTCAAACTCAACACACACAAAACAGATAATCATGTCAAAAAATGAGCAGAAGACACGAACAGACACTTCTCCAAAGAAGACATACAAATGGCTAACAGACACATGAAAAATGTTCATCATCATTAGCCATCAGGGAGATTCAAATCAAAACCACATTGAGATACCACCTTACACCAATTAGAATGGCCAAAATTAACAAGACAGTAAACAACAAGTGTTGGAGAAGATGTGGAGAAAGGGGAATCCTCTTACACTGCTGGTGGGAATGCAAGTTGGTGCAGCCACTTTGGAAAACTGTGGAGATTCCTTAAGAAGTTAAAATTAGAGCTACCTTATGACCCTACAACTGCACTACTGGGTATTTACCCCAGAGATACAGATGTAGTAAAAAGAAGGGCCATCTGTACCCCAACGTTCATAGCAGCAATGGCCACAGTGGAAAGAACCAAGATGCCTTTCAACTGATGAATGGATAAAGAAGATGTGGTCCATATATTCAATGGAGTATTATGCCTCCATCAGAAAGGATGAATACCAAACTTTCATATCAACATGGACAGGAATAGAGGAGATTATCCTCAGTGAAATAAGTCAAGCAGACAGTGTCAATTATCATATGGTTTCACTTACTTGTGGAGCATAAGGAATATCACTGAGGACATTAGGAGAAGGGAAGGAAAAGTGAGTTGGGGGAAATTTGAGGGGGAGACAAACCATGAGAGACTGTGAACTCTGAGAAAGAAACAGGGTTTTGGAAGGGAAGGGAGTGGGGGGTTGGGTGAGACTGGTAGTGGGTATTAAGGAGGGCACATATTGCATGGAGCATGGGGAGTGGTGCATAAACAATGAATCTTGGAAAACTGAAAAAATTAAATTAAAAAAGGATGTGTGAGAGTAGCAGTTAGTATTTGACACTCAGATATCAAAACTGACGGAGCAGACACAACATCCCTCCTGGGGAGTGCTTCAGGAAGACAGCATTTAAACCCTGAGGGACCAAGATGTTTTAACTGGACCCACAAGTAAGTTACCAGGGGTGAGACCAGCAGAGACAGACTCCAGCCTCCATGAACAAACAACCATCATACTTCCTTCTGCCTCCATCTGTGAAGAAATTTTCTTCTCAAGCAAAAAATTAAAAAGTCCTGAAAAAACTAGTCCTTTGAAGTCCCAACCTGAGCAGCTGCTGAGTTTTCATAGCACTCTCCGCATGAAAATCTACTAAATGTTAACAATGACACTAAACCTGCTTGGGTGGTCTACGTGGGCCCACAGGATCGCTCGTCTCCCTAAGCAAGGAGAAAGAACACCCTGCTCTCCCGGTCTGGGAAATCTCCACAGCCTCACCCTCCTGGGCCTCTGCATGAATGGAAAGGGTCTGTGTCTTCGGGAAGAACCTCAGCTCGAGGTCCTAGGAGGCAGCCCCCGCCGCTCTGCGACTTGCGCCGGCCTGGCCACTCGTCGCGTGGGACCTGCTCCCACTAGGCTCACAAAGCTTCATCCTTCGAGTCCTAGCCTCGCTTTAGCTGGAACA
This sequence comes from Mustela putorius furo, assembly GCF_011764305.1. Lineage (NCBI taxonomy): Eukaryota > Metazoa > Chordata > Mammalia > Carnivora > Mustelidae > Mustela > Mustela putorius. Next base: position 7,375,379 of record NW_025421305.1, read on the forward strand.
AGTCACGGTGGCAATGGCCACCAGCATAAGGTCACAGCCACTGGCCAAAAAACCCATCAACACGACGGGGAAGCCAGACAGCCGCCCTGCTTCCTGCACTATACGCCACCAGGAGGGTCCCTCTGTTCACTCCTTTGGCAGCGACAGAGGTGGCGGCGGCGGCGGCGGCGGCGGCGGCGGCTGCGGCGGCGGCCGCACCGGCACAACTTTTCCGCCAGGTGGCGTCGAGTCCGTCGGCGCTAGGAGCGAAGTGGTGGTGCAGAACAGGGCCGGTGGGCCTTAGTCCAGCACCACGAGGACCGCCGGCGAGCTGTGGGGACAACCGGCGCTGAAGAGACAGCTCACCCGTCGCCGGGCGCAGCTCTCGCACTCTGAGGTAGCAGTCGCTGCGGAGAGGTGTGCAGGTTAGCTCGGCGTTGGGACTTTCGTCTGCAGTCGGATCACCAGGTAGCCCAGGGGCGCGTCCTGGGGCAGAGGCGGCTGGGCTAAGCCATTGAGGAGTGGTAGTGTGACCAGTCCAGGTACGTGGTCGTTCTGGTCCTCCACAGGCAGCCACACCACGGCCCGGCCCCGGGGCGGCGGAGAGCCGCCGTCGAGTGCTTCCAGCCCCAGCGACAGCTCAGCCAGTTCACCGCGGTCAAAGCACCAACATGCGCGCTGCTCCCCAGTGGTGGGGTCCACCGAGACATAGGGCGCAACCCACCTCTGCCTCCAGCAACTGGTAGGTGACCTGCCCGTTGCGGCCCAGGTCGGGGTCCCGGGCGGCCACCGTGGCCAGGTAAGCGCCAGGAGGGTTGTTCTCTCGCACCAACACCTCGTAGACCGGCCGTGTGAAGAGTGGTGCGTTGTCGTTCTCGTCACTCACGCGAACAGTGTAGGGCCTCACGGTGCGTAGCGGGGGCGCGCCGCGGTCCTCGACCACCAGCGTCAGGTTGTACTCGGCGATGCGCTCGCGGTCCAGCGAGGCCGCAGTCACCACCAGGTAGCTGCCCGCGTAGGCCGGCTGCCGCCGGAAGTGCTCGTGCCGGTAGAGGGCGCAGCGCACCTGCCCGTTGGCACCCGAGTCTCTGTCCGAGGTGCTGACCAGCGCCACCAGGCTCTCGCGCGCCGCCCCCTCTGGCACCGGGAGACCGCGCCGGCCTCGGGCGTCCCGGGACGGGTCGGCGAGGTCGCGTCCGCACCCCCCGAGAGCGGCGGCGACGGCTGCGAAGGGAGAGGCGGCAGGTGCGCCCGGGGCGGCCAGCGGGGTGATGGTGATGTCCGGAGCGTTGTCATTGACGTCGCGGATGTGCACGATGACCTTGCAGGTGGAGGCCCGGGGCCCAGGACCGCGGTCCTGGGCCCGCACGTCCAGCTCATAGGTGTCCTGGCGCTCATAGTCCACCGGTTTTGCTAGGGTGAGGTGGCCCGAGCGCAGCTCCAGACGGAAGAGGCGGCGCGCCTTGGGTCGGGTGTGAGCACCGAAGGCTAACACCACGTCGTCGTTGGGGCCCTCATCGGGGTCCGCTGCGTCCAGGTGGGGGTCGGCTGCGTCCGTGAGAGACCTCGTCGGAGTCAGCTGCGTCCAGGTCGAGCAGTAGAGAGCCCATAGGAGTGTCCTCTGCCAGCTCTACTTCGGCCAAGGCGCCCTACAGGAAGGCCCGGCTGTGGTCGTTGGCGTCCAGCACTCGCACACTAAGTAAGGGCTGCGGGCGGCCGCCTGTCCTGGGCCACCAACTCCAGGCTGTAGGCGGCCTGGCCCTCGCGGTCCAGCTCCTGGAGCAGCACCAGGTCAACGCACTGGGCACCGTCCGCGAGCGTCTGCAGTTCCACGCGGAAAAGGTTGTGAGGCTCCGCCAGGCGCACACTCTGCAGCGGGTTGGCCCCCAAGTCCTCGTCCACAGGCACCTCCAAGGGAATGCGCATGCCCACGGCCGCGCCCTCGCACACCTCCATGGGGATCTGGGTCAGGGGTAAGCGTGGCGCATGATCATTGATGTTCCTCACTTCCACTTCCACGTGCACCAGCTGAAACTGCTCCTGTGAGAAGCTGATCAGGTCAAAGGCCAGCACGCACTGTGTTGCTTGGCCACATTGCGGTGCATGGTCCAGGCCCGCATCCCCCGCGAGGGTCAGCTCCCCATCCCCCTCGGACACTGCAAAGAGTGAGCTGTTGGACTTCATCAGGTGGAACTGGTGTGGTATCTTGATCTGGTAATTACACAGGACACCATCAGACAGAACACCAATATCGGAGCCATAGGCTTCCTCCTCATTGGTGTGGAAATTGATGGTTTTGGTGCAAGACCAGGGCACCAGCTGCAGCCACAGAACTTGCAAGAATTCCAGTCTGGGCCAGCATAATATGCCAGAGGGAAATCTGAGCCTCCAGCAAGACATCTTTGTTCCTCAGAGAGAAAAAAAGCCAATCAGAGGCTCTGCGCCACCCAAGACTTCAAGACTCTCATGCCCTCCTGAGTAGGCAGACAGGAGACACTTGCCCTCCTAAATACATCTGATCTCTAAACCCTCTGGGCTATGTAAATCGCTTTTCTGAGCTCCAGGCCTAAGCTTGCTTCTTCTGAACCCTATCGGAGAAGTTACATAGAGAAGAATGTGCAAATAAGCATCCATCCGGGCCAATCCGCAGAGTCTCTGGGTCTTGGGTCATGCTGTTCTCCTAAAAGAGTTCACAGAAGAGCTCCCCATTTTGCCTGGGGAGCTGAACAGGGGCCAAAGGAGTTCAGGAAGTTATTAAGATCCCTATAGAAGTTTCCACTGTAAGAATGCATCGCGCTTGCTTTTCCACTGTGCTTGATTTACACTTTGATGGTAGGAGCAGGGAATCTGCAGCTTCTGTGTCCCTTCTTAAACACATTTACATATTCCTCAGACAGAGATACATTACTCTTCTCTACCATTTTTAAACCAACTTTTATATGCATATTTTGCTACCCACAGTTATCCATCTATGTTGGGATATCATTTCTGTTCCCCCAGAAAGATTCTGGGGGAACAGCTTCTCCAGAGTCAGTCAGTGTCTAATCAGGGAAGAACTGTTTTCCAAAGTAATCATTTCTAAATAGCTTTTCTGTAGCAAAGAAACCATTAATAATGAAATTTCAGCCCCTTCATCTCCTTTTATGTCAGTAATTACTTATATGTGAGGAACTGGAGTCAGGGAGGTTTGTCAACTACAAACCACTGTAAGAGAGAGTTAAGGGTAGGAAAAAGATTTAGCGAAACATGCTGCAGTCAGTCTTGTTAGAAAATTGCTATACACCATTTATTTTTAAAAAGCCCTTGGCTGAAGAAAACCATGGGTGGCCTGATAGGCTGAAGGCTAAAGAAACATTAAACCATCTGTCTAAAGCACAATAAATAGTCTTGTGTTAAGTTCTCTTTATGTGTTAAATGTTCTAGATGCTAAACGGTCCCCATGTTAATGATGACATTGTTCCTCATGCCATGGAGTCATCATCAGTGCAGTGTACTTTAACTAGTCCTCTTGAATAAAATCAGTGAGCAGACTGAGTTATTAATATGCCCCAGCTATTATTGGCTTCTCCATGATCTGTAATGTTATTGATTCCTGCAGGGACATGTCAGTAAATGACTATTTTTGCTTTCACTTTTAGGAGGGAGTTGCATCTATTTTAGCACCAGGATCTATGAATCCAGTTCTGAAACTGAGCCACCTCTGATGAGATAATTAATTAGCAGTGGTTTTAATTTAGTGGAACATTCCACAGTGACTCTAATTATAAGTACCAATAACTCGATGTCAGAGAAGTTTGCAGTAGGAAGCATGAATTGATTTGGGTTAGGTACTCTGAGATCCTAAAAGGGGAAAGTGCTTCATATTGTTTACTTTGGATTTGTTATTTTGCCTGAAGAGGCATCTGTCTAAGGGAGGGGACAACTCTACTACAGTTCAGCTGGATCACATTCCTTTGAAGCCAGTATCCTCATTGGCATAAAGACAGTTAGCTTTCTTCCTTGCAAGTGGCTATCCTGAAGAAGGACCTAGTTATTCAGCCTCTGAGACTCAAGGAAAACAAGAGGAACTGACACTCCATCCAACTTCTGAATTCCTAATTGTCCCCTTAACTGAAGCATGAAAACTGATTCAGCCGTTGTCTTTTAAAAGGCACATGCTTCCACGCACATCAGCCAGGAGAGGGACCCATTTAACCATAGTCCGAGTCTCATTTCTTCCTCTTTTCCCTCATCTCGAGCAATCCCTGCCAGGCTTGGCCTCTGCCAGTCTTCAGCATTATTGTTGCTATTCATGACAAGCAAAACTGCTCAGCACACTGAAAATGAAGAATAGTCTTGACTCTATCTACAGAACATCAAAAGATCCAGATAAAATATGAAAAAGGCAAGCAATCAAACACATTACCTCCACAATGCTAAACATCTGGACACTTTATGTTTGGAAACATCCAGCTCTGATGTTTAAATGCTTGATTGCATTTTTCCTCACTCTTCCTCCAGCTGTTTGGCAGCGCGCAGACCATCCACGATAAGGAATATGCTATATTGTTAGTGATTCATTATTAACATTAACATTGTTTTCCTAGTAAACAACCACCTTATTAAAACGCTGCTTTATGAAGGAAGGACAGCTGGAGTTTCAGGAAAGAGACATTTTCTGAGGCAAAAATCAGTTCTGTGCCAGCAGAGTGACAAGCTGAATAATATAGAAACTGTCTGATCTGTCCCCCTAGGGATGTGTCATCGGGAAGCTGTGTTTACAGCCTGGAGCTGCTGGTGCTCTCATGTTCCATTCTGTTGGCTCTGTTAGATAAAAATCTGTCTCAATATTAAAAGCATTGTGGCAGAAATTTGGTTTATGTTTCTTGTTTTCCCATTTGCCAGGATATTGCCAAACTAGAAGTCCATAAAATGGAGTTTTGATCTCTGTTGGTGTCCAACATAAAGCAAAACAAACAATGGGAGCAGGGGACTACCACCACCACAGGAAGACCAAATTGTGAATAAAACAGCAATTTGGTCCTCTTGCTCAGTTTGGTTTTAAAAGGGGTGAGGGGGCAGGATTTGGGTGAACTCCCTACAGTTCACTTCTGTTTCTAACAAAAACACCAATATACTAGTGTGCTCCCCACAATGCCAGGACACCAGAACTGTAAAATAGTATTTGCATTCTAATCAAGAAAAGATTTTCTGTTTTGCTGAGTACGCAACACCTTAGTGTGTCCCTTTACATACTAAAGCACACTGCACATAAACTAAAGTCATTTTCATCATAAACACAAGGAAAAAAAATTGGTCTCCTAATTCAGAATGGTGTATGTGTCTTTGCATATTTCCTCTTTCCTATTACACAAAACTAATAATGTATGTTGGGGGGGAGGGGAATGAAGCCCCAGGAAAATCCCTAATGTGCAGATTTCATTAGACCACGGTATCCAGGCATCAGAATAAGCAGCAACTCTCACAGGACCTTGAACTAATACTGTCCTGGCTCAGAAACAGTTTTTGTGCCATTTAGAACAAATCACTCTATGTCATATACTGACACCTGTCTTCATTTCTCCACTGAACAAACATCCTATAAACGAATGAGCAAAATATTATCCAGTGCAAGGTTGCTGTCTTCAAGGAGTTAAAGAAATTGAAGCTATCATGACTGTTTGAAAGGAAACAAATCAACCTAACAGTTCTTTTTTTCTCTTTTTAAAAATCATACCTTAAAAATACTATAATTAATCTTCAGCAGTATGAACCCCTAAAATGGGGAAATTGTTTTAAGATATCACATAAGAAATACCATGATCTCATTCCTGTTACTCTGTTATGTAATCAATGTGTTACTATGCCTTGGCTGTACAGTCAGTCATTTATAGTCAAAGTTATCGGCAAATTGCTGGTCCTTTTTATAAAATTATTTCAGGGGAAATAATTCAGCCCTGAAGCCAACCAAAATACTGTGTACAAGCAGAGAATAGGAACAAAATAATATTTTATCAACTACTTAAGTGCTTTAACCTAGAGAATATCGGAGAGAACCACAATAGAGTATCAACACTAATCACAAATTCCCCTTAACATAAAACAAGGATTTAAATGATATAATCTTTATTTAGAAAAAAGTTTCCCTTAGGATCATTATGGTTAATAAAGATACCATCAGAATTGTATAATCTTAAGATACTACATAAAACTAGTTTTTAAACTGCTGATTTTATTAGTCTAGCAGTATGAAGGACAGTAAATCAATGAATAATGAGAAATATCTTACCTTTTTTTCTCTGGGATGCCTCAAACCCCAAGTGAGCCAGTAAAATTGACTTTTGTACTTGACTTCAGTCTTTGGCTCAAGGATCATACTTTGTATCCTTGCCACCAGATACAGAAGAAACTCACTCCCCCACCAGAGACTATAGTAAAGCAAGAGAAGAATAAAAGAATAAAGGCGGAGAAGCAACTTTTTATCTGTGCGTTAGTTTATCTTCATCTCTTATCCTCTTAACTGATCCTCTCTATTCCTACTCTACAGAGAAGCTCAGGTCCCCCATTAGTTAAAGTGTTTTCAGGGCCTTGATCAACAAATATTTGATCAAGTATTGGTGATACAATAAAGCACACAGCCCTGTAGAAGAAAATACTTAAATGTTAAAAAACAAAAACAAGAACAACAACAACAACAACAACAAAAAACAGGGGCTTAGTGGATTAACCCTGCCTTCAGCTCTGGTCATGGTCTCAGCGTCCTGGGATGGAGCCCTGCATCAGGCTCTCTGCTCAGCAGGAAGCCAGTTTCCTTCTCTCCCTCTGCTTACCTCTCTGCCTACTTGTGATCTCTCTCTCTGTGTCAAATAAATTTAAATTTTTTTTTAAAAAAATCAGAGTTCAGAGGTCACGAGTGCCAAATATCATGGAGAAATGTATATTAAGTACAAATAGGTAATCTCAAAGTTTCCAGGTAAAATCACAAGCAGTCAGAACTGCCAAGGACAGATAAAGCCTGGGGGTAGTGTGAACAAGCTGTGCAGGAGGACAGAACCAGAGCCTTCTTCAGAGACCTAGTAGAGTTGGTTAAAGGAGGTGATTTGAGGACACTAGAGGAACGAGTTTGAATGGGTGGCTTAGTTGAAGAGTTGGATACTAAGCTAAAGAGTTCAAATAATTTTTGAAGGGGTAAAAATTATTATTTTTATTAAATCTCAACTCTTGAATATATTTTTAATTAATGTACAGTCATATTAGTTATAGGTGTACAATGTAATGATTCAACAGTTCTAGATTACTCAGTGCTCATCATGATTCATGAACTCTTTAATTTTCTTTATCTATTTCACCCTTCCTCCCCCCAATGCTACCCCCCCACCCCAGTAATCACCACTTTGTTCTCTGTATTTAGGAATCTGGTTTGTTTTCTTCCTTTTTTCCTTCCTTCCTCCCTCCCTTTCTTCCTTCTTTCCTTCCTTCCTCTTGTTTTTCTCTGTTCATTTGCTCTCATTCATATGAATGAGATCTTACTATTTGCAACAATATGGATGGACCTTGGAGTTATAACGCTAAATGAAATAAGTTAGTCAGAGAAAGAAAAATGCCATATGATATCACTCATATGGGGAAATTAAGAAACAAAGCAAATATATATATGAATATATATGAATATATATATATATATATATCACTTATTTATGCATTCATCTTTCGGTGGATATTTGGGTTGCTTCCATAACTTGGCTACAGTATTAAATGCAGCAATAAATATGGGGGCGCTCATATCTTTTCAAATTGGTATTTTCATTTTCTTTGGTAAATTCTAGTAGTAGAATTAGTAGTATTAGAATTAGTAGTAGAATTTGGTAAATTCTAGTAGTAGAATTACTGGATTACATGGTAATTCTATTTTTAATATTTTGAGGAAACTCCATACTGTTTTTTCACAGTGGCTGCACCAGTTTGCATTCCCACCAACAATGCACAAGTGTTCCTTTTTCTCCACATTTTAACCAACACTTACTTCTTGTATTTTTTATTTTAGCCATTCTGACAGGTATAAGATGATATTTCACTGTGGTTTTGATTTGCAGTCCCCTGATGATCAGTGATGTCAAGCACATTTTCATGCATCTATTGGTCATTTGTACGCTTTCCTTGGAAAAATCTCTACTCAGGTCCTCTGCTTATTTTTAATCAGATTATTTGGGTTTTGGGGGAGTATTGAGTTATATAAGTTCTTTATATATTTTGGATATTAGACCTTTATCAGATATATCACTTGAAAATATCTTCTCCCATTCACTAGAGTGCTTTGTCATTTTGTTAATGGTTTCCTTCACTGTGAAAAGCTTTTTATTTTGGTGTAGTCACACTAGTCTAATGTTGCTTTTGTTTTCCTTGCCCGAGGAGACATAAGAATTTAAACACTTTTAAGGCATCAGTAAGATAGTGTTGAGGTTTGTGGAGCAAGGAGTTGGTGGTGTGTATTCCATTATGACAAATAAGGGAGACGTTTGCCTTCCCTGAACTTTGGTAAATCCTCAAAAATGACTGTGTTTTAATTGAAGATTTAAATTATGATCCCACACTATGACTTACTTATCATAAATGTTTGCCAAATAAGTGATTGAGGCAGTGTGGTTTACAACCTTTGCCCACCTCAAAACCACCTGTAGCAGAACAAATTAAAGGGAGACTGGAAACACGAAGACCAGTTATAGGGCCCCTGCAATCCAGGTACAAGATATTAAAGACCTGAACAATGAGTTGGAAGGAGCAGAGGGTGAAAACCTGAGCAACATCACAAAGGAAGAATTGGTAGGACTTACTGACAGATAAGCTCTAAAGGATGGAGAAGACGGAAAAAAAAAATTATTCTAAAGTTATTGGATGGCTTACAGAATGATTATGCTTTCCCAGTATTGCCAAAAACAGATATACAGTTCCTAAATAGGATTTCTCCAAGGCCCCTGCTACTCACCAGCTGAAAGGACCAAACACAGAAAAATTTATCTCTACAAATCTCAGTGTTTTTAGGGAATAATGCCTATTTTGAGGGGTTGCTTTGAGGTTTAAGTGAGAAAATGTGAGGAAAGCAAAAAGCCCAGTGCCTAGCACTTTGTGGTTATTAAAAGACAACTGTATCCTTTGTTATATGCATTTGCCTATCATGTTGTGATTTATTTGTTCAAAGGTATTCTTCCTACCCCCATTATGAGCCCTTTTATGTATTAACCATGTCTTTATCAAATGTGTATCCCACTGTCCAGGTCATTACTTACCACATGAAAGGAGTTCATTAATATCTGTGGAATATTTGTGAGGGTCTCGCCACTATATGCCATTTCTGCATAATTCTTTTTTTTTTAAGATTTTATTTATTTATTTGACAGAGAAAGCGAGAGAGCACAAGCAGGCAGAGCAGCAGAGGGAGAGGGAGAAGCAGGCTCCCCACTGAGAAGGGAGGCGGATGCAGGGCTCGATACCTGGACACTGGGATCATGACCTGAGCCAAAGGCAGACGCTTAACAACTGAGCCACCCAGGGGCCCCTTCTGCAGAATTCTTAACCCTGTTATATCATCCGAACTCTAAATTAGAAAACTTTCTAAAGCTTGTATATGGAACTTGTATATTAAGTGAGACACCTGTAATGAGACTCTGAGTAATAGGCAAAACTTGGTGCAGCCACATTTAACAAAACTGGTTTCTTGAGTCCATTTCAAAACTGGTCTATCAGGGCATGTAAGATATTTGTCGTTTTTGTCTGTTCAAGCAGCCAATTTTTAAAATTTTATTTATTTATTTATTTGTTTTTATTAATTTTTTTTTTGAGAAATTACCTCTTTACCAATTGATTCATGTGAGAAAGGTATGATAGATGCCTCAACCCTTGGTGCTAAGATGGCCCCATGATACAGGCTTAGCCAAACTATTCTATCCTCTCAGTGATTTCTTCAGGTAGATACATTTATTCCCAACCCAGATCAACCAAAGCTATTGGGCAACAGGTCCAGGATTATTTCTTCAATCACTTAGAAGGGTATATTTCTTTTTCTTTTTCTGTTGGAGTTGCTGAACTAGAAAGATTTAAGTTGGCATCTGAACCATCAGGCTGGGACTGTTTGCCTGAATATAAAGCTAACGTTTTTCAAAGAAATGCTGAGATGGCACTGAGCACCTAGATGCAACCATGCCTGATCTCCCACTAAACTTTTCATTTAACTGTAACAGCAAGTCCCCTTTTATGTTCAAGATACAATTAGCAGTTGGATTTCTGCTACTTGTTCCACAAACAATCATAACAAATTCTAAAATTGGGAAAGGAATTGTTAGTAATAGACTCTAAAACTATAATTAGCTGAGGTCCATGGAGACCTACCATACTAAGAGGTTGTCCTACGTTCTTCTTACATATTTGCATAACCACTGGTAAACTATTACTTATATTTTGGGGTTCAGATCATGTGTCTATTAAAGCTAGAGAATAGGGTGCCAGGGATTGGAAGGGCTTGGCTACATTTATAACAAAAGGATAGTCTCCAATTAAACATAGTCCCTCTGAGAGCAGAAAGAGAAAAAAATATAATGACATTAAACCATCCCTTTCTAACTAGACCAGTAATCTAAGCAGGCTGAAAGTTGGCAATCTTGGCAAGTTCTAAGGATAGAGAAAACAAAATTGTCTCCACCAAACTAAAGCTAGTGCAAAAAAGAAAATAAGATTTAAAAACCACAGGCAAAAAATAATGAGGAAGGTAACACCAAGGTCTAACAGAGCCTTGAGCCCTCCTATACCTCTCAAACTCCCTGTAAGTCTGGAATATCTTAGTTAAGAAAAATGACAGTCTCTCCAGAACAAAAATCCATTTGGGGGATGCAGCCTGAGAGCACAAGGGCATACATTAGCTGTGACTCCTACCCCAAGAAATTGTTCTGAATGGCCTTGTAGAGGCCCCAGTGGAAGTCATTTAAGCTGAGGGCCAAGGGCATGAACAGAGCATCTAGAGTGGTTGCCAGGAGATGGAGATCCCTAGATGATGAGTGAATTTGAGCACTCTCTCCAGCTTTGATTGCAGACTTGATCAGATGCAAAAAACACTAAACTATTGCCTGGCAAATGAGGGACTGAAATTCCTGAACCCCCAATTTAAAAAAAAAAAAAAGTGGTATATGACCTTTGAAAAGCCCCTGGAATATATTCCCAAAGCCCAGCTCAGATCACAAAGGACAAAGTCTAAGAAAGATCCTCCTTGTGACCAGAATCTGGGGAGGCCATCTTAGCAGAACTAGAAACTCACACCTCAAAGAGAGGAGAGAGAGTCTTTGTATCTTCTGGCCAACAGGATATGCTTATGTGCTATGGGGAATGACCACTGTGTGTGGTTTTCCCCTTTCCAGATGGGGTTTTTTAATTGCAATTCTTTATCATTATATGTTTCAGGGGGGATGTCAGGTGTATCAGATAGGTTGTCAGATCATGAGCAGTTATACCCAACACTGACTGGGAGCAACGCAAACCTTTCCGAGATCCCATATCAGTCTTTAAGCTTCCCCAGGGGGAACTGATTAAGTCACCAACTGGCGGGAACAAAGAATGTCCAAGTTAACAGGACCCAACATGTAGGAGCAGAAAGCTTGATTCATTCTTCACCTTTTCCCTCCAATTCACCCACTCTGATAAATGCAGCCATCCCCATACGAAGCGTCCTGCGTCCAGCTGCACCTACCCCTGCCCTGTCCCTTGTCTCCCGGTGAGCCACTGGATGTCTTTGTTGACTCATTTTGTCTCTAGAACCCTGCTATCAAACCGCAGCTGAAGATTCCATCCGTGGACTCACACCCCACCCTTCCAAAATCTTCTTCCCCTCTCCTTTTAATCCAAGGCCGACAAGGCTCCCCCTCATTCCTGAGAACTCATATCTTATCTATTTCTCTTGTTCCTGGTTGCTTTATCTATTTCCCTTATTCAGGACAGCTGACAGCTTTACAAAATAGCTTCTGTCTCTCCTGGAAACCTCATCAGAGGAGGTGGGGGGAAGGGAGTTGAGGTCCCTTCTCAGACTGAGAGCAGAGAGCCTGACCAAGGCAAAATACAGCAGCACAGTACTTCATCTGCTTGCCCCATCTGTTCCTGAAGGACAGCGTGGAGTGGACTCTTAAATCTCCCAGGTCACTTTAACCTCCAACCCTTCACAGCAAACGGATGATGGCTATAGAATTCTCAAGTGTTCCTGTTTGCCTTCAGGGTTTGCTCCATTGTCTTTTAATAACATCCTTAACTTACACCTATTAATAACACATTTGTTTTGTAGTGTGAAGATGAAAGGAAACAGATGAAAGAATTACATATTACACAAAGCTCAAGTTCTAAATTTTTCACAAAACTTAAACACTCTATAAATTTAAAGAGGCTATTAAATAAAAATGATCATTTCTCGATCAAAAACATTTCATTATCCCCACTACCTCTAGAACAAGACAGAACCCTTAGACCCTCTGAATTCAGCCCTTTCTCTACTGGATGTCTCACACTCCACTGTTTATCTTACAGCTCAACCAGAGACGAGATTTCTCTAGAACTGCTTTATTTAGTCCCACTGCCACCCCTATGCTCACACTGTTCCTGTGCCTATAGGGTGGTCCTTCCTGCCTGTGCTGTTACAATGCTATACATTCTTTCAAGCAGCGTTTTTCATGCATAATTAGACTTTCCCCACTTCCATTCTGCCTTACCATAGAGCTAGACTCCAAATCAAATTATGATATGGCACAGCTTTTTTGTAAGCTTGGTTGTATACTTCCTGTCATAAGGAGGGCCCATCATACTTTTATAAATAGCAACAGTATCGTGCTCAGAGTGGTTGTTGTTTAATAAGTGTAGCTGATTAAGAGTAGACTGGATAAGCTAGCATTGTGGCAGTGTCTCCCTTAAAGGGAATATTTATAATACACCCAGATCAGGTACCATGAACACTGAACACTGCATAGAGCCGGCGGTACGTGTGTGGGCAGATGACTTGGATGCAAATCCTGGCACCACCATATCCTAACCATGTGGCTTTGAACAGCTCATCGAGACTCTCTAAGTCTCAGTTTTATCTTGTCTTATGAAATAACAGTGATAATACCACTTTGCTGGACATTCCTAAGGTTTAAGTCAGGGAATAGAGGTAAATGAGATGGTGTTTATAAAGCACGAAGCACTGTGCTTGTTGCATTGTAAGTGTTCTATAATAATCATGAGTATTATTGCCTAGAGTGACAGTTCTTTAAAGTTGCTATGAAAATGCTAAGATGGGTTTTAGATTCCTTTAATCATTTTAGGGCTGTTCTTCTACACCTCTACTGTGATTCCACTACTTTCTTTAAAGCTGAGTCGCAATCACAAATACAGTCTGTAAGGGTTAATAACCACCAATCGCTGTCTCCTTTTTCATGTTAAAGCTAAGAATATGCCAATTCCAACTCTAGAAATTGACATAAAAGATCACTAAACTGTAGCCATAAGGTTACCACAGCAACCGCTAGATGTCATCTTTAGAATGTCCCTCTGCTTCACATCCTATTTGAGTAGGAGCTATGATGTATATACATTCACTCATCTACTAAATAATTGGTGCACATACAGTTTTATAAAGTAATCATAATCATTCATGCATCAATATAACAAGATATGCAATAGCAGCACATATTTTAAAATGCACACTGTAACAAGACTTCCTCAATATTTAATTTGTAGTTCTTTTGTTAATCTTACAATATATAGCCTTTTTCTTTAAAATTGGTGAATCATACTTTAACTTTCTTTGTTTTAGGAACAAGGCTATTTTATTTTGACAGCTATTCCTCTCGTTTAGCCAATGTAGTCCATACCCAATATGAAAAACACAAGGAAACCTCACATTACAAAAAAAAAAACCTGGGGCACCTGGGTGACTCAGTGGGTTAAGCGACTACCTTCAGCTCAGGTCATGATATCAGGGTTCTGAGGCCGAGCCCCATATCAGGCTCCTTGCTCCTCAGGGACCCTGCTTCCCCCCTTTCCCTCTGCTTCTCCCCCTGCTTGTGATCTCTCCCTCCCTCTCAAATAAATAATAAGATCTTTTTTAAAAAATTTGTAATTCCACTATTCAAACAGCTGGCAATATTTTATGTTTATTATTATTATTATTATTATTTTATATTTATTTTATTATATTTGTGTATATTTATATATACTATTTTTCTCTATATAGAGACATACAAAAGATATATGTATGCACACCATGCACATAGAAATACATATCTATATATAAATATACACGTTTATATAACAAAATATCTATAAATATCCATACCCTGCTTTTGAATGTAGCCTATTTTTTCTCTTAATCTTACATTGTGAAAATTATTTAATGTTAATAGAGTCTTGTATGATGTCATTTAATCAGTTGCTTGTTATTATGCCTGATGTATATATCATAATTTAACTATCCCTTTGCTGTTGAGCATAATGTTTGTTAGATTAAGTTTGGCTATTTGTATAGGAATTTTAAATACAGTGCTTAAATGAAACCGGAGTTTATTTTCTTTCACGCAAATTACGTCTTAAGGCATATATAGGGATTCCCACTGTGCCAGGACCCAGGCTCCTTCTATCTTGCTATTCTGCCATCTTTAGAGGATGGCTTCATGTTCCAAAATGGTTCAGATCCAACCATTACACCCACAGGCCAGTAAGTCGAAGGGAAATGGCCAAATAACGGAGACTGAGTTCTTACTTCATGTTCACACAACACCACACTGCCAATGGCCATAGGTTAGCCATAAGAGAGGGCCAATGTATGTAATACTTTACTGAGTAGCAATCTGCCCATCTACAAACCAGGGTCATTGCTAAGGAGGAAGAGATGTGACAATGGAAGAAAAAAAAACAAGTCTCTGACACAGACATGGAGCTTGTTCCCAATTTTTTTTTTCCTATTGTTAATAATACTGTGATGAATATCCTTGCACATAAACCCACACACACATCTCTAATTTCCTTGGGATAAACTCCTAAAAGGGTAATTGCTCAGTCCAAGGATAGGCCAGATTTTAAGGGTTTTGATACCTATTCCCAAATTGCTCTCCAGAACTACTGTACCAATTTCTACTCTCATCAGCAATGTAGGTTGGGTAGAGAAAAATGCTTTATAAGATTCAATTTAATTTGACTATTCAAAGATTCCATACCTCCTGAGAGAAAGGCAATTTTCCTTGCATCTCTAGAAAGGTAGTGATTGAGAAGATTTCTGGAAAGAAAAAGAAAAAACAAAACAAAACAACTTAGTGCCAAGTGAAAAAGCCTTTTTCTATCTAGTAACATCAGAGGAAATGCAATTTAAGACCTAGCAATGGAAAAGATATTATTGGCTTAGGTTATTGAATGTATTTTAAAAGGGATGCAGAAGAAGATAAACAACATAATGTAGTGTAAAGAGCACTGAATTTAGTGCCAGAAGACCTGAATTTGAATCCCAGCTTCGACTTTATTATGACTCTCGGTGAGCCATTTAACCTCTCTTAGCTCATTTTATTATAAAAATAGGTCAAATGATGCCTCTCTCTCCTTTGTAAAGTTTAAATTTGTCAGTGTGAAAAGGTTTGATAATAGCTGTATTTGAATCGAAACTGGCACTCTCCTTAAATTTTATGATGCTACAATTCGATATTTTATATCCTTCATAACTGAATGGAGATGAATAATAAATTATTTTTCTTCAATAAAAAGAAAATTGAATAAGACTTTCCTCAAGGCTTTTTATTGTTTTTGTTATTGTTTTTTGTTATTTTTATCACTAAAGGATTTCAATTTTAAAATTAATTTTATTAAAGCATCATTTAGATACAGTAAAATGCACTCATTTTAAGTGTCCGGCTCAATGAGTTTTGACAAGTATATGCACTATGAAATCAATGTAGAATATTTCCACCAGCCCCAGAAAGTTCCCTAAGTGTTACTTTGCAGTTAGTTACAATCCAGGCAACCCCTATTTTTAAATGTCACATAAAAGGAATCAGACAATGTGTACTCATTTGTAAATGTCTTCTTTCACTCGGTATATTTTTGAGATGCATCCATGTTGTGCCACATATTTCTTTTTGTTTGTTTTTTTGCTGAGTATTCCTCTACTGTATGAATATACTACTCTTTTATCATTCACCTGTGTGGACATTTGAGTTGTTTACTACATAGGATTTTTGTGAATAATGCTACTGTGAACAACAATATACAAATCTTTGGTGGACATGATTTTATTTTGAAAGAATGGGGGATAAATACGTACGAGTGCAATTGCTAGGGAATGTAGTAAGTGCATGTCTAATTTTATATGCAACCGACAAACCATCTTCTACAATGGTTGCACTGCTGCATTTCACCAGCAGTGTGTGAGATTTCCTGTTGTTCCACGTATTTACCTACGTTTGATATTCACAGTCTTTTTAGATTTTTGCATTCAGGTACATGTGAAGTGGTAGCTCACTGTGGTTTAATTTGCATTTCCCTGATGAGTAATGATGTTGGGCATCTTCTGATAATCCTTATTGCCAGTTTCCATATTTTTCGGGTACAGTGTTTGTTCAAGTCTTTTTCTTGTTTTAATGGATTGTCTTCCTTATTATTAAGGTGTGTATATTCTTTATATGTTTCATTTTGTAGAGTGTTAAGTCTTTTTCCCATTTTTAATAGGTTATTTGCATTCTTATTATTGAATTATAAGAATTTTTATATATTCTGATTGTAAGCTCTTTCCCAGATGTATGTATATGCAAGAATATTTTTTCAGCCAATAAATTGCTTTTCATTTACTTAATGGTATATCTTGGAGAAGTTTACAGTTTTGATGAAGTTCAAATTACCATTTTTAAATTTGAGGATTGGTGCTTTTTGTGTCCTATCTAGGAATATTTGCTTATCTGAAGATTATGAATATTTTTCCACCTTATCTTCTAGACGTTTCATAGTTGATTTGTGACATTTAGATGTGTGATTTATTTTGAGTTAGCTTCTCTGTATGTTATGGACCATGAGCCAAGGTTTATTTTCTCTAGTATGAATGTCTAGTTGTTACCCTACCATTTGTTGAAAAGCCTATCCCTTTCTCACTGAATTACCTTGTCACTTTTGTCAGAATGAATTGATCACATACCTGTGGATCTAATTCTGAATTCTCTCTTTTGTTCCATTGACTGTGTCTACCCTTCGACTCTTCCATATTGTCTTGATTGCTGTAGCATCTATAGAAAGTCATGAAACCAGGTAAAACAATTTCTCCAATTTTTTTTTGTTTTTTTTCAAAACTGTTTTTACTATTCTTGTTACTTTACTATGCTTTTGCATTTCTGTGTAAATGTTAGAATGAGCTTCTCAATTTTTACAAAAATGACTTCTGCAGTTTTGGTTGGCATGACACTGAATTTATTTTTCAATTTGGGGAAAATTAACATCTTAACCATATTGAGTCTGCTAATCCACAAACATGGTATGGCTCTTTATTTAGAATTTTAAAATTTTCTCTCAGGAATGTTTATTGTTTTCTATACACAAATCTTTGATGTCTTTTGTTACATTTATTTAAAAGTATTTTGTTTTTGATACTATCTTAATTTTTTTAATATTTATTTTATATAGTTGTTTGTTGCTAATATGGAGAATTCAGTTGATTTTTCTTAACTTGGATACATCCTAAAACATTACTACATTCATCTATTAATTCTAATTGCTTCTTTCTTTATTTGTTTTTTATAGGCTCAGGTTTTTCTGTCATGTTATTTATGAATCAAAACAGTCTTCCTGAATCTTTGTTCCTTCTATTCCATTTTTCCTTTATATCACTAGCTAGGACCTCCAGCAAAATGTTGAATAGAGGTGGTGAGAGCAAATATTTTTGCCACATTCTCAGTCTTAGAGAATATCATTCAATGTTGCATCAGTGACTATGGTATTTGTTGCAAACATAGTTAATATGTTCATTATCAATGTTAGAAATTTTCCTTCTATTCCTAATTTGTTGAGAGATTTCATATGTGGTTGTAAGAATTTCATCAAATATTATCTCTTTATCTACTGAGACTATTTCTTTCTCCTTCATTTGTTGGGGTGATGGATTACATGTGTTGGTTTTCAAATGTTAAACCCACCTTGTATTTCTAGGATCAACCCTACATGGTCATGAGGTATTACCTTTTTCCTAACTATTGCTGGATTTGATTTGCTAAAATTTTTATTTTTCCACCCATGTTAATGATGGACATTAGTTTATAAATTTTTTTCTTGTAATGTCTTTGACAGGCAAATTAATTATTGGCTAGTACATTTGAACTTGTTAGCCTAGGTTTCCTGCTATGGAAAGCTCTAATATTTCCTCATTCCTTAAAAGTTAGTGGGCTCAAATTCCAAACTCTCTGTCTCCTAAAGAACCTGGAAAAGCTTGGAATTTTAGGCTTTCATAGTGTGAGTCTAGAATAGGCTTTGCTATAAGACATGGTCCTTGTTTCTAGAGTAGGACCTTTCTGGTGTTTAGGATAAATGTCTGAGGTATTAACAATACTCTCTCCTTAGGCTGGGTCAGAACTCCAACATCTTCCAGTGGTGTTCACTCTCATGCCATAGTAAGCTCTGTGTGACCTTGCCCTGGAAGCCGTGTCCCATTCCTCAGTGAAGAATTCATGGGAACTCCCATGTAGATTTCTCACTCCCTCCCTCACCATCCATAGCTCCCTCCTCCCAAGGGCCCTGATATGCAGTTTCCATCCACTTGAGTAGCCTCGAACTCCTTTCTCTGCCCCTTTAGATCAATAGGACCATCAGACTTTGCATGGATTTCAGCTTTCTGTACCACAGTTGGAAACTTGGGCAGTGAACTGAATGGACACAGGGAGAGAGTTTCCCTTCTTGGGGGATTGTGCTGCTTGTTTTTCAATACCTGAAAATAGTTGCCTTTATGTATTTGTCGAATTTTAGAGTCATTTATGACAAAAAGCAGAAGTCCTCAGGGCTTTGTTTTATATCCACTCTTTGACTCATTGCTGCCAGAGGGAAGATATCAGAAACAGAAGGACAAAGATAAAATGGATTTTTTTTATTGTCTCAAAGATGTGCTGAAGGCAAGATGGTTGCAGGCTATAGAGAGAGAGGCATTTGAAAAATATCCTATTTCCCAGTCATTTTAAAAGCTTATCTTCTCATCTCCTTCCCCAAACCCTTTCGTTCTCCTAATATTCCATGAAATTTCTTGATAATGGCCACCCACTGGGTCAACAAGAAAAGGTCAGGCCAACTGATCCTTGTTGTATTCTGAAAGGGAAAAAATTGTGACTGAGGAAAAGTACAAGAGGAAAAAATCTACCTGTGTGCTTCATTAAGAGGGAATGGGAAAAACTACCTTTGTTTTAACTGAAACCAAGTGTGCTTGACCAGATAGGTAAGAAGGAGCTTCCTGGCCCATCTAGGAAGCAAGGATCTGTTTACAGGAACTAGACACAAATCCTTGACCTCAACTTCAAGGAAGAAAATAATGAAGGAGACCTTGGCTCTCTTTCCTTCCACCAGTGCCCCTCCTCTCCACCTGATATGGAGATTCCTTTCTTGTTGTACCAACTACCTCTCGCTGTATGTCGAACCAGTCCAATACTTAGTGGCCTAAATAACCACCATTTTATTTGCTCTGATTTCGTGGTAGGCATATGGGGTGGAATTAATTTAGGTGGTTCGTTTTCTGGTTTCCCCTGGGGCTGCTCATGTTTCTATCATCGTCTGTCAGCGCATAGAGGGCTCTTTAGTCCAAGCCTCACTCATACATCTGGCGAATGGTGCCAGCTGTCAGCTGCACCATGGTTCGCCAGAAGACTTCTTCACAGAGTGGCTTTGTTCCAAAAGCAGCAAGAGATGGGGCAAACCCTAATGAGAAAGCATTTCCTATGTCTCTGCTTGGGTCACATTTGTTAATGCCCTAGAGCCAAAGCAAGTCACATAGTCAGAGTCAGTGTAGGAAAAGATTAATAGAGGGTGTGGATACAGGGAGGTATGATTCACAGGTGCCATTACTCTAACAATCCACCACGTTATTGAGATCTCCAGTCATGTGCCTACGCCCTGGGGCACGTGTGTCATCTTTCTGCAGCAATTCTTCATTATCACAATGTTCTGCTTCTGACAGAAGATGCAACAACTTGGAAAGACAGGAAGAGATACTGGTGATTCCTAAGACTTTTTTGTCTTAGTAATTTGGGACAAATAGCCTGGGCTTCCATCTCACAAGTGCAGTTGTAGGTAGTGTGCACAGGTACAGTGCCACTGGTTGTTTATATCAAACCTCCATTTTAACCAGTAAGTACTTATGTGGGGCTGGTAAATATCTAGAATATCAGGGGTGCCTGGGTGGTTCAGTGGGTTAAGTCTCTGCCTTTGGCTCGGGTCATAATCCCAGGGTCCTGGGATTGAACACCAAGTTGGGCTATCTGCTCATCGGGGAGACTGCTTCCCCATCTCTCTCTCTGCCCACCTCTCTTTCTACTTGTGATCTCTGTCTGTCAAATAAATAAATAAATAAATAAATTCAAAAAAACAAAAAAGAGAATATCAACCCTGCCGTATATGTCAGTTACTTGCAAAACACTAATCCAAGTCTGGTAAGTATCCTATGTATAATTCTCAGGCTCACAAGTTCCTTAGCATTTGCCCAAACCATTCAGGTTATACTTGGAGAGACTGTGGCCCAGAAGGATCAAAGGGACTTTAGTTCTAATTAGGTCACACAAGAAGCAGATAGGAGAACTAAGCTCAGAATCCAAGTCTTTCCATAGTTTCACCAATGTGCTCTTCATTAAGCAGTATCACAACTGATTTTCATGAGATTTAGTTCTGCCTTTGTGGACGACAGTCTCTTAAATGGCTGCCTTGGCTTATGTATTTAAGATCTGCATTCCAGTCACAGATTTTAAATGTAAACTTTCTTAATTGATAAAGAGAAGACAGAAGACATTTAAAATTTCCTACTCTGTGTTCTTTATAGAGTTTAACAGGAACACGTTTCATCACTGCAATTCCATTTCGTGGTTTTAGGGGAGGATGGGCACGAGGAAGGAGTGTTATTATAAACACAGATGCAAAACCTTCTTTCTGAATTCTCTCACCCATTATCTCAGCAAAAGCCTCACTAAGCCCTGACACAAGAAAATTCAGCACCTCTGTTACTGCTTTAACATAGCTCTCATCCTCAGAAATGCTTCCATTCTGATTTAGTCATCTAATCATATACGCCCCAGAACTACTTCGGTCTCAGCACTGAAGGATCCGGGATGTTTTTCCCCCAAAAGTAATCATTTAAAGTGGATTTGAACTGTCCTCTGAAAGTGGAGTCCAATTGTATTCCACAATAGACAAAAGGGCAAGACACTGGAAATAGATCTTTTACATCTTAAAAAATCCAAGTGAGTCTTTCTGGACAAACAAAAGGGCACAGAACAGGAAAAGATAAAGAAACAAACCAACCCACCTGGGCCATCTGGGTCTACTCAGACTTCTAGGACCTTATGATTTTATGCAGTCTAGCCTAACCATGAATTTTTTTTACAGTTACAAAATCATGAGCACTCGAAACAACTACAAATCCCTAATAAGACTGTACAAGAAGACACTGAAAATTCAAATTCATCTTTAGCAAGTGAAGGGTGTGCTAACAGGAGAAAATATAAACAGCATATGGAGAGAGGTACATAAGAAAGGTACTAACTCCAATTCAAACTCTTGTCAGACATCTCTTTAGCGGGCCTGTCAGCAGGAAGCCAATTACTGGGGAAAGAATGAAGTTTGTTTTATGAGCACTATATTACAAACACAGCCCCTTCATCTGAACATCAAGGAAGAATTTTGCATTTCTGATAGAAGCCAACAGTGTTCTGCAGCTGACGGGCTGGTGGCTTGAAGGTTAAAGCTATGGGAGGGCTAGGAGAGAACCAACAAACTCCTTAACCCCCCAAATCTAGCTCCAGTGATGAAACTGTGATGCTTAATTTGTGAAAACCTCCAATGGAAGACTCAGGCCCTCAAAGAATAGGAGCTAACTTTAGCAAAACTCAGCACAGCTTCTGGCCTCATAGGCTTCTAGAAGGCTCTCATGTGACACACCCTGAATATTTTTGGCACTGGAAGCCTATGGTCTTCATCAGAGGGACAGAAGGAGCAACGTGTGGCATCATCTTCCATTTCTTAGCTTATGGATATAATTATTATTATTTAATAATGTAATCTTCCCTTGGAAGGAACAACTTTCATTTGAAAGTGTGCACACAAAAACAATATTAAAGGTCCATCTCTGTCCTTATTCTGAACACAAAAATATCTAATTTGTCTCATTTTGTTTATATATCCCTTTCTTTCATATGTGGGCAAACAGATACCAAGAATCTTAATTACTTCTCATAGTATGCTTGCTTAAATAATGGTGTGAAGTGCTTCGCCGTGCTCCCAAACATCTACCAGATCTTTCCCGGGGAAGAGTAACACTTTACACAAGTAAGAAAAAGAAATAACTCAGGTCATCAGACAGATCTTTTGACTGATAGAAATAGCTCTTCTATGCCTGGGCACAGTCTTCAGTATTTCTCATATTATTATCATGATTATCCCAGAAAGCCACTCTAAGTTGACCATATTACCCATAAGATGAATACAGCAAACTATAGAATTAGCACCTAAAAACCCTATATGACATTTCCATGTCACAGATACATAATTCCTTGAAACTTTTACAGAAAGAGAATGAGGAAGATTCTATTCTGGCTCCTTGACTGCTGCAGTTAGGACTTTAGCAAAAGGATACCAGTTCTCTTTCTAAAGCCTAAATAAGTTCTAATTGCCATTGTGATTTCTTCTTTGACCCACAGTTTATTTAGAAGCATATTGCTTAATTTCCAAATGGTTATGGGTTTTTCTCATTATGTTTTCATGATTGATTTTTAGCTCCTTTCTACTGTGATCACAGAACATCCTCTGCATGAATTTAATGCTTGGAAATTTGCTGAGATTCCTTTCAGATCACACTGCGGTTGTTGGATACAGTGTCCCGGTTTGTTCTTCGGGTCAGGTGTGTTAAACATGTTCTGCTTTTCGACATCCTTCCTAATTATTTTCCTCTGCTTATCCTATTGGTCACTGAAAGAGGTATGTCAGAATGACCTAAAACTATTGTGGATTTGCATTTTACTCCATTTGGTTCTATCAGTGTTTGCTTTATGAACTTCGAGATTTTCTTATTATATCCATGCAAATCTGTCCGTGTTACTTCCTGGCAAATTAACCACTTCATCATTGTGCAATATCCCTCTAGTTGTTCTTCTAGCCTTGATGTCTGCTTGGTCTGTTAATCCATGTAGCAAAACAGCTTTCTTTTGGTTAATGTTCATAAGGAATATCTTTGTCATTTTTCACTATCTTTCTGCACTTTTGTTTTTATGTTGTTTACTATAAGCAGCAAAAAAGGTTTTTTAAATCCAATTTGACAGTATTTGTCTTTTCACTGGAGTATTTAGTCTTTCATTTAAAGTACTTACTGATATATATGGGTTTAAATCTACTATCTTGCTATACATTTTTTCTTTCTCCCATACATTCCATGCTCCTTTTGCTCTCATTTCTTGCCTTATTTTGTTTTCTAATTAAATATTTTTACTATTCCACACTCCCTTTTTATTACCTTGTTTATTATAATTTTACTATTCCCTTAAGGGTTACCCTAGATTAAAACACGCATCCTTGACATTGATCACAACAAAATGCAAGGATCATAGATCAATATAGTTCTATTCATCCATTTTCCAGACTTTTGTTTGATTTTTGTTATGTACCCACCCCTTAGGTATTTAAATTTTACTTATTATGTTGTTGTTGTTATTATTGTGTTATACTTTCAATATTCATCTAGATCTACCCGTATATTTACCCTCACATGCTTTTCATTCTTTCTTGTCTCTCCATGCTCCTGGAATCATCTCAGAAGCACTCACTCCAATATTTGCTATAACACAGGTCAACTAAAAAAATCATCTTACTTTTGGGGAGAGGGGCATTGGGTGAGTCTAAAATTATGTCTTTTGATTTTTTTTTAAGGTTTTATTTATTTATTTGACAGAGAGAGATCACAAGTAAACAGAAAGGCAGGCAGAGAGAGAGAGAAGGAAACAGGCTCCCTGCTGAGCAGAGAGCCCAATGCGGGGCTCTATCTCAGGACCCTGAGATCATGACCTGAGCTGAAGGCAGAGGTTTTACCCCACTGAGCCACCCAGGCGCCCTTGATTTATTTTTTTAAAGGGCATCTTTTTACTGGGGTAGAATTCTAGGTCAGTTTATTTTTTGACAATTTTGGATAAATAACTCAGATCAATTTTTCAAAATTTCAAATAGATAATTTCATTGTTAGCTAACTTCTGTTGTTTCTTTGGGGAAGTCATATGACTTCTTATTTTGGTTTTTGTCTGCTTTTAAGATTCTCTCTTCTTTTGTTTGAAGTAGTTTTACTATGATATGCCTAGTATAGTATTTTTTTATGTTATCCTACTGGACGCTTGACCCTTGGTATCTTTCATTGTTTTCGAAGCATTCTTGGCCATCATCCCTTCAGATATGCCTTCTATTCCAAAGTCTTTCTTTTTTCATTGAAGGGCTCTAAATGTACCCCTCAATGAAAAACATGTTCAAAATATGTTTGGTCTATTTAATTAGGCCCCACATTTCTTTTATGTTGAGATTTTTTTTTCTGGTTTATCTTCTAATTCACTAGTTCTCCCAAGTGTTTTTTATCTGCTATTAACCATATCTATTGAGTTATTGATTTCAGTTGTTATTTTTCACTTCTAAACTTTACATTTGATTATTTTTAGAAGTTATTATCTGTTTAAATTCTCCATCTTACCCTTTATTTTTATCATGTTTATTAAGTTTCTGTCGGATAACTTTAGTATCTGGATCTCCTCCAAATCTGTTTCTGTTGTGCTTTTTCCTCCTGGTTTTCAGAAACATATGCTTATCTTCCAGAGTCACCAGTAAGTTTTTACTGAATTCTAGATATCAAAATTTGAAGAAATAGTTTGAAACTGTAGGTAATCTCATCTAGTTCATAATAGAATTTACTTTTGCCTCTGATAGAATAGAGAAAGACCATCTTAATCTGATCAGAGAATAATCTGCTTTGTGGGACTGCTCTATTTCTGGTCCATCCTCATTCCTAGGGGATAGGCTGTCCAGGGGCCTAATTAAGACCCTGGAAGGTTTGCCAAGGTCTTCCTCCTTGAGCTGGCCCTGAATTCCAGTTTTTGTCCCCTAACTCATGAGAACACCAAAAGCTTAGTCGGACTTCTCCACCTTTCAGCCATCAACGTCTGCTCAATTTCTCAGCCTTTCTGCTGCTTCTTTAGAACTGGCCAGTGCCTGAAGAGAACAGCATCCCTGGCAATCAAAATTTACCTCTCTACATTTTTCTCTCCAAGATGTTGGCCCCTCAAGTTGTAGTTGCTTTAGTAGTTTTCCAGTGCTTCCAACAGACTTTCTGTAAGATGCATTCTTTTCTAGATTTTTTAGTTCACTATCACCAGAAATAGATACCTCCTCTGCCCCCCCCCAAAATACTTCTAATATTTTTAACATCATCCTTGCAGTAGCAGAAATTTGACCATTCCCATAAAATACTAGTTGTCTTAGGTTAAGCTAAGGGGAGACTCATGAGCTTCCAGGGTGAGGTGTCTCCTGTTTGGCCAAAGGCAAGTCTCAGCAGCACAGAACAGCTGTGAGCTATTAGCAGCTAGCATCCACAGCAGCTGGCAGACTGACGTGTCAGGCAGAACAGAGACCTGTGAGGGCATCAATAGCACTGATACAATAGATATCCTGATCACTTCGATAATACAATTTTTTTTTAACTTTTTCAGTTTTTTATCAAGGTCTTTCCTATTCTTCTACCTGCCCCATTACTAACATTTTTTTTTCCTGGCCCCTCAACAATTGGGGTAGTAGAGAGGAAGAATGGAATTAGGAGAATAGAACCCGCCCCAGAACACACACACACACACACACACACACACACACACACACAGTACCTGCAACACCATTCCTAGAGCACTCACTGCTGCCCCAGTGATATACCCCACACAGCCATTTTATTGGGAACACCTTGTCCTGATAACCAGACCACTTAGGCAGAGTCGTTTCAAGAGTCCCCTGAACTTGCTACTTCACCAAGTATCCAATTAAGCCATGAGAAAGCCTGACTCTCTGTCTTTCCAAAATCTAGATGTTCAGGACGCTCCTGTATCGCCTTCTTCCATGGGTCTAATCTTCAGGGGTACCTCCACATAGCCTCTTGTCTTTAGGATTTTCCAAGCCAGAGTCAGGGCCCAGTCTCTGGCGCCGGACTCCAGAGGATGCACGTTAACCTCTCCCTAGACCCATCTCTGCATTCAGCTGTGTTCCCATGGTGACACGGGGATGGATAAGTTTCTTTCAACAGTTCGGCCACCAGTCACTGCGGATAAGATGTCAGGCTCTTTATCTGGAAAACACCACTTTCTCTTATGTCCCTCCTACATGGCATAGAGTAGAGGGAGGTATTCCCTCACCCTTAACCTATGAGGAGAGGAAGGGAAACAAGATTCCGATTCATTTGAAAAATATAGAACTGAACTACAAGGACTAAAAAGATGTTTGGTAGGTGAAGGACTAAGGGGCACTCTCTAAGTCCTTTTCGAGAAGTCCACATTTTGAAAGCATTTCTATCCTAACTGCAGTGAGCAAAGTATTGGTATGCTTGTCCTTTTCTGCTTCTACCAGAATTCATGGAGCCTCAGAAATTTTGTACTTGTATCTAACACAATTTGCCACAGATGCTATGAATTATTAATTACTTGATTCTAGAACATTATTTTAAAAACCTGAATGTTTAACTTAATAGATTTTTTTCCTCTGGAGAGGAGGATTGTCAAGTTTAGAAAGAACATATAGAAAATAGGCTATTACTACACAGCTGGCATCTCCTCCCCACTGAGTAACATAGAATCGGCATTAAGATCTGACTTTTAAAATAATTTCATTTTAGCAGACTGCATTAGACAGAGCTCTCTTTCCTCTGCACTTTCATGGGCCATGAAATTAGAGTATATCAAGCCACTGTCACTGTGTCTGAATTTCAGGAAGCCAGGTATAACATATATTCTTTGAAGAGTCCTAATTACTCCCCTTAATTGATTTCTGAGCATTTACTGAGGATTCAACTCTACCCTCAGTGCTGAATCACAAAACCAAGTATGAAATGGTCACTTCCCTCAAGAACCTGCAGACTAATGAGGAAACCAGAAAAAATAACCAGATCATTAATATACAGCTGAGCAATAATTAAGAGCCACCAGCCAGTCCTGGGTGGTCAAGAGGGTCTTCTGGAAGTTCTCTTAACAGATGAGAAAAATTAGCCAAGTGATTCTCATTTTTTTTTTAATGCTAGGTCACTGAGTGAATGTTGGGGACATCAGTAAAGATAAAAAATATGTAGGCATGATTTAGAATGAAAAATCATGAATTTAATCTTGGAATTGATGGGTTTGTACTATTGGCCCAAATAAGCAGAGATAAATAGTAAACATTTGGCCATATAAGAATAAAACTCAAAGGATAGTTAGGCTAGAAACACAGATTTTAGAGTCATCAGCATTTAGTTGACATTGAAATCTTGACAGTAGATAAAATCATGAAGAGAAAACATATAGTAGTTTTGTGTTGTCTGGTTTATGTCTCTTTTTGGGAATCTGATGAAAACAATGGACTCTGTTCCAAGAAAAAGTCCATAAAGACATTTTTGTATACACTTACATGGAGACACAGATTCCCTGAAGCTCATTTATGACTAAGAAAACATAATGTGTAATAAAGAAGGGAAGTGAATTGATGATCGAAACTTCCTGAACCACAACAAAAAGTAGTGATGTTGATGTTCAAGACAGCATGGAAGATAAAGCTGCCCAGACAAAGGAGACTCAAAAAAGTTGGGTTTCTCAAACTAAATACTTGGAATTTTATGGCTATTTAACTATGTACTACCTGTCTTTGGAACCAGTTCAGTCTATAAAATACATTGCCACAAAAATCCAAAACCAGAGGCAATTTTGAAATATACATGTGAAATGGAGTTGGATCTATTCATATCACAGCTCCAGAGAATATATCAAGCTAGAAGTAATGAGTTCCAGTTTGTAAGGATTTTTACAGCTCAACAGAAATTGGCTTTTCTATAGCTTTCGCCTTCCCTAGGTTGCCAGAATACTGTGCTTATGCTTCTACTATAAAACTCATTTCATTCCTTCTTGTTCACATGTTAACTTTCCCCCCTCAAACTTTTAGGGTCTTTGTAGAAAAGGACTAATTCTTATTTCTCTTTGCCCATGATGCTCTTCCCCCCACTCCGCCAGCTCCCCTCCAAGACATACCTAATACGAAGTCTTGCACATTCATTTGATAACTATTTGTGGAACTAACTAGCATTGTCAGCCCAATCACAGAATTTCCTAACACGAGCAAAGCAGAAATCAGATATATGGAAGATAATGGAAACCAGAGGCTCCAATTACCTCTTTCCAGGTAAGGTCTGATGCCTCTCATTTCTGCAACAATTGACCAGAAGAAGTATCAACAGTAAATAATATTAATCATCCCAGGGTCTCCTCGTCACATTTGCCATGCTTGTATTACACTGTATGGTGTGGAATTAGAGAAAATGGGGGTGGGGGTGAGGGATGTAAGTTCCCAGAGGCAAAAGATAGAATTCTCTCTTCATACCATATAAAAATTATCTCCTAGACAAAGAGAAACTATCATTTACGCAAAGCAAAGGAGAAAACAGGTGTTAGTACAAGAATAGATAATCTCAGAGGTCATAAATCAAAAGAGAAATCAAGAACACACGTCGGAGAATTAAATCACAATTTAGCCTTGTTTGCTGTGTAACATTGTAACTAAGATTGGTGCAAACCAATGTCTTTAAACATTTCATATGAGCCTGAAGGGAAGCCATTTTTTGACCTTTGCAGATTTACTGTCCTACCTACTATGAAATGGAGCAGAATGTCATTGATGTTTTCAGAAGAATATTTGCTCTAGCCCCTTGTTGTTGCCTTCATTACCTTACTCCAATAAATCTTCACTTTATGTTTACACACAGGGCACTTTTTTTATCCATTCCTACACAGGAAAGGTCTAAGTTGATTGCAATATTAGACAAGGTGGTTTTTTGCTTTCTGGTTTGTTTGGGTTTTATTTTGGTTTGGTTTTATAGGTTTGTCCACCTTGAACTATCTGAAGGGCACTTGAGCCCCACAAGCCTCACAGTTCAAAAATATTAAATACAATAAAAAACTACAGAGGGAGGGGCGCCTGGGTGGCTCAGTCATTAAGTGTCTGCCTTTGGCTCAGGTCATGATCCCAGGGTCCTGGGATCAAGCCCGGAATCGGGCTCCCTGCTCTGCGGGAAGCCTGTTTCTCCCTCTCCCACTCCCTCTGCTTGTGTTCCCTCTCTCGCTGTGTCTCTCTCTATCAAATGAATGAACAAAATCTTAAAAAAAAAAAAAAAAAAAAAAAAAACCATAGAGGGAGACCAATCTCCAACTAGTTTTTACTTCATGTGAGCCTCTTGAATACCTAGACTCAAAGAAGCCCTGGCTAGACCTATGGGTTGTCTATACTATTTGTCTTTTCTATGGGAATGCAGGGCTGGTTCCTTTTCCAGGATTATTGCCTAGAGGCTGAGGTGGCTCTAGGGAATATAAAGTAGTTTTGGTCTCTAACTGAAAAAAAAAAATTTTCTAAACCAAGTAATCAGTTTGTCCCAGACAAAGAAAGCAGCATAATGAACAACACAGACTAGAGTTCTCTCTTTGTCAGGCTGGGTGTCTTGTATGTTTCTACCAGGCAAAGTGCTTGATTCAGAAGACTATGGAAGAAAATCAGGTACAAGACAAGAGGGAAAATGGCAAGACTAGAATAGTCAGCAAGGAAGGGAAAAAAATTACAAACAGGTCTCTAGTTGTGACAACTCCCTCCGGAGGCTAGAAATTCAACAGTTGGGTTTATTTATTTGTTTCTTGGGGGAGGGGGGCTTTGGATCTAGAACTTTCTGATTTTAATTCTGGCGAATAACTTCTTTTTTAAAATTTAATTTTATTTTTTCAGTGTTCCAAGATTCATTGTTTATGCACCACCCCCCGTGCTCCACGCAATACATGCAGTTGGGTTTATTTTTATAAACTCAGACCTTTGTCTGGCATGTTTGCTCCCTACCCCCACTATAGTCTACCACACAACAAATTCATACACATTTACTCAAGCCTCAGCTCGCACATCATTTCTTCTGTAGAGCTCCCTTAACACCACAGAAAGAATTCTTTTCTCTCTTTTGCCCTCCCATCTCACTTAATCAGTCCCCTTTTTAGAGAAGGTCTCCCCTTCCATTTTAAGAGCACCGTGCAGGCGTGGATTTGTCATCATTTTCTCCCTGGGGCTTAACATTACAGGAGATGCCAAAAAATTGCTTAATAAATACATGTTGAATAAATCCAAATAGCCAATATTAAAAAAGCCAAGACCCCAGACACTGAAATTAGACAACTAATAGAGCCCCTCTCACCATGTGTCAGGAAGACCCAGCCTGAAATACGGGGAGCATGTCAGAACACACCCAGCTAGCAAATCAGCTCTCAGTAAGTGTAGGTGAGAAGAATTTTTATAAGAAAAGCTAATACAAAATAATTTTCTATTATTCTTGGTTCATTTTCCCAGGGAATGTTAGCAAATCGGTGCATTTTTTAATCAGGAAAAAAAAATATTTACCCTGAAGTATCCCCATGTGCTACATAATTAGATCCTGGGCGGAAATGTTTTACACCCACATCAGTGTTACAGGTCACGCGGGTGCGGATTAGAAGTCTCTCCTCCCACTCAGAAATTGCTCAGGCCTGTTTATGAGCAGCCGCTTAACGCTATACTTAAAAGCACCAGTTTAAAATGCACACTGCATGGACCACCTCACAGATTTCCATGGACACTGTCCAAATGTTGCCTCATAGCACAAGAGGAACCCAAGGTTATTGAAAAAAAGGTCTACTTCTTTTCAATATTCTTCTTCATAAAAATATATTTAGGTATGTACTGACTTTCTAGAGTTACTCAATAGCTATATAATTTAAATAAATGACTTTCTCCAAAAGACTCTCATAAATTCTCTGCGGAGAGCAAAGAAATCTATAGGATGGAGACACACATGTACACATGCAGACACACACACTCAGACATGTGCACGTTCATGCTCATGTGTGCAAGCATGAGACCCATTTCTCTCCCCTCACACCCCCTCACACCCATGCACTCCCAATTAGACCAGGGAGGGGACACAATGGTTTTCAGAACAGCTATTATGCGAAGGGGATACCTCTTCAGTTTCACGTGAGTCACCAGCCGGACTTTCTGCTAACTCACAGCAGCAAGCCACAGCCCCAAAATTTACGTCTCGTTTGTTACTAGCATGTGCTACCACATACATGCAAGCGTCTTCTGAATATTAAGGACACCTGGTGGGTCATGACAGTATCAGAAATAATCTTGTTATTTTTACATCTCAGAAAAATAAGTTGCGATCCCAGAATGAGGGCTAATAAAAACAGCATTTCTTAGTCCTTCGAGTGTCTTGGTGTTGCTCCTCTAACTCCAGTTAGTAAGCGAGCTGTCCCTGTTTTTCCCACTCGAGTCACCTTAGCTGTACTCAAAACCCTATCAGGACAGGTTATTTTGTGTCCTGCTTACCAGTGAGAGCCCATGGTTAGCACATAGTGAAGGAAAGAGGACTGGGCAGGTGTGGCAAACTCTCTCCTTAACACTAACTGTGGCTAATATGTGGACGTCTGTCCTGACATACTATGGCCCTCCTCTCCAGAGAAACCAGGGGTGGCGGGGAATGAGAAGCCTGTTCGCCAGGACTCGGCCTTCCCCGGCTATTTCCACAGCTCAGATACACATTTCTCAGCATCCATCCTCCCCGGGCGCTTGGCTTCACAATGGAAGCTTCCTTTGTTTAGGGAAGAGACTAAAATCATGCATGTACTTTTCATATTTATTCTTGTTCCTTTCCATAGTGGCCCTGGAAAGCGGTGACTCAGCCTGTACCTACGAACAGAGGGAAGAGCTGAGTAATTGTCCAGAGACACTAATCAGAGCAGCAGAAAATATGCATTATTAACAGCCTGAAGCTTACCTTTTCCTTCAGTTCGAGATGTTCTGACCAGACCATCAGATAATTATTTTGGATTTACACCTCATTTGTCTTCTGTAAGCATCATTTCATTTATACTAACGATAAGAGAATTAACCTAGAGGTTTTTTCCAACCATTTTTACTAAATAAACGAGGTCCTAGAGTCCCAACAAAAGTATTAATAAATATAGGCATGATTGTGTTACAGGGAGATCTGAAGTGGTACATGTACATGATACCTCTTAACTGGTTCTCTCTCTCTCTCTCTCTCTCTCATATATGTATTTATATTTATGTTTCTATTCAGATCTATATGTATTTTTTTACATAGGTGAAAAGATACATACAAATGTATCATACAGAATTATCCCACCCCAATCATGCTTCCTGCATTTTTAGTAATTGTAGCATCTGCAAAGAATTAAAAGAAATTAAATTAAAAGAAAACAAAAATATTCTAATGGGTCTTTGAAAACTATGCCAAAATGGAGCCCTTTTAGCTTCAACTAAGGCACAGCGTTCAATTTGTCTTTGCCCCAGACGAAACAGTGTCCGTTTGAAATGCTACATGAAGATGTTTTGCTTTTGGGGAGCTAATTGGCACTGAGCAGTCACAGTAATTAGCAGCATCAGGTAGTTCGGGCAGCATTTGGTCACCCATTGCCTATTTATCTGTGAGCAAATGGGAGGGTGTAGAGGTGACAGGAACAGATGGGGAAAAGATACGAGTACTTCATTGGCACCTTGCATGGATGCTTCATGCTGTCTTTCTCCCTCCAGCACCATCATTAGAGCCTCTGGCTTCTGAGCCAAGTCTGAGAGCCCGTGGGTAAGTGCAGATGCCACCCGCTGTTCTGGCTGCCCTTCCCCCCCAGTTCTTCCTTGCCCTCCACTCATCTGGTGTGACAAAGGCTGTTCTGTGCTGCTACCTTCAATCTCTACACACTCTGGTTTCACAGTTGAGGATTTTTTTGTTTTGTTTTGTCTTTGGGGTTTTTTGGTTTTGGTTTTTCTGGTTTCTATGCAACAGTAACAAGCCAGTAGGGCTATGGTTAGGGGTTAATTGGGCATAAAGACAAAATGTGCAAAGACCCAGCTGTTCCTCTCAGGGAGGATTCCAGAGGGGTTGTGTAACTGATTGCTACCTTTCAACAAGAACTCTGTAGTCCAATGACAGTACCAGGAACCAAGGCATGACCAAAGTCATGGGGAAGAAATGCCAAACAGAAATGTCTATTTTAAAAAAGGTCCATGAAGGGGCAGATGGTAACTCAGTTGGTTAAGCGTCCACCTTTTGATTTCAGCTCATGTCATGATCTCAGGGTTGTGAATTTGAGCCCCATGTCAAGTTTCACAGTGAGCATGGAGCCTGCTTAAGATTCTCTCTTTCCATCTCTCTCTAAAAAAATTATTAATTCATTAATAATAAAAGGCCCATGAAAAGGGGCAAGTACAGAAAAAGAAATACAAAGAACCATAATGGAGACCTGGGAATAAAAACAGAGAAACTAATGCTTATTGAGCAATTACTATCTGCCAGGGACCATAGTAAGCAACTTAGATAGACACAACACTGAACTTGCTATCAGTATTAACCCCTTCTACAAATGAGAAAATGGGCTTAAAATAAGGGTTTTAAAAGTAGTTGAATGCCACTCAGTCTATAAGTACCAAATTCGGTCTGTGATTCAGACCCCAGAAGTCCCTTCCTGAAGCTCTCCCGGGAGTCCAGGAGACTGGAGGTCTCCGTCTGAGCCAGTTTCTGTGGCAGAGTAACCGGCAGCATTTCCCTAAACTTCAAGATCTATCTCTACAGACAAGAGTGGTAGGTCCAAGGATGGCTTGCAACCTCCTGTATCAGAATCATCTGATGAGCTCATTTAAAATATAGATTTCTGAGTCTCTTCTTAAATCTAATAAATCAGACTGTCTACAGCAAGGTGTTTAAAATTGCATTATTAATAATTCCCCTGAGGATTTTTAGGTTCAATAAAGTTTAAAGAATGCTGGACTAGCCCTTTAAATCGAAAATTATCTGGCTCTGAGGGCTCCTACGGCACCCAAAGAAATTGTTGCATTATTTATGCTCAAATGTTGCTTATTTAAAAGAAAATTCAAAGTAGCTTTATTCAGTATAAATTATTTTGCTCACAGAGGTGATTTTGAATGACTTTACTTCCAAAACTCAAGGTCATCTCCAAAGGGTAAAGTTTGCTGTCTAAATGTCAAGGCCATGAAAACCCTCAGGTTTCGGACTAGTCTAAAACTGCCCTGAGCCATGGCTGCATTTAGGATGATTTTAAAGAAGTCAACACTCTTTGGATGTATCAGCTTTTTGTTTTTTGTTTTTTCAAATAAAGCTTGTACCTTAGAATCAACCATACTTCTCAAACTGTATTAGGCTGAGCATGTGAAATCGCGTTTGACTTATAAAAACAATGAGTTCACATGGTTCGACCTAGTGTGTGTGTGTGTCTGTCTGTCTGTATGAGCTGGGCATGGTCCCTCTGACTAGATACTTAAATATCAACTTACTTTGTCCTCATACTGCACTGTTGCTCTCAGAGCATCCCCAGTAGATGTTAGGTGATGAAATTACAATGGAATTCCCCACTCAAGTTCCCAGACTTTGTCCTAAATCCTTAGATCTTAATAAAAGGGTAAATATTCACAGCTACAGTAGACCAGTCAGTAACCAAACTAAAAATCTAATAAGTTCTTTTTTCCATCCATTCCCAAAGGTAACATACAAATATGTGTAACGGACCCCTACGAGCTGCCGCATTTCCCCCAAATACTCTGCGTGTGTGAGTTTTCTGTGTCTCTTGAAAGATGGCTTCGCAGTCTGACAGGTTTTATCAGCGGTGTACTTTTTCCC
Organism: Mustela putorius furo; assembly: GCF_011764305.1. NCBI lineage: Eukaryota > Metazoa > Chordata > Mammalia > Carnivora > Mustelidae > Mustela > Mustela putorius. The sequence goes on from NW_025421305.1 coordinate 7,410,519, forward strand.
ACTCTTCAAGCCATTTTCCTTAAACTGGGTACTCACTCATCACTAAAAACATATCCATAGGAGAAAGAAATCTAAAAGTTAAAAATTAGGCGGAATGACACGGATTGACATGGATTGAATGTTTGGAGAAGAAATAAAAGCGACTGAGCTCACTGGGGCCGCCTGAAATATTTGTGCCTTTTTCCTCCTGTGTCTTCCTCCTCTGAGCTCACCTGTGAGTACTGGCAGAATTATTTGGCAGCAGTGAGCTCTAATTAAAGCTTCTAGAAGCTCTCATTCAGCAGTGAAATTGTTGTCTTCCTCTGATCCTCAGATTATGGAGATGAGGGGATGAATGTACAGCACCAAGATTTCCTACCGAGATAGCTTTTCACTCTTTTTAGTAAGAAAAAGATCAAAAGGAAACTGGCTAATTAGCATACCAAAGGAGACAAAAACCCCTAGAGCTTTATCGTTGTTGCAATCCAATAATAAACACCCCAGTACAAAAAAGATTATTTGATAATGACACACAGAATTGAAAGCCTTTGAAATAGCAGCTTCCAGAAAAAAAAATTTTTTTTTTTTTTGGAAAGAAAATACCCATAATTATACAGAATAATGCTTACACATTGGGGAGCAGCTCTTCTGTCCTATGAGAGCTACTTGCAGAACTATTTTGCCTAAGAACGGCGATGCGGATTGCCTTCATCTGAAAAACTCAAAAAGCCTACAAAAGGTTTCAAATCCCTTCTCAAGTAAACATTCAGCTCTTTCATATTCCTAAAAATTAAACACAGAATTCTTGTCTTAAAAAATATGCGTCCCTTTTCCCAGACCAGTGCCCAATCAAAGACTGGAGCTCCAAACCAAAGAAATTTGCAGTTCTTTGAGGCTTATTCTTCTTCTCTACAGCCTTTTCTGGTTTAGAAACTCTGGTAGTCTCTCAAATGCTGGATTTTTTTCAAGGGAGGAGAACAGAGCAATTGTTTCATTATAAACAGGTTATTCTGGAACATGAGCATAGGAATCTACCAGGCCTGTGGAAGGAGACATCCTTAAGAGAAAATCAGATCCTGCACTCTTTGGGTTAATGTTAATATTGTGATGCTTGTCCTCAGGCATGGAGAAGACAATAATCACCAGGATGGATTTCACTGGGTTTGACTCCGCTGTGAGCATGTTGGCCTCTTCCTCCAAGACTCAAGGATACCGGGTTGGTCACCCGTTGGCATGTGGTCAAGTCTGGCTTCCTGGTGAGAATTTGACCCACATCCAAATCAGCTCCAGGACCTCACTGGCCCAGGAGCTGATGGGACTCTGAATTGGGGTAGGCTGTGCTAATAGAGATTTTCTGCCCAAAGGAATTGAGGTTGCCAGACCCTAATTCCCTTAAAATGCCTACTGGTCACAGGGAAGTTATTATTTTGCCTGGAGACCACCCAGATAATTATAATGGACCTGCCAGAGACCACTGGCTCTAAGCCATTTGAATTAAAAGCCCAGAGACCTGGGTTATTAATACTTTATCCTGTTTCTAAGCAAAGAATCATTGTTAATGAGTCAAACGGTAATGACTCTCTTTACAAGTCTGAGTTTGAGTAATGCCTCTCCTATTTTATAGATTTATTATTATTATTATTATTTTACCTATAAATGGATGGGAAATATGCCTTTGACTGGCCATTGGATAGCCTCCCATTTCCCCTGGGCCACTAAGTTGTCCCATTTGACATCACTTAAGGATCTTGTTTCTTAGCTTCATACAGAATTTTGGTTTCCTTTTATAAACTGTTCATTTCCAATGAAACAAGCCCCAAATCAGAATTTTACTTAGAAAATGTGTCTAGAGGAGTAAAATAAATGCCATTTACCCACCATTCCAAAGTATTAATTAGAGTTAGCTGTTTGCCAGCTAAGTACCAGAGGAGCCCACAGTGATTAAGAAGCACTAATTGGAATTTCGAGTGGCGCTGATAACCACACAAAGATAATAGGATTATATCTTCCCTCCCAGAAAAGAGAAGTAGCTTTGTCATAACTGTTTAGATGATGGTTTTAAGCTGTTTCACACCTAACTACCCCCAGAGAAAGGGAACATTTTTAGATTCTATTTTTGTTCCTATGAAAAAAAGAGAAACAAAATTCTTCCAGGTGGCCACTTAAGTACAAAAGAATGGTCTTCTTGGTCTCTGCATCTCAACTTGCTCTCAAAGAAGCACAGAAAAGTAACTCGACTTGACTACCAAAAGCAACTCAAGCTGAGTCAGAAAGTCAGCTAGCCCTGACCCTCCCTGCAAGAATATATCTTTGGTTTAGGTTTACAGAAACTCTTTCAGAAATTTATGAACACCTCCATTCCCAGGATTGCTGAAACCATAAATATAACTTATATTTGGGGAGGCTGAGCAGATGTTATTATCTACATTTTATACATTGAGAAACTATCATTTGAAGAGGGTAAGTGAGTCTTTGCCATTATTCTCTTCACTTGAGAACATTCGGTGTTTATAGAAATGAAGCATTTTCCAAGCCTGACAGATCCCACAGGTATCAAGAGGCAGGGCAGGACTCCAGCAATTTCTGTCCTCTAACTCCCTACTGGGAGCCAGGCTCTGGACCAACTTCCCTAGCCAAATTGCCTTTGTTGGGTTCAGATACCTCTATTTGATCCTCGTCGATAAAAATCCCAATCTGGCTGAGGAACTATAAATCCTACAAGTGGGTCACGTTAACTGCCTTATCATCCCTGCTGATGTCCAGGCCAGCTCTTACAGACTATGACATAACCAACCATAAAAGACAATCGTACTACAGAAAAAAAGAGGGTGGGGTTGAAAATCTTCTTTCTTGGGTGTTAGAAATTTGGAAGAGATAAATTAAGATATATTTATTTTAAGCAAAATAAAAAGTACAGGGGTGCCTGCGTGGCTCAGTGGGTTAAACCTCTGCCTTTGGCTCAGGTCATGATCTCAGGGTCCTGGGATCAACCCCCGCATCGAGCTCTCTGCTCGACGGGGAGCCTGATTCCCCCTCTCTGTCTGCCTCTTTGCCTCCTTGTGACCTCTCTCTGTCAAATAAATAAATAGAATCTTTAAAAAAAAAAATACATGCTAGTTGCAAAGTTACTGCACTTAGAGTCAAAGTTTTGGTAGCCATGAAGCATAGATTTTATCAGTGGACTGATCAGGTTCTTTCAATAACTTGAGGGGGCCATAAGGTGTTTTCCAGGGTAAAGCTTTGAAGCCAGACCTAAATCACAAACCTCTCTGTTTCGGAGGGAAAAACGTATAAATTTAATTGATTCTACCCACACCTGAAAGCATGCCTTTTCTAGCACATAGTCTGGCTCACATGGAGACTCTCAGGAGGTACAAAAGCCATGTGGAGTTGCCATAGCAACTTAAGGAAACTTGAAAAGCTAACGCATCCCTCCATATCTCCACCACAAGCCCGGGGCATAATTTTAGACATTTTTTGAATCGGGGTATGACATCTCCAGATAATCTCTACCTAAATGTTATTCTTTATCAGAGAAAGCTATGATGACTCAAGATCACATTCCTGAAACTTGAGTTTGGAGAACTGGAGTCAGAAGAAAGGCCCCAGATCCATGTATTAGCATAAAGAAAGGCAGTTGAAAACTATGGATGGGTCCCAAGGCCCTTTCTGGGGGGAACCAAGCAGAGCACAAGGCTTCCTAGGAAAAACACCAAGGACGGTGGGCCCCAGGGTCAGGATTTCTTGAGGTACAGAGGAGTTAACCAACAGGTAAAGAGAAGTGGATCAAAGACCACCTTCTTTCACTTTGAAATTTTCACTTGGGTTACCCAATAACCAGAAGGGGATTTCTGGTTCATATGAATTTTAGGCTGAGAAGTAAGTTCCTTACTAGAATATAGTGCAAGCAAACAAAGTGTTTTATTGATTTCCCTACCCTAAGGCTCATAGGAAGTACTTACTAAATGTTGAATGAAGAAAACAAAGAAGGAGGGAAGGAAGGAAGCAAGGGGGGAAGGGAGGGAGGAAATGGTCGATTGCACATTTTTCTAAGTCTAAGAAAACTGACCCTTTGGCAGTCGAGAAGTTTTAATAACTGCAATTATGGCTATTCAGTGCTATAACAGTCACCTCAGAAGATATAGGGGATCAAATTAAATGTGTACTTATCGCCCTAAGGAGGTAACTTGGAAGAGATTTTTGTGTTTCTGTGTTAATAGAGAACACGGAAAGGTAGTGAGGGAATAGCTATTGGAAGCTGGAGAAAAGGGGACCTGAGTTATGTACTGGCGGAACAATTAGCAAAACAGTTGCTTGAGGTAACTCGAAAATTAGATATGAGTACCCAGAAGTGGAAAGTGGCTACAGAAAAACTGAAACATGCAGCGTCTGGAATTGTGGAGTGGATAGAGAGCTGACAAACCTCGAGACAGTGCTTAGTGGTAGTGAGAAGGGCAGTGAGAAAATTGCTTTTGGAAGCCAGAGAAAAGAAACCATGAGTTATGTATGAGCAGATTCATTAGAAAAACTGTCACCTACAGTAACATGGAAAATAAAAAGGATACCTAATTAACGTGTGGATCCGGCTAAGGCCCCATGCAGAATATGGAAAGTAGCACCTGGCATTCTGTAGTTGTTTGAGATGAGTTACAGGAGGGGTAAGAAGAGCTAATGAGTGATGGCTTTCATTAGTATTTGTAAGAAATATAAAGGACGTGGGGGTTCAAAAGTAAAACTAATTCTCATCCCTAGTGTATCTTGGAGAAATACTCTCAAAGTAAGAAATTGCCTCAGGAAACATATCACATCTGAGGCACCACCAGTAAAACAGGGTCTCAGAGTAAAGATCAGATCAAAAGTTTTGTTTATGAGAACTCAGAAGGATTTAGGGCACTGCTTCCTAAACTCTCAGCTAGACAAAAGGTTTCTGATAATCCGCAGAACTCGTAGACTTTCAGTGAGGAGGGTAAAAAAAAGGCCTTTTAAAAATATTAAGGGCATTGTCCCATGGCAGTGTGACTTGCAGACAAAATTAGAGAGGGGTCAATCTTAAAGAACATTATGAATACGATAAAGCTAATGTCTAATAAAGTGAACCCATAACAAGATTTATAAGCAACCCACAAAGTCTTTAAGAGAATTATATTGTATTAAGCATTGCCAGACTGACCTGAGACAGAAACATTTCAAAACGAAATTTGAATTTCAAAATGTAAAGAAACTCCTGTGGTTTTAAGCTTCTATGAGCAGGATGAAGACCGAAAAAATGGCTAAGCTGCAATCATGGGCCCTAGAAATTCACCCCAGATATCAGACCTAGGCCCCAGCCAAGAGACTGACCACATGGACCCAACTAGATTTCAGATTTAGTCAAGGCTAGTGACTGTTCTATTTCTCCCTCTTCCCCTTTTGTGAATGGGTATTTGTTTGTTTGTTTATTTTTTAAGATTTTATTTATTGAGAGAGAGAGAGAGAGCACGAGCATGGGGAGAGAGGCAGAGGGAGAGGGAGAAACAGACACCCCACTGAGCAGGGAGCCTGATATGGGGCTCAATCCCAGGACCCTGAAATCATGACCTGAGCCAAAGGCAGAAGCTTAACCATCTGAGCCACCCAGGCACCCCTGAATGGGTGTTTTTATTACAGTTTTTCTGTCTTTTCTTCACCATAGCAATGATGGGTATAAGAGGGAAAAAGAACTTATCTATTTATTATACAGGTACTTGGATTGAAGCAGCCGCACCTGTGAGTCTTTATTCTCCCTGGACCTGATTTAGATGAGGTTTAGGTTCTAGACTTCAAACCTGAACCTGATTCTATCATGGAATGAGACTTAAGGAGTCTCGGAGACAGACTATATAGGAAGAATATATAGGCAGAATGAGAATTATTAGAGTCTAGTCAGTTGGCAGTGATAGACAAATAATTTGTTAGCTGCCAGCAAATCATGCCTATATATAGTAGCCTCCCTGCCTGACTCTGGGTTTGACCATGGGACAAGTTTGGTTAATGGGACCTTAACAAGTACATTGCAAGGAACAGCTTGATAAACACCTACATATTGGACTTTTACTTTTGGAATGCTTCATCTTGAAGGCCAGCTACCATACCGTGAGGAAGCTCAGGTTGGCCACGTGGAGAGGCCACAAAGGGATAGAGCTATCTGAGCAAACTCAGCAATTACAGTCATCCAACAAACTCATTGACAGAGAATGAAGAAGATATCTTGGCCATTCGAGCCCAAAAGACATGGAGCACAGATGAGCTTTCTCCCTTGAGTCCTAACCAAATTGAAGAATCATGAATCAATATATGATTGCTATTGTTTTAATCCATTAAGTTTCAGGTGGCCTATTATATGGAAGGTAATTGAAACTCTGTATATTTTCATTTTTTAAAAAAAATTCTTTCTTTTTATAAATATTCTACATGACTTAATTTTCCCAATACTTGATTTTAATATCCAAAAGATGTGTTGGATGGGTTCCAAATTCCAACAACTTAAAAATTCTCTTCAATTGGGTTTCAGTTAATATAATATAGTTAACTATATAACATTTTGAATTATATGAGAAAATAAATACTAACTTATTTTCAGATATAATAAGCTGAACATTCTTTGATCATACTGGTGCTGGAATCTTAGGGAAATTAGTTTCCATCATTTTTTCTTGTTCTATTTTCTTTATACCATTTGTCACTGTATGAAAATATTTCATTTATTTATTTGGTCCCTCCATTGTTATTCTTGCCCCACATTGGAATATAACCTTTAGTCTGTCTTTTTCTGTTGGACCACCAGCATTTAGTTCATTCCTTGGTACGTACTAAGGGCTCAAAAAATACTGTATAAAACATAATGCTAATATAAGACACACTTTTTAGGGGGAGGGAAGTGGGTAAGGTAGAAATTACTACCACATCCTCCTCCCCTTCCTGGCACATGGCAGATGATGTTTCTTAACTCCCCTGCAGTTGGACTAAGGGTCATAAAACTATTTCAGGCCAACAGGCTGGGAGCACTTCGCTTCCACATTGAACATGACCACCTTGGAGAAAGGCCTGGAACTGCAGGAGGTTTTGCCTGAGCAAGAAATGAACTTTGTTGCGTTGAATCACTTGCTTGCTCCAGAAGTACAACCTAACCTGTCCTGACTGAGACAGTACTTGACAATGAGCATGGATAATTTAAGAATTCTATAACTATAAAATCTAGATGGTTGTTCATAGATTCAATGGCAATTTATTGGATATCTGTTATGTACAAAGCACTATGCTAGGTCAAGGAATATAAGAAAATATGAATTAGATACTCCTTTCAAGGAGTTCACCATTTCATAGGAGAAATAAATTGTGTACATAAGGAACTATAGTACAAAGCAAAAAATTGTGAGTGTCATATGTAAGTATAGGTAAAGTGCCATGGAAGTCTATCTGAGAAGCATGTGATAAAGATTCTTAGCCTAGGTCCTTATGCGTATGGCAATTTATGAAAGTGAGAGGAATGACTTCTTGTCCATATGTGCCCCAGTGCAAAAACTCACACCATTAGGGCTACTATTTCCCCACATTCCCATTTCTCTGTACACTCCCCCTCTCGACTTCCTACAGGTTGAACTGTGCCCCCTCAAATTTATATGTTTAAGTCTTAACCTCAGAATGTGAGGTTTCTAAACAAGAGTTTAGAAATAGCATCTCATGGAGGTAATCAAGTTAACATTAGGTTATTAGCATGGACTCCAATCCAACGTGACCAGTAAATTATAAAAGGGGAAGTTGTGAAGACAGACATGCGTGCAGGAAGAACACTGAGTGCACATGACAGTGAAGAGCGGGGTGGTGTGTCTACAAGCTGAGGAATGCCGAAGACTGCCAGAAAACCTCCAGAAGCTGGGAGAAAGGCCTGGAACAGATTCTTCTTTGCAGCCCTCAATAGGGATTAACCCTGCTGACACCCTGATCATGGACTTCCAGCCTCCAAAACTGAGAGAGGATGCGTTTCTGCTGTGTAAGCCGCCCAGGCTGTGGTGCCTTGTGACAGAAGCCAGCGCCAACCAGTACAAGCCTTGAACAGATGCATCCGACGGGAAAGGAATAAAAGCCCGTGACGATTCAGCCAAGTCCATGTCCCAGCTGCCCATTATCTGTTTCTCTTTCTCCCTCTTTACTGGCAACAAACCAGGTTGATGAGGAAAAGGTGGAAAGTAACCAAAAATTTCTGGCTGTCATTTCCAGTGATGGAAGAAAGGAAGACTGAAACGTGCATGTGCGCGTGTGCGTCTCTGCGCTTGAGTGGGGGAGGGGCGCTTAGGGTTGTTTTGTTTTGTTTTGTTTCGTTTTTCCTCCGGCTTACCTGATCAAGCTAGTGGAAAAGGAAAGGAGAGGGGTAAATGGGTGTGAGTGTGTGAGTGTGTGTGTGTGTTGTCATTTTGTTTGCCTTTCCTTCTTCAGTGAATATATCTTAAGCATAGTTCTGATTTTTTTCCCCCGAACAACCTAATAACATGCTCTAAAACGTTTCAATGTTTGTGTTTGAAATTTTCTCAAGCTCTGTGGTGTGTATAGCATTAGGATGGTTTGTTTCCTATTATTGCAGTGGGTTTCTAACTCATTAACTATCTGGGCCTTCCACACAGCAATACAGAGAAGTCCCTTTGAACAGGTTTCCCACTCTCATGCTCTTTTCATATAGAAGAGGCAATATGAGGTAATGACACTAGCTCTTAATATGGTTTGTAAAAGTGCTTCTGAAAGCAATTCCAAATGAGGAGAACCAAAATATTTGGAGTAATGTTAGCATCTGTGGTCGAGTAGACTCTACAGTCTCCCCTGGTGACCACTTTAAAATGCAAATCTCTTTAGATACCTAAGTTCTGATTGGGTTTTTCTTTTTTTAACCTCACTGGTTTATAGTCACTGTTTGTAGGATTCCAAACATACATTTTGCCCCTCTTACAGATTTTACCAGGCATTGCCAAGATACTGATAGAGTGACAAAATATATTTTGCATTACCAGAAGCCTTACAAAATGCACAAATGACACAATCTCTGGCTTCTAGGGAGGATAAAAAGAATAATGGAAGAAATGGTATTTCCAAAAATGCATGTATTAATATTTGACTTGATAAAAAATGCTCATCTAAAGAAAAATAATTCCCCTTGAGGTTAAGAAGTTTTATGATAGATCTAACAGTAAAGGGAAAAGGGAAAAGGTCGTAGGGCTAATAATAATAATTAGCACTTACGTTGGCACTTTCTATCTTCAAAGCATCTTTTGAAATATTAACTTGTTAATCTTCCCAACATTCTTGTCAAGCTTATAAAGCTTTAGACTGTTCTGATGTTCCCTCCAGTATAATCCCATATAATACATGAACATTCATTTGATGTTTGCACACAAACACCGCTGGAGTTCCGAGTAGCCTGCATGGCTTCTGATACCTAGTTGGCTCCCAGAACATTGGTATAAAGAATAGATGGTACTTCCACTTCTTAGTCTAGAGACTCACTCCAAATTGAAGGGTGTGCCTAAGAAAAAGGATCATCTCTTTAAACACCTATCCGTATTTTATCAAAAGGGCTCTTTCTCTGGTTTTCTCCATTTAAAACCTGAGCTCCTCAAGAAATGGACTGTGTGTTTTTCATGTTGATTTCAAGGATCACCTAAGCCTGTGTTGGCTCAGCGTGATGCTTAATAAACATTCACTGACAAACAAAAAAGAAGTCCTTATCGAGAACCTATTATTAAAATGTGAAGAATAAATGACAAATGGCATCTTTCCTGTCCTCTAGGAACTTAGCACAGAAAAAGAAGCAGAACTTGTGTACAGAAAGCAACTCGATTGAGAACATAGCTAAGCGCTGTGATATGTACCACAAGAAATGAATGCTGGACCGGGGGCATTTCATACGTGTGTCCTTCCAGCCCATCAACCTCACCTCTTTCCTTTGAATGTATGCATGTTTGTCTAACCAATTTTTAACCTGCAATAAATAGCTATGATAGTAAAATACTAATATTTCCTAGACACTTTAACATAGACACTTCGCTCATTTGGAAATTATATACCTATAAAAGAATTCTTTCTCTGCAAAACAACAACAAAAACATATGGAAACACACACACACACACACACACACACACACACACAACTTGAATTCTGACCCTTAGTCTAAAAGAAAGTTTCAGGATGTTTTGAAGAAAAGGTAATGCAGCTCCAAGCTTTGTCTGAAATTTTGTAAGACGTTCATGAACTTGAGGAAAGCTGATTTCTGAAAGAGAATTTTTATTGAAACTCTTCTTAAGGTGGAAATTTGTTTTTTCATTCCTTTCCTTTGCCTGTGAATTTTGTACCAATTGTGGAAATCCTTACTTCCAATACACATGTGAATCCACAGGGCTTTTTCCAGGATATTCTGAAGATTGTCAGAGATCCTACAGGTGCCATAAACCGTCGCATCCAAAACAGAATTCATTCTCTTCCTCTCAAACTTAAACCTGTGCGTTTTCCCCAACTATGGAGGCATCACACCTGGGGATATCCATGCGGCTTCCCTCTTGCAAATTGCTCCTGGTCAGCCACAGACCTACCGTTTTAGCCTCAGCCGTACCGATTCTAATCCTCCCCCCTGCCAACCCACTGTCTCAAGTTCTGCTTCAGGATCAAGGTCGGGGCGTCAGTCTGTCCAGTTCATCCTTCTTCCCCCCTGCCGCAGCCACTCTGGCCCCCACACTCTCCACTCGTCAAGCCCATCGTTCCTTCATTACCCGTACATCTATGGATTTATTGCCTCTAAGTGCCAAATACACTCTTCCCTGCTCTTCTCTGAGATACCGGAGCTGAACCCAGGTAGCCATTTCTCTTTTGCGAGGGGGCGCAGAGTCAGGCCTGATGAGTGTGTGGGGGGGAAGGGGTGGGGGGGGGTGGGAGGAGGCTGCAAGAGGAAAGGGCTCATCTTCTTAGTTCCAGAGTTTTTCTTCCTAAAATCTTTGTGTGTAGATTCCTCCCTGCCTACCCACCGCTCCCTTGCAAGTGCTGTGTGGGACAGTGACGCAAACCCTCCTGTAGGTTCCGCCTGCACGGCAACAGGCGGCTCCTGCTAGCCAGCCCAGCCTGCGTCACCTGAGTGAACCTAACTGCCTTCTCCTGGACCACACTAGATGAATCATAGCGTTGGCAGTAGACAGGGATGGTTCTTCCAAGTTCGTTCTTTGCTTGCCTGCTCTCTCAGCCTTGTGAGAAATGATTGGTCCCTACATCTTATTCCTGTATCCTTGAGAGTTCTCTTTATACTTCTGAGGAGGTAATACCCTTTAACTAGCTAGGAATTTGTATGCAGTATTAAATTTTCCCTGCTCAAATTGCTATTGTGCTTTTAGTCTCCTGGCTGAATCCTAACGGGTTTACTATTTCTGTTCTAAATATAAATCAAATCATATCAACTCCGGCTAAAAATCTGCATGACTTCTCATCATGTGTAACATTAAATTTAAATTATCTCTGGGCCCAAAACAAAAGTCTAATTGGGAACTATAACCACACAGTCTGACTGTCTCCATGGATCAGAGGAACCCATTCAAGATCACTTGGCTGCTTCTGTGCCCCATGGACATGACGTTTGACCACGTGACACCCAGGGGTCACAGAGACACCCCCCCACACACCCCCAGCTTGCCGCAGCTCACCTCCAGCTAGAGCTGTCAGACTACAAACCAGAAGCACCCATTCACTGCCCACTAAGTTCCGGGGTACCTCCAGATGAAACAAACCCAGCCCCAACTGTACCGTTTCCCCACAACCCTCCAGTTCAGCCCACTGGTCTTCAACCCACTCTCTGAAATGACAGACAACGGTCCACTGAAATAATTTGAGGTATGCTGCAAACAAACTTTTCTCCTTGCTTAAGTCTTCTCAGAAATGGCTGGCTCTGCTTCACTTCAAAATGCCTACGGCCACCCGACAAAAAGCCATGCCCGGGACTGCCATATCTCTCCCCCTTTCTCACAGACATCCCCAGGAGCCCAATTCATCACACCCTTAATGGCCCCCTTCAGATTTATCTGTCCGGGCCAAGGACCCAGATTAAAAATGAAACAACCATTTCCCTTGCTTGACAAGGGGAGACACGGTCTACCAAATTTCCATCCCTATCACTGGGGAACAGGACTTTAAGAAATAAATAATAAGTGCTGCAGGACCTAGGGCCACCTAGCCTGGAATACTTAGGGGCTTCTTATCTCGGTGCAACAATTATTCTAGTTAATAGGTTAGGGGACATGGAGATGTGTATATATATATATATATATATATATATATACATATACACACATACACACACACACACATATATTTGATTACTGGTAATCTTTCCACACGGTAGTTGGGTACTTACTTGAGATGCAGGGCACACGTATTTAAGAATTAGCACCCCTCTCTCCTCACTCACACCCTTAGAGTGATCCTACTTCCTGCCATCTTCTCTTGCAGAATAGACACAAAGACTAGTTACACTAGGGGAGTTATTACAATCAAGCTCTTTTATATCTTTAAGGCAATTACAGGCAAAGACAAGAGGGCCTAATGCACAGCATTTTCAGAATTCGTAATTTCGGCATCTTGTCTTGCCAAGCCATGATAACATCCAGATGTCGCCCTATTGAAAGGTGTTAAATAGAATAAACCTCGAGCCGAGAGTGCTTCCATGTTTTATTTTGGGGGCTTCTAAAATATAAAGCATATATATATATATATATATATATATATACATCTATACATTTTTTTTTTCCTTTAAACAATCAGAACTTCGGTAGTTTAAGAAGTAATGTCCTGGCTGGCCGGCATGGCGTCTTAGTGTCTGGTAATAATAGTGGGAGCGGTTACTGTTCTATTTCCTTAGTGAACACTTCTGTGGTGCTTACTGTGTGCTTTTCAAATATTTAGTTCCCCCCATGCCCTGTGCTAATACAGCAACCTTTACTCCAGTTTTCCCCAGATTAATTGCTCTCTAATTCCAGTCAGACATTATAAAATGCCACCTCTTCTAGGGTTGTTTGTCTGGAATAAGAAGGAACTGCTACTTGATGAAGAATTGCCCGGGGCTAGGAGAGGCAGTCCTCTTGACTCCAAGAAGAGAAGGTACTGTGCTCATTCATGGAGTGTGCTTAAGAATGTTGGGTGGGGGGGTGCGGTTTGAAGGGAACGTTAAAATCCCAAAATCAACACTGACTAGTCAGGTCCTGGATACCAGTTACCTGGGAGATAGGTGAAGGAGGCAGGGCTTCTCCTAGAGCAGACTACCCTTTGAAGGGGCTGCCTAGGGGTGTCTCAGTGGCCCTTAGTCGATTAATGGTCTGCCTTCGGCTCAGGTCATAGTCCTAGGGTCCTGGGATGGAGTCCTGCATTGGGTTACCTGCTTGGCTTCCTCCATCTTCTGCTCCCCCATCTCCTGCCCAGGCCCCAACAGGTGCGCTCACTTGCACTTTCTGTCAAATAAATAAAATCTTAAAAATAACAATAAAAAAAATATAAAGGGGCTGCCTTCTCTGCTCACTCAGCAGGGACTTGCCCAGTGCCTAGTCTGTCTGTGTGAAGCCCCATATTCAGTGTCCCTATGGTCTCACAGAGGCTCTGCCGGGTGCTGGGTGCTGGCACAAAGGGTGGCATGGTGTGCTAGGGGAGTGCTTCGGAAGGAACCATATCCGAGGATGGCCTCCCAGAGTCTAAGGAATGACCTCAACAATGAGAAAAGCGTTGGGTTGCCAGACCATAGAAACTTCGTTTTCACTGTCTTCGTCCTTGAGATTGTCCTCTTGAGTTAAATGGCTGGAGGTGGAAGGGTTTAATGTGAAGGTCCAGTGTCAGATGCATCTCCTTATACTTGACCCATTCTAGAATATTTTTTAAGATTCATTTATTTATTGTACAGAGAGAAAAGAGGGGCAGAGGCAGAGGGAGAGAGTCTGAAGCAGTCTGTTGCTTAGCCTGGAGCCCAAGTCAGGGCTCCATCTCATGACCCTGAGATCATGATGTGAGCTGAAACGAAGAGTCGAACGCTTAACTGACTGCAGCCACCCAGACACTCCCCTCCCATCTTATTTTAAAAAAAGATGTATCCATTCTGAAATGTTTTTTTAAATGAAGCTAGCATTCTCACTAGTTCCTTATCTCAGGAAGGCTCTTTGCAATATCCCCCAGCTTCTTTCCAGAGAGCCAGCTTGAACTTCTGGGAACGTTCTGGCTCCTTAGCAGGCAGATGCAGACGATACCCACAAACCTCTTCCCCCATGTGCCTGGAGAGAGAGAGGGCTAACTGCACGTCCTCTAGGTGAGATAGAAGAGATACTTATCTTAGATCCATGTACTATCTCCCTCCATAACTCAGAACGCTGGAACCAGTATGGAAAGCAGCTTATCCTGGGGAAATTGCAGCTTTCTCCATGGACGTAACACACGGTCAAGAGGTATAAGCTACTGCATCCCATGGACCAACCCCCACCTTCCAAACTCACATCTGCTGAGACCCACCCTTCACGGGACCTGACAACGACCCTATGCCCAGAGCTTCTGGAATGAAGGCAAGAAGAAAAACATTCCCTTCTTACCAAAAACAAAGGACATGATACTGAACATAAAGACTTTCTGAGAGCACATATAAGGTGGGGACACAGAGATGAGAGAGACACAGCTATCCCTTCTTGGAAGAGCTCAGAGAACCCCAAGTGGAAGATAGACCAATCAAAATAATTGAAAAGTAATCCAGGCTCTCATTCATTCAACAAACAACCCCTGCTCCCAGTTTGAAGATAAAAATATATGCAGTCTTACGAGAGCACGGACGTGCTACCGCTCTACCAAGGAGACCCAAAGGAAGTGGGAAGAAACTGAAAGATGTAAGCTAAGAAAGGATTTTACGGTGTGTTTCCTCACCCTCCTGAGAAAGTCCTTCTATCAGCGCAAAGGTGAGATTGGGGTATTTGTAATTAGTGGGGAAGACACGTGACATTTATTGAAAAAAAATCTGCGTCCGTGAGGACTGTAAGCTCTTTAAGGGCAAGAATAATGTCCTCCTCACCCTGAAATCC
This sequence comes from Mustela putorius furo, assembly GCF_011764305.1. Taxonomy (NCBI): domain Eukaryota; kingdom Metazoa; phylum Chordata; class Mammalia; order Carnivora; family Mustelidae; genus Mustela; species Mustela putorius. The sequence goes on from NW_025421305.1 coordinate 7,425,582, forward strand.
CAGCTCGCCATTAGTACTTGGTGTGTGATAGTTAATAAATACATTTTTTAGGAGGACTGACCTGAGGCATTCCGGTTCTTCTTTTAACAAATTTTACCAATGGCATCAAGGACTGAAAAACAATGAAAATCAAAGGAGGAAGGCCAATAGTTTGACCTTAAAAGTGTTTTTAACTCCTTAGATAAAGCAGGCTGAAATCTGGGTTTGGGTTTTATTTCATTTTTTTTTTTAATCCATCAAATTAGACGTCTTGAAAAGTCTGTAATAGAAGGCCTGCGAGGCTGCAGAAGGAGGGCGAGTCAGGAACCAGGGGCCAGCCGCAGCCCCATGGATGTTCGTTAGACTCGTTCCAGATACTCATCACGAGCTCAGCAAGGAGGCGGCAAGCTTGCCAAATCAATAACGTTTCTATCGCGTTTCATCTCTGCGGCTTTATAGAATGATTTGGTAATTCTGCTCCTCAAGCCTGCACATCTTGAGCAAATGAGGATGATTATGGGTGTGTTAGCCCACTGGGCTCTTTACCCGAAAGCTGCCAGTCTCCTGTGAGAAGTCAGCTTTCTTCCCAAAGGCAGAAGATGTTTAAGGGGGATTATTTCTTCCGGCCTTCCTGAAGCTGCAGGCCGAGTTTACCTCAGTTCCCGGTCCGGCTTGGGCTCATCTTATTATCCCACCAGCTCAGCTCTGGGGTGGCCCACGACAACAGCACGGACAAAGGACGGTGCCAAGGGAGGTGACTTTTTAAGCATCACACTGATCCTGCTGCAGCCTTGGACGCATCCTTCCAGCCGACAAGGAATCAGTGCTGGAGGCCCAGCCACATTTCTCAAGAAGGAAAAGTATTTGAGCGTCCTGCCTGAGTAGCCCAGACCGACCCTGGGGAGCGGCCTTTAGTCATTGATTGCAGTTCCCTCGTCTTGCCACTTAATAGAAGACACTCTCCAGAGACGGGAGCCATCACTCCTTATTTGGCCTCAAGGATCTGGACTGCAACCTGGAGACTCAGAATTGAACAGGAAAGAGGGTGTGGAGGAGAGAGCGAGAGCTGGCAGAGGAGGGGCCAGGATGAGAGGAGGGTCAGGGAAAGGAAAGGGACAGGCAAACAAGAGGGACGGACACACAGAGACGCAGACACAAAGAGCGGACAGAACAAACAAAGCAGAGACGAAACAGACTGAGAGGAAACAACCTTTTTCAAAGCAGAGCTCTTGTTTCTCTTTGCAGACATGTGAGGGGCCGATCTCTACGCCACCCATGTGGCGTGCCTCGGATGCTAAGGGCTAGGAGTACTGGTTGCCTGAAGGACCTGCTGAATGGAACAGAGCCTGGGTGAGGCCAGCAGATGAACCAAAGCGAACAGGGAGCGAGCTGCTTTTCAGTTTGGAGAATGACATCCAGGAAGGAGGGCTCTTATCCCCCGGGAGAGAGCAGCGGGGCTTTCAGAGCTGACTCCAAAGAAGAATCCTTGGATAAAATGTTTGTGGGAAATGACTGGAGGGGAATGAAAAGAAAATAAAGGCTTATGCCCATACTGTCGTGTCTGTGCTTGCTCACTGAGTCCTTTTCGTCTCTTCCCTCCACTCTTGTTTGTGCCTCTCTTCTTTGCATAGGGAAAAAAAAAAAAAGAGGACTCACCATGTTTCCACCCAAAAGGGAGAAAACAAGATGAGTTATTTCCATAATATATTATTACATCAGGAAAATTTAAATTTAGTGTTATAAATCTTTTTTGTTCACCAAATATGCTGTCAATTTGAAGAACAACTGTTTGGTTCTTTCTACTTTATCGTGTGTGAGCTTAATTAATCACAATGGAATCCTATGCAAACTGTTTTCCAGCCCAAGAGGCAATTGTTTTCTATAGCACGATGTTTCCTTCTAACTAAGGATGGCACTAAACTGGAGAAAACATTAAAACCCTGATGTGCATCATAATGAACTCTATGCAAAGTAGTTATATTAATGTAATGGAGTTGAGATCTTAATTGCGCTTGTGTTTATATTTGCAACCTCCTTTTTTAAAGCCTTTTTATTTTACTAAATGATTTGAACGAGGAGGTAGGAGAGGTTACTCGGCCTGCTAAATAGAGATGGGTTTCACCACGCTAAAGGAGGAAAAACGAATCTGGGAGGGAAGACTGGCTAATTTAATTTCGTAAAGTAGGTTTTATTCTCAGTTGATAATGGCTAAAATTGCTCTGTGAAAGCAATCTTTCCAGAGCCAGAAAATGTTCCCTGGACGCTTAAAAAGAAGCATGTCCAAGAGCCCTTTTTGTTCCTCCCTATGACAACCATTAGCTGCCACTGAAAAGCCTCCAGCTCGAGTGCTGAATCCTGTATGAAGCAATTTAGGCAGATGCATCCTTTGGCCTCTGATTGAAAGAGCTGATAGATGGTAATATGCCTTCTAGCCAAACTCAGGATGGGAGAGATTGCACGGGAGGAGCTGCAGGGAAAATCCTCCTGAAAGCCTTCTATAAAACAGACATTCAATTAAGAATTATTGCCTGATGAATGCAAGAATGAATGAATGAGTGAGTTAGTGAGTTAGTGAATGAAGCTGTCAGGACTTGAAGTCACAGGGCTGGACCCTACCCTCCCAACAATTTTTTGTTCCTGCTCATCAGACACAGACTAAGAGGAAACATATTCACAGTTTCTAATGAAAACTCATGAATGTAGACATGGGCAAAGATCACACTTCCCTCCTGTAGCTCAGCCAGGAATTATCTCACCACGTGCTGGCTGTTTTTATCAGAGGGAGAGGATGGTGCTCCTGTCTGCTTACATGGTACCTTTTGGAGAAATTGCTCTTAGGTCTGAAGACTTAGGGTTACTGTTTTCCCCCAGAGCAATATTTTCCTATTACAGATATGAATAATTGACTAAGGCGATATTGCACTGTTGGTTGAGGCTGTTGGAGAGCTCGGGACTAGTCCTGCAGCCAGCCCCAGGCTGGCAGATGATGCGCTCACCCTATCCTTGGTTTTATCCTGTTGCCTTCTTTTCTTGTTCTTGATGCCAGATTGTTTCTTTATTTACATATTTATTTATAGCTTGTACATTGAGAGTTTTGATAATCAACCAGATCCATCTCTATGGAGGGAAAAAAGAAAAGAAAAGAAGAGGGAAGGGAAAGAGATAAAAAGAGACACAGGGTTGAGTTAGAGGCTATGAAGCTTTCAGTCATTCAGAAACATCTGTGTTATCTTATGGAATGCCAGGCACTGTACTGGCTGCTGGGGGGCTTGCAGTCCAATAGAGGAGACAGATGAGAACATACGAATTGTTACAGAGCTTAGAGTGGTACTACACACCTATGAACAAAACGTCATGATGTAAGCAGAGAGAGCCCTCTCCCTAGGGGAATTGCTATTGACCTCACTAAGGTGAGAAGGCATTTGTCAGGTAAAAAAAAGGAAGAAAGGCTATCCCCAGCAGAGGAAGCACCACCTGCAGGAGTACAGGGTAATGAGAGGGAATGAGAGGCCCCATGAGGCAGAAGTTTGGTTTTCTTAGGGTGGGGAGAGATTAGAAGGACAGAGTCTGAGGAGTAAGAAGACAGTCCCAGTCAGATTTGTGAGGACCCGCAAAAACATCCTATGGAGTTTAGATATGTATCCTAGGCATTGTGAAGCCAGCAGCAAGTTCAAAAACAAGACAGCCCTGTGGTCAAGTTAACTTTCTCCAAAGACATCTCTTGGGATTGGAACAAAGAGCGACTGGAGAGAAAGACCCCCTAAGGGCTCAAGTTTGGTGAGCAAGGTTGAGAACAAGGATCAGCAGAAGACAGATGTATAGATACCTCTGAGCTGGAACGGCAGGGTTGTCCTTAACTGATTGGACCCAGAATCAGGAAGGATAGTGCGTAGTCTGAGTGATGGAGGATGAACACCAGCCTCATCAAATACAGACTAGAAGGGAACTAGAAGTCTTAGCTGGGATGGAGGACAGTAAAGGTGGGATGCCTGCAGGAAACTCAGGTGGATAGCAGAGAGCTAAAAATACAGATCTGGAGCTTGGGGCTGGTACCAAGATGAGAGAATTAGATTTGACATTCCCGTGTATAAATAGTACCAAAAGTTATAAAGAAGACAAGATCACTCAGGACATGAGCATGTACAATACAGAAAAAAATACAGAGCTCCATAGTTGGGAGTTTTTAAAATGGTTTCAAGGGAATAGCTAAATCTCCTCTTCTGGAGGTGTCTTTTTTTTTTTTTTTTTTTTTTTTAAGGCTGGGCTTTCATCTTCCTGGGTAGTTTAGGATAGCCATTCTAACAGGCAGACCTATCTTTTGGATAATCTTTAAAATGATTTCAGGTAACTCTCCCAGGGAGAGCACTAAGCTCATTCGAAGAGCAGTCTGACACCTAGACTCCGTACGTTGTGTTGAAAAAGCACCGAACAATAACATTAGCAGGAGGCCATCTCTCGGTGCTTGAGAAAAAACACCTAATATCCCCCAGGGGACCAATGTCATGTTTGGAAGAAGCGGCACAGGGAAAGAACTGGGCTGTGTGCCAGTATGAAGTGGTGTCTTCAGGCTGTTTAAAATACATCAGAAGCTATGAATGTTGCTTAAAAAAAAAAAAAAAAAATAGGAGTGTCAAGTGGTAAGGAACCTCGGTGATGTCCAGAATATATAAACGTCAAGGATAGAGACTGCCCGCTAAATTTAGGTGTAGATGAATGGCACCAGGAGTCAGGATGCTGGCGTGTTTAAAGAATTAAGAGAACAAAGAGAGTGAGACAGAATGGAGAGAGGCAGGGAAGAGAAAAGTCCTTGGAAAGGAAGAGAACAGAAGGGCAAGGGAGAAAGCAGCCAGTAGGGGCCAGGATGGATGATCTGACCGTGAGACAGGAGCCAAGGTCACCATAATAGCCAGACTAAGATGGAGGTGACCAGAGATTGTTGAGGGAGAGAAGTGATCAAGGAGAGATAGGATTTCTGGCAGCCAGGACAGATATAGTTGAAAGGAAAGCAAAGATGGTTGCTGGTCAATACAGTTCTGACCTGATGCAAACACGGAGCTCTGACATCCACTGGAAGGAGAAAGGCAAGTCTTATTTTATTTGAGTTTTTGTTTTCCCCTTTGTAGAATGGGAATAATGATACCCACCTTTCTAGGATGCTTGAAAATTCAACGAGATGATAGATACAAGAGTTCTGGACCAAGCATGTTATAAGTGTTAAAGAAATATTTTTTTTTTCAAATGAACAAATGAATAAAGGCCAGATTGTGAGAAGTATTGCTTATTTGGCTTGAAACTGACATAAAGCCTAAAGTGTTGACAAGAGCCCCAAGAAAGACAAAAAAGGAAGTAATTTACGTATGTTACGGGTTGAATTATGTTCCTCCCCCTACCCTCCAGCAAAAGGAAAAAAAAAAAAATATATATATATATATATACACACACACACATATTATATATATGTTGAAGTCCTAACCCCAGGACCTCAGAATGTGACCTTATTTGGAAATAGGGTCTTTATAGATTTAACCAATTTAAGATGAGCTCATTAAGTTGGGACCTAATCCAATATGACTGGTGTCCTTATAAAATGGGAAAGTTTGGACACAGACACACACAGAGAGGACAATGGGGAGACGCAGCGAGAAGGCCAGGTGAAGACATGCAGAGATTGCAATTATGTTGCCACAAACTGTAGAACACCGAGGGTGGATGGCCACCAGCAGAAGCCAGAAGAGGTCAGGGAGCTTTCTCTCCTACATGCTTCCAAAGGAGCATGGCCTTGCTAGCTTCTTGATTTGGGACTTCCAGTTTCCAGAACCATGAAACAAACATCTGTTACTTTAAGCTATCCAGTTTGGGTACTTTGTTAAGGCAGGAAACTGGAAAACTAATACAACATCTAAGTTCAGAAAAGTATCAAGGGGTGTAGGAACTCCACACTGTGTGCCCAAACCTGCCATCAACTTTTTCAACAACAGGACAACTTGGCCTCACTATTCTGCACGTTGTTACTACTCAGGATTCTCTCAGCTACAATTAATAATATGCCAACAACCTGTGTGTCTGTGGCATGACAGCAGCCAAGGTAGGAGGAAGAAGGTGAAATGGTAAAGGCAAGTCCCCAGCAGGCCAGAGCCTGGGGCTGCACTAGGCAATTTCTTATAAGGGGGAAAAAATCCATTGTATTTTCTCAATGGACAGAGAAACAGCAATACAGATGAACGAGAAACATGACAAATGTGGAATATGGTGCCATCGGTATCCTTGATAAGAATCATAGCATTCACGTTGTTCCAGCAGGAAACTCAAAATACAAACATGTGTCAAGTTTACATACCAAGTTCATACCAAGTTACTAATGAGGTAAAGAGAGAATTGGGAAATCAGGCAACATAGAGAAACATTTATAACAGAGATAATCTTGAAAACTCAGGAAGGAAGAAGTTCAATGTTTATGTTACTTGAGAATGGGTTTATCCATCTGAAGGACAGGGGGATGAGGGGAACTTGATGCCAGGCCCTTGCTAAGCATGGAACACACCAAGTCCTCGTTTTGACTCTCAATGGCTCCATTTTAAAGTGGTAAAACTGAGGCTCAGAAAAGTTCAGAAACGTACCTGAGCCAGTGAGATCCAGGGCTGGGATTTCCACCCTGCTTTGCCTGCATCCCAAAGCAGGCCCTGCTCCCCTCACCATATGGAACTCTAAGGATGCCAGTTAGAATAAAATGTCTCAGGAAAAGGAAAATCCAGCCACAGAGATGGCTGAGGTAGGGTCAAAAGACTCCATAAAGGTTTCACCTAGTGCCTGTCCACTTAGCCCGGAGCCCAGGTAGAGCATGCACTCAGCTCTGAGCCTCCCCTGAAAGTCAAATGGGTGTTTGGGGGGTGTGTGTCTGTCTGCCCGTCTGTCTCTCTGTGAGGAGTTCCCAGCTCTCCACTGGGCCAGTGAGCAGCTGAGTGACTTTTGAGGGCCACCTGGACCCCTCTGGCATTGTCCCACTGCAGAGAGATAAAAGCCCAGAACCCGACTGCACTCCTTGGAGACCTCCAGCCCTGCCCCCAAGCCAGGTGTATGCTCCCCACATCCTGAAGTAGCTCATTACAATCAGAGGCTGAATAGTAAAACAGAAATTAAATTGACACTTTGAAGCATTAATCCAAGCACAAATTAATATTCATCAACATCTGCTATTTGTTCAGGTGAGTGTTCAGCTTAAACAAAAAATAGCATTCTTCCTACCCAGAGACAGCATCGCACCAAAGAAAACGGGCTCCGCGCTCAGGTTCTGTGTATGCAGCCGGCAGGCGGGCTAGCTCCCCGAGGAGACAACACCAGTGACAGTCCTCCCAGAGGGACCCTGAATATCTCTCAATAAATCATTTTTGTTGGGCCACTTTTCTTCTTCCTGTCTTTCCAGACATAGCTGTTCCTTCTCAGAAGGGAAGGACTAGGAAGTCGGATGATGTTTTTTTCCACCTCAATACTCGGCAACAGGTGCTGTCCCTGTTGTCTGCTGTTTGATCATTATCATCAGTGCAGGAGAGATTTCTTTGCTGGAAAATGACTAGCTAAATCTCCAAAAGTGTGTGGATGGAACCTTGCTGGGGAGCAAGGTGGGGTAGTGTAGCCACGGGGGTCACGTGCAAGACGTGAAGCTGCTCCATGGTAAAGCCTACCTGGGGACCGCCAAAGGGAGTGTTTGCTGATGGAACACAGGGAGTACAGCCAAGCCAAGATCATCTTTAGAGCAAGAAAGTAGTTTTCAGGTTATAACCAAGCTAACAGCTCTTCTCTTCCTGTCAAAAACAAACCAAATTTCTGAGAGCCCCTGCATGACTACTGGCCAGGGCAGGTCTCAAACAGACTCCAGACTCCCCCAGACTGTGCAGAGGCAGTCTGGGCCCTGGGTAACATGATGGCTTCAGTGATCACTCTGGACAGCATCTGGCCTTGCATTTTGACATTTCTCTCTTTCTCCTAGAGAGTTAAACAGAGTCACTGAAATGTAGAAGAACAGTCAGTGAAGATAGTAAACAAATCAAGAGACTTGCAATTCTGCCTAATTTTGACGAAAATACCTAGCACGGATTGCATGGTTCTGGTAACCAGACCCTTCCCATGTGAAATGATGATAGAGGGATTTTGAAGTTTATCTACCATGAGTGGCAAGAACATGCATCAGTTAAGAGCAAGGACTCTAAATTCAGACTGTGCGGTTAAATTCCAACTTCGACACTTACTATCTGTGTGATCCCGGACAACTTCCTTAACCCCTCTGGGCCTCATTTTCCTCATCTATAGAATGGGAATGTTGATTGATTAAATGAGTTGAAACACAGGAAGTATTTGACACAGTATCTGCCACCTTAAAAGTACCCTAGTAACTGTTAGCTAGTTTCATAAATTTGGTCATGGGAATTGTGTATTAGAAAATCTCTGGTAATTCTATTAACAGAGATTGGTATAGTTAAAGGTGTGGAGTGAATGAACCATGGCTGGAACTGGTCAGTATATTAAAACCAATCTCTTCATTTGTTGACCTGCTAAAGCAAGTTCCATGGGGTATCTGGACTTCAGACAAGGAATTTATTCCAAGGTGAATCCCTGCCAAGGTAATAAATACAAATATAAAAGCTAATATAATAGCTAAACAAAAAAATATAAAAGCTAAATATATTGGGGCCCCTGAGTAGCTCAGTCATTAAGCATCTGCCTTCGGCTCAGGTCATGATCCCAGGGTTCTGGGATCGGGTCCCTATGTCAGGCTGCCTGCTCAGCAGGAGAGTCTGCTTCCTCTTCTCCCTCTCCCTGCTCATGCTTTCTCTCTCTCACCCTCTCTCTCTCAAATAAATAAAAATCTTAAAAAAAAAAAAAAAAGCTAACAATAGCAGAGATGTTATTTGGGCTACCCATATGAGAGGATGATAGATGGTACCCATGGACCCAGCCAGAAAAATCAAATGCTGCCAAGTGGCACTCCCAGCCCAGGGGTCAGCCAGGACCCAAGAGGCAGATCTGAAATTGGGGGAAGCAACAGCATCTAAGACAGAAACAGTCCCTGCTCTCATGGGGCCTACATTCTACCTGCAGGAGGAAAGGGAAGAAAGAGACAGACAAATTAATAAATACAGAAGCAAGAGTAATAGTAAATGGTCGTAAGAAGAGTGCAAAGAAGCTGACATGATAGAGATGAGAGATCCTCTGAGTGGTCAGGGAGGCCTCCCTGAGCAGGTGACAGAGAAGCTGATATCTGCATGAAAAGATCCAACCTTCCTGACACAGACCACTGGGAAGGTGGTCCAAAGGAAAGAACACCTCATGCAAAGGCCCCAGGAAGGAGCATACTTGGGGAATTGAAGGAACAGAAAGAAAAAACAGGGCAGCTGGAGTGAAGTGGTTGAGAGAAAGTATAGTAAAATAAGAAGTGAGAGAAGTAGGAAGGGGGTGGACATGTAGGGCTCCATAAAGCAATAAGAAATTGGGAATTCATTCTGAAGTACGATAAAAGCTACTTGGGGATAGTTTTTAAAATATATTTATTTTTCAGAGCAGTTTTGGTTCACAGAAAAATTAAGAGGAAGATACAGATACAGAAATGTCTTGCATTACCCTCTGCCCCCACAAACACCCAGCCTTCCCTGTGATTAACCTCCCCACCAGAGGGGGGCCTTGTTACAACTGATAAACCTACGTTGACACATCATTGTCACCCAAAGTCCATTGTTTATGTTAGAGTTTGCTCTTGACATTGCACATTCTGTGAGTTCAGACAAATGTTTAATGGCATATATCACCACTAGAGATTTTTAAGAAGGGGGGACACTATCATGATGTGATTTATGATTTTAAAAGATCACTCCGGGGCAATGTAGTAAGCAGATTCTGACATTACTCCCAACAATCCCCACTTCCTGGTTTCCATGCTCTGTATAAATCCCTCTACCTTGAATGTGGGCTGGACTTAGTGACTTATTGTTTCTAACTAATGGACCATAGCAAAAGTGATGGGATGTCACTTCCATGATTAGGTTTCAAAACCTTGAGACTAGCTAGTTCTCCCTCTCTTGCCTCCTCCCTTTCCCTGATAAAGCCAGCCGCCATGTTTAGAAATACTCTATGGAAAGGCCCATGTGGCAGGGAAGTAAGGGATGCTTCCAGCCAGCAGTCCAAGAGGGAGTGAGCCCCTCAGTGTAACAACTCCCAGGAACTGGATTTTGTCACAACCAAATGAAGGCACTGAGAGGCAGATATTTTCCAGTTGAGCTTGATGCCAATTGCCAGAGGATCCAGCTACACTGTGCCCAGATTTCTAACCCACAAAAACTTGTTCTAAGTCACTAAGTTTTGGGGTAATTTGTTACACAGTAATAGATAACTAATACAGACTTCTGTGTTAAAAATGGATTTTAAGAGGACAAGAATGGGCACAGGGAAATAATCATGGGGATATTGCAGTAGATGAGAAGATGGTAACTTGGATTAGGCCAGAGGTAGGTGAGGTAGAAGGAAGGGGACAGATCTCAGGGACACTTGGAGAAAAAAATGAATAGTGCTTGCTCTTAAATTGGATGCCATCTTGAGGGTAAAAGGAGTAAGCAAGACCAAAGCAATCTTAGCTTGAAAAACTAGACATATGCAGAGGTTGAAGGAGAAGGAAGAAGCAAATTTGAGAGTCAAGGGCTAATATTAAGCTTTCTGTCTTAGTCATATTGAGTTTGAAATAATGCTTGCTGAATACCCAAATGGAGGGATCAAGAAGACACTTAAATAATTAGACTAAAGAGTCTGGAGTTCTGGGAAGAGATTAGAGCTAGAAAGTGGATTTCTAAGTCATGAGCATTTATAGGTAATATTTCAAGACATGCTCAGCATGAGGCCCCTTGGGGAGTCTATCAGTTACCCTGCTGTATAACAAGCCACACCAAAATTAGTGGCATAAAGGAGCCATTTTTATTCCACTCTCGAGTTCTGTGGGTCAAGAATTTGGACAGAGCACCACAGAGAAGGCTTGTCTCTGCTGTCCAATGCATCCCTAGCTGGGTTTGGACCTAGAGTAATACACATGGACTCTCTAGAGGCCTAGGCTTTCCCACGGTGTGACCTCCGCAGTCCTGGCAGCTCAGGATTTCAAAGAGCAATGTTCCAGAAGAACCAGGGGGAAGCTTCTGGGCCTTTTCTGATCTAGCCTCTGGTGTTAGGAATGATCTCTTCTGCTACATAACAAATGAGTCAGTAGTTCAACCCAGATTCAAGGGGAGGAGACAGAGGCTCCACTACTGCATCAAGAGAAAGTCAAGGAATGGGTAAACATGTTTTTAAACCACTACAAAGAGTAATACAGAAAAGAGAAGGGAGTCCCAAAGGGAGCTCTGGAGCATTCCAGCATTTAGAAGTTGAGCAGAGGAGGAAGAACCAGCAAGGGAGTGAGACGAAAGTCAGTGAGGTAGGGAGAAGCCACTGGGTGAGTCTGAGGTCATGAAAGCCAAGGGAAGATCTGTTTCCAGAAAGTTGGAGTTGATATTGTGCAAAATGCTTCCAAAAATTGAAATAAGATAAGGACAGAGGCAATGGGCTTTGATGATTGAGAGGCACTGCTAACTTGACAACTGCAATCCCTATGGGGTGGCAGAGACAGAAGCCAGTGTAGACTAGGAGACTGGGTAGAAAATGGGTAGAAAAGAGACTACAAGGAAAGGAAAAAGACTCATTATCTATAAGCTGACAGTTGTGTGCGTACTTGCGGTTTACCTGTGAGACCCTTGGAAACCATCAAACCACAGATTCCTTAATTTGGAAGGTCATCAGATGCACATTCTTGCACATTTCTGATCTTAAGGAGCCCATGACCCCTCATAGGAGCTCATTTTATCATTGTTAGAAAATTTATTTCTTTCATAAAACTCACTTCTGGTACCCATTTGTCTCTGTCTGCCTGGAGCAGTATACAACCAGTCTAATTCCAAAGTCGTATGCCATATCTGGCTCTTTTTTTCTAGACGAAGCATCCTTAGTTGCTTCCCCATCCTCAGTATCCCCATCCCAGATACTTCCTGATCTTCACTGCTCTCTTCTGAATCTGCTCAAATTTGTTTCTGTCACCCCCACAGTGTGGCATTCAAGATAAAACTCAACATCCTGGGTGCTGTCTGAAGATGTGAAGTTCTGCGCCAACCATCAGCTGTTTCAGGGTTTGGTCACACAGCTGTCTCTTACTGAGGAAACCAAGAGCCACCAGCTGTCATTCACATTGAGTCTAAATCACCATCAACAATATTTCGTGCAATGATCTCAGCTGATTGTTCTTCCATAGCAAAGTTACCTGCTGCCAAGCCCAGGAACACTGAAGAACCAGCTAGAAAAAGGAAGTCTTTGATGCCACCTGATGCACCTTGTTGCTGAGACTTTTTCTTTTGTACTAAGATGAAACACAAAGAAACAGGAGAGCCTCCTGAGGACACTGCTGACTCCCGTCAGTCTCTGGTAGACCAGAGACCTCTGAAAGGGTGATAGAGCAGTTGTGTCCAAGAAGGAAATCATGGTCCTGCTCAGGATTCGTGACCAGCATCACAATTTACCAATCTGAATAGCTTCTAGGGCTTTTCCTTCTCTCTTTCCTAGGTAAAACTTAGAAGAACTCAAATCAAAGTTCTCTCCAAAATCCACTTGTAAGACTTTTAAACTAGTTGTTTTGTTTTTTTCTTTAAAACAATTTGTCTTTATCCTATTTTTTTTTCTCTGAATCTGTTTGAAAGTATTTCTAAGTCATTTAAATGAATATTCATATCTCCAAACTATTTTTCTGCTTTTAAAAAAAAAAGTTAGGAAAGCTTGCCTGGCACTACAGGAGAGTAGGATGAGAAATCTTTTGGTTAATTCTAACAGCTCCATCAGTATAGCAGGGAACACACACCCACAAGGTACATACCAGCAGGTGGGCCAAGGAAAAGCCCCACTGTACTAGACAACTCCAAAAATGCTCTTTTTCTGTTCTCTACTGGTACCTGCCAGCATGGAGGTTTGGGTAGAGTGGGCGGCTAAAATGATCTGAGCAAGTTGGAGCAGGGAAATTCTCATTACCCCAATCATGACTTGCCCTCTCTTTTTTCCTTCCCTAAAGGGCTTGAGACTCTGTTTGGATAGAAAGAAATAAAATATAAAAGCTTACCCATGGAACATCTGTTGTAAGAGTCTTTGTTCTAGCTATTCTCGTCCAGGATGTAATCGAGCAATTTAGGGTTAAAGGAAGGTTTAGACCCTTCTCCAAGTTGACTGAACTCTTTCCAAATTGAGAAGGCTGAGTGGAGACTGTACCCTGAAAATGTGCATTTGCATCACTTTAGTATTGTGGCACATTCAATATCAACAGAGTAATTATTAGGAGCTCTGTGATGCCAGCCTCCATCATGGCACGGATGGAGGAGATCAAACCATGTTTCATGTCTAGACGTCAGACTGTCAGAGAAACTAATCTAGACTATGTCACGTGTCAGATTTGGAACTATGGTCAAGTTTCATAAACCATTTTAGCCCATTTCCATAGACTTAAATGGAAATAAAAGTGACTCCTTGTGGGCATAGTCCTAAGTATTGAAGTACAGTAAGTTCACAGAGCTTGGCATATTAACAGGTGCCGTACACATTTTAGCTCCTTTGTGTTTCTTCTTTTAATCCCTCCTGCTTGGGGGTAACATCCAATCCACCAAAACCTTGCTTTGATCACATCACTCCCCTCTTTGCAACCTGTAGTCACCTCCCACCATGCAGAGAATAAAACCCAGACCTCAGTATCACCCACCTCACCCTAACGTACCTTGCAAGCCGTATACTTCCAATGACCAGAAAAGAACCCTCGGCTCCAATCTCTGCAGGACTTGCATTGCCCTGCTTCTCTCCTCTCTTGCCCATCTCTGTGCTCTGCTTTGCTCATGGCCTTGCCTGCTCTGTCGGTACTATCCTCAGCCATCCCTGCCAATTAAAACGCTGCAAATCCATTAAGAACGAGCTCCAATATTTCTGATCCCTGAAGACCTCATGATGGGATCACTCTTTCCTTCCTAAGTCATGATCATGGACTAATTTACCTCTCATCAACTACTTGACAGGTGCTATATCTTGTTATTGTTGTTTACTTGAGTATCAGAGGCACATGTCATACGATGTGATTACTATTTGTCGATGTGTTTACTTTCCCCACTGGCCTCTGAACTCCTCTGGGGGCAGAAACTACATCTTTATCTATTGTCTTTATGTCTCTAGCATCTGACACAGTACCAGATGCCAGGTGCCCCAGAAATGGTTAGTAAAATGAAAGAATGAAAGAATGACTTCTCTTTATCACTAAATTATATCTTAGGAAGTTAAAAAGTATGGCATATTGTTGTGTCTTTTACTAGGATTTGTGTGGTTCCTTGCAACTGTGAAATACTCAATAATATTTGATGAATAAATGGCTCCCCAAAATGGGAGTTCTGGGGGTGAACTGATTAGTATATACCATGGAGATCAGTAACACAAAACTCTGAAGCCACACACTTCCACCTCACACTTAAGATATTTTAAAGTCATTTGAATTTCTTCTAGTTGGAAGAAAAGTGTACTTTGGTCAAAGAAGACATAATAAGGGTCCTTTTTTGCCTCTATCTTTGCAAAACCCATAGGCAACCAAAAATAATACTAAAAATGTTGGGGAAGATAAACCTTTTCTGTCCTTAATGAAATCAGAAAATGGAAATAATAGAAAACCTTAAACCTATGCATTCTGAATAGGGGAGCTCTCATTCCAAGGAGATGCTGGGGATGATGTTTACAACGATGATGTTTTTAATGATGACGTAACAATAGTTATGTCTGTGTAATGGGATTTAGAGTGACTTTTTTTCTTCTTTGTATCTTTCTTTGTTGATTGATTGCTTTATACTGAGCTATATTGTTTTTCTAAGTTCCATGGAGTTCTCCTTAAAAATACATATAATATTTGAACGAAACTAGATAGCATCTCTAATTTTTAAAAAAGGAATATATATCACTTCCTATCTCTGCTTTTTACTTAAACCCTTTCTACCTACTGATTTTCAAGCTCAGTGACCTTAGAGAGCAAACACTAAGCTGTTTTGAAGCTACAGGAAACCATTAGGAAGACCATTCTACCTTTCCAAATTTCCTATCCCTCTGGGGGTGATGCACTTCATCAATTCCTAGGAAGGTTGCAGAAGCCAGAAAATCTTCTTTGGTTTTCACCCTCCAGAGAAAGGCCTTTCACAAATGTTAAAGGGACTGTTAATACTCTTCCCACACTACACAACATCATTCAGAATACAAATACTCATGGTACATGGGAAATTATACCATTGTGCATATATAGCTTCTCCATATATTTGAAAAGTCGTCAGACCCACCCCTACCAAAAAAAAAAAAAAAAAAATGATACCGAAAGGAAAATGGAAATTATTTCTTACTAAATTTTTACCTATTCTAAAGTTTTCTAAACCAATCTGACCCTCTATATCAGTCTCAAAATGACTACATAATGAGGCTCACAGTCATTAATATATGTACATTGAACCCATGGGTCCTGGCAGCTAATACCTTGGCCCACATGTGCACACCATATGAGAGGTAAAGGTAGAGAAAAATCTGACAAGCTCAAAATAAGCTAGGTATCTCCTTCCGCAAGAAAACATCCAGAAGCAGCAGGCAAAAGCCAAAATCTGTGAAGTCAAGACTTCACAGAAAAACAAAAAGCCAAGTTAGACTAGATGAACTGGCCAATTCAAGAGACAGGAGCAAGAAACTAAATCTAGAAGAGTAATTGAGGGCAAGCCAAAGAGTAATAACCAGAAATGGGTTGAAGTCAGAAGGACCACAGTAGAAACAGAAGGGGGAAGATGTGGGTATGTATATCTGGGCCCAAGTGGAGTTCTCTGGGTGACTTGTTACTGCTTCAAGAGTCTTCAGTTGGTTCAGTATAAGTCTCACCTCCTTGATAAGTACTCAATGACTGACCAGACTGATTTAGGAGCCCTACAGCACTACTATAATTCCCTGAGTGTAACTTTACCATAGCACTGGCCATATTACCCTGCGAGGTTGATTCACTTCCCTGTCTCCACCATGGGGTTGCAAATCCCCTAAGAGTAAATAATGTATCTTATTTGACACTGTATCTACAGCATCTAGAATGGTACTTGGCATACATTTCAAAAAATGCTAGTTGCATGAATGTGTTTCTGCATCTAGATTTAAAGGCAGGAATTATGGCTACTGACAAATAGCCAATGTCCTAAAACAAAACCCATAACATTACACCATTTTTCCTGTCACTGAAAGTCTCAAGTTTTTAGCATGTTTTACCATACCATTAAGTGCTTTCAGCCACCAGTAACAGAAATCTCAATTCAAAATGGTTAGAACAACAAGTAAAACTTATCTAACATACCTAAATATTCTGAGAAGGTGACTCCAAGGCCCCAGGCACTTCATATCTTTTTGACCTAACATCCTCAGCAATTCAGCTTATCTTCAAGCCCGCTATCCCCATGCTCACAAGTTGGCTGCCAAACATGCAGACATGACAACTTCCAGTAGGGGAATAGGGCTTCTCTTTCTATAGGGCTCTTAATAGACATACATCTCACATCTCTTTGGCCAGACTTTTGTCTCAGTTCAAATGTTAAAGCACTCACAAGAGAAATGAGATCACTGTGATTAGTTCAAAGAAGCCAATGACTATGTGGGGGAGGATGGATCACCTGAAAAAAAGTCCCAGAAAAGTGGGAAAAGGAGATGGGCAGGTGGCCAGCAGTGATTACTATAATTGCCTACAACACCACTCATGGTCTGTCTCTTCCTGCTTGCCTCCAGGCTTCTCTCCTACCATCACTTCTCTCTCAAATGCTGTGTTCCAGGCATACCTGCTGTTCCCTAAATATACCACAAAGTTTCTACCTGACAGATTATTTTTTGTCTCTGTGCTTTGGCTCTATGTTCTTGTTTCTGCCTAAAATGCTCTTCCCTATTGTCCAGCTAGCAAATGCCTACTCATTCTCCAGTTCTCTACAGAAATATTATCTTCTCAGGGAAGGCTTTCTTGACCTCCTCCTGTAGTGGACTACTCTAACAATCTCCCTCCCCATGTCTTGTCTGCCACTTCTGTTGCAGCACCCATCACATTGAAAGATGCCTCTTTGCTTACACCTTCACCTCTCCCATTAGACCAAGAGCCCCAAGGGAGCAGAGCTGAGCCTTATTCATCTTTGTATCCCCCTGCCTCTAGTACAGTATTTATAAAAACTCCACATAGGCTTGATAAATTGAGTAAAATTGAATGAGCTGAACTGAATCTGGCTGTGTGTAATATTTCCAGCAGTTTCTCTAATGTAACTGCTGTGAGAGAATCTTCGAAAGCGCAATCACCAGACAATTCAGTAGGGACCATGCTCTGAACTGCCCTCCACTGGTAATGTTAGGGGAGGAACTTGGAGCCATCCAGACCCCAGAAGCCACGGAGCTGGGTGTCCTTCCTTGGAGCACTGCCTATGGCCCTACTATGGTGAACAGCTACTCCGGCTTTAACACCAAAAATCCTGGGACACCTGGGTAGCTCAGTTTGTTATGCATCTGCCTTCGCTTTGACTCAGGTCCTAATCCCAGAGTCTTGGGATTGAGCCCCTGCATCAGGCTCCCTGTTCAGCATAGAGTCTGCTTCCCATCTCCCTCTGCCCCTCCCCCTGCTTGTGCTCTCTCTCACTCAAATCAATAAAACAAAATCTTTCAAAACACCAAAAATCCTACATCCCAGGAAATTTCTCAGTCCTCAGCAAACCAGAACAGATGTCGTCAAATATGCAACGGCCCTGCCACAGTGGATCTTTTCTCCACCATCTTAACAGAATCCCTCTCAAGAAGATCAGTCCTCACCAAGTGTTTCATGTCTGGGGAAATGAGAAAGGTTGTTTGTTATCATCTGTACTGAAGAAAGAGATTAAGATTTCTCATCTGGGGTTAAAGGTTTAAAAACCACGGGTAGAAGCGAGCAAATTATAGAGACCTTAAATGGTTGTCCAGGGAAGAGAGTTACACAACATTAGTTGTTTCTAAGGCAACAACTTCTGAGATTTATGCCAAGATTTGGAACCATTTCCCTCCAGAGCAGATGATTATATGCTCATTTATCTCCAGAGAAGCCCTTAAAACCTCTTCTTTCTCAGAAAACCCATTTGGCTAAAAAACACAGTATTTAAGATGGAGGGTTACTCTGAACATTCCCAAACCTCCAGAGAAATTCTGTGGAGATCGCTATGCCATCCTAACATTTGGCTACAGTTCCATGTGGCTTCGGTTCAGCAGAGTTTCACTGCTGCCGTATGATCTGTTGCTTTGGAAGGAAATTCCAAATACTCTAATGGTTATTTAAATATTAAGGTCTCTTCAGAACAGTTCTCAATAGCCAGTCAGTCCACAGCACAAAATGGCATCCTGCAATTAGATTCTCTGATGGTAATGAATGAGAGCAAAAGGTGAATTCCTCAGAGAAACACCAGTCTTCATCTATAGAGAGTTTTCGCAGTCACTTATATATTTATTTATTTATTTATACATACATACATACATACATACATACAGGCAGACAAGCAGGCAGAAAGAGGAGCAAGCAGGCTCCCCCGCCAAGCAAAGAGCCCGCTTCAGGACTCGATTCCAGGACTCTGGGACCAGGACCCGAGCCGAAGGCAGAGGCTTTAACCCACTGAGCCACCCAGGCACCTCCCACCTCCCACCCCCCACCCCCCACCTCCGTCACTTCTGAAGGACAATACGCAATAACGCCCTCTGCATGCGGCTTTATGGTCTCACGGGGAGCTCCACTCAACTCTTGCCTACAGCTGCCTTTCTTCCCCATGCATTCCGGGACAACTACTCTCAACACTAGTCTCAGTTGTCACCCAACAGTCAACGCTGTTGTTGGCAATGGGATTCTAGGACTGGAAGGGAATCATATCCCCTGCTTTGTTAGAACCCTCAAACTGAACACTTGAAGACCAAAGGATTATGTCTTATTTCCCTTTGAACCACACTGCCTTGGTTCTTACTGCAGCTCTGTCACTTACAAAGCTTATGGAACATTGATGAACTTGTTTAACCCCACAATGTCTCTGTTTTTCTGCAAATAAAATGGAAGCAGTAATAGTATCAACCTCATAGCATTGTTCTGAGGATTAAGTGAATAATAACTAATAAATGCTTAGAACAGAACCTGATCCATCATAAGCATTATATAAATATTAGCTATTACTATTCTATGTAGCAAACACAGAGATAAACAACACTGGTTACTGAGCTGAACTGAAGTTTCCACTCCCTGACAAGGCACTTTCCAAGCTCTTATCATTACTGATTGGTAAAGCTTCTTTGTTGGCTAGTTAGAGATGTGCCCCCTTTTCTTTGATCAGACACCTGGCCATAGCCATCAGAGGGCCTTAGAAGAAAGAAGAGGCAGGAGAGTCCTGATCTCTGGTCTCTGCAGAAGTTCAAGTTACAGCAGGTCCACTCAATGCTAGCACTTTGAAAGCTCAGAGGAGAGGAGCACATATCTGGCTGGAGAGCTCAAGAAAGGCCTCATGGAGTTTCTGTCTTAATTGAACCTCAGGGAAGTTTCAGTGGAGGTGGAAAAGGAGCACATCTCTAAAAGAGAGAGCAGCATGCTCTACTGGAGAACCATAAAGTATGTTTAAGAAATACTGGTAAGCCCACGTGGGCATGGACCATGGAGGAATCCAGGGCTCTGATATACTGTCACCATGTTCCTCCCCATTGAGAGCCCCAAGGATAGCAGAATAGCCGAGATTAACCTAGAGGTCATGTCAAGAAAGAATCCATTTTTCTTTTCCAGTTCCCATCAGTACCATGCGGCTTCAAAGCCCAAAGAGTCAACTAAGCAGCTTTCGTAAACCAAAGACAGTTAGTCTGTTTGAATTTAAGATTGAAAGGAGACACTTTTCAAATGGCATCTTATACCTCTATACTGCAGAGCACACAGTAGGTGTGTGAATAACCATTCCCATTGTGCTGCCCAGAATCACTCAGATGGAAAAAGCAGACATTACTAACAGAATCCAGCCAACCAAAGCAGCTGGGGGAGAATATAGTCTGTATAGAGAAAAAGGTGTGAAGCCGAACCTCACAGATCCCTGTGCTCTCTGGGTCAAGATGAAGTTCTTCTTTTTTTTTTTTTTTAATTTTATTTATTTATCAGAGAGAGAGAGGGGAAGAGAGAGAGCACAGGCAGACAGAATGGCAGGCAGAGGCAGAGGGAGAAGCAGGCTCCCTGCTGAGCAAAGAGCCCGATGTGGGACTCGATCCCAGGACGCTGGGATCATGACCTGAGCTGAAGGCAGCTGCTTTACCAACTGAGCCACCCAGGTGTCCCCAAGATGAAGTTCTTAAAAGAAGAGAAGGATGATCAATGAGGTCACTGGCAAGCAGCTGTTCTGCTCCCTGTCATTTGAGCTTCTCTGCATGAGAAGATGGTGCTCAACCTTCTATATCCTGTGGCCAGAGTGGCTCCCTCTCGTCCCATCAGTCACTCCGTCATCTAGGCCCTACGATGATGAATGATATTAACATGCCTGCAGACACCCTCCTGGATTGTTCCACAGGCCTCTCAGTTAGCCCCCAAATCTTAAGGCCTGAAGAAATAGCTCATCCAAATTCTGCCCTGATTTCAAAGAAAAAATGGATCCAGTCTCTTCAAAAATGAAATGGCATGAAAACAGGATATAGGGAAGGAAGAACTATTGTAATTAGAGTTTTACAAGAACTAACAATTAAATGCAGTGTGTGGGCCTTGATTAGAGTCTGATTTGAACAAATCAATGGACTTTGTAGACAATCGGGAAAATTTAAAGATGGAATCCATGTTAGATGACATTAAGGAATTACTACTAATTTTGTTAGGTAGGAATGGTACTGTGATTATGTTATTTTTTTTTCCTTCTTATCTTTTACAGATCTAGTGAAGCATTTAGAGAATTTCTACTCTGAGATTTGTTTTAGAATACTGTAGTTACTTGAAGGATGAGAAAGGTAAGTGGTAGGACAAAAGATGAAACAAAACTGGGGAAATGTTGAAAAGTGTCAAAGTTGTGTGGAGACATGTGGTTTTGCTATACAGTTCTTTTTAAAGCTGCATATGTTTGAAAGGTTCCATAATAAATTTAAAAAAAAAATCTCCCCAGGCCCACTCACAAAGTGGAACATTCCATTTCACTGGGCACTTACATAAGGAAGTCGCTCTACTTATTAGGCACAGCAAGCAAAGGAAGAGAAACAGGAAGCGCACCTGACTCCCATTCCTCACAGATTGCCCCACAGCTTAACCCAAGAAAACACATGTCTCAGACTTAGCATTTCCTGAATGTGAAGATGCTGGACAATAGACGTACCTGTCTATGGTAGCCCTTAGTTCACGAGTTAATAGTTTCTAGGCAGACACCACCATCTTGCTTATCCCCAGGGAAGTCCAGATTCCAGCTGGAAACAAGGGAAGAATGTCCCAGTGCAGCACTGTTCTTCATGGAGTCTCAAACTTCTTATGTTGCTTCCCTCTTGCTGCCCATACTCCTCCCTCCTGAAAGGGTGTTATGACAGAGGTAGAGACCTCCTTCTCCTAGTCCTTAGATCCGTCTCTCAGGCAAGTGAGACCTTGATTATTATTGGCTGAATTCTTTATCTTACTTGAAGAAATGGCTATATGTAGTACAACTTAGGAACCAAACCATTCTACTGCCAGGTTGTTCTGAGCTGTCTGAAGCATCACCAATCTTAATATATTCATACTCTATAGAAGAAAGTATAATCAACACTAAGACCTGAACATTTTCAGTACTGTGCTTTTTTTTTTTTTTTTTTTTTTTTGATGCAGGCAATCATACCCTGATGGAAAACCATACTCCTTTATCTGTCAAGGAAAAATTTAAAGAAATATGTATTTTTGAATGACATACAATTTTAGCAATATTATGGGAAGCAACTCAAGATTTAGCTTTCAGCAGATTTATAAATAACTATAATAATATATACTAATAATGGTAGGTAGCAGAAGAGATTGAAGTTTATGCACAGAAGTCATAAAGACTTGGGCCATCAGTCTGGCTGACAGAAAGGAGCATATCAGGGAGATTGGGGAATGGTCAGAAGAATGGGAAGAAGAGGAAGAACGAATGTATAACAGGTGTGGTCACCGTTAGTAACTGTGGTTACTTCTAGTCAAACAGAAAAGATATTTGTCAGTAGACAGAGGAAGGAGAAAATTAGGATAAACACTATATAGCCAAGGTGACTCAGAGGACATCCAAAGCTTCTAGGTGTCCGTTCCATCAGGAAAAGTACATCACACTTAAACTATGCAACATGAGACAGTGAGAGAGTGGATTTTCATTAATGGTTGTGAAAGTCAACATCCGGTCTCGAGGTTGAATGAATACCAGTGGTGGTACAGGTAACTGGGCGAAATTGCTGCCCTCCAGCCTCAAGGAGGCTGTGGCTTGGGAAACAGGACACCAAAGACTAAATAAGGCCTTTGGAATGGCTGTAGATGAAATCAGTATGACAGTGACCATGGGGGCCGCAGAGCCCAGCAAAAGACAGAGTAAGGCCCCAATATGACAAAAGTACAAAAAGAGAGAAAGAAAAATTGGAATAGCTGCGATGTACTGAATATTCACTTTCTGTCCCATTATCCCCACACCACCTTGCAAGCTGGATAACATTATCTTCATTTACTACAGGAGGAAATTGAGACTTGCATCACCCAGCTGTCAGGAGCAGACTCAGAATTCTATTGTTGGTTCTGACTTCAAAGTGTAGGCTTTTAGTTATTACTCACGGAAATGGGTAGAAAAGTAGACCAAGAAGATTAAAAAAAAAATTGTAGGTATGACATGAAGAAAACTTTTTGCAAAATATTTTCAAAATATACTCGGATTGGAAATGAGACAGAAAACTAGATATACTCTGTGACTGTGTGCGCTTCTCTCTAATGAGTAGGATTATCATATAGACTCTTCTTTTTGCTTCTCTGCATTTAAGGTTTTTTTAAATCATGAACATAAATTGCTTTGCAATGAGAAAAAAAATTATATTTAAAGTGTGGAGGAGGTTTAGCATCCTAAATTCTCTGCCTATGTTTCCAATAATTAAATCTGTCTTCTATGAAAACATAAAGCTTTTGGCTGAGTTGGCAATATAGTATTAACTCGAAGACAGCAAGGCCCAGAGGACAGAGACAACATCCAGAAGAACTGACAGTCTAAGACTTAGGGCAAAAGAGCAACATCCCCATAAGCAGAAAAACGATCAGTCTCAGATATGCTCAGCTGTTATCTCCCTCCTGTGATTTCTCATCCTGTGAATTATTCTAGTGCTTGTATATTTATTTTTTAAACACACAACAGAGGAGTTATTCTCCAAGTCTCTATCAGCTCAAGTATTAACAGCTTCCAGCTGAGAAAATATCTTTTCACTTTGCTTAAGCCTAATCATTATTTTCTCCCTCCTCTAGGAGTTTTGGTATACAATGGATCACAGTACAAAAGGCCATGTGGGTGATTTTTTATAATGTTGCTTGTAGACATACAGTGTACAATTTGGGTATAAATCTATTTAGAGATGTCACCAGTTTGAATTTTCTTTCTAGAAAGAAACACTTTGCCCCCCTTCATTCTTTGGAAGGCTAAATATAAATGTGCCCAAACTAAGAAGCAAACAAAGAATAAAAGGGTTTTCTTTTAGAAGTTTCGTCTTATTTCTCAAAATCTCTTTTTTAAAGGTGAAATTACAGGGATATGGAACTTTGCACTTAAAACTTTAAATGTCTAAAATGTAAAACTGTATGTCACCACCTGAGAAGGAAAGCACTCCTTCTCAGATGGAAAAATTCTTCTAAATAGAAACATGAAATATTCAAAGCAAGTAACTCTTCCCCTAGCCCAAGATCCCTGGAAGAAATGGATTCAACTCTGGTACTGTGTTTTCTTGTGTCAGTTTCAAGTACCATTGCCAAGCCTGTGCTGGCCAACCTATTGAGTTACAGCTTCTTGGTAATGAAATGAGTGAGGAATACATTCCTTTTATGAACCAATTTCCTTTGTTCCAAGGTACCAAAACAGCCTATGCCTGCACTGGCAGCCCATACAACTATCTTGCAAATGCCTGCCTTTCACATTTAAGAAACCAAAGGAGAAATGGCTTCTAAGCACACCTATGACACTGATGGTTAGTAGACATAACTCCAGATCCTTTCTCCCAAGTTTTGGGGCCCTCCTTTTTGTCTTCCGTAGGTCCCCCTGCAATCTTTCGCTCTCCTCTGCTCCATTTTACTTTTTTTTTTTTTAATTAAAAATAGTCCTTGGAAAGTAATACGAAATACAGCCTCATTCCAGAGCGAATGACTAAGAGCCCAAAGAGCTGTCCCTTCCCCAGACCTCTCCCCTACCTACTCTCCCCTCAGATACTACTGACTATGGGATCCTCAGAAAAGCCACAGTCATCACAGGGGAGTGACGTCCTAAACTGCAGAATGTCATCAATCAGTCAACCAGAAAGAAGGCTCTGGTGGACCAAGAGGGATTTCATACTCTTGACCACAGCCCGTAAGTGACTATCTCAGGTCAGTGATAGCATCTTCCTACAGGACGGGCAAGAAAGGTTTGTTTGCCCATGGTAAACATTCAGTTTCCTCCCCTACAAAATGGCAATGACAATAATAACATAGGCCTCATACGGCTGCCATGAGAATTAAATGAAACAATGAGTGGGAAGCCCCTGGCACATAGAAAATAATCAATAAATGTTAGCTTGTTAGCTTCTTCTTTGCTTTTCCTTCATTTATTCACCCATTCAATTAATATTCAATGAACCAGCTTCTTCGCAGACTTGAATCACTTCCCAGTGGTGATATGAGTTAGAGCTGCGGGACATGCCTGGTCTCCTCCAGGCTAGTAGGATACAATTTAGTACCCCTTAGCATAATGCACTAATTGGTCCCTTAGTGACCTGAAAGAGTTAATGCACTATTGTAGGGTTTAATCTACCACTTCCTGACAAAATGAGTCTTAGATTTTTTTATACAGAAGTTCCCTAGAATTATAGTACACAAATTTTCTCACCTTCTCTTTCTCTCTCTCTGTATCTCTCTCTCTCTCACACACACACACACACACGCACGCGCACACACACACACACACACACACACACACACACACACACACAGAGAAACACACACATTCACTCTAAAACTCGCTAAGAACAGTAAGACAGGTTAGAAAATAAGGTTAAAAGAGTCCATTTAGAGTTTACTGAGTACTTTTTTCAGATCACAAAGCAATGTACTCTAGAAGACTCCAGAAGTTCATAAGTCTAAATAAGACACAAATTTTTCATAATCTTACAAACCTCACCCCCAATAGTTTTCAGGAAATATTGCAAATATTTTGTTCTATTTTCTTTTAAACTTTTTTACTCTTATATAATACATATTCCATAACTCATACACTATCACATGTATTTTAGGTACTGTGTGTTGCTTTTATAATTAAAATTATTTCATGAACATTTTTCTAAGTCATCAAAATTCACTAAGCTATTTTAACAACCACCAAATATCCATCATATGGATATTCCATGATTTGTTTAGCTATGAGTCTATCATAGGACATTTAGGGTTCTTTCTGGTTTCCATTGAGATATACCACTTCAGACATTTATTTTTAAATTCATTTCTATTATTTCCTTAGGCTGGATTCTTCTTCTTTTTTTTTTTTTTTTTTTACGATTTATCTATTTTAGAGAGAGAAGGAGCATGAGTGGGAGAAGCAGAGGAAGGGGAAAAAAGAATGTCAAGCAGACTCCACATTGAATGCAGAGTTTAATGAAGGGCTTGATCTTAGGACCCTGAGATCATGACCTGAGCCAAAACCAAGAGTCAGACACTTAACCGACTGAGCTACCCACTAAACTGAATTCTTCCAAGTAAAATTATCAGATAAAAAGGTACAATCATGTTGAAGGCTTTATGAAGATTACCAAATTGATTTGCATAGACAAGCAGTGTTTGACAATCTCTTTTTACCACATTTTGGCTAGACCTAGCTGTTGATCCAATAGATAAAACATCAAATTTTGTTTTTGTTTTAATTTGCAGCATTATGATTAATAATGACATTGGCCATTTATTCCTGTTTATTATCCATTTGCTCTGTTTTTTCTGTGAATTGTAGGTTTATGTTTTTGCCCATTTTATTGAGAAGATAGAAATTTTATTATCAGTTATATTAACTCATTATATATTAATATTTTCCCACTGTTTTATTTTTAATCTGAAATATTTGCTTGATAGATAGGGCCACAGACCTCGAGCAAAGCTAAGGTATTTTTCTTGTTCATAAATATATCCCATAAAAATATCAATAATACATAATTTCCTTGTTTGTGTTTAAATTTTTATGATGTTTTTGACACAGAGTTTGTAATTTTAAATATTAAAATCAATCTCTTCCTTTGCTATTTAATCTATTGCTTATAAACTTAGATAGTCCTTCCCCATCTGGGATAAGGTAAATATTTACCTAAAGTTTCTTCTAGTGTTTTGAAGCATTTTCATTTTTCATGTTTCACTTTCTAATTCATCTAGAATTTACTCTGTTGTGTAGCAAGAATGTAATTGAATCTTTCTCAAACACATATTTTCCAGTGCCAGTTATGAAATAATTCACCCTGTGAATATTAATTTCCTATAAATTAGCATCTATTTATGAAAACACTGTTTTTTATGCCTATGCCTATTATTGGTTTATTATTTTGAAGTCTCATAGGACTGGTCATTTCCTTCTCACCTTTAAATCTTATTTTTCAAACTGTATCTATTCTAAGCTGTTCTTTCCCTCAGATAAAATCTAGAATTATTTGGTCAAGTTCTCAAAAATTCTATTACATACAAATTCATGAACTTGTCGCATTCTCAATATTTCTTTCCGTTTTCTTCCTGCCAGTGGAGCTCCTGTTCTTTCAAGGGAAGAATGGGCATAGCCTCTGACGATTAATTTATTTCCACGGTAATTACACTAAACAAGTGAATCTGTTTCAACCAACAAGGCAGTAATGGCTTTAAAATACGTCCACAGATTTTTTGGTACTCTTTTCTTCCAAAGGTGAAAGGGACAGTGTTAGTCTTGCAAGTCTAGTTTGTAAAATGTGACTTCTGCCTTGCTCTCTCTTGAACTGCTTGTTCTAGGGGGAATCCAGCTGCCATGTTGAGAGGAAACAACATGGAAACTATGGAGATATCCATGTGGTGGGTAACTGAGGCATCTAACCAACTGCCATCTGGGCATTGAACCATCTCAGAAGTGGATCCTCAAGCCCAGGTACACCTTCATATGATTGCAACCCCTACCAGCATCATGACTAGAACTTCATGAGAGACCCTGAGCCAGATCTATCTCACTAAGCCTCCAGGGCATTTCTGATCCATAGAAACTGTAAAATAATATTTATTTGGGTTTTGTTTTCATCTGATATTTCTCCTGCAGTAGCCTTGTTGTTGTTGGTTTTGTTGTTTTGCCCCTGTTTTGGAGGTTATCTGTTCCACAGCAATAGATAACTAATACAGAGGTATAAGCAGAAGTCTTCTGTAGGCTCTGCACCTTTCTAGACAAATGAGAAAGATAAAGTTGGAATCACTGTTTTTCCTCCTTAAATATGCAGGTGTAATGCCTAAAGAATAGCAGCCATCTTACAACCATGAAGCGACAAGCATTTGTGTGAAAGTTGGGGCATTAAGGCTGACGCAACAGAATGACAGAAAACTGGATGCTTAAAGATACTGCTGAGCAGCTGGAACAATAAATAACCACAACCAGCTGGTAAATAAGTCTTAAAACCAGCAAATATATCTCTCTCGTTATGTGAGGGAAATAAACACTTTGTCAGGTGCCTGGATGGCTCAGTCGGTTAAGCATCGGACTCTGGATTTGGGGTCCGGTCATGATCTCAGGGGTCATGAGATCAAGCCCTACATTGGGCACGGAGCCTGCTTAGGATTCCCTCTCTCCCTTTCCTCTACCTCTGCCCCTCCTCCCTCCCTGCCTGGGCACATGCACTCCCTTTCTATACAAAGGAAGGATGGAAGGAAGGAAGGGAGGGAGAGAGGTAGGGAAGCTTGTTTGATCGACCTCTGGCCGATTAATTTGTTATGGCCACCAAATGCATTCCTAACAATGGTTGGGGTCAGATGTTGCTCCATGGTTAGCACAAAACCAGATATTTTGTGAATATGAATGTGATTTTAGAGTTGTGAACTTTAACAGCTCTAATGAAATAAAAAAAATATGTAGACTTCCTTCAACAACTTTGAGTTTATGAAAATAATGGAAGGTATATTAATAAATGCCAGCAGAATCTAAATTACTTCAGGGAAAAATGCTTCAGCGTCTTTAGCATATGAACAGACTTCCTTTTGCTGCACTTTTTGGTGCTGATGTAGATTAACCCATGGTCACATTGCCTGCAATCAGGTATTGATCACAATTCTTGAAAATGCCCACGAAACACAAAATCCAGTAAAAAGTGTTTTATTTTTTTAAATTCTGTAATCCTACATTTTATAGCAACTCTGCACATCTTTTAATGAATAATTAAAAGCAGCTATCCTGCAAACATTGTTCATACATAAGTTAGCTGTCACCAGCGTTCCCCAGTGAGGTCATCCACTTACTTGTCTCAGGACATTATTTAATCTTCAAAACATGAAAACACATGTCATTTTATTTCTACCTTAACTAATATATTTTACAGGGTATATTCTCAGAAATGGTGCCATTTGCACAGCCACCAGAATGCCTAAAATGTCAAGTCATGATGACATTGCAGAGCCACCCGAACTCTCAGGCCAGAATGTTAACTGCCATGATTAAATGGAAATGTTTTGTATTTGTGCAAATTGAACATACACATACTCTTTGGCCCATCCGTTTCCACTCCCAAGTACATAACCAACAGAGATAGTACATATGTTCACCAAAAAATATTTGTAAGACTGTACATAACAACGTTATTCATAATAGGCAAAAACTGTGAACAACCCACATGATCATTCACAAGAGGAAGGATAAATGAACTGTGGCATGTTCACCCAGTGAAATGCTGGAGCAATGAAAAGGAATGAACTATTACGACCAACAACACTGATTTCCACAGCCTCAGTATTGAATGAAAGAAGACTAAAAAGAGTCTATACTGTAGGAATCCACTTATTTGAAGTATATTTTTTCAGAAAAAATTGAACAATCAAACTAGTGATGACAGAAATCAAAACAACGGTTAACCTGGTCAGGATAGGAAGTGGAAGGGAGCACAGGGGAGCTTTTGGGGTCTGGTAATTTTTTACTTCTTTTTTTATTTCTTCCCCCGAGTGGTTTGTTCCCATGAATGGGCATATTCAATGTGTAATTTGTAAAGATTCATTCATGTGCATGGTTTTCTATCTACATGTTACACTTCACTTAAAATAGTGCCAATTCTTTCCATTTATTCCTACAGTATAATTTTTAATGCAATATATTTAAGTGTTAATATAAAGCAGGCCAAATTTGTGACTCATAGCAACTTTTGCTTCAACAAACTGAAGGTAGAAAAAACTGAAACCACTGTTTAAAACAAAATAAAACAAACAAAAAATAAATAAATAGTTGAGCCATTTGGTCCAAGAAAAAGATGAAAAGCTGGGGCAGTATGTTTCTGGGTAGGACAATATAAATATTACCAGTAGTGTCTCTTTTTTTAAAAGAGACTAAATTGGGCCTTAAAGGAAGAGTGATAACAGAAGAAATGGAGGAGTTTATCCTTGAGAAATGGGTAGCTGGCACATGGCCATATCTGGATTCTTGATCAACCTTAATTTGAATACAGTTAGTTTGGGTTGACCTACTTCCCAATATTAGCACTGCACAGGCTGTCCACTGGAAGTGTGGGTGATCAGGAGAGCATCTAAGCCAATAGTTGCTTTGGACACCTATCAAAATTCACTTCTGCACCCATGACTCTGACTTTCACGTCAGATTTTGGATTTCAGAAAGATTCAGGCTTCTGTCCAGTTCTGCTCTGCCTCTCACGTCTGCCCGTATGCATACTCTCAAAGACGGTACAAAGAATGCATATTAAAGATGACTTCTCAGGTGCTTAGGGCTTTATTGGAGAATCTTTCTGGAAGTTGGATGTCCAAGATGGTGGTTTTCCATCTTAGAGAGTATGCCTGAAAACCAGATGTCTTCCCAGAGTCCAGGAGTTCTGCCTCCCACTTGGTCCCTGCACCCCATAAAAACCTATTCAGAATTTGGCCAGGAGGTGGGAAAAGATATATGAAGCAGCTTAAATACTTTTACAATAAAAAAAAAACCTTACCCAAGTCTAGAGAGATCCACAAAGACTATGTGATGTGAAAGAGTTACATGTTTATAACAGTTCTCACAATTTATATATGGCAACGCTGTTTGTCCCCGAGAGTGAAAATGGCATGCACCTTTACTTCTTCAGGTGCCCTGAATTTGGAGGTTTAAAATAGTTCTTTGTAGTGCCTGCCTGGGATTTTGACAGATGCTTTGGGCTATTGGAAAACTTTAAAGGGATTTAACAAGAAACTGCATTGCACCATTCTCTTTTAATCTGTGTACATAGTTGTCTAGTTATGGCTAGCTTTAAACCATCCAAAGGCCGGGAGCATTTTAAATCCCATTTGTTTCTTGAGTGGGCTGTTCATTAATGAGCTTATGTGCTTGCTTGTTTCTGAGGTTAAATCTTATTTCTACATCTACTTTTTCTAATAATTTTTTGTTTTGATTTGATGGACAAAACGTTATGTGGGTTTGTTAATTGTACACTGCCCAGACTTGGGAATTTGTTTTAAAGTCATGTTTTAAATATCCAAAGCTTAACATACCCTTAATGTGTTTCTTTTATACGGTAAATACCCCAAGCTTAGAATTATTTTTCCTTCAAGTTATTGTTAAGGACTAACAGCACACATCCGACCCCACTCTTCAGCATTCCCACCCACCAAAATAAGTCCATTTTTATTCTTCTCATAAAACAGTCAAAAAAGACTCTAAAGACACATTCATTACACTGTGCCTCACCAAGAAGTCTTCCAATACACCTTTTCTTAAAATGACGTACTAGGGACAGCCCCAAAAGCATCTATGGATTTACAAGACAGAACGCTTTCTCAGCTCACACTTGTGGGTCTGCCTCTGAATGGAAGGGGCCATCTTCACACATCTGTAGGGAGCTCTCATCAAAAGCTGAGAGCTCAAGCCATTCCTACCCTTCACCTGGGCTCTCTTTCTCAGCTCTGCTTTTTGGTTCCTCTTCTGAGCAACCTCTTGGAAGTAATTCCACCTTCTCTTACATCCAAAGATGAGGATGTCTTGCCCAGTAAGCGAATCCAACAGTAAAACTCTATCTTAGTCAGGGGCACTCCTATGAGAATGACACACCATAATGGCCGATTGGCAGTGGAGGATGGAGGAGAGGTGGCAGTCAGACATTGGTTTACAGTAGCATAACCCCACATTCATTTATTTACTTATCTTCCAGATGGGCTTCAGAAAAGGTTGGAGGTGGTTATATAACCCATCTCCAAAGAGCAAAGTAATTAGTACTTTCAGGTCATAATGATTTGGGAAGGGGGTAATTATACCATCAAAATCCTTCTGTCCTTGTAATAACCTACATCTAAAGTGAAGATTAAAGTTATTCAGCCTTTGAAGAGCAGCTTTTTGTTTGGGGATTTTCAAGTATGCTTGTCAGGTGTATGCCTATCACTGGTAACATCTTCGGAATATACTTGTCGTCTCCCTGACATCAGTAAATCCATTCGTTCCCAGCTGTAATTTATCTCTTGATAAATCATGCTATCAAGTTGAAGTGTGAAAGCAATACCCTTAGGACATAAAATACCACTGAATCCGCTGTTTGGTTAATTTATTACTATTATTAGGAAACTGACAGGATTACTTTAAAAATCGAGTGCCCAGAGGCCCCAGATTTTTATCAGGTCTTTGATACTGGCACAGTGTTCAATCATATCCAGCTGACCCAGCCCCTTCCCCCTGCCTCCTTCTGCTGCCAGTCCCTTTGGGGAATTCTTCTGGGAAGGGGAGGAATGCTTGAGCTGGGTGTAGTCTCCTCTAAAACGTTCAGACAGATAGGTAGTTCTGACAGTCAAGAGATAAAGCTTTGAGGCTTCTTTCTCGAGGAAGTTGTTTGCTTTTTTAAAAGGACTGCCTCTCTATTCAGACCATGACAGCATGGCTTTATGTATGTTGAGGCATAGCACTAAAGACTGACAAGGTACAGCGACAGGAGTTCCAAACAGGAGGCAGCAGACGTGACTGGAAATCCTAACTCCGGCATTTACTAGCTGTGTGACCTTGGACAAGCTACTTAGTGCTCCGAGCCTTACTTTCTAGAGCTGCAAAATGGCATTAATAACAGGATTGCTGAGAGAATGAACTAAGGTAGACATGGTCACCTCATAACAGGTGGCCAAAATTGTGGCTCCCTTTTAATACCATATCTTTAAAGCAGATTTTATAGGGATGTATCAATGATCGAAATTTTTCAACCACTACCCAACATTGGGCATTAAAATACATAATAAATAAAGACACCTTCATGAGACTTTCTTCACAGCTTAGACCCTAAGGAAATGTAGATTAAATCCCATTAAAACAAATGCCATAACTGAACCCAACCTTGCAAAAAGAGAGTGGACAGGGCCTAAGAAGAGAGACTAAGCTACAGTTAACCTAACAGTATTTCAAACAATACTTAACACTTTTAACATTCTAGCATGAGCATTGTTGTAAGAGAAAATGTCCAGGGAGCTTGTTTGTGCACATGCTGGTGGCAAGTCAGGAACTTAAGTTTCAGCTATTGTGCTTTGTACTCTTTCCAGCCTTCTCCTTGACAAGACATTTCCATTGTTTCCTCAGGACCTTTGCACTGGCCAGACTCCCAGCCTAGGTTATTTGTCCCTGATCTCAACCAAACTCCTTTCACCACTGTCATCCAGACCTGAGCTCAAATATCACTTCTCTAGAGGGGTCTTCTTAAAACATCTTACTAAAATAGTCCCCATACCTGGGGTGCCTGGGAGGCTCAGGGGGTTAAGCACCCAACTCTTGGTTTTGGCTCAGGTCATGATCTCATGGGTCATGAGATCCAGCCCCAATTCAGGCTCCATGCTCAGCAGGGAATCTGCTTGAAGATTCTCTTTCTCTCTCTCTCCACCCCCCACTTGCTCTCTTTCTCTCAAATAAATAAATAAATCCTTAAAAAAAGATGACTATCCATTAATTGGTCCCTTACTCTGCTTTTTCTTCATACCAGTTAACATCACCTGATATATATATATATAGATAGATAGATATAGATAGATATAGATATATAGATATATATCTCCTACTAGAATAGCAGCCCTTTGAGCACAACAGGTTATTTGTCTTTCTTATTCACCACTATTACAAATGCCTAAAATTATGCCTAAATGTAGTAGAGAGTGAGATGAAGAAAGGCTGGTGTCTTTCACATATAGGGACAAAGTGCCCTTCTGCAGCCCACAGAAGTTTCAGTTCCTAAAAGCACATGTCCCAGAACAGAAGCAGAACAAAGTCAAGTGGGCACCCTTACCCAGCCTCATTCAGACTCCTGTAATCTCTTGCAGGTCTGCAGTAGTCTCCTAACTGGTCTCCCTTCCTCAAGGTTATGTTTCAATTTTTTTTTTTATATATACCCTACACACTTCCTTTCTTGTTGATACTGGTTTTGTTTCCTTTTTGTTTTCTTGGTCTTTCACTGAGGTATAATGGACATACAAATAGCCTGTACTTAAAGTATACAATTTAATGAGTTTTGACATCTGTATACACCCAAGAAACTATCACTGCAATCAGGATAATGAACAATTACATCACCTCCAGAAGTTTCTTCATGTGCCTTGTAATCTATTCTTCCTACCCCTGCTCCATGTGCCCCCAACCCTTATCCCCAGATTAGTTTGTGTTTTCTAGAATTTTATATAAATGAAATTACACAGTATATATCCTGTTTGGGGGTCAGGGAGCTTGATTCTCTTCCTTGGCATAATTATTTTTATATTTACCCACATTGTTATATCAATGATTCTTTCCTTTTTATTATCAAGGTATTATGTCAAATGGATATACCACAATTTCCTTAGCCATTCACTTATTGATAGACATTTGGATTATTTCCAGTTTGGGGCCATTCTGAATAAAACTGCTATTAACATCCATGTATAAATCATTGTCTAGAGGGTCACCTGGGTGTTTCAGTCAGTTAAACGTCTGCCTTCAGCTCAGGTCACGATCCCAGAGTTCTCACATCAAGCCCCACATCAGGCTCCCTGCCCAGTGCGGAGTCTGCTTCTCTCTGCCCCGCTGTCCCTCTCCCTGCTTGTGGTTGTTCTCTCTCTAATAAATAAATTAAATCTTGAAAAAAAATCATTGTCTAGAAATGCTTTCCTTTCTTTTGGATTGGTACCTAGGAGAGGAATACTGGGTCATATGGGTAACTTTTTAAGAAATTGTCAAATTTAAAAAGAAAGAAAGAAAGAAAGAAAAAAGAAAGAAAGAAAGAAAGAAAGAAAGAAAGAAAGAAAGAAAGAAAGAAAGAAAGAAAGAAATTGTCAAATTATCTTCCAAAATAGTTGTTCCATTTTATATCCCCACCAGCTGTGCACGAGAGTTCCAAATGTTCCACGTCCATACCAATACGTGGTACTCTGACAGCAACATCGAAACAAAGGACAAACCTGATCATGTCACTCCTCCTTAAAATTACCCATGGTTCCCCACCCCATGCAGAATAAAGCCCACATTTCTCAGGACTATTTACAAGCCTGACTCCCAGCACAGACACATCTTCCACCATTTTTTGCTTTTTTCATTCCCAATCCCGGGACCTTCTCCCCCAGCTTATAGTTTCCTCAGTATCCACCAGCCACAGCACCTTGCCTGACTCTGGGCCTCTATACAGGTATTCTTCATTGTTTCACTATTATGGGCTGAATTATGTCACCCCCAAAATCTAGAAGTTGAACACAACCCCCAGTACCTCAGAATGTGACTATATTTGGAGATAAGGTCTTTAAAGAGGTAAATAAATTAAAATGAGCTCATTAAGATGGGCACTAATCTCATATGACTGCTATCCTCATAAGAAGAGGAAATTTTATCACAGACCCTTACAGAGGGAAGATGATGTGAAGACATAGGAAGAAGATAGCCATCCAGAGCCAAAAAGAGAGCCCAGGGACAGAATCTTCCATCATGACCCTCAGAAGGAACCGGTCCTGCCAGTAGCTTGACCTTGAACCAGAGTCTCTAAAACTACAAACTGACAAATTTCTGTTTTTTAAGGCACTTTTTCTCTAGTACTTGTTATGGCACCCCACACAAACGAATGGATTCATCTCTCCAGCCCCTTCCCAACCACAGGCCCAGCTTGGGTATTGCTTACTCTGCTAATTCTTCTTCCACTTCTTCTTCTTCTTCTTCTTCCACTTCTTCTTCTTCTTCTTCTTCTTCTTCTTCTTCTTCTTCTTCTTCTCCTTCTCCTTCTCCTTCTCCTTCTCCTTCTCCTTCTTCTTCTTCTTCTTCTTTTTAATATTTTATTTATTTATTTGACAAGTAGGCAGAGAGGCAGGCAGAGGGAGAGGGGGAAGCAGGCTCCCTGCTGAGCAGAGAGCCCGATGCAGGGCTTGATCCTAGGACCCTGGGATCATGACCCAAGCCGAAAGCAGACATCCAATGACTGAGCCACCCAGACACCCCTCTTCTTCCACTTCTCTTGCTCATGTTTAATAGCTCCTTTTTTTACCCATCCCATGGTACTTTGGTCATGCCTCTTCCAGGAATTTGATCTTATTGCTGTAATTACTTGTATAAGAATCTATCTCCCACACTAAGCTAGATTTCCTTGAAGATTTTTTTTTCATCTTTGCATTCTGAGATTCTAGGTCAGCATCCTGACACAATATAGACAATAATATAAACAATATGTATATTTGTTGCACAAATTCTCTGGAATTAGGCTGCTCACTCAGATTTCTTTTCCCTATGGCTTCCTATTATTTCTTTAAAAAAATTTTTTTTAGCAATTAAAAAGACTTTCTAGCAATTTCCCTGTATAGGAATTTATCCCAAGGAGATTTTTTAATAAGTACATAAAAATGGATGTACAAGAAAGTTCTTCAGAGCATTGATTATAATATTAAAAAAATGCAATAGGCATAAATGTTGTTCAATAGAATTTGTTAAATAAATTATGGTACGCCTCACAGAGGGATATTGTGCAGTCAATAAAAATGATGACACAGATCTATATTAATTGACATGGGAAAATAACCATTATTAAATGAAAACACAACAAAACAGGATACAGAAAGGGATGTATAGCTTAATATGCAAACAAAGTCCTATATACATATAGTTCTACGTACCTATGCATATGAAAACGTATGGAAGAACCTTTGCTAAAATGTTAACAACAGTTAAATCTGGATGATACGTTTTCATGCAATTTTTCTTTTCTCCCTGTATATTTCAGAAATGTGTAGATTTTTGAAAGTAGGCATGAATTCCTTTTATAACCAGTGCAAAATAATAAAATTACTTCATTTAAAATGTATATACTAATAAAGAGGAGTGTAGCTAGGCTCCACTGTTCTGCTAGATCAACATCTTCGCCCAAGCATGGCAAGGAGGCAATTCTTCTCATCCTGCTAATTAAACGTCCCGAAAGCAGGTCAGCCCTGGGTGCAGGCCACACAGATGGGCATCAGCATGGCATGATTAGGAGCTATTGAGCTGCTTCTACCCACTCTACCCGGGTCTCAGCCTCGAGCCCTGCAGTCAGGCTATAAAAGCCTAAGTTTCTCATTATTAGTTATTCCATTTGGATACTTCAATTAGGCAGCTGTTAAAATTCATGGAGAAAAAAAAGCTATTATTAGTTAAGGACATGATAACCCAATTAATTCCCCTGCAAAAGCCTGAACCGTTAGATGATGATCTGCACAAGGAAAGAGGGGAAATGGGCAAGAATTGGGGATGGGAGAGAGAATATCCAACATAAACAAACTCAGTCCCTGGAGAAAGTAGAGAAAGGGCAACAAACAGGAGGAGGGTCCGGGGTGATAACCACAACCGGGTTTGCAAATGTGCAGGGCAAAGCTCGCTTCTCAGTGGGACACAAATAGCTGCACACAAATACTCTTTAGAAGAGAGATTCTTTTAAAAAAAATCAGTCACTCACAGTTTGACTCTCCATCAGTACACGTTTTACTTCTTTTGGGCCACACTTGGATGATGACCATCGCCTATAGACCAAATGGGACAAAATAATATTATGAGGTATTATATGTGTGCGTGTGTGTGTGTGTTTCCTTCCCCATACTTCGTGCTAACCACCTTGGGGTAGATTACATTTTCCTCAGATGACCATACTAATATATGTCCCAGTTCACGTGCTTACAGTGCAGCATGGACAAGCCTCCCTATCCAGGGGTGGGGTCAGTGTTCCCTCTCCTTGAAGGCAGGTGGACCTCTGTAACTTCCTCAACCAATAAAAGGACACTGTGATTGATAAGCTTGTCATAAAAGGCAATATGGCTTCTGCCTGCCTCTCTCTCTCTCTCTCCCTCTCTCCACTTGCCGCTGGAGCCCAGCCACCATGTTGTACTAAAGCCCACAGCATACGGTGTGGCCATGTGAGGGTCTTCCAGCTGACTGTACCAGCTAGGCCCCCAGCCAACAGCTTTATGCTGATCTCAGCCCCCAGTGTTGATGATTTCCAGCTGAGGCCCCAGACATGGGAAGAGAGAGAACTTGTCCTCACCATGCCCTGTCTCGATACCAGACCCACAGAAACAAGGAGACATAGTAAAAGTATTTCTGTTTTGAGCAATAAGTAACCAGCATACTACCCTATTCTTACCATTGTCCTCAAATTAGGCTGCTAAAAGAAAAAAGTGTCAATTATTTTTTGAGTATCAAGGTAGCTTTCAAGAATCATCTCTATGACAGTGGCTTAAAGGAATTAAGTTTAGAATCTAAAATTCCTAGCATTTGACTATCAAAAGACAAAGCCCTAAAGAACTTAGAGGCATAATATTTATGACTTAAGCAACAAATTCAGAAGAAGGCAAGATATGAATGAGTCTTCCAGTCTAAGAATATATTAAAAACAACTTTGTAGAAGTTTTTGCTGGAGAAGACAGAGAGTCTGAGTGGTGACCCAGAAAGACTTGGAACTCCAAACAAGAGACTTCACCACTGGAATCCAGGCAGTGTAGACCAGAGGCATTGCTGGGGCTATCTCAGTAGCTGTCAATGGGATTGATGAAGAGGGTCAAGGATAGGGATAATGAGACATCTCTTGCCAGCATTCGTAACTGGTGACCCGGAACCAGATGGGGCCCCACAACAATCCATAAGTTCCAAGGACAGCTTAGTATCAAGCATGGGAAGAAGGAAAGAGTGAAAAGAAAAAGGATGAACAGGATTCACCTGAGATTCATCATGTTAAACATTCTGCCATCAGTAGTGGGGGATGATTGAAATACTGTGTAAATTTACTTACTAAAATATTAAGCGACATTATTTATACATCCAAGTTAGAGCTTAAGGAATGTGTACCTTCTTTACCATTTTGATATTCACCTTCACTGATAAAGTTGTAACCTCCAGGAGGGAAAGACATAAATGGCTCAGAGTAGGCACTCAATGAATAGGTGCTAATTAGTAAATAAATGAATAAAGAATTCTAGGGGAATCTGGGTGGCTCAGTGGGTTAAGCCTCTGCCTTTGGCTTAGCTCGTGATCTCAGTGTCCCGGGATCGAGCCCCGCATTGGGCTCTCTGATCATAAGGGAGCCTGCTTCCCCCACTCTCTCTCTGCCTGCCTCTCTACCTACTTGTGATCACTATCTGTCAAATAAATAAATAAAATCTTTTTTTAAAAAAAGAATTCTAAATAGCTCTGTTGTGACAGTCAGAGGCCATGAATCATTTCAGCCATTTCCAACAAGCCAGGTGGCTTTTAATAGGTCCCTCTCTTGGGGACCAAGAGCTCTTATCTATAAAATTAGATGATCTCCAACTCTCATATCCCACTGGACTCTATACTACTACACACCAGGAAACAAGATCCAATCATTTTTATAGCCCCAGGACCTAGTATAGTGCCTGGTAAATAGCAGGCACTCGATAAATATTTGTTGAAAAATGAGATGAACATTATGCTATGTTTCAAACCCTAACAAGGACAATGTGCAATTTGGTTGCCTTTTCAAGTACATAAATGTTAAATGAAAACTAAAGAGAAATAACAAACCGAGAATGTCATAATGTCATTTTCACGGTACAGCAACATTTCCTAACTGCCCAGCATTTAAGGAGTAATGGTTTTATTGCCCGGGAGTCTGACACGGTGATTTGCTCTGACTTGCCTCCCTGTTATTCTGACTGACAGCCTCTCTGAGCTGTCTTTTGCTGGGCAGCTTTTGCCCCCGGTACATTTTTGATCAAAAGTACACACGTCCTGTCATCTTTTATAATCCTCAGAACTGGAAGATTGTCTTTTACTTAAGTTTTCTGAACTGAAATTAGGTTTGAATAATAATCAGGATTGTGGATCTTCTAAAGCAAAGGTACTTTATGAGAAAATGCTATCTTATGATTCTTCCAGGCATAGAATTTCAGAGTTGAAAGATTTTTCCATCCTAGGATTTTATCTTATTAATATTCTCCTTTGCAATTCAAGTACCAAGAACTGGAAAAATCCCTGATTGTCCTGCAGCAATGGCATTAAAGGCTCCTCATAACACACAGCACCAGAATTGTGCCATAATTTAGTGAAATTGAACATTGCTCTGTGACTGCTAATTTTCCATCGAGATGATTCTGTCTCTAAGCAAGAAAAGAAAAGATGAAATCTTGATAGGAAAAAAAAAAATCCCCTTTTCTAATTACTGTGAAGATTCTCAGATGCTTTAGAGTAAATATACCATTTTACCTTGGCCCTAATTTTTACCAGAAGGTTCTGTAAAAAACCTTGTGGCTAGAATGTCATAACAGGGTTTCTCTTTTAACCTGCCACTTGGAAAACCCAGTTATAATTGTATAGTGATGATGCACTCTGTTTTAGGAGACTGCTGTATCAGCGTATTCATTTTTAACCTTTATTTTCAATTATTTGCAGTTTGGGATTTAGTCCCCTAAGTCAATTTGGGAAACTTCTCTTTTAATAAAGGAAGCTAATTTCTCCATTCTGCAGTCGCCACACAATCACATTGAAAAACATAAGCATATGCATGTGCATAGACACATTTCATAGACTCTAAGTCCAGAAATGTGCTTTTTAAACTGTCCTAATATGTTAATCATTAATGCAAAGTGTCTATTATTTTGCCATTTTCTACATTTTCTATAAATTTCAATAGAATCTCAGTGTGCCTTTGTAGTGGGATTAATATAATTGGACTACAGATCTTATGAAGTGAGGTTTTATTCATGGTCATATATAACAATAATAATAATAATAATAATAATAATAGTTGCACATCTTTTTTTAAAGAAGGCACCCAGGAGTGCCTGGCTGGCTCAGCCAGTTAAGCACCTGACTCCTTATTTAGGCTCAGGTCATGATCTCAGGGTTATGAGATCAAATCTTGCATTTGGCTCCATGCCCAGCATGTTTAAGATTCTCTCTCTCTTTCTCTCTCTCCCAAAAAAGAAAAACACAAAGAAGGAAGGAAGGAAGCAAGCAAGCAAGCAAGCCAGGCAGGCAGGCAGACAGGAAGGAAGGAAGGAAGGAAGGAATTCAGTCACCCATTAGCTCCATTGAATTAATTGTGTAATTGTTTACTTGCCAATACAGATAATTCAAGGAGTTTTAACAACTGTTAGAATATAAAGTCATGCCTCCACTCATAAGTTTGCTTATGTTTAATCCTAAGATTTTCGTGTTTACTCATAGGATTTACTCATAGTTTACTTGTAAAGACGATCATGTTGGCATGAAGTGGACAGCCACCAATAGGATGTGATCTGAGAGCCTCTCTCCTCCTACATGTCTTCCCCATTGTGCAATATGCTGTCCACAGACTGCTTTTGACTTAATGAGATCTCTCTTCAAATGCAAACATGTTACCTGAGGATCAGGATCTATTATCACATCATGGCATGTGAACACCTAGGAATTATTTTTGTAAATTAGTGAGTTAGGTATGAAAGGCTTAGGCTTTGAATAGTGAAACACAGGATAAACATCAAAACAGTAGTAAAGAATTATACCTATTTTTAGCAACCCTCTCCAATAGAATTTTATTCATGCCATTATTACAATATCTTCAGCATTTGTTTACCTTTAGGTAATTATCTTTGCCTAGGCCCCTCAGAGATCAATCTGAGACAAAGATGAGAGGCCCAGGCTTTGAAAGTGGTACAATCCCAGGAAAGTAACACTGAGGGAGAAGGGAAAGAGGAAAGCATAGACAAAATGGTGGATTACTGAACTGGCCACACCTTCCTGGATAGAACAGTCAGCTGTTCTAGCACATGACTCTGCACCCCTTATAGTCAGCTGTGTGGAATCATGTCTGGAATAGTCTGCGTGGACAGGATACATCTGCCAGATCCTCCACCTCCTGTTTACCATTGCTCAAAGGTCACCCCACCACGTGACAGCTCACCACTCACTTCTGAGTTATGACCTCCAGTCCCTTCATGAAACTGCTAGAGAAGCCCAATCCATAGCCAATAATGCATAGCTTTCTGTAAGCCTAGAAGTGCTGAGGAAGTCAAAGGCATTATGAGTTTGGTCAGGTCAGATCTCAGCCAAGAAGCCCTGAGGCCCCTGCTTCAGTGGGCAAAATGGAGCCCAAACAGAAGCCCAGATGGTGGCGATAGGATTCAGACTATGGCAGTGTTGGCCAGGCTGTTCACTGAGCAACCGTCCAAGGTCAAGGGGGCAGGTGGGGTGGAATAAATCTGGAAAAGAACATAAAATGGTCTGGAACCAAAATTACTGCTATGCTTATTTTTGTTAAATAGATTATGTGTTCCTTGATGGCAGAAATCCTATCCTACCATCATAGCATCTTTGTATCCCCAGAAGCAAGGGCCAGGTCTACCATACCAGGCTGGAGTAAACCTTGTTAAGATTCAGTTTTGTAAACACTCATCTGATCTGGTCATCCTGCGTACGAGAACATAGACAGTACTTGTCAAATGGGTTCCTCCACCCCAAATGTTTACTATAGCACCTTTGGAAAAGAATTATTTTATTTGGGCCATTATTTTAATAACAGCCAAAAGGACCCAATGAAAACAAAAATACTCCCCGTGTACTATAGTAATTAAGAAGACAGGCTTTGGAATCTAACAGACCTAGTGACATATTTATATAACTTCACCAGACCCTGGTTTTCTTTTCTGGACAATGGAGCTCATAATATCTTTTTCACTGCACTGTTGGGGACGTCTATTGGATTGTGTCCATTTGGTGGAGCTGGGAACTGTGTTTCCTAGACAGGGATCTCCTGTATGGTCCAAGGTTGGGATTGGTCAAAAGAGACACTTGCCCCAAATTTGGGAGATACAAGTAAAGCAGAGGAGAGGGAAAGGGCAGGAGACCTTTACCAGCAGTCAGACATGGTAAGGACGATACAGCAGTCAGATGGTGGATCCCAGAAGGTACTGACTTCCCTCTGCTCCACACCTAGCTTGTCACTCCTACAGCTGGTTGTGCTCACCAACACCAGCCACAAGCCCACTCCCAGATGCTTGGCTGCAAACCCACAGAGGCAGCTGCCACACAGAGGCTGTAGCTTCCCATGGTCCTCTCCAAGAACCTCCCCCTGCAATCCACCTTTGGCGGCCAGATGCGCTTACATTCCCAGATCTTACTGTGAGCTCTGAACTGTCTACCTGAGCCAGTGCTTCAGGACACTGGTAAATGAACAACTGGTAAATGACACCTCTAACCCTCCAACTCCCTCTCCCAGACATTGCACAGTTGTGTAATAAACAGGCTAG
Source organism: Mustela putorius furo (assembly GCF_011764305.1). NCBI lineage: Eukaryota > Metazoa > Chordata > Mammalia > Carnivora > Mustelidae > Mustela > Mustela putorius. The sequence continues at coordinate 7,468,732 of NW_025421305.1, forward strand.
TAACATTAAGTCACTGGACACAAGAGTTGTGAAGAAAAGAGTACAAGTGCTTTCTCAGAAGTTCATGAACTGGCCCCAGCTCATGCCTGAATGAGCCCCTCATCCCATAACACTCACAATGGCCCTCCTTCCTTGACTGGACTGTGACTGAAACAGCTAGATGAGGGGATGATGGGCATCGGGCTCAATCCAACACCTGGCACATAGCAAATGCTCATTAAATTAAAGTCTGTGTGTTACAGAAACCAACCCTCACATTCTGTTTGGTTCTGACCCTGCAGAAGGCATGTGTGTACTTGCAACCTACAAAGAAAAAAAAATAGGCCCAGAGATAAAAGGATTTTCCAACTAATGCAAGAACAATTTTTACATAGATTAACAAAAGGCTGTTGCAGCTCTTTACAAATTAAGTACACAAATTCCATTTCCTACAAAACAAATACGAATTAAGGAAATAATAGAATATTTTGCATGGGCAGAAGTGGAAGGTTGCACTCTATGAATATTAAGCAGCAGTTCTGTACTTAACATTAAATGACCATCTCAGGGAGAAATTTATAGTTACAGAATCTGTCCAGAAGCTTCTAGCTCTTTTCCAATAAACTCAATAGCAGACAAAGCCTGTGTAAACTTAAATTTCAATACTGCCCTACCCCTCCCGTCTGTTCTCTTGACTGTGCTCTTTGCTAGCTCCCTAGCTGTGGTCACAGAACGTAAATATCCCTAGCTCAACGGGGAAGTATTTTCAAACTCCGAAGCATTTGACATACAGGATTTTCTTGATGGCTGATACTTGCTTACTTTACTTGATGGCTGATAATTTTAACCAAGAGTTTCAGGTTTATAATTTTCATTTCCTCAGTTGAGAGTGCCTAAATCAATGTTTGCTTTGGTGTTGATTATATGTGGATTATTCAACAGTTAATTTAGGCATGAAAACACAGAGTAAACTACTCATTCTTCCTCACCTCAGACCTGGTGAAACTTTTAGCCAAATATTGCTAAGAGAAATGCTTCTCCCTGGATACTGAGCAAACGCTCTTTTCTCTTTGCCCCGGAGCTATGTTATTTGCTGATCCTCTTCAGTGCTTTACAAAATTCTCTATCTGAAACCCCTGTGCTCCGCAAAGGATGCCTCCCTGTATTGGGGCTTTCTTTTAAATGACGGGAGAACTTTCGGCTTCTCAGTCAACAATTGCTCAAAATTTATCTTTAAGTCATCAAGCTTATTTCTGAGGAGATTTGGTTTCCTCTAAAGTGCACTCTCTACAAATAGTGGCTGCCTCTAATAGTTACCCAGAGGTGACTTTTTCTTCTTTGTTCTGATCGTTCTTTCTGTCTCTTTGAACTGCACTGTAGCAATTTGATAAATCCTGGCTCAGATGGGACCGGGTAGCGAAAGAAAACCACCTCCGGGTTAACTATAACCCGAACAAAACATCCCTTTTGTACAGAATTCACTACAGTTAGGTTCTTTCCTGGATACACCTATCGAAATGAGGAAGGGAAAGTCGTTCTGGGCAAAAGAAAGAGCCTGGGCAAAAATGTAGTGATAAGAGAAAATACACGGCAGTTCAGGATCAGGAAATCAGCCAAAGATGGAAGGGTAGCAGTAGATTCCACAACTCCACCAAACTCAGCACTGTTTTCTGCTCCTGACCCCGGAGGGGTGGACTGTCCTTTTCATCCAGGGCTAAGGAAAGGTCGAGAGGGAGAAATGGCACAAGGCTCAAGGAGGGAGACTTCTTTGCACTTGGCATTGTGGGTATGCACAAGAATGACGCAGAAGGGCTGCCTCACATTGCATTGTTTAAATAGCTTCTCTCTTGTACCAAGCTAAGGCTTTGGACTTGGTCAGGCAGGAAACGGGAGTCCACTTTATTATTTTTAGCATGCAAGTGAGGAGAGCAAATTTGAATTTGAGTGCAAGACCAGAGGGAGGCAAGCCCCTCTGGGAACCATGGACACAACCCGTGCCGGCAGTGGCAGAGGCTTAAACGAAGCAGTGACTCAGGGACCGAGACAAGGGAAGGGCTTAATGAGAAGCAGAATGTTCCCTGTAAGACTTGGGGGCTTAAGGACCCAACGGGGACGCCGCAGATCTGGCTTAGGAAGCGGGTAGGTCTCTGCTTCAAGGGCAGACCAGAGAAGATGATGCGAGAAGGAGGAGCTTGGGCTGAGCGTCTGACTTACTGGGTGCGGGTGCACGAAGCGTGGACACTGACCACAGGGACGTGGGGGGCGCAGGTCCACGCCGTGGCTCCCCGGGTTCCTCCCTTCCTGCCCGCCGTGCCCCTCGCGGCTCCCAGGAGGACACCTGTGTTCCCGCGGGGTCCCACGCGCTCCGCCCTCTCCTAGACTCACACTGCTTAAGGGATCGTGGGTTGGAGGCCTCCACCTGTCTCCAATGTGGCAACCGCTCTCGCCCGAGCTCCATCAGCGGTTCGGATTGCCTGGTGAGGGGCAGAGCCTTCCATGCAGCAACTTGAGAGCTGCTGTCCTCTCCCTCCTCTCGGGCACCGCAGCTCCACACCCAGCCTGGACCAATCCGCCAGCAGCAGGCCCGCGCCGCTGCCGCTCTTGGTCTTCCCACAGTCCCTCCTATCCCCGGGATCCAGAGGTTCCGAAGCCAGAAGAAACCTGGCTCGTGGTCCCCGTCGCCGCTTCTCCCCGCGCCGGCCACCGCCTCGCCCCAGCCTCAGCCAGGGGCCCCCAGTAGCTCCTTGTGCTTGTCCAACCTCCTCCTGCCCGGACCCAGGGCTTCTTATACGGCCCCCTTCCCAAACTGTCCCCTGCCAGGTGCCAGGAGGCTTTCTCAAACGTAAATCTCATCATGTGGCTTCAAATACTCTCACAATCTATATTCCCCCCAAGGACAAACCACAGATTTCTTGGCAAGGCCCTGAGGTCTCTGGCGTGTGGGTCCTACCCTTCTCTCCAGCAACATTTCACAACGCTCCCCTCACACACAGCTGTGGCGGCTTTGCTGCTTCTCCCTTTGGGTCTTTGTGCTCTGCCCTGGCCCTTCCCTGCCCTGCCCTGCCCTGACCTGATCTTCCCTAGGAAATATTTTCTTCGTAATTCATCAAGGAGACCTTCCCTGTCTCCAGGCAGAACTAGGTGCTCCCTTATCTACCCCATGCAGTCCATCAACTGACTCATTGGTATACTTACCTTGTTTCCCTCTCAGATCATAATCCCTTCCAGGGCAAGAGCCATGTTCTGCTCCCCAGTCTTTGGCCCGGTACCGAAAACAGCACTCCTTTAGTAAGTGTCCATTGTACCAGTAAAATGAACAGATTCAGGAGGACAAAGACAGATTCCCTCCTATGCTCCTCCTGAAAGCTGCCCCATATTTCTTACTCTCTCTTCTAATGATACGGCATTTACTTTCATTCCGAGCTTCCTGACGGCCAATGCATAAAGACAAACAACAAAGGATATGGTGTTCATTGTCTGAAAAAAAAAAAAGCAAAACTTTCACTTCTTTAATAGAGACAAACTTTTCTGATAGTAAATTTTCAAAGGAATTCATCACATGAGTTCTTGCGCAAGGAACATTGAACAACATAATGGGCAGTATTTTTAAGCAGTTTTTACAGAAGCTATAGAAATATTCTTCACTCTTTCAGGTATTAAATGCTTAAAAAAAAAAAAAAGATAAAGACCTAGCACTAAAACATGATTCATGAAAGAGTTTCCACTGGGAAAGGCTAAACTAATGAGCACCGCATTTAGAGTGTTCTGGTAATCAAGGATACAGTTTACCACACAGAGGAGACCGTACTTCTATTAACTCTATTTCTCAAAGATCAGTTGTCTCAGCTAGGCTTTGACAGGAGCTAAATGACAGCCCCAAATTGGATTCTCTGAGAGCCTAGAAAACTCCCAGTCATTCAAGGGTAGCTATTTGCAGCACATAAACTCTCGCCAGACTGAGACAAGAATTTGGCCCAGTGAATAAAATATATAGAAAATAAATGTTCAGAAGCTGTAAGAGGAGGAGGGGTTCTGGGTTGATTGTCCATCTACAGAATTTAGTTTTATTACATTGCATACAAGCACTCAAAACCGGAAGTTACCGCTAGGTGAGCTCATCACTGGTCCACAAGCTCATTAAGACAGTAAGAAAATGATCTTTCTATGGCTTGGTGTCCAGTCATATGGCTTGGCACTCGTCATTCCCCTGCACCCACCCACCCCCCCCCACTGCCTCTATCTATGAAAACACATAGGAACTTCTCAGGAATTAAAGCTCTAGTAAGGGGACCCTGAGGAAGGTGAGGGGTTTAAATTGTCCAAGAAAGAGGAAGGTACCAAAATAGCTAATGGTCCTCTAGAATCCTCCACACAAAACATCTCCTGTCAGGCAGCACCCAGGTTGCAAGCAGGAAGCAGAGGAGCAGATTAGAGAGTTCAGGATTGGACAGGCACAGGGCGGTCCAAGAAATTCAGTTCAAGAATAGTCCTTGTAGCCATCATCAAAACCCAAAAAAAGACTTCACAAAGACCAAAAAAAAAAAAAAAAAAAAAAAAAAAAGAAAAGCAAAAAAATTTGTTGTAATAATTATTTTCACATCAAAATTTACTAAATATTGAGATCTCTGCTATAAAGAAAATGAGAGGGCTCTAAGTTCTAAAATGAGGCTGCTAGAAAAAGATCAGCAAAGCAGTTTTCTAGAGCAAAGGAAGTGGATGTTGCTTCAGCATATTGATTGATATACAATCCAAACATATTGACTTATGTGTAATTAACAAAAGAGTTTAATTAATCTGCTGATTGAAAATGTCATCAATCTTAGTCAAATGAATTTTAATTCAAAGATAATATCATTATGAGTATTATGTTTAAGTAATTTTATTTAATTAATCATAAAACGTCCTCACATATGCCTTTAGCCCCCAATAAATCATAAAATAGCTGACAAATTTTCTTTCCAGGAGAAAATTAAAGATATCAGTTTGAAGCACTTTATTTTATATTATTGCTTGATGTGTTCTGAAATGAAAATGCTGTGTTTCAAAAGACACCTTCTTGCCCTTTCTCTCTACTTACACAATCATATAGGATGGCCATTCTCTTGTGAGCTCTCTTATATCCATGAATAAAATAAACTTCTCCAAGTTATTTTAAAGGAAAGGATGTGTTTTCTCAGGCTTGAGAAATATCTGAGCTTGTTTTTCTGAAACCTTGGCAGAAAAACAAGGACCAACTACTGAATAATCATTCAAATGACAAGTCTTCATTAGGTTGAATTACTGAAATGAAACTATTTCAGTAATTGTTATTCCTCCCTCATCCTATGCAGCAAGCTAAAATGAACAAAATACACTTCGGGTCTAGAAAGCAGATCCCCCAAAGCCAATTAATGCTCCCAAGCTAGTAGGATACTAATTAGCAATTATTTCTGCCCAGTGATGCCCAGGCATCCTGGGTTGCTAAATATTCCCCTTGTCCTAAACTGCCAGAGAACACTCATGGAATAGTGATAGTTGTTTCGAGGGTGGCTGACAGAATGTTTGTCTGTACCCATACCAAATGCTCTCCTTCCTCATCCCTGAGAAAGACCAGTGGGTGCAGACAAGGAAAAGCCAAGACAAGTACAGAATAAAGAGGGACATATTTAACAAAAGAAACTAAGTTGTGATTGAACAGCCTGCAAAGGGTGGCAAGCGACAAGAAGGAGGGATGCCAGTAGAAAGGGGGTGTGGTTTGGGAAGACAAGCAGGAGGAGGTGTGGGGAAGAAACAAGCAAAGAGAACACCTCCTCCTCCCCCACAGGGTGAATCCAAAACCAGTTCATATGGTGGGACCTAATTAAACCAAAAATAACTCTCCAGGAGCTCCAAAATCACTTGATGATCCTATTGTCTGTAGTAATCAAAATGCCTGGAGAGCATCAGTGGTGTGAGGAAAGGTAAGTCCAATTTTGAGGCAATCCTAAGCATTTTAAGGATACTTGGATTGTTGCCATGACTCTCATATCTTCCTCCAAGCATGACCTTCCTAAAATAAAGAAAGAAATCTAATAATTTTTTTTTTCCTTTCCAAAGGAAAAACTTAAAATGTGCAGTGGGTTTAAAAATATCTTTTTCATGCATAGGCTACAAAGCCCTTTCACTTGATGCATGAAAGCTTGAGGAGATTCACTGTTAAACTATGGTTCTCCTAGCCAGCACATTTTTCTAGAGAAGATGACATGATTTTTACCTTTACTGAATTAAACCTAACACATATTTATTGAGTACCCATTACACTCAAGGTAGTATGCTGTGAGTTATAGAAAAGTCACAAATAAAATTGTGCCGGCCTTCAAAAATTTTGCCATTGGAAGGATGAAAACAGAGACTAAAATAAGATGAGTAGACACATTAACAAATGACTCTAACAGAGGCAAAATAATGGAAGGGCCATAAAAAGATATAAACAAAATGAAATGAGGTATCAAGGAAGGTGTCTTATTCTGTTCAGTCTTCTATAACAGAGTATGGTAGACTATGGTGGCTTACAAACAACAGACATTAATTTTCTCTCAGCTCTGGAGGAAAGAAGGCTGAGATCATGGTGGCAGCATGGTTGCGTTCTGGTGAGAGTCTTCATCCACGTTGCAGACCCTCAGCTGCTTGTTTTATCCTCACAAGGTGGAGGAGAGCAGAGAGGGGAAGCAAACTCTCTGAGGTCTCTTCCTAGAAGGGCCCTAATTCCACTCAGGAGGACCCCACTCTCATGACCTCATCAAATCCTAATGAGTCCCAATGGCCCTGCCTGCTGAAAGCATTACATTTGAGGGATAAAGTTCCAACCTCTGAACTTGGGAGGCAGACAAACATTCAATCCATAAACAGAGGGAGAGAGGATACCTGATTTGTTTGGGTGGATTCATTCGTTCATTCAAAAAAATCATGTCATGCGCTCTGCCCCTCGCCTGTGTCCTGTGCCAGGACTGGTACACAGTGAACAAAACAAACAGAAAGGAAAAATAAAGCACCAGTTTGAACATTGGGTATATTTTTCTTTCAGTTGGTTTACTGGGTACCTTTTTCCACAGGCTTACCAATTTGTGACGGTGTCAGACTTTACTTTTTCCACGCAGAAGGTAGACATGTTGTTCCCAATCTTAATTTGCATTTTACAAATAACTAGTGAAATGGAAAACTTTTCGAATGTTGTGTATTTATTATTCATCCATATCTTGTGACTTGCTTTTTCTATCCCTTGACATTTTTTTTTCTACATTCTGTTTGTCTTTTTCTTATTCATTTATAGGGATTTTTAAATTTATTCTAGACACTGGTCCTTTCTCATGTACACAGAAAATAGCCCCTCTTAGTCCAAAGGTTGTTTTTAGACTTCATTTATACAGCATTTTGCCCTATGGAGTCAAATTTATCTAGCTTTTCCTTAATAGAACGTTTTTTTTGAACTTTTGAAAAAATAACTTTTTATCTTGAGTTCACATTTTTTCAATTATTTTCTGGTTTTTTTGTTTTGTTTTGTTTTTATGTGTTTTCCCAGTGATTTCTTCTCATTTCCTAGAGTCTGTCTGTCTTTCTTTCTTTCTCTCTTCCTTTTTTGTTGTTGCTGTTGCTCCTTGATGTCCTAGAGTTTCATTTTTCACATTTTTCTCTGGAATTTGTGTGTGGTGTGAAATAGCGACCAAATTCTCATTTGCTTTCCTTGAAGAAATTCACCTGTCTCAACGTCCTGTACTTTGTAGGATTAGCTTTCTCCCACTGGTGTGGCTGTCCCCTCAGGAATGAATCAAGTGCCCAGCCTAAGTCATTCTCTGGGGTCTCTCTGCTCACAGATTCCTCCCATGTTCTCTATTTGCTGTGCTTTCACTTTCCTTCATGTATGTTCTTGTCCTAGTTTCTGTGAATTAATCACACTTTCTTCATTTCTTTGATTTTCCTTTACTCATTTAGCATTTTAAACTATGTTTGTTGCTTTATTCACTACACCTAAATTTTTCCTAAATATATATCATTAATACATATAATTATAATATACACAAAGCTATATATGTATAGGTAAATTTAAGTTTTTCTATTAAAGGCTAAGGTTCATACACATAGCTGTCATTCTTCTAAACTAAACTAGGACCTGTATCATTTAACTCTCTTCAGAATCATTCCCTTGCTGTTGTGCTCTGTTTGTTTGATTTTTAGGGATCATTTTGTTTTTAGCACATATAATGAACAATGTTGTTATTATTCTCATTGATTGTAATGTCAATTCTCATTTAGATTTACAACCATAATTTATTTGTTCCCTTTGCCACTTGCATTCTGCTTCTTCCTTCTGAATACATTTTTCTTCAAACTAAAGTCTCTCATTTAGCAATCATTTTTGGTGAGCGTGACCTGTCCCGTGTTCCTGGGGACAGTAACCTTTCTAAGTGCTAACAGGTGTAAAATGCTTCATTCTTACGTTCACTCCTCTATTTAATTTTTTAAATAGATTAAAACAAGCCTGACCCAAAAAAATACAAAGCACAAGATATCCTACTCATTATAAATTTTTAAATCCCCAATTATTTGCCTTTGGGACTTCAAAAATCTATCCCACTGCCTTATGGCAGCTATCACTGCTAAGAAGTATGCTGCCCATATTATTATTGGAGATTGTGGTTTACCTCTTTACTCTTCCCCTCCATCGACTTTTAGGATTTCTCATTATCCTGGATATTCTGCATCTGTTCTACGGAGAGCTGAGGTGTGGAACTCATCCATCTATCTGCATCTATCTGTCTGTCCCTATTTTTCTCACTTCTTAGCCTACCTGTTGGCTAATTTTACAGTTTCTCTGCTCAGGCACGGTGGGCTTGACCAAACCGGTGTTTGAGCTTGTGGTCTCAGAGATCCTGCTCCACACAAGGCTCTGTGTCTTTGGGAGCTATCTTGGCATTGACCTAGTAAGATGGCTTCCACCCTTGGCCTGAGGCAGCAGTGTATCTCAGGCTGTGGCCCCCTGTGGTGTGATTATTATTTTTCCTTACAAGGAACTGAAGCACTTTTCCAGACCAAAGTCTCACACAGGGCATTCAATTTCTGGGACCTCCCAGCCCCACTCGGGGTCTGTGGACTTAACCTTTATCCCCAAGATACTGTTCACAGCATAGCCCCTCAAGCAGGCTCCAGGCCTCCCTGAGCAACATGGCTTTACTTCCTACTCACACTCTGAGTTCCCTTTTTATTTTTAACATTGGACAGCCTCGTAGCTTTTAGTGTGCATTTTAACTTTTAACTTTTAAATGTTCTACCCAGCAATTTTATTAATTTAGATGGTGAAGCATGTTTTATTGTGTTCAGTCTATTCTCCTGTCCAGGACATTTCTTAGTATTCAAGGTCACACAGATTGGAAACCTGAGAATCACATAGGATCCCTCTCCTCTACTTTAGTCAGTCAGTTACAAATCCCTACTTATTCTCTTCCTGAAGATCTCTCAATTTTGTGTCCTGTTCTCTCAGTCACCTGTATTACTACCAAAGCCACTTTCCCACTTTAAGCTACCAGACTTCCTTACCTGGAAATTTTCCTTCTAGTAACAAACCTTGGTGGGGGGGGGGGGGCGGTCCAAGCTATATTTTGACAACTAAGTCCTTTTTCTTTTCATCTCCTTACTGCCTTCTAATCAAGCCTGTGTAATGGCACCAAATTAATATCCATATTTAAAATATTTTATTTCTGATTATAATAGTAATTTATTATTCTATACATGGCATTGGGACATTGGTTAGCCTTTGGAATAAACAAAAAACAAAAAACTTACATCCCAATATCATATCATGTGCAAAAATACTATACTCTGCAAACCATAAAAGCAAAAGTAAAACATAATTTAAAAATTAGTCTAGTGTAGAAAAATCTTTCCTAAGTAAGACACAATACCTAGAAGTCATAGATGAATAAATTGTCAGGTCTTATTTCCTATAAATTTTAAATTTCCTTATAATAAAAGTGAAAATAAACAAAGATAAAAGTTAAGTCCCAAATTGGAAGAAATTTTAAATATCACATATTAAAAGACTCCACAAATTAATAAGATAAAAATGAGAGTCCCAATTTTTTAAGTGGGCAAAGGATTAACACTGTCAATTTACAGACTAAGAAATACAAATAGAAAATGTACATAAGAAAAGATCCTCAGCTTCATTAGTAATAAGGAAGACAAGTATTTTTAAATGAAATTTTGGTCTCAGAAATGGGAAGAAATACAAAATAGTGGTAATTTCATTCAGTGAAAAAATGTAAAAGAGTGAATTTTGCAAGTCATTTGACAGTATTTCTCACAATTTTAAATGCTATATACTCTTTGACCCAACAATTGTACTTGTAAGAGTCTTAAGAAAACACCTGCACCTGTGCACAGAAATTCATGTACAAAATACCCTTGAAGTACTGCTTCTTACAGCAATTCCCTTCAATGAGGGAGTGGTTAACATCTATTAAATTGCATCTATTCTATGGAATACTATGAAATCATCATAAAGACTGAAATAACCCATGTGTGGAAAGAGTTGCAGTGTGCAAACACAAGTCATTAGACAGAGGCATTGCATGGTTGTATCTAACTTGTAACCAACAAATTTGAGTCACACACATGTATATGAACACGCATGTATATGTGTATACACACATACATATGTGTGTACACACACACATACACACAAATGCATAGCAAGGTAAACAAGGGACTGAAAGAATAAACCAAACTTTTTAAAAAATTAATGTAAGTTGGTGGGGAAAGTGGTAAGGAAAGCCAGGATTCTGTCTGTATATGTCTGAGTTTTTTAATCCTTTTGATGAAAATACATTCATGCAACACCAAAACTGAAGCAAAGAATCCTGAAAATACCAAAAAGGTCAAAGAAGAAAATGAAAACCATGTATAATCCCATAGTGATCTTACTTAAATGAAAATCTGATCCCTACACGTATCAAATCAATGGCTTGTCCTTCCCTATGAAATCAACTGCAAATGCCTTAGCAGGAAACATTCTTAGCCCTGTCTCCTTCCTAGCTTCACATCCTCTTCCCCCCAACTAGTAACCGAACAGCTGTCCAGGACTTGAAGTTTTCTGAATCCTCTGGCTATTCCTTCTGCCTGAAATACACTCTTCCACCCCTGACTGGCAAGCGATTGTTGGTTCTGTATTCCCTTTGCTGCTTCAGATGATGGTACTTACCTAAATACTTTTCCTCTCCTAGCATTCGTTTACCTCCTCTGCTAGACCATCCACATTTGAGGGAAGCAATTCATCAATGCCTGCCCCTACTTGCGTACCTACCCAGTGACTGGTACAAGCATTGGCTTCCTGGTGGGACACTCGGTAGGTGATGAATGAGGGCATGCATAAACGGAGGCATGCAAGCACGAGAGAAACAATACAAGAAAATAAGGATTACTGAGCAGCAGTGGAGACTCAGCTTGAAATGTATTACATTTCAAGGATCCAAATCCATCATTTAACTCCATTCCACCACTTCCTCAAACAACACCTAGGGGCACCTGGGTGGCTCAGTGGGTTAAGCCTCTGCCTTTGGCTCAGGTCATGATCTCAGGGTCCTGGGATTGAGCCCTACATCGGGCTCTCTGCTCAGCGGGGAGCCTGCTTCCCCCTCTCTCTCTGCCTGCCTCTCTGCCTACTTGTGATCTCTCTCTTTCTGTCAAATAAATAAATAAAATATTAAAAAAAAAAAAACCACTTCACAGGTGGAGAGCAGAAGTGGAGCAAAGGGGGGAGAGTTGCTTAGGGACGCTGATGACAAGCCGGCACCATTCTGGAGTGGTGCTGAGCCCCTGCATAAGTGACTGGTTGTGGCTGGTGAGGTAGCAGGACCTGGAGTGCCAGCTCAGGAACTCAAGTGAAAGAACGGGGTGATGTAAGTTGCGAGATGGGGTTCAAGTCAAAGCATTCCAGAATATTGTTTGTCAAAGCGGTGCCAAAATATGTAAGTAGCATGTGAATAAAAATGTATGCCATGGGAATGTCTTCCATGGCCAAATGTTTGGGAAACACTGGATTAAGTAAAGTAGAGACAATTCCCAGTAGCAGAGACCTGACTTGAGTAAACTGCTTTATGAAACATCAAAAGCAGGATCCTCTACCAACGTTTACCAAGTGTATTTGACATAGTCTATCAGTTTGCTAGGGCGGCTATAAGAAGGCACCCCAAACTGGTGGTTTCAATAACAGAAATTATTGTCTCACAGTTTTGGAAGCTGTAAGTCTGAAATCAAGGCATGTTTACGGGTTGGTTCCTTGGAGGCTGTGAGGGAGAATCTGTTCCAAGCCTCTCTTCTAGCTTCTAGAGGTCTGCTGGAAATCTTTGACATTCCTTGACTTGTAGAATCACCCTAACCTCTGCCTTCACGTTCACATGTCATTCTCCCTGTGTGAGTGACTGCCTCCCTATTTTCCTTTTCTTTAAAGACACTAGTCACATAGGGGACGCCTGGGTGGTTCAGTTGGTTAAGCAGCTGCCTTCGGCTCAGGTCATGATTCCAGTGTCCTGGGATCGAGTCCCACATCGGGCTCCTTGCTTGGCAGGGAGCCTGCTTCTCCCTCTGCCTCTGCCTGCCATTCTGTCTGCCTGTGCTCGCTCTCTCTCCCTCTCTCTCTCTGACAAATAAATAAATAAAATCTTAAAAAAAAAATAAAGACACTAGTCACATAGGATGAAGGTTCCCCCTAAGACAGTATGACCTTATCTTAATTGACTAATTACATCTACAACAACCCTATCTTCAAAGAGTCACTTTCTGAGGTACTGCAGGTTAAGATTTCAACATATAGATTTTAGGGGAAAACAATTCAACCCGTTGTGTTGCTGGATGAACTGTGAAGTCCCCTGGTCCTGGCGCCTCAACTCAGTGAGACCAGAAGAAGTTGCTGAAGGTTCTTGGTCTTGTCACGAGAATGAATTTAATGACAGGCATGCAGCACAGCAGCTGAGTCACACAAGCAAGAAAGTTTATTGAAAACTAAATTACACCCTTGAGATATAAGAAGGATTGAGTGAGAGAAAGAGAGAGTGTAGGAGCATACACTGTGTGCCCTGGGGGTTGGATTTCTATCTTTTCTTAATAGCTGTTAACTAGAGGGTGGGATATTTATTACTTGGGGCAGAAAGCACGGTTTCCAAGCATTTTCTTCCTAATTTGGTCAGAGGTTTCCTAGAATAGCATCCGCCATCTTGGGTCAGTCTGGTTAGATCCAGCTGCATCCAGAATGTTGCCAGGACCAGCCTCTGATCTTCCCAGTAGCCAGCCATGACTTCCACAATGCTCGCCTCCAGGTATCCTGCTTAAACCTAACTGCCTATGCTAACCCTAGCATGCACTGACCTTTTGACATGTAATGTTAGCAAAACCGCTGCCTTGCTGAACCCAGTTTTGGTAAGAGCTGCTAGAGTAGATTCTCTATCATAAGTTTCTTCCAAAAGAGAGCTAAGGGTAGAAGCCCACATTCTCTGAGAACTTAGACTGCATCAGGCAATCCAGGAAAGGTCATATGGCAGTGACAATATTATAAATGAGAAATGAGAAATTTACAAATGAGAAAAGAAATTCTGATCACTGAAGATACCCTCGTAAGGTGACTGATCCAGGTTTCAAACCAAGGTCTGTCTCATTACCAGGCCACTTCTCTCTCCACTCCAACTTGCTGTTTCCCAAATGAATATGAACATCATTAAAGTGAGATCCTTGCTGTGGAAATAATGGGGTTATTTTTCCACCCTTCACTAATGCCTAATCCATACAAAATGTGGTTGAGATTTGAAACAAAGCAAAGGCAGTGAGGCTTCTTTCTCATGGTTGAAATAAATCTGTTTAATACGTAGGAAGCACTCCTGGTTAAATGTTTACCTTTTGAACCCTACACTGAAGGAAATGGTTTCCTGAAGCTTTGGCTAATCTTTTAGCAAACTGTCAAACTAAAAACTTGGGTGCTTCTTGATGAGGATTTTAACTGCACTATTGATTATAGTGCAGCTAGAAACCATTTTCAGACTTATCTTCATATGATTTAATTGACATTGAGAGGTATTTTAATTGAAACGTTAGACTTCCTCAGTAGAACTACCCTTTGTTTCTAGCAAGGCAATCTAGCTTTTATGCTTTTAATCGCCATCTGTTGTTCAATAAATGTCAAATCGTTTCTAATGGTCTCTCTAAGCATAGGGTTGGTTCTTTTTTTTTTTTTTTTTTAATTTGCTTTTGTACTCAGTGTTCGTTATGGGCAAATGAGTCCTTGCCATAAAAGAGCCATTTCTCATGGTGCTTCAGTCCCGTTAGAAGGAAAAAGTGATTAGAAATAAAGAGACAAGAGAAATGCTTCTTTCTTTTTTTTTAAACTCTTCTCAGCAGTGGGGAGATTTAGAAAGTCTATAAAAATGTTTCCTCTCAGCACTGCTGCTGATTTTACTCCCATTCAAAGCATAAAATGAACAGAGACCTCCAAAATCTTTGAGTTGCTTAAATTGTCTGAAAAGATAGAAGCTAACTAATATATTTAAAAAGGTGGGTAAGAGAGAACTTCCACTGGACTTAGCCAAGTTTGAGATGCACCAAGGAGCTCTTGACTTCATAAGCCAATGGGGTCTCTCTCTCTCTCCCTCTCTCTCTCTCTCTCTCTTTTTTTCTAACCTTGTGGAATTTCATAGAGATAAAGCAAAACCATACAAGGACTCCATTACCCAGGACCCCACAGTGGATTCTAAACTGACCCAGCCTACTTTCCAGAGGTGGAAGAAGAGAATGGCCAGTGACTTCAAATGATGTTCAGCAATGAGAGGGAAGGAAAGACCCTCCCTGGGGAGATGTAGAAAATTCTTGCCAAAAAAAAAACACAAAAAAACAAAAAACCAAGAATTTTTTGCTTTTCCTCATTAGCTTCCAAACACACTATCCTCCATGAAGGATCATCTTATCTTCCAAGGTGAGGAAACCAAATGATACTGGCTCTTTGGAGCCCTGGAGAGCCCTGGACATTAGGATTGTAGAGCTGCTGGGAAGGAGGGGGAGGGGTCTTTCATTGGGACTTGCATGCATTGGGTCACACTCAGCTTGCAAACCAAGAAGTATGCTTGATTGCTTGGATAAGGGCTTGAAATATTCTCCAAGGACTGGAAGAAGTATATTCTAAGAAGTAATTAGAACTGGTTGAAATACAGGGCTATAAATGGGGGACTGGCACAATTTTACAAGAAACAGATCATAACTCAACATTCTAATGACTTTTTCTTTGGAGAAGGTCGGCAAAGCTATTAACAAGGGAAGTGGGCATGCAGAGTTCTCCAACCCAGACTGTGACTGAACTTTGAACAAAGTCCCTCCATCAGGATTCTGACTCTAATTACCCGAGCCGCAGCCTTGGCTCAGGAGCAATTGCCGAGAGGGGGTAAATGGGCAGCTGGGCTTCTGATGGCCCTTCTGTGCCTCTCTAGCCCTCTTCCCCGAAAGGGATAAGAATAAAGATGCTGACAAGCTCATTTTTTCAGGCACTATGGCCAAAAATACCACAGATTATTACAAATATTAAAGTTCTCCAGACCCAAATAGAATTTCCCAAACATTTAAAAAGAGAGAGAGAGAGGAGACTTAACAACAGTCCCTCTGTCATCCTGTCCTCTTGCTTGAGACACAGGCAAAAAAGTCAACATGGGCCATGTAGCCACAGAGGGATTTCAAAGGGGGACCTGTCCCCGGTACCTCAGTTTGGAAACACAGCCTGGGTGATTTCAAAATGAACTCACTTGCCCCACAGCTGCTGTGTGTTACTTCTGTACACATCAGCTATCCTGCTCATTAGGGTTATGCTAAGGTTAGGGAATGTGTATGTGTATTTTTGTTTCTCTGCTCCCCATCCTTCAGTATTCAAAACAGTGCCTGGAATCTCAACACATATTTTAAATTAAAAAATAAGAATTAGAAACTGTGAGTTTTCAGGGGAGCCTCAGAACAGCTTTGAGCACCTTCCAAATTATCCTGATCTTTTCCAGTAACCCTGGAATTTAGAGGGGGGCAGTATTACCTTCCTACATCCTTCCTGCTTTCTCTAAAAATCCAGCACCCCTCCTATTCTTTTGTTCCTCTGAGGGTTCATTACTGACTCAGGATGAACTTTGGCCCTAGGCCTCTCCTTTGCAAGGCCAGGACCAAACTGATCACCAGAGTCAGTGCCAATAAAACTATATGTCTAGATATAGCTCTCTCCAAGTGGCCTCACCAAATTAAAACATTTGGCCACTGGGCTCCAGAATCAAAGTACTGTCTAGTCAAAACTGGGAGGAACAAGAGGGAAAGATATTGTCAAAAGGTCATACCTTCCTTGCAGATCATTTATCACTCCTCAATCATAATGACTCCTGATGGCCTGTATTTCCGTCTTACAATTGTCCTGTGTATGGTTATATATATCTTATGATTACATATGCCCAAAATGTCCTTTGCTTCTAACACTAGGCAGTGTTACTTTTATGTTGAACTTAACCCTCGTTGCTCTCAGCTTTGAAAAAAATTGAAGAATTAATGGATGGCATCCTTTAACCCAGCTCCTTTAGATGCTTCCACCCTTAGACTCCAGGTTGGTGGGCCTACCCTTGTCTTTGCTTCAGCTCACCTGAAGTCTGTTTATTTTCTGACCCTCTGTACTCTAGGCTCGGTTCTGTGGAACCAAGGTAACAATATGTTGCCTTAATTACTCTTCAAAGATGTTTATTGTGAGAGGACACCAGAACAGCTTTTCCAGCCTCCTGCTGTTAAGAATTCTAAAGGTTAAGGCCTCCAGTAAACTGTGATTAGAAAAAAAAATCAACGGAGTAACTGCATAATCACTGCTATATTTAGCAGGCTAGTGATTTCCCGAGAAAGCTGGCATTTCTGCCCTGCAGCCTCCTTCAACCCCTCAGGAAGTCTTCTGGCCAGAATCTGTGACACTCTCCTGGCCCAGCACCTGGAGCAGGGCTACAGGCCTGAAATAGCTCAAAATATCTTAGCATCTCATATAATAAAAGGGAGTCCAACTCCAAAAGAGAAAAAGAGGAAAATGGCTTACCATAAAATGGTTGGGTGAGGTACTGCTGGTTCATAAAACAAAACTCTTACATAAAATTCCAATGAGTTTGGGGTTTCCTTAGGTTCTAATAAGGTATAGCCCCATTTCTCTCACTATCTCTCTCTCTCTCTCTCTCCCTCTCTCTCTCTCTTTAAGTAATCTCTATCTCCAGCCTGGGGCTAGAACTCGCAATCCAGAGATCAAGAGTTGAATGCTCTACTAACTGAGCCAGCGAGGCGCCCAAACAGCCCTCTTTCATAAATTGTTCAAGATCCCATAGTGACTAGTCTGGTATATTTGTATTCGGCGGTTCATGTCTCCTACAGACTGTGGGATTTCCTTTCTGTGGCTTTACTGCCCTCCACGAAACTCTTTTCCTTCTGATACTGCTTTTTTATTCTTCCTCCCCTAAAAAAAAAAAAAAAAAAAAAAAGCCTACTTGTCAGAACGTCTATCATTTATTCCTTAGGATATATTGGATTCACTTGTGGGAGGAAAGGAATGATTATTTAAATAATAATGGCTAACAAGTATTGAGCACTTTAACACATGAACATATGCTAGGAACTGCTCTAGGTACATCATACACATTAATTCCGTTAAGTCTCACAACCACCCAATGAGATAGTTGGCTATTATTTAATCCCTATCTTACAGATGAGAAAACTAAGGCACAGAGAGGCCAAGAAACTTGCCCAGGGTCACAGAGCTAGTAAGTAGAAGAGCTGGACTATGTGCCCAGGCAGTCCGACTCCACAGTCCACGTTCCCAGCCCCTAAACTACTCTACTTTCTACATGCTTTCACTACCACCACCTCTCCCCTCATGGATTTTTAGGGAATAATGGAGCAGGATGAGTGTTAAGTCAGGCCCCTCAGCAATGCCCTTTTGATCCTGCCTACACTCCCGCTCTGCCCACTGTCACAGTGGGTCACAGACACCCAGACGATGGAGGGCATTAGAGAGACAAGCTGGTCTTCAGAGCTGTAAAAGGGAATAGAGAGCTGCCCACTGGGCTTTCAAACTCTTTCTTCTCCCTCAGAGTGTCATCGTGGGAGAGGAGGCAGGTCTCTGGGACCCGCAGCTTCTGCCAGAGCAGCTCCCCTTTCAGCTGCCTCACACACAGGGGTCTGGGATTTACACTGAACAGAGATTCATGGCTCAGGAAGGTTTGGAAACCCCTGGGGATGGAGCAATCACCTAGGTGTCAGGTTCCTTAATTGCTAAGCCCTCCTTGCCGCTGATTTACACAGCCCTGTACTCCCTGGAGAGGAAAGGCAGGAGGGTATAGACCCAGGCACAGGCCGGAGTCTCTCTGCCAGTAAACTCGCTGTGACTATTAGCCGTCCTCACCTAAAGCGGGGAGAGCACTCCTAGGGGAGGCAGACAGTTAGGGAAGACTTTGACTTCACCTTCAGCCCAGATAGGCAGGCTTGAAAAAATGGTTAAGGTTAAATGGGAAGAAGATGAATCTATGAGTGCCCGCCAGCAAGCACCAAGTATTTGGAAATCCATTTCTTCCCTTGTCTTCAAAATTCCTTAATTCAGTTAGACAGTGTCCTCCTGGGGTCCTCCTCCTATTTCTAACTTGCCTGTCCCTGCCCCGTGGAATTCTGAAGACCCACAAACAAGGGTGGGTGCATGTGTGTGCATTCGCATACATGACACATGCATGCACACACACACGCCCAGGAAACTGAAGCCAGGCCAGCTCCAGGCACCAGGAGGGTGATCGACCCTGGGTTTATTTCTCCGCAGGGCATCTGTAGATCTGTAGATCAGAGAACCAACGTCCTGTTGCCAACCCATAACATAAATGTTATTCCAGGCACCCTCGGATTTACAGGCTCCCGGGATGCCCCAGAGCACCATGGGCAGGGGAACACTGGAATCAGAAGGCGGGTGCCGGGATCCCCGTTCTGTCAATCACAGGCTGTGGGGTGTCAGCAGACTTCCTAACAGGACCTCTCTGTCCCCCAGATTTATCCTCTGTCAAATGGGAAGGGCAACAGTGTCTGATGGGAGCATGGTGGCTCTGAGCGAAAGGTGCTTAGAGCAGTACCTGGCGTGGGGCGAGAGTGGAATAAGCATTAGCTGTGTACCCTCCAGAGCGCGGAGCAGCACCCTTAGCCAGCCGGGCATCAGCCCAGCCAGTCCTCCTTCCACTGCAGCTGCAGGAAGGTTGCCGGCTGCTGTTGCTGCAGAGTGCAGACGGCCACGGTTCAACAGGAAGATCAGCAGCCTTCCTTGTGAGAGACAAACAAGTTACAAGGTTCCTGGGGGAGGCTGGCACTTCATTAGGCTTTCTTCGCAGCGAAACTTAAAATTGAAAACGCTGCCCGAAGCATCCTGTGATCAGAACAAATATTCTTCATTCATTCAACACATATTTATTGAGCACATTTTTAAAATAATGGGCAGCTACATATAAACACTACCGGTATAAATGCTGTGCTAAGGGCTTTCTATCCACTTACAACAATGCTATCAGGGAGGTGCTGTCATTCTTTCCATTTTGTATATGCGGCTCAGAGACGGGAGGGAATCTGCCACCGGTCACACAGTATACGGCAGAACGAAAATTCCCCTGGAGAAATGTAAATCAAAACTGCAAAAATTTATCACCGCACACCTGCCAGAATATCTAAAATCAAAAACGCAAGAAACACAAGTGTTGGCGAGGTTGCAGAGAAAAAGAAACCTCTGTGCGCTGCTGGTGGGAATGCAGGCTGGTGCAGCCACTGTGGGAGAGAGTATGGGGTTTCCTCAAACAGAAATACAGCTGCCCTAGGATTCACAGTACTGGGTGTTTACCCCAAAATACAAAAACACATTAATTCAAAGGGATTCATGCATCCCTATGTTTATTGCAGCATTATTTACAGTAACCAAATTATGGAAGCAGCCTGTGTCTATTGATTGATGAATGGATAAAGAAGTGGCATATATATATATATATATATATATATATATGTGTGTGTGTGTATATATATACACACAGACACACACATATATATACAAACATACATATATATATCAATCACATATATATCAAAATATCACATTATGTATATATGTCACATATATAATACTATATCACATATATAGTGGGGGTGTGTATATATATATGTATATACATATATATATGTGTGTGTATATATATATGGATCTTACTCAGCCATCATAAAGAATGAAATGTTGTCACTTGCAAAAATGTGGCTAGAGCTGGAGAGTATAATGCTAAGTGAAATAAGTCAGTCGGAGAAAGACAAATATCCTATGATCTCACTCCTATGTGGATTTAAGAAACAAAACAAATGAGCAAAGGGGAAGAGAAGGAGAGAGACAAACCAACAAACAGACTCTTGCTCTAGAGAACAAACTGATGGTTAGCAGAGGGGTGGTGGTGGGGGCTGGGGGAAATAGGTGAAGGAAATTAAGAACACATTATCATGAGGAGCACTGAGTAAGTATGGAAGTGCTGAATCACCGTATTGTACACCCAAAACTAATAAAACGCTGTATGTTAACTACACTGGAATTAAAATAAAAAACTTAATAAACTTAATAAAAAATGAAATAAAATTCCACCAGAACCAGAGCCTCGTTTTTGACCACTCTACCATTTCTCTCCTGTCTGAAGAACTCAGCCCTCAAACCCACACAGACTGGCAAGGTGGCCTGTGCTTTCTTCCTTCTCTTCCTCTGTTATCTGAAATGGGAGGCTGCACATCTCAATTCCTTTCTCAAGTCCTCACAGAAAAATCCGGAGGTTTTTGTCCACATGGCACACCAAAACCAGAAGGGAACAATGCTGGAGTAAGCATTGCGATTTAGCCACAAAAAAACCCAGGCTTCAGTTTAAGCTTTTTACACAACCCCCCTCTAATCTCTCTGCCACTATATCAGACAGAAAGTGTGAAGAAAGGCTTCCTTGTTTGCAAACTATACTAATGTAATTGGGATAAAAATTGTCTTGGTATGCCAGTCTTAGCCATTAAAAAAAAAAAAAAATCCCAGTAGGTATTTTGGGCTGCTTTAAGCAAAGAGAATCTATAGAATCCTCTTTTTTTTTCCTTGAGAGAAATGAAATCCTTTGTTTATTGTAATTAGCAGCAAGTATTTTGTCAACTGAACAATAACACTAGACCTGAAGTATAGATAGTATAATTACAGAGTATTCTAAAGGTCTCTAAAAATATTCATAGTGACATCAAGTCAAATCATGTCTACCCCTACTGCCACACCGCCCCCCCCACCCGACACACACACACAAAGAACTGAAGGACATCTTGCTGCCTGATTTAGCTACACAATTTCCATTCAAAATGAAAGTCACATAGCTAACACTCCATTCAGTTATTTGAATTTTTTATTAATAAAAATAAATCCATAAGGTAAATCCTATGGTTAAGGGACATTTTTAGCCCAGAGAACCGGACAGCAGCTCCCGAAGGGGATCTCTTGGATACCATGTCACTCAGGCTCTAGGTCTTCTGTAGGCTCATCAGTTGGGCAGATGATGTGGTCACTTTGGTCCACAGTGACCCCTCTTGGTAGGGAAGATGCCCCCTTTACCAATTCAAAGAGCACAAGAACATCCCAGGCCTCAGCCCTCTCCTCTCAGGCAAATGCCAGGTTGCCACAGAAAGGGAAACTTTCTAGCTCTTTCCTGGGCAGCAATGCCTGCAGGCATTGAACCCTGGGGAACCCACACTCCTCCAGTGTCTCCAGCAGGACTGCAAGCCTCACTACACTCTTCCGCCTGGCAGAGCCAAGGAGCACGCTCACTGAGGACTGTCCTGCCTGAGGGTGGGGGCATGGCTCTGCTTTCCCCAGCTCTTGAGCCTTGGGGTGTGGTTCTGGCCCTCTCTAAACCTCGCTTTCCTCATCAATTAGATAGTGACAGTAGTACATACAGTAATTGTAAGCTAAAAGTGTGCTCACCACAAATAATAATGATGATGATGATGATGATGATGATAATTAAGGGGCAGAAGGGAACTCTGGAAGATTTTTATGGCCTTGATTGCAGTGATAGTTTCCCAGATGTATATGTATCCCCAAACTCATGGAGTTATATACATTAAATATGTACAGCTTTTTAAATATCAGTCATACTAAAATAAGGTAGTTTTTTTAAAAAAAGGAAATAAGTAAAATATGTAAAAATACATGGTAAATGCTCACTCAATTTCAGTCTTCTTGGTTTCTTTCCCATTTCATGTAGTTTTCTCTTCAATTTTCCTAATGGAATTAAGAATTGAAATGGTTCATTAACTATCTTGACAATAGTCTTTGGCAAAATTCTGGAAAAGGAAGCTAAAAGAAGGATGAATGCTGCCTACAGAGCATTAGAATTCCACTGGCCTTTAGCTAGCAATGAAGAGGAAATCCACGTGGGAGGAGGGAGGCCTGGGCCCTGAGGTTGGCCTTCTCCTTGGGGTCTTAGGGTGCTATCCACTGCCAGCCCCAGTGCTCTCAGGGGCCTGTCCTTCCCCTTTGTCCTCCAGTCCATGAACTGTAGCCTCCACCAGCCCCATTATGACCAAGCAGACACCTGGCCACAGCTTTTTTGGAAGAGTACACTAATGGTGAAGGGATCAAAAAGATAAATCAACAGGGGCACTCAGGTGGCTTTGTCAGTTAAGCATCAGACTCCCGATTTTGGCTCAGGTCATGATTTCAGGATGAGATTGAGTTCTAAATCAGGTTCCACACTCGGTGTGGAGCCTACTTACAATTCTTTCCCACTCCTTCTCCCTCTGCCTTTGCCCCTCTGCTCAATCTCTCTATCTCAAAATAAAATAAAATAAATTAACAAAAAATCAGATCATCTGATTTACACAATGTAGTTTATCATCTTTAATATGCAGCCTCAATGGGAAGGCCTCCCTGCCTGACTGCCCTTCTGCCCAAGTTATACCAACTTGTGATCCCTCCTTTAGACCCCTCCAAGTCCTTACCAAAGAAAGCAGAGCCCTGAGAAAATCCGAAAATTCCCCATCATGCTGGATGAAGGCCCCCTTCTAAGTTCTCAATCCCTGTCTGAAGACTACCTTGTCTCCAAGTGAGTGATTTGCCAGGAATGACATATGTCAGAAGCGCCCACACCTGCCCACAGAGGTGCCCCTCTCTACTCACCAACCCAAAACCACACATTCATGTGTCAGTCAGTAAGAGAAGGCTCCTCACAGGAATCTCCTCTTATGTTTTCCATCTAACCCTCAGCCCCAGAATCAAAAACACCAAATGCCACAGTATTTGGCTGAAAATGGATATCTTCATCATGCTGGCATTACTCAACATGTCATTACTCAACCATCACTTGAGACAGAGAAAAGTAGAAGCTACTAGTGGGTTAAAAGAATACTTGCACCCCATACAATGCTTTCTTCCCTAAAGTAGGTGAACACCTACTAGGAATACGAAGATTCTTGTTCTGGGGGTAATAACATCAGGACCCAGGTCAGTATGAGGAAACGAGAAGAATGTTCCCTCTTTTCCCTGAGCTTCCTCCTTCCCCACTTACTGGTTCTGGAGAGGACCAAAGACACTAAGTTCCTACTAAGTACTTTACCTAGGTCATTAAATTTTCACACAGACTCTTCCACTCATGTATTCTTGATATCCATTTTACAGATAAGACAAATAAGGCTTGGGGGTTAAAAATCTTTCCCAAGGTCACACAGCTTGAAACAGGCACTACACAGCTTCAAATCTTATGCTCTTCTTCTGCCATCATGTCAAAGCTTGCAAGGCACAGAGGCCACACACAAGCCCAGAATGGTCCCAACCAGGGTCCTATCGCCATTGTCCTTGGACTTAAAAGGTACAAAAAAAGTCTGACCCCCCAAAGGAGGGCTTTGATAAGATTATCCACATAATAAAATATTGTGGGGTTTCTCCTCAGAAATAACTTGTGACGACCAAATGCTAAAATCTTTTGATGACTCAAGAATCCTAACTGCTTCTGTCATCATCAACTTCATGCAGATAAATGAGAGCAATGGCTAATAACCATTCTTCCAGACCAAAGACTTCAGCCACAACCAATCCACTGCAAATTCAGTCTTCCTTAGAAGCAAACTTCAAGTCAGTCCACTTTTGCCTACAAGTACTCTCACACTCTTGTCCAAGCCACTCTCTTGTCCTTGCGGAGCAGAGCAATAATCCCCCTCCCTGGGTCACTCTGTCCCAAACTCTTGTCCCCACAGCTGTCAAACTCTCTGCTTTTAGAAGCCAATAACTGCTCTTAGAATAGAACTCTGTCCCCCTATGATGGCTTCCATGCTTCTACCTGCTCCAACTCCTGCCTGCTCGACTCATATCTTATTTATGTCCTTCGTTATCTGTCTTTCTACCTGTTTCCAGTAGAACATTTCTCACAGGAAACGAGACCTTCCTGTCTTGTTAAAAATGTGAGTGAATGTTGAATATATGAACGAATGTTATCTGTGACATGTAGAGAAATGCAAACTTTCCCCGAAAGTCTTGCTCAATTTGTTGGTTTGAGGAGCTAGGGAAGTGTAATGACCTAGAAACAAGAAGCCTTGGGTTTAGTCATTGCATTGCTACTTAACCTCACAGCACGAGTCTGGAAAAACTTCTTAACCATCTTTGGCCTCAGTTTCCCTGTTAGTTCTACCTTTTCCATGAACAGATGGGATGATGCTCCTGACTCAGCAAATTATTGACTGACTCTTTGCAAAGCACTCTACTGGATATCAGCAATGCCAAGAGAACTAAGACACAGCACTAGCTACGAAGGAATACACAGGTGACTCAGGGCCAGAGACAAGTACACAAATAATGTCTGATTTCCTACTACACGCTCTAACGGAAACCCAAAAAAGATACAATATGGTACATTTTGTGATCTCCCAGCTTCCTCTGGTATTCACAGTGGAGACCGCTCTTGAGCTGGGTCTTGATAGCAGCCAGAGAATCAGAATAGTGCACGGAGCGTGTGCAGAGGCATGACGCATCGTCAGATGCAGAGAACCGGAAGTGGTTCTAGATGGCCAGTTAAGTGCAATAGCGAGGGGCACAGGTAGAAAACTAGGTTGCACAGGTGAGGTGGAGCATGTAACATGGAGCTTCTAAGTCAAGCTAAGGAGTTTAAACCTTAACCCTGCAGGACAAGTGTTTGGAGCAGAGGCATGACCTAACTAAGTGTATTTTAGAAAGATTATTCTGACAGCAGCCTGGAGGGTGGACTAGAAAGGAAACACAGTGGAAAGAGGACTGCAGAGCGCAAGCCATGGTAGTCATCCAGGCAAGCAGGGTGGCCATAAGAAGTTACGGAGAACTGAAGAAGGAGTAACAGAGGCGTCAGCATTAAGAGACCCATGAATTCTCTAAAGCCTGGTTGAGTTGAAAGTTCCTAGCTTGGGTAGTCAACTTGTTGTTGCCTTTTCCCCAACAGGGCACACAGGAGGAGGGTCCGGTTTACTGGGAAATGTACAAGTTCATATTGGAACACCTGAGTCTGCTCTTACAGAAGCATGTGAGCACAGGGGCGTTGTGGCCAAACTCTTGCTTTACGGAGGCCGGAGGAGCTGGGGCTGTGACCAAGTTACTGCACTATCCTGGCTTTGTCGCCTCTCCTGCAGGAGGAAGGCAAGTTATGACTGTCTCTTCCCTCGTGGGGGTGGAGCAAGGCTTTGTTCCACTGTTTGAAGAGCTGTGCCACACCCAGCTGAAAGGAGCTCTGTTAGGGAGGAGGAGCATCAGAAGACCTTGCACAAAGAGATGTCGAAAGGCTGCCTGCAGGGTAGGAGACAGGCTTGCAGGGGGGTTTGTTCTGGCTTCATAACGAGATTTAAAGATCCAGAGATGAAAATCAAGGGATACAGGCTGCAGAAGATATGGATTCGCTCTCCCTCCAGATGGGCTAACATTTGGATTGTTTTTCCCAGATGTAGGTGGCCAGGATTAAAATCCTACCGCTCTTCTCCCAAAGCGCGCGCGGGGGGGTGGGAGGGGTGGTGGGAGGCAGACCCAAAGGGCTCCTAAAGAGACAGCTGTCAGCTCATCAGCTCACTGTGGGGACAGCTCTGTGCAGAGGTGCGGAGGCTGGGACCAGTCAGGCTTCAGGCATGAGATGCAGCCCTTCATCAGCCCAGGGAGCCACCGTAGGTCCCCCCCACCCTCACAAAGCCCAGATGCCTGGAGAAAAAATTTGCTTGGTGCTAAGCACCAGATGGCTCCCTTTCAGATAAGACTTTCCAAGTATCCAGAGTATTCTTTCTTCTCAGCTCACCCCGGAAGCAGCCCCTCTGACTGTGCCTCCCCACCCCATAAGTTGCTCCTCCCTGGGGCCTCTGTGAAAATGGGTCAGCTTTTGTGAGTTCTGGAAAAGCAATCCTCCCCAAGCCCCCCTTACCAGTTTCTAGGAGAATCTGCTCCTTCTTGCTGCAAGATTGGCTCCTTCACACTCACCCTTTCCCTCCATCTTCCTCACTGCCTGGCCTCTAGCCCTTGAGTCTTACTTAATCTTCAAGGCCCTGATAAAGCACACCTCCCCGCAAAGCCTTCCTAGATTGCCTAGTAGGAGTTTCTCTCTCCTTGTTGTCCTGTTGCACTTTATTTGATATAATCCTGGGTTAAATCTACTTGCATTATAACTTGCTGTGGTTCTAAGTTTCTTTTATACCCTCGATTTTCAGCCCTTGGAGACCAGGGCTGTGTCGGCTCACCCTGTTAGCCTCAGGGCCTGCCATGTTGAAGCTGCTTAATCAACGTTTGCTGAGTTCGTTAGAGTAGACAAGTAAAAGCTGCAAGTTTTACTACTGCAGAGAGGAGAGGCAGGGGCTCCCTGATTGAGTCTGCTTGTGCTCGACCAGCCTGGATCTCATAACCCGGCATGATTGCAGGGGGACTTAGGGATGTCTGGCAGGAGCCGTGGTTATATGAGCATCCCCTGGTCAGACCTGTCAGCAGTGAGGAAACACAGCGTCATGACCCTGGGAAGGGTCCTGGCTCAGATGCCTTGGTTGAGTCCTGACTACCTCGCCCAGTTTTGAGTCCTGAAATAAGAGACAAGTGTCTGCTCACATTCGGATCCTCCCTTTCATCTGTAGAGTGATCAGAGTCATTCCTACCTTTGCAGATAATTGTAGGAAGATAACCGTACATGCGCATTGCCTGGCGCCTGATTGATGTGCCTTGAGTTCTCCTAGTCACTCAGTCATTGATGGAGAATGTGAACAAAAAGAAGGCACAGGCTGGAGAGGGGGAATCCAAGCCTGTGAATGAGGATGGTTCTTCGGCTACAGCTTAGTGACAAGGTCTAGGTGTGGATACATCTGTAATTCTGTCCTAAAAACTCTGGTACCCACAGAATATGTCCAACAGCTGAGCTTTGACCACAGGGGGCCAAAGCTCTGCTTCCAGCCACTCTGAGCAGTTATTGTGAGAATAAACCACCACAGGCTGTTGAGACTTTTATGAGATGCAGACAGATCACACAGCCCGGTGCACAGTCCCTAGTAAGCAAGCTGTGAATAAGTGGTCCTGTTATTGTGATCTTTCTTTCCCTCTAGACTCTAAGCTCCATGGAGTCAGGAACTGTGTTTTGTTTCCTACACTATACTCAGATCCTTCACACAGAGCCTGATCGATGGGAGCATAAGGGAGCTTAATGAATATTTATTGAAGATATGAATACCCCTCTGGCATTTTTTAACTCTAAAGCATGGAGGCTGTGATGATCCTTAATGTTTATTTCATTCTATGACATTCAGTGATTTCCGTTAAGGACCGGGCATGGGGAGGGGGTGCGGGGCACAAGTTCAGATCAGGAAGTATTTCAGCTATTGAATCTGTGATTGCATTGCTTTGTGAACAAAAACAAATCAAAATTTTATCCTTTCTCAATCTAGTTATTATCTCTGTGCAGTAATTGGGGATTGAGAGAAATTTTGTTTCTTCTTTTTTTCATGTTGACCAACAGACTTGTGAACTTGAATGCATGTTAGTAATTAATATGGATTAATTTGATTTATAAGCTTGGGCACACAACTTTACCCTGGAAATTCTGCAAATTTTCTTAACCACTGCCACAAGTGGCCAGAGAACAATCTGAATCCATGATCACTATGAGTTTCCTCCGGACCAAAGACCCACACTTCTGTCCGTGCCCAAACTCATGGCTTCAGGAGTGGAAAGAAAGAAGGAAGCTACAATTTTTTGTATGCCACACTTTGTGTAGGACTTTGCATTTCTCTAACGGTATTTCGTGCTAGCCACCAATAAGTATTTTAGGTCGTCTTCTGGGCACACTTCCCTTCTCCCTTGAAATTAGGTTTAGCCACATGACTTGGCTTGGACAAAGACATGTGAGAGAAGAAACGCATGTTCCTTGCAGGATTGTAGCGTTAACAGCCAGCATGCCATTTTGCACACTCGATTTCCCCCTGCCATGTCAATGTGCCACATGATGAAGTCTCCTTCAGCCTAGGACCCAGAGTAAGGAAGACCTAGAAGAGAGCTCCCACTAATCCCCATGAGTGAGTGGCATTCGCAAGAAGTACATCTTTGGAAGTTCAAGACACTGAAAGTTGGGAAGTCATTTGTTACTGCAATAACTGAACCATCTTGACTGACATGTTACATTAGTTCATTTCATCCTCATAAAAAAGATCCATGAGATGGTGCTGGGAGATGATTCTTCCTGGATCTCCTGCATTTCTACATACATGTCTTCCCAACAAAGCTATGGCTTTCTTTAGTCCAGAATATCTTCTCAAGAACCCCTGAATAGCAAATGGCCTGGAGAGGTAGAGATAGTATCACCCTCCAGAGGAAGGGGCAGGCACACTAACTGCTTATTATAAACTCAGGATCCCTATGCCTGGGGTCACTCTCCTAGGACACAGCTCCCCAAGTGCACAGGTATCCATCTGAGCCACCTGCGAGGAGAAGTTATACAAATACAGTGATGCTCATGCTTTGCTGTGTCTTGAGTAATAAAGTCCATGTTGTCTCCCAGCCTTTCTGAAACCATGACAGGCTAACATGTTAGATGGAAGGAAGGCAAAATTTCAGACTTTTTTTTTAAGATTATTTATTTATTTATTTATTTGACAGAGGTGGGGGGGAGAGAGATCACGAGTAGGCAGAGAGGCAGCTGGGGGGGGGGCAGGCTCCCCACTTAGCAGAGAGCCAGATGTGGGGCTTGATCCCAGGACCCTGAGATCATGACCTGAGCTGAAGGCAGAGGCTTAACCCACTAAGCCACCCAGGTGCCCCCAAATTTCAGACTTTTCACAGATCTTGTCAGTGGATATTAACATCACCACTTTACACATGACAAAACAGAGTATCAGAATCAGTTACCCAAAGGCATGCTACTAATAATTGGAAAATACCATCTTCCCCACTATTTCCGTTTGTTTGCTATGCAAAACAAATCTTAAAATACCATTCATTTATTTCTGTATTCCTGAATTCATTCATTCATTCACATATTCAATTAATGTCTATTAAATAATTGCTTTACTGTAGCATCCAAGTACTATGCTTGGATGCTATTTTTCAGAGTTAAAAATTAGCATTGAATTATCACAACATACCAGTTTTGATACCTAAAGGAAGACATTTGAGACTGTCTTAATATCAGCATACATTATACCCATTTTCAACTGCTTTCCCCCCAGCAAACAGATGACCAGGAGAGTACAATAAACTATCAGATTCCCCATAATTCAATGCCAAGAGTATATTTTGCCATTGATTCAGTGATAGGTCTGGGAGCTCTGGAGATCTCTGGAGGAGACAGAGTAAGTGTAGAGTTATAGACCTCTGGGGCACCAAGGACACTCAGACCCAAGCAATGCCCTCGCTCCACCTCCCTGCCCTCTTATAGGTGCTGCTGCAACAAGACAAGGTGGTGCCAGGAGCTCAGCATGACTAGCAGAACCAAGCTTCAGTGGAAACACACATACTCCCCACTACAAAGCCCCAGGCTCTCAGATCCTAGGAAAGTTGAGCCAGAGCCTCACATCTGCCCCACTCCACTCATCCTTTTCTGCTGGGACATCATGAAAGGGACTTGGGCCCATAGATCTGGCTTCAACTCTTAGCTCAAACTCTAACCTACTACGTTAGTGATTTGGGTGTAGGATTTTTTTAACCTCTCTGAGCTTCCATTTTCTCGTCAAAGAGCAGGATAATAATACCTAATTTATAAGATTTTTGTGGAAAGTAATGAATGAGCTCCCCTATGGAAAACACACGTGTCCAGCACATAGTAGTCTTTCAATAAACAGCAGCAACTCTAACACCATTTTGCTTTGACTGAGTAGGCAGAACATCCCTTCAAACACAAAGAAAATTAGAAACTAGGTGCAGAGCCACTGGCTGAAAGCCAAAGGGAAAGATAAAGCGCTGTAATTGCCTCTCCTGGGAAAAGCAATAAATCCAAGCAGCTGTGTTGCTCCCATTCTGTGGCAGCACAAGAGGGAGACTGTGTTGGAGAACTTCCGTCTCAGGACCTGAGTGTCCACCACGTCCCAAACATTCTGTGGGGTGATGTAATGGGTACAGAAAAGAGGTGAGCGCTGTTCATTCTTCCAGGAGTTTACTATCTACAGAGATGGATACAAAGGGAGGATTTGATAATAACAGATAATGAAGGTAGGTCTTCTTTATTATCTACCAAGATTTGGACAAGGAGAAGATTAGAAAATATTGTATTATGGAGGACTGAGAAAAGGGAAGTGATGTGCATAGGTGTTTGTGATGGGTGAGCTTTCATTCTGGGGACGGGGGTTAAGACATCCTTCGCATATAGGTACTTAGGATGGGCAATGACAGATGAAATTTCAAGAGAGATACAGGAGCAAGGAGGGCAATTAAGCAAAAGGAAAATAATGAATCTGACAAAGATTGGGTCCTTTCCGGGAACATTGAGTAATGGCTCTTTGGCTGGGAAGTATTATGGGGTAACCAGGAAACAGGGTCTACACAATGGACAGCCTCAAGAGTGCACTTAATCTGGTCCACAGTGAGGAGGACAGCCTCAAAACTATGTCTAGGCAAGACTAATCTGGTGGCTGTGTGTAGGACAGACTGGAGGAGGAAGACTTTGGCAGCAGAGGGACCAAGTAGGTATGTAGACAGCACCCGAAGCATGAAGAATGGGAGCCCAGAACTGGGGGGTTAGAGAGGGTGAATCCAGAAAAGGTAAAGATTCTGGATTCAAGGAAGAGAAGCTTGAGGAGCAGCTTAGCACTGCCTAAGCCATGTGGCAAGCATTCCCTATGCTGGACCCAGAGAGGTATTGGCAAAGCACCCCTATAAGGTGGTCACCACCCGCACACTGTGGAGAGAATACATGTTCTTGAAGACCACTTAATGGGACCAGACTGGTCAAGGATATAGAGGGTACCTTTAAGCAGTAACTTTCTAACATTTAAGGGGTATTATCCCCAAGCAATATACTAGCAAAGAGCCTATAGACTCAACTGTTCTGAAAGCTTAAAGATGGGCATGATGACGGATGCCATTCCCCTTATCAGAAAACTGAATGAGGTTGGCTGAGTTTGTGAGGTCCGCTCAGGTTTGTGTGAGTCTCCAAACCAGCGAGAGCTGAGGCTTCCCGAGGAGGAGATTCTGAAGGATTCCCGAATCAGGGACATTACCAGTGGTCCTATGTGCAGCCCAGGAAGAGAAGGAATAGGACATTACCCTTCAACTGACTGAGGGTGTTAAGTATTCGACTTCCCCTACCACACAAATAGCCCAGTGGCAAATCCTGACATGAGCAGCTTTGGAGAACAAGCTTTACAGAGTAAAGCATGGCTTCTTTCTGCAAAGCAGCTCACAGTTTGAATCAAGATTCTGACATATGTTTATGTTTTGACCCAATAATTTTGCTTCTAGGAATCTATCCTAAGAAAATGATCAAACGTGCAGGCAAAGACCTATGTGCCAAAATATTTACAAAGGGGGAAAAAACGGGGAAAACAAACTGAATTGCAACAATAGGGACATAGTTAAATAAATTATGGTATGTCAATTTATGAAATACTTTGTAGACATTAAAAATCCTGTGTTTGAAGAATAAGAGGAGATGTTCACAAAAGAATGCTAAATGGAGAAAGCAGCCTGCTAAATTATACATACTCATGATACCATGATGATCCCACAGTGGGAAAGCAGCAAACCGAGGGAGGAAAGTGAGGCTTTCCTTCTTCATACTTTCATGAACCTTCAAATATTTCTCTAAATGCTTATGAGCAATAATAATAAGTTGCACTTGTTGAAGACCTACTGTGTGCCACATACAGTATTAGAAACTTGGTGCATATATCAACTCACTTTATCCTTATAACGACTCCACAGAACAGGCACAGGTATCAAACCCATACTATGGGTAAAGAAACAGAGTCTTGGAGATGGGTTCTTCACTCAAAGTCATCCAGCTAGAACAGGGTAGAGATGAGACTCGAAGTTAGGCCCCCAGGGTCCCAATCTCCCAAACATAGAACATTAACTGGCCTCCATGATTAGTAAATATATAGGTGTGCATAATGCTCTTAATTCCAAAAATGTTCCCTTTTCCCCTCTACCCTTTACTTTATAAGGAGATATAGGGTGTTTAGTGGAGGGAAGCAGGCCTTCAGCAACTGGACTCTGGTTTTACATCAAGCCGTTCACTGTTTATGCCAGTGGCCCCAACACACTGATGCCTGGAACTTCTTTTCTGGGGAAGAAACACAGATTATAAAAGGTCAATGAAAATTACTTTACATTGTTAGCAACTAGCTAATTAAGTAAATTATGTGAAGTATTTAACACTAGAACTAGTCATTAGAGTTTACAAGTAGATTAAGAACAAACAGGAATGGGTTTTGTATTTGGGAATAAAATGAGATGGGAAAGAGATCCCCTGGGAACCCCAAGTGTGCTCCTTGGCAGAAGCATGACTGCTCACCAGGGCCCTAGGCCCAGCGCCCGTGTCAGCTGTGTGAGGACCTCAGGTGAGTCACTTACCCTCTCTGGGTCTCAGTTTCCTATCTATATGACACAGGAGTCAGTCCAGATGATGTATTGGTTCATTTCTTGCTCTGATCACCACTGCTTCTATGACAAGATTGTCATTGCTTCCATGGCAAATTCTATGACAGAAGATAAACCTCTCTCTGAGAAGCCTGGTAAGCTGACTACCAGGCACAGGAATCCAGCATTTTGCAAGACCTTCCTCCTCTTGGAAAGAGGACCCCTTCACTTCTCCACAGCCCGGCAGCCCCCGCTAAGAGCGGAAGCCTTCATCCAAGCTTCTTGTGATAAAGCAGTCAAAGTGGGGGGTGAGGCTGGGAGAAAAAAAGTGGGGATCGGGGAAGACGGAGAGCTTGAGGGTGCTGGAAGGATTTCTAGACCGTATTCCCACCCCTGCTTCCTTTCCTGGAACTGCCGAGAGAACTGCATTCTGAGTCCTTTGTTACTGTTGTTGTTTCTCTTTTTCCTTTGAAAGCACTGTCTATGGGAATAAAGGTTCATAATCTCAGGGATCGCTGAGCTAATTTATGAAATGGAGAAAAGGAAGTTATTTTCTGTGCACGTAGCATGATATTCCCCCTGACAATGCACACCCTGGGCCGCCAGTGCCTGGCTTGCTTCTCCTCCATGCCACTTGGTATTCTGCTCACAGCGCAGAACACAGGAGAGTCAAGGCCAAACACAGATGATGCACCATAGAAACAGGCCAAGAGCACGCTGTTTTCTGGGGACTGGATCCCGTTACCCTCTTATTGTTTGGGGACAGCAGGAAAGGAAAAGAGGAGCGGGCCCTTGGCAGTGTCTGAGAGACGAACACCCATGCTACATCTCCATAGGGCCCACCCACAGGAACCTCGAAGAACAAAAACCCATCTCCGAGGTGCATGGCCCCTGGTCAACCAGTAACAGCAACTACACCTCTAGCCGGCCAGGGGCCAGGCACTTGCAGGTCCCGTGGAGTATATGCAGTTAGCTGAGTTGAGGCAGAGCTAGAAGCTTTCAGGAAGGAATATGAGAACAGACATTGAGAAAATCTCGCCCATGGGCACATACCCTTGCCAGGAGAGAGTTTTTTCCTCTTCTGCAAGCCTTCCCTGCTCAACTTAAAGGGTCTTAAAACTACAGCTGAAATGAGGATGAGGAGAAACCGGTGACGACCATTTCTTGATTGACGCCATCGTTCAGACCTGGCGCTAGGGACTGGGAGGTATTGGACCAGCCAGTCTTCACAGATACCACACTTCATGGTTAAGGAGAGCTATGGAGACTGAGACTCAGAAAGTTTATGAAACCTGGCCAGGCTAACACAACTAGTAAATCACTGAGCTGGGGGGACCAGAACCCAAACCAGATCTGGTTCCACTGGGCCACACGGTCACCTCCCATCCATATGTTGAGTGCCTGCTACACAGTAAACACTGTGGATGGAAGTGTGTGCGTGTATGTGTGTGTGAGAGAGAGAGAGAGACAGACAGACAGACAGACAGACACAGAGAGACAAAGACAGGGAAACAGAGTGTGTGTATACAAATCTCCAAACACTCTGGGATCTGAACGCAGGTCAGTCCAGCAGAGCGAACCACCCAAACCTGTCCTTGGCCATCTTTCCTGATTCCAAGAATCCTCCCTGTAAGGGCAGCCAGGCCGAGTTACCAGCCTTGACTTTCTGGAACTGGAAGCCTATGTGACTGTGACCTAGCCCCGGGGTCTCACAAACTACCCCTACCCCACCGCCACCTCTTCAGCACATGATACCCCAATGAGTTCCGTTTGGGCCACTGGGCCGGCAGTAGACCAGCCCACCACAGCAGCTTCGCAAAGCTTCTCCCCCATGGCCTCGGGGCAGCGGTCACGTGGTCACAGGGAGAGTCAGAAGCCTGAGGAGGAACCACAGACCCAGTGGGGCACT
This sequence comes from Mustela putorius furo, assembly GCF_011764305.1. Lineage (NCBI taxonomy): Eukaryota > Metazoa > Chordata > Mammalia > Carnivora > Mustelidae > Mustela > Mustela putorius. The sequence continues at coordinate 7,503,714 of NW_025421305.1, forward strand.
CTGCTCTGCATTTTTGGGCAGCTCGACTTCTTTCAGGCTTGCCTTGGCTTTCCCCCAATCAGCTCCTGTTTCTGGCTGTCACTAAGTTGCTGTGTAAAAATAGAAGCGATGTGGAGAACAAAGGCAGGGAGGAGTCTGAGCAAAAATTAAATGTCCTTATAACCGGGGGCCCACGGACAAGCGCTTGAAGCGCTTGATGTTCCTCCAGGAAACTCCCAGCTATCTCAATGTTAACGCTTTGCTAGAGGGAAAAACCACCTTATCTTGACACTAGCCAGGCCTCTAAGAGCTGGTGAGTCCTTCAGCACAGGAAAGTCCTTCTGGAAACTTCCCTATGTCTTTACGTTCCCCCCAGCTCCGATGTACACAATCAATTGCTTCTCACAACCCTGTGCTTTCATAAAAAACACTTTTCTGCATCTCAAGAATTCTTGGCCATCAGCTCCGAACCCCAACCTTCAAAGCACATCACAAGAACATCTCCTTGCTGCTTCCCCCAAAACAAGAAAGACAATTAAGAGATTCAACAAAAGAAAGGAAACACAGTGCATCATCCTGCATGATGTGCCTACAGAGAGGGGGCAAATGTTGAACCTTCTGAGAGCAGAGGGGGGCCCACTGTGGAGAATCACACCAGGACAATAAGCACACACGGGACTGACCCATGCCAAAGCAAATGTATGGGTGGAATGAAAGTCTCCACAGTAGGGTCTGGATCGTGGCTCCTTCCTGTGCAGCCTGGAGTCTATTAGGAGGTGGTGGAGTGACGCTGGTTTCAAGGGAACTGTCAGAGACATCCCTCTTCTACACTTGGTCCCACCTCAAAGCCTCTAGGAGCAGCTTTCACCCTTCAACCTTCTCAGGCAAGGTGTTAAAAACAAACCTTTCTGAATAAATTTTCCTGGCCAGAGATATTGGCATTACAACTGGGAATAAATCCCTAAGGTCTGGGAGTGGCTGCTCTCCGTGGCCAGACCTGGGAATCCTACAGAAGACACAGGGGGGAAGCCAGCTGCCTCCCAGTCAGGGGAGGTCTATTTAGAAGAAAAACCACCTCCCCTTGCTTCACTTGCCAAAGGGTTTAAAGCAAATAACCTGGCCCTCAGGAATACTGAATCCTGAGGATTAACCGGCTCTAAGCTTCCTCAAGTCGGGGTTAATGGGAGCCAAACGCTGAGAAAGCAAAAGGTGTCAGGCTGGCTTCTCGCCCAGGCCCGAGAGGACCAAGGGAAGCAGCACCCCTGAGAAGGTCACCCCTGAGATGCCCCACTCCAGAATCTCCCATCTCCCTGAAAGCGATGGAGACAGCCCTGCAGAGCGCTGCCGCTGGCGGGTGTGCAGCCAAATGAGAGTAGAGAGGCACCAAGAGAGAGCTTCCGGAATCTTCTTAATTGGGTTCACAGAATCCAGAGTCTACTGACGACCATTTAAATACCAGCACCATTAGCTGTGTCGCTGTGGAACTACCTACCAGATGTGTAACAACCGTCTTTACTGGTCTGTGTGCAGCTGGCTATACCTTCTCTGGGCTCATGCCCCATTCACCCGAATGGCTGCTTCCGCATCTGCTGCAATGAGAGTGCCTCAGTGTCACCCTAGGACATGGTGTCCCCTGTGCCACCATAGGATGCCCAGTCCATGATCAGGCAGGAGAGTGGTATAGAGGTCAAATGACTGCTAGCATCTGATTTTTATTAAAAACAACATTTAAAAACAACAACAACTGTTCTCTTGCCACCAGAGTATTTTATTTTTCTGCTGGGAGAAGAAAAGCCCTGTGAATGTTTTATTCAGCAGGAACTAAAACACTGTTATTATAAAACTTTCTTTTCCAAACTAATTCCCTGAGCTTCCGCTGCCAGAATGCCTCCTCTCCAGGGCAGGTCTGCCTTCACTCATTGACTTCTGAGATCCTTCTAGAAAATCTGCCACCCAGACTCCAGCAAGCAGCAGATGGTCTCCACGGGGCTGTGGGACTCATTGTGGGGCAGCCCCACCCAGGATGGCTCTGAGAAAACCCACAAGCTGAGATCTTGTGGGAAAGGAGCACCACGTTGCTGTCCTTACCAGGTTGCTCTTCAGGAGCAGATCAGAGCCTGGTGATGGCCCTTGGGGTGGGGGGAGGGGTGTTCCTAGATACACCGTCCCCTCAAGAGTTCTGAGTAAAGCATCACCCCCCAAAGTCAGCCTGTTGGCCAGGGACCCCCTAAGTTAGTAGAGGGAAATATCAGCCGAGGGGAAAATGAGAGACGAGGCATGCCCCAAATTCTGCAAGTTCCTAGCTGGTTCTACAAATGGAAACAATTCTTGTTCTCATCTTCATAAAGGGATGGAGGAGCCTGAGCCTTCCATAGGACAGTAGCGGATCCCTAAGATGGGCTCGCCTTTGATGTTGGTACCCTTCCAACGCCTCCGATGGAGTCTGACAGAGAACTATAAACTTGTGAAAGCCAGCTCCCCTTTGAGAACTCATCCAGACTGACCACTGTGGGAGGAGAAACTCTCCCATGATGGCAGCATCCGGCAGAGTCACCATTGAGAGTGAGGGGGAAAAAAAGACAAAAAACAACAACAACAATAAGAAAAAAAAAAAACCACCAAAACTCAGTGATTTGACTAGGAGATAAAGGACATGCTAAAAGAAGCAGTCAGCAGAGACAAAATGGGAATGGTAGCAATGGTGAAAGCAGCAGTCACCCAATGAGTTTGCTGTGCCCGAGACAGTATTGGCACTGGTATCTGTTTCCAACTCCTATCCTCTTCCCTGTGTCCCATAGAAAGAAGATTGAAACTGCATCTCCCAGCCTCCAGGAGAGCCACATTTCTGGGTGCATTTAGTCCAGTGAACAAAACCCACTTATGCAAGCTCCAAAAGGTGGAAGACTTGGCAAGTGTGCTAGTGGGCAAGTGGGCACCAGTAGAGGAGAGTTGGCAGCAGATGGATTCCACATTCCAATGGTGGGTAACCAGTTTGGAGAGGTGCAAAGATGACACCAGTGGTAGTAGCAGATGAGGTTTCTTGATTTCTAGATATGCAACCTCTAAGCTAGATGCTAACTGACAGCCTCTGGTGCCATACCTCCAGCCTCTCCAGGGATTTTGCGAGCACTCTCTCTATATATATTACATCTTCTTCTTCTTGCAATCCCTAGAGAGGCAAGCAGACTGGCTGGCTGTTCACCAACCCATTTTCTTTTCTCCTGTGTGCCCAACCAGAGGAGATGTCTCCTAGCCTTCCTTAGTGTTGGGTGTGACCCTAAGTTCATGGATTGTGACCCATCACAGTTGGGCAACCACTTTCAGATCTGAGCTCAACAGCCAGCACCTCAAAATCTCCATGCTCTTTTCCTTTCTATTTGTCCAACACAGACAAGCACAATGACCTTGAAGGCTCCTTGTGGAGACAGTGGAGCCACAGGATGGAAGAGAATGAGCCTGGGTCTCTGCATCACCATTTGGAAGGGAAGCTCTTGGCCATCACAGTGGCACCAGACAAAACCACACCCAGTGTGTGAGGGGGAGAGAAAGGTGTTAGATATAAGGAAGGGGTTACAGACACAGTGACTGAGCATAAGATGGTTGGTAGCAGTGGTCACTGAAGATAGGGAGAAAAAAACACCTGCTGTTCTGCTAAGTCACCGGGGCTGTGAGGTTTATCTAATAGGGCAGTTAGCAGCCCCCCAGTTAAAAGAAGTTGTTTCTGTTTCTGCACTGAACTGACAGATAAGAGCTCCCAACATAAAAGAGTAAATCATTGATAATACATAAACACATTATAGACCACAACCAAAAATAACACGTGAGCTGGCAGAACCTACCTAAAAAGAGAGATTTGGAGTCATTTTAAAGTTCTTGGGTAGAGCTTTAGGAATGAAATTCCTCTGATGTCTTATCAACCCAGGCCCATCATTCAATCCTTATCGTCCTGCACCTGCCACACACACTGAGCTCCAGGAAAACCATGGAGAAGCCCCCAAACACACCATAGGTTTTTCTTTCAGAATCCATAGGGGGTGGGGGCCTGAGAAACCAACCTTCCAGGTTCCAAGATGTCCAGAGGCGGCACCCAAGGAGAAATCTCTTCACTGGATAGAGGAAAGGCCATCTTTCTCCACAATGGACCTTGATTCCAAGAGCCATTCCCTTTGAATGAGCTCCAGGAGCAGATGCAGATCCCAGAGACAAGTGGGCGCATCCCAAGCTACAGATGTGAGGCCTGGCAACGGAAATGACAACTCAAATAGCATCTCTCATCGATGAGCCGGGCCAGCTGGTCTGTTCCACTGGCTGGGAGTCGTGCCTTAGAAATGGGCCTGCCTTTTTTATTTTCTGATGTGTCACAATTCACCCTTTTGTTGTTTCAGAACATTCTGGAGCAGGGGAGGCTAATCATTCCCCATGGTGTGACATCTGTTTGAGATGACTGGGGACTCAGGCCCAGAACCTCCCTACGTCATCCTAAAGGCAGCTACATGGCCACCGTTGCTCCATCCCCTGCCATTTCCCTTTCAGTGGTGCACGAAGCGGGAAGAGAGGGAGAACACATTCTTCAGGCTGGCAATGTAAACAAACCCTGGGAGAAATACACTGTACTAAAAGTAGAATACAAAATAAACACCCGTCCCTGCTCTGAGAAGATTGATGTTCTTGTTGAGTACAGCAAAGCCAGGAGAATCTCTGCACCTATTTTGGTCCCAGCCTTGATGGAAGCCAGTCTTCATTTAGGTCTGCAGCGGCTCAACAGACAAGGAAAGGAGCCTTAGTCTCTGCTGTTCATGTCTGTGTTTTGGTGTCACAACACAATAAACATCGGCTCGGAAGGCCCGTCTTGGAGTTGAGGACAAAGAGGGGGTGCTCCTGCCTTTGGAACTCTTTTGTGACAGAAATGGCACCCACTTAAAGAGTTGCTACTCACAACAAGTCCACATAGAGGAGAAGATGTAAACTCTGACCCCAATTAGCTTTGTATCTTGTCAACCCAATGACCACTCTGAACCTAAGACTCAAAATGAGAAACCAGGATAATAGCTCTTTGTTGAGGGCAGAGCATGTGCCAAAAACTGTACTAAACACTTTCTATATTTAATATCATTTAATTCACCCAAAAGGACCCGGAGGTAGGTGGTTTTATTCCATTATACAGAGAATGACATTGAGTCTCAGAAAAATTAAGGAAACTGCCCAAAGCCATAGCACTTGTCAGCAGCAGAACCATGAGCCAAAACCTGTTTTGCTTGACCCCTGAATCCTGTGCTCTTAACCCTGTGCATCTTTAATCGGTATCAGGACTGATCTGGGTAGAGATCTTGCGGCTCGGGGAGAGAGACTAGAGAACGGACCTTGAATAAGGCTGGGCCAAGGGAAGTTTCAGGTTTGACCAGCACTGCCAGGTCTGTAGGCTTGACTGACACCCAGAGCTAGGCCTCCACCACGGCAATTCCAGGTCATGAGAGAATCCTTGCAATGCGGGAGGTCACCTCCACTCTCTACATCTCTCCCTCTCCACCTCCCCCAAAATAATAAAAATGGAGGGAACCCTGAGAGGACCCGTTAACGCTCAGTTACCCACTGGGGTAATTTGAGTCCACGAGTTCTCTTTTTCAGGAGGAAACCTGAAGAAGCCAGACTCAAAAGGGCTGCCTATTGTATGATCCCATGGAGGGAGAAAACGGATCAGTGGTTCGCAGGGTCTGGGAAATGAGGGTAGAAATGACTACAGAAGGGCACAAGAGCACTTTGGGAGGATGCTGGAAATGTCTTATATTCTAATCGTGGTAGCCTTTATACAACTGTATGTGTCTGCCAAACGTCATTTAAGCAGACACTTAAAATTGGCAGATTTTACCTCACATAAATTGCATCTCAGTAAAGCTGATTAAAATATATACACACAATTCCCCCCACACCAAGGGCACTAGCTGACGAATCCTGAGCTAACATTTTCATTGTGTAACTGCATTGCAGTAAACCCCGGAAGCTGAACCCCTCAGCTAGTTGTTCGACCTTCCCAGTCAGGAGACATCCCATAGGCAGCCATGGCAGGCTGACAGGGCTGTGTCCAATGGGAAGGTGGTTCTGAAGGGAAATTTCAGGCAAGTGCTTCTGTAGCCACTGGAATGACTCTGATTGTTAGGGTTACCTTGGCTTCCTGCCTTCTTTCCCACATCTTCAGAGGTCAGACTGTGTATGTGATAGAAATGTTCATCTGGAAAACTGCCCAGAGCCAGATTAATATAACATCACTGTTTTAACTTGTATCTCACATGACATACCCGTCTTTATCTTCGTATCTCGTTGCATTTTGAAGGCCATACCTGTCTCTATGGTCAGCCTGGAAAATACATAATAATACCGCTGAAAATACTAAATACGCAGCTCCCGCCTACCTCAAGAAGTGTGGCATGCATTAGCAATGAGCGTTACTGTAAGACTAACTACACTAGCCTCGTCTGTCTATCGTTCCAGCTCTAGGTCACCTGTCCCCCTATGCATTCTCTTTGGTAAAGGTATCTATCTCTCTAGTACAGCCCCGTTAGTCCCTTTGCTTTCTGTCCAAGACCTTCTGTTTGGGGAAGATCTGGAGGCTTCTGACCCATGTTAATAGCTCAGTTGGAAAAGGAACATAAGCCACACAAATACAGTCTAACATTGGAAATAATCAGATCAGTCATGCAAATTAATAAGTACATAAGGTCATATCCCAAAAGAAAAGAGTGCAGTCTCATACAAAAAATAGCTGCCAGAAAGAACAGATTTTAAAGGAAAATGAAAACTAAAGAGCCAGCCCTGCCTCTGGACTCCTTTAAAAGCTCCTGATGCTCTTTGCTGTAAGGTGTGTGATCTCCTGGGCATTGCTGTCTCTAGGCAGCCACACTGCATCTCACAGCAAGGTAGAGACTACCCTAGTAGGGGTTTTATCATAATAAAAACAGAAGAGTTTAAAACAACACAAAAGACAACATTTTTACCAAAATACACTTTAATCGTTTATCAAAAGGGGATGATTACAGCATTGAAGAATAGACTGGACTCGTGAAAATCGAAGGAAAGCGACCAAGACTGGATGATAAACCCACCCAAATGCACAGAAGCACAGACACCTGGAAGGTTCTCAAACTGTACTGGTTTGCTAGATACTATCAGTGTTTGTTCTTTTTTAATATTTCTTCCTCAAAAAACTTCATTTTCTCACAGCTTCCAGGCTTAAACAAAGACAAAAATTGCATGGAACAATTGATATGACTTAATACAAGTGTCACATATGCTCCAAGGGCTTTCGGATATAACCACATATGCTATTATTTCATCTGCCATGTGATCTTCCTACAGTCTTAGAGTCATGGAAATGAAACTTCATGAAGAGACAAAAAACCATGATTTTGTTTTTCTTATATCCATGCCATAAAAAAATGGTTAATTTTCATAAAAAGCAGGAAGTAGGGAATGGGGAGAGTGGGGGATGGGGGTGGTGGGAATCAACTGGGAAGTTTGGTTCTAATCTTCTGAGCTGCCTTTGGAATGAAGTTATGAGGTAGGAAGGCTCTCCTGACTCTGACCTAGGTGGACAGAGGGAGCAGAGAAAAATCTAGAGCCTCATCTGTAGGTCCAGCTGGGACTGATTTACAGTGTTCAACCTAATGCATAAAAGAGCCTTTCTTTAGAAAACTCTAAGTGTTTTACAGATATAATATAAGCATGCTCTATATAAAACGTTGTTTTATAATCTGCTCTATATAAAACGTCGTTCCAGGTGTTAGGAAGAAAAACAAAGATGGAGATTCGATCCCTCAAGGAGCTCCAGGTATCCATCTGCCTAAGTGAGCCCAGGTTTCTTCCAAGTACGGATGAATTAGCCTGGCTACATGGGGCAGAACTGATCATTGAGACATGTTGGGACAAAGAATCCCCAAAAGCCAGGCAGAGTTCTCTTCGAGTTCCTTCCTTTCCAGATGCTGCCTGGACTACTGACACCTTCCTGGGACCCACACTACCCCTATACCTCCCCACTCGCAACCACCCTGGAATGAACTTCTTTCCAGTAGGGAAATGTACCTCTGGAGGCAGACAGCTTTCAAAAGAGCTCATCAGACCAGGGCAAATATCCCAAGACTCCAGCGTGATAGAACTATTCTCCCAAATATCACTACTAAGCAAACACACTTCCAAATCCCCCTGCAGATAGCTAAATAAGTGAAAAAGACCATTTTTTTTTTTTTTTTAAAGAACATTCTCTGCCTCTCTCAACCTCACCCATTTACTTGGGTTCCCGGTTAAAGATCAGATCATAATTCAGAAGGTAACCATCATTATAGACAAAAAGTTTCTGCTCAAAAGGGTGATAGTTAATGCTCTGGATTCTTTCCTGCACCTTACGCAAGGTAATACCTAGCCTGCCCTCTTTGCCTGTGTTTGTGTCATAGTAGTAGAAAATCTCTTCTTCTCTGGTGTTCAGAGTGCGGGTGGCATACAGAACCCCACATACCATGAAGGCATTGGAGACAGATGGCTTATACTGCCTGGTGTACCAAGTGTTCAGCACCACGAGTGTGGTGTCGTTGAGCTGACTAATCACCATGTTACCGGTGCTGGCTTCAGTTGAATAAATCACCCACAAGCCATTCTCATCCACAGCCAAGTCAATATCTTGCCAATCAACATTAGCATACGAAAAGCGGTTATTATAGGCAGCATCGGGGAGAGTCTGAGTCACTTCAGCCCTGTTGTTATTCAGGTTAATTTTGGCAATGTTTCTGGTGTTGTACCAGTTGACGTACATGTAGTTGTTATAAACCACGATACCAGCGCCTTGGCCATAGACGAGCCGCTGATCTCGGGCATTTGTGTACAAGAGCAAATCATCCAGTGTATTGTGGAGTCTGTAATACTCCAGAAGTCTCCCATCTGTATTCAAAGGGGCCACCCAGTACAGCCCCCCTTCTGGATGCTGGGGAGAGTAATCCCGACCCCAGGCACCATACTTATAGGAAAACCCTCTCCAGTTGAGCTGAACAACACTTGGCTTGCTGATATTCGCCACACCGCCGTGCCCACAGCTCCCTGTACAAACAAGAACAGGAAAGGGCATTCTTAGAGAAAAACGAATAAGACACAAATGGTTTCATACCCTAAGAACAAAAGGAATCCATAAAGATTCTTCTTGTCAAGGTTGAGTGATGACAGTGGTTCTGAGGGAGAAGAGCCAAAACCCTCTCGGTGTCGGTCTCAACACAAACCCGCTGTGGGCTCTGGAGAAAACCGCCTTCTGTTCCCATGAGCGGGCTTTCAGTTTGGAAATGGGGATGCTGAAGCGGCCAAGAGCTGTACTAAAAAGGTTTGAGGGCCCAGAAAGAGGAAAGGAGGACTTGATGGATTTAGTAGATTGTCTTCTATCAGAAAGCATTTTGCAATTTTTTTTTAAAATTACATCTTTCTTACAGAGCAATCAAGAAAGCAAGGTCATCCCAGACCCTACCTTTTTTCCCATAAAGCCTTCTATGCCCCCAGGATCAAGGACAATTGTGATAAAGGAGGAGACTGTCTTAGGCAAGTGCCCATGCCCTTCACCTTTCTGCCCCTCCCTGGAACCCCAGGGAGTACATAACTACAGGGGATGCCAGTGTTCCCCCAAGCCAATCTCAGAAGAGGAAGTCTGGGCTCTAAAGACACAAAAACGATCGTCCTGTCATGGCGGGATTTCAGCCTTGAGAAGCCGTGGAAGTAATTTTGGGGCAATATCGCCTGCTCTGTGCCCAAGGCAGAACCCACTACATAGTGGCAACATCTTGCTGAGTGGTAAGGCAGGTTTGCTGTTCATACCACATATCCTACTGGGCCACAGAATGCCAGGCAAGGACTTCACCTTTCCCCGTCGGACACCGCCGTGGGACCAGACTCACTGGGGCCCTAAATCTGCCTTCCCTATAACACCAGCGAGCGACCCGGGCTGGGCAACTGGGCTTTCACACTGCACTCTGTGATGCCTACCAAGCCAAACTGTTTCTGAGCTACAAAAACAAAATAAAATTCCTCCAGGATTTTTATAATAACTATCCAGAGTTGAACACGCAGTTTCTGGGATCTTAATAAATACCCTTTACAAACAGGTAACATTGTTTCTGGGATGACAAAGAAAATTCAACTTCAAGTACATTCGAGGTCATTTTCCCTCATCCGACTGCCTGGAGCAGAGCAGGTGAGGGAAGGAGGAACAGAGCCTGAATCACTCGATCTGGCTTTGAATGCTGGGAGGGAATCAGGGAGCCGTGGAGAGCACATGGTGGGAGCTGGAACCAAAAGCAGAGCTCCAAAGAATTACCTGATTTATCACAGGGGGGCGGGGAGAAGGGCTGGTGAAGGGGGAGCAAAGCTTTGCCTGTAAGTCTGTGCCTCTGACCGATATGGAAAGACCCATTTCTCTCCTTGCTAAATGTCCCCCTCTTCTCCCCTCCTTACTCAAGGACTGCTCAGAGGTGAAACCATTACTAGAAACCCTGCTTTTACTTTTCCAATCTGCTGGGGCTTTTTGGTCCCAGAATTACATATATGCTCCTTAAATGCTCTCATAAATCCGCAGTTGGTGGGAAAGCCAGCCAACCATACAACAGGTAGAGAAATGAAACCATTCTGTACCCAACCTCAAAAAATTTTGCATATCATTAAGCAGAACACAGTCACAGGTTTATTTTAATAATGCATGCACCATTTCATAAATAAAAAAGCAACGTGTGTTCAGCCAAGAGATTGCTCTCTACCAAAGAAATAATAAATAAAATTATAAATTATTATTTCTTCTCCTAAAAGTGATCTCTCAGATGAATGCTTGTTTGCTTTTGTTTATGAAACAATGCATGAATTATTAAAATAAAGTTAGCGGTGTGTTCAGTTTAATGATAACAAAAACTGTTTGAGTTTCCATATGCTACAAACTGAATTTTCTAGTTAAAATGTCTTCCCAAGAACTTATTTATTTAACTACATTTCACTCTGAGGAAATGAAAGAAAATCATGTTTTTTCTTGCAGGTTGGAAGACTTAGGAATTGTTTGCTTAATTGAATCTTGCTTTCCTGGAAAGAAAGTATCCCAAAACAATAGCAACAAAATACTTAAGGGAAAGTTACGATACATAAACATATCTAAGCATTAGCAAGGGGTTAAAGATCATAAACTGTTCTGCCTTGGATGTGGAAATCCTTAGATATAAAGGAACCAAAATAAACTTCTTTTAAAAATGACTACTTCTGGGGCACCTGGGTGGCTCAGTGGGTTAAAGCCTCTGCCTTCGGCTCAGGTCATGATCCCAGGGTCCTGGGATCGAGCCATGAATCGGGCTCTCAGCTCAGCAGGGAGCCTGCTTCCTCCTCTGTCTCTGCCTGCCTCTCTGCCTACTTGTGATCTCGGTCTGTCAAATAAATGAGTAAATCTTTTAAAAAATGACTACTTCTACTGCCATTAATAATAATAATAATAATGGTTCATCATCTTCCACACCGACCAGGAAATCAAAAATTGTACCTGGTATAAATCCCAAAACTCTTAAAACCACAATCTCTGTTTCTTACTTTCCAACCATTCCTAAACATTCTTTTTTTTTTTTTAATATTTTATTTATTTATCTGACAGACAGAGATCACAAGCAGGCAGAAAGGCTGGCAGAGAGAGACAGAAGCAGGATTCCCACTGAGCAGAGAGCCCGATGCAGGGCTCGATCCCAGGACCCTGAGACCATGACCAGAGCCGAAGGAAGAGGCTTTAACCCACTGTGCCACCCAGGTGCCCCTCCAACCATTCCTAAACACTCTCCTGTCCTTTGTCATACCCCTCTTCTCGATGTCTTCTGGACCATTTTTAGGGCTCTGGCTATGGTCAAAGGAAGTGGAAAAAGAAAGGAGAACTGAGCAGCGCTGCCAATGCTACAGATGTGACCACAGCAGTGACAGACCAGAGAAAAGGCCATGGTGGGCTTCCTCGACTCCTGGCAGCAAGCCATCCTGGAAACACTACTGAAACTGACAGCCAGCCGGATGCCCACTGCTCATCCAGCCCAGCAGGAGCCTCCACTGTCTTCACCCCATCTATGCCAAGCTTTTCCCAACCCTCCCTAACTCTTACCCTCCCCCCCACCTTCATTTTAAGGCCTTAGGGGTACTTCATTCCCTTCCTCAACCATCACAAGTTTCCCCTGACCCTGGGACAACCACCCATGCCCACCCATAAACCAAGAATGTAAGAGACCAATGAATTATTCTGCATTTTCTGGTAGAAAAGAACATGCCACAGAAACAAGAGTAAAAACACCCTTTCAGCTACCCCACAAGCAAGGAAGCCAAGATAACCTGGTGTTAATCAGGTTGGTGAGTTGTCAGAACTTTCCTGTTACTCTGGGAATCACAGGTGCACCTCGCTATCAGACCATCTATGGAAGGCAGCCTGGTAGAGTGAAATATTGGCAGATAGATTCCAAGTCAAATCCCGACTCCAGTACTTACTGGTTATATATAACCTTCTGAGCATTAACTTCCTTATGTTAAAAAGAAACAAACAAACCCTAATACCTCCTCTGTAACTGATAAGAAGAGTGAGAACTCGTGTACGGTAAGTCAATAACTGGTAACCATCAGCATTATAATCACACGACAGGCGCCTGGGTGGCTCAGTGGGTTAAGCCGCTGCCTTCGGCTCAGGTCATGATCTCAGGGTCCTGGGATCGAGTCCCGCATCGGGCTCTCTGCTCGGCAGGGAGCCTGCTTCCCTCTCTCTCTCTCTGCCTGCCTCTCTGCCTACTTGTGATTTCTCTCTGTCAAATAAATAAATAAAATCTTTAAAAAAAAATAATAATAATAATCACACGACACTGGAACTGAAGGTTCACCTGCCTGTCTCCCTTTCTACAGACTGGTTTCTGGAGGTTTCTGGAGCCATCCTGATAACCCTGGTTCCCCAAACAGGACCAGCCATGTAGGGGCACCAAATTAGGATTGTGAAATAAGGGAAGGAAAGACTGGTCAAATCTCCCAAACCCAGCTTACTGTATTTATAAAACCCCAGACTTCTACTGTGCTACATATCTTAGTTTTTCAAAAAGCCTTGTATCCACTCCACAGAACATAATACAAGGAACCCTCCACACAAGGGTAGCCTTGGTTGGTAATCTCCTCCTCACGTAATTCATTAGATCTGGCCATGGTATTCTGAAAATACCCTGGGAAGCCACAAGGTAAGACTGTCACATTCCCTGACTTGGCTTTTTTTTAAAGCTTCATGGTTGTATTTGTGTGTGTGAGGTAGCAGAGAGTTTTTAATTTGCATCAACAAATGGGAATTCAAATTTCTTGCCCAATTTTGAAGGTTGGGTAAAAAAAGGTTAGCAGCTCGGTGCCAAACTCCAGAATTACAACCCATAAAGAAATTTTAGTTTATCTGATTAAAATTTTTACTACCAAAAAAAAAAAAGTCTTATGGTTCGTAGCATTTTTCTTTATACCAAAGACTATATGCAGAGGAAACTTAATCTGGAATCTGTGAGTGCAATCTCCGATCTGGACAACTGAGTGTTGAGTGAAGAGGAGAATACAATTCACTACACCAAAAACTATATGCAGAGGAAACTTAATCTGGAATCTGTGAGTGCAATCTCCAATCTGGACAACTGAGTGTTGAGTGAAGAGGAGAATACAATTCACTTGTGATCATTTTAGGTAATTAACCTGGTCATAATCATAAAATAATTAAGACCAAATTAACTCTGAATTATTGGATATATACAACCCAACACTCTGCTTCTCCTAAGGCTTGGGATTTGAGCAGGTCACCCCATATCCTCCATCAACCATTCACGGAGCGCCTCTATGGGTCAGCACAGAACGCGGTGTCACTGCCAAGCACGATGACGGTCCACCCCAGAGGGAGTGCGTACATTTGCCTATCTTCCATCATTTAGAGTCAGGAGGAGATCAGAAAAAGAGTCAGTTGTTTTCAGGGAAAAAAAAGCTAATGAGCAGAAGGCCAATTATTTTAGATTAGAAAGTTCTATGAAATGAAGCAGAAAAGGATGGCATTTGCGGCATAAACCGAATAGAAAGCATGTTTTATCGAGCCCTAACTCCATGTGCTGGTTCTAAGTCGAGCTGACCATGGGGGAAGCACGCAGCGACTGCAGGGGAGGGGCCCAGAGAACTCGGAGTTGCTTTATAGCTGCGATTTGCGCGCAGCCTTTTGTTCTGTGCAACTCTGCAGTGAAAAAAAGCAGACAGGCCAGATTTTAAAGTCCCATAATAGTGAGTAACTTTAATTAAAGTCTCCACAGGCTCACAACTTTGTGGTGCCTAGGGAGTTTCCAATTCTGCATTATCAACCAATCTAAACAGAAAGAGAGCAAGTAAAAAGAAATTGATTTGAAAACATGACAAAAAGTCAGTTTAATATAAACATCATAAATATGATATGAACAAAGCTGGAGGAGGGCCAAGTGGCTTGGCTGAGATCCAGGTACTACCAAGGTTGTGGGAAAGTGAGAAGAAATCTGGGTCCAATTTGCTTAAACAACACCGCTGGGCTGGGATGGCCCACAAAAGTCTAAGTGTGAGGACCTAGGGGAAAGTTCTAGAAAAAAAAAAAAATCTAACAAAAATAATCTAACAGACTCACTCGCTGTCCTCCTTAGATATACCAAACAGTGTACTTTGTCTCCCACTGCCACCCTTGAGTTACTGCCATTGGACACGTTAGGTCCTTTGATGGCGACAGAGCAAGGGGCACTACATGTCCGCCTCAGTTCTGCCGCTAACCACCTGTGTGGCCTCGGCAAAGCAGCATCCTCACCACCTAAGTCCCCTCTTCCGGAGACACGAGGGACCTGAGCCAGGTTGCTCTGAATGTCCCTTTCCGTTCTAAAATGTCTTCACTCTAAGGAATACAGAGAAAACTGTGCTGGAAACATCTATGCCATGAGGAAAATCTGCTGTGGAGAAAAAAAGGAAGGAAGGAAGGAAGGAAGGAAGGAAGGAAGGAAGGAGGGAAGGAAGGAAGAAGGGAGGGAAAGAAAGAGAGAAGGGGGGGAGAAGAAAGAAGGGGGAGAAAGGAAGCCGGAAGACGGGAGAGGAAAGAACGGAAGACGGAGGGAGGAAGGAAGGAAGGGCAGGACGGGACGGAAGGGTGAAAGGGAGAAAGCCTTGCTCAGGTGTTATTAGGGTTTGTCGCTGCTTTGCCCCTGGCCTCACCGAGCGCTGTGTGGCCCCGCAGAATAAGCTCCCATTTTCAGCACACACTGAGACGGCTGATCCCAGACCGAATTTAACCGTAGCTTGTTAAGGAGGCCGAGGCTCGGCCTTCGTCCTGAACCTCCTCTGTACGTCCTACTGTGACAGACCTACAGCAAAGCAGAGGGAAGCATCGGTCTCCTGAACACCACCAAGAGGCTTATGACGATGGCCGTGTCTCAGAAAGCCTTAAAGAAACCAGTGACATTGATGGGGACCCAGAAACACACAGCCTAAGAGGATACAGGTAGTGGGAAGAGGAATTAATGAAAAGGACAAGAGCTGGATGATGACGGGATAAGAAGGTACAGGCCCCTTCCAGGCAGAGGCGCTCATGACCCGCAGAGCGGGCTTCTCCAGGCCAGGGCTGTAGCTGAGGGGCCGAGAGGCAGGCTTCCGCTCCCCTGGAGGGTGTGCCAAAGCACCCCAGGACCCGCACCACTCCTGTCCCCAGCAAGGTTTCCACTTCGATTATCATCATTAATCATGGTAACCCATTCCAAGGCATAAGTGCCCGTCGTAGAGCTCCATGCTTCCCAAGACTGGTTTCATTAAGCCCCATGACTACCCTGCAAGGTGGTATGCTCCTCCCGTTTTATCAGTGATGAGATGAAAGATCTTATAGCTGGGAAGCTCAGGTTTTTGGGGTCCTAGAGCCATACTCCTGACCCCTACACTCTATGGCCTCCATTCCTGGAAGTATTACAGAGCACCCTTTCTAGGCTCCACCTAACCCCAAGGATAATCATTAGAGACTGAGAGGCCATCCCCACCCTCTGGGAACTCACGTCCGGGAGGGATGGCCCGCCACACCTGCAAGTCCTAAGGCCTCCCTCAATCCCAAGACATGCTAAACAGCAGGTGGATTTAAGGAAAGCATAAAGGAAAAATAAAAGATGGAAGCAGGGAGGGAAGGAAAGGAGGAAGGCATACCCCAGGTCATCAGCCACAGGAGCCAATCACACAGCGCGGCACGGATGCCACGCAGATTCCAGAAGCTCTCACCCAGCCCCGCCGACGACAGCTCCATCACCACAGAAATGGTTTTCTCGTTAGCAAACATAAAGCGGACACGTGGAATGTGTGGCTCTTGTCTTAAATCAACTCATTGTCGGTGCTTTTCCTCTATGAGCCCCGGAACGTGATGGCAAGTGGAGCTACTAAAGGAGAGATTTCCAAGCACGGAAGAGGAAGCTCAGAGCCGCCACCAGCCCGTCCTCTCTTCCCCACTGCCATCCCAGATCCCTGCTCCGCCCCGCTCTTAGCTCCTAACTGGGCCAGGCTCAACTCATGCTTACCAGGGGCAGGAGGAGGCGGGGCGGCAGGAACATTTTCACCTTTAGAGGCTTCGCATTCCTTCAGCCTGGTCTTGAGAGCCAGGATTTCCCGGCGAATGGCAAGGACGTTGTTTTTGTCTAGCGTCTCCAGCTTCTCTACCAGGAGAGTCATATTCCTTATCTAAGGAAATAAAAATTCAGAGCGACTTTATATTATTGTGCAATTTCTTTCATAAACATTCCAGGGCGGAATTTGTCACTTAGTGAAACATTGCTAGAGAATACACCCGAGATTCTCCTGAATGGTTTCATTTGGAAGAATACATTTTATGGTTTAGCGTGAACGCCTGTCACATCTCAGGCAGATGTGTGTGACAAGAAGAAAATGGCAAAGATTTTAACAGATTTAATAATAGAGCACAGGCTCAGTCTAAGCATCCAGAGAGGTCCATTAAAGTTCGTTTCTAATAACCTTCCCTATAAACTCGTGTTTACTCATGTTGTATTATAATTAAGTTTCTAATGAATGGTGAGTGCCAGAGAAATCTTCAAGTCTGAAATATGTAACTAGAATTCTCAATTGTAGCTCATGTCATGACCGCTCTAGTAAATTTTCACTGATGTGAATTACTCAGCCAAAACATTAATGCGATGGTCTTTATCCATGGAGAATAAAGGCTTCACCAAAACATACTCACAAGAGACTCCTTTAAGGAGGGTTGCCAGTATGTGAAGAAGGGTTCCAAGAGGGATCAAGGATCACATGATCATTCAAGAGGAGAAATAGACCAAGCAAGTCCAAAATCAGGTAAACTGTGGTTTTCTAGGCCCATGAGCATACATCCAGAACAGAGAAGGCACCTGATCTAACCTGGCCATGGAGTTGTTCAGAATTATAGCATCTCCTTCCTAGAGACGTTTAAAGGCCACTTGGTTCTGGGGCAGGACGACTGGATGACACCTGCTCCTCAGTGAATATGGTCCCATCACGCTGAGCTTAGGTTCAAAGACAGATGTCCACGGAAAGCAGAACACGGAACATGCCATGTGGTCAGGCAAAAGTGCAGAACTGGAAGTCAGAAGAGAGCTGTGACCTGGTCCCAGCACCTGCCCACTGAGGAGAACTTATTATTAAAGCTCTCAGAAAGGGGCTCACGCCTTACCTCCACTTCCAGCTGGTTGACCACAGTTGTACTTCCAACAACGCTGCCCTTCAGCTGTGTGATCAGTTTCTCCATCTCCTTCACTTCTATCTTGATCAGCTCGAAGTCCAGTTCGGTGTAAGAAATGGTATCCTTTTCCATGATCTCTACTCGGATGGTTAGGTTGGAGAGCTTCTTTTCATACACGCTGATTAACTGGACATACTCCCTCACCTAAAAGGGAATCAAAAAGCTAAGTCAAGGGCACCTGGGTGGCTCAGTGGGTTAAGCCGCTGCCTTCAGCTCAGGTCATGATCTCGGAGTCCTGGGATCGAGTCCTGCATCGGGCTCTCTGCTCAGCAGGGAGCCTGCCCCCCCCCCGCCGCCTACCTCTCTATCTACTTGTGATCCCTCTCTGCCAAATAAATAAATAAAATCTCTAAAAAAAAAAAAAAAAAAAAAGCTAAGTCAATTCCCAAAGTGATACCATGCAGTCTTCCTCCACTGCCAAGCTCCTGGGGACTATCTGATTGCTGACAATCTTTTTCTTTTCCTTTTTTGGTAAAGAAATGGATCAAAAATATATTTGAGTAGGGTTTTTTTAGTCTACCTAAAGCAAACAAACAAAAAAAATTTATTACAATTGGTGGGGTGGATTTTGCACTAGCCTAGACCAAATATAATTTAGCTTCAGAGTCATCATGCACAAGTATATTTTAATTTCCATTTTAATGTTTGAAGATATTAGGTCTCCAGACTAAATTGGTTTCAACCAGGCCCTCAATGCATACACTGTGTCTAAATCAGGGTTTCCCAACCTCAGCATTGTTGATATTTTAGGCTGACCATTCTTTCGTCAGGGGTTGGGGAGGTGCAGCTTCCTGGCCTCTAGATGCCAGTAACACCCATAGACCATTCAGCTGTGACAACCAAAAATGTTCCAGACATTGTTAATGTTCCCTGGGAGCAAAATCACCACCAACAACAACCCCCTCCCTCCATCTAGAAACACTGCTCTAAATTTAAATATTTTCTAGAAGAGGGAGAAATGCACTAAGTAGAATTCCTTCTCTCACTGCCACATGCATTGAGTTTTGAGCCCCTCTACCTTTCACAAAGTGGCATAAAGACCCAACTTTACTCTATAATACATGAGTGTATATGCAACTGTCAAGTGCACATTCCATTAAACGCACCTACATTTATTCCAAGAACTGATTATTGCAATCAGACCTTTACACGTTTGTCGCATATATTTGAATGTCTGATCGTTAAGTTAAAATACTTGCAAAAATTCCCTTGTGGTTTAGTGTATAATTGGAATCTCCAAATGGATTTTCCAATAAACACATTTGGTGGTTCTTTTTTGTATCTGATCTCTGAAAGAAATGCCTTGCCTTTTTTTAAGGACCTGCTCATTAAAAGTTGCTAGTTTTACATTCTTTTTAAAAATATGAACATAAGTGATACTTTTCCCCAAACTGTCCTAATGTCAAGTAGCTGATCCGTGGGGCCTGGATGAATTCTGAGCCAGATGTTGGCCTATAATCTTCCTAATACCAAAGGCAGCCCTAACTTCTGTCATTTTAGCCCTTCCACTTAACCCCACTGTGCAAATTAGAGCAGACTCATAGGCCACAGACCTCAAGGGCTACGGCTTCAGGCAAAGAGGATTTTAATGAAAGTTGAAAATGCAGCCCTTGGCACTGCGAGTGTATTTCCTTGGGCAACTGATGCTCACTGACATCCGCTGTGCCATCACTCAGAGGCTGATAAGGCTGGTGACATTTTGGTGGATAAGGAGGTTAGGAAAAAAAAATATATATATATATATACATATATGTATATATATATATATATCTCCTAACGAGTACCCCCTCTCAAAAGTATAAATGCAAATACAAGGTAGCCAGGTTTTAATTTCTATAAAAATCAAGTATAAAACCTTGCCTGTGATAATAATAATAGTAATAATAATAATAAAGCACCAATCCACTGCAGAAATGGAAGTTTGCGAAATGAGTATTCTTGTTGGCATTTGGCCTTGCCAGCTCTTGGAACACATGAAACACCCTCTGCTTTCCTGGAACATGTTGGTGGCACATCACAGCTGTTGTTCTACAGAAACGAGTGATCCAACTGTCATCTCTGCTAAATAAAATGTGGCTCTCCTAGATTCTCGCTGAAAACCAAGGCATAACCTAGAGTTTGCCACCTATGAGAATGCGTGGCATGCCTGCCCTTGTTCAGCCACAAAATGAGGTCTCTACAGATCTTTTTGAGAGAAAATTTGAGGTTCCTTCTGCTGATATTTAAAGGAAAGATGGTTGATGTTTAGGAAAATCAGAATCTTCCACGGAGTTCTAAGAAGGCAGAAGGGAGCGGCACCTGGATAGCTCATTTGGGTAAGCATCTGACTCTTGATTTTGGCTCAGGTCCTGATCTCAGCGTGGTGAGATTAAGTTCCCGGCCCAGCTCCATGCTGAGCATGGAGCCCGAGCCTGCTTGAGATTCTCTCTCCCTCTCCTTCTGCCTCTCCTTCCCTGCCACCCCCCTACCGCTTGGGCACGTGCGTGCACTCTCTAAAAACATTTTTTAGAAGGCAGGAGGGAATTTGAGGACTTTCTTGACTTCAGTAGATTGTTCACACAAACTCTCCTTTACATATATGCCTCTCTAGCGTTGACAATGGGCAATTCTGAGAGCATCCAGTTCTCCCTGGAAGTGCAATGTCAGCAGAAGCAACCCGACTTGCCCAGAGATATGCAGCAAGACTACAGATCTAGGCCTAAGAGGACACCTCCGTGTGTCAACATCTTTACTGCAAGCTCCTCATCACTACAAGTCTGAGCTAAAGATCATCTGTGCTTGCCCTCAGACCACCAACCTAACATTCCAAGCTTCCATGCTTTTTTGTTTGTGATGCATATACTACATCATTGGTCAGTTCTAAGAATTGAACTTTTTTGGGGGGGGTTCACTTTAGGATGTCTGTTGTTCTGCACAGTAAATGTCGTCTCATAATAGATAGGGATGTCACACAGCCAGCTATTAGACTAAAGAATCTGTCTGGCTCATGTTTCTGCCTCAAAACCTGTGGTCACAATTATGGCCAGATTATTTGAAATAAATAAATGTAGTTGGCAACATACCATTATTTTAATATATCTTTAACAAAGTTAGTTGAGCTTGAGTGGATGGTGAAGACATATGAGATACCTTGGAGCTAGAGCCACCTAAACTCAAATCTGCCTTCAGTACTTAGTAGGCAAATCACTTAATTTCTCTAAGCCTACATTCCATCCTATAAACTGGAGGTAAAGATATCAAGCTTACAAGAATATTGGAAAGAGTAGAGATAATGCATATTAAGAGCCTCACTTAGGGCCACCTGGCTGGCTCAGTCAGTACAGCATGCAACTCTCGATCTCAGGGTTGTAAGTTCAAGCCCAACACTGGGTACAGAGATTACTTAAAAATAATAAAGTCTTTTTTTTTTAAAGGGGCCTCACTTGCTGGATGTCTATAAACTGCAGCAATTATTAGAGAAACAGTGATTTCAGGGTTTTTTTCCATCTGACCTTTTTATTTATATTTCACCACACAAGACATTGTTCAATCAATCAATGTTGTTCGTTTTAAGTTGCCTAAATGTCTCCCAGACTGCCTCAACCTTCTTGCGCATGAGAATCCACTAGCGAATGTGTCCTATTAAATAAATTGCCCCAAAGGCTGTAGAAAGAAAATCCTGAGCTGCCTTTTGTGTCACCCCGTCTTGAGTACCAGCACAAGAGGACATATCATAAACAACAGAAGAGTGTAAAATGCTTTCAGCATCTTATGCAGAGGCAGCGCCGTCTTCCCTGTGTACTGACAGATAATGCATCAATGCAAAGCAGTCAAAACCCCCTTCTGCCAGCGCTTCCAGTCGGGCATTCCCTCCAGGCCTCCAGGTAAACGGTGATTTTCAAGACGACTTAGGGACAGCTGTAATAATTCACCTGCAAATTCAAAAGCCCTCTGCTGAAGAGATAAGTCTGGATTGAAGGCATGACTGACTTCCCGCATCTCTTCTCGGAGGCTGGTAACGGCACGGCCCAGAGAAAAGGAGCTGGGATGATTCTGCTGACCCAAATTTCTGAGCTGCCTCACCCAGCCAAGAGAGGGATGACCTGTCCAATTACATCTCTTGACCTTTATGAACCTCCATTTTTCCATCTCTGAAATGGGAAGAACACTGACCCATCTGCCTTAATGAGTCTCTTGAGAGTAGAGCAGACCCAGAAGCCTCTGGAAAAGCACAAGAGGCAGCAGTTCTTACTGTTGTTACCATCATCCGTCATGCAGAACTTAGGATGCAAATCTCAACAGGGAAGTCAATTCCTTTCTTAGGCCGCAATCGCGGATTTCTTGAGGTCCAGCTACTTATGCTTTCAGACTTAAAAGTTCTCCCACCTACTCTGCACTTCCTTCCAGCCAATTATTAGCAAGGCAGATGCCACCTGCCCCCTTTACAGGACTGGAATGAAATGTCCCCATACTCTGCACCCTAGCAGGTCGCACACTTCCCGGAGCAGCATGGGGTTCCAAACTGCCCTTCACGGTCCTGCCAGCAAAGAAGACATGCAAATCAGCAGCTTCCACTATTTCAAAGCAAATGACTCTAACTGAAAAGATCTTTACTTAGGATTTTCCTCCACTTGTTATGTTTTTATGCATAACTTCTTATCTGTACTTGATTATGCTGGAATAAGGCTATGAATATTAATGACTAGAATTTATAATTTAGTGCTGTGCCTTTTCTGCTGATTAATTCAAGGACATTTTATTTCTTAAGAAGCTAGGTTCCTAGTGTAGTCAAACACATTTTCCTGGACATTCATTCAAACACAGAATATTTATCTACCAATTCAGGTTGAAAGCAGGGTCTCAGCCTCATCATAATTTTTGTCTGAAAGGATAACTGTGCTAGATGTTAAGGGAGCTACATTGAAATTTCTCAGGGAAACTTATTTGGAATCTTGTAGGAAAGCCAGAGCTCCTTGTAAATTAATGGAGTTGTATTAAATAATGTATAATGTGATTATAGCCTAGCTTGGACTTCACCTGTGCAGAAAATGGGAGCCTTTCTAATTGATTTTTAACTTGACTAAAAATGGAGAAGGGGTCAAAACTGGAATGCCAGGTCACATTGCTCCAGCCGGCTCAGAGAAAGGCAAACCCTGTGGGATGACTTCCTCAGGCTAGAGAAAAGTCGTAATGGGGGAGGGGGGGTTGGAGTCAGGGTTTTTCCCAAGGCTGCATGACCTCTTAGAACTGACTCAAATTCCCAGAGAACTCTTCTATTTCGGTCTAATGCTAGACACATCTAATGTAATGTTCCAGCTGAGACGACAGAGGATAGATAACACACAAGAGAGAGAATAAGAAAGAGACACACAGAGACAGAGAGAGTTAGAAGGAGAGACAGAAGAAGGGAGGGAAGAGAGTGAACTGGAAAGAGAAAATCAGAAAAAGAGAAAGGAAAAGAGGGAGAAAGATGGGAAGGTAAGAGGACAAGCTTCCAAGAGGGGAAGAGGAGAAGGAAGAGGGAAAAAAAGGAGGTGGGAGCTTTCCAAAAGTAAACAAAGATTTAAAAAAAAAAATAGGAAGGAAAGGGAGAAAGATTAGAAAAGATAGACCAGGGAAGGGGAAGGAAAGACAAGGCAAAGCTGGAAGAAAGACGAGGAAGAAGACCAAAAGGAAGAAGAAACAACAGAACCAACAACCACATAAAAATTGCAGGGTTGGGTTTCACAGGGAGAGCTCAGGGCTTCTTTCCAACCACACGTGCAAAATACTGAGGTGAGTTTATCCGTGGCATTCACAGTCTCCAGCCCATTTTCCTCCTGTGTCCTCATTTCTCCTGCTCTAAAGAGCTCCGCAGGCATACGGTAAAGGAAATGCTAACGCCACCACAGGAGGCGAGCGTGCTGGTTTGGACACCATGAAGAAGGCTGCTTATCCAGTCCCAATAAAAAGGGTTTTGCTTTGTTGGTTGGTTTGTTCCTATCAAGATTTGGTTGGAAGAGGAAGAAAAGCAACGCTTACTTTAGAAAGCTCTTTCTCGAACTTCTGGGAGAGAACGTGAGCCGTGACTTCCAAGCGTTCCACTCTCTGCACGGGAAAGGCGGTGTCTGGAAGGGTCACGGAGCACTGGCAGGTGCCACGGTCATCCTCGAAGCCGGCGAAATTGGAAAGCGACTGTAAACGGGAATAAATTCAGCATCAGTAATAAGCTGGGAAATGAGCTTTTTGAGAACGGGAGTGACAGAAATAGGCCTGTCAAGAGTGCTCAGAGGTAAGCAAGTGGAGTCCAATACATAAATGAATTGAATCGGAGTGCCTGGGTGGTGCAGTCGGGTAAGCGGCTGCCTCTTGATTTCAGCTCTTGATTTCAGTCTTGATCGCAGAACCCTGATCTCAGGGTTAGATCGAGCCCCTCTAGGCTCATGCTCAGTGGAGAGTCTGCTTAAGATTCTCTCTCTCCCTCTCCCTCTACCTGTCTGCCCTTCTCCCCATTCACGCTCACTCTCTCTCTAAAATAAATAAATATTTAATAAATGAATGAATGAATGAAGAGGATCAGAGACATAAGCTAAAACTGCCATGTTCCCCAGGCAGTGATTATACTTAGTTCTGCCACATCTCCACCAGCCAGGCTAAGCCACTGTCAGACTCCTCTACCTAGAGGAAGATTCTCCTTTCTTGAGGAGGCTTCAAGAAAACTATTACTGTTCCCACATAAGGAAAGGGAGAGAAGGAACTGATGGGCAACCTACATTTGAATTCCGATTCTACCACCTAGTGGACACGAACCCTCTGTAAGTCCTCTTGCTTTCCTCAGCTGTCTAATAGAGATAACCCGCTTCACAGTGACATCCCCAACAGTGACTACGTAATGTAAACCAAGTCCGTGGCATGAGGTAGGTGATCACTCAATGTCACTTTCCCTTTCCTTCCATGCACCCATTTTCTTTTCCCTAACCCCAACCCAATGCCTTCCAATGAATGGAATGGGAAAACCGTATCATGGATATGGAAAACCATCATGGATACGGGTTACAGAGAAAATATACAGTGAAAATTCACATCCTCTCTTCACCCAGGAGTTACATAATTAACATGCTTCAAAATGGAAACAAACCAGCCATTTTTAAAAGACTGAATAATGTGGGAGTTTGAAGGTTTTGTGCAAAAAAAAATTAAGTTTTCCAGCTTACCACTTGCAGAAAAGTCATTTTAAAATATTTGATGTTTCTTTAAGATATTCAGGCTCACACTTTGGTGCCGCTGCATATTTTAAAATGACAGGTTTGAAAGATCCTGTTTTTCCTTTGTCCCCTTTGAACTTCCCCAAGGGGATCCCAGCAAGATTAACATTTTTTTTTTTTTTATTACGACTGTTGCCTTCCAGAGGAACTCTTGGCAGCCGACTGCCTGAGCTTTACAATGATCTCATCTGATGGCCAGGCCAAAGCTCACCTGTGGACCTGAGACTGAAATGTCTCTGAAACTACCAAGGGCAGAGCAATGGCTCACAGAAATTGAAGAGATGAGGCCGTACCTCTCAAAGTTTAGGAGGTCAGCTGGCTGCAGCTGGGACGGGGTGTTCTGTGCATTTAGTATGTATCAACCTCCGTGATTTCCAAACAAGCTGGATCTAGATGCTTCCATAATCAAGACGTATTCTGTCAGTGACCTCTGGACCAATTAATTCAGACTTTTTTGCAACTAAATTGCTTATCAATTTAACCTAATCTTCTTTAGGATGAGCAAACACACACACACACAATGTTTATATACATATAGATTCCAAGTAAATTCTTGACATTGGTCTCAATTCCCTTTGCCAATCATGTCCCAAACCCACAGGAATTGGGGAGTTAGGAGGAGAGACAAGCAGGTTTATGCTGAACCCAGGGCTGGGTATTTGCCCAGGATGAAGAAGGCCTGGACAAGCGACCCCAGAAGTCTGCCAGACCAGCTTCCCTTGGAAGCAGCTTTATCACTCCCACCGAAACTAGAAAGACTCCCATTCAAGCACACCAAGGCTTTTACAGGAGGACCAACATAGCGTGAACTTCCAAAAAAACCAGCTTATTATACCAACTGTCTACCCTCAAAAAAATGTCTTGTGTTGCATTTTGACAAGGGGAGGTTAATTAGCCGCACAAGACAGGGTTGAACCACTCTTAGAGTTCACTGAAAAGCCCTGTCAAATCAGAAAATAGTGGAGATCATCAAAACAGTCTCTCGACAATCAACTAGAAACCACCAGCTAACAACTTTGAGTCCTGAAGTTCACCTGAAAGGCAGGCAAATAATTATGAGCCCTGCTGACAGCCATTCCACTGTCTTCTATTGAACATCTCTGTCCAAGCACTCTGGACTCCCCAGCTTCCAACCTGCTTATCATCAGCCCAGCGTGCGCAGCTGACATCAAAATGGTCCATAAGTTTGATCAGTGTCTCCCATTAGAGATATTTCTGCTCCTCACATTCAAAGACAATGAAGCTAATGGTGACGGGTCTCTCTCTTTGCAGCGAATGCTTAAACTCTACGTGAGTGTAACAGGAAGAAGGGGAGACACAAACATGCTCTTGTCCCCTTGGCCTTTGAGAGGGTCTGCAATCTCCCTTGTGGGGGACAAATAGGACCCTCTGTACCTTATAAGACACCTCACACTGATGGGGTCTCATGCAGCATGTGTTCAATTAACATTTACTGGTATCTACAGCTCTCCAGGCTGTGGCATTAGGGAGACAAGTTAAGACCCAATTCCTGCCCAGTGAATCGGGCCCATTGTCACAAGAGAGCCTTCCTGTCCTCTTTTCAACAAACTCAAGCTCCTTAGCCTGATGACAAAAGCACACGACTTCGTGTTCTGACTCTGCCAGTCACGGTGTAGAACAAAGCATGGCGCCTTCTCTTGTCTGTGAAACGAGGACCCTGATATCGGCTCCTTCTTTGTAGGAGGATATCTGAGGCATGTGGAGCGCTCGCTCAGAGTGCTGGAGCTGAAGGTGTGACTCACATTTGTGATTTAAGGTTGCAATTGGCTCTAATTAGCAGCCAGGTCTAAGTGCCTGTAAAGATTCAAGGCATAAAATAATGGTACTCAACATTTTCAAAGTACAGAAAATGATACGTTTGGAACTTGCTCAATGACAGTTATAAAGGGGTTTTCCACCATTTTCCAAAGAGCTCATCAAGCTGACAGCCAGCCCTAGAAAATTGGGTTTATAGTAGAAGTGACACCTAGCCTGCTATAAAAAAGAAGTTGGGGTAGTAATACTGACTCACCAGAGGGAGATAAGTAAACCAGGAAGGAAATTAAAACCTCTAAGTACAATTTAACTACTAGTCCTTATCTACTTTTAAATAGTTATCTTTTTACCAGACAACAGACATACTGGATTTCCTGGGTTCTTGACCTATATTATATTTTCTTTTATTTTAACTGGTCATCATCCCCAACTGCTGGTTTCTGATAGATGATGAAGGCTTCAAAATAAATTATTTATCATTAACTTCTTTCTTCAAAGTCAGCCAGTTCGAATTGTCCCCAGAAGTTACTTGTTAGCATCATGGAATAAAACAATGCATCTGATTTCTGGCTATGAAGACTATCTGGGCATATCTGTGATTCCCAAACTATTCTCCTCTTCAAAATAAGCTTTTATCTCTACTCTCCACTGCCCCAAAACCTAGAAGGCTGCCTAGGGAAAGATGGGGAAGAGGATGGGCAGACTAAGTCTGAGCTATGTAATCTGTTGGCTTAGTGACTTTACACCATTGATGTCACCTCTTTAAGCCTCTGTCTCTACATCTCTAAAATGAGACCATTAATTTTACGTATCTCTGCTCATTAAATAAGATAACACATCCTATGATATTATGTACTAAGCGAGCCCCATCATTTATTAGGCACTCAGTGAACATTGCTGTGGCAGTTTCTATCTGGGCCCTACCCAAACCATTCATTAATCAACAAGTTTCCTTTGCCCACATTGTTCTTTTATTCTTAAGATTTATTATTTATTTGAGAGAGAGAAAGCGCGTGTGCACAGGAGGAAAGGCAGAGGGAGAGGGACAAGCAGACTCCCCACTGAGTGAGGAGCCCCAAAAGAATGAGGGACCCCATCCCATGACCCTAAGATCATGAACTGAGCTGAAATCAAGAGTTGGGTGCTTAATGCACCAGGCCACCCAGACACCCCTGCATTGCACTGCTTTTGCCTTTGCTCTGATGGCAAAAAGGAAATTTCAGAAAAGCCTTCTCCTCCCATTTTCCCAATGACCCTTCCATTCAGACTCAAGCACGTCAGCAGCAACCTGACCTGTGAATAAAGATCATAAAAGTGCACAGGAACAGCCTTTGGGGAAGTTAAGGCTCCTCCATCCCAGGGCACACCGCAGCAAGGAAAGCCTGGGTCTTACAGAGCAGGGCTCCTACAGTGGCCCAGAGCCCACATGAGCTGGAATGAGGAAATGTGCCTCCCGACCCCAAAGTCTCACAGCTCCCTGCCTCTTCCCAGCAACTCAAAGACGATACAAAGAGGTCTCAGCTCCCAAGGAATGAGGCTCAGGACACAGCCTAGTAATGCGGCCTAGTTGGGACAGTCCCTTTCCAGCACATTCTTTGGTTCTTGCTGTTGTTGTATGTTTTGTTTTGCCTATTTATTGTTACTGCTGTTGTTTTGGAAATGGCTTTTATGATTCCCTATGGGGAACATCGA
This sequence comes from Mustela putorius furo, assembly GCF_011764305.1. Classification (NCBI taxonomy): domain Eukaryota; kingdom Metazoa; phylum Chordata; class Mammalia; order Carnivora; family Mustelidae; genus Mustela; species Mustela putorius. The sequence continues at coordinate 7,532,169 of NW_025421305.1, forward strand.
AGAGACTTAATACTCTTCTGGGAACATATCCACACATAAGAGCACTTTCCTAAAGACCTTCCCTACTTCTGTCATCCACCTCCTCCACAAACTAGGTTCAGAGAAACCTTCAGGGCTCCAGCTGGAGCACTGTAGCTCTCACTCCCTCGGGGCTATTCTCCATGGTCCTCAGGGTCCCCAGTGGGCAGCAAACCAGAGTAACTTTTCTGTATCTTCTGTTGGCAGGGCCCCTTCCCTAAGAGTTCTCATCTAGGATAGAACCTGGACATCTCTATTTTTAGAGTCCCCCTCTCACCCTCACCCCCAACCTCTGATTCTAAGTTGCAGCCAAGTTTGAGAACCTCTTTCAAGTTTGGATTCTTTCCCTAAAGCCCCCAGTGGAAGAACCAAGATGTCATCTCCCTGGCAAACAATTTCATTCTTTTACCCAGGTTTTCATTCATTTCCGGGGCACCAGCAGGTAACAAAGGGAGCTCTAAATCTGTTAGAGTACTCGGGACTGGCCATCCATGAAATTATATTCAGATCCCCAAAAAGCAAGAAGAAGGGAATGAACACAGCTCTTGGACTGTGGGGCATCCTCACCTGAGACACGGAGCCAAGGCTGGGACCAAAGCTGTTGTTGAAGCCGGATCTCAACACAGAGTCGGGGAAAGGACTGGAGGGGGTGCTTGGGATCAGGGGCTCCAAATCCCCTGGGGTCCGGCCAAGGACGAATGGAAGGGTTAGGAGGCAGAGGAGGCCTGACGTCATCTTGTGCTCTTAACTGGAGCCCCTGGCTTCTGCAGAGCCCAGGGGCTTCTTATAATGCCCAGTGGGGATTTCCCCACATATAGTTTCCAGGAATAGGAAGCTGCCAGGGAGCATGTGACCACCCCAGAAGGGTCAGGACACCCAGGAACCTGAGCCACTTTCACACCTTGTCACTGAGCCCCACTCTGGCAGCTGCCTATAGACCTAGGTATCTCCTGTCAAATATTAACTCAAATGTGTTTTTTTGATGCCCAATATCTGGTTTCCAACTTGTAACTTCCTTGAAAGAGATGGGTTCAAAGCAATCTTTATGGATGAATTAGAGCTTAAAGGTCCCAGGCGGGAAAAACAAGCTTCAGTCCTTTGCCCAGAAGCTGTTTCTAATTTTTCCCCTGGCCCCTGCCCCCACCTCCCATTTTACTGAATGATGTTTCCCAGAGAAAGTTAGGGAACCTAGTTCAGAGACTGTGAATCTCCCCAGGGTAACTCCCTCTTTAGCTACTACTCCCCAAGCTGTCTCTGATGGCCCCCTTATAGAGCCTGCTTCTGGACAATTTTTTCTCAAAAACCTCCCACAGAGGGAGAGGTCAGCAGTGTTTTCACCCTGGATGCTCAGTGAGGGCTCCACACTGCCGAGCACTTACCATGGTGAGCTAGAGGAAGGAGAAAGTCTCTGAACAGGAAGTTGCCCAGACCCGTCAGGGGGGTTCATGGTGAGTAGTTCTCCAAAAGTCTCTATCCAACTGACCTCCACTGGTCTAGACTATCTGGCCCGCTGATCAAGGCATGTTCATCATGAAACCGAGAAAGAGCGAATCACCTTCAGGCTCCATTTGGAAAATCTGCCTTCCTCCCCGTAGAGTAAAAAAGTGTTGGCCTGAATACTAAAAATTGGCTTTCTCACTCATTAGTTAGTGGCCTTAGGCAAATCACTTAGCCCCTCTAGTGTTGTAACAATTCCTAAATTGTTAGAATTAAATGAAATATTATATGAGAAGTTGCTGATAAGCTCTGAAACACTATACAAATGTTGTATTTTATGTTTTGGGGGTTTTATCTGTAATTTCCTAAAACCTGGCTCCTTATGTAAGATTGTTGGGTGCAGAGCAGGGAAAGAAGTCCCCTTCCCCACTTTCTTCCTCAGCCTGCCTCAGGAATGCTTTGGAAAACCTGGTCTGAAGGGTTCTTTCACCACATAAAATCTCAGATGTTAATGTGAAAAACAGAGCCTTAAACCTGTAGTACATGATTCAGATACTCAGAGGAGGGGAAGGGCAAGAAAAATATGAATGAATGAATGAATGAATGAATGAATGAATGAAGAGTGAGGGAAGGAGTATAGGAGAGAAGGGGAAATGAAGTCTCTCTCTTTGTGGTGCACCCAAGGCCACTGGGGCCACATCCTGCATCTGGGGCCCCACATTGCCCCTTGCCTCAGGGGGCTGAACAGATGTCCCACCTAAATCAGTCTCCCCAACTTTAGGACCCAGCCATCCAGGCTGCCATTGCTGCCTCCCCACCGAAACACCTCACTTGAGTCACACAGGATGACTTCACAAGCTACTCTTACTCCCGTAATCACATGGATGTGGTGATCAGAGGCAGTTCGAGTAGAACTAGAAAGCACGGGAGCCTTTTCTGAGGCTCTCTGGAAATAGCACTTCCCCTACATTATCTGCTCCAAAGGGCATCTGCAGTGGAGATTGAGGTCATGGACAGGGAATCCATGGCCAACAGTTAAGGGGTTGGGGGAGTATTTCGTAGCCCCCGCCTCTCATATTCTGCCCTATGTAGAGTTACCAGATTTAACAAATAAAGATACAGGACACCCAGTCCAATTTGAATTTCAGATAAATAGTGAATCATTTCTTAATACAAGTATATCCCATGTAATATTTGGGACATACTTATACTAAAATAAAAGGATGTTCTTTATTTAACATTCAAATTTAACCGGATGTCCTATATTTTATCTGGAACCTACTACTGAAGGCTGCTCTCGCCACCTGGACAGAGCCTCCTGGGGCAGGATAAAAGCTGCAAACATCACTGGTCCCTACGGGAAGCAATTCAGCCTCGGTCTCTTTGGCTTACTGTTCTAGCCATTCGCTGCCCAGTCCAAAACAGGAGAAGCAAGGAGAATGAACACTGGCACGCCAAATGCGTTGTCTTGAGACTGAAAGCTACAACCGCAGTTATAGGAGGAGAGCCTTCCTCTCCCTGCCATCGCATTTCCTCTCTTCCTCCAGATCCCCATCATAGCAAAGGGCAAAATCTCTTCTCATTTGCCGGTAACCTCTGTCTGTGGCTATAATGAGCTTTCCTTTTCCCTTTTATCAAGGAGCATGTCGGTGCCCTTGCCAGGAAAAAAAAAAAGAAAAAGAAAAAGAAAAAAAATCCCTCATTAACAATAATAGTCTGTAGCCATGGCTACCTTTAGGGGCTTCTATGACCAATCCTTTAGGAGACCCCTTTCCAGAGGGGTTACGTTCACACAGGAATGAGGCAGCAATTCTCCTGAACACAAATGTGCCCCAGCCAGAAAAGAACCCTCTACCCCCCACACGGTGCTCTTAAGCTGCTTTGTTCCCGTGTGCCTCCAGTTCTCAGAATAAAACTTTAATCTATGTGGTAGCCTCAAGTGCACAAAAGAATTGGTGATGCCTCAATAATGAGATTATTAATAATAATAGTTTGATCAGTTCCTCTGCAAATATCTTTGTCCTAAGAAAAAACAAGCCTCCTGGTTATGTGACAGCCTCAAAGACAGGAGAAAATTATCAACACTGCAAAGCAAACAGTGTATTATTTATAAAAATTTGTTCTGACACTGGGTTCTCTCTAGAGTAAGAGGGTCACTGAAATTCACTTGAGTAACAGAGCATTCCTCACTGACAGCTTGAAGCAAAGTTACTGTTTATGCACTTCATTAGGGGAAATCCCTAAAGCTGTACTTCTTGAACAGTTGCAACAAACAGGAAAGATGCCCATATAAATATAGCCTTAATTTAATTCCCTTGTCACTAAAAACCAATGCCAAGCATAACTGTGGTACTTTCAGAAGAGAGTGTCTTTAGGGTATCTGTCTACAAAAGATGATAGAAGTCATGTTTATTTCATAGACTGATTAAAGAGATTGTGTTGGGGTGACCATTTTCATGTCTGCTGACTCTGTCCCCCAAAGCCCTCAAAGCTCTATTAGCAATTCCAGTAATCATGTGTAAAAACAATAATCAACTGACACCACTCATGTACCCCAGAAAGAAGGTTAGCAATGTGTAGTGGGCCCTCATTAACAATGTGTAGTAGGCCCACTCTGTGTCAAGCATCAGGCCCTATGAAGAGTTATCAAGTAAGAGAAAAGCACATAACTTTTGCTAATGACAATGTCTAAGCCCGCTGTGAAGGCAGGCCACATTAAAAAATATTCTAGAAATAATAACAAATTGAACACAAAACTGCAGAACAACTGCATAGACCATGGCGACCAAATCCAAGCAGCAATGGGGGAAAGCTTACCAGATGGTGAGCTTCTTAAGGATGGAGATGAAGACCTTGTTGGTTTTGAACCTAAAAATGTAGCTCAGTGCTTGGCACTTGGTGGTAGATAAATATTTGCTCACTGGAAAAATATATTTCATAAATATGTGAATGAATGAATGGATGAATGAGTGAATGAACAGATTGACTTAATAAAAATTATAAAGGAGGGTGGCTCAGTCAGTTGAGTGTCCCACCCTTGATTTCATATCAGGTCATGATCTCAGGGTCGTGAGATCCAGCCCCACATCAGACTCTGTGCTAGGTGTGAAGCTTGCTTGGGTTTCAGTCTCTCCCTCTCCTTCTGCCCTCCACCCCCTCTCCTACGAAAAAGAGTTGTGGAGGAAATTCTTAAGTTATTATTGGAGAAAATATTAATTTTTTCAATGACTGTTAAGGAAAAGAAAATGGGCTCTCAGCAAGAACAACTGCGCAAGTGGAAGAACTTAGGCAACCTCAGTTCTCTCCAGGGTCGCAATTACGCCCAGGCCTCTGCAGTCCATTTAAGCAGCCCTACAATTCATCCTCAGATAAGAGTTCCTCATACTGTTCCTCAGCTTGACCCAAAACCCCAAATCGACATTCCAACTCCATAAGCATATTGTATATCAGAAATTAACTAGCTTTGGCCATCCCACAATGGTTTAGAAGACTCAAACCACAAATTATGGGATTTTCAACTAAAAACTTATGTATTCAACCCACAGGAAAATCAACAACGTTGACAAAATGCAGATCCAAGCTAGTGCAAGGCTCTGTACAAATGCTGAAAAGCACCACCAGCAAAGACATGTCGGAAGGTAACATATAATGTACTGACTTTTCAGTAATAAGGCACTTTATGTTTTTCACAAAGAAAGTTTAGACTAATGAGCCACAGGTGTGCTCAGAGTACTTCCCTCAGAGTACTTTCCTAGTGTGGACTCAGGATACGCCAACCTCCACCATGGTGGATGGCCTCAGGCTTATCTCTGGACTCCACAGGAGAGTCTCTGTCCAAGTAGACCTAGGACCATGGACTTCCCCCTAAATTCTTCTTGCCATTTTGTGACCACTGCATTAAGGCATCCCCTCACTGCATCCCCATAGCAACACCTGAGTTTGCTACTGGATATTGTTTAAGTCACTCACCCACCCTCCATCCCTCAAAGGCCAGGTGAGTTGGTTTTCACCAGGGGTGTCGGTGCTTCCTCCTCTTGCTTATCTGTCCCATGGCAGAAGCTTGCCTCCCATCCAAGTTACAGATGTGAGTTACGAGATCAGGCTTCCCCACTATCTATAGTCAGTTGTGTCTGTCTAGCTTCATACGTCTGTCACTGTGAGAAAGAGTCAAATTCTTCCTACACCTGAAAAGAGCTGTACCTGGAAATTCTATATGTGACTACTGCAACCACTAAAGAATTTTCAGATTTAGTCATATCTTTCAATTCTTGTTTGTGTGTTTGTTTCCATTACTTCCCTGGCCTGAATCTTTTCAAACCCTATAAATGCCAAGTCCAGGCTAGGAATTCTGCACTTGGGGATAAGTCAACAGAGCGAGAAGGACTAAGAGTCCAAATACTGAGCAAAACAACTGGATCTGCCAGCTTCTTAGCTGAGTGACTTTGGGCACTTAAGCACAGCAGGACATGTCACACCTGAGCTGTCCAACATGGTAGCCACTGGCCGCAGGCGTCTCTCAAGACATTGAAATGTGGCTAGTCTGAACCAAGATCTGTTCTAAGGATAAAATACATGCTGGATTTCAAAGACTTTGTATGAAAGAAAAGAATGTAAAATATCTCATTAGTAATTTTTATGTGGATCACATGTTGAAGTGGTAATATTTTAGATATACTGAGTTAAATAAAATATTTTATTAAAATTAATTTCACCTCTTTTTTTAATGTGGCTTCTAGAAAAATTTTAATTACATGTGTGGCCTACATTATACCTCTGTTGCACAGTGTTACGGCAAAGCATCCAGAATTGTTAACTGTAATGGAGAAGCTTCTGGAGGTTACTGAAACATCAGAAGTTGTACCAACTGGCTATTCCCACTGACAGGAGGTTAGCTAACAAGGTTTGTTCCTGTCACTGGATTTCAAATTTAACAATTCTTCATGAGTGTTACATGTCACAAAAATTCTCTCTAAAGAGCCTCAAAATGAAATTATAGGTAATTTTTTATCTTAAAAAGTTCATCATGTGAAAGAAAGGAAATATTTTCCAGAGCTATTTGGGACAAAGTAAAGGAATAATGTTAAGAATTACCTCTACAACAGCAGTCACATGGGGTTTATTTGAGCTCAAGAGGTTGAAAACCAAGATTTTTCACATAAATTTCTATGTTTAGTGTTCCTTTGGGGGCAAGGAGCTGAGAAGCAGGGCCCCCTTTAAACCACATACCTACCTACTTCCCAGCGGACCATGGTTCATATTATTCACATGGTCTCTTTCCTCAATGGGCATGACCTATCTAGCTTTTATAGTCCTTTAGATATCCAGTTACTATTCCAAAGATTTCACATTTGAAAAACCAGCTTTTCAGAGGCCAAGAAAATTTGTTCAAAATCAAACAAACAAAAAAACCAAGAATGTGGCAATTTGGATATTGCATTTCCCCTGTTAGACCAGAACAGCATAATGTTAAAATGTATTACCACGGATTACATGCCATATCACTAAACTTAGATTTATGAGTTTTGGAAAACAATCAGAACACAATGAAACAAATTTTGAAACTGCTATTTAAATAGACAAAATTTAATGAATCATAAAATGAAGCAATAGCCAAACATGTGCAGGAAATTTATGCAAATATGATCACAGAACTATCAAATAACTCAACCTCATCTATGATCATTTAAACATAATTGAAGCTGGCTGTTGGCTTGTCCATCCTGGGCCTCACTTAACACACCCTAACCTAGCCCACACATGACTTATCAGTGATTTGGCCCATATGGGGCACAGGGAAAAATGAAAATGTAAGCCTCTTGCTCAAAAATGATGAAGAATTTTAAGTCATAGCAAAGCATCAAAGCCAGCATGAACCCCTCCTAAGCGTGGGGCCCTGTGGGACTGCCCAGGATGCGGGCCCATGAAGCTGGCCGTGACTATGAAAGGGGGCATCTCATCAGTTCTGGGGGAGGTTAAGTCTTCCTACAGGAAGGTAAGTCCCAAGACAACCAATACCTGAAACATTATTTTTTAATCTCTATCATCTACAAATGGACTTGGCAGCAGCATGATGGAAAAGATGCTCTTGGAGCTGTCACCTGTGCCTATCAAGCAGGAATTGGCAACTCACTGCTGGAACCTGAGAGACCCAGCAATATTATGATGAGTGGACAGAGCCTTTTCTTATTTCATCTTACTTTTAAGAATTTTGCACTTGGGGGTTGGTGGCACCTGGATGGTTCAGAGGGTTAAGCCTCTGCCTTTGGCTCAGGTCATGATCTCACGGTCCTGGGATCAAGCCTCACATCAGGCTCTCTGCTCAGCCGGGAGCCTTCTTCTCCCTCTCTCTGCCTGCCTCTCTGCCTACTTGTGATCTCTCTCTGTCAAACAAATACAGAAAATCTTTAAAATAAATAAATAAATAAATTTTTTTAAAAAGAATTTTGCCCTTGGGGCACCTGGGTGGTTCAGTCAATTAAGTGTCTGATTTCGGTTGAGGTCATGAGCTCAGTGTCATGGGATGGAACCCCATGTCAGACTCCCCACTCAGTGGAGACAGTCGGCTTGTCCCTTTCCTTCTGCCCCTCCCCTGTTTGTACTCTCTGTGTCTCTCTCTCAGATAAATTAATACAATCTTAAAAAGAAAAAAGAATTTTGCACTTCAATTGCTACATAATGACATTTTACAGTTTCAACATTCCTTCTATAAAAGCTTGCTACTATACTTGGGATGATGGTGACTTTGATGTCGTTGGAAAAATTAATATTTAATGGAAAGTTTTCAAGATTATTTTTTTAAATAAGTAACATTTATAAAACATTGACCTCAATTTTTTGAGTGTATTGCTTCATTATAACCCTCTAGTGACTAGACCAGCTATTACCAAATACAAGTAGTCTCTGCAAAATCTTGCACCAGAGACCCCCCACCACTGTCTGGGTCAAGTGCATCAATTATGCTCCACCTGTTCTCAGTTGAGTCTTGATTTGTATGAATGGGTATCTATGCGTGCATGTGAATGTTTGGTGTTACTGAGTTCCCAATTCTATGAGTGGAGGAAAGAATAACAATAATAATGTTTATTTAATAGGACTATTCATTTATTTATGAATCTTTAATGATCGTGTTCTATGTGTCAGACACTGTTCTAGGCACCTGGTGATTTAGTAACAAAAATAAAAATCCTTTCCTGGATCGAATGGTTTAATATCAGACAGACAATGAAAAATATAAATAATTAATATGTCTATAATGTCTGATGGTATTAAGTACTATGGAGAAAAATACATAGGAAAGAAATAGGAAAAATTCAGGGCAGGGGATGCATGTTTAAGCAGACTAGTCAGGGAAGATCTTTGGGGGAAGAAGGCATTTGTGTAAAGGAGGTAAGGGAAAAAGACGTGCGGCTATCTGAGAGGACAGCACTCCAGGGAAAAACAAAGCAAAACCCCAGGGCGGGTGTGTCATTGAATGACACAGCAAGGAGGCCATAAGGCTGGCAGGGAATGAAGTGGAAGTAAGATGGTGGGGTCAGAGGGAATGCCACACTGCACTGGGCCTCAAGACCATTAGAAGGATGTTGGCTTCTACTCTGGGTAAGTGGGAGCCATTTGAGTAGAGGAGCACCATGGTCTGATGCATATTTTAACAGGATCACTGACTGCAGTGTTGAGAACAGACTGTGCTGAGAAAGTACTGGAGGCTTCTGAGAGAATCTGGGCAGGAGATGACAGGGTTTGGACCACAGTGACAGCAGTGGAGGCAGTGACACATGGTGTTCGAGATGAAAATATCTGCTGTGGGCTAATAAAGAAAGAGAAGAGTCAAGGCTGACTCTGGGGCCTCTGATCCTAGCAAATGGAAGGATGAAGTTGGCATTAACTAGAAGGAGAACGTTTAGGAAAGAAGTTCAGGGATGTTTGGGAATGCAAAGTTGGAGATGTTTTTTAGACCTCCAAGTTGTGATGTGGTGTAGATAACTGGATAGATGAGTCTGGGAATTAAGAAGAGAGGCTCAAGTCCATGATAAATATTTAGAAATTGTTAGCATAGCAATGATACTTAAACCCATGAGACTCAGTGAATCATCAGTGGAGTGATTATAGATCACTCTAGATCTGAGATCCAGAAGGTTCTAAAGTTAAAAGTCAGAAAGCTGTGAAGGTAACAGCCAAGGAAATAGAGAAGGAGCTGCCCGTGAGGTCAGAAGGAAGCCAGGCAAGTGCAAAACCTTAAAATCAAGGGAAGAAAGAACTTCAAGGAAAGAGTGATTACCTATGTCAAATGACTCAAAAGGGTCAAGCAGCATGAGAAGCCTGAGAATTGATGATGGTATTTAGCAACATGTGGGTCAGAGTGACCCTTTGTGAGAGGAATTGCAAGAGAGGGGTGAGGCTGAAAGCATGTGAAGAAGTTTACAGAGTGAGAGAAGAAAGAAATTGACAGGAAGTAGAGACAACTCTACCGAAGAGATTTGTTTACAAGGGTACCAAATAAATGCAAGGATCAAATGAGATACTGTAGGTGCAAGTAGAGTTTGGAAACTATAAAAAGCACTTTGTAAATGCTGGCAATGAATGTAGACACCTAAACACATTGTGTTCTAAGAATGTCAGCCAGACTCAAGAATTTCTGTGCCCAGTCTGAGCCTTAGAGCCTCAGAAGACTGTGTTCTCATTAGACTGTGTTCTCCTTTCTAGGTTTTTCCAAGAAACCACTAAATCCTCAAAAAAATCAAAATTCAAAGACTCCTGATGGTGATAAGCATGGCCCACTACACTCACCTTTTCAACCTAGTTTTACAATCAGCTCACAAAGTCCAGGATGAGGAAAAAAATCAGAGTTTAGACAAAAAGAAAAGCTACAGTTACACTTTAATAAGAGGTTCTTTGTTCTCCAAGGTTGCAGAGCCTTGGAAAGTTTCCAAAATAACCAATACGTCCTACTTCATTACAGTATCGAGAGGTTACAAAACAAGAAATTTCCAGTAAGAGAAGTGTCCTCACCCTCTGCTACTGAGAATGCACACCCCTGATACAATTGAAGGGTGTTGCAATTGTTCAAAATGAGCATCTGTCCTGTTCCCAATCTGGAATGTCAAGTTAATATTTTATTCCTGGAGATAGGCAGGAGGTGCACAAGGTGCCTGTAGGAATGGGTCCATAGGCTAAGGCAGGTGTTCTTCCACCCAGTTTGTTCCAACCCTTGGGGACCCAGGCCTACAGACAACTTAGAGCCAGGCTGCCCAGCTCAATGCACTGAGCATGAGGAGGGGAGTGGGGTCACACTCAGAGCAAAGCCAGCATTTAGAACAACATGAGATGTGGCTGAGGGGGGAATCTATGTCTTTCTATAGATCCATCTACCAACTCTTTCACCCAACAGATGCACCAGGCAATACACTGTAGACCAGCACAGTCCAATATATAGACACAATGCAAGTCACAAAGGTAAGCCTCATATGTGATTTTCAATATTCTAGTAGCCACATTCAAAAGAATCAAAAGGGGGCACCTGGGTGGCTCAGTTGGTTAAGAATCTGACTCTTGATTCTAGCTCCGGTCATGATATAGGGATCCTGAGATCCAGCCCCACATCAGGCACCACACTCAGCAGAGAGTCTGCTTGAGGTTTTCTCTCCCTCTCCCACCCCTCACCCCATTTGCACACACACAAACACACACACACACACACACACACACACACTCTCTCTCTCTCTCTCTCTCTCTCAAATAAATAAATAAATCTCTTTTTAAAAGGGAATAAAAAACAGGTGAAATTAATATCAATAAAAAAGAAATTACTATCAATACATTTTTTTATGTTGTTGCTTTTGTTTTATTGTTTTTTTTTTAAAGATTTTATTTATTTATCAGAGAGAGGGGGGGAGAGAGCGAGCACAGGCAGACAGAATGGCAGGCAGAGGCAGAGGGAGAAGCAGGCTCCCTGCTGAGCAAGGAGCCCGACGTGGGACTCGATCCCAGGATGCTGGGATCATGACCTGAGACAAAGGCAGCTGCTTAACCAACTGAGCCACCCAGGCGTCCCTACTATCAATACATTTTATTTAACCCAGTATATCCTAAGTCTTATCAGTCCAACAAGTAATCCATATAAACAATTATGAATGAGAATGTAAAATTATTCCACATTGTTCTTTTTTTTGGACTGAGTCTTTAAATCTAGTGTGTGCTTTGGACTTGGAGCTCATCTCAGTTCAAAGTAGCTACATTTCAAGTATTCAATAGCCATTTGGGGCTCATGGCTACTATATTGGCCAGGGCAGTTCTGGACACTGGGGATTCCATCGTGAACAAATCATGTCTTGCCTTCAAGAAGATTTAAGAGGACTTCCTGAAGACTGTCAGGAGTAGACAGGATTCAGACGAAAAAGAAGGCTATCAGAATCATGCCAAAAGAGAAAGAGAGAGAGGCAGCGTGTTAACAACCTGCAAGAAAGTAGCCCCTAATCAGATCTGAGAGCGTGGGGCTGGAAAGACTACCCCAGGAAGTAAAAGTCTTAGCTGAGCCCCTCAAAAGTAAGTAAGAATCAAAGAGAAAGAGAGTCAGGGCCGGGTACAGGAAAGGTGGTAAAGACAGAGGAGCAGCCTCTGCAAAGTCCTGGGGGCATTAAGAGAGAATACGGCATGTCTGGGGACTTCAAGTAATTCATTATGGTCAGAAATTAAGAGACTTAGGCTACTAAGAATGAAGCCCTCAAAGTAAAGAGGGAGCAAACCACAAAAGGCATTGTGAGCCATAGTGAGGAGGTTGGGCTCCCTCCTGAGGGTGATGGCAGTCCTTAAAGAATTCTGAGCAGGGATTCTTGGTCATCCCATTTTCTAGGTTCTTCTACTTTAGGCCCCTCATTTTCATTGTGGAATGGACAGCCCCTACAGGCGAGGTGAGCTGCTTAGAGTTCTCAGCTGGCTGGTGACAGAGTTAAGACCAGAGCCCTGATTGTAACCAGGAGCCCCCAAGATCCTTCGCCTATCCCACCAAGCAGGGCACAGGAGTGTCTGAGCCAAAGGGGGAATGTCAACACACTGAGGGTTGTTTTGGCGGGGGGTGGGGGGACTGGGGTAACTGGGCAATGGGCATTAAGGAGGGCATATGATGTAATGAGCACGGGGTATTATGTGCAACAGCTAAATCACTGGACTCTAGAACTAGTAATACACTATTTGTTGGTTAATTGAATTTAAATAAAATTTAAAAAATAAAAAAAAGGTAAAATGCCATGGTCAACGGGCACACAGCAGATGTGGTAGAACAGATCACGCCAGGAGGTGAAGCAAAGAGAGTCAAGGGAGGGAAAGGGAGAAGTGACTGTCCTGGAGGAGATGTGGGCAGCCAGCTCTGGCTCTGCTCTCCTATCTGAGCAGGACTGGGATAAAGAGAGAAAGCCCATCTGGTGAGAAGGGAAAGTGCAAATGTTAAAATAACACTCAAGATGGACACAGGGTAAGCACCTAGACTGGAATATTCTCACCCTCCATGAGCCAGGAGGTAGAAAGTGACAGGATGGCTGTGGTGCGTCTTCTAGTTGTATCCCTTTTAAATGTTGTGTTTATATTTAAAAAAACAAAAAAACAAAAAACAAAAAAACCAAGGCACATTCCAGACCACTGTCTCACTTGCTGAATTTCTGGGCAGGGTCCGGCCTCACCCCCATCTCTGCACATGGCCTCTAGTTACAGCCTGAGAAATGGGAAGAGATTATTAATCCCTATCTCAGGCTCAGGGAGATTAAGAGGCTCCTCTAATGATACCCAGTAAGTTGGTGGAGAAAGCAAGTTGTGGACCCACATCTCCTGGCTCCATGATCCCCCAAAGTAGAACTGTGCAAGGGAACTTAATAATCCAATAGGAAGCTGGTTCAAGGCCACTGGCATCATCATCTAGCAGTTCCACTATGTGGCTTAAAGCCTTTGGGTGTGATGTGTTTATAGCTGTAGGTTGCAGGGGTTAGGACGTGGACATCTTTGGTGGGCAGTAGGGAATATTATTCCATCAACCATGGGAAGGTTAAACATTCAGATATAAGATTCATTCTGACATAAATAAGAGCCACATGGACCGTAAGTAAAGCCAAGTTCAGAAAGGGAAAGACTACTCCCTGCAGGGGCAGCTGGAGAGACCCTCCAGGTCACTGGACGAGTGAGGTACAGAAGACACCGGGACATGCCAAGAGAGGCCCCTCCTGGACCATCTCTGGACTCCTCACAGATGGCCAGTACTAGAGTGTTATGTCCTACAAAAGCATAGCAGCAAAATAGCAGGAGTGGGAAAGGGCATCCTGGTGGCTGAGGATGCCACAGAAACCATGATCCCAGGGGCGGGTCTCAAAGGGTGGGGGTGCCCACCCACCAGTGTGGCTTTGTCCCAAAGGCACTGAGCAGCAGTTGAAGGCTAACTAAAAAATGCATCTGATGGTGACGGGGAAATATGGGGATGGACAGTGATGAGGCAGGGCAGGGGGCATTTTTAGCTATCCAGATGGATGGTAGAAGGAGAGAAGAAATGCAGCGAGGGGGCTGGGAAAAAGGCACAGCCACATGGGCTTCTTGAAGACAAAGGAGAGGATTGTGGGTTGTGGAAAGTAGCAGGGGGGTGGCAAAGAGAAAAAGAGGACATCTTAGGAGCAAAAGTAGGAGGCATGGGCAAGCTTCCCATCAGAAAATGGTCTGGTTGCCAGTGGACACACAGGCTGTGGCCTGGGAAAGCATTAGGGGTACTTGGAGGAGGCATGAAAGGAGTTAATGTCTGTCATCAAGGGCAATGTAATAAAGTGGGGGGTATGAGGATTTGACCTTGGGTAACATCCTATTTAGGGGCCTGAAGGAGGAAAGCAGCCCCTGAGGGAGACAGAAGGAAACGAACCAACCCCATGGGCCATGATGGAGCAGAGCGGCTTGGTGGCTTATGGCAGTAAGAGAGGAACACCTCATCAGAGAGGTCAGGTGGGAAACCATTATCAACCAGGGTGCTTATCAGCAACTAGTCTATCAAAAAACCACAAAGAACCAGGAAGGTGCTAAGAGATTAGAACTGCTGCTCTGGGAGTGAAAGAAGGTCCCAGCCCCGGGCTCTGTCAGGGAGGGAGAATTCTAGAGAGCACCCTCCATGCCATGTCTCCTTGGGACAAGTCAAGAGTGCTGCCCTCACTTACACAGGGCCTTCTGAGAAGAGAGATGAGGGGTTAGAACCTGTTCTGAGATTGCTGAGGTAGGGCCCTTTCCTAAGTTCCCCACAGAGCCCCCAGGTTGCTGTTCTGGAACGTCCGTTGGGCAACTATGTGTGTCCACAGTCTCTGGCACGAAGCCCCATGTGTAACAGACCAGCCATGTTTGCCAGCTGTGAGGACAGACGGAAGGAGGGGACAGACCCACTCAGAGTACTTCCCATCATGGTATTTCTCTACACAAAGCTCCACTAAGGGGAAAGGCATACTGTATAAAACTCAAAATAAAGGCAAAGCTAACATGTGGGGTAGAGGTCAGGGTAGCGGTATCCGGTGGACCCAGGGAGTAGCAGCAGGGTCGTGGCACAAGGGAGGCTTCTGAGGGGCGGGAATGCTGTTTCTTGGTCTGCGGATGCTTATATGAGGAGGCAGAATTGGTGAAAATCCATCTAAGGTGGAGTCTTAGGACTTGTGCATTTTTCTATATGTATATTATATAGTCATTAGTTTGTTTTTTTAAAATGCCATGGTGGAAGAGGTCCTGTGCTCCTGAGCAGGAGTCAGGAGCCCTGGGGCAAGAAGAGGGAAGTGAGCCAAAGAGAGGCTGAGGAGCACCAACTGAAACTGTGGCCATCCTCCACGCGCTACACTTAGCTTTTCCCCAAAGGATGGAATCTGGCTGATGGAGGAAACTCCCAACTGGGCAAGCTCTCCAGGCATGGTCAGGGTAAGAGGCAGCTTTGCCGTTCATTGCTTATCACATGAAGTAGGCACATGGACTCTGCAATCAGGACACCAGTCTCTGGGAGGATCACATTTACATGCCAACTTGGCTGGGCTACGCTGACTGGTTGCTTGGTCAAACACTAGCCTGTATGTTACTGAGAAGGAACTTTTTAGATGTGATTGACACTCGCAAAGAGTTGACTTGCCTGGAAAGCAGATTATGCTCCGTAATGCGAGTGGGCCTCATCTAATCAGTTGAAGAAGGTTAGAGGAGGACTTTCCCCCCAAAAGAAGTAATTCTACCTATGGAATGCAACAGAAATTCTACCAACCTGCAGACTCAAGACAGCAACATCAGCTGTCGACTTTCAGCCTGGATTTTGGCTTAGAGAGCCCCCACAATCACATAAGTCAATTTATATAAATATTGATTTATAGAGTTCCTATTTATATTGGTTTACCCTGTCAGTCCTTTTTCTCCGGAGAACCTTGACTGAAGCAGTTTCTAAACTGGCTGTTTTCCAGAATCTCAAAGCATCTTTCTCAGGCCTCCCCAAAAAGCAGACAATGTGGGGGCAACTCTTTTGTTTTGGGGCCACAACCTACAATCAGAGGCTCTTTCTTCCATAAAGGCAGAGGAGACTACAGCCATTCTAAGCATCTAACTGCTGGCTTTGTCCTCTCTTAACTCCGTGAATGTCACCAGGAACATTATAGCTAGCTCTGAAAAAAAACGAAGTGCCGAGAGAAAGAAAGACTGAGAGAAACAAACATGTTTCCAGTTTTTCCAGCTAGGGTTACTTATTAAGACTTGTTCTGGGAGTTCCCAGAAACTCCAAACAAACAGCCACATTCCTAGAGAGCTACCCAAACCCACCTCAAAACTCTGACCCAGTTTGATGCAGCAGAAGAACTGGGTGAAACAAACAGGAGTGTTTGCAGGGCCTTAATCTTCTCCAAACACTGAAATATTGTTGAGATGTTTTATCTTCTATTGCACACGGAGGAGATTAAAAAGCCATGATAAATGGTGCGCTCTCCGGGAGGGAATGCCATATATAGGGCAATACATAATTTCCTGCTTCTGGTACCATTCGGGATAATTGTCCTGGTAACGTGAAAACAGGAGGGATATTAATTTAAGATTAAAGCACAATTATAAGCCCTGTCATACTGTTAATTTCTTTTAAATGTTCCTCTGAATAATTCCACCTTGCAAGATGGAATAAGCACACAATTAAAAACTGCATTAAATAAATGAATAACTAATTAATGAATAAAAAGAACTCTGAAAATAAAATGGGCCATGCAAGTTCTAAACAATAATTTTAACAGCAGGCCAGATCTTAATCTTTCAGATCTTTGAAGGAACTGCACTTGGGTGCAGATAGATTGCATCTCTCTCTAGATTTAGCTCTCAAATAGCTGTGTTCTTTGCTCACATGCTGCCAGCAACAGCTTTAGGTCAAGGCACTGCAGGCAACGAGGCTGCATCGTCGACCGACTCGAACACTGCTCTCCTCTCCAAACCTTGACACCATTGTCTTCTCCCCAGTGCCTAAAATTCTACACTTTCCTTCGTCCTCTACCCAGAAATTCTACCAGGGTGATTCTGTCATTGATTAGGAATTCCATTACAAAATGCAAATATTCCTGTAGACCTTAAAGGTGGACCATTCATTAACACATTGATATGAATCAATTTAATTAGATTGCTTTCCTCCCAGCACCTAATTGAAGCCAACCTCTTAAGGGAGCAAAATGAAGAAGAGAGGAATGGTCATTTTGCAACAAAGGGTAGGCAGAGAAAGGTAGAAATGGTCAGGAGCATCCCAGGAGCCCAAGGAAAGTGAGAGATAAGACTCCCTAAGGAGCCTCCAGGACACATCCACAAGGGAACTAAGACTTTTAAGGTGAGAAATAAGGATGAGGGAGAAAGGGAGGGTGATATCCACTAAGATTGCCTTCTGTGTGCCGAATGAAGGTCACTGTGGTTTCAGATACATTTTACCCACTTGGGAAACTGGGACGCTTAAAAAATTAATCATAACGAAGACCACACAGTAATGCGGTAAATGGGAGAGAAGAAATTAAAACCTCTGTCTGTCTGACCCCGAAAGCCATGCTCCTGCAACTACATCACCTTTCCTCACAGCACCTTAGGAATTAGAAATGACTGTCACCATTTTTAATGAGCAAATCAAGGCTTTCAGAGGCTAGAGAAGTGGAATCGGTTGGTAGTTCCAGGTGTGAAAACATCAGGAACATGTGCTAACAGCAACCACTCTGGCTCCTTGTACCAAAGGCTGGAATGGCAGGAGACAAGCCTGAAAGGTTCCAAGTGGGATGACGGGAACCAGGAAAAACCGCTAATGCTACCCACAGATATGAGTCAAGCTCAAATCTCCAGGACCTCCAGGCTCTAACAGGATGTTCTGACCTTGAACTAACTCAAGTTGCCAAACCTGGGAGTTGCCAAACCTGGGAGAGAGTCCAAGTTACACAGCCCTCCCTCCCCCATGCCCCCCCCCACCCCGTCAAAGCATTGCTCTCACTTCAAACCGTCTTGCCCCAACAGCCATTGATAAGAGCTGCAGTTAAGGGCTCTGTTATCAGGGGCGAATTACCAACATAAAAGCCTGCAGTTATTAAAATTATCACTTAATTCTGGGAGGATTGTGAGATAACCCTTTTCAGTAGGTGCTGGGAAATTCTCAGAACACTGGGCTCAGGAGAAAGTCTGTCACTCCTATCCAAGGAACTTTCTCAGGAGGCCAGCTACAGCATCAGAGCCCAGTGCCGCCTGCATGCCCAGCCTCTGTCACTCTGCTTGCCTGGGAGGGTCGCCTGGGCTAGAAGGCCTCCCGGGCTAGATGACTGCTAGCCGCCTGGCCTGGGGGCTCACCTGACAAAGCCTTCTCAACCACCAACCCCTCAGGGTCCCCAGAACCATCCTGCCATCCACTCTGCTCCAGCTGGTTGCCCCAATTCCTGCTCTTACCAGACTCCCCCTTTTCACTACCGTCCCAACAGGATCCTCTCTTCGCTCATCAACCCCCAACCCCTGGCCCCTCTACCTGTGTCCTTCTCCCTGGTTTCCTCTAACTTCTAGAGCTAATCTGATAAAATCACCCACAGTCCCCACTACAGGTCACTTCCTGCGACTGTCACACATTGCAGAGGGTTGTGGCGATGCCTTGCTCCCACCAATTTGTTAAGTTCCCGCTGTGTTCAGGGTAATGTGGGGGAACAGGTGTCCAGTGACGAACAAAAAGGCAGCACCCTGGCCCTTAGTGTCAAATGCACTGAAGGCAGGGTCAGGTTGTATTCATGGATGTAAGCCCAGCCCCTCGTAAGGCTCCTGATACATAGGAGGTAGTCAAAGTGCAATATGAAAGCTAAAGGGTACAGTTACAGTTCACAGAGGTTTTTGATTACTGTCTTAAAATGCTCAAGTCTACACGGCCAAAAGAGAATCAATAGGCTTTCCATTATAGATAGCATATTTACATCTTAATGAGAACCATTAGTCCCTTAATTAATCATCACTGCTCCCCCCCTTCACACACACACACACACCCCATATACTAATGGTTAGGATTTCAGTTCCTGGAAGACCTAAGAGGGAGCTATCTGAAGGAGAAGCCCCTCCAAACCACACTAAATTATCAGCCTTCTCCTCTAGGCACATAAAAAACAGGCCTTGGTTGTCCCATCTGGACTCCCCACAGGACGGCTAATAGAGTGACCTACTTCACATTTTTCAGGAATCTAAAATGTGTGGCCCAAAGCCAAATTCAGTCCACAGATGTTTTCTACCACGATTAGCTCTGCATCTTTTCACAAAACTTGAATTTTACAAAACGTATGTCTCAAATATGCCACATGCCTCACCACTCCCTATTGTCTTACACCTGGTTCCAATTAAGAGATACATGTTACCTGCCTGGCCCCCACCCTCACCCTGAGGGGCAGTTGGACTTTTGATTCTTGGGTAATATGCAAGAGTAAAATTACTTTGATGTCCATTATAACATCATGAGTTAAGGTATTATTAGCCTTATTTTGTGGTTGAAGGCTCAGAAGCTCAGGGAAGAAGTAAGTGACTCCATTTATAGTCATGTTCTTTTGTGGTCTGTGTCAGCCTGTTTTGTGGGGCTTGGATAGATTATTTCGGTGGCAATGATCAGTGTCTGCCTCCAGGACAGTGGTGGCCTATAGGATCTAGTTCCTTCAGAGATTCTTAACCTGGTCTCCATGCACCCCTAGAGGTTCTAGAGATGGAACTATTAAAATAAATCAATAAAAATAAAATAGCACACAATTTTGGTGGATGTGCCTAGGCTGGGGGAAGCGTCTACAGCCCTCCATAGCTGTCAAGAAAGTATAACAGCCCTGTGAGGTGACAACTGGTTGGCAGTCATTTCCTGGAGAATATCTCTCTCCCACCGACAGTATGCGAAGCCATCTGGTAGGGCCCAGGAGGGTCCCTGGGAGGTTACAGTTAACCGAGTAAAAGAACCATTTTCTTTTCTTGCCAGTAGTCCCCCTCTGTGACTGGTGGATGACAGGGGAGCAAAGTGGAGGGGCCTAGCCAGGTGTCTCACCTGGAGGAAGAGTGAGTATCTTACCTGCAAGAGGACCCAAGCTCTTCCGAGTTATCTGGCACTAAGAGCAACGTAAATATTGTGCAGGAATAGATGAAGGAGGATACGGCGTCTCAGCGACATTTATCAAAACCAATAGGAAGTGATGGCCCTGAAAGTTTCCTGAAGATGGTGCGGGGGAGGGAGGAACCCAGAAGGCAAAAACGGCCACGCAGGACAAATTCAGCAGGCCTCAGCAAGACTGCCACACAGAGACCCCTCCTCCTGGCTGGAGAGTCTCCCTAGACCTTGCCCCACCTCTCACACTCATCATCATGACCCAGCCACCTTTCCTCCACCCACTGTTATAAGGCACTTGAGTGTTTTTGGTTTTTTTTTTTTTTAATGAAAAGTAAATTGCATATTTCCTATGCTTTAAACCTCTTGTTCTCGCCCAAACTTTTAGCAAAGCCTACAAAACCTTACAACATCCAACTCTCGATTACTTCTCGGTCTTCATCTCCCCCCTATGCTCAGCTTCATTTCCTTCACTGTACTTGCCAATGTCTGAAACGACCATGCTCATTCATTTATTCAGCAGATGCTTATTGAGCACCCAATATCCAGCTCTCGGGTCTTACTCTAGGTGCTGACAACACAGCAATGAACAAAACAGATTTTAAAAAGCCACAACCTGCCCTTGTAGATAGAGCTTACATTCAGATAGAGACAAATTAGAGAATTGGTTTCCTCATTAGCTGTGTCTTCTGCTAGAATGCAAGCTCCTTGGGAATAAAGACTTTGACCACCTTAGTCAGCTGTACCTTCCCTATATAGAAATATGACCCATCACAGATATTGAATCAATGATGTGTTAAGTGAACAAACAAAAGAAAACTTTTGGTTCAAGACCTTGTCCTCTGTTCAGAACAGGTGTCTGACTGTGCTTTCCTCTGCAAGTGTGGAAGGCCACCTGGGAGGGTCCTCACCGCAGGCCTCACCACATACTGGGATAGCGTACAAGTGCTCCACCCTGGGCTGACTTCTAAGCCTGGACAGTGAGGAAGAGTTGACTTTTCCCAGCCAAGGTGTTCCAGTCTGTCCCTCTGCCTTTTAGGAAGCCAGACAAAAACTCTCACTTGGGGACTTCTGGCTGCCCCCTTCCAGGTCATGATGGCCCCTCTCCTTCTTACCAAGCCCTAAGACAAGAAGTCTCAGAGGAGCCCAGCCTGCTCTGGCCCTGGCTGCATCGGCTGTCTCTTTGAGGTGTGTTCAGCCAAAGCCCTCAGGTCATGATAAGGCATTCTGTTTGAAGTGAGTGAATGAAATTGACCTCCACCATCAGACACCCACGAACACCACCCCCCTATTAGCCATTTTACTTTGGAGAATGGGTGGCATTCACCCAGATTCCGATTAAATGGATAGAGATCCCTAGTACACAGAATGGGTTAAAGAAGCTAACTTTAGAAATAATGCTTAGCACCTTCTTCTGCCAGAGTTTAAAACACTTCAGAGGCAGCATCTAATTAATCTTCACCAAGTTCCCAAGAGGGGAGAAAAAGGCTTTTATTATCCTCTTCCAGCAGCAGAGAAAACATGGAGAATCAGCATTTTCCTCCGAGGAGTGGATCTGGGCCCAAAGTACGGGGCCACTGTCTCCACGAGCCAAACTCTGACCATCAAACCGGCCCCGTCCTTGGAAAGTTGCAGAGGAAGGGACACAAAACAGAAACCTGAATGCCTCTCTGACTGTGACGGGAGAAAGCGTCCATGACATGCGATGTCGCAGCAGCTCTCGCGACTCTACTTTCTTGCTCCGTCCTTGGGAAGCACGAGCGTGCTTTGAGATGTAACAAGCTTTCATACTGAAAGATTCTTTTTCATCTCCCTGGGAAGTTGGGATACCTGGAGACTGTGTTTTGAAATACACATATTGACATCCAATTATACAGCTCTGCCTCTGTGGTGTAACTCCCTTTGTCAGATCACTCTCCCTGCTAGGACCTGTTCAGAAGCTCTTCACTTTCTCAGGAATGACTCTTTCCCTCCCAGCACTTCTCAGCCGCAGGAGGCCCCTGGGGGAGAAGTGACTGAGTGCCAGGAGGGAAGGGAGGCGGCCAAAGGGGAGAGTGTCAGGCTCTCCCCGGCTTCAGAGCACAGCCAGGCAGCCGAAAGGTGTCAAGAGGGGATGTCCCAGGAGAGTGATTATGTGAAGAAAGCTGGTCTCTGCAGACACCTGTTCCACTGTCTGGGTACCCTCTGTCTACTTCAAGTGGCTCCTCACAAAGCCCTCAGGGGACGCAGCAGAATCCCCTGAGTCTGTCCTTCCAGTGATCCAGGTTCTAGATGTGACAGGTCAGAGTACCCCTGCCAGCATGGTCACAGGCGCCGGGGGGCATACTGCAATGGTTCGACCAGGGATAATCAAAGCTCAGCCTTTGGCAACACAATACTCTCACCTCTGAGATTCTTGATCTGGACTTCAGGAATTCACAAACCTCCTGAAATTATAAGCAAAAGTGTACACACCTGTGACTATGCCGGTTGTTCTGGAGAAAGTATCCACAGCTATCCTTGGATTCTCCTGAGGTCCTACTTTAACACTGTTAAAATGATGTATCCAAAGGAGTGACTCCAAGGAGAAATTTTCCAACTGTCTGACCAAAAAACTGAAAGAGAGCTGAAGGACAAGCAGGTCCATTCACTGTGCCCTCCTACAAACAGCTGGCCCATGGGGGAGGTTTCCCAGATGCCAGGAATTGCTCTCAACACTCTCCACTTAGAATTTCATTCCATTCTTACAGGCATCCTCTAAGGATCTACCATCACTGACTCCATTTTACAGATGAGGAAAAGGAAGCACCAAGAGTCACAGCAAGAGGCAAACCTGGGTTTAAAAGTAGGCAGCCCAGCAGCGAGGTCTGCGCTCTGGCTACAGAACCATGGGTGTGGCTGCCTGGTGGGCCCCACACCCCCCACCCCCAGTCCCGAGTTCCTCCTCACCCACGCAACACTGAACAGATTGCCTCTGGGGCTACAGAACCAAACTCTACATACCGACTACAACGGGAGAGACAATGGCTTTGGCAAATCTTTTCCTGGAGACTATACACTTGAGATGATCTATTATAAGCAAATGCTTTGTAAGCTGCACAGTGCTACACAAATGTGAATTAGGATGACAACTATAGTCTACGTTTTGCCTGATAAAGTATACAATAAGAAAAAATCATGCCAAGTGCTGCAGGATATTTCCGCTTGAACCAATCGGCTTTCTGCTTTCCTCACTGTTGACCACACTTTACACTTAACAGCCACTCCTCATAAAGTTAATTTAAATGCACGAAATCTGACATTCCTGTTTAGAAGTACTGGAAACATAAAACTCCCACAACTAGAACATCTGGCCTCACAGCAGCACAGATGTGTGTGCCACACATTTAATGGGGTTTTTTTCCACTGCTCTGCACCCAGTGGGCGCTCAAATATTTTGTCAGTGTCAGTGGTGACATTAGAAGTGGGTACACTTTTCCTAATGCTATTCCACTTAATTCCAAGTTTCAAAATTTCTAATATGCTCCAATAAGAAGAATTTAATGGGAATCACTCAAATAAAAATCCTCTTCATCTAACTGAAATTCTTTTGCCCGAGATCTCAAAACTTCACAGACATAGAAAATACGGCTTGAAGCCAATTCAATATATCTTCTTTTCCAGAGTTAAAAACAAACATGTAAGAAAAACCAGGCTACAAAAATATCCAACTGTGAAAACAAAATTGAGTTGGTCCTGCTTCTCACCTCAGTATTCAAAGGATTTTAGATTGGCTTTCAGCAGACTTTCTATTCATTCATTCAGTCATTCGTTGAACAAGCATTTACGGAGCACGTCCAACGAATCAAACACTGTCCTAGACTTTTGGGCTGCAGCAGTAAGCAGAACAGGAAGATTACAGCCCTCGAAGAGCTTACATTCAAATGCGGGAGTCAGAAATAAACAAAAGCACAATAAATAAGTGAATTAAACAATATATCAAAAAGTAATAGGTGCTCTGGGGAAAACAGAGATGGATATGGAAGATCAGGAGCACACGTGGGGCTTGGGGGGGGGGGGTTACAGCGTTAAACGAGGTAGTCAGAGTGGACTTCCTGTGAAGGTAAGAGTGAGGAAAACAGTAAAATTGATCAAGGAGCCAGCCACGTGGACATCTGGGAGAAGAGCCATGCAAGCAGAAGCACTGAGGCAGAAGAAGAGAAAAAGCAAGGAGGCTAACAAGGCTGCAGCAAAACTCCAGGAATGCGTGGTAGGAGGTGGAGGTCAGAGAGTGGGGACACCTGGGTAGGGCTTGTCCATGGAAGGCTCTGTAAGTCATTACAATGACTCTGTGGGAGATGGGGATCCTGGGCAGGTTGGAGCAAAGAAGAGGCAGCATCTGACTTTTGATTCTAAAAGCATCCCCCTCAAGGCTACTGGATTAAGCCCAGATTATAAATGCGTGTCTGGAGGCTGGGAGGGAGAATCAGGAAGAGAAGCAGGATGACCAATTAGGGTACTACTGAAGTTACCCAGACAAAGAGAGGGGAGGTGGCTGAACTAGGAATGGTGGCAGGGGACACAGGGGAAAATGGCCAGATTCTAGAGCTATTTTGAAAGTAGAGTTTATGGGATTTCCCGAGAGGGAAATTCCTATGGGATTAGATATGGGCTACAAGAAAAAAGAGTCAAGATGACTCAGGGTTTGGGACTGTAAGTTTTATGATCAAAGAAAACCAATTCCTCAGTACTCTCAATGAAGAAGCAAAGAGAGCAGTAGGAGGTAGGGAAGGTGTTGGCTTATAACGGCAGATGTGGACTGTCCAATAGTGAAGGGACAGTTACCAAGGATATCCTTCTCCACGCACTGCCCCACCCCTGAGAAGGCACCACGGACCTTTATTCTCTCCATGCCTTCTAGCATCCTCCTACACAGCCAGAGCACGAACTTCTAGCTGTAAAGGGTGTTGTGCATATCCAGATTCAGCATTTCTTTTCTGTTCTGATTCATTTGTCCTAATCTTCATTCTTTCAGCTTCCAGGAGTGCTCAGACCCCCTGATCTGGTGGGAGCTATGAACAAAGGTAGTGTTCGTGGTTTTAGAGAGGCTGATTCAATTTCCCTTCTACTTTCAGAAAACTCTATAGAAGCAGAATGGGTTAAACACAAATTTCATGGATTAAGGAAATTTCATAGATTTTTTTCCGCACACATCTGAAAAACCGGTCTAGCAGGTGGCATTTCTGTTACACCCTAACCCGAACCCAGAAGTGCATATTTGCTCTTTTTACAGAAGGCACCTCATTAAATCACTGTCTAGTCCGTAACCGGCTTTATTGGGACATAAATTCATTTCACTAAACCAATAAATGTTAATTCTTCACCCTGGAGATTCCAGTCGGTCTGGTTTTATTCTGCTCAAGCTCCTGAGGCTGCCATCAATTACTCATGTTTGGGTTTATATGTCATTATGGAATCACTTTAGCTAGAACTAACGGGAAGTGAAAGGACAATAAAGCTAAGCCTCCTTCCAAAGAGAATATACAGAAGAGGGCATTCACCTGAACCCCATTATTCTTTTCTATAAATTAAAATATCCCGGCATTCTGCAGCGGCAATCCATTATATTTAGATGCTCCGCGAAAGCCGGGGGCGCGGCCAGCGGCGGGTACTAACGGCGGCAGCTGGACGGCCTGGACTCCGAGGGCTTAGGCCGGAGACCCGCTTTGCGGTGACGACGTGTGTGACCCTCAGCCAGTCGCCCATGCCACCGACACGCGTTCGCCTCGTCCACAAATGGGAGCCCGGAGCAGCACCCACCTCACCAACGGGGGAGAGGCGGACGAGGCGGCGGAAGAGGGGGGAACATCTGGCTCCGAGGTGCTCTCCCTCTCTCTGCTCTCCCTTATTAACCCCAATTTGCCCCGGCAGCCTTTCGCTGCGCTCTTCAACAAGGGCTTTCACCTCCTGCGGCTTCCATTTTCCCGTTTGAAAAATGGGCCTGATCCTATCTCCCCTCCGTACTCCCCCCCCCCCCCCCCCAACGCCGGCGCGCGTCGCCGCCCTAGTGCTCTTAGCGCCCGACCGGAAATGGGGTCGGGGCCGCAGGAATGTAATCCCACCGAAGCGGGATTCCATTTGTTTGAAAACAAAGGCATTATCTCTCCAACCAAATGTTCTCTCCTATGATGGAAGGTTTCTCTTTAAAGCCGTCAGCTCTTTTTTTTTTTTTTTCCCCCTCAGATAGAAAATGGCTTCCTCTCTCGGAACCATATATAACTTCAGAAGCAAGGGGGGGGGGGGCGGTGGAAAAAAGCAGAGTTGGCAAAAAGTAGAGGTGAATTGAATGCCTGTACATCCCATTCAGGATAAACTGCCCTTGGTGTAAAACAGTCAGTAACATTTTACAAGGGAAAAGTGCGGATAAATGACTGCAGTCCCAGGACAGTGCTCCTGATGGCTTTTTATAAACCATGCACGCCGCCTGGACGCCTCTGTGCCTGGCGCCCCCCACCCGCCACCCCCCTGCCTCCCCTCCGGAGAGAGAGCGTGAGCGGGGCTCCAAGCCAGCCTTGGCCACCCGCGCCAGCAGGCTCCGGCCAGACCTCGCTCCATCTGCAGACCACAGAGGCTCCTGTTAGCATGGACTCCTTCCTGGGGCTGGAGCAGGTCCTACTGCCAGACCTGGACTTGGAAAGGTGGAGGAGAGCCCAGTGCTGAGCACGGAACAAAGGAGGAATCGAGCCACGGGGTGAAATGGGACAGGCAGGAGGCGCCTTGGGAAGCC
Organism: Mustela putorius furo; assembly: GCF_011764305.1. NCBI lineage: Eukaryota > Metazoa > Chordata > Mammalia > Carnivora > Mustelidae > Mustela > Mustela putorius. The sequence continues at coordinate 7,558,943 of NW_025421305.1, forward strand.
GGTCCTGCCAGTTACAGGGTGACCTTGAACCACTTCCTCCTCCTTCAAAATGGAGATTTGTAAAACCTATATAGGTTGTGGGCAGGATCAAGTGCTAGGACAAATGCACTTAACACAGTATATTGTTATCCTCTTCCCCAGCTAAACTGGGGTTACCTCTATTAGTCCTCACCTGGGATGCTGCCAAGGAAGGATAATTTGTATATGAGGAAATGGAGGCACCAAGTGATTTGCTCCACAGCCACCTGTCTCCAAAACCACCCTCCTGACTGCAGAGTTCAGCCTCTTTATCCAATAAGGAAACTGACACTCAGAGAAGTGAGTGGGTTAAATGTCTTTCCCAATCTCTCTGCAGATCAGTGTCAGGGCTACATGTTTCCAGTTGAATGCTCTTTGCATTAGCCTAGAGTCTTAGAGATCATCTTCATTTCACAGATAAAGAAACTGAAACCCCAAAAGACAATGATGTGCTCAAGGCCAGATTCTAAATATCAACAAAGGACCTCAAGGTCATTCAGAATACTCTGTCTTTGTGCCCTATGAACTCCCAGCCTGTAGTTTCTAACTGATACGTTGAGAGCCTGCTATGTACCAGACACAGTCCCTGCTCTGAAGGAGTTAACAGCCAAGTGGAAGAAGTCCACAGGCAAGGACACCTGACCGGCAGGTACTACCCCAGGGATAAGCCTGGGGTGGGAAGGAACACGTGGGAAAAACATCTAATCCAGCCTGGGGACACGGAGGTTAGCATCCTGGAGGAAGGTAGGTCTAAGATGAAGGTCTAGTCAAATGAAGTGGAAGAAGTGTCCAGGGTTCAGGAAGTAGGAGGAAGATGTTAATAGCCAGAAGTTTAGGGAGTATGGCCTATTAAGAGAATTGAAGCAGGAGGGGAAAGCAAAGAAAGACCAGCTGGAAAGGAAAGCCAACTGGTTAAGGATGCTTAAACTGCTTCAACAGTGCGAACTCCATGCTGTGAAAGGCAGTGTTCCTTGTTGCACAATGAACACGCCCATGAGTGCGTGGGTAAGACCACTACCACCCAGAGACAGCAATGTTCGTCTGCTAAAACATACTCAGTCTCCCATCAACTTCCCATGAATATCAGACAAATGGGGAAAATTCAAACTACTGCCTAAAGTATCTTGATTTCAGTAGTCACTATTCTTTCTCTGTGAACAAGATGGAGAAATAACACAGGACAATCGCCCTACTCGGTGAATGAACTTTATTTTCATCCTGAATATTTTAACCCAAAGAGTTGATTAAAGGGCTGGTGTCTCACTCCAAAGAAGTCTCTAGTAGCATGGTTCCAAACTCTCTTCCCCTGATTCTTTTCTGGTGGGCCCATGCCAGGGCTTTGCAGAAAAAAGGGAAGGCTTGTTTTTACAAAGTGAAGATGATTCCAAGACAGCAGGAATATTCGGCACTGCAGAAGAAGCCATTTTAGAAACATCAAAGCAGTCATATAAATAAAATTAAATGTAGGAAGGACAAATGTAAAATCCTGCTTGTAGATTCAAAGAATTTATTGCAATATGAGGAAGAACTTGATAGTGGTTGGTGTGAGGCGAAGGAAAAAAGAAAGTATTTCCATTAACTGCGTGACACGATTGCTAAACACCACAAATGGAGAAGAGCAGGAAAGAACTGAACAAATGAATTATATGCAGCTTCTATTTTCAGGCTGCCTCATGAGATCTGGGGCAGGATGGTCCCAGGCAGGGTCAGGAAGAGTGCTTCTGTGAGTCGCCCCCACCCACCCTTCCCAGAACACCTCACACACACTCCCCTTGAGAGGGTGCCCCTCGAAACCTCTTCTCCTGCTCCCACTAGCAGTAGCCTAACTGCTAGGAAGAGGGAACATGGGAGGCTGCAGGAACTTCTCGTGTGTTTCCACGTTTCACCCCACTAATCGGTTCACAAAGCAGCTTCAGCGCTTGTCTTCTGTAGCAAGACTCTGTCCACATCTAAAGCTGCAGTTCATGATGATCAACCCTTACTCACTGGATGAGTGGGGAAGTTTCTAGAGCTGTATGAAAAAAAATGGCTGAAAGGGTTGGACTATTTGTCTTGGGGAAGCATAGTTCAGATATGATATGTCTTTGGACATCTGAATGGCCATCTCACGGGGGGAAAGTAACAAGGATACACTGAGGAGCTCCACCACAAATAACCAGGTCTGAAATGTAGAAGATGAGATGAAACATATTTTGGCTTGTGGTAAGGCAGCACTGCCTAACGATTTAAGCTATCCATAAATGAAATGAGCTGCCTAGAAAAGTAATGACTTCTCTGGCACTGGAGGTGTTCCAGTGTATTCCTGAAGGCTGGGGGGCAGGAGCTTGCAGAAATTCTTCCGGCTTTGGTAGGAAGCTGGACCAGAGGTTGGGTTCTTTTCAAATCTATGGTTCTGCGAGCTGCTGGATCTTTGTTCAGATTGCGAGGCTGCTCTGCGGCTCCCGTGTAAGTGTGTAAATCCCTGACTATCCAAAGACAGAGAAGAAGATGCAAGGGACTTGACTTGTTATCTAAGCTCCCTTTCTGACTTTATTCCTTCAAATTAATGAGACTCTGAAAATTGTGTTATTTCCCTAGATAAACTATTCTAGTTTATATCCCTTCTCAGAAAGATTTCCGCTTTCTTCCTCTTAAATCTCTAGGCCTAACTCTTAAGCCCATTCCTTCTGGCTTGATGCTCCGTGAATATGAAGAACAATCAATCATAGCCCTCATTATACCAATTCATATAACTAAAAATGTGTTGCGTAAGGCTTCTCTCCTCTAGGCTGAGAAATTCCAGTTCATTTCCTGCTCTTCTTAAGTGCTCCTTCTAATGATCACTTCCCCAAGTCCCTCTAAAAGTTCTCTCTAACTGAGCACAGAACTCATAATGACTCCATTTGTTATAACAGTGTTTTCCAAAATGTGTTCCGTGGAACATTAGTTAATAGGGGTTTTTATGAAGTGCCCTGTGATCAAATAAAATTTGGAACATTCCAGTCTAAGTAAAGTTAATCAGATTCCTCAGAGCTCTCGATGTGCATTATGAATTCTCCACGATGCGGGAGGGAGCATCTCCCAAACTTAGGTACGCAGAGATCTCTTTTAGAGCATCTCGAAGGGCTCGTGTTCCATAGAACACAGTTTAGCAAGTGCTCTGCTACAAAGTGATGTCCCCCCATGGAGCTCACTAGGCTGGAGCCCTTTTCTAGCCATGTGACCTGGCCTCCCTTTCCTTCCCTCAGGAAAGGGCTCCCAAGCTGAGTTCATCTCATGGTCCTGCCTTCCCGCCACCATTCCTGTTAGACCTCCCCTCACCTCCTGGCCAGACCCTATCCCAACTTCAGTCCCAGCCTGAGCTGAGCTGGTATGACAGAGTGACTATGAGCAATGGGGATGCCAGAATCTCAGCCAGTGCTACCCCTTCAAGAGACAAATGAGGGGCACCTGGGTGTCTTAGCCAGCTGGACATCCAGCTCTTGACTTGCACTATGGTCATGATCTAAGTGTCCTGGGATTGAGCCCCACATGGCGTTCCATGCTGAGCGCAGAGTCTGCTTGTCCCTCTTCCTCTCCCCCACCCCCATCCTGGCTTGTGCTTGCTCTCTCTCTCTCTCTCTGTCAAGTAAATAAATAAATAAAATCTTAAAAAGAGAGAGAGACAGACCTATTAGAAGACCAAGCATGTCCAGGCTGGCTTTCCCATAGCAGGAGAGAGAAAGAACTGGGCTGACGGCTCCCATCTTGCTGTGCCTTAGGCCTACCACCAGCAGGTCTGCAAGCCAGGACACACGGCAAAAACACCTTCCTGGGCCTCTCTTCATCCCTCATAAATCTGCCTCTCTTGAAAGCCTATCTTTTTTAAAAAGCTCACAAGATACCCAACTGCTCCTCCAGGCTTGGGAACCATCATATCACACAGCAGAAGTTCCAAAAGCAGGGTCACATGTCAAGTCCAATCTGGCCTCTGCTCCCAATTTATTTACTAACCTGGCAAGTCAGCTTATCTGAGCCTCTGTTTCTGATTGGTACAATGAGTCAGTTACCAGATAACCGGTATGATTCCTTCTAGTAAGAGTCCTTGATTCTGTCATTCCTAAGTGCTCCCTTAGCTATGCTCAGTATTTACCCATCTATTCTGGCTGGCACTACTCTCTCCTTACTCTGAGGATTTGCCTATCTATCTCTGCATAACTGTAACTGAATTAGAATATATATGTAAAAAATTCCACCTTATAATAATATTTTTGGAGTGTCTCTGATGGGACAGATGCTTTACAAAGTTATTACTAATGCTTACAACAATCTTAAAGGCATTAATATCCTGTTTTAATCAAAAGAAACTAGGTGCCTACAATATGAAATAAAAATTTCAAGGTCATGGCACTTTTAAGCTGTGGAACTAGATTTCTAAGCCAGGTCTGCCTGATTCCATATGCTGCGTTCTGTCCACAGCCATGCTGCTTGGAATGTGAGTCATGTTTCCTCATTAAAGGTATAAGTTTTCTCATCATGCATCCCTTCTAGCACTAGAACCTAGCTGAGTATCAAGTAGGCACTCAATAAATATTTGTTGGCTTGATTAGTGGATTAACTCTCTCCTTCTACCTGGAGCACACACCGCCTCTTTTGCATGTTGTGAAAAAAAGTGCTGAACCCAGAGCCCATCTGCAAGTTTTCAGTTAGCTCAGAGCAGAAAATTGCATCTGTGTAGACGGCACCTGTAGACGTAAGCTTAATTAATAGGCTTATCTTGGATTGATTGAGTCGAAGATACAGTACCCCATGCAAAAGGCACTGGGGAATGTGCTGACTTGGAGGGAGCATGTTTCATTTCTCTTGTTTCATACCATTAAAACCATGTTAATGAAAATGTATTATTAGTAGTAATAATAATAAAGATGAAAATCCTCCCTTTCCTGATCCCTTACAAATGTTGTTTTTCATTTTGAATCCTAAATCCTCCAGGGAAAAGAGGGAGGGAGTGTCACAAATCCAGATAATGATCTTGGGTATTACACTGTTCATTTGGAGCTCTGATTTAGCTAAGCTGACAGATGTTGGGGAAAAACATGTCTAGCCTGAAAACTCTCTGGTGGCCGCCCAGCTGTGGCTGCAAACAGGAATGAGGTTTCGCCAACAGAGCTTCACGTTCATTTAAATTCAGGATTTGACATGCAGAATCGCCCTGCTCTGAAGGTAGAAGCTGAAGCTCAGTGATGTTAGGAACTGACTCCAGCCCGATGCTTTAGGGACCCACAACCAAGCCTAACAGCACAGCTCACTCCCAAGTCCTTGAAATTACTGTCGCTGGTTATGCCCCGCTGTCTTGACAAAACTGCCTTTCTTATTACCCGATTACCATTTACACTAGGAAAAAAAGCACCTTTGTGTTAACCGCCATCATGTGATACTTCCTTTGTTCTCTCCCCACAGCAGTTTAGAAGAGGGGAATATTTAATTCACCTTTAAATGAAACCAATTTCCCTAATGGCAGTCTGAACTCATGTTTTTTCCAAAATAAATAAGTGAGAGGCACCCTGGGAAAAGACCCACTTTCAGAGAGACAGAACAACATAAAGGGTGACCTCTGATGTCCTTGGGCCTTGGTTTTCCCACCTGAACATTTTTTTAAAGGCATTTTGATCTCCAAGGAGAAAACATGCTCATGAAATAGAAGGCAGGAGGTCTGCTCCTTGTCGTGGATGGTGGAGGGAAGTCAGTACTTGGCCTTGGCTTCAGAGAGCAGAGAGATCAGAACATGGCAAGAGGCTCTTCTCGGAACTCTAAACCCCAAGTAAACAAATGAGCCTGGATTTCAGAAATGTTTAACACAAAATTCACAGCAACTAAATAGCCGGAATGTTTTCTGAGAAGCAGAAGCCTCCCCATAATCTAGAATACGTGGCTTAGGGCTTTGAGTGCTAATTTTTATTACAATGAAGTTTGTGGGCAGGAAAAAATGAGGGAGGTGCATGTCAGCATATTTAAACTAATTCATGGAAAAGAAAAAGACATCAGTAGTTCATCTGTCACTGTAAATGAGTTCTAACGACTGGTCCTTTGGAAAGGCTGGTGCCCCAAACATTCTCTTGGAAATACTAGCTTCGTGGGGTGCCTGGCTGGCTAAATCAGAAAAGCGTATGACCCTTCATCTCAGGGTTGTAAGCTTGAGCCCCACCTTGGGTGTAGAGATTATTTAAAAATGAAATCTTAAAAAAAAAAAAAAATACTGACCTCCTTCCACCTAAACCCCATTCCCAGATAAATAAATACATTTGCAAACAGGGTTTGAAAAGAGAATTTTAACAAGTCACTTAGAGGTCAGCCATGCCCTGGGACTGAGGATCGTGGAGAGACCCCTGGCCCCCTGCCCCCATCCCTCAGTGATTACCAAAGCCTTGAGGCCACCCTCTTGGACTTTTATTTCCTTCTGTGTTTTGAACTACTTTAGAAGTCAGCCATCTCATTTAGATGACATTAGTAGACTCATCATGCCAGCATCAGCTCTGCTATAATCTCATCAAAATTCACTCCTGTCTTGATACAAAATGGGAGAACAAAGGTATACTCCAGGGTCAACTGTCCATGAGAATGCCTAGAATTTGCATTGCACCTTTATTTTCAAAGGGCTCCAAAGTCATCAGAGGAAGGCATCCACATCTAATATAGACCCACAGAATGACAGCATAATTCCCCCTTTCTCCTGTCTTTACGATGGAGACAGACTCCTAAGCAGAGAGTGTATGTATCTTGTTCAAGGTCAACCAGCTCATTTCTTTACTCCTTCACCCAACAAATGTTTGTGGAGCATCTTTTCTGTGCCAAGCTCTAGGATGAAAACAACGACTAGCACTCCATCCCTACCCCCAGGAGGACAACGAGGTGGGATGAAGAGATCTGTGGAAAGATTACCACAGGGAGGTTAGTGAGCCTATCACTGAGATGTGTATAAGGAGCTACTGGAGAAGAGAAGAGAAAGCTTCTATTTATCTGGAGAGAAAGAAAATCCAGAGTAGAACCTAAATGTTAATTAAAAACAAAACAAAACAAAAAAATAATGGCTAGTCACCTGTCTCTGAGACCAACAGTTCTCAGCCCTCACAGAACATTGGAATCACCTGCTTTTCTCAGTACCAAAGGCCAGACTCTCAGTAGATTCATTGAATCAGGGTCTCTGGCATGAAGACCTGTTATGGATTGAGAGTCTGTGTGCCCCTAGCATTCATATGTAAAATCCTATCCTCAATGCAATGGTGTCAGGAGATAGGGCCTTTGGGAAGTAATTGGGTCAGGAGGGTGGAGCCCTCATGAGTGAGATTGGTGCCCTTATAGGAACAAACACAAGAGCTCTCTTCCTCCCTCTCTCCTTCTCTCTCTCCGTCTCTGTCTCTCTCCGCCCCTCCCTTCTCTATCATGTGAGGATACAGGAGGAAGCTAGTCATCTGCAAGCCAAGAAATAGGCTCCGACAACACGGCAGAATGCCGGCACCTTGAGCATGGACTTCTCGACCTCCAGAACTGTGAGGAATAAATGATAACTGTTTAAGCCCAGCCCATACTATTCTTGTTTACAGCCCCAACAGCCTAACATTCATTTTTTTGAAAGGTTCTCAGGTCATCCTGTGGTACACGATCCTGTGGAGAACCACCATATAAGACTAAGCCAAGGCTGTCTTGACAAAAGCCCATTGCTTATGTAATAAAGCAGTGTTGTTGATCTCTCTGCATGTGTGTCACCTCTCACCTTCTAGATCATTCGCCCCTTCAGGACAGGAACTAGGCTTTTAACCCTCCCACAGCTCCATTCAATCCCAGGGGACCAAGCATGCCACAGATACTCAATAAATATTCAGCAAACACCTCCACTCCAATGAATAAGATAACAAAATGATGCTTGAACTTGTCCATGAATGTCTTGTGTTCATAACTCAAAGGCTAAGGTGGTTCCGACACAATAATGAAGTCTAACAGGTAGGCTTATTCAGCTGCATCAGAAAGATGTGTATGATTAAATCCAAAGACAATGGTTGGCTTGATGACCAGCCACCATCTACTAATGAGTTTTTCCTCTGGAGAAGTGGAAAACAAAAATGTTGCCCAAGACAGCACCCTGCCATTTATCAGAGGGCAAAGGACTTCAATTCCAGTGAAGTGGAATTTTTTTTTTTTTTTTTTAAAGCAAGTTGACAGCATCCAGCTCTCAGCTGGCAATCAATGGACACAGAGGGAAATGAATTCAGGCTTTTGTTGGATTAACTGCTGGCCTTGTAAAACGGAAGCCACTGGGAAGCTGTGCCAAGTTTGGGGGCCACTAAATCAGTCAGGAGTTTTCATCGCTAAAGTCGCCCTGACAATGGTTGTCGGGGACAGTGGGACAAATGGGGGCTGCTGGCTGAAGCCTGTCTGGGGAGATGCTGCTCAGCGAGGTGCCCGTGCCAGCTCGCTTCTCCTATGCCCAAGACACAGTGGAACTTTTCTGACTGAGCTAAATCCTCCAAGCCTCATTAAATCACGCTTTAGTACCACATTGTTCGGCCATCGCGGCTCCCAGTGTTGTATGTCAAACCTGTCCCCTCACCGTCTCGGATAATAAAATGTTTTATGGTTTTGCTGGATGATTGCGCCGCGTCCCTTTTATTTTCAAAATGGCACATAATAAATACCCCCACAGAGGAAAGACTGATTTAATGGAAAACACTGCACTGGATAGAGCCAGAAGCAATCAGGCTCACCCAGAAAAGACAGCACAGCTGGTGGGGGTTCTGGAACCATGTCATTTGCAAATGTTTCCTCATCCATTCATGGAAAGCGCAACTAGCAGGATGTAATTCTATGTCCCCAAATGAGTGGCCTATGAACAGTCAGTCCAGCTGACATGGTGCCCCCATACGGTCAGTCCTAACCTGGCTGCAATGACCAAACCTCAATTCAGCCAAAGATACCTTGTGGAAAGACCCAGTGGACCCATATATGCTGTGCTAAAGGAAAACTGACAGCTCCTGCTCACGTCCGGAGGGCCAGTGAGCCCCTTGTCATTCTCAGCACATCTGTACCTTCCCCCAAAGGCTAATCCTCTGAGTCCTATCATTTTGTTGTCTGCTAGCAAAACTGCCATTCCCTCTCAAAAAGTCCAATTTAGCTTATAAAGGAGGCACTTGTTATCTACCATCGAGAATGTAGGGAGTTCCGATTCGAGCTCAGTCTGATATTTTGATATCCCGATTCAATTATTTTAATAATACACAGGCTTGGATTTCAATCCAGCCTAGTTCAGTCGACTTTTTAAAAATGAAACTTTGATGCCTTTTTGTAAAAATTAGCATTTGACTTTGGTTTTAGGTTCCACAATTGGTGTGATATATTCCATTTTAGCTTTGAAGCTTCTGCTAAGTACTCTGTTACAGCCGGACTCGTTATCTGGGATATCACCATGCTTGTGAATTGTACCCTAATAACATGATCACTGCCAGGAGAGTCCCTCATGTAATTTAGCCAGAAGTTAGCACTGCTCCCAATTTAAAGGTTACAAAAGAATATCTCCAGATCCATTCACTAAACTCAGGTATTCTTAAGTAATTTCTCCTTTAATTATTATTATTTAGAACACCGAGACCTTCAGGTAACTTGGAGACCTATAGGTTAGCCAAAGAACTGTCTGTTTTGCTTCCTAGCAATGAAATGCAAACGTCAAATGTCTTTGAAGGGTGAAGGGATACATTTATTAGTGGTCACTAATGGCCATCTTTAATCAATGACACCATCTTTTTAAGGAAACAAATGAGTCAAATTTGTCTTTAAGTAGGAGATAATTCATTAATGAAGTTATTGCTCTTCCCAGTCAGGATGTTAGCCAGCAACCAGCAAAATGGACTTTCTTTGCCAAGGTCCTATCAGTCAAAGGAAGCATGTATTTCTCTGTCAAAAGCATCATCTCCAAAATAGAAACCATTTTTTAGAGTAAAAGAGGTTTGTCTCCAGTAAGACCAGCCAGAGCAGTGCAATGGTGGGGGCTGGGCACGCATAGCTGCCTGAGCTGGGGCTTTATCTAGAAAGCCAATCATCCAAGTTGTCCACAGTCAGCACTGCAGGCCTGTGTGCTACTGATTCATAGGGACATGTCCACCAACCAGCTACCACCTCAGTGAAGAGGTGGACATACCCGCCCCCGCAGGAAGCTTTCAAGACTCTTTGAGGAAATTATAAATAACCAGTCATATCTGCATAATTTTCCTAGACTCTGCTTCATAGCAGAAAAGCCTGGAGATCCCCAAGACAATGAGGGCCTTGCAAGCCTCCCTTCTGCTGTGGTCACCTCCCCAGGTGTTCAGAAGGAGGGAATGGCCCATGCTGTGACTCTAAGGTGGGTTTCCCAAACTTTCTTCACTGCACACCCAGCCATAAGAATTCTGAGCACGTATTCCTGGTAAGTTTACATTTATTTATTCACTTATTAAACTAAATACAACTATATTACTCTATCATGTGCACTTTAAAATTTATAATAAAACAGACATTTTATAACAATGAGATAAAACAAGTATATGACTCCTGTTTCCACACAGACCAGCTATCTCGAGCCATCTTTCCGGCGAGAACTACTAAAGATGCCAGATACATAACTTCTTAAATCTACATAAATGTGAGAATAAAGTGTCAAGAAAGTAGTAAGTTTCCAGAGGCCAAAAACTTACTGAAGATGAAGCCCAGAGACATCAATGGAGCATGCAAGCAACCTCCACCTTAGGACACTTGCTTACTCTGGTGAAGTTAAGCTTCAGTTTTCATGGCCTTGGGAATCAAAAGACATAGGTGATAAGGACCTTCAGCCCTCTCCAGTAAGAAAGAGTCTGATGTGACTCCCCACTTATAAAGCTGGGATCCCAAAGGGCTATACTCTCTACACAGGGACAGACTCGAGATAAAATCACCTCCCTGCTTAGGGGCCAGTAGAGGAATGTGCCTTAACACATTTAAACCTTAACACAAAGAAGAGAAGGAAAGTCTTGAGAACCCCTAACAAGCAATTGACCCTCACACAGCACTTCAGTCCAAGTTCACTGAACCTTAAGCCAATACATTAGTTTAAAGTGGTCTTAGTCAAACCATAAGAGACTCTTCAACTCACAAAACAAGCAGAGGGTTGCTGGGGGGTAGTGGGGTAGGGAGAGGGTGGGGGGGTTATGGACATTGGGGAGGGTATGGGCTATGGTGAGTGCTATGAAATGTGCAAGCCTGACAATTCCCAGAACTGTACCTCTGGGGCAAATAATACATTATATGTTAATAAAAATAATTTTTAAAAAGTAAAATAAAAAATAAAAATAAAGTGGTCTTAGGTAGATAGCATCCCTCATGCCTGATAAAAAACAAACCAAGGATTCTCTGAAACAACCTCAACTCAGGTCTTAAAGAATTCCAACTGACAAAGTTCTAAGAAATATGATATCATGGCAAAAATAAATAAATAAATTAAATCACAAAATGCATAAGGAAATAAGGCACTCTGAACAAGAGCTTACAGAAACAATTATTTGACAAAATCAGTCATGGAAAAACCTGAAATGCTAGAAAAATCAGATTCAAACTACAAAATAAAAATACATGTTTAAAAAAATAAAGGGGAAATTTAACATATGTGTAAGGGAGAGGAAACTAAGTGACCAAATTTATTTGGGAAAAAAAAATGCATGTAGAACTCTAAGAAATTATATTTAAATTTTTTTAAAGATTTACTTATTTATTTTATAGAGCGAGAAAGGAGAGGCAGAGGAAGGGGGAAAGAGAGTCTTAAGTAGACTCCCCCCTGAGTGTGGAGCCCAATGAGGAGGCTCTATCTTATAACCCTGAGACCATGACCTGAGTCAAAACCAAAAGTCGGATGCTTAACTGACTACGCCATTCAGGTGCCCTTAGAATTTATATTTAGAAATTAAAGCTCAGTGGATAGCTTTAACAGCAGATTAGACATAGCTAATGACATAACTCATAATGAAGAAACCTTAAGAAATAATCTGAATTTCAGCCCCAAAAGACAAACAGTTGGAAAATGCATTGAGTGACATTGAAAGCCAGAGCAGACAGAGTGAAGGGGTCTGTCATACATCCAATCAGAGTTGCAGAAGAAAAGAGAGTGAATAAGGAGAAAATAATCAAGAAAAAAAATAAGAATTCTCCAGAGTTCATGAAAGACATCAGCCTAAGTAAGATTCAGGGTATCTAAAGAATCTCATGCAGCAGGTTAAAAAAAAAAATCCATACCTAGACACATCATAGCAAGCTTGCCGAAAACAAAAAAACAGAGATGAGCGAAGAGCTGTGTTGTCTACAAAACAACTATGAGACAGAGACTTCTCAACAGCAGCTGGAAGATATGAGGATGAGACAGCAATGCACTTAAATGGAAATAACAAGCAACCTAAGACTGTATTTCCAGCAAAAATATCATTCAAGAAAAAGGTGAAATTTTCAAAGGAAAAAAAAAGAATGTGCCACGACAGACTCTTACTAAAATAAATCTTAAGACACTTCAGTCAGAAAAAAACAGATTATCTTGAATGAAATATCTTAGATGGAAGAAAAACATGATGAGAAAACAGTAAATATGTGGTAAACTCCAAACACATGCCATATAAAATACATAAAAACAAACTGCCTTGCTGCATGGTGAAGAGAAAAAGAGAGTCTGGGTCCCTGCTACCTTATAACATTTCAATCTCTGAGCACCTATGTGGACTCATTACTTCCAAAAATACTGTGAGTGAGTGGGATTAAGGTATGATTTATATACAATAAAATGCATGCATCTTAACGTTTAGTGCAATGAACTGTGACAACTGTATACAACCACACAATCACCACTCAAGCGAGATATAGACTATTTCCCTCACTGGAGACAGTTCCCTCATGCTCTTTCTCAATTTCCTTTCTTCAGAGGCAACCTCTTTTCTGACTCTTATAACTCTACATTAGTTTTACCCATTCCTGAAACATCATATAAATAGAATTATGTGAATTATTCTTTTGTGTTTAGAGTCTTTTGCCCAACATAGTGTTTTTGAAATTCATCCATGTTGTGTATCAGCAGCATGCCCTTCTTACTGCGGAGCAGGATCACATTATATGAATATACAAACAATATGTTTAAAAATCTATTCTCCAACTGGTGGACATTTGGGTTGATATTGTCCTGCTGATGGACATTCTAGCTTGGGATTATTGTAATAAGGCTGCTAGAAACTATCTTGTATAATATTTTTGGGAATGCATGTTTTCATTTTGGTAAATACATAGGAATGGAATTTCTTGTGTCATATGTAAGTGTAAGCTGATGAATGTGTAATGGCCAGTTTTCCAAGGAGATTAAATCATTACAGGGCTACCAGTGATGTAGGAGAATTCCAAATGCACCAACACTTGATATTATCAGCTTTTAAAAGAAATTTTGCCATTCTAGAGAGGGTTTTAATTTTCATTCCCTTGATGACTAATGATGTCATGTTCTTATTAGCTGTTAATATATCTTCTTTTGTGAAATGGCTTAAGTATTTTGTCCATTTTTATTGATTTCTTTCTCTTTCTACTGTTGATTAATAATAGTTCTTTGTATATTCTAAATATGAGTATTTTTCCAAATATAGGCATCTAATGAATAGAAATTTTTAATTGTGATGAAGTCAAAATCAGTATATTTTTGTCCCCTTCCACAACTCTTTGCCTCCAAGTTCACAAGGATATTTTACTGTTTTCTTCTGGAGGCTTTATAATTCTTTAAGTTTTAAGTAGTGATCCATCATGAATTAATTTTTGTGGATGATGTAAGGAAGGGATTAGTTCATTTTTTCCATACAAATATCCAGTCATTCCAATATCTTTTAAAACACTTGCCTTTCTCAAATGAATTGCATCAGTGCTTTTATTAAAAATCAGTTGACCAGGGGCGCCTGGGTGGTTCAGTGGGTTAAAGCCTCTGCCTTCGGCTCAGGTCATGATCCCAGTGTTCTGGGATTGAGCCTCACATCGGGCTCTCTGCTCAGCAGGGAGCCTGCTTCCTCCTCTCTCTCTGCCTGCTTCTCTGCCTGCTTGTGATCTCCGTCTGTCAAATAAATAAATAAAATCTTAAAAAAAAAAATCAGTTGACCATATATATATGTGGCTGTTTTTGGTTTCTGTTCTATTTCATTGACTTGTCTATCCTATATAAATATAATATTGTCCTTACATAAATACTAAACTTTCTTGATTTTTATAGTTGTATAATGTCTTGAAATCATCTACGTGAATCCAACATTGTTTTATTTTTCAGGATTATTTTGCTAGATCTTTTCTATTTTCATAAAAACCATAGATACAAAAAAAATCATAGATACATCTTGGCAATTTCATCATAAGCATCTCCTGAGCTATGGACTGAGAGTTCACTGAGTCAGTCTGTCATTTTGAGGAAAATATCCTTACACTATTTATTTATTCAGTCCATCAACATTCTACCTGGACTTTGTTTAAGCCATTTCTATCCATTTAAGGTTTTGTCACTCAGTCAAAAATGACAGATGCTGGCGAAGATGCAGAGAAAGGGGAACCCTCCTATACTGTTGGTGGGAATGCAAGCTGGAGCAACCACTTTGTAAAACAGCATGGAGGTCCCTCAAAGTGTTGAAAATAGAACTACCCTATGACCTAGCAATTTCACTACTGGGTATTTACCCTAAAGATACAAATGTAGTGATCCAAAGGGGCACATGCACCCGAATATTTATAGCAGCAATGTCTACAATAGCTAAACTATGGAAAGAACCTAGATGTCCATCAACAGATGAATGGATAAAGAAGATTTGGTATATATACACAATGGAATACTATGCAGCCATCAAAATAAATGAAATCTTGCCATTTGCAATGACGCAGATGGAACTAGAGGGTATCAAGCTTAGAGAAATAAGTCAATTGGAGAAAGGCATCTATCATATGATCTCCCGGATATGAGGAAGTGGAGATGCAACATGGGGAGTTAAGGGGGTAGGAGAAGAATAAATGAAAAAAGATAAGACTGGGAGGGAGACAAACCATAAGTGACTCTTAATCTCACAAAACAAACTGAGGGTTGCTCAGGGTAGGGGGGTTGGGAGAGGGGCGTGGGGTTATGGACATTGGGGAGGGTATGTGCTATGGTGAGTGCTGTGAAGTGTGTAAACCTGGCGATTCACCGACCTGTACCCCTGGGGATAAAAATATATGTTTATAAAAAATTAAAAATTAAAAAAAAACTTAACCCTAATTACTACATCAATAAAGGAATATAGGTAGAATGTCTAATTTCCAGAAAATAAAGACAGGAAGATAAAAAATATATATATTTAGTTACTCAATCCAAAGAGAGAAAGAAAGAAAGAGAATACAGAAGAAATAATCATCTCTGAAAGCATAAAAGAAGATGGTGGAAATATAGCCAAATAATAGCCATTATAATCAATATGAATGGGTAGCCAGATGTCAAACTAGAATGTGCTACTGGATCTCTCCACCAAAAACAATTGCAAAGAAACTATAGAAGCAGGAGGGGGAAGTGGATTTCAGAAACCAACCACAGAATATGAGAAAATTCTGGAAAGATGGAAGTATGACTTGAGCTTGGTGTCAGAGGGTAGGTGGGAATGTAAGTGGTGTAGCCTGGGGCTGGGAGTAGGCAGAGATAGAAGTATAGACTTACTATGCTTTATAGTGTGTGTGTGTGTGTGTGTGTGTGTGTGTGTAGGAAGTAGGAAGGTTTTTAAATTCTACGCCTGCCTCTTCCCCACAATTGCCTTGATATATTCTTTTCTTCTCTCTCCTCTGTAGAAATCAATGGAAATGGTCCACACTGCAAGTTCAGTTGTCCAAGAGAGAAAATAAGGGACACGTATATATGCTCTGCTAAAGTAAGCAGTTGAGGAAAACAGGCATTAACTGATCATCTACCCTCAGCCTTAATTCTTCCACAGCTTGCCTTCCAAACCCCATAGCTGGTAGATCACAAGCTGTCAGGGCTGCCTTTTTACAATGTGGCATTTCCCTAAAGTTTTAAAGTGAAGTAGTGACCACAGTAGTTGTCTGGTGCCATGACAGCAGAACAGGGGAGGTCAGGAGTGGCTTGCGGAGCTTCGATTCTCCTTACAGACTGTTTCCCTCCCTTCTTTTTAAATTCAAAGACCGGATAGATTGGAGCCCAGCCTTCAGACCCTTTCCAGTACATCCTCCTGGACCCTCAAAATGTATGTCAAAAAAAATTCAATTAGTTAGGACTATATACTGAAGAAGAATTACTAAATCTAATTTGAGAGAAGCCCAATGAATATATTAAGGAGATAAAGGAAGATATTAGCCACTTGAAATAAGAATATGAATCTATTTTTTAAAAAGGGAATATTATACATAAAAGTATGCAAATTGTAATAGTGAACAAGATAATGAAATAAAACTAGACTTTTGAAACTAAAGAAGGAACTGTGAATATGTAACCTGGAAGTTTATACTGAAGAATTTTCGAGGTGGCAACCGTCAAGATGCAGAGATAAAAACATATAAAACAAGAACTAAGAGATACGGAGGTTAGAAGTACCAATATATAGGTAATAGGAATTTAAAAGAATTACTGCCAGGAAACAAAGCTTAGCAGGAGAGGAGAGGCAGAGAAGTGACAGGGAAGCTACAGGTTACAACAGATTTGTGAACTCAGCCAAGCACAGTGGTGGCAGGGCCTAGCTACTACAAAGAAGATATGTTTTAGACAATACTCATGGGTATGGGCAAAAAAAACTCGAAGACTGTATTTGTGATTAATTGTATAACAGGTTATTTTAGTTTCTGTTCTGTGGAAAGTGTAAAGCATTCCAACAAAGGGTTTTAATGTAGATTTTTTTTTTTTGCACCCATGCTATTGATTGCTAAATGTAATAGTCTGATCATGACGCTGAATAAATGTGTTTTTAAAAAAAAAAGAAGGAAGAATCCAAATAGAAAAGAGAAAACATTTTAGGAATACTAGAGACAAACTTGCCCAAAGTAACTCAGATTGAAAGAACTCATAGCACAAATGATAGGTGAGATAAGAAAAATTTACATTTTAGAGAAATCTATGTGTATTAAAAAGAAAAAGAAAATTCTACAAACTTCTGGGAGGGGGCCAGTGGATAGAAGATCACCTCTAAAAAAACAAGAATCAAGTACAATGAGATAGCACCTCATATCAATTAAAATGCCCATCATTTAGAAAGAAATCACAAGTGTTGGTGAGGACATGGAGAAAAAGGAACCCTCGTGCACACTTGGTGAGAATGTTAATTAGTACAAGCACCATGGAAAACAGCATGGAGGCTCCTCAAAAAACTAAAAGTTAAACTCCCATATAATCCAACAACCCCATTCTGGGTATTTATCCAAAGGAAATACAAGCAGGATGTGGAAGATATCTGCACTCCCATATTTACTGCAGCATTATTCCCAATAGCCAAGATATGGAAACAACCTAAGTGTCCATCAACAGATGAACAGATGAAGAAGGTGCGCTATATAATACATAATGAAATAAATTTAGTTAGGAGAGAAAAGAAAATCATGCTTGGATTCCCAACATGGTCCTACATGGATGGATTCTGAGGGCATCATGCGAAGTTAAATAAGTCAGGGAGAGAAATATAAATAGTGTATGATATCACTTATAAATGGAATCTAAATGGGCCAAACTCATAGAAACAGTAGAATGGCTGCTACCGATGGTTGGGGGGCAGGGAGTACGGGGCGGCGGAGGGAAATGCCAGTGAATGGTACAAACTTCCAATTACAAGATGAATAAGTTCTGGGGATCTAGCATCCAGCATGGTGATTACAGTAGTAATACCATATTATATACTTGAAAATTGCTAAGAGTATAGATCTTACATGTTCTCACAGCAAAAAAGAATAGTAATTATGTGACGTGATGGAGGTGTTAGGTAAAACTATGGTGGTAATCATTTTGCAATATATAAGTGCACCAAATCAACACATTGCACACCTTAAATTTATACAATGTTATACGTCAATTGTATTTTTTTTCTTTTTTTTGCCCAATTATATCTTAAGAAAGCTGGGGGAAAATGAAAGAAACAACAAATTGACATCAGATTTCTCCACCATAATACAAGATGTAAGAAAATGATGGAATAATATTTTAAAGAATTTAAAATATACAGCCAAGTCATTATGTAGCTATGAAGAGGCTAAAAAAAAATATTCTCATGCATCTGTGACCTTACAAGTTTGCTGAACAGAGACCCATATTCAGGGAAAAGTAGTTAAATAGCTGAAGAAAAGATTCTAGGAGATATTGCACCAGATTTGAAAACAAAGAGTCATTATACACCTTCATGATATGTATTGCTGTCTTTAAAAAAAAAAAAAGAAACAAAAAAAAGGAAAGGTTTATGACCAAAGAAAAGAAGAAGAAATGTATATCCAGTATCTAGCACTAAAATTCTACACAATCTTAACAAGATCAGAGAAAAGAGGTATCAGAGCATGACCGATACTTGCAGTGTTAAGAAGTTATGGATGTTAATAAGCTCAAGAGATCAGGAATAAATAAATAGGAGTTTAAAGTTAAAGGAAGTTACCGTGTAAAAAAAAAATAATATTAAATAATAGAAGAAAAGCCAAACCACATGGTGGAAGAAAGAGAGAAGTTTTATTTTTTTTATTTAAAATCAATTAATTAATATACAGTATATTATTAGGTTCAGAGGTAGAGTTTAGTGATTCATCAGTTGCATATAATACCCGGTGCTCATTCCGTCAAGTGCCCATCTTTAATACCCATCACCCAGTTATCCCTCCAGCAACCCTCAGTTAGGCAAAAAGAAAGTACATGCTATGGAAACATAAAATAATGTGCTAGAAATTAGTTCTAATATCACAATAATTAACATAGACATCACTATGTTAAATTCATTAATTAGATAATACATTTAGATTGGATTTAAAAACAACCTAAATGAAATAAAATGTTGAATAATACAGTCCAAAGTGGCATCTAAAAGACTCATGGAAAGGCAGAAAAATAAAGGATTGATGAGACACATGGACAAAAACAGAGCTAAGTAGTTCGTAATCTTAGTGTCCAATAATGTACATTATAAAGCAAAAAACATATATGTCATAAATGGCCAAAAAGTGGTAAAATAAACAACAGGAAAAAAAATACATCAATCATGAACCATATTGGCAGCTGACAATACTGTCTCAAAATATATGAGGCAACAACTGATAAAACTGCAAATGAAATAAGCAAATCAATAATCATAGTTGCAGATATAACTTACTCTTCTCAAAACCACAAAGTCAAGAAGTCAAAGGGCACTAAAAGATATGAACTAGGCAGCAAATAAGTCTGATCTTAGAGCATTTGCATTATTATAAGCATACATGTAACATTTACAAAATAGCTATGTATTAGGTCAGAGAGGAAAATACAAAACCTCTAAATATCTTAAAACTGGGTAATGTAATTTTAATTATAATGTAAAATTAAAAATTAATTATAAAGGGTGACTTTAAATAAATCCCATGGGTTTGGAAACTAAATAACATATTAACAAATAATTTTTGAGTTACAAAAAAAGCAGAAATAAGGGTAATTATAAAACGATAATGAAAACACTACATATCAAGAATGGGGAACAGGGGCGCCTGGGTGGCTCAGTGGGTTAAGCCTCTGCCTTCGGCTCAGGTCATGATCTCAGGGTCCTGGGATCCAGCCCGCATGGGGCTGTCTGCTCAGCGGGGAGCCTGCTTCCCCCTCTCTCTCTGTCTGCCTCTCTGCCTACTTGTGATCTCTCCCTCTCTCTCTCTCTCTGTCAAATAAATAAATAAAATATTTTTTAAAAAAAAGAATGGGGAACAGAAGAGGTACATCGTTTTTTACAGCTTTCAAGTACATGAAGTGATGGAGGTATGGTTGTAATCATTTTGCAATCTATAAGTGTATCCAATTAACACATTGTACACCTTAAACTTATACAATGTTATATGCCAGTTCCATCTCAATAAATCTGAGGAGAAAGAAAATAAGAAAGGTTTAAAATAAACAATAATTTGGTTGAGGGAAATGAGATAAAACTGGCATAACAAACCCAAAGAATCAAGAGGAAGGGAAATAATAAAAGCAAAAATCAAAGAAACAGACTGAAAAATGATAGAGAAAAGCTGGTTCATTTAAAAGACTCATAATGTAGGTAAACCTCCAGTAAAACTAGAGAAAGATTTTTTAAATATTCAAATAAAAAGATAGAAGAGAAATAACTGGAGATATTTTTAAAATAAGAGAGTATATCATAAGTAACTAACTGTTAATAAATCTGACAACTTGATAAAATTGTTCCTAAAGAACACGAAATGCAGTGTGTGGTATGAGGGGAAATAGATAGCTTGAATGGACAGTAAGCATTAAACACCTGAAGTGTTCAAAGATCTACCCTCTCAAGACAAAATAGAAAGCTAAAGGATTTCATAGGTAAGTTTTACTAAACTTTCAAAGAAAGACTAAATTCTAACTTATACAAGCTATTCCAAAGAAAAGACAAAATAAAAACAGAAGCTATTCAGTTCATTTTAGGCAACTATTAAAATCTTGACTCCCAGAGCAGATAAGAATAATAATAAATAAAAGATCATACAGCATTTCTTATGAAAATAAATGTAAAAACATAAGCTAATCTAGCACTACAGTGTATTATAATACATCATCTTCAAGTATGATTTATCCAAGGGATGCAAGAATGATTCAACATCAGGGAAAAAAAATCTATTACTGCAATTTCACACATTAATACACATTTTATCAAAGCAGGGAAAGCTTTTAATAAAAATATAATGTCTATTCATAGCTTTTAAAAATCTTAGGATAAAATGAATAGAAAGGAACTTACTTTATTGGGTAAAATTTATATACCAAAACCTATAGTTAATGTTATACTTAATGGAGAAACAATATGAATTCCCTGTAGAGCTGAAAACAATACAAGGACTCCCAGAATCCTGACTTTAACATAGCTCTACTTCTGCCCTAAACTAGAAGGGAGAAAAAGTGGTATGGTTAAAAATTAGAAAGGAAAAGATAAAACATCTGTCATTTGCTGATGATATGATCATCCGTTTAGAAAAGCTAAGAGAATCAAGTTCAACCTATGGAAAGCAATAGCCAAAAATAATCCATTTGCAAATGCAACAAAAATTATAAAGTTCCTTGAATTACATTAATCAAAAATACACAGGAGCTCTACAGTAAAATTTTTAAAGTTCTAATAAAAAGAATAGAAGAATGCATAAATGAAAAGATGTTCCATGTTTTGGGGTGAGATAATATAATAAAGATGTCAATTTTCCTCTTCCAAATTAATCTATAAATTCAATAGTACGTCAAAATTCCATTTGAATTTCCTGAGACACTCAACAAACTAAATCTAAAATTTATGTGAAAAAAACAAATGCCTATACATAGCTAAGCTGACCTCAGACAAGGGGTGGACTATTGGACCTACCATACTTAGGACAATTTTTCTTTTATTGTTATTAAGACTTTTTTTTTTTTAAGAGTTTTAGGTTCACAGCAAAATTAAGAGAAAGATAAAGAGATTTCCCATATATCCCTGCCCCCACACATGCACAGGCTCCTACCTTCTTTATCAACATCCCCCACCAGAGTGGCACATTCATACAACTGACGAACCTACATTGACCTATTACCTAAAGTTGGTAATTTACATACAGGTTCCCTCTTGGTGTTGTATATTCCATGGGCTTGAATCAATGTATAATGACAGTATCTGTCATCATGGTATCTTACAGATAAATCACTCAGACTTCTCACTGTGTAAAAATCCTTTGTTCCATCTATTCATTTCTTCCTTCCCCTGACAACCACCAATCTCTTTATTGCCTTCATAGTTTTGCCTTTCCCAGAATGTCATATAGTTAGAATCATACAGCAGGTAGTGTTTTCAGACTGACTTCTGTCACTTGGGAATATACATTTAAGGTTATTCCATATATTTTTATGAGTTGATAGTTCAATTCTTTTTAGTGCTGAATAATATTCTATTGTCTGGACATACCACTGTTTATTCCCTCACTAACAGAAGAACACCTCGGTTACCTCGAAGTTTTGGCAATTATGAATAAAGCTACTATAAATATTTCTGTGCAGATTTTTGTGTGGATATAGGTTTTCAGTTTCATTGGATAAATAACAAAGAGCATGATTGTTGAGTCACATAGTAAGAATATGTTTAGTTTTGTAAGCAACTGCCAAACTGTTTTTCGAAGTGGCTCTACCATTTTGTACTCCCACCAGCTATTAATGAGAGTTCCTGCTGTTTCACATCCTTGCCAGCATTTGGTGTTGTGAGTGTTCTGGATTTTGGCTATTTTAATCAGAATGTAATGGCATCTCGTTCATAACAATTTCTTTGTGTATTTTAAGTAACAATCATTTATCACCTGTATCTTTTGCAATATTTTCTCACAGTCTGTAACTTATCTTCTCATTCTGTTGACATTGTCTTTTGCAGACTAGTTTTTTATTTTAATGAAGTCCAGCTTATCAATTGTTCTATTCACAGATCATGCCTTCAGTGTTGTACCTAAAAAGTCACAGCCATACCCAAGGTTATATAGATGTTCTCTTTTCTATTATTAACATATAATGTATCATTTGTTTCAGGATTACAGGTCTGTGATTCATCAGTCTTACATCACAGCACTCACTATACCCGCCCCAATGTCCATCGCCCCATCCCTCCCACCCTCCTCCACACCAGCAACCCTCAGTTTGTTTCCCAAGATTAAGAGTCTCTTAGTGTTTCTCTCCCCCTCTGGTTTCATCTTGTTTCATTTTTCCCTCCCTTCCCCTACGATCCTCTGTCTTGTTTCTCACATCCTTCATATCAGTGAGATCGTATGATAATTCTCTTTCTCTGATTGACTTATTTTGCTTAGCAAAATACCCTCTAGTTCCATTCACATCATTACAAATGGCAAGATTTCAGTTTTGATGGATATATATATGCATATATATATATATATATACCACATCTTCTTTATCCATTCATTTGTCAATGGATATCTAGGCTCTTTCCATTGTTTGCCTATTGTGGACATTGTTACTATAAACATGGGGGTGCATATGCCCCTCTGGATCACTACATTTCTATCTTTGGGGTAATACCCAGTAGAGCAATTGCTGGGTCATAGGGTAGCTCTATTTTCAACTTTTTGAGGAACCTCCATACTGTTTTCCAGAATGGCTGCACCAGCTTGCATTCCTACCAACAGAGTAGGAGGGTTTTCCCTTCTCCGCAACCTCACCAACATCTGTCGTTTCCTGACTTAATCTTAGTCATTCTGACTGGTGTGAGGTGGTACCTCACTGTAGTTGTTTTTTTTTTTTAAAGATTTTATTTATTTATTTGACAGACGGAGATCACAAGTAGGCAGAGACGCAGGAAGAGAGAGATGTAGAAGCAGGCTCCCTGCTGAGCAGAAAGCCCAATGCGGGACTCAATCGGAGGACCCTGGGATCATGACCTGAGTGGAAGGCAGATGCTTTAACCCACTGAGTCACCCAGGCACCCCTCACTGTACTTTTGATTTGTATTTCCCTGATGCTGAGTGATATTGAGAGCTTTTTCATGTATCTGCTGGCTAGACACATGAAATATCTGTTCATGTCTTCTGCCCATCTCTTGATTGGATTATTTATTCTTTGGGTGTTGAGTTTGATAAGTTGTTTATTTTTTTTAAAGATTTTATTTATTTGACACACAGAGAGAGATCACAAGTAGACAGAGAGGCAGGTGGGGGGTGGGGGAAGCAGGCTCCCTGCTGAGCAGAGAGCCCTATGCAGGGCTCAATCCCAGGACCCTGAGATCATAACCTGAGCCAAAGGCAGAGGCTTAACCCACTGTGCCACCCCGGTGCCCCATGATAAGCTGTTTATAGATTTTGAATACCAGCCCTTTACCTGATATGTCATTTGCAAATATCTTCTCCCATTCTGTTGGTTGGTTGTCAGTCTGTCGGATTTGTTGGCTGTTTCCTTTGCTGTGCAAAAGCTTTTTATCTTGATAAAGTCCCAGTAGTTCATTTTTGCCCTTGCTTCCCTTGCCTTTGGCAATGTTTCTAGGAAGAAGTTGCTTTGGCTGAGGTCAAAGAGGTTGTTGCCTGTGTTCTCCTCAAGGATTTTGATGGATTCGTGTCTCACATTGAGGTCTTTCATCCCTTTTGAGTCTATTTTTGTGAGTGGTAAAAGGAAATGGTCCAGTTTCATTCACCTGCATGTGGCTGTCCAATTTTCCCAACACCATTTATTGAAAAAACTTGTCTTCTTTCCATTGGACATTCTTTCCTGCATTATTGAAGATTAGTTGACTATAGAGTTGAGGGTTCATTTCTGGGCTCTCTATTCTGTTCCATTGATCTCTGTGACTGCTTTGTACCAGTATCATACTGTCTCAATAGTATTTTGTAATAGAGCTTCAAGTCCAGAATTGTAATGCCACCAGCTTTGGTTTTCTTTTTCCAACATTCCTCTGGCTATTTGGGGTCTTTTCTGACTCCGTGCAAATTTTAGGATTCTTTGTTCCATTTCTGTGAAAAAAGTTGATGATATTTTGATAGGAATTGCACTAAATGTGTAGAAGGCTATAGGCAGCATAGACATTTTCACAATATATGTTCTTCCAATCCATGAGCATGGAATGTTTTTCCATTTCTTTTTGTCTTCCTCAATTTCTTTCATGAGTATTCTACAGTTTTCTGAATACAGATTCTTTGCCTCTTTGGTTACATTTATTCCTAGGTATCTTATGGTTTGGGGTGCAATTGTAAACGGGACTGGTTCCTTAATTTCTCTTTCTTCTGTCTTGCTGTTGGTGTATAGAAATGCAACTGATTTCTGTGCATTAATTTTATATCTTAATACTTTACTGAATTTCTGCATGATTTCTAGCATTTTTGGGGTGGAGTCTCTTGGGTTTTCTACATAGAGTATCATATCATCTGCAAAGAGTGAGAGTTTGCCTTCTTCTTTGCTGATTTGGATGCCTTTTCTTTCTTTTTGTTGTCTGATTCTTGAGGCTAGGACCTCTAGTACTATGTTGAATAGCAGTGGTGATAGGGGATATCCCTGCCATGTCCTGACCTTAGGGAAAAAGCTCTCAGTCTTTCCCCATTGAGAATTATACTCACCATGGGTTTTTTGTAGATGGCTTTGATGATATTGAGGTATATACCCTCTATTCCTATACTGTGAAGAGCTTTAATCAAGAAATGATGCTGTACTTTGTCAAATGCCTTTTCAGCATCTATTGAGAGTATCCTATGGTTCTTGTTCTTTCATTAATGTATTTTACCACATTGATTGATTTGCAGATGTTGAACCAAATTTGCAGCCCAAGAAAATCTCACTTGGTTGTGGTGAATAATCCTTTTAATGTACTCTTGGATCCTATTGGCTAGTATTTTGATAAGAATTTTTGTATCTGTGTTCATCAGGAATATTGGTCTGTAATTCTCCTTTTTTTGTTTGTTTTTTTTTAAAGATTTTATTTATTTATTTGACAGACAGAGATCACAAGTAGGCAGAGAGGCAGGCAGAGAGAGAGGGAGAAGCAGGCTCCCCACCAAGCAAAGAGCCCAAGGCAAGGCTCAATCCCAAGACCATGGGATCATGACCTGAGCCGAAGGCAGAGGCTTTAACCCACTGAGCCATCCAGGTGCCCCTGTAATTCTCCTTTTTGATGGGGTCTTTGGTTTTGGTATCAAAGTAATGCTGACTTCATAAAATGAATTTGGAAATTTTCCTTCCATTTCTATTCTTGGAACAGTTTCAGGAGAATAGGTATTAATTCTTATTTAAATGTTTGGTAGAATTCCCATGGGAAGCCATCTGGCCCTGGGTTCTTTTTTGTGGGGAGATTTTAGATTACTGCCTCAATTTCCTTACTGGCTATGGGTGTGTTCAGGTTTTCTCATTCTTCCTGGTTCAGTTTCAGTAGTTAATATGTCTCTAGGAATACATCCATTTCTTTCAGATTGTCTAATTTGCTGGCATGTAGTTGCTCATATTATGTTCTTATAATTGTTTGTATTTATTTGATGTTGGCTGTGATCTCTCCTCTTTAATTCGTGATTTTATTTATTTGGGTGCTTTCTCTTTTCTTTTTGATAAGTCTGGCCAGGGATTTATCAAATTCATTACTTCTTTCAAAGAACCAGCTCCTAGTTTTGTTGATCTGTTCTACTGTTCTTTTGGTTTGTATTTCATTGATTTCTGCTCTGATCTTTATTATTTCTCTTCTCCTACTGGGTTTAGGCTTTCTTTGCTGTTCTTTCTCCAGCTTCTTTAGGTGTAGATTTAGGTTGTGTACTTTAGACTTTTCTTGTTTCTTGAGAAAGGCTTATATTGCTATATACTTCCTCTTAAGACCACCTGTGCTACATCCCAAAGATTTTGAACAGTTATGTTTTCATTGTCATTGGTTTCCATGAACTGTTTTAATTCTTCTTTAATTTCCTGGTTGACCCATTTATTCTTTAGTAGGATGCTCTTTAACTTCCATGTATTTGAGTTCTTTCCAACTTTCCTCTTGTGCTTGAGTTCTAGTTTCAAAGCATTGTGGCCCAAAAATATGCAGGGAATGATCCCAATCTTCTGACACCAGTTGAGAGTTGATTTGTGACCCAGAAGGTGATCTATTCTGGAGAATGTTGCATGTGCACTAGATGAGAATGTGCATTCTGATACTTTGGGATGGAATGTTCTGAATATATGTGTGAAGTCCATCTGGTCCACTGTGTCATTTAAGGACTTTATTTCCTTGTTGATCTTTTGCTTAGATGATTTGTCCATTTCAGTGAAGGGTGTGTTAAAATCCCCTACTGTTATTGTATTATTGTCAAAGTGTTTCTTTGATTTTGTTATTAACTGGTTTTAAATAATTGGCTGCTCCTATGTTAGGGGCATAGATATTTTAAATTGTTAGATCTTCTTGTTGGACAGACCCTTTAAGTATGATACAGTGTCCTTCCTCATTTCTTATTATAGTCTTTGGCTTAAAATCTAATTGATCTGATATAAGGATCGCCACCCCAGCTTTCTTTTGATGTTCATTAGCTTGGTAAATAGTTTTCCACCCCTCACTTTAAATCTTGTCTTTGTGTCTTTGGGTCTAAAATGAGTCTCTTGCAGACAGCATATTGATATAAGTCTTGTTTTTTTTTTTTTTTTTTTGTTTGTTTTGTTTTGTTTTGTTTTTTATCTAGTCTGATACCCTGTGTCTTTTGATTGGGACATTTAGCCCATTTACATTGAGAATAACTATTGAAAGATATGAATTTGTGTCATTGTATTGCCTGTAAGGTCACAGTTACTGTATATTGTCTCTATTCCTTTCTGGTGTATGTTCCTTTTAGGCTCTCTCTTTGCTTAGAGAGGACCCTTTTCAATATTTCCTGTAGGGCTGGTTTGGTGTTTGAAAATTCTTTAAGTTTTTGTTTATCCTGGAAGCTTTTTATCTCTCCTTCTATTTTCAATGACAGCCTAGTTGGATATTGTAATCTCAGCTGCATATTTTTCTCATTTAGTGCTCTGAATATGTCATGCCAGTCCTTTCTAGCCAGCCAGGTCCACTGCCAATTTAATGCTTCTACCATTCTAGATTACAGACCTCTTGTCCTCCTTTCAGGATTTTCTCTTTGTCTTTGAAACATGTAATTTTTACTATTAGCTGTTGTGGTGTTGACTTATTTTTATTGATTTTAAGGAGGATCCTCTGTGCCTCCTGGATTTTGATGCCTGTTTACTTCCCCTAATTAGGGACAATCTCTACTATTATTTGCTCCAATATAGGCCCCCCTTTCTCTTTCTTCTTCTGGGATCCCACCTATTCTAAGATTGTTCCACCTTATGGTATCATTTTTCTCTCAAATTCTCCCCTCATGATCCAGTAGTTGTTTATCTCTCGTTTTCTCAGCATCTTTATTCTCCATCATTTGGTCTTCTTTATCACTAATTCTCTTTTCTGCCTCATTTATCCCAGCAGTTAGAGCCTCCATTTTTTATTGAACTTCATTAATAACCTTTTTTATTTCAACTTGGTTAGGTTTTAGTTCTTTCATTTCTCCAGAAAGGAATTTTCTAGTATCTTCATTGCTTTTATCAAGCCCAGCTAGTATCTTTATAATTGTCATTCTGAACTCTAGTTCCAATATCTTACTAACGTCCATATTGATTAGGTCCCTGGCAGTTGGTACTGCCTCTTATTCTTTTCTTTTTGAGGTGAGTTTTTCTGTTTTGTCATTGTGTCCAGAGAACAGATGAGTGAAAGAGCAAAACGCTTAAAGGGTAACAATGACCCCAGAAAAATATATACTAAACAAATCAGAAGAGACCAGGGTGGGGGAGAAGAATATGATCAGGCCGGTATATAGAACAGAGCCACACACTAGATTTTTGGGTGTATTTTGGTCTGTTAGAAGAAACTGCCTCTCAAAATTTATAAAAAAGAAAAACTTAAATATATATATAAAAATAAGGTAAATACAATGAAAGGATGGAATATGACTGTAAAGATGAAAGGTTTAAAAAAAATTTTAAAGGAATTGATAAGAAGTTGGTTTAAAAAAAGAAAGAAAAAAATTTAAAAAAAAAAAAAAGGAGAGAATGTGGTCAGGCAGGAGACTAGAACAAAGCCATACACTTGATTTAGGGTATATTTTGGTCTATCAGAAGAAATTGTATCCCAAAATTTTAAAGAAGAAAAAGTTATATATATACAAAAAATAAGGTTAAATACAATGAAGAGATAGAACATGACTGTAAAAGTGAAAATTTAAGATTTTTAAAAAGGAATTGATAAGATGTCCCAGTGAGGGTTCCACCCCCTGCTGAGCCACTGGAGCAACGTACCTAGTGGAGCAGACTTCTAGAAGTTCTGATTTTGTGCTTTGCTGCTCTTCACTAGCTGGTAGCCAGCTGTCAGCGGCTCCCAACCCTCACCATCTGTCTTCCCAAATATCGCCTCAGATTCACTTTTCCACATGTCCTGTCCCACCTTCCAGAAAATTATCGCTTTTCTGCTCACAGATTGCTGGTATTCCTTTCTTCAATCTCCTGTTGAGTTTGTAGGTGCTCAGAATGGTTTGATAACTATCCAGCTGAATTCCTGGGACCAGATGAAATTTAGGTCTCCTACTCCTCCGCCATCTTGCTCCTCCCACCTATATAGGTGTTCTCTTGTGTTAACTTCTTTTCTTTTTAAGATTTTATTTTCATTTATTTATTTATTTGAGAGAGAGAGCATGAGAGGGGATAGGTCAGAGGGAGAAGCAGGCTCCCCACTGAGGAGAGAGACCAATGAAGGACTTGATCCCAGGACTCCAGGATCATGACTTGAGCCGAAGGCAGTCATTTTACCAACTGAGCCACCCAGGTGCCCCTCTTATGTTATGTTCTAGGAGTTTTATAGTTTGGGATTATATATTTATACCTTCAATCTATAGAGTGAATTTTTTGTCTGTGTCTAGATTCATTTTTTTGCATGTAGAGGTCCAGTTGTTTCAGTATCATTTGTTGAAAGGGGTATTTTTGCTCTACTATATTGCTTTTCTTCGTACTAAAGGTCAGCTGACTGTGTTTATGTGGATCTATCTCTGGGCTCTCTATTCTGTTTCACTGATCTGTTTGTCTTTTCTTTCACCAATACCACACTGTCTTGATTACTGTGCCTTTATCTTCAGGTCTCAAAGTTGAGTAGTCTCAGTCCTCTAATTTTATTCTTCTCCTTCAATACTGAGTTGGCTATTGAGTCTTTTGCTTAGGACACTCTTTAAAACTATAGTAAAAGTAACAATAATAATATGATTTTGATTCAAGTAACTCAGAGACAGAAACATAAATATATAGGAATGTATTATGCAATAAATGTGGACATCAAAAACCAACAGGGAAAGACAGGTGCTTTAGTAAATGATGTTAGGAAAACTGTCTTGTTATATGAAGGAAAACAAGCCAGATTCCTTCCTAACTTTACCTACAAAGTTGAACTCTAGAAGAATTAAAGACATATATATAAAAGATAGAAGGATAAAGTTATTAGAAGAAAAAAACAGGTTTTCTTTGTAATCTAGTATTGAAAAGAAGTTCTTAAATAAAACTTTAAATGTATACACGATTAGGGAAAAGAACTGATGAGTTTGATTACATCAGACTTAAGGACTTCTATTCAGCAAAATATACCATGGCAAATAATTAATAAACAGCCAACAAAACAGAAGAATATATTTGCAACTTCGAAATCTGACAAAAGACAACTATGTAGAATAGCCCCAAAAATGGCTTCAAATCAATGAGCAGAGGACAGACACTATAAAAAAACAGAAGAGGCAAAGCATATGAACAGGCAAGGTACAGAAGAATACCCACAAAAAGGCAACAAGCACATAATAAAATTTACCAAAACACTGGTAATCAGAGAATACAAATTAAAACAAAAATGTTTATCACTTCTTAGAATACTACATCAGAAACTAATGATACACTGTACGGTGGCTAACATAACATAATAATAAAAATATAATAATAATAAAATATATATAAAATAAAATAAATATATATAACAAACTATTATTAAAAACAATAAAATTGCTTAGCACTTTATGCCTATTAAAACTGTTAAAATTGGAAAGATGGATGAACTCAAGTGTAAGGTGAGGATGTGGGACATAGGAATCCCCAACTATTGCCATTGAAATTATAGATCAATGAGAGAAACCAGCCCTGCCTGGTCAAACTACACATATATATACCCTCTTGCCCAGAAACTCTGGTCCTGAATATACATTCCAGGCAACTGCCCTTATAGGTCCAAAAGGAGAGATGTTGAGGATGCGTACTATAGCTCTGCTTAGGAATAGAAGGAATTGGGGCTACCTGGAGTTCATCTTTGGGAGAGTCAGTGTAATAGAGAATATGAACAAAGCCAAGAATTAGATTTTTGAAAAGAGCAAGAATATTGACAAGACACCAGCAATATTGATCAAGAGAAAAATTGCATAAACATACATTTTTAGGAATAAAAAGAAGATACAACTATATACAGCAGAATTTTTTTTTAAAGAATAAAGATACTATGAACAATTCTATGCCAATAAATTTTAAAATTTAAATGAGATGGACAAATTCCTACAAAACTTCTAGAAATAAAAAAGTTGCATAATCTTAAGTCCCTTAAAAAAAAAAAAAAAAAAAAAAAAAACTTGAATCAGCAGCTAAAAATCTTTCCATATAGAAACATAAAGGGTTTTGCCAGAAAATTCTATCAAATATTCAAGGAACAATCAATTTTAATCTTAGAGAAATCTACCCAAGAGAAGAATAAAAGAGGGACTACTCACCAGCTCATCTATGAGGCAGGGAGCAAGGGTTCAGTTCCAAAATCTGGCAAAGACAGTTTGAGGGAAAAAAAAACAACAGAATCAATCTCATTTATGAACATAGATCTAAAACTCCTACACAAATATTCTCAAATCAAATTTAGCAATATGTGGGAAAAGATACTCTCAAGAACAAACTGGATATATTCCAGGACTGAAAGTTTAGTTTAATATTCGAGAATCAATTTAACATACTTCACCACAGTAAAAGATTAAATTAAAAAAAAGTACAGTCATTTCAATAATTGCAAGTAAATGTATTTGATAGAATTCCAAGTATTTTCAGAAGGAGAGTTTCTTAGCCTTTTAAAAGAGATTTTTTTGAAAAGCCTGAAGGACTCATAAATCTTTGTGATCTCAGATTAGGCAGTGTTCTTAAAAATGATATCAAAAAAGCACATGACAAAAAAAAAAAGATAAAGTGAACTTCCTTAGAATTAATAACTTTTGTGTTTCAAAGGTCACCATCAAGAAAATGAAAATACAACCCATATAGGAGAAAATATTTGCAAATCACATACCTGATAAAGGACTTGCATCTAGAATACATAAAGAACTCTAACAACTCAAAAATAAAGACACACAACCTAATTTAAAAATGGGCAAGAGACCTGATAAGCATTTCTCCAAAGAAGATAGATGGTTAATAAGCATTTGTAAAAAATACTCAATGTCGTTAGTCATCAGAGAAATGCAAAACCCCAATGAGATAACACTTAATGCCCTCAAGGATAGCAATGATCAAAAATACATTCAATGACAAGTGTCGGCAAGAATGTGAGGAAAACTGGAACTTTGATACCCCATTGGTGGGAATATAAAATGATGCAGTCATTTTGAAAAAGAGTCCTGTCAGTTCATCAAAAGATGAAAGAAAGAGTTAACATATGACCCAGAAATTTCATTTCTAGACATATACACGAGAGAACAGAAAACATTTGTCCACACAAAAACTTGTACTTGAATGCTCACAGTAGCATTATTCAAAATAGCCCCAAAGTGGACATAACCCAAATGTCCATCAACCAACTGAAATTGAGCTCCATAGGGTTAATGGACATGAAACTAGCAGAAAGCTTTTGGGGTGGGCACTTATCTGACTGAGCCTCCCAGGCACCCTGAAACTAGCAGAAAACTTAAAGCTTGGTTTTCAGAAAATAATTTCTCCCTCATTAGCTGTTGTGTCTTTTCAGAACTCACTAACAAATCCACTAGCTGTCTCTGCAGAAGTCTGGAATCAAGGTCAACTGATAAGGTTCCAGTCTATGAACAGGGAAAACCCTAAATGCCTTACCCAAGATAACAAGCCCAAGACCCCATCCAGTCTATATAGGCTCTCAGAGCATGTGTATAGCCTCTTCTCCTTGTCCTAAGATCACCTCCTGATATCCAGCTCAACGGTCTCATTCTGATATTATGTCTCTACCCCAAAGTGAACATGGGATGTATGTTACATATATATTTGCTCAATGCACATGCACCATCTTTCCTCAAATAAGTTTCCCTGCCCTTTTTATCAATATGATGTAATCTCGACTCCTATAAAAACTTGTTGTCTTCCCCTTCAGGGAGGAGGATTTGAGACTTGTCCTCCCATCTCCTCCTCTGGCTGCCTCACAAACAAGCTCTTTGCTTGTTGCATGCCTGATGTCTCAGTGACTAGCTTTGCTGTGCATCAGGCAGAAGAAATGCAGTTCAGTTACAAAATGAATGGATATGCCATACTTATTCTATGGAATATTATTTGACAGTAAAAACAAATTATGTACTGACACATGGCCACAGCATGGATGAAATTTTAAAACATTCTGCTAAGTGGAAGAAGCCAGCCATGAAAGGCCACATATTCCATTTATATGAAACATCCAGAATAGGCAAGTCTATAGAGACAGAAGGATCAGTGCTTGCCTAGGACTGGCTGAGTCAGGGATGGAGATGGGGAGAAGGAGTGGTAGGATGGAGAGTGAGTGGCTGCTAAGAGATACAGAGTTTCCTTCCGGAGAATTAAAAATGTTCTAAAATTAAATTGTGATGATGTTGCATCATTTTTTGAATATACTAAAAACCATTGAATCATACACTTTAAATGGATGAATTGTATGGTAGGTGAATTATGTCTCAATAAAGCTGTTTTTAAAAAAGAAGACAAGGTGACTATCATCTCTCCAACATGGCACTGGAGCCCCTAGGTGGTGTAGTAAGCCAAGAATGAAGGAAAGGAGAAAAGGAAGTGAAAAAGGAAGAGAAGGAGGGAGAAATGGAAGGAAGGTACGGAATATGATTGGAAAAAGAGAAACAACATTGACAATACTAACATATGATTCACCTAAAACTAAGCTATTAGAACTAATCATAAAGATAAACAAAGCTGCCAAATACAAAATCAGTATTCAGTATTCAATTGCATTTCTACATAGCACGAATAACATTCAGAAAATAAAATTTTTTAAAAAGATATTCATTATGGTATCCCCCAAACACATGAAGTACAAGAAATAAGATATGCAAAATCTTCACAAAAATTTAGAAAACTTGGGGCACCTGGGTGGTTCAGTCAGCTGAGCATCCCACTCTCTCAGCTCAGGTCTTGATCTCAGGGTTATGAGTTCAAGCCCTGTGTCGGGGCTCTGCACTAGGCATGGCATCTCCTTAAAAAAAGAGAGAGAGAGAGAACTGTATTGAAAGACATTAGTGAAGAGCTAAATAAATGGAGAAATACACCATGATCATGGGTTGAAAAACTCAGTATGGCAAAGATGTCAATGTTTCCCAATTTTGCTTAGATATGTGATATAATTCCACTGAAAATACTGGTTTATTTATGAATGATGACAAGGGGATTCTAAAATGCATAGAAAAAAACCAAAGGCCCAGGAATAGGGGAGGCATTCCAGAAGAACAGGAATGGGGGGCAGAGAGAGGAATTGAGTTAATTGTACTTAAGATTGCACCAAAGGGTGGGTCCAAGTTAAGTAGGACCTAAAATGTTTGCAAATGGAATACCCTTCTAAAGAAAATAACCCAAAATTATAAATATTAAATCAGGGATCCAAGCAAAATGAGAGGTACTGAAATGAGGAGGTATTCATGCTTAAGCTTCTGGACCTTCAAGGTAGATCCACATCCATCTGCATAGTAATGGTGCTGGGAGAATCAAGTATACTAATGGAACAGATTTGGGAGCCCAGAAATAGACCCACCCACATATACAGACAACTGATTTAAGATGAAAGTAGAATTATAGGGCAGTTGGTAAAGAACGGGGTTTTTTGATGCTAGAACAATTGATCTTATGTTGAAACCTTCCTCAAGTCATACTCCAAAATCAATGACAGGTGAACTAAAATCTCAAATGTGGGAGGCAAATCCATGAAATATATAAAACAAAATACTGAAAAATATCTTTGTGATTTCAGCATGAGAAAGATTCCTTGAGACATAAAATGTACAAAATATAGAAGAAAGGATTTTAAAATTAGTTTTAGTGTAAAATATTAAATTAAGAACTAGTTTACATTCAAAGACTGCACAAAGAAGATAGAGACAAATATAAACTGGAAAATACAGTTTAAAATACATTTAATTGACAAAGGATTAATATCCAGAGTATATATTTCTTCACTCTGAAATGCTCATTTCTCTCATATTTTAGAGACTTTTAAATCAGATGCATCTTACAATCAACAGGGTGCCCCAATTTGTTAGCATTTTTATTTCTTAGTGATAGTAGTACCTTAGGAGCACCTCTTACAATCAGTGATCTCTTAGATTTGATTAAAAACATTATAAAGAACCATAGATCAACACACAAAGCAAGACAAAAAAAATTAAAAATTGGGCAGAGTACTTGAACAGGCACTTCATAGGAAGGAAAATCTGAATAACCTATAAATATGGGGAGAAAAATGTCCAACCTCATTACTAAGTGGGGAAATACAAATGAAAACTATAATGAATTAACACTTCATAGTTACCAATGTGGCAAAAATGAAAAGTTTGACGACACCAAGTGCTAGAGAGAATGTAGAACATTCAACACGTATACATTCTGCCACTGGGAGTGTGTAATTGGACAATTTCTTTGGAGAACATTTTGGCTTTATCTAGTTCAAAATACACATAAACCTATGACTTAGAAATTCTAACCCTAGATTCATTCTCAAGAGAAGCTCTTGCACATGTACACAGAGCATGTGTGCAAAGCATATTCAAACACTGCTGTTCATGAAAGCAAAACCTAGATACAACCAACTAGGATGGATAAAAAATGTTGTCTCCTCTCACATGGGATATCATGTATCATTGAAAATGAACAAAGTATGGCTACACTCCCTCATAAGAAATCTCCTGAATACAATATGGAGCAAAGAGAAATCAAGCTGCAGAGTACATATAGTATGACTCCATTTATAATCAGAAACATGCAAAATTAAATAACATATTATTCAGGTTGCAAACACACATTTTGAAGCCATAAAAAAGCAAGATGATCATGAACACAAGATTCAGAATAGTGGTTGCACCTAAGGGTAGAGGGAAAGAGAAGGATTGAGAAAGTAACATTTCCAGGTTTTAGGGTTAACTAAAATATTCTATTTTTAAAACAGGGCTGAGGGTATACTTGTATTTCTTATATTGTTTTCCTTTTTATTCCATTCATATTTTATAGGTGGTCTTTTAGCATTCACTCAATATTTGATTTCTAACATTTAAAAAGTCAGTCTTCACATCTAACTAGATTTTCTGCTAAGAAACATACAACCCTGTGAAAATCAGTCATAAGTCCATTTTACTCTCCAGCATGTCTGGCAATGACTGAGTCACCAAGAAAAAGTCTAAGGCCAGTGCACTCTTCCAAAGATGGGAGAAAGGTCTGTGTGTCTCCTGGGGAAAAAACTTGTTAAAAATAGTACATACAGAAATACTATTGTGCTAAATGGAATAAGCATTAGTTACTTAACTGGAAAGACTTGAAGAGTCACAATCCCAGATGAAGTATTAAGCCATATTTAAAATAAAATAATTATGAATAGAAGTTCTTTATATTTTCTTTCCATACCCAATGGAAAATACTTCCATTTCAGCAAACAATTCTCCAATAATAATAACAAAATTACCTGGATTTCTTGATATCTCATTGATCCAGATTTCTTAAGCCTACTCATAGTCCATCACACAGCCCAAAGTCAACTTTTGACAATTATTTTTAGAAAGGAAACCTCCAGAAGTTTAAACTCATAGAGGACATATTTTAAAAAATTAAATCATAGGGGAAAGCTTTAATGGTATAATTGAGCACCTGCCATGCACTAAGTTCCACACAGAAAGCCAGGGATGAAACAGAAGACAAAACAGGCCTGCACACTTGGATGCTGACAGTCTAGTGGGGGAGACCATCATTAATCAAAGAATCGCTGAGGTCAAAGTTCAATTACAATGGAGGTAAGTGCTTCATGAAAGCAGAGTGTCAAATGGAAAGAAACGGCCTGGTGAGTGATGATGGTGGTAAGCTAAGAAGAAAGAGTAGGTGAAATCTAGGCATGTGTGTTGCAGGGGTTGGGGAGGGAGAGGTGATGGGGAAAACATTCCAGGCAGAGGGACCAGAGAGTGTGACGCTGAAATCACTACAGCTGAAACTGCATATGGTTTACAGTCAATAATCACACCAGGAAGACATGGAGGTCATAATAATAAATGCACAAATAGTAGTTTGCTAGTTGAACAAACACTGCATTAAATTATTGAATAAATGGCAGCTGTTTCATATCTAGACTTCAGTAATCATAACTAATCTTTTTATGTGATTGATAATACTTTGTTCAGGTTATGTTTGGGAACGTGAATATTTACAAGATGAACTCAAGAGTAAAATGTAAAGATGATGAGAAAGTAAATTGGTAGATTCAAAAAATTATATTATCACATTTAACATCTGAAACTCATTTCCCTCAAGCCCATAAAGCCTAACTTTGTTTGTTCAACAGTCTGTGGAAGTACAGTCACTCAGTCATTTATCAAATATGGAATGAACGCCCAGTACGTGCCCAACAATGGGACAGGTATGAAGAATATACAGATGAAAAGGTATGGTGCCCTCTAAAGGAGCTTGTTGTTTCATGGTGAACTAGTCACTAAAGGGAGAGTTATGTGGGAAATTGAGGAGGAGCATGGAGGGGAGTAACTCAGACATTGTTAGGGATCGACATATTCTTAAAGATTTGGAAGAGCAAAGGCTGTAAGAGCGATCAATGCACAGAACAAAGAAAGCCCACTGGAACCATGAAGAAAAACCAACAGCTATTGAAGAAAGAAAATATAATCATGATACTCTACTGGACTCTGAAATGTAAAATAGTCAAATACAATAACATAATCATTCCACTGCTATAACTAAAAAAAATCTATTTAAAGAATGGAGGGAGGAGTGAGGAGTAGATTATGAGAGGTATATGATTATACTAGAAAGAGAGCAAATAATACCTAATGTTAATAAATCAATCAATAACAATAACCATGCAAAGAAACAGTGAAAATAGTTCAAAGCCCTTGCCTCTGTGAGGTAGGCTGAGAGTTGTAAGTGAGACAGCTTCTATTCCTCTCACGATAAGCCACTTTGTAATCCTGGGGATTTATTTTTTCATGTCCATATATTACTTTGATCATTTTTAAGCAAATACTGTTTTTAAAAGAGACTATTACAAAGAAAACACTGCATAACCTTTAAGGCACAGTAAATAAATCAGTAAACGAATAATAAAAGGTGTTCGTGAGGTTATAAGGGAGATACGATGGGGACTAGAGGGAAGGAAATACGGGTCCATAAAATGCTGCTGCCCAGCTATTCTAGCACCTAGTCTAGTGGGTCCCTAACTAGAGAAACATGATGGGATTATTTCCATTTTCACCGAGAGCCATGTTCTCCTGTTTCTTTCCTATCTGGTGGGATTTTCATAGGCCCAAGGCTCTTGGCATGACTGATCTGTTGCAATGCCATAATTGTGTGCCAACTGTGCACTCCGAGGGCATTTTTCTAATGTGAAACACAAGAACAGGTGTGGCAGAGAGGCTGACATGTGAAACCTCCTACTTACCTAATCTTTCTGCTCTTCTCCTCATAAGAAATCACTTTAGAGTGCAGTCCCATCTCCCACATTTTGTGGAATGATAAATACACCATAAAAAGAAAAACACAGGCTTTTTTGGGAAAGTCACTGCACATGTTCAGTTGTTCTAGAAAGTTCTCTTGGGAGACATTTATTCTAAGGACATTTTCTTCTTCATAGAAAGGAAGGCAAAAGTAGGCTAATTCTCAAAGTGCTGACGGCCACCTCAGCCCCCTCCAGAGAGCAATGCAGTCACTCACCTGTCTTGGGGAAATGTGTATATTTAGAGTGAATCTTCTCTCCTGAATTCTCTATATGAAATAACCATTTACCTTTGGGTGAATTTGAAGTATCTATCACCCCACTTGCCTTCTCTCGTCTGTTCTGCTTCCTCTGGGTCCAAGAGCATTAATAGAAAGCTATCGATCATGTTGAGGGAAATGCTGAATAGGTTACTGAGAGTCAAGAGGACCCTACTATCAAAGGGCACGAAAAAGCAGCCAAGCTTCCAACTCAATCAAGGATTTATCTTCAGAGAAAGGTGCCATATATATAGTCAAGGGCTACTTTCCGTTCCTTTCCAGGGAAAGTAAGGTGGTGACTGGTTCAACACTGCCCAGTGCCAAAACCTCCCCATGAGGGGACTAATAAGAGTTTGGTAAAGCTTTACCTCTTGCTCCATGGCTTTTAAATGACTAGCCAATCAATGTTTTAATTTGACCCCACTATTTTCCACATCAAGAGTTGCCTTTATCTTATGAAGACATGACAAGGAAGACAGAGAGGGTACAGGTGAGGCTCAGCAGGAGTGAAGGGGTAGTGACCACAAGCAATCCATATGGGAACAAAACTCCCTCCAAGAACGGCAGAGTTTTAGGACCCCTGGGTGGCTCAGTTAATCACCTACCTTCAGCTCAGGTCATGATCCCAGGGTCCTGGGATCGAGTCCCACATCAGGCTCCTTGCTCACAGGAGCCTGCTTCTCCCTCTGCCTCAGCTCCCTCTGCTTGTGCTCTCCCTCTCTGACAAATAAATAAATAAAATCTTTAAAAAAAAAAAAAAAAGAAGAAGAAGAAGAAGAATGGCAGAGTTTTGCCAGGTCTCAGAGGGCAATGAAGGAAATCTGACCCTATGTTTTCTTTGCAATGAATTGTCCGTTCCTCTGCAGTCAAAACATCTACCACTACTGTCAAGGTAAGCTGCTAGCGACAGCACAGGATTTAGAAAAAGAGGGCATTAAAGTACATGTATAAGAAAGCAATGATGGGGATAAGGTAGTTAAAAAGCACAAACTTACAGCTATAAAAGAACTAAGTCCCACGGATGGAAGGTACAGCACATGACACTGTTAACACCGTACTGCCTTTCCAGCCCTGGCCCCAGACGTAGCAGCCACCGAGACGTTGACGCCCATGAAAAATCATATCGCCAGTTACGAAGTCCTTTTCAAGGAGGGAGTGACGGTGGCCAAGAAGGATGTCCATATGCTCAAACACCCTGAACTGGCAGACAAGAATATGCCTCATCTTCATGTCAGACCATGAGGCTACGTAAAGCAATAGCTTTCCTGAAGGCATTTCCAGTGATAGCTTACCAACCAGTGTACCCAAGATCTCTGTGATTTCCTCCACCTGGCCCCTGAGACGTGCCTGCCACTCTGTGCCCCAGCCATCCCGAGACCGGCGGACCCCGGCCCAAAGGTCTGGAAAGCTCCGCAAGCCTCACCAGAGGGAAAGCTGACAGAGACACCTGCAGACAAAGCACTGTGCCCCCTGCTGCTAACAAGCGAGCTGAGGCTGGGACCGGGTCAGCAACTGAATTCCAGTTTACAGGTGGATGTGGTCGTGGACGTGGCCAGCCACCTCCGTAAAGCTGGAGGAGATTGTTGTGTGTTGAATACATCTGTAGCAATAAATAAATAACGCTGTATTATATATCTGCGAGTTGCTAAGAGCATAGATCTTGGAGTTTCCCCACAAGAAAAAAAAAATTGTAACAGTGCGTTGTGGTGATGGATGTGAATTAAACTTATCATGGTGATCATTTCCCAGTATCCACAAATACAGAATCATTATGTTGTACCTCTGAAACTAACATCATAAGTCAATTAAATCTAAATTTAAGAAAGAAAGAAAGAAAGAAAGAAAGAGAGAGAGAGAACAGGAGAGGAGACAGAGGGGGAGGGGAGAGCGAAGGGAAAGGAAGGGGGACTGGGGGAGAAAATGCTTCATAAAGCACATAGATGTGCCTGAGGTGGCTTTAGCACAGAGCCCTGAGTGCCGGAGACCCTCCTGGCAGAAGACGACTCTTCCCAGGCTGCCTTCTTCCATCTTCACCCTGATTCAGGGAATGGAGGTACGGCCATCAGGAGTGGTATTCCTATTTCAACTGATAATTTAAGAAGATGCCAAGGCTCCCTCACTTTCTCAAAAGCTGACCCAAATTTCATTTCGTTCACCAGCTGTTCATGGGATACCTTCTCACAGGTGCTTCCTCTTACCTAGAGTCCTTTCTGCCCTTCGGCTACTACAGACTCAGCTAAGGCTCAGTTTCCCTTGAGAAAGCCGGACCTGCACCCCACAGGTTTGAGATAAGCGCTGCTGAGAGGTGTCCCACAGCATCCCAAACTTCCCCAACTAGCAGTATGGCAACATTTGCTCTTCTCTGCAGGGAAACCATTCCTTCCAGAAGGGCAGTGATCAAGCCTCTCAGTCAAGGCCCAACTCATCGCAGGCATGTGATACGTGTTGGTGGAATGATGTATATGAACTACTGACCAGTACTATCCCTGGCAGTATGGAAACAGAAAGATGAATTCTCTACCTGAGCTCAGGGTCAAGCATCTGGGATGAGAAAGAGTAAAAAAATACACACCGATTGCTACACACAGGGCACTGCTGGAAGTGCGCTGTGTGTGTTAACTCATCTATGTACTAACTCATCTAATCCTCGTGACCTTACAGGTAGGAACGACCATCAGCTGCATTATACAGATAAGGGAACTGAGGCACAGAGTGACTTGCCTAAGCTCCCAAAGCTAGTAAGTCGCTGACACATGGTACAAGCCCAGGCAGCAGGCTCCTGAGCCCAAGCCCTTCCCCACTTAGCTGTGTTACCTTTCAGATCCCAGATGAAGACACCATGCAGCGTGAGTCACACCCACCCTGTGGATAAAGTGAGGTACACAGTGCTCGGGAAGACGGGAAGGATAAAGGTTTCTGATGTCAGACCTTAGCAGCACCCTCCGTCCCCTTCTTCCTCTCTGCCCCCAACTTAATAGATTCTGCAAACAACTGATTTTGGAACCAAGTTCAAAGTCTCAGAACCTATCAACACCTGATCAAACTCACTGCCCCAAATTTAAATGGGAAGCTGAGGTTCTAATTCTAATATATTTCAGCATATGGCCATAAATTGCTTTGTGAGTGGAGCTGGTCAAAAATCCTTTACCTCTCAGATGAGAGAAAATAAGCTTGCTAAATATTACATATGGCACAACCTGACATAAAATATTTTTTAAAAGAGGG
Organism: Mustela putorius furo; assembly: GCF_011764305.1. NCBI lineage: Eukaryota > Metazoa > Chordata > Mammalia > Carnivora > Mustelidae > Mustela > Mustela putorius. Next base: position 7,601,076 of record NW_025421305.1, read on the forward strand.
CCTCTTGTTCTGACCCCTGTATTTATGGGCTTAAAGACTGAAAAGGTTTAAGATGAGGTGTTGTTGTTTTTTTTTTTTTAAACGTTCAGTTTTCCTTTCTTTCATTGCTGTGAAAATAAAGTGGCAATTCATGGCCATAATGGGTAATTCCACTCTGTGCCTTCTAGAGAATAAGGAAGAAGGAGCCCTCCGTGGCTGGTATTCATATGTTCCTGCAGGGCCAGAGCCCGTGACCTTGTGACCCGCAGCCGTTGATGGGAAATGCCCAAAGGTTCTCATTCTTGTTCAGCGGCTCACCCAGCATTTTAAAAGGACAATGAAAACATTCCTGGGGCTTCTGGGCTTCTTAACCCCATCCCACTAACGATTCATTCTATCTTTGAAGAGGTCAGCATTTATTATTGTAATATCATTTTCATACTTCTTGAGAGCAGAGTGACTAAGGGAACTGAAGAAAGGAGATTCTCTGGGGTGGAAAAGCCTCGAGAGGGCCAATTCCATCGCGGACACTCACAGTTTGGGGTGTGAAACGGGGGTCTCTGAGAAAGGTAACTGTAGGTGTCTTTATAAACTAGAAATTCTTATATTGAGATTTTCAGACTTCAGAATTTCAAACGTTTGCTTTTCCTTCCTCTTGCATTTCAACTGCAGAAAAGACATGAAAGGGTATTTTATTTGTCACGTCCAGAGAAAAGGATGACATCCACATAAGTCACATTCATTTCCTCGGTGGAACAAAGACAGCATTTTGATGCAGAGGAAGTCAGGATGGGAAGGGGTCCAGAGAGATGGAGCACCGGGATCTCACTCTAAAAATGCCCTTCTCTTCTCTTTTTCAGGGCAAGTCTCACTCTCAGAGAATATCACTCCTGCACTCCTACAACCCATGCCAAGAAAACCTCTCCTTTTCAACTTCCCTTTAGGCCGTCAAGCCTAATGCATGACTATTTTCCAAGAATTCTAACATCCTCGCATCGTCCACTGAGGTCATCACGTCCTTCGTGGCCATCAAGTCTTCCCTCTAGGAGTGACTCCTTCCTCAATGCCATTATCATCATCACCATCATCATCAACATGACTCCCATTTGTAGATTGCAAGGGGGCTGGTCAGCATTATTTCCCACCGAAATTCGCTCCTGACAACAGCCTGGTGAGGTAGGCAGTGCCACTCCCACTGGAGCTGAGCCTCAGATTGCTGGGAACTTAAGATCCCAGCTAACAAGGAGCAGAACCAGGATTCACCCCGGAGACCACTGCTTCCAGCACCGTAAAGGCCTGCAGCCAGCCCTCAGCAGTACCCAGAGGGGAGGCTGGCCGTTTAGAACCCAGAGAGAGCTGAAGTGGAAGAGAAACCCAAGGAAACTGACCCTGCACTTCTAACAAGCCCCTGGCCGCTAAAGACACGGCTCCTCCAAGGACACCTGGAGCAGCACAACCTCTTGCCTAATGCATGGTTCCCCTGCACAGACCCCCAAAGAATGAAGAAATTTTAAGAGGGGCATGTGGGGGGGGGGACTGATGACCCAGAAGTTCCTAGAAACACCAGACGTCAGCTTCTGAAATGGAATGAATACCTACACCAGCAGATAAGTACGTTCAAAATTCTGTACAACGGGTTTTCCATGACTGAGAGTCGCCTAGCTGCATCCCAGTTTATGTTCAGTCAATATCAAAACAGGGCTAGAAATAGCCCCCAAACGCATTTGGTAATGGAAATATACACTGATCCTTAACTTGAGTTGTGACACATGAAGCTTTAATTATTTACCAGCTCTTAATGCCTGATCCATAATTAATACCAGAATGCACTTCTCTCCCTAGCTGCTCCCTGATTGCTGCCGTGGCTGTGGATTAGCATATCAAGATCAAATTCATCTTTTCTTAGGAAACCCATGAATATGTATCCAGCTCGTTGAAGGAGAAGTTTAGAATGCAATTTGCCAAAGCATTAAGGAACTAATAGGAAAGGAAATTGATAATGGTCACCTTCTTAATTTGAATTAATTTCATTAAATCTAAATTAAAAATTAATAAGACTGGAAAGTTTAAATGGGTCGGTTCCACACTGACAAAATAGCAAAATCGTCAGTAAGTTTTAAAAATGTCCCTTGTGAAATGATTAGAAGTAATTCCAGCTTTGTCCATAAGAGCATAATTTGCTAAAACATAAAGACTGTCCCTGAGATGTTACTTTTAGAAACCAGAGTCCTGATAGCTCTGGTGGAAACTTCTCTTCCCAGGGTGGGGTTCAGCAGCCCTGGCCCCCCGGCCGCCGCCCAGGACAGCGCCCTGCCTTCCTGCCAGAATCCTAGCATACGGACTAAATACTTCCAGCATCGAAACCCTCCGGGGAGTAAAGCAGATGTTTGCAAGTGTGCCCATGGCATTCTTACAATGACCACCTCTCTTAGAAAGCAGGAGCCTTTTCTCAATAAGAAAGAGAGGATGCAGAAAAACAAGGAACACCGATGTAGGCCTCTAGTTTGTGAAGTGTGAAGGCAAACTCACACTTTGCAGGCCTGGGAGTGTCATGCCCACATTTTTCACGGCTCCCCTTCAAAGACAGATTGTAGAATTCTGCATCTTCTAAGATTTCACCTCAGCAGCATACAAAGTCAACATTCACAGACAGAGCGCAAACACAGAGCCCAAGTCCGTGCGCGCTTGTGTACACACACACACACACACACACACACACACACACACACACGGCTGGCTTCCACCGTCCACCTGCTCACATGCACTCTATCAGATGTGCCCGCTTCCTTCTCTCTCCAGCACTTTCATCCATGTGGGTGCTCTGTCTGCCTCACCCTCCCTCCGCCGTTAGACCCTTCCTCTTCTTTTCCTCACAGTTCTCCTCTCTCAGGACACAATCCAAATATCTCCTGCCCTGGGGGACATCCACGACCCAGCCCCCTGCCCCCATAACTCAAACACCTGAGTTCGTTGCTCTGGGCCCTCCCCCTCCCCAGTGTCCCTTTTCTTTGCCATGGGCACCTCCATGAAGTGCTGAGCTCCTCAAGCACGAGTGAGTGAAGCTCCTGGCATCTAGAAATTCATGAATAGAGGTTAAGTCAAACAAATGAAAGAACAGGGGAATGAAGAACAAAATCCTTAGATGAATTCGTTTGGTCCTTCTCTTGCACCAAATGAGCTCCGTGCTGGTCAAATGTCCGACTAGACTGTGAGGCGAGCCCCCGGTGCACAGAGACAGCAGGGCCTTGTATGTCCCACACCAAGCACATGCCCTACACATCAGAAATGTTCAGCAAACATTTTCAAATGGATGGGGGCATAACAGCCAGCCTCCAGCCTGGTCAGAACAACACATCACTGGGAAAAGCCCTGCAGGGGTTCCTGCTCCCCACAACCCCACCACAAGCATGTCATGTCCCGCTTGCAACCTCTCAGGCCTCCATCCGGACCACGGCTCCCACATTGTCCCTCCACAGCTCAGGCCTTGGAGCCTCCATCTTCTCATACTTCTCACGAAACAATGTCCCAGCATGGAAGGCAGCCTGGGACCACACGGCGAACCAGCCCTCCTTTGGTTTCCCTCCCTATTATTTCATTTTAATAAAGCTCTTTTAAATAAGCTGGTACCCAGACAATCGGTTCTCAGCAAATCCTGAAGGTGGCATTAGAAATCATCAGACGTAGCAGGCATCCAAAGGAGAGCCACTTTCTAGTTCGGTTTGTTTGTTTTTTAGCTGGTGTCCGTGCACGGTGTTTATCAAGCTGCTGCTGCCACTGGCCACCAGGCATCCCAACAAAGGGATTTGCTGTGCAGTGAGCTGATGACTGCCAGGGAAGGGTGGCTCACTCAGATCTTGGCTCTGACAGATCCCTGACAACAGGCGCACCGGGACTGAGCCTTCTGTCCCCACCACTTGCAGTCTGGATTCAATCTTAAGAGCAGATTTCCCCTTCTTAGCGAGTACCGTTCAGCTTGCCTATGTCACTGCCAGCCAGCCTTGGAAAGTTGCTCGGCCACCCTTGCCCCCTGGGTTCCCAGCTGCCCATCAGCTAGGAGGCTCTTTGTGTGTCTTGGAAATGGGACGGAAGGACCACCAGAACACTCGCTACCTCACCCCTGAAATGCTGGGTCTGTGACAGCCGGGAACGCAGCACTTGCCCTACCAATACCAACGAGCGCCAATGAAGGCCTCCGTGTGTGCTACTATCTAGGACACTGGAATCAGGGCATCTCTCTGTGGGGCTTCTGGGGGCCCCTCCCTACTGGCACCAGGCTAAAGGATCATGACTCTGACCAGAGACCTGAGAGCCAATTCAAAGGTCTCCTGGCCTTTGAATCCTTGCATGATCACCTCCCCATTACCAACCTTACAAACAGAGTTGGTTACTTCCTGTTCTGTGCCCTCCTGGTATTCAATTCAGCTTCTTACTATAATCACACTATTTTGTTTAGGGGGCCTCTGAGGGAGCTGAGGACTGAGCTCTGAGAGCCTGATCCCAAGAAACATGTACACACTCCCCACCATCAGGAAGCAGAGCAGGCAGGACCTTCCATGCTGTGTGAACTACCCACTGCCTATGGCCTGCCCTTCCCATGCCATAGCCATTTTATCTTACTTTGTTCTATACACAAATTCTAGTGGTGAGAATAAAGGAGGTATGGGGGCAGGGAACAATTCTCTTGTCCTTAAGATTGCTCTTTAGTGAGGAAACAGACCCAGAAATCCACTGGGCTAAACTTACATGTGGGACATACACTATAACTTCCTCAGCCCCGTTCCCTACTGCAGAAAAGAGAAGGAGGTTCAGCTCATCTCCTCAATGTGTCAATCAACAAACATTTCTGGAAGCTTATTATGGAGACCACTGTGCGGGCACAGGAGGGAAAGGGAGAAAAAAACACAAGACATGGTCTGTATGCACATTAAATTTTGGGACAGATTGTAGATACAGGAGACCAGGGGAGGGAGTAAACTCATAGATGGAAAAACCTTCATGAAACAGATGGGATTTAATGAGTCTTGAAGAATGAATAAAATTTAGGTAAATGGGTGCCGATGGGAGAGTGAAGGGTGTTCCAAGTGGGTTGAACAGCGTGCACAGAGGTGGGAATGAGTCCAATGTGTGTAAGGAACAGATTCACAGGCTTTGCCTTTATTTTCCCTCCCTTGGTGCAAATTTTCCAGAGCAAGGAGGAGAATATAGGTCTATCTTGCTCAAGGTTCAGTGAAAAATGATACAAAATAGGGAGTCCCAGACACCTGCAGAGTCCTGGTGGACCGAGAAGGAAAAGGAAGCCACCGTTCTTCAGCAGCTCTGGATGAATGAGCCCAGCCCGCACGGGCAGCTGGCTCCCTTCTGGGGAAACATCTTGGTTCTGCACTAGCAAGGTGTGGGAGCAGCCCGAGGCGTGTGCTTGGAGGGAAACACTCAGCACCTCGTGTTTCCTTATCCAATACAGCCAGGTGGCGAGCTGCCAGAACATTCGCTGCCCGTCAAGAAGGATATATATTTTTATTCTCTTTCCTAGTGGGTTTGAGGGGATAGATGAAGGTTCTAGCTGAAGCTGGAATCTCCAGTTTTCCCAGGAGTCTCGCACTCACACCAATACGGCAAGGTTCACCAGAGCCATTAAAGATTCTGAACCTTCTAGCTGAGCGTTAGAAAAGAATTTTTTAAAAATCTAAGCAAACATCTTTCCTCCAGTAAAAATGAGCCCCCAGAAATGAATTCTCTCACACAAACCATTTCTCCTGGTTGAACATTACCAGCCTTTGGACCTTCGCTGAAACCAAGTAGTTTCACCGTCAATTCACAAAATACAATTATCCGCTGTCTGGTTTTCTGATAGCAATTCTTTTGTAGGTGAAAAATGCAACTGTTGAGTCTGCTATTGAGAAAACTTGGTGCCAGAAAACAGAGGAGCCAGCAGCAGGCAGCTCATCAAACTCCAAACCTATTTTTCCCGGTGCCTGGGGAGTGAATTATCCATTGGATAATCTTACATGTGAAAAATGCACTTTTCGGTGCAACACTGGGGAAGGGCAGGGAGGAAAGGAAAAAAATGTGTGTTCTGTCTCTAGCTTTTAAGCACAATTTTCAAAACATTCTTGAGTTGCCACGCAGGAGTGGGATATGGAGCCCAAAGCAGGAATCCTGGAAAGATCTGCTGCCTTTCTCTCATCTAAAGAATATCAAAAATCCATTCATTATCTCATTTCCTTGGTTTATGGGTATGTAATTCCCACCTACAGGGCTGGGAATATTGAACACCATTCTGTTGTGAAGAAGAAATACTCTCCCTGGGAGCCAAGTGCTCACTTGTGTGAAGTAAATTACCTCTTCTGAGGTGCAAAATGGCTGGGATCCTACCATTTGGGCCCTGGAAAACACCCCCTTGGGAGTAATCTGCTCAACCACATGTGATAAATTCCGCCTATTTTTAGACTATCCTCTGGCGTGCCTGGGTGTGAGCCCAGGTGAAGAGACCTAGCCAGCCAAGTCAATCAAGTTAACTTTTCCCTTTATTTTGTTGGCTTCTTTCTAAGTAATCCATTTCCCTTACACGTGCACACACCACTTCTCATCCGATTCTTCAGCCTCCATTCCTTTCTCCCTCAACCTGTCCCTCTCCTCCTCTTACCACTTTCCCAAACCCCCTTCCCCTTCACTTCCCATCAGATACCTCCTCCTCATCCCCCAACCTCTCCCTTCCCTCCCACTTGCCTCCCCAGAAAATGAGCCACAGTAAACAGAAAGCTCTGGCTTGGGGTACAAATAAATAGGAAGAAAAATTCATCGGGAAAAAACAAGATCTCTTCCTAATGCACAGTTAAACCTTCCAAAGGCTTAATGAAATTTTGGCACACATATGGCATGTGAAGCTTGCGTCTCAGCATTATAAATCTGACATCAACTCAGATATAATGATTTTGGCTCTTTGCCTTTCTAAAAGAAGACAAAATGTTTGCAGTCATTATTGGCATTACTGTCTAACAAGAGAAAGGAAGACTCTAATTATGACTAGACAAATCAGGAGCCAGGTTCATTTCATTGCAGTCCTGGGAAAACAGTGCATTGGGGGATATTAATGAGGGCCAGGGATGGATAAAAGAGAAATGTCTTTAATTTGCTGAGTGTCCTCAGCTACTCTTCCATCCCAGCGACCATGGATTACAGGCTTCCTTGCCCGTGTTAATGTCTCCACACTCTCAGCCCACGTGTTCCCTTATACTACCTCAAGGGTTTCTCCTGCTCACTCTGTAGAAAGGTACCTTTAAAAAATGTTGTAAGAAAATTGAGGAACACTGAAAACACTTTAGGAAAGTTACTGGTTTACAGAAATCTGGAAGAATTCCCTTTGTCATGGGACTGACCATGTCCTCATTTCTCAGTTTTAAAAATTCTGCTTTCCATGAGATTTTTCTCAAAATCAGCGTATACTGGTCACCTGGAAAGCCACATCCACCTGGGCAAGTCAGCAGCCTTCCCAAAGTAGACAAGAGAAGCCTTGCTGTTCAGGATCCCCGCTGGGATGAAGCAGCGGGAGCCATGGGGAAGCTGTAAGGCAGAGATCTTACCATGGTCAGCAGCCATAGAAGATCACCAAACATTTGCATTCCAGCAAAGAGGGGCCTGGTTTTATCCCTAAATCCGGGATATAGAGATACCTAGAAGTGTCCCTGCATGAAGGAAAAACTGAGAATGGGATCCCCAACCATGAACAGCCACTCATCCCCAACCCAAGTGCTGGCTGGTGATAAGGGATCCCATGCCAGGACCCCAGAGAAGTCAGAAACCCATTTCCCAGCCTTCTCTAACTCAGATAGAATTTCTCGTCTCTCAGGAGCCCCACCCTAACACTCCCTGGACCCATTCCCATTCCCCACCAGACGGATCTGGAAATTTGGAGGGATTTGGGAGGAGGGAGGCATAGTAAAGACAAAAGCAACAGGCTCTATCCTGGTTTCAGCCAGGGACAGGACCAAAGGAAAGAAAGGAGGTTTACAGAAAGCAAACATTCAATCCAACAGCCTGCGTCACTTAAGCCCTAAAAACTGTAGACAAGATATGGCAAAAATACAAATACACAGTACTGCCTCGGAAGGCCTGGGAAGGCCCAGCATTCGGCGATCTGCATGCTGCATTGTAAATCTGGACCGTTTCTGGCGTGATCATGAAGATAAACATACAACAGCTACTTACTAATGGGTGCATTAGCCATATCTCTAACTGCCTGTTCTCTTCTGAGGTACTTTGATGTCCTTTACTGAAAACCCAAATAATGGGTTTTGGTAATGTCGACTACTATAGGTTTGGTTTGGGGGGGGGTGGATGGGAGGTAAAATGGTTCAAGATCACCTATGACCTCAGATCACCTCCCAGTTTCTTCAAGCTGGCCTCACTCTGCTTGAAAGAAGCCTTTAAACTGACAATGGAGCTCATCCGTCTGCATTCCAGTTGACCGTTGCCATGGATAATTAGCCATGGCTGTTTATTTGTGTAACTTCTATTTGCCCGGGGACCCATAAGCTTATTTATTCCAATAAGCATTCACTGTACACCTGTGTACATGGGAGGAGAAAACGCATGACATTTTTACTGAAACAGACAGGAAGTTTTGGTTACTAAACCTACCTGCGACAGTAGTAAATTATAATCAGTTTTGGACTTGGTGTTTCAGAACTGTCTTCTATTTGAAAAATAATAAATAACGATATTATTTTAAACTCCAAGGACCAAGAAAACTTCACAGCTTAACTGGCTTTAAAGTAGCTAATATTTTTGTTCAAGAAACAGTGGGGCATGAGGCAGCTGAGGGAAAGCAGTTGCTTCCAATCAAGCATGATTTTGAATAACCAATATTGATTTAATGAGGTTTTACTCTATATCAGCACTTCAGGCAGCATATTATAGCTGTACAACCTTCCAAGGTCAAGCCCAGAGGTTTACCCCTTACCTGAGGTGGAAAATAATGAAATCCATTTTCCCCTGGGGAAAAAAATACCTATAAATCACATTTTCCATACCTCATGTGGCTGCCTCAAATGGCCCCACTATCCAACGTGTCTATCTGTCACTCCTTCGGCTGCCTCAAGGAGACTCCATCGGGCTCCCGGGAGAGAGTCAGCAGGACGAAAATGACAACTTGGGCATCAGACTGACAGTTTTGAGCATGGGCTGTGCTGCTGTGAGGCTGGGAGTTTAGGGAAAGGTTCTCTCTGTATGTCGGGGTTGCTTCTTTCCCCCCAAAGTAAAATGAACATGAGCCGTGAAAGTCACTCGGCCTAAAAATGGGGGCAGCCTCAGAATACAAAGGTTATTGGCAAGATGACACCTTCCACACTGTTCTTTATTTTCATAAATCAGGACTGTCAGCCGCAATGCCACCATTTCGAACTATTATGTGTTCCCTTATATTGTAATTAATGCAAATATGTAACATATTAATACCAATTGGTGGTCTTATCACATAGATTATAAATCACCCCTAGAACTCAGGGTCATTATATTCAAGTTGAATTCACACATCTCCCTGATAAAACTACCAAGTCTGTAAGGGACACTGTGCCCTGAAAGAAGGGTGAGGAGTTTGGGGGTTATTGCCAAGATCCTCCAAAATGGATTCAGGCCCTGTCTGAGCCATACAGGGAACAAGAGCTGTGTTCCAGGGAAGAGTAGCTGGAACAGAGTTAATGCTTTGTGATGCTGCAGGATCGCACACATTACTGCCCTGTTTCCACTCTGGAAAGCTACTCCTGTGATGTTGTGCAACATCCTAGTGACCACTAGAGGGTGCAGCAAAGACGATCCGAGAGCTGCCCTCTGTGGGTGGTTCGGAGACAGGAAGGGAGCTGTCCAGGAACCAGCAGGGAGAGGAGCGGGCTTTAGGAGGCACAGGGTAACGGGGTGTGGGGGGAGGGTGCTGTGCATAGCTGTGGTTCCTGGGTATTGTCATCTTGGGTGAAACAGAAGAAAAGTCAGCAAATCCCGGCCAGCCAATCACCAGGTGTGGAAGCCCAGAAAGTAGGGACGGGAGTTCTAGCCAGCTAAGATCGCTGGAGAAGGGATTACTGTTGTGGCTTACAGAAAATGACTTCCTTGCTTTTCCTCATATATTGGTGAAGATATTATCAACATGTACAACTACATGTCCATTTCTGTGAATTATCCCTTATTATCTACTTTTATGTCATAGCTTCCACAGACGGGTAGCGTTAGAGATAACAGGCATTTTGAGGCACAGACCCGAGGGTATCTCCAGCACACCACCACCAAAGCCTTCATTCCCCTTCATCTCACGCTCAGCCATCGCCCTTCCACTCATTAAGCACCTGCTATGTGCTGGAGCTATGATCACAGTGGTAGGAGAGAGGAAAGACACAATTCCTGACCACAGGGAAATTACCAAAGTCTCCTTCTCTACTTCCTTTTACTCAGCATGTGGGGAGAAGATTATGGGAAGTAAAATTTGGGGAAAATATTTGGGGGCCAGGGAGTGAAAAGCATTAAGCGTCCTGCCAAGGACTTTAGATTTTATCCCATTGGAAATGGGAAGCAATACAAGATTTTAAGCAGTTAATTTAGATCCATCTTTGAGTTTTCAAAAAAATCTGTTATCTAGGAAATGTTTTCCACTTTCTTAGTAATGCAATTAAAACACAAATGGCATTTTAACCTGTTGGACTACCAAAGCTGTTTTCCAAGACAACAATCACTTTGGGCAAGGATTCTTGAAAATTAACAGTATTATCCCTTACTGACAGGAGTTAAATTTGGCACAATTCTTGAGGTGAATTTGGCATATATATAAAATATACAAAATATTGCATCCCTTTTGATCTAAAATTGCTACTAATTCACATGAGAAATGGTAGAAGCCTAATCTAAAGCACAGACAGGAAAGTAGTAAGGTAAAGAAGAGAAAATTGAAAAAGCTTTATTCCAAGGACAGAAGCCATAAAAGCTGGTGACCAATTATATTGGGAATGATAAATAAGGAGGAATGTGACTCCACGGATTTCAGCCTAGGCAACTAGGTCCGTGTAGATGCTTTTAAATCACAACAATTAGAACAGAAAGGGGGATAAATTACAAGAGGGCAATTAAAAGTTAACTCTTGAACATTTAGGAGAACAGAGTGTGTAAGGGGAAATATCTGTGGGACACCTAAATGAGAAGCCTAATTGGATATAAAGATAGCAGGAGAGGGAATCTGGAAAGCATTTGTGATATTTAAGAAGAGTATTGCGTAGTAAAACCAGAAATCATATTGCAAAGACCTAACGAACAGAAAGCAAGTAAAGAAGTTGAAATAGAGGGTAGACCAAAGAGTTGGGGCACAAGCTTGAAGGATAATAGAATCCAGGGAATGATTTTTTTGCGCCTAAAAATTTATCAGTGGAAGTAGCTTGAGAGCTTAAAGCTGAGTGGGAGCACCCAGTGGAAGCGAAAGGAGAGAAGGGGAAATAATTTTAAGAAGGTAGGGGTAGGGTTGCCTGAGTTAACAAAGAAAACTATAAGATATTCAGCAAAACTTAAATTCCAGAACAGTAGTAATAATTTTTCAGCATAAGTGTGCCTCGTGAAATACTCGGGACATACTTGGAATAAAAAATTTTGTTGCCTTTTATCTGAAATTCCAGTTTAACTGGGTGCCCTGTATCTCATCAGGCAATCCTAAGCTGAGAGAGGACAAGGAGCCCACGAAGGACAAGTGGGAAGGGGTGTGGACATGTCTGCTTTGACAGGGTTGAGGAGACCACCAGAGGGAAACATATTTCAGAGGACAGCATGAAGCCACTTTAGGGACCTCCAGAAATCACGTTCCGTGTTTTCTCAAAGATGAAGGTCAAGTTATCTGTAGAAAGTGAGTGAGTCAGAGGATAACACAGAGATGTGATGGGGGCACGTAGAAGGCAGGATCATTGACTGTGGAGACTGGAAGGGGCAGCCAACTGGGGAAAGAAATGCCAAAAAGCATGGAGGGCCCACTGGCTCTGGAAATGTCCGCCTTTACTGGACAGAGTGAGTAAAATGAAGTTCAAGCGGGAGCCAGGGCGAAATGCAGGACCTCAAAGACCATGTCATGGGGTTTACATTTCATTCTCCCCAGCTGTCGGGAAGCCAAGTCAGTGAGAGGTTTTGCTGTTGTTTAAGCCCCCTTTGGCTACCTGTGGGGAAAGAATTAAAGGTGAGCAAGAACAGATGTCTGGGGAGATTAGGTTAATGTTCAGGAGAAAGATGGAAGAAGAGAGAGAGACAGACAGCCTGGAGAGAGACAGACAAGAGAGATAGGGACAGACGGAGAGATTGAGAGAGGACACTGAAGACCGAATCAACAAGACTTGCCAACTGATTGGATTTGGGGAATAGATTAGGAAAAAGTGGTAAAGGAGAGATGTTTAAGATAATTCCCTAATTTCTGACACAGAACAAATGTGTAAAAGAAAGAACACTGAGATACGGAAAACAGGAAGAGAAACAGGATTAGCAAAAGGGACACCACACCCAGCCTTGGGCCCTCGCGTCCCTTAGAACCCTGAGAAGAAGGAGAGACGGCCTGGGTTGTGGCATACCTACTCTTTGAGAATTTCAACGCTGAGCAACTCACATTCACCTCTGAACTCTGTAACAATGCTACTAGCTGTTATTATCTACATGTGGCAGGGTAATATTTGGAATTATTAATTAGTTTCCTGTTTTTCCCCCGACTAGCTCACTTTCTCCAACAACCCTAATTCAAGCAGCTAGACCAGTCAATCCTCACTTCATTAAGGGGCAGATCATACAGGACAGAACACGGAAGGCAGAGAGGGGGAGAGGGAGGGAAAGGAAAGGATATTCGAGCATTTCGCTCTAAAAATCCAATGTTCTTACAAGACTCAGGAGGACCTGGGCATAGGTTAAATGTTTGAATGGAATGACGTTTCAGAGCAGAGCTTTCCCTGGAGACTAGAAAGCTTTTTTATTTTTTATTTATTTATTTTTTTTTTCTGGCTAGGGAGAGGGAAGACAAAGGCCTGACAGCCTGGATTTTCCCGGGCCCCGGAGTAGGGGTCCCACACCTACTGCCCAGCAGAGTCCCGTGGAGACCATAAGGCCTTCAGAGAAATATGTATAATGAGTCAGAACAAGAATCCCTTAGCAGCACGCCCTAGCTGTACCTGGAAGGAGCAACATTATTACATGGGTCTCACACAGAAGATGGCATTAAAAGAAAACCACAGGATGTGATAGATCTACATGGAGAGGAGCAAGGGACACCCCAGGGGCAACCTGAGGTCAATGGGTGACCAAGATCCAGATGGGGAAAGATGAGCTCTCCCAAGGGGCTGACCATGTGACAAAGAAAGAAAAGTGAGAATGGTCCCTCATTTAGCTGTGACTAATTTACTGCAGACACCAACAGTGCGGAGTCTTCTAATACATATAAAATTGTTATTGGAAAATTTTGAAAGTCACTTTTTTGTACAACTGACATGGATGAGCTGATGAACGGAAATTCAGTGCTACCTCTTACCTGCCATAAGTGGACAAACTCGCTGGGGAGCTGCTGAGTCTTTCCACAAAACTGAGCAAAGGGAGGAGAGAATGAAACACCCAGGTCCATCGCTCCAAAGCTCACCTGCTTCCCACCACCATGACTCGTGACTCCTTATTCAAGGAGAGCAGTTTTCACCCTCCAACCCCTCTTCTTTTTCTGAAGTATGGACTTCCTTTACCGATCAGCCTCCGAAATGGTGGGAGCTGTCAATGCCAACCACCAGGAGAATGCTTCCAGATCTCAAGACCTAAGAAGTCTTCCAAATTAGGAACTTTCTCTGAACAGTCAGTTACTGGGATGTGGTGGCTGTCAGAATCACTAGACCAAGGAATGCAGTAAAAACAACAATTTGCATTCTTAAAGCCCAGATAATGCCACCAGGAGTCAAACTGAGATTTTTATGCTGCCATTAAAGCAAAGTATCAGCAATCCCTCAGGGAAAGGGGAAACCAAGAGTTCAAAGGACACATTAGCAAGTTTCTCAATTAAATGCCAAGCAGTAACACAACTTTGTTTTTTAGCACCCTCTTACTTAGCCATTTAATTTTTCTTGAAAAAGAAAAGCAACCCTCAGGGGTGTGAAACCTAATGCCTGTCTAAGCAGACGGAGCTAATGCTTTCTCAGAGAGGCTACTGAGCAATATATCTGATTATGTCTATTTCTGAACAGGAAAATTGATCAATTAAGGGAAAAGGAGGTTTGCCAAGCCAAACACTGAGGGAAAAAAAATTTTTTTTTTTTTTTTTTAAAGCTTCAGGCGATGCTCCTGCTGGGAGCTAATGAAAGTTCCACATAAGAAGTTAGATTCCAAATTGGAAGCCATCAGAGTTGTGTTCACTTCAGTCAACCAGAGTGAGGGAACGTGTCCTGGAAAGATGGAACACGAGCGGTTTTTAAACTCATTCATGGAACTGCAGATGAGCTTACAGTGGGGCCCTGAGCTCTACTAGCCCTGTAGGGAGTTTCTTTCCAAAACTTTCAGTCCTCAGAGAGCAAGGCAGGATGAGTGTGTTAGCTGGCCTTTGTGGGCCCAGCAGAGCACACCAGAGAGCTCCACGCTCCAGAAATCACTAGGCTGTGTCACCTGAGCAGGTGTCCTGCATTTACCCGCCAACTGCGCCACTGGTGACCAGTTCCCTAAGCATGGAGAGGAAGGATGCACATGTTGACACAGCATACCACGAAATACTCTGGGTTGTAGAAACGAGGGAGGCTCGTACTTTGATCAGATCAAAGCATATATCACCTGAATGCAAAGTCAGGGCCTCTGATCTCTTCTCACCGCTGCCTTTCGTCAGCACCCATCCTGTGGTGGGCACCCAGTCCGTGCCTGAATGGCCACAGAGACCTACCGGAGGTCAGTTACTCTAAACCCCCAAGTGCTAATAAACTCGGCGGTGGCATTGCCTTCCAGATAATAAATATCAGCAGAGTAAGACAATGCAGCTGAAAAGGTTGGTGAGGAATCGGTGTCTGTCTGTCCTGGGAGATCTTTGGGAATAGGATAAAATCCTGCCTGTGAGAGTTGGCAAGTGCTCCTGTCTAGGGAAGAAGGAAGGAAAGGAATGGACATAATGACTTGTCATCTGTCGGACACAACTCTCTCAGGATACACAAACCGGCAGAAGGCAAACTTTCTCTCCCAGTTGTCCCTGTGGCCTTGGACAAATGAATTAATAAGACTTAGAGCTCTTCTCAGACCACTCCACTCCTAGCCTCAAAGAGTCGAATAATTAATTATTAGCTGTCTTTCCTCATTGGTGTTTCACACTCAAGGAATTATTTAATTTTCCATATCTGAATTCTTCATATCAAGGCTAAACCTGTTAACTTTTGAGAACATGACCCCTGGTCCTCTTCCCACTCCTCAAAACACACAGAGCTGCCTCCCACTATGTTCTGAACAGGAAAATTGATCAATTGTTCTGGAAAGTCAAGATGCGCTAAGCCTCAGAGAGTGGAAGGTGCTGTCCCAAATCTCAAGTTAGGGATGGTTCTGTCTTCAGGAAACTCACACACCAAGGTCAAGTTGTAGGCCTCACATCTGCTGCTAGTGATCCACAAATTCCTTTAACTTTCCCAAAGAAAACTTGAAAATTAGCACCAATCATGACATAGGACTTTGTAATTGCAAAGGACACAGGTTCACCAGAGGGCATTATCTCCCTTTTAAATGAATTTGTGGGAACAGCCTCCCAGGGGTAGGGACGGGGCTCCTGTCACTGAGCCCCATTGAGGCCTGGTCTGAATGTGCTGCCCACCACCGACCCCCCTGACCCCCCTCCCCCACAACCTCCCTGCCACCGTCTGACTTCAGTGCAACAGTTTGGGAACCATATGGCAAAGGTTGAGGTCAGACGGATAAAAAAGTTTCATTGCGCTGCAGAATGGTTAACAAACACTTGAATGTAAATTCTAACACATTGTGAAACTGTGGCAAACTGGGCTGAAAAGAGACTTTAGTTATGGCAGGAAATCTGTTTCTCAGCTCCACCCTACCCCTTCCAGTTCATTACAGGTATTGTGGAGAGAAAATGGGGTTTTGTGTCCTCTCTTGGCAATCTGCACCCTGCTTTTCCGCCAGATTTCTAATGACTTTTCAATGATGATTTAAGAGTTTTTGTGCCTGCAGGTTGTAAAGGGTTCCAGCTCCACGCTGCCCTCCTCTCGCACCCCGGAGACGGAGCCGTGCGCGCACGCAGTCCGCTCTCAGCGCGACCGGCTCCTGCCACCGTGCCCCAGTCTCGCTTCACCGCTTGCCTCCACGTCACAATGCCCTCTGGGGTCACGGGATCAATCTAGCGGCAAGAGAGACCCCTCTAGAGCCTAAGGCTTTACGCTGGGATTGGATCCATGGCAATTTGTAAACGTCCTTGGTGGCACAGCCACCCCAACCTCCAAAAATGAAACTTCCCACCCCCACCCCCACCCCTCCACAACCCCAGGCAGGAATTTGAATTGAAAACCAACTTTCTCTCTCAAGCCAGCAGCTGCCACTCAGAACACATGTGCGCGTGCGCGCACACACACACACACAATGGGGCAGTCCCAGTTGAAAAATCCTGAAAGCCTCTGCCCTCTCCCTTGAGGCGCAGAGCCGGAAAGCACAGGGGTTTGCGGAAGCTCCCTGGGACATGAAGGCTTTGGGCAGCAGGACCCTCGTAGGATGAGCTGGGAGCACCTAAACTGACTCTAGAGCTCACTGAGAGACCTCTTCCTCAGCCAGACACCCACCACTGCCCTCCATCTGGCCGCTCTTCTTCCCTGCTTTGCCAGAATGGGGCAGGGGCAGGGCCACCTCTAGCCTTTAAGGGACTCATGTCTAAATCAGAAAGAGCATTTTTCCCCAAGCCCACCTGGGCAATCTCACTCTCTACCAGGGTGCATGGTTGGCCAGCAGCACGAACTGGATGTCAGTCCCCACTCATCCCCTTGGCCCTTGCCCACCACAGGCACCCAGGCAGTGCGCTCCTCCCTTCTCTGCTCCCTACTTGTCTTCTGGAGAACATCTTCTCTCTCGTGCCAGAATGCCTGCTCTCCTGCCCCCTCCAGCGGCTCCTGATACTGCAGGATGCGGAAATGGAGACACCAGTGCTACACCAAGCCTTTTCATTGGCACCTCAGGCTAACCTGGAGTCACTGGGCCCTAATAAGCCCACAGTCCATATTATACTCCATAGAATGTCTGAAAGAGGAAATTCGGGCCTTGGTTTTTCCAACCAAATATAGGAACAATAAAAAAATCACCATCTTTTTCATTTTTCTCTTGCTCTTCTGGAAATGACACACTTGTACCTGTCATTTTTTTCTCTGAGCACACACATCTTGACACCCACCAGTGACAGTTCTCTACATCCCCAGGGCCTGCTACATAACAGTGCATTTACTGATGAATTAAAATAATGGAGGACGGCAAGATAATCGGTATTCATCACTTGCCCATTGTTTACAGCAGTCCACTGGGCATTTGTCTGTTCTTTGTTGAGTTGAATCCCTTGGCTACAATTAACTCATGGGTCTGGTAATTTCTAAAATCAAATTTCTTTCGAAAAATTCCCCACTCAGTGATCTAAAATGTCCTTTAAATATCATGCAAATAGCATACGTTTCTATAAATATAAGATAAGAAAAAGAATACACGGGCCATGCCCAATGTTGAAAATAAAATGGGTACAATGATTGCATTGAGAAAAGAACCCACACTCTCCTGGGGAAGGATGTGATAATGAATAGGTTTGATGACGTCAACATCAAGGTTCCTTTGCCCCAGTCTTTTGGCTCCCTTTAGTCAGGCAAACCTGGTAATTACCTAAAGACATTTTGCTTTCTTTCTATTTCCTACGCGCAAAAGGAAGGAGTTGGGTGATAGAAATTGACTGGAGTTGTTTTCTCTTCCCGGGAGTCTTCAAATTCACTTATATTATCTGCAAGTGAAAAACAGGGTGGGAATGGATCCTATGAATGCGCAGTCAAAACTGCAAAGTTGAAACCTTTAAGATGAGTTCTTTGAAGACCTACATCAGATATCAGCATTTACTGTAGGGGTTTCTGAACTTCCCAGCACATCTTGTGAGCTTCCCAACCAATCATTTTAAATTGGTCAATGAGTCAAAAAAAAAAAAAAAAAAAAAAAGGAACCCTGGGCTCCTGAGGTTGCTAGTGACTAGGCACACAGAGATGGTGAGGCACTGAGTGGTATGAGTGAGGCCGGGCCAGGCAGAGGAACACAGCACACGAAGCTGCATTCAGGGGCCAAATTATTTATGAGAAAGCTTGTGAAATGGCTCTTTTCCATCTTGTTAATAATATTTGAATAGAAATGGAAACTTTTCAGCTTTTCAAAAAGCAGCCTGGGACCTTCCTCCACCCCTCCTGGATTCTCCCCCGACTCACCTCCTCACCCCCCCATCAATGATTGATAGCCAAGGAATAGGCGCTGTGACAGTCTCTTTCTTTGCTTTCTTAGCCTCTTTTTCCTCCTTTCTTCCCCACCAGGCGGAAAAAATAGGCAAAAGGCAGTGGGAGGGGGTGATGGGCCTTTCTACTACAAGCCCTAGAAAGAAAGCTCCCTCAGCAGGGAGTGGGGAATTGAAGCATCCATCAAGAGCACTTTGGAAGTGTTTGCCCTGGCCTCTGGGGGGGGGGGGGCTCCACTGATCCCCACACCTCATTCCCCTCGTGTGCCTTGGCTGAGCCCCAAGGTCTTATCCGGTTCTCCTTCCCTGTCCACACACCGCCAGCCAGCTGCCTCCTTCCCACTCTCCATGCTAACTGGAGGAGAGTGAAGCAGGACAGAGGGAGGAAGGCACCGGGAGAGGCTGAGCAGGGCTGAGTATGCTCTGAGGGCTTGCTGGGGCTTTCACAGAGAGCTGGGGACTAGAGACAGGCGCCAGCTAGACTGCCACCGCTCCTCGAGGCTGTGCTAATATTATTGCTGCCTGTAATTAAAATACGGGCCTGCTATAAAAAGAACTTTTCATTTAAAGGTTTGATAGAGATGCATTAAAGATCCCTATACATGAATGAATTCATAATGGCCAAATGACATATTTATGCCACGTACTTCGTTATGCCTTAGCTAACTCCATGATTCTAATTTATTTGCTGGTAAAACACCATCCCTGCTGATGTGCTCTGCTGAGTATACTTCTGTCAAATACCTAGTCAATAAACAGACAATATGACATATAAATAACAAAGCCCATTGTGGGCCACAGCTGTGGAGTTCACCTTCCTGGTGACAAAACCCTGAGCTGCTGGACCTCGCCCCACAATTCGCTCTGTGGGAATATCCCCTGGAAAGACTGCAGGCCTCTCCCTTCCCCCCATCAGTCTCTTAGCAACCTAATTCAACCATGAGGCCATGGGCTTCACTTTCGGTTGACTTTGTGTATCCCTATAACCTGACTTCCTTCAGGTTCAGGGACTCTGAGAACACACTCACCAGAACCACCACTGAGCCTCTATGACGACTGCCTGTAAGATTTCCTTATGTTTCTGACTCCATACATCGTTGGCAGGCATCTTTTCAGTTCTAAACACCTACCAGCAGAACTAGTGACCATAGCTACTGCCACCATTCACTGAACACTTACCCTGGGTCAGAGGCTTAGGAGACCTCACTTCTGTGCCTTGGATAAGGCTTTAAATATCCATAGCTCCCCTGTGTTGATTAGAAAATGGCACATTGAGAAACTGGAGTATCTTGCCCAAAGTTGTGCTACAGGATGGTGGCAGACACAGGACTTGGAACCCAGATCTATCTCCAAAGCCCACACCCTTTATGGCACATTATGCTTTCTCCAAGAGTAACGCTCAATGGAGAAGAAGAATTAATACTTTCCTGTGTTCTGTGCAACTTTTAAGTGCTTTATGTATACTTACTAATCTAATTAATGATGTAGGGTTATTATCCCCATCCTATAGATGAGAAAGAAACACAGAGCATGAGTAATTTTCCTAGCTGAGTCACACAGCTGGTTAACGGTGATATCAGGATTTGAACCCATGCAATTTCTCCACAGACTGCACTCTGGATCAATATTTTGCTCATCTTGCAGGCTATGAATCAGACCATGAGGGCACTTCTCTTGAGAATCCAGTGGCTTCTTCCAGAATTGAGAATTGGGGCCCGGGGGAGGGAACGGTGGAGAGAGCAGAAAGAGGTGCCCACAGATATATGGGAAAGCATGCTCTGCATATGTGTAAAGAGTAGTCCTGGAACCTTCTTAGAATTTCTTCTCTCTACCCACCAGCTCTTTTCCACATAACCTCCTGCTTCTTCCCTTTTCTTTTTCCTATTACCTGGAGTTGAGCCAGATTTCACAGGTTAAAGACACAGTCCTCTGCCCTTAGACCAGGCACCAGCTAAAGTTCAAAGATCTATAGGCTACACTCACTTCTGACCCACTCACTACAAATTGGGGCATTCCCACCACTCGCTCAGGTTCAATAATTCACTAGAATGACTCACAGAACTCAGGAAAGTGCCATATTGATTATTACAGTTTTATTATAGCAAAAAGATGCAAATCAGAACCAATCAAAGGGGGGGGGGGCGCCTGGGTGGCTCAGTGTGTTGGGCCTCTGCCTTCAGCTCAGGTCGTGATTTCAGGGGCCTGGGATCAAGCCCTGCATTGGGCTCTCTGCTCAGCAGGGAGCCTGCTCCCCCTGCCCCCCGCCTGCCTCTCTGTCTACTTGTGATCTCTCTCTCTCTGTCAAATAAATAAATAAAATCTTAAAATATGTGTGTGTGTGTGTGTGTGTGTGTGTGTATACACACACAAAAACCCAATCAAAGGTAGGGACCTATAGTGTGACATCTGGGAGAATCCTGAATATGAAGCTTCCATCCTCCTCAGGGATTGTCTCCCTCCCATCTGCTGTGGCAATATGAAAAAATATCACAAATATCACCCAAGCTTCAGTATCCAGAGTTTTTATTGGGGTTTCATCACGTTTCAGCACTGATTAACTGAATCATTGATTGAACTCAATTTCCAGCCACCCTTGTCTTCCCAGAGGTTGGGCTGGTATCACGGGCCCAAAATCCCGAACCTCTCATCACAAGGTTGGTCTTGCTGCCATAGTCAGCTCACATCCTGAGTGACCTCATTATCAAAAATTATTAGGTGTAGTTGAAGGAACCCATCAAGAGTAGCAAAGACACTCCTATCACTTGGGAAACTCCAGTGGTTTAGACACTACCTCCCAGGAACCAGGTAAAGAGCCACCCACATTCGTTATTTCACACCTATAAAGCAAAATTGGGGAAACAAACACCTTTCTACAAATCGTGTGATCACATGCTGAAAACAGAGTCAAAATGAGAAGCCAGCACAGATTCAATTTAATGACTACTAAAGAGTCCATCCAACTTTCTAGGTCATCTTAATGAAATTAGAAGGCTCATGCAGCAATCTAATCAGCTTCTCAGATAGATATTCACCATCAGATGACTGACTCTAATGTGGTTTGATCGAGTTATTTAGCGTGCATATACTTTGTTGGGGTGTGAACCCTGGAGAGACTGTGAGAGAGATTCTAACCATTAATCTTTGCCAGTGGAATCTTCCCAACTTCTCTGGGGAGGAAATGAGATGACAAAGGAGCTGGAAAGAAGATGTAAGGTCAAGTAATCCAACACCCTCATTTTACAGCTGGAGAAAATGAGGACAAATGTCTCAAGGAGTCCAGCCAACAGATTGTAGGATGCTGGGCAGTTCCTCTCCATTTGAGATTTATTCCTCAGAGTTTCCTCTTCAGCTCCCATCCTTGAAAAAGCCGATATTCCTCAGAGAGCGAACACATTAAGAAAGTGCAGCAAATCAAGCCACCTCTTGGAGCCTCCATTCTCTAATCTTCAAACAGCCTAATCTTCAGACTGGGGGCCCCTGGATCCAGACACACCCACCCCGAGGCAGACAGGTAACAAAACTGATTGAAGCAGGCAGTTGGGAAACAACAGTAGTGGGGCTAGGAAAAACTGGAAAATGGAAAGCCTTTATGTCTGAATTGAAGAAATACACCCCAGCCCTTTGGCACAGGGTCCGCAGTCTCTGACCTGGATGACCTCCCAGGTGCCTCCCAGCTTTCTGAATCTATTCTTTCGTATTTTCCTTAGCACAGTGTTTGTCAGACTTATTTCCTCTATGGCAGTCAGTTGTGCCCAGAAAATCGAGGGAGTGGGCTCGGGGGGAAGAAAGGGAAAGTTCTAAACCGGAGCATACAGTCCCAACAGAGCAGCTGCGGGAACATAAGCGGCCCAACAGGAGAAAGACTGAAGTGAGAGAGGAGAGGAAGACACGGTTTCTAAATTTTACAGCTGGGCCGAGGTGGTCCGTAAGTGAATTACCTGTGCAAACTCAGGCCACTGTCCAGGAACCTCACACGCACGGCAGGAATGGGGCCCCTGGAACTATGCGGCTCTCAGCTCGCACAGCGGTAGGCAGCAGCCCCCAGTGGCCTGGCCTTTCAAAAAAGAAGCTCTGGAGACCTCCAGACTCCAGAAGAAATGCTCAGCTGCTCCCAGGCCTACTGCAACGATTAACCCAATTTTGCTGCTTCCTGAACCACCCACTTTTCCTTCTACTAAAGCTCTCTGCCCTACAGGTATTTGACATGTGGGCTATTTTAGCAAGAAAAGGTTTAGAGCAAAAGAAGACTCACTGACACACACACACAAGCACACACACCCTCCCGAGCAAGCTTAGCACTGAGGATAAAAGCCTCTGTTCTCCTGAGGATTTCTCTTTCCCTCTTCTGAGGTGTCTGGCCCTGGGTATACTAGTGGGAAGGCATAGGCAGGGGCTGCCCCCTCCTTGAACCCTCCTCAGGCCTGATTTGCATAAGTTCCAGTGTCTTGGCCCAGCTTCTGTCCCTTCTCCAAGATCTGCCACCATCTCCGGAACATCGTGTCCTCCACAGCCCGCTCCCGGGCCCTCAAGCATTGATGGTTTCTCCCCTGAGCAAGGCAGAGTCTGGGAGGAGAGCGACTTTACAAGGAGTCGCACCTTCCTCCCTCCACGAGGGAGCAGGGCTTCTCCCTCCGCAGCTGCCAACACTCCTAATGTTATTGTGCGAGGGAGGCCCCCAAGACAGCTCCGGCAGGAGTGAATTCATAATCGCTGGCAACGGAGCTCCTGCAGCAACCCCCTCCGCCCCTCGGGGACTGTTTGCCCTTCTTCAGAGAGTCCTCCACAACTGCTTTGCAGATGAACTCTGGTGTGAACAAGACGCTTGGAAGCACTGTGTATTCATTTTCAGCAAAGCTCAGGGCCGGGCGTCAGGGCACAGGCGTTCTTGGCTGGCTCAGCCACCAACTGGGAGTTTCTCCTTGAGCAGGTCAGAGGCCCTCTGCATCTTGCTTCCTTATCCGTACATTTCTAGGTTGAACAACCCAAGATGTTGTGAGCATGACCCTTCACCATGTCCAGACCCCGCTGCTGGAGCCAAAATTTCAGCCGTCCCCCTGCAGCCAAGACACGAGGCTGGGTCATCGCCGGGGTCTCCTGCAGGCTACAACAGCTCCTTTATGGGCAAGCCCCCTGGGGACACACGAACCAACCAACCAAAAGTCCCATCACCACACTCGCCTTCCTCTCTTCCTAATTTGTCTCAAGCCACAGGGCCTCGTCTCTGCACACCACCTGGTCACTTCTCTTTGAGGCATATCTGGGCTCATGCCAAGGCCTTGCTCCTTCCAGGGCCTGAAGCAAGAAAAAGATCTTGATGCCCACCCACCTGGTTCCATAAATAATTCAAAATAAATTTGCATTTTGGAAAGCAGCCAAAATATATGCTAAAATTCTAATTGTTCTTTTTTTTTTTTTTCCCAAAAGTTCCTGATCACCCTTGTTTCAAACAGCTCATCAAGGCTCCGACTCTCCTGATCCATCTTATAGATCCATGCCCGATCGGCGGTGTCCCATGACCTCATTGGATGAAAGCATGCCTGAGAACCTCTGCTCTTCGGACCCCTGCACTGCTGCGTGGACCAAACGCAGACGCCTGACCAGCCAAGCCAGTCATAATTTTGACAGAGAAAAAGTCCAAAGTTAGAGACCAAAACCACGATAGCCCAACAGAGTTAGGAGCTTAAGCCATAAGGTCGGAGCCGGAGTGCTTGAGGTGGTAATGACAGCCAAGGGCAAGGCAAGTTACAAGGGCTTGCAGAGGAAGGCAGGCTAGAGAGGAGAGAGCAGATGTGCAGACAAGAGACCATGTGGCTCCGGAGAGAAAAGCCGTCAGTGCTGACAGCTTGTGCATTCCTGGTTCTGGAAACTCAGCTGCAGTTCCTGGGATTAAATTCCCTGAGATTCTCCTGAATGCTGACAATGAATTCCCCCTCTTGCAAATCTTGCTCCCCCAACACGTGGGCTGTGGAACAGCAGCAACAGGAGCACCTGGGAATTTTCAGAAATGCAGAATCTCTTGGCCAACCCCAGGGGTACCGAATCTGAGCTACTCTAACTGAATGTGCATTTGAAGGAGATCCTGGGTGATCCAGTGATTCCTGCACACAAAGGGCTGCTGTGGTGGGAGTTTTTCTTTCTATTAAGACACCTTGCTCCCTCTGTGCCCCTCCCCGCCAGCCCAGCCAGACCCCCAGGGTGGAGGGGGCGCCCAGAGTCCCTGCTACCCAGCCCCCTGCTGTAGCCTCTGAGCCCTGGTGCACCCCACCCTCCCGCCCCAGCTCAGCACCTGTGTCCTGACACCTGACAAATCCAGCAAGGAGTGCATTAATCATTGCTAGCAATGAAGGCCCTGCAGCCAAGCAGCTCCTCCTCTCGGAAGGACAATCGGCCCTTCCTCACAGAGCCTGCCCCAGCTGTCGGCTCACCAACTCCCTAGTGCTGCCTGCCGCCTGCTGCCCCATTTCCAAGCTCCAAGCTGCAGAGAATCTGCAGTTACAACTCAGGTGGTGCATCCAGCCTGCCTTGGCTTGCTTGACGATCCATTTTTGTCCCCAGGCTGGTTTCCTCCACCCCTGTGGCCCAGTGTCCCCCTCGTCAACCCACAGGTCTCAAGACCTGCCTGCAAGTGACCTGCCCCAGCGAGAGCCACAGGATCAGCGACCTCAGCAAAGCAAAGTCCGCCGGCCCCTGACTGGTACCCAAGAAACAAAGACTCAAAGCTCCATCTTCTCTGCCAGCATTACAGGTTCCAAGATTGAGTACGAAAGACTCCAGACTGACACAAACCCTCCTATGTGCAGGGACATCGGAGCACGGTGCCACAAAGTCATGCCCACGCAGCAGGCAAAGTGCTTGGGTGGGCCACGGAAGGCTAGGCTGCTCAACAGGTGGGACTTGGTGCTATCTGGAGGCTCAGGGACAGAGACTCCATAATCCTGGTGTTCCGCCTAGGACCCCTGCCTCAAACTGGCCCACCAACACATATCCAAGCGTGGTAGGAGTCTTCCTGAAAACCACATCATCATGTTTGCTTGTGTCTTTCACTGCTTTTAGAATCTATGAAATCTTCCTCTGCCCTTTTTCCACGAAGCCTCCAGAGAGTTCAAAGTCACTCTAAAGGTGAGTTGTGTGGACATGATCATTCCCCAAATGAGAAAGCAGGGCTTGCAGGGCTAAGTGTTCTACCCAAGGTCACACCAGTCATGGTGGAGTTCGCCCTCAGGGGAAGATTTTCTGGCCCTGTTCGCCCTGTTCTAGTGCTCTAGTGACCCAGGAAGCCAAATTTCTTGAAAGAGTTGTCCTTCCTTGAGCTGGCTCTAATTTTCCACCTGTCAATTCCTTCTCAACACGTTCCAGTCGTCTTCTCTCATCTTCCCACAAAAGTAGCTCTCAAAAATTATCGATGACCTCTGTCACAGGTTGGTTCATGTCCCCCCCCAAAAGATGTGTTCACTCCCAGTACCTGTGACTATGCCCTTATCTGCAAATGGGTTCTTTGCAGATGTAATCAAGTTACGATGAGGCCATACTGGATTTGGGTGGGCCCTGTGTCTACTATCCTTATCAGAAGAAGGCCCACAGGGGAGAAGGCCCCTCGCGAAGATGGAGGCAGAGGTTGGGGTGATATACCTACAAGCCAGGGAAGGGCAGAAACTGTTGCCACTACCAGACACTAGGAAAAGACAAGGAAGCATCCTCCCTTAGAATCTTCAGAGAGAACCTGGCCCGGCTGATACCTTGATTTCAGACTCTGAGCCTCAAGTAATGTGAAATGATCCATTTCTGTTGTTTTAAACCCCCCAGTTTGTGGTCTGTTAGGGCACCCCCAGGAGATCTCCATGTTGTTGAATCCCGAGGACAGTTTCTCATATCATTTGACATCTCAGCCACATACGGCTCTGGTAGCCGTGCGTCTCCCACCAGCAGATTCTCTCGTGGACACTGCCCTCACACTCTCTCAGTTTCCATGCCCTGGTCACTTTCTTCTCAGTCACCTTTCTTTATAGACTTCCCTCCTCTATCTGGCCATTATGCATTGGAGTTCATTAGGGCTACGTCAGGCCCCAGCCCTCCTGCTTTCTTACTCCATACTTTCCCCCAAAGCAATTCCCCCCAGGCCACCAATTCATTCTCCACCTATTCACACCAATGATTTCCAACAATCAGCATCCAGTCCTCCCCTCTGAGCACAAGTTCATATACAACTGCCTATTTGGTTCTTTCAAAAGCCCATCACACTTAGGGTACCAAAGGCAATACTTGTCATTGTCCCCATATATCCGGCTGGGTCTGAGAGAAAGCTGAGAGTAGTCCTCAATCGTCTTCCCTCTCACTTCACCCTTGGCCAATTTCTTATGAGCTCTTGATTAACTTCAAAAATATTTTACCTCTCCTACGAGTCCTTTCTGCCGTTACCACAGCTACCATGCCAGTACAAGCTCGTGGTAGCTCTCACTTGGACCAGCGGGACTGCTTCTGTGGGCTGTCCCCTGCCCCTTTGGCTTCTCTCCTGCCATTCCCAGCCAGTAACCACAGCATTCTCAAAATACAAATCTTACCACGTCTCTGTCCTGATTAAAATACAAATCTTACCATGTCTCTTCCCACAGTTCTTAAGATAAAGAGCAAAATTCCTATAAGGAACTCCAGGATGCTGAAGAACACGGCACCTTATCAATTTGAGAAGTTAGTAAACTTCTCTATCTCAGTTTCCTCTTCTACGAAATAGATGTAAGAAGAGCACATTATCTCATAGGTTTATCAGAAAGAGTAAATGAATTGATACATACGAAGTACTTAGTCTGATGCTTGGAACATACTAAATTTTAGGTAAAAACATCAATATTGTTATTATTATTAGACAATCATTATCCATATTTCTAACCTTATACTGCAACATGCTTTCCCCTTTGTTCTCCTCATTCAGACACACTGGCCTTCTTCCCTATCCTTGACCATGCTGTGTCTCCACCTGCCACAGGGCCTTAGCACATACTTAGTATATACCTACTATATCTTCCACCTCAATGCCAAGTTACCTCCTACTCAACTTGCAAATTTCATCTGGAATGTCATGGCTTCAAGAAGGCTTCCCTGACCTTCCAGAACAGAACTAGACTCCCCATCATTACATGTTCTCTTTGTTACATTTACCCTCTTGTAATTATACTTGTATTTAAGCGACCACCTTATTAACCTATGCCTCTTCAGCTAAGCTGAAAGCTTTGGGAGTGCAGGGCTCATACCTAGTTTTCTTACCATTTATCCCTAGTGCCTAGCACAGTGACACCCCCCCCCATCAATCCTCAAGGAATGTTTGCTGCAGGTATAAATGAATACCATGAATCCAGCTCACTAACTCCAGCAAATCTCTCCTTCTTTAAGTCTCCCTCCGGTCCATGGTGCTGAAATTACTACAAGGATAAATAGGAAGAACCACTCAGGTGGAGTCTTTGTGAGTGACGCTGCTCTGTTCCAAGCAACAGGAAAGTAAATGTTCTCTGTTCTGTTCCTTCTCTCTGGGCAACCCATTCTAGAGGCATTAAAGCCATCTATCATGCTGTTTATCACAACACATCCAGATGCTCTGAGCAATAAACCAGTTCACAATACACAGTCATCCCATTTCAGGAAGATGCTCCTAGTTGAATCTTCCCAGGGGATCTTGCAGATGAAGAGAGACACCCATCTGTCTGGGAAGGGGACTGTTGTCTGCAGAGCTCTCTTTCAGCCTGGTGGCGTATGTCATGGGACCTGCTTTCAAAGCCTGCAGGTAGCAGACCTTGAAATGGAGCCTTGTCCAATCAAACTGACAGCAAGTTCTGCATTGGTTCAGGGTATTAGAAAATGCCAAGCTCAGGCTGATTTTTGAGGAGAGCTGCCTGTTCAAAATAAAGACGGTTTTGTGGGGGCCTCCCCCTCTGCAGTTGAATAATATTAAACTTTGCAAAGAAAGGTCTTGTCTGAAAACAAAATCAGGATCCAAAAAAGAAAAGGAAAAAAAAAGAGGTTTCAGTCTCCTGGATCAATGAGCTAAGCCTAGCAAGAGGAAGTTTAATAGGAATTAGTTTAAAGTTTTCTACTTCGGTCCAGAAAGCCAACTGAAGAACTGAAAGCGGTACAGGGTTCTGGGGATGAGCCTTGGCAGCAGCTGGTGTGACAAAGATTTTAGGGGTTTTAGTTGACTGTCTGCTCAAGAGAAGTCATCAGTGTGATGTGGCTGCCAAAAAGGCTTAAGCAGTGTTAATGGAAGGATGGGACTAGTAAGTCAGAAATGACTGTCCTACTGTTCTGGTCACAGCATACCCAGAATACTGTTTTCCGTATGGAGCACAGAATGTAAATTTCACAGAATACAGTCGAGCTGAACAGCATCACCAGGCAGGTAAGGAGGGGCAATTTCCAGAAGGGACAAGCACCAGATAACAGTGTGAAGGTCAAGGAGCCAGAACCATTTGGCCTAGAGAGCCAGTACCTGGAAAGCATATACCTAACATCATTCAAAAATTTTGGCAGGTGGAGAAAACACTAGTCATTCTATGCAACCCTTTGTGATGTCCCTAGGACTACAGGGGGAAATATAGAGCGAAACATGTTTGGCTTAGTATTAAGAACATCAGTGTTGGTGTTGCTCTGCCTTTTACTCTTAAATTATACAACGAACACACGTATATTGTTGAAGAAAACTTTAAGCAGTGCGGACATACAGAGGACACAAGGTAACCCTCTTAATTTCCCATATACCCAGATTTTACTCTCTCTTTCCATAAGGAGCCACATGTGCTTTTAGTGTATACCCTTTCAAGCCCAGTGCAAAATGCACTTATACACACACACACACACACACACACACACACAGTTTGGGTTTGGAGTTTCTCCACATCAATGAGACCATACTTTATCCACTGGGGAAAGCTTGCAGAGCATCGAGTTATCCAGGAAGACAATGGGCTGCCTCCAGAGAGAATAAGAACTGCCTCTAGTAGAGATGTTCAGAGAATGGACAGTTACTAATCAGGGTTCTTACAGAGGGAATTTGAGCACTGGAAGATCCTTAGCTCTCTCAAACTTTAGCTGATGAAGAATCACAGAGGGTGGTTTTTTGAAAATTCAGATTCCCAGTCCCAAATCCAGAGAATCTGACATAGTAGGTCTCTGGGGCCATGAATTGGCATGTTCCTCACAAGCATTCCGGGTCATTCTAACGCAAATGGTCAACGGCTCACACGTTAGAAAACACTGGAACACAGACCTTAGGGTTCTCTCTGTCCCTGGCTCTCAACTTGAACTGGAACACATAGGAAAGTCCTTCCCCTGAGGACCCGTTTGCAGTCAAGAGAAAATTGTGATG
This sequence comes from Mustela putorius furo, assembly GCF_011764305.1. Lineage (NCBI taxonomy): Eukaryota > Metazoa > Chordata > Mammalia > Carnivora > Mustelidae > Mustela > Mustela putorius. The sequence goes on from NW_025421305.1 coordinate 7,630,868, forward strand.
TCCCATAACTAACTAGCTGTCTTTGCCTCCCTTTCCCAGCTCCCCTGAGCCCAGCGCCCTGCCCTTGTCCCCATTCTGGAAAGCAGACAGATTCCTCCAGGGGGACTCAGCATGGAGTAAACATCTAGCTTAGGAAGCAGAATAAGGGACACACCAAATCTATAGTCCACAAACCTCCCCCCTACCTCAGGGGCCAGTCTTGAGAAGGACAGAGATTCTGCCCTGCCCCAGGCTCCTCCAGGACCGCAGAGCAGGCTGGGACCCAAGAGAGGACAAGATCCCATGCAGCCATCCATCCATCCCACGTGCTTCTGGGCTCCCCACAAGCCCTTGCAGGTGGAGGCCGGGAAGGTGTGGAGGATTTTAAGTCACGATGACTGCGGGCACTCACATTACTCAGTGAGTGGGGCCACAGCTATTTAACACCCTGCGATTCGAGAGCGGAAACTGCACAAAGGAAACGTGTCCCTCTCCTCCAAATGCCAAAATGACTTACCCTTCCTCTCCGTGCGCCCTGCCAACTATGCTACTGGTACCAATGTGAGCTGTGCTCCTTCCCTTTGTCTCTAGCTAATCGCACTGACATATGCGCTAAGACAACTGGAGTTAGAGGATATTGGGGGAGAGAGCACGGATCTCGGCAGAAACATAGGCAAAGTGCATGACCACCAGCAAAGTAAGGTTCCAGGCCATCCCCAGCTAATCTGGCCCCAGACATGAGCAATCCCCTCTCACCCAAGCAGATATTTTCTCCCAAGGTTTCAGCTCCTCATGAGGAACTGCCCTCCGAGCGACACAAAGGCGGCTTGTTTCTGGGCCTTCTCTCCAGAGGGCTCACGCACAAAGAGGCTTTTTCTCACCTCAAGGTGCTCTTGGCTGGTTCGACAGAAGTGCTATGCACAACAGGACCATGTCCTCAAATGGCTGAGGCTATTTGCTTTGTCAACTGACAAATGTCATTTATCATTTGAGACAGAGATTGGATATTGGAGCCTCTGGCTGGTGAAAGCTGTTGAATATTTTTTTTCAGGATGGCTTAGCAGAAACTTGGCAAACTGAAATGTTTTCTTGTGCTGTGGATTTAAAGACACAGTCTTCCTCTATAGAAAAATGTCAGCCAGACTTTATGAGATGGCTAAAACCTGCAGTCCGTTCAAAAGCATGGAGCACTTACTCATGCCCTCTCTTCTTTGGGTATTTTACAAGTATTTCTTCTCCCTCTCCTGGTGTTTTGTGGATTGCTTCCTCCCAGATGGAAATCAAGCCTCTTCCTTCTGGTCTGACCACAGCACCTAGGACAGCGCTGGGATCATCCCGCACTGATACAGACAGGTCCACGCACTGCTTACCAATTGCCTATACCGCCACATGCATTTCTGTCTCCTCATCTGTTTTACTCATTCTGATACAATCGTGCAAACGGTCCTCCCCACCCCTAAACTGAACCACAGGACACAATCCAAGACCTCCCTCAAGATGACTTCTCTTGAGTCAATTCTGATCTTTCTCCTATGTGGCATCTCCCCGGGTTTAAATACAGAACAGCTCAGAAGGATGCATTGGCTTCTGTGCTGTGTATAGTCAACTAGTCTACTGGTTTCCTGAGACTGGACATGACATCTTCTGCAGCCTCTTTGTCCCCAGTTGAAACCCCCCAGTTCTGGGCTGTGTCCTTCCCCCCCATGATCACATAGCTAGCAATCAATAGTCCCTGGACCCAAACACAGGTGTTCCAATTCCAAATCCAACCCTCTTAGTGATCCGTGATAATCTCAGAAAAGGCTGATTTCGATATTACTAAATTCATGAGGGTCAAAAATACAACTTTAGCTACTTTGCAGGCTGCGTTTCGTTATTAATAATGCTCTGAGTGACTAATTTAGAACTTATTATTTTGAACCATGAACAACTGCATATATTTCACTATTTAGGGGAGCAAGTTATGCGCCTGCCTAATTAGTATTTTAAAATTTGTTTACAACTTTTACAGTAGCAGGCTCTTCAATAGTGAACCTTCCTGAGGGCTTTCCAAGTCTTTGCACATTATGGTTGCTCTACTTGCTCCTGAGGATTTTCAAGCTCTCTAGCCTTTATCTCATTTACATCATCTTCCCGGGACAGGAACACAATACAGTAACAGCTACCATTTATTGAGCATGTACTGTGTGCCGGGCATTGTGCAAACCACTTTACATGCATTATCTTATTTAATTTTCCCAAGAACCTGTGTGAAAAGTTCTATTAATATTCCCTTTCAAGAAAAGACAACCAAGTCTCCGAGACTGTAAGTAAAATTCTCAAGGTTATCAATTGCTGTAAATTCAGAACTGAAACCCAGGGTTTGTTGGACTCCAAAGCCCTAATCAGTAGCTACGTTCTTGAAATGACTCCAACTGGAAGCTTAGGGATCTAAATTCTACATGAGACGCTGCCAAAGCTGTCTGAGTTCAGGGTATAGAGAAAAGTGGCAGTGGAGCTTGTAAGGTGAGCAGGCATTTGTAGCAGAGGAAAAAACACTGAGCCAACCGGAGAGCATCTTCAAGGCTTGGAGAGGCGTGAAATGTGGAAGCGCTCAGGATGACAAACCACTGAGGCTCTACGAAGGTATAAACTAAGGTGGCAAAGACATTTACAGGGGACCGTCCCCAAATGTTTTCTGGGCATGCCTGGAAAGCATGAAGAAACCAAGATGCAGCAAAAACCCTCAAGAGTGACTGAATCTGACAAAGCCCCTGGGACCCCTGGTAGCACCAGGCTTCAGATGTCCCAGAATTGTGAGCTGGTGACCTGAGTTCCATTGGGCAGAGGCCACGCCAGAAAAGCAAGTCTGAGTCAGTGTCTGACCTGCCTCTGGTAATGGCATCCTCCTTCGTTTGGGGAACTCTCTCTCCTAAGGTCTTTCTATTTGGTTGCCAGTTACAGGAATCCTCCTCCCGCATACCGGGGTGTTTAAGTGTTCCAAGGAAGGCGATCACAGCCCCTCTGTAGGAAATCTGAATCTTTGACAAACAGGGGAGCCAAGAGGCGGTAGCTGCCATCCAACGATCACATTCTGGAGTGTTAGTCCAACTGCTGAGGTACCCAGAAATGCGCGGGCGTCTCTGCCCTGCCTGAGGCCTACTGGTTCAGCTACTACTCTTTGCAAGCTACACTGAAACCTTCCAAGAATGCATTTTTGCTTGAGTTAGCTAAAGTCTGTTGTTGGTAGCTGAATAATTTTAATACTCACTGACAGAGGAAATGGGGACCTAAGAATGTCCTGTGTGGTCTTCAACGGATCCCACGTCAAGCCCAAGATGACCACCATCTGGAAAGTTGTATCTGGCAGTCTAATAATTGCCTGGACTCTGAGAGAACTCTCTTGGAAATACTTCTATATCCAGCAAAACCTACCACAACATCTAGAACCAGGTACTATCTTCTCTGTAACATTTCACTCAACACTGGTGAAGTAGAAATGGTGACTTCCTCCCCACACACTGGCAATCTTCACGCACTACTGTGTCTTCACTCCCTCTAGCTCCATCCCCGCCACGATCCATGTAATCCAGCCAAATACTATGCCTAAAATTAAGGGGTCAAGATATCTTTCCTCAGGAGTGCCTGGGTGGCTCAGTCATTAAGCATCTGTCTTCAGCTCAGGTCATATCCCAGGGTTCTGGGATCGAGCCCCACATTAGGCTCCCTGCTCTGCAGGAAGCCTGCTTCTCCCTCTCCACTCCTTCTGCTTGTGTTCCCTCTCTCACTGTGTCTCTCTCTGCCAAATAAATAAATATTTCTTTAAGATATCTTTCCTCAAAAGTCAACAGGAAGAGGTCATACACAATGCCAATCCTTACAATCCTGCAAAGTAGATATAATTGCCACCCATTTTCTCTTATGGAGCTAAAGCACAAAGAAACATTAATCCAGGGAGTAGTTTGCATAGCTGGTGGCTGCCAAGGTCCATCTGGGCTCTTTCGCTACCTGTATCAGACACATCTCTGTCCCTTTGTACCTCCTCAGCCTCCCCTGTCCCCCAGATCCTCATCCTCTTGCTTCAACTCCACCTCCGCCTATGCCGACCAATTACCCAAAGCCTGATAGGTTCCTTCACATGATGCCATCAGCTACATACACCGTGTCAAGGGTATCCAAGACCCCCACCACCCCAAGCTGGGTAACTGTCTAGGACTCCGGCATACAGTTGTACTCATGGCTGTGATTTATTACAGCAAAGAGAAAGGGTATGTGGAGAGAAATTCAGGGGAGACCAGGCACAAGATGCCAAGAGACATCTCCCCGTGGGATCCCAAGGATTCACTCAATTCCTCTAGCAATGGGTTGTGGCAACATGTCTGAAATGTTGCCTACGGGGGAAGTTCATGAGAGCCTCAGTGCCCTGTGATTTTTACCGGGTGCTGGCCATGGAGGTAACATCTGCCAGCACATACCAAAACTCCAGACTTGTGGAAGGAAAACAGGTGATCAACATAAACCTGTACATAAAGGTCTCGGCACAATGACGTGAAACCCTCTGAAAGCCACGTTCCAGATTCCAGTCAAGGTCCAACCTTTCCAGTGGGCCTTTTGGTGAACAGCACTCTCAAGCCTCCAGTATTTACCCTGTCCCACATATATGTGGCTTGGATACATGCCTTATCACAGGGCATCAACTCTGACTTCCTCAGTGGCTTTCAAGAGGGTCAGACATAAAAAAACATAAATACAGGGAAGTTCTCTCCCCCCTGGGGCTTAACTTCGATCAATGGAAGTAGAAAAATGGAGGATACATCCCCTTCCCTTTTTATTCCCAAGAACAGTTCTGAGGCATGGTTTTTCTGTCTGGTTTGGCCAAAAACATCTTGCGTGGCTGGCCAGGAGCTCCTACTGAGCAACTGGCTATGATTATTTTGCTTGTTGTCATTGTGTGTGTGTACACGCACACGCTATCACGAATCAGAGGCCATCACAGTGACGTATCACCTTGAGCTGCTTCCCATCGCTTCCGCCTCTTTCCTCTTTTCCTTCACTGTCCTAGGATAACACTTCCCACATATGGGACACCACATTAGCACTCAAACTCTGTCTTAAGCTCTAATTTTTAAGGCGCTCTGCCTGACATACCACACTCTGTTGGGAATTTATTGGTACTGAGCCCCTTAATTCCATCTTACTCTGAGAAGGACCACCCAAATAGGGTGAAATGGTCTGGATGTATGCCTTCAAGAAAGGCAAGTTTATTCTCTAGAAGAAGTAGATAGCCATTCATCGATAGAACCAATTACTTAGCAAACACTGAAAAAAGCGAAAGCACTAGAGCGGCCCTGGGAAGCAACAGTGAGTTGGTCGGGCATGGTCCCGGCCCTTGAGGATCCTGCAGACCGGTGGAAGAGACAGTTGACTGAAGAGTTACAAAAACACTGTAACAAGTGCTTTGATGAAGACCAGGGTGCCACAGGAACATGTGAAAGGAAACCTAATGTGACTCTAGGAGATGAATAAGCCTCTTGGAGCAAATGGCGCTTAAGTGGGAGATGGAAAATGTCTAGGCATTAGCCAAGGCAAGAGCCAGAGACTGGGGAAGGATCTGGGCTGGAGACAGGAATTTAGGAGTCTTCTCTCTGTGTAAGTAATGGGAGTCAGGGGAGTGGTTAAAAAGGGACAGAGAGAAGTATAACTGGCATAGCTAATGCACCGAGCCCTCTCTCCCTCCTCTGAACTCCCAAGGAACTCAGAACTGCCGAAACTTCTCAAACGCCCTAACATTTATCTGGCACCTCATCTGTGAGTTAACATTTCATCTGCATGAGTCTTCCTATCTGCAAATAGGCTGTGGTGACCTTGAGGACAAAGGGAGTAAGAGCCTTGCCTAGCTCTGGAAACAAGGTAAGTTTGAAAGTCTGACTGTCTAATTGCCCTACAGATTGATAAGAATCCTGGAAGGGGAGGCTATCTTGAGGGTTTACCTTTCTAAACCTCCTCATTTTACCCATTAAAAAAAAACAAAAACAGGAAACCTAAGAGATGAAAAATGTTCCCAATGTCCTAAGGTTTATCACACTGTAATTGTCCAAGGATTGTTCTTCCTCTCACACTAAACTGGAAGCCACATGAGGGCACTGTCTTTGCCTACCCTGCTTGCCCTTGTATTCCCAGAGCTTCAAACGACTTACTGCACACAGGAACTGCCCCAGACATTTTTTTGTTGTTGTTTGTTTGTTGTTTTTGTTTTTTTGAGCAAGAAGATTAATAAAATGCTAGTTCAGGCAGAGCCCAAGGGAGGAAGCACATCCTGGGATCCTACCCATGTTCACCCACCGGCACCGAGTCTCACTCCGAGGCTGTCGCGGGCAGAACTAGTCCCAGCTTCTAGAGGCTGATAATCCTCTTGCTGGAGCCCCAGACACAGAGTCCGCCCCTGGCCACTGCTCTGAGTATCAGAAGTGCATTGAGAAAGTATTTTAGTTCAAGCACAACATCCAGCTCAGTCCGAAAACTCCGCTAGTGCTATTGATTTGTGGGGGGGTTTGAAATGGAATGAGTGGCTGATTTTCTCCAAATGGCACATTTCATTCATGATGCATGATTGTAATCATGGCTGCCTGAAGCCTGCAGTCCCCAGCTCGGCAAAAGGAAAAAAAAAAAAAAAAAAAGAAGACGACGAAGAAGAAATGGCTATTTTCTGGAGTGAATACACTGAAAGGGCAAGAAATCCATATTCATTTTCTTGCCTCTCGGCTGGACTCTATATTTCGCAGGCAGGTGGAACAAAAATCTTTAAATATCATGCTGATCCAGGAAATGCTTGGCAATATTTAAAGAGCTCTGCGCGCCTGCCTCGTGCCCCTCCGGTTCTCCGCAGGCAGCCCCCGCGTCACCATTGCGGCAGCTCAAGCGAGCAGGGCTCCAGACCCCGGGTTCAGATTAACTGGCGCATGACCTTTACAAAGTACTGTAGTTTATAGGAATGTTGAATTTTTCAGCAGCTAGGGAGGACGGGCACTCCTGGGAAGGGAGGAATGGGAAATGACTCCGGGCTATTTAAGCCTCCAAGGGGAGGAATGAACTGGGCTTCGACTTTAATTATGTCCGCTGCCCTCTGAGGCCCATCAGGAGACAATGGGCTGCTACCATTAATAACGATGCTCCTGCCCTCGCCCACGATAAATAACTTTAAAGAAGGTCTTCAGAATATCATTTCGGTCCTTCTCCTCCCTCCTCCGGCCCTGACTTGCTTTTTCCGTGGCAGATGGCTGAGATCTGGGGGCTCCCGGTGCCTTGACCTCCTGCAGATGTTGGGCTGCGGGTGAAGGGCCACTGGGGAGCGAGAAGAAAGGGCCTGAATGCGCCAGAGCAGGGCACGCCCGGGGGAGGGGTGGGCGGCTAACTGCTTTTCTATGATTGTCACTTAAGGCTCTGAGTGACCCGCCCGCAAAGAACTGTGGCCACGATTGTCAATTGTCGATTGTCCAGGGCCTTAAAGGGAGACCAATGCAAGGAGGGCAGAGTATTCCTGGGAGCCTGGTCAAATGGGCGATGGAAGGGCGAGGACGGGCCGGGGCAAAGTGCCATCGTTAGGCGGCCGCGACAAACTAGACGTTGATCTATTGTCCTCTCTGAGATCCTCTCATGGGCCATTATGGCTCCCCTAATGAGACTGTCATGCATGTCTCTTTACGTGGCTGTTAAAGTCTTGTCTACATCTGCTGAAGTTTTCTGGGGAGATGCGTGAGGGGCCACGAGGGGGAAGGTGCTCTGGATGGTCCTCTCTTCTGCAGTCAGCCTTGATGCACCGGAAAAGGATCAGGTTTAGCCCGACAGCAGCAGGCAACCCTTCTGAGAGAAGGGAAGGGTGGGAAGTGGCCTTGGTTCGGACGTGGGAGAGGAGGGGACAGCAGAAGCCTTCCCAAAAGCCACTCCCGATCAAAGGGCCTGCTTGGGATGGCCGACAAAGTGGCCCTTGTCCCATCACTTCTCTCTCACCCCAGATGGCAAAATAACACGCTCTGTGGCTCTCAGTCACTCAAAATCCCTGGTCGTCCATATGTGGGTGGTGACCCAGCCAGTTCCGTTTAATGCTACTTGACTCAGGCACAAATACTGGATTTTTTTTTTTCTAAGTTTGGAGGAGGAAAGACGGCAAAGAAGAGGCTCTCACACCTCAATGACTCACATCACGTAGGCCATGGCTTTGGGACCCCTGCAGGGCCTGTGAGTGTGTGGGGGGGAGGGGGAGAGCATGGCGCATAGATCTGGACCCCACCGCCACGCAAGGACCTTCAGGAAAACCCTGCCCACCAGCTCACCCTAAACTTGTTTCCTAAGAAGCCCTGACCGAAGGCCCTGCCTGAGACTCTCTGCCATGACCAAGCCGTTTGGCCCTCCCTGGTTCAGCTCTGAGATGTGTGACATTTGCTGTTGGCTTCTCAGCAACAGATCTCAATGTGTACAGCTGGCTCGGTTTAAAATAAAAAGCACTTGTTTTTATGATTTTTTCCTAGAACAACCACCACCAAAGAACACACTGAAATGTAAGCAGAGTGACTTCGAATTGGTACTGCAACAGCTCAGAAAGAGGCTCTGCAATGAATGTATCAGATGCCTGGAAACTGCTCCGCAAGAGGTGTGCGAAGGAAGCCCCCTCCGCTCTAATGAGAAGACCCGGGATGGGTGAATACATTTGGATACACAATGCTACAGTGTCTGGTTTGTTTTGGGAAAACAGGAGCCCCTTTCCCCTTTTTCAGGCCAAATGCAACACAATGGAGGAAAGCCACATGAATCTATTATGTCTTATAGGGCTTTTAGCAGGAGTATGACTGTTTAACCAGGCGGTGACACGAGAAGAATTACTATTAGACACTCCAGCTGAAAGTAGAGATTTTATTGATTCCCCACACTGGCCTGCCTTTTTATCTTTGATTGAGTGGCTTTCATGAATCCAAAAAGGTAACACTTTTGCATTGAAAGCAGCAGCAGGCAGTCCAGCCCAGACTGAAACCATCTGTCAGTCTAAAAGAAAGATGAAGGGACTTCCCAAAGTACCGCTCCTTGGGCCCCTCGACCCACAGGACCGTCCACCGCCTACCCCGGCCTGGGACCCAGCCCCCGGCATGCGGCTCCTCGAGACCGCTAAATCTTGACAGAGGGCTTGCTTGAAGAGATAAGCAAAATACACCTTCGTATAATTAGGACACTAATTGCACTCTGAGACAGAGTAATTATGCCCCCCTTTTTAGGAAAGCAGTTAGTTCTGCACATTCCTACTCTCCAGGTTTTTGTGATCATTATTTTTTATTGTTTCTGAGGTCTCATTTGGAAAACGATTGGATTTGTCTCTCTGTTTACTAAATATCAGACATGATGTACAAACATCTTTCAATTAGGTGTTCTGTGAGGAGCCTGCTCTCCCCGTCTCTATTTTAAATGGGACTCATTTGCATTCATGGGCAAATTAGGATGCAGAAAAGCGTATAAGCAATGTGCAGGTTTACACTTCAGTGAATATTCATAAAGTACTGATTCTCCTTGCCACCAGTTCCCCGCAAATGGCCCTCCCACTATGTGCGCGGTGTTTGTCATTCGGGGAACTTTTCATTTATTTTAAAGTGCCAGGTTCGAAGACGACACAAATGTATTCAGGCAGGCCCTGTAAAAGCCAGAGCCGAAAGGAAATGGTGTTTGTGTTTCACGCCACAACAGAGCACGCTGGGAATCCTTGCTACTGACGACGCCGTCTCCCGTGCAGGTATACGGGAAATAATCCAGAGTGACACAGGGATCCGGCTGAGGCTGGAGGAGAAACAAGCCCTTGCTCTGCAACACACGGTCGCTTCTCCAGGCCTCTGCAGGGCAGGGTCTCTGAGCACAGTGCTCTGGGGCCGGGGATCTCCTCGCATGCTTCCCCGGACCCTGTCTTCTCCAAGGTTAGGCCGACACGGACAGCATCATCTGGATAACGCAGATTTTATAAATAAACCACACTCTGGCCTTTATTGTGCTGCCCAGATGATATGTGAGATAATTGCATAATCCACCTCCAAATCAAGTCAACCCCTGGGTGAAATGCACGGAATCAATATGGAAGGAGAGAGTGGGCAAAATTAAAAACAAGGCTCGATCTGCAACATCTGTACTCTGAGAATGAGGCACATTTTTAAACCGGGGCTCTGCTTCCAGTCCCTCCAGTGTCTGCACTTCGCACGGAGGCAGTCAAGTGGACAGCAGGACTGGGGCAGGGCCAGCCTGTGGGAGAGGCGGAAAGAGAAGCCCATATGCAGGCAGAGCCCTCAATCCTGGGAACAAAGACTGTTGGGCCACTAAGCAGACCTTCCTACTCCCGCTTCCTCCCAGAAGGGGAATGCTGAGTAAAAGCTTCCACAAATATGACCCTGGTTTCCATGCTTACAGCTTAGACCCTGCTCAGAAGGAATTTAAGAATCTAAGCGGAAAAACTATTAAAAATAAAAATCAGAAAGGGAAAGAGGTACGGGACCCAAGACCACAGGGGTGGTGAGAGGCCCTGGGCCATCGGCCCCACCGGCTCTTACCGCTCTCAGGCATGTGTAATTCCAGATGATGTAACTAGGAACAGCTTTCATTACGTGAAGTCAGCGACTCCGTGTCCTCCGTGGGGGAAATAGAAATCCATATGTTTTGTGGACCCATACTGGTCAGCTAACCAGACTGGTGTCTTAGGGGCAGGCATCTGTAGGCTGCTCATGGACTCCCCAATGCCCACGACCAGATACCCAAGGAGGAACCACGGGCCCAGTGGCTGTCGGCAACAGACAGAGGCCATCTTCCTTCAGACCATGGTGTTGCATCACGCGGCCTTCCCACACAGGCAACCCCAGGTGTGTGGAGTAGCTTCCAAGGTCCATGGGAGCACACTTAGAGTTGTCAAATAATGAAGAGAGAAAAGGATGGAAGAACCACCCACAGACACCGAAGGGTGAGCCTACAGAGGGAAGCCCCATGCTCAAAATCCTCCAGATGCAAAAATGGTTGAGGACACGCAGATGAAGATGGGCTGAAACTAATGCTCAGAGATCTCAAATGCCATCAGGGAACAGGGACAGTGAGGCCCTTGGGGAAAAAAAGGGGCACACAGGACATTTTCTGTTGGGCATTGTTTTTTCATTCCAAACCAATCAGGTGGAAGGAAATGGCACGGGTGTAGCTGGAGGCGCTTCGTCAACCCGGTGGGGGAGGGGAACAGGGAGGGAGATTGGCCCAAAGTCAGAGAGAACTGCTCTGTGACCTCTCAGGAGCTGTGGTCCTCAACTTACATGGCTTTTCCTGGTGTCTTCCTCATTCTGACCTCAGCCCAGCCTGGAAGCCACACTCAGACATCCTGACAGTGTAACTGCTCCCTGCCCCCACTCGGCCCCTGCCTTGTCCTTTTGCCGCCCTCCGCCCAGTCCTGGAACTCTGTCCCTCTGTCCTTTCCCTGTTCTGCTCCCCTGCTGCTGAACACAACAGGAAAAGCAAGTCCTTACTAGAGCCCATCAAAATTCAAGCAGGGGGCCTGTGTTTGTTATTCCTTCTTAAAATCCCTGAAGTGGCTGATGCGGATGTCTTGCCTCCTTCCTGTCCCCAGACCCACGCCCAACACAATTTCTCCTTGAATGTGGCCTTGTTTCCTGCTTTACCGAGAACCCATTTGATTGTCTTCTGCAAAAAAAAAAAAAAAAAAAAAAAAAAAAATCTCTCTTTTCCTTCCTTTTCTCCATGCCTCTCCCAGGCAGGAAGTGCCCTTTCTCAAGAAGGCTACCCCTTTCCTCCCCCCACCACCTCCCAGCTCTCCCAGCGACTCCCACTCACACCGGCAGGCAATCAGGCTGGGTCACCTGCTTCTCTCTCAGGTCCTATTCTTATATTCCTCCTTTGCCCTCCAAGTGCATCGAAAGAGGCCCTGACCTGTCCACTGCTTCCCCACTCACCCCTCATCGGCCCCTTATCTCCTTCCTCACTAGGCAAGGCAGGAGCGACCTCCTCAACCCCACAGGGCAGGCCTCTCCTCTCCCCTCAGACCCCTGACCTCCATGCAGCACTGACTGTACTGACCACCCTCCTCTTCAAAGGACCGTGGTTTTCCTGCTACTTCGCCACCCTGAGTGTCCCGCCGCCTCTCTAACTATCCTTCTTGGTCACTTTTCACTGGTCTCTCTCCCTCACCCCCTAAATCTGAGAGCTCCCCAAGGTCCTGCCCTCGGTTCTCTTCTCCAGCCTGGCTCCTTGCGTCACCGCTCTGCAGAAAACTCCCCCTCTGTCTCTGCATCTCTGACCTCTGACCAGAGCCCCACATCCATATTTCTAGCTGCCTTGAGGATCTTTCCACCTAGAGGGAGGGAAAAGAGGGAAGAAAGAAAAGACTGACGGGAGGGGAGAAGGGAGGGAGGGAGGAAAGAAGGAAAAGTAAGGAGAGGAGGCTGGAGGAGAAGGCGGAGTACAGGGCCGGTGAGTGTGGGAAGAAGGGGAAGGAAGTGGAGACTGAGGGAGAGAGCGTCAAGGGAAGGAGAGACGGGGTAGATTTGGCTTACACTGCTCCTCTCACAAACAACCACATATTTATGGCTAAAACACTACAGATGTATTGGGGCACCTGGGTGGCTCAGTGGGTTACGCCGCTGCCTTCGGCTCAGGTCATGATCTCAGGGTCCTGGGATCGACCCTGCATCAGGCGCTCTGCTTGGCAGGGAGCCTGCCTCCCCCTCTCTCTCTGCCTACTTGTGATCTCTGTCTCTCTATCAAATAAATAAATGAAACCTTTAAAAAAAAAAAAAAAAAAAAACACTAGAGATGTATTACTTTAAAGTTCCAGAGATCAGAAGTCCAAAATGGGTCAGCAGGACTATGTCACTTCCAGGAGCTCTAAGGGAAAGAACCCCTTGCTTGCCTTCTTCAGCTTCTGGAGACTGCCTGCATCCCTCGGTTGACAGCCCCTTCCTCCACCCTCAAAGCCGGCATGCGGTCTCTTCCGATCTGTGTCCACCTCTGACCCTCCAGCCTCCCTCTCACAAAGACTCTCATGATTGCTTTTAAGGCTCACCTGGAGAATCTACTTAACTGCACCTGCCAAGTTTCTTTTGTCATATAAGGTAATGATAATCACAGGACCTAGGGACAAGACCTGGACCTTTGGGGGAATGGAGTGGGGATGGGGGTGTGCAATTATTATTCTGTCTACTGCAAGGAAGGAAGGAGGAAAGGGAGGAGAGACGGAAGGCAGAAAAAATCCTTTCCAGACTCCAGCACTCCTCCATGGCACTTGTCCTGACTCCAGCTGGCTCTTCTCTTTTCCAACGCGGCCCCCGAGCTGTCCTTGGCTTCTGCTCTCGTGGGGCTCTCAGAGAAGTTAGGATGTAAGTTCCTTGAGGCAGAGACTGTCCATTTCTCGTCGCCTTCCTGGGCAGCCACTCACAGGGAGTCCCTCGTGCAGAGCACGGGCTCAGTAATATTTGTGGGACTGGATTGAATCGTTGAAAGCACAGCTTCCCTGCCTGGGCCTGCCCTTGTGGCCTCCGCTGACAGCCTGGAGATTAACTGCCTAATGAATAAAGTTGCTGAGCCTGGCCCAGCTGTGCCTTTCAGAGAGCGGCAGGGTTTGCTGTGCCAAGTGGAGATTATTGCCCCTGTCGCTCGTTTCTCAAGCCCGGAGCTGGCGAGCCGAGGCGGGCAGGAGCAGCTGACTGCAGCCTCACAGGCGCGGCTGCAGAGACGCCCAGGGGGCCGGGGCTGCTGCTCACCTGCCCATCAGCGATGTGAAACCTGACGCTGGCCTCCAAAGCCGCCAGCTGCCGGGCCACAGATGCCGTGGTGGGGCCGTCCCCACTCACCTGGATGGTTCCAGATGGCCTCTTCCCACCCCAACTCCCACCACCCATATTTAGCTGGGCGGGTAGGGTTTTAATGAAGATATGGCTATAGGTGCATGAAGGTTGTCGCCCGTTTTTCTTTTTAAAGAGCTGAGAATATACATAAGTGCAAGAACATTAGCTCAAATGTGACATGAACCTTCAGAGGAGGAGGCTCACCCCAGCTCGGAGGCCACAGATGCATGGATCGAGCTGTCCTGGAATGCAGCCCATAGTGAGTCCCAGGGAGGAGCCCCCAGGCTGGCACTGAGGCCACTGGCCAAGGGGACTTCCATCCCGGGATGCAGCAATCAGGAGGGCCTCACGGGCAGCCGGGACAACCTGACAAGGCAGCCCAGCACAGCTCCCCTGGCACGGGGCCCTGTTCCCACGATAATCACAACCGAGGAAGGAGGGCGCCCTGCCACCGACTTGTGGCATTTCTTGTCCACCCCTCCTTCTGGCTGCCTCACACCTGGTCCCCACAGAGGCCAGGACGCTGTCCCCTGGGGCTCCCTGCTTCTCTCTCTCTCTCTCTCTCTCTCTCTCTCTGAAGTGTCACCCCTTCCAAGGACACCTTCCCCACACATTGGTGAGAAACCCAAAGTGAAATGAAGAGAGTGAAAAGAGAAACCTGATCTGAGAACAAAAGGAGTGGGGGAAGCTCTTCTGACAGCCAAAAAAACCCCTCCTATGTTTGTGAATTATCCACTCATTCGTTCAGCAAGTAGGCACAAAGGGTCTACAATGAGCCAAAAACTGTTCTGGATGCTGCGAAACAGCAGGGTAGAAAACAGACCCCAATCGCTGCCCCCGTGGAGTGGGAGACAGATATAAACAAGATAAACTTAGTAAAATGGAGAGCATACAAGACAGCAGGAAGCACTAAAGAAAGACGGTCAGCCCAGAAGGTGGGTGGGAAGTGCGGAGGCTCCCACTCCAGTCGGACATAGTCAGGCACTCGGGAGGCCACGCGGATTGACCTCTGAGAATGCTTCCAGCACTGTCGTGAGTCCACTTCACCTTCCAGATCCCCAAGCTTCCTGGTCTCGAGGTTCTGCCTCTCCTCCCAGTTTTGTGCATTCCTGCTCCCTGGGAGTCCACCCATCTAAACTGCAAGAACCGAAATGACCCACAACTACTGCTATTTGTAGAAAGGTGCTCCCACTTGGTCTGGCGATGATTTGCAAACCCAGGGAAGCCAGGTAGCAGCTGGCAGCCTCCCCTTGAATGACCCAGTACAAGCCCGGAGCAAGGCAACGCTCAAGGCCTGAAGACGCCCCTTGAAACACTGAGACATGGGGGGGACAGCTAATGTCCAGCAAAGGGCAGTGGCACTTAAGAAAGCTGAACATCCACTCAAAGAACTACACAACCACCGGTCTGCAGTATAATGGGGCTTCTCAACCTCAGCACCACTGACATTTGGTGCCAGAGAATTCCTCCTGGGCACTGCAGGAGGTTTAATAACTTCTGAAGGCCTCTATCCACTACATGCAGGTAGCACTATCCCTTAGTGGTGACAACCAGAAATGTCCCCAGGCATGGCCAAATATCCCCTGTGGGTGTAAAAAATCACCTCCCAGTTGAGAAACATCACATTGTAAATATGAAAGCTATGTCAAAATATGGGGAAAATGAATAAAAAACTAGAACAGGATGGCAATTTCGTCCTCACACATGAATTTATTCCTACCATCTTACAAAGGTACACAACCAATCACATTTTGTTAGACATTTAATGATTTGCCTTTAAAAAAAAAATCAGAAATAAATGAAAGCAAGAGTGTTGCAGAAAATCTGGGGCATAATGTCCCTATAGTAGAGAAACACACACACACACACACACACACACACTGAAAAAGACCTCTAAACTGTACCTTCGCTATGACTATTATGACATAAAAACATGAAAATAGTTTGATATGCTAGGGTAGCAGGACTGTGGGTAAATTTTTTTTTCTGCTTCAATGTTTCCATGTGGTTATGAAATTATATAGGAAAGTAATTACATTTTTTAAATCTCTCTCTGCAATAAGGCTCTCTGATGGCAAGAATGATGGAGAGCCTTGTGTTTGGTGGGCATCTATGGGATTTTGTTAATGATGGGAGAAATCAGAGCAGAAAAGTCTGCCCTTAGCTGCAGGGTAGCTCACTCCTTCAAAGGAACCATTTGCCAGGCAGTGGGAGGTGCAGAACGTAGCTGTGAAGGAAGGAAATGATACCACTATCAGCAACATAGAGAAGACAAAACTCCTAACCTCCAGGTGTGAATCTAGAGGTGAGTCTTCTGAAGGGAGAGCTTATGGGGACACTGGGACCCGATTTAGGAAACTGCACCTTTCTCTAGACTTTCTGCACAGATTTCATGCTTGTTCCAAAAGTACACTGCAGGTCCCACTTTATAACTGACACAAATGTTCAAAAGTCACCTCCTTCCTTTACACATGGCAGCACAGTCGGCTCTGGGTTGGAACAACCAAAGTTCTTATTAGTGACTGGGGGCAACAGGAGAGGAAAAAACTACCAAATCTCTGGGTCCTCTCTCTCTCTCTCTCTCAAAACACGACTTACTCCTTTCCGGTTAGCAGAGCACGAGAACACTCCCCTCCTTCCTGTCTCTCCATCACCTTAGCATGGCAGCCACTGTCCTCTACCTCCACCAGGCAGGGCATAATCCTAGACATGGTCATTCTTCAGTCTGGACAAAAATAGAGGGTCGAGTTCTCTCCACTGTCATGGTTTGGCTCCTGATTAAGAATCTCGCTCCAAATTAAGAGATGTCAGGAATGATTTCACAAGATCACGCCCACCCAGAAGAGGGCCACCTTAATTTTGTGGGCCCCAACAAAATAGCCATGTCAGAAAACCACTCCCTACAAGCCCAATGTTCACTTAAGAGATGCTCACAGGCAGTAACAGTGCAACTGCCCTGTAATAATCTGGAAAGTGACTTTGTATTATTCCTATATTCCTGGCCCATCAGTTTCTATCACTTTCTCTGGTACCTTACAGATGCTCGTAACTCTCATCCAACATAGTGCCTGGCAGGGGTAACTTTCTAGGAATTGGCACTGAATTAGTGCTAGGAGGCAGGACAAAGCAGGGCAGTACAAGACAAGAGTTCAGTGTGCCTGGTACAGAGACAGGTAGAGGCCTATGTTCAAATCCCACCATGTGTCCATCTGTCCATCAGTTATCTAATGTGAAAAAATAGGTTTTCCACTTTTTTGTATATCGGTTTCTTCACATGTAATTTTTCAGTTCAGATTGGTGATGACAATGACAGTGATGATAGTGGTAGCGATGGCAATTAGGATGGTGACGGTAATAGCAGTGATGGTGGTCAGGATGGCAATGGTAATAGCAGTGATGATGATGATGACAATGATGATAGCGGTGGCAATGGCAATTAGGATAGTGATGGTAATAGTGGCGATGATGATGATGATGGTGATGATAGTGGTGGTGATGGTGATCAGGATGGTGATGGTAATAGAGGTGATGATGAGGATGATGATGATGGTGGTGATGGCGATCAGGATGGTGATGGTAATTGCAATGATGATGGTGATGATGATGGTGATGATGGTGGTGGCAATGGCGATCAGGATGGGGATGGTAATAGCGGTGATGATGATGGTGACAGTGATGATGGTGGTGATGGCAATTAGGATGGTGACGGTAATAGCTGTGATGATGATGACGGTGATGATAGTGGTGGTGATGGCAATTAGCATGGTGATGGTAATTGCGATGATGATGATGGTGGTGATGATGGTGGTGGTGATGGCAATCAGGATGGGGATGATAATAGTGGTGATGGTGATAATAGTGGTGCCAGTGGCGATTAGTATGGTGATGATAATAGCGGTGATGGTGGTGGTGGTGACAGTGATGATAATACAGATATAAGGAGTAGTTCAAATAAACCAAACAAAGCCCTAGCTTATAGTATGCGCTCAAATGCCAATTGCAACTTCAGAACCAGTCCCTGCCACTGACTTACTGTGTGATCTCACTACCTTCACCTGCCTTCTCTGCCCCTAGCTTCCTGGCAGAGAAAGAGGTAACTATCCTTATTGCTTTGAGTTGTCATGAAGAAAACTTGATTATAATTATGTTTAGACTCTACAGTGAGTTCCTAAATTATACCAACCTGTCGCTCCAATGACCCCTGTTGGAAAGCCAGAGGTCTAAAAATAATTCATAAATAAATAAACCTTTTTTAAAAAGAAAGCCAGCAGTCTGGATCAGCAATAGTGCTCTAGTTAGACACACAAAGCTCAGCTTAGCAGAAGAAAAAAATGCAGAAAGGAACATAAACAATACGTTGCTTTGTCTTCTAAGTAAAACGATCCTTCTAATACAAGAGTCAGAATAACCTCCTTACTCAACAGAGGGTCAATACATTTTCCTGCCATGATTGACCATGTCCACACCCACGTATGGCATCTCCATAATGTCACATAGCATGTCCTGCTCCTGTGACCAATGGGCCTTTATGCTTTCCTTCTTTCAGAGAGGAGCAAGTTCTGGGTCAGCAAATCCCTGTAGTTACACAGACAGAAATCAGAGTAGAGTTACTCTGGTTGTGGGTGAGCCTCCAGCATCTGCCTCCGATCCTTCCATGGCTTTGGTCTTGTTAACAAGTGCTGAGCGGTTTTACTGTAAGCGTCAATGCGCACAAAACCCAAGGTGTGCCACTTCTCTTCGCTGATCCTCAGTTCTCTTTATTGCTTTGGATGCACTAAATCCTCCCTGTATCATGCACATGACCCTATGAGTGAAGTCAGATCAGGTGGCACCTGCTGAGCTTTAGGATGTGGAAAGTCAGGCCAAAGAGGTGAGCCACACTCCAGCAACACACTTCGCGACTGAAGGACAGAAGAATCGGCTTTGACTTTCCCAGGCAAACAGAAACCCTGAATAACTTGTAGGGCCAAAAGACAAGACCCCTTCTGCTAGAGGCTCTGTAATCGCAGCAACTCCATTGTGAGTTAACAGAGAATTTCACAGTCCATAATTTCACCTGCTCCTCACAACTTTGGCCTGACTTCTCCATCAAAATATCTGTGTGGATCACCTATTTGTCATCCTTGACCTTTTTCTCAGCTCCACCACCCATCTCCATGGTCACACGTGCACTCTGACATCAAAGGAAATTTTCACCTTCAAAACCACTGATTCAGGAATCCTACAGTTGTCATCCAAGATGATGATTTCCTCTCCATCCAACGCACTGTTCACTGACTCCCTCCAGGGTCATTTCAACCTCATTGTGACCTGCAGTTCATGGCGACCTATAGTGCCTTCCTTTCTTCATCTCCTTCCTAATGCACCATATAGATCCCTTCATGTCAGCAACCTTCTACTAGACTCCTTAACTCCCTTTTATCATTCCCAAGTTGCAAAAGTTCCAGTGTCTCTAAATGAAGCATTATGGGCCACATTTTAGGTAAGACAGCTCTCTGTCATGCGGTGCTGTTATGCATAGCAAGGCAGTTAGCATCCTAGCTCCTGGGTACTAAGTCTCAATAGTATCCCTAATCACCGTAACCACCAATAGTCCCAAACACCCCCTATATCCAGTCTAGGGCCCTGGAAGATGGCAAACCCCACTCCACCCCCATTTCCTGAGAGACTGCAGCATGGGCAGAGATGGTTCTATTGGTAGAGAAATATACCAGTCAGAACTCCACCAGAGAAACAGAACCAGCAGGAGATATATATTAAGATATTTATTGGGGTGCCTGGGTGGCTCAGTGGGCTAAAACCTCTGCCTTCGACTCAGGTAATGATCCCAGGGTCCTGGGATCGAGCTCCACATCGGGCTCTCTGCTCAGCAGGGAGCCTGCTTCCCTTCTTCTCTCTGCCTGCCTCTCTGCCTACTTGTGATCTGTCAAATAAATAAATAAATAAAATCTTTAAAAAAAAAACAAGAAAGAAAGAGATTTATTGCAAGAAATTGGCTTATGTGCTTGTAGGTGTTGGCTAGACAAGTCTGAAATCCATACGCAAGCCATCAGAAAGGATAGCCTGGAACTCAGGCAGGAGCTAATGCTCCTGTTCACAGGCAGAATTTCTTCTTCAGAGAAACCTGAATTCTGCCTGTTAAAGATCTTTCAACTGATTGAATAAGGCCCACCCAGATTATCTGGGATAATCTCTTTAAGGTAAATTGATGGCAGACTTTATTCACATCAGCAAAATACCTTCACAATAGCTCCTGGATTAGTGTTTGATTACATAACGGATGACTCTAGCCCAGCCAATTCAACACATAAAACTGACCATCCCAGGAGACCATATAATTTAGCATCCAAACTGGGATACTCTGGAGAGTAAAAGGAAGAGCTATTCATGATTATGTCAAGACAAGCATAAACTGAGATGGTCACAAGCAGATTGGAACATATGGTCACCATATCTATGGAATGCCTAAATCTGCCTTACAAAGTCCCACTGTGTCTTAACAAGAAAACAACCAAATATTTTCCCACATGACAGAAAATATTGAAGCCATTATATATGAGCTAGCAGACCTGGAAGGGTCTCAAGCTCATGACAAGGGAAGCTACAGCAAGAAGCAAAAGTCCAGAGACTCAGGAAGATTACAGATAACTCGGGAGAGTACCAGCTCCTACCTAGCTTCTCCCCAATTCATATCCCTAAACGGTTCTCAACAGAGTTTACAATGACCTCTGCAAACTAGGAGGGAGCAGCATTTGGCAGTGGTCAAGGATATGGGATTCTAGAGTCATATACCCTCATTCAAACTACTTGCTGTGTGACTTCAGGCAAGTTATATAAAGCTCTCTGGGCTGGGTTTCCTTATCTGGAAAACAGGGATGATGAGTTACACATACAGGTGTGAGCGTAGTTCCTCAGTGATGTTAACTATCACCATCATGACATCTAAGAGACACATTTCACCCTCATCCTATCTCATCTGTCAGCAGCACTTGATCCTGTTAACCACACCCTTCTTTTTGGGAAACACTGTCATTTCCTGGCTTCCCTGAAACAACGCTATCCTGACTTTCTTTCTGACTCTCTGGTCACTCCTCAAGACACACTTTCTTCCCAAGCAATCTCATCCACACCTGTGAATTCAATAACCATCTCTTGACTCTCAAACATATATCTCCAGGTCAGACCTTGCTTCCAAGCTTCAGATTCACACTCCCACCTGCCTCCTCAACACTGCCTCCTGGATGCCTCCCAAATTCTTAAATTTAACATGTCTAAAATTGAACTTATGATCTTCTCCCCTTAAAAAACCAGCTCTCCTCCTTGGTTCTCCCACACCCCCATCATCCATTTCATCCCACTAATCAGAAACCATGTAAGTGGTCCTCTCCAACACCCCCTCCATCCAATCAACCTCCCAGGTCAATCAGTTTCACCTCCTAAATGATACAGGAGAGATCCAAAGTGTACCCAGTCCTCAGCCTCCCCACTACTACCGACCTAACTGAATATTCGTCCATGTTCTGCCTTTCCTATTTTTATGCCCCGACTATTCTCTTCAAATCCCTTCTGCTCCCCTCCAGTTCATGCTCATTGGTAGGCCTGACCCATACACACACACTCGCACTCGCACCCATGCACACACAGAGTTTTAAAATCTTATGTTACCTCCCATTGCTGTTGGGACAGGCACAAAAATCCCCACTGTAGCTTTCCAAATCCCTGCCCAGTCTGGCTCGCACCTGCCTTTGCAGCCTCCCTTTATACCATTCTCCCCGTATTCCTAGCTCCAGTCACCTTGTCATTTTTTTCAGTCCTGTGACTGAAATGTACTGTTCACCTCCCACCCCAGGGTCTTTGCACATGCTATTTCTTCTGTCAGGAACACACTTAGCCTACTCTTAACGGTGGTATCTTTCTAATCCAAGCTTGAATTTCTTTTCCTCAGGGACCCCCTCCCTGAACCATTTTCTGACTGACTCCACACTTTCATCTAGATTGTTTCCTTTGCTATACTCTCTCACAGAGCCATGTTCTCAGCCCTCAGGGCATGCATTCAGTTTGGACTTACATATTCATTCATGTGATAACGTGTCATGAATAGACATTTTTCCAGAGAAGACATACAAATGACCAACAGGCATATGAAAAGATGCTCAACATCACTTATTATCAGAGAAATGCAAGTCAAAACTACAATGAGAGACCACCTGACACCGGTCAGAATGGCTAAAATCAACAACACAAGACATAACAAGTGTTGGTGAGGATGTGGAGAAAAGGGAACACTTCTGCAAACTGGTGCAGCCAGTCTGGAAAACAGTGTGGAGGTTCCTCAAAAATTAAAAATTGAACTACCCCACAATCTAGCAATCACACTAGTAGGTATTTACAAAGAACACAAGAACACTAGGAGTGGCTTCAAGATGGTGGAGGAGTACGGTATCCTAGTTCCATCTGGTCTCTAGAAATCAACTAAATATCTGAGAAAAGAAGTGTTACAATTCTACAAAAAGAAAAGCAATGACTTTCTGCAAGGTAAGGAGGTGCAGAGAGGTGAATCGGAGGTGATATAAGAGAAGATAAACCGTGGGTGGAGGGAGCCTTTGCAAGCTGGCTGCAAGAAAGTGATACAGCAATGAAGTACAAAAACAGAACTTTGAGTTTACCTGAAAGGCACTCAGGAGGCAAAACAGGGCAGAATCCTGGGTGGTTTCAGGATCCCTGGGGTCACAGAAAGAATGGGGTGCTGGAGTGTAGCAGAGTTCCCATGATTTGGAGTGGGGAGGCCAGCTGCAATCAGCAAGCCCTGAAGTGGCCTCTCAGCTAGGTGTTTCCATAAACCACGAGCCATGGCTGGATCTGGCTACCGCTCTCCAAGCAGGGGCCCAGCAAGCAGCAGAACTTGGGCAAGGTGCAGCACACGTGCACAACGCAGGAGTCTGCAAAGTTTGGAGACTCCAAACAAGGTAGCATGCCTGAGATAAAAATGCTTGGTCACAGGCTGGGTGAACACAGATTATGGACAAAGACCAGGGAGACAAGAGTGACTGACTGATTTTCTGTGAGGGCCCACTGAAGAGTAGGGGGCACGAGCTTTCAGTTCCCAGGCTATAGATGGGGTGCTGCCATTTTCATCACCCCACTGGCTCCAGAGCCACTTACATCAAGCCTGGCCCCCTGCCAAAGGGGGTGAACTTCCACCAAAGGAAAGACACCTGAGAATCAGTGCAACAGGCCCCTTCCCCAGAAGACCAGCAGGAAAGTCTGGCTAATACCAAGTTTACCAATCATACAGAACTGTAAAACTCCACCTCTTTGGAAAAGAAGTTTATATAGCATTCATGCTTTTTTCTTATTATTCTTTAGTCCTTTAGTTTTGTATTTTATTTTACTTTTCAGTTATTTTCTTACTTCATCAATTATGTTTTTAAGTTTTTTTAATTTTAATTTTTTACTTACAAGTTTATACATATATTTTTCATTTTGGGCTTCCTTTCATTGTGTTCAACTTTATATATACATATATATATATATATATATATATATATATATATATATTTTTTATTTCTTGCCTATTTGAGAATCTAGTTTCTTCTAACAAAAGACCAAAATACACTCTGGATCCAATTTATTTTTCTGTTTTGATCTCCTTCTTCTTTGATTTTATTCTTTTTTTTTCTTTTTCTTTTCTTTTCGGTTACTGTTCTCTTCTGAGAAATTAAAGGGGATCTTCTATGCAAAGATAGAGACCAAAAGTAACAAAGACCAGAATGGAACAGAGACAATATACAGAAACAGTGACTTTATAGGCAATACAATGTCACTAAATTCATATCTTTCAATAATTACTCTGAATTTAAATGGACCAAATCCTCCAATGAAAAGACATAGTGTATCAGATTAGATTTAAAAAAAACAAGACCCATCAATATGCTACCTACAAGAGACTCATTTTAGACCCAAGACACCACCAGATCAAAAGTGAGGAGGTGGAGAACTATTTTTCATGGTAACAGACCTCAAAAGGAAGCTGGGGTAGCAATCCTTATATGAGACAAGTTAGATTTTAAGCCAAAGACTGTAATAAGAGATGAACAGTATATCATAATGAAAGGGTCGGTCCAACAAGAAGATCTAACAATTACAAATATTTATGCCCCTAGCTTGGAAGCACCCAATTATGCAAATCAATTAACAATAAAATTAAAGAAATAATTGATAATAAATAATAGTAGGGGACCCTAACACCCTACACACAGCAATGAACAGATAGATCATCTAAGTAGAACATCAATAAGGAAACAAGGGCTTTGAATAATACATTGGACTTCACAGTTACATTCAAAGCATTTCATCCTAAAGCAAAGGAATACATAGTCTTCTCTTGTGCATATGGAATATTCTCCAGAAAAAGTCACATACTGGGTCACAAATCAAGTCTCGACTGGTACCAAAAGATAGGGATTTTTCCCTACATATTCTCAGACCATAGTGCTTTAAAACTTGAACTCAATAACAAAAAAAAAAAAAAAAAAGGAAGGAAAACAAATACACGGAGGTTAAAGAGCATCCTACTAAAGAAAGAAAGGGTGAAAGAGTCAACCAGGAAATTAAGAAGAATTTTTTTAAAAGATTTTATTTACCTGAGAGAGAGAGAGATGGGAAGAGAAGGAATACAAGTCCGGGAGTGGGAAAGAAAAAAGCAGGCTTCCCACTAAGCAGGGAGTCAAACACAGGGCTCAGTCCCAGGACTCTGGGACCATGACCTGAGCCGAAGGAAGATGCTTAACAACTGAGCCACCCAGGTGCCCCAAGAAGAATTTTAAAAATTCATGGAAGCAAATGAGAATGAAAACACAACAGTTCAGAACCTTTGGGATGTGGCAAAGGCAGTCCTAAGAAGGAAGTAAATAGCAATATAAGCTTTTCTCAGGAAACAAGAAACAAGAAACCTTGTTTCTCAGGAAACAAGGTTAGGTTGCATATTTTCTCAAATACGCAACCTAACCTTACACCTCAAGGAGCTGGAGAAAGAAGAGCAGAGAAAGACAAAATTGAGCAAGAGAAGAGAAATAATAAAGATTAGAGCTGAAATCAATGAAATAGAAACCAAAAGAACAGTGGAACAAATCAACCAAACTAGGATCTGCTTCTTTAAAAGAATTAATAAGGAACGCCTGGGTGGCTCAGTTGGTTGAGCAGCTGCCTTCGGCTCAGGTCATGATCCCAGCATCCTGGGATCGAGTCCCACATCAGGCTCCTTGCTTGGCAGGGAGCCTGCTTCTCCCTCTGCCTCTGCTTGCCATTCTGTCTGCCTGTGCTTGCTCTCTCCCCCTCTCTCTCTCTGATAAATAAATAAAATCTTTAAAATAAAATAAAATAAAAATATAAGATAATTAATAAGAATGATAAACCCCTAGCCAGATTTATCAAAAAGAAGAGAAAGGACCCAAATAAATAAAATCATAAATGAAAAGGAGAGATGACAACCAACATTGAAGAAATACAAATAATTATAAGAACATATTATGAGCAACTATGTGCCAACAAATTATGCAATTTGAAAGAAACGGATGCATTCCTAGAAACAAAGACATTACCAATATTGAAACAGGAAGAAATAGAAAACCTGAACAGACCCATAACCAACAAAAAAATCAAAGCAGTAATCAAGACTCTCCCTGCCAAAAAAGAGTCCAGAACCAGACAGCTTCCCAGGGGAATTCTACCAAACACTTAAAGAAGACTTAATACCTATTCTTCTGAAGCTGTTTCAAAAAATAGAAATAGAAGGGAAACTTCCAAACACATTTTATGAGGCCAGCATTACCTTGATCCAAAATCAGACAAAGATCCCTCCAAAAAGGAGAATTCCAGACCAACATCCCTGATGAACACAGATGCCAAAATTCTCACCAAGATATTAGCCAATAGAACCCAATAGCACATTAAAAGGATTGTTCACCACAACCAAATGGGATTTATTCCTGGGCTGCAAGGGTGGCTCAACATCTGTAAAGCAATCAATGGGATACATAACATGAATAAAAGAAGGGACAAGAACAATATGATCCTCTCAATTGATGCAGAAAAAGCATTTGACAAAATACAGCATCCTTTCTTGATTAAAGCTCTCTTTACAGCATAGTGATAAAGAGAACATAGCTCAATAACATAAAAGCCATATACAGAGAGCCCAGGGCTTTCATATATCATTCTCAATGGGGAAAAACTAAGAGCTTTTCCCCCAAGGTCAGGAACATGACAGGAATGTCCACTCCCACCACTGTTGTTCAACATAGTACTAGCCCGAGCCCTGAGTTAGGCTCCCTGCCCAGCAGTCAGAAAACAAAAAGAAATAAAAAGGAATCCAAATTGGCAAAGGAGTCAAACTCTCATTCTTTGCAGATGACATGATACTTTATGTGGAAAATCCAAAAGACTCCACCCAAAAGTTGCTAGACTCATAGGAATTCAGCAAGGTGGCAGGATATAAAATCAATACACAGAAATTAGTTGCATTTCTATACACTAACAACATGTAAGGAGAAAGAGAAATTAAGGAATCAATTCCATTTACAATTATACCAAAAACCATAAGATACCTAGGAATAAACCTAACCAAAAAGGTAAAGGCTCTATACTCTGAAAACTACAGAACACTTATGAAAGAAATTGAGGGAGACACAAAGAAATGGAAAAACATTCCATGCACATGGACTGGAAGAACAAATATTCTTAAAATGGCTACGCTACCTGGAGCAATCTACACATTTAATATAATCCCTATCAAAATACCATCAACATTTTTCACAGAGCTAGAACAAATTATCTTAAAATGTGTGTGGAACCAGAAAAGACCCCAAATAGCCAGAGGAATGCTGTAAAAGAAATCCAAAGCCAGAGACATCACAATTCCAGACTTCAAGTTCTATTACAAAGCTATAATCATCAAGACAGCATGGTACTGGCACAAAAACAGACACATAAATCAATGGAACAAAATAAAGAGCCTGGACCCTTAATTCTATGGTCAACTAATCTTTGGCAAAACAGGAAAGAATATCTGATGGGAAAAAAACACAGTCTCTTCAACAATTGGTGTTGGGAAAATTGGACAGCACAGATAGGAGAATGAAACTGGACCATTTCCTTACACCACACAAAAAAATAAACTCAAAATGGATGAAAGGCCTAAATGTGAGACAGGAATCCATCAAAATCCTTGAGGAGAACACAGGCAAGCAACCTCTTCAACGTCGGCTGCATCAACTTCTTGCTAGACATGTCTCCAAAAGCAAGGGAAACAAAAGCAAAAATCAACTACTGGGACTTCAACAATATAAAAAGCTTTTGTGCAGCAAAAGAAACAGTCAGCAAAACCAAAGGACAACCTACAGAATAGGAGAAGATATTTTCTAATGTCTTATCAGATAAAGGGTTTGAATCCAAGATCTGTAAAGAACTTAACAAACTCAACACCTGAAAAACAAATAGTCCAGTCAAGAAATGATAGAAGTGGGGCGCCTGAGTGGCTAAGTGGGTTAAGCCTCTGCCTTCAGCTCAGGTCATGATCTCAGGGTCCTGGGATCAAGCCCCACATCAGGAAGCAGCAAGGAGCCTGCTTCCCTTCCTCTCTCTCTGCCTGCCTCTCTGCCTACTTGTGATCTCTCTCTCTCTCTCTCTGTCTGTCAAATAAATAAATAATAAAATCAAATCAAATCTTTAAACAGAACAAGGGCTGCTGATAGTTTTTTTAAAAAAAAAAAAGAAAGAAAGAAAGAAATGACAGAAGTCATGAATAGACATTTCTGCAAAGAAGACCTCCAAATGGCCAACAGACACATGAAAAGTGCTCAACATCACTAGGCATCAGAAAAATACAGATCAAAACCACAATGAGATACCACCTCAATACCAGTGGGAATGGCTTAAATTAAGTCAGTAAACAACAAATGTTGGTGAAGATGCAGAGAAAGAGAAACCTTCTTACACTGCTGGTGGGAATGCAAGCTGGTGCAGCAACTCTGGAAAATAGTTAGGAGGTTCCTGAAAAAGTTAAAAATAGAGCTACCCTGCAACCCAGTAATCGCACTACTAGGGATTTACCCCAAAGACACAAGTGTAGTGATCCAAAGAGGCACCTGCACCCCAATGTTTATAGCAGCAACATCCACAATAACCAAACTATGGAAAGAGACTAGAGGTCCATCAACAGAGGAATGGATAAAGAAGATATGGTATATACATAAAATGAAATATTACTCCGCCATCAAAAAATGAAATCTTACCATTTGCAATGATGTGGATGGAACTAGAGGGTATTATGCTAAGTGAAATAAGTCAAGCAGAGAAGACAGTTATCATATGATTTCACTCATTTATTGAATTTAATAAACAAAACAGAGACTCACAGGGGAAGGGAGGTAAAAATGAAACAAGAGAAATCAGAGAGGGAGACAAACCATAAGAGACTCCTAACTATAGGAAACAAGCTGAGGGCTGCTAAAGGGGAGGTGTGTGGAGGGATGGGGTAACTGGGTGATGGGCATTAAGGAAGGCACGTGATGTAATGACCACTGGGCGTTATATGCAACTGATGAATTACTGAACTCTACCTCTGAAACTAATAATACATTATATATTAAGTAATTGAATTTAAATAAAATTAAATTTTAAAAAAACAAAGAACACTAATTCAAAGGGTTACCTGCACCCCAATGTTTATAGCACCATTACCTATAATGCTGGGTAGGACAGCACAAGTGTCCATGCACTGATGAATGGATAAAGATGATGTGGTGTGTGTATATGTACTTATATTACACACACACACACACAGAGAGAGAGAGAGAGAGAGAGAGAGAGAGAGAGAGAGGAATATTACTCAGCCATCAAAAAGAATGAAATCTTGCCATTTGCAATGACATGGTTGGAACTAGAAGGTATTATGCTAAGAGAAATAAGTCAGTTAGAGAAGACAAAGACCATATGATTTCACTCACATGTAGAATTTAAGGAACAAAATAAATGATCAAAGGGGAAGAAAAAAAGAGAGAAAGGCAAACCAAGAATCAGACTCAACTATAGAGAACAAACTGATGGTTACCAAAGGGAAGGTGGGTGTGGGACAGGTGATGGGGATGAAGAAGTGCTCATTGTGAAGGGCACCGGGTGGTGTACAGAAGTGTTGCATCACTATATTGTACACCTGAAACTAATATTACACTAATTACACTAATATTAGTATGATAACTAACTGGAATTTAAATAAAAATTTTTTTTAAATCTGACAACTTGTCTACCTCACTGGACGGGACCACAACTCACTTTGTATTCCTAGGATGTAGCACAGTATGTGCCATACAGCAGGTAAATAAATGGATGAATAAAAATGAACAGGTGAACGAACAACCCTGAGAAGCAAGTCCCAACCACTGCCATTCGAGACTCAGGAGCCTGAGCAAGATGTGGGCGCTAAGTGACCTACCAGGGATCACACACCTGTAAGTAGCAAAGCTAAGATTTGAACACTGTTCTTCTGAGGACAAACCATATAAAAGCCACTATACAGAGTATTACTTTTTCTGAGAGGCTGGTGGTATAGAACTAATAATGGAGAGAGAGAAATTCTGAGAAAGCTTCCTTTCTCTGAGAATGAAATTTCTAGACTCGGGCACTGAACTTGTATCAATACACTCAACATAAAAGTATTTCCTTCTAAGAGGCTATAATAAAGGCTCAAAAGGATTCTTTCACTCAACAGTAATGTCTCCTTTCCTGACTTAAAAATAGCCCCTCTCCTTGGCAGGTCGGGGTCTGTTTCTCTGTAGTCCCTCAAAGCTTCCCTGAGAGCAGAGCTCCTCCATTGACTTCAAAAGGAACTTTGAGCTTTCCATTAGCCAGAGGAAGCAGGAACACGATGAGAAATGGGTGGTCAGCCCTGGAAGGAGCACAGACTATCAGGAGAGCTGTGTGGGTGGGATAGATGTTAAGCCGCCTTGGGTAGCTTGGTAACACTGCCTGGGCCTTCCCAGAGTAGAGAATAACATCAGAGTTATTTTATGTCCCATGCAGAAGGCCGTGGGGTAATTTCCCAGCTACCATCTCCTGGGCAGGGGTGGGACTTCTTGGTAGAAACAGCCCATCATCTGGTGGTATAGACGGTTAAGATGTGTAGAAAGAACAAGGGTAAGGAAGTCAGGAAACCATCGTCCTAGTCACCGCTCTACCACTAACCCCCTGAGTGGCTTCACACAATCCTGTCATGCTCTTAGCATGTTAGTATTCTCTTTGGTAAAACTAGGGAGTTGGATGAATGGCCTCTTAAGATTGCTATTATTATGAGACCTGAGGTCTGCCCTCATAGAGTGGGTTAGAAATATCATTTCCTTAGGCTTCAGAGTGGCTGTTGACATCAAAATGAACTGCTAAATTATTAAGAACTGAATTATTTCTATCGCTGCTGGATGTGTTGGAAATTTTCTAAAATGATCACAGATCTTGATTTTTTACATTCATGGAAAATGGGGAATATGACATATATATATATATCAAACCTCATTTAGTTATCTCTCCCAACTTTCTTCCCAGAAAAAGAAGTTGGAAGAAGAACAAAGAGATGGAAAACAAAAAGAATCACTTTCCGGGTGGGCAGACAACACAAAGAACATGGACACTGATACTGACCAGCCAGTACTGGACCAGGAAACCATTTGCCTGTGGATAATAAGCCTCTAAGCTTTGCATCCCATTTGCCCACATTTCTGTAGGATGCTCTGCTAGACTGCAAGCTATCTGACTTTAAGACTATGTCTTATTCCACTTTGCATCTCTGAAAGAGGACAGCTTTATAAATGAAGCTGGGGCCCAGGATATTGTTCATACTGTCACCAAAGTATTCTTTTTGAACACAAACCTCAACATGGCCCTACTTGACATAAAATCCCACAGTGGCCCCACACCTCTCTTAATAACCATATATTCTCTTTTCTTTTTCAATTTTTAAAAATTATTTTTTTAAAAAGGCTTTATTTATTTATCTGACAGACAGAGAACACAAATAGGCAGAGAGGCAGGCAGAGAGAGAGGAAGAAGCAGGCTCCCTGCTGAGCAGAGAACCCGATGGGAGGCTCGATCCCAGGACCCTGAGATCATGACCTGAGCTGAAGGCAGAGGCTTTAACCCACTGAGCCACCCTGGCGCCCTAAAATTATTTATTAAGTAATCTCTACACCAAAGTGGGGCTCGAACTTACGACCCCAAGATCAAGAGTCACATGTTCTTCCAACTGAGCCAGCCTGGCACCCTAGTACCCATATATTCTCTACCCGTTTTACAATTTCCCTAATGAAGAGAATCACTTAGGGAACTTGCTGTTCCCCCCCAAAATTACCAAACCCTCTGAGTGAGACTCTCCAGAGAAAAGGCCCAAAGACCTGCTTTTGCTTATTGTTTCCTTATTTGTTTTCTTAATAAAACACTCCACTCTCCAACATGGCTCACTCATCATCAGGAAAAACTGGATACTACTTCCCTAGGGAAATAAGGGTAAGGATGCTGATTGTAATGTCATTTTTTGATAGCATAAAACTGGAAACAACCAGTATCCCCACCAACAGGGAAACAGATAAAATGTAGTATTCATAAAATGGAATTCTATGCAACAGTTAAAATGAATACACTTGATCTATCGACATGGATAGAATTCAAAAACAAAGTCAAGGGGAGAAAAAAGCATGATGCAGAAAAATGCCTTCAAGTATATACTTATGAGTAAAATATGCTTTCAGTGATGTGAAAGGATAAATACCAGATGAACGATCATTGCCTTGGGAAAAGAGTGGAGAGAAAGCAATTAGGCAAAAGGTGTTGGTTAAAGGGGGGCTTTAAATATATCTGTAGTACTTTAATTTCTTTTTTAAAAGACTAGGAAAAAAAAGTGGCTAAATGCCAACAGGTTTGGGGTTTTTTTTAAGATTTTATTTATTTATTTGAGAGAAAGCACTCTTGCATGCACTCTGAGGGGTAGGTACGTGGGACGTGGAAGGTACAGAGGGAGAGGGGGAGAGAGAATCTTAAGCATGCCCAGCATAGAGCCCAATGCGGGGCTCGATCTCACGACCCTGAGAGCATGTCCTGAGCCAAAGTCAAGAGTCAGATGCTTAACTGATTGAGCCACCTAGGTGCCTCTAAATGCTATCAGTTTTTTTTTTTAAGATTTTTTAAAATTTATTTATTTTCAGCATAACAGTATTCATTATTTTTTCACCACACCCAGTGCTCCATGCTATCGGTTTTTAAATCTCAGTGGTAGGAATATGGATATAGGTGTCTAATGAACGTATTCTTTATACTTTTTTTTTAATTCTCAAAATTCAAAACAAAGTACGAATTCTTTAACATGAAACAGAAAACTGCCTGTGATCTGACACCCACCCTGAATCATGCCCTGCCCTCTGCCTGTTCCTCAGTCGTACCAAAATACTCCCTTTCCCTGGACACAGTGGCATAGCAGGCTCCCAGACGTCTGCAACCGACGTTCCCTTTGCCTGTCCTGCCTCCCAGAAGCCCCAATGGCTAGCGAGATTCTTCTTCATGCCTCAACGCCCACTTCTACTGCCACCAAGCTGGGGACGCACTCTCCACCTGGCTCTTACAGAGGCAGGCATATCCCTTTTCTACTCTGGCACAGATCTCACTTGAAGGTCCAGCATCAAGCCTAGGGCACAGCATCCAGTCCGTGCCACATTAAATCCCTTGGCTGAATGAAGAAATGAAATGGAACATTCAGCCCGTCTCCTATCAGCAAGATTCATCCATGTGGATACACATTAAATGCCAATTAAAAGAAACAAAGCTATTTCAGGGACATGAAAACCACTATTCCTTTGTTCTTTGTGCAACGGATAAGAAAAGAGTAAGAAGTAGCCGAGGTAGCCATCTTCAAACATATGAAAAGCTCTGAATGGAAAACTGAGAAAAACTACTCCATTTCCACCAAGCACTGAGATAACGAGCTTAAATTATAGCTGGAAAGATGCGGATTAGATATTGAAAAGGACTTAACAAGAACAGCATACGACTATAGAGGGAAAGAACATGGTTTTGGAGGCAGCCCGTCCTGGCAATAAATCCCAAATCTTCTGCTCAATGGCCTTTAACTCTGGGAACATTACCGGCCCCTGCTCAGGGCCTGTGTCTTCATTTCCGGGATGGACATAATAATACCCATCTTACCTTAATACTACCTCCCAGGAGTGAGCATTCAAAGGCATAACATGTAAAAAGCACTTGGCACATAGTAGTTACTCGCCCTGTACCATCATAGAACTACATCAGGAAAATCCCTCTCTCTTGCAATTTCTGAGGCTCAATCAGCAACAGTTGTTTAGTAGAAATCCTCGCTCAAAGCAGGAGGATGGATTCCGGAACACCACCGGACTCTCCGACCCATTCTGTGGATAGTGCCGTAGAGCCCCAAGGACCCCCCAGGGAAAAGGGTCTTACACTTCTTTTTTGGGAGTTAGGTTACTGAGAACAATGAGGTCACGATTACGCCAGGGGGGTTTTGAGCGCTGGGTATTCTCAATGGTGTTTTTCTTTTATCTCTTTAAAAAGACATGTCACTTCTGGTCCTGATAACAGCCTAGGCTAAACTGTTTAGCATTTTCATTTTAAAGGGTGATACTTAAATTGTCTTTTTAAACTTTCATTGTAAAAGGTGATAGTTAAACTGTCTTCTTTGGGCCCTAACATCAACACCTCCCCTGCTCCCGCTCTGATAATAGGCTCTGGGATTGTGCTAGAATTGCATTTCTCCTCTCCTCTTCTCCCAACTGGGGACAGAAATGAAGACTTGCTCAAGACTGAGATTCTTTTCTGTTCCAATTCAGTCATACTCAGCCCCTAGAAGAGATTCTGACCTGATTCTAACAGCCTTCGTTTATTATGAAATCAGTCTTTACCGTAGCCTACTCTAAGTGGAGAATATGTTTCTTGGAAAACAAGATTAGAATGCACCCCTAATTTGAAAAATGCATAATCTGGGATCAACAGGTCCAGCAAAGTTAGACAGAAAGGCTGGATTTACATCCCTCGGCGCCATCCCCAACCCCCTCTCCCTCCCTCCAGCCCTCCTCAACTCTTTCCTTCCTCCCTCCCGCCTCCCCTCATTCATCCCTAGGGTAATGACAAAAAAAGGGTCTTTCCCAGAACTCCCCAAAATGTGTCCCCCTCCCCCATGGAATCATGGCACTCTTTCCACTTGGCTTCTCAAGAAGCGACAGACAAGGCACTTACTTCCTTCATAGACTGTGACAGGGTTCAATACATAATGAACAAAATGTCATAACAGCTTGATAAAGGCACTTTGTAAAACACATGGAACAAGCAATTAAAAGAAACTCTAAATGAAGATTCAATTCCAAAGGGAAGCATGCCTTTGGGTTTTTTTGACAAAGCAAAATATTCCAAAATTCAATTGTTTAATAGGGCTTTCCCCGCAGCCCTGGCACGTATTAATTCTCATTTCAAGGCAGCATGTTTATTTTAGTTCCAACCTACTTTCAATGGTACGTAATTAGGGAAACTAAAAGTGCATATCTTATTGCTTAATTTAGAGTCTACCACTGTGTTTCTAGGCCTTTCTTGGGATGCGTTTTAATGATTCAGAACGATGAAAGATTTTTATTCAACTTTAACTGCTTGAGAAAAGCAGTGAATAAAAGTCAGGTTATAGATTCTGATTTTTAAAAGAAACCTCGTCCTATTATCTCAGCTCTCGTGTAATAAATTCTACCAGAAGTCCTCAGAGTTCCCGACATCCCTGCGCCAGGCATTTCTCCGAGGTCCAGACACTACACAAGATTCCCACCAGTGTCACCAGGATAAATTATCTTAGGTGGTCACCGTGGGGGCCAAGAGTGTCTGTGGAGTGTCTTTCTATCTAAAGAGAGGTAGGAAGTCACACCAGGAACATGAACAACTGTACAGCGTCACAAACTCCCCATGCTGCCAGGGACCTGGAGCGGTACTACCCAACAGAAACACAGTGTCAAGGGGTGGATCAACAGGTTTAAGTCACAGCCTTCAGCTCAGGTCATGATCCCAGAGTCCTGGGCTCGAGACCCCTGCTGGGCTCCCTGCTCAGTGGGGAGACAGCTTCTCCCTCTGCCTGCCACTCTCCCTGCTTGTGCATGCTCTCTCTGACAAACAAATAAATAATATCTTAAAAAGAAAAAAGAAATACAACGTCAGCCCCCGTCTACATTCTCTAGTGGCCACATTTTATTAAAGTATACAATACGGTATTATTAAACTGTCAACTTATCATTGAAAGTTCGTACCCTTTGATCAACACCTCCCCATTTCCTCCACTCTCCAGCCCCTACCAATCACCGTTGGACTTTGTAAGTCCTCTTTTCTTTTCTTTTCTTTTCTTTTCTTTTTTTTTTTAAGATTTCATGCATTCGTGATACCGCACAGCATTTGCCTTTTTCAGTCTGGCTTACCTCACTTAGCATAATGTCTCCAGGTTCATCCATGCTGTCACATGTGGCACCACTTCTTTCTTTTTTATGGCTGAAAAATATTTGATTAACATGTATGTACCACATCTTCTGCATTCACTCTACTGTCCACAAACACTTAGGTCATTGCCATACCGTGGCTAATGTGAATAACACTATGACGAACATAGGGGTGCAGATACCTCTTCAAGATACTGATTTTGTTTCCTTCAGATATATACGCTTAGCTAAAATTAAAAATTCAGGGGCGCTTGGGTGGCTCAGTGGGTTAAAGCCTCTGTCTTCAGCTCAGGTCATGATCCCAGGGTCCTGGGATCGAGCCCCACATCACACTCTCTGCTCAGCTGGGAGCCTGCTTCCCCCTCCTTGTCTCTGCCTGCCTCTCTGCCTACTTGTGATCTCTGTCAAATAAATAAATAAAATCTTAAATTAAATTAAAAATTCAGTCCCTCAGTTGCACTAAGCACACTTCTAGCACTCAGCGGCCATGTGTGGCTGGCTACTA
The DNA here is from genome assembly GCF_011764305.1 of Mustela putorius furo. Lineage (NCBI taxonomy): Eukaryota > Metazoa > Chordata > Mammalia > Carnivora > Mustelidae > Mustela > Mustela putorius. The sequence continues at coordinate 7,666,720 of NW_025421305.1, forward strand.
CGTCGGACAGCACACCCCTAGAGATCTTATAATCCAGGGACACACGGTGCTGGAATCCTGACCCAGGCATCACCAAATCCTGAATCCCACCAACAATGAGACCTCCTCCTCCTCCCACGAAGTCGCCCAGCCGAGTGTTGGCTCAGGTGGTCAGAAGGACTCTGAGAAACAAACTGAGATTTTTGGAGGGGAGGGGGCGGGGGTTTGGGTGAGCCTGGTGGTGGGTATTATGGAGGGCATGTATTGCATGAAGCACTGGGTGTGGTGCAGAAACAATAAATTCTGGAACACTGAAAAATATAAAATTAAACTTTTAAAAAATTTTAAATTAAAAAAAGAAAGCCCCTTCTTCATAAGTGTTGAGCTGAAAACTGCTGCCTTGTCATTTCCATCTCCAAATCCTAGCTCTGCTTTCCAGAAAGTCTGTCCCCTCCCTAAGGGGTGATGGGAGCAACCCTCACAGCCTCCAGAGGCCAGACAGGCCCTGATCGGGTCTCCTGAGGTCTCCTCACTATAGACCCCGTCTGTCTGCCAGAGGGCAACACATCCATTCAAGAGGAATCAGGCTTTTTGAGAAAGCCTCCTTTCCCACCCCTGGCCCCTTGATCAGGACAAAGGGAGGGTGGACAAGCAGAGCAGTTAATAACGGCTTTTCCCTGAGGCAACGCAGCTCTGCTCTTTCTCGGCTCACACCATAAAATGCCGCAGCAGAGCAGTGACCCTAAATGCTGCAGGAAAAGAGCCCACATAAAACTGAGCACCTCGTACCTGGCAAAGGGAGATTTTTCAGAGAAAGCACTTTTGGAGGAAAGATGAGCAGAGCAAGGCAGTTAAACTTTAATACATATATAAATATTAGTTTTGCATAAATGGGGTCCTACGATCAATGCCATTACCCCGAACGCTGTACCCTACCTGTATCAGTATCAGCAGCTCCCCATTCTCACACACACACCCTGTAACACAGTTTAAAAACACAGCATGTGTCCTAGATTTTCCTCGTTACTTATATAACCTAGCAGAGTCCTTCATATACACACAGACAGAATTTCAGTGGCTTGTTACCGTGTGTTCTACAAAACTGAGATCTAATACACACTTTTCTGCACCTTGTTTTTCTTACCAAACTCCCTTCCAGTTAGTTATACAGAAAATACAGTCCTCCGTGCGTCTCATGCTGAGCCCAGATCTGTCTCCCAGTTGGTGGGCTGGCTGGTGTGCACCTCCCAGACACACACTTTCTCTCTCTCTCTCTTTCTCTCTCTCTCTCTTTCACACACACACACACACACACACACACACGTGTGTGTGCACATGCACGTGTGCAAGAATGCCCACACGCTCTGTGGTCCTGCTCAGTTCCAGCAGCCCGAGTAGGAGTGGCTCCCCTGGCCATGCAGAGTTAAGATCACAAGGAAGCCCTGGGCCTCAAGGAGGTTGGAAGTGATTCTGCAGTGTCAGCCTGGCTGCCTGGGCAAAATGGGTAGAAGGAGAGTCCTCTCTCTTATGTCTCAGGCACCCCATACCTTCACCTTCAGTGCCCTCACCTTCAGTGTTCTGTGTTGCCAACATGTCAACACCTTCTTTTCATCCCCAAGGTTGGGTAGCATCTAGGAACTTGAAATGTACACCAGTCATTGGAAACTGGTCTGCAGGTTTGAATGGAGTTCTTTACACTACGTGCACCAACTTAAAAGACAATGATGGAGGAGATCCGGGGAGGAGCCCTCATCTGTCTTGGGAAGCATTCAGTCGCTACCCATTACTTTGGTCACTTCCTTCTCCCATCCAGCCCTCCGCGCCAGATACAGATAGCAGCAATGCCCCCCAAAGAACCCAAACCTGTCCTTTAGCACCACTTGATGCAAGGGGCAGAGCAGGAACTATGCTATCCAAAATATTTCATGCATCCGTGCCTATAGTACCCCGAGACATCATGGGCCAATGTTTCCTTCATCCATTTTTAATTCCTGCAGGTTATAATGACATTCTTTGCAAAATAAATACTTAACCCCCTTTCCTGAGATTTTTCAGGCCCGAGGAGGATAGAGATATAAAGCTTTCAGTTAATAGCTTAGTTTATTCTGGTGTCATTTCTTTTATTTCCTTTCGGCTTGTTATTTATGGTTTAAATTTTTTGCACCCTGGTGCTGGGCCTGCTTTCCTCCGGAGAATAATTAAGAAAAAGAATTTAGATGTTCAGGCATTTTTTTACCATCGGGCTGAAGGCTGTAGAAGAGTTTAGGAGGAAAGAGGGAAACGTGAAAGAAAGGGGCAAACCCCACTGCAGTCAACACCAAAACCCCAAGATCAAACCACCAACCTCCCTAAAGTATAATAAGGTGTTATTCTTGGCATTTGGGATTGCACAGCCAAGTATTCAAACACTCAGCAGATTCTGTTAGGCAAATAGCTAAGTGACAGGACACGTGTGCATGCAGACAAATTACCTTTGAGCTCATCTGTGACCAACGTTCCTGTAATTGAAATGGGATCGAGATTCTCCGAAGTGCACGTGCCCTACAGCTGACCTGATCTCGTTACATGTCCATGGGCCTGGCAGACCAGACGGATCCAGAACAGAAGCCAAAATCAAAATGGAAAGTATGCTGCTCCTGCCACATAAAGAAGCTAGGGTTTAATTAGACAGGGGTCATGAATCACAGCCTTCAAAATAAAACAGAGGGGGCAAAAATAATAAAACTTTCTCCATGAGTGACTCCTCCACCCCTTGAAGACTGATAATGAAACTGACAAATATACCTTGGAGGCTGGCTTCAAGAATCAAATCGATTTATTTAATAATTTAGGAATCACTTCCAGCTATCTCTCCCATTAAAATCTGAGGAGCCATTGTATTCTCTGTTTCCTCAGTGCCTTTCCCTTCCCTTAGTTATGCCTCACTGAATTTAATAAATAAGTAATACAAAGGGGAAAGAAACACTTATCTGGAGTGCCTCGCCTTCACTTTCACCCTGCGGGGCTCTCTGATTCTTTTCTACCTGGAAATAAATGGAGTCGAGAACAATCTCTTCTCCCGTCAATGCTGGGGCAGCAGGGTTGGACCCCTAAGTGTGGTCGTGGCAGCCCAGGAGCCCAGAGCACTGCTCGAGCCCAAGAAGAAGTGCAAGATAAAATAACACGTTGAGACAAGCTCAGGGAGGCAAGGGCTCATTCCAGAGGAAAAGCGTGTGCATGCAGGCGACATTCCAGCTAGTAAATGGCAAGAAACCCCAGTGACTAGTAGGGGAATTCCAAAAGCATCAAAGTAAACTGTGATCATTTGTAGTTTATTGCTCAAAAGTGAGGGCTGCTGAACCCAGCCTCGGTTAGAGTTCCTCAGGATGCTTTGAAGAAAATGGGAACGAGATTGCTAATAGACAGTAGGTCTCTGAAAGCAAACTTGCTGAACTCAGCAATGGCAATGGTTCCTCCTGCCCTCCCCGTCTGGGTAGGTACGCCTTCCCCACAGCAAACACCCACCCCTGGCCTTGGGGACCCAGGAGCCCACAAAACCAGTATACACCTGGAGCATGAAGACCTTGTTCCCTGCAGAGCCACCCCAATAATGGCCCAGGAGCTCCAACGGGCGGCCGACAGGGCTGGCTCCATCTGCCATTGATGTAGCTAGCCTCCAGGCCAAAACCTAAGCCACTGGCACAACCACCATCCACTTCCCAGCCTCTGCCTGAGCCCCCACAAGCTACCTCTGAGGGCCCCTCTTCCTACGCCAGCCATTTCTACTGTTTACGGGTCTCTCTCTCCCTTTGCAGGCTTACTGCCAATCGCAAAGGCCTGTCCCTCTACACTTGTATCCTGTCTCTGGCTAGAGTAACTCATTTTTGCCCTGGGAGACTTGGCTTAGGCAGGAACCACCACCACCCAGAACCTCCCCATACCACATGCATTTCTTGCCACTAATCATCTGGTAATGTAATTATTTACATTGCATCTTGGTTGTATCCCCATACTCAGCATATGTGCACACACAGTGGTGCTCTAGGAAACGGTGCGTTGCCTACGTGTTGGGGAACGCTGCGCTGGCTCGCTGCCAAGAGTCTGTGCCAGTCTGTGTAACTTGCACTTCCCAGATTTTTCTGCTGGGGGAAAGAGGAGGGAAGAGGGGACTGAAGTGCTTTGTCTCCCCTGGAAACCAGCAACCGAGTCTTCACCCAGCAGCCGATGCGAAGGTAATTTATCCCTGCCGGAAAAGCATGGGCGGCAAGCCACAGAACCGCTTCTCTCCATCCACAAATTAATGATCGTTCCCGGTGTTAATTCCATAAATAATTCATGAAGTCAAATAGAAGGTATCTCTAAGCCCCCACCAGCCATACCATGCAGCCTCACTCACAGGAGAAATTTAAACACAAACCTGGAAGCCTACCTTTGGTTTGCGGGAAGTTCTGATATGGCTAAACACATGTTAAATTTAGCCGCATGCCCTTTATTACATAAATATTCATTGGGCACCCTGTCTGTGCCAGGTGTGGTGCAGGCCGAGACTGAATAAAGGGCACAGTCTCCACAGTCAAGGACAAAGTCTCTCCCCTACAGTCGACGAGAAGAAACAAGGAGACATCACAGAGTGCTAGCCCTCAGCAGACAACACCGGGAGGTTGAAGACCATGGAGGTTAAGTGTCTGTTCTCGGGAGTCCAGCAGACCTGGCTTCTAGCCTCAGTTCCTGGCCATGTGACCTGGAGCCAGTTCATCTCCCCCTAAGCCTCAGCCTCCTCATCTGTTAAGTGGGTATGATGACAATGATAGCATCTACCTCCCAGGGTTGACCTACAGAGAAAAAGCAAATCATTAAAATGACTAAGCTTATGATATATCACACGCTCAGGGAGATCAGAGAAGGTTTTTTGGAGAAGCTGAGTTCCAAAGGATGCATGGCAGAGGGGATGGGCGATATGGAGAAAGACCAGCTACATAATTCCCAGGGCCCAGTGCAAAATAAAGATGCCGGTCCCCTTCTTCAAGAAGCATTGAGACTTTCAAGAGAGGGACAACAGAGCGTTAAAGGAAGCACGGGGTCCCTTTAAGCAGCAGGTGCCACACTCATGAAGCCAGCCCTAGGAGAAGGCGTGTTCCCCACAACCACACACGTGACACCTACTTGGACAGCAGGGGTGACAGTTCCGGCTTACCCCAGCCTGAGTTTTAAGCCTCAGTGTGAATGGGAGATGCTTCTGACTGAACTACATCCACTCTGGCTGTTGCAACAACATCTATGCACACGTGTGAACAACATCACTGCACCCCACGCTCCTCTGATGATGCTGTCCACAAGCGGGAGAATGCACAAGGCCAGCTTCCCAGGTCCCTTACCTGGCCTGAGATTCCTGAAACAAATCACTGGGAATCCCAGTGTCTGAGATTCAGACGTCCTGGGTACTAGCTCCAGGCCCTCACTCAGGACAAGTCGGCTTCCCATCACTGGACATCAGTTCCTCACTGCAAAGCTGCAGGGAGTAGGCTCATTAATCTCTAGGATCCCTTTGGATAGAATATTCTGCGTGTCTGTGCAATAGCAGCAGGAGGAAGAAAATAAAAGTCTGCAAAGCCAGAGTCAAGTAATAATACTTTTAAAACAAGCTATATACCTGCTGACTTTTTAATATACCATTTCTGGTCTGGAAAAAAAAACTATATTATGCAAAATAAAATGCTGTTGAAAACTCTCATAACGTCCCCGTATGCATTTCATTTAGCCGGTGTGGTGTATATCATGCCATTAAGACTTTCCATAATAGGGGTTCCAAAGCCCACTCCCTGGTAACAATCTACAACCACTCGGCGTGGGGGGGCACATATTTCCTGTACATCACTGGCAGGTTTTATTGCTTAGAACATTTGTATAAAGTCAAACAATTACCCCCAAGAGATGCATCATTTGCTCCTGCTTTTCCTCACCTGAAGTTGCCATCCTTCAAACCCCCTTCTTGGGATCATCTCCCTGACTCTCAGCTGAAACCATCCATAGAACAACGTAGCCCAGGAACTTGGGCAGACCCCAAAGGCAGCCAGGATCCAGGGCTTTCTCCTCTGGAAACTCTTCTCAGCAACTGGACATCTTAACATTGGTTCTCAAACTGGAATGTACATGGCAATTATCTGGAGGGCCTGTTAAATGTGACTACTAGACCCAGCTCCCAGAGTTTCAGGAGGTCTGGAAGGGGAGTGTCACATTTGCAATGCTAATTTGCAGTGATGCTGATGGTCCCAGAACCACGCTTGGAGAACCATTCTATCTGAGAGGAAATAGTAGCAAGTTCCTAATCCACTCCTAAGTTGACAATTTCTAAAATGTGATCAGATGAAAAGTTTACCTCTGCAGAATGAATGAAGGTCAAAGCAGTCAGAAATTCTCTGAGGCTACAGTGTCTGTAGCCTCAGACACTGTAGGGGGTATCAGTGTCTCCCTGCTAGGTGTCAACCTCGGCCGAGACAGATGCATATTTTCCTGGTGGTTGTTCATTTCTGGATATGAGGGGGGTGCCCACTGGGAAGAAAGTGCCCATAGAAAGTGTTCAGTCTGCTGGGAAGAGGCCCCACTCTCAGCCTCAAGTAGAAACACTTTCCTGAGGTTCCACCGGTCCCTAAATCCTGAGCAAGCAGCCTCAGTATCACCAGTGGGCGAGTTAAAAATGCACAGTCTTGGGCCCCACCCCAGATCTCATGAACCAGATCTGTATGTTCCAGGAGATTCCCAGTGATGTGTATGGACAGAACGGTCTGAGAAATACTTTCCTACACAACATGGAAGGTGGGGGGGAACTACCTCTGGCAAAAGGCAACAGGTTTTCCAAGAGTGCAACTCCTTCTCATGTGAACTTGAGCCTGGCTGGAGTCTAACCTGGAGAGAAGGTGGTGGAAGGGAGAGGACATGCACACAGAATAATAGCCGTCTGTCTCCTGGTCCAGACCTAGGGTGGCCTGGTATGTCTGTCACGCCCAGGGCTCAAGAGGAGCTGCACACTCAGATGCCAGGAGGGTAGCATGTGATCAATGCATGAATCACGTGATGATGCCTCTGATCTACTGGAGAGGGCACTCCTTCTAGATGCACACTTGGAAAACACTGTGCTAGCCAAACGGAAGTGTTCGCAGACTGCCGTTTTCTGACCCTTGTCCTACGGTGTTGGCTAAAACATCCTGGCAACTTACTACACACCAGGCATATTATCATTATTTCCATTAGACACTTTAGAGAACTCAGGCAAAGGCAAAGGCGGTAACTTGCCCTCCAATTACGTGGCTAATAAGGAGCAGAGTTGGGATTTGGATCGGGCAGTGTGGCCAGAGGACACAAGACCATGCCTGTGGGTAGGGAGTGGCATCCATCCTGAAGGTAGGTAGAAGCAGGTTCTCCTAGAAGAAACCAGAACTTGTCAGGTATTCTTGGGACAAACCCATCATTTATCATCCAAAATGGGATGTTTTTGAGAATAAAAAATGGCATTCTTATTCACTACACTGGACAAGAGGTATAAAGGCACAGAGTCCTGTGGGGGGTTCCTCATAGGGCTCTCTGATGGGACTGAGGCTTAAACACAGTCTCTGTCACTCTGAGGACAGACAGAAGCTAAACAGTGAGACATCAGGAGCTGAGAGTGAGGATGAGTAAGCCATGCCCTGGAACCAGATCATTTAGTTAGTAGTGCTGGCTTTCTTTTCTCCATGTCCAGCTGTTTATCTTTTCTTTTTTTTTTTTTTTAAGATTGTATTTACTTATTTATTTATTTATTATTTAAGAGAGAGCATGCATATGAGCCAGGGGAGGGTCAAGAGGAGAAAGAATCTTGAGCAGACTGTGTGCTGGGAGTGGAGCCCAATGCTGGTCTCCAGCTCAGGACCCTGAGATCATGACCTGAGCTGAAACCAAGAGTCAGATGCTTAACCAATGGAGCTACCCAGGCACCCCTGCCTATTTTTCTCTTCTTACCACAAAGTCCCATAAAGACTTGTGAAATGCCTCTCTCGTTAGCCCCCTCCTTCCTAGTTAGATAAACTAAGCAGGAGGACAGAGTGGAGTACAGTTTTCCCCTTCTCCCCATGTGGAGACTCGTGCCACTGTTATCATCCTTGGAGGGTGTGGTCTCAGAGGGGAAACTTCATCTAATATTTCAATTCCACCGAATGCCTCTCTAACAAGGCCTTCATCCGGGAATCTGACTCTAGACTCAAGCAAATAAGTACCTTGATCATTTTCAAAAGAGATACCTATGTCGTTGTGCCCTCACAACAACAGGGAGAGCCGTTATACTATCCCCATGTCATATCCAATGCTCAAACAAGGGCAGAGAAAGCGACCAGTGCTGAAATGGAAGCCATCAAACCTGATGAAAAGCAGGACTGATTGGGCTGGGTCCGTTAACCAAGAATAATTACCGGCTCTTTTCTTTTTCTTTTTTTTTTTTTTTAGGAACTCCCACAGAGACTGCTGGGTGGTTCCTCTCGAGTAAATAAAATGAGTGAGGAAGCATTATTGTTTTGTATGGAACTGGCCTGAGGCAGGTCCACACAAGGGAGCAGTGCCTGGGCCAGGCCTACTTCTGGTTCATCTTTCTTCTTTAGGCAGCTGCCAGCAGATGTCCTTCCCACAGCAGCCCCAGCCATCCAGATGGCACAGAGAGTCTAATCGCCATTGTTAGCACTGATGGTGCATTCCAAAAGAGGAGAGAAAATCAGCCAGGAGAGAAAATAGCTCTTCTCTCTGAGGAGCCACCTACTGCCTGTGTTTAATACAGATGAGCATCCCGCTATGCCACTCTGCCATCTGTGCCTGAGGGAAAGGTCTAGAAACCCCTTCTTGCTTCGGGAACCATATGGAAGCCATTAAGAAGGGTGCCCTTGCCACTCACCGGTGGAAAGACACCAGCCTCAAAAACTAAAAAGTCTGACAAGACCAAGTATTGGCGAACATGTGGCGCATCAGTATCTCTTACACTCCGCTGAGGGGCCTGCAGATCGGAGCACCCTCTCTGGAAACCTGTACACTATCCAGTAAAGCTGAAAATATCCGCTTCCTGTGACTGTGAGGTCACACTATGAAGTATGGACCCTGTGGAAATGCACACCTATGCGTGCCAGGATACACAGACTAGAAGGTTCATGGTATGTTGCTCACAATTACCACAAACGCGAAACCACCCAATGCCCCATCAGCAGAATAGACGACTAAGATATGGTAAAGGCAATCAATATCCCTGCTATTGTTATTATACAGCAATGAAAATGAGTAAACACAATCTAGAGGGGGAAAAAAAAAAACGCAAAAGACAGAAGAATACACCTGGTATGATTCCATTTACATAATGTTCCAAATCATCAAAATACCAGAAACCTCTAACACTACCCCCTATTGCTTTGGGATGCATTGCGTGTAGTAAACATTAACATAAAGCAAGGAATGTATTACTGTATGTTAGTATAGCGGGGATCATTCTGGGGGAAGGAAGTATGATGGGGTGGGAAGGGTTGGGGGTGTTGTGTGTAAGGTACTGGCAATATCCTATCTCTTGACCTAAGAAAGGTGGCTACACAGGTGTTTGCTTCTGTAAATGTATGCGTTGTGCATTTTTCTGTTGATATATGATACTTCATAGCCACACACAACAGAAAATGTTAAGAGAAAAAAAAAAGAAAGAAATCTCCCCAGGCCTGATAGCAGCTGCCGCCTACTGGCATGCGAGGAAAGTGCAGGTTCGGACGGCCCATATTTGGTGAGCAGGAAGGGAGAGAGATGAAAGGCACAGGAGAGGTGCAGCCTCAGAAAAGTTGTACCCAGGGCACCTGGGTGGCTCAGTGGGTTCAGCTCAGGTCATGATCCCAGGGTCCTGGGATCAAGCCCCACATCAGGCTCTCTACCTGGCAGGGAGCCTGCTTCCTCCTCTCTCTCTGCCTGCCTCTCTGCCTACTTGTGATCTCTGTCTGTCAAATAAATAAGTAAAATCTTTAAAAAAAAAAAAAAACTATTTAAAAAAACAAAAGTTGTACCCATATCCCTTTCGGAATTTTTTTTTAGAGTTTTATTCATTAGCTATTAACCATTTTGTTTAGCAAATCGGTTTATCCCAATGACCCCTGTGGAGGTGGCAGATGGTGCTAAAGGAACCCCCACCCCTCCACCAGATCCAGCCCCAGTCTGTTTGCGCACCCTCTGCTCTGGCATGGGCTTGGGTTCCCAGGGCTCAAAGAATGAATGAGTGGGAGGGGGAGGGGAGGGAGCGAGGGGCAGGCAGGCGGGGTCTGTGGGGAGGGATCTAACCATGGCCTTTACAACAAACTGCAGCCCCAGAACTGACTGAGCTTTGTACTTGGCTGTATAGAGCCTTGCAGATGCACGCGAATGTCGAATATCGAAACCTAGGGAACTGAGCCGCTAAATATAATCACTGGGGCAAGAGCCAGGGGTGCGCAGGGGGAAAAAACAATGGAGAGCACAAGTCTGTATGAAAATCCAGTGAGGAACTAGATGATAGTAAGGAGGAGAGCCAAGAGGCTAGAACTCTCCGCTTCCTGTTGTCATCAATAGCCCCATCTGGGCCCTCCCCTGAGGGAGAGAGTTTGCCAAGCCTGGCCTCTTCCAGGCCCCGTCAGTTCCTCTGTAAAGGAAAAGCCAGGGCAGGCTGGAGTGGGCTGGGTGGGCTGAGCCAGAGACAATGAGATGTAGTTCTGTTCTTTAACACTGGGGAAATGGTATAATGGGACTGTTCATCAGTCAGGTTAAATTGTGGTTTTCCTCTGTGTCTAACATTAGTGACAACCCAATTTAATAGAAGAAAAAACTTATAAGAGTCTTTGGGTCTGTGCTCTCAAATGACGTTTTGAGCTTGTACCTTTTTAAATCTGAAGATGTTTAGATTCCCAGATAATCTAACAAAGGCCGCCCCATTTCCTGAAAGACTACATCAAGGACTTTTGAAGCCGTTTCTAATTTGTTGCCTTGAAAGAAAGGGTTGCCCCTAAGGGTAATAACGTTCCCAAGCCCAAGGCTTCAGGAAGCTGCTTGGATCCAAGAATGGCTATAAGAAATAGATTAAACATAACTCTCCATTTATTCACCAGATATTTATTAAGTGCTGTCTAGATGCCAAGCCTGGAACTGGCCCCTGTGGCTAACGCTGGTTGGAGCTTCGGTCTGGTGGGGAAGGAGGGTGACACAAGGGTCATAAGATGGTGTGCTCAGGGCTCTGATTCAGGAAGCAGAGAGCACTGTGAGAGCACATGGAAGGGGCTCTGGGGTCCAGGAAGACTTTCCAGAGAGCTGTTACACAAACTGAGCAGTGGAGAATAAGCAGAAGTTGGCCAGGTAAATGACACAGGAAAGCAGTGTTTGGGGTAGAGGGAACATCACATGCAAAGGTCTACAGATAGGCAAAGGGTGGTGTGCTCAAGGGACAAAGCCAGGAACTGGGGAGCAGAGAATTGAGGCCCTAGAAGCAGGAGGCACCAGGTCATCAGGGGGCCTCCAAGGCCATCTGAAATAGTCAAACTTTGTTCTAAACACATGGGAGGATGTGAGCAGATTGCCAGATTAGCAAGATTATATTGGCTGCTGTGCATAGCGCGGATTCGAGGAAAACAAGACAAGCATCAGGGAGACAACCTGGGAAGATGTTTCTGTATCCACATGTAAGATGCTGATGAGCTCAAGCAGGAAGTGACAGTGGCATGGAGATATGGGTGGGCTCGAGAGAGAACCAGGGATTCTTGGGACACTGAAAGGGAAGACCCTCTACCTGTTTTGTAACTTTACTTCACTGCCTTGGTGAAAGGAAATGCTTCGGAATACAAAGCATTCATTTCTAAGACAAGTAATCAACCATCTCCTCTTCAATGTGCTTGTGTGCCTACTAGGTTAGGCATGAATCGGTGTTAGTGAATTCAGTGATGCCAGTAAGATGCTCAGCAAGCATGCTGAAATGGCACCACCCCAGCCTAAAGGACAAGGACTCTGAGGTCAGACTGACCTGGGTTCAAATTCTGACTCCATTAGTTTTCCCTGTGACCACAGATGAGTCACTTAGCCTCTCTGAACTCATCCTCTTATTTGAAAATTGCCTTGTAGGTCTGTTGGGAAAATTGAACTGGCCAGTGCATGGAGAGTCTAGCACAATACCAGGCACAAATAGCCTGTCCATGAATGCCAGCTACTGCTGTTCCCAGGGGGGAGGGCGTGGGGGGGGGTGGCTTTTGGTACTGCTTCCATAGTTCAAGTCTATAAATCCTGTTTTAGGTTAGCTGGTGAATCCTGTGCAGACATATGAATGTTGTTCGCCAGGTTTTTCCGGTGGTTGCTAGGCAGGTGAAAGTCAACACTGCTGTCCCAAGTGCCCAGCTGACAGTGTAGCACATTTCAAAAAGACATTGATTGATCAGACACTTACAGGAAAGGAGACACAGGGAGATGCCACCAGCATCAGTACGGTCACCTCAACGTGATGGTGACAATGACATCTTTGAAATATAGATAACTCTTCCCTCCCAGATCCCATACCCAAGAAGATACACAAATGGGTCTGAACAGCTTCACTAAGGCAGCACAAAGCTGTGCACCGGCAGTGACAAGACTGAGAACACAGCTCAGATTAAACAGAATGCTCCACGCGCAGCCCTCAAAACACTCTCCAGGAACACTGAGGGCTGAGAGCTGCCCCAAACGCTGTTGCCTAGGCAGCAAAGCATCCAATGACGAACTCTGGAACAAGGAAATAGGAAAATGGATCAAGAAAAGTGGCATGACCTTTGGGAGACTGAAAAGCTGAACGAGGCCAGAGCTGCATTCATCTCCACACTGAACCAAGGCTTTATAGACCAGGAGTTGGGTTTGACTTTCTTCTTGGCTTCACTATCTGCTACTTTAATTTTTTTTTTTTTTTTTTACTTTGCCAACAACAGGTCAAAACAGATCATCCTCAAATGCTCCAACACTGAAACAAATCAATCTGCAGCTCAGCCCCATAGGGCTGATACCGTACGGAAGAGGGATATAATAACAGCAATGTAGTAGGAAAACATTTTGAGATTTTAACCAAGGTTCTCATGCCTCGCAATACCCTCATTCCCTCTACCCACTCCTCTTTCCCCAGGCAAACTCTTCCGAATCCAGCTCTTAGTGCCTCAGGAAAGGGAAGGCACAGCAGAAATGCTGAGAGAAAGAAAAAGTCTATTCTTGATTTGGGAGTTTCAAATTTGAAACTCACAGCTGAGATTACAGCAAAGACTTTTGCGTTCCAAACATTTGAGAGAAACCTATTGTGCTAAGGGGCTCATACAGAAAATGTGTCCTGGCAAAGGGGAACTGGAGGTCACTAGACACTGGGGTGTACCCCGCCACACCCCCAGGCAAGCACGGGTGGGAAGGGCACAATAAAGATCCCAGAGTGATTCTATGGATTTAAGGGGTTTCCAGGAGAAGGCAACCCACCGGTAAGCGGGTGGCCTGGGATGGCTGGGTGGGAATCGTAGGCAGCCATGCCTGAAAGAGCCTTTCAGCGCTCCCAGCATGAGGTGGGGGACAGCCAGATCTTCCATGTGTACAAGAGAAGAGCAAAAATATCCAAGTAAAAGGCCGATCTGGAAGGGCCCTGCAGGTCAGAGGAGAAAATATGGCCTCCACCTTCGCTGACAGAAGCCCAGGAAACTGATGGGAATATAGAAAGGGAAGTGGGCAAGAGGGGACCCTGGCCAGTGGCCAGATCTCCTTCCCAAGGATGCAGGGGGCCGAGACTGCAATGACTGAAGTTAAAACTTCCATTATCTGGCAATCTGAATGAAGGGGAGGAAGAAAACGGAAGGTGGGAGGGAAGGGGAGGGATCTGGGAGGGGGGAGAAGTGAGGGGGAGTAGAGGGAGTAAATGTAGGTATATAAAAAAATACCAAAAAAAAATCATTTTACATTTTTTGCACACCGGACTGTGTGGCATCACTGTCATTATTAGGGAGCTAATACCATCCCTTTCTTTGTAAATCACCTTCTGCACACACCAGTCATTAAGGGCAGCCCACTGTACCAAGCATTTCCTAAAAATTTCCCAGTTTACTCCTCCAAATGACACTCTGAGGCGCATATTATTCTCTCACTTTGTACAAATAAGAACACCAAAGTGGAGATTTGAGTATTTACCCACAGTGTCAGATCCAGGATTTTATCCAGGTCTTTCTCTCCACTGGGGCACAGTGGAGGGGCTTTTGCAGGAGAAAGGGACCTGGAGCAGCCACATGCCACAGGGGTGAGGGAAGGAGGTTCGGAAAGAGATGTGGGAGGCATTTCTGGCAAGGCTGTGCAGCCACCCTGCCCTCCCATCAGTGGGGTGGCTTCCCCGCGGGCCAGCAGCCCCCGGCACCACATCAGGGAAATGCATGCTCTTCCTGCATCCAGAAGCCCTCCTGACCATCTGACCATAAACACTCACACACAAGAAGCCGGGTCTGGGAGGGGCTGGGCTGTAAGCCCCCTGACCACTCCCCACAAGAGCCCCCCGCTCAGGCACCAGCAAGGACAGACCCAACAGAGGTTTTGTTTGTATTTTAAGAAATCTCACAAATCCCTGTTCAATATGCATTTAGGGATGATTGATCACTTGCTCATTGGGCTGATGGCTTCCTGTGCTCTTTGATTTTGGGCTTCGCATCCTGCCTAGTGGAACTGATGATGGCAAGGCAGCAGTGCCCCGACAGAGGGAGGGCAGGAGCCACTGCAAATTTGTGAATAAATAATCTTCTAAGCAACAGATCTGAGCTAAAATGGAAGTTTTACCCTAAATAGAGGCATTTCTATATAGTCATGGGCTTCCATAATGCGTGTCCTCTCCACACAAAGAGGAGAACTCACATTAGAAGACGGTGGTTCTCACACTGGCGTATTTGAGGGCCATCTGAAGGTTGCAATTCAGACTGCGTGGATTCAATGCTTAATTGTCACTATATCTAACAGTAAATCCCTTATCTTCCAAATTAAATCCTCCCTTCTAAATCCTAAAACCAATATCTTAAGTCCTTTCTATTTTTTTCCATTTGCTACCCCTCAAAATCCATAGTACGTTGATTCTTCTTCCTCAGCAATCCCCAGAAGTGTCCCTTCCCTGCTCCCCAGTTACACCTTGCATTCAAGTGCAAATCTCTCCCTCTCAGGGGCTGTCTGGCCTCTTTGGTGCCTCTCTCCCTGATTTCTGGTTCTGCCTTGATTTTTCCAGAGAGCTTGCTTTTCCTTCCTTGAGGACTACCAAAGCCCAGATAAGCGACCTCTCTCTTCAAAAAGCCAGACAGAGTTCACCACGTGCTTCTTCTGAATCAAATTCCCTATTGGGACTCACCTTCAGAACTACCCTACTCCCTCCTGCCCCGGACTGTGGATGCCCTGCTGGTAAACGAGATACCTCATCCTCCCTGATAGAGTCCAGTGATAGCAGAAACATGTATTGAGCTCCTGTTCTATGCCACATGGGGCACGAGGCCAGGACTGATGATGAATTGTCCGTAACTCTTCAGGTTCACGCACAAACACTTACACACCCAGTAAGCCCAGTCAGAGAGGGGTCAGGCCTACAAGCCTCCAGCCGATCCCCCTACGGGCCTGCCTGAATTCACATGGTCTGAACAGCAACCTTCCGAGGGCCCTCAGATACCTGAGCGAGAGAAAAACCACCTCTTAATTGGAGCACGCCTCTTTGTGAGGATAGGATGTGCATTACAGAAGGCAAAAGCTGTTTACAAATGATTCTGTCAAGGGACAGAAAAATAAAAATTTGGAATATGGGAATGTTCACAACAGCACGTAAATACTGACTCAGCTCTCGGCTCAGGAAGATAATCTTCCTCATACTCCTTACTCCCATTTGGGCACTTCCTCAGGGTGATGTGTAATTGACAGATAACTTACCCAGTTCCCCACTGGACAATAAGTAAGTTCCTTGAAAGCAGAAAGTGCTTAATTCACTGTCAAATCCCCAGTCTCCGGCCCAGGGCTTTGTAACCTGCCCACAGTGAGTATTTCTTGAATGACTGAATGAACAAATGGTGTGCCGATACAATAAATGAGGCGGATCAGGACGGCCTTCCTGGGGAAGGAAAGGCTAGAGCTCTGCGAAGGTTGGCAAGTGTAAAAAGTCCACCAGGCATCTGGACAGGGCACAGAAGCGAATGCACAAAGCACTGGGCAGGTCAGGGGCCAAGAACAACACTGGACAGGCAGGTGGAGTCAGGATATGAAGGGCCTCATACGTTGAAGAGGTTGGACACAATCCTGTGCAAGAGACGAAATCTTGGTGCTCTCTCTTCCTGGACTCCTCCGACCTTGCTCTCTGCTCTGACAAACATATGCACATGTGACAGCATTTTATGAAGGAGAAGAGAGGGGAATGGAAATAAAAGTTCCCAAGGTTGCTACCTAACAACAAAAACACAAGCAACCCAATTTAAAAGATGGGCCAAGGGCACCTGGGTGGCTCAGTGGGTCAAGTCTCTGCCTTCAGCTCAGGTCATAATCTCAGGGTCCTGGGATGGAGCCCCGCATCAGGCTCTCTGCTCATCGGGGAGCCTGCTTCCCCCACCTCTCTCTCTGCCTGCCTCTCTGCCTATCTGTGACCTCCCTCTCTGTCAAATAAATAAATAAATAAAATCTTTAAAAAAAATAAAAAAAATTAAAGGTGGGCCAAGGCTTCAAATGGCTATTTTTCTGAAGAAGACAAACACATCCCCAATAAACACGTGAAACAGCTCAATATCACTGATCATTAGGAAACTGCAAAGCAAAATCATGAAAGAACACTTCACACCCATTACGATGGCCACTATAAAAATAGTAACAGCAAGTGTTGGCAAGCATATGGAGAGATTGGAACACTTGCACATCGTTGGTGAGAATATATAATGCTATAGCCATTGTGGAAAACACTATGGTGAATACTTAAATACTTACACATAACATTAAAATACAATCCAAGGATTCCATTTCTGAGTATAGACTCAAAAGAATTGAAAGCAGGGACATGAACAGATATCTGCAACACCATCCTCTCGGCAGCATTATTCACAAGAGCCAAAAAGTGGCAACTCAAATGCCCGTCACTAAATGAATGGAGAAACAAATGTGACATATGTATACAATGGAATATTGTGTACCCTCAAAAGGAAGAAAATTCTGAGACATGCTTACAACATGGATAAACCTTAAAATATTATGCTAAGTGAAATAAAAAAAATAAGCCAGACACGAAAGGACAATTATTAAATGGTTCCACTTACAGGAGATATCTACAAATTCATGTAGACAGAATCTAGAACAGAGGCTATAAGAGGCTGGAGGAAAGAAGGAATGGGGAAGTTGGTTTGTTTGTTTGATTTTAATTTTTTATATTTTTAAGTAATCTCTACACCCAATGTGGAGCTCAAACTCAAAACCCTGAAATTGAAAGTCATATGCTCTACCAACTGAGCCAGCCTGGCACTCCAACATGAGAAGTTATTTTTAATGGGTACAGAGTTTCAATATGAGCTAATGAAAAAGTTCTGGAGATGGATAGTAGGGATGGTTGTACAACACTCTGAATATATTTAATGCTACAGAAATATGCACTTTGGATGGTCAAAGTGATCATTTTTATGGCATGCATATTCTGCCATAATAAAAATAATTAAAACTACAAAGTTCCCAAGGACTTGATTTTCTTTGACACGGCCAATTCAAGTGACTGGGGACATCCCATGGCTGCCAAATCCTCTCATATCTTCCCCAGTTATAACACTGGTATGCACTATTTTGGGTACTCCCTCCATTATCCACTAACCCCTTCCCCTCTTGCAAACTCTTGGTGAATGTGCATCTTTCCATGATACATTTCAATCATCTCTCAGTCCTGAAAGGCTTTCTCAGAATTCACAGGCTCTGAGAGGAAAACATGTCATTTCTCGGTTTGGTTGACTAGGTTCCCATAAAGTTTTTAACTAAATTATGGCATCCGCCCAAGATGCGAAGTCTTTGACCCTGGCTGTTTTCAATACACTGTCAGCAACCCATACATAAGAAGTGTGGTTTCCCTGCCTACGATGGGCAGGGAGCTACTGTGAATCTTTTGAGCAAAGCCTTGTACCAATTTGTGAGAGGAAGAAAATGTCTGCCTCTTGCCTTCAAGAAGTGCCATGTCTGACCAGTCCTCTGAGAGGTACATAAGAGCAAGAGCCAAATGGAGGGATAGGCAGGCAGGAGGGCAGAGAGATACCCTCAGGGACCTTGGCACAGCACTTCCAGTTCTCTTTAAGGAATATCAGTTAATTATAGGTAATCATTTGAAATATTAACAGTATTTCCAATCGCCACACTTTCTATCACCCAAGGCAGATGAGATTTCTATTTTTGTTTCCTCAGGGAAGGGCTGACACAGAAGAAAATGAGAGTGATAGTTCGAGAAAAAGGTTTTTAAGTTTCAAAAGTCTAGGACCTGGGACATAAACAAAAGATCTGGAATAAAATATGATCAAGTCAGAGCCAGCTTCTCCTGTTCTAGAAAGTCAGATAAGGTTTACCCCATCTGAAGAAAGGGAAAAGGGATAGAAGTTGAGAAGGCCTCTGTCGCTGTCCCTGCCCAGATCAAAGGACACCAGACATCCTAAGGGACCCCAGCGCCCAGCCTGCTGCTGGGAGAGCCCAAAGATCTAGGAAGATCACTGAGTCCCCATAGCCTACAGAGAACAGGAGCAAGAGAAACATGGTATGTGGATGTAAAGGTAGGTCTTAATCAGCTTTGTAGAGTTTCCTTCCGCCCCCAAGTAACAGAGGAGCAACATTCACACTGGAGTATCAGGGTGGGTGGAGAGAAACTAAGAGAGAACCAAACTGGGACAGGATATAGATGGAACAGAGTTCCCAGGAGTGATTTAACTGGACAAATGACTGGTCACCATGTTCCCATGAGGACATCCTAACAAGTATGTGGGCAGATGACAACGCAGAACCAGGTGTTCCCTCCCACTCCTGTGACATGACACAAAGCCCTCTTACCCACCAGCCCAAAGTTAGACCCACTCCCAGGCGAAGGAGAGGAGACTCTGAACTAATTTAGATTAAATTTCTACCTCTTGGTCCAACAGGGATTCAAATTAGAAAATCTGCAGAGCACAAATGTTCATAGCAGCATTGTTGTTCATAGCAGCAATGTCCACATGGGCAAACTGTGGAAGGAGCCAAGATGACCTTCAACAGATGGATGGATAAAGAAGATGTGGTCCATATATATAGATGACGGAAATTACTCAGCCATCAGAAAGGATGACTACCCAACTTTTGCATCAACATGAATGGAACTGGAGGAGATCATGCTAAGTGAAGTAAGTCAAGCAGAGAAAGACAATTATCACTCATATGTGAAACATAAGGAATAGCACAGAGGACCGCAGGGGAAGGAAGGGAAAAATGAAGGGAAAGAAATCAGAGAGGGAGACAAACCAGGAGAGACTCTGGGAAACAAACTGAGGGCTGCAGAAGGGAGGGGGGATGGGGTAGCTGGGTGACCGGTATTAAGGTGGGCAGGTACTGTGTTGAGCACTGGGTGTTATACGCAACTAACAAATCGCTGAACACTACCGCAAAAACTACTGATATACTGGGACCCCTGGGTGGCTCAGTTAGTTAAGCCACTGCCTTCAGCCCAGGTCATGATCCCAGGGTCCTAGGGATCCAGCAAGATCCTTGCTCAGCGGGGAGCCTGCTTCTCTCTCCACCTCTGCCTGCCATTCTGCCTGCTTGGGCACACGCGCGTGCTCTCTCTCTCTCTCTCTGACAAATAAATAAAATCTTTAAAAAAACAAAAATAAAAAAAAAAAAACACTGACATACTATGTGTTGGCTAACTGGACATAGTAAAAAAAAAAAAAAAATTTTAAAGAATAAAGAAGGGGCGCCTGTGTGGCTCAGTGGGTTAAAGCCTCTGCCTTCAGCTCAGGCCATGATCCCAGGGTCCTAGGATCGAGCCCCACATCAGTCTCTCTGCTCAGCAGGGAGCCTGCTCCCTCCCTCTCTGACTGCCTCTCTGCCTACTTGTAATCTCTGTCTGTCAAATAAATAAATAAAATCTTTAAAAAAAAAAAAAAAAAGAAGAAGAAGAAATAGAAGAAAGAAAAGAAAAAGAAAATCCACACAGGTGCCTGGGTGGCGGCTCAGTTGGCTGAGCATCTGACTCTTGATTTCTGCCCAGCTGACATCCATCAGGCTTCCGGTTCCTCAGGGAGTCTGTTTCTCTCTCTCTCTGCCTTTCCCTCTGTCCCTGTCCCCACTCATGCACACACTCTCTCTCTCTCATTCGCTCTCCCTCTCCCTCTCAAATAGATAAATAAATCTTTAAAAAAAAAAAAAAAGAAAAGAAAATCTGCAACTGTGAGGGAAACAAAGTAAACCATATTTCTTGAAGAGGTGAGTTTGTGGTCTATGATTTGTGTCTGCTGGATATCAGTGTGTACACTGCTTGTCCGTTAATAACCAGTGGAGTGACATTTTACTCAACGGTTAAGTTCTAAAGTTGCCCCATGAAGTGAAAACCAAGGATATTCACAACTACTCTTGGAAAATCTCTTGATTTATTCATCAAGCCTAGTATTGTGCTACTATTCAATACATTCAAAGGAGCCAGCTTTTCTTCCAGGTTTGAAACAGATTGCTGGTTTGTATTTTCCAAGCGAGCACCAGATATAGTATTGGCTTTTGTTTACAGGTATGTGATGCCAAAAAATATTAAAAATAAGGTTTATTTTCTACTGTTAAAAGCACAAGCATGTTATATTCTAATTCAATCACACAAAGGAACTAAGACTGAGTAAGGAAAGCATGGAGCTGAGGCTCCCCATCTTCCTTCAGGGCATACTCTCACAGGTGGCGTGGAAGGGAAATCTCACCCACAACCTAAATTGCCATTTTCTGCTTCTCAGGGAACCTAACACTGACTTCACAGAGTCCTCTCCACATATGCTCTGTGTGGTCTGTCACCTTTAAGCCTAACACTTAGTGATAGAACCTGTGAGAGACAAACCTTCTGGAAACTCTGTGTCAGCTGTAACTTTCCACCATCCCTAAGGCAAAACTTAGTTTTTCTTCACATTCACCGAAAGAACCTCTCATTCCAAACCACTAGTCAGGCATGTTTTCTGTAAGGTTCCTCTGGCGAATCACAGGAAGGCCTTACATCACACAGTGCAGGACTTCATGCCGAAAATCCCCATGAGACATCCCTTCTCAGGCCTCTCTCCCTAATTTAGAGCATCAGGTCTCCTTTCTCCCACCACCAGCACCTCCCTCCCCCACTACACCCCCCACCACCAGCACCTCCCTCCCCCACTACACCCCCCACCACCACCACCTCCCCCCCCCCACCACCACCTCCCCAGCCCCCACTGGGCCTTCTTGCCTCCCCACCTCCTCAACCCTGCTCTTTCCCTTCCCACATTCCACACACTCTCCACCTCTCATACACAGACTTCATCAATTCAAATTTGCAGCCTCCTGATTATCAATCCATTCAGCCAAAAGGCCCCTCCACCTACCAGAACCCACTCTCTTAAAAGATAAAGGATCGTGCACGACCACTCTCCCTCATTACCTGTCTCTTACCAGCGGTTTACTAGGAATACAACCCGGAATACATTCCCCACCTGAGCAGCTACCATCTATTAACAAGCTGAATATGCTCGCATATGTGTTATCCCAATTCCTTCCTAACAAGAACTCCAGAATGTTCTCCAGTTCCCAAACACAGGAAGGAAGGGTCAGAGAGGTGGAAGTCATCTGCCTGGCCCCACAGTTCAACCTCAAGTCTGTAGGTGTATTCCAGCACTAGACTACCTTCCCACAGCGGAAAGTAAAACAGTTTCCTTACCTGAACTTCCCTTTGAACTTCCATGAGATTTGTCCAGGCCACCAAATTTTGTAGTCAAATGAGGCTACAACCTCACCACCAGGATCCCGGTGCCGAAGAAAAAATTGTAGCAAAGGCTGTGAGCCAGCGGATCCCACCTCAATGGAGGACTTTCCAGTTAGGGTTGGCCACATGACACAATTCTGACCAATGAGATGTAAGTGGGGGTAGTTGGCTAAGGCTTCTGGGAAACCTTCCCTAAAGGAACAGCCCTGGCTGACCCCATCCCCTTCTTCCTTGCCTGAAGCCCAAATGTGACACTAGGGGTGCAGCAGCTGTCTTGTGCCCACGTAATGTTAGAGTGTAAAGATGGAAGAACCTTGACACGGGGGCACCTGGGTTACTCAGTCATTTAAGCATCTGCCTTCAGCTCAGGTCAGGAACCCAGGGATGAGCCCCATATGGGGCTCCCTGCTCAGCGGTGTCTTGGTGTCTGTTTCTCTCTCTCCCTCTGCCCCTGCCCCACCTTGCGCTCGCTCTCTCTCTCTCTCATTCATGCGCTTTCTCAAATAAATAAAATCCTTAAAAAAAAAAAAAAAGAACCTGGATAATTTGCTTGAGATCCATTTCAGCTGTGGACCACCTATCTTGGTCTGCTTTCTATGGGAGAAAAATAAACTTATTTACTAATTAACTGTCAGTAGGCTTTCTGTAACTTGTGGTTTAATTCATTTCTAACTAATCCAATCACTTTCTGTGAACACTTTGTAGTTAGTAAAGGGTCCCTTTCCTGCCATAGGACAAACCTGGACAGCACTCACTAAACCAAGGACTGACCACTGGGATGCCCCACTCAAACACACCCTAGAGTCTTCTGTCCTCAGATTTATAGCCGTCAAAACTGTCCTACCTGGGGTGCAGAGTGAAACTCATTTAGCAAATATTATATCCGGATGAATCAAAATTAGACAGGCTGTGCCCTTGTGGACTGTATGATTAAAAGGATTAAAATAATGATATGCTCATGGGAAAGTTCTTCTCATGGTTCCATAAATTTTGTTTTTAATGGTCAGTTCCCCCTGGGTAGATGGTGTCTCGCCCCCGTCCCAGGAGGACTCCTGATGCACGATGAGCTCTGAATAGCGGAGTTAAGATCGGAAAGAGAAATTCTGCTGTGTCACTTTCAAACCACTAAATGGGTTCCCTAATGATTCTTGGCTAGGAGTTTTGAACATCGAAAAACCAAAGGAGACACCAAGTCTGCCGAAAAGAAACCAGCAGGTTGGCAGGTTAGCAGCAACGGCCCTTGGCGAGTTGAATGTCAGGGACGGTGATAGGAGCCACACCAGCCAGTCGGGGGGTGCTGGTGGGGGCCGGGTGGGGTTGCTGTATTCACACAGGCCTTGAAGGGCACTGCAGTGCCCTTTGGCCTTTCCGGGCACTCTGCAGCCCAGAAGCCAGGCCGAGTGGCACAGGACTTGCCGAACCACGTTGAGGCTCACACGTATCAAAAATTTAGACATTAACCCCTATTTACAACATTTGTTCACAGCATACGGCCGAGAACCTTTTTAGTAAATCACTTGAGATAAGCTGTCTGGCCCCAAATGAAAGATGTTTGCCAATTTCTTGGTAGGCAGAAGAAGAGCTCTTTATCAAAAGCATATTAGCATATTTTACCTCATTAATAACTTCACTGCAGCATTAATTTGCCTAATTATCGCATTTGGAATTCAACATGGTATCTAATTAATTCAAAACTCAAAAAACAAAATCCAGAATTATAAAGCACGCCGACATGCTTCTGCTCTATCATTCCTTCCTTCCTCGGCGCGTGTGTTTGCGCACACGAAGGTGTGTGTGCTGGCGTGTCTGCTCAGTGAAGCCATATCCTTTATCCTTTCCCATATAATAAACATTCATTATTTTAATAAAATGTTTTCTTCTAACGAGGCAATTCTCTCCTCGACTGAGCAGTTGGGGTTTCTGAGCTAACGTCCGCTCTCTTGCTCCCCACTCCTTTTGCGTTCTTCTTTCTCACAGGACAGTCACAAGGTTTTCGGGAATATATACTTCAGGAGCAAAAAGATTACTTTTTTTTTTTTTTTTTTTTGGCTTAAAGAACTGTGTCATTTCTTTTCTTTCCCGACCCATGCCTTCAGCACTGAGCAAACTAACAGTATTTGTCCACATTTTCTCCTGCACGCAAAGCCCTCCTAACCAATTCGCAGGAGCCCAGAGTAAACATTAGTCGACACTATCAAAAATAAAAATCAGAGCATATTGGCCGAACCTTCCTGAAAGGTTTGAGCTTTCCAAAAATAAAACTGCAGGAAACTTTAGTTCAGGGCTCAAAACAACAGCTTTAGCCTCCACAATAATATCCTCTCTATTCACCCATGGCCTCTTACTTCCCACAAGAATATCTGATTGTAACAATAGGCCATATGCTGCCATTGTAGTGGAAAGATACAGAAAAGACTTAGATCTACATGACATTATAGGCAACACAAAATAGTTGTTGAAGTAAATGCTCTCTCGGCTATGTTGTCTTCTAGGCTATTTTTAAAGTCTTGTTAAGGCTGTGGCTAAGAAGTCAGGTCAGGTCAATGTACTGGGGAAATTCAGATTTTAAAAGGTGCTGTTAACCGTCCAATGGGAAATGCAGGTCTGGCAATCGGAGATGTAAAGTGGAGCCTGCCGTCTTCAGGTAATTCATTCTAACTCAAAGAGCAGATATTTATAGATTATGAGGCATCTCCTGCTATAGGTCAGATCCGTACCAACAATAGTCTACTTCCCTTGGCAGATGATTTCCTACACAAATGCATATTTCAAGTACTCAGCAGCTCCATGCCCAGTGTTTTTGTTTCCTCTACACCATGCTCATAACCAAGAAGAGTCCGATCTCGCAGTTCTTCCCGTGAATGTCAGCAATGATGACGAAAACAATGGAGTTGGTCTGTGAGTTGACTTTTTCCTTCTGGTGTAACTAACTTCAACATGGCCTTGAACCTTCTGGGACCACTTCCAATCTGCCCCAAATGAAGAGCTATAATAGCAGGCTAGCAAACGTACACCCTGTGTGTTCCTGTGGTAGAAGGAAGACCCATTAAATTCTCACTATCTCACCTTGCTGTCTTAGGATCAGGGTAGACCACAATTTTTTCAGTATTAAAGGACAAAGACCGGGGCACCTGGGTGGCTCAGTCTGTTGAGTGTCTGACTTTGGCTGGTCATGATCTCAGAGTCCTGGGCTTGAGGCCCACATCAGGCTCCCTGCTCAGCGGGGCATCTGCTTCTCTCTCTGCTCCTCACCGCACTCACACTTGCACTCTCTCACACACTCTCTTTCCTCTCAAATAAATACAATCTTTAAAAAGATAATAAAAAAATATTAAAAAATGAAGGACAAAGACCTTGGAAAAACACAAGTCAGTAACCCTTCAACAGAAGACTTAATCCATTTCAAGCCAACCTATGAAATAACAACAGAGTCAACCCTTCTTGTCCTGGAACCAGAAGACTGATCATCTGAGAGCTGACCACGGCAGTGTCAGGGTCTGCCCTTTCCCAGAGATGGGCTGAACAAGCACAGGCTCTGGCTAAATCACTAGTAAAAGGAGGGAAAATGCATTAAAGGCTCTCTCGTGCTCTTCTGAAAATACGCATGAATCCACATCATAAAGCTGCCATGCCATCAAGGAAGATTTACTATTTATTCAGGAGACACGGAGGCCCAGAATAACAGGGGTCCGAGGTTAAATAGCACAAACAAGGAATTGTGTGAGCCACTGTGGCCACACCCCACCTCCGCAGCTTCACTCCTATGAGCCCCGGAGGCAAAGAGGCAGAGAGTAGCTTTTCAAAGCTGGAGGATTTTTTAAGGGGAGAAAAAAAAAGCATTTTTGTAAGCCTTCATGCTCAATAAAGACTGTGCAGACATAAAATCCCTCATTTAAATGGCTGCAGTTTTAATATAAAATGTATTATACAGGAAAAAGATTTTATTACCACTAAATGCTTGTTGCAATTCAACAACAGAGGAAACTGACCTTGATTCTGAATCTCCTGCCTTCACCCCCCCCCCTTTATTCTTCTCACTGTTACTTACTGAACAGGCTTCCACTATTTCCCTTCCTTTCTGGAGAAATAACAATTTTCTCTAGAAGGCTAGTAAATGCACATCATTGTCCCAAGACAATCCAACAGACTGTTTTGCAAAGAAATGCTAATAGAAGAAGGGAGACTTTGGAGACCAAAGAAACTCAATCTTGGAAAATAATCATGGAAACTTGGCTTTCCCTGATCGTGCATACCCAATTTGAAGGGAAAAGAGGAAATCCAGAGGGCAAGTAGTAAGGCAAAAGGAAGGTAAGAGATGAAAAAAAAAAAAAAAGCCCTTCTGGAAGTTATAAATAAAAAACCCTTGGGGAAAAAAGAGGAGCCCCAACTCATCTCCCTCCTGGTACAAAGAGTCACTAATGGATGGAACACCAAAACATTAACACTGACATCACTGAAGGGATGCATCTCTGTATCAGTAAAGGTGCCAGAAGGTAGCCAATGGCACACTCAGACTGAGCAATCCGCTTGTCCTGACCCCCTTATCGGGGCTAATTGACAAAAGTGTGGGCAGTGTGGAAGAAAGCACAAGGGACCATGCAGCAGCTGTCACCACCTCCTAAACCCGCAGGGGCAGGGGAGGGGGCACTTAGTCAAACCCACAGAGGGGAGCTGCATGGCGAGAGCCACCTGGCAGGAGTGGTGGCCTTCCAGAGAGAACCCAACAGAGAGAAAAGCGAAGAAATCAATGCCCCAATCTCATTTCCCATCCATCTGCTGTCCAGTGCCTTGTCTGGGTCTCACCTTGGCCAAGCCCAGCTATGAGCCAAAGAACAAGGGCACCATGGAAGCAGCCAAGATAGGACCATCTGCCGCATTGCAGGGCAGAGTGCAGAAGGAGGAAGGGTGTATCTGGAGAACGAATGGAAGACATCAGTTTGTAATGGCCAAGAGTTCAAGCAAACAAGCAAGAAGATAGTAAAGACAGACTCGGACCAGAGCATCATAGTAAGAAAGGGAAATTCACAAAAACATCTAATGTCAGACAGATCTAGATTCACATCTGTAAGCAACTGTGTGATGTCAAGAATCTTATATTGAGCCTCGGTGTCTTGCCCTGTAAAATGGGGATAATGCTGTACCCTTCTTCCATCAGCAATCACAGTTAAGACTGACGGAGGCAAGCATTTAGCAGACTCTCTGGGACTCCTAGTTCCTCCACTGTCCCCACTCATTCTCATCTCCTGTCCCCAGACACTGCTCGCTGAACTTGGGTCACAAAGAACAAAGAGGGAAACTTGAGTCGCAAGTCTCTATGGGTGTAGTGGCAGCTTCCCAGTGCCCATTGGAGGAACCGAGGACTCCTACCCAGTTCTTAGTGTCTGGGGTTCTGCCCAGCAACCTGCGACCAGAGTATGAGCCTGGGGTAGCTGAACCCAAAGCTTTGAAAGGCCCTCCCCCACATCATACCCGCTCTGGAGCTCTCCACGGGCCTCCCCGCCAGTTACCATGGGACGGAGCTGCGGCGCCCTATCATGTATCAGGCTACCCTGGCCCGTGGATCATCTCCATCCGTCTCCATCCGCCTGGACCCTATTTTCCTTTGCTTCACTTTGAATCAGAAATAAGAGCATCACAGCAGGACCCAGGCTAGGCACAAACCCCTCAGAAGAACCTAATGTTAGGCTCTTTATTTTTTTCTTTAAGAACAATGCCCTCCTGCTTCCTTTTGTCTTCTGAGTCTCTGCATCTCATTCCTCAGGGCCATCCTTCAGCACAAAGATCGCTAGCGCTCCCATGTTCGGGAGACACGAGGAAAGAAACTTTACAGCTCTTCTGCACT
This sequence comes from Mustela putorius furo, assembly GCF_011764305.1. Classification (NCBI taxonomy): domain Eukaryota; kingdom Metazoa; phylum Chordata; class Mammalia; order Carnivora; family Mustelidae; genus Mustela; species Mustela putorius. Next base: position 7,694,478 of record NW_025421305.1, read on the forward strand.
AAAATGTAATAACTTTCTCCACACGGCTGCACAAAGGATTTCTCTGGGAACAAGGGACCAAGTTTCACAGTTGCATAAATATAAACTAAAGTAGAAATCCATCTTCAAGTCTGCAGGCACAGTCAACACTCCCATTTTTCAAGAGTCTCAAGGTCATTCTTCACTAGGCGTTCTTACGGCTCGGCTTTAAAGTTAAGCTAGTTTAATAATTCATGACATCATACCCATTAAAATATGAGTATTTTCTACCAAAGGAAACAGCCTTTCTTTCTTTTTTTTCCCCCACCTTTCACGGTGGAAGAGACCCAGACGAGTCCCTGCATAGGAAAACAGTGACAACCGACCGCCACACCGCCTGATGAAGTTTGGGGGGAGGTTTGCAATTTCGTCTGCCGCTGCCCACAGCCCGTGTTATCATGAAAAGCCAGCGCCATATGCCAGAGGAGACAGGTTAAGCCTCTTAAATGTTCCTGACAACAATGAGCTTTCATTTGTGAAAAGTAAACATCTGCCTCATGGGGAAATAATCCACAAGACAATGGAGATGCTTATTTGTTTGTTTGATTGTGACTGCAGGAGGGCCTGGGGGGCTCCTGACGCCCACCACCCGTCCAAAGACAAATAATTCCTTACACATTTTAAAAAAGAGTTGGCAGCCTTCTCCTAAAGACCTCGAAGCGGAGCCCTGGGTGCTGTAGATACTTACAGGGAGAGCTGGTGATCGCAAAGACTAGGAAAGAGAACAGAATTGGGTCCTGGGCTCTGCGACGGCTAGCTGGGAATCCTGGGCCCCTCACTTACCATCTCCGGGTTGTATTTTCCGCCTCCATAAATGAGGGTCAAAATGAAGTCTCTTCTACCAAGTCGAAGGGTTAGGATGTGACACCTGTGATTTGTGACTTTCTAAAGTACTTTGTAAACTGTACAGCAAAACAAATGTTAAGGAGGTGGTTGGTATCAAACAGACAAACTGGGACATTTGCCTTCATGCTTTGAAAAGTCAATAGGCAGAAGACTTATTACCTACAGGGCAAAAGATGTTTCCTCTTACTCGCAGATATTCCCTGGAAATGGTTGCTGCCCCCAGCTTCTGTTCATATGGCTGAGTGTGCAGGTGACCTTGGTGACCTCGGTGAGGGTGCCAGTCACCCTGGGTGTGGATGACTGTCACCTGGGAGAAGCTGGCTGGAGCTCTCACTGCTGTACCTGGGAAGACGGAAAGATCATCATCAACCCAGATGCCTTGCAAATGTCCTTTTAGACTTTATTATTATTTTTTTTTGTACGTGAGTATATTTAACCTTATTTTAAAATGAAAAACTGGAGATTCAGAGAGAATCTAGGACAGTATTAAAGTGTTACAAGGACAAGGGCGCCTGGATGGCTTAGTGGGTTAAAGCCTCTGCCTTCAGCTCAGGTCATGATTCTAGCGTCCTGGGATCGAGCCCCGCATCGGGCTCTCTGCTCTGAGGGGAGCCTGCTTCCTCCTCTCTCTGCCTGCCTCTCTGCCTACTTGTGATCTCTGTCTGTCAGATAGATAAATAAATAAATAATCCCCCCAAAATTGTTAAAGTATTGCAAGGACAGTATTAAAACCCAGATCCCTGGGGTGCCTGGGTGGCTCGGTGGGTTAAAGCCTCTGTCTTCAGCTCAGGTCATGATCTCAGGGTCCTGGGATCAAGCCCCGGATTCTGGCTCTCTGCTCAGCAGGGAGCCTGCTTCCTCCTCTCTCTCCGCCTGCCTCTCTGCCTGCTTGTGATCTCTCTCTCTCTCTCTGTCAAATAAATAAATAAAATCTTAAAAAAAAAAAAAAAAAACAGACCCCAGGAAAGAAAAATAGTAATGGCCTCCCACTCCTTCCAAGTGTCCCACCGGTGTCTGTATAGACATCTCAAATAGGGCCTGTGACTCTGTCACTCTGTGTGTATCTTTTATTCACTGCCAGGCTTGGATCCTTGAAGAAGGACCCGTGTCTTGATCATCTTTGAGCCCCAACCACTCCTTAACATAAAACTTGGACACAGCCACATCTAAAAGGAGTTGTTGAATGAATGAAAAAATAAAGTGGAAAGTAGGAGATGAAAATGGTTTTCTCCTTCTCCTCCTCCTGCCCCCTCTCCTCCTCCCCTTCTCCTTTTTTTCTCCTTCTCCTTCTTCTCCTTCTTCTTTCTTAATCTAACTTGTAGAAAAATCTCTCTACTTCTCCTGAAACTCCTCAGGCTATGGGAACAGTCTCCTCTCTCGAGCTCAATTAGAATCCACACCTAGTCTAAAAGCAGCAGGAGAGAGTAAGCAAGACTCGGGGAGGCTCCAGGCATGAATAGCTGGCCAGGGAGGCGGTGCAGAATGTGGGATACAGCAAAATGCCTCCAGAAATTATTCCAGGAACCACTCAGGGAGATGTGTGCCAGAGTCTGACCAAACGTGTCCACTGTAGTCTGGGCCTGGGCCACACAGAGCTTTATCAGCTCACGTGAGCCATCAGCCCTGAATCCAGGGTCGGACAAGTGAGTGGCGTAGATGCCACAAGCCTCGGTTCAGCAGAGACCGTATGACATGCATCTTTAAGCAAAAAATCAAATACACTTTGCCCTTGATGACACTTCCAAAGGAGCAGAATGAATCAGCTGGAGCAAAGAATTTTTAAAATCATTTTTGCACAAAAGCCTGTTTAGACATTAACAACTGCCACTGCCTTATGCTGTCTTCCTCTACCTCAAAAAAGGGCAGTCTCCCCAACTTCACCAATACTCCGCCTCCTAGCTTTATAACCCCTCATTTTTGTCTTACTTTGCTTATTTTATTAATCTGAAGATGTCAGATAGATACAAAAGTAGAAAAGTACATATAATATATTCCCATGGACTCATAACCTAGCTTCAACACTTGTCATCTATGGTCACTCTCGTCTCCCCTTTACCCCTACCCTTTCCCCTTCTTTATCCCTGCATTGGATTATTTTGAATCAATCCCAGACATGATATCATTTCACCCATAAATATTTCAGTATTTACATCCAGAGATAAGAACTCCTTTTTTAAAGCATTTCTGGCACCATTTTAAACCTTCTTCTTCATTCTTCACATCCAGCTTATCATTAACTCAACATTGGTTCTTTCTCCAACATGGTATTTCCCTTTTGTTTGTTTTTATTTCCTCAAACCTCATCCTGATCTTGGTTCTCAGCTTAGAAGAGGAATGCCTCCTACTCAGTGTCTTGACTCTTATGTTCTCCTCTGTACAAGCCACCTTTAACATAGTCCAGCAACACCCTTTCATTACACCTTGTTCAAGAACCCACAGCGGGGATTGCAGTCTCCTGTAACTAATACTAGACTACTCCTCCTGCCAAAACAACTTAAAAGCAAATAGGATGAAACTGTTCACAAATATAAAATCATGAAACAGAAGGGAGATTCACAAGCTGAGCCCCCAGCTCTACACCAAATAGCTATTTCCCAACAGGATGACAGTACGTTAGAGACCAAGCAGACCACAGGAGTCCAGGGGAGGTCAGTAGGCAGAGTGTGGGGCAGCGGGGGTGGATTCTGTGGCATGGGGCACAAAGGATGAAGGGTCTATGCAAAGGGAAGAACCCTACATGTGGATCTCTGCAAGTGCTTAGCCAAAGACTGAACTATACATGTAGAGGGAGAGTTTAGACAAAGTGCACCAGAATTTATCTATTCTGGGCTTGAGAACAGAACAGAAATACCTGAAGGTAAGTCATGTTAGGGGATATTGTCGGCAAGAAGGGAGAGACCTTGAAAACACCTGTTCCCCGGGCACCCAGCTGAGACACCAGAAATAGCACTCCTCAGGAGTAAGAATCACACCTCAGAGTAAAGTTTACAGTAGACCTACCCTACCCAAGTCTATAACCAAGCCTTGATAGGATTGCCAGAAGAAAATAAGAGATTGAGTACCACAAGTTAAAGTTATGCTTTGAAAAAACAATGGAATTTTCACAGGTACTCCCTAAGAAAACATAAAACATAAGTTCAAGGTGATCTACCAATAATTCCACTGCCTATGAAAACAACAGTCAACAGAGAAATATCACAAAATTCAATCTCCACACTGATTGACTCACAACAACCAGTATACAATCTAAATTACTAGACATGCTCACACATACACAAAGTAAAATGTAATGCATAGTCCAAAAAAAAGGCAGGTAGTAGAAACCAAACTAGAGTTGTTCCATATATGTAATTTATGAGACAACGAAGCTATAATAAGTATATTCAAAAAATTAGGGGCGCCTGGGTGGCTCAGTGAGTTAAAGCCTCTGCCTTCGGCTCAGGTCATGATCCCAGGATCCTGGGATCAAGCCCTGCATCGGGCTCTCTGCTCAGCAGGGAGCCTGCTTTCTCCTCTCTCTGACTCCCTCTCTGCCTACTTGTAATCTCTGTCTGTCAAATAAATAAATAAAAATTTAAAAAAAAATAAAATAAATTTAAAAAATAAAAATAAAATTTAAAAAAAATTAAAGGATGATATGCCAAATTATTAAAATAAAACATGGTGGTATATATACACAATGGAATATTACTCAGCCATCAAACAGAATGAAATCTTGCAACAATGTGGATGGAACTAGAGTGTATTATGCTAAGCAAAATAGGCCAGCCAAAGAAAGACAAATACTATGATTTCACTCATATGTGGAATTTAAGAAATAAAAACAGATGAACATAGGGGAAGCAGGAAAAAAAAGAGAGAGGGAGGCAAACCATAAGAAACTTGTAACTATAGAGAACATACTGAGGGTTGCTGGAGGGGAGGTGGGTGTGGAATGAGCTAAACGGGTGATGGGTATTAAGGAGGGCACTTGTTGTGTTAAGCTCTGGGTGTTATATGTAAGCAATGAATCACTAAATTCTACTCCTGAAGCAATAAATCAATTAATCAACCAATTAATTAATTTTTTAAAATTTAAATTTAAAGAAAAGATTATTTTAATGAATGAAAAGATATAGAATCTCATCAGAGGAAATGAAAAACATTTAAAAAGGACAATCCAGGAACTAAATAGCTGAAATGAAAAATTCACTGCACAGAACTTGAGCAAATTGGAAGTAGTAAGCAAAAACTTGATGAACTTGAAAATAAATCAACAGAAATCATGCAATCTGAAGAAAAGAGTAAAAAGAGATGGAATAAAAAATGAACTAGGCCCCAATGACTATAAGGACAATATTAAACAGTCTAACACGTGTAACTAGAGTTTCATAAAGAGAAGACGGTGATAATGGGACAGCAAAATTATTTCAGGAAATGTCAGGAGCTAGGAGAGAAAGACCTAAGCTGTCAGGTGTGCAAATAGCAGAGTAAAGCAACAAGCCAAAAATGAAAGAGTTAAGCCTTTAATTACTTATCATGATAGAATAATCAAGAGGCTAAAATTGGAGAAAACACTGAGTCTCCTTCATTTCATTTCCCTTATGAAAATGGCACATCAGTCATGGGTCACGTGAATCAGGACAGACAAGGGGATTTTCTCACTGTTGAGAGAGCCCCTAACAAAAGACTCCAGCAGGAGTCTTGGGTGTCAAAGGAAGTGAGAAGAGGACTATAAGTGGAAAAGTACTGGGTGCTGAGTCAGGGAGATAAAGTGTCTTCAGGTTTTCTCTCTCTTTCCTCCTATAGGGAGACCTCAGCAGAGGCACCTAAAAAAGACTTGTGCCCAAGGCCTCAGATAAAGATCTAGGAATAAAGGTTCTGAGGCTCAGAATGCAAATATGCAATGAGCATGACTCTCCAGTGGGGCCCAAATCCTTGACCAAAATTCTCTCCAGACACTGCAATGCACTGGCTGTGCACCAAGCCTCCCACCATGAGGCCTCTCTGGGAAAGCCTCTGCAATTTCCCATGGTCAGGCCTGAAAAAACCCACATAGGTTTTTAATCAGAAGCTGGACTCCTCAGAAATAAGAGCTGAACATTTCCCACATTTGATGTAAGATGTCAGCTTATACATCCAGGAATCTGAGTGAACTACAAACAAGATAAATACAAAAAATACCTCACCTAGATACTTCACAGTCAAACTATTAAAAACCAATGATAAAGAGAAAGTTTTGAAAAAAGTCAGAGAATAAAAGACCTCACAAACAAGGGAACAGTATAGACGATGGCTGCATTATCATTAAAGAAAGGGAAGAAAGAATAGGAGATGAAGAAAAAGAGGACTGAAGGCCAGAAGACTATGGAATTCCATCTCCAAAATACTGAAACAAACAACAACAAAAAAAACCTATCAACCCCAAATTTTGTACCCAACAAGACTATCCTTCAAAAACAGAGTGCAGGGGTGCCTGAGTGACTCAGTCAATTAAGCTTCTGACTCTTGGTTTCTGCTCAGGTCATGATCTCAGGGTCATAGGGTCAAGGTCCTCATCAGTCTCCACACTCAGCAGGGAGTCTGCTTGAGATTCTCTCTCCCTTTCCCCCAGCTCACCCTTTACTCTCTCTCTTTCTAAAATAAATAAATAAATCTTTAAAGCACAACAAAACAAAAGCAAGTGCAGAAAGACATGTTCAAAGAAACAACACTGAGAAAATTTGTAGCCAGCAGACTTACGCTAAAAAAAATGCCAGAAGATCTTCCCTAGGCTCAGGAAATGATACCAGATAGGAACTTGGACCTGTAAGAAGGAAGGAAGAGCACCAGAATTGGTAAATAAGTGGGTAAGCATGAAGTACTCCTTTGTTTTCTTCTCATAACTTCCTGAAAAGAAGATTACTGAAAGCATAGAAGTGCTGTAAGGTGGGATTTATAATTTATGTAGAAGCAAAAAAGATGACAAAATAGAACAAAGGTCGGGAAAAGGTAAATGGGATTATACTGTTCTAAGATTATTAAGTTTGTGATGTGATAAGTAGGAAGCATGAACTGTCAGATTAGGAACAGGAAACGAGGCCTAGAAAGTGGGAGGTGTGTATGAGTGGGAAGTGGGAAGCAATAAAATGCTGAGTCCAACACCTGTAACCACAGAGTCACCTACTCAACCCTGAAAGTGTGACCTCTCTCAAGAACGTTTGAATTTTACTAGTGATGCCTAAGAAGACTTGAGACCCAAAAAGACTGTCTCATGATAAATGACAGGCTATAGAATTTGAATTTCCAACTAGAAATCTCTACCACCACCTCCTCAATCACACATACAGGTGACAGCCTGCTCAGCTGGTGTCCAGGCCTGATTCCAACTTTCAATTTACCACAATCTTCAATTCATTAGAAACTCCTTTTCACCAGACTATCTGAGATAAATAAAAATATAGTTTTTTTAAAATATTCTACTGTATATTGTCATGTATTCTTTCTTTTAAAAAAAATTCCTTATTTATTCGAGCAAGAGAGAGCATGAGCCAGGCGAGGGGCAAAAGGAGAGGGAGAGGGACAAGCAGACTCCCCACTGAGCAGGGAGCCCAGTGCAGGGCTCCATCCCAGGACCCTGAGATCATGACCTGAGCCAAAGGCAGATGCTTTACCAACTGAGCCACCCAGGTGTCCCTATTGTCGTGTATTCAACTGGGTATTATTTATATCTTGAATTGTGTTTTATTATAAAGTGTTAAAACTATGCATATGACATAGCTTATTCTCTTTTCATCTAGTCTATATTATTGTGTCAACTATTGCAAATCACAGCATTCTCCACCACAGGCCTAGGAAGACAGGCCTGTAACAGAGAACAAACAGAATGGAGCAGCCCCAGGAGCCAGCGCAGTAACAAGGGACACAGAGGATCTTAATTCTCAGAAGCTAAGTGTAACCTGAAGGGAATACAGACCGTTATCATGATTAACAAACATTCACACAAAACTTGAAGCAAAAATAAAAGCATGTGCTCACCAAACACATGGAAGCAGAGAAGAGAATGGTGGTTTCCAAGGCCTGGAGAGAGGCAGACATGTGGATCAAAGGGCACAAAGTTTCAGCCACACAAGAGGAACAGATTCTGAAGACCTACTGTACAAGTGAGGCAGCAACAACGCACTGTACCGTAAAGTTTGCCAAGGGGACAAATCTTACATTACATGCTCTAACCACTCAAGGAAAACAATAAAACAAAACAACAGCAAACAAAAGGGGTGCCAGGAAACCTTGGAAGGGGATGGATGATTATGATTATATAGATTGTAGCCATGTATATAGATTGGTTTCATGGGTGTAGACTTGTCTCCAAACACATCAAGTTATATACATTAAATATCTGCAGCTTTTTATGTCAATCAAGAGATTTTGTTAAAAAAAAGAATTAATAGTAGAAATCAAAGGCAAGGAGAATTGGAAGCAGGGAGGGAAGGAAAGAAGGGAAGAAAGCAGGGGGGAGGTAGGGAGGGAGAATTGCCATGGCCATGTACCTATCCATCAGATTTGCTCCTCTGTCCTCCTGCTTCCTCTTCTCCCCAGCAACTTCACACGTGTGTTCCCACTCCTTTTCTCACTCGGTTCTTCACCTATTCCACTAGTCTCCCTCACGCCCTCCTCCTGGGTCCTTGAACTCATTTTTCTGAGCTCTGCGTAAACCTTCCTCTCCACCCTCCTTTGGAGCCAGGCATTCCTCCGAGCCTATCAGGCCGGTGTCTAAGATGTGACCTCTCTCTCGAGACCATCCCACCCCACAAACAGAGATCTGTCATTACGAAATAAAGATTTTGGTTTTAATCCTGGCATTTTCTTCTCTGTTCCTGACCCATTTATAACTCGGAGCTGGCGGATTCTAATAATGGCATGCCTTGAGTTTGTTGTTCTGGCCGACTAGAAAGCTACAAACATTTTTAAAATTTATTTATTACTATTTTATAAATAGCCCCCTTCGCTTTGCTGGCTTTTGAATTCCCCAGATGTCAGGACACCAGTTAAAATAATTTCCGTTGGCTTGAACCTGTTACCACTTCAGGCCTCAAGCCCAGACCTTTGCAAATCAGTCAGCAGGACAAGAGGGTTTCTATTCTCACATTTTTTTTTTTTAAAGATTTTGTTTTTTATTTATTTATTTGACAGACAAAGATCACAAGTAGGCAGAGAGGCAGGCAGAGAGAGAGGAGGAAGCAGGCTCTCTGCCGAGCAGAGAGCCCGATGTGGGGCTCGATCCCAGGACTCTGGGATCATGACCTGAGCCGAAGGCAGTGGCTTAACCCACTGAGCCACCCAGGCGCCCCTCTATTCTCACATTTTAAAGCCTTCTTCTGTTAATATTTCCTGGCTGGATTTTTTTTTTTTTTCCTTCCTAGAGAGCATGAGATCAGTGTTGAGACATCTGACAACAGCTTTTCTTCACCTTCCACAGGTGTCTGCGAAATTGACTGGTAAACTCTGCCTGTGTCTGCTCCCTGCTTCCACAGCCTCCTCCCCCTGCCTCCAATCGCTCCTTGTCACCTGCGCCAAGAAAGGCTGGGGTGGGGAAAGGGTGAGCAAGTATCCTTTCTAATCTATGATTCTTCTGATTTCTGTCCTATGCAGTGTGTGTACACCCACTCCTAACTCATTGTTGGCTTTTGGTCAATAATTCCCTCAAATATTTACGGGGTGTCTTCTATGCACAGGCACTAGGCAGCAGCAAATCAGGGCTTACAGTCAAATGGGGGACAGACATATGATGACCAGTCACTCAGTTAAGGATTTAATTAGACTTGTGAGAAGTGTGAGATGGGCAAGATGCTATGAGAGAGCAGAAGCTATGACTCAACCCTGCCCGGAATGTCAGGGAGGGCCTCTGGGAAGAAGTGGCTTTGAGCTGAGTCTAAATTAAGGAGCAACGTGGCTACAGAAGGAGGTAGAGGGAGTGAGAGGAGAGAGCCAGCAGGTAGAAAGAGGCATGGCCTTTTGAGGCCCTGAAATAAGGCTCCAGGTGGCTAGGGTGCAGGGAACAGGGCAGAGGACCACAAGAGGAACGTGGCGAAACCGGCAGGGGCTGGGTTCCATGAGGCCAGGGGCCCATCTTCGGGATTTGGGGCTCTACCTGAAGTCATGAAATTTCAAACATCCCCAGTCATCCATACCATCAATTTCAAAGTCAGCTCTGTAACCAAAGAAAACAAATCCTCAGACATAGAGACATTTGCCCAGTTCCTAACCCCATGTCGAGAACTCTAAATCCTCCAGAGCTACAGCTCTAAAGCTCCCCTGTCCTGCCCAGGAATATTCCCGGTTACATTGTATTAACTGAAACATCCGGGCCCACCACCATTCTGCTGAACAGGTTCAATCCAGTCCCACCTCGGCCAGAGATGAGCCTCTCGCCTTCATACCAGCATGCCTCTCTGCAACCTCGGACCTCTAATGTACAACATGATGACTCTCGTTAGTAATACAGTACTGATACCGGAAATTTGCTTAGAGAACAGATTTCGGGTGCTTCCACCACACACACATACACACACACGTATGACAGCTAACTATATGAGATGGTATGTTAATTAGCTTCACTATAGTGATCACTGTACTGTGTGTGTGTACCTCAAATCGTCATATTGTACACCCTAAAATACACAATTTTGTTTTCTAGAACTTAGTTTTTTTTTATAGATTTTATTTATTTATTTGACAGAGATCGCAAGTAGGCAGAGAGGCAGGCAGAGAGAAAGAGGGGGAAGCAGGCTCCCTGCTGAGCAGAGAGCCCGATGTGGGACTCCATCCCAGGACCCTGGGATCATGACCTGAGCTGAAAGCAGAGGCTTAACCCACTGAGCCACCTAGGCACCCCTAGAACTTAATTTTTAAAAAGAGGTCTGAGTCCTGCTCCTCCCATCTGCACGTTCAAGGCCCATTCAAGGCTGCTGGTGTTGTTTGTCGATGATGGACAGATGGGGCACTGGACAGCCTCGCTGTGCAGATGAACACGGCTCCCAACGGAGCACACGGTGGATAGCAGCCTGACAGCTGACACTGGGTGGTCCCCTTTGGACTTCAGAGAACCCACCTCAGGCTGCTGGGCTCCTGAGCAGCAACCTTCAACGGGCTACCTTGCTTCAGTGGTGTCTCTTTTTCCTTTCTCCTCAGTCCCCTAAGCCCCTCTTCTCCCTAGCCACAGCATGTGGGTCAGATGTCTTCCACTCGCGCCTTTAGATCTACTCTCCATCCGCTCCACCCAGCTCCCTAACCCGGAAGTCTGACCCACGTGGACTACTTCAACAAGCCCCTTCGTTCTGCAGTTGCCAAGGGAAGTCAGCCCACAGAGAGCGCTTAAAGGAGAGAAGAGGATAAGTGTAGGCATTTATTACTTCTGCTCTCTTGTGTATGTCCATGGGTCACCATGGACTGACCTCAAGCAAAGCTCATGGCTCTGCTAGCTGGACCTCCCTGTAGAGTTATCCTCACTGATGCCGATGACTGCTTCCCTCCCTGCTCTCCCCAGCCCAGCAGTGGCATTGGCTTCTGGTGTTGCTAACCACTTGGGCATAGCACCATCCCTTCCTCTCCCTATGCTCTATCCACATCTTCATAAATAGTGCCTTTATTAAACTCCGCAAGGCACTTAATTTACGGATGCTATGCACCTCCCCAGATCTGGACCCATGGAGCCCAAACTCAGAGCTGAGAAATCTTAGCATTCCATCCCCATCTTAGGCCAGTGACTACTTTTTTTTTTTTCTTTTCTGATACATTTTTTAATTAATTTATTTATTTGAGAGAGAGAGTGTGTGTGTGAATGAGAAAGAGAGTGGGAGGGAGAGAGGGAGAATCTGAAGCAGACTCTGCCCTGAGCGCAGAGCCCCATTCAGGGCTCAATCCCATGACCCCGAGATCATGACTTGAATGGAAACGAAAAATCCAATGCTCCACCAACGAGCCACGCAGGCACCCCTCCTTTTTGATCCATTTTGATTCCAATTCCCTGGTGACTGACCTGCAGAGGCCCTCAAACAAGCAACTTAGCAAGTGTAGAGAGAGGGCAGACACATGGCTAAGGCTTTGTTCCTCCCTGTCCCTCACAGGCCCCACCTGCTCTGTCTCCCTTTCCCTCCAGCCACACTGGTCTCTTTGCTCCCTGAACACATCAGGCACAAGCCACCGAAGGTTTCACGACACCTGTCCCCTCTGTCTGTAGTACCCCTCCTCCAGAAACCCACCAGCTCAGTCTCCCACCAGCTTTAGAGGTTTTCCTCAAATGTCACCTTTTCAAGATGACTCCCCTGCCCTCTCTATTTAAAATTATCCCCATCCCTGCTCTCATCTCCTTCCCTGATTCATGCATCTCCCTGCTACTTGTCACATCCTAATACGCTCTACGAATATTTCTTCTGTTGGCTGATCACACACACAGCCTCACATGAACGCTCCACGAAATGCTCCACGAAGCAGGGGACTGTTCTCTGTTTGGCTCTTAATGATATCCTCAATCACCGGGCCAGAAGTTCACATGCTGTTTATGGAACAAGTGAAATCTCGGTTCCGGAAACAGATACACGGAAAGGACTCCACGCCGGTGACCATTTTGGTCCCCAAACTTTTAATCAGCCTCCAAGCACAGTCGCTTCCTGCCAACTCCCATCTGCGCCAAGGGTCTGTGCCTCAACCGTAACTTTGTGCAAACGGAGACCAGAAGCACGGCTAGGTGCGTGTCCAGTCACAGCCAGCTAGGCTGTGTTCGTGAGGAGCCGCTGTGTGGCCCTGTCCCCGCTCCGTTTCAGAAGGCTGAATGATGCACTGGAACAGTAAAGCTTCCCTTCCCCTGGGAATACGACCCCACTGGTCCTGGCCAATAAGACAGACGCTTTGAGCAGATATATCCATTCACGCTCTACTCATATTGAAAGCTCCTACTACATGCTTGGCTTTTCACCAGAAGCTGGGAAAGGAAAGATGAATAAAATATGGTCCTTTCCCTCCGGGCCCTCTGACACACCATGCTGGACTTCTATGAGGTGAAAAGATGAAAGACATTCTCTTCTGTAGTGCAGAATCAACCCACTAGATTCCACCGTGGGCAGCGTGGTAACACTAAACACGTGGAGAGACTTTCTGTACCTAGGAGGGCCAGGCCTTGACTCTGAACCTATAGGCTCTGAGAAGTCAGAGACACGATCCATTCCAAGATCTGAGATCCGGAGAGAGAAAGCCCAAGGTTGAGGTGACTTACAGACCCATCCCGGGACCTTCAACTCCCGCCAACTCCCAGAGGCAGGGACATAACCAAAATCATTAGTCAGGCCCAGCACCTGTGAAGACCCGGCAAAGAGATATTTGTTGAGTGAATGAATAGATAAATAAAGGAGAAAAAATAAAAGAGCTGGGAGTAATAAGGGATTAAAGTCACAGGTGGGTCCACTAGTCCCTCTTAAACTGCATTCCCAGGACCCATGGGTCTTCTGGATGTCCACGAAAACCGGGGTAAATGTTAGAGCCAAGAGAGGGGTTCAAGGTTAAAAGAATAAGCTCAATGGTAAAGGTTAGAAACAGAACCAACCAGTGACTTCTTCTTGGGATTAGTATTTAGACGCCGCTCAGGTGTTAGCTTAACATTGATCATTCATTAGATAATGCAATTGCATTTCACGAAAGGCATGGCAAGACAGTTTTAAATAGCAGAATTGGCTATTTGTTCCCTTCAGGTCTGTGTGCTCCATGAGAAACTAAATGTAGTTTCTCAGGAATAATGCCCGGGCACAGCTTTTTAGGCTAGCTATCAAATTGGACCAAAGACATCATTCCTTTCACATGCTTTCTGTTAAATTTCAGAAATTTTTAGGTTAGACTCCAAGAACCAGTTCAGGTTAGACTCTAAAAGTTCAGGTTAGACTCCAAGAACCAGAATCAAGGATGTAGGCTCCAGGGCAGCCAAGGGGTGAGAGGCAGGTCACCAGGAAACCTCATGCGATGGATTATTTCTCTGAATGCTGAGCCTGGGGGACTGGAGAAGACGAGGTGCCACTTAGGGATGCCCACGGGACACCTGCCGGCTGATGTTTCTGCTGTTCATATGGGCTGAGGAAGGCTCCTGCTCTGTGGCACCTCAAAGTAGCACCTGCAACCTGGTTCTAAAGCAACTTAGTATGGAAATACCAGTTTTGCGTGCAAAGCAGAGGTGTGTTGCTCCTGCCATTTCTTGGGCAGATGCAAAACTTAGAGGGTGTCAAAAGCTCCACACTCCTCCTTAAAGCGCACTACCTGTCATCACACTGTTCAAATGTCTAAAATGATGGTTGGCCCAGTCTTCATGCCATGGATCCCAGGAAGCTTCTATCAACCCTCTTGCCGATGCTCTCAGTCCTGAACATTTCCAGGAAGAACAGTACTTTTCTTTAACTAGTCTGCCAGCTGGTCTGAGAAACGCAGGTGCAGAACTTTTTAAGTGCCATATGTACTTGTGTATGCTCCCAGCTTCCCTGCCTCCCCCGCCACGGTTTTTTAAGTTTTTTTTTTTTTTTTTCTTCTACACAATTTTCCCCAAGACTACAGTGGTCAAAAGCAACAGTTATAAAAACAAGGAAAAGTGTTAATACTAGTGATTTTTAACTTCAAAGTGGATTCTCGACACTTTCTACAGGAAATTCTGTCTGAGCCTCTGCCTAATGCACAAAGCCCCGCCAAGGCTGCTCGTGGAGAAGGAAAGCGCAAACTTGACTTCTACCTTTTAAGACGAGGCAGCCGAAAGTGGCACCATTCCATTGCGCTTCTCTGCTCTCCTTAGAATAAACCAGCACAAGGAGCTGGGTGATCCAGACGTCACCACCAGCCTGCTATCACGTTAGATTTTTCCATTTTGTGCTAGTATGGAAATCAAATCGCCAAGCCCTAGCTGTCTCTGATACAAGCCTGGAATAGCAACCAGAGCAATGAACAGCTCCCACCCCATTCATTGCTCTCCCAGGTAGAGTCCTATTACATTTAAAAGTGTCCTGTGAAATTCTGATCAGCCCTAAGCATTTTATGCAATAGCCCCCCTAAAGAAAACTCTCCTCCTGTCTGACAGCTCCCCAGCCTTTTGACTCCTCCACCCCCTGGAAGCCTCCAGTCAGCCTCCTGCCTCTACAACCAGATATTTTGGAGATCACTGAGGCACAAACCCTCCTGATGGGCACATGAAACCAGGGGCAAAGGGCAGAACCACTCATGTTAGAGAGATGGGTATGTAAACTGATTCGAGCAAACAGAAAGTGCTCATACATACAACCAGAGGGACACAACCTCCATTCATTTATTCATCCTTCAAAGATTTATGAAGCACCTGTTCCATGCCAGGTACTCAGCTGTCTGCTGAGGATACGATGGGGAGAAAAACAGACACAGCCCTTACCCTCCAGAGACTCACAGTCTGGTGGGGACATAAGCTGAAAGATCCCACAAACCACAAACAGCAGTTGCCGAGGCCGATGTGACAAAGTGAGGTCTGTGGGGTCCTGTGAGTGTGTGGTAAGGACTCCGACCAACGCAGGCTTCCCGGGGATGTTTTGACCTGAGATCCAAGAGATGAAGACGTGAGGAAGGAAACCAAAAAGGTCTTTACGTGGAAGGTGTCTGGCCCTCCATACAACTGACTCGGCATAGACAGCAGGTGTTGGTTTAGCTGTTCCACATAGATGGAATGTCTGAACCACAGCACCGATGGGGTCTCATCTGTCATTTCATATTTTCTGAGCATTTGCTGTGAGTAAGACACGGAGGGTAAAGAAAAACATTCTTTATGAATGTTACCACATGCATTCCTGACAGCATCTCTGGCATGTCAGGGGTACTATTATCTGTCAGGCTAAATAGGTAGAGGATTGGATTTGGCTTGTGGGTGGTAGTTTGCCAATCCCAGATCTGGGATGCATGTGTGGTGGCTGGAGTAAGAGCAGCTATATTGGACAAGGAGGTAAAAGTTTATTTACTGAGGGTAGCAGAGAAATAAGTTAGAAGGAACCTGAGTCCCAGTTATCACAGAGCCACCTTGTGAACAGGAGAACTGAGGCACAAAGAAGTTGAGCAACATTCCCAAAGTCAAGCAGAAAGTGACAGACTGTGCTGGGGTCGAACTAGGCTCTGTACGGTTCTAAAGTCTGCACTCCTATTCTCACACCAACCGGCTCCGATCAGGGATTTGGCACATCAGCTTCCCAGTATGGCAGCTGAGCACACTGAAGGCTGAGATTTTCTTCTTTAACCCACTCAATACCTTGCTTGTTTGAAAGTAGCTCATTCCTCCCCTCTTTCATAAAACGCAGGTAACAATTTGCCCACAACTGGCTCATTAAAACACACATACACACACACACACCCTCTTTAAGTGCTTGAAGACAAAGCACAGACACATTATCACTCCGCTGTCTCCTCTACAGAACTCACAACTCCACGCCTCCCATACAGCAGAAGTCTGCGCCCAGCAGCCACCGCAGCATCGCTTGGCGCAGAAGAGTGGGCGAGGCTCCGAGCAAGGGGTCAACAGCCCCATTCAGAAGCTGCGGAGAAGGGAATGCTCCTGGAGTAAAAGCCAAGTCGCAGGGTTTTGCCGCTACTCTTTAGGCTTCTATCCCCCTGTCATTCTCTCAGTGTGCATGAGACTCCCAGATCCTACAAACTGGGCTTTGGGCTATCCCCAAGGGATTCAGCAGAGTCAGGCCCTCGGACACCAGAAAGGATTAGTAAAGGCGCACCAGGCTTTTCCAATAGTAATGATCCAGGGGCAGCTTCTGACTCACAGCCAAAAAAAAAAAAAAGCAGTGCTAAAACTCAGTGCACTTGCCTGTGCACCTCGTAAATCTCATTAGCTTATGTCACAGCTGGATTCCAGTGTGTGGCGCTGGCAGAGACAGCCTGCCCGCTGGAGCGTCACATCCTGCCGACCTCGGGGCCTGCTGGTGACATGGACCACAAGCCAGTTCCGTCAGCTCTCGGCACGTGCCCCTCACCGCCTTGTGGAGCGCACAGAGACCCATCATAGACCTTTATCTGTGGCCTCGGTTAATCGAGATGGGTGGAAAATCCTGGAAGTTAGACTGCATACAAGACACACTCGTGGAAAACGCGTGTGTCATTCTGAGCTGGAGCTCTGCTTCCACATTCTCCAGCAGTCTCCGACGCTGGTGAGTCAGGCTTAACCACACATGAATGGTGTATTAGTCAGGATTAGGCTCATTTGCAAGTGACAGTAGCTTAAGCAAGACAGAACTTTATTTCTCTCCCATAAATGAAATCCAGAGGACTCCCGGGGTGGCTCTGTGAAAACTGGGGACTCAGGCTCCTCCTGGCCTATTTTTCTGCCATCCTCGATACATGACTTCTGCCTCATGGTTCCCTCTAGCCTCCGTCTATGCATGCTAGACCAGGGACGGGCAAACCACCCCCACCCCCCCGAAGCCAAATCCGCTAGTCCACCTGTGTTGCTGAATAGGTCTGACTGGAATACCGCCATACTCGTTTGTGTCTGTATGGTCCACAGTCGCTTTCAAAGTTCAACAGCACAACTGGGTAGCTGGACAGAGATCATACAGCTCACGGAGCTGAAAATACTACCTGGTGTTTTACTGAAGTTTACCTGCTCCTCTTCTAGACCAAAAGAAAGAAAGAAGGGCATATAAGGTCACGGCAATCCAAGCCATTTCCCAAAACCCACACAGGACATTTCTGCTTAGAAGCTCTTGAAGAATTTAGTCCCGCAGCCATATCCGACTTCCGGGAAGCTGAGAGCCCCTACCGACCACAGCGGAGCTGGCCCCCGCAAGGGCCCCTTGCCCCAACGCTTGCCCCACTGCTGGTCTCTTCTCCACCTTATTGACCAGCTCCCTTCTGAGGCAGGCCACCCAGAACCACACTGTCACGTCAGCCGCACGGGAGGAATGACAAAAACAGAGATGAGCTGAGAGACAGAGACACAGTGGCAGAGTCAGAAATCCAAGGAAGAGGCCTGGAGAGAGCTTTAAGGCAGGTATAAAATGTTGTGTACAAATACAGGTGTGGAAAAAAAATACTCTTTTTGTTAAATTCAACTTGTTTAAATTCAGCTCTAAAACAACCAGCTTGCCGAACTGGTCAGAAACTCACTGTAGTTAACCCCGGGGCTCCAGTCCTCAGATTGGAGCAAAAAGGTCCCAGGGGCTTCCACAGTGAGGCCTCCCATCAATGCGTCCCAGTGGGTATAACTGGGACACCATATGGTCCCTTCAGGTGAGGCTGAGAGACCCAGAAAGGCAGACTCCCTAGACATGCCTCTCCCCGCAAGGCCTGGCACCCTCCCCAGGGCACAGCCACCTGCTACTTTCCTCACAGAGGGAAGACTCCAACCATACCCTCATTCACACCTCCCAGAAACAGGACCCTTTTCTCCTTCCCTTCTGGCTCTTCAAGCAGCCTCTATTTTCTGCCCAGTAAAGAACCTCATGATCAAGGAAACACCCAAGAATCTGACTAGCTGTTGGAATGGGAAGCAGTAAGAAAAAGAGTAAAATTTAATACTTGATAGACAGACATATGCGACCAAGTTTAACATCTGTGCTAATACCACTAGGCTTAACATCTGTGTATCTCTCCTACCCTGTAGCCCATTTCCAAGTCTCTGTGGATCCTTTAGGCCGTAGCCCCAGGCTGGGTTTCCTCCTGTTGGGGGGCAGTGGGGAGAAGGAGGGAGTGAAAGATTTGGGAAAGAGGTGGACCTCTTGAGGGCCCCTGGTCTGCAAATAGCCTGAAATTGACTCTGATACTAACCACACCCAAATTTAAACCTATTCTGAAACAATCATTTATGTCAAGATCCTTGTTGTCAGTAGAAGTTGATGACTGCTAAGTGGTAAATATCCAGACGCCATGGATGAATGGAATTGGATCTCTACCTGTGGAGGGTTCCTGAGTGGGACAGGCCCAGTTTAATATTCAGCCCACACACACCAGGAAAGTAGTGCTGCTTGTAAAAAGTACTAAAATACTGCCAGCCAGGTTGGTAAAAACGTACCACCCTGAGCTCTCAAGTGCCACCTTAGCTCTTCCCTGGCAAGCTCCCCAACTTCCTGCGATCAAGCAGTAAGAGTCAATGCCTAGCTCAGCAGGAGGCCTGCAGCTCCTGGTCCTAGACTCAGGCTGCCATCCATTCTGATGGGTCAGGACCCATGCCTTACTGGTTGCTGAATATTTTGAAATCATCCTAGATGAGAACGTTTCGAAAGGGAAGAAACATGAGCGACAAGGAGAGGACTCTCCCCTGGGGTCACCATGCACAGTTGTGCAGGCTGTTCACTGCATAAGTTCTCCTGACTGAGGTAGCCACTGGGAACTGAATTCCATCCTGTGCTCTGTTTGCCGAGAATTGTATCTGGCACAGGACCTCTTCCATCCAGAGAAAAGGAGCCTTTTTCTAATGCACACAAGATGCTGTGTGTTCCAGCAGCTGGCTCACTTCAGAAGCTATTTTAATCATCCAGGCCCAAGGGGAATATACCTGAGTTAGGGTGGGAGTCATAGCCTGAGAAGTCAGAAGTAAATTTTTCCTTGCCATTAACTAACCAGGAGCCCTTGCAGACACCATTTAATTTCTCTGAGCCTCAGTTTCTTTAAAAATTGTCATAATACGTATTTTATAGAGCTGTTGAAAAAATTAAGTAAGTGAACTGCCTGACACAGTGTGTGGCAAGAATCAAGGGCTCAACACCCATATCCATGACTAGAAATACTACTGCTATTATTCTCAGCAAAGGCCTATGTTCTAAGTCTTGGAAATACCTCTAGAGCAGGGCAAGACAGAAGGAGAGCCATCTGGATGTGTGATAAGTAACAAACGTCCCAAGTAATGTACTAGGACCATGCCCCTTTCTCCTAGAGAGGGAATTTCATACGTGAATGTGATTTTGATGAATGACACATAATATGAGCTTATCCCTGAAGGAACTGGAATCACCTCTGAGCTGGGTCTGGCATCAGGAGAGCTGAAAGGCAGGGAAAGAGTGAGGCTATCAAGAGCCTGATGAAGAAGGAAGAGTCCAGGAAGGTCAGGTGGCCGAAGCTGCCATGACCAGCCAGGAGCTGAGCAGAGGTGACTGGGAGGCAGCCAACCCTGCTGTAGGGAACTGGAATCAGTCTGGGGGTTCTCGGGGAAAAGAGGCCAGATGTTTCCAGGAATGGAACCCAGAGCAGGCAGAACAGCCTGGAAGTGGGGCATTGCATCTGTGGCATCTTGACTTTCTAGTTGCGCTGACCAAGTTCTGGCACCACCTACCTTGGCCTCGTGGGTCTTAGGATGCCTGTGTTAGCCTAATCTTGGACATTGAGTCTGCCCTGACCACCTCCCCAGACTCACACTTACTAAATTTAACCAGGCATCTCCTGCGTATGTGCGGAGACAGAGATCAATATCGTGTACCTGCTACAACAGAAAGAGATGCCATTGTATTCATTCATTCATTCCAACACGTATTTATGGGGTGAGTTCTGTACACCAGGCACTAAGGATAAAACCGTGAACAACTGCCTCTCTGATTCATGTCCAGCCTCTAGCCACCACCCCAGCCGGGCAGAGGACTACCCTTCCTCCTTTTACCATGGCCCCCACCTCTTAGGTCAAAGGTGCTGAAAACTTTCCATGGACTTCAGATCTAGCCCCACTCTCATGCTTCAGCTGTTGCTCCAAGCTGTTTTCCCTCCTTTCTCCTCTCCCGCTCTCCACACCTGTCTGCAAACTGGCTCTGTGTCCCTTTAGTGCCCATCAGCCCTAAGGCTTACTGTGTTCATGGCTTTACCGCTCCAAGAGGGCTCTGCACCCGCTGAATCATGGAAACCTCGCTTCAACTCTGAGACAGGTGGGGGCAAGAATTAGCCGCGTCATTTAACAAATTTGGAAACAGGCTGTTTAGGATACCTGACCTGCATGGTATATTGCATCTTCTCAAGTTTTCTAAATGCTATATTAAAATATTGCATTATTTTATGTATTACTTATACCTTGCCTACTTCAAAAGAGAAGTGAATAATATGTTATATTCATCTCTAGTACAAGATAACCTCGTCTCCGAGTCGTTTGGATACTGACGGTTATAAATAGAGCCTTGGAAGTACACAATGGCAATTATTCCTGCCCAAAGCTTACTCTCAAGTTCAAGGCTTGGCCTAAAATAGCCCCTTCCTTCTCACAGGGAGTTTGCTGAGCTATCTCCCGCCTTCTTAGGTGAGCTCCCAGAAGCTGATCTTCCCTCCTGAGAAATGATCACTAAATTGATCACTGTTTCTTACTAATTACTTTAAACTGAAGCCACATGATGGTGTACTGCCTTCCCACTGACCAGAATGCCCTAGGGAGTGACAGTGCATACCCAAGTGCCCACACTGTGGACGGCAAACACAATGATGATGAACTAAACTATCCTTCCTAAATACTGGTCCTGACCCCTTCTCTATTGATTACACTGCCTCCCAGATGTCAATATTCCCGTGCGTGTTCTTCTCAGTGTTTGTTCAGCTGCCCTTAGTACTTCCGTCCACATGATTATAAAGTCCTAAAAAGCATAGGGTTTAAGTCCACTGTAAAGCAGTGCATAGTTCCACACTCTGAAAGTTGCTTAGTAAAATGTTTTTGATCCTGGTAGTTGGTTGATGGGAAAAGTAAAAACCATTAGGACTGTGATTAATGAAGATACTTTATGCACGTTTTCCCCCAAGCACAAGCGAGAGGACATGTAATCCCATTACCAATACTCAATCTTTCACTCTTGGGGGATTTCCTCACTAATTAGTCTGAAGCTGTAATTTAGCCTATACTTTAAGGAATGTGTCACATGAGGACACTTCTAATTTATTTCTGACCTTCCTTGAATTTAGAGGCACATATGCCTTTGACCAGCATTTCTCCCAATTGCTATTTTCCCGCTGCCAAAAAAAGTAATAGTTTATCCAAGACCTGAGAGGGGGAGGCAAGCCCAGAGCCCATGCCCTGGCACTTGGCCTGTCTAAGGGTTTGGCCCTGCTCTCCTGCTTTGTTCCCTCAAGCCTACCTTCCAATGACAAAGCAGAATGAGCTTTGTACTACAATAGCAGGACTTTGAAATGGACAAAGAAATGGAAGCAGAAGTGAAGTCTGTCATATGTGGGTGGAAACTTGAAGAGCCAATACACAATGTGCTGCACTCCCATTTCCTTCTGCCACAAAGAGGACAAAGTTCCAGATGGTGGCTACTCTCTCAGTCTAGGTCCTCAAGTGAGGACAGCACGCAGCATTTCCCCAGCCTAATTGTGATGGACATGAAGAGAAAGTAAGAAATACACTTGCAGTTGAAAGTCACTAAGAGTTGGGGGTTGTGTGTTATGGAAGCATAACCTGCCCCGTCCTAACTGGTATAATTATCCTAAGTCAAGGAACTCCTACCCCAGACTTTGATAACACATACTTTGTTCTCACCCCCGAATTTCCTCCTGGAGGCCTACCACCACAGTTGACCTCAATGAGCAGCCT
Organism: Mustela putorius furo; assembly: GCF_011764305.1. NCBI lineage: Eukaryota > Metazoa > Chordata > Mammalia > Carnivora > Mustelidae > Mustela > Mustela putorius. Next base: position 7,716,841 of record NW_025421305.1, read on the forward strand.
TTCTGACCCCTAGAGAGTCCATGAACCCCGCATCACCAGACCCACCCTCCAAAGTAGTCTGCTCACAACATTCCACTCCTGGAAAGAGCCACTCCACGCCTCCTTTTCCAGAAGTCCAGCCAAAGCTTCCACCGGGGTTTGATGGAAAGGTGTGTAATCCATCACACACATCCTGTATTGTTCCCTCCTCCCAGCTCTCAGCCCTGAAGGATACAGGGCTGGCAGGGCCCCCTGGCCACTGAGGGAACAGGAGTCACCCAGTCGCCATGTTCTGACAGCTTGTCACATTATTTTTCCCTGTGGGGGCTCTGCTCCCTCCATCTAACCTTCTTCTCAGTCCCTGGAGACCACGGGCCTCTATACAAGGCTCCCCAGGCAAAGCAAAGCAAGATTGATGCCCCACAAACGGCCTGCCGTGCCCGGGAGGGCTCTCCGTTCAATGAGCAGAGCAGCCCATTCTTCCCCATCTCGGGTTCCCACACCGGACACCAAAGCGGGAGCTTGGAGCCAGGGCCGCAAGAATTCAACCTTTATTCATTCTGGAACACAAATGATCTGCCACACTCCCTTAATCTCCCTGGCCCTCTCACCTCACCCACTCAAAATCTTTCTGAAGGGCCTGGGCCCTCCTGGAATAACATGAGATTCATGCTGCCCTTTGGACAGAGGGACTAGAGCCCAGCGAGGATCGGAAAGTTTGGGGGAAAAATATCCATTTATGTATTGACCAGGGAGCCTTGCCCCGGTGATTCCCGCCCTCACCTAGAAGCCTCGTCCCTCATTTGGCCCTTATTACCACAAAGTAGCCTTTGAGGACTGTGGGCGGGATCTTGCTACTGAAGAATCATGAATTAGCATTAATGCCCACGGTGATTTGCATCCGCAGTTCCCTGCTTAGCAGGTAAAAGCCTCCTAAGGGTTTGGGCCTTCAGGGACTCCCGGGGGGCTATGGAGCAATACATATCAATACATATAAAAATGATTTCATCTAAATTCTGGGACTGGTTTCATAGACCAAAGCACCCCTGAAGGAGAAAAAGACAACTGTAAAATTACTTGAAAATAAATGCTTCTAAAGTGTTCAGAAATAATCCGGGGTGAGGAGAATTGGGAGGCAGATAACTAATCCATCAGCTCTTTTTTTTTTTTTTTTTTTTCTAGACTTTTTTTCTTCCAAGGCCACAGCCTGTCACCAAGCAGTTTATCAGCCGTCACTCCATCTCGATTCTGGGTGACATGAGATCAATGGCCTAAAACTGCTCTCAGATCTACGGAGAAATTTATACACCAGGCTCTGCTATGCCCTGGCTGGGCCTGGGTCCCAGGGCTCTGAGGGCGAGGCTGCCATGCAGACTTCATTTCCATTTCAAAAGCGGATTGTGACCCACTTGGAGCAGGCGAGTTCAAGCCATCAGATGCAAAGGCAGGCCCTAGTCAGAAGTCTTCAGCACTTAGAGAACAATGACTTTGAGGAAAGAAAAAAAAGAGAGAGAGACCTGCTAATGATTAAAATTCTCTCTGCCTTGACAGGACTCTAGCTTCCTGCTTTAATTTCTTTTGAATCATGTGGGATTTATTAATAACAAACCCCCAAATCTGCAACAACCTGTTTTAGGCTCTGAAAGCAATTAATCCATCCAATTTATCTAACTACGAACTCCTGAGCATGGTTTGAGCAGAGATTTGTGGTTCTTTTGATCCTCACTGAGGGCTCCTTTGGTTAACTGCAACCTCCTTTTCTCCACCATGAACTGTGTAATTTTGTCCTAATTCTGTCTCAGAGTGCCCGTGAACCATAAACCTGGTCCTAGGAGTCCAGGCCAATCCCATATCCTATATTTTCCAGCCAAAGAGTTCCAAGAAAATTCTTAGTCGCCCTTTCCTGCACACCATATCCTTGGGTAATAAGGGGAACACTGGCTTTCTGTCCACAACCCCAGGCCATGGGCACCTATGGGACATGCAGCTCCTCACCGCCCCCATGCGCGCCCCCACCATTTGTCTTGGACAGCTCCCCAACAGCAGGCATACTGGGGACTCTGGACTTGCTCCTGGCTGAACACAGAGAAGCCTCAGCTTTCTAAGTAAAAAGAAAACCCTGCCACCTACCCAAATTCTCCTTGGAATAAGACATCCAAGAGGAGGTGCCCAGGAGGAACTGCATTTTCCAAGAGGCCTGGCAATGCTGGGGTCCACTAACCAGCTCCTCCTGAAACGCTGGCTTCGGCACCCCCTCCGGTCGGGCTGGCAGGTAAGGCAGTAGTCCTCACACACCCCCACAGTGGTCCTCAGCACACAGCACCCACAGACACAGCAAGCGCCTCTCCGTCCTGAGTCTCTTGAGATTTGACCAGACCACAAACTAGCTAGTCACTGTTCCCAAACCAGTCCAGTCACTTTAGAGAGTTGCCCTTCAGCTTCTTCCTAGATCAGAGTCTGCCAGTTTAGCCTTTGTCCCACTTCCCTGCCCGGTCCCTTCTATGCCCTGCCTTTGCCCTGGTGCACCTGTGATTTCAGAATGACATCCTTCAACTCCATTGCCTAAGGGTAGAACTGAAATTTCTTAACGTGATGTATGAAGACCAACCTGCTCACATCACTCTGGCTTTCTTCACCCCAGTGCCCCTCCCCCAGCCGCCCGTGGCAACCTACACTCCAGCCCTTGGATCTTCCTGCCAGTGGGCTTGCTATTCCTTCAGGAAGGAATGCCCTATTCATCTCCACCCCTGGCTAATGTCTACTCATCCTTCAAAACTCAGCTTAAATGTTGCCTCCCGCAGGAAGCCTTCCCTGCATATCTCTGCTCCCTAGCACAGTCAGGCCCCCCTCCTCTGGGTTCAGACAGGCATGCAATGCTTACCTGCACCACTCCTATTGACATGCCGCCTGTGTTCGGGTTTTCCACTCCTCTAAAGGCTGTGGGCAGCCAACTGGGATGGGCTGCTGGGCGGGCCTCCATCACAACAATCCTCACACCCAATGGTGGGTCTCCTTCCTCTTCTAGATTTCCTGCCTCAGGGCTGGCAGGCAGAGCGTATGATTTCTTTCATTCTTCTTCTTGTTCTTCTTCTTTTGTTCTTGTTGTTGTTGTTCTAACTTCTTCTTCAAGAAAAGCTAGGAGAGAAGCATAGAACAGATTCTCCCTCATAGCCCTCAGAAGGACCCCACTGACACCTTGAGATTGGACTGCCAGCCTCCAGAATTATCAATTTCTGTTGTAAACCAGGCAGTTCGTGGCAGCCCTAGCAAACAAACATTGATGGGAAGCGCAGGGTCAAACCCTGGCTCCATGTAAGTCACTGGAAATCACCTGGTACTCCTGAACATCCTAGAAGGGAAAGTCTTCTGGAATGTTCCTTCCCCTGTCCCCCAAGAATAATGGGTTGTTATCCACTGAATATTTGTCTCTGTAGGTGATTTCAGTCATAATACATGACTTTTGTGGAAACAAGTGGTGAAAAAGTCCACCAGAAATTCCTTTTTGCCGTCATCTGATCTCAACCAGATGGTAAGGTACCAAGAGATTTTGAAAAGACATGAGAACATTAAAGTTACTTGAACCCTCACATGACCATTTTTCTCCTTCCTTTGGTACCTATAAACCTACAACTATATCTATTATTATTTCTTGAAGTGTGGGAGGAAAAAAAAGAATCAGAAGGGTAGTTGTAACTAAAGCAAAGAAGCAGACAGGAAATAGGAGGGTTGTTTTGTTTTGTTTTGTTGTCTTTCTGAGCAAATACCCCACCTGTAAAATAGGAGGTTTCGAAGATAGGGCCTCTGATATTCCTTCCTCCTGCTTTAAAAGGGAATGCTAATTAACACGTGCTAGGGCTTCCTAAGCACCTGACACTGTATTATCTTACACAGTCCTCTAGTCTACCTTACAAGGTATTATTAGCCCCATTTACAGAAAGATCTCCCACAACAATTCAATGGTATCAGATTTGAACCCAAGCTGTATGATCCAGAGCCTGTTGTAATCAACAGGCGTGTTTTGTGTCTTGTCAGGTTAAGTGGGTATCCCAGAGCATCCTGACACACAGAAGACACCAAAGGATGAGCTGCCCAAGACCTGGACACGGTCCAGGGTTTGTGAGCATCTGGTACTGGGATCAATCCAAAAATCAATGTTTAAACAACAGTTACCTTCACCCTTAAACTGTCTCACCGTCTGACTGCTGAGTTTGAATCAGGGCTATGGAGGATGTCACTCTGTGGGTATTAAAGTTTACAAATCACAATGCCAGTATGGACAGCCCCAACGAAGCAGGGGGGGGGGGCGCATTTAAAAAAAATATAAAGCTAGCATTTGGAGGGTAGAAAAAAGCTTGGTTGCGTTTCTAGAGAGCAAACCCCAGCAAAACCCAGCGACTTGGGAATTCTGAGAGCTTTCTACAAAGTATGCTTTCCTTACAAGAATGTATTGGATGTCTCTGAAGAGCTGCCTCTGTTCTCTGCTTGGAGGAGAGCACTTGCTGCAAACTTCCCCAGAAGGTTTATCCGATGGAGTGAGCCTGTTGAAGGAAAAACGATGGGGCCCGGTCTTATCTATTTATTTAAATAGTTAAAAGGTAAAAAAATAATAATAATAACCCCTCTCCCCATCCATCCTTGGAATTACACTTTCCAGCGAAGTCTAGTTCCCTTTCCTGGTAGATATAATCCTAATTAAAAATAAATTACATGCTGTATAGAACTTGAAATGGAAAAGATAATCCTATTACATATGAGAATATATCCTGATTTTCTTTCCCGCTAAACTGTGGGAGATATCAGATCAGGCTGAGCCCCCCATTGTCGCCGCTTTGAAAACTTTCCTAGAGCCCTAATCCGTCACGTGACGCCCGTGTCAATCTCGGGGTCTGCACGCGAGTTTCACAAAGCAGGCATTAGGCTCGGCAACAGAAACTCAGCTTTGCGGTGCCCGCAACATTTGCATTCCGAGAAAACGCCGGCCATTGTGGGCTGTGTTTGTTCTCAGGATTGCGAGACAGTTGCCTGCGAAGTTGCTAAAACCGAGAGAAAGGGGCTCCTTTGTGCCAGCCTGGGTCTTTGGTATGATAACAAGTCGATTTGAGCTGCTTTTGTGGGGCTGGATCAACGCTGGGGGAGGGCGAGCTCCCCTCTCTTCCCCCACCACTTCTCCCGCCCCACCTCCCCGGACATTTTGCTCCCCCCGGGAGTTGCTGTAGGCGCTGACGCGCTATTTTAAATCGTATTTCCATAATCTGGAGGCCGCAGGCGGCGGGGCCGGGAGCTCGTTCTGCTCGCGTGCCTTCACACCTCTACCGCCGGCTCCGAGGCCGGTGTCCGCGGCTCTCCTCTGCTTGCTCTCCGCCGGGGGCTCTGCGCCCTGTGTTTCGTGGCGCCGCGGCTGTCGGGGGCACTTCCCAGCGGCGGAGTCGCTAGCCCAGGATGGACTGCTTCGGACCTGCTGCGAACCGCCCCACACCCCTCCTCCCGCCTCTGGGTTTCTGGCTGCTCGCCCACTCCCCCACCCCAGCAAGCCTCCCCGTATTTCAGTCTTGAGAATGAGCGTGATGACGCGAAGCTCTCTGAGTAAAAATATTAGATAGTTCTGAGTCTCCAGCAGAGCAAAACAATCAAAGAAATTTAAGCAGCGAGCGGCTGCTGGGGTCCTGGGGTCCTGGGGTCCGGGGGTTCAGGCCAGACCTGAGAGGCGCAGGGACGCAGGAGGAGCAGGCGTGGGGTCAGGCTCCCAGCCACTCGCGACCCTGCTCGAGCCAATTATCTACGCACGGGGACGGCTGAAAACATCCTTTCTCTGCGACTCTGGTCCCACTGCTCTCTTGCCTCCTCCCTGTTGCCCCAGGTTCTCAGCACCGCAGTCGCCGCACCTTGCAGACCTGACCTCCAGGGGTTACAGCAGTGGCAGCGGAGAGGGCACTGTCCGACCGCCGAGTTCTGAATCTGTTCGCGTCTGGGCTGACCAGGGAAAGGTTGCGGGGAGGTCGGGACCCTGGGAGCGCTGAAGGTCACCAGCACGCCCCAGGTCAGGGTGGGAGTGATGCTGGGGCTCGGAGAGAAGACAGAAAGTTCTTTCCGCTGTGCAAACCCTCCCCAGTCCCCCCCCCTCCCCGCCCATACACTCGAGAAATGTCCCTTGGGCAAGAGCAGAGAGAGCGCAAACTGTTATAATTGGTAGGTGGGAGGGAGGGTGGGGCGCGACGGGGCTTGTGTGTGTGTGTGTGTGTGTGTGTGTGTGTGTAGGAGAAAGCTGGGAATAGGGCTCCTGTAGGGGGCGTCGCCCTTTCCTCTTCCCTGTGCCGCTGCAGTTTCCTGCCTTCGCTGCTTTTAGCAATACCAGGGCAGCAAGGTGGAGAAGGCGGGGAAAGGAACCCAGAGGAACGATGGCTCTTAGGAAGCCCCCACTGTCCACTGCTCCTCCCTCTTCCCAATTTCAGAAGAGCTTTTATTTATTGATCGCTGGGGCTGCATTTTTTTCTCTTTGGCAATTCCAGGGCTCCTACTTCATTCTCCGCACCCCCCCCCACACACCCCCACCTCCCTATTTGGTCTCCCTACTCTGGGGTGGTGTGGGGGTGGGGGAAACTCCTGAATGTCTCCTGAAAAGACCCCAGGACACATTCACTTGGGTTTGAGGGAAAGGAAAACACAGATGGATGCTGACAGCAGGACTGAAATCTGGATTCGGAAGAACGTTTACTAAATGCAGTCTGCTTATCAAATCCATGGCCTTAAAAAAAAAAAAATTCTTCTAGTGCGAGGCTTTTGTTTTTACCTCTCCTCCGTGTGTATTTGCATAACCTGCTCAATAAAGCTCTTTAATAAGAATTCGTCTTGCTCCCACTGGGAGCTCCAACTCCCTGGTCTTCACAGATTCTGGGGGTGGACAGGGGAATACCTGTGGGGGGCAGCGCCAAGCCTGGCCAGCCCAGGGATCCGCCCAGCCCAGAGTTTGGCAATACCGAAGTCCCACACGTTTGTAGGCAGATGGTTAAGTTCCCCCAGGTTCGTGCCAGGTTTCAACGTCATGCTGTGATTTTGTTCTTCTGGAACGGGATGAGTGTTGCTTCTCGGAGCAGCCCTATTAGAACAGAAAGAAAATCCTCTAAATAGGCGGAACAAGGCATCAGGAGGGAAAGTTCTCTAAATGCACTTTAATACGCGCCGGGTATTGTGTGGAATTCAGCGCCCATCACCGTTTAGCCGGAGAGTTATGGCAGTGATTGGGGATGAATAGAGGAACATAATGGATACATGTGGCGTTTGCTCATTATATTCAAGTTAGCCCAACTCCGCTGTGGAAACTGTTCAACTTTCTCTCCCCTTAGCTTGTCACAGTGAAATAATACAGACATTGGGGCCTCCAATGGGATCGCCTGCCACGCCATTCTACTTCCACTGCTAACGAGGGTTTCATAAGCCTTTGATACAGTCTGATCTTTGAAACCTTTCCAAATCTCCTCAAGCTTATGCTAAATCCTATTTGGAACTTTTTTTTCCCCCTGGCCAGCTAGTGCCCAGGGCTTAAGAAAGCCATTTGGACAGTGACATGCATACTAACACATCGCAGAGCTCTCTTCTGAAAGGGAAGTGGCAGCCCTGATCGCCGAGGCTCACACGAGCAAAGCACAATTGCGTACACAAATCTGAATAAAATCCATTTTTCCTCATCCTTGGGGCTCCTAAACCGCGACGCTATTTCCGCGTGCCTCGAGGAGCTGGGAGAAAACACTAACAAAACCTTATTATGCTGAACAAGTAGGTGGAGAGAAAAGGGCGAGGTTCGGAAGCTTCCAACGTGCAAAACGCTGAGAGTGGGTGGGGGGTCCGAAACCACTAAGGCGAAATCCCGGCGTGTTTGTTCTCAATTTAGGTCGCGGGTCCCAGACAGGCACAATTAACAAAACCATCCACTCCTTTTTACTCCCGGCGACCTGTGCCAACTCCTCTGTATTCAGGGCGCTGACAGGAAAGGGGGAAAAAAGGCGAAAGGAGTTAAAGAAACAAAGAAAAGATTCCCTAATTTTCCTTTCTTGTTTTCCCCTCTAAGCCTTTCCACATTAAAGGGATTGTCAGAGGCTGGCGTAGGAGCGGCGAGAGGGCGAAGCTGCCATTGGCTGCCCGGCTCTGGTAATTTGCATATCGGCTGCTATAAAAGCGGAGGCGGCGCGCGGCGCACAGCTCCAGCAGGGAGAAGGAAGGGAGAGGCGTATGGTGTGGGGAGGTCGGTGCGTCCTCAGCCCGCCGGAACCTCGAGCTGCAGCCCGCAGACCTTCCGCACAGGGCTCACAAAGAGCGTGCTCCTAGGAGCCTGCGACTCACACCCGGACCTGCAAACCAGAGAGGAATTACTCAGCCTCTTGGAATAGCACTTGGGGCTGGCGGCATGAGTCCAGTGAGGCGCGGGGGCAGCCCCTGCCTTTTCCCTTTACAGCTCTTCAGCCTCTGTTGGGTGCTCTCGGTGGCCCAGAGCAAGACAGTGCGATACAGCACCTTCGAGGAGGATGCCCCTGGTACGGTCATCGGGACCCTGGCTGAGGACCTGCATATGAAAGTATCCGGAGACACGAGCTTCCGCCTGATGAAGCAGTTCAATAGCTCGCTTCTCCAGGTGCGCGAGGGCGACGGGCAGCTGACCGTCGGGGATGCGGGCCTGGACCGGGAGCGGTTGTGCGGCCAAGCGCCACAGTGCGTGCTGGCCTTCGACGTGGTCAGCTTCTCACAGGAGCAGTTCCGGCTGGTGCACGTGGAAGTGGAGGTGAGGGACATCAACGACCACGCGCCCCGCTTCCCCCGGGCCCAGATCCCCGTGGAGGTGTCCGAGGGCGCGGCCGTGGGCACGCGTATCCCCTTAGAGGTGCCTGTGGACGAGGACGTAGGGGCCAACGGTCTGCAGAGCGTGCGCCTGGCAGAGCCTCACAGCCCCTTTCGCGTGGAACTGCAGACGCGCGCGGACGGCGCCCAGTGCGCTGACCTGGTGCTGCTACAGGAGCTGGACCGCGAGAGCCAGGCCGCCTATAGCCTGGAGCTAGTGGCCCAGGACGGCGGCCGCCCGCCGCGCTCCGCCACGGCCGCCCTCAGCGTGCGAGTACTGGACGCCAACGACCACAGCCCGGCCTTCCCGCAGGGCGCGGTGGCCGAAGTGGAGCTGGCGGAGGACGCTCCTGTAGGCTCGCTGCTGCTCGACCTGGACGCAGCCGACCCCGACGAGGGCCCCAACGGCGACGTGGTGTTCTCTTTCGGTGCCCGCACCCCGCCCGAGGCGCGCCGCCTCTTCCGCCTAGACCCGCGCTCGGGCCGCCTCACCCTGGCAGGACCGGTGGACTACGAGCGCCAGGACACCTATGAGCTGGACGTGCGGGCCCAGGACCGTGGTCCTGGGCCCCGGGCCTCCACCTGCAAGGTCATCGTGCGCATCCGCGACGTCAATGACAACGCTCCGGACATCACCATCACCCCGCTGGCCGCCCCGGGCGCACCTGCCGCCTCTCCCTTCGCTGCCGTCGCCGCCGCCGTCGCTCTCGGGGGTGCGGACGCGACCTCGCCGACGCGTCCCGGGACGCCCGAGGCCGGCGCGGTCTCCCTGGTGCCAGAGGGGGCGGCGCGCGAGAGCCTGGTGGCGCTGGTCAGCACCTCGGACAGAGACTCGGGTGCCAACGGGCAGGTGCGCTGCGCCCTCTACGGGCACGAGCACTTCCGGCTGCAGCCAGCCTACGCGGGCAGCTACCTGGTGGTGACTGCGGCCTCGCTGGACCGCGAGCGCATTGCCGAGTACAACCTGACGCTGGTGGCCGAGGACCGCGGCGCGCCCCCGCTACGCACCGTGAGGCCCTACACTGTTCGCGTGAGTGACGAGAACGACAACGCACCACTCTTCACACGGCCGGTCTACGAGGTGTCGGTGCGAGAGAACAACCCTCCCGGCGCTTACTTGGCCACGGTGGCCGCCCGGGACCCCGACCTGGGCCGCAACGGGCAGGTCACCTACCGATTGCTGGAGGCAGAAGTGGGCCGTGCTGGGGGCTCCGTGTCCACCTATGTGTCGGTGGACCCGGCCACCGGGGCCATCTATGCGCTGCGCAGCTTCGACTATGAGACTCTGCGCCAGCTCGACGTGCGCATCCAGGCGAGCGACGGTGGCTCCCCTCAGCTCTCCAGCAGCGCCCTGGTGCAAGTGCGAATACTGGACCAGAACGACCACGCACCGGTCCTGGTGCACCCAGCGCCGGCCAACGGGACCCTAGAAGTGGCGGTGCCCGGGCGCACGGCAAGGGACACTGCCGTGGCGCGCGTGCAGGCCCGGGACGGGGACGATGGCGCCAACGGGGAGCTGGCATTCGAGCTGCTGCAGCAGGAGCCGCGAGAAGCCTTCGCCATCGGCCGCCGCACGGGGGAGATCGTGCTCACAGGCGACCTCTCGCAGGAGCCGCCAGGCCGCGTGTTCCGGGCTCTGCTGGTCATATCCGACGGCGGCCGCCCCCCTCTCTCCACCACTGCCACCGTCAGCTTCGTGGTGACAGCAGGCGGCGGGCGCGGGCTGGTGGCGCCCGCCAGTGCGGGGAGCCCGGAGCGTTCCCGCCCGCCAGGCTCTCGACTGGCGGCGTCGGGGCCGGCGCTACAGTGGGACACGCCGCTGATCGTCATCATCGTGTTGGCGGGGAGCTGCACGCTGCTGCTGGCCGCCATCATCGCCATCGCCACCACCTGCAACCGCCGCAAGAAGGAGGTGCGCAAAGGGGGGGCCCGCCGGGAAGAGCGGCCCGGGGCGGCGGGCGGCGGAGCCTCGGCTCCCGGCTCCCCGGAGGAGGCTGCCCGGGGAGCCGGGCCCAGACCCAACATGTTCGACGTGCTCACCTTCCCTGGCAGCGGCAAAGCGCCCTTTGGCAGCCCCGCGGCCGATCCGCCCCCGCCCGCGGTCGCCGCGGCCGAAGTGCCGGGCTCGGAGGGCGGCAGCGCCACCGGGGAAAGCTCCTGTCACTTCGAGGGGCAGCAGCGGCTCCGCGGCGCGCACGCCGAGGTGAGGCCTTCCTTCGGCTGGGCGCCCCCCTCCGTGCTCCGCGGACAGGCTGGGGGAAGGGACTGGAGGGGTCTGGGTGTGTCTGGATGCCTAACCTGTTGCTCTTTGTTTCTTGTCCAACCCCGGTCTCACCCCCTCTCCCGCCCGCCCCGCTTCCCCGATTCCTTGCTGCAGCCCTACGGTGCCTCCCCCGGCTTCGGAAAGGAGCCGGCGCCCCCTGTGGCGGTCTGGAAAGGACACTCTTTCAACACCATCTCGGGCCGAGAAGCGGAGAAGTTCAGCGGCAAAGACAGCGGCAAAGGGGACAGTGATTTCAACGACAGCGATTCCGACATCAGCGGGGACGCTCTGAAAAAGGATCTCATCAACCACATGCAGAGTGGTGAGGACTCTTCTTTCCTGCCAAGTTCTGCGTTCCTCCTTTCCCTACCCTGCTGCCCTCCTGTCAATCTCCGTTCCCAGCCCCCTCCCTCTTCCCCACTTTTTTCAGTTCTCCAGTTAGAGACCCCTGCCTTCCTCAGACAGCCGATTTCAAAATATCACGTCGAGGCAGCCCCCCAACCCTTGAATAAAGAACACTCCCATCCTGTTAGGTGGAGACAAGGAGTGATGCTAGCTTTGGGGGGGGGGGGGGGGGGGGGAGGAGATGGAGGGGGTGGTTCTGCCCCGCAGTTTCTTAACTTGATTCCAGCAAAGGAAGCTGAGCCAATTTCGTATAAAGGTGGCTTTATAGGAAGCAGCATTTCTTTCCAATCTTGAATCACCGTCTTCACTCTCACACCCGCTTTTCTTTTCAGTCGCCCTGACCCTGCCTGACATTCCGGAGAGGGAGGCGCAGTTGTGCACAATTTCGGTAATAATCTTCATGCTCTCTCCTCTTTCATGTTAGGACTGTGGGCGTGCACCGCTGAGTGTAAGATCCTGGGCCACTCTGACCGCTGCTGGAGCCCGTCATGTGCGGGGCCCAACACGCATCCCCCGCCTCACCCACCAGCGCAGATGTCTACCTTCTGTAAGAGCACGTCCCTGCCTCGAGATCCTCTCCGCAGGGACAATTACTACCAGGCCCAGCTGCCCAAGACAGTGGGGCTGCAGAGCGTCTATGAGAAAGTGCTCCACAGGGACTATGACAGGACAGTCACCCTGCTCTCTCCTCCTCGTCCAGGGAGGCTCCCAGACTTGCAGGAGATCGGGGTACCCCTCTACCAGTCCCCCCCTGGCAGGTACCTGTCCCCAAAGAAGGAAGCCAATGAAAATGTGTAACCCCATGCTGCATGTGTTCACAACTTATACAGGTCACTCTGAGAAGCCCCTAAGTTATTGACTGGTTTCAGTGTTGTATATATTAAATATGCAAGATGTGCCTTAAAATGAAGCTGTTGGAAGCTCTTTCCAATCACATTGGTACTGTTTGGTATTTGCAAACAAAAATGTAGTTAATGTAATTTTTATGAAATGTGTGCTGTATTTAATTTTTCTTATCATGCTATTGACTTTAATTTCACTTGCAGCTTGCCATTTTCTTAGTGTTTTTAACCTGTACATTGTGTAATGTAATGTTTGTATATAATGAAATTTTGTTATATTTTTATATAATAAAAGCTAAAGTGGAAGTTATTGCCAAAGGAACTGTCTGTAAGACAAAAAAAAAAAAAAAGTGGGAGTTACTTAATGGAAATTTATCTTTCACCTGAAACAACCTAGTGTTTGAGAATTTTTGCCTTGCCAAGTATACCTTGTATATCTTGAGTCTGTGGTAGATTTCAAGTTCAATGTTATTTAATTACATTTGGTTTTCTGTAAACCAAACCGTGTCACTTGTAAGCACAGTAATAAAGGATTTGTCATGTGTTTGAAGAATCTGCTAATTGCTTTTCACAAAGTTGCCTACAGTTAGACATTCACAAATAATCTGAGTGTCAGAATTAAACCTTTCAAGTGCTAATTATTTGGGCATTATTAATATTCACAGCAATATTAAACTTCCAAGTATTGGAAAGTCTCATCTGAGTATTAAAAATACTTTATTTTGTAAATCATGTGCATCTCCATTTACATCAGGCACTCTATAAAATTCTTGTCCTCATTTATTCACTCAACAGATATTTATGGAGCATCTACCAAAAGTAGAGAAAGCTGTTTGGGCTGTTCATTCACTAATTAAACATCTGTTGAGTTTTTACCAACTGCAGCAACTCCCCTAAGAGCTGCAGTTCGAGGTTAAGAAGACATAGTCTCAAGGATCTCTTAGCATATTAAGATGTTAATAGCAAAAACACACTCAAATGTATGGGTGAAATGACATGGTACTTGGGATTTGCTTTCAAATAGTCTAGAAGAAAACACGGCGCTATATGAAACAAGACTGGTAAAATACTGATCCTTGTCAACTGTGGCATGGATACGTGGGCAAGTGGGGGGTTAATTATACCAATCTATTTGTGCGCTTGTATGTACTTAATGTTATGGAAGGTTTTTAAAAAGACACTCAAAAGACCTATGTCTATGTCTTAATATTCTCCTCATTCATTTCATTTGAAATTAAAATAATAACGAGCGCAAACATTTACTGAGCAGGCTTTAATATGAGCCAATTCCTTATAAAGCACTCTTCATGGATTATCTCATGTAATCCTCAAACGACGACCCCCATGAGATTTACAGATAAGGAAACTGGTCAGGTGCCCCAAGTCACAAAGCTGATAAGTGGCCAGCATGAGGCTCAAAACCAGATTATTCCAGGCAAGAAAATAAAATGAAGAAACAAGAAGGATTTCTGTTTTGGTTTTGGTTTTGTGTTTTTTTTTTTAACTTGAAAGAAACAAAGAGGTGGAAAAGTCCCAATGCATTGCCTTTACTGCCTGATTATTGTTTAGCCCTTTATATTTGTGAAGTGCCTGTGTCCCTTCGTTACTAATTATAGAGTGTGAGGCACTATAATGAATAGAGGAGCCCTCAAAGCTGCCTGTTGAAGTCATAATTGAAACCAGTGGTGGCTCCAAGCTGAACAGCAGGGCGGGCACACAGAAGAGCTTTGCCACCCACGGCCTGCACAAAGTTCAGCCATTTCTCTAGGCAACTGAGCTGAGTTGGGCTGCCCAGACCTCAGGCTCTAAAAGAAAATATTGGCTGTGGCTAGGTTTCCAGACAGCTCCAGAGCCAAGATGACCTGTCCCCAGCAGAGAGACCTCTAGGTAGGACTCCCATTCTAACAACTACCTCTTTATTCTTGAGCTAGTCCTATCAAGTGCAGAGCAGAAGAACGAATAATCCCATGCTGCAGCCTAAAAGCACCCAATCTCTGAATGTGCTTCCTGCCTTTGCCCTTCAAGAGTAAAATAATGTCATTGTCATTACTTCATTTTTGTTCCACGCAAACTATTTCATGACTCCAAAAAAATCAGTTGTCAAAACTTCACTGTCACATTTTTCCCTTAGAAGAGTGACCATGAAAAGATCTTATTATTGTTTGGATCTTAAAAAAAAAAAAAAAAAAAAAAAGTCAGACATACAATTCAGTTCTTAAAATTGTTTAAACAAAAAAAGAAAAAAAAGAGGGAGGGAGAGAGAGGGAGGAGAGGAGAGAGAAATGGAAGAGGTCTTCTAAGGGCCAACAGCAGGAGCTCTCAGAGAAACGGGAGCTTGATAAAGGAGGCTTTATGCTTTTCTCTAGAAATGTTGACTTTCAAGCACATCTCTAAGAAAATATGCTGCTTTATTAAATTAAATGACCAGAATACTTAGAACAATGCCCATCCCATGGTTATACTTGCTACATTTCATCCTTCCCTTTCCTTAGCTTACTTGAAAGACAGTCTCTACTGTAACTATCAGTGTGGTCCCACCACTAAGAAAAATGACACAGATTCAGGGTGTCTGGCCTCGTTCTGCCACTGGTTTGCTTTCTTCACTTCTCCCACTTTGTGTAGTCAAGAATTTCGTGTATACTCAACACTCCGCGAACAAGTGTGGCTAAAGTAAACAGCACAGGCTAGTTCACAAAGTGATCTGCGATGGTACCACAAACACCCTTAAGTGGAGGGCCACAACCCTCGGGCACCGTGGCAGTGAGCAGAGGGACATGGGAAAGCCCTCGGGGAAGTAGGGGGTCACCTTGAAAGAGAAAGCTACAGCCAGACTTTACCTATTTCATAGTTTTATATCTGGCCCCATTGACTTGGATGTCCTATGCTTCCTATAATAAAATATCCATCAAAGAAACCACTTCAGAAAATTAAAATCTAAGTGGTTTCAACATCTATTGAAAAAAGCATTCTGAAATAGAGTGAAAACAGATGCACCTCTCCAATACAAATATATATGCACGTGGAGAGAAAATATATATATATATATAATCAGGATGTGTTCCGTGCCATAATTAGCTATCTGGCTTATCTCACTTGGCACATATAAGGTTTTACCATCTAAAAATTCCATTTTAGAAAACAAGCATATTCACTTTAGTATCAAATGCAGTAACAACAGGATAATTGGAATGCTTTAAGTTTTAAAAGCAAACCAAAGCAACATAATACAATGCTTGATGGGGCACTGTGCTTTGCAACAACTCAGAAGGGCTTTGAAAATGCTGTCTCGTTTTCAACAGCTATGCAATAACTCAAGGGAGTATCTGTTATTCCTTTTCTTCAGAGAAAAATAATCTGCAATGGAATTCACCAACAGGTTCAAAGTCGCCTAATAAGTGAACAGCAGGTAGAAAGAGACACCAGCCTGTTTTTAAAGCCATCACTTAAACCGCCAGATTAAATGTGCCTTTTTCCCCGGGGGGGGGTGAAGTGGGGGAGTCTTCACTTGTTATCAGAAAACAGGATTTGCTCCCACAAAACTTGTAAAACAAATTTCAGTACGTCAGAGTGAAACCCACATAGTTTAATGTGAATTAGGGGGGATTCCATTTGCCAACCCACTGTGACACATGGCTATATCGTGGACACTTAGAACTCAGTGTGTTCAAATGAAAATCATAATCATCCCCCTTTCCCTGCCACCATTACCCCCCCAAAACTAGCCCCCAGCCATTGTTTTAAGCTCAGTGAATAGGACTGCATTTCATAGACCAAACCCAAAATACACGTTGTTTTCAGACTCCACCCTATTACTTTCCTCCACTCACCAAGATTGGTTGATTCTATTTTCTAAGTATCTTTTTCGGGCTTCCGTAGTGCCCCTGCAGCAGATAGGCTCCTCTGCTTAGTCCCCACTCTGAGTCCACCCAAGCTCTAGAGGACACTCCCGGGTGCACTGTGATCGCCTCCACTGCCAACGTCGGTCTCTGCTGCTGAGGACTTCCTGAGGGCGTGGGGCTCCCAGATAGAAGAGGCTTCTGTGGTGGGGCCCCCTGAGCTCATTCAGCCTGTGCGCAGAGCCATATGGAAGAGCAGGGGTTGTAAGATCAGTCAACTTGGGGTTGAGTTTGGTGGCTAAACACCCCAGCTTTCCAATCTCTCGGAGGGACACTTTTGAGTTGTGTTCTCCACAGTTCCCCTAAGATCCCCAGGTGACGCTGAGCCCCAGTTGCCTACAACAGCAGCCCGCCCAGTGACATCCCCCCCCTTGGCACTCCTCTTTCTCAGCCACCTGTGCTTCCTGGGATCCTCTCCCACATCAGTTTCCTGCATCCAAGTCTTTGCTTCAGTACGTTCTTTTAGGGGGATTGTCCAGATCAGGATGGCAGCCTAAGAACAAGAGCAAAGATACTTTGGCGGGGGGGTGTGGGGGGGTGTCCATTACCATGCTCTAGACCCTGCACCAAGCACTTTACATTTAATCCTCACAACTCTGTGACGTCCGTCCTCATGAAGCCATCTCGCATATGAGGAAAGTGAGACTCGGGAGAGGTAAGGTAAGTAGGAGAGACCTGCCTGAGGCCACACAGCTAATATCAGAAGGGGCTGGGATTCAAGTCGACTTCTGTCAGATACAGAACAAGAAATACCGCCTTACTCAAGCTCCCATTGTGTCTTCCCTGGGTTCCAGTACAAACCTCTCTGCTCTGCTTGTCCCCTTGCACTCCGCCCTCCATACTGCTGCTGCAAAGACCTTCTCTAAACATCTGATCTCCCAGTTTACCAGTAATACCTGCATGACTGCCCATCACCTTTAGGATAAAGTTGGCAGTGCCATCCACGGCATCCCAGGTCCTTGGTGCTCTGGCCCCTACCTCCCTCCCCAGACTCAGTCCTGCTGCTGCCCTACTTCCCACCAGCCCACCTGCTATGCACACCTGGCACTTCAGCCACAAGGATCTACTTAGGTTTTCCCACTCCATGTAGGCCCTTCTGCCAGGACTGGCATTCCATTTCCTCTCCCCCTCTCCCCACCTTCGTCTTCTATGGTCCTTTCTTCTTATCCTTCAAAACTGCCCGAGAATCCACCTCTCTCAGCTGCCAGCCAGACTGGGCAGGGGGCACCTCTTCCTTAGCACTTACCAAACTGAAGGTAATTGCTGCTCGGCATCTCTATCTCCCCCGGTGGCCCATGACATCAAGGACTGTCTGTGTCTTTCATCTCTCTCTCCCCAGCACCTGGCTGGTTCATAATCAGGATTCAGTAAAAAGGACTTGCTGAATGAAATGATTTACCGAGCCAAGCACAAAAGGTCATGGTCACACACCACAGCCAAGAGACTCTGCATCTGCAAGTTGACATACCCACCCCCCCACCCCCGCCCACAAGGGGATGGTGCTAAATATGCCGCCAAATCAGACATGACCAACGGATCCAGCATCTCATCCACCCCCCAGCTGGCCTAGTGACGGGAACAGTGCTGGAAGGCCACAAAAATCGCACCAGCCACCTTACCGGCGGAAGACCAAATCCTCCCCATCTTCCAATCTCAACGAAGGTGCACCTCTGAGACCCAACTCAGCCACTTCCAGAAATGTGTGGACACTGTGGATCTGGAGATTCGACGCGGCCCAGTCCACGCTGATAACTAAAGCAACAGGGCCCCAATTCAAGTAATTGGCGAATCTTATACCTTGTTCTAGGCCAACACAGCAAACCATCGCTGATGAAGGCATCTAGTTGTTCTCTAAGCTACATGTTGGATATTGGGCTCTGATTTTATGGAGACTTTGTCTAGTTTGCTAATTTTTCTTCCTATCAGTTCTAGGAACGCAGCTGTTGAGGAGGTGAAGGTTTGCTCCTAATGAATGTTCCTAGACCCTCAGAGGAAGAACCACGCTGTCGGCAGTCGTGCTGAGAGGATGGGGATGGACTCTCCATTTTATTCAGCAACTGACTCTCAGCCATCACTTAACCTCCTTGTGATTCACTCTGCTCATCCGCCCAAAGCCCTTAATCACGGGCCTCATTGGAGGCCTGAGAATGAACTAATGAACATGCCAAAACGCAGCAGGAATGCTAAGAGCCAGGTCAGCCATCCCCGCCCAGGGAAGAAATTCAATGTCACCATTCTGCCTCTGGAGTTCCTCCCTGTGCCTTTGGTGGGGCATCTCCCAGTCGGCAGCTCCATATGAATGTCACTAAGAGCCCACTCTCCCAAACTATCTAAATTTTTCCAGGTACCCTGTGAAACTCTTTTTTTTTTTTTAAGATTTTATTTATTTATTTGACAGAGGAAGAGAAATCACAAGTAGGCAGAGCAGCAGGCAGAGAGAGGAGGAGAAGCAGGCTGCCTCCTGAGCAGAGAGCCCGATATGGGGCTCGATCCCAGGACCCCGAGACCACGACCTGAGCCGAAGGCAGAGGCTTAACCCACTGAGCTACCTAGGCGCCCCACCCCTGTGAAACTCTTAAGTATCTTCGTAAGTCCTTCAATTCTTCATATAACTTCTGGTGGTTGTTCCTGAGAAGCACAGCCTGAGTTGGGGATCCTTGTGAAAATCTCTTATGGAAAACATGCTCTCAGGAGAAAGGGAGGGAAGCCAGCATATGGGCAGGAGAAGAAAGCGCTCCTGAGAAGCGAGACTTTATGAGCCTTTGGCTGCTCACAGCGGCTAGGAAGGAGTACGCAGTCTCCATGGATGGGTGTTGGTGGGGCACAAACAGCGCCCACTCTAGCTTCTCAAATTGGAATCACCAGGAGGGCTTGTTGAAACGCAGAGTGCTGGGCCCCAGTCCAGAAGCTTCTGATACAATAGGCTTGGGGTGAGGTCCTATAATTTGTATTTCTGACAGGTTCCCAGGGGATGCTACTGTTGCTGGTCCATAGACCGCCCTTGGAGAACTACTCACTACACTGTGGAGATTATGCGTTGTAAAGCCAAGACATACTTTCTGTGAGTCTACCAGGTTTTACCTGGTAGTATTTCAGCTGTAGAATATAACCTTTAACCAGTGTCTCTCGTGTACTTAACTCTGTGCTTGTCACAGGCACAAAGAACAGAGAGAAAATCCCTGATCAGAGAGCGAGTGAGATCATGAGTGTGAAGCTTGGAGCTCAAAAGGCAGGGCCCACTCCATCTACCAAGACATCAGCAGCCCCATGTCCCCACCTCCCCACATCTCTCCACTACCACAGCACTGGGGTGAGAGGGGTCAGTAGAGGTTGAAGAGGGCCTGGGAAAGTCTGCTGATGGCCATTCCATGCCCATAGATGGTTAGGCTCCCACTGGAGTGCTGTGCACAGCTCTGAATGGTACACCTCGACAGGGACCTGGACCAACTGGGACATGTCCGGAGCAGAAGGCTTAGCGGATGAGGGGACTCAGTGCAATAACCTTTCATGGGGGAGATTTGGTAAACAATCTATAACAATGCATGATACTCGAAACTAAGATGGGCTACCCCAAGAGGTGGTAATTCTCTATTACTGGAAACTTCCAAACCAAGGTAAGACAATCAGCTGATGGAATAAGGGGTGAGGGGATCTGGTTTGGGGGTCAAATAAAGTACCCTTTAAGTTTCCTCCCAAGCTTATTTGTTATTAGTTTATGCAAATTCTTGGTATGCCCTTTCTTCTACTCTTCAGGCATTCTTAGGGTCCTATCCTGTTCTGATTCTCAAATGTTGGAAAGCTTAGCACTCTAGCTTTTATTCCATTCAACTTGCAAGAGCCCTGAAATCCCATCCAGTTTTCTAAGAAGAGCCAGAGTAATTCCTGCTTTCCTGGTTGGATGTTGAGGGGATCTGGAAGCCTAGGTCTATTATTTTCTCCTTTTATGGCATAAAATCCAACTCTTGTCCCTGTGAAATTGTCTTTGATTTCTTGTAAGGAATTTTTCAAGTAGGTTTTTAAAATATACAGCTCACAATGACAGCCCTCTGTCACTGATCATGATGAGTGACCCCATCCTACAGAAAGGAAAACTGAGAGCAAAAGATTATCAGAAGCAGGTATCCTCCCTGTCTTTTCATTAGCCCCACCACCTCACCCCTCTCTCCAGTGCTTATTAGATGGAGATATTTATTCAACATAAGTCTCCTGGCTTATGTTCATTTTAAATCATTTAAGAATTGAGTCACTGGGGTTGTGCTTTGGCCAACCTCCTGCATTCACTCATCCCAGATCCATGCTCTAGAATACAAAGGGGCTGTGATTCATTTCTGCTCTTCTGCTTCACTAATCAGAGAAGCCTATTGCTCTTGCCATGCGCTGAGTGATATAACGGAATTTTCTAGTCTGAGGGCATTAGATTCAGATGCAGCTAAACAAAAAAAAAAAAAAGTCAGGCAATCTGATTTACGGTAGCTGTGGAGAGGTGGGAAGGAAAAAGAGCAAGACTGGGTTGTTTGTGCTCTCTCTTGCTCCTGTCTAGGACACAGACAGCTACGAACATCCTTGACCCAGTAATGTGTGGGCTCACATAACTCCGTCCAGGCATGGAGGAATGGACAGACCGAAGCAGTGCACAGACAGCCAGTTTCTAAGAAGCATCATCAAAATCCCCATGGAATTTAACTAGATGCACAACTAGTTTCCAGAACTCCTCTGAGAAAGAGAACAGCATGCAGTTGGCAAATTGGGATTAGCAAAGTTGGGGAGAAATCAGCTGCTGACAGCCCACCACTCTAAGGAACATCTGTCCATTAAAGGTGTTGTTTTTAATTTGCTGAATGGGGCAGGCAAGTTTGGAGAACGCTGAACTGCTGGGAGGAAGAGAGGATGCTTATCCTCTGCCTTTTCTCACTGCCATTCTTCAAAATAAATGTGCAATGAATATTTAAAGGATATAGGCTTAAGGGACTTAAATCTTGTTTGTAATGTTTTATTTCTTTATTTAAATAGATCTACAATGAACATGACAAAACCTTCACATTTGTCAATTTCCATTGCTTGGGTACACGAGTGTTTGTTTTTGTTGTTATTGAGTTTTGTTTTGTTTTGTTTTGTTTTTTCTAACCATAACAAAAGAGTATGGCTTTGAAGGATCACTTCATTTCTTAGCATGCCCCAGGCTTCCATAGGTCTTTAACCCTCAATATTATGACTGAACCACCCTCCCCCGACCCTCACTTCTTATCCCCAGCTGAACGCTGCTCTGGGCAGAAGAAATAGCAACGTATGAGTGGTGAACATAATCACAGCCTAAAGACATGAGCATATAGTTTCTCAGTCAGAGAGAAGCCAAAGAGGGTCTGGGATACATGGATAATGCCTCTGGCAGCCCATCTCTCCTCCAAAGAGCACCTCAGAGTCAGCAACACCACTTGGCCAATTACGTAGAGTGGCAAGAAAAACAAACCTTACAGCCCAGGGTTTAGGCATCACGACAGATTTTCGAATAGGCCAGGATCTCCGGGGGCTCCGAGAGAGCTCTATCAACAGAGCGCGAGCCATCCCCCTAACACTGTACACAGGCACCTCTACATAAATGTTGACTTTACGATGTTCACACCCAGATTAGTGTGGCCATGCGCCTGGGATTAGACACAGTCGCCTTTTATTCGGAAGGACTTTGTCCTTTTAAGCAGCAAGCATCTAGGCAAGAGACAGAAAAGGAGAATTCAGACTGTAGCTTTCTGGTAGAACAGAGCAGGGATGGCTCCCAATCTACTGAGTCTGGACATAAAGGATTCTGGATGGGCTGGAGGTGATTCTTAGGAGGTAAAGTGTTAAAAGTCGTGATTCTCAAAATATGGTCATTGAACACCCAGGGACCCCTAGAATCTTTTGGAAGGTCCTCAGGGAGTATCTCTTTTCATAGTAACACAAAGATGTTATTTGCCTTTTTCATTGTGTTGACATTTGCACTCATGAGGCAGTGGGGGATAAAATTGCTCATGCCTTAACATGAATCAAGACAGGGGCACCAGATGATCATTGTATTCCTCACACTTGTGAGAAAAAATGTCCCCAAGGACCACCTTGATGAAGCAGTAATTATTACTTTTATTAAATCTCAACCATCGAGTATGTATTTTTAATATTCTCTGTGATGAAACGGAAAGTACACATAGAACACCTTTGCTACAAACAGAAGTACAATGTTTGTCTCAAAGAAAAGCCCTAGTGTGACTAAATCACAGACTGAACCAGCTGCCTGTTTGTGGAACACCACTTCCACCTGAAAGAATGACTGGCCAACAGCTATGGTTATTCAAATGTGGGCATCTGGCGGACATCTTGAAAATTAATCAAGAAAAAAAAAAAGAATCAAGTAAATCTGTCACTTGAAGGAAGCAATGATAGTGCTTGTTCAATAATGAGATTTAAACTCTCAAGGTAAAGGTAGAATTTTGGGAAAACTGTGGGCTTGACAGTTATGCAATGCTTAAAGTTTTTCGAAATGAGACTGGTAGTTACATTAACAAATGTTAATGCTTCATTATTATATTATATTGAAGCAATTGAATGCTTCAATATGTAGATGATATGCAGAACTCAGTAAGTCAATATTTTCCAAGTGATCCATGCATAATGTTAAAAAGTCATGGGTCGGGGCACCTGGGTGGCTCAGTGGGTTAAGCCTCTGCCTTCAGCTCAGGTCATGATCGCAGGGTCCTGGGATCCAGTCCCACATGGGGCTCTCAGCTCAGCGGGGAGTCTGCTTCCCCCTCTCTCTCTGTCTGCCTCTCTGCCTACTTGTGATCTCTCTCCCTCTCTCTGTCAAATAAATATGTAAAATATTTTTTTTTAAAAAGTCATAGGTGGGTAAATGGATCCATTCAAAGCGCCAGATAAACAAGTGGATTTTAATGTAACAAAGTATGAAAAGTTCACTGATACAGTTTCAGATTCCACGTTGCAACTAGCCTTTATGAAACTACCTCTTGTAGAGTTTTGGTACAGTATCAAAGAGGACCATAATTATGAGAAAGTCTAGTAAAATACTCTTTTCTTCTCCAACTACATATCTGTGTAATGCCAGATTTCCCTCATCTACAACCAAAACAACATATTGCACCAGGTTTGAATACAACAATTATGAGATGCCAATTCTCTTCTATTAAAGAAAATGGCAAAAATGTAAAATAATGCCTTTCTCAGAAAATGTTTTGAAAATATAGTTATTTTTCATAATTGTCATTTTGTTAATATGTATTGGGCTTATTGTTGTTATTTTAAGTTAATTAATATTATCTAAATTTCTGTTTTAATTCCTCATGTGGCAATTATAGACAGAGATAAACAAAAGTTATTTTGGGTTCTCAATGACTCTTAAGAGAGAGGCACCTGGGTGGCTCAGTTGGTTAGGCAACTGCCTTCAGCTCAGGTCATGATCCCAGGGTGCTGAGACTGAGTGCCATGTCGGGCTCCTTGCTCAGTGGGGAGCCTGCTTCTCCTTCTCCCTCTGCCTGCTACTCTACCTTCTAAATAAATAAATTTTTTAAAAATCAGAACATTATATGAAGATTGAATATATATAATATACGTAAAATGCCTGGCTTAGAAAAGTGCTCAGTTATATTAAAGCCTATCCATATTTATTATATTCATGTACTGTTTTTACAAGAGTTCATTTAACTCTTACCTCTATGAGATAAGTACCATTATTTGCTTTTTACAGATGAAGAAAAGGAGGCACAGAGAGGTTAAGTAACATACCCAAAGTGGAACAGTTACTAGATCATAAAGTGGGATCTGGGCTCCTGATCCCTGTACTATACTGTCAGCACATGTTGGTGCTGATATTGACAAGGGCTGTAACTTCGAGTGTATAGGTTACTCACCGTAATGATTTTCCTCCTATTATCCTCAAGCCTTTTATAAGGTCTTATTTCATATTCTGAACTAGTCTCGAATGTGCTATGGCATAGTAAGGGACTAGAATAAAGGGATGGGACTAATGGAGAAAGCAGTACCACCTGCTATTTCTGTGACAGAAGCAATATAAACTCACAATGATCTCAGAATATCGGGATGGGGAGTGTGGCTCAGTGGGTTAAGCCTCTGCCTTCTGCTCAGGCCATGATCTCAGGGTCTTGGAATCAAGCCCCACATGGGGCTCTCTGCTCAGCGGGGAGCCTGCTTTCCCCTCTCTCTCTGCCTGCCTCTCTGCCTACTTGTGTCTTCTGTCAAATAAATAAATAAAATCTTTAAAAAAAAAAAAAAAGAATGATCAGTGGAAAAGTCCAGCTGTCCCTCCTCCTGCAGAGATTTCACCCCTTTTAAGTCAATCTTAGAGGACTCCTCTTGCATTTGTTAAGTAAAATGGCCCTTTCCCTGTATGTGGACCCCTGCCCTCGAAGAAGTGGCAGTCTAATTGAAGGGATAGAACAAATATATGACATAACAGTGAGAGCAGATGACAGTGTTTAATTAAGTGTTAAAATTAATAGGAAACCGGACTGAACCTTTTTTTAAAACATTTCACTTAGATGATTTAGAAAATACTTTAGGGTCTTTCATGCCTCTGGGTCATAATTAAGAACAGTAATTATTATTGTACTCCTGATGTCACAGAACTCTGAGTTAAATTCTTTCACATCTCAATTCTGCAAGATTCTTTCCTCCGCGGCAATTCAGGATGATTCTCGTTTTTTTTCCCTACACCCACAGTTATGAACTCACTTCAGGATAAGTTCCACTGTGTTGCCATCAGCCGCCAGCTCCACTCTAAGGGACACTCTGCGCACCCTGAGGATGTTGTTGAGGACTTCCATTGCGACACACATATCTGTGCCTGTCAGGTTACCAGCCATGCCCGTCATGAACCAGCACCCACAGTGACCATGCTTCTCAGAGCTACTGGGTTATGTTTCTTTCATGCATATCATGGACTTTGTGTCTGACCAAGTTTCCTTTCTGTTTTGGTGTATAGATGCATAGATATTTATATTTAATATGTATTTATTTATTTATTTTAGAGAGAGACAGCAGGAGCGCGAGGGGCAGAGAGAGAAGGGAGAGAATCTCAAACGAACTCCAAGCTGAGCATGGAGCCCAACGCAGAGCTCAATCTCATCATCAGGCTCCATCTCACACCCCTGAGATCCAGCCCTGAGCCCTGAGCCCTGAGACACCTGACCAACTGCGCCACCCACACGTCCCTAGATTTAGAGTCAAGTGCACGGCTAGCCTGTTGTAGGCAGCCTTTGGGGATAAATTTCTGCTTTGACCTCATGTTTATCTGCTTTTTAAATTACCTGCTTTCTTCACCTAATTAATTGTAATTTTGCTGTCTTCATTAATTAGTTATCCTTGGAAACTGGCTTAAACCCTTGCAGGAATAAGGTGGGGTATAAACAGCTCTTCTACTCTGCCACCAACCACCAGAATGGCCTTGAGCAAGGCTTTCAACTCTCTGGGCTTCTCATCTGGAAAATGCTCACGCTAGCAGTGCCTTCTGATCCGAATAGTTTATGATTCTTCTTAGTTGCACATAAGGGAGAGTTAGGAATAATGGGCTGTCTTAGGGCAAAGTTTACAAACTGAAATCCGCACTAAGGGTGCATTTGCTGGAGTCCTTACATGTCACTAATCAATAGCTATCTGGAAACAGGCACAAAAAATGCAAGGTGGAAACATTATTGGCACAAGGCTTCCCTCTTGTCCTTACCTGTGGCAAGGACATTTTCTCGACTTACTGAGCACCTACTTTGTCCCAGGCAGGATGCTGGGAGTAGGGATAGAGAACAAAAATAGATAAGATGTGGTCCCTGAATGTCAGAAGCCTAACAAGTAAAGGAGAGAAACTCAGAGGAAAAGAACATGAGAAAGGGAGGGGCAAGCAAGGGGAGGAGGGCTCGGTGAGGAGCAACTCAGGAGCTGCAGAGCGCCCCAGTCAGAAGCAAAGGGCTGGGGGCCAGGGAGCCCCTCTGTGGCTGCTCCGTGGCCGCGGGGGCAGAGGAACCCGGAAGGAAGGAGGCAGCTCACCCTGCCGCAGGTGCCAGGGCGCCTCTCATGTGCATCCGTAATCATAATAACTTCACACGTGAGTTAACTTCTCTTCCCAAGCTCTGCCAAGTTTATGTGCCAGATGGTACTTGCCTCCCACATCTGATTTACTGCAGGGCAGACCAGCTGTGCCTCAGCCCAGGGCAGGCCCACATCTGGCAGCCAGTTGGTAAAATTCTCTCCATATGACACCCCTGCCCTCCGATCAGATTCCCCAGAGCAATTATCTTTCTAACTGTCAAGATTTTTTTTTTAATGTTTTTCTCTTTTTGGCTTATTTCTAGGACTATGGTTGAGTATCTATAAGGAACAGAGCTACTTAAGCACCTTCATGTCAGAGAGAAGGCTCTTGCCATGACACAGAAAAAATGCTACCGCCACACTCTGTGGTAAAAGTACTCACGGATAAAGTAAAGAGGCAGACACAGTTGACCATGTGCCCAAGGGCTATCCTTTCCTTTTTTCTGTGTTCATAGAACTCTAATTTTATTTGGGGAAGCAACAAGTTTCAGGAAGGACCTTGGCCTCCCAGCCCCAAATGATTGCAATGGATTGCTCCAAGGTGACCCTATTCTTCTTTCCAGTAATTGCATGGGGTTATATGAGGGTGACCCATGACTGGCCAATGATACCCAAGTGAAAGTCTGTGGAGAGTGCTTCCAGAAATCATTTTACTCTCTCTAAACCAAAAAGAGAGAGAGAGAATCCAAGAGAAATAAAAACATATGTGCAGGGGTGCCTGGGTGACTCAGTGGATTAAGCCTCTGCCTTCAGCTCAGGTCATGATCTCAAGGTCCTGGGATCAAGCCCCACATCAGGCTCTCTGCTCAGCAGGGAGCCTGCTTCTCCCTACCCCCATCCCTGCCTGCCTCTCTGCTTACTTGTGATCTCTCTCTCTCTCTGTCAAATAAATAAATAAAACAAACAAAATAAATAAATAAATAAACAAAACAAACAAACAAACAAACAAAACATATGTGCACACCAAGACTAGTGCCTCATTGTTCACAACAGCTTCGCTCATAGTAGCCAAAACTCAAAACAACCCAAATGGTAGTCACCAGGTGAATGGATAAACGAATCGTGCTACATTCAAGCGATGGGATATTAATCAGCAAGAAAAAGGAACGAACCACTAATACGTGCAACAACACGGATGAATCTCAAAATCATTACACAGAACCAGAGTCTGTCCTGCATGCTCTACTTCTATGAATATCTGGGAAAGATAAATTTAATCTGTAGAAATAGAAAGCAGCTCGGTGGTGGCTGGGAATTGGCAGGATGGCTGACTAGCAAGAGGCTCAAAGGCACTTCCTAGGAAGTGTTCTGTTATCTACCCATTTGTCAAAAATTCATCTAGCCATACACTCAAAATAGGCACATTTCATAATATGAAATTATTTCTCAATAAACTTGAAAATGTTTACAAGGAGTAACGAGAAAGAAAGCCTGTACTTCCTTACTTCCATGAACATCGTCGTGTGGAGAAGTACACTTGGAGCTGAGGCAACTGTTTTGCCATCGCAAGATGATAAACCCACAGTTCCCACGTATACGCTGAGGCACCCCGGAGTGGCACAGCGAATTCACAAAGGCATCAGGGGGGTAAATTTTCTTTTGGGGGAGAGGTAGAGAGAGACAGAGGAAGAGAGGAGGGGCAGAGGGAGACAAAGAGAACCTCACGCAGACTCCCCACTGAGTGTAGAGCCCGATATGGGGTTCCACCCCACAACACCAGGATCACAACCTGACCCCAAATCAAGAGTTGGATGCTTAACCAACTGAGCCACCCAGGTGCCCCCATAAGTGTCTTTATTGTCAGCAGAATCAGACCTATAAATACAAACAACAAACCTGGTTACCAGAGGGGAGCATGGTAGGGAAAGGGACAAAACAGGTGAAGGGGAGAGGGAGATACACGGAAATAAAGGCACAGCATAGGGAACACAGTCAATGACACTGTGATCACTCTGTACAGTGACAGATGGGAGCTACGCTGGTGGTGAGCACAGCATAATGTAAAAATGTGTCCAAGCACTACAGTGTGCACCTGAAACTAATGTGCAACACTGTGTGTCAATTGTAAAAAGAATAATTTGTTTAAAATACCACTAATAAGCTTGTAATGAAGCTAGATTACTAAGATATTGTTGCTCGCTTTATAAACGGGACGAATAAGGTCAATTTACTTAAAAATTATTAAAAAATCATTTTTTGAAAAAAAAAGTCCTTATAGTCCAAGCTATTATTGCAAGAAAAACAAGCCAAACCAAACTTAATCTACATATTCCACATGCTGACTTTTAGAAGTGAAGCATATATCTTTTGAGTTCCTTTTCTAGGCATTTGTATGCAAATAGTTGTAATTTGTATGTGTATTTATAACATAAATGTAGCATTTTTATAATTTGATTTTTTTTCACTTATATCTTAGAGTTTTTGAAACTGTTGCTGTGTATGGCATTGTGTGAATATACTTCTCACTACTGATGGATATCCAGAGAATATCCAATTTTTAAAATAAGCCTCGTTGAGGTAAATATCTGTGAAAACGTCTCTTATGCAAGTGCCAATATTTCTGAGGCCTAGATGCGTTGGAGGGATGATTCAAAGGACGTGCAAATTTTACATTTTGAAAGATATCATTAGGGGCACCAGACTGGCTCCATTGGTAGAGCTGGCAATTCTTGATCTTGGGGTTATGATTTCAAGCCCCACAGTAGGCACAGAGCTTACATTAAAAAAAATTAAAATTAAAAAATAGATACATAAAATAGAAAGGTTTTTTTTTTGTTGTTGGTTTGTTTAGAGAAAGCTATCAACAGGCCACACCAGTTTATTCCTAACATAGCCATATCCTCATGGCCTCATTAGGAAGGTCATGTAGATGCTTCCCAGGTGATAAGGTCAAGCCCTTCTCCAGAGATGGGTTCAGGGACAGGCATGGGACCCAGGTCCAGGCTACCGAAACTTGAAGGGAAACCTGCCTGAGGGAACTTCTGAAAAGGCTTTCTCCCTCCTAAAAAGGTCACAAGAAATAGAAGATTCTCTTTTCCTTTGAAACTTATCAGGAACAGATGTGATATCTGAGGCCCCCAACCATTTTTGTCACATCAGAGACACAACCTGAGGGTAAAGTTCAGCAGAGCAAAGAGAAAAGGAACCTGGGAACCCACTGACATTACAAGCCATTGAAGTCACCACATGTGAAGTTGGCCACACCTCTATAGAGACTTTGGTCATTTCCGGTAGCATGTCCACTCACTCTGTAAGACCGTTTAAGTCATGCCTTTCTGTTACTTGTAGCCAAAAGCTTCCTTCTGCCAGTACCAAAAGGTTTCCATTAGTTTTTTTTATTACTGTAAAACTTATGGGTAAAAATTGACAGCATGTTTTATTTGCATTTCCCTTTTATTACTAATGTAAGGGGTGCCTGGGTGGCTCAGTCAGTTAGGCTTCTGACTCTTGATTTCAGCTCAGGTCATGATCTCAGGGCTGTGAGATGGAGCCCCCCTGTCACATCGGGCTCCACACTGGGCATGGAACCTGCTTGAGATTCTCTTTCCCTTTCCCCTTCCACTCCCACCTAAAAAATAAATGTGAATATTTTTCGCAAGCATAGTGACTTTTTGTATTTTCTATTTCTAATTTCTATTGCCTATCCATATTCCTTGTCCATTTTTCTATGGAACTGCCTGTTGACTTAAAAGTTCTTTAAATAGGGGCGCCTGGGTGGCTCAGCCAGTTAAGCCGCTGCCTTTGGCTCAGGTCATGAACTCGGAGTCCTGGGATCGAGCCCCGCATCGGGCTCTCTGCTCAGCAGGAAGCCTGCTTCCTCCTCTCTCTCTGCCTGCCTCTCTACCTGCTTGTGATCTCTCTCAATAAATCTCTCTCAAATAAATAAATAAAATCTTTTAAAAAAAAAAGTTCTTTAAATATTATGTACGTTGATCTTTTGTGTATTTACAGCTTGCCAACATTTCCTGTCACAGCCAAGCTTGTTTGGGGTGTTACTCATTTTTTTTCCCAAGATAGTCAAATCCATTAGTGTTTCCTTTTTTGAGTTTTTGGTCTGTGTCTGACATAAAGAGGTCTTCTCCACTTCAACATGATTTTTTAAATTACATTTTCTTTCAATATATGTAATTTTTAAAATTTAGATTTTATATTTAAATTTTGTGATTACTTTTTTTTTAAATCATTTTTTATTATTATGTTCAGTTAGCCAGCATATAGTACATCATTAGTTTTCAGAACAGCGGTCAACATTTCACCGTTTGAGCATAACCCCCCAGTGCACTTCACCACACCTTTGTGATAGTGTGAGCCCAAAATCTAATATTATTTTTCAAAAGAAATATGTAATTTTCTCAACACTTTATTTTATTATTTATTTATTTTTAGCAGGAGGGGGCATAGGGGCAGAGGAGGAGGGTCTTAATCGGACTACCCACTCAGTGGGGAGTCCCAGGTGGGGCTCCATTTCACTATCCTGGATTCCCAATCCCAGCCAAAATCCAAAATCAAGAGTCCAACTCAATGGACTGCACCACACAGGCCACCACCTCTCTACATACTGTCTCCCCACCAGCTGAAAGGATTTTTTGTTTTTTTTTTACTGTAGGTAGACTCATCTGTTCCTGGATTCTGGATTCTGTGTTGCTAATCTGTCAGTTTTTGCACCAACCTGCACTCGTAATTATGACATTTTTAGGAACATATTTAGATTTCTGGCTGGGTAAGCTCTTCCTCTTTTACTTCTTAAAGTGTTTCTTTCTTTTTTAAAGATTGATTGATTGATTGATTGATTGATTTGACAGAGAGCAGGCGGAGAGAGAGGAGGAAGCACGCTCCCCGCTGAGCAGAGAGTCCCATCCAGGACTCAATCCCAGGACTCTGGGACCATGACCTGTTAAAATGTTGCTTATTCTCGTGCTTTTTTCTTCCCAGGTTCATGGGGTTCTTATTCAGACTGCACTGAACTTGCCGGCTGAATGGGGGAGAATCATCGTCGTCTTTACAGTATTGAGTTGTTGTGCTTAGGAAATGTGTTTCCCCTCTTTTTACGTACGGTCTGTTTTGTTTTATAATGTTCTCAGTATCATTTCAGACGTTCCTTTTCATTAACAGCTTTGCCCATTTCCTTTTCGGCTTATTAGATCAGTATCTGTGGTATTTTGTCAAGTTTGTTGCTACTGTGTGATTCACATTTTTTAGCCTTTTCATTTTTTAATGGCTTCTTACTCAGATTTAGACAAGCTATTCATTTGTGTGGGTTGATTTTGTATCTGGCCACCTCCCTGACCTCCCTTATCGGTTCAGTTGATTGGTTCACAGTTCCTGTCTAAAAGGTCATGCAAAATATTGCTCTTGGTTCCATTTAATGCATTTGGCCTTGAGTTTTGCTTGTGTGTGTGTGTGTATTTTTATCTGATACTAATATTACTGTACTGGCCCTTTTTGTCAGCCTCTTCCTGGGAATAGTTTCCCATCCCTTATTTATAAACTCCGTATGTGTGCATGTTGCATGTGTGGATGGTTTGATTTAGACCTGGGTTTTACTTATTTGTTTTTTAAGATTTTATTTATTTATTTGACAGACAGAGATCACAAGTAGGCAGAGAGGCAGGCAGAGAGAGGGGAGGAAGCAGGCTCCCCACTGAGTGGAGAGCCTGATGCAGGGCTCGATCCCAGGACCCTGAGACCATGACCTGAGCTGAAGGCAGAGGCCTTAACCCACTGAGCCACCCAGGCGCCCCGACAATTAAATTTTTCTGTCAGTGCCTAGAGTTAGTATCACAGTTTCTTCTGAACCATGTGAGATTCTTGGTGCACTAACAGCATTTCCCGGCCATGACACAGCTATTCACGATTGTGGTTTCCAGCTATTATGGATCTTTTTATTAAGGATCAGTATTTGTTTGGATTATTTATACCTTTTACCCAAGACTTTGCTCCACATGATTCACCATATTCCACTTTCCTACTTCTCGCATCTGTTTTTCCTTTTTGCTATACATGTTCCTGAGGAATTCCTTCAGGGACGTTTTGTGAATAGAAAGCCTCCTGAATCATTACATGTCCTCACACCAGAATGCTAGTTTGAATGAATGGAAAATTCTAGATCCAAAATTATCTTCAGCCAGGACTTGGAAGATTTTTTTCTGTCTGATTTTCTAGCACCTGTGCACCTAGTGAGAAGTCTGATGCCAGTCTGACTTTTAATCCCTGACAGGTGCATATTATAAAAACCTCAATCAAAGCAGCTTCAGCAAAGTAGGGAATTTATCAACTCACCCAGGAAGCCCAGAGGTGGAGCCGGCTTCAGCGTGGCTGAATCCAATGGCCCTAACAGAACCTTCAGGACTCTTTTCCAGGTCCTGCGGCTCTGTTTGTCTGTTTCTATATGTAAGGCTCATTCTTCCTACTGTGACGAGCTTGCTTCATGCAAGAAAGTAACTACACCCACCTACAGCCAACATTCCTGCAGCCACATAACCCAAGGGAGACCCACTTCCCCATGAACACGTGTGAAAACCTTGAAGAAAACTCTGAGTGAGCCCTTTTGGGTCCTCTGGCCATCCTGACCTAATCACACTCCCCTGTGGCCTGAGTTGGACACGAGGGGAGATCCTATAATTTCCAGACCCCTCTGAATGCCATGGAAAGAAGGAAACGCAAACAAGAAGGACAAAACCAAAACTACCACTGCCCACAACAGTAGCTAAGATTTTGCTTTTTCTGGAAGCTTTCCAGATTTCACTTTTATCCTAGAATCTGTTCATTTCCCCAGGATTTGCTGGTGTGGATCTTTTGACATTAGTTCCAGTGGCTTTCAGTGACTTCTTTAGAACAGACGATTCTGGTCTCCCTTTCGTGTAAAGAACTATTTCCTCCATGATGTCCTTCTTCCCTTTGTCCCATGTTCTCTGAGCCTGGAATCACTATCCTATTGATATTTGGGGCCTTTCTGCATTAATCCTTTCTGCCTTTTCTCTTTTTCCTGAGCCTTATCTTCCAAGTCACTAAAGTGGACTCTTCTTTGCTCTGTCGTCTTATTGGATTTTCCATTTCATATTTTTAACTTTCTAGAACTATTCCTTGCTCCCTGGATCTTTCTTTTTCAGAGCAGCCTATTTCTGTTATTGTTTTAATGAGTGCACACCTCCCTCGCATATCTTTTCCAACCTTCTGTTTCCTGCCTTGTCCCTCTTTCCTCCAAGATCAGCAGCTCTTCCTGTTAATCTTGGCACTTCTCTTTCACACTGTTGTTCTCCTCAGACGTCTGATACTCATTGGTTGTCCCTTCATACCGTGATCTGTGTGAGTAGCTGGCAAATCTGCCTCGTGCAATTGTGTTGACTGGTTTCCCCAAAAGTCATTTCTCCCGAAAGGGTTCTTTGTGAAGGAATCACCCCAGCAGAGAAGCCAGGGGCAGACCCTGCCCCAACTGCCAAAGTAAAGGGGGCTTGACTCTAGCAATGAAGAACTTCAGTGATTTCCCTCCTGGGAAGAAGGTCCTTCTTCTCTCCCCTTTGTACCTCTTACGATGTCTGGAACTTCCTCAAGATCACCTGCGTTATTTCACTCCCAGGCCCTCCAATCACTCGAGAAACCTTTCCCACAAGGCACCTTCCCCTCCTCTGCCTTTTACCCACACTTGCTGTACGGCAAGAGGTTAATGAGAATTGCCACTAGCCCTTCCCATCTGATGCGGCTCTCAATTGAGTCCCTATCAATTGCCCCAGGACCCTCTTCCTGCTCCTTAACTGTGCTGAAGGTAAGCTCAGAGTTGCACTCCTTCTTCTCTAATACCACAGTTATTTTCTTCTGGGTGGATTTTG
The DNA here is from genome assembly GCF_011764305.1 of Mustela putorius furo. Classification (NCBI taxonomy): domain Eukaryota; kingdom Metazoa; phylum Chordata; class Mammalia; order Carnivora; family Mustelidae; genus Mustela; species Mustela putorius. Next base: position 7,750,961 of record NW_025421305.1, read on the forward strand.
GACTGTCGTCTTCTTGGCTCTTTCCAAAGCCATCCATCTAAAGAATTCCTCTCAATTTCTGGTGCCACAGCATTGAGAAAACTGGAGAGAAAGAAAGTAGCTTCCTACTCTGGCATCGATCCACTCCCATGTGTGTTCCAAAGTATTCGTTACACAATTGGTTTATATTTTGAACACCCCAAGGAGCACTAAAAAGGAACCGGTTTGCTGGAATTGGATTTATATCCAAGGGAGATGTGAGCAAACTTCTTTGTGTTATCCTATTCAGTGAGTGTCAGGTACTATGCTTGTCTTTTTATATGAATTTCCTTATTTAATATACACTAATTCATATACTAATTCTCATAAAAACTCCTGTGACCTAGAGATGAAGGCTAAGATGGGGGAGATGGGTAATCTCATAACTTACCCACATTCATATAGCTAGTAAGTCACCAAGACAAGCTCCAAACCCAGATGACTCCAATCTCAGGACCCAGGAGTACCAAACACGGTATGTAATATCTCTAAGCAAGCAAATGGTCATATTGTGTTATGGCGATGTAATTCTGTCAGCTCAAGTGGTGACTGAATTAAGTGAGTCCATCGTTCGGCCCATCTAATGGTCAATCAGAGTTATTTCCTGGAGGAAATTGGCATCGGGACCCCGAGACTCTGGATAGATCAGGGAGGAGGCAGATCTACTTGGTGCATACGTGAGCTAAGAAAAACAGTCCGCCAAGGAAAGAAGAGTCAAGCAAGCTGACAAAGGAAAGCAGAGACCCTGAGGCCCCGCAGTGTGGCCGACACAGCTCCTGGTGGCTTTTCAGTTCCTGAACCCAGCCTCCTGGGATCCCTGTTGCCATCTCTACTCGTGCGTTCTGTGAGACAAATTTTCCTTTTGCCTAAGCCAGCCTAAGCAAATTGTGACCAAATGGTCCCTAATGAAGACAAGTGTAAAGCAATTGTTATTCCACCCCTCCTCTGCATGTGTGTGTGTATGTGTGTGTGTGTGTTGATAGAGGGGCTATTTAACTTCATTCCAAAGGTCTCCCAGGGATCATAGGGAGATGACAAAAAAATTTTTTTTTCTTTAAGATTTATCTATTTGAGAGAGAGACAGCACAAGCAGAGGAGAAGGGCAGGGAGCACAAGAGAGAGACAGAGAGCACAAGCAGGGAGAGGGACAAGCAGACTCTCTGTTGAGCAGGGAGCCCGACCTGGGGCTCGGTCCCAGGACCCGGGGACCATGACCTGAGCCAAAGTCAGATGTCTAGCCGACTAAGCCACCCCGGTGCCCGAAAATTCTCTCTTGCAATGAGGTCCTGTCAAGCACGAGCAACGTCAGCCCTGCCATATGATTTCTGAGACACCCTGAAGGTCCTTGTCCTCCCCCACCCTGAAAACCGGCAGCACATCCACAAAACTGTGGGCCCCTCCTAAGCAGAGACGGGCCCCCTTCGCATTTGTGTCTTCACCGTCCATAGGACTGTGCCGGAGACGACCTGGCACGTCCTCCTGCAGGATAAATGAATCAAGTGGAAAAACAAGGGCGGAAGGGGAAGGTGAGGGCACCCACTCCGATGTCTGCAACTTCCCCGTTTTGAGCAAGGCTGGTTCCAATCACAGGCGAGCCGTGAGATGACAGTTACAAAGAATTGAACAACCCTGAGCTAGATGACAGACTGCATCCGTCTCTGCAGTTTCCATTTACCTTTACAAGCATTAATGCCACCTGGCCAGATTCATTTAAACGAAGAGGAGCAGAAAGGTTTACATGTTCTCGGGGACTGAAGGGCAAAGAAGAGGGAAAAAAAAAAGAAAAAGAAAAAGAAAAAGAAAATTGCCAGGCAGAAAGGGAGAGCTGTCTGCATCTCTCCCTCCTGCTTTCTCTTCTTCCCCCACCCCTGCTCTTTTTCATAAGTTTTACTGCCATCCTGACACTATCTAAATTATGATTTGAAATTCATTCAAGCAGACTAGTTCGTGGTTGCGTTTGTAAAAATTTGAAAAAACAAATTTAATTTCTTTCTTTGGAAAAAAAAAAACGACAGTGTTATAAATACAACTAAGGGACTTTTCGTGTGCACTCAGTGACTGGAACAAGCAGATGCATGGTTTTAATATCCATTTTTATAAGCCTGGAGGTTAGCCTCCCAACAGTACCCAACAGGATTCCATATGATCTCTTCAAAGCGCTCCGCTAATGAGTTGCCATCATCTGTGCAAACAGCCCTGTGAGAAGGGGTGAGTCGTAGCTGCCTCTGCAAATGAGAAGACTGAGGTCTGAGCGAGGGAGGGAAGTTTTCCCAGCTGAGCAGCACAGCCCAGGCAAGGCTGGAAGCTCTGAGTTCCCTGAACTTGATCCCTGAGCCGCATTCCTATTTGAGATGAAACTCCCTCAGGCAATTAATTCATGGATTCTGACATAGCCATGGGGTAGAACGGAGGTAGAAATTCCACCAATGGAGAGAGACTTCAATGTGACTTAAATGTTACACAGCCTCTGTGTGCATTTACAAATTCAAAAGAAATTTTTCACATGGCTCATGGACAAAGTTTTCAGAAAAACCATGGCGGTCTCAGGAAGAGGGTTCTTCCTAATAATCATGACTGGAACACGATTCCACAAGGATGTAGGGCCCAAGGAGTATTTCTGTATGCTATTCTTGGTCTCACATAGGATGTGAATCTAATTGGAACTGTTTTGATCCACATCTAGAATTTTCCAATGAACAGCCCATTGCCTAATTGGCCCCTTGAGTTAGCAAACGGTTGCTATTTTGATGACTGTTTTCCTATCTCTAACTACTTTTTACTTCATTCAGTTCAACCTACATTTACCGGGCAAGGAACAATGCAGGAAATCAGGCAGGGCAAGGAAGGAGAGCGGAAATGGGAAAGAAAGATAAATAATATGCAATCTGCTGCCTCGAGGAAGATAAAGTCCCTTTGCATAAATAACTGAATTAGAAGGCTAATGGCATTCAATACTACAGAGGAGGTAAAGCTATCAGAAGGCAGAGGAAGAAAAAATGAATGTTGTAACAGGATGGCAAGGGGCAGAAGAGGGAAATTATAAGGCTTCAGGAAGGAAGCAGCATATGGGCTAGACCATGAATGGATAAAATGTCGATAGAAGAAGAGCAGGAGGGCATTCTAGACAGAGGGAACAGCATGGCTAAGACACAGGCAGGAGAAGGACAAAGTGTGAGTAAGTGGGAGGTGTGTGTTGGGATCAGGTTATAAAAGACCTTGAAGTTGGGTCTGCAGGCAGTGGGGAGCTACCAAGGGTTTTCAAGTAAGTAGTCAGGAGGTCCCTGCGGGCCTGAAATAACTCAGTCACATCTGCTGAAGAAATGAGTATGTTACTTAAGTCACTGTGTTTGGAGGTATCTTTGTTACAACACTTCAGTCTTAGTCTAATAAAAACACCGTCGGGGCACCAGGGTGGTACAGTCTGTTGAGACTAGGGCCCTTGGTTTCTGCTCTGGTCCTGATTTCAGGGTCATGAGCTCCAACCCCCTGTGGAACCCTGCATGGGGCTCTACGCACTCAGCATAGAGTCTGCTTAAGACTCTCTTCCTCTGGCCCTCCTCCACCTTGAAAATAAATAAACACAAATCTTTAAAGTTTAAAAAAAAAAAAAACCCTCATCTTACAAATGAGGTACCTGAGGTTTAGAGAAGACAAGAGCCTTAAACAGCATCATGTGACCAATTTGTGGCAGAAAGAGGGGCAGACAAGACAATTTCAGTGAGGGGAGCATGGGTCGGTCAGTCATTAAGTGTCTGAGTCTTGGTTTTGGTTCAGGTCCTGATCTCAGGGTCCTGAGATCAAGCCTGCATTGGGCTCTGCAATTGGTGCAGAGTCTGCCAGAGATTCTCTCTCTCCCTCTACCCATTCTGCTCATGCTTGCTCACGCTCTCTCTCTCTCAAATAAACAAATAAAATCTTTAAAAAAGAAAAGAGGGCGCTTGGGTGGTTCAGTGGGTTAAAGCCTCTGCCTTCAGCCCAGGGTCCTGGGATCAAGACCCGCATCGGGCTCTCTGCTCAGCAGGGAGCCTGTGTCCCCCACCTCTCTGCCTCCTTGTGATTTCTGTCTGTCAAATAAATAAATAAAATCTTTAAAAATAAATAAATAAATAAGAAAAGAAATTTTCAGCCAGGAGCTTCCACTTCCTCAGGAGATACAATGGAAATGATGGCGATGACGTTGAAGATATTGGTTATGATGATGTTGGTGATGGTACTGATGAATGTTATTTGCTTTTGATAAGCTGGTCTTTGGAGGTTTTGTTTTTGTAACTCATATTCTTTATATTTTTCTATTTTTAAATGTTAAATCACGCCACAGATCATGCATGTAACCACTTGAATCAATTATCTATGGGTGATAACATCCCTGAAACTTAATTAGCAAAGTTGTTTCCCAAACTGACAATATCTTACAGCATAATCTAAGAGTCACCTCGGAAACACAGAACAATTCATTAAAAATCACTAATGTCTGCAGGGTTTAAAGACGCAAAGTGTTCATTTAGAGAATGAGAAATCAACGCGCATTGGCTCTTGCCGTCCGGGTTTGTCACGCTCTGTGTACGTGGGATGACGCACGTTCCGAAGCCCGAGTTTAATTAACATGCTTATTCTGTGGTGGTACTTCCATTCTAACAAATTAAATGTTTAAACAGCCAGTGCAAACATTTAGATCTGAGTCAAAATTGTTTGCACTCTGCCAGTTTAGGCATTTAATTTATTATAATCCTTTCCATAATACATGCCTTGAAAGTCATTTTTTTTTGCCCTGAAAAGTATCGTTAGTATGTCAACTGACGATATTGAATCTGAGACCCTCAGAATGTGATGCGAGAACTAATTTGGACAGCAATCCAGGGAAATACATGAGATAGTAAATGACTCTTCATCTGTCCTGACTTCGCCAGTTGGCCAGGGGATGACGATGACAGGTGCCAACTCTGGCCCTGACTTTTGCCCCATAAATCTCTGTTCTTACAGAAAGATGCTACAGCAAGACGGAACAAGGATCTTGCAAGGCTTTCCAACATTTCATTTTTAAGAAGCCCTTCCCTAGATCCTGACCTCTTCCTTTCTGCAGATATTTTTCCAGAATAAAGAATTTTGCTAGCTCTCAACAATTTCCCCCTTTCCTGGGGCTAAAGAAACTGAAAATGCAATAGAAAGAAAAATGATAACAGAAGCTCCGTGGAAGCAAAGCGGCCTGAAATGATACAGTTCTCAGGCCAGCCGCCAAAGTAAGAAGCTGCAGACCAGACCATGACCCTCTGGGGCTCCAGGTGACCACAAGGTGGCAGTGAAAGTCTTCCTCGCCCTGCCCATGACGCCCTCTTCCCCAGCTCCCCCTACCGACCCCCAACCCCAGAACCCTTTCTCCTCCCCACCCTCTGCCAGGGAAACAGACAAATGCACCCAGATCTAAAGAGCTGGCACTTTGACATTTTGAATGGATACCTTTCTGTTTTGTTGTGAATAACATGGAAACTGGAAAATGGTTGGAAATTCCCCTCCAGTGGCTCTTGCTTGAAGACAATGGAGCACTGTGTTGCGATCAAGAGGAAATACCAAAGAGTAATAGACGTTTGTCTACAATAGACATTTGTCACACAAACTCAATAAATCTTGATTTCTTCATCTACCAAATGAGGGTCTGGTTCCCTCTTATCCCTGTGGTTTCTTCCAGGGATCCTTCCAGACAGAAAGGAGAGGGACTCCAACTCATCACAGTGTGTCAGAGCACAGCAATCAGTTGTTGCTGGCTGGGAATCAAAGTCACCAGAAACTAAAAATCTGAATTTATTCACTCTCTGTCTCTTCAGGCTTCCATTGCCTTCTCAGAAATCTTTCAAGGTCTTTCACCAAACATTCTGGATTATTATTTTTTTTAAAGACTTTATTTTTTATTTATTTGACAGAGAGAGATCACTAGTAGGCAGAGAGAGAGAGAGTGGGAAGCAGGCTCCTCGCTGAGCAGAGAGCCCAGTGCGGGGCTTGATCCCAGGACCCAGAGATCATGACCTGAGCCGAAGGCAGAGGTTTAACCCACTGAGCCACCCAGGCGCCCCAGCATTCCAGATTATTTTTACCCAGAGACTGAATTATCCAGAATCAACCCTTGGTCAAATTTCATAATGAGGCTATTCCTACCCAAAAATTGGCTGGCCGAAGAAGGGAGGAAATAGTTGAATTTAGCCAGTTTGCTCTTTTTCTCTCTCTCTTTTTTTTAAAGTAGGCTCCACATCTAGCATGAAGCCCAAGGCAGGACTTGAACTCAGGACCCTGAGAGTAAATCCTGAGTTGAGGTCAAGGGCCAGCTGCTTAACTGACTAGGGTACCCATGTACCCCACCCAGGTACCCCAGTGTGTTATTTCTAAAAACAATCAACTCAGACCAATCTGGCTTTGTTTGTTTTTTCCAAATAGTTTGTGTTGTTCAGACACACTAGGCTTTTCTCCCAGAGCCAGCTCTAGAACTTTCCATTCAAAAGAGCCCTGTGAAATCAGAAAGGAGACCTGCCCCCTCACCACATGTTTGCTGTTTAAATGATGGGAGGATTAACAGAAAAATAAAAGACAAAATCTTTTTCTCCTTGAACATTTATACTGAGACACTTTTAAATATATTTGATCTCTAAGGATTTTAACTAAATGAGGCATTAGTTTTTTAAAACCATTTTTAAAAACGAACCATAATAATAACTAGCATTCCTTACTACGTACCAGGCCGCGTATGTATTACCTCATCGATTCTCAGTACACCCCTATAAAGAAGAAACTAACATTTCCCCCATTTCATAGATGCAGAAACTGGGGTTTGGGGAGATGAGGTCACCTTCCCAAGGTCATACAGGCATATTTGGAAAGCACACAGGCATATTTGACACAAAGTCCCATCTCTTCAGGCCAGTTCATCCAGCTCAAATTCTGTTTTTAATTTTCTCATTAGCCTCATGGATGAGCCCTCTTTCTTCCTGGGACCTGGAGAATTAAATTTACTTCATATTTATAAAATGAGAGCAACTTGTTAAATTTTGCAGTGGGAGGCCCAGACTTATTACAGTAGAAAGGCTAGGAGGGGTCCCTTTGGTTAGCTCCTGGCCTCTGTGCCCTTCACATGAGATGGACACCGGTCTGCTTCAATTTGCCACTGAAGGAGATGCCACACCCTTGGAGTGAAGGAATGTCTGCTATCTTAGGCCATTTGGGCTGCTGTAACAAAACATCATAGGCTGGGTTGGCTTACAAACAACTAACACTTACTTCTCACCATTCTGGAGGCTAGAAAGGTCAAGATCATAGGGCTGGCAAATTCGGTGTCTGGTGAAGGCGCTCTTCCAGGTTGCAGACAGGGCTGCCTCCTCTCTCTGTCCTCATAGGGCAGAAAGTTCTTTGGGGTCTCCTTCATCTGAGCACACATCCCATTAGTGAGGGCCCCACCCCTACCCTTGTGACCCACGGCTCCTCCCAGAGGCCTGGCCCTCCCAATGCCCACACAATGGGCCTTAGGATTTCTACATATGACTGTGGGGGGTAACCACAAACATTTAAGCCAGAGCACACCCCAGGGACCTCAGCTACATTTAGATGCCTTCCCTCTTGTCTTAAAGTTCAACGGACACACAGAGAACCACCAACTACCACAGTCCTTCTTATACTGGACTTGAGGACTACCAAGAAAACACACAATTCTTAACCCAGATACGATGGCAAGAGGTCTGCCCGTTCTATCCTCTACTTCCAGACAGAGATAGTATTAACGAAAAACAAACTTACAGATCACAGAATATTGATGAAAATCACTAACTCTTCTGAACACCCACTGGAGTGCAAAAAGCTTTACCTGTCTTAACACGCATTTGACTTGACAGCGGGGGAGACTGAGGCTTAGGAGAGTGAAATGACTTTCCCAAAATCACACAAAAAGCCAATGGGGCTGGAATTTTCTATGCGCAAGCAGCTCATTCACTCACTGCACTCTGAATTTCATTTGTTAAGTCCCTGCTCTCTCTCCCTGGTCTGGGCAGATGTAGGTAGAACCACGGAGGCACCCGGATGGGCAGAATCCTGGGTAAGGTCTTAAAATGGCAGCCACACTGTTCCCTGAGAACACTGGTAGTGTTTCTTTAGGTGAGCCCTCCCACCTTACTGGGCTTAGTTTCCTCATTCTCAGATTTCCCTAAGGACCCTTTTTTAACCCTGAAATTCTAGGACTGGGGTTCAGGTAGCAAGCGGGGAAACCGAGGGACCAGCTGGTGGCCATGGCTTTCCGGTTCCCTCAGCAGGAATCCGGTACCAGCCTGGAACTTCTTCCATCCTCCACATTATGCATTCAGCATTAGACCTCTGTTTTATCTGCAGCATGTTAGTATTACACATTTATATTTTGCCAGTTATCTCTTCTATTAACCCGGGCACTCTGCAAAATGACTTGTCATTAATAACGTGAACTGGCTTTTTCAGTTTAGACAGAAAGGAAGATATGGAATTGAAGGGACTGTGTTATCTAATGCATTTTCAAAGAGATTTGTTTGGAGAGAGCGCTTGTTAGAAATACCTAAGCAGAGAGCATCACATCTTTGACAAAATATATATTAGAAAAATTGCTTAGAGGACTTTCAGGGATTAAAGTCTACCAGCATGCATTGCTTCAAATTTTCTGACAAAATTTTAGCAGCAAGCATATTAGAATCTTACAACCACTTTCCTAAATGCCAACATCCAAATCGCAAATGCCACCCCTACGGGATGAGGGCTGGAGGGTGTGTTTGTGTGGGGAGGTACACAGGGCTTCACTGTTTAGTTTGCCCACTTACCTTTATGAAGACAAGCACAGAATTTTAGAATGGGGTGGGACCAGATAGCTGTTTCCCATCCCCCTTGTTTTCTAGATGAGGGAATCGGATCCACATAGAGGAGTGTTCCCAGGTCATACAACAAACACAACGCAAAGCCAGGACTCAGAGCTGCTGCTTGACTCTGAGCCTCTCACTTTCTCCATCATGCCAGCTGTCCTATTCCACAAATGGACAGAAAAGGGGCATGAAGAAGACGTCAGTAGTCACTCCTTGGGGAAGTCATCTCTGAGCCTAGAGATGGAGGTTCCACGATATCAGAGCCTCAGAAAAGGACAGATAGATCTGGTGCAGGGAATTGGGGAGCCAGACCAGGGGGAGCGGCTGAGGAAGGCTGAGCTGGTATCTGACACCCCAGGGGCCCACGCCAAGCCTGGGGAATTACGTGGGAGCGGAGGCTTATATGGACCTGTCGGCATATTGTGAAGCTGACAGGGCAGCTTCAAAGGGCAGTGTCCCTGAGAGGATTGGGTGTGGGGTCACGGGAGCCCTGAGAGGGAGCCCCAGCTCTGGTTGCCGCTGCTTGTGACCTTGAGCAATTATCTCCCTCCATCCCTCTGGCTCAGCACTCCCCCTGCAAACGGAGACATCTTTGTGTGCTCTACAGCGCTATAAATGTGTAAATTTTACTCTTGTGGCTTAGGTTTGTAAGGTTTATCATGCCCTGAGCAACTGGCCAATCAGCCATGATTTGCCTTTCCTGCAAGGACACAGGCAGAACACTTGGACTGAGAGAAATGGGGCTGGGCTTGGCTTCCTACAACCAGAGGTGGCCCCAAAGGAGGCAGTGTTGGCCTAAACCCCCAGCCCAACCTTTCCATTCCACCAACGGGCTGCTCTGCTTATGTTTGTTTAATTCAAATGGTATCCAAGCCAGAGAAATACACTACTGCTTTTGTCAGGGAGGCCTGAGACTGGCAGAAAGAATGCACAGAAGAGCCCTCACGGGTGTCTCCACTCTGCGGAGGGCCGTGTGTGTGGAGCCCTCTGCCCGCAGCAGCACATCAGAAGGGGTCTGCCTCGCCCCCTGGGTTTGGGGGCAGGAAAAGACGCCAGCTTTCCTCCCCGCAGGCACACAGCCCTCCAAGACCCCGCCAAAATGTCAGGTTTCCAGAGAGGGGAGGCCAGGGTCTTTCAGGGACACATACATGTGACTGGGTGAGTATACCTAAACCGAGAGACCCCCCACAGCAGAGGCTCTCAGAAGGCAGGAGATGAGGAGGAAAAAAGGTCCGAGGGATCGTTAAGTCCAGGTGAAGGGCTCAGAGACGTCACAGACAAGGTGACCCCAGATTTGTCGTCATGGGAAGAAGGATCATTTCTCTGATGGTGGAAAACCCGCAGTCCAGTCACTAAACAAACCAACCTGTTCATCGGGTTACCTCCCTGGGCCTCAGTTTATCTTCCCGGGTCTCGGTTTTTCACCTACATAAAAGGCAAGCCCTCCATTATACAGTGTCTCGGTTATCTTCCAGCTCTAAGAGGGGCTTCGTTCTGACGAACGAAGGGATGAGAACTTATAGGATCTACTCTCTTAGCAACTCTCAAGTAGGCAACACAGTATTATTAAGTGTAATCTCTGTGTTTCATAGATGACCTTTAACAGATGACCTTTAATAACATGCAAATTAGCACCCCTTCACTCTTTCGACCTCAAGATTCATAGTAATGTAAACAATTATTGATGTTCCATATCTGGAAGATGCTTGGGTTATAGTTTTGGTCTGACTATAGTCAGCCTGAACTCAATGGAATATAGTTTAGAAGAACATAGCTAAAATAGGTTTTAAAAAGTCTGGACAAAATTGGCTCAGATCATGATCTCAGGGTCCTGGGATTGAGCCCTGCATCAGGCTCCTTGCTCAGCAAGGAGTCTGCTTCTCCTTTTGCTCCTTCCCCTGCTTGCAATCTCTCAATCTCTTTCTATCTCCCAAATAAGTAAATAAAACCTTGAAGAAAAAAAAAAAAGAACTTTCAAAATGCAGTCTTACAATCTCTCTAATGATATATATTCTCAGGATAAAATAGGTTGCCCGGAGAGGCAAGTCAGCCTCACTTCCCTGTAGGAGACACCTGACCTGGGCACAGGCACTGGAGAGGCCTGGCCTGCCTCAGCTCAGGGAACACAGGGCTGGCTGGCCCCACCCCACCCATCCATCAGAAGGCTTGTTGCTGATTCAGAGTTTCATGTCCACAGCTCAGGCAGGATTCAAACCCAGAATCACAGAGTACTGAGTCGGGTCTTGTACTGAGTCAGAAATGGAAAAAAAAATGTACAGGTGCTGAGGTCAGGTGGGTGGACAATGGAATTCCTGAGAGTCCACTCCAGCTGTTGGGGAGGACAGATCAAGTCCCCCATGCTGGTCCTGACTTGTCTCTCTAAGACCTAAACAAGTTACTTACCTGTCCTCAGGCTTACTTTCCTCATCTTTAAAAAGGAGCTAACTATGTCAGTTCTTCCAGATCAGATCATGTATTCACATTAGACAGGAAAGACCAGAGGGAAAAGGGAAGTATCCAGTTGCTCTTGCCACCCACTGAGCCCTATATTGTCCAAACGGGGAGCTGATCTACACTCACTCACCTTAGGATGTCCCCTCTGGCATCTCAGTTAATGTCCAGCCACACAGAAATGACCCACTCAGAGAGCTGCCGTGGGCATGGGCAATGAGATAGTCAGAGGTGGAGCCCGAGTTGATTAATGTTCCCACAGCCTTGACAGTGGATATGTGTTTGACCAGGGTGTCATATGGGGTATTGACGATAGTCATGACCTTAATGCCTGATCCCTCATTTCACATCTTGACCCAATTTTGAAGAGGGCCATCCCCCTAAGAGTCGGTTTGGTCTGATGTCTGATGCCTTATTTTCAGCAGCTTTCCTTCCCAAGACATGCTGGTTTCATTGATAAGTGTTGCTAGCTCTTTATCTACATCATTTTAGAATAGGTTGCCAAGGCAACGGGATTCAGAAATGATTCTCATTACTGTACATTCCCTGACAAATGAGTGTCTGCATTTACATGGTCTCAACCAGTATTCGTTTTCCTCTCTCTGAGATAGGATGCCAACACGTAGAGTTTGCGCACACAATTCAGCGTGTAATTATATATTGTCTCCTAATAATTATACATTGTCTTAGTGAACAATACAGCTGTGGGCACCCATGCCAGCCCACATTAACACCTCCCACATCAACAACCTTCCTCACTGATGGGCCAGCAACACACACTTTTAGATGCCATAAAGAAAAATGAGATATTCATAAGAGTGTATTTGTAAAGCAAACCCACACTCTGATTTCTGAACACTGCCTCAGTTTCCCTTCTGTGAAATCCCTTGATTCCTAGTCTTAGAATGGGCCAAATAGTTACCGTTTGTTTTACCCATTGGTTTCCCTAGAAGGAAATATCATTACTCTCAGTGTAGCCAGGATTGGACAAAGACCTAGGAAGCCATTCAAGCTAGGACAGATCTGTATATACTTTCTACAAGTGTGGAATGGGAGTGAAACCACACTGTCAAAACCACACTGTCAAAAACGCTCCAGTTCCAACATGGATGCTTTATTTGGATCATGTGCCTGAAGTCCACTAGTCTCTCTGAGATGTCCCACAATCTTTCCTCTCCACTAGGTGATGAAGGAAATCCATGGTGACAGTAGAGCTGAAAAGGGAAAATAAAAAATAATTTAAAATCTCTATGTGGATTTGACATTAAGCCCTTCCCACCCCACCCCCACATCCCCCTACCTCCCTCCAAAAAGCAAGCTGTGAAGGAGATAACTGAACTATAGAAGGTCTGGGGTTGGGAGCACTGAGTTGCATTTAAAAGAATTGGTAGCTCCAGGTCATTTTAATCAAGTTGCATGTCAGCTTGCAAATTTTCCAAATTAGCTATAGCTGGAGGAGAGCAAGATGTTGTTCTTCTTTCCTAAAGAATAAAAACAGATTGTTGTGACACGTTCTCAGTCATAATGACAGATTGGAGCCGTTGTTTTTGGTACACGTCGGAAAACAAAGCAACTTTTTCTCTTCCCCCAAAACTGTAGCTCTTGATTGATTTCTGTTGAGATCTGGGTATCTCCCAGTTTGTCAGTAATGTTGATGAAGTTCACAAAAATCTTCAAAGCCAAATGCAGATACAAAGACTGATTTAAAATGAGACTGATTTTACTGGGAAAGGAAGCTTTTGGGCTTGAGGACAAGTCTTAGGAATGCTCAGTTTGGATACTGTTCAAATGCTGCTCTTTTGAAAAGTAAAGAGGTTGTGAAGATGGGATAGCTGACATTCTCCTATCCCAGACGCCTCTCTGCTTCTGAAAGCAGGAACACGTCTGACAAACAGAAGCTATTTCTACCGTCCTGCATAAGGCTGGCTCTGCACCTCACTGCCCAGACGGGGGGGGGGGGGGGTGTATCCCTCCACCAGTCCTCTGAAAGATCGGTCCGACATCACAATTAGTCAGAACGGCTGTGGCGCAGACAACTGGTTCACCAACCAGACAAGAAGGGCTTTAGATCTGTCATTCATCATTAAGTCAACCAGTAAACATCATAGCTTCAGACTATGGTTCCAGAATCCAACAAAATGGAAGGTTTAATCAGTATTTGCATAATGTAAGGAAGGAAAGAGGAAGCCAGGGGGTGAATAATTATGGGATACATTGGAGCAATCCTTTAAGATGCCCAGAAACCCAAAAATAACCAGCTCTTCCCATATTATCATCATCTTGGTTTCCCTTGACCAACTCATTCTTCTTAACCCCACTCATGGTCCCAGTCCAACCATTTCACACACTTCCATGGGTGTAGAAAGCAAAGATCAAATCTCAGGGGAGTCCACAGATTTCTCTCACTCCTTTATATAGACCCACAGTGAATGGTGAATCTGATATTCGGATTATTTGGCCAAATGGCCAACAAATCTTTATTGACATCATACTGGGAGCAAGACATTATGCTAGATGCTCTGGGGGACACAAAAGAAGGCATGCACAACATTGTCATTACCCTCAAGGAGCTCCCAGTCTGGTTGGGAGGCCTGGCTTCCACTGGCCACACAGTTGTATATGATTAAGTCCATTAACGAAAGACTTGGAGTGTGAACACTGTAGGCATTTGAGTGTTGGTGAGTTCCTAAGGATTTAAAGGAGGGTCTGAAGGGTGAAGGGGGAAATGAGGAAGATGTCTATAAAACACTTAGCCCGCCTGGAGCAGAGTGTTTGAGTGGGTGAGAAATGGAAATGAGATGGAGAAAACAGGTCAGATTGAGATGCTGGAAAACTTTCTCCCATAGGAAAAGGGAGGAGGCTGCCTGGGTGGCTCAGTTGGTTAGGCGACTGCCTTCGGCTCAGGTCATGACCCTGGAGTCCCAGGATCGAGTCCCACATCGGGCTCCCTGCTCAGCAGAGAGTCTGCTTCTCCAGCTGACCTCTCTCCTCTCATGCTCTCTCTCTTTAATCTCTCTCTCTCTCTCTCTCTCTCTCTCAAATAAATTAATAAAATCTTTTTAAAAAGAAAAAAGAAATGCTGAGGATATGAGGGGCACATCAGAGTGAGGCTTAAAGCTGCAGAGCAAAAGATGTGATGTGCAGGCCGGATTGAGCAGAAAAACCTGGAAATAAAGTGCCGAGTTCAAAGCCAAATGCACTATCTTAGCCTGGAGCACAGAGGGCGTAGAGTGAAGGACAGTGAAGGACTCTGCAAAAGACATGTGGGATGAGGACACGAAAGCGGGTGGAGGGACGCCTGGGTGGCTCAGATGGTTGAGCCGCTGTCTTCTGCTTGGGTCATGATCCCAGGGTCCTGGGATCAAGTCCCACATCAGGCTTCTTTCTCGGCAGGGAACCTGCTTCTCTCTGCCTCTGCCTGCCACTCTGCCTGCTTGGGTGCACTCACTCTCTCTCTCTCTGACAAATAAATAAATAAAATCTTTTTAAAAGGGGGGGGGGGAGTAAGAAAGAGGAACATGTCCAAGAACATGCAGAAGGTCTAAGCATGTATGTTTGGTAACACCTGTCAGGCACCATTGTAAGAAATTACGTGTATTTTTTCAATGAATCCTCACAACAACCATATGAGGTCAGGTTGGTTATTATCCCCATTTCACAGATGGGAAAACTGAGGCAGAGAGAGGTTCAATAATTTGCCCTCTGTCCCACAGTTAGTAAGGGCAAGAGGAGGCCAGGGGAGGCTTTGAGCACAGTGTGGCTTCAGTGTTTTCATACTCAACCACCTCACCAAACAGTTTCGCCAAACTGGGCTTTGCATCAAGAGGCAGAAACCAGATCAGCTTTGCCCACCCTTCTTGTGAGGTGTTGGAAGCCTACCCAAGGGGAAAGGTTCTGGGAGTTGTTTGAGATACAAGTAGAGAACTTGGAAGTCAAGTAGAAACTGGAGACACGGCTCTGAGGACCATCCTCCCATAGGGCTTGCTGCCATGAGTTTTCATGGGAATGGAAGCGTGGGGGAGTTTTCAGAGGAAGAATAGAAAACAGGAGCATACCACAATGAGCCCTGAAGACTGCGTAGCTCTGGGGTGACAGGTGAAAGAGACATCAGGGGAACATGCGACGACATGGGTCAGAGGGTGAAGAGGGCTCAGAGTGGAGTGTCATGGGGACCCACGGAGGAAAGCGTTTCGAGGAAGATGGTGGTTAAGATGCCCAGGGTTAGGGGGTGAAGAGTGATGAGTACAGAGCAGCTGGACCACCAGCAGGGGTGGGGGGAATGCCTCTGACTTTCAGGGGTATCATTTGAGTAGCACCCAGGGGCAGTAAGGATTGAGGGTGAGGGGTCCCAGGAGGGAGAAAGCAGTGGTGGTAGATGAGGTCAACTAGTTAAGAAGCTCATCAGTGGGGAGAGGGAGACAGAGGGTCAAGTGCATGGATAAAAGCCTAGAAGGGACCAGTGCAAAGGGTGGTTTTTGCCCCGTGGGGAATTCAGCCTAGAGGAGAAAACTTCAGGGTCCAGACCCAAAGCATGGTCCAGAGGCTGGCTCTGTTGGAGAGAGCGCTCTCCTCGTTCCCTGAGACAGGGAAGTGGAGCGCAGACGACCAGAGATCACCGCAGCGAGTCACCCTCTTCTCTGGAAACCAAAGGCACGGCCATCTGCCCAGTGAGGACAGGATGGGGAGGACCTAAAGAGAAGTGGGCGCGCCTCTGCACGCCGTCATGTTTGGACGGAACAAAGTGAAAGGTGCTGGCGGAAAGTTTTATTATGGGGGCAGATGATGAGAATTGGGTAAGGAATCAAAGTGAGCTGGGTGGGAAGATCAGTGCATTTTAAAACCTGGAAAAGCAGCCGTGGAAACTATGCCCCAGCGCCCCCTCTCCCCTCTCACGCCAGCCTAAAATGAGGCCACAGTCCAGTCAGGCCTCCTAATGTCCAATAAGATCAGCCACGCGCTGTCTGCTCCTCGGGGCTCAAGTCCTAGACTCCGGCCTTAATGAGTCACCTGCTCGATAGTTTCCACTTCAGGCCTTTGGCTTTCTGGGACCTCGGTCCACTCAGCTGCAAAATTGACTTACGGGATCATGTCAATCGCCAGATGCTGCAGAGCGGAGCGGGACAGCCCAGCTTCTGCAGGTAAACGAACTGCCTGAAAGGAAATGAGCAGTGATTTCCCAGGGAGTCTCTCCTGCAATGTCGTTATAATGTCAGCTTTTGACAGCAAAACGATTTCAGCGGAAGACTCTAGAGTATCTCGTGGAAGTGCCTGAGCCTTATTAAAATGATGTCAGTGCCGGCTACGTTCCACGTCTCGTGCACATGAAAACCCCCCAGCGGGAGAACTCAGTCGCTCCGACAAACTACCACGCTGCCCAGACCCTGGTGTGCACTTGACCTGTGGGGATTCCCTCCCCCACCCCTCCCTTAATATCAGGTGGAAGACAATCCATCCTGAGCTCCGCCAGTCAGCTAGCCCCGGGGGGGGGGGGGGGGTGTTCGCCTTGGCTCCAAATGCCAGCATTTGTGTATCTGTGAGGCTCTTCGATTTCCTCCTCGTTCTTTCCGGACAATCGGCTGTGGAACGCGCAACTCACGCGGTCTGATACCTTTGACTTCGAGGCTTCTCGGTAGCCCCCACTACAAGCTCCACATACATAATCTCACGTTTTCTTCCCGACCTTTCTATCAAGTAGGCATTACCGTCGCCATCTTTACTGGTGGACCAACAGGAGCTCAAGGAGGCAGCCGGTGGGTGAAGAGTTGAACCCACATCTACGTGGCTCCAAAGCGCCTGCTCAGGACACACTAAAATCACCAAGACCTGGCGAAGGGGGGACCACACCAAGTGCACACCAGCCAGGTGTGTGCGAGGCCCACGCCGCCTGTCTCAGGAAGCCCTGCGGCCTCATCCTGGTGAGGCATGATGAGTGGTAGCGGAAGGTCCTGTGTGGTATCTTGTATTCTGGCCAGGTCAGGGAAGAGCCAGCTTGTCCGCTCGCCCGTCGGCTGGTCACCTCTCACGGCGGCACCAGTGCTGTGTGTGCGGGCCCTGGGCCCCCAGCGCCATTAGCATCAGCCCTAGGAAGCTGATAATGTGGAACAGATTCACAGTCGGAGCAATAGCAGGTGGCTTGATGGGCCCCGAGATTTCAGGAACTTTCCCCGTGTCCTAGGGCTGCTGTCGGCGGCCCCAGCCAGCAGGACCTGGGTTTGCTGCTCCATTTCCCCAGCCCCGGAGCTCCTTCTCAGTTTGTCCTGACAGTGCTCGAGGGATGTGGCTCCAGGGCTCGGCACCTACGTCCCCTGTCTGCAAATAGGGGCTGGAGGACAGAGAAGGAAACAGCATGCAATGACCCCTTCAAACAGTGCCAGGAGCACTTTGGTGGCTCAGTTGGTTAAGCGTCTGGCTTTGGCTCAGGTCATGACCCGGGAGTTCTGGGATTGAGTCCCGCATTGGGCTCCCTGCTCTGCTGGGAGCCTGTTCCTCCCTCTGCCTGCCACTCTCCCTGCTTGTGCTCGCTCTCTCTCTAACAAATAAATCAAATCTTTTAAAAGAAATTTTTAAAAACACCGTTGCACCTAATTTTCGCAATAAGTGAGGGGCTATTATCCCCCTTGTAATGATGAGGAAAGTGAGGCTCAGAGAGGTGAGATCACTTCCCAAGGTCCCCAGCTGGTCAGTGAGAGAGCTAGCATGTGATTTCTTGATTCTCTGGCTCCAAAGCCGCGGCTCCCAGGCCACCCCCTTCTAATTCTGCCATGGTCCTGCCAGGAAGACAGTTCCCCTCAGAGACTCTGTGTTCACCCCAGCCCTGCTCTCAGTCCTGTAGGAAGGAGACCAGCCTGACATTACTTTAATATCTGCATCAACCAGTGTGTTTTTTTTTGTTTTTTGTTTTTTGTTTTTTGTTTTAAAAACACCTTCCAGGCTGTGAAGGGAACCATAAAGAAATGAGGGTAGAGGGCTCCTGGTAGCTCAGTCAGTTAAGCGTCCGACCCTTGATTTTGGCTCAGGTCGTGAGCTCAGAGCCTGGGATGGAGCCTCACTTGGGTATGGTGCTCAGCAAGGAGCCCGCTTGAGATTCTTTCTCTCCCTCTGTCCCCCACTCCCCCCAAATAAATAAATAAACACATAAGATCTTTAAAAAAAGGAAGAAAGAAATTAGGGTGTATGGCTTGCCTCTAAGGAGCTTACAAGCATGATGGGGAGAAGAGCTGCCGCACAGGGAAGAGAAGAAAGCACAGCCAGGCCAGGGCAGAAGGGGGGTGGGGGGCGCGGGGCTGAGGACATGGGGAGTCAGGCCTTCAGCTGCGTGTGTCCAGGTGAAGGAAGGCGGGCAGGGGGTAACCTTCCTTCTCAGGGACGGCATGACCCAAGGACAGAGCTGACTTCACAGGGAAGGAAGAAGTTTCAGGGGGACAGTGGGGGACAATGGTGAGGACCTTACAAATAAAAGAGAAAGTTAACGGGAGGGGCAAAGAATGACGGGAAAAGAGAGAAAGAAAGGGGAGGAGGGAGAGAGGAAAAGCTGCGTCGGAAGAGGTCTGGGGCACCAGGGGAACTCCTGTTGCCCAGTTTGTGTGCTGGCCCTCTGGTCGCAACAAGCAAGTGGCCATGGGAGCCTCCCCCTCATCTCCAGACATGCTGCCCCCTCTGACTCTGAGCTTGGGGCAAGCAGCCGTCACGGGGGGACAACTGTGACAAGAGGTGGCAGAGGCGAGCATGGCTCTGCGTGGTAGACTTCTCAGCAGCCAGCTCCTGGGGGTGCTGGCACCTTTTGGGTGGGGAGAAGGAGTGAATGGAGATTCTGTCAGCCCAGTCCCTGTGGACAGAGCTTGCTCCAGGGGGCTAAGAGGACCTCCAGAAAAGCCTGAAGGGACCCAAATTATAGACCACTCCTTGGCTGGCCTGGTGAGCAGGGCGCTTTGAGTACGAGCCAAATGCCACTGTTCCCATCATCTTTCCTGCGGTGAATCTCAAGGGGGGAATCTGGAAATCTCTCCTGTCCTCCCTAGAGAATCACAGGTGCAGGAGGGGGCCTCTCGATGAGGGGGTGGGAGACAGCCTCCACATGCTATCCTGTGTTTGGCATCTTCTCAGCATCTCACTTCTTGGGCATTTGAATGCGATCAAGATGCTCGAAGACAACCATACACTAGTGTGCTCATGGTTGCTGGCCTCCTTCTCTTCTGGGGAAACTCCTCACTGCAAAAAGATATCCCCTCCATCAGGCACTTCCCCCTTCCAGGGACTCCAGGGGAAGTAATTCTCCCGGACATGAATGGAGAGCAAGGGGCAGCCGGCTTCACCTACCCAACTGGATGCAAAACTTTCATCAGCATTGTTCCTGAATGAATGAGGTGTAGACTAAAACCTCCAGATTCACCTAAAGAGCAAGATAGAAAAATGTCATTCTTTTGTTGGAAACTTGCCTAAACTTTAATATACACTGTGTGGTCAAAATGAAAAAAAGAGGGGCACCTGGGTGGCTCAGTGGGTTAAAGCCTCTGCCTTTGGCTCAGGTCATGAACCCAGGGTCCTGGGATCAAGCCCTGCTCAGCAGGGAGCCTGCTTCTTCCTCTCTCTGCCTACTTGTAATCTCTGTCTGTCAAATAAATAAATAAACTCTTTTTTTGAAAAGAAAAAAGAGAGGAGAGGCTCCTTCTTGCTTCAGGAGCTCAGGGCCTGGGGCTTCTCCCTTTGCCTCCATCAGCAAATACACACAGGGAAGGCTCGCAGCTTTGGAGAAGGGGATTAAGTGTAATAATGACACAGCCTGGGTCCTGAGCACTCCAGTTTGAAGCTGGACCTAACCATGGTCTAGCTGAATATTAGCCCTGGCTGAATCTTGTTCACACACACACACACACACACGCACCCGCGCCACTCGCACCACTCATGCCTGGAAGCTCTGCCCCCCCCTGCTCTTTGCAGAAGGACCAGGGACAGAAAACCAGATGCTTCTCTGGCCTCAGTAATCTAGGGCCTCGCGGTTGTCTTGAATTAATACTTTGGAAAGGTTCTTCTATCCTGTAGCTTCATTTTCTTAGACACAACTCCCTGACCTTTTTAGATTCTTGCTTTAACAATGTGCCTCTTGTTCAAATAATTTGCAATTACCAGACACCAACTGGTTGCAGATAAAGGCTAAATGTAAAAGACCAACAATATCCAACTTCAAAAGGGGGCTTAAGATTGGAGTACTTACTAAAAATAAGGGATCAAGGAGATGGAAAGAAAAGCCCTGGCTTAATTATCTATAAGATGGGACCATCACAGCCAAAGGACAAGGGGCCCAGTTCTCCAGAGAATCCAGGACCCACCAGCCCTCTGGATGGAAACTCAAATCCGTAGGGAGGCCTACACCACAAGCTTTCTTTGAGAACGATGTTGACGATTACTTATTACACTAATTGGAAATAGCAGAAACTAGGTGACTAACCCATAATTTCTTCCTTCCTTTCTTCCTCCCCTTCCTATCTCCCTCCTCCTCCTTTGTCTCTCCTCTCTCTCTGCCTCTCTTTCTCTCCGTACTTTCCCTGCGTGTTTATAATGGGTTGGACACTATAACAGATACTAGGGGTATAAAATCAGAAAGACGGCTCCTGCCCTGAAGGCACTTGCAGCCCCTGGGAGAAGAGGACACATCCGACCTGCCAATACAGCAAAGGGAAGGACAGTGCTCTAGGAGCACCCAAGACACTTGCCCCAGTCAGAGGGAGGTCCCGATCCAACACAAGCAAAGGCCCCTGAAAAAGCTTCCAGTGTGAGCCAGGACAAGCCTGCACTGAGTGCTCTGAGCACAGGGACCCGGGGCTATGGAAGACCTGGGAAGAAGGGATGGGGGCAGGGGCAGCCAGGAAGGTGCTGAGTGCCCTCGGAGGGCAACCTAAAGCAGCAGAGCCTGAGCACCTCCCCCATCTCTGCTGACTAGTTCCCCCAGAAAGCGCTGGGTGTCTGAGATAGAAGCCTGGCTCCTCCAGGAAGAGGAAGCAGGTTCCGAGACACTGCCAAGTGTACCTCCAGACAGCTTCTCTGTCACCTGAAAGGCAAATCTGCCGTTCCACTCCTGGAAATTCATTCTTGAAAATCTAGAAGTCTTGCATCCTTATGAAAGTGCCAAGTTTGGGGGAAGCCCTGCGCTAAGGTTCAGAGAAGATCCCCCCGAAGAGGTGAGGAGCCGACAGCAGCACCTGTGGGACCCCAGGGAGGTCAAAGACGCCTGGCAGGGTCCTCGGAGGAGAAGAGGAAGAGGGGCAGAGGGGCAGAGGGGACAGACAGCAGAAATATACCCTTGGAAGCCAAACAAAACCAAGATGGGGGGGGCATTTTTTTTCCTCCTATAATTTCAAGAGGAATGAGTGGTATTTGTAGTTTTCCCCTTATCTCCCTCTGAAGCAAATGCAGACTCACGAATGCAAAAGCCTCTCTGCTTTGGAGCATTTCATTCTTTCATCTCACAGACTTGATGGAGCCCCCACTGGGCGCCAGGCTCTGAGCCAGGGGCTGGTGGCTGGGGCAGCAGCAGGGTTGGGGGGGGCTGTCTGGAGGGTTTCTTCCCATTCTCCCCACTCGCGGTGAGGTTGGAGCCTCACTGGGGCCAAGAATCCAAGGTGCCAGGGCTGCGGGTGGCGGATGGGCTCCCTGCAGCCCCCCTGCGAGTGCCCAGCAAGGAGAGCCGGACGGCCACTGGATGCGACGGCACACAGCATCTTGTCCAAGGGCTTACCTAAAGCCCGGAGCCTGCAGGTTAGAAAAATAAACCCACAGATGAAATGAACATTATAGTAGCAACCTGCAGAGCCTCTTAATCTGTCACTTAAATCTAGGGCTTTTAGCTATAATTGAACACCCTACTGCGACTGTTATAAAGAAGAGGAGGAGGAGGCGTCGAAGTTGTGGTTTCAGAGGGCGGATGGAAATAAATTTCCCTTCAAAACGAGTCAATAACAATGCCTTTGTGTTAAAGGCCTAGAGTGCGGGCCCAGTCACTGCGGAGGAAAACAATACATCCAGGGTGCTCGGCGGCCGGCTGACTCACAGCCCAGCCTGCCATTATTGCGGGCGCGTCTGGGGGAAGAAGTACCACTGCATTTCTACAGAGTTGGAAAGGAGCTGCCTGGTGGATGACTATGTGCCTGTCATCTAAACTGCTCATTCGTCCTAAAGAAAAAAAAGGGAGGGAGGAGGGTTGCGAGGGAGGGATGATCCACAGTTCCCTGCGCGTCAGGGAAGTGCAAATTGAAATTGGGAGAGGGATGACCCTGGTGGCTCAGTTGGTTGAGCGTCTACCTCTTGGTTTTGGCTCAGGTCGTGATCTCAAGGTCGTGAGATCCAACCGGAGTTGGGCATTGTGCTTAGCATGGAGTCTGCTTCGGAGTCTCGCTCCCTCTTCCTCTCCTTCTCCCCTGATTCGCACTCTTTCTAGAATAAATAAATAAAATCTTTTTTTTTTTAAGAAATGATGAGATACCGCGACGCACTGTTATGCCCCCACAATGGGTCCATGATTAAAGGAGTGAGACTGATATAAAGCGAAGGTCAAGCAAAGCTTTATTTCGCGCCAAGAATCAAGAATCTAACCGAACGTTTGGGGACGCACCTCTTACAAGAGAGGGTGACCCTTCTCTGTTTCACAGTCTAGCTTTTAAGGGCAAAGGCCATGCAGTCCGGCCTGGCCATGCACAGGTGACCAATGAGATTTTAACACACACAGGAAACTGCACAGTGATGCTAGGTGACCAATTGAGTTACAATTTACCCTAGGAGACATTTGACCCAGCCTATTACACCTTGATTAGGATTGGCGCCAAAAAGGCTTCCAAAGGGCAGGGAGGGGTGGTGGCCATACTCCTTGGTAGCTAGGGAGACAGTATGCAACCCCCACTGATCGATATCTCCACCTGGCCTGACTCACCCTTGTATCTGGCTTTGTTACCTGGAGCTGGTTTCCGAGACTTGTTTTTAAGTGAATCCCCTGGGGGACGGGGAACAGGGACAGTTTAAGGGTTAAACAACAAGGTTTTTGTTTAACCTCAATGAAATCCTCTTGCTAAAATATAAAAATATAAAATAGGTCCTTACAGCACTTACTACAATAGCCAAAATATGGGTCACTGAAATCCCCCAATGCTGGCAAAAAATGTGGAGTAACAGGAACTCTCATTTGATGCTGGTGGGAAGGCAACATGGTTGCAGCCTCTTTAGGAGACAGTCTGGCAGTTTCTTACAAAACTGAGCTTTCCTACCATCCAGCAATCGTGCTCCTTGATATTTACCCAAGGGAGCTGTGGACTTCTGTCCACCCAGAAACCTGCACACAGAGGTTTATAGCAGTTTGATTCATAATTGCCCAAACGTGGAAGCAACCAAGATGTCCCTCCAACGGTAGATGGATAAACTGTGGTACATCCAGACAGGGAAATTTTATTCAGTGCTGAAAAGAAATGAGCGATCAAGACGGGGAGGAATCTTGAGTGGGTATCGCTAAGTGACAGAACCCAATCTGAGAAGGCTACATAATAGGACATTCTGGAAAGGGCAAAACTACGGAGACTGTGAAAACGTCAGAGGCTGGTAGGAAGGGGAGGGATAAATAGGTGAAACACAGATTTTTAAGGCAGTGAAAACACGCTGCATGATGGTATAATGATGGGTAATTGTCATCACACATTTGTCCAAACCCATAAAATATATACCACCAACAGCAACCCCTCGTGGTAACTATGAACTTCAGGTGACCATGATGTGTCCGTGTAAGTTCATCAGTTATGATAAATGTATCATCTGAGGGTGTCTCCATGACTCAAATGGTTAAATATCTGCCTTTGGCTCAGGTCACGATCCTGGGGTCCTGGGACCGAGCCCCACTTCGGGGGCGGGGGTGGGCTCACAGCTCCGTGGGGAGTCTGCTTCTGCTCCCTCTGCTTCTCCCCCTGTTCCTGTTCTGTCTCTCTGTGTATCTCTCCGTCTCAAGTGAATAAATGGAATCTTTTTAAAAAATAAAAATTAAAAGAAAAAATAGCATCTGTTGGCAGATGTTGTTCCATGGGGAAGGTATACCAGCGAGGGGGGCAGAGCGTATGTGGAAAATCTCTCCATCTTCCTCTCATTTTGCTGTGAACCTAGAACTGCTCTAAAAAATAAGTCTTTAAAAGAAAAAGAAGAGAGAAGAAATGGTGGAAAGAGGAATTGGGGGAAGGGAGAAAGGGAGGAAAGGAAAAGAAATCTTCAAATAGAAGATGACATCAGAAGTCCCCTTTACAGGGGCACCTGGGTGGCACAGTTGGTTGAGCAGCTGACTCTCGGTTTCAGCTCAAAGTTGTGATCTCAGGATCATGAGATTGAGTCCTGCGTTGGGCTCCAGGCTTGGTGGGGAGTCTTGCTGTATTCCTCCCCCATCCCATTGCTCATACTCATGCTCCCTCTTTCTCTCTGAAAAATAAATAATTTTTTTTTTTAAATTCCCTTTATAGAGCTTTTAGAAGATCACGGTATATGGGAATGATTTTGTGAAGATCAAGTCCTTTCCGGTCAATCCTACCGAGCCTCCTGCAAGTTTGAGAGGGAGCGATATGCCTTGCCTTCTGGAATGAGAGAGGATCTTCAGAGCGTCCTGTCCCTGCAGAAAGGCAGTGTGATACAAACACAGGAGGCAGTTAGGGTGCCCGTTATTACTATTATTACTGAACTGAATTGTCTTTGAGAGATTGTTCTAAGAGGGACATGAGCCTGAGGGGTGAATTGTTTCTTCAAATTTCTTCTTCAGAGAAGTCAGGCTTTCGGGATTTGAAGACACAGAGGGAGGGGTCTGGCAGCCACCTCAGCTGGCAGACTCCTCGCATCCTAATCCTCACAGAGAAGCCACCTGAGCACTGGGCGTCTGACCCTGTGAGACCTTGGGTGGAACCAAATTTACTGGAAGTCTCTTCGGAAAGCATCAAATGAATATTGTACTCTTCACATCAAAGCTTTTCCGAGGAGCACCAAGCAAGAGCCATTTTCATAGTCATCCAGAGTCAGTCTTTCATGTGATCAGTACAGACTCTTAAATACCCACCTCCATGAATCATGGTCAGACCCAAGGCGAGAGGAGTGGTGGCTTCCCTCAGCCCTCCTTTGAATATGTGTCAGTTGCTGAGAACACTCCCTTCACCCATCATTTCCTAACTACAACTGCACGGGCTTATATCCAGTTTGAATCTAAATTCTCACCCACCAGAATACCCCACTGACCCCTTCGTTGTCAGACAACGAGGCTTTGGAGGAGTCAATGTGCTGTGTGATTTAAGGTTTTACCACTTCGAGCGCGGAATTGTAAAAAATAAACAAGGAGGCTGGGTGTATTGCATACTTTCCTGCCAAAATAAAGAGAGCACATTTCACACTTGAAAGTTTACGATTCAGGCCATCATCCTGAATGAGAAGTATATCGGAGGACTGTAATTCACATGCTGCAGGTAATAAAAGGTTAAAAGTAGTGGTGATTTCTGCCTCTTGGGCTGATGCCCTTAACGTAACTTGATTTCTGGGGCATTACCTGTTATTAAGTTATTTTCTGTGTGTCTGCCCCAGGTTTATCAGGGTTTATGGAGAATTGTTAAAAAGACATGGCACAGGTAACAAGCTTCATTTCAGAAATTAGAAACTGTCAGTTATAGATCCCAGCATAATACTGACCAAGGAGACCCGAATAAATGTTCTCTCTCTCTCTATATATATATATATATAATATATATTTATATATATGTATATGTATAATGTGTATCATATATATATGACATCATATATATATTACATATATATAAATATATATTTAAATAATATATATATATTTATATAATATATAGCCATGAGATCAAAAGATATTGTATTAGTTAAGATTCTTCGGTGTAAGCCAAAGGAACCACCCTTGAGTTACTCAAGCCAGGTAAGGAATATACTGGAAGAATTCTAAGTAGGGCCCAGTGGTGAAGTTGTTGCTGAGCACCCAGGCCCTGGACATACATGCATGAGTGCTGCCACAAGTGCGAGGATTCTAGTGTTCGAAGTCACTTCCGTGCTGGTGTGTCTCCAATTCAAGAGTCAATTCATAGGAAAGAGATGACCTCTTTGGCTCATCTGGGGTCATGGGTCTACCGCTGAAGCCATGCAGATACAACCCTGTGACAAGCAGCCTCATAGAAACGACAGAGAATAAAGAAGGGGCATTTTCCCCCAAAGAAAAAAATGTTTGGTAGATAAAAACAGAGGTCCACCAGAGACAGCTCCACTAACCCAACCTACACAGGGCATATTCTTTAACCATAGGTTGTTCCTGGTTTTGTATAAATGTGGTTTCCTATCCCAAGAGTTTGCCTGCTCTCCTCTGAGAGACCACAGTAGGCAGAACACACCTCTTCCCTAGGGAACCTCCATGCCCTAACCCCCAGACTCCATGAATGGAGGCCTTTGCAGATGTGATTAAAGTTATGGACTGTAAATACAGAGATTAGCCTGGCTTATCCAGGCAAGCTAATGGGATCACATGAGTCAGAGGGGCACCGCGGAAGAGTCAGACACATTCTAAGCACAAGAGAGACTCATTCCCTGTCACTGGAGGAGAGTCACATGGAAAACACAAGGAGGAGTTCAAACAGCTTCTAGCAGGATCTTTAGCAAAGATAAGCCTCTAGCTGACAGCCAGCAAGGGCAAAGGACCCCAGTCCTGCTCTTGTAGGGGACTTAATTCAGCCAACAACCTGAATGAGCCTATAAGTGGGTTCATATCCAGAGCTTCCCGAAAGGAACTCAGACTTGCCAACTCCTTGTGTCAGCTTATGAGACTCACAGCAGAGGACCCAGTTGAAGTACTCTGTCCCCAGAATTCTGACATACAGAACTGAGTAATAATAAATCTGTGTTGTTTTTTGCCACTAAATTTGTGGTAATTCATTACACCACCATACAAAACCAATACAGAGGCCACATAAATGTCTCACCTACTGCAAATTAATACCGGCATCCTGTGATTTTCTTGGTGATTATCTGGGTGGATGAGCTCTCTGGGCTTAGCAACCTGACCATAAATTCTTCCTTTCCATCTTCAGCAATAACAACAAGACAAAGCCAAAAAATATTCATTGAACAACTACTATGTGATAGGTACATTAAAACCATTACAGTATATGATCCTCAGCACCCCCCCCCAGAAAAAAATCCCCAAAAACCCATTATACAGATTAATTTTTTAAAGATTCTTATTTATTTATCTATTTATTTATTTGAGAGAGAGAGAAAGAGAGAGACAGAGACAGAGAGAACACAAGTGGGGTGAGGGGCAGAGGGAGAACCAGACTTCTGCTGAGCAGGGAGCTCTACATGGGGTTGGATCCCAGGACCCTGGGATCATGACCTGAGCTGAAGGCTTAACCAACTGAGCCACCCAATGCCCCTTTTTAATTTTTTCATTTTAATTTTTTTTATTTACTTATTTGAGAGAATGAGAGTGAGGGAAAGAACTATTTTACAAATTAAAAAGCCCTCCATATCATGGCATCCTAGAATATAAGAACAGGAATAATGCCTACTTCCCCAGACATTTATAAGGATTGAATAAGATACAGGATGACAGAAAACTCACCCAAATTCACAGGAGTAGAAGGGATGGACTCCTGGGTGGCTCAGTCGGTTAAGCCGCTGCCTTCGGCTCAGGTCATGATCCCAGGGTCCTGGGATCGAGCCCCACATCGGGCTCCTTGCTCGGCAGGGAGCCTGCTTCTCTCTCCCCATCTTCCTGCCAGTCTGCCTGCTGTGTCTTCTTCCCTCTCTCTTCCTCTCTCTGACAAATAAATAAATAAATAAAATCTTAAAAAACAAAAACAAAAACCAGTCTGCCTGACCCAACACAAGCTCTACCAGCAGCACCATGAAGAAACCACCAAAACAACGGTACCAACCTGACAGCTAGGATGCTTCATGGCCTCAAGACCCTCCAGTGTCTGGGACATATGGGTCAGTGGGACCAAAGCTGGACCCAGAGTTATTGGCCAGGTCTTTCTCTCTCCACATAGATGGGTGTGGGGGTTGGAGAACATACTGACAGCTGCAGCCAGATCTCAGTTCTCCTTGGTTTTCAGTTTTCACGGGGCTTTCCTGGGTCTGCAGGCACAGTTACCCCAGCTGTCAGGAATACCTGGAGAATTTTTCTCAGCCTTTCTGTAGCACTCTTTCATTTTTGCGACTGCCCCATTAGATCTATGGCTCACTCCAAATAAGAGCAAAATCTTGGGCTAGCAAAGTCACACGGTTATGCTCATTCCTTCTCAACTGAGTCCTCCATGTTTAGCCAGCAAAGCCACAGTTCTAAACACACACACACACTGCGCCTGTCCTTTCTGGCCACAAACCTGCTCATTTCCACGGCCAGCCCCCCACATTGAAAGCTACAGTTGTGGCCAGTTGAGCCGACAGAAGGGCGTGGAAGTAGCCCCAGGCAAGGAGGCCACAGACGCCTACTGTTCTTACCTGAAGCTCCAACAGTTTTTCAAGAATAAAAGCTTCTCAATTTGTTGTCTGCTTTGAAACCATTGTTTTTGACATTTTCCTCCCAATGTTATGCTTGCTTTATGGAGGAGTTACGGGCCTCTCCTGCTGCCAGGACCAGAAGCCTCTCCCCCCATCCCTCCTGAGGCCCCAGGAGACACCTGCCACCGGGAGCTCTCACTCCCCACTGCTGTCCTTGTCCCCAGACCATAGCAGAGCCAACACTGCTCGACAGAAGCCGATGTCTATGCCCTTCAGAGTCATTTCCCAGCTTCTCCTGTCTCTTTCTACATTTCCCAGCTCTGGCCTAGCATCGCCAAAATGGAGGATTTTGCAGCTTGAATCTATTTTTGTCCTATGCATATTATCCAGTAACAGAAAACATACAAGTCTGGGGGCCCGAGCTCTGGCTTCGACTGTCATTCCGTGTTTTTCATTGCAGTTAATGAACCATAACTGCCCCCAAATACTTTGGCTTTCAGACTAGTGGGGCCAACATTCTTGACTGGGTATTAATTTACCATTGCGTTTCTATGAAAGAACAAGAAGGAACTGTGTGTGTGGAGGGCGGGGGGTGCTTTATTCCTACGCAAGCCTCATTCCTTGTAGCTGAGAGCTGAGAATGTTTTAGCCTACTCTCCTGTTTATTCTTGCTGCATTACTCCTACATTAATATCTCCTTTTGGAACGCTCAGAAAATAAAGGAAAACAACAGCCCTTCCTGGCAATGCATGTGAACGTCATCTAGTGATGTGATGGAGTTATTGCAAGGTGATTATGAATCTAAATGTCATCCGGTCATATGTAGTCTGAATAAATAACATGCTTACAACTACTTTCAAACACACGCACATCCCTATGGTTTGGTGCTAGTCTTCTCACCACTGGCGGATTATGGGACATTTTTACTAATATTAGATAGGGAGTCTACAGCTTCTGGATCACTCTGGGAGCAGAGAAGACCTATAACATTTACTGAACGTTAGAAAGTATTCCTCATCCTCAAAAAGACTGGGCATCCCTGCACCAGGGAAACCAGATCTTAGCAACACAGCATCTCCTCCCTTTGACCCAGGGAAGGGACGTTATCAGAGATGGAGGGTTCCTCCGCCACTGCTACTGGCTTATGCCCATGACATTGGCCAGCTGGTGGGTGTGCTGCCCTTGTGAAGTAGGCAAGCTATTGCTCTGCGAGTCTGAAGACTCAGCTTCTACTCCATATGATACTAGCTTGCTGGGAAATCTTGGAAAATCTTCATTTTCTTGGGCCCCTCCTCCTTCATCTATAAAACAATATTACTAAATGATGTCAAAGACCCTTGGCAGCTGAGCCATTCTTGGACCCAACACATTGTGATTATAGGCGCCTTGCACACATCTTCCTGTTCATAAACTGCAGGATGGCCACAGGCCTTTTACAGACAATTGGATTTCCCGGCTAAGTGCCAACAGCCTCTCCTGGCTACTGATCATAAAACAAAATGCAGCTCAGGGTACAAGTGGCCGATAGCATCCAGGCTTGGGTGGAGGAGCCCACAGAGCCTCTTCTGTCTAAGCAGCAGCCACCGATCACCCAGCACTCGCTATGTGTCAGGCACATGGGAGAAGCACGTTTTGGGCTCTTAAATCAGTTGATGCTCACAATAATCCTATAAGGTATCTTGTTACTCTTCCCCTTTTATGGGTAAGGAAACACAAACTTTCTCTGCATTATCCTTGCACACTTTAGATCACCTTCCCCTTGCAGAGAAAGGAGGAATGTATTTATTCTTCAGACAGAATTCATACACACATAAGCCATCATCCTCTGGGTCCCCATCATGAAACACAGCAAGTTTCAGGGAAGAAAATAAAATGTTCATTTAGCTATTATCGTGTGAGGTTTCCTTCTCTGAGACAACTGTCAAATATCATCTATGTAATGATCCTTGACTCTCACTGGAAGCTGGGGAGAGTTAGGTGATTTGAAGTTTGTCACTCTTTTTCATCAATCTTAGAGCAGAACACATCAAACAGTGAGGAGGGCTCACGCTTGACAAAGCACGGCAGCTAAAGGATGGCATTCCAGAGAGAAGTTGTGACTTCTGCAACTGAGTCAATCAGCCCCATCCATTACCCTCTTCCAAAGTCTCTCACCAGTACCCAACCCAAAGAAAACTGGGCTTACCCTATGCACACTAAATTAGAACAAAGAAAAGTAAATGATGATGATGCACAGAGTTGGTGACATCACAGTGAAAAGCCATCCTTCCTACAGAATATATATATATTTTTATATAGATATAGCTAAAGATATAGAATTTATATATAGATAAATAGATATGACTGCAGATTGGTACAAAACATTCACGAGGCAACATGACAAAACCTAACAATAAAACTCAGCAACCCCACTCCAGATCATCTACCTCTAGAAAACTTATCAATAAAGACAAGTCATACATGAAAATTGCCCATTGCAGCATTGTCTACAATGGCAAAATATTGGGGCCAACATAAATACACACACACACACACACACAGTCTTTTGGTATTCATTGAACACCTATTATGTGCCAGGCACTAGGCTAGACCCCAAGATGAATGTGAGTCCTTGATGAGTGTGCTGAATATTGAGGTTATTTTGTTTTGGTTTGGTTTGGTCTATTTATTTTCGACAACTGGTATTCACAGTTGGTATTCACAACTGGACTTCTGGCATTCCTATATATCACGAGGCTGGAAGATTGGAAACTATATAAAAACCTGGATCCTGACTATGATTTGCATTCTGCCAACACGATGTGTTTGCATGAGATTTGGAAGGCAGAAGGGAGGCAAAAGGACGTATTATTCTTCCTCCAGCACCCATTGTGGCTGCATGGGCCTCATCATGAGCGGCTCTTTGCAGAAACCAGCAAAACTCTTGCCAACCACCCACCTGGGTGCTGGAGGCATCTGGGACCATTAGTAGCATTTTCCTGCTTTCTGACCTCTGCTTTCTGCAGTACTTCCTAATTCTCTGAAAGTCAGTCTTGAACCTGAAAGTTAAGGAGACCCACTCTCCACGCTCACCCCTGCTGCTAATTTTCATTCCTCCACCCTTGGTTTTGTAAGCACCGAATTCCCTGTGTTAAATCCCTCTCTGATCAAGATTCCTAGAGTAATATGTATTTTCCTTGATCAATAACCTATTGCAAAAAGATAATAATCTAGAGCAGTCCTGTCCGGTAGAAAAATAATGCAAGTCACACATGTGAGCCCCATGGGTAATTTAAATTTTTTAGTAGCCATATTTTAAAAATAAAGATAATCAAGGGCACTTGGGTGGCTCAGTCAGTTAAGCAGCTGCCTTCACCTCAGGTCACAATCCCAGGCTTCTGGGATCGAGCCCCAGATGGCATGGGGCTCCGTACTCAATAGGGAGTCTGCTTCTCCCCCTCTGTTGGCCTCTTCCACTTCCCTTCCCCCTGCTTGTGCTCTCTCTGGCTCACTCTTTCCTTCTCAAATAAATAAAACCTTTAAAAAATGAATAAATAAAAATAAAAATAATCAGGTGAAATTAATTTAATGTTTTATTTAACCCAATATATCAAAAATATTATCATTCTAATATATAACCAGTATCGAAATCTTAATCAGAGCATTTACTTTTTATACTGTCTTCAAGAGACAAGGTGTATTTTATCACTAAGTCATTTCTCAATGCAGACTGGCCGAATTTCATGCCCTTAATGGCTACACGAGACTAGTGGCTCTGATACTTCATAACACAGAACTGTACAAGACACTCCTGCGCCATATGATGGCAGATTATTGTGTCACTGTTTAAATGAACTCTGGGGTTTGGCAGGGGACCTTGTTTCTGCTACTGTGCTTGGCTCATCTTTCCACCTGGTCCATTAGGTGTCTGTCAGGTGAGACCTGTTTCTCCCCACATGAAATCAAAGGCAGCCTCTCCAATGGGAAAGAAGAGAAGCTGTGTAGGCACCCCCAAACTACATCAAATCCCAACAGGCAAGAAGGGGCCAGGTCTGGGATGCTAGGCGTGGTCTGCCGTGTGCCAGAACGTACTCAGGAGCCGACCCATGTAGCTCTCTGCTGAGACAGCAGACAGGCTGGCGTGAGCTCCTCGGTCATGCCCACAGGGAAGGGGAGGCTGACAGAAGAGAGTCAGTGGGACTTCTTTGCAGAGCTCCCGAGCTGGCAACATCGGCCTAGAACCAGAACCTTACTTCCAGGCATGCCCAACAAGCAGGAGCAAGAGACACCTGGCTCTGGAGACTGAATCTTGCCAATGGTGAATCTGAAACAGATAAAATCAGATGTGAGGCTGGATTCAAGAAAGAGAGCAGTCGCCAAGGTCAGGGCAAGCCAGGATGGACACGTGCTGATCGTGGACTGTAGGAACAGGCTGAGAACGACTACAGACCCAGCCAGGAGAACGAGGTTAGGAACCAGGGTGAGTGCGGTAAGGCCTGGGTGTGCCTGCCTAAGGTGAGGCGGGCTGGGGTGCTCATCAGTCCCTGTTGGCTGCCTGTCCTCCAGCTTCATCCCCGAAGAGCTGTGTGCAGCTTCCCACGCACCCTCATAACAACCCTCCCCGCCCAACGCTGATTTGTGAGTTCTCTCCAGTGGAGGAGCAGTGCCAAGAACTTTCCACACATAATCCCAATCTAGTCCTCCCGGAAGCCGGATGAGGAAAGTACTATGATTAGCCCCATTGCATAGATAAGAAAACGGAGAGCCTCGGAACCTCACCTGAGGACTCGTACTTAGGAAATGTCGAAGCTGCGATTCAAACTGCAAAACTTCAATCCAGAGCCTCCCGCATAATCGTGGGGCTGGGCTGCTCCAGTGAAAGTTTGGGGGCTCGACTGGAACTGGAAAAGGAGCGACATAAAGGCAGGGGGCAAATGGTCAAACCCCAGTTTGGCCAAACTCACAAATAGCGTGCTGCGGTTGGACCTGGGGGGTGGGGGGGACCGTGGGAAGCAACTGGAATGACACTTTGCCCCCCAAGGCTAGTGGCGCCCTCCGTTCACATTCCAGAAATGACCACCGGTGCCACTGGTGCCCACAGGGACCCCACCTACCAAGCCCTGGGCTGGGAGGCAGGGGAGTAGCAGATGCTGCCTTACTCTGAGAGAAAGGAATCATTCTTAGGTACAGAAGGTGCTGTTACCATGGCGACCACAAAAATCTTGGCCCAATCCTAGGCCAGGAGCTTGACTCCTAATTCAGAGAGGCTTGTTTTCCAGGCTTGGGGGCGGGCGGTGGGGATGAAATTGAATTAAAAAAGAATCAGAGTGTCTCTCCACACAGCAGCCTTGCACAAAGGGACAGTGTCTCTGCCGGGCTCAAAATCTGAACAGGTACACCACAAACACCCAGAGGCCGATGGAAAGCCCCGTGCAGAAGGTGAGGCGTCCTTTCACAGTGGACAGTGTCCCAGCTGGGGCTCAGGGCTGACTTACCAAGGAACCTGCCAGAATAAATACGACACCTCTGGAACAGGAGCCACGTGCCCGTTGTGGGCTTCCTGCAGCAGTCTGCGGTTGGGCCCTCACAATGCTGGCTTTTTCCCGACCCGTCAACCCTCGTTGATGGGACCAGAGTCAGCCCTGGCAGCTTTTGGTGCTTTCCTACTCAGCCTCACTCAGCTCTGCCTGCAGCTCCACAGATTCCTAAAAACCTCCCTTTTAAACACAGCCTGGGTCTGTCCTTCCTCTGCAATGGTGGCTCACCCATTCCGTAAGAATGCCGGGCTGGGAGAAGGAATGCAGATGCCACCAGATGCCACCTGTCCCTGGGGGTATTTGTTCACTGCCCCACCTCCACCACCAGGCAGGCATCCGTATACCATGCACATGCCGGACAGGGCACCCCCAAGTCCTAGGACCAGGAGCCCGACCACAGGAGCTCCCCTTCCCCAGGGATGGACCCACCACCATCGCCATGCTGTTCCAGGCCATGAGGCTCCCCAGAGATTATATGAACCAGGTCCGGCTTTTTCCCTCTTTTATCCCTGGACCAAAGAGCCAACAAAAGTCCTTAAAGATGCCTAGAATGGGAAAAAAACAAAAACACATACATAAAAAACCTTACCTGAGTCCCAAAGTTTCCTGTACCTAGGAAGGGGTCAAAAATAGTAGAGCCAATTAGTGAGAACCATTCGACAACAGGTTCCATATGCTTGATGTTTCCATTTATATTTCAGTCATGCAAAAATTATTGAAACATTAAACGGAATTCTAAATAGGTGCAAGAAAAGCTTTATCTCATTTTTGGATCCCAGTTCAGTAA
Source organism: Mustela putorius furo (assembly GCF_011764305.1). NCBI lineage: Eukaryota > Metazoa > Chordata > Mammalia > Carnivora > Mustelidae > Mustela > Mustela putorius. Next base: position 7,786,093 of record NW_025421305.1, read on the forward strand.
ACTACTTTCATTTGTCTGCTTTCAGCTGCTGTTGACGTTTTCATCTTTCCGGAGGACGTTCATCATTATATCTCATCTGAAGTTCAACTAAGCACATGAAAAGAGAACAGGCATTATTAACCCCCATTTTATAAAACAAGCTCAGATGACCTAACCCAAGGTGACGGGCTCAACCGTTCCCTCAAGGTCAACACCAGAGAACAATCTTAGCAAGTCTAGATCTAGGGCTCTGTCCAACTTTCCAGAATCTCAGATGTACCAGGAGGCTCGTGTCCTGGGTTGAACCCAGGCTTGAGTGGATTAGAGAGCTAAGTTTTCTTTCATAACCAGTAAGCGTGATTGCCACTGAGAAGGAGAGAAGGTAGCTGAAGCCATGGGTGAGGGGAAGATTTTCCTTTCACCGTAGACCTTTCTGTGCCTTTAGATCATGTACCATATATGTGACCCAATGACCCAGAAAATAATTAACATTTAATTTGAAATGTTAGTTTAGATGTAACTTAAAATTCAAATGTAATTTTAAATTTCCTATTATAAATCAATGTTCTCTTACCCCCAAATTAATGGAGTCGAAACACACCTTGTGATTACTGTGACCCTTAAAACTTGTGAGAGCCACATCTGGGTGGGCCCACAGCCAAGTTCACAAGGAAGAGACTTAGATGAGAGATGCTGGCCGCAGTCACCCCTCTGCGCCCGAAACTGTATCGTTCAGTGGAAATAAAATAGCCAGCTTGCAATGATCTCTTTGGTGAAGGAAAGTCATGGCATAGGTACTTTAAAATGTGAGTAAAGATTTAAAGTTGCATCTAATTTATAGTTCACATTGGAATGTGTTTGCACACTTTGGAATATGGATCTGTTTTATTCCATGAACTTACAGCACTGTAAACTGAAGAAACCCAAAACTCTGAAATATTGGGAAACTGTCCATATTTTCTCTCTGTATCTGTTAGAAGGCTTCTGGCTACAAGAAACCAAAATGCTAGCTGAAACTGACCTAGACAATAAGGGAATTTACTGCCGCACAAAATGGACGGACCACAAGTCCGGGTCTCAGGGTTTGTTGATCTAGCACCTCAGCAGCGCCATCACGGTCCCAGGTCCTTCCAACCCTCTGTGCTGTGTGTTCTCAGTACTGGCTTCATCCTCGGCAATATGGCGGCAGGGCTCCAGACACTGTCTCCGACATGACAGATTCAAGCAAAAAAAGAGGAGCCATTTTGTTTTCTTAGAAAGGGAACCTCTCAGAATTCTCCCACTGTTACCCCACCCCCAGACATCACTGCCTGCCTTACTTCATCACCTGCCATTCCAGAACCAATCATTAGCCCGGGGGTGGGTGAGGATAATCAATGGGAGGATAATGGTTGTTGGCCAAACACAATATCCACTATGTACATCGTCCTTCTCCCAAGAAGCGTCTTCCTACAGTCACTCAGTGAGAAGCTTCACAAGAGAATGGACTGAGGGCTTTGACTAATCCTGAGCCTCTGTTTACATAGAAATGCCTGATTCTCACCTCCCTCTTTTCGGATTTACTCCTGCTGCGAAGTGGTGAGAAACTATGCATTTTAGTTTCAGGTTTCTTTTACCTGTGTGCTCTATGTGTTAGAAATAAGTTTAAACAAAGATAATGCTCACATCACTAAAAGACAACTTAGACTGAGTAAGTGGGAGTTCAGTAAGCCATTAAAAGCAAGATTCACCATGAGGGAACACCATAATAATAAGCAGCCAGCCCATGTTCAACGTGAATGTGTCTGTTAGCATGGGTATCTTGTTCATTATTGTCCTTCCCAGAAATCTACGTGAGCCAAAGGTATTTTTCAAGGCTAATGATCAAATGAAGTATGTAGGATACAGGTGTCAGGGAAGAGTCTCATGACTCAAATGCTCCTTATGCTGAGGTCTCACCCTTGGCTACTGCACCTGCCCTAGCAGCTCAGAAGTGGACACTCAGGGAGTATTCTCATTAAAGGTATACGAACCCACAGGAGAAAAGATGGATTGATGTCACTAACTTGCTGAGATAATAACCACCTTGGCTGCACAAAGCCTCAGCTGGAGGTTAAGAAGAGAATTGCCTACAAGCAATTTACACAGAGCTGCTAAGAAATAAAACAGTGTCAGATGGGCCACTGAAAACCAGCGTGGGAATCTGTTTCTTTTTTTTTTTTTCTGGAAAGAGACAGAAGGTACAGCCACTGGCTACATTTATTTTTGGAGCAGGGAGAAGGGAAAAAAAGATAAGTAGATAGAAAAAGATGTAGACATATGGACTGATCTGATTCAGCCCTGGAGAAAACATCCATCTCAGCATGTCAGGGTTAAGAAGGGCCATACACTTGTGACATTGCCATCAGAAATGCACAGTTTAATAGCAGAAAGGGCAAGAATGCCAGGACAGGATCATTCTAGAGTCAAAAATTGAAAAAAGCAAACTCCTGATTCATCTTACAGCTTACACAGCTGCACTATGCTCTAGGACAGTGTGGCGCCAGCTTCCTGAATCACCTGCGGTCTGTGTTCAAATGCAGATTCCTGCTCAGAAGCTCTGGGGTGAGGTCTAAGATTCTGCACTTCTATCCAGCTCCCTGATGATGCCCATACTGGCAGCCTGGGGACCACACTTTGAGTAGCCACTTTCTAAGCTATCTATGACAGGGCATAGCATTCATCTGAGTTCATGGTTGGTATAGTTTTAATGTGGTTTTAATATGTATAACTGTTGGAGTCAGAGAAGTGTGTGACTCTTGATCTCAGGGTCGTGAGTTTGAGCCCCACATTGGTGTTGAGATTATTTAAATAAGTAAAACTTTTTTTTAAAGGAAACCAAAAAAAAAAAAGATACATAAATGTTAAGACAGAAAGGAACCTTAAAAAGATAACAAGGGTTGGGGTGCCTGGGTGGCTCAGTTGGTTAAGTCTCTGCCTTCAACACAGGTCATGATCCCAGGGTCCTGGGATGGAGCCCCACATCGGGCTCCCTTTCGGCAGGGAGACTGCTTCTCCCTATCCAGCTCCATTAACTTGTGCTCTCTCTTTCCATCAAATAAATAAATAAAATTGTAAAAAAAAAAAAAAAAGATAACAAGTGTTAATATCCAGAGCATATAAAGATGTCCTACAACTCAACAACAACAACAAAGAAACCATTTTATTTTTTTTTTAAGATTTTATTTATTTATGTGACAGACAGAGATCATAAGTAGGCAGAGAGAGAGGAGGAAGCAGCCTCCCCGCTGAGCAGAAAGCCCGGTGCAGGGCTCGATCCCAGGACCCTGGGACCATGACCTAAACCAAAGGCAGAGGTTTTAACCCACTGAGCCACCCAGGGACCTCCAAAAAAAATTTTTTAAAGGGGCAAAACATGGGTAGACATTTCTCCAAAAAAGATACATAGATGGCAAATAAGCTTACGAAAAATGTTCAATATCCCTAATGATTAAGGAAATGCAAATTAAAACCACGGTGAGATACCACTTCACATCTATCAGGATGGATATTATTAAAAAGAAATAAATAAAAAATGTTGACAAGGATATAGAGATTGGAACTCTTGTGCATTGCTGTTGGGAATGTCAAATGATACAGCCTCTATGAAAAACAGTATGGCAGTTCCTCAAAAAATTAAACCTGAAGAGAGGATTCTGGGAAGATGGCGGGGTAGAAGGGACCAGGAATTGATCTCCCCAGGTAAACAACACTTGCACTGGCAGAATCTATCGGATGCAACTGTTTTGGAAACTCTAGAGTCTATTGAAGGTTTGCAACTTTAGATTTAGGTAACAAATGGATAAATTTCAGTCCATTTCATCTCTTAGAGCCTAGCAGCTACCCATCCCCCCTTCCTCCCAGGAATGTGCCAAGAAGTTTTGCATGGGTTCCTGGAGTAACTTACACACAGCTTGCTGGAGTCACAGTGGGCAACAAGAACCCTGTCCTTCAAATATCAAGGACCTGTTCTCTGATTGCTGATTGCTACTTCTTATCAGAGGGGCCCACAAAGAGGCAGGCAGCCATTGCTGGTGCACCTGTCCTCCTTTGCTCCAAGTCACTCCCCCTCCAAATACAGTGACTTTCCAGGGATTTCAAGTGCTGCCATCTTCCCCCCGACCTCGACCTTTTATTATTCTCTTTTTCCCCTTTTGGGAGTCAGACTTTAAAAAATTTGGAGAAAATTTATAGAATTACCATATGATCCAGCAATTCCACTTATGGGTATAGACCCAAAAGAATTGAAATCAGGGTCTCAAAGAGCGATTTGTACCCGCATGTTCATAACAGCGTTATTCACAGGAGCTAAAGCGTGGACGCAAACCCAACAGTACATTGACAAATGAAAGGACAAGCAAAATGTGGTTTATACATACAATGAAATATGATTTGGCCTTATAAGGGAAGGGAATTCTGCAATATATTACAACACGGGTGAACATTGAGGTCATTATGCTAAGTGAAATAAGCCAGTCACTAAAAGACAAAAGCTGCATAATTCTACTCATATGAAGTACCTGGAGTAGTCAAATTCATAGAATCAGAAAATAAGACGACGGTTGCCCCGGACTAGAGGAGTGGGGGAACAGGGAGTTTGTGTTTTATGGGTGTGGAGTTTTAGTTTTGGAACATGGGAAAGTTCTGGAGTTGGAGGACAATGATGGTCGCACAACACTGTGAATAGTCTTGATGCCACTGAACCACACCACTAAAAGTAGTCAAAAGGGTGAAGTTTTATGTTGGATGTATTTTATCTCAACGCTTTTCTAAAGTCGGCTAATTTCACCATCTGGTTTCCTAGATGAAGAGGGTAAGACAAAGGATTACTGTGAGGGAAGAGCAGAAGGGCACAGCTGGTTGGTGACGGAGACCAGAAGGAACCCCTGAAACTGAACTCCCCATTCCACGTTCCGTGACCTTTCGATTCTGATCTGGAATGAGGTACAGATGCCAAATGTTGTGGAGAAGAGAGAAAAAGAAAACTAGGTGCTAAGCATGACTCTGGCCTTGTGGCTGTGACGCTTTAGATAAATACTTAACTTCCCCAGGGTTAGACCTCTTGTCGTAAAATGCTGAGACGGACAACAGTCTCACCAGGAAAATACAGAAATTGACTCCCCAAATATTTTACTTGCAATATTAGTCTCAAGAGAGATCTGTGGGAGCAGAGGATACAGATTTGTAGGCAATTATTTGGGAACTGCTGCAGACAGAATGTCCCTCTTAAGTAGTCACAAAGCGCATTAGCATAGCAAAGGCTCTGGAAAATTCTATCGTAAAGAAATTCGTTCTTTTTTTTTTTTTTTGTCTTTACCCAGTTATCTTACTTTGGGCTCCTGAAGCAGGAGCTGAGATAGGGATTTGAGTGCAAGTAATTGATTTGGGAAATGAAGGGAGAACAGCAAGGAAATCGGGTAGCAAGACAGAGACAGGAAGGCAGCCTTGAAGAATGCATTATTAAGGCAGCCTTGGGGGGGGCGGGGTTGGGATGGGCAGCTGGAACAGAGTCCCAGTGGGGAAACTGCGGAGCCAGTGTGGAGCACACACCTCCATCGTCCCACCTGAGGGGCAAGACTGCTGGGATGTTTGTATGCCGACGCTCACTAGTGGGAGTTTAAGGGTTGCTTTGGGCGGGTGTCAGGTTTTTGGAACTCATGGCCCATTATGTGAGGGCAGATGGGCTTCAGGAAGGACCTTAGACATTCAGACAAGAGTTGCTGGGAGTCAGTGTCTTGTGCTGAAGCAGGACACCAACAGCTTCTGCTCCATCCAATATTTCTTAATCTCAAGTGGCTGTGGAACGCCTCCTCCCTTATTTCTGAACACCTAAAAATATCCCGCAGAACTTTGGGAAACAAGACAATTGCTAAGATCCCTTCTGGTTCTAATGATCTAATGCACTCTGATTTTAAGTTACTTAAAAATTACTTATGATGCCTATTCAGAACTAAATGGACATTCTGTTTCTGAGCCTTGACCTTATTATGCCTGCAGGCTAGACAAGGCTGGCCTCCTGTGGAGTGGGGAGGTTGGGGCAGGGGTGGGGGAGTTGTTGCGGGGGCAGACTCTGTCCAGGCCTGGCAGGTGGAAATCTGAGACTGCCATCTCTCAGATCCATAAGTATCTGTTTCTTAAGTTTCTTCCCAAAAAACTGAATGGAGAGTTGGCAGTCTTACTTTAAAACACAACCATGCCATGGAAACACAGAGTTCTAGTCTAGATTCCCAAGTTTGCACATTTGAATTTTTTTTTTTTTTTTAATACTAACCTGACCACCTAAAATGTTTTCTTGGGCGTGGGGGTAGCTCAGTCAGTTAAGCATCTGCCTTTGACTCAAGTCATGATCTCAGGGTCCTGGGATAGAGCCCATGTTGGACTCCCTGCTTAGTGGGGAGTCTTCTTCCTCTCCTTTCTGCCACTCCCCCCTACTTGTGTGCTCGCTCTCTCTCTCTCTCTCTCCAAGTAAATAAAATCTTCTAAAAAATAAAGCACTTTCTTGTGTTCAAAAGGAGAAATCTTGTCTGAACCTGTGGAAAATTTGAGGTTGGAGATTAATCACTCAGATATAATATCATACCAGTTTGTGATGAAGAAAAGAAAGAACACATCTTTAACCAAGAAACTCAGCCAATCCCTCTAGACAGATGGGTTGTCTATAAAGAAGCGCTCTGACGAGCCCTCCCCCCAACCCAGGGCTGCTGTCAGCGTTCTTGCTCATAGCCAGGCAGTCTGAAGGCTTGCGTTGGGTGGAAAAAATTGCCTTGGCCTTGGTTCAAGTCTCTTCACTCTCTCTCGCTGACAAGTCTTAAAAAGAAATCAAGAACCAGAAAGAATGAAAGGATTACCCATTTTTCCCGATTCGGAGGGTTTACTGCTTCTAACATGCATCCTGAAGTTCTACTTTCGATCTTTTTCCCCCCCGCACAAATCAATAGTTATCCAAACCATATTTACAAAATGCAAATAGTAATACCATTAATACATTAATAATTAGTTTTGGCAAATGATATCAACAGGGTGAACAAGTGTATAAATATATGTGAAAAATATATAAATATAATGTCGTATGAATATGTGTTCATGTGAAGCAGCAAATCAGCCGATTTACAAATACCAAATGCCAACATGAAATCAATTCAAGTCAGTCCAGCCATGAGCCAGGCTCCATGCTGAGGACAACTAGACCCAACCCAACGGATCCGCCAGTTCTGCAGGCAAAATAGGGTCAGATACTGGCATTTGACTATGATTCAACCTCAACAAAAAATGAAAGACACAAACCCGAGGTTCAAGGGGTTTAGGGGTCAGGAGGAATGATTAAGATGTTAAACACCCAAGATTGAAACAAGGACTTAAAAAGTACAAGCAATGTGCTAAGGGGCTGATGGAGGAAGCAGAGAGATGTCCCAAGGAAGTAGACTTTCAGCCTTTTATAGAAAATAAAATAAAATAATAAAATAAAACAGGGGTGCCTCATTCGGTTAAACGTCTGACTTGGGCTCACATCATGATCCCAGGGTCTTGGGTTGAAGCCTACGTTGGGCTCCGTGCTTAGCAGAGAGTCTGCTTCTCCTTCTTTCTCTGCCCCTCTCCCTGGGCTCATGCTCTCCCTCAAATAAAGAAATAAAGTCTTTTAAAAAATAAATATTACACAAGTATCAGAATAATGAAAAAGTCCCTCATAGTGCGACCCTCCAAGGATAATTTACTTTATCAATAGTTTAGTATATTTCTAGACTTTCCCAATGTGTATGTTTCTATTTCTTCTACTTGTTTTTTAAGAAAATTTGTTCATACAACCCATATTGTTTTACTACCTTTTTTTTTTCCATTTAAGTATATATCTGGAACATCTTTCTGTGTTGGATCCATCTCATTCTTTCCAAACTGCTGCACGGTATCCCACGGTGAGGCATTGGAATTTATTTCACTCTTCCTCGTGAATGGACAATCAAGTTGCTTTCACTTTTTGACTTTTAAACATGGTTGCAGCGAATATCTATGAACTTAGATCTTTGACTCCTTAAAATCACTGTTTTCTAGCTTAAAACCCTAAAAGTAAAATCGTTAAATTGAAAGATACAAACCTTTTACATCTAACGAACATTGTCAGATTAGAGGAAATGGATTTTATACTTCTTTTTTTTTAAAGATTTTATTTATTTATTTGACAGAAATCACAAGTAGATGGAGAGGCAGGCAGAGAGAGAGAGAGGAGGAAGCAGGCTCCCTGCCAAGCAGAGAGCCCGATGCGGGACTCGATCCCAGGACCCTGAGATCATGACCTGAGCCGAAGGTAGCGGCTTAACCCACTGAGCCACCCAGGCGCCCCTAGAGGAAATGGATTTTAAATTGACCTTGGAGATCAGGAGGAAAAGGGGGCTAGGGTTTCCAGACTGAAGTCGCTGCCTGGAAAAGGGTGCAGAGCTCTAAGAGTAAGCAGCATGCTGATTCCTGGAAACTATGATTTAGGGCACTGGTAGCTTGGGGCCGATTGTGCTTGGAAGGACCGGGCAGCCACAGCACCTCAGTAGGTCTTAGTTTCTGTCCCTGTGATTTTTTTTTTTCTCAAACTCCCACCCATCTTTGTTGTCGGTGACCGAGCTGTGACGGTGCTGAGGACAGTGGCTGGACAGTGGCTGTGGCTATGGCCCTGTGTGAAGTAGTGTCTCTCTACTTCTAGGCAAGTCAGTAGGAGGGGGACTTCCCCATCCCTCCACCCGATTCTGAGCCACCTGAGCTCTGGCCCTTGGCTGCCCATCGGGAACCAGATGGCCAGGGCTTGAATCCAGCTCCGGATGCTCACTCCCACTAGGACCTCAGGTCAACCCGCTACCTCCCATGTCTCAACTGATAAGTGAAGATAATATCAGCCTTACACCCTGTGGTGTTGCCACAAGGACAGCATGAGATTTTACCTACAAAACCATCAGAAGAGGGCCTGGCATTTACAAGAGCTCCTGGACTGTAGGTTCCCGGGGTGATGATTCAGTGACAGGTCACCTGCAGCCCCTCTCCTCTCCAATGACAGTGCTCCAACATCTCTCAGTGTGCAGGGAAGGGAAGAGCAGGGGCTTTAGCAGCCAGTGGCCTCAGATGTAAAAGGGAGAAAACAGTCTCGATTTCTACCTTCAGGCTTGTTGCAAGAATCCAGATGAGCTACGTGAGGGACCTTGCGCCCAGCTGGAACTCAGTAGCGCCTAAGGGGAAGTATTATTCCTATTGATGTTATCAGAAGTGCCAATACACTGTTGTGTACGTGTCTCCTTCGTCTTCAAGGAGTTATTAATTCCCTGAGCCTCTCCAAGTTGTTAGGCAGAACCAAAGTCCATATGTGATGCTACTGACCAAGCAATAGAGCAGAAATGTTTAAGGTGGACAAGAGCTATTTGGAAATCACAGAGGCAATGATAGGAACAGAAGCGAGGGGCCATATTCCATGATGGTTAATTTTATGTGTCAACTTGACTCAGCCAAGAATATCCAGATAGCTGGGAAAACAAGGGAGCTGTTTCTGGGTGTGTCTGTAAGGGTATCTCCAGAAGAGACTAGCATTTGAATTTGCACACAGAGTAAAGAGATCACCTTCTCCAATGCAGGTTGGTACCATCCAATCCCAGAGCTTGAACAGAAAGACAAGATGGAAGAGAGATGATTTTTTTCTCTCTGCTTGAGCTGAGACATCCATCTGCTCCTGCCTTTGAACACTGGACATTGGTGCTTCTGGCTCATCAGACCCTTGGACTCAGACCAAGATTCTTGGACTTGGACTTACACCATCAGCTTTCCTGGTTCTCCAGCTCGCACAAGGCAGATTGTGGGACTTCTCAGCCTCCATAATTTCATGAGCCTATTCTTATAGTAAATATCCTTTTTTATCTATCTGCCTGTATCTGTATCTTTACCATACTGGTGTTTGTTTCTCCAGAGAATCCTGACTAATACAAGAGCGGTAGGCAATAATGATAGAATTAAGAGAGACAGATGGAAGCTTACCTTCCTTTTGCTTGGAGGCTGTGGAAAAGGTCTTCCCTTGAATCCGAAGGGAGAGAAGCTGTTGAGGAGGAAGGGAATGCCCTCAGAAGTAGAGAATTTCAGAGACAAAACATATGTGGAGAGGAGCAATGTTTAAATGAGAGAACCTGAGCCCAGGAGTACACAAAAGCTTTCCAAAGTGTATGTGGGCACAAATGGCTCAGAGAAAATTAAGTTTCACATGCTCCATTTCCTTGCAAAGTCTCTCCTAGAATTAATATTCCCAAGAACACGTCTGTGGCCAAATGTCCCAGAGATTTTCCTGCCTACCTTTCCTTTAACAAACACCCATTCCCCATTTTTAGCTATTATTTTGTTGTGGTAGTTGACTATTCCCTAGCTTTTCTATGTTGGGGCATGATTTTGCCCAGAAGGGAGTCTTATAAGATTCTCATGGGGAGATGAAGAAAAAGATATGATCAGTCAACATCAGGAAACTGGGAGAGGTGTCCTAACCCCTTGTGTGTGGTGAAAGATAGCCAGACCAGAGCTCTCATTACACTCGGTTTAATCCATGTATCAGAAGGGATCCTGATACACAGTGGGCTGTATTCTGTAACCGATGGGAAATCGTCAAAAACGATTTTTTCAATAAATTGCTGATGACATTGCGCTTTGAGAAAAATGACCCTATGTTCAGAAAAAAAAAGAATCTCATTTTTTAAGAGAAGCAATTGCAGTAGCTAAATATTTGAAAGTAGTTAAATATTTATAGATTCACAACGTTAAATATTCAGGTTACCTCTGGTAGGCAGATGCTCCCTGGCATCAGTCACGGCCTCACAGATGCGTGTCTCTCTCATTACCTACTTCTTTCGTTATTCTTTTAAGCCCTTTCAAGTCACCTAATTGCTCCGGCAGCCAGGACATTTTTTATCAACCCCTGTTAATTAAAAGGCTTAACTTGCAGTGCTCTGTGCCTAGAGCCAGAACTCGTCTGGAATTCTTCATCTTGGTCCTCGGCCAAGGACCTACTACCATGACCACCCACAGTACCTCCAGCCCCGTCCCTCACCTGTTCATTCCTGGCCCCCTCTGAAGCGCCTACTTCCCCTGCCCCCGCCATCTGGAAAAGAAAGGGGCAGGCTCTCCCTGTGGGTCTGCTTCCTCTGTAGGAAATAGAGGACAAATGAGGGATTGTCCTGTAAACCTTATGGGTTGGGTCAAAAGTAATAGGACAGAGCTCTGTCATCTACTTAATCATCTTCTGTGACCATAGGTGACTCGGAGGATTCTCCCCCTTCATCCCTCCCACTCCTTATCCTCCCCCCTAACCTTATATGTGCTGCTGTAGCGAGTCCTCCTTCAACCTTACCTCCAAGTTGACTCCCAGACAGAAACTAAATGAGATCCAAATAATGCCTACACAACACACAGAGCTGTCGATCTCTGTCTCTGAGGTCCTTGGGACTACCCTGGATAGTTCATCTTCCTCCTCAGTTCTACAAATGTGTGTCCTTCCAACAAACCCTTTTCTGTCTCAGCTGGCTTGCACTGCGTTTCTTTTCACACACACATTCATCCATGAACATGCCTACAAATATAGAAATTTCTGATTCTTTATCATCACGTTGGTAGAACAAGGGGCCGCAGTTCTATTCTTCCATAAAACGATAAGGCTGCTCTGATAGGCGATACATACCAGGAATGCACAGATGGATACCATGGCCATTCACCAGAATCAACAGATGTTTTTGAGTTCCAGATAGAAGTCACTGCCCCCACGAATTTGCTATCCAAAGAGGGCACTCACCACTAATTTTGACAACTGTTATGGAAGAAGGGCCAAACTCTTGCCATGATGGTTCAGGACAGGAAGAGTATTACCCCATTTGGGGACAGGGGAAAGCCTTTGTGAAAGAGAAGCCATCTTTGCTGTGCACTGAAGGACAGTGAGAGTTCCAGCCGGCCAAGATCCCAGAAAGGAACATTCCAGCCAGAGCACTAGATACAAAAGCAGAAGAGCAACGAAAGGCAAGTAGGGAAGCAGCGGCCATGGTGTGCCTGCCTTGTGCGAAGCCAAAACAGCGTTCTCTTAATTTAATAAACAACCAGAAAAAGTCATAAAATGTTTCTGAGCCAAAGAATGACACGATCTGAGCTATACTTTAAGAAGATTAATCCAGTGGAATTATGTGGGATGATCTCAAAGGCAGAGAGAAGGCAGGCAGAGAAAGGGGTAAAAAAGCCAAGGAAATCATCTTAGGCGGCAGATAATGAGGGATTGAATTAGGACAGTGGGAATGGGAAGGAGGGGGTTGATGGACGCAAGGCATCCGGCAGAAGTAGCAACTGACAGGCTTTGACAAATGTACGCATGAAATCTTTCACCAAAGTGTATATCGCTCTTATTTGGTGTTACTTAAGGTAGTCGAGATTATAGACCATCTGTCATCGATGCTAAGAAATGAGACAGATTTGGGGCACCTGGGTGGCTCAGTTGGTTAAGCAACTGCCTTTGGCTCAGGTCATGATCCTGGAGTCCCAGGATCAAGTCCCACATCAGGCCCTCTGCTCATTAGGTAGCCGGCTTCTCCCTCTGCCCCTCGCCCCTTTCATGCTCTCTCTCTCTCAAATAAATAAAATCTTAAAAAAAAAAAAAAAAAAAGAAGCGAGACCGATTTTATCCCCATCGAAAGCTGGCTGTTAGACACTCAGGGGCCCGTGCTTACAGGGGGTACAGCTGGGAAATATCACAGGGCAGGGCATTTCCAGGGCCGGCCACCGACTCAGTGCGATGTCAGGGATCACATCAGACTTTTAGGCCCCCAGCACCTCCAGAAGCGGAACATCCCATAGGCAGCTGAATTATCACTGAATTCCTAAGTTGGCTGGGGATCCTGTTGGGCTGCACTGCACTCAGAGACTAGCCTGCTTCACGGTGCCCCCTGGGAGCAGACCCAGGACTCGGGACAGGGACAGAGTTTCTATGTTAGAGGACAGTGAGTGAGGCTGCCTGTCTCTCACTGGCATCCCAAGCACCCAGCACACAGCCAGCATATACATAGAGACGCCCAATAACTGAACACATTAGGATTTCTAGAATGTCCAACCCTACTATGGAGTCAGCACCCCCAGCTGCCACCCCTCTCCTTCTGCTAGCATCCTGTCTGCCCCCGCTCCTCTCCTGAAGCACCCCAGAAAAACTGAGCTTCCTATGGCTTCCGCTGCAAGCTGAGAGGGGCCAGAGCACAACCCCCACTGCAGGGAGAGCAGCAGCGGGAGCAGGAGAGAGGGCTGGGAGAGGGCCGGCTTGCAGAGACAGGAATCCAATGCAGCCCCACCCCCGTCAACTGGGAAGGCCATAACAGTCGCTCTCTCAGGAGCAGACTGAACAACTGAATACATTAAATAATCATTTTTTTAATTTGAGTTGGTAAAGCATTTGGGAATAGCAACAGTGTGAACAACCCTCACAACCCAATAACATTCCAGGCGGACACCGTGGTGACTGCTTGTCTCAACACTTGTTTCCCCCTCTTATCTCTCTATTGCTTCCAGCCACGATTTGATGAATCTCTGTGCCAGGAAAAAAATAAAACTTATTAAAATTATGCTGTCAAACTGTTGTAATTTTCTTTTATCTTGCTCTTAGCTGTTTTAAAAAAAAAAAAAAAAAGAAACAACAAACTGTTCCCTCCCAGGCCCCGGAGACCTTGGAAACAGTATGGGTTTCAGGTCCTTCTGCTTCTGCCTTGCACAAACAGGGGGGTGTCTCATGTTCTAATGGGGGTCTACAGAGGTCTAGAGAGAGAAACCCCTTGTGGTTCCCCTCCCCACTGCTGACTCTATGTGAGTCGTCATTACATATGTGTGAGGCATTCTGAAATAGAGAAGTTATAATGATCAGAATTCTGCCCCCTGCCCCACACACAAACATACGCATGTTCAGGCAAAAAGCCTCGACCTCTACTGGGCGGCAGTCATGCCCATGATCTTGGTCCTACAGATGAGGTCAGTGGGAGCTACTCAGGAACTGCTGAAGCAATTACCTGGACTGGGGAAGGTAAGGGGCCTGCCAGTCTTCTTTGGGGGACAGGCACCTTCATCAAGGATGCCCTCCCTGGAGATCACATGGCCTGGTGAGCCTCAGCCTTTTGTGGCCAGTGAAATGAAGACCACAGAGGTGGGACCTGCCTCAAGAACGAGCTGGTGGAAGCACCTCCGGGAAGCACTTTCAGCCACAGGCTGGGAAAGAAACAAAAGGTTTGGGGTCCTGGCAAGCAGCAGCAGCTATACCGGTGGAGCGCAGACCTTTCCTGAAGCTAAGATAAAGAATCAACTCTCTGTGATCACATGCATCGCCTCAACTCTTGTATTTCTGGGTTGTTTGCTTTGGATTCGCCGCCCATGCATTTCCTCATAAGATTCTTTGGGGGACGGTCCATCCTCACTGCAGCTGAACAAAGGGAGTAGAGGGTATAGGCTGCTGGACCAACGTACCCATGGGTGATCAGGCTACTGCTTGGCCACTTGGAGGAGTGGTGGCCAGGGCAGGCGCCCAGGTGGAGGCCAGGCAGGTGGGCGGGGGAGTAAAGTGAAATGTGGGGGCTGGAGGTCAGAGACCCGTCCTCCTGGGGACAGCCTCCATTCCCGCTTTACCTCCTCTGCCTTCTCACCTCCATTGGCTGTGCTGGAGAGTGTGGCTGGGGACTGGAGAAAGAGAGGCGTTTAGATCAGGGACTTGCATTTGGACAGAAGGGGCGCAGCAACTCACTCTGCCAGGGTTGGCTGAGGGACCTGGGACAGGATATTGAATAGCTTGAAGCCTCAGTGCTTTCATTTGTTAAAAGGGAATAATGTTTTTGTTGCTGTTGTTGTTGTTGTTTTTAAAGATTTTATTTATTTATTTGACAGACAGAGATTACAAGTAGGCGGAGAGGCAGGCAGAGAGAGTGAAGAAAGCAGGCTCCCCGCCAAGCAGAGAGCCGGATGTGGGGCTCAATCCCAGGACCCTATCATGACTTGAGCCAAAGGAAGAGGTTTAACCCACTGAGCCACTCAGGCGCCCCCAAAGGGAATAATGTTAATGCCTACCTCAGGGGCAGGTTGGTGCTGGAATTCAGTGAGATATTCTATGTAAAAACTGAGCGGGATTTCTCTGCCCCATCAGCACATCACCCCCTCCACACCTGAAAAGCACCCTTCCTCTTTCAGGGAACTGCCTTTCCTGACCCCTTCACTCGGGTGGCCACATGCGAGTTGCTACCTTTAACACGACCTGGACCGCAGTGACTGATGGAGAGGCAATCACCCTTTTTCAGCCATGCCAAAGCTAATAGACACCCTACAACTATAGTCATTGGTCCAGAGAGGGTGTGTGTCCCTAAGCAAGTCATTGGAACTCTTCAAAAGGAACAGGGAGTACAGATGTTCAAGTCCTTGGCTCTAGTCCCCCGCCTTCTGTGATTTAGCTCTATGCTAATTCTTTACTTTTATTATTATTATTTCCAGTTAGCCATTGTATAGTATGTCATTAGTTTTTGATGCAGTGTTCAATTGTCGTTAGTTGCACGAACAACCAGTGCTCATCTAATCCAAATCATGTCAGGATCAACCAAAGAATCCTATAAAAACCAGAAGTGGGATTTTTTTTTTTAAGATTTTATTTATTTATTTGACAGACAGAGATCACAAGTAGGCAGAGAGGCAGGCAGAGAGAGAGGAGGAAGCAGGCTCCCCGCTGAGCAGAGAGCCCGATGCGGGACTCGATCCCAGGACCCTGAGATCATGACCTGAGCTGAAGGCAGAGGCTTAACCCACTGAGCCACCCAGGCGCCCCATTTTTTTTTTTAAGATTTAAATGTCTTTAGTAGTTCTTTGCTTGTAAATTTTGACTCTCTTTAGCACCATGTTTATTTTAAAACCTCTTAAACAGTCTGCTTACATAACCGTACAAAGAAATTTCTATGAGAAAAGTAGTTTGTCGTAAAAAGGAAGAGGTTGGGAACTAAAGGATTCCCAAAAGGGTCACTGGGTGGGTGAAGGTCAGGAGAGTGGTTTTGACATTCCCTTGAAACTGGGCCGGTCTTGGTGACTGTCTCCACAAAGCAAGTGGAACGGAGATGACACTTTGATTTCTGAGTTTGGGATAGAAAGAGCCACGGAGCTCCTGCAGGTTTATCTTGGGACACTCAGCCTGGGAGCCTTCAGTTGCCATGTACAGAGCCCAGAGCGCTAAGGCCACCAGATGGAGACGGCTCAAGGAGAGAGAGTTGCCTGAGGAGCCCAGCCATTGGAGTCTTCCCAACCAGGCAAGCTTGTGGGATGAAGAAGCCTTTGAGATGACCCCAGGCCCAAGTGCTGTCTGAGGCCGTGGTCAAGAATGACCCAGTTGAGCTCAACCTCCAGAACCAGGAGCAAAATAAATAACTGTTATTGCTGTCACCACTGAAAACTGAGGTGGTTTACTGTGTAGCAACGGATGGCCAGAATGGCAAATGGAAGGCAGTCAGCATCCCTTCACTCTGCTAGAGATCTTACCTGAAGAGTCAAGTAAGCTATTTGTTACCAGATTATCTGCCAGGTCTGGGGACTCAGCCCACTGAGACCAGAGCTCTAAGGGGCTTGAGTCAGTTGAGAAAGAGTAATTGTTCATATTGCCTGTAAGTTTCAGAATCACAAGAAGCTACACCTGGGGCACCCGGGTGGCTGAGTTGGTTGAACGTGTGACTCTTGATTTCAGCTCAGGTCATGATCTCAGGGTCCTGAGATCGAGACCTGCAAAGGGCTGCCGGCTCAGCAGGGAGTCTGTTTGTCTCCCTCCCCTTTCTGCCCCTCCTCCTGCTCATGCTCACTCTTTTCTCTGACTCACTAAAATAAATAAATCTAAAAAAAAAAAAAGAAGAAGAAGCAGCAGCAGCAGCTACATCTAGAACTAATGAACTAATGAAAAGGAATGATGTATAGGAGTGGACATGACTTTGAAACATTTCAGAACGTGAAGGAAAAAAGCATGTTTGTGGTTTTGCACAGGTGGATGCATTTTGTGGTTTTGCACAGATGGTGCACATGCACACCCAGGTACCGAAGAGCCAATGGCATATGATAGCAGACTTCCCTACCATGACTGATCAGGAGATACAAACGTGGCCCCCCCGCGAGCCATCCCAGGGCCTTCCTGGCCATTGTTCATGCTTGAGCTGGGATGAGACTAGTGGGGCAGAGGGAAAGACCCTTCCTGTCTAGACGCGAATCTATAAAGACAGAGGATCAAATCTGACCGTGGAAGCGGTTCTAGCCTCATGAAGAAGGATGCCAGCACACAGAGAAGAGAACTGGTGCAAACCGGGGAAGCCCATCTGGGGCTTGAGGACCTGCGTTTTCCACCATTATTTATGCCGGCCAAAAATTCACTGCCAAAGCTGTTTAACTCAATCATCTGCAACCAAAAGAACGTTTAACACCATTCCAGGGACACAGAAAGCCCCAATAAATGCTTTTCACACGTAGCTGTTACCCATTGCTGTGCTTCTAGCAAGAAGGGTAGAAGTCAACTATGTATGAGGAATGTATTCAAAGCCGCACCCCATTGGGGCTCAGTGGCCTATGAAGTCAGCTCACCTCATCCCCCTACTGGGAGCCCGTTAAATACAGGAATGCCCGGATCCCGTCTCACACCCCTTAATGAGAATCTTTAGGGATGGGGCCTCGGTGTCTGTATCTTGTTAAAATTCCATTATTGGACTTCTGATTATATAAACACAGGTGTTTATCTCTACTTCCTCCCCAAACCTGATAAAATGACAGCAAAAGAATTAAAGAGCTAAAAATATGCAAACAAACAACAAACAGAAGAAGACCAAACAGATGAGAAATGTCAATAACATTTTGTACGGTGGAAATTGTATGGGAAAGGCAGCAAAGAAAGCCGAATCCAAGTGCCTGCAGGGGAAGGCAACCAGAGGCAAACCTATTTATACACCAGGACCCCGGAAAGCTCAGGAATTCATAATACTAGGTTCTCCTGAAGGCAGAGAGGCACAAAGCAGGTCCCCATGAGGAGGTCTGTGTCCCAGGGGCCTGCCCCACCTTGGTAGCCAGGCAGGAGCCCTTACCCTGCCAGGAAGAAGATGAGGTTCATTCGGAGAGGATCAAGGAGCCAGGTGCTGGAGTCTGGGCCTTAGGCACACTTGAGGGCAAGAAGAGCTTCATCCAAGAAAAGAAGAATGAAAGGAAACACCACACAGACTCTTAGAAGCAGAGAACCAGGGGGTTTCCAGAGGGGAGGGGGACCCAGGGAGAGGCAAAGAAGGTGAAGGGGATTAAGAAGTAGAGTCTTCCAGTTATAATATAAATAGGACATGGGGATGTAATGCACAATATGGGGAATACAGTCAATAACACTGTAAAAACTATTTCTGGTGACAGATGTTAACTGGACTTACCAGGGTGACCATTTCTATGTTGTACACATGAAACTAAAATAATACCGTATGTCAATTACACTGCAGTAAAAATTAAAATAGGAGGCTTGAGGGCTCAGTTAGCTGAATGTTCCACTCGTGGTTTCCATTTGGGTCACGATCTCAGGGCCATGGGATTGAGCCCCAGCTCTGTTCCACACTCAGTATGGAGTCTGCTCCAGATTTTCTTTCCCTCTCTTCCTCTGGAGCACACCCCCCCTCAACTCCCTGGCACATTCTCTCTCTCTAAAAAAATTTTAATAATATTAATTAATTAATTAAATTAAAAATAAAGACAATACTGCAGGCTGAATGGAGAACCTTCTGCCCCCTTCTATTCTTGCTCCTCGAGCTTAACTGAAACTCTGAAGGCAAGACTAGAAACAGTGTTCCATTCTGAGAAAACTGCTAGGATCCAGAGAAGGACGCACAGAAGAAAGCGTTTTTATATCCCCAACAAATAGCCAAGTCCCCATCTGTTGACCATACCAGTTCGCAGTCCTGCCCACGCACAAAGAGCTATCACTTCGCTTGTGGGGGCCTCACACTCCAGTATCGGTGACAGTCAGATAAGTGAGGAAAACCACTGCAGGGGAAGAGAGGCCAGAAGCAATACACAAGACAAGGAAACCTGGAAGAAATAAAGACAATGCTGAGACTAGAAGAAAGCTTCTGTAGTATTTACAAGCATGTGTGTGCACACAGGCACACACATGTGCACGCGCACACACAGGGATTGTCCCTTCCTCTCACTTCTTCAGTAGCTGCTAACAAGTTTTACTAACTGCTTTTTGGGGGTTGTTATTTTACTTTTCAGAAAGATTTTGTCCTTTCTGCCGCTTCACAGTCTCAGTTTTCAAATAAATTGACCATTTTCTGCTTTTCATTTGGGAGCTCTGCACACAGAAAATGTCAGTCCTGGAGTCTGCCATAACCACTCTTATGGCCCTTTAACCTCCCGTCATTCTTTGGAAGTCAAAATCCCTAGAAGAGACATGCCGGCTTTTGTCCATTTGACTAGGTAAGGACCTGCTCGGGAGGGCTCTGCGGGGACACAGACAAGCACAAACGCGGGTACCTCACCTCCTCTGTGAAATGCAGAGACCAGCTTGGGAGCCAATATTGATAGATCTCGGGATAGGAACAAGACCACCTTTCACCAAGGAATGTTTCATTTGAAATTACGAAGACAATGCCAACAGTGCCTGTCTGTGGGCTTTTTCTGAAGAAATGGTATATATTCAGCTGGGCTGAGCCAACCCTCTCCTCATAAAGGCAATGACAGAAACTTTCAAGATGCGTTGGCTGTTAGGCACAACATAACTGTGTTAGAGCACCCATAAAACGCCCCTCAAAGGGTACAATGTTGCTGCACAGCAAGAAGAGGATTTTCTTCAAAAACGCAGATATATGCGATTTCTTAAGTTCTATCTCTCCCTCTACGTGATCTCAACATGTTGGTTTCGACAGTGTCTCAAAGGCCCCCCTCCCGCTCTGCAGAGGTCCTGAGCAGATAATGCCCAGTTTCTAGCAGAGATCACCTCTTCCAGAGGAGCGATGACAGAATTAGGACTGGCTCCAGGCCGATGTGGCCACCTGTATGTCGCTGAAGCAGACAGTAGAGAGATTAGGAAGCAGGGAGACATAACTACCCAAAGGAGAACTGATGGGTACAGTGACGGGCCAGTGTTCATGAAGCGCTTCTCCTGCGAAGTAGTTAAAAACAACTCTGTGGTAACATGAGAATAGTATTTTCTTCAGCCACTAAATTGTATTTATGCCGTAAACCACTTTATAGATTATTAGAATACCGGAAACCACCTGTGGATCAAAAGAAACAAATGGCAACATTCAACAAGCAGTAGAAATCATTAACTCATCCCAAAGTGGATAATATTCCAGGCGTTTCACTTGACTATTTTAAAATTGTTCTCAATTGCTAAAATAACAAAGTCTTTTGTCATACGCCTAGTTTTTTCCCCATCATTTCATTTTAAGCCTTACCATACTTTTAGGGAATGAATAAGGCCTGCTATTACGCTCCCCAATTTACGAAGGAAAATAAGGCTCAGGAAAGCTAGGAGGTTGTCAAAGGTCCCGCAATTAGCAGGAATAATACCTAACTCGGTACAGTACTTTGTAAGACGCAAAGCACCTTCGAAAACATCAGAGCCCCTGGAAGCCTCCCAACAGTCCTGTGAGAAAAATGTTACTAGTAGGTTCATTTCTCAAGCAAACAGAGGCTCTGAGAGGTGAGAATGTTCATGGGGGCCAACCCTGTCCACAAAGACCCAGATCCCAAATCCTAATCTCACCCTCTTCCCACTTGAACTCAAACCCAGGTCTATCGCCCACAAGGCAATTGTCCTTTCTGGTAAGTCATCTGCCCTTGAAGAAGATAAAGAAATAAATCCTTCTCCTCCTTGACTGGCAATAGTTTAGCCAAATGCTTTGAAAGCCTTAGCATTCTTGGGTGCTACGTTGACTCTTTCAGCAAAGTCCACCCAACAGTCCGTGTAAACTGGTTTACAAATAGAGGACTCCTGAGAACTTGTAGAAGTCTTAACATGTCCATGGATAGCACAATATTTGGCATTTTAGATCCAGCCAAGAAAGGCTGTGGCTTTAGAAGAGCTAAGTGTGTCTTGGCATGCCATCGCTAAGCCCTGAACCAAGCCTATGTCCTTGAAAAAGCATAGGTGAGGTAATAATAGCAAACCAGGCTATATTAAGTGTCCACCTGCAAAATGTCGAGCTGTCTGTGTGCCCCAGACACCCTCCCTCCCCTCTTCACGGTAATCTCAGTCAAGGTCCCTGTGGGAGACAAGGTGGCGGGGAGGGGGATGCGTCTACTCACAAAGCCCAAAGGTCATTAGTCTTCACTTGGCATTTGGTTCATTTGGTTACTTCTCTTATTTTTCCATTCAAAGCTAACCTTAATTTGGCACTGATTTGGGTGTCTAACATATTTTCATTTTTCAAGCAAAATTTATTTATTTTTAATATTTTATTTATTTGACAGAGAAAGAGATCACAAGTAGGCAGAGAGGCAGGCAGAGAGAGAGGGGGAAGCAGGATCCCCGCTGCACAGAGAGCCCAATGTGGGGCTCGATCCCAGGACCCTGAGATCATGACCTGAGCCGAAGGCAGAGGCTTAACCCACTGAGCCACCCAGGTGCCCCTCAAGCAAAATTAAATACTGCCATTTCTACACCCCTTGTCCCCAGTAAGAAGCAGCTTCAGTGACAACTTTTTTATGAAAGTTCCTCATGACCCAACAATGGTGCTTCATTCATCTGACTTGAAAGACAGGGTTGTCAGAAAATCTGTAAGCTGTTTCCACAGAAATCCCCGAGTGCTGTGAATAGTATGTCTGTCCGGCTCCAGCTTCAGCACAAAACTTGGCTTGGTGGAGTTCATAAAACCAGTCTTCAGATGCCATAAATGCCCCATGGGTTTTGTGTTGACTCTGGAAATGCCATACTCTGTATTTAATCTTTCCACACGACGTGCTCATTAGTTCAGTTTCCACATTCCTGAAATACCAGAAGTTTCTCATGTGTTTAGGGTGCACTTTTAGGAAATCGAAATGGCTTACTGCTTTTTAAGTTTTGTATAAATATTAACTACTACTTCTCCTTTCAACATTTTTACTTTTCCTAAACAAAGTGAAGGCAAAAAGAAAGAAAAGAACTGAATACTGCTTTGCAAAAAGTCCAAAGTTTTTCCATTTTAGTTTATCGAATTCTGATGTCACTAAGAAAGTAGTCTTTGAATTAATACTGAGTCTCAATGTCAGTGGAAATCTTGGTCCCAAGAGAATTGCTGGGGCTTTAAAACAGAAAATAGTTCACATGATAGATGTAACCGCCATAAATCTGAGAAGGCAGCTTATTAGGGAAGCTTCTCTTTGAATTGCAGCATGAAAGACTGATCTAGTTAAGAGAGAGATCTTGACTTCGAAGAGAGAAGGTAGAGTCGGTGCCTATGGTGATTCTCAGATTATGCATTTGATTTTTTTTTTTTTTTGCAATTAAATAAAAATGTAGGAGCCTCTTGATTGCTCATGTTTGCTTCTGTTACAGCTGCTCCCTGGGGAAACGGTATTTTCGCCATCTGTAAATTGGCAGTAACTCCCAGCTTTTCTTTATGTCACAGCATATGTTATCAACAGTTTTCTGTTTCGCCTGCACTGGATCTGCTCCTTTAAATCCTTACTTAAAACTCACTTTTCCTGTGCTTCCCTGTGTTAAGGCCCACCAGCCTCCTTCAGTCTGTCACTACCATGTGTCTCGTTCCTTCCCATTTAATTTAGCACCTACTACATGCCTGCTTATCACCCAGCTCTCCACAACCTTCATGGTTCTGATGTCCCAATTTTACAGATGACCGAACTGAGGTCCCGAGAGATGACAAATAACTCATCTACAGTCACAAAGGTTATTGGTGGGAAAAGTAGGGGGGCTATAGACCACAGAGCCTGGCCCATTCATTCCAATGTGCTCTATGTTAAATGACGTTCCATGTCACAGCACATGAACGTCTGAGACCCTCAACACCTTATAGAAAGGTCACACTGATCATGGGTGAGACTCATAGACTCAGCAGGTCCTTGAGATCATCAAGTTCAGACTTCTGATCAGCACTCCAATCAGCAATTCTCTCTGCAACAAGCCAGATATATGATTTCCCAGCCTGTGCTTGAGCTGTTTTTAAATTAAAAAGAAAAAAAGTGGAGAATCACTGTGGATTGGATCGCATTTATGTATCAATATCCATCCAGTGGTTGAGTTTCCGCAGCAACGTTGCGCTTGGGAACAATTGTGCAAACGGCCCTGCTCAGGTTGGATCAAAATATTCCCACCAGCAGAGCCAGGCACCCAGGAGAGACCTGGCAAGTGAGTGGACAGCGACACATGTAGCTGTTCATGTGCCTTCCAGGGACCGACGCTCTCGAAAGTGGGCCCCCAAAGAGCTAAACAGCATCCTTTCAAAACGGCACAAACAACGTGATAAACACCAGTTCCAGAAGATGAGGAATCCCTCACGATCCCACCAGCCGAACTAATCTGTTTTCATTCTTCTTGCTTCCTGCTAGTCCTTACCCACATGTAAACACGATGTTTAGAGTTGTAATCAAGTATACGTGCAATTTGCTCTTCTGCTTTGCGTGCTTGACATTATATCATAGCCATTTTCTGTTGCTACACAGTCTGCATAATTATAATTTTTAGTGACTGTACAAGAGTCCATCAAATTGGCACAACATAATTTCCTTAACTGCTCTTGTTTTAGTTTTTCTTTATTATAAATTACTCCACTATGATCATCTTGATTTTTATTGACTTTTCCCCCTTCTTTCGGATTATCTCCTTGGAGTCAAAAATTAGCATACTCTTTAAAAAACAAAGTCAGTTCAAATGGCCTCTGTTTTGAATTTTGTGACATGCTAAAGATCCCTGTCCTTAGCAGAACTGACATCAGGTATGGCTGTTCTTTTATGTATTAATACTTAGGTGTCCCACAACTTTGTGTCAGAAAGAGATAAAACTTTGCACTCCATGAGCATACTTTCTAAAAGAAAATAAAAAGAGAACTTTTTAAAGAAGAGTAAAATTATTTTCACGTCTTCCCCAAAAGAAAGTTTTTCCAAAAGTTTTTGTTATCTTGGGGTGCCTGGACGGCTCAGCCATTAAGCATCTACCTTTGGTTCAGGTCATGGTTTAGGGTCCTGGGATCAAGCCCCGCATTGGGCCCCTTGCTTGGTGGAAAGCCTGCTTCTCCCTCTCCCACTCCCCTGCTTGTGTTCCCTGTCTCACTGTCTCTCTCTCTGTCAAATAAATAAATAAAATCTTAAAAAAAAACTTTTTTTTTATCTTTCCCTTTTTAAAATCTGCTACATTCACCTCCTATACTCTTCAAACATGAGTTTTTAAGCAGGAGCTTGAGGTCACTGGATTTGTTATTCAAGGAGATCACTTGGTCCCCAACATAGGAGGTGGCTTAGACAGAGTTGAGGCATAGCTGGGGTCCGGTTGGGAGATCCCAGCAGTAGGTCAGTTAGGATGGCGTGAGGCTCTGAGGTAGGCATGGTAGATGGAGTGGGGAGGGCCAGAAAGGGGAAAATGCTGGTGACACTTCTTAGAATGGTCAGGACTTGAAGATCAATTTGGTGTGTGCATTGGACAAGCACACCTGTTGGCCAACTCTCTGGAGATTTTCAGAAGAATGATCCTGTCCCAGGCTCAGGTTAGGAAAGCTAGATCACTGCTAAGTCAGAATCATTTGAAGCACTCCAGAATCTCTGAGCGCACTTGCCCAAAATGTCTCTAGAGAGAGTCATTCATTGAAGGTGACATCCTGCCTCTCCGTGGGCCTTCAATTACAAGGCAACCTGCTCCTGAATGAATGACGCACTGTGACATGTTTCCCAATGTGGTGAGGAGGAAGCACTGGGCTGGGGAGTCAGAGAATGGAGTCCTAGTCCTTCCTGTGTGGTCATGGTAAGTCACTTGATCTTGCCAGGCCTCAGTTTACTTAGCTGTAAAGTGGGGATAATGAGGACTGTCCCACCTGTTTCGCAAGCTGTTTTTGAGTATCATGTGAAATCACCTGTGTGAATCTCTTTGTAAACTCTGATGTGGGATGGCCTGGGGAGTAGAAAGAGGCAGGAAGTTGATCACATCACCGGTTGTTGCTGACTGATAGAAAGCAAGGCCTTAAATGAATGGGACATGGGACAAGTAAATTTTGGTGAGTGTGCCTGAAGGGCTGTCTCTGTCTGCTTGGGCTGCCATCACAAAATATCACAGACTGCATGGTTTAAACAACAGACATTTATTTCTGAAAGCTCTAGAGGCTGGAAAATGCAAGATCAGCTTGCTGGCAGATTCAGTTCCTGGTGAGGGCCCTTTTCTCTTCCTTGCCAACAAACACCTCTTGCTGTGTCCTCATAAGGTAGAGAGAGTGAGCTTTGATGTCTCTTCCTCTTCTTATAAGGGCATTAATCCCAACATGGGAGCCACACCCTCGAGACTTTATCCAAACCTAATTACCTCCCCAAACCCCTACTTCCAAATGTCATCACACTGGGGTGGAGGGGATGGGGGTCAAGGCTTCAACCTCTGAATGTGAGGGGGACACAACATTCAGTCCATAACACAGCACTGACAGGAACAGACCCACACAGGAGGCTGATGGAACTTGGAATACCTAGTACAAGAGGATGCCTGAGGACAGTGAATGAGGGTGTGAGTCCCAGCTCTGTCCCTTTCTAGAGCTCCATGATATGGACAAGTTACTAACTTTGTCACACCTCAATTGCCTCAACCAAAATGAAGCCTGGTTCCTTCACCAAATATTTTATTGAGTAGCTACTATGTGCCTGACAATGCTCTAGGTGCGAAAGATGAAACGGTAAACGAGACTGGCCACATCCCTGCCCTTGCGAGGTGCCCATGACCATGGGGGATAGGGGTGCTCTGAAGTCCTGTGGGGGTCCTGTGGGGGTACTCTGAGGAGTTCCTGGTATAAACTACATGGCACGGTGGTTGTCAGAATAAGTGTCCTAGAACTGTTAGGTTCTATTATCATGTGTCATCATTTTTCCAGGGTTGGTCCTGTGAAGACACTATATGAGTAGAACAAATGAATAGAAATCAGGGGCATTAACCCCGAGATCCATTCATATATTCCCCTCTGTTTGTATTTGCTGTCATGGGTAGAACTTGCAGGGTCACCCCCACACCGCTCCTTCCACTGGGGAGCCAATATCTGCGCTACTTAACCATTCATTCTCTGTGCTTCCTTCTCCACTGAGTCCAGAAGGGCATTGCTTATTTAGAAAATGACATGTTCCGAGTTATTAATACATTCCAAATATTAAAATTTCAGTGGAAGCACTGGGAAAATCGTGGCAGGATCATAATTTAGGAAGGCCAGGTGGCTAATGAATGCTTGGTGCCCAGGAATATCTTGATTCCTCTGCCCCTCTCTCCCAATTAACAAAGGCGCTGATGATCTCGGGGCTGCTTCTGGCCAGCTGGGATAAATCAGCCTGCTGGCAGCTGCCCAAATGATGTATTTTAAGGGCACAGGCCATGTGGCTCTCTATTGCAAAGCAATTGGGGTCACCGTGTTTGCATATGGATTAACTTGCTGTGCAAGGATCCTACGCACTTACTGAGCTCGCTGTGGGTTGACATGCGGTAGCGATTCAACAGTGATAAAGAGGAGGCAGACCTAACGACCCTTCAGAATGCCCCCATTTTCATTTCTCTCCATTCCTATTTTTAGGACTTCTAGCAAAGAGAATGCAATTGACTTTCCCTATCTATTTTCTCAGCCCCTATTCTTAGAAAGAATTTCCCACAATTGACAGAAAAAGGTATCTGGATGAGCATGGATGGAATAAAGAAAACCCATAAAGATCCATACAGATGGGACTTGAAAATTATCAGCATGGCCCATATTCCTAGTGATTCTAAAGCAAGTACGTTAAAGTTATGGTCATGTTGAATACACTATTAACTGGAGGAGTCATTCTCCAGGGGTCCCCAGGGCTAATCCCAGTGGGCTCAAGTGGTAATTGCTCTGTTGTGAACAGTCTAGAAGTCCCTGAATATTTTGTCTCTATTCCCCTGAGCAATCATGTGTGACACAGGGGAGATGACTAACTTGGTCCTTATTTAGCCATTCAATAAACTTTTATCAATGACCTACTATGTCCAACACACCATACTAAACATTAGAAGGATCCAAAGACATAGGAGGCAGTCCCTAGCAAGCCAGAAACCTGCCATCATAGAAGAGCAATTAGGAATTCACAAAATAACCACCACACAAGGTCATACAGATCGCATGCCAACTTTTCTGTGATTCCTGGGACCTGTGATCATAGGTCCCAGATTTTCTGGGCTAGTTCTGACAGTTCATGATCTATGTCATTTTCCCCTCTAAATCTTGGAGGTACTCCCAAAGTCAGAACCCAGCCTCTATTTCTCAGACTGCCTCTTTGATCTGGAAGCAAGGCAAAAATCCTCTGATTCTTAGCTAAAAATTGTGGTCACTGAACACACGAGTAGCTTATACCATAAGGCGACTGACCGTTCATAATTCTGCAACAAGCACTTAATGAGGAGCATGAGCCCTTTCAGCAAGGTTTTCTGAACCATGACTTGGCAAATGTTTTCGATGGCCCTTGCACTGCTTTTCTTTTCATTTATTAATTAAGTATGCATCTGCAAATGAACAACAGTGAATAAGATACAGTGTTGACCTCGCAGAAGCTTAGGTGATAGTCTAGTGAAGAAAACAGACCACACACACACACCCCAAAAAATAGGGAACGATGTTCCTGGGGAAATGGCCAGAGCATCTTCCATGCATTCAAGGACTTTTTTTTTTTTTTTTTTTTTACAGATTTTATTTATTGGTTTTTTTGAGAAAGAGAGAGAGAGGGCATGAAAGTGGGGGGAGGGACAGAGGGAAAAGCAGACTCCCTGCTGAGCAGGGAGCCTGATGGAGACCTTGATCCTGGGACCCCAGGACCCTGACCAGAGCCCACTGCAGACATTTAACCAACAGAGCCACCCAGACGCCCCTCATTCAAAGAGTTTAGACTTGACTCCGATGGCACCGCCAGCCACTGTGGGTTCCTCCTAAGCTGAGGTGTGAAGGGATATGAGTTGCACTTTCGAAGAGCGGATCTTGAGAGGGTACCAAGAGAGAAGCGGGCAGGGTCAGAGGGAGGTGCGAGGTTGGGGAGGACTGTCTCGTATCCTCCTGGGGATGACGGCCACAGAAAGCTCTACTGAAAGGGACAACAGCTCATGAGAGCGGAAGGCCGAGGTGGAGCCAACCAGCCATGAAACAGCCCCTGGGTGGGGGGGGGGCAGGAGCAGCTATCCCCCTAGTTACTCAC
This sequence comes from Mustela putorius furo, assembly GCF_011764305.1. NCBI lineage: Eukaryota > Metazoa > Chordata > Mammalia > Carnivora > Mustelidae > Mustela > Mustela putorius. The sequence goes on from NW_025421305.1 coordinate 7,814,455, forward strand.
CCACAGTTCGGTATCACTATGCTCTGAGCACTTTCCCTACACTTTGGCATTTAGCTGAGGAGAAGGAAGCAGCCGCAGAGGGATGAGTAGGTAAAGATAACTTGAAAATTAACTGATCTATGTGGGCAGACACAAATTTGAAAGCCTCAACATTGGCTAAATTGAAGGGAAGGAACCCTGCTTTGATAATCCCCAAAGGCAAACAATCCCTGGTACTTAGCATTGGAAGAGGACGCTTTTTTTCCTCCAGTGCATCTACCATCAGTGCAAATGCTTTTTATTATGCCGATACAGGAGTACTTGCTATATTCACTCCAGACTGGCCAGGTAGCAGAAAATGGGAAAGGAGAAGCAATAGGACCCGCGAGCCAATTAGTTCATGAGTGCCGGGATACAGGGACTCTAGAATAATGCACTAAAGTTAATTGTCCATGATAGCTTTACGTCAATGTCCTCTTCGTCTCTCTAAGCTGGGGAGTGTCACCATCAGAAATTTCTAGGGAGAATCCTGCCACCTGTGTGGAGTAATTCCGTGTTAGTGGCTCTGTGGAACCCCCCTTCTGTCTTCGACGACTTGTCCCTAAACCGCTTGCCTTCTCCTCCTAAATGACCGAGTGTACAGAAGGAAGCCGTGGCAGAACTAGTGGGTATGATGCCAAGCATAATAAGTCCGTCAGAGAAAGACAATTATCATATGATCTCACTCATATGCGGAATTTAAGAAACAAAACAGAGGAGCGTAGAAGAAAGGAGGGAAAGATAAAACAAGATGAAATCAGAGAGGGAGACACACCATGAGAGACTCTTAATCATAGGAAACTAACTGAAGGGGAGTGGGGGATGGGGTAACTGGGTGATGGGCAGTGAGGAGGGCACTGGGCATTATGTAAGACTGATGGATCACTGAACAGTACCTTTGAGACTAATAATACACTATATGTTAATTGATTGAATTTAAATTAAAAAAAAAAAAAGTAGTGGCAGAAAGCTGTATGTAAAATCCTGATGTCAGAGCTCTGTGCCCTTTTCCATGCCTTTTCTGGAGGAGGGAGGCTCTGCGGCCTCCATGCCCCAAAGACAAGAGCAGGTTCTGATTGCCCTTGTCCATTCCAGAACTTCGTCTCACCATGTTCTTGCCACAGGCTTTTCTCCTAAAGTTCCCACAACCGTTCATACGGCCTTTGTCATGCTCTCGTCTCTGGCTAGGGAGTCCGTGGGGAACATTCTCCTGTTTTCCTTAACTACCTCTGCAATTCCTTCAGGGTTTTCCTTTGCCATCGAGCCTACTTGCAACTTCAAAACCCACAGGGACTCTGAAGCCAGACTTCAGTAGCCTCAGGTCCCAGAAGCCATCTCTCCCACCCTGCTTCGTCACCAGGCCTACACGTTAGACCATGTTCCCACACGGAGCCGGTCCGCCTATAAGATCTCAAAGACTAAGTTCTCCCTCTGTGGTTATCTCTGGAGCTCTTCCTTCTCCTGTCCCTCAGACCACCGCCATCAGGCCAGCTCTCCCCTCTCCTCCCAGTTCACCAGCCCGTCCCTACTTCACAATCTCCCCTCCCAGCCCACACGCTACAATTTCCCGGCCCCCCGACCTTCTGTCTTAGGAAAGACCATCTTCAACACCCAAGGTGATGGTTAATTTTTTTTCTCAGCTTTACTGAGGTACAGTGGACATATAAAACCGTAGAATATTTAAAGTGTACAATGTGAAAATCAAATAAATAAAAACTAAAGTGTACATTGCGGTGATTTGATATACATATACATTGCGAAAGGATCCCCCCACCCCCACTGAGTTCATTAACACACTGTGATGGATAATTTTATGTGTCAGCTTGACTGAGTTTAGGGATGCCCAAGGGGGCCAGGTAAACATTTCTGCCTGCGTCTGTGAGGACATTTGCATAAGAGATTAGCATTTGAATGGGTAGACTGAGTAATCATTGTGTGAACCAATTCCTCATAAGGATCTCTCTTTCTGTATTCCTATAGGTATCTTATTGGTTCCGTTTCTCTGGAGAACCCTGGCTAATACACCCAATTTCCCCCAACATCATCCATCATCCTCTCTCTTGCTCTGAGTTTGTTCAGTGCCAGTTGGCCAATAGCCAGTTGGTGCCAATGTCTTGTTCTCCAGACGCAGAGGATCATTGCATTTGTAAACTCCATATTGTAGCTCTCATATGTTATCAATTTCTCCCATACTTTGTAAGCCCTGCTTGGTCCCCCACCTTTCCATCTCAGCAGATGGCCTTCTCTGCCTCTTTACTGTTACTAGGTATGACATCTCCCCTTGAATTTTCATAGCTCTCAAACTTAATGGACCCCAAACGTAGCCAATGCTTCCTATTATCTACCTAGTTGTTTGTGCTTGAAATGTGAGGGTCATCTTGACATCTCGCTCTTCCGTGTACCTCACACTCCTCAATCTCCAGAGTTTGTTGATTCTACCAATTAAACAAACCTCAAGTCTGTTCTTCCCGCCTCCATCACTTATGATTGTTTTAGCCACCATCATCCTACTCAGATGCCCAAATGATGCTTTTAAAATGCAAATCTGGGGCGCCTGGGTGGCACAGTCCGTTGAGCATCTGACTCTTGGTTTCAGCTTGGGTCATGAGCTCAGGGTCGTGAGATCAAGCTCCACATGGGGCTCCGCACTCAGCACCGAGTCTGCTTAAGATTCTCTCTCCTTGGGGTCTGGTGGCTCAGTCAGTGAAGCATCTCCCTTCCGCTCAAGTCATGGTCCCAGGGTCCTGGGATCAAGTCCTACAGCATCAGACTCCCTACTCAGTGGGGAGCCTGCTTCTCCCTCTCCCTCTGTCTCTCTCTGTCAAGTAAGTAAATAAAATCTTTAAAAAACAAAAACAAAAACTCTCTCCCTCTCCCTCCACCTCTCTCAAAATGAATAAATAAATCTTATAAAAAAATGACTTCCCATTATTAGGAGGAAAACATTCAGTATTTTTAACATGCCCTAGCAGACCCCATTTGCTCTCTGGAGCCTGCTATTCTTTCCTTCTCTGCAATGCACACTTCTTTCCCTCTTTCCAGTGGCAAACTCTTCACCACCACATGGTAACACTCTGTCTCTCCACCACACTTCCCACACCTACACTCATCTTCCCCTGGAAAATTCCTATTTGTCTTTCAGTTCTCTGCTTAAATGTCACTTCCTCAGGTGCCGCCTGCCTTCCTCACCCAGTGGAGTTAGATGTTATTTTGTCTTCAGTACACTGGGCTTTTCTCTCACATTGTTTATCACAAATGTAATGACACCATTATTTTGTGATTACCTGCTTAATGACTGTCTTTTCCACCGCTCTAGAGGCAGCTCAAGAGCTGGGACCCTGTCTCATTTGCTTGTTGCTGTGTCCCCAGACCTGACACAGTGCCTGACACAGGGCAGAGTTGGGCTGTCACCTCCAAGGAAAGAGCCTATGAATCAGGTCCATCAGGAGGTGGGGGAGGGGAGCAAGTCTATGAAATGGGCACCCTTTGACCCCCTTCTCCACAGGACTCCCCTGTGCTGCTCCTCCCATCTTCTCATCACTGTTGACCATCTTCATGTAAACATATTTCTTTAAAATTGTTGAAAATATGCCACTTCAACAGAATGAGCTCAGAGGGTGCCAGTGGTCTCCCCACCCACTGCTTACCCCCATTTGTTGTAAGAATGAGACAGAAACTTGCATTTCAGGGGAGGAGCAAGATGGCGGAAGAGTAGGAGACCTAAATATCATCGGGTCCCAGGAGTTCAGCTAGATAGTTATCAAACGGTTCTGAACACCTACAAAGCCAACAGGAGATTGAAGAGAAGAAGAGAAGCAATTCTATGAACAGAAAAGTGACCACTTCCTGGAAGGTAGGATGTGCAGAGAAGTGAATCTGAGGTGATATCAGAAGATAGACCACGGTGGGGGATAAGGGGGAGGTACCAGCTTCCAGTAAGTGGTGGAGACCCAGAGCACAAAATCAGAACTTTTAGAAGTCTGCTCCACTGAAGGACGTCACACCAGGGGCTAAGCGGGGTTGGAGCCTTCATGGGGACAGTGTGGTCTCAGGTCTCCGGGGGTCACAGAGAGACTGTGGGTGTCTGAGTGCAGTAGAGCACCCAGGTATCGGAACAGGGAAGCCAGCTGCAGAGACAGAGCCAAGGAGTGACCTTTCAGCTCGGGGTTACCTTAAACTGTGATCCAAGGCACAGTCACGCCACTGCTCTTTGGGCAGGGACCCTACAAGCAGCAGAACCAGGGAGACTCACTTTCCTCCTCCAGAGGCAGGGAGCGGCGCATGAGCAGGCTACAGGAACCGGCAGGGGTTGGAGACTCCCAACGGGGCTGTGTGCCTGTGATAGAAACCCTCAGTCACAGGCCAGGGGAGCACGGAGCATGGGCCGCAGACCACAGAGGCAGGAGGGATTGACCACTTTTCTCCAAGGGTGCACTGAGGAGTGGGGCTCCAAACCCTCAGCTCCTCCAAGCCAGAGATTGGGAGGCCGCCATCTTCATTCCCGCCCTCCAGAACTCTACGGAAAGTGTTCAGGGAACAAAAGCTCCAAGAGCGAACCCAAGCAGATTACTTAGCCCGGCCCCTGGCAAGGACAGTGCAATTCCGCCTTGGGGAAAGACATTTGAGAAATCACTGCAACAGGCCTCTCCCCCAGAAGATCAGCAAGGACAACCAAAAAGCAAGCTCACTTATGAACAAGAACTGCAGAACAGCAGTATTCGGGGAAAACACCACATAGAATTCATGACTTTTTCCCCAGGGTTCTTTAGACTTTCAAATTTAATTTTTTTTTTAATTTAAATTTTTAAAATGTTATTTTTTTCTTATCCTATTCTTTTTTAATCTTTCCTCATTCCTGTTTTAATGTTTTTAAACTATTTTATCTTATCAATACATTTTTAGAAAAATTTTAAAATTTTCATTGTTATAGTCATATTTTATCCCTTCATTGTATTTAACTTTATTTTTTGTATACATATAGGTTTTTCTTTCTTTAAAATTTTGGGATACGATTTCTTCTAATAGATCAAAATATACCATAAATCTAGAGGACGGCTTTATTCTAGTCTCCAGCCTGATCACATTCTTGCCTCTTTTTTTTCCCCCCTCTCTTTTTTCAACCAACTTCTTATCTTACCAATTCCTTTTCTGAATCCTTTTTAATTTTCATCTTTACAGTCATATTCCATCCCTTAATCATGTTTGCCTTTATTGTGTGTGTGTGTGTGTGTGTGTGTGTGTGTGTTTGTATGATGTTTTTCTTTCTTTAAAATTTTGGGAGGTACTTTCTACTAACAGACCAAAATACACCCCAATCAAGTGTGCGGCTCTGTTTTAGTCACCAGTCTAATACACACACACACACACACACACACATATATGTTCCTCCCCCTTCTTTCTTCTCCCCCAGTTTCAGTCTCTTCTGATTCACTTAGTATCTATTTTTCTGGGGTTGTTGCTACCCTTTTAGTATTTTCTCTCATTCATCTATTCTTTTTTTTTTTTAAAGATTTTATTTATTTATTTGACAGAGAGAGATCACAAGTAGGCAGAGAGGCGGGCAGAGAGAGAAGAGGAAGCAGGCTCCCTGCCGAGCAGAGAGCCCAATGCGGGGCTCGATCCCAGGACCCTGAGATCATGACCTGAGCCGAAGGCAGCGGCTTAACCCACTGAGCCACCCAGGCGCCCCTCTCATTCATCTATTCTTATCTGGACAAAATGACAAGGTGGAAAAACTCACCACAAAAAAAGAACAAGAGGCAGTACCGACGGCTGGGGACCTAATCAATACGGACATTGGTAATACATCAGAACTAGAGTTCAGAATTTTGATTATCAAGGTTCTAGCTGGGCTCAAAAAAAGCATGGAAGATACTAGAGAATCCCTTTCTGGAGGAATAAAATCCTTTCCTGGAGAAATAAAAGGACTAAAATCTAATCAAGTTAGATTTCAAAAAAATCAAAATCTTGCCATTTGCAATGATTGCAAATGGAACTAGAGGGTATTATGCTAAGCAAAAGAAGTCAATCAGAGAAACAGTTATATATGATCTCTCTGATAAGAGGAATTCGAGAGGCAGGGCAGGGGGTTGTGGCGGGTAGGCAGGGAAAAAAATGAAACAAGATGGGATCAGGAGGGAGACCAACCATAAGAGACTCTTAATCTCTGGAAACAAACTGAGGATTGCTGGGGTGTTGGGAGGCAGGGAGAGGGTGGCTGGGTGATGGACATAGGGGAGGGTATGTGCTATGGTGAGTGCTGTGAATTATGTGAGACTGACGATTCACAGACCTGTACCCCGAAGCAAATAATACATTACAGTTAATTAAAAAAGGGGAACTCATTAAAAAAAACCCTGCATTTCTCCCCTACCCCTCACTGTTCCCTAGTGCACCTCTCTACAGAGCCCATGTGTCCCCAGAACATCCCTGCCATCTCTTACTCCTACCAGTCCCTCTCTCCTCAAGCTTTATCTTCCTGCTTGCTTTGGCCTCACCCTCTCCTTCCCTATCTTTCTGTCATCTCTTTCCCTGTGGCCTTCAAACGTCTTTCCAGCTTCGGGAGAACTTTCTTGATCCTCTAACTCCCTTTTTTGTTTTTTAAGATTTATTTATTTATTTATTTGACAGAGAGTGAGAGAGGGAACAAAAGCTGGGGGCGTGGGAGAGGGAGAAGAAGCAGGCTTCTCGCTGAGCAGGGAGCCCCACAAGGGGCTTGATCCCAGGACCCTGGGGTCATGAACTGAGCCAAAGGCAGATGCTTAATGATTGAGGCACCCAGGCACCCCTATCCTCCAACTCCCTTGACCCAGCCCCCTTACTTTATTTTTCCCCAAAGTTCTTGAAAGAACTGACTTCGTGTGTTACGTGCACTTCCTCCCCACCTCACAGTTATTTATTATTTCATTCACTCATTTTTTGAAGTAAGTGAGTGTTCTCAATACAGAATTTGAACATTCCAGAAGACACACAATGAAGTATCTTCCTTTCATGGTGTCCCCAAGCCACCCAGATCTCCTCAAGGGCAACCCCTGCTGTCAGTATCTTGTGTATCTTTTTAGAGAGCATATACATACATATAATCTTGTTTGCATTTTTTTTGATACAAAAAAAGGCATTTATACATATTTCCAACTCTTGTCTTTTTTCACGTAAAATATGTTAGGAAGTGTTCTACATCAGGAAATCCAAAGCTGCTCCCTTCTTTCAAATCACTGCCAAGAACCCTCTGTGAGGATGCACCATAAATTCTCCACTGTGGACACCCAAGATGTTTCCAGTCCTTTGTTCTAATGAAGATGCTGCAATGAATATCTTTGCATATATAGGATTTTTCCACCCTTGTGAGTGTGTCTGTGGGATGAATCCACAGAAATGAGACTGTATTTTGCATTTTGGAATTAAATTATTTTCCATAAGGGTCGTACCAGTTCACTCACCCACGACATTAGATGGGAGACCCTCTGTCTCTCCAGCCCAACAGCTGCCAAGTCCTACAGATATCTTCTGTGGGCGCCGCTTCCATTCTTGCCTCCTTTCCTGGCCCCACTGCACCCTGCTTGGCACACGTCCTCCCTCTCCAGCATCCCAGAATGGAACACTTCCTCCTGCTGCCGCCCTGCCCATCCAATCTCCCTTCGGTCAGGACACCTGGGTTCCTCTCCTGGACCCTTGCACCTGGTGACTCAGCCAGCAGAGGCCTCTGCACGAAGCTAGAACTCAATATGAATTAACGAAGCTTGGCTCCAAAATGAGGTGCTTTGTCATCCTAATACTGGCAGATAGCATTTCCAAAAGTGAAAAATACTTTCACTGTTCTGCTTTTTAAAAAATACATGTTTTAGGTATTCCTTTGGACATAATGTTTTCGAGGTGTGTGTGTGTTGCCGTTGTTGATTTGTTTAACTCAGGAAGTCGACCAAACATTGCACTGTCATTCTGGTCTCCCCAACTCCTTCCCTCCAGCTTCCTCTGCTTGGCTTTTGATTTGGCTAGCGCTCTACCCTCCTCCTAGACCTTCTCTAGAGACATGGGTGACCAGGGCCATCTCCCAGTCCTGCTCAGTGCTCTAGTCCCAGGGACCCTCCAGCAGTGCCAGACTCTCCTCTCCACTCTGTCCTGTTCTACCAGCTTCCAACCCACACACAAAGTCAGGAAAAGCACCTCCAGCACCATGTCACAGCAGGGTCCTCTGACATTGAAAGAGATCTTTGGATGGTAGAAAGAGTCTTGGCACTGTCACATTTTTGGGATTGCAGGACTCAATATCCTCTACCCAACCCTCCCCATCTCCATCCCCACCGTGACACACTAAGGGCGCTGGGGCGGGGTGGGGTGAGAGGTAGGAGACTCAGGAGAGGGTCCGGAATGCAGGACGAGCTTAGAGCTCACACAGCGGCTGGGGCGGGAGAGGGAAGGGAGGAGAGAGGTGAGGCTCTGGAAGGGGTGGGGACCGCTGGGCTGGCCCGGGCGGGACAGGGCACTGTGTGTGCGCAGCGTTGAAATGCCCAGCACGTCGGGGCAGCGGGACAGAGCCCAGGGCGCGCGCGGAGACTGCCAGGGTATCGCTCCTCAGGCCACAGCCATGATAGAAAACTCCGACAAAGTTCCCATCGCCCTGGTGGGGCCTGACGACGTCGAGTTTTGCAGTCCCCCGGTGAGTAGGGCTCGGGATTCCCGGTCCCACTGCCGGGACAGTGGACACGCAGGGCCCGGCTTTTGCGCGGGGGTCCGAATCCACTGCCCGGAGTCAGGGATTCGCGCCACCGAATCTGGGAGGCTGGTGCCCAACCCCGCGCGTGTGTAGGGTTCTCAGGGCCCCAGACGGCCGTGAAGGGGAGGGTGGGACCGGACGCAGGAGCGGGCGTCCTGTGGCGGGCGGAGCGTGCACAGCCGCGGGGCCCTGGCCCTCCTCGGGCAAAAGTTTGCTGATCGCACATCCACGCCTGAGTACAAGGGACCTTCGGGACGGAGCGCGGCGAAAGGGGACGCGCCGTTTGCCACCTCCACGGGAGGTGCGGGGGTGCGGGCGGCGCCGACGTGACCGGTCCCCCCTCCCCGACCTCCCCGCCCCCGGCCCGCAGGCATACGCCACGGTGACCGTGAAGCCCTCCAGCCCCGCGCGGCTGCTCAAGGTCGGAGCTGTGGTCCTCATTTCGGGGGCGGTGCTGCTGCTCTTCGGGGCCATCGGGGCCTTCTACTTCTGGAAGGGGAGCGACAATCACGTAAGTCCAGAGGCGGCGCGCGGGCTGCGGACCCGAGTCTGGGTGCGCGGGGCGGGGAGGCGCGCGGGGCAGCGGCGTCCTCACTGTCACCCGCATGTCCCCCCTTAGGTGGAGCCAGAGCGCTGGGCCGCGGGGGGTCGCCCGCCGCTGCCCGCCGGCCCTCTCGCCCCTGCCCCCGCTTTTCTCTCGGTCCCCCGGGGCACCTTCTCCCTTCTTCATCCAATTCCACCAGCTGCTTTCCGCTCTTGGCAACTTCGTTGAGAAGCAAGTCAGAGTTTTAAGGGAGAATATTAAAACATAGAGTAGCGGGAGAACGCAGGGGACAGTTGGAGGAAGGCCCTTTCCCGCGGATCTCAGCCTGGCGCTGGCCGCCAGCTGCCCTGAGACTGTCGGTGAGGCCCCTCACCTGTCTGGCCTTGGCCTTGGCGAAGAAATGGAGCTAAATCATCTCCAAGGCCCTTCCCAGCCGAGAAAGGCTACTAATTTAAGAGCCTAGGACAAAGATGGACCTGGGGAATAGTCAGAATAGTCAGCAGGGATGAACTTGACCTTTCAAGAGTTTTTGTTTCTTTCACTGCCTGTGACCTGTCCATGAATGCGCCCTTCTCTCTTGCGCTGAGGAAAAGAAATGGGCTAACTTCGTTAAAGGTGGCAAATCTCTTTAAAAATCAATTCTGGCCTAGTCACGTGTGATTTAATGGTAAATGTTTCACTAACTGCTGTCCTACTTTCTTTGAATGTAACTATTTATTTTAAAGCTCCATTGGCTCTCAAAGCATATACAAAGCGCTTCTAACATGACTGGGCAGAATTCCAGGGTGTTCTTAAAGTACTCTGAATTTTGTTCACCTCTCTAAAGGGGCTGGGGTGGGGGGGCATTTTATCTTGATGACCATTGCCAGGCCTGGTATAAGCTTATTTCCACTAATGGAAAAGAATTCCATCTCCAGGATGCACACAAAGGGCTTTTTCTTAATCACTACCCTCCGAGGATCTGTGACTGCTGTTTGTCACCCCACCCCTCTCTCCCACCATGAAATTCAAAGCATGAACGAATTCCAGTACTTAGAGAAAATGGTGCTGAAAGCAATTCAACCATTTTACACATCACATCTTCTGCAGTCACTGCATAATTTGTATTTTTAACTCAAATGCCTACTGTAGATAATCATGCCATTTAGCACTGAGTCTGTTTGAGAGACTATATCAAATTTACGAGCATCGATTTGTAAGATCAGAACTGCACAGTATTTTGTGTATATTTGAAAAGTGCCTTAATGTATTTGTATTTTAAATATAGAAGTTAGGCCAGATTCTCATGTTTGAAAGCAGCAAATCCGAACAGAAGAATGATTTCAAGATCTCCATCTCCATTAATAGCAGGGTTGAGATTGTCATCCCTTGGGAAATTGTATGGTATTCCACTGTAAATGCTATCTTTTAGATGACAAAGCCTCAGTGGTATAGGTCATTTGGAGATAAAAATAGCTTTGCTTTTTGTGGGGGGGCAGTAGGGATTTTAGACATGCTGTAAATTCAAATGAATACTATTTGGCATTTAATTATTCAAGGCAAATACAACTAACTGACAAGCTTCTAAAAAGAGAGACTGAATGATCATCCTAAGTGAGGCTCCGTCTTTTCATCTCATACTTCACCACAAGAGTCTGGTTCAAGAGAGCGGTATTAAATTCTAAGACTACAGAGGAATAGTGAATCACATTTTATTGCCAACAATCAAAGTTATTTCTATTTCCTGTACAGGCAGAAGAATGCAGAAAATCATGTTTTGTTTTGTTTTGTTTTGTTTTGTTTTACTCCCAAAATATTTGGTGCTGCTCTAGATTACTTAAGTCTGAAAAACAAATCACGAAACACGAAATCGGGTCCATTTGGCACCCTCTCCGCGGAGCACACGCTCCGGTGTGCTTTCCCTGAAGACAAGTATAAATAGCCCAAACAAAACATAAATCCAAAGAGGTAAGTCTCCATCAGACAAAAGACATCCACCACTAAATGGACTTCCCCACTCTTCAGGAAGGATCCATGCTCTGCTTTTCTATATTAGTTTTTATTTTTTTTTAAGATTTTATTTATTTATTTGACAGACAGAGATCACAAGTAGGCAGAGAGGCAGGCAGAGAGAGAGAGGAGGAAGCAGGCTACCCACTCAGCGGAGAGCCCGAAGAGGGGCTCGAAGAGGGGCTTGATCCCAGGACGCCGGGATCACGACCCAAGCCGAAGGCAGAGGCTTTAACCCACTGAGCCACCCAGGCGCCCCTCTATATTAGTTTATAGATGAGAACCAGCTGTCATTCCCCTCCTCTCCCTTTCATATGGGCAAATCCCCTCGGGACAGGTTTATGGGACAGCTGGGGGACTAGAAAGCATGAGAGTGCTCACAATTGGGGGACACGTGCCTGAGCTCAAATATTGAGGCCAGGTCTCAACCAAGTGACTGTACATGGAACAGGCATTGAAATATGAGGAAAGTCCCACTGAGAAGAGAGAGCCAGCAACCCTGCTCTGTGGGAGGAGGGGATGAGATCAGTGCTTGAGACCTTTATTCTCAGACTGATGTTTCTAGAGAGTGTCCCAAACATGATGTCATGGATCTTATAGAACCCAGGCTTCATTATAAACTCATTAGCAAATATTCCTGGCCGCAAAAAGCACTGAATGGAGCAGAATTTGGGCAAATAATAAACTCCCTTGTATTCAGAGAATCTCCTGAGGTGCCCATGGCTCTGTGGGCTCAGCAGACAATGTGACCACTGCCCCACCAGCCCAGCCTCCTGAGCTCAGGGTCCAGGACTTTGGAAAGAGCTTTGGACCCTGGACTCTCCCACCATTCACTTCACCAGGGCACAGGACTCCCGCAGGGCACCCCCTCCCCGCCCACCCCCTCCAGCACAGTGCGCTCCTTCTGTACCATGATCGGCTGAGCTACTGAGCTACGTTACAAAAGATGCAGGTCCTCTGCCTGGTCAGGGAGCTTCTTTCTGTTCAAAGGGGGTTGGAGTGGAGGAAAGGAAAATTAGGACCACAAATCACTCTTCTAATATTCTAATTTTGTCTCCTTAAGACCCGCTAAGAACTTGGAAATGGTTCATTTGTGAAATTTTGCATTGTCTTACGAGTAAAAGCTTATGTGCAATGTTTTCTCAAACACACACACACACACAGAGCCTCTTATTGTACAAGTGAGGGACGCTTGTTGCAGCAAGAACTCACACACATGTGGTCTGCCATACTCCCTCTGACGGTCACGCTTAGCCCGTGTGAGTGGTGGCTGCCCAGAGAGCCCAGGGACAGAACAGAGCCCGCTTTCTAAAGTTTACCTGCAGAAAGCACTGGCTCAGCCAAAGAAAACAGGTTTCCCAAACTGGGCTGATCACGAGGACCCCCTGAGATGCAGAGGCAAACAGACTGGTGGGCTCTGCTCCAAATTCTGGTAAATCAGAACCACTGGAAGTGGTTCTTGTGATCGGGCAAGCATTGGGGACAGCATACTGCAGGGATCCCAGTGCAGGGCAGAAGGAAGGGCACTGGAGAGACGGTCGGCTGAACTTGCGTGCCAGGATTTTCTGTGCTGCGGAATAAAGGCTGTTGCCCAGAAGGGGACTGCTTTGCAAAGCCATTTCTACATCTCTGCTGGTAAAATAAAACTGTGCTCTGTGGGTCTCGTGATAATGAGTTTTCTACAAGTAATGATCTGGTAATAACAGATACTTCTTCCAGGGTCTGTCCATGTAGCAGTCTTTCTTCATAATGAGGGAGAAAATCAGACTTGAATTGAATCTCAGCTATTTGCAGTTCTGACCTACTGACCTGACACTAAGTAGCAAGTGTCTCTTATCAGTTCTTGATCTTTCCTCTCTAAAGATTTTATCTTCTATGTTACATAAGATATATAGAGATACGCACACATACATTTGCTTCTAAGTGAGAAAAAGAAAGAGGGAAGGTGAGGGAAGAGAGGGAAGGTAAGACCCACCTATTACCCCACAATACAGAGAGAGAGTTCAAGCAGGGTAGCCACACACTGAGCAGGAGCAATGGGAATGTTATTTTGTTGGCGCACTTACACGATGCCTGAACTAAGCCCTTTGGGTGATCTAATTTAGTTGTAAACTAAAAAATATTTCATGGAGTTATTTTTTTTTAAGATTTTATTTATTTATTTGAAAGAGAGACAGTGAGAGAGAGCATGAGCGAGAAGAAAGTCAGAGAGAGAAGCAGACTCCCCGTGGAGCTGGGAGCCGGATGCGGGATCCTCAGACTCCGGGATCATGACCTGAGCCGAAGGCAGTCATCCAAGCAACTGAGCCACCCAGGCGTCCCCATGGAGTTATTTTTCTTAAGATTTTACTCAGAAATCCAACACATAACACAGATAACAAGCAGAGCTGCTCTAGTTGTAGGTCGACAGGAGAGAAAGGAGGACCTGAGTCATAGTCCCATCTCGTCTGCCACCGTCACCTCTGGGCCATCTCTGTGAAGCCTCCAAGTTTGAAGGACAGAAATGAACACCACCTATATGGTCCAGCTTCTTCATTTTATACCCAAGACACCTCCCAAGACCCAGGGATAAGTGGTGCAGCCCCTCGTTTTTCTGATTCTTGGACCGTTGCTCTTCTCCCATGCCAAGTCTCCCTCCCTTCTGTCCCCACAGTCTCCTAACAATATGCCCTACAACACCATATGCCTGTCCCCAAGTCATTAAAATGACTAACTCCCACTTTGAGCTGAAACAGATGTGCACATTGACCTTGATCTCCACAAGCGCTGCTCTACATCTGGCATGTCCCAGCCCTGCCCGGACTCCTCACTCTATACCAGAGGATGTTGTAAAAATCTTTCAATTGAGGTGCCCCTGCAGACTTGTTCAGTTAACAGCCCAGTTAACCATTTACCCATCGATGGCTCTCAACTTTGACTGCGAAGTAGAACTGATCTAGGAAAAGAAAGATCTACATCCAAGCCCCATCCCCACAGGGTCTGATTCGACTCGTCCAGGCAGGACACGCATGCGCGGTAGCTGGAGCTTCTACCCAGATACCTGTAGGGCGCAGCCAGGATCGCAGATTACTTCGCTATTTGAATAAGTATCCGAGACTACCAGAGCTTTCAGTTTTAAGGCATTTTTAAAGAAATCATTGTATTAAGTGATCGGGTGTACAGATGAAGCCCTTATATGTAAATATATTAATGATGATCCGGTATATCTCTAACAGATGTGAAAGCCACCTCCTATACTGCAGGTCTAAAGATAAGCCCTGAATTGCTCTAAAAAGGAAGCGTCGCTGACTCCTGTGTTCCCTTCCAGATTTACAATGTCCATTATACCATGAGTATCAATGGGAAATTACAAGATGGGTCAATGGAAATAGATACTGGGAACAACCTGGAGACCTTTAAAATGGGAAGTGGAGCTGAAGAAGCAATTGAAGTTAATGATTTCCAGAATGTAAGTATATTTCATGCATTTAGAGAGTTTAACCAGGCAAGCCTGCAAGGCTCTCCTAATCCAGGCAGAAGCAACAACTCTCACACACAACCAAACGGTAACTGTTCTTTATGGCAGTCATGGCGCCACTAATTCACATACATTAGGCAGCATATTCTCTCTGAGAAAGGACCACTCTTTGTCCTTTATATTTTCTAAATGAAAAAAACAACACCTTGGCACTGAAAAGAACAGGTACTTGGAACTCTATAAAAGTCTTGGCAGAAGGACTCGAAAGAGCTATTTCTTTCCGAGCAGCTTTCACAGTGTATAACGTGCTCAGAGCACCCCCAGAATGTTCCGAGGTCTGAAATGGGAGCCTGCCGAGAGGAGGGAAATTGTAATGACCTGGCAATCTCATCAACAACTGGTGGGATCTACTTACGTACTGCTCTCCATTCTTCAGATTTCCCATTTAATCCAGAAAATTAGCATGGAGAAATTCCCCTGCCATAATCCTATGTTTTCTGACCATGGCCACTTACAGATAAAACATTCAAGTCTCCTTTGAAAGGGGCAAACACGTTTGTTTTCATAAGTTTAATTTACAGGCAATTTGAGACATCAAGCTCTGTGACCGTGCTTCAGCGTAGGACCTCAACACAGCGGCCCTCGGGGCCCTCTCTCCTCTTGGGCCACGTAAATATTTTATTCTCTTCATGTTCAAAGATGAGGAAAAGGCATTACTGTTTGTGTTCTCCTGTTAAATCTGTAGATGGAGTAGGTGAGACTTGATAATGAAAAAAGGCACTTGAAAATAATGTCTCTTCTGATACTTTATTGGCCTATGAACATCTCATCGACCGGCCTTGCTGCAATTGATGAGAAAAACTAGAGATGCTTTTCATTTGAATGAAAGAACTCCCCTTGCTGTTGCCAAAAGGCATTTCACAAGTCCCTTTGAATACCAAACAGATGCTAACCTTGGAGCCCCGGGGATGGGTGATGTTAGGAATCTAGGAATCGGATGGGTGATGTTAGGTATTCCTTGCTGTGACAAGGACTGGCTATGTTCAGAGTCCGCTCTGGCTGGGGGTTGGGGGGAGGGGTGGGCTTTGCAGCCCTGGATGTGACCATTTAGTCAGAGCTTGGTGAATGGTTCTGGTCAGTACACAAAGATAATTTCTCTGGATGTATTAAAGGCTTTTACTGCTAGACCCAGGACTAGGTAAAAGCATTTTTTCTTTGTACTGCCCAATGAAAGATGACAAAATGTAGCTCCCACACACACATCATTCAATCCAGAACAGAACTGAATACCTAGGATGTGTCACAAGATCAAGATACGCAAAGGGAGCTACACAGATGAATAAGAAAAGATCTATGTCTCTCAAACGTGCATGAATCAGGAATACACTTTTAAAATATTTTAATCCCAAACCTATATTTCTGTTTTATAATCCTTCGGTTCTAATAATGGTATTGATTGTGTTTTGTTCTCGTAGGCCAACAGGACCACAAATATTTTATAAACTGATCAATTCTCTTTGATAGCTTCCACATTTCTCTAAGTCAGAACTGGTGAGTAGGACATTTTTTTGATGGATGGAACCTGTTAGGGGTTTAAACAAGCCTGGACTTTTGAAAACACATGAATCAGACACTTTGGCACCTGCACTATTACTTTCTCCTATATTTTAAACCATCCATCAGATTCAAGAGGTGTTTATCGAGGCCTACTGTGTGCAAGGGACAGTGCTAAGCACGAGGGATGCTCTGACACTCGGTCCCTCCCTCAAGGACTTTGCAGTCTAGGCCAGGAGGCAGACATGCCACGCAGAAGTGACTTCAGGCCCACCTGGGAAATGTGCTATGACAGAGCTGTGAACAGAATGGAACATACCAGTGGTGCGGGGTGAGGGGTTGGGGGACAGCTGTTGGCCACTTGGAACTGAGGTTTTACAGAGGTGATGACAGCTGCATCAGGTTTTGAAGAATGATGAGGATTTCCACCAACAAAGAAGTAGGGGCAGGGCTTTCCAGACCCAGAGAGGAGTCCTGAATACAAATGCACAGGCCCACTCTTGAGTTCTAAGGAGCCCAGAGTGGTGGAAGGTGCGGAAGGGGAGCAGCGGGGTAGAGCCAAATTAAGAAAGGCTCCAAATTGTGAACAATGAACAGTCTCCCCTGCTAAGCTAGGACCCCACCTAGGTTTTAGTAGAGCCATTGGGGGAAAAAGCCCTTGCGAAAGAGAATAGCCCTGCACAAAGGGCGCTAAGCTGTATACTGTGAAAGAAAAAATTACCCAGGCCACTTGTTAAAAAGGAGAAGGCAGGCCATATTCAAAGGAAGCTACTACAGTGGGGTTTTACAGTAGGGGAGAGAGAGATTGTGTTCAACTCTGAATTCTGAATATGATAAGGAAAAGTGAGCGTTTATAACCAAGGAGGAGGGTAGGGGTATTGGTGGATAGAAATTTACTAAGCTATGGAGTAGTTCTTTACTAAACTGAACCAACAGGATTGTTGCTAAAGGCAAGCCAGGGTGATCAGGTATCAAGGGTGGTCAGATCTAGGCTAAGTCAGCTGGATTCTTGCTCAAACTGGAATAAACTGACCAAGGCAGAGCCCACAGTTGGGGCCTGGTCAAAAGGAGGACTCAGAGGAGACTGACTTGAGGTGAGTCAAGGAGGGTCTTTGTCAGTACCCTCAAGGAATACAAAGAGGGGTTTGTTCAGAGTGTATGAGTTACATTCTAAAACATTTTACCCCTCAGAAGTATAAATGCTGTGGGCTTAAGCCAACACTTTCTGGCCTAATGACTCATTTATATAATGTAAACCCTGGTTAGAAATTAAGATAGACTCAGCTAGTGGGTATATAAAAGTGTTCACTCCCCAATTCTTTTAACTTTGTGTATATTTGGACATTTGAATTTAAAAAGCCGAAGGAAAGAAAAAAAAATAGCACAACCTACCTGGTAGGTAGGTAGGTTAGTGATTTCAAAAATCAATATAACCTTTCATCAAAAAATTAAAAATGAATATACCATTTGGTGCAATAATTCTAGTACTAGGTATTTACCTAAAGAATATGAAAACATTAATTCAAAAAGATATATACACCCCTATGTTTATTGCAACATTTTTTTACAATAGCCAAGATATGGAAGCAACCCAAGTGTCCATCAATAGATGAATAAAGAAGATATGGGGTGTGTGTGTGTGTGTGTGTGTGTGTGTGTGGTGGAATACTACTCAGCCATGAAAAAGATGAGATATTGCTATTTGCAGCAAGGTAGATGGACCTAGACAGATTGATGCTAAGTGAAATAAGTCAGAGAAAGATAAATACCATATGATTCCACTTACATGTAGAATCTAAAAAACAAATGAGTAAACAGACAACAACAACAACAAAAACCCAAAAAGCAGAATCAGACCTATAAATACAAAGAACAAACTGATGGTTGCCAAAGGGGGCAGGGATGAGGGGATAGGCAAAATGGGTGAAGGAGAAAGGGAGATACCGACTTCCAGTTATGAAATGAATAGTCACAGAGGCGAAAAGCCCCCCACAGGGAATATTTTGTGCATGTAATAGTTTGTACAGTGACAGATGGCAGCTACACTCGTGAACAACACCACATGAAGACTTGTTGAATCACTATCTTGCACACCTGACACTAAGGTAACATTGTCAGCTATACTAAAAAAAAGTTTACAAAAATCAATATGGCCAACTATAACATCAAAGAAACATAAGACAAAAGCAATTCATACTATAACTGGGACTTCCGTATGCAAACGCTCAGCCTGATGCATTTAGAAACATCATGACGTCACGTGCTTGCTCCAAGAGGTGAGTATCCCTCGCAGTGCCACAGCCGAAAATACGGACTGACTTAAGTGTGTGTTGGCAAATTAAATACCAGGTTATTTTCTCAAACAGTGAACAAACCACCATTTTCTGTCCATGATCACGGTAATTGCATTCCTCAGAATGTCCTCATGCATTGAGACTGTGCCGGAAGTCATGTTGTGTCGATATGTAAAAGCATGTTAGATTCTAGGCACAGATCCTTTCAACCAGGTTTTCCAGCCAGGCCCCGGGGCACTCGGTACTGCAGGACTTCCCTGGGCTCTGTGGGATCCGGCCCCCCTGGACCCTGCCCACAGGAGGCCAGGAGAGCCCCCCACCACCCCGTCTTTGTGACAACCAAAAACTCCCTGTAAGATTTCTAAAGTGCCCTCTTGAGGGAAGGACCCCCTTCTTGGAAACTTCTAGTTTAACCCGCAGAATTCCATTAGATCCTCTAGACAGAAAAAAAAAAACAGGCAGCTAAAATGAGATCGCTGACTCTTATTTTAAAAAAAATGCTAGAGCATTGGACTCTGCACTCATCATCTTTGCTAGCAAATTTCTTCATTAGCACCAGCTTCTAAGGCCTTGTTTGTTTGCAGAAACAGGGGTTTGCTTGGCTTTCCTGTGCTTTCCCATTCCCTCTGTTTAATCTCTTAATATATCTGGCTGCTTGATATGGATTTGTAGCCAGACAAGTTGGTTAATATGTGTGAATTCCTTCCCACAGGACCCATCCCTGTGGGGTTTCAGTTCTCTTTGCAGCGTGTAGACTGTCAGAACTAGCTCAATACTAGATTCACATTCAGGGCTGCGAATCTTTCAATACACTCAGCTCTGTCCTTTGGGGATAAGGTTGTGGCGATATGGTGTTTCCTCCCTTGCAATTTACCTTCAGAGAATGTGGGGCTTGCAGGTGGAGGGAACATATCAAATGAAGGCGGCAGTCACCCCCCCAGCCCCCAGCCCCCACCTTCTGTTTTTCAAAGGGTGAGCCCTAGATTCACATGCAGAATAAGAGCAGCAGGCCTTCAAGGAGAGAGCAGGGAGCAGTGGTTCTCAAAGGTGTTCCCCGGGCCACCAGCGGCAGCAGCACTGAAGAGAGGAGCGTGGCCCCCATTCAGACCTACCACGTGAGAAACTCCAGGGGTGGGGCCCAACGTGGTTTTTATTGATCCGGTCTTCCGGGTGAATTTGATGCCAGGGGCAATTTGTGAGCCTCTGGTACAGAAGAAACTTGGATTCGAAGGCTGTGTCTTAGTCTGTTCAAGCTGCTGTAACAAACTCCCGGAGCCTGGGGGATTTCTGAACACCAGAAATCGCTCACAGCTCTGGAGGCCGGGCAGTGTGAGATTAAGACACACCAGCAGGGGAGCATCTCTTGGGGGCCTGCTTGCTGGTTCGTAGTTGGACCATCTTCTCATTGTGTCCTCACAGGGCAGAAGGCGTGAGGGCGCTCTCCGGGGTCCCTTTCAGGAGGGCACTGATCCCATTCTCGAGGACGCTGCCTCGAGGACACCATCACCTGCCAACGGCCCTCCCTCCAAATCCATCCCACTGCCAGGAGGTTTCAACATAGGAATCTGGGGGAGGGGACAAAAACATTCCGTGTAGAGTAGGCTATTTCAGTCATTTAACAACTTTGTTATCCGGAGTAAGTTCTTTTCTCCCTGAACTGGTGCTCTGTCACCCTGGCTGTACCTTCTAACCATGTGGGGAGCTTGGAAGCTTGGAGCTTGCTGATGGGCCCTGGCCCAGGCCAGTTATGTGGGAATCTCTGTGGAGAGCCCCAGGCATCGACGGTTTTATATCTCTCCAGGTGGTTTTGGTGTGGGGAGTCCCTCCTCCTGGAGAGGGCAAGGAGATTGCTACCCCCTCTCTCTGGGTGAGAGGTGATGCTAGGACTCATGTGTCACATATGTGAACACGGCCCATGAGGCCACAAGGCAGAGCACGAGGGGTTTTAGGAGCAAGGAGCCTTTCTTTCCCTGTGCTCCGGCACATCGCCCCTCAGCCGTAGGGTGCTGGCTCTCGGAATACATACAGGAGAAATGGCCATCAATGCCCTCTGTTCTTCGTGGAAGAGGGCTGAGTCCTGAGTCAAAACCCCGAGAGATTTCTGAGTGCTTTTCTTCCCCCCACCCCCTGCAGCATTGATGCTGGAACAAGTCCTAAATCTTCTTGACATTCGTCT
The DNA here is from genome assembly GCF_011764305.1 of Mustela putorius furo. NCBI lineage: Eukaryota > Metazoa > Chordata > Mammalia > Carnivora > Mustelidae > Mustela > Mustela putorius. The sequence goes on from NW_025421305.1 coordinate 7,835,200, forward strand.
CAACTGAACAGAAGATTAACAAATTGAGATGTTTGGATTTCTGTGGGTGTCTGTTGTTAGGGCATAAAATATGTAGGCGTTTACCTCTGTTTTTGGCCACTCACTCATCGTGAAAGCCACAGGTTCTCCACTTCCATAGGGTGGAAGTAAACACCCTTGGGACAGAACGTGCTGTCAGGTTTCGTGCACCTGCCATAGATTCGGGCCTGAGCAATGAGCCAAGCCTGGAGTCCTGCGGCTGATGTGGCCCCGGAGGCTGATCCCTAGCGTGACAAGCAGGAGACACTGCTTGTGTCTCACAGGGGACAGAAACAAAGCATCCAAGTCCTCCGGTAAGGTCTGGGAACAAAGGTCAGCTCCTGGTGATACAGGGAGCTTTGCTATTTCCCTGCCTCAGTGACTTAGCAAAATCTGAATTCCTGGAATTAATAAATTGGGTGCACATCTTTGGAGAACATCTGTGGGATGACCAAAAAGAAAAAGATTCAGATACTAATGTCAAGAGTCTTATAACTGAGTTGGGACAGAACCTTGATATAAGGAGTGGCATGGAGTTCTAAGCTCCAGATGCGGGGGAAGGAAGGCTTGTGGAAGGCAGAGGAGGAGAAGCCCGTCACACCTGGGAGTCTTTTCTGTTCATCTCTATACCCAGTTCCTGGAACAGGGCCCATCTCCCGGTTAAATACATTGAATGAACAAATGAATGCATAGCAGGATGGACAAACTTTTCTTTCCTAGGGCATCACGGGCATCCGTTTTGCTGGAGGAGAAAAGTGCTACATCAAAGCACAGGTGAAGGCTCGCATTCCTGAGGTGGGCACCGTGACCAAACAGAGCATCGCTTCTGAGCTGGTGGGTACCGGTGGCATGCTTTGACAGACAAAGGGGCTTGGTCTTCACATGGCATGTTTGCCTAATGTTGGGGAGGGAAGGGATTCGTGATGAAAACAATGTAAAGGACTTCTCATGATAGAATCTTCATGAAAGGGGCCTTGGGAGCTTTCTAGCCTCAGTTCCACTCAGTGTGGGAATTCCTCCTGGAAATCTCCAGCAGCCGATCACCACGCCTGTGCTGGAAAACAGCGACAGGCCTTTCCCTTCCCTCGGCACCGGGCAACTTTGCGGGGGGGGGTTGGGGGGGGTTGATTAAACCATTGCGCCTATTCTGAGCCGAGCTGGTTCCCCCTACAGTTTCTTCTCCTTGGTTTGAGTTCAGCCCAATGAAGCTCCTTAACATGTATTAATTCCTTTCCTATGTGTCAGACTCGTAAGATTTTTTACAGCATAATTCTTCCATTTATTATTAACAACTTGCCTTTGAGCTTGATTTTATAAAAATTTACTTTAAGAACTGCACAGAATTCTAAAGACACATCTACTACCTTACATTTACTCGATGCTGTAGGGCTTACAGCGTGGTCACACACGTCATCGTCTTCTACTTAAGCTGTGGCAGGGTATGGTGGGGAGAAAATCAAAAAGCGAAAAATATGGGTTCAAATCCCAGCTCTGACACTATGGATGTGGCTGCAATTCTTTGAACCTCAGTTTTGTCACCTACAAACTAAGGGTCTGCCTCCTGTCCCCAGGGCCTTAGAACCTACTGGATAATGACTACACAGCTGCTGCTATAAATTACTAATTCCATTATGATCAGCTTTGGTCCTCCCTGTATCCCTGAGAGGGAGGTAAAACCAGCACCAGCTCCCTTAAGGCAAAGGAAGAAAAATAAGAGTAAGCAGAGGTGCCTGGAAACTGCCTAATTGTTTGCTGTCATAGGAGCAGCAGCAGGTGTCTCAAAACAAAAGCTACAACAAACCGTGAGTTTTTAAAGCTGGCTGTAATAGTACATACTATAAAAATGACACCCAGACCTCCTTTGTTCTGAGCCTTGAGCTTTTCTTATCACATTACCATTTTGTTAACAGTCCTAGCACTCCATTTCTGTAACACAGAATCCTTTACATGTTCTCTGTAAACGGCCGTAGAAGCAGTTCTCCTCTCCTGGCTTCCGAAAGGGCCAGCTGTCCAGCCACAGCAGACCGAGATCTAATCCTAAGTTTGCAGTACATTTCCGGGGCTTTATAAAAACAAGTAGATTTTTTTTTTAATTTTTATTTTTTAAGGATTTCATTTATTTCTTTGAGAGAAAGGAAGAGCACAAGCAGGGGAGGGGCAGAGAGAGAGGGAGAAGCAGGCTCTGGGTTGAGGAGGGAGCCCTATGTGCGGCTCAATCCCAGGACACCGGGATCATGACCGGAGCTGAAGGCAGACGCTTAACCGACCGAGCCACCCAGGTGCCCTGTTTTTTCTGATTTTTTAAAAATGGTCATTACAGAAAATTTGGGAAATACATAAAAATACATAAAAGAATAGAAAAGAAAATCACCCACAATTGCTTAATCCACAGATGTTCATGTTAATACTAATGTTAATGTTTTGGTGAATTATTTTCGTGTGTGTGGGGGTGTGTGTGATACTCTTCATGATTAAAATAGTTATATTGCTCTGCGTTCTTACTATCTTTAGTTCTAAAATGTAGATTATAATGGATATATCATATGTCATCAAATGGTTATAATTTAAGTCTTTTGTTCTTGAATACTTCAGCCATCTTCTGTTTTTCACTATTTCAAATAGCAATTCAAAATAATTATTTGAATATAGAAATAATTCATGGTGATAAACAGTTTAGCATTTTCAAGCTTTGTCTGCATCTGATTCTTTTCTTTAGACCATAGAAGCGAATTATTTTTCCTGTGTTGTTTCTATTGTGCTTGGTGGGTCCTCTGGTGGACAAAGCCAGATTCAGGCAACATGTTTGTGTGAATTGGGAATATGTCCAGCTGTCAGTAGCAGAAAACTACACTCAGAGTGACTGAAACACAAAAGGACTTGATTTTCTCCATAGTAGGCAATGTTAGGAGGGGGCCAGCATTGCTGATGTTTTTGGGCTTTCCTTCCCAGCTCCAGCCATCAACCACACATCAAGGAAGGAAGTCAGGAAGAGGTTGAGCAGTGCCAACCGTGACTTCCCTTTCATCAGGAACAGAAGGCTTCTCAGCCCCCCAGCATACTTCAGTGTGAACTGCGGGGTTTAGAACTGGTCACATGGGCAGCCCTAGCCACTGGAGGATCTGAGCAAGGGAGCAGACAACGTCTCTCCTGGGGGCAGGGACACTGCTGCCTCACACAAAAGCAGGGCTGTGTGGCAGGGGCAGGGAGAGGTGAGGTGAGGTGGGCAGCTGGGACTATGTGCTGCAAGCTGATTGCACATCGCCAGCTTGTAAGATGCCTAGGTCTGAGCACCCCACGCTTTCCCTGCACGCTTTAGCTTATGATGGGGTAGATTTATGCACCACTTGGTCTTATAAATTTTTCATCAGTTTTGTATAACTTTAAAATGCTGCTATACCCAAAGAGCATTCATTTCCTGGATGGAGCCATTTAATTTAAGGTGTGAATAAGTGGATTACCTGAGTGTTAGCCTCCTCCAATAACTTTAAGTTGTTTTAATGCAGCCATAAGCCTGGGGGAGAAGGTATAAATGAAGTGCTGCTTTTAGCTAAAAATAGGGAGAAAACATTTTAATTTCTCCAACCTATTGCAAACTAATAAATACATGAAAGGAACAACCTGGCAAAATAAATTTGTCTTCTGGGTTATCAGACGGTTCTCAGCATCTCGCTGTAGAAGAAAATCCAGGGTTTAGCTTTGAAATCTCAGTGGTGTGGTTGATGCGAGGGACACCTGAAATGTGTTTTGTTATAGCTGGGAAATGTAGAAATGGTTTATGTTAAATAATACTTTGAACTGAAGACATTAAAGAACCAATCACTTGCTTTTTTCCATTGTTGTTCAGAAGCTGCAGAACAAAACCCCAAAGGATTTTCACTTCAAATGAAGGGCTCCTCTGTCCTTTATAGGATTTCAGAGACTATTCAATTGCTTTTCCTCAAAAAATCTTTGATCAAAAACATCAGATTAACCTAAGTCTCAAAGTTGGTATCAAGTAATTTTCACTTCCACTCAGGACACTCAGTATTCACACATTTCAGTTATCCAAAGGCAGGGCGACAAGACAGGCAAAGACAATATTGTGCAGAGAGTTACAAAGATAAGACACACACCACACTACACCCCCACGCCCCTACACACCACATACATACCACATATATTCCTCACAACCCCACACATACCCCCTACAGCCACCCTACATATCCCCCATATACACCACACATCCCAAATCCCCACTCACCACACACATACCACATACACACCCCACCACCCCACACATACACACCCCAACACCCATCCCACGTACCCTACATGCCCCCCCATATACACCACACACACACACACACCCCACACCACATACCTCAGATCTCCATACATCACACAGACACATCCCACCTTACACACACCACATACACACCCCACAACCCCACACACACCCTCCACACTTACATACCTCCAAATCCACCACACAATCCTACATATCCCCCCACATACACAAATGCCCACACATACTACAGACACACACACACACCCAACCCCACACATACCCCCTACATGTACACACCCCCACACCCTACATACCCCATACACATACACAACTCCCCGCCATCCCACACACACATGCAGTTCTCATTAAGTTTTTATTAGGTTAAATAATCTACCAGCACGTGACTCTAAATACACAGCATGCTTCGTTGTCCTCTTTGTTCAATGCATTTCATTTTTACTTACTTGCAGGAAGGCAAGATCATGCCAGTTAAATATGAAGAAAATTCTCTTATCTGGGTGGCTGTAGACCAGCCTGTGAAGGACAACAGCTTCTTGAGTTCTAAGGTCTTAGAACTCTGTGGCGACCTTCCTATTTTCTGGCTTAAGCCAACATATCCAAAAGGTAACATTTTAAATTCTCTTAATGCTGCTGGGAATTTCCCTGTTTGGGTGAGTTTCCTGTGAGCCTTCCACAGGCCTGAGCCTGCAACACGGAAGATACATCGGGATGCGAGCCGGGCCGGGCCACGGTGTCTCAGTAATTGGCAAGAAAGATCAAAGAGAAGGAAGGTGACAGCCATGAATGTTTCCGGGAAGGGACTGAGCAGCAGGGTTAACAGGAAGTGGGTCACGGAGACAGAATACCACGGCATTATCTGCCGTTTTTACTTATGACGCTCCCCCCCCCTTTTCTGCTCTGCCCCTTAATCTAAGTTGTTTGCGCTTTCCAATTTTCCAATTTTTTTTTAGTTTTTTATTCCTATCGCAGAGAATCAAGGGACTAAGAAGCCGTCATACTGCTGAATCTTTATTATGTACAAACCTAGAATTATGGGACAGCCAAAAGCTGCTGTGGGTACAGTCTGAGATTCTTCAAGTTCAAGGCTCGAGCATCTGGCTTCCAAGTCCCTTGAAAAGTAATGAAGGGCCCCTCGGGTTCAGAGCTAGCTTGGAACACACCTTCGAGCTCTCTGTGGGTGGCGAAGGCCGGGTGAGCCCTGAGGGCCAACTCTGCCCTGAATTTCTCTGTACCCAGGGGTCCTTTCACTCTTCACCACCAGTCGCCCCACTGCCCCCCACCCCACCCCAAAGGCCTACTTTGGAGCTGTGGCTCAAGAGTAGAAGAAAGGCCTTTCTCCCGGCACAGCTGAGATATACTCTGTCTTCTGAAATATTTTATGGGCTACAGAAGAGAGCAGCATGATAATAAAATACAGGCACTAAAACCACCAAGCTTAAAAGGGACAAGGGGCAGTGATTATTGAAAGGGAACAGTTACGGTTTCACAAGATGAAAGAACTTATGGAGATAGACGGTTGCACAGCAATGTGAATGCACGTAGCACCCCTCAACATTAAAAATGGTTATAATAGTAAATTTTATATTTTTCCCCAATTAAAAAAAACAAAAAGCAAAAAACAGACAAACAAACAAAAAACCCTCACTAGGCTTAGAGAGTCCAGGCTTCTGATTCTGTCACCCCTAATTTATTCCTACAGGTCACAAGTCTCATTATGTCCCAAAGCTTACATAAGATAGTTACTTTCTCGCCCAGGCAAAGCCAACAGGATCCAGTTTATAAGCCACTAGCAGTGGCTTCCTGGAAGAGTGAGTTGAGAAGGATCCTGAGGCCACATGCAGGCTCAATCAGGAATGGCAGGAGCAGTGGCTATCACCATTGGAGGGACTGGAGAGGGCTGCCAAACCGAGTCACTTTTGCTATCCCTGCTCTTGCTCCGGTGGGCGCTTGCAACTCACAATCCTATGGTCTTTTGCCAAGAGCGGGCTTTTGATTCCTCACCTGCCCCCACATGCAACACGCCTTCTTGCTTTCCACCTCCCAGGAACTACCCCAATACCTGTCCCTGGTCCAGTCAAGGACAAAAGCCTCAGACTCTGCTACTATGTAGAGCTCTAATCACTTTCTGTTTGAGGAAAAGCCTCTTCTTACCCAGGAGCTCATTCATTTACTCCACACACTTTTCTGAAGGCTTACTCTGTGCCATTTACTAGCTCGAGGTAGTTGGGATGCATTGGTGCAGAACAGACAAGACTCCCTGCCCTCAGGGAGTTCATGCTGTAGCAAGGGGAGACAGTAAACAAACACTAAATTAAAATAAAATCATATGGCAGCCTATGCAGTGCTATGGGAAAATAACAGAGCAGGGTATTGGGGGGTGAGGATGTGACTACGGAGTTAGTGTGACTGATGGGATGAGAACCTTCACCCTTTGGCAAAGCAAGCTCTGTACTTCCGAGATGTTGCTTGGCCCCTCACCGCCCAAAGCATTCAGTCCTCACAACACCCACCCAAGAACTACATGTTAAGTCCAACACCAGAAAAGTGGAAACCACCTAAATGGGGTAAATAATTGTTGGGGTCGCTAGAGGGCAGAATATTACACACATTAAAGATGGAGGATATTTTTTCCCCAGTCTTTCATAAATGCAGTCACATTTAACAATAAAATCGAGGAAATGAGACCCGCTCTGAGGATGCCTGGTCCCTAACACCTAATTCTAATAAAAGCTCCCCAACTCCAAGGTCCAGCAACACCTGTCTTGGATCCTTAAGCAGGCAGGTCATCAGCATCACATGGCTGTGTTTTCAGAGACAGTGGCGGCTGGACACGGTCTGGGGGAAGGCTGAGCACTGGCTGGGGGCCAGCGGCCAACCACTGTGCTACAGCTCAAGGCTTTATCCTCAGTCATTTTTTACCTACAACTGTCCAGGTAATTACAAATATCCCCATTTTATAGATGAAGAAACCAAGGTTCACGGAGATTTAGTAACCTGCCTGAAGTCATTCAGTTAGTTAAAAATAGCGCTGAGATTTGAATCCAGGGCTCCGTGATGCTTCTCCAACCATGAACTCAGAAACCTAGAAGCTATCTGTGGAAGCTCACGTGGCCGTAAAGCCCATCTAAGTTCTCAGAACTAACACAGCATTATGTAGTCATCACCACCTAACATTTCAGTACTTATATGCCAAATGCTATGCTAAAACCCTTAGACACAGCTCTATTCTCTATCACTACTCCGTGAACTGAATACATTACCTCCATTCTACAGACACCAAGGCCAAAGCTATGTGCGACTTCCCACATGTTATTCAGCGGCCATGGGTCATGCCACAGGCCCCCTGTGGTGGTGTGAGGAACTAGAGCACTGGGCTGGGAGCCAGAGTTGTTCACCTTTGGCTCCTGTTTCTGTCACCCATTCTGTGATCTTAGCCAAGTGTCTTGGTCTTTCTGAGTCTTGATGCCCTTATGTATAAAAGTATCTGCTTTTTCTATCCTCTTACAGGATTTCAAAAAAAAATTAGCCAAGATAACAAATCTCCTAAAAACGATAAAGCTTCATACACATACAGTCTACTCAGAATGCACAGGGCTAGGGTACCTCATTGGCTGAGCTGGTAAAACATGTGACTCTTGATCTCAGGGTTGTGAGTTCAAGCCCCATGTCGGGTGTGGAGCCTACTAAAATACAACAACGAAAGAAAATGCTCAGGACTGCAAGTAACAGAATACCTGATCATTGGTGGTTTCAATAAATACAGGGTTTAGTCAGAAGTCTGGAGGTCGGTTTCTGACATTAGCAGCTACTCAGCGATATCACCAAGGCTCTTTCCTAGCTTACTGTTTGCTACCCACAGCACACTGGTTTATCACCCTTGCGCCTATCCCTTCTGGTCACAGATTGGCTCTCATAACCCAGATATATCTATGTTCAAGAAGACAAGCAGAGAAAGCTGTTTCAGTCCTCTTTTATCAAGAAATCAAAAGCTTTCTCAGAAACTGCACCAACATATTCTGCTTACATTTCACTGGCCAGAAATGTTCCAACTGGTCTCTTAATTGGAAGGGAGGCTGCGGAAACAAGTAGTATTTTACTTCCTCAGTCCCTATAGTAGAAGCATGTAAGGAAACAGAGAATTGAGAGTGGATTTTTGTCAGCTCACAGGGTCTCCCTCAGTTAGGACTATAAAACCAAATCTTGGTTATCTGTATCTTTAAGTATTAACCTAAGACTCTGAAACTATTAAAAATTCCTCAATACAAATTTCAATAATGAAACAAGAATGTGTTTTGATACCTCTTTATGCTTTTACCTTGATAAACATAATACTTCCTCAGTTATCCAAATAAATGAATTAACTTACAGCAAAAAAAAAAAAAAAATTTTTTTTTTTTTTAAGAAATCCAGAGAGAAAGAAGAGAATTGGTAAGAAAAATTGTTACAACTACTACAAGACCACACAGCGGACCACAGGGCAACCCAGGCCCTGGAGGACCAAGTAACGGAACCATACCTAGTGTTCAAGAGGATTCAGAACACTTTAACCCAGACAACCCTTACCATGTACGTACTGCTGTTTTCATGACTGCTCAGACATATCCCTTGAACAGAACATTGAAGTGGTGGTTATTTCTACTTGAGGTTTCAAATGAGCACTTAATAATCAACTTGGATTTTTATTCAATTATTTAAAAAATACATATGAATTTGTCACAAAGTTTATAAAATGAGGGTAAGACACTTAAGCATGGTCTCTCTAGTGCGAAATCCAGTTTTGTTGTAACCCTTATTCAAAGTTTTTCTGTGCTCTCCCCTTTATTGAGTTGTAGGCAAATCCGTGAAGACAAATTCGTATCAGGAATTTGATTATTCAAAAATTTATTTCCAAGAATGTGCCCTGGGGACAGTACATGGAATGAAAGTATTCTCTTCCCCCCCCCCTTTTATATCCACTTTATTCATCCATTCAGCAGACATTTGCTGAGAACCTGCTCTTTTCCAGGCCCTGTGCATGCAGAGAGGAGTTGGCTTCTGCCCTCAGGGGCTCTCAGTCCAGGTCGGGGACAGACTCATACACACAGATAAAACATTTCAGACTGAAACGCTGGGCACTGCTATTTATAAGGATGGCACTAATGTGCTAAAGACTTCTCAAATCTTCAAAAAAATTTATTTACCGTAAGTGAAGGGAGCAAAAGAATAGCAAATTTTTGTAACTAGTATTTTAAACAATTTTTTTCTTTTTAAAGATTTTATTCATTTACCTGAGAGCGATCACAGTAGACAGAGAGGCAGGCAGAGAGAGAGAGGGAAGCAGGCTCCCCGCCGAGCACAGAGCCTGATGCGGGACTCGATCCCAGGACCCTGGGATCATGACCCGAGCCAAAGGCAGCGGCTTAACCCACTGAGCCACCCAGGTGCCCCTGTAACTAGTATTTTAAATGAAAAAATAATTCATGCATTTTTTTTTAAAGTTTATAAAAGGGTAAAAAATTTGTTACCCTTCCATTTCAGACACCTTCCCGACAGCCCAGTTTTCTTTGCACAAAGAGTGTACCGCACTAACACATTTTTAACACCATAGAGCATACAAACTTCTATACCTTGTTTTCTTTCCAGTCACAGTATTTTGGAGATTGCTCTGTCTCCTACATACATATACCTCATTCATTTTAATGGCCACATCATCATATTCCATTGTGTGGATAGATGTACAGAAATTTAATTAGTCTTACTTTGGTGGACACGTAAATTATCACCCTATCTTTTGCTCTTAGAAAATACCGTTAATAGTACACAACATTGTGTATGCCCCACACAGTCACGGGAAGGAGTACATGAGGTAATGCAGGCAAAGCTCTTAGTGCTTGGCACACAGTAGGCATCACCTTGCTCGGTTTAACTCTTAGTCATATATGTATATCTCTTGTACATGTGTGGGAATTTTTTTTAGCATAATACAGATGTATGGGTCTACTGAGTCAAAGGAGATGGTAATTTTACATTATTTAATGGAGGATGCTAAATTGTTTCCCAAGGAATTACACCAGCTTCATGTCTTCAATTGTAATGAACGGGTCTCATTTATTATCAAACTTAAAAAAAAAAAAATCTTTACCAGTCTCTTGGACTTGCGGTTTTTAATTATGTGTAAGGTTGAGCATCTTTTCTTAGGCCAATTCATCTATTTTTTCCTGTGTACCCTCTTCAGTTTTATAGTGTTTCACATGTTGCAAATTTATTTTCCAGTTTTAGACTAACATATTTTAGAAAGATTTAGAACCAAACATATTTTTTAAAATGACCCAAGCTTATTGGAAAATTCAGGACCACCACAGACAGCACTTCATTCCCTAAAGCTCAAATAGTAAAAAGAGAGAAATGTATCTGAACAGGCAAACAGAAAATTTAATATAGTTTAATCTCCAGGTAGCTGAGCTAGGTAAATCTGGCTCAAGGGAGAGGGCATCAGCCCCTTCACAGGGGCAGGATATGACTTTGCCTGTCTTGCTTCAAGACTTGAGTGATCCATTTTCCTTGAAAAACTCCAATTCTTTATCAGTTTTTCCTTTATTTTGTGCTCAGCTTTCAGAAGAAACATCTCCCTACGAGCTCAGTTCCTTTCAGGAGATATCTTGGGGTAACAACCTAAGATTTCCTCCCAGCTCTCCAATCCTAACACACCTTTGTTGAACCCTCAGATGAGGAAATGCCTCAACCAACAGACTTTTGACTTCTCCCACCCTGGAAAAATCAGCTATAATCATTTAATGAGGTGGTTTTCTTTTTGCTGTCCCAGATGAACCTAGTTCGAGAGATAAGGAGGGGGAAAATGGAAAGAGTCTGAAGAATAAAGAAAAAAATGGTTTAAGAGTAAGGGAAATATTTTGACGATTAAATCTGAACGTAAGTTCTATCAGATGGTGTTAAGGAATTGTCAATTTTGTTAGGTATGATAATGGCATCGTAGTTATGTAGGCAAATATTGTTTTAGAGGCACACCCTAATGTATGTGTGAAATGTCACAATACCTTCAATTCTCTTGAAAGTCACTTCAAAATTTAAAATACTTCAGAAAAGATTAAGCAACTTTGACAAAAGGTTAGTGGAACTGTCAAAACTAGAAGTTCAGTTCACATTTTTCCCCCTTTCCAGTATGTTTGATATTCCCATAATAAAAAGCCCCCCCCACCACCACCACCGAAAGGTAAGACTTGTTGGTATACCAGAAAAGGCGACAGCATTCCAAGGTTCACTTTGCTCAAGCCTAAACTATATTTGGTGCTGCATCTCCCCAGGTTTGAGTCCCTCAAGGAGAGATTTCAAGTGAATTAAGAATACACATTAAGGGCTTCTTGGCAATGTAACTCAGTAGCAGAGAATTCAGAATCTAACCCCCTGGGAACCTATGAAAGGGAAAACCAGATACACAGACTTGGCAGAGGTCAGCTTCCTTCCAGTTCTGTGATATCTCCAGCAGTGAAAATGGGGATTGTGTAGGTGATTTTTACTGCATCCATAATTTTATTTAGGTAATAATAATGGCACATAGAAACTAGAAAATAAAGTTTAAGGTCTTGAATTTTTAGACATTATATGGTGCCTTTTCCTGAGTGTTACAGAACCCTTAAGGTTGAAATGAAGGCAGAAATCTAAATGATGCCAGCATTCTCAGCCAGTGCAATTGTAACAGCAATCTATCAGCCCAGATCAATGAATTTCTGAGACCTGGAAGTCATCAGTACAAAATGGCATCAGGGTTCCACTAACTTAAAGTCAGTAGTTACAGAAATGTTACTTTTCAATGTCTCGTTTTTTGTTTGGCTAACTTAAAACAAGCTGAATCACTAATGAGTGGGAATCATGGCTCATTAAAGGCATGGAGAAACTTTGTAATATTAAAAACAAAAAACAACCTTCCTGCCAGTGACAGATGGAGGTTCCTTGGTATTTTAGAAGGAATTCTGAATTATAAGGGTCTAATAAGATTGAAAACCTCTTACAGAAAATTATGCTACAAAATTATTATTATGAAGGAAACAAAATAATTGCCTTTTATTTCACAGCAGCAGGAGGGGGAAGGCATGACATTTGACCCTAGACTGGATCATGAAGGAATCTGCTGTATAGAATGCAGACGGAGCTACACTCATTGCCAGAAGATCTGTGAGCCCCTGGGGGGCTACTACCCATGGCCTTATAATTATCAAGGTTGCCGTTCGGCCTGCAGAGTTGTCATGCCATGTAGCTGGTGGGTGGCCCGCATCCTGGGCATGGTGTGAAATCACTTCATGTACCTGGGGTTTGTATCATAAAAACTCAAGAGACAACCAGAGTATGAGGCATCTTGATGCTGAAGGGACCACAAAGTATTTCATACTCAATTTGAGCAATGTTACTCAAGATACCTTTCCCAGAAGCTCTCAACTGTTTTACAAAACTTTATCCAGAATGTGCAAATGTACTGAAAGGGTAGTTTAAAATGTCATAACAATTTTTTTATTACTTGCTGTTTTTTATCTGCTTTGCTTTGCAAATAGGCCTACTTTAATAACACTAACTTCCCAAGCTACTTTGAAATAAACATGAAAAATCACTTACAATGTCAAAGATCTCAGTTGTACACTTGAGTTCATTTTAATCAAATCACTGAAGTAATTGTTTTTAGTTGCTATTTATACAGAATTCCTCCATTGTTCTTAACCTTTATTGTTCTTCCCAGTCTTGCAAATGTGCTCCAAAGTTCCCACATAAAAATACATACAAAAGAGTAAAACGGGACATATAATGGAATTTACCTGAAAGCAAGCAGTGTCAACTTCAAGGTGGAGCTCACAGGAAATCTGTAATTTATAGCTTGTGCAGGCATGGGATTAACAGGGGGCTGCCCTATGTCAGGAGTCACCCCATGGAAAAGAGCATTAGGATAGAGAGGGAAAATGAAGATAAATCTGACTTGTGCAGACGGACTTTCACTAACATTCTGAAAAGCAAGTCTTCACACCCTTTTCAATCTGTTCAGTGGTCAATGGGCATGAAGAAGCAGAGTGGTATCTACCTTTATAGTACAAATCAGGCTGGTGAGGTACTCTCACAGGGATAGGACTGACAGTGCTGCCTGGAAGATCTGGCTGAGAGGAATGGCTTATTTATTTATAATGACAGAAAGGCTCTTAGGAACAAGGACTGTCTTTAGAAACTGGAGTATTACATCAGGTAAATGGGCAGGTATTTTGTATTTTTGACATTTCAGTTTTGAATCACAGTTTGAGACAAATAACTTTCTTAAGGAAAATAAAAGCTTTTTAAATACAATGATTTAGAGAGATGACAGAAAGGTCTTGATATCATGACTCACACCAGTGCCATATTCTAAATAAACCGTATTACTATAGGTCTAGTTTGCCAATTTAAGTTGGTAAAATCTTAACAGTTTCTTAAACCTGGTTATCAGATCATCATTCAGATGTCTGCATTTAATGGAATATACAGTTAAGTTAGGTCTCTACATGAAAAAGATATGAAGGAAAGACACATGCAGAATTATATGTCCAATGGTCACATTGTTTTCAGGCAGCGGTGACTTTTGGCATAGACAGGAATTTTACATGTTTAGTCTTTAAAAACGGTTGTTACTCTATTCACTAAGCAAATGTGTGTCAATGGTTCTGCCTATCATCTCCAACCTCACTGTCCAGCAACAGGTACTTGATTCTAGAACTAAACAAAAAGGGAGGGGGGGAACCACCACAAAGACCCAGTGATCCCAGCCCACAAGAGCTTGTGGTCTCAGGAGAGACAGAGATAATCAGGACTCACAGTCACAAGCAAGCCTTGGCAAGGATGGGAGCACTGGGCTTCTTGGAGGAAGAGAATGCCTTTGCTAGGTCTTCAAGGATGAGTAGGGAGTTAGTTGGGTAAAGGTGACAGAGGAAGGAGTTCGGTAAAGTCAGAGGTATTAAGATGCATGATATAATCAGGCAAACAAGCATTCTGGTTGAGGAAGAACATATTAAGGTAGAAATGTAGATAGAAGAAAGTTTGCTAGCACAGAGGGAGCTGATGAGGTCTCCATTTTTAGATGGACCAACCTTGGTAGCTTTCCTTGAGAACGGAGCAGGTGCCAGATTTAGTAAGGAGCAAAGCATGTCTTGCGAAGGAAGGCTGTCTCTTGGAAAGGTACTCTCTTTAGAGTACCATAATTAAACAGAAGAAATATGGAAAGTGAATAGTCTACTTCATAATTAATAATAGAGTTATGTTGTGTTATGAAAAATCACAAAATACCCAAGGAAGTCAATAGAAAAAAATATTGATTTTTAAGGACAGAGGGGAGATTCAAGGTTGACTAAGGGTAGAAATGACAGACTCAAATAAAATGAAAGGCCTACTTTGAAGGAGGAGAATGAAGTGTACAAATGAAGAACATTTAGTAAAGGAAGACACACCAGAATATAAACTTTTCACAAACTGGTACTAATCCCCAGATTACCTTTAACCAGGCCAATCTAAAAGCTGCAAATGTAGCCCAGTTTGCTCTGCTGAATCTTTTTTTTTTTTTAAGATTTTATTTATTTGACAGAGAGAGAGATGACAAGTAGGCAGAGAGGCAGGCAGAGAGAGGGGGGGAAGCAGACTCCCTGCTGAGCAGAGAGCCCGACACGGAGCTCAATCCCACCACCCTGAGATCATGGACCTGAGCCACCCAGGTACCCCTACTGTACTGAATCTTAACTCTGTGTGTACTCTGTGTATGTATATATTATATAAATGATACATGATATTTTATTATTTTACAGGTACTCATTTAATTTTCAGCATTGTTGTAAACCAATCCTATGGACATCACAGGTTAATATTCAAAGCCCTCATTTGACTCAGACTGGAAGACTACTATAGCCTTAGGTGTGATAGCTGCTGCTACATATGCACAAAGAAAATGAAGAATGGTCATGGTGGGTTCCAGTAGTTTCTTACATATGTTACATTAACATATCTCACCAAAATATGCCAACATATGTCCACTGCAATTTTAAAAACTTGTCAAAACTTCTTCCTCCTTCCACCACCACCACCTCAAATAAATGACAAGAGAAAAGTAAATACATTCAGAATAATCACTTAACCCACTCAACAGTTGTTTCTTACACCAGATTTTATTGCACTCTGATATACAAGCTACATTCTTACAAAATAGAAATTTCTTGTGTGTAGGGGATAAATTTCTGTATAATTAATTTATATAATATAAGCTATATAAGCTGAATATGCTGATGTTCTGTGAAAATTTTATAGAAAGGGTCACAGTATTTTTTAGAGTTAACTGCCTTACTGAGCGGGGGAAGAGGGAGTGGACAAAAGTCTACATGCATAGATAGTATTGGTAGCGTACCTCAAACAGGAAGGTATAAATTTGAGTCGATGCAAATGTTAGCAAAAACATTTTACAGGCACAGCTGAATTTTAGTGTTTATAAAAGGAAGGTGAACTCCTTCTGAAGGGCTTCTGTACATATATGCATGCTCGTATCCCATATGCATATACAGATTACACTTTGAAAAAGCCCAATATAGTATTCAGAATCAAATTTACAAACAGTTTAAGTTAGTGTTGCCTGACTTTTAACAATAAAAGGAATTACTACAGATTTTATTTAAAACTGTTTACATTCAAAAGTAATCAATTTCCATATAGTTTTTAGGTACTTACCCCGTAGAGGTAAGTACATCTAATATATACATTTATTGCATGAATGAGCTAAACCTAGCAAACAGCCAATTTTAGGCTTCCTGACTCTTTTCCTTATCTTAATAGTTTTTAAAGTCAAATATATACGAGTCAGTCATTATTAGGGTATATGTTATCATCAAAGTGATAAAAATCAGTAATGGGACCGGAAATAGTACATCCACTAAGCTATAACTAAGTCCTTAGATTAAAACATCAAATTATTTAAAAACTATTTGTTTTAAGAGGTATTCCCCACAAAGTTCCTTATATGAGCTTAGCAGTAACTTTACAGATGTTCTTGTCATACTCCTATTCTCTCTGTGCCTGCTCCTTTACAAAAAATTCTCTTTGCATCAAATTCCTACAATTAGAACCCCAGAAAATTCAACCTCTTTTTTCTCAGATGGCTACAAAAATTTGAGTAACAATGAGACAGATTGAAATAATCTCTATATACTTTTTAAAAACTAGGATTGTATTTGTAAATTCACTTGCAATTACTTAAAAAACAAACAAACAAACCAACCCACAAAAAACTCCAAACATGATTGTGGTGGTTTCCTGTCCTTCAGACTTCCAAGGTGTGGATTATTTCATTGCAAAAAGTTCTCTTTTCAACTGTTATATTCCATTAACCTAGACTATTATCCATTTTTATATAATGAATTCACTTTATACTGACATAGCTAAAGACCTTGGAATAAACTAGTCAAGCATAAACTTTCCTTTCAGAACATAATGCTTTTAAATGCCAGTTTTCTTTTCAATTAAAACCATATTCCTGCCTGTTACTGAGTTAGCTAGACAACTACACAGTAAAAGAGATCTCCACAGGATATAAGATACTCAACCTAACACACATGATACTCAACCTACTCAACCATCCCCATAATTTTTAATATTCACTTAGCACCTATGCATAATTAGGCAGCATCTGAGAACATTCCAGTTGCTAAAGTAGAAAGTTTCTCATTATACACCAGTACTATGTCATTGCTCTCAATGAATACTGAGTTTTCTAACACTGTCTGCTCAATTTTACTAATATCTCAGCAGTGACAAGTTAGCATCTTGTCCAAATATTCTCAGTTTGTTTCACTTCGAAAAAGATTTCCTTTCACCAAGTGTAATACCACACAGTTACATAAATTCAATCAGCTTACCATAATGACCCTAAGGTTCTAATGACAGAGGAACGAAAATAATCATTCAGCGTCTCTCCTCTGCCTTTACATCCACCTAAGAGGGAAACAAATTCTACAAAGGAACAAGCACCCAAGCAGCTGAAAATTATAGGAAATAAGGCATTAGAGAACATTAAGTGCTAACATCATTTCTTTGGTCTCTCCTCTACCCCCTTGAAATCGGGTGTTTAAGGGCAGTGCCCTTCACAATTCAAAATTACCGGGTCGTTAAAAACATGGATTTTTCCCAGCCCTATTCCAACCTACAGATTCAAAATCTCAGGAGGGAACCAAAAAAAGGCTATATATTAAAAAACAAGCTTCCCAGGTGAGGGTTATTCACCACTGAGAACTACTATGCTATGTATTATACGGAATATCTGACTACTGCTATAATTTTGAATTGCCTGATAACTTGGGGCAACTGCCAAAAAGTCAGTACATGTTAGGGGAAATAAAATTTTAGGTGAGTTAGATTCGGATTCTGTCACCAACTATGTGTGTGTGCTGTGTTAATGAATTGTTATTAAAAAAAAAAAAACAGTATTATGAGTGCACTCTGGAAAAAAATGCTCCAGTAAAACCAAAGGTTTGGACTAGACAGTATTTAAGATTCATTCCAGCTCTAAAATTCTGATTTCATTTTTCTTTGCTTTGTCTCCTTGTATTGACAGGGGATGAAATGCAAATACATGTTTAAGGGAGCAATAGGTATCAGAGCTATTTCTATAGTCTTGGCAAATGGGCCATAAAAACATGCCCTGCTGATCTGATTTTTACAATTCTATTAAAACATAAAACCACATACCACACTTATTCTTAAGTCCCTGTTCACAACGAGGCATTTTATCTAATTCAATTTTGACTCTGTATCTACTCTGCTATAAACTATACTTATATTCCAGACAAGAAATAGCTTTGCTAAACAAAGATTACACTGAAATGTGATATTACTATAATTTAACATGTGAGGAGAAAAGGGCAGGTGAGTTCGGAGACTGAAGGATTCCCATACACCCATTAAGTCATATACCAAAATGGAAATTCATTCGCATCAGTACTTCCAGATATTCAGAGTAAGACTCCACAATAATCCCTATTAGATTTATAAAGTAAATTTAACTTGACTGTATGAACATTTGGTAAAAATAAAATTTTCAAAAAGAATGACAACTGACAGAATTTTGAGTGAGGACAACAGGATTTTCAGCTAGAACAAGCTCTGGCTTGGCAACCATCGTCTCACCTGTACTCCCTGCAAGCCCTACCCAATCCAGACTTCCCCTCTCTCCCTTGTCCCCCCAGTCAGGAATCTCAACCCTTTGTTCACTCCTGCATTGGGCCTTCCCATCTGCCATTCCTTCTGCAGGGGGAGGCACTTTCTCAAACATCTGCACAGCTCCTTCAAGTCTCTGTTCTAATGTCACCTGCTTAGTTCTTACTTCATCTTTTATCTCAGATTTGTTCTCTTTGAATATTTAGTTTTCTTCCTCAGCACTAACATCACTTAATATACATGTTGATTATTTATCTCATGAGCAAAGATCCATGAAAGGCAGGGGATTCGGGGCTCCTCACCAGTGTGTCCCTACTGCTTAGAACAGTGCCTAGCACATGCCTGGCATTCAGTAAATTAATCAACAGATATATCCTGAATTATGTATTTTTCACTTTCCTATATTTTTCTAATACCTATATTAAAGTGAAAACCCACTTAAAAAATACATAGCTTTGGGCGCCTGGGTGGCTCAGTGCGTTGAGCCTCTGCCTTTGGCTCAGGTCATGATCCCAGAGTTCTGGGATAGAGCCCCACATACGGCTCTCCACTCAGCGGGAGCCTGGCTTCCCCCTCTCTCTGCCTGCCTCTCTGCATACTTGTGATGTCCCTCTCTGTCAAATAAATAAAAATCTTAAAAAAAAAAAAAATACATAGCTTTTGACAGAAAGACCTCAAGGGTGTTCACACTGTTAAAAAATAAAGTACACAACGCCCACCAAAGACCATCATATGATATTCAATATCTTAAAACTTCTTTGGAGGTTTTGAGGGAAAAAAATGTACAAATAGTTCAAATTTTTGTATCCAGAAAC
The DNA here is from genome assembly GCF_011764305.1 of Mustela putorius furo. Classification (NCBI taxonomy): domain Eukaryota; kingdom Metazoa; phylum Chordata; class Mammalia; order Carnivora; family Mustelidae; genus Mustela; species Mustela putorius. The sequence goes on from NW_025421305.1 coordinate 7,854,514, forward strand.
TGGTATGTTTATAAGTGAAATTGCTTGACTCGCTCTTGGTTTCCAGACCCTTCCATATGCCCAAACTAATTCCATGCCTGGCTTTATAATCTCTGGCCTCTCTGCCTCTTTAACTCTACCCAAGTTTGCTGGGCTCAAGATTCTTCTGGAAGAATGACTAACCCAGTTAGAAAGTAAACTTCAGTCCCATCTTTAAGAAAACATATATATTTTGGTTTTCAAACAATCAAGACAAAAGAAAAAGAAATCTGAAAAATCAATAACAAAATAAAAAACACATGGATATCACCTTGGTTTTGATTACTTACAAAATAAGTGCTATTCCCTCTAGTAATATAGGTAAGTTAAAAACAAATTAGATTTAGCTCTCATGGCCATGAGTTAAAAACCTACTGAAAAATTACTATTTTGTCTATATTGATGAATAAGTGAAATGATCAATTTTAAGGGAAGGATATAAAAAAGTAAAATTTTTAAAACTAGTTAGTTTGGGGGAAACAGCAGTTCCAATACTTGATTATCTACTATGTGAAAGGCACGGAGCTCTGCATCAGTGATCCAAAGCTAAGGAAACACCACTCTGAGATCGACACACAAGGTGAAAAAGGTAACTGGCAGCGGATCCTAAAACCAGGGACCATGAGAGGCGCCGTGAAAGGCATCAAGGCACTTCCACATCACAGCTTGAGTGGCAAAGAATTCCTGTAGAGGACATGGAATGGGGCACTTCATAAGAGTACTGACATTCTCACTGGGGACACTTAAAGAATAATTGGGAAAAAATAGGGGCATTCTATGCAGCATTAAGACCATAAGCAAATGCATCCATCATTCAATAGGTTAACAACATTCCACAAATTCTGAGGCCCACTTCCTATGTACCAGGTACAGCAGATACAAAGTTGGAAGCCACCACCACCAACCTCCCCCAAGCAGCTGTCACACAGGAAGAAACAGGTCATGTATAGTGACTTAATAATAAAGAACAGATCTGACTCAAACATATTTTTAAGACAGTCACATAGAGTAAGACTCTGGCCTATACACAAAAGCCCATGCATGATTATGACAACCAGCTCCAAACCATTTATGAAGAGAATTCCAGTCTTCCTTTAAGTCACTGAATCCACCTGGGTTGCCTTTAAGTCTGTTCATTAATGGGCTGAACTAGGATCATCTTCTAGTTAAAAGGAGCAGGATGGAATAGAAAACTATGCCCACTCCAGATTTAGTTAATTTAGCAAGCCAGCTCACTTGCACCTAGATGACTTGACTAAAAGGAAGACCACTAAAATCTTTAACTTTCATCTCCAACAAATGGAGGCCCCTTAAAAAAAAAAAAAGAAAAAAACAACCTTCCTGGTCTCTGCCATTACTGTAAAAGGCAAGCAACTGGAGACAGTTGCAAGCTTACGTGCTCCAGGCACCTGCAGCCCTCTAACCAGCCTTGTCAGTGCCCGGTCAATCCCCAGTGTTAGAACTCCAAGCAACTACAGAGGCTTTTCCCAATCCTTCTCCTTCATCAGCTCAAAGAAACCACTCTCTAGTTAAGACTGAGTATCTCGGGGCACCTGGGTGGCTCAGTGGGTTAAGCCGCTGCCTTCGGCTCAGGTCATGATCTCAGGGTCCTGGGATCGAGTCCTGCATCGGGCTCTCTGCTCAGCTGGGAGCCTGCTTCCCTCTCTCTCTCTCTGCCTGCCTCTCTGCCTACTTGTGATCTCTGTCAAATAAATAAATAAAATTAAATTAAAAAAAAGACTGAGTATCTCTATCCTTACTGACACTGAAGCTACACTTGGTGCTCAGCTCCAATGTTATTAAATAGCTCCTGCCCTGAAATATTAAAGTAGTTCAAATAGTATGGGTTTCCAATAAAACTCAACAAGTTCCTACCTCTAAACCTATTCCCTTTTGTTTAGGCCAAGAGATATCCACCCTTTACTCCTTAGCTCTTCTGCCTCCCCTTGACTGGGGGGATATTTCTTTGAAAATATGCTGGAATTTCTCCTGAAAGGGGGGAAATAATTCTAGAATTTGAAAGCAGCAATCAAAAGAGCCACACAGGTTAACAACATGATCCTGCAACGTTTTATTTATTCTGTCTTGATGGCACTAGAACTAATTATAAGGACACTGATCACTTGTCCCTATTGAACCAGCAACCACTCTCCTTATGGGCAAAACCCTCAACTGTTATCGGCAGAGTGTCACAGTGCACCTCCTATTAAGATCCCAATAGATCTCTCAAAGCCTCTCCCTAGAATTAATCAATACCCTATAAATAAGGAGGTTCTCTAGGGTATTAAGCTCACAATGGAGGACTATATAGGCCTGGGGCCTCATTATCCCCTGTACTAGTCCCTCTCTATTTTACCTGTTTAAAAAAAAAAAAAAATGGTTGCAGAATGGAGCTTTGTACAGGACCTCCAAGCCATAAATAGTACGGTGGTCATCCTTCACCACCCAGCTGTTCCCAATCTCCATACTCTCCTTTATTGGCCTCTATCCCTGCTGAAAGCAAGTATTTCACCATGGTTGTCTTCTTTAGCAACTCAGTAGATAATGCCAGACAACATCTCTTAGCTTTTACTTGGGAAGGACATTACACCTAGATGGTACTCCCCCCAAATTCTCCTGAAAGTCCTTTGTACTTCTCACAAACCTTAAAAACTGATCTAGAGGGGTGCCTGGTGGCTCCGTGGGTTAAAGCCTCTGCCTTCAGCTCAGGTCACGATCCCGGGATCCCAGGATCTCGGGGTCAAGCCCCACATCGCATGGGGCTCTCTGCTCAGCAGGGAGCCTGCTTCCCCACCCCCCTGCCTGCCTCTCTGCCTACTTGTGATCTCTGTCAAGTAAGTAAAATCTTTAAAAAAACAAAACAAAGCAAAACAAAAAAACTGATCTAGATCATATAAAATTTCCTGAAAGCTCTGCCCTATTGCAATATGTAGATTACTTGCTTCTCTGCTTTTCCATCTGTTAAAACTTTTAGCCTTATCGGGACACGAAGTCTCCAAGAAAAACCTGCAATTCGTTCAAATTCTGGTTTGGTATTTAGAGCACCTAATTTTGGAACAGGGGCTATGATTACATCCAAACAGGTGTCACGGCATCCTACACTTCTCAAAAACCAAAACTAAGCACCAATTACAAGGTTCTCTCTTGGCCACTCTCAAAAATTCAATTCCAAACTTCTTTCTTATGGTGAAACTCCTGTATGTTTACTAAAAAACAACAAACCTGATCCTATTATTTGGTTAAAACCAACATAACTGAGTCTTTAAAGTCTTAAACAAAAGACTAACAAATCCCCCTGTCCTTAGACATCTTGATAATCAATTTCCCATTTTCCCTTTTACATAATGAAATGGAGAGGAATGTCCTTGGGGTACTTGCCCCAAAACATGGGAAACACCATTGGCATATAGGTTATTACAGCCAACATCTAGACCCTGTGACTTAAAAGCACACTCCACTCTCTGCCTCAGAGCCATTCCTGCCATTGTTCTTTTATTCAAGGTCCCTGAAGAAATAATCATGGGATCCTTTCTTACTAGTCGTGTTCCCTGTTCATAGAAGCCCTTCTAAATTCTCCTCATACTCAATTCCTCTGTTAGTTGCCTTACCTCCCATAAAATCCACTTACTAAGTACTCCTCACAGCAGTACCCTTTACCTGTGGTTTCACTTTCTAGCAGAGTTGGAGAAGTTGTTTAAGGAGACAAGACAGTATCCAAATCAAGTGTGCAAATGCAATGAAACTGGGCTCTTCTAAAAGAAGATGGCCAACAGAACCTACATTAATAAAAGAGCAAAAGAGGCAGTACAGCATAAAAGAGGGAAGGACAGATTAACTCTGATACCATGTGACACTGCTGCAGGTATATGATACAGCCAGGTGGAGCATACAGAGGAAAGAACCCATGTGCTTGCAAAAACAAAAGCAAATTATCTGCCTGACTCCTGGTAACATGGCGTGGGTGACAGCCATTTTATTTATGTGATGGTTCCACAAATGCTTCATCTCAGAAGTGAAAAAATACTCAGAAGAGGAAGAGTTGGAATTTAAAGTCCTATTTAAATAGGACTTGGCTATCCTGAGTCTGTTTGCTATTTAAATGAAAATGCTGAGGCTATAACTCTGACCTCCAAATATAACCTCACTGATTAAGCCCCCTGACCAAAACATCTTTAGGTTTGTCAAGGCCACATACACCTGCCTTGAATTTGATCACATTTCATTGGCTAATCTGGACATAATGCAATACTGGAAATCATTCACTATTGCTGATATAGTAACATTCATAAAAGTTGCAATGAATGAATTAAAACCAGAAACTATATATGACTGCTGGAAGAGCTTATGGAATCAAGTCATGAGTGACTTTAAAGGCTTGCACGGGACTGATGGAGAAGTTAAAAAAAATCCTTCACATAGCAAGATAAATAAGTGGATTAGAACTAGCCAATCTATTTGATGAGTAAGTTGAAGCACATACTGAGGAACACCTAGAAGTGTTACCAAATGAGGCAGTGAAAGAACTTGTTGAGTCATTTACAAAGGAAGAAGATGAAGAAACTGAAGCAGAAAATAAAGCAGAACCAGCAATGTGGTCATTAGCAAAATTTGCTGAAGTGTTTTGAATTGCACAGACATAAAGTGACAAAATCACGGAATATGATCCTCAAATGGAACAAAGGACTAAATTCACCTGTATGATCCCTGAAGGATTACAATCTCTGCAGCAACACTCTGACAGTTAAAAATAAAGAGACAAATTTCAATTACAACGTTCTTCTAAAAGTTTTAGGCAAAAAAAACTCTACAACTTTTAAGTACCCCAGTCTTTGACACTGTCAAGGCTTGATGATCCAGGACCATCTGAAGGAGATGATCATCCTTCTGAACTTATTGTTAGAAAGTCTTTAACCTCATATTATTTTATTTTTTTTTTTAGAAAGATTTACTTATTTGAGAAAGAGAGAGAGACAGATGGCATGGGGGGCAGCAGTGGGTGGGAGGGAGAATCTGAAGCAGATCTCATGCTGAGTGTGGAGCCCAAAGAAGGGCTCAATCTCACAACTCTGAGATCATAACCTCAGCCAAAACCAAAGGTCAGGCACTTGACTATGCCACACAGGTGTCCCAACATCATATATTTTAAACTTTATCACAGGTATGTACATATAGAACAAACAGTGTGTGTGTGTATATGTGCATGTGTGTGTGTGTGTATGTGTATATATATGGTTCAGTACTATCTGCTGTTTCAGGCAACCACTGGTAGTTCTGGTAAAGCATCCCATGGAGGTAAAGGATGTGGGGAAACTACTATATAAATCTTTCTCACTATAACAATCTTCATTCTGCTACTCTTCTCCTCTCCTTTACTGATAAAACTTCTCATGACTGCTTATTATGAATGGACTCCCTCCATGAAGACTTCCAGGAAACTCCTTTGGATAGCACTGATTCCATGTTTTACTAATAATACTTATTTAAAAGGTGAAAATGGTAAATACTGTGCTGGCTATGCACTTCCAACTCACTCTGAAGTTATTGAGTTGGCACTTTGCCTTTGGCCACCTTAGCCCAACAGGCTGAACTGTATGGTCTCCCCAGGCCTGCAACACTGTAAATATGGGCATACCTTGTTTTACTGGGCTTCACAAACACTGTTTTTAAAAATTGAAGGTCTGTGGCAATCCCGCCTCCAAGCAAACCTGCTAGTTCCATTTTTTCCAACAGCATTTACTCACTTTGTGTCTCTAGGTCATATTTTGGGTTTTCACAGTAATTCAGAGTGTTGCATTACTGCTGTATATGTTACAATAATCTGTATCTTTTTTTTTCTTTTTTTTTAGAGAGAGGTCGCATGTGGGTTAGCATGAACAGGGGGAGGGGGAGTAGGTGAAAGGGGAAGGGAGAGTATCTTGAGCAGGGTCCATACCCAGCAAAGACCCCCAACACAGGGCTTCATCTCACAACCAAGATCGTGACCTGAGCCGAAATCAAGAATTGGATGCTTAACCAACTGGGCCACCTACGTGCCCATGACCAGTTATTTTGATAATACTATTACAGTTTGGGGGTAGCATAAACCACACCCATATAACACACTGAACTGAACTGGTAACTGTGTGTTCTGACTGCTCCACCAACCAACCATTCACCCACACCTTTTTCTTTAGTCCTGCCTGTTCTCTGAGACACAACAACAATGAAATGAGACAAATAACCCTACAATGGCTGCTAAGTGTTCAAGTAAAGAAAGAGTCACGTGCCTTAATTTAAATGGAAAGCCAGAAATGATTAAACTTAGTGAGGAAGGCATGTTGAAAGCTGAGACAAGTTGAAAGTTAGGACTCCTGTACCAGCCAGCCAAGTTGTGTGAATGCAATGGTAAAGTTATTGAAGGAAATTAGAAGTGCTATCCCAGTGAACACAATGGGAAAGCACAACAGCTTTACTGATGATGTGAAGAAAGTTTAGTGGTCTCGACAGAAGATCAAACCAGCCACACAATCCCTTCAATCAAAACCTAATCCAGAGAAAGTCCCCAACTCTCTTTAATTCTATGAATGCTGAGGATGAGGAAGCTGCAGAAAAGTTTAAAGTTAACAGGTTGATTCAGGAGATTTAAAGAAATGAGTTATCCCCATAACATACAAGTGCAAGGTGAAGCACCAAGTGCATATTGATACAGAAGCTGGATCAAGTTACCAGATCTAGCTAAGATAATTAATGAAGGTGGCTACACACTAAGCAAAACATTTTCAATGTATGGTTGGGCCCTGATCAACACAGGCTTGAACTGTGTGGGCCCACTCACACACACATTGTTTTGTTTTTTAGTACATATACTGGAAAATGTTGGGGGGATTTGCAATAATTTTTTTTTTAAGATTTTATTTATTTATTTGACAGGCAGAGATCACAAGTAGACAGAGAGGCAGGCGGATAGAGAGAGAGGTGGAAACAGGGTCCCTGCTAAGCAGAGAGCCCATGTGGGGCTCGATCCCAGGACACTGGGATCACGACCTAGGTGAAAAGCAGAGGCTTTAACCCACTGAGCCACCCAGGTGCCCCGGATTTGCAATAATTTGAAAAAATGAACAAACTGCATAGCCTAGAGATACTGAAAAAAATTAAGAACAAGGTGTATCTCAAGAATGTATAAAATACACATGATTACTAGCCTATTTTATCATTTACTATTCATAAAATATACACACATCTATTATAAAAAGTTGAAACTTATCAAAATGTACACAATAGTAAACAGCATGCTACTAAACAACGAAGGGGTCAACCAAGAAATCACAGACGAAATAAAAAAAAAATAAATGAAGATAAATGAAAATAGGGGTACCTGGGTGGCACAGTTGGTTGAGCATCCAATTCTTGATTTCGGCTCAGATCGACCTCAGGGTCAAAAGATCTAGCCCCATGTTGGCTCTGCACTTAGTGCAGTCTGCCTGGGTTTCTCTCTCCCTCTACCTCTGCCCTCCCCACCTCCTCCTCTCTCTCTAAAGTAAATAAATCTTAAAAAAAAAAAGAAAAAAGAAGAAAAGAAAGAAAGAAAAGATAAATGAAAAATAAAAACACAAGTCCAAAATATCTAGGACACAGGGAAAGCAGTCTAAAGGAAAAGTTAAGGCAATGCAAGCCTCCCTCAAGAAACAAGAAAAATCTCAAACAATCTAACCTTACCCCTAAAGAACTAGAAAAAGAATAAACAAAGCTCAAAGCTGGTAGAAGGAGATAAATAATAAAGATTAGAACAGAAACAAATGAAAAAGAGATTTAAAAAAAAATAGAAAAGATTGATAAAACCAAGAACTGGTTCTTTGGAAGATAAACAAAATTGACAAGTCTTTAGCTAGACTCTCAAAAAAGAGAATCCAAATAAACAGAATAAAAAATGAAACAGGAAAGGTTAACACCACCACAGGAATACAAAGAACTATAAAATACCATGAAAAATTATATGCCAAAAAAACCTAGAAGAAATGGATAAATTCCTAGAAACATAAAATCTCCTAAAACTGAATCAAGAAACAGAGAAAATGAACAGACTAATCATTAATAACAAAACCAAACTGATAACCAAAACTCCCTTCAAATAAAGTCCAGGATTAGACAGATTCACAGGCGAATTCTATTAATATTTAAGCAAAAGTTAATACCTACTCATGCTCTTCCAAAAAACAGAAAAGGAAAACTTCCAAATTCATCCTATGAGGCTAACATTACCCCAATACCACAATGAAAGACACTAAAAAGAAATTATAGACCAGTAACTACATTGGACACAGATGCAAAATCCTCAACCGTTATTAGCAAACTGAATTCAATACACTAAAAGGATCACAAACCATGATCAAGAAGATTTATTCTAGGGATGCAAGGATGATTCAATATTCACCCACCAATGGGATACACTACATTAACAAAATGAAAAATTAAAATCACATGGTCATTTCAACGGATGCAGAAAAAACATCTGTCAAGACTCAGTATCTGTTCATGATAAAAAATTCTCAACAAAATGGGTTTAAAGAGAACATATCTCAACATAATAAAGGCCATATGTGGAAAACCCACAGGTAGTATCATATTCAATGGTGAAAAACTGAAAGCTTTTCCTCTAAGATCAGGAACAAGACAGTGATGCCCACTCTGGACACTTTTACTCAACATAGTACTAGAAGTCCCAGTCACACCAATCAGACAAGAAAATGAAATAAAAGGCATCCCAATTGGTAATAAGTTAAACTGACACTATATGTAGATAACAGACATAGAAAACTCTAAAGACTCCACCAAGAAACTATTAAAATAATGAATTCGGTAAGGTTGCAGAATACAAAATCAATACCCAGAAATTGACTGCGCTTCTGTAATAATCAGATAGCAGAAAGAGAAATTAAGGAAGCAACTACATTTGCAATTGTACCAAAAGAGTAAAAATCCTAGGAATAAATCCGAGGAATAAACTTAACCAAGGAGATGAACAACCTGTACACTGAACCATGAAACAATGATGAAAAAACTGGAGAGAGGGGTGCCTAGGTGGCTTAGTCATTAGGCATCTGCCTTGCGCGTGAGTCATGATCCCGGGGTTCTGGAATCAAGCCCTGCATCAGGCTCCCTGCTCGTCCTGAAGTCTGCTTCTCCCTTCCCCACTCCCCCCGTTTGTGTTCCCTCTCTCGCTGTATCTCTCTGTCAAATAAATAAATACATAAAATCTTTAAAAAAAAAAAAAAAGAAAGAAACTGAAGACAACACAATGAAAAGACATACCATGCTCATGGATTGGAAGACTACTGCTAAATGTCCATACTACTCACAGCAATCTAGAGATTTAACGTGATCCTGTCAAAATACCAATAGCATTTTCCACAGAACTACAACAAACAATACTACAATTTGTATAGACCCACAAGAGACCCTGAGTAGCCAAAGCAATATTGAAAAAGAAGAACAAAGCTTAAGATACCACAATCTCAGATTTCAAGATATACCACAAAACTTCAGTAGTAAAAACAGTATGGCACTGGCACAAAAACAAACACACAGATCAATGGAACAAAATACAGAGAGAAATTAACCGATGTTTCTATGCTCAATTAATCTATGAGAAAAGAGGCAAGAATAAACAACAGGGAAAAGACAGTGTCTTCAATAAATGGTACTAGGAAAAGTGAAGAGCTAAATGCAAAAGAATAAAACTGGACCACTACTTTCTCAGAGCATACACAAAAATAAACCCAAAGTGGATTAAAAACCTAAATGTGATACCTGAAACCATAAAACTAGAAGAAACAGAGGCAGTGCTTTCTTTGATGTCAGCCTTAGCAACATTTTTCTAGATGTCTCCTCAGGCAAGGGAAACAAAAGCAAAAATAAGCTACTGGGAATATATCAAAATAAAAAGCTTTTGCACAGTGAAGGAAACCATCAAGAACATGAAAAGGTAACCTACTGAATGGGAGAAGATATCTGCAAATGGTGTATCTGATAAGGGATTAATATCCAAATATATAAAGAACTTATCAGGGGCGCCTGGAAGGTTCAGTGGGTTAAAGCCTCTGCCTTCAGCTCAGGTCATGATCCCAGGGTCCTGGGATCAAGCCCCACATCAGACTCTCTGCTCAGCAGGAAGCCTGCTTCCCTTCCTCTCTCTCTGCCTGCCTCTCTGCCTACTTGTGATCTCTGTCAAATAAATAAATAAAACTTAAAAAAAAATAACTTATCCAATACAATATGCATTCTGCATCTTACAGATCAAGGCATAATTTTAATTTCAAGGCTACAATTGCCATAGATAGGGGTTCCTTTGATGGATCTGGGCAAAGGAAGCTGAAACCTTCTGCGATTTTAGATGCCATTAAGAACACTTGTGATTCATGGGGAGAAGTCAAAACACCACCATTAATAGGAATTTGGGAGAAGCTGATTCCAATTCTCATCGATGACTCTGAGTGGTTCAAAACCTCAGTGTAGAAAAATAACTACAGGGGCGCCTGGGTGGCTCAGTGGGTTAAGCCTCTGCCTTCAGCTCAGGTCGTGATCCCAGGGTTCTGGGATCGAGCCCCGCATCGGGCTCTCTGCTCAGCAGGGAGCCTGCTTCCTCCTCTCTCTCTCTGCCTGCCTCTCTGCCTACTTGTGATCTCTCTCTGTCAAATAAAAAAAAAAAATAACTACAGACTTAGTGGGAATAATAAGATAGCTAGAACTAGAAGTGAAGCCAGAAAATGTGACAACTACGGCAATCTCATGATGAAAGTTTTAACAGATGAAGAGATGTCTTTTTTTTTTTTTTTAAGATTTTATTTATTTGAGAGAGAGAGACAGTGAGAGTGAGAGAGAGCATGAGCGAGGAGAAGGTCAGAGAGAGAAGCAGACTCCCTGTGGAGCTAGGAGCCTGATGTGGGACTCGATCCCTGGACTCCAGGATCATGACCTGAGCCGAAGGCAGTCGTCCAACCAACTGAGCCACCCAGGCGTCCCTGAAGAGATATGTCTTATGAATGAGCAAGAAAAGTGGCTTCTTCAGATGAAATCTATTCCTGGTAAAGATGCTGGGCAGACTGTTGGAACAACAACAAAGGACTCACAATATTACATAAATTTAGTTGATAAAGCAGTACCAGTGTTCCAAAGGACTGACTTCAATTCTGAAAGTTCTGTAAAATGCTACCCAGCAGCATCACATTACAGAGAAATTGTGTATGTAAGAAAGAGTCAATTTACAGGCAAACTTCACTGTTGTCTCAAGAAACTGCGATAATCACAATCTTCAGCAACAACCACCCCAGTCAGTCAGCAGCCGTCAACATCAAGGCAAAACCCTTCTCCCAGAAAAGGACTTGTTTAAAGCTCAGAAGGTGGTTGGCATTTTCAGCAATACAGAACTTTTTTTTTTTTTTTTTTTTTTGAAGAGAGAGCACAAGCAGGGGGAGCAGCAGGAGAGGGAGAAGCAAGCAAGCTCCCCATAAAGCAGGGAGCCTAATGTAGGGCTCGATCCCAGGAACCTGGGGCTATGACCCAAGCCAAAGGCAGACACCTAATCAACTGAGCCACCCAGGAGCCCTAACAATAAATTACTTTTTAATTAAAATATATGTTGTTTCAGACATACTGAATTACACACTTAGCCTACAGTATAGCATAAACAAATTTTACATACACTAGGAATCCTCTGTAATATCTCTCAAGTGATAATGTAGAATACTTGACTAGCAATGCTCAACTGGCCTCAGAAAAGGAAAAATAAAATTAGAAATCTAGTAACTGTTGTTTCAGTGAGACAACTCTGGTTTGGCCAAACAGTAGAAACCTTAAGGTCTTAAAATGCTATTCATACCGGGGTCACGTGGGTGGCTCAGTCGGTTAAGTACCAGACTCATGATTTTGGCTCAAGTCATCATCTCAATGTTAAATAAAATTTTTTAAAATTTCATAATATATATGCTTTGAATAATTGGTCTTCTGATGAAATGATAGCTTTTACGAACCAATACTGATGGGGAATTATCAATAAAAACACAGAAGTTCCTACTTTGCTTGCCACACCTGCTCCAAATACAAGGAATATTATCAGTACTGCTCCTGGACACTTTATTTATTTAGCTATCATGCAAGTAAGGGGAAGGAAGGGACAGAGGGAGAGGGGGAATCTTTTTTTTAAGATTTCATTTATTTATTTGACAGAGATCACAAGTAGACAGAGAGAAAGGAGGAAGCAGGTTCCCCACTGAGCAGAGAGCCCGATGCTGGACTGATCCCAAGATCCTGGGATCATGACCTGAGCGAAGGCAGAGGCTTTAACACACTGAGCCACCCAGGTGCCCCGGGGGAGAGAATCTTAAGCAAGCTCCACACCCAGTGCACAGTGTGATGCAGGGCTCAATCTCAGGACCCTGAAATCAGGACGTGAGCCAAATCAAGAGGCAGATGCTTAACTGACTGAGCCACCCAGGTGCCCCCATCCTGGACACTTTTAAATTGCCCACTGGACAAAGTTTGGCAAATAAATTTCAGTCAACCTCTCCCCTGCTCCAGTCTCATAAATGTGTTTTAGTCATAGTTTGTATGTTTTTCTCGCTGTACTGAAGCTTTTCGTTGTTAGGCTATTGCCTTTTCCACGGCTAAAATACTATTAGAAAAGATCTGTCTTGGGAGTGCCTCTCCCTCTCTTTCATGGAAGGGTAATGCCTTTGTCAGCATCTCCCAATGCCTTGAAGGGGTAAGCTGCTCCAACTACTGGATTCGTCACCAGAAACCACTATCTGTCCATGACAGCAGTGACCCCTTAGTTTACCCTATAAATTAGTCCTTGGAATCCCAGATGCTACCATAAGTTTGATTTGTCCCACAGGACCCTTTAATATAAAGGTGGAATACTAAATCCATATACCACCATTCCTTGCCGCAATTTAACCCAACCCGGGGAAAGAAGAATGTGATCCATCAAATATATATATGTACAATGCTAGAGCAGTCAGCATGAATCAGACCATTTGCAGGTTTGCTATCAAACCCATGTATCTTGGTGGTCTTTCAATATGTAATACTGTATTTGTGTCTTGGCTGAATGCTGCAAAGACCTCCATATTGACCAATACGTCCATAAATGCTATGTTTATAAAGTCGTATGTACACACCCCAGCTACTCCTTGACATGGAGGTTTTGGCAAATTTCCCCTATGCTTAGGCAACTTATTACCTTGACTGAACAATGAAAGGCCAATGTGCTCTTACTGTACTTAATGGTTCTGTTTTCTCTTCGTAATAAATGAGAAGCCTACTAGTCCACCCCATGAAGCCTCCATGGTCCCCTTAAATGGGGACCTGCAAGAAGCAAACAGGACTCCCAGTTTGCCCACATAGACAGCACCTGCCTTAGGTCAGAGTAAGCACCAATGGCTGCATTATCAGAAATCTCTCCGACATGAGAGTCACCCGACTGTGCTGCCAGGGCAACAGGGCCCACGAGCAATCACTTGATTCTGTGGCTAGATAGTTTTGGCTAATCGTATAGCCCTTGATTGTATACTTGCTGAATGAGGAGGTGTTTATGTGACTGCCAATACCACATGTTGCACATGGATAAATTCCTCTGGGGAAGTAGAAATCCAACTGCCTAAAATGAGGGAAGAAGCACATTAGCTACAGTAAATTTCACTTAACAATTCTTTGATCTCTTCAGCTGGTTTGGTTACCTTCACGTTTGGGCTTCTGGTTTACAAGCCCTGAACAAACTGGACTTACCATTATTACTTTCAATTCTGCTTTGTATAATTCTTATTAAGCTTTATACCCGTTGCTACCAATCTTTTGTAAAAATGACATGTCCAATAGGGTAATTCCAGCTCAGTATTTTTAGTGTGGTCTCCCATGCTTACTAAACTTCCAAGATAAAGACTTCAGATTCGAAATGTCTGAGATCTCCCTCCTACCTTTCCTTTTTACTTAAATGTGGCCTAAACAGTGTCCCACCTGTGCACTTTCTCTCCACTGTCGGAGAGGACAACCAAGTAAGATCCTTCCTGGCACAGAGGGACAAAAATCACTAAATGCAGAAAACCTGATTCCTGGTTAGCCAATAAGAAACTGCCACATCTCAGCCCATGAGAAATTACCACAAACCGGAATTCTCCTCCTCCAACAAACTTTTCAAAAACTCCCCCTCCAACTTCCTCCTTTCCTCTATTAAAACCCTGTCTTCTTCATTCCTGAACTTGCCTATGGTTTACCATAGTTGGAATGTTCTAAACTGCTTTTTTTTTTTTTTTTTTTTTTTGCTATTCCTGAATACATTCTTTTGCTGGCAAAATAACTGGCTATTTTAAGGTTGACGTTCCCCATTCTTTGGTATGAAAACAGGACTGATGATTTAACGCCTATAAAAACATCACATTCTTGTTTATAGCAGCCATGTCCACAAGAGCCAAACTATGGAAAGAACCTAGATGTCCTTCAACAGATGAATGGATAAAGATGATGTTGTGTGTATATATATACAATGGAATACTATGCAGCTATCAGAAAAACCCAAAATCTTGCCATTTGCAATGCCATGGGTATAACTAGAGGTATTATGCTAAGTGAAATAAGTCAATCAGAGAAAGACAATTATCTTATGATCTCTCTGATATGGGGAACTGGAGAGGCAGGGTGGGGGACTGTGGAGGGTAAGGAGGGAAACAAAATGGGACCAGGGAGGGAGACAACCATAAGGACTATTAATCTCAGGAAACAAACTGAGGATTGCTGGGGTGGGGGGTGGGGTATGTGGGGGGGACAGGGATAGGGTGGATGGGTTATGGACACTGGGGAGGGTGTGCTATAGTGAGTGCTGTGAAATGTGTTAAGACTGACCCACAGGGGCGCCTGGGTGGCTCAGTGGGTTAAGCCTCTGCCTTTGGCTCAGGTCATGATCTCAGGGTCCTGGGATCGAGCCCCACAGCAGGCTCTCTGCTCAGCCGGGAGCCTGCTTCTCCCTCTGTCTCTGCCAGCCTCTCTGCCTACTTGTGATCTCTCTCTCTCTGTCAAATAAACAAATAAAAATCTTTTTTTTTTTAAATTTCTGATGGTTCATATATTTTTTTAATTTTTTATTTTTTATAAACATATATTTTTATCCCCAGGGGTACAGGTCTGTGAATCGCCAGGTTTACACACTTCACAGCACTCACCAAAGCACATACCCTCCCCAATGTCCATAACCCCACCCCACTTCTCCCAACCCCAAATAAAAATCTTTTAAAATTAAAAAAAGACTGACGATTCACAGACCTGTACTCCTGAAGCAAATAATACATTATATGTTAATTCAAAAGACACACAAAAAAACAAAAAAAATCACGTTCTCTACACTGATGGAACAGGACAGAATTCATGGTTTACAAGTGGTGTGATTATGTATCTTGTTTTTATAAATCCTAACAGTTCTACTGTTTTGACATTTAAATTAAAATGGAATTAAAACTGAAGAATTTCTGAAAAGAAATCCCTTAATATTCTTCATAGTTTATATCTTCCACCACCAGTACACCTCATAATTCTTTTTAAAATACTAATACTTAGACATTTAAGCTCTGCTTAATTAAAATACTCATTCAAATTAAAGACTTTTTCTATATGCTTTCTTTTTTTTTTTTTTTTTTAAAGATTTTATTTATTTATCTGACAGAGAGAAATCACAAGTAGATGGAGAGGCAGGCAGAGAGAGAGAGAGAGGGAAGCAGGCTCCCTGCTGAGCAGAGAGCCCGACGCGGGACTCGATCCCAGGACCCTGAGATCATGACCTGAGCTGAAGGCAGTGGCTTAACCCACTGAACCACCCAGGCGCCCTATATGCTTTCAATCATTTAAAAATGATACGAACAATTTTTAACCAGCTGATATTTTCCTCAAACAAAATCTTGAATCTTATAGGATTGAACTTATAACAAAAAGGCTTTCTACAGGATTTAAGCCTCTCAGCCTAAATGCATATATAATAATCTGATGGGTGCACATGGTGGCTTAGTCCATTAAGGGTCCAACTCTTGATTTTGGCTCAGGTTATGATCTCAGGGTTGTGCGATCAAGCCCTACTACCATCAGGCTCCATGCTGAGCACAGAGTCTGCTTTAGATTCTCTCTAAATAAATAAACAGAATCTTAAAAACAAACAAACAAACAAAAAAAACCTGACATTATCTGTAACATTAAGCACTGCTCTTTGCACTTTAAATATACAGGTACATAATTCTTTCAAATCCCTTGGGAGTCAGATGTGTTTCTACAATTCCAAATTTTGGATTTTAGAATACAGATATATCATTAATTTTTTTAACATCAGAAGGGTCTGTGTTAGCATTCTCTAATTAAACATACTAATATTTGTGTAGCAAAATATGACTTCATACTGTAAATTCACATATAAATTTAGTTTTTAGAGCCTTCTGGATTAAAATAAATAACTCATTTAATTCCTAACAGCTCACGAAGTGGAGATTATTATCCTAAGAATCTGATCAATATGATGTGTCAGTCTTCCTACACCTGTAACAGTTGTTAAGGGTATCTTGTTTCTCTGTGATTACCCAGATTTAAGAAAAAACAAAACAAAACAAATAACAACCATCACCCAGCACCTTCAACATAAATCAAGGTAACTTGCTTATATTACCTTCCATAAGCAAGAAGTTTGGATTCCTAGTAAGTTTTCCCACTTAAAAAACTGATAATATTCTGACATTTACAAATATACCTTTCTAGGGGTAGCAGGGTGGCTCAGCCGGCTTAGTTTCCAACACTTGATTATGGCTCAGGTCACGATCTTGGGGTCATGGAAACGAGCCTTGCGTTGGGCTTTGTGCTGGGCATGGAGCTGACTTGGGATTCTCTCCCTCTGCCACTCCCCTTCCGCACTTGCTCTCTCAGAATGAAAGCAAAGAAAGAAAAGACAGAAAGACAAAGAAAGAAAATACGTTCCCAGCCCACAAACAAGCAGAATTAAATAATTCAACTTACACATTTTTGGCTTCATTCTCAGGTAGATAATAACAATCACTCATTGTACACCCAACTCATAAACCTCAAGAGGAAGTTAAAGTATGGCACTGGAGTCTGACAGGCCTGGGTTCAAATCCCTGCTGCATTACTTATCAGTAGAGTAAATTTGGGCAAAGAACTTAACTTTGGCCTCATTTTTCTAATCTGTAATAAGATGCTATGACTACTTGACAAGGCTGTTATATATGAGGTAGTGTACACATGGCACTTAGTGACACCTGACCCATAAAATGTACTAGTACAGAATAGCTACCACTGCTGCTGCCCTAATGGATAAGCAATGTACAGGATTTTAGCTTGATTTGGGGGGCACGTTCACTGAGGTAGGAAGAAAGGCTAAGAGTTAATTTCAGAAGCAGATCACAAGGATGATCCCAAAGAGTAACACCTGTGGGTAAATCAGTATTTCTAATTTACCCACAAGTTCGCAGACATTTCCTAAATTAAATCTCTTGGTTTAAAATGAACCTACAATAGAATATGCATAGTTGCATAACCTGATGATCTCTCATTCAGAACTACTTCACTCTTTCCGACACAGACACCACTATTTTGTCCTTTTATTTTGTTATTTCCTCTCCTTGGTTCCTCCGAGCCAGATAACCAAAATCCATTCTTATGAGACCACACAGTAACAGGTGTGAATGTCTCAAGGTAAACCTCTTTAGAGATGGTTAAAAAAAAAAAAGTAGCTCTCTTAACCAACCATTCACCGAGATATTTTCTGAATATTCTTGGAAATGTCAGTAATAGCTACAAGTCAGACACATGCACACTAATCTGGACAAGGAAGATCCCAGTACAGCTAAAGGGCATTAGGCAAATCAGATGGTAAACTGATAGGCAATACTGCTTTGAATCAGTGAGATCTCAGAAATCAACGACCTATTCTATTATGTAGATAATGGGGGAAGGAGAAAAGCAAAGTAAAATGGATAAGAATAGCCAAATAATATTTTAAGTATTAAACTAAATTAACATATCTACTTATTTATAGTAATATACTGACATACCCAACTTTAAATATTTGAAATTTATAAAATTCATAAATTTACAAATATATTTAAAAGACAATCCAATTTTCTCCCTTGCTCTATTATAGTTAGCCTCAGGGAGACAATAATCATTTGATGTTCTGAAGTTAGCGAATATCACATATCTAAGAGATGAAATATTTTTTAAAATGTAGTTATCAATGCAAACCATCCTTTCTCTCCATTCCATATAAAGATAGAGAAAACCAATTATTTTTTAAAGTGGCCTGTAACTGCCAATGCTGACTCTCTTACAGCTGGCAATCAATTCTGAATGGGTCAGGACAGACAGAAAATTATCAAAATTGACCCTATATAGCCATCTCAAGAGATTACTTGATAGAAGAGTTCAAAGAAGTAGATTACCTTGTTCACAATTCTTTGAAGGTAAGTGTGAGAATTCTGGGAAGTCAGGTGCAGTAGATTACAAAAATCAGAAGAGATGAAAAAGCTAAGAAAAAAATATATTCCAGCACTACACCTTAAAAAGGAAAATAAGAAATACTAAGAGAAAAAAAAATGTACCTTCTTAAGAAATAAAAGGTTAGGGGCACCAGGGTGGCCCAGTGGGTTAAAGCCTCTGCCTTCAGCTCAGGTCATGATCCCAGGGTCCTGGGATCCAGTCCCGCATCGGACTCTCTGCTTAGCAGGGAACCTGCTTCCACCTCTCTGCCTGCCGGCCTCTCTGCCTACTTGTGATCTCTGTCAAATAAATAAATAAAATCTTAAAAAAAAAAAAAAAAGAAATAAAAGGACCAGAACACTAAGAAAACCAAAATTTAAGAACTGAAAATGGAAGTCTAGAAAGAAAAAGAGAGCAATTAATATCCGAGAATATAGAGAATAAGGATAAAGAGGCTCTTAATTGAAATGATTTTTTGTTTTTGTTTTTTTAACTTTCTGGAGGCTTAAAAATTCTCATTATCTAAAAGGGTGAAAGAGAAGCAGTACTTCAGAGTGGTACTTTAAGGCAGCACTCTAACCTACTTCTCGTAAGTCCCTTCTTCACCATAAGTCTGTTGTACTTGGACCAGGTCCATTTATACTCACGTATATTTGGAACTCCATTTGGCTCAGCAAATCCTGAATCCCAAGTATTAAATAAATCTAGCCAACAGATAAACATACTATGGGTAGGATGCATCCTTGTAAATAGTACTAGAATTTTTAAAAAATCAACTTCTATTACAATAGTGTCATTCCTAAGAAAGAAAAAAGCTGCTCTTAAGCAACAAAAATATTTATTTAGAATCATGGACTTTTAGGGGTACCTGGGTGGCTCAGTTGGTTAAGCATTTGCCTTCAGCTCAGGTCATGATCCTGGGGTCCTGGGATCGGGCCCCATGTCAGGCTCCTTGCTCAGTGGGGAGTCTGCTTCTCCCTCCTACTCTCGTGCTCTGTTTCTCTCACTCTCAAATAAACAAATAAAATGTTAGAAAAAAAAATCATGGACTTTTAATTTTAACTCTAAGGCCCTAAAGATTATTTACAAATAAAGGAACTAAGACATAGGCTAAACCTGCTGAAGATTATAAAGGTAGTTAGTGGCAGAGATTTGTTGAAGCTAGGATTCTTGTCCCTGGTGTAGTGCTGTTGCCCAGCTTATGTGTCTGTAGCATTGGCCTCCCTAATCACCCCTGAGAACTAACGGTTCTGAGAAATTGTGCCACACAGAACACTAAAACTATCTAATTTCCTTAAGGAGAAAATTTCAGAAATTCACACAAGCGAAATTAATTTTGCCTTTTCCTTCAGTGCTGAAGAACCAAAAACGTAGCCTGTAGCCGTAAGTGGGCAGAAGGAGAAGTGAAAATGCCCAGGTACATTAATAGATTGTAAGAGGTTTGGGTAGTCAGGTATCACCCCACCACCATTTTCCTCATGAACCCTGCTACATTTCAAGTCAAACGAATAAATGGAAGGGACTGAATTCTCACTCTTTCGGAGGCTGACTCAATGCCTGATTTGCCTCTGATCTACCTTACCCTAAGCTAGCAGGATACAGGAATGCCTTAACGCACTGTGAGATCTAACAGACACCAACCTCAACAATTCAACAATTATGGTCCAAAAGCAAAGTCAGACCTATAGGTCATCATTGGCCTATACTTTGTAACAGTTCAGACTGCAAAGAATTTTAATCATAAGACACTATTTTTCTGTCTCAAGACTCTATTTATAATGAGTTCAGCAATCAGCCATTCCACAATTCTTTCATGAATGCTAATTTTTTCTCTGCTAGATTATAAGCTCTTTGAAGTTAATGAACGTGTCTTTACTTTTTGTATTCCCATGGTATCTATTTACTCTAGAAATAGAGTACATACTAAATATATACCTATTAATTTATTCTCTCAGCAGCTACCTTAAACCACTGAAACCAAAGTAATCATGGAGATGTGAGATGAGAAATACTCTAATAAAAAAAAATATATAGAAAAAAAAATTCAAAATAACAAAACAAAACAAGCCATCAGTAATTTTAAACCTCCTGATGCGGGGAAGGGGGCCAAACCCAACAAAACAAAACAAACAAAAAGTCAACAAAAAAAACCCAGCCAGAAGTAGCATTGGGCTTTCCTAAATAACTCTTAGACCCAATTTCACAGATTATCCTTCAGTATGGATAAATTTGCAGCATGTTAAACTCAGGTCTCTTATGTTTTATACAGGATTTGGAAGGTAAGGACCACAATCTCAGTGTAATTACAAATATTTCCCATAAAAATAACCAAACAGGAATTCCCTGTGATAATTTCTCAAAGTTCTCATTATAAAACTTAAGAAAAAGGTAAATAAACCAAGCTTCTTCATAGAAAAACTGTATTTACAACTCCATCCAAAAGCATTTTTTAAAAGCAAACAATGTAACATGGAAGTTGAAAAAAATCTGTGCTCACCCAAACTGCCAAATCTAATAAATTATTAACAGAATACTCCATCAAAAATAAGGCAATAACCCAAGATATCCCATTAATGATTTTTCCACTTCCATAACTAGGTAGAACTAACCTATCCAGTAGCAAATGATACTTCATTTCATTTCGGCATGTCTGAAATCCTTAAGGACAAAAGTGTTAAAATACGATCTTCGTTCTTCATTAGAATCTTTTAACACTTGGGAGGAAAATGATTTTTAAAGCACAAAGAGGTAAAGAGGTATAACCTTTCAAAAAGATACTCAGAGTTCAAAATTCAAGAATGCGATATTAATACACAATGGGCATAGGTGAATATATGCAATACAGTGATAGCAAATTAATTTATTTAGTACTTTTTCCATTCCATATCATCAGGAGGATTGATTTCAACTTTCCTTTTACCTACATCAGACCAGTTGGTACTCAAAACTGTACCACCAGACTCCATCTGTAATAAGAAATAAAAATAGATTAATCCTTCGACCATATAATCAAAACAGAGTATTTTTCTAAAACTGTTTCAAGTATAGTGTTCTAAATATAAGCTATGTTTGGCTCAATATAAACATAAGACAATACTTCGATTTAATTTTAGACTTTCCAGATAAATTAGGCAGAAGGCATCATGTTCATACACAGTCATAAATAAAAAGCACATCTCCCTCGGCTAACCAGAAATGAGGTAAATGTGGAAAATCTACCTTCTGATGAAAACAAAATTGGCTCCCCAAGAAAATGACTAATCTCTTTTGTTAAAGATAGTAAAGACCAGGCAAAGTAAACGCTTTCTTTACAAATTGGACAGAGCTTTTAAGATCCCCTTAATGTGGCAAATATATACAAGGGAATGCTGGAAAGTTTTCAAATCAATGTGCATACGCATGAGTACATAAAATGTGTATCTCACTAAAGAATTGATTATCTATTTACCATTAATAGAATTTACCACCTACCAACAACTTTAGCATATTCATAAGTACATTCTAAAAAACTCTGGACATTTGTTATCTTAAATTAAAAATTAAACTGACTTGGATCACAGAAAAAAGGTGTGAATTCTCAAAATCTAAACATTTTTACATAATCAGCTGTGCTACGGGCATATGTATATAGTTATAAACCCCACTACTACACTGGAACCTCCATGTAACCCCATGCCTCACACTTCCTGTCAAGCTCCCTTACATGGGTTGCTTCGCATGAGATGTTCTTTGCCACCCATTTATTTTCCATACTCTTTAGCTATCCTCTAAACATGACATATCACCATTTCTCTGTGGCCTCCTTTGACCCTAATCAGGACTCTACTTTTGTAGAATTTGTATTCTTTATGATCATAATTACCGTTAATGCAATATGCATCACACTACACTGTTAAGAATTTTAAGGGTTTGCTTTATCTGCTTAGTACCCTTGGTTCCTACTAAAGCTGAGAGCTCCAACAAGGCAAGTAACATATTTTTCTAACACTTACATCCCAGATCTAAGCCACAACGGTTGGGCACATGGTAGACTTCAAATAAAATATTGATATGTATGTTTGTAAATGTAATGTGTTGAAGCATATGAGAACAGACCTACTCTTACCTGAGTGGAAGTATACAGTGTATGTTTTAAGTAACGTCTTCTTTCATTCAGATATAAGTGTATGTAAACACGTTAACAGCATATAGCATGGGCCCTGTGCGTACCTCACTGAACTACACTGTGTAGAAACTGTCATTCAAGTAACATGCTCTCTCATTAATACAAACCCACTAACATCATAAACCCCTAACCTTAGCCCTAAGCCCTAACCCCAATCCTAATGTCATCGAGTCCTCTAGCAAGTTCTCTAAATTGCAGATACAAGGCATATACCCTTACCTGGGCCCTAACCCTAACTCTGGCCATAAAAACCTAATCTAATCCTGACCCACATCTGAGAAGAAAAAAGAAAAAGTGGTATACATACACAATGAATTATTGCCCAGCCACACACACACACGCAAAAGAATCAAATCTTGCCATTCACAATGACATGGATGGAGCTAGAGAGTATTATGCTAACTGAAATAAGTCAGTCAGAGATAGATACCATGTGATTTCACTAATATGTGGAATTTAAGAAACAAACAAACAAAAAAAGGGCAAATTTAAGAAACGAAAGAATGGATACTTAACCACAGAGAACTGATGGTTACCAGATGGGAGGTGGATGGGGCCATGGGCTAAACAGGGGATAAGGAATAGGGAGTACACTTGTGATGAGTACTGGGTGGTATACGGAAGTGCTGAACCACTATTCTGCACACCTGAAACTAATATTACATGTATAGTAACTAGGTGGAATTTTAAAACTTTGAAAAATTTGAAAAGAGATAAATTCTATATAATAAACTACTCCTATGAAGATGAAGAAAGCAAATTTAGCTTATAATCTGATATTACTGATGACATTTATCTCCCCCTCTTTCTTTATGGACTACAGTGCAATTTAGCATTTCCCTCTCATTATTTTGTACATGTTGGTCTTTTTGTCCCGATTAGACTGCAAGATCATAGATGACAAAGTCTACTTTGCTTGTCTTTCCAGAAGTACTTGGTATGTTTTAGACGGCTTGTTTTATGGGTGTACATGGTTCATTCACTATTAGCAAAGCCTCTGTATGAAAATGGATGTAGATTCTATAATCTATCTTTGAAATTTCACACACTGCTATTCTTTCTAGCATACCCTTAAAAAAGTCAATAAAGAAACTAACTTCCCTTCCTGGGGACACAGAGTAGATATACTTTATCCTATTCTTTCTCCTAAGTACTACTAAAAACCTTGGACATTATATATATGTAAACAAACGTTAAGACTCTAAAAGATGAAGGGAAGAAGATCAGCTAAGGACCTTGGGAGCCAAGGAACAACATAAGATGGTGGTGAGTCTCCTGGGTTTTCCTTTTTGCCTCATGTCCTAGAGTTGCTCCTAAAGAAGCCAGAAACACTAAGAGGCACACAAACAAAAAATCTTGAAGAGAAACCTGGTTTCTCTAGCTAAACGATGAACAAAGACAAAAAGATAGCTTAGGAAGACAGAAAAGTTTTATAATTGCTCTACTGCACTAGACACCACAGAAAAACCTGTGGTCCCATCCACGCTCAAGGCCAGTAAAGGCTGAGCGAGGAGCCCAGACTTCCATCCATGCTAGGCTATCATGAACCCACCTCCTCTGCCACCTGTGGTATCAGTGAAAACCATATAGGTATCTATATCCCACTCCCAGTAGTAACAAAGAGATGCTCTGGGATGTCTAAGGAGGCTGATTAGCATGCTGGATTTCTACCTCCACCCAGCAACAACAAGGCAGTGCCTTCCTGTCCTCTGACAGAATGACTGGCAGAGAAAGCCAAATAAGATGGGAGGATTTATTATTTTTAAAGACTTTATTTATTTATTTGCCAGAGAGAGAAAGAGCATGAACAAGAATGAAGAGCAGCAGGTAGAGGGAGAAGCAGGCTCCCTGAGGAGCAGAAAGCCTGATGCAGGACTCGATTTCAGGACCCTGGTTCATGACCTGAGCTGAAGGGAGATGCTTAACCAGATGAGCAACCCAGGCATCCCTAAGATAGAGGATTTAAATAAGATGCTGTCGCACTGCAGAACACGAAGACATCCCAGTTTCAACTGAAAAATCACTTATTGCTGGTCAAAAAAAAAAGCATAAGGAAAATTTCAGATTCTATTTTTTCAAGAAAGAAGACAACCAACAGAGGCTAATTTAGAGATATGATAAATGCTAAAATTATCTAACAAAAGATTTTAAAGTAGTCATAATAAAAAATGCTTTAACTAGAAATCATGAACTTGCTTGAAATAAATGAAAAATAAAAAAGTTCAGCAAAGAAAAAAGATATAAAGAACCATCGAATGTTTTAGAATTAAAAACTACAGTTGAAGTAAAAAGGTTAAGTAGACAGACTAAAGAACAGAAGAGAACAGATAGAGAAAGAATCAGTGAACCTGAAAACAGGACAATATAAATCACCTAATCAAAACAACAGAGAAAAAAGAGAAATAAAATGAAGAAAGTCCCAGGGATGTGTGAAACTGTGACAAAATATTTATCTTATATCATCAGGTTCTAGGAAGAAGACAAAGAGGGTAGATCTGAAAAAATACTCAATGAAATAATGGCTGAATATTTCCCAAATTTGGAAAGACATATAAACCTATACATTCAACAAACCCCAATCAGAATAAAACTAAAGAAATCCCTGCTGACAAAGAATCTGTAACAGGCAGATCTAAAGAATGCCAGGGGGCACGTGAGTGGCTCAGTTGGTTAAGCATACGACTCAACTTCAGCTCAGGTCTTGAGTTCAAACCCACACTGGGCTCCACTCCAGATATGGAGCCTACTTAAAAAATAATAATAATAATAAAATAAAAAGAATGCCTAAAGAAAGTTCTCTAAAATAAGAAAAATCTAATGACAGAATCTTAGAACATTACAAATGAAAAAAAGACAACAAATAAAATAGAATTTGCTTTTTTCTCGAGCTTTCTAAATTATGTTTGAAAGTTGAATGAAAATATAATGCTGTATAATGTGGTTCTAAAAGTATGTAGAAGAAATACTTGTGAAAATTATAAATGAGAAAGGGTAAAGGGACATAAGGGGGGGTGGTAAGGTTTCTACACTTCACTCAAACTGACAAAAAAAATGACACCAGGTCGGGCGCCTGGGTGGCTCAGTGGGTTGAGCCTCTGCCTTCGGCTCAGGTTATGATCTCATGTCGGGCTCTCTGCTAGGCAGGGAGCCTGCTTCCCCCTCTCTCTCTGCCTGCTTCTCTGCCTACTTGTGATCCCTCTCTCTCTATCAAATAAATAAATAAAATCTTTTAAAAATAACACCAGTAAACTATGATAAGCTATGTATAATATAGCTAGCATACAAAGCAACCACTAAAAAATTTACAAATAAATAAAAATGAAACTAAAAAACATTTAAAAGTACTCAGAGGAAGGCAGGAAAAACAAAAACAAAACACAGAACAAAAAAAAGAAAATGGCAGAATTAAAGTCCTAATGTATCAATAATTACATTTAATGTAAATTATCTGAATACATCAATTAAAAGACAGAGACTGGCAGAAGAGATGAAAAACAACCCAACTATATGCTATCTCCAAGATACTCACTTTAAAACAGAAGGAATCAACTTAAATATGATATAGACAGGTTGGAAATAAAAGAATGGAACAACACATCATGCAAAGATTAATCAAAGACAGGAGAATTGGCTACATTAGTATCAGAGCAAAGAAAATTACCAGAGCTAGAGAATGACATGTATATATGATAAAAAGGTCAATCTACCATGAAGATACAGCAATCCTAAATGCATATGAACCAAACAGAGCTACAAAATATGTGAAGCAAAAATTGACAGAACAATAAGACAATATCAGCAAGGATACAAAGGAATTCAACAACAGTATCAAGCAACAAGATCTAACAGACAACTACAGAACATTCCTTCCAACAACAGAATACAACTTCTTTTCAAGCGAAACATAAACTTGAGATAGACTGAATGCTGGGCAATGAAACAATGTAAATCATGTTGTATGTAATCTCAAATCACAATGGAATGAAATCAGAAACCAATAAGGTAACAGGAAAATCTCCAAACATTTGGGAACTGAACAACACACTTCTAAACAATCCATGTGATGAAGTCTCAACTGAAATCAAAATACATATTAAACTGAATGACAATATAACATTAGAATTTGTGAGACAGCTAAAACCTTGCTAAAAGGGAAATTTATGAAATGAATGAAATTTATAATAAAAAATAGAAGAAAATATATTCTTAAGTCAACAAAGGGCTGATTTTGTGGAAAGAAAAAATTCAGTGACATTGACAAACCTCTGTATCAAGACTGAAAGAAAAGATACAAATTACCACCATAGGAATGAAATGGAATATCACTACAGACCCTGTAGATAGCAAAATAAAAATAGTAAGAAAATACTATCAACATTGACAGGTTAGACAAACTAAATAGAATAAAATGCTCAAAAACACAAACTGCCACAGGTCATTCAATGATATGAAATAGAAGTCCTACAAAGCTATTAGAATAATTGAGTAATTTATTTTTATTTTTATTTTTTATTTTATTTGACAGAGAGAGAGAGAGCACTAGTAGGCAGAGAGGTGGCAGAGACAGAAGGAGAAGCAATCTCCCCGCCAAGCAGAGAGCCTGATGCGGGGCTCGATCCCAGGACCCCGAGAGCATGACCTAAGCCGAAGGCAAAGGCCTAAACCACTAAGCCACACAGGCACCCCTAGAATAGTTAAGTAATTTAAAATCTTGACAAAAAAGAAATGTCCAGGCCCAGATGATTTTACTAGTTTAAAGAAAAATTAACACCACTTCTACACAATCTCTTCCAAAAAACAGTAGAGTACTTCCCAATTCATTTTATGAAGTTAGTATTACACAGATACCAAAATCAGACAAAGACATACAAAAAAAAAATGTATCGCTTATGAACATAGATTAAAAAATCCTTAACAAAGTATCTGAAAATAGAACTGAGAGATATATATATAAGGAATTATACACCATGACCAGGTGAAGCTTATCCCAAGGATGCAATAAATAAAATATAATTTTTATTATAAATTTCATTCATTTCTGTTCTTTGTTATTTTATTCCATCTGCTTGCTTTGGGTTTATTTTGCTATCTTCTTAGGTTGTTCAGATGTGAATTAGATTATTGATTTGACTTTCTGTTTTCTATTGTGTGTGTTTATGGTGCCTACTCTAGCAGGGTTTTAGCTGAAATATACTAATCATATAAAATCCCCATTGTAACAGATTAAAGGAGAAAAATCACATAATCATTTTAATCAATGCCAAAAAAGCACAGCTAGCTGTGTGGTGTTGGTATAGATGAACCTAACAGCTATCTTCCAAAAAGTCAACAGCCATTCATGATAAAAATCTCACAAGGAATAGAGACCTTCAACCTGAGAGAGCATCTGCAAAAAATCTATCACTAACACTGTAATTAATGGTGGAAGACTGGTTTTTCCCTTAAAATCGGAACAAGGCATAAATGTCCACTCTCACCACTCTTATTCAACATAGTGCCAGAAGTTCCAGCTGTTGCAATAAAGCAAAAAAAAGAAGATGAAAGTCACAAATATCAGATTTAAAAGTCCTTACTTGAAAATATGACTACCTACATAGAAACTCACACTTACCAAAAGATTTCCTAGAATAAACAAGTTTAGCAAGGACACAGAATATAAGATAAACAAAAAACCAACTGTATTTCTAAACACTAGCACAAGGACACCAAAGTTAAATATACAATACAATTTACAATCACTCAAAAAAGAATACTTAGGTATCTCTTGCAAAACATTTAGGATTTACATGTAGAAAACTGCACAACGCTGATGAAAGAATCAAAGATCTAAATAAATGAACTGGCAGATTCAACACAATAAAAATGTCAATCTCTCCAAATTGATAGATAGTCCAATGCGTACCTAAGAGGATGTTTTGATATATATACACAAAATATTCTAAAGTTTATGAGGAAGAGCAAAAGAACTAGAGTATCTAGAACAATTTTGAAAATGACTAACAAAACAGAAGGAATGACTCTTCCTGGATTCAAAATTTACATAACTGTGATAATCAAGACTATAGTATTAACGGAGGGAGACATGTAGGTCGATAAAAAAGAGAACTCAGAAACTGACAAATATACTCAAGTAACTTTTGAGAAACAAAAAAACAATTCAATGTTAGAAAGAGTTTTTTCAACAAATGGTTCTGGTGCAAATGATCACAGGCAGGCTAAAAACAAAACATACAAAAAACCTCAACCTACATCTCAACTTCATATAAAAAAAACTAACTCAAGATGGATCATGGACTTCAACATATTATGTAAAACCATAAAACTTATTGAAAGAAAAATGCAGGAGAAAATCTTTCAGATCTAAGACTAGGCAAAGAGTTCCAGACTTGATAACAAAAGCATAATCCATAAAATGAAACACTGATAAATTGAACTTCATCAAAATTGAATACTTTAGCTCTGCAAAAGACTATTAAGAAAACAAAAAGTCAAAGTACAGACTGAGAGAAAATATGTGCAAACTATGTATCTCACAAAGACCTGTCAGATTAGTGGTGCCAGGAATTAAGGAAGGGCAGGGTGGAGGAAGTGTGTATGGCTATAAAATGACTACAGTGAAGGAATCCCTGTGGCAGTGGAAATGTTCTTCATCTGAACTGTCAATATCATGGTTGTGATACACTACTGTAGTTCTGCAAGATGATTCCACTAGGGGACACTGCGTAAAGGATACAAGGGATCTCTATCTACATTATTTCCTACAACTGCATATAAATCTGTAATTATTTCAACATAAAAAGTTTAATTAGAAACACTTTTTTAAATTAACAGTGAAATGCTCAATCACGAGCAGTTACAACACAGTAACTTCTGTGGAATATCTGAGTCTCCAAGACATTTATTAACTAAATACTAATTTGAATATAAATGCCTTAGAAGAAAGTGACATTTCCAAAACTACTGATAAAAGTCAAATGACTACAACTACAGGAAAATCATCGACCTAGTTTTATAGAGATAACTTGTTATTAAAAATCTCAGAACTTGAGAACTTGAATTCAGGTGGTATTTATGTTGTCCTGGGGCTTATTTCCTTAATCAACAGACAAATCATTAACAAACCAATGAGTAATTAATGTGCACCTTCTACTTGCCAAACACTGTTCTGGCAGTTTCCTGTCTATATTCTTCATCTCTAACGCTGAGGCCACTATATATGGTTCTAATGGAGATTCCTTTAGCTATTGTGATAAATCCAACTAGAGTAATTAGAGTATTTCCTTAAGCCTTCTAAGTTCTAACTCAGTAACTAAAAGTATTTGGAATAAACCACTTGCATCTCAACTCCCCGACAAGTTTCCAACTTCCCCAATTATTACTCTTAGTTTAGAGCAGAAAGAAATGTTCAGATGAAGCCTATTCAAAAAGGCCTCCCAACCACAGTACATGCAATATGGTTTTAAATTGCCTAATTAATCTTTCTGTTAAAATTTCTGGAGTACTACCACAGTATATGTTTTTCAAGCTTATGTTCTTACAAATGATTTGTTCATAGCACGTTTCACTTCATCAGAACCATCTGAATAGATCTGCTGGAATAGTTTGTTTAAAGCTGCATCTCCCTCCAACTTCTCATTTTTTTCTTCTTCTTTGATCTCACCAACCAATTTATCCCAATTTCTCGTATAATGAGATGATGATGGATATAAGTTCTTTACATCTACGGAGTAAAAAAGATAGATGTGATTAATCAACATATGATGATTATGTCAAGAATATGCAAACTTTGTGACCATGACATACAGAACATCACAGAAAATAGTTTAGGTCACTAAATTTCATAATAAATGTCTTTCTGATATATAAATCAATAATCAGATTTACACTTTTACAAACTGAATCAGTGTAATGTAAAATCCAGGAATTTCTTTTGAGCAAAATCTAATGAAGTATAGGTTTTCGGTACATATTACAGAATTAGATTAAAAACATTCTTTGTATTAAAAATGAGGGAACTGAGTGAGAAATATATTAGAACTTTTATACTTACAGAAAAGTTGCTGAGATAGTACAATTCTAAAAAGGGTCTTTAAATAATGCTTCATTAAGAAATTTCTAAGTAAATTTTAATAAATGTTAAAAACATGGCTTTTTTGAGCTGCATCTCTCTTTCAGAGTAGAGATAAACTGAAAATATAATTATCCACGCCATTAGACGGTGAGTTAAGACTCCATCCTCTCCCCACATTAAATTATTAATTACTTCAATAGGAGATAATAAGCAATTCTTGAATGTTGAAAAATACACCATGTGATCATTTAGAGTTCAATGCTCACTCATGCACACACAGAAAATAATAGTACCTGTAGGGCACACTGAGGTAAACCAAGGCTGCTTAAAACCAGAGAGGCTACTGACTGGCTCAGCAGCTCAGGGCACTGCCAGGGCTATCCCAAAGACTAAGGGAATCAAGATGGTGGCACCTGAGTAATTAAAAAGTAATCTACCTAGTAGCTATAAGAGCAGTTGTGTTCACTCTCCAATGGAAATACTACACAGGCCACAAATGTGAGCCACATACATAATTTAAAAATTTCTAGTAGCCATGTTACTAAAAAGAATCAGGTGAAATGCATTCTAGTAATATATTTTTAACCTACATACACAAAACGGTATCACTTCAACATGAATCAATATAAATATATTAAGAAGACAGTTTATGTTCTTTCAGAGTCTTCAAAATCTGGTATTTTATACTTCCAGCACAACTCAATCCAAACCAGTCATTTTCAAATGTTCAGCAGGTACATGTGGTCACCATACTGGACAGTGTAGCCACAGAGCTTTAAAAAACCTGACTCAAAGTTTTACTATTAATAAATTAGGACACACAACATGTCCCTCTTTCCTCAAAATAGTTCAAAAATGAGAAACTACCAACTGTTCAGTCTGCTGTTCCATCCCTTCTTTTCACCTGTAAGCCAACTTCCTCCCTGTCTATCTCCCCAGAGAAACAAAACCAAACAGCACCCCACATAGTTTTTTTTAGTGTAAGCATACAGTTTTCCAATCTACCCTTTTCTACCAGTAATCCCCTCTCTATCTACGTGCATTTTCACTAGTAGCCAAAGAAAGCAAAAAAAAGTATGTCGTATTAAATCAAGAGCCTAAAAAATGCATGGGTTTAATTAATCCTAATGCCGACTCCCTAGAAGAAAGGGAACAGATTCTAACCTCCATTTTACAGATAAGAAAACTAGTCCAGAAAGGTTAAACAACTTGCCCTTATCTGCACTCTCCAGCTTGCAGGACATGGGAATCTGACAAGCATATCAATTCCTTACAAAAATATAACAAGACAGAAGGAATAGCATATGAAATATATGAAATATACAAGGCATTGAGTTTAGAAAAACTCTGCAACTACAACACTAAAAAAATCTCCATATTTATTCTCAGAAAACTTTAACACCAGTAGATGGTGGATAAACTACTTAGGAATGGATGGGTAACCTAACTCCCTTGTTCATTCATTATAATATCAAATAACTGCAAAGATTCTCAGGTCAGCAGAGACTTTTTTCCATTGTTAAAAAGATGCAGCAACAACCAGCATCACATACAGGGTTTATATAAGAACCAGACCAAGACCCTGAAGACCAGGGTTTAGTCCTAGACCACAAAAATTGCTGGGTGATCTTAAGCAAATTGCTTACTTTTAGACCCTGCAAAACAGGGCTGCCTCCTACAGAGGACTGTTGTTAGAACTGAGTAAGATTTAAAGGTTTTTGTTTTTGTTTTTTAAACGCTTTTTGAGCTCTATATAAACCTCAGCCCCCAAATCTCTCGGAGTCAGACCCAAAAGAATCACATAACATCTTTCCTCTATCTTTCACATAAAACGTGAAGCAGAAGCTGAACAGCCTACATACCAACTTCAAATATTTCAATCCTTAAAAAATTATCTGTTGGTGTCAATTTTCTGGTTTTGCTAATTACACAACAGACTAGTTGTGATGTTATTATGCAGGGAAGCTGGGTGAAGGGTACATGAGAACTTATCATTTCTGCAACTTTTAGGGACATCTAAAATTATTTCAAAATAAAAATAAAATATAATGAATAAAAAAATAAAAATAAATTAAAAATATATAATTAATGACTTGTTGGCTAACTGTGTTTTCTAAAAGGTGCCATAAGAAATCTGTTTTCTGTTACAGAAAGAGCAGTGAAAAAATCTAGAAGTAGCATTTTAGTCATCAAATCAGAACATTAATCAAAAAAATTTTCTCTCCTTTCCTAATGAGGGCATTGCTATAAAACATACTCTCAGACTGTAATTCTAACAGTATCTAAGCAGATTAATCATTCCATTAGAAAAATAGCTGTCTTTTGCATAGGCTTAAAATTGATCCCAAGTAAGTAGCCTGGTCCTTATAGGGTTAAAAACAATCAACCCTAGTTTTCACTCTTCTGGGTTTTTCTTAGGTTTTCATGACCTGTTTGTGAGCACTTCTTTAAGAGCAATAGAGTGAAATGGGTTAGGTATTTTACTCTGCGAAGCCCTGAAAGTCCACGAAATTAGAGTTGACAATATCAGAAGAAATAGAAAGGAATAAATAAAAAGGAGAGCGAAGAGGAGAAAATTATTTCGGCAGAATAAACCTCTAATCCACTTACAATCCAAAAAGAAGCAATAGGAAAGGGCAACACACAAAAACAACCCTCAACTAATGTCATACAGCGACTGGGTAAACAATAAAAACGCAACCCCCTCAGGGTTTATGCAGGCATTCACTCTTATTCTCAGCTGAAGAATTGAAGAAGGTAGAAACTTTACATAAAAGGCACTTTGTATTCATTACAGAGCAATCTTACTGCACTCACTGTATCTGTTGTTCTTGGGAACATAAATAATGAAAATAGAAAAAATGCTCATTACTATTTAACTTCAAGTATATAACACAATATGAATTTAAAGCTCATCAAGGCCAGACAACAAACCTGCTATGAACTGTTTTGGTTTAGGCACATCTCCTTGCCCCTCTAGCTTTTCCCATCTCACAGCCTCTGTCTTTTTCATTTTAATTTCAATCTGGAGGAAACACCAAATAAAATTTATTATTTCAGGTAAAATATACAAAACAGTAAAAAACAAATGCAATTTCCTTAAGTCATAAAATTTTTTAAGAATTAATAGTGCCCAAGATGATTTCCTTGAATTATACAAGGTTAAATTTAAAGAACTCTGAAACATTTTATTTCTATTTAAAAGCCACCCTTCAAAAACAACATGCATACACACTACAAGCTATAATTAAGAATCCTGAAATCCATATGCTTTTTTCTTCCAATGAACTGTTCTCAACCAAGGGTGATTTGGCAACTTTTATAGCTATTGTTGGTCCTCACAACTGGGGTGGGGGTTAGGGATGCTACTAAACATCCTACAACATAAAGGACAACCCCTCCACAACAAAGAATTATCCAACCCAAAATGTCAACAGCACTCCTCACTGAGAAACCCTGTTCTAAAGGAATTAGTACAGGAGTGCCTGGGTGCCTCAGTCAGGTAGGCTAGGCATCTGACTCCTGATGTAAGCTCTGGTTGTCGAGATCAAGCCACTCACCCCGATCTGGGGAGTTTGCTTCCCTTTCTTTCTCTGTCTCTGCTCCTCCCCCTGCTCAAGCTCTCTAAAATAAATTTTTAAAAAAATTTTTTAAAGTATTTATTTATTTGAGAGAGAAAAAGATAGTGAGAAAGCACATAAGTGCGGTGGGAGAGAGAGGGAGAAGCAGACTCCCTGCTAAGCGGGGGCCCAACATGGGGCTCAATGCTAGAACCCTGGGACCATGAACTAAGTGGAAGGCAGATGCCCTACAGACTGAACCACTCAGGTGCCCCAGTAAATCTTTTTAAAAAATAATGGTATTACCATATTTGCTACACAATAACCCATTTGAGAGTTGAGACAAATTCCTATCATTGTATAAAAATACTACAAATAATCTAAAATGTTCATAATAATTCACTCAATAATTATTAAACACCGAATATGAGCAAGTTGTAATCTTCAAGGATGTGGTGGATTTTTAAAATATTAAAAAACATGTTCTTGTAGGTAGCTCTTGAAGAGCTTTGAGGGGCGTAAGTATTTGCAATAGTGAAAGGGGGACGTCTCCAGGGGCAAAAGAAACCGCCTAAAAGTGGAGCCCTGAGGTTTCAAAGGACATAGTGCGTCAGGGAGTATGGACAAGACCCATTTGTCTCAAGTCCAGGATTTATGTTAAAACAGTAAAAAATAAAGGTGAAAGACGTGTAAGGCAAACTACAAAGACCTTCTAAATGCTGAACTAGCTTCACTTATTAAAATGAAATATTAAAAGCATCTTTAATTCTCTCATCAAGGCTGCACCACCCCAGAGTCTACCCTTAACTGTAACACACACTCAAAGAGCACTTTTGTGCTCCTTGTTTTCCTTGTTCAAATAATGCTCTCATTCCCATTTTTAGCCTCGCAAAATCAGCATTAATAGCACTAATAAGCCAATTATTACGCAGTTTAAGAACCAAAATAAAATTTTCTTAAAAAGATCTTATATATTTATTTTAGAGAGAGAGGAAGTGCAAGCGTGGGGAGGGAGAAAGGGAGAGAGAAAATTCTAAGCAGGATCCACAGCCAGCGCAGAGCCCAATACAGGGCTCCATCTCAAGACCCTGAGAGATCATGACCCCAGCCAAAAGCAAGAGTCAAATGCTTAAAAGTAAGCCACCCAGGCGCCCCTCAAAACAGAATTTTATGTTCTATTTTTTTCTAAGAAAAGGATTTACTTTTGTAAACAGGAAAAAAAAATCAAAAGACAAATATAACAAAAAGAAAAGCCTATTCACACTGGTTCTTTAACTCTGTGACATCAGAAAAATTCAGATCTTTCTACCACCTGCATTTAGTGTCAGAATCCTTAATATTTACATTTTAAAATACCTTAACAAAACACTAACGGAGAAATCTGCCAGTAATTTTAATCAGACAGAAGTGATGGTATAAGAGGGATGTGGTCTTTGAGTATTTTTATTTTCTTTAGCACAGAAATTTAACAAAAAACTGTTTTCATAATGAAAACACCATGAAACAAATGTCACTGGGAAAGTATAGTATTTTTAACATTAAGTTTATATGTATCTCTAGAATTCTCTAAAATGAATGACTAATTTTTATAAAGTAAAACACTACCCATATTTTCTCATACACTACCCATAGTAATAGGGTTTTAATATGCATAGGAATATGATTGTTTTAAGTTGTCACTGCTGGAATATTTATCAAAAAGGAGCAAAACTCTAATAGCTGGCAATGACAAAGCAACAGTTACTGAAAGGGGATATTATCCTAAAATTTAAAACTTCATCTTGTTCCTTTTTCAACTCATCTGGAAATGAAGACCTGGCAAGCAGTGTATATATAACACTACCCTTAGCTAATATAATATCTCTGCCTCAGGGCACCCTCCATTTACATCTCAAATTCCTGCACTTAAGCATAGTCAACAAAAAGTTCCTTATTTCACATAAGGAGCAGCATACACTGGCACTCACATGTACTGAAAGCCACTATAACCTGAGTAATTGTGCAGTATCAACGGTGCAGTATGAAATGTGCAGAATGAGGACTTTGTAAGGCCAAAGTCAAAGCCCTTAGTAACGACATGTATCAAGTGAGAAACACTGAACTGAACTTGAAATTGTATTTAATCCATTCATTAAAATAGCTGCACATAATAAAAACATACTTAAAGCAGCTTTTTAAAAAAGTGGGAGAGCTAATTTTCTGTGAATTCCTTTTTACACCCATTTCACTTTCAATGCTTATACATGCTTGTAAAAATGAAGTTTTAAGTCTTAATGACTCTGGCAGGTAACTCCAGAGTTACCACACACCCAATTTCAGATATTGTTTATTACAACTATTATCTAGCTATTCTATTTTCATTTAAGTCAAAAATAATTTATAAGTTAACTTAGAACCTTGGTCTGAATGTTCCTCTCATATGCACGGGGAAGGCTTTCAGTAATATCCCAAAGCAGTATTCACAGGTTACTAAATAAGAATCCCTGCTGTTCCAGATTGTTAAGTTTTCATGATTTTGCATACTATCACCCACTTCTAAATTCTTTATGCACGGACAATTTAATATTTTCCAATGAAAGAACTTCAAATTTAAAGGGAAGCCATTACTCCAAAAGGGTCATGGCATCCAGACACCACCTTCTTAGGAGGAGGCAAAAGCTCCCACTTACTGCCATAGGCTGACAGGAAGGCATCTTTCTCAGCGATTAGAGAGCTATGCCAATTTACTGCTGAACTTTTTTCCTGGCAAAGTTTTGACAACCATCTGTTTCAAGGCTGTAGTCATTAAACAATTGTTTCTGACCTTTAGAATGTAATTTCACAATGTTCTTACTCAGCTCTCAGCACGTTTAACGGCTGTACCTAACCACTTCGTCCAAAAATAGAGCAAACTCAGTCTTCCTGAAGCCATACTGCACATCTACCATCTTTATTTTTTCATTCAAATCATTTCATAATCTTTTTTTAAATGCAGAAGATAGTTATTAATGATGAGAAACTGAAAAATCACAAAAGCTCTAATAGTACAATTCAAGTATTTAAGGAGTACCTACTGTGGGCCAGGAACTGTGATAGTACATAAAATCACAGTCTCTATTCTTCCTGAAGAAATTAATCAGAAGAGATACTCCCATAAACAAAAAATTCCAGTATATCACTTGTAGTGAAAGATCTAAATAAGGGGGGTGGGCACCTGGGTGGCTCAATCAGTTAAGAGTCTGCCTTCGCCTCAGGTCATGATCTGTGTCCTGGGATGGAGTCCTGCATCTGGTTCCTTGCTCAGCAGGGAGTCGGCTTCTCCCTCTGCCTGCCCCTCCCCCTGCTTGTGTCCTCTTGCTCTCTCCCTCTCTCAAATAAAATCTTTAAAAAGAAAAAAAATCTAAATATAAAAAATATTCATCTTCTGGAAGTCTCTCAAAATGTCATTAATAGTGAGACTGATTACTTTCTCAGCTCCTTTATATTTTTCTACATCTTCTATAATATGCGTTTATTGCTTTTATAACTGGAATAAAAATCTACATAATCAGGATAAAATAATAATAGCGGGAATATTTGTTGAGCACTACTATAAAGCCTGTATGCTTTGCATATGTCATCACTTAATAGGACAACCCTATAAAAGGAGATTACCATTCATACTTTAGAGATGAGGCAACCAAGATAGATAGACAACTTGCTGGAAGAGTCTTCCACTGCTAGAAGTTTTACTTATTTCCTCAGAAATAAGCAGAGGTTGAAAGCAGGACAAAAACTATCAACTGCATAATTTTAGAAAGGAGTCATAAACAGGTACTACTTGTTGGAACTATGACCATGAATAGCACCTAATCTCACTGAGCCTGTTCTCCTGTAAAAAGTGATTTAATAGAGTCTACCTCATTTTGGGTCCTTGTCAGAGTTAAATGAAACCATGTATGAAAAGAACAGAGCACTGTGTCTGGCAAATAACTGAATGCTATTATCATTATCTTCATCATTATAATTAGCTAAAAAGTCTGGGCAAATTACTTAACATCTCTGGGTTCAGTTTATACCTATAAATAGGTGATAAAAATACCTACATCAAGCAGTATTTATGAGGATCACATGGGATAATACACCACAATCAAAACAGTTACCTACTGTAATTCTGCACAGGTCAAACAGCAAGACTGGCTAAGCTACAATAAATGCATAATGAAATAGTTTGCTGTAGAATACTTAAGAGCATCAAAAAATTATCCAAAAGGTATGGCTAAATTTAAAGAGATAGCTATAGACAGTATTTACAGTAAAATCCTTTTCTTTTGGGGTGCCTGGGTGGCTCGGTGGGTTAAAGCCTCTGCCTTTGGCTCAGGTCATGATCCCAGGGTGCTGGGATCAAGCCCCACAATGGGCTTTCTGCTCAGCAGGGAGCCTGCTTCCCCATCTGTCTCTGTCTGCCTGCCTCTCTGCCTACCTGTGATCTCTGTCTCTCAAATAAATAAATAAAATCCTTAAAAAAAAATCCTTTTCTTTGGAAAATATATGAATATGCATTAATAGAAAAGGGGGCAAGAATACACTTCAAAAACAATCCGTGGATTATCAGCAACCAAATACTTATTTTAAAAAAGCAACAACAAAAACTATTACCACCACCACTGTATCAAAGATGTAAAACATGGGGCCAATGGGTGGCTCAGTCAGTTAAGCATAGGACTCTTGACTTCGCCTCAAGTCATGATCTCATGGTTATGGGATTGAAGTCTGCCTCAGGCTCTGCTCTCAGTGCAGAGTCTGTTTGGGATTCTCTGTCCCTTTCCCCAGAACCCCTCCCTTGCTCGTGTGTGCGCTCTCTCTCTCTCTAATTAAATGCATAAAATTTTAAAAGAGAAAAAGACATAAAACAATCCCCAAACCCCCACACCTTTGTGTTTAAAAAAGCAGAAGCATCCTGCCCAAACATCTCCAATTCTATTACATCATTATTAGGATTCTTCTATGAATATTAAGAAAAGGAGTTCAGGGGCGCCTGGGTAGCTCAGTGGGTTAAAGCCTCTGCCTTTGGCTCAGGTCATGATCCCAGAGTCCTGGGATAGAGCCCCGCATTGGGCTCTGTGCTCAGCAGGGAGCCTGCTTCCTCCTCTCTCTCTGCCAGCCTGTCTGCCTACTTGTGATCTGTCTGTCAAATAAATAAATAAATCTTTAAAAGAAAAAAAAAGAAAAGTTCACTCTAAAACCTCTCAATTTTATTCAGTTAAGAAAGGAGAAGGGAGCAATTATTTGTCTCCAAATAAAGATACTTTACTTCTCACAGTTCCAGGTAAAAGCCTTCATAGTTTATATAGATACAAATACAAAAAGACTGCTTTGACTAGAAACAGGAATAGAAAAACATTTCTTTTTCTTTTTTTTCTTTTGAAGATTTTATTGGGTAAGTAATCTCTACATCCAACAAGAGCCTCGAACCCATCACCCCAAGATCAAGAGTTGTATACTCCACCAACTAAGCCAGCCAGGTGCCCGAAAGAACATTTCTACAAGAGTGAATTAACTTCAAAGGATTTTGAAAATTCTAATTTTTTGGAAGTAGTGACTATTAATCTTTAAAATGAGTATTTCACAGCATAGCTGTCACTGAAGTTATAATCTTGTGATTGTGAGCAGGGGATATTGTCATGAAATTAACAAGACGGAACAAAGAAACAATACAGTTTCTTAATAAAGAAAATGAATAGGCAGTTATGAAGGCTGATTTTCAATAAAAAGTAGAAATAACTATCAGAGGTACTGGAAAAAAATATGAATTCTGACTAGATATGCTACTGTAAAATACTGAGCCAAGAAATGCTGCTTCATTAACTTAAGGGTCCTATAGCTCTTATTTATTTTCACTGCAAATTAATGTTCACTTGAATTAATAACAATTCAACAATTATACAAGAATATGCAACATTTATTCAGCATTGAAGGTGGAAAAGAAAGAAACTGGATTCTCAAAGCAAAGAAATAGGCCTTTTAAAGCAAAGATTTTAAGGAATCCCTAATTTTACCAGATTCTTCTAAACAGAACCATTCTGATTCAAGACAGGATTCAAGACACCTAAATACCAATGAAAATCAAATGACTTATTTTTTTCTTAGTGTCATCATTAAGTAAGCCTCAGTAACCCAAAGAAATATTTTAACTTTCAGTATTGAAACAGTCTCCCTTTGCTGTATGAAAAAAAAGATTCAAAACTTTCACTTCCCTTAAGATAAAATTAAGTGCAATTATTTCAATTAGTTTCCCATAAAACACAGCTTAAAAGTTAGCAGTCTTAACAAAACTAATGTATATTACTTTGGGTTGAGAAGAACAATAATTATCTTCCATTACACTTCTTAAAAATTTTACTACTTTATTAAAGAACTTAGAAAGACCTAAACAAAGAAGCACTAGCTTTCCAGACAGAGAAGTATTCCTTTTGGGCCAGGATGAACAATTCAGTAACTATGTAAAACTCGGGAAAAGCATTTAAAAGTCCAGGAACCTTGGTTTCTTTTCATCTATTAAAACGAAGAATAAAAATACTCTATCAATCTCAAAGCATTAACATTAGAATCCAATTTAAATTCATTCACTGAACAATTACTGACCAGCACTACGTACAATGCACAGGGCTAGACAAATTTAGCAAACGGATCATACTTATACTAAAGAATTACTCATTTTTTAGTTTGTGGAGTCAACTGGGATATCCTTACCTGCAGGTATGGATATGACTTGCTTCCTATCCTCACAGACAAGATGCAAGAATAATGAAATATATACATGAACTACTATATAAAAAAGAAAAGTAGTCATGTAGCATTTAAAGAAAGAAGGGATCAAAAAAGCAAACTGGGAATATAGCAGGGGGGTTGCTGATGGTTAGAAACAAGCACTCAAGAGTCAAAGGAGAATTAAGGAGAGAATACCATGCTTTGTTAACATCCTCAATTCTAGCCACACAAACTTGTGTATTCATTACCACACATCCTATTCTTCCATAAATTATATGAGGAGACCCAGTAACACAAGTTTTTAAGTCATTTACCATCTATTATACTTCAAAAGAAATGTGCATTAACAACCTGTTGGTAAAAATATGTACAAAAACGCCAAACCCGTAACTTTCTGATCTCCCAAATCTAGCTAGAGTTTTGTGGTTGATTATTTACCCAGCTTCTTTTATAAAACAAATTCTACATTGTGTGGATGGGGTAAGACTAAAATCT
The DNA here is from genome assembly GCF_011764305.1 of Mustela putorius furo. NCBI lineage: Eukaryota > Metazoa > Chordata > Mammalia > Carnivora > Mustelidae > Mustela > Mustela putorius. The sequence continues at coordinate 7,896,044 of NW_025421305.1, forward strand.
TGTTAAGATTTCACCCCTTTTTCTCACTTTCTATCATCCAAACAACTGTGTCTTCTCATGTCTACTCATAATTTAACAGCTCTGTACTTTGTAATCTTCAAATAAGTGGGGAAATCACTTCTAACTAGATGCAAAAAACTACTTTTTTTTTTTTTTTAAAGATTCTATTTATTTATTTGACAGACAGAGATCACAAGTAGGCAGAGAGGCAGGCAGAGAGAGAGGAGGAAGCAGGCTCCCTGCTGAGCAGAGAGCCCGATGCAGGGCTCGATCCCAGGACCCTGAGATCATGACCTGAGCCGAAGGCAGGGGCTTAACCCACTGAGCCACCCAGGTGCCCCACTAATTCTTTTTTTAATTAACTATTTATTTGACAGAGAGAGAGAGAGAGAGAGGGAGAGAAAGAGATCACAAGTAGGCAGAGAGGCAGGCAGAGAGAAAGCAGGAAGCAGGCTCCCTGCTGAGCAAAGAACCCAATGCATGGCTCCATCCCAGGACCCCGAGATCATGACCTGAGCTGAAGGCAGAGGCTTAACCCACTGAGCCAGCCAGATGCCCCAAAACTACCAATTCTTAACTCTGCGCTTCTGCTCAAATGTTTTGCAGGTATCCTCTTCTTTCTGCAGGCCCAGTCATCATTTCTCCCAAACGCAGGCCAACCCTGATTCTATTCTAGGATAGGAAAATTCACGTCCTTAGCACTCAAACTCAATAGTTACTAACATAGTTACGTTCTAAGACATCTGTATAAAGAAGGTATTGTAATGGAAAAAGTCTACTTAAATCACCTGCTGTCATAACTCATTATACATCCTCACACAATTTTATAGATGAAAAAAAATTCAGTGCTCATTTAGTCCATACCTCTCATTTTTAAAGACAGTGAAAATTTAGTCTTATAATAATTGCATGACTAGTCTAAATTCACAGGACAAGCAAAGAACCAGAGTCAGGTTTTTTTTATTTTTCAGTTCAGTAGTTCAGTACTTGTCCGACTTATACTACCTACATCTTCTGACTGCTGTCTAAAGCATTCTATGAATTTTAGTTCTACTGCATATTTTACTTTTTGAAAATATAAAGAAACCTAAAAATTATATAATTACCGGAACTGTAGTTTAAATCATTCAGTATTCCCTCATAACAAAGTATTTTAATATTTAGCTTAATTAAAAAACAAAAAAAAGAGCAGATTCATCTTCATAGTAGTTTATATTTTTTAATACATTAATATTTATACATCAAAAACAGGCCAAGTTTAAGAGAAGAGACTTTATCAAATCTTAAAGACAGGCTGATAATTTCAACTTTTTTGAACACCTCTTTAAGAAATATACCAATCTTAAGTATACAAACACTACTAAGGTTAAACTAACTTTTAAATTTCATTGTCCTAAAATCTGGGAAGGAGAAAACTGTTACTCGAAATTTGTTTTATTTACCTGTACCTGCCTATCTATCTTTCTTTTCTTTTTTCTTTCTTTCTTTTTTAAAGATTTTATTTACTTGAGAGAGAGAGAGAGAGTGAAAGAGAGAAAGCAGGAGAGAGGGGAGGGTCAGAAGGAAAAAGAGAATCCTGAGTGGGGAGCTCCAGGCGGGACTCCATTTTGGAATTCCAGGATCATGACCTGAGCTGAAGGCAGACACCCAACTGACTGTGCCACCCAGACACCCACTTACCTGTACCTTTTAATTTGAAAATATGTGCTTAAAAGGATCTATAAGCTTATAATCACATTGGCAATTAGTTGACCAATATTTCTTTATTCTGAAAATACTACTGACAACTCTTCTCATTTAAAAAATCTATCTCTCAGGAGCCTGGGTGGCTGAGGGGATTAAAGCCTCTGCTTTTGGCTCAGGTCATGATCCCAGGGTGCTGGGATTGAGCCCTGCATGGGACTCTCTGCTCTCTGCCTGCCTCTCCGCCTACTTGTGATCTCTGTCAAATAAATAAATAAAATCTTTAAATAAAAATAAATAACTAAATAAAAAATCTATCTCTACACCCAACATGGGGTTTGAACTCATGACCCCGAGATCGAGTCACACGCTCTTCTTACTGAGCCAGCCAGATGCCCCCACTACTGCCAACTCTTTTAAAATTGTCTTACCTTTGTTGAAAGTACTTTAAATGTGCTCTGTTCTGGTATTATAGGATGAAGAAGTCTCAGTTTCAAATTGTAATCCTCTCCAGAAGGAAGTATCACCAAAGCAGACAACTAATGAAGACAAAATTAGCAGCGCATTTTATAAATTTATATAATGAAAGGTAAAATACTTAGACTGAATATAACAGAACTTCATGCTGCCGCTGATTATTTTACACTTTCTATGGAATATCAAATTTAAGAAATTCAAAATAATCTTTTTCTACCTGGAATCTTTTACATGGATTCTCACATACACAATTAAATAAGCAGAACACAGTATGTTTCATTTAACGTTTAAATCTCTAGAAAACTCAAGATATAAGAGCAAAACAACACAAAATGTAACAAAAGTATTTATTTGCAAAATACCTACTTCTGCCACTAACTTAAATATCATTGAAGTTTTCCACTAAATGCTAAGAAATCAAATTACAAGTCACACTAATTTAATTTAATGTGGTTAGTAAATTCTAAGACGTATAAATCACACAAAAAATAAGACCTTTTTCATAAGGTATACAAATGTAACCAAATCACATCTTACTAATGTCTTTTATATGTGTCAGCCAAGTTCTGCTTTGAATTTCAAATCTAAAAAAGAAAAGATAATGCACATCTAGCTGTAACCTACAGTATACATTTGTCTCAAAATTTAAAATCATTCAAGCTGAAAAGCAATGCTTCAGATTTTCATCAGCATTTTCCACATTGCCGGAAGAAATATCTGATAAACTGCTATAGATTCTTCTGCGGTATACTATACTTCCAAATAAAAGTATTTAATCTCAAAATAAAAAATGGTTCAAAGACTGTAATAACCTCTTTTTCTGAAAATTCCACATTTACATTATTCTTCTGAACATTCTTGATCATAAGTGTAATGATTACTTGAGATTCTGTTTGATACCAGTCATACCTATAAAAAAAAAGAAAAGAAAAACCACCTTAGAACATTTAATTTTCTTAAAGTTGCTGCTGCTTTATGTTTTATCAAGATAAAACTACAATCTGATAAACAACAAGAGCTCCACCTTGAGGAACAAATAAGCAAAGCAGATGGTGATTCACAGAAACAATTTTATATAACTAATTTTCTTTGATCTGCACTAATGGAGAAGAACATTAGGGTATGATGCCTCAAACCTTTCCAGGATACTTAAATACTTCCATGATTTTCTGGGCTCTGACTCCTATCTCTAATATTGTTGTGCTTAAGCTAATGTTAAAGATGAAATTTACTCTTAACAGCAAACCATTATTATATACCATTAACAGCTTTACACTTTCATTTCAACCTAATAGTAAGAAAAAGCACTTCTATCCCTCTTTTACAGATGAAAAATAGGCCCAGATGGGCGAAGCAATCAGCCAGTCAGAGGCAGGTGTTAAACTGGATCCATGTCAGCTGGACTCCACACCAAAATCTCTTAACTGAAGCTGGGGCAAACAGCCCTGAACACAGGGAGCAGAAGCAAATGAGCTAAAATTAAAATAACTTAAAATTTAACTCATCCACATTAAATACCGTATCTTCCTTCACTTTCAAGGTACATGGGAAAACTAATGTGCCTAGAGATTCTAATTATGTCTTTCCCACATAAGCCTCTAGAAATGCAGGGATCCTCACTCTCAAATTAGCCTGTATTAGATCATAAACTCCACGAGGCAAAGCAGTTTATCTATCCTGCTACTATTATATTCCTAGAATATAATAGTATATAGTATATATATATATATAGTATATATATAATATATAAGCATAGTGCCTGGTACACAGAACCAGTATTAAATCAATGTTTAATACTGGTGGGTTATTGTATGCTCCAAACATAATTATTATTTAAGGTTTCTTTTCTATTCCTGCTGCTGTCATCAAGCTAGTCCAAATTCCTTATCTACTTGGTATTTGGGAGAGTCATCCTAAATCTCCCTAGAAAGAGCAGGAACAGATCTTTTTGTTTTAACATTTCCAAACCACTTTAGGTAATTAAAATGCACCTTGATTAAAGAAACAAACTTTAAGAGTCTCACAATTTCCCTCTAAAATTCAGTGGGGATGCAAAACTCCAAATCAATGCCTTGTGTTTCTTTCTATTATAGTCCTAAGAATTCAAGTTGTACACATGACTAATGAATAATTAAAAATAAATTCAAATACCTGCTAGATGCTTATTAATTCATTACTGTAACTGTTGCCCTGAGCAACAGTTGTCCCTTTCAACCCACGCAGAATTACTCAATGAAAAATTTACTCTAAAATATAAAAAGCAGGTAGTTACAATTCTGCCAAGCCTACTACTACTAATTTATTTACCTGTGTAGTAACAACTGGAAGAGGCTCTTGTCATTCATGGAAAGGTGACATTATATGAGAACTAACTTGAATTTAACCTTAACATAAACACTAATATCAATCAGTAAACAGCCTTAGAATTAGTTTACCCAAGCTAAACACAATTTCTAAAAAACACCAAACAGCACAGGGTAAGGACTGGCTTACTATTAAACAGGATTTTTTCCTTTAGCCATATTTACCATGCATATTTATGAAAAAGAAACACTTACTTGATTTTTGACTGATGAGTCCTCTGGGATGCAGACTGATTTTGGCAAGTTGCAAGAGAAAGATTTTACAAATTAGTTTAGCAACTATGTATTAAAAATGCATGTATTATTAATTTACCCAATGCTGTGGTTACTTTGATATGGAATAACAACATCAACATATCCCTCAAAGACAAAGCATAGTATTCTTGTTAAAAATACAAGTTATCAGAAAATTTAAGAATATTCAACATTTTTATAATATTATGAGTTAAAATGTCAAAGGAGATTTTTCTTCTAAAATACAACCATAAGGGGAAAGGAAGGAAAAATAAGATGGAAAGAGAGAGGGAGACAAGCTACAGAGACTCTTAACCATAGGAAACAAAGTGAGGGTTGCTGGAGGGGCAGTGGGTGAGGGATGGGATAACTAGGTGATGACATTAAGAAGAGCACTTGATGGAATGAGCACTGGGTGTTACATACAACTGAAAAATCACTAAATTCTACCTCTGGAACTAATAATACACTATATGTTAATTAAATTGAGTTTAAGTAAAAAAAAAAATTCAGAATAAAAATAAAGGCATAAAACAAAAAACTTTCTAAAGGTCTACGTGGAAAAGGTTACATTTAAATGTCCAGTTCCAAGGCTCTCTAATCTGAAAATAACAATGACATTTTAAAAAACCAACACATTTTTTAGTATAACATTCAGGCTTAGCAGTGGCATCAAACACTGCTCTGGAATATATGAAAGAACATTTCCATGGTGCTTTCCAGCTAACAGCTTACTGTGCTTATGGTATCTCAGTAACAAAAATTCTATACTGCCCATCAAGAAACAAACGAATCATGATTCCAGACCAACCCATATTTTCCTAAACTACATGTGTGCCAGTTAAGACCTCGTAAATCAAAAGAACTTGCTCTGGGTTATAGGTGACCTCAAAGTCATCCCATGATAGGGAAGAGATGGGGTTTAGAGGAACAAAATAAAACCCCTCTACAGATTTAAGTCTAACTCAGAATTTCTCTCCACTATTAACTATTGAGAAATACCTGAGTCTAGGTGATATCAAGTAGAGACAATGACTAGAGCAGATTATTCCCGTTCACAATGGTGCAAAGATTAAAACTTAACTAGTGTGAACCACCACAGTTACAAAATGCACTGTGGCTAAACAGCTGTCTGTGTTACTAAGTATGATCCGAATGCTATTTTGTTGTTTGCAGGACTTGTTCCAATCCCAAACAGAATACTGTAAAACCTAAACAGAAATACCAGCAGGTGAAGAAACCCAACTTTTGTTTACTTAAAATTTTCATTTATTTATTTAGAGAAATCTAGCAAGAGTGAGCAGGGGGAGGAGCAGAGGGAGAGGGAGAAGCAGACAGCACACCAAGTGCAGAGCCCGACTAGGGGCTGGAGTCCATGACTCTGAGATCATCACCTGAGCCTAAATCAAGAGTCGGACGCTTTGTCGACTGAGCCACCCATGTGCCCCAAAGGAAGCCAAAAATACTTCCCTCATTCATCACCCTTAGGAATATGGAAAAGCCTTTCAGGTGTAGCAATAACCCGACAGGGCTCACTTTTGGTGATGCTCCAAACTCCAGTCACCACATATACACATATCTGGCCTGACGCTCACAACCTGAAGGAGATTAGCTCTATTAGGCCCAGTTTACACATTAAGAAAGCCCAGAGAATAGAAGACTTTCTCAATGTCACAATGTAATTCTGAAAGACAGAGATGTAAATCTTCCTTCAGACATGAAGAGACCCAAGAAGGTTAAGTAACTGCCGACAGAGTTAAGACACACATTCATCTCCTGACTCCTTGTCATTTTATTTACTGACTAAACTGCAGATGATCACTGCTAAAAACCACTAGCCAGAATTTAACTGTGTGTGTTATAAATAAACCTAAGTGCATAATGTAACTATGCGTGTTATAAATAAACCTAAGTGGTTTAAAAAAAAAAATCAAGCAACTTTCAACTCCACCATAACTTTTAATGACTGAAAAGACCTGGAAACCTTCATATCCAAAATAATAAATGTGACTGAATTAGACAAACATTTCCAAATTTTACTTAACTTTTGTGTTCTCAGTACACCACAATAAACCCTGAAAGTGCTTTCTAAGCAGCAGCTGTTTAACCTAAATGTGATGACTTTTCAGCAAGGAAAAGAAAAAATAACCACCCTGACCATACTAAAATATGCCAAATCAAGTTGATCACACATTAAACAAGTCCAATAATTATTCATTTCACCAAAAATTGTATTATTTCAGTTACTAAAGGAAAAAATACTTACATGGAATTGCTTAAGATCTAAGTAAAAGAAAGACCATTCAGAGTCCTGTCTCAAATACAGGGCAACATTATAATTAAGTAAGAATATGAAGAATAAAAATTTTATACTTACCACCTCAGACTGTGATCCTATTAAAAACATAAAAAGAAAACATTTCCATTTAACAGTACATTTAGAAGCTAAGTTACATACACAACTTCTACAGCACAAACACACTAACCCAATTTTCCACACATTCCAAATTAAAAAAAAAAAAAATGGTTTAATTTTGCATCCCAGACTCATTGTAGACTTTTAATAATTTCTTACCAATAACACAACTACAAGACAAATCCATCCAAATCACCCTTTCAACATAACAAAACCTTGGAAATCCCTATCTAAGGGAAAACACGCTATTTAAATTTATGATTTATAAAGTTGTAAAGTTAAAAACAAATTTGTTAAAATCCAAAAATGTCAAAAATTTACATGGGAAACCTACATACTTACCATTCTGAGCCTCCTGACACCTTTTAACCCAGACAGTGAAATCAGGATCTGTACCTAGAACAGACAAACTGAGTGTAACATCACTCACTCATCAGCAGCATCGAACATATTCACTCAACAAGTACTTAATGAATATCTCCTATGTTTCAAACAGTGTTTTAAGCAATGGGGATTCAGCAAAAAATCAGACAAAAATACTTGTCCTAGCAGGATTTATAGAAACATAACACTAGAGCTATAAATACATTTAAAACGTAAGACATTCATGCTGAAGAATTTTAATTAAAAAAAAAAAAATGGTTTTAGCCACAGACAACCTTACTGGTTTCCAGATACAAATACAGATACATTTCCCCTCACCCCTCTCCTGTTAAAGGAGATTCCTCTCACACAACAAAATCAAACCTGAATTAAATACCCAACACACCATCAATTAGTGTGGGATGGAAGCCTGGTACCAGATAGCTGGACCAACGTCTAGAAGCCTCTTTTGACCCCAGATTTATTTTCTAATGCAGCTATCCACTTCTATCTACTATTCTCTCAGTAGCTTTTCCTGTTACCATGCCATTCCTACCAACACCAAAAAGCACCTTTGTACTTTGTGCAGTTCTGTCATATCTCCAGATTCCACAGCAGCCCAGAGACCACAGATGGTGAACTATATATTTAGATATAGCAATGTAAACATGTACATAAGCAAATAATTAATTTCTAAAGACTCAGAACAATGTTAATCCAAACAGTACTGGGTCTAATCTAATATAATGTTAAAAATTATTAAAAGTACGCTCAATAAAAGTTTGCAAACTCAAACAAATTGCAGGCAAGATTATTCTGAAAAATAAAAATTTCTTAGAAGAGTAATTTATAAATGAAATTCAATTGTACAGGCCATAACTAAAACCTACACACATATATGCACATGCTCCTTCTGGTGGGGTAAAAATTTTATCAAAATCCTAGATTTGAAAAACCTATTACTCAAATTTAATCAGTAAGTAAAACCAAGCTTCCTACCATACCAAAAGAAAAAAAGGTAATATTCTGAGTTACAATTTTTTTTTTACCCTGTCTGTTAATAAGGGAACCCTAACAGTTAAACATAAATTTTCCTTAGAATTAAAAGACAAAACTTTTTAAAATAAAAATACTCTTAAAAGCAATTTTACCAAAAACAGACCTTCATTTGAAGCAGATTTTGAAATAAGATAAACATTAATGGCAGTTAAAAAAAAATCAATGGGAATAAAATATTAATAAAGGAAATAATTTAGGTGATGAACTATCTATCGCTACAAGATGGAATGCTTTATGTCTCTTCAGGGTTTTCAAATATGTATTAAGGTACAGGATAACTGGACTCTTCAGAATTTGCAGAGTGCAGATATGCTGGCTTGCTTAGTAAATAGCCAAATTACTCATGTACCATTCACAACTCCTTCCTAATTTGTAGGCTCCAATTATGAAGTTGGGCCCACTGTCCTCTCTCAAGCAGGTACATGACAGGAAAGCAAATATTCAAAGCAATACAAGAGTACATTTTTAAAATATAAAAACATACTCATTAATACTTCAGAACAGGGTTTCGAACCTCAGCACTACTATTTTGGACCAGCTACCTCTCTGCAATGTAGGATGTTTAGCATCCCTGGCCTCTACTCACTAGGTATCCATAGGACATCCCTATTCACCAGTCACGATAATCAAAAATCTCTTCAGACATTGCTAAATGTCCTCCGGGAAGTAAAATCATCCGTACCTAGGAACCACTGCTTTAGAGAACTGTGATAAAACACTATCATTAGAGTAAGATAAAATGGTACTACACAGTTCTGATTAGGCACTTTACAATTATCTATGAGGTTACTTACAACTTCTTTCCGTATTTTGTAGACTCTTTCGCCTTTTGGATCTTAAAATTTCTACACATGTGCAGACATCCATACTGCTAATTTTCATATACTTCTCTGAAGCCAACATTAAAAACTCACAATACTCTGTCAAAGCTCCAAGTTTCTATCCATCACAATTTACCCAAACTGATGCTTCACTTGTTAATAAAAATGTCTGCTGTAAAACTTCCTATCTCAGCCACCTGAATAACCTAAACCAAAAGGACTTCTGAAAATGAGAGCAAACTAAATTTTCAGTTCTCCACTAGAAAAACATAAAGTCAGACTAAGTAAAGGAAGCACACTGAGTGTTTATATATCGTTTTTAACCTCTAATCGTAAAGTTTATCTGTGATTTAAATGCTAAAGGCCAATTTAATCAATTTTAAGTACGCAATCAACAGGAAATGTCAGTAAGAAAAAAGATGTTAAGTTTCTACAATGAACTTGGGATCACACTAACAAAATTCAGCCATCATATTTAAAACACAGACATAATGGATTAGTTTATTAACATACAATTCCAATACTTACTATCTAATTTCTGTCCTCCTATAAAAGTTTCTAAAGCAGCAGCATAGTTTTTTTCATGGTATTCACATATCCTGCATAAACATATTAAAAACAAAAACCGCACACACATGAGATCATGCAAAAAGGTTTTCTAAATTAAATATCCTAATATTTTCTATTGGTAAAAAAAAGAATAATAATTTATATCTTAGTAAGTCAAGAGATTTTCTAATATACTATAACATTAAATTTAATTCTCATTAAAACCGAATTTTGGAACTCATTTCAGAAGGAATTTCTTGATTTAATTGTGTACACGTGCCTATTCCAACATATAGTTATGCTAAGAAACCAAATAAGTTTCTTAAGAATAAAATTACACTTATCAACAGAAACAAGCTGGGATGTGAAGTACTGAGATACAGGGCTTTCACAGCATTAAGTGTAGCCAATCCAGCCTGGCTGACAAATAGATGTTCTCTAGTCAGTTAAGTACAATAAATTCCAAATGATGAATGAAAAAAGAATTTGAAATCCATCAGTTTCATCTTTTCCTTGTAATTACTTCAACCACTATTATTTCAAAACACACATACTACAATTAACACAAGTATAAAATTATATTTAAAAATTAATCCTATCTCGGGGCGCCTGGGTGGCTCAGTGGGCTAAGCCGCTGCCTTCAGCTCAGGTCATGATCTCAGGGTCCTGGGATCGAGTCCCATATCGGGCTCTCTGCTCAGCAGGGAGCCTGCTTCCCTCTCTCTCTGCCTGCCTCTCCATCTACTTGTGATTTCTCTCTGTCAAATAAATAAATAAAATCTTAAAAAAAAAAAAATTAATCCTATCTCAGCTATAAAATGTATAAATACAGAATTCACTATTTACATAAAACTTAAAATTCATTCATTCAATGAACTAAACACCTACTATCAGTAGTCCAGACCCAATTAGAAGAGTAGTTATTGCATACCCTTTTCTCAGCACAGCAGTGGAATTATTTGGATTAAGTTCAAGAGATTTCTTTGCATCAGCAACAGCATCTACATACAAAAAAAGGGGGTTTTAGTCATTAATTTATGGATCCTAACAAGTTACACACAAAACCTGAATCAGCCCTATATTTTTAAGTTTTCAAATTAGTGCAATGGACAAATGCTTTTAAATTAGGAAAAACTAATCCAAGATAAAAAAAAAAAAATCACTCTCACACCTTATTAGCCTAATATTTAGCTTTCCTTTTAAAGCTATTCAGTCAATGTATAAAGTTCTGTCACAAAATTCACCTAATTTTCTCATTACCATCATTTATGTAATCTGACTCAAGATGTTTAATTTTCCCCTACCTAGGTTCTCTACCCAGAATAATTTAAAAGTTACACAAGTAATATATAAAGACATTCTTTTTTATAAAAATTACAAATAAGAGCACTTTATTTAAATAGTCTGTAAAATAACACATGTGATGCTATTTTTGTTAATATCTCCAATAACTACAAATTAAAACTATATAAATTCTCTATCCACTGAAGGAAAAAGAAACACCCAGAACATTTGTATGGGTGTTGCTCAACATGTCTGTCATGTTTCAGCTACTTCACACCTTGTATAAAAGACCAATTTAAAAATCCTCAAAAATGATCTCTACTGTATTTGATTCACTGTATCTCAGGTAAAATGTATAACTTATAAAGAAAAAATAATACATTCAGTAAGAAAAGTTACCACAGTAATTCCCAAGAAGAATGTGACAATAAGCTCTTTGACAATAATATTGTGCATCATCTGGTTTCTGTTCCAAAGTCTTAGTCAGCTCCTACAAAAACAAACACATTGAGTGTCAACAAATGTTCTTTAAATGTATCTGAATTTTATTTTATTTTTTAAATTAATTTATTTATCTGACAGACCAAGATCACACGTAGTCAGAGAGGCAGGCTGAGAGAGAGAGGGGGGAATGCAGGCTCCCCGCCGAACAGAGAGCCTGATGCAGGGCTCAATCCCAGAACCCTGGGATCACAACCTGAGCCGAAGGTAGAGGCTTTAACCCACTGAGCCACCCAGGGTCCCTAAATGCATCTGAATTTTCATTAAACATGATTTTTTTTTTAAGATTATTTATTTATTTGAGAGAGAGCATGAGCGAGGAGAAGGTCAGAGGGAGAAGCAGACTCCCCGTGGAGCTGGGAGCCTGATGCAGGACTTGATCCCGGGACTCCGGGATCATGACCTGAGCCGAAAGCAGTCATCCAACCAACTGAGCCACCCAGGTGTCCCTTAAACATGATTTTTAATCAAATAACCTATTATCGTAAGCTTCTTGGAAGTAAGATAACAGAATAATCTTGGAGTGTTTTTTGGCAAGAAGATCGATATCACCCCTTCTCCAGTCTCCCCCGCAAAATCCACAATCTAATGTAGTATCTTAGCACAATTCCTGGTCTATAGTAGGAACTCACTAAATGGTAATTTCTATTACCTCATTTATTCTGAAGACTTTAGACGATATATATTGACAAGCAGATTTTCTCCCTCTAATTTGAAGACAACTCAAAGACCATGTAGATTTTGAGATGCCTAGAAAATATAAAACTGTCCAATAAAAACCAAAAAACCTGAAGTTGAATCTAGAGCTCAAGGAAGTTAACAGAATTAATAAAGACACAACGAACCCTATCTGTCCCTCTCCCATCTTCTAGCAATAGCAAACAACCCTAAGAAATTACCGCATTCTGCTGACAGCCCAGATACAGCACCTCATAGCTATCATCAACTGATCAAGATTTAACATGAGATTAAAACTCTGTCACCCTGGACAGTCAGAGAATATAAGTGGTAGCTAGAGCAATAATGATGCAAGAAGTGATATAGCATGATCAGTGATGCCAAGGATAAATGTAGGCAATGCTTTGATTCTCTACCCAGTGTTCACACATCCTACGGATCTGGGTAGTTTTCTTAAAAGGTAAAATTACTTCAGGGGCGCCTGGGTGGCTCAGATGGTTAAGCATCTGCCTTCGGCTTAGGTCATGATCCCAGGGTCCTGGGGTTGAGCCCCGCATTGGTATTCCTGCTTGGCGGGGAGCCTGCTTCTCCCTCTACTGTTCCCCCTGCTTGTGCTCTCTTACTCTGTCAAATAAACATATAAAAATTTTTAAAAGTAAAATTCAATAATGACACATCACTGATTTTGCTTTTATAGCATGATTCCCCAAAAGCAAATTATACTCTTGATAATCATTTACCTAAAATGCAGCATACCTAAAATCCAAACCACTTTTTACTTTCACCACCTCTACTATCCTGATCCAAGCAATAATGAAAATCAGATCTTGTTTAGGTCAATAGGCATAAAACTCTCCAATGTCTTTTCAGCTGATTCAAAGCAAAAGCCCAAGTTCTTCCAGTGACCTTCAAGGCCCTCCTTGATATAACTCTCTGCTAGCTCTCTGACCTCAACTCTTAATACTCTTCCTCTTGCTCCTCTACTCTAGTCACATGGCCTCCTTTTTGTTCTTCAAACACTTCAGGACTCTGTGTCTGCTGCTCCCTCTCTCTGGAAAGCTCTTACCCAGATGTGCTCAGAGGATCCATTCCCTCACTTTCTAGTTAGTGACAAGCCTATAAAATCCAGGTCTGTCTGACTCCAAATCTGATTTTTTAAGCACCAAACCACACTGCCTCTTGGTAACCTTTCTTTAATCAAAGTATCTTTCACACACCAATGACATTTGTATTAATGTTTCTTAACACTCTGAAATTCCCAAGTTAAATAATACCATCTTGCACTTGAACTTTCAACAATTTTGAAAACCTGTGATAGCTTATTTATCTACCCAAATACATATCCAAACCAAATTTCTAGCCTCTCCTCAGCAAGAAAACAGATATACTATGGGTCAAAAAGCTACTATAAATTGTACAAGGCTCTGGTTCATCATTTATAAGTATTTTTAAACATATAGTATGTAACAAACACAGGCCAGACACTGGGGGTACGAAGATAAATAAAATGGAATCAAGTAAAACTGATTTTCAAACAACCAACTTGCAAATGACCTATAAAAACACAAACCAATTGTTGGTTAAGGAGAACCAGTTTTGTGATTCAGTTAAATAAACTAAGCAATTCACTTATTAGGCCATAATTTTGAAAAGTTATCAAAAAACAGAACACAAACTGAATATGACACACAAATACAAGTCTTAAAACACAAAACAGTTTATTTGGAATAAACAATATACAGTATAATAAAACCAGGAAAACTGAAATTAAAACAATGATCTGCGGTTGTATTAACTACATCAGACTTGTGGCATGTTTTGAGAGTTCTGTTTCTGTGACAACAGTTGCTTGCTTCTAGAGTACAAAGAGACTAAAGAGAGGTATCTCAAAGACAAGGACTTCAGTGCCAACATTTGAATAACAGCGGCAAAAGGCCATTATTTAATGCAGACCAATGGGAAACATAATGTAAACATGTCTAAAGATAAACTTACATAAAGTAAGTTGTTGTCAAGCAACTTACAGTTCTCAAAAATAAAGAAACTCAGTGAACTATGAAATATAATTACATTGAAATCTTTACCAAGATAATGGTGAAAGAAGTACCTTGACAATCCAAAACGGGGGAAAAACTCCTTTTTAAGGCATTAAAATTGTTTAAAACTTAGATCTTAGATAAGTGAACTTCTGAATCTTTAAAGTTTGAGGCTTTTTAAAACTGCTAGTCAACAAGTTAACTTGTTATGGTTAAAAGCAAAAGCAGACTGTTCAGACTGACCTAACTGCTGAAGGCATGTAGCTAGCTCTGAGTATCTCAATTTGATTTCACTTCCCATTTTTCTTCTAGCCACAGCTAATCCCCCAATCACAGATGACAAACAAGAGTACCAGGCCTTCTCCCTTCTTAAACCACCTAGCACGGCTAAAGAAAAACCACACAGCCATGCAAAACAGGTAACATTTATGCTAACCAGCTACATTCTCAATGCTCTGAACAAAGCTATCAATGGTCAGCTATTTCAAAGTCAGCTACCAAACCTTTAATTATATTATACATCCTTAGACCTATACCCTCCTCCAGAGGAAGACCCTTGATGCCTTGAACCCAGAGACTTGTCACTTCTCGACTAACGCTGAGCAAGTGACTCTCTTTGGTCTCTGCTTCCTTATGAGTAAAATGCAAATACCCACCTCAGTTGTTACAAGAATTATGGTAGAAGTCATTTCACATAACACATCTGAGTGCCTACCTACCACATCATAGGTACTACATGGAGAATGTAGTAAAGAAAAAAAAAAAAAAAAAAGACACACAAAACCCCTGCCACCTTGGAGCTTACAAGGGGGCTCAATTTAGGTAGGGTGGTCCAAGAAAAAAAGTTTCTCTGAGGTGTCTTGTCAGCTGAAATCACAAGTGATGAGCATCTCCAAGGAAAATGAGACAGTACAAGACAATACATTTTAGGGGCGCCTGGGTGGCTCAGTTGTTAAGCGTCTGCCTTCAGCTCAGTTCAGGATCCCAGGTCCCAGGATCAAGCCCCACATCGGGCTCCCTGCTCGGTGGGACGTCTGCATCTTCCTCCCCCACTTCCCCTACCTGTGTTCCCCCTCTCACTGTGTCTCTGTCAAATAAATAAGATCTTTAAAAAAAAAAAAAAAAAAAAAAGAGTACATTTTAAGCAAAAGGAGTTCCAAGTCCATAGGCCCTCTACAAAGACTTATCTTAATACATTCAAGTGACACAAAAAAAAGACAGCACTGGGGTGCCTGGGTGGCTCAAGTGCCCTTGGCTCAGATCATGATCCTGGGATCAAGTCCCAGATTGGGCTCCCTGCTCAGCAGGTAATCTGCTTCTCCCTCTGCCGCTCACCCTGCTCATGCCTGTATGCTCTCTCTCAAATAAATAAAATCTTTTTTAAAAAGTCTGGCTAGAACCTAGAGAGCAAAGAAGCTACAAGATGCCTACCTCAAGGACCTCATCTTGTACCTTACATTACTCATCTTCATTGTAGTCCTTTCAAATAGGTCCTGTTAGTCCCACTTCACAGAAAGGAAATCTGATCCAAAGTGACATAAGGAATTTTCCTGAGGCTACAGAATTATTATGAAACCAGGATTTGGACCCTTCAAGCACTGATTCCAGAGCTGAGGGGTTTTTGATGCTGTTGTTTTAAAGTAAACTCCACCCACAATGTGGGGCTCAAACTCACAACCCCAAGATCAAGAGTCTCATGTTCCACCGCATGAGCCAGCTAGCTGCTCCAAGAGCCTATGCTCTTAACCACTATTCATACTGGGCCTCAAAAGATTCTCATAATTCACTCCTCTCTTCCTAGTGAATTGAGACATCTGTGAAGTTGTTCTGATTATCCCAATTAGCCTCTACTCTGCTATGTTCTTAGTGTACTTCATACACTACTCCATTAAAATATTTAGCTTATATTTTAATAATCTGTTGACTTGTCTATTTATCTACTAGACTGCAAACTTCCTCGATACAGTCTTTTCATCTTTAGATCCCTGGCTCCCAGTGCAAAATTCACCACTAATATATACTATTAAATGTTTAATGAAAAATGTCAATCAGCTTGATACAAATTTCTCCCCTAACATTCATCCTAATTGGATGATCTTATATAAAAATGTAACATTTTAACTGATGTATCAAGTGTCCTGAATTGCAAAATGATTAGCTGACTCTTCAACAATGGGATATATTAGGGGTACTGTCCCTCCCAGTCAAAAATCCAATCCAAGTATAACTTGACTCCCCAAAAATTTAACAGCTTTCTATTGACCAGAAGCCTTATCAATGATTAAACAGTCAACAAATATTTTGTATGCTATATTATATATTATATTCTTACAATAAAGCTAGTGAAGAAAATTAATAAGGAAAACACATTTATAGTACTGCACATATTAGAAAACATCCATATGTAAGTGGGCCAATACAGTTCAAACCAGGTTGTTCAAGGGTCAACTGTGAAGTCACCTCAAGCTTTAAAAAGAACACTTTCTCGGGGTGTCTGGGTGGCCCAGTCAATTAAGTATCTGCCTCTTGATTTTGGCTCAGGTCATAATCTTGAGGGTGGTGGAACCTAGCTCCACATTGGGATCTGCGCTGAGCATGGACCCTGCTTAAGATTCTCCCTCTCCCTCTCTGTCTGCCCCTCCTCTCCAGTCTGTTTCTCTCAAATAAATAATTAAAAATAACAAGTACACTTTCTCTTAACACAGCTGATTCTTACCATGATCATTATCTCCACTCCCAGTTTCTAATTCAAGTAGGTGGTGGGTCCTGAGAATTTGCATTTCTAACAAGTTCTCACGTGATGCTGCTGCAGCTGGTCTCATTTGAGAATTACTTCTCTACTGCACCAGAGTAAGAGTCTGGAAACTTGTATCCTAAGGGTCTCCTTCTACTTCTAACTGGCTATACACATCTCTATGACAGATCATTTGGATTTCTTTGGGTTTCAGTTTTCTTCTGTAAAATGAAAGGGTAAGTACTACACCACATAAGCTGTAAGGACTTCCAATAATCTCAGATGCAGCCCAACAATTTGCATTTCTTTTCAAGTTTTTATTTATTTATTTGAGAGAGACAGAAAGAGCTTGAGCACCAGCAGGGGGAACAGCAGGCGGAACAGCAGGCAGAGGGAGAGGGAGAAGCAGGCTCACAGAGCAGGGAACCCAATAGGGGTCTCCATCCCAGGACTCTGGGACCAGGACCTGAGCCAAAGGCAGATGCTTAACAACTGAGCCACCCAGGCGCCCCAACAATATGCATTTCTAATAAATTCCCAGGTGGTGCTGGTGCTGTTGGTTCCAAACCACACTTTAACAATCAAGCTACTAGGGGCGCCTAATAGCGCCCCTAGTAAAACCTGCCTCTGCCTTCCGCTCAGGTCATGATCCCAGGGTGGATCCTGGGATCAAGCCCCACATCGGGCTCTCTGCTCCTCGGAGAGCCTGCTTCCTCCTCTCTCTCTGCCTCTCTCCCTGCCTACTTGTGACCTACCTCAGGATCTTTGCAATGGCTCTTTTCCTTCCTGGAATGCTCCTTCCCAGAGCTCACTCCCTCTGGTCTCTGTTCAAGTTATCACCCCTTCAGATGGACTCTACTACCCACGTGGCAAATTTCTTTTAAGGTCCTAGCTTGCAAAAAACTTCTCTTGCCTCAAACTGCTAACCTTACCTATACTGAATTATAACACCCCAACAAGGTTTGGTTTCCTTTTTCCCTCCTGCCTCAAAGCAAAAAAAAAAAAAAAACCCTGCCTAAATTTTGCAATCAACTGCATCATGGATCCTTAGCTTGGGCTCTCTTTATTATTCTAAATTACTTAACTCTTGCTCTTTTGACTTTTCTTTTTGGCTGTACAGTCATTCACTTCACACGAAGTGCCTTGTGAGTCAAATACATAAACAAGACTTTCATCCACAGGATTCAGTGTCTTGCATAAAAGCAACTCAAAGTAGTTTCGAGAAATAAACGAGTGAATAACGAACCGTAACGGGACATCTGGAAATATTCAGAGACATACGGGAAAAGGCTTCTGTTCCTAGTAGTCTGCACTTAGCACAACCTCTGGCGTGTAAGAACGGCAAGGATGATCATCAAATGAAAAACCGAATTAACACATACCATCAAGCCTAGATTTCAGTTTTTCTTCTAATCACACATACAATTAAAAAAAAAATTCTTTCCAGGCCAACGATGAATGTCAACTACGCCCCCCCCCCCCAGAAATAGAGAAGGTAATCCCAAGGAGCTAAGAGGATGCGGTAACGGTCTAGGAGTGGGAGGGGGGCAAGAACAAGGGGTCTGGGGAACTGGGCCACTATGGAACCGAGGAGAGACGGAGGCTGTCAGTCTCAGGGGCCGATCCATTATAAAGAGAGCAACCCCGGTCCCAGGCAGGCAGTGCTGGGAAGAGGCGGAGTCCGCGGGAACCCGTCGTGGCCGCGTCCCTCCGAGAGGAGTGGAGGAAGCGGAGACTGGTTCTCTCACCTCTAACGCCGCCTGGGGGTCCTCCTCGATCAGAGCATCTGAGAAGCTCCGGGAAAACCTGCCGGGGGAAAAACAACGACAGGCTCACTAACCAAGTGATGGGGGCGGGGGCAGATAGAAGTAAATAGCACGGAGAAGGAAAACACGCACTTCTGGGCTGTTGCAGGTCCTGCGGCCATCCCTAAGAATCGCTGTTTCTGTTAGAACGGCTACCACCGAGGTTACGAGCTACGCCGCCGCCGCCCAAGGGGGAAACTTCTGGAGCAGCACCAAGAGAGCTTCCGTCCTAAGTAGCCAACGAGCAGCCACGCAGCGTGTCGCGGGGCGGGGGAGGGGAGACGAAAAGCGTGCGCGGGGCCGGCTGGGACCGTGGAGGACTGAGTTTCCCGGCCCGGCCCGGCCCCGCCCCGGTCCCGTGACCGGCGCGCTCAGTCCCCGCCCTTCGCAGCCATGGTTACGGAGGCGTCGGCTATTCACGCTGACCCTGTCTTCCAGTACGCCTGCGCACTCCAAAAGAGCCGTCAGCGGTAGTAGCTTCAAAGCCCTTTTGTAGCATACTGTTATTCCACAGGAACGTGGGGGCGTTTGGGAGAGTTTGGACGTCTATTAACAACAAGGCATGTCGGGCTCCATTTTCGCCACCGTTCGCCACCGTTCTCATCATGGCTACCGGGGGCTGCCCAGCCTTTCGGGATCCGTAACGTCATTCGCCGGATCCTCTTCCGGGAGCATAGTTCCGGCTGGCGCCTAGATCCCGTGATCTGTGCGCTGGGAATCCTAACCGACGAGGACGCGACGGAAATCGTTCTGCCTTCGCAGATGCTACACGGAAGGGAGCCCTTTGGTTCCGGTGCCGTTGAACCCTGCCATTACCCAGAGACTCGGCAGCGCAGGGCTTTTTTCATAGTTGGCGTCTCCGATTGAAAAGAAAACCTGTTACATTCGAAGGCCCCGAAGGGAGGAAGGTGGCCTGAGGTTGTGTCCGTACTGTTCTGCTTTCTCCAACCTAGTCTTAGTCTCCCTTACCGCCCTTTGACATAGGAAAATCAGATAGAAGCTTCCAGCAAGTTCCATGGTGGAGGAGGGAGTGGGAGTGAGTTCTCAGTCAGTAGAGATGAGCAAGTAAGTGCACTCGAGTGTCCACTACTTCCAAATTCTACACTAACTGGGGTTCAGAGATGTTAATATGCTCTCCAGAAATGTAAGCTAATTGTTTTGGATGCTAAAGGGAAAGAAGGGGAATGACCCTCTCTTACGTGTAAGGACGGATTCCTCAAAGGTGCGACACCTGAGCCTCCGCCTCAAAAGCCAAATTAGAATTAGTGGATGAAGGAAATGGAAAAGACAATTAGGACAGACTAGGACGTGTATGAGACAAACAGTAATATGAGGTCTGAAACTGGTGGAGCCACAATTGAAGTTGGACGCTCCCTGGAGGGGCAGGTGAAATGCCAGGTCAGAAGGGGCGAGCCTGTGGTCTTCGGAGAAGCTTGGATGTAATGTGCGTCCCGGTGCTAGCCCACTACGGAATTTCTAGTTTTAAAAAGGCAACTACAGTCAAATTCGCATTTTTAGAAGTGTATTGTGGTGTCTGTGCTATGGAACAATGATTAAAGGGAAAAGAACAGTTGTTGGGACACTGTTGGGGAAGTGTTACAAGCCAAAGTGACTCTTTTAAGTAGGTCAGTGATTGTAGGGGTGGACAGAAAGGTGAAAACAAATGGTGAGGTAAAACTCGCTGGGTTTGCTGATCTTTTGTGCCCTATTACTCAGGCTTCGCCTACTCCAAGGTCGTGAAGATACAGTGTGCATTCTTCCAGATGCTTTATTTAACTTTGACATCTAGGTCTGTGATTCATCTCATTTTTTTGTGAAAGGTAGGAGACGGGGGTCAAGGTTCATTTCCCCCCATGGGGGTATTCAGTTGACCCAGCCCTCTTTATTGACAAGACTGTCATTTGTCACTGCCCCCCATTAAATTCTCTGGCACTTTTGTTGCATAGTGGCTGATCCCTTTATATGTGGGCCTGTTTCCAGGTTCTCATTCCATTGGTCTGTTTGTCTAACCTTGTACCACTACCAGACTGTCGTAATTAATGTAGCTTTATACTAAGTCTGGAAGTCCTAGAACTGTTCAAGGTTGACTTGGCTATTCCAAGTCCTTTGTAATTTCCATTATTTGAGAGATCTTATAAAGTTTATTTCCATTTATTTATAACTTTTAGAATAAGCTTGTCAACTTAAAAAAAAAAACCCTGCTGGAATTTTAATTGGACTTTCATCGGCTCTATGGATCTGTTTGGGGAAAACTGACATCTTAATACTGAGTTTTGCAACCCATAAGTATCATTCATACAGGGGCGCCTGGGTGGCTCAGAGGGTTGGGGCCTCTGCCTTTGGCTCAGGTGGTGGTTCTGGGGTCCTGAGATCGGGCTGCATCGTGCTCTCTGTTTGTTGGGGAGCTTGCTTCATCCCCACTCCTTTGCCTGCCTCTCTGCCTACTTGTGATTTCTGTCTGTCAAACAAATAATCATTTTAAAAAAAAAAAGTATCATACACCTTCCATGTATTTAGTAGTCTTTAATTTCACCCAGCGTGTTTTGTAAATTGTAGTGTAGAGGTTTCACATATCTTTCATTAAATTTATACTTGGGAATTTGGCTTTTTAATACAATTTTAAATGACACTTGGAAAGTCTTGTATTCTACTTTGTTGCGGGTATATAGAAACAATATTGATTTCTACATATTAGCCTCATATTCAGCCTTCTTACCAAGTTGTCTTATTATTTCTAATACCTTGTAGTTTCTTTTAGAATTTCTATGACTATAATTTTGTCATCTGTTAATGAAGATGGTTTAGGATCCTGTGCAATGATTATACCCTTTATTTCTTTTTCTTGGTCTTTCACTTGCTGGTATGTCTCATTTAGTGTTGACTAGAATAGTAATAATGGGCTTCTTAGCTATAACATCAGAGGGGAGAGGATTCAATAACAAATGCTTTTTCTGCCTTTATGGAAATGTTTGTATCTATTTTCCTTTAATATGTCAAGTGAATTACTTTGATTTTCAAATGTTATTTAAATGGACAGTATGCATATGAAAAGAAGTTCTACATCAATAGCTATATTAGGGACATTAAAATCATGCTTCAGTCTTAAACACTAACCAGAATTGTTTTAAACAAAGGAATTCCAATACCAAGCCTTGGTAAAGTGGAACACCTATAACTTGTGTATATTGCTAGTGGGAGTATAAATGGTTATAATTACTTTATAAGACTTTCTAAGGGTTTTTGTTTTTGTTTTTGTTTAATTTTTAAATAGTCTCTACAGCCAATGTGGGGCTTGAACTTACAACCCAAAGATCAGGAGTGGCATGCTTCACTGACCGAGCCAGCCAGGAATCGCTAGAAAATTTTTTGACCCTATCTACTAAAACTAGTCCTACATATACCTTATTACCTGGTAATTCTATCACTGGGCATATCCCCAAGAGAAAAGAGTACTTATGATTGTGTACAAGAATATTGACCACAGGGGCTCCTGGGTGGCTCATTGTGTTCGGCCTCTGCCTTCGGCCCAGGTCAAGATCTCAGGATCCTGGGATGGAGCCCTGCATCAGGCTCTCTGCTCAGCAGGGAGTCTGCATTTCCCACCCCCCCCCCCTTCCAGCCTCTCTGCCTACTTGTGATCTCTGTCAAATAAATAAATAAAATCTTTTTTAAAAATACCAATCACAGTATTATAGTAGGAAAAACTGGAAATAAATGCCATTTGATAGGAGAAAAATATTATAGAGCACTAATTAAGAATGAACTCCCAATACACACAATAATATGTATGAGCCTCACACATATAATGTTGAGTTAAAGAAGCCAGACAGAGTACATCCTGATCGATTCCAGTTATATGAAGATAAAAATTATTTTGAGGGATACCAGAAGGTGATCTAGCTGGGAAGAGCTGTGATGGAAACTTCTTGGATGTAGGAAATGTTACACATCTGATTTAGGTGGCAGTTACATCAATGTATTCAGATTTGTGCCTTTCGTGCCTTAATAAGTAGGATGGAGTGATTTAAAACAAAATCAGCAACAAACAGAATTGGAAATTTATGACATTTACAGTAACATCAATAATATTAAATACTAAAAAATAAATCTGACAAAGGATGTGCAAAAAGTATACATTGAGAATTATGGAACACAGCTGACAGAAATTAAAGAACACTTAAGACAAATGGAGAGGCATCTATGGAGACTCAATCTTGTTAAAATGTGGGTTCTTCCATAGTTGATCTATAGAGTCAACATAATCCCAGTCAGAACCCCATATGCTTTTTCGGTTTTAGAAGTTGAGTCTGCAACTTCTGACTGAGTCTGCAAATTCAAATGGAGATACAAAGTTAGAGTAGTCAAATAAACTTTAAAAAATAACAAAGTTGGAGAACTGACACTACCTTATTTCAACACATCAACCTGGTGTATTAGCACAAAGATAGACAAGTTGATGGAACAGAGTCCACAAATACACCTGTATATGCATAGACAACTTATTTTCAACAAAGGTTGAAAGGTAATTCAGAGTAGATAGTGGAAAGGATAGTCTTGGGGTGCCTGGGTGGCTCAGTTCATTAAGTGTCTGCCCTGATTTTAGGTCATAATCCTGGGGTCCTGTGATTGAGTCCCGTGTCAGCCTCCTTGTGCAGTGGGGAGTCTGCTGCTCCCTCTCCCCCTCCACTCGTGATTATGCATGCATCTGCTCTCTCTCTCTAATAAATAAATCTTTAAAAAATTAATTCAAAATGGATCATGGACCTAAATGTAAAACTTAGAACTTTAAAATTTCTAGGGACACTTGGGTGGCTCAATCAGTTGAGCTTCCTACTCTTGGTTTCTGCTTGGGTCATGATCTTGGGGTTGTGAGATCAAGCCCTGCACCAGGCTCTGCACTTGGGGTGTCTCCTTGTGATTCTATTCCTCCCCCCTGACCCCCACTCACATGTGCTCTCTCTCTCTCCAAAATAAATCTTAAAAAAAAAGAAAAGAAAAGAAAAAAAAGGGGCACTTGGGTGGCTCAGTGGATTAAAGCTTCTACCTTCGGCTCGGGTCATGATCCCAGGGTCCTGGGATTGAGCCCCACATCGGGTTCTCTGCTCAGCGGCGAGCCTGCCTCCCCCCTCTCACTTTGCTTGCCTCTCTGCCTACTTGTGATCTCTCTCTGTCAAACAAATAAATAAAATCTTTCAAAAAAAAAAAAGAACTTTAAAACTTCTAGATGGAAGAAAATCTTAGTGACTTTGATTTAGCTAAAGATTTCTTAGATGTGACACCAAAAGCATGTTCCTTAAGAGGAAATTAATAAATTAGACTTCATCAATATTAAAAGGTTTCTGCACTTTAAAAATACTTGTGAATCATATAGCTGATAAAGAGCTTGCATCCAGAATACAAAAAGAGTTCTCAAAACCCAGTAATAAGAAAACAACAGGATTTTTAACAGGCAAAAATTTTTAACAATCATTTCATCCAAAAAGATATGTGGATGTCACACAAACACATCAAAATATGCTCAAAATCAGTGTCCTTAAAAGACATGTAAATTAAACCACAACGAGATATCACAACAGCCCATTAAAATGGCTAAAATGTTAGGGGCACCCAGGTGGCTCAGTTGGTTAAGCATCTGCCTTTGGCTCAGGTCATGATCCCAGAGTCCATTGGGCTTCCCTGCCCAGTGGGGAATCTGCTTCTCTCTTCCCCCTTCCTCTACACCCTGCTGATGCTCTCTCTCTCAAATAAATAAAATCTTTTTTTTTTTTTTTTTTTTTAATGGCCAGAATGTTAGAGAGGATGTAGAGCAACTGAAAAACTCATACTCTGCTGGTAGGAATGTACAATGGTATAACCATCCTATGACCCAGCCAGACCACTCCTATTTACTGAAGAGAAAAGAAAATACATGTCCATGTAAAGATTTGTACAGGCATATTCATAGCAGCTTTAATGGTAAGAGCTGAAAATAGGAACAACTCAAATGTCTATCCAGGGGTGAGTGGATAAACAAACTGTAGTATATCCCTGCAATGATATATAAGTAATAAAAGGAATGATACACTGGGATCCCTGGGTGGCGCATTTGGTTGAGTGTCTGACTCTTGGTTTCAGCTCAGGTCATCATTTCAGGGTCCTGAGATTAAGCCCCAAGTCAGGATCCACACTCAGCCTGGAGTCTGCTTGAGATTTTCTCTCCCTCTCCCTCTGCCCCTCCCAAATCCAGGCTCTCTCTCTAAAAATAAATAAATCTTAAAGAAAAAAAAAAAAGGAATGATAAATTGATACCACACATGGATAAATCTCAAAATAATTACACCAAGTAAAAGCAGCCAAAGAAAAAATAGTATATACTCTATGATTCCATTTATATAAAACCCTAGAACATGCAAATCAATATAATTTATAGTGTCAGAAAGCAGATCAGTGGTCAACTGGGGGTGGAATGGGCCAAGAAGAGCAAGGAGCAATAGCAAGAAGGGAGTAGTTACAAAGAGGCACAAAGTAAATTTTAGGCTAATGGTCACCAAACCTGGGAAGGTTCACTATCCGATTATTGTGATGGTGAGTTTATACTCTTTAAACATGTGCAGTTTATTGTATGTCAATTACAGCTCCATAAAGCTATTCTTTTTAAAGATTTTATTTATTTACTTGAGAGAGAGACAGTGAGAGAGAGCATGAACGAGGAGAAGGTCAGAGAGAGAAGCAGACTCCCCATAGAGCTGGGAGTCTGATGCGGGACTTGATCCCGGGACTCCGGGATCATGACCTGAGCTGAAGGCAGTCGTCCAACCAACTGAGCCACCCAGGCATCCCTCCATAAAGCTATTTTTGAGGCAAGTTTGTCTCCTTAGATAAGATTTGAGAGTCATCAGCATACAGATGGTAGTTAGCAACATGAGAAAACGAGTGTGAAAACAGGCAAGGAGAACATGTAGTTTAGTCAGTATTTAATAAATAGTATGTACAGTGCATAGGTTATTACACTAGGAACTAGGGTACCAGAATGACTACAAGTTTGCCTCTCACAGTGTTGGAATCACACCTATCAGCCAGCAATTATTATCATCGTGTTTTCTGTGCCCAAATGGGAGAAATTAAAAGGCTCTATGACAGCAGTGGGAAGCTTCTAAAAGCTCAGAGAAAGCTCTCAAGAGGAAGTAATGTGTAAGCCGAGGTTCAAAGAACAGGTAGAAGTTAGCCTAACAGAATGAGATAAACTGGGGGCACCCAGCTGGCTCAGTCGGAAGAGCATGTGACTCTTGATCTCGGGATCATGAGTTGGAGCCCAACAATGGGTGTAGATATTACTCAATTAAAAAAAAAAAAAAAGAATGAGATAAGCTGTGCAAAGCAGAGTGACAGCAAATGCAAGGGGTTGTGTTTTTTCCTAAATATATCCCCTTCACCCACCCAGCCACCAAATTGTGTAAAGTTCAAGTGCCACAAAATCTGGATTTTCCCTCATGGAAGACATAGGTCATTCTTTTGGGCAGCTCGTAATCTCAGCCCCCTTATGTTTGGGGGATTCCTTGAGTCTTAATTCCCACTCAGGCAGGCTCCTCTATAGAAGCTGAAAAAATGCCAAACTAGTCAAAAAGCTGAAATTGCTTTCTCAGCCTGCCTTGGGGTTCAGGTCCTGGCTGGACACTTGACCTAGGCTCTGCCAGTCACATAAATTGGTAGCTAGTTGACAACAGTGAATCAAGGAAGTACCTTGGTTAATTCTAGAGGTAGTAGCACTCCCCTCAAGATCAAATTCCCAAGGCAGTAGAGGTAGTAATACAAAGCTTGGTGTTCAGTGCTTGACAGAGGTGGCTACAATTTCCCTGTAGACTAGTTGTGCAGACTTTTCCTAGCTGTGTGACTCAGACTGAGCCCGACTCTCTAGTCCTCTCGTATATTCTTTGAGCTATGCAATATTCTTCCGATGACATTTCTTTTATTCTAAAAACCAGAATCCATTTCTGTTGCAAATGGCCAAGAACTCACACTAACAGACAGTTTGGTATTTGGAAATGGAAGGCTCCCCAGCTGACCCTGGTATGCAAAACTGGCCAGGCATGTCGAAGAGGCAGGATGGAAGGCATTGAGGACACAATGCTTCCAGACAGAAATAGGGTGACCCTGGGACAGTGCATCAAACACACCATTATCAAGAAATGTATTCTAACGCTGAGAAACCCTAGGGGAAAAGAAATCTTTTTCTGAGCGCTCATAGTAGATATGACTGGGGAGGACAAGAAACCCGGGAGCATAGCTGATCTGAAAAAGAGGACTGTGCATCATCCCAAAGGTCCCAGTCATAGAACTGGATCAAGTAACTGGATGAGACTTCAGGTGATCTCTCTTTGGGAAGATACGTTTTATGTAGGCATGAGCACTTTTTAAAGAGTATGTGAAGGAAGGAGGAGGTATATGGGTGACAGTAGACTGTATCATTCCTCCCTTATTTCATGGTATGGAACCCTAATTTTGTTTGGCTTTCCATCTCCTCAACATACAACTAAGTCATTTATGGCAATCCTACTTCCTTGGCCAGCAGATGGTTTTGGAAGGGGTATATGACCAATCTCGCCAATGAGCTCTAAAGAGATGGCTGCTCAGTGTGTTCTGGGAAAGGTCTTCTTCGAAAAACAGAAGCAGTAGAAACTACTGTAGCTGTCTTGCAACTATGCAGAAGCCATCCTAGAAATAAAACCAAAATCCTGAGGATGGGAAAGCAGAGAAGGAAGAAATCTGGTTGCTCACTATCACCCCTCAGTTCCTGAATTAACTAACCTGGAAACTGGACTCCAGACTTTTTGTTCTGTACTATTTAATAATTTTGAATTAGGCTTTTGTTTGTTTCATGCAACCGAAATCATCTCAATCATTATTGACAGTTATGATTTGGAGAGTAAAATCTGAAGATAAGGCTGGTGGGCCCAAGGAAGGGGTAAGACCATGCAGGACATCAACTCTGAGGACAGTAAGGAAGGGCTCGACACTGAAGGGTTTGACGTAATTGAACTGGCACTCCCGTTGCACTGGGGAGAACAGACTAGAGGGGAACAAGGTGAGGACAATGAAAAGAACAGTGATCGTTGGATAAAACATGGGGAACGCCAACCTTTGCAAAAGCCTCTGAAGCAATACTAAAAAATTATTAAAGGCAGGAGGAGAACAGGAGCAAGCTGGGCATGAAAGTGAAGGCAAGAGAGAATTTAAAAGGGAGTTATCAGAGGCACCTGGGTGGCTCAGTGGGTTAAAGCCTCTCGGGTCATGATCCCGAGTGGGGTCCTGGATCGAGCCCTGCATCAGGTTCTCTGCTCAGCAGGGAGCCCACTTCCTCCTCTCTCTCTCTGCCTACTTGTGGTCTCTGTCAAATAAATAAATAAAATCTTAAAAAAGAAAAGGGGAGTTATAAAAGGTTAAATACTAGAAAGGTCATGGAAAATAAGTATGGATAGAAATTTGGCAATATGGCAATTAATTACTAGTTAGTGACCTTTACAGCAGTTATTTCAGGGTAATAGGGTGAATGCAATACTACAGAGGGTTAAAGAATAAATGGAAAACAAGGAAAGCGTCAAGTTTTTAGGTTAAGGACAGTGACCATAACATCACATGAGTAAATACATTTTGAATCAATGATTTGATGTACAAGGCCAGATAGCAAATGAACACTATCCTCCTGTTTAGGAGTTCAATACAATGAAATTATAATAGGGGATGCATAGCTAGAGAGAGTTCTGGAAGAGAAAGAACTTTTCCATGATTCTTAGGGTCCTTAGCTGAACCTAAAAATCAAACTGACAAAGACAGGTTAAAGGAGGAAAGCATATTTATTTTAATATGTTTTACATGACACGGGAGACTTCAAATGGAAATGAAGACTCAAAGAAATGCTTAAGCCTAGCATTTTTATACTAGGTTTGATAGAGTGGAAAGTCAAGAAAACTGACAGGAAAAAAGGGTATGAGTGAAGGGTAGTACACGGGGAAATTTAGCAAGGCCTATTCATTCAAATTCTTCTCTGCTTCCCTCTGACTTCAGAGATAGAAATGCTCCCACTAAAATCATGTTTTGGAACAGTATTAACTGACAGAAAATGAGTAAGTGTACAGGGATACTGCATTAATATTTAAATTTTCATCTATTTTTCTGTTTCCATGTTTTCCAAGTTTAACAATTAGCTGATAAAATTTCCAATTAGAAAAAAAATTTTTTTCCAATTAGAAAACTTGGTTTTTAGGGCACCTGGGTGGTTCAGTGGGTTAAAGCCTCTGCCTTCAGCTCAGGTCATAATCAAGCCCCGCATGGGGTTCTCTGCTCAGTGGGGAGCCTGTTTCCTCTTCTCTCTCTGCCTGCCTCTCTGCCTACTTGAGATGGCTGTCTGTCAAATAAATAAATAAAGTCTTTAAAAAAAAAAAAAAACTTGGTTTAAAGAAAAAACTTGGTTTTTAAAGTGTGTTGAATATTATTGCTGGGAAAATTTTATGGTTTTCTAATTTTCAGAGCTTGATGATCCATTGTGTGCTGTCTGGAAACCACAGTTTGGCACAGTGGCAAGGAAAAATGAGAGGATGACAATTCTGCAATTATAATTTGACCAATGGAGCTTGTTATACGAACATTTAGTAACACTGTAAATGCTAGCAACATTCTCTATATATTTGTTCTCAAGAGACATTTGTTTGAAAACACAAACATTGAGAATTTTTACATGATTTATTTAATAATAAACCAATTAAAGATACAAAAATGTTTAGAGGATTCCAAAATTTAAATTTTTGTTTAAATACAAATTCACTCCATAATATGAAAACATATAACATTAGACCTCTAAACATAATGATTTTTTTCATCTACAAAAATTTCTCCTTTGCTGTACTAGAAAATTTGCAGAAAACATTTTTTGTGAAATTAAATGTACATTATTTACAGTTGAAAAAGTAATCTAAAAACTATTTCATTTCAGAGACTTAGATATAATGTATATTATCTTTGTATGCAACCCCCCAACTCCCAATAAAAAATGATCCAAAATATAAAGCAATTATGCTTTTATAGCAACTGACTACTCAGCCAGATTAGCACAAGTCTTGGTTGCTTTCTGGGCCCTTGAGAGCGAGCCCTGGATCTTTCAGAATGGCAGTATATTGTTTAGCACTTGGCAACATAAGCTTACTAATGACCACAGTGCACAGTGGTCTAAAGAGTTAATTAACAAAGTATTTAGGAAGAATTCAGAATCATAACAGATTTTATGGATAACAGAAGAATGAATTTTGTAGGGCCACTTTTCTGTAATATGTTAGCTATATCTACATTAAGAAATAAGTGATAATGGTTTAGTTGATTTAACTTTAAAATATAGGTGCTAGAAACCTCAATTTAGAACCAGAAAGCAAACTGGAGATCATCAAGTCTAATCCAAAGCGCCCCTTCCTTTTTTCAGAGAACGAGGCCCAGAAAGATCCAGAGGCTTTGCCCAACGTTATACAACTATTCAGCAGGACAGCCACTCTTGAAAGGGCTGATGCTTTTGTACCATTCTGCTTCTGAAGTAAGGTTCAGCCATATCATGGACATTTTCCAATTTTTCATGTTTTTTTTTTTTACATATTCATATTTCCTTATACAGTGCAACCAACTAACATCAATCTAAGTGAAATCATAATTTTAACAAAATAGAAAATAGGAGTCTTGCATTTGAAAGAGTCAAGACTTTAACTTACACAAATGGAATGAAAATAGTTCCTACATAAATTTCCTGTTGCCTTATATTGAAGTACTGTATTTACAAAAGAATCAGAAAAGCTAATACCATGTAAAAATTAAAAAAGAAACTTTAAAAATGTTTACGATATAGCAACTGAGAAAAAATCTGAAAAGAAGGACTTCATAGTACAAAATTCCTGTTCCTTCACAATTGAATTCTGAAACATTTGGAGAACAAAGAGGAATTCATCTAACAAAGTCAACATTAACTCTAAATTAATATTTTTAACAATGAGCTAAAAAATTAGGAACATCTGTAGAATTCCTCTTAGAATCAACCAGACAGTTTGCAGGCAACTGAAAATGTTCAATTAAAAAACAATCATCCACAATTCCTTTGGCGTATTTATTAAAAAGAGTTGGGTTCCAGCAATTCATTTTGTTTCATAGCTACCTGAGAGGTAAATCCACTGGAATTGGATACCACCATCACGTAAGGCTGTGGCTGTTCAGTTTTCTCACTGTCTTCTTTCAAATTATCTTCGGCTTCCTTTTTCTCCGCTTCCTCTACGAGTGTTTTTGTGTCTTGAGCTTTGATAACTGACGTGATGACTGTGCCGGGTGGGTGGGCAACGATTTGTGAACTTCGAGGAGAAAAGGTCACCACAGGAGTCGTAGCACTGAAGGACGGAGATGAAGCCACAGTGACGGTGCCATTGCAGATGGACTGGACGTTGCTGGTAAGAACCTGCTGCACATGCGCAGGGCTCAGGACGATGGAAGGAGGGGAGCCCGGCTTCTGGGACGGCAGCATGACATTTTCTTTCAATACTGTCATGGGCTGTGATGATGGAATGGCTTGTAGAATGAACTTCTGAGACCCAGCACCGGAAGATGGATCTGTGCTGGCTATCACTGTTGTGATTGGCACAGTCTGGAGTGTTACTGTATGCAAATGTTGATTCCCAGGAGACACGACCACTGGAACTTGGGCTGGAGCCTGTAGAGTCCTATTGAGATGATGAAATTACAGAAAATCAGCACATTCTACATCATTTAAAAGTTTAATGTTTGATAAGTCGTTCTGATAAAATAGGAGCCATACATTTGGAATGCTACTTCCCATATCTTCGACACAGCAGAAACACCATACCAGACTCTGTATTACATGGAATGCCTGACACAAAACTTTCAAGCCATTAAGTGTGATACTATCTGATGAGGGGGAAAAACGTCTGTGCAAAGTGCCACATTAACGCAAATGGGGAGGCAATTTTGTTGGGGAAGGAGGAGGATCTCAAAATGCTGGGAAAAGAAGTTACGTATGAGCCACGTGAACGGAAACTGGGAATTTTAAAACAAATGTATCGGATTCACTCTCATTATTTTTAATACTTAAGGGCCAATGCTCGTCCACAATTACCTAGCTTCATAGGATTGTAAAATAAAAAAAAAAATCAGTCTTAAATGTATACATGACAGAACTATCAAAAGAAATTTTGTGGGTTTTTTTTTTTTTGCAGAAGAGATTAATAGTTCACAGTTCATATCATATTACACAAAACAAGTCATGAATATAACTAACTCATGAGGGTTCTTTAGGTTGCCAGAAAGAGCAAAAAATAAGGTCAAGCTCGGCAAAAGTAAATAGAGGCATGTTTTAACAGTTTTCTCAGCTCAAATAATCTTCACAGATTTTAGCCATAAAAATACAATTTAACATAAAATCCTTTAATGTAAACCTGGTTTATGTAAGGTTGTTCATTTAGGTTATTGAAGAAATTTGTAAATGATATTATGAGTCAATCCAATTTTAAAAGTTCATTGCTGTGGAAATTATAGTTATGACCATTGTTAGCATAAAACAAATGCAGCTGAAAAAACTCAGCATCTGGATCTCAATTGTGTTTCTTCTGGATTCTGTAAAGCTATTTTACAAAAACAATAGATAATTGCTACTTCAAATGATTAACAGCTAGACTGGCCCCCACAGTCCAAATGTTAATCATTGCACATAGATTATTACAGGCAAATTTTAGTAAGTTACGTTATGTGGCCTGTCACATAGGTGAGAAGTGAAACTCTGGAGAACACAAATGGACTAGGTGGAAATATGAAAAGAAAACTCAGAGCAACTTAAGAGAAACTCAAAGCAAGTGGAAAGACACAGGATGACTACAGCCTGTGCACAATGATAGGATTCTGATTTCCAAGTTCAGATTCCAACCAAGTTGTCACTGTGAGGATCAGTCTAGAGAAGGATATTAGCAGCTTCTTTCGAAGGACAGAGCCAGAAAAGAGCATGAGTCAGGTAATGAAGATTTAATAAGTGGGCAGGGGATGACTAGAAATAAAGGCCAGATCTGCTGATATTATTGGTCAAGCAAGGAAGAGTTGGTAGAATACAGAATAACTTTGGGAGTCAGGCAGCTTTTCCAAAATATACAGTGCCTCCTTTCTACCCCCTGCCTACGTGCATCAGGACATCTTGGGTAGAATCTGAGCCTCGGTGTGGTAACTGACCCTGCAGCCAGAGATCATTTCTTAAATAAAGGGTTTCCCATGACAAGCATTCATGTACATGTATATACAGATAAAACAGTACACACGGTATATACAGTGAGCACAGATTATATCTAGAAATATGTATAGTCTTGCCACCCAATACGTACTATTATCCCCATTTATATATAAAATTAAATGCACAAAGAGGGTGAACAGCTAGCATGAGGTGACCAGTTTGATAAGGAAAGAGGCCATCTGACTGCAAGGCCTCTGTGCCTTAGGATAATTACAACACACTGCCACTTCCTCAGTCCTAAATAACTTTAGCTAAAGATGATTATTGCCAATTATATCTTTAAGCTGTGGGTAATTACACACCTTTAATACATGACTCCACCTTCCTTTTTTCCTCCCTCAGGTGTGGTACAAGCAAGAATGTACTTGGAAATTTTCCATATTGCTAACCAGGGCTACCACTAGACTTTCAATGCTTTTGTTCAAACTAGAAAAAAGACCTCAAAACAACAGACTGCCATCTTCCAGAAAATACATATACTCATCTAAAATATCTACAGTGTAAATATACTGGCTTATTTGAACAAGTTCTAAAATATTAAAGGTAAAATATTATGCAGCCTTTTCCCTGCTACAGAAATTTTAAATTATTTTTGTCTTAGTTAATGATTAAGCAGTCATTTGTGTCTGGTGATGTTATATTATATAACAAAGGTTACAGTAAACTACTTTATACAAATTTCCTAAGCTGCTCGTAACCACTACTACAATACTAGAAATTTAAAATACCTCAAACTTTCTGAGATGAAAACAGATATACAGTATAACATTTAGTTTTTACTAAATGTTAAACTAGTTAGTAGTTAGTTTTCTGTTAGTAAAAACTAGCACAGTTTTACTGTATCTACTCAGATGTCAAGAATGTCATTTAACTGTTACAATCACCTGTAAAGTTAAGTATTATCTTTATTTTACAGATGAGGAAACAGACTCAGAATAGTGAATTAATCTGATTCAATGTTACATCTAATAATTGATAAGGATGGAGGGCTGGAAAGTAATCGAAAGAATATACATTCTTTGTACTCCATTACTTTGTTTTTAAGATAATCTACACATTATACATTTTTAGAGCTAATTTATTCAAAAGACCCTAACACAAACTATTAGTACTTGAAAATATTATACAGAAAGAAGTTATGCTAGGTAGGCATATGGACTTGCAAGTTTACCAAGGGACAATTTCAGGAAAAAATCTGACCAGAGGTTTACTTTTGTTGTAGTTGTCTCTTTAAATAACATGAAGTCAGAGTCAAAATCAAAATTCTTAAAAATCGAGCACATATACCATAAATCAATTAAGAAAAGCTTAATAGATTTCCACATAGATACATGCAATTATGTGAGACAAAAAGACACAAGCAAAGGAAAAATTAAGAAAAGAAAAAACATGTTGCTACTTCATTGTAAATAACTGGTAATTCACGAGAGTTATGTGAATCAGCAGGCAGAGTGACAAATCATTAAAGCTCACTGCTTTGGACTAAACTGCTTGCATTAAAACGCTGTCCCCACCACTTACTAGATGTGACCAGGCTCCTTGGCCTCTCCTTGCCTTGGTTTCCTCATCTGTAAAATAGGAATAATATTACCTATATCTCATTGATCAGTGAGGTTATTAGACATTAATATATGGAAAAGTGTAAGAAATACAGAGAGTGCTTTGAAAGTGTCAGTTCTTGTTGTTATATTAATAATCTAATTTTAAATCATATATATTCCATCTTAGCTACAGAAAAAAATCTTTAAGTGGTCTTTGATTTTGTTAATCAGTAGTTATAAAATTGAGAAAAATATAGCTAAAGTATTCTTATCCTTCTTGGGAGTGATAACATGGTTACCTAGGATAATCTCTCTATTCTTAAAAGCAGGATGTTGAAATGTTTGAGAGTGAAATGTCATAAGGATGTCAACTTACTTGACAAATAGCCCAACAGAAAAAAGGTTATAAATAAATACAGAGTGAAAACAAGTAAGGCAAAAACGTTATCAACTGTGAATCAAAAAGGATGTAAATAGGTGTTCATCGTACTATTTCAATCTGTTGATATTTTGAAATTTTTCATAATGAAAATTTGGAGTAATTATAAAAAAGACAAAAAATAAAGTGCTAAGCAAGAAATTAATCTAATGAAAAATGATTCTAAAAATACAATAAAATTTCAGAGTAATATGTACAATTTGCATGAAATTTAAGACTTTTCTTTCTTTCTATATAATGGAAAGGAACAATGGCAAAACCCAAGTTACTATATTCAGCAGGTGTCACTCTTCAAAGAGCATTATTATTCATTAACTTTGGGCTTTCCTCATCTAGTTATTTCAGGGAATAAAATGCATTCCATAAAAGGTTTAACTACATTAAAATAAGTAGGATTTGGGGGGAGATATAAATAGAAGGTACACCCAAAAGAGAGAATATTTTTAAAAGTCAAAAAATGATGAAGAATATGTGTATACATACACATAAATATAAAATGATTTTTTCAACAAGGAAGTATGTTTTAAAGTCTGACAAGTTAAGTTTTGTGATTTCTTCATTATATAAGCAGTCCACTTAGAGAACTCATTACTCTGAGAGGAGATACAGAATGAATATAGACACTATTTCAAAATAAGTTCTATACATCTGAAGGGATGCTATGTGCCAGACACGAGGCTAAGTGGTAGGAGAAGAGCAACGATTAAAATGTGGCTCCTTTGGTTTAAATGTATGGGAGAAGACAGGCATTGATGACAATGGCAATGCCTGGTTCACTGACCAGACTGCGGTGCACCCAAGCAGGCAGCTTTAGCTAGAAGACAAGGAAGGAATCCGAGCAGAGAGTGAGAGCTGGTAGCTGATCCTCCAGAAATTTGACTGCGCTTTGTGTGCAACACAGATCTAACAAAAGCTGCAAGAAAGTAACAGAGCAAAGCTGTGACTAAGGGTCTTGCATAGGTTGAACTGAAGAGAAAAAACAGTAGAGGCAGGAAGCAGGCAGGGAATCCATAGAATAATCCAGAATAATCCGGGACCTTGGACATGAAAATTCTGGAAAGTACCCCAAAAGAGTTTGCAAATCATGGATAGGGAGTGTATTATAGTGTTTTAATATCTGGCACTGAGTATCATTCAGAAATTGACATTCAGAGTAACACTGCATCCAATTCAGTATCACAATTTAACACCTTTCAGAGCTACAGTTATGTGGGATTTTTTGATGGGGGGGCAGGCATTTATTTTATCCTCAAGGTATAAAAAGCAAGCTGATTACAGATGCTTAAAAATAACGAATCACTCTATGAAGGGGATCCCTTCTGAATAGCTGTGGCCATGTACTGTTTCCTATCAACACAAACACAGTGATATGATGACAAAGAGCCTAGAAACCAACGAGAGGAATCACACCAACCAATGAGAGGAATCACACCAAATGGATACTGGGTCATCACACATAACCAATAATTGAAAATGAAACATTAAAAGGCAAATAGAAAAATAAGTACTCCTTTAATAACAGTTTAAGATAATCATTCCTGTCCAGTTAAAATGGGGAAAATGTAATTTTTACACTCCTTGCAAGTCAATTTTCATGATGCCAAAAGTTTAAATGGACCATACAAGGAAGACAGGAATATCTAACTCTGTCTTGATTCCAGGTACTGTCTCTTACTTCAAAATCAACTGAACAAAATGCCGGCATTTATATTTTGGCATATTTGAATGTAAGATTGTGAGACTGAAGTCACTTAATGAAAGTATTCAAAGAATCATTTTTATTGGATTTGGAAGGACTCCTATATTTTATTATAATTCATATTCTGGAAATTCATGATAGTAGAAGGAAAAAAATACTGCAAATGTCCATCTAATTTTCTGCCCTCCTCCTTTCCCCCATCCCATAGCAGTGAGACCAGTCCCAAATTCTGCAGAGGACCAGTCTAAAGCTGATGAGGTTTTCTTTGGTCAATTTGTTTTTCCTATCTTTCCTGGGGCTAGGAGGCAAATTTGATTTGATTGCTAAAAAACTATTCTTCCGATTTCTGCCACTCTAAAAGCTTGAAAAAGTGGACCTTAGATTCTTGGCCCTCCCTACCTCTTTAAACTTTAGAACTATTCCATGACAGAATCCTCCCAAAAAATAATGTTATTTCCTGGAACTCACTACAATACACGTCATGGTATGTCGGTTTATGTAGAATTTTTATAGCTTCTGACTTTGAAAAAAAAGGATCTGAAACCATTCTCTGGATTTTCTAATATGTGGATCCCTTCTTGTAGGGATCTATCGAATTATTCAGAGATATAGCGGACAAGATTTAAATGGATAGGATAGCAGCACGTAATGACAAAGTTTAAAAATAAGAAATCAATGATACAATTAGAGGGCTGATGTAATACACACAGCTGCTGAAACCAATCTGCTGAACAAGGCTTCTAGCTTTAAAAATCAATATAATTTTTATTTTCATTTCTGAATCCCAACCCAGAGTCATCAACAAATGATGACTCTGGTCAGAAACATCACGTAAACATATGCATCAGTAACTTTAGTTTTCTCACCTAATACTCTGAACAGAGGAATTTAACGTTTCGTCCTGCACACTACTGGTGGTGCTTGCTTCTCCTTCTGGGACAGCCTGTACTGGCTGGACGACATGAATAGTCCGGAAGAGCTGGGTGGGGTACGGAGATGCTGTGGGCTGCACTGTCCTCAGGACTTCTGACGGCTGCGCAACTTCCACAGGATCTTTGGGCTTTGTAGCTTTAGGATTCCCTGGTTTGAGAACTGTAGTGGCTCCTCCCTTTATCCCCGGACTTGAGGATACTCTGGATCTGCTTGTTTGGTTCCTACTTGAAGTGGCTGCTGAAGACAGTGATGGATCCGCAGACTCGATGCTGGAACCTGGGTCCTCATCGTCTATATAAATAAGATCTTTCGGCATCTCCTTAAATTGATACACCAAGCGTTGACCTTCTACTTTCGCTAGGATACCCCTTTGGTAATAGTACCTATTCAAAGCAGACAATTTTAACAATACTTTATTTGGTTAAACATAAATTAAAATTATGTTCAACAAAAGTAAAGTTCCTTAATCATAAACAAAGGTTTTAAGTTGGAAACAAGTGGGAGAACAATTTCAAAATGAAGCACAGTTATTTTTTATAAGATAGTATAATTGAACTTTTTTTCTGTATAAATGTAAAACACATATACTCACAGATAAAGAAAAATCCTTATTATCAACTAAACCTAAAACCAATTCTGATGAGGCGATTGTTGATAGAATACATGGATTATCCTAGTCATTCACTATTCTTCCTTTGTCTCCCCTTCTTCCAATTTGCCGGAATAATAAAATCTACTACAAACCTCAAGAGTTTATTTCCCTTCCGTCGTTTATTATAATGTCCCTACCAGTTTAAATCTGATTCGGTGAATCTAATTCAGTTTTCCATATAAAATTTAATGACATACAAACAGAAGTGATTCAAATTTTGTCGTTGATTTTAATTAGATCAAGAATCTAAAAAGTGTGAGTTAAAGAAACAAATACAGGGGCGCCTGGGTGGCTCAGTGGGTTAAGCTGCTGCCTTCGGCTCGGGTCATGATCTCAGGGTCCTGGGATTGAGTCCCGCATTGGGCTCTCTGCTCAGCAGGGAGCCTGCTTCCTCCTCTCTCTCTGCCTGCCTCTCTGCCTACTTGTAATCTCTGTTGAATAAATAAATAAAATCTTTAAAAAAAAAAAAGAAACAAATACACACAAACTGTCACTAAATAGTTCTGGTTTAAGAAGGGTATCTAATAACTCTTTCTCAAACAAATGCATATCTTTAAGAATAGATAACCCGATCACAGAAAAACACACTAAAAGTGAGCTTCGGAATAAAATGATAACCTACCTAGTTCAAAATGTTCACAATGTCTAATATTATTCTTGAAGCATTTATTCCAATATAATACAGATCACACCTGATATTTACGTTTAAAAAATGCACCCTCTTTTTAAGTACCTGATTACCACTACTCAATTTTGTGCTGAATTCAAGTTTAAGGGCTCAAATCATATGAGCCCCATGCTTAATTTATAATTTCTGATGAGAGTTCACGTTTTCTAATCCCTTTACAAGAAGATTTTTTTTTTAAGAAAAACATTTTCCCAGATCAGAACAGGATTTCAATTTAAATACAAACTGATTTCTATAAGTAGCATGGCTTTAGCTCTTCAATAATAAAATTCAACATTTTTGTAATCTTCTACCTTTTTAGAAGTTACTAGCTTTTTAGTATATAGGAAACAATATTCTTAACACAATAAACGACAAAAAACTTCACGTACCTGAGAGCTCTTCCCATGGTCTCGTAATTCATGTCGGGTTTGTTTTTGTACTTCCCCCACAACCTGGATACGGCTTTGGAATCTACCAGTTTAAAAATGCCTTTTTCTCGCTGGGTCCATTTGATATATTTAGGACAAGTAGCTTTGTCCTGGAGCAGTGCCAGTAAAAACTCCCAGAGATAAATTGTGTTTCCTGAAACAAAAGCAATTTCTGTTTAACTGACCAAAATTTTACTGGAAAAGAGCAAAAGTAAACACAACTAAAAGTTTTAGAAGTTCCCTGTATAATCAGAAAAATATTACGCAACTTGGTTAGCACTGGTGATAATTTTTAAGGTCTAATATAGGTCTTTTTATTAGTTCCACATCAGATGTCTGGATGGATCAATATTGGCACAATCAGATTTATGATGACTTAAGAAGAAAGCACTTTGAGATGACTTTTTTCCTACCTCTTTAAGAGCCATCACATAAAAGAACCACTGAAGAAGTGCTGTACAAAACCTTTCAACAGTTGTTCTCTTTGTATCAGAGCCAGTGGATTGGCTTTAACAATCTTCTTCAAATTTGGGCAGCAATTATGAAAATAGCAGAACTCCAAAACAATCTTATAAAGTGTCTATGAATTGAAAAGCTAACCTGGTTGAACTCTTCCAAAAGGCTCAATATTAAAGGACAGATTATTTTGACAGGTATGTAGGGAAAATCTATTAAATGGATTTCTTGGGCTCCATTATTACCAGTCTCTATTTATAGAAAGTACAATCTCTACCTTTAAAAAAAAAAAAATTATTTATTTATTTGTCAGAGAGATAGAGAGAACACAAGCAGGGGGAGCTGCAGCCAGAGGCAGAGGAACAAACAGGCTCCCCACTGAGCACAGAGCCCAACACGGGACTCAATCCCAGGACCCTGGGATTATGATCTGATCAGATGCTTAACTGACTGAGCCACTCAGGCATCCCCCAACTATACCTTATAAGCATCTGGCAGCAAGAAGATCCACTTCAATAAGTCAAGAGAGCTGGTTGATTTTACTTATGATATGCAGGTGTTTTAAAGCAATCTAACTGTTATTTGACCTGTAAGTATTGTAAGGGAATTATTGTACTTACCCTTACCATCTTTGTTTTTCTTCTTCACATATATGTTTGGCGTAGTGGCCGGGGAATCTGGTCGTGGGGGTTTTGTTTTTCTCCCTGAAAACAGAACAGCTCTGTGTAAGGATTTGCCATCAAAAATGAGATAAAATGGACAATTTAGCTGTTTATAAATGCTATTTGGTCATTTATCCTAAATTTCAAATGCCAAGTACTTTACATAGGTACACAATGGTACACATACTGGTTTCCTAAAATGCTGTTTACTCAAAAGGAAAAGAACTTCAGTGAAAATTTATCATTAGTACAGGTAAGATCACAAACGATTTTATGTAGGAAATGACACATCAGCTCATATACAAAAATGAGGTTAAGTTTGAAACATTTTGAGGTAACAAAACTGACATGGCTTCCTTAAAATTGGGGTAAATATTCTTGATGTTGATAAGACTTAGGCTCAAAAAATAAGCCATGCAGGTTTCTGTTTGTTGGTTATATACGCATAGGAAAAGTCACTTTTCAGCTTTTCTCTCATCTGCATACAGGTAGTTCTTAAATACTGGAAACTTTCCAACATTCTAGAGATACAAAAAATGCATGAGGCAAAATTCTGGTGAACTACATAGTCAACTTTTATTTTCCCCTGTATTTTGAAACCTCTCATTTTTCTATACTTCTTTTAATTCACAGCAAAACATTATAGTTACGTGCCATTCAATCTCTAACTCCACTTTGACAACGCTAACTGTAGTGTGTTCAGACTTAGTTTGGGTCAGCCAACTATTCTAAAGCTTTGTGATCTTCTTCTGGCCATTTATCTAGAAGCACAACTTGGTGGCAATGTTGCCTGGGATTTATATTAAGATGATCATGCTATCTGGACAGACTAACATTCTGTACCTGAAAAACAATGAAGATTATAAACAGATACCTTAGTGTATTTTATCCCAGCAATTTTTTTTCTTTTTCTTTTTTTTTAAATTAAGTAATCTCTCCACCGAATTCAGTGCTCAAAGTCAAGGCCCAAGATCAACAGTCTCATGTTGTACTGCCTGAGCCAGCCAAGTGCCCCTTTACCCTAACATTCCTGAGGCAGAGTCTATCTGGTCCAGATCACAAGAGTGAATTCTGGGTTAGGATAATGTAAGGCAATAACTTAGCAGAACAGAATTCCAGAGCTAAAAATCACAAGGTTAGTAACAACACATCCCCAAACCAAACAGGAAAACCCTTCTGAAGTTAGGGTGAATAAGAATCAGCGAGAAGTGGATCAAAAAGATCACTCTTCAGGCCCCTCTTAATGCGTAAATATAGAACCTAATCAGCCAGGTATCTCCATTTCCATCACTACAGACATCTGCAGAGAACCATTCATGAGGCAGATACTTCTGGGTGACTGTGTCAATTATAACAAATATTAGGAGCAAAGACTTCAGTTAGCTTCATCCCTCCTACCATCTTATTTTACGCCTTCTATTTACCAACTTTTTCTGATAGATAGCATTTTCTTCTTCCCTCTGTTTTCACCACTAATTTTAGTCAAGACAGAGACAGTTGGTAAACCTACCCAATATCCATTCTTTCCATCATCTTCCTTACCAGTCAAGGTGGCATAGCTTCATTTGAGTTCTACGTGAACTGGGTATAGGATTTTTGGGTGACAGTTAGTTCTTCTCAATACTTTGAAGATACTCAACACTTCCAGCCTCTCTACTGGGAGCTTCTAAGCTGCCAATCTAAAAATCAATCCTCTTCAAGTAATGTAGCTTTTCCCTGGTATTTTCTTTGTTTGTTTGTTTGTTTTTGGAGGGGGCTGGAAGGGTGGTGTTTTGCATTTTTACTATAATGTATTTAGGACTGGATTTCTTTGACAGTTATGCTACTCAGGATTCACCATGCTGAGATTTATGTCACTTTGGAGAACCCTCAATCATTATCTTGGAATATGGTCTCTTTCTCACTCTACATATTCTCTCTCTCTGAAGCTTTGATTAAATATGTAGACCTTTTCATTCAATCCTCACATCTCAAACTCTTTCGTACTTTTTATTCTATATCAGATCTATATTAGAGCTCATAAATTATCTTTTAAACAATGACTAATCTTCTGTTTAACCCATATATTATGTGTTCTATTGGGTTCCTTTCACATCCGTCTTCCTAACTAGAATGTTAGTCCTTCACTTTAAAAATAGCTTTACTGAAGTATGACAGACATAAAATGAAATTGCTTATGTTGAAAATCTATAGTTTGGTATCTTCCAACGTAAGTATTGACCTGTGGAACCATCACTATGTTCAAAACAGTGAATACACTCTTCACCCCCAAAAGTACTTTGTACCCCTCTGTAATCCTTATACCCGTCCCACTCTGCCCACCCCAAAGGTAGTCAGTTACTCACAGATTTTGTCATTAGAGGTTAGTTTGCAGTTCCCACCACTTTAGATGAAGAGATACATATATATATGGTGTGTAAGTAATTCCTTTAGCATAATTATGCTGAGATTCATTGTTTTTGTTGTATGTATCAATAGTACATTCTATTTTATTGCTGAGTGCTATTTCCTTGCATAGATACACCACAAAGCGGTTTATCCAGACAGCAGTTGATAGGCATTTAGGCTGTTTCAAGTTTTGGGCAACTACAAATAAAACTGCTAAGAACATTCATTCATGCAGATGTTTTTCTATAAATGTGTAACTTCATCTCTTTTGGGTAAATACTGAGTAGAAGAATGGCTGGGTCACATGTTAAGTATGTATTAAATGTTTTAAGAAACTGCCAAACTGTTT
Organism: Mustela putorius furo; assembly: GCF_011764305.1. Classification (NCBI taxonomy): domain Eukaryota; kingdom Metazoa; phylum Chordata; class Mammalia; order Carnivora; family Mustelidae; genus Mustela; species Mustela putorius. The sequence continues at coordinate 7,939,554 of NW_025421305.1, forward strand.
GTAAAAAAAAAAAATCTCCATGCAGTAAGTTGGGGTCATCATAGGGCTCACCTCATTTGTTTACTGTTTCTCAGGGATCACTGGTTTTTGTTGACTGATGTCTTTAGAGGCACTGTTTCATACATCGTTGTCTGTATTTTTAGTTGTTTTAATAGGAGGGTAAATCCAAGTTCTGGGGGTTTCTTTATTAAAATTTTTTTCCAGCATTATTGAGATATGATGACATATAATTGTGTATTTTTAAGGTGTACAATATGATGATTTGATATACTTCTATGATGTAAAATGATTACCACAGTAGGGTTAGTTAACATACCATCATCTCACATAATAACTACTTGGTTTTTTGGGTGTGAACATATAGGATCTACTTTCTTAGCAACTTTCAAGTGTATAATACAGTACATTAACCAAAGTTACCATCCCGTATATCAGATCCCCAGAACTTACTCATTTTATAACTGGAAGTTTGTACCCGTTGACTGACATCTCCCCATTTCCTTACCTCCCCAGCAATCACCATCTCTCTCTGCCTCTATGAGCTTGGTTATTTCAGATTCTACATGTAAATGATAGCACACAATATTTGTCTTTCTCTTATCTGACTTAACATAATGCCCTCAAGGTCCACCTATGTTTTTTTAATGCTGCAATGAACATGAGAGTGCACGCATCTCCTCAATATCTTATTTTGATTTCTTCTGGATATGTAGCCAGGAGTAAGACTGCTAGATCATACGGTGTTTGTAGTTTTAATATTTTGAGGAAACTCCATACTGTTTTCCATAGTGGCTGTACCAATTTACATTCCCACCAATAGTGCACAAGGGTTCCTTTTTTCCACATCCTTGCAAACACTTGTTATCTCCTGCCTTTTTGATGATAGCTATTGTGACAGGTGTGAGGGGGTAGCTTACTGTGGTTTCGATTTGCATTTTCCTGACAAGTAGTGATGTTGAGCATATCTTTTCAGGTACCAGTTGGCCATCTGTAGGTCTTCGTTAGAAAAATGTCTTTTCAGGTTCTCTGCCCATTTTTTAATCAGGTGGTTTGGTTCTTTTGCTATTGAGTTGTAGGAGTTCCTTATGTATTTTGGACATTAACCCCTTATCAGATATACAGCTTACAAATATATTCTCCCGTTCTGTAGGTGGCCTTTTCATTATGCTGATAGTTTCTTTTCCTAAGCAGACTTTTAGTTTAATGTAGTCCCACTAATTTTTGGTTTTTGTTGCCATAACCCCAAATCGTTGCCAAATCAGGTTCTGTTATTCCATCTTGTCCAGAAGAGGAAGTTGTATCTGGTATTTTGTAATAGTCTCATTCTTTGACCTTGTTTTTCCTTCTTTTGCCTTAATAATTGTAGTCATAGTTACTCAAAGTTTCTATTTGATAATTCTATTATCTGAAGTTCTTAGAGAATGCTAGAATCTTCCATGTCTTCTGCTCCTCATTCAGGGATTCTCTATCTTTTGTATTCTGTAACATTGCAATGTGAGCTCACCTTCTACAGGGCTTTGTTTGAGGAAATCCTGTCAGCCTGGGTTTAAATGTATGACTTGCCAGAACAGTTTTCTATAAGAGCTTCTGCCTAGTACCCCAATGTTATTGCCAGTCTGGGGTCACCCTTATGTTAATTACTTGGCTGGGAATTTCTGAAGTCAGTGATCATTTAAAATCTAATCATAAACCTGGATTAAAATAAGCATAAGATTATGATTTCTCACAGAAAGAATTTTTCCACTCAGAGGCCCAGCTGAGAAATATAAACTTCCATGACACCTTTCTGTGCCAATGGGTAGACTGTTTTTACCAGGAGGGGAGAGCCTTTCAAGGATCCTCATGACAGGCTAAAGTCTCTGGTAATCTCATCTTGCACTGGACCAAGACACAAGCCTCGGCCTCTGCATGGACAATCAGATTGGCGTACCCATCTCAGCTCTTCAGAGATGCGGCAGCCTTGGCTCACTCTGTTTTCATTTTCCTCTTCACTTTGCGCTCCTGGACTTTCCCTTACTTTCATCTGAAGTTAGGTTACTGGGTGGTTGGTGATTAAGCAAGATACTAAATTCAAAATATTACACAAACTGGAGGAGAATCAGAAGGCAATGAAATGGAAAGAAGGTCAGACTTTAGAATGCAGATATGGTCCTAAAGAGTGAAGAGTGAAAAATTCCCTTTGAAATTTAAATCTAATTAAAACCTAGTATTTTCCTCTTTAATCACTTACCTACTGATTTCCAACTTATTATTTTTCCCACTGGACTCTTATATTGGTATCTAAGCCAGTGGTTTTCAAATTATGTCCTGTGGAAGGAAGCTAGAAACTAAGTGCCCTTACCCAAGCTCTTTCTGAGTCTGGGCAAAAGGATTTAGGTAAAAGACTGAGGCTTTAAAAAGTTGGAAAACCCCATTTCTGCAGGATACACCAAATAAACTGATTCTTTAATGAATCTAATGTGAAGATAAATACCTTTTAAATTGTGCTTTGTACCCTCATTTTTTCTTATGTAAGTTTTAATTGGTGTAGAAATACCCTTGTATAAAAAATTATGTTTAGATTCCACATCAAAATTGGACTGTTTGCTCTAAACAAATTAACCACCCACCTTTCTTCCTTTTAGGTTGTTCTGGTGATGATGCTCCTGGTGAGTTTGCGTATGTCTCTTGAACCTGCTGAGTCTCCATCACTTCAGGAATCCCATCTAATGTGACGGATACATGGGTGACTGGGGCAACAACAATGTCATCTTCAGACGAACTAAATATGTTATTATCTAATGGAAACAAAATCAACTAATTATAATCAAACTTGTATTATAAATCAAACTAATTTCATCAGATAATTTCTTGTTTCTCTGAGGATTAAAGTAGAAATAAAATCTTGAAATCTATTTCCTTTTTATTTCCTCTGTCTGAAATTAGGCACCCTAAGTCAGACAGGCTTGACAGGACTAATTCAATGCCCTTCTTTCTTGACTTCCTATTACCAATTTATCTTATTTCTCTTCTCCATTCTTCTCTCATTGCTGCTGAAGTTATTCTCTGATACCCGTCTGATTTGACCAAGTAATTCTTCTATACAAAACGTTATACCCTAAAATTACTAGAAAAATAAAACTGACCTTTTGCATAGTTTACAGAGGAAAAAGATGGTAAGAATAAGCCAAACTCCATAGCCTGCCATCTGAAGCTCACGCAATCTAGATCAAACCTACCTTCCTACTCTCATCTCATATCTACCACAAACCTTATACTTCAGCTATACCAAACCATTTTTATCTCAAACATTTCACTTTTATTTACAGGTCTGTCTCCCTGGCTCAATCCATTCTCTTTATCTCCTCTAACCACTAAAAGCTTATTTGTCTTTTATAGCTCAGGTTAAAACATTCCTTCTATAAAGCCTGTCTCTGAAAGTCTCAGAGTTCTTCCAGAGTTCTTCCAAAGTTCTCCAGAATACTTTGCAATCCCTCCCATGGCCTTTATTTTTGGCTTTTACATAAACAACTACCTTCAAAATTAATCTGTAAACTTGAGAGGAAAAAAACAGTTATCTGTTCATTTGTATATCACAATATTGCTTAATGCACTGCTGTGCATATAGAAAATACCACATCTTAAATTCATTTAGTAGTAATTAATTTACGAAAAGCCCAAAGGAAACATGGACTTAAAAGCAGATCAATAACGTGGCAAGGAGTTTTCTGCTATGAGGTGTTAGAAATTTTTTCAATGAATTTTGCCTATTCACTGATGAATACTCATACAGATCATTAAATTATAATAGTTTAGGCCATAATGCTCTAATACTTTCACCAATGAGGTTATGAGAATAAATTCTGCCTAATCTGCTATTTGACAACTAAATAATTTGTTTTTATTCCTAAAGGTCTCCTTCTTCAATTAAAAAAAAAAAGAAGTCTTGTTTAACTGAATACTTTAGCAAAGGTGTCTCAACTAGTATTTTTTCTTAAAGTTTTTATTTACTTATTTATCAGAGAGAGAGAGTACAAGCAGGGGGAGTAGCAGGCAGAGGGAGAGGAGAAGCAGGCTCTCTGCCAAGCAAGGAGCCTGATTTTGGGACTTGATCCCAAGACCCTGGGATTATGACCCAAGCTGAAGGCAGCTGCTTAACCAACTGAGCCACCTGGGCGTCCCTCAACTAGTATTGTTTCTTAAAATGTGTTTGGGACACAAAACATATGAAACATGCTCTCTGGTCTCTTGGTATTTGCCATTTAAGAGAGGATGATGGCAAGAGTAACTTTTCCAAGTACATTAATATGAACAATCATGGCACATGACCACTCACTTATTCGTTTTTCATCCAGCATTGGGCCAGGAGAATCCATATTGAGTAGTGCCTCAGCAGCCTCGATAGTTTCGATCGTTTCATCCCCGTTAGGACAGGATGCTTCAACTACAATACATTTGAAGAAAACACGAGTTAGCTACAAGACCTCTGTTGCTTGAAAACACACAGGTTTTGATCTCTTGAACATCACTTAATACTTGGATTTATATATATACTTTGTATCAACAGAGAAAATCTAGATTGAATATGACTATTAAATATTTCTCTATTTCTTTTTTCCTAGTAGGCTCTAGGTAGGCCCCCCAGCACAGAGTCCAACACAGGGCTTGACCTCATGACCCTGAGATCAAGACCTGAGCTAAGATCAAGAGTGCTAATGCTTAACTGATTGAGATACTCAGGCTCCCCACTATTTTTCATTTTTTACTGCTTCTCTTCCTCTCCTCTCTTTCTGCCCCTCCCCCTGCTCATATTCTCTCTCTCTCTCTGTAAAATACATAAATATTTTTTAAAAGAGGGGGAGAGGCACCTTGGTGGCTTAGTCAGTTAAACATCCAACTCTTTTTTTTTCTTTAAAGATTTTATTTATTTGATAGAGAGAGACACAGCAATAGAGGGGACACAAGCAGGGGGAGTAGGAGAGAGAGGGGCAGGCTTCCTTCTGAGTAGGGATCCCAATGTGGGGCTCGATCCCAGGACTTTGGGATCATGACCTGAGCCGAGGGTAGAGGCTTAATGACTGAGCCACCCAGGTGCCCCAACATCCAACTTGGTTTTGGCTCAGGTCATAATTTCAGGGTCTTGAGACTGAGCCCCATGTTGGGCTCTGTGCTCAGAGCAGAGTCTGCTTGAATTTCTCTCTCCCTCTGCCCCTCCCCCCGTTCTCACTCTAAAATAAATGAGATTTAAAAAAAAAATAAGTTAAAACATAAACATATTATATATACTTCAATCCATTAGTTACTGTCCTTATTAATGCTTAAGTTGTCCCATATTTGGCTAAAAAATATTTTCTTTGTTTTTTTAAAGAAGAAAATAGATCATGAGTTCATACTAATATTTTCAATTCAAATTTAGTGTTAAGAATTTATTTCTAGAATTATATATTTTTACCATGTATTTACCTAGAAGTTATAGAGAATTATAAAATTGTTATTTAACTTTGCAATTTAACATTTGCAGATCTAATCTTACTCTATAAATCTTGGCTCCTTGTGACATTAACTTCATTACTTATTTGATTTTACCCTAACATCTATCTCATATACACACACTCACACAAGCTGCAATTACTGAGAACAATTTAAGATCCCTTAGCAGCTTTTTAAATTTTTTTGCTTTTTAGGCTATTTCTTGTTAGGAAATACACAGCCTTAAAAAATAACTTTAGGGATGCCTGTGTGGCTCAGTCTGACCCCTGATTTTAGCTCAGGTCATGATCTCAGGGTTGTGAGATGGAGCCCCACGGTGGACTCCATGTTGGTGGAGCCTGCTTAAGATTCTCTCCTGCTACACCCCTCCCATCCTTTGCCCCTCCCAGCTCACATTCTCCCTAAATAAACATATTAATAAATTAAATCTGCTTAACAATCACTTTAATTTTTTTTTTAAAGATTTTATTTACTTGAGAGAGAGGGTGCGAGAGAGAGACAGACAGACAGACTGAGAGAGCACAGAGGAAGAAGCAGACCCCAGTGAGCAGGGAGCCTGATGCGGGGCTTGGTCCAGGTTGCAAGGATCATGACCCAAGCCGAAGGCAGACAGTTAACTGACTGAGATACCTGAGTATCCCCACACCAAAAAAAACCACTTTAAGTAATTCTTCTCTATATGATTATGCCACACCTCAATAATGAAATTAGTTTCATTTGTTTTAGTGTGCTTCGATTTTTAGATTGCTAATTTTTCCTCCTTTGGACTTAGTGTTGTTTTATAATTATGTTAAATGTTTACAGGTTTCCAAAGTAAAAATAACAAAACTAAGTACAATTTTTTAAAAAGATTTTATTTATTTATTTGACAGAGATCACAGTAGGCAAAGAGGCAGGCAGAGAAGAGAGAGAGGGGGAAGCAGGCTCCCTGCCAAGCAGAGAGCCCGATGCAGGACTCGATCCCGGACCCTGAGATCCTGACCTGAGTCAAAGGCAGAGGCTTAACCAACTGAGCCGCCTAGGCACCTCCAAACTAAGTACATTTAGGAAATCTACTTTTTTATCCCCGTCCCTTCCTCTTTCCTGTTAGAAACCATTTTCATTAGTTTTGAGATTTATCTTTCTTTTTTTAAAAAAATATAAGCAAAGACATATCACTTATATTCTTTTTCCTATTACACTATTTTTTCTTTTTACACTATAGTATTACACTATAGTATAGTGTATTACACTATACTAACTGTATTACACTATATTACACTAATATAGTATAGTGTAATACTATAGTGTAAAAATAGTATTACACTATTTTTTATTACTTTTTCCTAATACACTATTTATGCTACCTGACCCTTGCCTTTTTAACTTACTATACAGCATAAATCATTCTCCAGCTACATATAGAAATCATGTCACCTTTTGTATTTCAAAACATGAGGAAAGTTAAACATGTTTAGTATCAATGTTAGTTTGTAAACTTTGTTTATTCTATTCAGCTTCAGTGCTTAGATTGAGAAAAGCAAAATAAATGGGTAGGTCCCACAAGAAACAGGAAAGAAAACCCAAAAAAGTGCATCTAGCTTTTAAAAACAAAGAAAATGTCAGCCTTTCAATAAATGGATGACAAAAATTTCTTCTGGCAATAATAAACCCCACGAGCTCTTCATACACGCACTTTAAAACTTCTCTGGAACAGATTAGCTGTGATCTAGCAACTGGTTAAAATCTATTTATACCAAGGCCAGAAAGCATTGACACAATAATAACTTAGGGAATAATTTATTAAATACATTTGGTATTATAAATTACTAAAAATTGTGTTTGAACTTATAAAAACAAATACATAGGAAGAGACACATAATAGTAGTATTTAAAAGAGAAGATTTACTAATGAATATGGTCATCATGGTTACCTTCTGTTTGAGAAAATAGCATTTGTACCATCTCTGCTAATAATTTTATTTTTAGATCTTCAAAGACTGGCAATGGATGGAGAATCTCCACATACAAAAGAACTCATGGCTAAATGATTTTCAAAAATTGTTAACACCATAACCTTTTTCCAAAGGAAACCTTATGTGGAACTCTAGCATATAAACAGATAAAAGTGGCATTTTACCATTATACATTTATTTTATAGGTTCAAATATATAACAAACTTGATAGGAGGCCAAGATGATAAAAATAAAAATATTGTGATGACCAGGAAAATTTGAAATCAGGGTACACCAATGATACCTACAGTCTAATATAAGCCTCAAATCCAAAAAAATAGATCAATCTTTTTATTATTGAAAATTTCAAACAAAAATCAAAATTATGGAACATAGTATAATGAATTCTCACATATCCACTCTCAGCATTAACTATTATCAACACAAGGTTGATCATCTTTCATTCCTACTCCAATTACTGCCCCCAAGGTCTCCTCACACACACCCCCACACCCACTCCCCAGATTATTTTGAAGGAATCTATTTCATCTCTAAATATTTTAGCATATGTATGGTATGTTTCTGTCATACCTAAGAATATTAGCAATTCCTTAATATCATCTAAAGTGCTACCTAAGACTCAAATGTAGTTTATAAATTCTTCTTTCCCTTTTTTCCCCCCTGTAGTTTCTGAAAAGCACAACATTCTACCCTCTCTTACTCTGAATTTAGGAGGGCTCCAAGGGTTCTTTGCTTTCTTATGTCATTGCTCAAACAAGGATGGAAGAGATAAATAAAGGCTCAGGTTGGAAAATAAGAAAGGGGAGGGAGAAGAAATATGCAAATAGCAAATCTGGTTTTCAAGATATGGCTTGTTTCCTTGACCCCTTCAGTACCAGTTCTATTCTCTAGGAAGGAAGGAGCCTGTCTGTATTTTGCCGTCAGCTATCTTCAAGTCCAAGCCCAAGAGAATGGAAACACTAGAAGAAAGAAATAATTCTTTCTTCTAAAGATCTAAGATCTGCTTCCGTAGTTTCAATTTCTTCTCTTTAGTCATCAGACCACCCTGATGACTAAAACCAGGAATAAATACCCCTTCACTGGAGACCCCCATTTCCAATCTACAGAGACAGTGTAGCCTTATGCTAAGGTATCAGAAAGTTACAACAGAATATACCACAAAAAACCCAAGAGCTACACAACAGATATATGCACAGAGATGATCATTCTGTTACATAAAACATGGAACTCACTGTCAGTAATGAATGGAAACCTCTCAACCTGAGAAATGTAATTCCCTAACTGGTAGGGAAAAATCTGATAAGTCTAGATTTATCAAAAAAGCTTTCATTGGGTTCCTCTGAACAAAAATGTGAATATAGGAGAACATAATTTGTAAAAAAACAGAGAACAATATAGAAACTAAGAGTTGTCTGTCAATGTTATCAGTGGAGACTCAGCCACTTGGTGTGTGATCTTAAGCAAGTCATTTCATTTAACCTAATTTTTTTCTTTTTCTGTTGTGAGAATTAAATGAGATAATGAACTTTTAAAAATCAGCCTTAAAAAAATAAAATCTACTATGTTAATATGATGCCCTAAGAAGACAATGCCATTTGGTGGTATTCTTGCTCAAAATGCATTATCACAGTACAATCATGAGAAAACATCACACAAATAAAATTGAGGGACATACCACAATGTTTTTGTTGTTGTTGTTTTGTTTTGTTTTTAATTTTTATTTTTTTTATAAACATATAATGTATTATTAGCCCCAGGGGTACAGGTCTGTGATTCGCCAGGTTTACACACTTCACAGCACTCACCATAGCACATACCCTCCGTACTACAATGTTTGACCAGCACTCCTCAAAAGTGTCAAGGTTACTGAGAGACAAAGAAAGACAGAGGAACTGTTATAGACTGGAAGAGACTAAGAAGAAATAACTAAATGTAATATTATAGATAGGATACTGAAACAGAAAAAGGTCATTAGTTTGAAATGGTTGGCAAACAAAGTGTAGGGTTAGTTAATAACACTGTGACTAAGGTTAATTTCCTATTCTTTTTTTACATTTAAGAATAAATATTCAGGGGCACCTACGTGGCTCAGTTGGTTAAGCATCTGCCTTCAGCTTGGGTAGTGATCCCAGGGACCCTGGGATCAAGCCCCATGTCAGGCTCCCTGCTCAGTGGGGGGTGCCTGCTTCTCCCTCTCACCCCTGTTCCTGCTCTCTTTTGCTTGCTCTCTCAAATTAAAAAAAATAAATATTCAAATAACCTTTGCTTCCAATAATTCATTTTCTTAAACGCCTCTACCTCTTCTGGCCCAGATAAATAAATGTAAGTGTATAAAAATACAAATGTGTGTACCAAATTCTAAAAGGGATGAAAACAGCATTACCACTACCTCACACTTACACTATGAACTTTTCATGTTTCAAATATGCTACTAGTTCTGACTGAACTGGAAGAGAAATCTTCTTTAAACCCTAGTACTTGATCCTACATTTGGGTCATGGTCTCCTATTTTGCTTCCCGTGACAGCAGGAAAAGAAGAACATTCCTATCTTTTTCCCTATGAACAGCTTCTCATTGTTATCAAGAATACAGAGCTTGGCATAGAAGCAGCATTCAGTGACTACCTGAGAAGTTCAATTGGTCTGGTCTTTCTCACAGACCTGTAGTCTGTCACATTCATCTCAATATATCTAGGAAAGAAGGAAGGGGAGGAAACACAGATAGATGCGGAAGAAAACAGGGTTTCCTTCTCCCTGCTCCAGCCTCTGTAGGTAATGGAGTTAACTTGACACCAAGTTAGGGACTTCTTACACCCCAAAAAACACAGGGCAAGGAAACTGCCCCAAACTATGCCTAGATAAAGTGCTAGAGGCACACACACCTGTAAGCGTGATGTCATCGTCCTCATCATCTATGATCTCTTCTTCAGCGACATCCAGGGAGCTCTCAGTAATCATGTCATTGGGCTCTTCCACACAGGCTAGACCCGCGTAACCATTGAGAATGTCAGCACCAGGAACATGTTCCACAATTACAGCAGGAAAAATAGCTGGGTCACCAAGCTGGCAGAAGTGAGGGAGAAAAAGGATTAACAAGGTGTTTGTTTTTGTTAAATACAACCAAAAAATATTTTATATTGGACATCACGTAAGTTTTTCTATCATCAGTTACTTAAATCTTGATACTCCTTCTGGGCTCCAGATTTATTATCAATCTTGGGTCTTAACAACCAAGTTTTCATTGGAAAATCCTATAAAAGCATATTTTTAAGGCACATTAAATAAAAAAAACCTCTGATATCATTAATTCATAAAAAGTGGCATACAGATGGAATGTACAATTAAATAAAATCTCAACAAAAGTTTGACAGGGAAAAAACACAGAAGTTTAATAAATATTATGTTGTCATTAGCACACAGGTTGTGTCTAACCCTAGCTTTTAACTCAAATGGGAAAATTAACTTTGATTTTCTATTTAGTCAGAAGATCGTGAAATTTTTAATCATGTCTATCACTATCCTTCTATATTATTATTTCTATTTTTTCTGATTTGATAGCAGCAGACACTCCTCCTTTAACCCTAAATAATTCAGTGTATACCTTCTAAATACATGAATATTACCTTATATACAGAGTACAATTAAATGTTTGTAGCACTACACACTGAGATTAAATACTACTTCTTCTTTTGTTTGTTTATTTTAGAAGTATTTGTTTTAAGCAAGTGCATATCAACTGTAAGTGATTTAACAACTAAATCTTGAGATAATCTTGATACAATTGAATCTTGAATAAATGTTACTTCTATTCTAAAAATTTAACTACTTCAACTAAACATTAAGATATCACAGGTGCTAAACATACTATCTATGCCTTCAAGAATGCTATGCTCTGAAATTTATAGTTAATAACCCTAGAACATATTCGGATCATTTTGTTTCAAAATGTTTCTTCCTATTTCAGAAAAGAGGAAGTGAGAAATAACTGACTCTCCAAATTGTAAGTTTTAAAACAGAAAGTAGGAGGTTCACACAGTGTGCTGTAAAACACACACACACACACACACACACAAGAGGAAGTCTATAAAATGGCCAAAGCAAAGCATAGTCACTGGGCTTTCCTTTTCTCTTCTTTAAGAGGCGAATGCTACACATGCAATCCTACCTAGCATGAACCCATGGCTTCTTGAAACACTACTTCTCTTGTAAAAACTCAAGGTTAAGCTCAAGGTTAGCTCAAGGTTAAGCCTCCTCCTCTAAGGAGGCTGAGCCCAGAAAATGACTTAATTTTCACATGATTTCATTTTTATGCTGCAACAACTCTATGTACCAGGTAAAAATAGGGCTTATCCCCTCCATCCATTGGCAGAGGAAGAATTAGATTAAGACATCTGCCCAAGGTCACCCACGAAGTCAGAGATAGAGGCATGTCAAAGCAATTCCCAGGGGCAGTCCTCACCCAAATGAAACCAAATCTATTTGGCTCCTGAAACTGGGGGCAGTGAGTGTTAAGAGTATGGGTATTAAAAGGGGTATCTCCAAAATTTTATTTAAATCCACATAGTTCTCAAGTCTCAAATAACTACAGATATTTGTTACTACTTTCTTCCTTGTTCAATTCTACTTGCCAATAAGTGAACTGGAAGAAATGGTTACTGTACTCTCCAGAATTTAAAGGTCCCAGGAACATGCTGTTTTAACAGTAATCAATGCTGTCTCTCCAAAAGTGCCCCTCCCCAGAGACAACACCTGCTACCAGTTTCTTTGTTCCTTAACGGAGACAGTCTATATATAATGAAGCCTACTTCAATTTACCCTAAATAATACTTTTAATTTCACTTCAAATATTTTAGTAACTTTTAAACTGTTTAAGAAAAATGTTGAGTGCAACCGTAGAGCAGGAAATTTAGTTTTCTTTGAAGCAAAAAAGCTTTAGAATGAAAAGAGACACATGGTTCTATGATTTAGAAGATAGCAACATGTAAAAAAGAAAGACTGTGTCAGAGAAAGACAACTATCATATGATCTCCCTGATATGAGGAAGTGGAGATGCAATGTGTGGGGTTTGAGGTGTAGGAAAAGAATAAATGGAACAAGATGGGATCGGGAGGGAGACAAACCAGAAGAGACTCTTAATGTCACAAAACAAACTAAGGGGAGCGGGGGGGGGGGGTAGGGGAGTAGGGAGAGGGTGGTGGGGTTATGGACATTGGGGAGGGTATGTGCTATGGTGAGTGCTGTGAAGTATGTAAACCTGGTGATTCACAGACTTGTGCTCCTGAAGCTAATTATACATTATAAGTTTATTAAAAAAATTTTAAAAATTAAAAAAAAAAGATTGTGAACCATGAGTCCTAGGGTATTCTCTAATCCTACTGTCATTTTCCTAACTTTATTTACTTATTTATAAAGATTTTATCTATTTATTTGAGAAAGAGAGAGAACACAGCGGGAGAGAGAGCAGACTCCCTGGTGAGCAGGGAGCTGGATGTGGGACTCCCAGGACCCTGGAATCATGACCTGAGCGAAAGGTAGACACTTAACCGACTTAACAGGATCCCCCATCTTCCTCACTTTAAATGAAAGAAGAGCATTAGCTGATCCTTAGGGCATTTTCAGGTTTTGTTTTGTTAAAATGTCTTAAGGCATGGATGTTAAACCTAAGGATATAATGTTGCTATAGAAGAGATTTATTCTATGGACTAAATGGGGGAGGTGGGTAGCATGCACCGGGGCCACCTAACCTATTACCTCTGCTAGAGCTATTGACTAACATCTACTAGCACCTAACTTGCACTGCTCATTGCTTTATATAAATTACTACCTTATTTAATCATCTCAAGATCCTATAAGGGAGATACACTGGGTTGTCTGTCTTCTGCATGGGAAAACACAAGCTCAAGGGGAAGGGAAATAATTTGCCACAAGTCATGTCACACGTAAGTGGTAGAACCTTAACTGAAATGGACTCCAAGGTCTATGTTCTTTGCCTGCAAGCTGTTATGGTCAGCAGTGAACATGGTGCCATATTTGCTTTACTGGCATATTTACTTGGCTCTGCAGCCAAATGCTCTACCACTAAGCTATAACCCCTTACTTGGCTCTGTTTAAAAAAACCAGAAAAGGTAAGGAGCTGTGTTGTGTTTAAGTCTATTATGAACTTGGCCATGGGACTTCCCAGGATCACTCCCAACTTAGCCATGCTGTCTTTCTCTAAGGTACTCACTCCTTTCACAAAAAGCACGGACTATTCTCTATTCCACGGAAATGGAGATGTATATTCAAAGCTGTTCATTTCCAACTTCTCCAGGGTGCTATTAAATCATACAACAAAGAGACCAACTCTAAAATCTGTATATAGAAAATACATCTAGGAAACCCCTTTCAGGTATGGAAAGAATCACCCCCTCTCTTAACATAAATGGAAGGAAAATACACACTCCAGAAACTCTGCTCCTGGTCTAGGCTAGTGATAAATTCCTGCCTTTTATACTGATTGACTAGCAACTAACTGGCTCAAGTGTGAGTTACTAGGAACCTAAAACTTTTATAACCACATAGCCTAAAATTCCTGACCAAGAAATGGTTCCTAACCTTTTAAATGAAAACATGGCAAAATTTCAAATGTTAAATTTTCCTAGATTTACCTTATAAAAATGAATAAAATACTGGGACCTGTATTAGTTCATTAGAGCAGCTGTAACAAAATACCATGGATTGGGCAGCTCAAAACAACAGGAATTTGTTGTCTTTCTGTTCTAGAGGCTGGAAATCTGAAATTGAGGTGTTGGCAGGGTTGTACCTTCAGAGGGCTCTAAGGGAGAGATCTGTTCCAGGCCTCTCTCCTTGGCTTATAAATGACAGTCTTCATGTTCACACGATGCTCTCCCCTGTATGTATCTGGGTCTAAATTTTCTCTTCTCAAAAGGACTCTGATCATATTGGATTAGGGGCCAATCCAATTGGATTACTGCTACTCCAGTATAACCTCACCTTAACTAATTACATCTGTAGCAACCCTGTCTCCAAATAAAGTCACATTTTGAGATATTAAACGCTAGCATTTCAACACATGAATTTGGGGGGATGCAGAGAGCAATTCAATCCACAACAGCATCCAATTTAATTTAGCTTTAAGTCTATCATTTGATGGTTGGCTCCCTCTACCCAAACAACTTTGCAAGCTTGTGGCAATTAAGATGATATATTCTTGTAACTATTTCTAAATTGAAGCTAGATATTATTCTTTAAGTATCTTTGTTGAAGACCACCAAATCTTATCCACCTCAGATCTGTTACCTTTTATGAAATGAAAGAGTTGACACTTGGTTGATATCCTAACAAAAATACTATGTTTCATTTGGTCGGTTACTTAAAAAAATAAAAACAAAAAAACTCCAATTATCTCTAAAACCTTTCTTTGTTTAAATAATCATCTCTTCAGGATCTTTTTTTTAGCTGAATCAGGGAACCCCAGTTAACTCTACCGATGGTCATCAATGCTGACTATATACTGGGAAACACCTAAAAATATCAATACTTGACCCTACATGGGATCAAATAAGTCAGAATATCTGGGGAAATGACCAGGGCATGTTATTAAAGTTCCCTGGGTGGTTCTAACATGCAAGCAGGGTTTAGAAACACTACTCTAAAGAATTACAAAATTCACAACTACATTTCCTTAACTGAGTTAACTTGATTCACGCCAATGTCTGAAATACTAGTAATCCAAAAAAAACAAAGTTACTTTATTATGACATCTTTTGGCACTTGCAGACCATTTTCCCAGTTGTTTTTGTAAAAGAAACAAAATAAATCCCAAAATGATGGGTGGGAAGAGAGATGGAAGACTTCTTGGGATTACAATCTGTCAAAGACCAGAGTTTTCAAAGCTTCAGTTTCTATAAGCCAATTAAACTGTAGTGATAAGCTTACAAGTATTGTGTAAGTTTACAGAGGGTCTTAACAACTCCAGAGAGAAAAGTACATAACGGTTTTCCTTTTTATTAATTTCAGGTAAATTTAACACATGTGTTGAAGGCAAAACTTTAATTTTTTTTCTTATTTTAGCAGCTATACTAAAAATCAAGTTCTAGCAGGAAAGAGTTCCCCAAATTTCAACACCGTCAACTATATAGTTGCCATTTGTTGTGGTTGATGACATATGTGGCAATGCCACCAAGTTCAAAAGAGAAGGAAAGTGACCAATCTATAAATAGCAATGTATGTTGCTACCCTCTCTAGGCTTGCTTTTTTCCTCAGTATGCCACAATCCATGGCCCTAAGAGGATATTCAAGAAAGTATGGGCCATTATTTCAACTATATTTAACAAGTCTTTGGTCATAAAAACAAACAAACAAAAAACCCCAAAAGAACTTGCAAATAAGTTGTTTACCAAGATTCCCTGACACCAGAGCTCAATCTGGTAACATGGTTGTTGTGAAACATCCTGCCAAGATTCCCTCGGAAACAGACTAAAATGAAATAGCTATCAAATGTTTTCCTAAGAGAAAGACCAGTTTAAAACAGTCTTCAAACACTTCCCCACGCAGACACTCTTTTTTTTTTTTTTAAAGATAGGTGCAAAATGAGCACATTTTCAAGTATTTCCACTATCACTTTGCCACAAGACAAGGCAACAGAGAGGGTGGGGTGGGGCATCCCTCTTCCCACGATCTTTGGGAGCTTCCCCACCCGAAGGCCACTCCAAGAAACACACACACTAAACACAATTCACTTGCTATGAAAAGGCATCTTTGAGACCAATGCCTGTGCCTTCTCTTCTGATCAGAATGCTGATCAAAAGCGCTGCTTTCTTTGAAAGTATTTCCTTCACCTTTGATTGAAAAAACAAAAACACAAAACCAAAAACCCAACACCTCTGTCTATCAGGACATGATCAGACAATATTTGCCAAGCAGCAAATGCACTAAAAATACAGATGGCAACAAGAGGGCGTCACAGTAATTGCACAAGCTCTACAGTTAGGACCACCCTTATTGACAGATAGCCGCACCGTGCCCGGGGTGTTTGAGCTCCAGCAAAATCTACAGCCTCTCTAGGCTTTTGTGTTCATGTCTATCTAAAATGAGGGTAACTTCTAGGGTAGTAAGAATTCAATGACATGATATATAATAGAGCACTTATTCTACTGCACGGCATATAGTAACCATTCAATAAAACAATTTGACAATTAAGTGCCTCAAAAGTTGACTTAGATGGAAATACACAGTTAAAATTTGGCTTCCTACTTACATACATGCATCAAATCATCACATTGTACACTTAACATTATATACAAATTACATTTCAATAAAGCTGGGGGGAGGGAAGCATATAATAATCCTACATTGATAGGCACGTTTTGTTTTTATTTTGTTGTTAATTAGAAAGTCCTTCCAGAAAAGTGGGGAACACAGTCCAACCATCTAGTCTCTGCAACAACCATCCACTTGAATGAAAAGCTGAAACATACATGTTCAACTCTGTGACAATTTGTCTAACTGTATGCTTATGATTTGTGATAAATATTTGTGTACGTATGCAACGTTTCAATAAAAAGTCTAAAAAGCAGAAGAGGTCCATCTGATGGGAGAAACGAAACTTGAAAAGGTCTCCAGTTCTCTCAGCTCTGAGCTTTGTTCTGAGGCAGAGGTAAGCAGCAGCAGTCCTGGAAATGGGTCTAATACCATTAATCGATTAATACATGAACACATTTGCATTCCAAGAGTATAAAACATTACTGTCCCCTTTCCATAGAGTTCCCCTACCTTAATACTACCACATTATCAATCTTAAAACTACATTTTGAATGATATCCGGATGTGATGGATTACATAAAATAAGCCAGGACTGTGCAATGATCTTTGAGGCTCAGCAGAGTTTTGGTGAAGGCTTCTTCACAGACAAATTCACCGCATCCTTAAAAAAAATCTGTCATTAAAACAGCTTCATTATCTGCAAATGAGAATACTTCTGTTGACTGACTCAAGCTCTCTTTACACAAGCTTATCCATCTTTATTTTAAAAGAAAATGAAAAGGAGCTTTAGCAAACAAGCGGAAAGGTCTACATAGCTGTAGTATGTACTGCCCAGCACGTCTGTCTAACTAACCTCTCAAACACAGGTTTCCTTTGGCCAAAAGTGTAGTGCCTGAATCTAGTTTTTAAACCTTTTAATATGTAAATGTATTTGGGAGAAAGGGAAAATCCTACTTATGTATAATAGCTACAAACTACGATTAAGTTAATATTCTTCCAGATTCACTTTTTCCTCCCAGGTTCTCTCCCTCTCTTGCATGTCCCCCAGCAACATGGACAAGAGCTTGGGCTTTCTCAAATCAAACACTCCACTCTGGTACAGGTGCTGTCACCATCTACAGCAGTGTTTCTGGGAAATATTCATCTCCTCGTTCAGCCTCTCAGAGGTTCCTCCTTACAAAGGCTTTCCTTATTCATAAAATGAGGGTAACAATAGCTGCCACACGGTACAGGGTTCTGGAGAAGATCGAAAAAAAATATGCAAGAGCACTCTCTTTGGAAGACTGTGTACCCTGGGCAGCTGTCCTAACTTGGGCTGGAATAATAAATACTCTCCTCCTTTCTTCTAGAAATTCTAAAAGGTCTGCTCATTTTGTGTCTACACATCTTCTAGAGAAAATATTCTGCACTAGTCAGAATGACTAAAAATAATTAGAAAGAAACCACAAGGAGTAAAACATTTATAAGTCAACTGCACCCCAGTGTAACACACTTAAACCAAAACCAGCTGAAAAGTTGATCACTTAAAACAGGCTCTTTAAATGTTAAAGGAAAAATATATGTATTTTTGAAAGAAAATCTAGAGAAACAGAGGTTTATTGATCTTGGCTTTCTAGTCTGCAGAATCACTTGTTTTTCTTTTATAAATTATAGGTAAAATGTTTTAGTGGATGCTCAGAGTCTCACGGCAAGAAAATCTCAAGATGGCTTTCTATAGACACGATTGTGGGGCCTGCCTCCTCCCAAGTATGTAAAGAAAAGTGTAATTATCAAGCCGGAGAAAAAGAAGGAACCTCACAAACAGAGATAATTCTCATCTTTGGATAAACTTCTATGAATTATTTTTTTTAAACCAACATCATGCCATTTAATAAAATCAATTAAAAAAAAAAGGAAAAAAATGCATATTGCCCACAGGGTCTGGCAAAGGTAAGGGAGGACAAATATTAGCTCTCATATTTAAACAAAATATCCATTTTGGGATTAACCTATTATTAATGTGTGTGCACACCTTCTGCCAGGTTTTGGTATCAGTGATACCAAGTTGACTTTGTAAAAATGAATTAGGAAACTCTTCTCTCTGAACTGAAACTGTTTAAATGATTCATTAAAGTTTAAAATAACACCCATGAAACTCTTAGGGCCTACCAGTTTTATGCATGTGGAGATTATTCATGGCAATCTCCTCAGTTTTCTTACTAGGACATTTTCATTACTACAATTCTAAAAATTTATAAGTACTTCAATGTGCTAGCTCAAGTGATACACCAAATCCCCACAGAGTTCTGCAATTATCTTTTTTAAAATGTTTTCACTGGGGATGCCTGGGTGGCTCAGTTGGTTAAGCAGCTGCCTTCGGCTCAGGTCATGATCCCAGCGTCCTGGGATCGAGTCCCACATCGGGCTCCTTGCTCAGCAGGCAGCCTGCTTCTCCCTCTGCCTCTGCCTGCCATTCTGTCTGCCTGTGCTCGCTCTCTCCCCATCTCTCTCTCTCTGATAAATAAATAAATAAAATCTTTAAAAAAAAAATGTTTTCACTGTTCCAAGATTCATTGTTTCTGCACCACACCCAGTGCTCCATGTGATATATGCTCTCCTTAATACCCACCGCCAGGCTCACCTAACCCCCACCACGCTCTCTTCCCAAACCCTCCCAGTTTGCTTCTCAGAGTCCAATCTCTCGTGCAATTATTTCTTAACAGAAATATAAACAAACCAACCAAGTACTGTCAAAATTAATGAGTACAGAAATGAAGAGCTAGGAACAGAAATTATCCACTAATACTCTCAAACAATGTTATCAAATCAGAATTGGGATCCAAATATCTTTAGTGACTAGGGTAGGTTATTTTGAACAGTACCCTGGGTGCCTTTGCAACTCTGCCCTAGGAACTGATTACAAGATTCTAAAATAGTTATTCTAGCTATCCTGGAATAAACGAGATAATATTCTATAACAGGAAATGGGAAGAAGAGTACTTCCATCACAGAATGATTTGTGGGAATCAAAGCGTATGTGGAAAAGACACCATCAACTGTAAAGGGCTCTATGAAATGTTATGAAATATTTTTATACTTCACTCATGACTAGAGCAGGCAATGTATTCTTTGCATGGAGGTTAACTTACAAAGCAGCATCTGGGCACAACATTGAAATATATACTTTTATCAGTCCCCTTACTTCCCAGTGGCTCTCCTTCAATACCCCAGGTTTTTTAATGGATTGTGTATTTTTTATAAGCATCATGATGTAGATAAATTTTATGTTGTAGCCAGCGGCTTTAGTGTATAAGAGAAAATGGATTCAGATCTCTGGAAATTAACAGTTTGCAAAGTATTTTCTTAACTGGATTTTAAAAACTCACCATAGTGCTGTTTAAAGTGTTATCCTCCAGTCTCTGTCTATAAGAGGTCAATAAAATGATCAATAAAATTGAAATAACATGGTATGCCTAACGTGGTGGTAGGTGTGAGGCAGCGACTATGGCTTATCCAGTCAGTTCCCCATAGCACTGCGCTCTTTAACTGACAGCAGGAAGAGGCAGAGCTGAAACGTGAAACCAGATAATCTGACTCCCAACTCCACAAGATTAATCACTTGGATAGACTACAGGAGTACAGATTCCTATAGATAAATTATGGTCATAATAAAAGTTTCATCTCAGTTATAAAGCTTGGAGATATACATAAATATATATATATATGAAGTTTATTTCTGTTGGCCACAGCTGAGTGGAGTGTTTCAGAAGAAGCCTAGCTTCTCTCTTGCACAGCACCATCACACATAGAAAGGTCTAAGTAAAATGGTCTGTTCTCCAGAATTCCCCCAGATAATGTTTAAAATTCCACTGTAAATCCCTATGGAGTTGATCTGGCTAAATCTAATCCCAGTTTAGGTCTTTCATGACTATTGGCCGCCTTTAGTCTTTACCCAGATTTTTCTTTTTCCAGCCAGGATAAATTATGACTTGGCCATGCAACTCAAAGTACAACAGTCACTAAAAATAATCTTGATTTTCTTATTAGAGCACTCACTTTTAAAGTTTAATACATTGATGGGTTAAGAGGGTGTGTGTGTGTGGCTAAGTGTGAACAGAATCAGTTATGAGGTTAAAAAAAAAAGGTAGATATTGGGAAGTATAATAAATTTTAATCAGGTTTAAATATTCAGTTACAAATCAACTAAATAACATCAAAGCAGTCACTACCAGATTGATGTTTTAAATATGCAGAATCTATATAACAAAATATTTAAGTAAAATCATAATTAAAGAGGCAATTCCTACTTCTAAAAGATGGACTGTGATAAGAATCTTCTATAAATATGTAAGAATCATAGAATAAAATGAGGCAGACATAGCTGAATATAGAGTTTAGCTACAACAAAGCCTTTTCCAGAATGGAAAAGTTACACTAACCAATCATAGGCAATGACAGACATTAGAGTCACTCCAAAAAAAACTGAACTCCAGGTCAAATTATGTCTAAACAAATTTAACATGTTATAATGTAAAGGAAAGTGCTTCCCCAGAATTAATCTGCTGGATTTTCAAAAACCTCAGTGACAAGCTTATTGGCTTATTCTAAAACCAAGCCAGAATAAGAAAAATAAGAAAATATTAAAAAAAAAAAAAGGCTGAATGAATTTGTCTAACTGGTATTCAAATTATAAAAACTGGCTTCATTACCTGATTTATGCCACACAATTGAGTAATATAGAGTATGCAGTGGTACACTACAAACTTTAGCACCTTTTCTTTAATTCAGATCATTAATAATGGCAACTGTCACATTTATTGACCACTTCCTAAACTCTTGTCAAATACTTTACATAAACACTGAATGTTCCTAACTTTGGAAAGTAATTCTTTTATATTTTGGTGAAGGAAATCAAAGCTCAGTGAAATTTTAAAATTTGTCTGAAGTCACACATTTAGTAAGTGGTGGCTCCTGGTTCCTGAGCTGATACTCTTTAATGCCACATGTCACACACTCTAAATTGACAAGAAATACCAATTTCCAGAATTGAGTATGATGCTGAAGTTGTAGGCAGTTGATCTGAATGAACACAAATCAATCACTTTTTAATAAACCATCTCCCAGGTAAATCTTCAAAACCCAATTGTTTCTGCATGTGCTTACACGTTGGGACAGGAAAGAAGGGAGGAGTTACCAGTACCACGAGGAAATTTCCATTCCAGGCAAATGGAAGTTTTTCCTAAACCCTCTTGTTTTTATTTTCCCCATATCAGGAAATAAAGTGGAATGACAGAAGTGCACACACAAAAGCATAAATTATAATAGATTTTTAAATTGTCACCTAAAATATCACCTTTTAGAACAGAAAAATGCTCCTTCCCTCACTCCAGTCCCTACCCTACAACTCCAGGCTGACTTCCCTGTTCCTGACTCACACGCTCAGGGCTTTTTCTCAATGTCTCATTAGGTGGGAACAGATGAAACAGATAACCTCACAAATGTACTACCAATCATTACACTGTAATTCTTTCCAAAAAAGAAGAGCTGCCTTAATATTGAGAATTTTGGTTACTGTGTCAAAAAGAAGAAGAAGAAGAAGAAGAAAAACTCTGCCTATATTCTAACTTATTTAACATTATGAACATTATTTAAAGATTACTTGAAGATTTATGAACATTATTTGAAGACATCACGTTGTTAAATCCCCACTCTAACAAACCAGTAACAGTTTTCTTTTTACTTTAGTAACTGAAGGACATTATCTTCACCGTTATTCTTGAGAGAGTGTTAAAGGGGAGTCTAGCTTAGGAGGAAAAAAAAAAAAAGGCCAGTAACCTAATAACACTGTTCATATAATGACTTATCCTTCCTTTACATGTTATGTGTTAAGTAAAACAGAAAGGAAGCAAAAAGTTTCAAGAGCATGTGGCTAACCTGGGCTACATCACTGAGGTACTAATTTTCTTATCCACCCAGCAAGGTTGCTTTAGGTGACTGAGCACTTTCTGGGAGAACAGAGATGGTCAATTCCATACCTGACAAAAAACTGCCCAACACAAGCTTCGTTAAAAAAATAGTAAATATACAGAACGGATAAATACAATGTAGTACACCCAGACAATGGAATATTATTCAGTAATAAAAAGGATGAATCACAGATACATGCTACAAATGATGAACCTTGAAAACTTTCCGTTTAAGTAAAGGAAGTCAGCCTCTCGGAAGAGACCATATAGTGCATGATTCAATGTATATGAAATATCCCAGAACAGGCAAATCCACAGAGACAAAAAGGAGATTAGTTGTTGCCAAGGTGCGGAAATTGGGGCGAATAGGGCATGACTGCTAATGGGTACAGGTTTCTTTTTGGGATAACAAAAAACATTCCAGTACTGATAATGGTGATGGATGCACAACTCTGGTTAAATACTAAATATCACTGAATTGCAGTCTAAATAGTGGACTTAAATATATGTAAATTATACCTCAATAAAGCTGTTTTTTTTTTAAGGTATACACAGGCATATCAGGGCATAAAGACTGTCAATTTGTAATTATATTAACGAATTAACTAAATGTATAACATTTTCTTTTTGCTAAAAATAACAACTGCAAAGAATAATAATTCTCCCACATTTAAGACCACTCTTTTACCACTTGCATGCACTGGTAGCTGGCATTATTCAAATACATTTGTTGAAGGCACAAGCTGGGGGACAGTTCCCAGTTTCTCACATACAAGACAGTTGCTTTCCCGCTCTAAGCCTCACCTGACTCTTGTGTGTAATGTAAGAATTAAAGTACCTGGTTCCTAAGATTGTTTGAAGAATTAATAGGGTAATCCTTATAAAGCACGTAGCACAGTGCACAGAACAAAATGCTCAGTAAACACTAGTTACTAAAACTTATCACTGAATGTTTCTGGAACTCTTCTGGTCTATGCCCTACCCTCTGCAATGACCTTATCCAATATTCACTTTTTCTTTTTTTACTTCTAAACTTTTAACTGGGCTTCTGCTCCTCAAAGGGCACCCTGCTTTTACCGCCTCTACACTTCAGAACTTTGGTGTCATTGGTCTCAGATACTACTCTGTCTCCATAATCCTGTGGCCCGTGGTCTTCTGGACAGTCTGCAAAAAGTTGCTGCTGTCCAGGGCATCACCCCTCTTCCAGCAGGTAACACGTGAAGATCTCAGCTTCCAACCTGACTGAATATTAAGAAAGGCCTTGTGCTCCATCTGCCTCGTGTAATGGGCCTCCACCTCCTTTAGGCTGTTCTTCAAGCTGGCTTTCAGGTTTTTCACCTAGTCCAGGTGGATCTCCAAGGACTGGGCCATGTATCTCAGCTCCATGAGGGCCATCTCAGCTGCTCCTATTTCAGCGGTCTGTGAGGGGACCACTGTGGTGCTTTCCTCAATCTGCTGGGACCAATACTTGTTCAGCTCCTCTCAGTTCTTCTGAGCCAGCTTATCATACCTGGCCCGGATGTCCGCCATGATCTTTCCGAGGTCCTGAGACTTGGGGGCATCCAACTCCATGGTCAACCCAGAGCTGGCAAATGGTTTTGTAGACCCTTTACTTCCTCTTCATGGTTCTTATTCATGAAGAGCAGCTCTCTTGAAAGTTCTCATGAAGAGAACATCGATCTCTGTCTCTAGCTGCAGCTTAGTGACAATGGTGTCATCAATGACCTTGTGGAGCCTGTGGAGAGAACGCTCCACAGACTGGCACGTAGCCAGCTCCATCTCATACTTGACTCCAAGTTTATCAGCAGCAAAATGAGCACTGCCAATCTGCAGAACGACGAGGGTATTGTCCACAGATTTCACAAAGACCTGGGCCCTCAGCTCTTAGATAGTCTTAAAGTAATGCCCCCAGTCTCTGATCCAGTATCCCTTTTTCTTCAGGTAGTCCCAGATTTTGAACTCCAGTCTCTGATTATCAGCCTGCAGGCTTCTTATCCTCTCCAGGGAGGAGGTCAGGTGGTTATTCAGGTCTTCCATGGTCCCCTTCTCACCCTGGATGCCCCTATGCCTGCCAGACCCCCAGCCATCCTAGTGGCCAGGCCTCTAGACCCCCAGATACCTTGTTAATGGGACACAGATCCAGGGGCCTGAGTCCCCAGGCATCTGCATAGACACTGGCAGCTGCACTGCTGACTGGTGGGACCCAGTGGTTGGGCAACTACACAGAGCTTAGGGACCAATAGTTGGAGGAGAGAGTGTAATGGGTAATAAAGTTCATGCTGTTCAGGGACAAAGACAAGAGGCCAGGACTCAGGCTCAGGCCACTCATCTATATTCATTTTAAAGATGCTGTCATGGGGTCAGGTGTCAAGGTGGAGGAGACTTAAAGAAAAACTGTAAAAGAGAATAATAGTAAGTTCTTCCTCCTTCATAACAACCATCAGCTTCCTCACTGCCAGTAGTTGGCAGGGAGATAAGCCAGGCCAAAGACTAGATTATAGGCAGGGTTGTCAGTCACATAACCTGAAGAGGCCTCAGGCCTTCTTCTTCTTCTTCTTTTTTTTTTTTTTTTAAAGATTTCATTTATTTGTCAGAGAGAGAAAGAGCGCATGCACAAGAATGGCTGGCAGAGAAAGAAGCAGGCTCCCTGCTGAGCAAGGAGCCCAATGTAGGACTCAATCCCAGGACTCTAGGATCATAACCTGAGCCAAAAGCAGATGCTTAATGAGTGAGCCACCGAGGCATCCCAGCCTCAGGCCTATTCAAAGTCAGACTTTTGCCAGGGCACCCAGATAACTCAATAAAGCATCCAACTCTTGACTGCAGCTCAAGTCATGATACGGTTGTCAGGCCCAACGCTTGGCGTGCAGCCTGCTTAAGATTCTCTCTCTTCTTCTGCCCTTGCCCCCCCCCACCCATCCCACCCCTGGTCTCTCATTCTCTCAAAACAAACAAACAAACAAACAAACAAAACAAAAAACCTCCACAAAAAACTAAAGTCAGACTTTACCCAAATACAAGCAGGTCTGTACTCTGGGCTCAATGGCATAACCCCTTTGATGAAGCTTCCAAATGTACACAATCGAAACAAATAACCTCTGTATGTTAGTTTTCCAGAAGGCCAAACTTTTAATGGGTCTGATAAGTTTGATCTGCCAAGATTAAAAAAGAAGGCAATACGAACAGGTAGATTGGCCCATATAGTCACGAATTATATGTAAATAACAGAATTCCCTATGTCCACATACAGGTTAGCATCATTATTCCAACTTCCTGTCCTGAACAAGCTAAACACAAAACACTTTGACTCATTCCTTCTATTCTAATTTTAAGTACCACTTAAATCCCTCGCCTAAGAGAATTGCTAAAAAAATGGCCCGTAGGTGTGATCTATATTCTTACATGCATTTTCTCAATCTACAAAATACAACCTCATGATACAACCATGTCAAAACTCCCTCTGCAACTTGAAGGAATCTCCTGAGAAAAAGAAAAACTCTATGTGGATATTTACTTATTTATAATTTCAATGACTTTTTAAAAAAATATTTTATTTATCAGACAGAAAGAGAGTGTGCACGTGCATTAGAGAGGGCAAGCACGAGCATGGGGAGCAGGAGAGGGAGAAGCAGGCTCCCTGCTGAGCAAGGAGCCTGACACGAGCCCAATCCCAAGACCCTAGGATCATGACCAAAGCTGAAGGCAGCCACTTCACAGACTGAATCAGCCAGGCGTCCCTCAATGGTAATTTCTGAAAGCTATCTGAGGTGGTACAATACCGCAGTTCTAAATACATAACAGAAAAAAGACTCCATGAAAATTTCTTCCTGGTCTTAGAATTATGATGATATGGTCACACTGCCCATGTACTAAGTGAGAACATGGACAAACACGTCCCAAAAAATCATATACTATAGTCAAGAGGGTTTGGGGCAGAACATTACCTCTCATTCAAATGTCTTCTGATGTGATAAGGGCCATAACCAAGCATATGTATATCCCACGTTATTTTATCAACAGGATTAACAAAGTCTGTAAGAAGACTCAACCAATAAAGGTATTACGATGTTAAATGCTTTGGAAGATATTAAGGGGAGGGGGAAAAGTAATCCTTTTCTTCAAGTAGTTAGCATTTATCCAGGAAAATCATTAATGTATGTATGAAAAATTAATGTGGCAAATGTATGACAGTGACAATAAGTGATGTAGAAATAACAGAATAAACTTTGTTAATTCCTGAAGTAATGATTTTAGGATAAATTCCTGGAATTAGGGACACCTGGGTGGCTCAGTTGGTTAAGTGTCTGCCTTCGGTTTGGGTCATGATCCCAGGATTCTGGGATGGAGTCCCACATCGGGCTCCTTGTTCAGCCAGAGCCTCTCTCCTCCTCTGCCCCTCCCCCTGCTCATGCTCATGTGTGCTTGGGCATGTATGCGCTCTCTCTCTCTCCTCTGACAAAGAAATAAAATAAATAAAATCTTTGAAAAGAAAGAAAAAGAAGGAAACAAAAAAATTCCTGAATTAGTAGGTCTTGTCCTAAGCTCTTGAAAGAGATTAGAACTTATATAGGCAACAGATATGAATGTGGGAGACCAAGCAGGAAGGCACTTGGGAAAATTAATGTAGGCTGGCAAAATTAATGTAGTACAAGAAAAAAAAGAGCATGAAACAGTCACACTATGAAAAGCTTCTAACCATAAGTTAAGGTGGTTAGATTGACTATATAGTCAAGAAAAATCCATCAAAAATTTTGGTACATTCTACTGTTTCAGACACTTCTGCCCCTTCAATCTGTCAGATAAACTGAGCCTTCCTGCAAAATGCAGTTCTTTTTTTTTTTTTTTTTAAGATTTTATTTATTTATTTGACAGATGGAGATCACAAGTAGGTAGAGAGGCAGGTGGGTGGGAAGGGGTGCTGAGCAGAGAGCCTGATGCAGGGGTCGATCCCAGGACCCTGAGATCATGACCTGAGCTGAAGGCAGAGGCTTTAACCCACTGAGCCACCCAGGAGCCCCTATACCTGGAAAATGCAGTTCTAATGTAACTTCCTCATTGAAGCTTTCCCAAAGTTAGAACGCAGTGATTCTCAAATACTGTATGACAACTTCTGGGTGTCTTGTTAAAACGCCAGCAAAGCACTGTTTATCCTTTAGCCTCTAGGAATCAACAGTCAGAGTAAACTAATTTATACCCTAAGGAATGTCATAAGACCACCATCTTATATCGATAGAATTTTATAAAAATATTTGTTTCACTTTCCCATGCTTGTCACCAAGCTTCTCCCTAGTGAGCTAAGTCTGTTAAGCATAAATAGCTATGATTTGCTAGGTTCTACTTTTAGAACCAACAATTGAAAAATCATATAACATAATATGTCAAAATTACAAAATGCATTAAACTCCCAGTTGTTTTTCATTAAGTTAACTTCTGGGCTATATGAGTACATAGTCACGTTTCCTTCTCTTTACAAACTCATCTCCACAGCCTTCAGATTTCTTCTTATTCTCACTCATTCCCCAGGCAAACATACCTGTTTAATACAGTCAAACTGTATTAAACGGTTTGCCCTCCCACAGAAGAACGTCATCGTCAGCTACAAATATTCCCAGTTTTGAACAGACATCAAGGGTAGACTTTAAAAAGTGGCTTGTCAGGTCCAATAATGGTGTTTCCTTTCCAACACTACCATCCTCCCACACCCATCTTTGCCCAAAGGAGTTCTTCCAGTAATTTTGAAAAGAGTACGAATCGATACAAGGGAAGACAATCAAGGTGGTGGCAACCAGACCTTAATTGTGTCAGTTTCTTTAGATGACATTTATAACCACAGACCGTAACTCAAAACAGGAAATGTATTCTAATCTGGTATCTTCAGTGATTTTGTAAAGAACCAACCAAACCAATACAGGATCATAAAACAGAATTATTTTTTTACAAGAATTATTTATTTATTGAGAGAGAGGGATAGAGAGAGGGAGCATGTGTGTACCAGTGAAAGGAGGAGCAGAGGGAGAGGGAGTTAATTAAGCGTGGAGGCTGACATGGGGCTAGATCCCAAGACCCTGAGATTATGATCTGAGTCAAAATTAAGAGTTGGTTGCTCAACTGACTGAGCCACCCAGGTGCCCCCAACAGAATTATTTCAAATGACACAAATATTTTTTAAATTTGAAAAGTTAAAATCCCAACAGTTTTATGTAACTTAAGAAGCTGATTCTAAAATTCATTCAAAACACTATACTAATTTTTTAATGCAGAGGAGAGAGGATATCTTATCAGATGTCAAATCTATAAAGTGATACTATTGAAAGCAATGTGATAGTAGCATAATAAAAACAAATTAAATGGAATAAAATACACTAGCAAGTTCAAAACTAAAGTACATGTGGTAATTTAGTATAACAGAGATGGCAGTCTTAAGTGTGAAAATCATAAAATACTCCACAAATCATGAAGAGCCAACATCCCCAATGGTGGAAGAAGGCAGTTATCAGATCCCTATACTTCACATTTTATAAAAATATATTCCATATATACTGAGGAATTAAATGCATAAATTAGAAGAAAATATAAAAAGAATATTTAATATTAGTGTGAGGGAAGCTTTCCTAAGCAGAAACAAACAAAAAAGGAAATACTGGTAGATTTTATGACATATATAATTAAAATGCTAAAGGGTACAAGATATCATATTGTTAGAAGAGGATGCCAGATAGGGAAAACATATCTGCACTCTGTGTCACAAAGAAAGCTAACCATTAACTATACAATGAATGAGTTAGAAGACAATGCATTATTCATAAAATATAAAGAATTACTGGGCAAAAGAAGATTAAGAAGTAATTCAAAGGAAATTCAAATGAACAGTAAATAAAGAACAAACCAAGTTAGCAATCAAGGAAATGCCAATTAAAGTAGCAGAATATCACTTTTCACCCAAAAGACTTATCAAAAGGGGGGAAAAAAGGCTTTCTGTTAGTGACACTTTGGGACCTATACTGTTAGTGGTAGTAGAAACAGATACAGACTTTTTGAAGAACTATTTGGTATTATTTTATGCTCAGTATACACTGAGTAAACTCAGTAAATCTACTTTTAGAAATCTTAATGAAATAATCATACAAGTGTACAAAGATACACGTGTGTGTGTACAATAATGAAACAAGAGTGTTCAGGCATGGTTCTAAGAACTTTATATAGATCAACTCACTTAATTCTCACAATACAGGGTCTGGTATTATCATTCCCATCTTGCAGATAAGGAAACCAAGGCAGAGAGTGGTTAAGTAATCTGTCCAAAGTCACAGAAGTAATAAGCAGCACGAGGAGTGAAACCCAGATGCTCTGACTCCAGCATCTGAGCTCTTAACTACTGTAGGTCTACTGCCTCCCATATGAGGACGTCCACTGCTATCTTGTTTATAAGAGCAAAATACTGGTAAGTCTGTCTTGTCCAAGATCGAAGATTGGTAAACTAATAACGATCAGCCATCATGTATAAAAAATAAGTGATACAGAGCCAGTACACACACACACACACACACATATTTACAATACAGTAAGTGAAAATAAGTCACAAAAAAGGTTTAGCATACTTTCATTTGTATCTTAAAAACAACCTCTTTCTGTAGGTTTGTATGTACATACAATGTTCTTTTTTGGGGGTCTTTGTCTAAAAAGTTAAACATCAAATGTTAATAATGGTGTCTTTTGGGGAGAAATGGATTAGGCAGGAAGGGTAAAAACATATTTTTATATTAGGTGCCTTCTTTTGCAATTGGCATGTTATTACTTTTAGATAAAAAAAAAATCTAACTGGGGGCCTGAGCCAGTTAAGCCTCTGCATTCGGCTCAGGTCATGATCCCGGAGTCCTGGGATCGAGCAAGGAATCTGCTTCTCCCTCTGCCTCTCCCCCGGCTCGTTCTCTTTCTCTCAAAATAAATAAATCAATCTTAAAACAACAACAAATCTAACAAGCAAACCAGTTAGCAGAACCATGATGCTAATAGTAAGACTGACATGACTGGATCTGCCCCATATGATCAGTGAAGTTTGCTGTGCTCATGGCCATAGGCTGGACATGGCCATTGGCTGACAAGCCACTTTTAAAAGTCTATAATAAACGGATTATAAACCAGTGAATTACATAAACTCAGTGGAAGAGTATCACTAATGAGAGTCAAACTACTTGGGTTCAAATTGCAACTCCAATACTGACTAGCTTTAGGGTTTCAAGGAAATCGTTTAACCTCTCTCTGTCTCATTTTCCTCATCATAAAAGGGGGATAATACTATTTGTCTCGGGTCTAATATTTGTAAAGTCCTTTTAATAATACCTGCAGAAAGCAAATATATATAACAATGTATACACCCATTTTGATGAAAATAACAAGAAAAAAACACATATGAGCACTCTGATGTTACCCTTGAGCATCATTTCCCTATCCAAAGACGTTAATAACCTCTGTGAGATAAATTATGTGCATCACACAGATTAAGGGTAAAAGCAAAACTAGTTTTAAGGCTATGTAGACATGGGTACGAGTACTGCACCATGATGTAGAATGTGCTTCTCACAGTCAGAAGAGTGTCAAAGCCACTGCACAGAGCACACCAGTGAGTGGCCTCGAGCTCTGTCCTCTGTGGCCACACCGAGAACAAACCTCACCACAGCGAGCCTGGACTCTTTCATCACGAGGGCTGTACAGTAAACACACAGTTTGCAAACCTTAACATACAGAGAAATATCCTGTTTTAAAGCAAACTCAAAATACTTTCTTTCCTAAAACATCCTTTCTATTGTCTCTAGATTAAATCCATGTACCCATCAATATTTTTAATTGGGACCTAGCAATCCTCCCCCTCAAACTTTTTTCCTTCCCAGCCAAAGCTCATCTTGATTTTAAGGTACCTCAATGCAAATTCTCATCTTTTGTAGGTTTACTTAGAAATTTTTAATCCTGTCACCTCAACAGACAATACAAACGGCAAAGAAATATAAAGCCCTGGCCAAAGTAAGAATCAGTTTTATTATCTGTCATAACTATGTTTCTAGAATAAAAGTATGATACATTGTAATTGGCCTATTAATGTTAGATATTTGGGATTAGGCTTATTTCAGTATCTAAATCAATTTATTCAGCATATTTTAAACCTAAACGCCCTCAAAATGTTTTTGCCAGTGTACTGAGTCTAACACAGCATTTCTTCCAATTATGTCTTACATCTTCACATAAACTATCTAAAATGACATAGATTAGGGGCTCCTGGGTGGCTTAGTCGGTTAAGTGTCAGTGTTTGGCTCAGGTCATGATACCAGGGTCCTGGGCTACTTGCTCAGCAAGGAACCTGCTTCTCCCTCTCTCTCTGCCTACTTCTCCCCCGCTTATGATCTCTCTCTCTCTCTCTGTGCCAAATAAATAAAATCTTTAAAAATTTTTTAAAAATAAAATGAAGTAAATTGTAAAGTCCCAAGAACCTCTAGCGTCTCCCCTTGAAGTGGGGGTGGGGCAGAGGAGCAGAGAGACTAGAATTAACTTAGATCCTTTTTCTCAATGTCTCTGGGATCTTCTTCCCATTCTAGAAACAGTAACTGGAATATCACTGAATGTAAACTCAGTGAAAGCCAATTTAGAAATTTTTCAGTTCAATCCTCCCATTCAACAGATGATGCAATCTAGACCTGGAGAAGTTAAGTGACTTCCTCAGAATCATGTGCTTTGGACTGAAGCAATACATGATTATGGGACTGCTAACATCTCTCCATCCACTTGAAAAACTAGCCCAGGATTATAAATACTAATTAACCACATGCATTTAAACTGCAGAACTGCAAGCAACTAATACAACCACAGGTCCTGTATTACCAAAAAAATGTACATGTCTTGTTGGTATGTCATATAGAACTTTTCAAATCACTTAAGTACTCTGAAATAATTACTTAAGGTAT
Organism: Mustela putorius furo; assembly: GCF_011764305.1. Classification (NCBI taxonomy): domain Eukaryota; kingdom Metazoa; phylum Chordata; class Mammalia; order Carnivora; family Mustelidae; genus Mustela; species Mustela putorius. Next base: position 7,972,139 of record NW_025421305.1, read on the forward strand.
TTTATTTACTGCTAAGTCTCATTTTACAAAAAAAAAAAAAAAAGCTTAACCCTGAAATTATTACTTCCTTTTCCCACATCAAAGCTAAGGACTAAACTCTTTGACAAATTAACTAGTACTTAAAACACAGGATCACAATTATCATCAAATTTTTAGTATCTACATTTTTACATTAATACAGTTTCTCCTACTTTCTTTTAAAGTAAATAATTTTCTGTTGCAAATGGAATAATAATAATAATAAACTTATAAAAATCCAATTTTCTCTTGGTTTCATACCTGTTGTTCATCCTCCATGATGTTACTAGCAAATTCAAATACTAGGTCGTTCTGTTGGACAACAGCAGCCATAATAAAGCATTCCCCTTAGATCCACATGAGAGAAATTCCAAGCAGGTTCAAGTATGAGGCAGCAGAATCCAGTGACCAATTTGGGTAAAAAACCCTCAGCTAAGTCTGTGAAGTTACTGTAAACCAGGTTTTCTTTAGGGATGGTGCTTCAGAGTTTCTTGGTTCACTGATATTTTAGTCAAACAGAGGCAATTTTTCTGAAATTTTTCTTCTCTAGAGCTTCTTGGCCTGAAAAATAGAAGTTTAAGTTAGTTATGAAAAAAGCAATCATACCCATTTAGAATATAACAATAAATATTGAGGACAGTCTCTCCAATGTGTTTTTTGTTAATGCTTTTAAACAAAACTAACATGACTGATGAACGCAGGATTTTTCTTTTTAAGTTGGATATATATTTTCTTCGAAAATTTCATTCCTGCTAAGATAAAATCGCTTCTCATTTCTCAAAGTGCAGCCATTCTCTCTTCCCTCACCCCAGTTAAACTACAGTTCAAGTACCAAATACTTAAAAAAAAAAAAAAAATCCACCCAGCAATAACTAGGTTTGTAATTGCAATAAAGGACATATAAACAATTTCCTTCTTGCCAGTAACTCGGCAAACCGCACAGGAATTGCTACTCCATGAGTAATTTCATCTGTATATTTTTTGCCTTAGGAGAAACACATACAGTACCCTGTTATGCCTAATATACATAAGAATTTAAATCTGTCTAATACTTTAAAGTTTAGTAAGTACTATTTTAAGAGCTTTAAAAAATAAACAGATATTAAAGTCCATTCTTTCTGTTCTTTAAAAAGGTTTCTGATAAGTAGAATGTTTTACCATGCTTAAGCCTGTCTTCAGTGGCTTCTTTTTTAATGCACTGAAATGTATCCTTATCTCTAGCACAGGCTTGCAAGCAACAGGAAGGAAACGGCACTTGACCACGTCATGGCAAATTAAAACATGCAAAGAACTGCACTTTACAATAGTAGAAAAACAGAAACGCAACTTAAGAGTGAAAACAATTTCCCAGTGGAGGGAGAAATGCTTAAAAAGTGCCTGTCAAAGATGTTTCCTATGTAAAAAAAAAAAGTAGAAGGAAAAATTTTTTAATTCATCACAATCTTATGTAATACTGTGTATGCTTATGGCTATAAATGTGATATGAAATGACAAAGATTACAAAAGTTATCACATTAAATTACATCTACTACTCGGAAATAGCATTTACAATTTTAGTTTCAAAGAGACAAATTAGGGAATGAAGCTGAGCTGGTCAATTAGTTTTCTTGAAAAAAATCCAAATAGCATATGCCAGCCAAATCAAATAGTCAATTTCCTAATTTCAGTAAAGCTGATTCCCTATATACTCTGGACCCTATGGGTCATCATGGATAACTGTAGTTTTCCTAACTGGGAATCAAAATAAAATAAGGTTTAAGAATCCAACTCAAGTGCTAGAACTGATTCTAACCCAGCAGTCTCCAACATCTATTCCACCCCACCTCTTTCAAATACGATTCAACTCCAGTACTAGAAAAGCATTTTTATTTTTAGTGCATTCAACTAGTTTTTCAGCAATGCACCGTAACTGGAGGGAAGAACAATGCATTGACCTAAACTGAACATGGACAGAAATATAAGCATAAGACAAACATTTGGCTTTGGACAAATGTTACTTACAATCTTTCCCCTTAAATTATTAACCAATCTCATTCTTCTGTACGGCACTTGCTTTCTTACAGTCTCCCCCACTTTTTAAAAAGATTTTATTTGTTTGAGAGAGAGAAAACAAAGGCAGGGAGGAGGGGCAGAGAGAGGCAGATGCAGACCCCTCATTGAGCAGGGAGCCTGATGTGGGGCTCCATCCCAGGACCCTGGGATCACGAACTGAGCCGAAGGCAGACACTTAACTGACTGGCTACCTACGTGTCTCCTTCTTATATTCCTTCACACAGATTGTATTCATTCTTGCCTCTCTTCTTAAATTCTACTTATTCCCCATTCCCAGATACCTCTCCCTCCTCAGCATCCATTCACATCTTTCCACTCAAGTATCAAGTCCCGTTTCTTTGATAAACCTTCCACATCTCTACACCTCCACCTATTGGAATCACTCCCTTCAGAAATACAGCACTTCCGGTCCGCTAAGTTAGCACTAACTGCAAATTGTTTCACATTTGAAAATTATGTCTCCTTAATTCAACTGAATAAATGTTTGAATGCCTGTTATTTTGAAAACAATATGCCAGGGAGCAAAATAGAGCAAATCTTCTCTGGGGAAGTAACTGCTGTCTAAAAATACCTTCTGTACCTAACAAACCTGTGTGCCCACAGTAATGTAAAAAGGATTATACTGGGGTGCCAGGGGGGCTCTTGGGTCATGATCTCAGGGTCCAGGGATTGAGCCTGTGCCTGGTTCTCTGCTCAGAGGGAAGTCGGCTTGTCCCTCTTCCCTCTGCCCCTCCCCCTGCTTGTGCACTCTTTCTCTCAAATAAATAGAATCTTTAAAAAGCAAGTATAACCACAGTCGAAGGATGTTTCCTGGTAACAAAAGTTTCTCTGTAAAAGGTATAGATCCCAAAAGGCCCATTCCAAATCCATTTATTTGTAAATACAAAGTGACTCTCTACCAGTGACCAATGTGAACACATGTATGTAAAGTTAAGTTTCACTTTCTTTTCCACGGCAATCGTATACTTTTTCTTAGCATTTCCACACTATTATGTGTTAATAAATGTTCAAAAATGTCAAAAATAAGTACAATCAACATACCCACACCCTTCAATACACACTAATACCCAGGTAATAAACCACAACTGAAATGAGTGTTCATGATCACTAATTAGGGTAGAAAGAGACACCTTCAGTCTGGTGGGTAGCTTTTGCCCATTTTTATACAGAAGTTTACAAACTGAAAATGTATAAGAAAAGCTTTGGAATTACTTTACTGGCCTAATCAGATCCTCTGGTCTTCTCTCCTTCCCATGCCTTCTTCTCTCAGTAGTTATATAACCTATGACACCAAGAGGGGTCTTGGGAAGAAATTTCCTGATTCTGGATCTAGAGGCATCACCCAAACATATTCGAGATACTTAAAGAACAAAGCTCCAATTGCATCACAATCTTTTCAGTAATAGAAGAGACTGAACATCTAGATCAATGATTCAGTTTTTCATGAATAAATTGAGTCCCTGTGCCTAAGGTCTCACTATCTGAAGGCTTAACACCTCTGCAAAGAGATCCCTCACCTCCCAAATCAGGACTCTGCCCAGGTCAAGAGTACACAGCCTAGCCTCTAAAACTACCCAAGTCTTCCATGCTCTGATAGTTTGAAACACAGATTTCTAAGTAAATACAAATATATATCAAATTGGTGGGGGGGAGAATTTCCATCTCAAGTTCAGCTCCTCATCTCCAAATCCAGTCACTATATTAGAGAAGTTCACAATGGTGCCCCTCAGAGTCAATGTGTCTAAAACATGTCTCAGATGGAACTTACAGCTTATTCCTCAAAGTTGCTCTAGTATGAAAAAAGACGTGAGTACTCAGAATGAAGAGAAAAAGGTGTTTTTTTGCTTTACCCTAACAAATTACAAGGTCTTCAGTTAACTGTAAGTATTATAACCATTAACTATGTGTAGGATATTCAGGAACACGCTGAGTCATTAGTAATTCTCAAACCTACTTCATTTTCAAAGTGTCACTTAGTCTTTATAAAATAACAAGAAAAAATATAAGTGAACACCATTTATCCAATACAGACATAAACAGCTACCTTATTTGCTCAACTATGGAAAGTCACCTAGTTGAACAACCATTGAATAGTAAAAACTCCCCAAGTTGGCTCTCGGGTCTTTCAGATCAGATCACATTCTTCTTGTCCCAGGAGACATGCCACAGGAGGGTCTCAACAATAAGGTTCCTACTTTTTTTTAATCAACAAAATAAGCTGCAGAGTTATGGTCAAATTATAAAACAGTTAAAACAGCACAAGCTCTGGAGTCAGACCACCTGGATCTTGAATCTTCTGCTCTGTGACCTTGGACAAGATACTTTGTGTCAGTGTCCCCTTTCTGTAAAATAGGTAGAAAATACTACACCAACATCCAGAGTTGCTGTGAAGATGGGATACAAACTCCATGTACAGAATGCCTGGCAGATAACTTCTGTTCCATAAACGTCAGCTTCATTACAGTTTCCGCACAATGCAAGAGACGAGTAACAGGTGTGTGCCACATGACTGATTTGTCCTTAAGTCTCATTTCCATACTCTCTGGGAATCTCCTTGACCACAGCTAGACTCCAACAGAGAATACTATATAGCCCGTTATCAACAAAAGTATAATTCTATCCCAGCGCCTGAAAATTTGGCACCTACTTGATAAATCCAGCTGCTTCTAGGCTCGGACCTCACCCTGTCTGGCAAGCTTCCCCTAACACAGAGTTCCATTATGCCCCTGTTCCAAACAAAATGAATTTACTAATTGTAAACACAAACCCTCAGAGGCATTGATGGCTCCTACAACCAACTCAAACAGTCTATTTTGTTTATTATAAAATATTTCAGTTATTATAAAAACATGACAATCAAAATCAGTTTTTAACTTCTCATATCTGCTTTTTTCATCCCTGATTGAACATAATTTAAGTTTCCTTCAAAGGGGCTCTAAACACAAGGGTCTAAAAACCTATTAATTCATAATGATATTTAAAAACAAATCATTGCTACCCTTTGGAAGTTACCAGGCCACCAACTCATTATACTGAAAAGGAAAATTAGTAAACAAAAGGTATGATAAAAATGTTTCGAACAATTCTAGCCCAAAGGAGGTAAAAATATACCAGCTTAGAGCAATGGGGTGATTGAAAGATTACCTTTAATAAAGTATGCAGACAGTGCTTACATTTATGTATATATGCATATTTATAAAATTGAAAGTAATTAAAGAACTGGAATTCTCTAGTAATTCCAGACACCAGATGCCGAATATCTGAACAGAAAGTATTTTTATATGAAGTGATAACCTAATAAAAGGCCCTTTCAACATACAGACATACACAACATAAGAAAAGCAAGCATATTTGGAAAAACCATTACCTTAGAAGAAACACAGTAGAAATGAAAGGAAATCAAATAAGAAAAGTAAGAGGAAAAAAGCTAGGTAAATTAAAAGGAAAAGCAAGCAATAAACTCATAATCTGTAATAACTGGGATTCCCGTTTGATATACTACAGTCAGGACTTTTCATGTGTTTTCTAATACAGTAGAATGCTTTACACATTAGCTTCCAGAAGAAATGAAAACAATAAATCGGCGGTACCAAGATATATTCTGTACGATCATCCCAGGGCCTGTCTGTTCTCAATCTAAAAAGTGTGAAATTACACAATTTTAAAGCTGAAAAAAACACTAAGGATTACATAAATCAACACAGTCACTGACAAGCTAAAGAATTTGGACCTGGCACTATCTGACTTGTCCAAGGTCACAAAGAAAGTTAGTGGCAAAGAAAGCAAGAGAAGCCCAAATTCCCAGCCCCATTCTCTATTCATGCCCCTTTATTTACATTAATAGAATCTCATCAATATTGGTCTTTAGCAGAATATCTGGAAACAAAGAAGTCTTTTACACAAGGATCTGTAGTGATCTCTATACTATTCTGTGCAAACTTCTGATACGTAGTAAATCATTTTTAATCACATTTTTACCTGGAACAACTTTAAGTACAGGAGTTTGTAGATTTCTGTTATTGTTTTAAAACTTAAAGTTCTACTATTATTATTTTTTCCCAAGCTCTATCATATCATACCATTTGCTTTACCTTCACTCAGCCAAGAGAGTGAAAACCTTAATAAACCTTTTTTTTTTTTCAAAGATTATTTGTTTATTTGAGAGAGAGAGAGAGAGAGAGAGAGAGAACACATACACACAGAAGGAGAAGGAGAAGCAGACTCCCCTCTGGGCAGGAAGCCTGACCCAGAGCTAGATCCCTGGACCCTGGGATCATGACCTGAGCTGAAGGCAGACGTTCAAGGGACTGAGCCACCCAGGCGCCCCTTTAGAAACCTTTTCATAAAAGGCTACCACAACTTGATAATTAATGAAAATACTTGAAAACAAATTTTAACTAATATTATTCTTGCTAATTCTTTGAATACAGTATTTCTATCACTTAAATTTTAAAAAATGTGAATATGGAAAAAATGATTTAAAAAACACACCAGAGTGTGTGTTACATTTAAGTTAAGTAACCAGATTTGAACTTCCCCAAACAAGCGTGGTTGGTCTCTCAGTTCCTAGTGAATAAGAAAGAAAGAACAAAAAAAGGCACCAATTGTAAAATAAATCTCACTGTATTAGCACTAACTCATGTACTCTATACACAACACAGAAGTTAAAAAAATACAAGTCAATGTCACAAGAGGAATAAATCATTCCCCAATGCATTGAGGGGTCTCATAATTTAGTTCAAAAAGAAAATGTTTCAAAAAATGAAAAAGAGGGGCACCTGGGTGGCTCAGTGGGTTGAGCCGCTGCCTTCGGCTCAGGTCATGATCTCGGGGTCCTGGGATCGAGTCCCTCTCTCTCTCTCTCTCTGCCTCCCTCTCTGCCTACTTGTGATCTCTCTCTGTCAAATAAATAAATAAAATTAAAAAAAAATTTACTAAAAAAAAAAATGAAAAAGAAAAACTTTCTATGTCTCTACCTTTAATTTCAAATATTCAAAGGATTTAAGGAAATTTAGAAGTTTAAAAATATGTCCTTGAAACCATACTAGTACCAATATCTCCTAAATAGCTATTCTGCCTAAAGCACCTTTCCTGCAGTTTGGGGTGGGGGAGAGGGGGAAGGGAAACTGAAGTGCCTAGAACTTTTTGAAAAATATAATTTTACTTTTGTGTGAATGATGCACAAACTGGTGTTTTTGGTCAGGCTTCTAGTGACATAAGCAAAGCTGAAGCAGGCCTTGGAAAACATGAAGAAACTCATCTTACCTCAAGCACTGTAAGGTAAAAACAGATACACACACAGTCAATATGATTAAGCCAAGAGGCTGACTTCTCTATGCTTGCTTCTTTTTGCTGACACCCAGATGTTCAGTTCTAGGACTCCGAGGCCAGGCTGCAATTACTCACTGCCTAGACCTGAAATTCCGGTTCTTTCACATTGTTCTCCACTTCCATCCTTGGCCACCCTGGCCTACCTGGTGTCAGGTTACACTCAGGCAGCATTTATAGCACCTTGCAAAACAGCCAAACAGATCACATACCTAGACCTGTCAATACCTGCGGTCTCAAGATTAACCCTTTTTCTGTATGTGTTCTGCAAATGAGAGAATTTAAAACCAAAAGGAGATATCCAACAGTAATCAGATAGTGTTTTAACCCAGGTCCTAAAAAAAAAAAAAAAATTTAACTCCCTTCCCTTCTCAAAAAAAAAAAAAAAAAAATTAACTCCCTTCCCTTCTCAAAAAAAGTTGAAAGTGATAATTATCAAAATTTTGTCATTAATGGGTGCTTTTTATTATATAGATAAACTGAAGGAACTTTCTTCTCTCCAGCACCCAAAACCTGAACTCTGACAGAAACACACCTGTCCAGGAAACACAAACATGCTCCAATGGGCTTATCAGCAAAGCCAGAAAATCTCTGAAGAATCAACTTGCAGGAAAATTCTGTTTCGTTTCTGGGGTTGTTTATTCCCGTTAATATATTCATCCTCTTAGAAGATGCTACAACAATGGTTCCCCCACCTGAACACACAGCAGGTTTCCATCAGTAACAGTGTTTCACTCTGGTCCAGACTGCAGGAGAAAAGCCAGGGACATTTAGTTTGAAAGTACCCCAGGAGATTTTGCTGCATGCGATGCCTCCCCCCACCTCCAACGCCCACACAACACTCTTCCAGAAGAAACTGTATTGTCATAAGAAGTTTGACTCTTCAGGAGAGACGCACTGTCCCTCCAGTTTACCACCTTTACCCTAGCTTCCCTCCAGGCTTTCTTCATCCAGTCAAAGGAACAGCTTAACACAAATAAAAATATCAGCAACTTATCTCTTTACTCAAAACTACCTCACTACTTATAGGAAGAAGTTCAAACCCATGAACAGGGATTAGTGGGGTTCTTCCTTGTGTTGTGAAAGGCTGGTCAGATTTGTAAAGCAGAATAGCTGAACAGAATAAGGACTGAAAGAGTGAACAAGAATATTCCATGGACCAAGTTTAAGAGAATACCTCTGCCATATTACTACTCTTCACACCCAACTCAGAAAGGGTTATTCCAGGGGCTCCTGGGTGACTCACTCGGTTAAGCAGCTGCCTTTAGCTCAGGTCATGATCGCAGGGTCCTGCGACTGAGCACCATGTCCGGCTCCCTGCTCAGCGGAGAGCCCGTTTCTCCCTCTCCCTCTGCCTACCGCTTGGCCTATTTATGTTCTCTCTATCTCTCTGTCAAATAAATAAACAGTCTTTAAAAAGAAAAAAGAGGTATTCCAGCATTTCTGCATTTGACTGTCTTCATGGTCCCCTGACCTCACCCCAATATTATAGAAGCCAAAATTAGCTCTGTCCCGTCCTCCCATCCCAACCCCGTATGCACTACCCTTTCCCAGGCTTCTCTCTGTGCTCACCGCCATGCTCAATTCAGATCTCTCCATACATTCTTAGATGATCACAATCATTTATACCTGTGGCATTTTCAAAATCACAGTGGGAACAGACTTACAAGTATAAACTCCAGAGAAGTAAAATGTTTTCACCTTTTCCCAAGTTTCCAAGTTTGATGGAGTTTCAGATTCCTTGTACACAAAACTTCTGCTCCCCACATGCGAGAAGACCTCTAATGATCTAATGACCTCCGTGTTTCATGGCATTACCGCTTTTCTTCTTTAAATAATAGGAAACTATCTTAAGAAAGTCTAGATGTAATCGAACAATTCTGGTGTCCCATGTCAAGATCCTTAAAATGGGATTCTTCCCATTTTATCCTCACAGCTATCTGGCAATCACCTCAGATTCTAAATTCAATGGCACCAAAAAACTAGACGCAACAAAACCACAGATGAGAGATAAGAAAGTAGATGGACAGGAGCTTAGTACTGTAACAGACATAAAATAGATATGCAATATTTATAAATTATGCATGTAGCGTTTTATCTTCTTACTGTTAGAAATCTTAGAAGCAAACGTTAAATATTCCTCACAAGAAATATAAAGATTTATAATACAAAATAATTAAATAAATAAAAATACAAAATAATTAAAAGTTTAGGCTCTTCTATATTTCATAATATAATTGCTCACTCAATTTTTAAATCATGTGAATCTGTTTCAGTTAACTGAAGTGCATCAACATCTTACATTAGGTGAGAGGAAATGCTTTGTGATACTTATCTGATGTATATCTAGAGCTAATCAGAAGATCCCACAACATCCATTTCTAAATTTTTTTTTTATTTTCTCTTAAGATTTTTTTAATTTATTTGTCAGAGAGTGAGAGAAAGTACAAGCAGGAGGAGCAGCAGGCAGAGGAGGAAGCAGGCACCCCACTGAGCCAGGACTTGATCCCAGGACTTGATCCCAGGACCCTGGATACATGACCTGAGCCAAAGGAAGCCACTTAACCGACTGAGCAATCCAGACATCCGAACATCCATTCTTTTAAAATATTTTATTTATTTATTTGAGAGAGAGCATAAGCAGGTGGATGGGGGGGCGGTGGAGAGAAGAGAGGAGAGGCACAGGGAGTCTGCTTAGACTCTTCGCTGAGAAGGGAGTCCAATGTGGAACTTGATCCCCCGACCCTGGGATCATGACCTGAGGTGAAAGCACATGTGTAACCAACTTAGCCACCCAGGCACTCCTACAACTTCCATTTTCTAAAGAAACTATGCTTCTATTGATTGTCTTAGTAGTAACACATTGATGAATATTTACTACACTTTCCCAAACTCAGTATTGTGGTAAATACAAAAAGATAACACATGGCCTCGTTCCCATGAAAGATATAACCTAGTTCAGAACACCAAAAAGGTAGTAGGAAATTAAATGCTCATAAATCTGGTCAGTTCAACAGCCATTTCAGAAGAGGGCATGGGCAAACAGATTGAGGAAACACTCATAGACAACAAAGGACCTAAAGTCAATCTGAGAGGAAGGTAGCAGGTCATTGAGAGATTAAGGGAAAAGAATAAAGTATAGCATGTGTGCAAAAGTGCATGTGCACACACGTGAATACTGAGAATCAAAACTCATCAAATTACCAGCTTCACACGAGCTAAGAGGTGTCAATGGGAAATGGTGGAAAATGTGGTTAACTAAGCAAAGCAAAACCAAATTATGGAGACTTGAAAGGCAGGGAGTAGTACTTAGGTTTGATTTGGGAAGAGGTAGAAAGTTCCTGAAGGTTTTCAAATCAAGTTGCAACAACAGAGTGTGGTCCCTATGATTACAAAGCTCAATGCAAGTCACATACGTGGGATCTGGTAACTACCATCCAAAAATGATGAGAACAGCTTAAACAGACATTCCACAACTTGATTGCTACATGGATAGCTTCCAGGCACCAATGTGTACACTGCCCTCCTTAAATTCTTCATTAATTACTTATAATAGAGATTCTCAATGATGGTTTTTAAAATGCCTACAGTGCTATAAAATTGTTTAAAAGGAAATTCACTTAACTAATTTACTTCAAGTTTTTGTTTTCACCTAATTGACTTCAAGCTTTTGTTTTTCCTTAGGTGATAAGAAGAGGGGGGAAAACAAGAAAAAACGATTTTCAAAAAGATATTGACATTAGCACATAACCTTTCTTCAAGTTATTCAACTGAACATCAAAACTGTCCTACATTCATTTGAATAAGAGTGAAACTGAAACACTGGAACTAGATGAATGTACAGATGATTGTATCTTGTCAGTACCATTTAATCATATTTTGAATAGGTGATGCTCATTTAGTTAATCAGTGAAGAAAGGATATTCACGACAGATGCACATTTCTTGGTCACTGAATAGATACTACTATCAGCAACACTTAAGGAAGCTTTACTTCCTTCCAGAGAGATGTCCAGAAGAGCAGTGCTCCTGTGAAAACATGGAGTTGACCAAGGGAGGGTGCATTAATAAAGGTATTTTCTGCTTTATGGGTTTGCCTTACTCTTGGAAAGTTCAAGAATTCAAAGTCACCATCATAGATGAAAAAGGCTCTTACTAGATTTTTTTTGAAAATAGATATTATTTTTAAGTAATCTCTATACCCAATGTGGGGCTCAAACCCATAGCCCCAAGATCAAGAGTCACACACTCCGCTGACTGAGCCAGCCAAGTGTACCTCACTTATTAGACTTTTAAATATGCTTTCCCATAAAGACACATCCAGAAATTGTAAAAGAGCATAGTAAGGTTTATTTACATTATCATTTGTTAGTTATAACTCACACATCTAAATTTTACAATTTATAAAGCAAAACATACATACTACTTTAATTCTTAAACATTTATAACAACCACTAATTTTTTATTTTTTTTAAAGATTTCATCTATTTGAGTGAGTGAGAGAGAAAGAACAGATAAGCAGGAGTGAGGGGCAGAGGGAGAAGGAGAAGCAGACTTCCTACTGAGCGGGGTGCCCGATGCGGGGCTCTGTCCCAAGACCCCAAGATCATGACCTCAGCCAAAGGCAGACACTTAACCAACTGAGCCACCCAGGAACCCCAACCACTGAGGTTTTTAAAAAAACACAAAAAATCATGACACTTATCCTCAAAGAGCTTAAGAAATGATAACAAATTACAAAATAAATATGTGGAAGAAAGTAATCGATCGCTACCATTTGTGTGCCCGGCCCTCTGCTAAATACTTTGCTATCTGTTATTTATTCGTTCCATTAGTGATACCCACCTCACTTTATTTACACAAGGATCCAAGGACTGGGGGAACCAACCACGTAAGGGCAGGGACCTGGTCATGGTCACCACCATACTCCCCTTATCTTACATAGATGGTTCATGATAACTACCTGCCAATGAATGCTCAAGGTGTTCAGAGACTTTGAGCACATGTCTGACTTCAGCTCATGCTTACACCTTTCCATACAATCAGCAAATACCACTAAGTACCTACAATATGCCAAGACCCTCCCCTAGATGCTATAAATGAAGTGGTAAACAAAACAAATAAAATACAAATAAAGTGGTAAACCAAAACATCTGCCTTCGTGAGGCTTCTCATCTAGTTATCTTTTTTTTCTTCCTATTTCACCCATCATCTCACCCATCTCCCCTCTGGTAACCATCAGGTTGTTCTCTATCAAGTCTGTTTTGTAATTTGTCTTTTTTTTTTTCTTTGTTCACTGTTTTGTTTCTTAAATTCCCCATGAGTGAAACATGTGGTATCTGCCTTTCTCTTATTTACTCTGCTTAGATTATCTCTCTAGCTCCATCCATGTCATTGCAAATGGCATGATTTCATTCTTTTTCATGGCTGAGTAGTATTCCATTGTATATATACACCACAACTTCTTTATCCATTCATCTACTGATGAGCACTTGGGCTGCTTCCATAATTTGGTTATTGTAAATAATGCTATAATAAGTATAAGTCTGCCTGTGTCCCTCTGAACAACTCTGAATTAGTGTTTTGTATTTTTTAGGTAAATACTCAGCAATGTGATTACTGAATCATAGTATAGTTCTATTTTTAACGTTTTAAGGAACCTCTTCACTGTCTTCCACAGTGGCTGCAACAGTTTGCATTTCCACCAGTGAGGGTTCCTTTTTCTCTACATCCTCATCGATATTTGTTGCTTCCTGATCTAATCTAATGATCTTAATGAAAACATTGTTTCCCCTCAAAATAGTCTGCATTAAAAATGTGAGGTTGGGATGCCTGGGTGGCTCAGTCAGTTAAGCAGCTGCCTCTGGCTCAGGTCATGATCCTGGGGTCCTGGGATGGAGCCCACATCAGGCTCCCTGCTCAGCGGAGAGCCTGCTTCTCCCTGCCCTCTGTCTGCTGCTCCCCCTACTTGTGCACTTTCTCTCTCTGTCAAATAAATAAATAAAATCTTAAAAATAAATAAAAATGTGAGGTTGTCGGGCAATACAGGTTGTTATCTCACGGCAGGAGTAGAAACTTCTGCCACTCTCCTTCCAAGTCTATCTCCCACTATCTTTCAACCCCTAACAATTAGGCACAGAAAATGTGACCTCTCCTACTCTAAGATAAGAGTTGTGGGAGAAATGCTGCACTTTAAAGACAATCTTTAAGTACACATGAGAGGGAAAAGGAAAACATGGGGTGAGGGTAGAGATGGGGAGAACTACAGCTAAACCTAAAGGCAGGTTTCTTCAGGGCAAAGCTGAGTAACCTAGATGGAGATAACCAGAGAGCTTCTGTTTCACTTTAATTTTTATTTTTACTTTGAATTGAAATTTTTTTTTAAGATTTTATTTATTTGACAGAGACAGAGGGAGAGAGAGAGAGAAAGAGAGCACAAGCAGTGGGAGCTGAGACACAGGGAGAAGGAGACCCTCCTACTGAGCAGAGAGCCTTTGTGGGACTCGATCCCAGAACTCTGGGATCATGACCTGAACTGAAGGCAGACGCCTAACCAACTGAGCGAGCCAGGCGCCCCAACTTTGAATTGAAATTTAACAAGAGAGTTTATTGGGATTTTTAAAAAAAGCATTCTCTTTACAAATATAAACATTTCAAGGAAGAAGAGTAAAGTCTCCCTGTATTGTCTTTTCCTATATACTAGATGGTCTTCCGAAATCCTATCAGTACTAACTATATTTTTTAATTTACTTAACAGGGCTCATAGAGACCTAGGTGCCAGATTCAGGCAGAAGGAAGGACAAGGAAAGCAAAGTGGCTAAGGCGCAGTCTGGCCCCGTGAGCCAGCATAGTCTACCACCTAAGTCAAATGCTAATCACAATAATATACATAACACAGCAGGAGGAGACACAAAGCTCATTCTCCCTTGTTATCCTATAATTATTTACTATGTCCCATCTCTCCAGGTTACAAGCTACTTAAGAACAAAAGACTTAGATAAATTATTTCTATGGTCCTTTATTAAGCTACTTAAGAACAAAAGACTTAGATAAATTATTTCTATGGTCCTTTATTAATATAATTTAAACGCATATTAAAAGTATATTGTGTTACCAGGTGGTGGGTATTGGGAAGGGCACTTATTGCAAGCAGCACTGGGTGTGGTACAAAAAACAATGAATACTGTTACTCTGAAAAGAAATTAAAAAAAAAATGTATATTGTGTTGCAAGTCAAATTAGGCCACAAGATCAAAGGACACTGTCTTTTGTTAATAAAAAATATTTACTTACTGTAATTCTTCATTAAAATGATAAAACATTAGTGTTTTATTATGTCTGCTTTAGTCTTTCACAGAATTTTATGTGATGTTTTCACCTGCCAGAGCCAACTGGTGGTGTTCTGGGCTTTACTATGCTCAAAGCAACATATATACATGTATTTTCTGACTCAAACACAAAGAAACACAAGTGCCACAAACAAATGGGGCAAAACCAGGAAGCCCCACATATAAAAGAACACCCAGCAACCCTATTTTCCGAATGTCTTGTCTAAGTCAGTTTTCTTTTTTTAAGACCTGTTTTAATAAACATAAGAACTACTTCACTTGTTCTTTTGAAACTTCTTAAGAAGTGAAATTCATATAGCTTCATAATTTTTCCTTTAAGCTTTAAAAGCAGATCTGAATCCTTAAATTTGACTTTTTTTATTGGATCATTTAAATTTGATTTTTAAAAATAAGATTGTAACCTACATCCATTTTCAGCTGGGAAAACTGTTAATACATGAATTTTTTAAAAACATTCCTAGAATAGACCAGTCTAAATAAAACCTGCTTGCAAAGAATCTTGTTTTGTTGATAATAGGACTATAATTTATTTACTTTTATTTTATTTTTTATTTTCTGTGTTGACACTGAAAGACAGTACTTTAGAAGCGCAATTTCACTGAGGTACATAAGACTTAGGAATAAAACCAGAAAATACAGGAAGAAGCAAGAAGCAGTAAAGGGAATTATTCCTTTTATTCAGTGGAGAAATCAGAAAAACTGTAATGGAGAGCTAGACACTTTCTCCAGATTAATCTGAAGACAAAAGAAAAAGATTTTTGATGTACAGCAATCAATACTAAGGTATTCTCAGCCGTATTTTTTAGTGAGCCAATAATCACCACTTCCACTTATGCTGAAAACACTAATAATCTCATTAAGACACTTCATTTCTATAAACAGCAAAAACAAAGAGGGGGAAGGAAGAAGCAGGAAAGAAATCTTATAATGAAACTGTTTCTTACAAATAAACCATAAAGGAATATTATAGAAAAGAATCATACTATAGTTCTTTAATCAGCTTTTTTGTTTCTAGAACGAAGAAAAGAAATATCAATCATGTATTTATTCCTCTAAGAAATATTTATAAAATCTATTACATGCTAGGTACTAGGTACCTAAAATAAAGAAGTATAATAAAGAAATAAAAATAAAGAAGTAGTTTACTGCCTTAAGCAAGAAAAAAGTAGGTAAACAGATAACCAAAGAACAATGTAAATAATTAAATCAACCAAGTGCTAAAGGAATACTGAGAAAGAGTTAAATACCTGTGAGAACCTGAGAAACTTCACAGGGAAGTGACATGTGGGCCATGTCTTTAGGCGTAAGTAGCATTTCTTTTTTTCAAAACAGAGATAACATGAGGGAGGTGGTGGGGATGGCGGCAAGGGGCGGGGGCGGGGCTTGGGGGGGTGATATTCCAGGTAGAACAGGCAAAGGTAAATTTGAAAGTCTGAATTACTGAATAATATGAATAATAAGTGTAATAGGAATTTAATAAAAACAAACTTTTTCCTAAAAGGACACAGGACCTACTAATATCAGAAAGCACACTTTCAAATCCTAGTTCTTCCATCTACTATATTTTGAGTAAGTCAAGCTCTCTGACCTTCCTTTTGTCATCTTAAAGTTGTACAATAAAATGCTTTAAATCTGGATATGCCAAAATACAAAAATAAAATTATGCTTAAATACTAAAATTTCAAGATCAAAATAATAGTTTGTCACTTCATATTGAATATATATCTTACATACAAATCTGAAAGCCAATCCTTTATGACCTGTATAAATTTCACAAAACACATGTTTAATTATATAAAAGTTATATTTTCTATATCAAACATGTAACTGTATTCCATACAATCCATATAATACAAAACAAGTCTACAACTTAGAATCAACGAGTGACAGAAGTTCAATGAAACAAGCTTTATATTTAACGGGTCTCCCTAATGGGAAATTAAAGCAGCAATTGTACATCTGTGTCTCTGTTCCTCTCATCGTGGTTTAACTGACAGGAAGCAGAGAACAAGATATGGCATACAAACATCAAGTACTTCCTGCCTTCTCTGCTACATCTTTATGTCTTGTTTTATAAATAGTCCAATAGTTTACGTGAAACTGTATGAAAGTACGGTCAACTATAAAATAGGAATGGTGAAGAGTGTTTATGAAAACAGAGCAAATAAAAAGGTATTCTGAGGCTGGGATCTAAGTTCATTATGCACACAAAAACTCATTATTACAGTTTTCTGAAAAAGTATCCTTAAGAGTAAATGTCTTACAAATTAAGACTTGAAAAACCACAATGACTTTGTAAAAAAATCAAGTGTCTGAACAATAGAATAAGCCCTCAAACTGGTTAGAGAAGTAACACTTGACTACCTAGGTAAGTAAGAGATAAGTACCACCTTAAAAAAAAAAAAAAAATTAACCTTCCAGCAATTGACTCAAAGCAGGGCAGATAACTACTTGCCTCTTTGATTTTTGGTCACCATGGCTTCTTGTCAGTACTCTTCCCAGATTATAATTTAGGTTCCCCTTCAAACCAAACTATTTCTACCCCCTTGCTCAGTTCCCTATGTATCCCAAACTTGGCTAACATTATTTACTCATTTATGCTCAATTTGTGAATACACACAAATTAAATAAAAATCTGTTCTCAGGAGGTAAATTCTTACTGCTCTAAGTCATTTTAAGCAAACTTGCAATTACTTACAACTAAAGCAGAAGTGCTTACTTTTCATTATGCCTAGCTGCCTTCCAAACTAGTAATTCTTTTATTTTTTTGTTTAAAGAGAGAGATTTTATTTATTTATTTGACAGACAGATCACAAGTAGGCAGAGAGGCAGGCAGAGAGGGAGAGAGAAGCAGGCTCCCTGCTGAGCAGAGAGCCTGATATGGGGGCTCTATCCAGGAACCTGAGATCAAAACCCGAGTCAAAGGCAGAGGCTTAACCCACTGAGCAACCCAGGCGCCCTGAAACTAGTAATTCTTAAGAATCAGCTCAATTCATCATTCAAATGCCTCATATTCTATAAAATCTTGGATGCGATGCAAGCATCTTCTCCATTCATCTTGGTCAATTCTTACCTACGCTATAAGCTACCACAACTACAATTTCACCAGAATTCAGTGTCATTCCTCTCTAGATCATGTTCAGAATGACTCAGTATTTTATTATACATAAGCCCATATAGAGCTTCCTGTGACCTCTTTTCTAAACAGAACTTTGTATGCATTTAATAGTCAACTTGAAGCAGGGCACCATGCACCTAAAGTAAGTAACTCTGCTTCAATGAGTGGCAAGGAAAACGATTTCTTTCTCACCCGGTATTTTTCAGTGGAAGAATCTAGTTCATTCTTTTCAAGAGTCTAAGAGTCATTAGTGTCTTCCTAGCATGTCTTTGGTACACTGCTGCTCTTGTAAAAGTATTACCTCAATTGTCCCCAATATCTAGGAATAAATGATCCCTGAATCCCAAGGGAAGTATCTATTTCCTTACACGTTAGTTCCTTTCGCCTCTGATGTTTGGTCAATCACCCTAAGTATGGTGGAAAGTCTCACAGCATCCAAGAACCTAGTGTCCACCCCTTCTCAAAAATCAAATATGCTACGATGGTGTGCAGCTGTTTGTTTCTACCAAGGGCAGGTGCACATTACACCTTCCTTTCAGTTTATTCCTAAGACTAAAAGGTTGTGAATTATCCTTTAAAAACATATAAATCTGTCTCTGATCCATAGATCAAAAGATCAAATAGAACATCCAGTTTAGAAAGTTCTTATCATTAAACATTTTCAATAAGATCATTTACAAAATAAATCATGTTTTTAAATGCAAATTATTTCAAACTGTCTCTCAGATTGTTTATTTTTTTTCAGTGTCCCAAGATTCACTGTTTAAGCACCACACCCAGCGCTCCATGTAATACATGCCCTCCTTAATACCCACCACCAGACTCACCCTTATTATTGTTATTTTTTTAAATCTTATTTACTTGAGAGAGAGAGAGAGTGACAAGAGAGCATGAGAGAGGAGAGGTCAGAGGGAGAAGCAGACTCCCCGCTGGGCAGGGAGCGGGATGTGGGACTCGGTTCCTGGGACTCCAGGATCATGACCTGAGCCGAAGGCAGTCGCTTAACCAACTGAGCCACCCAGGCTCCCCTGACAGTCAAAACAAAACACACATGACTTTGGGGTGCCTAAATGGCTCAGTTGGTTAAGCATCATACTCTTGATTTTGGCTCAGTTCATGATCTCAGAGTTGTGAGATGGAGCTCATGTAAGTCTCCACACTCAGTGGGGAGACCTGCTTGAAATTCTCTCTCCCTCTACCCCTCCCTCCCTCCCTCGAATAAATTTTTTTGAAAAGTAAAATAAAGGCTTAAAAAAACCCACACATAACATTAATTCTAATTAATTAGTCTAATTTAAATCTAAAACCTTCACATTATTTTTACTTAGGCTCTAATACATAAGAATGTGTTTTGTCTGGTATATATTTTTTTTAATTTTTAATTTTTTTAAGATTTTATTTATTTATTTGACAGACAGAGATCACAAGTAGGCAGAGAGGCAGGCAGAGAGAGAGAAGAGGAAGCAGGCTCCCTGCAGAGCAGAGATCCCAATGCAGGGCTTGATCCCAAGACTCTGGAATCATGACCCAAGTTGAAGGCAAAGGCTTTAACCCACTAAGCCACCCAGGCGCCCCTTGTCTGGTATATTTTAAAATTTATATAAATAGTATCATACTATATATATTCTCCCAGCACACCTTAACAAGACACAAAATTTTGAATAAACACAAAGATTATCTGAAAAGAAATTTTAAACATTAAACATTCTCTAGAACTCAGCGCTTAGAAAAATATTATCACTGAAAATAAGTCATGGTTATTACACTTCCATTATGACAAAGAAACATATCTAAGATCTAGAAAGCAGCCCATCTTCAATGATGCCTCTCATGAAAAGTGTTCTGACTTTCCGCAGAACATGGATGGTTCCCCTTAAGAACAAACACCATGTGTGGAAATCTTAAGCCTGGAGGTCTAACCCTAATGGTCTTTTTCTGACTTGCCTAAAAGGTGTGGGCTACACTGACACACGGGACACAGTGATGGTTCAATCAGCAAGATGTTCTAAACTACAGTGAGAAAAACTCTGGCTGTGCTTGTTATAGAAACTTCTTTAATTCACTCGGAAGCTAAGTAATCTAAAGCAACTCAAAGTTCTCCCAATTAAGAGCAACACAGTAAGAAAATGTAAATCAAATCAGAAAATGCCAAATGAGGAAGTGACTCTATAAGGAAGAAGTGAATTTGAAAGCGTATTGCACCTATTTCTATAAAGCATTTAAAAATGATTGATACCACTGCCAATTCCTTTTACACTGAAGATTAAACTCAAAGTCACTACACAGAAATCCCTCAGACTGGAAGGGAAGACAGCAACTGCCTCCTTTGCCTTTTAATCTCTTTCTCTTTCTGTAATTACAAAATCACCAACTAAATGGAAATGTTGAGGGTCAGAATCAACACATAAACTCGAGAAATGCTGATTTCCTCATTACAGAGGCACCCAGTGTAGAAAAATACTGTATAATAAGCTCACATTTAACACAGACTTTCACAAATTTATATTCCTATCATATAATTGTGGAGAAGTATGATCCCTTATTTAGCCAAGCCCCATTTCTGGACATTTGGACTATTTCTAAGGTTGCCAAATTACAGCGATCCTCAAAATGTAATCCTCAGACCCACAGAGGATCCAGAACCCCTTGCATCAGAGAGTTCATGAGGTCAAAACTATTTTCATAGTAATACTAGGGTACTATCTACCTTTGCTTACCATGTTCACATTTACACTAAGAGTGCAAAAGCAAAGGCGGGCAGGCATAAATGTTAGCCTTAGCATGAAACAGGCTGTATCACCAAACCATACTAGTCACTGTATTCTTTTTACCACAAGGCACTCATATTTAAAAGAAGGCAGTTTCATTTAAGAACGTCCTTGATGGGGACGCGTGAGTGGCTCAGCTGGTTAAACAACTGTCTTCAGCTCAGGCCCTGGTCCTGGAGTCCCCGGAAGGAGTTCCGCATCAGGCTCCCAGCTCCACAGGGAGTCTGCTTCTCCCTTTGACCTTCTCCCCTCTCATGCTCTCTCTCAGTGTCTCTCTCTCTCAAATACATACATAAAATCTTAAAAAAAAAAAAAAAAGAAAAGAAAAAAAGAACATCCTTGATGAAGGGGTACCTGGGTGGTTCAGTTGGTTAAGCAACTGCCTTCAGCTCAGGTCATGATCCTGGAGTCCTGGGATCAAGGTCTGCATCAGGCTCCCTTGCTCAGTGGGAAATCTGCTTCTCCCTCTGACCCTACCTTGTCTCATGCTGTCTCTCTCATTCTTTCTTTCAAATAAATAAATAAAATCTTAAAAAAAAAAAAAAAAAGTGGGGGAGGGGGTGCCTGGGTGGCTCAGTGGGTTAAGCTGCTGCCTTCTGCTCAAGTCATGATCTCAGGGTCCTGGGATCGAGTCCCATATCGGGCTCTCTACTCAGAAGGGGGCCTGCTTCCCTTCCTCTCTCTGCCTGCCTCTCTGCCTACTTGTGACCTCTGTCAAATAAATAAATAAAATCTTTAAAAAAAAAAAAAGAATATTCCTGATGAAGAGCAAAACGATTTCTTTTCTTAAATTTCAACCATTAAATACATGCCTTTTTAGCACTGTGAGTGATAAAATAAGAAGTACACATTCTAAAACAGAATGGTTATCTTGACCAAAAGCACCAATTATTTGTTTTGCTTTTTTGTCTTTTGTTTTTAAAGTAGACTCCATGCCCAATGTGGTGCCGGGGACTTGAACTCATGACCCTGCCGAGAGTCGCACGCTCTACCGATTGAGCCAGCCAGACTCTCCACTAATTACTTTAATTGTGAGCTAAACTAGCTGCTTTTTTCATGGAACACCATTTTTACTTCAAAGAACTACTTATTATTCATAACTGGGTATCTGGTATACAAGTTCCCAAAAATGAATAAAGTGACCCTGTTACTTCGGGAAAACAACTAACAGCAATTGTCACCAATAATAAATGCGAGCTTTCAACTGAAAATCAAAATTTTAGAAAATTTATGTACACTACTTTGGGCTTATTAGCTTTCTAATACTTAAAAGACTTTTTGATAAGACTAGTATAATATTTAAAAATGTGATTTTTAAAAATATCAGGTCAACACATCTGGAATATTCAGATGATCAATAAATAATGTTAAAGAATATTATCTCAGGAAAACATTAATTCATCAAAGTGCAAGACAGACAAATGGATTTTGTCTGTCAAAAGTTCACCGATAGGATTTCCGACTCCCTTTTGCACTAAGCATTAAGAAATTAGCATTCGTTAAGTTTTGGTGTAGTATCAAAGTAAAAGCCTCTACCTGAAGTGGCTATTAAAATATATCTCCTTACCTGGCGTTTCACACACCTGTACCCCTGGGGACAAAAATACATTATATGTTTATTAAATATTTAAAAATTAATAAAAAGAAAAAAGAAAAAGAATACATCTCCTTTGGGGGGGTGGGAGGTTGGGTCAGCCTGGTGGTGGGTATTATGGAGGGCACATATTGCATGGAACACTGGGTGTTGTACATAAACAATGAATTTTGTTACACGGAAAAGAAATTTTAAAAATAAATAAAAATTAAAAAGAAAAAAATACATCCCTTTTTCCAACTAGAAATCTGTATTAGGCCAAATTTTCTTTACATTCTTCAACAAAAGCAAAATACTGCAACAGAAGCAGATATGAAAATCTAGCTATCTTCTGTTAAGCCAAAGATTAAATAAAGATTTGCACTCCTTTCAACACAGTTTTTGTTTTTGAAAAAACACATGTCAGGGCGCCTGGGTGGCTCAGTGGGTTAAAACCTCTTCCTTCAGCTCAGGTCATAATCCCAGGGTACTGGGATTGAGCCCCGAATCAGGCTCTCTACTCAGTGGAGAGCCTGCTTCCCCCTCTCTGTCCGCCTGCCTCTCTGCCTACTTGCGATCTGTCAAATAAATAAAATCTTTAAAAAAAAAGAAAACACACTTGTCTTTTATAAAAATAACTAAGTTAACATGTAATGAGTTTATTATTTTTCAGGATATTCATGTATCAATATTTTTAAGTTTTGTTTTAATTTCTAATATTAGTAAATACTGATAAAGGTAACTCACATGAATAAAAGCTCTTTGGGATCCTCAGTAATTTTTAAGAGTATAAAGAAAACAAAGTTTGAGGAGACAGGGCATAAAATTTATAATCTGCTGTGCTATTAAAAACCAGTGGTTCAAGTATTTTCAAAGTTTCATCTCTGTTCCCATCCTTAAGTTTTCTTTGAGAAAGAGTCCTACAACTGAGATTGTTATGTCAAAAGACAGGTACATTTTCAAAGCATTTAATGTAAGTCAATTGATCTCCAGAAGCCTTTTTGATTAATACTGCTATCAAAAGACTATATGCAGATACATTTAATGGTGTTCTCACCATCCCATAGTACTTTGATTTTTGTCAATATGATGGGCAAAAGTAATTTTATTTAATTTGTATTCCTTTACTAGCAACTTTAATATTTTAACATTAAATATAATTTAAACATAAGTATATTAACTATATATTACATATTTAATAATCGCTGTAATTAATAATTTACAATGTATTAAATATAAATAATACTCTCCCCAACTTTTTTTGTAAAGATTTTATTTATTTATTTGAGAGAGAGGGAGAGAGAGCGCACGCGTGCATGAGAGAGGATAGGGTCAGAGGGAGAAGCAGACTCCCTATTGAGCAGGGAGCCCATCATGGGACTCCATCCTGGGACTCCAGGATCATGACCTGAGCCAAAGGCAGTCACTTAGCTAACTGAGCCACCCAGGTGCCTGTCCCCAGCTTTTAAAAAAGATTTTATTTATTTATTTTAGAGAGAAAGAGGGAGAGCAGGAGCAAGGGGAGGGGCAGAGGCCAAGGGAGAAGCAGACTCCCTGCTGAGCAGAGCCGTGCTTGGGGCTCAATCCCAGTACCCTAGGATCATGACCTGAGTCAAAGATAGACACTCAACCAATGTGCCCCACCATGTGCCCCAATACTCTCCCCAATTTTAGTGACTTTTGCTGTTATTTGTGGAAGGAACTTGGAGGGACACAGATAAATATATGGTAAAAGTGATCCACTGTCTTTATTATTGGGAAAAAACCTCTAAACTAACAGTTTTGTTCTAGCTCTAGTTTAGAGCACTTGTGATTTTTTTTAAGACTGCTCCACTTTATTATCAATAGGAAAAAAGATTAGATCAAATGCTGTAAGTACCAGTAATCTATTAAATTATCCAATCTTAGGCAAGTTATTTAACCATAGTTTAGGAATCCTAAATAAAATTTACGAATGGAAAAAAAGGGTGCCTGGGTGGCTAAGATGGTTGGGTGTCTGCCTTTGGTTTGGGTCATGCTCTTCAGGTCCTGGGATAGAGCCCCACGTTGAGCTCCACATTGGGTTCCCTGCTCCACAGGGTGTCTGCTCCTCCCTTTGCCTCTGCCTCTGCCTCTCCCCCTGCTTGTGCTTTATCTCTCTCTCTTTCAAATGAATAAATAAAATTTAAAAAAAAAAAAGAATGGAAAAAAATTCTGTAAGAATGATATTTAAAACACTGGTTTGTAATCATGCAACATTCTTTTGGTGTCAAGACCCATTTATATTCTTAAAAGTATTGAGGACGACAAAGAGCTTTTTGTTTCCATGGTTATATTTGTCAACATATAAATTCTTTACAAACATGGGCTATTATTATTTATTAAATGCCCTTTACAAGGATCCTTTCTCAGAAGAATGGTATATTGAAAAGAAAACTCTGTGGGATACACTTTTTTCCCCCTTGGTAAAATAAAGCTGTTAAAAATATAAGTTCTAGAATGCTTTCTTCACTTTGAGGATCACTAATCTAATTCATCTGTAACTTTCTCTAATCTTTTAATCTAATTAGAATACATTTTAAGTGGAAGTCAATTAACAGGATATATATATATATATATAATTTATGAATTCTGTTTTATTCACTGATATATTCCCCAACATCAAGAATAACGCCTAAGAGATAATACATAATTGTTGAATGAATCAGTAAATTATACAGACTGAAAAAGGAATTTAATTAAAAAAAAAAAGCTCAGGAGACTCTTGAACTACATAACTTACAAGACTCCTTCTTACTATAAAATCGTAGGACTTCTACTTCCATTTGTTCTTCTCTATCGCTGTCATCTCTGCCATGACTTATACATACACTGTGGGGAAAATCCTTTTTTTTTTTTTTTTTTTTTTAAAGACCTCATTCATTTATTTGAGAGAGAAAGAGTGAGGTTGTGAGAAGCAGAGTCCCCGTGGAGTTGCGAGCCTGATGCGGGACTCAATCCCAAGACTCTGGGATCATGACCTGAGCCGAAGGCAGTCTCTTTTTTTTTTTTTTTTAAAGATTTTATTTATTTATTTGACAGACAGAGATCACAAGTAGGCAGAGAGGCAGGCAGAGAGAGAGAGAGAGAGAGAGAGAGAGAGAAGCAGGCTTCCTGCAGAGCAGGGAGCCCGATGCGGGGCTCGATCCCAGGACCCTGAGATCATGACCCAAGCCGAAGGCAGCAGCCCAAACCACTGAGCCACCCAGGCGCCCCCGAAGGCAGTCTCTTAACCAAATGAGTCACCTAAGCACCCACATTGTGGGGAAAATCTTATAAAAGAGAGCCAAAAGATTACTATGAAAGCAAAAACATGGATTAAGATCTCTGTTTTCACTTTTTAATGGCAAATACCCCAATTATATTATTAAATTTTGGAAACCTTACATACAAAGATTCCACACTGAGTTTATAACAACAACAAAAAAATCAACAAAGATAGAGGAATTGCTATCATTATTGTAAGAATTTTAAGGAAGCAAGTTAAAAACATTGATTGTGTCAATAAATCGAATTTGGGGTAACAGCTTACTGAAGTCTATCAATAGTGTCAATTAATACTCTTATTAATTTTGTATGTCCTATGAATCTTTTTGTTCTGAAAAGTGTTTTTTAAAGGTTTTATATGAAAGAGAGCAAGCAGGCATGCATAAAAATGGTGGAGGGCGGGACAAAGGGAGAGGCAGACTCCCTGCTAAGCCAGGAGCCAGAGGGAGGGCTCAATCCCCGGATCCTGGGATCATGACCTGAGTCAAAGGTAGATGCCAAACTGACTAAGCCACTCAGACACACCTGAAATGTGTTTCTGAATAATATCTGAATGTGTGATGATTCTAAATATGGAATTATTTCTAGCAAACTATAACTCCAACTTCTTAATGGATCTCAACTGGAAGTTATCCATCAGAAGTAGGTCTAGAGTCATCTTACTAGTTATACGGGACAGTCCTACAACTTCGTTCTGAATTGAGCTAATCTTTAACTGAAGCAGGCAGTTAACATATCTTATGATGTAGAATTTATTCAACATTTTAAAAAATCAACCTTCTGTTCCTCAGCAAATTAACATTATTTCTCAGTTATTTACAAATGTGGGACAAAAATAAACTAGCTCTTACATAGCAAAACTGATTATTAAATAGGTCAACCAAAGAGAAAGAGAATGCATTAATCTAGCCATCATCAGCTTTATTTACACTAATATTTTACCATAACTTGTTTCAGATTCTTAAGGAAAAAAGTCACATATAGCTAACACCTCCTATATATACCTCTCTAATCTCATTTTATCCCTCCCAATTATTCTAAATTCGATGTTGCCCCTATCTATCCACATTTTTATAGTTTTAATACATATGTATCAATAATCACATTATTTTTATGTACATAATTGGGACTACATTGTATTCATTCTACTAAGAATTTAACTCAAAATTGTTTGAAATAACTCTAATAAATGACAGGCATGGTAAACTGTTTAGTAGTCAAATATGTTGACGTCTACAACTTAACTCTGAAATGCATCAATTGCCCATCTGTTTAGGGTCTTCAAGGATTTTACCCCCCAGGACAATAAACCATGGTAAGATATTGAATGGGTAAGAAGGCATCAATGGCAGGCCTCTGTTCCTAGGAAAAGTAATGAAGAACTCTAAATTATCTTGAACCATCCATTTTCTCCATACTCTTTGTAAACAGCTCTAATACCTCAATATGATGATACTGCCTTAGAGAACTCTGGCACATATGTTCCATGAACCATGTGCAAGAATGTTCCCAAACTGGAAATAATCTAATGTCATCAACAAGAGAGAGTAAATACTTTCTGGTCTAGACAGACAATGGACTACAACATGGCAATTAAAATTAATTAAGATAAATCTCACAGAGTTGAATGAAAGAAGCAAGGCACTACAGAATATATATGGTGTGACTACATTTACATGAAGTTCTAAGGGGTAAAAATTTAATGAAAAGGTTATCACAAAAGTCAAGATAGTAATTATTTTTAAGAAGAAACAAACATGGGGCAGCAGCAGGGGACTTCTAACACAATAAGCCCACTTCTTAACCTCAGTTGTTGTGTAACAGGCAAACACTTTGTAATTATATCCAAACTGCATATGCTTTATATATTCTCCTACATGTGTAATTCAGTTTTGTTTTGTTTTTTTAAAGATTTGGGAGCCCAATGCGGGGCTCGATCCCAGGACCCCGGGATCATGACCTGAGCTGAAGGCAGAGGCTTAACCCACTGAGCCACCCAGGCACTCCTACAATTCAGTTTTAAAACAAAAAAGATAATGAATTGCCCCACTATAATACTAAGCCTCCATTTAGTATTTTGATATTAAAAAAAAAGATGCACATAAACAGTTACTAATTCAACACCTCATATTTATAGTTTTAGTTTCATTGCTCATAAGACTATTTCCTAAAACACAAAAATAACAAATTTTCCTTGATTTTTTTTTTATACTATACAACTTTGCACAAACACAATGCCCACTATATGACTGGGCATCCATCACACAGACAATGAACTTTACATGACTTTTTATCTTGTAAAGTCATACTAGTTCCTGCTACCTTGAAGAGCTTCTATTATATGAGAGAGAAAATTAGACAAGGATAGATCCAAGAAAACAAATTAAAAAAAAAAAAAAACCCTTTTCACAGAAGTAGCTGCCTCTGGGCAGCAGGTAAGGGGAAAAGGAGGGAGGCCGCTTTTCATTACAGATTTTAAATATGTGCATATATCACTTCATTAATTTTTTAATATAAAAATTCTTAAATCAGGCTTCAGACAAACTCTAGAAGGCATTCATATTGCTTACTTTTTTTTTTTTTTTTACAGTAGCAATTAATTCAGGCTGTAAGGTACAGAGACAAAAAAGAGCGGACACCTACTACTCAGCATTAAAGGGCAGATAAAGGGAAAGTTCTGAATTCCTACAGGGGTGAGAGAAGAGAAGTTTAGGAAGAGTTTTCCTGATTCAGATATTTACAGCTGGTAGAGAAGAAATAAAAATGCTTTTGCACAGAAATCTGCTGTACAACCAAAGCTCAGGTGCCTAACAAAGCAAATAGCACCCAAGTTATTTTTTTCATAAAGGGTAAAATGCCTCAACTTGTAGTACAGATCAAGAGCAACTTTTACTCTAGTATACACCATCTGACAAGACACAAAGATAGAGGTGACACAAAAAAACTTTCTCTTCAGTAGATTTTCACAGTAATGGGAGAAAGAGATTGCTCCAACAGTCAAAACTGCCCTTATCACTTCAGCTGACTCAATGCTATTACAAATTCAATTTCTACCATCCATATGAAGCATCTCCTAAGCAAAAGAACAAAATATCCTGGCCAAACAATGGAAACAATAATTATATTCAGACCATTCAACTGATGGACTGTTCTTCCCTTCTCCACAGTCTGTGACAACACCTATGTCCCATTAGATGGGAAGTAATATAAGGTAAAACCTACGAATATGCAATCAGTGATGGAGTTAAATGTCCAAAGAAACCCCAAAAATCAAATCCAAGCATCACATGTATTTTAAAATGAAACAAAACAACCTTTTTCCTAGCCTGAAACAACTGCAAATAATAATAGCGTATTTCCCAGGAGAAAAGGATTTTCAAAGGCTATAAATCTTACCTTAAATCAGGAAAGGAATGTTTTGTCTAAAAACCCAAGGATAAGGGAATGAAGAGAAGTACCAGATGGTACTAAAAAAACTAACACTGGGAGAGCCATTGAGATAAAGAATAGGCTAATTACATTTGGAAAAAAAAATAAGTAGCTTAATTATTTACTGTGGTCAATATAGTGGTGGGTTTGGGAGTGAGAGGAAGAAAAGCAGAATTAGAGAGGCAGAAAAAGGGAAAGCCACAAAGTTGAATAAAGAAAGGAATAACTAAAGTAGAGAAGGGGTTTTAGTAAGTTCTAATATTGATAATAAACTACTCCAGTCACTTTCTTGACTTACCAGAGGCTGCAGGCTTCAAAACATCCCTGTTGCTTAAAAATTCAAATATTAAACCGCGAAGTAAGTGACTGATTGCTCCTCCTAAACCTGTACTCTTTTTCTGAAAGTGTGGTCTACAAGGACTTGCACCACAATCATCTAGGGTAATTATTAAAAATGCTGACTGATAAGCCAAACCCTAGGCCTAATGAATCAGAATCTTGGGGCTGGAACCAGGTGATTCGCTGTTACACCAAAGGTTGAAGATTACTGCTTTAAAACATTTACTACCAGGTAGGTGTTCCATTTTTTCTTTGAATGGTTATGATGTGCAGACATCAGGCAGATGAAGCTGAGGGCCACATGCCTTTTAAAGGTTAGCCACCCCTAATTTTAGCAGAATCTGCCCAACCGAGT
Organism: Mustela putorius furo; assembly: GCF_011764305.1. Classification (NCBI taxonomy): domain Eukaryota; kingdom Metazoa; phylum Chordata; class Mammalia; order Carnivora; family Mustelidae; genus Mustela; species Mustela putorius. The sequence continues at coordinate 8,001,751 of NW_025421305.1, forward strand.
AGTAGAGAGTCAGCAAATCACAACTGTCTTCGTATGTACTTGCTAATTCTGTCAAAGTTCCAAAAAGACAGAAAAATAAAATGAAACCTCTCTGATCTCAAAGAGCTTACATACTTATTCTTTTTGGTGAAGACACTCTTCTTCTTTTTTTTTTTTTTTTTTAAAGTTTTTTTTTAAGATTTCATTTATTTATTTATTTGACAGAGATCCACAAGTAGGCAGAGAGGCAGGCAGAGAGAGGAAGGGAAGCAGGCTCCCCACTGAGCGGAGAGCCCCATGCGGGGCCTGATCCCAAGACCCTGGGATCATGACCCGAGCCAAAGGCAGAGGCTTTAACCCACTGAGCCACCCAGGTGCCCCGAAGACACTCTTCTTAACCTAGGCAAATGCTATTCACTTTTCAATACTAATAATTCCTAAAGCTCCATACTCTGTCCTATTGTAAGTTTCAGTCATGTTTTACCTCTAGGCAAATAGTCTGAACCAAATGAAACTTCTCAGTGATTTGGTTCCATTCTTAGTTAACTGGCTGCTACCATACCCTGTTTTCCCAGTAAGAATCTAAATTTGTGGGGCACCTGGGTAGCTCAGCAGCTCAGTGGTTAAGTGTCTGCTTTTGGCTCAGGTCATGATTTCCAGTGTCCTGGGATTGAGCCACATGTCTGGCTCACCACTTAGTGGGGAGTCTGCTTATCCATCTGCCCCTGGCCCTGCCTGTGCTCTCTTGCTCTCTCTCTCTCTCTCTCTCTCTCTCTCCCCATCTCTAATAAATACATAAATAAATAAAATCTTAAAAAAAAAAAAGAATCCAAGTTTGTGAGGAGAGAGCCCCTATTTTCTAGCCGCTGCTGTGCTGTCTGTTCTTTAGGACAATGACAACCATATTGTGGGGGGTCTGATAATGAATTGGTTTAGGGGACTTGGGAGATTCAATAGTTACATGCAGAGTGATTTTAAAAAAACAAATTTCAGGGGCGCCTGGGTGGCTCAGTGGGTTAAAGCCTCTGCCTTCAGCTCGGGTCATGATCCCAGGGTCCTGGGATCGAGCCCCGCATTGGGCTCTCTGTTCAGCAGGGAGCCTGCTTCCTCCTCTCTCTCTCTGCCTGCCTCTCTGCCTGCTTGTGATCTCTCTCTGTCGAATAAATAAATAAAATCTTTAAAAAAAAAAACAACCCCCCCAAATTTCAGACTTAAACAAAGAAGATCTAAAGTAAATTTCAACCGCCCCAATAAAACACATCAAAATGTTAACAAAGATATTATATGACCAGAAGATTTTTAAAAAGTGCCTAGTATGTACAGTACACTCTCAAAGAAGGAGAAGATATGACCAAAAAATGAAATGAGATTACTAATTCTGGAAAGTTTCAATTCAAAATGAGTATAAGGTCAGAATTTCGAGACGTCTAGATTTTGTAAACTCATATGCAAAGTTTTACACACACACACACATACACACACACAGACTTTAACAGAATAAGACATCGTATTAAAATAGTATTTGCCTTCCTAAAAGAAGAGGAGATAGAACTAAGACAGAAATAAACCTGTCTTTGTATTTAGAAGTTCAAAGTAAATTCCCAACTCCTTATATTTCCATCTCCCCTAGACCCATTTTAAACAAGCAATGTCATAAACAACGCTTCAACTATGAAAAAGTTTCAGTAATGAAAACAAGCTGTGGTAGAAATTAAACAAATGCATCATCTTCTCTCTGACGAAAAAGGAAACTGTTTGAACACATTTTCAGAATCATTTGGTTGCATCTCACTACCAAAATTATCACCAAGCAACTTAATTAAGGTTTTATTTATTCTTAAGGAAATAGAGCCCGTTCCAAACAAAGCATCACTTGTTAGTGTGGGCTAGCATGAGCAGCTCCAGGAGGGGAGCTGTGCCGCTAAGGGCTGCACGACCTTGAACAAGTCACAAGACCCCTCCAGCCACTGTATCTTCATCTATGAAAGTGAGGCCGCTGGGAGATCTTCAGTCTTTTTCAGTGCTCTGGTTCTCTGAATAGGTAATTCTAAGTTTAATTCTGATGACTCAATCTAAACTTATACTCAACCTTATGAAAGGAAAAGAATGGGAAGAAGACTGCTAAGGAACTTGTCCTGGCCTTCCCTGGCTTCCATGCTGTTTTTTCCCCTTCCCATCTCCTTCAAGTCCCACTTCAGTCTATCACATGGGTAAGAGACTGAAACATATGACCAATTTTATTTAAATTATAACAGTACCTTAATTTTAAGAAACTAAATTCTCTTACTTCTCTCTAAATAAAATCTTAATTTACATAGTTACTTGTGTGTGGCTGGATTTTCCTCTTTTGGCTTTTCACCATTTATTTTCCTTTTTCACTGGCTTTTAAAAAACTTAAAGGAAAAAAAAAGGCTACAAGGTTTCATTAGATTTTTCACATAGACCACAGCAGAAGTAAATACAGCCTCTACTTACTCAGAGGTTTATTAAACCTGCAAGATGCAAACAAAGATGATAGCCAATGGCTCAGAGCTGAACTGGTAAAATGTCTGCTATGCCTTTCCTGCAAAAACACAAAATTCAGATCTGTTAATAGAATGATCCTTTCCAAGAGAATAAGTAACTGCCTTTATACCTTCACTTTTATCTCATTGGTCTTCAAGCGCTTAGAAAGTTAAGAACAGCAAATTTCCAAAGAACTAGCTAAATATTGTTATAGCCAATAATATGACTTTTGGTTTCCAAAAATGTTACTCATAATCACTGAACATTCAAATTCTACTTTCATTCAAATTTTAATTTCATAAGTAGCTTTCATAAGTAAAATACTACTGCACTCAGCTTCTCAGAGGACCTAGAACTTCAAGGCACGCCAGAATATACGCAAGCCAGAAAACTTCATAATTTCAATGATGATAAATACTCCAGAAAAAGACTGAGTAATCTTTTCTTTCAAACAAAAGGTATTAATTTTTTTCTTCAAAAGAAAAAAATTTTAAGAACAGCAATATGGAAAGCAGGCCAGTACTCTTTTTTACTTTTTCTTTATACACAAATTGAAATGCTACATGTTTCCTCAGAAGCTCATCATGCATCTGCGCTTGTTTCTCAGAGTAAGTTTCCAGTGTGAATTATAAAACTTTACTATTTTTTTCTAACAGTAAATGAACTGTCCCATCTTTCTCCCTCTTTATTTATAACCACTTTTACTTATTATCTAAAGGACTATTCATTTTCCTTACACTTCTACTTAGTTTTGAAAAAGTAAGGTTTAGTGTAGTTTCATTAACTTAAGAAAAGGACACAACAATCAATGAGCAACACCTATGGCTGAGTTGTCCCCAGACTCTCCTTTAACCAAAATGCCAAAATAAAACCAGTCTCTCTGAATTTTTTTAACACCCTTATTACACATGAACTGTACAGCTTACTTAACTCTAACTTTCTATCCCCACAAATACAATTAGATTTTTTAAAATGAAAAATTTGACCGAAGTTTGTTTTGTGGTATGAAAGAGAAAGAAAAGTCTCCTTTATTCTCAAGTCACACAGGGAAAGAAAGAAAGAAAAATCATATAACACATAAAAAAATGCTTTTCCAGGAAGATCTAAAACTTTCCAGATTTTGAATGCTTTGTTTCTCCCTCACAGTTAAGTGCAATCAGGCATGTGACTGACTACACACATTTTTTCAGAGAGTTAAAGAACACATTCAGCCATGTTCTTCGACAGGTAAGAGCCACCCTCTGTTTACCAGCTCAGGGAACAGCCAGAAGCAAACACACAAAATCATAATAAGTTACCTTCGAATATTCCCGTTCTCTTTTTGTCCTTTGGGCTTGAAAATAAAAAGCAATCCGGCAAGTTTTATGCTGTTAAAATGGCTCCTGTAGATTGGGGAAGTGGTGTCTGTGCTTCAGCCTATGAGTCATACATGAAACTAAGTGTTTCTAAGGGAGGCACGCCCATGTTGCTGTGGACCCAATTATTCTGCTAGGTCAAACATGCAAATCTACAGGTAAAAACAGAGGAGAGGTATAGAAAAAGGAGGGACGTGGAGCCAAGGAGCAAGATCCACCTTGATTAAACCATTATTCAGCTCATGTTAATTACCGTAATTTAAGATTAAACAACAACAACAACAACAAAATAGGAATCATCTACAAGGAAAAAAATTAAAACTGTATGTGGTTTTAAAAAATAAAAATCTCAACTTTTAAAAATGATCTTAATATATCAAGTAAGTAAAACTCTGAAAAGAAAAACAACGTGGGAGGGAATGGAAGGGAGAGAGCAAATTTTCTGGCTTTTAATGTAACAATGGGCCGGTGAGTCTAACCAGGCTACTCATTAACCCTTACAAGAAAGAGGTATATTGCTATGTCATCTGGAAAGCTAGCAACCTACAATATCAGACGCAATTCACAACTTCACTAAACATAAAATCTACTTTCTAATTTCCGAATTCAAAGTTCAATGGAAAAGCAAGTATGGATTAATCCAATTAACAAAATTTAAAATAATTCCAGGTTTACTAAGGAACTAAAATATAATACAGCAAAATAACTTTAAGTGGAACTGCAACCTTGATAAAACTCTTATTTTAAACAAATCACCAATGCAATCCCGGTTCATGATTTTACTACTTCCAAGCAATCGTCACAGTTTTCTCTACTTTTGTGGGAAACAAAATTTTCCACAAATAAAAGCCTACCGTGTGCCAGGCACCCTGCTGCACCATACATGGTGATCCTAAGACTGCCAAAGAAAGATAGGGATGGTGGAGTTTTACTCTCCCAGTCCTCAGACATCTGACAAGGAGCCCCAGCAGCCGCAGTGTTAGTACAACTACTTAGCCCGTCCCCTGGGTGAATATTTATTAATTTATTCTAAGTAAGAGCTTAAATTGGTGAAAATGGCTTAAAAGCATTAAGCACTTCCAAAAGTGCTTTACATGATGAAGTGCTACTCCCTAGCCACCTTCATCTTAATATTTTACAAAAAGTAAATAGGATTTGGCAAGGTTTTCTCCTGTTAGTTAATTACTTGGAAGTGATTATTCTTCCTTCCTAGAGGCACAGCTGAGAGGACACGCTGTCACAGACTCAGACAGGAACTTTATAAACTGCTACAAGACATAATGATAGTGAACTGACTCTCTGCCCATTAAGTGCCTGTTTATTCCATTCTGCTGAACACTGTCTGATTTACCTTTTTACTAAGATAATCCCCACAGTTTTTTTCAAATTACTAATAAAAAATTATGCTAAAAAAAAAAAAAAACACATGTCACTTTTTCTCTGTCAAATGTCATGTTTAGCTTACTTTAGAGCTCATTTATTTAGAATGACTATTTGGATCCCAAACAAGAAAAAAGTGCTCTTTGAGCAGTCATAAGAGATGTTCACTGGAAAACTCCGAACTCGTTTCCCAGAGCTGAAATTTATTTTAGACCATATCCATGTAAGCCCAATAATTTGATTATCTTTTAGCTAATTAGAAGTTACAAGGGTGAAAGAGGGACTAGGGAAAGGATGATATCAGAACAAACAAATGAGTGGATAATGAGAGAAGCCTAAAATAAAAACCTATAAAACTACAAATAAATATAACTTTAAAAGTCCTAGAACCTGAAGCTATCCTATAAGGTCAATAAGTGCTACGTATCACCGAACAGTAAGAGCCCTGAAGTCAGCATTATTATGACAAAGGTCTGTAAAAGACAAAGGGAATAACAAGTGTGGGAAATCTTTTATGAAGTATGGATGCACAAAAAGAGGAGCTTCTGCTAGTGAGAAAATCCATTCATATAAAGTATCTCATTATTCGATAATGGCAGATATTTGGAAGGTAATTTAAAAGAAGTACTTTGACTACTAGTGTGTAGAAGTGAAGTAAGAGACATAAAGTGAAAATAATTACCGTTCTTCAACAGAAACAAATATCTTAATTGTTCCTAGGGAGATGATTCCAGAGCTACTATTACAATATACTGCCCCCTTGCTCAGGGGTGTCCCTATAAGCAGTGTTTTAACCACCTATAGAAATTGAATACTAGGGGCGCCTGGGTGGCTCATTGGTTTAAGCCTCTGCCTTCGGCTCAGGTCGTGATCCCAGTGTCCTGGGATCGAGCCCCACATCAGGCGCTCTGCTCAGTAGGGAGCCTGCTTCCCCCTTTCTCTGCCTGCTGCTCTGCCTACTTGTGATCTCTGTCAAATAAATAAATAAAATCTTAAAAACAAAAAAAAGAAATTGAATCCTAGTTATAGTTACAGCCCGAAGAAATCAATCTCCACCAAACAAAACAAAACAAACAAACAAAACCGGCAAACAGCTTAGCACGAGTTCTATAATCAATCTGCTTGAGTGTGAATCCCAGCTCTGATACCTATTAGCTGTGTATTCCTGGGCTATCTTTAACAATCCTGTGCCTAACTTTTTTTTTTTTTTTTAAAGATTTTATTTATTTATTTGACAGAGAGAAATCACAAGTAGATGGAGAGGCAGGCAGAGAGAGAGAGAGAGGGAAGCAGGCTCCCTGCTGAGCAGAGAGCCCGATGTGGGACTCGATCCCAGGACCCTGAGATCATGACCTGAGCCGAAGGCAGCAGCTTAACCCACTGAGCCACCCAGGCGCCCTGACCTAACTTTTTTTTATCTGTGATTTAGGCTAATAGTACCCACCTCAGAGGAGTACTATGAGCATTAAAACCAGTGCATGTACTACTATGGTTAACAAAGAACTTTCATAACTTAAACATAAGAATACAAACTAGTTTTTATTTTATTTTTTTTTAAAGATTTTATTTATTTATTTGATAGAGAGAGAGATCACAAGTAGATGGAGAGGCAGGCAGAAAGAGAGAGAGAGAGATGGAAGCAGGCTCCCTGCTGAGCAGAGAGCTCAATGCGGGGCTCAATCCCAGGATCCTGAGATCATGACCTGAGCAGAAGGCAGCGGCTTAACCCACCGAGCCACCCAGACGCCCTACAAACTAGTTTTTAAAACAGTCATACAGGGGCGCTGGGTGGCTTGGTGGGTTAAACCTCTGCCTTCAGCTCAGATCATGATCTCAGGGTCCTGGAATCGTGCCCCGCATCCGGCTCTCTGCTCAGAGGGGAGCCTGCTTCTTCCTCTCTCTCTCTCTGCCTGCCTCTCTGCCTACTTGTGATCTCTGTCTGTCAAATAAATAAATAAATAACAAAAGTTAATATTCATGTCTCTGCGTTTCTGCTGTGTGTTGTATCCTGTCTTACTGATAGGAATATATTAGTAAGCAAAACCAGCCAGTCATGGCCCCTTTCAACTTTGGTATGCCTTTTAAAACACTCAGGCACTTGTCTAAGAGGATGTTCCTTATGGATAGGTCCTAGTAATCTGTCCGCAGAAGCAGAGGAGGAGGACTTGGTTTAACCAAGCTAGTAATAGATTTCACTGTTATCTGATATCTCAGCTCTCATGTGGAAATGCATGTTGTTCAGAACCTGGGATGATACTTTGAGAGATGTTAACATCAATAAAATTAATTCTTTCCAACTGAAGTATTTATAACACTGAATCTCATTCTTTTTAATTTTATTTTTATATTTAAGTAGTAGAGAATGGTGATTTTGGTCATTTATCATTTTAATGGTTTGATCTTTGCTTCTTCCATTTCTAGTAATGACAGCATGTTGGCTGCCGAACGAGGGTGACAGATTCAAAGCAAATGTTTTTTTAAGCCCAGCTTTCCTCGATATGAACATTAGACTGTTCTATATTTTTAGGTACTAGGAAGTTTTCAAATTTGAGTTCAAGGAGAAGTCACAATAAAAGCGAAGAAGAGAATCCTCGCTTATACAGTAAATTCCTTTTATAAGTCTATTTTAAAGAAAGAAAGGAACAGTGTGGTTTTTTTTTTTAAATATTTTATTTACTTATTTAACAGAGAGATCACAAGTAGGCAGAGAGAGGGGGAAACATGCTCCCTGCTGAGCAGAGAGCCTGATGTGGGGCTTAAGGTCCTCCTTTGCTGCTGCATCACCCTGTAGAAAAATAGTATCGCAACAATATCCTAACTGTCCCTTTCCCTATCACCAACTCACCTTGTACTCTGCTATCAGAGAAATCTTTCTTACTAAAAAAACTATGTGAACTGATGTGGTTATCACCGGTGGCAGAAAAAGAAACAAACTTATAAATTTTGATTCCCTAGAAACAGAATAAAAATCTGGACTACCTACTATGGTTTTCAAAGTTTTCTGTTAAGAGTTGAATTCTTAGAAAAATCTTTAAGGAACCACGATACTACATACATTTAAGTCTTTGTTGTTGTAAGAAAGCTTAAAAATACAGATCCAATTCAAATTCATTTCAAAAATAGGGAAAGGAGATCTAGAGAGAATTGACTTGCCCAATATCAAGTTAATGACTTATCTGAGGTACTCCTAGGTATCCATTCATTTAACAAATGTTTACTGAGCACCCACTATGTGCAGACACTAGACCCTTCCTGTACAGTAGAAGACACACTGTTAATACATGATCCCTACCCACGTGGTACTTCTATTCTAGCAAGGGAAAGTGATAAACATTATAAACTAAACATAGAGCATGTTATTTATAAATAAAAGATACAAATAAAAGATACAATATGCTAGTGGTAAGGACAAAGAGGGAAAAAAACAAGACAGCAAAGAGGAGAGAATGATATTTTGGACAGACTAGCTACGGAGGATTTACTTTGCCACACTGAGTAAAGACTTCCAGCCATGTAGACCCATCTGAAGGAAGAACATTCTAGACAGAGAAGGCCTGTAAGCCAGAGAAAGACTCTACGAGGGAGCTTGCCTGAAATGTTCAAGGAAAGCAAGGAGGCCAGGGTGGGCATGTAAAGAAATGTGAGGAGGAGAGTAAGAGAAGGAAGAATACTAGAAACTGTTGGAGGGCCTCACTGTTGAGAGATTTAATAGTTGGAGAGTTTTCATCATATGAGTCATAAGATTTGACTGCTGTGTTGAAAACACACTGCAGCAGGGCAAGGACGGAAGCAAGGAGAAGTAACGCAATAGCCCCAAGAAGATGATAATGACTTCGACAAAAGAGGCAGCATAAGAGGAAGATAGGATCAAATTATGGCTGTGTTTTTGAGGAATATCCAACAAGAATTCTAAAAGGATGGAGAAGAGTTGGTGGGGAAAGAAAGGTCTCAAAACTCCATTTTTGGCAAATCAGAGACTGCAGTTGCCCAGACTGAGACAGGAAAGACCACAGATGATGGTGGTTTGGGGTATGGAAATATCAGGAGCTCAGGTTTTGTTTTGTTTAAGATTTCTTTATTTAGAGGCACCGGGGTGGCTCAGTCAGTTAAAAACGTCTGCTACTTCTCCCTCTGCCACTACCCCTGCTTGTGCTCTGTCAGATAAAAAATAAAATATTTTGAAAGAAAGATTTATTTATTTCAGAGAGTGTGTGTGTGCATGCATGCTAGTGGGGGAGTATTAGATAGAGAGCAAGAGAGAAAATCTCAGGCTCCACACTGAGTGGGGAGCCCGACTCAGGGATCAATTCCACAAGTCTAAGATCATGACCTGAGCCAAAATCAAGAGAGACATCCTTAACCCAACTGAGCCACCCAGGAGACCTAAGAACTCAGTTTTGAACTCATTAAGTTTTAAATGTTCCAAGTGGAGATGTCAAGTTGGATATATTGTCCCTGAGTTGCAGACATAGTCCCAAAGCCCAGGGCGGGAGTATGGGCTGGATATGCAAACTGAAGTCATTAACATATACATGATATTAATGTGTATATGATATTAAAGCTACAGGCAGATAAGTAACAGTGACAGACCCCTGGGACCCTCCAATATTTAGAGGTGGGGGAGCTGAGGTAAAGCTATCAGAGAAGGCGAGAAGGAGTACTCAAAAATGTCACAGGAAAAAAAGGCAAATATGGTATTACCCTGGAATCTGAGTACCAAAGGGGATTGAGCAATTGTGCCAAATGCTGAGGACAGATCAAATAAAATGAAGTCTGGGTGGGGGGTGGGGGGAACACCAAAAAAACCAGCAGAATTTAGCAACATGAACGTCATTATGAATTTTGAAATAAGAGTTTTCATATTATGGTAGAGGTAAAAAAAAAAAAAGACAAAACATCTGATTAGAGACAGTTTAACAGAGAATGAAAGGTGAGAAACTAAATAGAAAGTTATTGTGTAGTGAATGAGTCAAGAAAAGACTTGAGGCGGGAGGGGAGGGCTTGTTTAAGAAAAACAGTGCCTTTTCTGCTGCCAAGAACATTCCACCTCGTATTGCAGTAAATTCTGTACAAGTCCATCTCCACATGGATAAACTGGTAACTTGTCTCAGGGCAAGAGCCACACCATGCAGCTGGTATGACCAACCGTGACCGTAGACACGCTACACTACCGCTGGGGACTCCGTTTCCTTTTTCTTGAAATACTAGGAGAGCCTAGAGATCTGGTCATATTGAAGACCCATTTCAGTTCTGATGTTTTATGATTTTGTAGCCGCTCCAAGTCCTCTGAGAAGTGTTTGAGGAACAGAGAACAAATACCACACTAAGGCCACATTTAAGAAAGAAATCTCCCCATCAAAATTTTAGTTTACTGAAAGTAATACATAAAATTACCAGATACTCAGAATAACTGGAAATTTTATGTTTCCCCCAAACCCTATTACATTTATTTCAGTTCACTAATAAAATATCTGTAAAAACACAAGAAACCTTATACTAATATTCTGGGAACACTCTTTTTTATCCTAGGACAGGAGGATAGTTAAGTAAATGGGCTTTTAGTACGAGAGCAAAAAAACCCCAAATACCCCAAACCTCCAAGCTCTTTAGAAAGAAAGAAGAAAAAGAAAGAAGACTCCGATAGAAGGCCAATCTCTTATTTTAAACTAGGCTGATTTAAACTATTTAGACAGTGTCTATTTTTATATAACATTTATTACTCATCTATAACACAAATTAGAGATCCTGTTTAGGAGGAGATTAAGAAAAAGTTTAGTATTATGGCAGGGTGCTTGGGTGGCTCAGTGGGTTAAGCCTTTGCCTTCAGCTCAGGTCATGATCTCAGGGTCCTGGGATGGAATCCCACATTGGGCTCTCTGCTCTGTGGGGAGCCTGTTTCCCCTCTCTCTCTGCCTACTTGTGATTTCTCTCTCTCTCTGTCAAATAAATAAATAAAAATCTTTTAAAAAAGAAAAAACTTAGTATTATGGCTTTAATTCTCATAAACAGATGCACTCCATGTTAATTCATAATTGCTTGTGAACTGATTATTTACTTGGCTTGACTTTGTGCTTTAAAACTGAATCACAGAAGGCTTATTAGCCCCAAAGGTTATAAACCAGCAATATGAAAAAAATTACAGTTCTATTATTTTTCTCTTTAGTATAAAGAACTAAATATAAACAAAAAAGAAGAGGAACTTTATGTTATGTTAAACAAGAACTTCAATTGCTCTTAATTATATTGCTGACGATTAGCAACTAACCACATAGTCCAAAAGCATGGGCTTTAGAGCAGGTGACCTAGGTTTGGGCCCCAGCTCCACTATTAACTAGTTGTATGACCTAGGGCTACTTTAGCTCCACGCCTATGTTTTCACTTCTGTAATGGGGAAAAATGATAATCCCTATTTCACACACAAAAAAATCATTTAAATTGCTTATTATAGTGCCAGAAGGACATGATATTTCTCAATTACTTATCAAAAAAGGAGGAGGGGGAAGAGATAAACATTCTAACAGTACCTTCATACTCAGAAAGAAAATGGAATAACTATTAATTAAACACAACTTAGAGGATTCTCAAAAGCATTCTGATGAGTCCAAGAAGCCAGTGTCAAAGGTTATATCTTCTATGATTCCAATTATATGACTTTCTCCAAGACACAAATCTATAATGACGAAGAACTGATCAGTGGTAATAGGGGCACGAATTAGGGGGTAGGGTGTGACAGAAGAACACAATAGTTTTGAGGGGAGACTGAATTTCTCTATATCCTGATTATAGTGGTGGCTACACAAATTTATACATGTGTTAGAACTCATAGAACTATATGCTGAACAAAGGGTAATTTTATGTTATAATTATGTTAAAAATCCAAAAGCCCAAAAAGTCATTACTCCAGTTCATAATCATGAGAAAATAGAAGGTAATATCAAATTGAGGGACATTCTACAAAACACCTGAGCAGTACTCTGAAGTGTCAGAGTCAAAAAAGACAAGAAACCATCAGAGATTTCAGATTCTCTCCCTCTACTCCTCCCCACTGTGCTTGCATGCACACTCTCTCTTAAATAAATAGAATTTTTAATAAAGAAAAAAGTTAATGTTTGCAATAATCTCATAAGGCAAAAATATATTCTTTCTCTTCCCCAAACCAACCAATGCCATCCTGCATATTTTGATTACCTTAGTGTAAGTTTGATCATCTAGTTTAGGTTATACCTACACTAAGATCATATAGGTAATCTGAAAGGGATAAAACAGATTCTACCATAAATGATATAACCCTTACCTGTAGTACTTACTTCCAGTTATATATGTTTGTAACTTTTTAAAAATTCTATCAACTTTGGTTTCCTAATTCAAGAATGACTTTGTGTTTTTAAGAATTTCTCATGAATTCTACCTATTCATTTGTTCATTCTACCTATTCTTTTAATACTCCTATTTAAATTTTTTTTTTAAGATTTTATTTATTTATTTGTCAGAGAGAGAGCGAGCCAGAGTGAGCACAGGCAGACAGAGTGGAAGGCAGAGTCAGAGGGAGAAGCAGGCTCCCTGCAGAGCAAGGAGCCCGATGTGGGACTCGATCCCAGGACGCTGGGATCATGACCTGAGCCGAAGGCAGCTGCTTAACCAACTGAGCCACCCAGGCATCCCTTAATACTCCTATTTAAAAGAACTTTCAATAGCCTTGTAATACTCACAGAATAAATTCCAGTACAAGATTTTATTGAAGTAGCTGGGTGTGGAGCCTCATGTAGGGTTTGAACGCACAACCCCGAGATCAAGACCTGAGTGAGATCAAGACTCTGACACTTAACCAACTGAGCCAACAATGTGCCCCCAATACAAGATACTTCTGCATCTTGATTTTGGTCTATCCTATAGTAGCTTCACTTGTGGCCTTTTTACCTCCTAACATACACCCCACAATCCAACTCTGCTGAACTTATTCAGAGCATGTCATGCTTTCTAACTCCGTATTTGTTGGCCTTTCTACCCACTGAATCTCCTGCAAAGCCCTTCTCTCCATCTTTACGAGGAGGAACTGGTCATTTTCTCCTTTGTACCTCCGTCTGTATTTTGTAAATTATCTAACAGACATATGAATCACATTGCTTATGCATTCACATATACACTTAAGCATTGTTAAAATGTACAAAGCACTCCCAATAGGTTTTGAGAACCTAAAAGTGAACAGATTTCCTTCATAACTCCTCCTGCTACTCTGTTGGAATATCTGGTGAAGAACATGGCGTTTGGGTTGTTTTTTTTTTTTTTTTAATCATTTGTTTACATGTCTCTCTGGTCATTTATTTTAGCCTGATAGCATTCCTGACCCCACAATAGTATGGTAATAAATATTTGCTGAATGAAAATATTTGGAAGTTGAACTAAATATTGGCTCAATGATAAATCTGTTTTTTTCTCTTCCACACAAGCCAAACCATTCTCAGGTCATTTCTGTATACGCCTCAATTACACAAAAACTAAGGTCCCTTCCGCATTTTCCTGAACGGTCCAGGATCTATGAATGGGTTGGTTAAGCCTTGGTCTGCAGCCCTGTCTGGAGATTGAGGCCTGAGCAGCAAGCTTTACATTTGTTAAGAGAGGACAGTTTCTGGGTTAGTCCCCACGCTTACACCTGAACATCTCATTATGTTAATAGACAATGAAGAAAGTTAAAGGGAGAGAGACAGACACAGAGAGCAAAGGAGTGAACAAAAAAACCTCTCAAAAGAGTACAACAGATTATCTAATCATGGTCCTTTCCCTCAACTTTTGATCTTCTGTCCCTTTCAGGTGTTTACTTACGCAGCCCTCTGTCAATAAACTTCCCTAATTAGAAACAAACTGGTAAATGTTTCAGTAAAAAGGAATATTCAAATAAGATACTTAGCCTACAGGCTTTCATGTTTCATAATACTGTACAGATGGAACAATTAACAACTTCTTTAAACTCTCAGTTTACTGTCATCACCAAGGATACACTTCAGCTCCAGCTAAACTGCTCTGCTTCTCTTCTTCCCTACTTCAAACCATACCCGTGGTACAAATGAAACTTTAAAACTTAGAAGTATTTTATATTTATAGTCATTTTAGGAAATACTTCTTAGATATACACAATGCTCTCAGTATTTCAATGTTCTCAAATTTCCTTCTTTTTTTCCTCTTTTTTACCAGCTTAGAGCCCAAGGTGGGGCCTGAACTCACAACCTCAAGATCAAGACCTGAGCTGAGACCAAGAATCAGACACTTAACCATCTGAGCCACCTCGGCACCCCCATGTTCTCACAAATTTCTATCTCCAGGTGTTGCTCCTGAACTCCAGACTCTTAACCCAACCTGACACCTCCAAAAATGTCACAGTCTTCTCAAACTTAACATATCCAAATCTGAATTTCTGGTCTTCTCTCCAACACCTACTCTATCCAGTTTTCTCCAGTCTTGGTAGACAGTGAATACTTCTAGCTGCTCACACCAAAAGCCTTGGTTACTGACTCTTCTTTCTGTCCTACAGTCATATCCAAAAATCCCGCTGGCTCAATCTTCAAAACATACATAGAATCCTAGAATCACTCCGCTTCATTGTCATTATCGTGCTGCAAGCCATTGTGTGCTCTTAATCTGCAGCAGCCTCAGGAGCCCTCCTGCTTCTGTTCTTCTTTCCCTACAATCTAGTCTCAAAGCAGCAGCCAGCAGTAATCTATTTAAAACACAAGCCAGATAATATCACTCTTCTACCTTAAAACTCCCCTTAGCTCTTTTTTTCACACAAAAAATAAGTCTTCATAAGAGCTTACAAGGACAAGATCCTACCCTGGCCCCAACCTCTATGATTGTATCTCTTCCTACTTTCAGCTCACTCCCTGTCTTCTAGTCCCACTGACCTCTCCTTGCTATCCGAGGAACATCTTAAGCATTATTCCCCTCCAGGTCTGTGCACAGCGTCTTCTCACTACCGGGGAGGCTGTTCTGTTAGATATCCAGGTAGCTAACTCCTTCACTTCCTGTGGTAAACCACTGTACTAATAGGTACTAAGCTGTTCAGACTTCTAAGTTTGAAATATGACTCTGCCTCTTCTTCTATAGAGAAGCACAGTCTATTTCTCCATCCCTTAAATATGCGGTGGTCAATGGAATAAGAATAAGACACAAGCACAGGTCTAAAAAGGATAAGGACACAGGGGCTTACCCTCTCATGCTGCTGGGATCCCTCTTGCCACCACGATGGTATGAGAGCTGCACAGACAGACCCCCAGCCATGTGGGCCACCCTAGAGTATGCATCTCTCCCCTGCTGAGTCAGCTCTGGTCTGAAGAATCACCCAGTCGTAAAAAAGAGTAATATAGGGGATACACTTAGTTGCTCAAAAATTATGACTTGCTCCTTTAAAGCCAGGATTAAAAACCACCCTCACTGTGGAATTCTATGCCATTTTGATAACACCCCAAACTTTAAAAATCTCATAAATATTTTGAACTTTGGAATTTAGTTTGAGCCACCTTAATATACATTTCCCAAATTTAAGGATGCTAAAATAAACATGCATAATCTGCTTTACAGATTAAGAATTCAGACAATTAAAAGTCAGAAAAGTCAGTCTCCACGACTTACCAACCTCTCTCAGCCTTGACTCTTCCTACTGTTTCCCTACTATCCTTTCTCCCCATTCTTCAAGACTCCGCTAAAGGTCAGCTGAATGAAACAATATATAAGAAAAGTGATGAAACCATAAAAAAGAAATAGTGAAAGAGAATGTGCCTGTGGGCAATAAATTATCTCAAGTATCTAAATGTAGGAATAAGAGAGATTAAATAGAATAGGATTTTTTTTTTTTTAAAGACATCTCAAACTCTTGGGGTGCCTGGCTGCTTCAGTCAGTGAAGCATCCGACTCCTCATCTCAGCTGAGGTCTTGATCTTGGGATTGTGAGTTGGAGCCCAGAATGGAGCCGAATTAAAAAAAAAAAAAATTGATACTCTCAAAAACAGAAAGCAGATACTATTTGCAAACATAGATTATAATAAAAATGACATCAGGGACACTTGGCTGGCTCAGTCAGTGGAGCATGCAACTCTTAATCTTGGGTTGTGAGTTCAAGCCCCACGCTGGGTGCAGAGATTACTTAAAAATTAAATCTTTACTAAAAAATGGCATCAATAAAACATTAAATTCTATTTTGTATCAGAAAAAGGTATACAGAAGAGAAGACTGTTCATTAGACAGTATATGCTGATGATCTCAAACCACTGCTAATCTTCTTTAAAAAATCCCTATACCACATTCTTCCTAATAGATATTCAAACGTAATAAAAGGAAAAGCACCAGAAGAAAATATAAACACCTGTATATTATTTGGTAAGGAATGTCTTCCTATGTCTGACATAAAAGGGAGTAAAAATACAAGGAAAATGATGACATCTGACTACGTAAAAATTTAAAACCACTATAACCAAAGCTAAGGCAAAGGAAATACAAGGGGTATATGTGACCAAAAGTCCTATAAAAAAGAAAAGAAAAAAAAAGCTAGTCTTTGGTTTGGCTTCCACAGCCAAATACATACATTGAAATCCAGCAAATACTTTATGAAAAATAAAGTTCATGCTCCTCTTACAAAATCAAAACTAGAACTATCAGGCAACATCTTGTGGGTGCGTATGAAAGACCCTACAATGTGGAGCTGCCTCCATGGGCTCACTGACAGAAGACAGCCTTGGCCTCCTCATCAAAATTTTGAACAGTGGGGCCCTTGGGTGGCTCAGTCCATTTAAGTGTCAAACTTGATTTCAGCTCAGGTCATGATCTCAGGGTTGGGATCCAGCCCTGTCACAGGCTCTACACTCAGCACAGAGTCTGCTTGAGGTTCTTTCCCTCTTCCCCCTCCTCCTCCCCACGTGTGTGTGTGTTCATGTGTGTGTTCTCAAATAAAAAAATCTTGATCAATAAACATCCGATTCTGTTTTATTTTCTTTTCAAGATTTTATTTATTTGAGAGAGAGGCAGAAAGCATGAGTAGGGCAAAGAAAGAGGGACAAGCAGACCAGCTCCTTGCTCAGTGGGGAGCCTGCTTCTCCCTCTGGCTCCCACTTTCCCTGCTGCTGTGCGCGCGTGCTCTCTCTTGCTCTGACAAATAAAGTCTTTAAAAAAATAAAACATTTAAAGTAAAAAGTTTCATGCATTTAATTTTATATGAACTTTACATCAAAAGAAAAAAATAACTAAACAAACATGGAATCTATAGTCAATGCCAAGCATGTTAAAGTATTTGGATGGAAAAGTACTAATACCTGCAATTTACTTTTGATAAAAGGATAAATGTGTGATAAGGCAAATATTATAAAATGTTAATGATAAAAACTAGATGGCAGATACATGAGCAAAATTCATCTTTGCTGTATATTTAAAAACCTGTGTAGTAAAATACAAGAGAAAAAAACTACTATTATAGAATCAAACACTCTAACAGAAAAATTGGGCACTGAGCATGAATATATATATGCACTTCACAAAAGAAATGTGGCCAAACACAACAGAGAATGTTCAAAGATACTCATTCTTGAACCTTAAAGCAGAAAAACAATACCATTTTCCCCTATTAAAATAGCAAAGAGTAAAATAATTAGAGGGGGTCCAGGGGAAATAAATCGTCTCATAGGCTATTCATGAGAGTAAAAGAATATCATTCCAGCAGGCAATTTCACAATCAAAAAGGTTTAATGTATAGATCCTCTCACCCAGCAATTTCAATCATAAGCATTTGTTCTAACAAAAAAACAAAGATGTAGATAGAAATTCAGCACTATCATTCAAAATTATAAAAAAAAAAAAAAAAAGGACCGTCAGGCAAATCAGATGTTATAGGGACTGTACCTCATCATATTGAACATACCGTATCACTCAGCTGTTAAGAATGATTATCTGTATAAAATGGTGTAGACATGAAAACATCTCCAGAATACACTTAAGTGAAATATACAAGTTACAAACAGTCTATGTCACGTACAATCAACATTTATGCATCTGTGGTCCACATTCCAACATCTGAAGTTACAGTTAACTGAAAGTTAACAGTATTAATACTGTTAAGGTTTTTATGATCTTTATTATTTGTTTTCCAGTATTTAACTAGTTTCTACATGCTGTATAGACTCAGGATACAGTTTACCTATAGATTCATGTTAACAATTCAGGCAGAGTCCCTGTCCACATATGAAGGAAATCAGCAAAGTGACATAGTGACCAAGAAAACCTACTTTGACAGCCTCTCTGAAAATGTGACAGCTGCTTTGAGACCTGAATGATAGGAACCCGCCATATACAGCGGAGGCTATGGAATATTATTAGTAGAGGAAGTTCTAGGAGCAAACAAAGGCAATTCAGTAGGAGTAAGCACCACGCTTCTTAGAGTGCAAGGAGGGAAGAAACAAGAAAAGCGGAAGTACTGACACTGAACATGTTACCACTTTTACAATCAGGAAAAAGGATCAAGCTAGTTTCATCCTAATACACTAAAAACTTTTACTACTACCCAATCATACCAGAAGACAAAATTTTGAAAATCTTTCCTTCCTCAGTGCTTGCCCTACATCTCATTTAAGTCATGCTAGAGCTATTAAAAAGCAGAACATTTCAAAGTAAAGGATTCTCAGAGCAACTTTCTCCAAGGCCATTCGCAGAAGAGATGCATGAGAATCCTCTAAAGACATGTGCACCGTGCAAACACACATTCCTGAGTCCTACACCTAAGGTTAAAACTGATTAAGTGGGACTCAGGATTCTCTATTTTTTACTTCCCTGAGGACCATAAATTAGTATAGTGACAGAGAGACCTCCATACCTCCAGAAACCTGACTGCCCTGTATATATGTAATTCCATATTACCATATCTAGATTAAATCCATGAGAAGGTCATATTTGCATTGGGTAAATCCTATTTAGGGCAAGGTGTGTAATGTGTTTTTCAAACATTTCATAGATCCAAAAAAGATATTCTTTAAATTCAGACTTTTCCATAGGAACAACTCCAATCACTGGATAACCCTAAACCCATCTACCACTTTTCTCACTCCCTTCACAACCAAACTTCCTCAAAGATTTGTCTATATTCCATTTCTTCACTTTCTACCCATTTTTTAATTCATTCTAATCGAATCGAATTGAATCTAATCAAAATGAATTATACCCCTATTAAACCACTAAATCTATAAGTTAATGACCACACAGGGTGAAAAACAATTAATGATTTTGGAACTTGTTTTGTTAGACCTAATAAATGCTCTCTCTTGGTTTTCCGTCAATTCTGGAGTACTTTTTCTTAGTCTTCTCTGCCCCACTCCACCACCTCGTCACTGAACACAGAGAAGTTCTAAAGATTCCACCGAAAGCACTCCTCTCCAAACTCTCCCTGGGCAAATCCATCCATTTCTGGGGTTTCAACTACCAAATCAGAGAATAAAGGTGAAAATCACCTCTGCTCAATTGCCCTTGACATTTCATAGATGTTCATGATTGTCCTTGACAATCCCCTTAAATTTACTCTTGAGGTTTTAGCACATCAACAGGTCACACTGGCAACCAATATATCATCCGAATAAATATAAATGAACCATTTTTCCCTTTGGCATTCAAGCTCCAGATTAAGTAGGTAATTCATATTTAAAACCTACACGGAAGAGAAGATACAGGATTTTTCTCCTTACTCCCACTCCACATTACCTCCCTACTCCCTGGTTTAAGCCCATCTACATCTGCCATCTCTGCTTAAGATAACATTCAAATCCTTTTTTTTTTTTTTTAAGATTTTTTAATTTATTCATTTGAGACAGAGAGATACAGAGAGAGACAGTGCATAAGTAGGCGGAGAGGTAGAGGAAGAGGGAGAAGTAGCCTCCCCTCTAAGCAGGGAGCTCCACTTCATCCTGGGACCTGGAGATGATGACCTGAGCCAAAGTCGGGACGCTCAAGCATCAGAGCCACCCAGGTGCCTCAACACTCAAAATTCTTGTGGTGGCCTACAGTGACTTCAATGATCTGATACATGCCCTGGTCACCTCCCCCAACTTTTCACACATCACAGCCCTCAGGATCTTCTTTCACCTTCCAAAGGAGACTGTTCCTTTCCTTGCTTTGGAGCTTTTTCCAAAATACTACTCCCTCCTGCCTCCCCACCCTTTCCTTCCTAGCCACTAAGCATACTCATCCACCACATCTCCATTTAAATGTCATCTTCTTGGAGAAGCCTTTTCAATGTAGCCCCTCCCCCTACTCTGTCAAGGGTCTCCCCCATATGCAACAGTTGTCTCCTGCTCTAAACTGTAAGCTTCATGAGGATCTTGTCTGCATTTTTCATGGTTCTATCCAGGTATTCGGCAACTAATACGTGAATATCCACCAAATAGCCTCAGTCTCATCACAGAGGTTTTTATAATCTTACAACTTTAATATCCAAATATAAATTCAAGTTTTCCTTTAAAAAAAACCTATGGAAAAATATACATAATGTAAAATTTACCATCATAACCATTTTTAAGTGTACAGTTTAGTGGCAATAAGTATAATCATACTGTTGTGCAACCAATCTCCAGAATTCTTTTCATCTTACAAAACTGAAACTCTATATCCACTAAACAAATCCCAATTCCCTCTTCCCCCAACCCCTAGCAGTCATCATTCTAATTTCTGCCTCTATGATTTCGATTATACTTGATACCACAAATAAGTGGAATCACGCAGTATTTATTTTTCTGTGACTATTTTATTTCACTTAGTATGATGTCCCCCAGGTTCACCCATGTTGTAGCAAATTGCAGGATATCCTTCCTTTTTAAGATGAAAAATATTCCACTGTATGTATACACATTTTGTTTATCCATTAATGCACCGAAGAACACTTGGGTTATTTCTACTTTTTGTGTGTTGTGAATAATGTTGCTGTGTAAATGGATGTACAGAGCCTCCTTGAGACTCTCCTTTTAATTCTTTGGGGTATATAGCTAGAAATGGGATTGCTGGATCATACAGTAATTGTTTGTTTGTTTTTTTTTTTTTTTGAGGAACCACCATAATGCTTTCCATAGTGGCTGTATGTACCATGTTACATTCCCATGAATAGTATACAAGGACTCTAATTTCTCCACATTCTCTCCAACACTTGTTATTTCCTTTTCTTTCTATAGCAGCCATTCTAATGATTGTGAGGCTTTGCTTTTTTTATAAACTTCAAGTGCTTTCTTTTTCCTACAAAGCTGTGGTAACAAGTCCCATTAAAACATGCACCCCTAAACTAACCCAAGACATTCCAGAAGCTAATGAAAATAGAAAAGAGACAGTCTTTGAAAGCAGGATTTTAAAGAACAGTAAAATTGTGGTTCATGTGCAGTGGCAAAAAACCCACAAAACAAAAACAAAAACAAAACAAAAAAACAAGGGAAAACAAAGAAATGGCTTCCCTACTCATATCTGAAATTCCCTGATGACAACTGCCTGCTTGGAACTCAAGGAACTTAACTATGTTCTTCCTTCCATCCTGATACTTCCCCTCACCCTTAGCCACACCTGTGTATCTTCTCAGACTGCTAGGACCCTGTCTGCTGTCAGTCTCTTCCAGTCACATTCTTACTTCCTACTTCAGCTCTTACAACTGGGTCAGTGCCCACCCTGCTCAGTGGGAGATTGAGTGGCAGGGCCCTAACCTTCCCAGTTAATTGAGTCATCTGCATGCCGTAGCACAAGGGAGTATCAGTGATAAATTACAGACATCAGGAAAGCTAGGGTAAAACAAATCCCATTACAATCTTGAAAGTTCAAATTAAATGTTTAATTAAATCTGGGAACAGATGAAAAGTTATATACAAAGCAATATATCAACACATCCTAAATCAGAAATGTATCCTAGGTTTGGGATTTTAAATCCAAAAGAGAGTTTAACTAAATTAAGAGATTTAAACTACAAAGAAAGATTTAAGATTGTTTAGAAGGATTGTCTGGACACTTCACTAGCGAAGTACCTTCCCAGAGATCTAAAACAAAGCAAAAAAGGTTTTAAATCAAAGTTATTTAATAGTGAGTAGTCTTCATTCAAAAATAAAATTTTGAATTTGCAAACACAGGTGCGCACATAAAATTTATGAAACAGATGTTACTTCTTTAACAAAATTCAAGTCACCTATACTGGAATTACTTTTCAGAGAACAAAATATTTATTTTTACATTTGTGAAAATGAAGCCAGATGTGAAAAGTAAAAGGAAACGCTAGCTACCATTAATCCTAAAGTAATCACCATTCCAGCATAAAAAGGCAAATACTATACAATAACAAACAGCAAACTAAAGATCAAATTAAAATTTTCTTTATATAAGTACAATGTCATTTACAGTTTTAAAGCCAATACGATAATGAAACCATTAAAGATTAAAAAACAAATACCTCCCCAACTTTACTGGTTCTTGGTCCCAATACTTAGGAAAGGAGCAAATGAACCATGAAGTATCTCAAAAGTTACTTTCCATACCTAAACGATATTTAAATAATACTGCTTTTTAATAGCAATGTACCTTGTAAACCTAGATAAACATCTGCATTTCCACGATTCATCATCTACTTCATATAAACTAGAGTATACATCAACTGTAGAATATAAGATATAAATGTTGCAAAAAAATGTATACAAGTCACCCCCCAGTCCCATTCCTTTACTTTGGAATAGTTAAATGAAACCATTTAAAGGATATCATGATATATGTCATGCTACACTTTTCAGAAAAACTCAAGGAAATAATGAGTTACTTAAAATCATTACTATTCTATTTGAAAATCTCTTCATTACCAAAATATAAGGTTCCTAAGAGGAAGTATCAGGTAACTGAAGGGCGAGGAGTCCAGTTGATACTTCAACCATTCTCCTCCTCAGTCTAGAAACCACATTCAGAAAGAATGCACCATTGCTGACCTCAGAATGCTGCTTCAGCCCACTTCTGCTTTACTGTTAATACAAATTTCAAGTGCTAAACAGCTACTCCACCCCTCCTGACACCTCAGGGAATATAAGCCATTTACAACATCGAGTTGTAAACAGCTCTTCTGCTGGGAAAGTTTTATTTTCTCGAGTTCTAGACAGAACCATTGCCTGAGTTGCAGAGACCAAGAAAGTCTTTCACAATCACTATTTCATTTTGAGTCAAATTAGTTTACCAGTTTAATTTGTGAGCAGACTGCCCTTCTAAATAACTAACACTGAATAAAATCTAAATTATTTACATAAATACACTTAAGGCAATTTATCAAAGCCTGGACAATTTCTAACAATAAAATCCAGCTCTATAAAAAAATAAGAAGGAAGTCACTTTCACTTAGCCAAAGAAAAGAGGGAGGGTAGAGAGTTTTCAAATATTTCTCAAGAGCTACAATGGTCAAAAGCAGTACCATATGTATTATAACATAGGATGAAAAAATTAGTACAGGGGTGCCTGGGTGGCTCAGTGGGTTAAGCCTCTGCCTTTGACTCAGGTCATGATCTCCAGGTCCTGGGATGGAGCTCCACATCAGGCTCCCTGCTCAGCAGCCCACCACCTGCCTCTCCGCCTGTGACCTCTGTCAAATAAATAAAATCTTAAAAAAAAAAAAATTAGTACAATAGAAGGGGGAAAAAGACTATTTTACAACATGCCACTTTTTTTTTTTTTTTTAAGATTTATTTATTTATCAGAGAGAGAGAGAGCAAGCGAACAGGCACAAGCAGGGAGAACTGCAGGCAGAGGGAGCTGCAGACTAGCACTTGATCCCAGGACCCTGCAATCATGATCTGAGCTGAAGACAGAGGCTTTAACCCACTGAGCCACCCAGGCACCCCTCTTGGCAACTTTTTTTAAAAAAAATTATTTATTTATTTGACAGAACGAGAGATCACAAGCAGAGAGGGGCAGAGAGGCAGGCAGAGAGTGCAGAGGAAGCAGGCTTCCTGCTGAGCAGAGAGCCCAATGCAGGGCTCAATCCCAGGACCCTGAGATCATGACCTGAGCTGAAGGCAGACTTAACCCAATGAGCCACCCAGGAGCCTATCCTAGCAACTTTTAAAGACTATTGACTGTATTTTAAATTTCCTTTATTTAAAAGCCTCAGAAAAAGTTCAGGAAACAAATTTCAACCTTCCAACCCACATGTAACAACAGAGAAGAACCATGATGAGTTCGAAAATAGTGAATTTCAAATGAGTGAGGTTTTATTAGGATTCTTGATGATATTAGGTCATCTAAGTCCACAGGGTGGCAGTCTCATTTAAATTTGTCTCTGGATTCAATGTACAGTTTTAGTATTCAAAATGCCACACACACATACACATAAAGGTGGGCAGTAGTAGTTTACTGTCTGACCAACCCTAGGAGTAACAGTTGCCTGTTCTCTCCAAATAAATAAACAAATAAATACATATTTATGCTTTGTAACCTCCCTATTTCTTTTAGGAGTATTTACTTCCTGGCATCTTCAATTTTTTCTTCCATTTTACTTTTTTTTTTTTTTTTTTTTTTTTTAAATCTCATCCTTTGCATTCCACTGCTACCACCCTATTTAAGGAGAGAAGAGAGACAAGGACAGCTATCAGATTATTTCTGTACTTCCGGAGACACTCCACCTTGTTTAAGGCCGGATGCAAAGGGAGAGTGGGAGCAGAAACAGGAATGGGCAGATGAGAGTGGACACTACAGACACAATCCTTCCATCCTCCAGTTCATCATGCACACTACCACCAAATTAGTTTCATCAAAAACTTGTATCACTAGAAATCCCTTTTCCCAGCTAAGTAAATTCCTTATCCCCAAATTCAAAGAGCTTCACAATCAGAACCTTCCAAAATTTCCTATCTAAGTGCTCTGGAAGAGGTAAGGGGATCTGTAAAATAAACTTTGAATAGACCTTCCAACTTCCTGGTTTGCATTCATTCATTCAAATACATTCTGAATGTTCTCTGAGTGCCAAGCACTGTTCTAGGCGCTGATGGTATAGAAGGGAACAAATCGAAGTCCCTGCTTCAAAGTTATTCTCTTGACTGGAGAGTCTTCAGTGGAGAGTTGTTAAAGGTAAGGGGACAAACCCCAAGTACTTCCAGCTCTCCACAGGTAAAAAAGCACCACTCGAGGCATACAACTGGTTGGGGGGGGGGATGATAAAGACACCAGGGATCTGACAGCACCAACATTGTCTGCTGCAGGCTCTAATCTATTTTTGCAGCCTTATTTCCAATTCCTATCCTGCTTGTACCCTCAGCTCAGCCAAAATGTGCTAGTGACTGTTAATCTGCCTCTACTCTGGCCTGCTTCTTTCTTAATGCCTTGCTTTCCACTCTATCATCACCAGAAAATGCCTAACCAGACTTCAAAGCCCATCCCAAATGTTGCCTCCTATAGGAGGCCTTTTTCCATTCACTTCACATGACTCCAGATGTGATATCGTGGAGGCCCCCAAGCCATATAACCCTTGGCTTTGTTCCCTCTGATCATCTGTCACACTATGAATTGTATCATAATTATCTGTATAGATTAACCTCCTTCATCAGCTCTTTACTGAACACTTGCTACATCCAAGGAGCTAGAACTGCAGTGTTAAATTATTCCACTTATATTTTTAAATGCTTACTATCCAAATGATAAAAATAAAATGCAGAGACAAAATATTATGTAAGCTTTTTATTACTTCAATCTTTTAAGTTTTGTTGATATGCTCTACATACCATAGTTCACCCAAAGAATAGAATTCAACGTTTAGGTTATTTACTGAGTTGTGCAACCATTATCATTATTCTAATTTTAGGACATTTCAAACACTCTAACAAGAAACCTTTATCTCCATTAGCAGTCACTCCAAGCCATGCCCCTGTAACTACTGCCCCTTCACCTCCCAATACTAGGCAACCATAATCTATCCTCTTTCTCTCCTAGATTTGCCCATTATGTACAGTTCATATAAACGGAATCATATAAAATGCGGTCTTTTGAGTTGGCTTCTTCTGCTTAGCATAACCATCTTGAAACTGATCTATATTATGTTATGTATTGGCTCATTCACTTTTATTGCCAAATAACATTTGACTGTTTAGATACATCTTATTCATTCAGTTGATAGGCATTTGCACTTCTACTTTCTGCTTACGAATAATGTTGCTATAAACACATGTACAAGTTTTTGTGCAGGCAGGTTTTAATTTCTCTTGGGTAGATACCTACAAATGGAAAGGCTGGCTATGGTAAGTCCATGTTGAACATTTTGAGGGAACTGTCATCCTGTTTTCCAGACTGCACACCATTTTACAGCCTACCAGCATTGCATGAGGGTTCCAACTACTTCACTATTGTTTGAATCTTAAAGAGCAAGAATGATTTCACTATTCAGTATCCTTACCCTCCAGGAGTTTATACTCTAGTGGGAAAAAAGGTTAAGAAATAAACAGAAACAAGGGAATGTGTTAATTTCAGGTACTAAGAAAAAAAGGAGAAAACAAAAGAATAAAATAAACAACAAAAAAAAGGGTGATCAGAAAGACCTCACTGATGTTGACTGAAATATGAAGAGCTGGAGGGGAAATATTCTAGGCAGTGGAAACACCAAGAAATAAAAGTGGGAAAACAAGTTTGGCATGTTCAAGGAACAAAAAGGAAGCCAGTGTGGCTGATATATAATGAAGAGACAGAGAAGGGAGGACATGAATTTGGGGAGGTAAATAGAGGCCAGATAATATTCAACCATGGCAAAGTCCTTGGATTTTAAATGCCATCATTTTTTAATCCCTTATGTTTCTTTAAATGTAGGTATTCATCTGTGTAAACATTTACTAAATGGTCATATAGCTTCTGATTGTGCCTAAGAGCAGCAAATCTTAGAGACTACTTGGGCAAATACATACCACTCAATTAGTATCCCTTTACTCTGTGGCTCATGAGGGGACACCTAAAACACCTAATGACTATCAGTGCCTTTTTGGTAACAAGGCACAAACACATAGAATGAAGCCTTATAAACTTATCACTGACCCTTAACCAATTTAAGGTGTATGCCTTATTGAGAGAAGCTAGCAGCTCAGTCTTAGAATATTAAGGTCATTTTCAATAAAGCATGCTAGTAAGAATATAGTTGTAGATAATGCTCATGATTTAAACCAAGATTTCATTCTTTCAAAATGAATTCTAACTGACTGCTTTTCTCATTCTATCAATTAAAAATTACTATTCAACTGATGAACATAAAATACGGGCACAAGTCTCTACATTGCTTAAGGTTTTTAACAGAGTAAAGTTTCACATATTACTGCTATATTTGTTTTTTCAAAGGAGAAAATGTTTTGAAAACTCTAGTTACATACATGGTACTCCTTTGATAAAAGAACCTGTTATCTAGTCAAAATTTATTAAGGTGAAATTCTCTTCTACCATACCAGCTTGATCTCCCATGCCTCTTCCTCCAGACACTGTGTTCAGACAGTGTGCCAGCTTCATACCGTTGACTCCGCCTCCTCCTCCAGCCCCGCCCCCCACCCTCCACTCCCCTCAGCTTTAAGATACATTCTCCACTTGGAGAAATCCAACCAGTTCTTCAAGGTTCAAGGCAAACACTCTCCCCTCTACCTCTCTTTGCCAGGTCTCGGGAGTAAAAGTGATGTTCTGTAACTCTGATAGTGCCTTACCCTGTTTGGCCTGGTACACAGTATAGGAGTCTGAAAAATACTGTCACCAAACTACTCCCTTCAGCAATCCTTTAAGTATACAAAAAGCAAAGCTATTTGCAATTCCTGGGTGCTCAGTTGAAAATCCTATCCATTTTAGCACCTTGGTACTGTATGATACCACGTCAACACAAAATGCAAGGTCAAGAACAATTAAGCCCTCTCCAGAGACAAGGCAGAGGGGTCTTTCCCTCCTTCCAAATTCCGACGGAGTTTTTTAGTAAATGGTTTCTCAATAATGACACAATCCTACTCTTCATTTAAATGAAACTTTCCCCACGTAAATAAAACGTTTCCACTTGCATGACCTATTCAAGAATTGCTCAATTCTTGCAACTCTATCCGAAGCTTCTGAAGATATGTATTATCAAGAGTTTAGGCTGTAAACAATGCGCACAGAGGAGGTGGAAGATTCACCCAAGGTCAATCCCGAGCTAATCGCAGGAGCGAAAATACAATTCCATTCAGTACTGTGTCCAAAACCTACTAATACGATCCTGAACATCGGGAACTTTCAAAAGCGTGTGACGGTGCTTGTAAATACTCAAAGATTTCAGCTAACCAAGAGGTAAAATATTTTAAATTACGGAAGTTTACTTACAATATAAAAGTGATTAATCCTTAATCATGCGCATCACGTTAACAGATTATTTCAAAACTCACTGTGCGGTTAAAATATAAAAGTTTGGAAATGCGCTCACTAACCACCACTTCTGCTCTTCTCAATGCACTGGCCAGAAACCCATCCACAAGAGCCACTTCTTCCTTCTCCAATTGTTCCCAGAGGCCCAACGGACTAAACATTATAGCTCACCCCATCTTCTAATTTCAGCTTGCATTTAAGATAACGCTTTTGTTTCATTTACAGCTCACATGCTGCTGACACAGCTGCCCCTTCTTTGTAATAAACACAGGGCTTCTATATTTAAAAATACAGTGAAACTTTGTTATAACATCCCCTCCCCAGTCTCCAGCCAATTTTCTCTCTTCCAAGCCCCACCTCCACCCCAAGATTCTTCTATCGGCGGCGCTCAAAACGTTAGACCCTTTGGAAAGTTAAATTTCTTCCCTAAAGACATCTCATCATAGTGGTATTTTTCTTCCCCGCGGCACGTGCGCGCGCGTCCGGGTGCGCGCTTTAAAGCCGGGCGGGAGGATTGGGGGTGGAGGGGGGGGATTCCCTGCCCCGGAGGCCTTCCCAGGCAGTGGCACTCAAGTGTGTGGCTCCGGAGTCCGCGGGACTTTTGTGCGCAGAAACCAGCGCCCCCGAGGTCAGGCTGGGCGGAGCTGGCCGGCGGGCTCGGCCGCTGCGGGACAGCCGGGTGGACACGCGGCCGATCGGGCGGCGACGGGCAGCTACGCGGACGGGAAAGCGCGCCCGAAGGCACCGAGGCTCGCCAGACCGCCACGCCGCCGCGCGCCCCGCGACAGGCGGCTTTGTGCCGGGGGGGGGGGGGGTCGGCGGGGGGGGTGTCCCCGTAAACAGCAGGCGGAAAGAAACGAGGACTCCAAACGGGGCGCGGACTCCCGGCGCCGAGGGCAGGGGGTGAACACGCCCCACGTCACTTGGGACGGTCGGAAAACTACGGCCGCGGAGGGTGTGGGCCCGGGGGGGAGTGGTGCGGGGGGCGCTGGGAGGAGATAAGACTAGGCCGGAGTTAATCATCACCTCCCGAGCGTCTGGAAAAGGACGACTCGGGGCGGAGGGGCAGGAGGGCAGCCCCTGGAAAGTGAAACTCCGCTGGCAGAGGAGGGAGGCGAGGGACCCAAGCGCACTCGCTCCTCCAGTCTGCCCGGCGTAGCACGAATGTCCGTTTGTCACAAACTCATCAGAAGGAGACAAGTAGAGAGTCAGAATAGAGGAAACAAAATAAGTAAGTTCTCCCATTCGGTTTTTTTCCTTTAAAAGTGTTACTTCGTTCCCATACCGGGAGTCGAACCCGGGCCGCCTGGGTGAAAACCAGGAATCCTAACCGCTAGACCATATGGGAAGTGCTGATAGAGACGCTGCCGTGACTCACCTGACAAGTGCACGTGCCCCCACTGCCTCCGCTCTGCTTCCCCACGCCGCTCTTCCCCCCGTCGCCTCTGCGCCACTCGAGCCGCCGCGGATGCCCACGCGCTCCCCGAGCGAAGGAACTAGCCGGCCCGTGTGCGCGGGCGTCGCGGGGGCGGGGCGGGGCCACTCCGCCGCCTCCGGAAAGTTCTGAGGCAAAGCCCAGCAACTCGCTGCCCCGACACCAGCTGTTTCACCTTTCTTTTTCTAACTCCGCCAACGGCCCCCAGCCTACAGGTCCGGGTTGCTTCGCTGGTCAAAGTGCGTGCGGACTAGTTGGCAAAGTTGAGGGCGGCGACGTCTCGGGGAACAGCTGTTTGCGTTGGGGCGGAGGCGGCGCGCGAGCTCCTCGGCCACGAGCCAGCGAGCCTAGAAGGGTGGAGGTTCTGGATCCCAGGGGAAGAGAGAGAGTGAAGGCGGGATGATGCGGGGACTTGAGGCGTGAAGTTCTTGTCCTTCGGCTCAGGTCCCGTCGCGCTTTCACCCCTTCTGGGTGACCTCAACCCCTTTATACCGACCCCACCTCTCAGGATCCCAGAGTACCGCCCCGTAGGGGGAGGGGAAGAGGAGGAGATTTCGAACGCGGATTGAGTCGCCTGGGCATCCGTAGTTGGGAACCGTGGAACCCTGGTCCCGGGGAAAGAGGGAGGTGTTCGGGTTTGGAGGCTACGGTGGGCCTCGCGACGGGCTGGGTCCCAACTCGCCCCGCGTGGGGAACACGAGCTCGAGCCGGACCCCGGGGCGACGCACGGAGCGGCTGGTCCAGTCATGTGAGTCGGGTCTCAGGCTCTAAACAACGAGGTGTTGTTTCCCAGGGCGGCCCTTTCTCTGCCGGGTCTCGCCCTCCACCCCCCCCCCCACCTCTTTTCGGCTGGAGGCGTGACGGAGGTGCTCTTAACTCGCTCGGGACCGGCAGCAGACCGGCAGGGCCGGTTTTCAGGGCATTTGGAAATGCTATCCTTCGGGGCGCCCTGGGGGCCCGAAGCTCGGGCTTCGGGAGGGAGGTTGGCGGCCAGTTGAGGTTGGACTGCTGCCCGCGAAGCAGCCGGGAGCTCCCTCACTTGCACAGTTGGGGGGTAGCAAGCACCCTATTCGTTTCTGTAGCGCTTGAATCCTGGGGTATTGTGAAACTTTAGGGTTGGACTTGGGCCACCTCCGCCTTCACCGACTGGTAGAAACGGCGAGTCTTATTAGCATAACTCCCACTCAACCCCCCCCCCAAGACTTGCGGGCTAAGAGGTCCCTTGGCTTTTCCAACTCCTCTTGCCCCAAGTCCCAAGAACAAATTGTATAAACTGATAGTCTCGGAGGAACCAGTCTCCCTCCAAAAGAGTCTTGTTCTTTGTTCCTTTGATGGAACTAACTTGATTTAAAGCAAACTTTGAGCTTCTTCAGGCCTCCATTAGGGCAATCTCCCAAATTGCCAGAAAGGCATAGAGAAGATAAATCTTTTCCAAGATGTTTCTTATTTCTTCATACTGATGATAGTGGCAAATGAGAAAAAAAAAATTTTTTTTTAAGCACTTTTATTAAAGGAAGTTTTAAATCCGGTGCAGACGACTTTTCTGGTGGCAACAATTTCAGATAACTGCTGCATGAGTTAAATACTAAAGGTAATGTGTATAATAAGACAGGATTCAGCAAGAGGGTGTTATATTTCAGACTCTAAGAAGATATAAAAACATGCACAGTTTTGCCTTTTTAATTATAAATAAGCTTAAACCTGTTTTTCTCTTTTTCAGGGCAGACTACTGGAAGTCGCAACCAAAGAAATTCTGTGATTACTGCAAGTGTTGGATAGCGGACAATAGGCCTGTATGATAATTCCACTATAAGAGAGTTTAATGATATTGTATTCCTGTGTTTCTTTTTGATCTGAACAGTATTTATGAAGCACCTTCAAATACATTGCTCTTGATTTTTCAAAACATTGAAATATTTCTGTTGTCTTTTCATTTCTTGTACGAAAGTGGTGAGCCTTCTTCCTTTTCATCGGGTTAAATTTGATTATATGTTGAGCCAAATTATTTCTCTATGTCCTTTAGTCACATTCAGAAAATGGATGTTGACTGGGTCATCTCCATGTTTATCCACATTATGATGTTGTTTAATACTACCATATAAAAAATACTAAAGGACAAAGCCCTTTATATATAAAAAAGAACATTATTGTAGTTTATCTTGTGTCTTTTCAACTCCAGAAAAATAAATTAAACATATTTGCAAAGCTTTGTAGCTATAAATGGTTTCATTTTAAAGAATATCATTACCTCTTTCATGGACTATTATGAAAATAGCAGCTCTATTAAGCATTTATTACTGTATCTCAATCTAGATTAAACTTTTAAGACATAAAAGCATCACTGATTTTTCCCCCTTATGTGCATGCCATAATGTATATATTATTATATACAGAATGTATATATTATTATATACTGAAAGACGGGGTTATCTTTTAAGTATATATTCCTAGCCTTTGTACTTGATAGAGTTGCATGCACAACAGAACAGTAGCCCCGTTTTTAACAATGTTATACTTCTTTGATAGACATTTATTTACTACTGTGTACAAGGAGTTTGGGCATATTTTTTTCCAGGATTTTGTTTTTGGTCTTTTGAATAGTTGCTAAAGATCTCAACTTGTTTAACTTGGGCCATCCTTGCATAAATTATGAATTCTGTACAAATGATTGATAGTTTCTCCTCTCTTGAGGTTCCTAATCAGTTCAATGAATTTTAGGAGTCAAGAAGAGTAAATAATCCCTTCTAGGATAATCTTTGTTCTCTTTGGATTATTAATATACATCAGTTTAACCTTTAATTAGAAACAAAATTATTTTGTTTTGAAATGGGTCTTTAATATTCTTTGTGTGGTATAATTAACTTTAGGAAACCTGATATATGAAAATTAGAAGGTGAATTTTTTCCATTGTGAAACCTTTGTTTTACAATGTCTCACTTTAAAGAGGAATTCATGGTAGTACTTTAGGATAGCTTAGCTTAGATTTGATTGACAAAATTTATTTTGCAAGGTTTATCAGAAATTGTTTAATTGCGTACACCCAGACATTTGTAATTTAGGGAGCATTCCTGACTGTTTTAAATGAGTAATAACATTCACTCACTCCTTTGTCCCATCCAGTCACCATCACTTTTTGTAGGTTACCACTTTTTTTCATTTTCTAGTCCATTTCATTGTTTCTGTTTGCACATACAGGTTTTTATTACAGCGTCATGTAAAACCTAGGTTACCATACACATTATCCTTCACCATAGTTTCGTGGTTTTTTGTTTTGTTTTTTAAAGATTTTATTTATTTACGTACTTGACAGAGAGAAAGAGATCACAAGTAGGCAGAGAGCGGGGTGGGGGAGGGGAGAAGCAGGCTCCCTGCTGAGCAGAGAGCCCTATGTGGGGCTCTATCCCTGGACCCTGGGATCATGACCTGAACTAAAGGAAGAGGCTTAACCCAGGTGCCCCTCGTGTTTGTTTTTTTAATTGAACAGTCAGTATCTCTGGAGCTCTCTCCACGTCAGTATGTAGGAACTTTGTTCTCTATTCCAGCAGCCAAAATTTGGTAGATAGTGCCAAATTGTCCTCCATAAGAGTTGTACATTTTATACCATTACCACAGTGTGTAAAAGTATTTGTTCATAAGTTGGAAGGAATTCCTTGCTGTCTACTTTCCTCATAGTTTGGAGGAATAAGTTCTAATATTGTTTATTCTCTCTGTTTCCAGAGCAGTACAAATTCTAGAGACTTACAGGTTTTGACATTTTATGTTGAGAGGTGTTTCTTGAAGTTAAGTTTTGTTCCCACTCCTCTCTCTGGCTTCATGTCTTGTTTGAGTCCTTGTTACAATCATATTAACTAGATTTGTCATCACGGGTACTTTGTATTTTTCTCCATTGATATGGTTATCATAGTTTATTTTAAGCACCAAAGGAAACCAGAGGATATGATAACAATTAACATGGTTCAGTTCCCTCATATCATTTGATTAAAAGGACTGATTTGCATTAAAATTATTTTCCTGTCAATCATTCCAATTTTGTTATGTTCCATTCCTCTATTTATTGTTACCTTACTGTGACCATTATGATATTAATGTAACTTTCCTTTGCATTTTCTCTCTTATTAATTTTCAAGAGTGTTGAATTTCACGAAAGAGGAAAGAATCATAAGGAGAATGTTGCAAAGAGGATCAGTGAGGTAATTTAATTAATTTATTTCTTTGCCAGTTTTTCTATGTAAATATCGGTCCTTTATCTGGCTTTCGATTTTATATGTGTCTTACATAGATTAAACAGAAAAGCCTGGATAAGGCAAAGGAAGAAGAAAAGGCATCAAAGGAGTTTGCCGCAATGGAGGCAGCTGCCCTGAAAGCATACCAAGAGGATTTGAAAAGGCTTGGCTTAGAGTCAGGTAAAAAAGCAGCCAGCATGTTTTAAAACTAACATCAGAGGTCATGCTCAGTGAGCTTTTATTGTTTCCATAAAGAGGTGGTACACTCAGGGTCTAGTCTTGGTGCTTTTCCTATGCATCATAGCTGTATTTAGACCATGGGACTTTGCTTATGCACTTTTATTTTACTTTTAAAGCTTCATGTTGTAACATCTCCATTCATAACCATACTACCTCGGTGGTTAGCTAGTCCTAGTTCTGTCTTGGTCAGTGTTCATTTCAGACACAGCTGAGTTTTTTAGGTACTTGGCTAAAAGGAGCTATTCATTAAAAAATAGGCCTTGCATTATAACCACAGTTTGCTTTATCCATATGGTCAAAAGTATGAATTATGTTTGGTTATATAGTTGAGTTATAGTGAATTAGCCTTTTGTGGACAAATTTACTGATTTTACCACTAGAAGGCAGATAATTTTTTTAATTGGATAAATTTGACATAAAACATAGTTTATGCAGGTGATACTTTGATGCATTTATATACCGTAATAAGATCACTACTAAAGCAATATTTACCACATTATCTATTATGGTATTGTTGTCTATATTCATTATACTGTGCATTCAATCTCTGTGGCTTAAGTACTACTTATTGCAAGTTTATAACCTTAAGCAGTATCAGCATTAGCCCCCAACCCCCTATCCTCTGGAAACAACAATTTTACTTTTTGGTCTTATGAGTTTGACTCTTAGATTCTGCATCAAGTGATATCATGCAGTATGCTTGTCTTCTCTTTACCTGACTTACCATAATATGTTCAGGTTCCATCCATGTTGCTACAGATGGCAAGATATCCTCCTGTCTCATGGCTGAATAGTATTACATTATGCATATGTACTATATCTTTTTTATCCATTCATCTTGTTGATGGGCATTAGGGTTGTTTACATATCTTGGCTGTTATGAGTAATGCTGCAGTAGGTATGGGAGTGCATATATCCCTTTGAAATCCTGATTGTATGTCCATTGAGTGATA
The DNA here is from genome assembly GCF_011764305.1 of Mustela putorius furo. Classification (NCBI taxonomy): domain Eukaryota; kingdom Metazoa; phylum Chordata; class Mammalia; order Carnivora; family Mustelidae; genus Mustela; species Mustela putorius. Next base: position 8,037,182 of record NW_025421305.1, read on the forward strand.
ACCAGAAGTGAAATTGCTAGGTCATATGGTATATGTGTATTTAACTTTTTGAGGAACCTCCATAAGTTCTACATAGTGGTTGGACCAGTTCACATACACCAGCAGGATATGAGAGTCCCCTTTTTCCATGCGGTCACCAGCAAGAAGGTAAATAATTTGGAGGTTTGAAGATAACTCAGTTCCGGATAAAGGCATTTATTAAGTAGAGTGTATCAATCTTGTTGATGAACTTAGGCTTTAACTCAGGAGCTTTTCTGTCAGCATTTCTTCCTTGACAAATCCATTATCCTTAAACCAGGCAAATAGCAGTCCCAGTTGTTGATATTGCAGAATGGTTGAGATAGTCAACATGGAATGATATTCTTCACTCTCCAAAAACTTCTTTCCATTAGTTTTTAAGCAGAATAATAAGTCAATTGGTATTGCCCTCATCAAATAAGGATAGTTGTAACCAGACTTTAAAAATATTATCCTGGACATTTTTAGTTAAAAGGAAGGGATGGGGGCTGTATTTCCATGAGGATAAAGCTGTATGCTTAAAGGAAAAAAAAGGATAGAGGTGTTCCTGCAGGATTAAAAGGGAGTCGTTGAAAATTCATCTCATCAATTATATGGATTGGGAGGTTCCATTATGCTACCCTATAAGCAAATCAGTCTTTGCATTTTGTACTTAAATGTATTTAAATAGGATTTTTCAAATTATTTTTGATAGCCTCATTTTCTTTAATAGGATATACATTCCCCTTAAAGTGCAATAATGCAGTACAAAGAAAAGACTTTTAAAAACTAAATGCTTTTAAGGTTATCCCAGACATCATTAGAGTTTTCTAAGTTATACGCCACTTTGTAGTCTATTTGGAGGTGGTTTTATTTTTTCCCTCAATAACATGTCAAATACTTCCTTTCTTTTAAATAATTAAGGATATACATTGTGTTTAATGGCTACAGAGTGGTTAGGAGCACAGACTTTGGAATCCACCAGAATTGCCACTTGCTAGATATACAACCTCCAGTTTTCACAAAAACTAAGTAACATAATGGTATAAACTGCTTATTACAGTGACCACTTGCAATAAGTGTTTAATAAAGGTTATGAAATGCCATAACAAAATGCCATAAAAGTGTCATAACTTATTTAACTAATCTCTTCCAGACTAACATTTTAGGTTGCCTAGAGTTTTCACTGTTAGAATGAATGCTTCAGTGAACCGTTATGCAGGCGTATTTTTTCATATTTATTTCTGTAAATTTAATCTCTATAGAGATGAAATTGCAGAATCAAAGTATGAATATATTTTATATATTGATAGCTAATACCAAGCTGTCTTATCTTTGTACTTTTTGTCCATCTTTTGTTAGAATGTTGGATTTATTTGTAAGGAATCTTTGTTACAAAATTAACCATGAGCCATATTTGTTGTAAATACTTATTATTTGTCTTTTAATTTTTTTTAGTTTTTAAAAATCTTAATTCTATTATGAATAACATAGCATATTATTTTTGTTGTTTATTTTTATTTATTTTTTTTGCTATAATGGAATATTTGGATTTGTATGTAGGTTTAACACTATTTTAGTTTGTGGGGTTTTTTCACATATATCTTTAATCTGAAGTTTATATTTATGTGCAAACATGAGAGGGGACTTGGAGTGGAGAATAGCTCTACTTTTTTCCAAATAAGTAACCAACATCATTTGTTAAGTGATCTCTTTTTCTAATAGGCATCAGGAGTCTGCATTTGGGTCTCTTTACTCTTTGTTCTATTTCATTCATATGTTTACCTACTCCAGGATTCATTTTACTTTTTTTTTTTTAATATACCAATTGTTTTAGAGTCAGTTTTAACATCTGGTAGAATTAGATTCCCCTTATCATTTCTGTTTTATAATTCTGGATATTTGTGCATATTTAGTTTTCAAAATGAGCTTTATTTATAATTTGTCAAGTTCCCAAAAGAATCTTCTTGTCAGACTTTTAATTGGAGTAACATTATTAGTTGTTTCATACCAGGAAAAAAAAAAAGTGTTGGTACTTCACCTTTCTTTTATCTTTTTCTCTAGAAATTTCAGAGCCAAGTATATCACCAGTAACAAGCACTATCCCACCTACCTCTGCACCAAAGCAACAGAAGGAAAAGAAGAAAAAGAAAAAAGACCCTTCAAAGGGCAGATGGGTAGAAGGCATAACCTCTGAGGGTTACCATTACTATTATGATCTTATCACGGGAGGTAGGTCAGGCATAGAACTGGTAAGAATGATAACTGACTGTTTATTTTGTTCTAGTTAATATTGGAACATTTAAACAATGGAAGACTGTAACTTGACATCTTTGCCACAATGGTAAAAAAATAATGTGCCCTTTAAAAAGATATCCTTCTTAAAAAAAAGAAAAAGATATCCTTCTTATAGTGACTCAATGTTATACTTAGTTAAGCCCTTAAGAATGGGTTCCTTATGAGGCACGTGGGTGCCTCAGTCAATTAAGCATCTGCCTTTGGCTCAGGTGATGATCTCAGTGTCCTGGAATCGAATCCCTTGGAGTCCCGCGTCTTGCTCCCCACTCAGGAGAAAGGCTGCTTCTCCCTTTCGCTCTTTCTCCCTTACTCCCGCCTTTATGCTTGTGCTTTCCTGCTTGGGCTCTCATTTGCACTCTCTCTTTCTCAAATTAAAAACAACAACAAAAAAATTTTAAAGGAATGGAGTCCTTTCAAATTAATTAAAGCATTATATTATCTCAAGAGTATCTTTTGAAAGCATGAACTACATTAAAATAAAGCAATTTACATGGAAATAAGGCATTTCAGATCCACTTTACAAATTGCAGAGGTTCTTAAAATATTCTGTGGGAGAGATTTTCTATCCAAAACCAGACTGGGAACCAGAACCATTTTCTTTTTTGTGTAGCCATCTTGTAGTAAAGAACCCAGCCTCCTATTCATGTTTTGGATATCACTTTCTAATAAAATACACAGTGGTGTTTTCCAGTGGGAATATCAAAAGCAGTTTTGTTTTCCTTTAAAACTAAATGTATTGAGGACTTATTCATTTTAATTCTGAGATAAGTAAATATATTTATGTAGCATCTTACCATCCAGAATTATAAAATTTAAGATTAGAAATAAGCATAATACAAGGAGGAGTTTTGAAGTGCTGTGATAGAATAGAGATGTAAAATTGTGTGGGAACTTCAAATTGTAAGGGAGTGTGATTATGTAGATGTGAGAGATTATCACAGAAATTACTTTTGAACCCATTTATAAATTAAAAGGAGAACATCAAGAATGATGTCTTCTTATTCACCATTTGTATCCCTAGCACCAAATACAGTGCCTGGCATGGTATAGACACTTTATAGATATTTTGATTGAAAAAGATTGTAGTAGTTTGTTATGAGGGTGAAGCAAGCACTCCAAACAGGTAGAACAATATGAAGGTTTAAAAAGTTTGAAAGTAAAAAAAAAAAAGAAAAAAGAAAAAGTTTGAAAGTTTGGGAAATAGTCATTTGGTAGAGGTAAAATATATAGTTCTCTGTGGGATGCTGGGGTGGCTCAGGCAGTTAAGTGGCTGCCCTCAGCCCAGGTAATGATACCAGGGTCCTGGGATTGAAGCCCACATCGGGCTTCTTGCTCAGCAGAGAGCCTTCTCTGTCTATGTGCTGCTTCCCCTGCTTATAGTCTCTCCATCTCTGACAAATAATCTTTAAAAATAAATAAATAAACGCTTACTTTAAAAATGTATATACATATACAGATCTCTGAAGATGTCGTAGCAGAAGAAAGAGGCTACAAAAATAGGTTGGCGCTATGTCATGGAGGGCTAGGAAGATCGTGCCATTTCCTGAAGTATGGAATACAGAAATAGAGTAGGTTAAAGTGGGACAATAATAAATTCAGTTTTTGGAATGTTGAGGTTGAGGTACCTCCAGAACATTCATGTGGTAGTTTTCAGTGGCTGATTATAGTCTGGCATTTGGGAGATAAATTGAGTCTAGAAATGTAGATAATATCTTTTTTTTCTTTAAATTATGTTAGTCACCACATAGTACATCATTAGTTTTTGATGCTGTGTTCCAGGATTCATTGTTTACATATAACACCCAATGCTCCCTGCAATACATGTTCTCCTTAATACCCATCACCGGGCTTACCCATCTCCCCACCACTCAAACTCTCAGTTTGTTTCTTGGAGTCCACAATCTCTCATGGTTCTTCTACCCCTCTGACTTACCCCCCCTTCACTTTTCCATTCCTTCTAATATACTCCATATTATTCCTTATGTTCCACAAGTAAGTGAAACCATATGGTAATTGACTCTCTCTGCTTGAATTATTTCACTCAGCATAATCTCCTCCAGTCCCATCCATGTTAATGGAAAAGTTGGGTATTCTTCCTTTCTGACGGCTGAGTTATACTCCATTGTGTGTCTGGATCACATCTTCTTTATCCATCCATCTGTTGAAGGGCATCTTGACTCTTTCCACAGTTTGGCTATTGTGAATCTTGTTGCTATGAACGTTGGGGTGCATATGGTTCTTCTTTTCACTGCCCCTATATCTTTGGGGTAAATACCCACTAGTGGAATTGCTGGATCATAGGGTAGCTCTATTTTTAATTTTTGAAGAACCTCCATACTGTTTTCCAAAGTGGCTGTACCAACTTGAATTCCCCTTTCTCCACAACCTCTCCAACATTTGTTGTTTCTTGCCTTGTCAATTTTTGCCATTCTCACTGGTATAAGGTGGTATCTCAGTGTGGTTTTGATATGAATTTCCCTGATGGCTAATGATGATGAATGTTTTTTCATGTATCTGTTAGCCATTTGTATGTCTCCTTTTGAGAAGGTCTTTTCATGTCTTCTGCCCATTTTTTGACTTACCTGTTTTTAGGGTGTTGAGTATGAGAAGTTCTTCATAGATCTTGGGTATCAGCCTTTTGTCTGTAGTGTCATTTGCAAATATCTTCTCCTTCTCCGTGGGTTGCCTCTTTGTTTTGTTGACTGTTTCCTTTGTGGTGCAGAAACTTTTTATCTTAATGAAATCTCAAAAGTTCATTTTCGCTTTTCATTTTCCCTTCCTTTTGGAGATGTATCTTGAAAGAAGTTGCTGTGGCTGCTGAAGAGGTTACTGCCTATGTTCTCCTCTAGAATTTTGATGGATTCCTGCCTCACGTTGAGGTCTTCCATCCATTTCGAATTTATCTTTGTGTATGGTGTAAGAGAATGGTCAAGTCTCATTTTTCTGTATGTAGCTGTATAATTTTCCCGGCACCATTTATTGAAGAGACTGTCTTTTTTCCATTGTATACTTTTTCCTGCTTTGTTGAAAATTAGTTGACCTAGAGTTGAGGGTCCATTTCTGGGTTCTCTATTCTGTTCCATTGATGTATGTGTCTGTTTTTGTGCCAGAACCATGCTGTCTTGGTGATCACAGCTTTGTAACATAGCTTGAAATCAGGGAACATGATGCCAATTTGGGCTTTTCTGGTTCCATACAAATTTTTGGATTGTATATTCCAGCACTTTGAAAAATGCTATTGCTATTTTTATTAGGATGGTGTTGAAACTATAGATTGCTCTGGGCATATCATAGTAATTTTAACAGTGTTGATTCTTCTAATCCATGAGCATGGAATGTTTTCCCATCTTTTTATGTCTTCAGTTTCTTTCATGAGTGTCCTTTAGTTCCCAAAGTATAGATCTTTTCCCTCTTTAATTAGGTTTATTTCAAGGTATCTTGTGATTTTTGGTGTTATTGTAAATGGAGTCGATTCTCTAATTTCTCTTTCTACAGTTACATTGTTAGTGTATAAGGAAACAACTTGTTTCTGTGCATTGATTATCCACCACGACCAGGTGGGATTTAACCCTAGGATGCGGGGTGGTTCAACATTCTCAAATCAATCAGTGTGATAGAACACATAAATAAAAGAAGAGACAAGAACCACATGGTCCTTTCAATTGATGCAGAAAAAGCATTTGACAAAATACAACATCCTTTCCTGATTAAAACTATTCAGCTTATAGGGATAGAGGGGACATTCCTCAATTTCATAAAATCCATCTATGAAAAACCCACAGTGAATATTCTCAATGCGGAAAAGCTGAGAGCCTTTCCCTTGAGATCAGGAACTGACAAGAAAATCCACCCTCGCCACTGTTGTTCAACATAGTACAAGAAGTCCTAGAAACAGCAATCAGACAACAAAAAGAAATAAAATGTATTCAGATTGGCAAAGAAGAAGTCAAACTCTCCTTTCTCAGATGACATGATACTTTATGTGGAAAACCCAAAGACTCCACCCCCAAACTACTAGAACTCATACAGCAGTTCAGTAATGTGGCAGGATAGAAGTGTAAATAATACATGAACTTTTAGGAGTATATGAGATCACAAGGAGAAAGAAGAGAACAAGTACGAAGGGTGGATAGTACATATATTGAAGGAAAGAAGAAAATACAGAAAGAAAAGAATGATCAGAAAGGTAGGAAATGAGATCAGAGTTAATCATGAAAAAAACATTGGGCTGTCAGTATTATAATTATTACAATTTTTAGAATCACACTTTTGGATTACATGGAAATAATAATAATCACATTTTCCACTGAGCCTTAAGAGAAGTACATGTTAGTTAGTTCAGCAGTGAACCGCAAATGATTGTGTTTGCTAAGGATCACAAGTCTTTCTTAGATTTACATAGAAACTATTAAGGGGGCGCCTTGGTGGCTCAGTTGGTTAAGCATCTGACTCTGGATTTCAGTGTCGATCATGATGTTAGGGTTGTGGGATCAAGCCCTACATCGGGCTCCTGGCTCTCAGTATGAAGTCAGCTTGAGATTTTCTCTCTCTTACTCGTTCCCTCTGTGCTTCCCCACCCCCATGCTCTCTCCTTTCTTTCCTCTTTCTTTTTCTTAAGATTTTATTTATGTATTTGAGAGAAAGAGAGCACAAGCCAGGCGGGGTAGAGCAGGCAGAAGGAGAAGCAGACTCCCCGTTGAGCAGGGAACCCGATGTGGGGTTCCATTCCAGGGCTCTGAGACCATGACCTGAGCCAAAGGCAGACGCTTAACCAACTGAGCCACCCAGGTGCCCCTTCCTCCCTCTTTCTAAAATAAATAGGTAAAATCTTTTATGAAAAAGATTTTTAAGAGCTATTAATTATGTGTTTCTCCCTTTTAACTCCTATTGCTTGCTTCCTTTGTTCGCCATCCTACCGTTTCTAGTCTTGCTCTCAGCAAAACCCTTGAACAACAGGTGTTAGGGACGCTGACCCTCCTACCCCATGTGGTAGAAAATCTGCTTATAATTTAAAGTACAGTTGCCATACAGTGTTACATTAGTTTCAGGTATACAACATAGTGATTTGACAGTTCCAAACTTTAACCCATGCTCACCCCATTTGCAGTCCCAATACACTTCTATTGCAGCTTTATTGACTATATTCTCTCTGCTGTCCTTTTCTTCATCTCCATGGCTTATTTATTTTATAACTAGAAGTTTGAGCCTGTTCTTCCCCTTAACATATTTCACGTGTTCAGCCATCCACCACCCTCGCTTGCAACCACCAGTTCTCAATATTTAAGAGTCTGGTTTTATTTGTTTTGTTTTTTAGACTATACATGTAAGTGAAATCATATGGTATTTGTCTTTCTTTCTTTGATCTATATCACTTAGTATAATATCCTCTAGGTTCATCCATGCTCTTACATGGCAAGATTTTATTTTTTATGGCTGAGTAATATGTGTGTGTGTGTGCATGTCTGTGTGTGAAAGAGGGAGAGAGATGAGTATCTCACATTTTTAATCCACTCATCTATCAATGAGCACTTGGGTTGCTTTTGTATCCGTCTATATATAATAATAGACATTATTATCATATATAAATAATGCTGCTATAAATATAGAGGTGCATTTATCTTTTCAAATTAATGTTTTCATTTTCTTCAAGTGTATGCCATAGTGGAATTACTGGATCATATGGTTTTTATAACATTTGACTCCCCAAAAACTTAACTACTAATAGCCTACTATTGACTAGAAGCCTTACAGGTGACATAAACAGTTGACACACACATTTTGTGTGTTATATGTATTATATACTATATTTTATAGTAATACCTTTTTTAAATTTTTTCAGTATTACTAGACTATGTGGTTCATCTGTGAGGGTTTTTTAACTGTCAAAAAATCTCTCAAAAATTTTCCAATATATTTATTGAAAAAAATCTGCTTGTAAGTGGACCTGCACAATTTAGACCCATGTTGTTCAAGGGTCAGGTGTACTTGTTTTTAATTCCTGCATCTTTCATCTTGTTCATCTTAAGTCATTCATTGTTTCTCACTCTCCCCTCCCTAGGATGTCAAACGACCATCTCGTTTCTTCAGAACTCATCAAGCCTGGGACACCTGGCTGGCTTAGTCAGAAAAACACATGACTCTTAAATTGGGGGTCATACATTTGAGCCCTGTGTTGAGTGTAAAGATTACTAAAAAAAATATTAATAAACTTTTAAAAAAGCTTTTCGATCCTTGGGTCGAGCCACCTGGGTGGCTCAGTCAGTTGAGCATCCATCTCTTGGTTTTGGCTCAAGTCATCATCTCATGGGGTGTGGGATAAAGCCCTGCATCAGGCTCTGTGAGCCCCCAGGTAGTCTGCTTAGGGTTCTCTCCCTCTTCCCAGCCTCCCATGCATACAAGCATGCACACTCACTTGTATGCTCTCTGTCTCTCTCAAATAAATAAATAAACCTTTAAAAAAACAGACTTCTGAATTCTGCGAGATCTTACCTGCATCTAAAAATTCTTGTGGAAGTCCCGGTAACTTCTTTTTTTTTCTTTTTTAAGATTTTATTTATTTATTTATTTGAGAGACAGTGAGAGAGAGCATGAGCAAGGAGAAGGTCAGAGGGAGAAGCAGACTCCCCATGGAGCTGGGAGCCCGATGCAGGACTCAATCCTGGGACTCCGGGATCATGACCCGAGCTTCAGGCAGTCGTCCAACCACCTAAGCCACCCAGGCGTCCCAGTCCCAGTAACTTCTAATCCTCATTCTGTTTTTCCTTCTTGGTTAAATATCATTCAGATATGTTCTGTATAATACTATTGGGATGTATATTGTTTCTTTTTATTTTTCAATTCTATGTTTAACTGTAGGCCTGTAGTGTTTTGTACACATTAAATGTCCTATAAATTTTTGCCAAATTAAATTTTTTGAGAAGTTTTTCTTTTAAAGTGAAAAAATTGTATTAATGAAGTATATTTTGCTTTAAGCATCCCAATGGGAGAGACCAGAAGGATTTCAAGGAAACTTAAAAAAGGTAACTGAAGCATACTGTTAGTGTCTTTAAACTGATTGGTTTCTGGGTTTTTTATAAAAGAGTTCTGTTAAGCAAATTTACTTCCAAATAAGGCCCCCTACACACACTTTGTTACTTTCTTCCTATATTCTTTTGTGAGAAGACTGGGTGGAGGTGAAAAATTGATATCTACCTAAAAACTCCATGCAGGGCAAATATCATCAGTTAATTTGTAGTCCATTGCATTCAGATGTCCCTGTCCATCTGCAAAGAATTGTTCCTATCTTTCAGAGGTGCAATGTTCTCTCTCTGAAGGTTAGTTTATAATTAACACAAACCAAGCTTCCTGGCCATAGTCAATACTGCCTCTCTAATTCCCAGGTGTTAAGAGGAAAGGGAAAGTAGCTGACTCTATGCCTTAGTTATTTCATATAGTATAACTACATCATTATCTTCCGTTTATGCTGGTTTTTTTCCTCCCATTAGATAGCAGGGAAGACTGTTTGGATAGAAGGAGTAAGTGAAGATGGTTATACCTACTATTACAATACAGAAACAGGAGGTAAGTATGACCTTTGATTATCCTAACTATGTAAAGTTGTACCTGGAACTGCTTATTAGCCTGCTGATGAAGGGAACTTAGGAATTTTAGTATAGCGATCAACATATATCCATAGCATGTGTATATTACTTTTGTAATTTAAAAACAACACAATGGAAGAACAGGAAGGTTTTCATATATAATATACTGTGTTGCTCATAATTCTTACTTGATGTGCCATTCACAAATTTTAAAGATTATTTTTACTTTATCATTATTGACTTTTTTTTTTAAGATTTTATTTATTTGACAGAGAGAGAGAGAGAGATCACAAGTAGGCAGAGAGGCAGGCAGAGAGAAGGGGAAGCAGGCTCCCTGCTGAGCAGAGAGCCAGATGTGGGGCTCGATCCCAGGACCCTGAGATCATGACTTGAGCCAAAGGCAGAGGCTTAACCCACTGAGCCACCCAGGCGTGCCCATTATTGACTTTTTAAATTATTATGGTAGAAATATAATCATTACTTTGAAAGCTACCTTAGAAATCACCTAATTTGACTTGCCTTTTCCTTTCTTAAAAACAAAACAAGTTATGTTAGCAGTGGCTTGGAATGTCAGATTTTCACTTTTACTATCCCAGTAATGTTTCAGTTATATGTAAATATTTATAAAACATGCATAACTGTTATCAATTATTATCTAAGTTTTTCAAGTTAACATTTTTTCTAATTTAATTTTATAGAATGGGTCAGCAAGTAATTATAGTTAGTTTCTCCTACAATTAAATTTTCCAAAATATGTATAGTATCAGTAGAAGTTTGAGAGTCTTTATTTAATTATTTATCAAATTTCTACTATCCAAACACATAGCATTAAATCTTTTTGGAAGAAAAGGCCCATGTTAGCCTCCAAGTAGATAACCTAGCCTGCCCAACAGTAGTAATGGTTCTAGCTTGGTAAAATTGAGATACTGAATAAAATAAATATAGTGAATATACTGAATAAAATAATATAGTGATATAATATAGGTGGAGAATTGGTTCTGGGCTTAGTGCATAGCTTCTTCCGTTACCAGCTTTATGATTCTGGGGAAGTCTCTGAACCTCTAGCCACTGTTATGCAAAACTGAGATGATCATGTATACTCTTGGATCATGAAGGTCGGGTATCTATGAAGTTCCCAGAACAGTACGTAATACATAGTAGGTGCTTAAATTATTTCCTGAAAGTTTGTTACTCGTGTGAAATATAAATAAGGAAATAATTATTTTCATGTTGGAAAACACCTTTTTTTTTTTTTAAGGATTTTATTTTTAACTAATCTTCTACGTCCAGAGTAGGGTTCGAGCTTACAGCCCTGAGATCAAGAGTTGCATGCTCCATTGACTGAGCCACCCAGGCGCCCTAGAAAACACCCTCTTTTAATAAGAGGCTATACAAACTGCTTTGCCCTCAAACTGTTTCAGTTTCTGTATAGCAAGCGTAATTATTGATACAGCCCCTTTCACTCTTAAAAGTGTCTCAGTTAGACAGTAAATCTTATCATTCCTTTCCCTTTTATTATACTAAAAATGGAGACTGTTAGATAATTAGAAATGCTGTCTTTTTTTTTTCAGTGTTCCAAGATTCATTGTTTATGTATAACACCCAGTGCCACACGCAGTATGTGCCTTCCTTAATACCTGCCACCAGGCTCTCATTTTACTAAAAGCCCAGTAAACCACTGGATGGCAGTAGAGTGCAATGGAGATTATTTTTTTCCTAGTATAAAAATGACGAATTATATTCATTCAGGTCTTCACAGTATGATTTCACTCTGTGCGGACCCCAGGAAACCTTTGTGATAAATAAATTCCAGGAAATCTAATGTGTACTCATTAGCACATGTTTCCTGATACTGGTGTCAGATAAAGTGTGACAGTCCTTCAAAGGTGTTGCCCAGTTCTTAGGTCTCTTTCCATTAGGGTTATAGTTTATGTGTCTGGAATCCAGATTGAAATCAATTCTCAAAAGATAAAAAGAGCAAGTGCTTTGGGAATTCTTATTTATTATCTTCTTAATCAAGTGATAGTGTAAAATAGATGTAGTGCTATTATTTAATAATATATTGTGGGGAAAAAAAGTTAAAAAAAAATACATTTGTAAATGACAGGGAGTGTTATATTGGTATTTACTTTGGAATAGAATTGGTAACTAAATAACATGACTATTAAAATTTGTTGAATAGAATCCAGATGGGAAAAACCTGATGATTTCATACCACACTCTGGCGATCTGCTTTCTAGTAAGGTCGATGAAAAATCACTTGGTACCCTAGAAGAGTCTAAATCATCAGATTCTCATAGTGATTCTGATGGAGAAGAGGAAGCAGAAAAAGGAGAGGCCTCTACCGAAACACAAAAGCCAAAAATAAAGTTTAAGGTAGGTTCTTGATTTATTCTTTATAGAACTTTACCAATTTACTGAAAGCTCAGCAGACTTACTCAGTTTTCTGGTGGAAGATAGAAGTAAAGCCAAGATGTACATTTTTAGCAAATGGATAAATGGTTGTAGCACTTGTAGTATCTATCTGGTGGCAAGACAGTTCATTTTTAGACTTCCTAAGTTTGAGATACCCCAGGAACATCTAGAGAGCTGTCTGAATATACAAATCTGAGTATCTGTATCTAGGCTAGAGATGCTAATTTGAGTACCATCAGCATACTGGTAGTAATTTAAATCTCAGAATGAGTGAAATAACCTAGGAAAATGACTTTGGGCAACATTAAATATTAAAGTGACAGGCAGGGAAAGAGGAACTCATAATGGAAAGAATGGCTAGAAAGTTATGCAGAGAAGCAGAAGAATTTAAGATCCAAGAAGCTAAAGGAATAGAGTGTCAAGTATTAATTAGGTCTAGAACAAGAAGAATGAAGCCCTTCTAGTAGTTTCACCAGGGTTTGAGGTGGCAGAACTCAGATTATATTGTACATCTGAAACTAATATTAGACTATATTAACTAACTGGAATAAAAACTTTAAAAAATAAATAAAGGGGCAAATGAGTATCTTCAGTTAAGCATCTGCCTTCAGCTCAGGTCATGATCCTGGGGTCCTGGGATCGACCCCCATATCAGGCTCCCTGTTTAGTGGGGAATCTGCTTCTCCCTCTGCCCACCCCACCCCCCTGCTTGTACTCTCGCTCACTGTCAAGTGAGAAATAAAAAATCTTAAAGAACTCCAATTATAGAGGAATGAAAAGTGGTTCATGGTTTATATGTGGTTTGGATATGAGATGAAACCTAGAAATTGGTTGTCAGGATGATGGCTACACGTTGACTCTTAATCATGAGAGATTTGTGGTAATGATGCTTTCATTCAGAGGGACTCGAAAGGAGGTGGAGTGGGAATACCAACAAGGGTAGGTGGATAGGTTGGTCTTGAACGAGGAATAAACTCATTTTCGATAGGGTAAGGTTTTCCTTTTCTGTAAGAAGGTAGGACTATGGATGAGTTGGTATCAGGAAGGAAATTGAAAGAGTCATGCCCTTTTAGCCTCAGTTTACTCATTTATAAAGAAATCAAGATTGCTTCCTGAGAGTGAGGAGCTTTGAGTAGCTTGACAACATTAATGAATTGAAACAGTTATTCAGCTGGGGTGGGAGAGAAAGTGAACCAAGTAAAAAGATTGTCAGATGCTGCTGAATCCCCATCCATGGCAGAAAAGTAAAATTAAACATTTTTACAGTATTGCTAGTCCTGCTTTGTGATCTTTCCAGGAATACTCTGGGAGCCTAGGTGGCAAAGCAAAACAGACACATAGCATTGATCCATAGATGACATTACTGACCAGAGTAGTGAAGGAAATCTAAGGATGCTGGAGAGAGGGTACTTCCAGGCCACATCTAGAATCGTTGTCCTTGCCTGGAATTTTTCTACGTACCCCATAATTCTTGGTAGAACTCAGGCTGAGGGCTGTATCCAGTTTGTAGAGGAGCAGCCGCAGAGGCCTTATAGTAGCTATCTCATGATGTTTATATTTCTTGTTGTTCTTTTTTATTTTCTTTATTTTCTTTTTATTTCAGTCTGCTTTAATTTCTCTCGACAGTATTTTAGAGTTTTCGGTGTCACATATTTTGTCAGATTTATCCCTGGGTAATTGTTTCGTGCTAATATAAGTGGTACAGGTTAAAATTTTTAATTTCCAACTGTTCACTGCTAATATATAAAAAAATCACATAGTAATTATTTCTGACAACTTTATTAAATGTACTGTTAGTTCCAATAGCATTTTTTAGTAGAGTCATTAGGACTTTTCTGTATTCACAATCCCATCATCTTTCACTCAGTGCCCCTTATATTAATGATGTTTCTCTCTCTGGCCATTGGGAACATAAACTATTTCCACCCCTATATTATTTTCTTTTTATTTTTCTTTTTTCTTTTTTTTTTTTTTAAGATTTTATTTATTAATTTGACAGAAATCACAAGTAGACGGAGAGGCAGCCAGAGAGAGAGAGAGATAGGGAAGCAGGCTCCCTGCTGAGCAGAGAGCCCGACGTGGGCCAGACTTCAAGTTATATTACAAAGCCTTAGTAATCAAAACAGTATGTTACTGGCACAAAAATAGGCACACAAATCCACAGAATAAAAGAGAAAACCCAGAAATGAACCCACGGTTTTATGGTCAATTAATCTTTGACAAAGCAGGAATGAATATACACCAGGAAAAAGACCATCCTCACCAAATGGTATTGGAAAAACTGGTCAGGTAATGCAAAAGAATGAAACTGACCAATTTCTTATACTATACACATGAATAAATTCAAAATGGATCAAAGACCTAAATGAGAGGGGCAATCTGGGTGGCTCAGTGGGTTAAGCCTCTGCTTTCAGCTCAGGTCATGATCTCAGGGTCCTGGGATCGAGCCCTGCATCAGGCGCTCTGCTCAGTGGGAAGCCTGCTTCTCCCTCTCTCTCTGCCTGCCTCTGCCTACTTGTGATCTCTCTCTCTGTCAAATGAATAAATAAAATCCTAAAAAACAAAAAACAAAACCTAAATGTAAGACCTTAAACCATAAATCCTTTAAAAAAGCACAGGTAGTAAGGACTCTGACATTGGCTATAGCAACATTTTTCTACATATGACTGAGGGAAGGGAAATAAAAGCAAAAATAAACTACTGGGACTACAATAAAACAAAAACCTTCTCCACAGCAAAGGAAACAATCAACAGAACTAAAAGGCAACTTACTGAATGGGAGAAGAGATTTTGCAAATACATAGCCAATAAAGGGTTAATATCTAAAATATATAAAGAACTTATACAAACCAACATCCAAACAACAAAGAATCCAACTAAAAATAGACAGAAGACACGAACAGAAATTTCTCTAAAGACAAAGAGATGGCCAACACATGAAAAAATGCTCAGCATCACTGTTCATTAAGGAAATACAAATCAAAACTATAGGAAAAAATGTTTATTGCAGCATTATTTACAACAGTCAAACTATGTTAGCAAAACTACGGAAGCCAAATCCCTAAGCAAACTACGGAAGCCAAACCTCTATGTTTATTGCAGCATTATTTACAACTAACTATGGAAGTAGCCCAGTGCTCACTGACAGATGAATAAGATGTGATATATGAATATGTACTGGATTATTATTTAGCTGTTAAAAAAAAGGAATGCAAGGTTGCCATTTCCAATGACATGAATGGAACTAGAGTGTGTTAAGTGAAGTAAGTCAGATAAAGATAAATACCATAGGAACTCACTTGCATGGAATTTAAGAAACAAACAAGCAAAGGGAAAAAATAGAGAGGGAGAGAAAAACCAAGAAACAGACCCTTAAGTATGCAGAACAAACTGATGGCTACCAGAGGGGAGGTGGGTAGGGAGGGGGAGAAATAGGTGATGGGTATTAAGAAGTGCCTGTGTTGTGATAAGCACTGGGAGATGTGCGGAATTGCTGAGTCACTAAACTAATATACCTGAAACTAATATTACACTGTATGTTAAGTGTACTGGAATTTAAAAAAAACATCATACTAGATTATTTTAAAAACCAGCCTTGGCCCATTGTATCTTAACATCTGACATATTAAAAAACCTAATCAAGGATTAAAATTTAAAATTCTTCTATGTGTATTTTTTGTGTAATGTGCAAATTAAAAATATTGAGTTAGTATATTATTATTTATAAATCAGTAAGATTATGTTAATGAAATTGTGTCCCTGTAGTTTTGCTTGAAATATGTTATTTCTTGACTTTGACATTTCAGGAAAAAAATAAAAATAGTGATAAAGGAACTGAACCAGAAACACAAAAAGAAAAAAATACCCAAGAACAAAATTCATCAGGTCCAAATGAAGAAAAATCCAAAGCTCATAAAAAGTCAAACCCATATGGAGAATGGCAAGAAATTAAACAACAAGTTGAATCTCAGTAAGTACCTAAAACTTAATCCCACTGTTAATACAAATTATATTTTCTATCTCAGTACTTCCATACATCACAGTAACTAATTTCAAGGATAAGGTGCTCATTAAAAGTGTGGCTCATTTCTTTTATTTCTAGAGTGATTTTATCTCTTCTAATTCAGTATTTTAGAGTATTTGAAACTGTAAAGTATTGGTTATTTTTTAAAAAGTAAGTTAATGAGGGTTTTTTTGGTAGGAGAGATGCTGTTTGTTTATTTTAGTTGCAGTATAGTTATATACAGTGTTATATTTGTTTCAGGGGTATAATGTAGTGATTCAGCAATTCTGTATGTTACTTAGTGCAACCTCTAATGATCTCTCTAATTCCTACCCAAATATAACATTTCTTTTGACCACATATTCACACGCTAACTCACACCATGTACACATTTGTGTTCTCACACTCAGCATGATTATTCTGTTGGACAAACAAATATCTGCATATTCAATAGAGGCTTCATAGTATATGTCTAAAAGTGAGAAAAAAGCTTTTATTTTGTTACCATCTTAAAAATGTTTTACGACACTCCACTGAAGTTTTAAAGCCAGTATTCAAACGTACCTGGTTAAGTGTCTGCCCTCAGCTCACATCATGATCCCAGAGTCCTGGGATCACGCCCCAAGCCCAGCGTTGGGCTCCTTACTTATCAGGCAATCTGCTTCTCCTTTTCCCTCTGCCCCTCCTCCCACTCTTGCCCCCTCTCTAGCTCTCTCTTCCTCATAAATAAATGGAATTTTTTAAAAAATAAAGCCAGTAGTCAAGAAACAGAACAATTTTATCAATTAAACAAGATCATGGTAGGGATATTACCTGATTTATATTATTAGATTACATGTTTAAATTAGTTATTGCCTTTG
This sequence comes from Mustela putorius furo, assembly GCF_011764305.1. NCBI lineage: Eukaryota > Metazoa > Chordata > Mammalia > Carnivora > Mustelidae > Mustela > Mustela putorius. The sequence goes on from NW_025421305.1 coordinate 8,054,335, forward strand.
GAGCATTTACACAGTAAAAGGAAGAAGTCATTCCCAGCTCCACAAATTATTTCTTAAATGTTAAAATAAATCTTCAGGGGGGAAAGAAGTACATGAGTTAGCAGTTTTTCTCCAAAAACATTAATGCTTTGAATTGGTAATGTAAAATGACTACTCTGTGGATACTTCTACAGTGAAATTATTTACTCTTAAAACTGTACATTAACGAAAAGATCATATTTTTTCATAAGATAGGATAATGCAGGTTTTGGCCAGCTTTATACTGACAGTCTCCAACTTGTAATGGTTTGACGTGGGATTTTTTTGACTTTAAAATGATGGAAAAGCGATATGCATTCAGTAGAAACTATACTTCAGATTTGGAATTTTGATCTTTTCCCCCTGCCTAGCGATACACTCCTATACATTTCTCTCTCATGCACTCCCAGGCAGCAGTGTGACCATGAGGGTAAACAGCCAGTATACTTCAAACCATTTTGTTTTTCACTGTCAGTATACTATTCAATAAATTACAGGAGATAGTATTTTATATAAATATAAAATGGGCTTTGTATCAGATGATTTTGTCCAATGTAGCCTAATATACATGTGCTCAGCTTATTTAAGGTAGGCTAGGCTAAGTTAAATGTACTAAATGCATTTTCAACTTAGGATATTTTCAATTTATAGTGGGTTTATTTGGGCATAACCCCATCCTAAGTAAGGAAAGATCTATATGTTCTAATAAGAATTAATTCTCCAGGGATAACATACCATAGTATAGATTAAAACTGCTGTCAGAATGTCACGATCATTATGATAGTTTAGGTTGTATTTGTTACTTAATGTAATACTAGAAAAAATGCATTTAGTGCAGCAGATTGCCAGGCATCATGATAAGCCATGCTGACTATGATGCTGAAATTGCAGAAATAATAGGCTGCATTACTAAGAGATGTTTTTTAAGCGACTTACAGTAGGAAAATGGCCCTACTATACCAACATCTCCTATACTTAAAGCTAAGATTTCTTAAAATTCAGGTATTTTGTTTTCTATGTGATAAATATACTATAAACCATTCGTGTTAAATTTTGTCTTGGTCAGCTAGTTTCACATGTGATGGATTATGTCTGACTTCCTAAGTAGAGAAACCTAATTTTTAAAAGTTGCCCCCTAAAAATATTTTTATATTAAAATATAATAAAAATATTATATTTTTATTATAGAAAATTTTTTGAATTGAAGAAAAACATAAGAATAGCTCAGTTACCAAGAGATAATAGTAACATTTTTAAATATTTTACCTAGTTTTTTCTTTTTCCCTATTTAGCATTATGTTAATATTTTTGTACTTTATTAGAATTTTGTGTTATTTTTAATTGCTATATAATATTTAATCATTTAGATGTACTTTGATTTTACTCAGCCATTCCCTTGCTGTTGGGCAGTTAGGTTATTTCTGCACTTTTGGATTTTATAACATTTTGACTATTACATTGATATATCACTCTGTAACCATTTCTGATTATTTCTAGAAATGGAATACCTGTTTAATGGTTATGACATATTAAAAATCTTGATATACAGTGCCCAATTACTTTCCAAAAAGAGCATACCAATCTGTACTCCCATCAGCAGTTTCTGAAAGTTTCTGTCCCTTTGGACCTTCTCAGCAATAATTATTCCTGAGCTTTTAAATATTTTCTTTTTTAAAAAATTTCTTATTTGAATTCTGTTTAATTAACACAGTGTATTATCAGTTTCAGAGATAGAATTTAGTGATTCATCAGGGGCATATAATTTTTTTTTTTTAAAGATTTTATTTATTTATTTGTCAGAGAGAGTGAGCACAGGCAGACAAAGAGGCAGGCAGAGGCAGAGGAAGAAGCAGACTCCCTGCTGAGCAAGGGGGACTCGATCCCAGGACGCCGGGATCATGACCTGAGCCTAAGGCAGCTGCTTAACCAACTGAGCCACCCAGGCGTCCCAATGTTTTCTAATTCAGCAAAAAAACCTTTAGTTTTATTTACTGTTTTATTTCATATATTTATCAGTGTTTTGTATTCTATAAATTGTCAATAGTCTTTGCAAGTTTTTCTATTGAACTATTAGTCTTTTCCTTATTTCTACAAGCTCCTTTTGTAGTACGATGCAAACCATTGTTTAGTTGTATTTATGGTGGACTTTCCTCATTTTAGTTTGATTTTTAACTGTGCTTACAATGGATTTTGATGTGCACAATTTTGTCAGGCTTAACTAGTCCAACTTTTTTCTTTTGTGATCTGTTATCTTACTGATATAATTTCCATCCAAAAGTCAAATATATACTTGTATTTCCTTCTGATTTATATGGTCTGTCTTCTTTTTCACATAACTATTTAATCCATCCCTAATTATTTTGATGCATCATATGAGATGAGATTTTTAAGTGACACTTTTTTTTTAATCTCAGGTTTAATTCTTGAATTTGCCAGTTTGTTTCTAGCTAACTATTCTTTATTTTTTTTTTTTTAAGATTTTATTTATTTATTTAACAGAGAAATCACAAGTAGGCAGAGAGCGGGGGAGCAGGCTCCCCACTGAGCAGAGAACCCGATGTGGGGCTTGATCCCAGGACCCTGAGACCATGACCTGAGCCACACAGGCGCCGCTCTAGCTAACTATTCTGTTCCATTATTAGCCTATCTGTTTTTGTGACAGTACCGTAAAGACTTAATTATCATGATTTAATCATACAATTTTATATGATAATGTTTGACTATCTGGTGGTATATCCTGGTTTTTGTTTGTTTGTTTGTTTGTTTCAAAATATTCTTAAGTAGTTCCTTTCTGTTTGTTTTTCTTTTCATTTTTTTCCCCAGGTAAATTAAATGACTTTGCAAGTGTTCAACAACTATAATGTGATTTTAATCAAAATGATTGAAATTCTGTTTTAGTTGTTGAATTTGGTAAAAATTGATGTTTTCAGTATTTCATATTTTCATCCAAAAATGTTGTTTATCTCTCTTTTTATTCAAGTTATCATGTATGATTCTTTACACAACCTTTGTAACTGCCTCTCTGTTAAGCTTCATCCTTGCATTTTTTGAATGTAGGCAACTTAGTCTAGTTGGTTCACTTCTGTACCCCAAAATTAAAATCAGTACCTGGCACATAATAAGTGCTTAGTAAATTTAATTACATATATTTTTACATGATTTCCTTCTTTTAAATTGTGAATTAAATCCATGTTTTCTACTATTTCTTTAACCAGGAGTTATGGTCTCAAAAAGTTTGAATTAAGTTGTATTGCTGAATTATTATATTATTTATAAAATTTATTATTTTGAGTCTTGGGCTTTTCTTTTTTTTTTAAGTTTATTTTTAATTTTTTTAAAGATTTTATCTATGTACTTGATAGACAGAGATCATAAGCAGGCAAAGAGGCAGGCAGAGAGAGAAGGGGCTCCATTTCAGAACCCTGACCTCATGACCCGAGCCGAAGGCAGAGGCTTAAGCCACTGAGCCACCTAGGCACCCCAAGTCTTGGGTTTTTCATGCAGAAATTTGTCTGCAGATATTTTGTGGTCTTTTTTCTGTTGATTATATTTCCCGTTTATTTCATGTTCTATTTATTTTAGTTAGATTTTCATACCCGATGATATAGGGTTGAAAGGGGCATGTATGTTTTGTTTCTGATTTGAGTGCAAATGTCTCTAAAATTTATATTAAGGATTATATTCACTATTGGCTTAAGATAGGTAATCCTTATTATGTTGAAGAAGTATGCTTTATTTCTAGATATTTCAAGGGTTATTATAAAAAAAATTGGGTAAATTTCAGTAATGATAGCTTTGATGTAGAAAACATTGGGAATAATGGTCTGTAGTTTAGTTTTGCTTTTGTTTGTTAAATATCTTTATCTTTATCAGATCTTTATCAGATTTTTGTATCCAATTTATGCTAAATAAAGTGAATTAGGTAGTTTTCCTTTTTTTTTTTGAAAATTTTATTTATTTATTCGGCAGAGACAGAGATTGAAAGCAGGCAGAGAGAGAGAGAAAGGGAGGAGGAAGCAGGCTTCCCACTGAGCAGAGAGCCTGATGTGGGGCTTGAGCCCAGGACCCTGAGATCATGACCTGAGCTGAAGGCAGAGGCTTTAACCCACTGAGCCACCCAGGCATCTCTAATTTTCCATTTCTTTTTATGGTTTTCTTCCCCCTGTAACTTTCTAGTAACTTTTCTTTTTCCAGAAACTTCCTCTTCTTTAATGTTCTAGAATACTTAATGGTTTCTTTGGGGTTAGGAAGTTTATTTGAGAACAGGGGATTAGAAAGGTTAAAAGAAAATAGTAGTACAATTTTCTGGTCCTGGATCCTAGGGGAGTTAATTTTTGATAACTTTTTAGATTCGTGCTTACTATCTACATGACTGTGGGCAAATGGCCTAATCTACCTGAGCCTCAATTTTTTCATTTGTAAAATGGCATAATAATAGTTCCATTTTCTAATTTATGGTGAAGAATAAATTAGAAAAGACAAGTCAACACAGTACCATGTATGTAGTTGGTACCTAGAACACCTAAGCACCCAGTAACTAAACACATTGCAGCTTCAGCTACTTCTTCTTTTTTTTTTTTTTAATTAACAAATGATGTATTACTAATTTCAGGGGTACAGGTCTGTGATTCATCAGTCTTACACAATTCACAGCACTCAGTATAGCACATACCTTCCCCAGTGTCCATCACCCCACCACCCCATCCCTCCCACCACCCTCCCTTCCAGCAATCTTCAGTATGTTTCCTGAGATTAAGAGTCTCTTATGGTTTGTCTCCCTCTTTGGTTTCATCTTGTTTGATTTTTCCCTCCCTTCCCCTATAATGCTCTGTCTTGTATCTCAAATTCCACCTATCAGTGAAATCATATGATAATTATCTTTCTCTGATTAACTTATTTCACTTTCAGCTACTTATTCTTGAATGCTAGTCAGTTTTGATAATTTATATTTTTTCCTAAATATTGTATTTCATCAAAGGTTTAAATATTAAAATATATACATATATTAAAATATATACATTGAATTTTCTTTATAATTTAAGTTTTTCAGATGTTAATGCCTCCTTTTAAATTTTTATTTTTTCTTCTTTTGTGATATTTGTTAAATAATTTTTTCTGGCTTTATTGAGACATAATTGACTTGTAACACTATGTAAGTTTAAGATATACAATGTGTTGATTTGATACACTCATGTATTATAAAATGATTACCGTAATAGTGTTAGCCTCCATCATGTCACATAATTACTATTTTTTTTAATGGTGAGAGCATTTAAGATCTAGTCACTTGGCAACTTTAAAGTATGTAATACAATTTGATTAACTATAATCATATTATACATTAGATACCCCAAGTTGTTAATCATCTTGTTGGAAGTTTGTACCCTTTGACCAGTCTCCCTATTTCCCCAGCCCCCCACACCCTAGTAACCACCACAAGCACTCTATTTCTATGAGTTTGGATGTTTTAGACCACATATAACTGATACCATATTTACCTTTCTTTGTTTAACTCAACTTCAGTTAGCATAATGCCCTCAGGATCCAACCATGTTGTCATAAATGGTAGATGACCTCCTTTCTCATTGCTAAATAATATTCCATTGTATATATAAAGGTTTTGTCCACTATCCTGTGAAATCTTCTGTAAACTCAAATGGCATAAATCAAAAAAGCAGTTACCATTCATTTATATGGAAGATTTTTTGAGCATTCCCAGACTCAATAAGTGGCCTCTTCTTGGCTTTTTTGATACCTAGAACACACAGATCTTGCAAAGAAGGCTGCCCAGAATAAATCGAGGTAAAGCACAAATGCGCACAGGCACAGTTCAAAGCTATGGCAAGGAGCTTGATGCTGAGATACAAAGTGTAGTTCTCAGGAGAGCTTAGCAGTGACACTCTTGGCTGCCTGGGGTACATGCCACCTCTGAGGGCTTGCTGTCAAATAAATGCTGAATACTACTTTCACGTTTTGCCTTTTCTTGTAAAAGTAAAAATCCTCTTCAGATTTATTTTTCTTAACAAAAACAGATGCTAATGTAGGTCTTTCATAAAAGCAAAATGTCTTGCAAACTTTTAAAAAAATACAGTGTACCTGTATGCAACATCTTCTTCATCAGTTCATAATTTGATGTACCGTTTGGCTGTTCTGTATTTGGCTGTTAGGAATAATGCTGCAGTGATTGTGGGAATGCAGGTATCCCTTTAAGATTCCAGAAATGGAATGTTTTGATCACTATAGTTTGATACTTTAGTGTGAAATCAGTAAATGAGGTACTTCCAGCTTTGTTCTTCCTTTTCAGGACTGCTTTGGCGACTCAGGGTCTTTTATGGCTCCATACAAATTCAGGAATTTTTTTTTCTGTTTCTTTGAAAAATGCCATTGGGATTTTGATCAGATAGCCACTGAATCTGTTAACGGCTTTGAGCAGTACAGACATTTAACAATATTCATTCCACAAATGTTTGATATCTTTACATTTGTGTCTTCAGTTTTTTTCATCAGTGTCTTGTCCTTTTCAGTGCACAGTTCTTGTACCTCAGTTAAATCTATCACTCAGTATTGTTTATGATACTGTGGTAAATGGGATTTTTTTAGATGTTTTATTGTTAATGTATACAAACAACTGATTTCTGGGTGTTGATTTTGTATCGTTCAACTTTACTGAAGTCATTGATTAGTTCTAACAGTTTTTCGGTAGAATCTTTAGGATTTTCTGTGTCTAAGGTGAAATCATATATAAGTAGAGCCAGTTTTACTTCTTCCATTGTACTTTGGATGCCTTTTATTTATGTATTTCTTCTTGCTTGATTGCTCTGGCTAGGACTTCTGGTACTATGTTGAAAGGGTGATAAGGCTGGGTATCCTTATCTTGTTCTTGATCTTAAAGGAAAAGTTCAGTTTTTAACCATTCAGCATGATGTTGGCTGTGGGTTTGTCATATATGGCCTTTGTGATTTTTGAAATACATTTCCTTTATATCCAGTTTGTTGAATGTTTTTATCATGAAAAGATGTATTTTGTCAAACCATTTTCCTGCCTTTTGAAATGATCATATGACTTTTGTCTTTCGCTCTATTAATATGATATATCACAATTCATTTGGATATTGAACCATCCTTGCATCCTGGGAATAAATCCCACTTGGTCATTGTATATGATTCTTTTAATATATTGTTGAATTCAGCTTGCAAATATTTTGTTGAAAAATTTTGCATCTATATTCATCAGAGATATTGGTCTGTAACTTTATTATAGTGTCCTTCTCTGGCTTTGATAATCAGGATTATGTATGATTCCTGTAATGAATTTGGGAATGTTCTCTTCTCCTCAGTACTTTGGAAGAGTTTGAGGGGAATTGGTGTAATTATTCTTTAAATGTTTCGTAGATTTCACCATTGAATCTGGTCTTGGGCTCTTTGTGTTGGCAAGTTTTTGATTACTTGTTTAATATCCCAGGGTCCTGGGATCGAGCCCCCGCATCGGGCTTTCTGTTCAGCGGGGAGCCTGCTTCCCCTTCTCTCTCTCTCTGCTTGCCTCTCTGCCTCCTTATGATTTCTCTCTCGTGTCAAATAAATAAATAAAATCTTTTTTTAAAAAAATAATACCCTTACTGGTCTATTCAGATTTTTAATTTCATCATGATTCAGTCTTGGTAGGTGATATGTTTCTAGAAATGTATCCATTTCTTCTAGGTTATCTAGTTTGTTGGTATGCAATTGTTCATAGTTGTTTCTTACGATAGTTTATAGTTCAGTTGTAATGCTTCCCCTTTCATTTCTGATTTGAATCCTTTTCTTTTTTCTTAATCTAGTAAAGTTTTGTTCTTTTCAATGAACCTTCTCTCACATTTCTTAATCTTTTCTATTTTGGTCTCTGTTTCTGCTGTGATCTCTTATTTATTCTTTTTTCTAGTTCCTTGAATGTAAAGTTAAGTTGTTTGAGATGTTTCTTGTATCTTAATGTAGGCATTTACTGTATAAACTTTCTTAGAACCACCTTTGCAACATCCTGTAGGTTTTGATATATTGTGTTTCCATGTTTGTTTCAGCATTTTTTTTTAATTTCCATTTTCTTCTTTGACTTACTAGCTGTTGAAGAGTTTGTTTATTTCTACATATTTGTGAATTTTCTACTTTTCCTCCTGTCAGTTTATAGTTTCTTACCATTTGGTCAGAGAAGATACTTCATATGATTTCAGTTTTCTTAAATTTGCTAAAATTTGTTTTATGACCTATCATATGATCTGTGCTAGAGAATGTTCTGTGTTTGAGAAGAATGTGTGTTCTGTTGTTGAATAGAATGTTCTTTATAGGACGTTAGATCCATTTGATCTATAAAGTATGGTTTAGGTGTAATGTTTCCATGCTGATTTTCTATATCCAGGATCTATTCATTGCTGTAAGTGTCATATTGTACTTCCCTGTTTATTGTATTGGAGTCAGTTTTTCCCTTCAGATCTATTAGCATTTGCTTGATTTATGTGGGTGCTCCAGTTTTGGGTGCATACATATTTTTAACTGTCATATCTTCTTGATAAATTGGCTTCCTTTTCATTATATAATGACTTTTTTTATTGTCTCTTGTTACCATTTTTGGCTTAGAGTCTACTTTGTCTAATGTAACTGTAGCTACCTGCTTTCTTTCAGTTTTCACTCTCATGGAATACTTTTTTCTATCCCTTCACTTTGAACTTGTGTGTGTCCTTAAATCAGATACAAATCTCTTATAGGCAGCATCTGGTTGGTTCTTACTTTTTATTGTTTTTTTGTTTGTTTGTTTGTTTGTTTTTAATCTATCTAAGCATTCTATATCTTTTGATTGGAGAATTCAATGTATAATTGCTTTTTGACTATTTTGTTCCCTTTGTCCATTTTTTTTTTCCTCTCTTGCTCCTTTTCTTTGTGAATTGATGGCTTTCCATAGTAATACAGCTTTTGCTTTGTGATAACCATCATGGTTACATAAAAGATTTTATACATACTATAGTTGACACTGATAAAAACTTCGATCACATACAAAAAGTATCCTTTTATTCACCCCTATATTTTTGTGGTTTTCAATGTCCAAATTTATGTCTTTATATATTGTGTTTCCATTAACAAATTGTTTTCACTGTAGCTATTTTTTTATTACATTTGTCCTTTAACACTTATACTAGAGTTAAGTTTAACACACCACCATATTATAGTGTTAGAGTATTCTGAATCTAACTATATGCTTACTTTTACCATTATCTTGTATGTTTTCATATATTTTCATGTTAATAATGCACAACCTTGCATTTCAGCTTAAAGAACTACTTACAACATTTTTGTAAGACAGCTTAGTGGTGATAAAAATTCTGAGGTTTTTTTTTCTTTTTTTAACGTAAGTATTTATCTCACCTTTATTTCTGAGGGAGGAAAAAAAGTGTTCTTGTTTTCCAGTTTATTTCTTTTAACACTTTGAATATATCGTCCTTTCTCTCCTGGCTTACAAAGTTTCTGCTGAGATCTGATAGCTTTATGGAATTCCCTTGTATGAGAGAAATTATTTTTCTCTTGCTGTTTTTAAACTTCTTTCTTTATTTTTTTTACACAGGTCTTTTTGTATTAAAAGAGAAGATCTTTTTGTATTAAAAGTTTTAGGTGACCTGTTAGCTTTAACTTGTATGTACAGAGCTTTCCCCACATTTGGGGAGTTTTTACCCATTATTTCTTTATATATTTATTTCAGTAATATCCCTTCTTTTTTTTTTTATTACAGTATAGTTACATACAGAGTTATATTAGTTTCAGGTTTACAATATAGTGATTCAGTAATTCTGTACATTATTCAGAGTTCATCATTGTAAGTGTGTTCTTAATCTCCTTCACCTATTTCACCCATCCCCCTACACATCTCTTCTCTGGAAACCATCAATTTGTCCTCCATAGTTAAGAGTCTTTTTTTTTTTCTTTGCTTCTTTATCTCTTTTGTTCATTTGTTTTGTTTCTTAAATTTCACATATGAGTGAAACCATTTGGTATTTGTCTTTCTCTAACTGACTTAATTAATTTATTCCTCTCCCATCCTTACATTTAAGATATATGGTTTCATACTTTACTACTTTTATTTTGTAAGCCCTTGCCTGCTTTATATAGATATACTTAATCTTACTGCTTTTGTGCATTCTCCTTTTTTTACTTCTACTTACAGTCTTTCCCTTCCTAAGAAGTTCCTGTTAACATTTCTTTCTTTCTTTTTGTTTATTTGCCAGAGATAGAGAGAGAGTACACACAAGCAGGCAGAGAGGCAGGCAGAGGCAGCGAGAGAAGCAGGCTCCCCGCTGAGCAAGGAGCCCGATGTGGGACTTGATCCCAGAATCTTGGAATCATGACCTGAGCTGAAGGCAGTGGCTTAACCAACTGAGCCATCCAGGTGTCCCTCTTTTTCTTTTTTTTTTTTAAGTAGTTTTCACATCCACCATGGGGCTCAAATTCGTGACCTCCAAGATCAAGAGTTGCATGCTCTACCAACTGAGCCAGCCAGGTATACACTCCCTCTGCCCCCTTAACATTTCTTCTTTTTTGTTTTTGAAAGATTTTATTTATTTATTTATTTGATACAGAGAGAGAGAGATCACAAGCAGGCAGAAAGGCACGCAGAGAGAGGGGGAAGCAGGCTCCTTGCCGAGCAGAGAGCCCGAGGCAGGGCTCATCCCAGGACTCTGAGATCATGACCAGAGCCGAAGGCAGAGGCCCAACCCACTGAGCCATCCAGGTGCCCCAACATTTCTTGTAGGGATAGTTTAGTGGTAATGAGTTCCTTTTTAACTCATTTGTCTGGGAAACTCTATCTTCTTTCTAGTCTAAATGGTAGCCTTTCTGAATAGAGTATTGATTGCAGGTTTTTTTCTTTTAGCCCTTTGAATTCAGCACTCCATTCTGGCCTGCAAAGTTTCTGCTGAAAAACCCACTGATAGCCTTATAGGGTTCCCCGTTTATGTAGCTCTTTTCTTTTCTCTTGCTGCTTTTAAAATTCTACTTCTTGCCATTTTAATTACTGTGTGTCTTGATGTGGACCTTCTTAGGCTGGTTTTTTTGGGGACTCTTTATGTGTCTTGGATCTAGATTTCTGTTTCCTTCCTCAGATTTGGCTTTCATTTCTTCAAATAAATTTTCTGCCCCTTCTCTCTCTTTCTGGAATCCCTATAATGTGAAAGCTATTACACTGATGGTGTCGCCAAGTTCTCTAAGGCTATTTAAATTTTTTTTTCTCTCTCTCCAATTTAGCTTGATGGCTTTCCATTATCTGTTCTTCAGGTCAGTGATCCATTCTTCTGCTGCTTCTAGTCTACTATTTATTCCATTTATTGTATTTTTATTTTCATTTATTGAAGTCGTCATTTCTTTTTGGTTCTTTTTTATGTCTGTCTCTTTTTTGAAGGTCTCACTGAGGTACTCCACTCTTTTCTCATGTCCAGTAAGTATTTTTATGATGATGACTTTTAAGTTCTCTTTCAGGCATGTTATCTGTTTTGTTTAGCTCTCTCGCTGTGATTTTGTCCTGTCCTTTCATTTGGGATATAGTCATCTGTCTGTTCATTTGCTCTCTCTGTGTCTGGCTTTTTTTCTTTTTTCCTTTATGTCTATTTCTATACATTAGGTAAATCAGCCACGTCTCCTGCTCTTGAAAGTAATGGACTTAATGAAGAAGAGTTTCCATAGTGCCCTGCCGTGCAGTGTCCTCCTGTTCACCTGGCACTTCAAGGGGGTCTCTTATGTGTGTCGTATGCATCCTACTGCTGCGGCTGACCAGTGTTTGCCTTCAGACCAGTCATCTGCAATGGCTCTCTTTGCCTTTGGGGGCAGGGTTTTGTTTATGTGTTATAAGTGGATCAGTTGGGGGCAGCCTAGGCTTGATTTGAGTCAGACCAGATGTTTGCCAGAGATGCAGTAGCAGCAAAATGCAGAGCACCTTCCCTGTGTTGTTGCCTGAAAAATTTTCATTGATGGGCAGGGCCTGTAGCCAAACCCAATGTCTGCCCCCAGCCCACTGCTAGGGCTGTAGTAGGACTGATGTGTCTGGTTTATCTTTCCCTTACCCTAGAACAAAAGTCACTTTGGAGTGATGCTGGTATCTGTCAGGGCTGCTTGCACACTGCCAGGCTTATGACTTCACTTTAGATGGGCCCTAGCCAAGGGCATTTTGGAGGGGGCTCAGTCTTCAGGAGAATACAGGGGCAAGGGCATAGCATTAGCAAGGTTTGCATAGGTCTGTTGTGGGAAGATACCTGGAGCCACTTTAGAAAACTGCCACAGAGCTGGAGGGGACCAGTCCTCAGGAGAAAGAGGTGGTGGGGCATAGTGCCAGCAAGGTCTACACTAGTCTGCTCAGGAGGGGACCTGCTGGGTCCGAGGGGGTAGGTCTGTAGAAGGAGGGGGATGCACTGTTAGCAAGCTAAGTGGACAGTATTAGCACTGCACTGATTCCCATAGTTGTCTATGTGTCTAGGCTAGGAGTATGGGGGAGGTAAATGGTACTTGCCACCTCCTTTGTCCTGGAAAAGTCTCCTAAAGATCCCTCTGCTCCAAAAATCCCTAGTCCTCCAACACATACTCTGAGACTAGTAAGTAAATCCCCTTCCTGTATACTCTGGGCATTTTTCCAACTGCTGTTTCTGGGCTTTTTCTCCACACAGGGCTATTTGTTGTGCTGTTTCTTTAAGGGTAGGGATTCCGGTTACTATTGACCTCCAGCTCTCAGACAGCCAAGCCCACTGATTTTTAAAGTTCCAGATGTTGGGGCGCGTGGGTGGCTCAGTGGGTTAAGGCCTCTGCCTTCAGCTCAGGTCATTTAAAAAAAAAAAAAAAAGTTCCAGATGTTAAGCCCACGGATTGTAAGGACTTGCAAAAAAAATTGATCCCAGGGTCCTGAGATCGAGCCCCACATCAGGCTCTCTCCTCCATGGGGAGCCTGCTTCCTCCTCTCTCTCTTTCTGCCTGCCTCTCTGCCTACTTGTGATCTCTGTCTGTCAAATAAATAAATAAAATCTTTAAAAAACAACAACAACAAAGAACTTGCAAAATTAGTCCCCTCTGGTTTTCAAAGCAAAGTGTTACAGAGATTCATCTTCCTAGTAGAGGTTCCCTGTGCCTGGAGTGAGTGTCAGTCTCTCTCCCTTCTCTGTGCCCATGGCATCCCTCCTTTCCACAGAAGCCGTGTGGCTTTGACTGCATCTCCACCCTTTCTACACACTTTGATGTCACCTGTTCTCTACATTTAACTGTGGAGAGTCTGTTCTGCCAGTCTTTGGTTCATTTTCTGGATTATTTACACTGATGTGAGTATTATCCAGTTGTGTGCATGGGACAAGGTGAGCTTGTCTGACTCCACCATCTTCCCAGAAGTCCTCTAGCCATTACTTCTTTAAATAAGTCCTTTCTCCCTCCTTTTTCCTTCTAATACTATAATGATGCATACATTATTTCTATTTGGTATCCCAGAAGTTCCATAGGCTGCCTTCATTCTTTTAACTTTCTTTCTCCTCCAGTTACCTAACTTCCAGTGTCTGTCTTCAAGCTCTCGTATTCTTTCTTCTGCTTGGTCTAGTCTGTTGAAGCTCCTCTCTGTTGAATTTTTCAGTTCTCTCATTTTATTCTTTAGCACCAAAACCTTTTTGGTTCCTTTTTGTTTTCTCTTTGTTGAACTTCTCATTTTGTTCTTTTTGTTTTCCTGATACACTAAATTGCTTATTTCTCTTCTCTTATGGTTGTCAGAGCATCCATAGAGCAATTATTTTGAATTCTTTGTTGGGCAGTTCTTAGTTCTTGATTTTTTTTGGCCAGTTCCTAAAGGTTTACTATATTTCTCGGAGGGGGACATTTTTCCCGATTCTTAGTGATCCCTGTAGCCTTCAATAGGTGTCTACACACCTGAAAAAAGAATCACTTCTTCGAGACGTTTTGGACTGACTTCAGTAAGGGAGGACTTATCTGTGGGTGGAACAGCAGTGGAGCATGCTGTGATTCCATGTCTGGTGGTGCAGGGCACCAGTTACAGGTGAGTTTGTAGAGCAGGTCACTGTGAACCACAATCACTCCCACTGCATGGCTGTTCTTGGTAGGTCCCACTTCTCTTCTTGTTCTTAGCCATCTCTGTACATCTCAGCTTGTCAGTATGAAGTGAAACTAAAATGGGACCTTCTTGCAGTGCCCCAAAAGGCTAGAGAAGCTGGTCACTCATCCCATTCTTGTTACCTGGTGAAGGGAACTCTTTTTAGCTGGGAAGTTTCCTCTTGGCTCTGAGCAATGTCACCTTGGTAGGTGGAATGATAGAGATGAATGAAGTTGTCTTTCTCTTTTGTAGTTCTCAGGGTTTTCTATGTCACTCACATATCTTGAGTGGATTCCAGATCTCTCCCAGAACTGTTTTTCTTCACATACAGCTCTTTAATTGTTGATCATTTTGTGGGGAATGGAGGCTTGGGTCTCCACTAAAGGATTTTTTAAAAATCTGTTTTTACTTAATGAATAAATTCTTGATTTCATGTTTTATTGTGCTTCCATTTATTAATGGATTTTGTTTATCCATTTCTACCTTTATTTTCTTAATTTTGTTACCCTGAATTTTCTTAAGTTTCCTTTTTTATTTGTTCTTTTTTCAGAGGAACACTTAGGCTGTGACAGGACATGAGGAAGGGATATTTTGGTTTGAGTAAAATTGTATATTTGTCTTTCTCTGACTATTTCATTTAACATGATGCTGTATAGCACCTCCGTATCATTGCAAATGGCAAGATTTCATTCTTTTTTATGGCCAGATAATATTCCATTATCTATATATATAGCACATCTTTATCTGTTCATCTGTCAAAGAGCACTTGAGCTGCTTCCATAGTTTGGCTATTGTAAATAATGCTGCAGTAAACATAGGGGTGCATGTATCCCTTTAATTTAGTGTATTTGTATTTGGGGGGTAAAAACTCAGTAGTGCAATTACTGGACCCTAGGGCAGTTCTATCTTTAATTTTGTGAGGAATTTTTGCACTTTTCCACAGTAGCCGCACCAATTTGCATTCCCATCAACAGTGCATAAGGGTTCCTTTTTGTCCACATCTGCACCAACACCTGTTATTTCTTATATTTTTGATTTTAGCTATTCCAACAGGTGTGAGGTGGTTTCTCCTCTTAGGGTTTTGTTTTGTTTTGTTTTTAAGATTTTTTGATTTAGGGGAAACTGGGTGGCTCAGTCCTTAAGCATATGTCTTCAGCTCAAGTCATGATGCCAGGGTCTTGCTTGTGTTCCCTCTCTTTTTTTTTTTTTTTTTAAGATTTTATTTATATATTTGATAGAGAGAGATCACAAGTAGGCAGAGAGGCAGGCAGAGAGAGAGAGAGGAGGAAGCAGGCTCCCTGCTGAGTAGAGAGCCCGATGCGGGACTCGATCCCAGGACCCTGAGATCATGACCTGAGCCGAAGGCAGCGGCTTAACCCACTAAGCCACCCAGGCGCCCCTTGTGTTCCCTCTCTTGCTGTCTCTCTCTCTGTCAAATAAATAAAATCTGCTTTTAAAAAAAAGGATTTATTGATTTATTTTAGAGAGTGTGTGTGCCTATGCAAGGGAGGGGCAGAGAGAGAGGGAGAGAGTATCCTCAAACAGATTCCCTGATGAGCAGGGAGCCCAGTGCAGCTCGATCCCAAGACCCTGAGATCAAAACCAGAGCTGAAATCAAGAACCAGCCCCTTAACCAACTGAGCTTTCTAGGTGCCCCACTCTCCTTGTAAATTTTGATTTTCATTTCTCCAGTGGCCAGTGATGTTGAACATCCTTTCATATGTCTGTTGGCCATTTGTATGTCGTCTTTGGAGAAGTGTCTATTCATGTTTTCTGCCCATGGATTATTTATGGTTTTGGGTGTTGAGTTGTATCAGTTCTTTTTTTTTTTTTTTAATTCATTTATTTATTTTAGAGAGAGAAAGTGTTCACACACATGCAGGGGGAGAGGGAAAGAAGCAGACTCCCTTATGAGCATGGAGCCAGATGCTGGGCTTAATCTCACAACCTTGAGATCGTGACCTGAGTGAAATCAAGAGTCAGGTGCTTAACTGACTGAGCCACCCAGGGACCCCAGTTTATATCAGTTATTTATATATTTTGGATACTAACCCGTCATTGGATATGTCATTTACAGAGATCTTCTTCATTTGGTAGGTTGCCTTTTAGTTCTGCTAATTTTCCTCCACAGTACAGAAAATATTTATTTTGATGAAGTCCCAGTACTTTATTTTTGCTTTTATTTCCCTTGCCTCAGGAGATGTATTTAGAAAGAATTTGCTATGGCTGATGCTGAATAAATCACTATCTGTGTTATATTCTAGGATTATTATGATTTCAGGTCTCTTATCTAGGTCTTTAATCCATCTAGGGTTTTTTTGTTTGGTTTTGGTTTTATTTATTTACTTTTTTTTTTTTAAGATTTTATTTATTTATTTGACAGAGACCACAAGTAAGCAGAGAGGCAGGCAGAGAGAGAGGAGGAAGCAGGCTCCCTGCCGAGCAGAGAGCCCGACATGGGGCTCAATCCCAGGACGCTGGGATCATGACCCGAGCTGAAGGCAGAGGCTTTAACCCACTGAGCCACCCAGGCGCCCCTATTTACTTATTTATTTTTAAGTAGACTCCACACCCAGCATGGAGCCCAGTGCAGGACTTGAACTCATGACCCTCGGATCAAACCTGAGCTGAGATCAAAAGTTGGATACTTAACTGGTCATGCCATCCAGGTTCCCCATTTAATCCCTCTTGAATTCATTTTTCTATTTGGTGTAAGAAGGTGGTCCTATTTTGGGTTTTTTTTTTTTTTTTAAGATTTTATTTATTTATTTGACAGAGAGAAATCACAAGTAGATGGATAGGCAGGCAGAGAGAGAGAGAGAGAGGGAAGGAGACTCCCTGCTGAGCAGAGAGCCCGATGCGGGACTCGATCCCAGGACCCTGAGATCATGACCTGAGCCGAAGGCAGCGGCTTAACCCACTGAGCCACCCAGGCGCCCCTGTTTTTTCATTTTGAATGTAGCTGTCTGCTTTTCCCAATATCATTTGTTGAAGAAACTATCTTTTTCCCATTGCATATTGATTCCTCCTTTATTGAAGATTGACCATGTAGGGGCACCTGGGTGGCTCAGTGGATTGAGCTGCTGCCTTCGGCTCAGGTCGTGATCTCAGTATCCTGGGATCAAGCCCCGGATCAAGCAGGCTCAGCGGGGAGCCTGCTTCTCTCTCTCTCTGCCTGACTCTCTGCTTACTTGTGATCTCTCTCTCTCTGTCAAATAAATAAATAAAATCTTTAAAAAAAAAAAAAAAAAAGATTGACCATGTAATTGTGGGTCCATTTCTGGGTTTTCTATATTATTCTATTCTATTGATCTGTGTGTCTGTTTTTATGCTAGTACCATACTGTTTTAATTACTACTGCTTTATAATATAACTTGAAATCTAGAATTGTGATATCTCCAGTTTTATTTTTCGTTCTCAGGATCGCTTTGGCGATCTGTGTTCCATACAATTTTAAGATTGTTCATTTTTCTGTGAAAAATGCTGTCGGTATTTGATCTGTAGATTGCTTTGAGGAATATAGGCATTTTAAGAGTATTTGTTCCTCTAACCCATGAGTGTACAATGTCTTTCCATTTCTTTCTGTCATCTTGAATCTCTTTCACCAGTGTTTTACAGTTTTCAAAGTACAGGTCTTTCAACTCTTTGGTTAAACTTATTTCTAGATTTTCTTTTCTTTTTCTTTTTCTTTTTTTTGGGTGCAGTTGTAATTGGGATTGTTATCTTAATTTTACTTTCTGCTGCTTCGTTATTAGTATATAGGAATGCAGCAGATTTCTGTACAATGATTTTGTATGCTGTGACTTTACTGACTTCATTTATCAGTTTCAGCAGTTTTTTGGTAGAGTCTTTAGGGTTTGTGTGTGTGTGTTTGTGTGTGTGTATATGTATATATACACACACACTATATATAGTATATTATCTGCAGCTATCCTTCCCTCCCAGTTTGGAGGCCTTTTCTTTTTCTTTTTTCTTTTTTTTTTTTTAAGATTTTATTTAATTATTTGCCAGAGAGAGAGAGAGAGAGCACAAGCAGACAAAGTGGCAGGCAGAGGCAGAGAGAGAAGCAGGCTCCCCCCTGAGCAAGGAGCCTGATGCGGGCAGGACTGGATCCCAGGACGGTGGGATCATGATCTGAGCGAAAGGCAGAGGCTTAACCGACTGAGCCACCCAGGAGTCTCTGGAGGCCTTTTATTTCTTTATGTTGAAATTGCTGTAGCTAGGACTTCTTTGCTGAATAAAAGTGCTGAGAGTGGACATCCTTGTCATGTTGATGACCTTAGAGGAAAAGTTCTGTTTTTCACTATTTAGTATGATGTCGGCTATGGATTTTTCATGTAAGACCTTTATTACATTGGGTATGTTCCCTCTAAACCTACATTGCAGAGAGTTTTTATATGAATGAATGTTATACTTTATCAAATGCTTTTTCTACATCTGTTGGAATGATCATATGCTTTTTATCCTTTCTCTTATTGACATGACATATCACATTGTTTTGCAAATATTGAACCACCCTTTCATTCTCAGAATAAATCCCACTTGATTGTGGTGTGATTTTTTTTAATGTATTCTTGGATTCGATTTGCTGATGTTTTGTTGAGAACTTTTATATTTATGAGAGATGCTGGTCTGTAGTTTACTTCTTGGGGCTGTCTTTATCTGGTTTTGTCTATGAGGCCATGGAGTAGATTTGGAAATTTTCTTTCCTCTTACATTTTTTGGAATAGTTTGAAAAGAATAGGTAGTAACTCTTTTTTAAATGTTTGGTAGAATTCACCTATGAAGCTTCCTGGTGCTGGACTTATGTTTTGGGGGAGTTTTTTCTATTCTTCCTCTTTTAGTTTCTCTGAATTTATCCATTTCTTCTCAGTTGTCCAATATGTTGGCACGTATACTTTCATGTAGGTTTTCAGGGGTCTTGGTTATTTCTCCTCTTTAATTATTGATTTTGTTTATTTAGGTCCTCTCCACCCCCATGAAAAGGTTTAGCAGGTTTTTTTTTTTTACCCTTTTCAAATAAACAATTCCTGGTTTCAGCAATCTGTGTTTTCTCTCTCTCTCTCTCTTTTTATTTCTGTATCATTTATTTTTGTTCTCATCTTTATTATTTCCATTCTTTGCTGGCTTGGGGTTTTGTTCTTCTAGCTCCTTTAGGTGTTTGGTTAGGTTGTTTGAGATATTTCTTGCTTTTTCAGATAGGCCTGTGTTGCTATAAACTTCCCTCTTAGAAACAGCTTTTGCTGAATCCCAAAGATATTGGACCATTGTGTTTTCATTTTCAATTGTTTCCATGTAATTTTTTATGTCTTCTTTGATGTCTTGGTTGACCCATTCACTGTTTAGTAGCATGATATTTAACCTCCGTACATTTGTCTTCTTCACAGATTTTTTTTCTTGTGGTTAATTTCTGGTTTCATGGTATTATGTTCAGAAAAGATGCATAGTGTGACTTCAGTCTTTTTCTATTTATTGAAACTTGTTTTATGTTCTCCTGTAGAATGTTCTGTGTATACTTGAAAAGAATGTATACTCTGCTGTTTCAGGATAGAATGTTCTACACATATATGTGTTAATCCATTTGATCCAATGTGTCATTCAGAACCACTGTTTACTTGAAAAACAAAACCCTGTTTCCTTGTTGATTTTCTATTTGAATGGTCTATCATCTGTGTAAGGGGGGTGTTAAAGTACCCTACTTAGGGAGCCTGAGTGGCTCAATCCATTAAGCATTTGCCTTCAGTTCAGGTCATGATCTTGGGTCCTGAGATCAAGCCCCAGCAGGGAGTCTGCTTCTCCCTCTCCCTTTGCTTGCTTACTCTCACTCTCACTCAAGTAAATACATACATAAATATATAAATAAAGTGCCCTACTAATATATTACCTTCATTGATTTCCTTTTTGTTTTTTATTAACTGCTTTATGTTTGGGGGTACATAAATATTTACAGTTGTTATATCTTCCTGTTGGATTGTCTCCTTTATTATTACATAGCATCATTCTTTGTTGTTACAGTCTTTGTATTAAAGTCTATTTTGTCTGATACAAGTATTGCCATTCTGGCTTTCTTTTGACATCCATTTACATGATAGATATCCTTATGTACATTATACCCTTATGTACATTCTGCAGGTGTCTTGGGCTAAACTGAGTCTCTTGTAAGCAGCATATTGATGGATTTTGTTTTTGGTTGTTTTTTTTTTTTTTTTTAATCTACCCTGTCACCCTATGTCTTTTGATTGGAGCATTTAGTCCATTAATATTCAGAGTAATTATTGGTAGGTATGTATTTATTGTCATTTCATTATGTGTGTTGTGGTTGATTTTAAAGAGTTTGATTCTTTTCCTGGTCTCTATCATATTTGTTGGCTTTCTTTAGTAAAGTACTGGAATCCCTTTCTCTGTATTCTTTGCATATCTATTACTGGTTTTTGATGTGTGGGTACGGTGTCATAGTCATCTCTTTATTTTATTAATCCTTTGACTGATTTTTACAGGAAAAAAATTTTTTTTACACTCTCACTTATATGGTCTTTCCTTTCCAGCCAGAGAGGCTCCTTGAATACTTCCTGCACGGTTGTTTTAGTGACCATGAACTTTGTTTTTGACTGAAAAATTGTCTTTCCTTCTGTTCTAAACAGTAGCCTTGTTGGATAGAGTATTCTTGACTGCAGGTCTTTCCCTTTTAGCACTTTGAATATATCATATCACTTTCTTCTGACCTGGAAAGTTTCTGTTGAAAATCTACTGATCGCCATACAAGGAGTTTCCCTTGTATGTAACTGTTTTCTTTTCTTTTGCTACTTGCTTTCTTTTTTTTCCTTATTGCTACTTTTTGCCATTTTAATTACTATGTGTCTTGGTGTGTAGACCTCCTTGGGTTGAATTTTTGGGTAGATCTCTGTTCCTCCTGGATCTGCATGTGTTTCCTTCCCCAGGTTAGGTAATTTTTCAACTATTATTTTTTCAGGTAAATTTTCTGCCCCCTCTTCTGTTTTTCTTCTGAGATACCTATAATGTGAATGTTACTACACTTGATGGAATCTGAGTTCCCTAAAAGACTGTTCTTAATTTGCATGATTTTCTTTCTTCTCCTTTTCCCAACTTACCTTCTATTACTCTGTCTTCAGGGTCATTGATTTGTTCCTCTGCTTCATTTAGCCTGCAGTTCATTCCATCAGATGTATTTTTAATTACATTTATCATGTTCTTGATCTCTGGTTCTTTTTTATTTTTGTGTTAAGGGTCTCACTGATGTTCTCCACTCTTCCCAAGTCCATTGAGAGTATCTTTGTGATCATTACTTTAAATTCTCTGTCAGGCATATTCTCTCCATTTTGCTTAAGCTCTCTTGCTATGGTTTGGCTCTGTTCTTTCATGTGGGAAATATTTTTCTGTCTTCTCATTTTGTCTTTCTGTGTATGTTTCTATGTGTTGGAAGGTCAGCTACTTTGTGCTTTTAACACTAATAGTTTTATGAGGAGAAGTCCTATAGGGCCCTGCAGTGCAGTGTCCCCTGTTCCCCAGGGCCTGGAACTTCGTGAAGTCTCTGCTGCGTATGTTTGTTCTCTGCTGTTGAGGCGTGACTTCTTTGGCTTTCAGTCCAGTTGTCTGCAGAGATTCTCTTTGCCTATTGTTTGGTCTGCAACAGGGGTGAGAGGTGCATTTTAACAAAGTGTGCAGTGGTCTGCTTGCAAAATGAGACTTGCCCCCTCACAGGGAATGAGGTTTCACAAAACATGCAGGTTAGGAGATGTGTTGGCAGGGTTTGCGCCATAGTTCTCAGGGAAGGGATCTGCAGCTCTGGTACTGAAGCAACTGTGACTAGGAAGGGAGATCCACAGAAGCATAGGGTTGGGGGGTTGACAGCAGGTCTTGGTGAATGCAACTTAGGTAATGAGTCTTGGCTTCACTCATTCCCACAGGTGGCCATTGTTTATGGGGGTGGGGGGAGGCTAGGGAGGGAAATGGCACCTGCCACTCCTTTGTTCCTGGAGGAGCCCTGTGTCTCCAGGCCACACTCTGAAATGAACACATCACTCTCCCTTCTGTCTGCTTTTGGTGTTTTTCAAACTGCTGGCTCTGTGCTGTATGACCTTGTGTTGCTGGTTGTCCTGTCTCTTTAAGGGTGTGAACTCAGCTTCTTAATATTCTCTGTACTCTCCCAGAGCCAGGCCCTCTGATTTTTAAAATTCTAGGCTTTAAGTCTCACTGGGTGTAAGAACTCAAAAATTCAACTCCTCTCACTTCCAAAGGCAAATGTTACAGGGATTTGTTCTCCCCATTCATGGGCTGCTTGGTGTGAAAGTCTAGTTTTTTACCCTTCTCCCCATCACAGATAGGCACAATCCATTTCACTCCCACACTGCATCTTTGCCCACTTTCTTCATTGTGGCCTCCTCTCTACCTTTAGTTACGGAGTTTGTTCTGCCAGTCTTCAGGATCATTTTCTGGGTTATTTACAGTGAAGTGAGTGGTATACTTGTATCTGTGGGACAAGGTGAACTTAAGGTCCTACTTCACCATCTTCCTAGCCAACCCTCCACATTTCTCCCTTTTGATGAAGTTTCTTTGAAAGTATTTCTGATGAAGTCAGGTTTTCCATATTTGGTGGTTTTATCCCTCAGTGCCTGGAAGGACCTTTCCTGGTTGTCATATGCAATATCAGAAAGAATGTGCATTGCAGTTAGAAACCACTTAAAGCCGCCTTTGAGTAGCAAGAAAGGTTAAGAGGGAGAAACTCTAAGGTGCTCACACTAATCTTCTTGAGATTGTGTTGGATGGGCCAGCATCATTTTATTGGGTCCATTTTGTTTAAGTGCAGACAAAATATATGTATAAAACTTAAAATAACTTCTGCAAAACAGAAGTAACAATTTCAAATTGTATGATATTTCTAAACCAGATTCCAAGCGAGGACTCTTAGTCTGAAAGTAGCCAGCTGAAATACTTATTAGCACTTACTCCAACATAGGGGAGAAAAGTTCTCCCTATGAAGGCAAACCTGGAGTCATGTTTGCCTCCTTTCTGAAAGTCCCCACTTAAAACAACAATGAAAACAGAATAGTAGATACTATAGACACACACCGAAGGAATTAACCCAAGTGCATTTTGGAAGATACAGTGCAGGTATAATGAAACAATAGCTGGTGAACTTTTTGCAAAACAGTAAAACTTGAAAGATTGTTTTTAAAATAGTATTATCTCAGAAAGAAGTGTTTAGAACCAACTTGTGCTATTAATTATTCAGTCAGGGAGCAGCTGGGTGGCTCAGTTGGTTAAGTGTCCCAACTCTTGGTTTTGCCTCAGGTCATGATCTCACGGTTGTGAGATCGAGCCCCATGTCAGGCTTAGTGCAGAGTTTGCTTCAGATCCTCACTCTCTCTCCCACCCCCTCTGGCTCTTGCCCTACTCACGCATGCATGCGGGTGCTCACTTGCTCTAAGATAAACAAAATCTTAAAAAAAAAAAAAAAAAAAGCTAATACAGCCAGTAAGTTTGCAAAGTCAGAAACTGTTATTTTGGACAAGAATCCAAAGTCCGTTAATAGTTCAGATGAAATAAAACTTTCTGTGAATTCTGAATCTTCTTTTTTTTTTCTTTAAGACTTTTTTTATTCATTTATTTGATCAAGAGAGAGATCACAAGTAGGCAGAGAGGCAGGCAGAGAGAGGGGGAAGCAGGCTCCCCACTGAGCAGAGAGCCTGATGTGGGGCTCAGTCCCAGAACCCTGGGATCATGACCAGGGCCAAAGGCAGAGGCTTAACCTACTGAGCTGCCTAGGCGCCCCAAATCCTCTAACCCTTCAGAAAAATCAGTGAAAAATTCATTTGTTTTGGGATCATACGGATGTTTCCTAAAGACCATGATCCAAAGAAGAGGGTTTTTTCCTGAGGGATTGGGAAATGCAGATGAATACTTTGTCTTTCCATGAAAGAGAAGAGTGAGAAAAAAGGCATACGGCCTAGTCCAGATATCTTGGGAAAGCATGTCATCAGAGGTTATCTGCTTCAGTTCCAGGAAATCTGTACTTTCAGGTCACTACATGATGTGCAGGTGCAGTCAGGGTGTTATGCTTTCTTTAGATATGTTACATGAACCAAGAGTCTTCCTTGGAGTTCAGGAGACACAAGGGTTGGTTTGCAGTTCCTGATAAGAGACTTTCTAGTGAGGTAGTAAGGATTTTGGAGATGCCTTTTCCAACCAAAAAATCCTTGTGTTGCAAGGTGTAATACTTAAGGTCATTGTCACCCCCAGAGTGCACTATGAAAAACATGCCACAACATGGTTACTTTTGACAGAAGCAGTTACATCTTTATACTTTTGAAATAGATCTTCTTTTATTACTGTGGGTCAGAGGAGGCAGGGGCCAAGTACATTGGGCATCCTGTGACTCTCTCAGAGGGTGAGAGTCTATGAGTTCCAAACCAGGTAAGTCTGAGATTTAGGACCAGTGGCAATGCTTCCGGTCAAGGTTTTTGGAGGGTCTCTACCAGCTGTATGAGTTGTGTCCTAATAGCACCATTACTGCATGTGATTAAGTGCGGATTAAGGACATGTGCAATGAAAGTGTTGTAAAACTGGACAAACAGCATACACTTTTCAAAGCACCTGGCTAGGAAAAAGGGTTCCCCAATCACTGTGAAATTTGAGAGGGTTCCCAGGTAGGGATAATCTTTTCTAACAGTGTTTTAGCCATGAAAGCATTATTGCCCTGTCTGCAAAGGAAGGCTTTAGTCCAGTGAGAAAACATACAAACCATGACTAAAATATTTATCCACGAGAGGGAGAAGTTGTATGAAATCCATTTTTCCAAGCAGGTTTCTGTGGAATATACTTTGGACAAGTGGGACCGGTGAGGTACACACTTTTTGCAGCCTTACTAACTTCCCTTACCAGTATCAGTTGATGAATGCTGTTATTTTATCAGTAGACCACAGGTTAAATGCATGTACAGAGGTAAGTATTGGGAATCAGTATTACTGGTAAGGCCACATTGTTACTTGGTCCAAACCAGAGTTTTCTTTTTATTGAGCCAACAATTACTACATTTCAGATACTGTTTCTGTTTGCTTGGGGCCAACTATTAGATATGACTTGTCAGTTTTCCCAAATTATATTTGGGAGAACATCTCTGTGGACTTTGACAGAGGTTTGCCTGTTGATCTCCTGAGTGCAGCATTTTTGGCCAAAATATCAGTTAGGTGGTTCCCTTTGGCCTCCAGGGTGTTAAGTCTGGAATGCCTAGGAACCTTAATAATAGTTACAGCCACTGGCAAAACTATGACGTCTAATACATTTTGGACATATAAGTCATTTTTATTCTCGTTTGAAGTAAGGACACCTTGTTGTTTTCATAATATTCCTAAGTCATGAGCTCTCCCCAAAGTATACCAACTGTCAGTATAAACATACGTAGCTTTACCCTTGCCTAAAATACAAGCTCAAGTAAGGATGTGTAATTCAGCCTCTTGGACTCAAGTAGTTAAAGGTGCCGCCTCAGGGACTTCAAAAGGAGTATACAATAACATGCTACGCACATTAGTTACCGTTCTTACCCTTTAAACAAGAACAATCAGTAAACCATGAAAAATCTGCATTGGTTAAAGGAGTTTCCTGTAAATTGTCACAGGGAGTCAAAAGGTGAGCTGTCAACATTAAGCAGTCATGAGAGGTTTCATCCGTGAAGGAGGGGAGAATAGCAGGGTCTAACTGCAGTGAGAGTTACATGAGGAGCAGTTAGCATAACGATTTCATAGGAGGTGAGCAAGAGTAAGAGGAGAATTCAGAACGGCTTCTGCTGCATGGGGCACAAGGATTCTTAAAGGGAATCCTCTATTTCTTCAGTGGCCTTAACTAAAAAGGCAGTGGCAGAAATGACTCTGAGGCTAGGGGAGGATATCCCTGTGCCACAGCATCTAGTTGTTGGCTTTGACAGCCTGTGGGTCCATGATGGTTCTCATATTCTGGGGTCAGTACTCCAAGGGCATTCTGTTCCTTCTTACATTCAAAGGAAAAAAAGGAAGTTGATAGTGACGATGTCCAAGAGCAAGGGGAGTTATTATTTATTAGGCTTTAAGTTCTCAAAGGCTGTGTATCCGTCTTTCCAAATAAGGGGGTTATGTTTGCCATTTTTTTAAATAAGGCATATAAAAGTTGAGCCAGAATAGAGAAGTTTGGAGTTGAGTTTTGACAGTAGCCAGCCAGTCCAAGAAAGCTTTTTACCTGGTACTTACTTTTGTGTTTGGGGAAATTCAGGATGCCTTGAAGTCTTTCTGGATCCAGATGTAGTCCTTGCTCTGAGGTCAGGTACCCTACGTGTCCAACCTGAGTTTGAGCAAACTGCCATTTCTCTTTGGAGATTGTACGTCTCTTTTTTCTTTTTTAAAAAATATTTTATTTATTTATTTATTTGATAGAGATCACAAGTAGGCAGAAAGGCAGGCAGAGAGAGAGGAGGAGGCAAGCTTCCTGCTGAGCAGAGAGCCAGATGCGGGGCTCGATCCCAGGATCCTGGGATCATGACCTGAGCTGAAGGCAGAGGTTTTAAACCACTGAGCCACCCAGGCACCCCTGTACGTCTATTTTTTAAGGCCATAAGTTTTAACAGGTGGATCTCTATCTTCTTGTGAAGAGATTTGAAAAGGGAAGCAATGAAGCATATCATCTACATTTTAGAAATTAGAATCTACAGAAAACCTGATATCCAGATCAACTTCAAAGGTTTGTGAAAAGGAAGGATTGTCTGAAACCCTGGGGAAGTACTGTCCAGGTGTACTTCCATATACTTCTTTTCTTTCCAAATGAAAACAAAAAGACAGTGGCTCTCCCTATCAACTAGAACACTAAAAATGCACTGCGTACATCAATTACAATGAAAAACTTCCTTTCATTGGAAATGGGTATCAGTAGCATATGGGGGTTAGGACCAGGAGGGTGCCAAGAGAGGAACAGCAATGTTATTTATTGCTTGGAGATACTGGAAGAACCTCCATCCTCAGCTACTGGGTTTGCTCCCAGGTAAAATACATATTACAGGAGCTAGGGAAGGGGGATAGTGAGGCCCTGGGCCCTGTAATCTTATATTATGCGTTTGACACCTGAAAGGGCTTCTTTACTTATAGAGTATTGATTAATTATGGGGTGAAGTTTTGAGGACTCTATTTGAATTTTAAAGGAAGGTGCACTGTGGATTCTCCCAGTATCATTTGAGGAGCTGTATAGAGGATGGTAGCTAATTCAGTAGGAACAAATAGAAGACGTCAAAGGTCCTCTAATTGCCCTGGTTGACTATTTTGATTACTACTCTCAAATTCTAGAATTATTTCCCTCTTTGGGAGGAAGAAAAGCATCTCATGCCAGAATTTCTAAGAAATTTAGGCCCAATAAATGAATAGAGTGCAATAACTAAGGGAAAAAGAGCCTAAACAAAAGGAAATAGATGCAGAGACAGGAACGTTTTGAGGTTTATTAGAGATCTCCGCTGTCTGAGCCATTTTATTACTCCAAGGCAGGGGCAGCTTGGTCGCCGTGGGCTGGATGACAGAGAGTAGCGCTTGTGTCAATTTGGAGAGAGAGATTTGTTCCCAATCTGGAGAGTGATTTCCCCGAAATGATTAAGAGGAAAGAGCCCCTGCAGTTCCTCAGAGCCCCATCATTGGGAATTAGGAGGTCATTAGAAAGGCTGACTAGAGGGCTGAAAGTGCCTGGAGAGCTTACACTTCTAACAGCCTCCCTTCACCCCTCTGCCCAGCTGCCCGGGCCCTTTGCAGTAATAGCAGAAACGGGGGTGGGTTTTTTGTTTGGTTTTGTGTTTAGGGGCCTTCATTTGCCAGAGTTGAAAATTGATACTTTTAGCAGTCTGTCTTTTAGGTGACTCATCTAGGATGCAGGCAGGCTGGTTTGCCATAGTAACTAAATCTGGAGTGGGCAGTATGTCCTTTTATCCTGGTCGTTTTAAACTAAAGGAGAAATTTCCCAGTTTGGAACATTAATAAACACAAAGTTGAATGCTACCTGAGTAGATTCAGCGTCTAAAGAAAGATCATAATCTTCTTTAAAGACATTTTGGAGCCCCTCGTAATCAACATGAACAGGTTCATCAAGCTTTTGTGTACAAACCTAAATTTTGTTTCAGACAATGGACTTTAGGAAAAGCAACTGTAATTGCTCAGTGGAGATTTCCAACATGTGTTCTAGTTAGAGGTTTATTTTTCAGGATGTTCTCTAGCTAGTATTATGCAGTGTTTGCCCTGTTTCTTAAAGCACATGGAATAACGGATATAGATCTGAGAAACCCAAGTGGTAAGTTTGATAAACTGTGTTAAATTCTTCAGCAGACTTACTGAGAGTCCTCGGTCACTTCAGGGAACTATAACTGTGGCTCATAATTCAGCCTTAGTACACCAAACATAAGGAACTTGAGATTTATTTAGTCCTTAAAAGACTTAAAGAAGCAGGTTTTAGTCAGTTCAGGAGAGGAGGGAGCAGCAGAGAGATTAGTAGAAAAGGCAAGTTCAGAGAGAATAGACAAAAATGGTGCCAGAGTTGGGGACTGAGTACAAGATGGGTGCAGACGAAGGTAGGGAGAAAAAGGCCTCAGAAGCCATTTTGATGCCTTTCAGTTGTTTGTTTGCCTCAGTTGATTCAGAAATAGGATTTTGCAAAAACGCAAACTCCCAATCCTGAAAACATCAGGAAGCCTCAAGGTACTGTTTAAAATAGGCATCCCAGAGATGAAGAGTTTGCCAGACAAATAAAAGGTAAAGAATTCATGACCACTAAACTAGTCCTACAAGAAATGTTAAACGGGACTCTTTGCGTGGAAAGACAGATCATAAGTGTAGTAAGAAAAGTAGGAAACACAAAAGCAGTGTATCTATAAAATCGATAATGGGATTCACAAAGTAAAAGGATATAAATCATGAAACCATATATCTCGAATGTGGGGGGAAGGAGAAGGGTAAAGAATGGGTTCAAATTTAAGTGACCATCAACTTCATATAAACTGTTGTATGCTAAAAATGTTATTTACAAACCTAATGGTAACCACAATTCAAAAACCAGTAACAGATAGTCGAAGAATAAAGAGAAAGGAACCCAAGTATATCACTTAGGCCAACTAATCAGAGAAGAGAAAAAGAGAAGAAAGGAACAAAATGGCAATAAATAAATTGTGGTAATTACTTTGAATGCATATGGATTGAAGACTCCAGTCAAAAGACATAGAATGTCAGAATGGATAAAAAGCAAGACCCATCCATATGCTGCCTACAGGGCTTTCATTTCAGACCTAAAAACACTTTCTAAATGAACATAAGGAGAGGGAAAAACGTCTGTCATGCAGATGGATGTCAAAAGAAAGCCCAGGTGGCAATACTTAGACAAAATATACCTTCTTTTAGAAAAAAAATAGACTTTAGGGGTACCTGGGTGGCTAAGCTGTTAATTGGCTGCCTTTGGCTCAGGTCATGATCCAAGAGTCCTAGGATCGAACCCTGCATCAGTCTCCCTGCTCCATGGGAAGCCTGCTTTTCCCTCTCCTGCTCCCCCTGATTGTGTTCCCTCTCTTGCTGTGTCTCTCCCTGTGAAGAGAAAAATAAATAAATTTGTTTAAAAAGTAACAAGAGACAAAGAAGGATATTATAATAAAGGGGATGATCCAATAAGAAGATAAAGCTGTTGCAAATACTTATGCACCCAACATAGGAGCACCCAAATACATAAAACAGTTAATAACAGACATAAAGGAACTGATCAATAGTAATGCAGTAGTAACTGCAGTAGTAACACCCCACTCACATTGATCAATCATCCAAACAAAATATCAACCAGAGACAGTGGCTTTGAATGATACATTGGCCAGATGGATCTACATTCAGAACGTTCCATCCTAAAACAGCAAAACATACATTCTTTTAAAGTGCACATAGGTCTCCAGCACGGATCAGATATTAGGCCACAAAACAAGTCTCAACAAATAGCAAAAAATCGAAGTCCTACCATTCATCTTTTTTGAACACAACAGTATGCATCCACAGGAAGAGTCTGGAAAGACTGGGCTCCTAGGTGGTTCAGTTGGTTAAGCATCTGCCTTCAGCTCAGTTCATGATCTTGAGGTCCTTGAATTGAGCCCTGCATCAGGCTCCCTGCTCAATGAGGAGTCTGCTTCTCTCCCTCTGCCCCTCTCTCCTGCTTGTGCATGCACTCACTTTCTGTCTCAAAACATTTAAAAAATTTTTTAAAAATCAAAAAATCTGGAAGAGGACAAATACATGGAGGCTAAATAACGTGCTACTAAACAGTGAATGGGTCAACCAAGAAATCAAAGAGGACATAAAAACTTACATGGAAATAAGTAAAAACAGGTATTAGTCTGAAATCTTTGTGGTGCCACTAAAGCTATTCTAAGAGAGAAGTTGTTAGCAGCATAGGGCTACCTCAAGAAGCAAGAAAAATCTCAAACCACCTAACCTTATTTAAAGGAGCTAGAAAAAGAAGAACAAAACCCAAACCAGTAGAAGGAAGTAATTATAAGTATTAGAGCAGAAATAAATGAAATAGTAACTAAGAATACAGTAAAACAGATTAATGATACCTGGAGCCAGTTCTTTTGAGAAGATCAACAAAATTAATAAATGACCCAGACTTGTCAAAAAATAAAAAACAAAATAAGAGGAAAAGTAACCAACACCACAGAAATATAAAGGATTATGAGGGAATATTATGAAAAATTATATGCCAACAAATTGTACATCCTAAAAAACAAAACAAATTTCTAGAAACATTTAACCTCCCAAAACTATCAGGAAGTAATAGAAAATTTAAACAAACCAAATACAAGCAATGAAATTGAATCAGTCATCAAAATACTCCCCATAAACAAAAGTTCAGGACCAGCTTCACAGGTGAATTCTAACAACATTTAAAGAATTAATACCTAGGGTGCCTACGTGGCTCTTTTGGTTAGTCATCTGCCTTCAGCTCAGGTCATGAATACAGGGTCCTGGGATCAAGTCCCACAGGGGGTTCCTTGCTTCTCCCTCTCCCTCTGCTGCACACATGCTCTGTCAAATAAGTAAGTCTTTAAAAAAAATAAAAAGTTAATACCTAGTCTTCTCAAACTATTCAAAAAATCAGAAGATGAAGAAAAGGTTCCATATGCATTCTATGAGGCCAGGATTTCCCTGATTCTAAACCCAGATAAAGACACTACAGAAAAAAAGAACATCTGGTGAACATATATTTATCCTAATGAACATAAATGCAAAATCTACAACAAAATATTAGCAAACTGAATCCATCAACACATTTAAAATAAATCATTCAGGGTGCCTGGGTAGCTCAGTTGTTAAGCGCCTGCCTTCAGCTCAAGTCATAAAGGTTCCTGGGATTGAGCCCCAAATTGGGCTCCCTGCTTAGCGGGAAGCCTGCTTCTCCCTCTCCCACTCCGCTGCTTGTGTTCCCTTTTTTGCTTTGTCTCTCTGTCAAATAAATAAGTAAAATCTTTAAAAAATAAATCATTCACAATCAAGTGGGATTTATTCCGGGATGCAAGGGTGATTCTGTATTCCCAAATCACTCAAAATGACACATCACATAAACAACTGAAATGATGAAAAGCATCTGATCATTTCAATAGATGCAGGAAAAGCATTTTGACAAATTACAATATTCATGCATGATAAAAACCTCAACAAAGTAGGTTTAGAGGAAACCTACTTCAACAAGATAAAGGCCATATATGAAAAACCCAAGGAGAACATTGTACTTAATGGTAAAAAAAACTGAGCTTTTCCCTGAAGATCAGGAATATGACAAGGTTGTCCACTCTCACCACTTCTAGTCAACATACTATTGGAAGTCCTAGCCACAAAAACAAAAAACAAAAAACATCCAAATCGGTAAGGAAGAAGTAAAACATTTGCTACTGACAGATGACTTGATACTATATATGGAAAACACCAAAGGCCACCAGAAAAGTGCTAGAACTGATCGATTCAGTACAGTTACGGAATACAAAAATCAATATACAGAAATCCAGAGCCCCTACCTGGCTCAGTCAGTGGAGCATGTGACTCTTGTTCTCAGGGTCATAAATTCAAGTTCCATGTTAGTTGTGGAGCCCACTTAAATAATAATAATAATAAACCAGGGAGGTAAAAGATCTAAACTCTGAAAACTGAAAACACTGATTAAAAAAGCTAAAGATAACACAAATGGAAAGATACTCCATTTCTCATGGATTTGAAGAACAACTCTTGTTAAAATGTCCATACAACAAATTATATTGACTGTGGGTTTTTCATAGATGGCTTTTATGCTATTGAGGTATGTACCCTCTATCCTTATACTGAAAAGTTTTATTCAAGAAAGGATGGTGTACTTTATCAGATGCCTTTTCTGCATTTATTGAGAGCATTCTATGTTTCTTGTTCTTTGTTTTATTAATGTATCACACTGATTGATTTGTGGATATTGAACCACCCTTGCAGCCCAAGAATAAATCCCACTTGGTCATGGTGAATTATCCTTTATACTACTGGATCCTATTGGCTACTGTTGAGAATTTTTGCATCCATGTTCATCAGGGATATTGGTAATTCTCCTTTTTGATGGGGTCTTTGGTTTTGGGATCAAGGTAATGCTGACCTCATAAAATGAGTTTGGAAGTTTTCCTTCCATTTCGATTTTTTTTGGAATGGTTTCAGGAGAATAGGTATTAATTTTTCTTAAATAATTTGGTAGGATTCCCCTGGGAAGCCATCTGGCCCTGGGCTCTTCTTGTTGGGAGATTTTTAATTACTGCTTCAATTTCCTTACTGGTTATGGGTCTGTTCAGGTTTTCTGTTTCTCCTTGGTTCAATTTTGGTAGTTTATACTTCTCTAGGAATGCATCCATTTCTTCCAGATTATCTTTTTCTTTTTTTCTTTTTTTTTTTAAGATTTTTATTTTTTTATTTGACAGAGAGATCACAAGTAGGCAGAGAGACAGGCGGGAGGGGGGAAGCAGGCTCCCTGCTGAGAGCCCAATGCGGGGCTTGATCCCAGGACCTTGAAATCATGGCCTGAGCTGAAGGCAGAGGCTTTACCCACTGAACCACCCAGGTGCCCCTCTTCCAGATTATCTAATTTGTTGGCATATAGTTTGCTCATAATATTTTCTTATAATTGTTTGTATTTCTTTGGTGTTAGTTCTGATCTTTCATTCATGATTTTATTTATTTTGGTCCTTGCTCTTTCCTTTTTGATAAGTCTGGTCAGGGGTTTATCAGACTTACTAATTCTTTCAAAGAACCAGCTCCTAGTTCTGTTGTTCTGTTCTACTGTTCTTTTTGGTTTTTATTTCATTGATTTCTGTTCTGATCTTTATTATTTTTCTTCTCCTGCTGGATTTAGTCTTTACTTGCTGTTCTTTCCACCTCCTTTAGGTGTAGGGTTAGGTTGTGTATTTGAGACCTTTTTTGTTTCTTGAGAAAGGCTTGTATTGCTATATACTTTCCTCTTAGGACTGCCTTTGCTGCATCTCAAAGATTTTGAACAGTTGTGTTTTCATTTTCATTTGTTTCCATGAATTTTTTAAATTCTTCTTTAACTTCCTGGTTGACCCATTCATTCTTTAGTAGGATGCTCTTGAGCTTCCATGTATTTAAGTTCTTTCTAACTTACCCTTTCTGATTGAGTTCTAGCTTCAAAGCATTGTGGTCCAAAAATACGCAGGGAATGATCCCAATCTTTTGGTACCAGTTGGGTCCTAATTTGTGACTCAGGATGTGATCTGTTCTGGAGAGTGTTCCATGTATACTAGAGAAGAATGTGTTCTCTTGCTTTGGGATGGAATGATCTGAATATATCTATGAAGTCCATCTAGTCCAGTGTGTCATTTAAAGCCCTGATTTTCTTGTTGCTCTTCTGCGTAGGTGCTCTGTCCATTTTGGTGATGGGGATGTTAAAGTCCCCTACTATTATTGTTGATGTGTTTCTTTGATTTTGTTCTTAATTGGTTTATATAATTGGCTGCGCCCACGTTAGAGGCATAGATATTTAAAATTGTTAGATCTTCTTGCTGGACAGACCCTTTAAGTATGATCTAGTATCCTTCCTCATTTCTTATTATAGTTTTTGGTTTAAAATCTAATTTGTCTGATAATAAGGATTGCCTTATTTTCTTTTGATGCCAGTTTTCTTTTGATGTCTATTAGCATGGTAAATGGTTTTCCACTCCCTCACTTTTAAATATGGAGGTGTCTTTGGGTCTAAAATGAGTCTCTTACAGACAGCATATGGATGGGTCTTATTTTTTTTATCCAATTTGATACCCTGTGTCTCTTTGGAGCATTTAGCCCATTTACATTCAGGATAATTATTGAAAGGTATGAATATAGTGCCATTATATTGCCATTATATTGTCTGTATATTGTCTCTCTTTCTGGTTTATGTTCCTTTTAGGCTCTCTCTTTGCTTAGACGACCCCTTTCAATATTTCCTGTAGGGCTGGTTTAGTATTTGCAAATTCTTTCAGTTTTTGTTTGTCCTGGAAGATTTTTATCTCTCCTTCTATTTTCAATGACAGCCTAGCTGAATATAGTATTCATGCTGCATGTTTTTCTCGATTAGTGCTCTGAATATATCATGCCAGTACTTTCTGGCCTGTCAGGTCTCTGTGGATAGGTCTGCTGCTAGTCTAATGTTTCTAATGTTATAGGTCAGGACCTCTTGTCCCTAGCTGCTTTCAGAATTTTCTCTCTGACCCTGAGACTTGTAAGTTTTAATATTAGATGATGGGTGTTGACCTATATTTACTGATTTTGGGGGTGGGGGTTTATTGTGCCTCCTGGATTTTGATGCCTGTTTCCTTCCCCAAATTAGGGAAGTTCTCCACTATAATTTGCTCCAATATACCTTCTGCCTCCCTCTCTCTTCTTCCTCTGGGATCCCAATTATTCTAATATTGTTTCATCTTATGGTATCGCTTATCTCTCGAATTCTCCCCTCATGATCCAGTAGTTGTTTGTCTCTCTTTTTCTCGGCTTTTTTATTCTCCATCATTTGGTCTTCTATATCACTAATTCTCTCTTCTGCCTCATTTATCTTAGCAGTTAGAGCCTCCATTTTTTTTTTATTGGAACTCATTAATAGCCTTTTTAATTTCATCTTGGTTAGATTTTACTTCTTTTATTTCTCCAGAAAGTGATTCTCTAGTATCTTCTATGCTTTTTTGAAACCCAGCTAGTATCTTTATAATTGTCATTCTGAACTCTAGTTCTGAGATCTTACCAATGTCTGTATTGATAGGTCCCTGGCATTCAGTACTGCGTCCTGTTCATTTTTTTTTTTTTTGAGTTGAGTTTTTCCCTTTTGTCATTTTGTCTAGAGAAGAATAGATGAGTGAAAAAAACAAAATGCTAAAATGGTAACAACGGCCCCAGAAAAATATTATCTAAACAAATCAGAAGAGACCTAAAAGCAGGGGAAAATGGGAGAGAAAAAAAGAATATGATTAGACTGGTGAATAGAACAGAACCACACACTAGATTTGGGGTATTTTGGTCTGTTAGAAGAAACTGCCTCCCAAAATTTTAAAGAAAGAGAAACATACATATATACAAAAATAAGGGTAAATATGATGGAGGGATGGAATGTGACTATAAAGATGAAAATTTTAAAAGATTTTTTAAAAGGAACTTATAAGTTGGTTGAAAAAAGATCTTTTTAAAATGTGATTAGGCCGGACTAGAACAAAGCCACACACTAGATTTAGGGTATATTTTAGTCTGTTAGAAGAAACTGTATCCCAAAATTTTAAAGAAAGAAAAATTTATATATATATATATATATATATATATATATATACAAAAAATGTGGTTAAATAAATGAAAGGATAGAGTGACTGTAAAAATGAAAATTTAAAAAGATTTTTAAATATTAGAAAATAAGAGGTTGGTTGACGAAGGAAGAAAAATTCAAAGAAAAAAATAGGAAAAAAATTAAAATTAGAAAAATTAACTTTGAAAGACTAAAGAATCATGGGAAAACCATGAATTCTATGTGCTGTATTCCCCAGCACTGGAATTTTGCAGTTCTCATTGATTGGTAAACTTGGTCTTGGCTGGATGTTCTTGCTGATATTCTGTGGGAGGGGCCTCTTGCAGTGATTTTCAAATGTCTGCCCCAGGTGGAATTACACCACCCTTGTCAGGAGCCAGGCTAAATAATCTGCTTGGGTTTGCTTTAGGGAGCTTTTGTTCCCTGGAGGCTTTCCGCACAGCTTTGGAGGACAGGAATGAAAATGACAGCCTCCCAGTCTCTGGCCCTAGAGGAGCTCAGAATTCAAGGTCCCTCTTAGTGAGCCCTCAGAGAAAAGCAGTCAAAGTTACTCCTGTCTTCCTGGTCTCCACCCACACTCCATGCTCACCCGGCCTGTGACCGAGCATTTCTGTCTCTGGCACACGACCCCATTTGGAGTTTCCAAAGCCAGCAGAGTGCTGTGGCACTCCCATGCCACTCCTTCCTGGGGGGGAAGGGGAATCTCCCCAGATGTGCCACTTGTGGGGTCCCTGCTTAAAGAATAGTGGCCCAACTGTGCCACAGATCAATTTATGGCATCCTGGAGCCGAAAGCCCACTCCTCAGGTCTGTCTTTGCAGCTGGCTTCCTGACTTCAATACTTGGGAGCTCTGGGGATGCCTGGGTGGCTCAGTTGGTTAAGCAGCTGCCTTCGGCTCAGGTCATGATCCCAGCATCCTGGGATCGAGTCCCACATCAGGCTCCTTGCTCGGCAGGGAGCCTGCTTCTCCCTCTGTCTCTGCCTGCCATTCTGTCTGCCTGTGCTCACTCTCGTTCCCTCTCTCTCTCTGACAAATAAATAAAATCTTAAAAAAAAAAAAAAATACTTGGGAGCTCTGGCACACTCAAGTACCCCCAGTCTTTCTGTGACCCTGAGGGTCCTGAGACCACACTGTTCCCCCAAGAGTCCCACCCCTTGCTTAGGCACTGGAGCAGTGACCCCCTGTGGAGCAGACTTCTAAAAGTTCTGATTTTGTTCTCTGCTGCTCTATCACTTGCCGGTAGTTGGCTCACAGAGGCTCCCTCCCCCCACGGTCTATCTTCCCAAATATCGCCTCAGATTCACCTCTCCACATGTCCTGCCTTCCAGAGAATGGTTGATTTTCTTTCATAGAATTGTTGCTATTCTTTTCTTCAATCTCCTGTTGAGTTTGTAGGTATTCAGAATGGTTCGATAACTATCTAGCTGAATTCCTGGGACCAGACAAAATTAAGGACTCCTACTGTTCCACCATGTTGGTTCTCCCCTTCCCAGTCATAGCCTTCCAATTTAAATTTGAATGAAACAAGTTTGGGGATTTCAGAGTTCCCCATAATGCCACTGAAGTTCAGATTTACTTTTGGTTAAGTTGATCTATTTAGTTATAAATATGGATGCATAGGGACGATAGATTTTAAACAAAACATCCCAGAAAGGTGTAAAGGACATTGGGGGTGAGGGAGCACCTTCAAGCATTTTGATGACTGGGCTCCCATTTCTTAGAGACTTTTCCCTAGAGCAGTGAAAATTTCTAAACAGCACAGTTTCAACAGTAACAGTCTGGTTCCAAAAATGAGTCAGACTGAATGCTAGAACTCTTTCAGGAGGCACAGAGTCTGGATCCAGACAGGAGTTGGGCCAAAGACCAGCATAGGAACAGTCCAAGTTCTAATAGGAGTCAGACCAAAGGCCAAAGAAGTAATTGCTAGAGATGTAAAAACAAGAAAAACTCAAGGCCTTAAAACAATCCCAAATGAAGCCTGGGGAGCTTGAACACAAAACATGGCACTCAAAATCCAGGAGAAAACCTACCTTTAAATTCCCGGGTTGGAGAGTAAGCTGCAAATTCACTTGGCTCTGTAGGTACCATCATGTCTTCGCTCACCCAACCTCAGAGTTGCTGAGGATCTTCACTGGATCCCATTTCTGATCACCAAATAGTATTAACCTTAAAAATAAAACTGTCCATTATTTTATCAGCAAAAATGGATTTACTCACGAATAGCAGAGGATTCCAGTCCAGAACAAATAACGTAGGACAAAACCATAGGCTAATCTGCAGAAGGAAGGCGAGGAATGCCCTTTTCTAGACAAAAGTGGGATGTTAGGAAAGCTATTACAAACAAAACAGTCCTCTGAAGTAAACTGGCAAGTGGACATATAGTGGCTTTCCATTGGCTGAGTGAGATGTGACCATCTCTCATTGGCTGGATTGTTCCTGGGGGAGGAGGAAAGCCTTTCTTCCTCCTGCTGGGATAGCAAAGTGGTATCTGTGTGTAAGGTCCCTCTTTTCCTGTTGGGTCTGGAATTGAGGAGTAATAGGGTTTGAGAGCTTGCCCTGCTGGCCTCCTAACTCCATTCTAAATGAAGTTTCCTTTTATTAATTTTCACATTTTTAAATCTACACTGGGGAGGGGGGGGTTGTTTGTTCTACCTTTATTACATTGTGTTCAGATACTATAACCTTTACAGTTCTTGCATTTTGAATTTGGAAATGATTATGGTTTTGTAGAAGTGCTTATGTAATTATTTTTGTAACTGTCCCAGAATTATTTGAACAGGCATTTCTCTGGAAGATGTTAACTTGCAGGCTCTTGCCTACAAACTTCTTTCCTGTTAAATATGTCATAATATATCCTGCCTCACTGCCATTTCTGTTAACCTCCACTGGTTCCTAGAACCATCATTTCACAAAATGGAACCCTTCTCTGTCTTATCTTTCCCATAATCCCACGTAAGAAGCAGTACTTACAGGGGTGACTTGATGGGTCAGTTGGTTAAGTGACTGCCTTTGGCTTGGGTCATGATTCCAGGATCCTGGGACAAGCCCCACATCAGCTCCCTGCTCTGAGGGGCACCTGCTTCTCCCTCTCCCCTGCCTGCGGCTTCCCCTTCTTTTCTCTTCAAATAAATAAATAAATAAAATCTTTGAAAAAAAAAAAAAGGAAAAATTTTAAAAATTACAGCTTGATCACTCTACCAGAATATAATATAAAGCACTAAGATTCAAGTAAAATACATGACTCTCACATCAAATATTTTTGAATACATAGTCATTTTTCCAGTGACCAACTCTACTATTCTTCATTCATCAAGCATCTCTCCCCTGGTTAATAAAATTATTTACTTTCACTTGGAGGCAGATTGGTCTAGGGGAAAGAATATAAATTTTAAGTCTGACACACCTGGATTTTATTTCAAGCTCTTCCACTTCCATAAGTTCGATTGACCAAGTTATTTAATATCTTTAAACCTCAGTTTCCTCTCCTCTAATAAAAGAGTAGAAAGCCAAGAGTTAATACTCCCATCAGCTGCAGGGGCTACTAGCTACTAGCACTGTTGTTGGCAAGCTAAGAGAAAATAGGGAAGTAGGCAGAGCAAACAAAAAGGCTTTAACATGCAGTTTTAATACAGTAAATCAAAGTTTTAGAAGGCATATGTTTTCAAAACAAACCAGATTTAAGACCTGTTCCAGTGAGAATCCTATTTTCTGCATTCCCTTATCAGATTTTGAGGAAATGTTTATCACATTATAATCTACTAAGATAGATTCTTCCTCAAGCAGAAGTTTTGTTTTAGTTTTGAACTGCCTATTACTAGTTTGAAATGTTATTTTTGTACTTAACATTCTCTGTTTTTGTTTTGTTTGGAATCCTGGTGAATTTCTAACTATTTTTACATTAAAAAAAAAAAAAATAGGAGCACACCTGGCTGGCTCAGTTGGTAAAGCATGCGACTCTTGATCTCAGGGTTGTGAGTTCAGTCCCCGCATTAAGTTTAGAGCTGGTGGGGTTTTTTTTAAGATTTATTTATTTATTTGACAGAGAACTAGAGAGAGAAAGCACAAGTAAGCAGAGCTGCAGGCAGAGGGAGAGAGAGGAGCAGGCTCTCCCCTGAGATGCTCTTGGCTGAGCAGGGAGTCCGAGGTGGGGCTCGACCCCAGAACCCTGGAATCAAGACCTGAGCTAAAGGCAGCCACTCAACCGAGCCACCCAAGCACCCCTAGAGCTGACTTTTTACTTAAGATTTTATTTATGTGAGATAGAGAGAGCACAAGCAGGGTGAGAGGCAGAGGGAGAAGCAGACTCCCTGCTGAGTAGGGAGCTCGACTCAGGGCTTGATCAATATACTTACATCCCTGTAACTATATTGACCTAAGCTGAAGGGAGACGCTTAACCAACTGAGCCACCCAGGTGCCCCAAGATAACTTTTTTTAAAAAGATTTTATTTTTAAGTAATTACTATGCCTAGAAACCTACTTTTTTAAACCTTTGTTTTTATTCATGTATATGTACGATGGGACATAAAAAAAAATCTTGCAGTACTATTGCTTTAGATCTTTCTAGATAATCTTTCTTTGAGGGAATCAAATTTGTTATCATGTACTTTTAAGATAATTGGACCAAATAGGCATATATTGGTAAGTCTTAGCCAACACAAACAAATGGAAAGATACCCCATTATCATAGATTGGGAGAAATAATATTGTTAAAATGTCTATACTGCCCAAAGCAACCTACTACAGATACAGTGTAATCCCTATCAAAATACCAACAATTATCATATGGTTTCACTTATTTGTGGAGGGACATAGGGAGATGGAGAGGAGAAGGAGATGAGTGAAATTAGAAGGGGAGATGAACCATTAGAGACTATGGACTCTGAAAAATAATCTGAGGGTTTTGAAGGGGCAGGGGTTGGGAGGTTGGGGGACCCAGGTGGTGGGGGTATTATGGAGGGCACATATGGCATGGAGCACTGGGTGTGGTGCATAAACAATGAATTCTGTTAGACTGAAAAGAAATTAATTTACCAAAAAAAAGACGACTAAAGCTGGAGGTATCACAACCCCAGATTTCAAGACCTACTACAAAGCTATAGTGATCAAAATAGTATGGTACTGGCACAAAAATAGACACAGATCAAGGGAACAGAGTAGAGAACACAG
The DNA here is from genome assembly GCF_011764305.1 of Mustela putorius furo. Taxonomy (NCBI): domain Eukaryota; kingdom Metazoa; phylum Chordata; class Mammalia; order Carnivora; family Mustelidae; genus Mustela; species Mustela putorius. The sequence continues at coordinate 8,095,428 of NW_025421305.1, forward strand.
AAATAAACCCATGTTTATATGGTTAGTCTATAACAAATACTATCTTTTGGTTTCAAGTGATAGAAACTTAAGTTACCTTAAATAAAAAAGGTTAATAATTCAGAGGTTCTTAGGAAGATTCTACCTACCAAGCTATGGGTAGGGCAAGAATTGGGCTGAGTCTCAGGAGTTACTGGAGTAATGAAACATTGACAGTATTCTCTGTCCCCCGCTTTGCTGCTTTTCTCTGTAAGCCAACTATATTCTCAGTCATGGCAGAATTCCTTTAAATAGGAGGAGATGTAGTTCCCCACAGATTTTATACTCTTAACCACTACAGAATTAAACATAATGATCTTTCTTGGCCGTGTCAAAAAGCTAATGGGTAGAACTGATGGGGGTGGCATGAAGTGGTTGCTCTTTCAGGGAAAATTAACTGTGGAGAGGGTGGGGTACTATCATAGATTCATGTTTATAAGGTACCAATGTCTAGACTAGTAAGCTAATTATTTTTACTAACCACGTGGGTGGTTGAAGGACTACTTCTTAGAAAAAGAGTACTAGGCAAAAGGCCTGTAGAGTCACCTACCATAGGATGGTGGTGGGATCCTATGGTTTTCACCTTGTGCTATGTAAGCCCCCAGAGTCCTTGTCAACAGTTTATGGCAAGATTGGCTTCCACAAATAACTTACCCATCTTTGTAACATGTACTGCTGGTCATGTATAAGCACAAACATTGCCTTAGATGATACATGCTCTGTGCAGTAGGAATAAAAAAATAGACGAAACTCCCAGACATGTAGCCACCTAAGTATTCTTTATCTTAAATAATACTATAAAATGTGTATCTTTAAGTAGTTGCCTACTTTGAAATGATTTTTAACCTCTCACTGTCATTAGAAAGATGTTCTTGGGCCTTTAGTAGACTCGGAGGTTATGTAAAAGTTTGTCTTAAGTCTGTCAGATAATGGTTTTATTTTTACTTCTTGTTTCAGTGAGGAGGTAGATTTGGAACTTCCGAGCACCGAAAATGAATATGTGTCAACTTCAGAACCTGATATTGGTGGGCAACCCAAAGTAATATTTAAAGAAAAAACAGTCACTTCTCTTGGAGTCATGGCAGATGGAGTGGCCCCAGTCTTTAAGAAGAGAAGACTTGAAAATGGAAAATCTAGAAATTTAAGGCAACGAGGTGATGATCAATAATTATAAAAGAGCTTTTTGTACTTCCTCTTTGGACAGCATGGAGACTATACATCTTGAAGCTCCTCTGTGTTTGTTTAAATACTAAAAATTTAGATTTATTCTAAATGTATTTTATGTGAATCTAAAATAAATCTTTTTTCATGTGAAACTTATTTTTGCTCCTAAAATGGAAGCCTACCACATTTCATTGTAATACAGTGTATTATGTTCAGTGTCTAAAAATTGCTAATTATGACATAATATAAGATGCTATGTATCTGTTATTTAAAACATGGAAAAGCACGGCCTTTATTCCATTCTTACTCAAAAGTACATTCTTATCCTGCACTGAAAATGCATTACTTTTGCACACTGATACTAACTTATCCAAGGCAAAGAATCAGACCGCATAAAAGAAAATTCAGTCACATGATGGTTCAGTTTTGAGGATCCTGTGAGAAGGCTGATGGAGAAAGCGTATGTGTGTTAGCTTACCATACATACTATGTTTAAGGTCAAGGGCCAAAGAACAGGACTGCTACTCAGGTACTTCAAGTGTAAATGCTTAATATGGAATGAAAATTGGACCAAAGTTAGAAATGTGTATTTTCCCAGTTCAGTTCAAAGCCACAAGCATTGCTTAAACATTACTTTAAGCTAGGCATTACGCTAGAGCTGAAGATACAAAGATGAAAGAGACTTATCTCTGTTCTTTATGACTTCCCATGCTAGCACAGTCAATCCTGCAGTCATGTACTCTGTTTAGCAGCCTTATATGTACTGGAAAATAATTTTTAAGGCTTATTTAAAGCTATGTTAGATGAAAGCTTAAAAAAAATAGTGTGTCTCTGGCTTCAGTAAAGTTTTTAGTGTTCCCTTAGACAAATGGGAAATGTCTTTCTAGTTAAATTTCTTGAGAAGTAGAATTTTCTTATTTTATCCATTTGAAGTAGGTTTCTTCCCTTTATTACTCCAAATTCTTAAAAATTATATTTTTTATAAATTGTACAGTATTTAACATTTGGTAGTAAATATTTGTCTTTTTAAGTTTACTAGTGTACATGTAAGAAAATGATAGCTTATTAAAAATGTTATAAAAAATAATATTGGGTTTTTTTCCTTCTAATACTCAATAGAGTCAATATAGCTTTGGTGAAGCAGTATTTAGAGATTTGTCTTTATATTCAGTCGACTTATTTGGATATTTCGTGAATATATAGCATTATGAAGAAGTGTTTTAGATTCTGAGTAGCCCATTTATCATCTACCTAACCAGTGTATTTGGTGCTCAGTTGGAGAAAGCAAGAAAACCATAAATGAAATGCTGCTTCATGTTACCCCCAGTTAGCTCATACAAAAAATGCAAAGAACACAGCTTATCATCAGGAGCTTGGGAAGATGGTGCCATAGGAGGCCCCTGAGCTCTCCCTGTCCCACATTTACAACTAGATATCATCCACATCCAAGTCAATAAACAGGAGAACAATCCAAAGACTGGCAGAACAGACTCCACGACTAACCACAGAGAAGGAACTGCATCTGAAAGATTAGGAAACTCAGAAAGGCAGAGGGAGGCTGCCATGGGATGGAGGCAGCTGTGCCTCAGGAGAGGGCAGAGAAATGGGCCCTGGTATCAGGGAGCTCGCATGGGGGAGGTTAATCCCCATAAGGTTTGGCTTTAAAAATCAGAGGTGCTGAGTTTTATGAGTTTGTAAACCAGTGGGACTTGGAGCCTGGAGCTTTAAAAGTCAACTAACTCAGCCCTGGGCAAGGGATAGCTGGGTTTCCACCCTTGAAGGCACAGCAGCCTGCTTGGAGATGCAAAACAGCAATGCTGGGGAAACAGGAGACAGATCTGTTCATACTGATTGCAGATTATGTTAGGGGACTTCAAAAATGAGGGAGCTGGCAGGTGCCGTTTTCCTCCTCCCGCCCCCAGCATGAACACAGGGCCGCCTGCGGGACGTGGGAGGTGGTGCCGCAGGGACACTCAGGACCTAACATGCTACCGGCCCCCCACACGCAGTGACTGCCTTTTCTGAGCCCACTAGTTTCAACCCTGGGCTCAGCACAAGTTTTGTTACATTTTTTTAAAGTAATCTATACCCAGTATGGGGCTCAAACCCCCAATCCTGAGACCAAGAGCTGCACGCTCCCCTGCCAGCCAGCCAAGCACCCCCTCAGGGCAAATCTTGTTAGACCCTACTCACACCCTGCTGAACCACAAGGTATATAGTTGCTTCTGTGGGACTCGCTCAGCTGCTGCCGCACGCCCAACCTCACACCCTCCTTGGCTCCAGCACATAGCCCTCAGCTGCCATAGCGTTTTGGGCGATCCAGCATAGAACTAGAGCCCCAACAGAAATTTTACTAACACCACTACCCTAATGCCAAGTTCCTTAGCAGGCAGTCCCCTCAGAGCTGGCCTGCCTGAGTCCCACAAACAACACAGAGAACAAGCATACCCTCACTACGCCAGAGTCAGTGCAGATGCCTGCACCAAACGGAAAAGTGACTCAAACACAGCAGGAGGGTATAAGCATTAGATACCCTTCTAAAATCCCAAGTTCTGATAAACGGGATACTGCACTGCCAGGCACTCCAGGACCTCTTCTTTATAAAGTCACTACTTTCAAGAGCAGAAGACCATGGTGCCTGGGTAGCTCAGTTGGGTAAGCGTCTGACTCCTGATCTCAGCACAGGGTTGTGAGTTCAAGCCCCTACTTAGAAATAAAAAAGAAGACCTAGGTGACTTTCTTAAATTGAGCTTTTTTTTTTTTTTAAGGATTTTTATATATTTATTTATTTGACAGAGAGAGATCACAAGTAGACAGAGAGGCAGGCAGAGAGAGAGAGAGAGAAGCAGGCTCCCCACTGAGCAGAGAACCCGACGTGGGACTCGATCCCAGGACCCTGAGATCATGACCTGAGCCGAAGGCAGCGGCTTAACCCACTGAGCCACCCAGGTGCCCCCCTAGGTGACTTTCTTAACACACAGAAACAGACATGGAGAAGCAGACAAAATGAGGAGACAGAAATTTATCCCAAACCAGAGAACAAGACAATCCATGGCCAGAGATCGAAGCAAAACAGATAAGCTAACATGCCTAATAGAGAATTTAAAGCAATGATCATAAGGATTTTCAGTGGACTTGAGAAAGAGTGGAAGATGAGTGAGACATTTACACTGATAAAGGAATAATACAGCAGAGATAAAGGGCTCGATAAACAAAATGGGAAACACACTTGATGGAATGAATAGTGAGATTGAAGAAGCCGAGGAATGAATTAGTGACCCGGAAGGCAGAGTAATGGAACATAATCAAGCTGAACAAAAGAGAAAAAAAGTTACACAAAACAAGGACAGGAATTCAGTGACTCCATCAAATGTACTAATATTTGCACTGTAGGAGTCGTAGAAGAATACAGACAAGGGGGAAAAAAATTATTTGAAGAAATAATAATGCAAACTGCCCTAATCTGGGGAAGTAAACAGATATCCAGATGCAGGAGGCACAGAGCACTCCCATCAAAATCAACAAAAGCAGATCCACACCAAGACATGTAATTATACTGGACAAGTATGGTGGTAAGGAAAAAAAAATCTTAAAAGCAGCAGGACAAAAGTTGGTATATTACAAGGGAAAACACATAAGGCTAGTAGATCTTTCATCAGAACTTTGAAAGCCAGAAGGGAGTGGCATGATATATTTAAATTGCTGAATGGGAAAAATCTGCAGCCAGGAATACTTTATCCAGCAAGGCTGTCATTCTGAATAGACAGATTCAGGCTTTTCCGGACAGACAAAAACTAAAGGAGTCTGTGACCACTAAACTAGCCCTGCAAGAAATATTAAAGAGGAATTCATGAGTAGAAGGAGATACCAGAGGTTCACGGCTGGCTCAATCATTACAGCGTGTAACTCTTGATCTTGGGATCATGAGTTTGAGTCCTACATTGAATACAGAGATTCCTTAATTTAAAAAAAAAAAAGGAAAGAATAAAGAGACCAAAAGTTATGTTATAAAGGTAGGAAACACAAAAGCAATAAAAATTAATATTTCTGTATAAAATTAATCAAGGAACTCACCAAAAAAAAAAAAAAGGATAAAGTAATACATACCAAAACATATAGATAATACATACCATACAAAATAATACATACCAATACATATAGAGAGGAGAAGAGAAAAGAATGGATTCAAACTTAACCATCAATTTAATGTAGACTGCTATTGAAGGAGAGTTTACATAGAAACCTAATGATAACCATAACAGGCACACAGGTGGCTCAGTTGGTTAAGTGTCCAACTCTTGATTGCAGCTCAGGTCATGATCTCAGGGTTGTAAGACTGAGCCCTGCACTGAGCTCCCTGCTCAGTACACAGTCAGCTGTGGGTTCTTTCTCTCCTTCTCCCTCTGCCTCTCCCTCCCTGTGTGCATGCTCTCTCTCTCTCTCAAATAATAAATAAATAAATCTTTAAAAAAAAAAAAAAACTAATAGGGCACATGGGTGGCTCAGTCAGTTAAAGATCTGCCTTCAGCTCAGGTCATGATCTCGGGGTCCTGGGATCAAGTCCTGCATTGGACTCCCTGCTCAACAGGGAGTCTGCTACTCCCTCTCACTCTGCTATTGTATCTGTCCGCCTCTCTCCCTCTTCTCTCTTTCTCTCTGTCAAATAAATAAAATCTCTTTAGAAATTTTAAAAAATAAAAATTTTTAAAAACACTAATAAACATGCAAAAATAAAAAGAAATAAATCCAAATATATCACTAAAGAAAATCAGCAAAACAGAAGAGAGTAATAAGAAAGGATCAGAGAAAATCTTCAGAAATAACCACAAAATAAGTAATAATATGGTAATAAATACATATCTATTGATAATTACTTTGAATGTAAATGGACGAAATGCTCTAATCAAAAGATACAGGGTAACAGACCCATCTATATGCTGTCTACAAGAGACTTATTTTAGGCCCAAGACACTTGTAGATTGAAAGTAAGGAAATGGAGAAACCTCTGTTATGCAGAGGTTATGCAGATGGATGTGAAAGCTGGCCTGTTATGCAGATGGATGTCAAAAGAAAACCAAGGGGCACTTGGGTGGCTCAGTCAGTTAAATGTCCAACTCTTGGCTTCAGCTCAGGTCATGATCTCAGGGTCATGAAATCGAGCCCTACATCAGGCTTCATGCTGAATGCAGAGTCTGCTGCTAAAGTTTCCCTCTCCCTCACCTTCTGCCCCTCCCTATCTTACTCTCTAATAAATAATAAATTTTTAAAAACGCTGAAGTAGCAATACTTATATCAGACAAAACAGACTTTGAAACAAAGACTATAACAAGAAACAAAGAAGGACACTATATAATAAGAAAGGGGAAATCCAAAAAGAAGCTATAACAAATGTAAATATTTATGCACCTAGCATAGGAGCACCCAAATACATAAAACAATTAATAACAAACATGAAGGAACTAATTTACCAACAAACCAAAATCCAGGGCCAGACGGCTTCATAGGCAAATTCTACCAAACATTTAAAGTGGACTTATTACCTATTCTTTTCAAACTATTCCAAATCTTAGAAAAGGAAGGAAAATTGCCAAATTAATCCTATGAGGTCAACATTCCCCTGATACCCAAACTGGATAAAGACACCACTAAAGGGGCACCTGGGTGGCTCAGTGGGTTAAGCCTCTGCCTTTAGCTTAGGTCATGATCTCAGAGTCCTGGGACCGAGCCCCACTTCGGGCTCTCTGCTCAGCGGGGAGCCTGCTTCCCTCTTTCTCTGCCTGCCTCTGTGCCTGCTTGTGATCTCTGTCTGCCAAATAAATAATTAAAATATTTTTTTAAAAAAGACACCACTAGAAAAGAGAACTACAGGCCAATATCCCTGATGAACACAGTTACAAACATTCTCATTAAAATACTACCCAACTGAATTCAATAATACATTAAAGAAATCATCCCACCATCATATAGGATTTATTCCTGGGTTCAAAGGGTAGTTCAATATTTGCAAATCAATCAACATGATACATCACATCAATAGGAGGGTAAGAACCATGGGATCATTTCAATAGATGCAAAAAAAGCATTGGACAAAGTACAATATTCATTTTTTATAAAAACAACAACAACAAAGTAGGTTTAGAGAGAACACACCCAAACACAATAAAGGCCACATATTAAAAAACCCCTCAGCTAACATCCTTTTTTAAAAGATTTTATTTATTTGAGAGAGAGAGTATGTATGTGTGCCCAAGCAGAGGGCAGAGGCAGAGGGAGAAGCAGGACTGGATCCCAGGACACTGGGATCATGAACTGACCCAAAAGCAGACACTTAACCAACTGAGCCGCACAGCCATCTATCGCAACTAATGTCCTCAATGGGAAAAAACTGAGAGCTTTTCCCCTAAGGTCAAGAACAAGACAAGGATGGCTACTTTGTTTTTACTCAACATAGTACTAGAAGTCCTAGCCACAGCAATCAAAGAAAAAAAAGAAAAGTCATCCACACTGGGTAAGGAAGAAGTAAAACTTCCACTATTTGCAGACAACATGATACTATATATAGAAAACCCAAAAGACTCCCCCCAAAAACTGCTGGAACTGAAAAATGAATTCAGTAAAATTGCAGTTTACCAATCAGTGCATAGAAAGATGTTGCATTTCTTTTTTTTTTTTATTTATTTATTTGACAGAGAGAAATCACAAGTAGATGGAGAGGCAGGCAGAGAGAGAGAGAGAGAGAGGGAAGCAGGCTCCCTGCCGAGCAGAGAGCCCAATGCGGGACTCGATCCCAGGACCCTGAGATCATGACCTGAGCCGAAGGCAGCGGCCTAACCCACTGAGCCACCCAGGCGCCCCAGATGTTGCATTTCTATACACCAATAATGAAGCAGCAGAAAGTAAAATTAAGAAAACAATCCCACTGGGGCACCTGGGTGACACAGTCAGTAGGTTAAGCATATGACTTTTGGTTTTGGCTCAGGTCGTGATCTCAAGGTTCTGAGATGGAGCCCCATGGTGGGCTCTGTTCTCTGATTCTTCTTCAGTTTCTTTACATCTGCCCCTCCCCACCATGTGCACACTCTCTCTCTAAAATAAAAATAAATAAATCCCAAAAAAGAAAACAATCCCATTAACCATTGCACCAAAAATAAGAAACCTAAGATAAATCTAACCAAAGAGATGAAAGACCTGTAGTCAGAAAACTAAAAAACACCAAAGAAAGAAATTGAAGCTGACACAGAGATATGGCAAGACACCTTCTTACCTTCTTGTCTCTCTCAAGTTCTGTGGTTTCCTCCCTAAGGGCCCTATACATTTCCTGAAAGGTAAGCTTCCTGAGGACAAGGTTTTTGTCTGTTTTGTTCACATGTCTAAGTACGTGGCACATCAGAAGCAGTTATTACTCGTTGTTTAGAGAATGAATGAGAAACATAATCAGAAGAGGAATAACAAAAGAAATATAGATCATACTCCTACTGTGGGAAAATACATGATCTTATACACTGCTAGTTAAAATACATGCATTAATTTTTTTTCTGTATTTCATGGGTGTTTTGACATCTTAAAAATACTTCCTGGCCCCTCCCAAGTCTAGCCCTTTCTTAGAAATAACAAAGGCCTTGCTCTGAAGCCCATCTTTCACATACAAACTAACCAATCCCAAGTCCACCCTCTGGCCACCTCCTTATCTAATTCTCACACACTGAACCAGCATTTTCTCTGCCCTAAATCACCCCAGAGCCAGAGAGCAGACAACCAGAGGCCACTCCGATAGCCCAGCACACCCTGGAATTATTCAAACCCACCAATCCTAAACTATGCATTTTGCCCTGCCTTGCCTTGCCTTTCTTTCCCACAGAAACCCCAACAAAGACTTTGGCCTACACTTGCCCCTCGTTCCTGTCTTCTGCCAAAACCTAGTGCTCACCCGGTGGCCTCGTGGGGCATGTGATGATCTTCTCTGAGACCTGTAACCACAATAAACTTTCTCCTTCCAAGCCTCAGTGTTACCTCTTTTTGTGGCCCTACCTACTCGACCGTGCCAAAGCCAACATGTCCATTTGTACATCACTATAAATCAACATAACATCAACAGAGAAGAATATATCAGAATTTACAGGTATGTATCTGTTAAACCGGCGAGTCCATGTTCAAGGATGTATCCTATAGGTACTCTCACACCTGCAGGAAGTGAGGAGAGAAAAACTCTCTGAAGGCCTGATATATAAGGGAAAGAAATCATGTGGAGGGAGAAAGAAGAAATCAAGGAAGGCCATTTTAGATTTCTTCCTCATCAACAGGACTATTAACTTTCTTCAGATCACAAGCCTGATGTATGGCCCACCACACGAGCTATTGTCCATCTGCTTTGTGAATGTCTTGGGGTATTGAACAAGGCTCCTATTCCCCAGATTCCTTGTGATTCCTGGCATAAAACTCAGGATTCCTGCCTATATGCTAATCTATAATCTTTTTTTTTTTTTTTAAGTTTTTATTTATTTGTTTGACACATAGAGAGAGAGCAAGCACAAGCAGGGGGAGGAGAGGGAGAACCAGGCTTCTCGCTGAGCAGGGAGCTGGACATGGGGCTCGATCCCTAGACTCTGGGATCATGACCCAAGGGGAAGGCAGATGCCCAACCGACTGAGATATCCAGACACCCCTAATCTGTAATCTTTTGAGCTTTTACAATATGTAAAAAAGGATATAACTCTGTAAAACCTGTTCATTCTCTGGCGCACTCTCTTCCCTATGAAGAGATGTTTCCGGGGCAGCTGTCCTATCTTGGTCTCCAATAAACTCTCTTTCTTGCTTTAAGAGAGTCTAAAAGATTTGTCTATTTTGCATCGACATTTCCTGGCAGGGCTGGTAGGGCATCAGAGCAACTTGCCTAAGAACACCGGGCTGTTACCTGGAATTCTGCACTTGGCACCAGCATGGGCCCTTTGTGCCCCCTCCGACTTCTCAGCTCCTTGTGGGTGTATGGGTGCATTCTCCTGATATCCAGACTTTCTCAATTTGAGTAGGTGGTCCTGACTTTTCTTCAAAGCTGTTCAGGGTTATCGGAAATGTTCTTTAGGTGGGTTCTTAGGTGGGAATAACCTAGAGGGGTTGGAGTCAACGGGTTGGTATGGAACTGCTGAATTACTACACTGCATGCGTGAAACTGATATAACACTGTATGGTAGCAACACCGGGATTAAAATTAAAAACTTGGGCGCCTGGGTGGTTCAGTGGGTTAAAGCCTCTGCCTTCGGCTCAGGTCATGATCCCAGGGTCCTAGGATGGAGCCCAGCATCGGACTCCCTGCTCAACAGGGAGCCTGCTTCCCTTCCTCCCTCTCTGCCTGACTCTTTGCCTACTTGTGATCTCCGTCTGTCAAATAAATAAATAAAAAATAAATTAATAAAATCTTTTAAAAAAATAAATTAAATTAAAAACTTAATTACAAAAATTTCTGGGGGACCTAGCTAGTTCATGACTCTTGATGTTAGGGTTGGGAGTTCAAGCCTCATGTTGGATAAAGAGCTTACTTACATTTTTTTCTGAAAAAAAAAAATAAATTATATATATATATATATGTATATATATGTATGCACTATATTTTACTTGCAAGAGCAATAATTCATTATTGGTGACATATTTACTGATACGGGGAAAAAATGGTATTCTTACCAAAAATAGTGGAGAATGGGAGAAAAGAATAGTCTTCCTGTTTTATTTTGAGTTTTATTCTTTTTCCTAACAAAAAAAGGAAAGAGATTTGGAAATTGCTCTTTTAATGTCAGTGAAAAAAGAGATTAGATTTTGTTTGCACTTTGTGTATATGTGTTTATGTGTGTTATAAATGTAAGATTTTTTTTCTATGTCCAGATGGTATTGCTAAAATTAATTTGTAAAAGCTCTATTTGTTTTAAGGAAGCATTTATAGGAATTGTGCATTCTAAAATGCACTCAGACTAAGTATCTCTCAGTGTCTAACCCAAACATTTTTCAAATTCATATGATCTCGGGGAAAAATTCAATAATTAAAATTAATGTAAGTTTGTTGTTTAATTAAAATAGGTCTTTAGATTTATCAACATGAAATATAAAACTATTATTCTACCAAGGTTTACTAAAAGTCAAATAAGCTTATTATCTCTGTTCCAAATTGTCAGCAAAAAATGACTAAAAATGATGACTGATTTTTGTCTTTTTTTTTTTAAGATTTTATTTATTTTTGTGTGTGTGAGAGAGAGTACAAGCAGGGGGAGCAGCAGGCTCCCTGCTGAGCAAGAAGCCCAGTGTGGGACTCAAACCCAGGACCCCAGGATCATGACCTAAGCCAAAGGCAAACGCTTAACCAACTGAGCTGCTCAGGTGCCCTGATTTTGTCTGTCTTATAAAGCTTTCATGCTGTAACTCTTACAAGCAAATAGGTTAAATAAATAAAAAGTGTTATAGCTTTCAAATCTTTGGTAACCTGAAACTTTGAAGTTTTGCTAAGTTAAGTGATGCATTGGGCTGAATTCATTGGATATCTAAATCTTTTCCAACTAAGATAGAATACCAAAATACTGGTAACTGAATGCAGGGTTGTCTGCTTTGGCTTCTTATTGTAGAGAAATTGGAGGATATTTGGTTTTGTTGGCAAAAATGCTTTTGTATTATTAAAAAAAAAAAGTGCTTCTAGAAATTAAAAAATGTATTCACAAATTTCGGATCTAGGGTGCCTGGGTGGCTCAGTTGGTTAAACGTCTGCCTTCAACTCAGGTGATGATCCCAGGGTCCTCGGATCAAGCCTCACATGGGGCTCCCTGCTCAGCGGGAAGCCTGCTTCTCCCTCTCTCACTTCCCCTGCTTGTGTTACCTCTCTCCCTATCTCTCTCTCTCTCTCTCTCTCTCTGTCAAAATCTTAAGTAAAATCTTAAAAACACAACCACCACCACCACCACATTTCAGATCTAATGAGTTCTGGTAACAGGCAGTGCACAATGGGTAACTACTTAGTTTTCCCTGGAGAGGAAGATTTCTAAAAGTTAAAATTCTCATAAAGGTAATTAAGACTGATGGAGATGATAAGGGAAGCAACTCTGTACAGAAAGTAAGATGTGTTTTTTTGATAAGAAAGGTCTGAGGAATGGGAATGCAATTTTGTTGAGGGAAAAGAAAGCAAGTTTGTCTTCAAATGAAACTGGTTATTTAGAGAAGGCTTAGGACAAAATCTGAATGAAAAAGAAAGCTGGAAGACTGAAAAGAAATTTTAAAAATAAATGAAAATTAAAAATATATATATATACAAAAATGCTAAAAAAGAAAAAAGAAAAAGGAAGTTGTAGGTTTTGTTTTTGTTTTTTTAGAAAGCTGTAGGTTTGTAAAGGGAAATCTTTGGAGAAGAATTTTATTTGTGCTCAGGACTGAATAAGATTGGAATGCGTGTGTTTCAAATGTACATTGATGTAAGATTGAGATTTAGCCTTCCTCTCTGTTAAAAAGAGAATTTCCTTGGATTGTCAGTCTGCTCTTTTTTTTTTTTTTAAAGATTTTATTTATTTACTTGAGAGAGAGACAGTGAGAGAGAGCATGAACGAGGAGAAGGTTAGAGAGAGAAGCAGACTCCCCATGGAGCTGGGAGCCTGATGCGGGACTCGATCCCGGGCCTCCAGGATCATGACCTGAGCAGAAGGCAGTCGTCCAACCAACTGAGCCACCCAGGTGTCCCTCTTTTTTTTTTTTTTTTTTAAGATTTTATCTGTTTATTTGAGAGAGAGAAAGAACAGAGGGTGAGTGAGAGGGAGAAGCTGGATCCTCACTGAGCAGAGAGCCCCCGAGATCGTGACCTGAGCCACAGGCAGATGCTTAACCAACTGAGCCACCCAGGCATCCCTGTTAATCGGTTCTTGATAAGACATTACAAACAGGGGAGCCTGGGTGGCTCAATCGGTTAAGCCAGGTCATGATCCCAGCATCCTGGGATCAAGTCCCACATCCAGCTCCCAGCTCAGTGGGGAGCCTGCTTCTCCCTCCACCTGCTACTCCCTCTTCTTGTGCTCTTTCTCTCTCTCTTGCTGACAAATAAATTTTTAAAAATTTTTTAAAAAGAGAGAGAGATTACAAACAAAATTTTTCCTTATCTACCCCACAAGGTTTCTATACTTAGTCTTTATCACATCTTTGATTACTTTAGGAAGTTAAAACTCAATATTAAAAGAACCTAAGTTTTGCTAACAACTAGGTGACTTGCATTTGCCTTTGGAATCTCTTGTTTCCATCTTGGTTAAATAGTTAAATTTTATAATGATCTATAATCCTATTTAGGCATGTGTTTTAAAGGCTTTTTATTTTATTTGAGAGAGACAGCATGAGCTGGAGGTGGGTGGGGAAGGGCGGAGGGAGAGGGAGAAGAAGACTGACACCCCACTGAGCACAGAGCTGATGCTGGGCTCGATCCCCAAACCCCCAGATCAGGACCTAGGCTGAAGTCAGACGCTTAACCAACTGAGCCACTCAGGCTTCCCTAGGCACGTTTGTTATTTTTTATTTTTTTATTTTTTTAGGCACGTTCTTTAAAACTCTCTGAGGTTTTCTTGTGGGTTTTTTTTTCCTGTTTCTTTTTTGGTTTTTTTTTTCTTTTGACCTTCTGATGTTCTTAACAAAATCTCCCAACACTGGAATTCTAAATGAAGTCATGTTGACTAATTAGATGTGTTTATTTGGTGGTGTTACATGGGAAGCATTGTCAAACAAATGATAATGAGCCTTCTTAGGTTATATTTTATAGGTAAATGCTATAACTGTTTTCAGAAATTATATAAAATTCTTGAAGTTTAAATATGTTCTGGTATAAGGTCATCCCTTGACATTCTATTTTTAAAATGTTCTGGTCGCAGAAATCGCTAGATTTCCTCGTCATCTGCATGATAATGAGCTCTCGTTGGGTCCTTAATCATGGCCATCTTTGAGTCTTGTGTCATTAGTAGTTTTTGTTCTGACGCTCTTACAAAATGTGCTCATCTTCAAGCAGACTCACGAAATGGTTTCTAATATATTTAAAGTAATAACACTAAGCTGAATAATAATTTGCAAAACTAAAGGAAAAGCTGCATTCAAACAGAACAAGAATTACTGACGTGAGACCAAATGAATCAAGGAAGATTATGGTTTTGAAGACTTTTGTGTGAAACTTTGCTTGTCCTCTTCTGTTTGCTCTTCCAGATTTAAGGAAACTTTTCCTCTGAAGATACCAATGACTTACGAAATATGATAAAGTAATCCTTCATGAACAAACTGACACATTTATCTTTTCCCCCTACCTGAACCTTCTAGAATTCAGAAACTCTCAGTATTATTTCTTTCATGGCAATTATATTTGCATAAGTTCAGTAAGAATCAGTGCTCCTTGTAATAAGACACCATTGGAAACATTGGTTATTTTACCAAGGATTTGACAGGAATGTAGTTTCTGAGAAAGACACACACAGATTTCAGATACGACCAGACAGCTTTCAGGAGCTAAGATTGACTTTATGGGGCCAAAAAAGCCCCTTGGAAGTATCAACCTGATACCTTGCTTACAGAGTTCCCAGCAGCCTCACCAGGTGAGTGAAGAATGTCACTTCTTGGCAGGTGCAGGAAACTCAGGATATTTTGGATATCTCAAGAAGAATTCACCCAAATCTACAGGTATTGCAGGGAAATCTGACAGCAAGAATTTGGCTTGCCTTCTGATCTTTAGAGGCTATTAAAAGTTCAATCTAAAATTCCTTATGAAAAGTTCCAGCAAAGCAGATTTAAAGAGCTTATATGGTCAATCACTATTCTTCCCATGCTTACATAAAACATGAGGCCCAGTTTATTAGAACTGGATTATTTTTACAAACAAATTAGTCTTAATTTGGCTATTTCAGGTAAAAATAAAAGTGATTATAGAATGAAAATGTTTCAATAACACATCTTTGCAGATACTAAATTTTTTTTTTTAAGATTTTATTCATTTATTTGACAGAGAGAAATTACAAGTACACTGAGAGGCAGGCAGAGAGAGAGAGAGAAGGAAGCAGGCTCCCTGCTGAGCAGAGAGCCCGATGTGGGACTCGATCCCAGGACCCTGAGATCATGACCTGAGCGGAAAGCAGTGGCCCAACCCACTGAGCCACACAGGCGCCCCAGATACTAGATTTTAATACTATTCACTGTAAACTGGGCACTAGCCCCTGATTTCTTCTAGTGTCCTCCAATGCCTGCCTGCAACTCTCCAAACTAACATGCCAATTTTCCCCTATTTTTCTCACTGGGAATCATTTGAGAATGAAAACTGCCCTTTTCCTGGAAGCTCTGCAAATTGAAAATACAAACAGCTTGATGTAAAAAAAAAAAAAAAAAAAAAAAAAAACACCACAATAGCTCATGCATCATCAAACTTTGTGCCTATTGTTCAGTGGGCCACTTGAAGATCAAACCACAAACCAGGATGAGAAGTAATGACATCAGGGTAGACTGCTTTTCCCAGATTTGGGACCAGGTCTATATTTCTACTCTTCTTTTAAAATTGTAATATCAGGAGATAGTAAACCTATGTATTTGCTTTCACCTCTCTATTACATTCTGATAAAATTTTGTGGTTACCCACTGATTTAACTAACATAATTTTAGTACTCCCCTAGTGCTTTATTTGATAACTTATATAAAATGTTTATGACCTCTTGGACATACTCTAATGCTCCTTTAGCTTCTGGTGCTTATATGTTACAAAGGGCCTCCATCAGGAAAGACCTTTCAAAAAATACCACCTAACTCACAATTAACCTTTATTATATATAACACTCAATAGAATGACCATTGAAATCAATGCACAGAAGTCAGTTGCATTTCTATACACCACCACCAAGACAGAAGAAAGAGAAATTAAGGAGTCGATCCCATTTACAACTGTACCGAAACCATAAGACACCTAGGAATAAAGCTAACCAAAAAGGCAAAGGAGTTTTTTCCTCAGAAAACTATAGAACACTCATGAAAGAAATTAAGGAAGACACAAAGAGATGCAGAAATATTCCATGCTCATGGATTAGAAGAACAAATATTGTGAAAATGTCTATGCTACCTAGAGCAATCTATACATTTAATGCAATCTCCATCAAAATACCATCAACTTTTTTCACAGAAATGGGACAAATAATATAAAATTTGTGTGGAATCATAAAAGACCCCAAATAACCAGAGGAATGTTGAAAAAGAAAACCAAAGCTGATGGCATCACAATTCCAGACTTCAAGCTCTATTACAAACCTGTAATCATCAAGACAGTATGGTACTGGCACACAAACAGACACACCAGTCAATGGAACAGAATAAAGAGCTCAGAAATAGACCCTCAACTCCATGGTCAACTAATCATTGACAAAGCAGGAAAGCATATCCAATGGAAAAAAGACAATCTCTTCAACAAATGATGTTGGGAATATTGGGCAGCCACATGCAGATGAAGGAAATTGGACCATTTTCTTACACCACACACAAAAATAGACTCAAAATGGATGAAAAACCTGTGAGACAGGAATCCATCAAAATCCTAGAGGAGAATACAAGCAGCAACCTCTTTGACCATAGCTGCAGCAACTTCTTCCTGGACATATCACCAAAGGCCGGGGAAGCAAGGGCAAAAATGAACTATTAGGACTTGATTGAGATAAAAAACCTTTTGCACAGCAAAGGAAAAAAAAAATCAAGAAAACCAAAAGACAACCAACAGAATGAGAGAAAATATTTGCAAATGACATATCAGATAAAGGGTTAGTATCCAAAAATCTATAAAGAACTTATCAAACTCAACACCCAAAGAACAAAGAAACCAATCAATAAATGGGAAGAAGGCACAAACAGGCATTTCTGCAAAGAAGATATCCAAATGGCCAACAGACACATGAAAAAGTGTTCAACATCACTCGGCATCAGGGAAATACAAATCAATACCACAGTGAGATACCCCCTCACACTAGTCAGAATGGCTAAAATTAACAAGTCAGGAAATGACAGATGTTGGCATGGATATGGAGAAAGGGAAACCCTCCTACACTGTTGGTGGGAATGTAAGCTGGTGCAGCCACTCTGGAGAAAAGTATGGAGGTTCCTCAATAAGTTGAAAATAGACCCTATGACCCAACAATTGCACTACTGCGTATTTACTCCAAAGATACAAATGTTTATAGCAGCAATGTCCACAATAGCCAAACTATGGAGGGAGCCTAGATGTCCACCAGCAGATGAATGGATAAAGAAGATGTGGTAAATATATATACAATGGAATATTATGCAGCGATCAAAAACTGAAATCCTCCCATTTGCAAAGACATGGATGGAACTAGAGGGTATTATGTTGAATGAAATAAGTCAATGAGAGAAAGGCAATTATCATATGATCTCACTGATTTGAGGAATTTAAAAAACAAGATGGAGGATCATAAGGGAAGGGAAGAAAAAATGGAACAAGATGAAATCGGAGAGGGAGACAAACCATAAGAGACTCTTAATCTCAGGAAACACACACAGATGCTGGAGGGGTGGGGGTGGGAGGGATGGGGTCACTGGATGGACACTGGGGAGGGTAGGTGCTATAGTGAGCACTGTGAATTATGTAAGACTGATGAATCACAGACCTATACCCCTGAAACAAATAATACATTATATGTTAATTTAAAAAATAGTTAGCTTAAAAAACAGAATGAAATATTGTGTCTCTATAAACTTAAGTGATAATTTATTCTCCAGGTTCAACAATGGGAGAAACTTAGCAGCAGCTTGTCCAACATACCAAAATATCCAATGTACCCACAAACCAAGTTTTGTGGATGGAATGGCCTAAGACAAAGTAACAAAAAACAATGGTTATCCACAAAAATGCTACCTTAGGAACAACTTGGTGGATTCAGCCATCTCTGAAATCTAACTCTGCCATAAAACCCAGAAGGTTCTGAGGTAACTATGGCTCAGTGACCTTCATCATTAACTGCAGAAACCCAAAATGTACAACTCTTCTAACCTGTGGAAAATTGTTAAAGACTCCTGTAATTTATGTAAATGTTCAGTTACTGCCTTAATACTCTAAATTATGGCCAACCAGACTTATTTCAACATTATAATAGGAAAAGAAACTATTGTAAATACCATCAGAGTTCTTCCCATTGGAGGAAGATGGGCCTTATTAACCAATGGTTCTTATTGGATTCTAGTATCAAAGGACATCTGTGAATTCAGCAAAATATATGATTATGCCCTGGACAACAAGGGAACTTTGAATTCACTCCAACAGGGTCTATAACACATAGATCTATACAGACTGACATATACTATATGGGAAAAAGGAAGATTTTGTTGAGAAGGTTTGCAAAACACCACTGTAATACTCCTTGATTTCTTTTGTAACCAGAATACTTTTCATCATAATGTTACTGCTATATAGTGTAATATTAGCTTTGCACCTCAAATAGAATTACCTGATTCTAACAAAAATTATACTAATATTAATGACTAAATGTTTTGGGCAATAGAATTACAGCTACCATAAGAAGTAGTATCTATGGAAACTAATTGACCAGAGAATTTGTTATTTATAATAACAGAAAATGTAATCCCATTTTAAACCAGTCATCAAACATATCACAAAGTACAAAGAACTATAAATAAAAAAGGTAAAAAGATACTCAAATTAATTTAAGGTTATCAAAAATACTTGGATTTTTTTGGATTCTTGTTATTGTACTTCTGTACCCACTCTCTCCATTAGTTACTTGGAATACTATTAATTGGAGTTTACTTATTATTCTACATTTATGCTATAAGTGTATGCCCAAAAATGTAAAAGTAAAAAACTCACCACTAAAGCACACATGTAATGTTTTCACAATTCCCTCATCAGAAAAATCAATTATAATATTCCCTACGAAAAGCCATAGAGCTGACCACCCCCAGCCACCACCCTGATGGAGACTCCTAGGTGACCTAAACGGGGCCCAACACCAAAGGACATGATGGACCCAGGGCAGATAAGCAATCACCCTAGTATTGAGGGACTAAATAAGGGTCATCAATGCCTTCTGTCAAAAGATTATTGATCGAAAGGAGGAAATGATGAGAGAAAACTCTCTAAAGGCCTGATACATGAGGGAAACCATTTTGGATTTCTTTCTAAGTCAACAGGATTGTATATTAACTTTGTTCAAACCAAAAGCCTGGTGTATGGGCCACCACACATGCATCCTCCATCAGCTTTGTGAATGAGTAGCCTAAAGGAAAACCATCTTGTCCTTGAGATATTGATCAAGGCTGCTCCTCCCTGCATTCCTTTATGATAAAACATCTTCTGAGTTTTTTAAAACTGTTAGTTCTCTGGAGCACTCTCTTCCCTGTGAAGAGCATGAGTCTTGGGTAGCTGTCCTAACTTGGGCTCAAATAAAACTTTCTTTTAGACATCCCAAAAGATCTGTTCATTTTGAATTGACAGCAGTGACATAGAAGACCAACGTAGCATTATTTCTAAGTCACATTAGAAGCAACTTGAAGGTCTAGCAACACAGACTGATTAAATTAAAAGGAACTCTACATGTGTTTTATGAATTGATCTACAAGATACATTTTCATTGGAAAAGAAGCAAGATTCAGAAAAGGAAGAAAAGTGCACTGGTTAAAGACAAACGCTCTAGGGCCAGACTGACTCTGCCAGTCCCTATTTTGTACCTGGTAGACCTTGGTAAATTTTAGGCAAGCTATTTAATCTCTCTGCCTCCATCTTCTTATCTATAAAAGAGGCATATTTTTTAGAGAGGTTTCAGGTTCACAATGAAAGTGAAAAGAAGGTACAGGGGTACTTGGTTGGCTCAGTCGGTAGAGCCTATAACTCGTGGTCTTGCAGTTGTGAGTCTGAACCCCATGTGAGCTGTAGAGATTACTTAAAAAAAAAAAAAAACCTTAAAAAAAAAAAAGACAAGAAGATACAGAGAGTTCCTACATACCCTCTGTCCCCACACCCACATACCCACTACTATCAAGGTCCCTCAACAGAGTCGTACATTGATTACAACTGACAAACCAACATTGACACACAGTCCCTCAAAGCCCAATGTTTGGGTTCAAGTTTACTCTTGGTAGTGCATACTTCTTGGCTACTTCTTAGAGATTCTGTTCCAGTGTTGTTGGTTTTCATTCTTTTATTTCTTTGCATTTCACACTGGGAGATTTCTATGGAGATACCTGCAAGCTAATTGCTAACTTGTCCATGTCCAGTCTGCTAATGAGCCCATTAAAAGCATTCTTCATTTTTATGATGTTTCTTATTTCTAGAATTTCCTTTTGATTTTTAAAAAAGATTTTATTTATTTATTTGTCAGAGAAAGAAAGAGAGTAAGCGAACAAGCATGGGGAGCAGCAGGCAGAGGGAGAAGCAGGCTCCCTGCTGAGCAAGGATTCCCAATGAGGAACTGATCCCAGGAACCTTGGATCAGGACCCGAGCTGAAGGCAGAGGCTCAACAGACGAACTTCCAGGCGTCCCTCCTTTGATTTTTTGAAATTCTCTCTCTCTGAGATTCTGTCTCTCTCTGTTTCCTTCTCTCTGCACATCACTTTTCTGTCCTTGTATGCTGGCCACTTTTTCCATGAAAGCCATTAGCATTTTAATCAGTTATCTTCCGGCTTCTGGTAATTTTATAATCTCTGCCATATTTACATCGGTTTGTGATACTTGCTTTGTCTCTTTGGATTGGGGTTTGTAGTTCTTAGCATGCCTTGTAATTTTTGTGTTGAATGCCACTCATGATGTCTTGGAGAAAAGGAACGGAAGTAAATCGGCCTTTACTGTGAGATTTTTATGCTTGTTTTCCTTGGAGCTAGGCAGTGTTTAATGTTTCCTACAACTGTAGGTGTAGCTGTAGGTGTCAGAGGTTTCAATTTGATCTAATGTTCTTGTTTGTCTCTCCTCAGTTGTCTTGGCCTGGAAATTCCTCCTTAACTAGAGTCTGAGCCTTGCCGTTCATTCTTTCAGCTGTCAACCACCATTTTATATATATGCAGACCCTTATGCAGGATCCCTGGTGATGCGCTGGGAAAGCATAAGGGAAGAGAAGCATCCTAGAATTTGATGATTAAGTCTCCGTGTCCTGGTGGGCTCCTGCCTCTGGGCTGTGACCTCCACAAACACTGGTCAGCTTCCCTTCTTTCCCACTTTGGTGATCCTGGGAAACTAGAAGGTACTAGAGTTGGGATTTCCCTTCACCTCAGTTAAGGCTCTGATAAAGCAGTTTCCTTTGATAGTAGGGTTTTGTTAGAAAAACAGAATGCATTTGGGGTCATTTTAAAAAGATATTTTTCCCCCTAGGCGTATTTCAAAATGGTTCATTTTCCCCTCCCCCTGGGCTACAGAGAGGGAACTTTTCAGAGGTCTTTGCTGTAAGAACTGATGGTGCTCCTGGTGGTAAAGCCTCAGAATGAGGGATTTCCCCCCCCGACAGTCTCTCTTAGATGGGGCTCTCAGGAGTTTTTAACTGAGGCTCCTGGGCATTCAGCCTCCAGCAGGCTTGTCAGTTACCTTGTAAGTGTCCCTACCAGTCCTGGCTGGGGCTTCTCCTTCAGGTAAGCTATCAAAGTCCTCTGTGTTTACCAGTCTTTCTGGTTTGGGGGATGGTGCTTTGTCAGGTGACCCCAGGTTTCTAAGATGGCTCTAAGAAAATTCACTGATTTAAATTGTTTGAAAAAGGGACACCTGTGTGGCTCAGTGGGTTAAAGCCTCTGCCTTCGGCTCAGGTCATGATCCCAGGGTCCTGGGATGGAGCCCCGAATCAGGCTCTCTGCCCAGCGGGGAGCATGCTTCCTCCTCTCTCTCTCTCTCTCTCTCTCTCTCAGCCTGCCTCTGTGCCTGCTTGTGATCTCTGTCTGTCAAATAAATGAATAAAATCTTTAAAAAAAATTTTTTTTAAGTTTTGAAGGTTTTATCTATTTATTTGACAGAGAGAGTGTGTGAGCATGACCAGGGGAGTGGCAGGCAGAGGGAGAAGCGGGCTCCCCAGTAGCAGGGAGCCAGATGCAGAACTCGATCCCAGAACTCTGGGATCATGACTTCAGCTGAAGGCAGACACTTAACCACTGAGCCAACTAGGCACTGTATTGTATTGATTTTAATTTTGGTGACCTTTCCTTTTTTTTCTTAGAAGGGCTGGAATGAGGACTTTCAAGCTCTCTACATGTTAGTTAGCACTGTGACTCTATCAATTTTTTAAAAATCTATTTTAAAGAGCTATTTTTTGCCAAGCCTCCTCTCTTCACATAACAAAGTCCCTCTGGTTCAGAAACACATTCAGAAAAGCAAATTTGTTTACACTTACCTAAAGATGTTCTACAAAAGTGAGCGAGTCTTGAGCCATTGCCACACTTTTCCCTTTGTACTTTGCAGAGGTCACCTTTAACACATATGCCTCAGTTCTCACACCTGTGAAATAGGTATGCTATTTTATATAACTCATTCTGGTTGACTTGTGCTGTAGAATTGCTTCCAAGCGGTAGAGGGAAGTATTGGCCTGGGTATTTCTAGAAAAGGTAATGGACAGAACTGAAGTAACTTCTGGCACCTGGCAAATGGGGAATCCTAATTTTTTTTTCTCCTGATCAGTTGAGACAAAGTCCTTAGTTCTTTAATTTGCATTGGAAATCGAGCTTTCAGTTTCCCAGGCTTGAAAGGCAATAGGGACCCCTCTATGTGCTTAGAGATACATCGCTGGCTGGAGTTCTTTTATGTGGAATCTACCTTTCTCTTAAGTTTCTTGCTAGTGATTCACTTCCCTTCCTTGTCTCCCAGGTTTTTTGGTCCTCCACTTCTTAGACCAAAAAAAAAAAAAAACAAAACAAAACACCGCAATTATACAAAGGACCACCCAGGGCTTTGTCATACAGCAAACACTCACTGTGAACTCAGGACAAAGGACCTCACATGGGACCAAAGAGAGATTTTCTCTAATATCTTGAGATCTGAACATCATTCCCATCTTCTTATTTTACAGGTTCAGATTTAAGTTTGAGATGTAGGGTTTAGCTCATCAACTGAGTCTTTATTTGCACTTGATTATTACTTGGGCTCAAGCGTCTCTTTTCCTCTTGGCATTAGGACAATAGTGAAGTCGTCAGAGAGTGCTTGGAAGCTGTTAGCCACAGTAACAAATGAGCTGGTCCTCTAGGGCCAAGGAGCTAAATGTGAGTTTTTAATAAACCACTATGTGATGTAGAAGAAATTAAATTACATCACTTAAATAATTGGCAAGCTATTAGCAAGCTGTTCCTAAAGCCCAAAGTAGCCAAACATTGTGAATTGTGGCATCACATGCTGGCTTGAGAAGTTTTTTGTTTTTGTTTTCCATACTACATAAGCTTCATTATATCATGATTTCTGCAGCAGCAATCAGGCATCTGGCCTGTAGACTTCCCTGTCATTGCATTACCTTCTTGGGCATTAATTCATTTGGTTCAGAGGTCAGAATGTAATTTTGGTGTTGGCTAGCGGAACTCAGAGTGGAATCAAGAAGACCCATCCTCGTGTTTCCTAAGTATTTATTACCATACTAATTACAATTTCAGTATTTATCCAGAGACATGAAATAATGAGCCTAGCAGATCTGTGCCACGCACATATTTCCGCAGTGACTGTAAAAAGACCTCACACATCATTCTCCTCTCTGTTCCCAAAATACATTTTTTGACAGAAGGCAAAAATTTGATCATCGCACCGCATGATGCTAGGACTCATCTCTCTCTGAGGGTTTGATTAGATGCCTTTGACTCATGTCACTGACCCCAGAAAGGAGAAAAATAACATAAATTCTGTGAGTTAGAAGTATACCGTGTAAAGTGGGCTTTTCTGGGAATCTGGTATATTCTGCTACAGGGTCTAGGCACCTTTGCTTTACCCTGCCCCGCCACCCCCCTAGTGGAAAGGGCTTCCTGGAGCAAGAGAAGAGATGTTACCCTCCCCACTCTGGCGTGGGATGCAAATGGCAGAAAATTAATACGGGATGAAAACACAAAAGGCTATGCAGTAATTGGTAAGATCTGTGACCCATGTAAGTAGGACAAAGGCGTGTCACATCAGCTTCTACCCACAGGATAGGAATATATTTTGTAACCAGTTTTCAAATTCACACAGACCATAAAAATGTTCACTGGTTCACGAAATGTTTGTTGACTGCACCTCCGTGTAATAGTACCATTTCCTGCCTTCTGCCATTCCTGAGTCCTCCAAGCTAAACTGTTAGGACCAAGACGCTAAGCACGACCATTGATTTGGAGGAATATTTTCATCACACTAATAGCACTGTGATTTCCCCATAAAAACTGAACCAAAGAGGAATGAAAAAGATGGATGGACTGTGGTCTCCTCCTTTCCCTCCGGCAATCTCGGATCTCAGAGAGAACAGATTGGTAGCTGCATCTGCTTGTCGCCTTGATCTTGGACTTCTAGCCTCCCGAGCTGTGAGAAAACGTAATTCTGTTGTTGAAACCCCCCAGGCTGTGGGGCTTTGTTAGGGCAGCCCAAGCAAACAAACACAGCCCCATAGATTCGAGAATTTGAAAACAGTTTTTAAGGCCCTATTTTTTTTTTAATTTAAAACTTAAAAAAGTGGAATATGATCATTATAAAAAATTCCGATGATATGAGTATATGAGGGGGAAAGTTAACATGTCCCCCTAACCTTGTCAGTCTGCCTCTCTATCCAGAGGTAACCAGCCACTGTCTAGTTTGTATCCTTCCAGGTATTTCTCTAAATACCCATCTGCATGTCTATATAGCTGTTGTTTTGATTTACTCTGGTTTCATAAAAGTATCAATCATTGTATGCATATTATTCCTCAACTTGATTTTACTCTCAAAAATATATCATAGATCATAGATCTCTAGGTCTACGTTCTTAGTTGCAAACAACAAAAACTTTCTCTGGTTAATTTAAGCAAAAAAAAAAAAAAAAAAGGAATGTGTTGGAAAGGCAGAGACATAGCTCAGAAAACATGAAGAAACAAACAAAAAAAATTAAAAAAAAAAAATTTTAAAGTAGGTTCCATGCCCATCATGGAGCCTGGGGCGAGGCTCTGACTCACCACCTGAGCTGAGATCAAGAGTGGGACACTTAACTGACTGAGTCACCCAGGTGCCCCAAGAAACAAAAATTTCTTAAACAGCCAGAAATAAAGTAAAAATCAAGTTAGAGCAAAGATCAATAATCTAGTAATATCTTTTGGAGGGCAATGTGGGGAAATGGTATCATTACTCATCACAGGTTGGAGCATAAATTGGCTTACCCTTTCCAGAGGCAATTTTGTAATACCTCATCAAAATTCCAAATGTATATACCCTTTGAAAAGGTTGTCCTACAGAAGCTTTGGCAAAGATATGGAAGAACAGAAGTATGAGAATATTGACAGCAGCACTCTTAGTAACAGCAAAGGCCTACCAAGTCACTGAAATGTCCACCTGTAGAAACTGACTGGATTATGATATATTTGCACAATGTCTACTCTAAAACTATCAAAGAATCGACATGTTCCTGACATATGGATACAGAATGTGCTTCAAGATCAGAAGTTTATATAATATGCTGCTGTTGTAGTAAAAAGAAAAAGAAACAAGAAAAAGGGAAAAAAGAGAAAGATAGGCACACTGTCCTGTATGTCCAGAATACAGGCCTAAAAGGAGACACACAAAATTAATAAGCTTAGAAAAGAAAACTAGGTGTTAGGGATAAGATGGACAGGAGAAAGGTGAGGGGGGGCTCTCATTATGTAGGTATTGTACTCTTTGAATTTTGAATTAATTGAATGTAATACCAATTTAGAAAAGAAAGTGAAAAGTCACACCAAAAAGTCTTATTGGGCACCTGCGTGGTTCAGTCGGTTAAGCATCTGCCTCAACTTGGGTGGTGATCTCAGAGTCCTGGGATCGAGTCCTGCTTCCGGATTCCTCCTCAGCGGGGAGCCTGCTTCTCCCTCGGCTTCTGCCTCTCCTCCCTGCTCCTGCTTCTGCTTGCTAGCGCTCTTCCTCTCTCTTAAATGGATAAATAAAATCTTTTTTAAAAGGTCTTATTAATATGCTGTTACTCAGCTGCTCCAAAAAGTAAATGTCCTTTCTGCCTCTGTCCCAGAATGAATTCTGCACACTCTGCTCTTTTGTGTCCCTTCTGGAGAGTGGAAGTCCTGGAAAAGACCATCCATGCCCATGACCTTTCCCCTCGGGCGCTCTGCCAGTAGCCTGGGGTGGTACCTGCCTGTGAACTTTCTGGCTTCTGTAGAGAAGCCGTGGTCCCTAGGACACTCACACGACATTAGGTTGGGCAAATATAGGAAAGGGTTTCAGATGTCACGTGGCCCAAACTAACAAATTCTGGGGCAAACATCTTTCCATGTCAATGCACACAGATCCGTCTCATTTTTTTTTCAAAGTCTGCCTATGGTTCTTTAGTATAAATGCTTGCTGAATATTTGGGTATATGCTTAATCTATGAATATTTGTTGATAAGCCTTAATGACCTTTTAACAACACTAAGATGAAATTGCAACAACCATCCTCGTATATATAATCTCTTCATATTAGAGTGTGGGCGTGCGCACATAGCGGCAACTTTAAGAGCGAGAACTTTCTAGGAAATGAGAAAGTGTGACAAAAATCACATGAAATCACAATAAATCGATAGTATGACCTATATGATCTGTGTAAGAAAACTTGTTTTCCAAAAAATGCCTGGAGAAAGTGTGCCAAAACACGAAGGGTGCTGTAATCCAACCTAGAGCACACAAGGAACATCCATAAAATCCTGAGTTGTTCCAGTTACCAGATGAGGGTGTGGAAGGATCTTGGGTAAGCATTGCCACACACTATGAGGCCCAAAAAAAAAACAACCTTCAAATCCCAAGAGCGAGCAAGTGACAGAGGGATCAAGAACAGACTAAAAAACACACGAAAACTGGCTTTGGGAGGTTAAGTTTTACTGTCTTTGAATATCTCCTTAATACACATAAGAATAATCATAATCATACCTAAAATTTTGAAGTATATTATAACTTGTTATTCCAGACAGAATCTGTCTAATCTATTTCTAAGCCTAGAAAACTCCCACAAGACCTCTTCATTCTCCTAAAGGAAATCCATCTTTCCTCAAGCATAGCGTTAAAAAAATAAACCTAGAATTATTATTTAATACTCTTAATTTTTCTAATTTGTTTTGAATTGCAGAATATATTACTTTCACTTCCTTATGGGCACCTGCACTTCACATGGGCCCTGACCTCAAGGCTAAACTGTCACAGATAGCCCACCGCTCTTATCATGTACTTTTTTGCATTCCAGCTTGTAATTGCAAACGATTGTAAAAATCGTTTAAAATAAAGACAGAGGAAGTCTTCAGATCAAAAAGCAGGATCAGATGCAAGGGTTTCATGAAAGCTTTGCTGGGCTTATTTTTACAGGAGACAGAAGAGCTGATACCCGCACAGATGACATTGACTGCATCCCTCACGTAAAACAATGAAAAGGTAATAACCAGGTTGGTGCATCGTTTGAAATTCCACGAGTAACAAGAATCTGCTGATTCTTTCTTCCTCTTCATCTAGCCTGCTGTTGAACCCCTCTGTTTAAAAGTGAAACCAAATCGGGATATCCATTTAGCATGAATCCCTTTACAACCCCCTGCTAATTGGCAGTGGTGGGTGGTTCCTGCTTTTATGTTAAAACCCAGGAGGTAAGTTAATTGCAGTATAATTTCATTTAGACCCGGTTATGACTGCTTACTGGTGGGTACTGCAACCTTATTTATAAGAAGAGCATTCGGAACAGCACAGAGGAAGGGTGAAGTAATTACCACAGGATACACCTTGGAAATGGATGACACCTGACTCTCCCTAGAAGAGGAGGAAAATCTACAGAAGAGAAAATGCCGCATAACTATGTCCATGTAAGATCCCTTCAGCGTATCACCATCGGACTCTGCCTTTTGAAAACTACACTGATGGCTGGCTGAATGGCCCCCCAAAACCCTGTCGTATATAAAGGATCCTAATGAGTTTTCTGTGATTTCTAACTCTGCTTAATAAAACCCTTCTCAGCTCCAGCCACTAAAATATGAGCCAAAGGAACAAGGTCGGGGTAGGGGGGTGAGGGGGCGGGGGTGGGGAGTACCTGATTTTGGATCTTTTCAGTGCAAATCTCAATTTTTGTAAGACTATTATTTGTTTACTTCACAGGAGATTTAAGAAACAAGCAAGGAGGAGAAAAAGAGAACGTTAAGCCACAACAGAGCTCTTTAGAGTCTTGGAACAATTAATTTTTTTTAAACTTCCTTGGACAGCTTGGACAGAAAGCCCAGCTGAATTCAAAGGTGGCTGTGGAAAGGTAGAGCACTCGGAGGGAACACGAAAGGCTTGAGGCTAGAGATGTAGGTTAGGCTGCTTTCTATCCTCTAGCCTTTGCGGTCTGAGCAGACTTGTTTTCTTGCTAATTTTCTGCTATCTTTATAAAAGATAGAGAAAGATACAGTGTGAGGGCTGTGATTTATAATAACGTCATTATTCCATAATTGAAAATACCGTGCGTTTGGTTGTCGGGTAGAATATGCCCATCAGAAATAACCTGTAGCTCGGGAGGCCAGTGTGTTGCTATGACAACCAGACAAAAGAGTTTAATAATAGCTCTCCCTCAAAGCTGGAAAATTGACAAAAAGATGAGATTTCTAAATGCAAGTGTTTCTCATATAAATGCAAACAAGCACCAAATACATTTATTTCTTTGTTCAACAAATAATTCATTGAACACTGTGTGCCTGGCTGTGTAGGGAGCCGAGGAAAAGACAGACAGGGTCCCTCCATGGTGGAGTTCACATTCTGGTGCAGGAGGCAGATAAGAAAGAGTCAACACATCAATAAACTGGATAATTGCCGCGTGTGAGAAGGTCTTGCAGGAAAGAAAGTAATGGGGCTGTGACCCTACACAAGAAATACCCAGAGCAGAAAATGCAGAAGAACCCAGTCACTGCACAGATCACAGATCGTGTCTTTGGGCTCAGAGGAAGGAGATTTAGCAATGAAACAGAAAATGGAGTCTTACAATCTTGATTAATGTAGGGCTAGAAACACAGCTACTAACTGGTGTATTACTCTTCGCTTGCTGGGAGAGGTTGGGGTTCTATGTCAAAATAAGAAGGGATGCATTTTCTAAATAAAATGTGGGTATTTGTAATGATAATGATGGTAAAAGCTATATCCCAATGTGACAGAAGCGAGTATTCACAATATCCTCTGGCAGCTGTTTTTGAAGTTTGCCCCAACGCAGGGAGTGACCCTCCATGTGGACACTGAGTAAAGCATGATGAACTGGAAGTCAGGACAAGAATCCAGCAAGAAATGAAGTTTTGAATAGACTATTGTGGCTGACAGTCCGGGCTTCAACAGCGGGGGGACCCGTAGATTTACATTCACACAGCACTGCAGAGATGATCCAGGCACAGAAAATGCTAGAATGTTGCTAAATAGCTGAGCTTGTTCTAAGAAACTTCCAGTTTTCATCATTACTCTGTATTCTGATAGCTTTTTTTTTAAACAGAAGTAACATTTGCTGTTTAAGATAATTAATACTGCCGTTGATTATACAGAGCCATTGTCAGTGCTCTTTTCTTTCTTTTCAGAAGTGGAAACATTCCGTGATGCAATGCCAAGACTAGGCTTTGGCTCATGATCTAGGGTTCAGTACACATCGAGTCTGCGAAGCTTTATTTAATCGAAACAGGATGAAGTGACTTTCCTTGCCTTTTCTGTACAGAGCAGCGGCCCAGAGAGCTCCCCCAAGGATTTCTGGGGGGTGAAGGCCCACCCCACGTTGCAGGGATTGCAGTCACCCCCGGATGGTGTTGTGACTTTGGCGGCCATGTGATAACATCTGGCCTGACAGATGGTGTGATAGAGGTTGCTATTTAACCTAATAGCCTTTCTCCCCCATTCTATGATAAGAAGGAACCCCTGAATTTTAATCTGATACATGTCCTAGAATAAAGACTACCTCTTCCAGGCACTCTTGAAGCCAGGTGTAGTTACATGGTTGAGACCTGGCCAGCGTTGTGTGCCTGGAAGTGATGTGCACAATTTCTCCTATAGGGGAGGGTCATGATCTCTCCTTCTTCCTTCCTTTCTTCTTGATGTATATATCAACAATATGTAACCAATAGACACGGGTATCAACCAGTTTGGGTCAATGTAGACCAGGACAACCCCTAAGGATAACAGATGGGAAAACAGAAAAGCCTGGATCTCAGGGGACTTTCTAGATGAGGGGCAACATAACAGATTGGACTTTTATAGGACAGACTGCTTGTTTAAATAACTACTAGGTCTCTGTTACTTACAACCGGACCTACATTCCAACCAATATACAAAGTGAGAGAAAACATTAGCTCACGATATCATCTGAAGACAGACTCTAGATCAGGCTGTAAATTCCAATTGCTGGATTTTTCTGCTACAATAGCTCCCCCCACCCTCCAAAAAAATGTACTTGATTTTCTTAAGACCATCTAGGTTAAGGCAATATTACTTACAATTTAGAGTACTGGCTCTTCATTTCTTTAAGGCACAGACAGTTCTATTTGGGAGAAGAATTTTACCTGACGTTTACATTAAGCCCTGTTTAGCTCATTTCCCTAGAATTAACAAGTAATTTGCCCCCAAATCTATTTGATTGAGATATGTTTTTTTTTTTTAAGATTTTTAAATTATTTATTTGACCGACAGAGATCACAAGTAGGCAGAGAGGCAGGCAGGTGGTGGGTGGGGCAGGGGGCGGGAAGCAGGCTCTCTGTGGGGCTCGATCCCAGGATCTTGGGACCATGACCTGAGCTGAAGGCAGAGGCTTTAACCCACTGAGTCACCCAGGCACCCCGAGATACAGTGTTTCTAAGCAGCAATTTTAACTTTGAAAGTGGGAGTGTAAAAGGCTGACTCCATTAGGTGACTCCTGATTAGGCCACTATAGAAGCAAACAGGTCTCCCATATAAGATGGATGTTATTACAACAATATCCATTCCCTACTCTGTGCCTTGCTTGGACGGTGCTGAATCCTCAAGGCTGCACACGTAAGGATGAATCTGATGAATCAGATCTGCATGACAAATAGCTCAGACTCGAGGAGGTCCTTCTTCCTGTTTTGCACAAAAACCTACTGCCCCCAGGATACTCTGAGCCTCAGAGGTTTCTGTGAACACTATCTTTTGTTTTTTTTTTTAACTATAATTTAAAAAAATCAATCAGATTCAAATCACATTGAATGCTGTTGTTTAAAAAAATACCATTCTCTTACGTTTCTACTGATGGTCACATTTTCTATGAGTGATTTTGCTTCCTAATACTTCCCTGCTTTCTCATACTTGCTATAATGAATATCCTTTTAAAGTTAGAGTGATGCAAAGGATCTTGAAGTTTCTAAGCAGATATGGAAGGAAACGCTGTGACATATACTCTTACCTTAGGTCTGACGAGCAGAAGTGTCATATCACCCTTGACATTATAAAATTACGACAAATTTGCTTTTTTTCTTAAGAATGGACCAATCATGATCCCAGGGTCCTGGAATCCAGCCCCACGCGTCTCCCTGCTCAGCAGCAAGTCTGCCTGCTTCTTGGTTCCCTCTGCCCCTCCCCACCTTGTGCTCTAATAAATAAAATCTGGGAGGGAAAAATGGATCATGCTTTCCCCAGATTCTCAAAATATCAAGTACAAAAAACTTTAAAAAAAATCTCTGCTCAACTAAAAGCAATGAAAACAGCTATTATAATTTAATTTCTTTCTTTAATATAGATAATCCAGTTGTGAAAATTAATTTCTAGTTTATCCTTCTGGAAGCCCTAATGACACTCATCGTTTGGACTTAGAAGAACCTGCAAAAATCTGGGTTACGCTTTTCAGACTACAGGAACAGATACAAAAGATAATCAAGGTCATTTAAATCTTACAAAGAGTAGTGTTGCAAAGAGCGTTATATTGAGCATTCACTAAAAGATGTGCTGATTAATTGGAAAACTGAGACAAAAGGTGCTTCCCCGTCAAGAAGGGATTTCAACACTGCTGGCTGTGTCACTCACGGCACAAGCAAGGGTTTTATACATTTTGCAGAAACACTGAATTAAAAAGCCAGGAAGTTTAGGTTCTAATACCAGTTTTATTTGCAACTAATCACATACAAATCACTTATCTATAAAATAATGATTAACATCAATTCTCTAATTCACAAATATATCACGAAACCAAAATTCTTCCCAAGAAAACTTCTTTGTAAACCAAGATATTACTGCTACTTAGCTTTTCCCTAACTCAAAGGTTGAGAATGACAAATTAGAGAATTTGTCACTTGCATACTTTCATTCTGCAGAGAGACAATCTGGTTCAG
Source organism: Mustela putorius furo (assembly GCF_011764305.1). Taxonomy (NCBI): domain Eukaryota; kingdom Metazoa; phylum Chordata; class Mammalia; order Carnivora; family Mustelidae; genus Mustela; species Mustela putorius. Next base: position 8,128,041 of record NW_025421305.1, read on the forward strand.
ATCAGCACTGTCCTATTTCAACCTTACAAAACAAAAAGCTATCCACAAGAAGTTACTGGTGAAGAAAAAATTGGCCAAATACACTACTGAGACACAGTTTTGTGTTAAGTACAGTGCTTGTAACAACCCTGCTGTTAAATAGAACAAAACATAGCCTTAAACAACTAAAAGCATGTTTGCCCTTTTGAAGGAACACATACTGTTAGGACAAGCATCTTAGTTCACTAAAAAACATTAAAGAGGAATGTTTTGTAGTATCTTCAGATGGCCAATCAAAATGGCTGAGACAACTTTTTTTTTAACCCTTTGTGTCCCTCTCTCCATTTTCATCCTATAGTATTTCATTAAAAAATTCAGTTCCCCACCTGAGAACACAATCCTCTGTATTCAGCCACCGTGTGAGAAATGTTAGCATTCTACCACTAGAGCATAAACAGAGAAGAGGAATTAGCGTGTTACTGACTGAGGATTTAGGAAGAAAATTCTAACTGGGTATATAGAAAAAACGTTTACACTGTAAGCATCTGGTCGTTTTTCACGGATACGGAGCATGATGACCATAGCCAGTAAACCCTCAAGAGGTAAGCACTTGTATTTAGCAAGGTCAGTTTTGTATGATGTAGTCTCTGTTTCTGAATTCTCCCTTACATAGTGTGACAGAAACAAAGACCGTAGCATGGTTCACAGAGAAACACAGAACAGATACAAATACCCTAATAAAATAACCATGTGTACCACTGCTTAGGGAAATATTTTAGACGAAATATACTTTCACTACTGGCCCCAAATGCCATCATTCACTTATGTTATTTAACTGTAAACTTTTAATACAAAAATACCTTTAAGCTGATAATAACATTTAGTGACTTACAAAACTGACAATATTTCAATGCTACACAAAACAGTTCTATACACAACTTAAAGTTTTAAAGTTCTTTGCTGGCACTTGATTTTATAGTTGATAGACACAATATCTACTGATCTCAATAAAATACTGTTCTTAGCTTACACAGATTTTCAAAACGAATATTATCTCATTAAACAGCAAAGAATAATCACATTTTGCTGACAAATCTAAGATGAACACCAAAACTGTACAGCCAAAGTATTTTAAGAATCACATAAACTTTTTAAGACAATGGATACAAATTTACACAATCGTGTCCAGTGAAAAAGAGGATGATTCCTCTGATTCTGTGAAGCATATATCAAGTATAGATCAAAAACGTGAACCTACAAAGCAAGTTAGTTTCATTTTTTTTTTTTTTTAAGGTTTTTCGATGACTGGTGACCCTACTAGAACAGATGGAACATTGGTCACTGTTTGCAAATACACATTTTACAGTACAAATTTAAAACTGAAGTTTCTTTTTAAACAGTAGAATCTTGTTTTTGTTTGTTTTTACTTTTAGTCAGCTTACAGCCATGTTGTACATCATTACAAATGAAATCACCAGTCACATTAAACATATGCATTTTTTCTCTTCACAAAAGGGGAGGTAACTGAACAAAAACCTGGCAAACTATATTTAAATTAGAACACATTTTGTAATAACCCACTAGTTTAAAGTTTTGGAACTTTCCAAGGTTTTGGAAAAGACAGACTTTCCAAACCCTACCTGGTAATTCCTATCCAATCAGCTTTCTATTGTGAAAATCAAAATTCAAGTCACAGTACTTGTGGCACAAAACAGAAGATAAGATTTAATAACAGAACACTAAATTAGTATAATCAAACATAAACAAACCCAACAATCAAATCAATACTGGACTTTTAGAACAGTAAATTATTAAATAGGTTGATTTCTTTGAGTGTACAAGTTCCCTAACATTAAATTATGTTAGTATTTCAAACAATACCCTTTCTAAGCCAAACCTGAAATGAATCAACCTGTTGTTGTTGTTGTTTTTTTCCCCAGCAAAGAGAAAGGGTATCTCTTTAAGACACTTTCCAAAGCAGTGAAAACACCTTAGTGTTTCAACCTATCTACAACAAATTCTGCTGATCCTGTGCATTTCACTGAGGTGCTACCTGAACCCACAAATCATCATCAGATAAAGAACTTGAACTTCCTGACTCAGAGTCCAGCTCACTGAATCCACCTAAATCCCATTCAGTGCTAGATTCACTTGGCACATCTTCTTCCTCAGTGAGGAAACTGTGACCAGGTTCAAGGCAGGAAGGATAAACACGAGCTGAGAGGCAAAAGAAGTTAGAATCAAACTGGAAGAGGCCTAAGGTGGTACCTATGTTAATCCACTGGTCCCCCCTAGTGTCATATTCATACACGGTCACCCGGTTCTTCTTCCACTGCGGGGTGCGCGAGGTGATCAGCAACAGTTTTTGGCCGTGATTGATAATGCGGTAGTTGTTGGTCTCCGACACCAAGGGAATATTATTAATCTGCCTCCATTCTCCTCTGACCGGATTGTAGACCTTCATGACTGGGATGTCACAGATGCAGTAGATCTCATCATTGAAGACACACGCTTCCTGAAAGTCATTGCGCTTGAGAGAAACACACTTGAGCCACATATTGTGGCTAGGATCATAGCAGAACATGCGCTTACTGTTGAGGGCATAGAGATAGTTCTGGATTACCATTAGATCGAAGGATATGAAGGAATGGGGTAGTGGAGCCACCAGTGCCCACTGGTTTCTCTGGACACTGTAGCATTCCACTTCCTTCAGCTTAACACCGGTAATGGGGTCTCGCCCACCCAAGATGTAGATGTAGCCATTGAGGTAGGCCACATCCATGCCCTCCCGGCACAGCAGGCGGTCAGCAAGCTGCTGCCAGCTATTCTGGGCTGGCTTGTACACCCAGAGGTCCTTCCTGGGCTGAGCGGCCAGGTAGATGTCATGGTCTGGAGAGACACAGACAGCTAAGGTGGTGACAGTCCTAGTGTGAGCAAGGCAGGTCAGAGGTGACGGCACTTTGTAAATATCGCCGGTGTATGGGTCACAGCACAGAAAGGGATCTCTAGGATGTCCAAAGAAGATCACCATCTTCTTAGCACACACGCCCAGCCTCTGGGGGGGATTTTCTGCTGTGGGCACGACAGAGGAGCTAGAGCTACCACCACCGCTGCTGCTGCTGCTGCTGCTGCAGCCACCGCCACCGCCCCCGCTGCCGCTGCCGCTGCCGCTGCCACTGCCGCTGCCGCTGCCGCTGCCACTGCCGCTGCCACTGCTGCTGCTGCCGCCCCCGCTGCCGCCGCCGCTGCCGCTGCCGCCCACGCTGCTGCTGCTGCTGCTGCCGCTGCTGCCACTGCTGGTCTCTGGCTTCGGCACCAGAGACTTGCACAACTTGTCACCATAGCGCATCTGCAGGGCCCCTTCAATAAGGTCCAGACAGTACTTCTTCACAATGGTGTTGGTCAGCAGCCCTTCCAGGTAATCCTTATTTTCATCTGTGAAGTGCGTCCAGCGGACACACTTGAAGACCTCCGCAGCGCTCGGACCTCGCTCCTTGGGAGCCGCCTCCAACCACTGCACCGCCACATGACACACGGTCTGCTCCAGCTCTATGTTGAGACTATCCAGGCGCAGGATTGACAGCAACTGGGCGAGGGTCAGATCTGCCAGAGTCTCTTCCCGAATCGAGCCCATCTGGCTGAGCTGCTTGAAATTGTGGGCTATAAAGGACTGGGCCTGCGATCGCAGCTTGCGATGGCCGAAGGCATCAGCAAACTTGAAGATGGCAGTGCAGTTGGCCAGGTCAAGGCGGCGGGCTAGGAAGGAGGCACAGGCTTCCCGCACATACTCGAGCTGCAACATGTCAGAGGCCGCGTAAAGGCGTTCCACGTTGGCTTCACTCAAGGACACTCGACCCGTGTAGCAGTAGTCGACCAGCACCTCGAAGGACTCGGCATCCACATCATGCATGGTCACGTTTGCCTGGTGGCTCTCGTACATGCCGCCGGTGAACATGCTCTTGAAGTAGGGACACGCGGCAGCCAGCACGTTACGGTTGCAGGGGAAGAGGCGGCCGGTGCCAGGCCCGCTGCCAGGCGTCACCACCTCGATGGTCACATCGCATAACAGCCGCGCGTCGTAGAAGGACTTCAGCTGTGCCAGGAGGGCTGCAGAATGAGCCGTGTCCTTCAGCTCCTCCGGGCCCGTGAAAAAAGCCGAAACCGTGGGCTTGTGGATTCTCTTGGGCCGCTTGCCGCCGCGAGGACTGGCCAGGCGGCGAGAGCGCGGAGCTTCTTCCCGGGACTGCATGGTGGCGATGGCGGCGGGGTACGAGGGCGAGAATGGGTGCAAGGACCGGGCTCTGGCTCCTCCTCGCCCTCTTCTCGCTGGCGCTAGATCGCGGTGTCTCCGGAGAGACTGCAGCACGGGTCCATTTACCTAATTCAGCCCTGTGCCGCAGTGCCGCCTCCCTTTATAGCGTAGACAGTGTCTGACTCACCCTCCTCCAGTTCCGCTCCCTTTCTCCGCCTCTGCTCGCCTTACAGAACCCGCTGGACGGAACCGAGAGCCGCCACTGCCGCGCTGGCAATACCGGTAGGCGTCCAAGAGAACTACGGCTCCCGAGCTGCCTTTCGCGCCTCAAGGCATGCCGGGGCCCTCCACACTCAAGGGGATAGGCGGACGGACAGAAGCCGCTGTGCTTGTTGGGAGTAGTAGTTTCGATAATATCGCGAGATTTATCGGCCGTTCATTGTTTCAGCTGACGGAATTAGAAATCGCTAATTTTCTTTCGTTCGGATTTATGGTTTAGAACTTTGGATTTGGAATCCAGATTAGTCCCATATTCTGTATTCGTCGACTATTTGGCTTCGTTCTCAGAACGGTTTTAAAAAAATGTGAATAACGACAATATGTCATAGCGCTGTGTGACGACGACATGAATTGCGTAGGTGAAATAGGATGCTCTGAATGAATATTTGCGGATTAGATTAATAAGGCACTTACGCAGTACCTGTGATGTAAAGGTTAGATAAATTTTAGCTTTTCTTCTACCGTTTATGAAAAATCAAGCGCCCAGTCTGGAGATTATGAGCCTGTAGGAAAAAATTCAAAGCCCTGCAGGTTTCTGCAGAGATTCCACCCTTTCCTCGCCCCCGCATTTAGTAACAGATTTTTTTTTTCCTTTTTCAACCATTAGTTTCAGATGTACAATAAGACGGTACAATAATTCTATACATTACTCGATGTTCATTTAGTGTACTCTTGATTCCCTTTACTTCTTTCACCCATTTTCCCCCTCCCCCCGCAACCACCAGTTTGTTTTCTCTATTTAAATCTGCTTGTTGTTGTTTCTGTTCGTCTCTTTTCTTTATTCGTTCATACTTGATTTTATTTTTACGATCAGTTTTAGGTGCTCCAAAATTGAGCAGAATTTTGTAGGGGACCTCCATATACTCCATATACTCCATCTCCTTATAGTTTCTCCTATTATTAACATCTTGCCTTGGGGTGTGTGTTGATACAAGTGATGAACTTAGACTAGTACGTTAATATGAATTAAGGTGGATTGTTCCTATTAGATTTCACTCTGTGTTGTACTGTGGGCACTGAAAAAGGTATGTCATGTATCCACCATTACAATTAGTTTCACTGCTCTGAAAATCCTCTGTGTTCAATCTATTTAAGCCTCCTTCTCTCTGCCTTCCAACTCCCAGAAACCATTGATTTTCTTGCTGTCTAGGTAGTTCTAACTTATCCGGAGTGCCATATAGTTGGAATCATAGGATGTGTAGCCTTTTTAAAAACCTTCTTTCACTTAGCAGTATTCATTTCAGTTTCCCCCATGTATTTTCTTCATTAAAAGCTCTTTTCTTTTATCATTCAATAATATTCCATTGCGATTTACACAATTTCCTTATCCATCATCTACTCCATGACATTTCATTTGCTTTGCATTTTTGCCTTTGTGAATAAAGCTGCTATAAACCTCTTGTGCTGGTTTTTGTGTGGACATGTTTTCAATTCATTTCAGTAAATACCACGGAGAGCGATTGCTGGGTCCTAAGGTTAGATCATGTTTAGCTTGTGTAAGGAATTACCAACATATTTTCCAAAGGGGTGGCTATACAGTTTCTACATTCCCCTCAGCAATTAATGCACATTCCTGTTGTTCCACATTCTTCCTAGCATTTGGTGTTGTCAGTGTTTTGAATTTTTGACCTTACAGATTTTAAACTTGCCTCTGGAAAAATTCTAAAGTATATGATAGTATTTTAAACATTCACCGGCATCTGCAGGCCTGTTAAATTTTTATCTCAGAGAGCAGTATATATGGATTATGTCAAATTATGTAAATCAGGAATATAAATAAATGCTTCAGTGGTCTCACAAAGTCAGTATTTCATGTTCAGGAAGCCGTGCAAAAGTATTTCCATTAACCTCTTTTTTTTTTTTTTCCCATTAACCTCTTAATGTAGTCCAATATAGCACCTTACACTCCCACCTCCAAATCAATGGAAGCAACTGGAATTCTGGTTATTGAGGTTAATTTCAAATAGAAATTTTCCCACAAAGAGACTCTGTTCTACTCAGGATCCTTAGAGCTAGGCATCATACATACTCAACCATCCCTTGAATTAATCTAGTCTGTGCTTTATCAAAATGTTATAAATTTGTACTTATCAACATTGTTTCAATATACAGCCCTCAAAATAAATTGTGCTCAGTCACTGAGTTTTAACTTCTTCATGTGAGTGCTTAGCATCATTTGGTTTCATTTGCTTTTCACAAAATGTAAAGTCTTAGACACTGTGCTCTCAGGCCTGCAGGAGCATTGTTCAATAGAATTTTCTGTGATGATGAAAATGTTCTGAATCTACAAGCCAAAGAGAGAAGCCTAGAACAGATCCTTGCCTCAGAGGCTTCAGAGGTGCTAACCCTGCTGACATCCTCATCTTGGACTTAAAAAGGAGGAGATGATAAATTTAAACGTTACTTGCCTTTGTTTACATCTTTTTCTGTCTCACTAGCACCTCTCACTACAAAGTATGACTTAGTGCTTAGTTCCACAGGTCCACTCATCTTTCTGGGAAGAGATTTTCTCCCCCAAATGCGTCACCCTCGAAGTTCCTTACTCTGTACCTATGTACATTTGCCTTTTTATGACTCATTGAACACTTTTTTTTTTCCTCTCATAAAAAGGTCCACATACTTAAATACAAACTGTTAACTATAATACCTGACTCCCTTTGGGGAGTTCACTCCTCTGACCAGGCCAAGTCTAGGAGGCCATACCTTTGGAAATAGAAATACATCCTTCCGTGCCACTCCCAAGATTACCAGGAATACTTAAAACTAGAAGCTCTCCAAAAATTTCACCCTAGAATTCAAGGCTTTGTTGACACATCTTGTAATAATAATCCACCCCTACCTGCCGTGAAGAATCTTAATGGTAAGGGATACTGATTAGTTTAACATTTGTGAGCAATAAACTAGCTAAACCCAGTTTCCTCTAGTTCCTAACCCCAGTGCCTTCTGGCCTATATGCAATCCAACACCACTCACTTCACAGTTATCAACTTGTGTTCTGCTCCCCCTTCACCCCCACCATACCCCTTTACCCTGATTCAAATATCTTTTTGGCCATCAGATGGAAGAGAAAAAAAAATCAACAATACACATGGACTGCCATGCCTCAGGGGTTTCCTGAAGCCAGTAATTATTTCTCTCCGACTCTCTGCAAACCTGAGAAATTTAACCTTTCCCTGTAATTCTCTCCTTATCCGTCATGCAGATAACTGTCTTCTCTGCTCATCTGATTTTAACAACTTGTTTATCACAAGCATTTGCCCACAACAGACATAAGGTTTCTAAAAACACAATGCAATGATTCAGCCTCCTCAAGAGCAGTAGCTAGGACACATTACCTCCAATGACGGGACGACTCTGTCCCCTGAATGTCTTAACACCATCATTAATTTCCCTTTCCCTGAGACCAAAAGGCAACTCTGAGGATTTCAAGGATTAGCTGGCTAATTGCTAGAACATTCAACTAGCTTTTTTGTTGTTGTCTCTCCCTTGCATGCCATGACTAAGAAAACAATGCCGTTCTCCCTAATTGGGACTCTCCTTCCACGGCAGCATTTGAAAACCTCCCTATCTGTTTCTCCCACTTTTAGACTCTCCATTTGCTCATTACCCTTTTCCCTTCTTTTACAACAAAAGAAGGACATTCATTTCCTTGTTTTCAGGATGGTTAGAAGCTTTTCTTTGCAAACAGGCTACTGCCACAACTGTAGCTAAGCTGCCACCGGAAAGAATTTTCCCCACTCTGGAATCCCTTTGTTCCTCTCTAGTGATAGAGAAATGAACTTCAATGGTAAGGTTATTCAGGATATTTGACAAGTAACCACACAGCTACGAAAATTTCTCGCTTTTCTCTACCTCTCTCAATCCTCGGGGAAAAGCAAAGCAAAACAAAACCGAGCAAAACAAACACAATGGCTCTCTTACAGTCAAACAAATGTGTTGTTGTTTTTTAATTCATTTGTTTGAAGGCGCCCTTAATTTGACCAATCCAATGCCTGTCCTTAAACACTGCTAATGTCTTATTAGAGACACTCATTCGTCATCAGCAGGCCAGGTTGCCTTTGCCACCCCAGCCCTTGCATGATCGTCAAACTGGAGATTTCATCTTCTGCAAAGACAGCACCAAAAGACCAATCTTGATTCTACGTGGAAGGGATCTTACACGGTGTCTTACACGCCAAGACCGTTACAAAACTATAAGGGCTATGACACGTACTTCATATCTCACCATTAAAAAATGCAAGACCAGGGGCGCCTGGGTGGCTCAGTGGGTTAAAGCCTCTGCCTTTGGCTCAGGTCATGGTCCCAGGGTTCTGGGATCGAGCCCAGCATCGGGCTCTCTGTTCGGCGGGGAGCCTGCTTCCTCCTCCTCCTCTCTCTCTCTGCCTGCCTCTCTGCCTACTTGTGATCTCTGTCTGTCAAATAAATAAATAAAATCTTTTAAAAAAAAAAATGCAAGACCAGTCTGGTTTCACGTATAAGGAGCTTGGAATCTACCACTCTGCCTAGCAACAAGTAAAAAGGCTGAACAGGCTGAAAATCAACAACTCTTCTTGGATTCAGAAACGAGAGGAAAACACAGGGCAAACAGCTGCTCAAGACTGAAGAGACAGGGGAGTACAGAGAGTCGTGGCTTACCGGAGCAGATACCCAGAGCTGAAACCGCAGCGGGAACCAGGGCCAAGGTGGAAAAACTGGAAATATGCTGGAGGCATTGCTGAGGGTTCAGTGTGGGCACCTCTAGAGTCAATGACTCCAGAGGACCCCGTCATGGGGGGGGCATTCGGTGGGCACAATACTGGGGGATTTACTTCCAGGACCTTGACCAGTCTTCACAGCGAACATAGGGAAAAAGCCCCTTATACTTCTGAAGGCAGCCCTTTTAAGATACATCAGAGCCCTCTGTTCCTAACAAGGATTGTTTTCAGGAGAAACTAGTTAGTCAGAGCCTCACCTGCTGGGGTCTTATCAGAGCCTCACTGACCTCAATGAAGAGAACTACCCAACGCCTGCCCACTCTATCCAAATCCTCTCTGACCCGGGGGAGGGAAAACAATTTAAACAACAAGCTCACATTTCAGAGGTATAAGCTTGCTGAAAGACCTAGTCATAGATCCCGTCTCCTTGGCCTACACCTCGCCTCCACGTTACTACGGGCCTCCTTAAAACAGTTCCTTTTACCTAGCACATCGTGTCTGGCTATAAAGAAAGAAAGGTAAAGATTTGAAGCAACAGAGCAAATGTATTGTTTAATTTTGTTTTTAAGATTTTATTTATTTAGTGGCACCTTGGTGGCTCAGTGGGTTAAGCCTCTGCCTTCGGCTCAGGTCATGATCTCAGAGTCCTGGAATTGAGCTCCTCGTCAGGCGCTCTGCTCAGTGGGGAGCCTGCTTCCCCCTCTCTCTCTGCCTGCCTCTGCCCACTTGTGATCTCTGTCTCTCAAATAAATAAATAAAATCTTAAAAAAAATTTAAAAAAATATTTTTTTTTATTTATTAGAGAGAGAGAGACGGGGAGAAAGAGCAAGAGAGGAGGGGCAGAGGGAGAAGCAGACTCCCTGCCTAGATGGGAACCTGATGCAGGATCTGGTCTGAGGACGCTGGGATCATGACCTGAGCTGAAGCAGAAGCTTAACCGACTGAGCCACCCAGGTGCCCAGGTGTATTTTTTTTTATATTGAATGCTTTTTTTTTTTTTTTTGCACTTGAGTGTAGTTTACAATATAGTATTTTCTTAACTTAAAATACTGTTGGCCCATATTGTTAGTTCTAGGTATCTAGAGCAAATGTATTTAATAAGATAATTTGAAGAGACAAGAGCAAGCACCAGAGCCAGACATGGCAGGGCTGTTGGAATGATCAGACTGGGGACTGAAAACAACTATGCCAAGTCCTCCAAGGATAAAATAGACAGCATGCAAAAACTGACTGGGCAGTCTCAGCAGATAAATGAAATCCTAAGGAAAAAACAGAAAGGAATGATAGAAGTTCCAGCTCAAGATGGTGATATTAGAAGATTCTGAACTCACCTTCTCCCCTGGACAGACTGAATGTAGAGCTATATTTGGAACAGTTTCTTCTGGGAAAAAAATAAAAAATGATGGACTGACCCCTCTATACTGGGTAAATGAGAGGGAAACCACATGGAACTGGTAAGAAAGGCTGAGAACAATCTTGCCATAAATCCCTAAAGGGAGAACTTCACACACAATCTCAAGGGAACTCAGGAACCCAGACCTTCTCCATAGGGAGTGAAGGGTTCATACCCTACAGTGGGCACCCCACTTTTTAAGACTACCAACTGAGGTGCGCCTGGGTGGTTCAGTGGGTTAAAGCCTCTGCCTTCAACTCAGGTCATGATCCCAGGGTCCTGGGATTGAGCCCCACATGGGGCTTTCTGCTCAGCGGGGAGTCTGCTTCCCTCTCCCCACTGCCTGTCTCTTCGCCTCCTTGTGACCTCTGTCTGTCAAATAAATAAAATCTTAAAAGAAAGGGAAAAAAAAGACTACTACGAACTGAGAGATGGGCCCCCAAACATCTGGCTTTGAAGACCATCACGGCTGCCATCCACAAGACCCAAAGGGTTACAGGAACTGAGGAATACTATTTTATTTTTAGATGTATTTATTTATTTATTTGAGAAAGAGCACAAGTACAAGTGGAGGAGAGGGAGGGGGAGTAGCAGACTCCCCGCTAAGCAGGAAGCCCTATCTGGAGTTCCATCCTAGGACCCTGAGATCATGACCTGAGCCAAAGGCAGACAATTAACTGACTGAGCCACCCAGGCACGCCCTGAGGAATGGTTCTTAAAGGGCTCACATGCCATTCACCCTTCCGGGGGCCCAGGGCAGAAGCAGCCCTTTGGAAAACACCTAGACTTTATTGGAAAGAGATTTAGTTGCTGATTTTAAAGCATTGGTCAGAGGGGCAGGAGCCTGATGAAATACTCTCCAGGGAGGGAGGCTAGTGCTCTCCCTCTGCCTTGCTGGAGCCAGCACGCACCATTTTTCCCTCTTTCCAGCAGGTGCCATCATTATGGTCCACTAGGTGGAACCTATGGAAATTAATAAAAGGAAAACTCGTTTAGAATGGTGTTAGGAGGCCCGAGGGAGAGGACTCAGCCCTACCACTCCTAGTCAGTCCCAGGGGATACACTATTTTATTTACTCTCCCAGCAGGAGGAAGGAAGGTTTGGGGGGGCTGGGGGAGCGGGGAGGGTTTCAACAGTCGCGGCAATAAGAGACCATCACAACTTATCCAGTGAAAATTCACTATACTTCCAGCTCTTGGTTTATGCCAATGGACGTTTTGTTTATGACAGCCCCTCCCTACTCCTCCCTTTCCTCTCAAGAAGAGTTTCCTCTCTCTTTGTTCTCCCAATTTGCCTATAGTTTTAACCTAGAGGGCTTGTCCTCGATTGCAGTTCTGTGCCATTCCTGGAAAAAACAAAACAAAACAAAAAACCCTACTATCTTTTGCAGTTAACTTAACTGGCAGTTTTATTGTCAAGGTTAATAGCTCACTCCACCTTGCTAAAGCCAGCTCACTCCACCTTGCTAAAGCCAGCAGACGCCATCTCTTTTTCCCCTTTTCATTTTTTCCCTCTTCCTCTTTGTTGGTTTGCTTGCCTGATCACCTGGCTGTGGGGGCCAGAGGGGCTTGCATTCCTGGGTCCCAAGGGACTGTAACAACCAAAGAGATGGTTGTCGGCCGACTCCCTCTCCCAGGGCACTGCACAGAGAGCAGACTAAAACACACGCCCAGGCTTTCTGAGGAAGAGGCCTCTTTGCTTGGTCTGGGAGCTGTGACCTAAGGACGCGGCTGGCCGCTGGTCTGGCACATTTAGAGGGACCTATGGAGCTACCCCCAGGGAGCAGAGGCCCGGGGACTCAGTGTTTGTGCTTTCCTTCTGCCCCTGCCCTCCAGCTCACTGGTTTCTTCCAGAAAGAACCTTAAACACTTGTCTGGTGCCCTCATTTTTGCAGCTACAGCCAGGGAGCACCGCTCCCCCCGCCACCCGGCCATTGCCTGGCTCCAGGGGCCAACAGGCCTTACCACTGTGGATCCCACAGGACTGTAACCAACCGAGAAAGAGTTCTTAAACAGCTATGATCCCCAGCAAGAGGCAGCAGACTCAGGAGCTCAGTCGTTCAGTGACAGAGGCCTTGCCATAGTTGCAGCCTGAGGGCCAGGCCTCTAATTAAATGTACATCTGAGAGCTGACTGTAAACCCTTCCTGAGCCTACAGACAGCAGGCACTGTCTTTCCGCTCCCCCACCCACCACCCCCCTTCACACTCCAGAATGCCAGCACCTCAGAGAGGAGCTCTTACATGTTTCTGGTATCCAGCATTTACTTCAGGTACCTGGCTTTGGAGGCCAGTAGGGTTTGTGGTCCTGGTTTCCATGGGACTGTAAAAATTGGACAGATGGCTTTTAGCAGCCTACTACCCTCAGGGCACTGCACACACAGCAGTCTGAAACACGGAAAAAAAAAATTAACTAGAAGTAAAATTGATGGGGCACCTGGCTGGCTCAGTTGGTAGAGCCTGTGACTCAATCTCAGGGTCATGAGTTCAAGCCCCATGTTGGGTGTAGAGCTTACTTAAAAAAGAAGAAGAAGAGGAAGAAGGAGAAGAAGAAGAAGAAGAAATAAAATTGATATGCCAAGAGAAAAAAGAGTATATAAAATCATATAAAATTCATTTGAGTACCTATTAGTAATTGATAGGTCCAGCGGGCAGAAAATTAGTAAGGACATATAGTAGTACTCTCTTATGCATGGTTTTGTTTTTGATGGTTTCATTTTTTTTTTTTAAGATTTTATTTATTTATTTGACAGAGAGAGAAAGATCACAAATAGGCAGAGAGGCAGGCAGAGGTGGAGGGGAAAGCAGGCTCCCTGCTGAGCAGAGCGCCTGATGCGGGGCTGGATCCCAGGACCCTGAGATCATGACCTGAGCTGAAGGCAGAAGCTCAACCCACTGAGCCACCCAGGCGTCCCGATGGTTTAATTTTTTTAAAAAAGGATTATTTATTTGCCAGAGAGAGAGTGCACAAGTAGGCAGAGCAACAGGCAGAGGCAGAGGGGAAAACAGGCTCCCTGCTGAGTGGAGAGCAGGATTCGGGGCTCGGTTCTGGGACCCTGGGATCATGACCTGATCTGAAGGCAGAGGCTTAACTTGTGGAGCCACCCAGGCACCCCTTTCCATGGGTTCAGTTACCTGAAGTTAACTGTGGGGTCTGGAAGCAGATGAGCTTCCTTCTGACGTACCGTCAGAGGCTCAGTAGGAGCCTCGCATGACACCACAATGCCTTTGTTATTCATCTCACGTCGTCTCCTCACGTACACATTTTATCATCTTACATCCTGGGAGGAAGGACGAGCACAGCACAGTAAGATATTTTGAGAGAAAGATCACATTCATATAGCTGTCATTACAGTATATTGTTATAACGTTCTAGCTTATTGTTATGAGTCTCTTACTGTGCCAAATATATGAGTTCAGCTTTATCATAGGTGGGGATGTATAGGAAAAACACAGTCTCCATAGGTTCGGGAGTATCTACTTGTTCAGGCATCCACCAGGCAGCTCCGAACATATCCACCGTGAATAAGGGAGGACGATTTTAGTTGAACTGAACGGCACCATCCATAGGCTGGATCTAAACTGACATTTGACATTTGAAGAACGCTACATTGGCAACCGCAGCATATACATTCCTCTCAAATTCACATGGAACATTCACCAAGATAGACCACATTCCGGGCTATAAAACACACCTTAACACATAGCAAAAAGAATAGAAATCATGTAAAGCATGCTCTCAGACCACATGAAATTAAACTAGACATCAGTAACAAAAAAATAACTGGAGAACACCAAGATGTGTCAGTAAGGATTAAACAACTCACGTCTTTCCTACCACCCCTCAATTTTACTGGAGCATGATTCACAAATAAAAATGACATATATTAAGATTATACAACATGATTTTTTAAGGTGTATAACATGATGATGATTTCAGATCTTTTGTGTAATGATTTCCACAATTAAGTTAATTAATCCATTCATCACTTGACATTCTTACCTTTAAAAAAATAATCTTTTTTTGTCATGAGGTCATTTAAGATCTACTCTTAGAAGATTTCAAGTACGCAATACAGTGTTATTAACTATAGTCACCATGCTGTATGTTAGACCCCTGGGACTGACTCATTTTATAACTGAAATTTCATACCCTTTGACCAACCTCTCCCTATTTCTTCATCCCTTGTCTCTGACAACCTCCATATATTCTCTGGTTTTATGAGTTTGAGATTTTTACATTCCACATGTAAGTGATCAGCATTTGGCTCTCTGTGCCTGGCTTATTTCACTTAGCATAATATCCTCCAGGTTCATTCACGTTGTTGCAAAAGGTAGGATTTCCTTCTTTTAATGGCTGAAAAATATTCCATTATACACGTATAGCACATTTCCTTTATTCACCCACCAATGGATACTTAGGCTGTAGCCATATCTTGGCTCTTGTGAATAATGCTGTAATGAACATGGGAGTGTGGTTATGTCTTCGAGATATTTATTTCATTTTCATTGGATATATATATATACCAGAAGTGGGATTATTGGACTATACAGTAGTTCTATTTTTAATTTCTTGAGGAATCTCCATATAGTTTTACATATGGCTACACCAACTTTAATTTCCACCAATAGTGCTGAACGTTTCTCTTTTCTTCACATTCTGGTTATTCCCAACATTGCTATCTTGCAGAAACCCAGCGTCAGATGCTTAACTGACTGAGCCACCCAGGTTCCCCATCTCTTGTCTTTTTGATACTATCATCCTAATAGGTATGAGGTGATACCTCATTGTGGTTTTGATTCTTTTTTCCTGATGATTAAGTTAATTACGATGACTAGAAGTGGTAATGTAATGTAATGTTAGCTGTGGACTTGTCATATATGGCTTTTATTATGTGAGGAGCATTTCTTCTAAGCCAAATCTGTAGAAAGCTTTTATCATGAAATAATCTTCAGTTTTGTTAAATGTTTTTTAGCATCGAGATAATCATGTGATTTTAATCCTTCATTTTGTTAATGTGATGAATCACATTTATTGATTTGCTTATGTTAAGCCAAACTTGAATCACAGGGATAAATCCCTCCTGATTATGGGGTGTTTTTCTAGTCTCTTTTATTTATTTCTTCTACAATCTTTCTTCTTTTCTTCTCCTGTTACTGAATTTTGTTTCCTCTTTTTTTAGTTCCTTGACATGTAAAGTTTGGTTGTTTATTTGAGACTTTCTTTTTTCTTAATGTAGACATTTATTGCTCTAAACTTCCCTGTTAGAATGGCTTTTGCCGTATCTCACAAGTTTTTTCTTGTTGTTTCTCTTCTCATTTGTTTCAAAATATTTTGGCTTTTCCTTTGTTCTTCTTTGACCCACTAGTAGTTCAGAAGTATGCTGTTTAATTTTCACATACTTGTGAATTTTCCAAATTAACCTCCTGTTATTGATATCTAGTTTCATAATATTGTGGTAAGGATAGATACTTGATAGCATTTCAATATTTTTTATTTTATTTTTTAAAGATTTTATTTATTTATTTGACAGAGAGAGAGAGATCACAAATAGGCAGAGAGACAGATGGGATGGGGGGGTGCAGAGAAGCAGGCTCCCCGCTGAGCAGAGAGCCTGGGATCATGACCTGAGCCAAAGGCAGAGGCTTAAACCACTGAGCCACGCAGGCACCCAATATTTTTTATTTTTATTTTATTTTATTTTTTTAAATATTTTATTTATTTGACAGAGAGAGAGAATCACAAGTAGGCAGAGAGGCAAGCAGAGAGAGAGGAGGAAGCAGGCTCTCTGAGAGCCTGATGTAGGGCTCGATCCCAGGACCCTGAGATCATGACCTGAGCCGAAGGCAGAGGCTTAACCCACTGAGCCACCCAGGCACCCCCCAATATTTTTTATTTTTAAGAGTTACTCTGTGGCCTAGCATATGATCTGTCCTAGAGAATGTTCTATGTGCACATGAAAAGAATGTGTATTTTGCTGGTATTAGATGGAACATTTTTGTCTATTGAATCCATTTGGTATAATATTGTTTACACTTGCTATTTTACTTATTTTCTGTCTGGGTGATCTATCCATTGTTGACAGTGGAGTATTAAAATCTTGTACAATTATTTCATTGCTGTTCTTTTCTTCTTTTATCTGTGTTAGTATTTGCTTTATATATTTAGGTGCTCCTATGTTGAGTGTATAAATATTGATAATTATCATATCCTCTTGATGAACTGATCCTTTTATCCATATAATGACCTTATTTGTCTCTTGTTACCCTCTTTCACAGCAAGTCTATTTTGTCTGATGTAAGTGTAGGTATCCCTGCTCACTTTTGGTTGACATTTTCTTGGGATATCTTTCTCCATACCTTCAGTTTTCCCCTATGTGTGTCCTTTTTTTTTTTTTTTAAGGTTTTATTTATTTATTTGGTAGACAGGGATCACAAGTAGGCAGAGAGGCAGGCAGAGAGAGAGGAGGAAGCAGGCTCCCTGCTGAGCAAAGAGCCTGATGCGGGGCTCAATCCCAGGACCCTGGGATCATGACCTGAGCCGAAGGCAGAGGCTTTAACCCACTGAGCCACCCAGGCTCCCCTCCCCTATATGTGTCCTTGAAGCTAAAGTGAGTCTCCTGCAGGTAGCATATCATTGGAATTTGTTTTATACCGATTCAATCTTTCTATAGTATTTGTTTGGAGCATTTATTTATGTTTAAGTAATTTTTTAAGAAGATTTATTTATATATTTGAGAGAAAGTCAGTGTGTATGAGCAGGGGGAGGGGCAGAGGAAGAGGGAGAAAGAGAATCTCAAGCAGGCTACCTGCTGAACACAGAGCCCTTTGTGGGTTCAGTCATGACCTGAACCAAATCAGGAGTCTGACACTTAACCAACTGAGCGCCCCGGGGAACTCAGTTAAGTAGTTTTTGGTATGTAAGGACTTAACTACTGCAGTCTTATTGTTTTCTGACTTTTGTATTTCCTTAATTCTTTACATCCTCTCTCGCCGTTTTTCTTTGTGATGAATGACTTTTTTCTTAATCGTTTGTGCCATCTACTACATGTTTTTCCTTTGTGGCTACCTATGAGCTTACATAAAATATTTTATAGTTATGACATCCAATTTTAAGCTGATAAAAACTTCAGCTGCTTACAAAACTCTGTGCTTTTCCCCATACACCCTCATTTTAGGTTATTGGTATTACAATATACATTTTTATAATATTGTGATCCATTATCAAATTATTATGTCGTTATTTTTAATACATTAATTTTTAAAGCTTTTAAACTAGAATTGAAAGTAATTTATGCACCACTATTACAACATTAGAAAATTCTGATGTGGACTGCTTATGTTTATCATTGAGTTTTATATATTTAGGTGCTTTTCACTGTTTTTCATTGTTGATTTCATTTCCATTTCACTGTAAAGAACTCTACCATTTCTTGTAAGGCAGGTCAGATGGTGACCTGCTTTTGCAGGTCAAGCTTTTGCTTGTTTGGGAGTTCTCTGTTTCTCTGGACAGTTTTCTGGGAATAGTATTCTTATTTAACAAGTTTTTTGCTTCAACATTTTGAATATGTCATCAGACACTCTCATGGGCTGCAAGATTTTTACTGAGAAATCTGCTCATATTTATGGGACTTCTTGTATATAATTAATCAGTTGTTGCTTTCAAAAATTCTCTATTTTTGACTTTTAATAATTTAATTATAATGTGTCTTGGTGATCTTTTCAGGGTCATACGATTTGAAGGCATTTGGGACTCATAAGCCCAGATGTCCATTACTCACCCTGAATTTGGGAAGTTTTCAGCCAGCATTTTTTTTTTTAACTTTTTTTACTAATATATTTTTGTTAAATTTCTTTGTCATTTTTTTTTCCCTGCAAGACTGGGTGTTGATACCACTGTTGTAGTTTAACTTCAGTCCCAAATTCCATGAAAGAGAAATCAGTAGTAAAGTTTTAGAGGGGAGGGAGGGAGGCAGGCCAGGGAGTAAACAGAGTTTGACTAGAAAAAAAGAAGAGGGTGTGTATAGTGGGAATTCCCAGGCAAGGCCATTCCTTGGAAGATGGGGTTGGCAGACAGCTTGCCTCATGCAGGGGTGGGAAGAAAGATCCCCTGTTGGGTCCCCCTCTTCCTAGAGTTTCCTGTCCTTAGAGGAAAGTTATTAACAGGAATCAACCACAACCTCAAACAGGGTTCTCTACCCACCTCTCACCCTGGTTTGACTCTCACCTCTACTCTGCCTGGGAAGTGTGTGAGAGATTGGCTTCCTTTGATGCGTCTTTCTGTTGAAGATGCTGATGTGATGGGGGAAGGGAGATAAACCCACTTAGAGACTACTAAACTTGTCACAGTCTCTGCTCTTCTGTGAGTTCCTGTTATCTAGGCTGGTTGCATTTCCCAGAAATGCCTCCCCCCATCCCCATAACCCAACTACCAGAGTTTTGGAGAGTGGGGTCCTAGCTCAAGTGCCTCTAACCCTGTGCAGTAGGAAGGTCTTCCTTAGGCCCCTTAGATATCTAATCAAAGGCTATAAGTGAGTCCAAACCAACCAAATAAACTTTTGGGGAAGAGAGAAGGATGGGAGAGGTCAGTGGGTAGACATGACTGCATTGGACTTCTTCTTTCCTTCACACATTGCTATTGAGACAGGCCATTGTTTTTTTTTTTTTTTTTTTAAGTAGACTTTCTGTCCTCTGTCTCTCTCTCCACTCTTTCCAGGACCCTTGCGATGAGGAATGCAGTGCTACAGCACGATCATTGCACTGGTTGCTGTGAGTTCTTCCCTTCGTCTTTGTTTCTAGTTGACCCCATTTTGTGTAACTCTGCCAATTCCCCCCAGTGTTCCGTGTGAAGTGGGATACACGTAAGCATTCCTAATGGAATGCTGGACAAGCTGGGTATCAACCTCAGGCTCTCTTTTCTCCACTGGAGAAACCATGGACCCAGGGGAACCCTGTCAGTGGGGCAGTGTGCCAGCCTGAAGGAAGGGCAAATTGGTCAAAGTGAATCCACCCCTCTTAGTCTTCTAATCTGGCTTCTCCCATTTTTTGTTATTCAAGGGGTGCTTCATTCACACCCCTGGATTCTGATTTTTCACACTGATGTTATTTTCTGTGAATAGTTGCTTGTTAGTCTCTTAGTAATGAGGACCAAAACCCAGGACTTCCTTTTCTGCCGTCTTGTTTTCACAGTCTAAGTACTGGCATTGACTCAAATGTGATTTAATAATCTTTCAACTGAGGAAAAAAAATGAGTAAAAGTAAATGAATACTTTCTTTACAGAAGAATATCAACTAATAAGCATAGGAAGAAAGATGGAGTTAGAAAGTCACCATTTATCATGTCATTATAAGAGTTGAGTCAGGCAATGATTGTTAGCAGATGCTAAAATCATGAGATAAAAGTTTTGGAGTAATTCTTTACAGAGAATGAGTTACACTCAAATTCATCATCTTTGAGATAAGCAATGTTTATCATCCTGCAGTTGCTGCAGATCAGAAATCCAGGAGGGATTTAGCTGGTGGTTCTGGCTCAACTTCACTCATGACCTATTGACCAGGACTGCATTCATCTCAAAACTCCACTTGTGGTTTAAGATCTGCTTCATTATCAGTCTTCAGGTCCTTAAGAATTGTTGGAATGAGGGCCTCAGATGCTCCCCATGCCATACTACCCCAGCATGAGTGATGAGAACGAGAGATAAGGAGAGAGGTGGAAAATACTTAAGTTTTATTTCATAACCCAAGCTTGGAGGAGACATCCCACCTCCACTGTTTTATCTTGTTGTTAGCAGAGAGGCTGTAAGTTCAGTCCGCACTCAAGGGGAGGAGCTTACACAAGTACATAGCATGTGCAGAGAGCATGCTCTGGGGTAACCTCAGAAGCTGCCTATCACATCAAGGAACCAAATATTTATATGATGCCACAGATTGCATACTAATTATTAATGGAAAATGAATAATTACAATAAAGAGATAGGACTGTTATCTTAGTCTCCCATCCAAGTACTAACCAGGCCTGACCCTGCTTAGCTTCCGAGATCAGATGAGATCAGGTGCGTTGTGGTATGGCCATAGACATGACTGTTATCTTAGTGATGAAACTTAGCGTCACTAATAGTGAGACTTCTTGGATGATGTCCTTACAGATGTGACACAATAGGAACTTCTCAACATTACCTGTGAAAATCTTGTCCAATGCTTTTAACTTGAATCTAATCATTAGGCCTAATTTAATTTATAATACATCAAGGGGATGGATGAAATTTACTAGATTATTCAGGATATGACATAGAAATAAAACAAATAGGATATACATATATATTAAGAGATTTATTAATAAGGAACTGGCTCATGCAAATATGGGGGCTAGTAAGTCTCAGGATCTTCTCTCTACAAGTCTGAAACCCAGGGTAGCTGGTGGTGTATGTAGTTCCAGTTGGACTCAAGGTATTAGAGAAAAACAGGAGCAACCATTGGTGCAAGTCCTATTATGGGCGCAGAAGACCAATGTCCCAGTTCAGTCAGGGCAGAGTGAATTATTCCTTCCTCTGCCTTTTTACTCTATTCAGGTCCTTGATGGATTGGATAATTCCCACCGGCATGGGAAAGGCCATCTGCTTTACTCAGCTACCAACTCAAATGCAAATCTCCTCTGGAAACATCCTCACAGACACACCCAGAAATAATGTTTAACCAAATATCCAGGCACCTTGTGATCCCCTCAAGTTGACACGTAAAATTAAACATCACAATTACCAATACCTAAGAAGGGAGCCAGACAAATCCAGAATGTAGACCATTCTAAATAAATCATTTTGCTGGATTGTTAAAAAATCAATGCCATGTGGAAAGAAAGAGCAATTAATCTAGAAAATAAAACCATACAACCAAATGCAATGCATGAGTCCTAATTCGATTCCGGACTGGACAAAATGAATATATGTGTATATATATACAGTAGACCCTTGAACAATGCAGAGCTCAGGGGTGCTGACTTCCCACACAGTTGAAAATCTACATATAACTTTTGACTTCCCCCCAAAACATGAGTACTAATAGCCTACACTGTCCTGAAGCCTTATCAATAATGTGGACAGTCAATTAACAAATATTTTGTATGTCATATGTATTATATGCTGTATTATTACAATAAAGTAAGCTAGAGAAAATAAAATGTTATTTTTAAAAAGATCTTATTTATTTCTTTGACAGAGAGAGAGAGATCACAAGTAGGCAGAGAGAGGGGCGGAAGCAGGCTTCCTGCCGAGGAGAGAGCCTGATGCAGGTCTTGATCTGAGGACCCTGAGACCATGACCTGAGCTGAAGGCAGAGGCTTTAATCCACTGAGCCACCCAGGCACCCCAAAAAGAAAATGTTATTAAGAAAATCATAAGGAAAATACATTTACAGTACTGTACTTTAAAAAATCCAGGCAAAAGTGGGCACATGCAGTTCAAATCTATGTTGCTTAAAGGTCAACTGTGTTTACACACACACATATGAAAAGGGAAGGGGAAGAGGAGGGAGTATAGGGAAAGAAGAAAAGCAAATGTGGAAAAAAAATATTAATAGTCAGTAAATCTATGTGTGGCATATATAATGTTCACTGAAGGAGTCTTTAAACTTTTCTGTATGCTTGAAATTTTTCAAAATAAAAATTTGGTGAAAATATCTCTCATCCAAATAATTCCACTGGGCTTAAAATAGTTTCAGCTAGTCTTTTCTGGCATATATTTCCTCTCTGGGAAATGCCTAAAATAATAGTTTCTCTTACTTGCTCAAAATCATTCCTCAGGACAATTACTACATACATAATGCCACATTGTTGTGCAGTTATTTTTATAAGAACTGACTTGGAAGCTCCTGAAGGAAAGAACTGGGTTTTATTTTCATCCTGCCATTTCTATAAACCTACATAGTAGACTACTCTTATTAGACCATCTGCTGCTGCTCATTCAATTAAGGCAAAAAAAAACAAGAATTAGAAGCTAAGCACAGAAGTAGAGATAACCCCACACTGTAAATATGGTTTTTTCATTGCAGAACTCATTCAAATCTCAAAGGACCTTATAGCTTCTTTCCTCCCTATTATTGAGTGGCTCAGATTCTTCATAATTTGTAAATATTCCTTTGAAATAAAAGCGGCCCTCTTCTTCTCAACTCGATCTACAGATTCAAGCAATTCCATCCAACTTAGCCAGCAACTTGTTTCGTGAATAATGACAAACTGATTTTCCCGGGAGTGACATTCGCATCATGCCAGTGCGGACATTCCCCTTTCAAACAACTGAAGAGACATCCATCCATAAGCAAAAATGCCTCTGTAGGAGGCCCTGTGGGACCCAGCACTGCTTGCTGGGGGATCTTGGGGTACTCTCCCCCTCCGTGCATGCAATAATATCCAGACAGCCCTCAGAAGGGGCTGCAGAAAGAGGAAACACCAGCGAATCTGCCTCAGAGCCTCCAGGCTGCAACTGGGGAAAAACCTGGAGAATGCTGACTTGGGCAGAAACCCATGGATAACAGAGGCCTTGTAGAAGTCCTGCCTTCCAAGGGGGGATTTGAACACTCTGTTGCAGTAGGAATAAATAAATAAATAAAATGATCAGCTTGGACACACCGGAGAGAATAAGAACATTTCCAGTGCCACCAGTCCCCCAAGGTAACACTGCATGGGATGGCAATGGCCATCCCCATGGGAAAAGAGAGAGCAGTGAATAAATGCCAGGCTTCTCTTGCTGTGAGGTACACTGCCCAAGAAACCCGTTTCTCGCTAGGAGCACCAGAGTACTAAGGCAGGGCCTCCGTGACTCCAGGGAGCAAGATTGGGAAAGATGCAGATAAGAATATCTAAGGGCATTAAAGGAATACATTTCTTGTTGACTGTACTCAGGATTTCAGCAGGAATTCCACCCTTAAGACTCTGGAAAAAACCTCACCCTAGGATCCCCTACTGGGTCCACAGGAACCACCAATGCCTTATGTGCTAAACCTACACTTGCCCCAAATCTGCGGCTGGCTCTTTAGATGTGCTCCTGAGTGTGATGGTGAGAATGAGCTTTCCAGTAAACGGAGTATCTCAGACAAAATAGATAAGTTCTGTGACCAAGGGGAAAAACACAGTCTTGAACTGTGGAAAAAAAAAAAAGAAAGGTTTCTAGAAACTAGCCTGGTGAGTTTTAAGAACCAGAGAAGACATAACAGCTTAAGAAATATATCATAAGAGGGAGTAAGAAGTATGGAGTTGTATCCATACAAGGTCAGAGAAAAACCCAGATAGAACAGGACCAACAAATAACATATCCATCCTGAAGGTAAGTTGCAAAGATTTGAGAATTTCCTGCTGCTTTTAATATGAAAGCAGCAATGCAAAACAACAAGGAATATAAAGAATCAAGGAAACACATAATCAAAATCAATCAAATGAACAAACAAAAAAACAGGCCTCCAACAACCGAACTCAAAGGCACAGAACTTCATGATCTGATAAAGAATTAAATATAGCTATTTTGAGGGAATGTGAATGAGCTACAAGAAAACACAGAAACACAATTCAATAAAAGGAGTAAAATGAAACATGAAAAAAATGAGATATTTAAAAGTGGTAGAACGAGGGCGCCTGGGTGGCTCAGTGGTTAAGCCGCTGCCTTCGGCTCAGGTCATGATCTCAGGGTCCTGGGATCGAGTCCCGCATCGGGCTCTCTGCTCAGCAGGGAGCCTGCTTCCTCCTCTCTCTCTCTGCCTGCCTCTCTGCCTACTTGTGATTTCTCTCTGTCAAATAAATAAATAAAATCTTTAAAAAAAAAAAAAAAATAAAAATAAAAGTGGTAGAACGAAACAGATATTTTGGAGCTGAAAAAAAAATCAGTGAATAAAATTTAAAAATGTGATAGAGAATATCTACGGCATAGTAGACCAAATGGAAGAGAAAATAAATGATGTAGAAGATAAGAATTTTGAAGTAAGCTCATCAATGGAAAACAAAGAATAAACAACAAAAGAAATGTAGAAAGCCTATGTGGTAGGTAGGACTCTATCAAATGTAGAAATATTAGAATAATCAAGAGTTCCAGAAGGAGAATAGTGGGGGAAGGTAGGGAAAGAGGACTTCAACTGCCTCCAGTTGTTCTCAGTCTGTACTTTCTAATCGATTAAGTTCTTCTTTCCAGCTTATCTTTTAACTCAGGCAAAAGACCTGGCAGCCACAGCATCCCGTGACAAGTAACAAAATTGCCCCCTCAAGGAATAAACACCCCACATGATTGACCCCAAGACAATGATCAACCTGACCTTTACTAACCAGCTGCAAGTCCCCACCAAACTTTATCCCACATTTTTCTTATATAAACCCGGAGGTATTTCCAGCATTCTGGAGACAGCCTTTGAGTTGCTAGTCTGCTATTTTCCCAGGGTTGGCCTCATCAAAATACATTCCTTTCTTGTTTCACCACCACTGGTCTCTCTGCCTTTGGATGTGTCAGGGGTGAATGGCTAAATGTCATCTGTTGGGACCCCCAGAGCCAGGTGCTCATACACCCTTTGGCCCTGGTTTCAGGGACAGAAAGTTGATTTAAGGAAATAACAGCTGAGTACTTTCCAATTATGGAAAGAGAAGTAGATGTCCAAGTACATGATGATAATAGATCATCCCATTACCTCAATGAAAAACAAACTGTCCAAGACACACTATACTAAAACTGTCAAAAGTGAAAGATTGGAGGAGCCTAGAAAGACAGAAAAATAGGAGAATCCTAAGCTCACCTTGTCCCACAGATGCACCTAGGTAATAGTCACTTCAGTGCAACTAACCCAGACAACACCCCAAAGACTGGTAGAACAGACTCCCCATAGTCGATTGTGGAGAAGAGGCTGCATCTAAAAGAGTAGGAGGGGTGGCAGTAGAGATGAACCAAATTCTCCTGTGAGACTAACCACAAATAGGAGGGACACCAGAGGCACAGAGAAGGGAGAGAGATAGACCCTACATCCGCCCCCCCAATAACAGGGGACCTGCATTGGGAAGTTGAGTCCCCACAATATTTGGCTTTGAAATCCAGTAGGGGTTAACTTTAAGAATTTGTATAATCAGTGAGGCTTAACTTGGGGTACTTAAGAGATGAACAGGCTCAGCTTGGGAAGAGCCAGAAGATGATAAGAAACTGAGTTCCTGCCCTTAAAGAGGGAACATAAGAAACAACCCCTCCTAGATACAACATAGAAACAGCAGTTTGAAAGGATCTTGGGGTATACAGAAGGAAATTTATTTACTAATCTCAGAACATGCGCAGGATAGTCAGGGATCTTTAGGAGACTTCTCCAAGAACAAAAGAGCTGATGAGTGTCATTTCTTCCCCACTCCCACCACCTAGCCTAAATAGCCAGACACAGCAGGAATCAGCTTGAACACTCTCCACCTAGCTTGCTAACACCATGTGCCCCCACTCCCTTATGCTTCTGTAGATCTTCCCACTCCAATGTGCCCACCCAGCAGGAGCTCCTCCAAAGTGCTCCTGATGTGTCTCATTATGCAAGCAGCAATGATAGCCAAGAGCAGGGCTCCAAAGTGACTCCTGCCCTGGCAAGAGGGGAAGACAACTGCATACACCAGTTCCACCGCAGCTCCAGCAGCTGGCTGGGGCAGACTTCTGGGTAGACCCAACTACAAACATGAATTGGCCCCAGCCTGACCTCTGAACAGCACAGGGAATGGATCTTGCTCCCAACGGGCAAAATGGGCCACTGCAGCCTGCTGTACTGAAGACAACTGTAACTCAGCCACAATAGTAGGACACACAAAACACCCATAGGAGACACCCCTGAAGTACCTGGTTCTGCTGAGCAGGAGACATTACACCGCAGGGCTCTACAGGACCTCTTCTTCATAAGGCCACTTCTTTCAAGAGCAGGAAAGGTAGCTAACATGCTGATACATAGAAATAAACACAGAGAATTAAATAAAATGAGACAGAGAAATATGCCCTAAATGAAAGAACAGGACAAAATCACAGCAAAAGAGCTAAACAAACCGAGATAAACAATATGCCTGATAGATAATTTAAAGTAATGGTCATAAAGGCATTCATCGGACTTGAGAAGAGTGGAGAACCTTGGCAAGCCCTTTAATAGAGAAAATGTAAAAGAGAACCAATCAGAGACGAAGAACTCAATAGCTGAAATTAAAAATACACTGGAGGGAATCAGTAGTAAATTACCAGAAGAAGAAGATCAAATCAGCAAGATGGAAAACAGAGTAATAGAAAAGAAAAAAGAAAAAAAAAGAAGAGCAAAAATTAATTAATTAAGAGGAATAAAAATGAGAACAGATTACGGGAACTCAACAACATCATCAAGTGTAATAACATTCACATTGTAAGGATCCCAGAAGAAGAGTGAATAAAGGGAGCATACAGTTTTTCTGACAAAGTCATAGCTGAGAGTTCCCTAATCTGGAGAAAGAAAGAGACGTCCAGAGGTACAGAGAGCCCCCAACAAAATCAACCCAAGGATGTCCACACCAAGACACATGATAATTAAAATAGCAAAAATTAGTGATAAAAAGAGAATTTTATTTATTTATCTTAAGGATTTTATTTACTTATTTGAGAGAAAGCAAGTGAAAGAGAGCATAGCTGGGGGTGGGGCAGTGGGAGAGGGAAAAGCAGACTCCCCACTGAGCAAGGAGCCCAGTGTGGGACTCGATCCCAGGACTCTGGGATCATGACCTGAGCTGAAGGCAGACACTTAACCTTCTGAGCCACCCAGGTACCCCTAAAAAGAGAATTTTAAAAGCAAGAGAAAAGAAAACAGTTACATACAAGGGAAATCCCATAAGGCTAGCAGCTGATTTTACAGCAGAAAATTTGTGGGCCAGAAGGAAGTGACATGATATATTCAAAGTGCTAAAAGGAAAAAACCTAAAACCAAGAATACTCTATCCATCAAGGCCATCATTCAAAATAGAGGAGAGATGGACAGTTTCCCAGACAAAGTTTAAAAGAGTTCATCACCATTAAACCAGTCTCAAAAGAAATGTTAAAGGGTATTCTTTGAGTGGAAAGAAAAGGCCATAATCAGGAGTAAGGGAATTAGGAAAGAAAAAAACTTCACAGGCAAATACAAACATAACAAAAGTAGTAAATTACTCTCTTATAAAACCAGTGTGGAGGTTAAAGCACACAAACAGTAAAATCTATTACATCAATAAAAAGCTCTCAAGGTGGAGGTGCCTGGGTAACTCAGTCAGTTAAGTGTCTGACTATTTTTTTTTTCAGATTTTATTTATTTATTTGAGATAGAGAAAGTATGACCGGGGAGAGGGCCAGAGGGAGAAGCAGACTCCCCACAGAGCAGGGAGCCCAATGCAGGACTCAATCCAGGGACTCCAGGATCATGACCTGAGCTGAAGGCAGTTACTTAACCAACTGAGCCATCCAGGCACCCTGCACCTAACTTTTGATTTCGGCTCAGGTCTTGATCTCTGTGTCATGATTTCAAGCCCCATATTGGGCTCCACACTGTCATGGAGCCCACTTAAGAAAAAAGTCTGTCAAGGTATTTACAGAGTAAAACAATGTAATATATGACATCATGTATATAAAATATAGGGGGAGGAATAGCAGTTTAGTGCTTTTAGAATGGATTCAACCTTACACAACCATTAGGGCACCTGGGTGGCTCAGTGGGTTAAAGCCCCTGCCTTCGGCTCAGGTCATGATCCCAGAGTCCTGGGATCAAGCCCCACATCAGGCTCTCTGCTCAGTGGGGAACCTACTTCCCCCGCCCCCGTCTCTCTGCCTGCCTCTCTGCCTACTTGTGATCTCTGTCTGTCAAATAAACAAATAAAAAAAAACCAAAAAACTTACACAATCATTAACTTAATATAGACTGTTATATACATAAGATGTATATATAGAAACCTAATGGTAATGACAAGTGCAAAACCTGTAATATATATGCAAAAAGTAAAGAAAGGGGAATCTAAGCATATTACTAAAGAGAGCCCTCAAACAATAAGGGAGGAGAGCAAGAGATGAAAGGAACAGAAAAGACTTACCAAATAACCCATAAAACAAGTAACAGAATGTCAGTAAGTACATGGTTATCAATTATTTTGAATGCAAATGGACTATATGCTCCAATCAAAAGACAAAGGGTGACTAAATGGATAAAAAAGCAAGACCCAGGACACATGGGTGGTTAAGCAGCTGCCTTCAGCTCAGGTCATGATCCCAGGTCCTGGGATCAAGGGCTCCAGGCTTGGTGGGAGCCGGCTTCTCCTTCTCCCTTGGCCCTTCCCGCCCCCATCCTGCCCCTGTTTGTGCTTGCTCTTTCTCATGCATCCTCTGTTCTCTCTCTTAAATAAACAAATAAAATCTTAAAACAAAAAAAAAAAAGCAAGACCCATCCCTATGCTGCCTTCAAGAGACTCATTTCAGGCCTAATGACACATCCAGTTGGAAAGTAAAAGGATGGAAAAATATTCATCATGCAAATGGAAGTGAAAAGATATCTGGGGTAGCACTTCTCTTAACCACAGGAAACAAACTGAGAGTTGCTGGAGAAGAGGTTGGGGGAGGGTTGGGATAACTGGGTGATAGGCATTAAGGAAGGCACTCGGTGTAATGAACACTGGGTGTTATATGCAAGTGATGAATCACTAAATTCTATCTCTAAAACTAATAATATATGTTAATTAAATTGAATTTAAATAAAAAATTTTTAAAGTAATGGAAACAGAAAAAAAAAATGGGCTTTCATACAAAGACTGTAACAAGAGATAAAGAATGGACACTACCTAATGATAAAGGGAATGACTGAACCAGAAGATGTAACAACTATAAATATTTACCACCCAAAATGGGAGCACCCAAATACATAAAGTGACTAATAACAAACATAGAGGTAGTAATTGATAGCAATACAATAATAGTAGAGGACTTCAACATCACACTTACATCAATGAATAGATCATCCAAACAGGAAATCAACAAAGAAGTAGTGGCTTTGAATGACACATTGGACTAGATAGTTCTAACAGATATATTCAGAACACTCCATCCTAAAAAAGCAGAACACATATTGTTTTCAAGAGCATATGGAACATTCTCCAGAATAGATCACATGTTAGGCCACAAAACAAGTCTCAACAAATTTAAAAAGGGGGTTGAAATCATATCATGCATTTTTCCAACCAAAACAGTATGAAACTTGAAATCAATCACAAGAAAAAGTCTGGAAAGAACACAAGTAAATGCAGGTTAAATAACATGATACTGAACAATGAATGGATCAACCACGAAATCAAACAGAAATAAAAAATACACATGGAGATGAATGAAAATGAAAACACAACAGTCCAAAGTCAATGGGATACAGCAAAAACCTATAGCAATACAGGTTAACCTCAAGATGCAAGAAAAAATAAATAAATAACCTAATCTTACACCTAAAGGAATGGAAAAGAAGAAGAAACAAAGTCCAAAGTCAGTAGAAAAAAGGAAATAATAAAGATTAGAGTAAAAATAAGTGAAATAGAGACTAGAAAGACAATAGAATAGATCAATGAAATCAGAACTGGTTCTTTGAAAAGATCAACAAAATAGTTAAATCTTTAGCTAGTTCATCAAAATATATAGGAGGTAGAGAAGAAGGGATAGAGAGAGACAGAGAGAGAGAAAGAATTCAAGTAAAATCAGAAATGAAGGTGGTCAGGGGCACCTGAGTGGCACAGTCTGTTAAGCATCTGACTCTCCGCTTCAGTTCAGATCATGATCTCAGGGTCATGAGATCCAGCCCAGCCTGGGGCTCTGCACTTGGGGTAGAGTTTGCTTCAGATTCTCTCTCCCTCTGCCCCTTTCTATTCATGCTCTTTCTCTTTCTCTCTAAAATAAATAAATAAGTCTTTTAAAAAAATGAAGGATTAGAAGTAACAACCAAGATTACAGAACAAAAACTACAGAAATACAGAGGATTTTAAGAGAATATTATGGAAAATTTTATGCCAACAAATTGGACAGCCTAGAAGAAAAGGATAAATTCCTGGAAATATATAACCTTCCAAACTGAGTCAGGAAGAAGCAGAAAATTTGAACAGACTATTTACCAGCAATGAAATTGAACCACTATTCATAAAATTCCCAATAAACAAAAGTCCGGGATCGGATGACATCACAGGTGAATTCTACAAAACACTTAAAGAAGAGTTAGTATCTATTCCTATTCTTCTCAAACTATTCCCAAAAATAGAAGAGAAAGGAAAGATTCTAAATTCATTCTATGAGGCAAACATCCTGATACCAAAACCAGATAAAGACACTAAAAGAAGCAGGGGTGGTTGTGGGGTGCTCAGTTGTTTAAGCATCTGACTCCTGATTTTGGCTCAGGTGATGATTTGAGAGTCTGGGATCCAGTCTGGCATCAGGCTCTGTACTCAGCAGGGAGTCTGCTTGAGGTTCCTTCCGCACCTCTCCCTCTGCTCTTCATTGCACTTGTGCACTCTCTCTCTCTCAAATAAATAAATCTAAAAAAAAAAAAACCTACAAAAACAGAAAAAAAAAAAGAAAGCTACAGGTTAATATCTGTGATGAACATAGATGCACAAATCTTCATCAAAATATTAACAAAAAGAATCCAAAAATCTGTTAAAAAATCATTCACCATGATCAAGTGAGATTTATTCCAGTGATACAAGGTATTTCAATATTCACAAATAATTGATGTGATACATCACATTAATAAGAGAAAGGATAAAAACAAGTGATCATTTCAGCAGTTGCAGAGTTGCAGAAAAGCATTTGACAAAGTAGAACATCTTCATGATGAAAACTCAACAAAGTAGATTTAGAGGGAACATACCTCAACATAATAAAGGACATACATGAAAAAACACAGCTTAAATTACAGTGAATGGTAAAAAACTGATAGCTGCTCTTCTAAGGTCAGAAATATGACAAGGATGTTCACTCCTATTACTTTAATTCAACATAGAACTGGAAGTCCTAGCCACAGCAATCAGACAACAAAAAGTAATAAAAGGCTTCCAACAGGAAAAAGTAAAACTGCCACTATTTGCAAATGACATGATACTATATATAGAAATCCCTGAAGACTCCACCAAAACAACTTAGAACTGGTAAATAAACTCAGTAAAGTTTCAGGATACAAAATTAATATGCAGAAATGTGTTGCATTTCTATACACTAAAAATAAAGTAGCAGAAAAAGAAATTAAGAGAATAATACCTTTATAATTATACCCAAAACAATAAAATACATAGAAAATTAACCAAGGATGTGAAAGACCTGTACTCCAAAAACTATAAAACACTGGTGAAAGAAATTGAAGATGACACAAACAATATGAAGCTATTCCAATGCTCATGGATTGGGAGAACCAATATTGTTAAAATGTCTATACTACCCAAAGCAATCTACAGATTTGATGCAAACCCTATCAAAATACCAACAGCATTTTTTATAGAACTAGAATAAATAACCTTTATATTTGTATGAAACCACAAAAGATCCTGCATAGCCAAAGAAATTTGAAAAACAAAGAAGAAAACTGAAGGTATCACAGTCCCAGATTTCAAGATATACTACAAAGCTGTAGTAATCAAGATATACTACAAAGCTGTAGTAAATCACAAAAATAAACACATAGATCAATGGAAAACTGAGTAAAGGGTCCAGAAATAAACCCATACTTTTATGATCAATTATTCTGTGACAAAGGAAGCAAGAATATATAATAAAATATAGTCTCTTCAACAAATGTTGAGAAATCTGAACAGCTACATGCAAAAAGATGAAATTGGACACTATACAGCATAATCTATTCTTAGACCATACAAAAAGAAAATTCAAAATAGATCAAAGACCTAAATGTGAGACCTGAAGCCATGAAATTCCTAGAAAAATTCATAGACAGTAATTTCTTTGACATTAGCTATAGAAACATTTTTCTAGTTGTGTCTCTACTGCCAATGGAAACAGAAAGGAAAATCAAACTATTGGGAATACATCAAAAAAAAAAAAAAGCAACTTTTGCACAGCAAAGGAAACCATCAACAAAACAAAAAGGCAAACTACCAAATGGGATAAGTTAATTGCAAATGATATATCTGTTAAGGGGTTAATATCCAAAATACACAAAGAATTTACACAGCTCAACACCAAAAAACCCAAACGATCCTATTAAAAAATGGGGAGAAGACATGAACAGATATTTTCTCAAAGAAGACAAATGGATGACCAACAGACACATGAAAAGATGCTCTTTATCATTAATATCAGAAAAATGCAAATCAAACCAATAATGAGATATTACCTTACACCTGTCAGAATGGCTAAAATAAAAACACAAGAAACAAATGTTGCTGAGGATGTGGACAAAAGGATCCCTCATGCATGGTTGGTGGGAACGTAACCTGGTTCAGCCACTCTGGAAAACAGTATGGAGGTTCCTCAAAAGTTAAAAATAGAAAACAAACGCACTAATTTAATCCCTATGTTTATTGCAGTATTATTTACAGTAGTCAAGATAGGGGAGCAACTCAAGTGTCCATCAATAGATGAATGTATGAAGAAGACGTATCTGTGTATACAATGGAAGATTATTCAGCCATCAAAAGAATGCAGTCTTGCCACATGCAACAACAAGAATGGATCTAGATGGCATAATGCTAAGTGAAATGAAAAATTGCTAATTAGTGACATGAGAAAATATGAAAGTATCCAACACAGAGGTAAATGGAAATACACAATCAGCTTTAGAGAACTCTAATTTTGTAATAGGATGGTGTGCTAACCACTTAACTCAAGTACAAAGGTTGAAAGAATAAAGTAAAATAAAATAACTGTAGCTACTAGAATTTGTTAATATGTACACATCTTAAAGAGAGGTAAATTATAATATTAAAAATATAAAGGAGGGGCGCCTGGGTGGCTCAGTGGATTAAAGCCTCTGCCTTCGGCTCAGGTCATGATCTCAGGGTCCTGGGATCGAGCCCTGCATCGGGCTCTCTGCTCAACAGGGAGCCTGCTTCCTCCTCTCTCTGTCTCTCTCTCTGCTTGCCTTTCTACCTACTTGTGATCTCTTTCTCTGTCAAATAAATAAATAAAATCTTTAAAAAAATAAAAAATAAAAATATTTTTAAAAAGACATGTAGGTAGAGTTTTTTATGTGATCAAAGTTAAGTTGCAATCAGCTTAAAATGGATTTATTTTACCTTTAGGAGGTTTTATGTAAGATTTGTGGTAACCAGAAAGCAAAACCTTAGAGCAGATGCACAGAAGATAAAGAGGAAACAGAGCATCCAACTACGGAAAACTATGAATTTACAAAGCTAGGCAAAACAGAGAGAGGGAAATAATGGAACAATAAAACCATCAGAAAGCAATTAATAAGATCATATTTGCAAGTCTCTCTATACCAATAATTAAATATAAATGCACTGTTCACCAATCAAAAGACACAGAATGACTGGGTGGATTAAAAAACCCAAGGACATACCTGCCACCTTTAAAAGACTCACTTCAGATTTAAGAATATCCATAAGCTCAAAGCACAGAGATGGAAAAAGATACTCCATACAAGAGAAATCCAAAAGAGATCAGGGATACTTACCTCTCACAAAATAGGCTTTGAGCCAAAAATGGTAACAAGAGATAGAGAAGATATTTATATAATAACGAAGGAGTCAATTCATCAAGAACATATAATAACTGTAGATATGCACACCCCAAATTGGAACATCGAAATATATTAAGCAAATACTAAAAGATCTAAGGGAAAAACTAAATACAATAAGAGTAGGGGACTTCAATCCTATGCTTTCAGCAATCAACAGATCATCCAGACAGAAAATCAACAAGGGAACATAGGATTTTAACCACTTTAGACCAAATCGGTCTAACACATACTTATAGAACATTCCACCCAGGTAACAGAATACACATTTTTCTCAAGCTCACATGGAACATCCTCTGGGACAAATCACATTGATAGACCACAAAATAATATTAGCAAATTTAAGAAGATTGAAATCACGCAAAATATCTTTTTTGACAACAATGGTATGAAACTATAAATTTGGTATTTTATTTCATAAAATGGTATGAAACTATAAAAAAACTATAAATAAATGAAACAGAAGGAAAGCTAGATTTTTCAAGCAATTTAGAAACTAAATAACTAAATAACACACTCCTGAACAACAAATGTGTTAAAAAAATAAAGGAAAAACAAATAAAAACATATCTCAAAACAAATGAAGATGGAAACACAACACACTATATGGGCTCTGCAAGAACAGTTCTGACAGGGATGTTTACAGCATTAAATGCATATTTTAAGAAAATAGCAAGATCTCAAATACTACCTAACTTCTCAACTCTAGGAACTAGAGAAAGAGGAACAAGCTAAGCCTAAAATTAACAGAAGGAAGGAAATAACAATGATCTTAGTGGAAATAAATGAAATAGAGACCAGAAAAACAATAGGAAAAAAGATCAATGAAACTAAGAGCTGCTTTTTCAAAATGAAAAATGGGATTCAAAATGATAAATAAATGATAAACATAACCTTAACTAGTTTAAGAAAAAAAAACAGAAGATTCAAATAAACTTAGAAATGGAAGAGGAGACATTACAAATGATACTAAGAAATTCATAGGATTGTTAAGAGACCATTATATGCCAATAAATGGGATCATCTAGAAGAACTGGATAAATCCTAAAAACACAACCCACCAGACTGTATCAGGAAGAAGTACAAAATCTGAACAGATCAATATTGAGCAACGATATCAAATTAGTAATCAAAAACATTCTGGGACAGAAAAGCCCAGGACCAGATGGCTTCACTGGTGAATTCTAGCAAACATTTAAAGAAAAATGAATGCTAATCCATCTCAAAGTTCCAAAAAATTGAAGAGAAAGGAACACTTTCAAACTCATTTTATGAGACCAGTATTACCCTAATATCAAAGCCAGATAAGTACACTACAAAAAAAGAGAACTACAGACCAGTATTTCCAATGAGTTAAGATGCAAAAATGCTCAACGAAATATTAGCAAACTGAATTCAACAGCACATAAAAAGAATCATACACCATGATCAAGTGGGATTCATCCCCAAATGCAAGGGATGGTTCAACATATGCAAGTCAGTAAATGTGATACACTACATTAATAGAATGAAGGACACAAATTGTATGATCTTATCAATAGGTGCAGAAAATGTGTTTGACAAAATACAACACCCTTTCTTGATAAAAATGCTTAACAGATTGGGTATAGAAGGAACATTACCTGGCATGCCTGGGTGGCTCAGTGTGTTAAGCCTCTGCTTTCAGCTCAGGTTTTGATCCCAGGGTCCTGGGATTGAGTCCTGCAACCTGCTCCTTACTCAGTGGTGAGCCTGCTTCTCCCTCTGCCTACTGTTTCCCCTGCTTGTGGTCTCTCTCCCTCTGATAAATAAATAAATAAATGAAATCTTAAAAAAAGAAGAAGAAGAAGAAGAAGAAACATACCTCAACATAATAAATGCCACATATGACAAACCCATAGCTAACATCAGACTCAGTAGTTGAAGATTAAAAGCTCTACCTCCAAGATCAGGAACAACACAGAATGCCCACTCTGACATTCTTACCCCACACAGTAGATACTGGAAGTCACAGAGTGGTTAAAAAGACAAAGAAATAAAAGCACTCAATAATAAAAAGTGATAAAGTAATTGCATAGGTCTTTCATATCCCGCTGTCAACCATGGATAGATCGTCCAGACAGAAAGTAAAAAAGAAATCAGCAAATTTGAACAATACCGTAAACCAAATAGATGTAACAGACATGTAGGAGCATTCTACCCAATAGCAGCAAAATATACATTCTTCTCAAGTGCACAGGAAACATTTTCCAGGATAAGCAGAATGTTAGTGACCACAATAATATAAAACAATAAATCAGTAATAGAAAGATAATTTGAGAAACTACAAATATGTGTACATTAAACAACACACTTCTGAAAAACTAATAGGTCAAAGAATACATCAAAAGGGAAATCCAAAAATATTTAGAAACAAACAAAAATGAAAACACACCAAAATTTGTGGGATGCAGCACAAGAAATTCTCACAGGAAATTTATACAAATAAATGCCTACATTAAAAAAATGAAAGAGGTGCCTGGGTTGCTCAGTGGGTTAAAGCCTCTGCCTTCGGCTCAGGTCATAATCCCGGGGTCCTGGGATCGAGCCCTGCTCTCTGCTTAGCGGGGAGCCTGCTTCCCCCTATCTCTCTGCCTGCCTCTCTGCCTACTTGTGATCTTTGTCTGTCAAATAAATAAATAACATCTTCAAAAAAAAAAAAAAAAAGGAAAGATCGCAAATAAACAATGTGACTTTACATCTCAGAAACTAGAAAAAAACAAACTCACCCCCAAGGTAACAAAGTAAGGAACAACAACTATCAGAGAAGAAATAAATGAAATAGAGATGAGAAAAACAATAGAAAAGATCAGTAAAAATAAGACTTCAACTTTAAAAAAGTCTTCAGTAAAAATAAGACTTCAGAATTGATGAACTTTCAGCTAAACTAAGTAGGGAAAAAAAGAAAGATTCAGGTAAATAAAATCAGAAATGAGGGGCACCTGGGTGGCTTAACTGATTGTTAAGCATCTGCCTTCAGCTCAGGTCATGATCCCAGGGTCCTAAGATCGAGTCCCATATCGGCTCCTTGTTCAACAGGGAGCCTGCTTTTCCCTCTGCCTGCTGCTCCCCCTGCTTGGGCTCTCTCTCTCCCTCTGTCAAATAAATAAATAAAATCTTAAAAAAAAAATAAAATCAGAAATTAAAAAGGAGACTATGGGAGACTATACAGTTAATAATATAGAAAAAAAGAATCATCAGAAACTACTATGAACAATTACAAGTCAGCAAATTAGAGAACCTAGAAGAAATGTACAGATTCCTAGAACATAGGACCTGTGACTGAACCTATGACATAGGACCCATGACTGAATCAGGAAGAAAAAGAAAAATTAAACAGAATCAAAACAGGTAAGGAGGCTGAAGCAGTAATCAAAAACCTTCCAACAACAACAAAACAGCCCACATCCAGATGGCTTCATTGGTAAATTCTACAAAACATTTAAAGAATTGATGCTAATCCCTCTTAAACTCTTCCAAGAATTGAAGAGGACAGAACATTTCCAAACTCATTTTATGAGATCAGCTTTACTCTCACACCAAAGCCAGATAAGTATACTATAAGAAAGGAAAATTACAGACCAATATCCCTGATAAACATAGATTCAAAAATCCTCAACAAAATGCTAGCACAGTATAGCATAACATACTGAATTGTGAAATCACTGTGCTGTATGCCTGAAATGAATGTAACATTATGTCAACTATACTTTAAAAAATACTAGCACATTGTGTTCAAAGCACATTAAATCGTTGATACAATATAGGTAGCTGGGAAATACGCTTTGTATATAAGCCAAT
This sequence comes from Mustela putorius furo, assembly GCF_011764305.1. NCBI lineage: Eukaryota > Metazoa > Chordata > Mammalia > Carnivora > Mustelidae > Mustela > Mustela putorius. Next base: position 8,166,142 of record NW_025421305.1, read on the forward strand.
TAAGGTTAGCTTATATACAAATTGATAAATGTGATAGAACACATTAACAACATGAAGGATTAGAGTGATATAATCATTTCAATTGACACAAAAGAATTTGACAAAATACAATATCCTTTCATGATAAAAATTTTCAACAAATTTGGATAGAGGGAATGCTCCTGAACATAATAAAAGCCATATATTACAAGCACACAGCTAATATCATATTCAATTGTGAAAAGCTGAATGCTTTTTATTTAAGATCTGAAACAAGACAAGAGTGCCTACATTTATCACTTTTGTTCAACAGTACTGGAAGTCCTAGCCAGAGCAATTAGGCATCCACATCAGATAAGTAAAAGGCATCCATGTCAGAAAGAAAGATATAAAACTGTCTTTGTCTTCGGATGACATGATCTTACATATAGAAAACCCTACAGATTCCACCAAAAACTGTTAAAACTAACCAACAAATTCAATAAAGTTTCAAGACACAAAATCAACATAAAAAATCAGTTGTGGAAAAAAAATGGTTGTATTTCTATATACTAACAGCAAGCCATTTTAAAATGCAATTAAGAACACAATCTCATTTAAACTAGCATCAAATAGGACACCTGGGTGGCTCAGTTGGTTAAGCATTTGCTTTTGGTTCACGTTGGACGCCCTGCTCAGGGGGAGACTCCTTCTCCCTCCCCCTTGGTCTCTCTCCCCTTTTTTGTATACTCTCTCTCTGAAATAAATAAAATCTTTAAAAATAAAATAAAATGAAATAAAGTAGTATCAAAAACAATGAAATACCTAGGAATAGATTTAAACAAGGTGGCAAAAGATTTGTACACTGAAAAGTGTGAAAGGTGAAAGGGATAATACACAGATCAAAGAAGTTCAAGTAGGCATAAATAGATGGAAAGATATTCTAATTTCAGGGATTAGAAGCATTAATATTGTTAAAAATGTCTACACCACCCAAAGCAATCTATACATTCAAAGCAATCTATATAAAAATTCCAATGGCACTTTTCACAGAAATAGAAAAACAATCATAAAACTTGTGTGGGACTACAAAAAATCCCAAATAGCCAAAGCAATCTTGAAAAAGAAAAAGTCACAGGTGTCAAATTTCCGGACTTAAACTACAGTTGGCCCTTGTACAACACTGAGGTTAGGAGTACCCATGCCCTGTGCAGTCAAAATCCAAGTATAACTTTTGGCTCCCCAAAAACTTGACTACTAATAGTCTACTGTTCACTGGAAGCCTTACCAATAACATAAATAGTCATTTTAACACATATTTTATATGTTATGTATATTATATATTGTATTCTTACCATAGGTAAGCTAGAGTAAGGAAAATGTTATTAAAAATTATAAGGATGAGAAAATATATTTACAGTACTATATTTAAAAATTCTGTGTATAAGTGGACCTGTGAAGCTCAGACCTATGTTGTCCAAGGGTCAACTGTATATTATAAATGGTACGTACTGGCATAAAGACAGATAAATCAAGGAAACAGAACAGAGAGCCCAGAAATGAACCCTTGTATATATGGCCAACTAATCTTTGACAAGTGCAGAATACATAATGGGTAAAGAATAGTTTCTTCAATAATTTGTGTTGGAAAATGGATAACAACAGTCCACAATAGCCAGACTATGGAAAGAGCCTAGATACCCATCAACAGATGAATGGATGAAGAAGATGTGGTATATATATATATTAATACTACACAGCCATCCAAAAAAAAACCCAAATCTTGCCATTTGCAACAACATGGATGGAGCTAGAGGGCATAATGCTAAGCAAAATAAATCAATCAAAGATAGATTTATCTTTTTATCATATGATCTCACTGATATGAGGAATTTGGGAAAGAAGACAGAAGCTCATAGGGGAAGGGAGGGAAAAATGAAACAAGACAAAACCAGAGAGGGAGACAAACCATAAGAGACTCTTAATCTCAGGAAACAAACTGAGGGTTGCTGGAGGGGAGGGGGGTAGGAAGGATGGAGTGGCTGGATGATGGACATTGGGGAGGGTATGTGCCCTCAAATACCATCAAATCACCATAGCTACATAGTAAGCCTTAAAATCAGAGTAATTTCTCCCATTTTCTTCTTTGTCACAGATTTTTCTAAGGCCATGTGACTTTCCAAATAAAATTTATTTTATTTTTCCATATAAATTTTAGAATAAGATTATCTGCATCTACCAAAAGCCCTTGCCAAGACTTGGATAGGAATTACATTAAAATGATAGACTGATTAGAGAGAACTGACACCTTTACTCTTTTGAATCTTCCAATCCATGAATACAGTGTGGCTTTCTATTTATATCAGCCTCAATTCTCTTCATCATCACTTTGTAATTTTCAGCATACTTTACAGGCTTTGTATAGTTTATACCTAAGCATTTCACTTTCTTTGGGGTAAAGGTGAATGGCATTATTCTCTCCCTCAGCTTTATAAATGTATAAGTGATAAACTGTAAATATTTAAGGTGTACAATGTGATGACTGAATATATGTATATATTGTGAGATGTCACCACAATCAAGTTAATTAACACATCCATCACCTCACATATTGACCACGTAAAAAAACAATATTGTGTTTTTAAATTTTGGATCTGCATGTTCATTTTGGTAGGCAGAAAGGTCATTGACTTTTGTGTGCAACATTGTTGAACTCATTTGTTCTAGAAAATATTTTTAGATTCCTTGGGATTTTCAATCATTATTTACAAATATACAGTTTTATTTTTTCCAATCCAAATTGTATACCTTTTCTTTCTTTTTCTAGACTTATTTCAGTGGCCAGAAATTACATTACTATATTGTATAGATGGTGAAGAAAACATTCCTGAATTTTTCTTGATATTAGGGGAAGAGCATTTGATCTTTCATCATTATGATGTTAGCTGTAGGGTTTTTTGGATGAGGCTTTTTATCAAGTTTAAGTTGAGTGAATCCCCTTCTATTCCTAGTTTGCTACGTGTTTTCATTTTTCTTTTTTTTTTAAACTGAGGCAAATGTCACATAACATAAGATTGAACAATTTGTGGCATTAAAAATTCATCCATGTTGTGGTATATATCAGTGCTTCACTCTCTTTTTTAGCTGCATAATATTCTGTGGTATGTGTATGTGACATTTTGTTTATCCATTTTTTGTCCATTGATGGACATTCTGGTTATTTCCAATTTTTGGCTATTGCAAATTAGGGTGCTGTAAACATTTGTGTACAAGTATTTCTTGGAACTTCTGTTGTCAGTTCTTTGGGTTATATACTTAGGGGTGAAGTTGCTGGGTCATGTGGAAATTCTATATGTAACTTACTGAGAAACTTCCAAATTCTTTTCCTCAAGGGCTGACCATTTTACATTCCTACTAGTAATGCATTAGGATCCCAAGTACTGTACATCTTCACCAACAATTGCTAATTTCCTTTTCTTAAAAAATGTCACTTATGAGTGTAAAGTAGTATCTCATTATAGTTTTGATTTTCATTTTCCCACTGCCTGTTGATGTGATAATGATACCTTTTCATATCCTTTTTGTCCATTTGTTTATCTTTTTTGGAGAAATTAGTATTCAAGTCCCTTTGCCTATTTTTTAAAAAGAGATTTTATTTATTTATTTGACAGAGAGAGGTAGCAAAAGAGGGAACACAAGAATGGGGGAGCAGGAGAGGGAGAAGCAGGTTTCCCAATGAGCAGGGAGCCTGGTGCCAATGTCGGGCTCAATCCCAGGACACTGGGATCATGACCTGAGTCGAAGGCAGATGCCCAACAACTGAGCCACCCAGGGGCCCCTCCTTTGCCTATTTTCAAAGTGGTTGTCTTTTTGTTATGAAGTTGAGTTATTTATATATTCTAAATACTAGACTTTTATTGTATGAATAATTACAAATATTTTCCCCCATTCTGTACGTTGTCTTTTCACATTCTTGGTAATGTCCTCTGATGCACAAATGTTCTCCATCTTTTTTTTTTTTTAATATTTCCTTGCCTATTCAGGCTGCTTGTAATTTCATATGAATTTAAAGACTTACCTTTTTATTTCTGTGAAAATGGCAACTGGACTTTTGATAGGCATTACACTGAATGTGTAGGTCATATTGAGATAATTACCACCTTAACAGTATCTTCTAATGCATGAACATAAAATTTATCCATTTATTTAGGTCTTTTTATATTCCTTCAGTAATATCTTACAGTTTTTCAGTGTATAGGTATTTTATTTCATTGATTAAATTTCATTTTTTATGCTATTGTAAATGAAATTGTTTTCTTAATTTCCTTTTTGGATTTTTATTCCTGGTATATCGATTTTTGTATGTTGATTTCCTATCCTGCAACTTTACTAAGTTTATTTATTTGTGCTAGTAGTTTTTAGATTCTTTGGGTTTTTTTTTTTAAGATTTTATTTATTTATTTGACAGAGATCACAAGTAGGCAGAGAGGCAGGCAGAGAGGGGTGGGGAAAGCAGGCTCCCCGCTGAGCAGACAGCCTGATGTGGGGCTCTATCCCAGGACCCTGGAATCAAGACCTGAGCGGAAACAGAGGCTTTAACCCATTGAGCCACCCAGGCACCCCTGGGGTTTTTAAATATACAATCATTTAAAATGCAAAGAGTTAATTTACTTATCCATTCTAATTTAGATTCTTTCCCCCTCTGCCTAACAGTTCTAACTACAACTTCTAGTAGGGTGTTGAAGTATAGTGATAAAAGACAACATCTTTGTTTTGTTCCTGATTTTTAAAGCGGAAGCTTTTGAGTTTTCACCAAAGACTATGATAATAGCTGTATTAGTCTATTTGACTGCTATAACAAAACACCATAGACTGGGTGGTTGGAAGAGCAGACATTTATTTCTCACAATTTTAGAGGCTTGGAAGTCCAAAATCAAGGAGTCAGCTCATTCAGAGAGCCCTCTTGCTTGTGAGGGCCATAGCTGTGCCCAAACAACGCTCACTCAATCTCTCTCTTTTCCTCTTATGAAGCTACTAATTCTATTAAGAGAACCACAGTCAAGACCTCACTTAGCCTCAGTTACTTCTCCAAAGCCCCATATCCAAATACCATCACATTAAGAGTTAGTTCTTGATCTTACAAACTTCGGGTGACACAATTCTGTCCATAGTACAAACTGCAGAATATTCATAAATGCTTTTTATCATATTGAAAAATTCTTCTTCTATGACTAGTTTGCTGAGTGTTTATAACATAAAAGGGTGTTGAATTTTCTCAAGTTTTTTTTTCTTCTGTTTCTATTAGTATGATAGTGTGGGTTTTTCTCTCTCCTTTTTTCTAGTAATGTGTGATGCATTGCACTGACTTTCCTAAAATGAATCACCTTGCATTCCTGAGATAAATCCAGCTGGTCATGGTGTATAATCCTTTTAACATGCTGTTTGATTTATTAGTATGTTTTCTGAGGCTTTTCCTACCTATATTCATAAGGTAATTGATCTACAGTTTTCTCTTGTGGTGTCTTTGGCTATAGTATTGGGTAATGCCTGCCTTACAGAATGAGTTAGGAAGTGTTTCTATCTCTTCTGTTATTTGAAAGAATTTGAAAAGGATTGGTGATGATTCTTTAAACATTTGATAGAATTCATCAGTGAACCCATCTAGTTCTAGATTTTTCTTTTTGGAGATTTTTAAAAATTACATTCAACCCCTTTAGTTATTATAAGTCTGTTCAGGTTTTCAGTTTCTTCTTGGATCAGTTTGTCCATTTCACCCAGATTATCTCATATGTTGCTGTGCAATTGTTCATAGTATTCCCTTATAATCCTTTTTAATTCGTAAGGTCAGTAGTGATGTTCTTATTTTTATTGCTTGTTTTAGTTATTTGTGTCTTCTCCCTTTTTTCTTAGTTGGTCTACCTAAAAGATTGTCAATTTTCCTGATCTTTTTAAGAACCAATGTTTGTTTTCTTTAATACTCTCTATTGTTTGTCTATTCTCTATTTCATTTATCTTCACTCTAATCTTTTTTATTTTCTTCATTACTTAATATTTTCTTTTTTCTTCCTAGTTCCCTAAATTGTAGAGTTGGGTTATTGCTTTGTGATCTTTCCTATTTCTTTTTAATTTTTAAGATCTTTATTTATTTGACAGAGAGAAAGAACACAGCAGGGGGAGTGGGAGAGGGAGAAGTAGACTCCCTGCTTAGCAGGGAGGCTAACACTGGGCTCGATTCCAGGACCCTGGGATTGGGACCCGAGTCGAAGTCAGATGTTTAATGACTGAGCCCCCCTGGTGCCCCTGATCTTTCTTATTTCTTAAAGTAGGCAGTTGTAACTATAAATGTCACTCTGAGCACTGCTTTTGCTGTATCCCATGTGTTTTAGTTTTAACTCATATCCAAGTATCTTCATATTAACCTTGTTGACTTCTCTGACCCACATTGATTATTTAAAAGAGTGTTATTTAATTTCCACAAATTTACATATTTTCCAGTTTTCCTCTGTATTTGATTTCTAGCTTTATTCCATAGTGTTTAGAGAAAATGCTTTGTATAATTTTGGCCTAAAATATCTATTCTGGAGAATGTTCCATGTATATCTGATAACAATGTATATTCTGCTATAGTGAGTAGAGTGTTTTATATGTATGTTAGGTTTAATTGATTTTAGTGTTGTTCAAGACCTCTATTAATTTACGTATTCATTTACTTAAGATTTATTAATTTATTTTAGAGAGGGCAAGAGCATGAGCAGGGAGGGGGATAAAGGAAAAAGAGAGAGAGAGAGAATCTCAAGCAGACTCCTTGCTGAGTGTTGAGTCCAACTTGGGCTTGATCCCACCACCATGAGATCATAACTTGAGCCAAAAATCGAGTCCTTCACTGAAACTGACCCACCCGGGTGCTCCGAGACCTATATTTATTTCTAGACCTTTTATCTAGATGCTTTATCCATTATTAAAAATGAGTCCTTGAAGTTTCAAATGATTCTGTAGAATTGACTATTTCTCCCCTTAAGTTTCCCTTTTAATGTTTGCTTCATATATTATGGGGCTCTCCTAGTGGTGTGTATATTTTTTAAATTGTTGTATCATCCTAATGAATTAACCCTTTCCTCAATATATAATATTCTTCTTTTCCTCCTGCATTAATTTTGGACTTAAAATGTATTTTGTCTGACATTAGTATTGCCACTTCTGCTTGACTTTGGTTACTATTTGCATGGAATATTTTTTCCCACTCTCTCACTTTCAATGTATTTGTGTCTTTGTATCCAAAATGAGTCTCTTATAGACATATAAATGAATTATTAATTTTTAAAATCTGTTTTCAAATCTGTCTTTTAATGTTGAGTTCAGTCTCTTTACATTTAAAGTACTGGTAAGGATGTACTTCCTTCTGCCATTTTGCTATTTTCTGTGAGCTTTTTTGTTCTTCATTTAAATACAGCCTTCTTTTGTGTTTAAGTTTTTTAGCATAGCATAACATTTTTTTCTTCCTCAATTTCTTTTTTCTCTATTTTGTAGTTATTTTCCATATGTTTATCCTAGTGTCTTCCTCAATTTCTTTCATGAGTACTTTATAGTTTTCTGAGTATAGATTCTGTGCCTCTTTGGTTAGGTTTATTCCTAGGTATCTTATGGTTTTGGGTGCAATTGTAAATGGGATTGACTCCTTAATTTCTCTTTCTTCTGTCTTGCTGTTGGTGTAGAGAAATGCAACTGATTTCTGTGCATTGATTTTATATCCTGACACTTTACTGAATTCCTGTATAAGTTCTAGCAGTTTTGGAGTGGAGTCTTTTGGGTTTTCCACATATAGTATCATATCATCTGCGAAGGGTGATAATTTGACTTCTTCTTTGCCGATTTGGATGCCTTTAGTTTGCTTTTGTTGTCTGATTGCTGAGGCTAGGACCTCTAGTACTATGTTGAATAGCAGTGGTGATAATGGACATCCCTGCCGTGTTCCTGACCTTAGCGGAAAAGCTTTCAGTTTTTCTCCATTGAGAATGATATTTGTGGTGGGTTTTTCATAGATGGCTTTGATGATATTGAGGTATGTGCCCTCTATTCCTACACTTTGAAGAGTTTTGATCAGGAAGGGATGCTGTACTTTGTCAAATGCTTTTTCAGCATCTATTGAGAGTATCATATGGTTCTTGTTCTTTCTTTTTTTTTTATTTTATTTTTTTTATCTTTTTTTTAAAGATTTTATTTATTTATTTGACAGAGAGAGATCACAAGTAGGCAGAGAGGCAGGCAGAGAGAGAGAGGAGGAAGCAGGCTCCCTGCTGAGCAGAGAGCCCGATGCGGGACTCGATCCCAGGACCCTGAGATCATGACCTGAGCCGAAGGCAGTGGCTTAACCCACTGAGCCACCCAGGCGCCCTTGTTCTTTCTTTTATTGATGTGTTGTATCACATTGACTGATTTGTGGATGTTGAACCAACCTTGCAGCCCTGGAATAAATCCCACTTGGTCGTGGTGAATAATCCTTTTAATGTACTGTTGAATCCTGTTGGCTAGTATTTTGTTGAGTATTTTCGCATCTGTGTTCATCAAGGATATTGGTCTATAGCTCTCTTTTTTGATGGGATCCTTGTCTGGTTTTGGGATCAAGGTGATGCTGGCCTCATAAAATGAGTTTGGAAGTTTTCCTTCCAATCCTATTTTTTGGAACAGTTTCAGGAGAATAGGAATTAGTTTTTCTTTAAATGTTTGGTAGAATTCCCCCGGGAAGCCATCTGGCCCTGGGCTTTTGTTTGTTTGGAGATTTTTAATGACTGTTTCAATCTCCTTACTGGTTATGGGTCTGTTCAGGCTTTCTATTTCTTCCTGGTTCAGTTTTGGTAGTTTATATGTTTCTAGGAATGCATCCATTTCTTCCAGATTGTCAAATTTATTGGCGTAGAGTTGCTCATAGTATGTTCTTATAATAGTTTGTATTTCTTTGGTGTTAGTTGTGATCTCTCCTCTTTCATTCATGATTTTATTTATTTGGGTCCTTTCTCTTTTCTTTTTGATAAGTCAGGCCAGGGGTTTATCAATTTTATTAATTCTTTCCAAGAACCAGCTCCTAGTTTCATTGATTTGTTCTATTGTTTTTTTGGTTTCTATTTCATTGATTTCTGCTCTGATCTTTATGATTTCTCTTCTCCTGCTGGGCTTAGGGTTTCTTTACAATTAATGTGCTAAATTTATAACAATCAAGTTTGAATCGATACCAATTTGGTTTCTTTTTTTTTTTTAAGATTTTATTTATTTATTTGCCAGAGAGAGAGAGAGAGCATACTAGAGAGCAAGTGAACACAAGCAGGGGGAGTGGCAGGCAAAGGAGAAGCAGACTACCTGATAAGCAGGGTGCTCAATGCAGGACTCTGTCCCAGTTTGCCCGGATCATGACCCCAGCCAAAGGCAGGTGCTTAACCAACTGAGCCACCCAAGTGTCCCAACAAATTTGGTTTCAGTAGTATACAGAAACTGTTCCCATATTGCTTTCTCCTCTGTGTTGTTATGGTCTCAAATTACATTTTTACATATTGCATGCCTTTTAGCATTGGTTTATAATTATTGTTTTTTCATGTGCTTTAAATAATATAGGAGTAGGGGTGCCCTGGGTGGCTCAGTTGTTAAGCGTCTGCTTTTAGCTCAGGTCATGATCCCAGGGTCGGGAGATCAAGCCCTGCTTGGGCCTCCCTGCTCAGCAGGAAGCTTGCTTCTTTCTCTCTCTCTCACTCCTCCTACTTGTGTTCCCTCTTTCACTGTGTCTCTCTTTCAAATAAATAAAATCTTTTTTAAAATAATAAATAAATACATAAATAAATAATACAGGAGGGAAGAAAGTGTTACAAACCACTAACAGAATACAAGAATACTGGCTTTGTAGTTTCCTCTGTAACTATCTTTACCAGAATTCTTTATTTTGGGGTATGACTTCAAGTTACCATCTACTGCCCTCTCGGTTCAGCCTGAAGGATTCCCGTTAGCATCTCTTGGAGGGCAGGCATACGAGCAATGAACTCCTTCAGCTTTTGTTGATCTGTGACTGTCTTAATTCATCTCTCATTTTTTAAAAGATTTTATTTATTTATTTATTTATTTATTTGACAGGCAGAGATCACAAGCAGGCAGAGAGAGAGGAGGTAGCAGGCTCGCCACCGAGCAGAGAGCCTGATGCGGAGCTCAATCCCGGGACCCTGGGATCATGACCTGAGCCGAAGGCAGAGGCTTTAACCCACTGAGCCACCCAGGTGCCCCTATCTCTCATTTTTAAAAAGATTTATTTATTGTAGAGAGAGAGAGTAGGGGAGGGAGGGGCAGAGGGAGAGAGAAACTGTAAGCAAACTCCACGTTGAGCAAGGAGCTGGACACAGAGCTCAATCCCACCATTGGAGATCACCACCCCAGCAAAACCAAGAGTAAAACCAAGAGTCAGTTGCTTAACTGAATGCTCCCCCCAGGTGCCCCTCTCTCTCATTTTTGAAATTAAGTTTTGCCAGGTAAAGTATTATCAGGTGACAATTATTTTCCCTTTCAGTACTTAAAATGCATTATCCTACTGTCTTCCAACCTCCATTGTTTCTGTTAATAAATTGCATTTATTATAATTATATTTATTATAATTATATTGAGAATCTCTTGTAAATGACAATTTGCTTCTCCATTGCTACTTTCAAATTTCTCTTTGTCTTTGTCTTTCAAAATTTTGGCTGTGTCTCGGTGTCAGTCTCTTTGAGTGTATCCTATGTGAAGTCTGTTAATCTTCTTGGATGTGTAGATTCAGTCTTTAATCAAAGTTGGAAACTTTTAGGCCATTATTTCCTCAAGTATTCTTTCTGCCCTCTTTTCTTTCTCTCTCTTTCTTATCTCTGTCTGGGACTCGCAAAAATGTTGGTATTCTTTATGGTGTTACAGAGATCGTTTAGGTTATATTAATTTTTCTTCTTTTTTCATTTCTTCAGAATATATCATTTCTATACTCCTATCTTCAAGTTTGCTAAATTTTTTTCTTCTGCTTTCTCAAATCTCCTGTTAAAAACCCCTGGTGAGGGGCACCTGAGTGACTCAGTGGGTTAAGCTTCTGCCTTTGGCTCGGGTCATGATCTCGGGGTCCTGGGATCGAGCCCCGCATTGGGCTTCCTGCCAGACAGGGAGTCTGCTTGTCCCTCTCTCTCTGCCTGCCTCTCTGCCTCCTTCTGATCTCTCTCTCTGTCAAATAAATAAATAAATAATTTAAAAAAATAAAAATAAAAACCCCTGGTGAATTAATAATTTCAATTATTTTACTTGTCAGCTCCAGAATTTCTTTTTGGTTTCGTCTTATAATCTCTACATCTTTATTGATATTTTCGCTTTATTCATATATTGTTTTCGAGGCTTCCTTTATATCTTTGTCTATGGTTTCCTTTAACTCCCTGAACATACTTAAGATAGTTCCTTAAAGTTTTGTCTATGATATCCAGTGTTTGGGTTTCATCAGGGATTGTTTATGTCAGTTATTTTTCATGAAAATAGACCATATTTCCCGTCTCTTTTAATGTCTTATAATTTTTTGTTGAACACCAAACATTTTGAATATTACAATGTGGTAACTCTGAAAATCAGAATCTCCTCTTCTCTGTGGTTCTCTGTTGTTGACTCTTGAGGTGAGCATTGTCTTTCTTGTTTACTGATTTTTCTAAACTGTGTTTGCAAAGACTGTCTGATGTCATGTGTGGTCACTGAAGTCTCTTTTCTGTTATTTCAGCAGTCACCTGAGAAGGCTGACAGATTTCCTTAAACACCTGATGCCAAAGGAAAAAGAAAAACAATACTCACCTGACCTTTGTAGTTTGAATCTAAGCTAGAGCACTCCTTCAACAAGATACCAACTTGCCTTAGCTTTTACTTCTTGTTCACAGGGAGCTCAAAAATCAGCCAGAGGTGCAAGCCAATGGTCATCTCAAATCTTTTCTGACCAAACAGCTGGCCCTGGACATATGTGTTGGTCTTTGTATTCCATGGTGCATACACAGTAGCCCTTCAAAATGCTTATTTCCCCAAATCTTCCTCCACAGCATCTTCCTTTTCAAGCTCTGTGTCTTCCCAGGCCTTCTATCTCTGCTTTCTTTTGACTTGGGTGACTATGAGTGGTATATACTTTTAATTTTTTTTTATGATAAGTCTCCTGGACAGTTGTTCCAGCTCAGTGGGGGTAAAATAAAGGTCAGTCTCTACGCTGATCATCAGGCAGACCAAAATGCATTACTGCAATTTTTTGAGAACAAGGTTACCATAGCAACCGCAAAGCAACCCTTTGGATTTCAAGCTGCCATGCCCATAGCCACCACTTAGCTGGGGAACAGGGATGATAGGTAGGTAAACAAGAATATAATGTTTTCTTATTGAAGTTTATCAGTCTCTCTCTTTTTAAGCATTTTCCTGGTTGCTCTAAGACTTTGCTTATATTCTACAGTTCCAAAGAAGTTGATTCTGCCAGTTTTTGTCAGCTTATTGGTTACTTCAGTGGAAAGATGGATTCTTAGATCTTCCCTCTCTGCCATTTCCATGATATCTCTCCTGAGATTGTTTTTTTTTTTAATCATAAATGGGTGTTGGAATTTGTCATCAATTGATATGATCATACAATTTTTTCTTTTTAGCCTGTTGATCTGGTGTATTACATTGATTTTTCAATTTTTGAATCAGACTTGCAAACCTGGAATAAATCCTTCTTGGTCATAGGGCATAGCTCGTTCTATACATTGTTATGCTCACTCAGGTAACATTTTCTTGAGAATTTTTGCATCTAAGTTCATGAGAGATATTTGTCATTTTCTTTTTTTGTATTTGTTTTGTCTGCTTTTTTTTTTTTTTTTAAAGATTTATTTATTTATTTGACAGAGAGAGATTACAAGTAGGCAGAGAGGCAGGCAGAGAGAGAGAGGAGGAAGCAGGCTCCCTGCTGAGCAGAGAGCCCGATGCGGGACTCGATCCCAGGACCCTGAGATCATGACCTGAGCCGAAGGCAGCAGCTTAACCCACTGAGCCACCCAGGCGCCCTTGTCTGCTTTTGATATCAGGGTGTTTGTTATTGCTCTCACAAAATGAATTGGAAAGTGTTCTTTCCTCTTCTGGAAGAGATTGTGTGACATTGGTGTTAATTCTTTAAATGATTGATAGAATTCTCCAGTGAAACCCTATAGGACTGTAAATTTCTTTTTTGAGGAGCTATTTAAATAAATTCAATTTTTAACATTGGTATAAGGCTATTGATATAATATTTCATCTCAGTTGAATTTGATCATCTGTGGTTTTTGAAAAGGAGTCCATTGCTTCTAAGTTGTCACAGTTATGAATGTAATGTTTTCTGTAATATTCCTTTATTCCTTAGTGGCTGAAGCATATGTAGTGACATTCTTTATTTCAATACTTATATTGGTAATATGTGTTTTCTTCTTTTAGTTTTTGTCAGTCTTACTGAAGTTTATCAATTCTATTGATTTGATTTGATTTTTTTAAAAGATTTTATTTATTTATCTGACAGAGATCACAAGTAGGCAGAGAGGCAGACAGAGAGAGAGGAGGAAGCAGGCTCCCTGCGGAGCAGACCACCCAACACGGGGCTTGATCCCAGGACCCTGGGATCATGACCTGAGCCGAAGGCAGAGGCTTTAACCCACTGAGCCACTCAGGCGCCCCAATTCTATTGATTTTAAAATAAGCCAGTCTCTTATTTCATTGATATGTGCTACTGTTTTTTAATTTTCAATGTAATTAAATACTGCTCTGATCTCTGCATTAGTTCTTTCTTTATACTTATTCAGATTTCTTTTCTTCTTCTATTGCTAGTGCCTTAAGTAAAAAACTTACTTTATGTATTTAAGTAATCTCTATACCCAGTCTCAGGCTTGGACTGACAACCCCAAGATCAAGAGTCACAAGCTCTAACAACTGAGCAAGGCAGGCATTCCACCTTTAGTAAAAATTTACATTATTGAGTTGAGTCCCTTTGTCTGTCTAATGTAAGCATTTAGTGCAACTGACTTCATTCTCAACAATGCTTTAGTTGCTTCCGACAAATTTTGGTATGCTGTGTTTTTATTTTCAGTCAATTCTATTTTTAAATATTCTTTGAGATTTCCTCTGATGCATGGTTATTTTAAATTGTGTTGTTTAATTTCTGGGTGATTAGAGATTGTCTTATTATCATTCTATTATTGATTTTTAGTGTGATTTCAATATGGCCAGAAAATGTACCCTGTGTGATTTCAATTTTACATGTGTCAAGGTTTGTTTCATGGTACAAGATATATATCTTGATAAGTGTTCCTTGGGCAAACAACAAGGCGTGTGTTGTTATTATCCAATGTGTTTAGTCCATAAGTCACTCCATGACTGGTTGTGTTGTTCAAATTTTCTCTACCCTTTTTGGTTTTCTACCTAGTAAGTCTATCAGTTGTTGAAAGCTCATGTTGAATTTCCTACTAGTAACTGGAGAGTTGCCTACTTTTCCACTCACTTCTATCATTTTTTGCTTCAGGTATTTTAAAGTTCTGGTTTTTGGTGAATACACATTTAAAATCATTATTTCTTCCTAGTCTGTAGATATCTTTATTAGGTAATATTTCCCTTTTTCATCTCCATTCTACTTTAGTAATTTTCTTTGCTCTACCACCTACTATTTCAGGTGTTAATGTAGCCACTTATGCTTTTTAAAAATTAATATTTGTGTAGTATAAATTTTTACATGCCTTTATTTTTTTTAAAGATTTTTATTTATTTTATTTGACAGACAGAGATCACAAGTAGGCAGAGAGGCAGGCAGAGAGAGAGAGGGGAGGAAGCAGGCTCCCTGCTGAGCAAAGAGCCGGATGCGGGGCTCGATCCCAGGATCTGGGATCATGACCTGAGCCGAAGGCAGAGGCTTTAACCCACTGAGCCACCCAGGAGCCCCACATGCCTTTATTTTAACCTAGCTATGTCCCTGAATTTGAAATGAGTTTCTTATCATGACATATCATGGCAAAACTTACAAAATACACAGATAAAGAGAGAATTCTGAAAGTAGTTAGTGACAAAAGGTCCTTAGCCTAAAAGGGTAGATACATAAGGTTAGCAGCAGACCTGTCCATTGGCAGGCCAGAAAGGAGTGGAAGGAAATATTCAACATGCTAAATGGGGAAAATATACAAACAAGAATACTTTATCCAGCAAGGCTGTCATATGGAATAGAAAGAGAGGTAAAGATTTTCTTAGGTGTGCCTGGGTGGCTCAGATGGTGAAGCATCTGCCTTCAGCTGGGGTCATGATCCCAGGGTCATGGGCTCCCTGCTCAGAGGGGAACCTGCTTCTCCCTCTCCCTCTACTGCTCCCTCTGTTTGTATTCTCTCACTTTTTCTGTGGAGTAAATAAATAAATAAAATTTTTTTTAAAAAAGTGTTCCTCAGACAAACAAAAACTAAATGAGTTAATGAACACTAAATCAGCTCTGAAAAAATAGGTAGGGGGACAATTTGAGTGGGAAAGAGAGAGTAAAAGTAACAAAGACTAGAAAAGACCAGAGATAATCTACAGGAATATCAACTTTACAGATAATACAATGGCACTAAATTAATATCTTTCAATAAATAATCTGAATGTAAGTGGACTAAATGTTCCAATTAAAAGACATAGGGTATAGGGATGCATTTAAAAAAAAAAAAAGACCCACTGAAATGCTGCCTATAAGAGACTCATTTTAGACCCAAACAAACATCCAAATTGAAAGTGAGGAGGTGGAGAACCATTTACTATGCTAATGAACATCAAAAAAAGAAAGCTGGAGTACTTTATCATACATAAATCATATCAAACACACCAGATTTTTAAACCAAAGACTATAATAAGAGCTGAAGGAGGGCACTATATCAATAAAGGGGTCTATCTAACAAGAAGATCTAACAACTATAAATATTTATGCCTCCAACTTGGGAGCACCCAAATATATAAATCAATAAATATCAAACATAAACTCACTGATAATAATATAGTAGTAGTAGCGACTTTAAGACCCTGCTAAAAGCAATGGGAAGATCATCTAAGCAGAAGATAAACAAGGAAACAAGGGCTTTGAATAACACACTGGACAAGTTGGCCTTAACAGATATATTCAGAACATTCTATCCTAAAGCAACAGAATACACATTCTTTTCGAGTGCACATGGAACATTCTCTAGGATAGATCACTTACTGGGTCACAAATCAGGCCTCAACCAGTACATAAAACTGAGATCATACCATGCATTGTTTCTGACCACAATGCTAAGAAACTTGAAGTCAACCACAAGGAAAACATTAGACAGACCGCAAATACATGTAGGTTAAAGAACATCCTACTAAAGAATGAATGGGTTAACCAGGAAATTTAAAAAGAAATTAAAAAACAATACATGGAAGCAAACGAAAATGAAAATATGACAGTCCAAAACCTTTGGGATACAACAAAAGTGGTCCTAAGAGGGAAGTATATAGCAATACAGATCTACCCCAAAAAGCAAGAAAAGTCTCAAATATACAACTTAACCTTACACCTAAAGGAGCTGGAAAAAGAATAGCAAATAAAGCCTAAAGCCAGTAGAAGAAGGGAAATAATAAAGACTAGAACAGAAATAAATGATATAGAAATAAAAAATCCAATAGAACTGATCAACAAAACTAAGAGTTGGTTCATTGACTCTATTAACGAAATTGATAAACTCCTAGCCAGACTTATTAAAAAGAAAAGAGAAAGAACCTAAATAAATTCAATAATGAAAGAGGAGAAATCACAACCAACACTGCAGAAATACAAGCAGTTATAAGAGAATATTATGAGCTATTGTATGTCAACAAATAAGGCAATCTGGAAGAAATGAACAAATTCTTAGAAACATATAAACTACCAAAACTGAAGAAGCAAGAAATAGAAAATGTGAACAGACTGATAACCAGCAAATATATTGAATGAGAAACCAAAAATCTCCCAATAGAGTCCAGATCCGGATGACTTCCCAGGGGAAGTTTACCAAATATTTAAAGAAGAATTAATACCTATTCTTCTGAAAGTGTTCCAAAAAATAGAAATGGGAGAAAAACTTCCAAACTCATTCTATGAGGCCAGCATTACCTTCATCTCTAAACCAAAGACCCCACTAAAAAGGAGAATTACAGACCAATATCCCTGAGGAACATGGATGTAACAATTCTCAACAAGATAGTAGCTAATCCAATCCAACAGTACATTAAAAGGATTATTCACCATGACCAAGTGGGATTTATTCCTGGGCTGCATGGGTGGTTCAATACTGGCAAATCAACCAACATGATACCCCATATTAATAAAAGAAAAGATATGAACCATATGATTCTCTCAATAGATGCAGAAAAAGCAATAGACAAACTACAGCATCCTTTCTTGATAACAACCCTCAACAAAGTAGGGATAGAAGGAACATACCTCAACATCATAAAGGCCACATATGAAAGGCCCATAGCTAATATTATCCTCAGTGGGGAAAAACTGAGGGCTTTTTCCCTAAGGTCAGAAACACGACAGGGTTTTCCATTCTCACCACTATTGTTCAACATAGTACTGTTAAGTCCTAGCCACAGCAATCAGACAACAAAAAGAAATAAAAGGCATCTGAATTGGCAAGGAAGAAGTCAAATTTTCACTCTTCACAGACAACATGATAGTCTATGTAGAAAACTTGAAAGACCTTACCCCCTACCAAAATTGCTAGAATAGATACAGGAATCCAGAAAAGTCACAGGATATAAAATCAATGCACAGAAGTCTGTTGCATTTCTATACACCAATAATGAAGCAGCAGAAAGAGGAATTGATACCATTTACAATTGCATGAAAAACTGTAAGATACCGGGACACCTGGGTGGCTCAGTTGGTTAAGCAGCTGCCTTCGGCTCAGGTCATGATCCCAGCGTCCTGGGATCGAGTCCCACATCAGGCTCCTTGCTCAGCAGGGAGCCTTCTTCTCCCTCTGCCTCTGCCTGCCATTCTGTCTGCCTGTGCTCACTCTCTCCCCCTCTCTCTCTCTGATAAATAAATAAAATCTTAAAAAAAAAAAAAACCTGTAAGATACCTAGGAATAAACCTAACCACACAGGTAAAAAATCTGTACTCTGAAAACTATAGAACATTCATGAAAGAAATTAAGGAAGACACAAGGAAGTAGAAAAACATTCCATGCTCATGGATTGGAAGGAAAAATATTGTTAAAATGTCTATACTACCCAAAGCATTCTACACATTCAATGCGATCCTTATCAAAATAATACCAACAGTTTTTACAGAGCTGGAATAAACAATTCTAAAATTTGTATGGTACCAGAAAACACCCCAGTAGACAAAGTAATGTTGAAGAAACCCAAAGCTGGAGGCATCACAATTCCAGACTTCAAGCTGTATTACAAAACTGTAATCATCAAGATAATATGGTATTGGCACAAAAACATACACATAGATCAATGAACAGAATAGAGAACCCAGAAATGGACCTTCAACTCTATGGCAACTAATCTCCAACAAAGCAGGAAAAAAACTATCTATTCAATAAATGGTGTTGGGAAAATTGGACAGCCACATGCAGAATGAAATTGGACCACTTTCTGACACCATACACAAAAATGAATTCAAAATGGATGAACGACCTAAAAGTGAGACAGGAATCCAGAAAAATCCTAGAGAAGAACACAAGCAACAACCTTTTTGACCTCACCTGAAGCAAGTTCTTACTAAATATGTCTCCGGAGGCAAGGGAAACAAAAGCAAAAATGAACTATTTGTAATTCATCAAGATAAAAAGCCTATAGCTAAGGAAACAATAAACAAAACTAAAAGGCAACCTAGAGATATTTGCAAATGACATATTAGATAAAGGGCTAGAATCCAAAATCTATAAAGAACTTACCAAAGTCAACAACACCCCCCCACCACCGCCAAACTTTAGTCACAAAATGGGCAGAAGATGTGAACAGATATTCTTCCAAAGAAGACAGAAAAATGGCTAACATCACTTGGCATCAGGGAAATACAAATCAAAACTGCAGGGAGATACCACCTCACACCTGTCAGAATGGCTAAAATTAACAACTCAGGAAACATTAGACGTTGGTGAGGATGTGGAGGAAGGGGAACTCTTACACTCTTGGTGGGAATGCAAAACTGGGGCAGTCACTCTGCGAAACAGACACACACAACAGCACATTACTCAGCCATCAAAAAGAATGAAGTCTTGCCATTTGCAGTGATGTGGTTGGAACTAGAATGTACTATGCTAAGCTAAACAAGTCAGAGAAAGACAAATTCTATATGGTTTCAATAATAAGCGGAATTTAAGAAACAAAGAAGATGAACAATGAACATAGGGGAAAGGAAGGAAAGGTAAGATAAAAGCAGAGAGTGGGGGTGCGCCTGGGTGCCTCAGTTGGTTAAATGGCCGCCTTCAGCTCAGGTCATGATCCCAGGGTCCTGGGATCGAGTCCCACATCAGGCTCCCTGCTCACCAGAGAGCCTGCTTTTCCCTCTCCCTCTGCCTGCAGCTCTGCCTACATGTGCTCTCTATCTGTCAATAAATAAATAAAATCTTAAAAAAAAAAAAAAAAGCAGAGAGTGGGACACCTGGGTGGCTCAGTCAGTTAAGCGGCTGTCTTCAGCTTGGGTCATGATCCCAGCATCTTGGGATCGAGTCCCAGGGTGGGCTCCTTGCTCGGTAGGGAGCCTGCTTCTCCCTCTGCCTCTGCCTGCCACTCTGCCTGCCTGTGCTCTCTCTCTCTCTCTCTCTCTGACAAATAAATAAATAAAATCTTTTTAAAAAATAAAAGATAAAAGCAGAGGGCTAGGCAAACCATAACAGACTCAACTATAGGGAACAAACAGGTTTGCTGGAGGAAGGTGGGTTGGGGGAAGAGGTAAATGTGTGATGGGCATTAGGGAGGACACTGGTGATGAGCACTGGGTCTTACATGTAACTGAGGAATCACTAAATTCTACCCCTGAAACTATTAATAC
Organism: Mustela putorius furo; assembly: GCF_011764305.1. Taxonomy (NCBI): domain Eukaryota; kingdom Metazoa; phylum Chordata; class Mammalia; order Carnivora; family Mustelidae; genus Mustela; species Mustela putorius. The sequence goes on from NW_025421305.1 coordinate 8,186,132, forward strand.
ACTACATGTTAACTTACTTGAATTTAAATAAAATCTTTAAAAAAAGGAAGAAATGAAATGAATTTCTTATAAACAATATATTATGATTATGTCATGTTTTCTATTCACTCTGCTTATCTGTCTCTTTTGGTTGGTATATTTTAGAACATTTACATTTAAGGTAATTATTGCTATGGTAGCATTTAAGCCTCCCATTTTATTATTTATTTTCTCTGGTTCTTGCTCCTCTTTTTCTCTTTTCTTGCCTTCCTTTGAGTTATTTGAACATTATTGGGGATTCATCTGTATCTATTTGTAGAATTTTTGAACGCATATATTTGTATGGTTTTTAGTATTTGCTCTGGTATTAAAATATACATATGTGTTGGGAAGCCTGGGTGGCACAGTCAGTTAAGTGTCTTCCTTGGGCTTGGGTCATGATCCTGGGGTCCTGCGATTGAGTTCCCCATTGGGTTCGTTGCTCAACGGGAAGCCTGCTTCTCCCTCCTTTGCCCCCGCGCTCATAAATAAATAAATAAATCTAAAAAAAAAAAAAGGCTGGGAAGGAAATGATAAAGGAGAGTATCTTTTAGTATTAGGAAGGAAAAAGAAACAGCAGAAAGACCAGAAATATGAATACATGCAAAAGTATGTTATTAATTATACACTGGTATATTTTATAAATCATAATGTTTATACAGTGTATTTGATGACTGAAGTGAGAACAAGCAGAAGCAAGGGGAATGGCAGGCAGAGGGAGAAGCAGGCTCCCCACTGAGCAAGGAGCCCTATGTGGGGCTCAGTCCCAGGACCTGGGGTCATGACCTGAGCTGAAGGCAGACGTTTAACCAACTGAGGCACCCAGGCACCCCCCCCATTATTTCATTTAATGAGACTAAGATATCTGAAGATAAATTTTGCTGAAACTTCAACAATGTGGATAAAAAACACAACCAAATTTGCAGATGCTTGTGGGAAGGTGGAGAACTTGGGGGAAATATGAAAAGGTTAGGAATGGAGATGAGGGTCATACTGTTATTTGTTTCTTTCCTGCATGTATTGGATTGAACAGATATTTTTTTTCCCTTTCTAGTTCTCTGCCATCTCATAAAAGATAAAGAGAAAAACCTCTCGATGCCTTTTTATAGTATGACAAATGTGATTTATAATAGCGTCATTATTTCAAAACTGAAAATGCTGTTTGGTCTTCTGGGAAAATAAATATATCAGAATTAACTTGTAGCTCCGGAGGTCAGTGGGTTGCTATAACAACCAGAAAAAAAAAATGGTGCAGTAATAGCTCTCTCCCTCAAAGACAGGTAATTTACTAAGGATGAGATCTGTAAATGCAGATATTTGTTATATAAATGCAAACAAGCACCAAACACATTCGTTTGTTTCTTCCATAATGAGCACAACTCCATGCATAATGTGATGCCAGAAACAGGTGGAAAAAAACAGACATGGCCTTGCTTATAATGGGGTGCCCATTCTAGTGGAGGAGACAGAAAACAAAGAATATATCTATATCTATATCTATATCTATATCTATATCTATCTATATATATATCTCAATACAATATATATATATCTATATCTCAATACACTAAATATTTCCTACATGTGAGAAAAGCCCTATAGGAAATAAAACAACGGAACCTGATACTGGACAAAGCAGAGAACTGCTGTTTTCTCTATATTCTTGTATAGAATATGGATATCATAAATAGCGACTTTAAGTACAGATTTAGTAAAGTGAAGAAACAGAGGATAGAGTCTTACAGGCTATTTATAAAAATTATTTAAGAAGCAAAACTGCTGGGGTACCTGGGTAGCTCAGTTGGTTAAGTGCCAGCCTTCATCTCAGAGTCCTGGGATCGAGCCCTGCTCCCTCAGTTGCTTCCCCTACTTGTGCTCTCTCTCTGTCAAATAAATTTAAAAATCTTTAAAAAAAGAAAAAAAGAAACAAAACAGCTAACTAAAACATTATTATTATTTTGGCTCAAATTCCCATCAACCTGGGTGGATTCAACATGAGAATAAGAGTTGTTTGTGTATTTCAAAAATGGGCATTTTTTCATATCAAGAATCATTCTATTTTTAGTAATGGGCAAAAATTGGCAACAAATCTAACTGTCTCTGCTGAGCAGGGAGCCCAGTGTCGGCACTGGGCTCAATCCCAGGACCCTGGGATCATGACCTGAGCTGAATGCAGACGCTTAAACAACTGAGCCACCCAAGCACCCATCTTCTGCCCATTTTTAAATTGGACATCTTTTGCTTCTGTGTCATTTATTTCTGCTCTAATCTTTATTATTTACCTTCTTCTGCTAGCTTTAGGCTTTATTTACTCTTCCTTTTCTATGTCCTTTACAGGTAAGGTTAGGTTGTATATTTGAGACTTTTCTTGCTTCTTGGGGTAGGCCTGTATTGCTATACACTTCCCTCTTAGGACCACTTTTGTTGTATCCCAAAGGTTTTGGACTGTCATGTTTTCATTTTCATTTGCTTTCATGTATTGTTTTTTAATTTCTTTTTAAAATCCCCCGGTTAACCCATTCATTTTCTAATACGATGTTCTTTAACCTATATGTATTTGTCATCTGTCCAAATTTTTCCTTGTGGTTGACTTCAAGTTTCATAGCACTGTGGTGAGAAACGATACATGATATGATCTCAATCTTTTTGTACTGGATGAGGCCTGATTTGTGACCCAGTATGTGATCTGTCCTGGAGAATGTTCCATGTGCACTCGAAAAGAATGTGTATTCTGTTGCTTTAGGATAGAATGTTCTGAATATATCTGTTAAGCCCATCTGGTCCACTTAGCATAATCTCCTCCAGTCTGGTGATGGGTATTAAGGAGGGCACGTATTGCATGGAGAACTGAGTGTTATACACAAACAATGAATCATGGAACACTACATCAAAAACTAATGATCTACTGTATGGTAACTAACATAACATAAAAAAGAAAAAAAGTCCCTCTGGTCCAGTGTCATTCAAAGCCCTTGTTTCCTTGTTGATCTTCTGCTTGGATGATCTGCCCATTGCTGTGAGTGGGGTGTTAAAGTCTCCTACTATTATTGTATTATTTTCAATGAGTTTCTTTATGTTTGATATTTATCGATTTATATATTTGGGTGCTCCCAAGTTGGGGGCATAAATATTTATAGTTGTTAGATCTTCTTGTTGGATAAACCCCTTTATAGATACAGTGCCCTCCTTCAACCCTAGTTACAGTCTTTGGTTTAAACTTTAATTGGTATTCTGGCTTTCTTTCGATGTTCATCAGCATGATAGATGGTTCTCCATCCCCCTCACTTTCAATCTGCAGGTGTCTTTAGGTCTAAAATGAGTCTATTGTGGGGAGCACCTAGGCCAGTTTTGTTTTTTTAATACATTCGTATACTCTCTGTCTTTTGATTGGAATGTTTAGTCCATTTACACTCAGAGTAATTATTGATAGATATGAATTTAGTGCCATTGTATTACCTGTAAAGTCAGTATTCCTGTAGATTGTCTCTGCTCCTTTCTAGTCTTTGTTGCTTTTCATCTTTCTTTCCCACTCAGAGTCCCCTTAAATATTTTTTGCAGGTCCGTTTTAGTATTCATGAATTTGTTTCGTTTTTGTTCAGAAACTCTTTATCTCTCCTTCTGTCCTGAATGATAGCTTTGTTGGATAAAGTATTCTTGACTATATATTTTTCCCATTCAGCAGGTTGACTATATCATGCCACTCTCATCTGGCCTGCGAAATTCCTGTAGATTGATCTAAACTTACTTGTCTTCCCTTCTTTTCCTTTGCAGCTTCCAGGATCTTTTCCTTATCTCTGTATTCTGCAGATTTTACTACAGATTTTTGCAGACTTTGGTGTTGGCTGTCCTTTTGTTGAATTTAATGGGAGTTCTCTGGACCTCCTGGATTTGCATGTCTGTTTTCTTTTTCCAGAAAAGAGAAGTTTTCAGTTATTTGCTCAAATAAGCCTTTTGTCCCCTTTTTTCTCTCTTCTTCTGGGACTCCGATAATATGAATGTTATTATACTTTATGGAGTCGATGAGTTCTCCAACTCTATCTTCATGATGAGTGCTTTTCTTTCTCTCTTTTCAGCTTCATTTCCGCCCATAATTTTGTGTTCTCTATCCCTTATTCATTCCTCTGCTTCTTCCATCCTTGTCGTCATTACATCCAGTTGGTTTCGCATCTTGGCTATAGCATTTTTTACTTCAGCCTGGCAAGTTTTTAGGTCCTTTATCTCTGCAGTAAGGGACTCCCTCGTGTCTTCTATGCTTTTCTCAAGCCCTGTTTTTATCTTTATGATTGTTGTTTTAAATTTTGGTTCAGGAATATTATATCGGTTTTAATTAGATTCCTGGGCATGACCTTTTCTTGTTCTTTCTTTTGGGATGAATCCCTCTGTCTTGGCATTGTGTCTAGGTCTCTGTCTTCTGCGCATAAGAAAATCCTGTTATGTTTCCTGCTTTTGAGAGCAATAGCTATATTAAGAAGAAGTCATATACTGTCCAGGGCCTGGCACTTTGGGAAGTGTTTCTGGTATATCCTGTGTGTACTCTGTTGTATTTTGGCTGCTCTTTCCCTCAAGTCAGCACCCTGCAGAGCTTCTCCTTGCCTGTAGTGGGGAATTTTTGGACCTTGTCCAGTCTGTTGAGTTTTAAATAGGTGTGCTCTGGTCTGCTTGTTAAAAGGGCTAGATCCTATTTCCACTAGAGCTGAAGCTTTGCAGCACTCTTTAGTTAGTAGACTTGGTGCATGTAGGGGGTTTGTGTTGGTTTCTTGGAGGAGGGGGCCCACTGCTGCTCTGGCTGTCAGGCACACATGTCCTAGAAAAAAAAGCACCTGCAGAGCGCAGGGGTGGGGCTTGGTGTAAGCAACTCAAGCCTCCACTGTGGGTCCTCTTCTGCTCACTGAAGTCCCTCTGTGCTGCTGGGCAAGGGGAAAGTGATATCAGCCTGGTTTCTCCCCCTAGAGAGAGGAGTTTGCCCTTGCCATTTTTTCAGGAAGCCCCCACAGAAGAATGAATAATCTCTATTCGAGTGTCCCAGGCATCCCTCAAATCCCTGTCTGGGTCCGAGCTGTCTGCCCACCTGGTGGCGCAGTGCTCCTTTGTTTTACCTCTGGGGCAAAAGTTGAGTTTCAAAACTCCAAACTCCAGACACACAGCTTGGTCTGGACCCACACTTATCCTCTGGGGGAGGGTCTCCCTGCACTGTAACTGGTGATGGTTTGTCCCAGAAAGGCAATTCCATGAACTTGTGGGGGCTTTGAGTTTATGGGGAAGTGCAGCATAAAGCTGGCATCTGGGCCTTCGCCTTTCCAGTACCCCTAACAGGTCGACCAGATGGTCCAGCCATGCATGGAGGGAGTTTAGGACAGACTGAGAAATGTGAACCGGTGTTCTTCTCTAAGCGCCTTCTCCACCATCACTTCAACCAACCTGAACCTTTGAGAAGGTTGATGTGGGGAATACCATGAGATGCCTAAATTATAACCATTACCGCTATTTCTGCTTCTGTACCTTCCCTTGCTAACCCATGAGGAGATGGAAAAATACCAGCAGACTTTCTATGGATACTCTGTAGCCACACATCCCACACCAGAATTGAACCTGACAGAATGGCTGCTCCCGGACCCCTCCCCTGGCTCTGGGCCAAGAGGAAACCCCTACCCGGAATTGGACATGACAGAATGACTGCTCCTGGACCACCACCCCCCCTCCGGCTCTGGGCCAAGAGATAACAACCATCTGGCACCCCGCGGCTTGACAGGAAGAGCCCAGTCAATCCTGAGGTGACACATACCCTAGTGGCGCCAACTCAGCAGTTTGAAGAATGACAGCCCTTTGACCTAACCAATAATCTGTTCCCAGCCTTTTCTCGCTCTGTAGTGCACCAGTCATATTATAGAGTTCTTTTTTTATTTTCCCCTGGTATGTGGCAATTTGTTACAAGATACTATGATGTATGCTAAGTCCCTGCCTCCCCAAAAATAGTGTATAAAAGGTGTTGTGATCCCGAGCTCGGGACCTCTTAGCGTCACCGGCAACGAGTGCACGGAGGTGTGGGTTCGAACTCAAGAAATGACCCTTGCTGTTTGGCTTTGAAAAAAAATAAAGCTGGCATCTGGGTTAGCTGCCCTCAGTAGGTGTCTCTGCTTGTATGCTAATGAATGCATCATAATGTTCAGCAGTGCAGTGGCACCCGCTGGCTCTTTTGTCCCTTGAGAAGAGGGCCACCTCTCCTAAATGCACTCTAAGAAGGTAAACTATCTCTCCGCATGTGACCCAGGGCATCCTCAGACCACTGTGTCCACTCCCAGGCCTCTGCCCTCCTTCTACACTGAAGGACTGCTATGCCCTCTAGGCTCTGCCCAGCGTTGACTTCTATAACTTCAGTCTTTAACTCACTGATTGCAAAACTTGCCATAATCAGCCCTCCTCATTTTCTCCATCAGTGGATTTTGGGGACGTGCTTTTCTTGTGTAATCCCCTGCATACTGCTCTCTCTCTTTCTCTCTCTCATCTCTCTGTGATCATGGCTCCCTCCCCTCTGCAGCATATGTGATTCTTTTGTCCCCTAAATCATGTCTCTGCCCCTCCTATCTTGCACAATGTGGCCTCTTTTCTTCCTCTAGTTATGCAGTTTGTTCTCCCTGTCCTCAGATCAAATTTCTTGGCTGTTCAGAATGATTTGGTATTTATCTAGCTGTTTGAGGGGAAAGGTAGGCATAGGGTCCTCCTACTATTCTACCATCTTAATGCCTCCTCCCCAGGTGGATATTTCTTTGATGTTGAGTGGTATAAGTTCTTTCTTATTTGGATATTAACCATTTATTGGCTATGCCATTGAAAATTCATTAGGCTGTCTTTTAATTTTGTTGGTTGTTTCCTTTGCTGTGTAGAAGCTTTTTATTTTGATATAGCCCCAATGGTTTATTTTTGCTTTTGTTTCCCCTTGCCTCTGTGGGCATTTCTAGAAAAATGTTACTAAGGTTGCATCAGAGAAATTACTGCTTGTGCTCTCTTCTAAGATTTTTACAGTTTCAGGTCTCACATTTAGGTCTTTAATTGATTTTGAGTTTATTTTCGTGTGTTCTAAGAAAATAGTCCAGTTTCATTCTTTTGCATGTAGCTGTTCAGTTTTCCTCACTGTTTATTAAAGAGATTTTTTTCCCTTTGCATATTCTTGCCTCTTTGGTGAAAGATTAATTGACCATAAAAGTGTGGGTTTATTTCTGAGCTCTGTATTCTGTTCCATTGATCTATGTTGATTTTTATGACAGTACCATACTGTTATGATTCCTACAGCTTTGTAGTGTATCTTGAAATATGGGATTCTGATGTCTTCATTTTTCTTCTCTTTTTTTCAGTTTGCTTTGGTATTCAGGGTCTTTGTGGTTATACAAATTTTAAGATTATTTGTTCTAGTTCTGTGAAAAATGTTGTTGGTATTTTGATAGTGAGTGCATTAAGTATGTAGATTGATTTGTGTAAAATGGATATTTTAATGATATTTTTTCTCCTGATCCATGCTGGTGGAATATCCTTCCATTTGTTTGTGTCATCTTCAATTTTCTTCATCAGTGTTTTATAGTTTTCAGAACACAAGTTTTTCATGTCCTTGGTTAAGTTTACTCCTATGCATTTTATTATTTTAGGTGCAATTGTAAGTAGGATTGTTATCTTGATATCTCTTTCTGCCACTTCATTATTAGTGTATACAAATGCAATGATTTCTATATATTGGTTACGTATCCTGAGACCTTCCTGAATTCATTTATCAGTTCTAGTGGTATTTTGGTGGAGTCGTCAGTGTTTTCTCTATCTAATCTCATGTCATTGGTAACTTTCTTACCAATTTGTTGTCTGATTGCTGTGCCTCGGACTTCCAATGCTATGGTGAATAAAAGTGGTGATAGTGGGAATCTTTGTCATATTCCTAATCAAAGGGGACAAGCTCTCAGTTTTTCACCATTGAATATGATGTTTGCTGTAGGTTTTTCATTATGGTCTTTATTAGTTTGCAGTATGTTCCCTCTAAATCTACTTTGTTGAGGGTTTTTTAAAATCATGAATGGATATTGTACTTTGTCAAATGCTACTCTGTATCTATTGGAGCGGTCATATGCTTTTTATCCTTACCCTTGTTGATGTGAAGTCTCGTGTTGACTGATTTGTGAATATTGAACCATATTTGCAGATCAGAAATAAATCCCACATGATCATGGTGAATGATTTTAAAGGTACTGTTGGATTCATTTTGCTATTTTCTAAAAAATATTTTAGTTATTTATTTGAGAGAGAGAGAGAGAGAGAGCATGAGACAGAGAGCATGATTCATTTAGCTCTCTTGTTATGATTATATCCTGTTCTTTAATTTGGGGCCCATTCCTCTGGCTCCTCATTTTGTCAAATTATCTGTATCTGCTTCAGTGTTAGGAAAGTCAGCTATGTCTCCTCTTGCAAGTCGTGGCTTTATGAAAAAGAGATTCTGTAGTCCCCTGCACTGCAATGTCCTCTGTTCACCAGAACCTGATGCTTCAGGGGTTTCTCTTGTGTGTGTTACATGCATCATACTGTTGTGGTAGAGCAGCATTTGTCTTAAGTCCAGTCATTTGTAATGGTTTTCTTTGTCTTTTGTGGGCAAGATTTCATCTCTGTGTTGTTAGTGGGCTAGTCTGGGGCTGCCTTGGCCTTGTGTTGAGTCAGATAAGACATTTTCCAGAGCTGGAGTAGCACTGAACTGCAGGGTGCTCTCTCTGTGTTGTCCCCAAGAAGCTTTTGTTGATGGGTGTGACCTGCAGTCAGACCAGTTGGTGGAGCCTCAGTTAGACTTGTACGTATGATTATCTTCCCCTCTCCTTGAGGCAGGAGTCTCTTTAGAATAGTGCTTGGCCCTAAACACATAGAAGCTGTTGGCACAGTGCCAACAACCTTGGATTGACTCCTGCCAATGGGATGTTAGAAGGGGCGAGTCTGCAAGATCATACAGGGTCAAGCCACACGTTAACAAGGTCGGTGCTGGTACTTAGAGGGAGGGACCTTGCAGCTACCTGGGATAACTCTTGCCAAAGCTGAGATGGAGTGTGCCTATCTGTAGGAGAACATGGGTGGTGGGGGGGGGTACACTTTTACAAAGCTAGGTGAAGAGTGTTGGTGATGTGCTGATTCCCACAGGTGTCCATGTAACTAGGCTGGGGGGGAGGAGCAGAAATGGCACCTGTCCCCCAATCAGATGTTTTTGGAGATGTCTCCCACAGATCCCTACCCCTCCAGCACACACTCCGAGATGGGTAAATAAATCTCCCTCATATAGTCCAGACATTTTTCAAATTGCTGCTTCTATGTTGTATGTCAGTAGGGTTGTTTGTTTTGCTTTCTCTTTAAAGGTAGGGACTCATGTTCCTATCACCCTCTGGCTCTCTAGAGCTGAGCTCATTGATATTTAAAGTTCCAGGTGCTAAGCCACACTGATCATAAGAATTTCTGATGTTAGGTCCCTTTGGTTTTCAGAGCCAAAGGTTTTGGGAATGTCTTTCCAACATGAGCTCCCATGCCTGAGGTTGGGGGTCTAGTGGGGGTCTGCTCCTCTCCCCTCTTTTCACCCAGAGTCATCCCTCCTTCTCAGAGACTGTGGCTCCTGATGACAGAGTCATGATGATGATGTCTCTCTTCCCTTCCTACCTCTTCAATGTGCCCCTTTCTCTCAATTTAACTATGGAGAGACTGTTCTGCCAGCTTGACCCAGTCTTTGGGTCATTTTCTGGGTTATTTACACTGATGGGGGTGTTATTTAGGTATATTCATGGGACAAGGTAAGTCTAGGATCCTCCATTCCATCCTCCTACTCAGAAGTCTCCATAGAGTTCATCCTTCTAAAGTTTACAATTCACTCATTTTTACTATAGTCATAATAGAAAAACTAGATATCTAAGGGTACCTGTGTGGCTCAGTTGGCTAATTGTTTGACTCTTGATTTCAGCTGAGGTCTTAATCTAAGGGTCATGAGTCTAGTCCCTGCATAGGGCTCTGTGCTGGCCATGGAGTCTACTTAAAACAAAAACAAAATCAACTAGATATCTAAACTATTTAGATATTGTACAACAATCATCACAAATTTCAAAATATTTTAATTGCTCCCCCAAAACTCCATACCTATTAGCAATGAATATCCATTTCTTCCTGACCTTCCATATGCCCAGCCCCCAAGTCCTCAGAAACCACTAATCTCCTTTCTGTCTCTGTGGTTTTGCCTATTCTGGATATTTCGTTTAAATGGAATCACATCGGGACATCTAGGTGACTCAGTTGGTTAAACATCTATCTTTGGCTTAGGTCGTGATCCTGGGGTCCTGGGATTGAGCCCCATGTCAGACTCCCTGCTTAGCAGGGAGTCTGCTTGTCTGTCTTCCTCTGCCCCTCCCCACTGCTTGTGATCTCTTTCTCTCTCTCTCAAATAAATAAGTAAAATTTTTTAAAAAATGGACTCATACAATATGTGTCCTCTGTGTTTGGTTTCTTTCACTGAACATATTGCTTTCAGTCCATCCATGTCATAACATGTATCAGAACTCTATTTCTACTTGTGGTCAAATAATATTCCATGGTGTTGATTTTGGCATTTTTTCATCCATTTATCACCTAATGGGCATTTGTTTTTTTTTCCTACTTTTTGTTAGTTATGAATAATGCTTCTATGAACATTTGTGTACCAGTTTTTTCTAGATGTATGTTCTCAATTTTCTTGAGTATATACCCAAAAGTGATATTGCTGGGTCATATGGTAACTATGTTTAACTTTTTGAAGAACTTCAAATGGTTTTCCAAAGCAACTGCACCTTTTTATTTTTTATTTTTTTTTAATTTAAAAATTTGGGGGCTCTTGGGTGGCTCAGTGGGTTACAGCTTCTGCCTTTGGCTCAGGTCATGATCCCAGGGTCCAAGGATCAAGCCCCACATCGGGTTCTCTGCTCAGCAGGGAGCCTGCTTCCCTTCCTCTCTCTCTCTGCCTGCCTCTCTGCCTACTTGTGATCTGTCAAATTAAAAAAAAATCCTAAAAAAAATTTTTTTTAATTTTAATTAAAAATTTTTCTTTGTTTTAGAGAGGGAAAGAGAGAACACAAACAGGGGGAGGGGCAGAGGGAGAAGGAGAGAATCTCAAGCAGACTCCACACTGAGCCTGGACATAGGGCTTGATCTCACAACCCTGAGATTATGACCTGAACCAGAATTGGGAATTGGATGCTTAACTGAGTCACTCAGGCACCCCCTCAACTGCACCATTTTAGATTCCCACCAGCAGTTATGAGGACTTCCTTTTTTCCATGTCCTTCCCAGCTCTTGTTGTATTCAAGGTTTTTTGTTGTTGCTATTTATTTCATTTTGTTCTTTTTTTTTTTTTAAGATCTTATTTTTAAGTAATCTTCACACCCAAAGTGGGGCCTGAACCCACAATCCTGAGATCAAAAGTCCCACATCCCACAGACTGAGCCAGCCAGCTGCCCTTCATTTTGTTTTTGATTCTAGCAGTCCATGTGGGTGTGAAATGTTTTTAATTTGCATTTCCTTTAATGACTACTGATGTTGAGCATCTTTTCTTGTGCTTGTTGGCACTTGTATAGCTTCTTTGGAGAGATGTCTATACACATTCTTTCTCTATTTTCAATTGGGTTGTTTGTATTTTTATTATTAAATTGTACAAGTTCTTTACATATAGTAGACGCAAGAATCATATCAGGTATATAATTTGCCAATATTTTCTCCCTTTACATTGTCTTTTCATTTTATTGATGGCATCAGATGAGGCACAAAAGTTTAATTTTTATGAAAACCAATTTATCTATTTTTTCCTATTGTTTTCTCACTGATTTTTTTTTTTTTTTTTTTTTTTTTTTTTACAAAAGCTCTGGATGTCAAGCTTTTCTCACAGAATGTACTCTGAAAAATGTCAAATAAAGACAAGTCCTGATAATGGAGCTTTTAGGTGAGCCACGAGAGAAGCAAATCTCTGGAAATAGGGCTTTTAGGGATCTCCAAATCTATTATGTCTCATCCAGTGGCTGCCAAACTGCTATTTTTTACAGACCCTGTAGTTGTGAAGCTGTTGAATTTTAAGGCTCCCATAAAGCTAGATGAGAAGGATGGGATTAGGGCATGTCAAAATGTCACAGGGCTTATTGCTCTTACCAAGATTCATCTATTTCCCTTGAATGACCACTTCTTGGCCTTTAGTTAATTTCCATAGTTCTGATACATTTATTTTAAGAGTTTTTTCTAGAGCTTTCATTGCTTTTATGAAGGGGAAGATTTTGGGGGAAGATTGTTACTACACCATTTGGAATATCTATCTACATCTAGAACTGAATTACCTAATACACAGAAAACTGGGACAAATCTCAAGAGAATTATATTCAATTTAGAAAATCTCAAAAGGTTACATACCATATGATTCCATTTATATGATATTTTTTAAATAAAACAAAACAAGAGATATGGTTTACAGACTAGGGTTGGCAAGGGTTAGGGCAGTAAGAAAGGAAAAGGCTGTGGTTAGAGCAGTTACGAAGGTCCTAGATGACATCTTCTTCCAACAGAAGACTTTTTAGTCTACACTTAAAATCTGTTGTTCAATGTAGCCACCTTCATGAATGATCTTAGCCAGATTTGGAGAACTTGCGGCAGCTTCTCTATGAGCACTTGCTGCCTCACCTTGCACTCTCATGTTATGGAGAAGGTTTCTTTCCTTACTTCATGACCCAACTTCTGCTAGCTTCCAACTTATCTGCAGCTTCCCCACCTCTCTCAGCCTTCCTAGGATTGAAGAGAGTTAGGGCCTTGCTCTGGATTAGCCTTTGCCTTAAGGGAATGTTGCGGCTGACTTGATCCTCTATCCAGACCACTCGAACTTTCTTCATCTCAGCAATAAGGCTGTTTCAGTTTCTTACCATTTGTGTATTACCTGGAGTAGCACTTTTAATTTTCTTCAAGAAGTTTTCCTTTGCATTCAAAACTTGGTGCAAAATGCCTAGTTTTTGGTCTGTTTTGGGTCTTGACATGCCTTCCCCACTGCACTTAATGATAATGAGCTTCAGCTTTTCATTTAAAGGGAGAGACATGCAACTCTTCCTTTCACATTTAATACCTAGGGAACACCATAAGATTATTCAGTGGCCAAATTTCAATATTGCTGTTATCTCAGGGAATAGGGAAACCCAAAGAGAGGAAGAGAGACAGGGAAAGAGAAGATCAGTGGAACAGTCGGAACACACAAAACATTTATTCATTAAGCCTGCCAAATTTTTTTTTTTTTTTTGAGAGAGAGAGAGCACATGGTAAGAGGGGCAGAAGGTGAGGGAGAGAGAGAATCTTATGCTGGCTCCGCGCCCAGCGTAGAGTCTGACATGGGGCTTGATTCCATGACCCTGAGATCATGACCTGAGCCAAAATCAAGAGTTGGTGCTTCACTGATTGAGTGAAGTCAACTTATATGGGTATGGTTTGAGGTAACCCAGAATAATTACTATCATAATACAAAAGACCACTGATTACAGACCACCATAACAAATACAATCATGAAAATTTGGAATTATTGTGAGAACTACCAAAATGTGACACGGAAACACAAAGTGAGCAAATGCCGCTGGAAAAATGATGCCAATAGACTGTCTCGATGCAGGAGGGCTAAGAGCTTTCAGTTTGTTAAAAAAGAAAAAAAAAAGAAAAGAAAAGAAAACTAATAATATCTATGAAGTGCAATAAAAGAAAGCACAATAAATAAAGGTGTGTCTATATTACAAAACTATAATAATTATAACAGTATGTCACTGGCATAAATAGAGATGCATAGATCAACAGAGCATAATACAGAGCTCAGAAATAAACTCCTGCATATAAGGTCAGTCAATATTTGACAAGGGACTCAAGAACAGCCAATGAGGGAAGAACAGTCCCCAACAAATGGTGCTGAGAAAACTGGACGACACATAGAGAAAAATGAACAGAAGCCTTAGCTTACGGAGACCTTATTTGAAACACTTGGCTGTGCCTCACCTTTCTCCAAATGTTCTGAGTCTCCTAATAAGCAATTCAGTTGGCTGATTCCAGCTCCCCATCCTGTCTCTCCTCTCGAACACTCACAGAGCCAGCAGACAGTCAACATGGGAAAAGAAAGGATCTGAGTTCCTACAAAATCAGAAATTGACCATATTAAAAGTTCTTGACATTTCAGAGACCTCAAGCATTAAATCACATGGTTATTTTAATTTTGACTCCGGCTGTAATTCCAAACTTTGTGATGAGAAATGTGTAGACTTTTTGATATAAATTTATTGCGTTTTAAAATAAAAAGTGACATAATCATATCTTTAAGTCTGAACCTTGATACTGTGCAAATTGATTCAAATTTGGATGGTTTTATTGCTTCTCAAAGTTATATTCAAATGGTATTCAGTGAGTACACAGAGGTACTATTTGAGAAAGTATACTTTATCATTACCTTGACATATTTAATATCATAACTGTGAATTTTAATATAAGAAAACTTTGAAATTTATTAAGTTAGCTCAATGCTCTGATTTGAGATTACTGAGGTATATCTGAACTGAAATGGTCAAAATATAATACTAAAAATATAAGTAGTATAAATACCAAATATAACTATAAATATAAATATAAAAGCATAATGTAACACTAAGAAATAATACTGTGCATTTTATTTTTTAAAGATTATTTATTTATTTATTTATTCATGAGAGAGAGAGATTGAGAATTAGCAGGGGGCTGGGGGAGCGACAGAGGGAGAAGCAGATTCCCCACTGAGCAGGGAACCTGAGCCGAAGGCAGACATTGAACCAACTGGGCCACCTAGGCACCCCTACAGTTCTTTAGGTTTAAATAAGAAAAGTGGGCTTTAGTATTCTGTGAGTTTAATTGACAAAAAAAATCAAGAATCACTTAGTGGTCAAGAATAATATACAGAAATTCAAACTATTTAAGGATTACTCTTAAAATAATTTTAGTAATATATTGTTAAGATCTAGCATAGTCACAGTCCTATTTTACAGTAACACCTCCAGTCTTGATTTTTCTTTAAACCCTGTTCGAAGCACTTTGATTGGTATTATGAGAGATATAAAGATGAAATAGGCCCTATCCCTGCAAGAAGGAACCTGTAAAGTTGTTTTTTTTTTTAAAGATTTATTTATTTGACAGAGAGAAATCACAAGTAGACAGAGAGGCAGCCAGAGAGAGAGAGAGAGAGGGAAGCAGGCTCCCTGCTGAGCAGAGAGCCCGATGCGGGACTCGATCCCAGGATCCTGAGATCATGACCTGAGCCGAAGGCAGCGGCTTAATCCACTGAGCCACCCAGGCGCCCCAGAACTTGTAAAGTTTAACTCACAAAGCTTACCGGTGAATAGGTAAACTCTCAGCTCCAAGCCACTCCCTTTCTTTTAGCAGAAAACCTGGCATCCTAATTCAACGAAAGAATTAAGAAATTCATCTCTATCTCTGTGAGCCTCTCTCCCTCCAACTTTGAAAGGAGGGTCGTGGCTCCCGTTCCAGTATGACCCCGACCCTTGGGCTTTGGTCCATCTCCTCCCTTTCTTTGAGCTTCTGGGCCCAGGGTCCTCATTATTCTCTTAATGGATTTTTGCCTGAGCCTCATAAGGTGTTAAAGACTCAAAGCAACCAAAAACACAAGCTGAGGTATTCTCTCTTCCACTGGGAAGTGTCTCTTCCTTTCCATTGAGTAGGACACACCTGCCCTTCCGCTTCTTCCCATCTTACCATGTAAGGGAAGAGAAAGTCCTGTTGACATTTTGTTAGTTGTCCTGCTGGATAACTCACGTTCTGGATTTGGCTGATTGCTTCTTCATACTGGTTTTACTTCGTCCTTCTGGCCAGGCTCTCCTGTAAACTAGAAGTTTGTTCTAATGGCTTAACTAGATTTAGGCTGAATATTATTGGTAGAGGCACCTGGGTGGCTCAGTCATTAAGGGTCTGCCTTTGGTTCAGGTCATGATCCCAGGCTCCTGGGATCAAGCCTCGAGCCCCACATCATGCTCCCTGCTCCATGGGAAGCCTGCTTCTCCCTCTCCCACTGCCCCTGCTGTGTCCCCTCTCTCGCTGTGTCTCTTGCTGTCAAACAAATAAATAAAATCTTAGGGAAAATGTCAACGGGAGATGGAGAGGAGAAGGGAGTTGGGGGAAATTGGAAGGGAGGTGAACCATGAGAGACTGTGGACTCTAAAAAATAATCCGAGGGTTTTGAATGGACAGGGGGAGGGAGGTTGGGGGAACCAGATGGTGGGTATTAGAGAGGGCATGGATTACATGGAGCACTGGGTGTGGCGCAAAAACAATGAATACTGTTACGCTGAAAAGAAATAAAAAATTTAAAAAAAATCTTAGGGGGAAAAATTGTTGGCAACACAATTGTTATAAAAACATTAAGTTTTTTGTTGTCATTTTATAAGAAGGGGGCTGTGAGACTTTAACTCACCTGCGCCCTTTCATGGCTGGGTGAACCCATATTTGGCAGATGTCTAATTAAAGCTTCATCTCACTTATTCTGATTCATTCTTTCTAGGCTTCTGCCCCCAAGCAAATCTTCAGATTGAAACTTCTTTGCCAAATACCACCCACGGACCGTCTAAGGGCCAAGTCCTTTCTGTGATGTGATCTGGTTGGCCATACCCTGAAAATGACACAGGGAAGAGGTGTTACTGAATTGATTACTGTGGTGGGAGACTGGGGTACAGTCCAGCAAGGGACCCTCTGAGGATCCATACCAAATGCATTTCAGAGATGTCTCTTTCTTAAAGCTGGGATCCTGCAACATACACCTACCAATTCCCAACCTCTGTTGCTTAAGGACTGCCTTGGGGGCCTTAACTTCCCCTTGAATTCCTCCTGTGCTGTTGCAAGAGCATTGCCCAAGAGCATGATCTTTCAGAGAAACCTCTAGCCAGAAAAGCAAAGTAAAGTGGACTGTTAGCACGGTCTGGGAGTGTGTGCCATCGCTGCAGCTGAAATTGGAGGTTGTTGTGATGTGGGACACCACGTGCGTCTACTCGTGTCTCCAGATCTGATATGACACCTAAGACTCTTAAACACATTGACAGCGCTAACCCCTTGGTCAACCCTGACAGCCTCCGCTAATTGGCCTCTTCATTCTCCTCTTTTTCCTCTTAGTGAGAGCTGTTGGGGTGTGGGAAGAATGAGGGGGCTCAGCAGTGGGTTCCCAGAAAAAAAGGGAGTGGAAAGATCTCTGACACTATGAAGGTTTAATTTCTGCCTTGAGAAAAATCTTTATTTGGGATTACATGGAATTTAACTTTTGGGTGTGAATTATTGTGGAAGGAGGATTAGGGAGATTTGAAATGACCATCAAGATAATAAAGCCTGCATGGTGTTGTGAACTGTCTTCATCTGAATACAGGAAGCCTGGACATGTCTCTCTTAAAATATTTTAGTTTATTAGTCTATTTAGTAATAGAACACTGAGTTTTAGCTGGGCAAAGAGCTACCCCTCTAATGACTATTTCCCAGTCCACTTTGCAGCTGGATATAGTTGTATGATTAAATTCTCCCCAATGGAAAAGTGGCACAATTATGTAAAAGTCCATTAAAAAAGGAATTTTTTGCACTTCTTCTCTTTCCCTTTTCTTGCAGGCTGGCAACATAGATATAATTGTGGTGAGTGTGCTTTTTGTCTATGGGGATGAGGATGACTCACTTGGAGTTGGGGGGAAAATGATGCAGGGACCTGGGCTCATGAAGAATCTTACTGGGCAGACCCTCCCCGCCAGCCTGTGACTGCTCACTTCTGGACTCAGTGGAGAGAAACAAGTTTCCACCCTTTATCTTAGGGCCTCTTTGGTACAGAAGTTTGGCTTAGACATGAACACAATATTCAAGCAAGAATCTTGGGAAATAGCCTATAGTCCTTCCTTTCTCATGTATCTACAGCTCTCTCATCACCAAACATACAATTAGAGTCCAGCTCCATCTCTTCAACCTCTCATGTCCGCTCCTACCTCACTCACTAAGCCCACAGCTACCGTTCCTGCCGAGGACTGCACCCTCTCACTGGACCACAACAACGTCCTTTAACCATTCTTGCCCCTCAATCTTGGGCGTCAATACATTCAGAAGCTGAATCTCGAGAAAACAAATTCAATTGCGTCAAGTCCCTACTTAAACATTCTCAGTGAATTCACACTATATGCAAAAATAGTCAATTCCCTGGCACGGAATATAAAGTTTCCAAGATCTGATGTTAACCACCATTGCCAGCTTGTTCCCATTCCAAACCTCCCCTCCTATCCTAAGATCTGGTCAAAACAAAATACATTCCATAACTTGAACATTCCCATCATTGGAACTCTTACTGTCTCTGTGGGAACTATGACTCTTTATTGAAGTTATTTCCTTAACGGTCTTCCTCAACATTCCCATCCTCCAACTTTATTGATTACAAGTGGCTACCCAGAGTCCCAGGTCCTCCAGGAATTATTAGCCAGAGATATCAGAAAATATTGCCTTTTTCCACTGGGGCTTCCAACCTGGTAAGATGTCGGTCTTGGATGTCCTGGTAATCATTTTGTCTGCCATGTCATAAAATCTAGCCCAACTGATGGTATAGTAGAGATTGCTATTTATACAATATTTTTCCATAGCATTCTACAAGAAGGAATCTGTAAAGTTAAAGTTTATACTTGTTGACCCAGAGCAAAGACTACCTCTCCCAGGCACTCTTGCAGTAGGTGTGGCTACGTGGTTAAGACCTGGCTAGTGTCAGGACACCTGGCTAGTGTGTGGACAAGATGTACACACTTTCCCTTATAGGGAAAGGTCTTGTCCTCTTCTTACCCTCTTCCTTATAGCTTCTTCCCCTTCCTTCTTTATATAGTCATGAACATAAGTGTGAACCAGCTTGGACTGTGTGGACCAGAACCCTCTAGGATTAGCAGAATGGGAAACCAGAAAGCCTGTTCTCAGGTGACTTTCTAGATGAGGGGAGACATAGCAGATTGTGGATTTATCTGATAATCTTCTATCTTATTAAAACAACTATAGGGTCTCCACATACATACAAGCACACAGAGATCATAATGTATAAGATGAGAGGAAAACATCAATCCCTGATATCTTCTCTACACAAAGAAAGCCATAAGGACTTGGAGACTCTGACCAGACCGTGCCTTGAAGTGAGAGCCATCACTATTTGTTAGTTACCCCAGAATTAAGGAATAGTTTTCTCTCCCCACTCCAAATATTCCTAATATATGGTGGTTTCAAGCAGCTGTAATTGCTTTGGAGGTGAGACTCTAAAGTTTGATTCTATTGGAGAGATGACTGTCCAGAGTAGGAATGGTTACTAAGAAAGTACACTTCAAATGGGGGAAATGGTACGCAACAATGTCTGTCCCTTACTCTCCCTGTGTCTTAGACCATGGTTAGTCCATAAGGTTAAAGAAGCAAGGAACTGCAGCTAGATATGAGTGACATAGTGGCCCCAAGTCAGGGAAAGGGCACGAAAACTATTGCCTCTCTGGTTTTCAAAGACTTGGCAGCTTCTATGAACACTGTTTTTAATTCCTTCATGAAATTAAAAACAAAACAACAAAAACTGGTTTGCACATATTTAACCATCTTGATGGTTCTAAAAATAGCTTATCAATTCTCTTGGGATTGCTAGTCACATTTTCTAAGAATAATTTTCCCTACTACTTTCTTGCTTTATCATATTTGTTATAATGAATATTCTCTTAAAGTTAATTGTAATGATACGGTGTTTAAGTTAAGATGCAGGCGAGATCTGAAGAGAGGACAGAGGCAAAGTAAAACACCTAAGAAGCACGTGACATAAAATGATCCCAATAGTTCAAATGTAAGCAGACTAGGGATGTCTACATTCTGGTTACACGGTTTAGGATTTCAAGGACAAACTTTCTTTAAAAAAAAAAAGAAAGTGGACTTTCTTAGTGGACTGATACAGAGCTGCAAAATTTATACTTCCAACTTACAAATATTCAAACAAATTCAATTAAATGATTTTAGTTTACAACTCATTTGTCATGTTTTATATATTTTCCTTATGTCAGCACGAATTGACAAAAATGACATCAGGCAAAGCACTGGTTCCTAGTTTAATGAGCAGTGAGTAGCAAATTGATTATATTTTAAATAGACTCCTTATGGTTAAATGTCCTTTTCCAACCACCTGTTAACCTGGTCATTATGAGATAAAGAACTCTGGCTACTTAAGTGTATGGCTAATAAGCAGCTGATATGTTGCCAGTTTGAAACATCTGGAACCTATACTTTGCTTTGAATTCTCATTATACAGTCTTCCTAGAGAGTAGTCATATACATAACATATATGCATAACTCTTCAAGTCAAAGCTTTCAAATAGATTAACTCATTTGATTAATTTCTTTTGATTCAGAACTCAAATTTAGTTACTTAACTACTCATGTTAACTATTAAATGGAGAAATTTAAACAGCAGAAATGTCAACTCTGTCTCAGTTCTGAGGTACCCCTTCATAGTTAATCCCTTTTAGATGGTAAATGTATATTATTTCGTTAGCTCTATTTTAGGAAAGATGTAATAATGCTCTTCTCCCTCTAACAAATATTTGAGCAATATGCCTTGCGAAAAAAAGGTGAATTTCTTTTTGTAGAAGTGTTCTTGGGACTCTGTCACAAGTGTTCTTTTCCTGGGTGTGTGGAATATCTTGTAATTATAAAAACATGAATATATACATTTTTCTGGGGAATGAGTCAATAGCTTTCCTCAGATTCTCGATAAGATCCAGGTACAAAACAGAAGAAAACATTGTACCTACAGAAGAAGTCAACTATAATTTAAATTTAATCCTAAACCCAAATTAAACAAGGTATTTGCTAACTTAGTCTTTTATCCTTCCAAAAATGCCAACAACGCTTACCATTTGAATTGTGTAAGTATTTAAAATAATTTGGGTTTGCTGAGCTTTTCAGACTACTGGCATAAAGATACAAAAAAGAAAATTAAGATCCTTCTAAATTCTACACAGAATAGCCTTACAAACAATATTATACTGAGCATTTGCTAAAAGGTGTGTCAATTAATTGTAAAACTGAGACAAAGTTGCTTTCCTGTCAAGAAGGGATTTCAACGCTGCTGGTTGTGTCACTCACTGCACAAGCAAAGGTTTTATACACTTAGCAGAAATGCTAATTAAAAGGTCAGAAGGCCTGGGTTCCAGTGCCATTTTTATTTGTAACTAACCATATACAAATCACTTATCTATAAAATAATGGTTAACATCTATCCCCTAATTCACAAATATATCATGAAACCAAAGTCTTCCCCCAGAACTTTTTAAAAAAATATTTTATTTATTTATTTGACAGACAGAGATCATAGATAGGTAGAGAGACAGGCATAGAGAGAAGGGGGAAGCAGGCTCCCTGCTGAGCAGAGAGCCTGAAGTGGGGGCTTGATCCCAGGACCCTGAGGTCATGACTTGAGTGAAAGCAGAGGCTTAACCCACTGAGCCACCCAGGGGCCCCCCAGAACTTCTTTTTAAACCATGACATTACTGTTAATTAGCTTATACCTAACTAAAAGATAAAAATGACAAATTATAGGGGCACTTGGGTGGCTCAGTGGGTTAAAGCCTCTGCCTTTGGCTCAGGTCATGATCCCAGGGTCCTGGGATCAAGCCCCGCATCGGGCTCTCTGCTCAGTGGAGAGCCTGCTTCCTCCTCTCTCTCTCTGCCTGCCTCTCTGCCTACTTGTGATCTGTATGTCAAAAAAAAAAAAAAAAAGACAAATTGTAGAATTTGTCTTTTATCAATCAGTTGCAGACTTCAATTCTGCAAATGGATAATCTGGTTGAGATCAGCACTATCCTATTTCGACCTTACAAAACCAAAAGCTATCACTAAGTTAAGACCAGTGCTTTTAACATCCCTGATATCAAATGGAATGAAAGTTAGCCTTAGGCCACTAAAGAATGTTTGCTGCTTTGAGGGAACACTTTTTTTTTTTTTTTTTTTGAGGGCACACTTTCTTAAGAACACATTACTAGAGCAAGAGTCTTATTTCACTAGAAATAGCGTCAAACAGGAATGTCCTATGGACTCTTCTGATGCCCAATCAAAATGGCCAAGAAAACATTTGTGTGCCTGGTTTTTTATTTTTTGTTTTTGTTTTGTTTTTTTTAATCCTTTTCTCTCTCCCTCTTTTTTATTCAGAATTCGGGTCCCTACCCCAGGCATGCTCCTCGGTACTCTGATGCGGTGTAAGAAATGTTAGCATTCGGTCACTACAGAATAAACACATAAGAGGAATTAACATATTGAAAAAAGAGGCAAAAGGAGGATTCTAAGTCTGTATAGAAAAATTTAGACTATAGGCGTCTGTGTATGTACACCATCTATCATGGATATGTGTTGTGACAGTCATATGTATTAACAGACCCTCAAAAGGTAAGCACTTCTATCTCTCTGTATTTAAAAGTATCAATTTTGTGTGATTTAGTTTATAGTTCTGGACTTACCCTTATTTTATGGTGACACAAAAACAAACAAAAAGACAAAAAACAAAGACTGGAGCATGGTTCACAGAGAAACACAGAACAGATACAAATACCCTAATAAAATAACCATGTACACCATTGCTAGGGAAACATTTTAGATGAAATATACTTTCACTATCAGCCCCAAATGCCATCACCCACTTACGTTCTTTAACTGTCAACTTTTAATAGAAAAATAACTTTGTGATGATAATCATATACAGTGACTTACAAAACTTGACAGAACATTTCGATGCTACACAAAACAGTTCCATACACAGCTTTGTTTTAAAGTTCTCTGTGGGCACTTGATCTCATGGTTGATAGATGCAGTAGCTACTGATCTCCATAAAACACCCTTTTAGCTTAAATGTATTTTCAAGACCAGTATTACTTCACAAAAACAGTAAAGAATAAATCACTTCCTGCTGAAGAATCCTCTAAGATGAACACCAAAACTATACAGCCAAGATATTTTAGGAAAGCATATAAACTTTTTAAAACTACGCATGACGAACAGATAAAAATTTACATTACTCAATCATATGTCCAGTGAAAAAAAGGATTGTTTATTTGATTGAATGAAGCATGTATCAGATATAGATGAAATATATGATCTTACAAAGCAAGTTACCTCTTTTTTTGGTTTAGAAGGGTGTTTAAATAATTGGTTATTCTACTAGATTGGATGTTTTTTAAAATAGAAAAATGGTCATTTAGCAACCGTACATTATATTCCAAAATTAAAAGTGAAATTTCTTTGAAAGCAGTGGAATCCTGATTTTTTTTTTTTTTTTTTTTTTTTTTTTACTTTCTGTGAGCTCTTAAGACCATTCTGCACATTATCAAAATGAAATCCCATTTTATAACATATATCCAAATTTTTTTCTTTGCAGAAGGGGAGAAAACCAAACCAAATTTAACTATACTAACTTATAATACTAAAAACTGGCTAGTTCAAAATTTGGGAAATCTACTACTTTCATTATTCTGAAGGAAAATATAAACCTTCAAAGCCCTACCAACAACTTCTAGTCCAATGTTTTACTTATCAAAATTAAAAAGTTAAATTCGTGGCACTAAATAGAATTAAAAAGTTAACAGAAGGCTAAAGTAGAAAATCAAAATATAAAGGGCACAACTAACCAAAACAATCCACTGGTGCAACAAATATTTGAACAATGAAAAAACCACCAAGCATTCTAATCAATTAGAATAGTTCATATTTGCATATTTTAATCTCAACTTTTAGCACAGTAAATTATCATATAGGTTGATTTCATGGACTGTTTAAATTCTGTAACATTACATTAGTAATTCAAACATGACCCTTTCTAAATCAAATCTGCAGTCCTATTCAAGATTTTTCTTTTCAAGAAATCTTTTTAAGATACATTCCATAGTAGTAGAAACATTTTAGTGCTTCAAAATATTTACAAAGAACCCTGCTGATCCTGTGCATTTCGCTGAGGTGCTACCTGCACCCAGACTTCATCATCAGAAAAAGAACTTGAACTTCCTGACTCTGAGTCCAGTTCACTGAATCCATCTAAGTCCCATTCAGTGCTAGACTCACTTCGAGCATCATCTTCCTCAGTGATGAAACTCTGTCCAGGTTCGAGGCAGGAAGGATAAACACGTGCACAGAGGCAAATAAAGCCAGAGTCAAACTGCAAAAGGCCTAACATGGTACCTATATTAATCCATTGGTCTTCCCTAGTATCATATTCATAAACAGTCACCCGGTTTTTTTTCCACTGAGGGGTGGTAGAAGTGATGAGAAGCAACTTCTGGCCATGATTGACAATCTGATAGTTGTGGGTCTCTGAGTCCAAGGGAATATTACTAATCCGCCTCCATTCTCCCCTGGCTGGGTTATAGACCTTCATGACTGGGATGTCACAGATGCAGTAGATCTCATCATTGAAGACACAGGCTTCCTGAAAGTCACTACGTTTAAGAGAAGCACAGTTCAGCCACGTATTGTGGCTAGGATCGTAGTAGAGCATGCGCTTACTGTTCACAGCATAAAGATAGTTCTGAACCACTATTAGTTCAAAGGAATAGAAGGAATGGGGTACAGGAGCCACCAGCGCCCACTGGTTTCTCTGGACACTGTAGCATTCCACTTCCTTCAGTTTGACTCCAGTAATTGGGTCTCGCCCACCCAAGATGTAGATGTAGCCATTGAGGTAGGCCACATCCATGCCCTCCCGGCACAGCAGGCGGTCGGCAAGCTGCTGCCAGCTATTCTGGGCTGGCTTGTACACCCAGAGGTCCTTCCTGGGCTGAGCGGCCAGGTAGATGTCATGGTCTGGAGAGACACAGACAGCTGAGGAGGTGATAGTCTTAGTGTGAGCCAAGCTGGTTAAAGGAGATGGCATTGTGTAAATGTCCCCTGAGTATGGGTCATAGCAGAGAAAGGGATCTCTAGGATGTCCAAAGAAGACCACCATCTCCTTGGCACACATACCCAGTCTCTGGGGGGGATTTTCTGCTGTGGGTACAACAGAGCTGATGCTGTTATCTGGCTTCGGGACCAGAGACTTGCACAACTTGTCACCATAGCGCATCTGCAGGGCCCCTTCAATAAGGTCTAGACAGTACTTCTTCACTATGGGCTTGGTCAGCAGCCCTTCCAAGTAATCCTGATCTTCATCTCTGAAGTGTGTCCAGCGGACACACTTGAAGACCTCCACAGCGCTGGGGCCCCGCTCCTTGGGAGCCGCCTCCAACCACTGCACGGCCACATGACACACAGTCCGCTCACTCTCAATGTCCAGACTATCCAGACGCAGGACAGCCAGCAGCTGGGCCAAGCTCAGATCTGCCAGACTCTCCTCCCTTACTGAACCCATCCGGCTGAGTTGTTTAAAATTGTGGGCTATAAAGGACTGGGCCTGGGATCGCAGCTTGTGATGGTCGAAGGCGTCGGCAAACTTGAGGATAGCAGTGCAGTTGGCCAGGTCAAGGCGGCGGGCTAGGAAGGAGGCACAGGCTTCCCGCACATATTCGAGCTGCAACATGTCAGAGGCCGCATAAAGACGTTGCACGTTGGCCTCACTCAGCGACACGCGACCCGTGTAGCAGTAGTCGACCAGCACCTCGAAGGACTCGGCATCCACATCATGCATGGTCACGTTTGCCTGGTGGCTCTCGTACATGCCGCCGGTGAACATGCTCTTGAAGTAGGGACACGCGGCAGCCAGCACGTTACGGTTGCAGGAAAAAAGGCGGCCGGTGCCAGGCCCGCTGCCAGGCGTCACCACCTCGATGGTCACATCGCATAACAGCCGCGCGTCGTAGAAGGACTTCAGCTGTGCCAGGAGGGCTGCAGAATGAGCCGTGTCCTTCAGCTCCTCCGGGCCCGTGAAAAAAGCCGAAACAGAAGGCTTGGAAATTCTCTTGGGTCGCCTCCCGCCGCGGGGACTGGCCAGGCGGCGAGAGCGCGGAGCTTCTTCCCGGGACTGCATGGTGGCGATGGCGGCGGGGTACGAGGGCGAGAATGGGTGCAAGGACCGGGCTCTGGCTCCTCCTCGCCTTCTTTTCGAAGGCGCTTGATCGCGGCGTCCCTGAATAGACTGCAGGGGCCGCACTTACTCAACTCAGCCCTGAGCCGCGGTGCCGCCTCCCTTTATCGCGTAGACAGTGCCTGACTCACCCTCTTCCAGTTCCGCGCCCTTTCTCCGCCTCAGTTCGTTTACAGGACCCGCTGGACGGAACCAAGAAAGCCGCCACTGCCGCGCTGGCAATACCGGTAGGCGTCCAAGAGAACTACAGCTCCCAGGCTGCCTTTCGCGCCTCGAGGCATGCCGGGGCCCTCCAGACTCAAGGGGATAAGCGGACGGACAGAAGCCGCTGTGCATCTTGGGAGTAGTAGTTTGAGTAATATCGCGAGGTTTCTTGGGGCGAACTGCTTGGCTAACAGAATTTGAAAGCGTTAATTCTCCTGGATTTGTTGGTTTGTAGGATTGGCTTTGAAGTTCCAGGGTAAAATCTCCGTTTTAGTATTCGTTAATTGTGTGGCATCCCTCTGAGAACTTTTCTCTCTGTGAAGTGGGGATAATAATTTTCATGGGATTGTGTGAGAGTGGAATGAGATAAATTGGAGAGGACAGAGGGCGCTTCAATAAATACTTGTTGATTAGAATAATTACATGCTTACACCATGCCTAGAATAGGAAGATTCGATCTTTGTTAGCATATTTTGGGGGGGGGATGTTAAAAAAAATGAGATACCCAGAACATGTGAAACCATGAGCAAGTTCTGCAAGAAAACTTTGTTTATAATGTTGCTTGTTTTGAAGGGTTCTGAAGGTTATTACAATATTTTCAATACTAAACAATATCCGTAGGTTCATTAGGATGTCTTAGACAAAGATGAGGTCCCAGAGAACACCATTTATAGGTGGCCTCAAAAAAGCAGATAAGGCGTATTAAACAGGTGGGTCTCAACATCTCACCAAATCAACACTTCCTCTGGGGAGCAAGATTATTTTCATAAACTCTTAATATGAGTGTTTTTTGAGTCATCTAAGACTTCTCATTTGACTTCCTTTCCGCAAATCAGTCAAAGATTATCAAGGAGTTTAAACGGGAGTTTTAAAATATTTAACACAAGGCCTTGTACAAAAGCACAAGATCCTGAAAGCTCTATATTCATGCATGCCGTAATATTTTGAATTGATATAGTTCAATCTGTGCTTTACAAACGTGTTTATGTATGTATTGATCAGTATTCTTAAATGGTCAAAATCAAGTGCTTAGAGACTGGGTTTTGGGTCATCTTTTTTTTTTTTTTTAAAGATTTTATTTATTTATTTGACAGACAGAGATCACAAGTAGGCAGAGAGGCAGGCAGAGCGAGAGAGAGGAGGAAGCAGGCTCCCCGCTGAGCAGAGAGCCCGATGCGGGGCTCGATCCCAGAACCCTGGGATCATGACCTGAGCCGAAGGCAGAGGCTTTAACCCACTGAGCCACCCAGGCACCCCTGGGTCATCTTTTTTTAAAAGGAAACTTTTTAAAAAGATTTATTTATTTTTTTGACAGAGATTACAAGTAGGCAGAGAGGCAGGCGGGGGGGGGGGGAGCAGGCTCCCTGCTGAGCAGAGAGCCCAATGTGGGGCTCCATCCGAGGACCCCTGAGATCATGACTTGAGCTGAAGTTAGAGGCTTAACCCGCTGAGCCACCCAGGCACCCTGGGGAGCTTTTACCTTAAAAAGCAGTTTCTCTTGCCACTAGTTTGTCACTCGTTACCGTAACTTAACAAAATCTTGGTATTACATTGATAGGTGGATAACACATGGCAGGAGAATAACTCAAATTGTTTTGCTCTTTTGTCCTATTAGCTGGAGATCTTCTATTAGAAATAGATCGTGGGCTCCAGTACCTCCTCTGTAGGGCTGTTGGGTATATCCCTTAGATACACTTGAGAGAATTAGGTCATTAGTAACATTGATTGCTTTCTCACCTGCACTAGAAGAGCTGGGGAAAAAGCAATTACAATTTTTTTCATACTGGTAAAATATACAGTAGTTACCATTTTAATTCTTTAAGAGTACATTTCTCTGGCATTAACTACATTCACATTGTTTTGCAAAATCACCACCACCCATCTCCAGAGCTCTTTTCATCTTGCAGAACTGAAGCTTTGTACCCATTTACAGTAACTCTCCTTTCCCCCTTCCCCCAACCCCCTAGTAATAATCACCATTCTATGTTGTCTCTGAATTTGACTACCTTAAGTACTGCATATCAATTCAGCAACTGATTTTTAACTTCCTTATATCTGCCCTTTGTTAGTTGGTTTAGATTATCTTTTTACACAATCCAAAGTATTTAGCAGGACAGTAAACAACATGTGTTGGAGAGGATGTGGAGAAAGGGGAACCCTCTTACACTGTTGGTGGGGATGCAAGTTGGTGCAGGCACTTTGGAAAACAGTGTGGAGATTCCTCAAGAAATTAAAAATAGAGCTTCCCTATGACCCTGCAATTACACTACTGGGTATTTACCCTGAAGATACAGATGTAGTGAAAAAAAGGGCCATCTGTACCCCAATGTTCATAGCAGCAATGGCCACAGTTGCCAAACTGTTGAAAGAACCAAGATGCTCTTCAACAGCTGAATGGATAAGGAAGATGTGGTTCATATACACTATGGAGTATTATGCCTCCATGAGAAAGGATGAATAGTCAACTTTTCTATCAACATGGACGGGACTGGAAGAGATTATGCTGAGTGAAATAAGTCAAGCAGAGTCAATTATTATATGGTTTCACTTATTTGTAGAGCATAAGAAATAACACAGAGGACATGGGGAGAGGGAGAGGAGAAGGGACTTGATGGGAAATTGGAGGGGGAGATGAACCATGAGAGGGGTCTGGGAGGGGCGGGGGTAGGAGGTTGGCTGAGTATGGAGGGCATGTATTGCATGGAGCAGTGGGTGTGGTGCATAAACAATGAATTCTGGTACACTGAAAAGAAATTTAAAAAATTAAAAATTGGGGTGCCTGGGTGGCTCAGTGGGTTCGGCTCGGGTCATGATCCCAGGGTTCTGGGATCGAGCCCCACATTGGGCTCTTTGCTCAGCGGGGAGTCTGCTTCCTCCTCTCTCTCTGCCTGCCTCTCTGCCTACTTGTGATCTCTGTCTGTCAAATAAATAAAGTCTTAAAAAAAAAGAAAAACCGAAGTATTTAGCAGGCACAGTGCCCTAAGGTCCGAAGGAGTGCTGCCACCAAACTTTGTGACGCTGCAAACGTTTAATACCTTCACTGACTGATAAGGTAGCTGGACGCCACAGGCAGCTTTTTAGTACTTCAGATGGGGCTAGTGCAACTGAGGAATTGAATTTAACATTTTAGAAACCCAGCATTGGCATCACTGCAATTCAATGGAAAGAGTAAAGTCTGTTCAACAAATAATGTTGAACAATCAGTTCACAATGTAAAAAAAATAAATAAATAAAAATAAGAACTTTGGCCCTGAGCTTATACCACACACAGAAAATTTTAAATGGATCTTAATATTAAACAGAGACATGAAAACTCTGACACCTCTAAAAGAAAATATAGAAGGCTGTTTCTGATTCTGAAGTAGGCAGACATTTTAGGACACATACACAAAAACACTAATCATAAAAAAAAAAAAGGTAAGATGAACTTCAACAAAATTACAAGCTTTTGCCTATCAGAAGGCAGTGAAAAAATTAAAAAGACAAGCCATAGTCTGATATATATATATATATATATATATATATATATATACACATATGTGTGTGTGTATATATACACACACACACATATACATATACACACATATATATAAAATTTTTATTTGTAAGGGTGCCTTGCTGGCTTAGTCAGCAGGGCATGTGACTCTTAATCTTGGGAGTTGTGAGTTCAAGTGCCACAGTCAGTGTGGAGATTACTTAAATAAAACTTTAAAAAGTTTGTGATACATAAACCCCATAGTCAATAAAAACATGAGGAAGCTGCTCCATGTCATTCATCCTCAAATGAATGCAAATTAAATTCATGAGAAAACCCTACATACCCATGAGAATGGCTAAATTTAAAAAGTTCAAAAGTGCTAAATGTTGGTGATGATAGGTAGCCTTTGGAACCTTCACATACTAATAATAGGAATATAATTTGGTATACTCATTTTAGAGAACTGGTAGTTTCTTTGGATGTTAAGTAGTAATTTCTCCTAAGCATTTATTTGCCCAAGGGAAATTTTTTTTTCTTAAGATTTTATCCATTTTTTTGACAGAGAGAGAGACAACGAGAGAGGCAACACAAGCATGGGGAGTGAGAGAGGGAGAAGCAGGCTTCCCGCAGAGCAGGGAGCGGTGCAGGGCTTGAGCCCAGGACCCCCTGGGATCATGACCTGAGCCAAAGGCAGATGCTTAATGACTGAGCCACCCAGGCACCCCTGCCCAAGGGAAATTAAAACATATGTCTACAAAAGACTTATGTAAGAATGTTCATAGTACCTTTATCTGTAACAGTCAAAAACTGGAAATGATCCCCGTGGGCATCAATAGGAGAATGAAAAAAATTATGGTATATTCATACAGTGTAATACTACTTGGAAATAAAAAGATACCTCCTTTGATATATGCCATAATGTGAGGTTTCAAAACTTTTATATTGCTCTAAAGAAGCCAGATATACAGGAGTACACAGTGTATGTGAAGTTCCGAAATAGTGAAAATAAGTTATGGTGAATATAAATCATGTCGGAAGAAAAAAATCTTATTAGAGGCTGCCACTGTTGGAGGAAGGATTTTGGCAGATTGCTGGGTCAACTGGAAAGGAACGCAAGGGAAATTTCAGGCGTGATGCAAATGTCCTCTTTTTGCTTGGGCTGGTGGTTACACGGGGTATGCAGTTGCATTTAATTTACTATAAATTATACCCTCTCTGAGGAGAAGCCACTTCATAATTGGTGGCACTAAATAAAGTTGCAGAATTCTTTGCCAGGAAATTGTGAAGATCCTTCCGTCATTCAGTAAGAATCTTTTTATCTTGAGGCGAATAAGTCAACACTGCTCCAGTTCAGCCGATGTGGCACTCCATGTACGTGGGATAAAGGTGAGGTGACTCAGGGCAATCTTTAAGGAACTGACATACTGGGGTCTTTCAAATTTGTAGCCGAGTAGCTGAGCTCCCAACATTATATTCTGGTTTTTAAAATTCCTGCCAGAACTTCATTAACAGCATAATCCTTATTTTCTGTGTTTCCTCAAGATTTCTTAGAATTTGCATAATCCTTTACAATGGAATCCATATTCTTCTTCACAGTAATATAGAACTGTTTTTGCCTGGTAATTATGCCTCAGTCATTAATAATCCATGGATTTATTTTTTATTTTTTTTTATTTTTAAGATTTTTATTTATTTATTTGAGAGAGTGAGAACGAGAGAGATCAGAGGAGGAGAGGGAGAAACAGACTTGCTGTTGAGCATGGAGCCCTATGTGGGGCTTGATCCCAGGGCCCAGAGATCATGACTTGAGCAGGAGGCAGATGTTTAACCTACGGTGCCACCCAGGTGCCCCAACAATCCATGGTTTTAGTTCTTCAGAAATATTTTAACTTCAACTCTGTTCATCAGTGTTTCCAACAGCAGATCTACTCTGGCCCTTTTCTTCTGAGGAGGCTGAGGCATCTCACTGGTACGGCCACCAATTCCATTTCGGGGTGACTTCAACATTCTTATAGATCAGACATCCTCCTTCCTGGGGCAGCCCCTCTAATCTTCCCCTCTGAATGTCACTCCTGATTGACCTTGTGTGTGTGTGTGAGTGTGTGTGTGTGTGTGTTACTGATTCCTGAAGTTCTGTTTCTGCAGACTGGTTTCCATGCATCTTGAGTACTCGGCTTTCGGGAACCCCTTCGTCCCAACCACTGTAATGTATATAATATTTCATTTGTTTGTTCTTTATGGCAACTTTTACTCACTTGGTTTCAAAAAAAGAAGCCCATGCAAACACAGCACTCACTCAGCTCCCCAGAATTTAGGCTTCATGCTATTTATAAGTTAAGTCTCCACTGTGCCACCTCCTGCTTCGTGAGCATTCGGTCCCTTTCTCTCCACAACCTCTAATTCAGGTCCTGTGTGCACTCAGGGGTCACTAGTTTGTCATCCTGGGCCCCATCTGTATTGTTTTTCACTCTCATTTTTAAATAGAGGATACAAACTGTTCACTCTTTTATTTCATACCCAAAATAACTTGCACTGCCATTAATCATTGGCTACTAGAAGAGCTTTTGATGGGTCCACTCTTGTTCAATTAGAGAGGGCTTAGTAAGTGAGCAGCCTTGGACATGACTTGTGTTCCACATTATTTAGTAGGAAACAACTTGACGTACAGCACACATACAGAAAAGAGGAACAAATAAAAATTGTAAATGCAATGAATTTTTTTTTTAAAGATTTTATTTATTTATTTGACAGAGAGAGATCACAAGTAGGCAGAGAGGCAGGCGCAGAGAGAGAGAGAGGAGGAAGCAGGCTCCCTGCTGAGCAGAGAGCCCGATGTGGGACTCGATCCCAGGACCCTGAGATCATGACCTGACCTTAACCCACTGAGCCACCCAGGCTCCCTGCAATGAATTTTTTAAAAAAGATTTACTTATTTGAGCTGAAAGCAAGACACCCAGCTGACTGAGTTGCCCAGGCACCCCGTAAATGTAATGAATGATCACAAAATGAATACACCTGTGTAATACCACTCAGGTTAAGAAATAAGACACTACCAGAATCTGAGAAGCAGTCCCCTCAACAGCCTCCTAATCACTATTGACCCCTGACACAAAAGTCAGATAATTTTAAAGATAGTTTCTTTTAGTTTTTTGACTGTAGTAGTTTGTTGATCTTAATCCCTTGACTAAATCTTAATTAGAAATATCTCTAAGTTTGTTTTTTCTTTTTTCTTTTTTTAAGACTTTATTTATTTATTTGTCAGAGAGAGTGAGCACAGGCAGACAGAGTGGCAGGCAGAGGCAGAGGGAGAAGCAGGCTCCCTGCCAAGCAAGGAGCCCAATGTGGGACTCGATCCCAGGACTCCAGGATCACGACCTGAGCCAAAGGCAGCTGCTTAACCAACTGAGCCACCCAGGCGTCCCTCTAAGTTTGTTTTCTAAATAAAGTTTGTTATTCTTTGATATTCTAAAGGTGCTATGCATATGAGGCAATGAACTTTGGCTTTTCAAATTTTTTACAAGAACCCGGATTTATCGCTGGCTTATAAGTTGATTCCTAACATTTTTCTACTAACAGTTAAAAGATGTCAACTTTAGGGGCGCCTGGGTGGCTCAGTGGTTAAAGCCTCTGCCTTCAGCTCAGGTCATGATCCCAGGATCCTGGGATTGAGCCCAGCATCCGGCTCTCTGCTTGGCAGGGAGCCTGCTCTGCACCGCCCTCCCCTGCCCCCCCCACCCCCATCCTCTGCCTACTGGTGATCTCTGTCAAATAAATAAAATCTTTAAAAAATTATAAAAATATTTAAAAATGTCAACTTTATCTTCCTAGTTTGGAAGATAAATTGGTCTACCTGAATCAAGTAGGATTACAAGGTTAACTGAAACTCATTGCACAAAAATAATATGTGTAACAATTGAATAATAGGTATCCTAGATCTTTGCTACTCTAAGTGTTGTTTGTGAGTCAGAAGTAACCACCATCACCTGGGAGCTTGTGGAAATGAAATGAATTGTGGAAATACAGAACAACAGGCCCCAGATCTTCTGAATTAAAATCTGCATTATGGTAAGATCCCCCAAGTGACATGTATATAGACAGAGGTTTGAGCAAAAACACCACCCAAGATTTTTCTGGGTTCATAAGTTCCAACTTTTGTTTTGAAATTTTTTTCCCCTCCATAAAAGTGTGTGCTTTAAGGAAAAGCCAGAGCTAGAGAATGAGGGAAGGACAAAGACCTTGGTCGTGATACGAAGGTCTGAACTTCCTTCTGGAAAGGCGGAGCCTCCCTTTGGTTGAGGAAGCACTTTTCCTTTTGTCTTCATGCCTTCTTAGAGTCCTTCCTTGCCATGTATAGAATATTAATACCGATTATCGAATGAATAGAACAAATTAATGCCTCTTTCTCTTGCTTCCCTCTTAGAATTTTTCACTTCCTTAAATTAATGAATTTTTTTTTTGCAGACATCATGCTTTGAGGCTTATAGTATTTAGTGATTTTTTTCTGAAAATTTTTTAAATGACATGTGATTTCACATTTGACATCATATAGCAAATTAGACTATCTTCATTTTGCCTTGATTCATGCAATGTTTTAATTTACATTTCCTTGGATAAATGTTTCTTTTATAATTTTTTTAAAGTTTTTTTTTTTTTTTAAGTCATCTCTATGCCCAATGTGAGGCTGAAACTCATGACCCCTAGATCAAGAGTCTCATGTTCTTCTGACTAAGCCAGCCAGGTGCCCCAGGATGTTTCTGTGACGTAAACCACCTGACAATAAAAATCAGTTTCTAATGTTTACCCTAAAACTCCCTATTTAATTGAATGTTCTTTCAAATTAAATCAGATTCTCCAGAGACATCGATTACTTTAGAGGGCAATGCTTACCCCTGGGGAAATAATAATGATATTGATCCAAATAGGATTAAATTATCTCTCCACTTAGAGAAAGTGAGAGGAAAAACAAAGGAAAGCTTTCTTTAAATAATGTCACCTATTAACGTAGAAAGAACAAGAACATCGCCATTTTTTAAACTCAAGCTGATTTGGGCAAAGCAAGAATCATTAATTGATGTTAAATCAATGAGATGAAAGGTCACTGGGTACATTCATTACAATTTGGTGTAACAAATTACCCTCAAATTTGCAGCAAAAATAATTAATTTACTCAATTTCTTAGAGTCAGGTATCCAGAGCAGCTAGTGATGCGCCTCTGGCTCAAGGGCTCTCTCGTGCAATTACAGTTAAGCTGTTGACCAGAACCGCCATCGTGTCAAGCCACCACTAGGGTTGAATGATCTGCTTCCAAGCTCACACCTGTGCTAGTTGACTGATCTTAGTTCCTTGAGAACCGTCAGAACAAGGGTTCCAGTTTAGTCACACAATGTGGGCTGTTCCACAGAGCTGCTCACATCATCTAGCTTCCACCAGTGTTGTTAGAGTAGGAAGTTAAGTTTTAACAAGATGCCTGCAGGACAGCAAAGTGGGAGGCAAGGCTAGCCTTGGTGGGGGTGGAGGGGATGCGGGGGGAAAAATCAGAAACCTGGTAGCATTCCAAAACAAAGCCACAAGAAGCTGGATCAAACCAGACAGGCCCAAGACAAAGGCCAGAAACCCTGACCAAGTAAGGGAGAAAGGCATGAAAACCTGCTCCCCCCCACCTAAATCCCCTCCCCAAGTAACAAATATTCCACCAGCTTCCTCTGAGCTCACCTGTTCTCACATCTTGAGAGTGTACTCTCACTTTAATAAACTTTCTTACTTGCACTGCTCAACTGTTGTGTCTGGTCTGTCTTTGAATTCTCTCTTGGGATGAGACCAAGAGCCTCCTCTGACAATTCGGAGACAGGCTGGATGGACGTCTCAGGGCCTGGGGGGTCTCCCCAGTCTACCCAGCAACAGTGTGAGTGGCCAGAAAGAGAGGCAGAGCCAGAGGCAAGTCTTTTCATAACCTGATATTGGAAGTGAGAGTCCTACCCCTTCTATCACATTCTATTAGAAGACAGTCCACTAATCCAGCTCCTGTTCAAGGGGAGCAGCTAACACAGGTGCATGAATGCCAAGAATGAGATCACTGCGGTCATCTGAGAAGCTGCCCGGCTTCTCCGCTAGGAATCAAATGTTGATATAATGCCAAAGTGTTACCCCACAGATTACCTACTAATTATTATAAAGAACATGTGCCATTTTAATGGAGTGATTTGACGGCTTCCAAACTCAGCATTACTGAGAGCGGAACGTCCTGATCCGATACACTGTGAGTTTCACATTATCCAGGAAGTAGTCTTGACAAATGTGTTAACTGAAATTAATTTTTAGGTTTAGTTTTACTTTTCAGTACGTTGAATGGATGAATAAATACCTTGAGGAAGCAGTCAGACAAACTGAATGTGGGTCATTCTATAAAACAACTTTGTGGGACTCTTCAAAATGTCAACATCATGTGGAAAAAAGGTTGAGGGTTTAATCCAAACACTGAAGACATACAACCAGATACAATCTGTGACTCTTGGCTAGATCCTGGATTGTACAAAACTAACAAGCAAAAACGCTAAAAAGACATTTTGGGGATAACTGAAGAAATTTTAATATGTGATAGATCATATTATATAATTATTATTTATTATTATACAATTAAGTATAATAATGAAAGTTATTATTTCGTAGGACAATGTCCTTATTCTTAGGACATGCTGAAATATTTTGGTGTGGTGTTACAAGGTCTGCAACTAACTTTTACATGGTCCAATAACCACCACAGGTATGTGTGTGTGTACATAGAGAGCAAAAAACAATTATAGCAAAATGGTTATAGTAGAACTCTAGAATGTATACTGTTCATTGAACAATTTCCTTCCTTCTTTTTTTGGGGGGGGGCTCTATTTCCTTTTTTTTGCTTTTGCCTTTTCAAATTTTTATTTAAATTCTAGTTAGTTAACACACCATGTGATACTGGTTCCGGGAAAAGAATTCAGTGATTCATCACTTACATTCAGCACCCAGTGCACATCAGAAGTGCCTTCCTTAATGCGCATCCTTCACCCACCTCCCTCCATCAACCCTCAGAAGGTTTTCTTTTGTTAGGAGACGCTTATGGTTTGTTTCCCTCTCTCTTCTCACTCCTTATCCCCTGCTCCCATATGTTCGTCTGTTTTGTTTCTTAAATCCCACATGTGAGTGAGATCACATGGTATTTGTCTTTCTCTGATTTACTTCGCTTAGCATAACACACTCTAGCTCCATCCACGTCCCTGCAAATGGCAGGATTTCATCCTTGCTGATGGCTGAGTGATATTCCATCGTAAGTATTACCGCATCTTCTTTATCAATTCTTTGAACTCTTTCCATAGTTTGGCTATTGTTGATAATGTTACTATAAACACTGGAGGGCATGTACCCTTTTGAATCTGTATTTTTGTATCCTCTGGGTAAATACCCAGCAGTTCATTGCACTGTTTCTTAAAAATTATTTTAAAAACTTCTTCTGGGTGCTTGAAAACTCTCAAAGTAAAGAATTGGGGGGAAAAATATGACTTCAATGTTTATCTCCTAATTCCACTGGCCTTAGAACTCTATTTTAGCTAATCTTTCCGGGGCACATAATTTTCTTCTGAAGAATGTCCAGAAAAATAACCTCTTTCTTTTTGACTCAAGAAACTTCCAGAGAACAAGTACTAAATACATCACATCACTTGGTATTAAAGTTGGTGGCTTCTATTTTGGCTCTGTCACTCAACTGGAAGCTCTGTGAGGTCAGGACTGGGCTCTATGGACATCACTGCACAGAACGAGGCACAGGGAATTACTCACGTTATACTCCATCTGTAGATGCTCTGAAGTTAAGCCAAAGAAAAACGAGAAAGAAAAGCCAAGCAGTGAGTTCACTTTAAATATTGGCTTGTAGTTTATACAGTACAGAATTAGTTCCACTCTCCGAGAGCTCTACAATTTATATCCTGGAGATGCTGTTATTGAATCCCATTCTTCACAATTTTTGTATTTGTTTGTTTAAAAGAAGTAGTTAAAAACCTAATTTTAATATGATTTACAATACTTTTCTTGAAATACGGTTTACAATCAATTTATAATCAATTTTCAAAATTTCCTTTCTCTTTTAAACAGTGCATCCTTGTTTTCTGCTTGAGGAGTTGGACGGTACTTCATAAGCTCTTCAGTCAAGAAATGTGACTTACTCATTAAAAAATATATTTGTACGTCCTTGTAATTTTAGCTGTACTTTATAAACAGCTGCTTCTTGATATAGGTCCATTTCCTTTATATAATAATAAATAATAAATCTGCACTTATTTTGATTTAAGGTTTTTGTCCAAAAATTCAATAATGGCTTCTTCATCTGCTGAATGAAGGAGTCTCTGAATTAGCTGATCCAGACACTTCTCCCCACATAAAAATTCCTGGTAAAAGAGTTATTATAAAAACCTGATTACTAGAAAATAAAGGAGAAACAAAACAAAGAATTAAATGTGTATTTACTTTTGTTTCTTTGCAGTCACTTTTTTTTTTAGGATTTTATTTATTTATCTGACAGAGAGCTCACAAGTAGGCAGAGGCAGGCAGGGAGAGAAAGGGGGAAGCAGGCTCTCCGCCGAGCAGAGTTCCTGATGTGGGGCTCGATCCCAGGACCATGAGATCATGACCTGAGCCGAAGGCAGAGGCTTAACCCACTGAGCCACCTAGGCGCGCCTACAGTCACTATTTAATAGCAACAACGGATTACTAAAATGGCTCTGTAACATAATGGGCAACTTTGCTAACTTGGGAGGATCCCCAGTTATACTGGCTTCTCATAAAAAGTGAATCCAAAAGAGTAAATAGAATTCTACTCTTTCTTTGTTTACATTATCATTTTGTTTAAAAATCAATCTTCTGGGAGTTGGATTTTTTCAACAACTCTGGAGACAACAAAACAAAGATCTGAATCTCTCTTTAAAATTCCTTTGCTTGATGTTCCTGACAACAGGGTTCTAGGATCTCAAACCATCTTTGGGATGATATGTTTGCTGAATCCCTTCTCCTTTTGTTCCCTAGAAAAGATAAGGCTTTTTCACTTTTGTCCTGAAAATTTCACCCTTGTCATTCAAACATTATTTCCCAAGGGCAAAAAACCTGCAATGCCTCACTCAAAGCCCCAGGCACCTTGCTGCCACTTGAACCCGCACACCTGAGCCCTGCTAATCTCTGCTCACCATTCCTGGGACCATTCCTGTTACACTTCTCATCTCAACCTTCAAATTTAGATTTTATTTAATCTCTAAGTGGGTTATACTAGTTGTGTTTCTTCTTAAATTGGAAATATGGCAGTTTTAAAATCTAGAAGCCCTGTGTGACCAAAAGAAGACACATGCCAAAATATTTAGGGGACAAGCATTTTGAGTGTATACCTTGCTCCCAAATGGTTCACCAACAGCACAGGACATAGAAGAGGAAGAGAAGGCAAATGTTCACAGCGGCTGCATCTACGCATAGGGTGTATACTGAACCAGTCTTTAGACATATATACTTGAAATTTTCTAAATAGAAAGTTCAGAAAAATAAAACTCTTATGTTTACCCCAAATAAGTCCATTGGGTGAAAAGTGTTGTTAGACTTCCCCTCAGTCTTCCCTACAGTTCTTCTCTGCAAGTCACTAAAATAACATTGAGTACCTTTCCTGTGTCATGGAAGTTCTGAGTAACAGTTGTTGGGAACAGTGAATTAGCACAGTCTCATATTTTAGAAATGTTCAAAATCTAGACATTGGCTTAATGGAAATATTTCCATGTCAGCATCTTGAACACAGAACATTTAAAATTTTGATATAGGCATGAACTTTTTTTTTTTTTTTAAAGATTTTATTTTAGAGAGAAAGCAAGGAGGAGGGGCAGAGTGAGAGGGAGAAAGAGTCTTGAGCAGACTCTACTCAGTGTGGAGCCTGATGCAAGGCTCCATCCCAGGACCCTAGGATCCCAATCCAAACGGAAACCAAGAGCCAGGAGCACAACCGACTGCAACACCCAGGTGCCCTCGTGTGAACTAAACATATATATGGTCTTTCTTGAACGGTCTTAAGGTTGAATTTTATTTTATTTTTTGAAAGATTTTATTTATTTATTTGCCAGAGAGAGAAAGAAACAGAGCACAGAAGCAGGGGGAGCAGCAGAGGGAGAAGGAGAAGCACACTCCCGCTGAGCAAAAAGCTTGACTCGGGGCTCAATCCCAAAACCTTGGGACCATGACTGGAGCAGAAGGTAGACACTTAATGGGCTGAGCCACTGAGGCACCCTCTTACAGTTGAATTTTAGGTTAAGAATATACATTCAGCTTTCAAGTTCAACTGTAGGGGAAAAGATGCCTTACTATCTTTGTATCCTACAAAACACCAGCATATATTAAAACCTCAACTAAACTTTAAAAGTAAAGCAAAAGCCCTATGATGAAGTTTTAAAATTAAAATTTATACCATTTTGAGCATAATATGGGGAACTGCTTATAAAATCAGTATGCCCAGAGCTCAAATTATCATGGTGTTGCCAAGGTGATTTCATCATTTGGAAATTATGTTAAAAGGATTATCACTCTTAACTGACAATCAAACCACATTTAGAGTTTGATTGGAATAATCAGAGTGCCAGAGATACAAAGACCAAAGATGAAGGACTTGGGGAAGCTCATTTTCTAGTGACAGAGCTAGGCACCACAACCAGCACAAGAAATTAAAAAAGAAGCAAGTGGAAGCCTGGGTGGCTCAGTGGGTTAAGCCTCTGCCTTCAGCTCGGGTCATGATTTCAGGGTCCTGGGATGGAGGCCTGCATCGGGCTCTCTGCTCAGCGGGGAACCTGTTTCCCCCCTCTCTCTCTGCCTGCCTCTCTGCCTACTTGTGACCTCTCTGTCAAATAAATTACAAAATCTTAAAAAAAAAAAAAAAAAGAAGAAGCAAGTGAGGGCTGCAAGGTTAATTTTAAGAAGGTAGCATCAGGAAAGAGTTTAGGAAGGAAGAACAAGTTTGCATTAGATCTTAAAAACAGAATAGGTTTTTTTTTCTCCAAATAGAGA
Organism: Mustela putorius furo; assembly: GCF_011764305.1. Taxonomy (NCBI): domain Eukaryota; kingdom Metazoa; phylum Chordata; class Mammalia; order Carnivora; family Mustelidae; genus Mustela; species Mustela putorius. The sequence continues at coordinate 8,226,967 of NW_025421305.1, forward strand.
CAAGCAGAGCATTTCAGTCAAAAGAATGAGGACGAAGTAAGGCACAGAGACAATGTGCAAGCATAAAGGGCAAGGGGAGATTTTCAGTTCAGGGAGAGATAGAGGGCAGATAGGCTGATGTTATGGAATCTGCACAAAGACTTAAAAAACAGACTAAAAACATAAAACAACAGATTACAGGGTAGTCTGCACTTACGATCTAGATGAGTAAAAATAAAAATAAAATTACCTACAACAGAACCCACACTAAGAATATGAGGTGATCTCATAGAACCCAAGGATAGAAATGGAAAGGCTACTGCCACCGCCCTGGGAATGAAGCTGGCCACAGGAATAAATGAATGTGAGGACTGATATCAACAAGATTCTTTCCATTCAGTTCTATTTTTGATCCTTTCAATATCAGCTTCATCTCCCCCTGAACACTGCCTTCTCCTCATGGCTTGGAAATGTGGCTTCTAACCTCTTATCCGTTTTACATATTTCAGTTTCAGCCGAGAATGGCTCTCTTTGTCTCCGGTTTAAAAATGCTCGGAAGGAACTAACTCATTGGTGGGGGCTCTTTCAGATTTCCTCCCCAAACAAACCAATTATTGTCTTGAGTCAGGATCATGATCCTGTAAGAGCAGAGCAGCTTCATCACGAACTATGTAAATGGAGTAGGGAGACCTCAGGCTCTAAGACCTCAGCTGAGCTGAGCGGAGTCCCACAGACATCCACTTTCTTTCCTGTCCACTCCTTCCACTCTGACCTGTGGCTGTTGCCTCTGGGGTTAAGGCCCTTATCCCTTTTCCTGCCTCATCTATAACTATTCTGTTCCAAAGTTATTCACTCCAACGAGTCTCTTTATTGTCCTTCATACAGATTTTAATGTTTTACTACATTTTTTTTTATGACATTACCAAACTTTTCCATTTCACTAATAGGGGATTTTTTCCCCCTTTCAATGGGCTGCTTAGTCATTATGAGAGCACACAAATATAATTTCCCTAATTATTTCTAAATCTGGCATGTTAGTTTAGTTAGTAATAATATGTTAGCATGCACGCCAAAGTCAGATATTTTATAACTAGAAAAGCCACTTAACCTGCCACTGTTTCAAGACTGAATATTAACTCAGGACCTAAGGGCTAGTCTAAAAAATATTACCGGTCATAAGAATGCAGTCGTCTCAGGGAAAACCATCACCACTACCAGAAAAAACAACTGAAAGAATATGGTGTAATCTGAACAATATGGCCAAACATGTTTGGTTATTACTGTGTGTTTCCTGAGGAAAGGGAAGTTAACAAATATTTTCTCCTTTTTGACAAGGCTATTATTTTCCTATTTGAGACAGTCTTAAATTGCTAAAAAGACAGAGGAAGTGGTGTAAGATACACAGAAATTTCTAAACATTTTAAAAACACAGACATTGCTCTTATCAAATTAGGACTTTACTTTTGAGTATAGAATGGGACAGAATCAACTGAAAGAAGCCCTAGGTATCACATGACATCAAGGAAAAAAAAATATCAGAACCTTCTACCTCTTGCCTTTTGTACATAGTCCTTTATGAGAACCAGTTCATTTTCCCCTTCAGGGGAAACAAAAGGGGAATTTTCCTGTACTTCATCATTAATGTATTAATGCCAATGGTCTGGCTAAATGGGATTTAGTTAGGTTAATGTTCAAACCATGTTAACAGGGTCTTTCCCCAACAGCATAATCATAACTCCTGAAACTCATGAACAATTCATCGTGCTAGGCAGAACTCTAAGATGCCCCCTGGTGTACACACCTTGCAGAATTCCCTCCCTTACATGGAAGCAGAAGCTGTGAATATGATGGAATATCACTCAAGGGATATTAATCAGTTGATGTTGAGTCATTCAACATATTACCAGCGTGGGCCTGACCTAAACAAGGGAGCCCTTAAAAAGGCTTATGCCATTCCTGCAAGAGGTTCAAAGTGGGAGAAAGCGTACGGAGGGGCCACTTAGCAAGCAACCTGCTAGTGGTCTTTAGGGCCCGAGGGCAGAGAACTCTGCTCTGCCTGCTAACCATAAGATAAGAAATATTACTTTAAGCCAAAAACTTTGTGGTAATTTGTAACACAGCAATAGGAATCTGATACAATGAATATATGCATACTGAATATACCTTAATACACTGTGATTGCACAGCAAAGAATCTGGAGTTCAAAGAGACCTGTTTCAAACTGACACTAAGACCCCATTTCTGACCAAGAAACTAATATGAATGTTTGCCTACTTGGGGATACAACCTTAAACTGGCTTCATGATTTTAAGTTACTTGATAATATTTTAGATAGAACTCTCTAAAATATGAGTACACATTCTTTGAAAAGCAAAGGTACATAAAATATATTAAGTTGTATTACCTTAATATCACGAACTTCGTATGCTATTCTGTGGTCAGTTACTCTATCCTGGGTGAAATTATATGTCCGAATTCTCTCTGACTGGGCTCTTGTTCCCACCTGTGCCACAACAAAAAAGTAATTCATGTTTTAACTTTATAATTGCCTTTATTACAATGAGAAACATACTTATAAATGCCTTTTCTATTATAACAGCTTCAGTTTTTTTTTAAGATTTTATTTTTTATTAGAGACAGTGAGAGTGCCCTGGGTGGGGAGAGAGACAGAAGGAGAAACAGACATCTTGCTAAGCAGGGAGCTGATGCAGGGCTCGATCCCAGGACCCTTCGACCTGAGTCGAAGGCAGACCCTTAACTGACTGAGCCACCCAGTTTGTTTTTTTAGGTCATCTATACAAAGTGACAAGGAACAAGAATGGGTAGAACTTAAAGACTACAGCTTTGTAAGGTTATGGAATAAGAATGAGTATTTCTTCAGTACTTTAAACTCCAAATATTTAAAACGAAATTATCTTTGCACCCCAATCAGTTCTTCCTCCTGGCTTCTATAAATGGCACCACCACATGTCCTTGGTTCCCAGTGGGAAACTCTGACATCCCTCAACTTACGTAACATTTCACAGGCACTTACTACATGCCAAGCTTTGACACAGACGCTTGGGGGAGAAACCATTTTCAATTCATCATATTCTCTACCTGCCCATTCCCGCTGATTTTAAGAGTCTCCTGTTATAATCTGCCCTTTTCATTTCTATCATTCAAGGACTCATGATTTTTCACCTTCCTTCCTGTAAAAATCACCTGATGAATCTTCTAAGTCTCTGCTTACAAGTACTGCCCTGCTTAGTCTGCCTAAAACAGCTTTCTGATTAGTTTTCTTCTTTCATTTCTTCCTGTCTACTAAGCAGAGACAATTCAACTCAGCATTCAAGGCACTTCACAATGTAGCCAACTTTTCCCAACATTATTTCTGAAAATTATGTGAACCACTATCATGCCACTTACTATACCATATCAAAATTATGGGCATGCCTGTTTACTCAGCTAAAATATCATCTCAAGGGATGTCCTTCCCACACACTCTATCATCCCCCTTTCCAGCTAGCAACACCCGAGATAGATTAATGTGCTCCTTTGAAACCCCTTACACTTGATTTTCTTCAGAGCACACTACAGTCTGCCTTAGGCTATGGTTATTTGTATTTCAATCTCATCTCTACTACATCACCAGCACACCTTCTCTCACTCACTTTCACATAAAAGAAAAAAAAAGATTTATTAATTTGTCAGAGAGAGAGAGAGAGAGCATGCACACAGCAAGGGGAGCAGGAGAGGGAGAAAAGCAGGTTCCCCACTGAGCAAGGAGCCTGATGTGGGACTCTATCCCGGTACCCTAGGATCCTGACCTAAGCCAAAGGCAGATGCTTAACCAACAGTGAGGCGTCCCTCACTTTCACTTCTTAAGACTAAAAAAAGACATTTCTGTAACTTAACTTTCTTTGCTCCTCAGGCAAATGATATGACACTAAATTAAATATGGCTGACCATCAGGAGAATTTTTTAAAATTAAAGACTTTAAAGTCTAATCTCAGATATAACAAAGCAGGGATTATGGATTTTTAGAACATTCTTCAGGCCATCCATTCTGCAACCAGCCAGGTATAGAAACTACTACCCCAAAGTACGGTATTAATGCCCAGGCTCCCACCCAAATCAATTATGTCAGACTCTTGGGCACTGGGGCCTAGGGGATATCAAAGCTCTTCAGGAGATAAATGGAACCAGGGTTGAGAACCTGACATAATGCCTTCCTTATAAAAGCTACTATATATATTAGTTGAAGCAAAAACTTCTCTAAGCATTAGGAATACCTACTAAAAAGTTTCACACAGATGGATAAGATAATTGGGAGACATGGAGGTCTTTTCTGGTGCTTGAAACCAGAAATTTCTGAAGAGGACACAGAAACACACACAACTTACACCAGGCCAATCCTGAATTACTTATTTTTAAAATTACTGTGTGAAACATCTGGTACTAAAATGCCAAATAGCAAGTGAATCCCAATGTCTTTTATTAATTCAAATGTCACTGATGGGGAATTCTTAGTGTTTATGTTACCACTTATGTGCTAAGAAGCAATGGTTTGTTAATGGGCATTCCTCTCTGCAAATGTATATACTGATGCAGGACAACAATCTAGGATTACAAGAGGATTAATAGTCCACTAATCCCATCACTTTTGCTACTTGGAAGTTAGAAAGTGGGTAAGGAGAGCCTGAAGGGCAAAAGTGTGAGAGCAGGACATCTTGCCTAAAAGAATAATTAATGGTTAAGTTTATATAATTCATTGTCCTGAAAGGCCACAAAGTCTTGCAAATTTTGTGTAGCATACCCACCAGCGAACAACACAAAAGCAGATATTCCACTTTCTCTTCCAACCTTTCTCAAAGACCAACTTTACATTTTTTAGGATTTAAAATCCTATAATCTGTTTACTTAAAACAGTGACATTTATTCATTTTGCTTAACATGTACCTACATATTTGAATAAATAATACTACACATTTATGAAGTACAAAATTCAGAAAGTATAAAAGTATATAGCGGACATAAATCTCTCTTCTACTCCTGTCCCCACATCCTATCAGTAACGATCATGATTACCAGTTTTTTACAGTGCCACTTACTTTTGATCCCATAGGGTTTTAATAAAAGAGGATAGGTTTTTAAATAAAAAAATCTCAAAGTCCCTTAATTTCCAGGGAATTATTTTATCTTTTAACCTAACCTCCTCTCAAAACAGGCATGATAAACATTGAAGGGAAAAGCTGGGAGATAATCCTGAGTTTATGCATATCTCATTGATTCATTTGCAAACTGGCACATCCAAATTTAGCTATAATCAGTCTACCTGCATGAAATTACTGGTTATTTACAAATAAGTGTGTTTCTCTATGCTATAAGATAGTCCCATTTGATCAAGAACAAATGCTACATTTTCTACAGAAAATGATGGCTTTTGTGCAGAGGTATTATTATTTTTATTTTAAGAAATCTCTACACCCAACATGGGACTCGAATTCCCAATCCTGGAATCAAGAGTCACATGCTCTTCTCACTGAACCAACCAGGTGTCCCACAGAGGTACCACACTGTGTAAGCCTTACCTGCAGTTTTCTAGTACTTTGTTGCTGACACTTGTCTTTCTCAATAATCTGCTGGTAGAGTCTAGCTCTCAACACACGCAAAGCTATTTCTTTATTTTTAATCTGTGATCGTTCTTGTTGGCATTCTACTACAAGCCCTGAAAAAGAACAAGGATCAGAGGTAAACTGAAGCTTCTAGAAGCCAGATTAAGACAGAACTGAGATGTCAATGATATCTCAATAAAACTGGGGAAAAAAAGATAGGCCTCAGGAACATTTTAAAGGGGGAAAGGCTAATCAGAAAAAGATCACAAAGGATTAAAAACAACTCAGACTTAGCATACTTTAGAAACTATACCTGAGCCATGCTGATAAAAGCAGTAGATGGCTATTTCGATTCTGAGATCTGAAGGAGATATTTCAGATGAGAAGACAGGAAGCAGCTGCATCTACAGATGGTTACACATACTTTCATTTCCACAGCTCTGCCTCTCCCTCTCAGCTCATTCGGACAGACAGCCCAACACAGAGTCTCACCCCCACACAGAGCTGCTCCATTCTCTGTTTTAGTCAAGGAGAACTCAGCTTTGTTCCTTAACCACAAATTCGCACAGAGCTGATGTTTTAAAGATGACTTTCTAAAACCCAAGCGTCTGTCAACAGATGAATGGATAGGGGTGCGTGGTGGCTCAGTCGGTGAAATGGCTCAGGGCATGATCCCAGGCGCACAGGGCGCCCCACACAGAGGGGAGCCTGCCTCACTTTCTCTCACTCTCTCTCTGTTCTATCTCAAATAAATAAAATCTTTTAAAAACTAGATGAATGGATAAAGAAGATATGGGGGGTGTGTGTGTATAGATATTTATAAATGCATATATTTAGGAGTTAAAATGGTGGAGGATTGGGGGACCCTGAGCTTGCCTCATCCCTCGAACACGGCTAGAAAAATATCCGATCATTCTGAGTGCCCAAGAAATTGATCTGAGGACTGAGAGCACAAAATGCACATCTACAGGTAGAAAAACAGCCACTTCACAGAAGGTAAGGGCTGTGGAGAGTTGATTTGGGAGAGAGAAAAGCTGGGGGTGCTACAGAGGGGAGGGGGGAGTCCTGATCATGGGGAGAGGAGTGAGAAGAGAGAGCGAGAGAAGCAGCAGGCAGGGGACTGCACAAAAAATACTATTGCCCAAAATCAGTGATTGGGAAAAGGAGAGGGGATGACTATTGCTAGTTTTTATAATCAGCAGAGCGCCAAGTCTGAAGTTTTAGAAGACTGTGCCATGGATGGGGCTCTGCCTGGGGGGGTTTAGTGCTGCTCTGGTAGGAAAGGAGGGTGGAGACCTGGGAGTGGGCAGAGTGGTCTGAGCATCCGCTGGGTCACGTGGGTAGAAAGAACTCCTCTTTTTGGATTGCATCTGGGAATGGTGGCAGAGCCTTTCTGGAGACAGAAGAAGAACTGTCAGCGATGTGTGTCCATGTTCCCTAATAGAAACAGAGACACCGGCTGAGGGCAACAAGCCTTGGTGCTGGCTTTTAGCTGCACTTTACCATAAACCACCGTGCGGTGTGTGACTACTTTTCTGGGACAAACCAGCACCAGCCAGCGAGGTGAGACCTTCCCCAAGAGGATCAGCGTGGGTCTGTGCCATGTGGATCCCTAAAATTTGGAGTTCTGAAACAGAGCCGTGTGCCTGAGATAAAACACAGGAGTACTGTGCTGCCCAGTATGCAGACAGCTTAGACACAAATAGGGTGAAGGCAGGGATCTGACAGAAGCGGGGGACACAAGAGGGGTGATAGTTTGCTCATCATGTGCTCATGAGCACTTCCTCAAGAGTGCTGGTGCGAACTCCCTGCTCCAGGAGAGAGAGCCTGGCACAGTGATTTTCTCTCCTGCCCATTAGCGCTGACTCACTTCAGTGAGCAACACAGTGCCACCCAGTGGCGACTAAAGCAGCTTACACCACGCTCCCCCACCGCCTCACGGCCCTGCCAGTGCATCTCCACTAGGGCAAGTTGGACTGAGAATCAGCACAGCAGGTCCCACTCCAGAAGACCAACATGGACCCCTTACAGGCACCAAGTCTACTCATCACATAGTGCTGCAAAGCTTCAGCTTTAGGGAAAACAGGATCTACCTTTTTATAAAAAAAGATTTATTTATTTAACAGGAGTAATAGATATGAATAAAAAAATAAGACCCATCCATATGCTACCTGTAAGAGAATCATTTAATTTATTTATATATTTTTTAAAGATTTTATTTATCTATTTAAAAAAGAGAGACAGTTAGTGAGTGAGAGACCACAAGCAGGGAGGAGGGGCAGAGGGAGAAGCAGACTCCCCGGCTGAGCCTGGTGTGGACGTGATCCTAAGACCCTGGGATAATGACCTGAACTGAAGGCAGATGCTTAACCAACTGAGCCACCCAGGTGCCCCCCCCCTTTTTAAATGATTTTATTTACTTATTTGAGAGAGAGAATGAGTGAGAGGGAGAAGAAACTCATTTTAGATCTAAAGACACCCGCACATTGAAAGTGAGGGGATAGAGAACTATCTACCATGTTAATGGACATCAAAAGGAAGCCAGAGTACAAACTAAAGTTTAAACCAAAGACTGTAACAAAAGTTGAAGTAAGGCACTGTATCAACAAAGATGTCTATCCAACAAGAAGATCTAACAACTATAAATGTTTATGCCCCCCACTTGGGAGTACCCAAATATAAATCAGTGAATAACAAACATAAAGAAACTCATTGATAATAATAAGTAATAGTAAGAGACATTTTAACACCCCACTCACAGGAATGGATAGATCATCTAAGCAGAAGATCAACAAGGAAACAAGGGCTTTGAATGATTCAAATGACACACTGGACCAGATGGACTTAACAGATACATTCAGAACATTCCATCCTAAAGCAGCAGAATACACATTCTTTTTGAGTGCATATGGAACATTCTCCAAGACAGATCACACACTGGGTCATAAATCAGGCCTCAATCAGTACAAGAAGATTGAGATCATACCATGCATCGTTTCTGACCACAATGTTATGAAACTTGAAGTCAACCACAAGAAAAAATTTGGACCGACCACAAATACATGTAGGTTAAAGAACATCCTACTAAAGAATGAATGGATTAACTAGGAAATTAAAGAAGGTATTTTAAAAAATACATGGAAGCAGGGGTGCCTTGGTGGCTTGGTCATCGAGCGTCTGCCTTCGGCTCAGGTCATGATCCCAGGGTCCTGGGGTCGAGCACTGCATTGGGCTCCCTGCTCAGTAGGAAGCCTGCTTCTCCCTCTCCCACTCCCCCTGACTGTGTTCCCTCTCTCGCTGTGTCTCTCTCTGTCAAATAAATAAATGAAATCTTTAAAAAAAAAATACATGGAAGCAAATGAAAATGAAAACGAAAACATGACAGTCCAAAACCTTTGAAATGCAGCAAGGGAGGTTCTAAGAGGGAAATATACTGCAATACAGGCCTGTTTCAAAAAGCAAGAGAAGTCTCAAATACACAACCTAACCTTACAAAAGGAACAGCAAATAAAACCTAAAGCCGACAGAAGAAAGGAAATAATAAAATTAGAGAATAGTCAATATTGAAGCAAACAAAGAAACAAACAAAAAAACCTGCAGAATAGATGAAGGAAACTGGTTCTTTGAAGAGTTAATAAAATTGATAAGCCCCCACTTAGACTTAACAAAAAGAAAAGAGAATGATCCCAAATAAAATCTTGAATGAAAGAGATCACAAAGAACATCACAGAAACACAAACAATTATAGGAAATATTATGAAAAATTATATGCCAAAGAACTGGGCAATCTGGAAGAAATGGACAAATTCCTAGGAACATACAAACTACCAAAACTGAAATAAGAGGAAATAGGAAATTTGAACAGATCTATAACCAGTAACTAAACTGAATCAGTAATCAGAACAAGGGGCGCCTGGGTACAAGTGTCTGCCTTCAGCTCAGCTGTGATCCCAGCATCCTGGGATCGAGCCCGAAGGGGTGTCCCTGCTCAGTGGGGAGCCTGCCTCTCCCTCTCCTTCTGCCCTTCTCCTCACTCATGCTCTCTCTCTTTTCTCTCTCTCTCTCACTCTCAAACAAATAAAAATCTTAAAAAAAAAAAAATCTCCCAACAAACAGGAGTCCAGGGACAGATGGCTTCCCAGGGGCTTTCTACTAGGCATTTAAAGAAGAATTAATACCTATTCTTCTGAAAGTGTTCCAAAAAATAGAAATGGAAGGAAAACTTTCAAACTCATTTTATGAGACCAGCACTACCTTAATCCCAAAACCAGACAGAGTACCCACTAAAAACGACAACTACAGGTCAATATCCCTGATGAACACGGATGAAAATTCTCAACAAGATACTAGCAAATTGAATCCAACAGTACATTAAAAGGCTTATTCACCATGACCAAATGGGATTTATTCCTGGGCTGCAGGGGTGGGTAAATATCCACAAATCATCAATGTGATACACATTAATAAAAGAAAGGATAAGAACCATATGATCCCTTCAACAGATGCAGAAAAAAGGTATGTGACAAATACAGCATCCATTCTTGATAAAAAACCCTCAACAAAGTAGGTATAGAAGGAACATATATGAAAGACCCACAGCTAGTATCATCCTCAATGGGGAAAAACTGAGAGGTTTTCATCTATGGTCAGAAACAAGACAAGGATGTCCACTCTCACCATTACTATTTAACATAGTACTGGAAATCTTAGCCACCACAATCAGACAACAAAAAGAAATAAAAGGTATCCAAACAGCAAGAAAGAAGTTAAACTTTTACTATTTGCAGACAATGTTATACTTTTACGTAGAAAACCTGAAAGACTACAAAAAATTTAGAACTGATACAGGAAAATTCAGCAAAGTCACAGCAATAAAAATCAATGCAGAGTCTGCTTCATTTCTATACACCAATAATGAAGCATCAGAAAAAGAAATCAAGGAAGATTTCAAAAAAAATAAAAAAAATTCACAACTGCACCCAAAACCTAACCAAAGAGGTAAAAGATCTGTACTCTGAAAATACAGAACACTTATGAAAGTAACTGAAAAGGACACAAAGAAATGGGAAAACATTCCATGCTCATGAATTGGAAGAACAAATATCGTTAAAATGTCTGTGCTACCCAAAGCAACCCACATATTCAATGCAATCTCTATCAAAATAACACCAACATTTTTTACAGAACCAGAACAATCTTAAAATTTGTATGGAACCAGAAAAACCCTAAATAGCCAAAGCAATCCTAAAAAGAAAAGCAAAGCTGGAGGCATCATGATTCCAGACTTCAAGCTATATTACAAAGCTGTCATCATGAAGACAGTATGGTACTGGCACAAAATCTGACATAAAGATCAGTGGAACAGTATATGTAACCCAAAAATGGACCCTCAACTCTGTGGTCAACTAATCTTCGACAAAGCAGGAAAGAACGTCCAATGGAAAAAAGACAATCTCTTCAAAAACAGTGTTGTGAATACTAACATGCAGAAGAATGAAACTGGACCACTTTATTACACCACACACAAAAACAACTTCAAAATGGATGAAAGACCTCAATGTGAGACAGAAAACCATCAAAATCCTAGAGAAGAACATAGGCAGCATTCTCCTTGACCTCAGCCACAGCAACCTTTTTTTTGTTTTTTTAAGATTATTTATTTGTCAGAGAGAGAGAGAGAAAGAGAGCACACAAGCAGGCAGAGTGGCAGGCAGAAGCGGAGAGAAGCAGGCTCTCTACTGAGGAAGGAGCCCAATGCAGGACTCAATCCCAGGCCCCTTGGTTCATGACCTGAGCCAAAGGCAGTGGCACAACGGACTGAGCCACAGCAACTTCTTACAGACACATCTCCAAAGGCAAGGGAAACAAAAGCTTAAATGAACTACTGGGACTTCATCAAGGATAAAAAGCTTCTGTATGGCAAAAGAAACAGTCAGCAGAACTAAAAGGCAGCCTGTGGAATGGGAGAGGATATTTGCAAATGACATATCTGATAAAAGGTTAGCACCCAAAATCTATAAAGAACTTATCAAACTCAACACCCAAAAAACAAATAATCCAGTTAAGAAATGGGCAAAGGACGTGAACAGACATTTCTCCAAAGACATCCAGATGGCCAACAGACACATGAGAAGATGCTCCACATCACTCAGCATCAGGAAAATACTAATAAAAACCATTAGATACCACCTCACACTTGTGAGAATGGCTAAAATTAAACACAGGAAACAACAATGGCTAATAATACAGGATGTGAAGACACCACTGGGAATGCAAGCTGGTGCAGCCACTCTGGAAAACAGTACCAAGGTTCTTCAAAAAAGTTAAAAATGGAACTACCCTAACAGCCAGCAATTACACTACTAGATACTTATCCACAGGATACAAAAATACAGAGTGGCAAGGGTTACATGCACGCAATGCTTTAGCAGCAATATCCACAATAGGCAAACTATGGAAAGAACCCAAATGTCCATCGACCGATAAAGATGTGGCCTTGTGGCATATATGTATCTATCTATATCTACATCTTTATATATCTATATCCATAGATCTATGTAATGGAATATTATTATTCAGCCATCAAAAAGAATGAAATCTTGCCATTTGCAACAATATGGATGGAACTAGAGTATTATGCTAAGCAAAATAAGTCAGAGAAAAATAAACACCAGATGATTTCACTCGTGTGGAATTTAAGACACAAAAGAGATGAACATACAGAAAGGGAAAAAAAAGAGAGGGATACAAAGCATAAGAGACTCTTAATGACAGAGAACAAACTGAGAGTTGATGAAGGGAAGGTGGGTCGGGGATGGTCCAAATGGATGATGGACATTTAGGAAGGCAATTGTGATGAGTGCTGAGTGTTGTATGTAAGTGACAAATCACTGAATTCTACACCTGAAACCAATATTATACTATATGTTAACTAGAATTTAAATACATATTCAAAAAAGAAAAAAAGATATTTATATATATAATATATCCATAATGGCATATTACTCAGACATAAAAAGAATTTTAAAAAAGAACAAAATCTTGCCATTTGCAACAACATGGATATAGAGGACATAATGGTAGTGAAATGTCAGCTAAAGAAAGACAAATACCAATGATTTCATTCATATGTGGAATTTAAGAAACAAAACACACAAAGAAAAATGGAGACAACAAAACAGATCTTATATATAGAACAAAATGGGCCGTTACCAAAGGGAGGTAGATGATGGGAATTAAGAGTATATGGGGCACCTGGGAGGCTCAGTGGGTTAAAGCCTCTGCCTTCGGCTCGGGTCATAGTCCCAGAGTCCTGGGATCGAGCCCCGCATCGGGCTCTCTGCTCTGCGGGGAGCCTGCTTCCTCCTCTCTCTCTCTGCCTGCCTCTCTGCCTACTTGTAATCTCTGCCTGTCAAATAAATAAATAAAATCTTTCAAAAAAAAAAAGTACAGTTATTGTGACGAGCACTGAATAATGTATAAAATTGTTAAATTATTGCATACGTATTATATATATGCTATATATTTGAAACTAACATAACACTGTAAGTTAACTGTAAGAATTAAAAAATTAATAAAAGGAAAAAAATAAAAACGACTTTATATAGTTGACCCTTGAACAACATAGGTTTGAACCACACAAATTCACTTATGCCTTCTTTCTTTTTAAATATAGTATTATAAATGTATTTTTCCTTCTTTTTGATTTTCTTAATAACATTTTCTTTTCTCTAGCCTAATTTATTGTAAGAATGCAGTATATAGGGGCACCTGGGTGGCTCAGTTGGTTAAGTGCCTGCCTTTGGCTCAGTTCATGATCCCAGTGTCCTGGGATCAAGTCCTGCATTGGGCTCCTTGCTCAGCGGGGAGCCTGCTTCTCTCTCTGCCTGTGTCTCTCTCTCTCTAACAAATAAAAAAAATACTAAAAAAAATCTTTAAAAAAAAAGAATGTAATATATGATACATACAACACAAAACCCATGTTAATCACTATTTATGATACTGGTAAGTCTTCCTTCTGGTCAACAGTAGGCTACTAGTAGTTAAGTTTTGAGGTAATCAAAAGTTGTGTGTGTATTTTGGACTGCAAGGGGTTGAGTGGGTTAGTATCCCTAATTTCCACGTTGTTCAAGGGTCAATATATAGATGTTATATATAGAAACCAAAGAAGAAACTAAACTCTTTACAAGGAAGAGTTTAGAGCAAATATTTCTCAGTTGTCCTGGCTCTAAATTCAGCTAATCCCACATCTAATCATACATGTTTTCATTAGCCAACTTCTGGATTTGGGTGGATTTTGCCAGTGTAGCCCAGTTACTAGCCCAAATCTCGACCTGAAGAGTGACCCTTAAGACTTCAGGCTGTGCTGTCCTTAACTTTGCAGCTACCAGTCTGAAGGCCTGTGTCCAATCCCATTCTCTGGTACATTAGAGGTGAAATTATTTTTCTTTCTGAACCACAGAACCCAAAAACCGTATTAGCTAGGCCAGCTGAACTGAAAGACTGGCAATTCTTTGGGTGGAGATTTTTAAAATTCCTATAAAATTCTACTGTCCCTAAACAAGACAAAATTCTCCTCTCCCAATTGCGTTTTCCCCTATCTAAATAAGCTACAACATACACCTGCTAACACTTTCAGTAGGAACACCCAGGTTTCGCCTCTATTAGTTTATTCTTTGTTTTTTAAATTTTGGTATCTTTTTATTTTAACCCTCCAGGATATAATTAGTGATGTTTTACACAGATCATTATTATTAACATATAACATGTTATTAGTTTCAGGGGTACAGTTCTGTGATTCGTGAGTCAGTTAGTTTTTAGTTTTTTTTTAAGATTTTATTTATTTATCTGACAGAGAGAGAGGTCACAAGTAGGCGGAGTGGCAGGCAGAAAGAGAGGGGTCCCCGCTGAGCAGAGAGCCCGATGTGGGTCCCGATCCCAGGACCCTGGGATCATGACCTGAGCCAAAGGCAGAGGCTTTAACCCACTGAGCCACCCAAGTGCCCCTGTTAGTTTGTTCTTGACTGCTTTACTGCAGTCACGAGTTTGGGCTGGGGCACTGACTTGCTTTCGTCTTCAGGCATTCGCCTGCAGCTGTCTGGGATCTGCTCTTCTTTTTTCACCACCCAAAAGGATAGGAAAATAGTCATTTCAAGATATTCATAAGCTTTCCTTCAAATTCCTCCTCGTCTCAGCTGACCGGCAGTAAGCTTTGCTTACACATCAGCACTATTCCTATCCAGAGGCTCAGGTCAGAATTTTTAGCCTACAACTCTTACTTACCAGCTCAGTAATTCCCAAGGGAATCACCTGATCATGTATTTTACTACACTTTCTGTAGAAGAGTAGCTAATCCTAAATTCTCCCTCAGGAATAGAGGATTAGAGTAGAGGGAGGTAAGCTGAATAACAGAAGAGCTGTTAAAGATGCTGGAGTTGTTAAAAAAACTGTAAAAGGCCTTTGAAAAAAACAAAAAAACCACCAAAAAACTCTTGTGTTGTTTCAATACTCTACAGGAGATTCCAAAATTCCAGGCAGCAGTAGTTGTAAGTGGGTATCTAATATATATTTGTTAAATAACTACATTTATTATTTAAAATATTTTCAATTATAAGTGAGAACAAATACACCATATTTTATTCTAAACAGCCCACTTAAAAAAATGAACATCTCTGAACTTGAGATGCATCACACTCATTGGCATATGATAGTTTAATTGGCAGTGTTTTTTATATTTCTTCATAGTAACAAAATAGTGATATATCTTTCAGTTGATGAGTTCTTAGGTTAGATGAAATAAATTATACATAATCAAAGGTTAAATAAAAATCCTATAATCTTAAAAATACAAAATGAAGTAAAAAATTAAATCTGATTTGGAAGAACTAGGTATTAGCCATAATCTATGATGATGAAGGGGGATACAGTGTTAAGAATTACAGAGGCCCACTTTCACTAACTGGTAAGAAACTAAAAAGCTTGCTTTAAAGCACAAAATATTAATGTCTTCATCTTGATTTGATAAATTCTACCAAAAAATTTTAACTTTTCCCTGAACAATCATTTAACCATACCCCTATGGTACCATTCTTCCAATGGCTGAAAAATGAAATTCTGTAAAAGCAGTAGGTTAGAAAATAATACGAGTCTTCAAAAGCCCATGTGCAAGAGGGAAACAGAAGAATGACCTACAGCTCTCACTTTCAAGTCTAGCACGGACATAGTTCCCATTCTAAGGGTTGTGGAGTGGCCAGAATAGAAGACAGACTGAGTTTTCTTTGCAACAGATGCTGAAATCATGGTAAGCTTCCAAGCATACCACTGACTCAAGAAATCACTTGATCATAACAACATGAACTCAAAAAAGTCAGCAGGCCTTGTGATACACTGCTAAAGGGGAGGCTCGAGGGTAAGCCATAAGGCCTCTTTTAAATCAAAGAACTAGATCTAAGTGGCTAAAAACTAATTTGGCCCAAGGTAAACTTGGAAACAAAAACATCGGTCACTTTTTGTCAAGTCAGTAATTTCTGGCTGCACAAGGATATATGTTTTAAAATATTCTGATTCATTTTTGTCAGAATTTTTATTACATTTACCTGACTTTTTCTCATTTTAATTTTTATTTCAGCTTCAGCTCATTATTATTATTCTGGACAGTTTATAATATAGAATACTATCCCGTAATACAAGGTTGAAGTAAAAGACAATGAGTATCTAAAAGTTTGTGGATTTCTTAGGTAAATTATGGTAAGTTACAAAAATTATCACCTCATTTTTGGTAAAAAAAGGATATGTTTCTATATACATAAAAAAGAATTCAAAAGGATATACACCAAAGAAATATACCAAACAGTGGTTATTGGGAATGGTTATAGATGTTTTCTGGTTTTTTGCTTATGTATATATTCTCAGTTTTTATAGTTTCTTATGGAATAAAAATCAACTTGAGAGAGATTATAAAATTATGCTGTTGCTGGATATTTAGGTTATATTAACTTTTGCTATTATAAAAGTACAAGCAAAAACAATAGGCTGAAAATGAATTTAAAATTTAAAGGTGACATCTGATCTCAAGATGGCCTCCTCTTTCTTTTAAAAAATCCCACTAAAACAACAAGAACAAGAAATGGAAATACAAAATAGAAACAGGTGATGCACATAGCCACAAGCACAATATATAAAGGCAGAAAGGATATGGAAGAATGGTTAAGTGACTCAGCAGTGGGGAGAAAGGTGAAGCATAACTCCCTCTAGTGGGAGAGCTGGCAAGAAACAAGCCTCTTTGCCGTGCGGAGTACCAGAAGGGCTCAGGAATTGAGGTATCAGGTACCTCAAAAGCTAGGGACTAAAAACAGAAAGTCTTAAAGTAGATCTTTAAGTCCCCTTCCTTGATCTGTAGGAGGTGGAAGGTACAGTCTTTAGAGAATTAAATAAGGGAAGTCAGCCTTGGGACTTGGTACAAAGAAGAATAAATATGAGACATGGTACTGAAAGTAAGAGGATTTAGTTTGCTTATTGAATGGTGAGACCTTGACCTTACTCTTAAATGTATCTTGGAGGATCCTACTAAGGAGAAAACAAACTACCCAAGTGAAAAGTTGTACAAACACTGACATTTGGGAGTCCCTAATAAAAAAGCTAATTAATAATCTAACTGTCCCACAGTGAAACTTACTAGTGGGTAAGTGGCACCCAAACACTCAGAGTTTTTATGTATATACGAAGACAACAAAGAATTCCCAGACCTTTCTAAACAGAAAGTAAGAGTGAAACAGAAAAAATAAACTTGAAGGAAAGAGAGACATTGCAGGTAGCAGAAAAAATTTTCAGGGAAATTAAAATTAATATATTTGAATAAAAAAGGAAAAATGCATCAATAATAATAAAAGGATGCTATAAAAATGGGACAATTCTGAGAATAAAAGAGCTTGTGAATTTTTTTTTTTTTCGCTAGTGGTGCTCCAATTGCCACTTTTTTTTTTTTTTAAGATTTTATTTATTTATTTGTCAGAGAGAGAGCGAGCGAGAGTGAGCACAGGCAGACAGAGTGGAAGGCAGAGTCAGAGGGAGAAGCAGGCTCCCTGCGGAGCAAGGAGCCCGATGTGGGACTCGATCCCAGGACGCTGGGATCATGACCTGAGCTGAAGGCAGCGGCTTAACCAACTGAGCCACCCAGGCGTCCCGAGCTTGTGAAATTTTTAAAAAAGAACAAAAAATTTTTAAAATTCAGTAAAAGGGTTGGGGAAAAAACCTAAAACACAAAGTGGTAGACAATGTGAAAGGAAAAAAAAAAAAAGAAGACAAACAATAAATCCAAGATGTCTAACTTCTGACTCAGAAATTCCAGGAAGAAAAAGAAAACAGTAAATGAGAAATTATTGAAGAAAATACTTCAGATACAAATACAATGAATGATAGGGACACATGGGTGGCTCAGTCAGTTAAATGTCCAACTCTTGATCTCAGTTCAGGTCTTGATCTCAGGGTCATGAGTTTAAGCCCTGTGTTAGGCTCCACGAGCATACTTACATGAAACAACAACAACAAAAAAAGAAGAAATAATGAATGATGAAAATCTTACATGTTCTAAGTGGAAACGATTTCCAATCAAGTATTCATGGTCAGCGGAGTATGAGCTTAGAATAAAGCTGTTTTCAGAATATGCACATGCATCTTTTCTCAGGAAACCACTTGAAAAAGGACTTCACTAAAATGAAGGAGTACACTAAGAGAGATGAGACAGGATCCAAGATACAGGAGGATCCAACACACAGTAGGGTTGAAGAGAATTCCCTGTTGGTGTTCAGAACCACCTCTGTGTTGTAGCCGTGGTGAGCAACCGTTCTAGAGAGCGCTGCCAGAGGTGTTTCTTCCATGTGTCAGCCCTCTAGAAAATCTGGTTAATTTCATTCTACAGAGTTTTTAGAAGATCAAAGACTCAGAGTCAAAGAGAAGCAACTAGAAAAGCAATGAAGTAATCATTAACTCTATGAAATGAAATCACAGTATGTCTCCCCTGCTAACAGAAAGTAGAACAATCCTATGATATCTTTCATAGGCCGAAATGTTGTAAAGTGAAGAGCACTTACCATTAAGTTATATAGAGAATTTTTTGTGCATTCCAAGACCCCCCCACCCCGCAAAATCTGTTATTAAAACACATCTTGCTCATGGACATGCAAAATAAATTGAGAAAGTAAACTGAGAAAATAAACTGAGATACACAGATGCTCACAGAGTTCATAGCTGTGATAGCCTGATGCTGAGATGCTGAATATAGTTCTGGGGAAGGAGCTGGCGGGGGCTGCTCTCACCACCCAGAGTGTGCAAATCTTCTACAACTGTTAGCTGCAAAAAAATACTGAACACTATTTCTGCTTTTCACTTTTTATAAAAGTGAAAATCTTTTATAGATTTCTTTTGGTTGGTGAGAACAAGTATAATGTAGGTCTTTCATAAAAGTAAAGCAGCTTCATGTGAATTTTTGAAAAGCAGGGAGATACCTGTATGCTTCCTGGCTCGGCAGTGAACACTATATACTTGTTCTTTACATGAAAGTAGTGAAGATTAATTTTGCCAAAATATAAATATTTTAGGAAGAGGAAAATAGGCTATTATGAGAGCCTAATCTTTATCTACTACATTAAGAAGTCAATATGTACGTAATCTTACATTTAATCTATCAGAAGAGCACGATCTGCCTACTATTTAGAATGAGGTAATTACCAGGAAAAAATAACTAAGAGTTTTAAACTGGTTGCCTGTGGTTAATGGGACATTAGGGTCAAGGCAGGAGGGAGGGGGAGAAAAAAGACATGTTGGGAGCTGCTGGTTTTTGTTAAAGGATTTTCCCAGTGGCCTTTAAAACCATTTAACATCTAACATAAAAATTAATTTTAAAAAGGAAATTTTAAAAGCTTGAAATTGAAGGAAGTAAAGTGATAGAAGTGGACAGAAGTGAAAAATGACAGAAATATTTTAAATCACAGTAAGGGCTGCAAAACTACTTCACAGTATACCAAAATTACCAATATTCAAAATAACAGCATTAAGGCAACACAGACCAGTGGAGGTAGTGGTCAGTCTAGAACAGGAGGATAACAAAAGCTCCATTGCAGGGGCATGTCCAGGACCACTTTTGTGGGTTTTTTTAGGCTGGACACCTCTGGTTGCTTATCGCCATCTGGTACACCTGGGCAGCTTCTTGGAATAGGAACACTCAGTGTCTGCATCCTTTACAAGAGGTGCCTTTTCCAAACAGAAGTGGGATATGAACACTGGGGACCTAAAACCCATGACCCAGTGTCACCTTTAAAGGGTTTGTGCAAGAAATAAGACGCTAACACAAAACTATTTTCTTCTCAATGTTGAGTAGTTTTGTAAGACATAAAAACAGATCAAAAGTACAAAAGCAAACAGACTTGATTACCTGTGGGGATATGGACAAGTCTGACAGCACTATCTGTTGTATTAACATGCTGTCCTCCTGCTCCTTTGGCTCGAAATGTATCTATCCGCAAATCCTTCGGGTCCACCTTCACATCTACCTAGAACAAAAGGGAATATGGAAGTCAATTCTACACTCAACAAACACTTAGCATTTTTTAAAAGATTTTTAAAATTTATTTGTCAGAGAGAGAGAGAGAGATGGCATACAAGCAGGGGTGCAGCAGGTAGAGGGAGAAGCAGACCCCCTGCCAAGCAGGGGACCCAATGTGGGGTTCGATCCCAGGTCAAGATCATGACCTGAGCCAAAGGCAGACACTTAACTGAACCACCCAGGCGTACCAACAAATACTTTAATACTAAATTTATCTCAAGATTCTTCAAATAAACTATGTTGTTGTTCTAAGTCACAGCCATTAGACTAAAAAATAGCGTATAACAATGAAAGAACCATAAATTCCCTATATTTGACACTGACTTTTGATGCCATGAGATCACTGAGTTTATGCAAACTTTCAAGTTTCAGCATCCATCATCCCACAAAGCCAGAGGATAGAAAACATACTCTCTCTCCCTATATACATACATACAAATATATGTATGTACATATGTGTGTATGTAACTATGATCTTCATTATTCCCTGATTCTGTACTTGCAAATTCACCTTCTTCATTTGTTCCCCCAAATCAATTACTACAGCATTTTCAAAGTTGCCAGAGAACTTGTGCAGGGCAGCAAAAAATCCAAGCTGTCCTATACAGGCACATGCCCAACTGATGCCCAACAAAGTGACAGTTTGCTTTCTTTTTTCAGTCTGGCCAGAGAATGAAGACAGGAGGGGGCAGAGAAGATAATACAAGAAGCTCTGGCTCTCGGGTCAGTTGGACAGGGTGTGAAACCCAATTCTGGCATCTATCTGGTAGTGGCCTCAGGCAAGTCACCTAACACTTCTGAACCTCATTTTCTCTTTCTAAAATAAAGAAAATAGAATCTATTCTAAGTAACCAGGTGGGTTACTTTCCTCGGTTTTAAAATTTCATTTATGTATTGGGGCACCTGGGTGGCTCAGTGGGTTAAGCCTTTGCCTTCGGCTCAGGTCATGATCCCAGGGTCCTGGGATGGAGCCCCACATCGGGCTCTCTGCTCAGCGGGGAGCCTGCTTCCCCCTCTCTCTCTGCCTGCCTCTCTGCCTACTTGTGATCTCTCTCTCTGTTCAATAAATAAATGAAATCTTTCAAAAAAATTTCATTTATGTATTTATTTGGATGGGTAACTTTTAAGATTATAATCAACGCAGACTCATAGATATAGAAATCTATATATAGGTATATAAACATATGTACACCTGCATGTGCACACACGTGCGCGTGCACACACACACACACAATTTTCCCTAGGGGAAATGATGGTTCAGTATTTGCTAAATCAGCATTTGCTGAGACTTTACAGAACATAACCACCGTGAACAATGAGAACCAACTGTGTGTGTGCAGTGATTAGTGGACTGAATGGAGGCATCCAAAAAGATACGTTCACATTCTAACACTAGACCCTTACTTGGAAAAGGGTTGTAATTGAGTTCAAATGAGATCATCCTGGGTTATTCAGACACATCCTAAATCCAATGAGAAGTGCCCTCAGACAGGTAGGAGAAAGGATGAGAGGAACATGTGCATTCAGAGTTATACAGCTTCAAGCCAATGGCCACCTGGAGATACCAGAAACTGGGGGAGGCAAGGGAGCATCCCTCCCCCACCCAGAAGCTTTGGAGGGAGCACAGCCCTGGAGATACCTTGAGTTTACACTCCTGGCCTCTAGAACTGTTAGACAATAAATTTTTATTGTTTTAAGCCCCTATTTGTTACACACACACACACACACACAAAAACAGTACAAAATATGCTGTTTTTCATGAGAGAACTAACATCTTATTTCACATTTACCATTCATTTGTACGAATGACAGCAAGTGTGACTCTTTGTAAAGCACAGTAGTAATGGGGTCAATTTTACAATCTACTATACAGCGTGGTTATTCTTTTGTTTCCTCTAAAATTAATACTCTACTGTGGGGAAAAAAAAGTATTCAGCTTTTTAAAAATATGCCAGTATTTAAGACTACCTTAAAATTTCAATAAACACTAAAGAGATGAACAACAATTTCCCATTTTTTGTGGTTACGGTATATTAAGTAGTTATATGGCAAATATATTATATGTCATATTCTCCCAAGTGTTACAGAAACTACCTAATGACTGTTGGGAAATTCTGAACAAAGAGCCAGTGACTTAATAATATACAAAGAATTTTAAATGTCAATTAAGAGAATAAGACTTTGCTCTTTTATGAAAAGCAAACTCTACCACATGGATTTAATTTCCAAGAATATGAAAAGAATAAGGGATGGGTGAGAACAGTGGAAGGAATAAGGAGTTAAGAAAGACAACTTAAGGGGCACCTGGGTGGCTCAGTGGGTTAAAGCCTCTGCCTTTGGCTCAGGTCATGATCTCAGGGTCCTGGGATTGAGCCCCGCATCAGGTGCTCTGCTCAGCGGGGAGCCTGCTTCCCCCCCCGCCCACCGCCCCCATCTGCCTGCCTCTCTGCCTACTTGTGATCTCTGTCAAATAAATTAAAAAAAAAAAAATCTTTTAAAAAAAAAGAAAGACAACTTAATAGTTTTGATTTCTGAGAGACATAAACGCTTCCATACAACAAAAATTAAATTAGATAAAAGAGGAAGGAAAAATCAAATCCTAATATTCAAAATAATTACCATAATGATATCATAACCAAACAGAAACACATTATTTCTGTTGGTCTTTGAACACTGCGTTCTGACTATGCTTTCTTGGTGGACTATATTCTTTTTTTTTTTTAAGATTTTATTTATTTATTTGACAGAGAGAAATCACAAGTAGATGGAGAGGCAGGCAGAGAGAGAGAGAGAGAGGAGGAAGCAGGCTCCCCGCTGAGCAGAGAGCCCGATGCGGGACTCGATCCCAGGACCCTGAGATCATGACCTGAGCCGAAGGCAGCGGCTTAACCCACTGAGCCACCCAGGCGCCCCTTGGTGGACTATATTCTAAGGTCAGAAATCTTAAACATTGCTCAGTAGTTTACAAAGTAATTTTTTAAGTTTTTATATATGCTATATAATAAGGAAAAAAGTAAACACATTAAGTGATTAAGAAATAAAACTTTTTACTCTAAGTGGGAAGAGATATAAATACAAGATGGTGAGGGGGGAAAACTCCCTGTAATGTTAAATTTGAGTTGGTAATAATAACTTGAACTGGTGTTAAACTCCTATGTATCTCTTAGCTCTGTCCACTGTGAAATCTAAACATAAGCAGACTTTAGTAATAATGAGCATACCTAGTACCTAGACCTTGATTTCTGGGTACATTTCTCACCAAAAAAATGAGATCTGACTCCCAAGTCTGAGGGCAGAAAGGCAGAAGGTGGGCTTAGGATATCTAATTATACCAGAAAGCAAGGGTATGCTTAAAAATTGATGGGGTCACTGCAAAAGGGACTCCCCTAAAAAGGCTACTACTGGCCAAATCAGGGACAAGTTTGAACATCAAAAGCCATAGTAATTATAACTCACACAATTTAAAAAACAAATATGTAAGTCTACAATGAAGTCAACAGATGAAATAATACTGAGTTTATGATGAAGTAAAATAAGAGAAAGCAAGCAAGAAGGAAGGAGAGAAGGTAGTAGGGAGGAAAGTTGTTGACAGAAAAGAATGCCAGGTAACAAATATAGAAGAAATGACAGAGTTACAAAATCGCCATCTTCCACCCCAAATGAAATAACTGATTCAGGCAAAAAAGATCACTAATGGATGTTACGATTGTGGAAGAAAAGTTGGAAACAGGCTATTATGTATCGCAGGCATTACTCAGTAACTGCAAAGAGAAAAAAATACACTTTTACAATGGAGCTGATTTTGTGGTCATCTTCACTGAAAATCGGACAATTTCAGATTATGTGCCTTCTGATAAGACGCAACATGAATATACACCTGTAAAGTATTCCTGCTCAAAACCTGTGACCTGAATGCAATGGGATAAAAGGACAAGTTGACGAGGACCAAGAGGAATCAAACAGATCCAGAATGTGGGACACCCTACAAGACGAAGGCTCCAGACTCTTCAAAAAAATAACGGCATTAAAAAAAAAAAAAAAAAGTTGAGGGCATTGGATGGCTCTGTCAGCTGAGTGTCCGACTCTTGATTTTGGCTCAGGTCATGATCTCAAGGTCATGGGAGTGAACCCCACACAGGGCTCCATGCTCAGTGGGAAGTCTGAGTTCTATAAGCCACTCTAGTAAATTACTGAACCCAAAGAAGAGGTTGTGGAAACCTCTCAATTCATAGTGACTTGGAGGAAAGCACAGGTGACAAGCTGGACTTGTGACTAGCCTCTGAAGTAGGAGGGAAGAAAGTGTTGTGAGGCTGAACTCTTAGCTATTCCCCAGTAGACGCTGTCAGAACTGAACTGACTTGTAGGATACCTAACTTGGTGTCCACACAGAATTGAAGAAATTGCCTGGTGAGAGAAAAAACTTGACACATTTATAGTAAAGAACTATTCTGTGAGGAGACATGCATAGGAGTTTTTCATAGAAATATTACAGACTTGTGTTTGATTTTCATAGCTAATAGTATTTTTCTAATAACTGATCCAATTTTATTATTGATGTTATACAAAGGTCTCCAATCTATTGGTTCCTGGGGACAAGTGGATAATCCTTAGTGTCTCATTTAATCCCTACAGAAGAATTATGGGGTTGGGATGCCTGGGTGGCTTAGCTGGTTAAGTGTCCAACTCCTCATTTTGGCTCAGGTCATGATCTCAGCAACGTGAGATTGAGCCTCGAGTTGGGTTCTGTGCTGGGCATAGAACCGGCTTAAGATTCTCTCTCTCCCTCTGTCTTTCCCCCACCCCAAAAAAGAAAAATTATGGGGTTGAGCTATTTTACCCAATTTACTTATTTATTTATTTATTAAATTTTTAAGTTCCAGTTAACATACAGTGTAGTATTAGTTTCAGAATTTTGGGACTCATCACTTACATATGTTACCCAGTGCTCATCACAAAAGTGCCCTCCCTAGTGCTCATCACCCACTTAGCCCACGCTAAGTAGCCCACCTACTTCCCCTCCAACAACCCTCAGTTTGGTTCTCTATAGCCTCTTTTACAGTTTGCCCTCTCTTTCTTTCTTCCTATGTTTATGTTTTGTTTCTTAAATTCCACATATAAGTGAAATCACATGGTATTTGTCTTTCTCTGACTGACATATTTCACTTATCATAATTCCCTCTAGCTCCATTCACGTTGCTACAAATGGCAAGATTTCATTCTTTTTGATGGCTGAATAATATTCCATTGAGTATATGCACAACTTCATCTGTTCATCTTCTCCTAAGAACATGTCCTATTCTTAGGAGATGTTAAGTTGAAGATTTGAGGGATGAAGTCTCACAGTGATTGCAATATTATTCATAGTTATTTTTTAAAAAGTATACATACACACACATATAGGAATCTAGCAAATGTGGCAAAATATAAACAGGTGTTGACTCCAAGTGAAGGTTATATAAGTTTTTAGAGTGGTATTTTTCCAATTTTATGTATGTTTAAAATTAAATTTTAAAAAGTTAGGAAAAAAGATAGAGGCAATATGGCTGGCTTCAATAAGACACTGACCCCATACAGATATTCTAGCACTGATTTCAACATATTACCTGTGGAAATCATATATTTTTTTTTAAAGATTTTTATTTATTTGACAGACAGAGATCACAAGTAGGCAGAGAGGCAGACAGAGAGTGAGAGAAGGAAGCAGGCTCCCTGCTGAGCAGAGAGCCTGATATGGGACTCGATCCCAGGACCCTGAGATCATGACCTGAGCCGAAGGCAGCGGCTTAACCCACTGAGCCACCCAGGTGCCCGAAATCATATTTTTCTTAAGATAATACTTAAGCAAGAAGATCTGAAAAGGTTTGTGAATTCTATTTTATGAAGAGAACCGGCTTCTAATTAAAGAAAACAAAATATCTTGGTCAGGCGTAAGAAGGGCAACTTTACATGGGGAAGAGTTAAGGATTTCCCAGTAGAGACTGCAAAGTTCAATGTGAAACCCCAAAAATCAGTTTGCTAGAAGTTAAGCTTCCTCAGCACAATACCTACTACATGAGAGTAAGTTTTCAACGTGTGCAAGAAGTTACCTCATCTGGCTGAGGGAGGATGATAACAGACATGGTTCCTGTGTGAATGCGCTGCATCCTTGACGACAGGCCCACCTCAGGGATTCGCTGAACTCGGTGAATGCCACCTTCATACTTCAGATGCTTGTAGACACTCTCACCAGAAATTCGGGCAGCTGCGTGATGCAGCCCACCTAGGAACAGAAAATCCAAAAATGAAAGGGATCTGGATCTTAAATACCTTTAAACTCAGGCCTGAATGCAAGTACAGAGCCAAAGACGAGAACATAAAATAGGTACAAAATGATATTTTCCCAATGTCAGTGTAGTCATATAGAAAAGGAAATATACCAAAACATTATTTATGCTTACCTCTGGGTAACAGAACAACAATATATTTTTTGTTTTACTTTTTACACTTTGTTTCTAAATTTTCTATAATCAGCCAAGTTTTTTTAATAAAAGTATTACTAGAAAAAAAATACTGGGACATTTTCTGCATTGAACTGCCCTCTGCAACCTTAGGCTGATATGGTATCTATATATAAGAACGCTCAAAAACATAACAATTTAATAATGATGGAAAACTCTATAGGTCCTCCCAAGTTCTCAAGAGTCTATTGAAATTTAGCTCTTGCTCATCTGTGGTGTGACAATAAGCTCCTCCCCCCACCAAATCTTAATGCCTAAGCTAGTTTCTTATTGGACATATATTTTTTAAAAACTCTTTTATTATAAAATAACTTTTATTATAAATATTATATTATAAATCATATTATAATATATATATAATATAGATATTATATATATTTCTAATATAAATTATATATTATAAATATTATAAAATAACTCTTTTATTATAAAATACAGACATAAAAAAATCACATGAATCAAATGGTTTAGTGACCACAAGATCAAGAAAAAGAACTTTGTCAGTCACCCAAAAGCTCTCTCATGTGCCCCTTCCTAGTTACAATCCCTTCCTTTCTCACAAGTAACTATGAACCTGACTTATTCCTGCTACAATTTTATTACCTAAATGTGCTACAGTCTAGTCTTGTCCATTTAAAAAAGTTTCACGTCCTCTTTAAATTTATTTATTTATTTTTGTGTAGTAATCTCTATATCCAATGTGGGGCTCTAACTTATGACCTCAATATCAAGATTCAACCAGGTGCCCCCTAGTCTGATGCCTTTTAAAGCTCTTCATCTATACATGTTCATCACCTACTTCTTTTGTTCTTTCCAACTTATCTCCTGAGGAACCTGGACGTTGACCTGTAAAATTTCCCACAGAATGCATTTGCCCACTGCATACTCTTGGTACAATTAATTCACCTATCTTCCGCCCTCTGTTCTCTGGCAGATGGATCCAGAGACCGGATCAGACACCAGCTTGAGCTCCTTGGCAGGACTACAGGAGGCACATAATGACTGTTTTCTTTCTTTTTATGGTCTTGGCAGCCTTTGATGTTTAATGTATCATGGGTTATAAAATAGTGATAGTCTAATTCTGTAATTTCTTTGTCAGGTTTTAGTAGCTAAAATACATTGATAAAGGACATTTCTCCTTGTCTATTGGTTGATTACCCTGTGCTAGAGTTATACAGGAAAGGCAGGATAAATGCTTGATTTTGTTCCTTTACCCATTTTACCAGTATCTGTGTTTTGCAATATGAGTTAGGATTAATCACCTGCAGATGACTATTTTTAAAATATCATTATGAATTCAAGGATCTGAACACATCTAGCATGCTTAAACCAATTGCAATTATTATGATTAAAGTTCAACGTATCCATCTTTGGCCTGCAGGAGCCTCTTCAAGTTAATTTCTGAGTTCTTTTTGACACACCTCTTATTATGGTATTATTCCAGGATTATCCTGAACTATTCTTGCCCCAGACCAGAAATCAGTGATCTCCCCAAGAAGTCTTGGTTCCTTTCAGAAATAATACTTATTTCTTTTTCTTTTTTTTTTCTTCTTTTTTTTGCCTCTTCCCCGGCTCATGTGCTCTCTTTCTTTAATTTTTCTTAAAGAAAAAAAATTTGAGATCACTTAGCTCGGAATTCCTCTCATATAATGAAACCTACTGCACAGGCAGGTATCATCTGGCCTTCAAGTAACCTTGTAGGACCTGGGGCTCATGGAATCAGCACAAAAATGTTGATATTCTGGTTACTGTTTCTGTGAGTAATAAACCATCCTCCACCTCTGACCCATGAAAGTGTGGCATGCTAACTTGTTAGCTTGCAAGTGGGGTAAAATCTCAGACCATTTGGAGTTCTTGACTACTGATATTTCCAGAGTAAATTCAAGATGACAGCCTCTTCTCTATCACTCTGTCTTCTATACCAAGAATCTGGTTCTCAACGATAGAGAAGATACTACAATTAGAATATCTCCTAACTACTCATCTACTTTATTCCGCAGTACACATACAACAGTCTCAGAGTAACAATGCGAGTTCTGCCACAGCATGATTACTAAAAACATTACAACTTTTTTGAATATGCTCTTCGTGTTCTTCCCCCATTTTTCAAATGGGTGTACTCAATACTGTCAGATCTTACAGTGGTTATATAGTGTATTCTTCCCTGCTTCTCCTCAAATAGACCTAGGTCTTTTTTTTTTTTTTTTTTTTTTTTAAGATTTTGTTTGTTCATTAGAGAGAGAGAGAGAGAGCACCTAAGCATGGGTGGAAGGGTGAGGCAGAAGGAAAAGAAACTCCCTGCTGAGCAAGGAGCCCAATGTGGGATTTAATCGCAGGACCCCGGGATCATGACCTGAGCCAAAGTCAGACACTTAACTGCCTAAGCCACCCATGCACCCATACAGACTTAGTTCTACAGGTAGCCACATATTTGATGCTCACCCCATCCCTATGCCAAAACTTCATATTTTAGCTGTCTAAAGTCCTGTTTTCTAACAGATTCCTCAGAAAGGGACCATGGGGAAAGTGTTTCTTGAGTTCTTGCATATTGTTAAGTTTGTACCCTTATACTTGTAAGTTAGTTTCGTTGCTTATAAAATCCTTAACTCAAATTTCCTTAACTATGCCACTACTGCTGCTGCCACGTTCCTAATATGCTTCTAATGAAGACTCAGTGCTACAACATCAGATTTAACCCACTCAGTTTCTAAAGTCAGCATGATGGGGCACCAGGATGGCTCAGACAGTTGGGTGTCTGACTCTTGGTTTCTACTCAGGTTATGATCTCATGGATCATGAGCTCTGGCCCTGAGCTCAGCGGGGAGTCTGCTTCTCTCTCTCTCTCTCCCTGCCCCGCCTCTCACTCACATACACTTGTTCTCTCTCCCTCTCAATAAATCAATCTTTGAGGAAAAAAAAAATAAAGTCAGCATGATGGATAAAAATTAGGCATAGTTTTAAATTACTGTACAAAATGCCAAAGGAAGGTACCTTATCAGAGACTGACCTGTCTCTTAGTAAGTCCCACACAGCGGTGCCTGGATGGCTCAGTTGGTTAAGCATCTGCCTTCAGCTCAGGTCAAGTTCCCAGCGTCCTGGGATCGAGCCCCATGCCAGGATCCCTGCTCAGTGGAGCCTTATTCTCCCTCTATCTCTACACCTCCCCCCATCCCCGCTTGTGCTTTCTCCCTCTCTGTCAAATAATAAAATCTTAAAAAAAAAGTAAGTCCAAAATAGCCAGTCCTCCAGCGGTAAAAACAGGTTAATGTTTATCTTTTTGAACACCAGATAAAGAAGATGACAAGCATTTAGGGGTCAGGTGATAGGAAAAATGTAATGTTTACCATTCACACTCAGTATAGTCAAGATGGTCAATTCTGAAAAATACCTCAACACTGAGACAGAGTGAGGCCACAACAATAAAAATTTTCCACCTCGAAATCATTCTGTATTTTTTTTTTTTTAAGATTTTATTTAGGGGCACCTGAGTGGCTCAGTGGGCAAAAACCCCTGTCTTCAGCTCAGGTCATGATCCCAGGGTCCCGGGATTGAGACCCGCATCAGGCTCTCTGCTGAGCAGGAAGCTTGCTTCCCCCTCTCTTTCTCTGCCTGCCTCTCTGCCTACTTGTGATCTCTGCCTGTCAAATAAATAAATAAAATCTTAAAAAAAAAAAAAAGATTTTTAAAATTTATCTATTTGACACAGAGAGATAGATCACAAGTAGGCAGAGAGGCAGGTAGACAGAGAGGGGGAAGCAGGCTCCCCACTGAGCAGGGAGCCCGATACAGGGCTCGATCCCAGGACCCTGGGACCATGAGACCATGACCTGAGCCAAAAGCAGAGGCCCAACCCACTGAACCACCCAGGCACCCCTCATTCTGTACTTTTAAAATTATTCCCCTCACCTCCTTTACCTACTTCATGTCCAGGGCACATATTTAAATTTATATGACCTGAAAGGAGAGGGCTGCTTTACTGTACAGATCACCAGAGCCAATCTTGGGTCGCCTAGGTTCAAATTTAAGCTCTTCCTCCTAGTTGTGTGTCCTCAGGCAAGTTACTTCATTTGTTCATGCCTCAGTTTCCTTTTCTGTAAATGGTAATTACAGTTCGCATAACAGTACTGCACACCTGAATGAGAGGCCATTCATACTGCAGATCACGTGAGTCGTACTTAAAGTCCTGTGTAAGCATATGACACAGCCTGAACTCAACCTCCCTCCCTCGAAGGGGCTGTTGTGAGGAATAACTAAGATAAACACTCGCAGCATACTTAGCAGTGTTGATATTTACCGTCAGTAAGTATCAGTAGTGACTGGAACTGTATCATTGGCTCTCCTGGACCAGTTCAAGACAATGTGGGAGAGAATGACAATCAAGATCCCTGTAAATGGAAATTATGATGTAGGGCAGGAAAGTTGATAGACCTCTGAGGTAGAGGACAGCGAGGTGCACTGCTGGCCTTGCCGGCTCAGAGAAAACCGCCTTTGGTGGTCCTCATGGATGGGTATGGAGGAAAAAAGCATTTGTCAGATCAACAGCTGCACACCGGGTGCCAGGAGGTATGAATAGCTCAAGCAATGAAACCACATCTGGTACAGCAGCTGTAATGAGAATCACCGGTTGGCTGAGCTAATAGTAACCCACTGTCATTCACTGAGCTCCATCTACTGTCTTTCTAGGCCAAAGAAACAAGCTGAATGGGGATGTGGCAGGAATCACTAACTTTGCATTTTCCAAGTCCCTGATGGTGGCATTTATCTCTGCAACCTCTCTGGAAAGGCAATGTTGCTTCTGGTTTACTATTTTCCCAGGTAGAGGCAGTTCTAGTGGCTTCTACTTGGCCTTTACCACCATTAACAGTTCTCCTTCCACAGGTCAGGAAAGAAGATGGGAATTCTGCTAGCTGCTCAGTGTATCTGCCAATTATGTACCCAGAACTGGGAAAAACACCACAGGATGGGTTTGGGAGCCTGCTGGGCCCACTGAGAGCAGGACCTGAGCTAAAAGTCTATTCATCACGTGACTCTACAAGCTCTTTCTCTAATTGATGGCCATAGAGATGCTCTGGGTTTCCCGGAATTAGCATCAGTTCAGAGCCAGTGTCCAGTAGTCCCCGCAAAGTCTGGTTATTTCCATTTCTCTAAGGCATAGTTACCCTGGGAAAAGGTGACAGACCCCTTTTGGGAGGAGGCTGGGAAAAGGGTCAACAGCATAAATACTTGGCAATATATGGGGGTCCTTCCTCAAGGGGACCCCACCCCCTCTTTATTCAAGGGGTTTGGGCCTATCCACTGGCTCAAGTCTGAGAACTGACTGAGGGGCCATGGCTTATTTTTATGATTAAAGTTACATTTTTGTTCACTTGATCTAAAACTTTTCTGCTCATACAGGTAAGTGAGAATGTACTAGTCTTCCTACCTCTTGTACTTCTAGGGGCACCACAATCAACTAGCAAATGCCTCAGGCTGCAAAAGTCAGACAACTCCGATTGCTGCCTTGGTTCTGCCATCCGTGACAGTAACTACACTCATCTGGCCTTTGGCTGTGGACTGCTACCCTTGACCCCTGCTACCCTAAAATCCAATGACTTCCAGTACACTTAGGTTTCCCAGTTTAGTTACCAGAGCTCCTACTGTTGAGTCTGTCCCATAGAGAAGAGCCATCAGAGCCCTTCAAGGATGCCAGCGTTCCCCTTACAAATTTATTTCTCACACTCATGGTAAGAAGTACGTCTTCTGGTTACATAGAACTAACCATCATGTTACCTGAAGTACCTTTCCCTGAATTTAACTAGCAAGCAGAAGATAACAAAATGCAATTATAA
This sequence comes from Mustela putorius furo, assembly GCF_011764305.1. NCBI lineage: Eukaryota > Metazoa > Chordata > Mammalia > Carnivora > Mustelidae > Mustela > Mustela putorius. The sequence goes on from NW_025421305.1 coordinate 8,259,467, forward strand.
ACATCAATCTGTTGGGAGGGAAGAGATACTAGAGCATTTCATAGAATCCCTTTAACTTGGAAGAGATTTCAATTTGTAAGATGCCAGGTACACAGAATAACAAAGCGTCAGGCCTACGTTACATACCCAGAGCTATCGCCCTCCCCTGCTGCCACAAAAACCATCCTGTAATCATTTAGCTTGGACTATTCATGGAATACTTGAATACTGCCCCTATCTGTACCTCCAACCGCAAAACTACAAGGCTCTAAGTCACCTGATGCGTGAATTTTTGCCTGAAAGTATGTTTCTTTTCAACCTTAGCTTTTAGTGCTGTATGAATCTGAGTTCTTCTCCATTTCAATTAAACATTAAAATATATACACCTATTATTTAGTAAGCATATTTTATAAGATAGGTGTTTTTCACCTCTTCTCTATGTTAGACCTTCTATTCACATATTTTTCTTCTCCTGATTACAAATAGATCAATTTTTATATATTATTTTCTAATTTTAATGAGTAGAGGTTTACTCCCAATCTTTCTTTCTTTATTTATCAGAGAGAGAGAGAGAAAGCATGAGCACAAATACGGGGAGCAACAGGTGGAAGGAGAAGCAGGCTCCCCGATGAGCAGGGACCAGATACGGGACTCAATCCCAGGACCCAGGGATCATGTCCTGAGCTCAGGGCGTGAGCCAAAGGCAGATGCTAAACTGACACAACCATCCAGGTGTCCCTCCTAGTCTTTAGAGTAAAATATTTAAAGTTTCCCTTCTTTAAAAAAAATAGTCCTTTAAAATTTTTTTTTTTTATTAAAAAAGGGTTTTTTTATTTGTTAAGTAGACTCCATGCCCAGTTTGTATAGCCCAATGCAGGGCCTGAACTCCCAACCCTGAGATCAAGACCTGAGCTGAGACTGAGAATCGGATGCTCAACCAACCCAGCCATCTGGTGTGTCTCCTGCTCTTTTTACTTCTTAAAGTGCCTTTATTTTATTTTGCCACTAGGCCAGTCTATCTAAAAGAAAGGTTTCCCAACCACTGTCTAGGGATTGTTCAGGCTGCTCTGCATCCCTGGAACCAGAAACTCCTCCTGTTATTACTGAGCTCATCCTTCATTCTTAAAAGCTGGATTCAAAATATCTGAGAGAGGTCACTGCTGACATTTGCCACCATTCTCTCTTTCATAATGCTGTACTTCTAAAGACTTTTTTTTTTTTTTAAAGTAAGCTCCACACCCAAAGTGGGGCTCAAACCTACAACCCCAAGATGAAGAGACACATTCTCCACCAGCTGGGCCAGCCAGATGTCCCAAAATGCTGCTGTTCCTGAAAGCTTCCTGAAAGTTGAAACTCTCTCATCTCTAGCTTCCATAATATGATACCTTACTCATCCTTTTCCTGCTTATCTCACTCCTCTCTTTCTTTTGCCACGAGTCAATCTTTCTCAATGTGGCCATTACATGTAGGTAATTACATGTAGGTAACCTACAATGTAGGTTTTGGCGCCCTGAATATTCCTTCTCCCTAGCCTCTCCCTCACATAATCTCTCAGTGTCAGATACCATCTTTGGGTAAGGGCTACTGAATCTCTCTCCTTCATTCTGTTCTCTCACCAAAGCTCTGCTGACACAACTTCAGCCTTTACTGGATATTTCTAAATGGGTGTTCACAATAACCACAGAGTTAGTCATTCAAAAACAACTTATCATTTTTTCTTCCCGTATGGGCTCTCTCTCCAACTTGAAAGAATATCACAGTCTTTCTGGCTAGGAAGATCAGGATCCCCATGGCTCATCTTGTTTGCGTTAGAACAGACTACTAGGATGTAGTGTGGTACTGGATCTGACAAACCTAAGTTCAATCTCGGGACTGCCATTACGTACTGTGTGGTCTTGGATCAGTCACTTTCTCTAAACCCAGCTCCTCATTTGTAAAATGGGACTGATACTACCTATCTCATAGGGCCGTGAGGATCAGATCACCTACACTGTATGCAGGACACAGGAGCAAGCACGGACCCGTCTTTTGTCTGCTCTTCCTGTGAAGGTCTGCCAAGGTCTATGCCAGGTCTAAGTCTTAGTCACACCTGGATTGCTCTAGCAACCGCTCTGCACTTCGCCTTAAATCGAACCTCTTGGTCCATCCCGCACAATGCTATCTAATAATCTCCCTAAGATATGTATTTACCAAATCATGTGCCTTTTTAAAAAATTAATTAATTTATTTATTTGAGAGAGAGCAAGGGAGCAGGGCGTAGGAAAGCAGAGGGAGAGTCTGAAGCGAACTCCACACTGAGCACAGAGCTGGACATGGAGCTCCAGCTCACAACCCGGAGGTCATGACCTGAGCTGAAACCAAGAGCTGGAGGCTTAATGGACGGCAGCAACCAGGTGCCCCCAGATCATACGCTTACTGATAAAATCTTCAATAGGTCGTTACTCTCTAACAATCAAGGCCTGTTCTGCTTTTAAGGCTGTTCAAACTATACCCCCTGGAACTCATTTCCTATGTCTTCCCATCACATACTCTCGTTTCTCTTCTGATCATATGTATCTTTCACCTTTTACTATGTCTTCCTGTCACAGATATGCTCTGGGTAGACTGGCTTCCTAACATTGCCCTATACACACCAAGATCTCTCCCACCACCATGTGGTTGCTCTGGTTTTTTCTTCCCTCTTCTCTCAATTCCCTCTCCTTGACCAGTGACCGTATTTAAAACCTGTACCAAGGGATGCCTGGGTGGCTCGATTGGTTAAGCATCTGCCTTTGGCTCAGGTTGTAATCTCAGGGTCCGGGGATCAAGTCCTACATCAGGCTCTCTGCTCAGTGGGGAGCCTGCTTCTTCCTCTCCCTCTGCCTGCTGCTCCCCCTGCAGGGGGACTAATAAAATAAAACCTGTACCAAGCACAACTTACTTATTCTAGATAGTAGCTTTCATTTTTCTCTATTGTTTAACTTACTTTAATCCCCTTTCCCTACTTTATTATTGGGTTTCAATGTATAAGCAAGAAGAAACAAACTTTCATATGGCTTAAAAGAATAAGGAACAAAGATACTATCAGATGTTCTGATTTAACATAACTGAGTATTTAGAAGTTTAAGGACTTCAGGTGCGTAGGTGACTCACTTTAGTGTCCTACTCTTGGTTTCAGCTCATATCATGATACCAAGTTCCTGGGATTGCGTCCCACATTGGGCTGCCTGCTCAGCGGGGAGATTGCTTCTCCCTCTGCCCGCCCCCAACTCATGTGTGCTCTCTCTCTTGCAAAAACAGATAAATAGAATCTTTTAAAAAAATAGGACAACATAGTTCTAATCAAGATCAGAGATAAAATAATTCTCAGCATCATCTATGGGCTAAACCCTCAAATATTCCTACCATAATCAGCTGGTGTATAATTCAGGAGTTCAAATTTCCAGTTTTTATAGCTTGAATAATTCTGGTACATATCAAATATTTCCCGAGTAAACTGTTGGCAGATATCACCTAAAAAAATACAAAAAATATTCAGTCAGCACAGATTGTTTTAAAGAAAGCCCTTCTTAGGTACAGGCCCCCTGGGAAATAAGGAGTAACTGCTTCCACAGTGAAACATAACTACTGGACTGTTAAAGTTATACAGTATCAAACCAAGGTAAAATTTAAGTGTTTTTTTAGATCATTTAAGATAAAATTATTTAACTGACCTCCAGTAGTTCTTCCAGATGTCACCTCTAAAATAACATCATTTTTGTCATATTTCTCCTTTGGCACCAGACTCTGGAAAAGCTGAAAAAGGAAAAAAAGATCAGCATTTGTATGTATATTTTCCATGATTATACTATTGCTTGATTTTAGACAAAAGACCTCCAAACATTAAAAAAAAGTCAGTGATTAACAAAATTATATAGTATCCCAATGAGATCTAGTCATTAAATGCTACAATAAGTAGACTGCATTAGAACTAAAATAAGTGATCAATTCATGCTAACAATGGAGTTACTTGTCAGGGTATTCTCCACAATGCTATCAGATTATCTTAATTTTCTAAAATGCCCAAGTTTAGATCAAAGTCCGGAGCGTTCCATTCAATTTTTTTCAGATTTTGCCTCTTATTAGCTCTAAACAGCAGCTTCTTTCATCTAATGAAATGACGATGTGAAGCTTTGAAAAGTCTTCACTTGGAGAAAATGAGGCCTCTTCACATATGACTGCGTATTTTCTCCTGCCACAGATGACAGTTGGCCCCAGGTCGTGCCCTCTGTTCTCAGTAGAGCTGTTCTGCTTAAAGAATATATTGAGGACTCCCAGGATAAGGCTGAAATGGTTTCTGAGTTGTGACAAAGAAACAAGGGGCTTCCTAATAAAGTAACTAGCTTCCTTCTAAAGAAGAAAAGGGAGGCAATTTTATTTTTTATTTATTAGTGAAACGTTTTTCAAATCAAACTACCTACCGGCCATGACTCTCCCTACTGCCAATTTTTGAAATACTCTATCTCTGTTAGAAATGGTAATCTGTGAGAGGGAATATCAGACCAAGAGCGACAGTCTTTCTGCCTTTGACTTGCTGGTTATATCAGTGATAACAGTAACTGATACTTCTACCTCATTCCTCTCAACGAGCCCCTGTATGGAGTCCCAGAGTAGGGGGCCCGAAGGCAGGACAAGGGCAAACAGGACAGAAGGGAAGAAACTACAGATGCTATACAGCCCTGTGGTTTTCACTGCCTTTTAGACAAATCATCCATTGAACTACAAGGAGCTAAAGACTTGGTATGAACCAACTGTGTCTGTACCTTTGGATTCACTCCACTCTATACAGAAAGCAATTTTCGATCCTTAATTAACACAATCACTATGTACCACTCCCCTTTTCTAAGGCTTAAAAACTAAATTCTTCCTCTTGTTAGGTGATTCTTTAGGTGAACTAAATTTCTTTACCAGCATCTGCCGCCTTGGCTGGCAAGTTAACAGCTTTGGAACATAATTCCTCGTGCAGGTGAGGGGGGAGATGATGTTTTATTTTCTGTCATCCCAGTCGGTTCAACCTCATTCTGTAGCAAATTACAGTACTAAACCCAGATAACTCATTCACCATTAACAAAGGTTTAATAAACTGGTGTTTGGAAAGGACTTTGAACACCAAAGTATAGCCTCGTAAAACAGTATTCTTTTATAGTAACACGATTGAGCAGTTTACCTCCTAAAACATACCTCACTGTATAACACATGGATTTTTTGAGCGATAGTTTCCCTCTCTTCCAATGCAAGTTCTTGTAACTGCTTTTCATCTTGTTTATTTAGACCTACAAACCATCAACAAAAATTATGTTTTTAAATACAGGAAAACTCTTATATAGCTAGCTAATTTCTGTTTATAAATTTTATTTCAGTTGTGAAGGAGGGATTATACAAAAGGTCAGAATAGTTGGAGAATATTAAATTAATAAGTACTTGTGAAGCATGTCTAAAAAAACTCAGTGTGTAAGGAAGTATGTATGATCATTGCCCAAAAGTTTATGATTTGATTATCTAAAACTAATTACAGAAATCAATGATTAATAAAACAAGTCTGAAAAAGGACTGGTTAATTAAATATAGACCCAAATAAGGTAAGTTTTGGAGTAAACTGGAGTGACCACATCTTGTCTTAAAGGTAGCAGCCATTACTCAGCACACCGTGGTGTAATCCGGGAGGGCTGAAGCCTCCATTTTCTTCCCCTCAAAGTCAGAAATAAGAACTCTTAGAATTTTGAAATCTCTTGAAATACCTAGTGAACACTTTTTAAAAGCACCATGTAAGTCAAATGAAACAACTCTGTAACCTCTGTTTTATGGAAACAATTGTCCTTTTCACATCATTTCAAGAGAGAAAGTTAAAATCCTGGAACTCCCAACAAAAAAGCTAACAATGAGAGATAATAGATCTTACGACCTTTGACTCCATTGCTCTGGATACCTAGACTTCATTTGTTAGTGGTGATGCTTGCCAGCTGATGTAGAAATGTTTGATTCTTAATAGCAAAGAAGAAAACAGAAATAAAAAGTCCTAATTATAAAACAGGGAAGGCTCCTGAAACTTCTTCCCTGGTCATGGAAGTCATTAACACCTGGTGGGACTCTATTCCTCATTCATACCTTCAACATCTAACACTTATTATGCACCAGATACTCTGCTAGTTGTTGGAGACATAGGGATGAATAAAATGTGGTTCCAGGCCTTAAGTCACTCAGTCTGGTGGGAAATAGGACATGTACACATGAGTACAGTATGGGATAGGACAGTGCCATGGAGGCACAAAGGAGGGGGTCTAACCCAGACCTTAGCACTTGAGGAAGGCTTCCTGGATAGATGTCCTCTGAACTAAATTCTAATTACAGATCATCTGTTGCAGAATTGTAATATCACTCGTGGCCCCATATCATGTACTTATGCCACAAATGGACACTAGGCAGACATTACTCCATATAGGTACCTACTGTGTCAAAGATAGCAGAAAAACCTGATATGCAGTCACATAAAATTATTTTTGTGGCCTCTTATTATTTTCTGATGTCTGAAATCTAACCTAATTCAGTTTCATTATATCAAGAAAGATTTGAGAGTCTATTATATCCTATGTTCAGTGTTGCAGGAAATATAAAAATGAGTAAGACACAGGCTCTGTCTTTGAGAAACAGATAATGAGGGAAGTGGCAGAAATTAAGACAATTACATAAAGGTTCAAAATTCAAAACAGAAAAAGATAACATTTTTGTTTTACAGAGGGGACTGAAGCCAAAGTATGACTTCCAAGCCATACTTTATAAGTGAAATGAATTTTAACAAGGTAAAATTGGTGGGTAACGATTTGTTAAAGACAGAAATGGGATGATGTGTATATTCAGGGAACAGCAAGTTATCTATTTTTCTTGAAAGGTCTGCATATGCAAAGAGAATTAATACATTATACAGAGAGGCTGGTGTCAGTTTTCAGAAACTCCTTTTTTTTTAAATATATTTTTTTTATTTATGAGAGAGAGAGAGAGAGACAGCACAAGTGGGGTTTGGAGAGGAGCACCAGGGAGAGAGCGAACCAGACTCCATCCCAGGACCCCGGGATCATGACCTGATCTGAAGGCAGATGCTTAACTGACTAAGCCACCCAGGGGCCTTTCTGCAAAGGCTCTTAAATACCAAATCGAGAAATTTATATTTATAGGCTACGGGAGCTACTGAAAATTTTGAGCAGGGGAGTAATCTGATTAAGGTTGTCCTTGGACTGGGAAAGCCTGGAAGTGGCACAAAAAGTTAGGAATGTATCGTAATTATCCAGGATGAGCTATAATAAAGATATAGGGGCACCTGGGTGGCTCAGTGGGTTAAGCCGCTGCCTTCGGCTCAGGTCATGATCTCAGGGTCCTGGGATCGAGTCCAGCATCGGGCTCCCTGCTCAGCAGGGAGCCTGCTTCCCTCTCTCTCTCTCTGCCTGCCTCTGTCTACTGTGATCTCTCTCTGTCAAATAAATAAATAAAATCTTTTTAAAAAAAGATATAAATTAGCAGAAAGAATAGAAGGGAACTCATGAAGGGTACACTACAGAGGCAGAGGCAGACTCTATTGGAACTGGACTCATGCAGTGCATAAGACAGCCTGTGGAATCTCACTAAGTCCAAATCCTTGCTCCTTGCCTGATTGGCTGAGTGACTTCTGACATTTTTAGCTCTCAGTTTCTTCATCTATAAAATGGGGACATTAATAATAATTCCTATCTCATAAATTATTGTAAATACTCAAATGAGATAATATTTTAAATACTTAGCTTAGTGTCTGGCACATGGTAGGACAGTAAATGTCACTTTTATCACTGTTATTACAGAATAGCAGGACTTTAGACCTAGGAGAGACTTCGGAAACAATCCAATCCAATCTCAATAATACTGGTGATACAATGTATACACCACTGTATAATGGTGATACAATCAAGGCTGAAAGAGATTATGTCAATTTAATTTAAAAACATTTAGTAAACTCCTATTATATGCAAAGAACCTTCCCCAAACTAATGGATTACAAATCTGAGTGGCATAATGCAAAGAGAAAAAAAAAAAAATCCTCATAAACATAGTGAGAGACTCATGGTACCACGAAGAGACGGCAGAAAATCCAGGACTTCACAGTTATAACTGTGACTGGCCTTGACATCGTTTAACATCTCTAACACTTAATGGAACAGGATGGAGCACAGAAGTTTAGAAACTAAGTGCCTGTAGTACTATCTGGATAAATGCTGAATCCCAGCTTAGTCCACTGTGCCTTTCTCTCAACTTCAGTACATTTTGATAATTTTTGTATGAGAAAAAATGTTAAGGTAATAAGCAATATTAAGAATACCAAAGGGGCAGCTGGGTGGCTCAGTGGGTTAACGCCTCTGCCTTTGGCTCAAGTCAGGGTCCTGGGATCGAGTCCCACATCAGGCTCTCTGCTCCGCGGGGAGCCTGCTTCCTCCTCTCTCTCTGCCTGCCTCTCTGCCTACTTGTGATCTCTGTCTGTCAAATAAATAAATAAATAATCTTAAAAAAAAAATACCAAAACTAAAAATAAACATCTCTCACATAGATCAAAAAATTAAAGGTAAAGTTAAAAAATTGAACTCTCAGAAGAAAACACAGATGTACTCTTTGTAACCTTGGGTTACACAACAATTTCTTAGCTATGACACCAAAACCACGAGCAACAAGAGAAAAAAAGATAAATTTGACATCATCAAAATTTAAAAATTGTGCCACTTAGGGGTGCCTGGGTGGCTCAGTCAGTTAAGTGTCTGCCTTCGGCTCGGGTCATGATCCCAGGGTCCTAGGATAGAGCCCTGCATCGGGCTCCCTGCTTGGCAGGAAGTCTTGCCTCTCCCCCTCCCACTCCCTCTGCTTGTGTTCCCTCTCTCTGTGTCAAATAAATGGACAGGATCTTTAAAAAAAAAAAAAAAATTATGCTGCTTCAAAAGATAACCCATAGAATTGAAGAAAAGTTTTGCATATCATATATCTGATAAGGAATTTGTGGCTATAATATAAAGAAGTCTCACAATTCAATAACAGGACAAATAACTCATTTTAAAAATGAACGAAGGATCTGAACAGTCATTTATCCAAAGATGAGATACAAAAGGCCAACAGGCATATGAGAAGATGTTCAACATCATTAATCAGGGAAATGCAAATCAAAGCCACAATCAGGTATCATTATACCCACTAGGATGGCTAGAATCAAAAAAGTGTGGGGTAAAAATAGTGGAGCCACTTTGGAAAACAGTCTGATAACTTCTCAAAAGGTTGAATGCAGAGTTATGATAGGCAATTGTAGCGCCACTGTTCATTACAACCCACAAGTGGAAACAACTCAATATCCAGTAAGTGATGAATGGATAAATAAAAATAAAAATAAAATAAAATAGAATAAAAATAAAAATAAAATGTGGTAGATCCATACAATGGAATGCAGTTCCACAATAAAAAGACATTAAGTACAAATACATACTACAACATAGATGAAACTTGAAAATATTATGCTAAATGAAAGAAGCCAATCACAAATGACATATTATATGACTCCACTTACAATACAATGCCTGAAATAAGGAAATCTAGAAAATAGATCAGCTCTTGCCTCGGGTTGGCAGGGAAGGGGGAATTGGGACAAGTGGCCACAAGGTGTAGGGTTCTTTCTGGGATGATGAAATAATACTTGGACCCTACAAGCCCTTTGCTGGGGTGGGAACTGCATTTTTGTGTCTCTGCTACATACGCAGGACCGTGCTCAGGAAAGTCCTGCTCAATAAATTAAAGCTTCTGTAAAGGTTAATATTCAGTCGCCCAGACCCTAAAAACTTCTTGGCAAGCACCATGAGGAGCTCAGTCTCCTAATAGTTGATTTTCAGTAGCCAAAATACATCAAACACACTGAGTAGAATTCTGTCTTCTCCAAGTACAGAGTGCAGCCATTCTAGCCTTTTTAAAAGACTGTGTTCAATAAAGGTTTAACCTATAAAATCAATCACATTGTTTACACACACATATTTTTTACCTACTTTTACACATTGAATCTAATTCTTCAATTGCTTGCTCAGCCTCCTGAATTTCTCGGTAAATGGCTGTAAGTGGCGCCAACTCAGCATGCCTTCGATTCAGGGACTTCCGGTCCCCTTCATTCACAGACACACGCTGCAAACAGTCGTCAAGCGTCCTGTACTCCTCGTTCAGGTCCTCCATATATTTCTGTAGTCCTTTATGCTTCCACAGCATCTTGGACTGATGACAGTATCTCCTGGGACAATTCTTATTTAACAGAAGGTGGAGAATGGGATTCCTGCTTTGTCTAAAAATCCACAGCCTTGTATCAAGATGGATCTGCATAAACTGATAAGATTGGGAATGGAGGTGGTACTGGTGGGGACCATTAAGAGATGAATGTCTAAAAAGCCAAGCACACAGGTGACGATTCATCTCAGCATCTGAAATATAATAAACACAATCTGAAAAAAAAAAATCAGCTCTACAAATACGAAAACTGGAAGGAGGCTCAAGAAATCTTGTTCAGTTTATGGGCACAGCCAGCTCTAAACACAATCTGAAAATTCAAGTAACCAATAAAAGGAAAATAATTCTTCGTACCTCTGAGTATAACATATTAAAATAAATGAAGATAACACAGTTTTCTATTCACTCAATGTATATAATTAACGATGGCAAATGAGTAGGAGCATAATTAATAAATACATCAACAGGCTGGGTTAAATGAGCTACTTTCTAGGAGGTATCCAGGATCTGGAATTAAGGATGTGAACAAGCACTTGAAAGGTATGAAATAATCGTGCAAGTTTTAGGTGGTTCACATATACATAGATTTCTAAAGCTCGAAGGAAATATTAACTGTTTTCTTGTCTAATTCTTTAATTTTAGGTATCCAGATGTCCAAGGAAATCAAGTAACTTAATCATGATTATTTACTTAGCCAGACAGAGGCAGAGTTTAGACTAGAATGCGGTCTGCCTGTTCAGAGCTCAGTGTTTTCCATTTTCAATTCTGCAGTCCGGTGCTTCCCTTTCAGCTAAGATCCTCAAGGAGGAAAACTTCAGATATTAACCGATAAAGAAAGTAGGTCTGGTTAAGAGGGGACAGTGGCAATATTTGTATTAAGTGAAAAAAGCAGAATGGAAAACAATATAACCTAATCTTAATTGGGTTTTCAAAATTTTCTATGATATATGATATACAAGGAAAGTAAGTAAACAATATTTTGGGGGGGGGGACCTAAAAAAGAAACATACCAAAATGTTAAAAAGATGATCTCTAGTTGTGGATAACTTTTGCTTGCTTTCTGTTTTCTATGTTTTAGCGTTTTTAATTTTTCTACTCACACAGCATGCATTACTGTCACAATCAGGAAAAAATAGTTACTTTAAAAAATGATAACTTAGGGCGCCTGGGTGGCTCAGTGGGTTGAGCCGCTGCCTTCGGCTCGGGTCATGATCTCAGAGTCCTGGGATTGAGTCCCGCATCGGGCTCTCTGCTCAGCAGGGAGCCTGCTTCTCTCTCTCTCTCTCTCTCTCTGCCTGCCTCTCTATCTACTTGTGATTTCTCTCTGTCAAATAAATAAATAAAATCTTTAAAAAAAAAATGACAATTTAGGGACGCCTGGATGGCTCAGTTGGTTAAGAGGCTGCCTTCAGCTCAGGTCATGATCCCAGCGTCCTGGGATTGAGTCCCACATCTGGCTCCTTGCTCCGCAGGGAGCCTGCTTCTCCCTCTTCCATTCTGTCTGCCTGTGCGCTCGCTCGCTCTGTTTCTGACGAATAAATAAATAAAATCTTAAAAAAAAAAAATTACAACTTAGGTGAAACCGGCTGTGTACACTAATTTCCTGCTCTTCACCTCTCCAACAGACATAATCAAAAGCTAACAAAAGCAGCTTTATTAAGAAAGGGGGGGATGATAAAGTATTTTAGTAAAAACACTTGACTCCTGAAATTCTGAGGTTCCAAGTTGAAGTGAGGGTCAAAATTTTATGATAATCAACCTTTATTGTCTCCAGTGTTCCTACAATGCTAGGAGGTGCATTCATGTAGCAACTCATTTGATCATTCTAAATCAGCTAACCTGAATACCATAATGTCCTAGAAACTAAAATATTCAGTGTGGTCTCCCAAACATTCAGATTTTGCAGGATTCTGCTAATGCACTTTAATATCTGAAGCACATTTGGAAAAAGACTGTGGAAGAATGCGCCAATGCCCAGCAGCCACACGTTACTGTCCTTCAGAAGTTCCCGCGTCTTTACATCTAGTCTCAAGCCGATCAGAGAAGTGTGTCCATCAGAAAAAAATGGACAAAAGGATGACAAATTTATGTTACAATACTTTTAGCTAAAAAGTCCACCCTCGAGTGCTCGCTTCGGCAGCACATATACTAAAAGTCCACCCTCGAAACAGCAGAATGAGTAACTCTTAAGGTCTTGAACCTCAATGTTCTGAGAGAACACACCCCCCTCCCCTTAAACCAAGACGTTTACTCGCTAGGGTTCCCTAAACCTGAGCACGGCCCGTCCCTCCATCACCCACCCCAGGAGCAGCATTACTCGAGTACTCTAGTAACAATTCTCAGGTCGGCAGGTCAGAAGGGACACTGTTCTTACACGCCAGAACACGTGTAAGCCACACTTTGTTCTCAGTATAAGGAGTGATCCTATCGAGACAACATGGGGGGAAAGGAGGTGGAAAAAATACTTTTGGGGATCAAAAAAAGAGGAAAAAAATAATTGTGAGTACCTAAGAAAAAGAAGGAAGGACGACAGCTTTCCTTTCTGAAGCCGGAACCTTCTGGGACCTGCTACATTTCAGCCCGACACACACTGACTCCCTTTCACATCCGGGTCACTCCTTCCGGGTTAACGCTTGCTCTCAGCTTCTCTTAAACAGGCGTCCTTGGGCGTGCGTAACAGCGAACAGGGGAAACCCGAGAGGAAAAATGACAAATCGAGAAAGAAAAATAAATAAAAAGACAAGGCCATAAAGGAAATCCCAAGAGATGACTACGGGCGGTACTCATCCGGAGCCGGAGCCCAGGGCGCGGGTTCCCACTAGCTAGGTAGGGTGGGCGGTAGCGGAAAGTAGAAGGAACTACAAGTTCCGGGAGCTCCTCCCCGGGAATCCTGGGAGTTGTATTTTGTGCACAGGCTGGCCGCCAAGCTCTGGGACAAAAGCGGACTTCTGGTTTCACAGAGGCAAACACAGGAGAGAGAGCTCTACGATTCTGATGAGGAGATCAAGATTTACAATATATTAATAGGAAATTACAAGAATTTTTTAAAAAGATTTCTTATTTATTTATTGACAGGCAGAGATCACAAGTAGGCAGAGAGGCAGGCAGAGAGAGAGAGGAAGAAGCAGGCTCCCTGCTGAGCAGAGAGCCTGATGCAGGGCTCGATCCCAGGACCCTGAGGTCATGATCTGAGCCGAAGGCAGAGACCCCAACCCACTGACCCACCCAGGCGCCCCTACAAGAATTTTTTATATGTAGAAGTTATATAACGGTGTCACTAAAGCAGTGGAGTTTCTTTCTTTTTTTTTAATTTTTGTTTTGTTTTTAAAGCAGTGGTTCTTTGATTTTTATTTATTTATTTTTTGAGGACTCCCTTTTCATCATCCCCAGATTTAGGGATTCTACGTGGTTTGTTGTTGTTGTTGTTGTTGTTGTTATTTTCTTTTTCGTTTTCTATTTTTACCCTTTATGGGATTCTGCACGTTAGTAGTTGTACTTTCAGCTTCCACGGTTCGAGAAAATACCTAATAACTAAAGGAGGATATAAACTTATATTTCTAAAAATCGTAACAGGATCCAAAAGATAGGAGACTATATATATTCACAAATTAACGGCTTTATAGGTGTTGCATGCATATATTGAATGTAGGGGCTCAAACTAGGTTCATAGGTTGTAAACTACTGATTAAATAATTATAAAAATCCAACTAATAAACAGTTCCAGGAAAATGCAAACATACTGCCTTACTTTGAATACCACAAGTCACATCACTGCCGTGTCTCAATATTTCTTCATCAAAAGCCAAGGCAAACATCATCCCATATAACTGACTTCACAGGATGTTTTGTTGGGTTGGGACTGCATATAAAAGGAACAATTAACTCCCAATGTAAATACCTAACATTACCCTACTTCAGGGTATTTACTTTTACCTAGTAAATATTAAATCCTATATCAAATGGTTTAAACCTATTAATTACTTTAATCCTTACTACAACGACCCTAAAATACCCATTTTGCAGAAGAGAAAACTGAGGCACAGAGAGCTTAAGTAACTTGTCCAGGTAAAAGAACTGGTAAGTAATAGAACTGAGATTCAATCAAGGCAGTCTGTGCTAATGTTCTGTGGCTCCTAAGCTCTGTACTCCCTCTCTCCTGCCCCTCCCACAAAAAAAAAAAAAAAAAAAAAAGAAGAAGAAGAAAGAAAGAAAAAAGAAAAGAAATAAAGAAAACATTCCATTGTTCATTCAACAATGAGCGCCAGTTACATGCTACTCACTGTGCTCTGGACATGAGAATTTAGCAATGAAAAGAAAAGACACAAACATTTGCTCACAGTAAGGAACAAATTCCAAAGGATCCATAAAAATCATTCTCCTGAATTATCCAATGAAATCATTTAATTCTTTATTTTTATTTGTGTATGCAGATATATAACTTAAGTAATATAGTATATAAAGCTTTATTCTCCTTTAAAAATAACCTTACTGCTATGGACTGAATTGTGTGCCCCCCCCCCAATTTAAGATGTTGAAGGTAACCCCCAGTGTGACTGCACAGGGGACAGGGTTAAATGAGTCATAAAGGTGAAGAAGACCTGATCTGGTGATACTTGTGCCCTTATAAGAGATATCAGAGAGCTTGTGAGTGCAAGCTCTCTCTTCTCTCTTTTTCTCCAAGACAGGCCCCAGGGTGAAACCTACCTTGCTGACACCTTGATCTTGGACTTCCCAGTCCTCCAGCCTCCCAAAGTGTTATTTTATTATGGCAGCCCAAGCACCTAACATTTATGTAAATGTTACATGTATGTAAAAATTTATGGGGATATACATGAAACTTTATGATATACATGAAACTTCACATATTTTATGTATTTTATTTCTCAATTAAAAAAAAAAAAAGTCCCTAAAGGGATGTCTGCCTGCCTGGGTGACTCAGTTGGTTAAGGGTCTGCCTTTGGCTCGGGTGGTGATCCCGGTGTCCTGGGATTGAGTCCTGTGCTGGGCTCCTTGCTCAGGAGGCAGCCTGCTTCTTCCTCTGCCTGCTGGTTTCCCTGTTTGTGCTCTCTCTGACAAATAAATAAAATCTTTAAAAAAAAAATCCCTAAAGACATTTATGCTTGGTACTATAAATACTCCTTCATCCTCCATGCCTTTTAAAAAAGAATATAATATGGTATACCTATATTTATGAATATGCAATGATGTCCACAATTCATCATTAAATGAAAGACATTGTTTAAAAAACAACAACACAGCAAACAAACAAAAAAATAAGAAGGGAGGCAGTGGGGGTGGGGGTACAAAACAAAAACAAAAACAAAAACCAACAACAACTCAGCAAACTGAGTTCCATTTAGAAACATGTGATGCATGGGACACCTGGGTGGCTGAGTTGGCAAAGCATCTGATTCTTGTTCTCAGTCTAGGTCTTGACCTCAGGGTCATGAGTTGAAGCCTCATACTGGGCTCCATGCTGGGTGTGGAGACTATATAAAGACAAAACACAAAAACAAATATATGCGAAGCATATATATTTAAAAGTCCAGTGGAATTACAGGTAATCCTTATTTTCTTCTTTGTAGTAGTCTGGATTTCCTAAAGTTTCATGATGAGTATTATTGTAAATAAGACAGTTATAAAAGGAAAAAATGTATTTTATTTATTTATTTGAGAGAGAGAGCGAGAGAGCACAAGGGGAGTGGAGGGAGGGGAGAAGGAGAAAGACAAGCAGACTCCCCACTGGGCATGAGCCCAACACAGGGCTTCATCTCACTGACCCTGAGATCATGACCTGAGCCAAAATCAAGAGTCAGATGCTCAAAGGACTGAGCCACCCAGGCACCCCCAAAAGGACATTCTTTAATGTTTGTTTGAAAAAGCCTTATGTGGGACGCCTAGGTGGCTCAGTGGGTTAAAGCCTCTGCCTTCAGCTCAGGTCATGATCCCAGGGTCCTGGGATCGAGCCCTGCATTGGGCTCTCTGCTCAGCAGGGACCCTACCTTCCCCTCTCTCTCTGCCTGCCTCTCTGCCTACTTGTGTTCTCTGTCTGTAAAATAAATAAATAAAATCTTAAAAAAAAAAAAAGCCTTATGTGAGTTTTTACCATTGAATCATTTTATGAAGCTAACTTCTACTTCCAAAGAGTCTGATACATTACAGGAAACATTCTTCTAGAGGTGGTAATAAAAAGGTTGATTCCGTGAAAGTTACAACATTCGATCAAATTAGCGCCAAGAGCTTCTCTGTCTGAGATACTTCTCACAATAAAGTTGATCTCATAAACCTTTCTATTATGAAAGTATGCATAATGGACACCGACAGTTGGGTATTCCTTGAGAAGCGAAATGACCTGGGTCCCTTTCCTCTGCCTTGGAGCTAACAACAAAATACTTGCAGCTGTTTTTCAGATTCATTTACAGCAAACTTAGCCCAAAGTCCAAAGTGGGTGGAGAATGGGGACTTTGACTTCGCTTCTTCTCAGCGACTTCCAGATCGCTTCAAAGAGGCTGAGGATACCCTTGTGTCCTTGTGCTCATGACCTGAAGGCTGACTTGCATCCTGCTGCGGGGATTCCCCATCAGAAAGCGCCCACTTAGGGCTTACCCTGAGAGAAGCAGAGCATGGCTCAGGTCATGATCTCACAGTCCTGGGATCGAGCCCCGCATTGGGCTCTCTGCTCAGCAGGGAGCCTGCTTCTCTGCCTACTTGTGATCTTTGTGACCTTTCTCTGCCTACTTGTGATCTTTGTCTGTCTTCCTCAGCCCTGGACGCTCTTCAGGGAGCTAGCTGCACCCGGGTGGCTGGAGAGATTGTTCCAGGCTACGTTGAAACCTTCGGTCCCACCCGGGAAACTTTCGGAGGCACCGAAACCAGCATGAAACCCAGGATGCAAGCCGTAAAACAGGATGGGGCAGAGCGCCCCGTGCAATGCACCTTGGCTTTCGGTTCACCGGAGTTTAGGGTCTTGGTCACATCCTGAGGCATCCCGCAGTGTGAAGGCTGGCGGCCACTTGGGATTCCAATCAGCTATATTTTATCACAGGAAAACGTGGAACTAGGAATTTGACAATTTAATACAAAATTCAAGCCCTCGCTAAGGTGGAAAAGAAACAGCAAAACAAAGATGATTCTACTTGTATTCTTTTTTTTTTTTTTTAAGATTTTATTTATTCATTTGACAGAGATCACAAGTAGGCAGAGAGGCAGGCAAAGAGAGAGGAGGAAGCAGGCTCCCTGCTGAGCAGAGAGTTCGATATGGGGCTCGATCCCAGGACCCTGAGATCATGACCTGAGCCGAAGGCAGAGGCTTAACCCACTGAGCCACTCAGGCACCCCCCTGTTTTTTTCTTTTAAGATTTTATTTATTCATTGAACAGACAGAGATCACAAGTAGGCAAAAAGGCAGGCAGAGAGAGGGGGAAGCAGATTCTACTTGTATTCTTGTAAAGTATTTCCCCTGAGAGAAGCAGAGTAGGAAGTATGAATAGGCAGCGTTTGTTCTTTTCATATATTCATACCGGTTCTCAAATTTTTCTTAGCTTGGGAGAGGGGGTAATAAAAATGCAAAAAATGCGCCACCTGCTGGCATTACGGAAACTAGAGCACTCATTATTTTCAGAGAGAGTGTGAGAGAAGTCAACTTACTTTTTTAATCTGAGGATTTTAAAGGGGCGGGGGTGGGGGGATAGGGGTGGAGGGTGGGAAGTTGGGGTACCAGGTGGTGAGTATTATAGAGGGCACGGATTGCATGGAGCACTGGGTGTGGTGCAAAAATAATGAATACTGTTATGCTGAAAATAGATAAAAAATAAATTTAAAAAATATATTATGCCAAAATTTAAAAAAAAGAGAGAGAAAAAGAAAAAAAGCAAAGGCAGGTCAAAGACAAACTGATCCTGAAAACTTTTATTCGACCCCAACTGGTCATAGCCTAGGCTGAAGTCAGCTTTGACAAGCTCTCCTATTTCATCTCTTCCATAGATCATCCTAAATTTCAGGCTAAATATTTTTCTTTGATTATTTACTTTGGTTTCAAACTGCATATTTTCAGATCTTTGTTTCAGTAAATTTTATCTTCCCATCTTTTGCTCCTGACAGTAGTATGCGAACAGCCTTTATAAGCATCAAACTATTTTTTTTTTTAATTTTTATTTGTTTGAGAAAGAGAGCAGGTGAGGGAGAGGGAATAAGAGTTGGGGTGGGGGGTGGAGAGACTCCCTGCTAAGCAGAGAGCCTGAAGTGGGGCTCAATCCCAAAACTCCAGGATCATGACGTGAGCAGAAGGCA
This sequence comes from Mustela putorius furo, assembly GCF_011764305.1. Lineage (NCBI taxonomy): Eukaryota > Metazoa > Chordata > Mammalia > Carnivora > Mustelidae > Mustela > Mustela putorius. Next base: position 8,278,016 of record NW_025421305.1, read on the forward strand.
GACACTTTACCGACTCAGCCACCCAGGTGCCCCAAAAATCTTTTCCAACTTAGATCCAAAGTGATGTGCATGGAGGAAATCTATATATGGTGTGTGTATAGGTAGATATATATCTTTCCTTTTTTTTTAAGATTTTATTTATTTATTTGACAGACAGAGATCACAAGTAGGCAGAAAGGGAGGCAGAGATAGAGAGGAGGAAGCAGGCTCCCCGCTGAGCTGAGCAGAGAGCCAGATGCAGGGCTCGATCCCAGAACTCTGAGATCATGACCTGAGCCAAAGGCAGAGGCTTAACCCACTGAGCCACCCAGGCACCCCATATCTTTCCATTTCTTCCCTTCTTATTACAATTTTCAAACGTGTTCAAAAATAGAGAGAACCATATAGTGACCCCCATACACCAGTCACAAAGCCTTAAAAGTTATCGATGCTGGGTTTCACCAGCCCTCCTCCCTCTGCCATCTCCCCATCCTCACCAGATTACCTTGAAGCAAATACAAAACATCGTATCTTTTCATCTGTAAATATTTTAGCTGGTAGCTCCAGAAGATAAAGACTTCTGAGAAATATAATCACCTCCCAAAACTAAAAATAGCTTCCTAATAATATCAAATACCTACTTCATTTTCAAATTTCTCTCACTGTAGCAGATTTTTTTCTTTTTCTCCTTGGCAGTTTGTACATATTGATATTCAAATAAGGTCTATATATATCAATTCTTTTTTTTTCTTTTAAGATTTTACTTATTTATTTGAGAGAGAGTGAGAGCTAGAGAAAGAGCACACAGAGAAGGAGAAGGAGAGAGAGAGAGAGAAGCAGACCTCCTGCTCAGCAGGGAGCCTGGGAACATGACCTGAGCTGAAGGCAGATACCTAACTGAGCCACCCAGGACCCCCATATATTGTAATTTCTTCCTATATTTTTGGTTTGTTTTAATCTAGGTCTCACCCTGCCCCCTTTTAATCCTCCTTGCAACATATTTGTTGAAGAAATCAGATCTTTTGCCTTGAGGAGTGTCACACAGTCTGGATTTTCCTAGTATTGTGTTTGAGACGTTTATTCCTTGGTGACCTGTATTTCCTATAACCTGGCTTGATCAGATTCAGATTCAAATTTTGGAGGCAAAAGTACTTTATAGGTGGGTTAGAAACTTCCAAAGGGAGGTGCCAAATACTTAGTTGTGAGTATGTAAAATGATACTAGAAGCTCTTCATTGCCTAGATCCATTATTTCCCTTGAGGTTGCAAAATGGTGATATTTTACCATCCCTTCTTCATTCATTATAAAGAGAAAACATTGGCTAGGAGGCAGTGGGCTGTCACTAAAAGCTGAAGGCAGAAAGCCACAAGCAGAATGGAGGACGGGGATGGGACAAAAGCGGGGACGGAATGGATTTCATTTTGCAGGACCACCAGTTTCAGCCAAGGAGATACCCAGTTAGTTGTTTCAGCTGACAGCCCCTGAGCTTGCTAGAGCTAGACCAGGGTTGAGGACCTATGCAGATGACCTTGAGTTGTCCTGAGGGTACATTCAGCTCATTATAATACTAAGATCTCCCATGGGGGTTTGTTGCCATTTTTTGAGCAAAAAAGTATATGCCTAGTGTGTTGACATGGCGCGACTAAACTAGAGTAGCCCTGCAAGTCCCCTGCCCCCGCCCCCATATACTGAATCAAAGCTGCCTGTACTAACCCCATGGGGACACAGGGCTTTGGGAACTATCTCCCTGCCTCCTGACTTGTAACAAGTAATAAAAACTTCTTTGCTTTTGACACTTGTTTGGGTGGTGGTCAATTTAATGCTCCTCAAGGGTGAACTCCTTTGAGTTTGGTTACAAAACTTGCCCTTCTCAACTACTGGTCTCCCTTGCTTTGAAATTTTTAAAAGGGAAAATGAAAACTGCCAAAGTGGAGAGGCGATCAAATCAGGTCGTGATTCCAGGGTCCTGGGATCCAGCCCTGCATCAGGCTCCCTGCTCAGCGGGGGAGCCCACTTCTCCCTCTTCCTCTGCCTGCTGATCCCCTTGCTTGTGCATGTGAGCACTCTCTCTCTGTCTAATAAATAAAATCTTTAAAAATAAATTTTTTTAAAAAAGCTTGCTTTCTGAATAATTTCCAGGATTTCCAAATCCTATTTCAATTTGGTCTTTTCTTGCTTCAATGATGTAACAGTTGTCCGCAATTCCCAAGTCCCAAAAGCTCTGAAAACCCTTATTTTCAATTCAAAAATTCCTGAAAACTGCAGTTTTGGTAAATCACTTGATGGGCAAATCTCCTGTAACCTGAACCACTTTGGCAAGCAATCCTGACTTGGGCTGCTATGAGGCTATTTATATCTGTGTGTATCTCACTTGGAATAAACATTCATATATTTTATTGAAGAAATATTTATGTACTGGATTACAGGTTGCTACCCCAGATCCCACTGAGAGTCCTATGCCACATACGGTGTACACATTTTCCTTTCTAAATCCAAAATACTCCCAAGTTTGAAAACATGTGCACCCATTACTTCAGACAGAGAACTGTAACAATAGTACAGTGGTTAATACTCTCTGAGTACTTATTCTTTACTGGGTAATGCTCTAAATGTCTTTCCTTGAACTAACTCACTCAATCTTCATAACACCCTTAGATAGTAGATTGAGGTGCAAAGCCCAGTTTAGGAAACAGGCACAGCATATGGTTAGATGACTTGCTCTAAGTTGTGCCCAAGGGACAGTATCTTGGCCAAAGGGAGCTGAACCACATCGGCTGGGCTGCACTGTGACCTTGCTTCTGCTCTCGATTTTCCGTCTCACTTAATCATGCATCATCCCCCCCAGCTCTGCACCATCTGGCCCCAATCTAGCCTTTCTTCCATCATGATCTCCTCCAAGAACCTCATGTTTTTTTTTAAAGGTAAGACTATGATCCTTGTAGAGATATGAGATGTACACCTGTTAAGAATTTTAATTAGGGGGGCGCCTGGGTGGCTCAGTGGGTTGGGCCTCTGCCTTCGGCCCCGGTCATGATCCCGGGGTCCTGGGATCGAGCCCCACATCGGGCTCTCTCCTTGGCGGGGAGCCTGCTTCTCCCTCTCTCTCTCTCTGCCTGCCTCTCTGCCTACTTGTGACCTCTCTGTCTCTCTCTGTCAAATAAACAAATAAAATCTTTAAAAAAAAAAAGAATTTTAATTAGGTATGAATGAGTGAAGGATGTTATAACTAAAGAAAAATCCCAAGAGAAGACATAAATATGCCATGAGGAGTGCTAACATGAATTTGTTTAAAAGATGAAGAACTTGGGGCACCTGGCTGGCTCAGTCAGTAGAGCCTATGACTCTTGATCTTGGGGTTGTAAGGTCGAACCCCACATTGACTGTAGAGATTACTTAAAAATAAAATTTTTAAAATATTTTATTAATTTATTCTATAGAGAGCAAGAAAGAGTGAGAGAAAGTGAGGCAGATTCCCCACTAAGCAGAGAGCCCGATGCAGGGCTCGATCCCAGGACCCTAATTTCGTGACCTGAGACAAAGATAGGTGCTTAACCGAATGAGCAGCCCAGGCTCTAAATATAAAATCTAAATCTAAAAAAAAAAGATGAAAAGCTGGTCAATATATATGAGGCAATAATAATTCACATTGCCATTATACAGAATTTGCATCTCTAGGGATAAGAACCATTTGTATTAGCAGTTTTCTACAACTTAAAAGAGTTATAAAATAGCTCAAAGGCAAGGGAAAACCGTTCACTCAGCAGGATTGTCCCATATTCTTTCTGCCCATTTCAAAGCCTCATGCTTTTTCTTCACCACATATATTTCTCTGTCTGGTGCGCAATTCATACTACGTGCCAGGCATGCTAAGTGCTACGTGTTCAGTGATGAGAATAGATGTCTTTTATAGACGGCTCACCAATCTAATCTGCTAGTTCTGTCTCCCTTTGAGCTCCTATATAATCTCAATTACATCTCTTGCGATGTTGCTAAATCTTTCCTTGTATTATACTTAGCAATGTACTGTTCGCTGTTATAGTTCTCGGGGAACAGGACACAGGTCCCAAATTCTGAATATCTTTTGTGTAGGATAATACATTATCTCTCTATTCTCAAGGAGGTAAAAGTAACCGCAGTTTATTTTAACTGGTATGTTTTTGACTCTCTGCTGTCTGTAAGATGTGATGCTATGTGCTAGAGGAAGATGATTTATTCAACAAAGAAGCTTTTGAGGACCAACTCTGAAACACAGTCAAATAAGACATTGTGTCCAATCCAGAGGCACTTTAGCCTAACGGAGGAAATGGACAAGTAAGTTAACAAATCAACATGGTGTGAAGAATGCTATACCGGAGGTGGGTAATGAGTGTTCTGAGAATGTGGAGGAGGCCCGGCCACACTGGAGTGGGGGGGGGGGCAGGGATGGCTTCTGGGAGATGATGTTTAATCTGAGTTTTGGCGGACAGGTTGGAGTTAGCTAGGCACAGAGAAGGAGGACAACACAGATATACATTGAGGACTTGAGAAATGGCCAGTGCAGTCTGGCTGAGTGAGACATGAGGTTATAAAATCAGGAAGGTGCCAAATCATAAATGGCTTCATATACCTAGGGAAAGAGGTTCCACTTTCTCCTAAAATCTGTGGAAGGATTTTAAGCCATAAGTGTGAGAGTTATCGTTTACCAAGATCACCTGGTAGGCTGAATGAAGCCCCACTTCCTGGCAAAATGTTCATATCCTAATCCCTGGAATCTGGGAATGTGTCACTTTACCTGGCCAAAAGGGACTCTGCCTCTGTGATTAAGTTAAGGATCTCGAGATGGGGAGACTTCCCTGCCTTATCTTGGCAGATATGATCCCAAGAGTCCTTATGACAGAGATGGTGGAGTTAAGAGTCAGAGGAAAGATGTGCAAAGGAAGCAGAGGAGAGAGAACCTACAGTGCTGGCTTTGAAAACAAAAAAAAAGGGCCACAGACCCTGGAGTATAGGTGGCCTTGAGAAGCTTCGAAGGTAAGGAATGGAATTCTCTGCTAGAGCCTCCAGAAGGAAGATAGTCCTGCAGACACATTTCAGACATCTGACCTCCAGACCTTTAAGAGAATAAATCTGTATTGCTTTAAGCCACTAAATGTGTAGTGATTTCTACACATATAGAAGCAATATGGCCTGAATACAGACTCCCTTGGCAGCTATGCAGAAAATGAACTGAAGGAGGCTGGTCAAGGGAGGCAGTTTAGCATAGTAGCTGAGTGCAAGAGCTTCAGCAAGGTGGCCCTTGTTTTGCAATTTTGTAATTTAGTGCAAATTTACTTAAACAACAACAACAACAGCTTCAGTTCTCATTTGTGAAAGTATAATAACAGTATTTTTGTCATAGGGTTCCCATGAGGATGAAATACAAAACAGCCCGTTACATATAATGCCTGGCACAGGGTAAGCGTTCAGTAATAGTTATTATGAAATGATTACAGTAATTTATTTAAGCAATCTCTCCCCCCCATCGTGGGCCTTGAACTCACAACTCCAAATCAAGAGTCATATGCTCTACCCACTGAGCCAGTCAGGTGCCCCTAAATGATTACAGTCACTAAGAAGAGAAGAGAAGAGAGAACAAGGAGGGAGCAGTAAAATCTCCGAAGAAGGTAAAAATGTATTCTCTTCTAAGCACAGATGGAGGAATTAATTCTGCATAGGCCAGAAGGCACTGTTTTTGCTGAGAAAAGAAGAGAGAAGAAAATAATGGGTGCAGGTGGGTGTTCAACCACTGTGGGCTGATTGAATGAACAGACAGGGAGATAATGGCGAAAATCCAGACACCGGCAAGGGAGAGGCCACTGAAGAACAGGTGCATGGAGGACAGAAGAGTGAGTGAGTGAGTGAGCCTAGACCCCCCGCATCTTGAAGAATGGATGGCACCGACAAGGGAACCAACAAATGTTTGTTCAAAGAGCAATAGGAGATTGTCCTCAGAACATGGACTGTCCCCAAAAGAATCTGCTTTGAGTCACTATCATCAGAAATTATAGATGTATATAGAACAACAGTCTGAGGGGTATGGCTCTTGGTTTCATGCTGAAGGCACGATGCTGGAGTTTCAGTGCAATGGCAGAAAGACTTCTCTCAGGGGGCGCCTGGGTGGCTCAGTCGGTTAAGCACCTGACTTTTGATTTCGGCTCAGTTCATGATCTCAGGGTCCTGGGATCGAGCCCTGCATTGGGCTCCCCACTCAGCACAAAGTCTGCTTGTTCCTCTCTCTCCCAAATAAGTAAATAAGTAAATGAAGACTTTTTTCAGTGTCATACTGACAGACTACTAATCCCACAAGCTGGGATCTCATCTCCATTAACAGGAATGTCAGGCCTACTGTAGGAGGTCTCCTTAGAGTTAAGCGAACATTGACAAATCTATTGTAATTTAAAAATAATTAGAAAAGTAAGAGTTGGTTCCTGGAATTTCTGATTTGAGACGTAGGGCAAGTGTTGCTGATTCAAAATTGGCCCAAACCCTCTAGGTTTTAAAAAATGTATAATGACATGTATCTATCATTATAGTATCACAAAGAATATTTTCACTGTCCTGAAAATCCTCCATATAGGATTTTTTCTATTTATCCCTCCCTCCCCCAACCCCTGGCAATCACAGATCTTTTTACTGTTTCAATAGTTTCATCTTTTCTGGAACATCATATAGTTGGAATAATGTAGTAGATGGCCTTTACAGATTGGCTTCTTTCACTTAGCAATATGTGTTTAAGACTCTTCCATGTCTTTCATGGCTTGATGGCTCATTTCTTATTTTCTTTTTAAAATTTTATTTATTTATTTGACAGAGATCACAAGTAGCCAGAGAGGCAGGCAGAGAGACAGGACGGGGAAGCAGGCTCCCTGCTGAGCAGAGAGCCCAATGTGGGGCTTGATCCCAGCACCCTGGGATCATGACCTGAGCTGAAGGCAGAGGCTTTAATCCACTGAGCCACTCAGGGGCCCTCATTTCTTTTTTAGTAAACAATAATATTCCATTGTCTGGATGTACCATAGTTTATCAAAGGGTAGGATTTTTTAAAGATTTTATTTATTTGGGGTGCCTGGGTGGCTCAGTGGGTTAAAGTCTCTGCTTCGGCTCAGGTCATGATCTCAGGGTCCTGGGATTGGGGCCCGTATTGGGCTCTCCGCTCAGCAGGGAACCTGCTTCCCCTACACTCTCTCTCCTAAATAAATAAATAAAATCTTTTAAAAAAAGATTTTATAAAAATATAAAAATATTAAAAAAATCATTTTCTAAAAGATTTTATTTAGGGGCACCTGGGTGGCTCAATGGGCTAAGCCTCTGCTTTCAGCTCAGGTCATGGTCTCAGGGTCCTGGGATCGAGCCCTGCACCGGGCTTTCTGCTCAGCAGGAAGCCTGCTTCCCTCTTTCTCTCTGCCTACTTGTGATCTCGTCTGGCAAATAAATAAATAGATCTTTTAAAAATATATTTTATTTATTTATTTGAGAGAGTAAGAACATGAGCAGGGGCAGAGGAAGAGGGAGAGAGAGAAGCAGACTCTCCTGCTGAGCAAAGAGCCTGATGTGGGGCTCGATCCCAGGACCCTGGGATCATGACCTAAGCCAAAGGCAGATGTTTAACCGACTGAGCCACCCAGGTGCCCCCAAAGGCTAGCATTCTGAATCATCCACATGGATATTGTAAATGGGTATTATGAGTGAAGTTGAAAGGACTCTCAGTTGGCAAATGAACAAATGAAGGAAAGTGACCAAGATGAAAAGGAAAAGAGAATGATAGAGCTGGTGGGTATAACTCAAAATAAAAACAGATGAAGTTTTATGATTTGGGAGAGGCAGTGGGATGGGAAAAAAATGCTGATTCTCCCCCACCAACACCTACGGTATATGAGGACAGGAAGATTCAAAATGAGAGACAAGGTCCTAGGAGAAGGGTTGGGTAGCAGTTCAAACAAGGAGGAAGAGAGTATTCAGCAAAGGGGTTGAGGATGAAGCCCAGTGGAAAGTATGGCACAGAGAACAGGAGGAAAGGGAGTTTGCAGATAAAGCAGAGAGCCAAACAAACATGCATACAGCAGAAGGGAGATGCCTGGTGGGGTGTAAATCTGATGATTTTTTTTTAAAGATTTTTTTTATTTGTTTATTTGATAGAGAGAGATCACAAGTAGGCAGAGAGGCAGGCAGAGAGAGAGGGGAGGAAGCAGGCTCCCTGCCAAGAAGAGAGCCCGATGCAGGAATCGATTCCAGGACCCTGAGATCATGACCTGAGCCGAAGGCAGAGGCTTAACCCACTGAGCCACCCAGGTGCCCCTGATGATGGTTTTGAGCATAATGTTTCTGTGTTGACCCTGAGACTTTAAATGATGCCAGATCTAGACCACATCTACTATTTGTGGGCCTATCAGCAATTTGTGGCTTCTACCTAGGGTTCCAAATTGAATTTGTGATGAGGGTTTTTTGCTTGTTTTTGTGCCTTACCTAAATTTAACCTCAAGATGCATGGGAGGCATGTTTAAACCTGGGTTAGGACAGAATGCGTTGAAGCAGTGGTTCTCAACTCTGGTTGTACATTACGATCATCTGGAAAGATTTTTTAAAAACCCAACTGCCACCCCACCCTAACTGAGTCATTATTTCTGGAGGTAGGACTCAGGCATCAGCTTTTGAAACGTCTTTTTTTTTTTTTAAGAGGTGAAAACTTTTTTAAAGACTTTATTTATTTACTTGACAGAGAGAGACACAGTGAGAGAGGGAACACAAGCAGGGGGAGTAAGAGAGGGAGAGGCAGACTTCCTGCTTAGCAGGGAGCCCACAATGCGGGGCTCAGCTAGATCCCAGAACCCTGGGGCCTTGAGCTGAACACGGATGCTTAACAACTGAGCCAGGCACCCCCTTTGAAACTTCTTAATGCAATACAAAAGTGCAGCAAGGTTGACAATCGCCTTCAGACAACTTATAATTTATAAAACATAAAATAGTAAGACAAAAGCATGGAAGAAGGACAAAATGCTATGTAAATTCATGGAAAAGCGAGATCAGATCCACTGGAAAGACTTGGAAAGATTTTATGAAAGTCATGACATTTGAGATGAAGGATTTTAAAAAAAAAATCAGGCAGTGAAAAAACAATATCTAGTTATCAGGTTGAGCAAGAGTATGAAGTTTAGAAAATACTGGACCAGTTATAGCCATTGGTTCCCCTCCTACATAAGGTAATTGTAGGGGCAAAGAAAAATCTAGAACAGACTAGTTCTAGACCATAGGAGCCACTGAAAGTTTTGATAAACTGACAGACTCATTTAGGTTTTTGGGTAGAAACAACATAGTGACACACCTACAAGCAACGTGCAAAATGAAATGGAGAGAAGATACTGAAAGTGAGGCACTGGTTATGAGGTTTTTGCAGTATTTGGTTCTAAGGTGGAGAGGGACAGGAAAGCAGGGAAGGAAAGGAAGAAACGTGACAGATCTAGCACCTAATGACAAGGCAACTGGGTGTGGGGATTAATGAAGAAGAGTCAGAGGGGATCAGAAAATTTTAACTACAAGAGTATGACCATCAACAAAAATAGGGAAGTCAGGACTTGGACTGGTTTGATGGGAAGGTTAAGTTTTTTCTTTACGTCCAAATGGAAAATCCTTGGCAGGCCTTAGATGGAGCTCTTTCATAAACAAGTGGGAATAAAGGCCAGGCCATTGAAAGAAGGCCTGAAGCTAGAGGCAGATTTCAGATCAGCTTGGTGCTAATAATAGAAGCAATGGGAGTGGGAGGATTTATTAATTCTGCTGGTTTTCCTGGTGAGTAGCAGGTGCTCAATGAACCCATTTTATTGCTGATATTGAAAAAGAAAACAGTGTTGTCTAGACAACCAACATTAAAGAGAAGGAAGAAGAGTTGATGGAGGACCAGCAGAGTAACTGGGAAGAGAAAACCCAGGATTCTTCTCTGAGCCACCCAGGCACCCCAGAAACCAAATCTTAAAGAGCAAATAAGAGTTACCACTTAGCCAGAACAAACATCATTATTTTTTCTTGTCCATTTCCCATAAGTAGTCAGAATGACCTTCTATTTGTTTTTAATATTTTATTTATTTATTTGACAGAGAGACACAGTGATAGAGGGAATACAAGCAGGGGGACTGGAGAGGGAGAAGCAGGCTCTCTGCTGAACAGGCAGCCCGATGTGGGGCTCGATCCCAGGACCCTGGGATCATGACCTGGGCTGAAGGCAGACGCCTAATGACTGAGCCAGCCAGTTACCTCCAGAATGACTTTTTAATTTTGTGTGGGTTTAAGTAGGTTTTGTGCCCAATTTGGGGCTTGAACTCATGACCTGAAGATCAAGAGTTGCATGTATGGACTGAGCCGGTGAGTCACCCTTTTATTTATTTTATTTTTTTAAATAACATTTTTTAAAGTAACATTGGGGGTGGGAGGAAGGGGTAGAGAAAGAGGGAGAGAGAGAATCTCAAGAAGACTCCATGCTGAGCACAGAGCTGGAAATTGGGCTGTATCTCCTGACCCTGATATCATGACATGAACAGAAACCAAGAGTCAGACACTTAACTGACTGGGCCACCCAGGTGCCCAAAGAGTGATCTTTTAAAAAAATCAGATCATGCCACTTTCCTGCTTAAAGTGCTTCAATGGCTTCCTGCTGAACTTAGGACCAAACCAAACCACACTGCCTGAGATGGCCATCCTTATAAGCTGGTCTACATTTTCAACTGAACTGCTTTTCATCTCACACACCACCCTCCAGTCACCTCCTTGAAACTGAAGTTCTTACCTGTCCCTTTTAGGCCTTGACCATGTTCATCTTGCACCTGTATTAGGGCACTTGCCTGAGGTTCCCTTCAGCTAGAATATGCTGCCCCAGCTTTTTCCTTGTTAACTCACTTCCCATTCTTTAGGTCTGTGCACATGTTATCACCGCCCCATCCCAAAGATCATCCCTGAGTACTTGGTTTAAAGTAGTCCTTCCCTCAATCCCCTCTGCCCTCACAGGACCTTGCTTTATTCCCTCCCTAGGACTTCCCAGTCTGGGAGGATCTTGTTGATAGTTGTGTTTTCTGTCTGTCTCCTCCCATTAGAATACAGGCTATATATGGAGGGAGAATATGCAAACATTGTGGGAGCAACTGATTGAATAAAAGTTTAGGAAACGCCAAGGGCAAGGGGATCAAGAGTTCCAGGGGCCCCGGATGGCTCAGGTGGTGGGTTAAAGCCTCTGCCTTCCACTTGGGTCATGATCTCAGGGTCCTGGGATTGAGCCCCACATTGGGCTCTCTGCTTGGTGGGGAGCCTGCTTCTCACCCCCACCCCCTGCCTGCTTCTCTGCCTGCTTGTGATCTCTGTTAAATAAACAAATAAAATCTTAAAAAAAAAAAAAAAAGAGTTCCAGGGAGGAATGAAGTACGCTTGCTTTCTCCAAAACAAGAGCAAGGAAGGAAGACAAGAGTAGACACATTAGGGAATTGAGGATATAATGCACTACGCAACCTGATGAAATCTTTTCCCATCAGCCTTTAATTACATGGTTCCGTTGGTTGTAGGACTAGCAGCTAACCGTGTCAGCTAGTTCTGTAAGACATGCTCTGCATATGGGGTGGAGGACATCCTTTTCTAGATTATTTTTCCCTTGGGTCTACTAAGCTTAGCAAGAGAATCACTGGCACGTATCATATATGCAAAAAGGTCTTCATAGATGTTGTTGCTATTAATGTACCGTGTGCATAATTCTGAAGAAGGTACAACCTGTCTGAAGCACCAGGAAGCGACATCTGGTGGAGGCCAATGATGGCCCTAGCCGGGCTTCAGCATTCTTCCTGAGAGTCAGCAAACTCAGATTTACAATGCGTGTGCTTTTTTTCTTTTCCCCCCTGTGGGCTTAGAAATGATAAAGCATTATATTCACACAACCTTGCTGTGAAAGATTACAATAATGTTATTATAACCTCATTTTCTGTTGAAAGGTAGAAATAAGATTTGCTCCAGACTAAACAGGAAGTTACTAATAAAATTATAACCACTGGCTAATGCAGGCTTTCTGACTGTGCATGCATTATATCCTTTACACACTCTAAGACTTATGCTGACAACAATCAGCAACGCTATTGGCATTCTTTTTTTTTTTTTTAAAGATTTCTTTATTTGAGAGAGAGTGTAAGTGCACAGTAGGGAGGGGTAGAGGGAGAGGGAGAGAGATACCCAAGCCGACTCCCTGTCGAGCATGGAGCCCGATGCAGGGCTCGATCTCACCACCCCGAGATCATAACCTGAGCCAAAATCAAGAGTCAGACACTTAATGGATTGAACCACCCAGGGGCCCACTATTGGCATTCTTTTCAAGTATTCACCTCTCCCCTCACTCCCACCCTAAATGTAGACAATATAGGTATATATGTATCACATGCTATGGTGCGTATAAGGCAGATGAGGAAAATATTAAATATGAGGGTTCATAACTACTCACTTCTCCGTGTTTGAGATTGCAGGTTTCCTTTGCACTGCTGGGAGACGCTGGAGAGGCTATGGGAAGAGGAGAAGCTGGCAATGGGTGGGAAGCTGCTGAGTGCAAATGAAGAACCAGTGAGGGGTGCCTGATTTAAGGGTGAGGCCATGGTGAAGATCCAGCAGCTACCGCAGAGAATGGGGACAGTTAGTGATTTGTAATGAGTCAGGCTGTACTAGGCCCATGGAAACTTCCATAAAAGATAAACATTACGTGCCTCCAAAATATTTACAGTTGGCACGATGCTTTTTTCCACTTTTTTTTTTCTTTTCAACTTGGCCTTTTGAAATCGGCCTCGAGGTGTGGCCGAATAGCTTGAGCCGGCTGAATGAGGTACATTCCAGAAAAGCCCATGTCCGATGAGAGTAAAAGGATGGCGTGAGCAGAGTACTGGATCTTCAGCTCTTGCCACAATTAACCCTTTGCTCCTGAGAATGTAGATAAATTGGGAGCCAAAGAATTTTCAGGATTCAGTAAAGCATGCTGAGCAAACAGTGGGTAAGGACTATGGAAGTGGTTGGGTATAAGGGTGCTGAGAACACCTTCTGTCCTGCTCCACTGTCTAGAAGACTACCCAACCAGTTCAGGTACAGCTCAGCTAAATTCCCATGAAGCTGTCCTTGCCAATTCCTCTCTAGTCGTTTGAGGAGCCTAGGATCTGTCCAGAACACTTAGGTCCCTCTGAACCTAACCCTCTTTTAATAACAGTCCTGTCTCTATTTTATTTTTCTAATTTAAATATATATACATATATATTTATTATTATGCAATCTCTGCATCCAATGTGGGGCTCGAACTCACAACCGGGAGATCAAGAGCTATACGGTCCACCAACTGAGCCAGCTCTTCACTAAAAAAAAGACCCTTGTGATACCTTCTTCCATCTCCAAACTCAGGCTAGAGGGAAATTCAAGGAAGCCCCACCCCAGCTCGGATTACAGCCCGTTCAGTGCAATTGCGCATCAACCGCTTAGTAGTCACACAAACAGGCACAAATGAAGATCCGGAACACGCATAAATAAGTTTATGCATCAAATATTTACATATTTCTTGATACTATGCCTACCTCATATGCATGGCTATGCTTGCCATCGATGTATATGCGTGTCTTTCGAGACTCACACATTTCTATCACCAGGCTGCTTTTTAGGTATGACAGTGTCCCAGAATTGGAAGATCCTGGGTTTGACTATTGTTTCTCTCATTATTATTGGCTTATTAAGCCATGCTATTATATGGCTTGTATGAAGGGGAACCTTCTGAGGAGAAAGGGTAGGTAGACTTGGAGACTCAGTGGTCCCCATGAAACCACCACAGTTTTCACCGCCAAGGTCAGGTGTTCTAAGCTGCTGGCAGTATGTTTTTCCCCCTAACATTTCAAACATGCTTTCCCGTTAGACCATTTCAAGGCCCGTCCAAGGACCTCACCTACGCTGGGCATGTCTGTGTTTTGGGTAGTCACCGAAAAGAGAAGCCTTCTCTCCAAGTCTAGAAGGAAAACAAGTTCGTCCTGAACGGAGAGTTTACTCGGAGCCTGCACCGCTTAAGTTCCCGAGTGCAGAGAAATCAAAAAGGTCTGACTCACATTCCGGTGGCCCGCAAGCCCAGCAATCAGGGCACGGCACAGCCAGTGACCTACGCGGGGCGCCGGGGCGCGGGTGGCCGCAGCGACCTAGCCCTGCGCTCACCGCGCCCCCCGCCGCCCGGAGTCCCCCGCCGCCTCCCGCCGCGAGGCGCCTGGCGCAGGCGCACACCGCCCCGCTCGAGGGGACGGGCCCCGGCTGCCATCTTGCTGCGCGCGGGAGCCGCGGCCGCTCGGCGGGCCGCAGGGCGGGAGTCGATACGGTCCGGTCCAGGTCCCCTTCCCTTTCGATCGCGAGCCCTGCCCAGCGGCCTGCCCGGCCCCCACTCCAGGTCATGAACTGACCCACCGCCCGCTGCCCGACTCTTCGCAGCGGCCCGCCCCCGCGAAACGCGGCGCCCGGGTGCCGGTCCTCCCCGCCGGCCGCGATGCCGAACGTGCAGCTGCCGCCCAAGGAGAGCAACCTTTTCAAGCGCATCCTGGTGAGTGGCCGAGGCCGCGCTCCCGACCCGGCCCGGTGCGGCGAGCGGTCTGGCGGCGGCGCCTGCGCGCGCTGGGCTGGCCCCGGGCTCCGTTCTTTGTTTACCTCCGCGCCGCGGCGACCTGACTGACTGCCCGCCTTGGCCGGCCGCTGCTCCGCGCGCTTCGTCCCCTGCTGCCGCTCGCCGCGCCGCCGCCGCTCTCCGCAGTCCCTCCGGGCCCGGGCGCGTGGGCCCGGGAGGTGGCCCCGGTGGCCTCCGCGGCCCCCTGCGGCCGGACTCGCGACCTCTGCACCCCTCCTTCCCCCGAACTCCCGTGTGTTCCTTTCCCCTCGGCCGGGTGTTCGTGCTTAACCCATTGCACAGCGCACGCCGATACCTGCTGAAGATGGGGCGATCCTAGGGCGGAGTGGGGCTCCGGCTTACACCGGGGATGGGAAAAGCAAACCCGGGGAAGCCGAGCCTCCCTTCGCCAGAGTTTGCATGCTTCTGGTGTACGGTACTTACCCTCTTTAGGGAGCGAATAAGCGACTGGAACTGCTTTTCCAAGTTACAAAGTCGAACGCAGATGGCTCTTGGGTCGCTTCGAGCGCGTTCAGGCCCGGACTCGGCAAAGTCGAGCGGGCTGGCTGATTTCACTCTGCAGGGGCGCCTTGACTTTGTCTCCAAGCAGAGACCCGAGTAACGACCTCGTAGAGATGACCAATGCCGGCCTGAAGAGTTTTCTGTAGGTTTCGTGTCACTGTCCCGGTGCCTTCCCTCGCTTTCTAGGTTTCGTTCTTCCAGGAGGAGAGGCGACATGCCTTCGCTTTTCTCAGCACACATGGAGACTGTGGATTTTAAACTGCTGTTGTACATAGTGTATTTTCTAGGGCGTCGTTTCATCTGAGTATAAGCGGGAATTCATTATTTAGAGCTTGTGTTGGTTATATGACTATATGCTTACCTTTACTATAAATAAAATAACTAAGTTTAGAATAGTTTTAAGTATTATCAATGGTAGGTAGGAATTCATAGCAGCTCTTCTGTTTCAAGCCAGTAGAAACTTTATGCTTCTTCAAAATGTTAAAAAGATACACAGTAGATGTGATTAACATTTTAAGTTTAATTTTATGTGATACTTAGTGTTGAGCAAATAATGAGAGACAAATGTAAAACACAAAAATTTCAAATTAAAGCATTGTGGCAGATTGCTTCATTGGGCTGTGTGTGTGCGTGTGTATATATATATATATATATATATATATATATATAATTTTTTTTTAAAGATTTTATTTATTTGACAGAAGGAGATCACAAGTAGGCAGAGAGGCAGGCAGAGAGAGAGAGAGGGAAGCAGGTTCCCCAGCGGGCAGAGAACCCGATGCGGGGCTCGATTACAGGACCCTGAGACCATGACCTGAGCGGAAGGCAGAGACTTTGACCCACTGAGCCACCCAGGCGCCCCTTTTTTTTGTTATTTTAGTTTTGTTTTTTCCATACCTCTCTTTTTTCATAGGGTGGGTTTGGAGAAGTGAACTTTTTGCCCCTTTCAGGCTCATCTGTAAGTTGTTGGTTGGATTTAAGTACATTTGGTATTATCCCTAAAGGATGACAGAAAACTTATTTTTCACTCTATTTGGGTATTTTCTAGTTTAAATCATGTTATTGGTAGATTATTTAAAAAACAATTACATGATTTATTATACTCTAGTTACAGAAGGTTATGGCTGCTGTTGAGTTAACTTTATCCCTACATAAATTGGGAAATGCTAAATACGTTTTTCTCTGGTTATGTAATGTTTATCCTAAGGGTACATGAATTTAGGAGGTGCTGCAAAAGTGCATGATCCTAGCATCTCATAGTTGCAACAAATGTGGGTAGAATTTTGCTACCATAATTCCCTGACAGAGCCTCTTCATTAAAATTATTTTTCAAGTTTGGTTGGTGGACCAAAGTGCTCTGCCACCAACAGTAAAAATTTTGTTTTATTTTACTTGAGAGAGCTTGCTCTCTCCTGTGCATGAGTGCAGGGGGATTGAAGGGTTGTGGGGGAGATGAACAGGGATCCCAAGATTCAGGGCTCCATCCCAGAACCCTGAGATCATGACCTGAGCTGAAGGCAGATTCTTAACTGACTGAGCCACCCAGGTGCTCCCCCAACAGCAGATTTTTTTAAATGAATTATGAATGTACTTAAACACATCCATACAAATTTAATAGCTAGCTTATTACATGTTATGGGCTTGTGCATGCCTGTCTTATTCCCCAAACTGGCTATTAGCTTTAGGTTTTTTTGAATTTTGGAGTTGCTCCGTGCTTTCTTTTGAGAATGAAACAACCAAACCAGGGAGTGGTAAGTGACTAAGTGTCTAAGGTTCTCTGTCTGGTAAGTAACAAAGTTGAAAGTAGAATCTATCTTTTGTACTTAGTATAACTTAACACTTTTCTTTAACCTGTGTGCTTGGATGTTAGGGACAGACAACATGGTTTGAATTATGGCTCTGACACTAGCTCTGTAAACTCAGTAACTGTGTGCCTCACTGTCTCCATCTGAAATGGCTTTCCTGGGATTTAAATGAGGATTAAGTGACTGATGCCTGACTCTAGTAAATGCTTCCAAAAAGTATTAACTATTATTACTGTTATTGGTAGTATGATTACTGGTATTTCTAGATCACTTGGTAAGTCAGAAAGAAACTATATTTCTCTTCTTTTACTGTTTGCCAGTGGTTCCTTCTGCTTCTGTTTTTCTTCCTGTCATTTGTCAGATGCACTCCTGTGGTCAACACTATTTTTAATTTTTTATTTTATTTTTTAAGATTTTATTTGAGAGAAGGTGAGCAAGAGAGAGAGTGTACAAGCGAGGGATGGGGAAGGTGCAGAGGGAGAGGGACAAGCAGACTCCATATTGACTAGGGAGCAGGACCATGAGGTCATAACCTGAGCTGAAGGCAGATGCTTAACTGACTAAGCCATCCAGGTGCCCATTTATTTTTATCTTAAATATTTTAGGAATAGGTAATATATTCACATGGTTTGGAATTCAGGTTTCTCTCCCATTGTTGTCTCCCACCTACTAGGTTCCCTTCCTTAGATGCAACCAAGAAGCCTCCTTTTTTTTTTTTTTTTTTTTTTTTTGGACAGAGAGAGAACACAAGCAGGGGGGATAGTGGGAGAGGGAGAAGCAGGCCTTCTGCTGAGCAGGGAGCGCCATGCATGGCTCGGTCCCTGGACCCTGGGATCATGAACTGAGCTGAAGGCAGAGACTTAATCACTGAGCCACCCAGGTGCCCCTAAACATTTTTTTCTATGAACCCTTTTCTAATTCTCCCCTCCCCATCCCACCCCTGCTGCAAAGATTAACCACTTCCTCCTTCTTTGTTGGTACTGTTTTGCTTTGAACCTAGGAGACTATTTTTTTGAGCAGTCCTAATTTGTGTAGACCCTGAGGATGCAGCAATGTTTACAATAGAGCTCGTCTCTGTTCTCATGGAGTTCTTACAGTATGGTGAGGAAGATAGACACTGAATAAGTGATCAGATAGGCATTTCGGAGAATGATAGTGCTGTGCAGAAAATGGAGTGATATGATAGAGAATATGTGTGTTGGGGTGGGAGGCTGGCAGTACTAGATAGAGTGGTCAGGCAGGTGACACGTGAAATTCTGCTGGTAAGAAGATCTGGGGAAGAACATTTCAAGTAGAAGGAACACATGTGCCGAGGCCCTGATGTGAGCACAAACTTGGCATGTTGAGTACTAGAAAGAAAACCCACGTCAACGTAAGTGGGAGGGTAGGTGGAAGATGATGAGATGTTCTTGTGATCAGTGGCTGTGGTGGACAGGTGCTGATTACTTAGCCTGGCTGGTGGTGTTTAGGAAGAAAGGTGTTGCTCATACTTGTATTAAACTAGTGTGGAAAGATAGGGTTTTTGGAATCAGACCAGAGTTTGCAAGTAGGCTGAGCTATTTATAAACACATTTTATGAACTCTTAAATTTCACTTTCTACATCTGTAGGGAGGAGATGACAACACCTACCTTGAGGGATACCTATGAGAATTTTAACAGGGTTTATCTGGATATGTAGTAGTTGCTGTGTGTGTGTGTGTATGTATACACCTTGGTTTCATTCTTGAAGTAGCAAAAACATAGTGCAGTTTTTAGTGTTTTTCTATGTTGTTATCACGTAATTTTTGCTTTTGAATTTTGAATTTTAAAAAGTTGTAGCAGTACTGGCTGACAATTAAATTTCCTATTTGTTAAGCGGGTTTTTTCCCTTTTTTCCTATAAACGTGAAAGTACTCATACTAGAACAACTTGGCAAGAAGTAGGTAACGAAAATATACGTCATGTTATAAGTGATAAAAATTGACATAACACCTTCCCATCACATATGTTTTAGATCTAATTTTGGATCTTGAATTTAGAATTTATACAATGCAAAAAAAAGTTGCACCCTATATATTCATTTTATTAAATAATTTTTGTTCATATTTCTTTGCAGAAATGCTATGAACAGAAGCAGTACAAAAATGGTCTCAAGTTTTGCAAGATGATTCTTTCGAATCCAAAATTTGCTGAACATGGAGGTATTGTCTCATCTGTGAAAGACTGCTTATCGGAGTATATTTCAGTACTTTTAGAGATCTCATTTCATCTATTACTTTGGGTAGAACTTAAGTTTATGCTTTGGTTTCTTACGTATGAAATGAAGACAACATTTGCAGTATAGAAGTAGTATGAAGATACAGTCACATGTATTTTATTCTCTGGTAAATGTCATTCTTACATATCTGCTGACCTTTATAAATAAATTAGGTACTATCGATTTACCATTGGATTGTTTATCTTGAGCTGTTTTCTAGCACTGGTGTTACTCGGTCTGTATTTGCTTGTCTCATCCCTTTTCACTGGTGACCGGTGCTTGTTTGAAGGACAGATAAGACCAGACATGCTAGTTGCGGTCCTCCAGTGGAGCACCGCCGGTTAGGGTCTCTGAATATTAGACATGGGTAATTCTTGAGACCATCTTATTCAGAAAGTAGGCTGATCTTGCTCAGCTTTCAACTAACATTTAAAACATTCTTTGAAGGAAATGGAAAGAAGTCTTAGGTTTGTAAAGCTGGAGAAACATAAAGTTTATTTTCATTTTTTTCCTCTATGGAACCCTTATCCACATGGCAGCTTGTAGGGAAGTTCACTGTGTGGAAATAGATAAATGAAGATGTTTATAGGGGCCTGAACTGCTGGATCACCATGTTCTGAGAACCATAGTCCACAGAGATCATTTGAAAACCATTGTTCTTGTCTCATTCTTGTGGACATATTCAGAGAATTATTTCACTGTAAGCCATCTTTCATTAGCTGCCTTAAATATATTTTTGGGTTACCACTCCCTCAGTTCAGTGTTACACTCTTGGAATGCAAACTGAAGTTAATTAGCCTAACCAGAGTTAGTTGTAATAAACTTACTGCCAAAAATAAGGTGTATTTTCCAATATTAAATAAGCTGAATTTTACATCTCTTTGCTAAGGTAGATTGTTTTTGTGGGATGCGAATTGGAGGATGATTAGAATTGACCTTGGATAAAAGCTCTGGAGTTACTGCCATAGATTTAACACAGCAGAACTTGGGGGCCCACCGTATTATGTTTTTTCAGCTGAATCATCTCAGACCCTCTGTATAGTCTTATAAAGGGCAGAAGGTATTTGAGGAACTCAGTCCCAGCCTCAGGGATTTCAGAAAAGGACCCAGGCTACGCTTTAATAAATACTTAAATATAGTTTTACTTTCTGTGTTTGGACAGAAGTTTTAACTATGTGATTAAAAAGACAAATAGGACAAGCATTGGCAGATATATTAAAATAGTAGTAAGAGCTTAAAAAAAATAGTGCTAAGAGAATAATTTGAAATTTTCGTGTGTAAACAGAGGTTAAAAAATATCTTTCAGAGACTTTGGCTATGAAAGGATTGACATTGAACTGTTTAGGAAAAAAAGAAGAAGCGTATGAATTTGTTCGTAAAGGACTTCGTAATGATGTCAAGAGCCATGTCTGTATCCTTTTGCAATAATTGGATTTTATTATTTCATTTATTTTCCACTTAGTAGGGTTTTCTAATTCAGGAAAAAAACAGACCTTTACTATGGAAAATTTTGTATAGAAGAGAGAATTTAATGAACACTGTGTACCATTACTTCCATAATTATCAACATTTTCTTTGTTTCTTCTGTTCCCTACCCCTTGTTTATTTATTGCAGTAGTTGAAAGAGAATTCTTGAACTTTTTTACTTCAGCTCTGCTTTGTGTGTGAGGGAAAAGTTACTGATCTGCGACTTGAAACCCATTTTTTTCTCACATATCCATAAACCGATAACTTCCCTGTCATTCCAGATGAATTACTTGTATAGTGAATTTAAGTTCCTTAAACTTTGTTGTAGACAAGAAAAATTCTGGAAAAAAAAAAAACCCGTTTTAAAGCAGATATGATATTGGTTCTTTAGTGGGGTTTCTGGTGCACAGGGACATAGCTGTTACTCCACTAGATACTTAACCATTTTTTTTCATTGACTGATGTCTCAGTTTGTGAGAAAACAAAAATACTTTTTCGAAGATAGGTCATCGGAATTGATTTCCATTTCCGTTTTGCCTATCTGTGTGCTTGTTTGCCGTCTTTTCACATGTTGCCCTTATCTTAATTTTTTACATTTTATTCATGTAGCTGTTGGCCAGTATTGAACATCAATAGTCTAGATAGTGTTTTCACATATTTAGCTTAGGATTCTCTCGAAATACTAAATACGTACATATCTCAGCGTTTACCCCAGAAAGAGGAGAGAGGACATGTAAATATGATAGTTTTTTTGGCTCCAAGATTTGCTGAGACCTTAATTTACAATAGATAAACACTTAATTTTTGTGCTTTTTAGTATCACTAGTAAATTAACTGATGATTACATGTTTTAGAATTGATTGAATATAAACTAGTTTGAAGAGATAATTACAATTTTTGTATAAATAGAAATGAAGAATAAGTGACTGAGGTGCTGGGGTGGGAAAGTGAGGGGGTGAAGGGTAGGGAGTGTGAAGAATTTTCCCAAGAATTTTCTGAGGTTATGTAAACATAACAGAAAATTCCAAACATATGTATGTAGAGGGCGTAGAATGATGCACCCACTCCTCCATGTGCCCATCACTGAACTTCATATACTAGCTGTAAGTCAGGGCTAATCTGGTTTCATCTTTTACCACCCCCTTGTTGTCCCCCTTTCTCTGACCCCAGATTATTCTGAAGTAAGTCCCAGACAACATAACATGTCGTTAGGCAAGCTTTATGTTAGCTACGTAGCATAATATATTCTAGTGTCCTTGAATGTCTCTATTTCCTTAACTTAGTAGGTTGGCATGTGTATGGACTCTTGCAGCGTTCTGATAAGAAGTATGATGAAGCTATTAAGTGTTATCGAAATGCCCTCAAATTAGATAAAGATAATCTGCAAATTTTGAGGGATCTCTCCCTGTTGCAGATCCAAATGAGGGACCTTGAAGGCTATCGAGTAAGTACTTAGTCTTAAGTGTTGTTTTTACAATAGGCATAATTTTAAAATGAGGAAGTTCAGAATGAGGTGAGCATAGGCTGAAATTATGTAGATTTGATTATTCATTATAGTCTGGAGTAGAAGGGGAAAGTCACCTGAGACCTTCTTCCCCAATAATAGTTTTAAGAAATGCATCCTTGGGGGCGCCTGGGTGGCTCAGTGGGTTAAAGCCTCTGCCTTCAACTCAGGTCATGATCCCAGGGTCCTGGGATCCAGCCCCGCTTTGGGCTCTCTGCTCAGCAGGGAGCCTGCTTCCCTCCTCTCTCTCTGCCTGCTTCTCTGCCTACTTGTGATCTCTGTCTGTCAAATAAAGAAATAAAATCTAAAAAAAAAAAAAATGCATCCTTGATCACTAAAAAACAGGGAAACTGTGTGTTTAATGCTTTTTTAAAAACTAGATTATCTCCTATGTGTAAATACTGTACTAGATTCTTTGTGGGCTTGACATTTACAGATTTGGTAAAAAGAACTTTATTTTTTTATTTTTTAAAGAGTTTATTTATTCATTTGACAGACAGGGACAAAGTCAGAGGCTTTAACCCACTGAGCCACCTAGGCGCCCCATAAATAGAACTTTTATAATTGAGATCTAAATGTAGGGATTAATTAGTTTTCTCTGTTTTGGGTTAGTAAATATAAAATACTGTGGGAAGGATTGTTGAAGAGCAGTCTTTCTATGGTCCAGATCTCTTCGCTCTGGCATCTTCAACTCTGCTAGGTTATCTCCATGTGCTTACTCTACTAACTGCCCTAACTTCAGTATGTCCACAGTGGAATTCTCTCCCTTTCTCATGTGAAGGAGCCCACAAACTCTTAACACTTCTCTTTAAATAAGTTCTTTCATCTGTTGTTTACTTTTGTCTTCTATTGCCATGTAAATCCTTATGCTCTTTGCCTAGATTTTTGCAGAGGTGTCAAGCATGCTGCTGAGCTTAATAATGGTGTCATTCTTCCAGATCTTTTGGTTTTTCTTTTAGCCCAAGTGTGGTGGGAGTTAAAATCAGTTATCTGTAGGAATGAGGCAAGGAAATTAAGAATGTTGGCAAGACAGTGCTTGTCTAAAGGGTTAGTGAAATAAACGAAGATGTAAGAGCTTGTGGTTAGAGGCCAAGGTTCCAGGGAGCCAGAGGCACTAGTAGTAGCTCAGAACCAGGGTAGGGATGTCACTGAGTAAGAGCATTGGCCAGAGAATGAGCTGTCTGAATTTATGATTTCTGCATGGCAGTAAGGTCTACGATGTGGTTGTGGGAGGGGATGCCACGTGATGGAGATCATTAAAGATAAAGAAGCCCTGATTCTAAAACACTAAGTTGTTGGATGGGTGCTCCGCAGTGTTGCACTTGTAACAGGATGGTGGTGGGATTTGGCAGAGAAAAAGCAACTGACGCAGACTTCAGTGAAGGAGAGAAGTGACAGAAAAGCAATGGTGTCAAGGAGAGTGGTGTCAAGGAGAGAGACCTATTAATGTCATATGTCTGAAGGAACCAGGCATATAAAGGCAGAGGTGTGAGACTGTCTAAGCTGCTTTCTCAAAGATCTCTCTTTTTGCCAAAGATCCGATCATGTTACTGCTTATGGCATATAGTGCAGAAGGACTCCCTTGGCCTCTAGTTCCACAGCAGAAGCAAAATGGCACATTTGCAGAACTTGGTTGCAGCTAGTGTTCTTCCTGAGGCCCTGTTCCTCCAAACAGATGTGCATGCCTAAAACTTGGAGGCAAATACGAGCTATCAAGAGGTGGGGGCCGTGTAGGGAGGGGACATTTTCTGCTGGTGAAGATATTTGGATTCTTCTGGGGCAGCCATGGTGGAATTTCTGGTGTTTTCTCCCTTGTGTCATAGATACAAAGCTGCTTTAGAGTGGCAGCCGGGTGTTCTGTTTGAGTGTTTGCCTTGGCTGCACCTGCGCTATTTCTGGGGCCTGCTGTAACAATGTAATAAAGATGTTATAATTTCATACAGTGATTTTATAAACAGAAGAATTTTTTATTTGAATAAAAGGTATCTTAGTCTCTCTGCTAAGATGTTTAGTTACCAAAAGACAACTTTACAGGGACCATTACAGAGTATTCTAGAATTTAAGTAATTTAACATAAAAAATATTTCTGTTTTATTCAGGAGCTGTTATTTGTTTGTGGAATTCATTAGAAAGGAATTAAAGGCATTAAATTATTTTCATAAAGCTCTGTGGTGAAATATAAAAATTTTGGAAAGTTAAAGTAAAAAGAGAAAAAGACAATTTTTAATTTAATTTTATTATTTTTTAATTTTTTTAGGAGACAAGGTATCAGCTTCTTCAGTTGCGCCCAACACAGCGTGCTTCCTGGATTGGATATGCTATTGCATACCATTTGCTAAAAGATTATGATATGGCACTAAAACTTTTGGAAGAATTTAGACAAACTCAGCAAGTAAGAACTTTATTCTGTTTCTCCGACCCGCACAAACTAAAGTAGTTGATTTCTATATTGCCCTGATTTCCAGTTGTGCATTAAAGTCTTTGGAACCTGTGGGAGCACCTGGGTGGCTCAGTTGCATAAGCGTTTTGACTCTCGATTTCAGCTCAGGTGGTGATCTCAGGGTCATGGGATTGACCCATGGGTTCTGTGCTCAGTATGGAATCTGCTTCAGATTCTCTCTCCCGTTCCCTCCTGCTAACTTACTCTCTCTCAAATAAATAAATAAAATCTTTAAAAAAATAAAGTCTTTGGGACCTATGGAAAAACTTAAGAAAATTTTCACAGTGATTAGAAAAATTAAAACAATTCTTGATACAAAATAAATAATACGAACATTTTTATACGCTTACTGTTTTGATGACATGCAAAGGACTAAAGAAAGAAAAGAATACATAAAAAATAATTTTGTGATTATGGGAATTATTTCTCGCATATATTGCTTATGTTTTATATAAACACGTTAATACATTTTAATATATATGCAAAATAGAAAAATACAAAAAAATATGCTGTGCATCACGAGATAAACAGATGTTAACATTTTGCCACAATTTCTCCACATTTTATTATTTTTTAAAGGAATATTACAGAAGTAGCTATAAAGGTCTCTCACGTCCCTAGGGGTAGCCACTGTTCTGAAATAGGTATAGATTGTTCCTACTCGTGTTTACATTATGTTTAAGTCCATAAAAGTTACAGACTATTATTTTGTGTATTTAAAAATTGACATGAACAATATGCAGTTTTTTCCTTCAACATGTCTTGCTATATACATGTGTTGATACATGTAGGAATAGTTTATCCATTTTTTTTTAAGATTTGGTTTATTTATTTGACAGACAATGAGAGTGAGAGAGCATGAGCAAGTGCACAAGAAAGGAGAGTTGCATGCAGAGGCAAAGGGAGAAGCAGGCTCCCCACTGAGGAGAGTAGAGGGAGAGGGAGAGGGAGAAGCAGTTTCCCCATGGAGCAGAGAGCCTGACATGGGGCTGGATCTCAAGACCCTGGGATCATGACCTGAGCCAAAGGTAGACGTCTGGTTTAACCTACTAAGCCACCCAGGTGTCCCTATCCTTTTTTTCTTTTTTTAAAAGATTTTATTTATTTATTTGAGAGAGACAGAAAGAGCAATAGCAGTGTGAGGGGTAAAGGGGGGTAGAGAGAGGAGAAGCAGACTCCCCACTGAGCAGGGAACCTGATAGGGGTCTTGAACCCAGGACTTCTGAGATCATGACCTGAGCTGAGGGCAGCCGCTTAACTGACTGAGCCACCCAGGTATCCCAGTATATCCATTTTTAACTTTTGCCTGGTATTTCATTATATAAATAAGCTGTAGTTTATTAATTCCACTTTTTCCTTGTGCCAATACCATACTGTCTTGATTGCTGTTACTTTATAGTAAGTTTGGAATTTGAAATGCATGTCCTCCTACTTTGTTCTTTTTCAGAAGTCTTTGGCTATGCAGGGTTTCTTTTATTTCCATTTGAATTTTAGAGTTAGCTTGTCAATTTCTGCAAAAAAAGCATGCTGAGAGTTTGATAGTGATTGTATTGAATTTGTAGATCAGTTTGGAGAAAATCACTGTCAAAACAATATTGTTCTGATCCATGAACATGATTTGAAATGTCTCTCCATTTCCATAGGTCTTTAATCTCTCAGCATGCTTTCAGTCTTCAATGTATAGGTCTTACTTCCTAGATTTATTCCTAAATATTTTTTTTCTTTTAGGCGTTATTGTGAATGGAATTATTTTAGTTTTATTTTTGGGTTGTTGGTTGCTAGTATATGGAAGTATAATTGGCTTTTGTATTTTGATCATGTATTCTGTTATCTTGCTAAACTTTTTTATTTTAGTAGTTTTTTACATACTTTTCTATGGGTATAGGATTTGCTGACCTGAATCTTTACTTTGCCATAGGCAGAAATGCCACCTTTTTGTTTATTTTAAAGAATGTGTTATTCAGTCTTCTATTTGTAATTGCTTCTTTTAGCCTGTGTGAATGTCTTTTCTGAGATAGCAATTAAAGATCTATAATTGTTTTGTGTAATTATATAAATAAAATCAATTTTTTTCAGGTTCCTCCCAACAAAATAGACTACGAATATAGTGAACTAATATTATACCAGAATCAAGTGATGAGAGAGGCAGATCTATTTCAGGAATCTTTGGAACATATAGAAACATATGAGAAACAAATATGTGATAAACTTTTGGTGGAAGAAATTAAAGGTAGGTTGACCTGCTTTTTCTTTTTTAGTGGCCTCAATTAAAGAACAAAAACTATATACTTCATTCTTTCCTAACATTTAAATAAGACTTGCTATATAATAAAAATTTTTATTGTTAAGTCATTATTTATTAGGTTGATCCTCATAACAATACTATGTATGGTTGTTACATCCATTTTAGAGTTGAAGGGCTAAGGAATAAAGAGGTTAAGTGACTTGCCCAAAGTCTTATAGCCATGTAAGCTCGGTAGTACTAGATTTGAGTCTAGGGGTTTTGACTCCAGATTCCATTTTCTTAGGC
The DNA here is from genome assembly GCF_011764305.1 of Mustela putorius furo. Taxonomy (NCBI): domain Eukaryota; kingdom Metazoa; phylum Chordata; class Mammalia; order Carnivora; family Mustelidae; genus Mustela; species Mustela putorius. The sequence continues at coordinate 8,305,141 of NW_025421305.1, forward strand.
AATATGTTATACTCCTTCATATCCTCTCCCCTCCCCCAAAATGGGTCCATGAAACAAATAAATAAATAACGATGAGAATAGTAAATGATAACACCAAGGTCACCATAAAAGCAAGATTCCTTTATTTTCAATATGGGCTAAGTACTAAGGCAGGATCCTGATAAATAGCTTGTTAAAAATGGGTCAAACACATTTTTTTTTTAAACAAAGTTTTGTTCATCAGTTACCATTCTCTGAGCAATACTATAATAAAATATCCAACTAAAGTAATAATGAGTTTAAAACTAAAGCTTCATATAGTTGCAGGACTTCTGAAGCTTAATAAAAATAAGAGCTAATGTTTATTTACTTTTCCTTTGTCTCAGAATATGGTAATTGTTTAAACTGTTCTATTTCATTTGATTTTTTAGCACTTCTAACATAGGTAGATTATCCCCATTTTATAGTTTAAACTGTTCTATTTTATTTAATTTTTTAGCACTTCTAACATGGGTAGATTATCCCCATTTTATAGTTGAGGAGACTAAAATTTAAAGAGGTTAAGGACTTTCCCAAAGTCACCCTGCCTTTTAGGTGGTAGAGTTAATTTCTAAACACATCTTCCTGGCTTCAGAGTCCTTACTTTTTTTTTTTTTTTAAATTTTATATTTTATTTTATCTTTTAATGGTTTTATTTATTTATTTATTTGTCGGGGAGAGAGAGAGAGAGAGAGAGCGTTGCACAGCAGGCAGAGGGAGAAGCAGGCCCCCCACTGAGCAGGGAGCCCGATGCGGGACTTGATCCCAGGACCCTAGGATCATGACCTGAGCCGAAGGCAGATACTTAACCGACTGAGCCACCCAGATGTCCCTATTATTTATTTATTTTTTAAAGTAAACTCTGCACCCAACATGGGGTTTGAACTCATGACCCCAAGATCAAGAGTCACATGCTGTACTGAGTGAGCCAGTCAGTCCCCATACTTTTTTTTTTTTTTATCTAAAATAGTCTTCATTTGTATAGAGCAATTTTAGGTTCACAACAAAATTGAGTGGAGGTATAGAGATTTCACATATACCCTCTGTTGCTGCACATGTAAGGCTTGGGCCATCCCTTGCCCCTGCCATATCAACATCCCCTACGAGAATGGTACATTTGTTACAATTAGTGAGCCCCCACATTGACAGGTAATTACCACCCAGAGTCTACAGTTTACATTAAGGTTCACTCTTGTCTAGGTTCTGAGAAATATCTCCACCATTGTAAAGTCATATAGAGTAGTCTCACTGCCCTAAAAATCCTCTGTGCTGTCTGTTTCTTTCTCCTTGCCCCCAGCTCCTGGCTACCACTGATCCTTTTACTATCTCCATAGATGTGCCTTTTCCAGAATGTCATATAGTTGGAATCATGGAGTCTGTAGGTTTTTTAGATTAGCTTTCACTTAGTAATTCAAGATTTCTTCATGTCTTTTTACGAATCTTTACTTTCTCTTTCCCTTTCATGAGTCCTTTCTAACTGCTGTACTCTGCTCTTCCAATTAATGTACTGATTTAATTTTTGTGAATAATACTAATATTGACAACACTTTTAATTTTAATTTTATGTTTATTTTTGTTTATTTTTCCCCAGTTTTTATTTAAATTCCAGTTAGTTAACATACAGTGTAATATTAGTTTCATGTGTAGAATTTAGTGATTCAGCACTCAGTGCTCATCACAAGTGCCCTTCTTAATACCCATCACCCATTTAACCCATCCCCACTCACCTCCTTTCCAGCAAACCTTTCCAGTTTGTTCTCTATTGTTAAGAGTCGGCTTTGTGTTTGCCTGTCTTTTCTCCCCTCTATGTCATCTGTGTTTTTTTTTCAAGTTCCACATATGTGTGAAATCGTACAGTATTTCTTTCTCTGACTAATTTCGCTTAACATAATCATCTCTAGCTCCATCCGTCTCATTGCAGATGGCAAGGTTTCATTCTTTTTCATGGCTGAGTAAAATCATTGTATATATAATATACTACATCTTCTTTATCCATTCTTGAGGCAATGGATGTTTGGACTCTTTCCATAATTTGGCTATTGAACAACACTATTTTTCAAACTGTTGGTAAAATGGGGATAAATAATTTAATGCTCTGGTTTCTTTTTTCTATCACTTATAATTGATAAGAGCAAAGAAAAATGACAATTATTTTCACATTCTGATGTATTATTGCTGTTTCCTGATTAAATATTAGCTTAGGTTGCTTTTTGTCTCTTGTGACATCAATCCAGAATACAGTGATTAAGAAGTAGATATGACGTATGAGATGAATTCTAGTTAAAAAGTCTGCAAATTGTCATGTAACCACATTCATCCATATATTGCTAGTGAGGGTAATTTGGGAGTCTTCATTTTGAATATAAAGCCAGTGCTTCATACTGTTTATAGAGACAAGTTACAGTATTTTTATTTTTTCAGTGAACTGTCAGGCTCAGAGACCTTTGGTATTTACAGATTTATGTCTTTTGTAGTCCTTAGCTTATTAAGATCTTTTTATAAACTTAAAAAATGTTGTTAGAGATTTTCACTAACTTATGTATATGCAGTTGTGCTTACTTATTCTGTATTCCTCTAGTAATAACTTTTGCCTGTGGTGGAAGCAGAATTGAAAAATATGTTTTTGTCTATTTACCTAGGGTAAGCAGGGTAAAAATGGGACTAACCAGCAATTAGTTTTGGAGGAGTGGCATGTTTATAGTTTTTAAATAGCAAACATTCATGTATATTCATTTTTACCAAGCACTGTGCTAAACCCTTTCAATTAATTCATTTATCACAAAGCAAACTGAGGTAGTTGATATTTTATAGGTAAGTGGACATAGGAATTTTGTGTGAGAAAGTGGTAAAACTGGAAATTGCATTTGATTAGTCTTCCTCTAGAGCTTGAGTAATATATATATGTAAATAGTGAAATAATAGTACATAATAACTACTTCAACATATTGTCTCCTCCAAGATGATGAAACCTGAAATAAAACATCTGAAGGACATATCATTGAGATAGATGGGGGAAGGGGAAGTCTTAGCAATAGAAGTTGAGATATATCCTTTTTTGAGAATCTCTCTTTTATCTTGGGTTAAATGTGCTTTACTTTATATCTGATTAGTTTAGATACTCATTTCTCATACCTGCTTTTTTTTTTTAATGATTTATTTGTTTATTTGAGAGAGAGAGTGGGAGAACGTGCGTGTGCATGCATTAGCAGGGTGAGGGGCAGTGGGAGAGGGAGAGAGAGAGAATCTTCAGCAAATTCCCTGTGGGGAGTCAGGTCAGCCACTCAACCAACTGAGCCCCTCAAAGCCCCTCCCATGCCTACTTTCAATTAGTGTGGTTTAGTAAAAGGATTTGAACCTTAGGGGCGACCCACATGTGAACCTGGTTTATGTGGTTTCTTGCTGTGAAGTGGTACTTAGTGTTTTAAGTGAGTTAATCTCCAATTTTAGTGACATTGAAAGGGAGCTAAGAGAACTGAATGGAGAATTGTTTAATAAATGATTTGATCAGGTAGAGTACATTCAAATCTAGCAGTAGGAATGTAGGGATGTTTCATTAGAATTATTTACCAGTCTATAGAGGGAGTCTTTAATTATCTTAAAGGATATATAAAAATGTGCACAATACAAATATTTTGACTAAGAATTTAAATATCCTGTGTGTATTTTTGGGATGTAGAGGGGAGCCAGAAATGAATGTTAGTATAATAGAATGTTATATAGAATGAAGGTTCATTTCTGAAGTCAAGCTGTGAATTAATCTGTGTTGAGTTGGATAAACTGCAGCATGCCCCAAAGGGAAGCGCGTGCGGTTCTGTTTTTCATAAACATCTATTATGCTAATAATGCTTAGTGAAGTTTATGAGATCAGAAGGGTATTTAATGTTTAAGTAAAATGAATGTGAATTTAAACTTAATTTTAGGGGAAATGCTGTTGAAATTGGGAAGATTAAAAGAAGCCAGTGAAGTATTCAAAAACTTGATTGATCGGAATGCAGAAAATTGGTGTTATTATGAAGGCTTGGAAAAAGCTCTGCAACTTAGTATGTAATGATTTTTCTCCTCTACGTAATCTTAACTAGTGTTTGAAGTAAATGTGCAGTTGTAATAATATTTGAAGACAAATATTTTTAGCCTTAGCATTTATTTTTCCATTTAGGAAAATTATAGGTTAAACATGGCAGTGAAGAGGAATTTAGATGTTTATTTATATGTAAGTGATAAATGCTCACAGATAATTTTAAGTTCCTTAACCCATTAAAATGTTACCAATTTAGACTAACCAGAAAGCCGGGGAAGAAAACAAGCATTCCCTTTCTGGGAAGTTTAATATTTTTTAAAGAATTAGAGGTTTGTTACCCTCAGCCTCTAAGTGTGAGGATTAGGCCAAAGAAATTTTGCTGAGGGTACGTACTGTACAGCATCGATATGAAAATTATTTTCTTAATTTCAAACTAGCTTAATTTGTGTAGAGCAAAATTTTACATATTTTCTTTTCAAATTAGGTGACCTATCCTTTTTAGAAATCTATAGTATTTTTCCAAATCTTCCTTAATATTCTCATAATTAAATGTTAAGAGCAGTTAATACGCCTAGTAGATTTACTCATGGATAAATACATGGCTGAAATAATTATGAAAATATGGCTCAAGGGGGTTGAAACAGCAGAACTTTTAAATTAAAAAAATATGGTAAAAATAGGTAGCTATTCATAATCATTTATAGAAAATTTATTTTACCCTAATCACTGTTACAAATTAATCCAGGTTTTCTATGTGTTTAAAATTTAATATCATGAATAATTAATTTTCTTCCTTAAATTGTTTTTACAAAAAGGATGAAAATTAAAATATTAATTAGATCATTAATTTGTGTCTTTAAAAATCAGGACAAAAGTCATAATATATTTGAAGGTTGGAAAGGTGAGATAACTGATGTTTTTCTTTATCAGTTACTGACATGTAGTTAATATTAGAGATATTTAAATGTTTAGTATAATGAATATATGTTCCATGTCAATATCCACGCTTACTCTCAAATATATTGATTACAAAACTAATTACATTACTTTATCTTTTTAGGTTCCTCCTTGGGACCTTCTCTCCCCCATGGTAAGTTCTGGAGCTCCAACTTGTGACTTCAAGTAGGGCATTGAAATGGTTTGGTTTTGTCTTAATTTTACTACAGTTATAAGACGTATTATATCTGGGATAGTGGAGAAAAATTTTTTAATACTCTTTAGGCATAAATATGAGACCTGCTTTTTAAAAATAATGCAGCAAATAGACTTCATGTAAATTTTAGTATAAGGATTCTTGATATTTCTTGAAGTCTCCAAGTTGTTAACAGAATATGGAAATTATCTTTCTTATATCCCAGGTTTTGAATCCCAGCACATTGGAGCTCCAAAACATACTAATGGGGGAAGGAAAGAGTCTAAACAAAATCAAACATTACTTTTTAAAGTATCGTATTTATAATCTTGATAGTGAACACTACATTTAGTACAGAGATACCTTGATCGCCAGTACCAGGGGTTCTTCTTAAAATAATATTTCTGTTTTCTGAATGAAAATCAATTCAAAACCTTACAGTTTAAAATCAGGTTTGTTTGCTTTTTCTTTAAATTCTCCTGTAAATTTTCCTTATATGAAAAAAAAATCTGTCTTTGAAAATTATGCAGGATATTATTTTCGAATAACAAAGTAGACCCAGATCCTACTTTGCAGATTGTTGCTGCAGAGTAACATGTAGTTTATATTGAGTACTATAAAATTAGGTTTGTTGTGGGAGGGAAGACCACTTAATGTTAGAACTATTTTTTATATCATTGTATTTACAGGGAGAAATAATTGCCACTTTAAACAGTCTATACTAATAGGGTTCTTTTTAATGGATTTTCATTGAAGATTTTAAATGTCAAAACTACCTTAAAAATTTAGTTCATCTTTTAAACTATAAAACATTTACACTCATGATACTGAAACGGTTGCTTTTTAAAACTTAATCAGTAGTGCTCGCTTCAGCAGCACATATGTTAAAGCCTAACCAGTAAGCATTTACAGCCTTTTTTGGCGTGTGTGTAGGCCTCACTGAATTAGAGAATTTGTGTGAGAAAAGTTAGAAAGGAGCACTTTGTTTTTCACGGGTTGTGCGCTAAGGAATATGAGAGAAGCGCTGTGTACCTTGAGTCTGTGTGTCTTGTATGCGTCTGATTTGAGTTGGATGTAGAATCTGTTGTGATGAAGTTTTGGATTTCTCTGGAGATTGGGTTTAAAATGTGTTTTGCTGATCCTATTATTTCACCACCAGAGTTTTTTAATATTAACAATGCAGTCTTTCTTTATTACAGTTTTTAAAGTTTATTAGCATTTTATCATAGATAAAAGTTCTGATGCTTTGAATCTCACACGTATTTACTGATAATAGGCACTTTAGAAGAGAGGCTTCAAATTTATGAAGAAATTAGTAAGCAGCACCCCAGAGCAATTTCACCTAGAAGATTACCTTTGAATCTTGCCCCAGGTAATATTAGGATATCTTTTGTAACACTAATAATTATCTGTTATTCAACATCATTCACATTAAAAAAAATTTGTTTCTGGTACAGAGTTTACTTTACATATACACATGTCTTGGGAGTGGGACTGATCAGTTATAAACTTATTCATGTGGTAATAAGTGTGTGTAGCATATAGCTGTATGTTGCTTTCAAGTATCAGAAGTTATCTGTATAAGATTATTTTTCTTATGTGACTTTAAATATTAAACACCAGATTTAGAAGATAAACTAAGTTCTCTAGAATTGATAACAAATTTTATGTGAGGTATTGTGATTTAAGTGGTAGAAGTTTTGAAGTTTTAGGTTTTCTTTTTGAGCATATATTCAGAGAAGGCGTGGTGAGCCCTTTGTGCCCACCACAGTGTTGAAGAACATCGCCATTCGCTGTGAAGGCCCTCTCTCCTCAAAGTTGTCCACTTTCCTGAAATTTGCCTGTGTCACGCTTTTGTTTTTAGAGAGCTCTGTGTATTTTGTATCTCTAGAAAACAGATACCCCCCACTTTTGTACTTGTGTAAATCAGAGCACTGTGGTATATATTGTGACTTGCATTTATCGAACAGCAGTATGTTCACGACCTTGATCCAAGTCCTGCATGCAGTTGAACTCCTTCACTTCGGGGCTGTAGAGGAGGTAAAAGTGTATTAGTTCTTCGGATAATTAATATCTTTGTTGATGATTTTATAGAAAATTGTGCCTTTTTCTTAGAGTTGTCTCTATTTTTACTTGAAAATGCTATAGATCACTATTTATTGGGACTTCTCACATGTCTTTTGACATAAGTCAGACCTTGGAAAACTAAACAACTTTAATAAATGAAAAGACCGGGAGGGAGACCAACTATAAGTGACTCTTAACCTCACAAAACAAACTGAGGGTTGCTGGGGGTAAGGGGGTAGGGAGAGGGTGGTGGGGTTATGGACATTGGAGAGGGTATGTGCTGTGGTGAGTGCTGTGAAGTGTGTAAACCTGGCAATTCACAGACCTGTACCCCTGGGGATAAAAATACATTATATGTTTATAAAAAAATAATAAATTAAAAAATTAAAAAAAAATCTATTCCAGGCATGGGGTGAGGAGGTGGTTTATTTTCTAATGAGTTTTCATTTATAGTGGAAATATTTGTTTAAATAATTGGGTTATAATTTTCTTTATCAAAAGATACATGGAAATTAAAAAGTTTTTTAGTTGACTGACTTTAAAAATATATCAAGTACCTGTTAGAAGTGTATTTTATTAGACAGTCGGTACGAGTTCATTGTAAACAGTTTATTTTCCACTAGTACATCTCAGATGATAAGTAGTAGTCTTCTGATGCTCCCATTTTTGTTGTGGCTTTATGAAATATTGAAAGCAGATTTCCCTGAGGTTTTTCAGGGAACATTAAGCTCAAGTGGGCAGTATCAGGCTCAGTGGGGAGGGTGACTTACTTGCTGAGATATTCTTTAGGCAGGTGAGTTGGGGAAGCTGGGTTGAACCCAGCAATCAGGTTTCTGTGGGACTTGTTAGAACTTTCATACATGCATTGTGAATTTCTGAGATGCGAGGAGGAGCATTCCCATAGTAAAAGTGTTTTGTTGAAGATGCTTGGCCCCATGTTTCTATATGTCTTTTTTTAACTAACAGCATTTGAAATATAATTCGCATACCATAAAATTCACTTTTTAAAGTATGCAGCTCAGTGTTTTAGTGTATTCATGGAATTGTGCAACCATTATCACTATCTGGTTTCAGAAAATTTTCACCATTCCCAAAAGAAACCTCATACTCCTAGTGGTTACTCCCTGACCTCCTAGTACCAGGCAGCCACTAATCTACTTCCTTTGCCTGCATTTGCCTCTTTGGGACATTTCATATAAGTGGAATCATACCATATGTGGCCTTTGGTGTCTGGCTTCTTTTTTTTAGTAAGTCTCAATGTGTGTCTTATGTCACATTGTGAGTGGGGATATTCTTTTAGTTTGGAACTTTGAAATGCATTCATTGGCCTCTTAGAAAAGAAAGAAGACTCACTTAACTTTAAGATTATTATTATTATTTTTAAAGATTTTATTAATCCATTTGACAGAGAAAAAGAGATCACAAGTAGGCAGAGAGGCAGGCAGAAAGGGGAAGCAAGCTCCTTGCTGAGTAGAGAGCCTGATGCGGGGCTCGATGCGGGGCTCGATGCAGGCCTCTATCCCAGGTTCCGAGATCATGACCTGAGCCGAAGGCAGAGGCTTAACCCACTGAGCCATCCAGGTGCCTCTCTAAGATGATTGCTAACAAGATATCTTAGGCCTGTTTTTCCTTTATGGAACATGGGGCTTCAACTTTACAGTTCCTCAGTTCTTTTCACAGTTCATAAAGTTTGCCAAAAGCTCATAGTGCATGATACGGAATACAGTTTTACTGAAAGGCAGCTTGGAACCAACTGTGGATTGTAAAGTGTGATTTAGGTTTTTGTGGCCATATCCTGGACTCTCTGGGATTCTGTCTTTGAAATGCTAAAGGAGTCTTTATACAAGATGGGACTCAGTTGAAGGGTCTTAGGGCATGGGCTTAAAAGTCAACGTCACTGTGAGGTTCTAACACGTATGGATTTACAAAGCTCCAGTGAGCATAAATAAAATCCTACAGATACCTCATTGTACCTGGGCAGAAATTGAATCCTTCGTGGTGTTCTGCCTGTCTAGAAATATTTTTATGTATAATAAGAAGGGTATTTGACATTATCAAAAGCAGTAAGATTTTTGTTTAAGAAACATCATGGAACTTGAGAATGTAAGGTGAAAGTTTTGAAAAGAGTTTTCAGTTTTGAGGTAAAAAGGCTTAAAACTGGGACGCCTGGGTGGTTCAGTTAAGCAACTGCCTTTGGCTCAGGTCATGATTCCAGGGTCCTGGGATTGAGCCCCCAATCAGGCTCCCTGCTCAGTGAGGAGCCTGCTTCTCCCTCTTCCTCTGCTGCTCTGCCTGCTTGTGTCTCTCACTCTCTCTGTCCAATAAATAAAATCTAAAAAAAAAAGGGGGGCTTAGAACTATCGAGTAGCGAACACAGAAGTCCTAGGTAGATTTTCCAACAGCCTAAAATATTAAGCACTGTGAAAATAATGCAGGAATGTAGCTACTTTTCCAAAGAAGTAGTTTTAATTCATCATTTTCTATTCTGTTATACAGGTGAGAGGGAAGGAGATGATTCCAGACTATTAAATACAAAGTTCTCATCAAATTTTGCTCCATTCTTCTTTATTGGGTTATTTATTATTGAGGTGTAATTACACATAATATTATATAAATTTAAGGTGTTCAACTGTTGATTTGATACATTATAATATTATCATTGTGGTATGATAGTATGTTAGCTTACATCTCCACTAGGTCACATAATTATCATTTCTTTTTTATCGTGAGAACATTCTCCGTTATTTAGAATAAATTCCCAGTGAATCAGCTAGTCTTATCTTGCTGATTGTGCTAATTATTTCAGCATTGGATTTTGAGACAGCAGTTTTTACTTGAATCCACACTTATCATCCAGAGAAGAATTAGCATAGCATCTGTGTAGACAGATGACCTGTTTGGTAAGCTGTAATGCTAACAGGCACTAATTAGTGATGGTCTTTTTTTTCCCCCTAAAGGAAAGTCTGGTGGGGTTGGGAGTTACTAAAAATTATTTTTAAATAACTAGGAAGAAGAGAGATAGATTGTTTTTGTGGAAGGGTTTTTTTTATGCGTAAAGAAAGTGCTTAGGAGATGGATAATGGTAACTAATTTTGGAATAGAGCATTTGATGGAGCATTTGAGTAGCATTTGAGGAGCATTATTATAGTTTCAGATAAAAGATTATAAAAAGTTTTTTTTTTTTTTAAGATTTTTATTTATTTGACAGACAGAGATCACAAGTAGGCAGAGAGGCAGGCAGAGGGAGAAGAGGAAGCAGGGTTCCTGCTGAGCAGAGAGCCCAATGCGGGGCTATATCATGGGACCCTGGGATCATGACCTGAGCCAAAGGCAGAGGCTTAACCCACTGAACCACACACGTGCCCCTATATAAAGGTTTTTAAGTGCAAAGTTTTTTTCCTGTTTATCCCCTACCTACCAAGTTTACTTCTCTAGAGGCTCCCATTGTTAACAGTAGGTAGTGTATTCTTGCGTAAATATATTGTGCATATAGAAGCACAACTGTACTAGGTAGGGGTTCGTGTATAGCTTTCCTTCTTTCTCCCTCTTCTGTACAAAAGTAGTAATAGCATAGATAGCTGTGCACTTGATTTTCTCTTCTATATCTGTGCTTAAATTCACACAGAAAGAGCTCCCTCCTTCCTTCTCATAGCTGCTCAGTCTAAATAACAGTTTAATGGGAGATGAGGCTTTCGATATTATGGATAATCAAGAGTTGAGTATATGTTCTTTTAACTCCAATCTGCCAGGGTGGTCTGAATTGACTGAGAAAGTTAACCAAGAAGAGGAGTTGAGAATAGCCTCTGACATGAAGATAAAATGCTTTTTTTTTCTCAGTGGATGTCAGCAAATTTGAAGAAGACTCTTTTTTTTTTTTTAAGATTTAATTTAATTTATTTATTTGAGAGAGAGTGAGAGAGCAAGCACGAGCAGAGGGGAGGAGCAGAGGGAGAAGCAGACTTCCCATTGAGCAGAGAGCTCAATTCCGAGATCATGACCAGAGCTGAAGGCAGATACTAAACCTCCTGAGCCACCCAGGCTCCCCTGGAAAAGATTATTAACTACAGAAATATAGTAGCTGTCGGATATCAAGGCCTATAATGGTAGACAGCATTTATTGAGTGGTTGCTGTATGCTGTATACTCTGTTTACTGCTATATATTTACCTGGTTGGAGCCATCTGGGAGCACTCTTGAGCCTGCTGGCATTGTTGCCTTCACCTGCAGTGGGGAAAGTGAGGACTTCAGTGGACAGGTTATTTGCTCAAGGTCACACACAAAGGAGGTGGAAGAATGCACATTTCTCTAAGTACCTGCATCTTACTGTCCACCACAATATTGTTAACTTTTACCTTATATCAAAGAAAGTGCTGGAAAGACTTGATCTCCGAAACTACTTTTGAGTTTTAAAGAAGTAATGATGTGTCTTTAACCCAGAGTGAAATTTTGTGTTGTTTTGGTAATCTGATTTTCAAAACACTTATACTTTGTATATGATCTAATAAAAAAGATTAGAGATGATCTGAAAATGAAAACAGTCTGTATAGTGACTTGAGTTAACAAATGTCAAACATGTTTTTATATTTGATAAATGTTCCTTTTCCTCAATAAAATTTAAATATCTCTTTCAAATTTTTGTGACATATAATTATATTGAGTATGCATATTTTGTTCAATATAGTCAGTCATAACAAATAAACACTTTGGGTTGTTGATATTTTTTTGGTCGAGTGTTGATTCATAATGAAACCATAGAGGTAGTTTCAGTAGTTTTACTTAAGGTTAAGCCATTTATGACATGTATATCTTTTTTTCTTTTTTTTTTAAATGAGTGAGCAAATCCATGTCCCTGTATATTAACTGTTCCAGTCAAAAAAGTTAAAGCTTTGGGCGCCTGGGTGGCTCAGTGGGTTAAGCCGCTGCCTTCGGCTCAGGTCATGATCTTGGGGTCCTGGGATCGAGTCCCGCATCGGGCTCTCTGCTCGGCAGAGGGCCTGCTTCCCTTTCTCTCTGTCTGCCTGCCTCTCTGTCTACTTGTGATCTCCCTCTGTCAAATAAATAAATAAAATCTTTTTAAAAAAAAAAGTTAAAGCTTTAAGTGAGTTAAAGACTTTGTGTTGTATTTTTTTTAAAGATTTTATTTATTTATTTGACAGAGAGAGAGATCACAAATAGGCAGAGAGGCAGGCAGAGAGAGAGGGGGAAGCAGGCTCCCTGCTGAGCAGAGAGCCCAGTGTGGGGCTCAATCCCACGACCATGAGATCTTGACCTGAGCTGAAGGCAGAGACTTAACCCATTGAGCCACCCAGGCACCCCTTGTGTTGTATTTAAAATGAAAATTTTTCTAATTTTTTCTGCTTCTAAAAAGTGATGATGAGTTTTTTTTTTTTAGGGTCTAACTATAATAGAATTATTTACTTGATGTTGCAAATAGGGTATTTAATTCTAATGATAAAATGCTCTGGGGCTCAGTCTAATGTCTAACAAAAGTTTATTTTGCTTATTATCCATCTTGCCCACTCGAATGTTAAGTTCCATGAGAGCAGAATTTTTTTTTTTTTAATTGTTTTAATCACAGCTATATCCCTAATACCTAGAATAGTGCCTGGCACATGGTGGGTCCTTGAAATATGATTGTGGAATGAATGTTGAAGTAAAGCACTTGTTCATTTGGAAAACATACTCAAATTCTGCTTTAGTGTTTAAAAAGATAGTTTGGCTGCTAATTGAATATGGCTGGTTACAGTAGGATCTTTTTATAGTCTGCAGAGTACTTTCTGAGATATCTGCAGATGAGGACCGAGTCTGCTGGTTAGTCAGATTAGGAAAGAGACTTGCTATAGGAACCGTATTCAGGATGGTTAGTAAGAAACTTTTTTCACTCTACTTAAAGCTCCATAATGATTTTCTTTACTTACCTTTTGAAGTGTTCTTTGAAGATATTTCAAACAGGATCTAGGGAAAAGTATAGTTGCCAACTAAGATAACTTAGTGTTATCCTTTTTTGGTGGTTAAGAGTCAAGCAACAATGCTGACAGACTTTTGGGTTTAAAAATAGGATGGGGGTCATTGTTTTTGAGGGAGCTATATTTTAATTTGTAAAATCATTTTGAGAACTGTTTGCGTCAATTGAAGTATAACAAAGTACACTTTTGTTTCTAGGTGAAAAATTTAGAGAACTAATGGATAAGTTCCTGAGGGTTAACTTCAGTAAAGGCTGTCCACCCTTGTTTACTACTTTGAAATCTTTATATTACAATACAGAAAAGGTAAAATTTGGTCTTTATTCAGTTTTGCTATAATCTTTTTACTAACTTATTATAGAAAGATTTCCATGTAAATAATATGCTATGATTTAATAATTTTCTTTATTCTAGTATTCACCTTAGTTTAATAACAGATGAACTGAAATTTTATGTATGTAGGATAGATACTATCAAAGGTACCGTCAGCCTGTGAAACTTACAGAATAAAGGCTTTATAAAAGCACTAAGATTATAAAGGTTGTTTTGAATGGGTGTACTTTTCTCGTAGAATTTTAAATTTGATATTGACACCAGAAGTCTGTATATAAGTATTTCATGTTTATTATTTCATAGTTTATAGATTTTTTAAAAGTTTATTATGCATTATGCATGCTTTTAACATTAGAGCATGAACAGTCAAGTTAGTGCAGCAGTAAAATCCCATTTGGTCTACAGAGTATTATTACTTTTAACTAGTAGGCAACATTTTAATAAGAAAGAATAGTTTTGGCTCTTTCTTGAATTGAAAGAATAGTATTTGTCTACCTTTAAAATTAGAAAACAGGCACTTGGTCTTCAATTAGGTATTTGGAAAATTAAAAATGAATAGAAAACAAGTTATATTTCTGTTTCTGGACATTGCTTTTTCTTTCTTAAGTTGTAAAGTCTTGTGTTCTTTTCTGTAGTCAGAATTCCTGAAAGTTACTAGAGGATAAAGAAAAGATTTTATTAGACGTGGTAAAATATTTATAGTGAAATCTATCACTTATGAGTTTAGTTTTGACCCATAATTTGTAAACTAGCAGTAGTTGTGAATCTAATATATGGAAAACAAGGTCAATGATAGGTAGTATAACCGAAGATACTTTCTTTTCTGGGGAAGCAGTTTTCATAAATAAAATGGAACAACTGGTAATATCTAATGCTCCATAAGTAAAAGGTGTCATTTACATTTTTAAAAAAGTTAATGGTTCCTTAATGTCTGTAGTATCCTTTATTTGATTTTAGTGGTGCTGCTGTCACTTTTTGATAAATAGTGTTTGATTCATGGGAAAACATGGAACAGTGCCTACCAATAATTTCTGTAGGTTATTTAAAATAACGTTTGCCAAAATTCCTGCCTTACTCTTTTGGGCAGTGGTGAGAGAAAAAAGGTGAGACGAGACGTCAAAATAATAAAGAACTTACATGTGTGAGTTCAAATACAGGTTCCCGCAACCTGAAAGTAGAGCCTTCCTGTGAAATTTCTCTTGCTAAAGTGGTATAAAGTTTAAGAGCAGTTAGCATTAATTTATATGGAAAATCTCTTGAACACTAATTTATATTTGAAAATTTTTTGAAATCCCCAGGCCCCAAAATTACCTCTCTTGGCTTTTCTGATGCCTTAGGACACATCTTACTGACAGATACACAAACCAAATTGAGACAAAGCACAGATTCTCACGGACAAAGTTCACATCTAGGGTGACTTGATGCTGAATGTCCTTCCTGGGGGACTGAGCTTGGTGGTGTCCCTCAATGCTCAGAGTGAGAGATGCCTCTGTAAGGGCTTACTGCAAAACAAATGCTGAGCACTGCTTTCACTTTCTGCCTTTTTCTGGGGAACTGAAGGTACCAGTGTTTGTCTTTGGTAAAAATGAAGTGGTGTCATGTGAGGAGCAAACTTTCGACAAGCCTGAGACACTGGTACTGCTTTTGTAATAATATCTTGTGGCATCTGCTGAATACAGTGGTCTTTAAAGGATTTGCTCCTCATAAGCCAGTGAGCCTTCATGGGCTCTCTCAGTGTTCACAAGGGGCACAGGTTTTTCTTCTTCCTCTTCTTTTTTTTTTTTTTTTGAAAGATTTTGTTTATCTGTTTGACAGAGAGCACAGAAGCAGGGGGAGTGGGAGCGGGAGCGAGAGTAGGAGAGGGAGGAGCAAACTCCTCACTGAGCAGGGAGCCAGATGTGGGGCTCAATCCCAGGACCCCAGGATCACGACCCCAAGGCAGATGCTTTAATGACTGAACCACCCAGGTGCCCCAGACTTTTCTTTTTTTAAAATAGCCCCCCAGCCACCGTATTGACCCCAATTGACCATCCTAAAGATGTAAAACATTTGTTGGTATTTTATACAGCATGCAAATTACATTTTTAAAGAAGGAACTGAGAATATATTAATTTATATAGGAACCTTTGACATCTCTTTAGTGTTATCTTTAAGCATGGAATAGGAATGTTTATCAAGTGCTTTTGAGAACTGAATTAAACCACAGAAAATTGAGTTCAGGTTATCAGAACTTAGTATTGTAAGAAAAAAACGTACAGGCATGGGGAGTACTTTTCAGATAATTACGGCCACATATATTTGTGACTTCTCCTAATAAGGGTGTTTTAAAATTGACTTCTAACCAGTAATAAGTCTTGTAGCTAAACACTGCATTTTTTTTTTTTTTAAGATTTTATTTATTTATTTGACAGACAGAGATCACAAGTAGGCAGAGAGGCAGGCAGAGAGAGAGAGAGGGAGAAGCAGGCTCCCCGCTGAGCAGAGAGCCCGATGCAGGGCTCAATCCCAGGACTCTGGGATCATGACCTGAGCTGAAGGCAGAGGCTTTAACCCACTGAGCCACCCAGGCGCCCCTAAACACTGCATTTTAACTCTGAAGGAAGTATTTAGAAGAGGTTAAGGCTGATGAACAGTTATAGTTTAATAAACTTCTGAGTCTTAAAGAATGATTCATATTAGGGAAAATGAAAATAAAATAATATTTTGAAGTTAGACCAGGATATAGTACAACTGTAAAAAAGTATTTTAAAAATGTCTGCAGCATTTTAAATTGTGAATATGCAATTTAGAAGCATGGAGAGCATTTTTTGGACAATTCCTGTCAAGGTTTTTTTCCCCTATGAATTTATTTGTGGTGTCTGTATGTAACTGTAATAATTTTAGCCATAAAGTTTTGTTTTTCCCTTTCTTCCCTTGCATGTTCTTAAGTATTTTATGTGTTATTTTATAGTCTTCCTTACCTTCCTTTTTGATGACTGCCTGCTCTTTTATCGGTCATACCTCCATTGAACTTTGGTTTTCCAAACTGTCACTGTTTAAAAAAACATTATAAATATCTTTGATCACATACCTTTACTCGGGATTATTCACGTCTTACAAATTCTTAGGATAAATTAACGGGTAAAAGGTATGTACATTTTGTGATTCTCAGTAATCACAGGTACTTTGGTTTCTATGAGGTTGTAGACACCAGTTTGTATCAATACTAGCAGTGTATGTATGTGAAAGGTTCACTGTTCCCTCACCAGCATTAGATACTCCTGAATGTATTCCCTTGTGTTTGCTTTTCCATGGATATAGTTTGTTTGTTTTTTAACATAAAATGGTTAAAAATGTAATATATCTAGGTTTGTTGATCTTTGTATTATGGAAGTTCATCTGTTGTTTTAGAAACAGTTTGGAAGGTCCTCTTCCTCTAGGACACTATTTCTCAAGTTGCAGCAAGGGAGGGGATTTTGACATTTTGCAACATCTTGAGACATTTTTGATTATCACCACTGTGGGAGCATGCTACTGATACCAAACGGTAGAGGCCAGGGATGATGCTAAACATTCTACATACTCAGGACAGCTCCCCACAGCAAAGAATTCCATATTGACCTGTTGGGTTAGATAATTTGTTATAGGGACTGTACCTAGCATTATAGGACAATAGACAGTGTCCTTGGCCTCTACCGACTAGATACCAGTAGTTCCCCCTCCCCAATATTTTTGTTGTAATGAAATAATAAAATATGTGACATTTCATTCTCTAGTTTTTTTTTTACTTAGCATGATATTTTCATCCATGTGGTAGTGTGAATGATTACTTCATTCTCTTTTGTCACCAAGCACTATCCCATTGTATGGTTATACCACACTGTAGCAGTTGATGGGCACTTTTGTTGTTTCTCCCTTTTAGTTATTATGACTAATGCTGCTGTGCATATTTATATTTGTGTGCTAATTTTTATGTGTACTTTTTTTTTTTAAAAGATTTTATTTATTTGAGAGAGAGAGAGAGCACACTTGAGTAGGAGGTTGCGGCGGGCAGAGGGAGAGGGACAAGGAGATTCGCTGCTGAGCAGAGCCCAATACGGGACTCAATCCCAGAACCCTGAGATCATGATCTCAGCTGAAGTCAGGTGCTTAACTGACTGAGCCACCCAGGTGCCCCTATGTGTACATTTTCATTTTTCTCTTGGGTATATATACCCAGGAATGGAATTGCTAGTTCAAATGATAACTCTGTGTTTACACTTTAAAAAGACTGCCAGATTGTTTTCCAAAGTAACTGTACCATTTTACATTCCCACAATCAGAATATATAAGGATTCTGATTTCCACATATCCTCACCAATAATCCTCTTGTTATTACTTGGCATTTGATTATAGCCATCCTAGTGAGTGTAAAGTTGCTCTCGTGGTTTGGTTAGCATTTCCCTGATGACCAATAATGTTGAATAGCTTTTTGTGCGCTTGTGGGCCATTGGTAAATCATCTTTGGAGACATGTCCATTCAGACCCTTTGGGTTAGTTGTCTTTTTATTAAGTTGTCCCTTATCAGATAAATGATTTGGAAATATCTTCTATCATTCTGTGGGTTGTCTTTTCACTTTCTTGAAAATATCCTTTGATGATAAAACTTTTAATTTTTATGAAGTCCAGTTTATCTTTTTTCCCTTTTGTTGCTTGTGCTTTTGTGTCATAACTAAGAAAGCATTTCAAATCTAGGGTCATGAAGATTTATACATATTTACTGGGAGTTTTACATTTTTAGTTCATTCGTTGAGATCTTTGGTCCATTGAGTTCATTTTTATTTATGGTGTGAGGCAGTCCTACTTTTGCAGATTACTGTTCAGTTTCCCAGCACCATTTGTTGCAAAGATTCTTCTTTCTCCATTGAAAGGTCTTGGTGGATTTGTTGAAAATAAATGGATTATAATGAGTGTTCATCCCTGGACTCTCAATTTTATTCCACTAATCTATTTGTGTGTCCTTGTGTTAGTACCACACTATCTTGATTGCAATAGCTTTGGGATAAGTTGAAATTAAGAACTGAAGTATGAACCTTTCTAGTTTGCTCTTTTTCAAGATTCTTTTGATGCCTCTTGCATTGCTGGGATAAAACCCACTTGCTCTTGGTCTGTAATTCTTTTTATATATATTGCTGGGTTCAATTGGCTAGTATTTTGTTGAGGATTTTTTTTTTTTTTAACCTATTCCATAGAGGTGCTGATCTGTAGTTTTCTTGTGAGGTTTTTGTCTATTTTTGATATCAGGGAAATAAAGGCCTTATAATGATTTGGGAAGTGTTCTCTTTTCTTCTTCTTTTTGAAAAGTTTGTGAAAATTGGTAGTATTATTAAATATTTGGCAGAATTTACCAGTGAAGTCATCTGGGCCTGGACTCTCCTTTTTGGGTAGTTTTTGATTACTTCTTAGAATTCTTTACTTGTTATTGGTTTAGTCATATTTTCTACTTCTTCCTGACTTGGTTTCTGAAATTTATGTTTCTAGAAATTTGTCATTTTCCTCTCAGTTATCCAGTATTGGCATACAGTTAGTTGTTCCTCCTATTCTTTTATCATCATTTTATTTCTATTATGTTGGTAGTAATGTCCCCTCTTTCGTTTTCAGTTTTAATAACTTGAATCTCTCTTTTTTTTTTTGGTCAGTCTGCTAAAGATTTGCCAATTTTGTTGATCTTTTCAGAGGGCCAAGTTGGGTTTGTTGACCCTTTTCTACTTTGTTAATTTTCACTCTCATTTTTTTTATGTCCTTACTTCTGCTTGTTTTAAGTTTATTTTGCTTGCCTTTTTCCATTGTCTTTTTCCTAACATGTCTTAGTGTTCTATACGTTTGTCTTTTATCTAGCTGATTTAATGACTGAAAAAAAAATGGATTTTCTCTAACAGTAAAAATCTTTATTTTTAGAGAAAAGTTAATTAATGTAATCAGTTATTATTTAATTTTAGTTCAACTGTCAAGGCTAAATAGTCTGGCTAATTCTGTGTGTTTTTAGAGTCCTAAAGGAACCAAAATAACGACGAGGAAGTTCAAATTAATTTTGGACCTCCTTTTTACCTATAATGGGAAGTTTTTTCTCATTTTCTTATCTAGCCATTCACTATGTCAGACTCTTGAGAGAAGATAGTGAACCATCATTAACGTTTGTATAGGTTATGATAAGTCTGTTTGATTCCACTGAAGCTGGACATCAGTACCTAGAAGCGCTGAATCTGAGTCACTTCAAACAGCTTGGAAAGTGAGGACTTGATGAGACTCTGCCGGGATGAGGCATCAGAGTTCTCAACCAAAGCTATAGGCATATCCATACACAGGAAGGGAAGGTAGGCTCTTTCCCAGAAGACCCGTCTTTCATCTTAAATCCGCCCATACTATGAAAATATCCCAAGATCCTTACTCATTTAGTAAGGAAACTGGACACAGTGGGCACAGAGAGAAAACTGGGCCTCTTGTTCGGTGAAAAAAGAGAATCTTCATGAACTTCACTGGAAGATTTTTATGAGAGGTAGTGAATTGGCTGGGAAATATCTGTAATTGGTTGGTATACTGGATTTTAATCCTGGAATGCATTATCTGTAAGGTATCTGTGGTTCTTTATTCTTAAGTAACTCAGGCAGGTGTAAAATTGAGTTAACATCTATATTGTCTATCTAACTTCAGCTGGGAAGAGAAATTAGAAAAAAATGAAGCTGGATAGCATTATAAAAATAATTGAATTCTGTCATCTGTATAATAATGGCTTTTACAGTTACGGTTCAGTAAAATTCTAAAATTCTAAATTAAAACACTTTATTTCATATTTACTTTTGGAAAAGTGGAAGATTTTTAGAAGGTGATTTGGGGCATAATTACCAAGGAAAGCAAGTTTGATTTGTATCAGGGCAATATGAAGGAGTTTTTCCTTAGATGCTCTAAGTATTGGAAGAGCTACATTGAGAATATATGTGTCTTTGTGAGAATGACAGATTTCTCACTAAAAGGAAAAAAAGGGAGTCAACAATCCCTATCTTTTTTTTTTTTTTTTTACTTAAGATTTTATTTACTTATTTGTCAGAGAGAGAGAGAGAGAGCGAGAGCACAAGCAGTGGGGAGGGGCAGAGAGAGAGGGAGAAACAGGCTCCGTGCTGAGCAGGGAGCCAGATGCAGGACTTGGTCCCAAGACCCTAGGATAATGACAAGAGCTGAAGAAAGACCCTTAACTGACTGAGCCCCCAGGCATCCCAGCAATCCCTATCTTCAAAAATTCCAAAAGGCATTATTTCCAAGTGGTAACAGTATCCGAGAACTCCCCAGCTAATATTTTTGAGACATTCCGATCAGCAGTTAATGGTAATTACAATTATGTGCATGAATGAGTTTTTGTTTGTTTAAAAAGAATTTTAAATTTGGGGAGAGGAAAATAAAAGCAAGTGCTTTTCCTACCTAGGAAGACATCACAGTTTAGTATAATGTCTGCTGACATGCAATTAATGTCCCTCATGATTTTTGCCAAATCAAGGTAACACTGATAGTGTTACTTATTTACTTCATATTTTTCATTAAATTTGATTGCTTTTTTGTTTTTCATAAAACCATGGGTTTGTGCTAATATATTTTTATAACACACAGAAAGTAAAAATAAAACTTAAATTACAGTTGTTGAATTAATTGTAATCATCTTGTATTCTACCATGTGCACCACACTTTGGGAAATACTGGTTTAGGGAAGAGAGCATTGTTTTGGAATCAGGCCTGGTTTGGAATGCTCACTCCATCACTCTTGGCTCAAGCACTTATCTGAATCTGTTTCTGGATCTTAAAGTTGAGAAAAGACAATACTTGAAGGTTGATATGCATTTTAATTAAATGATAAAATTTGTAAAGTGCTTATTGATGAGCTGGTCTTTCTTTTACCACCCCATCCTCACACCTCATCTCTGTAGGAAATTACTTAATTTTAACGTTGTGGTTCTTGGACAACTTCTCTCTGGGGCTAGAGAAACCAAAATTGTTACTACCAATCACACATTTATTGGAAATTAATCTAGCAGTTTTGGTCCTTGTTGATAAGCTATTGTGCTTAGTTTTTTAATTTGGGTAAAATCCAAAAAACTTCTCTAGCTTTTGTGTTGCAGTAACTATTTTAGAGACATGATTTGTATGTGTATATAAAAAAATCTGTATTGTGCAAAACTGTGTATTGGATATGGCATTACAGAACTTTGTCTTTAAGGTTAGTAAGTCGTTTTTATTTATTTATTTTTTTAAGGGTTAATAATTCTTTTAACACACACATAAAAAAGGCAGGTCAAGGGCCATATTTTAGGAAATTATAGTAGTCACAGTATTTGCTAGCAAAAATAAAGCTGCTTCAATCCTGATCAGATATTTAAATCAAGAGAAGGTGATTGAACTTTGAAATTTTTCCACTCATAAAAAATTTTGGCCTTGTAATTTAAGATGTCTGTTTTGAGGCTTTAAGGTTTAATTGTGATCTTAGATAACAAACTCAAGTGGATTGGATTTCTTGATTTTAAATGGCAGTGACAAAACATTTTCAAGAAAAATATCCGTTACATATTAAGTTTTATAGAAAAGGAGTTCAATTTACTTTATCATTGAGATATAAAGGATAAGTAAACTTGAAATGAAATGCATCCTTATATCTGGATAAAATTCTTAGTCTAAAGATAAATTTGTAAAAATAATTGTCTACTTAATTACTAAGTTAGTGATTAAAATACAAATTTTTTAGATTAAACAAGTATGCCTATTGAAGTAGGATTGTTGGTGTTCTTCATACTTTTTACTTAGATTTCATGTGGACTTTCCATTATCTTGATTCTTTTCTTTTTCTCAGATTTTATTGTGAGTCCTGAAGCTGGAGATCTGTTTTATTCAGCAGTTTTTATATTCCTTTATGAAGAATTATGTGTAGCATCAGTATATATTTTATTGTATATTTTAAATTATTGAAACAAGTAATTTTTACCCTAGAAATTCAGATACACCTTTACATAAACTCAGCTCTAGCTGCAGTTTTTGTGACTACCAGTAGATGGCATTGTAAGTTCATGAAAAAAAAGAAAATTTGCCTCCGTAAATTAAACAACTTGAATACTGAATTCTCAGCCTGGAAACTTTGAAAAGTTAGAGATATTCTAAGTGACATTGATGGGGTGGGATTCGTCATGGTGGGTTAAAAATGTCTGTTACTTTTAATTTTGTCTTACAACAATAGTTGGTAGAGATTTGGGGGTAACATTTATATCAGTTTTCAATCTTTAGTGTGTATCAGAATTAACAGGAAGCCTTGATAAAAAGAGATTGCTGGGCCCGGAATGTGGTTCTGTAAATCTGGGGTCTGGTGCCAAAATTTGTATCTCTAACAAATTACCAGGTAATGCTAATGCTCACATGAATGATGCTGATAGTCTGCGGAGCACACTCTAAGAACCACAGGTTTGTTTTTTTTTTTATTGTGGTAAAATACAGGTACCATAAAGCTAACTACCTTATTATTTCAAGTGCACAGTTCATTGATATTGAATACATTCACATTATTATGCAGCCATCCCCAACATCCATCCCCAGAACTCTCTTCATCTTCTAGAACTAAAACTATATACTCACTAAACAGTAACTTTCCATTTTCCCCTTCTCTTAGCCCCTGGAAGCCATCATTATACTTCTGTTGCTATGATTTTGAGTATCCTGAATACCTCATACAGGTGGAATACTGGCATTTGTCTTTTTGTCACTGGCTTATTTCATGTGGCACAATGTGCTCCAGGCTCGTCTGTGTTGCGGCATATTACAGTATTGCCTTCCCTCTTAAGGCTGAATAATACTGCATTGTGTGTATAGACCACGTACTGTTGATTCCTTCATCCATCGGCGGACATTTAGGTTGCTTTCACATTCTGGCTGCTGTGACTGGTGTTGCTGTGAATGCAAGTGTACAAATATCTCTTCAAGACCCTGCTTTCACTTCTTTTGGGTATACACCCAGAAGTGGAATTGCTGGATCATTTGGTGATTCTGTTTATAGTTTTTTGAGGAACTAACCATACTGTTTTTCAGAGAGGCTGTACCATTTTGTGTTCCCATCAAAATTGTTTTCTGATTTTTGATAGTAGCCATTTTCCTTCGTGTGAAGTGGTATCTCCTTTTAGTTTTGGTTTGCATTTTCATGATGATTAGTGGTGGGGGGGTATCTTTTCACATGCTGATTGGCCATTCTTACCTCTTCTTTTGAGAAATTCTATTCAAGTACAGTTGCTCATTTTTGAAGTCTGCTGTGTCTTTCTTCGTTCCTGGGTTTTAGGAGTTCTCTGTATATTCTGGATATTAGTCCCTTATCTAATTTGCACATATTTTCTCCCATTCTGTGGGTTTCTTTTCTTTTTTACTCTGTATAATGCCTTTTGATGCACAAAATTTTAAATTTTCATTAAGTCCAATTTGTCTTTTATTTCTTTTGTAACATGCCTTTGGTATTGTCTCTTAAGAAATCATTGTATCCAATGTCATCAAGCTTCTGTCCTGTGTTTTCTCTAAGAGTGTTATTGTTTTAGGTCCTTCCTTTAGGTTCTTGATCCATTTTGAGTTAATTTTTATATGTGGTATTATGTGAGAGTCCAGCTTCCTTCTGTTGCATATGGTTATCCAGTTTTTCCAGCACCATCTGGGAAAAAACTGTCCATTCCCCATTGAGTGGCACCTATGTCAAAAATCATCTGACCATATATGTGAGGGTTTATTTCTGGGCTCTTTGTTATACCCCAGTAATCTCTATGTCAGTCTTTATGCCATTATCACACTGTTTTGATTACTGTACTGTAACTTTTACTGTAGTAGGTTTTGAGATCTGGGGTGTGAGTCCTTTAGTTTTGTTCTTTTACAAATTATTCTCGCTGTTTTGGACCCTTGAGGGTCCATGTGAATTTAAGGATGTGCTTTTCTGTTTCTGAAAAAAACAAAACAAAACACATACACACAAGAAGCCTTATTGGAATTTTGATAGTGATCACATTGAATCTTTACATCTCTTTGAGTAGTATTAACATTAGGAAAAAAAATTTTTTTTAAAGATTTTATTCATTTGACAGAAAGAGATCACGAGTAGAGAGAGGGAGGAAGAAGCAGGCTCCCTGCCTAGCAGAGAGCCCGATGCGGGACTCGATCCCAGGACCCTGAGATCATGACCTGAGCTGAAGGCAGAGGCTTCACCCACTGAGCCACTCAGGCAGCCCCAACATTAGAAAATGTTTTTACTGAAGTATAGTTGAGAAGAATTGACATTTTAGTAATAGTAAATGTTCCAGTCCATGAACATGTGATGCATTTCCACTTATTTGTGACTTCTTTCAGTCATAGTTTGTAGTTTTCATTATACAAGTCTTTCACTTCCTTGGTTGAATTCTTAAGTATTTTATTCTTTTTGATGCTATTGTGAATTGAATCATTTTTGTAGGTTTTTTTTTTTTAGGTTGTTCATTGTTCCATATAGAAATACAACTAGTTTTTGTGTGTTGACTTTGTATCCTTTTACTTTGCTGAATTCATTTTTTTGGTTTTAATAGTTTTGTTGTTTTTGGAATTCTTAGGGTCTTTTTGTTTGGTTGGGTTTTTTTGAGGTAGGGGAGGGGCAGAGAGAGAGAGAGACTCTTAAGCAGGTTCCACACTCAGGACTCTGTGCCTTGATCCCAGGACCCTGAGGTTTTTACCTGAGCAGAGACCAAAAGTTGGACACTTAACTGACTGAGCCACCCAGGTACTCCAGAGATTATTAGGGGTTTTATAAGTAAGGTCATATTATTTGCAGAACAGAGATCATTTTCCATTTTCCATGTTCTGGCTGTTTTAATGGGAACCATTTGGTGTTTTGTGCACTAAGCCTGATCAGGGAAAGTTTCCTATCCTGCTCTTAGTCTCTAGTCTTAATGTATCCCTGTGAATCCAGGAGAATTGTCCATTAGTACTAAATGTGCCATGTCTCATCCACTCATTGATACACCAAGTAGTTAGAAAATACTTTCTGAAGCCTTGTTGCTTGGGTTAAACAACTCCATGCTTCACCATGGTACACTTTCAGCTTATTTTTATTTTCCTTTTACCTGTAAGATCAAGTTAGTAATAGTGCACACCTCATAGGGTTCTTTTGAGGATAAGTGAGTTAATACAAGTAAAGTACCTAAAACAGTGCCATGTAGGGGGTTGACTATCAGTATAATTATTATTTTAATACATGTAAAGCACTTGTAACGGTTACTGGCTTCTTATTGTTTTTCCTGTCTGCTATGTTCTTTCTGTCTGGTAGTATTAGTGGCATCCCATGTTTTAAAACTAGAAAACTTTAAAAATTATCACAATTAAAATAATACCATGTTGGTCAGATACTGTTAAGTTTTAATGGATTTCCTTCACTTTTAAATCTTTACCCCCTTTTTTTTTTTTAAGATTTTTATTTATTTGAGAGAAAAGAGAGAGAGGGAATACAAGCAGGGGGAGTGGGAAAGGGAGAAGCAGACTTCCCACTGAGCAGGGCCCTGAGCAAAAGGCAGACGTTTAACGATGGAGCCACCCAGGCACCCCTACTCTTTATTTTTTAATTTTTTAAATGTTTATTCTTTTAAAAGATTTTATTTATTTTTTGACACAGAGCAAGCAAGAGAGCGAGGAAGAGAGCAAACACAAGCAGAGGAAGCAACAGGCAGGGGAGAAGCAGGGTCTCCGCTGAAGAAGGAGCCCAACATGGGGCTTGATCCCAGGATCCTGGGACCATGATCCACCCAGGCGCCTGTCTTTCTTTGTTTTAACAAAAAAAGATTTTATTTATTTGAGAGAGAAAGAGTGAATGAGACAGAGCTCAAGAGGGCAGAGGGTCAGAGGGAGAAGCAGACTTCTGCTCAGTGCGGGAGCTGGACACGGGACTTAATCCAGAGACTCTGATATCAGGACCCAAGACAGCCACTTAACCAGGATTCCTAAACCTTTACCCTTTTGAATATCACAAATAAGGTAGTTATTTTTTCCAACTCATTCTGAACAGTTAACATCAATAGGCATTTAAAACCAATTATATATATGAGCTGTTTTTTCCTCTTGGGCTTCTAACTCCTGTCACATTTTGTTTGCCACTTTCAGGGCAGAGCACTCCAGTGAGGCTTATAGGTATTTCAGTCCTACTTGAGGGGGACATTGAGATGCAAATCTGTTTATCAGAATGATCACTGAAAGTAAAGGGAGTGTAAATATCTAGTTTGGAGTTTACTTAACCTATTCCATTGAATCACTGTGTCATTTGGATCATTTCATTTGTCTTTTTTGTTATGGGTAGCTTTAGAAAATCCAAATATATAATTGTTTACAACTACCCACTCTAACAGTGAGAAGCAAAAGGTAGATAAACTATTAGCCAAAAAAAAGGTTTTGTAGTAATTATTGATAATTTGTCCTTTAAAAACTCAAACCAACTTATTGAGATGACAAATTAATGAGATTCTGTTTTACTATTAATAAAGAGAACAGTATATTTTCTGTGTTTTTCTTGCTTTCCCCTCACACAGTGAGGAAGCAGGGGGAACAGACATCCTAGTAGTTTAGTTTATATGTAGTCCTGAAATAACCCCTACATTGTTTCCAAATCTAATGTACTCCACAGTAAATATGAATACCATTAATAAAATATTTTTAAATTTTAAAACTATGTTTCTTTAACAGATTTCTATAATCCAGGAGCTTGTTACGAATTATGAAACCTCTCTTAAAACGTGTGACTTTTTTAGCCCTTATGGTAAGTTTAAATTAGATTGAATTGGAATTTGATTACTCATTTCAATCCATTTTTAATAACTTAGAGTAAAACTAGCCTGTATTTTATGTATGTGCTACATGATACCTATTTACTAAATAGTTTTTGAATTTGTGAAGGAAATTAGAAGAGCACTTTCAGTCTTACTTAATTTAAATTTTCCATAATCTTGTAAGATGGGAGTTAACTGTGTTTTAACATGGGTAAACAGACTTAAGAGGTAAGTGGCTTGCTAAGATCGTACAGTTAGTTTATATTGAAACCTATTTTCCCCAAATTCCTGCTTCTCTGTTCTTTCTACTCTTTTTTTATTTTAAATTCTGTATGATTTAGTCTTTTGTTTCTCTCTTTATCAGGACATATGTAATGCTTTCACGTCCTGCAGATGCTAACTTTAGTCTGAGTTCTTCCTGTGTCTTTTACATGTTATTGCCCTTTTGTTTTTGTTAGATTAAAACAAACTTCATAATGAAATAACAGCACAGAAGTAGATGGGAGAATGAACCCTTGTGTCCCCATCACCCAGCCTCAGTGGCCAACATCTTGCCAGTCCTGTCTGAAGTTATCTTGTGTCACTTTTCTGGGGTATTTGAGATCACAAGCAGGCAGAGAGGCAGACAGAGAGAGAGAGAGAGAGAGGGAAGCAGGCTCCCCGCTGAGCAGAGAGCCCTATGCGGGGCTCGATCCCAGGACCCTGAGATCATGTCCTGAGCCAAAGGCAGAGGCTTTAACCCACTGAGCCATCCAGGCGCCCCTTCTGGAGTATTTTTAAAGCAGACATCCTGTTTACCTGTCAGTACCTTAGCACGCATCTCTAATGGTTTAGAACACTTACACAGAAGATGCAGCCAGGGTGCAAGCTCACACAAGTTAATGCTTGTATCGTAATATTGAACACCCAGTCCACGTAAAAGTTTCCCCAGTTACCTCAAATAATGTCTCTGTGTAATTGACTTATTTGGCTCTGAAAAAAGTCTACACTTTACATTTGGTTATGTCTCTGATAGTCTTTTAATCTTGAACAGTAACCTCCCCTCCCATTAAAAACAGAAAAACAAAAACAAAAAAATTCCCACCATTTGTTGAAAGGTCATTTGTCTTTTGGAATGTTCATGTTATGGATTTGGCTGATTGCTTTCTCCTGGTATCATTTAATATATTTTGCTCTTCATATTTCCTGCAAACCTGTAGTTAGATTTATAGGCTTGATTAAATCCAGGTTTTTTGTGGATACTTATGTGATGCTTTGTCTCACATCTGGAGCCAGAAGACATTCTGCTTTTCTCTTTGTGATGTGATGATGGATCCGGGTTTAGACGTGGTCAGCCTGATCTGCTGGTTAAAAAGTTCCTCTTACCTGGTGATTTTGGCAGCCTCTGAGGACCATTGCCTCAGTCCCTTATTTCATTCGAATCATTTTTTCCCCTGCATTTAATAGCTAGAATTTTTCTTACAAAGAACTTGCCCTCGGGGCACCTGGGTGGCTCAGTGGGTTAAAACCTCTGCCTTTGGCTCAGGTCGTGATCCCAGTCATGGGATGGAGCCCCGCATCTCAGCAGGGAGCCTGCTTCCTCTTTATCTCTGCCTATCTCTGGGTCTACTGTGATCTCTGTCTGTCAAATAAATAAATAAAATCTTAAAAAAAAAAAAAAAAAACTTGCCCTCATCAAATATCTGGTTCCTCTGAAATGTTATATAAAAGGAACGAGATAAATGCTTGTCTCTTTCCCTTATTTATTATTTGTTTTAATTTATGCTAATTTTTGTGTTTACATTGTTCTTTCATTTGATTAGCTAGTCTAGGAAACCTTTTTTTTCCTGTGGTGTGGGTGAATTCTCCTCTCTCCTCTTTCTATCTAATTTCAGACCTGTATGATTTCCCTGCTGAAATCCATTTGGAGAGCTTGGTATTTCTTTATCTACTCTTCTGTAGCTCAAGGTTCAGAATGGGGAACAGGATAGAGCTCAGCTGACTGTCACTGCTTTTGTCACATTGTAGGGTTCATTCCACCTTGTCAGGAGGGCCTCTTATACCTTCAACTTTGGCTTCCCCTGATGTAGGGTTGAGACCTAGGAAATGCAAAGCCCTAGCAGGTCTTGTTTGTGTGGGGTAGTTAGGGACTTCTCTTAACCCAGCTGTTTCCCCTGACTTTTCCTGATCTGCTGCCTTACATTCTCAGCCAGAAAATTCATAGAGTTAGACTGATTTACCTCTTTCCCGAGGATGGTTTCTTTGGGGTGAGGTAGGTGTTAGAAGCCTATGAAACCACCATCTTGTTTCTCTCCTGGCTGCTACTATTTGAACTTTATGGCATAAAGTCCTGCCTTTCTCTTTTGAAATTGGTAATTTTTCTGTGTTTTTACCCTTACTTTTGTAGTAATTATTAATTTCATCATGCATTAAGGGAAAAAGTATGTGATTTGCTTTACTTTGCCTTCTCTATAGTAATTTTATATTTGTTTGATTACAGAGAATGGAGAGAAGGAACCCCCAACAACACTGCTCTGGGTTCAGTATTTCCTGGCACAGCACTTTGATAAACTTGGGCAGTATTCTTTGGCTTTGGATTATATCAATGCTGCAATTGCTAGTACTCCCACTCTTATAGAATTATTCTATATGAAAGCAAAAATTTACAAGGTAAACTCTTAGTTGTGTTTTTTGATGAATTTGACACTTTAAGAACGCTTGGAGTTTTTCCTACATAAAATATAAAAATATCTAACACTCTAATAATCTTAGGGCACTTTATGTTACATAGTGGTATAAACAGTATATAATCCTTGGTAATTCCTTGATACATCTCTTAGTAAATGCGAATCATAATTTAACCAAAGAGTTCTAGATAAATTTGTTAGAAATGGTACCAGATTTCTAGTTTTTATTGACTATTTTATATTCACCTATAATTTTTTAATCATAAATACTGTGGTTTCTTTAATACTTTTGTTTCTTAAAGCACATGGGTAATCTCAAAGAAGCTGCAAAGTGGATGGCTGAAGCACAATCTTTGGACACAGCCGATAGATTCATCAACTCCAAATGTGCAAAGTACATGCTTCGAGCAAATATGATTAAAGAAGCAGAGGAAATGTGCTCCAAATTCACAAGGGTAGGAAATACCATACTGAGCGTGTACTTTTCTGAATTAGTAAAATGAAACTCCAGTTCTCTGATGATTTGTGAAGTTTGCCACTTAAGTTCAAAAGAATTCATTTTTTGTTACTATTTGTATGAGTCCCGTCTAACTCGTGTCCTAAGTACGGTTTCTTCTGTGGCGGAGTGTGTATACACATG
Source organism: Mustela putorius furo (assembly GCF_011764305.1). Taxonomy (NCBI): domain Eukaryota; kingdom Metazoa; phylum Chordata; class Mammalia; order Carnivora; family Mustelidae; genus Mustela; species Mustela putorius. The sequence goes on from NW_025421305.1 coordinate 8,335,773, forward strand.
TGCTTCTGGTGGCAGATGGTTGAAAGACAGTAATAGGAACACAGTACCTTTATACACAAATAAGCAATATGCCAGACTTCAGTGCTTATGTGTAGTATTCAGTTTATAACTTTTTTGTCTCGTTAGTAATTTGTGGCTCCTTTTTAATTTCTCTTTTACAGTTATTTTGGATCTGCTTGTAGAGTTCTTTCTATGTAGAACTAATATTTATGGGGGTGCCCTGGGTGGCTCAGTCGGTTATGCATTTGACTCTTGGTTTTACCTCACATCATGATCTCCAGGTCATAAGATCAAGCCCCATGTCAGGCTCCACTCAGTGCAGAGTCTGCTTGAAATTCTCTCTCTGCCTCTACCCCCCATGGGGTGTGTGCTTGCACGTGTGCTCTCTGTCAAAGAAATAAATCTTTTAAAAAAAGAGAGAAAAAAGGACTAACAGAGACTATAGTCTCTGGCATTTTAGAATTTAAGTTCTCTGAAATTGTTGGGCTTAACATCTATTCCTTTCCTTTCCCTCTTTACATATATTTTACCATGTGGACTTTCAATCTTGTTATAAAAATAGTTTATGGTTAAAAATATATGTAGACTAATGGAACAGGTAAGGTCAGAAACAGATGCACACGTATTTGGAGACTTGGCATATAGCCAAGGTGCTTTCAGAATCAGAGATGAAAAGACATTGCTGACACAATTAGTTATTTGTATAGACAGACATAAAATGACATTCTTCTGCTGTACAGAAATCAGTTGCAACTTGATTAAAGAAAATCTTGTAATCTAGCTTTAGACTTTGAGGTAGGAAGCATTTCTTAAGGCACTGAAGACCTTAAGTATAAGAGTAAAGTGAATATATTTGGGGCACCTGGGTGGGTCAGTGAGTTAAAGCCTCTGCCTTCGGCTCAGGTCATGATCCCAGGGTCCTGGGATCGAGTCCTGCATTGGGTTCTCTGCTCAGCAGGGAGCCTGCTTCCTCCTCTCTCTCTGCCTGCCTCTCTGCCTACTTGTGATCTCTGTCTGTCAAATAAAAAAAAAATTTTTTTTTAATCTTAAAAAAAAAAAAGTGAATATATTTGACCATATTAAAATTAAGGTTTACCTATAACAAAAATAACCATAAGCAAAGTGAAAAGGTAGACCATAGAATTGGAGAAGGTATTTCCAATCCATGTGATGGAATAAGAATTATAAAGAACTCCACAAAGAAATAGTTACTTAAACACATTGAATATGACTTTGAGGCATAATGTGCAGACCATGTTCCCAAGTTTAATTTCCAACTTTTGTGGAAAATACTTGGGAATAAAAAATTTTTATCTCTGAGTGCACATGACATACACATTGGAGGGCTTTAGTGCTGGTGTTTGTGAGTAAGTGATTTTAGATGAAAGTAAGTTAGCGCTGTGCCCTGTGATACTAAGGTATTCCTACTGCAGCCCCAGCGTACCACCTTCCTTAAATGTTAACCAGATTCTGGTTGTGTCGGGGTGTTTATCATAACCTCCTGTAATTTAGAAGTCACAGAATAGCTTGAGCTTTTATTGTGAAAACTTAACTACTTAGAAGAATGTCATAGAAACAAAAATACACACACACACTAAACCTCGTAAGCAAAAGACAAGACAAGAGAAACATGGGCAAAGGATGTGAATAGTTAGTTCACAGAAGTGGAAAGTGGAATGGCCAGAAAAGAGGCTTTCATTAGTAATCAGGGAAGTAGTAAGATCTCGTTTTGTACTATCTAAGTAGCATAAATTTAAGTCTGGTGTTAGTAGGTATTGGTAAGTAATCTGTCATATATACAGATATATATATATACACAAATATATATCATATATATGAAATGTATGTTATATTAGTAAGAGATAAATGGTGTACAGGTAGTAGGCTTTCATGAAAATTTAAATGTGTGATATATGTGAGTGTGTATGTATGTATGTTTATCTCACACATTTAAATTTTCGTGAAAGGCTACCACCTAGAGACCATTTGTTATCTCTCACTCATCATAAAAATGGCATTTTCATCTGAACCTTCCTGAATTCTACTTTCTCATATTTAGAGTAATGGAAATAATTTGTGTACCATTTGTAAGGGGAAATAGAAAGTGCCTTTAACAATTATTAAGCCCTGAGCTAAGTACTTTATATACATAATCTCACTTAATCCTACCAGTCCTCTGATAGCATTACTCCCATGTTATAGTCAAGAAAATATTTAGAGTGATCAGGTACTGTGCCAGCTGGAGATCACCCAGCTAGTCATTCATTTTGGAGCCAGGATTCTAGCTTAGGGGGTCTCTGACACTAAAACTAAAACACATGTTTTAGAATTGTAATAGGAGCAGAAACTGCAGTGACTAATGTTTCCAAAATTCACATGCTGCAGGATCAACAGATGCAAAATGGTAGGTATATTGTTGCGGGGGGAAGCATTAGCAAGAACGCTGGCTAACGGGTAAGGAGAAGGAAAAATAAAATAAGGAAAATCATGATAATGTTTATGTTCACGTAGCACTGAACCATGTGTCTGGCACTTGGCAACAGAGTCGTCGAGACTCTGAAGGGTCACGTAGTACATAGTGCTGGAGCTCAGACTCTTCCATGCCCTTTGCAGTGCAGCACAGTTCTGGAGATGGCAAGATGGTACAAGAATAGATGTAAAGGCAGCAGTGTTTGTACAGGAGACAACCCCTTGAAAGGCCGGAGCGGGAGTAAGAAGGAAAGTGCCAGTAAAACGAGTATACACAACCTTTTTTTGTTTTTTTTTTTTTAAGGAAGTTAGGTTTTATTTATTTATTAGACAGAGAGAGAGAGAGAGCACAAGCAGGCAGAGCAGCAGGCAGAGGAGCAGGCAGAGGGAGAAGCAGGCTTCATCCCAGGACTCCGGAATCATGATCCAGGCTGAGGCAGATGCTTAACGACTGAGCCACCCAAGCGCCCCTGTACAAAACTTCTTAAGTTGAGTAAGTCCAGTGATATTATTATTATTATTTTTTAAGATTTTACTTATTTATTTGAGAGAGAGAACTCGAGAAGAGGAAGGTCAGAGGGAGACCAGACTCCCTACTGAGCAGGGAGCCCAATGTGGGTCTCGATCCCAGGACTCCGGTCTCATGACTAGAGCCGAAGGCAGTCACTTAACCAACTGAGCCATCCAGGCACCCCAAGTCCAGTGGTTTTAAAAACCAACATGCGCATATGCATACCAAGCCACAGTCAGCCAAGATGTGTCTGAAAAGGCACCCCAGAACGTAGAAGAACAGGAAGGGCTGGCTGGTTGAGGAGAGGAGTCCCCGAAATCTGTGGTCCAGCTGGCTTGTCAGACTTGCATCTGGTCATCCACACTTGACAAGTTTTCCTGTCGGATGGAGAGCTGCTTCTGTTTGGCCACTCTTGTTCTTTGGCCAGGCATGTCCATAATGGTGGTAGCCCACTGAACCAGGGGAGGAAGACTGCTAACCTTTGGAAGTCACTTTTTGTGTGATGATAAGTGATTCTAGCTGATGCTAATAAGTCAGTGAAGTGGCACATTTCCTTCTTGCAGAATTTTTGTATAGAGTTGTTGATACAAGCTGGACAGTTTTAGTTAGTAAAGATTTTCAAATGAAAAAGAATGTAGATTTCTTACAAAAATATGTAATTATCAAAAAATGGAAAATAAATACAACCATAAGGAAGAAATAGCATATACCTATAATTCCATTCACTGAGAAATAACCAGTTTTTTTTTTTTTTTAAAGATTTTATTTATTTGACAGACAGAGATCACAGATAGGCAGAGAGGCAGGCAGGGGTGAGGGGGACACATGCTCCCTGCTGAGCAGAGTTCCTGATGTGGGGCTCGATCCCAGGACCCTGAGATCATGACCTGAGGCTTAACCCACTGAGCCACCCAGGTGTCCAGAGATAATCAGTTTTTATACTTTTAATGAGAATGTTGAAAATTGAACTAGTCACCCAAAATGAGTGTGAAAAAGAACTGAAGGCTAAAGTTATTTATGTACGTATACCTTTACCATTTTCCCTGGTGGGTCATATATTTGAAATAACTCCTCTAAATTGTGACAAAGCTTCAGTGTCCCTCCATTGAAAGTCAGTGCTTTAAGTCTTAACACTCTGCTCAGAATTCTCATTGAACCCAAGATAACAACTGTTCTTTCCAAATACCATTATTTGGTTTTGTCAGCCCGCTGCAAATGAGAGGAGTTGGCAAGGAACAGGAAACAGACACATGGACATGAAGAAAGTATCAACCAATGGCCAAAGATGAAGGGAGGAGACTGGGAACCTGGAAAACAGTCTTAGAACTATTCCTAACAAATTCAGCAATAATGGGTGTACATCAATCATAGTGACCCTGAGCCAACAGGGAGAGGTTAAACAGTGTTTGCTTAGAAAGAAGAAAATAGGCAGTGCTTCATAGGATTACTGTCTTAAATGGTTCATTCATTCATTAAGGAGGCTTCCCGCTCCCAGCGTGGAGCCCAGCACAGGGCTTGAGCTCACAATCTTTCACTATCAAGGGTCAGACACCCTACCAACTGAGCCACCAGGTGGCCCTGTGGTGTTCAAAACTTAGCTTCACCAGTTTGGTGCCTTTCCCAGGTAGAGTGTTGAATACTCAGACAGAGCTGGGTAAATAAGACATGTGATTTTGAATCAACAGGAGAATTTGGAAGTATCGTGAAATAGTTGTTTATTGCTATTTATTGTCATAATAATACTTGTAGCCATCGGTGTAAAAGAGAAAATGAGATTTTTATAGGATCTCTTTTATTGTTTGCTTCCTATATTTGTGAATGCTTCCCTTGCAGGAAGGAACATCTGCCATGGAAAATCTAAATGAAATGCAGTGTATGTGGTTTCAGACCGAATGCATTTCAGCTTACCAGCGCTTGGGGAGGTACGGGGATGCCTTGAAAAAATGCCACGAAGTAGAAAGGGTAAGTTGTAGAATTTTGACTCTATTTTTCTCCTGTAAGGTGACGAAAACAGGTTGATTTCTACATGGGATCCTCTACCTGTTCTGACTACTTTGGAAACTTCGTTGTGGAAAGAAATCTGGATGGTTAGCCTTTCAGACATTCAGAAGTTGTGAACAGATGCCTGCTTTTTTGATCCTCAATTGGTTATGATTGTGACGTGTCTGCATAATTTGGTCTGCGGGAAGAAGAAAAAGATTGATCTATCGAGCCATTATTGCTATTATTAACATACATTCAGAATTTCTATTTCGTAATCGGGCCATTGTTTGATTTCATCACTCGCCCAGCAGGACACACAAGCCGATGGCCACCTCTTTCCCCTTTACGTCAGGATCTGCTCTGTAGTCAGCCTCTCTCCAGTTTGTCTTCCCAGGATACTGTTCTGTGTGAACAGCAGTCTGCAGCTGGTTTGCAGGCTTATTGTATTACTTGTTTTTAGGATTATGTGTGATGTGCCTTAGCGAGGGGACTTTTCTTTTCCTTTGTGTGAATTTTGTTTTCCTGTTCTTTGTCATCTCTGAAGCACTCTCCTTCCAAATGGACAACAGGAGGAAAAGAGCCACAAAAGCGCGCCTGAGGCAGTCCTCAGCAGCCCTCAGTTGGGGGCTCATTCGGCACCCCCTGCTCCCATGCTGACGCAGTATAAAGCCACAGGCGGCGTAGTCAGGTGAGCCTGCTGTCTGCACTGGGCAGTCACTTTGGCTGTTTTCCCATGTGAAACTTCTGAGGTGACCCAGAAGAAAGAGAAATTTGCACATCCTCAGGATCATTATAATCCTATCTCCAGCTTCAGCCCCAGTCCTCCTAACATTAATGACCACGTATTTCTTTGTGATATTTATTAAGGATTGTTAGACTATGATGACTTGCAGTTCCTTTACTAAGTTTCATTTAGATTATGCTCTCCCTTGAATTTATAGTGATGTTGGCTCAGGAACATGAAATAAAATTCTATAATGTCAGATCAGCTATATCTACTTTAAGAAATATGATTTGACTGGTAGAAAGCATTTTTGAAGAAAAAAGATTACAGGAAATCACTGGCTATCAGAGATTAATAAAATATGGCAGACATTGTCACCCTCTGTTCCTGTTACATAATTATTGCTAGAAACTTTACTGTTTTGATTTGGATTTGTTAGTCCTTGAGGACAGAACGAATTAGACACAGATTTTAAAAAAGAGTGGGTGGCGGCGGTGCCTGAGTGGCTCAGTCAGTTAAGCGTCTGCCTTTGGCTCAGGTCATGATCTCAGGGTCCTGGGATCCCAGTCCTATATTGGGCTCCCTGCACGGCGGGGAACCTGCTTTTCCCTCTGCCTCTGCCCCTTCCTGCTGCTTGTTTTCTCTCTCTCTCATGCTTACTGTCTCTCAAATAAATAAATGATATCTTTAAAAAAAAAAGCCTATTTGTAAGCTTAGTCTTTTATAGTAAAAGTAAGGCTTAACTCTTCTAGTGGTTGTATGTTGAAGTGTGAGTGCTTAGTACAAATAGGGAGATTAAATATTTTATTAACTGATTAATGCTAAAATTTATTTCTAATAAAATTAACAATCTAAAATAATTCTTAATGATATATATTTTGAAGATTTAAGAGTAATTGCAGAATTTACAGATTTATTATAAGTATCTGCATGAATTGCTTTTGTGCCTGGATTTTAACTATTTTTGTAAAGAAATGAGCACCTTTCAAAAATACAACTTTGCAGTTTACATTCACCTTCAATGAATACAGTAGAAGTTCAAATAAGGGCTGGGCCTTTCTTTTGCCTTCAAAAATTCATTCAAGAATACTCTCTTCAAGGTTAGTTTCAGCTATGACACATATTGCTGTGAGCTTTTAGTAATTGGATTTAAAATGTTAGAATTCTGGAATGGTCCAGTATAATACTTTCTCTGCTTTCATCTTGCCACCCTCAAAGGATTTTAGGATTATATGTAACAGTTATAAAGTCCAGCCCAATCTGTTTAGAACTTGAGTTTTATTAAAAACAAAAACAAAACAACCATCTTCAGAATATTGGATATAAACTTGTGTTCAGAATAACTTTAAACTATTTTCTTTTAAGAATTCCTTTCTTTTCCTATTTTTCCAGGTGATTAGTTTCTCATTATTTTAGTGTGCTTTATATCTGAAACACAGCAGTAATACATATTTCTAAAACTTTATGATAAGGTCTAGGATTTCCAATAGATCAGAGCCATAGGCAGTTCATAACTTGATCTTCTAGTGCATTTTAATCCTGATCCAGTTGATGCCTGCTTTATGACAGATTTTCTATAAAGGGCACAGAGTCACGTATTACGCTATTTTTGGTCTGGTTATTATTTTTTGACTCAGAGGTTTTTGTTGCCTTTCTCTATGTGAGCTTTTGTTGGTTTTCTCCAGGAACTCTGAGAAGTAGTGGAGTGGGAGAATCTGGGTGAGAAGAGAGGGACAAGTAGGGAATTCTTAAAGGAAACCACACTCTTAAGCTGTCACTAGCATTTCTCAGTTCTTTGCTGACTTGACTTAATGCTGATTCCAGCCCAATTTTGACAAATTAAGCAATTCCTACCAACATTACCTTCCCCTGGTCCCAAAAGAACTAGTAGTTTATATTGAGAAAATTGAGTTAAAAGCCTGAGCTGTGTGTTAAAATTTGGGTACCTAGTTTCTGCAGGAAGCTGGTAGGTGACCATACTGTGTTATTGTTTAGCTAACGTATGGGGAGACTAACTTCACCTGTTTGTGTCAGCTAGTAGATTTTTATGTTTTATGAATCTGGAGACTTAAATCACCTTCAAGGTAGTGTTAGGTAGATCTTTGTGGTGATGGACTAGTTCTGTGTCTTGATTGTGGTTGTATTTACATAAATTTACACATGTGATAAAAATCCTATGGAACTATATACCCACATTGTTCCGATGTCAGTTTTTTAATTTTGTTCTCATACTATCGTTGCGTAGGATATTACTTCTGGGGGAACACTGAGAGAAGAGTGTACAGGATATCTCTATGCTAACTTTGTAACTTCCTCTGAATCTATAATTATTCCAAAATAAAGAATTTTTTAAAAAGAAAATCAAGCTAAGATTATTTAGTTGTTTATAAGTAGGATTCTGCAATATAGTATTTCTTCGCAAGGCAAAATTATTTTGTTAGTATCCTACTTTTCCTAATGTACTCTAGCCTTATGCTGTCCAGCACTGTTAGCTTACTATAGAGTGACCAACATCCTGGTTTGCCTAGGGCAGAGCAGGTTCTTAAGACACAGGGCTTTCATTGGAAAAACCGAGAAAGCCCCAGACAAGCTGGGATAAGTTGGTTACCCTATGTATGGAAGACTAACTGGAGAGAGGCAGCCTGTGGGCTGTTAACTGGAAAAGAGGCGGCTTAAATGTTTGTGGTTCCCTACGGCTCCCTCTAAGACTTGACTCAGATCGTGTCTACTAAAGCTGCTAGAGTATCTCCGGAAACTTACATCTGCCTTTTTACACATAAATGTTTCTCAACTTTAAAATAAAGTCCTGTAATCTCATAGATGTTATCATCTCATTTTGTATTCCTTGATTATTGGCACTGCCATTTTTCCTGAGTTGTATTGGATTTTAAGATCTTAAGGTCTAGAATAACTTGATTTACATTAACCACAAAGATAATTTTGTGGTTTTTTTTTTTTAAAGCATTTCTGAAATATGTAACCCTTCGATTAAAAAAAACAGGTTCATGTTAATTCTTATGATTTGGTTTGTCTTATTGATGAGAGGAATGCAGTTTTCTAACATAACCTGTTAAAGCATGATTCTTAAAGTTATCAACTAATGTTAAATGTTCATTTTTTCCCCCTCTACACTGTGTACTCTTATTCTTTTTATCTTAGAATTCTTCCCTTAAAATCTCAGGTACTTAAAGTAATTCTGTGTGTAGCGTATTTCTAATCACCAGCACAACTAAAATTATGAAATGTGGACAATTACTAATGTGTCTTCTGCACAGTGAGTTACTTTGGCCCCCAGGACAGAGGGCAGATGAAGTAGGAGAAGAGCTTAATCTGGTTTTGCGTATTGAATCATTCGTTTTTCTTTGTATTTTTAGAGAAGCTAAAATAGGGGAGAAGAAAGAAAATAGAGGTAGAGGTGCACATAGGAAAGAAAATAAAAGTTTACATTGTTTTGAAGTAGCGATGTTAATTGTCTTCTTGCCATGTAAGGAATTAGCTTTTTAACTTCTGGGCCGTGGATCCTTTGAGAATTGAATGAAAGCCTTGAACTCTCTCCTTGGGAAAATGTTATTGTGCTCATTTATACACAGACTACATATTAAGAACCATTGCTAAAATGGAATGTTGATAGATTAGTGGGAGTTTATTGAATGAGAAAAAATCATAATGCTCTGTGTCCAATAAAATTTAAAGTGTCTTGTTTGATTCCTTAACAACTTCGTGAAATTGGCTGTATACATTTCTTTATTCCTAACTGAGATTAAATATTTGAGGCCGTAGGAAATTAAGAGGTCACACATGCCTGATAAGCAGCTTCTCTCTTGAGTTGGCAAAAATTATGCTTATTGAATGTTCCGCCCTATGCCAGATAGTGGCAATAGAGATGATAGGGCTTACCCTCAAAGAACTTACAGTTGAGTAGAATAGTCTGATTTGTAAACATTTAATATGAACCTATATGTATTTGACCTTCATTCAGAGCTCTGTTTAACTTTGTTATGTTGATTTTGGGAGAATACTAAGGAGAAATACTTCCGTAGAGTGAAAAATTAATATATACTGATTTCAGTTTAAAAAAATCTGATCTAACTTATTACACAGACATTGAATATCATCACAAAACATGATTTATAAGGAATGGCCAAGGATTGTTACAACAGAAACTTCAGTAGAATACAAAGAAGAGTTTGATGTCCTTTGTTAGTGTTAAGGACTGCCCAGTAGAAAGGGCAACTAAGTGGAATTGTGACTGCTTACACTGTATTTGGGGCTTTTTATGATTTTCTTTATAAAAATAGACATTGTTGACATCTATGTAAGGAATAATTTTGTGGTTTTTTTTTTTAAAGCATTTTTTTGAGATAACCGATGATCAATTTGATTTCCATACATACTGCATGAGAAAGATGACCCTTCGTGCCTATGTTGACCTTTTGAGATTAGAAGATATACTCAGAAGACATGCTTTCTATTTCAAGGCTGCCAGATCAGCGATTGAAATATACTTGAAATTGTATGATAACCCCTTAACCAATGAGAGCAAACAACAAGAAATACATTCAGGTAACTGGAAAAGAACTTGTGTTAAAAGGATTGAAAAGAAAACTACATTTCAGAATGTCATTAGCATTAACATCATATAGAAAAGCATGTTGTCAAATGGATGTGAAGACCAAATCAGGTCACTTATATGCTAAAAAAAAATGGTGGATGGGGAGAGGGAGGTGCTTGGAAGAAGTCAGTGGGATCCTATTCTGTAGTTGATACTTATAATTAGCCCTAATGGATGACTTGTAATCTTATTTACTTATTTTATTATTAAAGATTTTTTTTTTAAAGTAATCTCTACACCCAACATGGGGCTCAAACTCACAACCCCGAGATCAAGAGTACCACATTCCACCAACTGAGCCAGCCAGGTTCCCCACAATCATTTTTATTTTTATCTTCAGTAAGACCAATTGGGAAAAATAGAAATGTCTGGGCTCTTTTTCTTTCTTTCTTTACTTTTTAATAGCTTTGAGCCCTTTTGGGAAATACACATATTCTTACAACTTCCGCTGCCTAGTTGGTTGAAAATAATAGTGCCAATGAGAAGACAAGTATAGCTTTTTATTTACTAAAATGTTAGTGTCTACAGATATTTGAGAGATAGTAGCATGGAAGCAAATTTCTGAAGAGATCACAAGTATGTGTAAATGTCTGACTTACCCTTGATATATTCCAAGAGGATCAGTGTCATCACACCCCTGTACGCAGATTGGGACTTGAGGCTCAGCAAGATGAAGTGATTTGCCTAAAGTCATGTATTGTGTGCAAGGTGGAACTGGGCCAAAATTGATTAATTTTGTTTTATTATTAATTTATTTTTTTACATTGATGAAATTTAGTCACAGTATTTACCAGTTGCCTGCTGTGTGCTGGTGTGTGTGCTGGGCTGTGGGAATATACTTTCTGAGAAACCTCTGTGTCCTTGCCTTTTCCCCCTTTCCCCTCTTAAAGCTGTACTGCTGTAATGCAGCACTGTGTATTGCTGAAGGATGCGGGGTAAATGGAAACCTTGATTTAGAATTCGTGTTCACTTGGATATTTATAGAAAACCTGTCAGCCAAAGAGCTGAAGAAAATGCTCAGCAAGCAAAGAAGAGCTCAGAAAAAGGCTAAACTGGAAGAAGAGAGAAAGCATGCAGAACGGGAACGTCAACAAAAAAATCAAAAGAAGAAAAGGGATGATGAAGAAGAAGAAGCCAGTGCTCTCAAAGAAGAACTTATACCTGCAAAGTTAGAAAGGGTGAGATGAATTTACGTGTTTCTTTGTAGGATTTAGGTTATTTGCTTCTGTTCTGGTCATGAACATGTTTTAATTAAATCTAGAGACAGAGCTGTTTTATAATATTTCAAGGTCATTATGATAGTTAATTATTTTTGAGTGATAATGTGCAAATTTTGGTTAATGCAAATGACACATAGAATTGTAGTTGTGGTGGGCAGCACAGTGGTCCCTGAAATCCAGCCACATTCCAAATCCTGGAATTTGTAAATATGTTGTATTACACAGCAATGTGGAATAATGTGGCAGATGGCCTTAAAATAAGGAAGTTAGCCTGGATGATCTGGGTGAGCCCAGGAGAATCACAGTGGGTCTTCAAAGGAGAGGGGGTTGGAGTAGCTGAGGAGACTCAGTCCTCTGTTATCTGGTTCTGAAGAGGGAATAAGGGAACGGCAAACGGAGATTATGGGCAACCCTGAGAAGCCAAAAAGGGCATTGAAACACACTCTCCCTTAGCGCCTCCGAAAGGGACATGGTCCTGCTGACTTCTTGATTTTTGAACCTGGCGCGACCCATGTCGGACTTTAGACCTACAGAACTGCCAAGATAATAACTCTGTGTTGCTTTATTGACACTAAATTTTTGGTAATTTGTTAGAGCAGCCAATTACCTGTTACATCTGGAAACATTTTGTATATCTTGATAGGTTTTAGTTAAAGATAAAGCACTTCATCTCTGGGATTTTCTCAAAGTGTCCTAGTTTTTTGGGGATCAGATTTAGGGAAATAATTTAACTTTCAGGTTTATTTACTGTGGAATCTAGCATAAGGATTGTAAACTGGTGATTTTTTTTCTACTTACACAATGCAATTGTATTTGTCTCCGTACTTTGAATGTTTCAAGATTAAGGGCTATCAGTATTTGGTGTCCCATCTCCTTAAGCCTGTGAAATAATTTCCTGGACATTTTGGAGTTTGATGAGATTATATTGGTTTTATAATCAGAAAAAATAATAGAGCTATTTTCATTTTGAAATTATTGACTATTTTATTTTGAATTTGTTTACAGATAGTTTTAAAATGTTTTCTTGCTTATTTGGTCATATAAAGAGAACTGTAAATTACTTTAGATATGTATTAATATGAGATTTTGGGTGAATTTAACTTGTATAGCTGTTTTTAAATGTAGTAATTTTCCTTTCTGTTTCAAAATAGATAGAAAATCCATTAGAAGAAGCTATCAAGTTCCTTATACCTCTTAAGAACCTTGTTGCTGATAACATTGACACTCATCTGTTAGCATTTGAAATATATTTTAGAAAAGGTAATCATTTGAATTCAGTTGTTAATCCTTACTTATATTGGTGACCATATTCAGTGTGATCTTTATTAGTTAGATAGTTAGAGTTCCATTTCAGCCTTCCACAAAGTCTCCTGTTCCCTTTTTCCTTTTCTACTCAAAACTTTACGGGGCAATCAGAATATTATGATCAAATCCATTTTGAGAATAGTTTGAACAGTCATACAAATTGTTTACCTGAAGCATTCAATTCTACATGATTTCAAGCTTTTCTTAGAAAATAAAAATTGTTTTTGATAACCAAAGTCAGCTGTGAATTTTGCTTATGAATGTTACAGGAAAGGTAACATTTTGTCACTGGAATTTAAGTGAGGCTAAAATAAAGTGACTAAAACAGCGTACATAAATATTTATGCTGTTACTTTTATATTTTCTTTTCTGACACAGGGAAGTTTCTGTTGATGCTGCAGTCTGTCAAACGAGCTTTTGCCATCAACAGTAATCACCCATGGTTACATGAATGTTTAATTAAATTTTCTAAGTCTGGTAAGTATACAAAAGGTAATGTTAATGTAAAAGCGAATATGACAGTTCAGCAGCCTTCTGTTAAGTTGGACATTAAAAAGATTTGCAATAATATAAAGCAAAAAAAGATAATATTTGTAGTGCATCTATAAATTAAACATGCTAGTAAGAATATGCTAAAAATTAGTACATTTTTAAGCTAGAATATATTTATATTCCAAAGGAGCAATATTTTACTATGTAAAGTATATCAGGCTTAATAATAAATGTAAATGTCTTTAAAAATGCTGATTTTGTTTCAGAGAACAGATGAAAAAATTTTTAATTCCAAATATTTTGTTTTTATAGTGTCTAATCATAGTAATCTTCCAGACATTGTGAGCAAAGTTCTATCTCAAGAAATGCAGAAAATATTTGTCAACAAAGATTTGGAAAGTTTTAATGAGGATTTTCTCAAGCACAATGCTACCTCTCTTCAGCATCTGCTTTCAGGTCAGTGTCTGACTCCCGGGGTTAGAACATTTATGGAAGAGGTTAGAATGTAATGAAAGTGAAAGTTTGTAAAGATGTTCAGCCTTATAAATTATCATAGAAAAAGAAATCAACACAATATAATTTTTGATCTTTCAAAATAAGAAAGGTTTGTTTTGTTGGTTTGGAAAAAGGAGATGAAAGTATGGTAAAGACATGGTGAATAAGCACTCGGTATTTTGCTTCTGAGAGTGTAAAGTGGCCGTGCCGTTTAGGAAAGCAGTCTGTCATTCTGAGTAAGAACTTCACATTGGGGTGCCTGGGGGGCTCAGTCGTTTGAGTGTCTGACTCTTACTTTCAGCTCGTTATGATCTCAGGGTCCTGGTGTTAGGTCCGTGATTAAAGGAGCGAGACTGATACAAAGCGAAGGTCAAGCAAAGCTTTATTTTGCGCCAAGCATCAAGAATCAAACCGACCATTCAGGGCCGCCTCTTCCAGAGAGAGCGAGCGACTCCCAGCCTCACAGACTGACTTTTATAGAGCAAAGGCCATGTGGTTGAGCCTGGCCACACTCAGGTGGCCAATGAGATTGCAACACTCAGAGAAAGCTGCACAGTCATGCTAGGTCACACACAGGTGGCCCTTTGAATTACAATTCACCCCATAGTGGCTATTTGAACTAGCTTATCACCTTGGTCAGAATTGGTGCCCAAAAGGCGGGGCCCACACTCCTTGGTAGCTAGGGAAACAGTATGCTCACCCCACTGATTGGAAGTCTCCACCTGACCTGATGACCGACCCCCCTCTCCCAGAGTATTTGGGCTCTGTTATCACGGACTGGTCAACCACTTTCTACTGGTTTCCCAGACTTGCTTTTAAGTAAGTTTCCCTTGCCGGGGGAGGGGGCAGGGTCAGTTGAAGTTTTACTGCATAAACACAAAATCACTGTTTAACCGAGATGAAATCGCTCTGGCTAAATAGGCCCTTACACTGGATTGAGTCCAACGAGGGGCTGTGTGCTGAGCGGGAATCTGCTTGAGACTCTCTCCCCTGCCCCTTCGTGTGTGTGCACTCAAATAAATGAAATAAATCTTTTTATTTTTTAAGATTTTTATTTATTTATTTGATAGACCGAGATCACATGTAGGCAGAGAGGCAGGCAGAGAGAGAGGGGGAAGCAGGCTCCCCGCTGAGCAGAGAACCTGATGCAGGGCTCAATCCCAGGACCCTGAGATCATGACCAGAACTGAAACCAGAGGCTTTAACCCACTGAGCTACCCAGGTGCCCCTAAATTAAATAAATCTTAAAAAAAAAAAAAAAAAGAGCTTCACATTATCTGTGATTTCTTGGCTGTGGTCATACTTTTGCAAATAATTTTAAAGAATTAATCCAAAGCAAAGATAGGGCTTTACATGTAAAGATGGTAACTGAAATGTTGTGTGTAAGTGTAGGGAAAAGAACAGAAACAAATTTAATGTATGTCTAGTATGAGGGGAAATGGTAGTAAGTTTGTAATGAGATAGAAAACTAGGCAGTCCTATAATATTTATTCAAAAAATTTGTAATAATAGTGGTAAGTAATTTTATAATATGTACACAGAATTAACATAAAATATAATCTCAACTATGTTAAAAAAAATGCCTACATGGGATAAAGGCTAAAAAGAAATACATATGGAAGCTTTAGTTGTTTCCGTTCACATTTTGTGGTTATGAATGATCTTTTTTTTCTTGTATTTTTATTACTTCATATGTTTTATTTATATCCTGCCAGTTACAGGAAGGATTATAGGCAGTTTATACAAATTCACAAAACAACAAAATGGCATGGATAGACAAGATGGTAAACTGGACAAAAGACTGTATAATTATGCAAGAAGTGTATAATTATGCTCCTTCAGTAAGCCATATATTTAAATATTTCAACCTAAGTTTTCTTGTTCTAAAGGGAAACTTTCTGATTCTGTTGTCTATGGAAAATTCTTTCCTATGAAAAATGACAGCTTCATGGTAGTAAGGACAGATA
Source organism: Mustela putorius furo (assembly GCF_011764305.1). Taxonomy (NCBI): domain Eukaryota; kingdom Metazoa; phylum Chordata; class Mammalia; order Carnivora; family Mustelidae; genus Mustela; species Mustela putorius. Next base: position 8,351,551 of record NW_025421305.1, read on the forward strand.
ATTTCTCTTCAAGAATACAGGATAATGAAAGAAAACATTTCTATATTATTATTATAGGAAATGTGTTCCCAAATATGTGAAATTCTAAGAAAAAGGTAATTTTTGCCACATAAAAATAAAACCCCATGAAGAAAGTCAGAAGGCTGGGGCACCTTCTGTCAAGTAGAGCATGTGACTCTCGATCTCAGGGTTGTGAGCTCAAGCCCTATGTTAGGGGAAGAGATTACTTAATAAATAAAAATTTAGAAGAAAAGTTAAAAGGCTAACTGAAAAAAAAATATTTACAAATCTGCAACTAATTAAAAGCTAATAATATATGTAGAGCTCTTATAAATTAACAGTAAACAGTATAAATTGGTAGAAGTCCAAGAGAAAAATGAGCATAGAGTATGGACCAGGAGATATAGGAGATACAGACATGGAGAAAGAGGTTATTAAAATACCTGTTGTCTCCACTGTGAAAGGGAAGTCTTCACTGGTGAACTCTACCAAACATTTAAAGAGGAGTTAATCCCTATTCTTCTCAAACTATTCCCCAAAATAGAAGAGGAAGAAAAACTTCCAGATTCATTCTATGAGGTCAGCCTTATGATACCAAAACCAGATATAGACCATACAGAAGGAGAGCTACAGGCCAGTATCCCTGATGAACATAGGTGCATAAATCCTCAACAAAATATTAACAAACTGAATCCAACAATTCATTAAAAAATCGTTCACCACAATCAAGTGGGATTTCCTCCTGGGTTACAAGGGTTCAGTATTTGTAGATCATTCAGTGTGAAACATCGCATCAATGAGAGAGAAAGGGTAAACACCATATGATCATTTTAGTGGATGCAGAAAAAATAGCACCCAGGAATACGGATAAAAAAAAAACCTTTAAGAATTACTTACATTCTTTGTGAACATGAAAGCGTTTTCCTTTTGTCCCTCTGTCACACTTCTCTGTGACGGTAATTTGTTCCTTAGTTGTTTTATTTGAAGGTATCATCTTTAAAAAATAATTTTAGCTACAGGGTAGCCCATATTTATAATTTAAGCTTTAGCATTTCCAGGGTGAAGGGTGGTTGTTAAATCTGGTCTCCTGGTAAGTGTTTGACAACCACCTCTCTTTGACAGAAGAAGCCCTGATTTGCAGCATTTTGCCATAATATAAACACTCCCGTTGTGCCCCTAGTCTGTCAGTAGGATGTCACTGAATTGGGAGTTGGGTGGTGACTTTGCATCTGGCTCCCAAGTTCTGAGTAGGAGTCAGCTCCAACCCACTGCTGATTAAATGCTTGGAACCCTATTTGAAGTCACTGGTTGATGTTAGTTGAATCAATTGTAAGATCTTGGAGTTCACTCATTTTGTAGTATCTTGGTATTTCAGGGGCTAAAATGATGTATTTTCTGGATAAGTCAAGGCAAGAGAAAGCAATTGCTATTGCCACTAGATTGGATGAAACTATAAAAGATATAAATGTAAAGGTAAGATTTTTCAGATTGATTTCTGCAAATTTGTGGATATGGAATGCTCTGACAGAACATGGGTCTTTACAGCATAATTCTTGAGTGGGCCTTCAGAGTTATGTCTGGATTTGGATCTGAGCTGTCACACATATTAGGCAGATTTCCACTTCTTGGCTTCCTCTTCCTCATTTATAAGATGAGGATGAAAACATAGGCATACCTGGGAGATACTGTGGGTTCAGCTCCAGACTATTACTGATAAAGTGAATAGCACAACAAAATGTGTCTGGTGAATTTTTTGTTTTCCCAGTGCATATAAAAGTTATGTTTATACTGTACTGTAGTCCGTCAAGTGTGTAATAGTGTTATGTCTAAAAAAAAAACAATCTAAATGCCTTAGTTAAAAAAAAGTTTATTACTGAGAAATGCTAACCATCATCTGAGATTTCAGCAAGTTGTAATCACTGATGGCAGATCATAATAACAAATATAATAATAGTGACTAAGTTTGAAATATTTGCAAGAATCACCAAAATATGACACAGGGACACAAAGTGAGCAAATACTGTTGGGAAAATGGTGACAGTAGCATTGCAGACACCGGGTTGCCATAGCCTTCAATTTGTAAGAAACATAGTATCTGTGAGGCACAGTAACACAGGCTGTGTCTGTACCACTTAACCTGCTTGGCAGGAGGGTTCCCCGAAATACTGTCCTGCACAGGGCTTACTCCCTGCCGGCGCATAGTAAGCCCTCAGGAAATGGGAACTACTGTGGTTAATAAAGGACATTTTCATTGTAGTGACTAGTTTCAGAGAGTCGCTTTTTCAAGCAGTAGAATTTTGCCATTTTTTAAGACTTTGCAGAATTGATTTCTAAAATGTTCCTGTTCTAAACCGAGGGTTGTTGGAGGGGAGGTGGGTGGGGGATGGGATAACTGGTGATGGGCCTTGGGGAGGATACATGATGCGAGGAATCCCTGAACTCTACCGATGAAACTAATAATACACCAGATGTTAAGTAATTGAATTTAAATTCAAAAAAATAAATAAATAAAATGTTCCTGTTTTGAGGTGATTACTAACTGTGAGTAGCAAGAAGTTCTCTTACGCTGAGGCCTTGCCAGTTTTCTTTTGCTTAATTAATGCCTTGCAACTTTTGGTTATTAAAATGATTAGTAACCCAGCCTTTTTTCTTAAAAATTATTTTTATTCTCGCCTTTTTAAATAGACTTTACTAAAGGTTTCCGAGGCACTGCTTGATGGCAGCTTTGGGAACTGTAATTCCCAGTATGAAGAATACAGAGTGGCCTGTCATAACCTGCTTCCTTTCACTTCTGCTTTCCTGCCCGGTGCAAGCGAAGCTGACGGTCCCGGTGTGGCACTCAACCACACAGCCAACTATGATGTCTTGGCAAACGAAATTTGAAATCCCATAGAAAGTCGACTCCTAGAAGACTCAGAGCTGAATTCAGGTCAGGGTTTCCTTTTCAGGTATATTTTAATATAGGTATGAAGTGAAATCATTGGATAGAGTTTGGCAGTATTCTGTAAACTTACTTTATCCTTTATCTGACCCTGCCAATTTACATAAACTCTTTTGAAAATTACCTGTTTATACCTGTACAGTTTTCTTAAACTTTCAGATCATCAACATTGTGATGGGTGCTGTCACTTCTGTATTATGACTATATTTTTATTGTGCTCAGTTGTGTACAGCCCCACTGTAGTATTTTCTTTAGATCCTGGTTTCAGAATCTGTGTTTTGATCTGTTATTGTTTGTTGTATTATTGTTTATTTGGTTGCTTTTTGATTAAAGCACATCAGTTTTAAAGTGTAAACTATATTTTAAAAACAACATGAAACTTTTTTTTTGGCAACAGAGAGGTTTATTTTTAAATTTATTTCAGTTTGCCCTTTTTTCCACCTTAATTTTTTCATGATTTGCCATTTCCTCCTTAATATCCATGAAAATGCCACTTTCTGTTGAATATGGGTACTCCAGTTTTATGTAGATGATTCAGAATGTGGGGACTGGTTTGGCTCTTAATCATAAAAATTCACTGGTAAATTTGTTGCATATCCTTAGATCAGTCTTTTAAGGACCTATGTGTAAGAATTACGCTATCTTGATTAAGTTGCTTCAGGTGTTAACAAGTAGTTTATATCTAAGTGGTGTGCTTCAAGGGAGCATAATAGGGAAGAATACAAATTATAAAGAAACATTGTTACTCTTATAGCCATGCATTGACTCTTAAATATGTTTTTGTATCAGCAAAATGAGAATTTAAACTATTGTTAGTTTATTAAAACATTGTTGAGCAATATTTTTGGGCGGGAATATAGGTTTTTGTTTTATCTTGTACAGAAAACAATATTGGAATCATTCAGTATATTTCTTTCAGAACTGTGTAAATATGTCTAATATTAATACATCCCTTTAAGGCAAATATGAATTCAAAAAGGGAGATTTTATTTAGAGAATCCATTCTAATTAAAATGGTTTTCCTTCACTCTAAGCTGTTTAGCTTCATAATTGTTAAGAGAAGAAAAACTCACTGTAAAATAAGGCCAACCTATATAATGCTGTAATAAATTATTTTGTACACAGCTGCTTATTTGTATTTGTGTTATTATTTCACATAAAATATTTTTGCAAAATGTTTTTTCTTCAAAGGAATAAAAACTTAATCATTTAATTTTTAAGTTTATAAAAAAGAAAGTTGGTTATTAAAAAATAAACACCTACCAATAAATTCTGATGCCGTAGCAGCTTGGTTTCTTTTTAGTGTTTTAATAATTTTTGAACTTGGCAGTCTGTCGGGAGCCAGTACAGGAGGCCTACTATAAGAGCTGTAAGGGACTGAATATGATTGGCTGTTCATTTAGGTCCACTCACGCGGGAGGTGCATGAGCACTGCGGTGATTGGCTAGGCGGGCTAAGCTGCCGGTGTGTATATGCTTGAATGTACTTGTAGAGGGGCGGGCCCGCCGGGAGCCAGGCCGCGCCGGGCGGCCGGAGGGAGCCGCAGCCCGGACCCTGGCGGCGGCAGCGGCGGCCACGGTGGTGGTGTCCGCGGGCGCCGAGGGGCGGCGCGCGGCCCTGGGGGCGGCGGCGGCAGCGACGGCCCAGGCCCAGCGGGGCGGCGGGAGCTGCGTGCTGTGCTGCGGCGACCTGGAGGCCACGGCGCTGGGCCGCGGCGACCACCCGGTGTGCTACCGCTGCTCCACCAAGATGCGGGTGCTGTGCGAGCAGCGCTACTGCGCCGTGTGCCTCGAGGAGCTGCGCCAGAGGGGGAAGAAGATAAAAAGAAGCCATTAAAGAAGTTTGCCTCCACGCGTGTCTCCGTGTCGTTCTCGCTGGCGAGAGCAACAGCAGTCTTTGTCACGAAGTGATTCTGGCAGGCATGTAATTCATTATGTTACTTTCAGCCAAATGCCACTTGCATAAATGATTCCCATTAATCATAACGTGAAAATCATGCTGGCAGCAGCAGTGTTTTATTTTTTATTTTTTTCAGTGCTGGTCTTTTAAAAGGCATCTCACTGGGATCACTTAAGAATTTCTGAGAGTTACAGGGTGGATGCATTTGAAATGTGAGGAGCTGGGTTCAAGGTGTGGAAGGCAGGATAAAGGGTGAAATCCAGTAGTGTCTGAGTCAGTGGATGGAGGTTGTATCTGTTCTCCCTAACTCCCATCATACTTTGAATATAAGCATCTTATAAACCTGGTATAGGGTGCACTTGGGTGGCTCAGTGGGTTAAGCCTCTGCCTTCCACTCAGGCCATGATCTCAGGGTCCTGGGATCAAGTCCCACATCGGGCTCTCTGCACAGTGGGGAGCCTGCTTCCCCCTCTGTCTCTGCCTGCCTCTCTGCCTACTTGTGATCTCTGTCTGTTGAATAAATAAAGAAAAATCTTTAAAAGCAAAAAACAAAAAAACCTGGGATAGGGACAGGGATCTTTTTAGTTAAGGGGGCTGGTGGTGTGTCTTGTTCCCCCACTCCCTACCCACTGTCTCCAGCTTGGCAGAGGCCCTTTACCTTTCAGAAAGCTTAAGAAGAAGCATCTGAGAACCAAGTACTTTCAGAAGTCTCTAGTCTCAAGAGAAAATTGAGAAGTCCTTTGTCCTGGGAGATCTGCCAAGATTATCAGAACAGATAGGAAAAGACACAAAGATTCAAAGCATAGTGTGGTCATTTAAGAATTTGGCTTCCAGTTTCTTGTGATTTCTTGCGGAACGGAATGTATTTAGTGGGCAAAGCCTAGAGGGTAAAGAACCATAATTCAGTCTGTATTGTGCACCTATTATGTTTCAGACACTAGTCTAGGTATGACATCTACAGTAGTGGGCAGAATTAAGTGCTCTTCTCATGGAGTTTATATGCTAATGAAAGGAGGGAGAAACAAATATAGGATATATTATTCGGTAGTGATAATTGCCATGAAGAAAAACCAAGCACAGTGTGAAAACAGAGAGTAGTGTTGATTATAGTGAAATTTTTGACTAGCAAAGAAATAGTCGAAAAACTTACAGAGGAAAAAAGATTATTCTCAAAGGAAAGAGAATCAGATTTATCGAAAGCATCATTGAATATAAGAAGGAGGGTTTTTTCCAAGTAGTGAAGAAAAATTCCTTTGAGTTTAAAATTTTATATCCAGCCAAATTAGCCTAGATTGTCATAGTATCTAAAAATATCTTCAAGTGGGGCTCCTGGGTGGCTCAGTCCCTTGATCCCCTTTGCTTCAGTGATTTTCATCTTCATCCTGATCAAACTAACCAGTCCCTTGGCCACATCCTCTCCTTGCATGGGTAGAAACTTCCACATCTGAAATAACTTACACAAGTCATGCTGACTCTGGTCTCCCGTTCCTCTTCCCCTGTTCATTCAGTTATTCCTTCCATAGCTGTTTCAGTTCACCACAGCCTCCCACGATTCTCTCAAAGAGCTTGAATGACCCATCTCTATCTTTGCTTTATAGTTCCATCAGTTCAGAACTCTTGTCAACGATTTTGTCATTCCACTGGGCTTCATTTCTGTGCCAAGAAAAAGTCTCAAGCTTGGTTGAATTCAATAACAAGGATCCTCCAGTCTCTTGGACTGATGCCACTAGATAAGTGGGCTTAGTGGGCTCTAATCTCACAAGAGTTCATACTTGGTTTCCCAGTATGCTGTCTCTTAGCTACTTAAAAAATTCTCCACTCACTCCTCAGGGTGCCCTTTCTGCCTTGCTCTCAGGTGTGGTAGGCGGATCATGTGATAGGCCCTCCTCCTGCCCAAAGATATCCATGTCCTAAACCTGGAAACCTGGGAATGTGTTACTTTCTATGGCAAAAGGACCCCATAGGCGTGATTAAAGATCTTGAGATGGGAAGATAATTCTGGATATCTAGAGTGGGCCCTGAATGTAATCACAGGGTCCTTTGTCTTTCTGTCATCTGTTTACAGCTTTTAAGGAATTGGTCCATTTCATCTAGTTTATCAGACTTGTGGGCATGGAGTTGTTCACAATATTCCTTTATTATCCTTTTAATATCCATGAAGCCAGTAGTGATGGCCTCCTTTTTATTTCTGTTAGTAATATTGTGTCTTCTCTCTTTCTTGGATAGCCAGCTTAGAGGTTTGATTTTTTTTTTTCAAAGAACTAGCTTTTGGTTTCATTGATTTCCTATTTTCAACAACATTGATTTCTGCTCAAATTTTTATTATGTCTGTTTTTGGTTCTTTCCCTTTGGATTTTTTTTTTTTTTTTGCTCTTTTTCTAGCTTTCCCAGAAATTTAGATTATTGCTTTAGATCTTTCTTCTCTAATATATGCATTTAGTCCTATAAATTTCACTTTAAGCACTGCTTTGCTGCATCCCACAAACTTTAATAAGTCCTGTTTTCATTTAGCTCAAAATACTTTTAAATTTCTCTTCATATTTCCTCTTTGACTCATGTGTTATTTATAGGTGTTTTGTTAATCTCCAAATACTTGGAGATTGTTCAACTATTTCTATTATTGATTTCTAATTTAATTCCATTGTCATCTGAGAGCATGTTTTGTGTGAATTTCATTCTTTTATGTTTATTAAAGTGTGTTTTATGACCCAGAATGTGGTCTAATTAGTGAATAGTCCATGTCAGCTTGAGAAGAATGTGTATTTTGCTGTTGCTGGATGAAGTGATCTATAAATGTCACAACCAGTGGGCTGATGAAGCTTTGGATTCAACTATATCCTGATATTCTGGCTGCTGTATCTGTCAATTACTAATGGAGAGGTGTTGAAGTCTCCAACTATAATCATGGATTTGTCTCTCTCTCCTTGTAGTTCTATCAGTTCTTGCTTCACTTATATTGATGCTTTGTTGTTAGGCACATACAAAAGAATTGTTATATCTTCTTGGGGAATTCACCCCTTTATTACGTGATGGTTCCTTTATCCCTAATAATTTTTCTTGTTGTGAAGTCGTTTTGTCTGAAATTAATGTAGCTACTCCAGCTTTTTTTTTTAATTAATGTTAGCATGGTATATCTTTCTCTATCCCTTAACTTTAAATCTGTGTATTTACGTTTAGAGTAGTGGACTTCTTAGACACAGCGTAAAATAAGGTCTTGTTTTTTAAAATCCATTCTGATAGTTTGTATTTAATTGGTATTTTTAAATCATTCACATTTCAAGTGATTATTGATATTGTTGGATTAAAATCTACCATATTAGTAACTTTCCATTACCCTTATTCTTTAAGAATTTTCCAAAATTAATTACAGACAATGAACAGACCCAGGAAGCTCAGAGAACACCAATTCGGATAATTACCAAAAAACTACACCTAACCAAACTATATTCAAACTTCAGAAAATAAAAGACAAAGGGAAAATCTTATAAAAAGAGAAAAACAAACCTCACTTTATCTTTAAAATGACATAGATAAAAATTACATCAGACAGCTCTGTAGAAACCAAGCAAGCAGAAGAGAATAGAGTGAAATATTTCAAGTTGTTAAAAGGAAAAACCCACCAGCCAAGAACTCCATTAACAAAATTATCCTTCAAAAGTGGAGGAGACAAAAAAAAAATTCATTTCAAGACAAAAATTGAGGGAATTTGTCAGCAGGAGACCGGTCTCATATGCAATGTTAAAAATTCTTCCGAGAAGGAAAAAATGATATAAGTTAGAGACTTAGATGAGGAAAAGAGAAGAGTGTTAGAGATGGACTAAAGGTAAAATACAGTGTCTTATTTTTCTTATTTTGAATGATTTTCACTAATTCTTAATTCTTATTTTTAATTGATCTAGCACATAACGGTTTTTCAAAATAATATTATTGGATATATTGGATATATATTGGATATACTGGCTCATCCAATAATATTGGATGATTATAGCTTATGGATAAGTAGTATGAATGACAACAGTGTCATGAGACAGGAGGGAGGAATTGGGAATACCTTTTTTTTTTTTTAAAGATTTTATTTATTTATTTGACAGAGAGAGATCACAAGTAGGCAGAGAGGCAGGCAGAGAGAGAGAAGAGGAAGCAGGCTCCCTGCTGAGCAGAGAATCTCAGGACCCTGAGATCATGATCTGAGCCAAAGGCAGTGGCTTAACCCACTGAGCCACCCAGGTGCCCCAAATTGGGAATACTTTCTTAGAAGATACCTGCACTACCCAAGATAGTGATACAGTATTACTTGAAAGTTAGATTAGTTGTCCCAAAGAATCCAAAATCGCTAATTTAAAGGGATACATGCATCCTGGGTTTATAGCAGCATTACTTAAGATAGCCAACATACAGAAGCAGCCCAGATATCCACTGATTGATGAACAGATGAAGAAGGTGTGGTATGCACACACAATGGAATATTATTCAGCCATAAAAAGAATGAAATCTCGCCATTTGCAACAACATAGATGGAGCTAGAGAGTATAATGCTAAGCAAAATAAGTCAGAGAAAGGCAAACACCATATGATTTCACTTATATGTAGAATTTAAGAAACAAAACAAAAGGAAAAAAGAGAGAGACCAAGAAACAGACTCTTAACTATAGAGAAAAACCTGATGTTACCAGAGGGGAGGTGGGTAGTGAGGATGGGAAACGGGTGATGGGGATGAAGGAGGGCGCTTGGGATGAGCACTGGGGGATGTACGGAAGTGCTGAATCACTGTATGATATACATGAAGCTAATGTAACTCTACAGCGACAAGAATTAAAAACTGTACTAAAGAAGACTAAATTAGTTGTCAACGTATATTACAAACACTAGGGCAACCGCTCAGGAAATTATAAGAGAAGTATAATTATTATGCCAAGAAACGAGGGAAAATGAAACCATAGAAATGGTTCAGTTGAAACCAGAGAAGGCAGAAAAAGAGCAGATCAAAAAACAAAAACAAAAAACGGACGACTCCCCCTAAAACTCCCAAACAAAAAACAAAACAGGGGCAAAGAATTAAAAACCATTTCTTTCTATTCTGTTTGTCTGTCTCTTCATCTGTTGTCTATTTATCTGATCTGCTATGTCTAGTTAGCTAGGCCTAGCCTCATGTAGCTTTTGAGCACTTGAACTATGGCTAATGCATCTGAGGAACTGGATTGTGAATTCTGTTTAATTTAAATTTAAATAGCCACAGATGGCCAGTGGCTACCATACCAGTGACATCTGTCTAATAGTTCTTCCCACAGGGGCGTCCTTTAGCAAGTCAGGCCCAGAGGGATGCCTTTTTCTTTTCAAGACTTTATTTATTTATTTGACAGAGACAGAGACACAACAAGAGAGGGAACCCAAGCAGGGGGAGCAGGAGAGGGAGAACAGGCTTCCTGCAGAACAGAGAGCCCAATGCAAGGCTCCATCCTAGACCCTGGGATCATGACCTGAGCTGAAAGCAGACATTTAACGAGTGAGCCACCCAGGTGCCTCAAGGGATGCCTTTTTCAAATTGCTTTGTAAGGCAGCTCTGCGTGCGAACAGCCAGGGACTTCTCTGGGTTCTCCTTTTGCTGAGCTTGATTGTAAGCTCCTTAAGGTCCCCCAGCTGGTCGGTTGGTCTAGAGAGTAAAACCCAGAGCTCAGCACAAAGTACAAAGTATCCATTATGCTTCCAGACACAAAGTGCTGTCACCGTCGCCTGAGAGAGAGGAATTAGCACTTTCACTTTCCAGGACACTAAAGCCAGTAGAAAAAACAAGCTTTGCCCAGGGTCATACAGCTTTTCAGGAGCAGAGCCGATTCCAAACTACTCCCCCCACCTCGGCACCGTGTTCCCTCCTCTGTGTCATGGCGCTCTGTAATCACGTTTCTCACTGGCTGGTCTGCCTCTGTGTTGAAAGTCTCCTGGTCTCAACAAGAGAGCTGGTTCCCTGAGGGCCGAGCCCACGCTAAGACCACCGTGGGGGTTCCTGTTTGTCCCCCGACAGATCTTTTTCCCTGTGAGCAGGCTTAAAGTGTGATTTCTGGACTGTCACTGTGTTTGCCAGAACCTTTTGAAGCATGTGGTTAGCTCACTGTTTCCCCACCGGAGGGCACACTTTTCCAGTTTTATTTACTTTTCTGATTTCTTAAGAATTACAAGAACCACTGTTCTGAAGGGCCTTGATTGTATTCTATGTTTTCATTGTTTCAGGGGAATTAGATGGTTTCCATGTGTGAGAAGTTGTGTGATATATACATTTCTGAGTCCATATACCCTGATAGGAGCCCTCTGTAGAGCCTACAAATTCCAGATGCGGCCCCTGTTTTGTGGAAAGCCTCCCCATTGGCCGATGGCTTCCTGGGGCGGTGAAGTTTTGTGTACCAGAGCGTCCTGCTCTGAGTGGAAGGACCCGCTCTCAGGCAGGTCACACCTGGCCTTCTCCTTTGCCGGGAGGAGAGTTATCAAGGCGAGCGGAACCCCATGGTTCAAGATTCTCAAGTGGGAAGGCCCTCAGAGTCAAGCATTGCATCAGAGCCATTTTGGTGACCCTCCACTGGCCCAGAGGAAGTACCCCGGAGCCCAGGGGACGTTTTGCTCCGCAGCCTTTCTCATAATGAGAGGATAGAAGCAGCCACGGTTCTGTGCACCATTTAGTGAACTTGGCTCTCTTCCTGGGCTCAAAAATGTAGACAATGAGAGTTTTGAATGTGGGACAAGTGAACCAAGTTGTTTTTGTTTTTGTTTTGTTTTAATTTATTTATTTCTTTTTGAGATCGTGGGTGTGAGTGGGGGTCGGGAGCAGAGGGAGAGGGAGAATCCACAAGCACACTCCTCCCAGGACCCTGAGATCATGACCTGAGCCAAAACCAAGAAACGTCCACTTAACCAACGGAGCTCCCCCCAGGCGCCCAAAAGTGAACCATGAAGCCTTTTCACGCACGTGTCCAGCTTGTTCCATGTGTAAGAATAACATGGCAACTCTTCTAGGCAAATCTAGCTGCCTGTGGTCCTGCCCCAGAAGGTTCCAGGTTGCCTCTGTGCACCCACAGGTCTGCCTTTAAGCCTCACCACAAACTGTCTGTCTGAGGTCAGTGTCACAGCCCAACCGCTGGTGTTCTCCTGTGGTCCCCTCAGCATTGGAGAGTCGTGTGCCTCTCACACAGCCTCTTCCCAGCATGATGTCCCATCGGCCGCCATCACTGGGGTCACGGAGTCACCTGTGTTCCCTGGGTTCTCAGATGCTCTCCTCCCATCTTCATCTGTTTTTGTCTTTGTGGTGGGAAAGAAGTTGGTCAGCAGCGCGTGGCCCTAATCAGGGGAGGGTCTCCCCTCAGTCAGGGAGGGGCACCCGGGGGCAGAATACTATGAGAGCCATGTAATAACCTCCTCTGTTTAATTCCACACTGAACAGAAGGAATCGCTGTATTAGCAGACATGACAGCGGTCTTATCTATATAACAGGAAATGGCAACCGTGGAGAACCCACAGACAAAACAAGCGAGAACAGGAGATGGACTGGGACTTTCATGATTATTCATCTGGGGCATATTCTTTTTTGTTTCTTTTCACTTATGAGCACATACATGTTCACGGGGATCAAAGCCTCAAGAAAGTTTGTGATGGGAAAATTTGAAATGGGAAAAACATCATGGGCCGCCTCATTTTCTCACCAGCAGTCTGAAGCTGCCAGTCTTCCATCTTTGGGGCAAAACACTCGTATGGAGCTGTAGATGTGTCCAGACTGCTCAGGAGCAGAGTCTGAGGACCGCTGAGCTTTCAAGGCTTTGCTGGGGAGCCACCATTTCCCCAAATGCTTCTCTGATTCCTCTGATGAAGTTCATCTGCCCCAAATAACACTGTCAGCCCCTTCACAGCACCTGACATGCCTCATTTATCATGCTTTATATCTTGGGGGGGCCTTATCTGGATACGTGTCCCCTCAGCACTACCAAACTGTAAGATCCTTGAGCCCAGGGGTGAGCGAATGGTCTGGGTTCGAGTCCCAACTCTGCCGCTTAGCAGCAGTATGATTTGAGGAAAGTTAGTTAACTTCTCCATGACTTTGTTTTCTCATCTATAAACTGGGACAATAGTAGCTTCTTCATAGGGCTGTAATGAGGAAGAAGCCCTGTCCATGCATTCTATTAAGACCACTATCTTTGTATCTCCCCTCCCGCGACAACTTGCCAGGGCTTCCCACCAGGACTTGGGCTCTTGAGGGATTTTGCAGAAAAATGGGTTTTCACTGGGCCTTGAGGAATTTATTTTTAGACAAGAGGAACTTCTGACCAGCGCCCCACCCCTCCTGAGAGCCCTGAGGCCTCCCGTGTTCTGTCACCCTCAAGGAAACGGCGTGCTGTCCTCAAGATCTCCCCATGGCCATCCTCTGCAGAACTGAACAAACCCACACAGGTGTCCTCACACAGATTTCTTTGTTCTTAATTATCAGTATAATATAATGACCTCAATATATCCCACAGGTCAATGCAGGCAAACAGATTTACGAAGTATGGCGATTCTAACAATACCTACATTAGACATAGAGTGACCTTGTCTAAAAGACCAGACTCAGAGATACGGATTGACTGGCCTGGGCTGGAAGCTGGGAAATACTACTTATAAGAACCGTGCATTCTGGGCAGAGAACCACCATGTTTGACTCTGGGACAACCCTCGGCTGCTCATCACTTGAGAGTTTATAAAACACACTTGGGAGCCTCCCTCTGGATATTTCAGTTCCATTGATCTGGGTAGGGTCGGAGCACTGGCACTTTTTTAAAAGCCCCCTTTGGAAAAAAGCAACCTAATTTTTGATGTTGAGTCCCTCTACTCTGGATGATGGTGGGATAGGAGAGGACGAGGCTACGGGACGGAAGTAGCAAGATGATCTGGGGTGACCATTTGCTGCTTAATATGACAGCAACATCTCCCTGGGTCTTCGCAGCTCTCTTCCCAGCCCGTGATCTGAGAGTAGTGCATTGAGGGAAGGACCCAGCTTTGGGAGGAAGACAGGCATGGTGATACGCCCAAAGTCAGGTGACTTGGGACAAGTCATTTATCCACTGTGTCAGAGCGGAGATGGGGGCCTGATGTGATTGTAACCTGCTGGTAACACTCTGCAAATGAGAGATGTTATCTTCAGCCTAGTAAATGTTTGACTATTTGTCTGCCAGGTAGCTTCTGAGCCCAAAGAGGCAATTGCTTCTACAAAGTCCTTTGCATGTGAGGTGAGGGAGCAACCCTCCCATACCCCCAGTGCCAGGGATCAAGACGGTCCCTGACACAGTGACTGTGTGTCCTGAACCAAAGAGTCAGACTAAACCTTATAAAGCCCATTAAAAGTTGTGAGTGTTGGGGCGCCTGGGTGGCTCAGTGGGTTAAAGCCTCTGCCTTCGGCTCAGGTCATGATCCTAGGGTCCTGGGATCGAGCCCTGCATCGGGCTCTCTGCTCTGCAGGGAGCCTGCTTCCCTCTCTCTCTCTGCCTGCCTCTCTGCCTACTTGGGGTCTCTGTCTGTCAAATAAATAAATAAAATCTTCAAAAAAAAAAAGTTGTGAGTGTTTATATGAAGAAGATTACAAGAGGATAAAAATTCAATATCTTTAGGTAATAGTTCATATTTTTAAAATGCAAGTATGTACAGATTTCTGGGTTTTATACAGTATGTGATTATTTAAACCTGGAGTTACTCTGGAAAATTCAAGTCATGGGTTCTAACCTTGCATCCTGATTTTTCTCACGGCACCTGGATGCTCAGAAAATGAAAACAAGAAAGAAACCAAATTCAGAGATATGGGGAGACGGGTAAAGATCTCAAGGCTCTCAGTTTCCGGTCTGTTGCTCTCTTATCCATGGCTGTTTGACATATAAACAGTCTGTTGCTAATAATTGGGTTTTCACTTCCAATTTCCTAGTGGTCTTGAGAGTTGCCACTGACGTTGCCCAAAGCATATTATGAAACACTTAAGACTAGTTTGTGAAGGTCCTAATTAACCATGGAGCCCATTACAGGTGCTACTCTACGGGCTGGATGCTAGCCTGAGGACAGGGTGCTTTCCTTCTCACCAACATCACATGCACACGTGTGTGTGTGTGTGTGTGTGTGTGTGAGAGAGAGAGAGAGAGAGAGAGAGAGAAACAGATGTTGGGTTGTGTTTCTGGCCTGTCATCTCTCCAAGATGAACAGACTTGGATTCCTCTCTTTCAGTAGAGGGATACCCTCCCACCAACTACTTTTTTAAAAATTTTATTTGTTTATTTGACAGACAGAGATCACAAGTAGGCAGAGAGGCAGGCAGAGAGAGAGAGGGAAGCAGGCTCCCTGCTGAGCAGAGAGCCCGATGCGGGGCTCGATCCCAGGACCCTGAGATCATGACCTGAGCCGAAGGCAGAGGCTTAACCCACTGAGCTACCCAGGCGCCCCCCACCAACTATTTTTACTCTTGTGTAAAATGATCTTGTGACATAAATGCTCATGAATCTGACTCCCAGGAATGTATCGTGAATAACTAATTAGAAACAAAGACAGCTGTTTAAACTTTTTTTTTGTAAAATCGAAAAAAGAAAAGCCGTCTAAATACTGGTCAATAAGGAATTGGTAGGGCAATCGTGGTCAGAGCAGTGGAACATTACGCAGCCATTAAAAATGACAGGTACAGGGGCACCTGGGTGGCTCAGTCAGTTAAGCATCTGCCTTCAGCTCAGGTCATGATCCCAGGGTCCTGGGATTAAGGCCCTGCATTGGGCTCCCTGCTCAGTGGGGAGGCTGCTTCTCCCTCTCCCACTCCTCCTGCTTGTGTTCCCTCTTTCCCTATGTCTCTGTCAAGTAAATAAATAAAACTTTTAAAATAAAAAAGGTCCTTGGCACAAGAAAAATATATAAAAAAAATGACAGGGATAATCATACGGATGAGAGAGGAGTTCCACCGCATATTGTTGAAGGAAATAAGCTGGCTACATAACAGCATATATAACAATCCTCTTATCTCATACTGTGTATATATGTGTGCCTTGCACACATGTTTATGTATATATTAGCAGGGGGCCATGTTGGCTGTCTTTGTGTTTTCCCAGATTGTTTTGTTTCCAGTGACCATGGACTACTATTATTATAAAATAGTTATTCTATAGAAACTGCATTCATAAAGATACTTGCTATAACATTCTCAATAACAGAAAAGGTAGATAGACAGAAGTAGAGATTTAGTCTTGAAAAGGGCTCACCCAGCTAGGGAAGCTGAGAGTTCTCCCAGCTTGCTGTCTGCACGCTCGGTGAAGGAAGCCAGTGGTGTAATTCATTGTGAGGCTGAAGGCCTGTGATCCCAAGGGCTGCTGGTGTCCGTCCTGGAGTTGAAAAGCCCAGGTTCTGGGAGTTCTGACGTCTGGGGCAGGAGAAGATGGATACCCCCGTTCAAGAGGAAAAGAAGGGAATTCCTCCCTCCTTCCCCCCGCCCTTTTTTTAAGATTTTATTTACTTATTTGACAGAGAGAGAGAGAGAGATCACAAGCAGGCAGAGAGGCAGGCAGAGAGAGGGGGAAGCAGGCTCCCTGCCGAGCAGAGAGCCAGGTTCGGGGCTCAATCCCAGGACCCTGAGATCATGACCTGAGTTGAAGGCAGAGGCTTAACCCACTGAGCCACCCAGGCGCCCCCCTCCTTCCACTTTTTGTTCTAGTTGGGCCGTCAGTGGATGGGGGGGTGGGATGCACACCCACACTGGCGAGGGCAGATCTCATCACTCAGACTAGTGAAGCAAAGGTCAGTCTCCTACCCAGAAATAAGGCTTCACCAGCCATATGGGTATCCCTTGGCCCAGTCAAGCTGATGCCTCAAATGAATTCTCCCAAGGACTGTATGCCAGGCACGGGGCTAAATGTTTTTCATACTTTATCTCTAGAATTAGCCAAAACAACAAAACCCAAAATCGAACCTGAAGACAACCTAAAACATTTGACAGTAGAAAAATTGCTTAAAAAGTAGAATGGTAGGCCCTCATTATAATTCCAATTTTGAAGGCTGTATTGAATCATTGGAACACGCTTAGCATAACTTTCAAAGGGCAAAGATGCTGATTGCTGCCGTGTCAATTATGTCTACATTGGGTCGAAGTCTGGAACGTGCCAGCAGAAAATGGAGCGATTATGGTGGGGAACTTTTTTTTCCCTTTTAAAAACTGCTCATGGTGTTATATCATCTTACAATTTAGAACATCAAGGTATTCTTAAAACTTATAAAACCGAAACAATTCAGCCTGACTTCCACATTCTCCCTGAGCCTTCCCTATTCGACCTCCCCCCCTCCCCGCTCTACTTTCCGGTTCTCTGCTCCAAGATGTTACAGATGAAATGGTCTCTCAACTCATTGCTTCAAACAGAGAATGTAGCAGAGTAATAAGTTTATTAGTTTTCTTTGGCTAAGAGGACAGGATGAAGTTTTAAGGGTCTTCTGTTGAACAACATAACGTAGACTTGAAATACTTTAGGAGTAACAAATGTAACAAATGACCCTTAAATATGAGAGGTGATTTACAAATTATTATGGCAATTTTCAGCCTGGGGGACTCAGTGCAAAATACACACCAGGGCAGGTCTGAGTATGCATTTTTCAGGCAAGCTGCTGCAGGAGGACAAGCTGGTAGGAGTTTTTCTTCCAAGTATTTTCAGTCCCCAGCTTTGTGTGGTCAGTTTTAAATGGCTCTGATTAGAATTTTGTCTATTCCTCCTGCCTCCGTCACCTGTTTCTCTTCTGTCAGTAGCTTCTAATATATATATATAATTTACTTCACAGAGAGAGCACAAGCAGGGGGAGCAGAGGCGGAGGGAGAAGCAGGTTTCCCAATGAGAAGGGAGCCAGAGGCGGGATTTGATCCTAAGACCCTGGGATCATGACCCAAGCTGACGGCAGCCTCTTAACCAACTGAGGCACCCAGGCGCCCCCTTCAGTAGATTTCTTAATTAACAAATGCCAACCAGGAGACCATGTAGGCTCAGGATTGCTGTCAGGATTCCATCTGCCAACCAGAATCCAAAATACAGGGCCCAAAGGAGGACAAAGGAATTAGCTGATTTTTTTTTTTTTTTTTTTTTTTTTTTTTTAGGAAACACCAAGTTTATAATGCTCTGCTTCCGTTCTGCCTTCTCCCTCCCAGTGCCCCCCTCCATCCTGCCGTGACCCTTAGTTGTCCAGCCTCCCCACCCATTCCTTGTCTGCTCCCTCTTCTCCCTCATTAGCGCACCAGTCACTCTTCCCCTCCTCACCCTTCCCCTGAACTCAGACCAGAGGTCGCATCTTGGGACCTCTTCTGTGCAGATATGACAGGCAGTTCGTGTCCCCACAGGGGCAGAGAGGTTTCTCACGTGGGGTTCCTGCCTCGCCTCATGCATCTGTACCCCACAGTGCCTGCCATGGTCACGGTCTCGGTCTCAGAAGGGGCTCAGCAGCCTTCCGAGCATGAATCAGCTTGTGGTTTTCAGAGGCTGATTAGTCTTAATTGGGATTTTCCATCCCGGCTTCCCTCGTCACCTTTCTGCAACCCACCAACGGTCTTTGCATCTCATTTCTGCTTCTTAGTATCTGCCACCAGATGTTGGGAAGGGGAGGAGAATGGGGCAGAGGAAAAGTTGAACTTGGGCAGTGTGTTTGGATTCTCTGGTCTTTAAGCTTTTTCCCCCTGTCATTCATTAAACCAAATTCCCCGAATCTTACAATGACCTTGGGAATGGTTGTCAGAGGCTGTGTCTTTCAGGTATGGGTTGGATTCAGATTCAGCTGGGAAAATTCACTAAGGCCAGTCTGTCAGAGCAGAAGTGTCCAGACCCAAGGCAGGTCTGTGGGAGAGATCCCCAAACTGTGCGCAGTGGAGTCACTGAGTTTGGGGGTGGCTCCTCTTCCGGGGGATTCGGGCCACATTTTGGGACACACTGCATGGGTACTGGATTCTCTGTGTTTCTGGAAGTGGCAAGAATGCCAAGAGGACGCTCCCAAGAGGTATGCCCACTCTGTGTTGGACTGCCTTCCATATACTGTAGTACTGAATCCTCACACCACCACTGGGGAAGAGATTATCTATACCTTAGCAACGAAATACGACAGGCTGAGTACCTGGCTGAGACTCGGGTCAAATCCCTGGGATCAAATCCCAGCTCTCTCCCCAACACAGGTTCTTTCCATTCCTGTTGATGCTAGTGGTGCAGAGAAGTGCTTCCCCTAGGATAGGATCCAAGCTGAGGGTGCTCAGGAATAACTACTCACCTGTTCATTCACAGGGAGGCACTAATTCACCTCAAATCACTCAGTGAGACGAGTGTTTCCTTTTTAATTCTGTTCATTAGTCCTTCTTACAGGGAACATCTCGGTTTGGTGTTAGGGTATTTCTACTACTTCCCTAACACTTGCTGGTCCCCATTTTTAACATTAGTCACCTGTGTCTCTAAAATTTTAAAGGTTTTCAAAAAACTTTATTATTTTTTTCTTAGTATTTTTGTACTTTTTTTCCCCCTGAATATTTATTCTTATGTTCTCTTCTTTTTATGGCGAATTACAATTGTTTTTCACTTACGCTAGTGCTATTGCATGTTCTTTTTAAAATAATTTGTTTACATAAAAATTTTAGGGGATTTTAGGCAAAATTAAGTAAATAAATGTGTAAGTTCAGGTTTTGGGTTGACCCGACAGCCACATGCAAAAGAATGAAGTTGGATCCCTTCCTTACACCACATGTAAAAATTAAAGTTAACTCAAAATTAAACACAGGTATATGAGCTGAAACTATAAAACTCTTGGAAGAAAACATAAAAGTAGATTTTGAGACCTTCAGTTAGGCAGTCACTTCTCAGATATGAAGCCAAGAGAATAAGCAACAAAGAGAAAAATGAATAAATGGGATTTCATCAAAAGTAAAAACTTCAGTGCTCCAAACTATACTATTAAGAAAATGAAAAAAATAACCCACAGAATGGTAGAACATATTTGCAAATTAGCTATCAGATATAGGACCTGTATTCTTTTTTTTTTTTAAGTAGGGAGGGGTTGGTTTATTTTTTTAAAAGATTTTATTTATTTACTTGACAGAGAGAGAAAGATCACAAGTAGTCAGAGAGGCAGGCAGAGAAAGAGGAGGAAGCAGGCTCCCTGCTGAGCAGACAGCCCTATATAGGGCTCGATCCCAGGACCCTGAGATCATGACCTGAGCCGAGGGCAGAGGCTTAACCCACTGAGCCACCCAGGTGACCCTAGGACCTGTATTCTGAATCTATAAAGAACTCTTACAACTTAATAATAAAAAGAGAAATAACCCAATTAACAAATGGGCAAAGAATCTGAATGGTCGTTTCTCTGAAGAAGATATTCAAAAGGCCAATCAATCAATAAATGAAAAGACACTTGATATCATCAGTCATAAGGGAAATGGAAATGAGATACCACTTCACACCTATTAGAATGGTTATAATAAAAAAGATAATGACAAGTATTAGCAAACTTATGGAGAAATTGGAACCCTCACACAGTGCTGGGGGTAATGCAAAATGACACAACTATTTTGGGAAAGAGTTTGGCAGGTCCTCAAAACGTAAAGCATGAAGTTGCCACTTGATCTAGCAATTTCAATGCTAGATAAATGAAAACATATGTCCACACAAACATCTGTACCTGACAAAAAGAAACAACACAAATTTCCCATCACCTGCTGCATAGATAAATAAAATGTGGTTGCAGTGTCAACATGTGTCAACATGGCTGGGATGTGGTGCCTAGATATTTGGTCAAACTTTATTAGGGATGTTTCTGTGTAGGTATTTTTTGGATGTGATTAACATTTATTTTTTGCTTCTTTATTTTTAAATTTTAAAAGATTTTATTTTTTATTTTAGAGAGACAGAAAGAGCAGGGGAAAGAGCAGAGGGAGAGTGACAAGCAGACTCGATGCTCAGCTGGAACTTGATGCGGAGCTTGATCCCACAATCCTGAGATCATAATCTAAACTGAAACCAAGAGTCAGGCACTCAAATGACTAAGCCACCCAGGTGCCCCTGGATGCAATAACATTTAAATTGGTCCCTCTGCCTGCCACCCCCTCTTGCTCCTTCTCTCTCTGACAAATAAATAAATACATACATAAATGGTGGATTCTGAGTAAAGCAGGCTACCCCCAAATGTTGGTGGGCCTCATCCAATCAGTTGAAGGTCTAAATAAGACCAAAGATTGACTTACCCTGAGCAAGAAGGAATACTGCCAGCATACTGCCTTTGGACTCCAACTCCAACTCTTCCCTGGATCTCCAGACTGTCAGCCTACTCCATCAGATTTTGGACTCATCAATCCTCCACAAACATGAGCCAATTCCTTAAGAATAAATCTTGGGTTCTCTCTCTCTATATATATTCTGTCGGTTCTGTTTCTCTGGGGGGACTCTGACTAATATAGTGGAATATACATTTAATGAGATATTATTTGGCCATAAAAAGGGTTGAAGTACTAATTCATGCTATGACATGGATGAACCTTGAGATCAGCCAGTCACAAATTTTACGAATTATGAAAAGTCAGAACAGGCAAATCCACAGAGGCATAAAATAGATTAATGGTTCTTTAGGGCTGGGGAGTAGGTGTGTGGGAGGAATGGGGGAGCTACTGCTAATGGATATGGGCTTTCTTCTGTAGGGGATGAAAATGTTCTAAAATTAGATTATGGTGATGGTTGCACAACTCTGCATATACTAAAAATATGGAATTGTACACTTTAAAGAGGTGGGTTTTTTTCTTTCTTTCTTTCTTTTTTTATTTTAAAGCACAGGTAGTAAGTGGATATAATAAAATTCATGAAGAGAGTACAAAAATGTCTGCAATTCTGGGAAACACCGCACTGGAGCCCGATGTGCCTCAGACAATCTCGTGAACCTCTCCGGAGACACACTGTCTGTACACCTTTCCTTTTTCTTCCCTCTTGCGTTATTCATAGTCACAGCAAATCAATCCAGTTTTGTCCTAGAATGGTAGCTGCATTACTCAACCTGATTAAAAATATAAGAGCAGAATATAGGTTGGCTTATGAAATAAGAGGTGGAGACGCTGACAGACGCTCAAGAAGGAATCTAAAATACACATTGGCCTGCTGCCTGGAAGAAGGATGGAAATTTATTACATGAGGGAGGTTTATGTGATACTTCATGTGCTGAGCATTTCCCTCCACTAACAAAGAGCTGACCTGCTTCTCAGCCTAAGCGGAGACGGAGGTAATGGGGGCGGGCCGCATATCCAGCGTCCTCCGTTGTCTCTGAAAATCAGCATGCCTCAGAGATTTGGGGGGAGAGTTGGTCCTGATATATTTCTGAGTGGCTGCAGTCCACTCCCTCAAAAAAATTGGTTTAAAAGAGTGGCTCAGTAGGTTAAGCCACTGTCTTTGGCTTAGCTCATGATTTTAGGGTCCTGAAATCGAATCCCTCATGGGGCTCTCTGCTCAGCGAGGAGTCTACTTCCCTCTCTCTGCCTGCCTCTCTGCCTACTTGTGATCTCTCTCTCTGTCAAATAAATAAATAAAATCTTAAAAAAAAAAAAAAGAATGGATTAAGCAGAAAATTCAGCTCACTAGGGTCTGTGTATAAAAAACCACTTTCATATTAAATAAAAACCTTCCTTAGGTAGGCAAGCTTTTCTAACATACCACCCTCTTCTCTGAAAACTATTGATGGTGGCGAGTGCCCAGCAAGGGTTGTGATCCCACGTCACTGGCCACAGTGGATTCCACCAGGGGAAGTTATTTGCCCCACACGGGGTCATCTCTTTCCTGGAAGTTAGGGATTTGGATATAGAGGTTAGTTTATATGTTTCCAAAAAGAATTTTAGAGGGGTTTGTAAAAGTTTTCATTGTGTCTATATGGAATTGCAAAGGAGAGTATTTCCTGGGTTTTATAAATTCTTATATTTTAAAATAAAACAACAATATCACTCTTTTACCCTTATCCAGTGAAATCTAAATTCATCCATAAAAAAAGAAAAAGTACTTTATTAAGAGCAAGACATTATACATCATTTTTTCCTCTTTAAACCTATGTTTGCTTTCCAAATTAATATTTTTTTTATCACAGTATCTTCAATCTCCAGAACAAAAATACTTACATAAATTCAAATTAGAAATTTAAAAATCTGCAGTGACCCTAAGGCTCTGTGTTAAAAACAAGTAAATATGCTACATATTTTCAGAAGTATTCAATGTAAAGTAAAATATTATTGGTCTTTTAAAATCTTGGCTCATGTATTCAGTGATAAACACTCCATACTGATAAATATCGAATATCCCTACTTATCCCCATTTTTCAAGATTGTATCTTTAACTCTACGTATCTATAATCGATATATATAATGATTGGTTTTGTCCAAATAAATGTGCGAAGGAGAATGGAAGTAGTTTGTATGCTAATGTCACTCAATTCTTTGACATTCTTCTCAGCTTTGTGCCCCAAATGCCTTAGTGATAGTCTTCTTAAAAAAAAAAAAAAAAAAAAAAAGATTTAATTTATTTATTTGACAGAGAGAGACCGTGAGAGAGGGAACACAAACAGGGGGAATGGGAGAGGAAGAAGCAGGCTTCCTGCTGAACAGGGAGCCTGATGTGGGGCTCCATACCAGGACCCCTGAGCCCAAAGCAGACAATTAATGACTGAGGCATCCAGGCACCCCTTACCTTTAGTGATATTCTATCAAATATTCTTTTAATGATCTATCAGTGGACAACTCTAGTAGCTCCTTCTTCATCTTGTTATAAGCAATAAAGTGGAAACTTCCTGACTTGCTCCCTGGCAGATACTATCCATGCCCCACCCACTCCTGGGAGGCACTAGCATTTTAGGATGTGACAATGGTGTCCTATTGCAAATATATATCACTGTCTCCAAGAGCTTTCCCTTAGCCTGAGTGTGAGGGAGACAAGTGTCAGGGAGTTGATGTCCCTGGGGACAGCCTTCAGTCAGTGACGAGAGATTCTGAGCATCTTTGTTTTGTAGGTGGGGTAGTCCTGAGGTGTGTTCAATGCCATCTCCCCAGGGTTCCCTATGGAAGTGAGTGCTACTCGTTTCTCAGTACTGACGTATTAGGGCATTCCATATTGGCTTTCTTCTCTTCCCTGTCACTTCCTGCTCTCCTGTTGGTGCTTCCTGAGATCAGTTTCCTCATACGGCATTTGCTTCTAGGGTAACCCAGCAGCAGTGGGTTGAATTGTGACCCCCAGAAAGACAGGTCCATGTCCCAACCCTCAGAACCTGGGAATATGACCTATTTGGAGAAAGAGTCTTTGCAAAATTAATTAAAAATATCAAGATGAGATTAACCTGGACTACCCAGAGGAGGAGATTATCCTGGATTACCCAGAGGAGGGTCCCTAAATCCAAAGACTAGATGTCCTTGTAAGAGAAAGAAAAGAAGGCCCGTGATCAGAGAAGATCGTAGGAGGACAGAGGCAGAAACAGGAATGATAAAGCCATGAGCCAATGAAGGTCTGGGGCCACCGAAAGCAGGCAGAGACAGGAAGGATGTTCCTCTACAGTCTTTGAAGGTAGCATGTTCTGCTGACACCCTGATTTTGGACTCCTGGCCCCTGGAACTGTGAGCAAATAAACTTCTGTTGTTGCAAGCCACCACATTTGTGGTAATGTTTGTTATAGCAGTCATAGGAAACCGAGTTCTGGGAATGGAGGGTTGCGCAACAACGTGAATGTACTTAACCGCCACTGAACCGGGCCCTTGAAAATGGTCAAGATGTTATATTATGTGTGTTTTACTGCCACCACTATCATGACAAAAAAGAAATAAAAAATAATGGCAGTTAGAGATTAATAAGAGAATTAGATTTGGTTTGGTCAGTGCTCAAGGGATCGCATGGACTGCGAGGGAGCCCAGGAGGCATTCTGTCATGTGATACGGGGTGCGGGGTGGGGTCCGGAGGAGTTGAATTTCTTGTCTTATCTCACATTGCCAGGCTGTATCCCTCAGTGGGCTTGGAAAAACAAACCAGAAGGCATCCTTCCATACAAAAATCAACCAACCAAATGAACATGGCATGCTTTTATCTGGAATATAGCAAGCTTTTGCATCCTCTCGGCTTGGAAAGCTTTTGCAAAGCTCTTTCTCCTCTGGCTCTATGCCTCTAGATGTGATGACTGCTGTCAGTGAAACCAGGCTGAGTTTGCTAGTCAGAGCCTTTACACCAGGGGGAGTTCTTGAATTTTTTTGGTTTGCGATTCCTTTGAGCATCTTTGATACTCAAAGCAATACTCCGATGACAGGTATTACTTTTTCACCCCCAAAATCTGCATATACATGTCCTCTCATGGAACTTCCTGGGAGTTTGTGAACCTAGGGTTACATGCACCTGTTCTAGAAGCTGAGCACCTTCATCCAGGTATTATGCATGCTGTGTGAGCAGGGTCAACGTGGCGCCCATTAAGCCTTACCCATAGCTCCTCCATCATCTAACAAGCTGAAGTTAGAAGTCAATATATTTGGTTCTTTTATTTATTTATTTATTTTTAAAGATTTTATTTATTTGACAGAGAGAGATCGCAAGTAGACAGAGAGGCAGGCAGAGAGAGAGAGAGAGAAGCAGGCTCCCTGCCGAGCAGGACTCGATCCCAGGACCCTGAGATCATGACCTGAGCTGAAGGCAGCGGCTTAATCCACTGAGCCACTCAGGCGCCCTATTTGGTTCTTTTAATTGGAAATTTCCAGGATGTGGGCTTCAGACACCACTGGATTCAGGCTTCAAGTGTAGCATCAGAATTAAGTCTTTGTTCATCCTGTAACTCTGCTCTCTAATGGGTTCTTAGATTCTCCTACAGAGCCAAAGTTCTAGGTGTCTGTGATGTTAGTACTAGTAACTTGAGGAAGAGAGATGAATTCTTTCTCTTCCAGGGTCCAAATCAAGCTTCCAGAGAGAGGCGTGGGCCACAGATCCACCCCGATGTGTGGTCAGTCTGTGTGGGTTGCCTCCCCTGTGTGTGGGAGAGGTGGGGGCCAGGTAACTGACAGCCCTAAAAAGTGGAGAAAGGAGTTTCTGAGAAGAAAAAATCCTGGCCAGAACAAAGGTAACAAGTGTCTGCTATAGACACATCTACAAATAACTGCACGTCAGCAGGATGGATACTCTAAAGGAAACACGGCAAGGTCCACTGGGGACATAGAAGCGCTTATTGACTTCACTGGATGTGTTCCAGGTAACACCAAATAAAGCTTTGTAGAAGATACCACACATGATACTTTTTTTTTTAAGATTTTATTTATTTATTTGACAGAGAGAGATTACAAGTAGGCAGAGAGGCAGGCAGAGAGAGAAGAAGGGAAGCAGGCTCTCTGCTGAGCAGAGAGCCCGATGTGGGACTTGATCCCAGGACCCTGAGATCATGACCTGAGCTGAAGGCAGAGGCTTAACCCACTGAGCCACCCAGGTGCCCCCACACATGATACATTTTTAAAAAATTAAAATAGAAATATATTAATTATATTCAACATGTTTCTCTACAGCTCCATGGTTACTGTCCTCCTTGTTCATTTTTTATTCCTGGATCCAAGCACAGTCCCTGCATATTTTAGCCACTCAACAAATATTTGTTGAATTGGAATTTTAGAACAGCAGTAAGATAACCTCCTGTTGAGATGAAGACTTAAAGAAGTCGAAGCACAAGAAGATCACACTGAAATTTACATCCCACTTTTTGGGATGCCTTTAGTTAACTTTTATCCAGAGACTCGGTTTTGAAGTAACATCAGAAGTCAGTTTTACTTTTATTGTTACTTTTTTGTCACAAACATCTGACAGCCTCGATTTTTTATAAGTTCTCAGGCTTCTTGCCCCATGATCAAATGAAGCATTATATGAGAACACTACGTAAACTGTAAAATCATGGGAAAATGTAAGCCGCTTTTATGATTTAAAGTTTGGAAACTCAATCTTTAACTTATTCTTGTGCTCTAATGGCAGTCCATAAAGAATCTGGAGTGTTCTTAGTCAGCTTGCTTCTCTTTCAATCCAGCAGCTACTTGGAGAATTGATTTATAGACTTTTTTTTTTCCCCACTCTGGTCTGAATAGGCCCCCAAACACATAGAATTTAGCCAGACTGCATATTTATTAACTAGCAGCTAATCAGGATCTGGTGGAAAAAATTACTAGGGTGAGGAATTTCAATCTGTTCATACCTGTTCCTCATTCCTAACACTTTTGATCGTTGTGTTTAAGCACCATGACCTCAAACCTTACGCCAGCTCCTTTCACAAAGGGTCTGTGCGAATTTTCTCCCCCGACTGTATTTTCAATGGATCTCAGGCACTAAGTTGAACTCATTACCCTTGGTTTACCTCCCACTCATCTCTGGTCCATGCTCAGCCCTCTTTTATTGTATCTACTTGGATGTTTATTCATTGATCATATAATGAACACCCATGAGCTCACTATCCAATTAGAGAAGAAACACACCGACCATCATCTTCCATCTTTTGAGTGCACCTGACCTCACCCACTTACCTTATCCACTCCCACTAGATGTAACCACAATTCAAAACTTTGTATTTTTATTTTTATTCATTCTTGATTTAAAAAATATTTTTAAGTCACATATACATGTGTGCAAACCATATAATGATTAGTTTTAATTGTAACTCTTTTGGAGAAGATATCATGCCCTATTTAATCTTCTGGGACGTTGTTTCCATTTAGTTTTCTATTACCAAGAGTCATTCCTACTGTTGTGGCTACTATGATTCATTCATCTTCAGCGCCCTGTAGTGTTTCATGCGATGAATATACCAGCCTTTATCTGGCCTGCCGGATACTGGAGTTCAGGCTTTCACATTTCTCGCTGTGATAAAGAGAGCTGCATTGGAGATTTTCATAGGTGGTTCTCTCTCCTGGTGCATACCTGGAACCGTCTTTGGTTTAGAACCAGAAATGGAATGTGGGTTGGTGATAGGGTGTGGGAACGTTCAACATTGCAAGACAATGCCATACCCGTTTCCAAAGCAGTCGTGGCAGCTTATGCTCTCACCAGCGACACGTTAAGACATCCTATTGATCTGTCCTCTTCAGAACTTGGTATCACCAGATGTCTTAATTATTCCCCATCGAATGGACATAAATTCGTATCTCTTTATGGTCTTCATTTGCATTTTTTGATTATTTATGAGGGATTCAAGAAATGGGACAGGGAAACATGATTATCCATACGAAAAGCAAATCAGATTCCTATCTCACATCAGACACGCAAATCAACTACAGATGGATTAAGGGTTCAAATGTCAAAAGAAAAACTTTAAAATTTTTAGAAGAAAACATGGGAAAATACCTTTAGGTCTTGAGGGTAGGGAAGGATTTCCTAAACACCGGACACAAAAAAGCTCACTATAAAATGGAAATGTGATGGATTTAACTATAATGAAATTAAAAACCTGTATTCATCAAAAGACATGTTAAAGAAAATAAAAAGATGAACTGCAAACTGAGAGAAGATGTCTCACATCAAAGAAGAATCTATATCAAAAATACTTTAAGAATTCCTACAAATCAGTAAGGAAAGGACAACACCTGAATAGAAAAATAGGCAAAAGAGGAGACATATAAAGGCGACACCCATATGGCAAACTCCATTTTCCTTAATTTTGGAAAGCATCTTTTGACTAAAAACAAGAAAGTTTAAAAGCTACCATGGTTTTCCTCCAGGCTAAGAAAAAAAGAAGCATCTAGAAGAACACAATGCAAACTTAAACATTCCTCTAATATTCCAGGAAAAGCAACTAAAACTAAAGGAAAGTAGAATATTTACCAATGTATTTTAAGTTTACTCTCTGATTTTGTTATTCCTGTTGCCTTACGCATTGTTGGCAGTCAACAAAGGTTAATTAATTGATTGATTCACTGTGCCTGATTTCTGTAAGCCTAACTTTGATTTCTTTCAGACTCAGAACAGATGGGCACAAGTTTTAAGACATTAATAAACATTATAAAACAGGATCTCCTTTCTCTGAACTCTACACCCTGCTTGCTATAAGAATAAAGTATCCACTTGAAGGAAGAAATCAGATTTAATCTAAAAGGCATGGTATAACTATGCAGAGCCCAGACCCTGTGGTTGAAAACAAAGTGCTTAGTCGGCATTGTTAGGGAGAATCAGAGCACAAAAGAGGATGAGAATGCCCCCGGCCCCCTGCACAGTCAGACCTCAAAACCAAACAAGTGTGCTTTTACAAAACAGGCACTACATTGTAAGGGGGCCTCAAAGAGCACTGGTTTGATAAAGGTGACATTTCAGAAAGTAGGTACTTGTTTTGTATCTGATTGTTAACATGTGAGCTCATTCTATTTTATTTCCAATTTTTTATTTAGGAAAACAGTTCAGAATGTTTCCATTCCCGACGATTGGTTGGTAGGAGAGTATCAGAAAAAAAACCTGATTGATGTGCTAATATTGTCTTGTATTTTCTGCAGAAGCTATGTCTTAATTAATATAATCTTTGTGTTGATTGGTTGGTTGGTTGGAAATTACATACTGAAAGACTTAGCATTTTGTATTTTCTTTGACCCAGCAATTTATGAATTTAGTCTAAGGAAAAAATAATGAATGAGCCTAAGTATATAGTTACTAAAGTGTTGTTCAAAGTGTCATCTATAAAAGTGAAAAACTGAGAACAATCTAAATGTGGAAAGTGGGGAACTGATTAAATTTTTAATCTATGCATTAGCCATTAAAATGATGAAAAGCAATATTCAAAGACATAGAAACTGATCTTCTGGTACCAGGTTATCAACCCAGATTATGATCATGAGGCATAATTCTACTCAAAGCATATACACCAATGTGTGCCTAAAGAAAACATACTGGAGAGTTAGACACCAAGCAGAAGAGAAAAGGCAGTACAAATGAATAGAGGGCCACTGGACAGCCACAGAGCACAGACAGATGAGCAGAAATAGAAAGGCTAGGAGTAAAAACACAAACACAGAAATAAACAAAAAAAATAGGAAAATATTTATTTGAAGGAATTAAAAAAAAACAAACAAACATATGCTTGAATCAACTCTCAAAATAAGAAAACCATTGAAGATTGTGTCTAGTTGCTGGTGTAACAGATTACCACAAACTTAACTGCCTAAGACCACAGAAGTTTATTATCAGTAAGTGTTCTCAGTGGGTCAAAGTCAAGGTGTTGGCCAAACTTTGTTCCTTTCCCTAGAGAAGTCTCTTTCCTTGCCTTCTTTTAGCCTCTAGAGACCACCCATATTCCTTGGCTTGGTTGTCCCTTCCACCATCTTCAAAGTCAACAATGTTGTGTCTTTGACCGTTAATCCATTGTAACATCTTCCTCTGACCACAGCAAGGAGGGCTTCTCTGCTTTTTAGGACTCGAGTGATCCAGAGTTCTCTCCCCATTTCAAGGTCCTCAACCTTCATCACATGATGGTCATTTTGCCACGTGATTATGTGTATTTGGATCTGGACATCTTTGAGGGGCTGTTATTTTGCCAACTGCAGGACCCTTGTAAGCACAGTATTTCCAAGATTCCTCTATGTTGTTGCTGTGGGTCAGTAGTTCTTTCTACTGTTGAGCAGTATTCTGTTGTATAAGCACATCACAGTTGTACATCTATCCTGTTGATGGATCTTTGCGTTATTACCAGTGTTTGGCTACTATGAATAAAAATGCATTTTCAGAGTATTTTTAGAGTGTTTTCTATTTCTTTTGGGTAAAGATGTAGGAAAATTGCTAGATTGCAGGGTAATACTGTATTTGACTTTTCACATGTTAACAGGTCATTCATAGAACTTCTGTCAGGTGTCGGTTCAAGTGTTTTGCCCAGGTTTTGCCTTTTTATTATTAATTTGTAGATGGCTTTTCATGTTCTAAAAACAAATCCTTTGTCAAATATATGTATTGCAATATTTTCTTTCAGTCTGTGTCTTGTTTTTTTCTTTTCATAATGGTCTCTCTGATGAACAAAAGTTTTATATTTTGATGAAGTCTGGTTTCTCAAAAGAAGGTCAAGGAGAGCCTTGTAGGGAGGTCAGAATTTAATTTCACAGAGGAGGATTCTATAGGACCCTGAGGAGAAATGGTGAGGTGGTTAGGTAGATATTCAGAACAAATCTTCAGGAGAAAGTGGTCAATGGAATGCAGAAGAGATGCCAATTAAGATAAAGAACTAGTGTTAAAAATGTGAGAAGTTGGGGTGCCTGGGTGGCTCAATGGGTTAAAGCCTCTGCCTTCAGCTCAGGCTATGGTCTCAGGGTCCTGAGATGGAGCCCTGCATCGGGCTCTCTGCTCAGCAGGGAGTCTGCTTCCTTCCCTCTCTCTCTCTCTCTCTGCCTGCCTCTCTGCCTACTTGTGATCTCTCTGACTGTCAAATAAATAAATAAAATCTAAAAAAAAAATAAAAAAAAAAGAAAGAAAGAAAGAAAGAAAGAAAAAGTGAGAAGTCGCCCTGTTTCAAAATCATAAGCTGCCTCCAGTCTTTTTCTGGAAGGAGACCACACAGGTCTCCTTCACAGAAGGACCAAGTGACCTTCTGGAAGCAGAAATTTGTGTAAATCCCATCGTGAGGGTATATGGTTAAATTCAGGTTCAAGGCTGGTGAAACACAGGGTTCCCCACCCCTCCTCAGTAAAGGACAAGGTCACACTTGAACTGTGAGGTCACTTATCATCTTTGTCAGTATGGCCATGTGGCTGGGACCATAGAGGCCCCTGGAATAGAAAATGGAACAAGTCAAAAGCTCAATGGATTATAGGATTAACCTTTGCCTTTTGTCTGGTTCTACAGTAGGAAACACACTACAGTGGACTCATGTAAGCAATAAGAGGTAGGTAGGAGCATGTTAACTGAAGCATTGTTTGTGACAGAGACTGAGAACAATCCAAGTGTCCAAATGTCCATCAACTGGAGTGTCCATCAACTGGAAAGTGGCTAAATAAAGCCTTCTGTAGTCACTCAATGGAATTCAATTGGGCCGATTCAGTGAATAAACTAGATCTGTGTGTATCAGCATATGTAAAGACAATGTTTAGTGAAAACAAAACATGTTGCAGCACAAGTTATGTAAATTTTAAAACCACATAAAGTATTACTATACATTTTTTTTACATAAACATACACATATAGTTTCAGTACAAAAACACAGACTGGGAGGGTACTTACCAATTCCTGGTAGTGGCTGATTCTGGGGAGGGAGGGGGCTAGGGCTGGGAAGGAAAACCAAGAGGATCTCGACCTGGTCTGTATTGTTCTATTTCTCTTATTAAAAGTATTTGAGAAGTGCCTGGGTGGCTCAGTGGGTTAAAGCCTCTGCCTTGGGCTCAGGTCATGATCCCAGGGTCCTGGGATTGAGCCCCGCATCGGGCTTTCTGTTCAGCAGGGAACCTGCTTCCCTCTCTCTCTCTTTGCCTGCCTCTCTGCCTAAGTGTGATCTCTGTCTGTCAAATAAATAAATAAATAAATCTTAAAAAAAAAAAAATTGAAGCACATGGAAAGGTGGTCATTTAATTACTTATTAGGAAAATGTAAATTAAAGCCAGAAGAAGAAGGAAGAGAAAGAGGAGGAGGAGGGAGGAGAGGTGGGAGAGAGGAAGGTAAAGGGGGAAGTGGGGGAGAAAGAGAAGACGAAGAAGAATTGCAGTCAGGTACCAGACTCAGTCACCAGAGTGGCTAAACTTAACAAGTCTAACAATATCATATGTTGACACAAATATGGAGCAACTGGAATGCTTATACATTGCTGGGAACGTAGATTTATCCAACCACCGTTGGCTTGAAAACGGTTTGGCAGTATCTTTGAAAGCTAAGCGGAATATGTCTATCCTATGATTCTGAAATGCCACTCCTAGGTATAAACCCAAGAGAAGTGATTTTGTGCCCCAAAAGAAACATACAAGGCTGTTCATAGTGGCTCTGTTTGTATTAGGCAATGACTAGAGATAATCAAACCCATATTGTTACTCTACTTCTAGATACATATCCTAGAGACTATCATGTACACAAGGGGACAGGCCCACGAATACGCATTACAGAGCCACTTACCATAGCAACAGTGACAAGAGCAAAATAACAGTCCAAATGTCCACCAGCAGGAAGATGGCTTAATACTGCAGCAATAAAGTTGAATCTCGAAGACATTATGTCAAACAAAAGAAGCCAGATATAAAAAGAATACATACAGTGTGATTTTGTTAAGGAGCTTCAAATTGGCAAAGCTAATTCCTTGCGACAGAATTCAGAATAGGGATTACCATTACGGTTGCTAATGGGGTGTTATTGACTAGAACACGGCATAGGGATCCTTCTGGGATGAAGTCAAAATACTGCATCTTGATCGGGTTGGTCACCCAGGTGTATACATAGGTAAAAATTTATCAAACTGTACATTCAAGATTTGTGTACTTTATCATATGCTAGCTTTGTCTCAAAAAATATCCAAGGCAAAAATAACGATATTAACATGTGTTAATTCTCAGTGTGGATACAGAGTACTATTACCTAATTTTCTCTTAAAATTTATAATTAGTAAAAAGAGAGAGCAGTAGTCTTCCATAGCCTAAGGGACACCCATCCTGGAAGGGCCTTTTGCCCAGCCATCTCCCCGATGTCTGGGTGAGTTCTTTTACAAAGGGGTAGAGATGACAACAGCCAACCAATCTCTGCTAGAAGAGACAAGGTTATCTTCTTTGTCACTCAGGAAACTGACAACAGCTGCTAAAAAGTAGGGCTGTTTCTAGGCTCTTCGGAAGATCAACTTGGCTGATTCTTTGGCTGACGGGGACTCAGAGTTTTCCTGCAGGAGGCGGGCGGGCGTGTCCACCACCCTGCACCCCAGCCCCAGATGAGAAGGCAGAACTTCGTTTGGAAAGCAGCTCCCTGGCCTCAGTTTCCAGATCGGACGCTGCTGAGTTAGCCCCGGGTATCATCACTGGGTGCCACGCAAGTTAAAGAGCATGAGGGAGGAAAGGAAGGAAAAAAAGAATTTAAAAAGGAGGTGGGAAAAATAAGAAAAGGAGGTAAAATGAAAAATGCCTTGTCGCTTTAAGGGCCTGGGATCCGCTCTGTCACTCGGAGCCTTTTCCTCCTGGGGGCCCGTTCTTCACTGTGCACATGGAGGAAGGGAAAGTGTGGTGAAACCCAAAGTGGCTCTGAAACCAGGGAGACCTGCCTTTCCATCACTACCTGACTGGCAACCTACTTAATCTCTGGCGCCTCAGTTTCCTCACCTGTGAAACTAGCAATAATTCCACTTCTCAGGATTGCTGTATGGGCTGGAAATGGTGCATAACAGAATCTGACCCAGGAGGCTCTTGATAACCGGGTAAGAGGCCTCTCTACCCTCCCAGGCCAGTTTTGTGGGTCAGAGACCCTGGCAGCCTTGTCCAATAGGACTTTCTGCAATGGTGGCCGTTGAGCGCTTAATATGTGTCTGGTGAGCCTGAGAGACGAGGTATTTATTGTAGTCTGTTTTAGCTGCCTTACATTTACATAGCCACCTGTGGCTAGTGGCTGCCTCCTGGGGCAGTGCAGGGAGAGTTATTCTTGACCATGACTGGTCCCCAGCAAGATGGCTGGGTAGGTTGCCCATTGGAGCAGACGCTGAAAGGCACCGGGTATGCGCTACATCTAAGCAGTAATTTCTTTCCCTGACAAAAACTCCTCCTGAATAAAGTCAGGGCTGGGGTGAAAGGCCAGGACAAGGTCAGACTCGGGGCTCTCAGATGGGAGCAATTAAGGCTTGTAACCGCGTGCACTCCACGCCTTCTGCCCCTCTGGTCTTCTATCTCTGCACTCGGTTTGCCCACAACGCTTAAGTCCCCTGGGGAAATGGGGTGAGGACGCGGGAGCCTCCCTCAGCGTGTGTGACCCCCGTCTGGGCCTCCTAGGGCTACTTTATTCTTCGCAGCAAACCCCAGCGGCTCAGCACATCCATTTCACAGATGAGGAAACTAAGACTGGAGGAGGTAAAGGGCACGCGGCAGGAAGCGGGGGGGTGCTCCAGCCCAGCCGTACACTCTTTGGGGCTCCGGTGGCGACAGAGACACTTCAGCGAGGCAGGTTGTCAGGGCGCGCGGGCGAAGTGGCGAGTAAATATTTGGGGCTGTAACCCGGGCTCCGGCAACTCGCCGTCACTGCGGTTCCGCGGTGGGCGCGTGGCGAGGGCGGTGCCTGGGGGACAGGGGCGTCCCCGGCGCGGCTGCTGGGACACACCCGCCGGCCCCGCCCCGGCCCGCCTCCGCCCGCGGCTATAAGACCGGGGCAGGAGGGTGGCGGCGGCGGGAGAAAGAGCGGGAGTGTGCGCGGACCCAGGGGAGACGCGGCAGGAGCGCGGCCAGGCGAGCCAGACCCGCGGGGCGCGAGCGCGGACATAAACCCGGGTAGCGGCGCAGGCCTCGGCGCGAGCGGTCGCACAGTCTCCGGGCTCAGCATCCCGCAGGACCCTCCGCCGCGCGCGCGGGGCCGAGCCCGCCCATGAAGCCGCCCGCCGCGCAGAGCAGCCCCGCGGCCGCCGCGGCGGCAGGTGAGTGTGGGACCCCTAAAGCCCCGGCCCTTCGAGAGAAAGGGCGTCCCACGGCGTCCGTCTCCATCCTCACCCGCGGGACCCTGCTGCGGGCGGGTTCGGCCGTCCTCCGGCGCCGGGCTGGGGGACCCATGACGGACGCATCCCCACCCAATCTTCCCACCGCCTCCGGTTCGCGCGCGCCCCCGGGGGACGCGAGTGGCGGCGAGTCCCCGACCGCGCGTGGGAAGAGTTCCGCTGCGTCGATTAGCTGGGTGACCTTTGGTCGGCACCCCCACGCGGCGGAGGCTCAGTTTCCGCGTCGGTGGAATGGGCAGGGTAGTAGCACCGCTTCAGGGGCTGGTTGAGAGCAGCGAAGATGAGCGACGGGCAGCGCCAGCGTGGCTGTCACTCGGCACGCGCGCCGTGAATGCCGGCTCTCCTCGGGAATGGTGGCGGCCCCGTCCGGGCCCCGGGACGGGACGGCCGCGCCGCGCCAGCACCTGAGCCCGCCCTCCCCGTCCCCAGCCCCGGCCTTGGACTCGGCGGCCGCCGGGGACCTGACGGATGCGCTGTGCGAGTTTGACGCGGTGCTGGCCGACTTCGCGTCGCCCTTCCACGAGCGCCACTTCCACTACGAGGAGCACCTGGAGCGCATGAAGCGGCGGAGCAGCGCCAGCGTGAGCGACAGCAGCGGCTTCAGCGACTCCGAGAGTAAGTGTGGCAGTCGGGAAGGAGCGGGAGCCGGGGGAAGTCCCTGTAAGGAGCGGAGCGCGGGGGGGCTCGGGTCTCAGTTTGCCGATCTGTAGACCGAGGGATGGCGCCCAGCGCAGTGAGCCCACGACACCGCGCGGTCCTAGGACGCCCGCAGCGAGGGCAAGACCCCGGGGGCTGTCACTAGGAAGATCTCGGAGGGCCAGCTGGGCTACCTGCCACCTGCAGGTGTCCGGAGGCCTGAGGGTTTTAATAAAGCAGCTTGTCCTTTCTAGCCAGACGGGACTCTTGGGACCCCAGCCAGGCTTGTTTTCAGCTACCTCTCCTGCCTTCCCCTGCCTTTCTCTCTTTCTGCAGTCATTTTTTTTTTTTTTTTTTTTCCAGAGTGTGTGGGTCAAGTGCCACAGGAATGGGGGTGGAGGAAGATAGGGCAGGGCACAATACTGAAAAAATTTGTGACACCAGGAAAGATTTCATAAGCTGCTGTTCTTGGGATTTTTGAAATAACTTCTTGCGTTTTCTTCTGGCTCTGAGCTCCCAGACTTGCTGCTGTACTGCCCGCAGTTTTGAAAGACTCTCTGGCGCTACAGAGTTCAAGTATCCCTTTTCCTTCAGGCGGGCCCACCGCGGGGACTGCAGGCTTGCACATCTCCCCCCACCCACTCAGGCTGGAGAGGGAGCCAGAGCACATGGGCATAGAGGTGCCTCCTGGCAGCTTTTCTCATAAGCAAGACTACCCCTGGGTCTCTTTGTCTTAAACAACCTTACAAGGAGTGAGACAGCTTTTTTCCGAGGACCAAGTGGTCTGTAAGGATTATATAAATACCTGTTTCGGTCTCAAACAGCAAATTTGGTGGAACCCCTGGTGGCTCAGTTGGTTAAGGGTCTGCTCTCTGTTCAGGTCATGCATGATCTCAGGGTCCTGGAATGGAGCCCTGTGATGGCTTCTCCCTCTCCGTCTGCTGCTCCCCACTGCTTGTGCTCTTTCTCTCTCTGTCAAATAAATAAAATCTTAAAGTTTTTTTTAAAAGATTTTTTTTATTTATTTGACAGATAGAGATCACAAGTAGGCAGAGAGAGGAGGAAGCAGGCTCCCAGCTGAGCAGAGAGCCCGATGCGGGGCTCAATCCCAGGACCCTGGGAACCTGACCTGAGCTGAAGGCAGAGGCTTTAACCCACTGAGCCACCCAGGCGCCCCAAATAAATAAAATCTTAAAAACAAAACAAACAAAGAAACAAACAAAAAAAACAAAAACACTAACCAACGAATTTGGTGACTTTTCAGTATTATCTAATTGTTAGTTTTCAAATTTTGGATGACTTATTATTTCTCAAAGTGAACTTTTCTGAATAATTCTTGAGATTTCATTCCCTAGACCTGTTACCATCATGAATATCACTCCCTTTGCTGCCCTTGACTCTGGAAGTGAAAACATGACACAGTGACCTTTCCTTGTGATTCTCTTCTTTTGAAATCTGAAGCTCTTCCTTGTTCCAGGGCAAAGACACAGTCCCAGACCTCAACATGAGCTGTCTTCCTGAAAAGGAATAAAGGCACTCATCACCCTGTCCAGGGTTTGAGTCAGAAACCTGAGGTCCCTCTTGACTCTCCTTGGCAGCCCCGCCCAAGGGTTAGATTTAATTGCAGCTTTTGAGGTGAACGGGAATGGAATAGTGTGCTGTTAATTTTCTGTTTTGTATTTCTGGACTTTATGGGTAATGATGGGATCAATTATTTTTGAATTTCAAAGGGAAATCTAAAAACTTTTGAAATTTGTCTCACTATCTGGGGCCAAACTTATTATGTCTCCTGGGGCATGGAGCGAGTTATTCATCAAGTACCAATTCTCTCCCCCACAGGAAAGAAAGCTGGGACAGTCTGTCCAGTGCTGTGCTCTTGCAAAGAACAACTCCTTTCTAAACCACAGCAGCTTTTGGCTGGGATATGGTCTGAGCTGGCCCATCAGGGGTGATTGCAACTCCCTGGGAGTAGGATTTCAGTGTTGGTTTTCAGGGGCCTCAAAGACCAGGCACTCAGAAACACATTCTTAACGATTTGGGGGGAGACATTTGGAGTTGTCTACAGTTTCTCTTGAGGGGGGACATGCCCTTGCACGCACGTGTGTATTTTGTTTTCTGTTTTTGTTGTTAACTGTTTTGCTGACCTTTAGTTTGGTGGCTAGAGGCATAGTAGGGACAGTCTAAAGAAGGCTCCAATGACACTTGTCTTCCTTATAAATGTGTAGTTTGTCCCCCATAAGACTGGTTAGAAATAGTGTTGGCAGAAGCAGTGTCAAATAATAATTTCTTGAGGAAGCATAATGTTTGTCTCTTAACTACCACCAAGAACTGAGCACAGACATTTACTTATTCGATGTGTTTACCTGTTCACTGCTTTTCTGAGGAGGACAATGAAAGAGGTAGATCCTACTGAGATTTAGGCTACCAAAGGAGGACATACCAGGATAATGATCATAAAAGTAGCTCACTTTTACGAGCTACTCTTTATTAGGATTATTATTATTATTTATTAGCTCTTACTAGTAGTGGTCCATTTGCTGTGCTTTACATGTGTTATCTCATAGGATCTCTACCACAGTCCTAAAGACTGCTCTGGTCACCATGGATGGTTAGCCGGTCCTACTGGACCTGGGTCACTTGTGCCTCTTTATAGTGGTTGTGCCTGAAGGTGTCTCTTCAAGGCAGTGGTCATCTGCCTGGGTCAGTGGGGCCCAGGCTGAGTTCTTTGGGGGCCCTGGGCAGTAGGTGGGCCTCAGTTTCTCTAGCTGCGAAATTGAAAGGATGCTGCTTAGTAGTGCTAGTGGGAAACATCCATAGGCTCAACGATTTAGGAGAAAAAATTTGCTCTGTTTCATGCTTTCAGGAAAACATTAAAATGCATGCACCAGGCTCTGTTCTATAGATCAGATACAATTGTTCAAGTGTCTTAAATGGAAATGTTACAAATGAGCTATCAGCCAGTGGTCCTTGATTCTCACTCAGCCTCATCTAGGGCTCTATCACTCAAGAAAGGTAGCCACCTTACTCAGTAGCTCAAAGCAGCAATTCTTATTTTTGAAGAACCCTTCCTTAGGGGCGCCTGGGTGGTTCAGTTCGTTAAGCATCAGCCTGATTGTAGCTTAGGTCATGATCTCAGGGTCGTGAGATTGAGCTCCGTGTGTGGGCGCCATGCAGAACCTGCATAAGATTCTCTTTCTCCTCTGTCTCCCTCTGCCCCTACCCCCCAAAAAAGAAAAGGAAATAAAGAAAAGAACCCTTCCTTTTCTTACTAAAATAAAAAAAGGGTTGCTTGCATCCAAAGAAGAAACAGACTATTCCTTCCATCCAAAGAAGCAAATTACTTAGATAGAAGAATGTTCGTTTAATAAGTACTCCCTGTTCCCACTTACAGGGGGTCCTTTAGAGACATGAAGA
Organism: Mustela putorius furo; assembly: GCF_011764305.1. Lineage (NCBI taxonomy): Eukaryota > Metazoa > Chordata > Mammalia > Carnivora > Mustelidae > Mustela > Mustela putorius. The sequence continues at coordinate 8,391,059 of NW_025421305.1, forward strand.
GGACCAAAATGAAAATTGCAAGATCACGCCACATTCGGATGGCATTCAAATGGGGCTTGATCAAAACAGGCTGGTTCCTTTCCCCTAGACTTGGGTCCAACAGACACTTTGGTGGGAGCTGTCTTAATGTCAGCAGTAAAAGGGCGGTGTAATTAGGAGCTCGGGCAATGTTGTTCAAACTTGATCCTTAGAGGTTTGCCCCAGAGGCTATAAATTTCTTGGGTTTAAACTTATTTTAAAAAATATACTGCTTTTTAGTATTTTTTAAACAAAATATTATTTATTTCTGGGACAGAGAAACAGTGAGAGCAGGAGGAGGAGCAGGGAGAGTGGGAGAGGGAGAAGCAGGCTTCCTGGTGAGCAGGGAGCCCAAGCGGGTGCCTGCCGCCTGCCGCTGTCTGCTGTGGGGGTGGGGCTTGATCCCAGGACCCTGGGAGAGGGCAGACTCCTAACCACTGAGCCACCCAGGTGCTCCGATTTTTTCCATATTTTCAAAACTGTACATGCACACCATGATTCCTCAAATATGTTCAAAGAAATTTTCACTCAGGATTACCAAGTTTTAACCAATGTGTTAATTTATATTTTCATCGAATGATTTTATATGAACTTTAAAAGGTGGTAGGAACTTCCATCTTTGCCATGTTGGGGTTTCACACACCTTTTTCCTTTGAAGGGGGGTGGGGAAGTATTTTGCTACTTAACAGGAAGGATCCAAAGTCTCCTGTGTATGCAAGGGCTATTGTGATATTGTAGAACCGTCTTAGGGAATGAGGAACTGGCTCCTTTAGCATGCGCAAGACCAGAGCATTTGTATATCTTTGCCTAGACTCTTTCAGCGTGTGCACCTGCTGGACGCTGGGTGCCAGCTTGATAGTGTATTGGCAGATCCAGGATAGGAGCTCCAGAGGCTAGAATCTGAACTTGTTGAAGCCAGGAGAGAATGGAAGCTTAGGAGCCCTCAGGTGGCCCTGGCATGATGGTAGGGGTTCCAGGTGGGGGAACGGGGCTCACTTTGGCAGAGACCTGGAGAGGTGTCGAGAGGGAAGCTGGGGCTATAGTGTTGAAGGGAGATTCACCCCCATTCCCTGTGGCAAAAGGGAAACAGGTCCAAGGCTTTCTTTTTCCCAGTTAATTACTATAGTTTGCTTGTCTTCAACGTGTGGGATTGTTCTATATTTACAGGAGCTCTGGGCAAGGTTTACTGTCTGTGGCTTTCCTTCCCTCTGGAGTAGCACATGTCGGCACTAACCCTAAATTACCTTTCTCCCCTGCCCCCATGCTCCAAAAGCTCAACTACATTTTAAACAAGCGTCTGTTTTGACAGAGTTTCTAAAGCTCTGTTGGTGAGCACTAAAGCAGGCTGTTTGTATATCGAATATGCTGACATTTCTTCAGCTGGGGTCTTGGAAAACTTGGTCCCTGAGTGTGAGGTGCCTGGCTTCAGCTCGCCAAAGTTGCCTTGCCAAGGTCATTTCTAGTGGGACTTGGAGATGCTTGTGAGATGGGGCTTTAGAGCTGATTGAAGTCGATGCTGTGGAGCCTTGAAATATCTAGTCTTATCACCTACCAGTGTTCCCCAAATCACCACTGTGTGTGCCTCTCAGACCCCTGTTAATAGCAGCATCTGACACTGGGGTGGGGCGGTCACATGTTAATATGCTGTCCGTGAGCAACATGTTGGTATCATTTTATCAGACTGGCTGTTTGCGCAGGATGAAGTTCCAGAGGAGTGAAATGATCAGGAAGTCAGGCTTTCCTTACCTTTTCATCGACCACAATGCCTTCCATGAGATCTTCTTCATGGAGGGTGCTTCAAAAAGTCTGTGGAGTAAAATTTTATTGGATAAAAGGAAGCAAGGTCTAGAGGTTAGGCTCCTTCTGTGTTGATGGTTTGTTTTACGGAGGTTTATTCTCGAGTGCCTCCGAAGATAAGCTTCTCTTAAGAATTTTGTCACTCTTGGGATGCCTGGGTGGCTCAGTTGTTAAGCATCTCCCGTAGGCTCAGGTCATGATCCCTGGGTCCTGGGATACAGCTCTGCATTGGGCTCCCTGCTCAGCGGGAAGCCTGCTTTTCCGACTCCCTCCCCCTGCTTGTGTTCCCTCTCTCACTGTGTCTCTCTGTCAAATAAATAAATAAAATCTTTTAAAAAAGAAGAAGAATTTTGTTACTCTCTGAAGAGGAGGAGGAAGCTGGGCCGTAGTCTTGAGGGTTACTGTTCTCTGTGGTGACCTCTCCTCTCCTGAACATGTCATCCTCCATTTTGCCGGGAACTTTAGAAAAAAATAACAAGAACACCATAGGAATCATACCTGGAATGCCTAGTTATCTTTCCCCTTTTGCTGAAGAAGAAACTGAAACTCAGATGTGAAGTGATCTGCACAGGGTCTCACAGCTGTCATGGCCTCCAATCCCAGCTGTCTCTACTGTGGCAGCTTCTGCTGGGCTTCTTAGCAGCTTTGGGCTTCTTGGAAGTTGCTGTTTTCGTGAATGACGTGCGTACAGTATTACCACAGGGTGGAACTAAACTGTGGGCAGGTTTGGCTCAAGGAAGCTGGGGGCCATTTCCTGTTGATGGTTGAATATTTTGGAGCCTGGAATCAAGTCTGGCTCAGATTGTGCCCTGAAACTCATGGAAAGAGAGAGGAATCAAGGTGTGGCAATGTGCTGGTGTGTGAGCCTGTGTGTGTGTGGTGGTGGGGTGGGGGGGGTGGTTGGGAGGTGTAAGGGGAGAGGGGGAGTGGGGAGGGAAGTGAGCACATGCCTGCGTGTGTGTGTGTGTGTGTGTGTGTATTTATATATAGATACGGGAACCTCGTATTTTTTTCTCTCCCTCATTGGGGGAATGAATAACTTGAGTTCATTAGCAGTAAAAGGAATTTCTGATTATTTTAAGTTTGGTTTGCAACTGACTTTATTAGGCAAGTAACAGCCACTTTGTCTATATATTTTCTTTTTTTTTTCTTTTTATTTATTTATTTATTTATTTGACAGAGATTACACATAGGCAGAGAAGCAGGCAGAGAGAGAGGAGAAAGCAGGCTCCCCGCTGAGCAGAGAGCCCGATGTGGGACTCAATCCCAGGACCCTGAGATCATGACCCGAGAGAAAGGCAGCGGCTTAACCCACTGAGCCACCCAGGCACCACCCTGTCTATATATTTTCTAAGTTTGAGGAAAATATTTGGCTCAAAAAGACATTTTCACACCGGACTTTAAAAGGCCAAGAGGTCCACTGTGGCAAGGTCCTGGTACTATGACTCATTCTCTACAGAGTCTCAAAATCACCCGAGTGACCCAGAATTTTCCCTGAATCTTCACTGGATTCTTTTTTTTCCCTACCATTTTGCAATGGCCTTTTCCATGTTGAGATCATTCCTTCCCCGAAAACGCAATGACACGGGTCTACTTGCTATGAGGAAAAACAAATTGTGTGTGTGTGTGTGTGTGTGTGTGTGTCTCCCCCTCCCTCACCCCCATTTCCCCCCAAGAATGAGTATATGTGGCTGGAAAATTGTTGAGTTGGAGCAGAAAAGAGTTGAAGTCCAAAGCAGGGCAAGGGCAGGTGGTCAGGGTCGGGTGGAGTGAGGTGTGGTGAAACTGGCTCTCAAAGACCAGCTGCTTCTGGAAGATAGAGGCCAGAGGTGTGGCCACTGAAGTCTGGGCCCCAAGTCTCTGGGCTGGGCCTCTGGGCCAGGGATGGGGGCGATGCTCGTTGTGTCCCTCAGAACCACAGATTATGTGCCAGATGCCTCATATTCCTTCTTCTGGCTCAGGGGCCTGGGCATGAGGCTGGGCTCCCCAGGCCCTCTGTGGTTTTCCTGACCCTATGTCTTAACGTCATCTTTTCCCTACAAGTTTCTCAGGTTCTGCCTGTGGTAGTTCCCCTCCCTGCTGCGGGGTGTCACATAGTAATGCTCTGCTGTCGATCAGACATGACCACTTTCTTGTATGTAAGGGAAAGCCTTTCCCTTGGGAAAATCCAGACTGCTCTAGAGCTGGGCTCAGTGTTACTACAGTTGAGTTCCATGGAGTGCAAGTGTCCTGAGAAATATTAAGGCGCTGCCATGAAAAATGCACCCTGTAGTTCAATTTGAGAAGTAAGGATAAGCTGGTTTGTCCTGAGACCTTTTAGGGACGTTAAAGTGGGAGGACACAGTAGGAATCTCCAGGGGTGCTCCGTGTCTCTCAGACTTAGTTGATCGTATGGTTCTTCTTTCCAAAGGACCAATGTTCTGAGGAATATATTTTTGGGGAAATAATAAGTGTGAGATTTGGTATTTTGGATCTCAGTAGGTGTTCCTCATCAAGCCCTGCAGTGACTATGGTCCTTTTAGGTAATGTGAGCTGGACCTCTGAAGGCAGAAAAATTGGGAAGGTTGGGCATATTCGGAAGAGTGGACAAGATGGGTGTGTAGGTTAGGAAGACAGATGGTGCTGGGACCACTGGGTCAGAGGAGGCTGGGGAGAAAGGGAGCCCGGTGTAGTGCCTTCTCTCACCTGAAGAGCCTTCCCCAGGGCTCATCTCTGCTACAACCATGGCTGGTTCTGTGTTTGGTTTTAACCAGGAAGGTTGTTACTTTGTGACCTCAGAGGCCACATCCTGCTTCCGTTCGTTGGCTGCTCTGCCTTTGAGCCCTTCAAGTGGGTGCAGCTCAGCCACTAGCTCCCTTCTCGTGTCACAGCCGCGTGGCTGGGCTGGCTGTGGGTTCGTTTCCCTCTTCTTGGTAGGGCCTAGAGAAGCGGACTCTCAGAACTTAAGAGCTGGAAGGGACTGGAAGGGTTAGGAAGCCTTCCCATTTTCTTGGTGGCTAAGCTGAGACTCAGAGATACTCTCTTGCTCAAGGGCAAGTCCCGAAGTAGCTGAGCAGATTCCCTTGACTCCTAGCACAACCCTGCTTCTGGGACCTTGACTGGCTCTTGCTCTGGTCTTTAGGGGTCTGACAACAGAGGGAGCCACCAAATCACTCAAACTGTCTATAATTGACAATCTCTAGAAGAACTATTTATCTGACCCTCTAGCTTCTCTCAGAGTGTAGGTTCTCAGGAGAACCATGGCAGAGACTCTTGAACAGGCAGGGAGAATTATTATTATTATTATTTAAACATTTCTTCAAAAGATTTATTTATTTATTTGAGAGACGGGGGGAGAAGAGGGGAGGGGCAAAAGAAGAGGGAGAGAAAATCTCAAGCAGGTTCCCCGCTGAGCATGGAGCCGGCACAGGGGTTGGATCTCACAGTTGTGAGATAGTGACCTGAGCTGAAATCAAGAATCAGACTCTTAACCGACTGAGCCACCCAGGCACTCCCAGGAGGGAGGTTATTAGGTAATGGGATCCAACCTTGTATTTGTATTGTAGGAAATACAGAGGGCAGAAGGAACCTTTTTTAGGAAAGATGATCCATTAGGTCTAAAATCCCAACCCTGCCGCCCTACCCCCCACCCCGTCAGCCAAGCATTGGCTGGATTGTCAGACACCTGGGCAGTGGGCTCCTATGTGCTGCAAAGGAGTCTGGTCCGGTCATGATAATGCTAGCCTACTCTGTATTCTTCAGGGAGGCAAGGACCTTGGTGTGCATGACACATTCACACACATTCACACACACACACACAGGCACAGTCCCTGTCTCAGATCATTTTGGGGGCATAAATATAAAATCTGGAAATCAGCTTGTTTTCTTTACCAATTCGCTCTTTTTGGAGAGGAGCTCTTGGTTACCAATAGACTGTGGGCTGAAAACCACCTTGAGTGAGTTATGTTTTCTTTCCTGAAAGGTGCAGATTCGCTCTATAGGAACAGCTTCAGCTTCAGTGATGAGAAACTGAATTCTCCTACAGACTCCGCTCCGGCTCTGCTCTCCCCGGCTGGCAGTCCTCGGAAAGGTGAGCTGGTTAGCTGCGGTGTGAGTGTGTTTTAGCTTCTTACTGCTGTCCCCTCCTTCAGTCTTCTCTCCTCCCCCTCAGCCCTGATCAATCTTCCCCAAATGTGCAAAACAAATAGAACTAACATCCTCCTAGGGGACGGTGTGAAGGGCAGTTCGTTCTTTCTCAGGATTCTGATCAGTGTGAAAATGAATCAGATAAATGGAAGAAGCCAAATTCGCAGGGAGAGAGAAAACCTGTATTCCCCAGATTCTGCTTTCTCTCTCACGTGGTGTGATCAAGGCTGCCAAATGACAGAGCTCTCTCCCCGACTGGTTGGTTCTAGAATTGAAAACTTAGCAGCAGTTGGGGTTTGCAGAAAGTGGGTTTCTTTCCATTGGCATTAACTAGTTGATCAACGCTTTCAGATTAGTAATTTAACAAGTCAGTAAATTAGGGTCATCCTCATGAGACAAGCGATGATCTGACATGATTTAAAATAGCAGGCCCCAGCCCGGCTCTCCTGTGATATTAATAGACCTAAAAAAGTTTTTAAAGATGCATGAGCAGTTTCTTATTTTTTGGCACTTGTCAAGTGTCTCCAGCTAGAGAGCTGAATGTTCTGTTATACTGGACAAGTGCCCTTTTGAAAACAAAAGGAGTTTTTTCCTCAAGAAACATTATACTTACTGAAAATAGTTGCAGAATGCTATAAAAATGGAGCAGAGTTAAAAAAAGAAATATGAAGATCCTATTAATGTTCTCACTCTTGGCATTAAGGAGGAATTTCCCTCTTTTTCAAAAAAATGATTTTTAAATTCTCCTCTCAACAGAGCAGTGTTAGCATCAGCCCCCGGGGACTCTGCAATTGTCCAGCTCCCTGAGGGTAAAACAGAGCTATTGAATTCAGAGCAACGGAGCAGTCTAGGAAGTGGCTTCAGCAAGTGCCCAGATTGCCACCTGATGCTCCGGAGATAGGAATTAAAGAGGGAGAGAAAGCTCTAGAGGGAGAGAAAGCTCTAGTGGCGGATTGACTTTAAAAGCTAAGAACAATGAGCTGTTTGTAGCCAGCAAGGGTTAATTAATAAAGCTCTCCAGGAATGCATTTTGGAGAAGGCATGAATAATGAGCTCTACAGGAAAGCCTATATATCTCTGGATCCAGAGATAAGAACCTGTTGCCTTGTGCGGCCACCAGGATGGGACCAGGCTGTCCCGGACCCGGAAGCCTCCCGGCACCTTCCCCGCACCGTTTTGACAAAGCTCGGTGTCTTTCCGTTCCGTTGCTACTGGAGGGACTCTGAGCGCTGCACCGTGGCCCTGGGGTGGCAGCAGGAACAATAATGGGGCAGAGGTGAGGCGGAGCGGGAACACTGACTCCGGGTGTCTGCTCTGCACAGTGCCATGCTTACCGAGTATTTTTTGACAGATTAATCCTACATAGTCAAAAAATCAAAACGTTTTTAAGAAAACTATTTTTTTAAAGATCTTTAAAAATTTTTTTATTTATTTGAGAGAGAGAGAGAGAGAGCGAGCAAGCGCAAGTGGGTGGGAGGGGCAGAGAGAGAGAGGGAAAACCAGACTCCCGCTAAGCACGGAGCCTGATGTGGGACTCGATACCAGGACCTTGGGATCACGACCTGAGCGGATGACAGACGCTTAATCTACTGAGCCAAATCAGAACTTCTTTTCTTCCCCTGCAGCCCCTTACTCCTCCTGCCCTTTTAAGGCAGTGAAGGGAGATTTTCCTTCCAGGTTGTTGGGGTGGGGGAGGCGTGAGGGCTGATGAACAGAAAAACACAAGGAGGAGACATTTTGGCAGGTCTTCAGAGTCAGCGTCTGAGTTGACTGTAAGTAAACGTGGAGCAGACACCGAGCACTGAGGGTTGGTACAGGACGCTTGAAAATCAGGTCCCTGAAGATGAGTGAGGCAAAAGGGGCCACACTACCCTGGGAACCGAGGGCGCCCTGAGCTGTTGTTGATAATGGAAACTGAAGGTCGACTCTTGTTTTTCAGCCAAACTAGGAGACACGAAAGAGCTAGAAGACTTTATTGCTGATCTGGATAGAACATTAGCAAGTGAGTACATGCCTGGTATTTAAAAAAAAAAAAAAAAAAAAAAATCAAACGGAAAACCAACCACCCCTGCTGATAAAGTGCCATAATATTTACCAGCTTGCCTGGGGCAGGAAGTTACATCATCAGGCTTCTTTAGGTTCTGAAACCCAAGAACTCTAGTGGTTCAGAAAAAAGTTCTGAGGATAAGCCTGCGTTCATGTGGATCTTGGCCCTTTCCAAAGGCGGAGAACAGGCCACCGGCAAACAATGACATTTTGTTTGAGAAATGCAGAGTAGGGGTGAGAGGAAGATGGGAGCCTTACCACCACGAGAGCCTGGCAGGCTTTTCAGGGGAGAAATGAGCCGACTGACTGCAAAAGCAATGTGCTAACACGACAGGTGGTTCCATCCCACGGACCGGGGAGGTCCTCTCAGGTTAGATCCAGGAACTTGGAGAGGTCTGACTTCTACAGGGTTGGGTCCCAAAGGAAAGAATTGGCCTGGGAAGACCCCGTAACCAAAGGCCCATGACAACTGGTGAAAGACTGAAGTACACACTACCTTGTTTCCCATTTGGCGGTTACAGTAATGGTACCCCTTTTGTGTGATTGAAAATGTGGGGAACTGAAGATACAGACCATAACTACGATGGGGGCAGAAGATGGAGCCCTCAGAATTCATCTACCCACTCAGTTTTAAAAAGAAAGGATCGTGGGGCGCCTGGGTGGCTCAGTGGGTTAAAGCCTCTGCCTTCGGCTCAGGTTGTGATCCCAGGGTCCTGGGATCGAGCCCCGCATCGGGCTTTCTGCTCAGCGGGGAGCCTGCTTCCCTTCCTCTCTGCCTGCCTCTCTGCCTACTTAGGATCTCTGTCTGTCAAGTAAATATATAAAATCTTAAAAAAAACAAAAAACAAAAAAACCCATGGTGGGTTAAAAAGAAAGGATCTTAAGAGCCAGAAGGATCAACTAGAGCTTCTGGGATAAAAATCTGACCAGCTGTACTCTTGGCGGGCCTTAGGCAGTCATAGAGCAGAAGAATTTTGTCCCAGCCTCTTAATTTTTCAATGAAAGTGTTGATTTTCCCTAAGAAATATTTTTTTGCTGTACTCTGCTAAACGGCCAGGTCAAACCTGAAAAATTAGATCCGAAGTTTGTTAATTAAAAATGACTCTGTTTCTGACACCAAGACCTAACTGTGAGTAGGAAAGTCCTGGTGTTTTTCCTATTCATTGGAGAATTTTATGGCTCATTCTCTTCCATGCCGTACCATCCAGCCCACATCAGAAGACTAAGGCCTGTTTTGACAGAGATTATAGTAATTACAGCGCAGTTCAGGTGAGACCCAGGTACCAAGCCTGCCTCTTCATGGAAACTGCAGCCGGCTGCCTAGCTGTACCAGTTAATCCGACGTACATCACGTGGGAAGCCCGCCATGACGTGTGGTGCCTTTATGCCTGTCTGTGGTGGTGTGATCTGGTTAAGCGTAGGAATCGGAAACCTTTGTGAGTGGCTAACTTATTTCTTCCCTCTTCACAGGCATGTGAAACCGGGAGAAGGTCTGGGTCCTTCCATCATAAGGAGAAGCTTTGGAAAGCTCCAAGGACCTGGTAAAATCAGCGACGGAATTTGCTGCCAAAGCGGAGATGAGCGCTCACCTACCCCCGGGCCATGCTCCGGCTTGTCCTAACACCAGCCTTTAAGATCATCTCTGGGCAATTTAGACAGTGACACTGACTTGGTTTACCAGCTTGCAGCGTATTAGAACGGATGATCCACGCTAATATTCTGTTTTCTCTCGGAACTTAGCTTTCCCGTAATTTAAAGTGCTTTTATGAACATATTTGTAATTAATTATATATAGTTGGAAACAGTAATATGCTTTTCCCAGTATAATATATTTTTGTATGCAAATAAAATTTGAACTAGAGTCTGTATTTTGTAAGCTTTTTCTTTCTTTCTTTCAATATATTTTCATTTAAATAATATTCTGGTGGGAATAACACACCTCTTGATGTCAAACAAGGGCTTTGGGTGCTGCCAGGTTGCTCTAGACAATAGGCTGGGGAACTTAGGGATCTCTTTGGAGCTCCTTCAGTACTCCAGAGGGAAATGCTAACATATGATTCGTGGGAAATTTTAATTTGAGGATTGGGGGCTTTTTTATTGAGGTATAGTTGACATACAATGTTACATTAGTTCCAGGTATCCAACATAGTGATCTGACAATTCTATGCATTACTGGATGCTCATGGTGATAAGTCTGTCACCGTAGGAAGTAGTAGGATATTATTGGCTATATTCCCTACACTACACTTTTCATCTTTGACTGAGGGTGGTGGTTTTAATGGAAGTTGGGTTTTACCTCCATCTCTATTCTCCTCATATCTTACCACCTTTTCAGGGGCCGTGGGCTCTTTCCTTCAATTAAGGGAAACAGTTGTTGCACTCAAAATCCAGGACTGTAATATGAAGGAACTTTGGGGCAGCTGGAGGACTTGAAAATGATGGTGCTCTTATCAGATCTGTGTGCTGAGGAAGATTTGATGGTGTTGGCCTTGATGCTTGTGTTCAGGTGTCTTCTGTGGAGCCAGAGGGTTCTGATGAAAGGTCCTCCACAGTCATGGGCTTTGCATGTGGAAGACAGTTACCACCTGCACTCCCTGCCACCTGCCTTTTGGGGAGGATGGAGAGAGCACAAAATCAGGAAAGTTCCTGATTTTTTAAAATCTGTGTTTTTCTATCTTTAAAACCCTGAAGTAGGGGTGCCTGAATGGCTCAGTTGGTTGGGCAACAAAGTCGTGATTTTGGGTGAAGTCATGATCCTGGGGTTGTGAGATCGAGCCCCATCCCATGTCAGGCTGTTTCTCTATGGTCTCCTGGAACTGGAATTCCCAAAGTTAGAATTATAGCATATGTGGCTTTGTGGACTGTTGTGAGGAGAAGGTCAGTGGTTTGGGGAAAAGAAGTGCATTTCTTTAGGGCATTGTTGGGGTGAGGGTAGTTTGTATTTTATAAACAATTGTATTTGTATTTTAGAAACAATCTGTTAGATGCATAATTGGGGACAAGAAGGCTGTGGGCCATATAGGTTGAGGCCATAGGTTGAGGTTCTGGGTATGTTAAAAAGAGTGTTTTCTGTATTTCCCAAGATGCATTTTGAGAAGCACATTCCTAACCTGTTTTGAAAAATAGGTATAAGATCATAGGTACTTGAAAAATCTATGATCCACTTTGAGATTTCTCATGCACATTAGTACATAAAATGTTTAGGGTTCAGTCTAAATTGATGGGTCAGAGAACCCAAATACAGTAGCTTAAACAATATACAAGTTTTTTTTCTCAGAGAACCCAAATACAGTGGCTTAAACAATATACAAGTTTTTTTCTCACTAACAAGTGAGCAGTACAGGGTTGAGTGCCTCACTGGTCCAAAGTGGCTGCTCCTGCTCTTGTCATCACATTTACATTCTGTCCAGCACAAAGGAGAAAAAGCTAGACAAGTACAGGCTTATTTCTTTCAATGACACGGCTAGAGGGGATGCAGATTCCTCAGCTCATATAACTTTGTCCAGATCTTAATTATATAGTCATTCCCAGTTATAAGGGAGGCTGGGGAAAAAAGTCTCTAACTGGGCTAAAATTTGAGAGTTCTATATTTAAATAAAGACCAAGTGGATGGTGCTAGAGGACAGCTGGTCATGTCTGCCACAGAATGTCAAAGGTTTTGAGAAATCCTATAGCCAAAAGACATTTTTTAAATAAAAAAACCTACCAATAATCCATAGCATATAAGGGAAATGCCATTGTACTTGATCTTGCTTCAGTGAATCTATTGCAGCCCACCACCACCAAGACCAGAGAGCCAACAGCGTGGCCCTTGCAAACTGCAGAATTGTTATGCAGAATAAGTGTCAGCCAGTGGACTTTTCTGAACAGACCAAGACCAGATACTGAGCATGCAGAGCTCGTAGGAAGTGAATAGTCTGTTTTTGAGCTTGGGAAATTTGCGCTCTAACTTCTGGGAGGAACAGCTAAAGCAAAACAAAACAAAAAATGTGACACCGAAGTAAGAGCACAGCGTGCCAGCCCAAATACTCACACACCAGCCAGCCTCTGGGATGGGACAGAGGAACCAATAGACACCTCTTCTTGGGGAATTATGATGGAGGCTGGCCACATAGCACATCCGTCTATGGTGTGAGACGGCACATCTGAGCCAGGGTGAGGGATATGGGGAGAGGTTGGTGGTGATGGGTGGCCTACTGGCAATCAGCCAAGACTGGGGATGCTGACATGTTGCCGCAGAAATATCCTTTTGGGTATGGATGGGGAAAAAGAGAAGCTATGGGGTTTCAGACTAGACCAGGTTAAAATCTCTTGGTGCCATGTTGCATCTGGGCAACCTCGGGCAAGTGTATCCTCCTTTCAGAGGCTCTGTTTCCTTATTTATAAAATGGCGGTGTGAGTCGTGTCTCCCTGGGGTCATTGTGAAGAACAAATACAGAAGATGTAAAAGCCTCTGGCAGTCTTCCTACCCCTCCTCCTGATACCACAAAGATATTGGGCTCCTGTACTGAGGTCAAAATGAAGCTCCACCTCCAGTGGTCACAGAGGGCAGTTCAACCCCACTGTTCCTCATCTGATCGAAGAAAGCCAGATGCTCTGGTCTCATGGGGCCAGCGGGAGCGAGGCAGGAGAGAACACAGGACAGAGGGAAGGGAGAGAGGCTTCAAGCCGCTGCCTTGCAACGTACCGGATTTGGGCCTCTCTCTGTGCCTCAGTTTCCTCCAGGTTCAGCCCCTATAATCGAGTGGGCTCTGGCCCGACCTCAGACTGGCAGCTCTTCTCTGAGAGGCAGATGGGGTATTTTTCTTGTTTTTTTTAGTATGTGTTTCCTCCACACCCTTCTTCTCCAAAATGTTTTCCTTTTGCTAATTTATTTGGCTAAGAAGGTTTGTGGTGACAGACACCAAACAGGAAATGGCTGTCATAGCTGCTGTCTGCAACTCTGTTTTTTTTTTTTTTTTTTTTTAGGCTTTCTCCTGCATAGCTCACCTTCTCTGTGTTGCTTGGTATTGATTTAAATGCGGGGCTAAGTGGAAGGGGAAAGGGAAAGGGAAACATATTTTTAGAAAAGAACATTTTCCTTGAAGTTCAGAGTTTATTAAAGGTTAAGGATTATACACAATGACAGTGTTAGTTGGCTTCCTTCCACCACAGGGCCTTTGCACTTACAGTTCCCTTTGCCTCCGAGGCTCGCTCTCCTTTGTTTTTCTAGTTAATTCTACTTCTTTACGATTACCTCGAGGGTCATGTCCTCAGAAAATCTTCCTACCTGTCCTCCCTTCCCCCAGTCTAGGCTGGGTCCTTGCTGCTCTTCTGATAGAGCCCTTTTTGAGTACACTCATCCTGGTTTCAATGAAATGGTCATTAGTGTGATTTTCAGGGATTACTTTTTCCCTACCCTACTGCAAGTGGACCAGAAGCTCCACCAAGGCAGGGACCATCTCTGGTTTGGCGTGCCCCAGTATCTGCCAGTGCTTGACACGGCTCCTAGTACATAGTAAGTGTTCAGTCTGTACCTATTCAAGGAATGAGGGAAACTTCTCATCCTTTCCCCGACCCAGGAAGGTTGGGCATAAGGCATTGTCGGCGGGGTGCTTGTTTGCCTCGGCTGTGCTGTCCCCTCGCAGGTTTTTTCTGCTTCCCTTCCCAGGGTCTTGCTCCCACCCTACAAAGCATCTGAAGGATTGATCCAGACCAAGAATGCATTAAAGGGCCCATACCAGTCTTTCCCCAGCTACTTCTCATTTATAGGGTGAGAAGGGGTTGTTGAAGACAGAAAGACCTTTGAGGCCCAAAGGAACAAATCTTTACTGGTAGAATTTCAGACACCCTAACTGGTACTACATGGAAAGAGGCGGACTTCCTAGTCACTAGGGAGATGTCTGATGTTAGGCAGACCCAGACACTGACATAGCATTTTTTTTTTTTTTTAAGATTTTATTTATTTATTTGAGAGAAAGAGAGAGAGAGCATGAGCAGGGGGAAGAGTAGAAGCAGAGAGAGAAGCAGAGTCCCCACTGAGCAGGGAGCCCGATGTGGGGCTTGATCCCCGGATCATGACCTGAGCCAAAGGCATATGCTTAACCGACTGAGTCATCCAGGGGCCCCTGACACAATACCATTTCCTAGAACTCCAAAATTCTAAAGTCAATAAAATGTGCGCCCCATTGTGGAGAGAATATGATGAATAAACTGAGTGTATGAGAATGTGTCCGTGTGTGTATATGTGTGCATATGCTTGTGTGTACTTGCTTGGATGTGCATGTGTATGTGTGTGTGCATGCGTGTGTGCATGTGTGTGTTATGGATTAGTTAGAAGGAAGGAGAAGACATAGGCTCTGGTTTGGAAGACCCATGGGAAAACGCAGGGCCGTGGGAGGGTCTAGGTTGAACTGCTCCCTAGACAGTTAGGCTCTCTGGGCCTGGGCTGGCCCTCCCTGCCTCTGATGGGCTTGTCCTTGCTGATCAACATTGCAAAATAGGATTGCTTTTGTAATTGAGTTTTCATGCCTCACATGGGAAGGGCCCATTGGCTTGTACTCCTGGGAGACGTGTGACCTGTTGTCCTAGGCTCCCGGCCAAAGCCTATTCTGGAACCAGAAGATCAAGACTTGGTTGTAGATTGTAAGCCAAAGGAAGCCCCTATCCAGCCCAGAACAGGTCTGGGAGGGGCAGGACCAGGGGGTGGCCCATCACCAGTCAAGTGTATCTGGAGGGCAAGGCCTTGAGCTGCAGGAAGGAGGTCCTGGGAGCCGTGGGTTAAGGGGGGGGAGTGGCAGAGTCTTCAAGGAAGGGATTCTGAGTGGGAAGCCTGCCCCTGCTTAGGAAAGCAGGAGTGTGGAGTAAGTTCCTAGGGTAACTCAGGGAGCTGACGTGAGTTCAGCATCATTCTGGAAGGTGGGTCGGCTGCACAACTTTCAATCCAAACAAGGGCTGCCGTCTGATCACTTGTCCCAGTCCTGCCCCTGACCGGCTGTATCTCCTTGGGCTGATACACAGAAAGCTCATCTAGTCAAGCTGTCTCATTCTAAGCACCAGAAAATGGACACGGGGCCAACTGGTTAAGTGACCCTTAGACAAAAGTCTCAGACAAAGGAGGTTCAGGAAGGGGAAATCAGAGACGTAAATGCACCAGGGAGAAAATGAGCTCCCCAAATCCAAATTACAATTAACTGTCACTATCTCAAGATCTGGGCCAGATAGAGAGATTAACCCGGCCCAGAAAGACCTTGGTTTACCAATTGCTTGAGCACAGATAAGAGAAGTTGCATAAGGCCAGAGGGCTAGAGAGCCAGGGAGCACGCAGACCAGGAAAACACTGTGGGAGGGAAGCCACCTTGATCTGAGGAAGCCCATTGTACTAAGATTAGAGTCTGCACTCCAAGAGGCTCTGACACTGGTGAGGGCCATGGCCGGTGAGGCCCAGGGCACATGGGAAAATGAGATTTTGATCCTTCTCTGATTTTTATTTTATTTTTTAAATTAAAATATTTTTTATTATTAACATACAATGTGCTATTTGTTTCAGGGGTACGGGTCTGTGATTCATCAGTCTTACACAATTCACGGAGCTCACCATAGCACATACCCTCCCAATGTCCATCACCCAGACACCCTATCCCTACCCCCCACCCCCCAGCAACCCTCAGTTTGTTTCATGAGATTAAGAGTCTGTTATGGTTTGTCTCCCTCTCTGGTTTTGTCTTGTTTCATTTTTCCCCTCCCTTCCCCTATGATCCTCTGCCTTATTTCTCAAATTCCTCATATCAGTGAGATCATAGGATAATTGCTTTTCTCTCATTGACTTATTCTGCTTAGCATAATAGCCTCTAGTTCCATTCGCGCTGTTGCAAATGGCAAGATTTCGTTTTTTGATGACTGTGTAATATTTTGTGTGTGTGTGTGTGTGTGTGTGTGCGTGTGTGTACCACATCTTCTCTGCAGTCAAATGTTCTACCACTGAGCTATATCCCCACCACATCTCTGATTTTTAAATCTTGACTGAGACAGTGAAGACTGCTTCTCCTGGGTGGGCTGCTGAACGGTGTTTTTCAGACTGCGCACACTGTTCTAATTTGTGATCTGAGACACCAAAGAAGAAAAGTTTTCCTTGTGTGAATCCTGCCTTTTTAATTCCCACATTCTGGGGTTCAGAATGCCCTTCGTGTTGTAGTCAGTCCTGTTTTAGAAGGCAAATGGTTTCCTCACTGGAAATGAAAAAAGAGACAGATGTGCTGTCATTATCCAAAAGGTCGGATTAACATTTTCTCCCGATAATGAAGACTCTGTGTGGAGAATCGCTTCTTTATTTCTCTTAAGATGATCAAACCCTGGCTTGTGTTTCTTGGCCTGTGCAGAGAGACTCTTTTTCTGAGTGGCATATCGGCCGCATGGCCGGAGAGAGACAAGGGAAACCTGGAGATGATCTGAAGGGAGTTATGAGGCATCAGGAAATAAAACCGCTCATTTCAGAGGGCTGGGCTTACATTGTTCTGCTTTCCTGAAAGACTGACTGGCAATTTAATGCCACTTAAGAGAGGTTGCCATGCTTTTTGTATCACCAAAGAGGGAAAAGGGATTTGGAGCTACGCTGGACACACTAATCTGGTGGTGAGTGTGTAGGAGGGTCGGGATTTGCTTTTTCCTGAGGCTTTGTCATTTTTAAAGGATAGATGCTCATTGATTTGAAAGGATGTAGGGAAGAACCCTTCCGAAAGGAGAGGGGTGGCCTTGACCACCAGGTTTTCCCAGCCCTGTGGGAAAGGGCTTTCTAGGTCTCGGATCCTCAGAGTGCGGGCCTCTTGAGCTGTTTCTACATTAGAACTTGGAATTCGACTTTGACGGCGCCTCGGTGCACACAGCCCGCAGGGCAGGCTAAAAATGAGAATCTGGTGTGAGGCCCACCTAATGTCACAATTTCAGCTACATCCCGTTCGGCCATGGGATACAGGCAAAGTCAAGCGAAGTGAGCCCTTTCCAGGGTAGCTTGACAGCCTCAGAGGTCACGACAGGGTTTCCAAAGGCAAGGACATCCTGTTCTGGGTTTTAAATAGGTAAGTCTGGCATTCAAGGAGTGTGAAGTAATCCTCAAAGATGGCCTCTTAAGGAGGGATGTTTACGTGAAGGCAATGCTGAGTGAAGCCACTCTAGAGCTTTTCAAGAGGAGCTCTGTGAGATCTCGTGGCGGGCATTCAGTGCCAATTACAACAGAACCATGTATGGGGGCTTGGACAGAGGGGGCCTCATCTCTTTCCCAGGGCAGCCCGGTGAGGCAGGCCTTACCATCCCCATCCCACAGACAAGGAAAACGAGGCTTAGGCCACCATAGTGCTGAGAAGGATGGGCCCAGCCGGGTTAAACATCTGCTTTTTTTTTTTTTTTTTTTTTTAAATCATACCAGCCAGCCCTTAAGGAAAGTTCTGGGTTAATTGGTTTCTTGATACTTAAGTCTCAGAGGCTGGCCTCCTGGGGACTTTGGTCAGGCAGAACTTTTGGAGACTTTGCCCCTTGTCAATGAAACTTAGTGTTTGACTCATCTTCCAGCCAACGGCTGACACTCTCAGAACCAAAGTCAGTCTCACTGTGGGTAACAGATGACTTCCAGAGAAGGGGCTGATGAGTGGGGCTCTGCTGCCCATGCCAGGCCCTAGGTCAAACGTGGAAAAGCAGAAACAGAGAAATTACCTGAAGAGTGCAGAGAACCAGCTTCTTTAGGAGCCAAGCAATGCTGACAGCTAACGGGGCAGCCAGCCAACTTGGTTCTCAGGTAGCCAAAGTTACTGGGATGAGATTCGTGCCAACCTCGAACCATGGCTACCTCCTTAGCCTTATGACCCACTTTGTGTCCCTAGTATGGGACCTATTTCACACTCTGCTTCAGCCACGCCCAGGCTTGTACAACTGTCTCCTCTAGGACCCCATGAGCTGTTTGCAGGTGAGAGTGGTGTCCCCCAACTGGGTTCCACCGGAAGCTGGTTTGGGCCCGGCACATGGTATGTTGAAGCTTGGCTGAACTGAAGAAAAAAAAGTTCATGTCCGAAACAGCCAAAAGATGCTTCTTGGGCCTACTTGACACACACGGTGTTTGGAAGATGAGATTAATAGCTCCCCTTTTTTAAAACTAACTGGGACTAAGGAGAATATGGCTGAACTACAGGCTAGGAAAACTGATTCGAATTTGGGCTCTGCTACTCTTTCTAGTTGGATGATTCTGGACAAGTTGTTTGATCCACAAGGGTTTGAGTTTCTGGCATAAAACATGAGTCCTGGAATGCCTGGGTGGCTCGGTCAGTTAGGCATCTGGCTTCAGCTCAGGTCATGGTCCCAGGGTTTTGGGATTGAGCCCCCTGTCAGCCTGCCTGCTCTGTGGGGAGATTGCTTCTCCCTCTCCCTCTGCCTGGTTTGAGCATCAGGAACTGTGAGGCCATAAAGGGTGGCAGCTTCACGAGATGGAAGGAGCCTGGGTGCTGGAATCGCCACATGGACGGAAGCCATAGGCTGACCCAGAACGCCCCCCCTGGGCTGATATAGGAGTGAGAAACCAACTTCTGTTGTCTTAGGCCACTGAAATGGCCTTGTTTTCCTTACACAAAGCATTAGTATTTTCCCTTTGACCTCCTTCCTCCTAGTCACTCAAATAATCTTACTCTGAACCCGCCTTCTTTAAACAAAGTCAAGCAGGGGTGAGAGATACCCATGAAGTTATTATAGCAAGAACTAAAAAAAAAAAAAAAAAAAATTTTTTTTTTATTCTTTCTGCCCTTAATCACCCACAATGTTGCCACAGTGTAACTACCCCACACGTCTTTACTGAATGGAATCAAGGGTGCTAAGAAGTACACCGAATTGACTAAAATGGGGCACAATTTATTTTGAAAGGCGAGTTGTGCTGACTCGTATCTTAACCAGAAGCACGGAAAAGATTGTTGACCCACCCAGTGATGCAGAAGGTAGGAGCTGGTTTGTGCCACGTGGTGGGAGCTGACAGATACCAACAGGTGTTCCTGGCTTATCGCTGGCTACTGGCTGATAGTTGTTTCACGTCTCAGTTCACTGGCCACAGACACCTGCGTTTTTGCATATTGTTGGCTAGACCCCAAAAGTGCACTGAGGGGTTAAGCAATTTGCCTAATGTCACATGGTAGGTGAGAGGGGGAGACGGGTTTCCATTTGGGTCTGTCTGACCCCAAAGCCCAGTGCTCTGCACCAGCATGTTTCACAGCAGAAGGTGCAACCCCTGACTTGTGTGAGTGATACAAGTATGATGCTGAGATAGAGATCATGACTAGGGCACACCTCTGGGCCCCAGGCAGTGTGGCTGGACTGACTCAGGGTCTTTGCTGGAGGTTGAGGTCAGCTTGGAAGCAGGCTTGGAGAGGAGAAGGAGAAGAAGAAGGAAAGGGAGAAGGAGAAAGTGTGCGGTGGGTTGGGGGGAGACAATTTCAGGCTGCATTAAGCGTATTATAGTGTCATTAATGCATGTTCTTTTCGTTTCTGATGAATGGCAGTCCCCGTATGATGACAGAATCCCCAAACCAAATCTTCAATTGAGGGAACCTGGTAGCAGGTAGCTCAGGCTTCAGCCTCTAGAAAAGATTAAAGTGGGCTTTGGGTTGTAGGGAAGACTGGATGGCATTGAGGCTGGCTTGGACAGCTCCAAGAGGCTTCAGCCCCTGGTATATGCCCAGGATAGAGAAAAGCCACGACTTCTTTTTCTTCCCTAGGCTGATGTCCATTACCCTGCTGACCCACCTAGGCTCGGTTTCTGGCTCAAGTCTCTCCTCGGGAGGGGAAGGATATGAGAAATGCTGCTCAAGGACTGAATGTGAGGACTTTAGGGGTGGAGTTTCAATAGGGGCATTGAGAAAGTAACTGGGAATAGGAACTGTCCACTATTAGATTTTGCTTAAGGCATTTACTCATCGTAAATTAATTTCTACCTTCCACATTAACATTTTTAAATTTTTTCCTTCTCTACTGGTAATGGTAGATTGGTTAACTAGCTCAGATTCTTCACGTCTCCCAGGTATTCATTCATGCCCTTTCCTGTGCGATTCCGCAGGTTCTTCCACTAGGGAGAAGTTATTTGTTCTTGTCACGTGACTTGTTTTGGCCAATGGACTCTTAACAGACATACAAGCAGGGACTTGACATGTATTTGTGTGGGTCGGTTTATTTTTTCATGCATTTGCCTACATCATGAAAACATGCCAAGCTAGCCCACTGGTCTAAGGAGGATAAGAGACACAGAGAGCAGATCTGGTCCCAGTTTGAAGCTTAGAGCCACCCAGTCAAGCTCAGTTTGTATCAGACTGGCTCCAGCCAATACACAAATGCATGAGTGAAATGCATGTTTATTATTGTGTAATCTTGACATCCTATGTTTATTTATTATGCAGTAATAGCTGATTGATACGTTAATAGAATTCCTTTTAATGTACTCTAACGTTTTCTTTGCTGAATTTATGAGTAAAATCATTTTACAAACCTTGGTCAGGATGCCTCCTAGATCTAGATGTTCCCAAGTTTAGAAAGCTTCCTCTAAATTCTGGGGAGGACTGGGGCAAGTTTGGAAATGAAAGAGTTGGGAGATGCTAATCATTCTAGAATAAGAATCTGTTATTACACCTTGAATAAACAATTCATTGTAAATGAAATACTCATTTTATCTTTAGGTTAAAGTTTTAGAATGTTCAACTCTGCTGAGGTAAATGGATGGCTTGGGAGGGAGTTTTTGAATGTGCTTGGAATTTGCACAATTTGAGATGCCAGACTGTGGAGACTCTATATGAATCCCAGGACTAGGAAGAACCCCAGTGCCTTCAAGTCCATACAGCTACCTGCTTTCAGGAAGGATCATATTTTTAAACATTGTATTTTTGTTCTGATTTGACAGAAATACACACCCATTTTGGAAAATACAGAAAGCAATAATGAAGAAAATGAAAATCATCTGTAATCCTGCTACCCAAAGATAATTACAACCAATATTTTGGAAGTTTCCTGGTGACTTTTAAAAAATGTATTTTATCCTGGGGCGCCTGGGTGGTTCAGTCAATTAGGTGTCTGACCTTTGATTTGGCTCAGGTCATGATCTCGGGATCATGAGAGCCCTGAGCGCAGCTCCTTGCTTAGCAGGGGGTCTGCTTGAGATTCTTTATTTCCCTCTTCCTCTGCCCCTCCCCACCCTGTGCACACACTCTCTCTCTCTAAAATAGATAAATCTGGGGCGCCTGGGTGGCTCAGTGGGTTAAGCCACTGCCTTCGGCTCAGGTCATGATCTCAGGGTCCTGGGATCGAGTCCCACATCGGGTTCTCTGCTTAGCAGGGAGCCTGCTTTCCTCTCTCTCTCTCTGCCTGTCTCTCCATCTACTTGTGATTTCTCTCTGTCAAATAAATAAATAAAATCTTAAAAAAAAATAAAAAAAAATAAAATAGATAAGTCTTTTTAAAAAATATATTTTATCCAACTTATTTTTAGTACATAACTTTTTATTTCGAGGATTTTTTCACGTTGTGAAAGACTTTGTAAATATTAGTTTCAATAAACACTATTTCTTTGTACACTGTTATCTTGTTATTTATTTATATAAAAAAGATTTTATTTATTTATTTGACAGAGATCACAAGTAGGCAGAGAGGCAGGCAGAGGGAGAGAGCTGGAAGGAGGCTCCCTGACGAGCAGAGAGCTCGATGTGGGGCTCCATCCCAGGACCCTGGGATCATGACCACAGCCGAAGGCAGAGGCTTTAACCCAGTGAGACACCTAGGTGCTCCTGGTTCCTGTTTTTTTTTGTGACAAAACAGGGCACCTTGTCTTGCCACATCCCCACCATTGGTCATACTTCGTTTAAAAAAAGGTGAATAAGTTTTGGGGCCCAACGGCTTCTTCAGGCCTTTATTTTCCTTTTGAAGGAAAAATATCACATAAAATGTGTACCCTTTTCTCCTGTTGATCTGTCTCATCAATTTAATTCTTTGCTCCACCCTCAGAGGGCTGAAGGAAGTTACTCCTTCTCTAACCCTCTGAGGGGCCTCACGGGGGCGGCAGCAGGACCTAACGTGCTAATCATCCCTGAGCCTTAGGAGAGTTGACAGACAGCAGCAACCTGCCCTGGGTTCTCTTGTGGGGGAATGGGGCGTCCTGTGCCTGCACTTGGGCCCTCCCCTTTGAGCCGGTGGATGATGACCGTCATTACAGAGAGGTCCCCAAGGGGCAGGAGTTCTGGAGGACATGAGGCTAGGCCTTCCAGTCGAGTCTACTCACAATGGGCTTTTTACTCCCCTGCCAACCTGGGATGATCCAGGGGCTATTTTGTCAAGGGACGTAGCAGATTTGCTGAAATACTTTGACGGGGTTTGGATGATCCGTCGTTTCAGTCCTCAGGAATGGGATGGAGACTACTCTGAGGAGCGGTGTTGCAGCCGGAAGTTCATTGCAGAGCGTCCCAGATCAGACTTCCGGTGGGGGTGGGGCGGGGCTCTCAGAGGCTGGAAAAGCCAGAGGAGATCAGGGCGCTCTGTCAAACTGGGCTGACAGTAAGGAGAGACCTGACCGGTAATGTGGGAGTTAGGATGGGGTTTGGAAGCAGTTTGGCCCCGGGGCTAGCCCTGATGAAATAGCTATAACTAAGGCGTATTAAGTGTTTATATGCCAGAATCGTCCCAAAGTGCTTCACAGAAGGGGGCGGATCCATTATTACGTTCCCATGGTTCCCTGGGGGAAACCGAGGCACGAGAGAGTTAAGTAACTCACTTAGCACACAGCTCATTAGCCGCGGAGCCTGGGTTTGAACTCGAACCCTCTGGCCCTACCTGTTTATGGTGATAGTGGAGATAATGACTACGACGTGAACGTGCACACGGTACGGCTTCTGCTCTGGCCTTGTTCTGGGTTCTCAGAGTCAGCCCTGAGCGGGAGAACAAAGCCCCTGCTCTACGGGGCTTACATTCTAGTGCAGACAGGAAAAAACAAAACCAAAACCACTACACATCGATGACAAAATAACTTCAGAGAGCGGCCAATGCCATGGAAAGTTCAGGCAGGGGGCTGTGACCGAGGAGGACAGGAGAGGAGCTCAGGAAACTCACTGCAGGGATGACTGTGTGAATGAGCAGTTGGGGCGCAGGAGGGTGGTGACCGAGGAGGACAGGAGAGGAGCTCAGGAAACTCACTGCAGGGATGACTGTGTGAATGAGCAGTTGGGGCGCAGGAGGGTGGTGACCGAGGAGGACAGGAGAGGAGCTCAGGAAACTCACTGCAGGGATGACTGTGTGAATGAGCAGTTGGGGCGCAGGAGGGTGGGGGGCCAGGAGGTACCTCAGGAATCGAGACAATCCTGAGCTAAGCGCTTCCCCCTCACGGTCTGCATCCTGAGGTCCCTGCCCCCCACTCCCCCATGCTGTGAAGAGAACTCCCTTGAAGTCACCTCACCCAAGTCGCCCCACGCTTGTGGCAGTCTTAGCGTTGAATGTTGAATGCATACAGGAGTGTTTCTTAGAAAATCTTTTCCCCATTTGTCCAGTGATGTCAGACTTTTAGTGCGGGTATTCACTATGCATGTTATTCTAACATTAAATGATACCACTTCTACTTGAAAAGAGGTCCCTTGGAAACAAAGAATCATATAACTTTTGAATCACAATATTCCCACTGCTAAGCATCCCCAAGCTATGGATCTTTCTCCAGAAAAGTTTATTGTTAGTTTATTTATTTTGTCATTCTGAGATGCGGTGTGAATGGAAAGGGAAAACATCCCAGTTTTCATGCAATTGGAAGTAAATACCAGAGAAAGGTCAGTGCTTTTGCACAAAGTAAAGTAAACATAAGGAGCATAAACATACTCTGCAAAGTAAACATAAGGAGCATAAAAGCATTTCAAGAGTTCTATGGGCCCAGTGCCACTGGCTTATAGACTGTGGAGTGTCACATCAGCCTCACACCCACCAACCCCCTGAGCTTTAACATCTGCAAGACAGCGTCCTGTCCTATCTCCTGGTCAACAGCTGGGTTGCTTGAAGGAGAGCAGCAAATAAGGAGGCTTCTGTGCCCTGTGCAGTGATGAGAGCAGGCAGGTCAGTGTCCTGGGGTCTGGGTTCTTAGCATCCCTTTTCTGTCCCCTGGGGCCATCACAGGTGCCTAGCAGTGAGGATCCCTGTGTTCTGCACCTTCCCCCTCCCTTCTGTCCCCTGTCCTCTCTCTGGTCATCGTCCGGTTGGGGGAAGGGCAGGGTAACAGGAGCCAGGGACTCCTGCCGTGTCCCCTACCTCCCTGGGCGGTGGAGCTGGGACTCTCGGGTCAGCAGGTGTGGGAGCAGGAAGGACAGGGCAGGGAGCAGCTGGCAGCGGGCAAAACCACCTAGTTACAGCGAGTCCTGGCCAGTGTGTGGATAGCAGAATGGCAGGGGCGAGTCCAGTGACAGACACGTATACATGTTCTGCAGGGGTTCCGCCGGGAGCAGGTGTCTGAGGAGAGTGACAGGTGGGTAAGGCATAGCCTTCCTTATCAGGGGACGTTGGTGAGCTTGGCAAGTTAGTTCATTTCTCTGGGCTTCCGTTTTGTCCACAAAAGGATGGCTATGTCCTTGGCGGGTTTGGGCTTCCCACTGAAATGAGGGAGTTAAGGTGATGGTGGGCGGGGGCTCTGGGTGGCTGCTCTTGCGACATGGTGCAGACCCAGCTCTGGGGCGGAGGCGCCAGCGTGGCCTGGGTCCAGAAGGCAGGGCTAAGGTCAGCGCTGGGCCTCGGGGTGGGGCCAGCATGATGCTAGTCACCTGCCCCCCTCTTCCCCACAGGACCAGACTGGAACCGGGCCTCCTACAGAGGTGGTGAGACTGGTTCCACAAGGTGGCCAAGGGAAGGAAGGGACGTTGTTAAATACTTTGGGGGAGGGGAAATGTCTCATGATACAGCCCCCCCACCAAGAGTTTTAAAACCGGAACCTACCAGTGGCTTTCAGAGTCCTACATTTGGAAGCCTTTTTCAGCTTTGCTGCTTGTCCTAACCCACCTCCCCCCTTTTCCTGAGTAATTAACATCCTTAGGAATTAGAGATGCCAAAGCCTTTTCAGTTTTATTTATTTGTTTTTAAAGGGTTTATTTATTTATTTGTCAGGGAGAGAGAGAACACAAGCAGGGGGAGTGGCAGGGAGAGGGAGAAACAGACTCCCCGCTGAACAAGGAGCCTGATGTAGGGCTCAATCCCAGCACCCTGGGATCACGACCTGAGCCCAAGGCAGATGGTTACCGACTGAGCCACCCAGGGGCCCCTGCCATTTCAGTTTTAAAATTCTCTAAATTCCTGCTTCCTCTGGAGAGCATTGGTCTTAGGCTTGGGCTGGGACGGCAGGCTTGGGAGCAGCCCGGCCACAGGGGGGGAATGCTGCAGGAGCACGTCGTGGGAATGTGACAGGGCCTGACACTATTTTGTTTCTCTTTTTAAAAAAGAACCTTAAAAATAAAAGACCCTTTTTATTTTGGGATGACTGTAGATTTATAGGGAAGTTGCAAAGATGGTCCAGACAGTTTCCATCGCCCCTTCACCCAGCTTCCGTTAATGTTAACGCCTTACATACACCCCGCAGTACCTTCGTCAGAGCTGGGAAAGGAACACCGGGACCATACAATTCGCCATCTGCACACTTCATTCAGTTTGTGCCTGTTTTTTTTTTTTTTTTCTTTTTTAAAATGATTTCATTTATTTGACACAGAAGAGAGAGAGAGACCGAGAGTAGGAATATAAGAAGGGGGAGTGGGAGAGTGAGAAGTGGGCTTCCCACTGAGCAGGGGGCCCGAGGTAGGACTTGATACCAGGACCCTGGGATCATGACCTGAGCAGAAGGCAGATGCCTACCTGACAACGCCACCTAGGCAGACCCTACCTGTGTTCCTACCATGTCTTCTTTTTGTTCCGGGACCCAGTTTGGAGCACCACATTACACTGAGCTTGTCCTTTTTCCTTCCTTCTCTCTCACCCCCAGTTCATGTGTGTGTGTACCTCCTATTCTCCTCCCTTATGGTAGGTGAGGGGGACAGCGAAGTGAGTGCGGGAGTCCTCTCTATTGGGCACAAGTCACTGTGATGCCTTTTGTGAGTTGAGCTGTGGCTTCGAGGAAGAGAAGCCCACAGTGCGGCCAGATGGGGACCTTGGGGACCTGATGGCCCATCACGAGCAGGGAGAGGAGCCTGGAGCCCGGCAGGCTGAGAGAGCTACTGTGTGCATCCGGGGAATAATAAGACAGGACGGAGAAAACCCAGGAAGCTTAAGGAGCCACTTTCTGAGGACAGTAGCCCCAGGACTCCCATCTCAGCCATGGTTGCAGGTGGAGTGTGCTAGGGAAGAGGCAGAACGCATCAGCCCTGCTTCCTGGGACCCTGGTGGTTTGATCAGGTGCCACAGTGTCAGGCAAGACAGCGAGCCAGGTTAGGGAGAGCTGGAGAACCGAGGTGGCTTGGCAGGACTGCTGCTCAGAGAGGGTGACTGAGACAAGCTGACCAGCCCTTCCCGTGCATAGACGAAGGATACATGCTAGGTGAACACAGCACAGGCTCTATGAGCTCCAGAGCTGTGTGGGAGAATGGAGAGAGACATCTCTGGGTTTCTGTGAAGCCCGTGGAGCAGACGCTTCTGGACACCTGCCCAGCATGGCTTGATTCCCCTCCTCCTTGCGGATTTAGTTGAGGTTTCCACTCCCTGCCTAAAGGTCTAAAAGGTAAATGCTTCAAGAAGGCTGGCTTCTGGGGCGCCTGGGTGGCTCAGTGGGTTAGGCCGCTGCCTTCGGCTCAGGTCATGATCTCAGGGTCCTGGGATCGAGTCCCGCATCGGGCTCTCTGCTCAGCAGGGAGCCTGCTTCCTCCTCTCTCTCTCTGCCTGCCTCTCTGCCTACTTGTAATCTCTCTCTGTCAAATAAATAAATAAATAAATAAATAAATAAATAAAGAAGGCTGGCTTCTGGATTCTTGGTCTAAACCCATCAAAGTGCTCCCATGCTGCTGGCCAGGGATTGGGTTAAGTGGGGGCATGTGGTACAATTCTGGCCAACAAGATAGATGGGCGGGGAAGTCCTCTAAATTAAGGTTGTGGATGTTCAGAAAAAGCTTTCCTCACTCTCACAGAGACTCCAAGGTGAAAGAGCTTTCTTTCCTGAATCTTGGCAATGGTGTGCCTTGGATGCAACATCTAGAACTTTGGCAGCCATCTTGTGACTGAGAGCAGTGAGCCTACAAGAGTGGACTGATGGGTGGATTCAGTTGGTATAGCATGCAACTCTTGATCTCAGGGTCTTGAGTTCGAGCCTCATGTTGGGTGTAGAGCTCACTTCAAACCAACCAACCAACCAACCAACCAACCAACAAACAAACAGACTGATAGGAAGAACCAAGGTCCTCCATAACATCTCTGAGTCACCAAACCAACCCAGCTTGGTTGGGGCCATCTGCCTTTGGCCTTCCCCTTGTCTGTAAGCCAGGTGAGTTGGATTTTTATATTATCTGCTGTCACTGAATCACCCATACTAGGAGATCTATGACCTGGTGAGGCAACTCTTAGCTCTCTCTCCTGCTCCTATGAATCCTTATCCTAAATCTCTGTATTTGTTTCCTATTGTTGTTACAATAATTCCACCAAGTAGAGTGGCTTAAACCAAAACAAAAGTATTTTCTTACCTTTTCTGGAGGTCCGAAGTTTAAAATCAAGGTTTTGCCAGGGCTGTATTCTTTGTGGAAGTTTCTGGAGGATCTAGTTCCTTGCCCTTTCAACTATGTGAGGCCCCTGTATCCCTTCACTTGTGGTCCCAGCGTCCCATCACTCTGACTTTTGTCTCCCTCCTGTAAGGATCTTTGTGATTTAGTTGGGCCCAGATATCCAGGATAGTCACGCCATCCCAGGATCCTTAGCTTAATCACATCTTCAGAATCTCTTTTGCCATGTAAGGTGGCATGTTCTCAGGTTCTGCATATTAGGCCATGGACATCTTTGGGAGGGTGTTTTTCAGCCTAACGCTCTCTTTCACCAAAGGAGATCCTTGCACCTTCTCCTGGTTCTACATATGATGGTGGTTCCTGTGATGTCACCTTCAGGGCATGGCTTGCACAGACACCACCCAACCTGACATGGTTTACCTGATATTTCCCACCAACTAGGGAAACTCTACTCAAATATAGCGTCTGCTCTTGGTGGGAGGGGAGAGCTTGGGTCAGAGAGAGACAGGAATTGTGGATACAAAATAAATTTCAGTTACTTCAAAGTGAGGAGAAATAAGGACCTTGTGTGTTCTCAAGCTAAAAAAGATGTTGTTAGAGGTCTACCAGATGCTGGTAGAGGCTCAGATTTTCCTTACAAACTCACTGCCCCCCCCCTTAACGATTTATGTATTTATTGGACAGAGAGAGAGATCGATCTCAAGTCGGGAGAGAAGCAGGCAGAGAGAGAGAGGGGGGGATGCAGGTTCCCTGCTGAGCAGAGAGTCTGAAGTGGGGCTCCATCCCAGGACCCCGAGATCATGATCTGAGCCAAAGGCAGAGGCTTAACCCACTGAGCCACCCAGGTGCCTCCCAAACTCCCTGCTTTTGAGGACCCTCATAGACATCAGAGTCTCAGAAACTCTGAGGTCAGAGTGCATGGGCATCTCATAGGGAGTATGAACATCATAGTTGGACTCTGGCACCAAAGGGCCACCAATCTGTTTCTCATCCATTTTGCACATTTGGCTAGGTTTGTGGTGGGGAGAATTCGGAAGAACTGCAGGGTCAGCTCTGGAGAGCTTTCCAGCCATTCTTCTCCTTTATGCCACATGCTGGGCTTTTGGCCGGGCCAAGGGGCACCATGTATGAATCCCAAGTGTATTTTCCACATTGCAGCCCAGAACATGCCTTTGCTGTCTGCCTTTGCAACACGTCTGGAGCAAAGGTCATCTTTGACTGTAAAATGAAGGGTTGGGAACAGTCTCAAAGATTTACAGCTTTCAAATGCCATGGCTTGTGGTTGGGAAAGGGACTTGGAAGAGAAATTTTTGGAGCCAGAAACAATGAGGCCAGAGCATTTTCAGGCCTCTTATGCTTAGCTCAACCCTTAGGAAGGATGCGAAAGGAGGATGGGTGAAGTTGGCCTCAGGCAACACCTCTCACAGCCTGGGGAGGGTGGTATCTTCTAGCCTCATGGTTGACTCCACTTCCCCAGCTCTACCCTCTGGCTAGCCTCCTGTAGCTCTGTGGGTGGGAAGATGCACCAGGTTTGGTGTAGACCAGTCCCATTAAGAGAAGCAGATCAATGACCCAGGAGATGACAGATTTAATTTGGAGAACAAGCCACTTCTTAGAGGGCAAAGCTACAACATCCTTTTGTGGGTCTTGATTCTAGTGATCATACCTTTGCCTTGGTGAATCTTCAGGGAACTATGCACTTCCAAAAAAGGCTTTATTTACTGGCTGAAAGAGGAAGAACAGAAGGGAGGAAATGGGAGCCTTTATCCACCAAAAGGCGAGCACAGTGGACGATGTCATCAATGGCTGATGTGGACGGATCTCCGGAACTGGCCGCAGCGGCCCTTAGCTGGCAAGGTTCTGCTACACTGAAGTCCTTCTTGTCTTCTCTAGGTCTCACTCTGCCCAGCTGGCTTCTGAAATCTTTGTGCTTTCCCACTCCAGAGCACGTTGTGGTACATCAATGGATAAGGCATGTGGTAAAAGAATTCTTTGGAGAAGAGAATGTTGACCTGGCAATCTTGTGCTCATGGGAGCAGAACAAGCACGGTGTCTCTTGCTGTCTATGCTGAGCGCCTCCAAGCCCCACGGTCAATGTGAACTTCCCTCAGAGACGACACATATAATCAGTGCAGGGAGGGCGTCAGGTTTTCAGACACAGTCATATATGAGGGAAAAGTCCCACAATGAGGACACTCAGTGGATTGAGGAGGTGGCTCTCATGCATGGTTTTGGCATTTGTCAATGTCATGGTTAGAAATCCATTGTGGTCTGTTCGGTTGCTTTGGGTTCTGTGCCAAGTGTGGTTGGGGAGACCTCTGAGGGTCCAGATCTGCAGAATCTGATTCATCCGACTCCAGACCAGGGTGATGACAGACATAGTCTGATTTCAGGCAGGGAATAGCAAACCCGTGTTAATAAGAGACAATCCTTCTAGATGCTTCTGGAAGCATTTCAGCTTTGTGCTCTTCCCTTATCTCCTTTCCCACACTCAGCAGCAAAACAGCTAGAAAACCACAGGCTCCAAAGAGTCTCTGGAGAAGGGGTGGTGGTGGTTAGAGCTTGTTTTCTAGAAAGCCAAGATAAAGTGGGGGAGCAGGCATCCCATCCACATGGGGGACATTTCGCTTCCATGATGGTTAGAAAGGTGGCCAGTGACTTGAGATCAGGGGAGATGAAAATGGAGGTATCAGGTATAGTACTGAGGGATATCCTTAGGAATGTGACCACAGGGAGGCCATTCTGTCCACACTGTCCATTGGCTAAGGACCCTGGATACTTGACATACCCTTGAGAGGCAGAATTTGGGAAGATGGCGTAAAGGAATTTCCTCTTCAGCCAAGAAAAGGCAAAGTCCTCTTTCAGTCAGGGATCATAGTTGCAATCAAAAGCAACTGACCCTGGGTGATTACACAGGGGCAGAACTTATTAACAAGATACCGAGCAACTCACAGCATCTCCAGGAGCTCTGGGAGCCTGGTTTGGAAGCCACACCCCGGGTATAACACTCCAACTCCTGCCATAGGACCTGGATGGTGAAGAAACACTTGCTCTGCTGTAGGGCCCACTGCCAACACCCCAACACTAGACCCTGGGTGCTGGCTGGTAACAGAGTCCTTGCTGCCTCTAGAAACTAGAGGTCCTGCCCCCCATGACCACCACTACCCCTTGCCAGAATAAATTCTGAGCTCTTCCAGGTTCTCCTTGTAGGTGACAGAGCCCAGGCCACTTCCCTGTATACCTGTCAGGGAGCTGGAAAACCCAGTGTCTGGCCCCTTAGCTTTTCATAGTGAAATGTGGGCTTTGCCTCACATGTGGGAGAGGGGGAGGGCACAAGCACAGAGGAAGGTGCAGAACCTTAGTGACCAAACAGATGACAGTTGTCCCCTTTAAGGCTTGAAATGATAGGAGCTGACTGCAGGTATTTCTGGTGCTACTGTACTTGTTCACCTTGTGTTGATTCTGGGAACCACTATATTCTGGCTTCTTTCACTGACACTGTTCTCGTGATGGTCTCCCGTGATCACCATCTTGCTAAATTCCGTGGTCATATCTCTGTCCACATCTTGAACAACCTCTTAGCAACATTTGCCAGTTAGTCACTCCTTGAAACACTGGCTTCTCATGATTTCCATGACACCTCAGCCCACTGGTTCCCCTCCACCACCTCCTTCTCTGCCATCTTGGCTGGCTCTGCTTGCTCTGCCTGATCTTTGAACATCAGTGTTCCTTAGACATGGTCCTGGCCCCCTTCTCTTTATCTTTGATGTCTCTCCTCCATTACTCATCAGTTCTCAGGACTTCATTTTTTTAAAGAAGATTCTATTTATTTATTTGAGTGAGAGAGAGAAAGCCTGAGCAGGGGGAAGGGCAGAGGGAGAAGCAATTCTTCACTGAGTAGGCAGCCCAACAAATAGGCTCCCCAAAATATGGAGCCTATTTTTGTTAAATAGAACACTCCTCATTTTGAGTTTGTCTGATGTTTTCTCATGATTAGGGTCAGGTTTCTTATGCTCCTCTGGAATACTACCTGGGTTAGGTTGTGTTGTTCTCAGAGGATCACATCTGGAAGCACACTGTCCCTCACGGGTGATGTTAATTTTGATCACCTTGTCAAGGTGCTGTCTTATTTCTCCACTATGCAATTTCTCTCTTTTTTTTTCTTTTCCTCATAACTAACACATGGTCTGTGGGGAGACACTTCAAAACCATTCAAGCATCCTGTTGCTCATCAAAACTCACCTCAGACTTAATATCCATTGCTGATTCTTGTCTGATCCATCCATTACTAGAATGGTTG
This sequence comes from Mustela putorius furo, assembly GCF_011764305.1. Taxonomy (NCBI): domain Eukaryota; kingdom Metazoa; phylum Chordata; class Mammalia; order Carnivora; family Mustelidae; genus Mustela; species Mustela putorius. Next base: position 8,423,042 of record NW_025421305.1, read on the forward strand.
GAAAATGATGTATTTCTAATTCTAGCACTATCTACACATTGACCTCTCAACCCTTGACATGCTACTATAAGTAAGAGCCCTCTATTTTCCCCATCCGTCCCTTCCTTCTTCTCCACCTTCCTCTCTTTTTAAAAATTTATAAGTTTATTTCTTTATTTAAGTAATCTCTACACCTAACATGGGGCTCAGACTCATGACCCCAAGATCAAGATCCCATGCTCTTCCAACTGAGCCAGCCAGTCACCCCTCCTACCCTCCCTCCATATTAACTTACGATTGGAATGGACTTCTCAAATTTTCAATGGATTATCACTCATTAATGCCCTTCATTATTTACATGCTCAGATTATATTTTTGACATCTTCACTCAGCTGTCTCGCAGAAAGTTCAAACTCAACATGTCCAAAATGGAACTCTTAATTTCCCACCACAGATGAATGAACCCCCCACTTCATCTTCGTCTTCTCGTCCTAGGCAATGTCACCATCCTCTCCCCATTTGTTCAAGCCATAAACCTAGATGTCACCCTCTGATCTTCTCTGGTCCTCAGCCTGTACACCACCTAATTCATACGCAAGTTCTGTTGGGTCTAGCCCCAAAAGTACATCTTGAGTCCTCCTCCTGTCTCCATTTCTACCCCATGGCTCCCATTTTCACATCTTCATTGTACACCGGAAGCATGGCGATATCTCTCCCTGTCTCCAAGTACTTCCCACTCACTAGCCAGTGTGACTGTTTAAAAAAAATTTGTAATCAGATCATGTGTTTCCCCTACTTCAAACCCTCCAACGGCTTTTCATTGCATCTAGAATAAACTACAGCCTTTGGCACAGCCTCCGGAAGTCTGCAGCCTCTTTGACTGCATCTCCACTACTCCCCCTACCCTGTCCCCATCCCTGTCTCTCTCCCTTATATCCTCTGCCCTGCCGGTGTTGCAAGGGGACATGCAAACACCTACATCCCGGGTACATGACTGACTTCCGCCAGCCAGCCTCGCCACATGACCCTCCCCAGAGCACTTGCTTAACAGGAACCTAGATTCTGGGGAGAGTTTTCCACTGGATGGTCTCACTATTGAGCAATTGCTGCTGTTCAAGGGGTCGTCCTCCCAGCCCTTGGATTTGAACATGGTTTGTGGAGATGACTCATTTGTGGCTTCATGTTCAAGAAAGCAATGGTTTATGGTTTGGTTTCGTTTGTCAAGGAAAGTGGGAGATTATGAGAAATAGGAAAAAGTTCTCACTGAAATCAATGAAGGACAGCAGGCTGAGGCCCTTCCCTGAACCTCTCTTCTCAGCTTGGAGGAGGGGCTCCCCCAGCAGCCACAGGTCCACGCAGTGCCTCTCAGGTCTCCCCAGGTGCCTGGGAAGGAGCTGAAGACTAGTGACAGTGCCGGTACCTTGACACCTTTTCTGGACCCTGCAGACTTACAGTTTTTATAGGTATGGACCTTGGTTGATATGTTGGACTTTGGTGTTTGGTTCCATCTCTGGACTGTTGCTTTTTGGAGATGCTGGGAAACTCTCTCCTAATCTCACTGGTCTAACAAATAAAACCAAAGGGAGACCTTCTCCTCTGGGTTCAAATGGGACTTCTGTTCAATTCTCACTTGACCCTGCACTACCCAGTCCTGCTTATCTCCTGTGCTCCAGCCTCCCTGCCTGTGTAACACCCCCCAGAGACTTGACCTCCCCTCCGAAATGTGACTCCCTGCCCAAACTCCTGTGCTCTTAAGGTGCTGGCCATGAACACCTGGCAGCCCCACCTTGTCTCTTCTCGAAGCACCTGGTTGGAACCTGTCCTTTCCAGTCAGCAGACCCTGACTCTGGATCCCTGGGGCTCTGCCTTGGCAAGACTGAGGTAGTGGGAGGGCAGAAATCCAGGCATGCAGTGTTTGCCTCTCCCTAAGCCAGACTTAAACTTTTAGGAGAACTAGACTTTGCTCCTAAAGAACAGGGCAGTGCTGTGCAAACAGACCAGAGGGTCTCCTGGGTCTCCACCGTGGGCTTCACAGCTTTTGAGTATCACCCACAGCTGACCACAGCTGACACCCCTGGGCTTCTGGAAGCAGCGGGTTGTTTTGGGGGGAGGAGTCTTTGTGCATTTCTGAGGCTGTCCCCTGAGCTCTGCCACTGACCAACCCTGTGCCCTTGGCCAAGTTACTTTGCCCTTTCTGTCGTGTTGGGATGGTACGAGTCCTCTGACCTGGAATCGGGAGGCTAAGCAAGCCCCTCAACTACCAGTTCTTCATGGTTAGTGGTTGTTACTGTTGGTGCGACCACTGACTCCTCCCATTTGTAATTATTTCTTTACTTTCTGTCTTCCCCAGTAGCTCTTCGCTCTGTATCTGCCCCATCCTTCCTCTCTGACCCCAGAGACTGACTGTCAATACATATTGTTTGATGAATGAATGAAGGACGGAATGAATGAACTTGTCATGACAGTTAAATGAGGTGCTGGGAAAGCTCTAGGCGCAGAGAGGCTCTTCATCTGGGAGGTGGATGCGCCCTCAGCAGCTCGGCAGGGGCAGGCCCAGCTCTGAGCATCGGGTGCACAGTGGGAGAGCCCAGGTGCTGCTGCGGGAAGGTTTCCAGGTGCTTCTCACACCAGGTGGTACCACCCCGGCAGGCGGCTTCTCACTTCTGACCTGTGTGTGAAGTTTTGGCCCCACTCTACATATGGCCTCCTGGGTCTCCTCAGAGGAGGAGGAGAACTGGCTGCACCATCTTGCTGGCACCTCACATCCTCTCAGGGTCCTGGGTCTGAGCTGTGGGTGATGGCTGCCGCCGGTCCCCAGAGCAAAGGCCATCTCTTTCCCGTCATTGTGAACTCTCACATTTACATTGTTGCCAAGTTGGAAAATACAATAACATAAACTCCCCTCCCCTGTGAGGCCCTGAGGAGAGAAGAGAAAAAAGCCCAGCCCCGTCCAGGAAACAAAGTCCTCTCTGTTGGAAGACATGGGCTTCTGTTCAAGTCCCCAGGGTCCCCGTGGCGGCAATGGATTGAGCTGGGCCCAGCACGTGGGGTTTACTGTGTGGTCTGCGGCAGCCCCCCAAGGCCTTGTTTCTCACCATGGGAGAGGGGCAGCTCCCAGCCTCGCTGAGGCACCCGTCAAGGGGCTGATCCCTCCAGGACTGTGGGATCCCAGGGGCCTGAATGCCTCTCCTGTCCCCGGGGGTCAGTGCCTTCCACCCCTGGCCCTGGGAGCCCTGATCAAGGGCACATCATGTCCCTTGCCAGACTGAAGCCCAGTGTGTGCCCAGAGTCCCTCTCCTTCAGAACAGTCTTCCTTTTCACCGCCCTGCTCAGGAAGCAGAAAAGGTTAAAATTTCCATCTTCTGCCTTAATTCCTGCTGTGACTCAGTCTCTGACAGGAGTCCTTTTTTTTTTCCACCTTCCAGGGCGGAGTCTGAGCTGGAGGCTCAAGGCAGAGAAGCAGACAACATGGAGCATTCTGGATGTGCCTCTGGAGAGGGCCGTTTTGCCACCTCCACCCCAGTGCCGCCATGGGGACAGGCAGCCGTGGGACCAGGGCCAGAGGGAGGCTCAATCTCACACAGATCTGAGAGGCAGGTGAGCATGAAGTCTTCTCCATCCTGGCCTCTCTGCCTCCCCTCAAAGCCACAGATACTCACCTTCCTTTGCTCTATTTCGGCCTCAGCCCTGCCTGTTATCAGCTCACTACCTCAGCTCATTACCTGAGGACATTTTCCCCAGCAGGGCGCTCAGGTGAGCTTTTCCAGCTGGTGGCAGTTGGGTGCTGACCCTGAAGTGGCCGAGCAGGGGGCCTCGGGGTTACAAGGCCCTCGAGGTTTGGGGCAACAACGTGTGTGCTGAGCTAACTACAGAGCGTCTGGGATGCCATGGTGAGTGTTTCTGTGGTGACTCAGGCCAGCCTGCCCGCGGCCTGAAGATCTGTTAACTTGGGAACCTTCTCTGGTGCCAGTGTCCCTTCAAATAAGACAGGTTAACTTTCCGGTGGTAGAGTAGCGAGCGAAATCGTAACTGGAGTCGTCCGTGGAAGTGAAGTGAGACAAACGTCTGACCCGTAGCTCCAGGAAATGCTAAAATTTTCAGCCGGGTGTAAATCGTTCCACAGCTATTACAGTTTTTGCTGAAGAGGGAGCATCCGGAAGGGTGTTTTGCCGCATTTAGGAATGCAAAGAAAGAAAAATAAAACAAGAAGGTGATTGGAAACTCTAGTCAAGGCTTATAGAATCAAGACCCAAGTTCTCAGAGTACACAGGAAAAATGTCATGATATGCTGACTTATTCCTATCCCTAACCCCAGAGATGGTCTCTTCTTGTTTTTGTAATGGTAAAAGTAAATATTGGAGAAACAAACAAACAAAAAATTTACGCAGAATCCTGTGACTTAACATGCCACGATTATTTGCTTTGGATGGCTTGGTTTTAATTTACTTGAGCCGTTTCTGGTTTAAATATCACTTACATATTTGAAATCTAAATAACGGTTATGATTGCCAAACAACTGGCAAGTTTGATCAAAACCCTTACAGCAGACAGACCGGAGGCTTCTCAAGAGAATTTCCCCAGTTATTCACTCCTCTCTCATGTATCTAACAGTAAATTGATGAATCTTTGAGAAGGGATTTAAGATGAATTAGAGGAATAAAGATACCAATGAACAAACTGACTACCCACTATTGTATAGGTCAGAGGCTCTCAAATTCAGGGCAGGTTTTTAAAAAAGGTTTTATTTATTTTATTTATTTATTTATTTATTTATTTATTTGAGAGGGAGAGAGAGCATAAGTGGAGGGAGGGGCAGAGGGAGAGGGAGAAGCAGGCTCATAGAGCAGGGAGCCGATGCAGGTCTCCATCCCAGGACCCTGGGATTATGACCCCAGCCGAAGGCAGATGCTTAACTAACTGAGCCACCCAGGTGCCCCTTGAAGGCAGTTTTGTTTCCCAGGGAACCTTTGGCACTGCCTGCAGCCATCTTGCCTGACCCACCCAGGAGAAAGGCTGCTGCCAGCCCTCCGCGGGTAGAGGCTAGGCATGCGGGTCAGCGTGCTCCCGTGCTCAGACTACTCTTCCTGGAGCCCCTGCAACAGAGAATTATCTGGTTTAAAATTCAGTAGTGCCAAGATTGAGCATCTGTGGCATAGACACTATGAGAGATTTTAAAAAGCACGAGGCATAATTAGCATTTTTTAGACATTCAGAGCTAAATCATTTTTTAAAAAATGCTGCGTGATGGAAACAGACTGTCTCTTCCACATGTCTTGTTCTGGCCCATGTTTCAGATTTATGGAGAGGACAGGAGTCCTGGCCCGCTCCTGAGTAAGGCATTGTGGGTAAGAATGAAGCGGCAGAGCCAGCGGCTGAGGCAATGGGTGTGACTGGTCTTGGGGGGCTGTACCCAGGATCTGCACTCTCCTCAGGGTGCCAGTGAACGACTGGACCCGTTTTTACCTTTAGGGGGTCCACAGCTCTGAACCCACCCAGGAGGGCCAGGGCCCTGAGCTGCAGCTCCGATGGAAGAAGAGGAGAAGAGGGGTGTGGCTGCTTCCGAGTCCAGTCAGCTCTGGGGAGTCTTCTGTTTGTCTGTGGTTCTCCTGCTGTCCTCCGGCTCCCCGGCTGCCCGTGTTCCATCTGGCACCCAGAACCGGAGCTTACCCCCTGGGGCCATCCCAGCACTCTGTCCTCTCTCTGCCACATTCCACAGGTGGGCCTTACTTTCGGGGAGGCCTTCCTGGGCCGGGTGTGACCCAGATTAGACTCCTTGAAACCTATGCGCTGTGCATGGCACTGTGGTTGGGAAGGGTAGTCCTAGCTTCTAGAGATGAAACAATATGAGGTCTGTGATGTGGATGAGAATAATCTGCAGGTGGGCACTGGGGAGAGCTGGTGAAGTGACAGAAAATGAGATTTGCTGTGAGCCCTGGGTGATGGTCCATGCGGGTTTACTGTGCATATCTCTCAGCTTTTGTATATGTTTGGAATTTTCCGTAAAATATCTCTAAGCCATGCTTGACCCTCAGAGCTGGGCAGGGCATGGGGTGAGTGCCAAGTCTGTGGAGGGATGGAATGAAGGGACCTCCTACTTCTCTTTCAGAGTGTTATTTGATTTCATTTCGACTGCAGGCCTGGGTGTGGAATGAGAGTTTTTAATGCCGCGTCCTGTTGATGTGGAAGATTAGGACTCCTGTCCAGTGGGTGTGTTTGGGGGGCAGTGCGGGTGGAATGGGAGAGGAGGGAGGGTGGAGGAGGGGTCTGTCAGGCCATGATGATGGGGCTGGAGTCCACCCCTTGGAGCTGCCCTAGAGGCGGGAGGGTCTGGAGGAATGGAGGAGGACATGTTGGCCTTCGGGGTTACGAGGATGGGACCTAGAAGCGCCCCCCGGGCAGAGAGAGTGAGCAGATGGTGACTCAGGATCAGGATCACAGATGACTCCTGTGATTTAAACTTGCCTACAGTAACCAAGAAACAGGCAGCCCCGGTCTCAGTATCTCAGTACTTGATGTCCCATCCCCTAGGGTCCCCTGCATTTACGCTTCATGTAGAACGGGTGCAGATTTGATTGGAGGGTCTGTCTGTCTTCCTCTCTCTTTTTAAAAATGTTATTTATTTATTTATTTGAGAGAGAGAGAGAGCACGAGAGCATATGAACAGGGGAGAGGGGCAGAGGGAGAGAGAGAAGCAGACTCCTTGCTCAGCAGGGAGCTGGACGTTGGATTTCATCCCTTCGATCCCAGGACCCTGAGATCATGACCTGAGCTGAAGGTGGATACTTAACCAACTGGGCCTCCCAGGTCCCCATGGGCTTATCCCTTTGATGGGGAAGTAGGGCATTACTTAAGAACAGCACAGGGCAGGGGTGGGGTGTGCCTGGGTGGCTCAGTGGGTTAAGTCTCTGCCTTTGGCTCAGGTCATGATCCCAGGGTCCTGGGATGGAGCCCCCCATCAGGTTCTCTGCTCAGCAGGGAGGCTGCTTCCCTTCCTCTCTCTCTGCCTGCCTCTCTGTCTACTTGTGATCTCTCTCTGTCAAATAAATAAATAAATAATCTTAAAAAAAAGAGAGAAAAGAACAGCAGTGTGTGTGTGTGAGGGGGGTGCTTGGGTGGCGCAGTTGGGTAAGCATCTGACTCTTAGTTTCCACCCAGGTCATGATCTCAGGGTCCTGGGATTGAGCCCTGCGTTGTACTCTGTGCTCAGCCTGGAGTCTGCTTGAGATCCTCTCCTTTTCCCTCTGCCCCTCTTTCTCTTGCTGTCTCTCTCTCTAAAATAAATAAAATCTTAAAAAAAAAAAAAAAAAAGAACAGCACTGGGGACTTTTTCAGTTATCTATGTCTCTGTAACCAATCTCCTCCAAACTTAGTGGCTTAAAACAGCAAGCATCTTCTTGCTTCAGTCTCAGTGGGGCAGTTCTTGGGCTGGTCTCCCATATGGCTGTAGTTGGGTGATGCTAGGGCTGATGCCACCCGGAGTCTCTGTGGGCCTGAGGACAGCTGGCCTCTCCTTGTCACCTCAAGGCATCTGCTTCCCATATGGCCTCTTCATGACGTCTCCACGGGGCCTCTCTGGCAGAGGAATGGGCTTTCTACATGGAGGTCCAGGTCTCCCCAAAGTGCCACTGCAGAAGCCTTTTCAGGGCTTAGCAAGGGACTGGCCCAGCTTCGTTTCTACCACCTTCTGATGCTTATGGAGTCTGGGGCCAACTCAGGCTCCAGCGAAGGGAAATGAACTCCAGCTCCGGGCAAGGAAATGACAAAGAATGGCGGCCATCTTTAGTCCACCACAGGGAACCTATTTGGAGTCTGCTTGGAAGGACAGAGCTGCAGTCATATTATGTAGGGCCACCTTGTAAAGGGGGCAGTCCCAGCTTTCCTGTCCCTTGCTCCTTCCCCATTTTGTCTCTGACTTGGGCAGGCATGGGGATGATGCTTCTCTAGACCTCACATCATCATCTGTCAAAGGGTGTCACAATGATCTGTCTCTGGGGCCAGTCCTGGGCCAACCATTTCACTGTGTACTGGTCTTGAAAGTCATTCACCCAGCCTGACTCTGAAGCCTGATCTGTCCCTCCATTCTGGGGGCCTCCTCCACAAGGTCAGGCTTTGGCCACATCCTGGCCTATCCTAGCCTGTTTGGGCTGCTATAACAAAAATGCCATTGACTGGGAGCTTGGATGAAAATCATGTACTTCCCTTAGTTCTGGAGGCTGGCAAGTCCAAGCTCAAGGCCAGCAGAGCCTGTGTCTGGCAAGTTCCTGCCTTCCAGTTCACTGGTGTCTGTCATCTTGCTGTGTCCTCACATGGCAGGAGTAAAGGAGCTCTCTGGGATCTCTGGGATCTCTTTCTTTCTTTCTTTTTTTTAAGATTTTATTTATTTATTTGACAGAGAGAAATTACATCTAGGCAGAGAGGCAGGCAGAGAGAGAGAGGAGGAAGCAGGCTCCCTGCTGAGCAGGGAGCCCGATGTGGGACTCGATCCCAGGACTCTGGGATCATGACCTGAGCTGAAGGCAGCGGCTTAACCCACTGAGCCACCCAGGTGCTCCTGAGATCTCTTTCTAAGGGCACCAATCACCCAATCACCTCCCAAAGGTCCTACCTCCAAATGCCATCACACTGGGGATAGCCTTTCAACATAGGAATTTTGGGGGAACAAAAACATTTAGCCTATAACCTGGTTCTCTCATTCTCCTCCTTCTGGACCCACAGAAAGAAGGTCTTTGGGGATGTGGGAATGAGACCCTGACTCAGCTGTAACTGCATCTTTCAAATTATGGGTCCAGTGGGCAGCTGAGGGGAGCCTGGGGGAGAGATGATAACAGAACGCCTTCACATGTTAGCATCTGCTTAATCTTCCCAAGAGCCTGAAGTTGAGAAGTTAGTATTGACCTTAAGAGTCTCCAAGTGGGGGGGGGGGGGAGCGCCTGGGTGGCTCAGTGGTTTGGGCTGCTGCCTTCGGCTCGGGTCATGATCTCAGGGTCCTGGGATCGAGCCCCGCATTGGGCTCCCTGCTCCGCAGGAAGCCTGCTTCCCTCTCTCTCTCTCTGCCTGCCTCTCTGCCTACTTGTGATCTCTGTCTGTCAAATAAATAAATAAAATCTTAAAAAAAAAAAAAAAAGAGTCTCCAAGTGGTCATGGTGGAGTCAAGGGTCAAGGCCAGGTTGCCAGGCCACTGCACCCAATCTCCCCCCATAGCCCCAGTCACAGTCCCCATGGCCTGCCTTTGGGTGGGCGGGGAGGTGAGCGTAGAGGGCATCGGCCCTGCTGTCATGCCCAGACTCTTTCGGGATTCCCTTTCCTTAGTTACAAAGAGCCTTCTCTTTGGTTTGCTACCTGGGACAGATGTTCTCAATTTTCAAGGAGCAAATGTTTCTCGTTTCATTTTACCTTAATCAGATTACCTGGGTTCTGTCCACAAAGTGTCTGGGGAGCTGGATAAATGGCAGGGGGTCCCAGCCACCCGCAGATCTGGAGGGGAGAGTGTGTGCCATGAATGGCTTCTCTGTCTGCTAGCCGTGGACCGGCTGACCCAGGGGCTTCACCAGGGGAGCAGAGAGGAGCAGGTTGCTGCGGCTCCTGGGCCTGTAATTGAGATTTGACCTGTTTCCAAGTCCATATGCCTTGAAGGAATCCTTCATTCTCTCACTCTTCTGTGGTTCTTGGCCACCACCCCCATCTGTCCCAGTGCCTAGGTGGAAAATGAACACTCTAACACCGCGGGCTCAGGCCCACGCTCTCTCCCTTCTCTGCCACATTCCACACACAGTTGGGGTCTGCCGGGAGACACTCCCGGGTAGAGTGTGACTGAATAGTGTTTTTTTTTTTTTTTTTAAAGATTTTATTTGTTTATTTGACAGACAGATCACAGGTAGGCAGAGAGAGCAGAAGGGAAGCAGGCTCCCCGCTGAGCAGAGCCTGACTCGGGGCTGGATCCCAGGACACCGGGACCGTGACCTGAGCCAAAGGCAGAGACTTTAACGCACTGAGCCACCCAGGCGCCCCCTGGATAGTGTTTTTTAAAAAGTCTTTGAAATACACTCATATTCAAAGCAGGACTGGAGGTGGAGGCGTGGAGTGAGCTCAGGTAGACTTGCAATGCGTTCTTGGAGAGAGCCATTTGCTTTCAATTCTGAGCAAAAGAAACCTCGGCAGCCCTTGTGTGGTTCCGCTGACTTTACAGGGACGGGGTGTTTCCGCGTCCGGCATCCTCATTTAGCCCCTTGCTAATCACAACTGGAATCAGCAAACACCAGGAGGTACCAAGCTCTTTTTGAGCTCTTTTTGATTCAAGGTCATGGCTCCCAACCTTGGCTGAATGTTAGAATCTTCTGGGAATCTGCAAAACACGGAAGCCAGACTCCCTCCCATAGAGATTCTGAGGAACTGGGTGCCAGCTGGATGAGGGCGCCCCACGTGATGCCGGCGTGCGGACGAGGTGGCAAGCTCCCACTCCAATGTCCTTGCCTTCTCCTTTGCCAGCCCTGCTTGAGCCTGTCCATGCCTCGGCTTGGGAGCTGCTCATGTGGGTGTCCATGGCATTGCCTCTCGTCAACCCCTGGGACCTGGTCAGACTCTGTGGGTTCCCAGTGTATTCACACGGCGTGACCCGCAGAAAGAGGATCTTAGCTGGAGATGTCCAAAGTGCCTTCGGTCCACAACTGCGGAGAGTCAAAGGACACAACTTGCAGGTGTCTGTAGATGGCTAGGGAAGCCACCGCAGAAGGCCTGTCACAGTGCAGAAGGTCTCTGTGCTGTTAGTGGAGGAGGCCTTGGAGGTGGAAGGTGCAGGGGAAGGCTCACCCTTTCTTCTTTACCTGCTTGGCTTCCTCAACCCAGTAAATGGTAGCTTTATGCTTTCAGTTTCACGGGCCAAACGCCTCGGACTCATCTTCGATTCCTGGCCTCCTCTCACATTCCACATCTAATCCATCAGCAAATCCCATTGGCTCCACCTTCAGAATATCTTCAGATTTTGACCACTCCTCACCAACTCCACTGCTCACCCAGGTCCCTGCACCAAGTTGCCATGGTGCAGCAAGCTCTTCACCTGGTCCCTCTGGTTTCTACCTGGACCGTCTATGGTCTATTCTCAATATGGCAGCCCAAGGGCTCCTTTCAAAATACAGTTCAGAGTATGTCACTATTGTGCTCAGAATGCTCCATTGGCTTCCAGACTTACATCCTGTAACATCCAAAATTCTTTCCATGATCTGTAAGGCCCAGCATAGTGTGGGGCCCGATATCTCTTTGGCCTCATTGTCTGACACTCTCCCCTTGCTCACGCCAACCCAGACATACCCATCTCCTTGCTGTTCTTTTGGCTTGTGAAATCTGCTTCCACCTCAGGGCCTTTGTACATGCTATTCTCTCTGGCTGGAATGCTCTTATCTTTGATATTTGTGCAGCCCAGGTCCTTACTTCTTTCCAGTTTCTTCTCAGTTGTCGTCTTATCAGACTCAGGCTTCCCTGAGTACCTTATTTGAAATAATGCTCCCCAACCCAACCCTAACCTTCTTTTATTTGTATTCTCAGAGCTTATTACTACCTGCATATTTTCTGTTTATTTTTGGCCTTGCCACCAGATTGTAAGTTCCATAGAGCAAGTCCATTGTTGTAACCCAGACCAGGATATTGCCTGAAACAGCAGGTTCTTAGCAAATATTTGTTGGATGGGTGAATAAATGATGAGGTGAAGTGGTAGCAAAGAAGATTCTTGGGAAATCCTCCTCTCAGGAGGTCCTGTGACTAGGCTTTGAAGGGTGGAGGGGCGGGCAGGTGGTTGATGGTGTGGGAAGGTGTTTCCAGCCAAGGGGCGGATAGACACGGTCCATCCTGAGCTTTGCCAGACTTCGGGGCAGGGCATGGATGGAGTATCTGGAGAGGAGGCTGGAGGAACCCTGGGTTGTCCAGGGGCTCAGTGCCTTGTTACCTAACTACCCTGCCGGGCTGCCATGATACGGGGATGATGGGAGTGTGCCCACTGGCCCGTACAGCCCGGAAAAGGCGCTGCACAAAGTCAAGGTTGACTGTCATTACTTAGCTGCTGTTCCTGGTTGATACAACAGACCACATAATCCCCAAGTTTAGTCTTCTTAGAATCATTCACGAACTACAAATGTCTCCCTCCCCAGGGCTGGCCTGAGGTGAAGGTGGGGGGCTGGGGTGGTTGGAGAAGAGCAGGGTTTTTCTGCCTCCTCCAAGTTGCTGTGGCACAAGTCATCTGTGGCTATGTTTGGGCTTGGGACCCATGACCAGAACTGGGTTAGACCCTTGGTTCCCTGGAGATGTGGCCTTTGGGGAATCAGCACCTCACCAGCCAGCAGAAATCAGACAGCTGAGGGAGCAGAGCCTGGGAAAAGTAAGCTCCAACACGGAGGTGGGAAGAAAGGAGGCGGTTTGGTTTAGGAGGAATGGAATGGAAGCCCAGATGGGGCTGGCCAGAGGGCTCCTTAGGTGTAAAGTGAGTCATTAGAGGATTGCACTGTGTGTTTGAGAGCAAGGTTAGGGAGCACCAGCACGTTCCCTGCCAGTTCCTCTTTCCCTGGTGATAATGACTTTATGGGATAACTACTAGCACCAGGCAGTTTTAGGAAAATTACACATTACCTTATTAATCATCCCCCACGAATGGTGGAAAGATAATAATATAGTTGAGGAAATGGAGGTATGAGAAACTTCTCAAGGTGGGTAATGTGAATGAAAATGGTGGGGTCAGGACCTGAAAATCTTCCCCTCCATAAAACCAATGAGAATACTGGCAATCAATCAATCAATCAGTCCAAACATACATACATACATACATAGGTCAGAATCAACTGTTTCAAAATTCTACGAAATAACCAAAGACTGCAAAAATCGAGAGCATATATTTAAGAAAAGTGGCAGAATCTTAGTAAGAATGGTGAGCTTCGTGGTGTGTTGACTTGCTCTATCACAGCTAGTAAACAAGTTTGGCGAGAGACAAGCTTAATATACAAAATTCAGTTATATTTCTTTTCTTTCCTTCCTTCCTTCCTTTTTTTTTTAAAAGATAGATTTATTTATTTGACAGAGAGAGAGAGAAAGAGAGAGTGAGCACAATCAGGGGGAGCAGCAGAGGGAGAGGGAGAAGCAGGGAGCTGAGCAGGGAGCCCGATGTGGGACTCGATCCCAGGACCCTGGGATCACGACCTCAACCGAAGGCAGACACTTAACTGACTGAGCCATCCAGGCATCCTCATTTGTATTTCTATACCTGAGCAATGACCACTATGAAAAATGAAATGAGGAAAATAATCTCATGTACAAAAGCATTGAAAAGAACAAAATACTTAGAAATAAATACACACACACATACATACTTAGGAGCAAAAATGAAAGAAGTGCTAGCATTATACACTTGAAAACTATAAAATATTGTTGAGTGAAATTAAAGAGGTCCTCAAGAAATAGAAACCCGGGGCGCTGGGTGGCTCAGTGGGTTAAGCCTCTGCCTTCGGCTCCAGTCATGATCCCAGGGTCCTGGGATCGAGCCCCACATCTGGCTCTCTGCTCAGCAGGGAGCCTGCTTCTCCCCCTCTCTCTGTGCCTGCCTCTCTGCCTACTTTTGATCTCTGTCTGTCTAATAAATAAATAAAATCTTAAAAAAAAAATAGAAACTCATCTTGTGTTCACGGATTGGACAACTTGATATGGTTAGATGGCAATACTCCCCAAAGTGATCAGGAGAGTCAATACAATCCCTATTAAAATCCCAGCTGGCTTTTTTTTTTTTTTAAATGACAAGCTGATTCTAAAATTCATACGGAAACATAAAGGACCTAAGACAGCAAAAATAATCTTGAAAAAGAACAAAGTTGGAAGATTCATATTTTTCAAATTCAAAACTTACTGCAAAACTCTATCAGACAAGAGTTCATGGTAGTAACATAGGGATAATCATATAGATCATTAGAATAGAATTAATAGTCCGGGAATAAACCCATATGTTTACGGTCACTGACTTTTTGACAAGGATGCTAAGATGACTCAATTGAGAAAGAACTGTCTCTTCAACAAGTCGTGCTGGGAAAACTGGACATCCGATTGCAGATGAGATGTCATACCTTCATCTCACACTAAAATTACCTCAAACAGGATCAAAGGTGCGAGCTTAAACTGTTAAACTCTTAGAAGAAGATGAAAGCATAAATTTTCATGACTTTGGATTAGGCAATTTTTTTTTAAAGATTTAAAAATCTTTATTATTTACTTACTTATTTATTTTTTTAAAGGATTATTTATTTATTTATTTATTTGACAGAGAGAGAAATCACAAGTAGGCGGAAGTAGGCAGAGAGGCAGGCAGAGAGAGAGGGAGAAGCAGGCTCCCTGCCAGAGAGCCTGATGTGGGGCTCAATCCCAGGACCCTGGGATCATGACTGGAGTGGAAGATAGAGGATTAACCCACTGAGCCACCCAGGTGCCCCTAAATTTTTATTTTTAAATAATCTCCATACCCAACATGAGGTTTGAATTTATAACCTTGAGATCAAGAGTTGTGTGCCAGACCTGCTGAGCTAGCCAGGCAGCCCAGCAATTTTTTTTTTAGCTATAACACCCAAGGCATGAGCAACCAAAGGAAAAACGGACATATTGGACTTCATTGAAATTAAAAACCTTTGTGCTTTGGAGGGCATTGGTTGAGAAAATGAAGGCAACCCCCAGAATGGGGGAAATAATTACCAATCATATATCTGATAGTGGTCTAATATCCAAAATCCATAAAGAATTCCTACAGCTCAGCAACGCACAGACAAATAGGCAATTAAAAAAAATGGGCAAAGGATTCAAATAGACATTTCTCCAAATAAGATATACAAATAGCTTATAAGCACATGAAAAGATGCTCAATATAATTAGTCATTAGGAAAATGCAAATCCTACCACAATGAGATGCCATTTTACATTCGCTAACATCGCTGTAACAAAAAAGATGGAAAATAGCAAGTGTGTGGAGCAGTTGGAGTCCTCATATTGCTGGTGATAATTTAATGGTCTAGCCATTTTGGAAAATAGTTGGCCCACTCCTCGAAAAGGTAAACACAGAGTTACAATATGACCTAGCAATTCCACTCCTAGAGAACTGAAAACATACGTCCCCTCAAAAGCTTGTATGTGAAAGAGCAGCATTATTCATATCAGACAAAAAGTGGAAACAGCCAAAATATCTGTCAGCTTATAAATGACAGTTTATAAAAACAGAATGCAGTGTGTTGCTACAACTAAATATTATTTGGCCATAAAAAAAAAGAGTGAAGTAGTGATCTATGGTATAAGGATGAATCCCGAAAATATGGTAAATGAAAGAAACAAAAAAAGGTCCCATGTTATATGAATCCATTTATATGAAATATCCAGCACAGACAAATCCATTGAGATGGAAAGTAGATTGAAGTTGCCAGACGTTGGGGAGCAGCAATGGACAATGACTACTAGTGAGCATGAGATTTCTGCCCGGGGTGATGAGAATATTCTGGAATTAGATGGTGATGATATTTGGACAACTTTCTGAACATACTTCAAACCACTGAACCGTGTGCTTCTCAAAGGGTGAATTTTATGGTATATGAATTGTATTTCAAAAAAACAATGTTTAGAAAACTTCCTATGACAGAAGACTAGTTAGTATGAAAGTCATGATTTGAGTCCAGTGCCCAGTGAGCTTAAGGACATTTGTTGCCAAGTCCTTTGTACCTCGCTAAGCAGCATGTGGTCCCTTGGAGCTGACTTAGTTACCCATAGAAAAATGGTTTCTGTTGGGTGTCACTGTGTCTCCTGGGCACAGCTGTCTGGATGTCTGCTTGTCACCAGTGGCTGACCTGGACACAAATTTACATTCAATACCAGGCAGCATCCTTGCCCCTCCCACTACTAAGATTGTGTTACAGGGTCAAGCTTGGGTGTCTGATTTGCTCTTCTCTTGGGATGACATCTCCCCGTGGCTCCTCATCTCTTATGTAAACGGATTAGGGGTAAATCTACGCTCTCAGTCTAGCAGATGCGACGGAATTCCTGCTTAGGCTGAAGCTGGTACTAATCTCCTTTCCTTGAGGTATTTTATTTTATTTTTTAAATGATTTTATTTATTTATTTGACAGAGAGTGGGATAGCCAGAGAGGGAACACAAGCAGGGGGAGTGGGAGCAGGAGAAGCGGGCTCTCCACTGAGCGGGGAGCCCGATGTGGGGCTCCATCCCAGGACCCTGGGATCATGACCTGAGACAAAGGCAGGCGTTTAACCCACTGAGCCACCCAGGCACCGCTCCTTGACACATTTTAAATAGGTAACATTTCTCCTCTTCAACCCATCCGCCACCTCATCCAGCCAGGCATCCAGACATCCAGTTTGAACAATCCATGTTGTGCGAGGCTCTTTGCAAAGCTACCCGCTGAAGCGGTTTTGTCTGGGTTTGGGAACATGGGCCAACTGATTTTTTTTTTTTTTAAGTCTTCTAGAGATTTAGGAGTTAGGGAGACAGAGTCTAAGGAGGGTTGTGTGTAGGGTTGAAGTCGTTGGCAGTCATGGTGATCAGCCAGGGGTCTCAGGCAGCCTCACAAAGGTAGAAATGATTCTGATCCTCCTGCTAATTTCTTTTTCTTTTCTTCTTTTTGTTCCATCCTTCCTTCCTTCCTGCCTTCCTCCCTTTCTCCCTTCCTGCCTTCCTTCCTTCTCTCTTTCCCTTCTCTTTCCTTTCCCACAGAGCAAGCCATTTTCAACAAAAGGGCTTGCAAATGTACAAGCTCCTCCCTGAGGCCTCCTTCTGCATGGCACAGACCTTTCATCCCCAACCCAACTTGTAATCTTGGGTAAAAGAAGGTTCTCCACTCATCTTCAAAGAGGAAAAAAAAAAAAAAAAGCAAAGCAAAACAAAACAGCCACATCATGAAGTCGCTCCATGTAATGAGGCTTGCTCTGTGGAGCTGTCATTACTCTGGGCTCCGGGAGGGTCTGGACTGCCCACTGGCCTCCCACCTCGCCCTGGCCAGTCAGGGCTGGAGTCAGCAGCCGGACTGCCCAGAAGGCCACCCTGGAGCCTTGGAGGAGAGGCTGTTTTTTGGGCCTCACTTAGAAATTCCTGGCTGGTCAGTGGCAGCCAAAAACAGGAGAACATTCCTGTCAGGCCTGTCACCTCACCTTGGTACATTCTGAATTTACGCTTTTGCTCAAATCACTCTTACCCCTACCTTCCTCCGGGACTCCCTGACCAGTGCTCTTGGCTCACAGAACCTTGCTCATCCTTGAGAGCCAGTGTAAGTTCTTCTTCCCAGGACCAGGGAGCCTCCGCATCCCACAACTCTTCATTCGACAACAGTTTATCGAGCCCCTTCCCAGGGCCCGGCTAAAGACGGGCAAGCCTGGAAGCCTGCCCTTGCCCGCACTGAGGAAGGGGCCGGCGTGCTGAGTGCCCAGAGCTACTCCCGCTGACCTTCACGGTGCCCGAGGCGCTCCCCTCTCCCTCAGTCAGCCAGTCGGCCTCTTCTTTGCTCTCTCAGGGTAGACCGGTGGTCTTTGCTTTTGAAACAAAATGGGAATAGGATGAGTCCCATGAAGTCGTTGTGAGGACTTAATGAGTTTGTTTAGGCAAAGTGCTTAGAAATGCCTGGCATGTGGGAAATGCGAGATAACAGCTGGTATTATTTTGTGTTATAATAATAATGATGATAATATTTTATTATTCTCCCTGCATATGACAGAACATGGCGGCTCAGGCTTAGTTTTCCAAGACTCCTCAGTCACCCTCCCAGAAGGGACCAGTTAAAGGCACCGATTCTGTCAAGGGCTCTCTGAATGCTTAGCGGGGTCAGGCGTTCTCCCCAGGTTTGAAGAAGGGGCACAGGCCGGGGAGACATCCAGATGGACTCCGCTTATAGTCTTGACTTTGACAGCAGTTCTGGCGCTAACAGCCTCCTGCAGGGAAAGCCGTGGTTGCAGGACACATGGCTTGGGCCACTCCTAAGAAAGGCCATTGTCCCTCACCCAAGGCGGGCTGTAGTGAAGCCTGAGAAACGAGGTTCTGACCACGGGACAAACTGCAGCCATGTCTGCAAACAGAGCGCTCGGGCTCTGTCTGTCCTGGAGGGACGAAAGCCCTGGAGCTGAGTGGCCTCCCGCCTGCCCCAGGAACCCCACCCTTCAGCCAGTGTCTTTCTTTCTTTGGTCCCCACTACATTCACCCTGATGGAGCGGCTGCCCTGCACTCCGCATCCATTCTGAGGTGTCTGACCAGGCCAAAGGATGTCCTAACTGCCAGCCAAAATTGGTCAGAGTCCCTCACCTCCCAAGGGGTCACTTCCCTCTTGGGGACACGCCTGAACTGGCTGGCACTTTCTGCTTATGAGATGCCTTTCTTATTTGATTTCAGTCTTCGTAAACCCTGAGACATCAGGTGATTCTCCTCATCTCAGAGGCGAGAAGACAGCCATCTGAGAGGTTGGAAGCACGCCTGAAGTCACGCGGCTTGTGAGCAGGGGCCGCCAGGCTTCCGCCCTGACTCTGCAGCCGGCATCATGCAGAGGGGCGTTTGGAGGTTCTCGGGTGCATCTGACTATGGAAACCAGGGAGGCCTTCTCATCACAGACGCCGGCTTCTGTCTGTCTTCTGCTCATCCCTTGGCTCATGTGAGTTAGGTGCTATTCTCATGATGCCAGCTGTGTGGCTTTGCAATCGGACCTTGTTGGGAGAGTCTGATTTAATGATGCTCAAGTGACAGGACCAGTGAGACAGTCACAGGGCGGAGCTGATGTGGTTTTCAGAGAGAAGCTGATGTCATGGTTTTTATAAGCAGCTAGGGAATGGCAAGTCATGAAGAGAGGGGGCCATCAGCGGGCTCAGGAAACGCAAAGCTGGCTCTCTTTAATGTGCGATGACGGATGGGAATGAGCTGTACGGTGGCGACCATTTCACAAGATCTACATATATTGAATCAGTATGTCATACACCTGAAACTAATATAATGTCATATGTCCATTATACCTTAATTAAAAAAAAACCCAAACTGGTTCTCTTTGGAAAGGGAGAAAAGAGAACCAACTCAAAGGGAAACAAAGAAAATTTTTTAAGAAGCCACACTCATTTTTCAAAGGTCTTTGATTTTTTAATGCTAGTAATATGTGAGTGTTTTTAGGAACTGTTATAAAAACAGCTTCTTCCTAAAGTCGGAATTACAGATGCTTCTACAGACTTCTTTAGATGCTTCCTAGAGGTAACCTTAATACTCCCATCGTACAGGAGGAACATTCTGGGTTTAAGAGGCTCCTGCTGATCTCATTCCAGTCCTCACCAGGATGGAACTCGGGAATTCCACGGCTCCTTCCTCTGGAACCTCCCCATGGCTTGTTCTACCTGCGTCCTATGGAGTGTGGATCAGCCCTACTTCTGCAGGGCAAGAAAGTGGCTTCCAAGCAGGATTGTGGCCTCTCAGGGGTGTAAATTCTCTTTGGAAAAACCCATAGCATAGGGTAAAAGTTCTCTTGGCAAAATGAAAAAAAAAAAAAAAAAAACCCAATTGGTTGGCTTCCCCAGAGATAGGGCCCAGGTATTGTGGGGCAGGGCCCCAAGTTCAAGTTCCTTGTCCTTGCTAGGGAATCAGCTGTGCCTACCTCTGTAACCCAGATGCCAGAAAGGTGGAGCTTCCCTAAGCAGAAGCACAAAATGCAAGTGCGAATCTGGGTGTCTCCAAAAAAGCAGGACGACAGAGAAGCAAGCCACTGCCCTGACAAAGCCTTCTCCGTGCCCTCTCGAGAGGATGGAGAGACCACATATGTAGCCTCAAGCAAGACCGGCACACCTCACCCCACCATGCGCCCGTCTCATGCCTGGATGCTGTGTCCCAGGCCCAAGCTGCAAGCCCCTCACTCCCTTCTGCTTCATGCCTGGTCACAGTCCCTCTCTGGAACCTTCCTCTCAGCTGGGGCCTGGAAGAAAGCGTGTGAATGAAGGAATTCAAACCAAGATGAGCGTGATGGATAGCCTCTCAGGGCTATTTGTATTTTAAAAGAGAAGCCCCTCTCTCTGGGAAATGCAGCTCCAAAGATAGACCTCAGATGTTAGGGGCGAGGAGCCAGGCCAGCTGCGTGGAGCTGTGTTCTAGCCAAGTGACTGACTGTCTGCTCTCAGGCCGTCTTGTGGAACTGCCACAAACTCCCAGCTCTGCAGAGAGCCTTCCCATTTCTTCCAGTCCACACTGAGAGTCAGAGAGAAAAAGAGATTCTGTGGTTTGGGCCCTGCATGCTGAATCGTAGATCTCTGTGCTTGAGCTGGCACTGTATGGACATGCATAGTCTATCAGTGTTGAAAATAGTTGTTCAAAGACATCTGAGGCCCCAAAGGACACTTTTCAGGTAAAAATCCTTTCTTTGTCAACTGCAAAATAAATGTGTGGGTTTCCCAGGCCATGTGTTAGTTAACTAAGTCCCAAACCTTCCCGGGTATGCCTTGTCCTATGCCCTCTTTATTTTTTGTGTGTAATACCCTGGAATCCGAGCGTCCTGGCTGGCATGCTGCAGAAGCCCGTGGGTTCCTCACCAGCCCTGCGCTCTGTGGGAAACCCCTCACCCCACTCCCTAACCCCCCCCAGGAGCCAAGGCCAAGGCTGGTCAACAGGCTGCTTCCCCAGTGCCGTTACTTGCTTTCCACTGGGCCTGCACGGGCCCCTTTCTGGGCCAGTGTTTTCGGGGCTGAATTTTACATGGGCCAGAAAATATTTGGTAAGAGGAAATGGACCTACTAGCTTTGCTAAGACTCAGTCCATTCCTGGAGCCCCAAGGATTAAAAATAAAAAAGTCTTAATTAGTGTGGGAATGAAGAAATGTTCAGTCTTGTTAAATTAGCATCAGGATTTATTAATATAAATATATTGCACTTAAAAACCCAACTTTAATGTCCTGAATAAACATACTTTTTTTTCTTCAACTAATAAGGCCTCACGTATGGCATCATGAGACCAATTACACAGAGGAGTCCTGACAGGCTCATTATTTGCTTGCACCATTCTGGCCAGCATGAAGGGACAGACCTGCTCTGGGATGTTTGGACTGACATCTCCCCCTTCCCTTTCCAGGTCAAACTTGGCCAGTGATTCTAAGGCTTCAGAGTTCCCTGGGATTTTAAGAAATCCCGATATTATCCTGAAACTCTTCTGGGCTTACACCCACCATCTCCAGAGTTAGAGTTGATCGGCAAACACGGATTGCTTTTTCAGGGAAAGAGCGGGCAGCCCCAAAGCTCTTTGACAAAGCCAGTGAGAAGAGAGGAGACTTGAGGTAAGCCTGGCGCCCACCTGGGGGAGAGGACCATGCCTGGGGGGTGGGCGAAGCCCCGCAGAGCTGATGTGTCACCTGATGAGATTTCTTTGATCCGAACAGGACGTTCCCGCCACAGTCTGGATCCGAACCACCTCAGGACAGAGTTCTCTTTTGCTCTGAGTGGCCAAATACCACAAGCGTCACTCGACTTTGAGATTATGTAACGCTGACATTCCAAAGCTGACATGTGGCTGTGAGGACAGACACGGTGGCTGTGAGGACAGACACGGTGTCTGTTCGAAGGTGTCAGCCCCAGACGGGCACTGGTGTCTAAAGAGAGTGTCAAATCATTTTCAGCTGGAGAGGATTGCCTGGCAAAGCATTTTTTTTCCCCCCTCCAGAGATTTTTGTTTACAGGATTTAACAATGAAAAAAGAAAAAAAACCACACACACACACACACACACACACACAATTGCTCATTGTTCGGCTTGCGGCACAAAGGTCAGCTCGGGGCACCCAGTAGTTTTCCAATTTCTGACCCTTTTTGATCCCACGGTGCAGATCAGCAGATAAGGAGTTTTATTTTAAGGCAGCAAAATGCAAAGTAAGAGACAATGGGTAGAAATGTTGTGAATGACTGTCCAACAGAAGTATCTGTCCAGCTGATGGGGGAAAGCCCTGCTTGTCCAAACTGAATGACATTTTTTATAGCTTTTAGAAAGCATATGCTGTCAGGGACACTGTATTGCTGGGGCAATGGGTGTCGGTGCCCAAATCCTCTGTTCGTGGGAGGCAAAAACACACTGACATGATGTGGTTCTTGTAAGATGTGTGATGCACAGTCAACTCAGTGGCTCTGTGAGATCTAGAAGCAGGGACTAGAGTGTTAGAGATAATTTGGTTCAGCTTTTCAAGTTTAAATTCATTTTAAATAGATGAAGCAACTGAGACCCAGAAGTGACAAGTCCAAGTTCACACATCACAGCAGCATCTAGAACTTCCTTTCCACTGACTAATCCTACTTGGAGTTTATAAACTCTTCCACCACAAGATCAAACACTGGAATTCCTTTCCATGACCTAGAGTACTTTTGCCGTAGCAAATCTGCGAAAGGAAAGTAAAGGCAAGGCAATGGTTAAGACCCTTATGATAACACCCTGGCCAGAAAGTGGGAGCAGATTAGGCTCTCCATCGAAGCATTTTAAAAAGCCAGACATGTTACTGGTTGGAAGAATTTTTCTGGAAATGGACATTTTATTTCCTAAGATGAAAAAAAGCAAGGCACAATTTATTAAACACAAAGGGATATGTGACTATTCTTTGATGCAATTCCAGAAAAAAGTTTGTCCAGGCAGGAGTTGTTGGCTTAGCATTTGTGGAATCTCTCTCCTAACTGTGATTGTTGGGCCATAACGGCAACAGGACACACAGGCGACCACCCTGGTATTGCCCCCAGTCCCATACCTCTCTGCTCCCTTCTCGGGGGAGTTTAATTCTGGCTGAGCTGACAGGTGCAGGAAGGAGCCAGGTGGAGGGAGGGTTGAGGCCTCTGGAGCTGGCCGTTCGGGAACACTGACCGGGTTGTCCACGGAGAACTGCTTCTAAATGGCTTTCAAAGCCCTCGGGTTTGTTCAGAGAAAATCCCGCTGGCATTGATGGATCTCTCCTCCTCTGGAAAGAATGAAATGATTCATGCTGAACATGGGATAGGCTCAAGTACTCCGGCTCGGATCCACTCCTGGCTGGAGGTGCCCCATGTGTGATGAGGTCATCTTGCTGGGGCACACAAAAGGTTCTGGGTGGGGGGTGGTGGTGGGGGGGTGGTGGTGGGGTGAGGGGGTTACACACTAGACAGCGGCCATTCATAGCCTTCATTCCTCCTGGTGCTTACGGGTCACAATGAACCTTCTCAGCATTACACGGGCACTACAAGACCGAGCCGGTTCAGAAGCTTTTCAATGGAACCCCCCCTGAGGCTAGCAATGCATTTATTATAATGTCTTGGCCCTAAGAAGGGCCTGGGAACAGCTTGGAGTGGCCTATAATTAAGTACATTTAATAATAAAGGCACAAACTTCTTAGGTATTCCAAGAAGTGAAAATTATACTCTTCTCAGCTCCTCTCTCTCTACTCCCCTCCCCCACCATCTTTCCCTTTTACAAATAAGTCAGGAGTCACATGTTTTTCTTTGTTTGTTTGTTTGTTTGTTTTAAATGATAATTGCAAGGATGTCTGGCCAGTGGGGAAAGGGAAATTGAATTACGTGAGAACATTCTTCCCATGTTTAAAAAAATGGCCTCTGCTAATTCAGGTAGTTAGGGCACAGGCAGGATTTGTTAAAAGGCCATTCCGTTAGGGACTTGCAGATTCCGGGCAAAGCATTTTGGGGCTGTGGCCCTCTCGCAGAGGGGACACCCTCAAGGGGTTCAAGTTGTTGCTTAGCCTAGGAAGGCCCAGTGGGAGGTGTCCCTCCAGCAGTGGCTTCTACCCTCGGTCCCCACGCGCTCCTCTGAGTGCCTGAATGGGTTTACGGAGAGTCCCGGGGAGAGAAGAGAGCTCTCTGAACCGTGGTCAGGCTGCAAGAAAAGGAGCAAAATCTGCAAGAGCTCATCTTCGAGGTGGGAAGAAAGCACGAAGGGGGCTAGCCCAGCCCTGAGCTGCCCCGCCTGACTGTGAGGAAAAGTAAGACGAGCCATGCGAACTCACTGGATGGGACTGCATGGGAATCTGATCGTTTTTATTTCTTTGACAGCTGATAGGGAGTTGGGGTGGAGAAACAAACGGGTGTTTTCTTTCCTCTGACTGACTAAAATGAAATGAGCCTGTACAATTTCATGCTATATAGGCAAATAAGGTAATATTATTAACAAGACTGATTTTTCCAACTTGCGACAAGCAAGTACCCATCCACTGGTGCTCCCCGCCATTTTGCCTGCATCACTGGTGGAGAGGAACTTCTTTTATGGTTGAACAGAGCCTGACTCTGGCTGTAGCATTTGATTGTAAGCAAAATGACATCAGGCCTGTTGATAAATAAAGGTCAGCCTAAGGTAGGCGGAAATAAGGTACACTTGGAAAGAAAAAAGAACGAATCTTGAAAAAAAGGTTTTTTGTGTGTGTGTGTGCGTTTTTTTTTTTTTTTTTTAACAGCTAAAGAAATCTCCAGTTCCCATTAATTCAAACATGCTGCCTTGTTTTTACTCTGCTTTAAGTAAAACCATAAGCGTTTGTTATTTCAAGCATTACGTTTTTGACACCGAAGTATGTGGAACTTGTGAGAAGCACTGGAAGAACAAGAAGATACAGGAAGTTCAAGGCAAGACAGCCTTTAGCATTCCATGATGGCAGCATGGAAATAGGACATTTGCTCTTCATTATTTAAAGAGTCTTTTAAAAAGTCAAATGGGAAAGGAAGCAATGCAGGGATCTTTTGATTCCTTTTGGCTTTGGCCAAGAAAATGGAATTATTGAAAAAAATCTAACCTTTTTTTAAAAGAACTGCTGTTAGGAGGCTTTGCAGTAGGTTAAATACTATAAAAATCATGGAGGAAAAAATAAAATTAATTATTGGACAGGAGCAAGTTGGGTGAGTTTACGCAGACTTTTATCTCAATGGCGGAACATGGCATCAGAAATCACTTCTGTTACCTCAGGTGACCAGTCATTGTGTTAAGGCAAAAGCAAGGAATTCTCTTCCCCTCTGGTTTCTGGATATAAACCAAGCGCCATAGTTCTCAAATTGCCTTTGTTGACTCCTGACCTTTTTTTTTTTTATAAAACTCAGCTCAACTCGCTTTACCCAAGGAACCCATCCCCGGTGGTAGATTTCCATGCACAAGCTCTCCTCCTGCTGCTTTCCTGCATTCTGATTCCTGAGCGAGCCCAGGAAGAGCCGGGAGTGCCAGAGTCCTCCAGGCAACGCGCAGGGTCACAGCTGTCGTCTTTTCTTTGGCGGGCTCTTTATTCCCATCTTATTTTAAGTCCCGGGGTCATCAGGGTGATGAAGGGTCTGCCCTAAACAGTGGACAGCATGGTGGAGGTGAAGATCTGTTGTAAAATCTGGGGGATGTCCTTGGTATCCATGGCAATGAAGGACCGGCCAGCTGGTAAAGTTCTCTGAAGCCTGCCCGGATGGAAAGGGAAAGAAAAATTACCATTGCAAATGGGGGCTCCCCTTCCACTTCCTGCCCCCATAACCACAGCTTCCAAAGGAAGTTTTTACTTTCTAATACCTTGCCCCTGCCTACCACGGAATGGTTTGTCAGCAGGCAATAAAAGGCTTGGAAGGGCCACAGAACAGAGGGAGAGAAGCACACTGAGAGCAGTGAACCAAAAGAAAGCTCTCTTCAGTGAGAAAATCAGTTAATTTGAAAAGAAGTTTCCTTCCTTTTATTACTGTCATTTCCCGGTATTCCCTTGGCAGAACAGAGCCCGAGGGACGAATCTGGGATTAGCTCACCTGGGTCCAGCAAATACGTGGACCTCACCCTGTGCTTCTAAGTGCTTTCCCTGCCTTAGAACTCAGGCCGGGAAAAACGCTGCCCAGCCAAATCCAGGTGGTTCTTTCTTTCCTTCTCTCTCTCTCTTTTTTTTTTGGGGGGGGGGTGGGGCGCTCACATCATGCAGTGTGAAGGGCAATCTGGCTTGCGCAGTTGCAGCTCTGATGACACCAAGGTTATATAGGCTTATGATAATTCTTTTAAATGGCGATTTATCATCTGGAACAAAGGGCCATTTCTGAAAGCAATGAAAGTACAAGACACAGTTCTATCCAAAAGAACGCCTCCTTTCACTGTGCCAACAAAGTTTGGTTTTGGAATGACATTTCATAAAAGTCAACCATCCTGTGTCGTATCATACATTTGGCATGCCTGGGAGACCAGCTAATTCTGCAACATATCTTTTGCCAGTGGATGTTGGACCATTTCCCTAGGAAACCACAAGGGTATTATTGTACTTTCTTAAGTATTCAAACAGGATCTGTTCACTAGAAAGACAAAATAGCTATTTCAGCTCAACCAGTATTTGCTGAACTTGCTGTCTGCTTAATACTGGGCTGGTCCTGAAAGAAATCTGGGTGGAAAAGGCATGGCTTGCATTCGAGAACATCAACATTCCAGAAGATGCTAAAATATAAACCTGAGAAAAATGCAGTCAGTTGTAATAAACTGACAGTAATGACATGAAACTAAGGCAGTTCTTAAGCTTATTCTGCAATCCTGCAGTGGCAAAGGGAAAAGAAAAGATGCCAGCTCTTTGGAAGCTAAAACGTGTCCTAGTCTATACAGCACTCTGTATCTCAGAGTGTGACAGGTAAAAGACAGGAAGAACGAAAAGCTATGTGTTCTGGGCAGGAATGTTATTTTTGGGGGGTGGGGGAGCTCTACTTTCATTTGTGTTTTCTGCTTCATACAACTATTTCAAATGGAGAAAAATCACAAGTTCTTTCTGCTTATAATTCAAAAAGATAAATGTTGGTGTGTTTGAGAAATCAGTGTTTCCAGATCTCTCCTTTCAGTTCATCCACAGTGGCATTTGTTATCTGACCATAAACTTCTCTAGTGAATATTCAACACGTTCAGTGTAGTGTTTTACTATATATTCTTTCTTTTCTAAAATTATTTTTATTAACATAGAATGTATTATTTGCCCCAGGTCTGTGAATCCTCAGGCTTATACATTTCACAGCACTCACCATAGCCCACTTACTCTGTCTTACATTGTCTCCCAGTGCTTCACCTGCCTGTCTCCTCAGTGAGAAGGGACAAATACACATATAAGGGGGGTTATCCAAGATAGATAGATATGTATATATATTCCCCATGCATGTCTACCCATGCATATTTATGTATATGTCTCTCTGTGTCTATATATAGATATATACTATATATATACACATATACACACACACACATTTTCTATATCATTTATATACACATTTTATAGACACACATACATATATACCATCTCTCATACTGGGAAAAGTTTGTTACTTGGATATGATGTTTGCGACTGAATATGATTTGAACATGAAATCATATTTGGAGTAACTGAACTGATTAGAACTGAGCTTGAGACCTCAATGTTCAGTGCCAAATATATAAAACATTGTCTAATTTATCAGTGGACAAATCAATTTGTTAATTATTCTATTGTTGGTTTAAATAGATGAAAAATAATTAATTTAAGACTATTATTGCTCATCCAAATGTAAGAGAGGGCGCTCTGTCCTCTCAACTGGACCACCAGCCCCTCGAGGGTAGCAGCCCTAGTGGGTACTCTTCCCGCTGCCCCCCTCCCTGCCACTGCCCCTTGTAACACCGATCCCATGAGACGGCATGTGTCAGGCAGGTATTCAAGTGTCTCTCTGTTTGTCCTTTGCCGTATCCCGAGGTGGCCCTTACCTGGTTGCTTGATCGCCTAAAGATCCAATGAAAATGGCAAAAGCATTTACTTGAGGGTTGCTTGTCAGGATCTGGGCAAACCTGGCAGGATGTATTCCGTATCGCGACAGGTTTGCATCACTTAAGACGATGACGAAGTACTCGTCGGCTTCTTCTTTGACAATCTCCTTGATGGCATGTTCTGTCCCCTCTAAAGTGTGGTCCCCACTCATGCAGAACTGAGCGTGGGCGTGCATGGTCTGGGAGGAAGAGACGGGGCACAGAAGCCACGAGTAAGAAACTTTGTAAGCAAACATCATGAGAGTTCCATTAATCAGGAGAACGCACAAATACCGATTATTATACTCGAACAGGAAATATCTAAGTGAGCTCTATTTAATTTGCACCTTAGAGGGACAACAGTGCACAGTGATATTTGTATGTGGTTAAGACTTTTGTTAGAAACAGGAAATGTTCCCAGACTCCCCCAGAAGCACTGACTCTTGAAACTCAAGGTGCCACTTAAAGCAAAAAAATCTAAGAAAACATCAAACTTGGCATCTCTCTCTCTCACACACACACACAGACACACACACACAGTGTGTAGGCAGAATTCCACGGTGGTCCCTAAGATTCCCACCCCCTGGCATGTAAAGCCTGCATAGTCCTTTCCCCTTAAAGGTGGGCAAGACCTGTGAGCAGACATGACATGGGAGAAAAATGAGGAATGGGTTGAATTCCTAATAAAGTTGTAACACTAAGCACCGCACTTACAACAACAGCTATGGAGGAAACTTACTTTAAGCTCCTGGTGTGTATGTGTTTCTACTGTAGCTCTAGGTATGTGAAATTGAATTTATCATCAGAAGATACTAAGGACATAAAATTGGGCTTAGAGAGTTCTCTAAACAGGGTCATTCTTTTTCTTTAACTGAAATGTGCAGGGGCTGAGCAGAACTGCAGAGGGTATAGGAGGCGACCCAGGCTGTAGAATACAGATACAATCCCAAGTACACTGAGAATCTGTAGGGAACAATGTTGAAAATTTGTAGGGTGGAGAAAAGGATTTTAGGTGTGATGAATGTTTTCCCAGTTTAATGCCTGAATATGATGAGTGTTTTCCCAGTTTAATGCATGAATATGCCTGTAAAACAGGAAGTCTTTTTCTTTCCTGTAACTCCTGCTGCCTTGGTGAATCTTTTCAGTGATCAGCAGATACTTTACCTAATCTGGTAGAAGTTTTCACAACAGAGAGGTGACTTAATGCATTTACCTTCAGAATTTCTAGTCTTTGCTTATTGTCCTTGGGCATTTTGTTAAGTGGAACTAGACCAATGTTGTAGCCGTCTCCGGAGTGTCCAACGATGTCATACTACAGACGAGAGAATCAGAGAGTTAACAGAACTGTCACCAGACCTGTAAGCCTCCGACTCTCTGGGCGGCCACTAGACATAAGGGCTCCACGGACGGCCCCGGATGGGTCCAGAGAGACAGATGTGTGTTTATCCACAAAGGCAGACAAACTCCAGGCTTCTGGTCCATCCTCTTCTGTGATTTCTGCCCCAACAGGAGGTAGAAAGTATGACGAGGGCTTTGGGCGCTACCAAGAATTCCATTCTTAACTCTCAGGGGAGAGTTCAAAAAAATCACACACACACACACACACACACACAGAGTGGTAGGCAGAATTCCAAGGTAGCACCCAGGATTCCTGCCCCCCAGTGTACAAGGTCTGCATAATCCTTTCCTCTTAAGTGTTAAGTGAGGGCAGCACCTATGAATATGATAGGATGTTGCTTGTGATTATTTATTTTATGTGGCAAAGAGGATTCTGCAGATGTAATTAAGCCTGCTAACCAATCAATTCTGAGTTCATCAAAAAGGGAGATTATCTGGGTGGGCCCAACTTAATCAT
This sequence comes from Mustela putorius furo, assembly GCF_011764305.1. Classification (NCBI taxonomy): domain Eukaryota; kingdom Metazoa; phylum Chordata; class Mammalia; order Carnivora; family Mustelidae; genus Mustela; species Mustela putorius. The sequence continues at coordinate 8,452,590 of NW_025421305.1, forward strand.
ATAAGTCCTAAAAAGTTTTTTCCAGCTGGTTGCATAAGGGAAAGACAGAGAGACTTGAAGTATGGGGGGATGGGACATGTGAGAATTATCTGTGGCTGAGATGGGGCGGGGGAAGATGGGGATCTAGGAATGACCCTGGCTAATAGCCAGCAAGGAAACTGGGACCTCAATCCTACAATGACAAGGAACTGAACTCTGCCAACAATCCAATGGGCTTGACAGCAGAGCCTCTAGGTCGGAAGCCCAGTCTGACTGACATCCTGATTCCAGCCTTAGGAGATCCTGAGCCGAGAACCCAGCTGAGTCTTCCCAGACTCCCAAACTCCAGAACCAGGACCTGATAAATGGGTGTTGCTTTCAGACGCTATATTTGCAGTTAATCTGTCACACAGCGATAGAAAACACGTAGGTTTTTTTCCCTGAAGGCAAAAGTGAAATGTATTCACCACAGAAATCACAGAAAAGCACAAAAAAGAAGATAAAAATTATTCAAGATCACATTAGTCAGAGATAACATCTGTTAATGTTTTGTTGTGTAAGTTTCGAGGCTTTTATTTCCTTTCAATGTATGTGTAAGAGGTTGTACACTCACACACACACGCGCGCGCCCACACACACACAAACACACATTCACATCTACAGCAACAGAACTTTCAACTGAAATGGATGACGTTCACCATGTGGGTTTTATAATCTGCTTTTGTACTCTAGTGTATGACATATATTTTTTGAATTTAGGAAATACCTTCTTAATTCTCTGTCTCACAATGCATATGAGAAAAGGCCAGAGCTGAGTGGGGTGCAGCATTTTTATGGAATCTGGAAAGAAGTTTGGGACCTTGAAGCAACTCTAACTGGAGCAAGGTGGTTTTTAACTGTTGACTCTGCTCCCAAATTCCCCTCTCCTCTGCCATCTCCCTCTAAGAATGTTCATAATGCTGATGTGAAAGTTAGAAGAGACTTCAGGGTATCTGGGCCAACTGGGAATATGCAAAGAAAACTCTTGAGTGTGGGCAAAGATTTTTGGGAGTATTGGGAATCCCACAGAGGGACAAAATTCCTAAGATTCACTGTTTTCTATTGCCGAACTGACTGCCCACCAACAGCTGTCTTCTGAACACCTAGCATGTGCAAAACATGACTCTAGGTGCAGTAGGGGAATGCAGTAGTTTTCTTTCATGTCTATTCCTTTTTAACTGCTGAGTTCTTTGAGGCCATGCCTTATTCATCTCTGAATTTTAGTATCTGTAAGAATGCCTGGTGTGTTTATTGCAAAGATGCAATCACATTGGGGCAATAAGAAGTCTTCCTTTCCCATGTGGGCTACATTCTTTTACAAATAATCTGTTTGGAAGCTGGAATGCATTTTTCCCCACCATGCGATAAATGGTGGTTAGTCCAAGCTAGCTGACAAAAATCCCTGTACTGGAACCAAAACCATTGTACTTAAAATACAAGACGTAGAAAAACTCCCATCGAAATAATTTTGTGCAAAAAAGAGGGAGTCAGAAGGCAAGCTGAATTCATTGTGGAGTGTTCTGGAGTTGTGCATTTGGGGAGGCATGAGAGTGGAAGTCAAGTTCATGGAGTCAGAGATGTGGCTGTCCTCCCCAGGAGGCAGACATGTCTGCCAAGGGCAAATGCCCAGAGAGAGGAGGGCAGAGGACCCCTTTGACTGAACCCTGGGGAGTATCCTCCTCCGTGGGTGGAAGAAGGACACTGAGCTGAATGGAGAAGACAGGGGAAGCAGCACTTGGTGAAGCAGGATAAGGAGACAGCCGTGGGGAAACTGTCTGTAGGGTCTCAGGGAGGGGTTTGCAACTGTGCTGAATTACGCTAACCACAGCCTTCCCAGAGAATGGTGACTAGTGACCTCTGGGCCTTAGAATCCACAGCGACCTCTGTGGGGAAAAGATCAGTGAAAAGTTTGTGGGATATGAAAGAATAAGGAAACAGCATCTAGAGGGAGTGTTGGGGGACAGCTGTTGGTGCATTTTGTGGGCAGCAGAAAGGGTGTCATGGGGAAGGAGCTCAGAGTCACAGTCGGGCTCTAGTTTAGACAAGGAGGGAGGACACTCCCTTTTCTGAGATTGAAAAAAGGGAGAAAGAATGGGAATGGACAGAGACAAGTGTATAATTGGAAGGGGCAGGTATACGAATGAAAGCCCACGTAAGATATCTAAATATTTAAAAACTATCTATCAGGCTACAGACCGTTAAATAAGATCCTTCTATCCTCCTTCTTTGATCGACAAATACAGATTATAATGACCTGGAGAGCCAGGACTCCTTAAATTCTGTGCAAGAACAGGGTGGTGTGGGCGGCATGGCCCCTGGCTCACAGCCCAGGCCCTTCCCTTGCTGGACTCAGCTCTGTCCCATTCTGTGAGGTGCCTCCTCAGCACACGCGTGCATACCTAGCTCTCTCGCAGCCACACGCCATCATTGCCCTCCACACAGTCAGACCTGGGCCTTACGTCAGGCCCAGGTCTTCACAACATTGGCTAGTCTGCCCTAAGAAGACAGACCTACGAAAGGGACCCCCGCGTAGGCCCTGGAAGCAGGCTTGGGCTCATCTGAGTTTTCTTGGGGAATCCCCGAAACCAGGAGCATGATTGGAAAACTGGCTCTAACTGAACGTACCCCACTGGCCCCACAGAGTCTTAACTTCATGGGAGGGGTATGGTCAGAGAAGAGCCAGAGTAGGGTCTTGCGCAGGGGCTGGGACAATATTCTGGGCTTGGTTTTAATATTTTTAAAAATTAATACTAAAGATGGTACAAAAGAATTGAAGAGAAACTGACCAATACCTTAAAAAAGCTTGATAGCAAATGCTTTTTAGGGATGTAATAAATTCCACATGTGAAAAAGTATCTCCTTAGGATAGTTTGCTATCAGTTTGTGAAAAGGTAACAGAATTTGAACCCTACAAGCTGCACAGCTCTTGACAGTGGCTAACTGCTGTCCTGGCTTCAGTAGGCGCCTAAGGTCCCTGCCTTCAGCAGCAGCATTGGCCCAGATGTGGAGGAAGCCTGCCCGATTCCTCCATGGACACATGCTCGAGGCCCTATCAAGTCTGACGGGACAATGGTCACGGCAGGAACTGTCTCAAGCCAAGACTAAAGTTGTCTTGAGAAGGTGCCAGGCAGACTGGCTTTTGTTAGGAGCCTGGTGAAGTCATCTGTTCGGCGGGATCTTACACAGGAGGGGAGAAGATCGGTTCCTCGAAACTGAAGTGGGTTTCTCTTATTTGGCCGAGGCAACAGGGCTATAAATGTATTAGACGTTTCCCTCCCTATTAACTGAAGGTTGAAATTCTTCCTAATCAGATCACTGTGGATGAACCTCTACGAATAGGTATTTGACCGCGTGGTCTGCTCACCGGGCTGATGTAACTGGTTACCACGAGGAAAAGAGCTGGTGATTAAACAAAGAGCAGCCAAAGTTCCTTCTGGAGGGTCTTTATCAAAACCAGATACTGGTTGATTAAATGCTTCAGAAACATTTTAGTAACTATCCATCTATCATTTGACTGACTGATCTACCCACCTACCATTTAGTTATCTGCCTGGGAGAAGAAAGCTTACTATACTTTTTCACACAAGTGAGATAAAGATAGGTGAATTACCCATCTCTCTTTCTTCCTCCCTCCCTTCTTCCCTTTCTTCCTTCTTCCTGCCCCCCCCCCCGCCTTTCTTTCTTTATGGTAAGGAAAGTGCTATTTGCAGAAGGATCCGCCTTTGTCTATGCTGGGTTAGCACTGCAAAGGCAGAAAAGACACACCTGGGCGCCTGGGTGGCTCAGTGGGTTGGGCCTCTGCCTTCAGCTCAGGTCATGATCCCAGGGTCCTAGGATCGAGCCCCGCATCGGGCTCTCTGCTCAGAGGGAGCCTGCTTCCCTCTCTCTCTCTGCCTGCCTCTCTGTCTACTTGTCATTTCTCTCTGTCAAATGGATAAATAAAATCTTTAGGAAAAAAAAAAAAAAGAAAAAAAGAAAAGACACACCTAAAGAATAGGATGAGGCTTATAAAATGGTTTGCAGGCTCTGGTTCTCATTTTCCAGACAGGCTTGGGAATTATTCTGCGCCCAAAGTAAATAAAATGCTTGAGAGGAATCCAAAGTACGTCCAAATGTGGACCGTTCCCTGGTGTTACTGTAGATCATTTTAAGCTTCCATTAAGACCAATACTTCTATGTCGTAATTATCTAGTATCTGCTCTCCAAGGACCCCAGCGCGTTTCACAGAGAGAAATTTGCTAATCCTCAAAACTGTCTAGGCTAAAGGAAAGAAGTACAGTAACTCATTCATTTCCCTTCTCTAACCCCTGATCCTGCCATTGCCCCTCCCCACCCCCGTCTGGTTCCTGCTGTGATCAGGGCTGACCAGACTTGCCAGGATCTCAAGCACATTCTGCATGTGGAAGATCATGGAGTCATTAAATAAGAACCTCACTGTCATTATCAACCCCCCTAATGTTTAGATCGTAACCTTTTTTGAGCAGCTCAAAATTTATATCGTCATGATTTCTCTACTTCTCAAGGTCTCCCCTGAGTCCTTGTAGAGTCTTGCTTTTAGCACACACACATAAATAATAAACCACAGTAGTAAGGGACAGCCTCAATGAGAGAAGGCCAATTTTAATACTTATTTGCTTTAGAAGCCTGCTTAAATGCCCTTTTGCTGTATTTTCTTTTGAAAACCTCATTCATTTAGAGAAAGGTGTAACAAATGAAAACAAATGCTGAGTTTCAGTCAAAGTCACATTTATCACCAAGTAATAAGGCGGATTTATGATACGGAGATTGCAAAGAGATCTCAGCTTAGAATCAAGAGCTATTAGCGTTTTTAAAAAAGATTTTATTTGAGAGAGAGAGAGAGAGTAAGAGAGAGAATGTGCACGAGAGAGGAGAGGGTCAGAAGGAGAAGAAAACTCCCCACTGATGCACTGCTTGATCCCAGTGCTCCGAGGATCAGGAACAGTGACCTGAGCTGAAGGCAGATGCTTAACCGACTGAGCCACCCAGGCATCCCTAGCATTTTTTTTTTTTTTTTAATGAGTAAGATTTATGTTTAGGTTTCTATGGAGAAGGATAATCATCTGCTAACTTTAGGAGAGGTTATGCTTTATTACACATCCACATTATAACTAGGTATGAGACAGCGTCTGAGGCTATTTTCGAAGACCGACGATGTGTGAAATTCTCATCTCCTTCTAGAAATCCAAGTTACCATTCTAAGATGGCACCACTGACAGTGGGTAGCAAGGCTTAGGAGATGAATATGTGATTTCAAAAGTCAAGAGAAGTGCCAACAGAATCCTAAGGTGTTAGCTAGCCAATAAGTTACAGTAGCTAGTTAACCTTCCATCGTATCATAGAAGTCAATGTAAAAACAGTGATGACCTGAAGGTCAAGGATTCTAGACTTAGCTCTGATGTTAATAAGCTTTCTGACCTAGGGCAAGTCACTTTTCTAAATCTTGTTTCTACCTTATAAATGATGCTGGTATAGATGACCTCTAACATTATATGCTTTTAAGTCACTTAACCTCTCTGACAAATAGGAATAATCTCTGTTTTATCTAACCTCACAGGATCACTGCAAATATAGAGCAATACATTTAATGAGTAGAAGGTCAATGTATACTTTTTCATAGTTTATAAACTGCTTCTATATATCTCATTTCATCTGGATTCTCTTCACAACCATTGGGGTGGGTATTCTTTACCTCATTTCACAGATGAAGAAATGAATGCCTGGAGAGATGAACAGCAATTTCCTAAGGTCAGAAATTGAGTGTTGGCAGAGGTGGGAGCGGAACCCAGGTGCCCTGACTCTCAATCCAAAGTCTTTACCATAGAGAAATAAATAATCATTCCCCAGCTGTTCCCTTCCCTGTCATCCCCTCCACCCCCAACCTCTTTGGTCAATATTTCTACCACAACAATGGAGTCCATTCTGAATTCCTTCATGTCGAACTGACCCAGAGAACTCTGCACACCCTTCTTTGGTCTTATCTTCAAGTTGCAGTAAGAATTTATTTAAAGCCTAAGCATGACAAGATGACCAGCTTCTATTTCCAAATGTGTGAAACATTCCTGAGGCATCGGAAGAAGGTTCATTATGGACACTGAGCTAAGTTGTTGATACAAGGAATTTTCTCAGCAGGTGCCAGTTTGTGAGTCACATCTTTCCGTATCCTTCTGAGAATTAGCCCAGCCTTTTTGACCACGATATCTTTGAGAAGTCATGCCTATTACACCTCACATGAATGATGAGGTGCTAAGGGGAGGAAAAGACAGAGTCTTTTATGTAAACGGTACATTTGCTCCTGAATCACAGCTTTGTCAAAATACTGACTGGGCAGAAATAAAATGGCTGCAAAAAACCAGGGATAAAACATCCACTAAAGGCCCTGAAGTGGCAGTCTGAAGTCCTGGCTTTTTACCACGGAGCTGTGTGACCTTGGGCAAAGGACTTAACCTCTCTGGATCTTGATTTTCTCTTATGTAAAACAAAGAGGTTAGTGAAAATGATTGCCAACACCCCTCCCACTCCCCAGGTTCTATAAAGATACAATGGTTTAGTCTAGAAACAGAATGAAAAAAGTCTGCTTCACTTACTCATAGGAAAATCTGTGCCTTGCTTTCTCTTGTCAAAGGAATGAATCACCTAAATGCACCTGAGGATTGAAGTCTTTTCTAAAAAGAAAGGCCTCAGAGTCTTACAAGAAATAACAATCCGATGTTGGCTCTCTTAGAAGAGCAGTTTTCTAACTGTTTAAAATATTTTTAAACAGTGGAAGTCTTTCTCGAAATGAAATATTGCACAAAAGCCCAGATTATGAAACATCCTGCAAAATCAATATAAGTGGGATTGCTGGGATGGACGGGGAAGGGATAAAAAGTCCTGTCCACCCACCATTGCTCCCCAGCACCCTCCGAGGGTTCCTTGTTACTCCGTTAGGAAACCGTGGCCTTAGAGTATGATTTATTTTCCACAAAAACGATAAATCTGAGGACTTGTTTTCAAAGTGCAACTTCTCGGTAACTAAACAAATCTGTTTTCCAGGGTGTTGCTACTTGAGTGCTCTGAGGAGAAACAGTAATCTAACTTTTGATGAGGTAGAGTACTTTGAAGGAAAAAAAAGGCATTAAGAGCTTTTAGAAAAGGAAGTCTACTTTAAGGTTCCAGTGAAAACATTCTCAGGGGCTTGCAAAAATCCCAAGGAACAAATTGGAATGAAGATAAAGGCAAAGAATGCTTCTGGACTTCAATAAAGTGGTTCACACAACTGTTACTATTGCTCTGTTCGCTTTGGTGTTTCAGTGCTCTGTGAACATTAACAATTTTGTTGATTATAAGATTAGAGGAGTTTATAATGATTACTAGCAAATAATGCTATTCTTGTCTGAAGAGACTGACCGTAAATGCTGTCCCTGAAAATAACTGAATGCAGTTGGTAGACCAATTATGAGAAACTTAAAGCTCCAGATGGCTCTGAAATGTGTCCTGCCACGGCATTATCTTTTCTTCTCGGTGATTCTTACTTGAGGATCCTTGTGGTTTGGCACGGACCATGCTAAGATGGAACAGAAAGTGGAGGCGGCCTCCCAGTGAGCCTCCTGGACTAGGCTATAATGACCCAGGGCTGTGGAGCTGAGCCCGAGCCAAACAAGACACACAGAGACGCCAAGAGAGAGGTTTTGGGGAAGAGCCCAGATCACCAGGCCAGGCCAGTGGCTTCTGAAGGTTTCAAAGCAAATACAGACTGGACACCTTGACAAAGGAGGGAAAACTGGAGGCGGCCCACTTTGAGAGCCATCTGGAACTGAGGAAGGGGGAGTCTCAGAGCACACTGCTAATTCTTTAAGATACCACATGCGATGGCCTCCTGGGCTACGGAATATAAAGTTTTCACTAGGAACTCCTGAAACTGTCATTTGCCTGTGCATCATTTTATATTTGCTGAGAAAGTTACATACTTTCACTTGCTATTCCTAGGCCTCATGTTTTTCTCACAAATGAGAATGTGAACACACAGAGGAAGGGAGCTGAAGGTGATCATGGGCGCACAGATACAGAAGCGGGGGAATGGGGCATGCTGGATGTACACGCATTGAATATCTCTGAGAAGATACCACAAAAATGTCCACTCACAGTGGTCACCACTGCAGGGGGCCGCGGGAGCTGAGGTCGCACTCTCACTCTTCTATGCATGTTTAATTACATGTTCAGTTACAAAAAACGCTCTCACAGAATGTCAGTAGGCTCCATTCCACCACCTTCTCACCGTTGACAAAGGACACCCGGGAGCCCCAGCAGAGACTGGGGAGCCAGTGGGCACTCAACATCACAGACATGTTGGCAGGGGTGGTGAGATTATTATATGAAGTCTCCAGGGCACCCAGCGTCAGGGGAGGGGGCGGGGCAAAGCCTGTCGGGGGTTCTGAAAACACAGGGAATAGTGGCACAAGGTAAAAGGTGCCGTGAGGAAACAGCTCGATGAATCCAGGATGAAGGACGTGCTGCAAGACAACCGATCTGAACTCTCATGAGAGCCCCCATCCGGAGAAGCCAAGAGGGCAGTGGCAGGCGAGGTGGGCTAACAAGACACTGCAACCAAGAAACAAGTGTGGGGGGACGCCTGGGTGGCTAGGTTGGTTGGGCGGCTGCCTTCGGCTCGGGTCATGATCCCGGCGTCCTGGGATGGAGTCCCTCGTCGGGCTCCTTGCTCAGCGGGGAGCCTGCCTCTCCCTCTGCCTCTGCCTGCCATTCTGTCTGCCTGTGCTCGCTCTCTCCCCCTCTCTCTCTCTGATAAATAAATAAAATCTTTAAAAAAAAAAAAAAAAGAAACAAGCGTGGGCTTTCACTGGATCCTCGATTGTGTGTGTGTGTGTGTGTGTGTGTGTGTCGCGGGGAGACCAACTGGAAAAGACAGTTCTGGGAAACACGTATGGTGGTGAGCACAGAGTAATGTAAGGAACTGCTGAATATTTTCCATGCTGGAATATAACCCTGTGGGTTCACTATGCTTCCAGAAAAAAAGACACCCCTGAGATAGCTGGGGAAAGTGAATTTGGATTGGATGCTAGAAGTATTACAAAATCACTGATAATTTTCTAAGGTGTGATAATGGTATTGAGGTTGTGTTGGAGAATGTCCTCACTGTTAGGAGAAGCATAATCAAAGATTTGGAGGTAAAGCATTATAACATTTCGGGTTTCCTTTCAAATGATTCAGAAGAAGGAAGAGCATATATTTAGAGAGAAACATGAAGCAAATGAGGGAAAATACCAGCAATTGGCGAATCTAGCAAAGGCACATGGGTGCTCATATTACTGTTCTTTCAACTTTTCTGTAGGTACACATGTCTTCCAAAATAAAAAAGTTGGGAAATAAAGGGGAAAATTTAAAAACTAAATAAAAAGTACCAGAAAGGGAAAACAAACAGAAGGGGAGTCCTGGCCCTATCCTACTGTCTCCCCCAGCCTTCTGACTTTGGGAAAACTCCTTTATGTTCCTGGGTCTTGGTTTCCTGTGTGAGGAACGAGGCAACTGAGTAAATGACCTGGGAAAGCTGTCCCCTTCTGAAGTCCATGGACACAGTGAGGAAGGCGACTCTTGTGCCTTTCCTGTCCTGCCTCTCCCCGGGCCTCCATGTCCTTGCCCCAAAACTGCTTTTCCTCAAAGAGCTTGTTTTGTGAAGTCTTAATGTCTTTTCCTTTTGTTGGAAAGATTTGAATGCACTGGAGACTTTCTGTGCTCTTACAAAAGTTCTAAAGGAACTGTAATGAATGTAAGGGGTATGTCTGTAAGTACGAGAAAATGCACAAACCCCAAACAATTACAGTGCTGTCTATTAAGAATCTAATAGCATAAAAAAAAAAACAAAACCCAAAGATATTTCAAACTTTGAAGAAGTTTATCTTATCTTGGTGTCTTGCTATAATTTCTTGCTCTAAATAGTGACTGGATTTGGTAATAATTTATTTTACCACAGTTACTTATGGTTATCTTCTCAGTGTATCTGTGGTTTTACTGATAAAGACTGAGGAAATGGTTTGTACTGTGGTGGGAATCAAAGACTATCAGCAAAATACTATCAGCAAAATACTACTTTGGGGGTGATACCCCGAAAGGGGGGATGTCTGGAGAGGAGGGAACTCTGTTCATGCCTCTGTGACCACATGTCTCTCTCAAATCTTCGATTTCTGTGTCCCCCTCATTACGCTCTCAGCTCACAGATGGCAGGAAACTCGGCACCTGGCAGAGTACTCTGCTTTTAGCAAGTGCAAAATCTAGGTTAGTCATTTTATGAAAATCCAGTACATCATATGGCAGCAACTTGTAATTGTCAATTAGAAACAAAGCAAAACAACATCTGGGACATGATCATTTCCGTGTGTGTGTGTGTGTGTGTGTGTGTGTGTGTGTTTGCAGTTTTGGTGCAGTATGTCCAGTCTCATTAATAGTTGTTCCAAACAACAGACTTTTAATAGTGAGAACTGGACAAATCTCGATCTCTCTGTACACTCCGCCGTGTGAGACGGAAGGAAATATTCAGCGTGTCCCATGATAATCATGCCATCTCCCTGCAGGCTGTGGGAATGGCTCTCTGAACCCCCTATTAGCTTTGCCACCTTCTGCCTTCTAATTCTTTACCCAGTCTTGGGGAGCTGTGTCCATCGATCTCCTGGTGAACTCCTAAAAAAAAAATCTTTCTAAAAACTTAGAAGAAGTAATTTTACCTGTCAGAGCAGTCCTGTTCTCAAAGGCACAGAAATCCTTTTCCTAACTGGAAATTTTATTCTGGATAATATGAACACATCTGCCAATTTTATCATTTTTATTTATTTATTTTTTAAAAAAGATTTTATTTATTTATTTGATAGAGAGAGACACTGACCGAGAGAGGGAATACAAGCAGCCAAAGTGGGAGAGGGAAAAGCGGGCTTCCAGCTGAGCAGGAAGCCTGATTGGGGCTTGATCCCAGGACCCTGAGATCATGACCTGAGACAAAGGCAGATGCTTAACAACTGAGCCATCCAGGTGCCCCAGGTATGGCAATTTTAATAGTGATGTGTTTGCTACCATCTATAATGGAGCAATATCTCCATATAACTCAGAGGAAGCTGAGGAACACAGACCTTCATGATTCACACAAGAGGCAGTTGGGCTGATGCCAATATTAGCAGAACCCAAGGGTGTTAAAGCATTTATTGAGATTCATGCGGTTGTGATGGATGGATGTTTAACCATCCCCTCTCTGGTCATCCATGGTCCAAGAGATTTAGGAATTATACTCAACCTCCTACTAGAAAGGATCTAAAATATTTTCAAGAAAACCATAAAAAATAAAAAAGTAAAAAATCAAAATAAAGAGAAACTTACATCTGAAGGGACAGAGGGTCAGGGGAAGGAAAAGGCTGAATACCAGGGCACAAGCCACAGGCCGTAAAGCTGTCACCACTGGTCTTTGAGTTTGGCTCTGAGTTTCTGGCAACTAAAACCACGAGGGATAGTTCAATGGTTTTCAGGAATCACAGGGGGAAATGGAAACGCACCCTGTTCTTCGAGGGAAGCAAAGCTGCTCCCTACATGGAAAGTCCATGTTCTATCTGTATTCGCATTCTGCCCCTGTACAGAGTCTGGTAACCCACTCCCTGGGCAAAGCCACCTTTTCCTACCACTTTATTTGAAGAAGAATCTCTCATGCAGAGCTTCATACAAGGGACCCCTGGAGGCCTGGAGCTCTAAAACAGGCTTCCAGTAAATGACGTGATAGGTTCCATCCATCTGTTTCTATCATAACATGCAGGCATGTCTCAGGACATCGATCGTACGGGTGGGATGTTGAGCTAAATAATGATCTACGACTGCCTATGTCTGCAGGACACCGGTGATTCTGAACACAATCTAGAATACCCATGGCTAGACCATGTACCTGCTACATGTGTCAGCACATACATCATTTCTCTCTGCCGCACTTTTGATATTAACCACATAGCATGTGATATGTCATCTGCTCTGGTAAAGGCCAGAGGGCAGGTAGTTAAGAGGGGACTGCTTGGCTCACCTTGGGTGGCCACCTGGTTATGGGGCATCCTTCTCCACATTCTGACCTCTGAAGGAGGACTCTGAGCGAACCGAGCAACCACAGAAGGACGTAGTTTAAATGGGAGACTGCATTTCTCCCAGGGTTGCTGTCTTCATTGTTGAGGGTCCTCTATTACTGTGTAATCCTTGCCCACATGGAAAGGCACAGCATGGCTGAGAATAATGCTCTTTGAGGGTATTCTCAAACCTTGGGATGCTGTCTGCTTGGCGATGAGGCAAGAATGGGGTGTGGCGGGAACTATGATGAGGAGGGAGGCTCTGAGAAATTTGGGGAAGAGACTTGTGGTGTCTCTCTATGCCCCCCCCTTTAAAAAGATTTTATTTATCTGACAGAGAGAAAGATCACAAGTAGCAGAGAGGCAGCCAGAGAGAGAGGGGGAAGCAGGCTCCCTGCTGCGCAGACAGCCCTATGAGGGGCTCGATCCTAGATCCTGAGATCATGACCCGAGCGAAGGCAGAGGCTTAACCCACTGAGCCATGCAGGTACCCCTCTATGCCTATTTTTTATGACTAACATCACACGTATAGTGCAGTGCTCTCTTCTGGAGTCATCAGTCCTTTAAATTGTATTGGTCCTTTAAATCATTTTCCTGATAATTACGACAGATAAAATAAAAGGTTCTCTTTCGCTATGTGGTAAGTGACCTGATGAGGAGAGGATTTTTGTGCACTCATCATGCCCTACGTGGGGGGACCTCTTGGGCAGATGTGGTCAGTGATGCCTCTCATCAGTCTTGGTTCATGCCATACCTTGAACTTCTCTTCATAGTTCTCGAAGGCTTCCATGACCATACACATGGCCTCCATCGAGCGCTCCAGCCGTCCATCCACCCCGTTAAAGCGGTACATGCTGCCAGACACATCGACCACCAGGCGCAGGCGCTTGGGTTTCTGTTGGGGGCTGCCCAGCTGAGCGGGGAAACAACAGAACAGGCTTGTGAAAACCACCCCTGGTTGCTGTTGCGAGGGGCCCATAAAGGCCTCAGAGTGCCAGCCGTGGGGCAGACCGCTCAGCTGGGGGCTCGGCAGGGTGCAAGGCTGACCTGGTAGGTGGAAAGGATTGTATTTCAGTAAACGGGACTGCAAACTCAGGCTGGTAGTTGAGGCCATATGGGAAAGATTTTCCTTTCGAATCTGGTCCTTTCAAGGCCTAACCTCAGCTAGTAAAACCGCCTTACTGAGGCTATTACTCTTAAAAATAATAATCTGGAAAGATAGAAACCCCAACATGTCATTTTCATGTCATGCCTCGGAGTCAGTTACACTAGCAAGATTGAGTTATTCTGGAAGGCCACATCGATTTTACTCCTACCTGTTATGTAGTAACCTGCAAATCATTTTTCCACAAAGCCCGCCAGTAATGTCAGATTCCTAAAACAAGGCTATGGGAGAGGGGGGGGTCTGGCGAAGAACTGAGGGAATATGTTTCCACAGTATCTTCTGTTATTAGTAAGCTTTCATGTTTCTCTTCCTTCCAGTTCCTGCATTACTACTCCTCGTTACTCTTCTTGGCCGTTAAAGCACGAAAGTAGCATCCAACCATACTTGAGTGACAAATGTCAATTAAAATGTGAAAATCTTCTGAGTTTCAGTTTGATTCTGGACTCATGCCTGCCAGTTTGCAGAATTAAAAACAAAAATATGTTTGTCAGCTTTACTTACAGGAAAAAAGGAAGAGGAAAATTTCCAGATTATTCTGTCATTATACACCCACTGACATGCATGAAAGCTAATGAGCATGGTCGGTAATTTTCAAAACACAGAGTGGGTATTGGAGGGCAAAATTCAATATATTTCTTTAAAAACTTGTTGAGTGTCTAAAACGAAAAATAGTGCCACATATGCTTCCATGACCACTCGCAATTCAGATATATCTGAACACGGCTGTTGACCGCGATGAGTCAGTAAAGAACATAGTTGTTGACTCACGCCAATGACACAGAAGTGAGTACAGCCCAAATTACCAAAAGATCCTTTCTGAATAAACATCTAAATGGAGCGAGTGACTGCCATTCCCCACCAGTCACCGCACCCCCAGCTCTCAGCAGCTGCTTGGCAATTCTGGTTATTCTGGGACACAGAAGATCATAGAGAGCCCTCCAAGAGGAGAGCTGCAATATTTCACCTACTGCCATTTTATGTTTGCCCCTCTGTAGCAGATATTTTAATATCAGGGCTGTCGAAAGCTTTACATACTGTGGTTGGAACTACTGAAGGGAGAGTTTCTTATTTTCTAAAATTTTCTTCAGGTATAGGATGAACAGACCTTTAAAGAAGGCCACCAAGATTGCTCTAGAACACTGGGTGTCTTCCATTTCCCTTCCAGGGGCAGATCTGCTCTGTGTCCTAGGAGCTGAACTGCGTGGACAACATCAGCCTCTCTCTCAGCTGTTAGCTTCTGGTGGAGTCTGTGGATGGGAGGCCCTGTCAGGAGATCAGGTTGCCATAATCAGGGTTTATGGCGTTTTGACAAAGATGGCAACTCAAGAAAGCATTTGTCTGTCTGTAATGAGGGCTGGACTCTACAGACCGGAGGCTACTCGTGCACCATTACTTACTTGTGGCTCCAGCTCGCCCCGGCGTTTGTAGATGGCTTTTTCTCCAGTCAGCCCATCAATGATCTTGGCATCATCTAGTTCTCCTGTAGCTTGGTGTCTTAGCCACTGTCTTTCTTTACCTTTAGCCTACAATGACACACACATACACAAATTCTTATTTTAATGACTTCTGGAGGGTACCTGACACACTCTCTGCATGAAAAACAGGAAACACACCCAGGATCTTTTCAAGTAAGTGATATTTCTGCAGGAACACACTTTAATTGACGGACTGGTTTCTGCTCTGCTGATAAAGAATGCCCTTTGGGTAGATTTCATCTGTTTTAATCATTTTAACACAGGGGATGATAAAATGAGCCCATTTAAAGCACATGAAATGGGAAAGCAGTATGCAAATGAGCCCTTGAGAGATGTGCACAGCCCAGAAATGCAGTGGTGATACATTTCTTATGCATATTCTGTCACAGTACTTCTGGCAAATTCCTTAGGTAACAAAACAATCAGCGTGAACTTGTTAACATTGTCTGCAGGCACAGAGAAAATGTGATCTTCAGAACTCTTCCTTTTGGAAAAACAATTTGTTATTTGAGTTCTCTGTGATTTAGGGTGCAATTGGAAACAGTTGAAAGTAATAGTTCATGAATGTGTTGCGTCCCCCATGACCCTCTGATGAGATATTGTCTGAATTACTTTCCCAAAGGTATCGCTACATGATACAATGACTTACAACTATGCCAGGTGGACCAAGATGGTAGTTAAGAACAGTGGAGAAGGACAATATCCCAAATCAAGGCACGAGTCTGTTATAGCCAACGACGCTATTTATATTAAGAAGTAGGAGGAATAGCTAAAATATTTTCATGTGTGCAAACGAGAGTGGTAGTTAAGATCAGAGTCTGGTTCCCATCCTCTCTTCACCATGATCAGATATATGACCTCAAGCAAGTTACTTAATCTGTCTGCATTTCAGTGTCCTCAATTCTAAAATAAGGGTAACACTAGTTCCAACTTTGAGTTTTTGTGAAGAGTAAATGAGATACTACATTAGCTGAAAAGCCTGGAAATCCATGTCAGCTGTTACCATGATCGTTGTCATCATCATCAAGTCAGACACATTATGGACAACTAAGCCCAGATTAATTTAAGCACACTTCCATCACCATTTCAGGTAGAGTTTAAGTTTAAGGAGGTAGCTTAATGACAGCACTGTTATTGAAAATACGAAGTCAAACTTTAGGCAGCCCGGACCAACCACTACACAAAGAAGCTCCAGACACTCTACCTCTAGGCAGGACTACCTTTATTAATTTCTTATTCCTGATACCCTTGCTGCAAACAGGTGCAAAATCCCCTCATTTGAATACAAATATATTAATGTGAGCATGACACAGAGACACTCCTAAGCCACCAGCATAAAGAGCTTACATTTGGTGGGCAGTTAATTCCAGGAATTAGTTTAGATGTGCCCCCTAGATCTATGTTCTTCCCTAATACGTGTTTTTGGTGAGAACACCATAACCTTATAGGAAAATGGGATTCGTTGGCGCATAGCTCAATGAACTCATGAAACTCTATGAGATAGGTATACAGCTTCAGGTGGTAGGAGGAAGGGGTGAGCAGAGTCTTCTAGAATCCTTTCCTCCTGGACTCTGGATCAGACAGACAAGTCTGACAACACAATGCTGGCCTTCTCAGGCTCCCTCCCCTGCAACAGTGATTGGGACCTGGCTCCTCTTTCCTCTTCCCTATTATGCCTGAGGTCTAGAGTGGATCATTCTTCATGTTTTCAGGATGCTTTATGCAAGGAGATGCATTTGGGGCCGAACACTGAGGTACCTTTCCATCCTGAGATTCTGTGATCCTTGGAGATACCAAACCGCAGAGCACTGGCTTCTAGTGCCTTTCATAGATGAGGACAGACCCTCACAGACCAGTCTAGACTGGGAACATAAGGACCACAGAAAGTACAAGAGAATGTGGTAGCAATAGTTAGCTGTCATCAAAGTGGCACTTAGAGCTGGGTTTAAGAGGAAGATGGGATTACAACAGAAACAAGATTACATGACATGTCACAGAACAGCTGTGCCACTGTTACCATTAAGCCTCAATTTCTGAAGTTTCATCAATGCGTTGACAAGACAATGACATTGAAGAAGTTCAAGGGAAACTGTTCGGTTTCCAGTGATATGTAATTCAACTAAGTATAATATGGAACTTTCAGTTCAACAAAATCGGAAATGGAGAATGCATCACAGTTTCCAATAAGGCTAGAAAGTACACATCAGTCCTAAAGGATTCAAAGAGGTCTGAATCATGAGCATCGGTTATTAAAAAAGGAAAAAAAAAAAGCACTGTGTCACTTTGTAGCTCCTCCCTGTTTTACTTTCTTTATCCTTATCACTGTTTACAAATGTCTGATTTACCTCTTTGTCTCTATTATCTATCTGTTCCATTAGAAAGTCAGACTTATGGGGTAAGAGCCCTTCCTGCACCATCTAGAACAGTGCTTCATACGAAGTTGGTGTTTGATAAAAATTACTGAAACTTGATTGCTACTATAAAACATTACATGATAACCATATAAAAGCATGTCCATACAGTATTATCTCAATGTATATGTATCTACATTATATACATGCAAGGAAAAATATGTGGGAGAAAATGAAAGTATTAAGAGTCATGGTTATTTTGGGGTTGTGATTTATGGGCAATATTGTTTTCTTCCCTTAATTTCTGTATTTTCCAATTTCCTCCCTCCCTTCTTCCCTCCCTCCCTTCTGTTCCAGAGAGTAGGAGAGCACATGCAAATGCACGAGCTGGGAATGGGGGGAGGGAAAGAGAGAGAGAGGGAGAGAATCTCAAGCAGACTCCCATGTTGAGTGCGGATCCCAACAAGAGGCTCAATCCCAGGACCTTGAGATGATCATGACTTGAGCTGAAATCAAGAGTTGGACTGTTAACCAATCGAACCACCCAGGCACCCCTTCAGTTTTAATATAATGAACTCATGACTTTCTAAAACCTGAAACAAAAATAAGTTTTTTTTCTCAAAAGGACTTGAAAATATCCTTTTGTGTTTTTATGAAATATGCCTTTGAGACTAGCATAGAGAGCAAGTCTTCTCAAACTTCAATGTGCATACAAATAACTTAGGGATCTTGATAAAATGCAGTGTTTGATTTGGCCGTTTTTGTTCAGTAGGTTTGTTAACAACTGGTCCAAGAGCACTGTGGAATTCTTTTGCTAATAATTAGTGAAAATGGTCCCCTTTTAGAGGGCCTTCTTTTTAGGAGACCTATTATTGCCCATGATAGGGAGGCTGCAGAATTGTAAAATAAATGCTTTTCCTTTAGAATATTATATTTGTCTGCTGTCTCTGGATTCACCATCATGGAAGAAACTAGGGATTTTAGGTCTTGATTTTCTTATGCCAATGTTGCTTCTTTTCCTAGATACAATTATCATTCCCTAAGGTGCTCTCTAGATTGAAGATGATTTCCATTATGTGTGCCAACTGAAGGAAAAGAATTTAGTAAAATTTAGGGTAAGAGTGAGGGAAGGAATCTGCTTTTTCCAATAAATCTGCTCTGCCTTTCTTCCTTTTTTTGGATGAACTTTTAAAATTGAAGTACAACATACTTGTAAGTCAAGTGCATACATCTGAAGTGCAGAGCTCAGTGACCTTTAGAAGTGAACACCCCAATGTAGCCACCTATACCTCCACAGCGCCCCCAGGGCTCCTTCTGGAATTTCCCACTTCTGCCAGCAGGGCTTAGGTTCTCCTGGCTTTGGACTTCATAAAAATGGTGTCACGCAGCATGTGCTCTTCTGTGTCTGGCTTCTCTGGCTGCACATGGCTGCTGTCAGGTTACCTGTGCTGCTATGTGTGGCAGTTCTTTAATTCTCGCTCGCTGCTATAGTGATAGCTAATCCTACAATTTGGTCACAATTTATCCACTCTACAATGGCACTGTTTCCACTCTGGGGCTATGAAGAAGAATGGCACCAGGAGTGGTCCTGAGCATGTCTCTTGGAGTAGATGTGTGGGTATTTCTGTTGGACAGGAATCCTGGATATGTTCAGCTTTAGGAGATACTGCTAAACAGCTTTCCAAAGTGTTTTTTCCAACTTATATTCCCATGAGCAGTAGGAAGGTTTCATCTGCTCGTACCCTCACCCACACTTGATATTGATGGCTTAAAAAAAAATTGTTAGCCATTCTGGTGGGTATATAACATGTTCCCTTCCTTTTTATTTTTATCTGTGGAAAAATGAATTTTGGTTCTGAGGGTCACTGATATTTTTAGGAACATGAGCCAGTAGTTTTTGTTTTTGAGAAGTGTAAAGTATGTACTAGTCTTTTGACCCAGAGCTACTGGGCACAAAGTCATTTTATAATAGTAGCACTATTCATTAGTTTTCAAGTCTAGAACTTGCAGATAAATATGGCCAGATAATTTGTTATCTGCCATCTAGCCAGCCCACCAATTTTAAGAAACTCAAAACAGGAAGAGGCCTGTCAGAATGGATACTCTTGGAGGCAAGGGGCTGGAGGGGGAGTGCTTTAAAAACTTACTGTGGGCTGGAAAAGAAATATTTATTATTATGGACTGTGTATTTTATGGGACTCACTGAGATACGTCCTTATCTAGTAAGTTCCTACTGGATTTAAAGATATGCTTTTATGTATAACAAAGGTCCAAACATGAGCTTTATAGTATATTCATTACATGAAGCTAAGTATTCTTATAAATATGTCCATCTGTTTTGGCTCATACAGTAAGTTCATACTAATGAGAATATTAAATATAAAGCTAGGTTTCACTAGTAAAAATCTACATTACAGACTTTCTAGAAAAGAAACACAGTTTTATTATGTTCATGTAAAGAACACCTACACTAATTGAAATGCTCAGAGGATGACATATTCTGGTTAACTTATTTTCTGGGAAATAACTGGTTAACCAGAAAGGACATCCATACTTATCTGTGGCAGTGGGGACCTTAGGAGGAAGACACTTGACAAAAACCAATTATCTTGTGGTTTGTGACACCTGATCTTGTGATTTCAGCACTGAAAGTATTCTGTTTAATCTTAAGTCTTTGTTTATCTGGGTTGTGGTCAATCAGGACTTCCTTTATCTGCAAACTCTACAAGTAAGCCGATTTTCTATTATGCCTTCACAATTTATTTAATGAGGAAATTAGAAAGATTTAAGTGGCAATTTTTATAGAAAGCACATACATTCTACAGAATAAAACATATAGATGATCATCACTAAATACTTCTTGTAGCTCAGTCAGTTTTAAGTTCAGCTTTCAGCTCAGGTCATGATCCCAGGGTCCTAGTATCAAGTCCCGCATCGGGCTCCTTGCTCAGTGGGGAGCCTGCTTCTTCCTCTGCCTCTGCCCGCCACTCTGCCTGCTTGTGCTTTCTCTCTCTGAGAAATAAATAAATAATATCTTAAAAAAAAAAAGGAATTCTAATTCCCTTTCTCATTGGCTGCATATTTAAACACATATGCTTATTTTTTATATATGTATGTGTGCGTCTACATATTTACCTCACAATTATTTTCAAAGAGAGTACTTAAGTGACATATATTTAAAGTCTCTGAATATCTGAAAGTGTCTTTCTGATCTCCTTGTACTTTGGTGAGTACAGAATTCTCAGCTCACATCCCCAACCCCCCACCCCTGTGCCCCAAATCCTGCAGATGTTTTTTCACTATCTTCAGGCATTCAACATTTCAGAGACAACTAATATAAGATTACATTTTTTCTAACGATAGCTTGTTTTCTGTCTGCTGGGCTGCTTTTAGGATATTTTCTTTGTTTTGGAAATGTTAGCGTTCCGTGAGGCTGCGGTGAGGCACTCTCTCTTTGGATTACTTTCGCCAGGTCCTCAGTGAAATGTTTTTCGTTCACAGAGCTGGGACTGTCTTTAGCCCAGTACAGTTTGTTGTTGTTGTTGTTGTTACTCTGATTACTGTTTATGAGTTCTTTTAGGTCCTCTCTGGGAATATCACTGGCTCATTCGGCGTGCATTTACTAATGCTCACGGTGTGCCAAGGTTCCTGCTTCTCAGGAGGGCTCCTGGTGTGGTGTGTTAGCTTTCATTGATCAGCTTTCTTTTGGTTTTTATCTCTTTACTGCCTCTACAGTCTGGAGTAACAACTCTGGAGTAACAACTAAGTCTGTTAGTACTTAGCCTGAAGACTAGACTGAGTCTGTTCCTTCTACTTTGAAGGTAAATTTCAGTTTTGGGATTGTATTTTTAGTTTTTTTTTTCTTTTTTAAAATAATCTTTCCTTGTTGCATTCAACTCCCTTATTATTCCTGCTTGCTTCTTAGCCAGACTTTAAAAAAAGAAAAAAATCCATGCCTTGTTTCACATACTTCAAGTTTCTTTGACTTGTGAGAGCACAAAGCAGATGTTTTCGAGAACTCTGGTGTTTTCTGAAGAAAATACTCTAGCCCAGCAGCATCACCTTCCCCTACATCTTGGATGCATGTCACTCTACCTCACTGCAGAATCCTCTCTTAGATCCCATGTTACTTTGTTCGTGGGTGTCCCTACTCTTGAATGATGAGACGGCTTTATAAAAACCATTTGGGAACAGACTGGGATCTGACTCTCCTTGCTCGCACTGACTTGCCAATTCGTTATAACCAGAGCTCTCCTTCAAGATTTTAACTGGCATTCTTACCTGAATTGAATCTACACTACTTAACTCAGGAACTCAGTAGGGAAAAGAGCTGGAACTGTGGACTGTCACAGCATGAGGACGTTATCTCCACATCATTTCTTACTTTGGTTTGGAAAAGCCATCACAAGGGCCCACTTGGCATTTGTCTGATCTCATCTTCAAGCCAAGTATAAAGTTAACTGGTCTGGCCCCTTCCCCAGTGTTACTCCCTCTCCAGCCTTCTGTCTGTTGTAGCCACCGCCTAAAATCGAGACTTCCCCACCCCCACTGCTCTTGGTGTTGCTGCCTTCAAACTGCTGCTGCTTGGCCATGACCACACGGAGGTGAAGTGATCTGCTCCTCACCGGCTTGAGGGCTCTGGCTTCCATTCCCTGCCTCTCTGTGTAAGGGAGACCGATGTGATTCTACTGGGTTTCATGCACTTCCTGGCTAGTAATGCTATTTCTTAGGGAGGTTTCTGAGTTGTCACTAGTACTGTCATTCATAGGGCCTCATCACACTCCCTTTAGCAAAAATTCCTCAAAGCTTCTTGCATGTCACATGCAGTCTTCCCTAATTTCTCCTGTCATATGCGTTTTCACCATTTACAACATTTTGCTATTTTAACATGTTCATAGTCATCTGGTGAAGACTGAGCTCAAGCAGCCTGGAAGTCAGGACTGTACTTTTAGGCTGCACTTGGTTGAAGTTCTCCCTCAGGGGCCACTAAGGCCAGGTACTGAGTGATGAGCCATTTGTGTGCTAAGAAGAGTAACTGGCATTTTCCTGTTCTCCCTGAAATGCAGACGTGCCCTGATGTGGCCGTTTCCACCTTTCCTCTCCATTTGCTCTGTACTCTCACATTAGCCAACACACCTTTTCTCTCGGCTTGGGTTGTTGCCCCATACAGATGACCTTAAAAATGTAGACATAGATATATATACAGATACGCAACCTCTCTGGTCCTAACCTTGTCCCTGAACTCCAGATTCACGTCTTAAAATCTTTCAATATCATGCTTGACATTTTAAAGTAGGTGTCCCAGGAGTGAGAAAACAGGACATCCAGACCAAACATCTGCTTTCTCCACAAGCCTCTCCTCTTCCTGACTTCCCTATCGCTGTTCTCTAGGGCTTGAAAACCTTACCATTCCCCTCACCTCACCTTCAATCAGTCACTGTCTTCCCTTCCTACCTCCAAACTGTCCTGTCCTTTCCATTTTCACTTCCATGACTCTGGCTCAAGTTCTTATCACTTCTTGCCTGGATACTGAAAGTAATTTTAATGATTTCATTTCAGGGTTTCCCCACTTCTCTCTTCTACGATACTTTCTCTCTCTCTTGCATTTAGGAGGTTAAGAAGCCTCCTAAAGAAGGTGCAACTTTACAACTCCCTTTCTCAGGCATGGTCACACTCCTTGCTGATTATGGAATACAGTCAGCACGGTGCTCAAGGCCCTTGGGGGTTCAGCTTCCCCTCGTTTTTTTCTCCTGCTATCCACCGTCCCCAGCTCCATCCCCAAACTCTGAACTCTAGTCCTTCTGGACTGTTGTCATTCCCCAAACAGCCTTGTATTCAAGGCTTCTTCCTCTGCTCATAGGTTCCTTCCACCTAGACCAGAGCTATGCAGACTGCCCTTGGTGAGTAAACACTTGCTACTGATCCATGAGGAAATAAGTTACAGAAGTGAACAGCAAGAATTTAAAAATGGCATGGCGATTTGACAGAGTGCTTTTATGTTTGCTGAATCTAATATTAAATAATACGGGTTTGTATCTTGTATGTTCATTTTTACATCTTTTCTTCAGGAGTTCATTTCTATTTTATTTTATAAAAGCATTAGTTCAAGGTCAATGAACAAAACCTGGCCTCTCTCCAAGGAAGGTTTGAGAAGCTCTGGTCAAGACTGTTCCTCCATCCCCATCCTGAGAAGAGCTGCCATCGAAACCATGCTCATCCCTCACGGCCCAGCTCAAAAGGCATTTCCTCTTTTTCCCTAACTGCACAGTCTAGAAATTGATCACACATTTATCTACATAACATGGCGCTGTATTTAAAAGACCCCTGTGCCATTTACCATATTGTGTCTTCTATTACAACTACACATGTATTTTTTTTTCCTTAGTCATTGAAGGCAAGAAATCTTAGGCAAAAGAGATACTCAACAAATGTCTACTGGATGAAATGCAGTTATTATTAATTAAATAAAGGGAATGGGGAAATGCTTTCCATTCTTTACATATGAACAAAGTGGGTGCTCAGAATGAAGTCTAAATTCTTTGCCTGGCACCGACCTGCCTCTTAGCTCCAAGTCCTTGGGTGCATTTTACACTAAGTGGAATCTTTTTTTTTTTTTTCCCGAAGATTTTATTTTATTTTTTATTTTTTAAAGATTTTATTTATTTATTGGACAGAGAGAGATCACAAGCAGGCAGAGAGAGAGAGAGAGGAGGAAGCAGGCTCCCTGCTGAGCACAGAGCCCGATGCGGGACTCGATCTCAGGACCCTGAGATCATGACCTGAGCCGAAGGCAGAGGCTTAATCCACTGAGCCACCCAGGCGCCCCACTAAGTGGAATCTTGCTCCCACTTGAGATCAGCCATCGGCTCACACCTCAGACCTCAGTGTTATGCCCTTGTCCGTACCATGTTCGCTGTTGGGGCATCGTTTACTCTTTCCTTTAACTGATGAATACTCATGTACCCTTCAAGAGCCAGCTCATGTATCCTTTCCTGGCAAATCTCTCCTAGAACCCCTCTCCTTTGGTTCCACTGCCTTCTCCGCATCTGTTTACCTAGACACCTACCATACTCAACTGAAATGATCTGTTTGGGTGCCCATCTTTCCTACTCCCCAGAACTATAGCCTTCTTGAGGACAGGGGTGGTATCCCGTGAATCTCTGGGGCTCCAGTGCCCTAGCACAGTGCACATCACACATCAATGTTCAAAAACACCGTTTATCTCAGCCTAAGCTCATTTCGAACTGCTCAAGGGAAAAAAAAAAGAACATAATTGCTGGTTCATGGAGATATCATGCTAGTCAAAGCAATCAGAGAAAGGCTAATTTCGTTTAGCCTGAGAATGAAATTACTGATTGTACATCAGCAAAATGCTAGAGAGAAGAGATGATTACAATCAGTGGCTTTTTGTGGAATGGATATTTTCTTTTGTCAGGGATTGCTGGCATCAGACATTCAGATTTTGAACCAAGCACAACTGAAGTTAAGACAGACTCTGTTCTAATAAGACAATTTTTGCTATTGATTCCTAAAATGTCCAATTCCCCGGACCCTTTGATATCCCATATAGAATCCAGTCAAGAAGCAACGGGAGGTCATCGGTGACGGCGATCTTAATTGAGAAAGCCAGGAGTTGCAATAGACACATGTGTTGGAGCAGGCATTGTAACAGGAGTGACAACAACACTCCTTTTCCTCACATCTCAGCCCTGCTGTCCGGAGCCCGTGCATAGGCTTGAAGCCATACTTTGAGAAGTCATCACA
Organism: Mustela putorius furo; assembly: GCF_011764305.1. Taxonomy (NCBI): domain Eukaryota; kingdom Metazoa; phylum Chordata; class Mammalia; order Carnivora; family Mustelidae; genus Mustela; species Mustela putorius. The sequence continues at coordinate 8,477,461 of NW_025421305.1, forward strand.
AATGATGATTTGCTAGTTCCTGGCTAGACGTTCTGCTGTTCACCAAGGAAACACCCATGGTTACCGGGATTCCACAGCAACCTCAGCACAGCTGGGAGCTATTAGTCAATCAGAGCCACACAGGACTGGCAGACGGTGGCAAAAGGGGAACCAAACAAAGCCTTCTTGTTTTGGTTACAATCTAAAGACTCATATTCCACTGAGGCCCTGTCTACCCTTGGCCAGTAGCTGTGTTTTGAAGTAGCACTATCTGTCTACGTGGAAGACTAGAAGACCCCAAGAATAACATATCTGTGGATTTAAAAAAAAAAAAAAAGTGGAAACACTTGAAAATGCAAAGTTGGTATCTGGATAATGATGCAAAATGCTTTATGAGTATATGTGAGAATGATTCTTTTCATGGAATTGCATAGTTGGCAGCAGATAACAGAGGCCTACGAGATAACAGGGACCTAAGCTTCGGACTCAGATACCTGCTTCACGGGCCACATAATCCAGGCAGAGTCTCATCATCTTTCTACTCTTCAGTTCCCTCAGTACAAAGTGGGAACAAAGTAGCTACATTCCAGAAGATTGTGAGAATAGACGGGTTACATGCCTCAGCTTCTGTATCTATCCAATGTAGAAAATAGCTATTACTGGTTGTCGTAAGGACTCACCAACACAAGAAATGGATGTAAAGGAGGTGACTGGGTGTCTGGCTTGCAGCCCAGGCTGATGAAGAAGAGCAAAAACTAGGGAAGTAAGGATGAGACAAATTCTTCTGCAGAGAGCGCTGCATGCTAAGCATTCTTTTAAAAGGTCTGCGTGTATCATCTGAGGCAATCTGCATACCTGCCCTATTATCTGTCCTATTATCTGCATCTTCCAGAACCTGGGCTGTCAGGCCCCAGAGCTGACGCTCTTAGTCACTAAGAGACAACGATGACGGCGATGATGGAAGAGACTGTGAGAATGCTGTGGTAACGTAAGGCATCTAGCATAATGTCTGGCACATGGGAATTGCTCAGTAAATGCTTGCTAGTATTAACATGCTTGTATTACTTGTGAAGATTTGGAGAGATGGTAGTTCTACAACAATTTTAGGTTCTCCTCTGAGGATCACATCATTTTTATTCCCTTTCGTCTATCTTAAAACTCTTTCTTGCTATTATTTAAGCCTAGTTTCTCTTTTTCAGATTTTCATGGAAGAAGAGAATAAAAATATCCTTGAAATAATTAAGTTACTCTATTTGAGGATATCTAGAAAGTTATTAACCCCAAGCAGCTTATGGTTTTTTTTTTTTTTTAATAGGAGTCTATTTCTTATTTTCTATCCCTTTAATTGTATTTGTTGCTTTTCTTTGAGCCCTTTGCGATTTTCTTGCACATCTCTCTTTGAAGATGGGAAGCAAAACTGGATACTGTTTCTGAAACTGGTCTCATCACTGTGGGCTTTAGCAGGAGTCATTCCTTAATGGCAACCCTAACTCTAACCTAGGCTTGACGGGTGGCCTACTTGAAGAAGTCACAGTAGTGGGTCTACCTTTTCTTCCTTTGGCTGACTTGGTGAACATAGTATCATTTATCTTAAAGGGCTGCTGTGAGAATTAAATGTGGTGGTGCTTGTAGAAGTAACTAGAGCCTGGTGCCCAGTGAATACCAATCAAGACATGAACTAATAACAGATAAGGATTCTCATTCTTTCAGTTAAAAATGTATTGTTGTGGGGCACCTGGGTGGCTCAGTGGGTTAAAGCCTCTGCCTTCAGCTCAGGTCATGATCCCAGCGTCCTGGGATGGAGCCCTGTGTCGGGCTCTCTGCTCAGCAGGGAGCCTGCTTCCCCCTCTCTCTCTGCCTGCCTCTCTGCCTACTTGTGATCTTTCTCTCTGTCAAATAAATAAATAAAAAATCTTTAAAAAATGTATTCTCGTATTCCTCTCTGATGCTGTGAATCATTGGATGGCCCATTTGTACACAGGGTAACACTCTGTGTTGTCTGCATGTAATCATGGAATCCATGGCCAGACTGTGATCTGGTCTCTGTGATTTTTTTCAAAAGACCAATTAATTAATTAATTAATTAGAGAAAGAGAGAGAGAGAGAGAGGACAGAGGCAGAGCGGAGGGAGAGAGAAAGAATCCCAAGTAGACTCCCTGCTGTGTGTGGAGCCAGACACAGGGCTTGATCTCAAGACCCTGAGATCATGACCTGAGCCGAAATCAAGAGCCGGACGCTCAACTGACTGAGCCACCCAGGCACCCTAAAGTTTTGATAGCCTTCTTTGACACTGTCTCCTACCATACACAGGCTCTTCTCAGTCCCACTGAACAGCCTGGACTTGTACACCCTGTGTCCTATGTCTGCAATGCCCTGACTCCTCAACCATCTAGAAAATCCTTAGCATCTTTCAAGTGTGAACTCAAGCATCACATTCGCCACGAAGCCCTCCTTCGTGCCTTCCATAGCATTGTGCATATACTTCTCTATAGAAAGTGAGAAACCGTTTGCCTCTTTGTCATTGAGTTCCTTCTTTGAGAGGAGGGACTGCATTTTATTTTTCTATCCCTAATGTTAAGAACTTCAGAAATGAATGACTAACTCAGGCACTCATTGTTCAGTCTTAGCATGAACACAGCCTCTCACCAACCTCATCTCCTCTGAACCACTCATTTTCGCTTTTTTTTCACCTCTTGCCTTGCCCTTGAGATTACCCAGAAGCTGCCTCAATGCCTAGGGTGATAAGAACTGGTACAGTGAGTGTCTTTGCTGGGAAAAAAAAAAATCATTCCATGTTAACTTTGTTCACACAATTTGCCCATGGATTTTTTTTTAAAGCAAATTCTTCAAATAACAAATCTTTGTTTGGGAAATCCTGAAGCATCTTAATTAGCATTTTAAGGGGGGCAAGAGCAGTATTAACTGATTCTGAGACAGCACAGTCTAAAACTAAAAAAATGGCAGGCAAAACAGGGGTAGGGGGAACGCAGGAGGAGATGCCAGGAGACACAAAGAGTGCATGGTCTAGATGACCCAAAATGCTCCTCTGTCTCTCTAGTCCATGACAGCAAAATGATTTGTAGGACAAGAATTCTATCTATGACTTTCTTGTTAAGGTGGGATGCTCACAGATCTTCTAGGAGGGGAATCAGGGAAGTCCAGTGTCTTCTAGAGTTGTGCGTCAAATTATTCTGGACAGGACAGGTGGGGTCAAATGTTCTTCCTTGGAGAACTCACCTGAGAAGGCCATGGAATTACTCACAGTCTCACTCAAACATTTTGGCATTAGTATTTTCTGACTGGCTGATTAGGGTTTGGATAACTTTCTCGAGTAGTTTTGGGGTGGGTCCAGCTTTGGACCCAGATTATTTTCTTAGTCCACTGTGGGAGGAATACCTGTAAATTATCCAGGATGACTCGGAGGGAGTGCACCTGCCGTCGGACAGCACCTGAGAACCTTTCATACGTTGTGGCATCATACTCACTCATTTGGATCTCCTTTAACCTGAAACCAGAGGGAGAAGAAAAGATAACAGCTGAAATCATGTACATGTGGTCTTTTACTTCCATTCATCTGCTGCCAGAACTGTAGCATAGTCCTTGGACACTGAGGGTGCCCTGGAGGAGAAAAGGCAAGAAGGAATGTCTCCAGCTAGGAGTTTCAAAGAAAGAAAAAGTCCACCGGTGGGCCGGTACATGGTGAACTGGGAGCCTTCTAGAACAAACAAAACAAAGTGAACCAAACAACCAGATAGCCCTGATGTATAGTATTTGCTGATTTATGTGGTGTAGATACTCTCCTCCTGATCAATTCCAGGCTACTAACAGTAAGATCGCTGAGCACTGACTTGGAAAGAAAGGCAAACAATCGGCTCTCATGAACCAGTGAGTCAGCTCTAGGGCAAACCAGTGCCGGATCCCAAAGACGCGTCATGGTGCTGGCAGCTGGTCAGTTCATGTGGCAGGTTCCTAGAAGAGCTCCGTGGGTTGCCTTTAGAGACCAAGGGCAGATATTTGGTTGACCAAGATAACAGTTCAGGCCCAGAGAATGTATTTTAATGTGTTGCTATGGAGAATACAAGAGTCTTCTGAAGTTGCTGTGTGCTTCTAACAGGATAATTGTGTTTTCATGTGACTGTGGCTCTGAAGTCCTATCCTGCTAGCGCAGTGCTCCTTCTCATCACTCTTCCTCATTAGCTTCCACTGCAGCCTCCGCCAGTGCACTTAGAGACCCCTGAACATGGCACACTCACCTCCTGGCTCCTGCCTGGGCTGCTCCCCGACTGGGTACTTCCTTTCTCTGCCTCTTTGCCTGTAACTCCCACTTTCTCTTCAAGAGTCAGATCAATGAGGACCGCCTCGAGGAAGCCTGCACTAATCCCAGATCTGTCTTCAGAGGCCTCAGCCCATTATGCTTCTCACTATCAGAGCATTTCCTCCCCCTGCTTTATCCATCGGCTGCCTGTCTTCCCAGCAAGGCACCTTTATGAGAAGGACTGAGTCTCATTGTTAGCGTATAGCACCCAGCATGGTACCTAGCACTTAACAGGTGCTCAAAATGGAATTAAATGAATGACTGAAATAAAAATAAGACTCAGGAATATTTAAAATGCAGCATCTTAAACCAATCATAAGGAGAAGGTTCTTTTACCGAGTGAGGCTCTCTTGGGTTTTACAGGGTTGTAGCCATAATACACTAATCTGATCACATGTTTCTGTCAGTTTCCATACATGTAAAGGTGCTGATCCTCAGATAGGCACTAATGAACGTACATTGACAGAAGCACAGTCTTCTAAACTGCTGTGTGTGTATGCACACACGCAGTGTTGGAAGGTATGAATCCCAGGTCCATACCCGAAACTCTTATCTCAAATGCAGATCTATCCTCTTGGGCTGGAACAGAAACCCCAAATGCTTAATGGCAGTGAATGGTCTCTACTCCTCTTTGTCAGGCCAAGCACTGAGGAGAATCCAGCCAACACAGGGCAGGGGGCTGGCAGCTTGTTAGCATTGCATGATGTTAGACCCTCACCGCCATGGGCAGATCTGCAATTCCTGCCCTACCACCTGGAGGGGTTGGCTGATACCAACTCAGCTTGCACGATTCCACCTGAAGTCCTGCTCGACCCCTCCAGTAAACCTGACCATTTCCATTCATGACTCTTCTGTAGATACCCACTGCGAAACCTCCACACGTGATGGCTTTCGCTAGATATGTCTATTTCCCTCTATCACAGTGTTTTTCAAACTTTATTTTCCACAGAGGGATGTATGTTTTATATTAAGATCCGGATCTACACATACGCATGTGCATGTGTGTAGAACTAAACAAAAAATTTAACAAAAAATACATTTACTACATATGATTCACTACATGGATATTTTCTCTTCTATCCCTCTGGGAGAAGAAATAGTCTCACTTTTTCTTTGAATCTCCAGTTCCTAGCACAATGCCTAAATGCTGTTAGATAGCACTTTGAAAACTCTGACTATCAAAAGGTAAATAATAGCTGAATGGTGTTTCCCAAGGTGACCCGCCAAGGGGCACTTCTAAATCTAATTTACTCTCTGTTCTGAAGAACAGCTAGGAATACGTGCACAGGACTTGACCTCCTAAAAATACCTCTTATGTTTGGCTTAGGCAATCTCCTAAACCTCTCTATAAATTTTCATTAGATTAAGTTATGTCTTAAGTGTCAAGGCTGACAGAAGCTAGGCACCATGAACATTGCAGGATATGCTACTTCCCCACCCCGTCAAACACAGGAAGCTAATATGCTCTTTCCCAAAGAAGGAAGATTAGTACTTTTCCAAAGGGAGGTTAGAAAAAAAATGTGGATATAGCTTGTCCTTAGCAGGGGTGGGGGAAATACACACACACATGCGTGCATCAGGAAAGGAGTCAGGTCACTGGTAGGTCACCTTGGGCAGACCGGCCTTTGTAGTGAGATCAGAATCAGCCCCATTTATAAGGCTACTTCTGGCGTGATCATGTTGCACCCAAAAACACACCACATGCTGTTTTAATTATGAAGAAATCTGGAAATCATATTCCAGGTTGTGTCAGCTTTCAGAAAGATCACCTACAAGGTGTTCGAAGCTGATAAATTCTGAGAGATGAAGACTGACGTGGGGAACAGGGAAAGAAAATAGGAAATTTTAGCCCTTGGATCAGATAAGCTTCCTGGTGCTAATACTCGCAAAGCCCACAAGACTAGCTGGAAATATGTCTTTTTGCTGCTTTAACCTTGATCAAAACTACAGGGCACAGCTGCTTCACATCCCAGTAATCTATGTGGACTAACTGCATTTTGTTGGCACAGTATATTTTTAAAGGGTATATTTATTGTTACGTAAGAGTCTGGGAATTTTCGTTCTCATTTTACTTTTCTTATAGGTCAGACTTAAATACTATAATTTTGGATCAGTTATGAGGAAAACAAACCTAAGCTGAGACCTAATGGGTAGGACTGATTCGTTTTACAAATGGTAATAGGTACACCTTCCATGAGCTGGCGCCCACCTCCAACACCCTTTGAGGCATGGGAAAAAACCTCACCATCAATTTCCTTCATGTTTTGTTGGTTTAATGTTTCTGTCCTGTTTTCTGCATGTCTTACACATGTCTACCTCTGTGGGTCTTCCCAAATTAATCCTTTCCCCCCCCCTAAGTTTTAATTTAAATTCCAGTTAATTAATAGTGCAATATTAGTTTTGGGTGTGTGGTTTCAGTCAATTCTTGAGTATGGGAAGAGGTATGGACTGGAATCCAGACACAAACGAATGCTAACTAGAGGCTATTCTGATGATAACAAGAGCCTATCAGTAGTATTAAGCTCTTTAAGGCAATATGGGGGACCTCGAGACTGATGGATGGGTCTGGCTGTCACTCTGGTTTCAGCCAGTTTTTTTTTTTCAAGTTTTTATTTTAATTCCAGTTAGTTAACAAACGGTGTTATATTGGTTCCGGGTGTACAATACATAGTGATTCAGCACTTCCATACATCACCTGGTGCTCATCAGGGCAAGAGCCCCCCTTCATCCCCATCACTCATTTCAGCCATCCCCCACCCAGCCTGGTTTTAGCCAGTTTCTCAATTAAGTATCCTCCAGGTTCTGAACAAAGCATCGGTATTCAGTTGTGCATTATTCATTCCACATGTGTGCATGGGTGTTTGCCGTGCACTGGGTTCAAGGTATAGGGGCTGGGGATGTATCAGAGAACAAAATCCCCTGCCCTCAAGGGACTAAAAGTCAGTGGAGATGCAATCAAATCTTCATACAAATAATAATACAGTGTGAAACAGTGATAAGGAGCGTGGAGAAAGAGGACACAAAAGGAGGGACCTGACCTCATTCTACATATGCTGAGAGTTGCAAAAGAGCTTTAATACAGACTCTTTGATCATAGTGAAGAATTATTACTTTTTAAAGATATGATAGATGAATTGTATGTTTTTATTTTTTTAGAGAGTTCTTATCTTTCAGAGATATACTCTAAGATATTTACAGTGAAAAGACAGGATATCTTGGATTAGCTTCAAAACAACCCAGGGGTAGGGACTGGGAGTGGAGCCAGATTTTTCTTCTTGAAGCTAGAACAGGTCCATAGGGTTCTCTATATGTTTCTCTTTCCTTTTATTTATGTTTGAAAAGTTTCCTTCAGCTCAGGTGATGATCCCAGAGTCCTGGGATAGAGTCCCGCATTGAGCTCCCTGCTCAGCAGGGAGCCTGTTTCTCCCTCTCCTTCTACTGCTGCTCCTCCTGCTTGCTCTCTCTCTTATAAATAAAATAAAATAAAATAAAATAAAATAAAATAAAATAAAAAGTTTCATAATAAAAAGCTAAAGAGATTCTTCAGCAGTACTAAACTGGATACTTATCAAATAGGAGTATTTATTCCATGAAAGTAGAAAGCACCCTCTTTGCTCTCTGTGTTTTGCTATGCCCTGAGCTTCTCAGGATTTCCATGTGTTTTTATTTCTTCCCCCCTTTTTCATACTCCTGCTTACCTCCTGTCTTTCAACCACCTTATGGTCTTCTCTTTTACTTGGACTAGATTCTTCTCTGCAGTAATTAGAAGACGTGTTTGGTTTTCTTACCACCACCACCCCCCCCCCCCCCCCCGTTTCTCCCCTTTCCTCTCCCACAGCCACTAAATTTAGTCGCCTTATTATCAGAAATGCTCCCTGACTTCTTCCCCACTGCAGGGCGGTGGTGCATAGAACCAGGTCCCCTATCCCTACTGTGGAAATCAGAGGAGGGGTTGTACGCTCGTGCCCAAGCACTACTGAAAGGTCTTTCTGTCTCCCTGTGAGCTATGTGTGTCAAAGCACTGTATCTGTCCACTTGTGCAAAAACTGAAACCACTCTGAGCCTGGCAACCCTAGGAACTCAGTCGGGGATGGGAGAATGAGGCATAGCTCATGTTTTACTTCTTTCCCTAAACGGATGTTTCACTGCTTATAAGGAATGTTGAGCAGTCTCCGAACTCGAACAAGATCTTTTGTATACCTCCCACTTTTTTTTGAGAAGTTTAAACTGCTTTCATTTCTAACATAGGTATTTGTCCCCTAACTTCTTTGGGAGGAGGAGAGAGGAAAGTCACCCATCTCCGCGAGAGCCAACTCGGGCACACTGAGGGTAAATACATTGTTTCAGGGCTCCTGGGAAGCCAGCAGAATGGCTGGGGGGGGGGGACCCTTATTTACCTGCTGGAGACACGAGGCTCCCACTGCTCCCTGGCTTTCCTGAGGGTGTGGCAGGAGGGGCCTGCATTCTTGTTCCTATTGTTCTATGTTGTTTACTTGCAGGATGTGTAAGCACAGTGTGTAATGTAATACCAGATGTTGTACGTGGGAGGAACTTCATAACACACACACACACACACACACACACACCACACACAGCACACACACAAGCATGCTTTTTTCTAAGGGCACCCAGCCCCTTCCATTGAGCACAAAGTAAAGCTGCCTCCCAAACCACTACCAATTCCCTCACTCCCGCAGGAGGTACTGTCCGGCCTTTGGTATTCTTGGCCTTTAGCTAAAGAACACATATGAATGTCTAGTGAAAGCACAACGTGGATTCTTATTTTTTAGATGGTTCCAATCCAAGTGGCCCAGATGGGTTCCGGATCATCTAAAAGCCACAGGCTCATGGTTCTGCATTTCAAGGCCTCCACCCATTGACAGGGACTCCACGTTCAACCCCCCCAGCTGGAACCCTTTCTCTTGGATAGGCAAGCTGGCTCTCTCCGCCACAGACCCTATGCTTATTATCCTGCTCATTTAGGATTCCCTTCCTTGAAGATCCAAAGCCTGGCTGAGCTCAGGCCTCAGCTCACGGACTTAACCCTGTCTACACCGGCAGGGGGCGCGGCCTCCCTACCACGTGACTGTGGCCCTTAAAGAGTGTGCGTGTTTTTGAGTCCCGCTCCCTACACACCTACACATCTGAGGGCAGTAAGGGAACCACGCCTATAGTTTTCTAACTTCCCTTTGGGACCTAGGAATGGATGTGGATGGAGGCATCTGAACTTTAATTTCTCTGAAGAGCAGTCTTTTTGGGTTTCCTTTCTCATGGGCTCCGCTCCTTTTCCCACTCAGTGATGTGTGATCAATGCACTGAACTGATTACGTCAAACAAAGAGAACAAGGCATTATGTTCACTGCACTGTCTCTGCTGGGTAGGTGGGCTCTATGGGTCTGTTTGTGCTGTGCAAGGTAAAGAACCCGAGGGCTCGGGGCTGCTCGGGGTCGGCTGCCTCTCAGCACCACCATGACCACCTTGCCTGAGCAGCGGCAGCCACTCACCGCTGCTGAAAGGCTTTCTGGCCCATCTCTCTGGCGGCTCTCTTCACCTCCTCGGGAACCGCGTCCTTCTCAGCCTCTGACACCTGGTACACAGTATGGCCTGCATCCAGCCGGTATGGACCTCCTTTGCCACCCAGACCTGCGGTGTCTCTTCCCCCTGGAAGGAAACCAGGAAAATCCAGGTGGTCTCATCCACGCCACAAGACAAAAGTCAGATGGTGGTTTGAAAGCAGTTTCATGAAGCATGTTAACTGTACCTAGTGAGTAATTAAATATTCAAATGACCTTTCTTCTGGAAACAAAGGGTACGCCCCTTTCAGGTGCCTTTTCTCTTCTCCATCCAGCCAAAGTTTATCCATATTTCAAGGGTCAGCCCACATTCCAGGACACCTCACCGGATGACTTCACATCACAGTGATCATTGCTGGCCACTATTTATTACCTTTAATATTTATTTTATTCTTTTCTCACTAACCCTATGTGGGTGGGATTATATCTTATCTATTCCTATAAGAGCAGCTTGAACACCACAGACAACTTGGGATGCATTTGTTAATTAAATGAGCAAAACTCCACATCCCTCACATATTACCTTACTTTTCCCTAAAATAAGAGATAGACGCTCAGATAGAGGATATAGTTAGCTTTCCGTACTGTCAGTTTCAGAACAGCTTTTCCAATATAAACTCAAGTCTACATGCTGGTAAGTGTATATTGTATAACATTGTATAAACTGTTTACATTGTAAATATAAGTTAAATGCCTGGAAGACCAGGTAGGCAACACTCTAAGAAGTGGGGAGGACTCTGGCTGGCTAGACAAAGCTTGCCTTGTCTCAATATTTTCAAATTCAACTTATTTTAAAGTACTGTGCTGACCCCCAAAATACAAATATTGGCTAGATTTGGCCTCTGGGCTACCAGTTTATTACCTCTGCTTTATAATGATTAAAATACTAGCAGTCAGTTTCTTTTGTTTATTCACACACAACGTGAGCACTGAGAAGAGAACTAACGTTGGAGGGACAGTAACGTAACATAGCATATCATTGTATACTACTGTTACATGGCAGAACATTGTACAGTTAAACTGGACTGCCTGAATTTGAATCCTGTTCCCATCCATTAGTTGTCTGCCCTTGAAGTTAGTTCCTTAACTTTTTTGTGTCTCAGTCTCCTCAGCTGTAAAATGGAGATACTAACATGATTTACTTCTTGGCATTTGCCACGGGGCTACGATGCTTAGAACAGTATCTGAAGCAAAATGAGAACTATGCAAGTGGTTGCTCTTACTATTATTATTTAGACAACTTCTGGTCACAGAGAATGAGGTCATTTCTGAGTTGCATAAAGTGGAAATTTTGAAAGCTTTTAGGCTTTTGGTTAAATGATGTTACATTTATCTTTTCTCCCTTGGGGCCTTCATCAGTGTGATAAATTAAAAGTAAAATTCAGTAAGCACTGGTCCCTTACCAGGGTCAGGCAGGTCACTTCCTTCTGGGAAATACCATGAGAACAGCCCATTAATGATCATATGTTTACCCTTCGATTTGAGCACATCTGATTTCACTCTTCTTTAGAAATTAGGGGCGGAAAATTCCCTCTTAGGCGTCTGTGATTCCTGGATCCCACTCAGTGACATCCTGGAGGCAGAGGGGACCAGAAACTGGACAATGACAATGAGCTCCAGAGATAGAAAAGCTGTTTCTGTGACTTGATTTCCTTCCTATAGGAAGTTCCTCTTAGGCATGGGTGGGTCACAGATTAGCACTTAACATTTCCTGGGCGCTGAGATGACATCAGTTTTGGTGAAGAGGAAAGTACCCACAACTGTTCAGAGTCTGGTATGAGTGATATTCAACATGAGTCATGGGAACCTTCAGAGGGTCCCTCCCACCAGTGGGTAGAGAGGGTGTGAGTGGGGAGCTCTTCATGACCTCTGCTTCTCAGAGCCTTTAATTTGTACTACTTAAATGAAAATGCTGGTCAGGGGTTCTAAACTTCAAGGCATAGTCTTGAAGCTAATCTTGAACACCCTAAATCAGCTCCAAAGATATGGGAGAATATAAGCAAGGGAGGTGCTCTGATGATGAAAGAGGGATCAGGTGACTTGGGTCAGAGCTAAGCTCCACATAGAAAATTCTGAGAGGGAATGGCAGACCGAAAAAGAATTTGAAGCAAAAAAAATTTGATAGAAAAATAAAGGCCGAGGGAAACAAAAGCAGGATCTTCAATCTGGACCAAGGTGAGCTAACAGATTCAAATGGAATAAAAAGCGAGAACCTCTGCTCCAGAGTAGTCTACCGCTGGGAAAAAACCTACATCTGGCCTACTCGTTCCACAATGCATTCCATATGGATTAAGTCCTGCTGGCTTGACACTAATTTCAAGATCAAAGGACATTTCTAAAAATACGCTTTCTTTAAAGCTGATGCTTGATGAATAAACAGAATAGGCAAGAAGTCTCCAGGCCTTTTTGATAGCGCATTGTCTCAGCACAGAGACCCATTTCCTCCCAAGGCTGTCAAGGCCAAGAGGCACACAGCATCCTCAGGGAAGGTGAACTATGGAGCTCAGGCCAACACGGCTCCCAGCCGAGATAAGATCAGACAGTGCACACACAGTCTGGCCCTATTCCTGCAGCCCAGCAGATGTGTCTGTCTGTCCCAGCTGCCGCAGAGGAAAGAGGAAGACAGCAGGCATGGAACAATGCTCCCGCCAGGCAGCCAAGAGGAAGGAATGGGCCACAGCCGTTGGCTCAAACTGCAGCCCACTCTCTTATCTCAAAACCCTGCATCCTCAACATACTCACTTCTGAGATGTGGAAGGCAAGGCCCATTTCTCTTCCAAGTCAGCTGCTCAAGAAAGAATTTACTATAGACTGCCGGCGTGATCCCAAGTGCATGGAATTTAAAAGAAGGGCTTAACATTTTTAACGAACACATTCTCCAGACCAGGTCCCATGCTCAGCACTTTACGATCATAACTTCGTGTAATCCTCACCACAACCTTGTCAGGCAGCTCTCATTTCCCCCTTTTCCTGATGTGGCAGTGACGGGAGGATCAAAACAGTCTTGGGTACAGGGTGGCAGAGTCTGTAGGACTCCAAAGGCAGAGTTTTTCCATGCCTTGATATCATGCCGGGATGCAGGGCAAAGGCACAGTCCATCTGACTAAGCGGGGAGGCAGGGAAGGCAAGTGGTCCTTGAGCCTTCTCAGAGGTGATGTGCAGTGTCCTTGGGCCTGGGAAGTCTCAGGACACTCGGCCCCAAGGATGCCCATGCTACCAACCTGTTCCTCCAGCCCACGTATTGCCGCCCACGTGGGGCATGTTGTCTGGGTCCTCCTTCCCGTGTTTGGGGGAGCTCACATCTTCACCGCTGTCTCTGTTGATTGTTATCTACAAATGAAGGATTGAGACATTATCACTCTCTCATGTCCAACACCAGAAACTGCAAGGATAGAAAGAAGATTTCTTTTCTCCTAAACCCTTAAGGTATCTTCTAACTTCAGGCCACAGAACACAGCAGATGCTTTTGGTGTCTGGCCAAAGACTTCTTCTTTTTTTTTTTTTTTTTTTTTAAAGATTTTATTTATTTATTTGACAGACAGAGAGATCACAAGTAGGCAGAGAGGCAGGCAGAGAGAGAGGAGGAAGCAGGCTCCCTGCTGAGCAGAGAGCCCGACGCGGGCCTCGATCCCAGGACCCTGAGACCATGACCTGAGCTGAAGGCAGAGACTTAACCCTCTGAGCCACCCAGGCGCCCCGGCCAAGGACTTTTATCAGGTTTAACATCCATTTAGTTGGGAAGGAGACATTTAATTTTTTTAAAAATTCCTTAAAAAGAGAAGAAACTGGACTGAGTTACAGTTTCAGAATTTTCCTGGTGCAGAACATGCCTCCAGGATCTATACAAGGAACAATACCTACCAGAAGCAGGGAGAGTGGATCTCACCAGAGACCGACACCCTCCAGATGGTTTAAAAGGATCACTGCCCAGCTGTTCCAGACAAGTAAGAGGATATATGTTTACCTATTTAATTTTTGAAGAAATCCCACTCTTCTGAGAAATACTTTGTGTAAAATATATGGAAAAGAAAAATAGAAAATGTATCTATGTATGCTTCAGTGACATAGCTATACATAGAGACACGAAAGACTGCTTATTTATTTTCCAGACCCTCTGTAATTTTATTATGGTATTTTGTAGCTTTCCTAATTCAGCTTTACTTTAGAACTGGATTTACTGTTCCTGTAATGGCAAAGAGAATAAACTGCATTTTAGCCCTCCTCTGGCTCACTGGTCATTAACTGCATTCGGCAGAGATTCACCAAAAGGACTGGTAATCACCCAAGAATTCCAACCCTACTAAGTGACTCCAATAGATGTCATTTGACAATAAAAAGAACTCAAAGCAATCCCACTTCATGAATCCTAAGAGCTGGCTGCCAACTGTAATGATTTTCAGGGCAGACCAGATCAAATATTCCTTTATTTGTCCAATAACACTTAGAGAAGACGCACTGGCAGGACATCATGCAAAGTACCGCGAGGCCTACAAAAGCCACTGGGGATTGGTCACTGTTCTCTAACTGTGAAGGGCAGAGCCGGGGGCTTGCAAATGGACCCAAAGCCTGATGCCAGATCGCTCTTAGAGCTGACCCACTCCTTGTTCGTGCCTGGACTTTCATTCTAGGTGTTGGATTAATGAAGGTAGGCAAGTAATTTGGAGTCTTTGCAAATAAATGGTTATTAAGAATGAATTCAACATAACTTCCTTTGTCTCTGTCCAGACTAGTTAATTTCAAAAGTTACAACATCATAAAGAGATCTCTGCCAATAGCTTTGGCAACACCAACAAGAGTTTTGGCCACAATTTTAGCATACTTCAAGAAAAGTTAGCTATCATATCACAATTGATATGAATTCCACACACATAATCATGGCTAAAAATGGGTCAAAATAAGTATTTTCTCCTTTTTAAAATTAAGCTATGCAGAATAGCTAGAAACATCTAGAGAACAAATATTTTGAAAAAACTTTCCCAGAACTTATCCTCACTTTCTAACTTGTCCAGAGGTAATATAATAGATAAGCAGTAAATTAAAATATGTATATTGGCTGTAAGAATTCTAGACCAGCACTAACTGATTAAATTCTCTTTGTTGATGGAAATGTTTACATCTGCAGTGTCTAATATGGTGGCTATTAGTTCAATGTGGCTACTGAGTACTTGAGAATCTGAATTTTAAATTTTAATTAAAATTAAATTTTATATATAAATTTAAATTTAAAATTTAAATAACCACATGTGGGTAATGGTTATTTCACTTAGCTATTTCACAGCCCAGCACAAGGACAATCTTGTTTCAGCCCAGTAGATACTGTTTGGAGCTCTTGTAGCATCAGATGTTCTCCATGAGAAATGACAAAAACAAGGAACATTTAAGAACTGGGGTAGGGTTTTACTTTGTTGCTAATTTTAGAAATTTATTTAAAAGTTATAACTACAGTCCAACCGTTTTTTTTTAATTTAATTTTTTATTTTTTATAAACATATATTTTTATCCCCAGGGGTACAGGTCTGTGAATCACCAGGTTTACACACTTCACAGCACTCACCAAAGCACATACCCTCCCCAATGTCCATAATCCCACCCCCTTCTCCCAAACCCCCTCCCCCCAGCAACCCTCAGTTTGTTTTGTGAGATTAAGAGTCACTTATGGTTTGTCTCCCTCCCAATCCCATCTTCTTTCATTTATTCTTCTCGTACCCACTTAAGCCCCCATGTTGCATCACCACTTCCTCATATCAGGGAGATCATATGATAGTTGTCTTTCTCTGCTTGACTTATTTCGCTAAGCATGATACGCTCTAGTTCCATCCATGTTGTCGCAAATGGCAAGATTTCATTTCTTTTGATGGCTGCATAGTATTCCATTGTGTATATATACCACATCTTCTTGATCCATTCATCTGTTGATGGACATCTAGGTTCTTTCCATAGTTTGGCTATTGTGGACATTGCTGCTATAAACATTCGGGTGCACGTGCCCCTTTGGATCACTATGTTTGTATCTTTAGGGTATATACCCAATAGTGCAATTGCTGGGTCATAGGGCAGTTCTATTTTCAACATTTTGAGGAACCTCCATGCTGTTTTCCAGAGTGGCTGCACCAGCTTGCATTCCCACCAACAGTGTAGGAGGGTTCCCCTTTCTCCGCATCCTCGCCAGCATCTGTCATTTCCTGACTTGTTGATTTTAGCCATTCTGACTGGTGTGAGGTGATATCGCATTGTGGTTTTGATTTGTATTTCCCTGATGCCGAGTGATATGGAGCACTTTTTCATGTGTCTGTTGGCCCTCTGGATGTCTTCTTTGCAGAAATGTCTGTTCATGTCCTCTGCCCATTTCTTGATTGGATTATTTGTTCTTTGGGTGTTGAGTTTGCTAAGTTCTTTATAGATTCTGGATACTAGTCCTTTATCTGATATGTCGTTTGCAAATATCTTCTCCCATTCTGTCAGTTGTCTTTTGATTTTGTTAACTGTTTCCTTTGCTGTGCAAAAGCTTTTGATCTTGATGAAATCCCAATAGTTCATTTTTGCCCTTGCTTCCCTTGCCTTTGGTGTTGTTCCTAGGAAGATGTTGCTGCGGCTGAGGTCGAAGAGGTTGCTGCCTGTGTTCTCCTCAAAGATTTTGATGGATTCCTTTCGCACATTGAGGTCCTTCATCCATTTTGAGTCTATTTTTGTGTGTGGTGTAAGGAAATGGTCCAATTTCGTTTTTCTGCATGTGGCTGTCCAATTTTCCCAGCACCATTTATTGAAGAGGCTGTCTTTTTTCCATTGGACATTCTTTCCTGCTTTGTCGAAGATTAGTTGACCATAGAGTTGAGGGTCTATTTCTGGGCTCTCTATTCTGTTCCATTGATCTATGTGTCTGTTTTTGTGCCAGTACCATGCTGTCTTGATGATGACAGCTTTGTAATAGAGCTTGAAGTCCGGAATTGTGATGCCACCAACGCTGGCTTTCTTTTTCAATATCCCTTTGGCTATTCGAGGTCTTTTCTGGTTCCATATACAACCGGTTTTTTTTAAACAAATATAATGGAACTTAACATATACAGATATATTTACTATAATAAGAATATAAGCTTTTTAAAAGAAGCATTTATTACAACAATATCATCACTGCTCAAAACACTTCTGGACTGCTTCTGGAAGGATCTACAGAGTCCCGTAGACAGTGAAAGATTCTTTAATATCTTTAATGGTGGCAACTATGTGTTAAAACTAAATTTGATTTTTAATAAACAGCCAGAGGATAGAGTTGATGTCTAGTGTAAATTATCTGCTAACTTGTTATGTACTCTTTAGCAAGTTAATTAACTTTTCTAGCCCTCAACTTTCTCATCAGGAACTAAGGGGGCTGGACTAAATTATTTCTACCATCCCACCTAGTGTCAGGATGCTCTGATTCCAAATCTGGTGTATACCGTGCTCAAGCTAGGGTTTTAGTCAAAACCAGGCACGCTTATATAATAATGAGACTAGTTTACTTACAAGAGCTGTGACTCTTCTTTAGGCCAATTCTAAAAGATGAAGTTCCAAAAATGGTCTGAACAATGACAGCATTATTTCAATAACCTTTCTAAGCATCATTCCTCACTTTGGGGTGTGAGTGTGTGTGTGTGTGTGCGTGCGTGTGCATGTGTGTGTATATTCAGGTACCTTATTTAAAAATAAATAAAAAAACTTCAGAAGAAAAACAGAAAGTAAATTCTATGTGTCTAGTCACTTTATTTTAATCGAAAATGAGTTATCTTCTTTAGTATTTCCTACAATCCAGACATTCTGGTATAAGCAAAGAGCCTTTTAAGAACAAATACTTAGGGGTGCCTGGATCGCTCAGTCAATACGCGTCTGCCTTCGGCTCAGGTCATGATCCCAGGGTCCTGGGATTGAGCCCCACATCGGGCTCCCTGCTCGGCAGGAAGCCTGCTTCTCCCTCTCTCACTCTCTCTGCTTGTATTCTCTCTCTTGCTGTGTCTCTATCAAATTAAAAAAAAAAAAAAAAAGAACAAATACTAAAAATGATGGCATAAGACAAAAGAAAAAGCCTCTCAAATTGCCCCTTTCAGTGACTTCTGAAATCATGCTCTTGGAGCTACGAAGACAGCTATAATGGGCAACAGGGAGGCAGAAAATTGGCTATGAAACCTCTGGGCAGAAAGGAACTGGAATGTTCTTTACCACCTGTGTCTTCCCAGGCCATCTGCTGGGAAAGGCCATTGGTTACATTGCCAACAAAAAGGCAGCCATGGACTAATCCCAAGAATCTAAAGGTGTTTCAAAATTGACAAATTCTTGACAAAAACAATCATCAGCCCAGACCTGATTTATTCCGAGAAATACATACCACAAAATCCCAGGGCTCTTACTTTAAAAAAAAAAAAAAAAAAAAAAAAAAGGCATTTTGGAGGTTTTTCCAATTTTGTGTCATTTTATGAATGCCATTATACTCATAGGAATATATTTCTCTAGCGCATCTGCCAAAGGGTTTTCAAAGGCATTTTGGGGAATCTCCTACATGAACTAATAACAGTTCATAAAAGGTCCAAGTCAGGAAGTCTAAGACAGTCCAAACCAGGAGAGAAAATGAAACAGATATTAGGGAAGGCCTATCATTCCAGGAAGCTTGTTTCCTGGGGACAGACAGACATAAGCCACTGGTCATTCTGAAAGTTGATAAACAGCTGAATACTTTGAAGTATGTGTTGAGGATTTGGAATGCATTTCCTTTGAGGGTTGGTTTCACCTAGAAAGAATTTAAGGGAATCATTCCATTTATTGAAATTGACACTACTATATTCATTTAAACAGATCAAAATTCTCCCCATGCCACAACTATCATGGACCCTTACAAAAAATTTTTTTAAAAAAGATTTTATCTACTTATTTGACAGAGAGAGAGAGAGAGATCACAAGTAGGCAGAGAGAGGGGGGAAGCAGGCTCCCTGCTGAGCAATGAGCCTGATGCAGGGCTTGATCCCAGGACCCTGGGAAGGCAGGGACTTAACCCCCTGAGCCACCCAGGTGCCCCACCTTACATAATTTCTTTAAAGATTTTAAAATTTATTTTGAAAGGCAGGAGTAGAGGGAAAGAGAGTCTTAAGCAGACTCCGGGCTGTGTGATGCCTGACAAGGGGCTCGATCCCATGACCCTGAGATCAGGACCCTGAAATCACCACCTAGGCCCAAACCAGGAGCTCGACATATAACCGAATGAACCATCCAGGCACCCCAGATCCTTACAACTTTTGGTGCAAATTGATGTATGTGCTGAGATCTTGATGTGTTTCTTGCAGCTGACACATCTACTTCCTTTTAGGCAAGGGTACTGAAATCCTAAGAACCGTAATCCTAAGAACCATAATCCAAGAAATCCTCTTACATATGAATTAAAATGGAAAAAAACACGGAACTTGTAAAATATAACTCATAAAAATGTTCCGGAGTAAAGCAACCCAAAGTCAGGGCTGGGGAGGGACATGACTCACTAAAACCATGTAATTCTGGGCAAGGCTTATGTATTTTAGGCTCCTCCTCAAGTTCAGAATTTTTAAAAACCATCAATAAAATGATATAAATAGCCAGAATATAATCCTGGAAGAAAAGTTAGCTCTTGGAGGTAGGATGAGACAACAGAGCTGATTCTCATTTTCCAGCTGGAGACTAGGTGTGGTCCAGCAGATATTTCTAGCTGCCTACCCAACATCCATGCCCTCTTTCTTCTTCTTCTTCTTTTTTTTTTTTTTTTAAGGATTTTATTTATTTGAGAGAGAAAGAGAAAGGGAGAAAGTGCACAAGGGAGGGGAGGAACATAGGGAGAGGAAGAAGCAGGTTCCCAGCAAGCAGGGAGCCTGATGCGGGGCTCGATCCCAGGACCCTTGGGTTGTGACCTAAGCCAAAGGCAGACGCTTCACTGACAGCCACCCAGGCACCCCTGCCTCTTTCTTCTTCCTAAATAGAAGTCAGATGAGTCATTGTTGAGTGGAATTAAGCACAGCAATCCCACTGCTCTCTGCCCATGACTAGTTTAGGGAAAGGGGATGTGACCTGAGATGGGAGAGAAGGGCCATGAGGAGGTTTCTGGGAAGAGAAGAGCTCTCTTGCTGTTCTGGAAGGAACGCGCTGCTCTCCCCTGCGACACACATACACTCACTGCCTTGGGAAACACGGGGATGTGATGCAGGGAGCTACCGCCTACATCTGGTAACCCTGTGGCAGTGAGACAAAGGTGGCGGTTGGAAGGATGGAGGAGCTTATCTCCCGGACAGCACAGTGGAGCTACTGAACCAGCCCCAGAGTCGCTTCGCTCTGATCTTCCACACAAGCAAATAATAAATATCCAGATAGTTCAAGCTACCGTCAGTTTTTGCTACCTGGAGCCAACTGTATGCGGACTAATAAACCCATGTGTTGAAGGATGAATGACAGGCAGCAGGGCAGAAGCTACTGTCCTGACCTTTTGGAGCAGGTCCTATTTCTAACAAGAAGACATTCTTTGCATTTTTGGACATCAAAATTGTTATAATAATACCAGCAAAGAAATCCTATTTATTACAGTTGCCTACAATTTTCTTGATTGGTGAGCGGGCAATGGAATGGATTTATTCATTCTCTTACCCAAACCTTTCTGCATATGGTTATGGCACATCTGCTATTCACTGGGAAACAGAGATACCTAAAACAGGATCTTTGCTTCTAGAAAGATACCACATAAAGGGGAACAAAGTCACAGTATAGGGTGACAGAGGCCATAAGGTACTGAACATACCTGCCTCAAACACATTACTGTCTGAGGTCACTCTAACTCACAGATTAGAAATGTCTTTCCTAGATACAATGGAAGTCACGTCAATATGTCCCTAGGAATGATGGTTTTTCATATGAAGACAGCTGTGTATATATAAAAAAAAAAGCTGACTCTCACCCAGTTTTCATAAATAACACGTAGCTTCTATTATGAGATGCATGACAAAGATGCCTTTGTCCTTGGGTACCTTCTATGTGTTCTGATCTCAATTTCTGACAAACCGTCAAGTGAGCAATTCATCTTCAGGTCTTCCCTGGCTGAAGGCAGCATCGGCTTTCAAATACTCCATGGCCTCCTGCCCTCTTTATTATTATTATTATTATTTTTTAAAGATTTTATTTATTTATTTGACACAGAGAGAGAGAGAGATCACAAGTAGGCAGAGAGGCAGGCAAAGGGAGGGAGAAGCAGGCTCCCCGCTGAACAGAGAGCCCCACGCGGGGCTCGATTCGAGGACCCTGGGATCATGACCTGAGCCGAAAACAGAGGCTTTAACCCACTGAGCCACCAGACGCCCCCTCCTGCCCTCTTTAATCCCTCTTCATTTTTAAAAAGCAGGGAAGGATCTGATTTGTGATCATAAATATTAAAAAATTACACCATAGTGGATATTCATTCACACTAAATGTTAACCCCAAAGAGCATTCACATTCTAAGTGCCTTTCACACAAACTGAAAAACCAGGTCTTTCCTTTGTTTGAAAGTCTAGGAATGAGCAAGCTGGCAGAGGTGGCACCTGGAGTGGATGGGACAGGGGATGGGGCGGTGTACTAGGTCTTATCCCTGGTCCTGAAGACAAATGCCTGTTGGGGCGATTGTCATATTACATGTAAGAAGCAGAACAGGTGGTAAGAGCTCTTGCTCTGATGGAGTGGATGGACTCTTCTGGCATAGAAAACATTCCTATTCTTTCTCATGGGCTTCTCTTCACGTCAACCAGCACATTCTCTTCTCCTGACTTTGGGCTAGACTCCTTGCCCACTTCCCCAGACTCAACCAACTCTGTTTCACCTTCCTCCTTTCTGCTTGAATACTCCTAGAAATGTACATGTATTTTGCTTCCTGGCACAGCGATGTGCTTGGTAAGTATTTTTAAAACATCTGAAATGATAAATCTAAAACACCTCCCTTCCTCCATCTGATAGGACGTTCTGGAACACATACCTATATACATCCTCTGTTATTTTTTTATTTGAGTTTACAGCTTCTGATAAAGAACTTTCTCACTGAAATGACTCTCTTCCGAAGTCTACTATTATGCAACAAAAATACCCCACTAGATCAAAAGAAAGGACATTTTAAAGATTTCACCGACGTGGGCTAAAATGGGGGGGCAAAGTATCCGTTTTGTTACTTTGCATTTTGTTATCTGACAGCAGTAGCTGGCACAGTGCCTGAGACATATATCCTTAAACATCAGAGATGCTTAATAAATATGTTAAATGAACATGTGGGAGACTGCTCGCAACAGAATCTGAGTTTAGTTCTCCGTGTACAAACCTCTCCACAATAAGCGGTCGGTTGTGTGTCTGCTAGACTCTTCCTGGCTCTCTCCGGCCGGCCCATGCTTCTGTGGCAACCAGCACAGCAGGGCCCAGCCGCTGGGCAGCAGAGGCCGTCTCCTAACAGAGGCCGGGAACCCATGGCCCTCTTGGCTCTGCGTGCTCTTACATCCTGACCCTGTTCCTCCCTCTGCTTGACTCTGATCCCGGCGAGGCCTCAGCTCAGTTTCTGGCTGGACCTTTCACTGGGCCTGGGAGGACTCCCTCCCGTGGCCTCTGAGTCTGTGGTAGTGGCCTCCCCGCTCTCCCACCCAGATAGAGCTCTTGGAATGGCTGTCCGAAATCAAATTACGAGGCTGCAGAGTCCGTCCAGAACAACCTGTTACTGTCCCTAGAGTATTCCTCTCTTCCTGCTACCTCAGTTGAAACAGAAACCAAAGATGAAGGAGACTTCTGGAAAACGTGAGACTGTGGAAGAGAGAGGATGGGATATGGGGATAAAGGCTGCCATCACAGACAAATCTTTCCGGGAAACCAAATGTTACCACCGTTGTGTAGGTGAGTGTCAGAGACACATGTTAAGAAACCACAAATCACTGGCATGGCCACAGCTGACTGGCACGGAAGCACGTCCTTCTTGCTGTCACTTGCGAGCACCTTCTACAGCGTTCCCCCAGAAAGAGCTGCTAATTAAATTCAGGTCGTGGGGGTGTGGGGGGGGGCAAACCGGCAGGTTTTTAATATATTCTCTTCCTTTCTATTTTTGCCTCTTTAATCTTCAGGAGCTCTCAAGTGGTTAGCATCCAACAACACTAGAGTCAAGTGAAGCCTGGCCATCAGGCTTCCACAGTCAAGGAAAAGGTTACCTCAACTACAGCAAAGTGTGTGCAAATGCTTCGGTTCTGGTCTATATGAGGGAGCCCCGGGGAGAGATAGCTACCGCTATGTACTTTTATCATTATTGCCATGAAACCATCTCGCGTGATGTTTCCTGGCCAGGGGATTTCAGTCTTAGACTGAACATTTGTGTTCTAAGACACCGAACCTATTTGGTGATTTTTAAAGCTATTGTGCTTTCCGGGTCAACAGAATTCTCCAAGGGGTTGTGTAGCTAAGGAAAAGGAAGGAAGGTACAAAAGCTAGCCATGCTACTAGAGTGGGTGGAAGCAATACATGCTTTTAGTATGACCCAGGTTCTAAAAATTCTCAGAAACATGGACTGCAATCCCACGCAAATGCCCTTTCTTCCGGTTATCCATACAGCAGTTGGGTCCTCCTCTGTGGCTATAATAATGTTTATAACACATCACCTACTGATGTTTACCCTGCGTTTCCTGAACCGTTTCCTCAGGCACACGGAGTTCGGGTAGAACCCGAGCTGTAACATCCGGCAGCGCAGTCTTCCTTTGCTTCCAGCAGGACCCACTGTTTTCACACACTTTTGACAGCTACTCTGGGTCAAAGGTAGTAATCAGAGAATGCAAAATAATGGCATAAAGAGAGGTCAGGGAGAGAGACGCTAGATGCCCTATGCATGCACACACATGCACACACACACACACACACACACACACGCACACAGAGCTGAGGATAGAGCGGTGTGTTGCTTACAGCCGAACACTTAGGGTTTGGTGCTCCCAGGCTCACAGCGTCAAGGGGGTGCTCCCAGCTGCTATGCTGGGAGGGCTGAGAGCCCTCTAAGTGGGCTGAAGCGCACTTGGGCAAAACACACATGCTAAGTGACTGTGATGGACATTTTATTATAGTACATTCATGTATGTGTACATGTTTAAAAGAAAATATTTCTTTGTGTGATAAACAGCATTGCAGTGAATGCGTGAATCCCCACAGGGGGCGTGTTGGAATACATGGCCAGAGAGGCGCACGGTACGGATTCTAGGCTGCGAACACCCAGAGGGCAGGGCTAGGTCTCAGCATCTTCGTGCCACCTTCATGCACGCATGAAATGACCATAGACGCTCATTTCAAAGCAGCAGGATGGCTCCAGGGGTATATACGGCACAAGGATATCTAGGAACCAGGTAACCACTCTCCTGGGACTTTAGGAGGCAAGTGGCAAAGCAGAACTCTGGGGCAGGAGAAAAGAATACTACTGGATCTTGCTTTGCAAAACATTCTTTTAACTTGTGCCTACTATGTGAGCAACATTAAGACCACTAAACACCAATGGGTAAAACTTTCTAATGAAATTTGGGCAGAGCTGTAGGACACAAATTATGTCCTGTATCATGGATACTAAGCTACATAGTAATTACATACAAACAAATGATTCCTAACAATGACTATAATTAATTACAGGCTTATATAACCAGACCTAAGTGAGTTTGTCATCTTCTCCTTTGTGTTAGTTTTGTTTTTTTCAGTGGTTTCCATTTACACCCCAAAACTCATACTCCCCCAAAGACAAAAGCCTCGGATGCCGTTCCCACAAGTTCCCTCTGCGCTTGCCTCCCGAAGTTGCCTCTCTCCCTATACCTCGTTCTGCGGCTGGGATCTGAGGATTCCCCCAGCAGCTCCAGTTCTTGTGAAGCCTGGAGGTCAAGGGCAAGAGGCAGATGAAATTGTGTGTTTCCAAGAGTGACATGACAGGGTCACAGGCAATGAAAGGGATCTCCCAGAAGGGGAGAGGAGAGACCACACTCCACAGGGACTCTGACCCGGGGCCTCGGGGGTGAACTGGGGTGAGTGTGAGGGATGCAGCCAGTCCTCCCCCCTTGCCCTCCCAGGGCTGGTACTGTCTTCTATTCAAGACACTAATTCTTCTTGACACTTAGGAATGTTTTGCTGTCGCACTCCTTCTGCTGACATCACTGTATTCCTGGTCACCACACAGCACGGAGACCTATGTGCAGTCATGTGAGGTTGCTTAACAGAACCCTGGTTTTAAGAAGTGTATTTATACCCTGCTTTTGACTTACTTTGACAGGTTTTAACGTCATTTCTGGGGGATGAATCAGTTTAATGTAGAGAGTAAGTTTAAAGCTGAGGCATGCCTAAGAGAGATTTTATAAAAGGAAGGTGCCTTCGAGGAGGTGAATGGTGTCTTAGGAGCCGGGGGTGCACTACCAAGGGAGAGCAGGCTCCGAGGGGAACTGGAATTTCAGCCCCATGGGGCTCCAAACTCACTGTGTGACACTCTGCAAGTCATTTTAACCTTTCCGGGCATTAGGCCTCTCATCTTCAAAACGAAAAACCAGATGGAATTCTTTCTAGCTCTACGTTTTTTACTTGGGCCCTTATCTACATTTATGTTGGTTCTAGTTGACGAGAAATATAAGCTGTCACCAGGGATCAATTTGACTAAAACCAGAGTTAAGTGTAAAGAATATTTTGATAGAGTCACATAAACGCTTGGCTTTTCTTCAGATGGGTTCGCTAAGATTTTTTAAATTGAAAAAGAAATGTTTTTTGAGAGGCAGCTTGATGTCATGGAAAAACCATTTTACTGGGAATTAGGAGGGTGGCTTTTGACCCTGGTTCTGGCTCTAACGGGCAAAATGGTTTTGGCTAAAGTTATTTATTTTCTCTTTGCTTTCTTCACCCAGAAAATGAGGGGGTGACTGGCAGAAATGTAATTCAAGTACACTACGTGGTTCTTTTGGTTGATAACATTTTGCAGAGTGTCATATGGAACCTGAATGCTTGTCTAACCAGAATGCCAGCACAAATTTGTGGGGGCCTGGGGGGGGGCATGTATCATAAAACAGGGATAGAGAGGTACAGACTGTGGGTCACAGAGCAGGGATGGGAAAGTGTAAGGGTGTTACCCTTGAACTCTCATGGTTGAAGTGAAGAGATAATACTTAGAATGGAAAATAAAGAAGAAACAGAAATACGTAATTGAGAGATAATGGGGGCAAAAAAAATAAATTGGCAAAAGGAGTTGAAAGTGTTTGTCCAAGTTATTTTTTGTAACAAGTCTTTTGAAATTTAAAAAAAAAAAATACTCATTAGAGAAAGAGAGAGAGTGGGCAACGGATAGAGGGACAGAGGGAGAGGGAGAGACAGTCCCAGGCAGACTCCCTCTTGAGTGCAAAGCCCAACACAGGGCTTGATCTCACAACTCTAAGATCACCGCCTAAGCTGAAACCAGGATTTGGACATGTAATAGCACCACCGTGATGCCCCAAAAGTCTTTTGAATTTAAATTTAAAATCATATATAACTTAGATGAACCTTCAATTGCCTCCCTTTCATCCTTTCCTGTCAGACTGCATCCTTGCCTCTAGCAGTTTTCAGCAGGCACAGACCGTGAGCTGGGCCTTCCGCAAGAAGCTAAGGATGCAAAGACTCATGACACAGGGCTGTACCCTGGGGAGTTTTCATCGGCTTGTAGGAGGAGGTAGGTCTGTTTTTACTAGTCAGTGCAGAGAGTGGGTGGAGTGCCAGGCCAGGGGTAAGCACAGTGTGTCAGTGGGATATACTAGAATGGCTCCTAAGGCTGGGGGTCAAGACAGCCTGGGAAAGTTTCAGGGAAGGTCTCTTGGAAGAGGAAATGCCCAAGAAGAATCCCGAAGGAAGCCTAAGAGTTGCTCAGTATAGAAGGCTGGAGATTTCAGGCAGAAAAGATAGCAGTTGGGGTGCTGAATTGAAAATAAGGGAGTTAAGTGATAGTTGACATGGGGAACTCTTTGTCTGTGCTCACACAGCTCCTGCTACAACACCCGGAACAATCTACCTGTGTAAATACATATTCACTGAGGCTTGTGACGATGGAAACACCCCATCCTAGAGCCCACCCCTGCTGCCAGGTCGAAGCAGAATACACTAATCACTGGCCCATCTGGAAGAGCTGCATTCTGGAAGCTTCTATCTTATTTCAGAAACACGAGATTAGAATATATTGTCTGAGAATACGGGAGTAGCCTGAAGTTGAAGGAAAGTAGAAGCTGTATGAAAGTCATTCTGGAGAGAGGCTGAAAAGACTTTTTTTTTCATCTCAAAAGAATTTTAAAATTTCCAAACATGTTCCTTTAAATGGAAGTTTTGTGAGTATAACCATCTGTGTGGAGATTAAATATTAGAAATGTCAGTTGTGGACGAAAAGATAAGGAGGCTGGATTAGTGAAATCTCCAGCTTTAATTTGGGACAAACTGCAAGTTATCTGCACAGGAAGGGAGCCATCCTAAAATGCTACCTTCTAGAAGTTGCTCCTGAATTCCCAAAGGGTGCTTCTATTCCTCTGGACTCTCACAGTCCTTCCCCACACTGTCCTCTGTGCCCTAACAGTCCCACAACCCGTGTATCCCTATCTGCCTATCGACCTCCTTGAGCACCTTACAGGCAAAAGCCCACAGCTTGGAGCGTAATTGTACAGTCTGTCTTTCAATATGTGTTTGCAACCTTTGAAATGGTTCTATAATCAAGAGGAAATATTATCTGAGTTCTACAAATTGGCCTGATACATGCTGAGGCACCCTCTCATGGCAGGACGTGAGGTATCTCTGTAAGAACAAAGGCTTTCCAGAAACAGCAACAGAACAAATGGGTGGGCCATGGCTTGGGAAGCGACCTGCTCTTTACGTGGGCCACACTGCGGCTCTGTTTTACAATTTCAAGAGTCTGAGGTAGTCTAGTAAAGAAAATTCAAGGAAATCTAACAACTCCCTCCCCCATGCTCCTATTCTTCTGAGATACAAAAGACAGATAATTATCTAAATTGTTTCTCAATATGAACAAAATGGAGAAGTGACCTTTGCGTCTGTGACAGAGTCTATTCACGTCATGGTGTTTAGCAAAAGCAAAGCCATGTCCAGGCTTGGAGAATGCTCACTGGAGCCAACTTCCGTTCTCCCTCATGTTACACAGACCATAAATAAATAGGCACAGTTTAACAGGCAGCCAGACCCAAACGGCTCATACTCACCCTTGGGGAGTGATAAAATTCTCCTGCTGGTAGACTTACATAAACTAAGATGCAGTGAAAATTTTAAGGATACTCCCTTTGCTCAATAAACCTGAATTTTTAAACTTGAAAGATGGCTTGACTATGAGGGAAAAATAAATCAATCCGGCAAGAAAAAGCAATCATTCTACGTGTTGGTAGATTAACTGAAACATAGGAGAGATCAAATTCAGTGATTTAAAAATCATATGCTTGCTAGTGAAACTCTCCATTTCTAGTTTTCTGCCCTTTTTTTTTAAACGATTTTTATTTATTTATTTATTTATTTATTTGGCAGACAGAGATCACAAGTAGGCTGAGAGGAAGGCAGAGAGAGAGGGGGACACAGGCTCCCTGCTGAGCAGAGAGCCCAATTCAGGACTTGATCCCATAACCTTGGGATCACAACCTGAGCCGAAGGCAGAGGCTTCAATCCACTGAGTCACCCAGGTGCACCACCCCCCTCCCCCGCTTTTTAAAGATTTTATTTAATTTTCTGCCTATTTTAAAACACATTAGTAGAGCTTTAGCTAGTGATCTGGCTACTTCATGCTAAAACTGGACCTTCCATCTTGTTTATATTTAAAATAGAAAGTACAGTGAATTTCAGGTCTGAGGCTTCTTACAGATTTATCTATTGGTTGGTGGCAATTATTACCAGATAATAAATTAATCTAGTGAATTATTCTGATGATGTTGACAATCTTAGATTTTTGAGGAAAGTGACATTTCTAATTTATTGAAGCAAAGTATCCAAATAGTTAATTGTTTCATTTTGTTTAAAAAGAAAAAGACATATGTCAACTATACTGGAATTAAAATGAAAACCTTAATAACAAAACAAGAAAAAAACACAAAGAAACCCCACAAAAACAAAGAGGACATGATATACATCAACAGGTTGGAGGAAGCAGCAGGGGAAAGGTTCTCAGAAGTCCTCCTGTCCAGTCCCCGTCTCCGATAACCCCTGGGTTTATATGCAATTTGTGATACTGAAGGGCAGCTGCCCCTCTCCTCTGAAGAACCCTCATTCCTTCTTCCTAGTGACATGTGCATATTTTAAAAGACCTTCAAGCACCAGCTTGACTAAAGACAAAGGATAAGAAGGAAGAGCAGGAGAGTTATATTGTTTGTGGACAAGATAAGGATAAAAGGTGGGGGGCATTTTCTGGAGGAAAGTACATACCAGAGTGTACAAGTAAAGTAAGCATTATAGTCCTTCCAGAAAAAAAGGTAATATTAAATATCTGTAAAACAAAACCAATTCAAACTAAAATAGTAATTCTATGACGAACAATTAGGTTTCAAAGCAGTTAGAAATTACAGGTTTTTGAGAGAACCACAATGCCAGTCTAAGTCAGGTAGATTATTTCACTTTGAAATCTCTTCAGAAATTTAATGTTTGGGGGACCACAGAAGGTCATGTTTGTCTGGAATTCTGAATCCCTTTATGTGTACTGGCTCAGCTTTTTAGAAAAGAGTTATTATAACATCTGTTTACTGGCAAGGGGCCAGTAATGCTGTGTTGCTGATTATTAGTTTTAAGATGGCTGTTACGCTCTCTTAGTACTAAAAGAAAGCAATTTCCATCAGTCTTGGGAGATTCTGACCATGGGAATGATGTTTCCCCTGGCAACTCCAGGATCTTAGGTAATGAGTCAGCTATGCTAATTTGTATTCATACTGTGTGGTGTTCTAGAATGTATTATAAGTTTATAATGCCAAGAAGAATTTCATTAAAAAACTCCTTAGGCGGGAGGAGTGGGCAAAACCTTTTCTTGGTACGCAAATATGTTTTATATTATCATATGTTCTGGATTTATATTTCCAAAATACCAGAGGAGTCCTACAAAACTGCATTCTAAATAAAATATAACAAATGAGAATAAGATGACTAATAACCAGTTTAGCGAATGTCCTGCTGTGCTGGGACAGTCCCCAGTTAAGGCCTGTTGTCCCAGGGTAATTATTTATGGTACCATTTCAGTCTCCTAAGTGGAATTATACAATCATCCTGTAATAACTGCTCATTGTAATGTAACCGAGCCCCTTGGAGGAGTTTATGACTCCACTTGGGTATTGAATTAAACTCTATTTCTGGGCAGCAATTGCCAAGGGCAACGCTGGGCTATACCCATCTTGCCATCTGATAGAAGAACACGTATCTGATTGTCTCTACTTGTCTATAAAAATTTGTTTATTCCATGTCCATATTAATAGTAATTTTGTAGAATGCAGAAGTTTTTGAATTTTGAAATAAAAAATTTGAAGTTTTATATTTGTCTTCAAAATTCACAGGTAAATGTTCTGGTATGTTTCTTCTAGGGCCTCTTTATGAAAATTTAATAGACAAACTTCAGCCTTTTAAGGTAATTCTATAGGCTCTGGTCTAAGGCAGTTTGACAGCTCTGGTCACTTAGCCCCTGATGCCACTCAGCCTCAGGTCAGTCCTGCCGTGGGTCCCCTCTTTCTTGCACTTTACATCTTAACTGACCTTCTTGGCTTTTCCCTTGAGAACAAGTGCCTACCTTGAATCCCTTTTCTTGTAACCAGGTCCCAATTCAGTTTTGTGTTATATGAATCTATGCTTTGGT
This sequence comes from Mustela putorius furo, assembly GCF_011764305.1. NCBI lineage: Eukaryota > Metazoa > Chordata > Mammalia > Carnivora > Mustelidae > Mustela > Mustela putorius. The sequence goes on from NW_025421305.1 coordinate 8,508,146, forward strand.
TCCCTGGCTTGTCCTTTCTCTGGAGTTTTAGGGATCTCTTTGCCTGATCCTGAACCTTTCTTCCCTGGGCTCCCCACCATTGTCACGTGTCACACTCCTGATTCTCTCCTTTGCTCTTGCTGTTGACAGTAAGGCTAGACATTCAGGACTTTTCATCTTTGAATAGCTGGCACCTGGTACAGTGCCCGGAGCTAGGAGATTCTCCACAACAGCTGTTGAGTGAATGAATGATTAGTGAACCCTGCAGCTTTCTTCTCACTAACTGGAACTGGGTTTCCTTCCAAGTACCACTTCCACCTCGGCTCTCTTCATTGTTGACAGGGCTCAGGGAGCGAATGTTGTCTGCATATATTACTATTGGGTGAGACACAACAGGCATGGAGTTTAAAGAATGCTGGGGTGGTTGGCATGTCCCTCACCAGGCAGCCACTCTCTCGCTGAGGTGGTGTGAATGGGGCTGAAGTTCATCCAGAGAGGGCCCCTTGGCAATCCATCCTCTCTGGGGAAGAGCCTTTTTCCACTAGTGTCTGGTGGCCCCATGTGCTCGAGGAGGCACTGGTAGGACCGTCACTCCCAGGGAGAAAGGTTTTCCGTGAGTTTTGGCAAGTACAGCTATTAAAGAACAAGCACCTGTGAAGGAGTGAACCTATTATCTCCTTTTCTTGCTTCTTATTGTAGGCAAAACCCAGTCACTTTGCTAGAAAGTTCACAGAGATAGATGTCATCAGAAACGTAGATGTTTTGATTATGCCATTATATTAAAGCGTATTTTCCCCAGGAAAGTGACCCTTAGCCTTGGGAGAACCTTGGGAGGGCTTTTTGGTAGGATCTCCTTAGAGCAGCCTCTAAGCCACATGTGAAAGCCAGGCATGCTGCTCATGAAGAAAAGCAGAGTGTAGGGAGGTGGTCTGCCTTGCCCTTGTGTACTTTTCTAGAATGGTCAAACAGAAATGAATCTTAATAGAGATATGTATTACCGCTACTCAAAAATGGCTTCTACTGCAGTGGGTAAGAGCAAAGACATGAACCAGACTGCTTGGATTCTGACCCTGGCTGTTGACACTTACTTCATCTGTAAGATGTGGGCGACCACGCTACCTACCTCATAGGGTCACTGTGGGGGTTAAAAAGTACACCTCCTAATCGCTTACTTAGAACAGAGCCTGGCCACAGTAAGTGTTGTACAGGTTAGTTGTAATTACCACTGCTTTACTTTTTGAGAGTGCAAACGGTATTGCTTAGTATAAAATATTCCTTTTTCAGCAGAGATGTGCCAGATATGTATCAGGTTAATATCAGCATCAGGGAAAAGTAACTCAGGATTTTAATCAGGGATATCTTCTGAAATTTAAGTTGAATGAGAATTCAACACCCTGTCCAATTCTTATACTAACACTCATGATCTGCTGTTTATTCACGACCTCACACAGGAAGTTCAATGTTGCTGCAAGTATTACAAATACCAAACTGATGTTTCCTAGTGTTGCGCTCTGCCCAGAATGGAGCAGGCCTCTTTTATGGTCCTGGCAGCTGGAATGAAAACTTGATTACTTCTGAGCTCCTGAAAACATGTTTGCTCTCAGCTGCAAGAAATGTGACGTGAAGGGGACTCAAAACATTTTCAGCTATGTAGCTGTTCCAAGCAAAACTTGAGAGAAATGGATACCTTAAAAAATGAGAGTAAAATGGGGGGCGGGGTGCCAAGGAAAAGACCATTCTTTGACTACAAATTTCAAGTTAGGATTTGCACTTTATTATTATTATTGAAGTAGGCTCTAAGCCCAGTGTAGAGCCCAGTGTGGGGCTTGAACTCACAACCCTGAACAAGACCTGAGCTGATATCAAGAGTCAGATGCCCAGCTGACTGAGCCATCCAGGCACCCTAGGATTTGCACTTAAATGCACTTGGCTTATTCACTTGTTAGAGTAAAAATTTTTCTTTTAAAATCAGGTAATATGAAATATGAGTTTTGCATTTACCTCATATTCTTTTGGATGCATTTGGAAGAATGAAAGGCATTTCCAAAAATGCAAAGATAAAAATGTGTACCATTTTTCTTTCTGCTAAAACGTCTCATAGAATTTTCCTGATTTATACATGTGAAATTGAATGATGGAAACTACTTAAGCTGGTTGCTTAAGAGAGTTCATGCATTCAGTCTTTCATTCACTCAGTGGATACCAGTGACAAGAAGCCCATAAGCCTGTCCAAGCATTAGGAAGATGATGTGGACGACAGGTCCATGATCCCTGCCCTCATGCTGTTCACTCTCTAAGTACTTTACACATATTATGTTTAATATTCAATTTTCCATGGGAGGCACTGTTGTTTCTACTTTGTAGGCTAGCAATCCAAGGCCAGGAGATGTAACACAAATTACTGTCACACAGCTTGTAGGTGGTAGACCTAGGATTCAAGTCCCCAGTCCACCTCATTCCAAAAGCTTAGGTTCGTTAGATTCTTTTTACCGTATCACACTGGCTTCAAATAATAGACGTGTTATTGAAAGTCACAGAATTCAATGTTTTTAAAGCATATCATAGTTGAAGAAAGCAAGGAGTATTTCTGCAAAGCAACTGCTTTTTCCTTTTTACTATACATCAGATTTATAGAACAATGAGCACAGTAAGTGGGACCCTGGATGGGCTAGCACAGTTTTCAGCAGGCTGGTAAAAGATAGCATTCATACAGGATATACGGTCTGGACTGGTTTTATACCAGATGATCCTGAACCTAACTGGCAAACTCAGTGCCTGTTCTGGTGAACACAGACCTGACAGTGTCACTTACCGGCCCCAGGACACTAGGTGTCCTAATGAGCTTCTGTTTCTTCATCTGTAAAAATCGCCACCTAGCTTACAGAAAGCTACAAAGAGTAAGTGCAGGAAAGTATATAAAGTGCTTATTAACAGGGGGGGGCATGCTCCAGCCTCTCCCCTTCCCCCCCCACAACGCCCCAGTGTCTCTAACGACAACCGTAAAGCCTATCTCTGTTTGGCATTTGCAGACGAAAAATATCTTCCGTGGAAATGTGCCAGAGCATGAAGATCACGGACTCCAACGCCCTGCTTATGGCAAAACCCTGGACATAAAGGAGGATTAGAAGCTTCTGGGATACATTTCCAGGTGACTCAGGTTTAGGGTGACTGAAGAAGGGTTTGAATAACTAATCCCTAAACCACAAGTAATCTCCCACTTATGCAGATGAAGTATGTTTACAGAAACACTAACACAGAGAGTATACCTACACAGCAGTAAGAGTAAAACAAAAAACAAAAAACAAACACATATTCACGTAAAAGACTTATTTGAAATTGCTATCCTGGAAGGGTATGTATTTATTTCATTCATTCATCTAGCACATGTTGACAAGGTGTCCTGTAAGCTCAGGTCACTGTGTTAGCACAGGGTGTATGGGGATGAATGAAACAGCAATGTTTTGTCCCTTCAAAATCAGTTCACAGGGCGTCTGGATGGCTCAGTTGTTTAGGCGATTGCCTTTGACTTGGGTCATGATCCTGGGGTCCTGGGATGGAGTCCCTCATGGGCTCCCTCTTCTCCTTGGGGAGCCTGCTTCTCCCTCTGCCTGCCATTCCCCCTGCTTATGCTCTCACTCTGTCAAATAAATAAATAAAATCTTAAAAAAAAAATCAGTTCACATATGGAGTCAGTCACAGTATTTGTTGTTAAATAAGTAATGCTAGAGAATTCAGATCGAAGTTGTCTAAGCCTGAATTTATCGTAAAACTAGTTCTGGATCCCACCAAGTGGGAGCAAACTTTAAACGACACATATCTTAGAGCATCTGTACAGTTAGCAGTGGAGCTTTTCCCCAACACAATAGAAAAGGGCTTTTGGACTCTGTCTATAGCCCCAAGAGAGTGGTCTCCTATTTCCTGAGCCTGATCACTGTTAATTATGATGACAAAAAAAGAATCCCTTTTTTTAGCCTTGGAAAAAATCCTACCCAAATAGCTTTTTTGAAGCTTGAGATGACATTATTTATCTCTTTTGGGTTTTAAAAATGTTTCTGACTTTTTCTGCCAATAACCAAGCCCTCTTTCCCCCCAGAGAACAGCCCTGATTCCTGAAGCTGCTCTTCCCTTGACAGTACTTGGGAGGTGGGCATTATTTCCCCTGAAAAGCAAACAAGGGAATAAAAACAAGGTGACTCAAAGGATGAGGAAGTATGTTTTTCTAGAGAACAAAAGAGCCTTTCACAGTATGTCAAAGACTTAACTGTGAACTTTCCTGAATGTAAACACTGTTCAAATGGCAAAAGGAATTTCATCTATGTCTATAAAAGGTCCCGCACAATGCTTCTTGCTGGAAGCTGCATCTGGCAGGCAAGGAAAATAATCTTTTCTTCAGATACTTTGCATACAGACCTACAAATTTTTTTTTTTAATCGTCTCAGGAATGATACAATTCTAATGACCTCCACAGCAACAGTAGTAACGCATAGATCACAGTACTGCTAAAGGCAATAATGCTGTAAGTTACAAGTTGTATCGTTTGTGCTTAGGCTCTACAGGAATAAAGAAATGCTTTAGAAGAAAGTTTAAAATAATAGACTGATGTTTTGCATTTGGCATAAGAGTTTAAAACTTACAGGGCACTAGATTTTTAAAACAGATTTTGTTACGATCATAGAAAAGAACTATTAATATTTTAAGCTGCAGGAATTACAAGACAGCGATTAGTATAAATGTTCAACTTTTCCCACATTGAAGTTTTATTCTTCACAAACTTCCTTGTTCTAATAAATTTAAAACTGATCCTGGTAATGATGTTTATAATATTTAACAGAGCTATACACTATAACCAAATTATGTAATTGTTATGGACCTTACCCATCCACAGATTTTCTTTTTTCAAGTTATTTAAACTAAACAGGTTGTTATTATTATCAATCCAGACCCTACCACAGCCTACTGCTGGGGTTCTATCTCCCACCATTACAGAAGGATTGCCCAAGTTCTAGTGAATGATCTCTAAGGGGTAAAACCTGAGTCAGAGGACATTGAGATTTTATTTCTGATTCTCTATTTTCAAACAAGGAGTATAAAATTGCAGTAAGTTGTTCTCCAGGACATTCTGGTGGTGGGGGTTGAGGGTGTGGGGACAGAGGCAAGGTTTCTGTGCTGCAGAGATCCGCCTCTGTGTGACAGTCCCTCTGTACCTCTACTTCCATGGGTCTGTGCATGGTCAGTTCTTACCAGGAATGTGGAAGGAACGTGTCATTTAGTCAAATCTTTGAGAAAGGAACTTGGTGCTTTCTTAGAGTCTTTGGGAGAGTAGGGGGCACTGAGGAGCTCCTGAAAGATTTACTCCATGTGGAAGAAAGAGATTATGATGTCTAAAGCAGGTGATGACACTTCCTGGAAGTCACCCCTGGCCAGAGTGGGTCCGGCAGTTCTCTTGGGGGAGGAGAGCATGTAATTTCAGTTTCCTGGAACTGACTCAGATGGGCAGAGGAATCACGAAGTTCACGTTCTAAAAACAGTAAGAAAGAACCATCATCCCTCCAATTCCCTCTTCCTTTTCCCTTTTCTTAAGGAAAGGAAGAGTCCTAAAAGTACAGAACTGTCTTTTCAACTTCTGCCATGAAATAAATGTATCATTTCAGGTAAGTCACTTCTGGGACTCAGTTTACTCATCAGGAATGCCTTGAGATCCCTGAGATTCCTAAAGTTAGTAACAATATCAAAAATTTACTAAGCAATATATTTTCCATATAGTGAAATATACTCTATGCCCGGATTATCTCATGTCTTTATAGCTCCTCTTTCACATATTATCATTCCCATTTAGTATGGGGAAACTGAGGCTTAGAGAAGTAGTGTAAGTTGCTCACTGTCACATAGCTAGTATGGAGTGGAGCCAGCATTCAAAGTCTAGACTGTCTGATTCTTTTTCGGAGTTAGGCCAGATTGCCCCATTCCATGATTTTCACAATAATGAATGGGTGTGAGTCATTTGTTACAAAAAAGGAACCATGAGTTTTCTACAGGAAGAATAAACTAGGCATAATCTACAGCTTTGCTCCTTGTAAGAGCAGAGTTTTCCTCAGCTTTCGTCTGCCAGTATCTCTCTTCCTAGCAATTAGCAGGGAAGAACGGCCAATCTGGCTTGTCAAAGACCAGGACATCTATTGGGTTAGATTTTTTTTTTTTTTTTTTGAGGGTGCAGAGTCATTGTGCATTCAATGTGTAATAGGCTCCCTGGTATTTCCTACTTTGATGAAGTGAGAAGACCGGTATATGACTTCTCTCCATTATGGGGACCCAGCTCTAGCCCCTTGTTAGGCTCCCAAGCAAGCAGATGCCTCAATGGGACATGAATTCTGCTTTCTTCAGGGAGCTTGCCGTTTTGACACCAGCATGTTGTTAGAGATCACACGTGGCCAGGGCGCATGGACATCAAGGAAGGAGAGATGAATTCAGCTGGGGGTGCTCAGTCTGGAAGGGTGAGACACAGAAGCGGAGGGTGGGCATTCCAGTCAGAGAGGACAGTGTGAGGAAAGGTCATGAAGATGTGTGTAGAAGAGTGTGTGGAAGTGTTCTAGCTTCATCATTCTCCTTGTTAAGAGCAGAGAATTTTGCTTTGTCATTCATAAAATGCATTAAACAAAATCACTCTGAGACCAATTAGATTCCTCTGCTTACAATTAAGAGCTACATTGTTTCTCATTATAACTTACGCAGCATACAAAATAAAAAAATTTTTAAAAATTTGATATACTATGACTTTTCTTAGAGGATATGCATATAACTTTGGAAGAAGAAACACAATTTTTGTCTCTTTATGCCTGGATAATATTTTGAGGTATTTATGTTTATTTTTCTCATTTTCCCGTTTTCCTTTCCTCAGATTTAGGTAGATTCCATTTTTTAATCTCAGGGTAGGAATATAACAGGGCAGAAAACAGAAGTAGATTGTCCATCATTTTGGCTTTTATATTCTAAACCAGGGGTTGGCAAACATTTTCTGTAAAGAGCCAGGTAATACATTTTTTAGGCTTTGCAGGCTATGATCTATGTTGCAACTACCCAATTCTGCTCTTGTGCAAAGCAGCCATAGACAGTGAATGAATGCAGCTATGTTCTAATGAAAACTTTTTCTTAAGGACACTGAAATTTCAATTTCATATTATTTTTACATGTCAGTAGATATTATTCTTTGATTTTTTTCAACCATTAAAAACCTAAAAACCATTCTTAGCTTATGGCCATACGAAAGCAGTGGTGTAATTTGTCAATTTTGCTTAATTCCATTAGGAGAACGTAAACATTTTGCAGAGCAAGGGAACTGACCAACAGAGGTAAGTTACCTGAAAAAAGCTTGTAAGGGAATAGGGCTTCATTTCCTGACACAGCCCCTCCCTGGTGAGAAGAAAGAGAGATGTGTGGGTCCCAGAGTATTCTGTCATCCCTCCACCCACAAAAAATTCTGAATTTGTTGCCATATTTTTAAATTAACGAGATTTCACTTAAAAATCTGGATTTTGGTCTTCTCTTGAAAATGGCCAAATTGATCCTACATTCTCATATGGAAATAGCCAAGTTGAGCCTTCTTTCTTAGTTGGGGGCATGACTTCCTGTTTACCTCAGACCTTCCTGGCATATGTCCCCCATCTAGCGCCTGTAAGCACTTGATCTCCAGGGCAGAGAAGGAATGATTTTCTTCTCTAAGTGTACAGTCTCCACTGAAACCAGTCTTTTGGCCCTAAGGAAGCCTTGTGATGAAGAGGAATAAAAACATGGCCTCCTGGGTTGGAAAGATCAAGGCTCAAATGTCAGTTTTGTTCATTGCTTGGGAGAGTGACCTTGGGCAAATTATTTTACCCAACCTCAGAATAAAACAATAAAATTGCAGTTGTAATGATTGTTCGAGAAAAAGTATTGATAGTGGCTGGCACATCCTGGCAGTCAATTAAAAAAGAATCACTACTATGGAGAAGTTCTCTGATGTTTCTCTCAATTTTAGGTTTTATCTTCATTCCTGCCTTTCACAGAAAGGCCTAAAGGATCAACTTACAATCTATCTCATTTTATATATCAAGAGATTAAGGCCCAGAGAGACAGTGTGACCGCCTAAAGCCACACATGAGTGGTAGAACCAGGAAGAGGATCTGGATCTCTTAATTTTTGACCTGAGAAAATACCTCAGTGTATGCAACTTCACTAAAAGCGCTGAATTCTTCCCATTAAAGCCTTTCATTTAATAATCAAAAGATCTTCAAATGCAAAGAACATTAACTCAAATCTTCTGGTTACCCTAACTACACTTTTTAATTACAACTTCCAAATATAGAGAAATGACAACAGTTATTAGTTACTGAAGTTCTATTAGTCACCTGAAATTATCTGAAATATTCCTGTTCTAAGCTCACAGACACCCTCATGTGGTCAGCAGAAATACCAATTTCAGCCAAATGAACAAGAAAAATTTGAAGCCTACTTAATGATCAACTATAGCAAGATGGATAGATTGCCATCAAATAAGAGTAACAGTCATTATAATAATATTATTTTAGGCCCTGGCCAATGGCCAGAGGAAAAATTATTTCTGTCTCTGACCAAATCTCTAACAAGACTTAAAGATTCTAATGGTTGATTTCTTAGACCTTGTTCTCAAGACAACTTTGTTACAATTAAGAAAAATATTCAATACATATAGTGGTTATATTAGCTCACATCTTTGTAGATTTTCCTCTGTTATATAGGACTATGAATGACAGAGCACTCTGGGACTCTCGGAGTGTAACTGGTATGCATACGTAGTTCATCCTGAAGGTTCTACTAAAACGTCTCCTGTCAAACTCAACTAGAAGGTACAACTCAACTAGTAGGAGTAGAAGGGCTAGGGTTTATCAGAGGAAGTTGATGAACTGTAAACATTCAAGCTACTCTGGAGAACCGTTCAAGAGGGTAGGTTAATTTGGTGAGTTGGTTAAATGGAAGTAGTTTAGAATGCTTCTTTTCTATTAACAGGTTGATCTAAGTCAATAGGCAGTCACCAAAGTAACTGCCCAAAGAAATCATATTTCTACCAGGACATAGAATCAGAGGCAAAAGTAACTGGATCTATTTTTTGGTGCCACATATTAAAGAAGTAGGAAAAAAATGAGGCATGTCAAAAGGATAAAGAAGCTGGCTTGAAGGGGTTCCCATTGGCTAAATCTGGAACAATATGAACATCCAAATAAATAAGAATGGCAATAGACTATAACCTGTTAAATAAGATAGAAACCCATGAGGTAATACTAATAAAAAACAAAGGGGTGGGGGTCCTTTCTTAGCATAAAATGCCAACTGATAAATGTAGGAGGACTGACTGGCAACCATAGTGCTAATGATTGATTCAAATAAGAATCACTGATGGATGGTAAAATTAGAGAAAGCAAGCTTGAGGAGAAATAAAGAGACTTATATAGTCTTGAAACAATGGCCACAGAAGACATACATTAATTATGAGAGGAATACTATTAGCTTCACAGTGGAGAAACACAGAGGAGATAACACTGTACCCAGATGTTCAAAGTTAACATCACCAGTAACAGGACAAACCAACACTGTGCCTCCTTGCAGGACACACAGAGGAAAACATGGCGTCATTTCTGTGATATTCCTGCCACGGATGTATAAACCGAATCTAAAATGAGGAAACATTAGCTACACTCAAATTGAGGGATGTTTTAAAATTAAAAAAATTTTTTTCATTAACATATAATAGATTATTAGCTCCAGAGGTACAGGTCTGTGAATTGCCAGGTTTATACACTTCACAGCACTCACCATAGCACATACATCCCCAATGTCCATAACCCCACTACCCTCTCCTTCCCCCTTCCCCTGGTAACCCTCAGTTTGCTTTGTGAGATTAAGAGTTTGAGGGATGTTTTTACACAAGAATTAGCCTATGCTCTTCAAAAATGTCAAGGTCAAGAAAGCCATGAAAAGATGAGTAACTGTTCTGGATTGAAAGAGAACACTGAAAGTGATCCTGGACTGTGTCTTTGTGCTAAAAAGGATGCTAATTTGAAGAAGATCTGTGGACTAGACATGATGATGTGTCTGGTCACCGACTTCCTGATTTTGAGGTCGGTACTGTGGTTATGTAGGAAAGTGCTTTTGTTTTGAGGAAATACTCACTGACATGTTTAGAGGTAATGGGGTACCATGTCTACAGCTTACTTTCAAGCGGTTCATGAAGAAATACACATGGAGAGAAAGAAGAAGTTTTAAAACGTATAATTAGATATGGTGAGGAAAAATTTTAAAAATTATTTGTTGACACCTGAAGACAGAAATTACACATAGGCTTGAGTTTAAGGCTCTGAGGGGGAAATGCTTTCCCTTTCTATTGCTTTTATCAGCAGTTGTCCTGGGTGAACGATATGCTCTTTTCAAACTGACCAAAATTCAGAAGTGACAATAAAAAACTCAGAGTGGGAGAGTCAAGGCATATTTTGTAAAAAATACTCTACTGTAACTTTAGAAAGGTTATATATATAAAGACATATATTAATAAACATAAAAATAAGTAAATATAAAAATACTTCCTACCTACCTACCTTCCTATCTAAATATTTCCGGAGCTGGGCTTGAGTGAGAAGGAGAATTATATTCAGAATCTTGAAGTCTGTTTAATTGCGAGAGCAGTCAGAAGCTTATCCCTATCGTCAAACCAGAGAGATGTATAGATAGTTTTTTTTCAGAGTTTATTTATTTATTTGAGAGAGAGCAAGAGAGAGCGAGTGAGAGCTCACAAGCAAAGGGAAGAGGCAAAGGGAGAGGGAGAAGCGGACTTCCCACTAGAGCAGGGGACTCATGACCTGAGCTGAAGGCTACCCAGGCACCAGGGCAGCTAATTTTTTTAAACTTCTAAGTAAGTATGGGCTATAGGATAGGAAAAAACATTGTACTTTAGTATTAAGAGAGCCACAGTAACAATAATAGCTTCTATTTATTGCTGTGAAACAGTCCTTACATATTTGTTTGGAACTCTATGGGTTAACTCAAACCAGATTTAGAACACATGAATTTGTTTCTTATATTTTGACAGGGTTTCCCCTTTCTGGGCAATGACTTATATATGTAAATACGATGGTAGAGTGGCTGAGGTAATGACTCACAGCCAAATGCAGCACTTTCCCCTTTGGTTCGCACAAAACGTAGTTATGTTTTCGACTTCCCTACCGGGGCTCTAGGGATGTCATTGCTCTTTATGGAAAGGATTATTCAACCCATACCAGCATTGCGAAATGCAGGGCCTTTAACAGCATTGCGTTCACTTCTTAGAACAGAAATGTCTAAAAGAAAAAATAATGAAAATGATCCAATATCACGAAGTTCTTTTCGCTGGGAGAAAGACCCACAGTAATGGCATCAGAGCACTGTCAAAAAAGACTTGACAATTTCATTCAAAACCCTCGCAACTGGAAAGTCTCACAAGACACTTGTAACTAGAGTGTTTATTTCTGTCCTACATGTGCTTAGAACACCAAGCATATATGTCTGAGGTATTTGCTCTAGGAATTAAATGAAAGATGAAATTAATGAATGCTATAGATCAATCATTGGCCTAATTATCTTCAGATTGCATTTGCTAAGACTCATGTTTCATGAATATCATGCTGAGTGCAAAACACAGTAAATCTGACAATAGTTCTAGCCTTCAGGAAGCCCTAGTCTAGAAAGGTCATTAGTTGTCACTTGTAAGAGGGTGGCTCTAGCTGTCAAAACTACCAAAAAAAAAAAAAAAATCACATGATCATGGTTTTGCTTATTCAGCATTTCTTTTGGGGTATTTCCCTTATTCTTAATTCCTAATTTTGTGGTTCAGATGGGAGCGATAGGGTCCTCACTCATTCCAAACTCTTAAGAGTAAAGACATGATCTAGGTCTGGCCAATTAAGATTATCTGACCCCTTTGGTCACAGTGATTGGTTCAGGATAGGCAGGTGACCTCACAGGCCTACTGGAGTATCCCTCAAGACTTCTGCTGAAATTACTGGCAAAGATGTGCCCCTTTTGCTGGGATTGTCAGCTACAAGAACCATGTATTGCTAGCACTACTGGGGCTAACTTTGCCACCAGATGGAGAAAGGCTTTGTAAGAATGAAGCCACTCCAGAAAAAAGTAGAGCCATGAGGGGAGAGACTAGGGCACATGAGCCAATAAATTCCCTTTTGTAGCTTATGTTAATGTGAGCTGAATTACTGTCACTTTTAGTGCTCTATGTAAGCATCACTTATCATACTTTTTCCATAATAAATCTGGAATCAAATGCAATAATAGGTCCTCTCTTCAGAGATCAGGGATAAATTATTCTTTTAACTGTCAACCCTTGCATTGCAGATTTATTCCCTGAGGTCATAAATGCCATGCAATGTGGCTGTATCCTAACCTGAATCAGGTTCAGAATTAGCATAAAGGTCTTGTCCTAAGAGATCTACTACACAAAGTCCATGATGAAGTGAGTGAAGAAAACCAGGAATATAAAGACTGGCAAATGGAGTACCCAGGTGGCCCAGCTGATTGAGCATCCAACTCTTGATTTTGGCTCAGATCTTGGGATCATGGGATTGGATCCCACACTCTCTCTCTTAAATAAATAAATAAATAAATAAATCTTTAAAGACTGGTAATTTGCTGAAGTATTAAAAAGACTTTGAACAGATCTGGAGACTACTGGGTTAAACAAATTAAAGAGATTTCTTTACTGGGACTTCTCAAAGCCATATATTTCCTAATTGCCATTTCAATTCTAAGAGGCAGCTAAATTATACAGTGTCTTCCAACAGCTTGAAGATGGATTTGTTATTAAAGAGGGTTCTGAGAATATGCTTTTGGAAATATGGGTAGGTTTTTCTAAAAACAAAGCTCAGTTGTTACAATCATTTTCTCTCTACTCTTCTTAGCATCTAACCATTTTCATGGTTACAGCTAAAACCTCAATAGTGTGCTAAAGATCATTTTAACTCTCACTAGCTGGTCCAGTGATCTATTTCTAATTACCAAATGTACACTGTCAGTGAAGTATCTCACCATTACCTCAGATAAAGTATACTCAAAATGCTTGAATCCTATCTCCTCTCCAACTTTCCTGGTTCCTACAATGATCTGCCATTTTGCCAGGTATCCAAATTAGAAACGTCCATCATGTCTGGCTCCATGTCCCATATGCAGCCTTCCTCCATGAGATCATACCCATGTTCATAGTTGCCCTAGTTTACTTGGGGTTCTTTCCCAGACTGCACATCACTAGCAAGTCCATCTTCCTAATACAGCCTTCAATCTTCTGTTTTTCCTATTCAATGCCATTCAGCATCTCTGAGGCAAAGAAACCTAGAAGCCTCATTGTACCTTCACGAAGCCTTCAGGTGACTCCTGTTTGCACCAATCCCCAAAAGATATCTTTTGCATTTTAGTTAGGTTTGTCTTATAATTTGCTACAGATACACATAAACAGACTAACATCCTTTCAATTGCCTTTAAAAATGTCCTGCACTAGCAAGACAGGGCTGAAACTAAATCACACCCAGTCTTCTGAAATCCCCCCAGCCAGAGTACATTTCTGGTGGCCACAGACCCAGCTCTTTCTTCTGCCCCTGCTCTGGTATACCCTCCACTGTCTCTTTGGCATAGGTGGTGTTCAACCTGGATTTGCCCTCTGGGCTTTGAGCTTGCATCACACTGGCTGTGAAGTTTGCTTACTGTTCCTTTGCTATCTGCACCAGCTCACTCCTGGATTTGGTATGATCCAAGCCTATGGCAAAATTCATCTTATTAAGGAAACACACAGTGCTCATTTGTATCTATGCCTGTAGTCATGAATTTTAGAATGCCTGGAATGCTCTGACCTCTCCTTTTGAACTATCTAAAGATAAAATAAAATAAAGTAAAATAAAAGTGCAGTCCAAGCCCCATTTCCTTCACTTATAAATTTTGTCTGCATACCAACTTCTCTCCTGGACTATTATGGCACAGGGCCCAAACTCCCCGATTTTGATACTACTTCCTGCTGTTTCATGACTATCAGCCTCATTCTCTCCAATCACATAGCACAAACTCCCTGAGGAGAAAAACCATGCTCTATATTTCGCTATTTCTGCCATCTCCCCACAGGTCCTATGTTGGTGGGTACAGAGCAAGTGCTCAACTGGAACATTCTGGATGGCTGGGTCCCAGGGGACTCGAATATCTATTGTTTGTCCATAATTTCCATAATTCAACAGACAACCACCAGCCCATCTCACAAAGAAACTCTACAGCTAGGATCACCACCATCTCTCCGGGAGATTATGGTTTGTTGACTTTCCTGAAGCCAGGTCTACAGTATATGCACTGTTACATGAAAATTAACTAGAAATATGGGGTATGGTGGGGGGGGGGACCAACAGAGCTTTTAAAGAACTGAGATTCAATTAACAGAGCCATTAGATTGTAGATCGACATGACAGGAAAACTTCTTCCTCACCAAAAAAAGTATTTATGATGGCAAATATGTAATCATATTTGAATCTACAGGTGTCAATTGTTGATGGAAATTCGTTGCTGGAGAGCCATTCATTAGTACATATTGAGATTATACTTAAAAAAGTCTTCATTATATTTATATGCAGACAATTATTGATGAATCAATTAATTTAAAAAGCACAGGGACGGGTTTTTTTTTTGTTTTTTTTTGGGGGGGGTACACAAACATGGCTGAGATAAGATTGATCCTTGACTGGTTAATTAAATAAAATCACGAGAACACAGCAGCTTGGAAAAGAAAAGCAACTTCTAAGTGAATAAAAGGCCAGCTTCCTCTGGGACAGACCAGTGAGTCCAGTTTCTCTGGCTTTTGGGTCCCAGACAGTTTTCTGCTCTGCCCTATAGCTTGTAAGCTTCACACTCCTGCTCCAGAAATACTATGCGTTTCTCTAGGGGATCCAATGCTTTTAGCAGTTTTCTGATGGAAACGGAGAATACTGACAGCCTTGCTAGGCTGTAGATCATGGGGGAAATATACGGGCTGTGCTCTGCCTGCGAAGTGACCAGAAGTCCGTGAGAGAGACCCATTTTCCTACCTCTGTCTTCCTATCAGCAAGTCCTACAGAGGTTCATATGAAACACGCTCTAGAAAATCATTTTAACCCCCTACAAGGCCTTGTGTCTTTTAACTTTTAAATATGTTATAGAAATTGGAGACTACTAGCAAATGAATGGCCAACCCCTTCTATAGAATTTAGTTTTGCTACTACTTTTTTCCTCCATGTAGCATTTGTTTGTTTGTTTAGTTGGTTGGTTATTTAATTCCAGGAGAGTTAACATGCAGCATTACATTAGTTTCAGGTATAGGATATAGTGATTCAGTACTTCTGCACTTGACTCTGCTCAATTTCCAAGACATCTTTCCTGTTCTTTGAAGGGTCCTATGTTAAAACAGCACCATGTTTTTGTTTTATGACCATGATATTTTCTTCTTTCTCTGACAATATCAACTGTCACTTTGTGAAATATTCTTTCTGCATCCTATTTTCTCTGTTCATTTGTTTTGATTTCCATTTTTCTTTCTTTCTTCCTTCCTTTCTTTTTTTTTAGAAGATGCTATCCATTAATATTTAAGAATAAGGGGCTGAAAAATTTTTGCACAAGGTAGGTCTTGACAACAAGTGGGTCTTCATGTAAGGTAACTAGGAAGAAACTTTCAAATATTAGTAGTAGAAAGGTTTTTCTCTTGGACATATCAGTTTCCAGAAAGGATTTTTCTACTCTTCTGCTCAAAGTATATAAATATGGATGCCACCTTCATGGGATCCAAATAAGAAAAGCAGACTTTCACTTTATTTTCTTGTTTTCTATGTGGTCACACTCTTGTCCTAAATTGTATAGATCTCCATGACAGCTCCTGTTTCTGATCAGTCTAGAGAAGAGCCAGTGGCCCAGATGCATAAGATAGAGGAGAAAATTTGGCTCTCTAAATTGTCCTATATAGCCTTTCAATTAATCTTCCAACTTCTGGTGCCACTCTGAATTCTCCAACCTTCAGAGGTCCATGGTGTCTTCAAGTCCTGATGTCCTGATGCTTCGTGGGCTTCTGCAGAGTATAGCATCTTGGGTCTTACTGGCTTCCCCTTCTGGAGGAATGGGTTTTAGCTCTCTCCGGATGATAACTCATTACCACCCACCCATTTATTTTCCATCCAAGTGCTGTTGCGTCTCTAGTTCTCTTTGTCTGGTGGGGTTTGTACTTCTTTTTGATCCTTCACTGTTTTTTTATTGGGATTTTGGCAAGAGACAAAACTAATCACATGTATTGGATTTATCAGGAGTCCCTTCCCTCTTCCAGAAAAACTGGGTTTGGGGATTATTTCATCTTGGAACTCCTTCCAAAGATAGAGTCAAATTTTTCTGCACTGTCTTCTGAGCCTTTGATCATTCTCCCATCAGTTTATTTACCACCTTGCACTACAGTTTACTTGGTTGTAGCTCTACGTGACTGTAAGTTCCCTGAGTCCGTACCTGTACCTTCTTTCTTTCTTTCTCCTAGCAATTCTGGGTGCTCAACAAATGTTAATTAAATAAACAAAAGAATAGTTGGAATTATTCAAAGAAGAAATGCTGTCTGTGACCTGACCTTGAGAGAAAATTGAAAATAAAAAGAGAGACATTTTTTTGAATGTTGTAAGGAGAGACAAGAGTACGGCATATGGAAAAACTAAGAAAGACAATTCCAAATTTGACTTGCTCTTTCTACTGTTTTCAGGACTCAGGCTAAAGATGATGTATATTTTACTGTGTATTTTTTGGTCCTGTCCTAATTTGTCTTTTGAATAAGGCTAAACACCATAATTCATTGCTGAGAATTTTTTTTATCATTGATTTCCTGCTTTTTTTCAAGCTGACAGGTTTCGGCACAGACCCTTTTTAATTCCTTTTTTGGGCCTGACAAAACTTTTCTTAAACAGGATTATAAGTAAACCACACATTTTATAACACTAAGATGGTGAATTATGTAACTCATTGGGTCATGATTTAATATTAGTTGTTTGAGGAACAGAAAACCTCTTTTTAATTTGGCTTTGTTTCCATATAAGCATAAAAGAGTTCTATGGCCCAATATTACCTAAATTCTAAGTTTCTAATTTTTATTTGTTTATAGAGTATCTCTGTGTTAGGTACTAATGCATTTCATTCTTTTTTTTTTTTTTAAGATTTTATTTATTTATTTGACAGAGAGAGATCACAAGTAGATGGAGAGGCAGGTAGAGAGAGAGAGAGAGGGAAGCAGGCTCCCTGCTGAGCAGAGAGCCCGATGCGGGACTCGATCCCAGGACCCTGAGATCATGACCTGAGCTGAAGGCAGCGGCTTAACCCACTGAGCCACCCAGGCGCCCCTAATGCATTTCATTCTTAACTTTGTAAGGTACAGTGCATTGTACTGTCTTTATATTATAACTGGAAAGTAGAGCCAACAGGTTGTACTGTTTATGAATAAAATTACAATTTTATTTACGAATATAACAGCAAAGTTTTATTTCTAGAGTCATTGTGATTTCACAAAACATATAGATAATGAGCTCAGAATCCTAAAAATTCTAGACCCATTGCTTGTCAACATATTCATTGCATTCGACATCTCAATTTATAACTGATATATTACAGAATTAATTTATTTTCCTCATATACTTTAAATATTGCTAAGATCACTTCTTTACTTGTTGATCATGTTGTTAAATAACATGCACTGGAGCGGGGGGGGGGTGCCTGGGTGGCTCAGTGGGTTGGGCCTCTGCCTTTGGCTCAGGTCATGACCTCAGGGTCCTAGGATCGAGCCCCACATTGGGCTCTCTGCTTAGCGGGGAGTCTGCTTCCCCCTCTCTCTTCCTGCCTCTCTGCCTACTTGCGATCTCGCCCTCTGTCAAATAAATAAATCTTAAAAAAATATATGCACTGGGGTATAGTAACATATAGAATAATGATATTAAGGTTTGCCATGAAAGAAAGGAGTCAGAATACTTCTGTTGCTGATGATGTGAAAAGCAACTTCCTAAGGTTAGGTCTTTTCTACAATGAGAAGGCAAGATGATATTTCTGCTTTTAATGTTAGTTTAAGGCACCATAATGCCCACAGTTACTGTGATTTAGAGGATTATTGTTTTTGTCAGATAGATATGTGTAAAAGGTTAATGAAAACTCATGACCTCCCTGAAAGTCATAGGCTTGTTGATTTGCTTGTCTCGGGGAGGTGGTTGCTCATTTAATTTTAGTTATATTTAGCAGTTACCAACAAAGTTGTGATCTAATGGAAGTACTGCTTCTGGATGAATGTCAAAACCAGCTGGTGATTTCCTTTGGAAATGGTGTTTCTAAAAACGGCAGCTTGTGCTCATGAACCCACAAGCGTCATCGTACTTGAGCGCAGACTTCTTCCCAATTCCTTGTTCAGACTGAATTCCTGGTTCAGAAGGAGCATCGCCAATCTATGACTGGGACAGCGGCAGGCTTCAACATTTCCCAAGGATAATGCGACACCAACTTACCCGTGTTCTTAGTACTTCTTTCCTTTTTCTGTTGCCTCTCTCTCTCACCTACATTTCTGTTGCCTGATTTCTGAAAGACCTTGCAGATAGGTAACTGTGATAATTTTCCTAGTGGGGCAGGGGGTGGGGTTTAAAGGTTTAATCAAGACAGCGGCACACTGGAGCCTGACTGTACCACTTTGTGAGAGATAGCTGCTAAATACTCAGGCATTTAGCAACTAGATTCTTAACCTTTGGTTGCTTGAAATCAGCCACTGAGGGAGTATTTACACCATGGAAATTGGCAAATATTATAAACGGCCCTCCCCTTCCCTCCTCAAAGAGCTGGTCTATCAGCACACCACGGGGTACTCCTCCTCTGCCATCTTGCATTTTCATTAGAGACCTTATTCAAATCTTTAAGTCTTATTCCGAATCTAGATTCAAAATGAATTTCTATGGCTGGGAATTTCTCTAGCAGGAACATGGGAAAATCATTAGAGGTCTTGTTCAAATGCTACCGCATAGGCAAGTGGCTAGAACATCTTGCTGAAAACCAGCTCTACTCATATTGCTAGGAGATATGGTGGGAAATTATAAAAAAAAAAAAAAGGAAAAAAAAAAAGCATTACCTTTTGAGCCAAGGAAGATTTCCAAAGATACATGTACATATAGTAATCCTATAAAATATGGGTTGCTCTGTAATAATGACCCACTGAATTAGACTGTTAAGTATTTTCAGAGTTACTGGCCAAAGTGAAGAATGAAGTATAAGAGTGAATTACGAACTATCCTCCTTAAAAAAAAGAACTGCAAGCCCCCTCACATGTGGAGAGAACAGTCTGCATACTGCAAAACTAAATGTGCTATTAGAGGTCCAGTGAAATGATCTAGTGGTTTCTAAAACCAGAAGCAGGACTTACTATCTTACCGTGATCTTAAAAAAAAAAAAAAAAATCCTGTTGAGCTAGTAGTTAAAGAAAAGGACAGGATTATTTACCAAAGTGCAGCAATTCACCTTTACTCATATTGCTAGAATGTCTTCTTTAAATGGGGGAAAGGATTAATGGTGCTTAATATAAATTAGTTATCTTTTCTATGTATTTGTTTCATGCCTGTACTAAGCATCTACTGTGTACTGGGCACTATCTTCACTGTACAAATGAGTAAGTTCTAGTCCCACAGTGTGTTCCAAAGATTCTCTCCATTTTACAAGTATACAAAGGTCTCAGAGAGATTCTACCAATAATATATAGATGATTTACTTTCTAATTAGTTTACTGTAATTAGACAATAACATTTGGCAGCTATAACCTTTTAGCCTTTGTGCTCCCACAAGAACAGTCACCAGGAGCTTTTTAGAGAAGAGGATCTGAGTTTTGAAGAAAAGTGGGATGTAGCTTTAATAGCCTTCTTGGGACAAATCCAAATGTAGCTAAACAAAAATGGAAAAATATACTTTATAGAGAACACTGAAGCACGGTCAGAAACATTTTGACTTACAATTAACACATGTTTCTGAAAATATGGAGTCTAAAAATAACAAATAGGAATTCTTTTAAAAAAAAAAATTTTATTTGAGAGAAAGAGAGCATGAGCAAGAGGAGGGGCAGAGGGCGAGGGATAAGCAGACTCCCCACTGAGCAGGAAGTCCCATGTAGGGCTCCATTCCAGGACCCTGAGATCATGACCTGAGCCAGAAGTAGATGATTAACCGACTGAGCCACCCAGGCGTCCCATAAATATGAATTCTTAATTATGGGCTTTTAGAACTACAGTTATGCTGACACTTTGAGTTTGTTGTTTGCTGTGAGAAAAACACATGTTCCTATCAAAACATGTAAAATTAATGAGCACATTTTATATGCAGAGCTCAATAAATACTCTCTTTCAAACTGTACTCATGAAAGAAAACTATCAATGAATTCATTCGGCAAAAATTAAAATTCAAAGCAACAATGGCTAAGAACTAATAACTCTAGAAGACTGAAATGTAGCAAGATGTAAAGTAGAGTGATAAAGTGTGTAGCTGACGTTTATCTAAGTATCAGCAGTTCTGATCCCATGCAGAAGAATCAGGGAAAAAAGTGGGTCAATAAGTGGGGCATGGCTTGCCAGGCTGTTTGCCTGCCTTCACTGCTGACCTTAAGGAACATCTCGTGACCAACAGGAACCATTCAAGGCAGGCGTGTGTACACCCCCCATGCAAGCAGGCCTGGGGTTGCCTTAAAGGACTGAAGTGCCAAGCAGGCCTTTCAAATTTCCAGGATGTAAAGTAAATCCATTTCGCCACTAGGTGGAGATCGGGTTACTCTGCCAGAAGCAGGGAAGGGGTGGGCATTCAGCCAGCATTAAGGACAGTCCCGAGAACATACACTTTTTTCTCAATATTTCCAAGAAAGGCATTTTTCAAGGTCCAAAACCAGGAGTAGACATATGCCGAATAAAGGGCCCATTAATGAGGAATAGCCTGAGGGATCACACAGTACAGGAATTGAAAAAGGCACATTTCTGCTTGTTAGAACCATTGCTCTGTCATGGTTCCTATCTGGATTTGGTTGTGTAAACTACTCATAAATAATCACACCAACTGGTCTAAATAAGAGCGATTAAATATACAGTCTCATTATTTACCAAGCAGGGAGAAGAGGAGAGATGTGACCCAAAACTAAAACAATGGCAGACCATTTGGACAATTAATCCTGTCTGTTTACACATAAAGATGCAAGATCACAGTCTGTTTCTCGGTTTGAGTACATATATAAATATACATTTCAATATCGACCAAAATGGATTCAGGAACACAGAAATGGAAGGAGAAAGTTGGATAACATCTATCCTAAGTTTCTAAGGGAAACTAACATCCAATTCTCAAACATGTAACTTTATTTCTAAATACGTCTTATTTCTGCTACAGCAGAACTATGAACTGGAGACATAAAGTTATACATTTCCTGCAAAAAGTTTGGTTTGGGAAGGATCAGATGTTGCCTTGAAAACCTCAGCCAAGCATTTTGATTATTTTTGAAATATTAGAGAATATATTTCTGTTCATTTCTAGCTTATTAGCTATAGATACTCTTTCACTAAATACTTATTTGGTTACATTAAAAACAAATGAATAACTTGTGACAGTTTAAAAGAACAATTCCATTTTCATCAAATAGCTTCAGTGGCCAGTGCAATTAGTATATACGAGTGTGACATACACAAACACATTAACTGCCTACTGTGTATCAATCACTATGCTAGGAGTTGGGAAAAGGAAGATGAACAACAGAGTCGGGGAAGTCAGGGAAGAGAAGAGTATATGGCTTAAATGCAAAGAGGGGTTAACTTTTGTAGCAGTCAAGACCAGTTATGAAAATCATGAATAAAATTCCTTTTTTAAAGTTCTATTGTGGAAGAAGCCACAATCTTGACCCTTGGAAAACTAGGACCTTTCATTTCTATGACATATGAGAGATTGAAATAAAATATAAGAAATACAAACACAATAGTATTTACTCTTAGGCCTCAAGCACTGTAATGAAAAGAGGAGATTAATTCACAAGAAAAAGAAACTAATGCTTAGAATAATAAGAGAATCAGAACCACAGTTAATTAATTTTCTAATTATTGTTATGGATAGTGACCAACAGTCAGTCTGTTGCCATGATAGCATCACTGTACTTAATGACATGTTTATTTTAGAGCAATACATTTGTTTTAGCTTAATTAAATTAATATATTCATACCCTTTCAAAAAGTTGAGGTTGCTTGCCAATTTTGACCATGTTCCTATAAACTTTTAAGAATCTGAGAAAAATATGTATTATTCATTCACAAATCTAAACCTTCTCCTTTAAGGGAAATCACAAAAATAACCACATAAAGGAGTAATTATTAATCAGATATCAGTGGAATAGTTGGTGGAAATTTTTTATCTTGCTAATTGGTTCTTTACAGAGCAACACAGCTGGCAGGAATCTATTTTTCCTTCCTACCTTGCTGGATAAAAATGAAATGTAAACAGCGAAGTTTTCTTCTAAAGATTAAAATAAATCAATTACAAATAAATCCTTTAATGATATGCTTCAGTACTTATGGGCACACAGCTCTCCTCGTTGTTCATGGGAGTTCCAGACAGCAACTAGATTAGCTGTGGACTGAGCCATTTCTGGAGCTTCCTCTCACTTTGGTGCCCTGTTGCCATGTTTCTTTTCAGTGCAGGGTTGGGGCAACTTTTGACCACTGCTAAGTCAAGATGCATCTCTACCGGATGTGCCATTTACTCATCTTCTCTAGGTTATAGGTTTTGGCCCTACGGTAATGGGCTATATTTTACATCAGTATCTCTGCTTCCTTGGTAGCATGAGGACATGCTGAAGATGACCGCAGTAACGGTCAGAACAGATGTGAAGGTGGTGCTGGAAACTGACTACTACTGGAGGTTAGACAACAAAAGCTGATTGTATTTTCATGCTATGATGTGAGGGACCTGAATATTTAGGCACTGACCATAAAAGGGGCACATTTTAACTTTTTCACTCTCTAGAGGGATAGGTTTGTCTTTCTCTATCATGAGAAATTATTTTAGCTATTAAGCAACCATATTTAAGTTTTGGGGCCAGAAGTTTCCACAACTGTGGCAGCTGCAACTAAAAGATATACTTGAATATGCCCCTGCATATAAGAGGGGAGGCCAGTTTGAGTGGTACCTGCATATGTCTGTCACCTTCTCGTCCAATCATGTTTCTCCATTCCATGAGGGATCGCTGCAGATGTTCCAGTCCAGTTTCCCAGAGCCTGATATGACCTCCCATGTCAACGGTAACAACGCCACCTTTGCCCCACTCAGCTAGCAGAGCATCTGTGTCCGAAATAGTAGAGAGCCATGTGGTATACGGCGAGAGATATTCTGATCTGATAAGGAAATTACAGTAATCAGTAGCTAGTTTGCCTAATTTTGGTTCATTAAACTTGCCATAAAATACTCTAGTAGCAAGCACATTAAAAGACAGCAAGAGAGTCATCTGTAAGAAAAAAATATCCACAGTTATCTATTGGTTATTTACATGTTTTCTGTATTTGTGGACTCCCGATGATGCTAGCATTCACTGTCAGAAGGAAAAGAATGCTAAACCGTCTCAGATCTCATGTGCCTGCAATGCTGGGCTCACTCCTTAGGGCTCTAAGTTTCAGTGTAAGTGCTGAAACTGAAAACTGATATCTTGTCTATGGGCTTTAATTGCATTTGTATTTAATATTTTGCATTTTCTAACTTAGGGAGTTACAGGAATTTATAACAAGGAATTTATGTATTTCTCATATTACATATTTCATACATATACATATTTCCTTTGTTATATATTCATTTCTAGGGATGCAGCTTTTGCCTATAAGTCAACTGCATACTTCCTTTTTCTGAATATAGCTCTCACTGTGCAAAAGAAACAGATTAGAAGTTCTAATTACCAGTGTTGGCTGTCTAAATACATCTGATATTTTCTATATGAAATAAATGGACTAAAGGGATAGTCTGATCAGATAATAAAAACATAATAAACCATCAGTGTAGACCTGGGAAAACCACTATATGTTGGATAAAATCTTCTAATATTCTAAAGAATAAACCAAGGCTACTTTGACCTTTCTTCCCAGTCTGCCTTAGACAGAGTGACCGAGCTAGCTGCTCTGGGACACAGAAGTTTTAGAAAATGTTAATATGTAGAGGATGATAACAGTAGTATGGGTCCCAGGGTTTCAGAACTACTTTACAGGGCTAGAAGGACTCAAAGAAGGTGACATTTGATATAATACAGGATTTACCTCATGGTGCTCTCCCCAAGAACATGTGCCTTAGTAAAGAAAATTAATAGGTACAGATGGTGAAGTAAAGGGCTCTCCCAGAACAATGAAATTTATCTACATGAAACAATAATTTTTGAGAGTCTTCCAAGAGCACTCAAGAAGTAAGACTGTGGAATACTGTATTTACTGGCTAAATGTTTAACTCTTTTTACCATGAAACTTGAAAAGTCTATGGGCAATTTCTTCAATATGTCAAAAAACAGTGCTGAAAAAAAGTCACGTATTTACCACAATTTGCTCCCCAACTCTAGAATCTCTTCTTTACCTTGTTTTAAATGTATCTTCTCCTTACTACATTATAGCAAGGTCATTGAAGAATGCATAGAATTATAGTAGAGTGAGGCCCAGATTTCCAAACACCCACAGATGAGAGCTAGGCAGTATCATTTTACAGATGTAAATAATACAAAAACTTGAGGAAAAAGACTCAAGCTTTACTGGGGGCAAAAGTGATGTATTCATTTTGGCCCTGTAGTGTTACAGTGTTACTGTATTTTCTGTTATTTGAAGTTAGCCATCAGATGGAAAATTCCAGCTATCTAGCGGAATGCTAAATTTAAGCAACTAGCAGGAAAACTGAAATCCAGATGGGTTGTTCTCTTGGATTGCATATATGCCAAAAATGGCAATAGCTAATCTCAAGAGAAATTCAGGATATACTGATAATGAACAGACTCCAAATCACATGGCACTTGAAATATGGCAAGTCCAAACGGAGATGTTCCAAAAGTGTAAAATACATAACTGATTTCAAAGACTAAGAAGAAAAAAGGAATATAAAATATCTCATTAAAATTTTTATATTGAATATGTGTCAAAATGATAACATTTTATGTTTTTAAATTTTTTCAAAATATATTTATTTATTTTAAGGAGAGAGTGTGCATGATAAAATGATAACATTTTAAATACACTGGGTCAATAAAATGTGATTAAAGTCAATTTCACCTATCTTGTTTTCCTTTGGAAAAATATGGCTAATAAGGAATTGACAATGACACATCTGGCTTGCATTCTGTCTCTGGTGGGCAGTATGGAGGCTCTGAAGGACTCCCTTGTGGTGTCCAGCTGGCCTGGGCTCTTTACACAGCTGCTCTGCCAGATGTTTCTTGCACGGCAGGTATCACGTACGGTTCACACAGAAAGTTAAAAGAGAAGAGCAATGAAATAAAAGCCAGGGCTAATGAGAGAGCAATTAAGAGAAATACTGGGAAAAAATTATTAATGGTTTTAGAAATGTAAAAAACACAAAGTTGTTCTTTGCTTTTGTTGCTTGAATTCATAGTGTATTTTAATAAGCATATACTTCATATGGAACGAGGAATTTCCCCAAATGACTAAAAGCCATTTTCCATTAAACTGACACATTAAGGTGCTCTAAGAAGGCATATTTATATATGTTGGAACAAGTAAAGCTATTTTTTGAGTAATGCTTTGATTACTTATATTTATTGAACCCGATTAAGGGTCCTAAGAAATGAAACTGTGTTTCTGAGTTACTGTGTACTGTCACGCTGGGCTGGTTTCTTCTAGGGGGTTGGAGGAGTGGCTGGAAAGTGGCCTGGTGATGCTGAGGGTGACCTTCTCTCATGCTGGAAGGCTCTCCAGGCTCCTCTGTTAGAGAGTTCAGGTGAGGTTTTCTCCCTGTGTTGTGAGGGCTCAGTCGCCTATAAGGAAGTATATGTTATGAGGGGATGTGGTGTCAACCTAGGCCAAAGCAGAGGAAAAGATTCGAAGAAGGAGGTGCTGGCTGGGGAGCAAAGTAAGGAAGAATGAGGAAGCTGAACCAAATAGACCAGAGCAGGTGTGTGGTTCAAGTAAGAGAGGGAGATCAGGAACGGATGCATCCAGAAAGGGATGGGCTACTAGTGAGGACACTGTGATCCTCAAGCGTAGAAACCAAGAATGTAGTTTTCCTTCTGTGTCCTCAGTCTAGTGGATTTACGTACCTTGCTTCCATCACTGGACAATAACAGAAGCAGTGAATGGTCATGAGTTCCATTCAGAAACTCTGGAAGACTTTAGCTACTGAATAGCCTTCACAGCATTTTTAAAAACCGTTTTAAAAAATGCTATTTAAATTCATTGACATTTTGAACACATTCACCTCTGAAAACTAATATATAAAGTTAAAAAATACAGTGGTTGCAGCTCGAGAGTATTATGCTAAGCAAAATAAGTCAGTCAGAGAAGATAATTACCATATGATTTCACTCATATGTGGAGTTTAAGAAACAAAACAAACAAGCAAAGGGAAAAAAAAGAGAGAGAAGGAGAGAAACCAGAAACAGACTCTTAACTGTAGAGAACAAACTGATGGTTACCAGAGGGGGATGGGTGATGCAGGTGATGGGGATTAAGAAGGGCACTTGTCGAGATGAGCGCAGGGTGGTGTATGGAAGTGCTGAATTACTGTCCTGTGTACCTGATATTACACTGTATGGTAACTAATGGAAATTCAAATTAAAACTTAGAAAAAAATAAAGTTAATAAGATGAAAATTTTCTCCAATACTGAAAACACTGTTTCAAGTACAGAAAAATTTATCATTGGGGATCAGTCAATGACTAGATCAATGATAGAGAAATGAAGCCTTCAAAGGCTGTTAGACTTATACCTATATAATGTTTGAACATTTTTCCCAAATGAAAATAAAAATAGCAGTAAAGCATGCAGAACAGCAGCAAGATACAAGCTAACTGCAAGTGGAGGGGGGAGAGCTTTGTTCTTTCAGGAGACAAAAGCACAGATTTATTTGGAATGCAGAGTAAGACTTGACTTGCTCTTGATCTGACATTTGAAATGAGAATAAAGGTGAACGTGGCTTACCTGGGAACAGGGATATATCGGAGTTTCTTTGATTGAAGGTCAGTGATTTCTATATAACCAGCTGTTTGCGGAGGGGTCACATCTGCAAACAAGTCATGGTATGAGCTGAGTATTAAATTATTGCATGATGCCAACGTAAGACCAGCAGAAAGCACGAATGTTGCTAGAAGTTGAATGAAATTACCAGTAGCCTAGGACAGAGCTCTGAGACCCACCTGACAAGGTCCTGGGCCAAATCTAGTCTGTAGGGTTATGTTTTGGTCAAGAAAACACAAAGACTGTCAAATACATGCACATCAGACCATGGTTCTTTACTGTCCAGAAATGACCTGAGTTCTTTTCTTTGTCTTTGCTAGCTTTCCAAGACGAGCCATTTTAGCACTTACAGTTTATTTAAAAAGATTTTTTCACCTGAATTCTGTCTTTCCTTCCTAGGAAGTCAAAACAACAGTACAAGCAGCCACTTTGTAACTGGACTGGCTGGGAATAAAATCCTGACTCTGATATTTCCGAACCGTGTTTTATGCTGGTCAGGTTAGGTACCTCGCTTCTTCTGTCATTTGTAAAATGGGGATCACAACAGCATCTGAGCAGCACAGACATTATTTTGAGGATCACTGGCCCCACCAAGACAGGAGAGGGTGAGGTGAAGGTAGGTCTGTGCAATGAGGACTCTGGACCATGGAAATGATGAAAGGGTCGGATGGGGAGAGGGACAGGGTCTGATATAAGGAGGCCAGGCCCCCCTCCCTCTGATCGTGGAATTGTTTCCCAGCCAATTCCAGGGGTCTGCTGACTTCTCTTCCAAAGCCCTGAGAACCACCACTGACCATCATGTGCTGCCCCTACTGTGTGCCAGAAACTCTGCTCCGTCTTGTCTTTCTGGGCAGTTTTGAATCCTAATTGCAAAGACTCATGATTCCCACTTGAGTGAGGAGGGAACTGAAGCTAACAGAAGTGTGAGGGTAATGTGACCTGCTTGAGGTGACACGGCTGGAGAGTGACAGAGATGGCACTCAAATCCAGGCCTTCTTGGCTTTGCAATCTCTGCTCTGTCCGCCCCTCTAGGTGACTCCTGCCTAAGCTGACCCGAGGGTTATGATTTTGAAAATAGCCTCATTTTAGAAGATATGGGCCATTAGTGTCTTTAAAAAAAAAAAAAATCTCCCCTACACAGAACCCATACTTTTTAAAGATTTTTTGTCTGTTGTCCATCTCTTATTACAACTTCAGGTTTGAATGAGATGTCCAGGACGTTCACACTGAATTTATCCAATGTAGTTTACAAAAAAAAATAAGAAAGTAAGAAACTTCGTATTTTTATTCATGTTTGTAGACAGAGATTTTTGAGTAGACCCTCTAAAAAATTAAAAACTCAAAATATGTCTTATTTATTCAACAAACAAGGTTAGGTTTACTTTGTACCAGACACTATACAAAGTACTGAGGAGAAAGAAGGAGATGGGATTCCTGCCTCATCTGAGGAGCCCACAGCAGAAACAGGAAAGTTCCTTACAAAACAAAAACAAACCCCACACAACAAAACAAAACCCACCAAGTGGGCCTCTGGAAACCCATAGGCCTGGGGGTTAGGTATGAGCTGCAGAGCAAGGCAGGCAGGAGTGCCAGAGATCAGAGGGTTAGGAGGCAAGGAAGGTAATGTCCAGGGCAGCAGAGGGTAAGAAAAGAGAGTTCCTATGGTAACCTGACCACCCGGCTGAATTGGCCATCCCTAGATGGCCATTTATATAAAACAAGCATGCTTATCGTCAGTCACACACAGCCTGCATTGGAAACGCTGCCTGGGACGGGAGGTCAGTCTTGGATAAAGTTTTGCACCATATATCACTTTTGACAGTTCCTGCTGCTAAGACCCAGCCGAAGTGGTTTGAATTATTTATAGACCCAGGTTCTTTGCCAAAAATGACCAGTTATTGAAGCGGCTGCCTCATTAACGGACTTACATGTTGGCTTGTCACTCACGGGTGCTTTTTCTTCGTAAGTAGTAGCGAGAAGCTGAGCTGGGGCTGTGGCCACCAGAGCTTTCAGACGGCCCGTGAAAGCGAAGTAAGCCAACTTATTTTAAAATATCTTTTCTTTCACTGTGCAAATTAATTCCATGGCATAAAGAGGGTGAGAAAATGCAGTAATGGCTGTGTCTATTTCAAGAAGGGGAAAGTAAGAATTTTACTCCTGGTGCTAAAAAATATTTTCACGTATCAGAAAAGGCACTTCGTGGCTATAAAGCACTTTTGAAAGCAGTATTAAGGGAGTGGTGGTGGAAATGGTAATGGGGAGCACTTGAAAAATAATCAGCATTGATGTTTACTGATTTGAAAACGAATCGGCTCAGAATGCATGACTGAATTAAGGAAGCGAACACCGTGGCCAGATTTCCCTCCAAACTTGGCCAAATCCTTGTCTATCCATTTTAAACGTTTCAACACTGGAGAGAGGACAGAGGCTCAGTAAATTTCCATTACATTTATAATCCAGGTGGATTTCAAGGATAGGTATAAGCTATGCATGAGCATGAGTTCACTAACGTCAAAAGGGAAGTCACAGCTGCGTATTTAGCGCACCGTTCCCGCAAACGGTTGGGACAGCTATGTGCACAGCGCCAAGGTTAGGAGGAGGTATAAAAGTTGTCAGGCAAAACAACCAAGAACAAATTCAAAGGGAAGATGAAATTATATTAAAAAATTCACTACTTTTAGCAATGAAATTCTATGTACATCTGTTAACTACCAAGTTTAATGCATTTCTGTGTTCACAGATTAAGAGTGATGTGTGCCCTGCAATCATGCCAATGCCAAATCTTTGAATTTACTCAAAGTTCAAAACACAGATTATCACTTTTAATCCAGAGTTGTTATTTTGTGTTTGAAGAGCTGAGGTCTGTGATTAGAAAGAAAGAAAGAAAGAAAGAAGAAAAGAAAAAAAAAAAAAAAAAAGCAGCTAACAATTAACTAGGAAAAAAAAGAATGGAAGAAAGCAGTAAATCTCTCCCTGTCTGCATTAAATAAAAATTATGCCATCTTTATGAAAGCCACCAGGAGAATAACCTCTATAGTTTCCATTGATTTCTTTAATAAAAGGCTGATCTGCACTAGTTCCTGACTAATCAGACTGTTGGACTCTATTTACTTAAAAAAAGGCCAAACTATTTTTTATACCCGTGTCAGCTCAATGACTGCTTCTTAACCAGGGCAAAGATTTCTTTCTTTCTTTTTTTTAAAAAAGATTTTATTTATTTATTTGACAGAGAGAGATCACAAGCAGGCAGAGAGGCAGGCAGAGAGAGAGGAGGAAGCAGGCTCCCTGCTGAGCAGAGAGCCCGATGCGGGGCTCGATCCCAGGACCCGGGGATCATGACCTGAGCCGAAGGCAGCGGCTTAACCCACTGAGCCACCCAGGCGCCCCCAGGGCAAAGATTTCTTATGCCATTATCTTTCCTCTACTACTCTGGAAGTTCTATACTCTACTCCTAACTTACTGACACACAAACTTAACATCGTTATCCTTCCTCCTGAACAAAGTAAGGCACTTAGAACACTTTAACATTAGTCACTCCTCTCCCTAAGTTGTGGATTATAATTGTCTCATAGTTTTGATATATGCTTTTTAAAATTTCATGAACTTTTATTATTTTTGTTTCTTATAATTGATGTTTATTAGCCACATATTTACTACTTTCTCAAGTGTCCTCATCTGAACTGTTGATTCCTAGGCCTGTGCACAGCTATCCTCCTGGCATCTCCCTTGGTCATTCTCCTAGGAATTTTTTTTTTAACAGCCCACATTTATAAAATTCTTCCTGTGTACCAGATACCATGCTAAGCACTTCATGTACATTTGAAATACTTAAGGAGTATTACTTAAACAAATGAGGGGAAATAAAATTCCTAGCAACCAAGAGAAAAATGGTAAAAGATATAAACAGGCAATTCTCAGAAGAGTAAATCACAACATATGGAAAGATTCTCAGGGTTATTAAAAATTAGGGAAAGATAAACTGAAACCATAATGAAAGGTCTGATCCCTTCAAGAATACATAAGGATGGGGAGCATCAGGACCTCTTTAATGCACCTGGAACAACATTGGGAGACAATCTGGTAATTCTAGTCTTAGATATGTACCCTGTGGACTCTCAGCATGTACACAAGGAGAGGGGTACAAGGATACTTGTTGCCCATTATCTGTAACAGCAAAAACTGGAAAGTGTGTGTAACAGAGACTAGATGAATCAACTGTAATGTTCTCCAGTGAAAGTCAATGAAGAAGCTATCAATAAAGATGATGACAAAGACCATCTCCTTTGACCGAACTCCTGTGAGCTCCTTTGGATCCTCTTCCAACTTTTGGGCTTCTGTGTTCATCTCTGTACCGTTCACTTTCAGCAAGAGTCCTTCTAAGTCAGAACCCCCCACCCTCCACATGTGATCAGGTTCCTCGCCCTCCACCCTCCATAATCACCCTGGCCTGCCTTCAGCAAGTATTCTCCGGGGTCAATTTAGCTGCAAGTCTTCCTTTTCCCTGATTTCCTTTCAGTAGTTTTCTATCTATTGATCCCTACCAACAGTTAGAAGATCTATGCACTCACTATCAAGTGGTGTCAAAGCTAGAAAGGAATCCAGTGTGCTAGTAGTGGAGGGATGGATACAGAGATCAGTGGAACACAACTGAAGATACAGAAATAGATGCAAACATATGTGGTCAGTTGATTTTCAGCAGAGGTCCAACAGCTGAAATTCAATAGAGAAAGGACAGATCTTCCAGCAAATGGTGCTGGAACAAGTGAATATCTGCATACAAAACAATGAGTCTCAATTTACACCATGTACTGTATTTAAAAAATAACCTCAAAATGGAGCCTTAAATGTAAAATCTAAAATTATAAAATTTCTAGAAGGGAAGTTTTCCTTTCATCAAAATGGGAGAAGATATTTGAAAAGAATATATTGGATAGTGGACATGTACCCTGAATATATAGGGAACATACAAAATTCTTAAAAAAAGCAAAAACACCCAAATCACCCAAGGGCAAAAATCTGAGACATTTCACTATGGAAGGGTATATACGACAAGATGCTCAACATCATTAGGCACTGGGGAAAATGCAAATTAAAATCATAATGAGATATTGCTGCACACCCACTAGAATGGCAAAACAGACTATACTGGCAAGGAGACAGCAGAACTTCTTTGCTGACAGGAATGCAAAAGGTATTGTCACTTTGTAAAACAGTTTGGCACTTCTGTCATATAATGTAAAAATGCCATTCCTACATTATTGTCAAAAAGTAGAAAAGATCCAACTATCCACCAACTTGTGAGTGAACAGACAAAGTGTGCACATCCACACACGAGACTACTACTTGGCAATAAAATGAACTACTGGCACACACAACGATAGAAATGATTCTCAAAGACATGATATTCGGTGAAAGAAACCAGAGTTGAGAGACCATATACTGTATGATATCGCTTATATGACCATTCTGGAAAAGGTAAATCCATAAGGACAGAAATCAGATTGGCCAGGGGACAGGGAGTAGGTGAAGAGGCTGACTGCAAGTAGCCTGGGGGAGGTTTTTGGGGAGATGGAACTGTTCTCTGTCAGTTCTGGTGACGGTAACAGAACTGTATGTGTTTGTCAAACTCATAGAACTATCCACAAACTGAACAATATATAACTAACCTTAACTGCCTAAGAACAAAGGCATACTTCAAAAATATCACTGTGTCTGATGCGTGGAGAATGGGAAAGAATGGAAGAGGAAACACCAGAGGCTGTTGCAATATTCTAGTTTAAGATGGCAGTGATTTGGACATTGGTAGTAGAACTTTAGTCAAGTGGGTGGAATCAAAATATATTAGTAAGGTTGTATCAAAAGGACAAGGTAATTTATGATGGGGTTAGATAGAGAGGATGAGGGAGAAGAGCTATCAAGGAAGCCTCCCAGGTGTGCTGAGTTCTAGTACAGAATTTCTTGTATTTCCTGGAGTGGTGTCATGCCCCTGTACCTTTCACACAGGGTACCTCTTCCTGAAATAATTCCTTCATTTGATTCACTCCCATTCATCTTTTCAAGGGCCAGCTCATAATCACCAGTCTGGACCATAAGCTTCTCCTTTTATAGATCACCTTGTGAACATTCCTATCACAGCACTGTACTGAGATTGTCATTTTATTCACCTGCCTCTTCTACCTTAAGAAACATTTTGAGGAAACGGTGATTTCTTTGGAAGGAACTAATTCTAAATATTATGATATAACCAGGACTTGTCAAACCCAGTAGCAGATTATAATATAATACATTTAGCATTATATTTATTAAGCCCACAGTGATGATAACGAATGTAAACATAGGACAACATGTTACTACCAGGGGCTCAATGAGCAAATATTTTCATAATTATCCTTGATGATGAAAGCCCATATAGTTCAGTGAAAAGAGCCCTAGGCTTGGGACTGGAAGATGTGATGCAGATCTGGGCTCTGCCGGCCACTGGTGGGGCAGCCCTTGGCATGCCATCTTATCTCCCTTCATCAGCTTCCCTGCATACAAGTTCAAGAGTACACTGATGACAGAATGGAGATTTGAAGATTAAATAAGAGTAAGGAAAAGGGATCGGCACAGGACCTGGCCTATGTTTTGCAGTAATAAATGTAAGATGACTCTTGGGAGCACTGCTTAGGGGATCAGTCTGCATGACTCCCTTTCATCATGGGAGCTTAAGACAAAAGTCAGCCCCATTTTCTGTGCCTTATGGTCTAATAATTTCTAAAAGTCTCTTTGAAATCATCTGCTTCTTCTCTTTTTTTTTTTTTTTTTTTGGAAAAAGATTTTAGTTACTTATTTGACACAGAGATAGGTAGAGAGAGAGAGAGCAAGCATAAGCAGGGGGAGCGGAAGAGGGAGACGGAGAAGCAGACTCCCTGCTGAGCAGGGAGCCCGATTCGGGACTCCATCCCAAGACTCCTGGGATCATAGCCTGAGCTGAAGGCAGATGATTAATGACTGAGCCACCCAGAAGCCCCTGAAAGCATCTTCTAAGTAAAGTTACTGTGTAGACTGTAAGGCAAAGGAAGAAGAGTTTTAACAGCAGTACCTTCTACCACACTGTGAGAAACTGAGTGAAAACTTTCTGAGTACGCACAGAGGTCTTTTTAGCTACCAGATGCTGGTAGAATTATTCACATTTATACATACAGAATGATAATAATCAATTAAATATCCCTACCCAAAGCAAACTACCCTTACTACCTCGGCAAATTAGGAATTGGTAAATTTCTTACCTTTTGGGTAGATATCTTTTAGAGGGACTTCTCCTGGGGGCAGGATCCTGACTATCTGATTAGTATCTAAAAGAGTCACACAATTGCTCTGTTTTGGAGTTTCACTTTTCTTCTTTCCTCCATAGAATGTTCTGTCAGTGACATTTGGTTTATGCAAGGATGATGGCCTTTTCCAAGAATAGACTTCACTGGGTGACTGAAAGAAAGAAAAGATCAGAGTACTGAAATATAGGGGTGCCGGGCTCAGTCGGTTCAGTGTCTGACACCTGATCTCAGCTCACGTCTTGATCTCAGGGTCGTGAGATCAAGCCCCATGCTGGGCTCCAAAAAGAAGTACTGAAATAGAGTTGACCCCTGAAGAACACAAGTTTGAACCGTGCCAGTCCACTTACACGTGGATTTTTTACAGTACAGTAAATGTGTTTTATCTTCCTTATGATTTTCTTAATGACATTTTCTTTTCTCCAGCTCACTTTACTGTACATACATAATGTACGTAACATACAAAATGTGTACTCGACTGTATATGTTATCAACAAGGTTGTCAGTCAACTGTAGGCTATTAGTAGTTAAGTTTTGGGAACTCAAAAGTTATTCATGGAGTTCTAACTGTGTGAAGGGGTTCAGTGTCCCTAACTCCCATGTCGTTCAAGTGCCAACTGTACTATAAATTACATTCACCACGTCTGGTACAATGCAGCCCTTTAAGTAGGTACCAGAGGTAAACTTATATTTGACAAGTGTAAGAAAATCAAATTACTTCTTAACCTTCTTGATTTTCATATAGAAAATAGCTATTTCACCAATAATCATATTTCTCAGGCAAATGTGAAATACACAACATACTTTTTATGTTGAAATGAACTATAACTAATAGAGGGAATATAACAATATAGTTTAAAAATGAAATAAATATCTGATTCATCTACTTTCTGGCATTACCAGCATTCTGAAGTCCCTGAATGTGTCTTTCCATTCACATTTTCCTTCAGTCTGCCCTAGATGTTTAGAAATCTTCTGGAATTTTGTGTATTTATTCCCTTTTGCTTTACTTAATATATATATATATATATATATTTTTTTTTTTTACCACATATGTATTTATATACATACCCCAAGATCGTAGATATTTTCCTATGTATTCTCTAAACATTTTAAAGTTTTGTCTTTCACATTTAAGTCTTTAACCCATTTGGGATTTATTTTTGTGA
The DNA here is from genome assembly GCF_011764305.1 of Mustela putorius furo. Classification (NCBI taxonomy): domain Eukaryota; kingdom Metazoa; phylum Chordata; class Mammalia; order Carnivora; family Mustelidae; genus Mustela; species Mustela putorius. The sequence goes on from NW_025421305.1 coordinate 8,543,861, forward strand.
ATTGCATGAGACACAGATTAATATTCATCCTTTTTCCACATGGATAGCTAAGTGTCCAAATACTGTCAAATACCGAACAGCACTGATCAACACTGCTATTATAAAATACAGTTCTGAGTATGTATGCATCTGCTGCTCAGCACTTCATTCCACCCTCTTTTTTTATTTTTTAATTAACATATAATGTATTATTAGCCCCAGGGGTCATTCCATTCTCTTATTTATTTTTCTACCCCTATGTCCATACCATTGTCTTAGTTACTGAAGCTTTACAGTAAGCCTTGAAATTTAGTAGGGCAAATACCACTGCTTCTACTTGGTTCTTCAGGAACATCTTGGTTATTGTCTTTGCTCTTTCATAAAATTTTATGAGAGTTGGATTTGCTCTGCATACTTGTTAGTATTTGATATTTGTCAGTATTTTTTTTATGTTAGCCATGTAGTTGTGTCTCATTTTGATTTTAATTTGCATTTCTTGAATGACTAATGATGTTGAACATCTTTTCATGTACTTAATCTCTGGATCCTCTTAAATCAAGTGTTCAAGTCTTTTTGTCACCCCCCCCCCCATATTTACCTTGTTACCTCTGTATCTATCTAAATATATTGAAAACTGTGAATTCACACAAATAGATTCAATTCCAATGCTGACTATAGGATTCATTCTAGTGTTCTTCCTTTCTCTATCTGTAACTCCCTTTTCCAATAGTGAGAAACTAGACTTCATGATCTTTAAAATTTTTACTTTATTGCTGAGTTCCACCAAATGTGACTCATATTCCATCCCACTACCAACCTTCCCTCTCAGGCAAATGCCTTCCTTACTCTGCTTGGTCCTGACAGTCAACACTGGGCTATGCTCCTGAATGGACGCCCTCCTCACCTTACTTGGGCTCCTAAATCCTACACCCTACCTCCACCTCCTCAGGGGCACCACCTGCATCCTACCTGGAGTTCATTTCCATCACAGGTGGTTACACCTTCCCCCATATGGGGTGTCCTCACCTCCTCAGCCTCTGACCAATGTCACCTTATACTGTTTGCCCATTTTCTATATTGGATGATTTGTTTTCTTGCTCTCGAGTTTTAAGCAATCTTTGTGTGTTTCAGATACAAGTCCTTTGTTGGAAATATGATTTGCCAACATTTTTTCCCAGCCATATCTTTTCATTCTCTTAATAGTGTCTTTTATAAAGCTGAAGTTTTAGATTTTGATGAAATTCAATTTATCAGAATTTTGTTATGGATCATATCTGAGATGCTCAATAGAGTATTTGATAGAAGTGATGATGGTATCTTGTCTAATTCTTTTTTTTTTTTTAAAGATTTTATTTATTTATTTGACAGACAGAGATCTTAAGTAGGCAGAGAGGCAGGCAGAGAGAGAGGAGGAAGCAGGCTCCCTGCCGAGCAGTGAGCCACCCACTGAGCCACCCAGGCGCCCCTTGTCTTATTCTTAATATTAAAAGGAATGCTTTTAATTTTTCACTACTAAGGATGATATTTGCTGTATGTTTTTTATGGCTATTTGGCATTAGGTTAAGGAATTGATAAAAAGTTTGTAATAATTTAGGTGCCTCTGATAATGTTATAAAAAGTTAATAGGTGACATATCCCTTTATTCTTAGCTTTATGAAGAGTCAAAAGAAATTCACATCAAAGCAGAAATGCACTGTGGTATGGGAGAAAGGATACAGGCTTAAGGGTAAGTCACCCTTGACCTCAAATCCCAGCTCCTTTACTCATAATTTTTGTGGCCTAGGAGATATATCTTCTCTGTTTCTATTTCTTCATCTATAAAACCTTATAAAATTGTTTTAAAAATTACCTGTCATGTATGAAAGGGTTTAGAATAGTGCAATGCCTGATTTTTGTATTAGGGTCTAAAAAATACAACTGTTATCATAAAATGTTGAAAGGCTGCCTAACTGACCCTAGTTTTTCATTTAACAAATATTCAATAACACCTCCTTTGTATTGGTTACCATACTAAGTAGGGGGGATAAAACTTTTAATTTAATAAGGTCACGAGTCCTTCTGGTTATAAAGGATTTCTATAGGGTTAATACAAACTGTCTTATACTCAGTGCCAAATACTTTTAATTTATAACCATTTTTTTACAGTAACAGTATATTTCTATACTAATTTCTTCAATCAGAAGATCAATATTTTAAATGACTCCACCTTCAGAAACACAACTCTAATATTTTCCCTACTGATCGCAGCAATCATTAAGAAATCATATTAAACATAACTCTCATTCAGTCAAGACTGCTGTAGATACTGTATTTCAACAACATGTTTCATTTTCAGTTATATAATACCATAGCAAATGCTTTTTAGTTGATAATTAGGAAGACATATGGCAAAATCCTAAGCCACAGGGTTTTGGATTTCAGATGTCTTATACCCTGAAATAGTCACCATTCATTAATTACATTAAAAATCTGAGATTATGTGAGACTGGTATACCATCAAGCAGAGCTGCTATTTTTATCTTTAAATGATTCTATTAAAAAAATAAAAGCCACAAAGGAAATTATGAAAATTAAATGTTAAATCAAAATACACGGAGCTACATCTAAGGTTATTAGATGACATCTTAGACTTAAATAACCTTTATATTTAATTTTCCCTCATTTCTATCAGGGGAAGATGGTGCCTCGTTTCACTGAAGTCAATTACAAATAGCCCCTTCTTTACAGATAACAGTACATAATAGCAGAAAGGACAACCTAAGAACAAATTAAGCTGAAATTATCACCATAATCTGGATACTGCAAACATATGATAAAGCAGAGCAAAACTCAATGGAAAGTGAACTGATGTTCACAAGTGCTGAAAACATTTAATCTATAGTAATGAGACCCCCCAACTAATTAAACTTTAAAAAACTCTAGAAGACATGTTATTTTGTTAGTCTCAAATGTTCCTCTTGACAGATTACATGAGCACACATTAAGACGACATGATGTAAAATTACCATCAGTAGTTTAAACATTTCACTGTGTCACAGGGACTCCCATGTATGGAGAATACTGGTTTCCCCTTACTAAGTTACATAATTACATTACCCTTTAAATGCCAATTTTAAAAAAGCAGTGAAAGTAGAATGTACTTTCTAATGACTGATTTGTAATACAGACTTGATCTAAAATGTATACCAAAATATCATTACATTTTTAACTAACCCTCAAACAGCCTTACACATCATAGCCTGAACTGGAGAGAAGAAATATTTATTCAATAATTGAAAAAAAAACTGGTGCTTACCATGAGATCTGGGAAGCCAATAACAACAGTAGCATAACTATTCTCATCTGAGAGAATTCGGTTAGGAGAGGCAATCTTTTGTCCCACAGCTGAACTTAAATTTTCAGATGATAGTTGATCACTTGAAATTTTATGAGGTATGCTGAGATCTGCTTCTGAAGTGTCAGAGAAACATTAGATACCATATGCCCCTAAAATGCTTCAGGAATTAATTTTTGCAAGATTTCATTCTCACCAACTCAAAAGGAAAAGCACAAGTTAAAAAAAGAGAAAACACTTTAAATTATATTCATGGCCTTTTGTTTGAGAAAAGTCAGTTTTTACAATCAAGGCATCTCCTCTAAGTGAATGCAAGTATTTATTGAATTCAAAATTTGATTAGCAATATTTATATTACCATTAATAGCACCCTGCAATGAAGACGTGAAACGGACCCACCCCACTGGTGATGGTATGTTTTAGGTTTTTTCTAAGTACTACTCTCCGCCCCCACTCCCCCCAAATGGTGATGAATGAAGTAGAAATCCTGAGGGCCTGTGTTAAAAAAAAGAAAAGATGCTACACTAGAAGACTAATGGACTTGGAACCTAAATGCATAGAGAAATTCTGATTTCTCAGTTCAAAAAATTCAAAGAAGTGAAAAGATAGTATATTCTTATTTACTAATTCTAATGTAATTACTAAGTTCTTTCTTTTGGGCATAAATTTAACATATGTTGATGTTATTGTTCTTAAATGATTCTGGAGGACTCTAAGGGCACAGCACACAGCCCTAAGCACAAAGCAAAGGGAATTTACCTTGTATAACTCCAAATCCGGTGCTAGGTGGCTCCTCTTTCAACACGTACAGCTGGCAAACCCCACTATCCTCAGAGTCAATGTGTGCAGGCTTACTTAAAAGATATTTCCTGAAAATAAACAAAACATCTATGTGAATAGTTTTTCCTCTTTAATAATTGTGAGTCCAGACTATGAAAGGTCAGAATTCCACACCCCCCCAACTCCAAAGCTTTGTTTTTATATTCTGAGTATAATTTGCAGTTTCAGAGTTCTGTTGTGAATTAACACATAACTTCTCAGCACTGTCGACAGGGAGCAGTGCATGATAACAATGCAGTAAAAAATAGGAACTAAAATCCAGTACTTCGTTTAAGAGGAAGGGCTTGCGGGGGGGCGGGGGGAGCAACCCTAAAGTGACACACCCCCATTATCATGGAACCTGCTCTTGATATGATTTTGATCAGCCAGCACAACGAGTGAGAATCTGGCCTCTTACTTGTGACTAGCTGAGGGACAGAAGCCCTCAGCACTGTAATTCCCTTGATCTACTTATTTTTAAGAATTCTAAAATAGGGATGTATAAATAGCCAGAAATCTTTTGCAGCAGGATATTTCTGCTTGTCGCCCTAGGGGCAGAGAGAATCTGTATTTGGTCAGTAGAGGTAATGAATGAGGCAGGGGGACTCAAAATTCTCTGTGCACCCCACTTATGCCAAGTGCAGCTAATGTCCCTTTCCTCAAGACATATACAGTCAAGTGTGGGGAAGCAGCACAAACATGAACGTAACTAAGAGCAACCAACATAAAATGAAGAAGAAACTTCTAAGAGGTGAATTCTGGGAAGCTCCCAAAAGGCAACAGCTCTAGGACAGAGACTAAGGCCCTCTGAAGAGAGGATAAATCAAAAATCTATTTTGAAGTATCTCTAGTTTGGCAAGAATACTGAGGATTCCCAATGTACTAATAGGAAAAAAATCTGAAGAATATGGATCATATATAAAAGTCATTATGATTTTACTATTAATTTCCATGTCATTCTCTGAAACACTTTCATAATTACTCTGTGAAGTAATATTTATTTTAATTTTTCCCCACCCTTTCTTCTTTCTCCTACAGAGATACCAAATTCAGAAACTGTTAAAAGATGGATACTGGAAGTCAGAACAGTAAGGATTCTGGATAACTGATAAATATGGCTGAGCTATGGTACATTCCATGAGATGCCATGTAGATCTACCCACTGGTTTGTTTTGTCTTCCACCAGAAGCCACTTGTCCTCTGCTACAAGAAACACTGTCTTGACGTTGATGGGAAGTGAGATGGTGTGAGTTCGCCCTTCTAGGACATCCAGCACAGTCAGGCTGTTCCTGAAAGAGGAGAAGAAAACTATCTGAAAGGAAATGGTGAGGATAATGGTTGAGTAATGATGGCACAGTCATTTCATGATCTATCATGCAAATGCTAAGAAGAAGGTGTTCAAAACTAAATAATGACAAAGAAAAATGGTAATTGAGACAACTGGGGAGGGGAGCCAGAGGGAGAGAGAGAGAATCTTAAGCACCCAGCACAGAGCTGGACATGGGGTTCAATCTCACGACCCGGGGTCATGACCTGAGCCGAAATCAAGAGTTGAAAGCTTAACCAACTGAGCCACCCAGGCACCCCCAGCACTGTCTGTTCTTAGGTCTGTTTTTAAATGTTCTACAGTGTGGGAAGAGTTGCTTTTACAATAAAACATTTGCAATTTGGTTACATTGGTTTTATAATAAGGAAGTATAATTAAATGAGGAAAGAGAGTGGGCAAAATAAAGATTCCAGTTTAAATCTTCTATAACAAAGAGCTCACCCATTTTCTTTGTAGAATACTAGCCAGTTTTTGTGTGAAAATTCTTTACACATTTTATAAGTTTCCTAAAGAAAAAACAAAATATTCACATTAAATGTGTGAGATGCAGTCATGTCTCTTCGGCTCTTTTCCCTTAAATAAAGTTCTTTGACATATAAACACGTAATTCCTTGAGAAGCTACCTCTTTATTTGCTTCGAGACTCTTATGGTAATGTGGATCAGAATATATTTTTAAAATTTATTTCATCTTTAGGATAAAGATTTTAAAAATAATGCCAAATACGGGTTAGAAATAAACCTGCTATCTGGTGATTAACTATGGAATTTATACCATGACATAAACACACAAGAAATGCTGGGTTATTTTTTGTAGATTTGGATACATTTATAGGATTTAAATTATCTTTTTTTTTTTTTTTTTCATGGTCTTTTAAGACTTAATTATGTTCTTTTGCAGGGCAAAAAGTAAGTCTTACTTTTTCTAATAAATTTTCTTGGACTGGCCTTGTACTTAACTTACTAGTTTAATTTAGTTAATGTATTCAAACGTTTATTCATCTAGTAGGTGCAATCAGGTATCTTAGACATCAGTTTATTACATAAATCCAAAATATAAACATATAACTTGAAAACAGTTCAGTGTCTACATGGTCAGGAACTTGTCACGAATATCATGTTTTAGAAAGTTCATGATGTTCTATTATTATTATAGTTCAGTCCTGAGAAGTCTTCATGTACATATGACGTCTACAAACAAGAAGTTATTGGTTACTTAATTATATGTGTATCTATGTCTATTTATAGGACATGAACATCTATGCGTGCATAGTAAGAGAATTCTCTTGTAGGGTGTAGTAGTAAACCACAGGTATGGAGAGGGATGGGCAGGCATGTATCTTTAAGGTAGAAAGCTCCAGAAATCCTTGGCAATTTGCTGGGCAAGTTGGGTGTAGCTTACCGTCTCCTCCTTGTTCCACCAGGAAGGTTTCTTAGATGGACTCTCTTCTGAAGGGAGGACGAGACGTCGAAGGGCTTGGCCAGTGGTATCCAATAATAGGATGACATTGCTCTGGAAATAAAGAGAAGAGTTAGAAGCTCAAGATTTGTTTCTTTTCTTTTTTTAAAAGCAGCAGCCTCTTGGCAACCTGGTAATAAAAGATACAGTGGTAAATCAAAGGAAAGATGACAATACTGAGTGAATAAAGACACTGAATGGTTTTCCTTAATATAGAATGTGAAGTATGAGATGGTTATAGGAAGGGATTTCAAATTATGTAATGCAGAATGTATTATCTTTGAAGATTTTATCTTAAAACCATCTCCTTCTAAATATAGACTACTTTAACCATGATTCTGTTTTATTGTATTCTTGAGGAAACTAAGAGGATCGATAATTTTTAAAGTCCATTTAGTTTTATTGAAACTACACTTAAAGAGTATTTTGTTGAAAACTGTCTTATGTTGTGCATATTAAATCTCACTTTAGCTTCTCACATCCAGGTTTATTTCAGAAGAGACGTACATGATAAAAAAGATGGGTTAGCAAGAAAAGATCAAGGATCCTAAGAACCTAGCTCATAATGAGTGTTTCTTCATTTTAAAATTCGCTAAGCTTTAATAACTCAGAGTTGGTACCACAATAATATACAAAGAGATTTCTCCAGTAGTATTAATCACAGTTTTGTAAACGAAGTAATAATCTCAGTAATTAGCATTTTTCAAGAAATTTTTAAAAAAATAAACCTTAAGCATTAAAATCAATGAACAGAAACATATGAATAAGAACTTAAAATTGAGAAAGTCAGAAAAGATGAAATATTTTATTTTATTATTTATTATTATCATTATTTAAAAGATTATTTATTTGAGACACAGAGAGAGAGAACATGAAGGGCAGTGGGGGGGCAGAGACAGAGGGAGAAGCAGGCTCCCTGCTGAGCAAGGACCCCCCCCCATATGGGACTCAATTCCAGGATACTGGCATCATGATCTGAGCCCAAGGCAGCTGTTTAGGTGAATGAGCCACCTAGGTGTTCTATAAGATGAAATATTTTAAAGAGATGCAATGAACTTGGCTTTCTTTGGTGAAAATTTAAAGACCCTTGAAGATTAAACAAAAAGGTTTACAAAAAGGGCACCTTTAAGTCAGGCCTCATTGTTATGCAACTGTCTTCTTTGTTTTGTTTTGTTTAAATTTGAGGCTCCTCCAGTTATCCTAACCCCTATGAACTTTTCATTTCAAAAACTTTCTTTGGGTTCAGTGGGTTAAAGCCTTTGCCTTCAGCTCAGGTCATGATTCCAGGGTCCTGGAATTGAGCCCCACACCGGCTCTCTGCTCAGCAGGGAGTCTGCTTCCCTTCCTTTCTCTCTGCCTGTCTCTCTGCCTACTTGTGATCTCTGTCTGTCAAAAACAAAACAAAACAAAACAAAACTTTCTTTGGGGAAAATGAAGCACCCAAGAATTAATATATAGTCTGCAAAATATAGGAAACAAGTAAGAAGTGTCTGTTTCCTTGTCCTTTAATAGTTACTGGGCAGCTTATGTTTAAAGCACAGAGGAGAACACAATGATGAATTAACCATGACCCTTACTCTGACTTACATAGTCCAGTTGGAAATAAAAACAAATGCAAAGAGTCTGATGATTCATCTGCAAATCTGCGACCTCATCATGTGGTTTCAAGTTTATTTGACGAGCTAATTTTATTGAACTGCTCAAGCGTTAAAGTCGTATTTGTACCACATAGATTCCTTCACTCTGAATCTTGGGTGTAGTAAAAAATCCCACTAAGCATGTTGACAGAGCCTAAGCTTCTCTGCAAACATCACTCTTCGAGTGCATCATTGGTATAATATGCGATTCCCCATTCAGAATGTGTTAGGGATATTATTAAAATCATCACTTCCTATAAGAAGTATTATTTCTGGCCTCTGTAAGTTTGGAAATGATGACAATACCTTAAAAGTTTTACTTAAGAAAATGTATTAAGTTAAAAAATTTACAGCCTCCATTCTAGGTTAAATCTTTTTTTTAGAAAGTACTTTTTAAAGGAGAAAATCTTTCTCGTATGATAAATATGAACATTAACATGAATTCTTAGCACTTTAGCAAATCGGGATAATATTAACTCTTCTAAGCAAAAGAAAGTCCTAAAAATAATGTTTGATTCCAAAACATGATTAAGCAGAAGAATAAGCAGATGATTAAACAGATACGATTAAGCAGAAAAAATAAGTATGCTTTTGCATTTTTCTTCCTTTTTAAGGTCTAATACTCATATGTGCATAATTTGGCAAAAGTGGCCTGAAAAACTGTATCTTTCTAAGTGACAGAAAATATATAAATTTCCAGCCATTGTTGTATTTAGACTGTTTTAGAAGCAATCGGCAACATGAAGGAGTTCTGTTGCTCCGTCCTTTTAGATGTTAATGGTTTCCTTCTGTAAGTGACTAATAATATATTCTGTCTGAGTTTAAAAATAGAATTTTGCGTCACATCTGAGTACATGTAACCGTGGCTTTGGTGCTCCTTCAAGGGGGGAGGGAGGAGAAGCAAGGGAGCAATTTCGTTATGTTTGTATCTGACTGGGAGAAAAGTAACCTCTGGATGACCTCAGTGTCCTAAAGTCTGAAATTCTAAACTTTATACAGATGAAATAAGTAATCTCATGGCAGGAGAGGGGGAATGGAGGAGGGTCTTTATTTTTAGGCATGGCAAAGTTTCCCTTTCCTCACTTATGATTTTATTTTAGCAAGGAAGTTTTGAGCAACTTTTTAAGCCAGGGAAATACATCCACAGCAAAGCTTTATAAAGACAAGGCACAGAAGAATTAATGGGAGTATTTCTCTACAATATTTTAGCTCTGCTTTCAGGGAGGGCAGAATGGGGAAAAAGGAATTGAGGGCAGTGCACTCATTTGTTAGTTGATCAAAATTATTTGCCATTTGTTAAATTTTACAGATGCATGCTGTTCATTTGGAATCAAAGAGGTCTTACCTCCTAAACAGGGCCATAATATAGAATAGGCAGCTAAGATACCCTCTCTGGGAAAAGAGGCAGTTCAGAGTCCAGTGAAGTATTCTCATAAGCTGTGCATGCTTGCTCAAGGGTGCTGAGGTAGTTTTCTAGAAAACGGTTCAGACTGTAGTCAAAGGGCCAAGTCAGGTGGTAGAATGCAAGAATGCCAGGAGGCCAAGGGCTGCTATGGAAGTTAGGCACCTCTTTGCACTCAAGAGTATTAATCAGCAATGTTGCCAAATAGTTGGCTCTTTTGAGAAAATATAATACTTGCTAGCAACATAAAAACCTAGGACTTAACAAAGAATTGGTTTATGTAGATTTGACAGTTAATTTGAGAGCTGAAAATTAGGCAGGATTGTTTGAATAAATACTCCAAATTTAGATTCTTACTGAAATGCGACTGGCTTACTGAATTAAAAATTGCCAAGATATCTTGTGCTTTTTATGACAGATTCTTCTCGTTGTGGAATTCAATTCAATGGCATTGATATTTTATTAGACACCTAAAAAGTAAAACCCATATTCTATGCGCTGGACACAAATTTTTATAAGCAATATATGGATATTTATAAACTTTGCCTGGAGGAGAAAGTGAAAAATTTTTAAAAAGTGATAATCAGAAAAAAATTTAACTCAGAATTTATGATAATTATGAGAGGCCCAAAGTTAAAGTTGACTTACTGACTCAGTGAAACACCAACATGTTATTTATGCAATATTTCCTCTTGATTAGACATGGTCTAAAAGTATTGTTTCTTGGTAACACTTTGCTCTCCTGGTGACTTTAAATACTTGTAAATAACAATACTGCATTTCTTTAATATCTTCCTATTGTCAATACTTTTTAATTATTCAGGCTATTCTTTTCCCCAAGTGGCTGCCGAGTGGGAGGGTGGATGAAATTTAATTCTGGTGGGGCCAATCCAATTAGGTTTGAATCTCAGTTTTCCCATGTGTTTACTGGGCAGGTTATCTGAACTCTCTGAGCCTCCACTTTCTCCCATGTAAATAAGGGTAAGGGAGGCCTAAATGTGCTGCTGGAAGAATAACATGAAATAAAGTATGTCAACTTTATTTAGTACATTGCCAGCGTTAGTAATCCTTGAAAGGTTCATCACTTGCTTTCTGGGACACCACACCCCTGGTCCATCCATCTACTTCGCTGGGCACGCATCTTTAATACCCTTGGCTGATTTTCCCTGTGTCTCCCTGATTTCTTAGTATTTCACTGCCCCAGAGCTTAGACTTCTCTCCTCACTATCACTCCCTTGGTGACCTCTTTCAGTCTCATGGTTTTTAATAACATGTGTCTGCGAAGGACCACAGATTTATATTTCCTATTCTGATTTCCACCTACCTCCAGACTCATCTACTGGATGTCTGACAGGCATCTCAGATTTAACCCAAGGTCTAATCCCTGCCAAATCAATTCCTCATCTCAACTGATGGTGACTCCATCCTTTCAGTTGCTCAGGCCCTAAACCTTGAAGTTGCCCTTAATTAACTCTACCCTCTTTCACCCCCTGCATTTGATCTGGTAGGAAATCCTGTTGGCTCTACCTTCAATATACATCCCAAATCCATCATTACCGACAACCTTCCTTCTCTAAACTGCAATGATCTCTTGCTGGATCATAGCAAAAATTTCTTAACTAGTCTCCTTCATTCTGCCTCAGCACCTAAAGACTATTCACTGTGGAGGAGCCAGAGAAATTCTTAAAAATGTAGGTCAGGGGACGCCTGGGTGGCTCAGTTGGTTAAGCAGCTGCCTTCAGCTCAGGTCATGGGATCAAGCGTCATGGGATCAAGTCCCACATCGGGCTCCTTGCTCCGCAGGGAGCCTGCTTCTCCCTCTGACTCTGTCTGCCTGTGCTTGCTCTCACTCGCTCTCTCTCTGACAAATAAATCAATAAAATCTTAAAAAAAAAAAAAAATGTAGGTCAGGTCATGCTACTCCTCGGCTTGAAATGCTCTAACATGTTCCTCCTCCTCCCCTAGGCAGGACCCAGGACATTACAATGGTTGAGGAGGCGCTGCACCATCTGCTTCTCCATCCCCGGCACCATGCCCCTTCCCCAGCCAGCTGAGCAACCTCTGTGACCTCACCTCCCCATACTCTCCCCCTCACACTATCTTCCCCACCATATTTCTTTAAAGATGGAACAAAACCATGCTCTAGCCACTGGGCCTCTGAACTTACATTCCCTTTGCCTAGAACTCTCTTATTTCAGATATCTGTTCTCCCCCTCACTTCCCCTAAGTCTTTGCTTAGGCATCCCCTCCTCATTTAGGCAAACCCTGCTCATCCACCCTATTTTAAATGTCGATCTTCCTGCCAGCCTTCTACTTTACTCTCCCTTGCTTCTCATCTTCTAACTTGAGATACTATTTAATGATTTCTTTTGCTTATTTAATGATTCCTACCTTCCTGCACCAGAATATAAGCTTTTCAGGCCAAAGATTTTTGTGTTCTGTTTGCTGCAGCATCTCCAGTAACAGGCACATGATCTATATTTGCCGAATGAATAATATGCTCGGTATGGTGGATACTAGGTGACCATAAGTATGCAAAAACCTTACACGAGCCTTACCTGCTGCTCATGGAGAATCACTTGACCCTTGAGGGGATTTCCCAGCGGTGCCACTGTCACAAATGGGTGCCAAACCCTACCGGCTATTCTTGGGAAGATGTCAGAGAAGTCCGCCAAGTAGCCACTTTTCCCGGTCATGTTCATGAAGTATAAGGTGATGGGATTGCATGCAACTACGTAGAGGGTATTTTCCTCATTTTCTGGAATGACAAAAGGTGTTAATTTTGTGGTCTGCACAAGATTTTCTGACTGGTTAACATGTCCAGTGCAATCTGAATCACGAGACAGAGCACACAGTTGGAACTCAGCCGATGATCTGTAGATGGACTGATTAGGAGACAGATATCTATAAATTAACTCTGATTCTAAGCTTTTCTCTAACAACTACAGAAGAGGGAAAAAACCAAAGGAAAAAAGCAACAGAACTCTAATTTGAATAAGTGGACAATACTGAAAGAGAGAGTTAAGTAATAGGAAGGACAGCATCTGGGTTTTGTTTTTAAGGGCTAACTCTGACTGACAGCAGCTGCCTGGAAGGATGTTTGGAAACGGTCAAGGCCAGCACAAAGTCTAACCACAAAAGCGCTCCTGACTAGCGAAGCCTCTCACAGGTGTGGGGTGGAGGGTCATGGCATACTCATTTCCAATCCCAAGAGATGCAACAAGGGGCCAAAGTTCAAAATCCATATATAGTCCCTACTAGTGAATGTAAGATATCTTCACAAGAGCACCAGTCTGTTAACAAAAAAAAACTCTGTATTTTTTTTTAAATTGACTCAGAGAGAAAGAGAGAGAGAGAGATCGAGATCACAAGTAGGCAGAGAGGTGGGTGTGGGGGGGGAGCAGGCACCCCGCCAAGAGGAGAGCCCAATGCGGGGCTCGATCCCAGGACCCTGGGATCATGACCTGAGCTGAAGGCAGAGGCTTTACCCACTGAGCCACCCAGGGACCCCATCTCTGTATATTTTTAAAACACATATTTTTTTTTTAACAAAGCTGATTTTAGGAATAAACAATACTCATTGAACTGATAGCAAAAACTTGCCTCAGCAATCCCCATTTTAGGCAAGTGAGTCTCTCCCTTTCTCCTGTCATCATCTCTGTTTTATAGGACCTTAGTAACTGCCATCAATTGAAAACTTCTGCCAAAACGTAGCCAGGGCACGCTGCATGAATCAGGAGGTAATGGCAACAGTCCAGAAAAGCAGATGCCAAAAATTCACATCCTTTATTCGCCATTCTTTACAATAACTTTAATGACTGCAAATCACTCCAGCTCTTTCATATTTCATGTAATCATCAAACTGGAATCCCTGCCCCCATATCCAATGTTTCTCTTTTTCTTTTCCCCTTCTATTTTTAGCACATGCCTGGGTATGTTTAACTTTGTGCTACAATTGTAATGAGAAACAGATATATGCTCACAAACTTAGCAGGGCGTAAGTGGATTCCACAATAGTATTTTGTTAGGTTATTATAGGAAATTAGTTCTAAATTACATACAATTACTATCTAATCCAAAAATGACACAGTTCCTGAGTCTATCATAGACTTCTTGATGTTTAGAGGTTCTTTTAGTCCCTCTTTAAAAAAAAAATCAATGCAGGAAGGAAAAATCAAAAGAGTAAATTGACATACCATGTGATGTAGCAATGTCACAGACTAAGTTAATTTCATCCAATGGTAACTTCCAGGAGGCACATTCTTCAGTAAAGGTTTGGGCTCTTTCTTCATATCTTTCTATTGGATATTCCTGTATGTTTATAAAGGCTGGGCCCTATAATAAAGTAGTTATCTGGGTTGAGGAATTTAGGTAGTTACCAAACTGTAGAAAGGCTAAAGTTTTTCTAAAATATAGAGTTTAAATTCAAATACTCAACATATTAAATTACCTCGTCTAATTTTATTGACTGCTATGGTGCCTATAACAATAGTAATACCACATACTTGCATTTATAAATGCTTTCATTTGTGCTATCTTATTTAAGTTCTCACTTTCTTTTCTGTTTACTGACAAAATATACCCGATATAAAATCCCATAGGTTTCTCATGACTGTATCCCTTCCTAAGTCAAGAGCAAGTTTTGAACTGTAAGTCTTAGGACCCAGGGTTGGCCAAACCAGGAGAATAATCTGTAACTGTATGAATCAGGGCCTGATACCATTCCATTGTAAAGAATGATTATTATATCATTATATAGAAAGTAAGGGCTGAATCTGGGTCCTTGAAATAAAATATACATAAAAAGTGACATTCTAAATTTAAAAAAAAGCTTCCTGATAACCACTACCATTATTTACAAAAGGCAGACCATAACACACTTAATGAACAATCATATAAACAGAAGGAGAGGAACTAATTTAATAATGTTATTGATATTAAGGCTGGGTCCTTTGACATGAACACATATAGACATAACCACACTTTCAATATCTGCATCTGTACTGTTCTTAATTAATCAAAGATGTCTGGGTTAGATAGTGACCCTTGTGGCATCCCTGCCACCCTCGATCCTGCCCCTTTTGATCTAGTCCAAGTCTCAGGAGCCGGAAGTCTAAAAACTACGTTCCTCATCCTCTCTGGTAGTAAGGGTTCCAGGTATTGAGGTTCTGCCAATGAAATGCACTTGAACGGTCCACAGGTCAAATCTGAGCTACCGCCTGCTTTTGTAAATAAGATTTTATGAGGACACAGCCACATTTCTCTGCTAACATACTGTCTACGGCTGTGCCACCCCCAGCAAAGGCGAGTAGCTGCAGCAGCAGAATCTGTGTGGCCTAGAACACTTACTGTGTGGCCCCTTCCAGAAAAACCTCGCTGATCTTGCCTGGCTATGTGGCTGCCAGCCACAGGGGTGGTGGGAGTAGCAGAAGCACTCATCCTGAGACTGAAAATCCAGTGGTGACCTGTTGACTTCTGTTCCTTCTGTCCCTTCTAATGAGCATCCAATTCCCCACAGTAAATCCCTTTCTGCTTCAAATATCTAAAGGAGCTACTGTTACAACTAATGACTGATACTCTTTCCCTTTGTCTATTTACATGGAAACAAATATCATGGAGCCAGTGTTCTAGGATAACACACAACATACCTGACTCTAATTCAGGTTAGCTTTTAGGAATTCTATTAGCCATTAGCAATGATCTACATTGAACTCCTTGGAGGCCAGACTGGCTTGAGACGGGAGCAGAAGCGAAATCTAAAATTACCTTAGAACAAGTCATTTCTGAGATTATATGGGTTTTTCTCAGGGAAGACAGAGAAAAAAATCTGTAACATTCAATATTTTAATGAAGAAATAATGATATCAACCTTTATGTCTATATGATGAGTTTCTGCTGGACACAACAGTTTTTGTATTCCACTTCTTGACTGGCCAACTGTCCAGTAGCCCAGGAACGTCTGCTCTGGCAGAGGCAACCTGGCAAGGATGATTTGAAAAGTCAACATTTCTTCTTGTTTCCAAGTCATAGAAAAAAAAAAAGTGAGCCATCTATTATCAACCACATGAATAAATTTGGAGAATGCTTCACTTAGGAGTGAGTTATATTTTATTTTATTAAAAGATAGTCTTTAGTATGACATTTAGAATATACTTTAAGAATTAGATGATACTCCTGCTGTTTGCAATGACATGGATGAAGGTAGAGAGTATTATGCTAATCGAAATAAGACAGTCAGAGACAGACTGAATACCATATGATTTCACTCATATGTGGAATTTAAGAAACAAAACAAGCAAAGAAGGAAGAGAGAGAGAGGAAGAAATCAAGAAACAGACTCTTAACTATAGAGAACAAAAGTGATGGTTACCAGAAGGGAGGGGTGTGGAGGGATGGGGGAAATAGGTGATGGGGATTAAGGAGTCCACTTGTTCTGATGAGCACTGGGTCGTGTGTAGAATTCCTGAATCACTATATCGTACAACTGAAACTAATACCACACTGTGTGTTAACTAACTGGAATTAAAATAAAAACTCAAAAAAAAATTTTTCACATTTCTAAAACTCAGAAGGTAAAGTCCTGTTCTGTTTTTAACTTGATGACAATAATTAAGGTTTACATATTTTTTCCTTGAATTGGTAAAATACTTTGTGATTTAATACCTCAATTCCTAATAAACTATAGAAAAGATTTAGAGAAAAAAAATGAAACATTCTAACAATTTTTTAGTCTGCTTTTTAAAATTTGGAATCAAATAATATTATAAAATAATATAATAATATTATATAAAATATATTTATATAAATATATATATTTATTATATTATTAAAATAATATAATAATATATAAAAATATATTATACATATAAAATATAAAAAATAATAAAATCAAATAATAAATAGTACACAATACTACAAGTCCTATATTTGTAAGTTGTACAGGGCAAGTTTTATAGAGTGTATTTTAGCACTTTAAACCTTTTCTTTTTTTTTTATACTTTGAATTAAGTATGATATACATAATATCATAATATCATAATATCTGTATGTATGATACACATACAGAAATATTCACACCAATGTATCACTTAGCCCTGAATGCACCTCGGTATCCAGGTCATTATTTCCACTAAGGGAGCTACTGTCCTGACTTCAATGGAATTACTGTGTTTACATTCTTTTTTATTTAAAGTTATTTTTAGATAAAGCAATTTGTCAAAATACAGCAATCCTAGAAAACCACAAATTTTTGAGAATAAAGCCTTTTCATTTTAATCATATTATCTATTCTTCGAATCTTTTTTTTAAAAAAAGAACCATTAATTTGTCACTTAATTTATTATAAATTTCTTATTCCATGGCAAAAACGATTTAAAAAAATGATTCAGAGTTAAAAAGTTGTTTAAAAATAATGCATGTGGAAAAAAAAATGCATGTGGGACTATCAACTGAAATACATGCTTGGAATGAGTTTGATGATCATTAAAAGAGTGTATATTTATATTTAGAGATTATTTTATTTTCACTAACAGGAGTACACAGTATTTCCATATGCTTAATAAGACCATGTAAGGCTCAGACAGTTTTTACATAAAATAATGGAACCAAGCATTCTGGTGGAATATGCTTCTTGTCCCTTTGAAATGCTAATGTCTGCCATACACACAAAAGAATTTTACAGAGAAATTCTTCTAATTCCTATGACATAAGTCTTTCAAAAGGAGTTTTTTGCTTTTTTAATCTATCATCTAAAACACATTTTAAGTGTCTGGACAATTATCCTGATTGGTCAGCCACTTCCCTGTTTACTAGAAATGAGGTGGGAGGGGCACCAAATCAGGGGATTTACAGTTATTGTGTTTCCTCTTTTAAATGTAATAAAAACACATTTCAGCGTCAAAAGGGCAGATCTTGAAAACGTGTTGCAGAGTAGAATCTCTCCTTGTTAGGGAATGAGCAGCATTCTTCACTTGGTTTCAGCAGTTCACTAAAGGAGAATTAGATCTCTAAAAAGCAAAGGAGAAAACGGAGGAAGGACACACCTTATCTCCCTCAAACCTAGAAGACTTAGTATAACAAGATGCAGGAGGCCTGGGTTCTAGTTCTAGTTCTTCTATTAACTAGCTCTGCAAACACGGGAAGGAAAGAGTCTGCTAACTGCTCCGAGTGTTATCTTCTTCCTTTGTGAAATGAAAGGGATGATATGTGCAAGTTTCCT
This sequence comes from Mustela putorius furo, assembly GCF_011764305.1. Lineage (NCBI taxonomy): Eukaryota > Metazoa > Chordata > Mammalia > Carnivora > Mustelidae > Mustela > Mustela putorius. The sequence continues at coordinate 8,562,034 of NW_025421305.1, forward strand.
TAAAGATTTAGGAGTCTCTGATGATGGATCACTGGAGTGGGTAGAGGGAAGCGTCCGTGCTAAATTCAACAGCCTTCCAGTACCTTCGCGTTCCAAAGTGAAAATAGAATGAAAATACCTATACCTGCCAACAGAATCAGTGCCCTGACAGACAAGTTTGCTTTATTAAAGCTTATAAAAAGAGGGTCTAAATACATCCCAAATTAGCTCTTTGAAGACAACAGAATCAGTTACACATCTTGAAGTCTAATTAGAAGTGGACAATTGCTTTAAAAAAAATGATCCCTGTGCACCTGGGTGGATCAGTCGTTAAACATCTGCCTTTGGCTCAGTCATGATCCCAGGGTGCTGGGATAGAGCCCCACATCAGGCTTCCTGCTCCAGCAGGAAGTCTGTTTCTCTCTCTCCCTCTGCCCCTGCTTGTGTTCCTTCTCTCACTGCCTCTCTCTCTCTCTGTCAAATAAATAAATAAAATCTTAAAAAAAAAAAAAAAAGATCCTTGGTTGACAGGTTGATATCTACCCTAAAAAATGGATTTAATAGCCTTTAATAATCTCACAAAAAATATACAGATGCTTAAAAAAACCCCACAAACCTTTGTCCACTTGAGAAAAATTAACTTTATTCAATTTCTAGTTTTTATGCACGGTTTCTGGAATGCTCATGAAATCTGGTTTGAACTTGCAAACTCATTCAACATAATATTCATGGAAATTACAGGGTGCCTGGTTCCAACAAAAATTAGCACTAGCTGTTTGTTTGGCAGCATATGGGAAGGATATTCAGGTACCCCATATAGAAACTATCTGGAACCATGTAACAAGAGTGCTTTTGGCAATAATGGCTAAAACCAAAAGACACACGTGGGGTGTTCTGGAGTTATACAACAAACTGATTCCATCTTGCTTCTTGGTAACACAAAGTGTTGTCCTAAGATTTTTGCTGTGGGCTCCAGACTGGCCACCTGAGGTAAACCAAAGCCCCTCATTAATTTTTCACTACTAGTCCTCCCAATAACTTGTGGAAAAATCTATTACTAACTGTTTCCCCTTCAATAAGTCAGTAGTCAGGGGAAGGGGAAGCAGTGTATTGGGTGCATGAGCAAGCTTTGGTATTGGAAATATAATCAACACTAATTCGGGGCTAACTCTAAAGGAATAACCAGTTAACAAAATGCCATATATTCCATTACTGAAATCTGTCATCCAATTTTAACCACACTTAAATTGTTTACACCTGATTTCACGGAAATGACAGTGGCATTTTCCATGATTTTTAGATCCTGACACTTGTGTTGTTTAACTCTATTAAAGTCTTAGCTGGAATGATGTTTGGATTTGATTTTAAGGAGGAGGAGGATGAACTTAAGGCCTATAAATAGCACTACTTTTTATCTTCAATGCCATTCATGAATTTCTGTTTTTTAAAACAATGAAGTATTTCAATTCATATGTTGTGATGTTTCTTAATCCCTTTTGGAAGTATTAATAAAGATCTGGAAGTAAAAGTTTGAACTGAAAGAAAGGTGAATACCAAAATTATGACTCAGATCAAATTATACAGAAGGCAAACCAAAGTTTTTTTCTAAGCATGCACACAATTCATAACATGATGGATATGGACCCCAAAGCTGAGTAATAGAGTCTGAATGACATGCAAGAGATTTGTCTAAGATTGTTTCCATAAAGAGGTGATCTGGGGTTTTAAAGAGTATGTTCTGGAGAATTTCTGCCTTCTCTGAACATTTGCCAGTACTATTTCTGGAGTCTGAAAGAAACACATGAAAAAGATTTGTATCTTTCTAGGGGCATTATGCAATTGGAAGTTGTTGATGTACCTATTAGCAACAATTCCTAAAACATCTCCTTACCACAAGAACTACTAATTTTCATGGGAATAGTGGAACCCCTCGGGGTAGTTCCACCAACTCTCAAAACTTCATCAATAACTACCATCTTGGGGCGCCTGGGTGGCTCAGTGGGCTAAGCTGCTGCCTTTGGCTCGAAGGGATCTCGGGGTCCTGAGATTGAGCCCCGCATCGGGCTCTCTGCTCAGCAGGGGGCCTGCTTCTCTCTCTCTCTCTCTCTCTCTCTCTCTGTGTCTGCCTCTCCATCTACTTGTGATTTCTCTCTGCCAAATAAATAAATAAATAAAATCTTTAAAAAAAAAAAAAAACTACCATCTTGAAGAAGAAAAAGATCAACTCTGATTTTAGCAGTCTTCACACACCTGATGTTTTAAATCTAACCTCTCACAAAAATTAGTTTGGATTGTCCCACTGAGTTTACCAGAGCCTTTCATGGAATAACCCTGACAAATATTACCACTTTTGGCTCTTATGCCTTCCTCTCACTCTCCAGCCAATTTAGGCCTTTGCCACTTTGAACTGCTACTTGCTCTTCCTGAACAAGCTATGCATTTTCATGCCTCCATGAGGCTATTACCTTTTCCCAGAATTCCTCTCTGCTATTGCCTCTTTGGTGAAATCCTTCTCATTCTTAAGGCCCAATTCAAACATCACTTCTCCTTGCATCTTTTGCCCATATTTCTTTCTGAGAAGAATGAATCTCTTGCTCTTCTGGGTTTCCATGGAACTTTGCACATTTGGAGCTCTTAGAAACTGTTAGGATACAGTTCTGTAGAATTTGCTATTTTCAAATTTAAGGCCTGATAGAGAATAAAGTTTTTGAAAGCAAAGTCAGAAGTGAATCCTTCTAAAAATTTGTGTTTACTAAAAGAAAAAGTCAGCATACTTAAAAAAAGGAAATAGAAAAGCACCTTAAAACACTTTGTTATAATGGATCTTACTATTTCCCAGTTACTCTCCCTTACTTGCTAGAAACTTCTGAATCTCCCTGCCCTATAATCTCTTGTGTTGCTGTTAAGTTAATTTTGTTTTGCTGCATATGCTGCGCGCACAAGGAGTATGTGTAGGTGTGTTTCCCGTCTCTGCCTGGCTCTGCATTAGACACAATGGCTTTCACTTTCTAACTTACACTCATGTTCCTCTGCTGCCTAGGTCCTGCTGACATCACAGAAATGAAGAGTAATTTGGATGCATGAGATGGAAAAAGATCGGGGGAAACTTGCTCTTCTTGGCTGATGGTTCTCAAATATGCGCCCCAATATCCAGAATGACTGCGTGGTCTTAGTGCTGGTGCCTCGAGTCACTCTGTGCCAGAACGGACACTGTCAACTTGCTCAGCACATCTCTGGCTTCCTTCCTCCTGGAAGAAGGTGCCATAGTACGGTTCTGGAGCCTGGGATTCCTTTCTCTCCTCTTTCTTAAAGTTTTACTGCAAAAACTTCTCTTTGTCTGCCATCTGCTTTACCAACCACACCTTAGTATTTTCCCATCTTCAGTTCTTCCCTTTTCTAATTATCCACATCAAGAATGACAGGGATTGAATTTTCCCCAGTTGGAAGTTCCCCACCCTTCCGACCCTCCCCACAGAAAACCTCTGTTATTTGCCACTAGAAGGACTAATAGGATGAGATAAACCAAACACGAATATAGCACTTTGAATATAACACTGCATAGCAAGGTTGGTACTTTACCCATTTTCCCAATGAGATGAATTCATCAAGGGTAAGGCTTACATTTTACTTGAATCCTTGACTCTCTGCTACTCAGAATCCATTCCCTCTGCCACTGAAATCTCTCTTGCTCTTGGGCCTCCTTTCCTTCCCACTGCCAGAGGCCAGCCCTCACTGATCATCACCCAGATGAAGGCAGCTGCTTCCAGGCAGGTCTTCCTGTTGTTCACTTTCATTGGCTTTGAGTTTGTTGTTGTTGTTTTTAAAGGAAAAAAAAAAAAAGCAACCAAAGAAATCCTTCTAAATTACACATTTGACCATGCTACTTTTGGCATCAAATTCTTCTGGGATTCCCTCTGACTCTTCTCTCCCTTTTAGCCCCATCACAAGGCATGCCCTTACTCCACCCTTTGAGTCACCAAACTACCGCAGTTTCTTTCTTTTTTTTTTTTTTTAAGATTTTATTTATTTATTTGACAGAGAGAGATCACAAGTAGGCAGAGATTTAGGCAGAGAGAGAAGGGGAAGCAGGCTCCCCGCTGAGCAGAGAGCCCAATACGGGGCTGGAAGGCAGCGGCTTAATCCACTGAGCCACCCAGGCGCCCCAAACTACCGCAGTTTCTAAAGTGTACCCTGGCCTCTTAAAATGGTCTCTGCTTGAAGTGTTTTCTTCTTTTTTGCATGGAGAAGGCCTAGTCATCCCTTAAGCATTCAGCCTGGTTAATCCTCCCTGACTCTCCCCCAGGGCAGAAGGCAGCAATCCTACCTCTCTGATTCTCTCTAGTGTGGCTTTAACAGAACACAAGTCACTCTTTACATGAGTACTTCCCCAATTAACCCTGAGCTCCCTGAAGGCAGGTATGAACACTTCATCACCTTTGTATTTCTGACTCCCTACCTAGTGTGTATGGATGCGAGAAACAAAGGCAAAAGAAAAAATTAAATCTCCTTATTGCTGACAGCCCACTGACAAGTCTTTGAAACAGGGAGTGTGACCTTCCTCTGGGAGCTCAGCTGCCTGGATGTTGACACTTTCCTAAGGCAAAAGGCAATCTTAGCCTGATCCCCAGGATCCTCTTTAACAGATAAAAATTCCTTTGGAAACTTCCTTTATCTCTTCCCTTTAATATACATGTTGGCAATATGGCCCACTGATAGACATCTGAGGGGTCTCCTGATTGAGGGTTTACTAAACAGTAATAAATGACCTTTTCCTAACAATAGCTAGCCCCCTCACGATCCTGGAAACCTTGTTTCCAAAACACACTGGAGGCTTGTGCTGTCCCTAACCCCTCCGGACTTGAAAGTATATAATGGGCTACTTCTTGTGACCTCAGTGCAGCTCTTTTCTGCCCATGGGTGTTGTCCCTGTGCTTTAATAAGACCACTTTTTACTCCAAAGACATCTCAAGAATTTGGTCTCAGCCATCGGCTCCAAACCCCACCACTTTAAACAGCATCATTTACCAAATAAATGCTCAAGTGTTTCTTAAATAAATGAACACTTGGCTACATCAGAACTGCCAACATCTTCACCTGCTTGTTTCTCATCTCAATGGCAAGTTGCAAACCACTACAGCTTTCTTCCCCCATGGCATCCTGATTACATGACTGAATAAATGATGCGATCTACTGTGTATTTGGAAGAACCAGCTATAGGTGGAGATCGGGAATTTCTGTGCAGGTAGGTGACATATTATCACCTGCAAATGCTCAAGGGAATCCAAGGATATTCTGTGAGACTATTTAAGATGGGTATGAAAGAAGATTCATAGACCTTAATGATTTCTATGTAGACTGGTTATATTTTAATTTTTTTCTGCATCTTCATAAAGGAGCTGAAAACAAATAAAATGGTTGTAAAGCTACTTTATCATATATCAAGAGAATATGGGGCAAAGGCTATGAAACTATAAAACCCAATACCACCCTTCTGCTCCTAATAGTTCTGGGATATCATTATGTAAATCTTATTACTTTTGAAAACTAAGAGCTCTTTTATGAAATGAAAGTAAATCATCATGTAGAGTGGACTTGTATACCTTAGAACTCCACGATCAGCATTGTGAGCTTATTTGTAAAAACAAAGACTATAAAAAGAAAATTATAGCATATAAGAGTTCAGAAAAATGGAAGGAGAAGCACAAAACTTTAAGAAGAGACTCTTAATGTGATAAATAGTAATAAATAGTAAACCAATCATTATTCCTATTTTCAAAAATAAAATTAAAGAAATTACTCCAAAGAGATGTCCCTGTTGGAATGTTCTCTTGGATGCCTGTGGTACGCCAAAGTTGGTTTTGGTGAGGAATGCAGCTGCTATTGATGTTCCAATTAATTACACAGGATAAGTCTTTAACATAGAAAACCAATTCCAGGCAGATACCCTTTCAAAGACATTCAGTCTAGATGAAGCTCTCCTGTCTGCACGTATGCACAACTATTTTTATTTTTGTTGCTTTAAAAGTGTTGTCTTCCCTCACTTGAGAGGTTTACGTTGATGTCAACCAATGCATAAATTTACTGATATTGTGTTGAAATGCAATAGAAATGTCTGGTTAATGTGATTTCTCCTTTGCCATTGGTCAGGGTGCAAACGTTCCACCCCGAGGGCAGGTATTGCAGTTGGTGTACCAGAGGCAAAGATCCCCAGATACAGCGATTTCAGAATAGACCTTTACTTCATCATTTTTATTTTATTTAAATAAGAAAATGAAAAGAATAATTCCAGTGCCTAGATAGTTGGTGGACATTTAAATAATAAAATATAGAAAAAAATACATATGTTAGAATATTCAAACAGTACGGAAAGTGGGGCTTCCTGTCTCTAATCTGGGGGCCTCTCTCAAAGGCAACTCTCAACAGCTACCGTTGCATTTTTAAGTTTAAAATGTGAACCCATTTAAGAAGTTCAGTAAAAATATTGGTTGGGGTGCCAGTCGATTAAGCATCTGACTCTTGATCTCGGGTCAGGTCTCGATCTCAGGGTTGTGAGTTCAAGCCCTGTGCTGGGCTTATTTAAAAAATAAATAAATAAATAAATAAATAAAATAAAAGGGACAGGATTCTTCATTTAGCAAATATACATCATAAGGAAACACATATAAAACTTTTTTAATTTCCTCAAACTTGTATTCCCTTTGGCTACTACAAATTAATGACTGGTAGATAATAGGTAGTCAGTGACAAACAGGCAATCAGTGCTTAAGGGGCACCTGGATGGCTCAGCTGGTTAAGCATCCAACTCTTGATTCTGGCTCAGGTCATGCCTCAGGATTGTGAGATCGAGCGCCGCAGAGGGCTCTGCACTGTAGGGGGAGCCTGCTTAAGCATGTTTCTCTCTACCTCTGCAACTCCTGCACCTGTGCTCTTTCTCTCAAAACAACAACAACAACCACAACAAACAAACAAGCAAACAAACAAAAAACAAAACACCACAAGACAAACAAGCCAACACACAAAAAGAAACTAGCTTAAGAATAAATTGTGAAATTTAAGAAACAAGGCAGAGGATCATAGTGGAAGAGAGGAAAAAACAAAGCAAGGTGAAACCAGAGAGGGAGACAAACCATAAGAGACTCTTCATCTCAGGAAACAAACTGAGGGCTGTGGGATGGGAAGGGGGTGAGGGGATGGGGTAACTGTGTGATGGACATTGGGGAGGGTATGTGTTATAATGAGCACTGGGTATTATATAAGACTGATGAATCATAGGCCTGTACCTCTGAAACCAATAATACACTATATGTTAATTTTAAAAAGAATAAACTAAGCAGCACTTAAAAAAAGAGATCAACAGAGTTCAGGACAAAGAATTTTAATATTTAAATATTTTATAGACATGTATGTCTCCTAGGGGCAGGGAGAGAAAAACGCATGATGCTAACTTCACAGGGTAGAGATAATTTCTCTGAATGTTTGCTTTATTTAAAAATGACCACAACCTTTGAGAAGATTCCATAAATTAGTTTTGTGTTACAAATCAGGAAGGAATAATGGCTAGTATGTTTTTTATGTATGGCAGCCAAATAAAGTTTTCTAGCTTGTTTTTATTTTCTAATGAATTACCTTGTATTTTATTTCATGATCCTTCACAGGAAAAAAAAAAAAAAAGAAAAAAAGAAAACTTAACTGGGAATGAAGAGGTCTCTCAAATGATCTTTATTATGCCAAAGTCTATGTTGATCTACTTTCTGACTTACTTTTCATTGTGAAATATCACTGGGGGCTACACCCCCTCAAAATCTGAATCTATCATCATTGTGAAATATCACTGAATCTATCAAAACTCTGTGAAGAGTTACACATGTATGACATCATAGACAGTGATGTTTCCAAGTTGCTTAACTAAAATCTCAGGGCACTTTTAAAACAATTTCAGTTAATTTTCAATATCCAAAGAGTAACTTTGAGTTGTAATTTGCATATCAGTCTGCCTTCATTTGTCCTTAGAATTGTAATTAAAATTATGTATATGTATACTGCCTAGAGCAATCTATGCCTTTAATGCCATTCCAATCAAAATTCCACCGGTATTTTTCAAAGAGCTGGAGCAAATAATCCTAAAATTTGTATGGAATCAGAAGAGACCCCGAATTGCTAGGGAAATGTTGAAAAAGAAAAACAAAACTGGGGGCATCACGTTACCTGATTTCAAGCTTTACTACAAAGCTGTGATCACCAAGACAGCATGGTACTGGCATAAAAACAGACACATAGACCAGTGGAACAGAGAGCCCAGATATGGACCCTCAACTCGGTGGTCAAATAATCTTCGACAAAGCAGGAAAAAATATACAGTGGAATAAAGACAGTCTCTTCAATAAATGGTTCTGGGAAAATTGGACAGCTATATGTAGAAGAATGAAACTCGACCATTCTCTTACACCATATACAAAGATAAACTTGAAATGGATAAAAGACCTCAACGTGAGACAGGAATCCATCAGAATCCTAGAGAAGAACATAGGCAGTAACCTCTTTGATATCAGCCACAGCAACTTCTTTCAAGATATGTCTCCAAAGGCAAAGGAAACAAAAGCGAAAATGAACTTTTGGGACTTCATCAGGATGAAAGCTTCTGCACAGCAAAGGAAACAGTCAACAAAACAAAGAGGCAACCTGGGAGAAGATATTTGCAAATGACAGTACAGACAAAAGGTTGATATCCAGGATCTATAAAGAACTTCTCAAATTCAACACACACAAAACAGATAATCATGTCAAAAAATGGGCAGAAGATATGAACAGACACTTCTCCAATGAAGACATACAAATGGCTATCAGACACATGAAAAAATGTTCATCATCACTAGCCATCAGGGAGATTAAAATTAAAACCACATTGAGATACCACCTTACACCAATTAGAATGGCCAAAATTAGCAAGACAGGAAACAACGTATGTTGGAGAGGATGTGGAGAAAGGGGAACCCTCTTACACTGTTGGTGGGAATGCAAGTTGGTGCAGCCACTTTGGAGAACAGTGTGGAGATTCCTTAAGAAATTAAAAATAGAGCTTCCCTATGACCCTGCAATTGCACTACTGGGTATTTACCCCAAAGATACAGATGTAGTGAGAAGAAGGGCCATCTGTACCCCAATGTTTATAGCAGCAATGGCCACAGTTGCCAAACTGTGGAAAGAACCAAGATGCCCTTCAACAGACGAATGGATAAGGAAAATGTGGTCCATATACACTATGGAGTATTACGCCTCCATCAAAAAGAATGAATACCCAACTTTTGTATCAACAAGGATGGGACTGGAAGTGATTATGCTGAGTGAAATAAGTCAAGCAGAGAGAGTCAATTATCATATGGTTTCACTTATTTGTGGAGCATAACAAATAACATGGAGGACATGGGGAGATGGAGAGGAGAAGGAAGTTGAGGGTAATTGGAAGGGGAGATGAACCATGAGAGACTATGGACTCTGAAAAACAGCCTGAGGGTTTTGAAGGGGCGGGGCGTGGGAGGTTGGGAGAGCCAGGTGGTGGGTATTATGGAGGGCACATATTGCATGGAGCACTGGGTGTGGTGCATAAACAATGAATTCTGTTATGCTGAAAATAAATAAATAAATAAATTTAAAAAATTATGTATATGTATAGTATTTGCCCCCATTAGCTTTCTAACCTTAAGCAATTGACATAGCTTCTCTGTGTCTCAAATTTGTCATCTATAAAATGTAATACTAATACTATATGTGTGCATCTGTATTTGTGTATATATATATATACACACATATGCACATATATACACATTTATGTATATATACACACATATATATATACACACATATATACCTAATATTATATATGATAGGTTTTTTATGAGGGTTATCTAAATTCATGTAAACAAGTGCCTGGCAATGCGCTGGGCACATACTTATCTATAAGTTGTTTACATTATCATCATCACATTATTATCATCAACATTATTGTTGTTAATTAATGTTTAGAGTATTCATACTCCATTGTAAATCTATGAAATAATAATTCTCTCAAGAAATGTGAAGTTGAGGGCACCTGGGTGGCTCAGTGGGTTAAGCCTCTGCCTTCGGCTCAGGTCATGATCCCAGGGTCCTGGGATCAAGCCCCGAGTCGGGCTCTCTGCTCAGCGGGGAGCCTGCTTCCCCCTCTCTCTCTGCCTGACTCTCTGCCTACTTGTGATCTCTCTCTCTGTGTCAAATAAATAAAATCTTTAAAAAAAAAAGTGAAGTTGAGAGTGGCATATAAATGTAAGATTTAAAATATTGTATAAGTCACTTAATATTATGTAAAAAAAACAAGATTTTTTCTTTTAAAACAAATGCTTCCTCCCAACATGTTAGAGACCATAAATTACTCTGAAAAACACTTAGATTTAAAAGAACCACTATGCTAATAGTATCTTTATTCCTAAATAAAGGATACTATTTTTGAAGTCAAAAATAAAAACTCATTTTAAGAAAAAACAAGAAAACTTTGTTTTGAAGTTTATTATCTATCCCTACCATAGCAGATAACTGATATGCTTTTAGTTGGGTCTTTAGACCTAGTTGTGTGTGCACTCATTTTTCCCTCCAACAATGGCATTTGAAACTCAATAGATCAGATTATTTTTTTTTTAAGAGATCAGAATTTAAGCCAAATCTTTCTATCTCTGCCTAAATTTCTCCCAGTGTGACTCCTTATTTGGCTAGGTCTCCCATCTCTTTGGCCTATCCTATCTCATGTACTAGAAACTTGAAAGGAAACAATAAACAAACAAACAAACAAAAAACCTCAGGAAGTACTGGTAGGAAGAGGCTAATGTAATGAGGGGGTTGAGGTGGCCAATTCTGATCTCAGTACTAAGAACTGGTGATATATTGCATATCAGTAAGAGCTGTGTTACACCTGACAAGCATGGTAAAATAGCCCCCTAGGACGACTCAGTCTAAAAGTACCAGGTTCAGCAAAGGTTTAATAAAGAAGATAAGTCATATTCACCTCATATTAGGATACTGGGCCTTTTAAAAATGTGCAGAAACCTATGAGATAGGTACCATCCTACACTCTTCAGGAGAACAAAAGGAGAAGTGACAGCATCTCTTCTGGGAATTCACCAAAGAGCAGGAATGGGAACATCACTGAACAGTCAAAATACAGTCTGATTGCAGCTGAGGAAGAAGGTGCTGTAGAAAATGGTACCAACAGTGCTCTACCATCATCTGTGCCCATGTGAAATCTTCCTTCTTCTACGATGTCTACCTTATATCCCTTCTTAGTTATACACAGTGGGTGCCAATTATTTTTCCATCCCCATCTTGAGCATGAATGTGAACACCTTATTCTGCTCAATGTAATTTTGTTCCCATCCAATAAACACTATGGTTGGATTAGAGAACAAGATGAAGAGGCTGTAGCAAGGATTTTTCATTCAGGGCAAAGTGATAGTAACAATAATTAAAATATTTGTCTTTCTTTTTTAGGAACAGAAGTCCAATGAAGACCTTTTTCACTGGTATATATATGCAGAGGTGGGCAGAAGCAGCCTGGAAGAACTGGGTTAGCAAAAGGTCTAGAGAAGTACAAGGTTTAGCAAAAGGCTTAGAAAAGTCAAAGCAAATTAGAAGACCACATGGGGACAACTTTAAAACTTCAGAGGTCTATGTGATTACTATTAATGATGTGCTACTCTAGGGAGAAACAAGAAAATGTCAGTATCACTCCTTTCTTATTTGTTTTTGTAAGGGGAGAAAATTAAGATTACATTAACATGCAAAGGATGTTAGAAAAGGAAGGAATCTTATCAATAAAGTTAACCTTATTAACTTTATGAAAATGACCCTATATTCTGGCTTCACTAGGAAAGTCTTATTTTACATCTCTTTTTACAATTATTATTACATGCATCCCCTTCCATTGTTAAACATGTACTAATTAGATGTTGTCGACTATAATTATGGTATTTAAAATGCCCTCATTTTGTCAACAGGCTAAGATGTGTTTCTCCATCACTGACCAGGCACACAGGTTCAATATGTGACTAATTGTTGAATTCCCAGGCCATTACTTTGTCACTTACCATGCTATCCTACCCAAAGTAGATGACCGATTGTTCAACAGTAATAGACGCATGGAACCAACAAAATGGCATCACAACTCTTGAGCTGCCCCAGTCATTATAATTTACCAGCATGGAAACAATGCTGTAAATGTGCAAACTGTAGTCTACTATTATCTCCAACCCAAGGGAAAATTCACTCCTCTATGAGTCTATTTTTAGCTATAAGCAGTGGGTAGACAACTAGCTGTTTCCATCCCCATCAGAGGCATGAGTGTGACCATCTTGTTTCTAGGCTCAATGTACTGTTTCCATAGATAAGTACTAGAATTGGCATTAACTTGCCAGAATTTTTCAGTTCAGAGCTGAGGACTGAAATGAATAAGTTAAATCATTTTATCTGTCTTCCTTAGAAACTTAAAATGCCAACCATTTTCTTTTGATTGATCTTACCAGCTGATATATATTTTAATTTTTATTTCAAGTTGTTCAAGCGTCCAAAAAAAAGTTATTTTTAAGTCATAAGTCTGGTTTCCATGAAGCCAAGACACTATAGGAATTTGTTAACAGTAATAAAAACCATCTTACTTTCAATTGAAAATAAAGATATAGTTCATAAAAAAGAAGTAAAAAACATGAGCACTTATAGAAGTTTGCACATTAAAGATAGTATCTTGAACTCTCCAATATAAAAGGTATGCTATTAATAAGTTAGCAAACTAGTTTCAAAATGCCTACAAACATTGCTAATCAATCAGTAAAACCGTAGAGAAAATCGTATGTCTTAACAGACACCAAATGACTCTTCAAAAAATTTACTCCTTCATTAATAATATAAACCAATTCACTGATGATTTCAAACATAACTCCATCTTGTGTTTTTACCACAAAAGGGAAATATTTGTTTCTCTTTAAGAATCTTTGAAAAAACTGTTAAAGCTTTAACAATTTATATTTATTTTTATTTGTATATATTCTGACAAGTTTTTATAATAATGTCAAAGAATAAATAAGGGTAATATATCCACTTAGGATGTATATGTATGTATGTGTGTGTGTGTGTATAGTTGGACTAGTCATTAATTTGTACTTAACAATTTTTTTTTCTTTTTAAAAGTTTTTTCTTTTTAGGGTGAAGCAGGCTCCTTGCTGAGCAGAGAGCTCGACACAGGTCTCAATCCCAAGACCCTGAGATCACGACCAGAGCCAAAGGCAGAGGTTTAACCACTGAGCCACCCAGATGTCCCAACAATTTTTTTCTAAGGAAGTAGAGAGTGCCTCCTACATGAGACTAAATTTAAGTAATAATTTAAAAGTAATTATTGTCCCTTGAGAATTATGGTAATTGACTATTTTTTAATAGAAAAGATAGCATTAGATGCATTATCACTTGAATGACAAACATCTAAAACTGTGTTCTAGTGAATTTGCACTGAACTTAATTACAAACTATATCAGCTATCTTTCTTGTAAACAACATATTTGCAGATTCTTTACTAAGGTTAAGTATGTAGCCCATAATTACAAAATAAAAGGCAGGCAATTGGCCTCCGTGAAACAAACCCACTTGTTTTCACTACCTCTTTCAATCTGTCGAGCTGAAATAAGAAACCAACATTCTCTTAAGTTAATATGATTATAATTTAGAAAATGATCACAACAGAAAAATATATGATGACATAAACAAGATCTTAATGAAATACATATTACTCCTTTTTGTAGCTTTCATGTTTGTACCATGATTTTGCACTAGATTAGGAAATGAGAGTCATAGTAATTCAACAAAAGGACAGAGACTGTTAAAGAAACAAATATTTCCCTTTATTTGATAACATTACATCTACTCATAAGACAGTCAAAATAATTAAAATTCTCAATTTACAGGCCTATAAATAATGCTACTCGACTGAAATCCAGCCAGCAAATAGCAACAGACATGTGAAAAGCTTACTCATGGAATTTCCACCCCATGCCAGTTTAGCAGCATGTAACAGTAGTTCAGAATTATCACCATTTAAGAATCAGAATAGTAACCCCAAGAGTATTTGACAATAATGAGTTTGCCTTACTCCTTCGCCAGCTGCACACTGGTTGGTTTTGCTCCGATAGGTATTCCGTATTTGTGCAAAGTGTTAATCAAAATCTCCCTCATGTCATTGTTGTAGGAATCGAAGTCAAACACATTCCTAACCACGCTGGAGAGACCTTCAGTGGGAAATTTCTGTATTAATAAAAAAAAAAATTCCTTAGGACACATGTGATTTATAAAACTGATAGAACAATAATGATTGAATCAACTTTAGCAAATATTTACAAGCCTTGTCAGGTAACAAGATAGGAGGAATATACACATTTTTCTTTTAATGTTTGCTCTGAAAACTTAGTATTTTCTTTTTCAAATAAATACTAGAATTTGAGGGGGCATAGCTCCTTCTCTCAAATGCTAAATCAGTGCTTAGATCCTGTTTGGTGACTTCCACTGCCTTTAAAATGAGTAGCAGATTGATAAAATTAAAAAAATTTGCTATTTATATAGATAGAGGAGTGTTGAATATCCATACAGAAGTAATTAGAGAAATCACAGGTCTATGAATAAATGAAAGAAAGGTAAAGGAGTAAGAAAGAAGTAAAGAAGAACATAGTAAGTACAGTGAATAGACAAATAGGAAATAGAGGGAAAGAAAAATATTACTAACAGCAAGATTCATACTGGCTGGATACTCTGGGTCCTCTGGTGGCTTTGTCTTGATTTTCTTTAGGCTCTGGGAAATGAACTGGTCTTTTCAAGGCTTAATATGCAGAATGAAGCTTTCTATTTTTCTTTCTAGATTTTCCTTAAAGGGTTGGGGACAGGTCAGAGGTCATGAGTCATTAGGTTGTGACTTTCTGCTCAGAGACTATTATTTATTACACAAGTAGAACTGACCTCAGTTTTTTTGTTTTCTTTACCATGGTGGACTATACATTTTATTTGTCTACAAAGAACTGCATTTTCCAGTCCAGTTATTCTATCTTATAGAACCTTCTTGCAGTATTTACAGGCATATCATAAATACTGTTAGTTCCTAGTAAGTTTTCTATCTTCATGTCTTTTGTTTTCAAAATGGAAATACTTTTCGCTAGGATACTACATGCTTGTTGTATAAAGTTGAACAGTGGTAAAGTTTCACTGCATCTCACTCTCTTGTCCTCTCTCACCCCTCAAAAAACCCCACCAAATTTCCCAGCTCCTTGGTAATGGCCATGGCATAGAACCTTGCCTAAGTCAACTCAAAGGCTAAATGTCAACTGCTCATCAGTCTTCCAGATTGAAAATTTAGATTACAAACACTTCATATTTTATCTGAATCCGTACTATATTTTAGAAATGGAAAGACTTGGTATACATTAAGCAGTCTAAAAAAACACCAAGATTAATGGTTTCTTTTAAACCTTTCTGCACAGGCATATGCATACCTGTAAATGTTTCACTATGTTGACAACTTCTCTGGTAGAATAAGGATAGTTAATAATCCCCTGGTCAGCTAAACTCCTCAGCTCTCCAAAGGCAGCCACAAGCTTCTGAAGGATGGGCTCAGGCACATTTGGTCCATATTGCCTAAGCATTTTGAGCTCTGAATGGGGTTTGGGATTATCAACTGCATGGCAGCTAAAAATATCACCTAGAGGAGAAAAGAGATTCACATTCAGCATGCAAGTAATCCATTATAATGCCATAGGAAATACGGAATGACCATTTAAAGAGTCACTGGTTGTTCACCAAAGCACTTCCATTTTTAAATGTGTAAAACTGTACAGAAAGCCTGTCCAACAATAGGATGGTATAGAGAAGCAAGCAAATGACTGAAGCATGAGAAAAGGAAATGGAGTGACGTGTGGTTTATTCTTCACGGATTTTTCTGTTAAAAAATTATATAATATCTGAATACAATCCCACTGGGAGATACTCAAATAAAAAAGCCAAAAAAGGGAAGTCTCCCTATAGCTCTACCAATCCCTCTCCCTCCCCTACAGGCACCCAGGATTAACAGTTCAGTGTATTTATTCTTCCACCCTTGCATTAGTCTTTGTAAAAATGCACACATACAAACTCATAGTTTTAGTGATTAATTTTCTTTTCATTGTAAAATACTCTTCATGTTGTTCTGAGACTGTGTTTTTAACTTTAACACACGTTGAATATTTTCAAATATTATATACATCTATCTCACACACGTTTCTTTACGTACACCAAAAAGGGAGAGTTGGTATCATCACTCCATACACAATTTATATCCTATGCAGATTGCTAGAATACACTTTGGAAGTTTGTTTTGGAAAAGTAAGCCTTCAGAGACAATGTCTAAACTAAAATTAAGAAAGGAATGTAGAAACACAAAATATTTCAACTGTAATTTAGGCAACTGAGATAATCCTAGAACAGCATAATCTATGCTCAAGAGAGATGGATTTCTCATTTAAAAGTTCATGTAATTTTACTGATTCACAATCCAAGAGACCAGGGGCCAAAGGAAGTTAAAGTACATAGGTTTGCATTATTTAATATGTTCATTTCAGAAATAACTTCCTAGTTCTTAAAAATCATTTAAATCATACAGGTACCTGGTTGGCTCAGCTGGTTAAGTGTCTGACTTTTTTTTTTTTTAAAGACTATTTATTTATGGGGTACCTGGGTGCCTCAGTGGGTTAAGGCCTCTGCCTTTGGCTCAGGTCATGATCTCAGAATCCTGGGATTGAGCCCCGCATCTCTGCTGAGCGGAGAGCCTGCTTCCTCCTCTCTCTCTGCTGGCCTCTCTGACTACGTGTGACCTCTCTCTCTCTCTGTCAAATAAATAAAAAATATCTTTAAAAAGTTAAAAAAAAAAAGACTATTTATTTGTTTGACAGAAAGAGTGAAAGAGCACAGCAGGGGTAACAGCAGAGGGAGAGGGAGAAGCAGACTCCCCGCTGAGCAGGGAGCCCAATGCAGGTCTCAATCCTAGGATGCTGGGATCGTGACCTGAGCAGCTGCTTAACTGAACGAGCCACCAGGCATCCTGAGTGTCTTGCCTAGTTTTTGCTTTTTTTTTTTTTTTTAAATTAACATAAAGTGTATTATTTGTTTCAGGGGTACAGGTCTGTCAATCATCAGGCTTACACAATTCACAGCACTCACCATAGCACATACCCTCCCCAATGTCCATCACCTAATCTCTTGACTTTTGATCTCAGCTCAGGTCATGATCTCAGGGATGGACATTTGGGTTCTTTCCATTGTTTGGCTATGTAAACAATGCTCTATCACCTATCTTTATACTTAAATCATTGCACGGGTAATTCTCTTGAATAAATTTGTTGATATGGAATTGCTAGATCAAGAATCCTACTAGGAGTCTGTGCCTGCTTCATACTGAGTATGAGAATTATTGTTATCCAGAATTACCTCCCTGCTATACAGAAGAGAAGTCCTTCTAAAAGGCTCCTGATGATGAAGCTTATCTCAGGACCATTCTGATCCATGCGAATCAGTCTTCTCAGAGCTGGTCTCAAACTCTCAGGGGGATGTGACAACAACAAAAGACTACAAACCATTCCTTATTTTGTGTTTTATACTAAGAGGCCCTGAACAACAATGTATAATGTAGTTGTTTGAGAAAATAGGCTCTGGAATCAGAGAGACTTCGATATGAAGCCAAACTCCAATACCCTTACCTAAGTGATGACAGAAAAAAAAGGATCCCTCTGAATATCCAATATTCTCCTTCTCTATAGTGGGGATAACAAATATTCTCACAAGGTAGTTGTGATGATGACACAGTACACAGCAGCATTCAGTGACAGCCACTTCAGCATTGTTACTAAGATTATTAGTGTTATTAATATTTTTGTTATTGTTTTCATTATTGTTTTTACCTAAAGTACCGAAGAAATCATTGCCTAAGAAAGGGAATCCAGGTCTGTTGGCCAAGACAATCATTCTAAAGTCAGGATGAATCACAATAACATTTTCTCTTCCATTAGCATTAGCAGAATCTGAAAAACAGAATTTCTATTTAGTCTTCATTGATATTTGATAATTCTTAAGAATATCAAGTTATAGCCTTTAAAATAATGTAAGGAATCCTGCTGCTCCATCATAAAAAACTCTAAAAATCTGGTTGTCAAAATTTGGTTACAGGAAAAAAAAACTTTCTTGAGAACGTTTGCTTAAGAACAGAATATTGATAAAACATATACTCAATTTTACAGGGACTTGTATTTTTATGTAAATTCAGTGCACATCTAAAAGGCAAACTTGTCCAAATATTATCTTGCAGTATTGAAACCTGACTTGTGATGCTATTATCCCTTTAAAAAAAAAAATAAGAATCCATAACAAAGGATAATCCAAAGGACACTCAAAGGATGACCCAAACATCCTTTAGATTTCACGAGATCAGCAGCTGCATCACTTTGCCTGTCATTATGCAGTTAAGGAGTGACTTTAGATTACCTACCCTGAAACTTAACACAGAATAAAGGCCATAAGCACCTAGTCAGCTCACAATGTTGATTTATTTCCAATTAAAGGATTCTACTTCAGTTCTTAAAATAAGTAATTGCAAGTTCATGGAAGCTTCCTTTGTGTAAATGTCAAAAAGGTAGTAAAGAAGTTGAGTATTATGTTCTACTGGCTGATGTACATTTCAGATAGAACTGCTAGTCTAGACGATAATTTCAGTTGGTAAAAACTTTACTGTGGTTATTTTCAGGAGCACTTGTCATCTGGTTTTATTTAAATTCCAGCCTTAGGCTGGCCATCTTTTAAAAAGGATAGCTGTGAAACACCTGTAATTTTATTTGCGATGAGTCTATAAGAACCTACACTTATCCTTTTTAATACAATCTTTCAAATATGCCATATATTCATATGCTAAATATAATTAATATCCTTAATGTTTGATCCCTGTTAATTTTAGTTGTGGTAAATAAAGAGTATGCCTCACAGGCAAAATTTAATTAGTTAACTAAAATAAAAATAATAATAAAAAATGAAAACTTGAAAAGGAAAGAAAATGGAAAACAAGGCCCTAGAAGTGAGGCTTTAAGAAACCATGTTTAGAAGGCCTTAGGGGATCTTGTGTTTAAAATACTGTATACAATTAAATTGGGAGTTTAAAAATTAGGATGACTCCTTTTCTTCTAGATTACTCTTCTAAAATGTATTAGAAAATGTAGACAGTCATCAAGAGATAATCATTCTTTAACTACAGTTTTGTTTCAGCAGTTCTTGTTTTCCAGTCACTATCCTCAAAATGTATCTAAAAAGGGCAGGCAGAATTTTAATCCTGAGAGACTGAATGATCTAAGAGGTAGCATTCAGGCTATCTAGCTCAAATTCTCATTTTTTGTATAAATTCACTGTGAAGCTGGCATGTTGGAATATTTTTATTATTTACTTATGCTTATATTATTTATGTTTTATGCTAATTTCCTAGGCTTTGAAATTGCCATCTTCCAATGATAATGTTGAAGAAGAACCCCTCTCGTGATGTACCTGTGTATTTCTAATGGGTTTTCTTTATATATTCTCTTTGACTATTGGAAGATTTTAGTTATTTGTCTCAATTTTTTATGGTTACCCTGCTATTGGCTATATATATTTTCAATGGCTAGTTACAGATGTTCAAGTCTTTTCATCACACAAAAGCATTAAATTAGAAACTAGAAAATATTCTCATGTCACATCAGACAATTTGTCTTTAGGTTAAACAGACTGATGAGACTCATGGATCTACAGTTTTCCTAACAACAAATAAAAAAAAGTAAATAAATAAATAAAAGGAAGAAGATAGTCCAAAGTGAGGATGGGGTGTGTGTGTGTATGTGCAAGTGCATGTGTGTGTGTATATACATTTTATATGGATTCACCCATATAAAATCCTTGGTAATTTTTTCTAATTGAGTAATAATAAAATTAATTTTAATATTATAAGTCATAGAAACATGCTAGAGCTTTTAAAAAATCCAGATAACAACAAAAGAAAATAAATTGCACACAATAATGGAAAAATAAGTATAAAAGGATTATAGTTGGTATTCTCAGAGTAGAAAAATATAAAGCCGATTTATCTTAAAACTACTATGAAAATTTTCAAAGGTGCACTCCAGCAATAAAAATGTCAAACAGACAAAGATAGATTCCCATGTACTGACTTTTATAAATGACTGTCAATACAGACAACTTCAGTTCTAATGACCTTATACTTGTTACTTGCAGATAAGTGGCCAGCTAAGTGTGCGATTTGATACCAAAGATGTGAACTTTGCATGTAATAAAAGCTTTCTTATACTCACTTGCAACAATGCGTCTTCCATCTGCTAGAATCATCTCTCCATTTTCCACTAGAGTTTTTAAAATACAGGTGACATTTGTTGGGGCTTTGTCGGCCTCATCGACTACCAGAATATGACCCAACTTTACTGCTTTAACCTTTAACGACAGGACATTTATCATAAACAAACAAAATGAAAGCAAATGTTTAAACATTTTTATCACTCATTGCTTTGGGTTTATAATAGTAGCTAGTTTTATTTAAGTTATGGATGTACTACCACAAAAAAAAGTGTGTAGCAGAGCTGGAAACAAAATTTATGAATCTCCACCAAAAGCTTCACCTTGTTACTAAACTGTTAACTCTGCGGTAATCACTTTAGTTCCCTTTAGCACCATAATTATTCCTACGGTGGTGATGTCCGCACTTTACACCCCAGAGTAGGGGAGATTTAAAATAAGTATAACAAATACAGAAATTAAAGTGCCTTGGGAGTTAAGAAGACCGAGACATCATAATCAAGAGTGGATTATCAAAATGCATTTGTTAGGGCTCTAAAAGAGTGTAGGATTTTAATAGAGCAGAACGGATGGTGAGGTGGGCATTCAAAATAAAAGGGAATCAATGGTGAAACTCAAGAAATCCTGGGCATACTTAGGGAAGAGTGAGTATGAGTAGTCTATCTTCACTGAGGCAGAAATTAAATGTGAGAAAAGAGAGAACAGGGTCTGAAAGGGTAGGTCAGGTCTCTGCTACTAAAAACTTAGTTGCCAGACTGAGAAATATGTACTTTATCTCATAAAATAATAAATTCATAAAGACTTATGAGTTCAGGCATGATAGAAATGAAGCTTGGAGCTACACTTTAAGATGTTCTATCTGGCAGCAATATGCAAATGGACTAAAAGGGGATTACTCTAATAATTTGGTAGAAAAGTGGTTTGAGGGACCTGATTTTAGAAAAGGAATGGAAATGTGGAAATCAAAAGCATTAAACTGATCTGAGAGTTTTTTGGAGGTATATGCTATAGTCTTGGCAACTGATTAGATGAGAAGTAGGGAAAGGAAAAATAGGAAGGAGCTCTAGGTGTTAGGAGTCTGATTTAATGGTGACACTATGAAGAGAAAGAAGGTAGGAAGGGGGAAGGTTCAATGAATTTATTTATTTATTTATTAAAGATTTTTTATTTATTTGTTAGAGAGAGAGAGAGCAAGCGCAAGCACAGGCAGACAGAGTGGCAGGCTAGAGGCAGAGGGAGAAGCAGGCTCCCCGCCGAGCAAGGGGCCCGATGTGGGACTCGATCCCAGGACGCTGGGATCATGACCCGAGCTGAAGGCAGCCACCAAACCAACTGAGCCACCCAGGCATCCCTGTTCAATGAATTTAAGTGTAAACCTAAAGCTTATTTTTTTAATAGTAAGAAATTTCTCATAACATAAAATAAACCATACAATAACATTTTCTCATTATATAGTTTTGGCAAATAATTTTAAGGAAATACAGATTGAGAAATAGTTGATTCCCTCTACCGCAAATATTTTATTCATATTCTAAAAAAAAAAGTTGGTAAGGGTTTTTCTTTCTAATTTTAGGGCAAAAGTAAACCAAATTTAAAAAGAGGGAGAAAATAAATAACTTTTTAACAATAATCCAACTTCAGCCTTCACATTTCTGTTCAGGGAAATTCAGGCCCAACCTGGGGGAATTCAGGAAGGAGATTCTAAAGACTTCAAGCACTTCGAAAACCTCTGACCACAGAGGTTCTCATGTTGGTGTATTTGTGCCTTTGATACAAAGGCACACAGAGGGACACACGTGGAAGGCCAGCATTTCTTTGGGTCTTATGTGAGAAAGTGAGGAATTGGTCTTTCCAGCTACCCAAAACATGGGGCTAATATTTTATTGATTAAAATCTTAAAAAAAATTCTAGAAGTGTTATCTAATTTCAAACCCTACATATTTGAAAAGAGCAAATTTTAAAAAAAAATTCTGGAATGATAAAGAAATCATTAGAGGATTTCTTTCATTCCCTATATCACTCCAAAGAGGGAACAGAATAAGAAAACATTTTATTTTCTCAATTATCTGTATTTAAATGTCCACTCCCCAAGTGACATATGAATGTTTTCCTGTTAAGACTGAAATCTATCAAAATACAGGGGAAATTCACAAATAGCCCTCTCAAAGGCTGAAATACAACTACCATTCAGAAAAATATAGTCGAGAATATTCA
Organism: Mustela putorius furo; assembly: GCF_011764305.1. Taxonomy (NCBI): domain Eukaryota; kingdom Metazoa; phylum Chordata; class Mammalia; order Carnivora; family Mustelidae; genus Mustela; species Mustela putorius. Next base: position 8,584,630 of record NW_025421305.1, read on the forward strand.
TAAAGTTGGATTACTAACCAAAGGTGAATCTTCATACACAATTAGTCCATCTTTAACAGAAGGCTGAAGAGTAAGAGTTTGTACTGTGGTGTCCCTAAAGTTAAAACAAAACATTTTATAGTTAGTAAGAAAATATACTGACATGAGTAAAAATATAGCACAGGAGGACTTCTTTTTAAGTTTTTGTTCACCATCCTACTTTTCTCAAAATGAATAATAAAAAATGCAATCCCATTCAGCAACACTATTTTGTAGGTGTGAATATAAATTACAAGTGTTTAGGAATCCATTCAGGTTTTACAGATTACTCAGGTTCTTTACTTCTCTTTTTCCTTCTAGGAATTTCCCTTGTGACCATTTCACTCCTCAAAATTACCTTCTGAGGGTGAAGAGGAGAGGTTAAAAAGATATATTTGCATTAAAGAAACAGAGAATCTTGATATATTTGCATTAAAGAAACAGAGAATCTTGCATTAAAGAAAAAATATTTATATTATTTGAAAAGAATTTTTATGGCGGGTTTGGTGATGACTGGTGAGCTCATGTGGCCAATTAAAAGCAATTCTGTGAATTACACATTCTGGCCCAAACTGCCATCATTGTGTGCAAAAGCCAGACTGTCTCACCTCAATCCCAGAACCATAGATTTTTGAACATTTCTCCTAGGATTAAAGCAATCCTTTTCATTTTCTTAAATCTCTTTGCTAGTATGTACCAGACCTTCCTTAGATCAGGATATTCGAATTATTAATAGTGAGCTATGACTTCCTCACATGATGAGATATGAAGTTCATATCACCTAATAATATTTTTTCCAAAAATATGTACATAAACTACAGGTAATAGGAAGTCCTATACATGTTCAAGGGGACCAATTTTCTATCTTCATCTTCTACATATACTCTTAAAAATAAAAAATCCTACAGCCATCTTGATCATGTCACATGGAGAATTAAATTACTTTAAAAATGTGAATAGCACCTTTCTTTATAAGAATTCAAAGTCATCTTTTCAAACTACCCTACCACTTATTCAAGTAATGAATGGAGTTACAGTTGTGTTCTTTTGAGTACCTACTATGTGTGAGACTTGGGTTGTAAACCTCAGGCCTTAGAGGTATAATGTGCTTCTGAAATTTCTCCCCAAATGCTACCATTTATCACATGTGTATCTCTTAAAAAAAACAATAAATACCATACAACACTCACAAATAAAGCAAACTTGAGACATCATTCTAGCGAGTTTTTGGTTTAGCAAGACAAATTTAATCAAAATCAGTCAACTACCTTGAGAAGCAGTTGTGGGGTACTGGAAAGATGATTTTGGAGTCTGACCAATCAGGGTTGAAATTCTAGTTCTTGTTATTTATTAGCCATCTGATCTCGGTTAGTAATACAACCCCCACCAGGAGGCTTGATGATGGAACACTGGGAAAGTCGCTGGCACAGCGTATGGAGGACAGAAAGAGTCTATGTACATGTCAGCTTTGGCAATTTGTTAATCTCATTCTTGCTTTTGTTGTGACTGAAAGTTCTTGCCTGTCTAACTTCCACCTATCTTCAGGTTTTAGCATAGTTGGTTCTAGGCAATCCCCTCCTTGACCCTTTTGAGACAGGTTAGGTGACCCTACTCTATGTCCCCTTTGAGCGCTGGATCTCCCTTATTCCACTAACACACTGTATTGTAATTACTTATTTTAATATCTTTCTACACAGACTCTAAGATTTAAGACTGTGGACCACATCTATCTGTCCCTCCTCCTGTTCCTAGCATCTAATGGATGTCTGGCTCACAGGATGTATTTAGTAAATATTCGTTGAATAAATGAATGCATGAACAAAATGACAAAAATGCTAAAAGTTAAAAATCAACACTGTAGCTTATAATACAATATACAGAATGTGGATTTCCAAATTTATTGGATCATGGAACTCCCTCCCCTTTTTAACAAAGAATCTTGAATATAGAGCCTACTTTAGTAAATGTTGGATTAGATTAAGACTTACTCACCTAGATGTTAGGAATCTTTATAATATTTTATTATTTTATTTATTAATATTATAATAAAATATAACAATATATTAATATAGAATATTTTATTATATATTTAATATATATTATATATATTTTATTAATTTATAAGTACACATTAGAAAGTACAGTCATATCAAGACGGACACTTGGGGTTGGCTAGTCAAGGGATTACTGGGAATACGGTTTATGTCCATCATGGACTCCAACTGAGTTGAATTTAGACTTACTAAATTACTAAATTATGAGTAACTCTGAGTAACTCCTCCACTAGAGTCCTCATTTACCAGGGCCTGAGCAGGTATATTGGCAACACAATTATTGGCATTTACAATTTCTAGACTATCCAGCTTCTTTGTGCCTAGCTTGAAAGGCTTCTCCCTCGAATTTGACTAACTGGCGACTGGCTTCTTCAGTGAATTCCCTGGAGATCTGGCCTATTGCCCTTCTTGACCTCTATTCCAAGCTCCCATTCTCAAGATTCTGGATCCTATGGGTCTGATGCCTGTCCGGTGATCTACTGCTTCCTATAGCCCAAGCACTATACTTTACAAAGAAATCCATGTTTTTCTTTCATATTGGCTAAAAATAAAATTAAAATGTGTTTGAAATAAATCCTTGAAGATGTTAAGAAAAGTGAAAGCATATTGTGACACTTTCTTGGTACTTATCAACTTTTAGTAGGAATAATATATATTGTAATGATAACTAGTCATACACTCATTTTCCGTATTCCTGGGTCTTATAAGTCTCCTGTAGGACATACTTTATGCTATCTTCTACTAAAAAGTTAATTTTTAGAGTTTTAAACAAATAAGAACACAGTTTAACTAATTTCACTGTTAATATTCTAGCAATACAGAAGGGGGGGTAAGGACGAGAAAGAGATGTGTTCACACAGATTTTTATAGCAATATAATGAATTTCTCACCTCATCCATCACATATTTAATGGGCAACAACATGACACCTTCCAGCACCAAAATAGAAAAAGGAACTCTTCTATCATTGTCAGTGGGAAGGAAATTCAAGCTGAATACCAATTTAAAAAAGGCAAATATAATTGTTCTCTAACACTTGAATTCAGATAGGATACAACTTGCCAAATTAGATTTATCAAAAGACTTCTGTGCTAGAAATAAAAACCATAGTTTGATGGAACATGCACAAATCAGATGATTTCCAAAAGGGACTACAAATGAGAATGAATACAAATGGAAAACATTGCTTTTAGTGGAACACTCTGTGAGAAAGAGGAATTTATAGGAAAAAAAGTAGTTTTGTTCTATTCTTGTTATTGATCCTCCATCCTATACATCAAAGGAAAAGCAAAGGTTAGTAAAATATGTCAAATAATATGCAATTAGAAAAAATGTTCAGCTTATATGACAGTAAGTTTCACTAGTTACATAAGAGTGGAAAATACCCTACTATCTACTGTAAAGTATTAATACAACAAGAAAAAAGCTTGTTTTTTCAAGGTACCTTACAATATTATAAAGTTCAACTTAGTTAAGTGATAAGGTAATCATCACTGTCACAAGTAGCATATGAACGGATTCTTAAAGTCAATATAATGATTCTTTTGCAGAAACATTGACTAAAATCATTGCTCTGTATATAGGAACATCTTGGATCAAAAGATTTTAGTTCTCCATACAAATAGGCAATAGACCTAAGAAAATATTTTATTTGCTACAATTTTAATTCTATTACGATTTTTTCCTCTCAAGAACAGCTTTGAAGTAAAAGCTCATAAAAGTTTAAATGATTTCAACAATATTGGGGAGAAGGAAATTTAAAACACACCTAAATCACATTTCCTTAGCCTAAGGTTTAATTGAAAGATGGTTTTCCAGTATATAACTGCTATCTGTAATACTGAATTAATTAGACTGTTCAGCTAATTGCTGACATAAATGTTCTCACTTCTCCCTATCCTGCAGACCAAAGCTGTCTATCAATTAAGGCCTGTGTAGATAAAGGGGCTACTCAAAGAAATATGGTGCTAAACTCTAGTCTTTTAACTCTTTATTTAAGAGTTTTTTAAAAAAATTAGAGTTATTAATGTTTCGATAGAAATTTAATTTTATTCCTGATGCAATGGAAGTAATTATATAAAGACCAGGTTTTTGTCAAAATAAGGAAAAAGAAAATTAGCTTCTGGAGAGCAAGCCCAATCTGTTCTTGGAATGTTGCTTGTAAAGGTACATTAAGCTAATACCTTCTAATTAACAGAGGAGCAAGTGATCTCAAAATAGTGACGTTTATTTTGAAAACAGTGTTTTAGTAAGTTACGTTTAAATTGGTTATGGTCAGCTTTCTTTTAGGAAAACAACAGTAGTTAAACATAGGACTGAAGGAAGAAAGAAGACACCTGAGAGTTTCAAACAGCTAATAAAAATTATCTCTAATTTCATAGTTCATTAAATAAAATTGGCTATAGGAACAGACTGCTTGCTAATATAAGTCAAACATGAGAAAGGAAAGAGAGAATATGGCACACAGGAGGCACTTAACAAATATGTGTTGAATATTTTTAAAAGAGGGATGATCATGAAAATAGAAATAAAGAGTAATTTTTGCCAAAAATAGATAAGCATAACATCACTGATTGAAAAGTAAATGATGCTGAAAGATATTTTCAAGTGAAAAAGAGTTCATGGCATCATCAAGAATATCACTTCCACAGGCTTATTTTAAATAATCAATGAAATAAAGGTAAGGGAAACAAATAGTAATTTTCACCAATAAAACAGAGAGTGGTATTTAGACATAGCTAATGGCAACAAATTTAAGATTTAAACAATGTTTACAAACATTCTGGGCTCTCCTGAATAGCAACACACCATTTCCTACCCTTGCCTATAAAAGGCAAAAACATTTTGTCATGTTAAGAAACTTCCCAAGGCCCTCAAACAGAAATAGCCACTAATATAGCAATCCAGCATACAATACAAAAAAAAAAAAAAAAGACACAAATTAGCTGTGATTACTGTGATTACCAGCACTGGCCTAAATCTGAGTCTTCCAACGTTGGTCAATCACTTAATCTCTCAAAGCCCAGGATTACTCATTTCTACAAGGGGAATTAAAACAGAATATATGAGGAATGTAGTAGAGTAGAAAGCAAGGAAGCTCAAAATGGAGAGAGAAATAGTATTATTGTTTGTGCTTTGAATGCTTTGAGGGAAAAGTCTTTTTAATAAGATAAGCAAAATATTATTTCTGCCAAAGTGACTGAAAAGACTCCAGCTCTTAAAATAGCTGTTTGGGAGGACAAACAGTTTATTTAGTAGTCAATCACTCATCACTAATGTGTCCAGATGCAAAAAATCCTAACAAACCATAAAAGAAAGGAAGACATTAGGGGGATAATATTTATGGAAGGAAGTCCACTGTGATGCAACACTCCACCCTTCAGGGGTAGGTTCTCACTGCGAACAGCAGGTAGAAAACAGCCACAGCAAAGCAGTCATGCAATGGAAGCTAAACATTTCAAAATATGCCTCATTTTCAAAATCTGCTTCCCTCCTCACATCTCCTAGCACTATATTAACACTTCTTTAAAAAGAAATTCCTCCAATACGCAAAGCCATGCTGATAATCAAATCTTTTAACTAAATCTGAAAGTTCTGAGCTGTCCAGCCTTTAAAAATAAATCAACTAAAATGATATACTTAAAGACTGGATCTTCTGTCTCTTCTCTGAAAACTAGCTCCCCGACTTGGTCAATTTAAGGAACTCAACATGATCTAATTTCTTTGTGGGAACTTCATTTCCCCTTTTCCAGCAAAAAAAGAAAAATGGTTATAGCGGTCCCTTATTTCCCTTTCCCCCTGACATTAAACAATGCATTTACTAATGTTTTTAAAAAAGAATAGAAGAACAAAATGCAGATTCAGCTGCAAAGCTGAGTGAGTGGGCAAAAATACACACACAGATAAAAATGTGTAAGGCTGGGGAACACAGTGTCCACTGGGTAAATCTTTATCAGAAAATATAGTAATGAATAATTTATATTTTTTAAAAGCCTCAGTAATTGGGTAATAACATAAAAGTGTGATAGAGCCAAAATTTAATAAGTGCATACCCTTCTATATCAGGATATTACTGAATCCTTCCCTCAGTAAGTATGTATTGAACATTTACTAACGGGCATCACTGTAGATGTTGGAGAAGTATCTGTGAACAAAACAGGTAGAAATTCCTTCCCCCAATGAGCTTAAATTCATAATATATTTAAGTGAACTTAGGTCGCCACACTAATAATGTGCCATCTTTGGTACGGTATGAACTAGACCTTGCGTGAGATTAAATATCAAAAGATCTTTTACCAGATATTTTCTCATTTTATTCAAAATGAAAATGAAATACCTACTTTATTTATTTATTTATTTATTTAACACAGAGAGAGAAACAGGGAAGCAGCAGAGTAAAAGGGAGAAGCAGGCTTCCTGCCAAGCAGGGAACCAAATGCAGGGCTCGATCCCAGGACCCTGGGATCATAACCTGAGCCAAAGGCAGACGCTTAATGACTGAGCCACCCAGGTGCCCTGAAATACCTATTTTTGATCTCTTAAGACAAATGAGAAACAGCCTGCTGCTACTGAAGGCCATCAGAAGACTTATGTCTGCCAGCCCTCCATGATGCTGGCTCAGCACGTGTCTTCTGGTTAATAATCCGGAATACATTTTCCATGAAATACTTATTGCCTAAAACTCGCTACATAAGTTGCATTTTGTATATGTCATAATATTATTCGGTATAATATAATCTTAAATTATCCTCATTTCTGACTGTTCATCAATTTAAAAAACTCACAATGCTCAGTGTTAAATTTATCACACTTCAAGTACTCAGGTCAAGTAGAAAAATAGGATGTAAATAAGCATTGTAGCTGGAGAACTCTTAAAGGAAATCCATGTTTAAGTTTTCTGTAATATACCTACTAATTTATTAAGCTTTTATCAGAGCTTTTTCTTAAAGGAAAATGCTACTGCATCATAAGAAAAACAAGATATATCACATTTATTTATTTATAAGCTATTTGCTTTTTTTTTAAAAATTATGTTCAATTAGCCCACATATAGTACATCATTAGTTTTTGATGTAGTGTGTGGAGATGAGCACTGGGTGTTATAAGCTATATTGCTTTTAGAAGCAAAAGTTGAAGAGTTCATTTCAGCCTTAGCCATTTTCCAGTGCCATTTTATTTTATTTATTTTTTATTATTATGTTCAGCAAGCCTACTTAGAGTACTTACTTTATTTTTTTAAGATTTTATTTATTTATTTGAGAGAGAGAGAGGGTGCACATGTATAAGTGGGGGGAGAGGCAGAGGGAGAAGCAGACTTCCAGCTGAGCAGGGAGCCTGATGCAGCGCTCGATCCCAGGACCCTGAGGTCATGACCTCAGCCCAAATAGAGGCTTAAATCACTGAGCCACCCAGGCACTCCCATTTTATTATTATTTTTTAAAGATTTACTTATTGATTATTTGAGAGGGGGAGAGAGAGAGAGGGTACAAGTGGGAGGGGTAGAGGGAGAAGGAGAATCCCAAGCAGACTCCATGCTGAGTGTGGAGCTCAACACGAGGCTGCATGTCATGACCTGAGATCATGACCTGAGCCAAAACCCAGAGTCAGATGCTTAATGGACCGTACCCTCCAGGAGCACCTCTAGTGTCATTTTAATGGCACAGAAGGAACACATACCTCCAAGGACTTAGAGGTCAGAGGATGGGAGCAGAGCTCTAAGTACATTTCTTTGTCATCTTAAGTTTTATCTTAAAATTTGATGGGGATTTTTTTTAAAAGATTTTATTTATTTATTTGAGAGAGAGACAGTGAGAGAGAACATGAGCGAGGAGGTCAGAGGGAGAAGCAGACTCCCCATGGAGCTGGGAGCCCGATGTGGGACTCGATCCTGGGACTCCAGGATCATGACCTGAGCCGAAGGCAGTTGTCCAGCCAACTAAGCCACCCAGGCGCCCTTTGATGGGGATTTTGAAGGCTATTCCATAACATACCCAGTTGTTTCAATACAAAGACAGTTCAGTCACCATGAGAGAAGTGGCCATGAGAAGTTGAGCCAATACCTGTAGGAAACTGGGCTGAGCTGAAGAGAGCTGGCACAGCAGAGCCAGGCCAGCCTCTAGCCACCTTTGCTCTCCCATTTGCTATCTTATTTCTTGAGTCCAAATTAAGTAAATGAGAGGTTATAAGTGGCCATCATGTTTCCACTGCTTTATGAACTCTTCAGGCTAATCACCATGGAGGGCCTCCAGAATGATACTGCAAAGGCCGTCACAGCGCTCTCTGACTTGTGCTGGTGGGCCTTCCATTAGCTCCAAGCAGCCTGTGTCCCGTTGGGACTTGAAAAGTTCTCTCACCTGTTGGGTGATCTCTTCTACTTTAAAGGATGAACAGGAGGCTGTGGTTCATTTGTCCTGTTCTCTCATTTGAGTTTAGGGATTATTGGTGTTTATTTATGGTTGTTAGTCAGGAGAGATCTAGAACCATACCAAAAAAGGAAAAGAGTACTGAGTACTCAGTACTCTTAGTAAAGAATACTAAAGTGAAACTTACAAAAATAAAAGGGGTGTTTATAAGAGGCAAAAGATTAGACAGGCTACTCCATCAGTGCTACTCAAATGTCAGCTTCTCAGTGAGGCCTTCCCTGGTCAGCTTATTAAAAACTATAAGCCCTCGTCCAGCTCCCTCCTCTGCTTTATTTTTCCCCACAGCACTTTCTACCTGATACACTATGCATTTTAATTATCTTGTTCTCACTCTCTCCATGCCTCTCTCTTTCATGAGCAACTAGAATGTAAACATAAAGGCTGGGGTTCTTAACTCTTTTGTTCCTGACATAATCACTCAAGCTAGAGAAGTGACCAGGATATAACAGGTGTTCCATAATGTTTGTTGAAACGTATGTCTTCCACTCAACTATTTCAGTCACACATTCTAAGGCTGTAATGAATTATTCGGAGTTTCTTAAGCACTGTGCAAATTGTGTATATTTTTTCTGATAAGTTTCTCTTTGCTTTTTCTCACTTTGCCTGGCAAACTATTCAGGCCATCCCTTAAAGGTTCAGCTCAAATGTTGTCTCCTCTTTGAAGCATTACTTGTTTCTCACTTCTATCCTTCTATCCTCCTGGTTGAACTAACTGATAGAAAGTACTTTACACTGAAGAACTTTTTAGTTGCTAATATGCCTTTCCTAGACTGTGAGGACAAAGCATACCATCTATACACAGGGGGTATCATCTATATATTTAGTGCCTGTCACCGTGCCTCATACCTTCTAGGCATGCAATAAATGTTTGTTCAAAGAATGAATGAATGCATGAGTATATTAAACAAGTATGATCTACTTCCAACACGGAAGGCAGATTATTAGCTATGATGGATTCTAAAAGATCAGAGATGCTGTTCTCAAGAAGCACACAGGACAGAGAGGTATAAAACAAATATAATTCATGTCAGAGTGTGAGAAAGGCAACAACAGAAATTAAAACAAAGTTCAGTGGGAACAGAGGAAAAGGCAATTAATTTTGACTAAAGAGAACAGAGTCTTTTTTTTCTTTTTTTAAAGATTTGTATTTATTTATTTGACAGAGACACAGCAAGAGAAGAAATAAAAGCAGGGGGAGAGGGAGAGGGAGAAGCAGGCTTTCCACTGAGCAGGGAGCCCAATGCAGGGCTCAATCCCAGGACCCTGGGGATCATGACCTGAGCCGAAGGCAGATGCTTAATGACTAAGTCACCCAGGTGCCCTGAGAACAGTCTTGATGATTAAATATTATTTTAACTGGCAGGTATAGGGAGAAAATGCTTCCAGGCAGAGAACAGACAAACGTTCAATGATAGAAGTTCAATGATACAAGAGAAATTTGGGGGAACACTGTCTAGAATATCCTTGCAGGGAGGGGAGTAGAGCTGGCCAGGTGAGATGAGCTAGAGTGTTCAGTTTTCTTAAATGTCATGCTCAAGGTTTGATTTTCATCTCATGGAAATGAAGCACCAATCACCTGTTCATTTCAGAGAGAGGACTCTAACCGGATATCTCAAAGATGGATGGGAAGGAGGAGACATTGCATTTATTCATTTGTTTAACAAATATTTATCAAACATCCACCACGTTGTCCAGACATCATGCTTGAAGGAGGCAGTTCAAAGACACATCCTTGCCCTTAGGGAGACCTCTATGATCAGCAGAGGAGACAGAGGTGGGAACATGGAAATGTGATAATAAATGACATGCACAATAGCAAAGACTGTTCTAGGTCAGTGGCTCTAAATATACTACCAGTGAAAGTTTTTTTCTGATAAGATACATTCTAAAATATTTAAAAACAAAAAACTTGTTCTCATTAAAAATTAAAGGATATTGCACAGCAAAGGAAACAGTTAACAAAACCAAAAGACAACTGACAGAATGGGAAAAGATATTTGTAAAGGATATATCAGATAAAGGGCTAGTATCCAAAATCTATAAAGAGCTTATCAAACTCAACACCCAAAGGACAAATAATCCAATCAAGAAATGTTCAGAGGACATGAACAGACATTTCTGCAAAGACATCCAGATGGCCAAGAGACACATGTAAAAGTGCTCCACATCACTCAGCATCAGGGAAATACAAATTAAAACCACAGTGAGATACCACCTCACACCAGTCAGAATGGCTAAAATTAACAAATCAGGAAATGACGGATGCTGGCAAGGATGCAGAGAAAGGGGAACCCTCCTACACTGTTGGTGGGAACGCAAGCTGGTGCAACCACTCTGGAAAACAGCATGGAGGTTCCTCAAAAAGTTGAAAATAGAGCTACCCTATGACCCAGCAATTGCACTACTGGGTATTTACCCTAAAGATACAAATGTAGTGATCTGAAGGGGCACCTGTACCCGAATGTTTATAGCAGTAATGTCCACAATAGCCAAACTATGGAAAGAACCTAGATGTCCATCAACAGATGAATGGATAAAGAAGATGTGGTATATATATACAATAGAATACTATGCAGCCATCAAAAGAAATGAAATCTTGCCATTTGCAACGACGTGGATGGAACTAGAGGGTACAATACTTAGTGAAATAAGACATTCAGAGAAAGACAACTATCATATGATCTCCCTGATATGAGGAAGTGGAGATGCAATGTGGGGAGTCTGGAGAGTAGGAAAAGAATAAATGAAACAAGATGGGATTGGGAGGGAGACAAACCATAAGAGACTCTTAATCTCAAAAAACAAACTGAGGGTTGCTGGGGGGAGGTAGGTAGGGAGAGGGTGTTTGGGTTATGGACATTGGGGAGGTTATGTGCTATGCTGAGCGCTGTGAAGTGTGTAAACCTGGCAATTCACAGACCAGTACCCCTGGGGCTAATAATACATTATATGTCAATAAAAAATGTTAATAAAAAAATTAAAGAAGGATATTTTCCAGAAGAACAGATGACTGAAATACTTTAGTATTTGTGTGATGTAAAGGTCTAGTCCTAAATTCAGTTCGTTTTGAGACCCATTAATGACTACTGTAGCTGAAAAAGCACTCACAAAGACATGGAGATCTGAATAGAAGGGCAACATTGACTGTACTCCCTATTGCACAACATGCATCTTTCATTCTCATTTATCAGACATATAAACAATTTCGTTACTCAAGCTTGGGAATTTCCATCTCTCCTGATGTCTATCAATGGTTCTGCAAACTAATCAATGTCACATTTTATATTTTGAACAAATGAGTTCAAAACTCATGGCAACTCTTCATTTGTAAGATTTTTAAACATATCAGGAAATTGTATTTCAAATTTGTTTTAGTGTATAGATGAGACACTTGGGGAATATATGATCTATTTCTACATTTTCCACCTTCTGATACCACATGTGTGGGCTTTCCATACCCAACAATTCTCTAATTCTCTGCAGAAACCAACTGGGTGTCTACAGGGTAATTCAATTCTTCCACTAACTATGGGGTTAGCACAGACCCCACTGGTCTGGCGCTCAGTATTGCGAGACTGCCCCCACTTCAGACACCAATGGCAAGTCCCAGGCCTTCTACACTTTGTACAGAACAGCTCTAAATCAGGGGTTTCCAGGACCCACTTTTCAGGTTCTACAATTTGCTAGAATAGCTCACAGAACTTAGGAAGTCACTGTACTTACTACTTCTGATTTATTACAAAGGATACAACTTAGGAATAGACAAATGGAAGAGAGATATAAGGCAAGTTAAGGAAAGAAAGGGGAATGTGCATAGAGGTTCCACGCTCTCTTTAGGCATACCACCTTCCCCAATATGTCAGTGTGTTCACTAACCCAGAAGCTTGCCAAACTCCACTGCTCAGGATTTTTATAGGGGTCCCATTAAGTAGACATGATTGATTAAATCGTTGGCCACAGGTAACGAACTTAATCTGCAGTGCCCCTCTTCTCCTCTCCCAGAGGTAGGAGGGTGGAACTGAAAGTTCCAACCCTCCAATCAGTAGGCTTGGTTCCTCTGGCAACCAGCCACCCAGTTGGAAGCTATCCAGGAGCCCAGTAGTTACCTTCTTTGCATACAAAAAGACACAGTCTCACTCCAGAGATTACAAGGGTCTTAAAACTGGGGAAGAAGATCAATGTTATAAAAGAATGATACTTTTATTACTCAGGAACTTACAGGGTTTTAGAAGCTCCTACGCCAGGAATGGGAATGAAGACCAAACGTAATGAAGACCAAACGTATTTCTTACTCTATCACAATATCACAGGGTGAAATACATTATTTTTAGCAACAAAAAAGTCTAACCATTGAAACAGTTATAAACACCTGATTTAAAAATGCTCTCTGAAAAGAAGTTGTTTTTTTTTTTTTTTTGGTTTTGTTTTATTTTGCTTTGAGAGACAGAGGAAGCAGGGGAAGGAGAGGCAGAGAGAGAATACCAAGAAAGCTCCACACTTAGCCCACAGCTCAAAGCGGGGCTTGATTTCGTGACCCTGGGTACAGGACCTGAGCTGAAATCAAGAGGCAGACACTTAACGAACTGAGCCACCCAGATGCCCCGAAGATATTTTTTAAGTAGTTATTCCTACTTTACTGCTAAAGCATGACTTTACCCTGAAGGATCAAATTAAAGGTTTTTTTTAATTTTTAAAATATTTGTTATGGGGCATCTCTCTGACAGTCTCTGAATACACATCAACACATTGTGACCTCCTGACACTCTAGAAGACAAATGAGTAGTTTCAACAGATCTTTTAAATACTTCACAATAAGACTGCAAGTGAGACTGCAGTGTAAAAATTTTTCATGGTTAGTTTCTATCTCCTTACAAAACACTGAAATAATTCTGGCTTTATTTTAAAAGTCTTGGTTTTATATGCAGTATCAAAGTGGAGACTCCTGTAGCACTTTGCGCAAATCTGCTTTCAACCTCTTTGTAGCCATCTTTGTTCTGAAACACTATGAAGAGAACACTACTCATGTGTGATGTCCTCTGTAACCTTACTCCAGAGACTTTTTGCTTTTCAATCAGATCAGATGTACTATCTGATGGTGTTACTTACATAATTTTCTGCCAATTTTGTTTATACATCAATACTCTTTTCAAACCAGAGTTATTTTTCAAGCATCTTTTAAACCACTGTCCATTCTGCAAGGGTAAGACTTTTCCAGGCCGAGTTGATGAGAAAGGGCATTCCAGGCTATACGAGCTGCATGTGGCAAGTTATGGAGTCATGAATATGGATGTGATACTTGGGAATCACAAGCAGTTCATATGGCTTACGCGTAAGTATGTGGGAGAGAAAGGGTAGAAGACCAGTGAAGGAGCAGATGGGGCCCAAACTGAGGAGTATGGACTGGGTGCTGTTGGCAGTGGGAGTTATCAGAGGGTTCTGAGTAAGACAGTAAGTGATCGAATTTATTAGTTGGAACAACATGAAACATGAGAAAGATATATTGGAGGCTGAGTTCTTAGCCAGGAGACTACTGTGATAATCTAGGCAAAAGATGGAATAGAGGAATAGAATTACGGCCCAGAGGAGAAGGGAGGGAGATACTAATCTCATAGAAGGGTGGAATTGAAAGGACTTGGTTACAGCTCTGGAGTGCTGGAAAAGAAACTAATGCAATAATCCAGGTATTACCAGTGACCTTGGCAAAGGAAAAGAGGATGATTTTACCAATTCCCAATCACGTAATTAACACACCTTTACTGACACTTGCCATTAACCAGGTAGAAAGGGAGTTGGAGGACACTGACAAAAGAAGCTTGGTATGAAAAGATGGCTATTTTAGATTTGAAATGTCCCAGAGATACCTATGTTGGTATTTTAAAAAGAAGAATGCAGATACAAAGCCAAGAAAAGAAGGGGCAGAAGATGTGGCACTCACCTATATATGGATAGAAGATAACACAGACTTATAGAGAGGAGATTTAATTTTAACTGGCTCCCTACCACATGCCAGGCGCTGTCCTAGTTACATGTGACATATGTCATTTAATCTTTATAATAACTCCCTAATAAAATTTGGCCTCAAAGAGGTTACCCAAACTCATGCTTTCTTTCTTTTAAAAATGTGAGGCTTCCAGGACACCTGGGTGGTGCAGTCAGTTGAGTATCCGACTCTTGGTTTGGCTAAGATTGTGATCTCATGATTGTGAGATCAAGCCCCGAGGTGGGCTCTATGGTCAGCGTGAAGTCTGACCCTCTCCAGCTGCCCCTCCTGTTCATGCTCTCTCTTTCAAATAACTATTTTTTTTTTAAATGTGAGGCTTCCATTTTCTTTTAGCTCAGTTTTATAATAAATGGTTTTATAATAAACCATTTATAATAAATGGTTTATGATTTTTTGACAGCACATTCCTAAAAACCGTATCTTAAAACATATTAATAGGGTTGACTGCAGCATTATTGCCATCTAACCAGTTATGATCAGAAACCAGTAAAAAGTATTAGTAACACTGTTTAAGTAATGCACAAGCAGAATAAGAGTCCTTGGTGGAAAAATGATAGTCCATTGTATACTACTGTCACTGAGAGTTGGTTAAAAAACCCTTACATTCAGAATGTGTGTGCGCATGTAATATAAAGGACACCTTTGTTGGTACAGTGTGCAAAACTCGTAGTCCCATCCCTTGCTTTAATCAGTTTCATTTGGCTGCAGGCTCACCCTGCTGTTCCTGATTTCCTGTTCTAATCAGGGAATGAGATACATGACTCACTGGTCTTGCTCAAAGAGGTTATAAATCTCATATCTGGGGATTTATAACAAGTCGTGTATACTTCTGCCTCTGTGTCCCCCATTTTCCGGTTATCACACCAATATTCCCCCACAGTACCCTAATTCCCTCTAATTCTACTCCCCTGGATCAGACCCTAGCTAGGCCCAGTACCTTGAGAGGTTTGCTGGAGTCTTATTTCAACCTATCACTAGCCTAAGTTCTCACCACCCTCTCTCTAGTCACTGTCACCTGTAATCTTTTATGGATGCATCTTGCATTGGGCCAATTTATCCACGGAGTCTCCAGAACACACAGAGCTACTGAAATGCTAGTCTGTCTTGCTGCAAATCCCACCAATTATGAAGATGGTCATTGCTGGCAAATGTGTCCATTGTATCCTTATCACATTAGCCGTTAAAACATTTTCACATAATTTCCATTCTAGCATCAGCAGAAACAAAGCTTCATGACAGCAATGACCTTGTCTGTCTTGTTCACTGCTGTATTTTTCAAGGCCTAGAGCAATGCTAGGGACTGCACTGTCCCTCCATAAAGGTTTCTTGTAGTATATGGTGTCGGTGCCCTCCACAGATTGCCTTTACCACCAAATGCACCTAGCCCCCGGCTATTGAAGCAATAATTTCTGAAAGCTCATAGCTGTACCCTTCTCCAAAGAACTGCCCTCTACCAGTGGGGAGCTACTGTGCCCGGAAATGCCTGGGAGGTCACACGTTCCCCTTATTCTCTCCTGGGTGAGGGGAGGCCCATAACCAATGACTTACTGATATGGGGGCAAAAAAGGCTACCCTCTTGCTTCCAGATGGATAACTGGGTAGTGTCATTCATGCTCCAGAGCTCTGTATGAGGAGGCTGAGGTCAGACTTCAACTAAAACCATTTCATTTCCACAGCTGCATCCTAACTCCTTCACTTCTCTGCAAGTTTTACCTCAAGGCACTCCCTCTAAAATTACTTACACAAACACTTTCATCTTAGGCTCTGCTTCTAGATATTTGTTGACTGACCGAATGAATGAATGATGTAAAAAGCAGAAACAATTCTTAGATTTTTTAGCAATGTGCTGAATTCTTCCTGTACAAAATACTACAGACACACTGCAGTTACCAGAAAATCCTTAACGGAGTTGTGAACTGAGCAATCCTATTAAGACACAAATGTACTTAATTAATGTAGGCACCTCATGCCATCCCTGTCTGCTGTTGTCATTGCTGCCAGCATCTGAAGAGTCTGGCCAACAGCAGAATCTGCCTCACTAATAAGGAGCAGCACCTAATAAAGCATTTTAGATTTTAACAAATAGAAAGACTCCTGAGAAGTAGAGGGCACTGGCCCAAGATACTTCTTTAGTCTCTCTGCTTACCTAAGGGTGCTGTGAGAAAGTGGCCACTCAAGCTTACTGGAGAGGCCGAGAGAGAGAAAAGAGCAGGTACCTTGTTAGGATGTGATGTTAAGTCTGTTCAGATAATCTGATATGGAAACAACTGTAAACTTGAGTTTGTTTTTATTTTTGTTACAACTAAGGACCGAAACCTTTTTCAATCATTCCCCCATCAGAGTAATCCTAATTTTATAATGGGAGTCATGTGAGAAAATAATTCTCTTAGCAAAAATGTGTTTTACAAGTTAAAAAAAAAATACCCACAAAGGATTGGAAGGTTATAAATTAAATTGACATTAGTGACTGACTTGAAGAGGGAGAGATGAGATTGGGGTGGTGGTTGAAGGGGACTTGAGCTATAATTACAGCATTTTATTTCTGTAAAAGGAAAAGCAGAATCCAATTTGAGAAAAATATTAACAGTTGTTAAATCTCAGTGATAAATCTGGGTAGGTGTTATATAGTTCTATTTACATTTTCTGGATTTTTAAAAGTTTTCCTCAATCTAAAAAAGTACGTAACACTTGACAGGAATATGGCTTTTCTCTAGGGGCAAGAGATATAGCAAAACTAAGACAAAATGCACTGGGGATCGGTGGTTCTCAAGCTTGTTTAGCTTGTGACTTAGGAAATAAAAATGAAAGATCTTCCTTGTTTCCAGTCTTCTCTTCTGAAACAGCCTGCGGCATGCTGATGGCTGGGACTTCTAGATTCAGGGGTTTGTGTGCAACTCTAACTGAGCAACCTCTCTAACCCTCAGCCTGTGGCTGGAGCACTGAGAGAGCTGACGCGGCATCGGCCTGCAAGGGGACATTGCATACAAGGCCACAGGAATTCATTCAGTTCTTAGGAATTCCTGGGGTGACAGTTGATGAACTTCCTCTGGGGAGGCAAAATAAGTTGGATAACCAGGAAAACTGGTCAAGGAAACAGAAAATGAAATTTTATAAGATGTTACTATTGAAAAAATGGAAAAATATGGAATAAGTGGCCAAAGGAAAGACCCTGGGGTCAAGATGAGCAAGGGTTAGAAATACCATGCTAGAATTTTAAAAAAATTAAGCTATTATCCATGGATTGAAGTCTAGAAAGTAAAACTTATTTACTGACAATCTTACCACATGGTTGGTACTTTAGTGAGGAACTGTCTCAAGTTTTTTTTTTTTCTTTTTTTAAGATTTGTTATTTATTTATTTATTTATTTAAAAAAAGATTTTATTTATTTATTTGACAGACAGAGGTCACAAGTAGGCAGAAAGGCAGGAAGGGAAGCAGGCCTCCTACTGAGCAGAGAGCCTGATGTAGGGCTCCATCCTAGGATCCTGAGATCATGACCTGAGCTGAAGGTAGAGGCTTAACCCACTGAGCCACTCAAGTACCCCTAAAGATTTATTTATTTTAGTGAGAGAGAGAGATAGAGAGAGAATGCAGGGACAGAGGGAGAGAGAGTCTCAGGCAGAGACTGCACCAAGTGCAGAGCCTGATGCGGGGCTAGATCTCACAACCCCGAGATCATGACCTGAGCCAAAACCAAGAGCCAGAAACTTAACTTAACCAGGTGCCCCACGAATTGACTGAAGTTCTAGCATCACGGAAATAATATTCAATCAACACAACAAAGTCAAGAAGCAACATGGTGCAGTGGTTAGAGCATAGGGCTGATGCCAGGTCATAAGAAGCCTGCTCTGTAACCTCAGCCAAGTTATTTAACTCTTCTGTGCCTCAGTGTCCTCTTCTGCAAAACAGAGAGGGAAACCATACTGATCTCAGAGAATAGTAGCAACAGTGAGTTACAATTTGAAAACAGCTTAGAACAGTGTCCAATTCAGAGCAGCAGCTGTGTACATGTTTGTTAAAGAAACAAAAATAATACGGAAATTTAAATGGATTTGAAGATTATCCAGAAAGGAGTAAAAAATTATTACAAACCTGAACATCTATGTGGAAAGGTTAGAGGGACTGGCTTAATTCCTTTAGTGAAAAAGAGGCAGTAGAAGACATTCTTAGTGGGAAAACTACTGTCCAATGACTGATAAAATTGGTTCTATAATAGCTTTTCAAGTTCAGAGTGGGTAAGATGAGCCAGGAGTATTTCAGAGGTTTTGCAGAGCAGCTGACATGTGGCGTGTCTCCAGTCCTCTAATGCTCTTATCAGTGCTAAGAATGTCCTGATGGCTCAATACTAGTTTTTTTCTGTGAGACTTAGAAAAGCTCTTAGTTTTTCTATTTTCTGTCAATACATCCATTTTCCCTCTGGGACTTTGTGAATTTCTAAATTTAGACTGTCACATTCAGTTTTCTTTAGCCTGAGGACAGTCTTGTATGTTGAATTATGCTGTGCCCGCATCTTCCTCTTGGCAACAACCCTTGCCTCTATGCACATACAGCCCACGTTATACCAAGCTGCCTCTCATGTCCTGGTTTTTAGATCGTACGTTTTCAATAACCATAATGCTCTGTTCTCTGTTCTGTACTTAGAAAACTCCTGCTGATCCTTTAACACTCCATCTGAGTACCACCTTCTTCAGACACCTTCACTATATCACACGCGTATACTCAGAGCTGGGCACCTCTCCCCAGCGTTCCCACAGAAGCTGCACATGCTTCTTTCCTAGCTCAGATGCAGCATCGTACTGTAATGTTGCAGTCTCACCCACTGACAAGCAAGCAAGCTCCTCTAGGTCAAGATCGATATCATCTTCTATACATCAGTGCCTTAAAAGCCACTGACAAACAAGAATTCAGTAAGTACAAATTAGATAAATGAATTAATACATTGTGAATAAACCAGACTCTTGACCTCAAAAAGTGTCCTATTTAGATGGGGAGGCATGGCTGGGGAAAGTGGAGGGGATGCAAATGAGATGGAGAAATTAAATATAATGCAAATCCGAGTGAGAAAAGAAAGTAGGTTATGTGGCAAGAAACTAATGTTTATTAGTTTGCCTAAATACTTAAGTGCCCAAATTATGTCAGACACTGATTGGTCCTTTCCACACAGTCTCTCATTTAATTTTTACAAGCAGCCTGGCAGATATTATTATTTCAATTTGATAAGTAAGGAAATTAGGACTCAAGAAGTTCAAAGTTACGAAAAAGTTAATGGCACAGATAGGACCTGATCTCGAAAACTCTTATTCTTTCTTTCACAATGGTACAAATTTAGTTCTGTGCAGTTTCAGAGGATGGAAAAGTTATATTCATAATAACAAATCAGAAAATTTCCATGTAGAGGTAGAAATGAACCAAATCTTGAAAGATTAGAAGAGAAACAGAGTAAATTTTAGATGGAGGAATAAAGAGAGGTATGGATACAAGCTCAAAACTTGTGAGTAGGACACAGAATGGTCCAGTCTGGAATAAGCTGAGCAGACATGAAGTAAATCCCACTAAAGAAAAAGTCTGAACTGTACTGGGAACCTGGGAACTCTATATTCACAACGGGCATCACTATCAGAAAAATAATCAACCAAGAGCATATGGGAATGCTAATGATTGATCTGTGCTGTCATCTTCATATATGAAGGGGAGCAAATGAAAAAGAACCCTGGTAAATTAAGTATTTCAAAGCCTTATGATAGTTCTTAATATAGAATTATACTTTTAGAGGAAATACAGCTACAGAAGGTGACATATCAAGTGTCCTCTTATTTGTCAAAGTAACATAACATTGTGGAAAAACAAATTAAAAGACATACTTCACAAATATGAGATATGGAGTCTCTTCTGATTGTAATACATACCATAAAAGTAATCATATCCATTAATCTTTTAAATTAAATCATATACAGGACAATATCTTGATTTTAATTAAAGAATGAATTAAGTTGCCCAGCTTGCTCATTTTTATGAGACTGATCATTCAAATATAAGATGGTAATACTTAAAAAATACACTGGTTGTATGTTTTATTCATGTATGTCTGGTGATGGTTTTACTTATCAAGAGAATGTGCTAAGTGGCCCATAACTAATTTTGTTGGAATGACATCTATAAACTAAACTGAATGTGACTGATTATTTAGATGGTGACATCACAAATCCATGAAAAGGAATCTAAAATAAAGTAAAGATGTTAAGTACGTCACCCATAGATCAGAGAAGTCCAGAACATTTTTCTGGACTACTGTTTTTAGGTCCTTTAAAACATGTTTTTCCTAAAGGAATTTTATGACCTTAAATTTTATGGCAAATATAGCCCTAAAGTTGAATATAATGAAAAACTCCCCATATTGAAATCAAATTTAATTAATGAAAATCCTTTAATATTTTGTATTTTAAATAGAAACAGAGTTTTTATTTCCAACTTTATATAATATATTAAATATCAAATATTGCCAGAGATACCTGTGTCTGTGTTAAAATGAGTAGATATTTTATTTGTAATAAATCATCAATCATATATGTAGCAATGGGTGCTATAAACAAAAATAATACAAATATTAGGCTCTGAAGCTTATTATACTTTGAATTTAGAAAGTTTTTTCATAGATAACATATCTGTATAGTTGTGTAGGCAATGTCAAAATTACCACAGAACATAAATAAGCAGCCCATAATTTTTTACTATTTACGGATCATTTGTTACCTTACGACAAAAGGCTAGTATAAAAGACACTGTAGGCAGAAAGTACGGTGTGGTATCTCTAATCTTCTAAACTATTAAAGCACCTTGAATACCATCTTCTTCTTGTCTAAAGATATTAAAATATAGAGCTAAAAGATACTAGAAATGACCTTGTCTACCTTTCTTAATCAGAGATGAAAGAACTGAGACCCAAAGGGAAACCCCAAGAAACACAGTTCCAGATACATAAATTAAAAAGTGAAAATCAATTATATAAGCATTTAATAAAAAAGCTTAAAAAAGAAAAGCACATTAAACCCAAAGAAAATAAAAGAAAGGGTATAATAAGATAAAATCAGAAATTATTGAATAGAAAAGAAACATACAAAAGCCAAAAGGTGGTTGCTTGAACACAGCAATAATGTTGATAACCTCTTGGCAAAACTGATCAAGAATAAAAGAAAAAGAAGACAAATAATCAATACCAGGAATAAAAATGAAGATATCATTACTGAGCCTAAGGACAGTAAAATATCATATGATATTATAAACAAGTTTAAACCAACAATTAGAGAAAAACAATTCCTAGAAAAATAAGACATCAAAACTTCTTATAACTATTAAAGATGATGAATTATAAGCAAAAGGCCTGTTTACAATCAGTGTGACGGTGACATACACCCAGGAATAATTACTAAGTATCTGTTTTATTTCTTTGCCTCCTTTTTTTCTGATTGTGTTCCATAATTTACAATCAGAATTGACTGATGCAATTCAGCCTAATACATCTTTCTTTAAAAATATTTTGGTGTTCAATATATACAAATGGAAAAACTGCCCCATCATACAAAGGGACTTTCACCTAAAGTGACTACTTTCTTTCTGGGGCATAAATGTGTGAGCTAATTTCAACCTCTGATGTCATCTTTAAGAGAAGTTGGTTTTTTGCTTGACTATTTTAAAAGCTAAATTTTTTTTTTTAATTTTTATTTATTTATTAGTTTTTTATTTTTTTATAAACATATATTTTTATCCCCAGGGGTACAGGTCTGTGAATCACCAGGTTTACACACTTCACAGCACTCACCAAAGCACATACCCTCCCCAATGTCCTTAATATCTCATAAATTCTAAAATTTAAATTCATTTGTTTTTGCTCTAAGTTAACATTACATGCTTAAGTGGCATCAGAGTACATACTAATGAAAAGTTTTTAATTAAAAGTAATTACGTATTTTTAACGGTACCACTGTATGGTAGAAACTAAACACATGCAACCAAAATAAAATAGCTCAAATTCTCCTAAGAACGAACAACTGAAATGCTCACTGTATCATACTTAAAATGTAAAAAAATGGGTCTTTCCATGTGCCTTGTGGCTCAAAAACTAGAACTGTGATGTGATCAACAGAAGTTACTCAGGTGAGGGGCACCTGGGTGGCTCAGTGGGTTAAAGCCTCTGCCTTCGGCTCAGGTCATGATCCCAGGGTCCTGGGATCGAGCCCCACATCGGGCTCTCTACTCGGCAGGGAGCCTGCTTCTCCCTCTCTCTCTGCCTGCCTCTCTGCTTACTAGTGATCTCTCTCTGTGTCAAATAAATAAATAAAAATCTTAAAAAAAAAAGTTACTCGGGTAAGAAATAACAAATGAGTCAAACTTCATGATTCTTTCATTATTTTCCTCAAACTTGGTCTATAAGGTCGAAAAACTGGTTTTAAAGCTTAAAGGTAAAGGGTAAAAATAGTCAGCTTTTCAGATTCAGGGGAACATAAAATATTGAAATAATTTTAAGTAAGAATAGTATTGTAGCTTCTTAAAGATAGAAATTATGTTTCTTATCTCTTTTGGTATCACCTAAAACACCTAGTTCTATAGTCTGACATAGTAAATTCCTAAAAAAAGAAAAAAAGGGAGTTGAAATTCTTAAGGCATCATTTATTCATATAAAGAATATCATGAGAAGTTGTGGAAATAGGCTGGAAATTTTCTGAAATTATGTAGGTGACCTATAAAAGTTATAGAGTTGGGTTGGCCTTGCCATGTTAATTTACAATAGCAAATTAAAATTCACATATATTTTGTTAAATTTATTCCTAAGTGTTTCATGTTTTTATGCTATTATAAATAATATTAAAAATTTTTTTATTCAAATTCATTTAGCCAATGTATACTACATTATTAGTTTTTGATATAATATTCAATGATTCATTAGTTAAATAACACATCCAGTGCTTGTCATATCACGTGCCCTCTTTAACTAAAAACTAAAAAAACAAAAACAAAAAAACCTATTTTTCCACTGCCCACTGCTATTATATAAATATACAACTGCTGATGTACATTGACCTTGTATCCTATGATCTTTCTTAATTCACTTATTCTGATGGGTTTTTTTCCCCATTGATTTCCTAGGATTTTCTATATATACAATCATGTCATCTTTAAACAAAGACAATTTTACTTCTTCCATTTAAACATGTATTTCAGAGGTACCTGGATGGCTCAGTGGGTTAAAGTCTCTGCCTTCGGCTCAGGTCATGGTCTCAGGGTCCTGGGATCAAGCCCTGCATCAGGCTTTCCACTCAGTGGGGAGCCTGCTTCCTCTTCTCTCTCTGCCTGCCCCTCTGCCTACTTGTGATCACTATCAAATAAATAAATAAAATCTTAAAAAAAATAAACATTATTTCGGTTTTGGTTTTTTCTTGTCTTATTGCACTGGCTAGAGCCTCCAGCATAATGCTGAATAGTGAATATCCTAGCCTTTTCCCCATCACAGAAAGAAAGCATTTAGATTTTCACCATTAAATATAAGTTAGCTGCAGGCTTTTCATAAATGCCTCTTAACAAGGGGCACTTGGGTAGCACAGCTGGTTAAGCACCTGCCGTTAGCACAGGTCATGATCTCAGAGTCCTGAGACTGAGCCCCTCATTGGGCACCCTCTTCAGCAGGGAGCCTGCTTCTCCCTCTCCTGCTCCCTCTGCTTCTGTTTTTTCTCTCTCACATAAACAAACAAACAAACAAACAATTTTTTTTAAAAGGCCTCTTTTCAAGTGAAGAAGTTTCCTATTTTTAATTTGCTGCCATGTTTTATTATGAATGGGTATTAAATCTTCTCAAGTGTTTTTTTTTGCAATGATTGAGACAATCACATGGTTTTCCCCTTATGTTGTAAATTAAATGAACTACATTATTTAATTTCAAATATTAAGTCAACCTTAAATTTCTGGGATAAAACTCACTTGGCTATGATGTATTATCCTTTTTATATATTCTTGACTTTGTTTTGTTAATATTCATTAAAGGTTTTTGTATCTATGTTCATGGAAAGCGCTGAACTATAAATAATGCAGGTCTGTTGCTGAAAGAATATTCTCAGCTTTTGTTTTTCTGAAATTGTCTTTATTTTTAAAGAATTTTTGGCCAAATACATTATTCTACATTCACTTTTTTTCTTCTTTTGGCACTTTCAAAACAATCATTTCATTGAATTGTGGTATTTATTTCACATGAAAAATCAGCAGTTGTTTTTATTATTTTCCCCTATATGTAATTTGTCTTTTTTTCTCTGACAGTTTTAAAGATTTTACCTTTTAATTTATTATTATTATTTCTAAAGATTTTATTTATTTATTTGGCAGACAGAGATCACAAGTATGCAGAGAGGCAGGTAGAGAGAGGAGGGGGAAGTGGGGGAAGCAGGCTCCCTGCTGAGCAGAGAGCCTGATTTGGGGCTCGATCCCAGGACCCTGGGATCATGGCCTGAGCCAAAGGCAGAGGCTTTAACCCACTGAGCCATCCAGGTGCCCCTATTTTACCTTTCAATTTAACAATGATTTGAGTATAATGTATTTTTTTGTGATTTCGTATTTATCTTGCTTGATAGTCACTGAGTTTCCTGGGTTGGTGATTTTATATTTTCAGACAAATTTGGGAAATTTTCACCATTATATCTTCAAGTATTGGTCTGCCCTATTCTTTCTCCTTTCTTTTGAGACTCCAATTGCTTATATGTGAAACTGTTTTTTAGGGTTGAGAATTCCTAATTATTCCCTTATTATGTTCATTTTCCCTCTTTAAATGCCTAAATATATTTATGGCAACTGTTTTGTAGTCTCTATCTGCTAATTCCACCATCTGTCACTTTTGGGTTTATTTCTATTGACCAATATTCTTGCTTCTTTGTATGTCTAGTAATTTTCTATTGAATACTTGACATTTTGAATGCTATGTGTTATTGAATGGATTTTGTAGTCTTCCTTCATTTAATGTTAAGTATGTTTGGCTAAGAAGTTAACACACTTTTGAATAAGATTGATCTTTTAAAGACACTTCCCCTCTAACATCTGTCCCCTCTAACATCTGTTTTTAAAGTCATTCTGTTTGAGAAAAACTTCTAAAATACTACTAAATTGCAAGGATTCTTAATTTCTCACGGCTTATGTTTTAACTTATTAAGGATGGGCATAGAGTAGCTTTTACTCTAGGGGCAGATTGGTTCTACTTCTAATGCACATGCTTTATAGAGTATCTTCTGAATACCAGGAGTGTTTAATGAAAGCTCCTAACCACCTGGAGCTCTGACAGTTGTTTAGCTCACAGATCCCTGTAGTTGTAAACCTCCTACTATTTGTGAGTCTTGTTTTATAACCCTTTATTATGGTAGGACTAATCAGATACCACTTACTCTGTTACAGCTAGAGGTGTAAATCCCAAGAGGGAGCTTTTGACCACTTCTCAGCTTTATATTAGTTCTCTTCTCTTTTTCCTATGCTGCATTAGTTCTGTCTTCTTTTCTCCTACATTTTTCTTCTAAGAATGAATCATTATTCAATCAAAGGACCCAAATGAGAAATTAATTCTTACAAATCAACCCAATGTTTTTTTACACTACACAATATTTTTTATCTCCTGGAATTAAAATAATTCAATCTAGTTTTAGTGGTTACTACTTGGTATATTCTTTGATTTCTCTATTTCTTTCTCTTTCTCCCCATCTTTCTCTCTCTCTCTCTCTTTTGGTGATCTGCTACTTATTTTTATTTTAGAAAGATTTAGAGCAGGTTAACTGAGAAAGCTAAAAACAGTTCATGTCAAGAATATCTATCTGATTAAAAGGTGTCCCTGAAGCAGCATTCTGACCACACAAAACTAAATGATCCACAAAGTGTTTATAAGGAAGGCAAGGAGACTAATAACTTATTTCTTCTACATTTTTGATTCCTTACCTCATATCTGAGATCATATAGTTTATTGTTTCTCCTTGTGAGCTATTTTAGCTTCCTTTTAGCGAAGGGTTTAGTCTCTACATATTTTTATTCTAATTTAAGAGCCTTTATGTTGACGAAATCTGCTCCTAGAATATAATGTTCAACACTCTCTGTTCACAAAATATCTATTAATTCATGTTTATAAAGCATTAGTCACTAAAAAAAAACAAATTTTGCAATGTTTTATTGCCTTTTAAGGAAAAGAGAGATAAGGACAGGAGGAACAGAAATGAAACTGGTTTATAAAATGCGCTTTTAAGAAAGTATTTTTAAATTGTGCTGGGAGAAAAATAAACTATTAAACTAGATCTCAAGAGGTTTGGGTCTTCTACTCTTACCTGTGCAGCTGGATGTATTCTCGGGGTCTGTTGAGCAGGTGAAGGAATCTGTCAACAATCTTATTTTTTCCGACACCCTGTAATTACAAAGAGAACATTAAGTAAAAAGAGACTTTTTTGGAGGTAAAACAAGTCAGAAGATCTTTTGCCAAAACCTACTTTATCAAAGTTTGCACTGTTTCCGCTCATTATTAATGAAAATATGCACATATACATATATATACACATACATGTTTATATATAGCAAACAAATACAACTTCTCTTACACAAAGATTTTCTTACAAATTTACTTCTAAATACACTAGCTTTGTTTACATCAAATATACTAAACATGCTCTTCTTATTTAAAAGGAACTTCATAATTATTTTTACCCTTCTACAGCTTGTTTTTTTCTGTTTCATAATTTTACACTTATGTTTAGACATTACAATATTAACCACTTCAGATTTGAAGAAAGGCATCAAAAGGAATAAAGGAAGTATAAAAATAATGAATTTTGTTATCAGTTCTTTGGAAGTATGGTTTTCAGTTACAGGCAGATAAATATAATACTATACTTCTGTTTTAATCAAACACTCCTTTCTTCTCTTTCTATCCTACTTTCCAGTCCTTCAAAACAGTAGAAACCTAAATTATAACCAGTGTTTATTAATATAATTAATTAATAAGTCTCAACCATACCTACTCTTGCCAGGAATGTCCTCATTTCCTTACCACTTATTGATGCTGAAAGTTGCTGTCTTTTTGTGGAAGACAGACTATTAAAAATGGAAACTGCTCCCATGCCAGTTCCCCATTTTCAAGTTTTCAAGTAGAGGGGGACTCTATTAACAAGTGGGTTGCATGAGGAGAGTAGAAGTGGTTAAAAAGCTAAATTCCATATATTATATGTTCTAGCAATAAATAACTTATTAATTTCTTATACTGTGCCAGACTCTATCCTAAGTATTTGCATGTGTTCTTTCATTTAATCGTCATAACAGTTCCGTGAGGTAGGTAGTATGATTACTCCAACCTCACAAATCAAGATCCCAAGACTCAGAAAAGCTAAACAACATATTCATGGTCATACAGCTAATCACAGGGGAACCAGGATTCAAATCCGGGTCTGTCCGGCTCTGATGCTCATGCTTTTAGTCCCAACATAATGGATTATATTTCTTTCAGTCTGAAATTTATTCAGATAAACTAGATCTTGAATTTTCTCTTTCCCCACTTGCAGGAATCCATCCTAAAGAAATAGACAGATTAGGGAAAGGCATGGTGCTGAGCAGTGAGGACAGAAGAAGCCCAATAGAAGGAAACAGGCATTAAAATTGGTATTTCTGCTATATCCTCAAATATCTTATAAAGAAAGCCATTCTAATAAGCACTAAGGATAGAAATTCAAATCAACCAAATGAATATTTATTGAGCATCATCAAAGTCCTAGAACTGTGACAGTTCCTCTAAGATAAACAAATTCTCAAAGAAATTATTAGAATTTGTCCTTCACAATTCTCAAAGGGAGGCAAGACACATATACACATGTGGAGCACAGAAGACAAGCCACCAGGGTAGATAAATAATTGTTAATTTATATGATACAGGTTCTTTTTTCCCCCTTTCTTTTTTTTTAAGTAGGTTCCATACCCAATGGAACTCACAGCCTTGAGATTGAGAGTCACATGCTCTACCAACTGAGCCAGCTAGAAGCCCCCTATGATACAGGTTCTCACAGCCTTAGAATCTTTCTCTCTTCTCTTCTCTTTGACTAAATATATCATAAGATGATAGATGTAAGAGAGGTTAAGGGGACTGGACTGATTACCAACTACTTAATAAATAAGACAGAGGTATGTAGCACACATAGACAGTAGCAAGCAATTAAGGTCCATTGTACATCCTCAATTCAGAGAGAAACACAATGAAATCAATGGTTAAAGAAGGTCAATATGACAATAATATGCAAAATATACTGACTGACAAAAGGAGAAACTGGCTCCAGGAGACGGGCTGTTTATTTATTCAACATAAAAACAAACATTTATTGAGTGCTGGTATGTGTCAGGAGAGAAAGCAGTGAATAAGGCACTGCTCCTATGGAGCAGTTTCTGCTCCTATGAAGCTTCCATTTCAAGAGCGTGGAGACAGACTGGAAGGTAGATTAGAAAAGTAGGTAGAAAGGCAGCAAGATATAATTAGACAACTAAATAAATAAATGAGACAATGATCAAATAGTTATATTTTCTATATACAATTAAGATAGGGTGAGGCAATACCAACTGGGTGGTCATTAATATTGATTTAGAAGTGAAGACTTTTCCTTAGGTAACTGAAAGCTAAGATCTAAATGACAAGGAGCCAGTTCTAGGATGATTACAGACAGGGCATTCCAGGAGAAGAGTGGCTACAGCTGATCCCCTAAAGTGGAAATAAGCTCAGGATATCTGAGGAACAGCCAGTGTGTTCAAGTGTTGTGGGCAAGAAAAGAATACACAAGATAACTAAAAGTTAGTAGGGCTGTGGGGCACCTGGGTGGCTCAGCTGGTTAAGCATCCTACTCTTTTTTGGCTCAGGTCATGATCTTAGGGTGGTGAGATGGGGCTCTGCGTCAGGCTCTGCACTCAGCAGGAAGTCTGTTGGAGATTCCCTCTCTCCCTCTGCCCCTACACCCTGCTTTCTTTTTTTTTTTTTTTTAACGTAAGTAGAGTCTAATCAACTAAGTTTTACAAGCCAAGGTGAAGAAGTGGCATTTTATTCTATGAGATGGGGGGAGGGGCATTTTTAGCAGAGAAGTGACATGAACTAATATAGATTATTAAAAAATCACTTTGTTTAGGTACGGAGAGTGAATTATAAAGGAGGAAGGAAGGAAACTGGGAAGCCAGTTGGAACACTACTGTAAGAGTCCAGGTGAGAGATGGGGATGGCTTAGATTAGCGGGGTATAAATGAAGAAGGACAGATTCCAGGTGTTTTGCAAGTAAAGGTGACAAAACTGGTTGATGGACTGTATACAAAAGGATAAAGGAGAAGAACCACCAGAGATTAATTCTAGATTGTTCCTTGACCAAAAGATGGGAAAGACTAGGGGAGGAAGACTTTTCTCCCACAGGAAAATTAAGAGCTAACGTTATCTTTTTCCAAAGCACTTATTATCATTTATAATTCTAACAACGTATTTACTTGTGTTATCCTCTTCTTCAACTGTAAACGTTAGCTCCTCGAGAGGCTTGTTTCGTTCACTATCGTATTGCTAGTGTCTAGAATAGCGCTGGCACAGAGTAGGCACTCAGCTATTGGTCAGATGAATTAATGATATCTCCCTCTCTATAGCTGTTTATGACAGCAACCCCTGTCGTCCTCAGTACTTCTCATTCCACCTCTCAATGTGTAACCAATTCCTCTCATTTCTGCCTCCAAAATATACCTTAAGTCTGCCAAATTTCTCTGGAATCGTTTTAAACCAAAGGAATGTCATATCTTGTCTAGAACAGCACTTTTCAACCTTTGATTAGCAAATGAGGCAGCTTTGTGATCTTGTTAAAATGCAGACTGATTCAGTAGGTCTGGGGTGGGGTCAGAGACAATGTATTTCTAAGACATTTCCCAGTTGGCACCAATGCTGCTGGTCTGCAGACCATCCTTTGTGCAGCAAGAATACATACCTGCAATGGTCTTAGAACTGAGCTCCCTACATTCATTCATGTTATTTTCAATGTATTTTCCAAACCGCTGCTGGGATAATCTTCTTCTTCTTTTTTTTTTTTAAAAGATTTTATTTATTTATTTGACAGAAGGAGATCACAAGTAGGCAGAGAGGCAGGCAGAGAGAGAGGAAGGGAAGCAGGCTCCCCGCTGAGCAGAGAGCCCTATGTGGGGCTTGATCCCGGGACCCTGGGATCATGACCTGAACTGAAGGCAGAGGCCTTAACCCACTGAGCCACCCAGGCGCCCCTGGAATAATCTTCTTAATGGATAAATTAGATCATGTCTTAGATCAAGAGTTAAATAAGCTCAACCCCATCTGATAGCTTCTCATTGCATTTAGAATAATTCTGAAAATCCTTCCTGTGGCCTGCAAATTCCTATGCTCTACCCATCCCTCCAGCCCTCCTGTGTCACCCTTTTCCTCCCAAATACTGTTCTAGTCACACTCAACTTCCTCCAGTTCTTAAAAGAATCCAAGCTCTTCCTACCTCAGGGGCTTTGCACAAGCACACCCTTCTCCTTAGGGAGCTTTTCTCTCACTAACCATCCTAGCTATTCTCATTCATTATCTTAATTCCCTTCCTCACAAAAGCAAACTTTACTACCTTCTCATGTAAGTCAGGTCCTTCCTCATCTCCCATACTTACCTGTAATTTTCCTTCTTAAGCGCAAATAGATTTATATATGCGACAACTTGTTTAAAATGTCTCTTATCCACTGTTCTGTGAACTGAAAGTGCCATGCAGGCAGAGGCCAGGCCTATTTACTGCTCTATTCCCAGAGCCCCGCACAGAATCTGACACAAAAAAATGTACTCAATAAATATGTGTCCAATGATTGAATGAAAACAGAGAATTTGGAAAGTACCAGAAAAAGGAATAAATCTCAGTAAGATAAATACTATGACCAAGTTTAAAAAGATAATGAATACTGGAAACTGTGACGAGTTATAGACCTGTAAAAACTGAACAAGGTAAATGATCCAATTTATACATTTCACCTACAAAAGAGTCAGTTACCAGAGATGACTGTCAGACTGGCGAACACATAAAAGTAAGAACAATGGATCATTTCACCCTCTAGCAATCTTTTTGATATCTAACTGGATATCTCCCAAAATAGTTATAAGCCTAACATGGAAACAAAGAGAAGGAAAATATTTTCACATTTGCATGTCTACTACAAAGCTCTATAAGCTTTAAATGGCGTGCTACAACAAACATAAAATTTTAAGTAGATACATTCGGATGAGTAAAATGTGTTTGTTAATATATCATGTCTGTTAACTTCAATGACTCCAAAGAAAAGCAAGTATCATAAATGCACTGTAATTTCAGAAATATAGAGGATTTCCTGAAAGAAACAAATCATGAAAAGCTACTCTCAGGAGTTCCTGCTCCCTTCCTGCCTCCAAAGTTACTGAACCAGCCAGGCTTTTTCAGAATGCTCTTGAGCAACACACTGTTATAGGGCCTTAAAAGGACCATAATGTAGGATGTGACATGATGTCCCCAGCTGCCACTAGGGAGCTCTTCTGCTGTTTTCTTTATATTAGGGTCTTCGGAATGTCAACCTCAGCTGTCTTCTTGCTCCATATACTCTCTCTGGGCACTCTCACTCGCTCCCATGACTGGAGTCATCACACATGGCTCACACTTCTTTCCTAAGCTCCAGCTGAGATCCCCTGTCCCAAACTGCCGATTGAACTTCTGCAGATGTTCATACTGGACTCATTATGTTGCCACCGAAACCTATTCCTTTTGCTTTTTAATCCCAGTAAACAAGCGTATTGCCATGTACCCAGATGCTCAGTAAATGAATCTTGGAATGCTTTTGACTACTCTGTTTTTTCCCATGACCCTATTAAAAATGTCATTTGAACCTGTGTGGTCTCTACCTGCAAAATGTTTTTATTCTTACTTCTCACTCCTTTCTCTCCTTCCTATCTTCTCTCCCTCCCTTTCCAAATTCATCAACTATTTTAACACATAATTTTTAGGTGCTGTACCTAACTGAGCAAGATATGAAGGTAAACAGAACAGCAACAACCCATGGCCACACTCACAGCTTACAATCTAGTAGGAAACACAGACAAGTAAGCAACTATGATAGATAAATACCCATAGCAAATGTTACGACACCCAAGATGCCTGAAGATTTTATTTAGCAAAGGGCTCAGGAAGGCCCACCACCCACCGTGATGTCTACTGGGGGACATCAAGGACTTAAAGGGGTAAAGGGGAGGAGGAGAAGGAGGAGTGTTCCAGGAGAGAACAGTATATGTGAAGACTTGAAGGTAACTGTGAGCTGGAGCACTGGACAGGTCTGAGAGAAGTCAAAGGTTAAGCCAGGAACGAGAGAATAGAGTGGTAAGAAACAAAACAAAAATGGCAGGTAGGGTCTAGCCTTGGAAGCCACTTAAAAGACCCAGGACTGTTTCCTAAAAGTACTGAGAAGCCACTGCAGTACAGGAGTCATCGGATCAAATGCTGATTTTTGGAAAATCACTCTGGTATCATGATCTGGAAGAATGAAAGCACAAAAAAGCAGTTTGGAAACTCCTTCAACCAATAGGAGATGATGGTGGCTTCAACTAAGGAGCAGAAGAAATGGAGGGATTTAAGAGATATTTAGGGAAAAGAATAGGATTTGGTGATGGACTGGATGTGGAGATGAGACAGAAGTCAAAGTTTCTATCTCAGGCAACCGGGCTGGTGGGGGCGGAGGGGGGGCGCGGCTATTTACTGACAAATGAAACAGGGCAGGAGAAGTACATTTGCTGGGTGGGGGAGGGAAGTCTAGTTTAAAAAAGACAGTTTAATTTTGGCTTTGTTTACTTTGAAGTGCCTGCTTCCCATATCTGCTCCTTCCTCTCCAATGCACTGTCCCGACTCAAGGGCAACCCATCTTCTTGCTCCAACTCTCAGAAAAGATCCTACTTAGTGTCCCTCTTCCGGACTCACAACAGGCCAGCCCACAAGTTGTTTAATTATTTTTCTAAAACAGAGATCTCATCAGGTCATTCCTGACTTCATTTAAAAGCTCTGATAGCTCCTTCGAAGAAATGCTAAAAGCATAACCTCAGAAGGGATTTCTGTAAATATTCTGAGCAAATAGGAACAATTATAGCGATTTGCTCCTTCTCCCATCCAAGTAGTAACCAGGCCTGACCTTGCTTAGCTCAATTTGTTCTTTCTAATCGTAGTTTTCGCCTAGAACAGGAAATCCCAGGATTACTGTAATTGAATAAATACATAAATAATATCTTATTTTTCCATCATAAAAGTTATACATACTCATTTTCCTCACTGGGAAATGGAAAAAAACAAAACATTACCCAGTGTGCAACTGCCAAAACAAATCTGCTACCATATTCATTTTGTTCCTGTGAATATTTCTCTTTACTTGTCATTATTCTGTATGTAAAAATGTGTGTTCTTTCATAGAAATTAGCATGAAATAAACAGTTTTTACATCATTATTAACTCTTACTGAGGATAATACTTAGTGAGTGAAAATTTAAACAGAGAAAAGGAAGCTGTGAATGAGAGATTCAAAATAATACACATTGTCTCGGGACACCTGGGTGGCTCAGTTGGTTAAGCTGCCTTCAACTCAAGTCATGATCTCAGGGTCCTGGGATCGAGTCCCACATCAGGCTCCTTGCTGAGCAGGGAGCCTGCTTCTCTCTCTGCCTGCTGTTCCCCCTGCTTGTGCTCTCTCTCTCTCTGACAAATAAGTAAAATCTTTAAAAATACAAACTGTCTCATGAGAATGGCCTTTCTTTTACATTACTGTTCTCACTGTGTTCTTTCTGACAATCTACTAGAGAGAAGGGCCTTCGAAGAGGTAGGAATCTGATGTCCCTTTAACTATAGAATTAAGACAAGTAGGGACTATATTACGTCCCACAGATAGGAATCAAACTGAGGATAGGAAGTAAACAAGCTTCCAGTTTCTGTGAGAGAAAATACCAGGGGCCATGACTTTAAGAACTTTGCAAGATTCTGGGATTCTTTCAAATTCCTCAGGTTTATTATTTTAGTTATCCTGTTTCCTCAGAGAGATTAGCAGTGAAATCTTTTAAAGGAAAAGGCTGTAGTAGACTTGTCTTCCTGGACAAGAAGACCATCAGAACTTGGAAAACACCATCTGTATCTCATCAAGGAGGAGGAGGAGAAAGAAGTAGAGCAGGGGAAAAGGCCTAAAGAGGAATGGAGAGCAGGCAAGAGAAGATGAGTCTAGGGATGAGATTTGGGGTAAGAGTAAATGTCCGGAATTAAATGCTGAAGGATCCCTGCGTTAGCAGGTAAACTAGCAAGCTTCTATGTCAGCCCTCTGTAAACACATTCAAGCACGCACTTTTTTTTTATTTTTAAAGATTGTATTTATTTGAGAGAGCGAGCATGAGCAGGAGGAGGGGCAGAGGAAGAAGGAGAAGCAAACTCTCTGCTGAACAGCGAGCCCCATGTGGGGCTCAATCCCAGGATTCTGACCTGAGCTGAAGGCACACGCTCTACAGACTGAGCACCCAGGCACCCCCTCACTCAAGCATGTCCCTAATCAGCCTCCAGAACTTTTGTGCTTCCACATCTTTGCTTATGCTGCTTTTTCTGACTAGAACAGCCCATCCTTCCGCCACCCAGCCATCTTCATCCACTCACTCCTTAGCGTCCTGATAAAATGTCTCCCTTCCCGGAAGTGCCTGACTCTCCCATTCACTTCTCCCCTTCTGCTCTGAGCACCAGAATGGTTTTCTCCTTTGGGTTCCTAAACCACTGTCTGACAGCATTCAGCACACTGTACTCTAGTAATACGTCAGGTGCCTGGGCAAGAGAACTGGCTCCATGAGGCCAGGATCAGCCCCCAGTCCATGTGCCCCCCACGGGCACCTCACATATAACCTGCAGGGAGTAACTACTAAAATTTGAGAAAAGAAAGTAAGAAAGGAAAGGGAAGTCATGCAATGTGCTCCTGTTAAAGGAGGTAGAAAGCTGTTCCAGGAAGCTTCTGCTCCCTTTGTGCAAACAAAGAGGAGGAAGCTAACGTTTATGGAGCCCTCTGCTGTGCACATACACACCCCTTCAGTGCTTAATCACTTGAATCCTCACGCCAGCCCATGTGAGTCGAAGGTAAAGTACCTGTTTTGGAAAGACGCAAACTTAATTCTAAGTAGTTAAGAATCCTGCACATGGTGAGATTTGAAGGCGCATCCATTCTGACTGAACGGACTGGGCTGTTTTCTGTTTTGCCATACTGCAAAAGAGAATGTCAGGAGGCTGCCTTCCTGAACTGATGTGCATGAGAGTTTAGATCTTGATGTCACAGAGTCAATTTCAGTTACTCCAAGGTTATAATAGCCTAGAACATGAGTCCAGGAACTCCCTGTATGAAATCCAAGGTTCAAGAGGGAGAGCAGTGAGAAAGTCAAGTTGGATCTTTCCTTCTGCAGTAATTTCTAAAACAGACTCCAAGCGAGTGTTTACCACTGCTACTGTTCACTTCCCTCACGTGTTTCCCTGAACTTAGGGCATTCCTTCCAGTTCACCCTAATTCTTTAATAACATTCGTGGAGTCAGATCAATCTATATAATATGTATAGATGATTTCTGCAGTGTCCTAATATCCTTTTTTAGAAAGCTACTATATGATTATCATTAACAACTACCAACAGCAGTAAAAAATAACAAACTAAAGAGACTAGTATTACAGTAAAACCAGGAGAAATAAATTACAGCTGCTTTTTTTAAACCTTAAAATGTCCATCAAATGTTGAACTTTCTAATTCCTTGCTTCCACCTGAAAACCTTAATATACTAGCAGTTAAGAGACTTGAATTACGCTCTCTGCTTCATCTGTCCCCAGATGAAGGTCTTTACCACCATCTAAGCCTAGATTTGCTCATTTGAATATAGAGGACCTAGACAAGCTGATCTCTAACCACTATTTTTATTCTAATATTCTATAATCCCATAATAAAATGTGAAATTACTGCTCTATGAATCTCTGGAAGTCTATTTTTCAAATTCTCTCAGTGAATATACATTACTTAGGTAATAAAAAAAATTTATTAAAACTGAATAAAACTGATGTGAATGATCGTACACATTTGCACAAATGTCTTCCCTGTCACAGAGCCAAGGAACAGTACCCAGAAGTCAGACGAGAAGACATACATTTCTACTACACTACAAGTTTGCGTGGCTCACAAATACATTGCCTTATAAAGCTCTCTGTCAAAGTCATAACCTCTTTTTCAAATGGGAATAACACAAGCCACATCCCTGCAATTTCTCTTTGAAATACTGTGTTGCTCTAAATGGCTAAGGTATATACTCTTAGGTAGTTAGTTGGTCATTAGGTCTGACCAAAGGAGCCATGACAAACACTGTGGGGGAAAAAGAATCAACGTATGTGCAAGAAAAAAATACAGATTCAGAGTAAGTGCAGGAAAAAAATTCACTACGAAACACTGGATCGACAGACTAAATGTTAGAGAGAAGGTGGTAGAATGGTAAAAAAGTTCCAGATTGCAATTCAAGCAACTTCACTAAGCAAAGGGTTGGAGAAGGGACACAACACAATATAACATAAAATAAAACTGAATGTCACTGTATTTGATAAACCCAAGTATTTCGTGGGCTTGGGACTCCCAGGCTGCTGGGGCTACTAGAAGCACAGCATACTTTGTTATCAAATTCCCTGCTGCCACTAACCAGCTGGGTACTACAGGCAAGAAGATTTCAGGACAAAGTGTTCAGTCCCTTCCAAGACACTAGACAATTATGCTGGCATGGCAACATGGTGTATTTCTGATGCTGCACGGTAGTAACCTGCCAGGGCTCGGTTCAAATGATTAATTAGCAAAATTCTCACATTCTTTCATTTTGGCAATAGAATATTCACAGTCTCTCAATATTAAATAATTCAATAAACATGACTTTACCAGAAGAAAAACTAAGTCCATGGTCATAGTAAGCCTATGACTAACAGGTGGAATGCGATGCAAAGAATTATATGGAGTTATACAGTAACAATGTGCATAGAGTTCTACTTAGTTGGCACTAAATATATGTTTACTGATTTCATTGTGTATAAATATCTTAAAGTCAAAGGCTATGAAGATCAGAAAAGAAAGCAGTTATTTCTAGTCTGGAAAAAAATGGATACAGCTTGACTCATTGTACAAATTAATCAGGAACTTAAATTGGCTTCACAAAATATACTCTACACAATATTTCCTCAGAAGTTTATCAATATTGGTATAATTCTGAATAAAATGTTTATGTTCATGAACATTTGTTAGCACCTTTCAGGATAAAGAGAACAGGAGGGTGTAGCTTTCCTTTTTCAAAGAGATTATATATTTTCTTTTGCAGCTAAATACAATTACCAGCCTTTGTTTAAATGCTGATTGGAATAAACACACTGTAAAAATGACACTTTGGAGATAACGGAAGAAAACTGAAAATAGGGTATCAGAGTATATTCAGGAATTATTATCAATTTGCTAGGTGTAATAATGAATTGTGGGCATATTAGAAATAAATATTGAAATATCTGTAAGAAAAATGCATTATGTAAAAGAATAATGTATGAAAAGACAACATAAAAGACAACATGTCAGGGGAATAGATAAAACAAGTTGGATAAAATCTGTTAACTTTTGAGGATACATAACTAGTACAAAGGGGTTTTATATACTCTACTTTTTGTAGAAAGTTAAAAAATGCCCTATACACTGTATGTGAAGCATAGTCTTGGCCTACTATAAGCACTCAACCAAAGTTAGCAATTACATAGTATTACTCTTGTTGCTGTTGTTATTACTGTTACTAGTGGAAGCATTAGTGTGCTACGGTGAAAAATAAGTTTGAGCTTGGGAGCCCTACCTCTGCCATTAACTAGCTAATAAGATTTCGAGCAAATATTTTAACCTTTCTGAGTTTTAGAAGGCTAATTTATAAAATGTGCAACATAAAAATATTTACCCCAAAAGGCTGCTGTAGAACTAAATGAGATTTTTAAAAAAAGGAAATTGGAAATTATAAAATGTACAAATATTACCATTTTTAGCCCTTACTCATAAGAAACTTCTAACTCAGTTGTACATGAAATCAAATATATATCACAAAAACTTTAAAAGAGTGACAAATACTATAAAATTTCAGGAAAAATCAAGATTATTTCTATTTGAGGAAGACTTAAGAAAGCCTTCACTGAGGAAGAAACATCTGAGCTTTTGAAAACTGGCAGGATTTTCCTTGGCAAAGACAAGGGGAAGCTCTGTATGAAGCAAACAATATGAAAATGGCAGGGGGGAGGGGAGACAAAAAGGCCTGGTTTACTCTGGGTGGGTAAAAAACTCAAATTTGGAAGAACTAAAATTATAAAAGGAGTTTGGAGCCAGGTCACAGTTTGTTTTGTGTGTCTGCCTATGAAAAAGATTTTATCTGATAGGCAAGGAGGAGCCACTTATAACTTTAAACAGGAAAATAAAATTAAAAGTTACTTTCTAATGATGGAATTGAAAAGAATATCTAAAGAATCAGCACTGTAAAAACATGAAGCACATCAAAGTCAGAGACAGAGAAGATATCCTACGTGAAAGTGAGCCAGAGCTGAGTTTTCATTTGATAATGAACACAGAACGCAATAGAATTTTGTTAAGAGCAAATACGAACTGTGGAATCCAAGGAGAACCTAAGAGTGAAAATTTCACCAGACCGCTATCATGGGTAAAATGATACAAAGGGCTGGCTCAAAAATGAAGAAAGAAACAAAACCAAAACCAAAACCAAACAAAACAAAAAAAGGAAGGAAGGAAGGAAGACAGGAAGAAACGAAACAAATCTGGCAAATTTCTAGATTATATTCATTTAGAAGACATTGTGAATTATTATGTCTCATTAATACAAATTAAAATTTGATGACTTGCTTTGTAATTTTATCTAACATTATATATAGATTTTTATCCCCTAAAATATCACATATTGGAAAAATAAGTCTTATGTAAGGGGATACCTGAGCATTTTTGGAACACTATATTGCTGGAAGAGTTCTTACTTCAAATGCAACTGTCTCTCAAAAGTCAAGCGTTCTTACATAAAATTATAAGTTTATTCTTAGGGAGGTTTTAAACAACATCAAAAAGTATTCACCTGTAGGTTGATTCTATAACCCCAAACATTCACAAGCAATATTTTGTGTACCAAACAGAATACAACCCTTCTATAAATCAAAAGAAAAGAAAATATGGGAAGAAAGGAGTTGGGACAGAAGAAGCATCACTGAGTCAAAAATAAATAAGCATTTCTCTTTTTCCACCTCAGTAAAGATAAAATAAATAGAAACTCATGCCAGTTCGCAGGCTGGCTTTTTTTTTTTTTTTTGCATGAAAGGCACATGCAATGTTATAATTATAGTCGTGGAAAATAATGCATGTAGCAGCACACGTAAGTCATGCTACAGTATGCAGCATTAGTCCTAAGGGGCCATGTGTAACTTCTGGCACCTATTCCTT
This sequence comes from Mustela putorius furo, assembly GCF_011764305.1. Classification (NCBI taxonomy): domain Eukaryota; kingdom Metazoa; phylum Chordata; class Mammalia; order Carnivora; family Mustelidae; genus Mustela; species Mustela putorius. Next base: position 8,624,677 of record NW_025421305.1, read on the forward strand.
CTGGCTGACAGGGAGCAATTCCACTTCTCCTACTAGAAAGTTGCCGCACTGTGCCATAAAATCTGACACAGAAAATTGAAAGGATAAAAAAAAAAATCAATTTACTTCACCAAAACAAGATGTGGGCTACTTCATTTTGCAATTTAAGTAATGTTTATGGAACTATTGTCAGCTTCCCAACAGTTATAAAACCTTGTCTAATATCAGGTTTCTTCGAAAAGATAGTATTATATGGAAAGAAAAGGTGTGATTAGGCTTTTGAAGATGATAAACCTTGAGACACTTCAAGATCACCACTTGCTCTTGAATTTGCTCATAGCAAAAGCTGCTCCTGGTAACAGAGCGATCTTTTGAGACATCTCTAAAGGTATAACTTCAACGATGAAAATGTTTCTTTCCTGGATTTCAGCCAGTTTCTAATTTGCAAACAGAAGGCTAGGTAGACTGTATGTATCTATAGGAAGTTTGTATTAAGAACATTCATCACACTTTATTGTGGAATTATACCAGCCCGCTACTGGCTTCTCTGCAAATACTGAATTGGCAAATCTATACTTTCCATCCCCAAAGTATACTTCTGAGATTATTTATTTATATTTGAGTAGTCATCACTCATTTCTAATGTTTTAGAAAGAGAAAGAAAGGAGCCTGATCAACTGCTAAAAATTTATGCAGGTTCAAAATAAATCATGTGGGGGTGCCTGGGTGGCTCAGTCAGTTAAAGGGCTACCCAGGTCATATCCCAGGGTCTTGGGATGGAGCCCCGCATGAGCTCCCTGCTCAGTGGAAAGTCAGCTTCTCCTACTCCTTCTCCCCTCTTGCTGCTTATATATTCTCTCTCTCTCTCACATAAGTAAATGAAATCTAAAACAAAATAAAAATCAAGCAAAGCAAATCATATGATTAAAGTAGGCATTTTCTCACTTGTCACTTTGCATTTGAGTGAAAACACCAATGACATCGCCTCATCAGATTCAGCAGTCCTCATTCTACTTCTCTGCCTTTTTTCTGTATTTGTTATTTTCTTTCACAAGATAGAAATAAGGGGGCAGATGAGAAGGTGCACAGATTATTGGGAGGTGCTGAAATGTCACTAATAAACAAAGCAAGGCATTTTCAAAGCTGCTGATGAGTTACTATGGCCTGAGTTACTATGGCTGCAAAAGCACACACTACTGAAAAAGAAATCTAGATGATCAGAACTCTGAGGCAAGCGCAGGCAAAGAGAATGCGAAACTCCATTCCATCCTCAGCAAAACACATCTCTGTGGGGTTCTTGCTCTGCATTTGCCAACAAATACTGCAGGCGGCTTCACACTGCTTTGTACGTATGAAATGGAAGCAGTCAAGAGTCTAACTTTAATGAACCTGGAGGGCATCATGCAAAGTGAAATAAGCCAGAGAGAGAAAGGCAAACACTATGTGGTATCATTTATATGTGGAATTGGGGAAAAAAAAAGTCAAATTCAGAAACAGAGTAGAGAAATGGCTTAGGGGTAGGGTAACAGAAAGAGGTGGGTGAAAGGTACCAAATTTCATCTATAAGATGAACAGGCTCTGATTTATTCAGCAAACATTTGTTGAATGTCTACTGCATGCTACTCAAAAATAACTAAAGCTTTTCTCAAGGGGTTCTCTCTTTGTGTAGTAGAGATGGCAGATAGATCCATAAGTCTAAGGCAAGTCAAAAGAAATCAGTAAGTGGGCTGCTATCACAGCTCAGGGAATGGGGCCAAAGCTTCAGGCCTGTGTTCAGGAAAACTTTATTAAAGAAGCATATTATAGAATATTATAGCCAGAGGCACCTTACAAAATACCAATTCCAATCCCATCATTTTACAGATAAGGGAAAAAAGAGAGAGAGGGAGAAGAAAAAAGAAAAAGCCCACTGAAGAGTAATAACAATGTAGCTAATATCACCTAGAGAGTTGAAGAGCCTAGATGAGAAGGTAGGTCTCTGGATTCCCAACTTTGTGTTTTTCTGATCCTGTCGGTATATAAACCTATCCAGTTGAATGGACCACTTAACTATTTACTCTCTTCAGTAGGCCCTCCCTAGATTCTATCTAACTTATTTGTTTCCTTCACTGACAGTTGCAAATTTATAAAATAAGGAATTCAGTCAATGAGAGCACATCACCACTCTGGGGTTGGAAGGATTTCAAAAGGCAAAGATGAGGAAAGAAGAGAGAGTGCTGGTAAAGGTCAATGGCTGGGATATGACACTGATAAGAAGACCCATTTTGGAAAACAGTGTTAAATGTATCTGAGGACAGGAGTTTGAGGGGAGGGCTGAGACAGGTTGTAAACACAGTGGGATTAGACAATGGAGGACATCAAAAGGCAGGAGGACAGCCTAAAAGAGTTAGTCTTGTCCACGAGATAATTCAATGAACACATGAGCAGAATTTACTTAGTAAATCTGCAAGTTCCTTCAACACTGGTACTATTACATGACACTGATGGTCTCAGAGGTTTCTAAAGAATGAACAAAAGACCCTTCTGATATGAAAAAGCTAGTTAAATGTAGCCCAAGTTATACTGAATACAAACTCCCTCTGTCAATTTTTCTTTCTCCAAAGCTGAGGTGACAGAACAAGGACAAAAGAAGGCAAGACACATGATCTGCTGATGAAAGGTGCAGTCTGTGCCAGCAGCGACTGAGAGGCTTTTGTGGGGCCCCATGCCTCCAGCCTTGCTCCTCCTGAGAATCCTCAACCTGTCAGCTCTACCCGCTGGCTGCGGAGCCAACCTGAGGCAAGCCTGAAAATCAGTGGGATCTTCTATCCTCACCAGGCGCTGGGGTCCAGGCATGGACCTGCAGAGTGGCAGCTGCTCTTCACTCCGCCCCACTGCCTAGCGCTTTGTCCTGCTGCCTTGTTCTTTTCTTTGGGACCGGAAATAGACTAGTGGTAGCACACCAGATTTCCCGTCAACATCTGTACAGCGCTCTAGAGTAATTTCAAAGCACCTTCCCCTTTTCCATTTATCATGAAGTAGAAGCAAACCACTGCTCCACCTCACCCTCATCCTGCATAGCTCTCCTCAGTCCTCAGAGTCACATGGCTCTTAGCTGAGTGTGTGCTATTTTTATGTCCAGGTTAGATAGCAGGGAACCCAGCCTTGTAAGATAAGCAATTCGCCCACAGTCACAGAGAGCCGGGAGAGGGTTTCTACTGCACCTCTAGCCAGCTAACATACAAACCTGCGCATTCAATCAGTAAGCCATTCAATTGGCCCATTTAAAAAATAATAAAAATCAACACTTTAAATTATAAGTTTAAGGGACTAAATATATAAAGAATATGTATTTTTTATAAGTTTAAATAAAAGGAAAAATTAGGACCAAACACCTTCGGAAAGTTTATTAAATCTGATAATTCAACTGGGGAATATTATCAGAAGATAATGATATCTATCTATATTTATCTATCTATAGATAGACAGATAAATAGAAAATGTCCAAACATTATCAGAAGCTTCTAAATAGAAAATGTCCATTCTCCATAAACACATGCTGAATATCTACTATGTAGCAGACACTGTTCTAGGAACTGAAGATACAGAGATAAGCAAGAGAACTATGGTCCCTGCCCTTGAGGATCACATAGGTAATTTGAAAAGACAATCACTCTGTATGTATATAAACAGAGTAACAAGACCTGTGATGTTGTGATAGTGCGATGACAGGGAGATAGAAGGGTATAAAAGTAGGGGAACCTAACTTGGCTAGGAACAAGGGAAGACCCCTTAGGAGTTAGGGGAAGTGGGTGGAGGAGACAGGGAGTACTCTGTGTAGAGAAGAGCATGCACCAAGGACCAGGGCAGAGATAAGAAACTGAAGGAAGTTCACAGTGGCTCAAGCTACCACTGAGTGAGACAAAGGAGGGAGGGAGCCAAGCCTCAGGCCTAGAAAGGTGGGCAGAGGCCAGATCCTGCAGAACACCATTAGCCATACTGAAGACTATACCTAAGAGCAGTAGGACGTCAATTTAAGCAAAAAGAGAGACTTAGTCAGATTTTAGTTCCACAAGTATCAGCTGGCTGCAGAGTGAAGGGCAGATCAGAGTGGGAGCTATACTAGCAAAGCACTGCCATAGTCCAGGGGACAGGCAATGGTAGGCTGGGCTAGGGCGACAGATGTGTGAAAGAAGAGTCGATGTCTGTGAGGCAGAATGGACAGAACTCGATGGGTGACTGAATGGTGATTTCAGCTGTGAGATAATTCTAAATTTTAGAAGGTGGAAGATAATCTGTGCCTAATTAAAGCAGTCATTAAAGCAGAAAACGAAGAATCACCTCTAAAAACATATCCCAACAAGGAGAAGAAAGTTACTGCTTTTAAGCTTGCTATCATTTATACATTAATACCTGAGTTCCAGCCACACATAACTCACCTGGTTACCAACCAATAATAGGTGCTCTCCAAGAAGAAAGTCTTTCAGCATGTCTTCCATCACTACCATGTGCTAGAAAAAAAAAAAAAACTAGAAGTTAATTGAGTTTTGTATAATCAAGATGGAATAATAAAGTTAACAACAAAGGTATCGTCGTGCTAAGTAAAGCATCGAGAACTTCAATTCAAGATGGCAGTGTGAGATCCTGAACTCACCTCCTCCCATGGACATGCAGATTGTACAGCAACATATGAAATCATTTAATTTAACAGGCATCTTGGGGCCTAGTTGTAACCCTTTCTAGAGGATGTGTGCTCACCCTCTATGACACTCCAAAGCACTAGTGTATCCTGGAGGGGAGATTTACACGCATCTGGTGTCCTGGTTTGTATGTCTGGTGCAGCTATCACCCCACAGATACTCCTTAATCACATGGTGGCTGGGTGGGGGGAGTCTTGTATTTCTGGGTCCCATGGGACTATGGCAATTGTAAAGATGGTTCTAGGCAGGCTATCAGTCCACTGCATAGACAGTGGACTGAGGCACAATCCTTAGTCTTCTGTGAAGGAGGCCTTTGCTTGTCCTGGAGCTTCAGCCTGAGGAGCAAGCTTCGGGTCTGGCATACATTTAGAGGCCAATGGATCACTCTCAAGGAACACAGGCTATGGGTGCCATCTTGGCTCTCTTTCTTTCTTGACCTTGCCTGAGTTCATCAGTATCACCCAGGAAAGGGCCTATACACTTGTCTGGAACCCCAATCTCTATGGTTGTCACCCAATGGACACCTCCAGATCACCTGCCTTTTGCGGTCAGTGAGGCTTCCAGTCGTAATACACAGGACTGTATATATTTGCATACTTTTAAAAGCTAACACGCAAAGATGTGGTTTCCAGTCAGTCTGAATCTAAGTGCTAAGATACTCCCATGTGGGATACAGAGATCCTCACACATCCTCAATTACTGGGAACTATTAAAAATATAATGGGCAGCTTGGACAAGCACAAAGATTTAAGAGCCAATCAAGAGCTAAGGCAGGGTTGAATGACAAGGTTCATCTGCACGAGGCCACTCCTTTGAAAGACTGGGAAAAATAGTCATTTCACATACTGTATAGAAATCAATAAAGCCAAGCAAAATGCAATAACAGAGGATATGTTACAAATGGAAGAACAAGATAAAACCTCAGAAATAAAAACTTTAATGAAATGACACAAGTAATTTACCTGACAAAGAGTTCAAGTGATGGTCATTAAGATGCTCACCAAGCTGAGAAGAATGGATGGATGCAGTAAGAACTTCAATAAAGAAATAGAAAATATTTTTTTAAAAAGTGTCAAACAGAAGTCACAATGTTGAAGAATACAATAACTGAACTGAAAAGGTTCAAGAGCAGACAAGATGAAGCAAGAGAAAGGATCAGTCAACTCAAAGAAAAGGCAGTGGAACTAACCCAATCAAAGCATCAAAAAGAAAAAAAGAGGGGTGCCTGGGTGGCTCAGTGGGTTAATGCCTCTGCCTTCAGCTCAGGTCATGATCCCAGGGTCCTGGGATCAAGCCCCGCATCAGGCTCTCTGCTCAGCGGGGAGCCTGCTTCCTCCTCTCTCTGCCTGCCTCTCTGTCCACTTGTGATCTCTGTCTGTCAAATAAATGGATGAAATCTTTAAAAAAAAAAAAAGGAATTACAAAAAATAAAGATACTTTAAATGACTTAAGAGACAACATTTCATGGACTAACATTTGCACCACAGGGCCCCAGGAAGAAGAGAGAGAAGAGGCAGAAATTTTATTTGAAAATATAAAGGCTGAAAACTTCTCTAATACAGGGAAGGAAACAGACTTCTAGATATAGGAATCCCAGCAAGTTCCAAATAAGAGAAACCTAAGGACACCTACACCATGACCCATTGTAATAAAAATGTCAAAAGTAAAAGACGAGAGGAGAATACTAAAAGCAGCAAGAGAAAAAAAAGTGTTACATATAAGGGAACACCCATAAGGCAATCAGATTTTTCAGCAGTAATATTGCATGCCAGAAGAGAATGGCATGATATATTTCCAAGGACTGAAAAAAAACCTTGCCAACCAAGAAGACTCTACCTGGCAAAGTTATCACTCAGAAGTAAAAAACAGATAAAGAGTTTCCCAGCTAAGCCAAAGCTAAATGAGTCATCATCACTAACTCAGCCTTACAAGAAATGTTAAAAGGACTTAAGCTGAAAAGTAAGTGTGCTAATTAGTATTAAGAACACATGTGAAAGGGGGCAACTGGGTGGCTCAGTGGGTTAAGCCTCTGCCTTAGGCTCAGGTCATGATCTCAGGATCATCTCAGGATCTTTGCTTAACATGGAGCCTGCTTCCTCCTCTCTCTCTCTGCCTGCCTCTCTGCCTACTTGTGATCTCTCTCTCTGTGTCAAATAAATAAATAAAATCTAAAAAAAAAAAAAGAACACATTTGAAAATAAATCTCACTGGAAAGTAAATATATATAATGATAGATTAATCACTTATAAAGATAATATGAATGTTAAAGTCAAAAGTAGTAAAAATAGCTATAAATATGATAATTAGTTAAGGGATATGCAAGATAAAAAGTGCAAAATGTGACAGCAAAAACATAAAACATAAAACATGGAAGGGAGCAGTTACATTGAGATTTACAACGGGATTAAACTTAAGTTATTATCAGTTTAAAATAGGCTGTTGTAGATAAATTATACGTAAGCATCATGGTAACTACAAAGAAATAACCTATAGTAAATTCACAAAAAGTAGAGAAAGAATATAAATATAACAAAGTATCTGACAAAATTCAACATCCATTTATGATTAAAAAAAAAACCCTCTCAACAAAGCAGTATAGAGGGAATATATCTCATAATAAAAGTCATGTATGACAAGCCCACAGCCAACAACATACTCAATAGTAAAAAGCTCAAAGCTTTTCCTCTAAGATCAGGAACAAGACAAGGATGCCAATTCTCACCACTTTTATTCAACACAGTACCAGAGAAATTAGGCAAGGAAAAAAAAAAAGAAAAAAGGAAATAGGAAAGGAAGAAGTAAACCTGTCACTATTTGCAGGTGGTGGTACTAATATACAGAAAACCCTAGAGACACTAACACAAAGCTGTTAGAATAAACAAATTCAGCAAAGCTGATAGATACAAAATCAATACCAAAAAAAAAACTGTTATTTTTCAATTCACTAATAATGAACCATCAGAAAGAGATTGCATCAACAATTGCATCAACAAGAATAAAACACCTATGAATAAATTTAATCAAGGAGGTGAAAGACCTGCATATTGAAAACTACAAGACATTAATGAAAGAAACTGAAGACCCAAATAAATGGAAAGATACTCCATGTTCATGGATTAGAAAAATTAATGTTGTTCAAATGTTATACTACCCAGAATAATCTATATGTTTGATGCAATCTCTATCAAAATCTTAATGGCATTTTTCACAGAAACAAATAATCCTAAAATTTATTCGGAATCATAAAAGATCCTAAAAAGTCAAAAAGTCATAAGAAAGAAGACCAAAGTTGAAAGCATCACACTTTCAGATTTCAAACTATATTACATTATAGTAATTTAAAAAGTTATAGTAGTCAATAAAAAAAAGCTATAGTAATAAAAAAACTACAGTAGTCAATCAAATTATAATATTTTCAGAAAAAGACACATAATAGAGAGCCTAGAAATAAACCCATATGCATCAATGGTCAATTAACTTACTAAAAAGGAGTCAAGAAGGAAGAAAACAATGGAGAAAGGACAGCTTCTTTGATAAATGGTGTTAGGAAAATGGGCAGTCGCATGCAAAAGAATGAAACTGGATCACTATCTTCCACCATACACAAATATTAACAAAAATATATTAAAGACGTGAATGTTAGGCTCTGAAACCATAAAACTCCTAGAAGAAAACATAAATGGTAATAAGCTCTGTGATATAGGTCTTAGTGATGATTTTAGAATCTGTCACCAAAAGCACAAGGAATGAAAGCAAAATTAAACAAGTGGGACTCCATCCAACTAAGCAGCTTCTGTGGAGTGAAGGAAACCATCAACAGAATGAAAAGGAACATAGTGAGTGGCAAAAAATATTTGCAGATCATGTATCTGATAAGGGGTTAATATCCAAAATATGGAAAGAACTCATATATCTCAACAGTAAAAGAACAACCAGTCCAAGTAAAAAATGGGCAGAGGATCTGATTAGAGACATCTCCTAGGAAGACTTACAGAAGACCAATGGGTATATGGGAAAATGCTCTATATCACAGTCATTTTGAGAAATATAAATCAAAACCATAAACAGATGTCACCTCACATCTATTAGAATGGCTATTATCAAAAGACTAGAGATAAGTGTTGGTGAGGATGTGAAGATAAGGGAAACTGTGTATTGCTGATGTAGCCACTATGAAAATCAGTATAGAGGTTCCTCAAAAAATTAAAAATAGAACTATCATATGATCCAGCAATTCCACTTCCTGGGTATTTTTTTAAAGAAAATGAAAACAATTTTTTTGTTTGAATTTGAAAAGAGATTTGCACCGCCACAATCACTGTACCATTATTTACAACAGGCAAGGTATGGAAACAACCTACATGTCTATTGATGGATGAATGGATAAAGAAGATGTGGCATATATATATACATAATGGAATATTATTCAGTCATAAAAAGAATGAAATCTTGCCATTTGTAACGACATGGCTGGTCCTTGAGGGCCTTATGCAAAGTGAAAAAAATCAGAGAAAGACAAATACTGTATTATCTCTTATATATGGAATGTAAAAAATACACATGTGTGTAACATGTAAATAATACATATATGTACATATACACACATATATAACATATATGTACTAAAAAAATACCCAAGCTCATAGATAATAGAAAACATATTGGAGGTTGCTAGAGGCTAGAGGTAGGGGTGGGAGAAATTGGTGAATTTTTTTTTTTCTTTTAGTTTAAATACACTGAATAAAAAAGAAAGTAAACATCTATAATAACAGACCATACTCAAAACAATTTGATTTTTTAAAAAACCAAAAATTAATTCAGTGATTATAAGTTATATAACCAGTAAGGTCACTGGTATTTAAAACTTGAAGTCGTCCACTTAGGCAAGAATAAGCCACTCACCATTATTTCAAAGAGTTTTCATAATTTAACTCAAATATATTTTAACTACTGCTCTATGCAGGGTTGGCTTATAATTTACTATTTAAATTAGTAGTTGCTAATAATGTAAATATACATAGGCTTTCCAAAATAACTGGAGATTTCCATGGAACATTTTACACTAACTTGGTCTTAACCATTACCTTCAAAGGATGTGCAATTTTAGAATTAGAAATGTAGTATTTAGCTTCCACATTTTGTTATTTGAATTAAAACACAATATAATAAAAGAACAAGATTAAAGTTGTTCACAACAGCCACAAAGGAAATTACATTGCTCTTTTATATCTGGAAAAATAGGACAACCGTAAGTAGGTCACAAAGGCTCATTGTGGGGGATGGGGAGTATTGGAGGAAGAAATATATCCCAGAACAATTAATATCCCTATTTCTTTCTCTTGGTTTTCTGTATCAAAACAGTTACAGCCTCATAAAGACTGAAGTTATTGAACCTCCCTAATTATGGAAAAGGCAAATCAACTGTTTGTATTTAATACATGCTACAGATATTTTCTAGCTTGTTACTTGCTTTTCTTTTTTTGACTTGCTTTATGGATTTTTTTTTTTGACATCTCAAACATTTTCCTTTTAACTTGTCAAATTAAGCTGTACTTTCTTTCAGTTTCTTTCTTAGAAAAACAAAGTTTTTTTTTTTTCCTTCAAAAACGGATGAGTATTTCCTAAATGTTTATCTTTGTAGTTTTTATTTTTCTGAAATGCTTGCAGATACACCATTGACCTAGAGCTTTAAAAAGCTTGTCAATTTACTGTCCACTCTGGAACACTTTTTAAGCTCAAAAGAGACACTATTAATAATAATGAACAACAAATGCAAACAGAAACCATTTTAGGGACTATCTTCAGCAAGCCTGTATTGTTACCCTACTTAAAAGGGAGTCCTAGAATACCCCTTTATTCTGGGTTCTAATGAGAATGTGGTCTGGAGACCTCTTCATTTTAACTAAGATGAAAAGTCAGGGCCAATTTCCAGACATTTAAGTCTTCCAGTAACAAAGGGGCTAATCTGCATGAAAAACAGACAGAAAAGTTGGAACAAGCATTTGTATAGCCAGATAAAAAAGCAGTGTAAATACTGAAAAATAATTCAAACTATAGTTGTATTCTTCTGTATTGTACTCATGTTCTCTCTACTTCACACCCTCATTCCATCTAACTAGATTATTCAAATCAACAAACATTAGCTAAGGCTAAGGTCACTGTCACTGCCTATGTAATTCTTCCCTTAACCTCTTGACCCACTTAAGTACCACAGAGAATTAATTTCTTTCTTTCTTTCTTTCTTTCTTTCTTTCTTTCTTTCTTTCAAGATTTTATTTATTTGAGAGAGTGAGTGAATGAGGTGGGGGAGAGAGGGAGAAGAAGCAGGGGAAGGGGCAGTGGGAGAAGCAGACTTCCTGCTGAGCAAGGAGCCCAGAGGTTGGGGGTGGGGGGGTGGTGCAGCGTTCCATCCCAGGACTCCAGGATCATGACCTGAGCTGAAGGCAGACACTTGACCAACTGAGTCACCCGGGCACCCCAACCACAGACAATTTCTTGTAAGTTTCCTCTTCCAGTTAATTGCCCATCTCTCGTGAATCCCTCCTTCCTCTCTAACAATTTCTCTCCATAATCTTTTAGGTTGGATCTTCCAACCTAATTGTTGTAGCAATTCCTTCGATTCTGATTTCCCCCACGTTCCTTCATTTGCTCTCTGTTAGTGCCTTTTTACATGCTCTCCCCAGGGGTCAAGGTTTAGGGCTGAGTAGCTTGTGCCTACTTGTACACAAGGGAGAGGGTGGGCTGTGCGAGACTTGAGTATCCACTTCTGTGCTTGAAGAGCTGCTTCAGACCACTCGTCCTAAGTCCTCTCCTCCGTTCCACTGCTTCAGGCACCAATTCTATGCTGATCTTCAAGAGTAAAACTATCCTCCTCAACTCCAGCCTCATATTCTGAGCGACTATCAAACTATGTACTATTATTTCCCAGTCTCTTCAACCTCCACATATCCAAAACTTGTCTCTTTATTTTTTTCTCAACTTCATTCTTGATCTTGTATCTTTTATCCTCATTAATAGCATCATTTCCTATCACCTGACCAAACTGCTACCATCATCTTCCTGCACACTTCATTCCTCCCTTACCAAGAGTAAGCTATTAAGCCACCCTAACGTCAAGGGTATCTATCCCTTCCTTTTTACCCCAGTTTTCATTTAGTATTTTACATCTCTGGCCTAGATTTTTATCAGACAATTTGGCTTCTCTGACTTCAGTGTCTGTTTGAGGCAATGTGTTCTTCATGTAACTGACTGTTACCTCTTCATTCAAATTCATGTCACTTCTTTAGGTGCACCTGGGTGGCTCAGCGGGTTAAAGCCTCTACCTTTGGCTCAGGTCATGATCCCAGGGTCCTGGAATCAAGTCCAGTATCAGGCTCTCTGCTCAGCAGGGAGCCTGCTTTCTCCTCTCTCTCTGCCTACTTATGATCTCTCTGTCTGTAAAATAAATAAATAAAAATCTTTAAAAAAAATCATGTCACTTATTTTTTTTCAAAATTCCTTAAATGACTCTTAAGACCTTTGAAACACAGGTTCATCTTTTTTTTTTTTGGCTAAAGGCTACTTATTTATTTATTTATTTAAAGATTTTATTTATTTATTTGACACAGAGAGAGAGATCACAAATAGGCAGAGAGGCAGGCTCCCTGCCGAGCAGAGAGGCCGATGCGGGGCTCGATCCCAGGACCCTGAGATCATGACCTGAGCTGAAGGCAGAGGCTCAACCCACTGAGCTACCCAGGCACCCCATAAAGGATACTTATTTATTGATTGAAGTATAATTGACATTATAAAGTTAAATTAGTTTCAGGTTGTGCAATATGATTCAACATTTATAAACACTGTGAAATGATCACCACCATTTGCCACCTTGCAAAGTTGACATGATTTTATTGATTATATTCCCCATGCTGTACATTACAACCCCATGACTTCTTTAATTTATAACTGGAAATCTATACTTCTTAACTCTCTTCACAAATTTAGCCTGCCCCCAGGACTCTCCTCCCCTTCATATATTCTTGATTTAGTCTTGGCTTCATCTCCTGTCACTCTCCTCCAACACTACATTCAGTCAAAAATTCAGAATAATTTCTCTGCTCTCTTCGGTTTGCTTTTCCAGCAGACTATGAGCTCCCTGAGGGCAAATCTTGGCTTTCATCTTACACACAGCTCCACTGACTCTACCCACCGCCTGAACAGTCCTGCCAGGTGTCTTCTCCACTCTATCCCCACGGTCACACCCTTCATTCAGATCCTTCGTAACTTGTACTTAGACTACTGCAATGGCCCCCTAACGAGTCTCTCTTTGCCTTAGTTCCAACTCATAGACAACATTAAAGAGCAAATGCAAAGTTAGCAAGTGAAAATGTGCTTAAAATCTTTCAGTGGCTTCCTCACTTCTTCTGAATCACATCCAGATTCCTTAATTAGCAAGGCCAAGATGTTCTGACCCTTTCCTAACCTACTGGCCTCATCTCTTGTTACTCTTGCATTTGCAACCTCAGTTCTGTGTCAGTGACAATTAATTAAATGTAGCCTCCTAAGTGAACTACTCTGTCACATAGCCAAGTCTCTGCAAATGCTAGTCCGTCTGCCTGAGAGAGTCAGCTTTGCCTGGTTAACTTATTTTCCACAATCATTCCAACCTGGGACCATCATCTCCTCAGTGCTACCATAGTAACCTGTGTGTACTTCCATCCCACTGTACAGGAATCATGTATACTTTGTTGTCTTTCTCCCTCAGAGTCCTGGAGCTACAGGAGTATATGTGTGTATGTATGTGTACACTAATCTCTTTATCCAAATACCTCAGGACAAGGCTTGATACATGGTAGATGTTTTAAATATTTAAAATATTTAAAGGTCTGTGGGGGTTAAGAGGCTATTACTCTTTCCTCCAATTTCTCCTTACTACTGTAAGTATAACATTCTTTAATGACAGATTTAATAATAGTCCTCATTATGAACATTCAAAATCTTACTCCTTCTTTATTAACCCACTCACCGCATACTTGCTCAGCATTCATGATATGCCAAGCACATGCTATTTGCTGAAGGCTCTAAAGAAAAACAGACTTGACTTCAGTGGTGTGGAAAACACATTTAAAAAATCAATCTCAATACCATGTGGAAAGGGGACCACAGGACATGGAAGAGGATGGTACAGAAGCTCCTACATATTCAAGAGACACTGAAGACTACTGCTTCAAAAGGAAGTACAGACTAAAAGGAAACCATAACATACGCAACAAAAGCAAATGTAATCCAAAGCCACAGTTCCTTGAATTGGTACAGCTCAAATTTTTCCTTAGTGGTTAAGTCATAATGCTTTATGAAGCAAAGGTACATCTGGAGACAGGCTACAGCAAGTCCCTCAGGGCCGCTGTGTAAAGTTCACAGCAGCCCTGCGGTCTTCAGTGGCTATGTCACAGACACCATGGCAACAGAGACTGTGTTCAAGGGCACAATGGCCCTCCCTGCTACTGAATTTTCTACATTCTCATATGCTGGGAGGTCTTTTCAACCTTTGGTACCATGGAGTTTTTCAAATTGTCACTTATAATAAAGTTTTCTGGCTCTTTTTTCTTTATACCTTTGTCTTTCCACTACATGGGCAGAATGTGATACCATCAGTGCTCAGAAACAGTCTATTTTCCTTACAATTATGTTTTTGTCTTTCTTTGATAGGTAAGATTGTTTTCCCTCTTTGTGTCTTTTTCTTTTTTTTAAATTTTATTTATTTATCTGACAGAGAGAGATCACAAGTAGGCAGAGAGGCAGGCAGAGAGAGAGGGGGAAACAGGCTCCCTGCTGAGCAGAGAGCTGGATGCAGGGCTCGATCCCAAGACCCTGAGATCATGACCTGAGCTGAAGGCAGAGGCTTTTACCCACTGAGCCACCCAGGTGTCCCCCTTCTTTGTGTCTTTTTTTTTTTTTTAAAGATTTTATTTATTTATTTGACAGAGAGAGATTACAAGTAGGCAGAGAGAAAGAGAGAGGGAAGCAGGCTCCCTGCCGAGCAGAGAGCCCGATGCGGGACTCGATCCCAGGACCCTGAGATCATGACCTGAGCCGAAGGCAGTGGCTTAACCCACTGAGCCACCCAGGCGCCCCCTTCTTTGTGTCTTAAAGGTAACTTCATTGTCTGCTGATTTGTCCACTGTTTGCATAAGAGCATTAATGCTCTGAAAGAGAAGTAAAACCTACATTAATTAATGGGCTATAGAATAAATACAAAACCTATCCAGGTTATGTCTTTGCATGTCAGAGGTAGTAATTACAGTTTTGACAGATTTCAAAATACCAAATCAAGATTTTTACTGAGAGAGAAGGATTTTCCCAGATGCCTTCTGTATTGTTAATATAATAAAGGGAAAAGAATTATGGTACTCACTGAATAAGAAATATGATTGGAAAATGGCAGACAAAAAGCTTACGTTTTTCTAACTCCTTAATATAGTAAAAATAGCAAGTGGGGCACCTGGGTGGTACAGTCAGTTAAGTGTCTGACTCTTGGTTTCAGCTCAGGTCATGATCTTAGGATCATGAGATTGAGCCCCAAGTAGGGCTCCGCACTCAGTGAGGAGTCAGCTTGGGATTCTCTCTCCCTCTCCCTCTGCCCTTCTGCTCATGTCTTTTCTCTCTCTCTCTCTCTCAAAGTAAATAAATAAATCTTTAAAAAAATAGTAAGTAAAAATTCTTCTAACATAAGGTTATTATTTCTGTTCAGATTAGGGACCAAATATTAAAGAAAAATTAAGTATGTTTCTTTTTATAAAATAAATATATAACAACTTAACAGAAAATTTGGGAAAAAACCCTCCTACATTACGGGTAATTTTCTCTGAAAAAATTCTTATTAAGGTGAATATCTGTAGTAAAGCTTTCTGGGTATACACTATTTCTGTGTCTTAGAAGAAGGTCCATAATTACTGGTTAGTTTACAAGTGAGAAATTATCTACCTTCCTCCCTTAAAAAGGAAAAAAAAAAAAGGAAAAGTAAAAAACAGTAAAATATTAGGAATTTTCAGGAAAAGGAAAGGAAGATCAAGAAGAGAGGGCACAAGACACATCCTCTTTGAACCAGTGAAATGATTTAACAGGAAAGCAAAAAAGAGGATAAGGAATAGTTCATTTTTTAAAAATTTAATGATATATTCATTTTATTTACATGGAGTCTAGTGCACATATAAAATATATTACCCTAATCATAGTAGCAACTCTTCAATTTTCAGGTGTCTTGGGAAAGAATTTAAAAGTTTACAATGCCTTAATAAAAGATGTGTCAACACCTCATTTGGCATCATCTGAATTGAACTTAGCAAATTAGAAAAATAATTAAACATTAGTTTCACTGCAGAGGTAATTACCACAATGTAAGAAGAGATTTATCCAGAAAGGCAAAGCAGTGATCTTACCTGAATGTTGTCATAGAACAGAACATCGGGCACTTTCATTTTCTCGTGGGCATTATAGATTGGTGCACTAACAGTCCCAATCCTCAGAGATCCAGATGCTATTTCACCTAAACATTTCACACAGGATAGAGAATTATTTGTAGTTCTGTACTGAGAGAAGCCAAGTCCAATGTGAACATAAAGCAACACAGCATCTTTAATTTAATATCTCATTAAGGGATTTCAATTTAACATCTAAAAGAAGTAAGGTTGAATGTGGAAATAAAACATCATAGCCTTACATAAAATGTTTAAAATGTTCCAAAAGATAATGAATTCTATATAAAATATTGCACGTGAGCAAACAGCATAGAGATGAAATTAAAGAACCACTCCCCACTCAGAACTCCATGAAACCACCTTCCTAAACTTGTTTTGTCAGAGACTTTAACACATAAAGCAAACCAAATATACATTCAGAAGCTCTGAAATATTCTGAATATCATTTTGGGGGATCACCCATTGAAAAGCTCCAAGTAATGGGGTGCCTGGGTGGCTCAGTGGGTTAAGCCGCTGCCTTCGGCTCAGGTCATGATCTCAGGGTCCTGGTATGGAGCCCCGCATCGGGCTCTCTGCTCGGCGGAGAGCCTGCTTCTTCCTCTCTCTCTCTGCCTGCCTCTCTGCCTACTTGTAATCTCTGCCTATCCAAAAAAAAAAAAAAAGAAAGAAAGAAAAACTCCAAGTAAGAACTCCCTAGAATTCTAGTAAAAAATACTGATTAATCTAGTAAAAAACACCCCGCACAGACCTCTGAAATTACTATTTCCAGGGATGGTCGAGGAGATCTGTATTTTCAAATAAGCATGCCAGGTGCTATATAGTTATTCCATGATGATTATTACTATTGTGTTATCTCCTATTTTGCTTTAAATAGTTGATCTAGAACAGAATATGAGCTCCTTACAGTCAGCAAACCCAATAATAATAAATTTGAAGTCAGGGAGTACATCTCATATGCATTCTCTCCATGGTTAATAATCATAACATTAATGGTGGTAGTTGTTACAGTAGTACTGATGGTCACAACAAAAGCTATCATTTATTGAGGAACTTCTATGGGCCACATCTCAAGCCAGAAGCTTCACTGTTTTTTCATATAATTTCATGTAATTCTCTTAACAATGAAACAAGACCTATGAGGAAGCTTAGGACATAAATTAAGTAATTTGCTTAAAACCACCCAGCTAACATGGGCAGAACTAAAAATAGAACTTGTATAGTCTAATGTTCTTTCTGCCAAGTGGGGTATATTTAATCCTTTGACTCCAAATAACACTCCATCCTGTGGAAATACCCATGCAAGCAGAGAGATTATCACAATGCCTTCAACAACTGACCCATCCACCACCCCTGTACCTCTCCACGCTTCAAATAAGAAAACTGCCCTTTTGCATTAAAACATTTTGAAACACAAGTGGAGAAGAGCAATGCTTGCGTTCTGCAATGCCATGAACGATTTTGAGCTAAAAATAATTAAACTGTCACCCTGATTAAACCCTGTTTAATCATGCTACACATTTGCCAAAGCACAGGAGACCTCTCTCTCCAATAGATCCTTGCCATTTCCCTTTTTATTTACAAGTTCTACAAGGAAGAAAACCTATAAGCTGTCACACAGAGAATCTACTGTAAATTTACTACTGGCAGGGGCTCTGAAACAGACCCAATATAAAACTGGACAGACAAAGAGCAGGATTGTGGCAGGGACTTTAGTATATGCTTGTATGTTAAGATGACAAACGTAATTTCAGATTCAAGTAGCATCTGATATCATCTGTGGTTTATGGAACACATCTGTTCAGTAGATTTAGGGCTTCAGGACAATTAAATCCACTCATCTAATGTTTATTGTCAAAACTTCAAGCTTGAAAAGAGAAATGCCCTCAGAGGATGGTGATGCTTATACTTCCCTGGGAGAAACTGGCTACCTGTCTGCTAAGAAATCTCATAGGATGGCATTATTTTAGTCCATCTGTCAAGGTCCTTAGTCCAGTAGATTCAAAACCCAATTTTGTCACGTCTATTGACCATAAATGTGACTCTCAGGAGAATATTAAAGACATATATTCTGATCTATACATAAATTCTGCTATAGAAACAAGAATTGAAAATACTACAGTGTAATGAAAGCTACAACTTTCATATGGACCCCATGATACACTGATGGCCATATCAGCATATTATTTGGAGGCAGAACTATACAGAAAGCCAAATCCTCATCAGAAGGTTATTTGGTGAACCTTGTTCTCGAACAAGGAGAGTGCATTAAATAAATCCTCCTCAAGAGAGATGACATTAAAGATAAATGGTACCAGATGAATCAACAGTCTCTTAGATTCCTTATTCCCTACACAAGGCTTAGATGGGAACTGCTGACACTGGCCCGTTACCAAGACTGAACAGTCTACAGTCAGAATAATTCGGTCCATCGCTGGATATGTATTAAGAGATTCAGTCAAGTAACTCTACGAGTCAACAGATCCCAGAGTGGTTCTGTCTCTTTGCGCTGGCTCTGCATATGTGTACCCAGATCCATCAGTAGGTGGAGTTTTTAATTTTACTCTAAAAAAGTCATCTCATTTCTTTAACACAAATTCCTGTCTCAGTGTAGTCCCAACTATTAAAAACAGCTACTACAAAGACAGCCACAATATGTCCTCATTAGAGAGGGGTCCCACATTGGATTTTTGATAGAACAGGTATTAATCTCAAACAGTAGAGAACCTATTGTTGGGATCTAATTGAAAAATAGGGAACTTCTATAGAAGAGCTAAATCTTCCCCAAATTCAAAATACTTATGGTTATCCATAAAAAAAGTACCACAAAAGACAATATGAGTGGAAATGGGAGAGTAAGAAGGCATGAAGTGGTACTCTAAATATTACTGTAGTTTAAATGAACCTAGAACAGTTTCCTGAACATATCCCACAGGACTAGTGGTCCTCAAAATGTAAATGTTATGTAAAGGAAGGAGAAGTCTAGATCCTATGGTGAAATATATTTGGGGGGAAGAAAAGGTGAAACCAAATCATGGCGTTATCTTTACAGCAAGGATTTTCAGAGCCATGAATATGTTTGTGTCAACTGCGACTCTTTGAAGGAGGACCTGCATCTGGTATGCACTGAAATAAAGAAAATATTCTTTTTTTAAAAGTTTTTATTTATTTGAGAGAGAGCGTGTGCACATGCATGAGCAGGGGGCAGGGGTAGTGGAAGGGGAAGCAGACTCCCCACTAAGTAGGGATGATCCCAGGACCCAGAGATCATGACCTGAGCCAAAGGCAGATGGTTAACCAACTGAGCCACCCAGGTGCTCTGAAATTAAGCAAATATTCTAAGATTTAATTGGTAAATGGGTTTCAATTTAAAAATAAATAAAGATCGATTTCTTCAACCAAGTACATAAAACAAAGTATATGGAAACAAAACCAATTTTTATTTAAATTAAAATAATAAATAATACAAATGTTTGATAATTATTATTTCACTTAAAAAAGAAACAAGTCAAATACTTACATTTGTAATCCTCCAGTTCTGGTTCCTGATTATTATCAGTACTTATTTCTATCGCAGCATCTGCCAAGTTTTTTTCTAACGCTGACCTTGCAAGGCTTGGTAAGAACCTGGTGGGGCAGGAAGGACAGAATGATAAAGTCAAAGCTTTCTGTGGTTCCTAAAGAGCTTTTGGCATGTGCACACACAAACTTTCTCTTTCTCTTCTTCTTCCTCTCTTTCTATCTCAAGATAACCAATTAAGGAAGCTTAGTTTTGAGCTGTGAAATCCAAATAGTAAAAAATTTTGCAATAAATATAAACTTCAAGTACCTGTGAAGAAGAGTATCTGTTGATCTCCTTTAACAAAACTTACATGTAATTAGCAGTATTCATGTACATACAAATCTTACAGAATAAGACTTAAAATGATTTTCTTTTCAAAATGGATTTAGTAGACCTCATAAATCTTGTTTAATTGTTTAACTGGATTATCAAATTTTCTTAAATAGATAAAACAACATTTGAATTGGCTCCAACTTAGCAATCACAAATTCAAATTAGTGGAAGTGAATTAATGAGGTTTACTTCTTAACACAAATTATTCAATTTAGGATTATACAGCCTGTCTATTCTATATGTATGTTGTCAAAGCAACAATCTGGTGAGTGACAGAGGCATTCTTCATCTACAAATAGATGGTATGAACATCATGGGCTTATTAGATCATGAAAATGGAGTTTCCCACCCACACAAATAAAACTGTATCTGGAATTTATGATCCCAAGGGAGCTTGCAAAAATGATTTTTAACCTATTACCTGGGCTATACTACCATAAACTAACCACTACATGCCACGATATCCCAAGAAAACATACTAAGAACATCACACTTCTAACTTAGATTTTCCATAGCTCAAAATCCTTTGTGGTGATTTCCACAGCCCTGAGTATAAGCTCTAATAAAAGAGATGCCGGTGTGAGCGAGAAGGCAAAAGAATGAGTGTGTGAGGAACTGATGGATTTCCTGTCTGTGTGATAGAATCGACATAACTGACCCTATCTCCCAGCTACCTCCTCGTTCTGGTTCCAGGCTATGATGGGAGGATTTCTATCACTATGGGTCAGTAGCTCATCAATACAGCATCAAGTAAGACTTACTAATGTGCATCTCTGGCCCTTCATCAGATTGTTGCCTTGTTTAAAACCAATGCCTTACTTTATCTCTCAGACCCAATAAATGGGCTTTTATCTTGTTTCCTGAGTCCTTATCTTGGCACTTTGCCCACCCGACCTGCCCCTCCGCACTAGACCATAAACTTGAGTCTGGCCTGCTGACATTAGGCTCTGCAGCTCTCTCTGTTACTTCCTGTCAAACTACCTTGAGTGACAATTACACATTCAAGCTTGGACTGTGTGCTAGTCCCAGAAACCTCTTACATCCATATAGTCTTCTCTCAACACACCCTCAATTGTCCCCACACTGGAGCCTTTCTAGATTGTCCTCCAAAGCCTATAGAGAACAGCAAAAAAGGCACGAATGCCTCCCTTCCAACGTCAGTGACATACATTGCTTGCCAATATGATACTCTTTCCTACTGACATTGAACATGTTTCAGAGTTATTTTCAATCTCACACCCAGACAGCACTACCAAATAATCAGAGGTAGTATGGAAGCTGAAGTATGTTTACCTCTAGAATTTACATTTTAAAAGATACTGACTCACCCCACAAATGACAAGGAAGTATGTCAGGTAATATGAGGTCAACCTTTATTTTTCTAGCTTTCAATTTTTTCTAGTTAATGGCTTCTTTTTCCATTGCTCACTGATATTTTCTGCTTGTGTTTTCCTCCCCCTGTGGCCTTTTGTAAAATAAGGGAGTAAATGAGTGAAATATCATTCATCTATCCTACTTTCCCAGAACAAAAGCAAATACATATCCTACTGTGAAGTTTTCAAATTTATTTATCATCATGAGCATCACAGTGCCTTTTAAAAGTCATTATCATCATTATATTCATTTACTACAGCAAAAATACAATCGAAGGGCTCCAATCTCTATGATCTTGGTTGTAACAAAAAAAAAAACTATAGAAAGATTCAACCACATTATGGGAAACACAAGAACAGAAGATGTTCCCCGAGGCTAACTCAGGCTAACTATGTCATTGTCAGAGAAGTGAGAAGTATGAAATTATAGCTGATTAATGCTTTAAATCTCATTTCCCTGTATCTTTTCAAATATTTTTTTGGTCATCTGAATTAACTTCTATGCATGCGCACTCATCCTCTGCCCATTTAGGGTTGAGTCTTTCATCTCAATAATTTGAATACTTTATAGTCCCTGAATACTAATCCTTTTGTGATTCCAAATCTTATCAAACATCTCTTAGTCTGTGGCTTACAATTTGTAGAGCGGCTTACAGTGTTTCTGTCATATATCTGGTTTTTACATTTTTGTATGGCATAAAATGGATATTTTTAAATAATTTATTGACAAGTCCATCCATTCCCACACTGATTTATATAATGTTACTTTTGATATATGCTAACTTCCTACAGATGTATGTGGGCCTGTTTCTGGTCTCTGTAGTCTATTCTAATAGTCTATTTGTCATTCTTTGCACCAATATCATACTATAACAATGAATATAGCTTTATGATGGATCCTGATATCAGAAAGAAAAAGTACAACACCTTAATCTTCCTCAAAATCTCCTTTGCTATTATTTCCAGGCCAATTTTGAGATCAGCCTGTCAAACCTTAGTAGTATAACCTGTATAACCTTAGTAGTATCTGACTAGGTCATAGCTATCTATATAAAATCTGGAGTAAAATAGCTTTACAATACTGAAGCTTCCCTTCCATGAACATGGTATAGCTTCCCTTTTACCTAAGTCCTTTACAACTTTCAATGAAGATTTATGCTTTTCTTCATAAAAATATTACATGTAATTTGATTTGCTCTAGGTGCTCAAAGCTTTCTACTATTATTACAAATGGGGTGATTTTAAAAAAATCAGATCTCCTCAATTGATTGTTAGTGGAATATAGGAATGTCACTGATTTGGATTTATAAGTAATCTCACTAAATTCTATTTTTCTAATGACTTATATATGGTTTCTCTTGAATTTTTAATCTAGCCAATCAGATAACTTTGGGCAAATGCACTGGCTGAAAGTACAAAAAGGTGACATTCTTGTTCTGTTCCTAACTTTAAAGGAAATATGAATATTTTATCATAAAGATGTTTGCTCTAAATTTTTGGTATATACCTCTTATCAGATTGTAGAAGTATCCCTCTTTTCATGATTTACTAAGAATATTCCTGGTTTACTAAGAATTTGGTTTGTTTTTAGGTTTGGTCGTTAGGTTTTATCAAATCCTTTTTATTCATTTTTTAAAATAATATTTTTTCTAATTTCTAGTTCACTAATATAGTGAACTAAAAAATATTAAACTTTCTTCACATTCTTTAAATAATTTAAAATTGCTCATGATTTAAAATATTTCCCGGTTTATGATTTTCCTTTCATACATTATTCTTGTCTGGTTCAGGTATCAAAATTATGCTAAACTCAAAGTGAATTGCTGTTTTCACTGTCTATTCTTTGGAACAGTTTATAGAATCCTTTGGGTATGATTATTTCATTCTGATATCTAAAATATTGTTTCCCCTTAGGTTCCAAAACTGTTTACATTGGTTAGTATTGAATATTTATTCCTATTAACACACATGAATACCCATTCTGACTAAGGGTATTTAGTGACCCTTAGTCAGACTAAGATTCTGACTAAGAAAATACTGGGTAGGTAATGAATCTATCTCTCTGTCTATATATATTTTTTCACATCATGATGCCGAAAAATAAGCAACTGAAGTGCTTTTTTTCTAATTTTCATTTGGAAGCCTAATATTTTTCTACTTAAAAGAAAAGAAGAACCAATTCCATTATTTCTCATAATTATTAGTTTTAAAAAAATTACTCTAAAGACACTAGAAAGGAGCCTTATTTTACCTGAATACACCACAGAGAGAACAAATTTAAGCTGCAACACAGGAAGCATACTTTCACTATAAGAAAAATTGTCAGCTAAACTGGAAATTGATAGAGGGCAATTTCAGATTCTCCTAAGCTGAGAATAGGTTCTTTTAATTCCTGTTTTTTAAAATCAAGGAATAAATGGACAATAGTCATAACCACCACAAAAATAATTGGCAGATCATATGAAAAGAGTCTAAAAGAAATCTGAGCTTCTGGGGCATTGTTATTAATCCTTATTATTCTTTGTTTTTAAAAAGATTTTTTAATTTATTCATTTGAGAGAGAGAGAGAGAGATCACAAGCATGAGCACTAGCAGTGGTGGTAGGGGTGCCAAGGGAGAGGGAGAAGCAGACTCCCCACTGAGCAGGGAGCCTGATGCAGGGCTCCATCCCAGGACCCTGGGATCATGACCTGAGCTGAAGGCAGAGGCTTAACTGACTGAGCCACCCAGATACCTCTGCTGCCTTTATTACCCTTTTAAAATAGTTTCATGCAAGAGTGATTTTGTAAGAAAATTCTATCAGCCAATATTTTATAATAATTTCCAAACAAGTATAAGAAATATTAGTGTAGACTGAAAAGATATTAGCTTTGATAAGTTTAGGCAACGGGAGAGTAGGGAGTAGAGTCAAGCATGGAAAGTTCCAATGCCAAATTGGGATCGAGTCCTGCATTGGGCTCATTATTCAGTAGTGAACCTGCTTCTCCCTCTCCTGCCTGATACTCCCCTGGCTTGTGCTCTCTCTCTCTGTAAAATAAGTAATATCTTTAAAAAAAAATTGTTGTGATGCCTAAATATGAGGTTGAAATATGAGGTTGAAATATTCAGGCAATACTTTCTTCAGATGTGTGGGTACTATTAATTAAACTTACATTACTCTGTTAGCAAAGACCCAGAAACTTGAGTACACTGAGAAAGGAGAACACAGTTACCTGGAAAGGCAGGCTTTAGTAACTGCACTGTGAAGATTTTCATTAGGGTACTGTGACAGCCGACGAGAAATCCGCAACAGCTGTCTGGTAGAAAGTGATGCTGCCAGTGACTGTGCCTATCAAAAGGCAAAGACAGCCTGTTAAGAGTCTTGTTTCAACTTGGCTAAGAGTCCCTTTAGGTAGGTGTGAGAGCAGAATTCATTATTCCTGAAGGACAAGGCCAAGCATCAAATACATACATACTGTTAATGAATTACAAATAAAAATAAATGAAAACCAATTTACACTTAAGGCAGCCTTACAGATAGTTTCTTTTTTAAATCTATAAACATGTTTATCAGTGATATATAAGTGCTTTCATTACACTAAGTGCTGTTCATACATGTTTTTTGGGTTGGGGGGTGGAGAAGAGGATGAGTGAAGGAAAGATGTTACACAATACAGTCCATACCTGACTTATAAATAGCTTTTATGAACCATTAACTAATTATTCTTTTTTCCCCTGCCTACACAAAGCTGAACTGTTCAGACAGTCTGAAAATGCTCAGAGCTTTAGGTAAATCTATGGCTTCTAAAATGGAGACAAGGAATCGTGGACAGTTTAGTTTGCTAACCACAGAGGTGTGAACCAGTTTGCCCCGTGGGTGGCAGCTTGCAGTCTGAAATCCTTCCCTTACACTGCCAGAAGAATTTCACCTTGTTTTCTTATTCTTCAAAAAATAAGAAATCCCATTAATAGAGTTACTAGTACACAACTCAGGATATGTGAGTACCAGTAAATATTTATCGATGGGATTTTGAAGTTATCTTGGTGGGCAGCGTAATGTAATGACAAAGTTTATCAGCTTTGGAATTAGACAAACCGGTCTCCCATGCATTAGCTTGATGGATTATTCAACATCTTCAAGCCTCAGTTTTCTGATCTTTAAACTGGTGACAAAAACGCCTTTACCTTTAAGGTTGTTATGTGGGTTAGTATCCACAATCTATAGAACTTACCAAACTCAACCCCTAAAAAATAAATAATCCAGTTAAAAAATGGGCAGAAGACATCAATAGACAGTTTTCCAAAGAAGACATACAGATGGCTAACAGACACATGAAAAAAAGCTCAGTATCAGTCAACACCAAGGAAATACAAATCAAAATCATGGTGAGAAAGCACCCTACACCTGTCAGAATGGCTAAAATTAACAACACAGAAAACAAAAATTGTTAGTGGGTAGGCAGAGAAAGGGGAACCCTCTTATACTATTGGTGGGAATGCAAACTGGTGCAGCCACTGTGGAAAACAGTACAGAGGAACCTGTACTGTTAACAAAAAGTTAAAAGTAGATCTACTCTCCAATCCATCAATTGCACTGCTAGGTATTTAACCAAAGGATACAAAAATCCCAATTCGAAGGGATACGTGCACCCCAATGTTGATAGCATCATTATCAACAATAGTCATATTATGGAAAGAGCCCAAACGTCCACTGACTAATGAATGAATAAAGAAGATATGGTGTGTGTGTGTGTGTGTGTGTGTGTGTGTGTGTGTATGGAGTATTACTGAGCCATAGAAGAGAATGAAAGTTTGCCATTTGCAGTGACATGGATGGAGCTAGAGAATATGCGAAGTCGGTCAGTCAGAGAAAGACAACACATGATTTCACTCACATGTGGAATGTAAGAAACAAAACAGATGAACATAGGAGGAAAAGAAGAGGCAAACCAGAAAACAGACTCTTAACTATAGAGAACAAACTGAGAGTTGCTGGAGGGGAGGTGGATGAGGATGGATAAATAGGGGACGGGGATTAAGGAGGGCACTTGTGATGAGCACTGGGCATTGTATGTAAGTGCTGAATCACTAAATTCTATACCCGAGACTAATATTACACTGTATGTTAACAAATAGGAATTAAAATAAGAAACTTGAAACTAAAAAAAGAAAAAGAGAGAGAAAAGAAAATTGTTCTAAAGCACTTAGCAGAGGTCAGACGCAGGGGTGCTCAACAAATGTCAGCAATTATTGTTAAAAGTCAGCCTCTTCAAAATGAAAAAAAAAAAATCTAACATAGGAAGGGGATGTGACCTGCATTTTAGTATGAATTTAATGCATCAGATTATTATTGGATTAATTCCCAATTTAGATCAGCAGCATTGGGAGACAGCAGTTTTCATTAAAAACCAGAAGAGAGAAGAACTTTGAAAGCAACGCGCCCTTTAGGAGGGCAGAAGAGGCCAGGGTGAAATGTCACGGGAGTGATGGGGGGAGTACGGTGGCCCTGAGCCCCTAAGGGAATGCAGAAGAGGACTCCGTAAAGTTCGCAGAGGGTTCACGATGGATGGTGGGAGGGTGCCAAGATGCTGGAGACACACTGCATACTGGCTTGTTTCAGCATTTCAATTAAGGTGATCTCAGCAGGTCCCAAGGAAGAACAAAGGGCAGGGATCTCTCCTCCTGTGTGTATTTTGCAGCTCCATGAGGTGCTGGTGTGCTGTGGTTAATATTCTATCTCAGCTACAACACAGAATAAATGGTCCTCTGGGGACTAGGTTGGGAGCATGATCACCATTTGTGATATATCCCTTTTTCTATTAAAAAACACATTCTATGTCTCAAAGAACCCATTTATAAGCAAACATTTGGTTCATCCTTGTTTTCAAGAAATTTGCATTCTAGACATGGAGACAATATTTAAATATAAGAAAGCATAAATTGTAATTCAAAATAGCATACAATTTAATGCCAAAATAAGTGAAGCACTTGACAACTGCTAGAGGGGCTTAAAATGAAAATGTTCAAGCGGGGCACAAGAAATGCTATGAACAAAGGCATGAGAGCAAAAGGAACAGGAATAGATGCAGAAATGTGAGGAAACTAGCTCAGCTTTACTAGAGGGTCTTGTTGGAAAACTCAGTCCTAAGTAGCAAAGACCTGGGACTGACCCTTGGAGGAGTTTGGCCTTACTCCTAAAAGCAACAGGACTTAGTCATGTGCGAAGTGGTAATATGAATTTAGAACAATTAATCTGGTGGTAGCAAGCAAAGTAGCTGAAGGACAGAGAGAACTGAGACAGGAAACAGAAAGCTACCGCACTGATCTGTCTATAAAATGATAAGATGCAGTAAGGTTACTGGCAAAAAGGAGTGGAGAGAAGGAATCAACAAACGTTTCAGAGATTTGGCGCCTGATAGATATGAGAAAGAAGGATAAGGTTATTTGAGCCAGTATGATTTAAAGTATCAGAAGTGAAATATGACTCAGCAATTCCCATTCTGAATACGTGGACCCACAAAATATTCCTACTTTAATCACGGAAAATGTTTGATAAATCACTCCAACCTGAGGATTCTCATGACAAGAGTCCCAACAAGCCACACAGTAACTTCCTCGTGTAACGTACACTATTCTAGCCTCACCCAAGAAGGACACTGAATACAGCCTTCATGTTTCATCCCAGTGATCAGTAAGGACATCTCACGAATTTGAAAAATACTAGCTTTCTCAGTTACTAACACCGAAATGCTTTACAATTAACACCCAGTGTTAAAATAAATAAATAAATAAAAACCATAGCAAAGCTTTATGTCAAGCCATGTAAGGTGTTGAATAAAGGGTTTGCTTATTTCTGCTCTCACATTACCAATTAAAAATTGAGAATGAACTTTATTAGAAAATCCCTCATGTGTTTAACATTTATAGCATTAAATTTCTAATTGCAGTTTTATCTTGAAAAAAGAGAGTGTGCGGATATGAGCACATTTCCCTTAGTTACCATGGTTATGTGGAGTTTAAGAGCATACCTCAAAGGTTTTTTTGTATTAGCATGATGAGTTACAGTAATTCAGCTTAAAAATATGAAGGATCTAATCAGAAATTTTTTTCAATAAATTTTCTCTTCTTCCTCTTCAAGAATCATTCCTTTTATGAAAATATACTGTTCTCAGGGAGAGCAAACTCTAGGGACAATGCACTAATAAATTAGCAATTATTTAATCACTTTATTCATTCATCCACGAAACACTTGTTATGTGTCTCTTAAGGACTTGGCACCAGGTTAGAAAATGAGAAAGAAGAATAAATGACACTGTATTCAGGGAGTTCAAGTACTAATTGAAGAGATGAAAATAAACCCGTGCTATAGCTACCACAGGTTGGTAACAGAGTCCTAAGTCAAGTGTTAGGAAAGCACACTGGAGAGAGAGGTTACTGCTGTCTGAGTGGCTGAGACAGACCTGAAAGGGGACAGGGAGAAAGCGCGTCCTGGCGTCCCTGGCAACGGAGGCATCTGGGTATAGGCCAGGCATGGCAAGCAGGGAGAAGGGAAGTGCAGGAGGGCTGAGGGTGCTTCAGGAGAAGCTGTAGGAAGGGAAGCTAGAAAGGCAGCATGCAGTGTGATGGAACTGGGTGGGCATGCTTATTCAGCAGGCAGTCCTTCATCCCTTAACAGTTAATGAGGGGGGAGGACTTAGGAACTGGATCCAGGAATAGCCCCTCCAGAGATACTATGGCTGAGCTATTCATTCATTTACTTAACAGACACTTGTTGACCAGCTACTACACAGCAGGCGAAATTCCAGATGCTGCGGATACAGCAGGGACCAAAAAAACCCCTGCTTTCTTGGAACTTAAATTTGAGTGAGGGGAAATAGGCAATTAAAAAAAGTGAGTAAAGCGTATATTACGTCAAAGGGTAATAAGCCTTACAAAGAACTTTTAAGAGGAAAAAGAGAGAGGAATAAAATAGGGGGCAGGGAAAGGTGATTCTAAATGGAGTACGTAAGGCAGGCCTCGATGAAAAGGTGACATCAGAGCAAATTCAAATCTGGAGTTATCTGGGAAAGAACACTCTAGGCAGAGGAAACACTGAGTGCCAAGGGCCCTGAGGCAGACATGAGTGGGTTCAAGGAACAAGAGAGAGAATGGCGTAGCTGAGAAAGAACAAGTAATGGACAAACTGGAGATGAAGTTATCAATCCCAGGGGCTATCAACAAGGGGCCTGTGAAAACTGGAAAATGGTCCCCTCCCCAAAGATATCCACATCCTAATCCTTGGAACGTGCAAGTTTTACCTCATATGGCAAAGTTAACTTTGCAGACCACATTAAATTAAAAGTTTTGAGATGAAGAAATTGCCCTGGATTATCTGGGTGGCCCCTAAATGTAATCACAAGAACCCTTGTAAAAGGGAGGTAGACAGAGGTCTGAACTGACACATCGGAGGGAAGGTGAACTGAAGATAGAGGCAGAGATTAAGATAATGAGGCCCCAAGTCAAGGAATGCTGACCGCCACTGGGACCTGAAAACGTAAGGTACAGATTCTCCCCTTAAGCCCCTGAGGGAGTGCTGCTGATACCTCGACTTTAACTCAGTAATACGCATTCCAAACTTCTGGCACCTAGAATGGCGAGAAAATAAATTTCTGTTGCTATAAACCAGCAGTTTATGGTAATTTGTTATAACAGGCCCAGGAAAATAATCGAAGGCCACATGAGGAATGAACTATTGGTGGTGACGGCAGTCAAAAGGAAAGGGCAGTATTTCAGGCGAAAGATGATGAAACCAAATACTAGGACAATTACCGGCAATAGGTAAGAGAATGGATGAGACATCATGATGCTAAACTGATGAGGTCTGCTATGAGGTTAAGTGGAGATCATGGGAAAGCAAGGAGACAGAGTATTAAGGCAGCCAGAAAATTAAATAAGAAATACAAATAGATTTAAAGGGGGAAAGACAAGGTATGTTGGATTTATAGTGATCTCAGAATAGCCAGTTGGGAAGTGAAAAAAACTACCACTTATTAAGCAGCTACTAAGAAAGAGATTCTTCACACACATTTTCTTGTTTAAACATCACAACCTCCTTATGAAGTGAAGTATATGGCACTTGAATTTTAGAGATGAGAACACTGAGATTCACAGTTGGTGACAGTCCTTGATCCTTCCAACAGATGCAGTGGTTTCCAACTTTTTAAACACCAAGTCCCTCTTTTTTATTCCCCATGTGCCCTGTGTTTTAAAAGACTTTGCTTATCAAACTGTACTTGTTAAAGAAGAATTAGTTCTTCATCTCTTGCTCTCCAAATGCACATATAATCACAAACCATGCTTTAGATGGCATGATATAACCACGCTTCAGTATTAAAATTCCAGCCCAAAGCAAATAATATTTCCTTAGTCCTTTTATTCCTTTGTGCACAAATACATAATTTGCCTTGGTCTATTTAAAATATTAATTATTGCTTAAAAACCTCAGATTGAAAATCTTTTCATTTCACCCCAATACGGTATGAATTATATTGAGGGTATTGGATTTTTGACAGCAGGGGGAAATTTTGGTTATAGTGCAAAAGTGTTTTCAACTGTGAACGCTAAAATAAAAGTTAGGCAAAAAATTTTCAAAGGGGTGGAGGGGCAGGATATGCCACCCCAAAATATGCCATTTTGACGTATTTGTTAGTTTCAATTAACATTACATAAGAAACAGCTATTAAAAGAAGGACATTCTAACCCTCCTCTGCCCCCCAAAAGCAGGAAATAAATCTCCCCTATGAAAGGAACCCTTTCTGTCCCAGGCGGGTAGGAGTGAGGCATCCTTATCAGCAGCAATAAGGAACCCAGGGCCAAGATGGCAATATAAACAAACTTTGTTACCTCGTCCCTCATTTACTACCTCAAGGCCAAACTTCCTGGTCTTGTTAATTCTTTACAAACTTCTTGTCTGTCTAAAGTATAAAAGCTGTCTGCTTTGATCACTGCTGTAAGTCTAATATTTTTATGGGGCCCTGTACAAATGGAATTAAATTGGGTTTTCTCCAATAGGTCTGTCTCGTGTGAATGTAATCATTAGGCCAGCCAAAGAATATAGAAGAAAAGAAGGGAAATGTTTTCTACCCTTACACCATCCCAGAAAGGAAACACAATTACAAACATAGAATCGATGAGAAAAGAGAAGTTAGAAGCTGAAGAGAAAGAGGTCACCGTTAACAGAAGAGGTCACACTTGAAGCCATAAGACTAGATGAGATTGCTCAGCACAGGAGATCAGGGGCCAGAACCGAACCGCTAGGATCACCGAGCTCTAAAGCTAGTTTTCTTCTATGAGGCCAACCATGAGTAGCTGAAGTCAGTGTTCAAACCACCGAAAGGGTAAAATATATGCATAGGGTAAAATATATGCATAGGGCAAAGCACAGCATAAGAGATAAAAATACCAGTTTGAAAAATAGATTTTAAAGCATTAAACTCTGAGAACATAAAGCAGCAGCATGTCAACAACAAAAAATCCTATGGGAAAAAGCCCAGACTTACCGTGGGATCCTGTGTCTCTCTGAGTTTGTGTGTAAATGTTAACAATCTGTCCAAAGCTTCCTGAGGTATATTTGGGACCTATGTTATGAGAGAATTGAGAAAAGACAGAAAGACTAAGTGGGGATATCTGATCAATCAACCAGAAATTCTGGCTACCTGGCAAACAATATTAGAATTATATTTTTAAGAAAGTCCTGGCGTGGGGCACCTGGGTGGCTCAGTGGTTAAGTGTTTGCCTTCGGCTCAGGTCATGATCCCAGGGTCCTGGGATTGAGCCCCACATCGGGCTTCCTGCTTGGTGGGAAGCCTGCTTCTCCCCCTCCCACTGCCCCTGTTTGTGTTCCCTCTCTCACTGTCTCTCAGTCAAACAAATACATAAAATATATTTTTTAAAATTTTATTTATTTGACAGAGAGAGAGAGATAACAAGTAGGCAGAGAAGCAGACAGAGAGAGAGAGAGGAAAACAGGCTCCCCGCTGAGCAGAGAGCCCGATGTGGGGCTCAATTCCAGGACCCTGAGATCATGACCTGAGCCAAGGGTAGAGGCTTAACCCACTGAGCCACCCAGGTGCCCCTAAATAAAATATATATATATAAAAAAAGTCTCTGGTAATGGGTAACATGTTTAACTCCTGGATAAATCTGCCTATTCATTTTCCCAGGAAACACTTATGCCTCTTCTTTCTCTTTAACAATCAGGTAGTTGAAACCAAGCCACTCTTCATTTATAATTCCATCACCAGGATAAAACTGAAAGGAGCCTCTAACTCAATTAAAAACTGGCATAAAGTATACCCATAAAAAACATTTTATAATTATTTCCCTGTTCGTTAGCTTTGGCAAGATTTTCTAAACTCTAATTTAAGCATTTTTCTTACTAAAACCAAACTCCTTCCTTCACTTAGTAGTAATCTTTTATCTCCCAAGTGACATAGGTATTCTGCAACAAAGAATGGATGCCCACACTGTTTATTTTTTCAAGGACTTTTAAACCACATAACTAAGGGAATAATCACTTTATCAATGAATTCTGGAGAATAGCTGCCTAACTAATACAGGCTGGTTGCTTGAACTGTGACAACTTTAATTAAATATTTAACTGAACTAAATTATGAGAAATTAAGCTGAAACAATGACATGTTTTATAATTTTAATTTAAAAAGGTCAGAGAGATATCAGAATAATGACTGGTATAATGTAACCACTTCAGAAGGAAACTGCTCAGGATTTCTTTGGTCATATAAGTAACAGGCACTTGAAAATTCTACATTCTTTTCAGTACATATTTTATCTTATTCGTTCTTTAAATCCTGCGTACAAGCAGCAGTATTATCCCCAACTTCAGAAGAAACATAGAAGAAACTATGGTTGAGTAATTCACCCAAGATCTGGAAGCTGATAAGGAATGGATCTGTCATTTATTTATTTATGTATTTATTTTAAAAAGATTTTATCTATTTATTTGACACACACACAGAGAGAGAGAGAGGGAACACAAGCAGGGTAAGCGGGAGAGGGAGAAGCAGGCTCCCCGCTGAGCAGGGATTCCCAGTGCAGGGCTCAATCCCAGGACCCAGGGATCAACCTGAGCAGAAGGCAGACACTTAACGACTGAGCCACCCAGGAACAGTTTGGCATTTGGCATTTAAAAGTAAGCTTTTTGACTCTTTAAAGCCTATGCCCTTATCCACCACCAAGCTCACAAGACCTAAAATTAATCCACTTGTTCTGGTATTTCAAAGGGAATGAGTACATTTATGCAAAAGGTTAATTATTTGTGATTGAGAACAACATTGCCCAATAGAACTTTCTGCGAAGATGGAAATGTTCTTTACCTATGCTGTCTGATATGGTAGTCAAAAGCCCTCAGGTGTTTACTGACCACTTGAAATATGACTGAGAAGCTGAACTTTTAAAATTTATTGAGTGTGGGGGCGCCTGGGTGACTCAGTGGGTTAAAGCCTCTGCCTTTGGCTCAGGTTATGATCCCAGGGCCCTGGGATCGAGCCCTACATCGGGCTCTCTGCTCTGCGGGGAGTCTGCTTCCTCCTCTCTCTCTGCCTGCCTCTCTACCTACTTGTGATCTCTGTCAAATAAATAAATAAAATATTTTAAAAAGTGTATTGAATGTGGCTGGTGCTACTTTAAACAATGCAGTTCTAGAACTCCAGAAGTGTGAAGCACTTAAGGCAGACACTGAAATAATGCATTGCACACACTGCACGCCACCAGATTACTAGTAAGTACAGGATACCATACAGTACTGAGGGGAACAGGGCAACTTCGTATTTTCTAAAATCTAAGGAACTAAAATATATTTGGCCTCCCTTTGGATTAGGAACTGAAAATAGTCATCTCTGGCTGAATAGAGAAGGAAAATGAATCCTAAAACTGCCTCCACATGAGGAAAGTGGAGAGACAGCTTACATCCACAGTTTTCAAAGTGTGGTCTCCAGATCAGCAGCAAGGGCATCACCGAAGAACTTTAGAAATGCAAATTATCATATACTGCCCCAGACCTAGTGACTCAGCAACTTGCATTTTAACAGGCCCTCCAAGCGATTCTGAAAAATTCTTAAGTGTGAGAACCATTATATCAGGAAATTTGGGAGTATACGGGAAGAAGCAGCCAGAAATGTCCACCTCTGCTCCGACAGCTGAACGCAACAGCCTAGAGGTAGCCTTACTCTTACCATTTCCTTTATCACTTGAATTTCTTCACTTCTGACAAGTGGTTTCATATAATGGAAAAAGAACATGGTTAAGAATTCTGGTCCCAGCCATTGCTGTGTTGTGCTTCCAATAACGGGGGGCTCTGCCAAGGCGATGATTCTGAAGGAGGGGTGAACAGGAAAAATGGATCTAAAAGGGAAAAATAATAAAACAAACAAACATAAACTTTCTTATTAGAAATTAGGTCATGGTAGCTAAAGCCTAGGTAACAATAAGCTTACTGCTGTTAAGATAGTCAGAGCCATTACCCACAGAATAAAATCAGGATGAAAAAAATCAGGATATCCTAGGAACTTATTAAAACAGAAAAAGAAAGGTGCCTGGGTAGCTTGTTCTTAAGAGTCCGACTTTTGATTTTTACCTCAGGTCATCATCTCAGGGTCATGAGATCGAGTCCCACACTGGACTCTCTGTGCTGAGTGTGGAACCTGCTTGAAATTCGCTTTCTCCCT
This sequence comes from Mustela putorius furo, assembly GCF_011764305.1. Classification (NCBI taxonomy): domain Eukaryota; kingdom Metazoa; phylum Chordata; class Mammalia; order Carnivora; family Mustelidae; genus Mustela; species Mustela putorius. The sequence goes on from NW_025421305.1 coordinate 8,659,759, forward strand.
CTGCAACTCCTCCACTCACATCTCTCTCTCAAATAAATAAATAAATCTTAAAAAAAAAAAAAAGGAAAAAAGAGTCATCTACTACTAAAACATGAGGTATTGTTTGCACAGATGATCTCTATCCCTGCACAAACCACTATCTGGATATGTTATGTCTAGTAAATTTTCTCCATTGTCCCTTGAGACAAAATTCCATCCAGTTCATATTCATTACCTAGGTTCCTTCTCTTTATTCAAAATATCTCCTGTCTTGCAAGGAACCCACTCTTATGTCATTCAGAGAAAGACCAAGGAGTAAGATCCAGGATGAAAACATTTTTCACAACACAGAAAAATTTGAGCAGCATAAGGGGCTAGGTTAAATTTAAAATCTGGATTGACAATAAGAATACTTAGGTCTTCAAAAGATAGAAAAAAATTAAACTTTTATATAATTCACTCTTTTGTCATTTTATAGGAAATATTGTGATTTTTTAAAAAAAAAGATTTTACTTATTCATTTCAGATAGGGTGAGCAAGGGAGAGAGTGAGCCTAAGCGGGGAGAACAGCTGGCAGAGGGAGAGGCAGGCTCCCCACTGAGCAAGGAGTCCCATGTGGGGCTCAGTCCCAGGACCCTGTGATCATGACCTGAGCCAAAGGCAGACACTTAACCGACTGAGCCACCCAGGCACCCCAGAAATACTGTTTTTAAAGTGACCTCTTTTATAAATCCCTGCTAGGGAATCTGAGGATGTGAATATTCTAGGACATATAGAAGAATAAGGTTAAGACTTTCCATCATTTGCAAAATGACTTGAGTATGTTTTGGAGACAGACTAATCACCCCTTATGATATAATCATGTGGGTGATATTGTCAGTTTTTATTAATTGTCCTCTAAACCCCAGTGGAAATATAACTTTAAAGGGGAATATCATCCTTGCTATGAGAAACAAAAGATAAAATGCAAACACCCACCAAGATCTTCACAAAAATAAAAATTCAGGTACATAACTGGCATTTCTTCAGAAATGGACTATTCATTGCCATTAATTATTATAACAGAACCCAACAGCTAAGTGATTAACAGCTAGAATATCAGGAGGTACCATATATGTAGAGAAAATCAGATAAGTACTCTGAAGATTTAAGATAAGAAATGCCCTCCCAATACAACAGGTAAGTAAACTGAGTCCCTGACTATATGATCTGTAATTTTAGAGGCCACACCATAATTTGCAAACCAGGGAGAAGCAGTTTTTAGGAATGGTCATATGAAAGGTCTAGAAGTATTCATAAAAGCTACCAGATACCACTTCATTTTGCTAGGTAGGAAAAAAAAAAAATCCTTATTTACAGATATTCAAGCAGGGCATGGGAATGATCTGTCCAAAGGAGTTGTTCTGGGAAAACAGGAAAGAAAAACAACATGAGGAGAATCTGAAAGTCCTGAGGATAGCATGATCACTGACTGAGGACTGCCAGCAATTAGACAGTCACACGAGAGAATCTAGAAACAGAAAATTCTGTGATCTAAAAACTAAAAGGGAAGGTTTTTCCATTTTCCACTTCTGCCAAGTGGTTTGCCATATTCCCGAAAGCTCAGCTCCGTGGCCCAAAAACAGATGTTGGATTCATCCTTGATCCTCCTCTTTCCTAGCTGGGACAAAAGAAGATGGGAGAGACAGAGCTGCCTTTTTTGTGTGATCTGACTGCACAAAATTAAATCTGCAGATGTAGTTTCTTAATCAAGATAATGAGGGATACTAAATCAGGGAATAAACAAAGCCAAAATCCAACACATAAGCCAAAGGAGGAAGTCCAATTTATGTCCTTAAAAGATCAGGAAGCAGGTACCACAGCTGAACTGTGAATTTAGGACTAGAAGAGCAATTAACATAAGAACAAGCCACAGGACAGCAAGCTAGGTGGTCTGAATTTAAATAGGTGATGATCATTGCTTAGAACATACACTGTCCCTGGCTTGCTTTTGGACACTGACTCTAGCAGGGTACATGAGTAAGCTGGCCCAATTTAAAGTGGTCAGTTGATGTGTCAGGCAGAGCAGTGTACACTGACTATAAAAACAACCGCAAACTACTGAATAACAGGATAAGGACCGTTGTGTTGCTAGGTCTCCCCCAAAGGCTTCCTTACATATAAATAGGTCATATGGAAAGTCATTTCCTGATAATGATAGGATCTCCACGTCTGAAAGTTGGAAAGCAGAGTACTCCTGAGGATCTGCCATGTACTTTCAGGTGATTTAACTTACTGCATGTAATATGATGGCTGGGTAAGTGGTAAATAGTTGAGAATTAGGAAACAAGCACAGTCAAAAGTTAAAACCAAGGTTAACTTTAATTTCACAACGAATAACAAATGAAACCAAAGCTATGGCTTAGCTTCAGATAAGTAAATATTTCATAAAGATTAAAGACTGAAAAAGCAAAATGCTCTTTATAAAAAAACAATTTCTAAAGTGAAAATATGGAGGTCAATATGTTTGTCTGGGGGCGTAAATGTAAAGTTTTAGAGAGTAAAGCGCTCGCCACTGCTTCCATTGCTCCAGTGCAATAAAACGGAGTAAGTTACTGATATACATAACAACAGGAAAGATCTCAAAATAATTATGCTGAGTGAAAGAAGCCGACAAAAAAAAGTATATACTGTGTGATCCCATTTATATAAAGTTCTAGAAAATATAAGATGTATCAAGTAACTGGAAGCAGATTCCTAGGAGTGGGAGAGGAGGGTGACACAGGTCAAGGGAGAGGGATTCCCCAGGAGTCTGATGACATTTTTTGGGGGGGTGTCATAGACATATTCATTATCTTGACTGTGGTGATAGTTTCATAAGTATCTATGAATATCAAAAGTTATGAAACTGAAAACTTTAAATATTCAGTTTATTACATGTTATTATAGCTCAAAAAAGCGATCAATAAAAGAAGAAAGATTCTAACATAGTCTACTCTTCTGAAGGAAATTAGAGGGTAATTTTTGTCAAATGTGTAGGAATTTGAAAGAATGGCACAGAAAGTTTTTATAAAGACATTAATCATAAGCCAGAAGAGGATTTTGTAACTGGCCTTCTACACTATTACTAGTGTTTCCATTCTGAACCTACAGGCTATGCAGCCTGTATTTCACCTTTATTTCCTATGCAATGTAGCAAACTGCATGGACACATTCCTTACTCATCCTTACACCACACAAGGTCTAGGGTGATACTTGGAAGAGAGCAGATGCTGAATAAATAAATAAATGTTATTGCTGTTGTTAGGAGACATCACTACAAGAAGCTTTTTGAAGACCTTTGATGGCAAGGACAAAAGAAAGGTAACTGATAAGAACTGGGAATAATGGTTTTTCACCCAAAAGCAGAGCAGCTAATCTAAATGTGGTCTGGAATGAATATGTTAAAGAAGGTGCATCCTCTCTATCAAAAACACCAAACCAAAACACATAATAATGATCAGACTCTTCACAGACATGGAGTTTGGAAAAAATGGTTCTTTTTCAAAATCAGAATTTGCTTAGGGCTCTTTATTTTGAGAATCAAACACAAAGACTTGGGCATAAAATCCTGGATCTACCTTGAATTTTGTTAAAAACTTACATGGCCTAATTTGCTAGCAATAAGATGCTGAGGTTTCTGGGAAGGCAAGAGAGAATGCTCAGATCCTACCTGTTTTCAAGCATAGGAGTAAGAAATAAAAGGGTCCAGAGAAGCTAATCAATCAAGGATTACACCTGATGTCCAATTATGATTCATCACTGGTCAAGAAAAAGTGGGAGATTATAAACTGTTTTCAGTGTTCAATCACAATCAATACAAATAAAATATATGATAAAAATGTAAAAACATTAGAACATATATAATTATAACTGAGACTAGGCCACTAATCTTTATTGCTTCCCTGAGATAACCGTAAGTCCTTTCTTGGCAAAATAAACAATGGGTAATGCACAGGCTCTTGGTCTCCTCATATATGGTCTGACCAACGGCAGGAAGGGACACATTTAGCAGCCTATAATATTTGTACTCCCCCTTTCCCCAAAGAAGTTTTTCTCATCAAAGGAAGCGGTTCTATTTTGGTCCTTACTTCCTGTGAGAAATGCAGGCATAATGTCTGGTGTTCATGGCCATCATGCTATTTCTAACCACCATGCCCACTTGATTCTTGGTGACTTGCAACAAGAAAAGGAAAGTTGCTAACATTTCTGATGCCATATCTAAGGGCATATTGGCTTTGTAATTACCTGCAAAGAATGCCTGCAGAGGGTTCTGATCAAGACAGATGATCTTGGTGAAGAACTATAAAGCTGAAAGGGACCATAGCCCACTGACAGTAGCTGTTAATTATGAGACCCTGTGGTATCAGACTTGTAATAAAGGCAAAGTATTCCTGTTAGTAGGTTCATAAAAGAAAGCATACTAGCTCAGAAGGTCATCTAAAACCAGATTAATAGAAATACCTTTACCTCGAGTTTCCCAGAATTTCCGCAAGTTAAGATTTATTCGCTTGTTCAAACACATTTACTAAGTGGTCTACTATGTGTCAGGTACTGCGACATTCGAGACAAAGAGATGAAGGATAGAGTAACAATGTCCTGGGACATTAAAGTCCTAAGTTCCAGTCTATCCTGAGGCCCAACTGCATCCATGCCTCTCCTCTGACCATGTGAAATGCCCATAAATTCCTGTTGCAACAATTCAACTTTTTTTGGTTACTTGTAACTAAAGGAGTCCTGCTAGATATAAATATGAAGACTCCCATCTGAAAACAAATAGGTATGGAAATTTACCAAACTGGGTCTAGAGACAAAGAAGCTCTTAAATCTGCTTTCCCTTCATTTTAACTTTGACTTTTTCTGCTGTCTCACAATTCTCCAAGGAAAAAAGCATTAATAGCTGAGTTTGTTTAAAGACTATCAGAAAAAATTATTTTGCTGAACTTCAATTCTGTGCTTAGGTCAGAAAAATGAAAGGATAGGTGATTCAGATGATGAGTTTCTAACTTATAGTTCGAATGCTAATGCCAGGAGTGGCATATTAGATATGCACAGCATATAGGATCAACCCTTGTTAGATAATGGGTCACATTACTTATAAGAGCAACTCATGAAGAACTAACTTCCTCAGTGAGTACAAAGACCCCACTTTATGCTATGCTATGTCCTTTTGGTCAACCTGTCAGCTTTCTGCCTAGTAAACACAGCCCTGAAAGAAATACTGTCAACTAGTATAAATTTTACTGTATTCCACCCTATTGGAATCTATTGTAATCCTAAAAGAGAACACATTTATTCTCAGAAAGTCAAAAATGGGCCACAAAATTAATCAAGCTTAGCCAGAAAAGAAAGAAATTTACTAACCATCTCATCAGAGTGAAGCAGATTCTGTAACATGACTACTTAGCAATGAAATGGTTACAATCATAAGAAAATAGTGTGTTTTTCAGGCAAAAAGAGGAGGAATACTGATAAGAAAGGAATTAGACTTTCAACTGGTGAAAATACCTCAGACAGAGGAGAATCAAGTGTTAGACATCTTGTGTCTGAAAGTCAGTGAAGACCTGACAAACTGACAGATCATTAAGAAAGAACAGGAAATCAGAAGGTCAGCCCAGGAGGTTCAACATCTAACTGATGAAAGTTGCGAAAAGAAGAGACCAGAGAAAATGGGAAAGTGGGAATGGACAGAGATCTAGCATGACATGTGAGCTACAAGTACAAAGGGCAGCAGGTCCAGATCAGGGCTGGTAGGAACGCGCTATGGGACAAAGATGAAACTGATAAAAGCCTCTTGTGCCTCAACATGCTGAGAGATTTATTTAAGAGGGAAAGCGTCTAGGATGAAAAAGGGATAAATTCACAGGAAACAGGTCAGCTTCCTCTTCTGTGTTCCCATAACATTATTGCAGAGATCTCAAACTAACATTTAAAAGCTGCATTGTAATTATTTATCTCTGTATCTGCCTCTCTTCATATGTATGCAATCGCTAACTTTAGGAAAAATAAAACATATGCAAGAAAGGAAAAACAACTGTAGTTTACCAAACGACTCAGCTGTTGTACAGTCCTTATCCTGTGATAATCATGCAGACATTGAGTGAAGTTCTAAAGAAAATTATTCCACAACTACTCAGGAATAATGAGAGATGGGAAGTATATATATGTACTGGGAGGAGGAGTGGTAAAATGAGCTAAACCTTAATTTTCCATAGGAAGAAATCAATCAGTAAGGCCTAACACTGAAAAATAAATCAAGAAATATCAATGAAAGCATATTATGATATTGCAGTAGTAATGAGTAGTGATGTATGGGGATGGGGTAGCTACACATGTGGTGAGCATAGCGGAATGTATAAACTTGCTGAATCACTATATTGTACACCTGAAGCTAATGTAGCATTGTATGTCAACTATTCTAAAAAAAAAAGTATATTATTTAATGGTACAGAGGTAAGTACATGAAAAAGCAAACACCTCAAAGATAAAAGGAGTCGTCTCTGGGCTGTAGGAAATGGGAAAGTGTCTGAGGGCAGATGACAGAGGACTGGTATTTTTCATAAAAAGCCCTGAAAAAGCTATCTGGCTCAACTTTCATGCATGATCAACAAGGATACAAAATTAAAACAAAAATAAAAATAAAAACCCAATTAATGTTCTTATGGCTTGTTTCTATCTACTCAGAGTGGCCTCTAGAAACAGAACTGAGCCTGGTTGGTATTCAGAGGAGTGATGACAATCAACAGTGATGAAGATGGGGCGCTTCAAGAAGGAAGTACTTCTAACCGGTGTGAGCCAAAACCTCAACACGATGCTCAGGGCCACTTTGTTGCCGAAACTGTTCTCATCTGTAAAACCTCTTGCAACCATTAGGGAGAATCTGGGTACTTCTCAGGGAAGAGAGCTGTCATTTTCTGGCCATCAGACTACAGATACAGTGCTGCCGAAGTCCTAAGGGAGCCTGACAGAGAGCCACTGCCCAGCTGCTTTGATTCAGCTCCCTGAAAATATAAACTGTTTTCCCTGATGTGTGGTTCACACTCACATAATATACAAAAGCTAACTGTTAAAGTAAAGGTATGAAATGAGAGGGATCTTTAAAACTTCCCTCCCTAGACACTCCACCAAACTATTTACTGGGCTAAAGGAATTTGATGATGTGTATCCCAGAAGCATTAATAGCTATGTATAATCAAGTGAATTTTTAAAATCACTTATACAGAGGTCGTAAGGAATTTAATATGTCCTCCCTACAGAAAATGTCCAAGAAAATTTTTAAACAAAACTCTCCTTAAAAGAGAAACACAATAAAAAATACACTTAATTATCATTTGTAAAATTTTAATGTGTTAAATATGTCATCAAGCCCTTTGTGGGAAGGGGAAGCTTCAATTGAGTAAGATTCAATCACGTGACTACGTATTTGTCAAGGTAACAAGTGACTAGGTATTTGCCAAGGTAACAATCTCTAATTATGTCAAAATATCCATGGAAATGTAAGGAGACAGAAAACTTGTGTTTGCCAAACCTTCTCTAAAGGAAAGTAGTATTTAGCTAGAAGAAATATTCTGCCATTTTTCAAACACATTGAAAATTTGAAAGAATAGAATATGAATACCTATTTTCTCCTTCACCTAGATTTCACCAACTATGAAGATTTTACCACCTTGTATTCTCATTCCCACTTGCTCTTTCTGTGTGTTGTGTACATGTACACACATGTGCATGTCCTTTTTTTCCCCCTGAAACATCTGGAAGGGAGTCACTGACCTCTTTTTATATTATCCCTTAAATAGCTCAGTGTGCATCTCCCAAGAGGAGGAATATTCTCCTTCAAAACCAGAATACCATTATGATATCTAGGAATATTAATATTAACTCAATATCAGGTGGTATATATCTTCCATATTTAAACTTTTCCAATTGTTCCAAAGTATCTTTTTTAGCTGTCTCCATTTTATTTCTTGATACAGTCAAGACTCATATGTAGCATTTGGTTTGGACATTTTTGAAAGGAATGTGTAAGTAAGCCACAAAGGGTAATCCTGCATCAGGTGGCTTACCTCCGTAATAACTGATCGCTTCTTAGAAGGTAGGGCCCAATAAATTATGAGGCTTTTTTTTTTTCCTGAAGGGATACAAAGTTGTTAGGACAAGGGGGGGGGGGAATTACCTTCTTAGAGCTACTGTTCTTACACACATGTGAAAGTAAGGCTGAGAGTGCAGAACACATCTTGGGTAGCAAACCCAAGTTGTAAGAAATGCCAGATTAGGAGCCTGCTCAAGACACCAAATAATTAAATGATTCGAAGTTAGCTTGGTTGACCCTAGGTTCCAAAGATGAATACAAAGAAGGCCCATCCGACCATGAGAATTAGAGCCAGGCACCCAACATTACCTCTGCCGTAGCTGCTCATCAGATAGGTGCAGCTCCTCCTTTAAACGCATGTACCTGTCTTCTCTCAGCAGCCTGGAGCCATCGTAGAGGCTTAGCTCCCGATCGTGGATCAGCCTAAGGGAGAGGGAAAAGTCAGGGAACAAATTCATCGGTTTCGAACACTGAAGTCACTAGAGGTGGAATCAGTTAACATTTTTTCCCCCAAGAATTTATTTATTTGTATGACAGAAAGAGAGACATCGAGAGAAGGAACACAAGCAGGGAGAGTGGGAGAGGGAGAAGCAGGCTTCCCTCCAAGCAGGGAGCCACAGTTCGGGGCTCGATCCCAGGACCCTGAGGTCATGACCTGAGCTGAAGGCAGACGCTTAACCATCTGAGCCACCCAGGCACCCCAGAATCAGTTAACATTTTAATCGTGGCTATTATTGTGGGCAATTGAGTCTAACAATTTTGTTAGACGCACCTTTTGAAATTTCAAGTTGGCTAGTGCTGTTATACTTGGCAAAATTACTGGTTTCTGTACCAGAGAGCAGTAGTCATGGTTACTACATGTGGACAGTGGGGAGGAGAAGAATGAGGAGGAGCTGGAAAGGGGATGGAGGAAGGAGATGAAAAGCAGCAGCTAAAGGGGAGACTCAGGATAACAGGAGGTGTGTACTGATGAACAAGGCGGGCGGTACACACCCGGAGTCTAACGTAACTCTTGAAGGGGTAGTATAGTATGATCAACATATTTCTGTCTTTGGAATTACAGGATTGAAAACATCAAAAATCTTTAAAATGAAATAAGTGGTGCTATTTCATATACCAACTCTGATGGTGACCTAACCGTCCACAGCACAAACAGCACTATCTTCCAGATGTTGCAGAGGCTGAAAAGCACTACTGCTAGATTGCACACCAACCACTGAAGTCTCCTGACGGCTACGTTACAGTTGCCCCACACGAGCCCCACTTGGTGAGCACTGAGGCCATGGAGGGAGGGGGGACTGCATAATGCAGGGGTTAGGAGCATGGGCGGTGGAACAGTCAGATCTGTGTTCAATTCCAGCTCTGTACCTTGTTAGCGGAGTGCCTGGGGAGGGGAGCACTACTACTCCATGTCTCTAAACGTTTTTCTTTTATAGAATCAGGGCTGTCATACCAACCTCATAGTATTGCTGTGAAAATTAAACATCTAGAGTAAGGCAGACGCTTACTATAATTGTTCTTAGTCTTGGCAGCACATGAGAATCTTCTGGGAAGGGTTTAAAAATGCCAGTGCTCAGACCTCACTTGTATGGATCACTTCTATCTGAACTTCGAGAGGTGAAGCTCAGGCACCAGTAATTTCTAAGCTGCATCGCCACAAGGTGATTCCATGGCTAAGAGCCTGACAGGCACTGGCCTAGCACAACGCCCAGCAGAGAGTAAGGACTCAGTTAACGATAGCTGCTCCTTTTCCTAAGTGCTTGGCCTAATAGGCAACAGATAACCGATAAAAGGGGTGGAGTGAGTATTATTTTTGTTTGTGTCTGTAGTTATCTGTTTAGGAGAAAAAAAACTACTGTAAATCTGTGGAATATTTATGGCAAATCACTAAAAGTTTGTGATTATCACTTTCAAATGCTCTCAGGTTTAATAAGGAGTAACACAATGTTTTTGGAAAAATTTTTTTTAAGATTTGACTTATTTACTTGTCAGAAAAAGGGAACATGCACAAGCAGGCAGAGTGGCAGGCAGAGGCAGAGAGAGAAGCAGGCTTCCTGCTGAGCAAGGAGCCCGATGCAGGACTCAATCCCAGGACCCTAGGATCATGACCTGAGCTGAAGGCAGTGGCTTAACCCACTGAGCCACTCAGGCATCCCTGTTTGGGGAATTTTTAAATATACTCAGTATCTGCATCTTGTCAAGGACAAGAAACTGAATAGTTGGTTGGGGAAACGGATTATTCATAGTTAAAAATCAACTATAGAAGTGACAGAATCAAAACAGATCAAATAAAAAATTGGTATCATTAATCTTTCAAAATGAGACAGGATAGAAACACTTCCCATGAAAGTTATACATAAAAGTCTTCTCTTAACATTATATTCTAGAGAAGTTAATTGGGAATTTTTCTCCACCCAAACTGAAATAAGGAAAGGACAGATACACAATGTTCAAGTTTATAAACACAAAGTGAGTTTAGTCTATATAAAAATATCATCAAACATCCATCACACATTTTATTTTTTAAATTTATTTATTAGAGAGAGAGAGAGCACAAGCTGGAGAGAGGCAGAGGGAGGGGAGAAGCAGGCTCCCTGCTGAGCAGGGAGCCCAAGGTGGGGTTCAATCCCAGGACCCTGAGATCATGACCTGAACCCAAGGCAGACACTTAACTGACTGAGCTGCCCAGGTGCCCCTCCCTTACACATTTTATATAAGGAACTATACTTTTTCCTCTCAAAAAAAATTCCAACAGGATTAACCAGTAATTTAGACCTATGATTCACAAGGTGTTTGTAAACAGTGATGCTGTGACTAACAAATTGCAAGAAACGTGAGCTGCGGGACTTACTGTAAGTATCAATCAGTATATATGAAGTTTTTCAAAATTACTACCTAAAAGTTTTCTTTTTTCAATTCTAACTCAGAGAACTTTGCCACAGCAGTGTTTTTTCCCCCCAAATCCTCAGTATTGGAAGTTTTACTGTACTGTGTTTACAACGAATAAAAGCCTCTGCAGTTCTGGTTGGATACATAAGTAAGTTTCTTGTGATCTACGTGACCCAGCTTAAAAAAAATGATGACAGGGTTCCATGTCTACTGTTTACATGGGGAGTTTTTCTGTGTGTGTGACTCATACAAACCTTTGCAATACAGCAAGTGTGCCCGCGTTGACCCGGTGGATGCCATCCAGGAGGACGAGATTTCCTTCCAGGGCAGCGTTCACAAGGGGCGAGGACCGCCATGCAGTGTCTCCATTGGGAAGAGTATATCTCTGCTGGAGCAGGTCACGTGCGGTCATGTCCTAAACCCGAGTCCCAGCACCCACCAAAGAAAATGCAGGGTGAATTCAAAAGAGATGGACGGTAGCTTATTTAGCTTTACAGTTACCACTCTGACCAAAACATTCCATATAAGAACTGGGAAGTCACCTTCTCTAATCCGCTAAAAAGAAAAACATTCAAAAGCTTTTCTTGGTCATTTGAAGTTCTTCGTGTTACTCATTCACATATTACAGTAAGAGTGAGGGCCCCCTCCAGCACTCTTTTTTAACTTAGCTTCCCCCCCCCCCTTTAAAATGTTCATTTGATATCTACACAGATAACGGCAGTCATTGCCACTTGACTGTAATGAAATTTAATTCAATCATCTTTATTTTTGTACGGGTTCCTTTTTAAGAATGAGAGGCCACACAAACTCAATTGGAGCCCTTTTCTTGTAGTGAGTCCTCCTGAAAGGCCGTGCATGCTAGGGACTCCATATATTTAAAGAGGTTTGAAAATGCAGGACACTGAGGAGGACAGTCATCAGATGAGGTACAGGAATTGACAAACAATAACATGGCAGTTATAAGCAATTTTTTTTAAAGGTTTTATTTATTTATTTGACACAGAGAGAGATGACACAAGCAGGGAGAGCAGCAGGCAGAGGCAGAAGCAGGCTCTCTGCTAAGCAAGGAGCCTGATATGGGACTTGATCCCAGGGACCTGGGATCATAACCTGAACCAGAGGCAGAGCTTAATCAACTGAGCTACCCAGGCATTTCCATAAGCAATTTTTAAAAGCACACACACACAATGCACTAACACTAAAACAGTGTGACAGATTCAAGCAAACTATTAATAGCAGTGGCATAAAAATGTTCATTTTTTAAAAATTTGGCGTGCCATGTAATTGCAACAATTTTTTCTTATATGTATTAATGATAACTAGTTTGTTTTCTGTTCTCAGCTTCAGATAACTGTTGTGTAACTTATATTAAACAAAATTTCAACTTCTACCATCAATTTTATTCAAAAATTCAGTCTTTTGTAAATTCTTTGATATCTAACTCCAGTTTTTGTTATTTTTTAAAAAATATTTTATTTATTTATTTGACAGAGAGAGAGATCACAAGTAGATGTGGGGGGTGGTGGTAAGCAGGCTCCCTGCTGAGCAGAGAGTCTGATGTGGGACTCGATCCCAAGACCCCAAGATCACGACCCAAGCCGAAGGCAGAGGCTCAATCCACTGAGCCACCCAGGCGCCCAATATCCAACTCCATTTTAAAGAAGACAGAAAACTAGGGGCACCTGGGTGGCTCAGTGGGTTGAGCCTCTGCTTTTGGCTCAGGTCATGATCTCAGGGTCCTGGGATCGAGTCCCAAATCAGGCTCTCTGCTAGGTGGGGAGCGTGCTTCCTCCTCTCTCTCTCTCTGCCTGCCTCTCTGCTTACTTGTAATCTCTGTCAAATAAATAAATAAAATCTTAAAAAAAAAAAAAGAAAATTAAAAAAATTTGCTTATATTCACAATGGCAACAGATCTACACTGAAACCAAGATTAAAACTCTAAGTCTTAATTATTTCAATTTTGTCACTATTAAAAAAGTACTGACTTAGGAATATAAATAGGTTTACATTGAATCACAAAGACACTTGAGAATAATAACATTCAAACTCACCAAATCCCCCAGCCCTAAAGGTCTGGCTTTGACACATTATCAAAATTTGGCTTAATTCGTTAATTTTATTTAACTTTTTAAATGAACTTTAAACTCTATGCAAACTATATGAGCATGGCATTCCAAGCTGCCAATGATATCTGCAATACTAAATTCAGCGCTATCATCAGTGTTTAATGAGATGGTTTATTTCTATTCATGGGTATGCCACATAAGAACAGGAAAGGTGGGGCACCTGCATGGCTTAGTTGGTTAAGCATCTGCCTTCGGCCTAGGTCATGATCTTGGGGTCCCGGGACCATCCCCTACCTCAGGCTCCCTGGTGAGTGGGAAGTCTAATTCTTCCTTGCCTTAGTCCACTTTCTCCTCGTCCCCCACTTGTGCTCTCTCTCTTTCTCTCTCAAATAAATAAATAAAATCTTGTAAGGTTAAAAAAAACAAAAACAAAAAAACCCAAAAACCAGGAAAGGAATTCCTGTGCAAGAAAAATAGGACAAATCAAAATAAATGTTTGCAGATTACTCTCATAATGAAATTATGAAAACAACCAAATACACACACAAATCTTTTTAAAATTAATATAAAAACAGGTAAATTTAAAGAAAACTCTTGGTAGTAATTATTTCAGAAAAATATTCACTATAGAGTTACATCATATATTGTTCTAGGGAATAAAGCAGATATAAAACATGCTTTAACACAGTAGTTCTAAATCAAAGATACATCAGAAATAGTAGGGGAAACTTTTGGAAAATACATAAGCATATGCCCCATCACCCCAACACCTGGGTTCAGTAGATCCATGGTGGGGCTTACCACCTGGATTTTACTAGACATTAATTACACAGATGATAAAATTAAATGTCCCCCAGGTGGGAAACATGACTTTAAAGCAGAAATATGAACTCATTGTGAAATTGGGTCTCATCCTACTTATTTACACCCCTTTATTCTAGTAAGAATTATCAGATTACACGAGGACATTATGAAGTCTATAACAAAACAGTATAAATTAAAAGGTAAAAAAAAAAGAAGATAGAAGAGGAAAGAGTAAGTCTTATTTCCTTCAAATATTCCTACTGGTGTTCAGAGAAGGGGTAACATGAAGAAAGAATCCCACTGATACTGTATTTTTAAAGAAATGAATGGGCGTTAGTTTTGAAAATGCCAGCTTCACACTGAAAATTATGGTATCCTGACCCATTTTAGCTCTTGAGTCTTTTGCATGGGCCCAGGAAAAGATAAGGACTATGACTCTAGCATGAGAAGTTCAGACCCATATGGAGCTGAGGCTAGCAACTGGTAACATTTTTTAAAGTTTCAACAGAGAAAACTCCTTAATCTCATACCAAGATATCCTGCATCATCGTTCTACACACACTATGAAAAAGCACTAATTCATCGGCTGATGATGCCAAAATCCTTTCATATCTTGTTAATTCACACACTGGCCACAATAGCTGCCTCATTCAAATGAGTAAATATTTACCAGTAAAGATGATGAGAAAGACAACCAGTACACAGGACTCTTCTTTTACAACCCGGCAGTTAGAGACTCCATTATTCCGAACATAGTATGATTATTTTTTGCAACACACCAAGGACTAACAGATCAACAGAGTTCAGCACTGCTAATGCCAACCACAACCACAGACCAGAAATATTCTCCCTTTGTTCAATCCTCACAGGAGTAAAAAATGGAAAACACTTGGCATTTCCTACAAGACTAGCTCAGTCCAGTTTTACCACCTAAACTCTTTCATATTCTCGTGGTAAAAAAGAGTCATTCTTCACTTCCAGTATGTCTTCACATTAAAATAAAAACTTTTCTGCGAGAAAGAAAAAAGCATTCCTTTTAAATACAAGCTGCTAGGTTTCGTAATTAAATTCCTGTATAGAGAGCAAAGATGAAGATTCCTGCTTTGCCTTAAAGAGATAGTGGCCCCCTCTTTCCATAATATGAATTAAAATCAGAAATTATTTTTGATTGTGTGATAGTGCAAGAACACCAAAATAAAAGAGAACTTCTGTGCAACTGAACCTAATCAAACCTAACTATTGACAGAATTTTTTAGCATAGTGTGAATGAGTCAGTGATATGAATTAATTTCAATAATAAACTAACCTTTAACATAGAGTAACAGCATCTCCGTCTTATAGAGTATTTGGATTTTAGTACTGTGAAATTGTTGTAATATCCATATCTACTTTAATATATACTGTATCAAGAAATTGCTAAAAATATATCATTTCTTTATTCTTCCTGGAGCAAAATTTAAAAAAGAGTGTGCTTACTCCCTATGATTATTTTGAAAGTACACTAATAAAAATAAAAAAAGATGAATGTCCCAATTTTTGCATATATTTTTCTTATCTCTGAAACTCTTGAACTTAAGAGAGTAAAAATAGTACTAATGATATCATAGAGCCTGAACCATTTCCTCTTTCTGATTTCCTTAAAATTTTTAAAACAACAGGACATGAAATTCTGTTCCTTTAGCACTACCATTGTCTAACCTTGAACACCTCACCTTCTCATTCAGATCCCTGGAAAACATCCACATATTTCTTAATTCAGTGTCATTTGGAATTTTTTATTTTTATTTTTTATAATTTTGCTCTTTTGATTTGCAAAGGAGAAACCCTACTGAAAAAAAGTCCCATTAAAATAAGAAGCATGGCTGCATGAAATGTATCAGAAAACATAGATCTGAACCCTAAAGTAATTATGTACCTTATATGTTTTTAGTACCTTCTAATGATATATGTTAATTTTTCTGACATTTCCTTGAGAAAACTGGATGTAAGTCATTGGTTTGATGAAATAAATTCAATAAACATCTTGTGGGTCAAGGGGCTAAAATAAGACTAGAATTAGTCTTATTCTGGGGGCACTCTCCAAAATGCCCCCAAATACAGCTAGTCTCCCCTGCTGTTTAAAAACACCTTTGCATGGAGAACTGGGTGTTACACGCAAACAATGAATCATGGAACACTACATCAAAAACTAGCACTGTACTGTATGGTGACTAACATAACACAACAACAAAAAAATAGTAATAAATAAACAAATAATACCTTTGTACACATGTGTAAAAGATTAAAATAAAGATGTTTTAGCTAACAATAATTATAGCTCTAGGTGGATATGATTTTTCACTTTCTTCTTTCTGAATCAAAAATATACACTGTGGGCATTCAAATTTTTTTGACTGGGCTAAGTATTATAAATTTTTTTTTTTCACCCAAAAGATACTAGCTGAAATTCTATGGGCTTTCCAGGTCTGTCTCAAATAAGTTTCACTCAAATAAGCAAAAATATCCTGCCAAAAATATCCTGCCCGTAGAGTATAAACATTAAGATAATCTCAGATTTAAGAGAAACAAAGAATACACCAAGGCTAGCTGATGTAAGCCATCAATTTTGCAATAAGGCATTAATTATGTCCATACCTACTAGCGGCAGAATATTACATAAACATTGTATAAACATAGAATGTTAATAATTTTTAGGTCCCAGAATAGAAATGAAGCCATTCTTTAGAGTCTAAGCATGCTCAGTGAACAGAATGCAAGGCATGCTGCCAACATTCCTCAGTGTCATTTATGTTTGATCTTAAAGAAGCCTCTCATTTTATATATTGTAAAATTATCTATAAACTTTTCCATGCTTCTCCCCCAAGTTCCTCTCTTAAAGACCTACTTTTAACTCATCACATGTATAATAAATGCTTCCTTTATGTATACCACGAAGTATACATAAGCCTGCCATGATTGTTTTAATTGACTCTGCTATGGATGGGAAGAAGCTGCTTTTGGATCACTTGTAGCTCTCTTCATTATAACCAGTGGGATCTAGTCAAGATGATCTCCTCTGCTTACACACTTATTCTATGAACACTTATTCTAAGAATTCTAAGAACAAAATTCTTCTTACCAAAGCTAACCAGAAGTCAAACCCATTGTCTCACTAACAACTGATCCAACAAAAGAACATCTTAATAAAGTTGCAAAATAAAACATAGGTCAAGGTCAGTATATGTACAGAAAATGTCCTATGTATTCAGTGAAGATACACAACCAAACACCCCTCTAACCTTCCTATACTACAGAGGCTAGAAAATAAGAAATATTATTTCTTAGATGCTTTGCAACTAAAATTCTGTGGATAACCCAGGTTCTACCAAGCATTCACACATGCACACATCTGGGAACTGAAAAAAAAGTGGCAATGAGCAATGAGAGGGAGGTGGCAGCCAGCTCTAGGGAACCTGTTCTAGGGCAGCCATGGCTTCATGGCTGAAGCTCTCTCACTCTCATTCCTAACTGGGTAAAATCTAAACATCATTCCCTGTCTCTCCCAGAAATTCTGATAGCTACCTAATACCCAGTGCTAAGTCCCTCTCAGTACTAGATAGCCAGGATGGACTCTATTGCCCACAACAAAAACCACAACCTAAGGATAATATTATTTTAACAAGCCAACTTATTAAAGCTTGTGCAGAAATGTTCATGAACAACGAAGTCTATGAAAGAGGGTGAAAAGACTTTCCAAAAGAAAGGGAAAAAGCAGATGTTACTGAGCAGAACCCCAGGAATACATAAACTGAAGAACCACATTTTATTCAGATGGTACAGCAAACTTGGCTGCATTTTATCACAAGGGTAGGATTCTATTAGAACACATGGGAAAGTTGCCATCAATTCTAGCTTAAATATTCGGAATGATATTTGCCTTACATTAAATTAGTTTTTACAAGCAAGTAACAAGGGGCGCCTGGGTGGCTCAGAGGGTTAAGCCTCTGCCTTCGGCTTGGGTCATGGCCTCAGGGTCCTGGGATCAAGCCCTGCATTGGGCTCTCTGCTCAGCAGGGAGCCTGCTTCCCCCTCTCTCTCTGCCTGCCTCCCTGTCTACTTGTGATCTCTCTCTGTATCAAATAAAATCTTAAACAAATTTTTAAGAAGCAAGTAACAAGATATAAAAATCAAGGATGTCATAAGTACTAATAACCAGTTCAAAATTCAGTAAAGACACCTGAAACAGATACGGCATTTGGCTTATTTAGTCACACTAAAACCCCTTCTGGTGGGCCAATGTGGGAGTAGCAGGTACAGTATGAGGAAAGCAGTGTTTCAATCCAAATCTGCCACTTCCTTGTAATAAGATAAATGGATCATGTGAGGAAAACAACTTTAGAATTAAATGAGATGGCTGGCACCTAGTGGGTATTTGATAAATAACAGCTAAATCAGAACCCAAATGAAGAAAAAAAAATACAAATACATTGAAATTGAAATTTAACAATAAGTCTAAGTTAACAATCCAAGATTTTAAAAGAAGACAAGTGACAATGCTCTACAACAAGGAATTCTTATTTCAGGATTTAAAGTAAAGATAATATGGAAGCAGGTAGGGATTGGTAAAGAAAAGTTGGCAAAGGTCAGATTTTAGCTGGTCCTTTAAAAATAATGTATATATTTCAGAATTATTTATCCACTCCTTCATATACTGACTGCTTATTGCATTCAAGTAACTCTTCCAGGTGCTGAGGATACAACAGTGGAACAGATAAACATGGTGCAGAAGCACTAAATGAAATCTGCCAAAGAATACCTTTCCCTTTGCTGTCCTTTTTCTTAAAAAAAAAAAAAAAAAAAAAAGATTTTATTTATTTATTTTTGAGAGAGAGAGAGAGCATGTACACAAGTAAGGGAGAGAGGCAGAAGTAGACTCCTAAGCAGGAGCCCAATGCGGAACTCAATCTCAGGACCCTGGGATCATGACCTGAGTTGAAGGCAGATGCTTAACCAATTGAGCCACCCAGGTGCCCTGCTGTCCTTTTTGACTGTCTCTATGATTTTGTTAAATGGCTTTCATTTCAAATACCTCAGAAAGTCCTATTTCTCCTACAAGATGGCTTGTAAATCAGCAATAAAGTTCTACACGTTCAGAAAGTGGTTTGGATCCTGAGTAGTTGTATTTTTTTAACAGGGTAAAAATAGAAAACCAAAGCATTTCAGAATCACCAAAGGCAACTAGACAATAAAGCTGAGAGATGTATTTACTTTTTATTTCTAAGAATAAAATGTTTGCAAAATACACTGTACATACAAAAATTGTGAATTTCAAAATCAAATCTAAATTATATCCTTCTTTCTTTTGTTTTTTGACATACTCCACATAAAAAGAATATAGATATATAACATCACCACTAATCTCATTAACCTCTAGCAAACTCATTCTTGCCATGATCTTCGATAACTACAAAATCCTGAGGACCCTTAAAAGATTGCTCTACGGACTTAAAGGTATAAAATAAGTGGCCATAATTAATTTTCATAAGAATATTATGAATAAAAGATATAAAGTATAACAGCAAATACATGAAACATGGAGGAAGGAATAAAAAAGGGTTTTTTTAAATGTATTTGAGCTTGTGTCTATCTACTTAACATAGACTGCTATATATTTAGGATGTTATAAATGAACCTCATGGTAACCATAAACCCAAAAGTATAATATATACCAAAATAAATAAATAAGTAAATAAGAAATCCAAACACAATACTATAGAAATTCATCAATCACAAAGAAAGAGTGCAAGAAAGGAACAGAGAACTACAAAAATGACCAGAAAACTATGAACAAAATGGAAATAAGTACACACTTATCAATAACTACTTTAAACATAAATGGCCTAAATGCTCCAATCAAAAGACACAGTGTGACATAACAGATTAAAAAAAAAAAGACCTATCTATATACTGTCTATAGGAAACTCACCTCAGACATGAAGAAACATACAAAATGAAATAAAACATTTACCATGCAAATGGACATGAAAGAAAATAAAAATAAAGCCAGGGTAGCAATACTTAGACAAAACAGATTTTAAAACAAAGACTGTAACAAGAGATAAAGAAGGGCATTACAAAATGATAAAGGGATCACTCCAACAAGAGGATATAACAATTGTAAATATCTCTGCACCCAACACTGGAGGACCTGAATACATCAAACAAATATTACTGAATACAGAGGGAGAAATTAATGGCAATACAATAACAGGGGACTTGACACCCAACTTACATCAATGGATGTAAGGAAAGTCAATAAGGAAACAGTGTCTTTGAATGACACATTAGACCAAATGAGCTTAACAGATACATACAGAATGTTCCACCCAAAACAACAGATGACACATTCCTTTCAAGAGCACATGTGACATTCTCCAGAACAGATCACACGTTAGGCCACAAAACAAGTCTCAATAAATGTAGGAATAATGAAATCATACCATGCATCTTTTCTGACTACAATGGTAGGAGACTAGAAATCAATCACAAGAAAAAAAAACTGAAAAAAACACAAACATGTGGAGGCTAGAAAATATTAAATAACCAATGGATCAATGAAGAAATAAAAGAAGAGCTAAAAAAAAAAAAATGACATACATACAATGGTCCAAAATTGCAAAAACAGTCCTAAGAGGGAAATATGTAGCAATATGGACTTATCTCAAGGAACAAGAAAAAGTTCAAATAAACAATATAACTTTTCAAACCTAAATGAACTAGAAAAAGAAGAACAAACCAACCCATGGTGAGTAGAAGGAAAAAGATAATAATGATCAGATCAGAAACAAATGACACAGAGACCAAAAATCAATCAATCAATCAATCAATCGATGAAACCCTTAGCCATACTCATCAAGAAAAAAAAGAGAAAGAACCCAAATAAAAAGAGAAGTAATAACTGACACCACAGAAAGGATTATAGTAGAATACGATGAAAAACTATATGTCAACAAATTGGACAACACAGAAGAAATGAATAAATTCTTAGAAACACAATCTTGCAAAACTGAATCAGGAAGAAGTAGAAAATCTGAACAAACTAATTACTAGTAACAAAATTGGACTTGTAATCAAAGAGCTACCAAAAAGTAATAATCTAGGACTAGATGTATTCATAGGTGAATTTTACCAAACGTTTGAAGAAGAGTTAGTACCCATCCTTCTCAAACTATTCTGAAAAATGGAAGAGGAAGGAAAGCTTCTAAATACATTCTATGATGCGAAAATTACCAAAACCAGACAAAGATACCACAAAAGGGAAAACCACAGGCCAATATCCAACAATACATTCAATGGATCACTTATCGTGATCAAGTGGAATTTATTCCAAGGATACAAGGATAGTTTAATATTTACAAATCAATCCACATGATACACCACATTAAAAAAATGAAGGATAAAAATTATGATCATCTCAATAGATGCAGAAAAAGCATTGACAAAATTCAACCTTTGTTCATGATAAAAAAAACTCTCAAAAAAGTAGGCTTAGAGGGAATATACCTCAATGTAATAAAGACCATATATGAAAAACTCACCACAAACATTGTGCTCAATGGTGAAAAACTGAGAGCTTTCCTCTAAGATTGGGAACAAGACAAAGATTCCCACTCTCACCATTTTCATTCAGCATAGTACTGGAAGGTGAAGCCACAGATAGCACTCAGACAAGAAAAAGAAGTAAGAGGCATCCATATTGATAAAGAAGTTAAACTGTCATTATCTGCAGATAAAATGATCCTATATATAGAAAACCCAAAAGACTTCACCAGAAAACTATTAGAAGTGATAAATGAATTCAGTAAAGTTGCAGGATACAAAATAAATACCCAGAAATTAGTAGTACCATAGGGAATATAGTCAGTGATGTTGTAATAGTATTTACACTATTATAATGGCAATTATACTTGTGCTGAACATAGATAGCATAACACGTAGAAAAGTTGAATCACTATGTTGTACACCTGAAGCTATGTAACATTGTGTCAACTATACTCAAATAAAAAAATTAAAAGGAATAAAATTGCCCCAGGACCCTAATCAAAATTACTGCAAAGTACATTTAAAACAAAAATACTAACAGAGATGATCAAGTGTAACGACGTGTTCTTACCAACAGTGCTGGATTTCATTACACAGTGTCCTTAAATTCGGAGGTACTCCACAGAGAATCCCCAAATTTGCAAATCCTGCCCTCAAGCTTACAGATCCCATGTTTTTGGATCACCAAGGATGGTAAATGAAATACCTTTCAGGCTAGAGTTCCTTATTTGGTAGGATTCCTTGGTCACTTGTTTTCTTCCCTGGACTAATGGATTTGGTTTTATTGTAATGTTTATTTTTATACACATTCCTAGAGGCCTCCTACTGTGTTGTTACAAATCTAATAAATACCTCATGATAACTAAATTTGTTAAGATAACACAAAAGATTTTGTCTACTACTTAAGAAGTACACAGTTTCAATTAAATAAGGAGTCCAGTGCATAGTTCAAAAAAATTATAAAAGATGGAATATCAAATTTTGATATTTTTTTAAAAAGCAAATATAAAACCTATGGCCTTTTAAATGGCAAATTAGTGTAACATAAGACTCTTCCTTCTAAATGAACCTCTACAGTTGCACAGTTAAACTTTAATGTGTACTTTGCATTTTTTACAATATATAAGTTGAAAGGACTATTGAGTTAAACCAGCTAATATCTTGCCTTTTCAATACATAACTTTGTACAACTTTTGACTGTGTCTCTGTCAAAATGAGAACCTAAGATGCATTTTACAAAGTTTCGGTTATAAAAATAACACAAGGTTGACATAGAGTTCTATCAGCTGAAGACAACCATTGATTTTTTGAAATTCCTCCATTCCATTATGTTGTTTTTAAAAAGCTAGCAAGTAGAAAAACAGACCAATACTGAAAAACAAACTGATGTGACAAAGCAAATCAAGCTAATGTGAGGGAAAGCATTCCAAATAAAAACAGATGGTAGTGTAGGGCCTCAACCCAGCTCCCTCTTATCTCAGAGTGAGCCTCATTGTCTGCTGCTTATTGTTTTTAAAGATGTACAAGCTAGAAGGCAAAAAAAAAAAAAAAAAAAAAAAAGGCTTGAAAATGAATAAGCTAGAAACTATTGTACAAGCTTTGGGTAATTTGAGGTATAAACTCTAGCACTTAACCTTTCTCATCCTTAATTTTGAAAGTCAGGAAATTCCACTTTACTGGAATATTTTAGAGTAACTACTTGGTTAACTTTTGGTAAATCACTTTGATCACTTCAAAGAGGCTACAGAAAGAGATTATTATATCATCACAAAACTTTATTTTGGAAAAACACAGAAATACATAGAAAATTATAATTCTAGAACTGAAATGAATTTGTCTCAAAATAGAGTCTCCTGCTTTATTCTATAAGAACTTGTTCTCAGAAATCAGGTTGATCTAAATAATTATCTCATTTTTTCTACATTATAGAACACTATAAATAGAAAAGCTCTTAAATGTTTTTATGGGGAGAATGAGAACAATGTCTGAAAAATCACACCTATCCCTGACATACATAAAAATAAAAGCCATTCCACTTAAAATATTTTTAGGTTTCCTAAGCTGCTAAGATGCTGCATATTTCCGCGAATATCTACTTCTTGCCAAGCATGGTGCCGTGGTCTAGCCCACTGGTTCTCAATTCTGTTGGGCCTAATATCCCTATTTTACAAACAATACCTTCAAACATTTGCTTTATAAGCTTGAAAAAATCCACAGGCAATACAATGCACCTCCATACACAATTTCAAATAAAAATACAGGACAATGCCTAACCTTTAGTACAAGGAAAATAACTTGTTATAAAATACTATATAACTTCAACCAATAAACGGTCACAACTACACCAAAAAATATAATGTTGAAGTTGGGTGCTTACAGCTAGAGAGAATCACTATGGATATGAAAACTCTATTGGCTGATGTAGGTGTGCTATATTTGTAACTCAAATACCATGAATGGCAATACCTTCAGTGATGCGATCTTCTAAAATGGTCAGGGTGGTAGGCAGAATAATGTCCCTACACAAAGATGTCTGATAGTCTGTGAATATGTTAGTCCACATGACAAATGGAACTTTGCAGATATGACTAAATGAAGCGCCTTGAGGAGAGGAGATCACCCTTGATTACGCATGTGGGTCCAATCTTATGACATGAGTCCGTGAAGCTGCAGGACCTTTCCCAGCTGGGGTTAGAGGGAGAGAGGGCAGCCTGAGAAGGACTCAGTGCTCTGCTGCTGGCTCTAAAACAGAAGGCATTATGTGTGAGGACTGGAGAGAGTCCAATCTAGAAGCTGAAAAAGTCAAGGATGAATTCTGTCATAACCTGGGTATAAGGAAAGACTTTCTACCCATGACTCAAAACCTAGATGCAATAGAACAAAATATTAATAAAACTATTATGAGGCAAAGAAAAATAAAGCCAAAGAGCAAGTGACACTGAGAGAAAATACATGTAGCATATATCACAGGCAAAAAGCAAAATGGCTAACACATTAATAATTCAAAAACAGAAAGGAAAAAAGGCCACTCAATAGAAAAATGGGCAAAAGAAAAAAAAAGAATAGGTAATTTAGTAAGAAAAGACATGATATAATGTCCCTTAAAATTAGAAATGATTTTCAGAGATACATTGGGTGGCTTAGTCGGTTAAGTGCCTGCCTTCGGCTCAGGTCATGATCCCAGGATTTGGGGATCGAGTCCCACATCAGGCTCCCTGCTCAGTGGGGAGCCTGCTTCTCCCTCTGCCTGCTGCTCCCCCTGCTTGTGTGCTCTCACTCTCTCTCTCTCTCTCTCTCTCACTCTCTCTCTGACAAATAAATAAATTAAGTCCAAAAATAGAAAGAAAGAAAAATGATTTTCAATTCTCTCCTAATATAAGAAATACAAACTAAAACTACTCCTTAATACCATTTTGAAGTATCAAACTTGCAACTATTAAAAAGCTTGGTAGCCCTGTCTGTCGGCATTGTTGATGGGAAAGCAAAATGGTATCATATTTATAGAGGCAGATTTAGCAATTCCTAACAAAACTACCCATGCATTTATCTATTGACCTCACAATTCCACTTATAGGAATTAATCCTGAAGATACACTTCTAGGGATACCTGGGTGGCTCAGTTGGTTA
The DNA here is from genome assembly GCF_011764305.1 of Mustela putorius furo. Taxonomy (NCBI): domain Eukaryota; kingdom Metazoa; phylum Chordata; class Mammalia; order Carnivora; family Mustelidae; genus Mustela; species Mustela putorius. The sequence continues at coordinate 8,684,812 of NW_025421305.1, forward strand.
AGCGACTGCCTTCAGCTCAGGTCATGATCCTGGAGTCCCGGGATCAAGTCCCGGGATCAGGCTCCCTGCTCAGTAGGAAGTATGCTTCTCCCTCTGACCCTAGCACTTCTCATGCTTTCTCTCTCATTCTCTCCCTCTCAAATTAATAAATAAAAATCTTTAAGATACACTTCTAATAACGAAAAAACACATACACACAAGGTTATTAACTGCAACTTCGTGTGTAATTATAAAATATTGGGAATAAAACCAATTATCTGTATATAGGGCATTGGTTAGATATGAGGGAATAATATGCAAATACAATGAGGAAGAATGAGAAAGATCACTTTTGAAAAGGTATCTGCCCTTAGTTAGTTTACACTTTCTATTACAAAATTCACAGATGATACAGAATTTTTAAGTTTTACTTTTTCATCTTGACATCTACTATATGCACACGAAAGGAACATATTGTCAAACAGCACATTGTCCTACCCCCAAGGAATTTGCAAATGATAGGAGAGACAAATAGCTAAATTCCATCAATTTCAAGATACACACTTTTTAAATCAGGATGCACCTTCAATGGACAGAATCTTAATACAGCTGCTGGTCAGCTAATTATTCTCTGCCCATGTCTGAACCTGGTTTTGTATATCTACTTTGTGGTGAAAGGGGAAACTATAATCCATTCATGTTTTGGTCAACAAATTAAAGACCACTTGGGAAAAGAATATGAGTCATAGCTATTGCCTTAAAACATTTCGGTCAATCCCTTCTGTTAAAGTTAAGACCAATATCAAAATCCAAACAGCTATCAGCAACTTTGAAGAATATGCTGGAAATCATGGAAGAGCACTCTGTTCTTGACAAAGCATGGAAGATGCAGAGAATAGTATGTTAAACACATATACCACCTTTATAGCTGAACCAAAAAGTGCTTTAGAAAAGTCAGACTGAAGGTAAAGAAGTTTTAAAAATGTTTCCAGCATTTCCTGCATTTATATTTTCCTTTTTCTGCATGCACCAGAGATACATGACCTAAATTAAGTCTAAAAGAGTTCTTTCAGTAAGAATAAAATAAAAATGCTAATTGATAAAGTCATGTCCTAATTTTATTTGCTGCATGACTTTCTTAGCAGAACACAAAATAATGGCATGTCTTACAACTGATGGCATACTGGCCTGCATGAAATACAGTATTATTACAGTACAGAACCATAGATTTAAGATCCAGTAAAACACACAGGAAGTACATATAAATCAAACTGGGGACTTACCAGAAAATGCAGAGATAGCAGCAGTGGAGCTAAACTCTGAAGAATAAACAAACTGGCCCACAGAAGGAGGTTCATACAGCATGAACAAAGCAAGAAAGTATGGCTGCCTCACACAGCCAGTCACACTCAGGAGACCATAAACCATTCTGTATGGCTGGAGTTAAAAGGTGAATGTTAGCTGCACGGGCTGAAGCCTCAAACCCAGCGAAGGAAGGTTTGCACGGGCCGGGGGAAAAAAAAAGCCGTGTGCCAAGCAACAGAATTTGAATATTAGCTTCCAAATTATTAGAAGTGATTCAAAGGCTTAAAGCAGGGGGAAAATTAGAAAGAACAAACTTCAGTGTTGGAACGATAGATTGGGAAAAACCCAAACTTGACACGGGTGGAAAGCCGAGAAAGTTAAGAGTTGATAACAGAGGTGAGAAGGGCTGAGCCCCAGAAGTAAAGCTACGGTAGCAGGAACACACAGAAGTACTGACACAAACATCAACAAAAATGTTATAAGGGGGGCACCTGGGTGGCTCAGTCAGTTAAGCTTCTACCTTCAGCTCAGGTCATGATCCCAAGGTCCTGGGATCTGGTCCCACGATGGGCATCCTGCCCCGCGGAGAGTCTGCTTCTCCCTCTACCCCTCCCCCTACTCATTCTTTCAATCTTTATCTCTCTCTCAAATAAATAAATAAGTAAAATCTTTAGAAAAATGTGATAGGGTTCTCAGCAATTAAAGAGAACAAACTACTGAAACATGCAGCAGTGCTGATGAATCTCAAATGCATTATGTAAGTGAAAGAAACCAGACTCAAAAGGCTGTTTAAATCCATTTATATGCCATTCTAGAAAAGGCAAAATAGAGAGAGAACACCGAACAGTGGTTACTCATGTCAGGGAGGAGTGGCTACAAAGAGGCACAAGGGAATTTTTTAAGCTTATGTAATTGTTCCATTATCTCAATTGTGGTAGTGGTTATATGACCAAATGTGTCTGTCATTTGCAACATACACAAATTTTACTGTATGATTTTACTATACGTGAATTGCACCTCAATTAAAAAACAAAAACCAAAACCTGAATTAAAAACAAAACACCAAAGGGGTGCCAGGGTAGCTCAGTCTGTTAAGCATCCATCCACCTTCCTTCAGGTCATGATCTCGGGGTCCCATGATCAAGCCGTGTATCCCTCCTCAGTGGGAAGTCTGCTCATCTCTCTCCCTCTGCCTCTCCCCCCACTCATGTTTGCTCTCTCTCTCAAATAAATAAATAAAAATTTAATTTAATATATTTTTAAAAGATTTTATTCATTCGTCAGAGAGAGAGAGAATGAGAGAGAGCACGCACAAGCAAGCAGAGGTGGAGAGAGAAGCAGGCTCCCTGCTGAGCAAGGAGTCTGATGTGGGACTCGATCCCAGGACCCTGGGATCATGACCTGAGCCAAAGGCAGCAGCTTAACTGACTGAGTCACCCAGGTGTCCCTAATTTAATATTTAAAAAAAAAAAAAAAAAAACACCAAAACTGTGATAAGGTAGAACACAGATACATTAGTCACGGATTGCCTGTGGCTCCTTTACTACTGCAAGAGCAGAGTTGAGTTGTTTCAAGAGGGTCCACTTGGCCCACAAAGTCCAAATATTTATGATCCAGCCCATTAAAGAAAGAGGTCATCAACCCTGATATAGAGTAGTATCACCCCTTTGTTTGGCTCTCCTTTAAAAAAAAGCCCTTAATTGCCCATAAAAGGAATAGGAAGACAGTAACAGAATGTGCATAAACATGCTGTTCAGGCTAACTAGAAGAGAGAAATGAGTTGTTTTCTAAATACATCCTGAATTAAATCTCCAGAAGAAGAGAGTATATATTCAGTTCTAAATAACAGCCACAAATTGTTTTTAGAAATGTTCACAGAACCCTCCCATTATATTACCACATCTTCTGATTCAACCTATTGTTTAAATTATATGTTTGATGGATATTTTTTCTTGTTAAAGTGACAAGAGACTGGCTTTTTATTGAAGTAATTAGCTAGCACTCTAAAACTGCTTCTTTATATAACTTCTGCATGAAACAACTAGCTTTCCCGTGTGTTTGAGGTATGAAGTGTGCATTCAAATAATTAGAGACGTTATTACTTCATTTCTTTGAAGCTGCAAAACATGGATAATAAAGCTTGTGGCATTTTTACATAAAAATAAAGCATAAGCACTATGTGAAAATCTTAAAAACGAGTTAAGGAAAGAAATGATACCTGTGCCTAAAAACAATTTTGATGTATATGAGTTGTATTCATTATTCATTTCTAAAATGAAGAAATGTAATAAATAAACACAGGCAATAAACACAATGGCCACTTTGAAATTAGCTGAGCATAATCTTGAGTTGCCTTTTCCAAAAATGGTGATATCTGACACCTGTCATTTATGACAAATGATATCTGTCATTTATACTCTGTTTCCAATAAAATATATTTCTGAAGTAGCTTGTGGAGTACAGCTGTAGTTTGTGGCTTTACAATTTGACTTGTAAAATTCCCTGTGTGTGCAACTGCCTCCTGCTTATTAGTACCCTGATGAAATTTACTGAGGTAACTATTCCGTACGATGTATAATACTTATAATTTTGTAATTATAAATAGCATAATGCACAATAACTTATCTATGAAATTATGCAAACAACATTTAGTTATTGGTCCATGTAGCATGACTCTGACATTACAGGCAAGAAATATGGAATCATATTGAATAAAAACATCCCTTCAAATTAGAAGGGAAATTTTATTCTGTTAATCTTTAAATGTTTACATGCACTAAATTTTATACCTTGATGGACTGCAATAAATTTCAAAGCACATTCTATTCAAAGGAGGTAGGAGTCAAAGCCACATCATTAAAAAGAAGAATCTGAAGAAGACATGAGACAGGAGCCTTAGTAATCCTGGGAGTTGAAAAGGATTACTCAAGTCAACCATTTTCAAGTTCTTATGTGATGATGACATATATTGTTCTTTAAAAATAAATTTTATAATAGAAGAAATTTGAAGGAGCTGAGGTAAGTAAAATCTCTGATAGCCTTATGAAGGTTAGTAGGTGGGAAAAGAAAAAATACAAAGAAGACAGGAAGGATGACAGATGGTAGCAAAATATGGAATCAAGAAAACAAGAGGAGCTACACGGAATCATGTAGAAAGTCAGCCTCAAGGTTAAATATTAATCATTTAAGTGAATACAGCTATCTTAAAATCCTGATGAGAGAAAAGTACAAAGTCAAGGCAAAGACAAGAAGTGAGTAAATAAATCCAAGACATAGAGCAGTAACAACAAAGGACAGAGAATGAAAGGAGGAGACTTTCCACTGTATTTGGATAAACAGGAAGAAGTAGAGATCGTAGATTAGATGGAAGATGGAAAAAAGGATTTGGTTTGAGTTTAGCTATAGGAAGAAAAACTTAGCTAAAAATTAAAAATGACTCTAACATTTCAGTATGTTTTAGATAGTGATTACTTTCATTAAAAGTGCCATGAACTTATTTGTTCTTAAAATTTTTATCGGAGTTGACTTGGCTTTAATCCAACTAGTACTTTAACAAAAGAAAGATATCTCAGATCTGGTGCTGTTTATGATGGTGTGGAAAGAAATCTGGAAACACGCCTTTATCTGTTGTGAAGGAAAAGAATAATAACTTGGATTTCTTCAGTACTATGAAATCACTGGCTTCAACACTAAAAAAAGAATAACCAGTTAAAAGAATCTGACCTAACACTTGAGCCAAGTGATTTAAGATTTTTATAACCTATTATAAAACTTATTTTATGTACTGCCACAAATTTGTGTTAAGGCTCTGTTTTTCTTTTTCTTCATATGAAATCCAGTTCTAAAAATAGCCAAGTCTAAAAATAAAGCAAAACCCACAGATTAAGTGTAGCTTTATACATGTACAAATAACAGCGAAATCTTCACATCTTCTAGGAAAACAGATGTTGGATTACTTATTCCCACTAAATTCTCTATGTTGGCTCAAACGTTCAGAAATTTTTCATTAATATAGATTATGTTATTATAAAATCCAAACCCATCTTTAATTCTATTAAATTAATTCCTCTCTCCCATAGAGATCAATGAGCTCTACATATGAAAATGTGAACAAAAAAGGGTCTTATATTTGATCTCAGGAGCTTGGCTTCTATCATGAAAACCAACTGATTAACAGTTTACAAAACTGCAGATGACCATACAGTGCCTAATTTATGCTTTGATCCAGTTCAGGAAAGAATCTATATGGAGAGGGAGGGAATCAAATCTCACCTATATTTTTATATTTCTTTATCCTTTTCTGAAGTCTATGCTTTCAGAAACCACTTTTCTTCTAGATATTTCTAGAAGAAAAGCAAAATTAGAAAAGGGGTTTCCAGAATATGCAATTAATTTGCATAATTATCTCTGTGCCAGTTTCCCCAATCTTTAATGGTAGAATTTTCCTACCTTTGTTTATGCATCAATCAACAAACTGAACAAGAAAGTAAAAAACAAACAACCCCCCTCAAAAAACATTAAAATAGTATTTTTATTAGCTTGCTGTCACTCTCCAAAAATATATAAGAAATCTGTTCTTGGTCTCTTAAAGTAATTCTTTCACATATAAAGAAAACATTCTCGCTGGCAGGATACTTTGGGTAATTTTCCAGCAGAGCTGAGATTTGAATTGGTGAATACATATATACTCTCTTGCTTGGTTCTTCTTTTTAATGAATAGCAGAATAAGGTGACCATAGTTTTCACAGTTCAAGCATATAATCTTAGGATAATTAAGCACTACCAAATCACCATAAACTGACTACAAAAACCTAATACAGAAACAGTATTATTTGGAAAAATTTATAAAGCTAAATTATTTTCAGCTTTCAGTAGAATGGCAGTTTTTTTTTTTAATGTGGAGAAAATAATAATGTGTCTAATTTTAGAAAGATAGAAAAAACAAATTAGAATAGTAATAATAAATTAGGTTGGAGTTATAGAGAAAAGAAGTATCATCCTCAAAAGGTCTTCTCCATATGAGTTGAATGCAGTAGCACCTGGGAAATAGATTAGGCTTGTATTTATCCTTGACTTTAAGTGGAATATAAAATAGAGAGTAAAATATAACTAATGTGACAAATAATTAATGATTTGGGCCCCACCCATTATTTGGTAGAAAAGTATTTGCATTGGAAAATAGAAAGGTGATAGTTAAGCATTTGGTAAGGTGATAAAATGCCATCTTCAGATCACTTCTAACATGAGCTATGTAAGGGCAGAGACATATGAACTAGCACAGTGAGCTAACCATCTGCTTTCTGATCTCTGCAAAGACATCAAGAGGAGTGATTCTATATGACAGCAGGGTATTCTTCATGGCATCTTCCATACATTAAAGTTTAAGATAAACTCCCTCTCCCAATTTCCTTAATTCTCTTTAAAAAGCCAGTAGGTCTACAGTCAATTTATAGAAACTCATTTCAAAATATATTTTCAGTGGGTTCCAAGACTTGCCATCTCCTGTACAGTGTAGAAATTTATTTTCTTTTCTCTACATGTTTATATCTAAAAACCAAGGCTACTATTTTAATCTCATCACCTTTATTTTCTTCATGATTTCATAAACTTGGATCATATGCTTCTTCATAGATTTTATTTAAATTCTGGCCAATTCAACCAATAGGCACAAAGTAACCTAAAGCAGCACAGAAAGGAATCTTCTCAACACTCTGAAATATGAACTGCCAACATTTTCTATAACCCAAAGTCACAATAAGTAACTGGTTTAAATGTCATTTCTCAAAAATAAAAATAATCTTAATGTTCAGTATATTTAGTGTCAGTAACAATAAGAAAGCTTAATTAAAGAATAAACAAAAAATGCAAAATACAACCTAAAATGTAAGTTAATAATATCACATCTACTTCAAAAATTGTTCAAAGAATAGAAACAGAGACTCTACTAGAAGTAAAAAGATATCATAACCACCCAAAGACTAAAATATAGAATCAATAAATTAGCAGGATAAAAATATCTTAGGAGGTATCATTACAAACAAATACATGCGAGAAAATTCTACTCTATAAAATTACCAACTGTAAGTTTGCTTTTTTCATACTATATACAACATGTACATTCACAAAAATAATCTATTCAAAAATACTTAGGAATAAATTTAACCAAGAAGATAAAAGACTCATGGACTGAAAACTATAAAACATTACTGAAATTAAAGAAGACAAATATCTGAGAAGACATTCATGTTCACAGATTGAAAGACTTAATATTAAGATGACAATATTATCCAAAGTGATCTATAGATTCAGCACAATCTCTCTCAAAATCTCAATAGCACTTTTCTTCATAAATAGAAAAACTTATCCTAAGATTCAAATAGAAACTCAAGGAACCCTGAATATCCAAAACAACCCTGGAAAAGAAAACAAAGTTGGGGTTGCATACTTCCTGACTTTAAAACTTACCACAAAGCTATAGCAATCAAAACAGGGTGGAACTGACATAAGGACAGACAGACAAAGGGAATAGAAGAGAAAGCCCAGAAATAAACTCTGGCATATATGGTCAATTGATTTTTGACAAGGATGCCAAGACTATCCCATGAGGAAAAGACTTTTCAACATATGGTGCTGGAAAAATTGGATATTCACATCCAAATGATTTGAAGTTGGACCCTTACTTTTCACTATATACAAAAATTAATTCAAAATGGACCAAGGGATCAAAGACCTAAACGTAAGACCTAAAACTATAACATTAGAACAAAACAGAGAGAAAATTCATGATGTTGGACTTGGCAAAGATTTATGGTATATAACACCAAAAACATAGGCAACAATAATCAAAAGATAAATCAGACTTTCAAAATTAAAAACTTCTGTGCATCAATGGATAGTATTAAGAGTGAAAAGACATCTACAGAATAGGAGAAAATATCTGCAAATCATGATTGAAAATCGGTTATTATCCAGAAAAAAAATATATATATAAACACACACATATATATATATATATATTTTAAAGATTTATATTTTAAAGATTTTATTTGTTTATTTGACAGACAGAGATCACAAGTAGACAGAGAGGCAGGAAGAGAGAGAGGCAAGCAGGCTCCCCGCTGAGCAGAGAGCCCGATGCGGGACTCGATCCCAGGACCCTGAGATTATGACCTAAACCGAAGGCAGCAGCCCAACCCACTGAGCCATCCAGGTGCCCATATCCAGAATATTTAAAGAACTCCTACAAATCAGCAACAAAAAGACAACCCAATTGAAATACAAGCAAGAACTTGAATAGGCATTTCTCCAAATAAGACATACAACAGCCAATAAACACATCAAAAGATACCTAATCTTATTAGTCATCAGGGAAATGCAAATCAAAAGTACAAGGAGTTACCACTCCACACACTGCTGGTGGGAATACAAAACGGTGCTGCTTCTATGGAAAACAGTTTAACAGCTCCTCAAAAAGTTAAACACAGAATTACAATATGGTTCAGCAATGCCGCTTCTAGGTATATACCTAAAAGAACTAAAAGCAGGGACTCAAATAGGTACTCATACACCAATGTTTACAGTAGCACTATTCACAATAATCAAAAGGTGGAAACAACCAGAGCTTTCATCAACATCTGAATAAACAAAAAGTAGTATATCCATACAATAGAACAGTATCAAGCCATGAAAAGAAATAAAATTCTGATATGTCCTATAACATGAATGAACCTTGAAAACATCATTCTAAGTAAAATAGAGACAAAATGACAAAAAGTGTTTGATATTATTTAAAAAGAGGTAACTAGAATAGGCAAACTCATAAGGACTGGAAAGTAATACAGACATTACCAGAGTCTGGGGTGGGGGTGGGGGGTGGGGTAGAAAGTTATTGTTTAATGAATATAGAACTTGGAATACAAGAGTTCTGGAAATAAGTCAGACAAAGAAAGACAAATACCATATGATTTCACTTACATGTGGAATCTAAAAAACAAAATGAATAAACAAACAAAAAGCAGAAACAGACCTGTAAACACAGAGAACAAACTGGTGGTTGCCGGAGGGGAGGGGGTGGAGGGAAGGACAAAATGGGTGAAAGGGAGAGGGAGATACAGGAAAGAAAATAATAAGTTCTGAAAATAGATAGTGGTGATGGTTACATAACACCTAATTCCAGTGAACTATATACTTAAAAATGATTAAAATGGTAAATTTTATGTATTTTTCCATAATAAAAAATAGTCTATTCAATGAATACCTAATTATCTGCCATTTTGTTTAGATTTTCAAATTACTACTAAATGTGTTCTGTGTTTGTGTGCACATGCAGATAAATTACATCTCTCTTGAAAAGCAGACCCCGATATGTTGTGCACATGAGATCTCCTAAAATGCACTTTCAAAAGTTTCCAAATAATTATCATTGTATCCCAATTTGATTGTTGTTATTTATATACATCAAAATTAACAGGTCATAACTCAAGGAAGAATACTCATTAAGTTCTACTGATGGCCCACATATGTATGTTCATAATCCAAGTGCTAACAATGAGTCTCATACCTGATAGAGCATGATGGGTTCTATGTTGTATCCTAAGTTATCTGCAAAGTTCTTAGCAATGACCGTTTTTCCACAACCCTACAAATGGAAATACAATCATTCAAGGGATAAGTCAAAATATCCAAAAGCCAGCAAAGAGAAATCTACAGTGAAACTGCTATTCTTACTTTTCCTCCAATTAAACATATGTCCTTAACCATATGAGACTGCATCATCTCAGCCAGTAGTTGTTTATGGCTTAAAGTTTGTATAAAATGGTCTGATGTACAAGGCTGATTTACTGGCCTGGTCCCAGCTGGCACCTATAATTAAAGAGAAGTAAATATAATATGCATATGTTTTTCTCAAAGCATTAGTAAAAGGAAGCACATAACTGCCATTTAGAAGCCCCTAATAATTCCCTGCTCAATTCAATTCTATACTGGTTTTGATATTTCAATAGAGCAACAACTACTTTCTCATTCACAGATGTGATCATTACCATCAGCCCTCCAAATCAATCATCTCTCTAAAATTAAAGCCCAGTGCTGTCAAATATTTTCATAAGAATCATGTCATTTTTAGGCTATTTATAACTTATAATAATAATATCACTACTTGAAAATGAAGGTTTTTGTCCAAATTCCAGTGCTAAGTACTGAATTTTAGAGTCAGTCTACTGGGACTCTCCAAAGTCACCAATGATCTGATTTCTAAAATCCATGTCTACAAATCCTTTTCCACTTTGAGTTTACCACTCAGAAGCACCTGTTCTTAGAATCTCTCTTCCTATCCCTCACACCTACTTCTTTTGTTTCCCAACTACTCCTTATTAGTCTCCTGGGGACCCTACAGTGAGAAGATTTCCTTGTTCTGCTGAGGACTCGATCATACTGTACACAACATGAACCCTACAGAACTGTAAGTTTGAAAACGACAAGATCAGATTTGAGTTTAGGAAAGATCATTCTGGTGTTGACATAGAAGGTGGACTGGAAGAGCCTGAAGGCAATGAGGTCAGAAAGCCATTACCAAAGGGAAGTAAATAATGAAATCTTGCTCATATCTCATGCCTCTGGACATACCGTTTAACCTGCCTAAAGTGTCCTATCACCTTTCCACTCCTGAGTCACTAGAGAATTCCTACGTCATCCCTCAAGACTCAGGTCATTCTATATCTCCACAGACATTCCAATGCGGCCCTTACTCATCTGTCTCTATTGAGACCATCAGCCTAGAAAGGTCATTCATCTGAAGGAGACAGAAGAGTGTAATGAAAGTGATCATGTTTAGAAATCTCATCTATGACATTTCTTACCTGGTGACCATGAGTGAACTGATTGCCCTCTTTACATCTCAGTTTCTAATCTATAAAATGGACCTAATAAAACTTGCCTCCAGGGTTATTGGAGGATTTAGTGGCATAATATATGCAAAGAGACAAATACAGTGACTAATACAGAATGGGCACTAATAATTCTTAATACAGACCCTGGCTTATAGTAGACATAATCAACGTTCAATTTGACGAATGAATAAATATAGCAACATTAATAAATATTAATAATATCCCATTAAAGCACATTGAAAGTTTATAATTAAAGTGTGCACTGGCACATAAGGCAAGCATTTTTCTTTCCTACATTCACTTACAATTCATTTAAGTCTATGTTTTTCATGCTCTGTTTTCTAGGGACAGTATCTCATCACTTCTTGGGGTTCTCAGGGCCCTCAAAGGGTTACAAGAAAGGGAGGCAGAGCAAGCAGATGGAGTTCTGTGACCAAATATCCTTCTCTTCTTCTAAACACTGCACAACTAGAATAGCTCCTCTTTTAAATAGTGCATGTAGCTAAGAACGATTTTATTTGAAAAGAGTGTTCCTTAGCTCCTAAAATATGTTTGAAAACACTATTTCTTACCAAGGGCTTGGAATACACAATGCTTTATTCAGTACTTGATATGATTTTCCCAGAAGTCAACTTTGGTTTTCGATGAAAGGTTATCCCTATGTTTTTCCTGAACTTTTCCAATTTACAAATATACATGACTGTGGAGACACAGATAGATAAAGATACAGATATACAGATGTGACCCTACAGAACCAGAGGCTTACAAGGAGATCAAAAACCAAATTAGGTCATAAAAATGGGCGGAACAAAGCACATCTTAGAAAGTATCAAGCTCAACCCATTACCTGAATGGTCACCTCTTTGTCTGCTATCTGGACAGTGACCATAGCTTGGGGGGCAGGACTCTCCGTCAGCCTCTCCACTCTCACCACCTCTTTAGGAAGCACAGAGCTTTCTGAATCTTGGAGTTCAAAGCGCTACAAAATTACAAGAAAATTGTGTGATTTACTTTTTATTTTAGTGTTAGTGCTGGATATCCAGTTTTCTGGATACCATTTAGAACTGAAACTCACTCTATAGTATAAAAGTAGAGGTAAAAAAGTAATGACAACTTTCTTCCTGTTTTTACAAATGCCATTCTCCTTAAGCCAATTACTCAGGTGATATGCAAATAGTTCCTAAAATTTACTAAATGACAGGAAAGGGAGTCGCTGAACTCCTGAGCTGGTAACAGTCTGCAGCCTACACTTCTTGTTAATCAAAGGTTCCAGTTTCCTGGAAAGGACGATGAGACTCTTGACAACATGTTAAAGTAAAATAAGACTTATTTTGGTTGACTTCTTAAATCAACTTACGTTAATGTTGCCTGAAATTCATGAAGCCAGAACTTCCTGGACACCATTCCGCTGTTTGCTTGTGTGGTTAGACTAACTGATTACAATAAATTCTAACAGTCTTCCACAGTATCTGGCACAGTGCCTGCTTTGGTGTATGTTCTCAGTATTTGTCAAACTGGATGTAAAACACCAAGACCACTGATTCTTTCTCCATGTGGACCAATTATCAATGCTCTAATGCTTGGTTATAGTTCTCATTCCAGCTGGTTATATAAAGAATGCACACAAAGAATACAAATTTATGGAAAATGAGAATAGTAATTGAAAATTAATTAAATCCTATGCCCTAGAATAACAGCATGTTAGATATGAAAAGATTAACTCATTTTTAGTATTTAACAGGCAGAAATGGTCCCCACCCCCGTCAAAATCCTACCTTAGTTTTAGAACATTAGCACTATAGTGAAAGAACTGACCCTCAATGCAAGAACAGATCACTGCTTACTCAGCAGAATGACCCAAATCCAGAAAATAGATTTAGGGGAAGAAATTATCTTCAAGCTCAATGTTCTAAGTCAAACAACCCAATTCAAGTCTTTTTGATGTCAGAAGTACTTAGGACAATACTTATTCCTTTACCCAAGCCTAAGAAAAATTGTCTATTTGTGCTACCATTAAAAAATGTAAGTCTTATGTAGTATGCCTTTTATACATGCAAATTCTCAGAGTATCACATAATTCGGTAGGGGCTCCTTTTGTGCTATAGACAATAACAATTATTGACAATTTAATTTCATGCAAAAAAAAGTTAACACTGTATTTAAAGGGAGGTTCAATGGAGTAAGGCCTTAGTCAAGTAATTAAAGTAATTAAATTCATTAGAATTTAGAACCCAGAACTGTTAAATTCTAAGAAAACAAATATGTTAGCTAAAGGCATGTTCTTAACCCCACCTATAATAATGTCAGCCTAACTTCATAAAAGACTGACTGCAGAGCACTTGTATTCCCAAAAGGAACACTAATGCCTTGAACCACGTGCTATAACTGGTTATGTCCTTATAAATAATTCAAGCTAAAATATTTCAGTAGAATCAAAATAGTAGGCTAGAATACCCTAAGATAGTAAAAGAACTCAAGTTGCAAGATGAATTACCATCTGCTGGCATAGGAAATTTAAAGGACTGTTAATCAAAAAGGTAACTGAGGAATAAAATACATATATAATTCTCACAGACTACATGTTAGCAAGAAGTAGAATATCAAATAAACCAAAGTTCATTTACTTTACCATTTAACATTAATGAGTAGCTCCTATTCTGGAATGTCAATTAAACAAACAATTCTCATGTATTTTTTTAAACACTTTCTTTCAGATTATGTTATTTGAACTATGAAATATAATTTAATAAAAGGAAATATTAATTATATGTTGATCTGCAAAGCCTCCATACTCTCCCTCACAATTCCCAATCCTGTCCCTCCAAAGTATTCATTTTCTTTATACCTTTTTCTAGGCTGTGGAGCACTAAAAAAGAAATTCTCCATACCTTATTTCCTGGCTACCAAACAAGTATGTAGCCCTTGGTTTCTGCTAGGCTCCTTCCCAAAGCCAATCAGCAACTAATACAAACTAACACTACTCTCCCTTAGGAGTCATCCGAACCAATTCATTCCTGTGTCAGCAGGTCATCTTCAGGTCTCCTCCAACCAACCACAGAGCCTTCAGGCACATACTCCTCCATTCTTTGCTAGAATATAAACTCCACCAGCAAAATTAAAATGTATCTATTTGGTTTACTCCAAACCTCCAGAACCTAGAATCATACATGGGACACAGTCAGTGATCAATAAACGTTTGTTATATGAACAATCAAATTAAATCCTTTCCCTTTAATCCTCAAAATCATCTATATTTTCTTTTCTTTTTTTTTTTTAATTTAAAAATCTTCTATATTTCGGGGTGCCTGGGTGGCTCAGTGGGTTAAGCCGATGCCTTCGGCTCAGGTCATGATCTCAGGGTCCTGGGATCGAGTCCCACATCGGGACTTCCTCCTCTCTCTCTCTCTCTCTCTCTCTCTGCCTGCCTCTCTGCCTACTTGTGATCTATCTCTGTCAAATAAATAAATAAAATCTTTAAAAAAAAATCTTCTATATTTCCATCAATCCTCACTTCTTTTCCCACCATCTCTGTAGAAAGGACTTCTGCTTTAATTATGAGTGAATGAAAAGCCACTGAAAGTCTGCTTTCTCCATCTCAGTTAACGATAATTCCATCATTCCAGATGCTGGATAGAAAAATATGTTCTTCGATCTTTCCAAACCAAGGCACAGTGGTGCTCTGGAAACGTCTTTCCTGTCTCTCCTAGACCATATTTCCATAGATATTCATGTATTCCACAGATTACATCCTTCCTTCCTATGAAGATGTTTGTCTTCCCATTTCAAGAAACAAACAAAATGTCATTTCTTGATTCTACATAATCCTTGAGTGACCCAGCTTCTCACCACCAAACTTATTTTACAAGTAGTAGATCATCACTGTCTCCTTTCCTCATCTCTGATTTACTATTCAGCCCACTGATTTTTCTTGGCTGGCATTCCCACCACTCCATGAGCACTGTTCCTGCTAAGCTCACCAGTAATACCCTATTTGCCAAACTAACTGACTAAATAAATAAATAAGTTTTCCTCCTATTCTATTGCTCCTTCCTTCTCAGTCTTTCTGGCAGGTTCTTCTTTTTCTTCATTTACCTGACCAGTACACATCAGGGTACTTCAGGAGTGGAACTTTTGTATTTTCTATGCTCACTTTTTAAATAATCTAATCCAGTTTGAGACTACAAACCATCTGTATGCTTTGACTGCTCTTCCTCTGCCTTATTTGAAGGTTCTTGGCACACTGTCCAATCCTTAAACATTGGCTCTTCTAGTGTTCAATCTTCAGGCAGGATTTCTCACCATATATGCTCCTCTTTGGTTCTTCCATCCATGTGACCAATTCAACTAATACTTGTACTTTACAAACTCTCAAGTATTATCTTCAATATCAAAACACCTCCAGATCTATACCCATGTTTTCAAGTCTATTAGACCCACTCAGTCTTACCTAAGAAGGACTGAGAGCCAAGACATGGTACTAGAAGACAAATGAACTTGTTACTACACTGTAAGAAAAGTATACCATTCTCAAAGGATAGCAGATTCAGAGGAAGAGTATTTTCTTTAAGATGTCAACTAAAATCTAGGAGTAATTTTATGAATACAGAAACATGTTTTCAGAGTATCAACATCATATGATGAGTACTATCCAAGGAATGAAAGACATTTTAGCTATTTTTATAGCTTGCTTAGGAAAAAAAAAGGTTTTCCTAATTTTAGCTGACTGCATTTTCAGTAATAATTTTTCCTGAATTCAAATGGATATCTAATTCACATTCAACTATCCATTAACTTCTATAACAATGCAGGTCAGAAAATGAGTATCAAGGAAAAGTTATTATGTGTACATATGTATATTCTTGGTTTGCTATTACAACAGATATTTCTAATTCTTAGTTCAGTATTTTTTTTTCCAATTCAAGAATATTGCCTTAATTTTCACCTCTAAATTCAAAATTATTTGAGGACATATAAAATTTTGGTTTTCTGTGAATATTAGCTTGAGAAAATAGAGAAACTTAGAATAACAAATGGGCCAAATGGACTGTCCAGGACAGATAACAAAAATTACACCAATCACTAGACTGCTACCATTTTTAAGGTGAGTGATTTAACATTCTGATCTAGTTGCATGCATCAGTGTGCAATAATAGTATAAAATGAAAGTTCTTTAGGTTCAGATGAATGAATTTAAGCTCTCCACCCACCCTTATTTATCTACTAAGAAGTTGGAAAAAGAAGTACTGTTTCTTAACTAGCTATATACATTATTAATGCAAAAAAAGATAACCACTTTTTCTAATCTTATCTAAGTAATATCATTCCCTTTTCATTTTTAAGACTCTGAAATGAAATTTAGATGGTTTTTGTTTGTAATATAGACCTTCAGTCATTTTTCTCTATTCCCCATAATTATAAAGGTCAAAATAAAGATAAAACAAAATGAAGGAGTATTAGCTACTTTCTTTAGAAAACTCAACTCCTTAAAGGTATTCTATAACTTTAACTCATTTGTATGACTAGCTGATTTTTTTTAATTCCAGTAGAGTTAACATACAATGTTATATTAGTTTCAGGTGTACAATATAGTGATTCAACACCTCTATACACCACTCAGTGCTCATCATGGTAAGTGTACCCTCAATCCCCTTCACCTATTCCACCCACCCCTCTCTGGTAATCATCAGTTTATGCTCTATAGGTAAGAGTCAGGTTTTTGGTTATTAGTCTTTCTTTTCCCTTTGTTCATTTGTTTTGTTTCTTAAACCCCACATATAAGTGAAATCATATGGTATTTGTCTTTCTCTGACTTACTTGTCTTATTACATTATCCTCTCTAGCTTCACCCATGGCCAACATCTTTCTCTTTTATGGCCAAGTAATAAATATTCCACTGTATATATAACTACACCAGTCTGCAGTCCTACCAACACTGTGTAAGTGTTCCTTTTTCTCCAAATCCTTCCCAACACTTGCTGTTCCTTGGGTATTTGATTTTAGCCATGTTCACAGGTGTGAGGTGATATCTCACTGTGGTTTTGATTTCCATTTCTCCGATGATGAATGATGCCATGCATCTTTTCAGATGTCTATTGGCCATCTGTATGTCTTCTTTGCAGAAATGTCTGTTCATGTCTTCTGCTCATTTTTAAATTGGTTTGTTTGGGGGTTTTGGTGTTGTTTGGGGGAGTTGTATAAACTGTTTATTTATCTTGGATACGAACCCTTTATTGAATATGTCATTTGCAAATATCTTATCCCATTTAAGTAGTTTGTTTTTTGGTTTTCTTGACTGTGTCCTTTGCTTTGCAGCAGCTTTTTATTTTGATGAGGTCCCAATAGTTTATTTTTGCTTTTGTTTCCCTTGTCTCAGGAGACATATCTAGAAAAATGTTGTTATGGCTGATGTCAGAGAAATTACTCCCTGTGATCTCTTCCAAGATTTTTATGGTTTCAGATCTCACATTTAGGTCCTTAATCCATTTTGCGTTTGTTTTTAAATATGTAAGAAAGTGATCCAGTTTCATTCTTTTGCATGTAGCTTCCAGTTTTCCCAACACCATTTGTTGAAGAGACCGTCTTTCTCCCGCTGCCTATTGCCTCCTTTGTTGAAGATTAATTGATCATATAATTGCGGGTTTATTTCTGGGTTCTCTATTTTATTCTTTTGATCTATGTGTCTATTTCTGTGCCAGTACCATAATGCTTTGATTACTATGACTTTGTAATGTATCTTGAAATTTGGGATTGTGATCCCAGTTTTGTTCTTTTTTAAGATTGCTTTAACTACTTAGAGTCTTTTGTGATTCCATACAAACTTTAGGATCGCTTGTTCTAAATACTGTTTGTATTTTGATAGGAACTGCATTAAATCTGTAGATTACTTTGAGTTGTATGACCATTTAAACAATATTTTTTCTCCTAATCCATGAACATGGAACAGGTTTTCCATTTGTTTGTGTCATCTTCAATTTCTTTTATTAATGTTTTATAGTTTTCAGAGTTCAAGTGTTTTTGCCTCCTTGGTTATGTTTATTCCTAGGCATTTTATAATTTGGGGTGCAATTGTAAATGGGATTTTTTTTTAAGATGTTATTTATTTATTTGTCAGAGAGAGGAGCTAGAGCTAGTACAGGCAGACAGAGTGGCAGGCAGAGGCAGAGGGGAGAAAGCAGGCTCTCAGCCAAGCAAGGAGTCCAATGTGGGACTCAATCCCAGGATGCTGGAATCATGACCTGAACTGAAGGCAGCTGCTTAACCAACTGAGCCACCCAGGCGTCCCAGTAAATGGGGCTTTCTTAATTTCTACTTCTGCTTCTTTATTCTTAGTGTACAGATATGCAAAGGATATTTGTATATTGATTTTGTATCCTGTGAGTTTACTGAATTCATTCATCACTTCTAGTAGTTTTTGGTAGAGTCTTTCGGGTTTTCTCTATATAATATCATGTCATCTGCAAATAGTGAAAGTTTTACTTCTTCCTTACCAATATAATGCCTTTTACTTCTTTTTTTTTTTTTAAGATTTTATTTATTTATTTGACAGAGAGAAATCACAAGTACACTGAGAGGCAGGCAGAGAGAGAGAGAGAGAAGGAAGCAGGCTCCCCGCTGAGCAGAGAGCCCGATGCGGGACTCGATCCCAGGACCCCGAGATCATGACCTGAGCAGAAGGCAGCGGCTTAACCCACTGAGCCACCCAGGCGCCCCTGCCTTTTACTTCTTTTTGTTGTGTGAGTGCTATGGTTGGGACTTCCAGCACTATGCTGAATAAAAGTTGCAAGAGTGGATATCCTTGTTGCGTTCCTGATCTAAGGGGAAAAGCACTCCATTTTTCACCATTGAGTATGATGTTAGCTGTGGGCTTTTCATTTATGGCCTTTATTATGTTCAGGCATGTTCCCTCTAAACCTACTTTGTTAAGGGTTTTTATTATGAACAGATTTGTACTTTGTCAAATGCTTTTTCTATATCTATTGAAATGATCCTGTTTTTATCCTTGGTCTTATTGATGTTGATATATCATGTTGATTGATTTATATTGAATCACCCTTGATTGTGGTGAGTGATTTTTTTTTTTTTTAATATTGTTGGGTGCTCTCTGTGCCTCCTGATCTGAATTTCTGTTTTCTCCCCAGATTCAAGAAATTCTCAGCTATTATTTCTTCAAAATAAATTTTCTGCCCCCTTTTCTCTTGCTTCTCTTCCTGGGATCCCTATGACACAAACGTTATTATGCCTGATGGTGTTGCTCAGTTCCCCATTTTCATTTTCTATTATTTTTTTCTCTCTCTTGTTCAACTTGATTGCCTTCTATTACTCTGTCCTCCAGGCCGCTGATTCATTCTTCTGCTTCCTCTAATCTCCTATTTAGTCCACTTAATGTATTTTTAATTTCAGTTACTGAATTCTTCATCTCTGGTTGGTTTTTGTTTTCTCTTTGTTAAAGGTCTTGCTGAGGTCCTCCACTCTTTAGTCCAGGGAGTAGCTTTATGACCATTAGTTTAAATTCTCTATTACTTATTTTCATTTCGTTTACCTCTTTTGCTGTGAATTTGTCTTGTTCTTTCATTGGAGAAATACTCCTCTGTCTCTTCATTTTGTCTAACTCTTTGCATCTGTTTCCATGTTTCAGGAAAGTCAGTTACATCTCCAGCTCTTAGAAGCAGTGGCCTTACAAAGAAGAGACGCCATAGTGCCCTGTGGTGCAAAGTCCCCTGTTCACCAGAACCTGGCAACGTGTACTGTGTGCACTCTACTGTTGTGGCGGAGCCACTTTTGCCTCCAATCCAGTCATCTGCAGTGGCTCTCCTTTCCTGTTGTAGGCAAGATTTGATCCCTGTGCTGTTAGTGGACCAGGCTGGAGCCATCTGGGGCAGTTCAGAGCAAGAGTCACTTTGTTGTGGTGCTCATACCTCTTGGAGCTGCTTGCACACTGCCAGACTTGTGGCACTACTTTGGGTGTGCTATGGCCAAGATGTTTGGGAGGAGCTGTGTCCACAGAACACAGGGCAGGGTGCACTGTTACCAAGTTAGGTAGGGTGTGTTGGTGTTTGAAGGTGTCCATGTATCTAGGCTGGGAAGTGGGGGAAAGAAATGATACCTGCCAGCAATTTTGCTCTTGGAGAGGTCTTCCAAGCACCCCTATTTCTCCAGCACATGCTCTGAAATTAGTAAACAAATCTCCCTCCCATATACCCCAGTATTTTTCAAACTGCTGTTTCAATGCTGCATCTCTGTGGAACTATTTGGTATACTGTCTCTTTAAGAGTGAGCACTCAGATTCCTATCACCCTCCCAGAGCTGAGCCCACAGATCTTCCAAGTTCCAGGTGTTAAGCCCTGCTAATTTTAAGAACTCACAAAATCAGCCCCTCTGGTTTTCAAAGCCAAATGTTCCCTGTGCAGGTCTCTGGTGCCTGGGGTACCTCATGTGATGGCCTATTCTTTTCCCCTCTCTGAGCCCAAGGTGTCCCTCTCTGCCAAAGACAGTCTCCCAGGTCCATGTAACCCCTGCCACATATCTGCCCCCCTACCCACTTCAATGTGGCTTCTTCCCCACATTTAGCTGCGGGCGGAGAGTGTGTTCTACCAGTCTTCAGATTGTTTTCTGGGTTATTTACACTGATGTGGGTGTTATCCAGTTGTATCCACTGAACAAAGTGAGCGTAGGATCTTCCTACTCTGCCATCTTCATTAGAAGTCTAATTTATAGGACTAGTTTTAAAATCAGAGATCGGAAACACATCCAAGTGGCTTCTTTATAAAAATAAATACCTTTGTTCATAACTGACTCTTCTAGGCACTGAATATCTTCTCTCAGTTGTGTCACAAAAAAGTTTACATTGCTTCATTTTATCAGACCTCCCCATGACATTTTCTTTATCCCTGACTATTTACCCTTGTTCCATGGGAATTGGGTACTGTGCTGATGGGCATCAAGGGAGCACATCAGGAATCACCACCTTTTTCTTAAACACTAGGTGCTCTATTTCAATGACCAATGCCAGGTTAGTTCAGATGTTGATTAAATTAAAGACGAATTCTAGTTCTTTTTTTCAGTGCTGAGAATAAATCTTAAAGTGAACTAGTTATATTTTTCCCCTTGCTTCTTTATGCTTTTCATTTAGAGTCTGTCCCCAACTATAGTTCTCAGCATCTATGAGGAAGAGCTTTTTATAAGTTTTATTTATTACTATTATTATTATTATATTGTTATTGACACCAACAATCAATGAAAATAATATTTCTTTGGCTAGCTGATAATGTGGAGAAAAACCTGCTAAAGCACCTAGAATCTACTTCTGAGTTCTCACTATTACTACCCACATAAAGAATACTTCTTTGTGTACCCCCTTTGTAGATTCTGGGATAGAGGAGAAACAAACACCACTCTATTTGCCCAGGTCGGTAAAATCCTGGCCTCCAGAAAATGAAGGGCCTATACACATAGAAAAAAACCTAGTGTTCACATTCTACCTATTTCTTAGAAATCTGCTCCGTAAGCCAAACTGTAAAAGAAAAATAAAAACTGTCTTTCATAAAAAGGAATTAATTTGGGTAAGTCAATCTGCCAAGAGTCAACATGCTCAAATATATAGTTATAAGATATCATATATTGTGACCGGCCCTTTAGAAAACTATTTTAAACAATATAATAAGAAAATTATGCTATGCATACTTCAAAAGAAAATCATGCTCCATATTATGAACCACTTAAAATAAAAATAACTTCATTAGCCACTTCCATAGTTTTATATAAAGCGCTTACTTGCAAGTTAATAATTGATTAGTTATATTTGTTTTTAATTTTTTTTGAAACACATTATAGCAGATATTCAAGTTTAACTAACTCTGTCACCAATGTCACTTTTTCCCATGTGGTCCAGGATCCAATGTAGGAGCACACGTTGCATTTAGCTATCATATCTCTTTAGTCAGGTTCAAACTGAAGTAGTTTCCTCAGTTTTTTTTCTCTTTTATGGAGTGGATAATTCTAAAAAATACAGGACTTTCATTATAAACCTCAGCCTAGATCTATACCATATTTTCTAATGGCCAAATTCACATCATGAATCCTTATCCAGAACATCCCTGAAATGAGGCTGAGCTCTTCTCACCTCAACACTTAGGACGGACACAATATC
Organism: Mustela putorius furo; assembly: GCF_011764305.1. Taxonomy (NCBI): domain Eukaryota; kingdom Metazoa; phylum Chordata; class Mammalia; order Carnivora; family Mustelidae; genus Mustela; species Mustela putorius. The sequence goes on from NW_025421305.1 coordinate 8,707,129, forward strand.
TGTCCCACCTGGTCAAGTTGGCATTTACCATAAAAGTTATCATTTTCTTGTTTTGTAGTCAACTGAGCATTTTGGTAGGAGATATTCTTACATTATATCAATATCCTATACTTTTTTGGGAAGATATTTATTTATTATTTGAAGAGAGGGAGAGAGAATATGAGTGTGTGCGTGCCTGTGTGCGCATGGTGGTCAGGGAGAGAATCTTAAGCAGACGCCTGCTGAGTGTGGAGCCCCGCGTGGCACTCACTCTCATGACCCTGAGCCAAAATCAAGACTCAGATGTTTAACTGACTAAGCCACCCAGGCACCCCAATATCCTATCCTTCACAGAACCTCCACCCACTAGCTTTAAAACCTTTGATGACCTTCTGCCTAAATCAACTACCATACTGATGGTTGCCAAATGGTGATTTTTCTGTTTATATAATTCCTTCTGCATTTATTCAAGAGATTTTTCTTCTTCCCCTTGTATTTATATATTCATTTATATCAATATGAACTTAGAGATTCCTATTCTGTTCAATGGCTTATAATCAACAGTTATCATTGTTTATTTTGATACTTATGGGAGCCACTTCAAGCTGGTTCCTCTGTAACTTTGGCACATCAGCATCATTTAGTAGGCATTTCCTTACTTTCTGGCACAGTAAGATGATCCCAGTTCATTTCATTGTATACTTCCCCTGTGCTGATGCCGAACCAGCCCTACTTCCTAGGAGTCCTGATTACTTTTAGTTTAGAAAGTGTGGTATTTAGAAACCAATGTCTCGGCAATTGGCATGATTACTGCCACTGGATCGTCAGTTTTTAGGCCTTTGTAGAGGAGAGAACTAGAAAGTATGGGTTTGCATTCACATATACACACACTATCTGTATCTATTACTCTGTTTATATATATTGAAAAAAAAAAAGAGTTCATTCTGATTTCTCCAATTCCAATCTAACACCACAGCAGTCTTTCTTTCCTTCTCCCTTTCTACTTTTATAAATTATTTTTCCAACAGTAAATAACACAGCTCTCATAATCCTCAATATATTGACCCATCTGCTCAATTGATTTACTTTTTTTGTTCAATGTAGTCAACATCCCAACCACACCAGTCACCTCTGTACATGCTTCACTATCACTGGCCTGCCAGTGCCTCCATGCCTAGAAAAAAAAGAGAGGGAAAAGCAAGGGAAAGGAAGAAAGATGGAAAGAAAAATGCAGGAAAGAGGGGGAAGCGAGAAATGGGAAGATGGGAACAGAAGGGATGAAAAGAGACATGGGAAAGGAAAGGAAAGCAAAGCAGATACTTACTTTTTTTTTTTTAATTTAAATTCAAGTTAGTTAACATATAAGATACTTTTTTTTTTAAAGATTTTATTTATTTGTTTGTCAGAGAGAGACATAGAGAGCATGCATAGCAGGGGGAGCTGAAGGCAGAGGGAGAAACAGGCTCCCTGCCAAGCAAGCAGCCTGATGTAGGACTAAATCCCAGGACCCTGGGATCATGACCTGACCCGAAGGCTGACACTTAACTAACTGAGCCACCCAGGTGTCCCAAGATACTTACTTTTAAAACACCTTCCACAGCCATCTTCCCTTCGTGTCCTAGTAAAATAGTGTATGGGTAAAGCCACTGGATTGCATGTTTGATTGACATCATAGGAAAGGAATCCTATTAGGAGCAAAAATACATAGGAATGAGGAACATCTAAAACAATCACAGAAAATTTATCTGAAATGCCTATGACACTGAAATTGCCTTATAAATAATAACAATAGGTTTCTCATATTTTCTAGAAGTCTATAAAAGTAAATATTCATTACTTCCTCTTCTCTTCCTATTCTACACCCTTTCCCTGGGTAAGCTCATCCACTCCTACCTTGCACTTGCCATCTATCTGTTAATGGCGCTCATGTCTCTGTCTCTGATCCTGCCTACTTTGCGGAGCTATAGAGTTGAACTCGTAATTACCCAGACAGGAATCTAGATATCCCATTGACCCCCATTCAGCATATCTGAAACTAAATGTCTGAACACATTTCCCTACCATACTCATCCCAAAGTACCTTCTCCTTCACTTTTATTCCTAATCTGAGTTACTCTCATACACAAATGTACTTACTTTCACAGTTATAAATTACAAGCTAGAAGGTTTTTATTACTCTCAAAACTTTCCCCCAAATCAAACTGCTTTCTCAATTCCATTCACTCTGCTTTCAGAAATCTACTAAAAGGGACAACTAGAGAAATTTTGGTATATGTCTATCAGACGATATTATAGAATTACTGTTAACATGTTGAGGGGTATGATTAGTGGTTCTGGTCATGCAGAATGTCCTACTTCTTATAAGGTGCACACTGAAGTATATAAGAATACTGACCACGGTTTCCTTTATAATGGTTCAGAAAAAAAGAGAGATGGCAATTAAATGTGGCAATATGCTAAAAACTAGTGACTCTAGTTGAAGGGATTATGGGTATTCATTTTACTATTTGTGAACTTTTTTTTTTAGATTTGGGAATTGTCAAAGTAAAAAGTTTCAAGCAAAAACAAAAAGAACAAAATGTAGGAGATATGATAAATAGGAGGAGAAATCCTGTTCTAAATATATAGAGCAATGTAAACAATACCTGTGAAAACTACTCAGTTTCAGGATATATAAACAAATAGCAACAATAGTTTAGAAATAAATCTCTTGGATTTATTTTTTTTTATTTTATTACTACATATTATTATATATTATTTATTTTATTTTATTTTACTTTATTTTTATTTTAGGATCCCTACTACCTGGGATTATGCTCTCCTTAGCAAAATCTCTCACTAATGGTTACGGTTTCCCCCTTATGCCACCTTGCTCTCCCCATCCCTCCTCCCTGCCAGCAGAGGTATCTTCCTCCAATATATAACTGATTACTATACACCTCACCTACTTCATAATACCTAGTGGGCCCCTTCTTCCCCACTACAAAATCCAGACAACTGCACTCACCATGCAAACACTTCACACGAAAGCTCTAACCTCTCTCTTCACCATACATGCCTGTTCTAGCAATAGGACTCAGCATTCTTCAAAATTAACAAGCCCTTTTGTGATTCAACAGCTTTGTACGAGCTGTGCCCCCTGTATGGAGGGCATTTCCACCACTCTTGACACTACCGTCATGATCTCTTCGAAATTGTAGTGGACAATGTCTATGCTCCACCAAAGCCCTCAGATCTGTTTTTATCCTTTCTAAGCCTCTCACCCTTCCCTTCCAACAGCCAGCAGAGGCAGGGCTATTAAAGAAGACTACCCTTGAAGTCCTGAAGCCAGCTCTGCTCCAGGCCAAGAGAGCAGCTAGTGCCTGGGAATCAGTGTCCCTTGCGACGAGCAATGACTGCTGGTGCCCAAGTGTGAACGCCCCAGCTCCCTGCCTCAGTGGGCCAGGTGGAGGCAAAGCTTACCTGCAACATGCCTCTCCCAGCTCTTCGTGTCTCTTCAGGCTGAGTCCTCCCTCCGTCTGTGGACTTTTCCCTGAGCTGCACATCTGCCTGCCTCCCCCTGATACCCGCAATAAAGCTGGAAGCTCTTCAAGGGCTCAAAATATGCAGCTGGGCTCTGTACAGTTTACTGCGCTGCAGCCAAGTAAGCTCAGGTCTTGTAATATTTATAAAATACAACAAGACAAACTGAAGTGGTCAATCCCCAAGGATTAGCTCTTAAATGTACTTTTTGCCACAAAATATACACATCATTAATTTGGTTATACATATCATTAATTTATTTTATACATACCAGGATTTGAACTGCAGCTGGTAAACTATCTAAAGGAAAATCTGGAAGTCCAAGAGTAGAAGATTCTTGGGAACAGAGAGTGGTAGCAAAGGACAGGAGCTGAGAAATTCTAGGGGAGAAAAATTAAGTGATGTTAGGGGTACCTGGGTGGCTCAGTGGCATTCTGCCTTTGGCTCAGGTCATGATCCCAGGGTCCTGGGATCCAGCCCTGCTCCGGGCTCTCTGCTCAGCAGGGAGCCTGCTTTTCACATCCCTCCCTCTGCCTGCCTCTCTGCCTAATTGTGATCTCTGCCTGTCAAATAAATAAATAAAATCTTTAAACAAACAAACAAAAAAAAATTAAGTGATGTTAAATGTTATCCTAATAGCTTGAATATATAAAATGTATTCATTTTTAAAATATGAAACAGCTGAACCAACTTATTTAATCTAAAAGATGATACTTACTATTAAATTCTCAAGAAACAACAGCTTCATATTATAATATTCCATTTAAAACTCAGAAGCTGGGGTGCCTGCATGGCTCAGCCAGTTGAGTGCCTGCCTTCAGCTTGGGTCACAGAGCCCGGTCTCAAATCTGCTTCTCCCTCTCCAACTCTGCCACTCTCTCGGTCTCCCTCAAATAAATAAATAAAATCTTTTTAAAAATAAATAAATAAAACTCAGAAGCTGATTAAATATACAGATATATTTCTCTTTTTTTTAAGATTTTTTAAAAAATTTATTTATTTGAGAGAGAGAGCAAGTGAGCACAAGTTGGGGCAAGAGGCAAAGGGAGAGGGAAAAGCAGACACCCCACTGAGCAGGGGGCCCAACATGGGGCCTGATCCCAGGACCCTGAGATCATGACCTGAGCCAAAGGCAGATGCTTAACTGGCTGGGCCACCCAGGAGTCCCCAGATATATTTCTAAAATATGACAATATGTGAGACTTTCCACAACCTGGCCCACATTTATCCTGCCAGCCTCCCTTCCCACCCTTCTCAATGCAAACCTGAATTCCAGCCACAAGGAGCTTTCTATAGCCTCAGGAACAAGGCATACACTCTCATACCCCATGCTTTAAAAATAACTTCTCAGAATTCCTTAATTCCAATCTTTATCTGGCAAAAGTGTATTTATTCATCTCAAATGCTGATGCCTTTTTGAAATTATGGCCCCTACTATACAATATTAAACTAATACAGTCCCATATCTTTAAACTCTACCATATCTTGAATTTCTTGCCTTCAAGGATCATGTCTTATTAACTTTATCATTAGCATTTACTGCAACTACTAAAAAATTCTTCAAAGAGTATTTATTGAATGGATGAATTAACCAATTCATCAATGGATAAAATAAATAAATTTGATGTGAAGTGTCCAGATATTTATATAAATGTGTGTGTGTGCACGTGTATGTGTATCTGTGTATGTGTGTATGTGTGGCTAAAATACTTACTTCTCAGCAGAAACATTGGCTCCAACTGAATACAGCAGTTTAAGTTGGTCCTAAAATAACATAGAAACATACCAAATCAATAAGGAATGTAACAGACTAAAGGGAAACTTTTATAGGCACACTTCAAACTTTAAGTAGACACTAAGTAATAGTAAAAAAAAATAATTTTTGATATATGTCATTTTCTAAAAGTTAGCCTTTTTTAATCCATCAGATAGATAACGCCACAATAATTTTTCTCCCTAGTTTCCAGAGATTTTCTTCACTCTCTTTTTCTCTCCATTAACTACTGAGAGGGACATAAAAACATAGTAACATTTTTATAGTAACCAAATAGAAATAGAAAATCTGTTTAAGAAATAAATTATCCTTGTTCATACTTACCTTAAAGGGTAGATAATAAATATCTCTGGCCTGAAATCGAGAACGGAGAGGGGGGTCTAATGGATTCCCAGAGTACTTAGGCACTGGCAAGCCCAAAGCTATGACGCGGAAGTTTTCACTGACCCGAACAATCTTCCAAGCATCCAATTCTGTTTTGGTATGATCCTGAAAGAAGATCCAAACTTATAGCATAAATGATGCAGATTACAACTGCAAGAACTGCCAGGCTTAGGAATTTAGGCCCTGATTGCTGAGTAAATTGTACTTGGGAACCAAATACAAGCTTCAAAACCAAACCTTCAAGGAAGGAAGCAAAGTGAAATCAGGATCAGGGTGCCAGGAAGGCTCATACCATGAAGACTGGCGTTGAACAGAGAAGCAGCTAACAGTCAAGGAACAAAGGCAAAGTGGGTCGTCAGATCTCCAAGCTGTGGTCATTAACTCGGAGAAACTGAGTGAAGAGTCTAAGGAATATAATACTGATTCAGACCAGAGAATGTAAAAGGTAGTCCTAGAGGGACTGACCACTCACTGGTTGAGTAGAGAGTGCCCATGGACCTCAAAGAGACAACCACGTTTATGGGTCTATTTCTGCCAAGATATCAATACATAGTAACTATGAATACATAGTAACAACTACCATGTATTGAAAACTCATTACATGTAAGTACTTTCAATGAATTTTGCTCACTTAACTTTTATCAGAATGCAAATAAACATTTAATTCATTTTTAAGGATGAACAAACTAATGTTCAAAGGAATTCTATAACTTGCCCATGGCCCTACAACTTGCATCTGGTAGAGTTGAGACTGGAAACAGTACAGGGTCTGGGGTTACAAACCCTGGCTCTAGCACTTGGTGTAAACATGACCAAGGGCATGTTATTATGCCCACTGACTCTCAGCTTTGTCATCAATAATTACTGTGCCTAATGGGAAAACTAAATATAACAGTGCAAAAGCAACTGGTCCAAGTAGGTACCTGTTATCTCATTCCTTCTCTCTCTGCTTAACCCTAACAATGGCTCTTCACTGTCCTCAGCTGTACAGCTTACAAAGCTTATATGAACGTGTACGCCCTCAGCTTTCAGCATATCCGCAGGGGATGTGACCCATATAACTGTGTAGAAGCTCTTCACGCGACACTCAAGGACTTTCCTGGCTCGAGTCATGTCCTATTCTCTCGGTCCCAGCAAGCACTGCACACCCAGCCTGCCTTCCTTGACCCTGTGCTCCGCCACATCTCACAACCATGGCTCTCCAGACACATCATGCTGCTTGACCAATGCTGCTCCACTTGCCTGAAACACCCTTTCCACTTTGCACAGCATAAACACAGGCATCATTTCAAGCTTAGCACAAACAACATCACTCTCTAATCCCTCCCTCCATCAGAACCAGTTTTGTCCCCCTCCACTGTATCCTATGCAAGGATCTGACTTCTGTCCATTACCACTTCATGCTGCAGCCAAGCTCTCGAGAGGACTTATTATCTCTTAAACATAATAGGACAAATGTCTGTTAATTGACTGCATGAAAACATTTAAAAATATAATGAATGATTATTTCAAGCATAACCAAAATTATGACCCCACTTTCATCAACAGACTACAGAGATACTATATCACCATGCACTGGAAGACAAGAGTCAGCATCTAGCCCTACCTGAGAAACCAAGAGCATCATCTTCAGACAGCTGAATATTTTTCTTTCCCACTTACCCAAAAAAGATCATCAGGATATAAATAGAATTTATACAAAATGATTGTATCTGTTTCCACAATAACAAAATCCTACTACAATCACCTCTCTGAAACCATTAAAATTTTGGAGTATTCAAATTGAGTATACTGAATCTAACTAGAAATAAACAGGACTTAAATTATGGTACCGAAATCCTCTTATCATAGAAATTGTCTTAAGGTGGTGGTGTTTTGTGAAGGGATCTTGCCTATCTTCTCTGAGGTTCTTAGGAGACAGATTCTATGAATATAGTAACGATATTTACCAATGAAAATTAAGCATGTATACTGATACTTACATTGGGAAAAAACAATGTAGTACATCCTTCTCAATAATAAACACTCCTTGTATACTAAAACTCTTCAATTAGCAATAATCGTGCCTCAGATAAACCTCAATCGCTACGATATTGCCACTGTGCAAAGCTTAAAACTCTTTTGACCCCATATTTCCAATTCTTAACCAAAGTAATAGGTTCAATAACTTTGCATAAAATTCTAACACAAATAAAGAATATATCAAACTTCTAATTGTGAAGTAAACACCACACTTAAAAAAATGATCCCATATCTGAGTATTCTTTTCCAAATCATTTACGAACAATGCCAAATAACTAAATAATGATATAGGAGCCAATAATAGTTCTTTTGTAATTTGAAAGTATCTAATGAGAAAATGTTCTGCATAACACTGACCTACTTTAAAAATAATAAATATAAATTACATTCTTACATTTATTTAAATTTGTATTTTATAATATTAATTAAAATTTAAAGTAAATTTAAATAAATGAATAATAAACATATCTTTCATTTCAGTAAATTAACTCTAACAATATGAATGAATAAATTTTCTTCTTACTGATTAAACCCTCAATTATCCTCTTCTAATTACATTAGTATGATGTCATCTTCAGATAGTTCCAAAACAAGACAACTATATCTTACAGTGAAAACACCATCTAGAGACTCCTATAAACAATAAAGAAACAGACTGCTAAAAGGGTAGCAGGACAGGTTTCTGGGAAAAGACTCACACAGCGGGAATCAGAAAGAGCTATTTCTGGTCCTACCAGCCATGGAGCATCAGTTCAATCAGACCCTCTGGTGTCAACAACTCTTATTTAGTACCTAGTGTGTCCTGGGCTTTCATCAACTGTATCGAGAAGAAAGGAGACACAGATTCTGCTCTTGAGCAATTTGTAACCTACTTGGGCCAGTAAAATTCCCATCCATGTATTTCTACTGCACAAGTGTCAGAGAGACGGAATCCTAGAATGCAGAGGCAGAGACATCAACCCCTGAACTCTGGAGCCCGAGAGCTCCAGTACAGCACAGACGGCGCTGAATGGGCAAGGGTTGTCTTCTCCTCCTTTTGTGACATTACATGAACAACTTCCCCAAAGTCTCCGAAGGGCCCCACACTTTCTTCCTATCAACTTGCATCACAGCATGTAAAGATTTTATTGCACTGATTCATTCAGTCAACAAATAGTTATTGAGCAGCCACTAAGTGCCAGGCACTGCTCTAAGAGCTTGAGATAACACTGGTAACAAAAATCCCTGGTAGCAGAAGTTGTAATCTAGCAGAGGGAGGCAGTGAATAAACTAAAAACACAGTGGGGCACCTGGATGGCTCAGTGGGTTAAAGCCTCTGCCTTCAGCTCAAGTCATGATTCCAGAGTCCTAGGAGCCCTCTCTGCTCAGTGGGGAGCCTGCTTCCTCCTCTCTCTCTGCCTGCCTCTCTGCCTGTGATCTCTGTCAAATTAAAAAAAAAAAAAAAAAAAAAACAACCACAACTAAAAAAAAAAAAAAACCAAAAAAACAAATAAAAAACTAAAAACACAGCAAGGAAATAATTCCTGTAGGATGTTAGAAGACTAAGGAAAAAATAGAGCAGAATCAGGGAGCGTGAGGGCAGAGGGGACACTGCAATGTCAAATTGGTGGGTGAGAGCAGGCTTCATTGAGAACGTAACACTAGACCAAAAACTTGAAGGGGTATAGAAGGAAGCCAGGTATCTGGAAGAAAATCATTCTGAAGAGCAAAGTGACTTGCAAAGCACTAGGAGAATGCCTTCCTGGTGGGTTTAAGGTACAGTAAAGACAATACTATCCTCTGGAGTGAATAAACAAGGACAGCAGGAGATACGGCTAAAGAAGCGGGAAGGGCCCAGATCAGACAAGATCTGTTTTGCACTGGAAGGCCTTTGGGTTTTTGAGTGAGGAGAGGGTTTAGAACAGTTTTAATCTGCCCCATGTTTTAAAGTGATCCTGGACCACTGCAGGGCAGCCAGAATGAAAATGACATGTATTTACAACTCAGGCATCAGATCCAGGCAGCTTGGACCGTCATGGTATCTCTTAAATATGTTTCATTTCTGTCAATATCTACTGGATTTTGAGCTTCTGGAGGCCAAGAACTATACTCAGTTCAGCTTTATCTTTCTTGCACCATCTAGAAGCCATTAGACTTCTGGTACATGGTTGTTGGGAGACAGAGAAGAAGATAGGAAAGGAGGGAGGAAAAAAGAGAATTAAAAGGAGGGGGGGAAAAGAGAAACAAATAGTTATTACATAGGCCAAAAAAAAAAAAAAAAAGCCAGTAAAAAAATCTGGGAGGTCTTCTAATAGGATCTGCAAACTGAAAAACTTGTCAAACTGCAAACTCATGAGCTAAGCAGTGTGCCACAGATGCGAGCCACCTGAACGCTGTCCTCGTGCCCACACAAGCATGTCTCACCACAAATGGCACCTCCTACATCTCAGGAGCCAAGACAAAGGAGCTGAATTTTTCTGTTCTTACTTGGAGAAGTTTGTCGTAACGCTCTGAAGACATCAGGAAGCGTCCATCCTCAAGTTGCATCTCCCTATTTTCCAGCAAGTTGTTCAAAACGGGCAGAACATTCCTCTCCGCCTTTTCCAGGCCTTCCAAAACAAGGGTTCTGCCTTCTGTGGCTGCACGGACTGCACACTATTTCCAAGAGACAAAAGCAATATGAGAATATGGAAGATGCCAGAGCATGGCTTAATTTTACTTGTAATGCAAGTAAGTGAAGAAGTAAGAGATAAGCGATTAATGCAGCCACAGATGATCAGTACCTTCACAGTCTAGTTTTACTAGGCAGTAGAATTTGTTGTATGCCTGTTCAGGAAAAGAATGTTTATAACATACATAACAAAGACCAAGTAAATACACAATATAAAAAGAATTTTTCAGATTAAGAAAATAATATCACTATGATATGCAAATGAGCATAATAAAATACTTTCCATTTCACTGGTTAATAAAGAGCTGCAAGGTAAAACAATATATTTTTAGAACTTCAAATTAGCAGAGATTAAAAAAGAATAGTAATACTTAGTGTTGGTAAGGTTAAGACGAAACTGGCGCTTTTCATTCCCGATTGGTCTATGTGCAAAATGACAATGTTATGGAGAATAAATGGCAAGGTATTTTCAAAAATTTAAATGGTTATGTTCATTAATCCAGCAATTCTATTTCAAGGAATTTTTCTTAAGGGAATAGTCAGGAAAACATAGATGGAAAGATTTATAATTTAAAAAAAACAAAAACAAAAACAAAAATAAAAAAACCCCAAATGCCAATCTAGAAGACTGGCAAAATAGACCATAATAAATCAGTGTGATGGACTACTACACAGCTATCAGAAATAATGTTACAGCTCTATCTGTTCTAGGACTATGCCATCACTTACCTGATTACTAAACCCTAAGTAAATATGCTTCTTGTTTTAAGAACCTTGTTATAAAAAGTACTTAATTCATGAGTCCATGGGATGGATTGGGGAAGACAATGACAATGCTCTAGAGATGGGACATTTGCTTCTTCCAGCAGTTGTATTACAAATCTGTGATAAAACATGAGGAAAAGCCACTACAAATTGACATTGGTCAACCTCAGCTGAATCATCACTATTACTTAGAAAATACTTTCTTCATTTCTTATAGAAGTTATTGCCAAGCCAAGCTTCCAGTCCTTTTCATTTCTTTCTATTATGTACTTTACCATGATGATTAAAGTCATCAGAATTATGATTCCATGGCTTTCCTTAACTCTATCACACAATCCCTCTGTGTCTTCCTTACTCTTATTTCTGTCTTTGACAATCTCCAAGGCCAGCCCTTTCCACCTTGAGCTTAGAGGCATCTACTCTCACCTTTTCCAAAATCTTCCATCAACCATCTCTTAACTGAACTTTTAACTTCCTTCTCTTCTACAAACATGTCTGCACTTTAAGAAAACCTATAGTCTCCTAATACCTCTCAACACCATCTATTTACCTTCAAGCCCCATAAGGAATAGTCCCATACACACTGCCTCTACTAAGCCTCCATCACTCTTATTTTACTAAAACTGCTCACTCGCAAGCACCAAAAAAAGAAGGCATTTCCTTAACCATCATGTTCTCCTTTCCTCCCACCCTCTTCCCTTGATCCTCTCTCGCGCTTCATGTTCTGTCTTAAGATATTTACCAAGTAGGTTTTCCCTCTGGCTTTCCTCAACCCTTCTGACTCCCACCTTCTTAAAAAAAAAAAAAAAATCAAGAGCAAGCATTCCCTAAGGCTCTGCCCTTACCCTTTCCCTTCCTCTTCCCTCATTTGTTATTTCATTAGCAAAGCTCTAACATGCTCCCATAAATCCTCACTGGTTCACTGACTAGCCATTATATGACAGGTGCTATGTTATACGTTACATTAAGTAAATAGCAATAACAATACATAACGTTTTAAAAATTTTCTTTATCTCCTCTTTCTTGAGAAACATAGTATGTGATCCCAACCTTCCTCCTGATCTCCAATGCTCCCATTTCCAAATACCGTTTAAACATCTCCATAGACGTGTTCAAACTCAACATTCTGAATCAAATATGACTTCTTTCTAAACCAGGCCCTCTTCCTGGTGGCGATTTCCATTAAAGTCTCATTGAGGGCGCCTGGGTGGCTTGGTTGGTTAAGTGTCTGCCTTCAGCTCAGGTCATGATCCCAGGGACCTGGGCTCCCTGGAGTGGGGAGCCTGCTTTTCCCACTCCTACTCCCCACTCTTGCACTCTCTTTCTTGCACTCACTCACCCTGTCAAATAAATACATAAAAATCTTTAAAATAAATAAATAAATAAAATCTCATTGATTCTCCTGCCATCCAAAATTCAGTATTTCTAATTCCTTAGACAACGCAAGTATAACCTCTAAATAGTTCATGTGTTCATCTGCACTGAACCTTCTCAATGTGAGCCTTCACACGGAGGCACATTGAAGGCTCAAAGTGAGCCTTCCTTCACTCCCTGTTCATTTTACTGAAAGAGTCAATTGGAACAGGCACCATATCTCCATATCTCTCGTTCTCTGTTGTGCTCAAGATAATCCTATTTTACCTGCTGGAAGTTAGAGACTGAATCATGCCATCTGAAAACTCTATGAGATCTAAGATTATACAACTTACCTCAACTTTATGAAGAATATTATTTTTTAAAATCCCCCTAAACTTTTTTCTTATTAATTATTTATTTACACACCATTTGAGTGGCAATGAGTGGATGCTTTATAGTGCAAATAGATCCAAATATGATAAAAAGAGGATTATAAACTTATGAGTGGTAATTTTTTTTTTATGTGAAAAACATTGAAAAGAAAACAATCACACACAAAGGATCACCCAAGATTTTTAACTTTCTTCCTGACTTGCCCTTTGGATATGTGGTTATAGACTCGGTACATATATGTAAATTAAAAATTTTAAATGCAGGCAAGAGTACTGGCTAAAAGGAGAAAACCTTAAAAAGATACTTTTTAGTAACTAAATCCGAATCACTGAGTTTATAGAAATAATACTAGTTACTAATCCGCATAATCTTGTTTCCTGATTGTTCCTTAGTCTACAAAAGTATGAAAACTATAAAGTATGAAAATACTTTAATCAGTACTGTCAAACTTTAGTAATGCAATCTCATCACCTTTGTATAGAAGAATGTTAAAAAAAAAAAACTACATACCAAATCTATTAAGTACTGGAATATATCAACATATTGTACCATGTGGTGAGTCTCAGACTTAATTGGACATGCTGGAGAAAAATAAATTGTTACAGGTGTTACAGGTTTTGTGCCCAACAGAGGCTCAAACAGCCCACCCTGTCTGCATCGATGCCCTCTTTGCCCTCTGTCTGCCCAGCACATGAGTGTAGAGCCACAATGCTCAAATTCTCCTTGTTCTGCCATGTGCCTGTTTCATCTCCCCAGCAAGATTCTCAGGTTCAAGGGGTGAGAACCCTGCCTTTTATGTCATCCTGGTGCAAAACTGGCTCACAGAAGGCTTTTGGTGTTTATGAAATAAAAATGTAACCTCTCAGTTAAAAGATGCTGTTAGGTAAGTTTAGGAAGGATTTTTATATGAAGGATAATAGTTATATATGCCCACACTTGTTAGGAGAACAGAACAAATTTAACCATCAGCATGAATGACTTAAGCTACATAGTTCAAAAATTTTCTTTTCTTTTTTTTTTAAATTTATTTATTCGACAGAGAGAGAGATCACAAATAGGTAGAGAGGCAGGCGGTGGGGGGGGGGGGAAGCAGGCTCCCCACCAAGCAGAGACCCTGATATGGGGCTCTATCCCAGGACCCTGGGATCATGACCTGAGCCGAAGGCAGAGGCTCAACCCAGGTGCCCCTAGTTCAAAAATTTTCTATACAGATTTTTGAATAAAGGAATGGTGGTATACTTTTTCTCCTGAAATCTTAAAAAAAAGAAGGGGGCAATGCATACATATTTTATGTAGAATGAATACTTGTGATAGTTACTCAAAGCAGAAACTACATCAACCATAAGGATCCTTTCCTGCCCTTCAAGCTATAGAATTACCAGAGACCTAATTTTCTCAAATAGAAATCAGAAAAAATACAGCAAGATCTTTCTGGACAAACCATACCAGTTTTAACAATCCAACATGTAGGCATGAAGGTTTTCAAGATAAAGGAGGCTGCATGACCTAAAAATCAAAAACCATCTAAGCCTCTGTTCTAGATTTACTTCTGATTTGATAAAAGACCCTAGGCAAACAATTAATCTGGAGGTCTGTGTCCTCATTTACTAAATGAGAATATCCTCAAGGGGTATTGTATATTGTCACTATCTAGGAAAGAAAGCAGTACTGGAAATTAAATTTAAAGTTATCGGACCTAATTAAAATAGAAATTATTACTGATAGAACAACAATTTAATGAAAAAGCTTCAAGTGACTCGGAATGGCTACAGTTTAACAGCACTGAGGAAGCCAAACAAAAACAAAATTAATTAAATTTTAAGTTCTTTATTTTAAAATATCAGAATAGGATCAGATGGATTTGTCAGTGCTCTACCACTTACCTGCAATGGGCAATTTAGGCTAGTCACTTCACCTCTCTGAGCTTCCATTTCTTTCTTAAGCCACACCATTTATGGTGCTTAACTCACAGATTGTGGTGAAGATTAACAAAGATAACCTCTGGCTCAAGTAAACCTGTACAAAATGATTATCTGTTGTATTGTCAATACTCTCATCCTTTTAGTCATGGTGGCTGTCATCATCATCATCATAATCATCGTTGTCATTCTTTCAGGGAAATAGATATGATACAAAGAATACAAACTTTGGAACTGGACAGATCCTGGTTCAAATCCCACGTCTCCTGTTTAGCAGTTGTATGACTATGGCCCTGTAAGACTCAGTTACTTTACCTATAAGATGGGGAAGTCATCGCCATCCTAAGGATGTTTTGAGGATTAGATGCACTCATATAAGGCACTTAGCACAACAGAAGTCTCAATAAAAGTTGTTACTATGTCTTGATTTTTAAATTAACTTCAGTATAGTTAACCTACAGTGTTATATTATGTGCCCTGATTTTTCAAACAAATTCTATAAATCTGTCAAACAGTTAAAAATTATGAGTACACAAGAGTTGGCCTAAGCAAGATGGCAATATGGTAAGGAGCCAAGGCTTGAGTTCCAACTGACACAGAGGCCAGAATAAACAGAGAGCCCTTCTCCAACTGTCCAAGTGACAATTAGAACATATTACAACAATACGGCTGTAAAGAGTCTGGTGCAAGTAACAAGAAATTTAGCCACTCTCAACAGACTTGTATCTAGGTGATGCTTTTCAAATTCCAAATACTTAATTTAGCAACAAACTTCTGAAATACAACTTTGTTATTTTAACAGTGGTTACATGTAGAAAATAGCTTCAGCATCCACAAATAGGATTAAGTTTACAAGTAACTGTTTTTCCCTATTTTGACAAAATAAAAATCTTATTTTCTTATCAACAGCACTGTTATTCAACTTATTAGTTGTTGTTTTGATGACCTCTACTATTTAAGCAGCACATTAAAAAAAGATTAATCCTTATTTTTTTCTATTAAAAAAGAGAGAATCAAGAATAATCCCAAACAGGGGCATCTGGGTGGCTCATGGAATTAAACATCAGCCCTTGGCTCAGGTCATAATCTCAGAGTCCTGGGAACCAGTCACACTTCAGGGTCCCTGCTCAGCAGGGAGTCTGCTTCTCTCTCTCCCTCCTTTTCCACCCCAGCTTGTGCGCACTCTTTCTCTCTCTCAAGTAAATAAATAAAATCTTTAAAAAAAAAAAAGGAATAACCCCAAACAGAAAAGAAGACATTAAAATACTATATAATTGTTTAAAGTGCATTTTTATGCTTAACATTAAATATGTACCTCATACATTATGGAACTGGAGAGAATTGTGTCAAATGTATCAATAAGATTCTAAGGTGAAAAGAGTTCCTGGCTTAGGAAAAGTTAAAGAAAATCATTTTACTTTCCCCATCCTGGCTTTCTACTCTCCAAATTATCTTCAGTGTCTCCTTTCAGTAAGATATTAAAATCGAAATGTAATTTATTTGTAGCTTAGTTAATTTATATTGGCTCATACTTGAGTAATGCAAGCAATTTTCTATTGATTTAAAGTCTTCCACTCCAGCTCTTTGGAGTCACATGGCAATAAACAGAATTAATAAAGAGAATGTCAACAAATAAGGGGGGGGGGAAGTACATTAATAGGATTTTAAAGGGTTAAAATAACAATGACTTAGATTTTTTTCAGGTTATTTTATCTTCTGAGGCAAAGGACAGGTCATGTGGTAGCAAAATATCTTTAACTCTCCTTATGTCTCCATGGGTGTCAAAATACCAATCATATAAATTTTCTTATTTCTCTTCTTTAACCAATTCTTTTTTAAAAGATTAATCTGTAATCCGCTTAGCAAGGTAATTATATAAAAAGTACTTAAAATACTTAAATTAACTTTACATGAACAAATTGATAAGTTTTGGCAAATATTTACATATAAAGCATAGTATAAAATTCAACATTTTCTTAACAGACTATAACTTACTTCATCGGTACCCTTCTCCTTTTCTATATCCACTCAATTCATTGACATCTATATAGGAATGATAGCCAATAAATGTATTAGAAACACTCAGCCTGCTCAGTAATTTTTTAATGCAAATTAAAGCCTATTAATTTGGCAAAGTACATACAAATAAATACCCAGTGCTGACAAGAATTCATGAGACAATCATGCATAGTGCGCTGACTTAAGTGTGAGTTGGAACACCCTTTCTGAAAGGCAATTTGGCAATACACATAATTCTTGAATTATTCTTGAAAATGTCTAGACTTCTCCAAAAATGAATATTTTAAAAAAAAAAAAAAAACCTCTATGATGACAGGAATTTGTTTCTCTTGCTGTCATTCTAGAGAGGGCCTGACACGTAACAGTCATTTTGGTGAGCATTTAAGAAATTCTCTCTATATAGTATGTGTGTACTATAAAAGCATTTATGAAATCAATAGACATATATCTATAAAGAGCATTTATAATATTATTAATCAGAAAGAAAATACAAATTCCCTACTATAGAATTACTAACCTAATTCTAACCTTCAGGAGTACAGTTCAGTTTAACCTCTGACTTTATGATCAATCATCCTTAATCTTGTGTGAATGAAGATAAGTGAAAAGGTTGATAGTCATGACCCTCAATTTGGAATTGGGGGTTTTGTCAAGGTTTCCAGCTGAACAGTCAATTAGTAATTACTTGAACATTAGTCACATGTGCATGCATCAGGCATACTGAACAACCCAAACTTTCTCTCCCAGGACCCACCAGATGGCCACAGGCATTTTTTCACCCATCTTGGCCTTCGTAGGTTAGAGCCATCACCTACTGGTTAATGAAGATACTGCCTCTCCCTTGATCTCAGACACCAAATTAAGAATGTTTATTGTTCTTATTGTTCTGTTATTATGGTTAAGAATATTAAACAAGTTAAAGAAATTTCCAAATAAAATAAAGACCTTTCAGTCTAACAACATATGACCAGCTGGTTCTTACTGGGCAACTTCATCTATCTAGAACTCAGATGGGATTGATTCCTTCTAATCACTCAAAATAGATGTCAAAAAGATAAATACCTTTTCCATTGATGTGCCCTCTCGTCTTATCCAGAACCGTTTTATTGTTAATTTACTTAAAATTTTAATAAGACTGATTATCCAAAGGAGAAACCTATCATCAAATAAAAGGGCCAATTATCTTCCAGACAGTTTTTAAGTGCCAGAGATAAACAAGAAAGTTACATTCTGGTAGGAAATGCACACAATAAACGGAAACACAGAAATATTAGGTAAATTTATGTAGTGACAGGTACTCTGAGGATCACACTGTGTAATATGACAGCACTGTATTGTGCATGGAGTGCGGGCATCATCAGTGTTTACTAAAATGTTCTGAGAATTTATAATCTGAATGATGAGGAGGCAGGAATATATAGATCTGGGAGAAGATTATACCAGGCAGAGGAAATATTAAATACAAAGGTTCTGAGGCTAGAAAGCATTCAATCTATTTTTAAGAAAACAAGGCCATGAAGCAGGAGCCTAGAAAGCAAGGGAAAGAGGGAAAGGAGCTAAGGTAGACAAGATTAGGTCCTGCAAAGTACTGTGGCCATATTAAAGGGTTCAGACTTTATTTTGGGTGTAATAGGATTGCATGGATGTAAGCAAGGAACTGTTAGATCTGATTATGAACAAATAATAAAGAATAGTAAGAGATAGAAGAAAAAATATGAAACTCAGATATAATCTCAACAAATAGTCTGAAGTATCTTACGAAAAGGACCAATGTTCCTATGCCACAATTACAGGCTTGGAAGATGTCTGTAGATTACATCCCCAATAGCGGATGTTCATCATAAAAAGTAGGAGTTGCCAAGAAAACATAAAGTGTAAGATATTACCATACACTTATAATAGCACTTTAAATATTTCATGAACTATAAAACAGATATCATCCAGAACTATGCTTTTTAAAATGGCAGGCACAGTATAATATTACACAGTGTTATCTAAATAATTTATGTTTCAAGAAATAAAAAGTTTTAAGGTTCCTTTAAACAATAAACATATAAAAGTCCATTTTCTCTTCTTCACTATTTGCATTACAACAATCAATCCAGATATAAAATTCATTCAAAATATGTTTTTAAATCCACACTCTACCAAACACCCAGTGCTCTCAGTGTCATTAAATCTGTTCCCATCTGGGCGCCTGTGTCATTCAGTCCATTAAGTGTCTGCCCTCAGCTCAGGTCAATGATCCCAAGGTCCTTGCCCTGGGCTCCTTGCTCAGAGGGGAGCCTGCTTCTCCCTCTCCCCTCCCCCTCCCCCTTTGTGCTCTCTCTCTCTTAAATAAATAATTAAAATATTTTAAATAAACAAATAAATAGATAAATCAATCAATCTGTTCCCATATCCCCTCTCCACTACTTCGGCTATAGTATCCGTTTTCTATGCTCTCTCCAACTCCTTACTCTTGGCCTCCCTAGATTCAGAAAAGAAGCAGGCATTGTAAAAGTGTATTTTTTTCCACATGTAATTAAAAATAATGTACAAAGTGAACCATGGCACTAGGTGAATAAAACAGATTTCTTTAAAATGTACTTCTGGGCTTCATCCACAAAGGATTACTTTTTAATTGGAAATGTGAACTCAGATTTTCTCACTACATGATGCTAAGTATGATCACTATCCTTTAAAGGGAAGACTGCCAAATCTCCCCATCTTAAGTATATTTTTCCTTTTTGTAACTAATAAAGTAATCTATAAGACAATGTGAATATCCAGGTCTCCAGAAATTCTTTCACTCAGTGGTTTTTTTACACTTATAGTAACTTGACCTTTGTATAACACATTTGAACTGAATCTGATCCACTTACATGCAGATTTGCAGATTCAATTTGATGAACTGAAATTGATCCACTTATATGCAGATTTTTTCATTATAGTGTTATAAATGTTTTCTTTCTGATGCTCTTAATAACATTTTCTTTTTTTCTAACTAAGAATAGAGTATATAATACATATAATATCCAAAATCCATTTATCAACTGTTTGTTATTGGTAAGGCTTTCAGTCAACAGTGGGGTATTAAGTTTTGGGGGAACCAAAATTTATATGCAGGTTATTGATGCTCAGGGGTCAGCAACCCTAACCCACTTATTGTTCAAGTGTTAAGTGTATACTCTTTTAATTATAAATAGTGTGCTCATGAGTGTGAAGAAATGTTCAACAAGCTTCATTATAATATTGAGAAAATATCATCTTAGTTGGTAATCTGCACCTAAGAACCTACCTCTCCCCCAGAAAGGATGTAGTACCTGGAAGTATATACTTAATTTCACTATGCTTAATACACCTTTACCTACCTGACTTTTATTTTATTTTTTTTTTTAAAGATTTTATTTATTTATTTGACAGAGAGAAATCACAAGTAGGCAGAGAGGCAGGCAGAGAGAGAGAGAGGGAAGCAGGCTCTCCGCTGAGCAGAGAGCCCGATGTGGGACTCGATCCCAGGACTCTGAGATCATGACCTGAGCCGAAGGCAGCGGCTTAACCCACTGAGCCACCCAGGTGCCCCCTACCTGACTTTTAGATGGAGAATACTTTCTAAATGTGCTAGACAATTTCCTATATTAAAATCTCCTTAATTCCTTTTTAAAAATTCAAATTTCTATGTGCAAGTACTAGGAAGCAATTAAAAACTAAGAAATCAGCATATTGATCTTTAGGTAACATTTTAGAACCATTAATTTCATCTATACTTTCTACTTAGTGCTAAACCAAGAAGGCATTTCCAAGAACAGGAAAACCAAAATTCTAAATTAAATCTGTCTAGAGAAGGCACAGTACATTATCTTCACTATCACATGGGCTAGCTCTATTCTGCTTTAAAAATCAATTTTGCATAGACCTGGACTAAACAGTCATGTGTTGCAGTGTGATAAGAACTTGCCTGATCAATGTAAAAAGCTGTGCCTCCTCGGATCTCTCGACGCTGTTTGAGATCGGTTTCAGTGGTGTCCCTGGACAAGGCAATGTATTCAACTTCCCGTCTGGTCAGCTCCTATAGAGCAGAGAGTGAAATTGTCCCCAAATTAAATCCAATTCCCAACATATGCTTTGAAGCCAGTTATACGACAATGTTACTGCCCTAGAGAAGAGCATTCTAAATGTAATTCTGATTTAAATCCTTCTGAGTCTTAGCTGTGAGAAAAATGCAAAACATTGAACGTTAATGAAAAACATGCACGTACCTCTCCTCAGAGCTCTACTTTTGCTGCATCCAATAGTTCACTACTTAATAATTATTTACTTCTTAAGCAATAATAATCATAGTCAGGTCTTGTAAATCTTAGTATTTTTTATAGAATTCTTTTCAAATACCACAAGTAATAACTTGTTTAGTTTTTTCACAAATGATAGTCATTTCAGTAAGTAATGTTCACCTTTTTCTTAAAGGGCATCTACGTTAATTAAGTCCATTAACCAGTTTACCAACCGTATGTGATATGTTGGGTTCACACTTAACCAAGTGTGAAAACAAGGTGAATACTAATACAAAGATCAACAGAAAAGGGAAAGAAAACAAACACAGCTCTTCAGGAAGGACAAGAAGAAAGGAGGAGAGGAAGGAGAGGGAAAATAGAATTCTTTCACAGAAAACAAGCATTTTGGTTTGAAGGGGAAACCATCCAGAATTCATTTCTTTTGGAATAATTTATGCATCCCTAATGTCTTTTTGCCCTGCATGTGACAATTACATACAAAAAGTTTTTAACATTATCCTTGGTTTTACAATATTGAATTAAAAACAATGCTGCGCTCCAGTTAAATAAGGCATACAATATGTTGTTATTAAACAGGAAGAACAAATTAATTACTGACGTATAAAGAAGAAAATTGAATGAGCATGCCATTCATGGTAAAAGAGGATAAGTCCATACAATAGGATTTTTTCCCCTCTGCCTTATCTCCATGTAATGCTGATAAAAATATAGTGTCATTTTCATTTTGTTTTTATAATATACACCTGTTTCCATATACCCATAAATTCAAGTACGTATGAAAAGAAGAAAACATTTTAAATAGAGAAAACACACATATAATGATGAAGATATGGTGATACCAAACAATATTTTTCTAAATAAGAATGAACTGCCAGTGAAAGCACACTTTTGGATTAAAGCAGCAACTCCTCTTGTTAGTGGATACCTCCTTCTTGCTTCTGGAACACATCGCTGGTATCATCATGTTGGGTTCACTGATTGGTTGAATGTGGTCACTGGAAAACCCTGTCAAAACTGGTTGACAAAGTCATACATACCTCTTATTGTTAATTTGTACCAGAGTAACACCCTGAACTGCCACACTGACAGCTCAGACCAGACAAGCACCAGCTGCTGCTTCCCAGGGATGGTCTGAGCAACTTCACCAACAGTACCAGGAGCAGCAGATGGAGGAGGCAGCAGGGGTCTGTTGAGTTTTTTGGGGGCTATCATAAAATTCCTTCTACATGGATTAAATATAAAAGACACACAGCTATCAAATTATTTCTACTTCATTTCTTATTGGTTCAGCAGGCTTGCCCCAAAATCTCTGCCTGTACAGTCTTCATCTACTCTGGATATTACTAAGCGTAGGATCTGATATCTAATGGCAACAGTACCCACTTGCAGAGTTTGCAAGGAAGCTTAGGCTAGTAAGCTTTCTTATGTGTATTTCCACATCCTAAAGCTGCCTCAGCTCTATTTCATAATTTAAAGTTTGTGGGGTTTTTTTTAGAAATACAGGTTTCACACTTACAGACTTATATTGCATTTTTGAACCAACAAGACTCCTGTAATCTCCCAGCCTTTCTCATTCCATATTCCTAACAAGCTTCAGGGTCTTGCCAAAAACAAAACCAAAGTAAGATACTGTGGTCATTGTAATGAACCAGGTAGAATGGATTCTCAGCAGCTGACTCAGCATTCCTAGATAAACCACTTTGCCTTGTTTATTAATAAAATAAGGCTAATACTACAATGACCCATTATATCTCACAAGCTGGTTCTAGGAACACACATAAAATATGAAAAGTATGCGCTCAAAGAAGTTAGGTTCTTATTTGCCCATTGTATTTTTATCATCCTCACCCTATATGATATTAGAAGTACCAAAATAAATCTACTACTAAAATAAAAGAGTACAGAAAGCATATTTCAATAGCACAGAAATCAATTCTTTAATAATCAAGTAACACAAGGAAGCTGAAAACAAAGTTCTTCTCTTCATCCTAAAAAATATCTTCAGAACAACTTCATCTGATCGCATTCTTCCTCCCATCAATAGAACAATGTGTATTAAACCTGACAAAGTAGAAATATAGTCCTATACATTTTTTAAACCTGTGTTGAGATTTTAATATTTCAATTCACTTTATAACTATGCTCAGAGAACTACGAACATTTAAGAGAATAACAGGTCAGAGAAAGGATTTGAAGTCTAGCTCCATCATTTACTAGCTGGATAAAACTCAGTAAGCTAGTTTAATAAAGTAAGCAAGTTTTAATAAACTCGTTTTCTCTATCTAAAGGGAAAAAAGCATGTAACACATAAGAGATATTTTACAAACTTGTGGCTTCCCTTGAAGACTATACAACATCAAAAAGTCAAGAGAGTTATTTGGCATTTTAGGATGTGGATCTAAGATAAATATTCCTTGAATAATATAAAACTGGGTTTTGTTTTGTAATTTCAGAATTTATGATCCAATCTGCCACTCATTGCCTGAATTTGAATTTCTTTTTTACCAGAAGTTGAGAACTTTCTAGTTGCAGCCAAAATTTCCTAAAGCTATGAAAGATAAATGCACATTTGCTTCCCAGAATACTTATTCCAAAATCTTTATTAAACAGGTTATCAACCCGAAAATTTTTTTGAGTAATGAATAATCCTTATATTTTTATAAATTCTTAATTTATTTTAGAACATAATTAATCCAAGTTCCCTTAGGAATCCATAAGAATCAATTGCTCACCAGGTATTGCATTGCAATAGAACGTCGAAGAGGCCCAGGAGGTCCTATTAGAAAGACATCTTGCCCCAAAAGATCCTTCTGCATTATCCATCTTAGATGCTGAATTACAGATTGAGCCACAGAGTCTGAAACTTCAAGAGGAAAAAAATAAATAAAACGAAATGCAAACCAGACTACTACTTATAATATAAATCTCCAAGCAATCAATATATTTAGTATATTATATTTTTAAAAGCATATCTATGTGTACACACATACATACTCATTGATAGATACACCTGGCGAATTCTCACACTGCTTTATAGTAAAACCATTGTTATCAATGTTAAAACAGGACAAAGTTTATGATCTCATAAACAGGCACATAATCCCACATTTAACAGTTTTTAAGAACATTTGAATGATCACCTGTAAGTGTCACTAAAGAAATAAAAGCGATTTTCAAGGGCGATATAAGGCACTGGAATTGTTATTTTATCACAGTTTTACAGTCCAGTGCTTTTGTTCTAATAAGGGACCATGATCAAATCATCCCAGACAATTAATGATTATCACAATCTTGAAAAATTGAAGAAAACTATTAACTTAAATTGTCAATAGGATGTGAGATCTACCAAACTTCACAGTGAGAAGGTTAAGTGACTTGACATCTTCAGATGTCTATTATTTAAGTCTATTCTTATACACCAACTCTTGGGAATAGTAGACTACTTCATTCCAATGCCCTTCTAAGTCTACTATTAAATCACCCATTAATCTGCTCATCTTCTGCCTACCCATTTTATAAATGTTTGAATTAATATAATTAATTTGTGTTTGCTCATTTGTAAATCACCCAGTGACCTAGGAAGTGCATTTCTAGGTATCTAAGAAACACTCTTGCCCTTCTACATCAGGAGACAGATGGAATACTCACAGAATGCCATTCAAGATAAAACCGAATACAGCAAAGAAAAGGAAAACGTACTCATTCTTAAAAAAATAAAAACACAACTGGAGACTGGAAATGGATAAAACACACATAAAGGAATACTACATAATGACAAAAACAGAATGAACTACCACTACTTCCAATATGTTTAACTCTTAAAAGATATTCAGTGAAAAAAATTAAGTCACAGAATAAATCTCATATGATACTGTTTTGATAATACTCAATAAGCTAGCAAACTGAATTCATTAGAAATCCATACATATGTAATAAAGTAGTGCTTGAGAAGCAAAAAAACAAGAGAATGATAAATTCAGGATAATGGATACCTAGGCAGAGAATCATAGAAATTCTCAGGGAGAATAATATTCTCAGGGAGAATATTACCAAAAACCAAGAGAATTTCAATGGTTTTTGGTAATATTCTAGTTCCTAAATTGGATGTGGGTTACAGTGTCTCCTTTATTATTGTGTTCCATTTTACACATAAACACACATATATATCCCAGATAAGTCCTTTATATGTACTGGATATATTCCATAATTTTTACACTTTGTTTACTCACCCAGTGAGGTCATAAAAGAATTCAAAGATCAAACTAAGAACTCTTGCCAAGGCTAAAGCTGTGCTTCCCCCACCAACCTCAACAGCACAACTTTACAAGTGTAGTCTACCTCCCACCCCACCCACAAAGCTAACATTTAACCATGGGAAAAAATAAAGAGAAATTTCTGATTTCCTTTATCCTGGTGAAATGATCAAGAACAAGGTTTGGGGGGCAGCCTGGTTGGTTTGTCATGTCACTGGGTTCACACTAAAGCATCTCATAACTTCCCCAAACCAAGTGCCTCTATGTCTGAAAATCAGGAGATTCACCACTTAAGTGGACGTGTGTGGCTTCTCTCCTGTCCTCTGAATTCTCTACAACATGCACAGGGAACTTATCACCCTCGAGGGGGCAAACACTGGTCCTTGGAAAAGGGGTTGAAAAAAATCGTTAGATGTTACAATGGTCTGCTGTCCACTAAAGGGATACTGTACATAAAAGATATGTAGTAGAACTGTGGTATTAACATTTCATGAGATTGGGGAAGACAAGTTGGGGTTTAAATGTCCTTGGACGAGCAATAATGAAAAACAGATTGAGAAACATTGCTCTAAGACCTAGACCTCTGAAAATCTACCAAGCAGTTTCAGGATGCTGTGGAAGCAATTCACCTGAGACTGGAGACTCGACTTCATTTATAACTATCAAATGTCCACTTAAACTATTTTCTTTCCCACTTCAGGCCTAAATCCATCTTTGTGATATATAGTTTACTCTTTCTTATTTCAAGATGAGTTAGTCAGCTTGCTGTATAAGGATGACACAAGATAAAAGAGTTAAGAAGCTTTAGCTTCTCTGTCATAAAATTACACAATGTTCCCTATCCCACGGATCTACTACCTCTTCTTATGCCAATATCAAATATATAATTAAAAACATGAACACTTTTGGGATTCTTTTTGCTTATGTTTTTACAAACCTCAGCTTACTTTGGCCACAGGCCCTCTCAGCACTGTTCTTACAGTTTGGTGTCACTTTGTATTTAGCTTTGGCAATGTGCCTGACCTTCCATTACCTGGACTTGACTATTTAAAACACGACCATTTCCAAAGTTCTAGAAGGTAGAGCCAAGTAGGTAGGTCTCTTCTGCTTCCTCCCACTGTTTATTATTTATAACTACTTGTAACTGTTCATAATTACAGTCTCCATTAAGTTCTATATAGTTCTATTCCATTTTGAATGCCTTGACCTTGGAACTATAGACATTTTTAAGACTTTTTTTAAAGTTGAAGGCAGCAGTTCCTAATCAAATGAGAGGTCTGGCCCTCACAAGTTGTCAGTATCAATTAAGTGCTGCGGTACAGGAATAATTTTCTTTTTTTTTTTTTTAGCAAACTCATGAAGAGTCAATTATATCTATAATTACAGAGCCCTTTATATGCCATGTACTTTCTCAAGCAGGAGAGAAAGGCAGGAGAGTTATCTGAAGTGGGAACTGAGTATAATCCCGAGTATGCTCACAGGAATGAATCCACTGAGCACGATCCTCATGTGTTGAGAACCACTGGTCTAAGGTACATCTGACAATTCTCAGCAATCCTTTCCTTTACTCTTGCCACTCAACAGCGGTTCCCACCTAACCACAATACTGCCACCACTCTATGCCTGCCAGAAGGCATCTGGAAATGTCTGGGGGTACTTTCAGTTGTTGAAAAGCTTTGGGGGATGAGGGATAATTTGGTACACTACTGACATTTAGTGATGCTTAATACAATGTCCAAGGTAGTCCCATTGCCCAGTATGTCAGTGGCACCCTTGCGGAGAAATAAAATGTCTGAGTTTGGGTTTTTTTCAAGGTTTCTGTTGCTTGCATACCACTACCGAATTATTTCTAACTAGTCACAATTAAGTCTGGGGGAAGAGTTCCTCTTCGTTTCCCCTAGCTTCTGAAAGATGAAATTGTCAGGAAGGCAAATCAGTAGTGAAGAAATTCTACCTTTAGTTTGATCTGCTAGATGTCAAGATATCCAAGGCTCTCATCACCACATTTCAATTCTACGTAAGTTTCTTAATACACATAAGCAGCTTCTGAATCCTGTAGCTGGCCCTGTAGTCTATGCTATACCTTCAGTAAGACTTCTTTTCCCGTATTTTGTCCTTCTCCAATAAACAGTCATAATAACAGCAATAATTTATTACATCTTTTTCATGTGCCGGGTAAAAATACAAATGATTTTTCATACAGGATCTCTTTTGGAACTCACACCAACCCTAGGACGCAGCAGACTCTACTGTGTCAGAATACAGAATTGGGCCAAACTGTTCAAATCCCAACTCTGCTGTCTACTAGCTATGTAAACTTCAACAGTTATTTCAATTCTCTGTGCTCAGTTTCTCCATCTGTATAACAGATATAACAAAGGTACTTATTCATAAGGTCATTATGAGGATTAAATTAGGCACTTAGAACAGTGTCTGGTAATAGTAAGGGCCATATAAGCATTCTTTAAATATTCATTACCTAAGTTTCATGAAAAGAAAATTGAAGTTCTTATTCACAGTTGCTCTGTGCATGAACCAGGACTTTGACCTAAGCTTCTGAGTTCAAAGCTTGCACTCTAGCCTTTATGTCCTACTACGCCTCCAAAATCTTTTTAACAGGCTCTATCTTCAGATCCAAGATTTTCCCTACAAGTATGCACCTCATGGGGCTCCAACAAGTTTAATGGACTTGCTTTTCTGGACATCAATACTATTTCTTCATTTTTGAGGATGCCAATGATATCATGTTTTACTCCTTTTATTGAAAATTCCAATTTTTACACTATGATATGAGAGGACATGTTTCTCTTAAAAAAAAAAAACTCCCATTTTTACTTACTTATTTTTTAGTTTAGTCTATTATGTCAAAGAAAATATTTAATTTGTCCAAAAATTGTATTAAACTACTGAGAGAAAGCATCACATACTGCTGTGTGGTGTCTGTGGTGTATTTTACGTTAATGCTTGAAACTAGCTGTATTTTTAGGATGGCCTCAAGAAAACATGAGTCATACTTAAAAGCATTCCAGAAATAGAAACAAGATGTAAGACTGTACATTACGAACATCTGCAAAACAAACCGCCAAACTGCCATGCATAACCTCATATAAACACAGCCCTGCGTGCACGAGGAAACCCTGACTTCCATGTTTTCAGGCACAAGATGCTACCTTCCAGGAGGCCATATAATGATAAACTGATGTCAAAATGAAACCAGAGAGCCTAATCCTATATTCTAACATTTCCCTCTCTAGGTAAAAATAAAACATCTGGTTCATGTTGGGCTACATTCCTTATTCAATCCCCAGCCGATACTTGTTTCACCAAAAAAAAAAAAAAAAAAAAAAAAAAATGTGTACTATTTTTACCCAGGCATATTCAAGGGCTTTAAAATAAGTTTATTAAAGGAATCCAAATTATAATTTTCTCCCTCTGCAGACTTAAACTTGTCATACATGTAAAGATTAAAATTAAAATTTCAGAAAATTACATAGTTCTCATTTCATTATAGTAAGTCCTTGAAAACTAGTGATGCTTTGTAAGCATCCCAAGGGGCAACATAATATAATGGAGGGGAAAAAAAATGCCTTTGAAGCCAAACAGATGTAGCTGTGATTTCTCATCCTGTCTTTTATCAGTGTCCTTGGACAAGAATTCTGAATCTTCCGGGCTTAAGTTTTCTTATTTTCAAGAGAGCATTAATAATACTTATCAAGTATGACTATTATGAAGATTACAGGTAAAGCGTCATGCCAAACCCCTCAGCCAGGGACAACCACGAATGGAAGAACATTAAAGCCTTATCCTCACCTGCAAAATCCTCTACCTGGTGTGCGTCCTAGACAGTGGGCTGCACAGTGTGGACTCGGTGGTAATGACAGGGCTTCTGGGTTTATACTCAAATGACCATCTGGACCTAGAGCCCACCCTGAAGAAATAAAGGAGAAAGGAACCCAACATTTACCACATCCCTGACTACTAGAGCTTATGTTAGGTACTTCCTCATGGCATTTCACTGTATTGACCATAGTCATCCCACAAAATAGTTCAGGAAGAATGTGAACCCGAGTTTGCCACACTACCCTGCATTCCCTCCTACCACAGCACAGTGAGAGATTTCAAAAGAATCACACCTAATCTCAGTGCATGTTCATTTACTAAACTGTCACCTATCACATATCATTCTGTACTTGACTATGATGGATGTCAAGGAAAACAACATATAGTATATTTAGAACTGAAACCTACATCATTTACCACATGGGCTAACCAAACTAAGAAATTAAATCATTTACAGAGCTACATTTGTTAAGGACCTACTCTATGGGCTTAGCACCAAAATGAATATAATAAGGTCCTCTGAAGGTGTCAAAGGAAAACACTGCATATATTTAAAGCCCAGTTTATATAAAGCCACTCATCTATAATGTAGACTGATGAGTCTGATCCAATATAGCTGTAATCCAAATTAAATGAGAAGACAATACTGGCCAACACGGTCCTCAGAATAGAGAAGCCATTTAGTTTTTCTTAAAACAGGAAAAACACATCAATATACATTAAATAAATGGAAGCATATCCACATACAATGATTAAGGGTCAAGCTGTTTATTTTTTGTGTAGAGATATTGGAACAAGAGTATATATATGCATGTTTTTTCTTGTATTTGCATAGAGAAATACAGAAAAGATACCCCTGCAACTAATAATGTTGCAAATAATGTAAATAGAAACAGGTGAAACTATGATTTCTCAGTGTGCATTTTTTTTTATATTGTTTCAGTTTCTGAAACACATAAATGTACTATTCCTACAAAAAAACACCTAAGTTACTTTTTTTTAAAATCAAGTTTTAGAAAACCCTTGAGACAGGAAAATTTTTATAATATAATGCTTTGTGAAAATGGTCACAAAATAGTACATAGCAAATATTTTCTTGAATGATGCAGGTAAGTACAGTCATTTTTAAAAACACTGGGTACATTTATAAGATCTGACTCACACAAAGTATATTCTCGGACAAAAATTAAATTATATTGCAAATTAATAATAAAAAGACCTTTGGGGGCACCTGGGTGGCTCAGTAGGTTGGGCCTCTGCCTTTGGCTCAGGTCATGATCTCAGGGCCCTGGGATTGAGCCCCGCATCAGGCTCTCTGCTCAGCGGGGAGCCTGCTTCCCCCTCTCTCTCTCTGCCTCCCTCTCTGCCTACTTGTGATCTCTGTCTGTCAAATAAATAAATAATCTAAAAAGAAAATTAAAAAAAATCTTTGGAAAATCTCCAAATATTCAGAAACCAAACAGTACACTTGTAAATACCACATGGGTCAAAGATGAAATCAAAAGGGAAATTGCCAAGCACACTGGAACAAATGAAAGTAAAAATACAATGTAGCCAAATTTATGGCATGCCACTAAGGGAGTACTTAGGGGAAATTTTATAGCACTAAAGGCCAGTGTGGAGAAAAAGGAAGGATTTCAAATTAATGGCCTCAGCTTCTGCCTTAAGATACTAAAGAAGGAAGAGCAAATGAAACCCAGAGAAATGAAATTTATACTGATCAGAACTTAAATCAATGAAATTGAAAACAAAATAATTTTTAAAAATTAATGAAACCAAAAGTTTATTTTTTGAGAAATCAATAAAGTTGACAAATCAGGAGAGACTGATTAGGAAAGAGAGAAGAGAAAACAGTATGGAGGTTCCTCAAAAAGTTGAAAATAGAGCTAACTTACAGCCCAGCATTGCACTACTGGGCATTTACCCTAAAGATACAAATGTAATGATCCGAAGGGACATGTGTACCCCAATGTTTAGAGCAGCAATGCCCAAAATAGCCAAGCTATGGAAAGAGCCTAGAAATCCAACAACAGAAGAATCGATAAAGAAGATGTGATACACACACACACACACACACACACACACACACAATATTATGCACCATCAAAGAAATGAAATCGTGCCATTTGCAATGACGTGGATGGAACTAGAGGGTATTATGCTAAGCAAAATAAGTCAATCAGAGAAAGACAATTACCATATGATTTCACTAATGAGTGAAATCTCTCACTCACTATGAGTAATTTGAGAAACGAGACCGAGGATCATAGGGGAAAAGGAAATGAGATGAAATCAGAGAGAGAGATAAATCGTTAATAAGAGACTCAACCTCAGGAAACAAACTGACGGTTGCTAGAGAGGCAGGGTGGGAAGGAAAGGGTGGCTGGGTGATGCACATTGGGGAGGGTAAGTGCTATGGTGAGTGCTGTGAATTGTGTAAGACTGATAATTCACAGACCTGTACCCCTAAAGCAAATACAATATATGTTAAAAGAGAAGACACAGATTACCAAAGTCAGGTCAGGAATATGAGATAGGGGTTGACATGAAGTACAGATACTTCAGATATTAAATGGAGAATTAGTGTGAAAATTTTTATGACAACACACTCCACAACTTGGAAATTCCTTTAAAAAGTCAGCTGTTCTTGGGGCACCTGGAGGTTCAGTCAGTTAAGCGTCTAACTCCTGGTTTCAGCTCAGGTCATGGTCTTGCAGTCATGGGATCTAGCCCCACTCAAGCACGGCACTGAGCATGGAGCCGGCCTGAGATTCTCTCTCTTCTCTCCCTCTGCCCCTCCCCTTCTCCCACCCACTCACACTCAATCTCTCTTTAAAAAAAAAAAAAAAAAAAAAAGTCAGCTATTCCTTAGCTAACACAAGAAAAGGTAACTTCAATAACTGTATCTAACAAAGAAATTGAATTAATTAAAAACCTTCCTTTGAAGAAAACTCCAGGCCAAGATACCTTCAAGATGAAGTCTACCAACATTTAAGGAAAAAAAGCTAATTTTATACAAATCCATTCAGAAAACTGGAAAAGGAAGAAATACTCCTCAATTTATTCTATGAGACCAGCACTGCCTGAAAACTAAAATCTGACAAAGACATCACAAGGAAAGTGCTATAGACTGAATATGTTCCTCTAAAATGCACATGTTGAAATCCTAACTCCCAATGTGATGGTATTAGGAGGTGGGGCCTTTGGGAGGTAATTAGGAGCACTCACGAATGGGATTAGAACCTTTAGAAGAAAAGACACCTGAGCTTGCTCTGTCTCTCCACTCTTTCTGCCATGTATGGATACAAGAAGTCAGCGGTCCACAACCCAGGAGAGGGCCTTGTCAGAACCCGATCATACTGGTGCCCTCATCCCAGACTTCCTGCTCCCAGAATTGTGGGAAATATGTTTCAGGTTTTTCATAAGCCACCCAAGCTATGATGCTTTGTTATAGCACCTGGATCTAGGACCAAAAGAAAACTACAGATCAATATCCTTCATAAATATAGACACAAAAATTCTAAACAAAATTCTCTCAAACTGAAACCAATAATATATAAAAACAACAACACATTATAACCAAGTAGGATTTATTCCAGAAATGCAAAGTTAGCTTAACATTTAAAAATCAATTAATTCCTGGCAATTCACAGACCTGTACCCCTGGAGCTAATAATACATTATATGTTAATTTAAAAAAATCGATTAATTCACCATGTTAACAAGCTAAAAAAGAAAAAACACATTATCATGTCAAAGAACACCTGACAAAATGGAATATCACTTCCTGATTGCAATCCACAAATGGGAGAAAACTTCCTCAACTTGATAAACAACATATATGAAAAATCTATGCCTAACATACTTCAGGGTGAAAGGTAGAATGCTTGCCCCCAAAATCAGAAATAAGACAAATTCTCTGTTCTCATCACTGCTATTCAACATTTACTGGAGGTACTAGCAAAAACAGTAAGGGAAAAACAAACAAAGAAAAAGCCCCACCCAATTAAAAAGAAGCAGTATTACCTTTATTTATATATAACAAGACTGTTTATACCAGAACTGTGATAAAATCTACAAAACAAGCTCTAGAATTAATAAGCGAGTTTAGCAAGGTGCCAAGATACAACGTCAATATAAAAAAATCAATTGTATTTCTATGTTAAAATTAAAAAAACAACACCATTTATAGTAATAACATCAAAAATATGAAATACTTGAATGATGACTGACAATGTACACAAAACCTATACACTGAAAAAAACAAAAGGGGTACCTCTAAGTGGATCAGTCGTTTAAGCACGCAACTCTTGATTTCAGCTCAGGTCATGATCTCAGGGTCCTGGGATAGAGCCCTGACTCTGGCTCTGTACTGGGCTTGGAGCCTGCTTAAGGTTCTCTCTCTCCCTCTGCCCCCCTCCCCAACCCACCCCCATCCCTCTCTCTCAAAGAGGAAAAAAAAAAAAAAAACACTGAGAGAAATTAAAGATCTAAATGAATGGAGAGATACACCTTGTTTATGGGTTGCAAAACTCAATATTATTAAGATATTGAATCTACAGATTCAATGCAATCCCAATCAAAAGCCCAGTAGGCTTTTTTTGTGGAAACTGATAAGCTGATTCTAAAATCATAAAGGTCCAATGGACCCAGAATAGTCAAAACATCTTTGTAAAAGAACAAAGATGGAAAACTAATTAACATTACCTGATTTCAAGATTTACTGTAATACTTTAGCAATCAAGATAGTGAGACTATGGTGTTTAGAGATCACTAGAACAGTCTAGAAACAGACTCACAATTTCTGACAAAGGTATAAAGGCAAGTCAGTGGAGAAAGGATAGTCTTTTCAACAAACAGTACTGAAACAATTAGATATCCATATGCAAAACATGAACTTTGACCCACACCCTATATAAAATGACCTCTGACTCACGCCATTATGTAAAAATTAACTTAACATGGATAATAGACCTAAATATAAACTATGTATACAACTGTGAAAAGATTTGGGAGAAAAACAAGAAAAAAATCTTTGTAATCTTCCATCAGACAAAGATTTCTTAGGTATGACACAAAAAACCACAATCCATAAAAGTAAAAACTGATAAATTGGATTTCACTAAAATTCAAAATGGCTGCTCTTCAAAAGTCATAATTTAAAAAATTAAAGGACAAGTTGCCAACTGAATGAAAATATTTATAAATCTTTTATCTGATAAATTTCTTATATCCAGAATGTATGAACAAATCTCAAAACTTGGGTGCGTGAGTGGTTCGGTCAGTTAAGAATCTGCCTTCAGCTCAGGTCATGATCCCAGAGTCCTGGGATCAAGCCCCAGGTCGAACCTCCTTCTCCCTCTCCCTTGGCAGCTTGTGCTTCCTTGCTCTCTCTCTCTCTGTCAAATAACTAAATAAAAAAAAAAAAAAAAAACCCTCAAGACTCAAAAGAACACAAACGCTCTAATAAAAAAGTGGACAAAAGATGTGGACACTTCATCAAAGATATACAGATGGCAAATAAGCACATAAATAAATGTTCACCATCATTAGTCACTAGGAAGTGCATATTAAAATCACTAGGAAATGCAAATTAAAATCACTAGGAAATACCACTAAATACCTATTAGAATGGCTGAAATTAAAAACACTGACCATACCAAGAGCTAGCAAGAAGGCAGAGGAACTGGAGCTCTTATACACTGCTGGTAGAAATGGAAAATGACACAACTACTTTGGAAAAGAGAATGGCAGTTTCCTGAAAAGTTAAATATCTACTATGTGATATACCATTCCACTCAGGCATTTACACACGAAAAAAGAAAGTATTATGTCCCTATAAAGACTTACACATGAATGTTCATTCATGTTCAGCACCTTCATTTAAACAGTTACAGTGATGTCCACCAACAGATGAATGAATGAATAGGCAAACTAATTACTCAGTAATAAAAACTGATGAACTATTGAGACATGCAACATGAAAGAATCTCAAAATTATGCTAAGTGACAGAAATCATATAATATAAAATGCCTGTAAGAAAAAAATATATATATAATAATACATATTAATATATAAATATATAAATAAAAGTGAACATACAAATATATATTTATAGATAATAAATATATTTATATAATAAATATATTTTAGTATATATGATTCCATTTGTATAAAATTCCAGAAAATACAACCATACCTACAAAGCAGATCAGTGATTCCCAGAAAATGGAGGAACCCCTCTTGAGTAGTACACTTTCAGTGGTGATGAATTTATTTGACCAATATTTGACTAATGATGATTCAACTTTCATAATTTTTGATATATCAAAACTTATGAAACTGAAAAGAAAAACAACTTATGAAACTGTACATTGAAATATGTGAAAATCATTATATGTAAATTATACTTGGCAACATTTTTCTTAAAAGATTTGAATAACACATTAAGATGTTAACAGTGGTTATAATTAGACTTATATATGATTTCAGTTTTATCCTTTTGTTTTTCAGGATTTCAGTATCCCAAGTTTTTTGTATTCATCATGCTTTATTTTTGTAATAGGAACAAAAAGTTACACAGTTTGAAAAACCACATTGCAAAGTAACAACAGCCTTTCTGGAGGTAGAGAATAACTGGTACACAGGGAAAGCAGTAATATGACAGGTAATATCTATTAGAATATTTGACAAACCAATTTATCACAATTTAACACCCAAAATTCAATTTGCAACTCAGCTTCTTATAAAGTTCTTATCATCCATAACATACTGTTACATTGTGATAATCTACTGAAGATATTTTTGTTGGCCTTAGGGTAGCTGGTCATATTTATGACAAGACTATACCAACCAAAACCACAAAATTAAACCAAAGGAATGACTTTTACTTATGAACACATCTCAGAAGAACCAAGAATTTTTAGGTCCTGTCAGATGAATCTGAGTTCTTTAAACACAAAGCATGAACATTTTATTTTTATAACTCAGGTTCACAGAGAAAGCAGTTATAATAGATGTATTCTTTAGGAAGTTTCACTTTAAACATAAGGGTTTTATCAGCTATTTTTAAAGTTATAATCTAACACATGCTTACTGTAACAAAGGAAAAAAATCCAAAAATGTAAAAAGAAAAATGATCTCTCTTGACCCCGTCCATTCACAGCCTCACTCCTAACCCAATGCCCTCAAAAAAACTTAAAATTAAAAACCTGGAGTTTAGCCTTCCATACTTTTCTGTGTACAGAAAGACATCTGACATACCTGTGAAAGTATTCAAGTTGCTAAAAAAAAAAAAAAAAAAAAAAAAAAAAAATTGTATCAGACTTTATACACTACCCTAAAGTCCAAAAACTCTTTTTTTTAGTCTGCAATTTTTGCTTAACAATATGGCATGGACACCCTCAAGATCCACAGATATAAATCTAACATTATTTTTTAGCAGTGCAGAAGTCCATAACATGGGTAAACAATTATTTATTCAACTATTCCTTTACTGATACATTAATTGCTTCTTGTTTTTGTCACTATGTAACACCAAAATGCTGGAATACACATTGTGTACAAATACCTTTTACAAACTGATTTTTTCCTTAATGAACATAACTGACAAAGAAACTACTACATCAAAGATATACATATTTTTTTGTTTTATTTTCTTAAAGATTTTATTTATTTATTTGAGAGAGAGAGAGAGCATGAGTGGGAGGAAGGGGCAGAGGGAGAAGGAGAAGCAGACTCCCCACTGGGCAGGGAGCCTGACCTGGGGCTGGAGCCCAGGACGCTGAGATCATGACCTGAGCTGAAGACACTTAAGACTGTCACCCAGGTGCCCCTATTTTCTTAATTTTAATAGCTACTACCTTATTACTTTCCAAAGAAGCTATATCGACTCACACTTCCACCAGCAATGTCAATGTAGGTACTGGACATTATCATACTTTTTGGTTTTTTAGATTTATTTATTTGAGAGAGAGAGAGAATGCACACATGCATGTGTGGGCAGAGGGAGAGAATCTTTAAGCAGACTACCCTATTGAGCATGGAGCCCCACATAGGGCTTGATCCCACACCCCGTGAGATCATGACCTGAGCAAGAGTCCCACACAACCGACTGAGCCATCCAGGCACCCTATTATACTTTTAAATTTTGGCTCTTATATAATTATATAATTTGTATCTCTCTATTAAAGAGGTTTAGAACATACCCTTTTGGATTCCCTCTCCTGTGGCATGGCTATTTAAATCCTTTGTCTATTTTCTACCAGATGATACAGTGTTTCTTAGCAATTTCTGAGATATATTTGTATATTAAGGGTATTAATCCTCTATCATATGTGTCAGATATCCATTAAAATGTGACTTTTAACTTAGGGGTTTACTACTTCGATTCATTTTCTCATTCAAATAATGTCATCCATAGTGGTTAAATGACCACACAGATCCAAAGAAGCCTATTTAATATTACATAGTTCAAAAATTGTACACCTGCAATGAAAGTTGCAGAAAGCATCAACAGAAAATAAAAAGCAACAAAATGATCCAAGAAACGTTAAGTTGTCTTTAGCATGGTACCTGGGAGAAAGAACACTAAAAAAAATTTAGGCACTGAATAAAGATTGCTGTGAGACTCTGGAGGAGACTTCAGGCCAAATCACAGGGTTTTAAAGGTTGATGGGACTCTTCCCTTTGAGGGCTCTATTCTAGCTTAAGAAATTTTAAATGAAATCCTTTTCTCCAAGTAAGTTCTCATGTAATGAGTAGCAATTAGTTAACTATTGAAGATATGGGAAATCTTCAGGATGGGAGGCTTTGCTCCTCAGATTATTGAAGCTCTGTCTCTATTCTGTAAGTGGATCTTAGATAACACCTTCCTGGAGGACTTTTGTGTAAGCTTTGCCA
The DNA here is from genome assembly GCF_011764305.1 of Mustela putorius furo. NCBI lineage: Eukaryota > Metazoa > Chordata > Mammalia > Carnivora > Mustelidae > Mustela > Mustela putorius. The sequence goes on from NW_025421305.1 coordinate 8,745,181, forward strand.
CTCATTCATTGAAACTGCCAAGTAGCTGCAGTGATTGTTCGACATTATCCACAGACCAAAAAAATGACAGTTTTCCATGCTATTCTGTCATTTACATGTTGAAGAATTTCTCAAACCTCTTGAAATTATTTACAAACACCCCTCCTCCCCCCTCATAGTGTGAAAACCTTTCACACTATTTCACACTTATTATGCCAAAAACACCACTTTTAAAGCACAATGTTGTAATTCTTACAGAAAACATTTGTGGGCCCTAATTGCTTGGATATGAGCTCCATGTGTCCAGCAAACCTTAAATGACCTCACATACAATTGGTTCACAGACTGCAACAAGGAAATTATGTAAGGAAGCAGAAATATAACTCTGAAGTCGACTTTAAAGTCATCATCTATTGAAACCTGCTACCCTGGAGCATCACCTTGTAAGGCAAAGCTGGAAGAAATATCAGCTTGATATAATATAGTTTAACTCCGAGAACAAAAACATGAAGGAACCCCTTTTCACCAGTTGACAATTTCATCTAAGCCTTGAGATGGCTTTTCATTCAAAAAGGCAAAAATCTTCAATTACTCACTTCAACACTAGCAGGGGAGAGACTAGGAACTAAGATGATAAGTGGGAGTTAACAATGGTTAAGGCAGGAGGTGACAAGACCTAGATAATAAAAAGCTGAAGAACAGTTCAACTCCTCTGTCGGTTATGTGGCCGGCACTGGGGTAAATGCTGCGTCAAACACTATTCAAATGAGAAGCTGACAACCGACTATAAGATTCAAGCATTCATTATCTTAGTCAAATGGTCAAAGAATTAAGAAATTTTATTTTCATGACATAATACCACTTTCATGTGGTTTTAAACTGAATTTTGGACTTCCACTTGAGAATATTCCCAGTCTATAGCATCTCTGTTGGCTAACAGGATTTCTACCACTTCCATTAAATTAGGTGTTAAATATGAGGGTTCATGTCACAACACTGTGATTTTTATTTCCTAATTACTAAAAGACAACAATTGATTTTCAGTGCTCTGAATAACCTTGGAAAGGACAGAAATAAAATAGCACCACCATGCCTCAACTATTTCAATATTTTCAATTGTTACTACGCTCTTAAGTTCCAAAAGAGTTACCTAACATACCAGTTTTCTTTTCATTCCCAGACTTACTCTAAAGTAGCCAGAAATACTGGGACAGACTATTAAAAAAAAAAAAAATCAAACTGAAGTCAGGAAATCTGGGCTTTGCTACTAATTAATTAGTCTTCTGACCTCTTTCTTATGGTCCTACTTTCCTGGTTATGAAATGAGTTTCAGAGAGGATGGTAATTGCTAAAATTCCTTTCCTTAACAAAAATCTGTCATTTATGTTTCATTTTAAAATGTTAAATATGCAAAAGCAAAGAGCTAAACTGAAGCATAAATATGGGTGGGAAAGCAACAGGGTATCAAAACTTCATTCAACAAAACACTATTTTCAAAATATTTTAAGATATTTTAAAAAGTAACTCCAAAAGAGGAGGGGGTAACTATCTAGTTTCTCTAGTTTCTCTCAAAACCAAAACCCATAATCTCCAATCAGTCATCTAATAGCAAGAGTAAAGCCAAACAGCTATGATTTTTCTATCTTGGAAACAGTCGCTGAGAGAGGGAGAAGTAGTTGAAAGAATACAATATTTGACCCTAATATAGGAAGTAGATGCTCCAAAACATGTTTTACTAATAAATAAATATATCTACCCCAATTAATACATAGCAACCATGTAATACTTATGTGGCTATGTGAGATTTTGGTTTACTTATTAACTCAGCCACTTTTCCTATTTCAGGTTAACCAAACTCCCAATAGTCTTTCCCCTACAAAAGGGTGCAGCTCCTCATACAAAAGACTAGTAGAGACAATGTTAATTTACTACTGGATATAACACGGCACTATTATTTTGATATACAAACCATAATATACCTAAGGATACTTATATTATTATGAATATGGTGGGAACAATGATGAATGGATGACAAGCACAGAAAAAGCAAACCAAAGCCTATACACCATCCAACTGCTTTCAATATAAACTCTTTTCTGATAAATTACAAAGGGTAAGCTACTAACACCTAAACATAAAAGAAATGAAAATTTTTAATTGCATAAAAGATTTCTGAAAACAGCAATAGAAATTCAAAGTATGTTAAAACAGAAAATGTTGGGGCACCTGGGTGGCTCAGTGGGTTAAGCCTCTGCCTTCAGTTCAGGTCATGGTCTCAGGGTCCTGGGATCAAGCCTCGAATCAGGCTCTCTACTCGGTGGGGAACCTGCTTCCCCCTCTCCCTCTGCCTGCCTCTCTGCCCACTTGTGAGCGCTCTCTCTTTCTCTCTCTCTCTCTGTCAAAAAAATAAATTAAAAAAAAATTCTTTGAAAAGAGAATATGTTGAGGGTTTTTCTTTGTTTGCTTTTCTGGGTTTTTTTGGCAACAAAATATTTGGGTCTTTCTATATTTAAAAACAGATACCTTTTACACATGGAACTTGATCTAAGCCAACTACTGTTAAATTGCCTCCCCGCCAGTCATTTGCAAAATATGAAGATATATTCATTCAAAGCATATGTTTGTAAGTCTTAAAATTGATATTGTTAATAGAATCCCTTGAATCCTTAAAGCTGGTATAGTCTTATTATACATTCTCTCACTTAATAAGATCCCCAGTTCCCAAATGATTAAGCATCTATAGCTATGATAAAATATTTTAGCAGACCCTCAATAGGAGAGACACAGTGCCATCTTAGTTGTTAAAAGGGAAGAATAGTGCTATCCCCTGCTGGCAGCAGCCAAGCAATGACCATGATTCATGTCTAGGTAAAGCTTGAAAGGACAACATTCCTTCCACACTATAAACACATAGTGTGTTTTTAACACACTATGTTTTTAACACTATATAAAAACTATATATAAAACTATATTAAAAAATATATAACAATATAAAAAAACCACAGTGTTTTTAACACTATAAAAACATATTGTTTCAAAGATTGAAGCTTTTTTGAAGAGCCTACTGCCACCATGTGTGATCCTAGAAACAACCTAACTATTGACAAATTCAAAATCAAATCTAGAGAAGATTCCAGATTCATTCTTTATTTTTTAGAGAGACAGAAAGCAGGAGAAAGGGAGAGGAACACTGCCAAGTAGGCTGTATGCCCAACATGGAGCCTGACGTGGGGCTCAGTCTCACATCGCTGAGATCACGACCTGAGCCAAAATCAAAAGTTGTCACTTAACCAACTGAGCCACCCAAGTGCCCCTCCAGATTCATTTTTTAAAAGTAAGACTGAATGAAGACAAAAATGTTTTTAACATATCTTTTAAGCGGAATCATAGCAGCCCTCAGTATTAACCATGTTCAACAGTGTTATAAGGGCAATAGGAAGTAAGAAGGAACAGAATCAGGAGACTGAGTAAATGGTTGTGTCAGGGACTCTTATTTATTGAGCACTACGTCCCAGGCATTATCCTATTCATTTTACACAGGCTATCTGATTCAATCCTTAAAATATATCCATAAGGTTGAAATGATTGTTTCTACACTCGCAAGAAAATCAGAGCAGTTAAATGACTACAGAAATAGAAGAAGGCAGAGGAGGAGGAAGATGAGGAGAAGGAAGGAAGGGAAATCCATATCTAGGAAATAGTACATACAAAATCTCAAACATATTCTTTTCCTTCCAAATAGACACTTCCATACAGAACACAAACTAGGTATAATGGTTTTCCTACTGTCTATCAAGAGTGGATATTGTTCCTCACTTCCAAAGTTCATTATAAAAGTTAGCTACATTCGTAATAAAAAAATAAAGTCCAGAAATCAGGAAAAAAATGAGTGTTTTCAATCATCATGTAAGGTGTTCTAAATCTACTTTGTTAAGTTTCTCTAGGTAAATATAACAATTATTAAAGATTTAAGTCCCTAGTCTCACCCCCAGAAAAGATTACCTATCAATTACAATAATATGATTAGGCATAACCACTAAATAATGAACACTAGAAATAAATGCTCCTGAATCCCACTTCTAGTTAGGAAGAAGAGAATTGAAGAGAATTTTACTTTCAACCTGACAATGAGAACAAGGCAGTTAATCTGTAAAAATCACAGTTTCTTAAAACCTACCATACAGCTAAGAATTCAAAGAAACCTGAATGAACTAAATTCTAGAGAGTAATGAGCATTTTCAAGGAAAGAAGAGATGCACAGCATATACATCCCGGGCAGAATGGTAGGAGGAGGAAGAAATCCGCCATAGGTGTATCAGGAGAAGCAAGCTGAACTTCCAACAACCGAAAATGGCCACAGACGAGCTGAGATGATGAACTCATCTACTGAAAAGTCTCAGTCACAGAGGAATTGGCACTTACCCACTAACTCTTCCCCCCTGGCCTTCACTGAATACACAGGGGTACACACTAAAAACCAGACAAAGGGCAAGAACTGAGACAGATTCTTTCTGAAGCATACTGCACCTTTTGTTAATACAAGGCAACAACCCAGTGAAGCCTGGGGGTGGGACAGAAAAAGCAACAGAAATCCCTTCAAGGCACTTCACGTCTTTATACCGTATAAAGCAGCAGCTCTCATGAACCATGTTCGGGCAGAAGAGCTGAGATAAATTCCTCTGTGGCACACTTGGCCTTCATTGATATGGCCTTTGGCTGGAGAAGGGCAACAGCTTAAAGAGAAATCTGGGTTGGAGAAAGGAGAATGCAGGACTAAAGGGCAAAGCTCCCAAGCAACCAAAAACATAGCCATAAAGCAAAGAGAAATGAGCCATGGTTTGTAGCGCTGGAAATTCAGCTATAAAGCATAAAGAAAGCTCTGGAATCTCACCAGAATTCACATGACAGACATTACTAAAGAGAAAGTCCTGATCTCTTCCTCAGTACCTCTGAAAGTAGAGATAAGTGGAATCTAACTAATCTACAACAAAGCCCAGTCAGAGCTCAAGCATATACTGGTTTGACTCTGCATTCCTCCTCCAGTGCCCACCTCCACAAACATGGGACTTAGCAGATGAAGAGGCATGCCCTTTTCTGGGGTAAATATCATTTACTTCAGTCTCTACCATTCTTTTATATACAATGTCTGGCATACAATAAAATATTATGAGACAAACAGAGAAGCAAGAAAATGTGATCCACTACTGGGTATTTACCCTAAAGATACAAATGTAGTGATCCAAAGGGGTATGTGCACTCAAATGTTTATAGCAGCAATGTCCACAATAGCCAAACTATGGAAAGAACCTAGATGTCCATCAACAGATGAATGGATAAAGAAGATGTGATACACACACACACACACACACACACACACACACACACAATGGAATACTATGCAGCCATCAAAAGAAATGAAATCTTGCCATTGCGACGACGTGAATGGAACTAGAGCGTATCATGCTTAGCGAAATAAGTCAATCGGAGAAAGACAACTATCATATGATCTCCCTGATATGAAAAAGTGGAGATGCAACGTGGGGGATTTGGGGGGCAGGAAAAAAACAAATGAAACAAGATGGGATCGGGAGGGAGGGAGACAAACCACAAGAGATTCTTAATCTCACAAAACAAACTGAGGGTTCCTGGGGGGAGGGGGTTTGGGGGGGGTGGGGTTATGGGCATTAGGGAGGGTATGTGCTATGGTGAGTGCTGTGAAGTGTATAAACCTGGCAATTCACAGACCTCTACCCCTAGGGCTAATAATACATTATATGTTTATTAAAAAATTTAAAAATTTTTTATAAAAGTGATCCATACTCAAAAATCAATAAAAGCAGTTCTAAAAGTGGCCTAGATGCTGGAATTATCAGACCATGAAAAATATGTTAAAATATCTAGTGCAAAAGGAGGACAACATGAATGTATTCAAGCATGTGAGATGGAAAATATAAAGAAAACGTGAATGGAGGTAAAAATGAAAAGTGTATTAATAGAAATGAATGACTCGTCCGACAGGATGAAACTAAGACTGCACAAAGCTGAAAAGAAAAACAGGCCAAGAATTATTAATTATGGCCAAGAATTTTCCAAATTAACTTCCAATTAATTTTCCAAATTAATTTCCAAATTAACCCAGAGACTTAAGAACTCAGAGAAAGCAAAGAAAATAAATTCAAAGAACACACCTGTGTACATCAAAGCCAAACTTTTCATTAAAATATAAGAGATGAAAAGAAGAATTTTTAATGTAGATAGAGAAAAAGGACAAATAACAACTATGGGCACAACAAAAATGATAGCAGACTTTTTATTAGAAACAATAGAAACCAGAAGACAATAAAATGATATCTTTAAAGGACTAAAAAAAAAAAAAACAGAATAAAAAAGTGGCATTCCATTTCCAGTGACGGGGGTAAGTGAAATAAAAACACATGTCAAGATAGACAACAGATGAGGGGCCCCTGGCTGGTTCAGTCAAGAGGGCATGCAACTCTTCTTATCTCAGGGTTGTGGGTTCGAGCCCCACATTAGGTGTGGAGCTTACTTTAAAAAAAAAAAAAAGAGGGGTGCCTGGCTGGCTCAGTTGGCTAAACAACTGACTGTTGATTTCACCTTTGCTCCTGATGGCAGGGTCCTTAGACATAGGCCCCTTTTCAGCTCTGTGTCCAGTGGGGAGTCTGCTCAGATTCTCTTTTCCTTTTTCTCTGCCCAACCCCCTGCTCATGCTCTCTCTCTCTCTCAAAATAAATGAGTAAAATATTAAAAAAAAAACAAAAAGACAACACACGAGAGAATTCCTATCACAAGCCTACTAAAAAGAAGTGCTAGAAGAAACTCTTCTGGCTGAAGGGAAATGCTTTCAGATGAATGTCTGAATCTGCAGGAAGAAATGAAAAGCAGCATAAAACATAGGTAGACATTAAAAACTTTAAAAATCATCTCTGGGAAGCCTGGGTGGTTTAGTGGGTTAAGGCCTCTGCCTTCGGCTCAGGTCATGATCCCAGGGTCTTGGGATCAAGCCTCGTATCGGGCTCTCTGCTTAGCAGGGGGCCTGCTTCCTCCTCTCTCTCTCTCTCTCTCTCTCTCTGCCTACTTGTGATCTCTGTCTGTCAAATAAATAAATAAAATCTTAAAAAAAAACCTCTCTATTTTATACATATATATTTAATTTAAAATTCCACTAATTGCATAAAGTAAAAAATAACAATATTGTGGTGTTTTAGCATTTATGGAATTAAAATATATGATAGCAAGACTACCAAGCAAGGTTATGAGAGGTAAATGAACGTATAGTGTTGAAAAGTTATCACATTGTCCCTAAAACAGACCTATTACTTGAAAGTAGACTATGGTAAGTTGAAGATGTATATTATAATCCCTAGAGAATCACTGTTCAATAGAGCACCCACTATTCACACGTCACTATTTAAATTTGTTTAAATTAACAAAAATTAAATAAAATCTAAAATTATTTTCCTTGCTGACTGCAATGGTCATGCTCTGAATGGTTAATAACCATATGTGGCTAGTTCCTGCTATACTGGACAGCAAAAATATAGAACATATCCATCACTTCAAGAAGTTCTATTGGACAAACCACACTAGAAAAAGAGGCATAACTAGAGAGCCAATGGAAGAGACAAAATGGAAAAATTATCTCTGAAAAGAAGATAATAAAAAATGTATATAAAAATATAAAGAAAACAAAAAGGCAAAAAAAATCAAGATGGTCGACATAAGCACATCTACATCAATAATTATATTAAATATAAATGAGTTGAACATTCCATTCAAAGAAAGAGCTTGTAAGAATGTATAAATAAGCTGTTCATAAGACACACTTGAAATATAAAGGCACAAACTAGCTCAAAGTAAAAGAGTGAAAGAGAGCATACCATACAAACACTTAGCACAAGAAAGATGGTGTGGTTTACATTACTATCAGACAAAATAAACTTTAAGAAGAAAAACTGTTACCAGACAATGACAGCATTGAATAATAAAATGGGCCATTCATAAAGAGGGCATAACAATTATAAGTGTGTACATACCTATAGAGAGTTCTGAGATACACAAAATAAAAACTAGTAGAATAAAGAGCAACAAATCTACAATCAACAATCATAATAGAATGTTTTAGCACCACTTTATCAGCCACTGATTGAAGAGGTAGATAAAATCAGTAAAAACATAAAGGACTTGAACAATATTGTCAATACTGACCTAATTAATATTTACAGACAACAATGCCCAACATCAGCAGAATACTAATTCTTTTCAAAGATAACATGAAACACTCACCAACAGAGCTCTTAATGCTGATCATTAAGTCTCAATAATTTCAATTTCAAAGAACTGGAACTCTAGAGAATATGTTCCCTGACCATAATAGTATTAAATTAGATACTCTGACCTTAATATTTAATTAGAAATCAGTAACTGTAAGATAAAGAAAAACAAACCAAATACTGAAAATGAAGCAAACATACTTCTAAATAAAGAAAAAAATCTGTGATCCCTAGAAATGTCTTGAATGGAATAATGAAAACTTAAGATATCAATATTTGTGAGGCAGACCTAAAGCATAGTTTAAATGGAAATTTACAGCTTTGGACAATTAAATCAGAAAAAAAGGGGACAAAAACAATAATCTGAACGTCTACCTTAAATAGTCAGACAAAGAATAGGAATCAAAGTAAATAAAAGAAAGGAAGTATTAAAGAATGGACATCAGTGAAATAACAAATGGATAAACAATAGAGAAAAATCAATAATGAAAAACTATTTTTATCACTGATAAATCCCTAGTAAGACTAATTAAGAAGAGAAAGAAAAAACCCACACATTTCCAATATTAGGAATAAAAGAGGAACTAGCAATACAGACTCTACAGATATTTAAAGCATAATAAAGGCTACATTATGAAAAAAAAAAGTCAAAAATATTTCAAACTTGGCTCAGTGGGTTAAGCCTCTGCCTTCGGTTCAGGTCATGATCCCAGGGGCCTGGGATCGAGTCCCGCATCGGGCTCTCTGCTCAGCAGGGAGCCTGCTTCTCCTCATCTCTCTCTCTGTCTGTCTCTCTGCCTATTTGTGATCTTTCTCTCTGTCAAATAAATAAATAAAATATTTAAAAAAAAATATTTCAAACTAAAATTGGACTTACCCCTTTAAAATAAAACAGAACTATAAAGTTCTTAGGGGAAAAAAAAGACTATCTTCACAACCTTGAGGTAGGCAAAGATTTCTAAGACATAATAAGCACTAACCATAACAAAAAAATAAACAATAAACTCTATGTAATCAAAACCTCTGCCAACTAAAAGGTAACTCTGAGAAAATGACTAGGCAAGGGAGAGACTGAAAAAAGTATTTATAATACATATATATGACAAAGAACTTGTATCTTGAGTATACGAAGAACTTTTACAAGTCAACAATAAATAGGCAAAATCCACTTTTTTAAATAAGCAAAGTATTTTAACAGACACATCACAAAAGATATATAAATAATCAATAAGCATTGGAAAATAAATTGAACATCATACTCATCAGGGACATGTAAACTAAATGTGCACCACTGGCACAGCAAGGCAAGGACCACTTAAAATCCACTCCTTCATAAAAGCAATAGCAACACTGGCAAAAATTGTCAAAATTCATTTTTTCAGAACTCTAGAAATTAACAAGAGACTTTCAACAATCTAACAAGCATTTATCCAAGAAAAATGTGTGAACCTTGTATGAACTGTATGTTTTGTAGTCTTTTAACTTGTCCTGTTCCCACCTCTCTCCCCAGCTCTGGAGTAATCTTGATATCAACCATCAACAATATTGGTGCAAACCAGCAGGCTGGCAACCACTGAAGGGGGCAGAACAGGGTTGCAGCTTCCTAATCCTCCTGGCCCTAGAAAACTATCCCTACTTGACTCCTCTAACAGCTCTCTGAAAAGCTCCTTTTTTAGAATTTGACTTCATTTGACCCACTCAGAGCTCCCAGTGTGTAAACAACACTACTCCAGGGTGTTTGCCCAAAAAAAAAAAAAAAAAAAAAAAAAATTTAACAACTGTTTAACATCACAGCTGCCTGAGGCACTAAAACCAGTTGGAGCTAACAAAAGGATGACCAAACAAACAAACAAACAACTTTAAAGGAAAAACTGGGAATAAGATGTCCAAAGGAAGGCCTGAAAAACTACAGTATATGTCTAGGAATCTAGAAGGCCATGAACATGTCTGGGAAAGTTCTGAGAAGGGCCTAATGGCTCACCTCTGGCTGACACTGAAGCTTTGCACAAGGAGGAAGACAGACTTATAAGCTGCCTCTGGAGCTTTGCTGGAAATCATGTCCAACATGCACACACAGGCCATGGTCAAAATCGGGAGAAGAGATTTGTTTGAGGCATGTAAGAAATCTCTGTACCATCACTGGCGGGCCAGTAAGCTAACTGAGCAGAAACTTTAGTGGCTGCATATGACGAAGAGTACAGATTTCAGAGAAACAGTCTACATACATCATTAAACAAACAACTAGAGCAAAATCAAACTCTAAGCAAGGGAGGGAAGTTGATGCCCAGAGTTGTCAAATTATATTATTTAATAGGTCTTCTTTTCAAAATAAAAGGTACGAAACACAAAGAAATAGGAAATTATAGCATACACAGAAGAAAAAAGCAGTCAATAAACTATCTTTGAGGAAGCCAGACACTGAACTCAGTATAAAATACTTTAAATTAGCTTTTGTTCAAAGAACCCCCCAAAAGTCTAACAACTTAAAGTATGACAACAATATCTCACCAGAAAATATCAATAAAGAAACAGAAATTATAAAAAAGATTCAAAGAGAAATTCTAAAGTCAAAAACTATAATAAATGAATTGAAAAAAAAAAAAAAATCACCAAAGGGGCTCAACAACAGTCGTGAGAGGACAGAGTAATCAGCAAACTTGAATAGGTTAACTCACATTATCTAGTCTAAGAAACAGAAACAAAAATGAATGAAGAAAAATTAACAGGCCCTCAGAAACTCCAGGACACCATCTAGCATATTAACGCAAAGATAATGAGAGTCCCAGAAAGACAGAAAGAAGGGAGGAACTGGGACGCCTGGGTGGCTCAGTCAGTTAAGCTGCTGCCTTCAGATCAGGTCATGATCCAAAGTCCCAGGTCAGGCTCCTTGCTCGGTGGGGAGCCTGCTTCTCTCTCTGCCTCTGCCTGTCACTCTGTCTGCTTGGGCGCGCGCACTCTCTCTCACTCTGACAAATAAATAAATTAATTAATTAAAAAAAAAAAAAAGAAGGGAAGAACTAAGAATGAAGAATGATTACAAAAGAACTCCTTCAAATTAATGGAAAACATTAGTATGCACATTCAAGAAGCTCAATGGACTCCAAATAAGTCTAACTCAAAGAGACCGCACTTAGCCATATCACAGTCAAACTATCAATAGACAAAGACAAATGGACTATCTGGAGAGTGAAGACAAGTGGCTCATCATTAGAAAGGATTCTTGATAAAATTAATAACTGATTTATCAGTTTATCATCATAAACTATGGTGGTCAGGGCCAATAAGATGACATATTCAAAGTGCTGGGGACAAAAACCTATTAGCCAAGAAAGGTAAAATTAAGAATAATAATAAAATTATTATTTTACCAATAAAAGTAAAATCAAGAAATTTCTAGGGGTGCCTGCATGGCTGAGATGGTTAAGCGTCTGCCTTCAACTCAGTTCATGATCCCAGGGTCCTGAGATCGAGCCCCACTTTGGGCTCCCTGCTCAGCAGGGAAACTGCTTCTCCCTGCCCTTCTGCTGTTCTCCCCGCTTTTGTGCTCTCTAGCTCTGCTAAATAAATAAATAAAATCTTACCAAAAAAAAAAAAAAGAAAGAAAGAAAGAAATTTCCAGATAACCAAAAGTGAGAGAATTCATCACTAATAGATCTGCCCTACAAGAAATACTAAAAGAATTCCATCCTTCAAGCTGAAATGAATGCAAACTAGATAGTAACTCAAATGTACACAAAGAAATAAAGAATACTAGTAAAGGCCATTACATATGTAAATATAAAGACAGGATAAACATATTTTTATTTGTAATTCTTTCCTTCCGATTTAAAAGACAACTTCATATAGTGGTAATTATACAAAATTGTGATGATAGATTTTAACATATAAAGATATATTTTGGATGACAATAATAGCAAAAAGGAAGTAAAAGGGAAGAGAGCTATTTTAGAGCAAAGTTTTTATACACAATTGAAATTAAGTTATTATTAATAGGAACAAGTTTGTTTCAAGGTAAATTGTCAACTGTAGTCTCTAGAGTGACTACTGAGAAAATAACTTAAAAAAATACAGTAAAAGAAAAATGAGACAGAGTGGAGAGGACAGATGGCAGAGTCATTTAGGAGAGTCACTGGAAACTTACATTAGATGAAAGTGTGATATCTTCCTTCAAGGAGCACATAGTCTAGTGGAAGAATCTGAAGAGTGAACAAAAAATTATCTATTTTGTGTCCAGTGACTGGAAATAAGGAAGGAGAGTAACAGGAGATAAGGCTGAGACTAGATCAAGAAAGGTAAGGAGTGACCTTGATTCATTTAAGGAATTCTGAGAAAAGAAGTGACATGATTTTGAGCAAACAAGTGACTGTGAGTCATTAGGGAGATGCAAATCACAAGATAACCACCTCATTCTGGTGAAGATGGCTATCATAAAAAGGCAGTAGTAAGTGTCAGTAAAAATGTGGATAAACTGGAAGCCTCAGACATCCAGGTGGGGAATGTAAAACCGGGTGGCCTCTGTGGAGAACAGTTTGATAATTCCACAAAATGTTAAACATAGAGTTACTGTCTGACCTAGCAATTCCACTACTAGGCACATAACCAAAAAACCTGAAAACAGATGTCTGTTCAAAAACTTTTATGAAAACTTTTATGGGCGTAACAGTATCATTTGTAACAACCTAAAAGTAGAAACGAACCAAATGTCTATCAACTGATGAATGGATAAGCAAAAAGTGGTAGAGCCATACCATGGAATATTATTTAGTCATAAGAGGAATCCAGTACTGATACATGCTACAACACAGATGAACCTTGAAACATAATAAATGAAAAAAGTGAGATGCAAAGGCCACATATAGTATGATTTCATCTATATGAACTACTAAGAGTAGGCAAATCTACAGAAACAGAAAATATATTAGTGACTGCCAAAGGCTGGGGTTGGGGGAGTGGTGTATACAGTTGTTGGAGGTCAAAACAAGGAGTGACTGTTAATGGATACAAGGCTTCTTTTGGGTGTGATGAAAATGTTCTAAAGTTAGATGGGGCACGATTGCACAACTGTAAATATATTAAAAACCTCTGAGTTCTACACTTTAAAAGGTAAATTTTTTTAAAAAGTTAAATTTTATGGTATATTAATTATATTTCAATAATGCTGGTATAAAACAAAAACCACAAGTTACTATTTTATACCTCGTAGAATGAGTAAAAGGAAAGACTAGAAATTCCAATGTTGGCAAGGATATAGAAATAGAACATCACTGTTGGTCAAAGGGTAAAACAGCATGACTATCTTGGAGAATTGTTTGGCAGTGTCTTATAAAGTTAAACAGCCATCCATCCTATGACACATCAATTCAATTCCTAGTTATTTATTCAAGAGAGGTGAAAAGTTATAACTACAAGACTTGTACAGGAATGTTCATACCACCTTATTCATAACAGTCTTAAAATGGAAAACCTCCGAATATCTATCGACAGAACAGGTAAACAAATTGTAGTATATTTATACAATGCAATACTACCCAGCAATTAAAAACAAACTGATAAGTATGGGAATATGGGTGAATTTCAAAATCATTATCTTGATAGAAAGAAGCCAAATACACACCCAGAAAAACTCTATCATATGATTCTATTTATAGACAGCTAAAGAACAGGTAAAGCTAATCCATCGTGGTAGAAAACAAGAACACTGGCATCCAGGGCAGAGCAGATGGAAAGGAGCACAGAATATTTAGGGATGAGGAAAATAAATCTTGGCAGTTGTACAATTTTACAGAATTGTCAAAACGAATCAAAATGAATACCTAAGATCTGTGCATTTTATTATATGTAAATTTTATCCCAATTTAAAAAATGAAAGAATAGTACACGAAAAAATGTTTTACTGAAATATTCAAGGGTGAGGAGATAGGATGTCTGGGATAGGTTTTAAATACTCCAGAAGAAAAAATGGGAGTCAGTTAAAAGATTGATATATGTGGATAAATGTTCAAAATAAATGATAAATACATCATGTTTATATACTTTTTTCTAGTTTTGCATATGTTTGAAAATCCCCATAATGAAAAGTTAAAAGCTATTCATTCATAAATAAATGACTATTCCTTACTGTAGTTCTGCGGCACAAGTTCTGGGCTCTTTGGAGTTTTCAGTTTGTAGGATACATCTCCAATATTAACTGTATCACCTAAAAAGAGAATAAGGAAACACACCATTACAAGAAACAAGAAAACTACACACTCTGCCTTTCCCAATGATGATTGCCCTGACCTACAGCCCCATAGACACACCAGCCTATGTCAACCACTATGCTCTAAACTTGTATCCAAAGTTTAAGTTGTATAATGGAAAAGGGAAACACGGGTAAAATTCACATTTTAAACCCTACATTAGAAAAAAAAAAAAAAAAAAAAAAACCAACAACAAAAAAAAAACCTGAAGTACAACAGAATTTTATTAACTAGCCTTATTTTCTCATTAAGAATAATACTAATAAAGTCAACAATACAGAAGAATACATTTTGCTTAAGATCATCCAAAGCATTCATAAGGTGGCATCTTTTAACACAAATTGTAACTTTTTACATCCTTATAGATTCTTATTTTTACTATATACAACTTCAAGTTTTCTAGCAACATAACCCAAAAATGCAATATTTCCAGGAAAGCCCCAGCCTATATGCCAAGATTTCCTACATGAAACAAGCAAAAGAGGCAAAAGTTCTCACTTCTCCTTGGTGCTAATTTTATTTAAGTAACATTAATTTCTGGCTGATCTTCCAAAGTGTAGGACTAAACCAAACCCTCTCTGCTTTGTTCTCTCCCACAGTAAAATAAATATAGAGATCCCATCTGCACCTGGGACTTCACTTAGAAAGGGCTCAATGACACTTAGAAAAAGTAGCTGTATAAAACACAACTTTCAACATTGCCAGCTGGGAGCTAGTTAGGTAACATGGAGAGACTAAGGCCTTAAATCACTGTAATAGTAACAAAAGCAGCCAACATTTTTTGAATGATTACTATCTTCTAAGTACTTTATACATTTCCAGAATAACCATGTGAGACAGAGGCTTCACAAGTGAGGAAATTTGTAACCCTGTTGAAAAAAAAAAAAAAAAAATATATATATATATATATATATATTATAGATAAAGAAATGTATTACAGCTATGTGGCAAGTTGAGAGAAAACATTGTGTAAAACACAGGTATACTGGGCGCCTGGGTAGCTCAGTGGGTTAAGCTGCTGCCTTCGGCTCAGGTCACGATCTCAGGGTCCTGGGATTGAGTCCCATATCGGGCTCTCTGCTCAGCAGGGAGCCTGCTTCCCTCTCTCTCTCTCTGCCTGCCTCTCTCTCCATCTACTTGTGATCTCTGTCAAATAAATAAATAAAATCTTAAAAAAAAAAAAAGGTTTAAAAAAAAAAAACACAGGTATACTTATACTTTCCAATACATAAAACATGTATGTTTAGAGTGTAAATCAAAGGACTTTTCCTCTAAATTAGTCTAGACATCAGCTAATACTTATTGAATACCGGTTACTTGGCAAATATTGTTATAGACACATTCTTTATGTTACTTCATTTCATCTTGACTCTAAGTAACCTGTGGTTCCCCCAAGTTATTTCATATAACTTCTTTAGCAGAAACTCCATCTCAAACTAGCTTAGTAAAAAAGTCATTGGAGTTGCGGTGACAGCGGTTATGTGAGGGAGCTCACAGAAAGCGAGGGTGACAGAAAACCTCGGCTTAGTAACTATTCCACAGCATGGCAGGGAAGGCAATGGAGAAACAGAGCAGTCACACAAAGTCACACTCCAGGACAGGCTCACTGAGACACCACCCCCGGCACCACTAGATCCACACCAGGGATGCCACGACCAGAGGACAACATTTTCCCCCATTTCATTTTGATATTTTTCAGACCTGTAGAAAAGTTGGGAAAACACTATTTAAGTTATAGAAATCATGACTCATCTTTAGTCTAGAGATCCATCTTCTAGTAAGGACCCTGCCACAGGGAAACTGTGCTAAACTCTGCATCATTCCCTTATGACTCAAAGTCCTGGGCCGGGCATTTCATTGGCCAAGCCTAGGTTACTACCCACAGCCTGGCTGCCCGGACTTGGCAGGGAAAAACCGGGGCCCCGCCTCCTTTCAACACTTATACCACAGAGGATTCTGCCTCTTTCTCCCTTTCTCTCCCTCTCCCAGCTCCTCTCCTCTGTTTCCTTCCTACCTCACCATGATTCCAGGTCTTCCTTGCTTGCTCTACCTTTCCTCAACATCCTCTTTTCCGGCCTCTTTTCTATTCCACCTATCACCTCTTCCAGATAAGCTCATCTAGTCTTACACCTTTCAGGCAACTAACATATACCTGGCTCTCAAATTTATTCCACTAACCCAGACCGCAGAATTCCAAACATGGATACCAACAGACAGTGAGATGCCTAAAATATGTTAAACCTGACATACTCAAAACTTTTCCAACAAAATATGCTCTACCCACAGTATTCCCCCGTTCTGCTAACGGCAGCTCAATACCTCCAGGGGGTCAGACCAGAAATCTTACAGCCATTCTTAACTTTTCTCTCTAGCCTCCTCAGAAAAATCCACAGACTCTGTCTTTAAGATGTATCTATTATCATCCGCCTCTCACCATATTCTCTAGCACCACAATGTTGACCCAAGCCAGTTAAAGGTCTGTGGTTACTTAGACTTATTTTCTCATTCAAACAGCAATAACTCCTACCCACTTGACAGATCTGTCTCAACCCTTGCACCTGAAGCTAATTCTCAACAGAGCAGCCACAGTGATCAAAATAAAATAGGAGTCAAGTAATTCAAGTTCTCACTCAATCTTCATTGTTGCAATGGCCCAAGGGCTATACTGATCTGGCTCCTCCATCTTCTCTCTTACTTCATCTCCTGCCAGTGTCCTCCCAAATTATTCTACTCCAGCCACCTGGTCTCCTAACTATTCCTTGAACATGTCAGACACATACTCATTTCAGGTTTTTGCACTGGATTTTCCTACTGACTGAAGTGTTTTTCCTAAACATATCCATTTATCAATCAGGAGCCCAACAAAAAGACGGTACATTCAAGCTGCACAATAAAAGAACCATTTGTGAAGGTGGGGCAGAGTTTATGAAAACCAGCAAGGATAGCTCAGGTCCCTGGGACCAGCAGTAACAGAAAGCCACTACCACCACCAGGCCTCAAGGGGCCTAGTGCAAGCAGAGGGAGTAAGTAGAAAGCTTCCTAAAAAGGACTGTGACCCTTTGTGGATGAACACAGCAAATCTATGATGGTGACCCAGCAAAGAGTAAGCTGGGGGATAAATATGAAACAAAACTTCAGAACTAAAAGTAGAACGAGATAAATCCACCACCATACTTTGATATTTCAATATATCTCAGTAGCTGATGGAAGAGCAAGAAAAAGAAATAGAAGGAGAGAAAAGTAAGAATAATCACTTCTCAGCCTCTGGCTAAGATCAATTGGAAAATGGGACAGGAAGATCTGAAAACACTATTAACCACTAAATATAAATGACCTTTACTGAACACTATACCCAACAAGGACAGAATACGGAATTCTTTTTAAACGCACATGAAACATTCACCAACTAGATCTTATGCTGGATCACAAAGCAAATCTTAACAAATTTCAAAGGACTGAAATCATACAAAGTATGTTTTCTGATCAAAATGGAATTAAAAATGAGTAACAAAAAGATAACTGGGAAGTTTTTGAACATTTGGAAATCAAGCAAAAGGCTTCTAAAAAATTCAAAGAAGCAATCACAATGGAAATTAGACTTTTTAAGAAATAGGACAGGGATCGATTAGTCATGTTGGCTGCAGGCAAAGAGAAAAATGACATTTGTCCTTCCTGCCTCCATGTTGATATTTCTAGCCACCTTCTGTTGCCATGCTATGCTTCTCCTGAACCATCTTATCCATGCCAATGTCCCAACCTGACTTCTGTACAACTAAGTCTTAAATGTCTCCTTTGGCTCAGATTTCTCTCCCGAGTTCCATACCTATCAGTAAGCTACTGGACACGATATTTATATATTCCAGAGATAACTTTAATACCAGAAAAACAGAACTCCAGATTTTCTGTTGTATGTTGTCCAACCAACTCCAACCAGGTCTACCCCGTATATTCCTATCTCAGTAACTGATGCTTTATCCCCGGCCTGAAAGGTCTTCCACATCTCTGTCATACCCATCTTGCTTCAGACAACTACTCCTCAAATATCCTCATCTCCCCATTGAACTTTCCCTAACTTTTCCTTCTGCATGCTCTCTACCTCCATCAAGAATCCCATTCCTGGGGCGCCTGGGTGGCTCAGTGGGTTAAGCCTCTGCCCTCAGCTCAGGTCATGATCTCAGGGTCCAGGGATCAAGCCCCACATCAGGCTCTCTGCTCTGCAGGGAGCCTGTGTC
Source organism: Mustela putorius furo (assembly GCF_011764305.1). Taxonomy (NCBI): domain Eukaryota; kingdom Metazoa; phylum Chordata; class Mammalia; order Carnivora; family Mustelidae; genus Mustela; species Mustela putorius. Next base: position 8,763,922 of record NW_025421305.1, read on the forward strand.
CTCCTCTCTCTCTCTGCCTGCCTGTCTACTTGTTATCCCTGTCTGTCAAATAAATAAATAAATACAATCTTAAAAAAAAAAAAAAAAGAATCCCATTCCTGTCTTTCTGCTAGCATAGTATCTGGTTCATGCTTCTCACACTGTATTACAATTATTGACTACTATTCCACTACGATAATTGTCTTTAAATTAGGGTACATGATTTCTAAAGGTACAGAGCACGGAAGTCTCAAGGAGATCAGTTTTCCAGATCCTCACTTCCGGGTGTTCTCCTGAACACAGATTTAACTGAGGACTGGACCTGCAGGTTCTCCATTCCCACAGGCCCTTTCAGGAGCCCTCCCACTTATTTCTCTCTGGTGGATGTTGCATTGCTCCAGGGGACTAAATAAATGAGGCATATTACATTATGGTTTAGGAAAGGTCTCTTTTAAAAATTATTCAAGTTAACATACACCTGCCTGGGAATAGTTTCTCCATGTCTTACAAATGCCTACTAAAAGTGAAGAGTAGCTTTAGAAATGACTGGTCTGTTTTGGCCTGTGTCAGATATAGTACATAGCAGGGTAGGGAAGTGAGGGTTTATATGGTCAAAAAGTCCAAGATGAGAGAGCTCAGACTGCAAAGCAGAGAAAGCTTCAAAAACTGGCTTTTCACATATGTAAAGGTAAGCTGTTTTTCAGCTTTTCTCAACATTTATCTTGAGAACACACTCTTCATATGAACACACACACAAAGGCACCTCTGAACATTTGAAGCAGTACATATATTGATGCTGATCCATTTCCATATAACTGAAATAGTTTTCAACACTATTGAACTGTTCACAATACACTGGATAAAAACCACAGAGAAAACTTTTACATGTTTCCTTCAGATCAGATGTTTATCTTTCAAAAAGGTAGTTAAAAATTTATTCTCAAATGTCATCATGAAATATTCATTCTGATGACAGTCATTCCTTATCTTATATAACGATTGTTTTCTAACTCTTACTATGAAAATGTTCTACACTAGCTTCTGAACCAGTTAGTTTTCATGTCACTAAATACAATGTCAAAAGTTTGATCATGAGGTCTAAAACTGACTAATTTATTTCTGATTTTTATACATGACTTTAACTGTTCTCTAAAGCCCATAAACAAAGTTCACTACACATTTAAGAGAACAATACCATGTCTTCTACCATAGTCCTCATTATGTAAATAACTTATTTTAATACTTACTATAAATTATATTAAAGAACAAAATTATACAACCATATATTATGAAATAGGTAATTTAAAAATGTAACTACTAGATTGCTTTATTCTTGTCTTTATTGTATCTAGTAATCCAGCCTATAAAATGTGGCATTTCGTCTTTCAGTGGCTTTTAAAACATTCCTTAAAATATATATTAAGAGTCATTTGAACTAAAAGGAAAAATCTTTTTTCTGTCAGAAACTCTAATTTAGCTGACTGAATTGATAGTTACAGATTATCTTTTTAAATTATAAAAACTAAAATTTGATGAAAAAGTATTTAAACATGTGAGAGAAGCATTTTCTCAAAAAAAAAAAAAAAAAGAAAAAGAAAAAACCAACTATATTGGCAAAGGTCTGATGAATGAAGGGTTAATTTTATCAACTCTTTCTGAGTACATTAGACTAAACAAGCAGCCTCTTTGGGAGGAAATAACCATAGCCATTTGATAAATTTTGGTAAAGCCTTCTTAGTGAACCTCCCAGAAATGGAGGCAGGAGTGATTCTACTGGCTAGGTCAGCAACTCTACATGCAAGTCATGTGGTTTCCAATTCTTTGCTATGAACAAAGCTGAAAAGGCTATAATCAAGTTGTCAGTTGATAGATAACTAAAAACAACATTTTTGATAGTTAATCAACATACTATTTTTGGCTCATAAGTAAAAAGTCTACAAAGAATTGAGCAATAGTGGTATATCAAAACATATATCAAAGTTCATACTGCAGCAATAATTAATATACAATTAGGGACTATTAATTACGCTAATTAATATTTAACTGGGAGAAAGCACCACTCATGTTATTAACAGGTATGTTTCCATAAAATTTTATGTTTTTTAGAAATTTGAAACATATTGATATTCTTTTGAACAACTGTGCTTTCATAATTGTAATGACGTGTTTTAACATTAGATTTTTTTTGTTGCAGAAAAATACGATAAAGACAAAACATTTCAAGAAAAAATATTAAGATAAAATTATGAGGAGTAAGTGTAATTGAAATACAAATTCAAGAAGATAAAAATAACATAAACTTTCTGACAGTTAAGTAAGAGCTCTTTATTTTTCAAAACAGAGATAGTGGCTAACAAATTACTAGGGTATTCTGATTCCATTTAAAAGATACACTTTGACTGTTAGCAATTTTTGTTTTAAATGTCAATATTTACAACACACTGAAAACACCATACTCTGGAACTATTTATTCTTATCAGGAAAATTTCTAGATATCAACTTCAAAATATACAAAGGGATACATATTTGCAAAATCCTTTTAAGAGAGAAGTGAGAAAAATGTTTGAAGATCACTGTTCAGTCTGTAAGACCATAGCATTTTGTGGGCAGGGCCCAGGTTTTAATCACCTTTGTACTCATAGTGCCAAAAATAATATCTTTAACCAAGCAGGTGTTCAATAAATGTTTGATAAATGAATATGTGAATGAATGATTATAGCTGTTAATTAAATACTGTTTTATTGAGTATTGTTTTAAGCCTTAGTTCACCCATTTTCTGTATTCTTTGAGAACAGCCTATCTTTCAAAATGCTCAGAAATCAAGTCATTTGTAAAGAATTCATTTGAATGAAGTAGTATAAGTACTAATCTAAAGAGAATTGAAGATACTTATAACACAATAGGTAACACAACTTATGCAGAGGAGACTAATGTATACCATTCCTCAAATACACTATTTTGGTTAAATGCAATCATTTTTTAAAAAGATTTTAGTTAATAAGATAATGGAAAATATTAGAATAACAAGAAGGAATTAACAAGTACAGATTGCTATAAAATATGCTGTATAACATTTAATTACATTTATTAATACAAATAATGTAAAAAAATAACCACACATAACTCAGATTAACCTAAATCCTGTATAGCACAAACTATCACATTAATACTACTACCAACAAAGTGATATATATTTTATTCAGGCATAGAAAGTATGGACTTGAAAATTAAAAGCCCTGAAAAGAATCCAAAAGATAAAAGCTCCCAAATGAAATTAAATTTAAGGCTCATTTAGAGTAATAAGGCTTGCTTTTATCACTTGCAATGATCCTAATTAAAGGAATTTCCCAACGGTTTCTCAGAAAATAATTTCGATATTCAAACAATAATCAATAGTATCTTTTAAATAATACTATTCTTATACTAACCCCTTTGGATATTATGTACTTGATTTTTACCAGACAGCTGTTTTGTTTTACCTGCTCAATATTCTTTCTCCTTTTGACAATGGAATCCCTCTCTCCAGTGGGAAAACCCAGCCCATTTGGTTTGGGTAGAGTACCACTCATCCCACCCTTTACCCCTGCACCAAAGCCTCCAGAAATAAGTATCACGCACAACAGTTACCAGAACATTCCACTGGCCACAATGACTGGTTTAGGCACAGGATCCAAGATTGGCCAATAGTTGTTCTCACAAGGGTTTTTGTCAGACCTCACAGGAAAAGATGTTCTCTCCTCTTCTAACAGTGTGAACTGTAAAGACAATCAAAATCTGGGGCTCTCACTCCTACTACTTGAAGAAATCCTGGCAGACACTGAAACCAATACAGCAAAAAGCAAATCTAAATGGAGAGTGGAAAGTGGGGGAACCACAGGGAAAGGCAGAGAGAACCCTAAAAATATTTGAACATCCTGTATCTAGCCTACAACCATTGGACCTCCCGCCCATGTAAACCATGTTTTTCTATACACGTTTTCCCCTGAGTAAAGGGAATCACTCTCGGTTAAAAACCACTAATTTAGTGTCACCATTTTTTTAAAATACAAAAATTAGACCCAAGAGAAAACCAAATACATCAGCAAATTCCAGGTTAGTCTGCATGTTCCTACAACACAGATCTTCCTAACAATTTATTAGGTAACATCTCTTTCAGGATTTTACTGCTAAATTATTTAATATACAAGGGTCACAGTGTCCTCAGAGTCACAATAACCTGTTTCAGGTTAAGGGTAGTTAATAATTTTCCCAAAGCTCAATACCTACTAAATACAGAGCTAAGACTGAAACATAGTGGAGTTTTTCCCTGTATACTGTATTTCTCAGTTAAAGCAGAAGTTCCCTATTCCCCTCCCTAAAGTCATTAATTCTATTGAAGCCCAAGAATCAAATCTTAAAGTCACACACACAAAAAAATGCATCATGGATGGATAGATGTCTTTTGTATTTTTTATATACTTAAAAATAGATTACCTACAGCACCTGGCTGGCTCAATGGTAGAGTATCTGGCTCTTGATCTCGGGGTCTGAGTTTAAGCCCCACACTGGGTGTAGAGATTACTTTAAAAAACAAATAAACTAAAAAAGGTAGACAACATGGATGTTTAAGAATGGGAAACTGGTAAAATACATGAGCTTAATATATACTTAATCATGTATAGCAGTATTTATCACTTTGTTAATATGTTCACAATAATGGTTAAGAAAAAAATTATAAAACATACATGATCCCGTTTTTTAAAAGGAAATGTATATTTATATAAATAAATATTATATGTATTTTTACAAAATCTGCTAATATTAACACCAAAAAAGTTGACAATTATGACTTTGCATGAGAGAATTAGGTCTTAGGGGATTTGTATCTCACTTTCCTATAATGAGCACAAATTTCTTTTTTTTTTTTTTTACTTTTAATTTTTTTATTTTTTATAAACATATATTTTTATCCCCAGGGGTACAGGTCTGTGAATCACCAGGTTTACACACTTCACAGCACTCACCAAAGCACATACCCTCCCCAATGTCCATAATCCCACCCCCTTTTCCCAAACCCCTTCCCCCCAGCAACCCTCAGTTTGTTTTGTGAGATTAAGAGTCACTTATAGTTTGTCTCCCTCCCAATCCCATCTTCTTTCATTTATTCTTCTCGTACCCACTTAAGCCCCCATGTTGCATCACCACTTCCTCATATCAGGGAGATCATATGATAGTTGTCTTTCGCTGCTTGACTTATTTCGCTAAGCATGATACGCTCTAGTTCCATCCATGTTGTCGCGAATGGCAAGATTTCATTTCTTTTGATGGCTGCATAGTATTCCATTGTGTATATATACCACATCTTCTTGATCCATTCATCTGTTGATGGACATCTAGGTTCTTTCCATAGTTTGGCTATTGTGGACATTGCTGCTATAAACATTCGGGTGCACGTGCCCCTTTGGATCACTACGTTTGTATCTTTAGGGTAAATACCCAATAGAATGAGCACAAATTTCTTATACAAAAAGCATTTTTAAATATTTCCTTAAGCAAATGTATTTCATACATAAAGTCATAATGATAAAATAGTGAATTCTTTTAATAATAATGGTATTAAATGACATTATTAAACATGTCATGGTAGATTTATACAATTATGTTTCCAAGTTTATCATTTGATTTTGCTTTATGGGTTTATATCTAAACCCATTTAATGTCAGAGTCTTACTGAACCAACTCGTTTGGCTCCATCTGTGAAAACACCAATAATCTTTATTGAAAAACTCTTGTCCATCAGGCTCCTTGCTTCGCTGGGAGCCTGCTTCTCCCTCTCCCTCTGCCTGCCTCTCCCCCTGCTTGTGTTCTCTCTCTGATAAATAAATGTTAAAAAAGAAAGAAAGAAAAAGAAAGGAAAAGAAATCTTAGCAGTAGCTAACCGCCTTATAAATCTCTTTGTTCCTAAAACTAAGAGAAATACTATTTATTGAAGTATAAAGAGATATAAAGAATTTACAAATTACAGATTCTTAAACTATCCAACAGCAAAAGATAAAAGCTGTAGGTATGGGGTTTTTTTTTTTTTAACATAAATGACTTTCTCCTTCTGTTTACAAGGCTTTATAAAGCTCCTATCTTGAAAACCAACAAGGCAATTCCTGCCTCTCCTGCTCCTTCCCTGTATGAATTTTAGCATTAAAAGCCACTGGGTGCTTATTACGTACAAAATGTTGACAGGTACCAAAAGGAAAATAAAGACAAATAAGACATACATACAATCCAAGAGAGACAAGAACCGTAGATAACATGAATCTACTATTTATGTACCTATTGCCCTTTTTCCAAACCACTAGCAAGCAAGGTCAACTACATGCAGAGAGATGAGTTACTGGTCATGTGTGTATGCAGCTGGGAGGATCTTTCCAACCTAAACTGTAATTCATTGCAGCATAGTGCTATTTGTGGTTTTATCGGTGTATGACCTCTGGTTCAAACTGTTACAGGCCAACCTTCATGGTCAACATTATGTACCGGGATAGCCAAGCACTTGCCTCCTGTTTACTTGGCTCTCAATTGTTTTAATAGAGTTTGTATCTCTGGTGAGGTTCCAACTGCATTCATCCATAGTCCTCCTACCTTCAACCTTGCAACAACAAGGCAAGTAGGTTTAGCACAATTTATTCCTCCTGGTATGATCCTGCTAGGGTCAGTGACTGAGTCTAAAAAGTTAGTATGTTGTCTGTAATGTGATCATGAGTCTCACATTTGAAGCAAACTTTGTACTTTGGCTTGTTGGACATAATTTTGAGGACATTTTTAATGTTTTTATAATCAACATGTATTATTCATGTACAAGGAACAATTTTTTAAGTTCATATCAATTAACTTTTTTCCACATGTCCACCCAGCTAGCTGTGACAGTTCTAGACCTAAAGAAACGGGTTTCATTTCATCTAAAGCCAAGAAAACAAAACAACTCCCAACAAAACAAAACAAAACAACTGTATAGCTGAACATACAGAGATATAAAGAATTATAAAGAAGTTAACTTTTACTGAACATTAATATGTGGCAGGAATTACATGAAATAAGTAAATCCTCATAACAATCCTATCAAATATACTCTCCTTATCCTCATTTTACAGTTGAGAAAACTGGGACACAACACCTGCTGTGTGATGAACACGGGGTGTTGTTATACGCAAGTAATAATGAATTGTTGACCACTATATCAAAAACTAATGATATACTATATGTTGGCTAACAACATAATTTTAAAAAGCAAAGAAAAGAAAACTGGGACACAAAATTGAGTAGCCCACCCACCCTCAAGTGTCCAGATCCAGACAATGCAAAAAAAAATGCAAATTTTTTTTAACGCTGACCTGTGTGTTTCACTCCAAAACCTAAGTTAGAGATTACACTGCACTTCTACCCTTGTCCTCTCTGATTTCTACAACAAAGAAGCAACAACACAACAAAAACCTCTAACAAATAAATAAACATCACAGAAGTCACAATAACAGATAAAGGGGCAAAATTTGAAATCACAACTCCACATAGGAGAAAGAAAAAAACCATTTGTTGAATGAATGAACGAACGATGGAAGAAAGAAAGAATGAACGAACTGTATGGGACCTAAACTTCCTGGTAAGGAAAATTATTGGGGCAGAGTTGCAAGAGGAACAATGAAACCTGCACCTTCCTAGTAAAAAAGCTCCATTATTCTAAGCAACAATGACACTGATATCTTGCTTAGAATCACTCTGCCATTCAAGAGCTGCGACAACATACATCCCTCCTCTTAACCAGCACAAATGCTCTAATTCCAACATAAGACAACAACAAAAGATTCCTAAAACCAGCTCTGGTAGATCCAAACAAACAAGTAAAACAAAAACAAAGCAAAGCAAGACAAACCAAAAAAAAATAAAAAACAAAAAACAAACAAAGAAACAAAAACCAAAACCTGAGCTTAGGAATTAGAGCATATGATTCTAAAGCAGTCACTTGTTAGCTGTGTGGTCTTACATCACTTTTCCCTTCTGGATCTCAATGACTCAATTGTACAGTCGTGAGTTTTAAAATTAAGTTGTGATGTTCAGCTCCAATAAGATGTGAGCGCCCTGAGAAAGGAAAACCCCTGGGAAAGTTAGAAAGGCTTGTGTATACGTTTAGAACACTGTAACGATGGGATCCTTGGCGAGAATGCACACTTCCATGTCATCACTAGCCCTGGCTGGAACAGGACACAGCCCGGCTTCCAGGCCCTTGAGACTCAGAGGGCAAGGTCAAGCCCAGGTTTCAACAACTCCTGAGGGCTGCTGCGTAAACCCCAAGAGTACTGTAATCCAAATCAGCATCCTGGGAGTAAAAGCAGTGAAGGAAGGGGAATGCACTATTCCAGGTCATCCGAAACCTGAGCGCGGCTCCCTCCGGTTACAGAAGAGGCCCAGAGAGTGCAAGCGCCTGGCCTCGCACTACACAGCAGTCAGCCCCGAGACCGACCGGGCCTTGAACCTCTCTCTCTCTCTCTCTCTCTCTCTCTCTCTGGGCTTCCCCCCGCAGCGCTTCTTCCCAGCGGCGCAGCAGGGAGTGGGGTGCAGAGGAGCGCAGGGCCCCCCCCAGCACAGACCGTAGAGGCGTCCCTGGGTTACCTGTGTCGGCTCCCGCCCCGGCATGCAGCAGTCTGACCTCTGACCACCGCCCGTCGCTGCCGGACCTGCCCCGCACCACCTGTCGCAGGAGCAACCGCACGCGCCGCGCCGCGGGGGCTCCGCGGCCGCCAGGCGCCCCGAGGAGCAAAAGCCGGGATTGCATGGCACCGGGCGTGTCGCCGGGGCCGGGGAGCGGGTCCCACGCGAGCCGCGTCCGGGACGGGCAGCGTGAGGCGGCGCGGCGAGAGGGACAGGAAGCGGCACCGCGCCGAGTCCGCCGGAAACTCCTTCCCCCCGGCGCGGTCGGCTCACGGGTGTCGGGCCGGCCGGGCCCACGCGGGCGGGCCCATCCTGCGGAGCGCGAGTCGCAGGAGCCCGCACCGGCCGCCGGGGTCCCGCACCCGCCGCCGGGGGCCCAGGACGAGCCCGCGCGGCGGAGCGCTGAGCCCGGCCCGCCACCCGGGTGGCGGTGCGGCGGAGCTGCGGGGCCTGGGCTCCAGGGCTGGGCTGGCCCGCACCTGCGTCGGTTCACCTGGGTTTCCCAGGCCGGCCTCCAGTCCTTGCCCTGCAGTCACGTAAACTCTGAGTTCGGGGAGTGCCGAAGGGTTTTAGGACCGTTGAATGGTGTGACTCTTAAGAGGCAAGTCTATTTTCTTGGGTAATGGCCCAGACTTAACTATATTGCGCTCCCCTGTACGTTGCTTCAAGTCCCTTTCAGAAATTGCGTCCCTATTCTCCAGATTGTGGGAACTTTCACCGATTTCGATTTACTGTAACCTTACCTGTCCTTCCGTGAGGTGTTTGTTTTGTATTACTTGATTGAAACACTTTGCCTTAGTCAGTTCACTAAGTTGGTTTGTTGGTTGGTTTGTTTTCTAGATTTGTATTTCTATATCTATTTCATCATGCATTCATGTTTTCATCTTACATTTCTTATTATATTATATATATTCTTACATTAAATATATTTCATCTTATATTCTAAATGCAAAAGTGACATCTTAGTGATATATACAAATTGCCTGGGGCGCCTGGGTGGCTCAGTGGGTTAAGCCTCTGCCTTTGGCTCAGGTCATGATCCCAGGGTCCTGGGATGGAGCCCCACATCGGGCTCTCTGCTCAGCAGGGAGCCTGCTTCCTCCTCTTTCTCTCTCTGCCTGCCTCTCTGCCTACTTGTGATCTCTATCAAATAGATAAATAAATAATCTTTTCTAAAAAATTGCCAAAATGTCAGAAAGGACCCCAATCAAGCACTTGTTCAGTCATTCTGCAGTGGAAGAGTTCTATAAATATAACTTAGGTCTTTAATAAGAGGAAAAAAGTAGGACACTGTCTAAAGCTGCCTCCCTGTCACACATGCCCAAAGGCGGAAGAGGTCCTACCACAAAGCAAACTAAACCTAATATAACTATATAGCATCTCCAAAATGTCAGGAGTAAACTGACTAAGGCAAAGTGTTTCAATCAAGTAATACAAAACAAACAGCAAACAAAAAGAATGCAGAGGGCTTCCCAGGCAGCTAGAGACCTTGGTAATTCTGGATCTGACACTGTCTTTATATGGAGCACCTACTATGTCAACCCTGTGACAGGTGCTGAGAGGTGATAGGAGGATGTAAAAGAAAAGCTGAGTTAGCTAAGGCTTTGTGCATCTTGCTGAGGAAGTACGAGGTGAAGGCTGAAACCGGCTTCTAGCCTAGTGAGGACACGGTGAAAGTAAAAGTCAATGTTTGCATAATGCATGACAACAGAGTTTCACGGGCATGCTCTCATATCTTCGCTACAGCCCTATGTGACTGCTGGGGGAAAGGATGGGAATGCAAGGTGTAATGCTGTTTGAAATATTTGTCCCAGTTGGTGTTCATACTGTGTGCCAGTCCTTGTGCTAAACACTTCAATGCAATACTTCATTTCAAACTTTGACTGAGGTACTGTTATTATCCTCTATTTTATAGGTGAAGACACTGAGGCTGGAAAAGTGAAGTCCTAATCAGGACACCTGTATGTAATCTTGCTGGAATCTGGCACACATCTGAGAGAGTAGAAGTACAATGTGAGGCAATCGAGCAAAATGACTGATATAAGCACTAAGAGCTCTGGGAGTTGAGACAATGGGAAAATCAAGACAGGTTACAGCATTCAGTCATTCAACAACATTTTTCAAGAAACTGTTGGATAAACAGTACCCTCCTAGGTACTGTGTACAACCATCCAGTACTGAAGACAAAGCTACAAATGAAGAATTGTGATACAATGAGATCCATGTTTAAAATACTGAGACTCAAGATACTCTGGGGTAACGTACTTCACCAGGAAGAGGTCAGTGAGGTTTCACAGAGAATTTAATGTTTAAAATGGGTCTTGAAGGATATTTGAGAGTTTCTCAAGTAGAGAAAAGGGTAGATCGTATCTGGCAGAGGGAAGAGCATATACAAAGGTACAGAAAGCTGGACATACATGGCAAGACTGAGAATCAGAGAGTGAGTCACTGTGTCTGCAGGTCAAGTACATAAAGTTTGTAGAGATAAGCCTAGGAAGAGAAATTGGGGCCATGTTGTATGTGAGGTAAAAGAGTTTACATACTATCCTCCAGGAAATGGGAAAATGAAGATATCTTAGAGTGACAAATCTGCAGTGTAAAGGAAAAATTTGAGCCAGAGAGAAGATAATGCCTGAGCTTTACCTGGAATGCTACTTTAGAGTTGGCTAACCAAAGAAGTGGGTACAGAGCTTGAGCAAAGGCTTAAAGTCATGACAAGCAAGTCCTGACAGGGACAATGAGACCAGCCAGGTGAGAAAGGCATAATCTCAGGAGAACGACAGAAGGAAGAAAACATTATACAATGAAGAATCTGACTGGCTTGATGCAGTTGGAAAGTTGGACCTCCTCATATAGGCAGATTGCATAGTCACTGGATGTTTCCATCATGTTTTAGGTGTGAAATGAATTACAAATTGAGTAAGGAACAAAGGAAGCATCAAATTCTGGCTATGTGGTAGTAAGAATATAGTCTCTGCTTGCAGTAATGAGCGCCTGTGGGTGGCAATGAGTCTGAATTAGAGAAAGTCAACCTCAGCAATGTTTGAAAGATTAACCAGAAGTCTTTGGTTTTAAAAGATGTCTCTCACAACCTCTGTGTAATTTCAAATTCTCACTGAAATAACTAGTCATCTACTTTTTTAAAACCACACTACCAAAAACTAGTATTGATTGTTAATCTTTTTTCCAGAGTCCAGAAGGACTATTTTTCCTACCATATTAATGTGACTGGATGGGAAATTCAACAATAATCCATCCCTGCCATGTGCTGTTTTAAAAAGGTAGGTGCTTCGGGTGCCTGAGTGGTTCAGTGGATTAAGCCGCTGCCTTCAGCTCAGATCATGATCTCAGGGTCCTGGGATCGAGTCCCGCATCGGGCTCTCTGCTCAGCAGGAAGCCTGCTTTTCTCTCTCTCTCTCTCTCTCTCTGCCTACTTGTGATCTCTCTCTAATAAATAAATAAAATCTTTAAAAAAAAAATGTAGGTTCTTCGTCCATCTTTACTATTCACCCTCCTGAGAAATCATAGGTCCACACCAGTGGTTCCCAGAATTCAGGGTACATCCCGGTCATCTAGAGAATTGTTAAAATGTGGATTCTCAGGCTTCACTCCCCACCCCCACCCTGAGATTCTGACTCAGAAGGTCTGAAAAGGCCCAAGAATATGCATTTTTGCAATACCTATAGGAGATCACCCGCATGCTGCACATTTTAGTCACAAAACTGGGTAATAGTTCTCTCCATTGTTCTGTTTTGTAGTTAAAGCTGCCCTCCTATTTATCCTCTACAGCACTGCTTCTAAAACAATTTGTAAGTACTCTCCCCTTATCTACAAGCAATCGAAATAAAATAAAATAAAACAAAATAAAATAAAATAAAAACTGAGCAGGGAATTGGAGAAAAGAAGAAAGAAGAGAACAGATAACGGCTCCTTTATATCATGAAATGTTGTTAGACAAGGACATGGCAGGAATAGCAGCCCTGACAATACTTTGAACTGTAGGTTTTCTTGAACTCCTTCTATTCAGAGTATGGGAAGGAGCCCTAAGGAACCACAAGAGCCAAAGCCAGCTAGATCTTAAAATCTGTGAAGGGGATTTGGCTAGCACACGAGTGGACAGACAAGAGGGCCGAAGACAATTCAACCAGTCTGTCTGTTGGCAAAGACCAGATCAGGCTCAATGGAATATTCTATATCCAAAAATAAGTAAAAAGGAGGAAAATGGAATCCATTTTAAAGACACTGTGAGACAAAGGAAATAAAATAGCATGTCAATTCAGAAGGCAGGTAAATCAGTGAAAACTTATTACAGTAATGAGGAGGAAAAGTGCTGTTTGCATGGTTAAGGATGTAAGAGTACGTAGCCTTTATGAAATAAGAGTGAGCAAGAACACGAGACCCTGAGAAAGAGATGAGTGAGGTAAGAAATATATATTGGAAGAACACCAGCACACATGCAAAGTACTCCATAATGCCGGAAAAAAATGTTTTAAAACAGCATTTAAAGTGAATTAGTAAGCTTATAAGAAAGTGAGAAAATTCTCTAAATCCAAGAATAAAGCTAGAGAAAGAGTCTGGGAGGTTGAGGAATCACCAAAGGTGCTGGATGCCCTGAAAACATCTGTTCTCCCAGGTTCCTATAGCTGTAGGTGACACACAGAAAAGGGAGTGAGTAGCTTGAAGACCCCAGCATAAAGCCAGAGTGGGAAAAGGGCTACACAATTAGCCAAATGGTAGACTAAGTGAAAAAATTGCTGAGGTAGACAATAAGACATCACTCCTATCTGCTTGATTCTAGGTAGAACTTTTTTTTCTTTAAGAATTTGTGGCTTCAGGGTCCCTGGGTGGCTCAGTCCTTAAGCATCTGCCTCCGGCTCAGGTCATGATCCCAGGGTACTGGGATCTAGCCCCATATCAGCCTCCTTGCTCAGCGGGAAGCCTCCTTCTCCCTCTCCCACTCCCCCTGCTTGTGTTCCCTCTCTCGCTGTCTCTCTTTCTTTGTCAAAATAAATAAATAAAATATTTTTTTTAAAAAAAGAATTTGTGGCTTCTACCTGAAACTCAGATGGATTTGATGCCTGAGTATACAGTATTTGCTTGTTATTAAGAAAATATAAGCCAATAATTTTAATTTAAGTTCACTCAGTAAATATATAGGATATTTGCAGAGCGCAGTTAACAAGTTTTATTTGATTAACATACAAAAAAATAGAAAGCATGAATTGGAAATTGCACCTTATCTGCAAGAACAAATAGAACATCAGAAATGAGTAATGTTAAAGCCCATAAAGCAAGTTTCAACAAATATCAAAGAACAGAGAACACAATTTTATATCTTAATGTAATTAAGCAAGAAATCAATTTTATGACTTTTTAAAAAAATAGATATGCTTCTGTATACTACTGGATCAAAGAAGAAAATAAAATTAGAAAGCACTTGGAACTGAACATTAATGAAAATGCCTCCAATTAAATCCTGTGATGTGGATCTAAAGCTTTACAGTGCTTAGAGGCTAAAAATTAATGGACTGATCTTTCAGCTAAAGTATAAAAAAAGAATAACAGATTAAATCCAAAGGAAGTTGGAAGAAGAAATACTAAAGACCAACAAAAATTAATGACTTGAAAAACAAAATTAAGAAAATCAACAAAAAATTTAGCTATGTATAAAGACTAATTTTTGTAGCAGAAATAAAATAAACTCAAGAGGAAGACTGAAACATAAAGCTGCATTAGTCCCCCAGAAAAAGGAAGAAAAATATTAACAAAAGGAAAAGAAAAAGTCTAAAAATTAAAGAACCAGTCTGGGAGTTCTAATGAATGAGTTCCAGAGTTCAAGAGTTTCTGAAGTAGAGAACACAATGAACAGGGAAGGAAATCAACAATATTGAAGCAAAGCAAATGTTTAGATTTAAAGGCTTAGCCAAAGGAAGCTGTTTGTGAAATTCCAGTAAACTGACAACAAAGATATTTGGTAGCTTTCAGAGAGAAAATCAAGCTTTACATCAAGAATTAAGAATCAGAATAGCATTGGACTTCCAAAGTCCTAGCCAAAGGGAAAAGAGAGAGACACTATAACCCCACATGCCTGTTTATCAAAACATAACAAAGATGCCAATAAGAAAACTTTTTATTTTACTTTTGTACTGAGTTACATTTAAGTTTGTTAAATGCATAATTGGCATATTTTTTATTTTGGGTTACATTAGGGCAAGAAGTATATTCTCTATACATTACATTTGCCTCCGGGGATAATTTTGCCTGCTACAGCTATAGTGGAAGCCAGAAGACAAAGAAGCAGTGCCTTCAAAATTCTGGAAGAAAATTATTTTCAAGAATTACATACCCAGCCAAACTATCAATTAAGACTGAAGGTAAAAGAGACATTTCCAGACATGTAAAAATCTCAAAAACAATGTATTTTGATGTACCTTTTCTCAGGAAGAGAGAGAAGCCAAGAAAGAGGAAGACATTTGATGCAGGGAAATAAAAATGTGGCACAGGAGAAAGGAAAAGGAAATTCCTAATTGTTGAAGAGAGAGCCAAAGGAGACAGCTGTGTAGCAGGCCAAAAAGCTCCCAGTCTCCAGAGGATCTGATCAGAAGGTTCAGAGACTTCAAGAAAAGCAGGGTCACTACATATTGTCAAGAAAATGGAAAACAACACTAGTTAATGAGTTAATAATGAGCCCGTGAAAAAACAAAACCCATAAACAAACAAAAGATAATTATTAAATTCAAGAAAAACAATGTACAGGAAAGGTACAGTGTAGTATATGGGTCAACTGTAACTGGCATTTATGTAGTCATAATAACATAAACATGGAATGTTAAACTAGCCAAATTATGATACAGCTGAATTAGAAGGATAGGAAGATAGTGACCAGTGAGGACAGAGTTAAACTCCCCTCTTCCAAAGTCAAAAATCAATAGATAATGCCTAAAACTGAAAACTCAAGAAAACACCTAAAATTGAAAACTCACAAAATATTATATATGCTTATATATATAATTATATATTTATATATAATTCAACAATAATATAATCATGTTGTTAGAGCTATTAAGAATAGGGATAAGCTAAAAAGTTGAAAACAGTTGTGGGAAATGGATTGATGGGGAGAGGGCCTCAGGGTACTGCTGTTTTCTCATAATTTAAAAAGCTAGATTTGGGGAAAATAAAGGGATTGTACTAGTATTTCCTCTCACCAGTTTGTATGAGGGTCTCTGCTTCCCTGATCCCTTCCTTACACAATTAAAAGAAGAGAAAGGAATGAAAGAGGGAGGGAGTGTAGGAGGGAAGGAAGAGAAAGAAAATCATTATTCATTTGGTCCCCCAAACTGACATAGTTATTTTAATTTTTATGCCTTTGATTACACTTACACGTTTAAAAGTCATTTGCACTTTTGTCACTAATTGGTCTAATACTCCATGTAGTTTTTGAAATATTGTTCTGATTTTTTAAAATATTGTCCTGATTTTAAGTGCTTTCTCCATATTAAGAATATTAACACTTTTTCGGTAGGTTGTCAATACTCTTACATAGTTATTTCCCCCCAGTGCACTTATCTAGCTCGATCCTCAAGTCCTTGTGAACAGGTAAGTTGAACTAAGGAATAAGCATGAAATAGTAAAACTATAGGCTTTGGAACCAGGCCAATCTGGGCTCTGATCACATTTCATTTCTAGTTGTGTGATGTTGAGCAGATGACTTAGCCTTTCTGAGCCTCAATATCCTCATCTGTAAAATGTAAATAATATTTAATAGAATATTGTGAGGATTCAATAATAAATGGAGAGTATCTAGCAGATCACACAATAGGTATTCGGGAAATGTTAACAATTTGAGTAAACAAGCTTGGACATTAGGCAACTTGATAATTTAAAGGATTTTAAGTGGATATTAAATGTAAATTCAGTATGGGGGAGGTCTAGAAGTCTTGATTACTATGATAAATAGCTTTTGTTATATTTGAAAAAAAATATTTTTCTAAAAGAGTACAACAGTCTTCTGTGCCTTTTCCTCCAAAAGAGCAATTTATTGGTTTCTTTCTCTGCTAGATAGTCTCTTATATACATGCCTGCCAGAACTCCCCTTCTACTTTTTCTAATGGAAGTAACCATTTTTCCTTTTTCCTGCATCTCCCAGGCCTGGTCCCACCTCCCCAGGCAGAGGGCTAGGTGTAGGACTCAGACCCACAAAGCTTCACCCAGCACCAGGCAGAGAATTGCATCAAGGATGGCTGTGGGTGCAGGGAATCTTCCTTCTTCAGATCTCAGGTGTTTACAACCCCCATGTAATTCAAGAACTGCTGAGGCTGTATTTGCTATAATTCAGGAAAAGCCTGCCTGTGACAAGAGGAAAGCAAAACAAATGATTAAGACAAAGAGAACAGAATACTTTGAGCTCTGAATCAGCCAAATCTGAACCATCTCCTTGGACATCGGCAAGCAAATAAATATTTATTTAATGTAAGTTTGACTTAGCTTTTGTTACTTGTAATTTCAAGAGTCTGACTGATGCCAGCTTTTCCCCAGAAGCCTTGCAGGAGTGGCTGGGCTGAGACATGTGGCTGTCCTTGGTATCCATCTCTTTGCAGTACCTGTCTATATACACGAAAACACGATGAGCTGTAGATTATAAATGCAAGTCACATCAAGCTCCTAACTTATTAACAAAGGAAAAAATCTTAGTGGAAGCAAGATGGCCACACGTGTATATTTCCCTTGTCCCCCCAAAATCCCTAGTGGATCCACATCCTTCCAGCACAACTGCTCGCTTAAGGTAGGGTGTGGCCAAGTGTGGAAAGCTTGGTTGTTCTAACAACATAATTTTCATTACATTCAAGTCCTATTCAGGAAAAACGTAATCAATCTATGTACTTTGAGCTAAGGAAATATTTATGTCAAGCTCTTTCGATCCCTGAATCTCCAAGGCCAGCAAGGGAGAGCAGAGTGAGCTCATGGGTCTCCACCCTACACTTTCCAGCGTTCTGGAGACCAATTTTCCCAACACCACCCTTTGACTCTGAGTTAATATCTGCTATGTCAATTGTTCCAACACTGAATTTGGTCTGAGCACCGCAACCACAAATCCATTTCACCATATATGACCTTATTAAGAAGCTAAATTAGAGACCAATTTTCACTGCTTAAAAGGACTGTCTATAAGATTCCTCTAAAATTGTCAGTCAATAGTGTATACAATTAATTGATAAAAAGCAACCTGTCCCATTTTTTTCAAAAACTATTCTGTTTATTTCAGAGATTTTTTCTTTTCTTTCTTTTTTTTTTTTTAAGATTTATTTATTTATTTATTTGACAGAAAGAGATCACAAGTAGGCAGAGAGGCAGGCAGAGAGAGAGGAGGGGAAGCAGGCTCCCTGCTGAGCAGAGAGCCCGATGTGGGGCTCAATCCCAGGACCCTGGGACCATGACCTGAGCTAAAGGCAGAGCCTTAACCCACTGAGACACCCAGGCACCCCAATTTTTTTCTTTTGTATATGATTTCTCCTTAAAATAGTTCTTCAAAAGCATCTAGTTATCACAGAATATTAACCTCTTATTTTATAGCTGAAAAGCCCCATATCTCCTGTGTCATTAATCTGTAATATTATGGCAATCCCCTTCATTCAGCACCATTCAAAGTGTGCAACCATGTATAAGTACCACTTTTCTCAGTAGTTCAGGAATTATCAAGCTTTTACTCTTGCTGTTCCTCCACCCAGAATTCTCTTCCCATAGCTTGTTCTTTCTCAGTTTCAGGTCTCAGCTTAAAATGCTACTTCTCAGAGAAGCTTCCTGATTCCGTATCAAAGTAGCCCCTCCTTTCCTACTTTCAATCTCTTTGCCCTTATCACAACTCGGAAGTGCTATTTTGCATCTTTCATTGTCTCTCTCCTTCACATGGTCTGAAGCGGCAGGGGGCTGTCTGGTTGAGCATCTTCTCCAAAGTGCCTAGCACATGCCTTGGCAAGTAAGTGCTCATTAAGCATTTCGAAACAAGTCTCAGAAATTAGGAAAGGTTGGTAATAGCTGCCTTTACAACCACCAATACTAGATTCCATAATACAAACCATGGATAATGAGTTTAGGAAATAACACAGTCACATCACTACATTTGGTGGTCGTCATCACAGCTAACTTTGGTATGTTTAATAGTTAAGACCATTAGTTGTTGCTGTTTTTTAACATTTTTAAAATTTTTTAAAAACCATGGCAAAATGCACATAACAAAACTTACCATCTTTTTAAAAAGATTTTTATTTATTTATTTGACAGAGAGAGAGATCACAAGTAAGCAGAGAGGCAGGCAGAGAGAGAGAGGGGAAGGAGGCTCCCTGCTGAGCAGAGAGCCCAATGTGGGGCTCGATCCCAGGACCCTGAGATCATAACCTGAGCAAAAGACAGAGGCTTAACACACTGAGCCACCCAGGCAGCCCTAAAACTTACCATCTTAGCCATGTTTAAATATGCAGTTCAGGGGCATTAAGTACATTCACATTATTGTATGACCATCACCACCATCCATCCCCAGAAGTCACTTCATCATGCACAATCGGAAGTCTGTACCCATTAAACAATGACTCCCCATTCTTCCGGCTCCCAGCCTCTACCCACCATGGTTCTACCTTCTGTCTCTATGAATGTGACTACTCTAGGTACCTTACACGTGTTAGGGTTCTCTAGAGAAACAGAACAAATTATATAAATATATACATAGACATAGATTTAGATACAAAGAGATTTATTATAAGGAATGGGCTCACACAATTAGACCCACAGTCAGCAAGCTAAAGATCCAAGAGAGCTGATGATGTGGTTCCAATCTAAAAGCTGGCAGGCTTACAACCCAAGAGGAGCTGATGTTTCCACTGGAGTCCAAATGCAGGGGCCAAATGAAGTCCCCACTTAAAGAGTCAGACAGTGGGAGTTCGCTCTTCCTTTTTATTCTATTTAGACCATCAATATCAACAGAATGGATGAAGGTTGTTCACATCAGGGGGGACAATTTGCTTTTCTTAGTCTGCCAATTCAAATATTAATCTCATTTGAAATCGCCATGACAGATACACCCACTTGCCCAGAATGTTTAAGCAAATAACTTGCCACAGTTATCTGTCTTATTTCTTATTACTTAGCATAATGTACTCAAAGTTCATCCATCTTGTAACATATGTCAGAATTTCCTTCTGTGATTTTTTTTTTGCAAAACAACAATAACAACAATAGTACAGTTTGTTTTTTTATAAATTTTTTAAAAATTGATTTATAGTTGACACACACTATTCCATTAGTTTTAGGTGTATAATATAGGGATTGGACATCTCTATGTCTATCTAATACTCTGATTTATTTTAGTTAGTTTAATACACTCCAGGTCCATACATATTGTTGCAAATGGCAGGATCTCATTCATTTTTTTGGCTGAGTAATATTCCATTGTATATACATACCACATCTTCCTTATATGTGGTATATACATACCAAACCTTCCTTATCCATTCATCTATTGATGGACACTTGTGTTGCGGAACTTCCTTCCTTTTTAAGTTTGAAAAGAATTCCATTTGTATGTATCCACCACATTTTGTTTATCCACCTGTCTCCTGATGGACACCTGGATTCCTTCCATCTTTTGGCTGTTACAAGCAATACTGCTGTAAACATATGTATATGAAAATCTCTTCCAGTCCCTGCTTTCAATTCTTTTGAGATATACCCAGGAGTGGAATTTCTGAATCACATGGTAATTGTATTTTTAATTTTCCACAGTGGCTGCACCATGTTACATTCTCACCAACAGTGTACAACAGTATATACAACAGTGAGCAAGGTTCCAGTTTCTCCACATCCTTCCAACACTTGTTATTGTCTTTAAAGAAAAAATTGTATTTATTTATTTATTTGAGAGAGAGAGAGCGCAGGGGGAGGAGCAGACTCGACTCTGAGCAGAGAGTCCAACACGGGGCTCAATCCCACAGCTCTGAGATTTCAACCTGACCAGAAATCAAGGGTCAGATGCCTAACTGACTACACCACCCAGCGCCCCTGTTTGTTTTGTTTTTGATAGCAGCCTTCTTAAAGGGTATAAAGTGATTATTAATTTTTTATACTTAATTTTAGTCACTTTGTGTCAATTTTTATCAATTTTGCTAGATTCTTTGGCCTTACCTTTTTAAGACTGAAGGACAGAGATGATACCTGATACAGTGGATGACTAATGAATACTATTTAGTGGTGATTTTCAGAAGACAATATGGAACAGAGGCTAGAGAAGAAATGGAAGTGGTTAGACTTGGGCAAAACAGTCCATGTAGGTAGCAAAGAGGAAATAGCCATATATGTGAGCAGTATGTTATGGAAAAATCATTTTTCTTAGAACCAAATGGACTTAATAAACAGTAATTTATAGCTGAAGTAGGAGGCAAGAATGGAAGAGAGTGTACTTCGTCATCTTAGGATGACTTCACACCAAATACACTGACCATCCCTGGAATGATAGAAATATTAGCAAGTATATCTACTAATAAAATATAAATTTTATAACAGCTTCAAAAATTATCTCTCAGGAATAAAAAAGTCATTGCCAGGTGATGTGGTTTTGGAATATAGGTGAGATTTGGTGGGGTGAGTCTGGAGCCAATGACCAAGAAAGAATTCTTGAGACATCTTTGGTTCAAAGTGGTGGTTTGTTAAGGCATTGGGATAGGACCCCTGGGCAGAAAGAGCTGCTGCCTTGGGATTTTGAGGAGTGGTGATTATATACTCTGGAGCTAGGGAAAGTAAGGAAAAGGGAGGTTTCAAAAGAACTTTTATATACTAAAGAGGACCAAAGTACAAGCCATCTACAAGATACTAGAGGCCTTGCCATTGTCAAGTTAAGGCTGTTTTCCCTCTAGTAAGGTATTAACATTAAGCTAGTTGGGAGATTCCTGGAAGAATGTCTGCCTGTTCAATGTCTATCCTGTTTATTAAGACCCTTTTACAAACCCAGTGAGATACTGTGATTAGAGCAGAAATATCACAGTGTGCTTAAGACCCCCTAGCTAGAAGTTTAGGATAGTTGGAGAGGGGTCCTGTTAAATCACAACCCATAATCACTGCATAATAAAATTCACTATATATTAAAACATTACAAACAATCTTTGTTTTTGCATTTAATATTTCTACAGTTATATAAACAGTAAAATAATATAAAAATATTTATATTTAAAACATAGTTAGGTCCTAGGCTCAGATAGTCTGAATAGCTTTCTGACATGAATGAGCAGAACACTGGGTTGTTGGGGAGATAGTAAGATGGCATTTGTGCACTATAGATCATCTAGCATACCTAGTCCCTGACAACGGTGCCAGGAATGGTTTCTTGTCATTGTGACAACTCCAAAAACCACCTCCACAAATTTCATAAGGTACTACTAGTCCAAGTGAGAGCTATTGCCCAAGACTAGAAAGACGACGTCTAGGGCAACGAACAAAAGTCTCTTTATTTACGTGGTACAATTATAATCCTCTCCTTGTTGCTTATCAGTTGTTCTAGCTTAATTGTGCTCATCACTGCTGTGTGGCCATTGCCCAAATGTGGGCACTTCAAGGGCTGCAGGCCCATCTTCTTCAGAAGCCCCTCTCTGCCACACAGTGTCCCGAGGAGACCAGTCAGCTCTTGCCAGCTCAGCTCCTGCCCCCATGGCACATTCCACAACCTGTGCAGCTGGGATTCCCCTCAGGGGGTGGGGAGGCCATATGAGTCTCATTCAGCTGCATGCAAGAGTGTCCCTGATTCACAGGAAAGTTCCAGCAACCTCGCTGAGTAGAGCCATGAGGAAATGGCCATGCCACTGCCGGCTCCAGTCACTGCCCTTCCCTTGGGCCCTTCCCTCTTCACTTGGCTCTGGGAGTGGGAGGAGTAGTATGTACAAGAGCACTGCCTTTCTCTCCCAGAAGGCCCCGGATGATGGTGAGGTTCTCATTTCTTCTCACCTCCCCAGCCCTCCTCCTCCATGCTAGGCAGTTAGGCCAATGCCTGCTGGGAGTGCTAAGGCCTGCTGGGAGTGCTAAGTGCTCAGGGGAAGGTGTCCATCTCCAAATGTTGCTAGGACTCTATGGAATGTGGAGTCATGTTGCTTCTGTCCTTAGCTCTGGGTCCTGCTTTCCACCTCCAGGGAGAAAGGAAAAACCCTTCTTAATGTCCTGTTGTTATACACAGTTGTTGCCTTTGGGGAAGAAGACTGAGTTGTCTGGGGTGGGAGGCAGACAAACTTTTCACTATATCCATTTGTACTATTTGAACTTTGTACCATGTGCATCTATTACTTCATTCAGTGAGAAGCTATTTATTTTTAGAAATTAGAAATGGACCCACAACTCTATGGTCAACTAATCCTCGACAAAGCAGGAGAGAATATCCAATGAGAAAAAAGACAGTCTCTTCAACAAATGGTGTTGGGAAAACAGGACAGCCACTTGCAGAAGAATGAAACTGAACCACTTTCTTACACCACACACAAAAATAAATTCAAAATGGATGAAAGACCTGAATGTGAGGTAGCAAACCATCAAAATCTGAAAAGAGAACACAAGTAGCATCCTTTTCTACCTCCACCAGAGCAACTCCTAGACACATTGCTACTAGACACATTGCTCAAGACCAGGGAAAACAAAAGCAAAAATGAACTATTGGGACTTCCTTAAGAAAAAAGCTTCTGCACAAATGACAGAAATGATCAACAATACTAAAATGCTGCCTATGTAATGAGAGAAGATATTGGAAAACAACAACATATCTGACAAAGGGTTAGTATCCAAAATCTATAAAGAAGTTATCAAAATCAACACCCAAAAAACAAATAACCCAATTAAGAAATAGGCAGAAGACATGAATAGACATTTTTCCAAAGAAGAAATCCAGATGACTAAAAGACACGTGAAAAAATGCTCAACATCATCAGGGAAATACAAATCAAAACCACAATGAGATATCACCTCACATCTGTAAGAATGGCTAAAATTAACAAGTTAGGAAACAACAAATATTTGCAAAGATGCAGAGAAGGGGGAACCCTCTTACACTGTTGGTGGGAATGCAAGCTGGGGCAGTCACTCTGGAAAACAGTATGGAGGCACCTCAAAAGGCTAAAAATAGAACTACCCTACAACCCAGCAACTGCAATACTAGGTATTTAACTAAAGGTTACAAAAATACAGATTTGAAAGGGCTCATACAACACGATGTTTATAGCAGCACTATCAATAGCCAAACTGTGGAGAGAGCCCAAATATCCATCAACTAATGAATTGATAAAGATGTGGTGTATATATATATATATATATATGTATATATATATATATATATATATATATAAAACTCAGCCATCAAAAAATGAAATCTTACCATTTGCAACAACGTGGCTGGGGGATGGGCTAGATGGGTGATGGGTAGTACGAAGGGCACTTGTAATGAGCACTGGGTATTGTATGCAAGTGATGAATCACTGAATTCTACTTCAGAAACCAGTATTGCCCTGCATGTTAACTAAAATTTAAATTAAAAAAATTGAAAGCGATATTTAAAAGGGAGGAGGAATAAATTAGTCTATATGCATTGACTTGAAATGATACACATGACATACTGTTCAGTCAACAAAGCAAGAAATGGGCATAATAGTAATAATAGCATCAGACATGATAGTAAAAGGAAGGAAAAGAAATGAACAGCCCCCCCCCCCCCCCCGCACCGCCCCATGCTCATGTTGGTACGTGTCTTGTGAGTGCAGGGAGAGGTATGGAGGGTCACATATCAGTCTGTTAACATAATTACCTCAGAGGCATGGAGGAAGGGATAAGAGAAAAACTTGTGCTATTTCCTTTGATATTATTTTAAATAACAAAAACAACACATGCTTGTTGTAACAAATGCAGCTTCAAGCAAGCATGTGTTGTTTTTGTAATTTGACGAAGGAAGGAAGGGAGAGAAGGTGAAAGAGAAGAAGGGATATCTCACAGCATGCCTGAAATCCCAAACCCAAAGAGCAACAACAGAACAAAGGAGATCTCTCATCTACAGGTTTACCTGTCCCCGTTGGCGGGGGCTGGGGAGTGGTGGGCAGACCTACTAAATCCCTCCATTTGATCTGACACTTGGTCAGACAGGTTTCAGGAATAGCTAGCTACTTAACATTACAGGCATTGATCTCACTCTCTTGGGATCAGCTCAGTCTTTCAGGAACGGGGACTTTCTCTTAAGCCCTCTAAGGCTTGTTAATATCTACCATCTTTCTCAAGGGTAGAAGAAACAGATCACTGTGCTTATAAGTAAAAGAAATGAAACCAAAATTTAAATACCCATCAGGGGGAATCCCTCGGTGACTCAGTCATTTAAGCATCTGCCTTCAGCTCCAGTCATGATCCCAAGAACCTGGGATCGAGTCCCTCATGCGACTCTTCACTCAGCTCCCCCACGCACTCTCTCTCCCTTTTTTTCTCTCTCTGACAATGAATAAAATCTTTTAAAAAATAAAAAATACCCATCAATGGTTAAGAAATGTAGCCTTCCCCTAATATCAATTAATTCCTTTTGAGAGCAACATTTGAGAGGAAAACAGCATAAAGATGCTGGATGCCCCTAAGACAGGGGAGGTTGTAGGAGGAAACTGTGCATATCGGAGTTTAGGGGTATAAATTCACTGCGTATGCCTCCTCCCGGTGACCTGGCCTGGGCTCTCCAGGCAGCAGATGAGCCTGAACACTTTTCCTTTCCCACTTTAACAACGGGTGTTGTACCCCTTAGGAAATGACCAGTAACTCAAATCTTATTGCCTAATTTAAGATGAGAATAGGGTAAGAGACTCACCTCACACATTGTGTGTGTGTGTGTGTGTGTGTGTGTGTGTAAAGCGGTACAGTTGTTCCGGGATGCAAACTGACAACAAGAATCAGGGACCTAGAAACATTTTATACCCCTCTAGGACTCCAGCTTGAGGAGATAACACAGGGATGTTATCAGAGAGGTGGTCTAAGAATGTTTTGTACGGTGTTATTTATAATCCTGAAATATGGAGAGCTAATTGTTCAGTAGGAATAACTAACTGTAGTATAGTTATAAAATCTTCGTAGTATAATGTTTAAGAAGCTAGAAAGTAAAACCATCTATCTTACATGATTCCAATTTCTTAAAAATGTATAATAAGGATATAAAATCTAGAATATGAGTGGGCAGTTCATGAATAATTATAAGTTTCTTAATCCTTTTGATGTTTTAAGCATTTCTACAATAAGTATATATTCTTTGTATTACTGGAGAAGATAATAAAATGAAGGGAAAGAATCAGCTCCAGTCCCACATAGGATTCATTCTCCTTGACACATTTAAACCCATGAATTTAGGCCAACCCTATTATCAGGTCAGTGTCAGGTGATGGAATAGTCTGTTTCTGAATTCACAGATTTCCCCAAGGTCCTGAAAAACCCACCTATTTAGCTACTAAGGAGCCATTGCTTCCAGGAAAAAAGAGGGCTTGAAAATAAATTTTTTTTCCCTTTCTCATTTACTCTTTTTCTTGAGAGAAATTTCTCTATACAGACAAAAATTTGACAACAGTTTGTGCCCCCTTATGCATTTTAAAGAACTGGCACCCTGCATGGGATTCTGGATAGAATTTGTGCAGATGGAATGTAAATACCATTCTGAACTGAATGGGGCCCTCATCTTGCCCAGCCAATCTGGAAATGTCTAGTAAGCTGTTTATTGTGTGAGTCTAGAACTCAGGAGAAGGTGTGGGCAGAGATGCAAATATGAGTACATTAGCATATGCAAGGCAGTGGAAACCCTGGGAACAACCTCCATCTAAACCAGGGATTCTCAACAGAGACAAATTTGTACCCCAGGGAGTACTTGGCAATGTCCAGAGACATTTTTTAATTTTCAGGTCTGGGGATAGGGGGGTCCTGGCATCCAGTGGGTCTCAGGCTAGGGATACTGCTAAACATCCTACAGTGAACAGGACAATGGCTAAAATGCCAGTGTTACCTAAATCGAATAATCTTAATCTAAAGGACTCACGTGTATGTTAGACTCCAACCTGAACTCATCCTGTCTCCCTCAAAACTTGCTTCTCCTCCTCTGTCTCTATCGTAGTCAGTAGTAACCCACTTTAATCTTTTAATAAGATTAGAAGCCTCAGGTACCCCTTCAACCTTTTCATACCTGTACTTCTTACATCCAAATGATAAGCAAATCCTGACAAATTTCTCTCTCATAGCCATCTACTCTTCCTTCTGAATCCCTGGGCCATTGCCCTGGTTTAGACCATAATGCTAACTTTTCTGTTTGCTGCAGAAACCGCCTAAATTTTCCTCATCCTAATCTTGTCACTCTCTCATCTCTTCTCCACAGCCTTTCCAGTATGATCTTTCTAACGTGCAAATAGAATCATGTCATTTTGTTGTATGATATCTTTAACTGATTTTTTTACTCTGTGTGTGTGTGTATCCTATTCACTATTCCAATCCCAGACCAATTTCCAATTTCATAAGGAAATTTTCCATAACTTTTTTGGACAAAGTCAATTTCCTGATTATATTCTTTTATACTACCATGTATCTCTCTTTTATAGCATTAAGCACCACTGCAACTTTACATTTGTTTGTGATTCTTTGATTAATACCTGTCTTCCCACTAAGTTTGGGCCCTGTGGGAGTAGAAACTACGTCTTCTGTGGTTGTTGTGTGTTATTAGATTCCCAGCACCTATTATGGTGGCTAGCACATGATAGGGACTCAATAAATGTTTGTTGAATGAGTGAATGCCTGAATGAAATAAATGAGATTATACTTTGAAAGCTCAGCATAGGCCTGCTTTGTAGAAAGCCAACAGCAAATCTTAGCTTTTAAAAATTGCCGAATGCATTTACCCTGAAATTGCTTTTTAATACCATGGGACTAGTATTCCTTGGATGCTTTGGAAAATGCTGGCATAGACTGTCTTTTGAAGATTTGGGCTGTGAAAGAAAAGGAAGTGGTGGGAAGGTGCTAGACAAGGATTCAGGGTCAGAGAAGAGTTTTGGTTTCTTGATGGAAAAAGCTTGGAGTGTCAGGACAGGGCTGCTCAGAAATATTTTGCCAAATTATTTCCTTTTCACAGAAATTATTCTAATAAGCAAGTTACATGTTATATCATCTTAAAGGCAAATCATGGCCCCATTGAGTTGAGGAGTATTATAATAGTTTCTGTCAAAATCCCCTCCCCGTTGCAGCAAGGTGGGTGGGTGGTTGATGGGGAGCTGTAGGGCCAGCTAAGAGCTGCTGCTCCACAATGGGAGCCAGGCAAGGTAGGGTATGTTTGGTGCTCAAGTAATCCCTGTGAGCATCTCTTGGTTCTCAGTTGCCCCGTTTTAATAGGAAATCAACAAATACAGAAGCTGCAGGGTCATGGTGAGAGTCTGGGTCACTGTCCTAGGCGGGCTACCGCAGCCAGCATAGCTCCTGGCTGGGGTTAAGGGGAAGCTAGAATGGGCAAAGGAAGAGGTCTGTCTCAAATATCAGTACATTCTCCAGATTCATTGCAGAAGTAGGGCTTTTGTTCTTCCCATTGACCTTTTTTTTGATAAATTCTGAAAGAAATGAGACCAACGAAAATCCTGGGTAAGCTATTTCCAGACAAAGGAATTTACTATGAAAATGCATGTGGCTTAAAAAATGGACTGTAGGAGCGCCTGGATAGCTCAGTCATTAAGCGTCTGCCTTCGGCTCAGGCCATGATCTCAGGGTTCTTGCTCAGTGGGGAGTCTGCTTCTCCCTCTCCCACTCCCCCTGCTATGTTCCCTCTCTTGTTATGTCTCTCTCTGTCAAATAAATAAATAAAATCTTTTCAAAAAAATGGACTGTAGTGGATACTGTAGTGTTCTGCTTAGAAACTCTCTTTTCGGGGCGCCTGGGTGGCTCAGTGGGTTAAAGCCTCTGCCTTTGGCTCAGGTCATGATCTCAGAGTCCTGGGATTGAGCCCCACGTCGGGCTCTCTGCACAGCGGGGAGCATGCTTCCTCCTCTCTCTCTGTCTGCCTCTCTGCCTACTTGTGATCTCTCTCTGTCAAATAAATAAATAAAATCTTAAAAAAAAAAAAAGAAAAAGAAAAAGAAACCCTCTTTGGGCCCTAAACACCCCTATCTCAGATGCTGTGACTATCATTTCCTGATATTTCACAGCTTCTACAACTCCTAAGCAATTGTATGACTGATAGAGAAAACTTCCTGAAGAGATTTAAGTTGTCTAGAAAATATCTTTGCTTACCACAAAACATGTCAAATAGGCTCGCCTCACCATGAAAACGTGGATCTTCTACCAAGCAGGTTTGTATTTGTAAGTGTGTTAACAAGATCTTCATCTAGAAGGATCTGAACTACAAGGATAAGCATAATTTCCTCGACTCAATGTTTTTGAGGAAAAAAAATGCAGGGTCTCAATAAGTGGTCTTAGTTTTATTTCAAAAGAACTATTTAAACTCTTGAAAATTCATGTAAATAAAAATTACACTGTGAAAATTTTCTTTGTTCAAATATGTTAATTTAAAACTACCTGGTTTCCTGGAAAATATTATTATTGGAAATTACAGTTGTATAAAAGAAATAGTGACGTAAATAAATAGGTACTCTTCAAAACAAAAATACTCTCCACCACAGGAAATGGTTCACTCTCCTGGAGATCAGCCCCTGGCCAGTGACTGACATCTACAGATATACAAAGGCCCAGCTGGGCTTGCCTCAATACAGAACAACACTGAGGGCACCCCCACCCCCACTTGAGATTTGGCCATAGGATTAGCTAAATTCTCAGCCTCTCCATCGCTCTGCCTTCCTTACTTCTTTACCTGTGTGTCATCTGAGAGCACTCCCAAAACACGTGTACGACACAACTCTCCATCTCAAGTCTGTTTCCAGGAAACCCACCCTAAGTTAGGGAGGCTCAGAAGACAGCACCCCTTCCTGTGGACTTGCCATTCTTGGTATGGTCAGCATAAATTGTGATACTAGGAGTCTCCAAGTGGCTTTGCAACTACAGGAAGCAAAAAGATGTGAAATAGCCCTTGTAGATGCTGAGAAATATCTGAAGAATCTCTATTGAGGAGACAGATGTCCCAAATGAATGGTGGGCTTAAGGAAAGAAAAAAAATTTAGCTCTTCAAGCTAGGGAGACCTCATTTGCTGGAAGACAATGGTGAAGTACCAGGGAGATTTGGATTATACTTCTAAGGAAACAGTCCAGTTACTATATGTGTGTCTCTTTTGAAATCAGATGGTATCGGGCTGTATTGTGATAACAATATTTTTAGAAGAGAGATGCTCAGAATGTGTTTTGTGAACCAACTGCATCAAACCGCCTAGGGGCTTGTTAAAGATGCGGATTCTAGAGCTTCACCCCATCCTTACCAGGTCAGAGTCTTGGGAACTTGTGAATCTGCATGTTGAACAAGCTTCTAAAATAAATATTTCCAGACTGCTTCGTGGGTATGGGGTTTCTTTTGTGGGTGATAAATTTCCTGGAATTAGGCAGCGGTGATGGTTGCACAACATTGTGAATATACTAAAACCCACTGAATCATGCACTTTAAAATGGTCTCAGAGGTCAATTTTAAGTTTTAGAATTTCATTTCAATTAAAAAAAAAATTACTGTAGGGACAGAAATCCACATCAGGTTGCCAGGCACCACAGCTACAGGAAGAGGATGGACTACAAAAGATCATGAGATTTGGGGCGCCTGGGTGGCTCAGTGGGTTAAAGCCTCTGCCTTCAGCTCAGGTTATGACCCCAAGGTCCTGGGATCGAGCCCTGCATCGGGTTATGGGCTCAGCGGGGAGCCTGCTTCCTCCTCTCTCTCTGCCTCTCTCTCCACCTCTCTCTCTGCCTAAGTGTGTTTTCCATCTGTCAAATAAATAAATAAAATCTTAAAAAAAAAAAAAGATCATGAGATCTGGGAGGAATGATAGAAATTTTCCACATCTTGACTGTGATGGTGGTGGTTACATACCACCAAGAACTATATGCCTAAGTAGGTAAATTTCACTACAGGTAAACTATTTCTCAATGAACTCACTAAGTAAATGAATAAATAACCTTCAGAAGATTCTTAGACACTCTAAAGTATGAGCACTGTTGCTCTGAAGCAGTCATCTCCAAAGTGGGGACACACCCCTCCTGGGGTTTTGGAAGACAAACTACCAGGCTACAGGAAGAAAATAATCGAAATTCTATCTATATACTTTTAAATCTACAGAAAAGAAGGAGATTATGCTTCCCTAACATTTTGGAAGTCACTTTAAAGGCTTTACTAATATTTGTATACAGAATGACATTGTTGTCCCCACTGGATGTGTGTCATGTCAGGTACACAGAATGTTCCAGGGAAGAGTGGAACATCTTGCATAATGAGGAAGTTGACCTTTGTGTTCTCATTCATTCACTTGCTTTCAGCATACTGCCACAAACTGCTGCTTGCATGGATTTATGGATTGTAATATCTACCTTCATTCTCTTTTAGTAATACCCACCTTTAAACAAATCCTCAAAAAATGGACAAGTGGTTTTAAAAAATCCCTGCAAAGAAGCTGCTGATTGAAGAGAGTACTGATATTGTAAACCCAGGAAACATAAAATGGCAGAGTTGACCTTTTGGGTAAGTGCTCTTTCATCAGCCACATTGGGGAGGGAAGCAATCGAGGTATAATCAGATCTGAAAGAGTGAGCTAAAGAATGAGAAGTTAATTACTTTTCAAAAGGAACTTGTGTTATGGAGAGAGCATGTTGAAAACAAGTTTGGCCAAGTCTCCATCACGAAGTGAATCTGTTGCTTCATCAGTGTAAACACGACACCTACTGAAACTGTCATGGCCGTACATCTAAAGTATTTGGGCAAAAACTCGGAGATATAATTTTCTAACCAATTTGAACATTGACCCAATGAAGAGTTTCAGCAAGCTTTCAACCTACTGGTTAAAAATTTTAAAATATGGGGCGCCTGGGTGGCTCAGTGGGTTAAAGCCTCTGCCTTCAGCTCAGGTCATGATCCCAGGGTCCTGGGATCAAGCCCCACGTTGGAATCTCTGCTCCGCAGGGAGCCTGCTTCCTCCTCTCTTTCTCTCTGCCTGCCTCTCTGCCTACTTGTGATTTCTCTCTCTCTGTCAAATAAAATCTTAAAAAAAAAAATTTAAAATACACTTTTCAATTACTTTGCAAGAACAGGGAAGACAGAAATCGACCATCTAGATTTGAACAAAAACTTCTGCATAATTAATGTATAGGAGAGAAAAATGAGTATCATTATTTAGCAAGTGCTGCCAATGATGCACTTCTTCCCTTTGGTTCCGTGTGTATCTGGGAGACACTTTGCCATTAAAACAAAGTATAGCTATCAATCAGATTAGAAATAGGCATTGAGATCAATATACCACAAACTGTCAAACCCCAGGGTGCTCAACCACACGGATTTCACTGGATAAAGCTAGTACAAGAGTTTAATGAAGTCATTCTGTAGCATTCACGGTGGACCTCTTCTTCCTTCACTCTTCACCTAGCACTTTCTTCCTTTTGCTCTCACACCGCTGGTCTCTAAAAGAATGAACTCCCAATTCAAGTCCCTTGCTCTGAGTCTTGTCATTCCAGCTCCTGAAATACAATCTTCACCTGATCTTGGGGCAGGTCCTTCAAACAGTATGTCTGGAAGAGAGTTTAGCATTCCTCCTCACCCCTCCAGGCTTCTCCTCTTGATCTTCCTCATCTCGGTTAGTGGTGCAACCTTCTACTGACATTTGAAACCTCAGTGTCTTTCTCTTTTTACACCTCGCATTCAGTTGACTACCGAAACTCAATTCTTCTACCTATATGGTTTGGCTTTTGTCTTTTAGCTTTCTGCTTGTATCTTGAGTTCTCTGTGCTTATCAGTCTTTCATCTTTTCCTCTCATTTTATTTCTAATTCTGTTCCTTTCCTCATCCTTCCTTATCCTCTGCCTACCCAGTCACCCAAAGAAAATACGAAAGCATTTTTTTGTTTGCTGTATTTATTAAATATTTATTGTACTAAAGCATGAAATGGAACATTCACTATTTCTCTTTTTAAACTCTAGATTTATGTATGCCTTGACTGATTTTTACTGTTGTTGTTGTGGGTCAGTAGGTTTAGATAGAGGAGAAAAAAATGGAAATGTTCTTGTTACCAGGTAAATGTTCTTGTTACCAGGAGTCTGGCGTTACTCTGGTCAAAAGTGCTATTTTTAAAAACAAGATTTGCCTGGGAGCAGAAGCCTTGTAGATTGAAGGAGGGCCTTGCCTTCTAAGCAAAAAAGGGTCTTAACTAATACTCTTTATTAATAATGTTTATTAAGCACTATTCAAAACAGATTGTTTCAGAAGGTACATTATTTATGTATATGTTATTGTGTACATTTTTCAGAATATATATGATTTAGGAATGTATCCTGGGAATTTTTTTTCACAAAAATTACTGCATTTTGAAGATTTTTAAAACAAGGTATATATTTAACATTTGCTTTCAATGGGACATTTGAGCTGTGAAACTGATTTTTAACATTGGCTTCTGTTGATGCTGTGATACATTAAAACAAGAGTACAGGAATTTCCTGAGTTGCCGGTGCCCAATTGAGCCCAAGTTCCTTGTCTGTGCTCCAGCTGCCTGCTCTCTC
Organism: Mustela putorius furo; assembly: GCF_011764305.1. NCBI lineage: Eukaryota > Metazoa > Chordata > Mammalia > Carnivora > Mustelidae > Mustela > Mustela putorius. The sequence goes on from NW_025421305.1 coordinate 8,797,267, forward strand.
TTATATCTCGTGCTGAGAATTTCCCTTCTTCACTAGGATCCCTTTCCCTCCTGCTACAGCAGACCCTTAAACCTCATCATTCCTGGTCACTCTTATCTGTCCAGGGCCTCACTCCTCTTGTCCTTGTGCCCCAAACCGGTAGTAGAATGGATTCAATTCTTTAACACTGCATCCTGACAAAAGGGTTAGTGTCCACCCTCAAAGTGCTCACCATCTCGTAGCAGAAACAGAAGGAAGCAACTACAAATGCTAAGTGAGAGGTATACCCCCAAGGAAGGCTCACAGGGGTCTGCCCAAGCCAGCCTGAGGGGACAGGAAGGACTCAGATGAAAAGAGTGAATGTGTGGTAAAGAGATGAGGCACAAAGGAAGGCAGGAGCCAGCGATGAGTCTAGATTTGATCTCCAAAGTATTGGGGTCCTTAAGCAGGAGAGCAACATGATGAAATTTGTCTTACATCCAGAATGGAGAATGGATGGGGTACATGAGGAGAGACAGGGACAACCATGCGGGTTGCCAGGGAGAAATGGTAAGAGCCTGATCCACACAGTGGCCATGGATGCAAAAGGGAGATAAACTAGAGAGGAATTTAAAGGTGGAAATAAGACAACATAAGGCACGATGGGCATGTGGCTCAGGGAGGAAGAAGAAAAGAGAAGGCTTTTGAGAAAAGGAGGGAGCGGAGAAGAGAAAATGGAAGTGAGAGGTAGAATCCAGAGAAAGAGGGATAGGGGAGAATGAAAGAGAAAGACTTCCCATCACGGCCCTCACACCACCCCTAGAAGCACAGGTTTATGTTTGCAAGGTGATGGAGGGGCTGGTGGACATAGGAAGTGGCGAAAGCCAAGACAAATTGAGAGGCATGGGGGAGGGGGGAAAGCTCACCTAGCCTTCCTCTCCTTGTCCCTTCTTCCTTTTTGAGTTTCTGCTCCCATGTTTTGAGTCTCCTTTACACTGGATGTTGCCATGTTGAATTGTATTGTGAAGGAGGTGAGCGATCTTTTAAAAAAATGTTTTGCTACGCATAACATCCCTACGAATATATTATAACCAGGGCACCTGGGTGACTCAGTCGGTTCAGCATCAGGCTGTTCATTTCGGCTCAGGTCATGATCTCAGGTTGTGAGTTCAAGCCCGATGTGACCTCCGCACTGGGCATGGAGCCTGCTTAAGATTCTCTCTCTCCTTGTCCCTCTGCCCCTCCCACCTTCTAATAAAGAAAAAAAAAAAAAAGAAGAATATTTTATAACTGAAGAAGAGGTAAATTTTTACCTGTACTCTGTCTTTTGGGTTAACCCAGGAAAGTAAATGCCATTTATGGCATTGTTTTGATGGAAAGTATGTTCTGAGTTCCGAACAAACGTCTTAAAATTAACTTTAACTTTTGAAAAAAAATCTACATTTGAGCTTGAGACTAACCATATTAAGTATATGCTATGAAGAGGAAAATCAGAAAATGCTTTAAACTCTCTCTTCTTAAAACTTTGGCATGTTTCTGCTGGTTACTCACTATTTGAAAGTGCATGATAGCTATATTTAGAAGGAAAGTGAGAAATTCAGTCAGGAATGTTTTCATACATCCATAAATATTTGGCACTATATAGATAATTTCCTGCATTTACACAGAAAATGAGTCTCAAAGCACTTTTTTACATGTATTATTTTTTAAAATAAGGTGCCTCTGGATGCAACTGGATTCCAAGATTGTGGTACCCATGAAAAGAAAAGACTGTTAAGGATCTTTACTGAGGTTGGCAGACTGCCATTTGGATTAGCTGTTGAAATGCCACATGTGGTACTTTTCAAGAGGCAATAATCCATATTTGGGGAATATTCTACTATTAGACATTTGTGTGATTGTCTTATTAAACCAGCCACGCTCTTTTTTTTTTTTTTTAAAGATTTCATTTATTTATTTGACAGAGAGTGCATGAAAGGGAACAAAAGCAGGGGGAATGGGAGAGGGAGAAGCAGGCTTCCCGCTGAGCAGGAAGCCCAATGTGTGGCTTGATCCCGGGACTCTGGGATCATGACCTGAGCCGAAGGCAGGCGTCTAGTGATTTCGCCCTAAACAAGCCACACTCTTATGGATGGCAGTAGGGTTTCTGTGAGTTGAATGGACTTTCCCATTGTCAGTCATGTGAGGGAGAGGTCTGTGGGACATGAAGCAAGACATGAGGAGGTAGGTATCAACCTCGGACTTTCATTTTTTAGGTCAGCAGTCAGTTTGGCTAGCATGGGAGGCCAAGTGATGCAGAGGCATTTCTGATGATTTAGAGTGGATACCTAGAGGTTGAGCTGTGTGCAGACACAGGAATGCACAGTGCTCAGAGACCCCTTCAAGAAAGACGCCTGCCCAGCTGTAAGTAGTATGGATAGGTGATAGCCTCCCACTGTTAACTTCTCCAAGCCCACCTCCACAAAGAGTCTTTGCTCTGGAGCTCCTATTGGACAAGAAAGGCTTTGTCAGATCTGCAGCTCAGTCTGGTGGCTCTCCCACCCAATCTCAGTCCCTCCTTTTCCTTCCAGCAGTTCTTGTTCCCCAGTAAACCTTTTGCACTGCAAGCCCATGTCTGCTTTCCAAAGGGTCTAACTGACACACGCCACAACAAGGAAGCAACCGGCGCACAGTTGGGCATGGTCACTGTAAGCAGGCCTGGAATGACTCTGGACCCGCACAGAAGGTATTCTCTGTGTCATACTTTCTTTCTAATGTTCTTTAAATGTCAGAAAATCTCATTAAAAGTTACATGCTGATATCCACCATGTTGTGGGGATGGGGAAGTGTCCGCCCCTTGGGAAAGCAGAGACAGCCAGCTCAGGAGAGCCTTGATCAAAGCAGCAGCAATATGACAGCTTGACAAAGAGGTTGGAACAGAGCACCCCAGAGTTCAGCTCCAGAGCTCACCTAGGCAAACCCCTTGGGGCCCCTCCAAGACATCTAGGATCACTCTGAGTGTCCTTGTTCCTGGTAGTAAGTCCAGGACTGATTTACACCATTAGTCCTGGGTTGCAGTCTACCAAAGTTGCACCATGAGAACCCAAAAGATAGATTTTTTTATCCCTGGTTTACAGATGAAAAAATGAAGACACCATTCGAGAAGTTAATAGTGTCTTAACTTAAGTCACTATCCCATGTCTGCCCCCCACCCAACCTTTTCGACACAATGCAGCTCCTGGGTCACCATTTCCTATTAAATAATTGAGCCTAATGTCAAAGGGCATCTTAATGATCTGAAACAATTCAGTGCTTTAGGTGTGGGAGTTAGTCGTCTACAGAGCAGTGCCATAGTCCTTTCATCACTAGATGCCTTTAGTGTTACCAGGACTCTCATTTATTTGTTTAAACAAGACCGCAGGAAGTTTGATGGGAGAATACGAGAGTCTGTAATAGTAAAGTTTTAAAAAAGGGGGCACCTGGGTGGCTCAGTGGATTAAGCCTCTGCCTTCGGCTCAGGTCATGATCTCAGGGTCCTGGGATCGAGCCCCGCATCAGGCTCTCTGCACAGCAGGGAGCATGCTTCCTCCTCTCTCTCTGCCTGCCTCTCTGCCTACTTGTGATCTCTCTCTGTCAAATAAATAAATAAAAATCTTAAAAAAAAAAAAAGTACATATTTGCCCCTGACTTTATTTCTGACTCTCTCACCCATCTTATGACAGGACTTCTTGTTGAAAGACTTAAATAAGCAAGTATTTTCTGATCTTATTTAAAAGAAATTTAAGGTTAAAATCCTCTTTCCTCCTAATTCTAAACATTTTTGAGTCCAGTTGTGTGATCCCCTTTGATCCCTGTAATTCCTCCCGCTGTCTGGGCTTCCCCTCAGTTATTTCCTACAAGTATTTCCTTACAGGTAAGGAACGCTTGATCCTTTTCCCTTTCTGGTGAACTTGTTAGGAGTAATACCCACTCTTGTCACTCAGCTAACTTTTCTTTACTGTCCCTGTTTTTTGTTGCTGTTGCTGCATTTTAATTTGTAGCAAAGCTTCTTTGTTTAAACCCTAGAAATGGTCTATGCCCTACTAGTTCCCACTGCGTTCTCTGGTTTTTAAAAAGTTGTATCTTCTTTTCTTTCTTCCGGTCCTCTGAGGATTTTATTTTTTCTGCCCTCACATATTTCTTATATAAAAATGAACATAAATGTAAAATATTCACCAACTTCTGATTTTGTTTCGGCTACTCAAGCCTTCCCATAAGAGTAAAGTAGTCGGAATTCTTTATTATTTCTTCATCTGGTATAAATTCTCAGCCGCCCTGGGCAAACAACTGAGTGGTTATTGCTAAGCCTACTTTATAGGAGTAAAAATAATTATCCTTGGATTTCTTTTTTTTCATGCTCAATTTTCCCCTGGACTTTATTTCTGGGCTTTGTATGTTTTCCAAGCAAGATGAACAATGATTTTACTGACCTTTATTGTGCTTCAAGCTCGTTACCCGACTTTTCATCTAAAGGAATTTTTCTTTTATTCTCTGGGGCATGGTCCAGGAAATATTTTAACCAACGTTTTTTGGACCTTTTATTCCCTGGTGGTTATGCTTTGTGGACAGTTTAGCAATTTCCTTCTACCTGTCATGACCACAGAAGCAGAATAGAGTAGTATTGCTCAATAAAGATACTTTGACCTGACCTCTGCAACTGAGAGGTGGAAAAAAAAAAAGTTAAATGGGAAAGATTCATGTTTAGTGTTGTCTGAGTGATTTAACACCAGACAGGCACTATTGTACTATGAAATAATTCTTTATTAATTATATAACACTATTTTCACTGGGATGCTGAACCCTATAAACATTTTAAGGTTGGAGCTGGGTTTCTAGTACGGTTTCTACTGGATGACTTTTGGCTGGGGTGGGGGTGGGCAATGGTTACTTCTAAAAATAACTTCAACCTGACTATTAAAGATTCTCACATACCTTGATTGAGAAAAACTTTTATGTTGACAAATACTATCTTTATAATTTGAAAATGTATATTTTAAAAGAATCATAAGGGGATGCCTGGGTGGCTCAGGCATTAAGCATCTGCCTTTGGCTAGGGTCATGATCCCAGGATCTTAGGATTCAGCCTGGCCTGGGGCGCCCTGCTCCATGGGGAGCCTGCTTCTCCCTCTCCCACTCCCCCTGCTTGTGTTCTCTCTCTTTCTCTCTGTCAAATAAATAAATAAATAATGTTTAAAAAAATAAAAAAATAAAAGAATCATAGAATTTAGACAGGAGGTCTAAACCAAGAGATTATCTAGTTTAACTTCCCATAGAATGTTCAATTCTCTCTCCACTAGATCATTGAGATGTACCCATTAAGTTCTTGCTTGGATGCCTGCATTGCAGAGAACGCCTCTGAAAGCCCATTTTTGTTGAACAAGTTCTACGATTTAAAATCTTTGACCCTGAATCTGCTCTAGTTCTTCCACCTTTGGCACCAGTTTTTCCTTGGGGAGTAACTCCTATCATGTCTGCTCTCTGTTTTTCATGGAAGCCCTCTATATACTTAAAAATTGAGGGTGCCTGAGTGGCTCAGTCATTAGGCAGCTGCCTTCAGCTCAGGCCATGATCCCAGGGTTCTGGGATCAAGCCCCACATTGTGCTCTCTGCTCTGCAGGAAGCCTGCTTCTCCCTCTTCCGCTCCCTCTGCTTGTGTTCCCTCTCTCTCTGTGTCTCTCTCTGTCAAATAAATAAATAAAATCTTTAAAATAAAATGAAATAAAAATTGAGGTACATATCTCCTTACCTTCTTACCAGATTCAGCACTTCCACCCATTCTTTTACCCACTCTTTATGGTTTGCAATTCCTTCTCTACCTTATTTAATTCATGAATGATACTCTTAAATGGGATGTGTAAAGTTTAACTCAGTTCTTTTTTTGTTTCTGTTTTTATTATTTAATTTTTATTGAAGTATAATTGACATACATTATATTAGTTTCCAGTGCACAGCATGATTCCATAAATGTATATATTGCAAAATGATTCCTGCAATATGTCTAGTTAACTCCTATTGCCAAATAATTATACCTTTTTTCTTGTGATGAGAACTTTTAAGATCTATTCTCTTAGCAAGCTTAAAATACACAATACAGTATTACAGGCTACAGTCACCACACTGTACATTACTTTCTCACAACTTATTTATTTTACAAATGAAAGTTTGTACCTTTTGACCACTTTTACCCATTTGCCCCCCACACTCCACCTACCTTCCCACCCACCCCCACCCCAGCTGCTACCTATCTGTTCTCTGTGTCTTTGAGTTTTGTTTTGTTTTAGATACCACATGGGTTAATACGGTATTTGTCTTTCTCTGCCTGGCATATTTCACTTAACATAATCCTTTCAAAGTCAGAAATGGCAAGATTTCCTTCTTTTTATGGCTGAATAATATTCCATTATATATGTATATACCATGTCTTCTTTACCCATTTACCTAGATGGACACTGACGTTTTCATGTCTTGCCTATTTTATATAATGCTGCAATAACCATGGGGGCACATATCTTTTCAACTCAGTGCTTCTGTTTTCTTTGAATAAATACTCAGAAATGGAATTATGGGATTATATGGTGGTTCTACTTTTATCTTTTAAAGAAACCTACATATTGTTTTTCCATAGTGGCTATATCAATGTACATTCCCACCAACAGATCACAAGAGTTCCCCCTTTCTCATGGGGCACTTGGATAGTACAGTCAGTTAAGCATCTGACTCTTGATCTCAGCTCGGTCTTGATTTCAGGGTTATGAGTTCAAGCCCCATGTTGGGCTCCATGCTGGTTGTGGAACCTACTTAAAAAAAAGGGTGGGTTCCCTTTCCTCCACATCCTTGCTAACATTTGTTATCTCTTGCCTTTTTTATAATAGCCATTCCAGCCGGTAATATCTCGTTGCGGTTTTGATTTGCATTTTCCTAATTATTAGTGATGTTGAGTACCTTTTCATGTACTAATTGGCCATTTCTATGTCTTCTTTGGAAAAATGTCTATTCAACTTTTCTGCCCATTTTTAAATCAGGTTTTGTTTTTCTTATTGAGCTGTGTGAGTTCTTTATATATTTTGGTGATTAATCCCTTATCAGATATATGATTTGCAAATACTTTCTTCCAATGAGTAGGTCGCCTTTTAATTTTATGTATGGTTATGCTCAATTTTAACTTTTAACTTTGCTATTATACTCAATTCTTGCTTCAAAAGACACTTTCCAGAAAGTGAAAACATAGGCCACAAAGAAGGGAGAATATATTTGCAAAGCATATAACTGATAAGATACTTGTATCCAGAATATTTGAAGAACTCTTACAACCTATCAATAAAAAAAAAAAAATCCAATTTAAAAATAGGCAAAGGATTTGAATATACATTTCTCCAAAAAGACATAAAGGTCCAATAAAGTTATGAAACCATAGTCCACACATCATGCACAGACACTGTGCAGCCTCAAAAAGATGACCAATCTTCTCATCCCCAGCTAATGTGAGTGACTACTGCTTCTCCAATGACAGCTCTAGCCCTGCTCTTAGATCAAAATTATTAAGCTAATTACTGAATTGCCCCTGCTCTCTGATAGTACCTGAACAGACCCTAGTTTCCTTGGACCCTCCCCCAAATCACATAACAGAAGCTCATATACTATACTAAGCTCTCCCTAGCATCCACATCCTGAGTCTCCCCATGGTTCCCCATGATGTGAGGTCTCCCTCATGATAGCAGCTAATAACCCTTCATTGTTTGTTCATAACTATGTCTGGGTAGTCTTTGGTGGGCATCACCAGTATAAATAAATTCATATTTCGTGGGGAAAAAAAGGATTGGGAGGATTTGAATATATATTTCTACTAAAAAGATATTAAAAGTACAATGAAGCCATAAAAACATACTCAACATCGTTAGTCATTTAGGGAAATGCAAATAAAACCACCAAGAGATACCACTTCACATCACTAGGATGGCTGTAAGAAAAAAGACAATCATGATAACTCTTGGCAAAGATGTGGAGAAATTAAGGCTTTCTTACATTGCAGATAGGAATGTAGAAAACTTTGGAAAACAGGTTGGTCATTATTCAGAAATTCAACAGAGCCACCCCCAGTGACTGAGCAGCTCCCAGGACAATATTGGGAGAAATAGGACTCTTTTCAGTTTTTCTATTTGGCAAGTCAAGTGTGTCTTACAAAATATGGGTTCATATGTGACCTCTAGAGATGGAAATCAGTTAAAGAAAAAAGGAATGCTATCATTTAGTGGACCAGAGAGAGATCAAAAACCCAGATTTCATTTTATTTCTGGGAGGAAAAATTTAAAAAACAAAAACAAAAACCCCACAAAGTCTTCTGAATTCATTTCCATTTCCTGGCTTGAGTTCTCATCAGCTCTAGTTGTCCTCCTGAAGCAGAAAAAGGATTTTGTGACCTACAGGTGTTTTCAGAGAAGACTGAAATCCAACAGAGTGGCACCACCCGCCTGGCAGGGCTGCTATCTTAGCGGAGCTGAGGAACTGTCAAATGTGTTAGCATCCTTTGTATGTCAACAAATAGAATCCAAGGCAAGAAACGCACACACTCTGGAGGAGGGAGGAATGAAACATATCAGCCTTGCCTCTCCATTCAGTTTCTGGGTATATAGTAATGAGCTTCCCCACTGAGATGAACCTCAGTCCTGCCTATTGCCTATTGCTGTGCTATGATTTACAAGAAATGAAATACAGGGAATTATTGCAGCCTGAGCACATTCTCCTAGAGTCCCCCCCCACCCCCGGATCTCTGTCTGCCTATCCTATTGAACTAGTTGGAGAAGACACCTACCTGAAACGCAGTGGATCCTCTTCCTGAGCCTGTGGCCAGTTCTAAGTGGCCCACTTGTGCATTCTACTCTTTGGCCTTACCTGGTTTCCTCTTAAAATTCCTGAATCAAAGATAATGCCTAAGATGGCACAGACAGCCTGTGACTTATTCTACAAGAGACAACGCATCTGCAGGTGAGAATGGAGAGAAAGATGACCTTTGTAATCCATTGCTCTTCCTGTCGCTAAGTGCTGTAGCCTTCCACCTTGAGGAGACCCTCCCTGAGGAGGCTCTGATGACAGGGTCAAGCTGCATGTGTGCCTGGCACTTCCGCACATTCTGTGACAGAAATTGCTTTGGGCTTCACCAGGCTATATGTACAGATAAGGTTATGTTAATAGCATTTACCAAACTTCTTTGGGTGAATGGACTTTTGGCCCTTCCAGCTTATCTCTAAGTCCTTCTGCAAAGACTCCCCCAAATACGTCTGGGAGTCCCCAGACAATGTCTTACAGGCTTTGCAGACAAATTTCCTCTCATACCTGGCCTGCCAGCTTCCCAAAACAGCTGAGGACACACCAGAGCTTTAGAGATGCTAAAGCTTCCAGCATTGTGTTCCAAAGCAGGAGAGTGCCTCTCCCCCTGTTATATACTCTCAAAGGGGGTGGGAAGCTGAAGCTTGTGCTGTGAGCTTCTCTGCTTTAACTTTTCTTTTACTGTTCCCCTCTTCCTAATATAACTCCAATGAGTTTTGGGTCAGGAAACAGATTTCATTATCAGTATTGAATATTTGAGATTGATATTTGAATATCAATGCTGTTTCCATAATGTTCCCTCCTCCTCCACCAACAAAAGCGTCAGGCTTTTACAATGCCTCGTATCTGCTTTCTGCAGGACAAGTTTCCCCCAGGAAGATATTCAGAGCTCAGGAAACTGTGCTTCTGGAAGACCCATCCCACTGTTTTGTCAACTATGCTCAGATACATCTGATTTTCAGTTTCATTATGATACAGATGTATTATTTCTACAGTAGCCCTTTCTCAGCCAAGATGGAGCATTGGTTTGGTTAAGAAGGTGTTCCCAGTGCAGATAACATGAAGCCTGACTCATAGTAGCTGAAACTGATAGGGTTTTATTTGTGTCTCATTACAAAACATTCAAATATAGTCTAGGGCCAGTGCAGTCGTTCAAGGAGACTGTCAGGGACCCACGCTCGCTCGCTCTCTCCTTGCTCTTGCCATCCTTAGCTCATCAGCTGTTCTTCTTCTGTCTCTCACTATCACTGTGTGGCTGCTGCATCTCCCAGCCTCTGGTCAGCATTGTGTGCAGAGGAAGAAGGAGAAGAGGCACACCTGTGCACTTATCCTTCCGTCCCTTCCACCCGAGCTCCCTGCAGTCAGCAACTGGTGTGGGGTGGAGAGGGGCACTCTCCATGCAGTCCACGCTGTACAAGCTGAAAACAGATTCTCCATTAGGTATCACAAGGATATCTACTGTGTGGAAACCTTAGACATTCTGGCCACACTGGACTGCTGTCCACTCAGTTTGTGTCCCACCCTCAAATTGGGCCACACATTTCCATGTCTTCCCTGTCTTTGTGTAAATCATATGAAGCTAACTAATGAAATGGTCAATCTAGGACCTTAAGATTTTTTCTGAAGTTTTTCAGTGGCTCCTAGAAAGCCACTAAAATGTGTTCAGGACCTTTCTTCACTAACTGTGTAACATGCCAGACTCTTCTCTAGGTCGAGAATTCATCTGATATTCCAAAATTTCTCAAAGTGTGTTTTATAGAACACCAGTCCTATTGGAGGAAACAGATACAAAGGCACGTTAGAAATGCTGCATGTTGTAGTGTCTGGGTGGCTCAGGCTCAGTCGTTAAGCATCTGCCTTCCACTCAGGTCATGATCCCAGGATCTTGGGATCGAGCCCCTCATTGGGCTCCCTGCTCTGTGGAAAGCCTGCTTCTCCCTCTCCCACAGCCCTGCTTATGTTCCCTCTCTCACTGTCCCTCTCTCTCTGTCAAATAAATAAATAAAATCTTCTTAAAAAGAAATACTGCATGTTATATCTGACTCTGAGAGCTATACACTACAGATTGATATTTTAAATGTTCCTTAAAGGCACACTGTAAAAAAAAAAAAAAAAAAAAAAGCTTGTTTAACCCATTGCTTCCCAAAATTTCTGGATAAAAGAAACTTTTGAGGGGTGCCTGGGTGGCTTAGTTGGTTAAGTGTCTGTCTTCGGCTCAGGTCATGGTCTAAGGGTCCTGGGCTCCTCGCCAGTTGGGAGTCTGCTTCTCCTTCTCCCTCAGTGCATGTTCTTGCTCTTGCTCTCTCTCAAATAAATAAATAAAATCTTTTTTAAAAAGAAAAAAATGTTTTCATTTTAATATAAAAGTTTTTTAAAATTAAAAAACAGCTTGATTTCTTTAAAAAGGGAAAAATAACTGCATATATTCAAGGAAAGAAAATAATATAACAAGAAAAGTTAAACTTAGAAACACATAGAGGTACTATAGAGAAGAAGATGTATGCCACAATTAGGTAGGAAATAACCAGCTTCTGATATTGTACGCTACAATGTGAACTCAAAAGAAATCTGTAGGGCGCCTGGGTGGCTCAGTGGGTTAAGCCGCTGCCTTCGGCTCAGGTCATGATCTCAGGGTCCTGGGATCGAGTCCCGCATCGGGCTCTTTGCTCAGCGAGGAGCCTGCTTCCCTCTTTCTCTCTCTGCCTGCCTCTCTGCCTACTTGTGATCTCTGTCTGTCAAATAAATAAAAAATCTTTAAAAAAAAAAAAAGAAATCTGTAGCTTAGGCATAGAGCCAAAAATAAGGCAGGGAGGGGGGAATATGAGGGGGGAAATAAGAAAACAAGGGGAGAAAATAAGACAAAATAACTGTTGGATTGTAACTGCGGACAGGTTTCCACAAAGGTAAGTAATTTCGAGGAATCAAATAATTGAACAGAGCCCAAGTTCAGATTATATGTTTCATTAAAACATTTGGTCAGTGAGCAGAGCCTTCTCCAGCCCTTAAGCCCGTACTAATTTTGTATCATGTACACACAGTCACATGCAGAGTCACAGTGATGAAGCCCCACCAAGGGCCAGAGCCAAACACGGCTGGCTTCCTGGTGCTCCTGGACAAGCGATAGAGGCCGTGGCCTGGGAGCCATGGTGCGGATTTGTGGCTGCCAACAGATCGGGCGCTAGAAGAGAGTGCCTTCTGTGAAGGCCGGAACATGTTGCAGTTAACCACGATGTCGTATTTAACTCCTAGACGGCCGTCTTTCTGACTTGAGGGTGGAGAATAAGTACCTTCTACAACAGAGTCCAGCAGAAGCCAAAACGACTAATCAGAAAATATGGAACTCTCAATCCCTGCCACAGAAATAAACACGTATGGACATCATCATTTACAGAAATGATTTCATGTAAATATTATATTGGCTTTAAGTAGCTACTTTACATCCCGTTTCGCTTGCGAAGGCTAAAATTTTACTTATTCTCCAGGTCAGATCTATTCATCAGCTGCAACAAAATACTGGTGCTGTTTGGTTACTCATAAAATAACAGAGGCTTTTGTGGAAAACATGGAATCCAGTGAGATGAGGTTCTTTGCTGAAAAATCTTTCCGAGTGTTGGGAAGATTAGCTTGGGAAGCAGGGAAAATGAATTTCAGTATGTCTAATCATATATTTGGGGGCTTCTGAAAGAATGAAGCTTCAAATACTATGCCAGTGTCAAATTTAGTAATTGTTTCAGGGTAGAAATTTTAAAATCTAATGTTACATATGAAAATTTAAGGAAGGGCGCCTGGGTGGCTCAGTGGGTTAAGCCTCTGCCTTCGGCTCAGGTCATGATCTCACGGTCCTGGAATTGAGTCCTGCATCGGGCTCTCTGCTGAGCAGAGAGCTTCCCCCCTCTCTCTCTGCCTGTCTCTCTGCCTACTCGTGATTTCTCTCTGTGTGTGTGTTAAATAAATAAATAAAATCTTAAAAAAAAAAAAAAGAAAAAAATTTAAGGAAGAATGGATTTTTTTAGTGCGGGAGGGGCAGAGAGAGGGATAAAGACTCTAAGGCAGGCTCCATGCACAAAGCAGAACCCAACATGGGGCTTAATATCACAAGCCTGAGATCATGACCTGAACCCAAACTAAGGATTGCTGCTCAACTGACAGTGTCACCCAGGCACCCCCAGGATTTTTTTTTTAAGGGATTAACCATAGTTTGGAAATAGACTGTAAAATAAGAGTTCTCTTGAAAACATAATGATTAGCATTACAAGTACAACAGCTTTTGTTTCAAGGTAGGACTTGATCATGTTGGGCATCTCTCTGGTTGTGATTAGAACAAGACAAATCCAGCACCTACACACAAATATGAAGATAGGTAGCATTTGGAACTCTAATCTTTATATATTTGAACATTTATTTCGGAGGAGGAAGAGGTCCAGAGTGCCACCCACTCTCACACTGAAGACTTGACTGTTGAAAGCAAGTTGTGGCATTTGTGCTTCCCTTTCTACACCACAGTCTAATCAAGAGCTTGTTCAATATTCTATACCACACAACAAAATAGAATAAACAAATTTGTTAAAATTTGCTATGTTCAAAGAGCTATGCTCCAACACATGGCCAACCTGTGACTGAAACTCTGGGTTCTTAAAAGCATAAATCGAGTGGGAAATTTTTTTCTATCAAAGTGTTTTCGTTCTGTAAGGATACGGCAGGACTTCCCAGGAAAAGAAGCTTGCTAAGGAACTCTCATCACTTCTCCTTAATATGGTCTCCTTAAAACATTTTTTAAATTGTAGTAAAATATACATAACCTAAAATTCACCAACTTAAACATGTTGAAGGGCACAATTCTGTGGCAGTAAGCACATTCGGATGGTTGTGAATCACCACCGTCCATTCCCAGAAGTCTTTTCATCTTGCACCACTGAAACCCTGCCCCCATTCCAGCTGAAACTCTATTTCCCCTCCCCCCCAGTCCCTTTCTGCTTTCTGTCTCTATGAATTCGACTGCTCTAGGTACTTCATGTAAACGGAATCATACAGTATGTGTCCTTTTGTATCAGGCTCAATTCTCTCCCCATCGTGTCCTCAAGGTTCATCCATGCGGTAGCATGTGTCTACAAGCTGAGCAAAAATAAGCAGCCCCAGGCCCTGAGTCTTTTTATATCCATACAATATTTCATATCCGTTTTCTTCAAAGGTGTGATTTGGGGTGTGATTTGAGTCCCTTTTAAGAGAAAGCCAATAGAACAGTGGAGCATTGGGAGGTGGCTGGCCAAGCATAGAGAGAGGCATGAAAAGAAGAAGCAATTTCGACCCTTGGTTACAGTCGTCTGCTCTGCTCTCAGAGATTTTGGAATCCACAGATTTGGGGAAGTTCTCACAATCAATATGTTTCGAGAGCCTTTTTGAAAAATAGAAAGAAGGCAGGAAATACAGATTGTTCTTTGTCCTGCACGGCGCTCGAGCGACCTGTGACTTCCACCCACCGCCACTTGCTGCAGAGGTAAATCCCGTCCATCCTCTGTGACAGCCTTTTAAAATTTGACTTGAGGCAAAATACCTCAGTTTTGCTGAGGCAACAGACTTTATTTTATGTGGTATCCTGGTCTTTTAACTTCCACTGTGCTTTCCTTTAGATGCCTATCAGGTGGTCAATATCTACTCAAAATGAGGCACCCCAACTGCTGCTTGTTTGGCAGCATTCCCGAAGATTCTGCCCTTGAAGGCAGCAGATGGGATTAAGGTTATTAATCACTGAGCAGTAAGATAGGAAGATCGTCCAAGCTAGTCTAAACAAATCACATGAGCCCTTTAAAAGCAGAGAGATTTTTCCTTCTTGTGGCAGAAGAAGTCAGAGAGATTCAGAGTGAGAGGGATCCCCCATGAGGCAGGATCTCCATGGCTGAAATGGAGGGGGCACAGGGTGAGGACCTGAGACTGAGCGGCCTCCAGGAGCTGACAGCAGCCTTCAGCAGAGATACAGCAAGGTATCCCGGACCTCTGTCCTGCGACTGCCAGCAGCTTGAGATCTTCCCCTAGTCCAGCCTCTAGGTTCAGCAGGCAAAACCTTCATTTTAGCCTCAAGAAACCCTAAAAGGGGGACCCAGCTAGAATGTGCCAGATTCCTGAATAACAGAAACTGAGCTAACAGGTGGGTGTTGTTTTAAGCCACTGAGTTTGAACCAGTTTGTAAGGCAGCAATAGGTAAGAAACACACCACCCTTTATGTTCCAACAACCCTTCTCTCCTTGCACTTCCTGAGCAGAGCTTGTTGTCAGGTTTGCAGACTTCTGCTCATGAAATTTCCTGGCCTAGGCTACCCCCTCTTACTGGTTCAGATGGACAAACTATGTGCAAGGCACATCACAGGCATTACTCCCACCAGAAAATGCCACTATCTTCCTTAGGTAGACTTACTGTGTATTTGTCCCTCTGGACTGTAGGCATTGAAAGACCATTGGAAAAAAAAACCCACTGGAAGAATTTTCAGTTAGCCATTTTATGATTTTATGGAAAAAAAAAGATTATGAAGGCTGAAATTGTGAGAATAAGTATACAAGAGTACTCGCAAATGTTTTATAGTTCTTAAAATAACACAAGTAATTTACCAAATAAAGGTAGTTAACAGTGATATTCTACACACAGTATTGGCAATGGTTAATGACTGGCCTTCTGTTTTCTGTATTTACCACCCTTTGCTAAACAGAAATTTTGAAGGACTTCCTTCCTCTGCAGTTTTAGTGAGATGCTTGTAAATTTCTTCCATTTTTATTCCCGGGGGGTCTCACCTAAATAGCCCATGATTTTTTTTTTATAACTTTCAACTCTTCTGTGGAATGTGTCACTTGGGTTTCTGGCACAGGGAATGGTGGGAGCAGAGTAGGTGTTTCTCAAACCACTCCCAGTCCCAAGAGGTTACATGACCTTCCTGATCACTTCATACCAAACTGCCAGACCCTCTTAGGCTCCCTCCCCACAACCATCT
Source organism: Mustela putorius furo (assembly GCF_011764305.1). Lineage (NCBI taxonomy): Eukaryota > Metazoa > Chordata > Mammalia > Carnivora > Mustelidae > Mustela > Mustela putorius. Next base: position 8,813,042 of record NW_025421305.1, read on the forward strand.
GAGCTCTGCCTTTCCTTTGACTGTAGTACTAAAATCCAAGAACACCATCAGTTTCATTTCTCTGGCCCCCAAGGATTGCAAAAATTCTATTTCAACAGTCCTCTCCACTTCCTTTTTGTACCCTAATCCTAAATGCATCTTTCTAATGATGGTGTATCCTTTGCACTCACAAGCACTGTATCCTCTAATCTTTGATAATCCTCAGATTCGCAAGTACATCACGGCATCCAACAAGGCCCTAGCATGAGACAGGCCCCTGAGGCTACAAAAGGATAATGTGTAATTTTATGTTTTCAAGAAGTTCATTTGCAGATACAAACCATCCAGTTCAGCAGATAAAGCAGTGTACAGAAATTAAAGCAAAAACTGATAGTCGGGCACCTGGGTGGCTCAGTGGGTTAAAGCCTCTGCTTTCGGCTCAGGTCATGATCCCAGGTTCCTGGGATCGAGCCCCACATCGGGCTCTCTGCTCAGCAGGGAGCCTGCTTCCTCCTCTCTCTCTGCCTCTCTGCCTACTTATGATCTGTCTGTTAAGTAAATAAGTAAAATCTTAAAAAAAAAAAAAAAAACCTGGTAGTCAGTGTAAATGATATCCATGGGATATAACAGGTATCCCAATGGGCAGACAAAGCACGGGGGAAAATGTAAGTATGGAAAGTATTTCAAGATTCAAGTAGACATCAGAGAAGTCTGTTAGGAAGTGGCAAGATGGCAAGATGCCTAGAGGTTCAGATACAGGATTTGAGTCTCCAGTAGGGCACTAACAAAAGCAAAGTAGGATCTTGGTGCTTTAGGGATTAGAGTGCTGGTAAAAGAAAGGCAAGACTCCCGAGTGGAAAATCAAATCTGTGACTCAATTACCGGAAGTAGGCCACAAGGCAGAGGTTGAATCTTGAATGCAGTTTTTAAAAAATGGAGCAAACCCCAAATTCTATGTCATTCTACAAATCTACTTACAGAAGCATGCAAATATATATACACAAGGCTGTTAGTTGCAACCATTGTTAACAGTGAAAAACTTAGAAACAACCAAATGGGGTGCCTGCCTGGGTGGCTTAGCCAATTGTGCGTGTGACTCTTGATTTTGGCTCAGGTCGTGATTTCAGGGTCCTGAGATGGAGCCCTACATCAGGCTCTGTGCTCAGCGGGGAATCTGTTTGGGATTCTCTCTCTTTCTCTCTCTCTCTCTCCGAAATAAATAAATGAATCTTAAAACGGGTTGGGGGGCACCTGGGTGGCTCAGTCATTAAGCATCGGCCTTCAGCTCAGGTTGTGATCCCAGGGTCCTGGATCCTGAGTCAGGCTACTTTTTTCACAGGAAGCCTGCTTCTCCCTCTCCCTCTCCCACTCCCCCTGTTTGTGTTCCCTCTCTTGCTCTCTTGCTGTGTCTCTCTCTGTCAAATAAATAAATAAATAAATAAAATCTTAAAAAAAAAGAAAAAGAAACAACTGAATGCTCACGAGTAGGGTCCTGGTTATTTAAATAAATATTTAAATTATTTAAATGATGGTATATCCAATTAAGGGAATATTTTACAGCTCTTAAAATCAATGTGGTAGCTAGCACGCATGAGCTAATATGGAAAGATTTCCAAATGTATTAATTGAAAACATTGAAATAGAGAACAATATGAACAGTTTGATATTACCAGTACAAATAAAAGGATATATCTTAACCAAATGCACACATACACACACACCTGTGTATGTCTATTAGTGTCCCTTTAGGAGGTTAAAAAAAAAAGACCATTTGACGTATTCAAACTGAGAAGACTTAATATAGGAGGTGTTAAAAATTACACAGCCTAATGGGGAAAGTGAGTTTATTGAAAACCAACTTTAGGAAACCACTAACACCTGGTGGAACAAAAGAAAAAGTTATTTAAACAAGAGTCTGTAGTTGCGGTGGTGTTAAGGCTGCTAGAGGATCTATCTAGGATAAATCCTAAATACTGTGCATCCAACCATGGTATCTCTTTCACGTGCTTTCTTTGGGTTCCCATTAGGCTGAGGAATGTCCTTAAAATGACAGTCTGCCTGTATTTTTATTATACATTTAATGGGGTTAGTAAATTGTGTCAAGGGGAGGGATCTTAATGTCACTCCTTTGTTTGGTTGGTTTGTTTTTAGTAAAACTTGTTTGGTAAATGTTTAATGACAGAAAGAAAGACCTAACTTTTGTATAACTAGTTAGGGTAGTGGGGGTGAGGAGAATGCAGGAAGAGCCTTATATATTAAGGATATATTATTAAAGATAAAATAATTTGCAATGATAATCTACCGATGGTTTTATTTTAACCTATCAGAAAAAGAATATCTATTTACAACTGCATAAGGACTGTGTTGGGTTTTTTAGGTTTCCAAATAGAGATGTATAGCATGACTTTAAGAGACAAGTGTGTTACTTCTTTATAATAGTTGAATCTATCTCATTATGAGGATAGAAGTTCTTTGTATCTGATGCTTCTTGGGCCCTACTTCAGTTCTCTTGGCCTCACCTATCTCTTATTCCAGCTCCCAGCGTGTGGCATGACGAGTTTGAGGCATGCTCCATTTTCCTGCAAACACAAGCAGACAGGCGCAGGTTCCCCACCCTAGGCTCCACTGCTGATGCAAAGGTGGAGACATAGTGGGAACCCACAGCATGCACCAACCTGCAAAGGCAGGGGCAAACCTCGGATGATTTGGAGCCTATCAATAAGTGATTTTCCTGCCTTTTCCCCTGGCTGGGCAGCCCTGAGTTTCACAAGGCAAATCACCAGCTGGGAATGCATCTTTCTATTGGCTCTCCCCACTTCCCTGCTTTGCTCCCCTGTCCTGCACTCCTGCTTTCTAAATCCCACTCCTCCATGACTTTTTTTTTTTTAACATGTTATTTATTTATTTGACAGACAGAGATCACAGTAGGTAGAGAGATAGGCAGAGAGAAAGAGGAGGAAGCAGGCTCCCCGTTGAGCAGAGAGCCCGATGCAGGGCTCAATCCCAGGACTCTGGTATCATGACCTGAGCCGAAGGCAGAGGCTTTAACCCTCTGAGCCACCCAGGTGCCCCCTCTGTGACTTTTTGAACTGCATTTGCTTGAGGCTTTGCTTTATGGGCAACCCAGGCCAATATGCAATACTGTGGTTCCAGATATGGTCCAATTCAGTGACTGCTGGGAGAAAAATGCATGGAGGATACCTATTACAGCCAAATGAACAAGACCACGGCCCGAGTTGGAGGACATTGATAGGATTTTCGTGGAATACAGAGAAATGGAAAAATCCACAAGTAAGAGGAACAGCTGAAACCAGAGACTCAAATGCTCTCAGGACTCTCTCCACATATCTCATCTGCTTTGTTGCTGTCTCTGTCTCTCTCAGACAGCTTCATTAGCTTCTCTGATTCACCTGGAAAGAACAGGCCCAGGGCTGAGGTTGGTGCCAGGAGGAGCAGGGCACTCTCACTCCATTTCCTGCTTCATCTCCCTGCCTTTCCCTGCAGCCTGACTCTCCAGGGTCTCCCCAGAAAAATGTAGGATTTATTTGATTTGTGAGCTTGGGGAGAGGGATTGAATCTATGTGACTCAGCCACATCCTTCCTCCTTTCTTTTTGCGATCACTCAGCCTGTAGGGAGCACACGTTTTCCACTCCTCCAAGCAATAAGTTTTAAAAGGATTAGACACCCATGGAGGGAGCCAGCTTGCATGCAGCTGCGCCTATGACTGGGTGGGTAATTCTCTTTAATTTAGGGATGGAACATAAGCAGACCCATGTATCACATACTCTGCTAGGATCTCCAGGCTGGCTTTGATCAGGAATCAATATGATATCTTGATCTCTAAGTGTCTGAGTCTGTATCTATTTCCCAAATGGTTCTGAGCTTGGATGGATATATTTTATGTATTGATTCTCTTGAAAACCCAAAGCCACCAACATCCCTCAGGCTTTTATGTTTTATTATATTTATTATCAAAGAGAGATGGTTTCAGAAGGTTAAGTCAAATTGAGACATGGCATCTCCATCCCAGCACAGCTGCACCACCATTGTGGACATAGCCATGTAGACTCTACCGAGTGTCACCAAGGTTCTGGGCAGGACTGGCTATCAGGGACAGGGTATACAGGTGGGCGTGGAATTCACAGATGACATGACTGCTCCATCATCTGCATGATGCATCGCCCAGTGTGTGGGGGCAACTGCTCTTCCTATCAGAGTCACAGCATTGAACCTGATGCTGGATCCCAAATAGCTTAACCCATCAGCCTAAGGGGATGACCTGTGACTATTAAGGGAGTTAGGTTGTATAGGGTAAAAATCATAACATGGCTGATCCCACTGTAGCTGGAAAGATGGCATGGGAGACAAGATAGTTCTCAAAAACAGAAGGGCTTTGAAGTCCCAGATTTGGAGATGTCTGTTCCTTCCTCAATGAGTTATCCCAAAGTTTTGTCTCTGTCCTGTCTCCCCATGATATCTTCATGTTGGCCTTCTTTGCTCAGGACATCTTAATAGAAAGAACGGAGGCTGATGTGAATTACAAAAGCTTACTTTACTTCCACACAACAAACATCTGCTTCTACCTATCCCTTACCTTCCTCCCGCCTGTCTCCGTGGAAAAGATATCCTTTCTTCAGATTATGCCATCTAGGGGGTGTGACAGTGTAATGCTGGTCTTGGGAATCGGATGCCCTACATGTCAGTCTTGGCTCTACCATTTCCTAGCCTTGTGATATTATCTTTCTGTGCCTCACACACACCTCATCTGTCAAACTCAGGCAAAAATTGTAGTATAGGAGAGAATGGACACAGAGCACCTTCCCCTGAGCCTGGTGTGAAATAAGAATAGCAGTTGCTCACCACTGACCCCTGACAACTTCCCTGTCACTAATTCAAAGACTACGTTTCACCTTTATCTTCCTTGGCCTGCCTGAAGTGTCTGACATTGTTGCCCTCTCTCTCTTAAACTGCCTCTCTTCTATTGACAACCACTTTACCACTTTCTCATGGCTTCCATTCTATACCTCTAGCCATAGGTTCTCAATATCCATCATAGACTTCTCTCTCTATGCCTGCCTGTCATTTAAACACCAAGACTCTGCCCATGACCCTCTTCTCTTGTTATTTCCCATGCTATGGCTTCATGATCTTACTTATACCCACATTCTTGGGTAAACCCTGAGGGTGAGTTTATGTAAATCTGTATTCCTAGCCCTCACCTCTCCCATGAGCTCAGAGATGTTTAATGCATGGCAGATGTACCCAGAGCTTAAATAGACTCAAAAGTGTTTTTATAAATGCAAAAAAGGAAAGAATCTAATGGACTCATATTTTTTTTAATTTTTTAATTTTTTAATTTTTTAATGAACATATAGTGTATTGTTAGCCTCAGGGGTATAGGTCTGTGAATTGCCGGGTTTGCACACTCCACAGCTCTCACCATAGCACATACCCTCCCCAATGTCCATAACCCAACCACCATCTCCCTACACCCCTCCCTCCGACCCCCCTCAGTTTCTTTTGTGACATTAAGAGTCTCTTTTGGTTTTGGACTCATATTTTTAAACATCCAGCTACCTGCCTGTATGTTCTACAGCCACCTTAGACATTTCACGTACAAAGCAAATTTATCATATTCCTCACCATACAAGTGGGTTCTCTCTCTCTCCCCCTATACCACCTACTTTGTCATCCTAACCAGAAATTTCTTTCTCTTTTTTACTTCTGTTAAAACACTAATTGCCCCTAACAAGGCTTGTCAGTCTACTGCCTAAAACGCATTGAATGTTTGTTTGTTTGTTTCTTTCTTCCTTTCTCAAAGATTTATTTATTTATTTGACAGACAGAGAGAGAGCACAAGCAGCAGGGGGGGCAGCAGGGAGAGAGAGAAACAGACTCCCTGCTGAGCAGGGGGCCCCAATGCAGGGCTCGATCCCAGGTATGACCTGAGCCAAAGGCAGATGCTTAACCGACTGAGCCTCCCAGGTGCCCCTTGGATTTATGTCTTTCTATTCCTTCATATTAGCCAACCAATCAAAGCACATGCACTTCTCCACATGCACTGTTTCCCTCTTTTATTCAAGCTCCCTTAATTCTTTTCTCCTTTGCTTGCTCCTACTCTTTCTTTGAGATTTAGCTGAGACCTCGTTTCCAGTAGGAAGCCTCCTATTTCCTCCCCCAAGATCTAATTAGGAGCCCCTTGATGCTCTCTGTGGCAGGTGACCTATGGCATGCTGGCCTCTCTGGGGATGGCTCCATGGGCTGTGTCTGCTCCTCTCGGAAGTGTCTCTGCACTTCACTGCCTCAGAGCTTTCTCTGAATCCACAGGAAACTGCCTAGCCTGGTTGCAGGAGCAACGTGGAAGTGTGGCAGAGGCTAGTACCTGTGGAGTCAGCTCCCAATTAACAGGATGGAAATCGGTAGTTCCTCCAAGGGGTGATCTGAGGTGCTTTCTACATAGTTCTTCAGAGGCTCTGCAGTGGGGCTGTAGCCTGAGTTATTACGGCTCACTGATGGGCTTGACCAGCTTTTCTCCTTCTTGCTCACTCTCCACACTTCCTCAGCCCTGCTTCCTGGCGAGACCGCCAAATACATGACCGGTCCCAAATATTTCTCTCAGGCTCTGATTTAGGAGGGTGGGGTACCCAAGTGCAGATGTGCTCTAAGAGTAGCCAGTCTATACCTCTGCTGTTGCATTTATTATACTAAATGATCATTGCTGCTTTACCTTAATCATCTTTGCATCTTTAACACAGTGCGCCAACATAGGGCTTGGATTAAAACAGACATTACATAGGGGTGCCTGGGTGGCTCAGTGGGTTAAAGTCTCTGCCTTCGGCTCAGGTCATGACCCCAGGGTCCTGGGATTGAGCCCTGCATCGGGCTTTCTGCTCAGCGGGGAGCCTGCTTCCCTTCCTCTCTCTCTGCCTGCCTCTCTGCCTATCTGTGATCTCTGTCTGTCAGATAAATAAATAAAATCTTTAAAAAAAAAAAAAGAGGGACGCCTGGGTGGCTCAGTGGGTTAAGCAGCTGCCTTCGGCTCAGGTCATGATCCCAGCGTCCTGGGATCGAGTCCCACATCAGGCTCCTTGCTCGGCAAGGAGCCTGCTTCTCCCTCTGCCTCTGCCTGCCATTCTGTCTGCCTGTGCTTGCTCTCTCCCCCCCCCTCTGATAAATAAATAAAAATCTTTAAAAAAAAAAAAGACATTACATAAAATATGTAAAAGCAGATGGAGTACGGGACAATTGGGTGGCTCAGTCAGTGAAGCGTCTGCCTTTGGCTCAGCTCATGATCTCAGGGTCTTGGGACCAAGTCCGGCATCCAGCTCCCTGCTCAGTGGGGAGCCTGCTTCTCCCTCTGCCTGCTTCTCCCCCTGCTTGTGCTCTCTCTCTCTCTCTGTCTCTGACATATAAATAAATAAAAATCTTTAAAAAAAAAAAAAGCGGTTGGGGTGAAAGGTAGAGGAGAGAGGGGAGAGAGAGAAACAGAGGAGAAAGAACTATGGAAAAAAGGGAGGAAGACAGACCTTTGGCCTCCATGACCTTTCTTAGTGCTGTTTTTTCCTACTGTTACACATTTCATTTTGAGAAAATACAAAATTTGAAGAGCACATTGAATATGTAGAATATTATTGAAAAAAATCATCTGCAAAGTAAAACACAGACCTAGGGTGGGCTTTTGGCTTGTTCTTTCCATTCCTATTGAGGTGATGATGAGACTAAGCCCCTCCTGGGCTCTGGGAGCTACTATCTCAGACTTGCCCCGAACAAAAGAGAACAATGGTTCTTCAGGGGTTGCAATTAGAATAAAATACCTGTGAGACAGTGATAAAAAGGTGGAATACACAGAGGGTCCACCACTGAAGGGTCTTCAACTTCCTCAGGACGCTTGTGAGCAAGATGGCGTACGCATGACTGGTGACGGGAGACGGAAGCCCAAGTTGGCTGGGTTCAGGAGTATTAAAAAACCCCCAGTGAATCTTTCACTGACTTTTCACAGATGATTTCTTCAAAACAACTTTAAAGAGAGCAAGCTTCGCTACTGAATAATGTGATAACCTAGCATATAATTATTTACGAAGCTCTCACAGTGGCACCTAGGCACTTCAGACTGGATACATACAGAGCTCTATTAGACTCAGGGTGTATTCACAAATGGAATAAACGCAGATGTTTAATGGATTCACATTGAAAAAAAAAAAAAACAACCCACTGCCAAGGCATTTGCAAATGTTCATTAGTTTCCTGCTACCCAAATAACAATCTCAGGAGGAATAATAGTAACAGAGCATAAATCAGTGAGCTTTGCGTTCTTGGTCTCAGCAGGGGATTAGTGCCAGGAAACAAAATGGTAATTTAGGAGAAGTAAGAATCAGTCATAGCACATGCTTATATTTCTCTTTTGATTTGTTTCCTTTTGCCTTTTAATTTTTAATAATTTGCAGCTTAATTTTCCTTTCTTCCGTTTTAATGTTTTTCATTTCACTCTTCTTTCTCTGGAATTTTTAAAATTTCTTTTCACAAAATCTAGATAGTCAGGGCTCTTTGGCACAAAGCATTTTCTTTTAAACCCATCTGCACAGTTAACAGATACCCCTTTCCTTGCCGATTTCATGGAAGCAGACAATCTGTAGAAAAGGGTTTTTGCACCAAATGAATGTTTTAAAAACTTAAAATGCATCTGTATTTGGATCTGTGATTTGTAAACAGCAGGAAAACTGCAAGGCTCGAAAACCTGCCATATCCCCCCTATTATCTCTGTTTTACAAAGCTTTGTGTGGTCCATCTTCGGAAGCATCTCAATTCTTCCACTTCAAGCAAATGTACCTTCACAGAGTATGCAGTCTTTGGATTTTTCTGACTTTACCCACAGATGTCACCCCAGAAATGATGCATACCACTCAGCTCAATTTGCATCATTACACAAAAGGGACTCTCCTTGGAAACCTTTTATGTGCTTCTAAAACATAATAGCATTTCAAAAGACTGTGTTCTTTTTAAGATAATAACTGCTGTTAACTCCTCCACCAGATCTTGCTGAAGTATTTGACAATTAACCCAGCTTACCACTGGCTTGAAATGATTTGACAGGGATTTAACTCTTTGGTGAAATGGTTCTCTTTCATTTACTACTAAGCATTTCTTTCTTTCTTTCTTTTTTTTTTTTTTTTGCTTGCTTTGCTTTTGAATGTATCTTAGTGCATTTGAATTTCATCTCTGTTCTATGCTTATTCTTTGGAGTACAAATGCATTTTTAGTTGTGTGTGTTTGTGGTTCTTAAAAATCATATAGAATCGTTGCGTTATGGGCTGAAGTGTGTGATGGGTCACTTGCCCACCCCACTCCACCCCCACCGCCACCTGCCCCAGACAGACAATTCGTAAGTCCAAGCTGTAACCTCCAGTACCTCAGAAGGTGACTGTACTTAGAGGTAGGGTGTTTGAAGAGGTGGTTAAGGTTATCTGAGGTCATACAGGTGGGCCCTAATCCAATCTGACTGGTGCCCTTACAAAAAGAGGAAATGCGGACCCATAGGGAGTCATGAGAAATGCACCCACCCAGATAAAAGACCACGTGAGGACACAGCAGGAAGGCAGCCATCTCTCTGCAAGCCCAGCAGAGAGGCCTCAGCGGAAACCAAACCTGCTAATCCTGGGATCGTGGACTTGCAACCTCCATAACTGTGAGAAAATACATTTCTATTGTTTAAGCTGCCTGGCTAGGGTATTCCGTTATGGCTGTGGGGGTAGGCAAACAGGCATGGATTCCCAGTGGTTGTAGCTTTGGCTTGAAGTTCTTCAGGGTCAGAGAACATATCACTCCTCACTACTTACTCTATTTAGGGCAACCCTTGGGGACAGTCTTTCCTCCTCTTCTGAGTAACTATGATTTCCTACAGTAATTCCACTGCCTGAAACAACATCATGATGTACAAAGGGCAATCCCCAAATCTCCACAGAAACCCAGTGCTTTCAGAATACAATTATAATAAATTGATTAAAAATGGCGTTAAGTGTTTGAATTCTCAGGTAGTGCCTCTGAACTCCTTTAACTATCTGCACAGACTTAGTGAACCCAGACTCCTCTGTCTCCACTGTATCCTTGAAGGCTGTCTGGTCCCTTCCTAGTTGACCACCATCTTGCTGGTCTTCCTGCCTGTAGCTTTCAGTCATAACTGCGAGACGTTATTTTATGAAAATTAGAGGGGTAAAAGATGATGGGCTAATCACCCACTTACTACCTACCCTCTTGACCATTTTTATTTGGTGAGATTAACTGATGATAAATAATGAAGCCTGCTTTAAAGAGAAAAATAAGACACCTGGAGACAGTTTAGGAGCACCAGAGAGGAAAGACAAATACTTTGCCCGGCCCAGAATTTGCATGTTCTGCTAACCACTAAAAGATGGTTTTTGCCCCTGCCACCAACAGTCCACTCAGATCCGAGCCGCCTGGTGATGATTTTAAATTCTAACTTGTATTTGCACAGCCTTCTCTCCCCATCTCGCTCAGGGTAAAACCTGAGTCCGTGAAATCGCGCCCTCCTGCCTGGCTCCCTGTGAGCTCTGTGACCAGTGCAGCCTCCCGCTCTCCTCAGATGCCTCAGGCTCCCACATTGTGGCTTCTGTTCTTGTTATTCCCTCAGCTTGGAATTCATTTCTCCCAAGAATCTGTCTGAATTTTGCTCAGATGATATTTTTCATTTCTTCACCCTACCCAGTCCCACGATTAAGAAGAATATTGATGATAATAGCAATAGAAATAGTAATAAAAACAGAGTCTTTCCTGCCATTGTTTAAAGTTTTCAAATGGTATCTCCACTCAGCCCTCTTGGGAAGAGGCACAATTTAAACTATGTAAGTGCAGGATGCCTGGGTGGCTCAGTCGTTTGAGCGTCCGACTTATGATTTCAGCTCAGGTCATGGTCTCAGGGTTCTGAGATCGATCAATACCTCCAACTCCATACTTAATGGGGAGTCTGCTTGAGATTATTTATATCTCTCCCCCAACCCCCTGCCACCACCCCCTTCCTGCTCCTCCCTCTCTCTCTCAAATAAATAAAATCTTTTAAACTATGAAGTGCAGTAGTTAAGGGCACATATTCTCCACTCTTTCATGTATACAACCGTGGGAATCTCACATGATGAAAACCATTTCAAGGCTACAGATCAATTGTGGGGGGCACTTATTTGCAAAACTGGGTCCAATCAGATATATCTTTTTAAAAGTTACATTTGGTGGATGCCTGGGTGGCTCAGTCAGTTAACCGTCTGCCTTCGGCCCAGGTCATGAGATCCCCGGGTTCTGGAACTGAGTCCTGCACTGGGCTCCTCTTCTCACAGGCCAGGTCCTCAGGGAACACCTGAAATAGTCCTAATGGAGGTTGTTTTCATTGGATGCTGTACCTACGACATATCTTGGGATCCTTGAGATTCCTCTGAACCTTGCATAGTTACCTCTAAGGAACATGTATCCTATCTCATTTGTGTTTCTGTGGGTGTTGCAATGGAGGATGTATCATGCTTCAGTGCAAGTGCGTCTTTATCTGTCTGCTTGACGTCATATTCTCTGAACACTTTACGGATGGGGTCTTTTAAGATTTATTATAGAATTAATACATGCTAATAAATTGAAATAGTGCAGAATTAAAAGTTCCTGATGTCCCCATCCCTTCACGTCTCCTCCCCAGAGGCATCCCCTGTTACATTTCTGGGATACCTTCCTGGATTTATAAACAAGCAGATATTTATACACAACAGGTGTGATTATTTTCAGGACACTACATTTAGGAGTGCAAAAATATGACTTAAAATAAAACTCTTAAACAACAACAAAGACAACAACAACAAAATAACATCTTAATCTTTGTTTTGAGTCCCAGTTCTGTCAAGTGGCAGAAAATATTTGTCAATGCAAGGGAAACGCAGGCATTTCAAGGTTTTCTGAGTTAAGTGAAGAGCTTCCTCTCTGCCTATCTGCCCTGGATTGTTGTGCTAGATTCCAGGGGGATGGAAGGAGGCTTTGCAGATGAGATGGCCAGCCATCACCCAGCTCTGAACACACAGGGATCGATCATGGTGCTCACCACCACATCTGGCCCCGGGCTGCTGCTGCCTGTCAATCCTCCATATTGACATCTGGAACGAGCCAGGTTGCTAAGCTACATCTGCGGATGGGGTTGTCTCTTGCTGGCCCAGAGGTCTCAACTGGCTGTTGATTATTTATGGAAAACCAGAGACTGCTCACTGGGCAAAGCCAGTGAGTGAGGCTGTCCCAGGCCCATCTGCCTGGCACAACTTATTCTTGTCTCTCCTCTCTCCTGGGCCCTGACAGCAAAGAAAATTCTGTGGGAGTCCTAGACAGGAAACTAGACCCCCACGCTCTGGGGCTCAGCCCAAGGTGTGTGGCAAGTGTGCTAACTGACCCTCATCCCTGTATGGTTCCTACCAGCTCTCCTCTCTGCTTCTCCTTTCTCTCTTGTAATATTTTATCCAGTTTCAAGCAGGAAAACTGGCTCTTATATCAACGTTCATTTTTTCAAAGCTATTGTTTAACCTATTGTCTCTGCCAAGAGTTTCAGAAGGTCTATTTTGAAACTAAAAAGCTGAGAATTGATTCTTTTGTTCTCTGTTCCATGTGGCCTTGCTCCCCTGAAGCATGGGACTGCCCCAGTGCTAGAGTCATGGTTGGAGGGAAATGGTCCTGCTGGGGTTGGTGGGACAGGAGACAAATCATAAATACTTTAAAGCATTACCCCACCATATCTATAGATAGTCCTTTTTTTGCCCACAAGTGCAATCCGTCCATTCTCACTGTTCTCTAACTTGCTTTTCCCAGTCAGTGAAATTTCAGGGATATTTTTTCCAAATTGGGATATGTATATTTACCTCATATGTTTTCACATTTGCATAATATGTCATTGTCTCAATATATCCTATTGTTTATTTAATTAGTCCACTGTTGATGGATACTTAAGTAGTTCCAAGTTTCAGCTTTTCAAACAAAGCAACAATGAGAATACTTATAAGTACATATTTGATGATTTATATGAGATACCCATAGTGTACTTTGCTAGAAATAGAATTGCTATATCACAGAGCATATCCATTTTACAGTTTGGTTCTTATTGCCACACTGTCTCTAAAAATGTGTGCCAATTTACACTCCCACCAAAAGCATTTAAGAACATCAATTTCCTACAACATTCAGCAGCACTAAGCATTTGTCAAGCTAGAAATTGGTTTCTTTTTGGGTTCTTTTTTGTGTAAATTGCTCATTAATTTCCTGAGACTATCTAATTTCCACTAAACATTCTTTTTTCTTATTTATTTGTACAAGATCTTTACATGTGAAAGAAATTAGGCTCTTGAATAGTTTTCTTGATTTGCTTTGTTTAAGCTTATGTTTATTAGAGTAAAATCTATGAAATCTCTCAAATTTGCACATTTCTACATTTCATGACATCAATGAACAGTGTACTCCCCTCTAATAATAAATAAATATTAATTTCTGTGTCATTATATTCCTTTTTGTTTCTCTATTTTAGACTTTATTGGAATTTATTCAGGTGTAAGGTATAAGGTGGGGATATAATGTCATCTTTTTTCAAATGTTTCAGTACCATTTATTAAATATGATATATCTTCTATCGTGTACTTTTCAGGAAGAAGTACTAAATTTGGTTATATAATCTACTCTTAATAATTTTTGGATTATCTATAATAATCAGGGTCTTCTCTTCTTCCTCTTTCCCAATATTAGATTATCTATAATAATCAGGGTCTTCTCTTCTTCCTCTTTCCCAATATTCCTGATTATAAATTCTTCCAGAGAGTAGGCAGAAGTAGTATTTGCTTTTATGTGTGTCTGGCAAGGAGAGGAGACCAAAGCAAATGACACCGCTTGCCTCGCCTTCCTCCCAAAGGACCGGAGTTCCTGTGAATAGATACAGACGGATGCTCTCCAGAGAGGGAGGTCCTGCTTATTAAGGGCTCACAATTTGTATTAGCAGTGCCAGGGTTGTTGCTAAAGGTGTTCCTAGTCTGTTCTGTTGGAAGGTTGTGAGACTTCCACGGTGTCACAATGCCGAGCAAATTACAGCCAAAATGCTTGCTCTGAAAATCCAGAAAATCCACCCCTTTGGAAGATTGGAGTCCTGAGCCTAATGCATCTTCCTTTCTCCTTGGCTGACACTTTCTGAGCAGAATAAGCAGGTGGTGATGGCTTCTCACCTTTCTCAAGAGTGGGAGTGAACCTCGAGCTCGCTCCAAATTCCTGTACAATGACCGTGAAACCCACAAAATTAGCATGAACGTAAATGTTACACGGAATGTATGAAGATGACAAGTGCTGTGGAAAAAACCAAAGCAGAATAGGGTATGTGGAAGATCCCACGTGCCCGGGGAGGGAGGAGCAGGTTGCAATTCTAAATAGGGCAGTCAGAGTAGGCTTCCTTGAAAAGTGACATTTGAGCAAAGGTTTATAAGAGGCAAGGTTGTGAGTCATAAGGGCTTTTGAGTAACGAACATTCCAGATAGAGGGAGCAGCCCTCGTGAAGGTCCTCCAGTGGGACATGCCTGGGCACTGAAGGTATAGGAATGAAGAGCAGCATGAGTGAGGGGAAGGCTCAGGAAGAAAAGGCCAGAGAGGTAAGTTGGGGGGGGTGGGGTAGACACACATCACGCGGGCCCCGAAGGCTACTTTCAAATTATGGAGCCATCACACCTCATTTTTATTATTTTTTTCATAGTACAAAAGACTTAAAAACTCATCCATCTAGCACTAAAATAATTCAAGTAATGTATGGGCAGTCAATTAAATTGGGAATTCATGTTTTCCAATACAAAATAAGATGGGTATTTACAGTGAACAAGTGTTCACTGTAATGTTATATTATACTGTATGTATATACATATACATATACGTACATGTACTATATAACACTGTATGTTACACTATAAAATAAGTATACTATTGAGTGAGCTGAAGATGTTCAGGTGAATAAGTGTGTTTTATTATAACCTCACTAAATTAAACCTATTTAAATGAACACTACTCTTCAAAACTTAAAGTATTATTAGGGGTGGAGGAGAAAAAGAAATGGGCAAGCTAGACCTATACATGTTGTATATGGCTTTTTCTTAATTTCTCTCTCACCGAACAGACAAACAAATAGGCAAATTAAAACAGAAAGAAGGAAATGACAAGAAAAAAAAAATCTGATGGCATTTTGTCACTTCCTTGGGAACATTTATTTGCTTATTATTTGAAGAGGCACCATTGTCTTGAACCAGAGCTCAGAACCAGGCATCAGGCTTGTGTAAGACCTTCTGGATCACTTGGTAGATATTAGCACATGACTTCCCTTCCAAGTCTGGGTTTCCTCTTCAGCAAAGTAAAATAGCTAACTGATTAACTAACTACCTAACTAACTAAATAAATAACTCTCTGAGACACAGTGCTTAAGCATTGATAGCCTAAAATTTTCTTGCTGAAAGATATGAAAAAATTAAGAAAACTGTTTGTTTCTATCAGATTATAAAACTTTCTGATAATCAGTGTGGATTTAATTTATTCAGCTAATAGTTATCAAGCGATAAAGTAGGTAGAAGTAGAAGACCTGATGAAGAGCCTGATAGAGTGGTTGGACAGGTAAGGGAACAGAGCAGTATCAGAGAAACAAAGCAAGGGGAGGGTTTCAGGAAGAAGCAGATGTCCAGCACCTATCAAGTGTGTTGATGCTAGAAACTTCTGATGGATTGGCATTTAAGAGTTCATTGGTGAAAGAGTTCGTTTGTTAAGAATGGTTCTGTTGAATGTGGTTTTTATGAACACTCTGACATGCATTTTATCATTGTACTAAGCTTTGCATGTTGAAATACCTAGAGTGGGTTCTGTGTTCCTGACTGGGCCCTCATGATATGCAGAGCATGTGAGCTAGGTCCTGGCTGAAGTTTGAATCACTAGGTGGGTGGAGATTAGTGGTACTTCCTATCCCTTCTCACCTCTACATGCGTCACTGACTTGTATGGAAGCCAGGAGACTCCTGGGGAGAAATGAGTTCTTGCTGAGTTGTAGACACAGATGTCAACATGTGGAGAACTGACACGTGAATGAGTCATGATGGTAAGGGCTGTGATGAGAGGTGATAAGTGACTAGAAAAACATGGACCCTGGGGCAGAGAGCCCACCATAAAAGGAGTCAGGTGCCATGAGGAAGAGAGTTTGAGAGTCAAAAGAGAGTAGTGTTCTCAACATGAATGAGTCTTATTGAGTTGGAGAGTTTGTCCCTTGAAGGAAGAGAGCTGTATGTAAACCAAAAGACGGACCGTAACAAACTCTGGATTACCTCTATCCCCAGATAATTTACTGGAGCATCCCTTATCAGATTTCACTCAGGTAAAGAGAGCTGCCATTCACTCAAATATGTCAATTTCTCCTAACATCATCTTTGAGAGGATCTACCTTGAAAGGGCAAGGGCAATGTCATCAGCGGAGCCTGACAATAAGCAAGGTGAGAACTTGGACTGATCACACCTGCTTAGAAGTACCTTCTGGGGACCCCCCAAAACTTTGGGAAAACCAAGCAATATCTTACAGGAAGTCAGAATCAATGTAATTTTGTTTACAAAGGGAAAACAATGTAATTGACTATATCTCAAACTTTTAAGGAGGCGAAGATTTTTGAGACCCGAGACATTGGAAGAATTCTGTATTTTATATCATGGAAGTTTTATATTTGGAATTTTCACCTAGATTTAAAAATTAGTGTACAAATTGCAGATAATAGTCTCCTAATCACTTTTCACATGAGTTATTGTAGCTCTTTCCTTATTTTAGATTTTTAAATTTGGTTTCTCTCTCATTTGGCTGAGTCATGCCTGTGGTTGAATAATTTTAGTAACACACACAAAAAAACAACTCTTGCTTCAGTTTATCAATAAAATTGTTTTCCGAATTTCCCAATAAGTTTTGTCTTTATTTTTTTTTTAATAAAAATCAAGCCCCCCCCCAAGACCTCTCCTGTGTTTCTCTGTGTTTTCCCAAATTCTGTTGGTATAAGAAAAGAAGGAATTTAACATTTATTGAGCTCCCTATGTATGAAGTTTTAGTATAGATCAAGATTATGTTTATCTTTTAGTAGTATTTTCAAACTTTAAATTAGATTCAGAAACAATTTTCACACTGTTCTCTTTTTGTGTCTTAGATTTTGTAACAATAATACTTTACTTAAGATACTTAATTACTGGGTGCCTGGGTGGCTCAGTGGGTTAAAGCCTCTGCCTTTGGCTCAGGTCTTGTGGGATCAAGCCTTGAGTTAGGCTCTCTGCTTGGTAGGGAGCCTGCCTCCTCCCCCCCACCTGCTTCTCTGCCTACTTGTGATTTCTATCTGTCAAATAAGTAAATAAAATCTTTAAAAAAAAAAAATATATATATATGTAGTTAATTACTGTTCCTGTGATCGTCATCTAAATCACTCAAGTTTATTGTCCCTTCTTATAGGCCCAATCTTTTATAGATGCAATTCTGTTAAAATAGTCCTTCAGGCTCTACATTTGCAAAAAGACTTCTGCCTTAAACAAAAATGAACAACAACCAAAGCCCAAACTAAACAGCTAATATAAAAAAAATAGCATATTGACATTATGATGGGTTTATAGTGAGAATCAAATGTTTTTTAAGAGATCTATGGTAATTTTATTCTTAGGACCCACTTATGTTCTCTTATATAAATTTAAACATCTTTTACTCTGAATCTTTGAATGATAACTCTATCTCCTCTTTATTTCCATTAAATATCACATGTCTCTATAGATCAAGAATTTAACAGGGAGATACCCAGGAATAATTCTTCAGATGCTCTTGTTCTTGTTCTTTCATAACTGAGGACAAGTTAGTTTCAGTGATTTCTTTCAGTATGATCTCTGTGATGATTTTCTTCGGCATCACTGTTCACAGATTAAATTGGAGAGATTTTTTTTTGGGTCAATAGGTTTCTTTTGAATTGCTTTAAATTTTAAATCAACTCTTTTAGGATTTGATTTTGTATTCTGCTGAACTTCTAAAGATACCAACTGGTCTCTTAGTGGACTTAGGCTGGAGGAGGGCCCTGTGTTCATTTTTTCCCTGCAGGTTAATTCTGTGGAACTCCCAATGGCCAGGTGAGTCTCAACTTCCAGTTCAATTAAAAAAAAAAAATTGTTGCAGGTTTTGAAGGAGGTATTACTTCCTTGAGAACAATGATCTTAAGCCAGCAGAGCCTTAAGTTGTAGGGATGGGAAACAAACATTCGTGAAAGGATAGATCCCAATCCCTTGATTCCTGGACTGGGCATTCTGGCTATGGGAGAAACACCACTATATGTTGGTCACTTTGATCATGGGTTTGAAGCGTGCACTCCATCCTTTAAGGCAGGTCCCCAACCTTGTACCATGTCAGCATTCCCTAGAGGCCTCTAGATGATGGACACGGGAAGACCAGTGAATTCCATGGGCATGATGACATTGCACCACTCTTTTTGCTATAAAATTAGTTCTTGGGTCAGAAACAATTGCTAAATCGATTATTTTCATTCAACTCCCTAATCAATCCAAGTTCATTTTGGTATATGTCATGAAGTATCACTCTGATTGCTCATTTATAGTTTATCAGAGAAAATGACTTCATTTATACTCAGTCTTTGTTTCCTCTTGGTCATCACGTCAAAAAAACAAAATAGAAAAGACAAAGGAGATGACAAAGAAATGTGAAATGCTCTGATTGATTTCATAATTATGAGAGCATTGGTCCTTGTTCCAATTAGTAGTTCAAAATCTACTTGTTTGCCTCAAATATGTTAAGTAAATTTGCTAAGTAATCCTCAAAGCATTCAAAAGAAAAAAACCTTAAAACAAACAAACAAAAAATCTTAAAAGGAGCTTCAACTTTTTGGTATATTATGAAATGGATATTCAATAAATATAAAATTTTAGTACATGATTTATTGGGTAAATTGATATTATTATACTGATTGATTACATGTGACATAACATGTAAGTTTATAGATTATATATATATATTGGTTATATTAACTGGTTGTATAGATGTTGATATTTAGAATTTTTTTTCAATTAATAAAACCCTGTGAATAGTTTACTGTGCAGCCTCCCAAGCTCCTTTGTATGCATGTATATATGGACACACACAGTTTTTTTGTGTTTGTCCTAAATGTGGCATCATACTGTATATATTGTTCTATAAGTTGTTTCTGAATGTATTGGACACATTTTTGCATGTTAATGTCTATGGATGGCTGTAACCAAATGGTTTTAGGAATTGATTATATAAATCAACTTAGGGAGAATTAACATTATATGTAATATTTATATAAATAATCTATAATAACATAAGCATTTAAATATATAATGTTTAAGCCTTGGCATACAAAAGTAAGATTCAGTCATATCTTCTTAAATGCCCTTTAGATAAACTTTATAGTTTTCTCCATATGAATCTTATACATTTCCATTTACCCCAGGTATTTTATATATTTTGTTACCATTATGAATAGGATTTTTAAAGAGAACAATGGGTGATTACTATATATTTTTGTACAAAAAAAGTCTATAACAGTAATAGTGAACATTTTTGTCTTGCTTTCTTGGTTTTAATGGATAAATGTTAAGTGTGACATTTACCATTATTTCTGATTGATGCCCTTTTACAAGTTGGAGAGTTTCCCCCTTTTCTTAGTTTATACAGAGTGTTGCTGGGAATGGGTGTTGAATTTTATCAAGTGGTTTTTAAGGGCATCTGTTTTGAGATGATTTTTTAAAATATTTCCCTCAAGAAATTTGATTGTGAAACTCTAACACCCAATTCAGTCATTATCTTTTGGATCTTTATATTGGTGTGCAACTGTCAGTTGTAAAATTGTTATATTTATTTAAGAAGATGTTTCAAATCATTTTGATAAATCTTAAGATTAGAGCTAGTTATGTACTAGTAACACCTGATTTGTAAACTGCGCTTTCTATTTGAATTAATTCTATTGGACTGATGTATAGAATTGAGTCTTACAGAAGTCAAGTTTAGAATAGAAAGCAAGTAATATAGAATTAAGAGAGATTGTTTTTGTCTCTTCCAACAAATGGTAAAGCCATTTATAAATGCATGCACAAACTAAGAACAGCGTTATGATCTTTACAGAGCATCTGCCAAAGTAAATTATAAATACCTCAGTTAAACTTTGAAATTATATTGGAAAATATCATAGTTATGCACTATGGCTGGCGAAGATGAAAAATCACTTAAAATGTTTAAAACTTCTGCACTACATTGGAACAAAGTACAAGCTCCTAACTCAACACCCAGGGAAAATGGAGTGAAAGGAGCATATGTAGGGAATAGTTAGGGGGACTGAATAAGGTGATCTTCAAACGCTTGTTCCATACTAATTCTGACTCATCCCCTGTCTCCTGGCCCACAACATCCCTCTGAGATGGATTTCTGACTGTTTGGGGCCATGGGAAGCTTGAGCTGGGCAGCCCCAGGCAGACAGTCTTCTGCAGCATTTTTCTTTCAGCCCTGGCCAGCGAGACACCTGGCTTGATGCTCTGAGGACAAGACAGGTGCAGCAGTAATATTGTAGGGATGGTTGTTCCATAGCTTTTCTCAGTTCATCCAGAATTTTTTTGGATCATGTGAGACTATGGCATCCATTTGATCAAAATCCTTTGGTAAACCTGTTAAAAACCACATTACTAAAACAAGGTGAACATTGAGCTCTTCTTCCTTCTTGCAGTGTCCAATAAAATACCAAAATCAACAAACTTGTATCAAAAAAATTTACATAAAATGTATGTTTTATGTAAGGTATGATT
Source organism: Mustela putorius furo (assembly GCF_011764305.1). Lineage (NCBI taxonomy): Eukaryota > Metazoa > Chordata > Mammalia > Carnivora > Mustelidae > Mustela > Mustela putorius. Next base: position 8,833,883 of record NW_025421305.1, read on the forward strand.
TTTCTACATTTGAAAACATATTTCTGTTCTCCAAATAAGGTTGTCTCTTTCTATTACTATATAGAAAGACCTTCCTGTTATGAAATGATGGCTATAGTAGAGAGTATCTTTCTGCACAATTAGTTATTTATTTAAAGGTAATGATCAGTACTAAAATGAAGACATATACAGTGCTGTGTGAGCTTGTAAAGAGGATCAACTTGAGTTAAGAGGTCAGGTAAGGCAACCTCAAGGAAATGGCACCTCCATTAGCTTCATTCTGGTGGGATCTGTGAAGTCAGTCTATTTATCACCTAAATGATGGCTATTAGAACGAAGTATTTCAAAACAGTAACCCATGAGCAGTATTTTTGCTAGTTTCCCTTCCTAGGTAGTGAACGGAGGGTCTAATCCCCCAGAAACTGGAGGCAAACATGAAAATATGTTTGTTCTGCAAAGAGAAAGGAGAATTTGGTCTGGGATGTTTCCTAGACTTGAAATATGTTCTTTCCTTCTCTTTCTTGGTGTTCTTCTCTACTTACCTCCCTAGTTCTATCTTCTCCTTATGACCTCTCTGCTTCTTTCTAATTTTTTCTTGTTCTACACAAGACAAGGATCTCAAAAGAAAAGACATTAATAGGAAATAAATTTCCACAACATCAAGGCTAATGAATTCAGAATCTTGTAGCGATAAACTACTTTTGGTGTAGACACTTGGTGGTGACAACTTATCTGAAGATAACTTCACTTTTTCATGGAGTTCTTTCCTTTGGGAGCCCGGCTACAGAAATCAGGCTGGGTATTGTTCAGAGGATAGCAGTAAGGGAAAGATAGAGGAAGTGAGATGGCTGTGCTATTTGCCTTTATTGAACCTATCTAGAGGAATCTAGTACTGTTCTCTGGTTCCACTTTCCATGTTCATGACTCTCCCTGGACTGATATGGGACCACATCTCACTTCACTGCATCCTCCAATTTACATATTTCTGAATAATAATTCCCATCTGGCCTTTTTTGTCCCCAGAGAAGAAAAGTTGTAAGCAGGCATGAATCTATGATGCCATCTGAATGGAAGGGAAATCAGTTTGTTCTTAAAATACTTTCATTTGTCAAACTAAAGTAATAAGCATCTGTCTTGGGCACGTCCTTGGTTGCAAACAAAAATACGTACTCTAGCTAGTCTAAGTGTAAAGGGACTTATTAAGTTATACAGATAGCTTGTCCTAAAGGCTAAAGTGTTGAACTCTAGGTAGAACTCCCAGAACCACATTGCAAAACTTGGCTCCCAAGTGAGCTGCTGCTTCTCTCAGGATCAAGAATCCAGTTAGAAGCCAACACACAAGCTACTAACGTGGACCACACTGCCTGTGGCTGGATCCACCCCTTGGCACGAGCCTGGATCAAAATCTCCCATGGATATGTCTTACTGGCTCATCCTCAGTTCCAGGTCTGAAGCCTAGAGAGCAGAGATGTTGGGAAATTGAGCTTTATGGACTTTGGGAATGAAGGTATGCTGTATGGAGAATTCTCACACTGTGGAAAAGTTATTCAAAAGATTTGGGGCAGCTATGAATGATTGCTCTTCACTTTCACATCCTCCTCTTGGTCTAGCAATTAAAAATTTCTCTCCTTTAGGAAATTCTGGAGTCTGGGAACTCTAGTGAGCAAATAATAATCTAAAAAGGGGGCATAAGTAAAGCTTAATTACTGAAGATCTTGGACACCACATGAAAGAGTTTGAACTTGATTTTGGTTCAAATCACTGAAGGAGAAGAGGAATGTCACTCAAAGATATATGTATGCCTAGAACCCTTCCCTTTTGAAGATATTATGCATTTCCATGGACAAAATTAAAGTTCTGTCTTGTAGTCAGTTTTTTCCTTTAGCTAATTTTGTCTGTCTCGCTTGCATGTTACCTACTGCTGGTCATCTGTAATAGTAGTATGGTCACTGTTGGTCACCCTCAGATAAACAAAGTCTTGGTGTATGAGAATCTTGACCTCTTGATTGTTATTCCAAATGCTTCTGGATTGGTTCGTCTGGGTCATATTCCGTGTTATAAATACTTCCTACTGTTTTCCTATATTTGCCAATATCTTAGGGCCAATCCAGGATTGAGGAAGGTGCCAAGGTAGGCTCCAACTATGGGAATACCTGGGGCTTATCACTGGTCTCTCTTAACTTATAAGCTCTCAGGTGGTCCTAGTTACAGACCTCTGCTCTCTATAATTATATGTGGATACAGGCAGAGAAGTAAGCAACAAGGCTAGTCTTGGTTGGTCATATGATTTGACGTCAGGACTCACGAGATTCCCCCATGGATATTAAATAAGCCTAGATGGAGGGTATGGATTTCAGGGTCCCAAGGTGATAAAAAGTTAATCAGTGATCAGATACAAAAGAATAGGAAGACTTGCCACATAGCAAAAGTAATTTCTTCTTGGGCAGAGGCAAGACTAAATTAGACCATGAAAAAACAAACCATCAACAGTATTACTAAAAAAACTCCCTGTATTTGAAAGTCTTGGCTATGGGGAACCAGGTTGGTAGAGAAACAGTGGGCTGTCTTTGGCAGAGTAGCACTGGGTGTTACAAACACACAGGGAGCTGTTGCCCAGGAAACAGTCTTAGCTTTAGACATGACCACAGGAGTCGAAGGAGACAAAGATCCAGAGAGGTGATGACTCAAGAACTTAGTGGTCAGGCTGTCCCCCTATGAAAGGGGGATGAAGAATGCCTATCTCGTTCTAACTGATTTTTGGGATTAGATCTGGAAGAAGCATGGGCATTTAACTGTTCTGCAGTTAGGGCTGGCGACTGGACTCAACATGATTTACAGAGGCAGAGGGAAGATCTCAGAGAGGAAACTGGAATCTCTACTGAAGAAGCATCTCAGATACTTCTGAGGATGAAAGGCGCCCTCTGAGCGCTGTGGCTAGAGAGTATAGTAAGATCATGAGGGGGGATCAGGAAGCTGAGTTCCCCCATTTCATGGATCCTGAGTGGATAACTCATAGGCAGTAGCTTCTTGAGGTTATAAAAAGGTTTCTTCCACAGTCGTTCTGTTCTCCTTCCATCTGAGTTGACAAAAATCAGAGGAATGTTGGCCCTTGTTTTTTTTTCCCCCCATGTGTGGTAGGGGTGAAGACCTCTACCCATATACCCTGCACATTGTATCAAAGCACAGAGTGGTTGGAGCATTTCCACTCTGAAAAGAAAAGGCATAAAGTCCAAGCCCGGGTAGGCATGTTTTTTTGTTGAACCCAGTGCTCAAATCTTATTGCTTTCTCTTAGGATTCTCTCCTGTCAGCGATGTTAGGGTTGACAGGCTGGAGGGTCATTTCCTCACCTGGGAAGGCCACAGGTGAGCAACCTAAGCCAAGCAATGTCATATAGTATCGACAAGCATGGACTGTGGAATGAAGCTTCTTGGGTGAAATCCCAGCTCTGTTCCTTACTAGGTGTGTGACCTCTCGGTGCTGCATGTTCCTTATCTGAAAGTACAGAAATAGTAGTACCTAGCTCTGGCGTTGCTCCGGGGTGGAAATGAGGGCATATGTGTAAAACTTTTATAACAGTCTCTGGCTCATAGCAGCTGTTACACCGTGTTGGCTTGTAGACGTTGTGATAAAGTATTCATTCAATAATCATTTATTGAGCATCGACTATGTGTCAGACACTTTTATGCTGGGAATAAAGAAGTGACCAAGACAGGTATGTGCTCATATGATGCTTACATTTTGGAAGGGAGGCAGTTAGTAAATAAATAAACAAACAAATAACATATTTGGCAATATAAGTGCTATGAAGACTATAAAGCAGGGGAAATGATTGAGAGAGACTGAGAAACTACTTTAGTTTGAGTGGCAGGGATAGTCTCTTAGGGGAGATGACACTAAATGGTAAGAAACCAACCATGTGAAAATTGGGGAAGAAGAATCACAAAAGGAAGAGCTTGTGCAAAGTCTCCAATACCCCCAATAGGGGGTTAATATCCAAAATATATAAAGAATTTATGCAACTTGATATTTAAAAGAGCAACCCTATTAAAAATGGGCAAAGGATTTGAATAGACATTTTTCCCAAAGAAGACATACAAATGGCCATTAGGCACATGAAAAGATGCTCAACATTACTGATTATCAAGAAAACACAAATAAAAACCGCAATGAGTTATCAACCTCATATCTGTCAGATTGGTTATTACCAAAAAAGACAACAACAACTACAAAATACCCAGATGTGAGGAAAGGAAACCCTTATGCACTGTTCATGGGAATGTAAATTGGTGTAGCCACTGTGGGTAAGGAGGTCCCTCAAAAAATTAAAATAAAACTATCATATGATCCAGTAATTCCACTTTGGGGTATTTATCCAAAGAAAACAAAAATATCAATTCAAAGATATATATATATACCCTTATACTCATTGCAGCATTATTTACAGGAGCCAAGATATGGAAATACCCTAAGTGTCCATGGATAGATGAATGGAAAAAGAAGATGTGAGATATGTATAATGGAATATTACTTAGCTGTAAAAAAAAGAATGCAATCTTGCCATTTGCAACAATATGAATGCACCTAAAGTATATTATGCTAAGTGAAATAAGTCAGACAGAGAAAGACAAATACCACATGATTTCACTTATATATGAAATTTAAAAGATGAAACAAATGAACCAATAAAGCATAAGAAGACTTATAAGTACAGGGAGCAAATTATCAGTTACAAGATATGGGAGATTTTGGGAGTATGGGTGAAATAGGTGAAGGGGATTGAGAGGTATAAACTTCCAGTTGTTTAAAATATGATTCATAGGTGCCTGGATGGCTCAGTGGGTTAAGCCTTTGCCTTCAGCTCAGGTCCTAGTCTCAGGGTCCTGGGATTGAGCCCCACCTTGGGCTTTCTGCTCAACAGGGAACCCGCTTCCCCCTCTCTGGGGGAAAGCCTCTCTGCCTACTTGTGATCTCTCTCTCCCTGTCAAATAAATAAATAAATAATCTTTAAAAAGAAATGATTCATGGGGATGTAATGTACAGCAGAGGAAATATAGTCAATAATATTGTAATAACTTTGTGTGATGACAGATGGCAACTAGACTTATTGTGGGGATGTTCATAATATATAAAATATCAAGCCCTATGGTATAAACCTCAAACTAAAAGGATATTATATGTCAATTATACTTCAATTTAAAAAAATGACCAAAAGGTACATGTTTGGGTGGACAGTGTAGCTGGAATACAGAGAATTATAGAGAGTGGTATGATATGAGATCAGAAATGTAGGCAGGAGACAGTAAAAGGACCTTGAGAATTTTAGAATTTTAAATATTTTCAGAATAGTGTTCATACAGTGTATTTGATTCCCTAATGTGGTAAGAAATGTGGGAGAGGACTAAAACAGTCTCTACCTTCCAGAAATTTATCTTCTGGGTATAGGAAATCAAGGACATGATCATTTGGATTGCTCAGGAGAGGTTTTATAGAGGGAGGAATGTGACTTCAGACAGCCTACTAAGAACGCATTTGGGATACACAGAGAGGAGGAAGAGGCATTGCAGGTCATGACAACTAAAAGTTCAAAGACCCCTTTAGGGGTCTTGGGAATCTAAAGCCTGACATCAAAATATTGCTTTCATTTAAATTACACACTTGTTGGTGGTGGGTACAGTCCACTGAAAAGAGATTATGTAAAAAGGAATGAGGCATTTCATTTTTATGTAACTCCCTATCAAAAAGATTGTAAGCAGATAACTGACAGGATTTGATCTATGCCTTAAAAAAAAATATTTATTTATTTATTTATTTTTAGCTGGCAGTGGGTGGGGAGGCAGGGAGCAGGGGCAGAGGGAGAGAGAGAATCTCAAGCAGAGTCCACATGAAGCATGGAGCCTGACATGGGGTTAAATTTCATGACCTTGATATCACAACCTGAGCCAAAACCAAGAGTCAGAGGCTTAACTGACTTTGCTACCCAGGTGCCCTGATTTATGCTTTTACAAAAGCATTCTGTCTCTCTGCCATATAGAACATGGATTGTACAGAAGGGGCAATAGTGGAAGCAAGGAGACCAGTTAGGAGACCAGTGTGATAATCAGTAAGAGATAATGGTGGCTCATACAAAGGGAAAGTAGGGAGAGCTAGAAATTGGATAGATTCATTTTGGAGGAAAAGTTGACAGAGCTTGTGGGGGAAAAAACTCATTTTAGGTCTTTCCCTTGAGCTTCTGTGTGAATATTGATTTTTTTTTTTTTATTGGTATGGGGGAACTGAAAGGGAAGCAGGTTATAGGTGAAAACTATTTTGGATATGTTATGGTTAATATGCGTATTAAATATCTAGTTGGAGATATCAAGCGTGAAGGTGGGTGTATGAGAATGGAGCTTGGGGGAGAGTCAGGGTTGGAAATATATATGTAGATGTTCTCTCCATATAATTGAAATGGAAAGACCCAACAAGAGCACCTGGAAAGAAGGTGTAGATAGAGAAGAGAAAGGGCCTAAAACTGAGCGTTGGGACTCATCAACATTCAGAGTTTGAGCCAAAAAGGAGGAGCCAGCAAAGAAGATTGAGAAGGAGTACCCAGTTGGTGGGGAAAAAACTAAATGAGAATAATATCATGGTTCTTTGTAAACATAGAAGTCAAAAGAAGGAAGTATTTTAAAAAGTAGGGAGTAATCAAGTGCGTTGAAAGGTCAAGTATGGTTGAAAAGCTAAGTTAGGTGAGGACTGAAAAGTGCCATTTGTTTTTGGCAACATGGGGGATGCCGGTGAGGTTGACAAGACTAGCTTCTGTGGTAGAGATAAATGAGTTAAGGAGAGGTTGGAAAACGGGAACTATTTTCTATGCACGGCTCTTTCCTCACCTTGAGCATAGTAAGGAAAGAAGGCTTTTGACTCTAGACCAACCTTAGCCCACCTCAGCTCCGCAAGGGACTGCGTCACGGTTTGGGAAAAAGGCTTCATAGTAATTTGGAGGCACACCATCCCTTTCCGCACTTCATTTCTGAAGAAACTTTAGGGGGACTGGCCATGTGGGAAGAACAGGATAATCAGTTTGTTTTTCCTTCTATTTACTGAGAAACCCAATCTGCGGTTATCTTTAATATCAACAAGAAAACATCAGAATATTAATTTCATAAATCGCCACTTCATTTTTTCGAGTCTGTGTGTTTAATGCTAATAACCCTTTACCTTCAACCCCAGCTCTTGGAAAGCTTTTAATCTTGTTAATGATATGCTTAAACAAATTAAACAACATGACTAATTCTGTGGCCTAGTCACTGACTGATTCCAACAGGAAATTTCTCTTTAGGAAAGTTCATTCTGAAGGTACATTCATCTGATGTCTAGTCATAGAAACGGTGTTTTTCAGACCGTGAGACAAGAATATCATATTCTAATAATAGGCCCGTTGAACCTGAGATTGTTTATTCACTTTGATTTCTTTATTCAAAGCGGTGCTTTAAAAAATGAAATTGTAAGAATCTTGTGTTTGAAATAGGTTTCCAACCTCATCCTCCGCCTGCTCTCCAAAGGGTAAAGCCTGTCCCAGCTTGTATTTCTTACTCCACCCTGGAGGAAACTGTTAATTTTTAGATCTTTCAAGATGCCAGACTGGTTAGTCAGATGACTTCTAAGCCTGTTCAACATGGCTCCCTCCCCCTTCAATCATCATTCTTGTGATTCTCGGCTCCTTCAGCCTCTATTTAAAAAAAAAAAAATTAGAAAAGAGAAGTAGATATTTTTTTAAATGGTCCCTGTGCTCTCTAGTTTTGAAGACATAATATCAGGGTATTCAAGATGGAAGATAGTAAGTTGTTAAAATTGAAACTCAGTTGCCTTCTAGGAGTTATAAGGATTAATTAATCAATCAAATGATGTGCTCGCTGCTTGCTATTATTATTATGTTAAAGATGTGAACATGGAAAGTCTTTGCTGCTGTTCTAAGCCCTTCATAATCCATGATCTGTTCGCTTCCTCATCTCATACTCACACCTCACGCTGCAGTTAACCATAGTATCGCCATTCTTTTCAGAACTGGAAAGAACCAGCAGAGCTCCCTTGTACCTCTTGACTTTTATAAAGAATTCATTTTTTCCCCTAGGACTAGTTTCCTTCCTCCCAGCCCCTCCCTACCCAACTTGATCTAGCTAATTCATGAGAGTTGAGTCTCACTGTAGATGTCACTACCTCCAGGAAGCCTCCCTTAATGACCCAAGATCCTTTGAGGCATCACTTCCATGTGTTGTGGTTATCCCTACATCTTGGCACTTAACAGACTCTTTTATAAAGGTACAGATATCTCCCTGGTCCCAAATCTCAAGGGTAGTAAGTGCCCAACACATATGTGTCGAATGAATGAATGAACTGAATAACTATGACTTTATGAGTAAATACATTTTGAAAAATATTTTCCTTTAACACATTCAAAAACATTAAAATGATAAATATGGCATTAAATGAACTACTGATTTAACTTAAGTTAAGTTAACTTAACAGCCTAACAGTTTGTAAAGTTCTAAAAGTTCCACACCTGTGACCAGAGACACTTAGCTAATGAGAACTGTTTAATATGATTCCTGAACAAGCCAATTTTAATGAGTTGCACAAGGTTGGTGTCCAATAAACTCTTACTGGCAGAGAAATTAAAACATAAGGTATTGATACACTTTCTTGGTGACACGAAAAGCAGAGGTATCATTTGATGATTTTTCACATCGAGGTTAGTGGCCCTATGATATCCTCTCTGACTTGCTACATGGCACACACAACCCCCCACACCCATCAATACTAAATGCAAACAGCTCCATTTCCCAAAGGCTCCCCTTCCCCAACCATCCTTGTGATCCCCAGGCTGCCACTAGCCTGACTAAGAGCACTACTGGGAGTGTCCTTAGGAGCAGGGATATGTAAGGGAGAGAAGCAGGATTGGACTGATAAAATAGCGTGCACTTTGCTCTGGGCTTGGGCACAACTAGGACCCGCTTGTGACGGGCATGAGGCAACACCAGCAGGGTCAGGAAAGGCTCTTGAGGTCCTGTCCCATTCTCTGCTTGTGATCCTCCAGGTCCCTAGCTGGGCTAATAAAGCTAGAGTAGGGAAATTGGAGGAGAGGAAGAGGCTCCTAGGTAGACTGGCCCAGCCCCCTGGCTGGATGGGAAGGTGGTAGAGCCGGAAGCAGAGTCCAAGGAAAGCAAACAAAGGAAAGTGTCCAGGAAAGTAGGCATCATGTGCAAGAGTCTGGAAAAAGGGAGGACCAAGAATGACCTCGGCCAGTCTATGACCTTTTTACTGAGTGCGTTGCTGTATCCTGGGGTAACACGAAAGAAAACACACTTTAGACCTAGCTGCCAGTCAGGTCATAGCGACAGTTAACCTATAAGATGTGTTTCTCTTCCTTGACTCTTTTACTCTTGGCTCTGAAGAAAGGGAGTTCTATGAGCCTTATTCTTCGACCCGTGCCGGGTCGAATTGTCTCTCTCTCTTTGGCATTCCATCATGTCTCCCTCTACTAGTTCCCTCCCACTTGCCTAAACACACATTTTCTTCCCTTTGCTATGAAACAACACTAACTTCCTCCCCCACCAGCAAAAGTCTTGAAGTGTATGTGGTCCATTTTCCTTATTGGTCTCTTGATTTCCTGATTCTTCTTCCATTTCTTCGATGGGACTCTTATGTGGTGAGAACCCCATGCAAACTGGCTCTCTCTCTCTCTCTGACAAATTCTGTGACTGCAGGCAAACTGTTTAATCCCTGAACCGTAGTCTCCTCATATGTAAAATGCAGATAATAATAATTATCTCATAGGGATTTTGTGATGATTGAAACCTAAGTGTCACTTATCTAAAAAGGACTTTAAAAAACCTGTGATGTTGAAGCTTTTAAAAAATAGATGGTTTTCTAATTCCAGTAGCTGCTAGTTTCAAAGATTATAGGACATCTCTAATGAGGGGATGAAGGGGGGATGGTCCTTGTCTAATTTGTGGGACATAAAAGTCATATTCCCTTAATTTCTTTTCCTTTTTAGTTATGTTTGTAAAAAACACCTATATTATGCCAGACATTTTTTTAAAAAAGATTTTATTTATTTATTTGACAGACAGAGATCACAAGTAGGGAGAGAGGTAGGCAGAGAGAGAGGGGAAGCAGGCTCCCTGTTGAGCAGAGAGCCCAATGTAGGGCTTGATCCCAGGACCCTGGGATCATGACCGGAGCGGAAGGCAGAGGCTTTAACCCACTGAATCACCCAGGCACTCCCCCCTCCCCCCGGTGCTGTTCTTAAGTAACACCCCGCTTCCCCCATCTAAGGGACAAGCCAGACATTTTTAGTACAGTATTTCACTTATCCCTCACACACTGCTGAGAAATGGGTATCGTTATGCTGCTTTTACAATGGAGGAAACGATTTGCCCAAGGTCTCAAGGAAGAAGTAGAAGAGCAAGAGTTTGATCACAGTTTGCTTTTACAGCAAATCCCGTGTGCTTTCCATTCAATGTGAGTGTTGACGGGGTGCCATACCTCACCCTCTTGCCTTCATCTCTTCCTTGCAGTTTTCCAAAAGAAAATACCTTTAACCTACTCTGAGAAAACCACTGTAAAAACATTAGTCCCTTAATCTGGGGTCGTTTTATTCAAATTCACTGCCCCATCACCCAATGTTGAAGGCTACCACTGACCACTGGCTCCCATTGCCCTCTCTGGCCTGTTGGCCCCTGCTCCCATCTCCCTGAGGACCACTGAACTGGGTGCTGAGCCACCTGGTCGGCCCTCCCTTCATGTCTCTTGTCCCAGTTCCCGGCATTTTGCTTTGGCTTGATTTCTGCCACTTGGCTCTTGACAGCTCTTTTCCTGAGATCTAGAACTCTAACTCTGAATCCAAAGTAGCTGGATACCTGCCACCACCCAGATGAAGTCCATTGACTGTATTCTCAGAGATCACAAAAGCCCTAACCTTGGCTTTGCTCAGTTGGTGGGAACCTCACAATTTCCCAGTTTGAATCACAGTGAAATTTGTCACATTTTTTTTTTAACTCTAGACCCAATTCTTCACCCTCATCGGGCCTAGAAGACATAGCCGTAGGCCCCGATTATTTTCACTTTTCCTCTGCCTTATTTCCTAGTCCCAATGTATCTCCTTTTTATGCATTTAAGGATTTATATTTCCCTAAATATGATGATTTTTATTAGTTTAATTATGACCAATTGTTCATAATTTTCTCTCAAAAGCCATAAATACTTACTGTGGGAAGATAAGAAAATCAAAGAACGTGCACAATCTTATCAGACATCAAACAAAACGAGAAAGGACAAATACAAGAGATTGCGGAATCTACCCGCCCACCAGTAGTAACTAACCACATTGAGGTATATCCTGCCAAACTTCTTAATACATCATTACATAATATTTACATATGTTATATGTTGTGTTTTTTTAAACCTGCCTTTTCCCTTAATTGTATTTTTTAGTTAACTATATTCATAATCAACAAATGTTTGATTTTTTAAGTGTTTTTCTCATGAAATTGTGTGGGATGAGGGCAGAAGAGTGAGATAAAATCATCTGTAGAATTCGTACGCCTAAGTTGTGGTCTATAATAAGTAGAAAACACCCGCAGCACCCTGCTACCTGAAAAGCCACGAAGGGTCTCTTTATTAAGGCAGCAGGGATAACGGCCAATGTGAGCCGCAAAGAGTTGGATTTGCTATCGCACTTCTTTGTGTGTGTGCTCCACATTACTTTGATAAAGTGGACCAAAGGCTATGATTTCTATTTCCTGCTTCAGGTAGTGCATTATTACTAAGATGTAATCTGTAAACTTGCTTCAAGTACAAGCCTTAAGCAGAGAGTCTCTGTCAGATGATTTCTATGGGAGGTTTTGTTAGACTCCAATAGGCTCCATAAAAGATCCATCTGGGGCAGTGAGATGTGGCAGCCCTGTGCTTCTTCACTGTGGAGAAGGCTCTATGCTCGCATTTTAGCTGGCTGGATTCTCCATGGGTGCTAACTCATGCTCTCCAGGTCCCAGGTCAGAGAGAAGGAATATCCCTCTATGAATATAATCTAATCTGAGAATTAACCTCTGGTTGCCCAGACATGTAACACTGAAATTCACTAACATATATCACTGTGGTAGATCAGATGTTCCAAAGAGCACTGCACAAGTAGATATACCTCATCCCAAACGTTCCTCTTAAAATATTTTTGATACTCCTCCCACTGATGAGTTTGAGGCCCATATGTTCCATACCCTTGAAACTGGGCAGGGTTTTGTGACAACTCCATTCAATTCACTTGGTGAAAGTTGATACTGTATGATTTCTGAAGTGAGTTCGTAATAGAATACATCATCCATCTGGCTTGTTCTTTTTTGACATACACCTTATGAACCCTGATCCTGTATATGTAAGAAGTCAATCCAGATATCCAGAAGCCACCATAGTGAGAAGAATCACAGAGAAGCCTCTTAGAAATGGAGAAACCCAAGGAACCCCTTCCTCTGCTTGAGCCTTCCAGCATCCGCTGCCGGACATGTAAGTGAGCCAGGAGAACTTGGAGGTCCCTGGGTCAAATGTAATACCTCACAGAGGCTGCACACCCATCATGGAAAACAAGTCCCACTGAAGAGAAGCTCACAGTAAAACACTAGAAAGCGCACAAGGAAACATACCACCACAATTCTGACTTAGCTAGTGCAACAAATGGGAGAATTTATACTCTGCTAACTACAGATATTAGAACAATTTTTAAAAATTAAATTTTTAATTTTTATTCTAGTATAGTCAACATGATGTTATGTTAGTTTCAGGTATACAATATAGTGATTCAATGATTCTATACATTACTCAGTATGTGTTGTGGTAAGAGTGATATATATTAGAGCAATTTGAAGGACTTTTAAGTAAAGGTGTTTAAAATGTCCAAATGGGTAAAGGAAAGAATAGACTCTAGAACAAAAGTAAGATATTATGAACAAAAAGAGCAGGTAGATTTTAAAAGAAAAGAAATGAAGATTTTATAAATGTAAATAAATTAAAATTCAATGCTCATATTAAAGAGTATATAATCCAGCTGCAAAGAGAATCTGAGAGAGAGAATCAAAGGGATCTGGGAAAATTACCCAAGAGCAGCACAGAGAAAAAAGAGCAGAAACATGGAAGAAAAATTAAGACACGAGAAAAGGGAAACTCAAACTCTTACCTGAAAGGAGTTCCAGAAACATAAAATAGAGGAAAAAAAACAAAACAAAACAAAAAGCAACGCTTGGGGTGAGAGTGGGGGGAAGGAATATTTGAAGTACCTAAGTGCTGAAAATTGTCCAAAACTAAAGAAGGACCTGAGTCTTCAGGCTGAAGATGCATATTGAGTCCTGAATAAGCTATCTAAAAAACAAAATCACCGAGACAGAAATCACTAATGTAAACATCAACTGGAAAAAAAAAAAAGAAAGGAAAAAAGAAAAATGTTACTATGGTGAAAAAAGAGTCTATAAAGGAATAATAATGAGACTGACCAGCCTTTTATCACCAAATAGTAGATGCCAGAAGGTAATTAAACAGTAACATCAAGATACTGAAGTCAATAGTTTCCAGCTTAGAATTCCTTAGCTGACGAAATTCTGATTCAAGAATGTGAGAGAAAATAAAATGAGAGTGAGAGACAAAACAGAGAATTTTACTAGCAGATCTGATGAAGAACAATACTGAAGAACATACTTCACCAGACATAAATTGAGCCCAGAAGGAAAGGATGGGATACAAAAAGCAAATAGTAAGAAAAATCACTGATAAAATATGTTGGGAAAATTAATCAAATAATTAAAAGTAGTAATGGTGATGACTAATTTAGTGAAGAGCTAAAAGATACATGGGGAATAAAAAAATACTAGATAGAATGAATTGAACACTACATCAAATACTAATGATGTATTATATGGTGGCTAACTGAACATAATTAAAAAAAAAGAAATAAATATGCAAGACCTAAAAAAAGATACTGTATAGCAATACATAGTTTATAGGAATTGTGAGCTAAGGCGTTTTACTTATTTTTGTTTAAGATCATCTTTAAAGGAAGGGGTTGAAGCTATTTATGGAATCTTGGATGATAAGTATAAATGTTCATATTTTAAGGGTAACCACTAAAAATTGAAATAAAAGGTAAAAATTCCAAAACAGTAGGAATAGAAGGCAAGAAAGATGCAAAAAAAAAAAAAAAAAGCAAAGAGAAACAAAGTTAAATAAATACAAAATGAGAAGGTGGTAATAAATCCAAAGATGGTATTCCTGGTGTAACAAAGAATGCTAGTTTTCACCAAGGTCTGTTCTCTGTCTTCCACGGTCATAGAGTTCTGGTTGGAACATGGCCACCCAGCTAATGGCTTCATTTTCCTGCTTCTTTGATGCTAGGTGTAACCATATAACTAAGTTCTAGCCAGTGTCACATGAGCAGATGAGAAGTGTGTCATTTCTGGATTTAGGCTTAAGAAGTCAGGCTTATGTTCCTTTTCACTCTTTTCTTTCCTTGAGCTAGAACTAACTCCTTTAACGGGCTTCTCCCAGGTAGATAAAGGCAATGCCCTCGGGGAAAGAATAGCAATCCAGAGCAAAGGGGCCACCCTAACAAACTGGACCACTTATCCTAAGACTGTTTCAGGAAAGAGAAATAAACATTGTGATTGGGAGAAGCCAGAGAGGAAGGATCTCTTTCTTACAATCACCTTTTACCCTAATTGATAAACATGATAAATGAAAACTGATTAAAATAGACGACTAAAAGGCTGACTCTCAGAATGAGTTAACACTACCGAAATTCAAATACCGTTATTTACAAGATACACATAAAACATAATGACTCAGAATGGTTGGAAATAAAGAGATGAAAAGATATATACCAGGCAACCAATAACAAAAAGAAAACTATGGTAGCAGGCAAAATAAGATTTAGGGTGAAAAAACAATGGGCAGATAAACATGCAGTGAATTTACCTAGGCAACTGGATTATAGTCCTGGCTTTGCACTTTATACAGTGGCACCTTGGGCAAATTGCTTTATTCTTACCTAGTTTCAATTTCCATCAGTATAAAAGATGATAATATTTTATTTGCAGAATTGTGAGAACTAAATGAAATAATACACAGAAAACTGGTTTCCCATAGCTATAAAAATATGGTAACTCCAGGGTGCCTGGGTGGCTCAGTGGGTTAAGCTGCTGCCTTCGGCTCAGGTCATGATCTCGGGGTCCTGGGATCGAGTCCCGCATCAGGCTCTCTGCTCAGCGGGGAGCCTGGTTCCTCCTCTCTCTCTCTCTGCCTGCCTCTCTGCCTACTTGTGATCTCTCTCTGTCAAATAAATAAATAAAATCTTAAAAAAATATATGGTAACTCCAATTCTATCACATAATTAATTCATTCAACCTTTACTGAGTACCTATGATACATCAGAAACTGTACTGAGAACTAGGAAAATGGAGATAAGTCAGTCATAATACTTTTCATCAGGGATACTATATGTTAAAAAATGAGTTTAAAAAATGAGCTTAATAAAGTCTTCCAAGGCCTTGTGATGGGGGTAGAGGAGTGTGCATTTCATCCAGAGTGAGGGGCTAGTTCTAACCTGCAGCAGGGTCAAAAGATTTCATAACAAAGTGATTCTTACATTGAATCCTGATAAGCAGGTGTTTGGATAGGGTATCCCATGAGACAGCACAGCATAAAATTAAGTGGCCTTACGGGTAACTGCATGTGAGGAGCTCAGAGTTGTTTGATGAGACTGGAGAAATAGATACTGGCTAAGATACTGGGACTTCATCCTACAGGTAACAAGTGGGGAGCTCTAAGAAGGGCTTCTTCAGGGAATGACTCACTCCATTTTGCATTCTAGAAGGCTTACTTTGGCCACAGTGTGAGAGATGGTGGTGGTGGAGGTCCCACCAGCTTTGAGACAGTGAGATTATTAAGGAAAGAAATGCAGTATTTCTGGGCTTAAAACAAAGGACCTGAAACCAGGCAAGAACAGTGAAATGGAGGGAGGTAGATAGGAGGGTGATAGGAATGTTCTGTTGTGTGGGACAATTTTCAGATTTTTCCTTTGGGTGACTAGATGGATTATGAAGACTTTTACTGAGAAAATAAGATGAGAGAAAAACCAGCTGGCAGGAAATTTACCTTCTGTTTTAATCAAGCTGAGTTTAAGGTCCATGGGACGTCAGGCTAGAAATTTCTTGTAAGAAATCGGCTTTAGGGAACTGGAGATCTGGGGTAGGGATGGCCATTTATGAGTTATCAGCACATGGTTGGTAGTTGAATTCATTCAGGGGTGGGTGTGCACAGACCAGGCAGCATTAGAAACAGAGCAAGGGCCGACTATTTTGGCACTCCAACATGCAAGAGGTGGCAAGAGGGCTGAACAAGAAATGGTTGGAGAACTTGGAGACAGAAGTGTCAGAAGAGCCAGTGGAAGAGATAGTTTCAAGGACAAAAGTCAGGTCTCCAATGACAAATGCTGCAGATGGGTTAAGTAAGAAGAGAACTGAAAATAAAAACCACAACAATCTCATTGTTTAGGTTATTTTTAAAGCCCCACATGGCCTTTGTCCGCCTTGGTGGAAGAACGTCTGCAGGGAAAAATGAGTAGTAGATTAAGATATGTATGTGAGAATAATGGGAACCGGCCTTTATCTCCCAAAAAGCTTAGGTGGGAGGAGGTGGGGACTGGAGGCAGACTGGATCCAGTAAGTGTTCTTAATTTTCAGTTTATTTTAAAAACGTGTGAATGTGTTTGACATGATTAAGAGCCCTGGGAAGATGCTGATAGAAGGAGCCTGGAAGTCCAGGAGAGGGAATAACCCGTGAAAAGCCATTCTTGGCTCGGAACTAGATGGAAACCGATTTCCACGCCAGAAAGATGATCGGAAACGCCATTTGTAACGTTTTCAAAGGGCCGGAGGAGGTGACTTGCCATTTATTGAGCACTCACTGGGAACCAGTCCCTTTCTCTAATATGAATGTACTGCTGGAACTGGAAGGCGTATCGACTCCGTAGCCGGATTTCTTTTCAGGAAACCGTTAATCATTAAAAAGGAATAAAAGGCAGCACTCTCTCCAGCTCAAACCCTACCGCATCTACAATCTTTTTAACATCACAAAGAACACGGCGCAGCCGGTTCGCGAGCGGCTCTGGAGTGCAGCTACCTCCCCTGCTCCGGGGACGTCGGTAACTGTCCGGTGCGGTTTCCTTCGAGCCTCAGCGCCCGCAGGAGGGGAGGTGCTCGCGGCCCCGGCAGCCGGCGTTCGGAGGGAGGCGGGCGCGGGCTGCGGGCACCGGGAGGGGAGAGAGGGAGAGGGGTGCCGGGGGCGTCTCGCGGGACTCGGGTGGCCAGCGCGCCGACCCGCCCAGCCCGGGCTTTCCCCGCTGCTCCCGGAGCTCCCGGCAGCCCGTCCCCGGGAACGCCTGCCTGCTCGCGTCCGCCGGGCCGCCCGGTGCCCGTGACCACCCGGCGGCCGCTTTCGGTTCCGCGCCTTATAAGGCCTGACAGGGGGGTCACGTGCGTCCCGGGCCGCCCGCTGGGAGGTGGGGGCGGCGGGGGGAGGGGCGGGAAGCGGGGAGGAAAAGGGGAGGGAGCCGGGGGCGGAGGAAGGAGCGAGGGGCGGATTCTGTGGCCGTGGGAGGCGGTGGCAGCGGCGGCGGGGAGCGGACCGCTCGGAGCTGGACCGAGGACGAGGAGGTGGAGGAGGAGGAGGAGGAAGGGACCGGCGCGGGGGCGGGAGAGCGCAGCGCGGCGGAAGCCGGAGACGGCGGGAGGGCCGGTGGCTGGCCCCGGGCAGGAGCCGGGGCGGCGGCGGCGGCGGCCGAGAGGACCGCGGCGAGGGAAGCGCATCCAGCGGCCCCGGCTGCGGCGGCGGGGGCCCGGGTCCCCGCGCCCGGGGGGCCGGCGGGCGCGGGCGGCGCGATGGAGCCGCAGCACGTGCGCCCCGCGCCCGGCGCCCGCAGCCCGGCCTGGGAGGAACCGGTGGGTACAGCGCCCGCGCCCACCCCCTCCCACTTCTCCTCTGCTCCCCCCCGCCCGGGCCGGGTTCCGTTCAGGAAATGGCCCGGGATGAGGTCCCCAGCTGCTTCCCAGCCGGGGCAGCGCTTCCTCCGCCGCCCGGGCTCCTCCTCGCGCGCCGCCCGGAGCGCCTTTGTCCGGCCAGCCGAGGCGCTCCCGGAGGGGCCGCTGGTGAACCGCTGACGACGGCCCTCGGAGGACCGTTTCCTTTGCTTCATCGACTCCTCAACTTTTGACTTGATTTTAGAGCACGGAGGGTAGGAGGAGGGAGAGGAGAATCCCTGACTCTGGGGGCAGCGTGCGGGCTAGGAGGAGACAGCTCTAGCCTCCCGAGACCGCGCCCTGGCAGGCACCTGGGCGCACAGGTTCCCAAGGACCGCGGCGACCACAGGCTGCTGGCGGCTGGGACCCTGGAGCCACGCCTCCTGCTAGCGGCTACGGCCCGGGGGTTCAAGGGTTTTGCCCGGGATGAAGCGGGGAGCTAACCTCGATCTCATGCACATGCCACCCAGAGGCTGGGTCATTTCAGGGACCGAGAGGAGCGTGTGCGTGTGTTTTGCGTGTGTGAGGATAAGGAGGAAGAGATCGGGGGGCTTTGGATTTGTTCCCTCAAACTCCTCCAACTTCCTTCTCTCTTCCAACTCAGACAGTCAGAACCATCTCACATCCCTCCAGGGATTCTACCCCGGAATCCCCGTCTCACTCAGAGCTCTGTAATCCCGTGTGGGCTGCCTTTTCCTTGGCATCGAATTTTGGCTCTCCACGCCCTGCCTCGATGTTTGCTACTCCGTCCTGGTTGAAATTCTTGAACCTGTCTGGAAACCCTCGTCCAAAATTTCTGGCCTCACCCGTGTTCTGTTCAACATGTTCGGATGTTCTTTTCCCAGGGACTCTGCGTGTCTGCTCAGACTGGCCCTCTGCCTGTTAAGAGTTTCTAGGTCAGGTGTCAGGCTTGGTTCTCCTTTTTCTTTTCGAGTAGGTACACTCTAGGCTCCTTTGCCCAAATGCATTTCTCTGCCTCTTGTTTCCCGACCTTTCAAAAGTGTCCTTGGACTCTGACCCATCTGTATCTGCAGCTGTCTTTGCTTTTGCAAATTTGAACATGTTGTTAGGTTGCCCATCTGCTCCTATTTCTTCTATTGTGGTTATCACTGGGGATTAAATTGTTCTTGAAACTAAAACTACAATTCTGTTTTGAAGTTTAAATCAAAGATCACGGAGAACTAAATTCATTGACCTGGTTTTGTTACTTTTTTTTTTTTTTAAGCTTTAAACGTTCCTATATGAAGTCCCTTTTGAACCCAGATGCTTTAAGCCAACACCAATCACAGTGAAAAATGCCCTGTTATATAGTATTTTGCAGAACTACTTCATGCCTAGAAAAATAGAGAAAAAGTTTAATGTTGCCTTACTTCAGGTGACAAAAATGAAAGTGCTCGTTTATTTGCCTTTAAAACCAGAGCCCTAACAGAAATGTGTGAATGAACTGTGATGCTTTCTCCAGACTGCAGAACTCTCCTTAAAAAAATTGGTTTTATTTTCTTTAAACACTGAAGGCCTTTTTATTCACTCCACAGAGATTTTATCCCTCACCTACTGTGTTCCAGGACTTTTGGATATAGCAGTTAACCCAAACACGAATCCTTGCATCTTCACAGAGCATACATTCTTAACAGAATGCCTTGTTTCATATGTTAAGAGTTGAAATTCAGACAGTTAAAAAAAAAAATCTTCAGAGATCTCATGTATGTGGCACAAAATGATACTTTGACCAAGTGATTTTATTTGCAAACCTGTGGTCATATGGGTATGTCTAATTCTAAGAATTCTCATTTAAGTTCCTTAAAAAAATGTAACCCAAGTTACTGAAAAGTGGCATAGACAAGAAACAGGGTGATAAATTGGGGGGGGGGGAGAATGCTTAAATGTTAATTTAAGTATTTGAATCGGAGGGAGGAAATATCAGCTTTGTCTAAACATGTTTTGAAAGGACACAAAATCCATCAAAATCAGGAATTCTGAACTTATCTTGGGTCAATGAGCCCTTTAAGAATCTAACCAGAGTTGGGGCACCTGGGTGGCTCAGTGGGTTAAAGAATCTAACCAAAGCTATGGCGTCTCTCCACACAACGTATCTATGCAACACGCATATAAGAATAATAATAAAATTTCAGGCGGGTCAGAATTCCTGAAGCCCAGTTGGTGGACCCTCAAAGACCATGGGCTAAGAACATCTGCTTTGACTAGGAGTCCATTTGGCAGTTATTGAAAATCTACTGTCTCATTTCAAATATCAACAATTTTAATACTTTACCATAAAAGTATACTCCTTTATATTTATAATAAGAATATTTAATATTGAATAGGAAATATTCACAACACATAGACCCTGAATTATTCCTTATTGTGTATAAAGACATACCTATAAGGATTTATTCTCTTTGTTCTTTTTTTGATGAAACCTAAAACATGATGATACGATTCTACCTAGAACTGTTCAGACAGATGAGTAAACATAATCTCAGGAACAGATGCTGAATAGTAGTAAAGAGAACAGAACTTCTGGCTTGCAATGTACCCATGTCTGGAGCTGAGGGTCAGCTACCGGGCTTCATGACATTCTTTGTATTTGGAGATAAAATGAAGTTATTGAGTTAAGTGAGGGCATTTAAATAAACAGTTAGTCTTATCATTACTCCAGCTAGGGCATCAGGCCTAGAAGAAGATAAATGTTAGCATTCGGGCTTCTGTGTATTTTCCTTAATACTAGCTTTGGGATGTAATCAAATCCGTGGGCAGAGAGGCATTACCTAAATTCCTAATCAATACAAAAATATTTTGGTGGTGGGAGGGAAGACATTTAGGGAAATAACCCTTACTCATAGATGATGTCCTAGGGTAGGGGTGGGGAGATGGGTAGCTTGAATTCCAGCCAAAACTCAGAAACTGTGGGAGTATTTACAAAGCAGACCTCAGACAGTGACACTAGGACATTAGGGTGCATTTTACTTACTAAAACTTGTTTTTTATTTCCATATGGTTTTTATCTACTTGGCTTTGATGGAATGATTCAAAACTAATAGAAAATTAACAAGGGAGGATTTTCAAAGGAAAAGGGGCCAAAATATAAATGATAGGTTACAAGCATATTTGTGCATTAGGCCTAGATGACACAAGGTTTTTTGCCTCAGGTACAGGGATGCCCCTAGGTACATGTAGCTGCTATCATGATGAATCTAAAATCTCTTATTCAAGTAACAACCCAGAAAATTTTGATGGAGTAAAGTTTTGAATGTTGAATTTCAAATATATAACAGATAGTATATTGTGGAAGTAGTTATAAAGTTTGAATGAAAGCAGACCTGTACTTATTCAGCCTGCAGTGTTCTTTGCATGGTTCCCATTGACTAGGAGTATGAGTCCTAGAATGTTACTGTTTGAAAGTCCAACTTGGGTTTTTCAGTACACAAGTATAGAGTTCTACGTATTTGTGATATAGTGTTTAACATAAAAGCATAGACCATAAGGGACTTAAAGGTTGCAAATGGATATTAAACTTTTGTGTTATAGGTAATGATCAATAAGAAGACTATAATTTAAAATATCCATGTGAATATGTGAATGCTAATATTCACAAAGTTGGTATCAGAATGAGAATTGGCTGTGATTTATACATCTTCAGAGTAATAATTTTTCCTTCTTTAAATGGGGCAGAAAGCCCTATAAAGTAGAAACCTAATTTAGTGGTAGCTCCTATTTCCATTTCATCCCAAATCCAGTGTTTCCATGGCTTATGTCCAACTTTTTAATAGCGTGTTTGTGATATGTTATGTACCAAACAAAGATTTCAGAGTAACTGTAATAAATACATAAGACTCCTCTAAGAAATTATTTGAATAAAGTCTAAAAACATCAAGTAAGGTAAAAGTCAAGGGAATCTTGTAAATTGAAGAAATAATGTAATATGCCACATATTTGAAATTTGTTTCAGTTGCCATTCTGAGCTACATTAAAATGGTTGAAAATATGGCGCTCTTGACATTGCTATTATATTTTTAGCAGAAATGAAGTGCATTGCAGGTATACGATATACAGATTGGATATTCATTCTGGAAACTTCTAATTTACAGATAACTGAAAAGAATCTAATGGATCAGGTACTTTACATTAGGTATTACTTGAAACAGTCTCCTCAGAAGAGGTAATTAAAGAAAAGAGGGTTTTCATGAACTGCCTTTTGAGGGAAATGAAGTGACATTCCTTCATTTGCCTACACACTGTTTTCACTCTGAGCATTCTATGTGCTAGGGAAACTGTAGAGCAGGGATAATTTATTTAGCATGAGTAGGCTAAGACTGGCTGTGCTTTCAAAGTCACAACCAAGTTTTAGAACTCGTTATAGGAGTCTTTGAAGAGCAGGTACAACTGAGGTTAAGTTTTTAATGGAGTATAAATACCTTCACTTTGAGGTATTAATTGCCCAGCTCTTGCACATGAAACACTTCTAAGGTATCTTTCAGCAGTTAGTGTCTGAATCAGAATGAGAAATGTATTCAGCCCTCTTCTTCAGATCTCAGGATGGGCATGGGTGTTCAACAATGTGTTTCAGTTTAATCACTCTATCTGGACTCAGGAACATGTAACTATATAAAATTTGAAAGCCTAAAGTGTGAATACAAACATAATAATTGACAAACTAACTTTTGTTGCATGGTGTGCTGAAGTGAATAGAATATTAGCATAGTGATCACCTGATTTTGACTTTGGTCCTAACTCATGATTAGGGCCTCACCATCATTAAAGGAGAGGTCTGAACTGGGTTTATTCTTTCAAAAGGCCCTTTGCTAAGTGTTCTTATCTACACTGACAAACCATTGGACTCATCAGTGACCAGACAGTTAGGTTGGGCTGAAGGCCATTACTTTGGTTATTTTTCTCTTAAAGAATTCCCGTCACAACAATATGTTCTATGTAGATCTAGAATCACATATTTACAAAACCACAAGGGCTCTTAAAAGTTTAATTTGCCTAGCTCCTTACCTTCCTAAAGAGGACAACAGAAGCTGGAGAAGTAGCTTCCATCAGTTAGTATTTCAAGGCAGCAATCTCCTGTCTTTGAAGATTCAAACAGGCACATTTTACATTTTAATCAGCAATGTGGATATATAGTATCGGGATTGAATATTGTTTCGTCTAACCTCTTCGAACTGTTAATTTTGACATAGCAATCAAATTAGTGTTGAGAGTAAGATTACAACTGAAAAGAAACAAAACTCCAATAGAATGCTAGTTTGGAGGACCCTTAAAGGTCATGTCAGCTGAAAAAGTAGAAGGTCATATCAACTGAAAAACTAGGAACGGGGACTGAAGGACACGAACACGCAGAAGAGATTAAGTGCTTTACTGAAGTGTGAAGAGTCTCCACTGTCTGGCGGGGACTTTTTGCCCTACTTAAAAACACAGCTAAGTTTAGAGTTCTCCGTGGATGACAAGAGGAATCTGTCATCTTAGTATCTTCTCCCCCAAGCCCTCCCACACCTACATGGGTTCTTTGGCGCTCAGCGTGCACACCCCGCCGTGAGGCTGCTGTTTCCAAGTGCCGGCTTAGCCCTCTCGCTTGGGACGAGTTGTGAGCGGTGGCCGCAGCCTGTTGATCGCATTTCCTCCCGCTCTGGTCCGGGTTAGGGAGTGGCTCTCCCAGGACCTCCAGTGTTTTCGTGCTCGGGCAAGGGTGTTCACATGGTCTCGGTGCATTGTTTTCTTCCAGGCAGTCTCGGCGGGCGCTTCAGTTTAGACATTTATTTTGCATTCTGTGGTCTCGGGCCGTGTGTACTCTCTTGTTTCTGCGCTCTCTCCACGCCCTTCCCAGTTTCCTGTTAGCCAAAGGGATCGCTCTTTCTGAACGAAAAGTTCTCGGAGCGGAGTGGAACCTCCCGGAAAATGCTCTTCTCTTCCGTGTGCGCCGGATGGAGGTGGGGGTGGGCCAGAAACTAAGCGCCGCGGTCGGGATTGCTGAGAGGACCCAAACCCCGAGGCAGAGGCGGGAGAGGTATGGTTCTGCCGAGATGCGCTGAGGGGTCGTGAGACAGACGAGGGGCAGCGCCCAGCCATCTGGGGAGGCGGAACTGCTTTGATTCAGTGGGAACTGTGCGGCGAGGCCCAAGGTTCTGGAGAGATTCTAGGTCTGGGGGTGGCAGGGTGTACCCAAGGGAGCCGGGAGGAAGCTGTAGGTTCCCTTTCTACTCCAGGGGCCGTCCTTGCCCTGTGAGCCAAGGGAGGGAGCTTAGCCCCTGCCCGACTGGCGCGGCTGGGCTGCGGAGGTTTCCTGCCCACCCCCTATCCCCCCGGTCCATCCTAGGGACCCCAGGCTCCCGGGGGAAGTAGTAGGTCGCCCCGGTCCCTCTGTCACTCCCATCCTCTCTACCCATGCAGGTCGTATTCTGGGTCAGGAACCCCGTGACATCCCGAGGCTGGGCACACAGGGGTCCCAAGCGGGCGGGGGTCCGCGTCTCCTGTGCCCCACTGCCCTCGCTGCTCTGGAGCTGGGTAGAGGGGCTTGGAGGGCCGCGGCTGGGAGGGCGTCTGATGCCCCGCGCCCCTTCGCCTGCGGGGGCGGCTGGGGGAGCGGAAGATGGCGGCTGCGGCCCGGCGCGGGGCTCTGGGCCCGGCTCGGACCGAGCGCACCCACTGACCGCCGCTGCCGCCCCCGCCGGGCGGTGCTGTGTCCCCACAGGAGTCGGAAAGGATGGCCGGGGCCAGCGGTCAGCACCACCCTCCGGGCGCCGCGGGAGGAGCGGCCGCCGGGGCCGGCGCTGCGGTCACCCCCGCCGCTGCGTCGGCGGGGCCCGGAGACGATTCCTCTGACAGCGAAGCGGAGCAAGAGGGACCCCAGAAACTGATCCGCAAAGTGTCCACCTCGGGGCAGATCCGGACCAAGGTGAGGCGAGCCCTCGGGCAGCGCGGAAGGCGGGAGGCTTCGGGGCGGGGAAGAGGAGCGAGGGCGCCTGGGGTGCTCGGAGCGCGCGCCGGAGATCCCGGGAACGTGGGGCGCAAGGTGAGGGCGGGGCCTGACCCGGGGGCGGGGCCGGCGGGAGCTGGACCGCCGCGCGGCCGGAAGGGATTCCCGGGCCGGCACGGGAGGCCGCCAGGGTGGGCTCCCGGGGGCTGGCGGCTGCGTTGGGGGAGCAGGGAACGATCGGCTCGGCGGGAGCGTGGGAAAATGTTGAAGCGCTCTGGAGAGTTCCCACCCAGGGAACTTAAAAGGACTGTTTTATTTTTTTGTCCTCCCGGAGTGCGGTGGTTGGGTGGAGTATGTGCCTTGCATAGGGAGCCCGGTGCAGGCCGACCAGCCAGAGATGCAAAACGCGCCCCCCCCCCTTCCCTTCCCGTGGGCAGCAGCTGTCTCCTCCCCAGGACCACTCTGAAAGGATGGGTGGGGAAGTGACAGCAGACAGCCGCCTTACCTCCCGCTGCCATTTGGAAGGCAGAAGTGCAGGCGCGACGCCTGTGTAAATGATGCTGGCGGTTGAACACCCTGCGTGACACATCAGCAAGCCAGGCTTTTGAGTAGTGGGTTCCTGCTCAGCGCGGGGTTCAGATCTTAACAGCCACGGTTATCTTAACGAAGATTAACCGCCTTGTGTAATATGTGCTGTTACTCGTGTGTCTGTAGCCGATGCTTTTGAGAGCTCAAAGTTGAAGAGTTTTAAATAGATCTTGGGCATATACGTAGGAAATGCTTACCACACTGAAGGGTTATTTATATTTTAAAGTTTTCATAGTACTTTAAAACACATCGTACTTTTGAAGTCTGTTAATCACTGGGGTACTTTAAGGAGGTTATTTGAAGAGAGCCAATGAAATTACTGGGCTTGTGTGCTCTCATTAAAAGTAAATCTGTAAAAGTTAATTTTATACTTAGTTTTATGAGAATTCGTTTTTTAAGATCAATGGACTCCTATGAGAGTAGAACTTTTATTACATGTTTATGAAATCATTTTTTTTTAGCCTGTATCCTTATTTTCTAGAATAAATAGAGGTAAGCCCATGCAAGTGGTAACAAGATGCCCTTAGCAAAGAGTCAAAGATTGCTTCTGTCATTTTTTTAACTGCCCACTGTAACTAATTTTAATAGTGACATTTTTTCATTTAATAAAAACTGTGATAACTTAAGGATTTGGATTTAATATGTTTTTAGAAGATTAAGGCTAAACAAGATAGTGACTTTCTTTTTTTTTAAAGATTTTATTTATTTATTTGACAGAGAGATCACAAGTAGGCAGAGAGGCAGGCAGAGAGAGAGAGAGAGAGGAGGAAGCAGGCTCCCCGCTGAGCAGAGAGCCAGAGGTGGGACTGGATCCCAGGACCCTGAGATCCTGACCTGAGCTGAAGGCAGCGGCTCAACCCACTGAGCCACCCAAGCACCCCAAGATAGTGACTTTCTAACAGTGCCTTTAACATCTGAAATCTCAATTTTAAAAAAGTTCATGAAACTGTGTTACTAGTGAACAAAATGGCAGGTTTAAAAAGTGGCATAATTTTTAGATTCTTATGCAATGGTTAAAATTCCATGCAAAACGTATCAAAATTTACCAGTACATTTATAATGCTTGAAAGAAAATTTGGAGATGGCTCTAATTTGAATTAACTTAAAGAACAAATTTGAGGGGGTACAATTAAAATTTGTAGGTCTCATGAATTCATGGTAATAGCTAAGTTTATATATTTTAAATTTTATATTATCTATGGTTTGGGGTAAGGCATGTTTTTAAGACTAAGAATAAATTTTTAAAGTTCATTTATTATTGGTTTTCCATTTAGCTTTCTAATAAAAATATTTAGCACAGGTTTTTTTCCCCCATGATTAGAGATAGTGATCATTAAATGAAATATTTCTTAAATTTCACAAGATGTATTGAATTTCAGAAGTCCTGCATTTTATACTAACTCATACAAGTGCATGTAACTTCATCAGCATTTTCATACATGAACAGCTGAGATCCAGGCCTAAAACTCCTGAGTCGGGTGAGCCTCAGCCTTTCTGTGTGCCCCTCCCACCTCCATCCAGACTGTATATATATGCTACAGATTTCATCAGTTACATCTCTTTATCACACATATTGATTCTCAGGGAAGAGAGCTAGTGCAGTAAGAGGATTAATAAAGTGAGAACTGCTAAATACAATACTGGTTCCTAGCCTGTATTAAATTTCCTAAATTTATTACCGGTTCAATTATGGTCCAGGTAAGAGTTAAGGGAGAAGATCTTTTAGAAAAAGACTGTGCTTGCTTGATCATCTCCACAGATGTCTAGAGGAGAATGAGACCAGGACTAGCCCAAGAGCTAGTGGGTTTTGAGACAGAAAGCAGTTCTTGGACGCTTAGGTGGCTCAGTTGGTTAAGCCTCTGGCTCTTGATTTGCACTCAATGTGGAAGTGATCTCAGGGTCATGAGATGGGATGTGATCTCAGGGTCATGAGATCCAGCCCTGTGTAGGGCTCAGCACTCAGTACGGAGTCTGCTGGAGATTCTCTCTCTCCTTCTTCCTTTGCTCCTACCCTGCTCATGCACGCATGCTCTCTAAATAAATAAATAAATCTTTAAAAAAGAAATAAAAATATTTATTAACTGAATAATGTATATATTATACAGTTACATATAATGCTTCATATATATAGGTATTATTAAAACATGTTATTTATTTTGGTTTCCTTTAAGAGCCTTATGATCATGAAGTTGTCTGGTTAGTTTAAGGTTTGGGATTAAAAAGGCCACCAAAGTAATTACCTTATTTAAAGTGTTCTTTGTTGTAAATGCTGGTTTGTGTTTTAAATAATTTGAATAATCTTAAATTAATTGTGGCATGTGGAGAGTATCCAGGTACTTCTTAACTCAAATAAGTATCGTGCGCCCGTAATAAGATATTGAACAGTGTGAGAGGCTATTCAGTGATGGGAGGGTATTCTGTGAAAAGTCAAATCTCCCTCTCACTCCAGACCTTCTAGTCTCCATCGCAGAGGCAATTGTTGGCATTTTTCTTGGTATACTTCCAGAAAATGTCTATGAATGTACATATGTTTCTTTAAAAAGTACAAGTGGGAACATTCTGTGCACAATGCTGTGTCTTGTTTGGAGTTTGAATATCATCATTTCCCTAATGGTGTGTACACATCTACCTCATTCTTTTTAATGGTGGGGAAGTATTCCATTATGGTAGGTTGAACTACATGAATTTGTGAGGTCAGTAGGTCAGAAATGGTCAAGAGTAGGTCAAAAATGGCCAAGGGCCTGGGAGGTCTGGGAAATGGGAAGACGTTGTTGAAAAGGTGCAAACGTTCAATTCTAGAATGAATAAGTTCTGGGAATCTAATGGGCAGCATAGTGACTATAGCTAACAATACTGTATTGTATCCTTGAAATTTGCTGAGAATAGATCTTAAGCATTCCTACTTTTTAAAGAAGATTTTGTTTATTTATTTATTAGAAAGAGAGAGAGAGGAAAGAGAGAGAGAACGGGGGGCGGGGGGCAGAGGGAGAAGGGAGAGAGAATCTTGAGCAGACTCGCCACTGGGCACAGAGCCCAACTTGGGGCTTGATCTCATGACCCTAAGATCACGACCTGAGTCAAAATCAAGAGTCAGATGCTTAACTGACTGAGCCTCCCAGGCACCCCTAGATTTAAAGCATCCTTAAACACGAGCACAAGCACACACACATTAATTGAGGTGCTTGCTGGTTATGTTAATTAACCTAATTGTGGTAATTATTTCACATTATGTATGTCTATCAAATTATTACATTGTATACTTTAAATATAATTTTGTTTGTCAATTATATCTCCACAAAGCTGGGAAGAAGTGGTTGAATGTGGGAAATTTCATATGGTTCGGCCTAACATGATAGATTATCATTTAATTACCTCATTCTTTATGGACCTTCTCTGTGGAAGTTCTCTATGGTTATTTTAGGACAACACTAATCTCAGTTTTGTTTATTTGTTTTGCAGTGGAGATGATGACTTTATTTATTTATTTTTATTTTTTTGACGGGAAGTTGGATTTATTGGTGGGCATGAATTTGACGGGAGGGGGTAGTGCCAAGGTTCTCATGAGTGCAGAGCCTTCCATTTGTCCAAGGGATCATAGTTAGGGATGTATTTGACCCCACAGCCATCTGGGATAAGCCCCTTTTCAGCCATGTCTTCAAATTAATCCACATTGAACTTAGTAAAGCCCCACTTCTTAGAGATGTGGCTCTTCTGGCGGCCAGGGAACTTGAACTTGGCCCTGTGTAAGGCCTCAATGACATGCTCCTTGTTCTGCATCTTGGTACGGATGGACATGATGACTTGGCCAATGTGGACCCTGGCTATTGTGCCCTGGGGCTTTCCAAAGGTACCCTGCATACCTACCTGCAACCTAAATTGGAAATAGCCATGAGGTCAGACCCCGCATCCACCCAAAGGGCTGTCTCTAAGGTCCCTTAGGGCAATCCATATAATCAACAGGCTGCATATACTACCGAGCAGGCTAATTATGATGACTTTTAAAGTAAAAAATAAGACTGGCATGCTTTTTTTTTTTTTTAAATATTTTATTTATTTATTTATTTGACAGAGATACACAGAGCAAGAGAGGGAATACAAGCAGGGGGAGTGGGAGAGGAAGAAGCAGGCTTCCTGCCGAACAGGGAGCCCGATATGGGGCTCGATCCCAGGATGCTGGGATCATGACCTGAGCCAAAGGCAGAGGCTTAACCCACTGAGCCACCCAGGAGCCCCAAGACTGGCATGCTTTTAAAATTAATCTGATTTAATAATGAAATTCTCCCATACATTTTAGTATCCTCCTCACATCCCCACTTTGTATACTCTTTGTTCTCCTTTTCATTTTTTTCTTGTTTCTTTGCCCTTGCTGTGTACTATTTTTTTCACTTTTTCCTTTCTCTGTATCAGCTAAGTAGAATTTCAGGTAGTCTCAGCTAGCTACTTGGGTGTTAAACAGTAGGTAATTTTATGGCTGACTCCGTTTCCCCAAAGGAAACAAAAATTCTTTACTTAAAAAAGTGGAAATGGTGCCGATGTGAGAAAGCCAATGGGAGCTATATTTCATTCCATCTCGTCCTCTCTCCTTATTGTTAGCTCTTATTCCTAATTCTTAGTTCTATCTTAAGGAGGAGGTTGATTTTACATTCAGATTTACCATTAGAGAACATTTTGCAGATATTTGTTAAGGACAAGACTTTCTGAAACAGCATTAATATAAACTCAGACCACCTTGGTTTTGAACATGAATGTGAAAGAAGCTTGTTTTGTGCACTTTTTTTTGCCCGATGGATACTGTTGGCCCATGAATACAGGGACTGGCTGGAGGAATCTCGGTCAGATTTGCAGACTGAGATTGTTCAACCATCGTAAGCCACGTGCTATCAACAAAGGAGCCATCTCTGACTTTTTCTGACAATGACTCATCTCCGCCAAGGTCTTAAAGCTTCATGTGTCAAAAATATCTCCTAATTAGGTTTACTGTGCTCTCATTGATCTGGCATTTCTATGTATTCTTACAGTTAATTTGGAATACTGATGGGTCTTTCTTTTTATGGGTCTTTAAATTTAGGTAACACATACCTAACCCCCTAAATGATATTCAGAACTTTGCAACATTATATCTGGGTTAAGACATTTCTTTAAGCACAGTAACAAAATAGTCATCACAATCTTCAGTTTGTACCTCGGTTTTACTTTAACATGAAAGTTGTATAAATAAATTCTTGTGCCTTTATGGTAAGGCACTATATGGAAATATTGATTTGTATTTTTCCCTGCTTAATGAGATGCAGTTGGTGCAACTAAAACATTATCTTTCACCGTAACTGTAGTTAGAGTAGTCTAGGGAAGAAATGCTCAGCATTTTTCAAATTGTAGGTGGGAGCCCATTAGTGGGCCATGATAGTTTACACCAACATTCGAAACAGAATAGATTAGAAACTATTACTCAAAACTTTTAACCATAATTCTGAATGGAATTTTTGGATGGGGTAGTGATCCAAATATGAGGAGAAGCAGAAACATGGCCAGAAGATTGTTAAGAAATGAGAATAAAATAATATTGATAGGTTTTTTTTTTTTTTTTTAAGCCATTTGAACTTGTGAAAACCTTCGTAACTGATGGGCTATACAAAAATCAGGTAGCCAGAACATGGCCCATACATTTGGCTGGTGGGCCATAGTTTTCTTTTCTTTTCTTTTTTTTTTTAAGATTTTTATTTATTTGACAGACAGACCACAAGTAGGCAGAGAGGCAGGCAGAAAGAGAGGAGGAGGAGGCAGGCTCCCTGCTGAGCGATCGATGTGAGGCTCCATCCCAGGACCCTGGGATCATGACCTGAGCCGAAGGCAGAGGCTTTAACCACTGAGCCACCCAGGCGCCCCGGGCCATAGTTTTCTGACCCCTGTTCTAGATGGTGGAAAACGGTACAGTTTGGTTTGCAACGCACTGCAAAGTTAAGGTGCTGCTCAATGCTCTCGGCATTTAAGGGACCAAATAAAGCTAGATTTCAATCCATTTAAAAATCTCATCTTTGTAGAACATTTTATTTTTAGCTTGGTTTGCGTCTTTGCTTCCATTTTAATGTGAACTAAATATAGACTGGAAACTCTGAGTCCTGGTACAGTTAATACATGGTATAACAGCTTTCTTTCCATTTTGATTACAAGTTAAACATGATATTCCATTATTAAAGATAAGAGACACAATAAATAATTTACTAAACCTTTACATCTAACTGAAGATGCCTAATTTGAAAGTATCTAAATTTAGAAAGCTCTTGCTTAGTTTAAGGTTGCATGTTTGCTGTTGTGGTAGGAGTGACAAAAGGTTATATGACACGACCATTGTCAACCACCCAGGGCTCCTTTCTGTTTCCAGGGGACAGGGTTTCACTCCTATTGGATGTGTTAGGCTTTCCTTACTCAGGAAATGTGTTTATAAGCAAAGGTTTTAATTAAAGAGAGTTTGTTTTACATCTAAGAACAGACCTTCAAAAAAGGCCGTAACATGTTAGTACATTATTTTCCCTTGGCAAATTTGTGTGGTTTTGCTGGGTATCGCGTATATTTCTCCATGAATATTTAGTCACTTGGAACACTTATATTTTTGATTTGGTTAAGTGGCTTAAAATGACCAGTAACCGTTATTGATAACAGTCTTAATTTAGGATTCAGTGCTCGTTGTTTCTGCTTCAGGTAGTCTTTTTTTTTTTTTTTTTTTCAAATGAACGTATATGGTAATAATCTCCCCTCCCCATGCTCTTTGTTATGAGGATATTTGGAAGACTATTAGGCTCTTGTTTTATACCAAAAAAATATGATTAACTTTATCATGCATGGAGTTGGAATTTCTAACCTTCTCCCTGTGCCGTTTGAGTCCCATGACTTTTTCAGACCACCAACATGTGATTTACTATAATAAATCTTTATGTATAGGCTTGGGGCATTTATGTCAGAAATTTTAAAATACATTTCTACTTAGCATTTTATTGTTTACAGAGCAGTTTCTGTAACTGAATGAACTGAATAAACAGGAGCTTATGTAACAGTTCTGCAAAATTACCTAAATTTTACAAATCATAAATCCAAGACTCAGTTTGGTATCTGCTGAGTAAATGGCAGGCTGGAACTCAAAAGCGAGACTTGTTACCATTATTCCCTGGCACAGTGGACCCAATGGTAGGTTCCAGACTCCTTTTTTCAGGAGTTCCATCAGCGTTTCGGTTTGAAGCCTTACCTCTACAGGGTACAGGCACGGATGGGGGCCGGCTGTCTCCACTTCCCTTCCCCACTCCACGCTTCCCCTGTCCCTGTCCTTCTCCTCTCTCCTCTCTCTACCCCTTCCTCCTCCTTCCTGCCCTGCCCTTCATCCGTCTTTTTAGTCTGTAAGTATATCTCTCACCAATGTTATGGATTTTATAATGTCTTTTTGCATCCGAATCCCACATTTGTTGTGACACATTTAAGAGTGTGTGTTTGCAAAGTAAATTTCTGAATAAAACATTTCAGCTGAAATTTCTCCTGATTTTAATTCCTGTTAGCAAAATCGTGGAATCACTTTGAAAAACATCTTTAGAAGGACTAAGTTAGAAGAAATGCTTTTAGGTAGCTAACTCTTCAAGTAGGTTTTCAAAGAAAACTGTTAGTTTCACTTCCATAAGGTAAGATGCTATTTTTAAAAGGTCATGATATAGTGTTAAAAAGAATTATATAAGGTAATTTTTCATGTGGCCCATTAAAACACAGTTGAGGAAAAGGTATACATAGAATTTATTTTTAACTAGTTAAGAGATGAAAATGACATTTGGGGTGCCATTTTCTCCATCTACCTATTTTATTTAAAAGAGAAATTTTGCCAAGCTGTATACCTGAGCAGGCATACTGTTTTGATTTGGATTGCTTATGTAAACTCATAGAGTACTTTAAAGTTACAACAGAGGTGCGTGGATGACTCAGTCAGTTAAGTTACGGATTCAGGTCATAGTCTCAGGGTCATGAGTTTGAGCCCTGCTTTGGGCTCAGCACTGAGTGTGGAGCCTGCTTCCGATTCTCTCTCTCCCTCTCCCTAGGCCATGATCATTCTTGCTCTCTCTCTAAAAAAAAAAAAATATAATATTAAAGTAATGTTATAATATAATGTTAGATATCATTAATATATAATAAATATAAATTTTATATATGCTTACATATATAAATACATATAATGTGTATTATAGATGCTATATGAACATAGTATATAATTATAATGTTCTGTGAACATGTTATATGCATGTTACATATATGAACATATCTCTGTAATTTGTGAAGCAGAATGGCAAAGCAAGCAGCCCTGAATCCAGTGTAAGAACCAGGATATTTCCAGGCCCCTATATCGACCCGGGTGCTCCTTCTCTTTTTTATTCCTTTGTTGCCCCTCAGTTCATTCAAAAAGATATGTATGGTGTTTCCAAGCACCTTCATAGGTGCTGGGGATTGAGCAATAAACAAAATAGACAAAAACCTCTGCCTTCTTGGAGTTCACATTGTAATACAGGCAGAAGTTATAAACTCATAAATATGTAAACTGTGTCACATATTAGGAGGTGGGAAGTGCTGTAGAGAAAAAAACACGAGTGGGGGTGGGGTTGGAAGGGGAAAGGTCTTCCTGAGAAGGTGACATCTGAGCAAAGATCTTGAGGGAATGGATCACGGACTTCTGAGGGAAAAGCAATGTAGGCAAAAGGAACAGCAGATGCAAAGATCAAGAGACAGAAGCTGTGATAAGGAGAGGGATCAGTGCGACTGAAGTTGGGGGTGGTGGGAGTCAGGGGAAGCAGGGAGAAAGTTGGAATTAGGTAAACATTGTCAATAGTAAAGTGGTACTATAGAGAAGAGTTCTTAGCTTGGGGTTCATGCATTCCATAGCATGGATGGGCTTTGGAGGGCTCCCCGCATTTTATATCTGTATATACACCCCTCAGAAGACTGAAACCATTGATTTGTAAAAGTGAATTGCAGGACGGACCATAAATGATGGATGAAAAAAAATACACATAACACTGTAACCAAGAGTTGTTGTGGCCATTTGAAGACATGCTACAGTGGGGGGTGGGTTCAGTGAAATGAATCATCTTGAGTGGGATAGGATAGCAAAGTTCCTTTCAGGAGTTAGTAGTATTGGGTTTGTATCTTGGCTCTTTCGGGTCCTACTAGGGGACCTTAGTCATGTTACTTAATGTGACAGAGAATGCTGTGCCCATCAGGTTCTATTTCTACTGTTCTTCCTGGTCCTCTGTTGGACTTCATTTCCCCCTGCAGATAGGTGGGGTTACGTGACTGAGTTCAGGCCAGGGGAATATGGATGAGAGTGACGTTTGTTGTTTGGCTTCTGAAGCGTTTTATGGGACTCTGTGTTTTGTCTCTTCTCTCACCTGCCATCTAGATGTAGATTATCTAGTGAGAGGAGCTTGGATCCTTGAATGGAGCCTCTTTGCTTCTGTCCCTAAACCTCACTGGTCACATTGGATGGTGACACTAGAAGGAAATAGACCTTTACTGTGTTAAGCCTCTGAGATTTGGGCATTGTTTGCTGTATCAGTTAGCATACTGTGACCAATATAGTTCATTCCTGTGAAGGCCAGGGTTCTCATTTACGGAACGGATATAGTGATTTTTGCCTCATAGGGTAAGTAGGTAATGAAAGATAAAGAAATACACCATATGCTTCTATATCCTTGATTTTTATAATTATTTTTTAAAATTAAAAAAATTATTTTTGAAAATTGATATAAAATCTGGATAACTCAATTATTCACAATACATGTATTTCCTAAATACCTTAATCAGTAGGGTATATAGACTGCTGTTCTTTGTTGGCTTTTTAAAAGACTTGATAAAACTATTATGTTCTATAGACCATTATTTTATCATTAAAAATAAAATGTCACATCTGGGTGGCTCAGTGGGTTAAAGCCTCTGCCTTAAGCTCAGGTCATGATCTCAGGGTCCTGGGATTGAGCCTCCCATCAGGCTCTCTGCTCAGCAGGGAGCCTGCTTCCTTCTCTCTCTCTCCGCCTGCTTTTCTGCCTACTTGTGATCTCTGTCTGTCAAATAAATAAATAAAATCTTAAAATAAAGTAAAATAAAATGTCTTTGCTACCATAAAGGGCCTTATGGATGTGTGAAAACTCACATTGCAGGAGCAATGAGGGTAAGCTTACCCTACGTGATGATTTTAGCTAGGGTTAGTCTTGTTTCTAGAGTAATGTTATGTTATACATGTCTTATGAAAAAATCCTGTAGTAGGAATGAGTGACCACTTAGAATTGATAGTGGAAATAATTGGCCTGGTAGGCTTTTAGGTGCTTTTGTGGCCAAGTCTACTTTACCCTGGAATGTTCTTCCACACTCTCCCTGTCTCCTTAAGTCCTATTTACTCCTCAGTGCACACAATCTGGCTTTTGCCCCAATCATTTTATGACAACGTCTTTTGCAAAGGTCACTACCACCTAATTGCTAAAAAATCCGGTGGTCTCCTTTTAGTTTTCACTCAACTGTATTTTGTGCCAGTTTTGATGCTGTTGACCATTTTTCTCACATCTTTCCCTTTTGTTTTCAAGGTTTGAATTTGTCTTATCTTTCTTATTAGCTTTTTACTGCCTGTCCGTCTCTAGCCCTGACTCCTTTGGCTAATGCTAAATGTTTTTGTTTCCTAGGATTCTTACTCTAAGTCTGTTTGCCTCTGTCTTAGTTAATGTGATCGATTCGATTAGACTTGTCCTACCAGCTGTACCAGTCTTTGCCTAGCCTGTGTTCTTTCCTGAGACCTGGACCTGTATCTCCTTTGCCTACGAGTGCTGACTCTAGTTAGAGACCTCTAGCCATCTCAGTCTTGACATTCTCAAACCCAACAGGTATGTTCACGGTCACCGCACCTACGAGGCACATTTTGCTTCACTACTTTTATATCCTAAAGGATTTGCCTTGTAGTTAACTTTGACTGTTTATCTTGCTGATCATCTTCATTAACTCATTTGCTGTCCATAAAAATGCATTCAGAGTCTACTGCGGCTGGCAGGGCTCCATATGAGGCAACACAGCCCCCTTCCTCATGGAGCTCAGTCAGCAGTCACCAAGTGTAGTCAGTTCTGTTTTGCTATATGTTACCTCATTTAATCTTCATAACAAAGCTGTTAAGTAGGTAGGTATAACTATTATATTCGTTTTAGAAATGAGGAATCCAAGGATTAGAAAGTAACTTGGAGGTTGCACAGCTCTCCAGGGACTGGTCTGATGCCTGGTTTCAATCT
The DNA here is from genome assembly GCF_011764305.1 of Mustela putorius furo. Classification (NCBI taxonomy): domain Eukaryota; kingdom Metazoa; phylum Chordata; class Mammalia; order Carnivora; family Mustelidae; genus Mustela; species Mustela putorius. The sequence continues at coordinate 8,870,747 of NW_025421305.1, forward strand.
ATGATGATATACTGTCCCTTTGTCTACTGGGTGTGTTTGTTGTGAATTCATCCATTTCCTTTTTTTTCTATTGCTACTTACCCTAACTTCATTAGACCTGCAAAATTTATCACTTCGATGTTTGCAGTGGATTTCCTTTTTGGTCCACTGCCAGAGTTCTCTCTAAGAGAGGGACATATGATCATAACAGATTTTGTATGAATCTTAGACATTGCCCATTGCTAGCGGAATAAAGTCTAGCATAGCTTAGTAGGTCTTTCTCAGTTTGATAGTAAAATAACGTAAAAAATCCTACTTATTAGATCTTACATTCTATCAAAGGAGTAGTTAATACCCATATAAACAAATGTATGAAGATGTTCCTAAGCATAATGAAGGAAAATAAGACAGAGTAAAGGGGGAGGGAGTGATGGGGTGTGGTATATGTGTGTGTGGATAGTATTTGGGTTGACTAGGTCCAGGAAGGACTCTCTTGGGTGAAGTGATTTTGAACAGAGATCTGAATGAAGTGACATGAACTATGCAGATATCTGGTGTTGGAACGTACCAGGCAGAGTCAGGGCCCTGGTATTCCAGTTGTGTTTTCTGTCACTGTCAAACTTTTCTCTGTTCCCAAAGTAAGGCAGGTACTGTTGTATCTCCACGTGTTTTCATGTCATATTCCGTCAACCTGAAATGTTCCTTTCCCCCCCTATTTCTCTGCCTGATTTATTTATCTATTTATTTAATTTTTTAAAAAAGATTTTATTTATTTATTTGAGAGAGAGAGAGAGAAAGCAGGAGCATGGAGAGGGGCAGAGGGAGAAGCAGGCTCCCCGCTGAGCAGGGAGATTATGACCTGAGATTATGACCTGAGCCAAAGGTAGACGCTTAACCAACTGAACTACCCAAGTGCCCCTGCCTGATTTATTTCTATGTACTATTATTTCCCAACATTTCTGAAAACATTTGAAGTGATTTATGTTCAATATTGTGTATCAAGCTTAGGTAAAATATAGATAGGACTATGAGACCAAGAATGTTAGTAGGTTAGTCTATAAAGCAGAGTGTCTGTGTCCTTCCTATCTATCTACCTATCTATCTATCTATCTACCATCTATCTATTGTTAAAGATGACTTATTAATTTGTCCCCAAGCTTCCTGGTAGCCAAAGCAACAAGATCATTTACAAAATTTTATTGTCAGAGAAAAAAATGTTTTTCTAGGTCCCAAAGGAAATGTGTCTGTCTGTTAGTCGTCCATGTTGGGGGGGTGGTCACTGAAGGATGAAGTTGATGCTTCCATCACCAATATGTGGGGCAGGATGGGATCTCATGCAAATCTGATCTGGATGCAGAATCATTTATCTGGAGGGTGCAGTAGATTCGGAAGGAGGTGCTTTTGGGAAGCTCTTTTCTGATTATTTCAGTTTTCTTCATGGAATAAGAAGCTAGATCATCCCCTGAGAATAAGATGGGGGGAGAGGATCTTAGAGATCTGGGAGAGAGGAAAAGGTGTGTAATAGGAGAATTAAATAGGAGAATAGGAGAATGGAGTAGGCATGCAGGGTAAATATCAGGAGGCATTTTAGGCACACCTGAGGCAGGTGACCATGAATTGAAGATAAACACTGTCACCCTGGCTGTGGGACCATGTTCAACTACATGGCTGTAGGCACAGAATAAATAGAGAACTAGGTTAAATCAGGGTTATGATTTGGTTAAATAAGTATGGCAGAGCAAGAGGGGATAGGGAGATTGAGGGTTGACACAGGGGAGGGTTTACAATGACAAGCTCTGGGATTTATGTTGGGTAAAGAATGAGCACTCGAGGTGTCTTCAGAAGTGACTATGGGACCAAATAGCTAAGGAAGGGTAGAAGAAAAAATCATTGCAAAGAATTAAATTTTAGCCACTCAAATTAGAGGAAGAGAGAAAGAAAACAAAGTCTACTAAAAAACTGTAGAGTTCTGGGGCACCTTGGTGGCTCAGTGGGTTAAGCCGCTGCCTTCGGCTCAGGTCATGATCTCAGGGTCCTGGGATCGAGTCCCGCATTGGGCTCTCTGCTCAGCAGGGAGCCTGCTTCCCTGTCTCTCTCTCTGCCTGCCTCTCCGTCTACTTGTGATTTCTCTCTGTCAAATAAATAAATAAATAACAATCTTTAAAAAAAAAAACTGTAGAGTTCTAATTCTTTTATTTAAAATTTTTTAAGAGAGGGAGGTGGGAGGGGTAGAGGAAGAAGGAGAGAGAGAATCTTAAGCAGGCTCCATGCTCAGTGCAGAGCTGGACTAGGGGCTCAGTTTCACAACCCTGAGATCATGACCTGAGCCAAAATCAAAGTCAGACACTTAACTGACTGAGCCACCCAGGTAGCCCCAGTTTTAATTATTTTAGGTATGCTTTACAGATGCATTAATAATAGGTTTTGCTAGGGGAAATCTCCGGATCATGTATGTATAGCTGAGGTCTCTTCATTAGTAAAACACAAAGAATATTTTACTCAGAACATGAGAATAGTTCCTCAAAGAAATAAATGGATCTGGGTTGGAATTTAAAACAACAACAATATACAAATGAAAACTTAACGTGCATTAAGTAACACATGAGTCCTAATTCTAGTCCTTACTGGTTAAGTCAGGACCCTCTCCAAGTTTGAGTTTTCTCATATTTAAATTCTCATAAGGTTCTTGTGAGGATTGAAGAGATACAGTCCTTAGCTCAGTGCCTGGCACACAGTAAGTGGCAATAAATGTTAGCCACATAGTCAAGAATCTTGAGGGGCACCTGGGTGGCTCAGTCAGTTAAGTGTCTGCCTTGGGCTCAGGTTGTGATCCCAGGGTCCTGGGATTGAGCGGGGAGCCTGCTTCTCCTCTGCTCATGATCTCTCACTCTCTCTTTCTTGCTTTCAAATAAATATATAAATAAATTAAATCTTAAAAAAAGAAAAAAAGGATCTTGAGGTGAAGGGCACTCTTTCTGAAAGGTGCTTTTGTACTTAGAAGTATGCAAGGGAGCGAGTTGCCGGTGAAATCTTCAGTCATAGTGAAAATCCCTGTGCGTAGCCTGCCTTTGGCAGGCCCAGAGTCTAAGCTGTGTAATTGTAAACCTTTTTGAAGGTTGATGGAGACGTTCTCATAGATCTAGCTAAGACTCTACAGTAGGAAGGGAAGAATGTTGAAAGAAATTCAACTTTCCCCTGGTAACACTGTTACCTCAACATCATCTATATATATCACGACAGTTCTAAATTATTACTGTTCAAGCATTCATGGTCCTTCCCCTCCTCCTCCTCCTCTTCTTCTTTTTTAAGATTTTATTTTTATATAATCTCTGCACACAACATGGGACTTGAACTCACAACCCCAAGATCAAGAGTTGCATGCTCTACCAACTGAACCAGCCAGAATCCCCTCCCCTTCTCTTCTTAAAGAGGAAGCATTCTAACACATTCCGTCAGCTCCTTCATTCTCCTTTGTTATGGAATATGATGGTGGATTTAATGAGGGGGCAGGAAAATGCTCATTCTGTGACATTATTCCCTTCAGGATCCCAGTATGTGTGGTGTAATTGAGAAGCTGGAATGAACAGGGGAAGTCACATGCTCTGACTTTCCTGTCAGGGCAAACTGTGAACATGCATGAGACATTCCCTGGGAAATATTTAGATGAAGGGGAAGGACTTGCTCCCACATGAGCAAGTAAGAGAAACAGAAGTACAATATGGATTATGGTCATCACTGTGACCCCATGTATACCTATAGGCTGATAAGGCCTAGGAACTTGAGGTGTAGTTTAATTAACCATCTATATAGTTCGAGCACATGATATATAAAACATTTAAGTTATAAAGCAGTTGGACACTCATGTTCATAGCAGCATTATTCACAAGAGCCAAAAAGTAGAAGCAACTCCAATGTCCATTGACCGTCGAATAAAAACAAAACAAAACATGGGATATACATGCGATTGGCTCAAAAAAGGAAAGAATTCTGACACCTGCTACAACTTTGAGGACATTATGCTAAGTAAAATAAACCAGCTACAAAAGAACATGTGATCTCACTTAGATGAGGTCCTGAAAGTAGTCAATTTCAGAAATACAGAAAGCAGGACGGTGGTTGCCAGAGGCTTGAGGGGGATCAGGGAAGGGGGAGTTAGTGTTTAATGGGTACAGAGCTTCAGTTTTGCAAGCTGAAAACAATTCTGTGGTTGGATAGTGGCTATGGTTGCACAGCCATGGGAATGTATTTAATGCTAGTGACCCGCATACTTAAACATGGTTAAGATGGTAAGTTTTATGTTAAGGGCATTCTACCATAGTTAAAAGCAATGATAAAGTAGGCTTCATAGGAATGGCCCACTGTAAACTCAAATAGTATTACAAGATTTTTTTAGTGCGATAAAAATGAAAAATAAGTTTAAGACATGCAGAATATCAGGAAAACAATGGAAACATCAAGAAAACTGAAACTTTGCTGAGATGCAGAATGAATCTGGATGAATGCTCCAAGTTTTATTCAAGTTTACTTTTCAAATTTACACAATTACAAATACATTTGCTATTTGAATTTGGGCTAACTCACTAAAATGATCTAAAAGGTGTTAAAATAATATATGTCGAAAAGGAAGAGTAACAAGGGGTACCTAGCCAAGCAGACGTCATTAAAGTAACAAAGCTACAAAAATAATGAATGTGGCTTTGATATGGGAATAAATTGAAAGATAAATGGAACAGAATAAAATGTTCAGAAACTTACCTATAAATAAATAAGAATATAGTTTATAATAATGGTAATATTTCAAGTGGGGGGAAAAATGTATTACTCAATAATTCCTCTTAAGGCAACTGGTTCACCATTTAGTCAAAAAAATTGGAAGCCCGATTCTTACCTCACATTATGGGCTACATACTTTCTAGATAGGATAAAGATCAAATTTACAATAAACAAATTGTAAAAGTACTAGAATAAATATAGGTAAGTAATTGCATAGTTTCAGGCTTGGAAAGAATTTTAAAATGTGACACTAAAGAAGAGAATATAAAGTGAGAGCTTGTGGAATTCTGACATATTGAAACTCACCATAAACTAAGTGACAAGGCGGGGCACCTGGGTGGCTTAGTTGGTTGGGCATCTGCCTTTGGCTTGGGTCTTGGTCCCCGGGTCCTGGGATTGGGCCCCCGCATCGGGCTCCCTGCTCGTCGGAAAGCCTGCTTCCCCTCTCCCTCTCCCACTGCTTGTGTTCCCTCTCTCTCTGTGTCTCTCTCTGTCAAATTAATAAAATCTTAAAAAAAAAAAAAAACAACAAAGTGACAAGGCAAATAATTTCTCAAACCTCTTCAGTGTTTAGCCAGAAAGATTATTTCTCATTTTTTGTTTATGATACAAATGTCCAATAATAAGGAACTGCTTAAATTAATTATGCTGTATCTATATAAAAAATTCCATCAGGTATGTGGCACCTTTCGGGCAGTTGACGTTCAGTAGATACTAAGAGTGTAGATAGGTGAACAAATTAACTTTAGCATCATCTTGACATGGAAGGTACTCCCATATATGGGCAGAAGAGGAGATTGTAGTATGTATAGACTCTGGGCCTCAGGAAGGGACATATCAGAGACATAGTGGTTTCTCACTATATTATAGAATTATGAGTATTTGCTCTTTTCTTATTTCTTTATTTTTATTTTAATTCCAGTTAGTTACCATACGGTATTATATTAATTTCAGGTGTACAATACAGTGAGTCAGCATTTCCATACAATACCCTGTGCTCATCTCAACAAGTACACTCCTTAATCCCCATCACTTATTTAACTCATCAGTTTGTTTTCTGTAATTAAGTCTATTTCTTGATTTTTCTCTTTCTCTCTTATTTTTTCCCTTTGCTTGCTTGCTTTGTTTCTTAAATTCCACATATGAGTGAAATCATGTAGTATATATCTTTCTGAGATTTTGCTTAGCGTTGTTCTCTCTAGTTTCACCCATGTCATTGCAAATGACAAGATTCTAATCTTTTTTATGGTTGAATAATAACATATATATAACATAATATATAACATATATAAAATATAACAAAATATAAATAAAATAAAAGTAAAATAAGTATATAATATTTATATTAAAATAAAAAGGTAAATAATAAAATAAAAATAAATAATAATAAAATATAAAACATAATATATAACATATATAAAATATTATATATATATCACATCTTTATCCATTCATTTACCCATTATTTATCCATTATAAAATATTATACATATGTATATCTCATATCTTCTTTATCCATTTACCAATCAATGGACACTTGGGCTACTTACATTTCTTGGCTATATTATAAATGATGCCCCCAATAAACACAGGGGTGCATATATCCCTTCGAGTTAGTGTTCTTGTATTCTTTGAGTAAATACTCTGTGATTGTTGGATCATGAGTCACTTCTATTTTAACTTTTTGAGGAACCACTGTACTGTTTTCCACATTGGCTGCACCAGTTTGCATTCCCACCAACAGTGCATGAGGGTTCCTTTTTCTCCGCATTCTCACCAACACCTGTTGCTTCTAGTATTATTGACTTTAGCCATTCTGACAGGTATGGGGTGATATCTCATTGTAGTTTTGATTTGCATTTCCCTGATGATAAGTGCTGATGAGCATCTTTGCATGTGTCTGTTGGCCATCTGGATGTCTTCTTTGCAGAAATGACTATTCATGTCTTCTGCCTATTTTTAAGTTGGATTATTTGGTTTTTTTGGTGTTGAGTTGCATAACATTTTTATTGGATGCTAACCCTTTATCAGATATATCATTTGCAAACATCTCCTCCCATTCCATAGGTTTTCTTTTAGTTTTGTTGATTGTTTCCTTTGCTGTGCAGAAGATTTTTATTTTCATGTAGTCCCAATAGTTTATTTTTGTTTTTGTTTCCTTTGCCTCAGGAGACATACCTAGAAAGAAGTTGCTACGGCCAATGTCAAAGAAGTTACTGCCCATGTTCTCTTCTAAGATTTTTATGGTTTCAGGTCTCACACTTAGGTCTTTAATGCATTTTGAATTTATTTTAGTGTATGGTGTAAAAAAAAGTGGTCCGTTTTCATTCTTTTGTATGTTGGTGTCCAGTTTCCCAGCACCACGTGTTGAAGAAACCGTCTTTTTCTTATTGGGTATTAATTGACCGTGTAGTTGTGGGCTCATCTCCGGGTTTTCTATTCTGTTCTATTGATCTAGGTGTCTATTTTTGTACCAGTACCATACTGTTTTGATGACTGTAACTTTGTAGTGTAACTTTAAGTCCAGAATTGTGAGGCCTCCAGCTTTGCTTTTGTTTTTCAAGATTGATTTGGCTATTTGGGGATTTTTGTGGTTCCATACAAATTTTAGGATTGTCTGTTCTAAATCTGTGAAAAGTGCTGTTGGTATTTTGGTAGGAATTGCATTTAATGTATAGATTGCTTTGGTTACTATAGATATTTTATCAGTATTTGTTCTTCCAATCCATGAGCATGGAATGTCTTTCTGTTTCTTTATGTTGTCTTCAGATCCTTTCATCAATGTTTTATAGATTTCAGTGTACTGGTCTTTTACCTCATTGGTCATGTTTACTCCTGTGTATCTTATTATTTTTGGTGGTATTGTAAATGGGATTGTTTCCTTAATTTCTCTTTCTGCTGCTTCATTATTGGTGTGTAGAAATGCAACAGATTGTTGGATGTTGATTTTGTATCCTGTGAATCTACTGAATTAATCAGTTCTAGCGTTTTTTGGTAAAGTCTCTTAGATTTTCATTGTCATTGGTAGATGGTGCAAGTTTTACTCCTTCTTTGACAATATGGATGCCTTTCTTTTCTTTCTGTTGTCTGATTGGTGTGGCTAGGACTCCAGTGCTTTGTTGAATAGAAGTGGTGGGAGTGCACATCCTTGTCTTATTCCTGACCTTAGGGTGAAAGCTCTCAGTTTTTCCTCATTAAGGATGCAAGCTGTAGATTTTTCATAGATGGCCTTTATGATGTTGACGTATGCTCCCTCTAAACCTACTTTGTTGAGGGTTTTTCTTGTTTATTTCTATTTTCAGTTCTGTTTTACAGGTTATCTGTTTGCTTTTGCAGTAAGAAAAACCTTTAGTTTTTAAATTTGGATTTATCTCATTACAGAAAAATGCAAAGAGAAATTTTGAATTTTTTACACCAAAGGAATTCAAATACCAATGTCTTTGTATTAATAAAACATCTGATAATTAGGTGGTATACTTCATATTTATAGAGGTGGATTAAACATTTCTGTAGGAATAGTCCAAGATAGATGGTATCACCCACCTAGACTATGCAGACTATGCATTAATTTTTCTGATTCCATATAAAGGAATAATCAAATAATAATTCAATAATTTATCATTTGTATAAAGGCAAAAACAAAAAATACTCCCTACTGGTATGATCTGTATTTATTGATGTGATTATTATTAGGATGTTATTGAGATGTTAGAAGCTGAAAGTCTATATAACCTAATTTTTCTAAAAAGTAAAAGGTTAAATATTGATAATAAAACCAGTAGCCTCTAAGACAGATTGTTGAAATTTGCCAGATTTGTAAATAGAATAATATGGTTTATAAGCTGAACTTACCTTCAGACTGACTTTGGTTTTTAATTTGTTTCTTTAATAAATTAAATATTAATGTAAAAATCTTTATAATGAAAAGCCTTGGCTCTTGGTAACATTTCTAAAACTTAACTGGACAAAAGTTTTTAGTAAACTGGAATGTATTACTACTACTATTACTGCATAACTATTACTATTAGTAATGTATTGATGGAATACTAACAGGAACTAGTTTGATAAAATGTACCTCTTCTGTGACACATTCTGTTCTTTCAGCCCCTGGAACTGTATCAGCACATCTATTAGAAATTTTTTTGTATGCAAAAAACCATTGGAATGTATTTTGACACAATAGGACAAGATATATGACCCCAGCCAGTGATGATATATGTCCCATGACCAATAGTGAAATGCTGCTTTTGCATCACTGTGAGGTTAGAAGTCATACCTTCTGATGTTCAGCATTATTTAGTGCAGCTTGCTGGTGCTATTGTGTGACACAGCACAACATTTAATACAGTTCTTCACACAAGAAACAATGCTACATGCATATGCTTAACATTGTTTTGGGTGGATCCTCCTTATTCACGGATTCTGTATTTGCTAATTCATTTGTAACTCCAAAACCAGTACTTGCCGTGCTTTTGTGGTCACTGGTGGACATGTGTAGAGTGGGGAAAAATCTGAGTTGCTGCATGAACTTGTCACCAGCTGGGGTTGATCCAGGTGACTGTCTGTCTTCCCCCATAGTAGATAAGTGACCTTTTTGTGGTCTGTTTATGGAGACGGTTTTCACATTTTTATGCTCTCTGGTGGTGATCTTGCTGTTTAAAACTGGCCCCAAGCCTAGTCCTGAAATGCTTTCTAGAGTTTGTAAAATTAAGAAGGTCATACGTGCCTTAAGGAATAAATTGTTATCTAAGCTTTCTTGAAGTGTGAGTTCAAGTGCTATTGGCATGGGTTCAATGTTAGTGGATCAACAACAGATACTAAACAGGGTGTAAAACAGGGCTAGGTATTGATTAGTTGATGGAAAGGCTCACAAGAACTTAGCCCTGCATTTCCCCTAGGAGTTTTGGTTCAGTACTCACTAATTCAGTATTCACAGACTTTTTTTAGTTTCTTGAGTTTTGAGGTATCTTTTTATTGTTGTTCTATTCAGGTTTTTTTTGTTTTTGTTTTTGTTTTTTTTTTTAAGATTTTATTTCTTTTTTTGACAGAGAGAGACACAGTGAGATTGGGAACACAAGCAGGGGAAGTGGGGGAGGAAGAAGCAGACTTCTGGCTGAGCAGGGAGCCCAATGCAGGGCTTGATCCCAGGACCCTGGTATCATGACCTGAGCCAAAGGCAGATGCTTCATGACTGAGCCATCCAGGTGCCCTCAGTTTTGTTTTATTTAAATAATTATATTGAATCTCCCTGATGGCTAGTGATGATGAACATTTTTTCATGTGTCTGATAACCATTTGTGTGTCTTCATTGGAGAAGTGTCTGTTCATATCTTCTGCCCAATTTTTATGTGATTGTCTATTTTGTGTGTGTTGAGTTTGAGGAGCTCTTTATAGATCCTGGATATCAACCTTTTGTCTGTACTGTCATTTACAAATATCTTCTCCCATTCCGTGGGTTGCCTCTTTGTTTTGTTGACTGTTTCCTTTGCTGTGCAGGAGATTTTGATCTTGATGAAGTCCCAAAAGTTCATTTTCGCTTTTGTTTCCTTTGCCTTTGGAGACATATCTTGAAAGAAGTTGCTGTGGCTGATATCGAAGAGATTACTGCCTATGTTCTCCTCTAGGATTCTGATGGATTCCTGTCTCACACTGAGGTCTTTTATCCATTTTGAGTTTATCTTTGTGTACAGTGTAAGAGAATGGTCGAGTTTCATTCTTCTACATATAGTGCCCAGTTTTCCCAGCACCATTTATTGAAGAGACTGTCTTTTTTCCACTGTATATTTTTTCCTGTTTTGTCGAAGATTATTTGACATAGAGTTGAGGGTCCATATCTGGGCTCTCTACTCTGTTCCACTGGTCTATGTGTCTGTTTTTATGCCAGTACCATGCTGTCTTGGTGATCACAGCTTTGTAGTAAAGCTTGAAATCAGGTAATGTGATGCTCCTAGTTTTGTTTTGAGATATAATGGCATAAAATACTATGTTAACTTTAGATATGCAACATAATGGTTCAATATCTATAGATATTGCAAAATGATCACAGTAAGTGTGGTTGGTGTCCATCACCATACAGAGTTACAAATATTTTATTCTTGTGATGAGGACTTTTAAGATTTACTCTACTAGCAACTTTCAAATATGCAATTTAGTATTAGTAACTACAATCACCCTGCTGTATATTATATACCCATGACTTATTTATTTTATAGCTGGATGTTTGTACCTTTGGGCCCCTTTTACCCATTTTATAATCCCCCCCCCATAACCCCACCCCAGTCTTTGGCACCTGTCTGTTTCTTGTATCTACAAGTCTGGGGATTTTGTTACTGTATTTTTTAGTTTCCACATATAAATGGGATCATATGGTATTTGTTGCTTTTCTCTGTCTGACCTTTCACTTAGCATAAGGCCCTCAAGTTCCATCCATGTTGTCACAAATGGCAAGATTTCTTTCATTTTTTAATGGCTGAGTAATATTGCATTGTATGTACATATACCACATCTTCTTTATCTCTTCATCCACTGATGGACATCTAGGTTGTTTCCATGTTTTGGCTATTGTAAGTCAGGCTGCAGTGAACATGGAGCTGGGTGTATCTTTTTGAGTTAGTGTTTTCATTTTCTTCAGATTAAATACCAAGAAGTGAAATTTCTGGATCATATGGTAGTTCTATTTTTATTTTTTTGAGGAACCTGTGTGTTTTACGTAGTGACTGCACCATGTTATAGTCCCATCACAACTTCACCAAAAAAAGGTTATTGGGCTTTTTTTTTTTTTCCTTTTTGATAATGGCTGTTCTAACAGATAGGAGATGATATCTCATTGTGCTTTTGATTTGCATTTTCCTGATGTTTGTGATGTTGCACACCTTTTCACATACCTGCTGGCTATGTGTAGGTCTTCTTTGAAAAAATGTCTATTTTGTTTGTTTGTTTTGATATTGAGTTTCTTGAGTTCTTTATATATTTTGGACATAAACTCCATATCAAATGTATGATTTGCAACTGTTTTTCATTTTTCATTTTTCTGCCTTTTCATTTTGTTAATGATTTCCTTGACTCTACAGATAGTTTTTAGTTTGATCTAGTCCCATTTGGTTCTTTTTGCTCCTGTTGCATTTGTTTTTGGTGTCAGCCTCCCCAGAATCATCGCCAAGACCGAGGTCAAGGAACTGACCATCAGGGCATTTTCTTTTAAGAGTTTTATGGTTTTAGGTCTTACATTCAAGTCTTTAATCGATTTTGAGTTAATTTTTATGTATGATGTAAGGAAATGGTCCAGTTACATTTTTTTTAACATGTGGTTGTTCAGTTTTTTTAGCAACATTTACTGAAGAGACTGTCCTCTCCTCAGCGGATATTCATGGCTCCTTTGTTGTAAATCAATTGACCAAATGTGTGTGGGTTTACTTCTGGGCTCTCTATTCTGTTCCATTGATCTGTGTGTCTGTTTTTATGCCAGTGCCATATGGTTTTGCTTGCTATAGTTTTGTAATATAGTTTGGAAGCAGGGAGCATGATGCCTCCAGCTTTCTTCTTTCTCTAGGTTGCCTTGGCTTTATGGTATCATTTGTTGCTCCCGCAACAAGTTTATAGAGCATAGCTACTGAGAATAACAGCAATCGTCTGTATATGAAACTATTTCAAAGGAAAAATAACATTGATTTCTAAGTTTTTCTTTTCAAAGAAGACTAAAACAGTCTGTAAAATCCAATTTAGGAAATGATTCTACAAGAAAACATCTATTAAAAGACTTAACTTTGTTGAGTTTCTTCTTTTTATTCCTCAGGAGAAAAGAGTTATCAAAGACTTTTAAATACTTTTTATTATTCATGAAAGCAGAGTCAATATTTGAGTTGAAACCAATCACTTCCGAACCCATCAAATCAGAATAGTATACCCCAAAATCTGTTCTGTCAGAAGAGAAACTAGTTTAAGTTTTGATTTCAAATCGCTTAAAAAATTTTTTTTTTGATGGTAGAACACAGAATTACCCATTTCATTAAGATGACCCATTTTTCCCTACACCAAACACATATTTGACTTTGAGATAATCTGTTCATGTGATAGAAAAAATGGCTTTTATCCCAGAAAGACCATAAAAGCTTGAAATGACAAATAGATTCCATTTTGTGTTTGTGAACACCAACAATTTACATTAGTTCTTAATCTTTGGGTTTAATTATTAATTATTGCTACAATTGATCCAACAATTAATAATACATTTCTTGCTTCTGTGTTGATTTAATTTAAAAGGAACAGCTCTGAGATGAGAGATATTCTTAGAGACAGAAGGATGTGGTTTACTTTTATTTTTATCAGTTACATTTATTTCCTTTTCCCTGTTGTAATCCTCTTCTGGGATCACCATTCACTGAGTTTATGAAATAGATTCCCAAAATGATCTTTAAAAATAGGGGCTGTATTTTGCTTCTAGGCGTTCATATTGCTTAATGTCTGAATTATTTAAAAAAACACCTTGTTATGAGGTCTCTTTCCATATGAAGTTTATATTTGAAGAATTAATAAGCAGGTATGTTGAAATGCTGATATAATACAATTGCTCTTACCTTTGAGGCAGTGAAGTGTTGTGGTTAAGAACATGGGCTTTGGTTTTTGAGAAAGATCTAGTCTTAAATTCCATTTGTCTAACTTACTGTCTAGGTGACATAGTGGGAATTTACTTAATCTCTCTAAAGCAGACTGACCTGTAGAATTGGGAAAATAGTACTCCCTACCTTACAGAGTTTTGAGGATTTAAATGAGATACTATGAGTATTAGAGAATGGTTGGAACATAACTGATACTCAGTAGAGGTCAGTTATTATATTAATATTAAAAGAAATAGATAATATACCATAGCAAGTTTGATGATTAAAATAAAATCAGCATCTAAAAAAATTTTTACTCTGTGATGGTCAAAGGAAAAAAGTTTACCTTGCAAGGAAACATAGATTTGCTCATTGTCATCAGATAATGGTAACTCATTAGTTCTGCTTAAAGTAATTTCTAAATTTACTGGATTGTGAAATCTCATTATGAAAGCATTGATAGGGCAGTGTCTTTTTGGAGTTTTGTTTATTTCAACAACTTACAGAACATAGTGTTTTTAACCAATGACTTTTTAAACAAAGGAAAAGGTCTCTTTAACTAATAAGATTCCCTTCCTTTCCTCAGATGTCCCTTCAGTGAGACCTGCCCCAGGAATGCTTTCCAAAATTGCAGATCTCTACTCAAGGCTGGCATGCTTCAGTTTCTTTCCTTTTTTCCTTTCCCCTCATCACTGGTCACCATCCTATACCTATATAGTATGTTTACTTCTCTATTGTCCTTCTTCTAACACTAGAATAAAAAGTCCCTGGGGGCAGGGATATTTGGTTTTTCCCCTGCTCTATCTCCAGTACCTAGAATACTGCCTGTTAGAAAGTTATTGCCTAAATAGTCTTTGTTGAATGAATAAGGGAACCGTTCTAGTTTTGAGAAATTCTTTTATATATTTTAGTTGTGGTGGTACTATTCATCCTTCCCTTCAAAATCTCTGTGATAGGAATAACTCAATTTTAGACTAGTATCCTGCCCAATAGATACTGAGTATTTTATGTAGCAAGGTATGCAGCTTGCTAATACTTTTTCTTTGCCACTTATTAAGGATTCATTCTGTGCTGGGGATATAAGATTAGTAGAAAACAGTCCCTTCTTGTAGGGGATTGGATGGGCAGACACCTTGTATACAAATATATGTGGTAATAGATGCAGGCTGTAAAAGAGGCAAGCATAGAGGGCGCTGGTTGCTTGCGGGCAGATGGGGAGACTTCCGGGGAAGGCCATATTGAACTGAGCCTTGAAGAATGAGTACAGGAAGTCAGGCCCCAGGGAAGAAATGCATCCTGGCAAGATTCAACTGCACAATGGCTTTTTCTTCTGGTCCTCTGCTATATGAGTACTTTGCTACCCTCACTTTAAAACATACTTTTCTGTGTGTGTCCACTGGATTCAGTGAACTTTTTTTCAGTTGTTCTTATAGAAATTACCACGACACTTTGATTAGACTGTCTACAACAGGAAAGACTAATCAGAAAATTTAGAAAGTTCTGTTTATACTTTATTATGGCCTAATACATGTTTTTGAAGTAATGATTTTTCTTTTCATTATAGTCGTTATGGTCTTAAGGTACGTAGAAAACAATCACAGTTGAAGGGTGCTGATTTATCTTCCTTTTTTGTGTTTTGGACATAGGAGATTATTACTGAGTTAAGTGTGTTCTCTAAGGAGTAATGAAGCCATATTAAGTAATTCTTCAGAATCTGATTTTTGCCATGATTACACCCTATTATTCTTAGTTTCATGTCTTCGATAAGGTCACCACATTTACCAAAACTTCATCCTGAGGATGGTTAAAGTTCAGCTGTCTCACTCAAAAATCAGCTGTGAAAAGCACTAGATTTTATCTGCCCTTTCTTCTTTTCATAAATTAAACAAAGGAAATATTGGCAAACTCTTTATTTATTGTGACATATTAAAATAAGTATTAAGATGACCCTGGAAGCAGTCCACATTTTAAAAAGGGGGAAAAAAAGGCATCTCTGCCCTACCTTGGCATATGAACCATAATGTATCTGTGTATCCACTAACTCAGGTCATGTTCCAAACAGGCTGTCTCCACTACCCATCCATTTACTGTCCCCCTAACACCCTGAATATAGGTACTATTTATGCACTGGAATTACAAAGATTAATAAAACACATCTTTGTATTAACTATTCACTATCTGGTATAGTTTTCTCATGTTGAATAATACTGAAAAAGTTCTAATAAATGCATGGTTTGATTTAACAGAACAAGTTGTGAAAAATGAAATAGCACATTGGATAGTAGATGCCACACTGGAAAGGAGTGGTAGCTGGTACTCTGTTTCATATCCAACAGTAGAGCAATAGTGCATCATAATGGATCTTGCCTGGGTTTTTAAGGCATAGGGACCCTTCTGCCTCTTACATGTACTGGTTGTATGCCAGTAGGTGAGTTAATGAATATCTTCAAGCCTCAGTTTTCTCATTTTCAAATTAAGATGAGTAGATCACTCCATGGAGTTGTTACAAGGATTAAATGGAATAAGATGGGAAAGTGAGCTTCAGCTCGCAGCATGTCTCTTTTGAACTCTTTCCTGCATTAGATCCTATTTCTGCAATTAGTTACGCTGATGTTACATTTACTAGTGGTGTTCGAAAGTGTGGCACTCCAGTTTGGCAACACATCTAGAATATTCATTTTCAGGCTGGCAGGTTTGTAGTGGTTATGCTGTGACATTGTTTCTCACTGTTCTAAAGCAAAAGAATTTTATAGCTAAAATATTTACTTGATCATAGAAGTGTATCTCTTGGGGCTGAGGACATCAATGAAAGTGAGATCTAAGTGTAAAAGTGCAGTAAGTACTTGGCTGACCTTCCACGCTCATTCTTTTTGCACCCTTGTTAATCTGTAAATAAGATCCTGTCATTCTTGTCCCTTAATTTGCAAATCTTGCAGAAGTCCCTTTGAAATTGGGCCCATAACACATCTGTCAACTAGTCTGCATTGCTTCTGCCTGCTGTTTAGACTACCTGCATGTTATTTATTAATGTCTGTGGGTTGCTGGAGCCACTCACTGAAATTTAGGGAGGGGCGATGCGAAGCTGGGGACTCTTTTGGTCCTCTTGCAGTGCTGGCTGTTCATTTGATCGCTGTGGTTACCCCAAGAGCACCTGCTGCTACTGTCCCTGAAGCTTCTTTCTATTGTTTTCTATTTTCAGGATGCTGTCTACATTTTTTACTCACTGTCACCTCGGATCCACCGGCAGTAGCTATTTCTGTCCTTGGATTTGTATGCTCCTAATTGAAGCTCCCTATTTTTCTTTTTGAAGGCTCTCCATCTCTTGAACAATTTTAGACAACGTACAATACAGCCAGCTTTGAATCTTCTAACATAATAGCTTTTTCCTTTTAACATGAGCCCACGTTCAGTGGGATTCCATTTTTCACTTTGGATCATCACACGTAATCCTCTTATAACCTTTCTCTGGAAATTGCAGATGGTGTTTGTAAATATTGCATGCATGGTGTTTTGTAAATAAACTTCTCAAAATTTAGTCTGTGATTTAAAAACAAAACAAAACAAGTCTCTAGCCTCTAAGACATAACTTAAAAAAATTACTTGACTGGTAAAATTATTATTCATGCTCTTGAGAGGAAGATAGTTCAATCTTTCATTGGCCCGTAAAATAAAACTATTACTGCTGTAGACCCCATGTGTCTCCCCCAAGTTCATATGTTGAAACCTGATTCTCAGTGTGATGGTATTTGGAGATGGGGCCTTTGGGAGGGACTTAGGTAGGAAGGGTGGAGCCCTCATGAATAAGGTTAGCGCCTTTATAAAAGAGGCTCTAGAGAGCTCCCTCACTGCTGCCCCTCTGCCGTGTGAGAACTTGGTAAAAATATATCCATTATGAACCGGGAAGCCTGCCATCACTAGACACCGAATCTGCCAGTGCTCTGATGTTAGACTTCCCAGCCTCTGTTGTTTATAAGCTCCCCCAGTTTATGGTATTTTGTTAGAGTAGCATGAAAGGAATAAGACAATTACTATATAGCAAAAAGAATTCCATGCTTATATTTGGATGTATAATCTGTGCTAACTTAGTAGTTTATTTTCTGTTCCCTGTCATGGAAACTTTCTGCACTGGCCTTTTGGACAATGACCAGCTGGAGAAAGAAGAGGAATATCAACCTCCAACATAAAGCTGGAAGGGGAAAGACATAATATTTATATCAGTAAAGTGTTTTGTAAGAAAACATGATGACTTTTTTTACTGCTCGTTTTCTAGAAATCTTACTGCTATTCATGCTGAGCGTACCCAGGCTTTCTCTGATGGTGACTCTATTTCTGTGACCATAACATTTTAACATATAATGTTGAGAACTTGATTATCTTTTCATAAGTAAGTTATACCTCTTTTCTAAGAATTTGTAAGCAACAGAATATTGGTTTAAAGTATGTGCCATTTGGGGGCGCCTGGGTGGGTCAGTGGGTTAAAAAACTCTGCCTTAGGCTCAGGTCATGATCTCAGGGTCCTGGGATGGAGCCATGCACCGGGCTCTCTGCTCAGCGGGGAGCCTGCTTTCTCCCCCTCTCTGCCTTCTTCTCTGCCTTCCTTTCTTCCTGCCTCTCTGCCAACTTGTGATCTCTCTCTCTCTCTCTGTCAAATAAATAAATAAAATCTTAAAAAAAAAAAAGTATGTGCCATTTGGATGTGACAGTATGGTTCCTCCAAGGAAAACAGCTAAGTCCTGCTAATTAAAGGAAATTGAGGGGCACCTGGTTGGCTCAGTTGGTTTAGCAGCTGCCTTCAGCTCAGGTCATGTATCCAGGGTCCTGGGATGGAGTCCTGCATTGGGCTTCTTGGTCAGTGGAGAGCCTACTTCTCCCTGTGCCTGCTGGTCTCCCTGCTTGTGCTTTTTCTCTCACTCTCTGACAAATAAATAAAATCTTTAAAAAAAAAAAAGGTTGATAATAGCTCTAGTTTCTGTAGTATTGGCAAAGAAGCTATTGGTATTAGATTGTTTTCTGTGTATGTGTGTTTGTAATTTTTTTTTTTTTTTGGTGGCTTCTAGCTTAAGACTTTTATTCTGGGGTGCCTGGGTGGCTCAGTGGGTTAAAGCCTCTGCCTTCGGCTCCAGTCCTGTTCCCAGGGTCCTGGGATGGAGCCCTGCATTGGGCTCTCTGCTCAGCAGGAGCCTGCTTCTCCCCCTCTCTCTCTGCCTGCCTCTCTGCCTACTTGTGATCTCTGTCTGTCAAATAAATAAATAAAATCTTAAAAAAAAAAAAAAAGAATGCTGCATCCTCTGTAAGCTTTGCAGCTTTTTTTTTTTTAAAAAAGGAAAAGACTTTTATTCTGTTAAAAGTTCTCAAAGTTTTTTCTTCCTTTTATACAATATAGAATTATGCACCACTTTCTCTTTCTCCACAGTGTTTATTCACTCCCTTTGGCAACTCAGTTCAGATCTTCTTGGTGCTTTTAAATTGCTTGTATTTGCAATAATCCCTCCACTTGACCATTTAATAAATTCAGTAACATAGCCCTTGAGAAACTGAACAGTGTATAGACAGACTTCAGTATTCTGCCCGTATTGTGAATTGAACATGTCTAAAAATAATGACTATTTTTTTATGTAGTTTAACTTACCATTTTATTAATACTTAAAAAGATGATGTTACAGACTTCAGCTTAGGGAAAGTCTATGGTTAGGGCCTTTAAAAGCTTGCATGGATCTTTACTATTGATTATTACTGGTGGCACTTGGCTTTATGTTTCAATACTGAAAGAACGAAATCATTTACTCAAGAAATAAAAAGGTACTTTAATATTCATACAAGGAATGATATATGAGTTTCTGAAAATTGTTTATTTGAAACAGTTGAAATTGGAAAGCAACTTTTCACTGTCCTTGGCCCTGTCCTTGAACTTTTATCTAACTAATGGAAATGTTATGGTGGTTTAGGTCATCCTATTTAGAAATATCTTAGGGTACTTTGACTTTTGCTTCAAGGCACTCATCTGCTGTTATGGCTAAAGGAAATAGAAAGTCCTGCTGACCATCCAGATTTAAATGTTATTTAGTTCTATTTCAACCAGATACGATTAGGATAAAAATATCTAGCTATAGTATGGGCTACAAGGGTAGTTTGGGATTATTGCGTCTGGATCCTAAGTGGTTTTCCTGATTTCAGCCTTGGTTCCCTATAATCCTATTTCTACTCTACAGCTAAAATGAGATACTTATTTCTTTAAAGGAGAAATATTTGGGGGGAAAGGAATTTAGAAAGTAAAAGGGAATAGCCTTTCATATGCTACCATCCAGAATGCAACACCATAAACGTTTTGTTGTGTTTGCTTCCATATTTTTTATTTGCTTGAACGAAAATCACTGAATTGTTTTTGCAAAAATAAATATAATAACTGCTATTGTAAAGAATCAAAAAAGTGCTGTATCCTCAAGGTTTCAATGCAGTAAACAAAACATTCTGGGTATTTTAAATAGAGAGGGATTTAATTCTAGGAATAGGGGCCTCACCAAGTTCCCCAGAGGTTGGGGGAGTACAAATCAGAGGCCACCAGTGGACTGCCCATGTTCTGGTGCCATCCAGGGGTCAGGAGGCTGACTCTGTTCCTGGAAACACATCTTTTGCTGTCACAGCTGTCTCTTACCTGCAAATACTTTCAAGAATGGCTCATGGATATATATTTTTTCATTCTTTTGGTTTGAGAATGTCTGTCTCTTGTCAATATACACGAATAATTTGGTTGAATGTCATATTCTTGAGTCCCAGTCCCATTTTCCTTCCCTCCAAATTTTGTTCCATTGTCTTCTGACTTTTTTATTTTGGAAAAATCTGAGAACAGCCTGATTTTTCCACATTGCCTTTTCTAGTGATTCTTTCTTTATCCTTGAAGTTAAATAATGGCTTAGTTTTCCCTATACCTAAATAGAACAACTATTATTTAATCATGTAATTTATATTTCTTTATCCTCACCTATTGGTGCCCTCTATCTTTATGTTTTTTGACATAGCACATCCCATATAATAGCTAATGTTTCTCAGATCAAATGTAAGAAGATTAAGGAAGACTTTTAACTTTTCAGTTCCACATTTAGTTTAGACCTTATGAGATGCTGGGTTTCCCACCGTATTGGTGGATGAGCAGTTTTTGAATGACATGAGTTTCTGTCCTCTAGAATAGAAGGTTGGAATGGGTGACCCTTAAGTTCCTTCCTAGCCTGGATAGTCTTTAATTAGTACTTTTTGACTTCCAGTATTAGCCCATACCTGGCAGTTTCATCATATTCTGGTGAAATCCTTTGGTAATTATGTTTGATGTAATAAAAATGAATGAACTAATTCCAGTTCTTGAAAATCTTTTAAAAATGAATTTCTGGATCAACTCATCTTTCAGAAATTTCCTTTAAGAGTTTTAGATTCTGGGAAGACTCCTGAACTTGATGATTGTTGTTCATGTCGGATCTGCAGTACTAAGTTGTAACAGAATCTTTTATTTTTTCCCACCCTACATTGTTTTTTTGAAGTCTGAAAGCTCCAGATTTGTGAGCATTTTCTATTAAGTAGACCCATTTTGGTTATTACTTAAATTTTCCTCAGAAAATTTTATTCCCAAGTGTTTTATCTGAATTTTATATATTATAGCTTTATGTAAGATTTTATTTGGGGAAAAAAATGGCTTTCTTGAATTGAACAGCTTAGTACCATGAATCTAGTTCATATCCCTTTACAATGAGCAAACTAGGAATCAGTGAAGTAGCCAAGGATTAGGAACAGCCTGTTCCTAATTTTTATGCTTCTTAAGCCACACAGTGCTGGAAAACAAAAGCTCAAATCATTCTTCATTAAAAATTTGTCATTTTATATACATATCTTTAAATTCTAGACATATATATATTTTAAATAATGACTATAGTATTTGCCAAATGGATTTTCTAATTTAATCATTCTTTCTGTATTTATTAGTTGCCATTCTACTAAGGAAATACTTTCTCTTCTTTCCATCTGTTTTTAAATTTATTTTTGTGTATGTCAGTATGGACTCATGACTTCCTATTGTGCTCGATGGGGTCTGTGCCATTACTGTTACTTATTTCCATGCCTGAATTCTTAGATCTTCCAATAGGAGCTCTCTCGGGTTAGTTTCTCTATTCTTCTGATATGTCCACATCATTCTTAAGCACTTCTCTACTTTCTGGCAAAATTAAATATCCTAGAGTTATGTTCTTTCCTTTCCCTAGCCTTGAAATAAGCCCTTTCTGCAAGAAGGCCTAAGTTCCTTTAAAAGGAGCATAGAATTTAGAAATAAAGATCTGAGTATTAGTGGCAGTTTACATCATACTTATTTCTATATCTCTTCCTATTGAAAACCATAGTGTCACTCTGGTATTCTTAATTTCAGTCCAGCACTACAAGTTTTGTTCAGGTTTTCTCCCTTTTCGGAGAATGGGAAACCTGGCTCCCATTATCCTAAGTATATTTACTTAATAGATCAGTGACATTTTTAAGACTCTTTCACTTCGCAGATGATACTTTATATGGAGAACCCAAAAGACTCCACCCCCATACTACTAGAACTCATACAGCAATTCAGTAATGTGGCAGGATACAAAATCAATGTACAGAAATCTGTTGCTTTCTTATACACTAACAATGAAAATACAGAAAGGGAAATTAGAGAATCGATTCCATTTACTATAGCACCAAGAACCATAAGATACCTTGGAATAAACTTAATCAAAGAGGTGAAGGATCTGTACTCGAGGAACTACAGAACATTCATGAAAGAAATTGAAGAAGACACAAAAAGATTGGAAGACCATTCCATGCTCATGGATCGGAAGAATAAACATTGTTAAAATGTCTATACTGCCTAGAGCAATCTATACTTTCAGTGCCATCCCGATCAAAATTTCACCAGCATTTTTCAAAGAGCTGGAACAAACAGTTCTAAAATTTGTATGGAACAGGAAGAGACCCCTAATTGCTAAGGAAATGTTGAAAAAGAAAAACAAAACTGGAGGCATCACGTTGCCTGATTTCAAGCTTTACTACAAAGCAGTGATAACCAAGACAGCATGATACTGGTACAAAAACAGACACATAGACCAGTGGAACAGAGTAGAGAGCCCAGATATGGACCTGCAACTCTATGGTCAACTAATCTTCAACAAAGCAGAAAAAAATATACAGTGGAAAAAAGAGAGTCTCTTCAAAAAATGGTGCTGGGAAAATTGGACAGCTATGTGTAGTAGAATGAAACTCGACCATTCTCTTACACCATACACAAAGATAGACTTGAAATA
The DNA here is from genome assembly GCF_011764305.1 of Mustela putorius furo. Taxonomy (NCBI): domain Eukaryota; kingdom Metazoa; phylum Chordata; class Mammalia; order Carnivora; family Mustelidae; genus Mustela; species Mustela putorius. The sequence goes on from NW_025421305.1 coordinate 8,893,401, forward strand.
AAAGACCTCAACATGAGGCAGGACTCCATCAAAATCCTAGAGGAGAACATAGGCTGTAACCTCTTCGCCATCGGCCACAGCAACTTCTTTCAAGATGCTTCTCCAAAGGCAAAGGAAACAAAAGCGAAAATGAACTTTTGGGACTTCATCAAGATCAAAGCTTCTGCACGGCAAAGGAAACGGTCAACAAAACAAAGAGACAACCCACAGAATGGGAAAAGATACTCACAAATGACAGTACATACAAAGGGCTGAATCTAAGATTTATAAAGAACTCCTCAAACTCAACACACACAAAACAGATAATCACATCAGAAAATGGGCAGAAGACATGAACAAACATTTCTCCAAAGAAGAAATACAAATGGCTAACGACACATGAAAAAATGTTCATCATAATTAGCCATCAGGGAGATTCAAATCAAAATGACATTGAGATACCACCTTACACCAGTTAGAATAGCCAAAATTAACAAGACAGTAAACAAGTGTTGGAGAGGATATAGAAAAATGGGAACCCTCTTACACTGTTGGTGGGAATGCAAGTTGGTGCAGCCACTTTGGAAAACAGTGTGGAGATTCCTTAAGAAATTAAAAATAGAGTTACCCCGGGGCGCCTGGGTGGCACTGTGGGTTAAGCCTCTACCTTCGGCTCAGGTCATGATCCCAGGATCCTGGGATCAAGCCCAGCATTGGGCTCTCTGCTCAGCAGGGAGCCTGCTTCCTCCAATCTCTCTCTCTGCCTGCCTCTCTGCCTACTTGTGATCTCTATCAAATAAATAAATAAAATCTTTAAAAAAAAATAGTTACCCCATTACTCTGTAATTGCACTACTGGGTATTTACCCCAAAGATACAGATGTAGTGAAAAGAAGGGCCATCTGTACCCCAATGTTCAGTCGCCAACTGTGGGAAGAACCAAGATGCCCTTCAGCGGATGAATGGATAAAGAAGATATGGTCCATATATACAATGGAATATTATGCCTCCATCAGAAGGGATGAATACTCAACTTTTGTATCAACATGGACAGGACTGGAAGAGATTATGCTTATGAAATAAGTCAAGTGGAGAGAGTCAGTTATCATAAGGTTTCAATTACTTGTGGAGCATAAGAAATAACACAGAGGACACTGGAAGATGGAGAAGAGAAGGGAGTTGGGGGAAATTGGAGGGGGAGACAAACCATGAGAGACTGTGGGCTCTGAGAAACAAACTGAGGGTTTTGGAGGGGAGAGAGGTGAGGGGATGGGTGAGCCTGGTGGTGGTTATTATGGAGGGTGCATATTGCATGGAGCACTGGGTATGGTGTATAAACAATGAATTTTGGAACACTGAAAAAAATTAAAAAAAAAAAAAAAGACACTGGTTTCCCTGGACTCACAGTACCATCTCACCTAGTGTTTTTGCTGCTGCCTGGCAGGGGGCACCCTCTGGGAGGGGCTTGGGAACGGGCCTTGCCCCGCTCAGGGACTCCCCAGCAGAGGTTAGGCAGGGTGGTTAGCTCACTCACCTGCAGTGGCCAGGGTACAGATAGTGCCCAACGCTCTCCCCTATAGGGTATTCTGTGGTCTCTATGGCTGCCCAGAGCAAGATTGAGAATCCGTGGCTGGCACATGAACCCGCCCTCTTCTTTTTGCAGACCCCATTTCCTTTCCTCACTTAATCCTTTACTCTTGCTGCCTTGGGCTCGCTGTTTTCTAGGGTGTCTGAGCTAGGTAGGTAAGATAGACAGCTTTCTGTGTCTTTAAAAGCTAAGGAAAATATTGGAAACAAAACAAGAAAAAAAAAAGAGAGAGAGAGAGAGAGAACCAGAAAGTGGGAGAAATTAAAAACAAACCAGAAACCTGTTATGTTTTTTCAAGAATTATACCAAGTAAGAAATAAAGCCGGAGTTAAGTGTTACACCCAGCTTTAAGGAGCATCAAGGACACAGAGGGAAACAGCCTGGGCCCTCCAGATAAATGCAGTGACCACAGCAGAAGACCAAATACAAGAGCAGATTAAGGTGAAGCCATTTTAGGAACTGATACCCAAATTTTAACAATGATCTTTACGTAGTGATAGATCTCCTTGACACCCATACTTATGTAAATATATTAATATAAAAAAAGACATTTATACATATGTGAACTTTATATGTTTATAAATGTTTGCACCAAAATGATTTAAGAAGTAAGAAAAAAATTTTGTATTATTTATTCGCAGGTATATCTTAGAAGTTCTTTGCGGTTTTATTGCTGTCCAAACAGAAACAGTACAATCTGTTCTTTTTTTCTTTGCTACCACATTGTAGGAAATGATCCCATCTGCTATTCAGTGTTGTATATAAGAGTGCTTGCGTGTTTTTAGTTTAGGTGTAAATATTTAAAACTACCAGGATTTTTTCAGGAAGTTATTCACAATAGCCTCATTCATCTTAAAGGGTTTTACTACTTAAAAAAAGTTGATACTAATGTTAGCTTTATACGGTCATAAGAAGATGTAGTTACCTTGAAAAATATATGTTACTGTATTTGAGTTTTAACATAGTAGGGCATTGCCTATATTCTTTTCACTTTGAGCAAACATTAAAATAACTTTTATGGTTATATTTGACCCAACCAATATATTCTTAGAATAAATTTTACAGTTAACAATATCCTGTATAGGCTCTGGAGAGATAGCTAAGGATTCGATTTGTTTATTTCTCAAACTAGTAGTTTAAACATGCTAGATTTCTGTTTCCTGCAATATACCTATAATAATTTGGGTTGGTAGCAAAATGATGGGACTTTATATTTGCCTAGGTTCTGAGTATAACAGAGAAGTATTGCAAATTTGGAAAACAGATGTTTGTGGTCAAAGTAATCCTGTATTCTTAACCCAGTGAAAATTGTCATAATGCTTGCTCTTTGTTAATATAAAATAACCTTCAATCCCATAAATGGATATTGTGTAAGCACTCTGGACTTCTGTTTACTATTTTTGCTCATGGTACTTTATCCTGCTATTTTTATCCCTACTTTTAAATATCCAGTAGTCATCCATTTTGAGCTAGTGATCCATTTTATGAATTTTACATATGATGCAACATAAGGAAAAAATACAAATTTAGGTTATATTAGTGGATGTGGTAGGCTGAAATGATGAAAGTGTTAGCTGAGACAGGCTCTGTCACAAACTGAAAAATAGCTGGTGTATACTGACCAACATTATATTTATAAAGCATATGGGACCTTTGAGACTATAACAACTATTTGTAAATCAGTATTACATTTCATATTTGTAAAACATATATGAACAAAATAGTCTCAAAAATTCTCTTCTTACATCCTCTACTCCCTCAAAATAATGGACATCCTTCCTCCATAACCTTCCCAGGATGGCCATGGCTCCATGGAACACGCTTTGAGATGTATTGATATAGGGCAAAGTACAGTGATTGTGATCTGGAGCTTGTGGCAATAGATAGTTTGAAAGTTCTGACTGTTCTCAAAATAGAAGCAATGAGGCTGTTAGGATGCAGTGAACATCTTGAAATGTTAAAAGAAATGATCAAAGATGGAAGTTTTGCAGCAGAGCTGTCTTTTATATGTATGGAATGGATGTTTTGGGGGAAAAATGTAAAGTAAAACCAACATTTTCAAAGAAATGAAACAGTGCCAGGATTTAAGATTGTGAAACAGAGTTGTATGCTTTTTTGGGGTTTTTTTTGAGGCTAGCGAAGGCAGAGTTTTTAAATTGTTTCTATTCTTGAAAAATCCAGATATCTGGTTACTAGATATATCTAAAGTCCATAGTTTGAGTTATGCCTTTCCTGTATAAATTTCTGTGACAAGAAATAACTTTCCAAAGACATTGACTACACACTATGTGTATGTGTGATGTCTGTATCTTCATCTCACCCATTAGACTTTCAGCTTGTTAAAAGAACAATAAGAACAATGACCGTTTATGCATCTTTGTATCAACCTTAATGCCTAAAACATTGCCCTAGATATAGTCAGATAGTCAATAAATGTTTATTAATGAATGAATAAGTGGAAGAATCTCTCCTGCCATTTCTCTTACTTTGCAGTCTCCACAGTATTGAAATACAAAGATAGGACTAAAAACTACAATAACTTTGTTGTTACACAGTCAACCAGAAGATTGCTGTTTTACTTTTCTTTCTTTTTTTTTTTTTTAAGATTTTATTTATTTATTCGACAGACAGAAATCACAAGTAGGCAGAAAGGCAGGCAGAGAGAGGAGGGGAAGCAGGCTCCCTGCTGAGCAGTTAGCCCGATGCAGGGCTTGAACCCAGGACCCTGGGATCACGACCTGAGCTGAAAGCAGAGGCTTTAACCCATTGAGCCACACAGGTGCCCCTGTTGTTTTACTTTTCAATGTTTGTATCCACTGAGGAAAGAGTTGTTCTAATATATATTTTCCCAACTATAATTTTCTACCTGAAGCAACCATTAGTTATTGTATGTTCCTTTTTTTTTTTTAAGATATAATTATTTGAAAGAGAGAGACAGAGCAATCAGGGGTAGAGGGAGAGGGAGACAGACAGACTCCCACTGAGCATGGAGCCTGATATGGGGCTCCATCCCAGGACCCTGAGACCATGACCTGAGCCAAAATCAAGAGTCAGATGCTTTACTGACTGAGTCCCCCAGGCTCCCCTATAGTAGGTTCTTTTAAAATTGGTTTGATACAAACAGATGTTTAAAGAGATGAAAAATTAGACAACAATGAGAAAATAGTTTGCCTTCTGCCATGATGGAGTAACAGAGACTATCTGCCTTAAATAACCATACTAAATAGTGGTTTTCAGATAATAGATAGCACATGTCAGTGATCCCTTAGAGAAAGGGGGAGGACGGGCTGTGTGGAAATCAAGATGTGAGCCCTATGATTGCCCCAACTTAATGCCTAAAGAGAGTTTCCAGACCACAGTGCTGGTGGGGGTGGGGGGACCCAAAGAATGTTCTTTATTCTTGCTAAGTTGATGAAGTAGAATTCAGAGTTTGAGGAGGGGTTAGAATTTGTGTGGAAAAATACTGAAGAGGTGAGAGCTGCACAGAGAAAAAGCTGTAGAGATCTGTTGAATCCTCCTGAGTTTTTGGTGCAGAACTAGTCATTGCCTGTATAGGAGAATACTATCTGAGGAAAGAAATACCAGAAAGGAGTAGGCAAAACAATTTTCAGAGCTCATACAGAGCTGAGTAGCTCTGTATAAACTACTCATACACAGTAGTTATTTTCTCACTGGAGAGAGTGAAAGATGTGAACATCGGATGTTCTGAACATAAAGAACATCAGGTAGAATCCTCAGAAGGATATTGCCTCAGTAATGGAGACTAGCCCTAAGCTTTAGGTTATTCTGGTCATGCCATAATAAAGCTAACAAGTCAGGCTCAAATTAATTTAGTTGTGTTCTACTATAAAGCCCAATGATAGTTAAAGGAATACAATGAATTCCAGATCTCAGTGACACAATTCATAATCACCAACATCTAATAAAAAATTATGAGGCATACAAAAGCTGGAAAATTGGACCTTTAAACAGGAGAAAAAGTAATAGAAACTGAATTACATATGGAAGAGATGATAGAGTTAGCCAATAATCATTAAAACAATTATTATAAGTATACTTCATTTGTTTAAGGAGGTACAGGAAAACATGAGCATGATGAGAAGAGGAATGGAAAATACAAAAAAGGACTCACATTCAACTTCTGGTATGAGAAATACAGTATCTTAAATGAAAAAGATACCAAGTGGGCTTAACAACAGATTAGATACTGTAGAAGAAAAGATTAGTGAATTTGAAGATCCAGCCTTAAATATCTCATACAAATCAAAGTAAAAAATTGATGCTTTGCTCATTTTTTTTTCAATGAGCTGTGGGATAGCATCACACCTAAAACACATGTATAATTGGAATCCCAATAGGAGAGCAAGAAAGAAGAGAAACGGAGAATGTATTTGAAGAAACAATGGCCACAATTTTTCCAAATTTGATGAAAACTAAATGTACGGATCCAGGAAGCTCAATCAACCCCAAGCAGAAGAATCATAAAGAAAATGGCACCAAGACACATTAAGATAAACTTGCTAAAAACCAGTGGCATGGAGAAAATCCTAAAAGCAGCCAGAGAAAAAAGACAAATTATATGTGGAACAAAGAAAAGTGTCACAGCAGAACTCAACAGAAACCATGGTAGCCAGAAGACAATGGAGTGACATCTTTAAATTGCTGAAAGGAAAAACCTGTTAATCTAGAATTATATGCCCAGAAAAAATATTTTTCAAAACTGATGGTAAAAGGAAGACTTTCAGACAAATAAATACTGAGAAAATTCATTACCAAGACACCTACAGTGAAAGAAATATTAAAGGAAGCTCTCAGAGTGCCTGGGTGGCTCAGTCAGTAAAGCAGCTGCCTTCAGCTCAGGTCATGACCCCAGAGCCCTGGGATGGAGCCATGCGTCGGGCTCCCTTCTTGACAGGGAGTCTACTTCTCCCTCAGCCCCTTTTATCCCTGCTCATTTTCACTTGCACTCTTCTGTCTCTCAAATAAATAAATAAAATCATAAAAAAATAAAATAAAATAAAGGAAGCTTTCCAAGCAAAAGAAAAATAGGATCAGAAAAAACTAATAGTGTGTTGTGGAGCTTATAACATATGTGGAAAAAAAAGAAATGTAAGATAGCAGAAATGAGAGGGGATTGGAGGGAACTGGATGCTTACTATTATGAGATTCTTTTTTTTTTAATTGAAGATTTTTATTTCTTTATTTTAGAGACAGAGAGAGAGTCAGGGGTGGGGGGAGGCACACAGGGAAGGGAAAAAAGCAGAGTCTCTGCTGAGTAGAGAGCCCACCACAGTCCTCATCCCAAGACCCTGAGATAATGATCTGAGCTGAAATCAAGAGTTGAATGCTCAGCTGACTTGACCCACCCAGGCATCCCAAACCATTGTGGGATTTTTACACTGAATATGAAAAGAAATTGAGTGTGCACTGATAAAGATGTATATAGTAAACAATAGAGAAGCCACTTAAAAAAATACAAAACACTGAGCAACAGACACATAGGGACTCCTGGGTGGCTCAGTTGGTTAAGCTGCTGCCTTCAGCTCAGGTAATGATCCCAGGGTCCTGGGATCGAGTCCCACATGGGGCTCCTTGCTCAGTGGGGAGTCTGCTTCTCCTTCTGCCTCTGCCTGCCACTCTGCCTGCTTGTGCTCTCTCTCTCTGACAAATAAATAAGTAAGATCTTTTTTAAAAGATCTTTATTTTTTTTTTTAATTTTTTATTTTTTATAAACATATATTTTTATCCCCAGGGGTACAGGTCTGTGAATCACCAGGTTTACACACTTCACAGCACTCACCAAATCACATACCCTCCCCAATGTCCATAATCCCACCCCCTTCTCCCAAACCCCCTCCCCCCGGCAACCCTCAGTTTGTTTTGTGAGATTAAGAGTCACTTATGGTTTGTCTCCCTCCCAATCCCATCTTGTTTCATTTATTCTTCTACCCACTTTAAAAAAAAAAGTAACAGACACATAACCAATAAGCCAATAACAGAGATTAAATTGAATGCTAAAAAAGATATTCATTTAATTTCAAAGAAGGCAAGAAAAAAGAAGGAAAAGTGGCAAAGGACAGGCGAGACCAATCAAAACAAATAGGAAGATGGTAGATTTAAACCTAATCATATTGATAATGACATTAAATGTAAATGTTCTAAATACTCTCTTTTGGTTACTGGATAAATAAGCACAGTCCAATTATTCACTGTTAGAAACCTGCTTTAAATATAAAGATACAAATATGTGAAATGTAAAAGAACGGGAGAAGATGTACCATGCAAATATTAATCAAAAGATGGCTAGAGGTGTTATATTAATATCAGACAAAATAGACTTGAGAACAAGGGCTGTTATAAGGGGTAAAAGGTACTTATAATAAAGTGGTCCATTCATTAAGAAGATCTAAAAATCCTAAATGTGTATGGAGCTAATAACAGGTTTAAAATAAATGAAACAAAAACGAATCTGAATGGAGAAATGGCCAAATTTACAAATCTATTTAGAAATGTCAACACCCCTTTCCCAGTAACTGCTGGAACAAGTAGAAAACCATTAAGGATACTGTGACTTGACTTCCACTGTTCATCAACCTGATCTAACAGAAATTTGTAGAGCACTCCATCCAACAACAGTAGAATACCCATTCTTTTCAAATATATTTCCCAAGATAGACCATAGTCTGTATAATAGTCAAGTCACAATAAATGTAATATCTTGGGTTTTGACTGCTGTAACAAATTACGAAAAATGTAGTAGCTTAAAACAACACAATTTTATTCCCTTACAGTTCTGGAGGTCTTAAGTCCAGAATGGGTTTCACTGGGTTAAAATTAAAACTGTTGGCAAGGCTCTGCTCCTTCTGGAGGCTCTAAGGGAGAATCTGTTTCCTTGCCTTTTCTAGCTTCTAGAAACCATCCACAATGGCTGCAATGTTTGGGTGAGTTTTTACTCACATTGCGATCTCTTTGATTCTGTTTTCTACTGCCCTCTTCCACTTAGAAGGACGCTTGTGATTATATAAGGCCCACCTTGATAATCTGGGATACTCTCTCCAGTTTAAGGTCAGCTGCTAAATAAATTTAATTCCATTTGAAATCTTAATTCCCCTTTGCCATGGAAGGTAACATATTTCCAGGTTCTGGCTGGTAATTAAATGTGAAACTTATTAAAGGGGAGCATTATTCCGCCTACTACATTTAAAATGATTGAGATTATGTTAAGTATATTTTCTGGCCACAAGGTAATTAAATTAGAAAAAAATATCAACACATTTGAGGGTCCACACCGTATCTTGGAAGCTAGGGCCATTGCTGGCACATAGCTGGAGTTGAACATGTATTTGTTAAGTGAATGAATGTTAAGTATTTAGTGAGATAATAAATGTTTCCTGAACCCAATACATTGAACAGATATCTTTGTGTGCTTTAGAAAGAAAGCTGCTTTATTTTTTTAAAGATTTTATTTATTTATTTATTTGAGAGAGAGAGAGAGCATGAGGTAGGGAGAGGAGCAAAGGGAGAGGGACAGCAGGCACTGCTCTGAGTGCGGAGCCCAAGGCAGGGTTCAGTCATGACCTGAGCCTCAGTGCGGAGGCCAACAAGGGGTTCAGTCATGACCTGAGACAAAATCCAGAGTCGGATGCTTAACCCACTGAGTCACAGGTGCCCCCCCCCCAAAATAATCTGTTTTAAATCATATGACTAAGTTAAAGGAAAAGGAAAAAATGCTATCTCTGTAAATACAAAAGAAATATTAAAAAAAATTCAGAACAGTCTTTAAAGATTTTATAAACAAATACACTTTATTTGCAAACATGGTATGCAAAAAGATGAACATTTTGAGAAAGAAGTTCCATGTACATTGCTGAACTTTAGCACATGTGCTGTTAAGCAAAACGCCCAGCATTAAGTCCTTAATTTTCATTTTGGGAAAATATGAGCACAGATTTAATAGCACAGCACAGATTCAATAAATTAAGGTCACCTGACTCAGCCGTTCTTACATTTAGAAAAAACCTGCCAGATTGTTACATTCTTGTATAACCTTCTTTGTCTTCCCACATTTCCACGGGTGGTTCATGATGTTGCAAAATGCTGTGAAACTGCAGTTCTAGTGTCTTCTAATGAGTGTCAGTTTTTCTCTGCTTCTTTCCCTAGACAGTAGGGCACAGTGGGAAGAGAGCAGGCTTGTCTTTGAGTTCTGTCACTTCACACTGCGCACGTCCCTTCAACGGTCAGACTTCATTTAGCTTATTTGTAAACTAGGCCAGTAATGCCTGGTTTGTTGTGTGGTCAGTAAAGGAAGGTACAGGAAAGCACCACAAAGACGTGGTAGGATATTGGTAAATTTCTTCAGTCATAATGATAAATCAATGTTTTTTGGTGAAAAAGCACTGGAGTTGAAATTTTGCCTCCTCCAGTTATCAGTTGTTTGAATGTGGGCAGGAGCCTTCTTCACTCTTCTGAAGTGAGTAACTAATACCTGCCGCATAAAGAATTATACCTACCTCATAAATTTTAAGAATTAAAGGTGACACGTAGGTAGCATTCAGTAAACTTCAATTATAAAATGATTTTTTAAAGTACCTATAGACATGAAATCAACTCAAAATGGAATAAAGACTTGAACTTAAGATGTGAAACCATAAAACTTCTAGAAGAAAACATAGGTAGTAAGCTCCTTGATGTTAGCCTTGGCTGTAATTTTTTTTATTAAATGCTGAAAGCAAGGCAACAAAAGCAAAAATAAATAAATGGAAATACATCACACTTGAAAAGCTCTGTACAGCAAAGGAAACCATCAACATAATGAAAAGGCATCCTACTGAGTGGGAAAGAACATTTTCAAATCATATATCTGATAAGGGGTTAATATCCAAAACATATATAAAACTCATACAGCTCAGTAGGAAAAAAGCCCAAACAATCTGATTGAAAAATGGCCAGAGGGATGGCGCCTGGGTGGCTCAGTAGGATGAGCATCTGACTCCTGGTTTTGTCTCAGGACATGATCTCAGGGCCATGAGTGGAGCTTTGGGTCCACTTCTGTACTCAGCAGGGAGTCTGCTTCTCTTCCTCTCCTTCTGCCCCACCCCTGCTCTCACACACACACACACACACACACACACACTCACTCTCTGTCTCTCTCTCTCTCTGTCTCCCTAAAATCAATCAATCAATCAATCAATCAGTCTTTTAAAAAGATGGGCAGAGGAATTGAATAGACATTTTCCCAAAGAATACATAGGAATGGCCAACAGGTGCGTGAATAGGTACTCAAATCACTCATCAACAGGGGAATGCAAACGAAAAGCACAGTGAAATATCGCCTCACACCTGTTAGGAGGATGATTATAAAAAAGATAAGAGATAAGGAGCGTTGGTGAGGATGTGGCGAAATTGGAATTCTTGTGCACTGATGATGGGAATGTAAGATGGCGCAGCCGTTATGGGAAACAGTATATAGTTCCTCAAGAAATTAAAATAGAATTACCACGTGATCCAGCAATTTCACTGAAAGAACTGAAAACAGGGTCTCAAGAATATTCATAGAGGTATTATTCACAGTAGCCAAAAGATGGAAACCCTCCAAATGTCAGTCAAGGAAGGAAATTCTAACACATGTGATAGCATGGATAAACCCTGAAGACAGTATGTTCAGTGAAGTAAGCCAATCAGAAAAAGAAAAAAATTTTACGATTTCGCTTACATGAGCTACCTGGAGTCATTAAATTTCTAGACACAGAAAGTAAAGTGGTCGCCAGGGGCTGGGCGTGAGAAGAGGTTGGGGGATTGTTTAAAGGATGTAGAGTTTCCGTTTTGCAAGCTTGAAAAGAACTCTGGAGATCGGCTGTACGACAATGTGAGCGTAACTCTCCTGACCAAACTGTACACTTAAAAATGGCTAAGACGGGGTGGGGGGCACCTGGGTAGCTCAGTTGGTTAGCCAACTGCCTTCAGCTCAGATCATGATCCTGGAGTCCCTGGATTGAGTCCCACATCGGGCTCCCTGCTCGGCGGGGGGTCTGCTTCTCCCTCTGACTCCTCCCCTCTCATTCTCTCTCTCTCTCTCTCTCTCAACTATATAAATAAAATCTTTTTTAAAAAAATGGCTAAGATGGTCAGTTCTGTGGTATATGTATTTGACCCAAATTTTTTTAGAAAAACTTACAAAAATTGCATAAAGGTGCTTGTTAAAATAATGCTCAGAAAGAACTGCTCTGATTTGGTTGTACTTCTAGATTTCAGGCAGCTTTAGAAATCAAAAATTGAGTCAGAAATGCTCAAAAGATGAATACCGTATTCTTCTTTAAATATACATTTCCAAATCATAGGGTAGAGTTGGGTTTGGAGATGTAGAATTTAGTGTGGGTCTGTGAAAAGCATCACAAAGTTCGTAGGGATTTGTCCTGATCTCTCTCTAGTAGGAGTTCTTTCCATTTTCATGGTTCATAAAGGGTTTGTATTTTTCCTTCCTGTTTCTCACAGGCCCGAATCTTGAGGGTCATGAGTCATGAACTGAGTGCTTTCAGCTGGATACAGTTAAGGGATGCATATACAATGTGGTACCATGTCAGAATTTCTGGAAAAAGGAGATTTAAATTTTTGCACAAATGGCTGCCAGATTTCACGTTCAGAATTAACTTTGTTTTATGCAAAGCCCATATGTTGTGTTACGCAGTGTCAGAAAGACAGACTGATGGACAGATTCCCACCCCTGTATGTCATGCATCATAGCTACCACTCCTTTGTTTCCTTATAGGGTTTTAGCAATTGTGTTTTAACAGAAAACCGTAGAAAGGTAGCAGAAAGCAAAGAGATAGTGTGAAGTGTGCCAGTTGGCTCCCTGACTTGCAAAAGCCCTTGACATATAGGTAGAACACAGGGCAAAGTGGGGAGAAGGAGGGAAGTCTGGGGAGCAGGACATCACTGAAGGATGGGAAGGGGGCATGGAAGGACAAGCTGCTTTCCTAAGACACATCACCTGCTTCACAGTTGTTCTCTCTTTCAACTGTGAAAGATGTTAGTACAGTACTTTCTTACATACAGCAGCTGCTCAATAAACGCTGACTACTTTTACTGAGTGCTTCATAACTATGGGAGGAGCAAATTCAATGTTGGAGTTAGGAATTGTGTTTTTCACTTGCATTATTAGAACACTGATGATTAGTCATTTTTTATTACTCCGATTTTCTTCCATAGTCTCTCATTTCAGAGAAAAAGTTAAAGATACTTATTCTAGGTATCTGGGTGGCTCAGTCAGTTAAGCGTCTGCCTTCGGCTCAGGTCATGATCTCAGAGTCCTGGGATGGAGCCCCGCATCGGGCTCCCTACTCAGTGGGACGTCTGCTTCTCCCTCTCCTACTCCCCCTGCTTGTGTTCTCTCTCATGCTGTCTCTTTCTGACAAATAAATAAATAAAAATCTTTTAAAACAACAAAAAAAGACATTCTGTTTTTCTTAGACCGAATTTAAAATTTTACTGTATTTCTGATGATCTACATATGAAAGTATTTATATCTATATATTGAACTTCCATAAAACAGTATTTGATTTGATCCCTGTGAATAACCATTGACCTAAATATTGTCATAATTAACACAGTTTAGTTAATTGACTGGTAACTATGTGTGGTTGGTAATCTGGTTTAAAAAATGTTATGTTTGCTTTATCCAAATTTCTGTCTAAATTTAGAGAGCAGAGCATTTGCAAATGTCCATTTGAAGTTATGTCATGTCCCTGTTGCATTTTCTTAATAGAGTTTTAAATTTTTTATTTTATGAATAATTTTGTTTTGGCTTATGTAAATGTAGTAGTTTTAGGTCAGAAGCAATTTTTGAGAGACTTCAAATTCAGCTCTGATTCCATTTATGTGGTAAACGTTTTACGATCATTCCAGACTGGCCTAGTTTATTCCATCAATGATTTTGAATAGTTTTTATTCAAAAAGTAATGCATTGCACATTCTGTGGTGCTTGGGTGAATTAGCAGGATACATAAAATTGCTGCCCAGCTGGGAGACAGTGTTCCTGGTACCTGCCCGAGGACTGTTTGAAAGGGGAGGTGTCATTTGAGGTGGGGTGGAGGGAACCACATGGAAAAGAAGAATGTGCAAAGATTATTCAAGGACTCATGATGAGTCTGAGTACATAGGAGGAGAGGCTCCTGGGCAGGTGGGTTTCCATGTCTGAAGATGGTTCTGTTTTTCTATCACATAGGTTGGTGGTTTGGCTGAGTTTCGAATTCTACTTTGGAAGCCATTTTCCCCTCAGAACACTGAAGACATGGTTCCCCTATCTTGTAGTTTCCAGAAATGAGAAATTCTTTACAACTTGGATCTTTGATGCTTTGTGTGCCTTTCATCTCCTTTATTTTTGGAAGCTTCTGGGAAGTTCACTTTTCCTCAGGAATCTGAAACTTCACAGCAATATTCACATGGGTTTATTTTCATCCATTGTGTGGGCTTTTTGTATGCCCTTTCAGTTCTGAGAAATTGGCTTGAATTACCTCTTCTCTTTTGTTTTCTCTGTTCTTTTTTGGGGGGGAATTTTTATGAACTTGGTGCTAGACCTTCTCCACTTATCCCTCATCCCATTTTCCTCTTCCCCTTACCTACCCCATTTCCCAGCTTTTCATCTTTTCGTCCTGCTTTCTGGGAAATTTTCTCAACTCCATTTTCCATCTCTTCCACCAAATTTTCTGTCTCCTTAGATAGCTAGATAGACAGACAGACACATATACACATAATTCAATGCCACATTTTATAATAGACTTAAATGCTATGAAAGGTCACAGTAGAGGAAAATCCATCTTGGCCGACACACAACAAAGAGATGCTTCATCTCTGGACATCCTTTTGTAACATAGGCTTATTTAAAACTCATCTTCTCATCCATACTGATTCACAGAGCCATGGAGTTATGAGTAACCGTAAAGATGCCGAGTTCACCAGTTCTTTCTCGGTTGATTCCAACCCACAGCTTCCCACTAAGTACTTGCCCTATTTCTGCTTGCATATCACAGTGCTTGGGCAGCTCACTTATGTGTCTCCTTGTGCTAATGGCACTGCCGATTGTTCCATTCTCCTCTCTCTCTGCTTCACATTATCAAGCCTCATTGATTCTTCCTTTGCCATATGTCTCCAGTTCATCTATTCGTTCTAGCATCTCAATATGTTTATTTAAGCACCTAATATGTGCCTTGGCATGTGCAAAGTGCTGGGGCTGCATAAAAGTCCCTCAGGGAGCTGGTACCCCCTCATGGGCACAGTAGACATGGATTGAAGATTTCAGGAGAAAAGCAGACATGTTAGCAAAGTGTTTTGCAGAAGATCCTATGGATGGCATGGGGGTTGATGCCAAATCCATAGGGGGGAAGGCCTGATGCCATATAGGCATTGGGTGTAGGGTAGTGTTGCTGGTATAGAAGGTGTTCTGGCTGAGGCGATTTTCACTGCACATGAAGCAGAGCTATAAACAAGGATGAAGGCTTGAAAGATACTTTACTCAGGGGCGCTTGGTGGCTCAATCCGTTAAGCATCTGACTCTCAGTCTCGGCTCATGATCAGGTCATGATCTCAGGGTCATGAGATCGAGCCCTGCATTGGACTCTGCACAGAACATGAAGCCTGCTTAAGATTCTCTCTCTCAAAACAGTATGGATTCCTCAATAAATTAAAAATAGAGCTACTCTATGACCCTGCAATTATACTAGTAGCTATTTACCCCAAAGATACAGATACAGTGAAAAGAAGGGCCATATGTACTCCAATGTTCATAGCAGCAGTGGCCACAATAGTAAAACTGTGGAAAGAGCCGAAATACCCCTTCAACAGATAAATGGATAGAGAAGATATGGTCCATACATACAATGGAGTATTACTCAGCCATCAGAAAGGATGAATACCCAACTTTTGCATCAACATGGATGGGACTGAAGGAGATTATGCCAAATGAAATAAGTCAAGCAGAGAAAATTATCAAAAGTATCAATTATCATACGATTTCACTTACTTGTGGAACATAAGGAATAACATGGAGGACATTAGGAGAAGGAAAGGAAAAGCTAAGGGGAGGGGAGATTGGAGGGAGAGAAGAACCATGAGAGACTGTGGACTCTGAGAAACAAACTGAGGGTTTTAGAGGGGAGTGCCTTGGGGAGATGGGAGAGCCTAGTGATGGGTATTAAGGAAGGCACATGTTGCACGGAGCACAGGGTGTTATATGCAAACAATGAATCTTGAAACATTACATCAAAAACTAATGATGTATCATATGGGGACTAACAAAATGCAATAATAAAAGAAAGATTCTCTCCCTCTGTGTACAACCCCCACCAAAAAGATATTTTGCTCATTCATTCAACAGATATTTTTCGAGCACCAACCATGTGCCGAGTAATTGTTTTGCCACTGGATGCAGCAGTGAACCAAACATACAAAAATCAGATAGGAATATGAATTGTATAATCCTATAAAATAGAAGTATAATAACTAAGTAGATCGCATAGTCTATTTGAAGGGGATAGCTGTGATGGAAGCCAGCAAAGCAGGATGATGGGCATGGGGATCTTGAACCCTGACCTGTGGTTGAGTAATTTTCACAGTGTAGTTCAGAGAAGGCTGAGGGCTTCTTCCAGAGGTTGGTGAGCATTGACATTAACTACAAAACCACCAACACATACACTTACGCCACCATGGTAACTCCTGCTTGGAAAAAGCCTTGACTTTCAAACAGTTCCGTTCCGATTAATTGTCTTAGTAGCATATAATTTTATCCACTTAAACCTAAAGATGAATTGACTTTAGTAAAGCATCTCACCTACGTATTTGATACATTGAGAATCAATTGCTAATACAATTTGAAAACCACCTTGTAGACATTCAGTGTGACTTATTCTTGCATTATCCTAGCTGCCTTCCGCACCTTTAGATTTTCTCTTTCTAATCACTCTTGCATACCATTGCCAGAATTAGTTTTCTTAGAACACTGAAGTTCTTAATTAAATGCTTGAAACTAAACCCTGTGGAGGGGGAAAGCAAACCCAGATGTTACCTGTAGCCCTGCCACAAGATGCTCTGTGACCTTAAGCAAATCTTTGTGTTCTCATCTGTAAGTATTTTCTCTGCTCTAAATATTACCCCCATGATTCATTTCCCCAGCTGTTAGTGGTCTTTATGATCTATCCCTAGTTTATGCACCCAGTCCCCATCCTGCCCTCATCCTCTCTGCTCTACCATGCTTTTTCTTTTCACTCCTGTCTTTTCCTTTCCCCCTTGTATACACCATTTGCTGATTAATTACTCTCTGCGTATGTCCATGCTATTTCCCCAAGCCAGACTGGGCTCTTTCCTTACCCCATTGAATTTAAATTCTTTAAAAATCGTCGTCTAGACTGATGGTCAAAGCAAAGTTCCTGGAAGAACACTGATGGTACCAAATGATGCAACTTTAACGTAGATTGAAAATTGGGAACAAACAATTTGATTTGTCTAGAACAGTGCTGTCGGGCACAATAGCCACTATCCATGTGTGGCTCCTTTAGTTAAAATCAACTAAAATTAAACGCAAGAAGAAATTTTGTCTTTCAGTGCATTTCAAAGTGCTCAGTAGCCTTCTGTGGCTCATGGATGGACAATGTGGATTTAGAAGATTTTCTATCACTGCAGAAAGTTCTATGGGGCAGCACTGGTCTAAAGGTTCACAGATGACTTGAAAATTGTTTCAGGGACGTCTGGAGGAAGTGGTCAGAGGAAATGTTTGGTGAAGAAATAAAAGCGATGCGTCTAGACACTTGGTTCTAGAGATTTGACGGTGGCAAGAGGGAGAGACATAGGGGAAAAGGTAATGGCCAAGTAAACGGAGGTGGGTGGAAAAACATCATGTAGAAACAGAAGGACTGAATCTGTTACAGACATTGGAGGAAGAGTAAGTAGGAAGAGGCAGATATATTGGATAGTATGAAAAACAGTCGAAACTTATGTTGACATAAGTTTCACTGTGTTTTGATTTTGGCTGAAGCCCCGAAAGGTTGCATAGAAAACAGTAGGTGGCAATGATATCCACATTCCTAAGGAAGGTTTACACGCTT
Organism: Mustela putorius furo; assembly: GCF_011764305.1. Lineage (NCBI taxonomy): Eukaryota > Metazoa > Chordata > Mammalia > Carnivora > Mustelidae > Mustela > Mustela putorius. Next base: position 8,911,058 of record NW_025421305.1, read on the forward strand.
TTGCCCAATACCTTGAAGGTGTGCCTGAAGCAGAAGAGGCCAAGATGGACTGAGAGGGCTAGAAGGAAAGGAATCCCTGCATTGCCCCTCTAGCTAAGTGAATGGGTTAGAAGGAGACCACTTGGCTCTTGTGACTTGATTTGTGCTCTCCTGGGGCTGTGAGGACCAGAACATGGACCAGAGACGTTTAGAGGTCAATGCTGGGGCTATACCTGCCTGGCCTCAGAATAGGAGGAAGGCTACAGTGGGAGCCTGCTGTGCCTTCACTAATCACAAGGTAGAGGGTCTGTCTTCCATGAACCAGGAGAGGCCCTGGTGGTCTTTTTTAAAGAGTAGCTCCAGCCAAGGGCCCTTCCTGCCAGATATGGAGGCTGGAGGGCGCACAAACATTCGGAGTGATCAGGGCTAACCTTGAGCCTTGGGAGCTGCAGAAGAATGTTTCCAGAGGGAAAGTCTCTGCAGAACCCACAAAGAGGCCCCATTTGAGGAGTCAGACAATATGCATAGGGAATTGAAGAAAGGAGCCGGCAGAGTCAAGAGAAGCCTGCTCTGTCTACAATAGCCTGGGCTGGGGTCAAGGAAAAACTTTAACTTTGAATAAAGTTTGGAGTTTGGGCTGGACATTCTACTCACTGAAATACAGTTCTTTTGGGACTAAAGGCTACCAGAGGACATTTAATTTTTGTACATGACTGGGATGGCTTTGGAATAGGTTTCATCATGACAATTAACAGGCTTCTGAATGGATTAAAGGGACTGAAGAAAAAGAATGTGGTTCTTGCTCTTGCTCTCAATAGAGCCCTGCCTGTCTGGGGCAATGGCTGAAATAATTTGGAGTTTGATGAGAGTACAGAATGTTTATAAGAGCTTTTAGGAGATTGTGTTGAGAATTAATAAGGACTAAGTGTCAGAATAACCTGCAAAATGACCAGTTGAAGAGAGACAACAGGAATTTACTGCATCAGGCAAATGAAACTTTTGGTTCTGCTTCTGGGAGCAACTCCTTAGTTTGGGATAAGGGGGAGATTGTTAAATATTTATCTGGGGTTTATAGTCTTGATAATTTTAAGCCTCATGATTTTGTGGATTGTCATTTTGAAATCAGAGGAAAGTAAATGGAGAAAGCTATTTATTTACCCTAGCTGAGCTTTCTGCTGTTTGTGGTGGTTCCTGTGTCCTTTGATGCTCTTAGCGTGAGGGTAATTAAATTTGTTTTTTCAATTCATGATTGGGCTGGAGTGGTGTGTTATCTCTACTTTATTTTTAGGATTGGTTCATTTATTATGTATATTCAATGGGGACTCTTGCTATACTTTACCAGCCAGGACGCCATCAGCTGTAGGGAACAAAAAACCCTAAACCATACTGGCCTAAACATATGGAGAAGGGGCGGGCTCAGACCCCCTTCTCTCTATGATACTCCAGGTCTTGCCCTCCTCTTTGTGCTAGCTGTATCCTTAATACATGCCGGAATCAATTCCAGCTGTCAACAGAATTTCTCTTCAAGTCTACCAAAGGCCGCCCCCCCACACCCCTCAGGAGAACCCCGCTCACATCTCATTGGCCAGAATTGAGTCACAGCCTACCTCTGAACTCATTACTGCTGATAAGGGAAAAGGAATCCTCCTAGCAATTTATTAAACTATTCTGTAGGTACTTGCTAAAACGAGGAATAGCGTCAGTATCCCCTGAACATAGGACTTGCAGAGAAAGAGTGGATGTCTGAACCAAATCAGGGATCTGTTAGGAAGGAGGAAAAGAGAAATGAATGTTACATAGAGTTTTGTATCTATTCCTAGAATTATATATAATGACTAATTATAGATTAGATGGTAGGAACAGGGTGTATGTAGACTAGCAAATCTGCTGTGACAAAAGCCCCAAATTTTCTCTCACCATGAACAGTACAGAGGCATGTGGTCCAGAGCTGGTGGGGTAGTTCTAACGTAGTTTGAATATTACAGCTGCAATGTTGTGATGGCTAAGAAACCCCCCAAATTCAGAGGTAAGGAAAACAAAGAGGTTTCACTCTTACATCACAGTGTGAGGCAATCTTGTGAGGTGAGGAGATATCTCTGCTACACTGGGCCATTCGGGATCCTTGTTCCTTCCATGTTGTTTCTTGGATGTTTCCCCAGGTTCATTGTCTGCATGGTTAAAGCTATGTCACCATTTCCAGGTTCTGGCCAGAAAATGGCAAAGAGAACATAGAGGAGGTAGGCCCTGTATAGAGGCCTGGACCAGTGACAACCGGGTGGCTCAGTTGGTTGAGCGACTGCCTTCACCTCAGGTCATGATCCTAGAGTCCTGGGATTGAGTCCCGCTTCAGGCTCTCTCCTTAGCAAGGGGTCTGCTTATCCCTCTGACCTCCCCCCTCTCATGCTCTCTCTCTCTCTCAAATAAATAAATCTTTTTTAAAAAGTATGTAAAGGCCAAAATAAATAAATAAATAAATAAATAAAGGTCATTACTTTCGCCCACATTCTGTCACAAGTTCTTAACTATAGGGGGACATGGAGTTGCAAAAAGCCTTGTGTCTGTGTGCCTTTGAACTGCTCTAACAAAGTATTGGAGACTAGATGGCGTATTTACACCTTTATTTCTCATAGTTCTGGAGGTTGGGAAGCCCAGGGTCAGGGCATTGGCAGATTCACTGTCTGGTGAGGGCCGGTTTCCTAGTTCACAGCTGGCCATCTTCTCCCTGTGTCCTAACATGGCAAAGGGGGTGAGGGAGCTCTTTGGAGTCTCTTTCATGAGGACACTATTTCCACTCATGAGGGCTCCGCCTTCATGACCCAGTCACCTCCCAAAGTCTCCACCTTCAAATACCATCCCACTGGGATTGGGTTTCAACACAGGGATTTGGGGGGAACACAAAAATTCATCCTGTCACACTTGAAAACTGTGGTTTCACCAGGCAGCTCCAAGGTTGCTCATGGCATCAACATTTCCAGCCAGCAGAAAGTGAGTTCAAACCCAGGTGAAGTGTCTTTAAGGAGATGACAAGTTGCACCCATTGCTTCTATTCACACACTCTTAGCCTAAACTCCCACATGCAAGGGAGGCCAGGAAATGGAGTGGTGCTAGAAGGCCAAGTATCAGGACAGGGGAATAATTGGTTACAGTGAGCTAACTACTAGTGGCTTCTCTCACACAAAGGTTTCTCTCTGTTCTGCATAGGATCTTTCCATCTGGAGACTGTTTATTTACAAAGCAAAGTTCTGTTTAGTGCCTGAGGCCAACAGTCACCCATCATAACATTTCTGAGGTTGGTTACTTGCCATTCTTCCACTATAGGAAAAATCAATATTGGTAGTAAACCAGTATTAGCACAGCCATCGTGAATAGAAAAATTTCCAGAGGTGCTTTTAATTAAAAAATATGCATGATCTTGGCCTTCTAAAACAATTTGTGTGGCTGTGTGTGAGTGTATGCATATGCATATAGTTTTAAACTCAATAACCTAAGATTGTAACATTTGATGTATAAAATAAAAAAGGAAAACAGCAGGCATTTCCTTGGAAGTAAGTCGTAAAAAAAAATTTTTTTTGAAGCTCATTTGTACTTTTGTTTATGCCCCCCTGAGGTGGCTGCTTGCTTTTTTATATAGAAAACTATTCTTTGACAGTTCTTTGGCTATTGTCCTAAATTTTTATATTCACCCTCTTACATGTTATTTTCAGATTTTGGGGGGGTCATATTTAAGGTTTATAAGTTGATGCATAGATTATACACACCTTTGAGATATAGACAAATTAAAATGAAATTAGTTGTTAAAAATCCTTCATAGAATCAATATGAAGCATGATATTCAATATATTATTAGTTCCTAGAAGGCAGACATTGTTATCTTTTTGTTTACTGTTCTAGCTCCAGTGCCTAGACTAGTTCTTGGCTTGCAATAGACAATAAATATATGTTAATGAATGAAAAGATATAGAAAATACAGTATATTCCGTCGAACCTGATTTTTGCTTCTGCACTTCAGGAATTTGTATTTCTTAGGTATCTGGGTGAAGTAGTCTTTATTTGCCTCAAATAACAGAAAAAGGGCAGCAAGCGGTGAGTCTCCCCTGACTCTCTATGACCTCAGCAGACAGATTCTCTGTGTATTCAGAGAATTGTATATAATAAAGATAACACGTGTAATATGACCTAACAGGCATCCAAGACATCGGGACAGGTGATCGGGACAGGTAATTGGAGTGAAGGAAAGGAAGTGTTTCCTGCCATCCCAGCAGCAACAAAAGTATTCACTTTTTTCTGATAGTTTTCTCAAGTGAATTGGAGTGTGAGTAGAATGAGGAAACAAAATAATCTGGATCCTAGATGGACTTTTGATGGTTAGGAAGATAGGGTTAACCAGGGTGGGTAACTGGACCTGTTTTATGATTTATTTTCTTTTCATACTGTAATATATTTTTCAGAATTCATATGTCACTGACAGTATTGAAAATGGGAGAGATAAGCTTTTTAGAGTGAACATCATCTTAGCACATTGCTCTCCTCTGTGAATCCATTACCTTTTACAAATAGGGCTCTGTGAGGACTGAGCCCGTGGTATTGCCAATGAGTGAACTGCTTGGGTGACACATTTGGAAAGTGGAGTGTGAAGCCCTACATTTAAGGTGAGTCAATGAGAGGCAAGATCCTGGGTCTCTGGAAAGACTGACGTGAAGTCCCCAAGATAGGAGGATGTGTGTTTTGTTCAGGTGGTGGTAGGTAGACCAATGTGCCTAGACCAGAAGCTACAGAGCTATAAGGAGAGAAATTGCACCAAGATAGGAGGATACAAAAGCAGAAAAGGTGTGGACAGTCAAGGGCCCTAAAAGCAAAGTTTTTGTTTTACTCTGTGGTTTAGGAGCAACCAACAAAGACTTTAGATAGGGAGGTAATAGGATGAGAGCTGTATCTTAAGAAAACAATTCTACGCAGAAGGAGTATGGATAATTAATTAGGAGGGAACAGTTTATGTCCATATGATTTTCTTTTATGAACAATAGGACACATGGGTTGGATTGCAGTGTCCAGTGGGGGCTGGCCCCAGTTGGCTAGCATCCCTTATTCCTCTACTCAGAGCAGCAAGAACTGTGAGGACACGCCCCGGCCAGGCCAGCAGGAGGGTTCGGTTTCTTGGTTTGGGTTTGGAGATCTTGAGTGTGGTGTTTCTCTGAGCCTGTTGTTTTTGATGATAGGAGAGTACCTGGTCTGCACTGGCTGGGGGACCCAAGACAGAAAGGTCCTGAGGTCCCTGTTTGGGCTTACAGACCTGGAGAACAAGAGGTATTTTGTTCATACCATATACCATGGTCCTTGGTGTTTTGTCCCTTTGGTTCCTACCAACATTCAGCAAAGACTTGTTTGAGAGATTTGCCTTGCCTCTTTAATGAGTTATTAAGAGTAGAGTTCTTTCCCACATCTGGTCCAAACTCACACTGGATCAGCAGGATCTTCTTAATGACAGGTTAGTGCTGGCAGTGGTCTGCCTCTTGTCTCCACAGTTCTTCCTCCAGTGCCAGTCCTGGTCACTTTGTAGGTGATCAGTGTTCATGTCTGGCTGAGAAATCGCAAAGTTACTACGATTGGGGCAGAGGTGGTAGGAGCAGAAAAGAAGACCAGGTTTTGCAAACGTGCTGATGGCACTCGGAAGGATTCAGGAGGAAGGGAGAAGAGATGAGAGTTTGGCGGTTTGGGGATTGTGTGCTTAGGGAAATAATACTGCTGCTAACAGATGGGGTCACAGGAAGAGGAACAGAGTTGCCGTGGGAAGGTGCTGCATTCAGTTTGAATTCTGGATGGGTGACTTTTACCCAGTGTTGTGTAGTTATTACCTGGAAGTTTCAGAATTAGAATCTAGGTTTCCGGAACCCGAGCAATGTTTTTTTTCCATTATACTAAGATGTATGTTACATGAAATGAAATGTACTTGTTGAGTTTCCAATGGTGGTAGCGTCTCCATGTGTGGATGTCAATAGGCAGCTGTAAAAGGAGTTGGAGTGAAAAACTGAGAATAAATGCAGACATTTGTTTTGGGAGTTATGCTATATTTAGAGGACATAATTGGAGCTATGCAAAAGGTAAGTTCACTCAGAGAGAGTTGGTATGTGGGATATTATTGGAAATAGCCATAAGGATGTTTCCTTGAAGAAAAAAGGAAATTATCTAGTAAGGCTGAGGAAAAAGAAAGAGGCAGCAAGGATATTCTTTTGTTTTGTTTTGTTTTGTTTTGTTTTGTTTATTTAAAGGAAGGTTTGTAGTAATAGAGAAGAAGGCATAGATCATGAGCTAGGATGTAATGAACAGGTGAAAAAAAGTTTACTTTTTAAGATCAGACTTTCCCAGGGAACAGTGGATGGAGAGGGAAAAATTAGATATGAAGACAGAGAATAGTTGAGTTTGGATCAATAAACTGATCATGAATGAGTAGCACTAGGGTGATGGGCATGGTGCTGGCTAATAGCCATACAAAGAAGTAAATGTGGTCTTGCCTTAGGGAAGTCTGCTGCTACTAGAGGACAGGAGCAAGAATGACACAAGAAAAACTGATCTCCTGAGCGCTACGTGTCAGGAAATGTACTTTACATGCATTCAGTCATGTAGTCCAGAAGATAATCCTGTGAGGTATCTATTGTCATCATCATTCGCCTTGTGAAAGAGAGGAAGCTCAGGTGCAGTAACTTGCCCAACATCTTTTAACAACCAGTCAGCCAAGGAACCATGATTTACACCCAGGCCATAGTACTGCACCTCTACACATCATGTAGAGATTATGTGAAGATTATTACATGTGAAGATTATTAAAGTACAATATAAAGAGAGACAGAAGAACAATGTACTAAAGTAGCACAGAGGAAGGGGGAGTTGAAGTTTTCTGGCAAGGGATGAAGTAGGGCAGGGAAGATCTCAGAGGGGGATGGGTCCCGATGAAGGAACTCACTGTCATGACCAAAATGTAGAACCCACGGTGGTATGAGGTGTATATGTATGTGTTATTGTTTCACCTGGTAATTTACACAGCCTTCATCTCTCATCTTTTTCTTCCTAATCCTAATCACAGAGGACACTCACGTTTGATTTTATCCATTTCTGTGAACCTTCAGATTTTTTTTTTTTAAATCTGATAGGATGAACGGCAGATTTTTTTTAAAATCTGATAGGATAGGTAGCTGGGTTGAGTGTCAGATTTTTGGTTTCGGCTCAGGTCATGATCTCAGGGTTGTGAGATCAATCCCTGCATCAGGCTCCATGCTCAATGAGGAGTCTGCTTGAGAGTCCCTCTCTCTCTGCCTGCCCCTCCCCTACTCATGCTCTCTCACTCTCTCTCAAATAAATAAATATGTCTTTACAGAAGATATGAGGAACTGGATTATTCTTTGAGCAGTTATCAGTCCTGTCCATCAAAACCATCATTAAAATAATTTATGATTTGAATATAACATATACATATCTCTCTGCCTACCCACCTATCTGTTTATCTGTGAGTTCAAAGAACTGGAAAAAAAATAAAAACAAAACAAAACAAAACACAAAGAATTGGCAAAAATCAGAATTTCCTGCACATTGGGAACCCAAATTATCTCTGGAGAAGAACCAGAGAATTTGAGAGGCCGATTATTGAAGTTATAATTGAGACTCTAGAAAATAAGCAGATATTTTGCAGAGAATGGCTAATAGCCTTTTCTTTCTTTCTTTTTTCTTTTAAAGATTTTATTTATTTGACAGAGAGACATCACAAGTAGGCAGAAGCAGGCAGAGAGAGAGGGGGCAGCAGGCTCCCTGCTGAGCAGAGAGGCCAATGTGGGGCTCAATCCCAGGGCTCTAGGATCATGACCTGAGCAGAAGGAAGAGACTTTAACCCACTGAGCCACCCAGGCACCCCAATAACCCTTTTTGAGATAAGTTTATGTAGTAAATAGAGGACTCCTGGTTATATGTGGCTAGTTTACCAGACCTGAGCTTCATCCCATTTCCCATCCCATTGTTGGCCATACCACTGACCCCCAGCTTCTACCTCAGCCGAACAGCAGTCTTAAGACTGGGAACACCAGGGAGAGCACCAGTTTTGTCAGACTCAGGCCTGACATGAGGTTGTCTGTTTTATACAATAGTTCCTAGTTTATCAAATTAACATAGTGTTTAGTGGTTTATTTTAGGTCATATCAAAATGCCTGTACATCCAAATAGTTGTGTCATTGTGGCCTTGTGGGAAAGTGGTTACATCAGAACATCACGTGTGGGCAAAGAGATTATTCTTGGAAGTGAGGAGGGGTGTTTGATAAGGGAAGAACTAAATTCAGAATTGGAAAAGTAGATTTTTTTTCTTAATCCCTTTTACAACACAGTGTTGCTATGTGCCAGTCACAGGTATAGGCAAGGACTCATCTAACTGCCAAGAGGACTATTAGTGTTTTCTGTCTCTGAAAGAAAACCAGAGCATTAGGCATGACACCACTGCCACCCAGTGGTAATCTGTTGTAATTCACTGTATTTTATGAAGAAGGTATGTCTGTTGTTGATAGGGCAGGAGCGTGTTGTACGTTCTCCTTTAAATAAAAGTGTAATAGCACTTTATAAAATCAGATATTTTAATTTCTTTAATAGTATTTAAAAAGTACATTTTTAAACTCCTTAAGAAGGAACATCTTAAAAGTAGAGATAGAACTTCATTTTGGGAAAGAACAAATACAATGTCACAAAATAACTATGGTCTCAGGAAGGTTACTTATGTCTATAGATCTTCTCAAGAAAATTACGAACCAGTATAAGGGACAAAGTACTTTAGCAAGAACTGGATGGTTCATTGGTAAATAGGGTAATTATTTTTTTAAAAAGGCTTATTTATTAGAGAGAGAGCGCACAAGAGAGAGCAGAGAGAGAGCACAATAAGGGAAGGCAGCAGGTGAGACAAGGGGAGGAGACCCCGCTCTGACCAGGGAGCCCGATGCGGGACTCGATCCCAGGACTCCGGGATCATGACCCGAGCCGAAGGCAGATGCTTAACTGACGGGGCCACCCAAGTGCCCCTAAAGAGGGTGATTAGGATATGTTGGGTAACCTCCATGATTTTGCTTTAGAATGCATTAATTTACATTTAAATATAAGTGTCCAAAATATTAGCGTTTATAATATTTCAAGTAAAATAATGAAGATACTGTGAATATATTTTTAGTTTTCAGGAGGCTCAGTGGGAATGAGGACACTACAGCTTCCCCGTATGCTTCCTGTTGTGTGTGTTCCCTCAATGTCTTGAGGAGCAAAGCTTGTCACTTCTCAGGGTCTGTGCATGCTGCAGCGTAACTGGCTTTTATTCGCCATTTTGGATTTTTTCCTTTTTAGGTAGGAGCTGTGATGGAAAGCCTTTTCCATCATTGGACTGAACGCAGCAGAATGAAAAACTGCGATGCCAGAGACCCATTCTAGTGTTTTATGCCTCACTTGACTTGACAGCCACTTGTACGCACAGCGCTGGCATCTGTAAGCTTCCTGTGTCGGACGATGACCACACTACATTTTCCTCTCAACCTGTACATCTCAGACAGCCTGAATCAGAATGTGTGTGCATGTGTGTTACATTTAAAAGTAACTATTCTGGTAATAATTAAAAGACCCCAATGGAGGTTGCATATTTTTCTGAGAATACAAATGGATGAACAGTTTTCACAAACTTCTAGAATATTAAATGTCAAGGTTTTGTTGTATGGATACTTAATAGTCTGTTTAAACACACGTAATCATCTTGCCTCACCATTTTTAAACTGGATTTCAGGGAGCTGTGGGTTCCCTCTGAGGGATCCCTCTTCAAACCCAGAATGAGGAGGCTTAGCTGGTCCAGTTCTGGGTTACTTCTTCAAAGTACCTGGTGATATATCCTCAGATTATTCTGGTACCCCAAAACTGCTTGAGAACAACTGTTCCAGGTGGCAACTTATAAAAAGGTGTTGTTTCAACCAATTCCATTATCATTAAACACCGGTTCCAGAAGCCCACCTTCTGTCCATTCTTCTGTAAGCTGGGGTACCTCTCGCTAACTGCATTATCCTCTGGGTCCCGACTAAAACAGCTCCTCATTGTAACCACTACAGTTCCTCCGCCAGCATTTGCTTTCTTGGCAGGGTCAGGCTGGGGCCAGCATGGGTTTTGGGTGGTGGTGCAAGCTGGAGACATAGTAGGGAAAGGGGAGGGTAGACAGCTGAAGGATTCCTCTCTCGCCCCATTACCCAGCCCTTGGTAGTGTCCAGTGCAAATCCCAGCTTTTTATTCCTTACCATCCAATGCATATCAAATCTCTTTTGCCTCTGAATGATAGTTGAACAGAAACTGGTTTCTTGTGGGCAGCTAGCTCCCAGGAGGAGGAAGGGGAGGGCTGGAATGGGCATGCTCTGTTATTAAACCCACATTGCTCCCCTCACCTCCGCTGGAGCACAGCCAGTGCGGTGCAGAGAGGGCAGGGGGGACATGTGAATGGGGCTCCACACACAGAGAAAGACACATTTTAAGTGTAGAGTGTCTATACATTATTACTTAAATACTGTTTATGTGAGTGTTTACTAAGCTGACTGATGGTAACAGTCACCAAGAGAGCTTTTGATACATGTAGGGTTCTATGCCCTATCCCGGAATGATTGAATGAACAGATGAACAGAGGTTCTGAATGTCTGTAAAGTTTTCCATGTTGTTCAGATGACCAGCCAGATTTTAGAACAACTGGTATATTTAATAGAATATATGTATAATATATATATGTATAATATATGTATATTTTAAAGATTTTATTATCTATGTATGTTTTATGTAATACACATATATTACATATATAGACATATATACACACATATATAAAATACATATGTATTTTACATACATATGTTTATAATGTATGTGGTTTTTTAGATTTTTTTTTTTTTTTAAATTTGAGAGAGAGAGAGAGCATGAGTGGGTGGGTCAGAGGGAGAGGACTCTGAAGTAGGCTTCTACTGGGTGGAGTGGTTGATCCGAGAACCCTGAGATCACAACCTGAGCAGAAACCAAACATTGGATGCTTAATGAACTCTGTCACCAGGTGCCCCATATATAGTCCTTTTCATAAAGAGGCTCAAATTTGTTCTTAAGGGAGTCAGAAATCTCTGGTTGGATAAAATTCAGAAGGGGAAAGGACGCAAGGCATGAAACCCAAAAAGGCCCAGAATCAAGATGAACTGAGGGATATTTTGGAAGCTGAGAGAAAAGCCAGGCTTGAAGCATTTTAACCCGTGGCTGACCAAAAGAGGTAGACTGACTGAACAGAGTGAGCTCTAATGGCCAACCTTCCAAAGCTGTGAGGAGAGAGGCTGCAGTCATTCAGTATAGCTTCTGGCATGTTTGTGGAGAAAACAGTTCTTATTTTATAATCACACAGAGAATATTTAGAAGGGCTAACAAAAGAAAAAAGCAATGTTACAGTAGGAGAGACCCAATTCAGTGAGACTTGTGATAAAGATAGATTTGTAGTTTCAGAGACATTGGATCAAAAGAGTGATGGATTTGACCACCTTTCAAGACAAATTATGTAAGTTCAGCTGTTGGGTAAAATATGGCAGGATAGAAAGTCTCTTTTAAACAGTAGCCGATTTATACACCCTCCGGGTATATCTGCCTTATCTGCCACCCAGAGACAATGTTAACGTAGATAAGAGAGATGGCATCCCTTAAGAATGATGAAAAAATATTTTTGTGGATAAAAACAGAATGGCTTTCAATTTAGGAAAAAATAATAAAAAGTAGAGTAGTCCATAACTAAAGGCTTATATTTGCTTCAAGGACATTTTCCAAGGAGAAAGTGATGGCCACAAAAGCTTCTCTGGTTCCAGCGGGAAGAATGCTGGCCAGGTTCCTGTCCAGGCTCTCCCTTAAGAGTGCAGGTTTCCTTGCTCCATTCACTCCCGTGTTCCTTGAATAAGGTTTAGGGGTGATTCTCCATGCAAGGAACTGTGATAAGTCACTCACAGGCTAGTTGGAAGATAGAGACATCAGTTCAGTTAGTTCAGCTAATGAATTTTGAGGTTCCAGTGACTCCAAGGCACTTTCTAGCTGTAACTGGCTCTTCTTAGACTGACATTCTAAGTTGTAAAATAGTAATTTATAGTAGCTATAAATTCTGCTCCATTATTAAATACTAGCTCATGATTGCACTATGTTCTTAGGATTAATGTTGAGAAAACTTTATACATTTTGGGACCATACACCTTATGGGATGAAACACGGTCTTCATGGAAGTGGTTCCAAATCCACCGCTTGCCAGATACGTCACCAAGGTGACACTACATTTGCTTCTTCCTTTTTTTTTTTTTTTTTTTACATTTGCTTCTAAAAAATGGCTCAGATAAAGGTTAGGAGTACAGGATAGATCCGGAACCCTTAAAACAGTGATTTTCAGGAGAGGTGTTTTGGAAATGTGTGTTTGTGTGTGTGTGTGTGTGTGTGTGTGTGTGTGTGTGTGTGTTTTATTTTTTATTTTTTTTAAAGATTTTATTTATTTATTTGACAGAGAGATCACAAGTAGGCAGAGAGGCAGGCAGAGAGAGAGAGAGAGAGAGGAGGAAGCAGGCTCCCCGCTGAGTAGAGAGCCCGACGTGGGACTCGATCCCAGGACCTTGAGATCATGACCTGAGCCAAAGGCAGCGGCCCAACCCACTGAGCCACCCAGGCGCCCCTGTGTGTGTGTTTTAAATCATCCCCGTGTTTTTGGCATAGTGAGCCCTCCTAGCCAACAACCCTACAACATACCAGGGAGATCAAAACCTCAAAGAATTGTCCTCTATCATTTATGACTTTCAGATGTCCTCCAGGATATTATTATGGGCAAACATGATTTATAAACACCTGAGCTTAAAACCTAACTTCATGTAACACAAAATCTTAAAGCATTATTATAAGATATTTTCCAGGTTTATAACTACTGTGTGTAAAAAAGGGAGATTATAGTTTGTGTGTTTGTTTTGAGAAGGGGCAGAGGGAGAGAGAGAATCTTTAGCAGGCTCCATGCCCAGTGTGGAGCCCAATGTGGGGCTCCATCTCACAAGCCTGAGATCATAACCCAAGCCAAAATCAAGATTTGGATGCTTAACACTGAGCCACCCAGATGCCTCTATAGTTTGGCTTTTGATTATAACTTTGTCAATCAGGAGCTATTTACAACTTCAGAAGATATGTCACTAGTGGCCACACTATTTACTCCGATATCATCTGGCATTTGAGGTTGGTGCATTAATGGAGGTTTTATGATAGATTTAGTCATCTCTTTCCTCTGTTATGTCCACTATTGTAGTCATTTGCATATGGAAGTACACATTATCTATTATATATGACATTATATACATTATATATACACATTATATATACTCTTTTAAAATGTCTCATTTATATTACACTTAGAATATTATATTAATTTTTTTTACTATTTTTAGGATTCATTTCATTAAGATTTTCACAAAATACAAAACTCAAACATAATTGTCTATGTCTACCACAAAATAAAATAGAGTAAGTGGTTAGTGCGCGTGCATGCGCGCGCACACACACACATACACACACACACACACAGTCTTTGATAACTTCTCTTTATGTAGGCATCAGGCCCTAGCTCAAGAGTGTTATCTCTTTATTTAACTGGTGTCAGTCCCACTTAAAACACCTTTTCCTACAAGTATGACCTGCTAAAATAGTACCTTACTTACAATACTTCATATGTATATAGCATTTGGGAGTTTATGAAAGGTATTTACACGTCATTCTGTTTCATCCCCAGAACTCTGAGGAATACGGGGCAGGTGATTTTATCCTCACTTTAGAGATGGGGAACTTAGGTTCATAGGTGTTGTTACTTTCATTTCTTCCTCGTTGTTTCCTGATTACTCAGTAAATTGATTCACATGTATTAATGATTTTCTTAATGTCAGGTTCTAGGACTATATTATAGCTCTACGGAGAGTGGAAAAATAAAAAAGATAAAAATTTTTAAAAATCCCCTTACCACATGATTCATGCTATAAATGACGTATGAGCAAAGTGCTGGGAGTGCAGGTCAGCTGTGATCGCGGTCTGAGCCTTGAAGGATGATGGGATGGGGCGGGAGTTATAAGAAGAAGCGGAAGACAACATTATGAGTAGAAGGAAGAGCTCTTGAAAGAGGCCAGACATGGGGAGGGATAGAGGGTTTGAGGAGTAGCAAATGCTTCTCTTCTACTCTGCTGTTAGGTGGATTTAGGAGGACTCCTGAAGGTTTAGCTATAAAAGAAGGTAGGTCACTTGAGGAAGGAGGAGTCTGTGTGCTCAGCTCACAAGGCTGGAGTTATACTATGGGTGATAGGAAACCACTGACTATTTTAAACCAGAGTTTGGCAGGATCCTGTCTGTTTTTCAGGGATAATTCTGTCCATAGTGGGAAGAATGGACCAATGGTGGGAAAAATTGATAGCATGAAGCATGAAGGACGTTTAAGGAACTGTTGATTTGAAGGGAGTTAAAGGAGCTTGAACTAAGGCAATGGCAGGAAGAGTGGAAAGGGATGGACTGAGGAAGGGAAACCTTTCTATAATAAATAATACTTATGATGGGGGCCAATGACAGTCAAGATAATATCTTGCCATGCTACATTTAAACATTTTTTTCATATTACATTTTTTAAAGAATTGTATATTTTTTCATACCTACTGTCTCATGTGTCAATGTAGCACATGGTGACATACAGGTATTATTTCCAACTCAGAGATTGAAATCCATAAAACTAAAGAGGCTTACCATTAAAGAAAGTCAAATAGACTCACGATGTTAGAGGTTCTGTACAGACACCCAGGAAGGCATAGACAGCTTTCTGGGAGCTTATATAACAAAATGGATAAGGAAATATATGCCTCAAAGAAAGATTTTCTATTTGCGGGGTAGAGTTGACAGAAGTTAAGAGAGATGCAGCAGGGGTCTTGGGGCACCTGGCTGGCTCAGTCAGTGGAGTCCATGACTCTTGGTCTCAGGGTTGTAGGTTCGAGTCCCATTTGGGGTGTAGAGATTACTTCAAAATAAAATCTTTAAAAAAGAGAGAGAGAGATGAGAACGATGGTATGAAGACTCTCTTGACCCATGTCTTAGTCTGTTCAGGATCCTATAAGAAAAACACCATACATTTGTTTAAAC
Source organism: Mustela putorius furo (assembly GCF_011764305.1). Classification (NCBI taxonomy): domain Eukaryota; kingdom Metazoa; phylum Chordata; class Mammalia; order Carnivora; family Mustelidae; genus Mustela; species Mustela putorius. The sequence goes on from NW_025421305.1 coordinate 8,926,223, forward strand.
AACAAATTCATTTCTCACAATTCTGGAGGCTGGGAAGTCCCAGTCAGGGCACCTGCTGATCTCGTGTAGTATGAGGTCTTGCTTCCTGGTTCAGCGATGGCAGTCATCTTGCTGTGTCCTTATGTGGCAGAAGGAACTCTCTGAGGTCTGTCTTATAAGGGCACATCCTGAAGGCCCTACCTCCTCATACCAAAAAATTGGGGGTTAGGATTTCAATTTTGGGAAGATACGCCAACATTCAGTCCATAACAACAAATTTCATTCCCATTCCTTAGAAGAGAAGTTAAGGGGGTCATGTTAGGACAAGAGGAGGAAAAGCTAGAGATTCTTCTGGAATTTTTGAAGACATCTGTAAAAGATGAGTCATCACTGACATTTCCATTTCACTATATCAAGCTTTTCACCACACCTATTTCGATGGCCAAAAAAAGTCAGCATGCGAAAATGTACATTTATCAGATAAATCAGGCAGTGACTGATTTTTCAAAAATTCTTAGCTTTGCAAAATGGCTCACTGAGTGACTATTAAAATTGTGTTCTCCTTGGGATGCTAAAGTAGTATTCCATCCAATAGGTTCAACTTGTGGCACACAAGTGCTTCTGAAATTGTAGGTGAAATCTTAGAGCAGTGTGTGTGTGTGTGTGTGTGATTATAAGAGAAATGACTTTTGTTTGAGCTATACAAGGAACATGAAATGAACAACTCTACAGCCTTAAGACATTAGATTATAGACCTCCTTTAAAAGCCAACTAGATAAGAGATTTTTCAACTTAAAGTTTATTTTATTGAAAAAATTTTTTTTCAAAACCAAGTTTTTCATTGAACTTTGTGTTTTTAACACCTGGAAACTGGGTTATTGGATTACAGTTAAGTCTTTATGGCTTTACTGACTTTTCATGAGTGTTGGGTAGTACTAACCCAATAGGCCAGTTCAATGTAAACATTTCTAAGCCTTTTCTTGATAGAGGGGAGAGTTTATCCCTTAGCCAAGAAATTGTGAAGAAAATAAAATTAAATTTTTGTACTTAATTTTAACAGGTTCTTTATCATAACTCTCTTATCATAACTTTCTTATATTAGTTCCTAACTTCAAATTGTTATTCTACTTGAACATCAACATTGAACATAATAAATATTATGATTTTAAAGAATGATTGCTTGTTTATCCACATAGTATACACAGTATTTGGAAATCTTTTTGGACCCACACATGTTTTTCTATGAACCATACTTTGATAATATGATTATATTTTCTAGAGCTGTTGCAAATTAATCATTTTTTTGTTATGCTCCTTCTTTTATATGAAGTGTTGTTTAACTAGTCATATATAAACAAGTTTATTTTGAGGATTTACTTTGATGTGAATAACTGCCTTCTAGTTAAATGTTTTAAATCCCATCTCTTAGAAGAAAGTAGCCTCAGAATGTTTTTTCTTTTTTTTTTTAAGACTTTAAAATTAACCGTGTAACATTAAAAAGTTTGTAAATGCATGAAGATAAGGACTGCATCTTACACATCTTTGTATCCCCCACAGCCTCACACATTACAGATTAATTCATGCCTATGCAAGATTTAAAGAACATAAAGTGATATAGAAAAAAAAAAACAGATGAGCTATTTGCTTTATTTATTTGTTTTTTTTTACAGATTTTATTTATTTCTTTGACAGAGAGAAATCACAAGTAGATGGAGAGGCAGGCAGAGAGAGAGAGAGAGAGAGAGAGGAAAGCAGGCTCCCTGCTGAGCAGAGAGCCCGATGCGGGACTCGATCCCAGGACCCTGAGATCATGACCTGAGCTGAAGGCAGCGGCTTAACCCACTGAGCCACCCAGGCGCCCCAAGCTATTTGCTTTACAAGTGGCTATGTAAGGATCATCTCTAACGGAGCAATCGGGATAGACGGACATTCTCCTTTCCTCTTCCCATCTCTCCCCAACCTCTCACCCAAGGAGTGCACCCCACGGCACATACCCCTTTGTGCCTCGTACCTGCTGTTTTTATATGCATGAGAAGAAGCAGGCTCAGACCTGCTGAAGGCTGGAAAATATAAGGTCATATCCAGCCACTGGGTCCTGTTTTCTCATTCTTTCATTCTTTTAAAATACAAAGTTATCTGACATACTGTTTTACGTTTAGCTAAACGTTGCTCAGTAACATTTACAGAGGCCCTAAGGTGTTGGCCAGCGTGTTAGATGGTGTAGGATATTGTCTTTGCTCTGAGGAAGCGCAAAGCATGGCTGGACCATGTACATGGGACCCGATGCTCTCTGATGTCATAGATGCTGTTATACAGAGAGGATAAGGCACCTCAGAGGGACAGAGGTGGGGTGAGTGACTTCTTCTTCAGGGTCAGGGACACCAGGGGCAACGGCGTTGGATCTGAGCTGAGATGAAGAGGAGTTTTCAAGATGGGCCAGTTGACAAGAGGCCGTTTAGGGCTGAGGGAGGAGCATGGGGAGAGGGGCAGGTGACGAGATTGGAGAGATGATGCAGGGTCCTCTGTGGTACCTGTGGAAGTCTGGGCTTCCTGCTGCAGGGGGAAGAGAATGAAGCTGTGGTATCACATAATCAGGTTTTCATTTTGGAAAATCACTCTGATAACCAGGTGGGGGAGGAAGGAGGTTATTTGATGCTTCCCTTAGTGCTGATAGAACATAAATAGACCAAACATGAAGTTGTCTTCCTCATTGCCTTAAACAAAACTGTACAAAATCCCAATACTTTTAAGAACAAATGGTTTGTTCTTTGGGTAAGATATATTTTTATAGTATTTTAGTACTTTGTGTTTATAGTATTTTAATATTTTATAGTATTTCAGTACTTTGTGTTTAAGAATGACACCTCTCTCCCCGGGGTGACACCAGATACAACGCCACTCCCCTGTCCTCCTTTTCTCGGTCTCTCACGTCTAGCTGCCCAAGCCAACAGCTTAGACTTTTCCTTGGTCCTTCTCCTCTCTCTTTCCCTTGATCCCTGCCAGGAAGTCCAGTGGATTCTGCCTCCAGAATGACATCTCAAATTGCTCTACTTCTCTCTAACTCAGTGACGCCACAGCCTACGCTCGAGTCCTTGGGGTGTCCCTCCCCTGGACATTTCCCCATTCTCACTCTCTGCTTCAAACATTTCACTAGCTTTTTGCACTTAAAAAGCGAGCTCCCCATCGTGGCTGCCTCTCCGGGCTCTTTTCTCCCTTGACCTCATCTCCTGACGCTCTCCTCCTGCCCCAGCTGTTACTTGCCCTCACAGTGGCCTGCAAAGACTTCCTCTTTTCTTCCAAGAAGCTCTTAGAGTTTGGTGCCGGGCAATTAACTCCACGAACTTAATAGCATAATGATATCATAATAATGACACTTTCTGCCATTTATTGAATGTTTTCTGTAACCCAGACAGTGTGCTAAGTGCTCTCCAGCCATTACCGTATAATTAAATTAGATGCAACAAGCTTGTGAAGTTGGTATTATTATTCCTGTATTTCAGGAGAGGAAACTGGGACAGATTGCTGAAGCAACTCGCCCTATTTTCAGTGTGTGGTGGAGTCTGGCTTGAAGTCTGTCTGTCTGACTCCAAATCGAGCTCTTTGGTATGAAGTTGCAAAAATATTTTGTTAGCGTTAAAAACTTACAGTTCCTGGAAGACAGTCTCAGAGCAAGCTAGGGGGAAACTCTCATTGACATTGAAAGTAAACATTAATATAATTTGACTACCTTATTGGCGACAACACATTTTTCCCAAGATTTAAGTCTTGTTCATAATAGAAGATGGCATAATGTAGAAATTGGGAATAAACTCTGGAGTCAATCAGACATGAGTTTTAGTACCTGCTCTTCATTCATACAGATCTGAATTTCATGTATGCTTGATAATGCTTTTGGCACTTGAGATCATCAGTGGGCAATCCAGTGGGATAGATTTAAAATTTTGGTTCTGTGAGCCATTTTTGTCCTGGAAGCTCACCATCGCATTACTGCTCCTTTAGGAATTCAAAGTATCAATGTGAGCCCCCTTGACCCCATTCAAGGGGATCCGTTTGAGTCAGTCCCGTGGCATGTCTCCTAAGGACCATCTCAGAGGAAGACTGTACATTTAGTTTGCCATAAGTGCAGTTGCCTTCTTCCTTCCTTCCAATTAAAATGAAATGTTGAATTTAATTTTATTAGACATAATAAACCCAGGTAAAGTCTATTCTCATAGGGGTGGCACAATACATAATAAATGGCATAAACATAATAAACATGCATATTACATTATACATTGGAAGAGGAAAGTAAGACTTTTGTGTGAGGGAGTAAATAAGATGAGGGGACACTTGGAGATGACATTGTGGTATTGAATAAGAAGTCAGGGAGGTGCACCGAGAAGGTCAAAGACTTGAAGGAGGTGAAGGAGTTGGTCAGTGGGGTATCCAAGGGAAGAGCAGCCCAGGAGGAGAGAGTGGGTGGCGTCCAGACCTACATGCAGGGCCACTTGAAAGCAAAGTACCATGTGGACAGTCAGGACAAAGGGAGGGAGAGATGCTGCATGAGAGCAGGGGGTTCTACGTATCTTGTTCATAATGAAATGAACTTCATACATGAAGCACTCAGCAGAGGGTCTGGCCCAGAATCACAGAGTGCCTGCCTCCCTTCCCCAATCACATCTCCTGCCACTCCCTCACTGCAAACCCTACCCTGCATTTATAACTGGAAGTTCTTTGGAGAGTCCCCAAATACGCATGCTGTTTTAAACCTTTCTACTTTTGCACACACCTAAAATGGGCTTCTCCCTCCCTTGTCATTCTGATAAATGCCTTGTAGACCCACCCCAGGGGAGTCTCCTCTGGGAAGACTTCTTTGCCTCCCTGGGACAGAGCTGATGCTTCCTTCTCTGGACCACCATGCTTAGTGCTTTGACTATGTTTGTTACAATAACACATAGCTAAGGTTAACATTTAATGAGCACTTACTGTATGCCATGCGATAAGTCCTTTCTATGCTTTTGATGTATTCCTCATAATAAACCTATAAGGTATGTCACAGAGTCATCCCCATTTCCAGATGAAAAATAAAGGCATGAAGAAGTTCAATAACTTGCCTAAGATCATCCAGCCACTAAGTGGTGGCATCAAGAGGTCAACAGAAGGTTTCTGGCTCCAGAGCCCATGATCTTAATCATTATATTATCTTGCCTCTCTATGTTTTCCACCGTTTTTGAATACTTCCTATATACAAGGTGGGGTACACATCATGTGGAATCGTATTAGTTTGGTGCACATGCCTCCCGTATTACTTGTGACTACTTGAAGGATAGAGAACCATGTCAGATTTACCTTTGTTCATGAGGCTTTGCACATGTGCTCCCTTGGTTGGACAGAAAGAAGAAGACAATTTCTTGTGTAATTTCTGGGAAATCAGTTATTGTGTAATTTCTGGGAAATGATATATAAAATATCGCTGGGATTGTGTCATTAATTCTGAATTTTATTTGGTTCTGAATTTCATTTTAATCATGTTGTTGGCCTTCTGTTTCTCCCCAGACCAGTATTAAAGAGGGACAGCTGTTGAAGCAAACCAGTTCCTTCCAAAGGTGGAAAAAGCGTTACTTCAAACTTCGAGGCCGTACACTTTATTATGCAAAGGACTCAAAGGTAATTTGGAAGAATATGACTCACAAATGCTTGAGGTTGTGGATGCATTAAAAGTTCTAGTTCTATGAGCTTTTCGTCTTGGTGCTCGGTAGAGGTTTACTGTTCTGTGCATTCGGTATTCATGTGTTCCAGCTTGGACCAAATCCCAAGGGAGCCTATTTAAGTCCATTTCATGAGGTCTATGGAGGATGATCCTCTGGGAAGGTTCTATCATAGTATTCTTTCTTCCCTTCCTCTTTCCTTACAATTAAAGTAAAACATTAAATGTAACTTTATTAAATGTAATAAGCTGAAAATTTTGAGTTTCCCCTCTCTACCTTTTGCCTTCTACATCTTTCCCTGACCATGACAGAGAGTGATTTGCTAGAGTTGCTAAGAAGCTGTCCTCTGGTTTCAGATGAGGGATTGTATCCTACTTCCAGCACATTCCCCTGGAGCGGCTGCAGGCAGCTTGTGTTGTACGGAGTAGGCTTCAGTGAGATAACACACATGGTACCTGACACAAAACAATCACTCAGTTATGCTAGTAGTTAAGAATAAAAACCATAGTGAAGTAAAATCAAGGCTTTAAATAATTTTTATGTAACAGTTGAAAAAACTAAGAATGATGTGGTTTGCGAAGAAAACAATAATGATGAGCTTCCATTTAAGACTGATAGCTTAGGGTTCCTTCAAAAGTAAACATTAAGATTTCTGGCTACTGTATCAGTTGAATAATTGATAATTTCCCTATTTTAAAAAAAATATATGTTCCTGATATAATTAGTAGAGTTATATGCTGGGAGGTAAAATCAAATATGCAAACAAACATAATTCTTAATTTATGCTGCCGTACAAGTAATAACCAAATAAAGTAATCTCATTTGAAAAGTCGTTATGGTCAAGGTTGTCCCTGATCTGGCTCCATGCTGCCTTTCTGCATTTGTCTCTCGGCAGCACCAAACACTTGATAGCCTTGGCCTTGCCCCATGATTACCATCTGCAAATGACCTTTCCCTCCATCTCTACTTGATGAAATTCCCTATTTTCCTTAAGATCCCCTCAAAAAGTCTTTATTCCATCATTCACAAGAGCAAGAGTTTGAATGTTTTCTGCAGGGGAAATGATCCGTGACCTTCCGTAGCATTCTGTAGTATTTCTTCCCTTGCATTTTCAATAGACCATCTTATATTATCATTAGTCATTATCTGTTTCTTCTCCTGCGCTAAATTAAAAATTCTTTCTGGTTGGGGAGCAGGTCTGATAGTCATATTGGTTGGAGTGACGTGGACTTACATACCCCTCAACCCCGCCAGGGATCTTGGGGGTGGTGTGGAAGTTATCAAAGGACCCATTTTCTTTCTTTTTTTTGGGTAAATTTATTTTTATTTAATTTTTATTTAAATTCCATTTAGTTAACGTATGCTATGTTATCAGTTTCAGAGGTAGAATTTAGTGATTCATCAGTTGCATATAACATCCAATGGTCATTATAAGTGCTCTTCTTAACGTCCATCACTCAATTAACCCATCCTGCCACCCACCTCCCCGGTAGCAACCCTCAGGTTGTTTCCTATAGTTAAGAGTCTCTTATGGTTTGTCTTCCTTTCTGATTTCATCTTATTTTATTTTTCCTTCCCTTCCCCTATGTTCATTTGTTTGGTTTCTTAATTTCCACATATAAATAAAATCATGTGGTATTTGTCTTTTGACTTATTTCACTTAGCGTAATACCCTCTAATTCCATCCACGTCATTGCAAAAGGTAAGATTTCATTCTTTTTGATGGCTGAGTAACATTCCATGGTATGTGTGTGTATACACAACACATCTTCTTTTAACATTCATCTGTCACTGGGCAGCTGCACTCTTTACATAGTTTGGCTGTTGTGGACATTGCTGCTGTAAACATTAGGATGCATGTGGAAGAGGCCCCTTTTCTGGAGTTTCTAAAGTTGCTTTGTTACCCCTGCCTTGCTGCAAGAACATCGAATGAGTGTGAACAATGACCAAATGACTGACAGTGGAAAGGATACATTTATTTAGTAGAATTTTCTGATCTCTAAATCGAATATTATTAAAGATTCCCTTTCTGTGGAGTTTTTATCACGGAAACTTTTTCATTGAAACCACTTTTAAGAGTATGAACGAAACATCATTTTATATTTGCAGAGCACACTCACCTTCTCATTCAAACTCATTTATGGATGAGGAAAATAAGTCTCAGAAAGTTTAGTAACTCACCACGATCCGAGCCAGGACTAGTTCTCATTTCTCACTTAGCAGATGTGGGAGTGATGACGTTGCCTCTGCCTTCCTGGCAAAGTTGTTCTAGGCTGTTGCCTGTCAAACGGTATAACTCTGTGTGTGTGTGTGTGTGTGTGTGAGTGTGTGCACGTACGTGTGTGCGTGTGCACGCATGTGTATGCACGCGCATGTGCACAACACACTAAGGAGGCTCCCGTAGATTATGCTTCTAGAGAGCAGGGAGCATTTTGCATTGAAACTCTGTGCCGTGGGGATCTTTGAAGACCTTGAAAGTTTGGGATTTATGAGTTAGTTGTACTTTGTGGTTTTACTCTTCCTAAGAAGATGTTGCAGAGGGCTCACTAACGACTTTTTCTTCATTTTCTATTCCTAATTCCTGACGTGGCTTCAGAGTCATGTCCTGATGGGGGGGGGGGGGAGAAATTATTGATGAGCATTGAGTTAGGTTTTCATTTAATGTGTTTGTGTTCTTTTTCATTAACAGTCTCTGATATTCGATGAAGTTGACCTCTCAGATGCCAGTGTAGCTGAAGCAAGCACAAAAAATGCGAACAACAGTTTTACGGTATGGTTATATTCTGCTGAATTCCTTCTCAAAAGTTACAGAAGGACCTTTCCTAAGTGCGTACAGAGTGTCCTCTTCATTTACCAACCCTGTGTCGACTTACACATGTTGGAGTTCCTGCCGACACAGTAAACTTGATAAGTATGTTGTATACCCACTACTGTTCATGATTGGGTCAAGAAGCCAACATATTAAATCTATTCTCTAAAAATATTTACAACATTTTCCATTTTAGGCCTTTTAATTTTAGTGCTTTAAAATTGTCACCTCTTTTAAATTTAATACTACAACGAATTCCATTGTTTTGGAATATTCAAGAAGTCTGTTTCTTACCTTCAATATTAAAAACAATGTTTTCCCTTCTCTTCTACTTTTCTCTGTTGCTGTGGTTCAGGTCTTCATTTAGTCTCATATAAGTGATTCATTTGATGGTTACTTAAGAGGTATCCTCTGTTCCAGCGGATTCTTTTCCAATTACAAATCACACTGCTGGAAAGACCTAACTGGCTCACTCTTGCCTGTCAAGTTAACAGCTGCAGCTCCGTCCTCGAGTCTTGTGAAATCATACCTCGGCATTCTAGCGTTACTGAGACCGTTCGTCCTCTGGTACCCCACCAGTCTGCCATTTCTGTCCGTGCCTGGGCTTTTCCCATTCCCCCTGGCTTGACTCATTTCTCCTCCTTCTCTGGCTGTTGAAATTCTACCAGTTCTTCAAAGCCAGTCTCAGATATCTCATTCTTCTCCTACTTCTTTCATTCAAAAAATACGATTTGAATCCCCACCATGGGCTAGGCACTTGCGCTAAGCACAAGAGATTCGGAGATGAATAAACAGATTGTTATTTCTCTCAAAATATTCGGAGTTCAGTGAAGTTCCTCCGGGGTAGTTTTTATAACCTCATATTCCCAGGTCCTCTAAGATGACTTGCTCCTGCTATGTTGTTGCCCCAGTCCACACTCCCAGCCCCTGTTCGAGAAGCCAGCACTGCTGACAGTGGTGCGCTCTGTCCCATCTCCCAGGCTTGCCAGGGCGGGGAAGACAGACAGATAAACAAACACAGAGCAGTGCCATGATAGAGGTAAGCGCTGGTGGGGGGTAGGGGGTGGAGTGGGGGAGGAAGCAAATGCATTCGGATTTAGCCATATGGATTTACTGGCACGTGGGATAATCCTTGGTATCCCTCCCACCTCCCCAGGGAGCTTTTTGTTTGAGGAGAGGAAAACCAAGAATAGAATCCTGGGAAAATGTTAAAATTTAAAGTTTGACCAATCAAGACAGAGCATTCTGAAGTATAGAAGGAGTCTTGGGAGGCGATGATGTTAGGAAAAGCCTGTGGAAGATAGTTTTAGGACGGAAGTTGTTAAACATCAAATACTGTAGAGAGATCAAGTCAAAGAAGAAATGAGAAGCGTCTGTGGAATTTGTTAACTTGGAGGTCATTGGGTCACATTGACCGGAGTAACTTGCGGGGGAGTGGGGTGGGGTTGGCGTGCATTGGGCTTCCCTGAAGATCAGGTGGGAAGGCAGAGTAGCCGGGGTGGATTGCTTCTTTGAAAAGCTTGGCTGTTAGGAGAAGGAGAACAAGTATGATATTCAGGCTTCAAGAGAGTTTTGTTGAAACTGGTTTTGAGTGTGTCTGTATGAAGAGAGGAAAAAAGTTGTTGGACTCAAAAGTTGAAGTGTCAGGAGAGAGAGGAGAATGGATGGAGCATGGGAGCCAGAGAGCATTTAGAGATAAGCACTGACCAGGAGACAGAAAGTTGATGGAGGTAGGTGTGCGCAGGAACCCTGTTTATTCCAAACCTGAATACTACTATTCTCTCAGTGAAATCGAAGCTGAGGTCATCTGCTAGGAGTCAGAGTTTATTTGGGTTTGGAGTAGCTTCTATAGAAAATGAGAATTGAAACTGGATAGGGACCTGGAGTAGATTCTGAGGTAGTAGTCTAGCAAAGACGGAGATCAGGTTTACTAATGTACCTAATTCCTATGCCTTTCACATTTTTTTTTAAGATGGGAAAAGAGAACAACAGCTAAATTGATCCAGGGTTGATGGTTTATAGGTCTTATTGGACAGAAAGACAAAGGCATTGTTGGATATTTGAGGGATCAGTAAGTCATCCATCTTCCCCTCTGTATTACAAGTTCTTGAGATAAAATGTAAGGAGTGAGGGACAGCTTATTTGTTGCTGAACAAGATTCAACAACCTCTAATTTCAGAGCTTCTGATAAATTGTTGGAGGCCTAATCAGAGTTTCTGATCAATTGTTGCTTCTTTTTCCTTCCTTACAAATGAAGGTGGGGTAGGCTGATGAACCACTTGCCTTCCCCGTGGGAGTGATCCATAGTCCTCTCCCCTCTGTGGAGACTCATGGGGGAGTGGGCAATAAGGGTTTCCCCTTGACAGGGATCTAGAATTAGTCTGATAGAGGGTTCCAAAATTGAAGATTTGAAGGATAGAACAATTTCAGATGAAGACCAGGTCTAAGGTATTGGTGTAGATAAAGGTAAAAGGAAGTGAAAAGCTTGGATTTGAGAGAAGTTATTCAAATCTTTTGAAGAACTCTTTCTTGGACCTCCATGTACATGCAGTCTCTCCTGTAGTGCCTTTCTTATTATAAAACTCACTATGTTCTGGGGCACCTAGGTGGCTCAGAGGGTTAAAGCCTCTGTCTTCGGCTCAGGTCATGATCTCAGGGTCCTGGGATCAGAGCCCCACATGGGCTCTCTGCTCAGCAGGGAGCCTGCTTCCTCCCCTCTCTCTGCCTGCTTCTCTGCCTACTTGTGCTGTCTGTCAAATAAATAAATAAAATCTTTAAAAAAAAAAAAAAAGAACTCACTATGTTCTGCCTTGTACTTAATTAGGTACTTACATTTATTATAATCTCCTTGAAGACAGAAGACTCTGTCATATCATTTTACCTCAGAGTACCTTATCCGTATTTGTTGATTTAATTAATAAGATGAAAGTTTATTTTACACATGAGAAGACTTCTTGTTGAAATATTTTCAAGAGATTTATCCACTGAACCAGATATTATTTCTGAGGTTTGTTGGACTAGAAATGTGGAGACTAAAATATTAGGCAGATTGCTTAGAGTTTTACAGCAAATGAGTTTGGTAGAACTTTCTAGGGCATACAATAGAAGAAGGGATAGGCTTTTAACCAGTAATTGACAATCTTCCCTATCTTTAAATATTTAAATATCCTACCTTTCTGGATTGCATTGACTGCTATTGATACTGTTATTTTGGCTAGTTCATGTCAAAGGTTAATGGTATAGTTTAGTGGTATTATGACTAGAAAATACGGGAGTGGCCATATTCAACTTTGCTACAGCTATGCCTTGAAGTCCCTGAGGATGATATGTTGACAGGGAACAATAGTGAATGGAAAATCTGGGATTAGCAAATGGAAAATAGAAAAGCTATGCTTTGCCTGAAAACCCAGTCCCAAACTCTCTAGTAAAATGGTTTCAGGAGAGCTTGGCAGAAACTGACTTCACATAACATGGGATGTTACTCTGCATTGTTTCCACGCATTCTGTCAGAATGAGTGAGTAACTCAGGTTGGCTGAGCTTCAAGGAAGGGGATAGAGACACCATGAGGGTCACATCAAAGGATCTGTGGACATGGTTCAGACCTACCTACTCAGTGGTTACTTATCCTTCCTTGCACAGTCCTGTGCTTCCATCCCTGGAGTTAATAATTATCTTGTTGTTTTGGTTGTCAAAAATCACCTTGGGTACATATTAGTTTTCTATTGCTTTGTGACAAATTACCACAAACTTAGTGACTTAAAAACAACACCCATTTGTTATCTGACTGTTTCTGTTGGTCACACAGCATAACTGGGTTCTTCTCCTCCAGATCTCACAGTGTTGAAATAAACAGATTTTTTTTTAAAGATTTTTTAATTTATTTGACAGAGAGGCAAGCAGAGAGAGAGAGATGAGTAAGCAGGTTCCCTGCTGAGCAGAGAGCCCAATGTGGGACTCGATCCCAGGACCCTGAGATCATGACCTGAGCTGAAGTCAGAGGCTTAACCCACTAAGCCACCCAGGTGCCCCGAAATAAACAGATTTTTAAATAGAGATAGATATGTATACATACCACCACCCCACATCCATGCATATTTAATTACCTTGTATGGGGTGAATTTTGACCTCTGTTGGAGTTTTGGGTTTTATAGGTGTCTTCTACAACAGGCACCCCTGATGGCACCAACAAGACACTGAAAGCATTTTCCATGCATTAGGTGTCAGTGGTGTGATCAGGGAATGGAAAAGGACAACCCCTGACAGCCTAGTTGGTATTTTATAAGCCTTCAGGATTCATTAATATTCATCCCTAATTTATGAGTGGTTTATGCTCCCCCATAGCCTTGTCTATGATTGTGGCATCTATGATACATTCCTATTTTTTTCCTTCATTTTTTGAATTATGCATTTCCTTTTTTATTTTACTGATTTCTGCATGATATTCTGGAGTTCTGTTTTTCACATCAACATTTTTATCTTTAACACACCTCTGTGCTGTAGGCAAATGTGTTCTTCTATTAGACTGGAGAAAAGAATTGATTTTTTTTCCCCCTTGGTCACACTGATGCGCCCTTTGGAAGGGTCCCAGCTCTCCTGATGCTTAATACAGGGCTCTTCCTTTTCACACAGTGTTCTTTCCATCTGGTTAGTCTTTGCCTCTGTTCTGTCTCTCTTCTCACATCCACTTGCTCTCTTTGTCTCTTTCTCACTCATCGTGATGTGTACATCCCAGCTTTTTGTGACTTAGTCAGTTGCAGACCTTAGACCATGAAGTGAAATCAAATAGCATGGGTTTGTGTGCTGGCTTGGCCCTCTCTAGCTACCTGCCTTTGGACTAATTCATTAACCCCTGTGAATCCGTGTCCTCTGTAACTGAGGATCATAGTGGAACCTGTCCCATGGGGTTGTGAGGATTTTAGGGCACTCTAATTCCCTAGCATCGTGATGGGCACATGGAGTTTAGTAAGTGCTAATAGCTGTTATTATCCTGAGGTTATCACCCCATCCCTTCACAGGTGATAGTCTATTGTCAATTCCTAATAAGTTGGGGGATTTTAAGGAAGAATATGGGTGAACTTCATCTTGAGAAAACTGTTCACCCTGCCTCTCTTTCAGAGGTGTGGTGAAGATTTATTTCCACTTTTATCTCATATTAATAGATGTTATGGGAAAAAGCCACCCTTCTGCGTTGAATGAAATGTTGATTGTAACTGGTTAGCCATTTGCACAGGCTAACGAAGAGCTTTCTTGGGAGTGGGGAGGGGAGGGGAGGGTCAAGCCCTGCAGCCTGGGCTCTGCCCTGGCCCCTCCTGCCGGTCCGCTCTCGGGCCTTTTTTTTTTTTTTCTAACTAAGAGTTTTTTTATTGAATGGAGAGGCGTCACAATCGCCATGGCATACGTTAGATTTTCAAAATGTGCTGTTCAAATAATTGTTTTCTTTAAATTTTAATGACAAGTAGGCTCAATCTTAAGTACATAGTCATCGTTTTTTTTTTTTAAAGATTTTATTTATTTATTTGACAGATCGAGATTACAAGTAGGCAGAGAAGTAGGCAGAGAGAGAGGAAGGGAAGCAGGCCTCCTACTGAGCAGAGAGCCCGATGTGGGACTCGATCTCAGGACCCCGAGATCATGACCTGAGCCGAAGGCAGCGGCTTAACCCACTGAGCCACCCAGGCACCCCGTAGTCATCGTTTTTAAAGAAAGTATTGTATTGACACTGTCAGAACTTTTTATGGAAGTTTGTACAGAAAGCAATTTTTATTTTTTTTTAAAGATTTTATTTATTTATTTGACAGAGAGAAATTACAAGTACACTGAGAGGCAGGCAGAGAGAGAGAGAGAGAAGGAAGCAGGCTCCCTACTGAGCAGAGAGCCCGATGCGGGACTCGATCCCAGGACCCTGAGATCATGACCTGAGCCGAAGGCAGCGGCTTAACCCACTGAGCCATCCAGGCGCCCCGAAAGCAATTTTTATTTTTAACTGGAAAAATATAGAGATAATTTATTTGGTTTATTTAACTACCCTTCACTTTTTTTTTTTTAAGATTTTATTTATTTGACAGAGAGACAGATCACAAGTAGGCAGAGAGGCAGGCAGAGAGAGAGGGAAGCTGAGCAGAGAGCATGATGCGGGGCTTGATCCCAGGATCCTGGGATCATGACCTGAACCAAAGGCAGAGGCTCAACCCACTGAGCCACCCAGGTGCCTCCTACCCTTCACATTTTTAATGAGTGATCTACGAGTGTACTTGGAATCTTACAGTGACTGCACACCCACGCTGGCTTACTCGACTGTGTGAAACACGGATACCACGTGGTAGCACTTATTTTTAGAGCTCGCCAAGCACTGGAACAGAGTCATTTTAGTTCAGGGTCACTTGCCGCAGCAGACACGACTGAAAGTTGATTAGCATTTGAGTTAATTTCTCCAGTGAAGTTTCAAAAAATATGCATAAAAACAAGAAAATAAAGAGAACATCCAGGACCTGGAATGCTGAAAATTATACATTCATAGTACAGTTGAAACGAATGGGCTGTGTTTTAATGGGAGGGGGAAAATGTTCTTTTTTTTTTTTTTAAAGATTTTATTTATTTATTTGACAGACAGAGGTCACAAGTAGGCAGAGAGGTAGGCAGAGAGAGAGGGGGGAGCAGGCTCCCCACTAAGCAGAGAGTCCGATGTGGGGCTCAATCCCAGGACCCCGAGATCATGACCTGAGCCAAAGGCAGAGGCTTAACCCACTGAGTCACCCAGGCACCCCGGGGGAAAATGTTCTTAAAGAACTCCTTTCTTTAATGTGTACTTTCTGTTTATTTTGTTTTTTTCCTTGGCTTCCTCTCTGTTCTTATAATTCAGTTCATCTTCTCTCTTAAGAGAAATACCACATCCTTTGAACCTAAGTGTCAGTTTACTTATATCCATTAGTATTTCAATCTTTAGTTACAAAGAAAGGGGTGAGATGTTATTTTCTCCTCATTTGTCAATTCACATCACAAAACAGGTGTTTAGATACTCATCTAAATAAATAATCCCTTAGATAAATAAGTTGCCTATTCTGATGGTAATATTTATTGTAACTATTATGTACCTCTTCTAAATGCTAATCATTCATTCTTTATATCAGTCCTATAAGATAGGTACTATCATACTCTCCGTTTTGTAGATGAGAGATCTGAAACAGAGAAGTTAACACCTAACACATGTACAAACTAGAATCTGAACCCATCTGGGTCATCTGACAGCAGTCTGTACTGGACCTCTCCACTATCCTACCTCTTTATTGTGAAGCTTTAAGTGAGTATGGCCCACATAGTTCTCCTCTAATTGTTCGTTATATTTCAGTTATCTTTTCTCCCTCAAGTCCATCACAGAATCTTGTCATATTACCAGGTACATAGTTAGCCCTGCTGGTCCTACTGCCAATTTAGAATACTACATTTTATTTGGGGTCCTTTATTTTTAATTGAAGTGTTGATAAAGAGCTCACCGAGGACGGTGATCAATATTATACAAAGTCATGGGATTGATACCAGAGACCACTTTTTTATCTTCAAGATTTGGGGAAATCTGACATCTTTTTAATATTTGAGGGATTGTCAGGCATAAGAGGTGGTTTACAGGTTCTGTGTTACTTCAGGGTGCAGGACAAGATTCACAGTTGAATTCACAGAGGGACAATTTTAGCTCTGCGTAAAAGAGAGCTTTCTAACTTGAGTCATCTGATAGAACAGGCCTTTTGTGATGTAATAGCTCTGTCCATTATTAGAAATCTCAAATTCTCTCATTCCCTATGAACTGGAAAAGGCTTTCAAGAACAGCGTTCTCAGAGCAGACTCAGGCTCACAATGCTGAAATGAATTTCTCAAGGTTGGATGGCTAATAGCTATGCATAGCTAGTGTGGAATTTGGGGCTCCCAGCTCTTGGGGTTTACTGAGAGTAGGTGAGGAATAGTGGATTTAGAGATTCCCTGGCCCTTTCCACACACTCTGTCATTCTACCACACAGCAAGAGCTAAGTGACCATCCTTTGAGATGCTGTTGGAGAGATCTTTGCATGGTGTGTGTGTATGTGGGAGGGAGTAAGGGGAGGTGGCAGAGACTGAAATTTCCTTGCAGACGCAGACTATCTTCCTCACCACTGGATCCCCAGGGCTAACACAAGACCTGGTACAGAGGGGAAAGCAATAAATATTTGTCAAACGCATGAAAGAATATGTCTTGTTGAATGAATGAATGTAAACTCTAGTGTTCCTTTGGGAGAAATTTGTCATTTCAAGATTTAGCCAGAGAGCACGGTTTCCTAATTCCCCCCAGTGAGGTTGGATTATAACATACCCATAATTACTTGTATTCTAGTTGAACTCTACGTCGTGACTCAGGTGATTTTTTAATCAACGACAATTCTTACAAACATGATTCTTGCTGTGATTAATGGTTGTGGTGGTCTCCTAATTATTCCATGCCTGATCTTGGCAGACCACAGATTTTTTTATGTCTATGTTGGCTTAACTATTTTTTGGCACTCAAAAATCATACCACATTAATGCAATTTGAGTGGCTGTTTTGCTTCTTAAAATTGACTTATATGCAGTTCAGATGGCTTTATTCGATGAAAGCTAATAATTTATAAGTGGAGTTTGAAATTGGCATTCCTTTTTTTTCTAACTTGGACATCAGGCTTTTAGAAATGAAATAGCTGATCATTGTTTCCATAGGTATATCATGTTTATCTTTTCATTGAATGGTATAGCATCTTTTCCAAGAGTACACTTCTTAATGTTATGATAAGCTTCCTCAGACCAAAGTCCTAGGAAACAAACCATTGGTCCTTTTGTGGTTAGACTAAAATCTTGAGGTGCTCTATTTGCTGGGCTCATAATGCAAGAAAAACTGTCAAGACAAATCGGCTAATCCTTCTCCCTTTGGGGACCTTTGTAGAAATTTAGAGTTGTTGTTTTGTACAAGTGAAGTGTTGCTCATCAAAAATGTCTTAGGTTATACATGCCTTTTCAGGATGGATAAAAGCATATCCACCAGTAAGGACTGACAGAGATGGACTTCAACGTGCTGCTGAAAAAGAAAGATTTTAACCTGAGGTTAAATACAGTATGACCAAGATAGGCACTTCACAGGTTAGGTTGTAAAAAGAGTCTTGGGTTCATCAGTGCCTTCACTGCCCACATTATCCAGCGTTCCCAGAGGTGGTGAAAAGTACTGTTTATGTGTGCCAAAACATACGTACAAGGCTACTTACCCATTGTAATAGCATGAGATTGGAAATAACCTAAATGTGCAAGTTAGAGACTGGTTGAAATGAATTATGAACTATTTCACATAGTACAATGTTACACCACTATGAAAAAGAAGGAATCAGCTCCATATATAATAATACACATTGAACTCCAAATTGTATTCAGTGTGAAAAGCCAGATGTGGAACAGTGTGCATGTATAAAATGTTACTCAGTGTTTATTACTCTGTGTGAGGGTGGGGGTGGGGTGTTGTGTGTATGGGCCCACAGTCATGTATTTAAACCCTGAAAGATCACATATTTGTTGTATATGCAGAGACTATCTCTGAAGAGATACAGATAAGCTGACAGATATTTGCCTTTAGGAGGGAGCCTTGGTAGCTGGGGGGCAGACTTGGGAGGGAGATGTACTTTTCATCCTAAATACATTTAAAATTTTTTTGTTTGTGTCACAAATGCTCATTCCTTATTCAAAGAAAATTCTAAATGCTAAATGGGAGCCCTTTCTGGCAACTTCTTATCAGATGCATTTGACAAGAGTGATGGACTTAGCAGGAAGCCCAAGTTGGACACTGCTACAGTCCAAGGGAACCATTATAAGGGTATATCAGACCATCTGTAATGGGAGGGAAAGAAGTAATACATGAGGGATCTTGTGGGAAAGACTGGAAAGGTGTGGCTAACAGGAAGGGAGAAGAGAGAGGAGGAAGCTAATGTAGAGTTGTTGAATTTGGGGGGATTGCTATATAAATGATGCCTTTAATTAAGGGTAGAAAATGAGAATACAAGTAGGTTTATTGATAGTGAAAAAAAACATTGTGAACTAGACACTATGAATTTGAAATGATAGTAAGATACCCTGGTAATGTCTAGTAGGCAATTGAGAGATGCTTTAAAAACCTATTAAAATGGCTTAAAGGATTCCTTTAATGTCATTTCATGGCTCTTTTTAAAGTTTCTAGCATATTCAGATGTCTTCTGTATTCCTTAAGTATGATCATGGTGTAATGGAAAATTTAGGTTTTAGAAATGTTTTACTTTTGTGGTGACTGGTATAAACAAGATAATTGTTTTGTTTTGAACTTTCCCGTTACATATGTGTTCTGTACAAAGCAATTTACGGTTATAAACCAATAGAGCTTGTGCCAAGGGAATGAGGCTAATGCTTTGTTCCATTCTCTGGTACATTCTGAAAATATTAAATGAGTGGTAAAACTTCTGCTGTGTCCATTAACTAATACTCACCGCTAATTTACAGTAAGAGTGTATGTGGCAGCTTACATAAATCATTTCTAAAATCACTGTGATCCTTGTGATCCTTACAATTAATACTAAAAATACCCCTCTCATTATCCTGTGTACAATGTACACATAAGATACTATATATGATTATGCATATGAC
Source organism: Mustela putorius furo (assembly GCF_011764305.1). Classification (NCBI taxonomy): domain Eukaryota; kingdom Metazoa; phylum Chordata; class Mammalia; order Carnivora; family Mustelidae; genus Mustela; species Mustela putorius. The sequence continues at coordinate 8,945,355 of NW_025421305.1, forward strand.
ATGTGTATATATATCATACTATATATGATTATATATATCCTATCAATATTTTGTTTTCTAAAGGTTCCTGGTTTGCAGAGACCCGAGTTAGCACATTTATTATTGTTGCTGTTTTTATTATTAATTTACTAGCACCTTTTCTTGCTCATCTTTAAAGTATACACAAGTATATGTAGGATTTAAATACAACTGTACAGTTGCCCTGATTCTTTTTAAGAGGAGAAAAAGTGAGCAGCATGTGAAGGCTTTTCTGCCTATTCTTGTAGGATAATGTCAGTAAATTCTTTACTATGCCTTCATTCTCTAGTAGAAGGCTAGGAATGCAGGCAGAATTTAGTTTCAAATCCTACGTGTGCTTTGTGACCTCTGGCAAATGACAAACCTTTCTGAGCCTTAGGTTCCTCAAGTGTAAAACGGGTTGCTACATTTGAGGTTGTGTAGACGCCGTAAGATTTTGTGCCTTCTATAAATCTTACTTATCTTCTATAAATAATATATTTTGTGTTTAGCGCACACAGGTCCTGGCGCGTTAAAATTACTCCGGAAGTGGTAATTCTTACTATTTTGGACTTGGAAGCTATTTCCATTCCAGATGTGAAAGCTGGAGTTGACCCGACTTCTCCCTCATTGTCACACCTCACAACCACGTAGTCACCAAGTCCCATTAATTCTGTCTCCAAAAAACTATGGACTCTTTTTTGTGTGTCCTCTCTGCCCGCATCTTCGTGTCATGGTCTCATACACAGCAGCCCACTGCTGCCGTCACCTCATGGCCTGTCAGGCCGTTTCCAAAGGTTCATGAGTCTTCCTCTGGGTATCAGTTGGTTAAGTGTCAGACTCTTGATTTCAGTCCAGGCCATGATCTCTGGGCCTGGGATCAAGCCCCTCAACGGGCTTAGTGGGGAGTCTGCCTGGGGATTCTGTCCCTTGCCCTCTGCCCCTCCTCATTCTCTCTCTATCTCTCTCTCAAATAAATAAATAAATCTTTAAAAAAAAAAAAGTCTTCTCCCTTGGGACCCGACCACCAAGCTGACCCTCTGTACAACTGCCAGCCTCTGTCTAGAACGTGTGATTCCTGGCTCTTCCTAGCTGAAAACCCGTTAATGTGCTCTGTCCTGTAAGCCTCAGATGCATTCCTCTTAGCATGATAAAAGGTTTTCTGTGATTACCTCTCTGACTTTCCCTTGTTCTTCCACCGCTGGAGGCCAACTAATGCTACTCACAATACCCAGCCCTTATCTTGACCTTTCCTCCTTATGGGTTTGCATGCCCCTTTGTTTGCAGGATCCCTTCCTCCTCCCCCTTCTCCCTGGCTCTTTCCCCACAGAAATCTCCCTCCCCAAATCTCACTTGCCTCTCACCCTGACTTGCTTGAATATCACTTCCTGGAGAGCTTTCCCTGACTTTTGACCTCGCTTGGCTTCCTTTCACTGCATTCTAGGAGCTCCCTGAGGCCTGACAGGTAAATACAGGTTCAGATTTTGAAGGCGCTGGGAAGCCAAGCCGAGTGGGTTTGCAAGATGGCAGTAACCTACTGTCCCGGAATTAAGTTTACTTGTTTGTGTTCCTCATTGAACTGCAGGCTCCATGAGTACAAGGACTGGGTCTTTCCTCTCTGCGTCCCTGAGTTGCCACGTTGCTTGGCATAAAATAAGGCACTCTGTGCTTTCTAGTGAATGAATGAAAATTTGGTGCTGGAGTCAAAGAGTGTCAGTTTTAAACTATCACAGTAGGTATCACGATGTTGTAGCTCCTTTACCCCGTTGCGTTGGCCATCACTTAAGATTAATATGCTCTGCGCTAGAATTATGTTTGGCCTTTGCAATACAGTGGGGAAGCAGACACGAAGTGGGCAGACTCCGAAAAGGATCAAATGCTAATATCTAAGTGGACAGAAGTGCTATTGAGGTAAGAATAGCAGGTTGTGATGGAAAGTCAAAGTGGAAAACTTCTTACCCGAGATTATCAGAGAAAGCGAACTTCTTTTCAAGCACTTGGGCGCTGAACTTGAAGAGAAGCTTGGAAACTTCCCAAGTGAACTGAGTAGAATAACACAGCTGATTTGTGTAGACTGCCTTTCAGTTCTGAATTCTTCTATGTACTTCGGTGGTTGTGAAGTACGCTTGCTTTATATTGGCAGTCTAAATATTCATGGATTTTGGTCTGCTGTTAAAAGTCCTGAGTAGTAATTTTTACGCTTTTTTCAAAATATCAGTTTGGGGGGGTGGGCACCTGGGTGGCTCAGTTGGTTAAGCATCTGCCTTCAGCTCAGGTCACGATCCCAGCATCCTGGGACTGAGCCCTGCATTGGGCTTCCTGCTCAGTGGGGAGTCTGCTTCTCTTTCCCCTGTTTTTTTGCTCTTGTCCCCTTTCTCTCTCTCTCCCTCTCAAGTAAGTAAATAAAATCTTTAAAAAAATACCAATTTTGGTGAACCAAGTATGTTTTTAGTCATAGGGCATAGTTATAGCTATTATTACATATATAGTGAATTGAAATTATGGCTTAATTATTTTAAAAAATTTTACATACAATATTACTTTGTTATTGCTAATCTGCAACATTCTATATCTTAATGCTTTTGTTTCATCTTGACAAAACTGTTTTTGCTGGCAGTTGATTTCTTAGAGCTACACATGGTATGTGTAAGGTTCTGTGGTCCACATAAAGGCAGCTGAGAAACAGGCCCAACTTGTCTGGTGTAACAGGGAAAAGAAGTGTGATTTGAAACCAGAAGACCTGACTGTGTACTCTGATTCTCCTACTTACCGAGTTTGCTTTTACCTATCAAGTGGGCCAGTTTATATGGAAGATTAAATGAGATAATATAGGTGATTCTACTGACAGCAAAGCACTTTGAAAGTGTGAGATACTGCAGGAGTAATCATTCTGCTTAATTATCAATATTAGAGGCCACTAAGTATCTTGTTTTTTCAAGATCTTCACTATTAATCATTTGGAAGAAATGTCATTGGTACCCATGGATAGTCATTAAGATATGAATATAGTAAGAAAATAAAGGACCATGTCATTGATTTACCAGTTCATTTTACAATATCAAAAGTTATAATTTTGCATTATATCTGTGATATGGGGGTGGTAAGCTGAATGATGGACCATAAAGATACTTACATTCTAATGTCTGTAACTGTGAATGTCACTTTATATGGCAAAAGGGACCTTGTAGTTTTGATTGTGTTAAGGATCTTGAGATAAGATTATCTGGGGCTATCGAGTCCACCTGGTATAATCACAGGGGCCCTTATAAGGAAGAGGCAGGAGGAATCAGGGAATATTTGACCAAGGAACTAGGAGGTTGACTTGATGCAAGGAAAGGAGCTTGAGCTCCAAGGAATACAGGCTGCAACTAGAAGGGGAAAAAGCAAGCAAACAGATTCTCTCCTATAGCCTCCAAAAACAATGCACCCCTTTGGACACCTTGACCCTAAACTTCTGACTGCCACAACTGTAAGAGGAATAATTTGTTACAGCAGCAATAGGAAACTAGTATGTTAGGGGCTGACCAAACATTGATAGCTACAGTTTGCTTGAATTCTTTTTTTTTTTTAAGATTTATTTATTCATTTATTTGACAGACCGAGATTACAAGTAGGCAAAGAGGCAGGCAGAGACAGAGGAGGAAGCTGTCTCCCCGCCAAGCAGAGAGCCCAATGCGGGGCTTGATCCCAGGACCCTGGGATCATGACCTGAGCCGAAGGCAGAGGCTTTAACCCACTGAGCCATCCAGGTGCCCCGTTTGTTTGAATTCTAAGAAACTTTTTGTTTTTCCCTAAGAAACTTTTAATACTGACTTGAATCCGAACCTAATTAGTCTTTGAAGAAATGGTGGTTTATTGTTATACATGGAACTTATCTATACAAATAATAGAATAGGATACCACAGTAAGCAACACAGAAAGCCTTTCTTGGTGGACTCCCTGGGGCTTTTGCCCCAGGTCCCTTTTCCAGGGAGAGCAGGATTGGGGAGCACAGCCTACAGAAAGGCTGTCTTTATCTTCTGTGATTTCACTATATCCTTCTACCTTTGGTTCTTCAGTGAATCAGAGACTCTGAGAAGTCACAGTTAGGCCCATTACTCTGAAACAAAGTCTTATAGACAAGATAGTCCCAGAGGATGTTAAATAGATTGCTTTCTCTAACACTTTTCATTTAGATTCTAGGACTATATAAATTACACAGTGTTGAATTCAGTTGCTTATTTGAAAACTGGATTCTGCCAGCTTACATGCCTCTATTTTATTGTGTTAAATGCTTTTCAGTAAAATTTTGATTTTAGAGTATATTGGATTTTTATATTGAAATAAAGGGAAAAAATCACTTTTTAGATTGTGAGAGCCTATGAAAATACTGTGTGTATAGTGAGAACATTGGTACTTGACCTCATTGAAATCTGTGTTTCCTTTTTTCATGAAAACATATCAGAATTTATGTTTTATCTATATTTAATACTCTAAGGTAGTAAAAAACCAACATTAGTTTATAGAGGGAAATCAAATTAACATGGAAAATGACTTTGTTATGAAGCCATTATTCCTTAGTCAAGAAGTGGGTTTCGTGGCCTGCAAACCTAATCTTAAGCAGAATCATCGAAGCTCAAGAATTATGGAAGTGAGATTTGCATGGCTGCCTTCTACTCTGACCATCCCACCCCATCTCACTCAGTGATCAGAAGACTCACGTCATTAGCTTCTGTGGACATTTGAGGTCATTTGGGCAAGGAGACCACATTACTCTCTTAATGTGAACTTGATACAGGAAAAGGCAGTTAAAGTTCAGAAATTTGGGTCCTGATGGGTGTGGTCTGTAAGCTGAGTTCAGGCCAAGGGGTTAAAAAGGGTCTACCTAAGAGAAGACTAAGACACCCAAATCTCTCAACTCTGTTCTTGTCCTTAGTTCCTTGAAGGGTTTTGCTTGTTCTCCAATACTTGGGTACTTTTTTTTTAAATTGTGAAAAAGCCCACGTCCCTATTGCCCAGCTCCTACTACTATCTTGATGTTGCCAACACTTGCTTCGTCTAGTCTGTCTTTCCCCTATTTTATCTAGAGTGTTTTAAAGCAGATCTTTCACATCGTTCTACTTGACCCCTCATTCTTCAGGAGCCATCCCTAAAAATATCATTGTCGGTTTTTAACTCTACTTCTTTCTCATTGTTCTCAAAGTCTGTGAAAGAGCTTTATGGAATTTCCTATAGCATCTCAATTCAGTATTTTACAGTGAAGGAATAATCCTTTGTTTTTATTTTTATTTTATTTTACTTGCTATAACAGTCCTGTTACTGTTTTTTCTTTTTTCTTTATCTTTTTAAAAAGATTTTATTTATTATTTGACAGATAGAGGTCACAAGTAGGCAGAGAGGCAGGCAGAGAGAGGAGGGAAGCAGGCTCCCCGCTGAGCAGAGAGCCTGATACAGGGCTCGATTCCAGGACCCTGGGATCATGATCTGAGCAGAAGGCAGAGGCTTTAACCCACTGAGCCACCAGGCACCCCTGTTACTGTTTTTTATTAACTCCTCATAACAGAAGCATATTAAAGTATGGTAGACAACTCATTTCGCTTTTACATTTGTTTTTCCCCTTCAATATGTTGTAACAAAATTAATCCCATGCTTAATGTACAGAGATGATTGAAGAATCTATGAGATATGGCCTTTATGCCATAAGTCTGTAGTCAGGTATTCCTATAGATAAGAAGACAGACATTTTCTTGGCAAAGATGTTCTGCTCTTGCCCAAAGGTTTTTTTCCTTTCTATAATTAGTACATTTCTCAGAATAATAGTAATACATATTTACAAAAAAAAATTCCATCAGAATCTATTTTGTCAATACTTAACACTTTTTTGGGAATCTTTTCACAAGTGAGTAATGTTTCATATAATGCTATAGAAATCTCCATCAATTTATTTATTCCAGAGTTTAGGTAATTACTTGATTTATAGTTTGATTTTTGAAATTAATATTATATATAAAGATGATAAATGACTTAAAATAAGCAGCATTGGGGTAGACTTCCTTGTGTCCTGACTAAATGCTTCCCTCTTTATTCTGAAAGTTGAGGCACATGTTTGATACCCCCAAGTCTACATTCCAGACATGCCACAAAGATCAGTAAGTCGTCTTCAGCTAGAATGACTCATCCATTGGAAAGGTGACCAGTCCGTCAAAACCAGAAGGATGGAATGACTTGCAAAGATCCTCTTTAACTCTCAGTGAAGGGTGTGTATGTGCATTTGTGTATAAATCTAAACATGGCTCGAAACAGATGTCTGAAAAGATTTGTAGATCTTTCTGAAAGAGACTAGGAAGACCTTAGTTCAACTTTAAAGCAATATGATTTAGAATCCTGTTGACATCGAACACTGCCTGCATAGCAGAATTTCTTTATAAATTCCAGCAGTAGATTAATAATGAGGCTCTCGAGTGTATATGAATTACCTGTCAACCTCAGTCTTATCATTTAGCCCATTACATCGTTATATGTTATTTGACATCATTTGAGATATTGTCAGGTTTGTGCTCCAAGATGTTGTGGAACTACTCTCTGCATGAGCACAGAATGCAGGTTCCACAGTGTTCACAGCTCTATGAAGAATGTTTAGGGTATTACAACAGTACAGTAAGGTCTCTCTTTTTTTTTTATTTATTTTATTTTATTTTTTTAAAGATATTATTTATTTATTTGACAGACAGAGATCACAAGTTGGCAGAGAGACAGGCAGAGAGAGGAAGGGAAGCAGGCGTCCTGCTGAGCAGAGAGCCCGATGTGGGGCTCAATCCCAGGACCCTGGGATCATGATCCAAGCCAAAGGCAGAGGCTTTAACCCACTGAGCCACCAGGCGCCCTGACTTTTTAATCTAAAATTCTGTTATTCAGTTGATTTGAATTATACTATCTGGCTCTTTCTTTGGTCTTGGTGCCAAAACCACATTTGTTGTGACACGGTACTTTTCTTAGTCTTCCATTAAAATTCAAACACCATTGGGACTAAATAGGCACTGAACCTTTATCATCTATAACACCTCAGAAAAAAATCACTTTTAGATCTGCAGCTGTCATTTTTGGAAATAGATGGGACTTGAGGCGACTGGATGATAAAATAGGGAAGTATTGACCCCAGCGGGAAAATGAGTCAGTCTGTGCAGGACTTGCAACCTCAGATGCCTCCCGGGGCCCCTTAGTGACCAAAGTGTATGAAATAGCCAGCAGAAGAAAATAGGTTTAAGAGCAATGTACATGTCTAAAATGATGGGTTTTAACTTCTTGTCATTATTGTGGTTTTACAACACAGCACTGCAGGGTTCCAACAGGATGGCCAAACAAAAACATCAGAGATGATCATTTTGGGGCCTCTGTTATACACACGCAGTGCGGTAGGTGGTAGACTCGTTCTGGTGGATCCCCCACTGAATACTGAATACTGTTAGGGACAGTTGAGGGCACTGGAAATTTGGGAACACAAGGGTGCTGAAAAAGGAGATAAGGAGCTATGAAGATTAAGAGCACTTTCGTTCCATTCCTGAGACCAGATCCTGACTTAACTAATGGCAAAGTTGGATGCTTCTAGTACCTTCCATGATTAACACAGAGGCGTGCATCAGAATCACCTGTGTGGCTTTGCCAGACTATAGAGTACATGAAATTATCCACGCCTCCCTCCAAACTAAGATTTCGATGTCCGCATCTGGTTTGGAGCATGGTTGGCTGTATTTTGGATAAATCCTTGACTTGATTTAGTCAAATCCTTGACTTGATTTAGGTCCACATAGCTGAGGACCTATGCTCTTGGATGTTGAGGTTCCCTGATTACCGTTTGAAATATAGGAGTAAGTATCTCTACTCTCAAAATAGTCACTTAAGGAACTGCATTACAATTTGGCACATTTAAGTTGTCAGAGTGAATTATTTCATTTCATAAAATAAGAATAAAAAAATGCAATATATACATAATTTAAGAGCTGGTTGTAGATATATGAGGGAGGAGGAAGAAGTAGGTACTTTAAAACTGAGCTGTTGGCAACTTCAGATGTCGCAAACCTAGTGTTAAAGAGACATAATTACACCTGAATTGGCTTTGACAAAAGTCAAATTATATCCCACAAGTTATAATAAACACAAGCAATAAAAAATTGTTATGATGACAACTAAACTTTCTTTTTGTTCTGCTGTCCAAGAAAGGCTTCTTACTGCATATGAATTTTTATTTCAATCAAATAGTTCAGGTTTAATCACTAAAGATAAAAAAAATGTTGCATTTCATAGAAATGGAATCACACAATATGTGGTCTTTTGTAACTGGCTGCGTTCACTTAGCGTGTTTTCAAAGTTGCAATGTTGTCAGTCTCTCTTTTTTTTAATTCCCTGTATTTATTTAAATTTTTCCTTTTTTACTTTTGCAATTACATCTCTGGAAAGCAATACTTTTGAATTTCAAGTTTGGATATCAGGTTAACTTTGTAAATGCATTTGGATTAAAGAACTGATTTGATTTAAATAGATGAATTATGTAGTTGTTATCAAACATGGCATCAATTTTTTTTATGTCAAACCTCGTTTTATTTTTTTAATTAGAAAATTGTTTCCATTAATTTTTTTTATCTGGGTGTGGGTGTGTTTGAAACACAATGTTGCAGTAGTTTCAGGTGCACATTGTAGTGATTGGACAAGTTTTTATATTATGCTGTGCTCACCACCAGTGTCGCTCCCATCTGTCACTGTACAGTGACATTGACTGTGTTTCTTATGCTGTGCCTGTACAGTGTCATTGACTGTGCCTGTTATTCCCATGATTTACTTATTGCATAATCAGAGACAAAGTAGATTCATTGTTGCCAGTGGCTGGGGGGTAGGGCCAGATTTGGAGGAAATTGGGGAGTTACTGTTAAGGAGGTTCATTTTTGGGGTTGTGAAAATGTTCTGAAACAGATGATGGTGATGGTTGTATAATGCTGTATATACACCAAGAACCATCGAATTGTATGATTTAAGCAGATGAATCAAATTAGTATTGTGCCTTACATCTCAATAAAGCTGATCTTAAAAAATAAAAAAAAGTAAAAATGTATATAGTTTACTTTTTTAAAGATTTTTATATATTTATTAGGGTGGGGGGAGAAAAGAGAGGGAGAAGCAGACTCTCCAAGCAGGAAGCCTGACATGGAGCTTGATCCCAGGACACCAAGATCATGACCTGAGCCAAAGGCAGACGCTTAACTGCCTGAGGCACCCAGGTGCTCCTGAAATATATACATAGTTCCCAAAAAAGGACTGCCATAGGGCAAATATGATTAGTTTGTTGTAAAGAACTTTAGATCAGAAATAAGAATTTTCTAATGGAAAAAGTTGTTGGACATTTCAGATTACCACAGAAGTTTTCAGAGTTTCCTTCATTGCAGAATCAAAAATCTGAGTTAAAAGAAGGAACTGTCTGTTGGAATAGTTAAAGCGTGGTACCCTACTAGAGATGGCATGCCCAGCTCTTCAGTATTGTGCAGGGATCTGATGTATTTCGCTTTGGTAAGCCGTCTACCATCTTATATTCCCGCTGTGGGTGAGATGAATTGCTGTGCAGTTAAGGGAGGATGGTTTTTTTCCTCATGTTTGTTGACATTTTCCCAGTACCTTCTAAGGAGCAGCTGAGCATTATTCCCCTTTTGGTGTGTTCTAGTCAGTGACTATTTTGTTGGCAAAATGGCTCCAGTTCATGTTTTGTTTTTTTTTTTTAAGATTTTATTTATGTATTTGATGGAGAGATACAGTGAGAGCAGGAACACAAGCAGGGTGAATGGAAGAGGGAGAAGCAGGCTTTCCTGCTGAGCAGGGAGCCCCATGCAGGGTTCGATCCCAGGACCCCGGGATCATGATCTGAGCCAAAGGCAGATGCCTAATGTCCCAGGCATCCCAAACTCATGTTATTTTGACTATGGACACACTTTTAAAAGATAGATATAAATCTGTACGTGTATACACAATTTCTGTCAGCACCAAGAACTGAGATGCTAATATTTACAGAGCTTTGGCTTTCTTACACTGTCCTGAATGTGTTCCGTAGATTGTCTCACTCACCCATACCACACTCCGTAGAGCTGGGAGTTAGTGCCTTCTTCTCACTTAGCAGGTACCACACCGAGGCTCAGAGAGTGGAGGGAACATTATTCACAGCCACACAAGTGAGAAAGGCTGCTGTTGGTCCTCATTCAAAGTGGGCTTAAATCCAGAGTGGAAGCACTGAATCTCTTTGCTGTTGCATTAGTGGCTTCTAATTGGGAATTTGCAGATTAGCAATTCCTGTAATCCACTGGGTTCTAGAAACATCCATCATTTTTTAAGTTCTAACAGTGTTGTGGGGAACAGCAAAATATCTTTAGGGCACTGGTTCACAAGCGTACCTGAACTTTGCAATTATCTGGAAGTTAGAAAAAATAAAACCAGTGCCTGGGTCCCACCCTCCTCTGTTCTGAGTTAATCAGTATGATTGTGGCCCAGACATTGGGATTTTTAAAATTCTCCCAGGTGATTCTAATGGGCAGCCAACTTTAAGAATTCCTGCTTTGAAACAACGCAGAGTTTTAAGTTCTGAATTCCCATCCTTTTGTTAGTTAAAAAATAAAAATTAAATAGTTATGTTTCATTACAATAGTACAACAAATTTGCTTTAGAAACCATAGACAAACTAAAAACATTATAATTATCTGTAATCCCTTCACTAAAAGATGACCAGTTCAGTATTTATGTTTTTTTCCTGTGCATGTTTATGTACTTAAAGTCTTCACTATAATGTTACTCATCTATAGAATTTTATATATTTAATGCCAGATTGTCTCCTGTTTTATGTAGCTGTATGCTTTACCAGACTGAGAAATTCTCAATTCTTATACACATGTATTAGTGTTGTTGGATTAATACTTACAGACCAGTAACTCTCCAATGGGTCAATATGTCTATTAATGGGGAGTTTGGATATTATTTGAGTCAGCATTTAGGAAACTGATTTAGATGTCTCTCCTTTGTGCTCATCTTATACAGCTCTTTTCTGGACAAGCAAACCTTGGTTTACTTCCCTGTCTCTCTTCTAGATTACTGAGACAAAGCCCCTGTGGTTTGTGGCCGGGGGCTCTAGCATACCGTACATGCTCAGGAAATGCTGGAGTTTTCAGAACTGAGGTCGAAGTGGTGGTTATAGTCTGAAAACTAATGACTGAAATAAGTTCAGATGTGCCTGAAAAAAATTGGGGGGGGATGTTGGGGTGGTGGCGAGAGAGGGTAAGAGTCAGGACAGGGGCTAGAGGACACGTGAAGATAGGTAAGCTGCAGATCCTTCAAGAAAGGTAAAAAGTAAAAAAATAAAATAAAATCAAAAGAAGGCAAAAAGTCCTCTAGACTTCCTGGCCTTGGTTCCACTACCCACCCCGCCAGCCCCTGCCCCTGCTGAGTCTCAGAGAGCTCCCCCTCGGACTAGCCCCCTCCCCACACCTCTTATCTTTCCACTCCCCCCGACCCTACTCAGCTGTCCTAATAAAAAGGCTGAGTATATTGAGACTTTCAGAATAAGAGCCAAATAATTTCCAGAGTTTGCTGCTTCCCAAATATTTTCCTAGTAAAGATTTGGAGGAGAAACCCCTGTAGTGTGATGGGGTTCAGTTAGGGTACAACCAAAGCTTATCAGCTAATAACTGTGACTGTCCCATTTTTTCCTACACAGGTGGAGGTTGAGGGAGAATTTAAATAAAAGGTGGGGAGAGGGCTCAGAGCTCTGGTAGGCTGGTTTGAGATTACCCCAGAAGAAAGGGCCAAACTGGGAGACCTTACAGGTTTACTTGGTGAACAGCCTTGTCATCAACTGGGCCCAGACAACTTCAGCCTGCTGGAGGAGGTATTTTTGAAGATTTTATTTATTTATTTGACAGAAAGAGAGAGAGAGAGAGATCATGAGTAGGCAGAGCAGCAGGCAGAGAAAGAGGGGGAAACAGGCTCCCTGCTGAGCAGAAAGCCTGTTGTGGGGCTTGATGTGGGGCTCGATCCCAGGACCCTGAGATCATGACCTGAGCCAAAGGCAGAGGCTTAACCCAGTGAGCCACCCAGGTGCTCCTGGAGGATGTATTTTTGATACTGAAGGCACAAAGCCAGACATCTCTGCATCACATGATTTACAAAGGATTTTCTTTTTCATACAGACTTCTTATAATGTAACTATAATCAGTAGATTTCTTAATCATACTCAATCACAAGACCGGTAAATCAAAATTACTTATAAGTTCTTTTTGGCTCTTAAAACACCTTTTGTGTTATGATCTTTATTTGCTCATTATTGACCGCTTTTTAAAGCATGTTTTTGTTAAAAAGGAGAAATTACAAAAGTACATCTTTTACTTCCTTAGCAAATAAGATGCATGCATGATTTATGTTGCTGAATTATTTTTAGGATTGAGGCATTTATATAGCTTCAAAAGCTATAAGAAAAATTCAAAGCTATTTCCCTATTCTTCTTTCTCCCTTTTTTATTGAATTCACGGTGACTTTTAAAGAACATAAAGACATTAAACATCTTGCTTTACTTTGAATTCAATGATAAACAAAATCAAAGGATAAAATAACAAGCCTGATTTATTTATCTGAATAATGTGTGTCTCACTATAAGGTTATAACGAAAGCGGGGAATCCTTAGAGTCACATCACGTAGTATAGCAAATTAAAAATAAATAAATAAATCAATAATCAATCAATCAATCAATCAATCAAATATGCTAGCGGTGATATTTATTCAGATAAGTATCAGATTTATTCAGTCAGTCCAGTAAAACTGGGAGGTTTCTGGAGTGCCCGGCCGGTTGTCAGAGCCAGGAGAGTATTATGATTTAATGCTGTCTTTTCTGCTGCATTTGATGAGCTGTCCTAGAAAAACATTTTGAAGCAATAAAGCATCCATTTGGCTCCTAAGTAATGAGGGAGGCAGTGCTCTTTCATTAACTATTTATTCAGGAAGAAAAGTGACCAACTGCTAATAAGCTTTATCCAAAGAGGGTGGTGGAAAACAGGAGAAAATGCAGAAGTGAGGTTCTGTTCAATTTCATATGCAATTAACAAACACCCAAAGCTAAGCGGTTGGTGCTCCTCCTCCATGTGACTTCTGGCTGGCTGTATTTAAGTGCAAGTGCCTGTCAGACGCATGAAAGGCCCCTGGGTTTAAGGAAGGATTGTGCCGTCTACACCAAAGACAAAAAGAAAGGAGGCGATGAGCGGTGAGTAGCTAAGAGGAGGCTGATCTCTGTAGTTCTGAATAATGGGCTTATTTCCTAAGATGAACAGTAGTGATTGAGGCTTGCAGGGTTGCTCCTTTTGTTTTTAGATGATTACTGCTTTTTTAGGACTTGAGACATCTGCTCCATAATGCAGTATGTAGACGATCACTTGATCGAATGGCTTCTAATTTGAGAAAATTTCTTATTGGCTATGTAAGTAAGTATATGATTTGTTATTTAGAGAGAGTTTCGAGGTAGGCATGTAAAGTTTGCTTGTCTTCCACAGGTAAATATAGGGCCCCTTCTTTGCAGTGAATGCGTAGGATTTAGCAACTTCAGGATTACACCGAGAATACTGTATTCACACATAAATAGAGGCTCCTTTCAAGTCATTTCAGAATCTCACTTTTGAAGCGCAATCTTCATTTCACTTGCTTAAGCCTTTTAATACAATTAATTTACATTCTTTAGTGACATGATGAAAAGATGAAAGTCACAGTTCTCTTCTTCCCTTAACGCCAACTGAAAGACTTTTAGGTTAATTCTTCTGCCCTGCTCTCACTAAAAAGTAGTAGTAGTTCTATTCAATGGGGGAAATACCCTTCCTATTTAAATCATATTAAAATAGACAATGGAAAGGATATGTAAATCCAGCAGTATTTAATAACAGAATATTCCTGATATTATCACAAACTGATTATGAATTATTCAATATTGCATTCCTTTGGTTTTCAGTTTTTTGAATTTCCATATTGAAAACTGTGTCTGAATTCTAAGTTTACTATGAATTATTCTGAAGTATATTTAAAAATCAGTTTTCAACATACATTCCATGAGATAGGAGTACATTGTTTATTCGTGTTCACAGCCTTTGGTACGGGGCGAAAAAAGCCTCAGTAAGGGGGATGATACTAAAGACAAGAAACGCCTCCTTGGCATTTTTCTTTCCTAGCCCCCATTGTATCGTACTTAGAGAACTAAACTCTTTTATGTTACAGAGACTCTTACTGTCTTCACCAAGGAAATGAAGACTACAAGATTAGAAATGGAATTTCCTCGTACGATTGATTGCTAGGTTTTACAATAATCTGTCTTGTTGGTTATTCACTATCATTTACAATAATCTGTTTTGTTGGTTATTCACAATCATTAGATCGAATTACCCCTTTCAGATAATCACTCCATTCAGAAGACTGATGCTGTGTGCTGAGAACAGGAAGGAGATGGAGGACTGGATGAGCTCACTGAAGTCTGTACAGACCAGAGAACCTTACGAGGTAAAGTAGCATCTTTTCCCGGCACCTTCTGTTCTTGGAGAAGGAAAGTCATTCGAAGAGCTAAAGCTATATTCTGCAAAGAAAAGTATGTGCAGATTCATCAAGCAACCTGCTTCCATCTGATGTTGACCTTTTAAAATTTTTAACTTAAAGTGTTTCCATTTTAAAAAGTACACATTTGAAATTTTAATCCTAACTAAGTGCATCCCTGAGGTTCACTGTCTGTCGTCTTGTTCTCTTGGTTGGCAAATCTGTGCTCACGTCTCGTTTCTAGGTGGCCCAGTTTAACGTGGAACATTTCTCAGGGATGCATAACTGGTACGCCTGCTCCCACGCGCGACCCACTTTCTGTAACGTGTGCAGAGAGAGTCTTTCTGGAGTCACCTCCCATGGCCTGTCCTGTGAAGGTACTGTAGCCCGGGGCCTGCCTTCTCCCTCACCACTGACCACACTGGGAACACGCTGCCAGCCTAGCAGAGAAATGTGCCCCCTGCAAGCCAATTCCTGTGGGTGGAAGCAGGAGCTGGGAGCACCTCAATGGGAACGTAGCATTAAGATTTTACCGTAGCTTCAAGTGGAGCTCGACGCACATAGGACCAGCTTGGGAAATGTTTTTGCTGAGGGAAGGATGAATACAAATCACTGGGAAGGAAGTATAAATCAAAATGTAGCATTGCATGTCTGAGGAACTAGCGCCTGCTGCTTAAAAATCGTCTTTAGACTGTATCCGTCTTTCTGGTTTTCTGGTCTTCTTTTTCTGTTCCGACTGATTATGAGGACAAAACTTTCAGTGAGGACAGTACAGGCTCTTTGACAGAATTTCCTATTGTTATTTCTGTTTCATTGTTTTAAATGTTTTCTTTTATTTCACTTAATGTTTAATTGAATGGATGCCATCCTTTTTAATTTCTTGAAAGTTTTTTGAAAATAAGCCTAGGGCTGTTGTTTTCATTATAGGATTTATGGGTGGTGATGGTGGTGGTGGTTTTTTAATAAAAAAGCAGTGACCAACAGAAGCAAATATACTAATACTTACCAAGAGAAACCTCATAACTTCTTCGACTTATTTAATTCCATACCTCAGTGATCACACTACTGTGTACTACTTTCTGAACTAGATCTAATACTAATATTAGCTTTTTTCTCTAATATAAAAAAATCTGCATTTTGAACATAACTTTATTAGACTCCATAATGAAATAGTAATAGAGTCCCAGCTTTCGTTCACTTTAAGGTAGCTCCACGTTTTGACTTTCGTTTCCTGATCTGCAAACCAGGGATAATAGTCATTTATATTCACAGATGCTATGAAAATTAAATAGGAGAATATATCTGCAAGGAAACTACTTTTCTAGTCAAATAAATTGTGGAAGGTTGTAACTTTGCTCTGTAAGAAATCCGTCAAGTTAATAACTACAGATTGTGTCATGGCCCAAGGCATTAAAATTTGTGAAAATAAACATTTGGAAGGGACATTACACATTGTTTTTGTTTTTGTTTTTTTAAGATTTAAAGAGTGGTTGCAAACGAGATGTAATTGCCCTTTATGACTTTAATAATCTACAAGGGTTCCTGTGGCTCTGAGTTACTCTTACCAAGTGTAATACTCTGAGGTGTTACTTTGAAGGTCTTTTTAGTTGCCTCCTAGTCTCCCATTCCAAAAATCCTAAAAAATGTATCAGATCTGAGATACTCTCTGGTACCGGTACCCTACTGATTTGACTTATGCATTATTAGATATATTTAGTTGTTTGTATATTGAGTTTAAACTGGGATGACTAAGTATTTTTCCAAATCTTTTAAAAGAAAAATGAAAATTGTATTAACTGATGAGAATAAGAAACTTAAGGTCTTTCAATAAATTTATCATTATTCTGTTAATAATGAAGTCTTCCTGACTGTTTAATGTCTCAGTTACTGTATTTTTGAATTACAGTTTCAGAAGAATATATGTTAGTCCTCATTTTCTCTGCTGATAAAAATTTTAAATACGTGGTGTCTTGCCCATTGGTATTGTTAGAACTGTAGCAAAAGGTTTTAAAAATCCCAAGGGTTTTATGAATGTATAAAGAAGTTTTTTTTTTTTAATTTTATGAGAATGTGATTATTTAGGATCATTTTCTTATAATCCAAGTCATACTTAAGCTTTAGACATTCCCCGCAAATCTGAATAAACTCCTTGCTTGACAAAAACAAAAGACATAGGATGCAAGAGCCTTTAAAAGAAAAAACAGAGATGCAAATACAAGAAAAATTCGTTCCACAGTGAGTGAGTAACTTTGTATTGGAATGGAATTCAGTTTCTAGTGTGTGAAGCCATCACTAAATTTACTTAATCCTTCTGCCCTTGTTTTTCACAGGAAAACAAGCCTGTACTGATTTGTCTTCTGAGTTTGTGTTGATTAATTACTAAAACTGTTATTTTAAAGCCTTGTATATGTAAAATATAGGAGTGAAAAATAGACAGAAAATACTTTTCATAAATGATTCCCTAAATCAAGAACGTCAGTAATAATTTCAGAGCCTATTTGTTCTTCACAGTTATTTAAATAGTAACTGAACAAAAAAGTTAAATGGTGATTTTTTTCTTTTTGATTCAATAGCATCAAATATGTTAACATAGGTACCTATGAATTTTTATCTTAGCCGCAACTGAACACTTAAAAAGATGCAATGTGGTAAACTGAAAATTGCAATTAAAAAATCATAATTTAGTGACATGTCAGCATATTTTTTTTAAGTTCTGTGTTTTAAGTAATAGCTTTGTAGGTCAGGGGAAAGTGCTTTATATAGAATAACTTCAGAATGGCCACCTAACAAAATTAAGGTGCCTATTAATCATTTCCATTCCTTAGTGACTGTAATCACAGTATAGTTTATTTTATTTTATTGTACGCTACATTAAGCACCTTTGCAATTTTCAAGACTCATTGCATGAAGCACTTTATTATTACAAGTGTGATTTTTATTTTTAATGAGCTATTTGATTTTTAATGGTAAAATTTTCAAAAAAAAAAAAAACCATGAAATCATTCCCTGTTGCTCTCTTTTATTTCCTCCTTTTCCTCTAAAAAAAAACCCTTATTGACTATTAATATCAAATACTTCGTTGTACCTGGGAATTAGTTGCAGATAAAACTAAAACTAGGACCACACTTTTGAGAAATACCGTAAGAGATGAAAGACCTAGAGTTCCTAATTAGCCTCAGTTTTAAAATAGTCACTTGCATGGGAGCAAAAGGGAGCGGGTCATGCCAAAATTGTTTTTTGGACCAAGCTTACTTCCTTCGGTGCTCGCTCTTTACACATTTGTCTATCAGCAATGAGATTCCATTGAAAAACTGGTTTATTGTCTATGAAGTCTGTGCTCGAGTCCCCAAGTCATTTATCACAAAAATAGTAGGATTTCCAGGAAAGAATTTGTCAAGGTACACAAAAGACCACTTAAATGAAACATTTCCAATGTCTAGACTAATATTTTTCAAGGAAAAACCGACTCCGCTTAAGTGACCTTTTGCATATCAGCTCCCCATGACATCATGAAGCATTTCAAACATTTGGCTATAGACACTCAGGGATTTTACCCTTTCATTTGTGTGCTACAGTAAATTGGGACTTTTTTTTTTTTAAGATTTTATTTATTTGACAGAAACCTCAAGAGAGGGAACACAAGCAGGGAGAGTGGGAGAGGGAGAAGCAGGCTTCCCGCTGAGCAGGGAGCCCTGTGGGGCTTGACCCCAGGACCCTGAGATCATGACCTGAGCTGAAGGCAGACATTTAAGGACTGAGCCACCCACATGGCTATAAATTAGGATTATAATTTCAGACTTTTTAAATTAGGACTTTTTAAAACAATGACATGCATTCTATCATTTCAAACCTGTTAAGGGTTTACAGTTAGAAGTGCAAAAATCATGTGAAAAAGAGCCACCTTCCATTAGCATTTAGGAGCAGTTACTTTTTCTGTTTCCACTGACACTATCTCTGCTTTTAAGTATCTGCGAAGTCAGAAACTGGTATAACATCCTTATTCACTAGTGCTTGGATAATTTGTATCCTTAAAAGGATGAAGTTTAGTAGTAGTAAAGTTCTGATCATAAGTAAGGGTCCTTTTCCCAGATAACCTGTGGCTTACTTGTTTTTCATATATGAGCTGCTGCTTTCCTGGTTGTTTCCTCTTATTTCTCTCTTTTGTGTTTTTGATTTGGTATTTGTACAGATTATAAACTGATTATCCAAATAGGTCTCCTGAACATCTGACACCAACCATAGTTACAGAATTTTTTCCTTAGGATGAGAACTTTGAAGACTTACTCTTATAACAACTTTCAAATATTCGAAGCAGTGTCATTAACTGTACTCACCATGCTGTGCATTACATGCCCATGGCTTATTTTATAACCGGAAGTGTGTACCTTTTGATGCCCTTCACCCATTTGGCCCTACCCCTGCCTGGGAAGCCACCAAGGTGTTCTCTGTTTCTATGAGCTTGGTTTTTTTGTGGGTTTGTTGCTTTTACAGTCCACATATGAGTAAGATCATAAGGCATCTGTCTTTCTCTGACTTACTTCAACTTAGCTAAATATCCTCTAGATGCATTCATGTTGTCTCAAATGATTCATTTATATGACTGAATAATAGTCCATTGTATAGATACACATATGGATATCACATTTTCTTTTTTTTTAATTAATTAATTTTTTTCAGCATAACAGTATTCATTGTTTTTGCACCACACCCAGTGCTCCATGCAATCCATGCCCTCTCTAATACCCTGGTTCCCCCAACCTCCCACCCCCCACCCTTTCAAAACCCTCAGATTGTTTTTTCAGAGTCCATAGTCTCTCATGATTCACCTCCCCTTCCAATTTCCCTCAACAACCTTCTCTTCTCCATCTCCCCTTGTCCTTCATGCTACTTGTATTGCTCCACAAATAAGTGAAACATATGATAATTGACCCTCTCTGCTTGACTTATTTCACTCAACATAATCTCTTCCAGTCCGGTCCATGTTGCTACAAAAGTTGGGTATTCATCCTTTCTGATGGAGGCATAATACTCCATAGTGTATATGGACCACATCTTCCTTATCCATTCATCCGTTGAAGGGCATCTTGGTTCTTTCCACAGTTTGGCGACCATGGCCATTGCTGCTATAAACATTGGGGTACATATGGCCCTTCTTTTCACTATGTCTGTATCTTTGGGGTAAATACCCAGTAGGATATCACATTTTCTTTATCTGTTTATCCACTGAGGGACACTTAGGTTGTTTCTGTATCTTGGATGTTACGGATAATGCCATAATAACATGAGTGTACAAATGTCTTTTTGAATTAATGATTTCATTTTCTTCAGATTAATACCCAGAAGTGGAATTTCTGGAATTGATAGTTCTATTTTTAATTTCTTGAGGATGCTCAGTACTGTTTTCCAGAGTGGCTGCACCAATTTGCATTCTCACCAGTAGTGCACACGGGTTTCCTTTTCTTCAAATCCTTGCCAACACTTGTAATTTCTTGTCTTTTGGATAATGGCCATCCTAACAGGTGTAAGATGATATCTCATTGTGGTTTTGATTTGCATTTCCCTGATAATTAATGATATTGAGCATCTTGTCATGTGTCTGTTGGCCATCTATATGTCTTATTTAGAAAGATGTCTATTTAGATCCACTGCCCAATTTTTAAGTGGATTGCTTGGTTTTTGCTATTGACTTGTATGAGTTCTTTGTAAAATTTGAATGTTAACTCATTACCACATACATGATTTGCAAATATTTCTCCTGTTCAGTATGTTGACTTTCATTTTGTTGATGGCATTCTTTGTTGTGTCATAACTTTTAATTTAATGTAGTCCTGTTTGTTTATTTTTGTGTTGTTGTCTTTGCTTTTGGTGTCAGACCCAAAAAGATCATCACAAGACTGATGTCAAGGAGCTAGCTGTTGGGGAGTTTTCTTCTAAGAGTTTTATGGTTTCAGGTCATATATTCAACTCTTTAATCCACTGTGAGTTAACTCTTGTATATGGTATAAGATAGGGCCTGGTTTTATCTTTGTGCACATAACTGTTCAATTTTCCCAACACAATTTAATGAAGAGACTGTTCTGTCTTCATTATATGTTCTTGGCCTCTTTGTCGTAAATTAATTGGCCGTATATATGTGGATTTAATTCTGGGCTCTCTCTTCTGTTCTATTGATCTATGTGTCTTTTTTTTTTTTTTTAAAGATTTATTTATTTATCTGACAGAAGGAGAGAGATCTCAAGTAGACAGAGCAGCAGGCAGAGGGGAGGGGGAAGCAGGTTCCCTGCTGAGCAGAGAGCCTGATGTGGGGCTCCATCCCAGGTCCCTGGGATCATGACCTGAGCCGAAGGCAGAGACTTAAACCACTGAGCCACTCAGGCACCACTATGTGTCTATTTTCATGCCAGTACCATACTGTTTTGATAACTATGGCTTTGTCATATAGTTTCAAATTAGTGAGTATGATACCTTCCACTTTGTTCTTCTTTCTCAAGACTGCTTTGGCTGGCTATTCAGTCTTTTGTGGTTCCATAAAAATTTTTGAATTATTTGTTTTAGTTCTTTGAAAAATGCCATTGGAATTTTGACAGGGATTGCACTGAATAAGTATATTGCTTTGGGTACTATGGACATTTTCATAATATTAATTCTTCCAATTCATGAGCATGGGATATTTTCCCATTTATTTGTATCTTCAATTATTTTTCCTTCATGTCTTGTAAGTTTTAGTGTCTCTTTTTTAAGCTCCCTTTTGATAATATGGCTGGGCAGAATTAGTGATGGGTATAATGTACTACCTCTACATTATTTTCTTCTACATTGTAATGTAATGATCTCAAACAGCAATACCTTTAAAAAACAATGCCATCTTTGTGACCTTTATCAACCTATTCCCCATGACTGGTTATTTTCTTGATACTTGCATTTTAAATCTCCTCCAGATTATCCTGTTCTTTATCTTACTGATATTTTCAATTTTTTTTTTATTTATTTATTTATTTATTTATTTATTTATTTATTTATTTGACAGAGAGAAATCACAAGTAGATAGAGAGGCAGGCAGAGAGAGAGAGGGAAGCAGGCTCTCCGCCGAGCAGAGAGCCCGATGCGGGACTCAATCCCAGGACTCTGAGATCATGACCTGAGCTGAAGGCAGCAGCCCAACCCACTGAGCCACCCAGGCACCCCAAATTTTTTATTTTAAATACATGTACTGAAAAATACAAATATTAGAGGAGTACAACTGGTAGGATTTTTTCACAAATTAATGGCATTTATGTAATCAACACCCAGATTAAGGAAAAGGGTGTTCCCAGCACCTCTGTATTACTGAATTTTATTTAATTCTGTTTGTGTGTATGTGTTTTCTCCTTTCTCCTAAAGAACTAGTTCTTTTGTATTTATTTCCTTTCTGTTTTGTGAGTGGAATCTAAGTAGCAATCTATAGATTGATAAAAGTGCTTCATAAATACATAACCACACGTATCATAAATACATGAATATCTTCTGAAAAGATATTTTCAGAAACCTTTAGTATTGTTGAAGAATAACTAAACTTTTTTAATTATTGTTTTTCTTCTTCCCCGACCCTTGAAATTCCATGCTGTGATTTCCGCTAATCATTGTTCCAAAAGTATATATTCATTTAGAAATGGTTAACTTTTTTTTTTTTTTTTTAGTGTGTAAATTCAAAGCTCACAAAAGATGTGCAGTGAGGGCAACAAATAATTGCAAATGGACAACTCTAGCCTCCATAGGGAAGGACATCATAGAGGACGAGGATGGAGTAAGCTCAGTTCTGTCTTTGGTTTCTTCCCAGTACCTCCCTCTTATTGTTTGCCCTGTGGAAAATGACAGAGTTAAGTGGGAGTATTTACTAGTAGGACTAAATGGAAGGCTTTGGTTAGTTAGGAGTTTCTATTTCCAGTTAGATCCCCCGTAGTTTCCTTTAGCTCTTAAATTTTGAGGGAAATGCGAAGAGGGCTTGGCGATGATTGCTGCACTGGGCTGGTGTTGGAGACCCTTACAGTAAAATATTCTTTAAGGCTGATCTCAGGTGTCTGTTCAGATATTCGCTCCTAAGACATTGGGGCCTCCTTTCCGCAGTGTGCCCTCTACCTTTAAAACCTTGTCTCCATGGCAACTTGCATACGCATCTCTGATAGCACTTTGTAATCACCTCATGATAATGCCTCGACCTTCACTGCTCCTCAGTTAGACTACAAATCCTGAAGGTCAGGGATATGGTCTTGCTTATTTTTGTATCCCTGTGGTGCTCAGGTCATAATAGAGGGTCAATAAAAGTGGACTAAATGAATGGGTGCCACAAGTGATACTATCTTGATTCCGTAGAATGAGAAATAATTGTAGACCTTCCCTAGAGTAAGAATGGTGCCCTGCTGTCTTTAATTTGCCTGCTGTTTATTCTCGCTGCGTAGGTAGCTATGCCTCACCAATGGCTTGAGGGTAACTTGCCCGTGAGTGCCAAGTGTGCTGTCTGTGACAAAACGTGTGGGAGTGTTCTGCGTCTACAAGATTGGAAATGCCTTTGGTGTAAAACAATGGTGAGAATCTTTCCTAATTCCTTCATAATTTTTTTTAAATCTATGTAATTTAGGAGTAAAGAATTTATGGTCAAACAGAGCATGGTAGCATACATACCCACTGTAACATTCAACTTTTTCTGAACTATATTCCTTCCAGTCTGGTTACTTTTTAAATATACTTTTTGTAATGCCCTTGTCATCTGTTTTTTTTTTGTTTGTTTGTTTTTGTTGGTTTTTTTTTTTTTTTTTTTTTGGTCTGAAGACCTTTTCCCCACAGTTTTGTTGTTTTTCATTATGCTATAGCCACATTTAATGGTTTAATATTTTTAGCCCTGTTTTACCACCTGTCACACACAGAAAGCCACCAAATTTTGATTGACATGTGAAGTATAATTTCAGTACAACCCTGCACATGTTCTCTGACGGAACACCAAGTTCATTCAGCCATGCATAGGTATAATTGAAATTAGATTTTTTTTTAAAAGATTTTATTTATTTATCTGAGAGAGAGAGAGAGAACATGAGAGGTGAGGGTCAGAGGGAAAAGCAAACTCCCTGTTGAACAGAGAGCCTGAGTGGGACTCGATCCCAAGACTCTGAGATCATAACCCGAGCCGAAGACAATCGTTTAACCAACTGAGCAACCTAGGCGTTCTGAAATTGGATTTTTATATTACATATATATTATATAGATACATGTTTTAAAACTTTCTCACATGTGCAAGAAAGCAGTGAGAAGTATGCATGGCATAACATGGAGGCAACAGCAAGGCATGGTCCTGTCTGTGCCAGACCACCTGAGGACTGGGCCCGAGGCTTCATGAGGGCAGTCAGAGAAGAAACTCCAAGGGTGGACTCAGGCCACTCAGAGGTTGGCATGGTGCTCACCGTAATAGGGTGGGGAGGCAACAGCTGTGGGTGCTCATCTCTACACTAGGCGATGCCGTCCAACCGTAGCAGCGATTGCCTTGCATATGGCTGATTTGTTTGGTCTTGTGTTGAGTCTTGGAAGTCACTTCTCACCCACCCACTCCAAAAAAGGGTGGAAGAAATTTCTTTCAGTAAGTATGATGTAGATCCTCAAAGGAGAATGATGTGAGGTCGCTGGGTTGATTTCATAATCGGTGAGATTAATTCCATTTTTTTCCATGGGAAAAAGTAAGTCCTGCAGTTTTTCAGTTGAGCCTGATAGGTGATCTGTTTCCTTTTTTTTGTTTGTTTTGTTTTAAAGATTATTTATTTATTTGACAGACAGAGATCACAAGTAGGCAGAGAGGCAGGCAGAGAGAGAGGAGGAAGCAGGCTCCCTGCTGAGCAGAGAGCCCGAAGCGGGGCTCAATCCCAGGATCCTGGAATCATGACCTGAGCCGAAGGCAAAAGGCTGAGCCACCCCCACCCACACTGAGCCACCCAGGCACTCCTCCTTCTTATTTTAAATCAGACTTGATTCTATCCTCATGCTTTTATTATTCTTTATCAGTTACCCCTTTTGTCAGCTACAGGTGTTACTTCTAATTTCTCTGATGCCCCCTGTAATATAATATATAGACTGTCTTAGGTATGTCTTTGGAGTTTTGGTGACACTCTAACCCCTAAAACCCTCTTGTGACACAACCCCAGGGTCAAGAATCACACGCTTCCCAACTGAGCCAGCCAGGCACCCCAACATTCCTTATTTTATTTAATTTATTTATTTTTAAAGATTTTATTTATTTTTTCATTTAGAGAGAGTGTGTGAGTGAGTTGGGGGGAGGGGCAGAAGGAGAGGAAGAGAGAGATGCTCAAGTAGACTCCCCACTGAGTGTGGGTCCCAACATGGGGCTCGATTTCTGGACTCCCGAGATCGTGACCTGAGCTGAAATCAAGAGTCAATGGACTGAGCCACCCAGGAGCCCTCCTGGCATTTCCTTGTTTTAAGAGTGCTTGCAGAGGCCTGTAAGATAAAAATATTATAAATAAATAAGAAAAATAAGTAAGTAAGTAAGTAAAGCACTCCCATAAATGATATTTTAAAACTTCATCCCACCTAAGATTTCTCTTCGGGGGTGGGGGCAGCCTCTGATGTGTGTGCCTACTGCTAATTTCATTAGTCTGTACATCTGTTTCTCTGCTTCTGGATCTTCGGCTGTTCTCTTTTTGAAAAGAAAGCAGACTATGTATGTGATCAGTTACTTGAGAAAGGTTTTATAGAAGTTGTCTCCACCTGCCGCGTGTAGGTCTCTACTTGTATTTTCTCAGTGGTTTTTCAACTTTGCTAACGTTCACAGGAGGAGTTCATTAGCTATTTTACTTGCTCACCCTACCCGCCCTTTTAAAAATTTCATGAACAGTGTAGAAGGGTGGATACCGAATGTGGAAGGGGGCATTCTGGAATGTCTTCTCCCTCTCTTTTCTGGCAGAGTTAGATATCACCTTATCATGAAGTCGTTCCTGCCCTGTACTCTGTCCGTCGGACATTCAGGCCACTGTCTGAATGGGCCGCTGTCACCTTGTCACCTCCTTCTCAGTCTTGTACTTCCTATACAATATCACTTACCTCTTCACACATTATTTTGTCTTTAAAATAATGAGTTTCTGACAGAATATCTAGTTTGTAAACTAGTCATGTAGTTTATTTTTTTTTTTAAGATTTTATTTATTTACTTGACAGAGAGATAGAGAACACAACTATGCAGAGAGGCAGGCAGAGGGAGAGGGAGAAGCAGACTCTTGGCTGAGCAGGGAGCCCAATGTGGGACTAGATCCCAGGACCCTGGGATCATGACCTGAGCTGAAGGCAGCTGCTTAACCAACTGAGCCATCCAGGCGCCCCCCAGTCACGTAGTTTAAACAGAGTAAAGTAAGACCATAGTTCCACAACTCTAACGAGTCCGTTTTTCCAGTTGTTGTCCAGTCTCTGAGTACACTTTTACCTTTTTATAAAAAGAGTGAAGATACGATTTTATCTTCTGCTTTTTTCATTTAACTTTGGTATCAATATTTTTGTTTTGCTCTGTAATTCTCATACTTTATTTTAAAGATTTTATTTACTTCTATTTGAGAGAGAGCATGAGAGGGGAGAAGGTCAGAAGGAGAAGCAGACTCCCCATGGAGCTGAGGGCCCAATGAGGGACTTGATCCTGGGACTTCGAGATCATGACCTGAACTGAAGGCAGTTGCTTAGCCAACTGAGACATCCAGGCGCCCAATTCTCATACTTTTAAAAAAATTCCTTTTAAACTTATCTGTGCATGCTTGTTTTTTTTTTAATCCACTTAAGACGTTAATTCTTATAAATAATATTAGGGAACTATCCAAAATTAGGTCACCACATAAACAAGAATCACTAGTTAATTTCAGTTATTTTCTCAAAAGTTTTGATAAATAGGTGTTTAATTAAATATTTTATTAATTTTCTAAAAGGACTGATGAAATAAAGCTATATTAAATTTAAGTGCTTTATGAAATGTCTACTTTTACTGCTTAAAACATTTCCAGGCCCTTTAGGTAAGTACTTAAAGTATTGTAAGCTCCCTGGGTTCTACTTAGCAAGTTAGCCCTGCTCCTGTTCACAATAGTATCTTGAAACTTTGTTTCTATGAAGTTCAGGCATTTACTGAGTGCCTATGATATATATCACTTTCCAGGATAAGTGTCCAATAATAAGACCTTTTTCTTTTCTTTACAGAGCCAGACGAGAAAATAAGCATTCATGTATTTATACCTATAATAACATGAAAATGTTATATATAAAAAAAGGTGTGAAAAGAAAGTTATAAGACCACTGCAGAACGAGCAGACACATTACAAATTTTATTTTCACTAAGTTCTGTAAGAACATTACAAGGTAGAGGTCATCAGTTTCTTGATGGATGATAATATTAACAAGTACTAGTGAACTTCACTCCTGTCTCTTCCTCTCCCTTCCTCCTCCCATTCATTCCTGCCTTCCTCTCCCCTCTCCCCTTTCTTCCTCTGCACTGTGTTCTCCTCTCTTCCTCTCTCCTCATCTTCACTAGGCATGTCTTGTCTTTTTTTTTTTTTAAGTAATATCTACACCCAGTGTGGGGCTCGAACTTCCAACCCCAGGGTCAAGAGACTCATGCTCTACCAACTGAACCAGCCTGATTCCACTCACCAGGCATTTCTCAATATACCCTACTTGCCTGTGATAATTATAAAAGTAGGCTATACATACCAAATCAAATTCCCATCTCTACAATAATCAGCCCGTTCTTTAGCATTAGAAGTATTGTGCCATGAATTACTGAATATTTTGTGATATAGTTGATCTTCATTGATCACTTCCTCAGATGCAATTTATGCCATAATAAAACATTGATATGTTTTTATGATTCTTTAAAGTTTGTTTGTTTCTTATTAGGTACACACTGCCTGCAAAGATTTATACCATCCTGTGTGTCCCCTTGGCCAATGTAAAGTATCTGTCATACCTCCAATTGCACTGAATAGCACTGATTCTGATGGTATGTATCAGTAGTGTAAATATGTATATTCCTGGTGTATTAAATGTTGATTTGTACATTTACTTTCCTAGAACAAATTGAACTGTAATTGGTTATTCTGGTCAGTTTTTATATAAATCCATTTAAATTGCTGAACAGTACATTTAACTTCTAAAAGAACATTGTAGAATTAAAACTTAACATGGCTATTAATACACTGGTGAAATTATTAAACATAAGCCTTACAGATTTTACATTTCATCAAGTAAAATAAGATCATTATTCTATAACAAAATGCAATCCAAAGGTTAATTTTTGTGTGTTCTTTTTTCCTTCTGTAATTGAAATCACCCATCAACATAGCTCTTTTTTTTTAAAAAAGATTTTATTTATTTATTTGACAGAGAGAGCTCACAAGTAGACAGAGAGGCAGGCAGAGAGAGAGAGAGGAGGGAAGCAGGTTCCCTGCTAAGCAGAGAGCCCGATGTGGGGCTTGATCCCAGGACCCTGGGATCATGACCTGAGCCGAAAGCGGAGGCTCTAACCCACTGAGCCACCCAGGTGCCCCCCATTAGCACAGATCTTATTAAAATCTGTTTTCCTATAATTTCCTTGGAGGAACTTATATTTCTATAAATTCCATCACTTTTTCCAGAATCTTACAACTTGTTTAAAGTGCGAAAGAACCCCGCCTTCCTTCTAAGCAAACCATATTACAAAAGGCTTTTACCATACGCTATTATTAAAGTTTTACATTAATAAAGTGCTTTATGATTTTCAGACTTTTTATGTTAATTATGCCGATAGATACTATAAATATAAGGATATAGGCTGCAAAAGATGTGATTTTTTAAACCTGTGCTATTTACAGCCCTCCCCGTAAGCCCTGATAAATCAAGCTTCTATTATTTATGAAAATTTTAAAGTATTTTCTAAAGCCTCATGAAGGAGAAGTTAAAACATTTTATAATACTGACTATGAACATAAATTCTTTGACAAATGTGAACTTGGAGACTCATTGGTGTTAAGGTAGATGGTGTCTCTTCAATATTCTATGATTAATACTTTTACCCTCTTTGGTAGGATTTTTCATTATAGAGCATATTTTAAAAGATAAGTTCTATAGTCTTAGTATGTAAGTAAAACTTCTGTCCGTTTGGGGGGCTAAATTTTAATTTATTGTTCAAGCAATAAACAAGGTTCTTTATGAATTTATGTTCTTTTCTCTGAAGTTTTGTCAGTAGTAGTTTAAAACAGGCAGCCGTTCATATTGATCCTGTGTTGTGTGTTTTTTTTACAGGTTTCTGTAGAGCGACATTTTCATTCTGTGTTAGTCCTCTACTGGTTTTTGTCAATTCTAAGAGTGGAGATAATCAGGGAGTAAAGTTCCTTCGTCGATTTAAACAGTTGCTAAATCCGGCTCAGGTGTTTGATTTAATGAATGGAGGTCCTCATTTAGGGTAATGATTATTAATAAATCTCATTGGAATGAAATAGCACTAAGCATGAAATATGTTTGATTTTTCAGTTTGTGAAGATTCTCGATTCATCGAGACATCTCTGTATTGATCTTCCCACTCTTCCCTTTTTTAAAGCTCTAATTCTAAATTTTAACTTCACCTTTTGATATTTATATAACTTCCTTATGTGCTGAAAACTCCAAAATTTGTTCAGAAAATGTTTTAGAATATATCCTGCCTCAAACAACACTAATGGTTTGCCTAGCTCTAAGAAAGATCAACTTGTGTAAATATAGAAATGCCCGGTAACTTTAGAAAATGATCTGCATGGAAGGCTAGCAGCATTGATTTTTATGTAACACAAATAATCAATTATTTAACCAAAGCCCAGACACCACTGTGGGTCTCAAGGATAGCTCCTCAAGGGCTTGAGACTCCATTCCTAAATGAATGACAAAAAACACTGGTGTTGATTGTTCTTTTCAGCTTTCTGGAATGTCCTCTAATTTACAATCTGAAAAAATTTTAAATTATTTTCAGTGAGGGAAAATATGCTTTATGGTACTTTTAATACATTTTTGGTGTGTGTATATGACTTTGTTGAGGAGGTGATATTGGATCACCTGAACCTGGGTTCTTGCAGCCTACTCCACTTTTCTCTTGGCTTCCACTGTCACCTTAAAGCAGGAACACAGATGTAAAAATGGAGATTTTAGATACACTGAAAAGGGCCCTGGGTTTTAATTTAATACTTTCCTGTCTTTTCTCTCACCTACCCTCAGTCTGGCTGTGTGCCTCTGTTCACTTCTCTTCGGGTTTGTTGCTTCTTTTTTCTGTTGCCTTCTTGCCAAGTCTCAGGCCCTCTGGTCCTGTTGATGTTGGTCTTCATCCTTTCCCTATGCTCCCACCACCCCGCACCCCACCCCTTGTCTCCTCATACATGTCTTCCCCTTGTTTGGGTCTGGCATTTCCTCACCTGGCCTCACCTCTCAAGTGTGTCTCTTGCATCGCTGGTTAGCTGTGTCTCCCTTTCTAGCACATCTGTTTCATAATCCTTCACAGTTCCTATATTTTATTTTATATATGTATACTTTTCCCACCCATCCTTTATGATTCCAAGGAAGGTCCTTTGTGAAACTTCTTGAGATTGTCTTGACAGCATATTTTATAGGGTTTCCACAGTACTCAAGGTATACAAAGGTACATTCAGGAGATGGGATATGCCCAAAGTTAAGATGAAGGAAGAACAGAGGTAAAAGACTGACTCAGACTAGGGGACGAGGGGGAGGAAAAGCAAGTAGGTGTCCGAAAAGTGGTATGTCGGCAAGGTTTGGTGGATCCCTTTAGGAACTGACTTGAGTGTTAATAATATCAGTGCCCTAGATTCTCCACCCCCAGTTTGTAATATGCCATTCTTAAGGAAATCACATATCCTTGTAATGAGAAGGAAAAAAGTCACTACTCTTGCCATGTCTTATCACTTACCTTTCATTTTATTTTTTATTTCTTAAGATTTTATTTTATTTATTTGACACAGAGAGAGAGAGGTCACAAGCAGGCAGAGAAGCAGGTAGAGAGAGAGAGAAAGAGGAAATGGGCTCCCTACTGAACAGAGAGCCTGATGCAGGGATTGATCCCAGGACCCTGAGATCATGACCTGAGCAGAGGCTTAACCCACTGAGCCACCCAGGCACCCCACCTTTCATTTTCTTTCCTGGGTTCTACTTCTTTGTTTTCTCATTCCTCACTCCCCTTCCCTCCTAATTCTATCTCCATTTCTACTTATAATCCCCTTTCCTCTTAATGAGTAAGAAGTTTTCTCAAGTTAAAAATTGCACTTCCATCTTTATAGTATCATTAATGTGTATGTAAGCATTCTTATATTTGATCTGAACACAAATACCAATATATACAGAATAACAAAGAATTGGGGAAGATGATTTTTATTTATTTATATTAAAATAAAATACTTTTTGCTTTCAGTTTAAGATTATTCCAGAAGTTTGACAATTTCCGAATTCTTGTTTGTGGAGGAGATGGAAGTGTAGGTTGGGTCTTGTCAGAAATTGATAAGCTCAACTTGAATAAACAGGCAAGTACTAAATCTTTTCATGACTTGTTAACATGAATGTATACTAACCTGCTGACCAGAGGAGAGCAGAAGCGTCGTGGCTCCTGTTTCTCATCTTGCCTGAGATCTCCTTGTTGTGCTCTCTTCCAGTGTCAGCTGGGAGTATTGCCTTTGGGTACAGGAAATGACCTTGCCCGGGTTCTAGGCTGGGGTGGTTCCTACGATGATGACACCCAACTTCCTCAAATTCTAGAGAAGCTGGAACGTGCCAGTACCAAAATGCTAGACAGGTAAAAGTGAATTTTCTTCTAACACTAGCCTGAAAATGGCCTACTGACATCATTTTTGGTAGCTGAAATTTTACAAACTATAAGCTCGATGAGGACGGAGACTTCCTGGTCTTACACACTCTTTTCACTCCTGAGGTCCTACTAACTTGCGTAGTGTAAACACTCAATAAATATATTTTTGGGATGGATGGATAAATTGTAACAAAAACTGAGAAAACTAGTCTAATAAACCCACTGTTTTAAAAAATAGAACGTCCTGCTGATAGAGCACTTACTTTTCATTGTTGTTCCGGTCAGAAGACTTAAGCAGTTAATTTTGTGTGAGGGCTTTTGATGACTGTAATGGGTATGGCCCCATTGTCCTGTGGCTTCATTAAAGCTAAGGAAGATGTATAAACTTGAGATGTGTTAGACTATCTCTTCTTGATTATGCATATTAAAAATGAATTGAACCAACAAAGAACTAAATACTAAAAAGGACAATCCTTTCCCAGTGACTGGGAAATACTAAGAATACCGTATCAAGGAATTACTACTGTGTTTGTAGTATCCTTAATCACATCTCAACTTTTTTCTCTCTAAATGCTCCGTGAAATCACAGTATGTGTACCCTGAGTATTATAAAGAAGGTGAGTAGGATTGGGACCCAGTGAGTAGTAACCTGCCCTTCCCCCACCATAGGTAGAAGACAACTGTCAGAATATCATTATAAACTTAAGCTAGCATGAATCAAAACAACGTTAATAGGATTAGCCATCTGTGGAAATGTTCCCAAAAATAACAAAATCTCATCAGGGAGCCACCAATCTAATGTAATTACTCTAAAATGAGCTATAACCTAATTAATTGTAACCTTGCCCATCATAAGGTAATGTATAATGGTTGATTCCTTTGTTGACAGGATATTTAAAAAGAGCTGGACTATAGAGCTTCTGTCTGTGGTTATTCAAAACTATTCATGAGAGGAATACCCCCCTAGCTGGGGGATGTAAAGTGGATTCTGTCTCCAGGCTTTAAAAGAACCTGGAGGTGATTTCCAAATTCTGTGCTTACCAAACCACAAAAAAATGGCTTTTTTGCACAAATTTAAACACCATTCTCGCTGCATCCTAGGAAATACTGCTAGACATTTCCTCCACACTGGGTGTGTGCTTTTCCTTTGTATGTTAGAAAAATTAACTTCTCCAGGTGGTCCGCAGAGGAACAGTGCCCCCATGGTGAGAGTCTTTGATACAGACCTGCACACAACAAAAGAAGAGAAACATCAAAAGAGGCTGGAGAACCTACGACCATTATTAGAAACATAAGACTATTTCGTTCTGGTGTTGTCTTCACTAAGAATACTGTTGGGAAAGAACAGGTGGTAGAAGTCCCTGTTTAATATTATTTGAATTATAGAAGCTTTTTGTTTTTATCAGTTGATTTGATCCTCAAAACAACACTGTCAGGCAGCTAAGAACAACATTATTATGACGATTTTACAGAGATGAAAGTTGAGGCTTGTGGACTCAGTGAGAAGAATATTTTTTCGTTTGGTATTTTTACTTTACTTAATTCATTTAATCAGCCCAACACATCTAATGCTGACTGGAATTATAATCTCCATCTTACAGGTAAAACGGCTGAAGAGAGTCACATAGCTAGTAAGTGGTAGAACTAACTGGCACTCTCTTCTGGAGTCCTGACTCTAGTTCTCAAGCTCTTTCCTCAGCACCGCACACTGTGTCCTCCTTAACATACACACGCGTCAGATAGAGCCCAACCTTCTGGCCTCTGACTTGGTTAGCTGGTCCCAGTATGCATCCTTTCTTCATTTGTCCCGCCACTTTCTCCTCTGTCTTTGGCTCCAGCCATTTTCTAACAAGGGAGGAGGCACAGCATGGAAGGTACAGCAAACTTAAGACTTTTGGATTTCTTTCCCATTTTTTTCACTGTCCTTCGACCAGAGGAGTATTTCAGCTATAACGAACTTCACTTTCATGTTTCTTGTCGTGGTCTTCCCTCTTGGCTGTCTACAGAGTTTCATTATTTTATGTGTTTTCTGCACCAGGATATAAACTTCATTTGGAAAGTCTTAATCAGCATTCTGTTTCCAGACCATGGAACACTGTCTGTCATTTTGAGATGTTCAATAGGTGTCCATTGCATGAATGAATGAATGGCTTTTGGTGCCCTAATATCTATTCCTTGATAGTATATTCATGTCAAGAGTTAAGGAGTAGCTATAGATATTCAGTTTTTACATCCTAACATACAACCTATGGCTTTGGGGGAGATTTTCTGGCAATTTGGATTTTTATGTAAAGACTTAATAGTTTGAATGATACACTCAGCTCTGTTTAAATACTGAGGCTAATCTTGGGATTTTCCCCTAGGTTCTATTACTGGTTTCAGCCGTGATACTTTTTTGTATTTTAAGCTTTTCTTAAAATTCAGATGTTACGGTACTGCTTTTATTATGCTTTGTGTCTTTATAAAATTGTAATTTCACATCCTATTACTGACAACAGTAATGTCCCTACCCACTGTTCTTCCCAAATTGTGAAATAATTTTAGATGAAGACTGGATTTATCTGGAGTTGATTGCTTTTAACACCAAGTGATTCAGTGTTTTGTTTGAAATTAATATTTACAGCTAATTGAAATAAATTTGCTTCAAGTGTTAAGAAGTTAATTATTTTTTCTGTAGATTTTTTCTTCTCAACCCCATGCTTACTTTCTTACTTATTTTAAGAAGGGGTAGTTAGTTAATTTTCATTTCATGTGTGTATAAGCTGACTGGACAAGACTGGTTGGCACACAGAGAATGATTTCTCTTTCATTGGCACTATGCATTTGTTTAATCTGGGACATTGTTTTAGAACTTTGGGATGCGATCCATTAGTAACCTGTGAATCTAGTTAGTTACTTGCAGTTAACATTATTTAAGAAGTAAAAGAAGAAAGAAAAGTTAAAATGCATTGCATTAGTAAAGAAGAGAAAGTTTTGTTATATATGTGTATTTCTTACTGTGGGTCATGGCCTTTAAAAAGTTTGGGAGTCCCTAATCAGAAGATGGGTAAGATAGGGACTTGCAAAGTATGACTTCAGAATTTTATGAGATTACCAAAATTCCATTTCTTTCCTAATGTTTGGTTGTTTTAGGTACAATAAACCACAATTCATGCATATATGTGCACATGTATATACATGAGGTAAGAAAAAAGTCAGTTTATTAAATTTTAAAGGAATTTTAGACCAAAGATTTTTCTTCCTTCAGGTGGAGTATAATGACCTATGAACTCAAATTGCCACCAAAGGCTTCTCTACTCCCAGAACCTCCAGAAGCATCGGAAGAATTTTATGTAAGACTTTAACCCTTTGCCTCTTTATCATTTGGAAATAGGGGTGAATATCTTGAACAAATAAGAAAACTTAATAAGATATGGTAGCATGTTTGCTTAATTTTATGTTTTATTGTGCTGGGTATGGGCTCATAGACTACTTCTAGTCCTCTGCCCCAGAAGAAAGAATCCTTACAATTTAGGTTAGAGTCCTTCTAGGACGACTGTCCTGAGAGTGTGTACTTGGCCATATCACTCACTGCCACGGGCCTCCATTACTTTATCTGTAGAGCAAGTTCCTGATGTTGGGAGGAGTAAACACAGGACCCAATGTGTATAACGCACCAGGCATGCGAGTTCCCTTCCCCCACCCTGATAGTTCTCCCTCACCATTCCACCTGCCTGCTTCCGTTTACCAGCAGGGCTCTAGAGAAGGTCTGCTTCTAAAAAATACGGAAAATACAAAAATAATTGAAAAAATAATCTTACCTATAGCTCCTGTTAGCTTTTACTTATCTTCTGCTTTGGCCATAGACATCTGACTGACCAGTAGGTATTAGCTCAGCAATTTCCAAACACACCAGTGCTTGTGGGCAGAGTATTATATAATTTCTCTCTTCCTACTTTGCCTCTTCGTTGAGGATTCACCATTGCAAGTTTCCCTGTGAAGCCTATTGGTCATGAGAAAACAGTGGAAGAAAGAGTGCTCACTTCATTCCTTCCCTGCTACAGACTGGTCATTACTCTAGTTCTTAGATGTTAAAGGTTCAGTGTTTTGACTAAACCTTAAAGCACTGGAGAATTGAAACAGATCCTAATTTTCAAAGGATTATCCTCTGACTGACAAACTGTTTGATCTATGATAACTTATTTTTCCCTCTAGGAAAATTCATCTATTTACAGTTGAAATCTCTGTTTTGTCATTAAGAAAATTATGAACATGTCAAAACTAAGGAAAGGAATGATAACTAGAAACGGGGCTATTCCTTAAAGAAACTAGTTGTAATTGAACACTTTTTTTAATCTATAAGTAACAAAAACTGCTTCTAAAAAATACGGAAAATACAAAAATAATTGAAAAAATAATCTTACCTATAGCCCCAACAAAGATAATTCCTATTAAAGATTAATATGTTTACTACTTTATTTTCAACCGTATTTTTATTTATAGTATTATTTTATCCAACTATAAATATAATACTTGTTCTTATAGAAACCAGTCTTTTTTCTTAATAGTATCTTTGTAAATGATATTAATTTTCTCCCCAGAGGGATGAAAGTGGGAATTCTTTTGTTCTATTTACTTTAGAGAGGTCTCTTTCCTAGACCCAGGTCTTTTTCCTTTACAATAATAAAGGTAAACAATTTACTTTTATTATATATGTATAGTTGTTAAATATGAGATACAGTTGTAACTACATGGAAAAAATCTTTTTTTTAGTATAAAAAGGTTTTGAATAAGACTTAATTTACTTTTTTTTGGTTAAAATATTGTATAACAAAGGGACGGCATGCCTTAAGTTTACAAGTTAAATGAATTTTGCATATCACTCCAACTAGTGGCCATGTGTCCTTTTTGCCTTTAAAACTATAATAAAAGCAAATTGAACCTTCCTTCTTAGGCTCAACCTAGTTCCCCAGCTTATATTTTTTTAAGTATTCATTTTAAATTCCCTTGTGCATGATTGTGAAATTATTATTTTTCCAGTTTTCCTTAAAAGGGCACAAATGTGGTTGAACTTCCTAATTATCTTATTAACTTAGTATTCCACTGGCATTGTAGAGTCGCAGAGCTTAAAGAATTATGACAGTTTTATTAATTCCTTATGGCCATAATTAAGTAATTCTGTTTGCTGTTATACTTTTTAAACCTAGGAAAAACAAGGATTCCATGATTCCTTTCAGTAACAATGGTTCTGTTAATACTCAATATTAGAAAACATGTTGCTTACATTTAACATGAAATCCCCTTGCCGTCATGCACTTTTCTCTTCTATCCCTTTGTGAATGAATATGTGTCCCCCCCCAGTGACATCATGCTCAGTTGTCAGGTGTCACCTGCTCCAAGAAAACATCCTTCATCCCCCAAGCCCTAGTACCCTTTCCTACTTCATGAGTTCAATGGCCCCTTCCATTATCCTGGTGCTATTGTACTGCCAAGACCAGGCAATGTGTTATTCATTCACCATTGCGTTGTCATCGGGTGTTGGGACTGGCACAAGGTGGACAATTAATAAACAATTCATAACGTCATTTTTTGGTCTAAATACCAAATGCTTTTGGAACTATGGGCATCTTGTCATCCAAGCCCTCTGGTCTTGTGTATTTCTTGGAAGCCCAATTCCCATCACATTCAGATTAGATTAAAAGCTTTTTGAGGCAAGAGTCATCATTTTCGTCTCTTTTGTATCATACCCCTGTCACACCGGTCTAGTGAGTCAGTAGCTGCTTATTTATTAATGGTAAGGTCATCAAAAAGAAGGTGTGAGCTGCAGTCTCTTCACCAGCTCCCTGAAAATGGGAGAGAATGGCTTCAAATCTCTGGAAATGAAATTCTTCCTATTCATGTGTTTTTAAATTTACTCTTATTGAAAGCTTCTCTCCCCTCAGTTCTTTCTGTTTCCTAGCTGTTTGGTTACAGCATGCTAAGATGTTATAATTGATTTGTAAATTATATTTATTATTTCTTTCAAAGGGCTTTTAAGTTGTTAGGACATAAGTACTAATTAAGTTGTTTGTACTTAACTACCGTTAGGGATTCCTTTTGGCCTCGGGGTACTGTAACAAAATCGACAGTAAGGATGCAATGAGACCAGAAAGTTGGAGAATCTCTGTTCTCGGGGGAGGGGCAGACAGTAAATGATCAGCTATGTTTAGGTTCTCTCCAGGGCATAATGGTTGCACAGAAGAGAAGATGTTTTGTCTAGCAAGCTCAGTGACATCTTTACAGAGGAGGTTGTACGTGAACTGGGTTTTTAGCACAAAAAAAGAGAAGTTGGAATTAGCCAGTTGAGAAAGAGCATGACATAGAACCTCATAGTAAGGACCTTGGTACATTTGGGGCCCTGCAGGTAATACTGTCGGGTCAGAGTGGGTGGTGCAAGGCAAGAGCATCAAAACACATGACAGGGAGAGAAGGAGGTTTCAAATCATGGAGAATCCTGGGAATTATGGAAGGTCTTGCATGTTAGCTGAAGACTTTTGGCTTTATCTGAAATGTAAGGGGGGGAGATCCCCTCAGACATGAGAGATATAGTGTGATCATATTTGTGTTTTAGAAAAAAAAGAAAAATCAGTGTGCCAGGAAGTGGAGAATGGTTTGAAAGGAAGAGGAGAGACATCGGGATCCCAACTACCAGGCTATTATAATGATACACTTGAGAAATGACAAAATTTATATTTGACAAATACTGTTAACCAAAGACCAAGACTTGCTTGTGGGGGAAGGCAGCATGATGGGAAAAGCCACAGACCTGGCCCCTAAGTTTGTCTTTTCTTCATCAGCTGTGGGTCTTGAGCAAATCTCTCAACTCACCTGAGCCCAAGGCTCCTTGGCCTAAAACAGTACAATTAATGGGATAAATACATACAGAATATTTCATCACAGTGCCTGATACACAATTTAAAATAATCATTGTTACCTTAACTCCCTGACTCTAAGTGACTACATAATAAGTGACATCAATTATTTTATCTTCAGACAGAGAGGTTATTTATTTTTCCTCTGGGAGAGGTTGTATTCTTTGCCTTTGGTTATTTTTAATGGACAAAAAGCTGGATTTTTACATGTACATTCAAATGGAATTAATGAGAGTTTAAAATATTTTCCCCTATCTTCTTAGGCTTTATGACCATGTATCCTGTAGGGAAAAGAAATAAAACTAATCTTTTTGAAAAATATTTTCCTTCATTGCTTTCTAAAAAGGTAATTTTCATTTTTCTGATCTTGACTGTAAAGAAGCAGCTTTTAATGTTTAGACTAGAAAATGAGCGAAATATATTTACGAGTGCACGCAATGTTGTGTGAGGCTTGAGGATCCTTCCGTCCTATCTTTCCCCATGAAGAAAGTAAGATCAAAATTCAAAAGACAGACATACTGATTAGCCACCGGTGGAACTGGATGGAAGTCGGGAATGAGATCTTTTGGGAAGATGCTAGTCAGGAAAGCTTTAAGGAGTGGAGGGTGTCACTGGATCTTCATTTCAATCTGAATAAACTGGTGTCAGTGGGTAAGAAGCAATGAAAGGACATCTGAGTAGGGCAGCAGAGCACGGGAGGCCAACTTGAATAGAGCAGGTGGTTTACACTGGAAATTTCTGAACTATAGGACATGGTATATATTTGAGGCAAACATTTGACGGAAGGCTCTGACTTGAGGCTGTTTAAATATTGTGCACATTTTTACTTATTAGGAAGATATGTTCTTTCAACAGAACATTAAATTTTGAGTCAAACAGAAAAGGGAACAGAGGACTTCCCGAGCATTTTGATTCCTTCCTTCTCCAATCTGTTTATTCACATGGTTGTAGGACAACGCATTCAGCATTCTAAAACTCTTCTTATTGAATTATTCAAACAGAAAAGTGCACTGATCATACATATGCTATTGGTAAGTTTCCACAAGCTAAATGGACCCATGTCATCAACACCCAGATCACGAGGCAGCATTACCTGCGCCCCATGAGCCCTCTGAAACCCCCTTCCATTCACCATCCCCAACTCCCACCCCCAGAAGCACTCTCTCAGTTTCTAAAAGCACAGATTATTTTTGTCTGTTTCTGTATTTATAAAAGGAATGCTTTTGTTAGCAACCCTTCTCTGAATCCATTCCATTCAAAAAGGAATTTTGTGGGATTCCTCCATCTTGTGGCGTAGTTGTAAATCACGCGTTCTCATTGCTCCACGATACTCTTTGCACAGATGTGCTACATTCTGTTATCCGTGCTTCTGTTGAAGGAATGCTGCTGTGAATGTTTTCTAGCACGTGTCCTCTGGTGAACGCATATCGCGTTTTTTAGCGGTGTATATGTATGTAGAAATGGAATTGCTGGGTCCTATGCTGTATGCCCATGTTCAGCTTTCATAGACACTTAGCAGTGTTCTGGAGTGTTTTTATCAGCTCCTGCCTCCCACTGGCAGTGAGTGAGGGTTCTGTTGCTCCAGAACCTTGCCAGGGTTTCACACTTCCCAGGCGTAGTACTGTCTTTGCTTTCATTGTAGCTTTTCTGGTGGATACAGTGGACCATTGTGGTTACAGCTTGGGTTTGTAGAAACAAACCCAAGCTGATGGCTGATGAGGCTGATCACCTCTCATCGGTTGTGGCCTGTTGGTATTATCTTCTTCTTTAAATTTCTAGTCTTTTGCCCATTTTTCATTGGCCATCTGGTGCCTTTTTATGCAGGTGCAGATGGGTTCTTTAGCTATTAAGCTATTCGACTTTTTTTTTTAATTTAATGGAGTTTATGGATTTTTTTAAGACTCTAGATTAAGGAATTTCAGAAGCAAAAAGCCTTTTATAGAAAGGAAGTTTTATTTATTTTGTATGATGACTCTTTTGTATATTTCATTATAATCATCGCCCTGTGTCGTTTGTGTCCTGAATGGTCCCAGTTTAAAAGCAGTAATAACTGAGCAGTATAAATGCCAGAAACAATAATACAGTGTAGGTTTTTTTTGTTTTGTTTTCAGATGACAATTTATGAGGACTCCGTTGCAGCTCATCTTACAAAAATTCTCAATTCTGATGAACATGCTGTGGTCATATCATCTGCCAAGTGAGTGACAAAGTTGAAGCCATGAAATGGTTACGCGGTGAAAATGCTCACTCCTACCATTTATGTCAGTTTTTTGTGATTTTTTTCCCTCCCCAAAAATCCATGAAGTAGTTTACAGAATTAGATGTACTAAACTTGCATTTTTTTTTAATCACTTTACCATCTTGTTTGCAGTGGAGTATATATTTAGAGGGGTTTTTTTGGATGCTTAATCTGAAATATTTTTATCAGAATAGTGCGATGTTTAGAGTTTAATCTAAGCTCCTATTTAAAGATGCATTCATATATTAACTAAATTGAATTTAAATTAAAAAATTAAAAATAAATAAATAAAATAAAGAAGAATTTATAATTAATTATAATATGAAAAACACATTTAACTATAATTTATTATTTCCATAAATACTACTCTTTAGGAATTATTTACTTCAGGAAGGGGAAAATATTGAAGAGATTTTTCAAGATGACATCAGCATGTTTAAATCACATAATTATGTTTTAATTCAAAGTTGTCAGATTTTGGTTAAATTGATTCTGTACATGGAGCCAGAGCTACTTGATTTTATTATCCCAAATGTTGCGTGCCCAGAACTTAGAATTTTGTTCTGAAGCATCCTACATTGATGTCCTGAGACCTAGAAAGCCAACTAGAGGCAAGAGCGAAACCCACTGCAATTTTCAGCTGATAAGCAAGGGTAAAAGCATGCTTTACAATTCTCACTTAGCAAGGAAATATTACTCTTCTACAGAAAGAGGAGAAAAAGAAGAAGTAAAGAAAGAGAGTGAGGGATTTGGGAAGCAGTGGGGACAAAAATACACTGACTTTAGTATAT
Organism: Mustela putorius furo; assembly: GCF_011764305.1. Taxonomy (NCBI): domain Eukaryota; kingdom Metazoa; phylum Chordata; class Mammalia; order Carnivora; family Mustelidae; genus Mustela; species Mustela putorius. Next base: position 8,986,657 of record NW_025421305.1, read on the forward strand.
TATATACTTACTTTGCAAAGAATCAAGGGAAGACAAGATAAATCATTATGAACAGATTTGCTTGTGACAGAGTATAAACATAGTGACAATTGCTTTTGATGCCGTAAGCCCGAGGAATAGGAAACAGGGCTGGGCAATAGGAGGAGTTGAGCCGCTTAAGGCAGGGGTGCACCCTGGTTGTCCAGAGAGGTGGGGGGCAGACACGGTGTTCAATGCATACATAGCGCTGCTGCTGGTTTTCTGTTGCTGTTGTCTGGTTGGATGTTCTCTGACGAATTGTGTTGCCTTGTGGCGAAATGTAGAAATCTCCAGTTTGTCCCAGGCCTCAGTACTCCCTGTTGTCTTCCTCATCTTGGGCCAAATTTATATACCAAAGTTATTCCTTAGGTACTTCCTAAATTACTTCTACAAAGAAGACATTTGCGTTTACCTTGCCCTGTGAGTCAGATGCTTTTTTTATACGGCATTTAGAAGATCTTGCTAGAAAAGAGGGAAAGCTGAAATGGAAACTTTTAAAAAGTATAATGAGCTATAAAAGAATTATTCTTTGATGCAGTTAAGTAAATATTGTATCTGGCCCCCTTTTATAGTTCGGATGTTAGCAAATCCATAGTATTGGCCTTCATGTGTTTGATGTGTTTGATTACTGCCTTCTATACATCTAACATATTTTTAATTGAGGGATAATTGACTTTTAACATTGTCTTTTGTGAAATAAGATCTTATGTAGAGTTGCGATATTCTAAAAATTAAAATTGTATTTTGTCATCATTAATAAATTGGACAGGATTAAATTATTAGTCATTTGTGAGAAAAATTAAGCTACAATTATAGATGACACCTACAATTTTGTATTTGATACAGCTTCTAGTTATTTCTGTATCTTATTTCAACTCTTGAAGACAATTTCCTTACTGCCATGTAACTGAAATAAAATACAGAAATAATTGAAAGCTGCATCAAATATAGTCTAAGATTTGCACCAAAAAAATGTGAATTCTAAAGTAGAAGCTGTCATATTATTTGTCTCTAATATCTCTAATGATTATTTGAACATGTAAAAAAATATATCCTACATTCCTAAATGAAATTTGAATCAAGTATTTGCAGAATCTTTGACGTATTTCTAGGAAACAGCTTGAACACCACTGGAGTAAATCACAACTTTGGACCAAATAGAAGTCATTCTGAGGTCCTAGCTGAGATTCAGCCATTTGCTAGCTTTGTGGCCTGTGTCTGTTTTATCAAGTGTAAGAGAGGAAAGCGTGCCTTTCCTTTCTCCCTCATGGAACTGTTAGGAGAATTAAGTTGAGTAATGAAATAAATACAGAATTTATAAACTACAGAATGCTATATTAAATTATGGTATCATCATCTCATGCTTTAATCAATTACATTCAAATTTTTTGTTTGACCTTGGCCTGGCTCTTTATCTAGGCTCTACTATTAGCTTTAGCTTTGGATTTCTCTTTGACTTGCTCATTTGCCTTGAAACAGATTCTATTCCACCCCTGGCCCCCTCTTGTCACTCATCTGTGCACCCAGACTGCTCAGCTGTCCTGCCTTTATAATCACAGATTAAAATTTTAGGGGATTTGCCATAAAGAGGTACAAGAGAGAAAAAAGGACAAAATGTAGTAAATCTGTACTAGTAATATGGTATATTTTTAAGTTTAATTTTTGTTATGAACACTTTCAAACATTCATAAAAGTAGAGAGACTGATATAATGGTTTCCCACCATACCCATCACATGGCTTCAGTATTTATCAAAGTTTTGTCATCCACTCCCACTTTCTTCTGCTATAGTATCTCTAAGCAAACCTCAGAAATCATTTTATTCTATTTTCAGTGTATATACCTAATAATCTTGTTAAAAAGTCTAATACAATTAGTAATTCTCTGACTATCTATATACTCCATCCATATCCATTGTCCCTAGTTATCTCAAAGTTTGTTTTAAATAGTTGATTTTTTCAAATCAAAATCCAAACAAGGGGGTGCCTGGGTGGCTCAGTGGGTTAAAGCCTCTGCCTTCGGCTCAGGTCATGATCCCAGGGTCCTGTGATCAAGCCCCTCATCGGGCTCTCTGCTCAGCAGGGAGCCTGCTTCCCCCTTTCTCTCTCTCTGCCTGCCTCTCTGCCTACTTGTGATCTCTGTCAAATAAATAAAATCTTAAAAAAAAAAAATCCAAACAAGGTTCAGATATTGCATTTGGGTTATATGTCCCTTTAAGACTTGTAAAGTCTGTAATAGTTCTCCATGCTTAAAAAAAAATTTTATTAAGGCATGATAACATGAAAATTCTCAGTAGCTTAAGCTGTTTTAACTAATTTTAAAATGCTGAAAATACTGATGGAAAAGCTATATTCCATTAGCATAGCTAATATGTAGGTTTACTAATGTAGTTACTACGGGTTAACCAATATCATGTCAACAGTTCTTTGATTTTGAAATTTTGTCAGTTTGGTATGGTAACATGAGTTACCTTCTGAAAATCAGAAGCATTAGTTAGCAATTATAGGTCTCATTTACTAATAAAAATACAAAGTTATTAAGTAAATGCAATTTGTTTTGTAGACAAGACTTCTTAGAAAATGGCATCATTGGCCAGAAAAAATAATAAGATTGAAATGATTTCCATGGGATCACAGAATTTCAGACTTGTTATCTATCATAGAGATAATGTAGACAAACTCCCCCACCACTTCCTCACTGAATAGATGAGGTAAGATATGTAGTTGTTAGAATGTTTCCTCAGAGCATAGAGATAACTAAGAGTTTTTCTAGATTATGCATTGATACTTGTAAATCATTTCTGATTTAAATTTCTGATTGTAACTTTTTTACATCATTTCAGATTCTCATAGGATGACCCCTGCCTGCCCATATGTGCATCTGTTTGGGCACCATTGCCATATTTTTCTTAGTGTAGTGTTTGCATATTTTACTGTCATTTGCCCCTATTTAAAAATAAGTGGGGGAAAACTGATAAATGAAGATACTGCCACTATTGATAAAAAGTATAGATCTCATGAATACAGTATAATTGCGATGATAGAGGAAATCATTAAGCTTGCTAAATATGGACTTTTGTTAGCTTCAACAGAATATTTGGGACAGTATCAACTGCATATTTGTGCTCAGCTTGTAAAGAAGAGAACAAAACTAAAGATATAAAATGCTTGGAAATATCTTGTCAAAATTATGGCTAATGTTGATTTAAGATATAATTAGGGATTAAAAATTTTTATAGCTCTGTGGGAAAATCCACATTCCACTTTCATTTATTTGATTTTTGCACATCTTTTCCAGATGTCTTTATGCACTAAATTAGAGAACTGTATCAGTTGGAGAATATCTTCCATGTTACCATAGCAAATACATCTTAAAATTGTTTTTCTGCAATTTGCAAGTTCCCAGGTGGTATGACTTTGAAATCATGCTATTTTTAGGTAGACATTTTATCTCAACTTCAAGAAATCTACATTCACTATTTAGGTATAGTAAAAAGTTCATTTCTCCAGAGTTTAATGTTTTACGTCTTCCAGAATTTGAAACTTATTGGATCCTAAGGTAAACCATTTCTTCTGATCCTTCCCACAACTTACATGGCAAGTCTTCTCTAACACAGAATCATACTCTGTTGCTTCAGTCTCCATCTGTCTGAGCAACATGGCACCTTTGTTGCCCCTTTCATTCCTAGGCTGATTGACCTACAGGCTCTGTCCCTAGGAGTTAGTAAAATACCAGAAAAAGTAGCTATGGTAATGTTATGGCATATGCAATTTTACAAATTTTACAGGAGAAAATTATGTCAAGACGTTATAATAATAGCAAGGAAAACATATCTTAGGGTTACATAAGGGGGGAGGACAGTGTCTCCTCTCCTTAGAGGTGGGACATCTGAAAGAGACTTTTAGTAAAGCTCATGGAAAAAATTTAGTGACAGCCTGCCTTAATATTTCAAGAAGTTTTGTAAAAGTAGTATACATGAACAACGAAGACAAAACTTGAGGTAAAGCACATGACTTCATCTCTAATAGTAAGCTGGAGTCTCTGGAGAAATGTGAATTAAAAAGTCAGCAAAGAGGTTGAAGGTTAGGAAATGTTACTTTTTGTCCAAGTGAAAATCTAGAAATGGTTGCCAAAAAATAGCAAAGAAAGCAAAATTTGTTAGGAATAATTCATAATTTATTTTTTAGATGATAAATGGGAAGGTTTGGATTGTGTGTGTGTGTGTGTGTGTGTATGTACCTAATGAATGGCTTAATGTCATAATACTTAAATATCTGGAAACATAATCAGTATGTCCCTCACATGCCAGAGAAAATTGCAAGTTTAATAGAAAAAATAATTGCTGGAATCTGCTTTTTTTTCCTTCAAATTTCTCAATCTGTATCCATAATAAAGAGAAATACTTTCATTTTAAAATCATCTGATTTTGTTTTCAAACTCACTATTAGCCCTTGCTACAAAAAGCTAATCACATGCCATTCTGTTGGGTGGTTTGTAATCCAACCCCAGTCCCTAAGGCTTTTGAAAGACAGATTTTAATTAGTGTTTAGGGTTTCAGATAATTTTTTCTTTTGATCTATTTCTCTTACAAAGAAACCAAATGTAATTAAAAGCAACAAACAAGTAAAACCATATATTGTTGACACTAACAAGATCTAAATTAAGTTAGTCTTGCGTATGACTGTACTGGTTACCTTAAGGAAAAAAACAAATGGATTTACGGAGAATGTAACTCAATTCAAGTGGCAGCTTGTTTACACAATCCCTTTCCTCTTCAGGAACAGTACACTTTCAAGATACCTGGATCATGAGCAGTAGAGTGACAGTGACAACATTAAGTGACAAATTTATCCTTTTTTTTTTTTTAACATTGCAAGTTCTGTTATGAAAATATGTAAGAGGCTGGAGATAATGCTTTTTTTTTATTTTTAGTGATATAATATATGGCTTTTAAATTTAAAAAAAATTTTTTTAATGAACACCGGGTGTTAAATACACAACTAAGAAATTGTTACTACATCACAACCCAATGAAATACTATATGTTGGCTCACTGTACATAATGCCCTTTTTTTTTTTTAAAGATTTTATTTATTTATTTGACAGAGATCACAAGTAGGTAGAGAGGCAGGCGGAGAGAGGGAAGCAGGCTCCCTGCTGAGCAGAGAGCTCCATGTTGGGCTGGATCCCAGGACCCTGAGATCATGACCTGAGCTGAAGGCAGAGGCTTAACCCACTGAGCCACCCAGGCACCCCAATGCTTATATTTTTAATGAGATTTACAAATACTCTCCTCAAGAATTTAATTTAAATATTTGAGTAAGGCTTCTTGTGACCTTAAAGTGATGATCAGTTAAATTACACAGGACAGAGGTTTTTTTTTTTTTTTTTTTTTTTCATTTTATTTTATTTCTCTTCAGTGTTTCAGAATTCATTGTTTATGCACCACACCTAGTAGAGCAGAGTTTATTTATGTGCATTTCCATTTATCACTCAGAATGTCTGGAACTTACTAGTAGTATGTGTTACACAGCACATAGAAGTGTGGGTTTTTTATACAAATGGTACATATATACCTATGCTTTGACAGTTTGCCTAATTGTGCTTGTTTTTAAAATATATTTGTAAATCAAACCAAACCAGTCCATGGGGTTTACTGAATTGCACTTTCTTTTCCTCAAAGGATACTATGTGAAACTGTAAAGGACTTCGTTGCCAAAGTAGAGAAGGCCTATGAAAAAACGTTGGAAAACACCGTTGCCGCAGACGCCATGGCCAGTAAAGTAAGCGGGTCACCTTTAGGGCACACAAGTTTTTTACTGACAACATTGACACTGCCCGTGTTTCACAGCTAAATTGATCAAATGCCTTTCTTGCCAAAACATCTTAAATCAAGTGAAAAACTACTTTTGAATCAGATGTGAGGGATTGAAATATATTCTATTTTACGGTTACCCTTGAATGTGTAGGAAAACTGTACCACTGATACTGTCCGAAATCCTGAATTTTATAAACCAACTTGCTTTTCCCATGGATTGACATCCCCAAGGAGAGATGCTCAGCAGCGGGGTCACATGGGGGAAAATGCTGGGTGGCTGGTGTTCCAAAGGGGAGAGGAATGGCTTTCCACTTCCAGGCCAACTGGTCATCAGGCTCCCACCTAGTGTGGTTCTTCAGGTTCCCCAGGCATTATGGTCCTTGGCTCCTCTCAGGATACTGTTTCTTGCTTTGTCTTTTTCTTTATAGATTTTTCCCCCCTTTATGAGCTTTTGGAGGCCAAAGTAAGAACCTTAAAAGCTACTTTCTTTACTTTCATTTGTTCTTTGCCAGACATTCTTATAAAAGGTTTGGCTTTCTTGGGCTTGCAAAGGAATGCTCTCAGATGCTATGGATGGTGGCTTAATTGAGTGAAAGGAAAAGGAAATAGAAATGAACATACATTTGATGTTTTCAGCCTCTTTTTTTTTTTTATTTTTCTCTGTGGAGAGCTTCAGTAAACAGAAGACCTCTCTAGCCATATTTTTTTTTCCCTCTGAACTATTTCTAGAGGAGGAAAGGACAGGAATTGGAGTGGCAATCACAGGTGTATTAGGACATTCGTAGCATCAGTGTCAGCCCTCCGTGTTTCTTTACCCTTAGTCATTCAAGAGAAGCAGACAGAAATAAGGGCGGAGTGCATGTGTTTCTTTCTGCATCTTCTTCTTCTTTACCCTTGTGCATTTTCCTTTTTGCTCTTTTTTTGAGCCAGTAAGCCTGTAGGCACCGTTCACCCCTTTCACAACCAAAGCTTTGAAGGAGAGCTTACCAAGAACTCAGACAGACCTGCAGTTTATGATGCTCAAAACGGTACCTTACGTCGATTACTTTAAAAAAAGTTTACACGATGTTTTATATAAGTATTGCCTAAGTTTTTTGTGGAATGTGTCACTTTGAAGTGAAGTGTTTGTTCTTTTAAGGAAAAATACCTATATAAAGATAATAGAGATTTTGTTTTATGGAAAAATAATTATATAAAGATGGGAGAGTTGAAATATTCTGGAAGCACACATAAAAATTTACATAATTGTGCTTTTTTAAAAAAATTATAAATTATTTTGTGTATAGGCTATCAAAAAGTATCCTCTATAATGGATAGCCAATTAATTGGTAAACATTAATATAGGCATCTTTCCTCTAACATCAGAAGTGATTCGCTCAAACTGTCCTTTTCCATTTCCACCCCGTGGAGATTCATTGCTGTATTTTTGTTTTCTTAGTGTTCGGTCCTAAATGAAAAGCTTGAACAACTGCTTCAAGCTTTGCACACAGATTCCCAGGCCACCCCCGTTCTCCCAGGCATTCACTCTCTCATCGTAGAAGAAGATACCGTGGAATCTTCCAGTGAAGAATCCTTGTGTGAAAGCAAAGAACAGCTCGTAGATGACCCTGCAAAACCTCCCTCCCAGAAAGCTGTCAAGCCAAAGGAAATAATGCTGCGGGCAAACAGTTTAAAGAAAGCTGTGAGACAAGTCATTGAAGAAGCTGGCAAGGGTACCCGTGAACAAGGTTGGCCTTTGAAGAAGTTAGCTGCATCCCCATCTTGTAAGCACAGTAGAATTTTCATATTGGTCAGACTGGACACACACACAAAATTTTCAGGCAGGACAGAAGATGAGGCCTTTAGAATGAAATTTGAACTAAGTCCTATTTGCTGTTTAAGTAGGATTCACATACGATGTTAATGTGAGGAATGACATATCAATGATACATAAAATAATATCTCAATGATAAAAATACACTGGAAACATGGAAAATTAAGTTACAATTCTAAAATTTTAAATATCTTTTACCTAATGGGAACCTGTTGAGTTCTTAAAGAAAATCAAACCTGCAAACTACTTTGAAAATACTCTCTTAAATTCATTTCCTAAATGTTTATGTTGCTTTTTAAAGAGTCTATAAAGATTCCACCTGTATTTTAATTTTTTGTATGAATATAATGGATATACTTCTCTTCGAATTTTAGTAGTGGTCTAAAAGTTAACTTTAACATAAAAAATTAATATGCAAGAACACCTTATTCAGGTTGTAACTTATAGATGGACTTGTGTTTCATTCTCGAATTCTTTTATTTTTTTCTTCTGATAAAAAAGTAATGTTTACAATTTCAAGTATTTAGTTTGATAATCTCTAGTCCTTATGGTTATCACCCCCAAATTTATTATGTTAGTATTTGTGAATATGGAATTTCTTTTGCTTTAGGTTTCATTTTTCTTTTTAAGCGTATATTAATATTTATGGATTTTATTTTTACTTGTCCAAACACATTTCTCAGTTATGGATGACCAGAGTGTCCATCCCTGTGAGCCAGTTAGCCAGTCGTTCGATAATGACAGTACAGAAACAGATGAATCTAAAGAAGAGTCTAAAGACGATGACACAAGAGAGTCACTAACTGGTAAGAAAACTGTAATCCTTTTGGAATTAAATAGAATACAATTTTGCTTTTTGTTCTCAAAAGGCTTATCAGTTTGAAATAAACTTTTTAGTTTTATTTTTAACAAGGCTTTTCAGAAGGTAAAGCTTAGATAGTTATGAATACTAAAATAATAATGGTAACATTTAGGTGATTGTCAAATACTCCCACATCCCGCTTTATCATATAATCTGGAGATTATCATAATAAACTAAGGCTTATGGAACCAAACATGGCTAAGTATCTTAATTTTCCTGAGGAAAAGGGAAGAAACATCTAAATCAGCAGATTTTAATCTGTTTTTAGCCTTAGATGCCTTAGAGAATTATGTGAAAACTGCACATTGAAGTGAAGTTTTGGGCACATTGTACATGCCCAAAGTTTGCCTTTTAAATAACTGAGCAGTCCTCTGGATTCCATTGATCAACCTGGATGGTTTGCTAATTCTTACTGCTAAATTAATCTTCAAAATCACTGGACATCTAATTACAACCCTATCTCTACTGAAATTACGTTTGCCAGGAAATTAATATGTAGTCACTTGAAGAACATTAATTATTCCTCTGCCTCTTAAGTTTGAAGATGAATTTATACTTTTAATAGTTCAGATTGTATAAGGGAATAATTATTAATTTACTAGAATAAAGAAAAGCAGAAATTAAAGGATAATGAGGCTGAGAAGATAATATGAAAATAATTGCATGGTACTAATGAAAAGTCAACACTGTTAACTCAGAACTGCAGTCGTTATGTTTCTGCTTCACTTTCATTACACATGCACTTGAGTGGATTGCTTAATTTCTCAACAGTTTCCTCATTTGTAACAAGGGGATAATGACGTGCCTACTGGTTGTGAAGGTTAGAGTAGTTGATATATGTGGAGTGCCTAGAATAGTGTCTGGTGCCTTAGTGCTGGGAAGGAGCATTTGCTGTCATTCTCACTATTATTAGTGCTATTCCTCCCACTGCTGCTACTACTAATTATGTCAGCTTCAAAAGAATATCCCTTATTGTATGTAAAACTCTTAGAAACTTTCAATGTAGCCCTTACAGTCTTAACATGTCTGGCATACAACCAATGTGTACATATTGGACACCCATAGCCCTTTTAGACTTGAAATGTACTTATACCAGTATACAACTCAACTCTGACTTTATACCCTATAGACCTTAAAGGTCAGCCTGTAATCCTATACAGGCATATACTTTATAACCCTCTTGACAGATGGCCATTTAGCCTTTGGACCACTCGCTTTCCTTTTTTGGTTTGTTTTAGATATTTTATTTTATGTGTTTAAGTAATCTCTACATCCAGCGTGGAGCTCGAACTCATGACCCCAGGATCAAGAGTCTCAAGCTCTATGGACTGAGCCAGCTGGGCGCCCCACCATTCACTCTCACTACATCCCATTCTTAAAATCAGCTTTTATTGTCAGATAGTTTTTCTTTACATTTAGCTTTGTATTTTCCTCCTTCCATTTCTGCCGGTGAGCACACTAATTAATAAAGCTTCATGTATGATCATGATAACAGTCACAACTGCTGACTTTTGTGTGGTGCTATGTGAGTACCTTAAAAGCAGGCTCGTGTGGCATCCTGTCTTCTTCCCATAACTTAGTATCTTCTTTTCCACATTATCTCCTCAATTCTTCCACCAATTATTAACTCAATTCCAAACTTTTTAGTTTTCCTGGTTGCATTTAATTGGTCAATGCCATGACCCATTTTGAATGCAATCCGCCTGATATTTCATACTCTAACACACCACACTGATAGCCATACACTACTTATTCTGGACATTTTTTTTTTTAAAGACTTTATTTATTTATTTGACAGATAGAGATCACAAGTAGGCAGAGAGGCAGGCAGAGAGAGAGAGAAGCAGGCTTCCTGCTGAGCAGAGGGCCCGATGAGGGGCTCCATCCCAGGACCCTGGGATCATGACCTGAGCCGAAGGTGGAGGCTTAACCCACTGAGCCACCCAGGCGCCCCTGGACATTTTTTTATGTTAGAAGGATCACTCAAGATTTCTTCTTGGCATGAAGTAATATCTCCTCCTATTTTGTGCAAGTGATTTTTTAAACCTAATTAGAGTAGTACATGCTCATCCCTATGAACTTTTATCTTTTCGATTTGGAGCTGTCATTGCATCCTGTCAAAATCTTTTGAAGCTTGACTGTATCATCTCAAATTGACTTCATCTAGAATTTCATAAGCAGGACTTGTATGTCTTCACCCATTATAAAGCTGACTTTAGTAGGGCTGACAATGGGATTCTTACAGTATGCTGCTTGATCATTTCCATTAAGACAAGGCATGGTTTCTTTGGAGGATTGGTTTTCCAGCACTCATTGCTAATGGTTTTCCAGCCGGCTACCATCCCATCTTGCTATAGTCTCATGAACTGAACACTTCCATTGTAGTCTACAAAGAAAGCTAAAAAATAAAGGTAGGCAACTCTAGATACTAAAGTTGAAATAGTCATAAATTTACACACATTGCAACATTTGGTACCTTAATGTTGCAATATTTGTTCTTATTTTCTAGCTAGTAATCCGATTTAGTGGGAATCAGTAGTAATAGAAGTATTTCTGTATTAAATAATCATTACTTTTTGAAGAGGAATCATTATATGATTAAATTATGCAATAATTCATATGTCTGAGATGTACAGTGAGGTATATTAATATGATCGATGAGATGTTATATTTAAGAAGAAACATGAAACATTAATTTAGTTACCATCAATGTTACATCAATCTCAGTCACTAGGACGCTCTCTGGTTTTTATAAGAGATGAATATCAAAAGGTTGTTTTTATTAGAAATTAGCTCCAGGTCTCTCATCTGTCAAAAAAAAGTGGCTGTCTGCTACTTTTCTTTAGTGCAACTGGACTGTTTTTGAAGAAAGAGAAGAGAGTGTAAGATTAATGTGGTTAGTTTGTAATTAGCCTTAGGGAGAGTAAAGGTAATTAAATTTTTAAGTATTTTTAAATTGAATTTGAGGAATACTGTTTTTTTATTTAAACACCTGCCAATAGCTCCTAAATTAGTTAAAGATACTATTTGCTCTCCATTACGTTGCTGTAGTTTAGACAGAATTAAATCATTTTTGTTGACTTTGAGAGTAATACTCCTTAGGAATAATCTTTTAAATGTATTGAACATTTTAAAGAATATGATAGACCTATCTGGGGCAAATTTTTGTTTTGAATATATAGTTAATTGAGAAGTTCAGGAAACTTATATTGGTTTTATTTGAAAAAAATACTATTTTTCCTTTTATGTATGGAAGACAATGTTAACTCACATTTCACGTATTAGCTCTGGGAATTAATTAATTACATTTGATCATTCACCCAACATTTATGGCAAAAGGATTACACTGGTGGTGTATATTTTAACACATATGTACCATTTTCAAAGATCATCAGGCTTCAGAATTTCTTTTTGTCTTTAAATATGGGTTGGACACATTCAAATTGTGAGCATTACTGACCTTTAGTTATGTAGGCCTATACTTTTTACTAATTTCTGTCTGTTTGAAATGATCTATCTGGATATCTACCTGTGGCCGAATCCCTCCAAACAGTAAATCTCAAAGAAAAAACAATGGTAAAAGAATAGGTAAACACAATGTAATATCTTCAGTTCTGCTTGTTGATTTAAATACACATTAAATTATTTTTATGTCCTGAATATATTAGGGCTTGCTTATTCTTATAACTTTATCATTACCTTTTTTTTTTCTTTTTTAATTCATCGGGACTTTTCGCCAATAGTTAAAGCTGCACCTGCACCTCGGTCTCCAGATGGCCGGGCAAGTCGTTCCCAAGCTGACTCTGGCTCTGGTCCCACTGTGGCAGCTGGCAAAGAGAACCTCCCTGTGCTCAACACCAGAATAATCTGCCCAGGTAGTATAGAATCTGAAATATGGGGTATTTGTAAGCATTTCTGTAAAAATGTATTAAGTACTCATTTCTGTGCACTATAGAAATGTCTTCTTAGAGATAAATGTCCCTTTGGGAGAATGTTCTTGTCACTCTTACAACCAGATTCCAGATCCTTAGACTTGTGTGTGTGTGTGTGTGTTTAAATTATAAATAAGAAGGAAAGAAAGGGGGGGGCGCCTGAGTGGCTCAGTGGGTTAGGCTGCTGCCTTCGGCTCAGGTCATGATCTCAGGGTCCTGGGATTGAATCCCGCATTGGGCTCTCTGCTCAGCAGGGGGCCTGCTTCCCTCTCTCTCTCTGCCTGCCTCTCTGCCTACTTGTGATCTCTCTCTGTCAAATAAATAAATAAAATCTTAAAAAAAAAAAAAAAAGGAAAGAAAGGAAGTACTAAAATACATGTTTTGGGGCACTGCCCTGAGAAGTTTTAATTGAGTTATACTAGAATACAGCCCAGGAATCTGCATTTACTAAGCACCCAGGGTAAATCTTATCTTATATTCTACTACCTCTTTGGTATCTCCATAGCTTTCCTCTTTGTCGTGAGCCACAAGACGTTCCGTCATTTTTAGACTAGTAACACTGCTTCCTTTTGGAATATCTGAGACATCCATTCCAGCTCCAATGAGATGAATTGACCTTGAGATTGGGTTAGTACTAGTGGAAAGCAAACAACATGTGCAGCTAGGGAGGAGGAAAATAGGGATGTCTCTGATGTCTCCTTAAACACCAGTTGTTTGACTTAGTGAAAACTCTCCAGATTTATTCCAGAGTTGATTGGACCCAAGTTACACCCTGTAAAGCAGTCTGTCCTACAAGTTCTTTTTAAAGGTGAATCACAATTCAGTAATGATAGTTGGAGACTTCATTGTCATACTTACAGTAGTTGATAGAAGCAACTAGGTAAAAATCAACAGGGAAATAGAAGACCTGAAAAACATGAAACAAGCAGAGCTACAGAACCCTCCAGCCAACAACAGCAGAATATTCATTCTCAGTCTCATACACATGGAACATTTTCCAGTATGGATCATAAATTAGGCCAATTCTCAGTAAATTTAAAAGGTTTGAAATTATCAAAGGACAATTTTTGACCACAGTGGAATGAATTTAGAAATCCATAACAGAAAGAAAGTTTGGAAATGTACAAATATGTAGAACTATGTAGGTCAAAGAAAAAAAAAAGTCATGAGAGAAATCTTTAAATCCTTTGATGTGAATGAAAACAAAAATACAACACACCAGAACTTACTTGATGTAGCCAAGGAAGTGCTTACAGTGAAATTTAAAGCTGTAAATGCATATATTAAAAAGGTAGAAAGATCTCATAATCTAACTCTGTACCTTAATCAACTGGAAAAGGAAGAACAAGGATGCCCAAAGCAATTAGCAGGAAGGAAATAATCATATTGATGTGGAAATAAATGACATAGAGAATAGAAATCAATACAGAAAATCAATGAAACCAAAAGCTGATTCTGTGAACAGATTAACAAATTGACAAGCCTTTACTAGAGTGACCACGGAAATGAAAGAGAAGATTTAAATTATTGAAATCAGGAATGATAGAGGAGAGATGTCACTAATGGCCTTACAGAAATAAGAAGGATTATCAGGGAAAATTATCAAATATTACATGCCAGCAAATTAGGTAACTTCAATGAAATGGACCAACTCCTGGAGACATGCAGACTACCAAAACTGATTCAAAAATGGAAGATCCACTACACGTATAACAAAATTTCCTGCAAAAAACAGGCCAGCATGAATAAAGTTTTAGTTAAGGAAGGTGAATAAGTTCTAGAGATCTGCCGTGTCCAACATTGTACTTATAATACTGCCTTGTACACTTAAAAATTTGTTAAGAGGATAGAGCTCATGTTAAGTGTTCTTAAGTGTTCACAATAGAATAAAAAGTAAAAACAAACAAAAACAAAAAGAAAAACAAAAAAAATAAAAGGAAAGGAAAGAAAGAAATCTATCCCTAAGTCCTGGGCTCACCTAACTCATTTTTCTTTTCTAATGGTTAACTGGTAAGCTCTCATCATTGGTCTACCTCTTAATGACCTTCAAATGAATTCATTTTACATTTTGGTCAGCTTTCCTATTTGCCCTAATAGTAAGGAGGAGTAGTTGGTCTGATCAACTGATAATCTGCCATCATCAAAATAGTGTGTTTACTTTTAGTTTTTGCAAATTCTGGGTTGTTGTGGCTTCCCATGAAACTTTGTTCTCTCGGGATTCCTAGGTGGCTCAGTCAGTTAAGTGTCTGAGGCTTGATTTTAGCTTGAGTCATGATCTCAGTGTTGTGAGATTGAGCCCTGCATTGGGCTCCATGTCCAACATGGATTCTCTCTTCTCTCCCTCTCTGTCTACCCCTCCCTACTGCACTCTCTGTCTCTAAAAACAACAAAAAAACAAAAACTAGTTTCTCTCGTAAGTCAAAAAGAACAAATGAATGGATAAAAGAAGGAAGGAAGGAAGGAAGGAAAGGAAGGAGGGAGGAAAGGAAGGGGAGACAATCCATAGGATAAGAGAAAACAGTTGTAAATGGCATACCCGATAAGGGTCGAGTATTCAGGATATAAAAAGAACTCTTAAGACTCAACAATGAAAAGACAAATACCCCAATTTAAAAAGGGGCAAAGGATCTGAGTAGACACTTTCCAAGAGAGATACACAGATGGCCAATATGCACATGAAAAGATGCTCACCATTATTAGTCATCAGGGTAATGCAAATCAAAACCACACTGAGATACCACTTTACCTTCCTGGGATGGCTATGATCAAAAAGGAGAGATAATAGCAAATATTGGCAAGGACATGGAAAAATTGGAACTTTCATACATTGCTGGTTGAAATAGGAAATTTGGA
The DNA here is from genome assembly GCF_011764305.1 of Mustela putorius furo. Taxonomy (NCBI): domain Eukaryota; kingdom Metazoa; phylum Chordata; class Mammalia; order Carnivora; family Mustelidae; genus Mustela; species Mustela putorius. Next base: position 9,001,951 of record NW_025421305.1, read on the forward strand.
AAATCAGTTTGGCAGTTCCTCAAAGAATTAAACACAGAGTTAACATATAATCCAGCAAATTCCTAGTTATAGACCTATGAGAATTAATATACATGTCTACACAAAAACTTGCACGTAATGTTTATAGCAACATGACTCATCATAGCCACATAGAAGACAACCCAAGTAATTGTCAGTTGATGGAGAAACAAAATGTGCAATATGTAGACAGTGGACTATTATTCAGCCTTTAAAAAAGAACAAAGCACTGATAAATGCCGCATGATTGCCTCCTAGCATGTTATGCTAAGAGAGAGGCTTGACATAAAAAGCCACACATTACGTGATTACGTTTATATGAGATGTCCAGAATAGTCAAATCCATAGGGAAAGAAAGTAGGTTGGTGGTTTCCAGGCTCTGGGGATGTGGGAATGGGTAGAAAGGAAAAATGACTACCAACAGGTATGGAGTTTGTTTTGAGAGTAATAAAAAAATTTTCTAGGGACACCTGGGTGGCTTATTCGGTTAAGTGTCTGCCTTTGGCTCAGGTCATGATCCCAGAGTCCTGGGATCGAGTCCCCCATCAGGCTCCCAGCTCAGTGAGGAGTCTGCTTTTCCTTCTTCCTCTGCCTCTCCCCACCACTTGTGCACGCTCACTCTTTCTCTGTCAAATAAATAAATAAAATCTTAAAAAATATATTCTAAGTTAGATCATACTGATCATTGCACAACTTTGTATATATATACAAACAGCTGAATTATACACTTACTTAGAAGGTGAATTTTATGGTATGTATATAATATCTCCATGAAATATTAAAATAAAAAAGGTAAGGAAAGAAAGATAAGGAGCATGTTTGGTTCTGGAAAGGTCTCCATGTCTAGAGGTTATATCTATTTAAACCTGGAACCGTGGGATGACTTTCTGGGCTAAAGCTGTGAATATGGCTAACCTTAAAATATTATACTGTTCGGGGTGCCTGGGCAGTGAAGTCAGTTAGGTCTCCCACTCTTGGTTTGGCTCAGGGCATGACCTCAGGGTCGTGGGATGGAGCCCTGCGACGGGCTTCGCACTTAGGACAGAAAGTCCCTCTGCCTCTACCCCTTCCCCCATCCCCTGTGCTTGTTCTTGCTCCCTCTCCTTCTAAAATAAATGAAAAATAAAAGCTTAAAAAAAAGAAAATATTATACTTTTCTTTAGGGCAGCTGGAGTTTGGTTCTTCACATCTCCAAACTGTTCTTTTTTTCCTTACCAGAACATTTTTTTTTCATTTATTCACTTATTTAGAGATAAAAGAAACTGGCATGACTAAATATGCCATAACCCATTCAAAACTATGAAATTAAGCTATGAAGTAAAATTCATCTTGATTATTTGATAATCAGCTAGACTTTGAGGCTAAAATAAATAATAATCTTCTAAAAGAGCACACAGTGGAGGAAAGCAGTGTTTGCTCAAGGACTTTTTTCCTACTTTCCAATTGTTTCTCAATTACATATTTTTCCTCATTCTTCTTTCCTTTTTATTGTTCACTTAGGCCCATATTACTCTATCGTCTTTCTCAGAGTTTAATGCTTCTAGAGTCAGTAATTAGTTGGGTAGATGATTCAATTACATATTTTTCCTCATTCTTCTTTCCTTTTTATTGTTCACTTAGGCCCATATTACTCTATCGTCTTTCTCAGAGTTTAATGCTTCTAGAGTCAGTAATTAGTTGGGTAGATGATATCTTTGAACATTGTAACTACTCAGTAGAAAACTAACGAGTTGTTGAATTAAGCTTGAAGTTTTACATATTTAGAGGTAAGATAAATGCTTCATTTTTTATGTTCAAACACTGTGTTTTTCTAAAACTCATAAATATCTGTGTTTAAAATTTTGGATTTACTCTTGACACCAACAGAGTTTTGTGTATGTCAGTTAATTTTTATTCCAATGATTTTATTTATTGGAAAGAGAGACAGAGAAAGAATGGGGTAAGGGGTGGGTAGGGGCAGAGAGAGAGGGAGAAGGACAACCAGACTCCCACTGAGCAGGGAGCCCAGTGCAGGGCTTGAACCCAGAACCCTGAGATCATGACCTGAGCCGAAGGCAGATGCTTAACCGACTCACCCACGCAGGCACCCCTCTGTTAATATTTTTAATTGAAACTATTATTATCTATGCTTTGAGAGTATGGACATGGTAACTCTGTGACATTCTTGGTAATTCACTTTTTATTGTAAATTCCTTATAGACTACCACTTCATTTGCTATAACAAAGGAAGTAATATTTATTTGTTGAAGTTCTAGAATCACTAGAATGGTAAATGAGAAGCTGTTACAAAGAGACTCTTATTTGGGTCTTCATCTGCTGCATTTTTATGACAACATATAGATCCTAAGAAGGCTCAAAAATCTTAAAATTACCAGTGTCATAGTTCTTACTTTTGGCTAATGAGAAGAGCAGACACTGAAAAACCATGCTTTGGGGGTAAGGTGCCTGAGACCAGGCCTGAAAACAATGCATTGGCTCTTTCTCTGTCTTTTTCTTAACATGTGATCCTGTATGTATTTATTTTTCTGGCCAGGTTTAAGAGCAGGACTAGCTGCCTCCATCGCTGGGAGTTCTATAATCAACAAAATGTTACTAGCAAATATTGATCCTTTCGGTGCAACGCCATTTATCGACCCTGATCCAGATTCAGTGTAAGAAAATAGTTTTGTAAATATCTTGTTTTGGCTTTTCTTGTTTCTGCTTTATACTAATGGTAACAGTGTCAGTGCATTACAAGAAGTTTGGCTCCCCATACAAAAAGGGTCATCAGAAAATTCCAAAAGTTGATATAATGATGAGTACATCGATGCATTGGAAACACAGTGGTTTTCATGATCTGTTCCGGAGGTAGGTCCTGTCCAGCCCCTGGTCTCGGATAACAACACTATGACAAAATGAGACACAGCTATATTCACTTTTCCCTAGAACAGCATATTCATCGGCACCTTCATAATGATATTTTTGCTATTCCTTTTTCCTCCTTTCTTCTTGGTCTTGCCAAATCACTCATCTTTCCCCAACCAGCTTGTATTTTTATTTACTTCAAGAAGCTTCTTGGTCCACATGGATCTCTTCCCTTCTTAAAACTACCATTTTTTTTGGAAGTTCAATATGAACTTTTACTTCTGTATTTAATTATACTTTTGTTATATCTCATTTCTCTAATGACAGTCTTCAAAAACAGTAAACATCTTTGTACTTTCCAAAGAAGCCTGAAGAGTGGACTGGACCTGGTCATTTTACCACTCAGTGAATATTTGTCCATTGATAAGAGTACAAGTGGAGAGAAATTTCCTTGCACCTGACTGCAAGGCCCTCCCATTTGTATGTTTGGTGAGGGGCTTACAAAGGAAGCAGAACAAAGGTTTTATTACAATTCATAGAAAAGCATTACCATGACTCTGTCTCTGCTTTGCCTTGCTTACTATCCCTTTATATATTATGTATGAAAAATGACATATATGTACTGGGCTTGTACACATGGCATACGAATAGGAAATAATTCCTGCTAAGTTTTAGTCTCATCTATAAGGCATGGAAGCTTAAATGCTTTTAAGTGCTATTTTGTGTGCAAATTGTAATTGTTGTAATGAATCTGAAGTTGACTTTTATGTACTTTTCCTTATTATCACAGAGATGGATATTCAGAAAAATGTGTCATGAACAATTACTTTGGGATTGGATTAGATGCAAAAATTTCATTAGAATTTAATAATAAGAGAGAGGAGCACCCTGAAAAATGCAGGTAATTTTGGTAATAGTAATAATGTTATTACATGGAGGTAATTCCACTTTAATTTCATTTATTAGCTATTTTGCTTGCTCTGCCTTTAAAGAGTAAATCAGTAATAGCCATTGAATTGTCTGCCAATATTTATTTCAGGAGCCGAACTAAAAACTTGATGTGGTATGGAGTCCTTGGAACCCGGGAGTTGTTACAGAGATCATACAAGAATTTAGAACAGAGGGTTCAGCTTGAGGTAGGTTCATCTTGAAGTAAGGATAGTTCAGATTATCTTACTTAGAAAAATAATGACATTTGAGGAGCTGATTTGGTCTCTGTGACTCTTCAAGTATTTAAACACCCATTGGAGGTGATTATCGACTTTATACTAAAGGAGGTGGAGACACTGGCTGTGGATGACATATGAGTTATCATTATCATTAGCTCCTGAAATGTGGATGGTTCTGTAGCATCGTGGTGCTCCCTGAGAAGGTGGAGCTAGGAGAGAACATTTAGAGGAGAGCATTTCTAACGAATTTTCACAGATTTTCTCATTTACGTTTACAAATTCGGACCCAATTCTATGATGCCTGACATTTCACAAATCCCTGAGAAAAATTCATAGCATATAGACTCTTTTGAGTCTGTGTATTTGTTCCAGTTCTTACAATAGTAAAATAAAAAGAGATTTTGAGCATTTAAATTTTTTAGTAGTTTTTACTAATGTAAGGAGGAAATTAAGGATGGCAAAGGTTTTTAAATCTCCTTCACTAATAGGAGAAACAAGATTGGGGGCATGGCTGTGAAAAGTCTAATTTCTGTGAATTTTATTTTCTTTCCCTCTTGGTCCCATATTCATAGTTGATCCTGATACACATGTCTTTCCTATCTTGTATCTTTTTATAACCAGATATCTTTAATTTAAGGAAAATCCTATGTACAGAAAAGTGTGCAAATCTTAAGTCCTCAGCTCATTAAATTAAACAGAGCATTATTATTTTAGGTGTTACCTAGACTACAGAATTGCCTAGCTCATTCATTATCAACTAAACGTCCAAGTAAAGATAAACTCATTATGCCTTCCACTCTGGAGCACATGAACATGATCAGCTGGTTTGGTTTATCCTCGCTGAGAAATTAAGATGGATGTTACTGGCGTATCTTCCATTTCCTTTAAGTTAGTTATATGTTTTAAACTGCTTGTTCTAAAGCACACAAAGATACAGATTCAGAAAAAGTTTATTAATCTACTCAATATTTAATGTTTGCTCATTTTAATAAATACACAGTGAGCCTTAGCTGTGTGCCAGGAATGGCCCTAGGTGCTAGGACAGAGTATAGACCTTCGAATGTATTTTCATGGAAAAAAAGAGAAAATATAAAAAATGCACGAAGGAATATAACCAAGTGTAAAATATTCTGTTATCTAAAATGGTTGAAAATTGGATTTTCATTTGTTCTACAGTTTAGAGATCATTTCAATCAGGCATTAAAATGCAAGTTTTATAAAGTTATGTTAATTACTTTTTATTGTAAGAATTAATGAAACTATAGCATCTGTTGTATGTATGACCTCTGCAAGCTCTCCTCTTTTAAAATGAAGGAGTAAACCTCCTACTCAGGAAGAATTTGCTTACCTGTCATGTATAATTACTCACCAGCCAGAGGACATTTTTTTCCCTATCTAATTGGTAATTTTTATTTTCATTGAAGTTGATTAATGAGAAGACACAGAGTATAAGATACTTCCTGACATTCATGGCTTTTCTTTTTTTTTAATTTTTAATATTTTATAAACATATAATATATTTTTATCCCCAGTGGTACAGGTCTGTGAATCACCAGGTTTACACACTTCACAGCACTCACCATAGCACATACCCTCCCCAATGTCCATAATCCCACCCCCTTCTCCCAACCCCCCTCCCCCCAGCAGTCCTCAGTTTGTTTTGTGAGATCTTAAGAGTCACTTATGGTTTGTCTCCCTCCCAAACCCATCTTGTTTCATTTATCCTTCTCCTCCCCCCTTAACCCCCTATGTTGCATCTCCACTTCCTTATATCAGGGAGATCATATGATAGTTGTCTTTCTCCACTTGTCTTACTTCGCTAAGCATGATACCCTCTAGTTTCATCCACGTTGTCGCAAATGGCAAGATTTCATTTCTTTTGATGGCTGCGTAGTATTCTATTTTGTATATAATATACCACATCTTCTTGATCCATTCATCTGTTGGTGGACATCTAGATTCTTTCTATAGTTTGTCTATTGTGGACATTGCTGCTGTAAACATTCAGGTGCACGTGCCCCTTTGGATCACTACATTTGTATCTTTAGGGTAAATACCCAGTAGTGCAATTGCTGGGTCATTCATGGTTTTTCTTTTCTTAGTTTTGGTTCTATCTGAGAAACCCAGCTTTGAGATTGGTCAGCCAACAGTTAGTTACAGAGCAGGAGTGCAGTTCCAGGAGTTGAGAGACCAGCTAGATGAGGTGGTTAGGACCCAGAAGCCCTCCCTGAACCTGCTTGCAAAAGGACTTGACATGAGCACAAAGGTGACCATGATGCAAGGGAGGATATTGTAAGTGATCTGAAAAAAACTCCAGAAAAGTACGGCCTGATTTTGACAGAAAGAAGAGGTAAAATGTTATCTTAAGTCGGTTTTCTGTAATGACTTCTGCCATAGGAATGTATATGCTTCAGATTTTTTAAATTAGAAAAACAAAAGAAAGGTAATGTGTAGGAATATATTTGCAGGAAAAGCAAACATTGCCAATACACTTCCCACTGTCATCCTTTGTCTTGGGTGTTCGAGTGGCTTCCCAGCTAGCAGTTTTGCTCTCTTTATCTAACCTCTAAGATTTTTACCTTACAGTGTGATGGGCAGTATATTCCTCTCCCCAGTCTGCAAGGAATAGCAGTGTTGAACATTCCCAGCTATGCAGGAGGCACTAACTTTTGGGGTGGAACTAAAGAGGATGATGTAAGTATTTTCTTTTACCTTCCAGATGCTAGAGACTGCCCACATTCCTTGGCCCATGGCCCCTTCCTCCATCTCCAAGGCCCACAAAGGAAGCCTGAATCTCCCACTGCATCATTCTGATATCCCCAACTGCCCTTCTCTTCCACTTTCAGTGTCTTTTGTGGTTACATTGGGCCCAGTATGTCATCTAGGATAATCTCTCCTTCTCAAGGTCCCTCCTGTAATGACCTCGGCAAAGTCTGTTTTGTCACGTAAAGTAACATTCATAACCTCAGCAGATTAGGACATGGACATTTGGGGAGTGGGAAGGGGGAATTGATATTATTCTGCTTACCAAAATACCTTCTGTACTTTTTAACTTTCTAAGTTTGTGTCTGTTACTATTATTTTTATCTTTAGAAATGTTAAGAGGGCTCATTGGGCCTTTGAAATTTAGTGCTGTGTTTTGACAGGAAAGTCGAAAAAAGGAAAAACACAACCTAGCAAATGTAATAAATGTTTTAAAAATAATAAAATGAAAGAGAAGGAACAATTGTTAAGATCTACATAACAATAAAAAAAAAGAATTATCACAGTCTTTGAAGAATCACATGTAAGGAAAGATAGCCCCATTTATTTCAGGCTTATAATGCAAGAGCTCCCACTGGCCCATTTTTTCAGAGTCCTTGAATGAGCAGACAGAGTTTAGAGTATAACATAAATTGGAATATATTTGCGATTTTCATTATGTGAATGTATTTCAATCTTACTGAACTATAAAACTTAGTTAGCAGCTAATTTTTTTCTCAGCCTGTAACTACTCTTAAATATTTTAAAGGGAAGAAATCAGTGAGATCGGGGCGCCTGGGTGGCTCAGTGGGTTAAGCCGCTGCCTTCGGCTCAGGTCATGGTCTCAGGGTCCTGGGATCGAGTCCTGCATCGGGCTCTCTGCTCAGCAGGGAGCCTGCTTCCTCCTCTCTCTCTCTGCCTGCCTCTCTGCCTACTTGTAATCTCTCTCCGTCAAATAAATAAATAAAATCTTAAAAAAAAAAAAAGAAAAGAAATCAGTGAGATAAAGATAAATAAAGCTAACAGCACCTACTAGGTAATCAGATAGTGTTCTCAGAACTTCACATTTATTACTATCAACCACAGTTTTAATCTAAATTTTACCAGTGAAGAAACTGACATTAAGTTCACACAGGAAGTAGCAGAGATGGGATTTTAAACCATGCACTCTGCTTACAGAAATGATAAGAAATCATCAATGTTTGCAAATTCATGTCCTGATATTTTCAATGAAAATTTTAATTGGAATATTACTTGATACTGAACAATTTTTTACTATTTTCCTAAATTTTTGTTTTAATATGTATATTACAGAGTTTACATTGCTGATATGCCACTTCATGTAAACCTTAACCTCATCAGGGGAAATGTAATGCAGTGTTTCCTTTCAGATATTTGCTGCACCATCATTTGATGACAAGATCCTGGAAGTCGTTGCAATATTTGATAGCATGCAAATGGCAGTTTCAAGGGTCATTAAACTGCAGCATCATCGAATAGCCCAGGTTTGTTTTCTCTGATCAAACCTAACTTTGCAGATTAGAGGACTGGGGAAGCTATTCCAAAGGACTCCTGCACTGTCTATTCATCTATAAAATGTTAACTTTCTTGTCATGTCAGTTGTTACTATGTCATGATAATTGGAAAAATATACATTCCATTCCACTGAAATGGACTAAACGTCAGGCTTGAATGCAGATTGTCAGTTTCTCAGGATGATTTTTTTTCTAAAATGGATCATTTTATTTCAGTGCCGAACGGTAAAAATCACTATATTTGGCGATGAGGGAGTCCCAGTGCAGGTGGATGGTGAAGCATGGGTTCAGCCTCCAGGAATTATCAAAATTGTGCACAAAAACAGAGCTCAGATGCTAACAAGGGACAGGGTATGTAAAAACATATACACATATTCTTCTAGATTTTTATCAAGCCTCTTAAAATTACTAAACTGTGGGGGCACCTGGGTGGCTTGGTCGGTTAAGTGTCTGACTCTTGATCTCAGCTCAAGTCTTGATCTCAGGGTTGTAAGTTTAAGCCTGCATTGGACTCCACACTGGGTATGGAGCTTACTAAAAAAAATTCAGTTGTTATGGAAAATAGAAACCAAGGAAAAATACTTAAATTGCCTCGCAAATCTAACGTTTAGGTCATTGTGGTTTTAAATATGAACAAGTATTTAGTTTTTTAACAATTTAATAGACTAGGGACACCTGGGTGGCTCAGATGGTTAAGTAACCAACTCTTAGTTTCTGCTCAAGTCATGATCTCAGGATTGTGAGATTGAGGCCCACATAGGGATCCACACTGAGCATGGAGCCTGCTTGGGATTCTCTCTCCTTTCCCCACTTTCCCCAACCTGGCTCATATGAGCACATGCGTGCACTCTCTCTCTCTTAAAAAAAAAAAAAGTTAATAGTTTATATTTTTATTATTTTTTAGGTTTACAGAGAAATTGACCAGAAAATACAGAGAATTCTAATTCTATTCCCACATATCTCCTTACCTCACTAATATCCAATCCCTTATTATTAACATCTTATATTAGTATGGTATATTTATTATAGTTGATGAGCCAGTATTGATAATTATTGATTAATTAATGTCATAGGTTACTCTTCATGTTGTACATGTTATAGTTTTTAAGAAATATATAATCACTTATAGCCACCATGATAGTATGCTACAGGCTAGTTTCACTACCCTCAAAATTCCTTCTGTCCCACCTAGCCATCACTCCCTCTCTTACCTCAACACCTGTCTCCATACTTTTGCCTTTTCCAGTATATTTTTTTTTAAAGATTTTATTTATTTATTTGACAGACAGAGATCACAAGTAGGCAGAGAGGCAGGCAGATAGAGAGGAAGTGAAGCAGGCTCCCTGCTGAGCAGAGAGCCCGACGTGGGACTCATCCAAGGACCCTGAGATCATGACCCGAGCTGAAGGCAGCGGCTTAACCCACTGAGCCACCCAGGCGCCCCTCCAGTATATGTTTTAATTAAGATCAAAGACTGCCACTATCCATCTTGATCTTGTCTATTATGCCTTTCAAGTACAGATTGAAGCCTAAATTGAAGTTGTCTTTTAAAAAACTTTTCAGTGATACCCTCCTCATCACTGATTACATTACTTATTTGTTATGATAACACTGGAAAACTTTAAAAATAGCTTTCCTGTATCTTAAGATTTCTTTAATGAAGCTTCAGATTAGGGGAAAAATAAAAAAGCAGTCATTTCTTGTAACATTTAAATACACTCTTATGTATGGGTCTCGGAGTTCCAAACTAACAGTTCCTTGCAACATTGTTGTTAAATAGGCGTTTGAAAGCACGCTGAAATCTTGGGAGGATAAACAAAAGTGTGATTCCGGTAAACCAGTTCTTCGAACCCATTTGTACATCCAGCATGCTGTTGACTTGGCAACAGAAGAAGTGTCCCAGATGCAGCTCTGCTCCCAGGCCGCAGAGGAGCTCATTACTAGGTAGGGTGGTTCTGCTTGCTGCAGGCGAGAACAACTCTGGTCTTGACCGGGTTTGTTTTTTAGTTTTGATCAGTAATGTCCATCGTTGGGACTATCTAAAAGAGATACATTTACTCTCCTACCTCATTTGTTGCCTCATTTATGCCTCAATTAAACCCTCTCCAACACACACACACACACACACACTCCTGTGTTCTCTGCAGAACAGACTTTGGACTTCCTGAAACCCGGTGGAGAGCTTGGCTAACTTACCCTACCACACGGTGCTCTTTTCTGTTACTGTTTATTTTCCCAGTTTTACACGGTCTTTGTGCTCTATTACTTATGTATATTTTACCTTATAATTATCAATTAAATGCTTCTGGAATGTAGAAGGAAATATAAATATTAAGCCCTGCTCCCAAGGAAATTTAGGTGGGAAAAGTCTGAGAACCAGTTTCCAAAGACATATCTAGAGATTGGGAGACCGACCACATAGGAGTTCATTCTAGTAGACAGAAAGGGAAGAGATGAAAACACAAGTTCCAGGAGCGTGAAACAGATAAAAATCACGATGACCCAGGAGTCAACTTTGTTGGGGGAAGGGAGGCCAACCATGGACAAGTTTCTTATCCCTTCTTCACCTAAATCTTCTCTACCAAATGGAGATAGTAAGAGGTACTCTGTAGGTCATTGTGAAAGCTAAATGAGACCCACCACATAAAGAACTTAATAGCACATCACAACGGACATATATAGTGTTCTGTGAACGGTAGCTATTATAGTCTTTCCACTTTCATCTGGTCACTGATAAAGATGTTGAAAAAGAAAAGAAGGAAAACAAAGCTCTTTAAATATTTGTTGGAGGGCACCTGGGTGGCTGAGTTGGTTAAGGGACTGTCTTCGGCTCAGGTCATGATCCTGGAGTCCCAGGATCAAGTCCTTCATCGGGCTCCCTGCTGAGTGGGGAGTCTGCTTCTCCCTCTGTCCGTCCCCCCTTCATGCTCTCTCAAATAAATAAATAAAATCTTAAATAAATACATAAATATTTGTTAGAAACCTAAAATGTCCTAGATGTTAGAGATATGAGAGAAAAGATTTGAACTTCCTACTGCTAGAGACCCCAACATTAAGAATTAGAATAAAGTATGATAACTCAAGATACTGAGTGGCTTAGAAGCAAGGTTTGAGAATATGAGTATTTAGTTAGTTAAATGCATAAAACTGCATTATTGTACATCTCAGCCTTTCATCACAGAGAGATCCGTTTTAGGGTAATATAAACAACTTCTGTGGACTCCCAATTTGCAGGGTTTTGGGGTTTTTTGTTTTGTTTTGTTTTGTTTTTGCTTTTCCAGCTTTATTGAAGAATAATTGACAAAATCACATATATATGTATATAAGGTCTACAAATGATAATATGATATATGTATACATTATAAAACAATTACCATAATCAATCTAACTAATAACCTATGGAGAATAGCATGGAAGATTTTTCAAAAAATTAAAAATAGAACTACAGCACTTTCTTGAAATCAAAATATACTATCTGTATTATCTCCCTTGAAATCAAATATACTTCCTAAATTAACTTCCTGTCAACTAACCAAATAACTTTATCAAGAAAAGGGAAGTGAAGGTTGGCCAGACCTGCTTTTGGTCAACCTAATTTGGTTCCCCATATGTGTTGTTGTTGTTATTTCTAATTTGCAAGAGATGAAAATCAGGCTTACTCATCTACTTTCAGAACTTACTCATTCAGTATTCAACAAATAATTTTGAATCTCTTCTGCATGCCAACCACCATATTCAGCAGTGGGGGGCACCAAAATGGCTGGGTTGTAGTCCTCTTCTTAATTTGTGGACAGGATGGTAAGAGAGAAAGTGTGGCTAGAGTGCCATCACAGGGCTCAGTAGGGCGCTGTGGATACACACAGGAGGCCAAGAATGCAAAGGAGGGCTGCCTGAAAAAAGTGATCTTAGCCAAGCCCTGATGGGAGAGTAAGAGAAGGAACATTCTCAACATGGGAACAAGCTTGGGCAGAGGTCCAGAGGAGTGTGAATGGAGTACTTTTAGGAAATCTCAGGGAACTGGGGATGGCATGGTATATGTGAGAGAGGAGGAAATGTGGTTGGAGAAGGGAGGAGGGGCCAGGTCTTATCCAGATGCTTCTGGAAGCAATGTGTAGCATTGTTTGCAAGATAACAAAGCAAGGGCAGGGTAAATGCTCTTAGGATGGTCCTGATAGGAAATGATGGACTGAGGTAGTAGAGATGGAAAGAAGAGAGACTTAAGATTAATTATGATCTAAAATTGTTGAATGGCCTGAATTAGGAGACAGGATGACCCTCAGGTTCTAGTGAATGGATGGATGGACTGTGGAACCTTTGATGGAACCATAGGATTCAGGAGGGAAAGTAGAGTTGAGAGGAAAAATGAAAGGGTCCATGTTGAACTTCCAGAATTTAACCTACATTAGAAATATTTAGGAGGAGGGGCACCTGGGTGGCTCAGTCAATTAAGCATCTGACTCTTGGTTTCTGTTCACGTTATGACATCAGGGTTATGAAAAAGAGGCTCACATTAGGCTCCGCACTCAGCAGGAGTCTACCTCTGCACCATCCCCTCCCCTGACTCATGAACACATGTTCTCTCTTTCTCTCAAATAAATGAATAAATCTTAAACAAAAAAAAGAGAGACCTGGGAGGAAATTTTAGTGGGCAATTGGAAATGTTGTTCTGAAATTGATTTATTTCTTTTCCTTTTTTTGAAAATTAGAATAACATTTACCCACCTGCATTCTTCTGATAAGTAACACATTCTTTATGATTTCTCAAGGTTATCAGTAGAAATATTTGAGATGACATTTGCAAATGTCTTTGTGGCTTGGATACCATTTGTATGATCTTGAGGAATTAAGCACTCTCGTACTTTCCTGTTGACTCAACAATACAGGCCTAGTCTCTTTTCTTGTTTTACTCTTTCTAGTGCAAAGATCATTCTCCTTATAGATGTTAGAAGCAAAAAGGATTTGCATAGATTTGCCTTCTTGCTCATCCTCCAACTTTCCATCATTTTCCAGCAATCGGTGGAACTTGTCCTCCTTTTTTCTTCTTTGGCCTTAGTGTCCTCCAGGATCCTGTCTGTTCGGTACAACAGACTTTGGAACTGTGATAGACATAGATTCAAATCCTGGCTCTATGACTTCTTAGCTTTGCATATTTACCGAATCCCTCAAGATCTTCATCTATAAAGTGGAGAAAATTAATCACAGCTACCTTTTAAGTTGTGAATATTAAATTAGATAATGTATGTAAAGCACCTAGCGTACAGATGATAACTATGGCCATGTTCTTCCCCTACTTTGTTTTATTTGTTCCTGGTTGAAGTTGCAATGAATAAAAGATGAAAAAAAAAAAAAAGATGAAGTTTCTGCTCTGCCCCATCTCACTTGCCAGTGATACTTTAAAATGAAGTGTTGCTGTGTTTTTTTCTTCCAAAATGTACCTTAGTGTGTTTCTCTGTGATTCTAAGCCTAACTTTTCCTATAAAGATTTTGGGTTTTACATTCTTTGTTACAGCAGGGTCTGAATTTTATAAACCTGTGCTTTGTTATTCATAATTGAGCTGAACCCATTTTAAAATATTCCCTATTTTTTTTTTTAAACGACTTGTCTCATTCTCCCATTTCTACACTTGCGGAAAATCAGCAATGCTCAAATTTTTTTTTTGTTCACCTGCCTCATTTTTGCTTTCAGGATCTGTGACGCAGCCACAATCCATTGTCTCTTGGAACAAGAGCTGGCCCATGCTGTGAATGCATGCTCCCACGCCCTAAATAAAGCCAACCCACGCTTCCCAGAGGTGAGGCGCTCGTGGTAAATTCTCATTCCACAGATTGTTATGTATTACATGTATATTTCGATGCGATAACATGGGCCATGCCCTTTGAAACAGCTCTGGACAGTCTATAGGAGTGTCTGCCAGAAGCTTGTGAAAACTTTGTGGCCATGTTTTTATTTTTCTTTTCCTGCCATTTTCCCATTCCATTCCTTTAAAGTCTCTTCCTTGTTTCCACATTTCTCTTTCAATCACTCGATGCCTTGCCATCTTCCTTACACTCCTTCTCCTTCGAGCTGCCGCCATCCCTCCTTGTTCTTTCTGTCACCTTCTCCCCTGCACCTTGATGTAGGGCAAACCATATACCACGTGTTTTATTAGAGGTGCTCATTCATTGTCGAGGCTGTGTACAGAAGTTATTCCCACTTCATTTTGTTCTATGAAACTGGTAAAGTAGGTAAACTTCTTAATGGAGATGCTGCAATTTTGTAACTTCTATAATTTTTTTAAGGTGGGTGTTAAAAATAAAAAAGGAAAGAATACAATTCTTTTGAAGTGTGATACATGGTACAAGGCTGTGGCTTAGAGAAACCTGGTGATAACGTTATACACCCAGTGCTCTATGCAATCCATGCCCTCCTTAATACCCACCACCTGGCTCCCCCAGCCTCCCACCCCTCACCCTTTCAAAACCCTCAGATTGTTTTTCAGGGTCCATAGTCTCTCATGGTTCACCTCCCCTTCCATTTGTGGGATTCCTCAAGAAATTAAAAATAGAGCTTCCCTATGACCCTGCAATTGTACTCCTGGGTATTTACCCAAAAGATACAGATGTAGTGAAAAGAAGGGCCATCTGTACCCCAATGTTCATAGCAGCAATGGCCACGGTCGCCAAACTGTGGAAAGAACCAAGAAGCCCTTCAACGGACGTTTGGATAAGGAAGATGTGGTCCATATACACTATGGAATATTATGCCTCCATCAGAAAGGATGAATACCCAACTTTTGTAGCAACATGGACGGGACTGGAAGAGATTATGCTGAGTGAAATAAGTCAAGCAGAGAGAGTCAAGTATCATATGGTTTCACTTATTCTTTTAATTATTCAATGGAAGTTACCTAAATTAATTCATAAGTGCTAGTCCTCAAGGTGAAAGTCTAAAAAATACGCCGGCCGGAACTTCTGAGAATGAAAGTCAGTGGAAAGAACTGAGTGTGATCTGAAAATACCCCATTATCTGATATGGCATCATTTTCTTTGACTGAACAGTTTTGTGGGGACATGTGTATGTGGTTGCGAGTATCCACACGTTTGTGTGTGGGAGATAGGGGCCTATCAGAGCACTACTTTGGTTCTGAGATGTAAGGATTCGAAGAAATAACCCTGTGAACAAATACGAGTGTGAAATCATTCAGTTATAATAGTATTGGAGTTGAGTTGTAAAAATACATGTGATGTGAATTTATGGGAAGAATGAAATGTTAAGTATTTGCTGATGATTGAATCCCAACCTAATCCAGAACTACTTGTCTTTGATGTGTTGTTTTTTTTTCTAGAGTCTTACGAGAGACACTGCCACGGAAATAGCCATCAATGTGAAGGCACTTTATAATGAAACAGAATCTTTGCTAGTGGGCAGGGTCCCTTTGGTAAGGAAGAGATGACTGGTAACACAATGGTGACCCGTGTGTGGGCCTTGGCTTTGTTCATACATTCATTCCTCGGATTCTAATTTAGAGCAGCCTCCTGGCTTCCATCCTTGGGGCTTCCCTTTTACCTGGCTTTTGCCTTCCAGAAAATGCCTGGCTACCCCAGGGAGTTATGATTTGGGCTAATGGGGGTAGAAGTCTCCTCTCACAGATGCCACCAGGTTGTCATGCAGTCCTGTTCTCCCCAGTCAGCTTTGAGAGACTTGAACTTTCTGCAGTGTAGCAGGCATTCCTTTGGAGCTCATTACTTCCTGGTGGCAGAGAAGTAGAGGAAATCATCGGCTTTGTTCCCAAAATTAACATTTGAAATATGATTGATGCAGTGCTTAGCTTTACTGAAAGGGCAACACTGGATGTTTCAAGAACTAAATTCTCAAGAGCTAGCCTTATCTCTAGATTAACTCAGATCGGTGCTGGAAATGAAGCTTTGGGCAGGTCTGAATCTGACCACGTTCCGTGGACCTCAAGTGCTAGAAGTCCACAGATGTCCAGTTTGCTTTGCCCAGAGTCTGCCTTGTCAGCCTTTTATTCTCTCACTGGTTTCAAAAGTTCTAGAATATGGGGTCCTCTCGCCACCTAGCGTTCAACTGTGGGTTTTTCACATGCGCTGCTGTCACTGTTTAGAAAGCCTGATGATTTATGATGCATTTAGCTATTTTCCTCTTCCTTGTCACGATTCTGATGAACTAGTCCGTGATGATCTTACAACTTTCCTCTTGACTGTAGTTTTCTCTCTGGCTTTGGAAAATAGACGCCTAAATTAAAGTGGTAGTAAAAGTCATAGTATCTGGCATAGTGGGAAAATGGGAGGTGTGTCACAGTCTAGTGAACGAAGTAACTGTGCTGGGAGTTTCTGTTCGATTGGAGGCCAGAAGGGCACCATCCTTGGAGCATCTTTCATCATCTGAAAAGAGAAGCTTCAGGGATGAATGACATCCCTGGCTCTTACCATCTCCAGAGGAAGCTGAAGAACAACTTCCTCAGGGCAGGACGTGGCTGCCTCTGCTATGGCCAGAAAGAAAACTTTCAGGAAGACACATTGGTTATATTTTTGATAAAACCAGTGGAATATTTTGCCAATTCTTGGCACTTCTGTTATCAACCAGAATCTTCTTGTTGCTCTTCTAAAATTGGTCCAGTGAAATCCAGTGAGCTGTGACTTTGATCCCCCTTTTAAGGTGAAGGACATGTATATTTTGTCTTATTTGAAATATAAAAGATATGTTTTACATATCTGACAACAACTAGAAACATAACTTGTTCTATATTTTAGTTCTCTCCACTGAAAGCACCTACTGAGTGTTAGTTGATTAATATTTACCAATTATATTATGTTCTTATAGAAGGACCACGCGCACACTCTTAGTCATTTTGATCTACTTCTGTCATTGTCAAATATGAGTGTTTAGTTTAAAATGTATACGAGTGAATTTTTTCAAAACCTTTGACCATATTGACATCATAACACAGTGTCAATCATATCTGAGATCAACTAAGCTTTACACTTTATTTTGCTTCTAGAATGAGTATGCAATACCATGTTATCAATTTTATAAGATATATATTCTTAGACTCAAAGGAAAGTGGTAAATTTTACATGACAAGCTGGAGAATCTCCATATTTTTCTTAACTACTAGAAATGGTAAATACCTTGAATAACCGAGAAGAAAAAAGAATGACCATAATAAATAACAGTGAACGTTCATTTTAAAGTTCTATGAACCTATATGTAGATGTTCGACAATCTTAAAGTAAATTTTGAAAGGATTGGTTTGCTGGAATAGACCATAGAAATAATCTAGTCACTCTACTGTTTGTTAAGGAAGAAACTAAGACTCCTACCATTGGTCAGCCTTCCCTTGGTTGTTGGCTTAGGACCAGAAGGCAGTCGCCTCCCTTCCTGTTCTACACATAACAGTGTTTATTTCACCTTTACTATTGAATTTCTAAGTGCTTTTTAATAGCTGCATCAAATAAGTGGATAGTTCTTATAAATGACCGGTTAAATTCCCCTTAAAGTTTCCAAACCCTCTCTCAGATTGCAAACCATTGGGCATTTTGCTCTTGCCCTGATTTTTACAACAGCTTTTTTTGTATGTTTGAGATTTGTGGGTTTTTTTTCCCCCTTAAACTTATTATTTTAATTCTCTGGGAGATTTCTGTGCCAAGCATTTCTTATGATGTGACATGTTTTTGACCGTTTTTTAAAAATAGTATTATTTGCTTACATAGCGACCTATGGAAATTGGAAGGATTTTTGCCACAAAGAAGTAGAATAGTGAGACAAGCAGGCAGAGTGGGTGGATGGATGCATGGATTGGAAGGGAGGGAGAGAGGAAAGAATTTACAAAAAAGAAAGAAAGAAAACCACCAAAAGCAATACTTTTTTTCTGTGACATTATTGAAGTCACACTACCTACTTGTATTATCTTTGAAAAGTATGGATAAATCTGTCCAGATTTTTAAAAAGTGAGCTCAATATAAAATAATCTGTTCTTTCTTTCCCATATTCCTTTTTTCTTTTTTTTAAAAGATTTTATATATTTATTTGACAGAGAGAGAGCGCGCACAAGTAGGCAGAGCAGCAGACAGAGGGAGAGGGAGAAACAGACTCCCCCCTGAGCAGGGAGCCCTATGCGGGGCTAGATCGCAGAACCCTGGGATCATGACCTAAGCTGAAGGCAGTTGCTTAACCTACTGAGCCACCCAGGCACCCCTCTATATTCCTTTATCTTACTAACGATAACCTAGACTAGCCTCATAAGAGATGAGGATGTTCGTTGTCAAAGTAAAACGAATTTCTTCTGTTTGAGATTGGTCACTGAGCCTTGTTTTATTTTGTTTTTTGAAATCTGCTGGTAAACAGCAGTTAGAATCCCCACATGAGGAGCGCGTTTCTAATGCCTTACATTCCGTGGAGGTGGAGCTGCAGAAGTTAACGGAGATTCCGTGGCTTTACTATATCTTACACCCAAACGAAGACGCGGTATGTAAAATGTGTCCCACTTCTCTATAAATGCAGACTTTGTGACAATAGAATTTGAAAAAGAGATATTCAAGGGAGAATAAATTTCGAGCACCACTTTCAAATGTGCTGCTCTTGAACAGGCGAGCAAAGGCTTTTCCGTGAACAAAAGTGTCTCACAGGCTTCAGTCCATTTTCAGGAGTATGTAGCATCATGGTCTCTAATTTTTAACAAGTCACCACTCCAACAGTGTGTTGTGTTCATAACCTATTCCTGTGCTGGCTTTAAGATCAGAGTGAGGTTTCCTTCTCTTCACATCCTGAGCAAATCCCTTTCTTGCCCCACTCGAACAGGAGCCCCCCATGGATTGCACCAAGAGAAACAGCAGAAGCACAGTCTTTCGGATCGTGCCAAAGTTTAAAAAGGAAAAGGTTCAGAAGCAGAAGACAAGTTCACAGCCTGGTAGGTGATCCGCACTGGAAGGGAAAGTAGAACCCTGTGCAAAAGATAACTTATTAAAGCCATGTCACCGAGGCGATAAAAACGTTCTGGAATTATTTGTGGCAACCCCTGCACGTTATGGAGGTACTAAATGCACTGGATTGTACACCATAGGATGGTTAGAATGGTGAATTTTATTTTATGTTCATTTTACCACAATAAAGCAAATCCTGTCCCACCTAAAGTAATCCACCCAAACGGTAGGGGTCTATAGTAATGAAGTACACAAGAAAACAAGGTGGGCGCTGGTTTGCTTCTATCCGTTTAGTGGACATCCATGCATCTGTTGAGACGGTCCTTTGTCTCTCGTAACATCGGTGTATAATTTCTTTTTCTCCTTCAGAGTTTGAAGTCTACATCCCTTTGATAAAAGGAATGTAGAAACTTTCAGTTACTCCTTTAACTTGCTAAATAGACTTTTCTACCTAAAGTTACACATTGCCTTTCTCCTGTTCCAAGGACTTACTGCACCTTTTCCACCCCTAAGTCATCACAGTCTACAGTGACACTTGCATTCTCAAGCAAAGATTAAACTGCTTTTGGTGTTTTTTGTCTGGTTCCCTTTCCCCCTTGTCCTAGAAATTACTTTTAATGCGACAGTGTTGCCGAGGCCCCTGCAAGTTCTGTGTACATGGCGACAGGTGCCTTTCACAATCCAGTCACTTTATTATCCTTCCAAGTGAGCTAGCTCCTTTGAAAAAGTGATCTAATTTTTGACAATTGTAGAGCAGCTGTTGAAGGGCATTTTAAAATCAAATATGGCATTTTATTTTATTTTATTTTTTAAAGATTTTACTTATTTATTTGTCAGAGAGAGAGAGAGAGAGCACAAGCAGGGGGAGTGGCAGGCAGAGGGAGTAGTAGGCTCCCTGCTGAGCAAGGAGCCCAGTGTGGGACTCAATCCCAGGACCCTGAGATCATGACCTGAGCTGAAGGCAGAGGCTTAACCGACTAAGCCACCCAGGCATCCCCAAATACAGCATTTTACAACCAAATAAATTTGAATTAAGCTAATCAATGTTGAATAAAATGTATAAAACAATGATACATATTGAAAAATAACAGTGCAACTCCTCTTAGCAGTATTGACAGTTTCCAGAGGACCTTAAAGTGAGCTAACAACACATTTAGTGCTATCCTTGTTAATAATTAAAATCAATGAAGTCATTACTTGAATTCAGCCGCACCTGGAGTAAAATTCAGAAGCCCATGTCAGATTTTCAATTTTCATTAGCACTTGTAGCTAATTCAATTATAACTGATTTCATATGCGGTCTTAAGGAAATCATCAGAGTGTATTTGGATCGCGGACTGTTGATCCTAATCATGAGACGTACATATTTTATTTGGGTTGTGTGGTGTGGGTGGCTTGGAGAGGAAATTGAGCTGAAGGTAAAGGCACCCATGCACATCAGTGAATGTCTCTGCATAGTCGGATCTCTGTGTGGATGGAGAGTCTGTAACCTGCATGGGGGAAAAAGTGAAATTGGGGTTTCGTGGAAATGACACCTTTAACCTTTCCCTCTGCTGGCACTGCCGCTGTACTCTGTTTTGCATCTTCTTTGGCCAACCTTTGCTTTGTAATGCATTGAGCATGTAGAAATTATGGGGGTTTTGCTCTTAACTTTGGTAGTTCAAAAATGGGGCACAGAGGAAGTTGCTGCTTGGCTGGAGCTGCTCAGTTTGGGAGAGTACAGAGAAATCTTCATCCGTCATGACATCAGAGGGGCTGAACTTTTGCATCTGGAAAGGCGAGATCTTAAGGTATTTCCTTTGTGCTACTCTTCTGCTTTTGAAAATTTCCCTGCAAAACAGAATGCTCTCTCCTGCTCCTCTTTTGTTATATGCTTATAGCTTGGCTTATGTCCTGTGTCCTGCAAACGGTCAGTAATCTAATATGCATTGTCCTGTGGTCAGCGTTCTTTGTGTGCTTTTTAAACAAGAATGTCAGCAGTGTTGCCCGATCAAGTATCATTCTCTGATTATTACAGCTAAAGCTTAGCATGAAGTTAATCATTTTTTTCTCTGCATCCATTGTATGGCTATCCCTGTGCTAATATTTCCAAATAACCCATGTTTCCATCAGCTCATTTTATTGGATCAGCATGAAAGGTGATCACTGTTGCTGAAAATGACCAAAAAAACTAATAAAAGGTTAACCACTAAAAATCAATTCAAAATACCAGTAACAAAGTTTTCCTAATATGTGGAACTGGGAAAGAAACTCACAGCGGTGGCAATTGAGAGTCCTGTGATTTTGTTGTGTTTCTGACTGCCCTTTCAGAGCTCCCGTGAAAAACGAGACCATAAGTTCAAATACATTCCCTGGGAGCTACTGTTATGATTGAATTATTCTCAAAAAGAAATGTATTATTTTCTTTAGTAAATGAAGTAAAAAATCACGCTTCACTTTTGCTAGAAGGTGGCAGAGAGCCTATTTGTCATTTACTGCAGAGAAAGAAAATAATTAATTCACGGTCTGCAGCAGTTCCCTTTTATTTTCTTGGGTGGACACACAACATGGCCAAAGTAGACTATTCTATCCCAAGGTTCCGAGTAGAATTTTCTTATGTTGAATTTTCTTACCAAACAGTGCCATTTTTAAAATTCCAAGGTAATTTTAAATAAGTAAATAAGTAATAAGCAAGTTACAAAGTCTTTAATCTATGTTGGAGTGATCCCTTTCCTGTAGGCCAAGTTCTGAACTGCACAGGATTAGGATACAGTGATTTCCTAACAAATTCATGAACTGTTGGTGCCTTTATCTACAAATATGCTAGCAGAGATCTTGGAGCAATTAATGGGTAATATATAGGATTTTATAAAGCAGAGTCATACAGTCTTAGCACATTAAAAGCAGACACCACATCTACCTAAACATTTTTAACCAGAATAATAAAATAATAGATTAATTAATTACCCCAGTTGAGAGTCCTAAATCTGGGAAATAGAAAAATATACAGGGCTAGATTTCCTAGAGTAGAGGTTGACTTCAAAGCTTGGAATAAGTGCACACACACAAAAAAGGAAATGTAAGGGGTCATTACATCTAACATATTATGTAACGTCTTATATCCTTGTCAGGCAGCTACTGAATAGCTATCTTAAATTTATTGAATAGCGTAATATATTACGCCAGTCTCTCTAGGAGCTTACATTTAATTTGCCACAAATAAGCATAAATTCCAGGGAAAGACTGAGTGTGTGTGAGAATAAATAATTATATATGTATATATTACATATGTACACACAACCACAAACATACACATAACACACACACATACACAACGAGTAAGGCAGTAAGGCAGATATTCGCAGTTTGGCAAAACAAAGCTCATACACATAGGAGGTCAAAGTTGGAGTGATAGGACTTGGCTGGAGGAAAGAGTATGAGTAAAAAGGAAATGGGTAAGAATTATTTTTGTAAACTTTCTCTTTAGCTTTATCATGGGACTTATTGTTCTGCTTTATTTTTACTTTTAATGCAAATTACATCCCTTACCTTAAAACTTTTCTTTCAGAAATTTGCATTGACATAATCCTTTTTAACTCTTTTCCTTCCAAAATGGGGCTTTGGAGAATGAAAAACAAAATTATCTGGGAAGTGCCTGCTTTAGAGCAAAGCCATGAGGGGAGCAAATGAGCTTCCCCTTGACCTCTGGCTGTAGCTGTAAGAGGGAGCAGACTCTTCGGAATGAACTCTTTAAGTCTTATTAGAGGATCTCCTACTCCCTGTGTAACCTTATCCACTCCCACTGCTGCAAATATGGTCCATGAATACGTCTGTGGTTCACAGGTTTGTACCCCCAGCCCCGACCTCAATTTGGAAACTTTAGGATTTTATTACCAACTCCACTTGATAGTTGCTTGTCACACAGGGAGGGTTCTGCGGATATCTTAGTAAAATCACCCCTCTCTCCCTCCAGGCTCTCAAGCCAGAGAAGCCCACGGTCATACTCAGCACCTTCCTCTTCCTTATCCTTGTCCCCTAACTCAGTAAGCCTAGCACTGAGCCAGGTTTCTAGACTGCATCCGTTTCTCTCTCGGCTTTCCACACACCAGGGCACCGCTTGCCTGTGTGAGGCCAGGGTTCCTAACTGGACTTTCCGCTGCTACCCGCGCTCTCTCTAGCCCATTACCCACATGGCAGTCAGAGTGATCTCTTAGCATCAGATCACCTTTCCCACTTCTACTGGAATAGAGACTTGCATCTTTGGGAGGTCTACACGAGACTGCCCATTTATGGAAACTGCTGTGGAATCACTGGCCCCTTGCTGGGCTGTACCCCATCCACACTGGCCATGTTCCATTTGCCTGAAAATACTAGACTCTTCCTCACCTTTAGAGGTGCCCCCTGCTATAGCATGTGTCTCCCACTACCCGCCACATGGCTATCTCCTGCTCACATCTTAGCTGTTACTTTCTTACAGCAAGACAACTAGAGGTAGCAATGTGACAATGTAAAGGTGGGAAAGGAAAAATATTTCTAAGGTGCTTTAGGAAATAAAGAAACTTCTTGTATTATTCTCCGTCCAGGAAGACAGTAGCCAAAAGTGAGGAGCACCAAAGACAATGGCAAAGATGCAATGGTTTTGTTTGTGTGGTTGGTTTTTGTTTTTCTTTCCATTTGGAAAGTGGCATATCTGTGCCTAGAAAGGTAACTGAAACAAAGCATGTTTCTGCAAAATTAGACCTGTTCATCCAAAGAAAGAAAAGGCACATAATAAAGAATCTGATAAAAATAAATTTAAAAAACGGTAACAGATGTCACGGCCATAACTTTATCACAATATAACTCCTAGAAGTCATGAAGGTATTGAACTCAAAATAAAAAAAATATAGGTAGATGTTAGTGTAATTCTGTGGAAAACATTCATCTTATTACACCAAAATGGTAATTCTGAGTAGAGTCTGCTTCCAGCAAAGAAGTTTTTTATTCTTGAAAATAAAACGTGCATATGGCCTGAAGTAGAATATTTAGTATTAAATGTATTTCTTCATCAGATAATTGTTATCACAAAGCAGAAAGAGTATTAAAATATCCCACTCAAATAAATGCAACCGCAAATGCATTTATATTTCAGAGTTAAATAGCAGACCGCCGGCTCACTTTCTTTAGGATTTGGCCTTGCTTTGAAGTTCGCTATGTTAGCATAACTCAGGAAACACACAGTTCCTTGCCTTCAGACTGATTATGAATGACCTGGTGTCCGATGAGAAGATACTTTTTCAGGGTCAGTTGCATATTGTAAAAATGTGACCCAGAAATTATCTCAAGCTTGACAGGAGCACTTGCTATATAGAAAGAGTATTTTTCAGAAAGATTCAGAATTGTCAGTAGAAAAAAAGAATGGTCAGTAGCTTCGCTGCTATAGAATCAAAGAGCCCATAAAGTATATGGAAGAGAGAGAGAATGGGGGTGTGCACATGCTTACAATCGTCTCATCTACTTCATGTAAAGCTTAAAAATAAATAATGCTTGGGGTGCCTGGGTGGCTCAGTGGGTTAAGCCTCTGCCTTTGGCTCAGGTCATAGTAGGGTCCTGGGATAGAGCCCCGCATCCGGCTCTCTGCTTGGCAGGGAGCCTGCCTCCCCTTTTCTCTCTGCCTGCCTCTCTGCCTACTTGTGATCTCTCTCTGTCAAATGAATAAATAAAATCCTTTAAAAAAAAAAACAATGCTCTTTGCTTATGGAGTAGGACGGATATTTGGAGTATCATCTCAGACACATAATTTTGTGGTACCTCGTAATCTTGTTTTTGAGGCTGCTTTGGAAGCCATCTTTTTGCTATTTTTTTTTTTTTTAAGAATTTATTTGAGAGAGAGAGAACATGAGAGGGGAGAGGTCAAAAGGAGAAGCTGACTCCCCGCTGAGCAGAGATTCCCGATGCGGAACTCCTGGGACTCCAGGATCATGACCTGAGCTGAAGTCAGTTGCTTAACCAAATAAGCCACCCACGTGTCCCTTTTTGCTAATTTTCAAATATTTCAAGCCCTCTGTTTTATATACCAAATTGGTTTGACTTCACATATTAGCCAATCAGTTGTGCCTGTTAACCTTAAAGAAACTTTAGGGCTCGGGGGACTTCACCCTTTCTTTCAGTTTTTCGGGTCGTGAATATCACCACTGTCTTGTATACATCTCCTTCATTCCTGCAGCAAGGATTTATTTGCCAAGAGCCTGCTGTGCGCTGTACATTCTGGAATCATCCTCCCTCTCTGAAAACTAACTATTGAATTCATGGCCCTTTAAAGGAAGACAGTTCTGTAAGAAACAAGGAGGGTTCTGAGGGAAAGGAGCCACAAATGTTCTGAGGAAAAGCATCAACCCACAGTTAGCCAGGTTGAAGTAATTTCTTATACTTTTGTCTCGCAAAGTAGAAAGAATATTTAAACAGTCCACTCAAATCAAAGACTCTAAATGTAACCATAGATGCACTGACGTTCCAAATTTAGGTGATGGCCACTGATCTCTGTCTTTAGGATTAGGCTTTACTTTCAAGTACTATTTTAGGAAGAAAGTGTGTGGTTGCCGTAAGACTAGTTGCAGCGGCCCTGATGTTCTCTGAGATCCCAAAAGGACCTGTGTTTTGAAAAAGAAGAAGCAGAAGAAAAAGGAGACCCAAATTTTGACTCTGAAGAACCACCATTGTGTATAATTTCTGAGACTGTTACATTTCAGGGTTAGTGTAGGATGTGATTTTTTTTTTAATGTCAGGTTAGTTTCACTTTATAAACTGATTTTCATAGCTTATACTTCCTAAGTCATTGAATATAAACAATGCTAATTATGCTATTTGCTAATTAAATATTTAATCCCCAGTTTTCTCTTGTCAGTAAACGTCTTTCTTTTCCTTCTCCTTCTGTTTTTTTTCTTACCTTTTGTTTTTTTCTTTTTCTTTTCTTTTCTTTTTTTTTTTTTTTTTAGGACCTGGGGATAACGAAAGTGGGTCATATGAAGCGAATTCTCCAGGGAATTAAAGAGCTTGGAAGGAGCCCTCCCCAGGCTGAGTTGTAATCATATTGGTGCTATTCCTTGGAAGGGAAGTTATTGCTACTTAATACAAAGCTCTTAGAAGCAATGGTCTGTTTCTGTACTTTTCTGCCTGGAAAGCAAGTACCAGGGAAGCACCTCTATGGCTTGATATCTTGCTGTGGGTGAAAATTTTCATTTGAGGTAATGGGAAATATTTTTGTGCCAAAAACATATACATTCCACGAAGCCATTTACTTATTGTGCAAACTTGACGTGTTCAGATATGCTCATCTTAGTAAGAAGGTGGGAAGAATCCGAGATAATTGCGTGGTCTGAAGGGTGGAAACGTTTAGTTACATTGTACTTTCCTGAAACTTGGTCAGATGAAATGTCCTTACCATATGACTGCATAACAATATGTGGCTAAAACTTCTAGTTTTCATTATTGGAGGCATTGGCTTCTTCCTTAAAAATCACTGGTTAGGAGACTAAGATATACATTAGTTTGTGTTTTGAATGCTAGTTTGGGTGTCAACTGAGATTTCTAGCATTCAGTGGTCAGGGAACATGGTTGAAACCCCTCAAATATTATGAATGAATGCAGATCTTAATGCACGGCATTCCTGCCTGACTGGTCTTTCTTTTTCTTGCATGTCACATGTAATATCGTAAAACTTAGCTTTAATGTCAGCTTTAATGGAATTTAATTTATTATTACCGAAGTTACCTTTTTGTTGGTTCAAGGCACTTTTCTGTTCTTTGATGGGGGCTTTTGGATAAATATTCTGTATTTAAGAATTTGTGAACATGTGTCTGTGCCATAATCAACAAATGATACACATTTTATGCAAGCCAATTCAATGTCACTCTATCATCAACAGTAGACATGCGCATTAAGAAACTCTGGATATTTTTATAAAATTACATGTTTTGTTGCTGAACTAAAAGCTTATTATAGCTTCCTAAACCAAAATTCCCACATTTTGTTATTCTTTTGGTTTAATTTAGTATTTATTTAATACTCTGTTTGCATTTATAATATAGTGAGCTATTGACATCCAGGAGTTTCCCCGAGGCCTCAACTGGGATTCATATACTGATTGGTCACCCAGACTTACCTGCTAGCTAGAGTAACTACTGATAAAACTTCTCAATGAGAGATTTAAATTTTTAAATTTTTTCTTAAGGGCTTTATATTATTATTATTACATTATTATATTATTATTATTATTATCTCACTTAATTCTTATATCAATTAGATAGCATTTTCCTTTTCCTAAACCACAGTACTTCAGTGTAAGCTTATTAGGAGTCAACCTTACAATTACCAAATCTTTGAAAGCCAAAGGCATACATGTCAAAAAGTCATAAAAATATCCTTAAACAATCTTTCTTTAAACATTATATACCAAAAATTAATTGTAATATTTAAAAATCTTCTATATAAGAGAAGAAAACAGGGTATTGACCCAGTGGTGACAATTTTCATGAAGTAGCCTTCTAAGTAGGTGCTCAATAGAAAAACATACACACCCATGTACATATACGTTTCTACGTGTCTATACACACATGCATGTACATTCACACTTACGTATGCATCATCTTGAAATATACTCTCATTGATATTTTCTGGACAATTATTTGTCACATGCCTAATGAGAAATATTATTGAGAAAGCATTTAAAAATGAACACTGTCAAGCATAGAATTTCATTATAGCAAAGGAGTTTAAATATTTGACACTTTAGTCTTATTTATAAATTGGGCATTTAAGTACCAGCAAAATCACAAAATTTTGATATCTTAAAAATAAATGAGCCTGGTGGGTTCCTGACCAAATGTGTCTAACTATATGTTTTACCTAAGTTGTGAATAAATGGAAATTTCCCAAAGGGAATTACATCAAGTAGCGTGAAAGAGTCAGAAGCTACTCATTTAATATTATAATGTTACCCACACTTAGGAAATCAAAGAGCTTCTTTTATAGTCTTCACCTCTCCAGCCCCTTAAGGTATCCTGCTTTTCTAGACATTTCCCTATGAAATTAAAATGGAGATGCCAGCTGTCAGATCAAGATCCCTATCCAGCTCTACCAAAAAAAGAAAAGTAGGGGCAAAGAGGCAAGGAACTCCTGAGAATAATTAATTAATATAAAAATCTTTACTGATTTTCATTCACCCAAAATACCCCTTTGCCACTAGAAAAGATTTAAGCTATTACACGTTCAGAATTTGAGAGTAAGATGAAGATAATTAAATTTTTTGTTTGATGCTGATCTTTTTACTCATAGGTAATAACTCTTATCTATGCTGTAAAACCTCAATTAATGGACTCTTTAACTAGAATTTTCTTGCAAATGGCTTTTGGATGAGGGAAATCCTTTAAGATGACAATTTTGGTATCTTTTTTGTTGTTGTTAAATAAGAGAAATTTTTCCTGTATGCTTTGTCTGTGCATGATGGATGTAGGACCCAGATGACCTTATTCATATCTGTTGGCCAAGATGGTGTCCTCAGAGCCTCCCTAGGTGCCCATTAGCATCAAAGAGGAGCCAGCTTATAGTAGATGTGGCTAAGAATAAAAAGTAGGAAGAACTGCTCTCTGGAATCTGATCACAGCTCAGGGGAGTGCAGGTGGGGCCTCTGTACCTTGATCCATTCATAAGCTGAGCTGAAAAGCTTAACCCTGCTCCCAGTTGCCTGCTGTAACTGCCATTCCACTGCTAGGCTCTCCCACACCTGGATAATTTGGAAGGGATGAAGGGGAATCACAGCCCAGCCAACATCCACTCCCTTACAGTCTTATTTTCCTGAGGAAGAATTTGAGACAGATGTGCATGTGTGTGTGTGTGTATACATATATATATATATATATATATATATATATGTGTGTGTGTGTGTGTGTGTGTATATATGTGTGTGTGTATATATATATATTTTTTTAAGATTTTTTTTTTAAGTAATCTCCACACCCAACGTGGGGCTTGAGCTCACAACCCCAAGACCAAGAGTCCCATGCTCTACTGACTGAGCCAGTCAGTAGAGCATGGGACTTCCAAGAAGGAAAAGGACAGGGTCAGGCCTAAGTAAAATTTCGAAGTGTGCACCCCGCCCCCCCCCCACTTTTTTTCCCCTTCAGTATTACTCCACCTCCCTTCTCACCTCCTGGCTTCCCGTCTCCCACATGGCCGTACTGTGACGGTTGCTCAAATCCTCACTGCCATCTGCTACCCTTTCTTCATCAACTCCCCAGCTAGAAAATGACCCCTTTCATCTCTCCCCACTCAAGTGCCCATTATGGGTCATCTGAGCAAAGTGTTAGGAAGAGAACAATTTAAAGAAACGAACTTTACAGTTTGCGTTTCATAAAAGGAAACCTGGTAATCTAAATAAATTGGTGGGTTAGATAATTTGGAGACTGTGATATAGATCACTCTGGCTGAGATGAGATGATCTGTGAATGTCCAGACCTGTGTTGTCCGATCTTGTAGGGACTAGCCACATGCGGCAGTTTCAGTTTACATTGATTTAATTAGAAAGTTAGTTTCTCAAATGCACCAGCCACATTTCAAGTGCTCAGTCACTATGGTAGACAGTACAGATGTTGAACATTTCCATCACTGCAAAAATTCTACTGACAGCACTGATCTAGATCATTGCTACTCAGATGTGGTCCATGGACCAGCAGCATAACACCTGGGAGCTTAGAGAAATGCACTTTCAGGTCCATTCTGGACCTACCAAATATCAATCTTCTTTTAAACAAGATTTGTCAGTGATCAGCGTGGGCCTAGCCACATTTTAACTCTCCCAGCTATTAAGGATTTGAGTTCTTCAAAAAGCCCGTAGAATAGCTCATTCCCCAACCCACCACTTCCTAGAAATGCCAGAAATGAGTTTTAACTCCTTCATCATCCTCACTGAGTTTTCTTCTCAATGTTTTTTCCTGATTCTGGTTCTAGATAAACCCTGCCTACCCATGGGTTTTATTTTGGTAGCTAAGGTAAAATAGGAGATTGGCTGACCAACACAGCTGGCCCCTCTCCAGCTCCCCATGTCACAGTTGAGTCACTAAGAATCCACTTCTGCTCAGTTTCTTGCTCATGTGGCATTCTCATTTGTTCACAACTTAAGTCACAGGGAACATTTCAGAAGAGTATGTACCGAGATAAGTGAAGACCGGGTCAGTCTCCTACAACTTGTACATTTCACTTTCTCTTATCACTAGATTATCTTGTTGACATAGTTCATACTTGAGGATACAGATAGCACATGCACACAAAATGAGTAACGAGGTGTGGGAAAAAAAAAAAAAGAAAGAGCCAAAATGAGTGCAAGTAAACTGAACATGTCATCAAAGCCCTCAAAGAGGGCACATTTTGCTGGACTTTTTTTCTTATTATGCCAAGTTGTTTTGATTTTTCAGACAGTTAATTCTGTAAAGTAGTGTCTATGATATATCATATTTTTGATCCTTAAAATACAAATTATTTAATTCTCTAATAAGATCTTTCCCAGTGATTTATTGTCAATACTTAATCATTTTTACATACTGATATCATTTACCAGAACATTACTGCCTAGAGATTCTTTAGCTAATCTTAAGGAATAAAGAGGGCACTACTTTAGTCCTAATAGGAGTTATTTTTAACAGGATTCAAGAAAGAATATATTCATGCAAAGCTATGACTTAGAAAATTACAGTGGAAATCTCTATATACATCATTTATTAAGTAAATTATCTATTCTGTCAGACTGGGCTGAGATACAGTGGACTTTCACATTATACAGATATGAATTCTTAAAGGATAGAGTTTTTCGCTGAGCTCCATAACCGTCACATCTCTCAGCCTTGACCATTAGGATCTCTCCTTCCCTCTCCTGGCAGGATGAACTCACCCTGCATTTTTCAGATGCAAACTAGGTAAATTGGTTCAGTGTGTGATAATAATCCAAGTGGCAGTTTTAAAACACCAAGTTTTTATAATCAGTTGAAAGGACTGAACCGTGAAGATTCTTCACATACTAACTACTGTTCAATGGCATAACCTCCCTGGCAGTTCCCACGGTGCTTGGCAGCCACTGTTCCTCCCTCTCTGGCTTGCCCCCCACCCAGTATCATGGGGCCTGGGACCTGTTTGTCTCTGCTAGGCATCTCCCCCAGTGACTTTTGTATAATGATCTCTCTGTCAAATGGTAATACAATGCCTTCGCAGTAGGATGCCTTCCTAAAGAAACAACCAAAACTTCAAAAAGGCAATGACTATTAGTTTTTTTAATACCCAAAGCATTCTTTACCTTTATTATTGCTTCTTTTTATTATTGTCTCCAAATTTCGTTTAGAGACATTTCTGTGGGCAGAAAAAACTTTATTAAAGGTTTATCATTACAGAGAACAGAGAGATAAAAGACAGCTGGACTGTATGGATTTGTATACTTCTTTCTGTTATTTTCAGGAAAATAAGTTTGATAGCAACTGAAACTGCACTAAACTCAGTTACAGTGTTTTAGATAAAAACCCATATTGCTACTGTAGATGAACAGACTGATTCCCCTTATGTAACTAAGCTATTCTATTTACACATCTTTATATTTTATCTCTTAATTTTTGATACACACCCAAGTTTAGATTGGAAAAACGGATACCAAGCCACTACTTAAAAGCTATAAAAGCTCCACATAAAATATTTCATTTTAGCTACAAGTTATTCATTGCATAGGAATTTATAAATAGTCCGGGTATTTCATAGGAACTGCATTTCAAGAGTAAATTAATCTTATCTAAAAACATAGGGATACTTTTAAGATGCATTAAGATAAGTTCCATATTCAGTTGATGATACCATTGAAGTAGGATAATGCAGTTAGATAAACAAGCTAAAAAGAAAAAAGAATATATTTTGTGGTCCTTACTGTTTGCACTATTGTTTACCACAGCTTAGCCATATCTGTTTGTATATTCTAAGTATTAAGCTGATATGTAGCTGAAGATTTCTTACAGTTCTGGTAACTGGTAACTAGTGCTGTGAAAGATTTTGGTATTGTAACCTTCCCAGTTTTGTGAGTTATATATTGTATATTGAAGATGACTAATAAATTGGAGTAATATATTTATCTAGAGCTGGGAAAATATGATAATTATTTTCAAGTCTTCAAATAAGTTGTATGGAATTTGTTTCTTCCTCTCAAGTGAGATACAAGTCTCACTTTTATGTTAAAATGTCTATTTATACAACAGGTTTCTCCTTTTACTGGTTTTATTAATTTTCATATTAAAATTTTTCTTATCTTTTGATACCACAATAATTATCATGCTGGTTATTCAGACTGCCAAGATGTATTTTAGTTTGCGGGAATTTTGGCAGACAAAATATTTAATAACAAACCAGCTTTGTATATTTTGTGGCTTTGGGGGCAAGAATTTTATCTTCGAAACTCTATATGAGGCAGTGCTGATATTAACAAAGTCAATGATAAGACAGTATTACTTGTGATCATCAGTAGAAGGTTTTCTCAAGTTGTATAAATCAGTGCATTTATTTATTATGTTGTAAAATTTAATCTTTATGCAAAATGCATATTCTAGCTCTTTTCTTTGTTACTGCTGTTGCTTAGAGTGTAATAGGTCTGTTAATGATTTACTTATGTACTTGAAGTACTCATTTCTGTCAAACAGATGCCCAGTTTTTTTCCTTGTTAAAAAAAAAGGTAATCTTTTTTACCATCATCAATAACTAAATAGTAATAGGGATTTGTTAAAAAAATAACTTGCCTATCTAAAATAAATACAGAAAAGGGCATAATGCCAAAATGAAATCAGCAGTATTAAGAATTTAATATAACCAAGGGATTCACTGTGCCATATTTTCTCAATATATATTTTATCTTCAAGTCAGAACTATTTTTGTGATAAACTTTCTGTTTTGCTTGTAAAAGAGATCTCAGTGATTGTATGCTATTACACTGACTATTCTAACACTGACCCCTGAGATTCACCAACTTCTAGGGCCCAGCTTTAGATTCCAGGGTGTGCATTTTTAAGGCATGTTTGCATTTGACTGGTCTACTTTACAAATAGTAACCTTGACAGATAATGCTTTATTTGTTTCTGTCAGTTAAGTCTGTGGGACTTGAATTTGAGTTTTGAGTTACTTTTGTTTTTAAAAGTATTCTTTGTTCAACCCTTTAAAAAACTAGAAATTTAAAACACAAGGGCATAACCTCCCACAGGGAATAAAGTCAGGTGTTTTTAGGAAGAAAAAAAATGTCCTGACGTAATGTGAGGCAATGTTGTACACGAAAAGAACCGATTTAACAGGTCGCAAATTCAACCATTTATGGTTTTACGGTGTGAGCAATGGGTAAACTGTGAACTGCTTAAGATCTATAGTAGGAGATTAAGAATTAATTTGCTATAGTTTTAAAGAGAGTTTTGTGTTAATTTTACTGTTGCACAAGCAATTATTGAAGGCAGGAAAAAATAAGAGAAACATCATATTGAAATATGGAAACATCATAAAGTAAAGGGAGCTCGAGCTGGTAATTTGGCCAAGATTTGGAATGGGTAGTTTGAACATAGATATTTTCCACCTTATTTCATAGAAATGCAGAACATGTGTGAGATGAATGGTAGGCACAATACCACAAAACCCAAAAAAGTCACAGTAGTCCAGTCTGAGACTGGACCTTTGTGGTATCAAAATAGCCAGTGAATTCAGGGAGCTCATTCTATGGTGGCAGGTTAGAAGTCCGTGAAGAAGGCAGTTTGGATGACCTCATCGTTTGTGTTTATCACATGAATCAAATTTCTGTGCTTTGTCAACTTCGTGATTGACAAAAATTAATTGTCAAAATTAATGGTATTGTAAATAGCTGAATCACATGATTCTGGAGTCGGAAATGTGGTTTAGATTTATTTGGTTCTATAACTGACTGTGACACTGGCTCACTGTGTCTTTTCTCCAAACTGTGTATGTTTTGGTGTTTCAACATTCCCAATTAGAAACGGCACACAATATTATGAATTTTAAGTACTTGGTAATTTTTCTTTTACAGCAGAAATTATGTATGTGAGAATCATGTTTAAATTTGCCAATTCTTTCCAGCTGTCGTTTGATATACAAAGGACTTCCAAAGCTATAGTATGAAAATTTAAAGTCCAAACTAAATCCCTGATGTTCAGTTTGCAAGGAGAGTGAAGTTACATTAATACTGTCCATACCAGAGTAAGTTATGGGAACTTTCATCTCTGTACTATAGGTTCATATTATTCATTCACTCCCACTTCTAAAATCTTCCGAAATATAGAGAAATTTTGTTTTTTCTACACTCAACCCAAACAACTATTTTATAGTAGCATATACTTTTTTTTTTTCCAAATGAGATCTTCATGTCTTATCTTAGATTAATTCCCGAAAGAGGAAAGTGACTCCTTATATCAGTGGTTACCAAAATGAAGTACAGGACTTTCTTGTTTTACCCTGTGATGTCACTTACTCTCTGTACTAAGTGAATTCTGAATGTTTCCCCTGCTGTTTGGTCTGAAGCTGGGTCATTTGCTTCCATTCTTTGGCTGCCCAATGGAGCTCCTTTATGCAAATTACCTTCCCAACTTCCTGTAAGGAAACTAGGGATTGTTTTCATTGTTACCATTATGGAAATCTGAGTACAGTTAAAGGGGAAAAATCAGAATAGTTTTGTTAAAATTATTAAACATGGGATGAATACTGACTTTTATTTTTTTTACCTGACATTTGAATTCAGTCACTGACTGATACTGAAAAATTTTGTTCCTAAATCTGGTATTTATTATGGCATACTATCATAACTCGAAGCTCCTGTTACATCCCCTCCCCCTAAAAATGTTGAAACGATGAGAGGGTGTCAGCTGCACAATAGAGGGAAAAACCAGAATCAGAACTCGTCTGCAAGGGATTTTGATCTGTCTCCATGCTACAACCTAGTTTTCAAGAAGACAGGTCTCTAAATGGTGATTCCAGAATGATTTGGTACAGTGACAGGAAGAAATTATTTTCTGGGTATTTGGTTCTCATGACGACCTGGTATGCAGATGATTCTAGTATAATTCAAGTAATTTTCAAATTCAATTCAATTCAATTGTAACTTTTATTAGATCCTACTGTGTTTACAAATCTCAGTCCTGCAACAGGCTTCTAATATACATGATGATAGGGAGGCAAGAATTGCAAACCTAAAGCTCTTTTCGTTTCTTCACCTTCCTTTACTTGAAAAGCTTTCAGAAAGCTTGTGAGAGGGGACAGTTTTCATAGCAACACGACGTGATTATGTGTCTCTGCCAAGAAACTCATAAACCAAAATATGGAACAAAGCTATGGCTTAACCCCAATCTCGGTTTTGGATGGTATAAGCAAAAGCATTTCATATATGAAAGTTTTCTCAGTGTTTATGCAGTGGCATATCTCATGGTCTGTCCATCTCAAAAGTTGAATTGGCATTTTATGTTCTATTTCTAATTGTTAAGTGAAGCGATAGTCCCGGTGCTTCAGTCAGCCGTTGGTCAGTGATTTTTCTCTCCGGTGCTTTTGCCACAGTTTTTAGCAACCAGTTCATGTTGCAACTAGTTCATGTTGCACGTGGTCCATGGAGTGATCGTTCTAAAACACATGTCACTTTGTCGTTCCTTTGCTAAAAATTCTTACATAGGTTCTCCTGTTTATAGAGGAACCTAAGTCCTTAGCATGACAGATAAGGGGCTCTCTGGCTTTGCCTATCCTACGCTTTTAGCATCCTCAGCTACCATTTCCTCTAGAGACATTTGGTAATTCAGGAATTTTAAGCTACTCCCAATTCATTGCCTTGGCATAATCACTTGCCAGAGATCGATGCTTTCAAAACTCCGTTCAGATTTAACCTTCTCTGAAGTTCTACCTGACAACTCGTCCCCAGCCAGAGTTAAGTATTCCATTCATGCTCCATAGCACCTTGAAACTTTCTGTTAAAATAACATCACATTTCAGGGACGCCTGGGTGGCTCAGTTGGTTAAGCAGCTGCCTTCGGCTCAGGTCATGATCCCAGCGTCCTGGGATCGAGTCCCACATCGGGCTCCTTGCTCCACGGGGAGCCTGCTTCTCCCTCTGACTCTGCCCTCCACTCTGTCTGCCTGTGCTCGCTTTCGCTCGCTCTCTCTCTGACAAATAAATAAATAAAATCTTTAAAAAAAAAAAAAAAAATAACATCACATTTCAATAATCTGTCTATGCCTGCCTTTCTACCCTGCTCTCTGAATTTCTCTTTGTAGTCTCAGTGAGGAGTTAGCATGTCATAGGACTTCAGTCAATGTTTTTGAAGGACTGAAGGTAGGAGAGCACCTGAACTTCTTTGTATTTTTAAACTTTTACAAATGCAAGCTTAAACAACCGTGAGTCACGCAAGGGGGTGTGTATTCACGAGCAGGTCGGCATGCACACACTCTGGGCAAGCCAGCGGAGGATGAATGTCAAGGGAGAGGGATTGTTTGGGAAAGGAGAATCGTCCATTTGCTTTAAATCAGAAATATTTACCAAATCTGAATTTTTGTTTCTACAAATGAGACTTAGAAAATTTCCACATTACTGTGAAATTCTTGTTTATAATGCACAAATATGCCCTAAAGATTACCTTTCTCCTTTGCAGACACATTCAGGGTTCACAGTTATTTAAAACACATACATTGGTCACCTATACAAAATAAGGTTTCAGAAAGAATCAAAACCAATAATGAAGGTGAAATTTTCTCAAAAGTAATAGTTAGCCAGAGATACAGGCTGAATTTGTGTTATTGCAGGTCATTTGTAGCTAATGATTATTTCATTTTTTTATAATGCAATGTTAGGTAGCTTGTCTGTACTGTTATCAACCCTTATAGAACATAAAGACTAAAATCTAAAACCTAACAGTTTGTTTTTCTATCACGATTCTATGAATCTTTCCCCGTGGTCCCAAATCATGATAAAGTTCAACACAAAAAGTTCTTCGTAGTTAACAATGTCTAAAAATGAAATAAATAGTAATAAAAAGTGTATGTCATTAAATTAAATGCCCTCTTCCTTTGCTCACTTGAGAGACATTTTTCTACCTGCTCTATACTTGGCACTTAATTAGATGCTGGAAAAACAATAAAGTTTGTCTTCAGAATTATTTTCTACAGCCTAGGAAATTAGGTGGGGACAGATTTTAAACCAAATATTTCTCTGGTGACTTCAGAGTAGCCTTGTTCCTCCCAAAAAATTAATCAAATTCTATGTCATAAAGAATTGTTCCCATTTTTATGTCCAGTTTTTACACAAACACAATGTTTGACCATCACTTTGTCAAGTACATCTCTTCATCAATCTGTAGAACCCTGTTTCCACAACCATATGTGCTATGTGTGGTCCAAGAGACTAACAGACTTGTCAAACAAGGGTTAAATTTCAAGTCCATTTTAGGAAGGTGCATATCCTTATTAATGCCACATACACCAAAATATATAAGGTATGCGTTGTAAACCCACAGCAGAGGGGAAAAATTATAAAGTTATGCTTTCTGGTATACTTCAAAGACTCTGCTTGAAGTTATGGATTGGTATTTCCATGTCATTTATTTTTAATGGAGAGTGGGGAGTACTAATATTTAGCAGGTAGCATACTTATCTGAGAATATAGTAAATACACAACTAGTGTTTGTATGCCTTGGTGTCCTGATATAGATGAGAGAAAACAAAAACATTTGAGTCATAAAAAAATTAATTTCTCTGAATATTTATTGATGGTTAGGCAATAGGGTTCCTTTATGCAAATGGAAAAATTCTTTATTTTCGGTAAGTGTGGAAAAAACCTTACTTGTATGTGTATTTACATTTTGATGGGCATATTTTGAAGTCATTCTTTTCATCAGTATCAAGTATCAACCATTTCTTTGTTCTCTAGCAAAAGGGAATTCTTACTTTGATACAACTTTACTCTTTGTTCGATATTATAAAAGGTCCACAAAAGAAGGTGGCTCAGAAGGCTGAGCACTTAATTTCACCTTTCAATGAAGATAATCAGTAATTATTTGCCTCCTATTTACCATCATGTTGAAAACCTAACAGTAGAGCTCCTTTTGTCCCTTATATTTCAAAAGATAATTTTAATCTAGCCTTTGCCCTATTATTTATCATTAAGAATTTACTACATTTTGGTAGTTGGTTTTGAAACTTTTACTTGTATCTGAAAGATGCAGATCATATCTATTTATTACACAATGGGCTCTGTTTGCTGCAGAAAAGAGTGAAACTTTTAACTGCTTAGCACACTTGCCAGTGAAATATACCTGACAGAGCAGAGGTTATAACTTTGGCTCTAATTACTTTTAATAATGGTAAGAAAATGTGTTTTGTTTGTTTACATGCTGTTTACAATGGCATAATTTTTTAAATATATACAATTGAGATATTTATTGCATACTATTTTAAAGATGTTTTATGTGTTTTCACCTTTGGAATATATTGTTACAGTTACTTATACAGATAATTTGGGTGGCTTTGTTAATGTAGCTAGTAATTTTTATGACTACTAAGTGACCAGTTTTCCGTGCCTTTTATTGTGGGATGCATGATTATGTATTTATTGTACGGAAGTCACTGATGTGTGTATTTTTGTACTTTGCTGAGAGTAATGGTTGATCTCGATGTACATGATAATGAGAGATGCCTTTCCCAAAGGGCACTGCCTTGAGATAGTCCTTCTCAAATAAAAAAAAGAATGCATTTGGAAAATGTGTGAAGCCTACTTTTTTGTGGCAGGAAACCTTAGTTTTTTAATTACACTTTTTATTTTGAGATCATTGTAGATTCACATACAGTTGTATGAAAAAAATACAGAGAGGGATCGTGTGTCCCTTTTACACATTTCCTCCCCATGATAACATCCAGCAAACTGAGAGCACAATATCACAACCAGGATGTTGACATTGACAGAGTCCAGATGCTGGACAGTTCTCTCACTCCAAAGCCACACCAGGATCCTTTGGGTTGCCCTTTATAGCCACACCCACTTCCCTTCTGCCTTTGTCCTCTCCTTAACCCTAGCAACCACTCATCTCTCTCCATTTCTGTAATTTTGTCATTTCATTTTGTATTAGTGGAATCATACAGTATTTGACTTTTTTTTTCTACTCAGCCTAATTCCCTGGAGATGAGTCCGAATTATTGCATGGAACAATAGTACGGTTCTTTTGTTGCTGCGTAATACCCATGTGGTGGGGGAATTCTTAATGGTAAAACATAATTTAATTTACCCTTATAGCAAATGAGTCCTTGATGTTCACCAATAAGCCCTTGTTAACCAAATGGATGGCAGGTGCTGTCTCCAGTAGTAAGGATCTATGACCAGCTCTTTGAGATTGCTGTCTCGTGAGGAAAAAAGATTATTGGAACAGAGTGATGTGCACTGGTAAAAGAAAAATACATCACCAAGTGTGTGGGGAGCACGGAGGAAGGGAATGTGTAATGGAGGCTTTGGGGCACCTTCCTGAATAGGGGACATTGAGTTGGATTTTAAAGCTGTTAGTGAAATATGTGTGTAAGAAAGGCAGAGGTAACAACACAAGGGACAGCAAAATGGGATGGCAGGTCCAGCTTGGTGTTGCTGAAGCATGAAGGGAGAGCAGCAAGAGACAAGATGGAACTTGAGCAGTGATTTGGATTTGAGACCTGGACAGATCAGTGGCCTCTGTGGGGTAGGATTGACCTGCCAAGGGCTGAAGACGGAGATCAGCTTGAGGCTGTAGAAAAGGTCTAGGCGAGAGGCGGTGAGGG
Organism: Mustela putorius furo; assembly: GCF_011764305.1. NCBI lineage: Eukaryota > Metazoa > Chordata > Mammalia > Carnivora > Mustelidae > Mustela > Mustela putorius. The sequence goes on from NW_025421305.1 coordinate 9,041,978, forward strand.
TCTTCTCTAGGGTGGTTTTAGTGGAGCTGGCAAGGAGGGAACAGATCTGACAAATACTAATGCGTAAATGGCCTGCACAGGCAGACTGTCTGTGGATGAAGGAGGAAGAAGGAAGGAACCCAGGTTTCTACCAACTAGAAGGGAAAACAGCAAGGTCAAATTCAGATTCAGACTTCATGGGTTTGAGATGACTGGAGGATGTCTATTAAGATCTATGACAATATTAGAGAGTGGTGTGGGAAGGAAATAGAGATCTGGGAGCCCTTGTCAGGTGGGTTGAAGCCATTAGAGAAGATGAAAGTGTCCTTAAAGATACTTAGGAAGTCAGAACAAAGACCTGTGGTGTGGGACTCAGACCTCTGAGGAGGGAGCGAGATCCATCAGATGTGCCTCTCGAAGATGGGTTTGGTGGGACTGGCTCTGGGAGTTCCAGAAGAAGAAACTGGAGAATAGGACCAGCCGCCTCTGCCAGGGAGACGGGTGGTGTCCAGGACACATCAGCAGCAACGGGGAGTAAAACAAGAAAAGTGAGTCCTTCCTCCTGCCTTCTGTTGCCCTCTTGTGCCCCCATTGGCAGAATGGGTGGGAAATAAGCTGACAGATGTGGAGTGCCATTTGTACTGTGGATCCGGAAACCCAGCATCCCAGGGCATAGCATCGAAGGGAATATTTGTAGCCAAGACCTACCAGTCCAGTAAGTGGCCTCTAAAGCTGGTGAAGCACTCTTCTTGAAGGACAACACTCGGGCACCGGACGCGGGGCTCAGCGGTTTAAACATCTGCCTTCAGCTCAGGTCATGGTCCTGGGGTCGTGGAGTGGAGCCCTGCATGGGGCTTCCTGGTCCTTGAGGCGTCTGCTTCTCCTTCTTCCTCTGCCCGTCCATCTGCTCGTGCTCTCCCTCTCACTCTCTTTCAAATAAATTAATAAAATCTTTAAAAAAAAATACTCATCACTTTCAGTGAAAAGTGGGGCAAGAAGCTGAAAGATTCTTAGTTTGAAAAAGAACATTCAAAATAAATAAAATCTTAAAAAAAAAAAAAAGAAAAAGAAAATTCAGGGATAGGGAGTGGGGGTAGATGTAGGAATATAAGAGCTTGTATGTAAGAACTGTCTTCAAATCTTTGAAGGACTCTCCAGAAAGACTGGGTTTGCACTCGTCCTAAGTAAGAGAAGGGAGATTGACAAGAAAAATGCCACATCTAGAGATGCGCTGAACTGTCTCACAGCATGTGTTCCCTTTTGAGAGAAGAGTTCAAACACAGGCTGCAGGAATGCAAACTCCACTTGGGAAGATAATTTATTCATCAGTGTGACCCAGTGCATGGAACAGTACTCAGCACATGGTGTGTGCACAGTATCTATTTGTTGACTAGGTCATAAGTAATTCAGACAACAGATCAGAAGACCAGAACACCTCAGGGTCCCTTTCAATCTTGCAACTGCTTATACATAAAGGAAAAATATGCAGGGTCCTAACCAAATTAGGAAACAAAAGAACCGGAGTTTAAAAGCTCTGCAAAAGCTTATCATCTAACATTCGGTTTCAGAGCAACCGAAATTTTATGCATCTCCATGGTGACCTGAGGCACAGCTTGATTCTGAAGGGCTTTCTGAATCATCGTATTAAATTACTTTCACTTTAATATGCAAATTATATTTCACTTTACACTAACTCTTTTTAAAGAAGTAATGTGTTATATAACTATCCTTCTTGATTAATCAGAAAGCCCCTTTCCTAATCTTGGCAGCCAGTTGTTCATAGGCCATCTTAGTCCTTTTGGGGCTGCTATAACAATGCACGGATTTTGAACAACAGACATTTATTTCTTACTGTTCTGGAGGTCAGGAAGTCCCAGGATTGGGACAGGGCACTGTGAAATTCGGCTTCTGGTAAAAACCCACTTTCTGGCCAGAAATGACCATCTTCTGTGCTCACTTGGCAGGAAGGTCCAGTGAGCTCTCTGGTGTCTCCTAATCCCATTCCTGAGGCCTGCACTCTCATGACCTAGTCACCTCCCAAAGTCCCCACTGCCTAATACATTGGGGGTTAGGATTTCCACCAACATTCAGACCATAGCATAGTGCTAGCAAATTAGAATTTTCACCAGGAAATCTAAACACAGATTATTATTATTATCATATATAATATTAGTATAATATAATAATATGTCTTATTATTATTCATTATTAATTTTAGAAATCAGAGTTGTCCCAGTAGTCCAAGAAGTTGAATCTCACCTTTCCTTCCCTTGCCCTGGCCCCAGTGTGTGTCTCCCTTGGTCCCTGTGCCCCCCGTGGTGCATTCGCAAAATGTGACCACCAGTGCTATGGTTGGTAATGTTCAGGAGCTAGTCTTATGGTGGGGATGGGAGTACCAACCACAAAAATGAGAGGCGGCAGATAAAAAAGAGTAGCATCCTAGCCCCGTATAGTACTTCTTAGTTTGAGGGACTACATTTACTCCTCATAACAACCCCATAAATTTAGTATTCACCCCATTTCAACATCTTCACATGCTGCACACAACTTCGTTGGTTCTCCTTCTAGCAATGAATGACATTTTGGACAAATATGGATATTGAGCACAACCCTTCCTTAAAGGAGTGACACTGATTTGCCAAGTAGGAAGCAGCCCCAAGAAGCATAGTGAGTAAGAAAAGCACGTTTGCTGCAAATCTCCTGTCCCGCCCAGACCTCCCTCCCACCCACATTCATGTTGCACAAGCACCATGGAAACTGAAAGTCCACAAATGAAAGGAACCTCAGATAATACAGTTTAAATTTTTCAGAATTTTTGGGCTGCTACCCACAGTAAGAAATACATATTCCCCATTATACATCAATATATGTAAACATACACACATACAAACATATGTATATACCTTAGTAGATTTACTATAACAGCACTTATTTACCTGCAATGTATTTTAATATATTTTTTTAAGATTTTATTTATTTATTTGACAAAGATCACAAGTAGGCAGAGAAGCAGGGACAGAGAGAGGAAGGGAAGCAGGCCCCCTGCTGAGCAGAGAGCCCGATGCGGGACTCGATCCCAGGACCCTGGGATCATGACTCGAGCCGAAGGCAGTGGCCCAACCCGCTGAGCCACCCAGGCGCCCTTTTAATATATATTTTTTAAATACTGATTGCTACCTGTTGAAATGATGTTGGAGCTCATTAATGAGAGGGTAAGCAAACTTTTTCTGTAAAGGGTCACACTAAGTAGTTTTGACTTCGTGAGCCATATGGCCTCTCTGTCAGGTGCACTCAAATCTGCCTCTGTAGGGGGAAAGCAGAGATGGTTAGCACAGCTGTGTTCCAATAAAATGTTCTTTACAGAAACAGTAGCCCAACCCCTGCTCTAACAGAGCCGAGCCCACAGTTCCAAAAATGCAGCACTAGTTCAACAACATCCAATGCTCAGCTGACTGCTTGAGAATCATCTGGAAAGCATGTTAAACAATGTCCAGGACCTACCCCTGTCCTACAGACCTACAGTCTGATGAGTCAGGGTATCCCTCTGATCACCCTCCCTCACAGACTCTTACCTGCGGCCAGGTTGGGAATCACTGAGCTGATCCAACCTCTCTGTTCACCATCTAACAAAAATAAAGGCAAGCTTGAAAGGCCAAGTTCTGGGCTCCAAGCAAATTGCCAACGAGTTTCAAGAACCCAGGCCTTATGCACCATGTGCAGTTAAGTTGGAAATTAATAAGAAATCTGAAACAGGACATGAAATTTATCTCGTAATTTGTTCAATACATATGCCTGCAGAAATTCAACCACACTGATAACCAATTAGAGTCAGAAGCCAATGCCCATTAAACTGATAAGAATATTAGACATCTCAGGGGCGCCTGGGTGGCTCAGTGGGTTAAAGCCTCTGCCTTTGGCTTGGGTCATGATCCCAGGTCCTGTGACAGAGCCCTGCGTCGGGCTCTCTGCACAGCAGGGAGCCTGCTTCCCCTCTCTCTCTGCACCTGCCTCTCTGCCTACTTGTGATCTCTGTCTGTCAAATAAATAAATAAAATCTTGGGGAAAAAAAAGAATATTAGACATCTCAAGGCTCCTCTAAAAGTTTGTTCAGCCCAAAGGCATAAATGACTAAAAGCTCATTACTCCACGATGACAATTTTTCAACCAATAAGAAACACTAATATGTAACACTCGAATTAGCCTAATTATAATTTGATGAGCTATGCAATTTCAACTGGAAATCAAATTACTAAAGCACATCAGCTGAGTTGAAAGTGATTATAGCATGTTGGCAATATGTTTTACTTTTTTTTGGCCTGAAGTAATTTTTAAATTTAAAAGTAAAATTCAGTTTCTATTTTCATCAGGATAAATTATCTTGACATACACTTACCATGTGGACTTAAATATACTGAAACAATATGAATAAAAACAAAATGAGTATAAATAAGCACAAGCAAAAATTTGAAGTTAAATGCTAAGATTAGTGTATTAATTCACTGTAGACTCTGTGAACCCTGACCTATATTCATATTTATAGCTGCTTCTGTTTGTTCTGCAATCTCTGATAACTTTAATTACAGAGTATTTTAGTTATTAACTAAAGTCTTGTCTTTCTGCTGTATATTGAGTATAAATGAAAGGAAAGCTTCCAAACCCTCCCTTCCTTTGCTGGGGTTTTTTTCATCCTTTTCCATTTCATTCTTTCCTGTCTGCACATACAACACACACACACACACACACACACACACACACACACACACACACACACACACAAACTATACTCTAAATTACATCCTTACTCTCCTACCTACCTCTACTACCAACTCCACGTCTTCTCTACCTGTCAAGCTCCTGTTTATCCGTCAAGTCTCAGCTTAAGAAATCTCCCACTGGAACCTTCTAAAATCTGCCAAGACCAACTTAGACATTCTGGTCTCTGTTCCTATTACATTTTGTTCCTATTGCATACCTTGACAAGAGACATCATATTGCATCGTAATTATTAATGCAACTCTCTTCCCTCTAAATTATCTGTTTCTTAAGAACAAGAGAATATATATTATTCATCTAGTCTCCATTGCATTGCCCAAAGCTTGGCTCCTAGCTGGTCTTCAAAAAACGTCTGTTGAATGAGTGAAGAGAAGATCTTACTCGCAATATTTTGTTAAAAAACACTTATGTCTATATATTTTTTAAGATTTTATTTATTTATTTGGCAGAGAGAGAGGGAACACAAGCAGGGGGAGAGCGAGAGGAAGAAGCAGCCTTCCTGCTGAGTAGGGAGCCCAATGTGCGCCTCGATCCCAGGACCCTGGGATCATGACCTGAGCCAAAGGTAGCCACTTAATGACTGAGCCACCCAGGTGCCTGTCTTATGTCTATGTTCTTAACTGACATTTCACTGTCCTTGTTTAGTTTGGGATTCAGTTTAACAGTAACTCGTGAGTTGAAGGAGTATTTCCTCTTTTCTATTCTGTGAAGGAATTTGTGTAAGAGCAGAGTTGTCTGTTCTTTGAATGTATGATGGAATTATCTATAAATCTGTCTAGGCACAGCTTTATTACTTCCTCCTATTTTGGGGGAGGGGTTTGTTCGGTTTTCATTTTCTGACTTCTTAGGTTTGATGCTTAGTATATCCTCTTTATTTTTAATAAAATCATGTAAAATTATCAGTTTTCCTCTAAGTACTACTTTAGCTACATTCCACACAGAATTTTTCTTCCCTCCCTCCTCTCTTCCTCCTCCTTTTCTTCTTCTTCTTCTAAAAAAGGGATCTTGTATGGGTTTAAGATGATCATCTATTTGTCTAGAAATCCAGGGGATAAGTTCAATCACATCAGGGAAGTGAATGTGCTGGAACTCAGGACAGGATTCTGACCCACATTAGGAAACAGAGGCAAAATCCCATTCAGACCACCAACCCAGCATGGTAGAAATGACAGAGCTGGAGTTCAGTGGAGAAATCCTGTGCATGCTCAGACTAGAGAGCAAATGCCCCAAACAGTCGACTTGCAATTGCATACTAATTCCGTGTGATAAGCCTTCCAGTGGGCAGAGATCCATGTCCTGCTCAGGATTGAATGGGCAAGACTGGGCTTGCTGGAGAAGGTCTCACGCATCCCACAACTTTATTTATTTATTTATTTATTTATAAGATTTTTATTTATTTGACAGAGATCACAAGCAGGCAGAGAGGCAGGCAGAGAGAGAGGAAGGGAAGCCAGCTCCCTGCTGAACAGAGAGCCCCACATGGGGCTCGATCCTAGGACCCTGGGATCATGACCTGAGCCTAAGGCAGAGGCTTTAACCCACTGAGCCACCCAGGCGCCCCTCCCACAACTTTTAATGCATAGTTTCATTATTACCCAATTTCAAGCATTTAATAGTTTGCTTTAAGATCTTTTTTATTTGATTCACAAGATTTTGTAAGTGTTTTAAAGGCAGCTTTCTACCCTGGAGGTGGTGTAGTCATAACACATGGGATGGATTCATTTTTGATTCACTCTTACAGTGATTCACTCCTACATTCTCCCTGCCCCACCCCCGTAAGCCAAAAATGCCTTTTGGCATTTAGCTTAATGGAGGAGTGAGGATTTCCTATTAGACTCCCTACCTGGGGTGGGTTCAAGTTTGACTGTCTTGCTCCAAGATCCATATGCGCCATGAAAATAACAGCTCAGTTTAGCCATTTTGGTAAATGGCCTCAAATAAAATCTGATTCAATGGCAGGCTTAACTCTCTAGGTTTTTGCATTCATTTTATTTCTTTTTTCTTGCCTTCATTTAAATTTTATGCAGAACTTTCAGTTATTTACAAAGGGAAGGTTGAACCAAATCTGCACTACCCAACACTGTGACCACTAGCTATGTGTAGCTATAGAACACTTGAAATGGGGCTCATCTGAATTTAGATATACACATCAGATTTTGCAACTTAATACAAAAAATAATGAAAATCTCTCAATAATAGTTCTTACTTTAGTTAAATATTGAAATGATAATGCTTTGATTATGTTGGGTTAAAGAAAATATATTATGGAGTTAATTTTGCAGGTTCCTCTCGACTCTTAATATTTTTTTGTTACCACAAAATTTTAAAATTATGTACATAGCTTGCATTAGATTTCTTCAAACTGTTGTTGAATGAAAGAATAAGCAAGTTGCTAAATATACCACATGATACTATTTATCTAAAAATTTCAAACAGTCAAATAGTTTGTATTGTTTATAGATTCAGACATATATAGCAAAAGTATAAAAACATTAATGATAACGACATGCATCAGTTTCAGGATGGTGGCTTCCTATGGAGAGAAAGGAAGAAGAAAAGATAGTGAGAATAAAGCTTTAGATGGGACATTTTGCTTCTTCAAATACAATCTGTTATATTATTTTCAGTTTGCTTTAAATGTTTCACAGGTTAAAACTAGCATTCACATTGTGATTCCATGTTCTCTCTGCAAAACAACCCTGAACGAGGCTTTAGGATTTATCCTTACTTCAAAACTTCTTTAGGACACACAAAATATCCTAGTTTTGACTCTGATCTTATGCCCCAAGTCTAATAACTTAGTTTCCTTATTCATAGGTTGTAATTCTTCTCATTTGATTGAACTGGAGGTCCGTGGTAACTGAGGTATTAACAGGGGATTAGAGGCCTCCCTTGTTTTGACCATTTTTCTTCCCCAACTCATGTCCCACTCTTACACCCATATGGCTAGAGACCATTTCACTTCTTGATATACTTTCTTAGTGCTTGCCAGTTGTCAGCCAGGATTGTTGAGTGTCTCTTGAGCCTAGATTCCCCAATGTTGTATTCTGTCTGCCTTTGGATCACCTCTTATACTTGGTATTGGATTTTTTTGACACCTGCTGCATTCATGAACTATTTTTTGGATATGAAATTCTGAGCTCCAGGCTGGATTTCCTCCCAGCTCTGTAGCCCCAAACCTGTCCCAACCTAGTGGATGAGTGTAATAGAGAGCCCCACTAAGAGTGATGAAATTTTACAGCTCCCAGCACTTGCTAAGCTTTCAGACTTCCTTCCTAACCTGTGTCAGACTGATCAAATTAAACACTCGAGATCCAGACCCTCAAAATAGAAGCCCATTTATTAGAACACAGCTGTCTCTCTTTACTTTCCCTCACTCCTCAGCTTAGAGATAAAAGTGCTCCTTAGAAATACAACCCTCTGTCTTAGACATGACCAGGGCATCATGAGTCCTTTAAACGTGCACCAAGGCATATTCCCAGACTACTTGCCTTGTGAAATACAACATCTGTAAGCAATGCTTTGCCTTAGGTCTCCTGAATAGTTCTGCCTTGGAACAGCTTGGCTCTTCTGCTATCTGAGGATTCCTCTCTGACTCTACTTAGATGGGCTTCTTGCTTCTTCCTAGGACTCATCATTCATTGTCCTTTTAGAGACGTCTACAGCTCATGTTCGATTTAGCTTCTTTAGCAAATGGACCACACCCAACCTGAAGCCCCATTATCTTCAAATCTATGGACTCTGACCCCAGACCCTCACTGTATTTTGTGCTCATTCCTCAGGCAGGCAAATGAGAAGAGAGAATTAAAAGATAGAGCTGAGCAACAGAGATGTGTTTGTGGCCAGATTCTGTCACAGACAGGAAAAAGCAAAAAGTCCTTGCCTGCCTTCAAGGGGCACAGCTGTCAAATCAGTTGTATAGAAGCCAAAGTGATGGGTGGAGGAGGAGCCAGGCAGAGTCAGCCTAGAGAAAAGTATCCTATGAAGGTTTCCTGCCACATGGTTTTTCAAGAATTCTCAGGGGGTGTCAGATCCTTGGAGATAGAAGGTGAGGCCACCTCCTTTAAGGGGACTGACCTTTTCTAGGGGCCAGATGGTGATAGAAATCCCAGCGTTACAGGTCTCTGCCTCATCTCTGCAGGGTGGTGGCCATGGTCTCCAGATGGCAGGCAGAGATGAGGTGACAGCCTCTTTTGCTCTTATTTCATTTTTTAAAGTACTGTTGCTGGTTTTTTTTCCCAGTGCATCCATGAATTTAGTATGACATGAACTATATATTTCTAAATATCCTTTGTTAGTATGAAGGGTAAGAGCTGAATTGGGCAAAATGGAGAGGCTAATGAATTTGAGAACTGTAGAATCTGAGAGCATTTGGAAGCTAGAGTTCTAGGTCACCAATATGATAGCTATAATGCTGAGACGGTAAAAAGGGTGCTCCGCAGCTCAGTGAAAGTCTTCAGAGAGGGAAATTATAAAGATGTGACTGAGACTAGTAGCAGACAGTAGGGATGTCCTGGGGTCCAATGCTGATATATCCTTTTGAGGTCACTATGGCTCCCTTGAGAAAGCCTGTCAGCTATCCTTTGTGGCTTAGAATTTCTCCACATATTCTACAACCACAAACACTAATGAAGAGAAGAAAGCTCAAGAAGTTCCTTAGTTAGAAAATGTAGCTCATGCACATTTGGTATTCTGAGATAACAGTGGATGACATGAGTTAGATGGTGGAAAGGAGAAACAACCAGTTGGTTATCTTGGTAGTGGGGAGAGTGGGGCTGAAGATAATAGCTTTAGGGTTTGGCTGGTTATTTCTGTCCAGTTAGCCATCTGGGTAGTATCCTGGCCCTGGCCCATTTTGACCTGGCCAGGTAAAGAAGAGACTCTGTCTATGGCAGGATATAAATGTCATTATAATTTATTTTCTAAACAGATATTTTTGATAAAGAGGTGCGAACAATAGGTAAAAACTGTGAGTGTACCAGGATTGTATGTGATTGTACCAGATAAAAATAGGATATAAAGCTGCCCTGAATATAAATACAGGGGAGTCTCCAGACCAGATTAATCTTGTTGATGCCTTTGTGGAGGCAAAAGATGACCAACACGAGTATCCCAGTGGCTTCTGGCATAGGTGGAAGTGAGCCAGCCACTTGTTGGAACCGCCATGAAGTTGGTTTAATATTACTGAAAGGCAGGGAGCTTAGTGAGGAAATCCATTATGAAAGTGGCCCAGGGGAACTGAATGCTTGGCAGGGGCACAGGGAGCCTTTGGCTTCTCCCAGCAGGTATTTGTTCTTGCGTATAGTTGTACATCATAACATTCCATCACTTTCAATTTTGACCTGCAGTCATCAAGTCATGAGTCAAGGAATGGTGCACCTGGGTGGCTCAGTCGGTTGAACTTCTGACTCTTGATTTCAGCTTAGGTCTTGGGTTGTAAGATTAAGCCCCATGTGGGGCTCTGTGCTCAGTGTGGAGTCTGCTTGGGATTCTCTCTCACCCTCTGCCTCTTCCTCCACCCATGCTCGCTCGCTTGCACACTTTCTCTCTCAATATAAAATAAATAAATAAATCTTAAAAAAAAATAAGTCACGAGTCAAGGAAAAAAATAGACCCTTAAGTTGGCCGAAGTGAACAAGTGAACAGAGGACAAAATTCATGGTAATCTTCTATGACATGTAGGTGATTTGAGAGAAACCTCTCTTTGAGGGCAAGAGGAGGTTCTACCTGGCCTTTTCATATGCTACTTGCCATTTCTGGATGGGGGACAAGAAGTCCAATACAAACTGGAACAGAGGATGGAACATTGTGGTGTCACAAAACCCTGTTCCCAAGGGAGATGGTGAATCAGATTATTGAAAACAAGGAGAGGACACATTTGCCATGTCCTGGCAGGAGGGACTGATGGATTCTGTACAGTATCTAAGAAACAAGTGTTATTTCTGGAGAAAGAGTTGTCTCTTTGCAAAATGGCATTGTCCAGTCACATTTTAATGAGAGGATGTTCTAGCAGAAAACAGCATTGACTTTACTGAGACCAGGTAAAATGCAAGCACTTTAGTGTATCTGGTGTGGAGAGGTAATAATGATTAAGAATCAAATAGGATGGGGTGCCTGGCTGGCTCAGTTGGAAGAGCATGCAACTCTTGATCTTGAGGTCATGAGTTTGAGTTCCACATTTGATATAGAGATTACTAAATAATAATAATGATAATAATAATAGTAATAAACTTTTTAAAAATTGGTAACACAATGGACATTTCAGCAGCCTTCAACTGAGGACTTCAGTTCCTCCTGGAACTTAGTTGAGAATTCTTAAAATTACATAAAGAGTACAGCAGAAGAAGAACTGTTTATGATAACTTTAAAAGTTATGAAAAAAGACAGGCAAATATTAAAGTCTGAATGGCACAGGATTTGAAACCAAAACCCAAGCAGCACCTTATAAAATGTTGACTTCTGTTTCCCGTAAAAGAATGACATTTCCTCAAGCCAGACACAAAGATTCATCAGACTTTATTTTACGGCACACTTATTTTCATCAGGAGTTTATATGGCAATTTCAAAATAGCTACTGAGCAGCTAAAAGAGAGAGAGAAAATTATAGCCCATTAAACTGTTAAATAGAAGTTCTGTAGGAATCTTGTTACACCTATTATACTCTTGTGATGTTTCAAGATAACAAGATCTTTGTAAGAATCTTATTACAGCAACTGATAAGGATAGCAACCTGTATCATCAAATGTGAGGTAAGGACACACTTTCACAAGAAGAATTTTAAAATCAATTTAGAGGTAGGAGTAGAATATGAAAAAGAGATTAGGACCTTAAATATTTGGGCTCTCAAAGGGTGTTTTAAAAATAAATTGTATAGATGCTAAGAAATTTGATACCCACTGTTCAAAAAGATAACCTTTTTCATTTTAAGCCAATGCTGATTATTTCCCCCTTGGATACTTGAACCCAAATTCACATCCTTTCCTCTGGAAGAACAAAAGCCTAAGATGTTTTTTGTAGCCTTTCAACTGGCGTTTATTCTATCCCTGTGAGTTTTCCCTTCTCCTGGTGAAATCCACACAGGTTCAGTTTAACCTATTCGTATTTTCTAGTCCCCTCCCCTCTGGTCACATTTCAGATGGTGAATGCAGATGTGGACTGAACAAGCTTAAGGAGGGCTACCTCTTTTGTTCTCTTTTGTTCTGCAAGCATCCTGGCTTTCATGTGGCCTAAGGTTGCACTTCTTGCTGTGTTTTGGCAGCCACATACTACAGAGAAAGGAGGTCGTCCTAACCATGAAATGACGTAGGCCAGTGAAGCAGAAACCAGAGGTAGTCAGCTACGTGAGAGCTCAAGAGGACTGGCTCCGAGGAAACCAACTCTGCCCTGCACAAGGTTGCCTGCTGACATCACAAGTTCCATTGTGGGGAATGGGAGCCAATTTGTTCCAGGATGTTCCAATTTGTATCCCAGGAAATATACATATAAATACAAATAAGAATCAACATTAGCATGGGGCTACACTACACCTCTCTAACATAGTTTAAGGGCTTAAAACATCAAGTAGAAGACGGATTCCCTAAAGCCCAGGAAGGATTCAAGGTATCTTGAAAGTTCTGCTACTTTACAGCCTAGATTCTTATCACCGCGTTTAATGCTTCCTGACCCATAAGTAGGCATGCAATATTTATGCTCCGCATGAGTTGAGTATTACCTACTTTTAAAGATCTAATCACAGGACATTTCTGTTGAATTTCATGTGAGTTAACTAATAAATAGACATTCTTATCTGCATGTTAATGTTTCATTTGAAAAGCAAAGCAGCCAAACAATGAGGAATGAGAGACCTTGGAACAGCTTGTTCTAGGATCTTTGTTATCTTGTCATAAGTTTAAGACAATATTCAAAGTACTTCCCTTGCCTTTTGGATACCTAAACCAGGGGAAGTTATCTAATATCTTTTTTTAAGTAGTAAGCATGTATGCCATTGGCTTACACGAAAAGGAAGTGTATTTCACCTTTGCAAAGACATTTCTCTGAAGTTGTGTATAATACTTTTTTGTCAATTAAAGCAGTTACAATTTACTTATATTAAAGGCTTTTGAAATGTTCAATTACATTTCTGCTTCTTTGAATTAGAAATGTCTGCAACATAAGTTTGTTTGTTTTTTTAAAATTTATTTAAGTGATCTCTACACCCAATATAGGGCTTGAACTAAGGACTTCTGGGTCATGAGTGAAAGAGTCACAACTCCTCCAACTACAGGTCACAGGCACCCTATAACATAAGCTTTTTTATAAAACTTTGTGCTTCTTCTTATTTTGTTTTGTTTTTTAGATTTTATTTATTTATTTGACACAAAGAGACAGTAAGAGAGGGAATACAAGCAGAGGGAGTGGGAGAAGGAGAAGATTCCCCACTGTGCAAGGAACCCAACGCAGGGCTCGATCCTAGGACCCTCAAATCATGACCTGAGCTGAAGGCAGATACTTAATGACTGAGCCATCCAGGCGCCTGTGCTTCTATTTTATAACTAACTCTGTACCAACAATTTTTTTTTTAAGATTTTATTTATTTATTTGACAGAGAGAAATCACAAGTAGATGGAGAGGCAGGCAGAGAGAGAGAGAGGGAAGCAGGCTCTCTGCTGAGCAGAGAGCCCGATGCGGGACTCGATCCCAGGACTCTGAGATCATGACCTGAGCCGAAGGCAGTGGCTTAACCCACTGAGCCACCCAGGCGCCCTGTACCAATAATTTGAAGTCAGTAGGACAGTGATATCATTAGGACTCTTTTGTGAAGTAATTACATTTATGCATGATTGTTTCTGAATTTCAGACAATAATATATTACATTTTCTTAAAATACAGCACATCTGTATTTTACTTATTGGAAGTTAAGTCAGTAATTTTAGCTATGACTATGATGATTTAAATCAGAAGACTTGTTCTATTTGAGCATGAATTTGAAAAGCATTCAAATTTATTTTGCTAATTCAGAAGTCTTTAATTTGGAGTGGCACTTCTGAATTATCATCTGTACTATTTGCTAATAACTATAGTTGTGATTTTAGAAGTCACTGGGCATTTAATGAAGACCTGCGATATATGAAACCATCACTTCATATCATGTTATAATGGTTGAGATATGCTTCTATCCTTCAAGAGATTCACTACAAAAGAATTTGGTAAAGTATGTTAGGAAGTTAAGAAGAATATCAGACCCCACTATAATATACATACTTTTAAGATGAAGGCATGATGAGATAACTTATCTTATACATTTAAAAAGCATTTTTACATGATTAAATGACTAATGAAATTATAATGTCCACATTTTTCCACTTTCAGAATGTTTTACATTAGCTTATTAAATAATGTAAGCATCCTCCAAAAAAGGTGGTCTGCCCCATTATCTTTTCCTGTATTGCCCCTCGTTCTGCAGCAGGAGTGTGTATGGATTTATCATCACAAAAGAAAAAACCAAAATCCAAAAACTGAGCATTGTGACAAAAAGACTCCACTTCCCTCTCTTACAAGAACTGCCAGCTGGGGCCATCACTCAGGCAGGAAACAGGAATTCAGCGAGTGGGCCAAAGGGAGACTCAAGTTTTCCAACAGGAAGCGACATGGAATCTGCTTCTGGCTGTCAGAGATTGCTTGTGTAAAGCTCCTGGGGAAAGATGATGCCTGCCTTTATAGTCGAAAGGTCATTAGGGGGGATTAAGCCGAAAGGCTAGCTTTGTGTAGCATGCTTAGTTCCACTGATAGGTAGAACCAGACAACCAGCTAATTTTAGTCTGAACTATGGCATTTAGTGCTCCAACATGATCTAGAACAAATCATTCAAACTTGCTGTTCAAACAGAACATTCATAATTCTTTCATGGGTATATAACCCAAGTGTCTTGGCTCCATTAGACTATGTAAACAAATGAAAGTAACATTTCTATTAAATAGCAAAATTACTTTGGAGGAGACACTACCAACTTGATTACTAGAAATTAGCTCACTAAAATGTTCCCTGGGGACATGTGAGATGTTCCCCAGCACAGTTTTAGGTGCACTTAGACAGAGCCTGTGTTCTCTGACTTGTCACACTGGTGCCTTGGCTCCCTAGTACACCACTGTTTTTTCTCTCTCCACACACCCTTCTGTAGAGAGCACGGGCTCCTACACCATCCCAGGCATAGAACAGGCCTGCCATTAAACCCCCTTGCCACAGAGCAGATTTGATTTATAAGATTTATCAAGACTTTACTGAAGATTCCTAAGGTTAGAAAATGATTAAAGGAAACAATTTAGGTGATATAAAGAAACTTTCTTTCCCACTTCATTAAGTGGACCGTCTCCAGAGCTGCGAAGTGGGGCAGAAATCAGGAAGCTTTTCTAGAATGAAGGGAAACAAACAAACAAACAAGGACAAGAACAAGAAAAATAGAAAATATCTTACTGGCTGGGGCCACATAGTCAACTTTGTTCGGAGCTGAGAAAGAACGAAGAAATAAGGATAGAGCCCAGAGTTGGCTTTGTCTGGGGGCTTGGCTGACCAGATATACTGTCATTTTGGTCTTGTGGAACATTTACATAGACAGGAAAGTTATTTAAGTTTTGGTTTGCCGAGGTGGTACCCTGGGCATGAGTAGTGCCATCTTGGGCCTAGAAATTTATTTGAACTGCTTAGCAAGGGAGAGAAAAATAGAACATGGAGTAAGCTATGAGGATACCTCCCTTCCTCTTTTCTTTTTTTCCTTTCCTTCCATTCCTCCTTCCTCCCTTTCTTCTTTCCTTCCTTCCAACAAACAGCTATTAAGTAACTAATAACACTATGTGCCAGGCATGTGGAAGTAAAAACAGATGTGGTTCCTGCTCATGGATTCTATGAGGGAAAAGAATAGGGAAAGACCAAATAATCAATCAAATAAAGATCATTATAAGCTGATAAATGCATTGAAGAAAACGTAGAGTCCAGATGGGGAAGAGCTTACCTAGTCTGGGGATTTAGGACAAGAGTTCTTAAGGAAAAGAGAACACAGCTGAATGCTGAAGGAGGCTCAAGGGGTAGACAGAGGAAGACACTGATGCTGAAGGAAAACCACCTGGAAAGGCTCCAAAGCAGAGAGGGTCTGGCCCTATTTTGAGAAAGTGAAAGAAAGACTTTCTGAGAGGGAGAACTAATAGCAGAATAGAGTAATGTAGATCACAGTTGGAATCACAAGACACCACCTAAGTTTTTTAAACAGGAGTGACACTGTCAGATAGAAGCTTCCCAAGAAGAAATGCCAGCCCTGTGGGGAGAGAGCACGTACTTCAAATAGCAGGCACGAAAGACAAAGCTAGGAGCGAAGTAACTGTGCTGGGAAAGGAAATATGGATTTTGTAAACTAGATAAATTTTATTTTCAAGTATTAAAAAAGAATGATCAACATCCCCACAAAGCTTGTATACAAATGCTCAAAGCAGCATTATTCATAATAGCCAAAAAATGGAAACAATCCACAGGTCTATTAATGGATAAAAGGATAAATAAAATGCACGTTACCTATACAATGGCATCATCATTTGGCAATAAGAAGAAATGAAATACTGACATAAGCTATATGCATGACCCTTGAAAACATTATGCTAAGTGAATGGAGACACCAATGACTACATGTTGTGTAATTCCATATATATGAAATGTCCAGAATAAGCAAATGTATAGACATAAAGTAGATTAGTGGTTGCTCAGGGCTGGGTGTGAGGTGGGGGATTGACTGCTAATAGGTATGGAGTTTCTTTTAGGGGAAACAAAACTATTCTAAAATTAAATTTTTGTGATGATTGCACAACTCCAGGAATATACCAAAACATATTGAATTGCCCACTTTAAAAAGGGTGAATTATATGGTATGTGGATTATATCTCAATAAAGCTGTTAAAACAGAAAGTAATTTTAAAGAGAATCCAGGCACTAGGGACATCTGTAGAAATGCATCTCAATCCTAAATTTCTCTTGCTTCATATTCATTGTACTCCAAATAATTGTAGTTACAAAAGACACCACAATGACTGTCTTGCTAGGGTGAGTTGGGAGGATTTATGGCTCTATTAATACATGTTAGAATGATAGAATTGAGCCCATTGTTCATCTAAATTAGCAGTACCAAGCAGCTGTTTCGGTTAATCATTATGAGGACTGCAAACAGAACTGAAAAGAGCACTCCCATTTTTTTCAGCATTAAAAAAAAAGGTCTTACTTTGCTAAAATAATGCCTTTTCTCTATTTAGCATTTTTCCTTTTGAAAAGTAACCCCAAAATGTTTCTTGAAATCTTATTTTCATTAGAATTAAAATGTTAGCTTAACTTTAAAATGTTACCTCCGATCCTTGAATTATTTTCTATTTCTTCAATCTTGATGGGGAATATGTGAACCATTATTTATTAAATACTACTTAGATTCAAAATAGCTACAGGGAATATGAGGTTGAGCAGGTGGCAATGCTTCCGTTTTCACACTTTGAAAGGGCCAAGGTTTCTTAGGGAAGCATTCCTGGTATCTGTATTAACCAGTCTCATAGTTCCTCAGCTGGTGTGTACGTGTGTGTGTGTGTGTGTGTGTGTGTGTGCAAGCGCAGGCACATCCAATTTCATTTGGCTTGTGCTGCTGACTCTCAGATTTTACAAAAATTTCATTTCCCTTTCCAGCTTCCGTCTTACTGGTGCCTGCATGCCAAAGTGTAATTCAAGCTTAACCACTCCATGTGTAGGCTAGTTAAATTGTCTTGTTTTATGTATGAGGAATCTGACACTCAGGAATGATAAGGAACCTTGATTTGGTTGCTTTACCAGTTAATGAGAGGTCTTCCAGTTGGAATTTGTCCCCTGATTTCTGTTTCTTGTAGGGAGACATTTTCAGTTTTCTAGCCTTCAACCTCTGTCTTTTAAAATTTTATACTTAGAAATAAATATCTGCACTGAACATCACTTTATGTTGTTTTTTTTTTTTTTCTCTAGAACCAACTTTGGGAATAGACAGAAGAGGTGGTTATCTGAGTGGTGTATGTGGAGGGAAAAAATCAAAGGTGACTTTCCTTTTGGGAAGTTCATTCTCCCAAGTAACAAAAAAATTTCCATTTATCTCTCTTACTGTAATTAAATAGCAGTACCTGAAGATGTATCCAGATGTTTTTAACAAAAGGGAGCAAACATCACCAGGGCTCTGACCTAATGGATTCTAGAAAAGCAATGTCAAGGTCATTGGAAATTAAGCCTTTCAGGATTTTGGCTCTCTTGGACTATAAATCTTAATCTCCTTGCTTCCTCTGTGACCTTCTTAAAATCAATTTTCTGCAGGGGAGAGCTTTAAACACAAAAGGGTAAAGCGTAGAAGTCTCTTCCCTCTTCAGAATTTTCCGAAGATTTCCCCTGCATTTAAATTCCCAACTATTACTTTCTTAGCTTACAAAGTCTTGCAGGCTGTGGCCCATGTTTGTTTTCTTCTCCAGGTTTGTTTCTTCTTAACTGTCTCATATTTTCCCCTTCCAAGCCAATTTAAGGCCTCTGACTTAGCTGTTTCCTTTGCCTGGGATGCCCTTCCCTCTGAGGTTTGCAAGCCTGTTATGCAAATCACTCCCTAAGTATCTCCCCCAAAGTTCCGCCCCTCAAGCAGCCACCCAATCACAATCACTATCGCATCATTTACTGTATTTTCCTTGCATTGAGCTTGACGCCAACAAACATTTCTTCTTTCACCCCTCCTCCCCATAAGCACTCTAGAACCTAGACTCACTTGTCATCATCACTGCTCAATCGACGGCCTGGAGTAGTGTCTAACATTTGTAGCAGCTCAACAAAAATTTGTTGAATGAAGACGTGAACGTAAGAATGCACCCGTTGTTCCCTGCCCCCCTCCCCCCCAAACAGTACAAAACTCATAATGAGGATAAACTTCAAAAGGTCTTTCTCATCTATCGGGTATTTCCACCCTTGACTAGATGTCCGTGGGGAGACTGTACACCTTGATTGGGTTAGGCCTTACGATTCTAAATGTAAATAATCACACATTAGCTTATCGTCTGGGGCTTGGTTTCTCCATGACCAATACTTTACTTCCTGATTGCAATACCGCGTGAATTGGTAAGGGTGAGCACTAGGGCCCGGAGATCCCTTGATGCTAATTGTTGAGGTTTGGATGGGGCGGTCGGCCTGGTGCGCTGTGAGTGGTCCTCCCTAGAGATGCTGGGGAGAAGGGGCGGAGCTACCCCAAAGGATGAGCCTTCCTTGGGCCGTCAGATCTGACGGGCCTGCCGCTTTGGAAAGAGCCCTGGCAGTCGGAAGACAGCAAAGCTAGCCTGTGGCGAAGAAGCCCAGCAGACCCCAGGCGGTAAGACCAAGGGGTCCAAAGAAAGAAAGGAGGTAGGGCCTGAAACCAAACCTGCCGGGCCAGCCAACGCTTGGGTATTTTGCCAGAGGAAAGGGTTAAACCGTTTCCAAGGTAACGGATCAGGAAGCGCGCAAGACGTTCGCCGCAGGTTCGTAGGTCAGCCAGGCGTTTAAAGCTCCCACGGCTGAGCAGATTCTGGCCAATAGAGAGGCCGGCTGCCCGTCACGTGACGCGCGGGGCCGATCCGCTAGCTGCCCCAGAGCACGTGGGAAGGTTTTTCCTGCTCCTTTCATTTTTTAAAAGCCCACCCACTTTTGCGCGGGCTTGGTCACAGAGTTCTTCTCGCGAGAGGTGCCGCAACTTCTCGCGAGAGTGAGTGGGAGGCGTGGGGACTAGGTGGTGTTGCTGACTGGAACTGCGGCGGCGGAAGCCGGGGGTGGGCAGTCTGGGGGCGGGCCGCGGGGAGGGGAGGGGGGGGGAGGGCCGGGGGCCGGTGCGGGAGGGGGCGCCCGCCTGCTCAGCGGCTCGCGCGACTGGTCGTTGCGGGCCGGTGATATGCCTGTGAGCTGCGGAGCCTGCGGCCCCCAGGTGAGGCGGCTGCGGATCCGCCCGCAGCATAAGCCGCGCGTTGGCCGGGGTGGCGGCGTGGTGCGGGGCCGCGGTCGGTGGAGCGGTCCGTCCCCTGGTGCCCCAGCCTCTCCGCCGGCCCGCAGTCCCTGCTCTGATTTCGGGGCTGCCCAGAGCTGCGCCTTGGCTCGGGGGTGGGAGGAGGGCGGCAGGAGCTGGACGGTGGAAGGAAGCCCGCAGCACCGGGCCTGGGGGGAGGGGGTGTCCTCGGGCTCGAGACGGGTCCCTTGGGGTCCAGAGTGTGGTGGCGGAGTTGCGGCCCCTTTGAATGACAAGCTCAGTTCCCATCCCCCGGACGGTCTTCAGAGCCGGGTATCTTCGGTGCGTCGCGGAGCGTGTGCTTAGTTTGTGTTGGTGGTGCGCGCACCGGAGCTTATGCCGGAGGAGGACGTTGCACTTTGTCCCCGAGCAGCATCCTTCGCTGTCAGAACCCCAGAGCCGTGGAACCAGGCGCAACCCAAATCTTGAGACAGAAACGGAAGGCGTCAAGCAGAGCTCCTCGGAATGTTGGTGTTTGGATTTGCTGTCACATTTTCTCTGGGGCTGTTTGTTGTTAATGGTTAAATGCTGGCCATCCATATCCTGAATGGATTGGGTATACTTTTATCATACCAGGCACCTACTCTGCTTTGCACGAAAATAGTGGATGTGACCGAAGTATTAAACACGTTCGTAAAATGGCAATGGTAGTGGAGTCTAAACCATGGCAGTGGTATAGCTTGGTAGCAATTCTGCTTTCCGTCTCTTCCAAAATCTTACTAAACTGGAAGTGGTTTAGGCTTAAGATGTTAAGAAAATTTCAGGCCAAGAAATACAGTTGACACGTACCTAATGGCTTTAGTGCAAACCAGAGTTAAAAATTCTAGTTCTCTTTTCAGCCTTGTAATTATTCAGTCCCTCGCAAAACGTGTAAGGTTTTCTTGGCTTCTTCCCACCGTGTGAGGGATGTTATAGTTATATTGACTGACACTGATTTTGGCATGTCTGGAGATACTCAGAACGTACAGAGTACTCAAAATATAAGGTACTCAGTAATGCAAGGATTGTTTTAATGTCTTGTTTGTGATTTTAGAGTAATTGGCAACACAGTTCCTGGCATGAATAGTGTCAGTTAAAATAGTGCATTTTAATGAACCCTTTTAAACATCTGGTTACCTTTTTTGAGTAGTACCATGGTTTTTCTTACTTTCTTGTGTTCCTTCTGGCAGAAATACCCAGGGTTGACAGTGAATTTCACTGTTAGTTGTGGCTGTGAGTAGCAGAGCAATTTATGAGAGATCAAAGAATGTAAGGCAGTCAGAACAAATGGATTCCCAGGCTGAATTGGTAACTAGTGATTAGTGGATGTACCCCGATAACTGCAGTATTTCTAAGGGCCTAGAAGTATACTTCTAGGCAAGTGATATTTCTGAGTTGTTGAGGATAGGGGACTTGCCGAAGACCCTGAACCCACTGTAAGAGCTTCTTTAGTTTCTAAATTCTAGGATAAATCTAGAACCTTAAAAAATAAATAAATAAATAAATAAATCCTCCTTTACCTTTAGAGGCTAGCAGAAGGATAGTACATTAAAAAAATTTTTTTTAATTCCAGAAATTTACTATCTTGTAAAAGAAATCAAGCCAGATGTTACACTATACGTCATTTTTAGGGAAATTTCCACTTATTTAAATAGGCAGTGGAGTTCTGTTACATTCTTGAAGAAAATGTGGAAAACTTAGGGAATATCTTTTTGAGAATGGGCAAAAGAGACTGGTCTAGATTTTAAAAGTTCCCTACCATTCCATCTTGGCAAACTGATTTTCAGGGAGAGCAAAATAGAATTTTTTGCTAGTCTTATATTATAGCCTTTTGGTAAGGATTTCAAGCTTTTAGCATGTAGATATTTGTCGGTTTTGTCTTGCTTTTGAAAAATAATTGAAGGGGGGGATGCCTCGCTGGCTCAGTTGGTGGAGCATATGACTCTTGATTTTGGGATTGTAAGTTTGAGCCCCACATTGGGTGTAGAAATTTCTTAAAAATAAAATCTTTAAACAAGAAAAGTAATGAAATAGTTTTAAGTAGGATAATTATTTAGCTAAGCCGAATGTATTCTTTTTCTGTTAGGTGGCCTGCACTTTAGTAATAACGTCAACCACTTGGAGGGAGGAAAGGTGGGACAGGTCAGGAAAAGAGCTACACTTAGTTTGAGCTTGACTTAAGGGTGTATCAACTGGTAAGGTAGGGAAAGGAAAGAAAAATACTCTATCAGTTTCGAAACAGACCAAAAGGATCTGAATGTCTTTATTCTGCTGCTCATATTTGCATATACAACGTCATTTTATTGTTAAATACTTACCAAATAGAGTAAAGGTGGTTGAAGTGTATAGAGGCTGAACAGGTTAAAAGGTGAAAAGTTAACATTTATTCTGAGAATGTTTCATGAGAAAGAAATTAAGTGGCATGGTCGTCTGGAATAGATGGGATGTAACTTGAATGAAAATGAGGCAAAATATAGAGTTTGGGCTTTGGAGTAAGGCAGACTACTACTTAATTTAGATGAGCCTTCATTTCCTCACCCCTGATGGTGAAGAGTCAAATACCTTAAAGTTATTTTGAAGCATATAGTGGCTGCTTATTCAGTCTTTTTCCTTTGACCTCTTTTAATGGCTTTAAGATTATTTGGCTGCAAGAGTCAGAAATCCATTTGAATGAACTTAGTTTAAAAAAAGCATTTGTCATAATAGTCGGAGGACTGCCTCTGAAGTCCATTGCATGAAGTCCAGCTCAGGATCCTGGGAACTAGAAAAATTTCTAGGCAGTTAGTTACTGTTCCAGTAACTATGGGAGCCCATGGTCTTGTCTCTGCTACTCTGGACTCTATCTGTTCCAATTTCTTTTAAATTGGCTCTCTTTAAAGCTCTTGGTTCCTACCTCCCTCTGACTTCGGTTTGCATGAAACTTTGCTTTGCTGTGGTGGCAGCTCACTTTGTGTTTGCAGCATGCTTCTCAACAGGTGTCTCCATATCTTCATTCTGAATTTCTGAAAAGATAGTCCTTGGCCCAGGTATCAACTAGTGTGGTCCCTGTGGCTGAGGATGGAGGAAGGTGGGAATGGGAAAATGGATGAGAAAGAGGTATAGGTGTGCCTCAGTTTGTACTTTTCTTTTAAGATTAAAAAGAAGTTATTTATTTGAGAGAGAAAGCAGAGTGAGTTGAGAGAACGCCAGTGGGGTGCAAGGACAGAGGGAGAAGCCAACTCCCTGCTTAGCAGGGAGCCCAGCATCTTGACCTGAGCGGAAGGTAGACACTTAACCACTTAACCGACTGAGCCACCCAGGTGCCCCCAGTTTGTACTTTTTTAGACTGGGAACTTACTGCAAGTTCCTAACAGAGGGGACAGACAGGGAGGAAATGTACTTTGTACTCTAATGTACTCTGGTGTACTTTAACATCCTGCCGTTTGAGTCCCCCCCCCCCCTCCAGTACTACACTGAACGTGCTTTCGGTAATGATCTCCTTCAAGACAGAATATTCTAGGTTTGTAAGTTAAGGTGAATTATGTAAGCATTTTGTGCCTCAGTCTCTTTATATGTAAGATGGGTGTAACAACACCAACTTCTGTTGTGAGAAATGTGAATTCTGGGGGTGCCTGGGTGGCTCAGTTGGTTAAGCCTCTGTCTTCAACTCAGGTCATGATCTCAGGGTCCTGGGATTGAGCCCCTCATCAGGCTCTCTGCTCAGCGGTGAAGAGTCAAATACCTTAAAGTTATTTTGAAGCACATAGTGGCTGCTTATTCAGTCTTTTTCCTTTGCTTTTTCCTTTTGCTTCTCTGCCTATTTGTGATGTCTCTCTCTCTCTCTCAAATAAAAAAAAAATCTTAAAAAAAAACGTGAATTCTGTTTAACAGCAATTAAGCAGTGCCTGACTGGCACAGTATAATGATGTGGTGTTACTTCTACTGACTGTGTCCTGTGATTGAGATTCCTGCAGCATTCAGATATGGAAGAATATCATCTCTACCCTTAGGAGTTTGGGAGTTTAATACTGACCATTCCAGACATAAAACTATTTCTTGTTTCCAGTGATACTAAATCTTTTAATCTCTACTTTTCCTGCTTTTCCAGCTGCCCTATATTTGTGGTATTTGCTTACCTGCCCAGCAACCCTTTATCATGGTTGTCCTCTTACATTTTCTTGATCTTCTGTTCTTTCCTAGTCTGTAGGATCAGCGTTCAAGTTCTGTATGTATAGATGGTTCCTAGAATAACAACTGTAGCTCTGACCACATCCAACTAAATGTATGTATTTTAGGTGCCTTTTGATACTACGTTAACATTAAACGCTATCTTCAATTACCCTGTAATTGGCAAAGGCTCCACTTTTCTTCCAGCTCCCCAAGCTTGAAACCTCAAAATTATCTTTCACACTCTTCTTTCTTTTTTATGCTTTATATATCCCATCAGTTAATAGGTTTTGCATAGGCTTTTAGGAATGCCTCATAGGTACCAAGCACTGGACCACTGGCAAAGCAGACCCATTCACTCATTCCTGCTGCTGGCAGAGTAGGGTAGAGCTTTATTACTATTTGCAGGAGCTACTTAAATGTCTTTTCAACAGTATATTCTTTGATTTATAATGTCGTAGATGCCACTGATAAAGAGATGTTTTCCTGGGTTAAAATTCTGAACATATTTTTTGTTAAAATAATCTTGTACTTGGGGATTTAATAGAAGATTAACAATATTACTTAAACTTCTAAGCCATGTATTCACTTTGAAAAGCACAGCCTGAAGATTTTAGGGTTTTTTCTTTTTTTTAAAGCTGTATTTATTGTTGATATATATGAAACTAGAGAAGCAAGGATCTTAATAGGTAATCATTTAGGTCATAAACAAATTAGTCTTTTTTTATGATTGATTATTGTTTTGAGAGAAAACTAATAACTGTTAGCTGTGGTATTTTTAGATTTTATGTCAAACGGCAAGTCTCTTCCTAAGGAAGAAGCAAACATTTGAATTCCTGCTGTATCAATTCCTGCTTTATCAGGTCCTGTTTGTACATATATTATGTAATTGCATTCTTATAACAGTCTGTGAAGATGACCCTTAGCTTCCTGATTTTGCAGAAATGGGAGATAGCATCACCTTTGTGCCACTGTTTTCCTATGAGGTATTATTCTGGTTTTGTTTTGTTTTTTTTTTCAATGGTTGCTCTAGGGTTTATGAGATAACTTTAACTTATAAATATCATTTTTTTGTATACTGTAGGAACAGCATTTTTTAAAACTCTAGCCCACCACATTGTGTGCTTTATTTTGTCATGCCTTTTACTTGTGTATGTTGTAAACCCCATTATATGCTGTTATTATTTTGGTTTAAATAGTTATTTTTTAAATAGATAAATAAGGAGAAAATATCTCTATAAAATATCTTTTGTATTACCCTCATATTTACCCTTTCAAGCATTCTAAATTCCTTGTTTAGGTTCAGACATCCATCTGGTGTTGTTTTTCTCTTGCCTATTATTCTAGTGGTGGGTGGCTGGTGATGAATTCTCACAGCTTTTTTCATTTAAATAAACTTATTTTTCTTTGATTTTTGAAAGATATTCTCATTGGGTATAGATATCTCAGATGACAATTTTTAAAAAAAAATTACTTATTTGAGAGAGAGAGAAAGAGAACACATGCACGAGCGAGGGGAGGGATAGAAGAGAGGGAGAGAGAAAGCCTCAAGCAGACTCCCTGCTGAGCACAGAGCCCTTTGTGGGCCAGGACCCTAGATGAAATCTAACCCATGACTTGAGCCGAAATCAAGAGCAGGACACTCAACTGACTGAGCCACCCAGACACCCCATTAAGTTGACACTTTTTTGAGCTGTTGCTCAATTATTTATGGCCCAGCATAGTTTCTGCCAAGAAGTCTGTTGTCTTTCTTTGTTCCTTTGTATGTGATGTCTACTTTTCTCTCTTGTTTCTTTTAAGGTTTTTCTGTCACTAGTTTGCAGAAACTGTGTTATGATGTACCTTGGTGTGGTTTTCTTTTTGTTTACTTTTTTAGGGTTTGTTGATGTCCCTTGCATCTGTCAGTTTACGGTTTTCATCAACTTCTGGAAATTCTGAGCCATTTTGTTTTCATGCAGTGCTCCTCTCCCCCTCATTTTTGGGGATTCCAATTACTTTTCACAATCACTGAGGCTGCTTTGTTTGTGGGTTTCTTCTCTCTGTGCTTCATTCTGGATAGCTTCTATTGTTACATCTTTTAAGTTCACATTCTCTTGCTGCTGTCTAATCTGCTGTTGATTGTACCCAGTATGTATTTTATTTTAGATTTATTTTTATCTCTAGAAGTTTGGTCTGGCCCTCATATTTTCTGTTTCTCTCCTTATGACTGTGTTTTCTTCTTGCTTGAGTATACGGAACATATTTGTAATATAGTTTTAACATCTTTTCTGTTCATTCCATCATCTTTGTCATTTCTGGATCTGTACTTAATGATGTTTTTCTTCCTGGTTATGGGTCATATTTTTCTCCTCCACTGGTAATTTTTGGCTGTGTGCTAGCCATTGAGTTTTATGCTGTTGCTTGCTTGATTTTGTTGAATTTTTTTTTTTAAGAGTGTTGCACAGTAGGGGTTCATAGGTTATTTGGAACCTGTTGGATTGTGTTGAGGATTGCCTTTAAACTTTGTTAGGGTGACTACAGAACAGCCTCTGGTGTAGTGCTATGGAGGCCATCCTTTGCCTGACATATTACAAGGTTTTTCCCACTCAGGTTGGTGGAAGTGCAGATTATTCCGAGCCCTGTCTGGCTCCAGGTATTGTTTGGCCTGCTGCTCTTTGGTAGGTAATTATTCCCCCAACCTCTGTTACTTGGCACAGATCAGTTTCTGACCAAGGACCCTAGAAGAACCCGTCTGCAATTCTCTGATGCTTTCAGTCTTTGTGAGCTCTCTCTCCAGTGAACTGCCCTGCAAATTCTAGTCTTCGTGGCCTTCCCAGACTCTGATCTCTCTGTCTCTGCAACTTGGTGAGACTGCTTGGCTTTCTTCTCTCTGTGCTGTGACCTGGAAATAACCAGGAGCTAGTGTTACCCTTCTTTTAGCTGTCATAGGCCTGAGTTACCTGTTGTCTGATATCTGAAAACTCATGTTTCATATATTTTTCCCTACTTTGTTGTGTTTATATATAACAGAATATTAATTTTTAACACTTGACTATTTGAAATTTGGCCAACATGTTTTTGGAGCATTTATTATAAATATGTTATCAAATACTATAGAATTAGAAATTCTTGGAAACTTTTATATTTTCACAAATAATTCATTAAATGTAGAAATATGTGTGTAAGCATTTAAAGGTATACTTTCTTTTTAAAAGACTTTTTATTTTATTAATTCAGTAGATGTTTGACTGCCTTCCATGTTAGAATACAAATACAATAAAACATTTTTGTCCTCAAGGAATTCACAAAAGGAAGGAAGCATGCAAACAATGGCACCAAAGGAGTAAAGGACAAACCACTCTGGGACCATAAAGGATGTGGCTAC
This sequence comes from Mustela putorius furo, assembly GCF_011764305.1. NCBI lineage: Eukaryota > Metazoa > Chordata > Mammalia > Carnivora > Mustelidae > Mustela > Mustela putorius. Next base: position 9,069,247 of record NW_025421305.1, read on the forward strand.
TGTTTGGGCAAAGAGGGATAGATGAGATGTACCAGGTCTTCCTCAAGAAGGGAAGTCCTTGAACTGATCTATGAAGAGTTAGTAGCAGTTCAGCTGGTGAAAGAGAGGGGAGATTGGCAGGAAGTTTAGGAGGGATTGGGGATTGACTAGATACGGTAATCTGTATGCATTGAGGGAAAAGCTAGTTTCCAGCTTGGCCTGATGGCTCAGTTGGTTTACTGGCTCTTACTAATGGAATATAGAAGAAGATTGTTTAGAGAGAAAGTTTTATTCAATTTTTGGACATTCTGATTTAGGAGTAACTGGGATATTTAGTCAGAAATATCTGATAGAAAATTGGACCAATGGGGGGCGCCTGGATGGCTCATGTCATAATTATGGAGTCCTGGATTGAGTCCCAGAGTCCCATATCTGGCTTCTTGCTCAGCAAGGGGTCTGCTTCTCCCTCTGACCTTCCCCCTCTCATGTTTGTTCTCTCTTATTCTTTCTCTCTCTTTCAAATAAATAAAATCTTTAAACAAAAAAAAAGAAAAAAGAGAATTGGACCAAGGAACTGAAACTTAGGTGCAGGAACTGAACTAGAGTTAGGTATGAGGGAGTTATTTGCACAGTTAAAACCAAAGGTAGAGATTAACTATCCTTGGAAAACTAGGTAGAATGAGTTCCACGAAGGACAAGGATGGTGGGTAGAAATGTTAGCATTTGAGTAACAACTTGTGAAAAAATTTAGGGAAAGAGACTAATGTAATGGCTAGAGAGATAAGGTGTTTCTCAATCAGAAACTAGAGACGGTACTCGTTAAAGATGGAGATTTCAGGGTTCCATGTAGACCTGAATCTAGATCATTGGGGGTGAGAGGGGTATTAGAAATAAGCTGATCCACATGTGTACTGAAGTTTGAGAACCAGTGCCATAGGAAGAGAGTCAAGATAGGTTAAGAGTGTTGGTAGAAGACAAGGAAGGTGTTTGAGAGACTCCTTGGCTTGGTTAACTCATGCTATAAAAAGGTCAGGAAATAGATGTCAACTTGAAAATTTCTTAGGCCCGAAGAGAGTGGCAAAGACTTGTATTTGTTTTCTGATTATGAAAGAACTTATGGCACATCCAGAGAAATAAAACTCTTTTAATTGTGTTTACCCAGGTAAAAAACAATGTTTATACCCATTTCGTAGATGTTTGTTTTTACATTGCTTACATAAATACACACTTGTAGTCATATAGATTTTATAAAAAAATGGGATACTCTGAACATGTGGAAGATTGTCTTCTTTTACTTAACAGTGTATCATCTTCCCATACTATAGTTATATGACATTTCATAATATTAAAAAAGTCCCAGCATGCATGACCACTGTCATAAGTTTAGTCTATATCCACTATAGGATCTCCTAGACATGTACAAATATACACACAGGGTTGCATGTGCATGTAATTATTTTTTAAAGCCATGCAAGGAGCACATACTGTGTACACTGTTCTGCAACTTGCTTCTTACCTTAATATTTTATGGACATGCTGTCACATCACTGTGTATTGATCTAAATCCAACAGCTGGTAATAATCAGTCATACAAATGTAGTATGATTTATTTGAATCGATGGACTTCTAGATTATTTTTAGTTTTTTTTGTTTTGTTTTGTTTTAGTGAACATTCTTTCACATATATCTTCATGAATTTTGTGCAAGTATATATGTAGGATAAATTTTAGGAAAGGAAATCACAGGATCCAAGATAAGTGTAATTTATTCAAAGTGTCCCATATGTCTGTTTTCTATACTCTCTATAATTGTTTCTCTAATGCTTTCATCTGTTTTTATCCTGTGATGTTTCTTAAGACTTCGTTGGCGTTTCAGTATTTTAAGCAATATCCATTCTGCTTTTTGGTTGCTTCTAAGGGGATTTCATTTATTTCATGGTATTTTAATTTTTTAATTTATTATTTATTTGTTTAGTTTTAAAGATTTTATTTGTTTATTTGAGGGAGGGAGAGAGAGTGCATGCACATACAAGCAAGGGAAGAGGCAGAGGGAGAGGGACAAGCACACTTCCCACTGAGCAGGAGTTCAATATCGGATTCGATTCCAGGACCCTGAGATCATGACCTGAGCCGAAGTCAGATGCTTAACTGACGGAGCCACTCAAGGGCCCCTATTTCATGGTGTTGTTTTTATATGCTGTATTTAAAAAAAAAAAAGATTTTATTTATTTATTTGACAAACAGAGATCACAAGTAGGCAGAGAGGCAGGCAGAGAGAGAGGAGGAAGCAGGCTCCCTGCTGAGCAGAGAGCCTGATGTGGGACTCGATCCCAGGACCCTGAGATCATGACTGGAGCTGAAGGCAGAGACTTTAACCCACTGAGCCACCCAGGTGCCCCTATATGCTGTACTTTTATTGAGCTCCTCTACCAGCTTTCTTTTCAGTTGTTTGCCTTGTCTATCTATACTTCTGTCTCTGATCTTTCAAAAGAATGATCTAGTTTCATTTTAATTTTCTTGACTGTAAAAAAACACACTTAGTTATTCCCATAACAAGGGAATCTTGTTTGTTTACCTATAACAGGGCACAAATCAAAAAAGCATTTAGTGGGAAGTTTATTATCATAACACAAAGGTGTTTAGGGGAAAATACTGTAGTTTTGCCCCTCTTGTGAAGTCTGTTTGAAACTACATTCTCTCTCATTATGTAAGATGGTGAAGTAACCCTGCTCTGTTGGTCTTTCTCCCCTGTTTGTCTTTGCTTCATTTCCAAAGATCCGCTTTACCCGAGTATGAGTCATACCATCTCAGGTTGGATTCACTTGAATGGACTGTCGCAAAGATTATTCTCTGATAGATTTTTCCCTTTGTGAGATAGTATTTTACTTATGTGTTTAAGACAAAGGGATGGAGTAGGACTCAAAATGAGTGAAGATATAGAACTAAATATAGTTTCTTTCTTATTAATATAAATTCTGATGTACCATTCTGAAAATAGATAATAGGAGTTTTGGGTGGCATGATAATATTCATCTGGATTTTTTCTTTCTTTCTTTAGTGTATATGTATTTTTTGTGTGTGTGTGTGTGTGTGTGTGTGTTTTTAGTGTTCCTTCATAGGTCTATTGAATGTTGGGTTCCATTTGCGTTAGTACTCAACTGTGAAGAGAGTGTTCTCTCTAGGTCTGCTGTTTAGGAGTATTGTCGGTAGAGCACTGGGGTAACTAGAGGCGTCACATCCAGACAGGATGTTGTCTCTGAGCACCCTGGCCGCCCCCAGCCTCCTTGTCACTCTTGTGTTTCAGGGGCATGGCTTGTCACAGCAGCTTCCTGTGACCAGCTCATCTAGATAATTGGCCCGCTTCTCTTCTGAGTCAGTGTGTAATCTTTCCTCCTGTGGACTTGAGTTAGCAGCTGCAAAGGCGATTGCTGTTTCCCATCTCTTTCCCCGATTTCACCCTTTCAGTAGTCAGAAAGTGAAGATGCTTTGTGTGTGCTGCTTCTCCGCCCTTCAGTGTTGTTTTGAATGCGATCGCATCATGGGGAACCCCATCCGGGTTATTCAGTCACTCTCCTGTTTCTGGCACCTAGAAGGCTGCTCATTTCTATTATAAAGTGTGATGAACCGCTTTTCAAACCTATACACACTCCAGAGGAGCCATTAGAAGCCTGGGTGTTAGAGTTTGGTTTGGATTTGAATCTCAGCTCTACTGCTCACTGTGTGGGTCTGGGCGAATCGCCTAACTTCCCCAGGCCTCAGTTTGTCTCATTGTAAATCTGGAATACCATTCTTCCCATCCTGAGGATTACATGAGACGTTCGCATAAATCCCTTAGCAAAGCACTTGGTGCTTTATAAGCTCTCGTTTGGATCCTAGATGCTTCAGGATCATTACTTTCTTTGATGAATTCCCAGAAGGAGAATTACTATTTTATAGCAGAGGAAGATTTTCGAGGTTGGATCTGTATTACACAGTTGCCCACATGGAAGGTGCCGTTTGATTCAGCTGCTGCGTTAGAGAATTCTGCTTTTCTGGAACCCTTGTGTTGGCTTTTGTATTTTACAAGCTTTCTGTAACGTTTAAGGCAAGTCCCTTTGCCTCTCAGGGTTTCTAACAGTTGAAGAGAACTCTGTGGGGAAAAAGGAGAGAGTTGGCCTGGGAAAAATAAAAAGATTACTGTCTTTCTTTGGCCACATAAACTTTTATATTTATACCTTGTTTTGAGAATTTGACCCCTTGATCACTTTGATCCATAAGTAAATATTTTAGCTTTTCTTTTACTTACGATGTATAGTTTCTGAAGTACCTCCCGTAAATTATTTTCCATTTGATTCTTACAGTAAACATCTCCAGAAAGTAAGTTGATATCTATCTACTTTGAGGAAAGAGATCCAGAGATACTGCAATTTACCTAGAGGAAACAAAGCTAATGAGAGGTAGAATAGGGACACAAATGGTACTCTTCTGAGAACTGGTATATTGTTCTTTATCTTGTGCTGTTGGAGCCTCCCTTGCCTTTTTCACAAACCTGCTTCAATCCTAGTCAATCACATTTTATTGTTAAGGAGACAACTAGAATTAATTCTGGTTCAGAATAGGATATCATCATAATTCTTTGTTAAAAATTACAATCTAGAAATCTCTAGAGGGAGGTGCGTATGTGTGGATGCATGTATATACACTTCAGTTTTCTCTCTACGGTGAAAGAATATAAAATTAGAACTCCACCAACATTTAATTGGTTTGCCTTCCTGATGGAAAGTAGGTTCACGTTTGGTTTTGCGTATGTATCTCTTCATAGTGTAAATTTATATTAATCAGATGTTTTAAAAACCTCAACTGGGTTATTTTTGGTAAGGCCAATTTGGTTGAAACCCGTTCTTAAATTTTATTCATTCAGATTTTTGAGTTATTTAGTGATTTCGAATTCAGTTCCTATTCTCATTCTTTACTATAGTGAAATACTTGCCTTCCAAGTCTCTGAGCCCAAGAGGGCTGTATTGCTTTGTTCTCCTTGTATCCATAGCATGAGCACAAGTAGATTTTGAATGGGCAAGGTACTGTGATTAGATGTGAATACTGGGTACTTAATGCCCAAGTTGATTTAAACTTTCAAAGGTACTTTTTAAATACATTGATAAAAAGTTTAAGTCCTTAATTTTAGAGTTTCTTCCAAGGTCTCTGTGTATATGTTTGTCTCTGTATCTGTGTGTGTGCATGCGCATGTACGTGTGCATGTGTTTTAAGTACTCTTAATCATTTAACTTGGATATTTTTTGAACTCTAGTCATTGGTGCTCTTAAGATTCCTAAATAAGGAGTTTGTTATTGTTTATGGGGTTTTATTTGATAAATACAGATTTCGTAGTCTCATTTGCATATTATCAAATCTTTCTGCCCAGGAAATAAGGAGTGGAGCATTCACACATTCACAGAGACCCTAGGGTTCGAGTGCCTTTTGGGAAGCAAGAAGGCTGGGATTCTTTTGTGATATTCATTATTTTAGATTTTAAAACGATTTCCAAAGATTTCTTATTAAGACATTCATGTACTTTCTTATTTGTAAAAAGCGAGACAAAACAAAACAAAACACAAAGGCAGTGAGATTCAATAAATAAGGGCAAACTGCTTAAAATAATTTTTTATGTCTCAGAATTTTAAGGTTTTTATTTTTAAATGACTGAATTTAAAGAAGTTATTTTAGGACAGAATGTCTGCCTGAATCACTAAAATCAGTAAATTAGTTGTTTTCTTTTAATATGTTTTCCTTAGGTATTTTATGGATTAATTCTTCATTGATTACATACAACAGCAATATAGTTATGGCGACCTTCCAGACTTTGAGAAACAGTCACATGAAGACTAGAACATCTGTCAGAAGAGTAAGTTCACTGTATTAGATTCCTTTCAATGATAGTTTTAATAAAAATGTGGATCATTTTTTAAAATCTTGTTAAGCAGCTGTATGATATTCTTGTTTTCAAATGAATCTTAATATTGTAATTAATAATATTAGTAAGACTGGCATATATGAAAATAGTGATATGAAGTAAATAAACTTTATTTCCCAAAGATGACAGTGCCTCCCTATTTCTGCTCAGCAGATAGTTTTCTGTCATCTCAAAATCTCCCCCTCTTTTAACAATAGAAGCAACAGGTATGAATTTTCTTATGTACCTTTACCCCCAGATATTGCCTTTTATTCATTTGTTCATTCAGCAAATAAAAATTTGAGTGTTTATTTTATTCTAGGCCCTGTGCTAGGTACTGGTTCTGTGCTAGGTACTGGATAATTAGCAAATTAAATATGATTTCTGATCCTCTTTCTAGTCTGAGGAAGAACCCTCTCTTAAGAGAATTTGGTTACCCTTCCATTTCTTGACCTCTTTTTTCTAACATTTTATTATGAAAAATTTCAAGCATACAGACAGTTAAAATCATAGTACTCCTAAACATAAACTTGCGTACCAACACACATATTCAAAGGTTACTAATACAGCGACCCTTGAGAAATGGGGGGTTAAGGGTGCCAATCCCCTGTGCAGCTGAAGATCCATGTGTAAGTTTTGGCTCCCCAAAAACTTTACCACTAATAGCCTGATTAGATTCAGGTTAAACATTTTCAGCAAGAATACTGTATAGGATGATGTTAGGATAGAATTTCAGGTTTTCCTGTGATCATTGATGCAAGAATTGCTCAGTTGATGAGAGTAGTAATGCTGCCAGAAATGTCCATATTAAAAGTGTGTTTTCCGGGGTGCCTGGGTGGCTCAGTGCGTTAAAGCCTCTGCCTTCGTCTCAGGTCATGATCCCGGGGTCCTGGGATGGAGCGCGGTGTCTGGCTCTCTGCTCCGCAGGGAGCCTGTTTTCCTCCCCTCTTTCTCTCTGCCTGCCTCTCTGCCTACTTGTGATCTCTTTCTCTCTCTCTGTCGAATAAATAAAATCTTTAAGAAAAAAAAGCGTGTTTTCCATTTTCTAGTTATTAAATAATTTATGAGATGATACTTGCTGTGTGTAAATACCTTGTTTTTTTCCAGCAACTTTTTTTTTTTTTTAAAGATTTTATTTATTTATTTGACAGAGAGAGATCACAAGTAGGCAGAGAGGCAGGCAAAGAGAGAGAGGAGGGAGCAGGCTCCCCACTTGAGCAGAAAGCCCGATGTGGGGCTCGATCCCAGGACCCTGGGATCATGACCTTGAGCCGAAGGCAGAGGCTTTAATCCACTGAGCCACCCAGGCACCCCTTCCAGCAACTTTTTATCTAATATTTTTGGTATCCTTGATGACTCTTTCCTGAATCTGTTATTTCCTAAAAGCTGCGAAATGAAGATTTTCCTAATGCTATCATTCTTTTTACATTTATTAGCTAGAATTCTTAAAAGCCTTCCCTCATTAATCTTAATGAGCTACAGTATCTCCCATAAAGCTTGGATAAATGCCTTTGAATTACCAATTTTCAGATTAATAATTTGGTGGAATAAACAAGTGAGTTTATTTCCATTCATTTGCTCATTTGTATTGTTCTGGATTCATGGATTTTAAAAATTCTATGTTTTACAGTCTTTTATTTATTTATAGTTATTTATTCACTTAAGTTGCTCAAGGGGTCTCAGACATCGTCCCTCTAAGCTGGTGCCTATATCCTTTTGTATTAGGTTCTTAATTCTTTGATTGCTTGCCTACTTTCTAGTATAACAGATTAACCCAGTTTCACCTTCTACTTTCCCTTTCTCAGACTTGGAATTGGCTTTTCTCCAAAGAACCCCTTCTAGTATTTAGAAACCAGGTACTTTGGGTACTAGGAGTGCCCATTGCTCCTTCAGTGTCGTGAATTTATATTAATAGTTTAGGTTCAGATTTCATATTTTTTTAATTTCTTTTTGAGTTGTTTGTATCTCAGCCTAAAAACCTCCACTCATTAATGAAAACAGAATCATTTAAAATTTAGAATATTTTTAAGCCTGCAGAGAAGTTGAGAAGAGAAATCCGTTCAATGAACACTATACATACCCCTCACTTAGGTTCATCGTCAGTTAACATTTTGCCATTACCATGCTATTTGTGTGTATACAAACACATGTGTGCACGTGTACATACACGCACGCATCTACATAAACACTTCCCTTTTGAGACCACGTGAGAATTGGCTGCAGACATCTCTTAAGAACATCAGCATCGTTACCGCTCCTCAGAAAAATTGTTAGTTCAGTAACATCATCTAACATGCATTTCATATACAAATTTCCCTAATTGTCTCAAATATCTTTGTTATTTTTACCTTGCTGTTCATCTAGGATCTAGTCAAGATTCATGCTTTATTTGGGTATTGTGTTTCTTTCATCTCTACCCAGTATCACCAAATATCACCAACATAAAGACATGTATCCTTTATAATTGGTACAATTAATAAGTAATATGTAGAGTGATGCCTGGAGAGAGTGAGCATCCTGTTGCTCAGTAGCTTTGAACCCAGTGATATGGATACATTGATAATCTTTCCCTAAATCAGTAATTACATTGGGATTTACAAATGGCATTTATAAATTTTGTCATCCTGTCCATATTTGTCATTCAGCATTCTTATGTAAACAAGTGTTCTTCCCCCATCCTTTTATCTGTCTCTTTAATGGATTCGTAGGTTAAAAAAAAATCCAGTTATTATAATTCATTACCATTTTTATTCTTTTGATGCCTAAATTCCAGTGGGAATTTCTTCAGGTTGGCCTCCATTTTCTTTTCTTTTTTTAAAAATTTTAATTCTAGTACAGTTAATGTACAGTGGTGTATTAGTTTCAGCTATACAATACAGTGATTCAGCACTTCTATACATTACTCAGTGTTCATTACAGTAAATGTACCCTTAATCCCCTTCACCTGTTCCTGCTGTGTTCTTTTGAAATGACCCCTTTAGTTCCTGAGCACTTCCTTGCTTTGTCACAATTAAGATGCCCCACCCAGATGGCATACTTTCTCTGCCTCCAGCCTGGAACCAACCATTTTCCCAGGAGCTCTAATTCGTTTTATTGGCAAAATGGTATTTAGAAACCAAAATCTGGGTGCATTACTACTGAGGGTCATTACTTCTGTGATGTTTCAGTGGAAAAATGTAGTAGTTTAAAGAATGTTTTTAATGTGTTTAAGGAATCATGAGTTTATATTGATAATTCATATTCAAATTTAATATTATATTTTTTTCTTTACTGCTTTGGTTTTTTATGTATCTTGTCTTTTAAACCAAAGAGTTTCACTAACTTCTTTTTAAATTAGCAAACATTTGTTGAGTTCATATCCTACAGTATGTGAGGTAATGAAATCTAAGGAAACAAACTGAATCAAATATAGTCTCTGGCTCAATAATTTGGTTTAATGGTAGGAAAGACCAATATATACAAAAACAGAAATGGTAGTATGTTGTGATGTGGATTAAATGATCTCAGTGTATAGATAGTACAGTAGAAACTTTGATTTATTATGACTGAGGGGTGGGAAAATCTTCACAGGTCTTGGGCTTGGTAGAGTTTCTACCGGGAAAGATTAGGAAATCAGGACATTTCTAATAGAAGAGCAGATCAGTAGATCAATAGAAGGAGAATAAGGTAGAATGAAATTAATGTTCTCTTTATGTCTGACTGTAATACTTATTATTTTCTTTATGTAATTTTTTTCCTCCCTCTATTCCTTTATGTTTGTGACCTCTCCCCTACCAAGTTCTGAAAACCTTCCCTCCTTTTATCATATAGCTGCTTCAGGAACCCTGAAAAGTCTTAGCTCAGGTTGTTATCTCTTTTTTCCATCTCCACCTTCGTTATGAGAGTAATCACTTTTGTTAGCATGCTTATTACAGCGTCTACATCACCTTCCTCCTTATATAGTTGCTGCTTCTGTTCTGCCATTGACTTGGAAATCAGGTATGCAGTCTGTTGGGTTTTAGTGTGGAGTAAGAGTAAATGAACCCAGAGTGAGGGCCTCATGAGCTTCTGGTAGGTCGAATGCCTGGGCTGTGATGTGTGTGTTTTGAGCAGGTGGAATTCTACATGATTAAGCCCTATGCTGGTTCTTTCTCTCAGCTCATTTGAGGTCTGTATATATTCACAGGTGCCAAATGAATATTAATTGGAGATTTAGTGACTCTGCATTTAAAAATAGAATATCTCCAAGATCTTTCACCTTGTCTTAGAATTAAATAAATTAAGAATATCTTTTATTTTCAGAGCTTCAGTGAAGATGTGTTCCAGTCTGTCAAGTCTTTATTACAGAGTGAGAAGGAACTATGCAGTATATCAGCAGAGGATTGCTTAAAGCAGGATGAACATGCCAATTTGACTGAGGTTTGACATAATACTTTCAATATCTCTTCCTACTGAAACAGTGTATTTTCATGCTTCTTTGTAAAGCTGCGCCATCTGTTTTTAAATTGCCTAAAATCTGTATGTATTAATACATGTATGAGAAGTACTTGTTTTAAATATTGGCTAACATAGTTGTCTTAGTGTATTATAGTGAGCACGTTTAATTTAGTGGATAGGCATTGTTGGTCACAGTCATGGACATACAGCACTATATTAGATGATTCCTGCTATAGTCAGTAAATTGATACTTTAATACTAAAATTTTTACTCTTAAACATGAATTGTATCTATATATTTTTAAAGATTTTATTTATTTGACAGAGATGGCAAGAGAGGGAATACAAGCAGGGGGAGTGGGAGAGAGAGAAGTAGGATTCCTGCTGAGCAGGAAGCCCGGTGCGGGTCTTGATCTCAGGACCCTGAGATCATGACCTGAGCCCATGGCAGATGCTTAACAACCGAGCCGCTGAGATGTCATATACTGTTTTCTTTATGCATTTTTTTTTTTTGGTTTTTATTTTCTTGATTATTTAAATTCAGTACTTTGATACAAAATGAAAAAGTAGTGATAAAAGTACTTTGAAACTAACATATTTCCTACTCAGGATATAGTACTTGCTCAACTATTTCTGTGCAACATCAGTGTTTCCAGTCCTTGGACTTACTACTATGAAAAGAAGTACATTTTTTCCTGTAATATAGCCACAGTCCCATCAATATATTCATGTCAGCAAATAAGAGAAGTAAGGTATTAGGCTGTTCAAGCTCAAAAGTGCTAAGTATATTAGTTGAAAAAAAAATTTTTTTTTTGAAACCAAAGATCTAATTAAAAAAAATATTGAGTATTTTTATTTTGAGGAAGGATTTTCTTTCATCTTTCTTGTGAAACTATATTTGAAGTAGTTCCAGAGGTATGGTGAGCAGACCCTTCAGGCTACAGTGTTCTCTGACCTGAGCCTTTTCCTTTTGTGTCAGCTAATTTCGGTGGCTCTTGACATTATCTTCTCTGTTATCCCTTCTGCTTTACTTTAGTAAAGCTGAGCCTCTCTTAATCTCCTCTGTTGTTGCCAAGTATGACAGGTCTCCTGTGTCCTTCTGCCCTCAGACAGTTTTCCAGCCTGTATATCTCCAGCTGCTTACGTAGTGCCTTTCCGAGCCCACATTCTTTGGTGAGGCCTTCCTCGATCAATGGGAAATATAAAACTACTGGCATCTTCAAAACTGCTTGTCAGCTTATTTTCTCTTTTGTATTCAGTAAAAGGAAACTTGAAAGAATAGAAGGAATTTCTGTCTCACTTGAGGGTATGCATATCTCTAAGTGTTTTGTGAAGAAAAGAAAGAAGTTTGTTTTTGAGCTTCTTTGTCATGGACTGTCTGTGATGTGCAAGGCACTTTCCTCCACGTTTTTGATTAACCCTTACAATGTGGAAGAGGAGTTGTATTGCTCCAAGGTTTACAGATGAGGAGACTGGCTCCTAGAGCCTAAAAGTTTACCTAGAGACCTGGAAATTAACTGTAGCACTTTTGGGAAATGATGAACATAATTAGAATAACGATCCTGGGTTAATGCAATATTCTGACTTGTTTGTGAGTCATCAGAAAGAGATCAAAAGTATAGTCAGTGTTTCTTTATATTTTAACTATGCTGCTTTCCCTTAATTCTTGAGAATTGATTTTCCACATTGCTATAATTTAAGTATTTCGTATTTTTAGTCACAGTACTTGCTTAGTTGACAGTTTACCATTTTGTCTTCAAATAGAAGATTTTCTTCCTATGATGTCAAAGACATAAAGGGAATATAAATTTTAAAAATAATACTTTTGGGGGGTTACAAAAGTGGTACATGATGCTTTTAGAAAAAGAAGAAATATTGCAAGTATCAAAAAGAAAATGCCTATCAGGGGTGCCTGGGTAGTTCCATAGGTTAAGCTCAGGGGTCCTGGGATTGGGCTCCTTGCTCAGCAGGGAGCCGGCTCCCCTTGCTTGTGTGTGCTTGCGCGCTGTGTCACATTCTCTCTCTCTCTCCCTCTCTCTGACAAATAAATAAACAAAACCTTAAAAACAAAACATGTCTATCATTAATCTTATGAATTAGGGGCAAGAAACATGAAAAGAAGAAACATGAATTAGGGGGAAGAAACATGAAAAAAGTAGGAAAAAATAACATCACTTATAATTCCATCATCTAGAATTAATCGCTGCTTATAGCTTGGTGTATTGCCTTCCAGTACTATTTTTCATGCGTATGTTTTTAAAAATAAGGTTGAAATTGTGTGCATATCTTGTATCATTTTTGTCTGTAACTTGTCCTTTTTACTATTTTATTTTAAAATGTGACTTTTTTTTCATGCCGTTAGATATTCTTTTAGAAATTTAATTTATATAAACTCCTGTAGAGAAATCCCTATATAAGGATGTTGAAGGAAATAAGTGATAATATCATAGGAAGTCAATAAGGAGTCTTGGGGACATACCCCAGAAAGCCTTCCTGAGGAGGTGACATTAAGTTGGATCTTGTATGAGGAGGAGCAAGGTGTGTAAGCATCCAAGGTCTAGAGACACAGGTTGTGGGGGCGTTACTGCATAACAGTAACAAACTGGGCATGTTCTAGACCCAGAAAGGGGGCCCATGTGTATGAATAAATGTGAGGGAAGGTTGAAATTCTGGCTAACCCAGAGCCTGGGGGCCTTGGTTAGGACTTATAGTGGGAAGCATGGAAAGGTTTTGACAGGGGAGTGCCATGATTATTACTGAGACCAGGTGGAACAGGACCATCATGCAGATGAGAAGTGGGGGCAGGGTGTGTGGAGAGAGGGAGATATTACAGGAGATAGGTTTGTGGAGTAGAATTGATTGAACTTGTTAATGAAGTGGATGTGGGGGAGGTTGAAGAGCTGCATTATGGAACCAAATCTTTGGTGAAAAACCTTTGTGATGATTTTGAAAAAACAAATCATTTTGTCCAAGACAGCCAGCATTTAAAAAATGTATTTATTTCTAATTGAGGTATAATTGACATGTAACCTATTTGTTTCAGCTGCACTACGTGATGCTTCAACATTTGTATGTAACAGTCAGCATTTAATGTTTTCTGTGCTTTTATCTGTATCTCCGCTGTGAATAATCTAATTGTGATAAGACTTAAAAAACTCAAATTAATGGAGCTTTATTCCTTATTCAGGTCACATTTCTAGGTTTTAATGAAGAAACAGATGCTGCTCATATTCAGGTATGGTCAATTTATTGAACTGGAAAAGACCATGGAGATTGTTTGGAACAGATTTTGAGATCATGAAATTTGCCTGATTAGCCCCAAATTTACACTAAACTCTTCTGTTAAATCATTCCTATTTAAAGCTAAAAGATGACTCTTGAGTGTGCTTTGGACATTTTCACTTTTAGCATTTTCAGAGTATTCTTGTTACAGAAAGTAGTTTTAGGTTAGGAGACCACAGAAGTAATTTATCTGAGAAGGTTGCCAACCACAAGCTAACTTTCCTCCATTCTGTGCATAATGTAGAAAATGAGACTTTTTTTTTTATATTTTTTTTCAATTTGGATGGTCTTCCTAATCTGACTTCATCAAATCATTATATTTTTAACTGAGATAGAGTTCAATTTAAAAGGTGAAATTTGTAAAGAATAATGATTGACCAGTACAAAATTTTTAGCCTGATTTAGGCAGGTGTTTACATAGAAACTGGTAGTTGAGATTATGATCAGCAAAGGAGAGTTCACAGTTATATAAAGAAGGTTGAAGCTTGTGTAGATGTGGTAGGCATCTTTTTTCCCCCCTACCTTGTGCTGCTGCTTAATATTTGTGATTGCCATGTTTTTTCCTTTTATGGCAGTTAAGTGTCTCCCAAAAGAAAAAGTAATACTGTTCATTTCTTTATGAATAATATCTGTCAGGTGATAATGAAAATTGCTGTGTGTCTTGATTGTGCCCTTGCCTGAAGGAAACTATTTAGACAGAAGGCATAAGAGAAGATATACTCCTGAGAACATAAGGCTGCAAAGAGAAGTGTTCCAGTGTATTTCTCTTAGTCTACTTCCTCTTTAAGAATTATTGATAAAGTCATATTTATAAAGGAAAGTACTCTAGGTGGGGTCAAAGACATTAATTCTTTCACTGGGTAAAGTCTTTACATAAAAAGGGCAAATGAGAAAAAAAAATGTTTCCTTAATATCTTCACAAAATATTCAGCCAGAGTTTAATATGATACTTTGGTGAGGAAAGGCATAAAAATAGATATGTATTTTACAAATATAAAAACTTAAGCTCCAAGAAGCACATTCTACTGGGGAGAATCCCTGTATGTGGGAAATATTCCATGATTAACTTGAAGATTGCAGGTTGACATTTGCAGCTAAAAACTATTAAAAGTCTAGTTGTCATGGATGTATGAGGTACCATGTAAAAATACTTTAGAGTTTGATGTCAGTATTTTAAAAGGCTATAGAAATAGCAGGTATTAAAATATTTTAGTACATTTTATTTTTGAGTTAAAAAATTACTCACGATAAACTACATATGTTAACTATTTTGAACTGAAAGTATATTAACCAGTAGATCTTAGGTTTTTGAATAAGGCTCACATTATAGGCATCTAAAAGTGTTATTTATTGTATTTCTTTTTTAAATTAGGATTTAGCTGCAGTTTCTTTGGAACTTCCAGATCTTCTGAATTCACTGCACTTCTGCAGTCTAAATGAAAATGAAATTATTTGTATGAAGGATATAAGTAAATCATCAGATACAAACAGTGGTCCTCTAAGTCAGGTAACTTTTATATATCATTTCTAATGTGTTTTTCAGGGCAAATTTTACAGTGACATTTGACGAAGAATGTTAAACTCTTAAATGCTTGAGGTTTTTTTTAATGCTATCTCAAGGAAATATGATTTGTGAAAAACAGAACTCAGGAAGCTTTGAAATCACTAAAGGATAGAGTCATTTTGACCATAGCTTTAAATTAGATTTTTTTCATGTGTGAAGTTCCCTAAATGATATGCAAGTGCATATTAATGAATTTTTTTCCTGAAAATTCATTTATGGATTTCTTGAATTTCTTCTACCTTTGGTTAAACTATAGAATCTTTCCCCCTTTTATGGCTAGTTCTAAATTTATATGAATATTGCATTCAGTGTTTTAGAGGACATAGTTTAACTTGTTTTCTGTTAAAAAACAATTCATTATAAAGTTGACTTCTCCCCATTTCAGACAGTTAGTTTTAAAACATTCAGCCTTTAGTTCTTTAGTAAGTATTATTTTGTTGATAATGTGTCAAAGAAAAGTACTTTGCATGTTTTACCTCCTAAAAATTGAATCAGTAGGTTTAAAGTTTGGGTTACTTATTCCAAGTATAAAAGACTACTGTGTTCATTATGAGGTCTACAGGTAAAAGTAGAACTGCTTACCTCATTTTCTTCATTATGCTTTTCATTTATATTTACTTTGATTTGTTTGCTAGGATTACAAGATGTGATTAGCTATTATATTTGATTTCCACCTTTTTTCACTAAGTCATATGTCAGTATTTGCATTTTTAAGGGTAATATGTATGGCAAAAAAACTGATGATTTCTATTTTTAATCAGAGCTCTAAACATTACTATAAAATTGTAATACTAGGGATATTTAGGTGAAAGGAGGGGAAGATTCTTTTATGATAGAAGGGAATGTGGTGTCCTGCTGGAAGCTACTGGAAAATGGGATACAAAAATAGAATAGAACCTGGTTCCTACCCTCTAGCAGTTTACATTGTAGTTGGTGAGCTCAGTTAATGAACAAGGAAACTCAAGAGGCTGTATAATAATATTGGAAGACATGCCAGAGATATGAATTGTAAGTTCCGTAACATTTTGGGAGATAGGACAGGTGGAATTTGAGTAGCAATGAGAAAAAGATTGGGAGAAAAAGAATGGGAGGTGAGAAATGTTGTAGAGAATCAATGAAGAAAAGAATTTAACAATACAAATCAGGGAGCCTCTTGGGATGCATGCATTTCTTTTTTTTCCCCTCAGATTGTGTTATTTCTAGGCTTCACTTCCAGATAATATGCTTTAAATGTATAATATGTTTTGAAAGTTGAATTATATTTATCATCTTTCATCTTCCCCAAGAGTCAGCATTCTGGAATGCTCTGTGTCATGAGAGTGTCACCTACGTTGCCAAGACTCAGAATTGATTTCATCTTTAGTCTCCTAAGTAAATATGCTACTGGTATAAGATATACCTTGGACACGTACTTGCATCAGAAGCGCCAACTTGAGACTGCTAAGGAAGATGATGATGACACCAATCAGTCCGTGTCTTCCATAGAGGATGACTTTGTCACTGCTTTTGAGCACTTAGAGGAAGAAGAGACCTCAAAGCCATGCAATGATGGTTTGTTCTTTTCTAAACTTTTTCTTGAAAAGGGAAATTAAAGTTTAGCATTCAGTCTTAAAAGTTTTCAGGCTGAGCTGTTCAATTAGAAATTAGATGCAATTTAAACATTTTAACTTTATTTTTTTTGGTTATGCAAGAAATTCATTCTCTTGTGATTTTTAAGTTCATTGTTATCTGGTTCTTGGTTTTGTTATTTCTGTTCTTATTTTGGTCGTCCTGTTCAAGCACTGTTCACCTCAGTACATTAAGTATTTGGACCATCCTGGGTTCAAATTTGAGAAGAGTTACTTGGTAGAGAGACCGCATTAGTGTTTCTAACACATAGGACAAGAAGCTAACCATTTCATAGACCAGGCATTCCTAGATGTCAGGTAAAATGAAATTATTTTAATAAAAGGTATATTTGCTCTCAAATATGATTTGGGGTAAATCTGGTAAACCACATAGTGTAGAAGGCATGTTACAAATAAATATTTCATGCTTAAAGTCTACTTATTCCCACTGATATAATTTAATTTTTAAAAGATTCTGCTCACGAATAATTTGATCATTTTATTCTTTTTTCTACAGGAATAAATATTACCGCACTAAAGAGCCAGTGTGATGCTGCTTCTCAGACTTCTTCTGGTCACCAGGTAGAAACCCATGATTTAAGGATTCTCGTCAGCTCTGGGAGGCAGAAGTCATTGGCTAAACCTTCAACTTCCTTAATAAATATTCTGGGACATAAAGAACTACCTTCTGTGAAAACTTCAGTGACTACATTAATTACTGAGCCGTGGATCCAAAAGAGTTTCTATAGGTCATGTAATGCTTCAGATAAAGGTGGTAATGCACAGAAAACGTTTTTGTCTTCTTCGCCTGCCTACTCTTCTGAATCTGAATGCTCCAGTCCAAGTCCTGTTATTTTCTTGGATGAAGAGGGTTATCAGAAAAGTTTAAAAGCAAAACTTGAGTTACCTAAAATTCCTGTGATGAAAGATGATATAGAGGATTCGGACTCAGAAGTGAGTGAATTTTTTGATAGTTTTGATCAGTTTGATGAACTTGAGCCAACTTTAGAGACGTCCTGTCCTTTTCCAAAAGATCCTGTCCTAGGAAAGACATCACAAAAGAAAGGACACAAACATGAAAAATCTTGCTCTGTAACCACTGCAATGAATCCTCAAAAATTCAAGTTTGATCGTCCAGTCCTCCCGGCTAATGTTAGGAAGCCAACTCCTCGTAAGCCAGAATCCCCTTACAGCAACCTGTGTGATGCTCCAGATTCACCACGCCCAGTGAAGGCATCAGGGGAGGACAGCGGCTTGTTTAGCCCTGTTCGATCCTCTGCCTTTAGTCCTCTTGGAGGCTGTCCTCCTGCTGAGTGTTTTTGCCAAACAGATATCAGTGGAGCTCGGCTTCATGAGAGTCATGATTCTCTTTATTACACCTATGAGGATTATGCCCATAGCATTTCATGTGAGGTGCTCAGCTCTGTTCTTCATACCCAGCACCCTGACATAACCCCAGACACGAAGAGTATTAAAAAAGGAGAAAATAAAACCATAGCTCTGAAGAGCGAAAGCCTTGAGCCAAAAAGTAAATCTAACAATAAATCCTTGATGATTAAAGATAGCATTCAGAAATTTGCATCTGATCTTGTGGAAAAAAGTTTGGGCAGTGCATTTAAAGACTTACAGAAGGGAGTCTCTTCATGTACCAACGCGTTGTGTCATTTAGCCATCAAATTGACGTCCTCCATTTTTCAGGTGGCATTTAATGAACTGAGAAGGCAGTGTGCGTTTTCACTGAGAGAACGTGCCATCAGCGGGCTGGCTAATTTTTTGGTGAGTGAAGCTTTAGCAAGTGCTTTACAGGATTTACAATACGTAAAAAAGCAGATATTCACTAACACGGTTGCTAGGTTTGCTGCAGATCTTGCCGAAGAGCTTGTTTTTGAAGGCATCATGGAAGTGTGTCAGTTTTCCTATCCTCCAACACCCGCATCTCCACAGTGGTGGTCGTCAGACTGTGAGGACAGAGTAGTGAAGTCCTATGCAAAAGACTTATCTGAGTCTGTTATACAGGAAGCATTTATTGAGCTTTCGCAAGTTGATGTGACCTTCACGACCAAGGCAGCAGTTAGTGTTTCTACAGATAACATAAAGTGTGTGAGCACAGAAAATTTAATGCCATCGACACAGACTTCCATGTTTTCCCCTGCTTGGAACAATCAGACCGTAACAGTGACAAGACCCATGCAGGACTATAAAAAGGAGTACACAGTACAGCAGGCCTTGTTTTGTACATCTGGAGTTGTTACTTCCATACCAGTGCCCTTGGCAGGAAGTGCCCTTCTCCCATACCAGATTTCATCTAACATATATCAGGCGAAGTCTCTTCGGTCATCTGATGATAGTAATTTGAATGGCGATTTTACCCAGACACATGTCACCACAAAAAGCAAAGAAGAGGAAGTAGCATGTCTCAGAAATATTTGTTTACCCTCAGACTACAATCCAGGTAACCAGAAAGAATTTAAACCAACTAATGATGATATCGAAATGCAGAGCTCTTCAAAATTAACAAGTGATCCTGTGATTATTAGCAACTTTTCCACCTCAGTGGTGCACACGATTGTAAATGAAACATTAGAGTCAATGACATCCTTCAAAGATACAAAAACCATTGATGAACACACAGAGTGTGTAACTATAGCAGTAAAGGGAAAACCCCTTCCCTTCCACTCTGATCAAGCAACACTGCAACAGAGCGAAGCTAGCAATGAGGACTTGTTTGCCGATCATTTATCTAAAACTATTATTAAACATTCCATAGATAAAAGCCAATCAACCATCCCAAGTGTAGATAAAAATGCCGGACCCAAAGAAAGCTTGTTTGTTTCCAGAGAAGAGTCACAGTTGACCTTGGAAAAGTTCCCCAAATTTCTTGATGCTCAAGATCACTTAACCCACTGTTCACTTTCAGCAGGAAAGGATTGTGCTCCCAAATGTAAATGTTCTTCGGCTCATGGCTCTTCTGTAGAGACATTCCCACCATGTCCAACAACTGCTGGTCAAAAACCCAATCTGAAGGAAGCTGCTAAAGACAAACCTGTGACAAAGCATAATGTGAATAATACAGCACTTGAGCCCTTGTCTTTTGGGCAAGAGCACCCTTTTCCTCATTCACATACTTTCTCGTCCACAGTGCTTCCATGTGTAGATGGTTTGCATGTGGAAGACAAACAGAAAATTAGAGACGGAAATGTAATACCTGATACTCCTCCCTCCACTCCTCTCATACCATCCCGGGCTGGTTCTGAATGGGATATCAAGAAGTTAACCAAAAAACTCAAGGGGGAATTAGCAAAAGAATTTGCACCTGCTACACCTCCCTCTACACCACACAACTCATCTGTGGGCAGTTTGTCTGAAAATGAACAAAATACCATAGAAAAAGAAGAGTTCATGTTGAAACTCATGCGATCTCTTTCAGAAGAAGTTGAAAGTAGTGAAGATGAAGGGCATCCGGAAGTGGATGTGAAGCCTGAGCACTCAGGGAAGAAAGTTCAGTTTGCAGAATTGTTAGCTACCCACATTGTCTCTCTTGCCACGGAAATGGCGGCTTCCCACCTGGATAATAAAGTCATTCAAGAACCCAAGGTGAAAAGCCCTTGCTTAAATGCACAAAGTCGAAGCAGCGTATCACCTACCGTTTTCAATCGCTCGGAGGAAAATTTACAAACATTACGCAATTTTGCGGGTGATCTGGCAGCGGAAGTCATTACGGAAGCTGAGAAGATAGCAAAAGTTAGAAGTTGTGTGCTTTTCAGGCAAAGAAAGAATAGTTGTTACATTGACGGTGGCCGAGATGATCGATCAGAAGAGAAGCTGGATAGAGAGGCTGTAGCCCACTCAAGAGAAGTGGAACCATTCATTCTTTCGTTACCACCAGGCTCCTGTATGTCCGGTCTGACCTACAAGTATCCCAGCTGTGAAAGCGTGACAGATGAGTATGCGGGTCACATTATCCAAGTGCTGAAACAGGAAGGCGGCAGTAGTGAGTTGTTAATGGACCAGTATGCCAACAGACTTGCTTATCGGTCTGTTAAGTCAGGATTGCAAGAAGCCGCTAAGACAGCCAAAATGAAGTGCAGCTCAAGAATGTTCCCCATGCAGAGCTCACAGGTGAAGACCAAGAACGAACTGTTCATATTCTTGAATAAAGAACACCACCGAGAAGCAGATAAAGAACGGCCAAGTAAAAGAAACGGAGGTTACCTTTGTAAAAATCAAACTGGTGAGTGGACGCAGGACACACATAAAAATGAGTGCTCTGAACTGTATAGTTTTTCAGCTTCTCTTGCTCACAGCATAACAAGAGATGTTACAAAAGAGCTGACAGCGTCTGCAGGTGGCTTGCCAAAATCCTTAACAGATTCTTGCCTTTATGAAAAGTCTGGACATGATGAAGACCCCGAGTCTCACATCGAGCCAGAATTTCTTCAGTCTCTTCAGCCTTCCTCACAAAGTCACAGATTTTACCACAGTACGGGCAGCTTAAGTGGGTCTGGTTATGGAGAGAATGTTGTTCAAGCTATAGAGCAGTATGCCAAGAAGGTAGTGGATGACACTTTAGGGCTCAGTTTAGGATCCACAGTTTTCCATGGGTCTGAGTCCACAAAAGCAGCCGATAGGGTCACTTATGCAGAAAAGTTGTTACCTCTTACAGACCAAGCTTGCAGATACTGTGACCGTAAAGAACTACACGATTGCACTGGAAATTCATCTCTGCACACTTCCAGACAGGATTCACTTGCTCGTAGTAAGCCAGTTTCTAATTCAAAACTTAGCAACATCTGTCAGGAATCTAGAATTTTCCATCTTGATGTCCCACAAATTCATGTTGGTCTCGATAAGAAGACAGTGCTTGCTGAAAAGATCGTTGCGGAAGCTATTGAGAAAGCAGAGAGAGAGCTGAGCAATACCAGCTTGACGGCTGATAGCGGAATTGGACAAGATGGCGTTAGTTTTGCTGAGAGCCTTACCACAGAAATAATGACGTCAGCAATGACGAATGTTGGATGTGCAGTCAGCAGGTGAGTTTCAGATTCCTTCTGAGTTTTTACGATAAAAGTTAAACTCGATCAAATGTGCTTAGGTCCTGTTAAGAAAGGTGCAATTATTTTTAACCCCAGGTTAACAAAAACATTTTCCCTACTACATTTGTGTGGGGTTTCATATCCCATACGTTACTCTCCATCTCTATTGTCTCATTATCCCCCCAACAGCCCTTTGAGGGAAGGCGGTAACCATTTCCTGAACTAGAAGAGGAGGCTTAGGGAGGATAGTCGTATTGCCCCCGTTCGCAGAGCTGGGAAGTAAGTAAAGCTGGACTGAAGAAACACCAGAGTTGTAGATGGCAAATGTAGAGTGTTAACCGTGATCATTAACTGCTCTGAGATTAAAATTATTTTGTTATGGTGTTTTCTTTCCCTTCACAAAGGTAAGTTTTCTTATAAAGAGCATAATTTAACCAAACTGCTGTGAGGAGGAAAGCTTTAAAAATTCTCCAAAGATTTCCATGACTGCTGTCACTTCTCTTGATGCGTTCCAGTCCAAGTTCTTTCCGATGGTCTCCCAATGTCCTGTTCTTCAGTAGCTGTGCCTTGCGCTCGGGGATTCCAACCAACACCTTAGTTTAACTGTTTTTCCCCCCTGGAAAGCATCAGAACCAACTTGTGTTGTTAGTTTGTAGGATTTTGTTAGTTCCACTGGACAGAGAAAGTTCCTAGAGTTGAGGTGGAATTTAACAGAGTCACAGGATTCCTCAGATTTTTTAGTAGCTTTTGTCAAAGCCGTGGCAAGGACTGCCTCTCTTCTTAGCCATCTTAAAATAAGGAGATGGAGTTTGGCCAGGACTCTGGAGGCCAATTGTTCCATGGTATCCTCTTGTAATGTTTCTGGTGAACCAAAGGAGGTCTCTTTTTGCTCTAATTGTGTAGCCTTCTTTCTCCTAGAGCAGGGGTTGGCAGACTATAACCCACAGGCCAAATCTGGCCTCTGTTGGTTTGTTTTTTATTGTCCATGAGCTAAGAATGGTTTTTACATTTCCTCAGTGGTTGATAAATCAAAAGAATACTATTTTGTGACATGTGAAAATTATATGAAATTCAAATATTAATGTTCATAAATAAAGTTATATTGGAACACAGCTGTGCTCATTCATTCTATGGCTGCTTTTATGCTTTAATGGCAGAGGTGAGTAGCTGAAGTAGAGACATGGCCAACAATGCCTGTTTTCTCTTTGCCCCCCCCCCTTTTTTTAAAAGATTTTATTTATTTATTTGACAGAGAGTGAGAGAGAGCATGAGAGGGAAGAGACACAGAGGAAGAAGCAGACTCCCCATTAAGCAAGAAGCCCAATGCAGGACTCGATCCTAGGACTCTGGGATCATGACCTGAGCCAAAGGCAGCTGCTTAACCAACTGAGCCACCCAGGCACCCCTGTTTGACCCTTTATATAGTAAACATTTGCAGACCTGTATTTTCTTTGTCACAACTCCCTGTCAGTTCTTAATATGATGGTAGACATATAATAAGTGGTAAGTAAATACATGAATGAATAAGTGCTAGTAAACTAGGCCTTTCCATAGCTGAAGCAACCTTCCTCAAGCAGAACTGGCCTCAGGCTATTTTAACTTTTTCTCCCTGTGCCTCCCCTAAGGCCCTGGGAGGAAAAGAGACTCTCCCCTGGATTAGACTCTCTAAGATATCCCTCCCAGGCCTGGCTCATGCCGGTGTTATTGAAGCTCCATATTTTCACTTTTTCTTCTTAATCCCTTGGGTGAGTAAGTAGGCCTCAAGTATTCCTACAAGCTAGTGCTGTTCTGGTCCAACTTTCTACCAAGGCCAGTAGAATATTACTTTGTAGTTCTTTTCCCATTTCTCTTCTTAACAATTGTGTAGGGTTCCGTAAATGCTGATTATGAAGAGCTGGCTCTAGTTCGCGCAGGGTCCTGTTTCCCATTTTCTATTTCTGAAGTTTAAATGGTTTGCCTTTCAGGCTTTAGAGGGATTTGTTCAGATGGATTATTTTTAAGGGTTTCATTTGGCGTCCCCTTTCTTGTAAATGTTTGATTCATGAAAATAACCATAAATATTTTACAAAGCTGTAATGTACAGAAGGGTGGTATGTGGGTGGTATGTGAGTGTCAAATGGGGAATTATATGGGAGTTTATTTTTAGCAGAGCAAACATCTGAACTGTATTCTGAGCCAGAATAACCCAGCAGTCATTAAAACTCTTCTCTGGACCTCATCTAGTGGGTCATTTCAGCCAAAAAACCATTAGATTTCAGCACATTCCAGAAAGTGATAAACATTATTAAAAGAACAAAGTTGAGCTCTGTTACGGCTCAAAACTATAATGTGCCTGTCCAGGATAATTCTGGTTGCTGTATCTTAAATATAAAATGAGGATAGCCCCAGAGAGGGGTAGGGCAGTTCAGGACTTATTCTGGGCACTGGGGATACAGAAATAAGTAAAATAATCAAAAATATATGTTCTCTGGAGCTTATGGTAGAATAAGACAAGTAAAATAGCCGTGTGTGCCACCACTCAGAGCTAAGTGCTTTGGAGGAAAACTGAAGCAAATATGGGAGGTGTGGGGGGAGGGTGGGGGTAGGGGGAGCAGGTGGGGATGGTTTACAGTTTTGAATAGGTAGAGGGGGAAGCAACACTGACAAAATAATGTTTGAGCGAAAGCCAAAGATGAATAAGTCACATGGGAATTGGGGCGGAGAGTTCCAGGCAAAGGGGTAGGATCCCGTGTGTTGGGGAAGGCGCACAGTGGCAGGCGTGGCTGCAATGAGTAGACTGGGGAGAGTAATAGGTGGGACACGATGGAGACGAGGAGAAGGTATCATATCAGCAGATTATGTTAAAAGGATTTGAACCCTCACTCTGATTGGTGTGAGCCGCTAGAAGATTTTGATCACAAGGCTAACATTTTTACTCTTCATCTTTGAAAGTATTTTAAACTGCAATGTCGAGAATTAAATACAGAGGGACAGTTATAGTAATTGAATAGTGACTGTCCTTTCTTGTGAAGATGGAATAAAAATATAAATGTCTCTTTTTCATTGAGAAAAAAATAAGGGTTATGATCCTGTGCTCAAAATCTTAAAGAGGTTTTGGCTAGTTTGACTCTAGGCCTGATTGACAGTACTAGAATTCTTTGAACTACTGATTTTGTTCTTAAAGCCAGAAGGAGCTTCCTCTCAGTACAGATTAAAGTACTGTCTTACAAAGTAGGTGATAAACAGCAATTTGTGCTCTTCTGTAGTGGTCCCAGTTGAAACTATGAATTGCTTTAAAGAGAATTTAGAAAATAGAGCATTTGGGATGGATCTGTAATTGATACAGCTCAGTTGACTTGGAAAGTAGTGTACTTTCCTTCAAAGTCTCATTATTAGCAGACACGAAGGGTTGGATGGGCCACGGGTGTGGCTGTGAATGTCAATTCTTGTTTTTGTAATCTTTATCATCAAAGTGATAGTCTTAGAATTCAGAATCTGATGACTTTGGATTGATTTTTTTTTTCCTTTTTGCCCTCCCTCCCTCTCTTCCTTCTTTTTTTTTTTTTTTTTTCCTTCTCTTCAGTCCAAAAGAAATAGAGTTTCAGTCAACTGAGTCTTTTGGCAGCCAGCAGATGAATCTCAGTATTGGTGAAGATAGCACTGGCAGCTGGTCCAATTTAAGTTTCGAAGATGAGCATCAGGATGAAAGTAGCAGTTTTCATCACCTAAGTGAAAGGTAACTAAAATTGTGCATGTGATTGCATAGTTCAGGTCCTCAGACCTCAGAAGTAAATTTAGAATGGGTGTTTAAAAATCATGAATCTGAAAATCTTTCATTATTTGTGGAATGTATTTTATTCTCCATAATGTGGTTCTAATGGTTTTTCACATTTATCAGGTACAATGATTAACCAAGCTAAGCTTCTTCAGGTGTGCCAGTAGTTGATATGAAAAATATTGCATACATTTGATTTTTTACCCTTAGGATTTTCCTGGACTTTTGTATTTCTCACTTTTTAAAGAGGGTACCTCTTTTCTTTAGAGGGTGAGAAAAAAGACAGTGATCTTTAAAAGGTATCTAAATGATCGTGTAATTTTTTTGTTATTAGTGAAAGTAATATCTTTTTTGGGAAGGATTTCTCACTTACCCTGCTATTCAGGAACAAAATGACCTGGAGCATTCATATTTGAATGACTGAAAATATATAAATTCCTTATAAAGATACGGTTTGGTACAGCAGAAGGCACTTACCTCATCTATAACTTGTCTTAGTTTATTTTGTTTATAATACCAGCCTCCGCATATTTTATTCTGATATATTTGTCTCATATTCTTAACTCTCTAAAGGCATTCCTGACTAAATTATAAAATGCCATATATTTTTATCCACATTAATTGATAATTGGAAATAATAAATGCCATCCAGGGCTGAGTCTAGGGAGAGGAAAGGCTTCTTAGTTTCAGGCTCTGGAAAGGACCCTGTGAGGCTTCAGTAGAACAGAACCCTTGGAAATGACTTACCAAGAGGAGGATGTAAGAAAATGGGTTTTCACCTGTTAGAGCACATCATCTCAGAGCATTTTGTCTGATGTTTAGATTAACTAGTAGTATTAATGTTTTATAAAACATCTATTTTGTCATAGTTTCTTAAAATGCTGTATGTAAACCATCAATACATCTTAAAATCTGGGTCCAAAGACCGTCTTTAAAACTGGTAGTGGGAAGTAGGGGTGATATCACAAACATCTTTTGGCCCTTTCCATAGAATGTTAACACTTAAATTCTTCTCTCGTCTTGGAGAAACACAGGTTTCTAGAATTTCAGTAAGGGTTGACATTGCTGTTTAGGAAATCCTGGTGTTAAAATGGGTGAACCAGGGTTCATGGTGGGTGGCATTAAGGGGCCTGTAGCCAGTTGAACAGCTCTGTGGAAAATGTTGTTTGATTGGATGGCTGTGTCCTTGGTTCTGTCCTCTTTAGCATTTTATTAGTAACAGAGAAGAAGTAATCCCCCTGCCCCGCCCGCCCCATCTGCGGTTTTGCTTTCTGTGGTTTCAGTTACCCATGGTCAGTCGAGGTCCAGAAGCAGATGACCCTCCTTCTGACGTGTTGTCAGAAGGGCACTTGTTGCCCAGCACTATGTCACTGGGCCTGTGTCATTCCCCTCACTTCATCTCATCATATAGGCATTTTATCATCTCACATCATCACAAGGATGGTAAGTACATACAAGAAGATACTTTGAGAGAGACCGACCACATTCACATAACTTGTATTACAGTATAATGTTGTAATTGCTCTTTTATTATTAGTTTTTATTGTTAACCTCTTACTAGTGCCTAATTTATAAATTAAACTTCATCATAGGTATGTATGTAAAGAGGAAAACATAGTATATGTAGGTTTCGGTACTATCCATGGTTTCCAGGCATCCACTGTGGGCCTTGGAATGCATCCTCTGCAGATAAGTAGGGGCTTCTGTGCTCTTTATTGTGAATGACTTAAAACAGAGATGAAAAGATCATCTCATTAACAGAACTAAGTTTCAAAAAGACCAAATCAGGCGGAGACTAAAAGAATTATGTTTAACATGTTTAACATGGATAAATGCATTTGGTTCAGAAAATTAACTGAATTCAGGTTGGGGAATAACTTGGCTTCACAGCATTTTGTCAGA
This sequence comes from Mustela putorius furo, assembly GCF_011764305.1. Classification (NCBI taxonomy): domain Eukaryota; kingdom Metazoa; phylum Chordata; class Mammalia; order Carnivora; family Mustelidae; genus Mustela; species Mustela putorius. The sequence goes on from NW_025421305.1 coordinate 9,096,711, forward strand.
AAAACACCTGTACTAATTGAACACAGTAATTAATAAGAATGATTATGCTATGTGGTTATGGAGGTTCAAGCACAAAGAAAAAGAGTAGGACTTATCCAAGGTTGGTGGTATGCTTGTTGAACATACAGTTTCTAGAGGGATTAAGATTAAGAGAGATTAAGATTCAGTAGGTCACTGGAGGTCCCAAGAATCTCAGATGATTTTAATGCAGGTGCTTCAGCAACCACACGTAAGATACATGGCTGCACATGTTTTGTCTTTTGATGACATCTGCTGTAGGAACTGTAATTTTCTGGTACAGAGATCAGATAAGAGATAAAGGACTTCAGTGGTTTGGACACTTCATGTGTTTTTAACTCCCAAGTGAGAAGTTTAGTAGGGGGCAGCAGTTAAAAAAGAAATAATAATTTCAGAGTTTCACAGGTGTTTATGAAGAGTGTATAGTTATTTGATCTGAAAGAGACTTGGTCTGTGTATGCGTGTCTCAAGTATTTCAAGCCGTCTGTGAATTTTTTAGAAGTTATGTAGTAGATTAGGTAAGAGATGAGACCAGGTTTACAGAATTTTTGAGATCATATTTACGAGATATGTCAAAATCGATAGTAGTCTTCATGTGACTGAAAACCATGATAAAGAGTCTTACTTAGCCTTTGGGATGCCTGGGTGGCTCAGTGGGTTAAGCCTTTGCCTTCGGCTCAGGTCATGATCTCAGGGTCCTGGGATTGAGCCCTACATCAGGCTCTCTGCTCAGCAGGGAGCTTACTTCCCCCTCTCTCCCTGCCTGCCTCTCTGCCTACTTATATAAAATCTAAAAAAAAAAAAAAAAAAAAAAGAGTCCTAGCCTTTGACCCCCACTGGCTTGAGGTACACCTGCTCTAGACCTAGGAAATAGAAAAAGGTGGAAAATACATAGATAGGAAATAGGAAAAGATTTAAAAGAAAATGATGGAAGCAAGGCAGTGTTCAAGAATGAAATAGGAAAAAAAAAAAAGAATAAAATAGGAACACTGGTAAGTGAAGAAATTAAGTTATTTTATGTCTGGTTAATGGAGGATGAGGAGGATGATTGTACTTCCCAGTTTGCCTGGAACAGTCCGGATTTGCTTCTGCTGCTCTGGTGTAATTAATGGTGACTTTTTTCATTTCCGAAAGTGTCCTGGCTAAATGAGGAATTATATGGGCACCCTAGTTAGTGGTGACATTTTATAAATAACTGACTTGAAATCTGACCCATTTTGAGGGACAAAAGGAAGTGGGGGGGGATGAGGTTAAATGGAGGGAGTTTGAATCTTTGGTCTTCACGTTTTTTAGGCGTTATTTCTTTGCATTTTCACCTAAACTTGATAGATTTTGATGATTAATTAAAAGGAATCATTATTGTTGTCAGCGTATGGGTTAGAATTTTAATTTTGTAATATTTTTCTCTGCTTAGAAAATTATTTTATTAATAAGGGTTCTGTTAATAAAGATAAATGCAATGTTTGAGAGCCTCGGTTTTTCCTTTCTGTTTGGCTCACAGCTGTCTGACCATTCTGTATTTCTATGTTTTCCCATCTTTGATCCATCTGATAGCAGGCTATATAGGCAAAACTCTGGCTGTTTTCATGGTTTTATAATAGAGCTATATTTGTTGGAATGTAGGTTGAAAAGTCACTCCTCAGTTTTAATTTTTCTAACCAAGTGTAGTTTGTGACAGCTTGCTAGTGCCAGAGGAAATACAGATATGTAAATTATTGAAATTGCTTGGAAACTCCAGAACTTTTAAAATAATCATCCTTTTTTTGTAACCCTGTCAACATTTACTGATGCACAGAAGATGATTTTGTGTTAATTCAGTTTTTAGAACCAGAATTTTGGTTTATGTACATATTAATTTTTATAATTGCCTAGCCTAATGTGGGGGAAATATAAGCTGCTTATCACTGCAAACTAATGTGCCTACTAATTATTTTAATGACTAGAATTTTAAACTGCATGTTTAGGTTATAGTCTGAAAATTAAGTTTAGTTTTGTTTCCGAACATAGTCGCTTTTTGTTTCTTCCTGCTTTGCCGCAGTTTTAGAATATAGTTGCTTTCTTCTTTTGATTCGGTACTTTAAGAAGGTATCTGTGTGGCATTAGTGACTGGCCCACCAGACAGATATGTTAAGCCTTGGTTACTCAATATTCTGAAGAAAATGTATGTTATTTGCCGCCTACTAATGTATGAAATGAAAATAATTGACATAATAAGAGTATTTTGAAATCATAAAACATCTTTTCTCCAAGTAGTTAGAAAAGGTCTATTTGGGACTATGTTTTGCTGCCTGTCATTTCATTCCCACTCCCAAACCCATCAGTGTTTGCGTTGTCTAAAGAGCTGAGAGAAATGTTAACCTGTGGTCTTTTTAAAAATTTTACCCAAACTGAAGAATATTGCCTTTTTACAAATGATATCCCAAGATTTGCCATAGATGTTAATCATTGAAACTTCTTACTTCACGCATTCATTTACTGTCCTAAAAGTCATTCTGTTGTGTTCATATGTAAAATAAATATAAATTGAGAATAGTTTTCCTGATCTATGGAGGTCAAGTAAGCAAACTCCTAAATGTCCGAAGCCGCCAGTAGCAGTGACGGTCTCTCTACCTCTGCGGATGCCCCACTCTGCTGGGCAGCTTCCCAGCCTCCCACTTATCACCAACAGAAGCTGTTCCAAGGATAAACCGAGGACTTCTTTACTATTCATTTTCTGGTTCAGCTCTGTTCTTTTCTTCTTCTGGCAGTAATGGTAACAGCAGTAGCTGGAGCAGTCTTGGTTTAGAAGGAGATTTGTATGAGGACAATTTATCCTTTCCAACATCAGACAGGTTGGTCCAGTCCAGAAACTTAAAAACTGATGAGTCTTTCACACTAATGCATGATGTCATATTCTTAAAAGAACGTGGGTTACAGTGCCAATATGTATCAATCTGCTTTTCTCCTATGTTTGGACATGATTCTGCTCGATAATTTACATCTAATCAAAAACTTCAATTATGCTGAGACAAGACTGACCTCTAATTGCAAAATATGTTCCATCTATGCATGTATTGCTCTGCTTGCTATTTTTCATCCTACCAATTATTATCTCATTAAAAAGAGCTTGCTTCCTACAGGATTTCTGGTTTTTGTTGTTGTTTTTATATGTAATTTTATTTCATATATAAGGAGAGTAGGAAAAATGTATTTTTACTGCATTAAAAATATGTGCATGGCATCAGTAGAGGAATTAATAAATAATTATTTATGGCATTCTATGATAATTCACATGCTGTGTTATCCAAAATTAAACTAGTAGAATATTTTAGCTTTAAATTATTTGAAAATAAATTTTATCATGAAATTACTTGGCGTTCTCTATCACGGTAAGGTAGAACTTCTTGGTTATTGATGACCTGTCTAGGCATCATTTACAATTCAGATTTTAACATGAAATGGTGTGAGAAGCAAAGCTTCCTTTTTTTTATTGTCATCTCTTCCCTTTTTAAATACCATATATCATATTGTAACATTCATTCTTCTCCACATTTTAAGAATTGGTTTTAATACCATTATTAATTAAAGCTTTTCTTTTTTTAACTGCTTCTGCTCTTTATTCGAAAAGTGATGGGCCAGATGATAAAGATGAAGATCATGAGGATGATGGAGAAGGTAATTGACAGTTTGTTTTTCAAAGTGTTTGAATGTTTTTTTGTTCAGTTTCCTAGAAGGGTCTTCCCCTTGTGCGTTTTCATCACTGAGGCTCCAGGTTATTACAATCAGGGTATTCACATTACAAATCAGGAAATTGTTGAACTAGTAAATCCAGCGGCAAGTCCTTTGTTGAACTATTTGTACCATTTGATTGCTAAACTAATGAAGTGCCCATTGGTATAAAGACTGAATCATTCAGTGATTTGAGAGGGAAATTTATGATAATCTCTCTATAATTATCTTTTTCTAAACATAAAACCCTTACATTTTAAGATATAATTTATTATAATTATGGCGTGTGTTCTAGTTTTTTCTTCCAAACTTATAACCTCTCAAATTAGTGTTTAATGTTGATCTTATATAAATTAGTAAGTAAAAAAATTAAAAGATACTTAAAAATTGGTTCTTCCCTCTCTCATTTCTGTTCCTAAACTCATAAATATACATATTTGAAGAAAATATTTAATTCTTCTTTTGAAGAACATAATTCCAAATATATAAATAACTAGATGCCTTTGGTCAGAGTGTTCTGGACCATGCTTTGTAATCCTTAATTCAAATATTAGAAGGTCTGCATGAATGTAGAAATTTTCCCTATTGAAGCTGAATTTTCATTGTATTTAGATGGCTTATTTTTTATTATGTAAATACCAATAATATACTTCTATAGAGTGGCATCTAAAAATATTCATACTGTTTGAGATTTTGTTTTTGAGCTAGTGCTTTTTTTCCCCCATCATTTCTTTGAAGTGGACAAACAGAAAATTGCCCAAATGAATTTCTCAAAATGTACTTTATAACACCTGAGTGACCGATGAGTTTTATCGCCAATTATACCTTTCTTATTTAGGGAAATCATATACTGGTTTCTGAGTTAAAATCCTCAGACTTAAGGTGATAATTTTTTAGTTCCAATATTTCTGCTAAGTAGACTTTCTTTTTTTTTTTTTTTTTTAAGTAAACATTCTTCATATAGGACTTCTAGAAGTAGATTTTTGTCATCAGATATGAAGTAGGGGTAGGGCAATATTCTTAGAGTGACAGATAAGCTAGGTAATATTTGTTTTCTTTTTGTCGACTAAAAGAGTGTTGACTTTGTCTAGGAAAGTTGTGTCCCTTTTCCAAATAATACCTGTGAGCAAAGTTGTTCCAAAGACTGTACATGGTGTAAATGCATGTGGTGAGTATTTTCTCCAATGAACTAGTCATTACTTAACTGACTTTACTGAGGGACAATTAAGAGAAAAGAAAATGAAAGTTTATATAAATATGAATTGATTTAAAAATTTTTTTTGGCACTAGCAGACTCTTTAGGATTTCTTTTGTGAGTAGATAGAAATCAGATGAACTGTATGAAGATACATGTCACTTCCCCACTTTCGAGATCATAGTCATCTCTTGTTATATAGAAAATTGGCCAGCTTTGAAATTTGTTAAATTAGGAATTGGTAAAGTAGGAGAGATTGATAAGAGGTTTATGGAAAGATTCAGAGATATGGAAATCCTAAGGCAATAAACCTCATTCCATTGTATTTTCAGTTGCAGGAGGTCAGCCACTTGCCTTTTCCCTGGTGTTGAGTGACCTCTCCTAGGCCAGGCAGCCAGGAGTCCCCTGAACTGAGAAACCCAGTAATTCAGAGAAGTCTCGGGTGACTTGGCTTCCAACCCTGTGACCGCTGCAGGATTTACAAGATGGCCCAGAGACCATGTTTGGTTTCATAGTGCACCAGACCCATTTTTGATTGAGAGTCAGTGGGGGGTTAGGGGGGAGAAGGCAGTACATTTATCTGAAGAGAATGACGTGGATCTGCTTTCTAAGCGAAAAAATTAGGGACCAACACAGATCCTAAAAATGATTAGTAGTGGTCTAGAATGCCCTGCAAATTGTAAAAAAAGAATCAGAGACATTGGCCAACAAATTTCCATGACTGGTACAAATTGGCGTGATGTCTGCCAGCAGGCCGGCTGCTCACCTCTTGTGTGTCAGAGCTCTTCCTTGTTTCAGCTCTGCCTTTTGCTCAGCCATTATTAAGCAGGAATGTTAAACACATGATATCGGTCCACATCATTAGTTTTATAGTCAACAGGGATTCATCCTTCTTTATGTTGAGAACAGAATGTTCATAAAAAAGGAAATGAAACTCGAGAGCAGTATCTTATTTATAAAGCGGTATACCAGAAAATTCCCCGGTGTGGCTTTTGGGTGGTGGGTAGCTGCATGTGACATTTTTACCCCTCTCTTGCCTCAAGAATGAAGTGATTAAGAGCGTGGAGCCAGACCATGTGTTCATTACCTGGCTCAGCCATTTCCCCATTGTTAGACTCTGGATCTCTCTCTGCCTCATGTCCCTCACCTGTGACACGGATATGATGGTAGTTCTGGCTTCACAGGATGGGTGTGAGGGTTCTAGGAGTTTGTATATAGGAAGAGCTTAGAACAATACTTACGATGTAATATGCCTTTACAATGTTTGTGGAATCTGTTACTTCTCTTAGTTCAAGAAGCTTCAAGTCCATTTAATGTATTTATTTATTTGAGATTTTTATATGAGATTTATATTTGGATTGTAATCATAGCCTTACAGTTTTGTTTTCTCTTTCTTTACCTGTGGACTGTATTTGACACAAATTATGCATTTATAGTACTTGATATTCAGTGCCTCAAAATACAGTTTTGTATTTGTGCTCTTGTTAGATGATCAATGTTATTCCTGTGTTGTAGAGTTATGGTGCCCTTTCAAATAAATGTTTCAGTTGATGTTAAGGTGTGGATAAGAAAAGACAGATTTTTCCCCCCAGCTTTGATTGGAATCTTAAGAAATGGAAAATATTTCTCTATCCTTGGAAACCAGAGTATTGAGAGTTCAGTTGATGAGTTTCACTGTATATTGTTTAAATGTAAATATTAGGTTTGGGGCAAGACAGAAAGATCCTGCTCATTACAAATATCGACATGGAGCCGTGTGCAGTAGACCCCCAGCTGAGGGTTATTCTTCAGTGGCTCGTTGCTTCTGAGGCCGAAGTGGCAGAACTTTACCTTCATGACTCTGCAAAGAAGGAATTCATACAAGTAAGTACCTGCCTTATGGGGTGGTTGTAAGGACATGTTTAACCATATATGATGTTCTGTGTCACATGGTTGATCTAGTAAGATGCGCCTTGATAGCAGAGTGGGTAAGTGCTTATGCGGTAAAGTCTCATAGTGGGTCCGGACGTCAGCTCCGCCACTCTAGTAGTCTAAGCTTGGGTGGGCTCGCTAGTCAGTTTCCTCATCTGCACTGTGAAAATGAATAGAGCAGTTCAAAGGTTTGTGAGGAGTAAACATAATACTATAAAAAAAAAAAAGCTTGATCTAGTGCCTGGCACATTCCAAGTACTCAGAGTTAGATGCGATGACTAGGCACGTGTGCCTATGAAAGGATTAAGTTAATCTTTTTAAAACTTGATTCATAATTATGCCTGGTAATTAGTATGCCTCTTACTTTGTTAATCCAGTCTTATCAATGGGAGAAACTAGCATACTCAAAAGCCAGTGAGGCTTTGAGCATCTTATAAGGGACCATGGACTACTTTGAATATTTTGTAGGATTCTAACAATAGAACATTCAGATTCAATGCACTAATAGGGTGTTTTTATTGAGAACTTAACTGTGTGCCAAGCACCTTATATTGGTCAAGGTTTGTATTTTATAGGGGCGCCTGGGTGGCTCAATTGGTTAAGCAACTGCTTTCAGCTTAGGTCATGATCCTGGAGTTCCGGGGTCGAGTCCCACATGGGGCTCCCTGCTCAGCAGAGAGTGTGCTTCTCTCTCCGACCCTCACTACTCTCACACTCTTTCTCTCTCAAATAAATAAATAAAGTCTTAAAAAAAAAAAAAAAAGATTTGCATTTTATAGTCTTAAGGTTTTTGTCCCAGAATCTTCCTTATCAGAATTTTGATTAATTTTATTATAAGACATAAAATAGTTCAATGAATAACCAGTATAAATTTATCTATAACAGAAAAGGAATAGTCCAGTTTCTTGATTCCTAGTTCAGAGTTTCAAAGATATTGTTGAAAGAAGTATGTGAAAAAGATATTCAGTAAAAATAACTTCTTTTTTGGAATTTGTTGTTTGTATTTCCTTGGACTTTTTGGATTTTTCTGGCTTATGTTTCTGTTTGGGGGCAAAAGGAGAAAATAAGAGAAAGTGATCCTCAAGAAATGAGCTGTCAAAGAGAAGGAGGTGGTAGGAAAGGTGTTAGCACTCACTGGAGGGAGGCTGACATTTTCGTCATTTAGTCTTGAATAAACTGAGGGCTAAGGAAGAGCTCAGAGGTGAACATGAGCATAATGGTGCTTGGTACCACCACTGGAGATCCACATCCCCAAGTAAAGCAGGAAAACATTTTGGAAATTCCTCAACCAGTTAAACCTAGCATTATCATGTAAGCTAGCAATTCCACTCCTAGGTATATACCCAAGAGCAGTGAAAACGTTATGTCCACAGCAACATTCCTCATAGTAGGCCAGAAGTAGAAACATCCTAGATTGGATAAATAGAATGTGGTTTTATCTTTGCAGTGGAGTACTATTAGTCACTGAAAAGGAAGGAAGTGCATACGTGCTACACCGTGGAGGAATCTTGAAGTCACATTAGGAGAAAGAAATGTCACCAGAGACCATACGTTTTATGTTGACATTTATATGAAATGGCCCAAATGGGCAAACCTCTAGAGACTGTAGTAGATTAGTAATTGCCTAGAGTTGAGGGGTTTGGGAAAATGGGGGAGTGTTTACTAACAGGTAGAGCTTTCCTTTTGGCGTGGCAAATATGCTCTAACAGTGATGATAGTGATGGTTGCATTTAGGTCAGTGACTATTACTAAAAACCATTGACTAAGGACACTTCAAATGGATGAATTGTATGGTCTGTGAGTTGTATCTCCTTAAGGCTGTATTTAACAAGACTAAGCATATTTATATTACAAAATTAAAGTAGTTTTTATAGAACTAAATAGAAAAAAAATGAAGAATGTTCTGATTCTGGTGACAATGGAGCTTATTTAAACCGTTGTTTATTTACTTTTTTTTAAAATTGAGTTGTTACTGAAATAATAACATTATATTAGTTTCAGGTATACAACATGATTTGATAATTGGATATATTGTGAAATGATCACCACAATATTTATTTACTCTTTTGGTGAGTTTTTGTTGAAACATCAACATTTCTTAACTTAGCTGTATTTCCAATTGAGGCCAGAGTGTGTATTTCAGAAAAAAGCCACATTGCATATAGTGGAAGGAAAAATCCACATCCTTCTGTCAAGATGGACATTATCTTTATTATTTGATGTTCCTAATTGAGGGTGTGACAGATGGATTTAGGTCAAGAATTTTGTGCAGAAATGGAGGCTCTACTCCCACACAGACTCTCAGGTGGGGGAGGTTTGTGCAGTTCTGTTTTCAACAATTCCAAGGGTCATTCTCTGGAGGAGCTGTATTTGTTAGGGGCAGGAAGGAAAAATGCTTAATTTGCTCAGAGGGATGGTAATTTAGGGGAGAAGACCTTGTTATACAACTGGGAAAGAATATTTTACTGCAGACAACGAGAGAATTACAGTTCTCTCATATTAAAAATAAGCATGGAACTTTGTTGTCAGGAGATAGTTTTTGGTTAACGTGGGACATGCCTTTCCTTCTCCCCAGCTCTCCCGACGATTACAAGAGAAGGGATGGAAGGTGGGGGACGTCCTGCAGGCCGTGTTGCGGTACTACGAAGTGCGGGAGAAGCCTGGCGCCCAGGAGAGCTGCCAGTCCCTGTTTGACTGGCTCTTGGAAAACGCGTAGTACAGCCCTGCAGCTGGTACAGTCTACCTTCTGGGGAAAGGAAGAAGCAGTGACAGATGCAGAGGGTAAACTTTGAATATGAACACTGATAGTGAACTGGGAGGGAAATAGAGCTTTTTCTGCACACTCAGCCATCCCATGTTGTATATAGTTCATACTTTTGTAATCTTTGTCAGATATTACCTTCATCACTATTCTCTACACCTGTGTAGTGTGTTAAGACCCTAAGAACATTGATTTGAATGAAGGAAGGTGTGACCCTGAGGTTTTCAGGAACATTGACTGACAGCATTCTTTTTTGTATCCAAATCGTGCTGCTACAGCCCACACTGAGGTGGCTGAGGGGAGGCTCCAAGGCCAGACTTCTCATTCTGCTCCTTTGCAAAACATGCTATTCTGTTGAGAACTAACCTGACAAAAGAGCTTTGAGGTCAATGGGTCCCCCCCCCCCGCCATAAAATTTCTCTCTTATATTTAGAAGTCAATTTTATTTTCATAGCTCAGCTATCAGTAGCTTTTTGAATCCCCCAAAATATTTAATTTCCTAGAAACATACTAGTATTTTAGGTTTCTATAAATACCATCAATGATAGTTTCCCCAGCCTTTCAGCAAATGACATTATTTGCTAATGTTACCAATCCATCTGGCATGAAATTTGTGTGTGTGTATGTGTGTGTAAGGGAGTACTTTAACCTTGCCTAGTGGGTTTTTGTGCCCTTTTTTATTTTACTGTTTTTCTTGGTTAGAAACCCACTGTTGACGTCTAAAAGGTGCTTTAAAATAAAATGTCTATAAAGATTGTGCAGTAAGAATTTTTATTTCTTTTTTGACTATTTTGGGTCCCTAATTTATCCTATAAATGAAAAAAAGAAAAGGTGCAAAACTTTAAATTTTAAAAATTAATATTAATATGGAAATACATTTAAAGAAGCCCAGTAATGATTTTCATTGTCAGATTTTTGAAGGAAAAAAAACACACACACAAAACTCTCTGCTTAACAAGGCTAAGTTTTTTCTAGAAAACCGGGATTCCCGGCTCTCCTTTTCCCCCCAATAAAATGGTATCTGCTCTATTTTGTAAAGTCGCCTGACATGAGTTTTTTGGGCTCCATGTTTTCTACTGCTTTGTCTTTAGAAACCACAAGTTGACTTGAATAGAGGACCAAGACTCTGTCTTGGTTTTTCATGTGAGGGTATGTCCGTGTGAATTTTTGGTTCTTCCATTAGCATAAATCTAGAGTAAAGTCACTTTTTTTTGGGGACTTTGGTTTTGCTCCATTACATTTTCTTTTTTCCTGAGCACTGACTGTTCTGGAAGCTGCACAAAGTGTAGAAGACCTAGCATCCAGCTAGGGGCAAGGAATAAGGCTCTTACATTAATTTGAATTAATCATTATGGTAGAGAAATGTATTTTATAAAGAGAGAGTAAAATTTGCCTTTTAGGAAAAATGCCAAAAGTACATAAATAGTTTAAGGTTTTAGCATAAACTTTGGTTTTTCTCAATTTAAAATAAAGAAATAGAGCAAGCCTTAAACATAAATTTTCCCACCAAAGTTTCTTCAAGTATTTTTTAAGGTGGAAAAATGCAGGAGATCAATAGATATATTGATATATATATAGATATATATATCAATATATCTATTGATATATAATTCACTAAATATAGCCAGAATGGTTTCTGTCTTTAGCTTCTCAGAACTTGAGATGCAGCAGCACTGGACTGGGTTTGTACACGCTAGGAACTGGGTTTTTGATTAGAACATGGATTATTAAGTTTAGATTAAATTTTCACAAGTATATAACTATCAAGTTGTGTTTAGTAACTTCGATACATGTATGGATTTGATTAACAACAAATTGAGTTCTGAATTTCTTTTAAACTAAAGTGAAAATATATTCATTTTGTAAAACTTTCTGTGCTTGAAAATGTTTTGTTTCTATCTCTTATGGTAATAATCATTTTGAAGTAAGATTTTCCTCCTATCCTTGTTTTCTCTGCATTTACCTGGAGCTGTGCGGGACTCAGAGTTCCTTTATGTAGCCACAATGTAATGACAGACCAGTATTTAGGTGTTAGCATGTGTGTGAGAATTCTAATGGAACTCTACCCTTGTATCAGTTTAGGGGCGTAGAGGAAAATATTAAGTATTGGCACATGTGAAAAGAAGCGGGAGTAAAGCTCCTTATATGGAGAGAAGTATCTTAATCAAGGACAGTTTAAACTTACTTTCTTCAGAGGCACTTTGTGATTATTCCAAAGACATCTTATGTCTGTTTGGTTGCTTGGTTTGTTGAGAGGACCACCCTCCCCCACCCCCGTCTCATTTTATTACAAATCTCCTTGACATATTTATATTATAACATTGTAATCTTGCCGTTCTGTGCATTTTGGCCCTTATGAAATTACCATATTGTGATGTGTTATGCATTGAGTTGAATTCTCTGTTTACCAATTTCAGAACCTTTGAAGTATCTTGGGAAAGAAAGTGAATGAGGCCTCTGATAAGGGTTTTGTTTTTTTTTTTTAGAACATTATTTTCGACTGAAATGTAGCAATTCTTTCATATTCTTCTTTTCCCAAGCCAAGTTTAAATACATTTATATTTTGGAGATTATTAATGTTGATTTTGAAAGTATTTCCTGATTTATACAAAATGAATGATTCATTTATAAATCACAGATGAAAATTAAAATCTCTATTGGGATGGTTGATAGAATTTAATGGAGTAATAAAACCTTTAAGAGTATTCACTCAGTGAATACGTGTGATAACATCTTTATACTTTGAAAAATGTTCCACTTACCCTTTCAGATATTTGATGTGAGTTAATTCAATTCATAATACTTCCATTTTGCTTAAATAAGGGTTTTGTGTTGCTGGTAGGAGACTTTAATTACCTATTAAATGTACCATGTATAAAGTGAAAGATCATTTATCCACATGGCTTTGGCATCAGTGCACATTTCCTAAATGCAAATCTTAACCCTGACTCATCATTGGAGTCCAGACTCAAGATGTCTTCTTAGTTAATTATTTAGCTAATAATATTCTTTCATGGTTAACTATCAATTTCCCATCAGTATGTTGCTTTAAATTCTGTATTTCTCAAAAGAAACTTTCCACAGTTTAAAAAATATACGCATCCCCACTCAGGGTATAGGAAAAATACATTTCCATTTAAAACCCTGCCCATCTGTCACCAGCATAAGACAGTTAGAGCTTCATTGGGAATTCTGTGATTATACTAAAGTGGAATGCATTTTTTTCCCATTTTTAGCAAAAGACCCGACTTGCATTTACTCACTTACTGTATCTCTGCTCTGAAGATGCAGGTGCAGTGTTGGTCACTCTTGTCACTTTATTTATTTATTATTATTATTATTTTTTTTTTTACCATCCATGTACATTCCTTTCACATGGTAGAACTGTAGCTCTAGAAGTTCATTGTTTTGTTTTTGTTGTAATGTCTGAATACTATTTAATACCAGGTTTTAATATTACTGGATTTGCTAACTTTGGTTACTTGTGCAGTGTTTAAAGTAATTTCACATTCTTGTTTAATATATATATATATATATATATATAGCCAAAGCAGCTTTGAGTAATTGCAGCTGTTTATTTGTGCAGAATTACTACATTATGATATTGTATAACAGTAACTTTTTTTGGCTTTTCTGTCCTTTGATATGTTCATTTACCAAAATACAAACTCCAGGATGCACTATACTTTTGTTTTTGCAGTGGCTCAAAATAAACATTTCAGAAATTACCTTTGTAATCATTTGCAATTAATTGTTCTTTTATCTTTTATGAGTTGTTTGTCTGTGATCTTTCCTCTCCCAAACTAAGAATTCTCCAATAAACGTAAGAGATGCCTGGCCTCGGTTTCCTTCTCTAGTATCTTTTAACTACTTTGTCCTGAACTAAACAAAGGCATAGAAATGGAACTGATGATCTCTGTGCTTCTCAAGTGGTTTCTGTGAACTAGGGAAGCTAGGTATTTTTAACCAAACGCTGGATTCTAGCTATATATTTAGGTGCCTCTCAATGCTGAATGCTGATGGGAGTGACCTGAAACGCCGTCTGCCCAGTCTGTTTTGCATTTGAGTGCCAGGTAGAATATTATGGTTGCATGTTGGGAAATTGTTCTAGTCTGGATGCAGCACTCCCTGCAGAGGCTGTAGAGAGCATCTGTACCTCCGTCATGCCACGTAGCATCGGGCACTTAACAGTTAGGTGCTGATTGTTTATTGCTGATGGAATATGACTTGTCTTAAGTAGATAAACCCCAGTAATTAGGCACTGATATTCTAGCTTTTGTAAATTTTTTAAAATACTAGGAAATAATGAAAGGAAAAGTGGCTTGGGTATGGTGGATCCCAGTCCACCAAGAAAACAATTCAAAAATGCTGAGAAAAGGTAAGCAAGATGCCTTAGCCTGGAATTCCACAAGGAAAAAGGACTCAAGGAACACGAAGTTGTGACAAATGGCCTTTGAACAATTTTGCACATTGGGATCGTTTGCCATCTGTGTCTCAGCTGGGATAGCAAGGTTGAGGGACGGGGCTTGAAGAGTCAGCTTAGATTTTTCACAGTGTGAAAGATGGAGAAAAGTCACATACCCAAGGAGGAATATGCTGTTGGTGCTATTGTGCAAAAAGGGGAAGAGTAAAAAAAAAAAAAAATCTAAGCTTTTGTAGCATTGCATTTATAGTGAGAACAATGAATGTGTGAAGCTCCCTCATTGGGAATGGCAGTAGCATTCTTTTCTTCTTCCTTGTAGGTTTTGTAATCACCTGGTTTTGTGCTTCAGGGTAAAGAGGATACTATTGTAGGTTGGAAAGAGATTTAAAAAAATAAATATTTTCAGAGCCAACCGAAACCCCACATTTGACTTTTTAGGGCACCCCTATTTTAAAAGGACACCTGCATAGACTTCTGAGCTTCAAGCGAGCCATGAAGATGATCCCTGGGTACTAAATCCTGCCCATTGAAATGCTTTGGCCCAACGTGAGGTCATTATCAACACTTGAAGGAGATTTCACATTTGAATACATTTTGAATTTCAACTTCTCTTGAAAAATCAGAAGCTCCAGAACACTGTCCTCCTCCTGTGTGGCAACATTTTGGCAGGAGCTGAATAATGATGGCCCCTTCAGTCTGGGCTTAAGTAGGGTTTTTTTGCCTCTGGCGTGACCAGTTCCATCCACTTCATCCATTTCTGTTGCCTGCTGGGGCCCTAGCAGTTTCTGTCATGTGGTCTCTGACTGAAAGCAGAGGAGATCATTAATGTTCTTAGAAAAAATCTGAACAGTATTCTAGCAACACTTCCATCCTCCAGGATTACTCAAAGAGGAGAGGAAGGTTCTAGAAATTATAAACTTGAGTTTATTGCTCCTGCACGAGACACATCATAGTTGTTAAAGGCACAACATTTTATGTATGTAAACAATAAAGGAGAGACAGCATAGGTTGACCCAGAGCAAATTCTCAGAACTGCATTTCCTTTTTCTTTCCCTTTTTCCTATTTATTTATTTAATTAACACATGGTGTATTATTAGCTCCATGGGTACATGTCTGTGAATCATCAGTCTTACACAATTCACAGCACTCACCATAGCACATACCGCCCCAGTATTCATCACCCAGCTACCCTATCCCTGCTCCCCATTCCCCCAGCAACCCTCAGTTCCCTGAGGTTAAGAGTCTTTTATGGTTTGTCTCCCTCCCTGGTCCCATCTTGTTTCATTTTTTTCCCTCCCTACCTCCCATGACCCCCTGCCCTGCCTTTCAAATTCCTCATATCAGAGAGATCATATGATAATTGTCTTTTTCTCATTGACTTATTTCACTCAGCATAATACCCTCTAGTTCCATTCATGTCATTGCAAATGGCAGAATTTGGGGGGTTTTTTGATGGTGGCATAGTATTCCATTGTGTGTATGTATGTATATATATATATATATATATATATATATATATATATATCTCACATCTTCTTTATCCATTCATCTGTTGATGGACATCTAGGTTCTTTCCATAGTTTGGCTATTGTGGACATTGCTGCTATAAACATTTAGGTGCACGTACCCCTTCGGATCACTACATTTGTATTTTTAGGGTAAATACCCAGTTGTGTGATTGCTTGGTCATAGGGTAGCTCTATTTTCAACTTGAGGAACGTCCATGCTGTTTTCCAGAATGGCTGCACCAGCTTGCTTTCCCACCAACAGTGTAGGAGGGTGGAGGTTTCCCCTTTCTCTGCATCCTTACCAACACCTGTTGTTTCCTGACTTGTTGATTTTAGCCATTTTGACTGGTGTGAGGTGGTATCTCACTGTGGTTTTGATTTGTATTTCCCTGATGGTGAGTGATGTTGAGCACTTTTTCATGTGTCTGTTGGCCATTTGGATGTCTTCTTTGCAGAAATGTCTGTTCATGTCTTCTGCTTATTTTTTTTTTAAGATTTTATTTATTTATTTGACAGATCACAGGTAGGCAGAGAGGCAGGCAGAGAGAGAAGGAGAAGCAGGTTCCCTGCTGAACAGAGAGCTCAATGCAGGGCTCGATCCCAGGACCCTGAGACCATGACCCAAGCTGAAAGCAGAGGCTTAACCCACTGAGCCACCCAGGTGCCCCTGTCTTCTGCCCATTTCTTGATTGGATTATTTGTTCTTTGGGTGTTGAGTTTGATAAGTTCTTTATAGATTTTGGATACTAGCCCTTTATCTGATATGTCATTTGCAAATATCTTCTCCCATTTGTTGGCTGTCTTTTGGTTTTGTTGATTATTTCTTTTGCTGTGCAAAAGCTTTTGAGCTTGATGAAGTCCCAGTAGTTCTATTTTTGCCCTTGCTTCCCTTGCCTTTGGGAATGTTTCTAGGAAGAAGTTGCTGTGGCTGAGGTCGAAGAGGTTGCTTGCCTGTGTTCTCCTCGAGGATTTTGATGGATTCCTTTCTCATATTGAGGACTTTCATCCATTTGGAGTCTTATTTTTGTGTGTGGTGTAAGGAAATGGTCCAGTTTCATTCTTCTGCATGTAGCTATCCAGTTTTCCCAACACCATTTGTTGAAGAGACACTCTTTTTTCCACTGGACATTCTTTCCTGCTTTGTCGAAGATTAGTTGACCATAGAGTTGAGGGTCTATTTCTGGGCTCTCTATTCTGTTCCATTGATCAATGTGTCTGTTTTTGTGCCAGTACCATATGGTCTTGATGATTACAGCTTTGTAATAGAGCTTGAAGTCAGGAATTATGATGCCACCAACTTTGGTTTTCTTTTTTAACATTCCTCTGGCTATTTGAGGTCTTTTCTGGTTCCATATAAATTTTAGGATAATATTTGTTTCATTTCTTTGAAAAAAATTGATGGTATTTTGATAGGGATTGCATTAAATATGTAGCTTGCTTCAAGTAGTATAGACATTTTCACAGTATTTGTTCTTCCAATTCATGAGCATGGAACGTTTTTCCATTTCTTTGGGTCTTCCTTCATGAGTACTTTATAGTTTTCTGAGTACAGATATTTTTGCCTCTTTGGTTAGGTTTATTCCTACATATCTTATGGTTTGGGGTGCAATTGTAAATGGGATTGACTCCTTAGTTTCTCTTTCTTCTGTCTTGCTGTTGGTATATAGAAATGCAACTGATTTCTGTGCATTGATTTTATATCCTGATACTTTACTGAATTCCTGTATGAGTTCTGGAAGTTTTAGAGTGGAGTCTTTTGGGTTTTCCACATAAAGTCATATATGCAAAGAATGAGAGTCTGACTTATTCTTTGCTGATTTGGATGCCTTTAATTACTTTTTGTTGTCTGGTTGCTGAGGCTAGGACTTGCAGAACTATGTTAAATAGCAGTGGTGATAGTGGACATCCCTGCTGTGTTCCTGACCTTAGGGGAAAAGCTCCCAGTTTTTACCTATTGAGAATGATATTTACCATGGGTTTTTCATAGATGGCTTTTATGATATTGAGGTATGCACCCTCTATCCCTACACTGTGGAGAGTTTTGATCAGGAAAGGATGCTGTACTTTGTCAAATGTTTTTTCAGCATCTATTGACAGTATCATATGGTTCTTGTTCTTTCTTTTATTAATGTATCACATTGATTTGCGGATGTTGAACCAAACTTGCGGCCCAGGAATAAATCCCACTTGGTCGCGAATAATCCTTTTAATGTACTGTGGGATCCTATTGGCTAGTATTTTTGTGAGAATTTTTGCATCCATGTTCATCAAGGATATTGCTCTGTAATTCTCCTTTTTGATGGGATCTTTGTCTGGTTTTGGGTCAAGGTAACACTGGCCCCATAAAATGGGGAGTTTGGAAGTTTTCCTTCCATTTCTATTTTTTGGAACAGTTTCAGGAGAATCGATATTAATTCTTCTTTAAATGTTTGGTAGAATTTCCCTGAGAAGCCATCTGGCCCTGGGTTCTTGTTTTTTGGGAGATTTTTGATGACTGCTTCAATCTCCTTACTGGTTATGGGTCTGTTCACATTTTCTATTTCTTTCTGGTTCAGTTTTGGTAGTTTATATGTCTCTAAGAATGCATCCATTTCTTCCATATTGTTAAATTTGCTGGTGTATAGTTTCTCATAATTTGCTCTTATAATTGTTAATATTTCTTTGGTGTTGGTTGTGATCTCCTCTTTCATTGGTGATTTTATTAATTTGGGTCCTTTCCCTCTCTCTCTCTCTCTCTTTTGATAAGTCTGGCTCAGGATTTATCAATCATATTAATTCTTTCAAAGAACCAGCTCCTACTTTGTTTGATCTGTTCTACTGTTCTTTTGGTTTCTATTTCATTGATTTCTGCTCTGATCTTTATTTCTCTTCTCCTGCTGGGTTTAGGCTTTTTTTTTTCTTGTTTTTTTGTTTCTTGAGAAAGGCTTGTATTGCTATATGCTTTCCTCTCAGGACCGCCTTTGCTGTGTCCCAAAGATTTTGAACAGTTGTGTTTTCATTGTCATTTGTTTCCATGAATTTTTTAAATTCTTCTTTAATTTCCTGGTTGGCCTATTCATTCTTTAGTAGGATGCTCTTTAGCCTCCATGTATTTGAGTTCTTTCCAACTTTCCTCTTATGGTTGAGTTCTAGTTTCAAAGCATTGTGGACTGAAAATAAGCAGGGAATGGTTGCAATCTTTGGGTGCTAGTTGAAATCTGATTTGCGACCCAGGATGTCATCTATTCTGGAGAATGTTCCATATGCACTGGAGAAGAATGTGCATCCTATTGCCTTGTGATGGAATGTTCTGAATATATCTGTGATGTCCATCTTGTTCAGTGTGTCATTTACAGCCTTTATTTCCTTTTTGAGCTTTTGCTTAGATGATCTGTCCATTTCAGTGGGGGGGGAGGGGTGTTAAAATCCCCTATTATTACTGTATTATTGTCAATGTGTTAATTGTTTTATATAATTGGCTACTCCCATGTTAGGGGCAAAAATATTTAAAATTGTTAGATCTTTTTGGGGGATAGACCCTTTAAGTATGATATAGTGTCCTTCCTCATCTCTTACTATAGTCTTTTGCTTAAAATCTAATTGATCTGGTATAAGGATTACCACCCCCATTTTCTTTTGATGTCCATTAGCATGGTAAATTTTTGTCTACCCTCTCACTTTAAATCTGGAGGTGTTTTTGGGTCTAAACTGAGTTTTTTGCAGACAGCATATCACTGGATCTTGGTTTTTAATTCATTCTGAACCCTGTATCATCTACGGCCATACCAGCCTGAACACACCCGATCTTATCTGATATCCTTTGTCTTTTGATTGGGGCATTTAGCCCATTTACATTCTGGGTAACTATTGAAAGATATGAATTTAGTGCCATTGTATTGCTTATGAGGTGACTGTTACTGTATATTGTCTCTGTTCCTTTCGGTCTTTTACTTTTAGGCTCTCTCTTTGCTTAGAGGACACCTTTCAATATTTCCTGTAGGGCTGGTTTGGAGTTTGCAAATTCTTTTAGTTTTTGTTTGTCCTGGAAGCTTTTTATCTCTCCTTCTACTTCCAATGACAGCCTAGCTGGATATAGTATCCTTGGCTGCATAGTTTTCTCATTTAGTGCTCTGAATATATTATGCTAGTTCTTTCTGGCCTGCCAGGTCTCTGTGGATAAATCTGCTGCCAATCTAATATTTTTACCATTGTATGTTACAGACTTCTTTTCCCAGGCTGCTTTCAGGATTTTCTCTTTGTCGCTAAGACTTGTAAATTTTACTATTAGGTGATGGGGTGTGGACCTATTCTTGTTGATTTTGAGGGGGGTTCTCTGTGCCTCCTGGATTTTTATGCTTGTTCCCTTTGCCAAATTAGGGAAATTCTCTGCTATAATTTGTTGCCATTTGCCTTCTGCCCCCCTCTCTCTTCTTCTTCTGGGATCCCAATTATTCTAATATTGTTTCATCTTATGGTATCACTTGAATTCTCCCCTTGTGATCCAGTAGCTGTTTGTCTCTCTTTTTCTCAGCCTCTTTATTCTCCATCATTTGGTCTTCTATATCACTAATTCTGTCTTCTGCCTCATTTATCCTAGCAGTAAGAGCCTTCACTTTTTATTGCACTTCTCTAATAGCTTTTTTGATTTCAACTTGGTTAGATTTTCATTCTTTTATTTCTCCAGAAAGGGCTTTTATTTATCCAGAAAGGGATTATTTATTATATTACATGCTTTTTTCGAGCCCAGCTAGCACCTTGATCATCATCATTCTGCACTCTAGTTCTGACATATTACTTATGTCTGTATTGATTAAGTTCCTAGCCATTGGTACTGCTTCTTGTTCTTTTTTTGAGGTGAGTTTTTCTGCCTTGTCATTTTATCCAGATAAGAATAGATGAATGAGAGAACAAAATACTAAAAGGGTAACAACGACCCCAGAAAAATACTAAAAGGGTAACACTAACCAAATCAGAAGAGACCCAAAACCGAGGGGGAAGGGGAAGAAAGGAGGAAAAAAAAGAAAGAAAGAAAGGGAAAAAAATATATATATATGTATATATTAGACTGGTGAAGAGAACAGAGCCACACATTTGATTTGGGGTGTATTTTGCTCTAATACCTGGGAAACTGCCTCCCAAAATTTTTAAGAAAGAAAAACTTATTGTATACAAAAATAAGGGCAAACACAATGAAGGGATGGAATATGACTGTAAAAATGTAAATTTAAAAAGATTCTAAAAAAGGAATTGATAATATAAGAAGTTGGTTGAAAAAAGAAAAAAAGAGAAAAGAATATGATCAGGCTGGAGGCTAGAACAAAGCTATTTGTTAGATTTACGGTATATTTTGATCTATTAGAAGAAACTGTATCCCAATAATTTAAGGAAAGAAAAACCTATATGTATACAAAAAATAAGGTCAAATACAATGAAGGGATAGAATATGAGTATAACAATGAAATTAAAAATCTTTTAAAAAGGTATTGACAAGATATAATAGTTTAAAGATGCTAAAATAAGAAAGAGAAAAAATTTAAAAAATAGAATAAGAAATAAAATTTCAAAAATTTAACATCAAAAGACTAAAGAATCATGGGGGAAAAGCCATGAATTCCTCTAATTCTGAAGTTTCGCAGTTCTCATTGATTGGTGAACTTGGTCTTGGCTGGATGCTCTTATTGATCTTCTGAGGGAGGGGCCTATTGCAGTGATTCTTTAATGTCTTTGCCCAAGGCAGAATTGTACCACCCTTGCCAGGGACTGGGCTAAGTACCCGCTTGGGTTGGCTCTCAGGAGCTTTTGTTTCCTGAACGGTTTCCGTAGAGCTTTGGAGGATGGGAATGAAAATGGTGGCCTCCCAATCTCCGGCTGGAGGACCCGAGAGCTCAGGGGCTCCACTCCTCAGTGCACCCTCAGAGAAAAGCAGTGAATCCCTCCCGCCTCCCTGGTCTCTGGCCGCGCTCCGTGCTCACCCAGCCTGTGACCGAGTGTTTCTATCTCTGATGCACGGCCCCGTTTGGAGTCTTCAAACCCAGCAGGTTCCTGCAGCCTTCTCCTGCTACACTCCTCCCAGAGAAGGAAGGGGAGTCTTTCCAGATATGCTGCTTTTGGGGTCTCTGCTCAAAGAGCAGTGTCCGACTGTGCCGTAGATCACAGTTAAAGGTAACCCTGAGCTGAGAGCACACTCCTCGGCTCTGTCTCTGTAGCCGGCTTCCCCGCTCTAATACCTGAGATCTCTACCACATTCAGACACCCCTGATCTTTCTGTGACCCCAAGGGTCCTGAGACCACACTGTTTCCGTGAGGGCTCCACCCCCCCACCCCCCACCCTCCCCACCCGCTTAGCCTCTGGAGTGATGTCCCTCCATGGAGCAGACTTCTGAAAGTTCCAATTTTGTGCTCCGCTGCTCCACTGCTTGCCTGGAGCTGGCCCCTCCCCCCATGGTCTATCTTCCCATTTGTTGCCTTGGATTCACTTCTCCACATGTCCTACCTTCTGGAAAGTTGTTGATTTTCTGTTCCTAGAATTGCTGCTCTTTTTCTCTTTCATCTCCTGTTGGGTTTGTAGGTGTTCAGAATGGTTTGATAACTAGCCGAATTCCTGGGACCTGATGATATTTAAGCCTCCTACTCCTCCACCATCTTGCTCCAGTTTCTGCATTTCCTTTTTCAATAGAATTGTTAGATAGAATTGTTGCTAGAAGGGCTGGTATATTAGAATACCAGAGACCTAGTATCTGGGTTTTAACGAGGCATTTTCTCTGGAGAAAGGAATGAACAATTGCAGATTCTTGGCTTTCTGAGAATGGGTTCCCAAAGATTTGTAATTAATAGGTCAGTGTCTACCTACAGGATTGGCCTAGGTCATCTGATATGTAGCTGGTTTATACTGCCTTGGGTGAAGATTGTGTTGGAGTATACTGACCAGGGGAGCTTGTTGAAGAGTACTGGGAGCATTACCTGGTAACTATTTTGAAGGATAATATTCAAACAATTGCAAATAAACTAGGACAAGGAACTTCTGAATCTGGTTTTTTTTTTTTGTTGTTGTTGTTTGTTTTTTTTGTTTTGTTTGTTTGTTTGTTTTTACCCTTCTGTCCTTGTGACTGAACCTTGACTTGACATTTTCCTCCAAAGGTGGAAGGTTCTATGTTTACACACTTACACAAATTGAATATTTTGAGCTCAAATATTTTCCTCCAAATACTATATTTTAATGACTTGCTAAATGTAAACTTAGTTCTTTCCCAGTTACATAAATTCTATGAACCAGGAACTGAGACTTAGAGAACCCATAAGTGCTTATAAGGATGGTGGACTTGTGCAGAGTCAGAACAAGGCTGCCAGGAAAAAAAAAAAAAAGAGAGAGAATCTGCTAGAATTACATCTGAAATTAACCTCATCTCCTTTTCTGTTTATAATAATATGGGTAGTTGTGGGACGAGGTGGCATGGATTTTGGGGAAATTGAAATGTTCTGATAATTGCTTTTCCAATTTCTTTTTTAAGATTTTTTTAATTTATTCATTTGACAGAGATCACGAGTAGGCTGAGAGTCAGGCAGAGAGAGAGGAAGGGAAGCAGGCTCCCTGCTGAGCAGAGAGCCCAATGCGGGGCTCAATTCCAGGACACTGAGACCATGACCTGAGCTGAAGGCAGAGGCCTTTAACCCACTGAGCCACCCAGGCACCCCACTTTTCCAACTTCTAAGTCTATGTCTTTGAGTCATCTCAGAAGCCATGGCTTCCAGGAGGGGTCCCTGGTTAAATGGCAGAGTCTGCAGTTGTCACAGAGTTAGGGAGATAACACACAGTATGTTAATGAGTCCGATCCCCCAAGGCCTCAGTAGGCCCAAATGGCTAAGTGCTCTGGTAAGGCAAGAGGTCTGTGTAAGTACAGGGTAGTGGGAGATGGGAGACCCTCAAGGCTTCCATCAGAATGCTAAGAGGCTGCAGGGAAAGTAAGCCATTGCCAGCACCCTTGAGAGTGGAATGTGTTTGAATGGGAAAAAAGCCCTATAATGTTAGTCCCTGCCTTTATGGGGTTTATTATTTAAAAGAAAGAGTCTAAATGAGTATTATAAAGATAACTCTTTTGAGTTTTAAGGGTGGTGAGAGCCTGAAACAGGAGCCTGATTGGGCTTCCCTAAGGATGTGCCACCAAAGCCATCAGCTAGGTTTAGGGAGTCGGGTAGCTGGGGGAACCAACCAGGCAAAGGGAGTCAGGTGGCTGGGGGAGGCCGAGAGCTTCTTTGGTAGAACAAACAAACACCTTGAGGAGAGAAGGCCTGTGGCATATCTGAAGAACCAAAGACCAGTTTGGCTAGAACCTGAGCAGTTGTGACGTATCTTGAAAACTACATAGAACTCTTAGCTAGCTCTCACTCAGATGCTTAAAGAGTGTTTGTAGTTTTGTGTATTGCAACAATGGGGGTTTAGTCTACTGTAGCAGTTGGATTGAAATCCGTGGCATGATGGGCGATAGTCTTGCTTGACCCTTTGCTTTTTAGTCTGTGCCTGGAGTATTGGGTTGAGTCCCAGATACAATCTTACAAAGGACAGAGATCAAGTGAACCATCCACATCCATGACCATTGAATGCTGAAGCAGCTGAGCAAGGGTACATTTGAGTTTCCACTGAAAGAAAAGAGGCTACTTGGCCTGGAGAAGGAAAGTGGGGTGTGGGGTGACCTCAAAAGCATTTTTAAACATATAGAGGGCTGTCAGTGGACACAGATTGAAACTTGTGACCCTAGAAGACCAGGTAAGGATGTATGGGGTTAGAAATTAGCAGATTTCCTCTTGCTCTCCAAAAATTAAAGCTGTGTAACAATGGACTAGACCCTTTCCATGAAAAAGAGTGCACTTGTCCTTGGAGATGCCTGCTGTGCTGGCTGGTCACTTTTTCAAGTTTTCATAAGAAATCCAAACTGCTCCTAATTTGGGAGTAGGTGACCTGCTTTCCCATACATGACTTAATTTTTCCCATGGCAGTTTAGGGAAGTTTGGGAAGTCAGCTCTAGGGTTAAGAGAGTTTGATTTAAATATCACAGTTCTGCCATTTGCAACTTCTCTGTTTGATCTAGAGGAAAGTCTTGGGATGGTGGGATTTTCCTCCAGAGGGGATTTTCATTTGCTTCTGACAGGTACCTGGGGGCACAGCTAGTCTTGGAGCTCCTGAATTTAAATTCAAGCCTTGACTTTTCTGACTAAATCAGGTAGCTGGAAATTGTGCTGCACCTGCAGGCCAGGGCCTCTGTGCGAAGTGTGCAGCCTACCAGCGTTCCAACTTAGAGAAGGGGGTGAGTTTTTGAGAATCGCTTTATTGGACAGGGAGGAGAGAATTGACTTTTGCCTTTCTAAAGCCCCACAAGGCTGCCAAAATATTACTCTGTATCACAGTTTTTCTTCGGGTTTGGCAAATTGTCCTAGGATAGAAAAATGATGTTGGGGGCCAAGTTTATGGCTGGGGTTCTTTGCTTTTGCTAGATTTTGACCCATTGATTCCTCAAAATCCTGTGAGCTGTTTGATGCCTTCAAGAGCCTGTTTTGATATTTTATCCAATTCTTTCTCCCAGGTAAACTGCTCATAATATTTTAATTTACATGTAGTACTTGAATTTTTTTTTTTTTTTTGCTATTCCCATGTGCTTGACCTTTGACACCTCTTTTATTTATTTATTTATTTGCCAGTACTTTTATTTATCTTTTTTCAAAGGGTCATAAATGCAAATGACATTAAATTCCAACACTGACAAGTCCTTCTTATAGCTCCAGTCACTAGGCAGCCTTCCTAGAGACATCCACCTTACCAGTTTCTGTTGGGCAGCAATTGTGCTAAATAGAATGCTTCAGCACTTGGATTGGCTGTTGTGACCTGTTGTTGGATGTTAATTGGAAAGTGTCAGAAACCAGGAAATGGTTACCATGAAAGTCAAGTTAGAGGTTACTCCTGGGGCAGAGGGATATCTACAGGAGGCTAATGTGTCAATAATACTCTAGTTCTTGCCTTGAATTCTGGTTAAACTGTTCCTATAAATTTGTGCAATTCTGTGTATACATCTCGTTTAACACGTATGTGTGTGCGCATGCACACATATACGTTTAAAAAAAACACAACTGCAGAGGTGCTTGGGTGGCTCAGTCCGTTAAGTATCTGACTCTTGATTTTGGCTCAGGTCATGATCTCAGGTTCATTAGATGGAGCCTGGCCTTGGGCTCCATGCTGGAAGTGGATCCTGCTTCAGACTCTCTCTCTCCTATCCCTTCACCCCCACCCCCGCCACGCACACCCTCTCCCTCACTCTCAAAATAAATAAATTAAAAAAATAATAATAATAAATAAAATAATTAATTAAAAAATAAAAAGCTGCAAAAACAACTAGAGAACACAGTGATTACCTGCAAAACAGCAGCTTGATTCATAACAAGTCAACAGTTCTGAGAGAAACTGAAAGATAATAGAATGATATCTTCAAGTGCTGGTTAAAGTCAGATCTAGAATTTCACAACTTCTCAACTATTTTCCAAGAGGGAGCATAAAATTAAGGTAATTTCTGATAGCCCAGTAGAATTTACAGGTAACTTATGTGTGCCGAGAAAAACTACTGCTGAATACACCACTTCCGTAAGAAGGATATTGGATGCTATGGGAACAGTGAAGAAGCAATGTTTCAAATAATAATTAAAATTTAAAAATGAAAGCAGGAAGGAGCAACCGCCCAAATGCAATACTCTTCTTATAATAATTTCCACTTATTCTCTATTGTCAGCTCTCCATGTCATTGAATCCAGATATCCACGTTGTCATTATTATTCCTATTTTTTGTGTGAGAAAAGTCAGGCTCAGAGGAGTTAAGTGTCTCCCCAGCAGGCACAGTGCTAATGCCCAGGTCTTCCAGGCTCCGGTTCTACTTGTTACCTTACACTGTGTCACCATATTTAAAAACCAAAATGTAGACAGTGACAAAATCACCTGTAATAACACCTAGAAACAACAACTATTTACACTGGCCTATTTCCTTCCGGTTTTTCTCCCATACATATATTTTATACAATTGGGATTTCTTTCATTTCATAAATACTTGCCAAAACCTTATTTTTTTTTCTTTTTTAAATTCCATATTCACCTTTGGGCTTTTCAAGTTTGGTGGTCGATGAATCTTTCCACTCTGTTGTCTAGAAATAACTTAACCAGAACTCTTTGGTCTGACTGATACATATAATGTTGTATTTTCTTTATGTTCCTATTATATGGTGCTGCTTTGAGCCAAAGTTAGGACAACTGACAGTCTTTACAATGTAAGTATTGTAGATCTTTTGAGAAGGACAGTGTGCAAAAAGGATCTCTGGTTGGCTTCCAGAAACCAGGTAGAATTATCTGTTATCTCAGCTTGACTGATTTCCCCCTTTCCAGCCTTCACTTTTTTTTTTTTTTAAGATTATTTATTTAGTTTTTTGAGAGAGAGAGAGAGAGAGCATGAACTGGGGGAGTGGCAGGCAGAGGGAAAAGACAGGGTCTCCACTGAGCAGGGAACAGATTGCAGGACTCGATCCCAGGACCCTGGGATCATGACCTGAACCTAAGGCAGACTCTTAACTGACTGAGCCACGTAGGTCCCCCTCCCACCTTCACTCTTACTTCACCCATCAGCATTGACAGCAATAAAGGGTATTCCATGCATGGTTTCATGTCCCTTAGAACATGAGAAGAAAGAGTTATAGAAAGGACAGATGTCCTTTCCCAGGTCTAGGTCCCTTTCTTCAATTGGCTGGTGGCTTTTCCCTTTTGCCCTCTTATCATTTCATACAAAGTGCTTCATAGGTCCTGTCCTATAATAAGCACCTAATAGATGTTATCAGTTTTAAAAATCGTTCTGATTTTATAACTTCTGAGTTCCGCTAGAAATGCCAGATGGTCTGGGTGGAGATTGCTTGTAAGGGTGAGAAGGAGAGGCTTAGGAAAGCTGTTTCCCAGTGAGTTCATTGTGCAAAAACATATATATTAAATATAACCAAATGATAAGTGAGAAAGATGGACAGATTTCTTAGAACAAAGGCATAGATGATGATGCAACCGTGGAAGAGACAGAGCACACAACCAGGGAACCTAGAAGAAGGAGGCAAAGGATTTATACAGTACAAACAAAGTAGGGCATTTAGGGAAACAAAGTGTAAGAATAAAAGGTAGAGGTCGAATTTTTCCTTTTTGCAATTCAATATTCAATTCTTGTTCAAGGGCATGTCTACCATCTTTAAGGAGGTCTACACAGGCTCCTAACTGAAAGTATACAGGCCTATTTAGAGAGGTTATACTTTAAGTTATCACCCCAATTTATGATTTTTTGTAATGATATTATTTCTGCCAACCCTTGTGTAAGGCAGTGGGGGAACACATGTGACAAAAACTTCTATCTTTTTCTTGATAAGGAGACGTCAGTGTTTAATGTAATAAAACTCTGGGATATTAAGAGAAGTAAGAACATGAAATATACATATGGTAATAGTATGTGTGGTGGAAAGAGGCAATGGAGAGAAGAAAATGTGCCAAGAGTACCCCCTTGTACTTTCATTTTCACCCATATTTAGTATTATTGCTTTTACTTTCCCCCAAATTCAGTATTTTAAATATCTTCCCTCTTGGGATGGTGGTAAAGTGGTTTTGGGTTTTGGCAGAATGGGATGGAGAAAATCTAAGTTTCTTGCTGCTCCAGAGAATTGTGAGCATGAATGTAGAACTTTGTTCCCAAGAAGGGTGAATGGACCAGTACCGCAGCATGGGCCAAACTGGCTGGAGATGAGGTGGGAATGTGTGCACCTCAGAGCATGCCGGGGGAACAACTGAGAAGAGCTGAGCAGAAGACAGATCCCACCACATCAAAGTAATGGTTGTCTCCAGTTACCATGCGTAGTCAAGCAATTCCATACCTTCCTCGAAATTACTGCAGATGCTGCCTACAGCTAGAGACTATGCTGGATATCTAGGAAGTGGAAGAAAAACACCTGCATTCAAATCTAAATATCTTCAGAATACTTAGAATTGACCATGATTCAGTTTTCTGCCATCATACAGATGGAGCTAGAATTAGAAACTAAGGTATCAATAAGAAAGCAATTCTATTTTTTAGGCCCCTGAATCGGAGGATTTAAAATTTCATACAACCAATACCTCCTTCAGAAATGATGTTTCAGGGGCACCTGGGCAGCTCACTTGGTTAAGCATCTTTCGGTTTTGGCTCAGGTCACCATCTCAGGGTCCTGAGATTGAGCCCCAGTGTCTGGCTCTCCGCTCAGCAGGGAGCCTGCATTTCTATCTCCCACTGCCCCTCCCCCTGCTTGTGTTCTCTCTCTAAAGTAAATAAATCCTTTTTTTTTTTCTTTTTTTAAAAGAATTGGCTCACATGTTATGAAGGCTGGCAAATTCAAAATATGCAGGTTAGGCAACAGGCTGGAGACCCAGGGAAGAGCCAATGACATAACTTGTATCTGAAGGCAATCTGCTAGACAAATTCCCTCTTTCTTGGGGGTCTTTGGTCTGTTTTCTCTTAAAACTTTTTTTTTTTTTTAAGATTTTATTTGTTTATTTGACAGGCAGATATCACAAGGAGGCAGAGAGGCAGGCAGAGAGAGAGAGAGAGGGAAGCAGGCTCCCTGCTGAGCAGAGAGCCCGATGCGGGACTCGATCCCAGGACCCTGAGATCATGACCTGAGCCGAAGGCAGCGGTTTAACCCACTGAGCCACCCAGGCGCCCCTTCTCTTAAAACTTTTTAACTGAGGGGCGCCTAGGTGACTCAGTGGGTTAAGCCACTGCCTTCGGCTCGGGTCATGATCTCAGGGTCCTGGGATCGAGCCCCACATCGGGCTCTCTGCTCAGCAGGGAGCCTGCTTCCCCCTCTCTCTGCCTGCCTCTCTGCCTGCTTGTGATCTCTCTCTCTGTCAAATTAAAAAAAAAAACAAAAAAAACAGAAATCCCCCCCTTTTAACTGATTAGGCGAGGCCCACTCATGCCATGAGAATAATCTTCTTTATTCGCCATCTACTGATTTAAAATGTTAATCTCATCTGAAAAATACCTTTATAGTAACCCCCAGATGGTTCCAACCATATATCAGACACTGTGGCCTAGCCACTTCAGCACATAAAATTAACCATCACACCTAGCTTTGGGACCTGGTCAAAGTAAAGACCCCACAGGCTTATTCCCACAGTATAAAAGTGAAATTGGGAGGGTGGAAAAGAATCACAGCTCTTCGGAGCACCCTGGGGATTGGAAGAAAACTAACCTGTTCAAGATGTTAGTATTATCAAGCACAGAATATAAAGTAGTTTTGTTAGATACATAGAGGGAAGCTTAAGTATGAACAGGGAATGTCTCCACAGCCACTAGGATGGTATAATTAACAAAGGTGGACAATACCCAGTGTGGGCAAAGATGTGGAGAAATTGGGGCTTTTACACTGCTGGTGGAAATTGAAAATGATGCAGCCACTTGAAAAAGTTTGGCAGTTCCTCAAAAAAGTAAAATAGTTACCATATGAGCCAATAATTCCACTCCTAAAGATATACCTAAGACACCTGAAAACACATCTGCAGGAAATCTTGTACATGAATGTTTATAACATTATTCATAATGGCCCCGAGGTGGAAGGGGCCCAGATGTCAATCAACTGATAGATACAGAGAATGTGGTCTGTCCACATCGTGGAGGACTATTTAGCCATTAAAAGGAATGAAGTGGGGATATAAGCTACAACATGGATGAACCTTTAAAGCAGAGTGCTGTGTAAGCAGACACAAGAGGCCACGTGTTACTGGATTCCATTTATACGTAATACCCAGAATAAGCACATCAACAGTGACAAAATAGAGTAGTGATTGCCAGGGACTGGGGGCTGGAGAAAAGGAGAGTGACTGTTTAATGGGTACTAGGTTCCTTTGGTGTGATGAACGTGTTCATGGTCGTACAACTCTCTGAAGATCTTAAAGTCCAATGAATTTGCACCTTTTAAAAAGGATGAATTTTGTGCTAGGAAATTATATTTCAATAAATCTTATGAAAAATGAGCAGAGAACCAATAAATTTATTATACATATACATATATAGATATATATTTTTTAAGTAGGCTCCATACCTAGTGTGAGGCTTGAACTCAGGATCCTGAGATCAGGACATGAGCGGAGATCAAGAGTCAGGTGCTTAATGCTTAATGGGCTTAATGGGCTTAATGGTGCTTAATGGGCTGAGCCACCCAGGCACCCTGAGAAATTATTTCAAAAGCAAACTTCTAAAAATGAAAACTTGAAATGAGAAAACAGTGGTTGAGTTTAATGGCTGATTAGACATAGCTGAGAGAGAATTAGTGAATTGGAAAAAATTCTCCAGAATACAGTATAGAAAAACAAAGACAGGATGCATGAGAGAAAGTTTAGTGCCACTGAAGCAAAGGAGAACTAGCACATGTAATAATTGCAGAAGGAGAAGAGGGAGAAAATAGGGTAGAATTAATATCTGAAAAGAAATTTGCTGGAAATTTTCTAGAAATGACAGAAGAACCATCTACAGATTTAAGAAACATAACAACTCTGAAGCAGAAACAACACACAGTAAGTTTTCTAGGAAGAGCTGTACACATATTTGTTTACTTTTTGAGATTATTAAATAATCTAGCTAAAATGTCCAGAACAATCAGCAAGAGATTATATAAATTACATATATTCAGACCAGCAGAGAAAAAAATAGAAGTCAAGAAAAGATAGAAGAAGAAACAGAAGCAGACCAAGAATTAGCACAAAATAAGATGATAGATCTAATGCCTGCTTTCCTCTTCCCTTATAGGAGTTCCTAGGACCAGACCCCCCACCATGAATTTCCTACACAGGAATATTCGAATCTGTTACCAGAGCAACCTGATTTGTGAAACTGGTACAATGGCTCTGGAAAAGGACTGAATATTACCTAGTTAAGTTGGACTTGTGTGCGTCCTATATCACAACAATTTTATCATTAGGAAAAAACCTCTAGAGATAATCTTGTGTACATAGGCCAAGGGATATGCGCAATGGTCACCAGTAGACTGGATGAATAAATCATGTTATGGGCATCCTATGGAATCTTTAAAAAAGATTTTATTTATTTATTTGACAGAGAGGGAGCAGAGCGGCAGGCAGAGGGAGAGGGAGAAGCAAACTCCCCACTGAGCAGAGAGCCCAACGCAGGGCTTGATCCCAGGACCCTGAGATCACGACTTGAGCTGAAGGCAGATGCTTAACTGACTGAGCCACCCAGGGGCCTCGCATCCAATAGAATTTTATAAAACATCAGCGAAAGCTCACAGCTATACACATCAATATGGGTGCATTGCAAAAACGTTAACAGCAAAAAAAGCAAGTCACAGAAGAATACAAGAAAGTGAATCTATTTAGATAAAGTTAAAAAACAGACAAAATCATATACTATGTCATTTTATATACACACACACATATATATACACACACATATATATACACACACACATATATACACACACACATATATATACACACACATATACATACACACACATATACACACATATACACATATCCCTTTGGAGTCATACATAACTATAAAAATACAAAGGAAAAATTAATAAAAAATTCAGAACAAGGATTTGAATGTGGCAATTGGGAAATTTTGGAAACAGAGGTTTCCAAAAGCACCAGTCATATTCCATTTATGAGTGGTGAGTCCCTGGATGTTCAAACTTATTTCCTTCAAATTATACACATCCTTGATATAATATTAATGTGTGGTATGTTCCACAATGATAAAAATTCACTTAAAATAAATTACTCAACAAAATTCATTCAAAGGAGGCTCTGGAGTACCTTAAAGATAGTTTCTAGAAATGTTGAAAAAAAACTTTGAAGAGAAATGATATGTGAGCACAAACTGAGGATTAAGGAAAAAAACCAACACTTTTCTGGGCTTCCTGAAATGCCCACCTTCCTGCCTCCTCACCCTGAGAAGGTATACAACCTGGGTTTTCTGTCTGCCTGCGTTTGAAAGTTGGGGTGGGTTGGGGTGAGGGAGGAGACCGCTGTCTATGGAGGCAGTCAAAAGGAAGCTGTTACCATTGCCTGTCTCATCTCTGGGTCTGTCTTGGATGTCCCAGGCTATATTCCTACATGTGGATTCCCAACCCATCCCCTAACAGAAGCTTCATTATCCACACTTGCAGAGGGACTGGATCAGAGGAAGATGCTAGAGGGAGGTGGGCAGAGGAGGCAAGGATGCTTTAAACCAGAGTCTTCAGCAGGAGTCCATCCCGGGGGGAAAGGGAAGGATGCCGGTTAGCCAAGAGAATGTTGCAAAGGGTAGAGCTGCAGCACGGCCGGCCATTGTGGTCCCCAGCCATGAATGGGAAAATACTAGCCTCCTGGGACACTGTCCTGTGATTCAGGCTGAAGAAATAGGACCTGCAACACTTGAAACAGGACCACAGCGCTGCAGTGGTCTAAGGCGGTCATCCTTGGTCCCCAGGCACCCCACAAGCCGACTGGACTGGTCAGAGAGCTGCAGGGCTGGACGCAGTGCCCTTCCACAGAGGATAACATAACACAGCCTCTCCCAGGGGGTTCACACAGGGCAGCGATCAAAACCAGCCGGGGGCATACAGCGTTGTATGACAATGAGAGGGAGCCTTTGCAAAGGGAACTCAGGAGCTCAGACTCAGAAGATCCGCTCTGCTCTCTTAAAGCTGCAGTGTTCCTTTGAGCCTCAAGGTGGTACAGCAGCACAGTCTACGGCGGGCGAAAATCTGAAGTTAAGCTTTGCGAAAAGCTTCCTTGGGCACAATTAGCCTGACTGCTTGAACCATCTCTCAGTCTTGCAGGCATTCCTTGTTCCAGCTGGCCTGGCTCCTAATCTAGCCGCACTCGCAAGGTCTTTTCTTGCTGGTCCATCCTCTTTGAGCCCCAGCCAGAACCTGGATCATTTTCTCAATTCTTAGGTCACTTCTGCCCAGGTTTGCCCCCCCCCCCCCCAGTTTCAGGTCAGAATGGTTACCCTGTGATCCTGGGGCCTGTCCTCCCAACCCAGAGTGTGCTGGGCACATAGGAGACATGCGCCCATGGGGATCGCCAGACAGTCATATTCTGCTTGGCTGGGCAGACTGCAGACGCTCCCCACCAGCGGTCCTGTGTGCTCAGGCCACCCCCTTCCTTCTTACCTTACCCATTCCCACCCACCTCGGTCACTCCTCATGAGCTTTTAGGGAACTTTCTATTAGCATTTCATCATGTCTACGCCATTTAAAATCAGTGTTCATTCTAGGTGTACTCTAAAAACCACTCCCGATACAGTCTCTGTTCAAAATGGTGCCTTACCAATACGGTCTGCACCTGCCATCACTTCTTATCCCCTTACATTCTATTATTGAAATATCACTCGATTTTTCTTCTCAGCCCTTTTTCCATCTGAGAGAAGCAAGTATTTATCACCTGTTGGGCCCCCAGAGTGTAAGCTCTCTTAGAGCTGGGACTTCACCAGTTTTGTCTTCTCCCGTGTCCTCAGCCCTAGAACCATATCTGGCCGACAGTGGGCACTCAGCCAGCGTTTGCTGAATGAAGGGGTGGATGGGTGGACTGATGGGCAGGGGTTGGCCCTTCCCAATAAGTCAGTGGCAAAAGCAGTGTATTAGGAGTTTGCAGTCTAGAGTTGAGTCACATGTCACTTGCAGGACTTGGAGCAAGTTGCTTGATCTCCCAGTGTGGCCTGTTTCCTAATCTGTAAAAGGACTTCATGATCGGACGTGCTCTCCGGCCTTGATGGTTTTGGTTTTATGAAAATGCTTCCAAAGGAGCCAAGGCCATAAACTAGGTGGCAAGCGTCATGCATTCTTGGTAGGAAACTACTGCAAATACTAACCTAGCATCAAAAGATGCACTTATATATGTGCATAAACACATAATTGTTTCATAATCTTAAAGTCTTTAAAAGATAATTTTCCTAAGAAAATCTTGTATGTATTGGCCTTTGCCTGTATTCCCATTTTGGTCTCTGGCTCCACGTATTAAGGATTCTGATTTTTCTGACAAAGCTTCTTTTTCCAAATTTTCATTCCCCATTTGGGATTTTACTATGTTATTTCTTCTCATTAGTAATTTCCAATTATCTAGAGTTGAGAGTATCCTATAGTAGACACACCTATAGTTTCCTGATTTTGGAAAATTAGTAACATTACTTTGGGAAGGATGGCATGCTCTTAGTGTGCTTCCAACATGGTAAGTAGGTTTTTAATAATAATATTATTATTATTAATAAATAAGAATAAATAATATTGATACTAATATTATTATTATTATTATTAACTTTGGATAAAAAACTATCACCTTATACCATGATTTTCCTCTTAGTACTTGGCTGTGGTTGTTTGGTAGAATTGCCACATCTAGAAAACCTTAAAATACTTTTTGAATGAGTGGTCAGTGACATGTGAGAGAAAATATTCATATCTTGAGGGTAGAACTTCATGAAAGTGGTTCTTTCTTATTCAAGGGAAGAACTCTAAATGAGCTGTAGGACAAAAGGCAGTGCCTTTCCAGTACCTTGATGGATTCTCCCAAGTTCCCAACTTTCAATGTCTATTCTTCTCTCTTTATAATAAAAAACAAAAACAAAAACAAAAAAAGTGATAACCAAAATAGGCAAAACAATGGCCCTCCCAAGTATGTCCAAGTCCCTATCCTCAGAACCTGAGAATTTTTTACTTTACATGGCAAAAGGGACTTTGTAGATATGATAAAGTTAAGGACCTGAAGATAGGGAGATTACCTTGAATTATCCAGGTGGGTCCAATCTAATCTTCTGAAGGTGAGAGATTCTTATCTAGCTGTAATCAGAGGAAGATGTGAGTGGAGAGGAAGAGTTAGAGAAGGGCCACATAGCTGGCTTTGAGGATGGAAGAAGGGGCCAAGAGCCCACAAGAGAGTAGGCAGCCTCTAGCAGCTGGAAAAGGTGAGGAAATGGATTCTCCCTTGACATCTTCCAAAGGGATGTGGTCCTGAAGACACTGAGGTTAGCCCAGCGAGACCCATGTCAGACTTCTGATCTAAAGAACAGTAAGATTATGAAATCTGTGTTGTGTTATACCACTAAACATGTAGTAATTTGTTACAGCAGCAATAGGAAACCGATACGTTACCTTCTTGTTTGAATGAAAACTTTGAGCTCCCCGGAGGAAAAGAAGAGAGGCCAGGCCTAGTGTCTAGAGCTGAGCCACCACTACATGGGGCCACGGAGCACTTGAAATGTGACTAGTTCAAGTTGAGGTGTACTCTAAGTGTAGAGTCACATAGATTTCAAAGATGTAGCATGGGGGAAAAAAAAAACCCTCATTAACAATTTATTCATTCAGTTACATGTTGGAATGCATGATTTTAGGTATATTTATTTAAATGAAATATTATTCACCTGTTCTTTTTTAACTTCTAAAAATATGACCAATCAAAAATTTCAACTACATTACATGTATCTGTGGCCCACGTTATACTCCGATTGGCCAACGCTGCTATGAAATGTCACTGAAGGGCAGAGGGGGCTGATTTCAGGGCAGAGAGTTCTCTAGCCAAGTGGGGAGCTGTGATGAGAATCACCAGGGAGAGGCTTCCAAGAGCAAAGGTCAAGTTTTCTTGTGCCTTCCTTCCTGTCCTGGACTGAAAGAGAGGCTGTCCTATGGGTCTTTATATACTCGGCACCAAGCAGAGTGACTGGCAGAGGCTCCATATTTGTTTGCTGAGCACACATTTGATGTTGCTGACCTTAGGAGGTGTTCTGATGAGGCACAGCAAGACGATATGCTTGTCCTGAACAATAGTCCTGACAGAACTAGAAACTATGGTCTCACAGAAAACAGGATGCAATGAACAGCTTTTTCCCATTTTGACCAGTCTTTGTTGCCCAGCCTTACCTCTGGACAGAGCTAGTTAACATCTGCAGGGAAGAAAGACATCAAAATGACTTAGAAACCAAACGGCAGGCTCAGCGTCCGAACTCAAAAATCAAGAAGCATTCCATGGAGTGATTTCTATCCAACGTATTTCTTATTTCAGTGGCAATTTCTCAGTAATGCAGAGATAAATGGCCTAAGCTTAGAATTAGGAGACAAATTCTTCATCTGAACTTCTGGGTCTTCTCTGATTTGCCTCATGATCAACTTAGCTGCCCTGTGGTTTCCTCCAGCGTGCCTGCGTGAAGAGGTACGTGCTTGTATTTATCAGTACAGAGCCCTGGAAGGATAATTTAGTGGCTCTAGTTAGAAATAATTTAAAAAAAAAAAAATACCACGAATAATTTGCCTCAGAGACAAATGACTCTGGCACAGGATTTGGGTCACTGATCTGTTGCTTGGCTGCAGGCCTGACTTTGACATTTGCGGGATCATTCGTGGTTCAACAGTTATCACGGGCCCCACCTAACCATATTTTGAGTATCCAGCATGGTTATATGCAGTAAATGTTGCGGGTTATTTTTCCCTGTATGATGTCATTCGCTTAACTGAAATGAACTTCATGCCATTAAAAATGGGGAAATACAATTGATTTCAATGCCATTTGAGTCTGTTTTGAGGTATTGTGGACGGAAATATCCTGGTTACTGGGTTGGGATGATTCATGTAGCAGAACAGTCTGGGGAATAAACTTTATCTTGTCCTTGTCTTTATTTTTGTTTTCTATATGGAAACTAATAATTTGAGGTTGGCAACGTGGATTTGGGCTGAATTTCCTCAATGAATTATTTTCCATGGTTCTCTACTTCAGACCAACAATCTCCATCCCTACGCTGTTCTCCAAAGGCAGGCCTACACATGGGCCGTCTGCAGGGCGACAAGCCTGTCAGCCACCAGTCAGCCCTTCTCCGAGGTGGGTGAGGCTCAAAATTCACTGCATTTTCATCAAAAACAGAGGGTCACAATTTATTTCCAGGAGCTCAAATGTGAGTTAGTAATGACAGTGTTGTCAGTAGAGACTGTTGCCTGGTACACAGGCCGAGCTCATTAGTCTGACCCCGATGCTGGGCCATGGGGTGTGTGACCAGCGAGAAAGTACCGACAGTCTGGCAATTGAAGACAGACTGGGCTCATGTTCACAGCCCCGCTCACAGAGCTGTCTTCAGCAGACTGCAGGGCTGGTTGGTTGCACACATGCACACACACACACACACACACACACACACACAGAGGCAGAATTGTGTTTTTCCTGATGCTTCAAGAAAGTCTGTAAGTTAAGACAAATGATACCGCCTGGCAGTGACTGACCATCCCGTTACTGGGAAAACGCACAGGCATAGGAAATGAATAACATGGCGGCCAAAAAACCAGCCTATGTTCATAAAGAGGTCAAGGCTTGGAGAAAATAATAAAGACACAATCCAACTATGTCCTAATAACCTCTAACCACCTATTCTAATGCGATGGGTAAGATTTATAATACCCATCTATGTTTATCCTCTTCAACTAAACCATTTTAATGGTCCCAAGTCTCTGGTTTGAAACGGAAGACCACTCATTAGTTACAGTTATGTTTCTTTTAGTTCACTAAATACAGACTAAATGTCTTAGAGTTCTGGAGAATACCAGTAGCCCATGTACTATGACGAAGCACGGTTGGATCCAGCTTTGAAGATGTGCATGTCACATCCCCTCCCCTGCTCCTCACGTGATGAGTGAATAGCTTTTGTCCATGTAATGTCATGTTCCGTTGAAGAGCCGCTGGAAGCCCTGTCTTTATTTCCCTTTTATTTCCTTTATTTTGCTAGCTTGCAGAGGCCGTGGCACAGTCTGTTATCATGATCACTGTTCAAAGCTTATCTTTGTGGATGCGATTATACTTGGGGGTTGTCAAAACCTGAGAAAATGTGGCCTTTGGTGAATGGCCACAGAATAATATGACATTTTCAGATCGGCCCAGCACCGGGAATGCTACTCACGTGCCTGGCAGATACGAAGCAGTTCTTTTTGTCCTGGAAGCCACCGACATTCCCGTGTAGAGAGAGGTAGACAGTTCAGGGGCCATCCGTTTTTCTGCTTAAACAGATGTCTCTGGATTGTAGCGTTTCAACAAACCGTGTAGGCAGCTGCAGTGGAATCATCTGCTTCGCCTGCTATCCCAGTTGATGAGTCTCACACTAGACCTACTGGATTACAGCCTCTGGGGATGGGGCAGCCAGCAATCCCAGCTGCTTTATTTTTTGTTTGTTTGTTTGTTATTGTAGTTGTTGTTTTTAGAGAGAGAGCACGAAAGAGTGATAACAGGGGAAGAGGGGCAGAGAGAGAGAGAGAGAATCTTAAGAAGGCTCCATGCCCAGTAGGGAGCGTGGCTCTATCTTATGACCCTGAGATCATGACCTGACCCGAAATCAAGAGTCGGACACTTAACCAACTGCGCCACCAGGCACCCTGCCCCCTGGCCTCCTCCAATTCCTTTTTTTTTTTTCTTTCTTTTTTTTAAAAAAAGATTTTATTTATTATTTGATACAGAGAGAGAGATCACAAGTAGTTAGAGAGGCAGACGGGGGTATGGGGGAAGCAGGCTCCCAGCTGAGCAGAGAGCCCGATGCAAGGCTTGATCCCAGGACCCTGAGACCATGACTTGAGCCAAAGACAGAGGCTTAACCCACTGAGCCACCCAGGCGCCCCTCCAATTGCTTTAAATGACTTTTTCATTTTAAAACTATTTCAGAATAGTTTTAGATTTACAAAAAAGTTGCGAAGTTGAGAGGTTCCATTCATAACACACCCAGTTTTCCTCATCAGTATCTTGTAGGAGTGTGGTACATTTGTTGTAATTATGAACCAGCACTGACACATTATGAACTAAAGTCCACACTTTATTCGCATTGTGCCCTTTTTCTATTACAAGGTCCTATCCAGGGTCCCACATTATGTTGAATTGTCATATAGATATCACCTCAGATTCTTGTTTTTTATGACCTTTGAGGGTTTTGAGGAGTTCAAGAGAGGTTTTTTTTTTTTGAATGTTTCTCAATTGGGATTTGTTTGATGTTTTTCTTCCGGTGAGACTAGGGTTCTGGGTTTCTGGAAGGAAGACCACAGAGGTAAAGTGCCCTTCTTGTCACATCACCTCATGGGTTTGTACTATCAACATGACTCACTGTTGATGGTAACCTTGAGCCCCTGACAGAGATGGTTTTGACAG
This sequence comes from Mustela putorius furo, assembly GCF_011764305.1. Taxonomy (NCBI): domain Eukaryota; kingdom Metazoa; phylum Chordata; class Mammalia; order Carnivora; family Mustelidae; genus Mustela; species Mustela putorius. Next base: position 9,136,408 of record NW_025421305.1, read on the forward strand.
ATTTGTCCACTGTAAAGTTGCTCTCATTTCTCTTCTTTGTGCACTGTACTCTTTGCAAGGAAGTCATTGTGGGTAACCCACACTAAAGGGTGTGGGGAGTTATTGTCCACCTTGATGGGGAGAGGAGCTGCAGAACCGTTCGGAATTCTTCCACATGGGAGATTTGTTGATTCAGTCATTTGTTTACCTCAGTATGGACTCAAGGATACTGGGTTATAAACCAATACTACTTTTGATCAAATTACTCCAGCTTAGTCCATGGGGAACAATTTCAGTTGGCTCCTGTATCCCTTACTACTCACTGTATCCCTTTGTTATATCCCCATTGTTGTGGGGTTTTTTTCTGGCACTCTGGGACTTTCTGCCCCTGAAAGATGCACCAAGAATTTACATCTTCACCAGGCTCCAACACATTCTAAAATCCAAGATTTATTGTTTTCAGCCATCAAAACCAGAAGTTTCCAAATGGCCTGGTTATTGGTGGATGTGGGACAAAGTCATTTTAAAAAAACTAATAGGATTACTTGTATCCTCAACATCTCTCTCAATTTATTCTATAACATCTATAACCAAGGCATGTACAAAGAAGCTGTTATTCAAGCCCAGTCAAGAGTCAAGGACTTATCTGGGGAGAATCATCCCTAAAGAAAGTTTCCAGGGAGCTGCAGGGCTCCTCAGCCACAGGCACAAATCTGGGTGAGGGCAGCCGTTGCCCTGAGTTAGCCCAGTCCCTGTAAGAGAGGATCTAGAACCATCTCGGCTGCTTCTTTGGGACTTTCTGGTGACTTCCATGAGAGGGAAGGTCAGAACAGATCTGTGGACAGCAAACCCAGTGGCTGGCTGTAGACTGGGGCAGAGTCATCCTTTAGGGAGGGGTTGTGTGAGGGAACAGTGGGACTATGGGTGAATCCGTGCTGTGGGAATGGGAAGGGAGGGACTCTGAGTTTGCTTAGGACATCAAAAGTGTGTGTGTGTGTGTGTCCATGTGGACTTGCACACATGTAAGGAAAAATTTCTTCCACCTACCTTCGTCACTGTCATTTGACCTTTTATCCCTGGATTAGACTGAGAGCCAGTTGCTGCAGAATGGGTACGCTGTGTGGACACATCAAATCTTTGGGTGTACGTCTAGTATTCACCTATTTTTTTTTTAAAGATTTTGTTTGTTTGAGAGAGAGAGAATGAGCACGAGCAGGAGGAGGGGCAGAGGGAGAGAGAGAATGATCGACCAGACTCCCCACTGAGCGAGGAGCCCAACGTTGGGCTCCATCTCAGGACCGACCTGAGCTGAAGGCAGATGCTTCACGGACTGAGCCACCCAGGTGCCCTGAGTACTCGCTTCAGATTTTTTTTTTTTTAAAGATTTTACTTTTTTATCTGACAGATTTTACTTTTTTATCTGACAGAGAGAGTGAGAGGGGGAATACAAGTGGAGAGAGGGAGAAGAAGGCCCCCCTGTCAAGCAGGGAGCTAGATGTGGGACTCGATCTCAGGACCCTGGGATCATGACCTGAGCCAAAGGCAGACGCTCAATGACTGAGCCATCCAGGCACCCCTTGCTTCAAATTCTTGTTAATCTGCCACAGTGATGACGAAAACGCAACCTAGGCACACAGAACCATCGCAGCAGGAAGGTAACCAGCCCCTGCTTTTCTTGGTTCTTCCTTGGTTTCCATATTTGCCTTGGCTCCTCTGCAGTGGCTGAACATCTGTTCACCTTCTCAGAATGCTGCTGGTAGTGTTTTTAATCAGCGGTAACAACACGTGACATGGAGTCCTTGACAGGAGGGCATTCTAAACGGCTGAATGCCTGATGTCACGGCTGGGAGTTCCTGACCTGTTGCTATTACACATACCCCCATATTGTCCATTTTGATTCTTCTTTTCCCTCTTTACCCAAATGCCGCTCCCCCTGCCCCCCTCCTCCTGCGCACATCCCCCCCCCTCCCCCCGCGCTATGGAGGACAAGTCAGGACTTCCTGCGGCTGATCCTCCTCTGGCAGGCTACACCACCCGCCGGCAACAGCCACGCTTCAGGTATGATTCTTGGCACACTTCTACTGCATTCTGGAAACACTGGCGGGCATTAGCGCTGCCGCCGCTATTGATTATTTTTATTGGAGATTGGGGATGTTGTATATTGTCTCGCAGGGCTTTTTCCCCCATCTGTTGCTGGGCTTGAGTTTTTGGCAGAGATTCACTGGAAATGGGATTGCGGTCTTTTACTTTTGTTCCCATTTGAGGCAGGAAGGCAGATGCGCTGTCCTTTTAATTTTTTTGCTGCCCCCTGGGAGGAATGTGTCATTTCATTCCTGAAGTAAAGAGGAAAAAGAACCACATCTGAAATGATCTAATGTAAGTGCGTGCCCACACACTCCAGCTACTCCCCATAACCTGGCGGCTCTAGTGACACCCATAATGTGTGTGATTCTCTGTGCCTTAGGCTCTGCTGGTGGGAAGCTTTCCCTTTGAGCTTGTACTCAGGGTCTGGAACAATGATGATATAAGTCATGTCAACCACAGCAGTAAGGCAACTTACATCAGTTGAATGGGGTCTAGCTGCAAAATAATCTTTCCACATAACTCAGTTTTCACAATGACACGACGGGATAGACGTACATCCCCACTGTACAGCCGAGGAAACTGATGATAAGGATTTTCTTGTTTTTCTCCTTCAAACTCATGAAACTCCTAATGGTGTCCCACGATTCCTTCACTGGAATAAGCCACGTGAATAAAACAACAGTTGAATTACAAGAGGGCTAGTATCCCCCCAAAAGATCTTGGTGTGTCTTTGCAGATTTGCAAAGCACTAGGTGGAGCTCGGGGTCTTGTCTCTAGGATGGCGACCCAGGGTTCCTGCCTGGGATCTGCCTCCCCACCTCTTTCTCCTGGGCCCTCTCTTCTGCCCCCAGGCTCTGCTGCACTTCCCCTAGCCAGTTCCTCTCCAGGCCTGTCCCCCACTGAGAAGGTACTTTCCTGTCTGTTCCCCACGGATTCTCATCTGGGCTCCCAGCCACCCAGCACTGACCTTGCAGTGACCTCCTTCATTGCCTTCCTCTGGGAGCTCTCAGTGGGATTCTGTGCTAACCCCTTCCCCATTTCTTCTTCCCAAACTATTAGAGAGCATCTAGAATGCTACTGAATACTAAGGCAGGTTCTAGTTTTCCCTGAAGCCTGGCTTTTAAGCAATGAAATGCTGAGAACTGGCTATTGGGTCCTACCCCTCGATGACTGTCACAGTCATAGGCTGGCGTGGTCCATCATCAAAAGGGTCCCATCTTCCTCGTGACCAACTGGAAGCACACCCAGAGGCTGCAGGTGGTTCAGGCATGTCTCTGGGGCTCATCTTGGGTCTCCTATGGACAAGGGAAGCCGACCCTGCACAGGCTTCCAGAAGTTCCGCTTCCTCTTGGCATTTTGTCCATTTTCCCTTTCCATCTCTCCCTTCAGGGTTCTGCCTCCTCCTGCAATGGGGCTAGTTTCTCTTCTTGTTTGAGTGTGGACAACCTCCATTAACTCTGGATCCCCGAGATTCTTCCAAGCCAAGTATACACGAGATTTAAACCTCGCTAATATCAAAGCTGATGCGTCTTCTGCCACTACCTTCCCACCCTAAACCCACACAACACACAAACTAGGGGTGAGGTTGGGAGAGTGCGTGTGAGCAGAGGCTCATCTTCTCCCATTGGCAATTCCTCAGTGGCCTTGCGGCTTCCCATCTCTAGTTTTGGAGCCAGCGCTATGTAGGTTTCCCTAAAGCAGGATGCCTGTGCCCTCGGTTTCTTTCAAAGCATGCCCTTCCTTTGGCAGCAAGTTCCTGCTTATCATGAGAGGGACACCTTCATCTCATTAGAGAGAGCAGGAGTAACTAACATCCCAGAGCCCAGTGGGGACTGCTCAGACTTCCTGCGTTTCCATCTGCCCGGTTTTTCTTTTTTTTTTTTTTAAGATTTTATTTATTTACTTGACAGACAGAGATCACAAGTAGGCAGAGAGGCAGGCAGAGAGAGAGAGGAGGAAGCAGGCTCCCCGCTGAGCAGAGAGCCTGATGCGGGACCCTGAGATCACGACCCGAGCCGAAGGCAGAGGCTTTAACCCACTGAGCCACCCAGGCGCCCCTGCCCGGTTTTTCTTGATGACTCATGCCATTCCCTGTGTTCATTTCTTGCAAACCTTCATTGGATAGTTAGTCAAATATTGTGCCAGACAGTGTGAGGGTGGTAGTGCAAATAATGGAAAGATTTAGTTCTTGCTCTCCCGAGACCCACAGTGCAAGGGGCAGGTATCTGCTGGATAGACTTTTTCATAATTTACATTTCCTTTGCATTATTTATCTGTGCCTGTATTTCCAATGAGTGGAGCATTAAGACAGGTCCAGACAAAAGAGAGGTGGGCTTTCAGGTAGGGGATCAGGAGAGTCTTCTCATGGGAGGTGGTTTTGATCATGACCTTGGAAGATGTCTAGGTCTCTGGCTGGTAGGAATATACATTGAAAGAACGGCTCAGGCAGAACAGGGCACAGGCATAGGGCATGTCCCCGGGGCCCCTTGCATAACTAGGTGGCACTTGGGGAGAAATGTGGGAGGAGGAATTGGAGGGGATATGGGAGTGAGGCTGTTGGGGGCTTCCACAGTGAAGGAGCGTCTTTCCATTATTCTGTGATAATAATACAAAATGTAGTTGCTATGTACATTAAAGATATCCGGCATAATTCTCTGCAGGGGGAAGGCAGCTATACCCACCAGCACACTCTTGGCTCCGATTTTGAGCTTTTTAGAAGACGTGGAAAACAGTACGTACCGGTATTCTTGTACCTGTGTGGAATTTTTTTTGCCCCCACATGAATAATTTACTTGTTTGAATCTGTTTTGACTTTGTAAATGGCTTTATCCCTTTTATTTTTGTTTTGTGCTCATTGCCTATATCTTTTGGCGCCAAAGAAGGCAGGCTGGGGGGCCTGATCTGGGTTTCGATCTTAGCCCTGCTGCTTCCCAGAGGTTTGATGGCGGGCCAGGTACTTGACTCCCCTGTTTCTTCATTTCTTTTTCCATAGAATGGAGATAAAAGTATGCACCTTTCAGGGTTATTGTAAGGAATCAAAGAAATTATACCTGGAAAAGCCCTCACTGCCTGGCACAGAGTACATAATAAGTTTTTGCTATTGTTATTATGCTTTTAGAAATTAAACCAGTTATTCACATGGTTAGGGAAAGAACTGAAAGCGTAATACATAGCCACAGTAAAGCAACAACCACTACCACTGCTCTCTGTGAGCACAAGTGAGCAGTAAATGAAACTCGCCAGTCTCCAGGCTTCCAGCCACTCCCCAGCCTGAGGCTGTCGCTGTTGTATCCTTCTAGAATCCTTTGGAGTTTCTAGAATATAATATGTGTTTGTGCCTCCCTCTCTTTCTGAATCTGAAATATGTGTGTGCATGCGTCTTTACACATACACACTTACATGTATCCCTTTATACCTTATAGTTTTACTTTATAATGTATCCTTGTGATTGTTCCATATCTACAACACGGACTACTTAACTGTGACAGCACAGTATTTCATTTCATATATATAAACCCAGCTTTTTTTTTTGTTGTTGTTAAGATTTTATTTATTTATTTGACACACAAAGAGAGAGATCACAAGCAAGCAGAATAGCAGGTAGAGAGAGAGGGGAAAGTAGGCTCCTTGCTGAGCAGAGAGCCCAATGCGGGGCTCCATCCCGGGACCCTGAGATCATGACCTGAGCCGAAGGCAGAGGCTTACTGAGCCACCCAGGTGCCCCTAAACCCAGACTTTTATAAATGGAATAGTGCATTGTCTGTGTTACAGACAATGTACTAATGGTCATTTGAATACATTTTCATTTTGGTGGATAGTAACTCAGGAAGTACATTCTTCCCTTCTTTCCAGAAACTCTTCAGTGTGGTATGTTTTCCGCTTATGGTTTGTGAGATGGATTCACTTCGGGAGATGTGATATGAAGTGTTGTATGCACCTTGAAGGTGGTAGAGAAAAGCCAGAGATGGCTCAGATGTGAGGTATAAGGAGAATTTTTTTTCATTAAAAGAAATATCTCTGATGGAATATTTTTACCTCTAAAATGTTTCTTTTGAAAGAATTTTGTTATATGTAGCACAAAAAACAGAATACACCTACACCATTTATCAGTTCTTAAGGTATCTGTTGTTTTCTCAATACACCTTAAAACAAATCCATGAGTTAAAAAAATAAAAAGACAAGGAAGGGACATCTGTGTATGAGTCGGTGACTATTTTAAATTTTCCACTAACTTGAAAAAATTTTCATAGTTCTTTAAGTTTTATAGAATGAGCCTGTGTTATTTTCATAACTGAAAATAGGAAATAAGGCATACTTCCATTTTTTTAAAAAAAAGATTTATTTATTTGAGAGAGGGAGAGAGAGAAAGCATGAGTGGGAGAGGCAGAAGAAGGGAGAGGGAGAATCTCAAGCAGACTCCACACTGAGCCTGGGGCCCAATGCAGCACTTGAACTCACGACCCTGAAATTAAGACCTGAGCTGAAAACAAGAGTTGGACAATTGGACAACTGTACCACCCAGGCACCCAGGGAGGTAGAAAATCTTTAAAAAAACTTTTTTCTCATTAACATATAATGTATTATTTGGCCTACAGTTTTGTGAATCATTTGCAGTCTTACACAATTCATGGCAGTCACCATAGCACATACCATCCCCAACGTCCATAACCCAGCCACCCTAGCCCTCTCCCTCCAGCAACCTTCGATTTGTTTCCTAGGATTAAGAGGCTCTTATGGTTTGCCTCCCTCCCCTGTCCCATCTTGTTTCATTTTTTTCTGGGAGGTAGAAAGTCTTCAGCAGGCTCCATACCCAGCACGGAGCCTGATGAGGGGCTGATCCTGAGATCATGACCTGAGCCAAAATCAAGAGTCGGAGGCTTACCCGGCTTAAGTCTCCTAGGTGCTCCAAGACATATTTTTTAAAGTATCAAATTAAAAGGGGAAAAAGACTGCTGGAAGAAGGCATACTGATAATTGTGAGAAAAGCGGACCAGCAGTGAAGAGGGTCGTGTAAGAATTAAGAAAGCATAACAGCTGGGTCTCCAGAAGAAATCTAGGGACTCCAGTCAATCCTGTGGACTCATTGTATTACCCAAGAAATGTTTAACATTTGAAGTTCTTGAGTCATTGAATACAAGGGCTTAGGAAAGGCATAATAGATTGGCACAAGTAATCTAGCGAGGAAGTGCGTAGTACATATTAAAATAATCTTCATCAAGGGGAAATCAGCTGCTATTTGGAAAATGCACGTATACTGGCAAATTCATCGCTTAGCAATGTTGGATGAATGAGGCCTTGCTGTATTTAGTCTGCTTAAATGCTTTAAAAAATTCTATCTTAAGACAAATCTGTTTGCTTATTGCTCCGTTAACTGTCTTGGATTAGATCGTTCCCTCTTCATTCAAGTTGTTTAAGAAAGCTTCATTGTAAAATACTGACAGTGGCCATAGCAAGACTCAGATAAACGACCCACAGGTCTGATTCTTTTCCAAAGAATTCAAGGGACTTTCCAAATTAATTTATTTGAATTCCACAGGGAATTTGCAGTTCAGAAAGGGGCTGATAGAAGCTTATGTTTTTACCATGTTTAAGATAAGGTTTACAAAGTGAATGATTTAGGTTGCATTTTCTGGAAACAAACCTCTGAAGAGTCATTGAGTTTTGGTACAGGTGTCCACCCACAAACAAATGGTGGGTGGTATCCAACATTAGCGATTCAGCTAATCTTTTTATTTAACGTCCAAGGGCTTTACTTGACAACAGTCTATTAGTCTACTTGAAATGGCTGCATTTGTTTTTCAAAGTCAGATTTTTTAACTTCCTTAAGTTAGAACTTAAATGGGTCTGGATTATTGAGGTTAATACCTTATTTTAAGACTTTATTTTCTGAATTTATTGTAGCAAATATTCTTGAAATGATGGGTCTTGACTTTCAGTCCTTTCTTTTTTTCTTTTCTTTTTTTTTTTAATGTGGGAACTTTGTCACAATAGTTCCACCTTTGATCTAGATGGAGTAAGTAGCCATTTTGTCCATATTTCCAGCATGTTTTTATCCCCAGTGTTAGTGAGTATTCTGCAAAGCCTTACCATACTGCTGTTTTCCCCATTTTTTCTAACACCAAGTGCATAAACTACTCAAGAAAAGAAATCACGGTTTGTCTCTCATAGACATATGATGATATTCTTCTTACCACCTTCCAGGGAATGCCCAGCAATGCCACCAGGCTCTGGCCCTTATGATTCCAGTGGTTCTTTCAGATTAGGGCTGTCCATTTCTGCCCGAACTGGCTGACCAGTCCATCCCAGAGCTTCCAGAGCCTTCTCTGCTAGATGACTCCATTCCCGACTTTAAGCTGTGCTTAAAGAACTTTGAGCTGGATATTGGGACTCCTGGATATTTTTCCAGCTCTTGTCCCTGGAAGATCGTCTTACCTCTCTGGTCTTCCAATCTGCCATCTTTGGTATAAGAAGGTGATAATTCAGAAGATCTTTTCCAGCTCTGAAATTCTATGATATTTTTTTTTCCCCAAGAAAAACAGAGAGAAGATCACAGCATAAGTTGGCATATATTTTTAAGCCTTGTTCTTACTTACCATGACTTTCCAGATCTCTTTTTTGCTTCCTCCATCTTCCAGGGTTCACCTCGCCTTCCACTGTGTTCCCACACTGCTTTGTCCTTAAGGCTCCCCACTGAGAGTTTGTCATGGGATATTATAACTATTTATTTATAGTACCTGTCTCCTTCTGGGACCATGACTCCCTAAGGGGCAGAAACTATCTACCTCATCTTTATAAATCTCTAGCTCCACACTCAGAATCTGTCACATCAGGTACCCAGGTTGAGATGGTTGAGTAACCATCCATCTCTCAGAGTCAAAAGCAACAACTTTGAGATCCTGAGAGCATTTTCCTTATAAAAGCACTAGATAGTCACTCAAGAACCCCTGGTGTGGCAACAGAGGAACACTGGGCCCTTGGATTCCTCGCTTAACCTATTATTTGCCAAAATCACTGCGTTGTTCTAAGGATCAAACGATATTATGCACAAGAAAATACCTTGAAGTATAAAGTATTATTAATAGTCACCATTTCTTGAATCCATGCTAAACCCATTATTACCAGATCCATTTTATTGGTGAGGAAATAAGACTCAGAGAGGACCTGTGTCAAACACTAGAGTTGGCAGGTGGATGGTTTGGGATTTGAGGCTCACCCTCTTTCCCCTACACCATACAGTGTCTTACCATGCAGTGCATATTTGTAAGGTGATGGATGTATCTGGTGAAGACAGGCTGTGTGCAAGGTGCTGTGTGCATGTGCATTATTGGTGGCGATGAGGTTAGGAGTCTCTTGTACTTAGAGGCCGCATTTATAACCAATGGGGGATTGTTAGCCCTCATCCTATTTAATTTCTCACAGCCAGATGACCCTGATGAGCACTTCCTTCTTGAAACAAACTCTTCCCTTGCCCTTGGTAATGCAGCCTGCTCTTTGTGGCTACTCCTTCTAGGCTTAAAAAAAAAAAAAAAAAAAAAAATCCCTTTTATCCAGCCATTCAGTGTTGGTCTTTCTTTCTTTCTTTCTTTCTTTCTTTCTTTCTTTCAAAAGATTTTATTTATTTATTTGACAGACAGAGATCAAAAGTAGGCAGAGAGGCAGGCAGAGAGAAAGGGGGAAGCAGGCTCCCTGCTGAGCAGAGAGCCCCATGCAGGGCTCAATCCCAGGACCCTGAGATCATGACCCGAGCCGAAGGCAGAGGCTTTATCCCACTGAGCCACCCAGGTACCCCAGTGTTGGTGTTTCTTAAGGTTTGGTCCTAGACTCCCTGTCGGGAGATTATCCCAGATTATCTGGATGAGCCCTAACTGTAATCACTGGAGGAAGGCTGAGAGGGATTTGACATAAACAGCAGAAGGCAACGTGGTGATGGAAGCAGGGACTGGTTTGAACATGCTATGATCTGGCCATGAAGATGGAGGAAGGTAGCCATAGACAGGGAATGCAGCACCAGAAGCTGGGAAAGGTGAACAAACAGATTCTCCTCTAGAGCCCCTGGAGGGAGATGGCCCTGCCTCTACCTTTGTTTCAGCCCAGTGGAGCCCATTATAGACTTCTGGCTTCCAGAACTATAAAATAAGATTCTATTCATTTTCAGTCTCTAGCTTTATGGTAATTTGCACAAAAGCACTAGTAAACTAATACAAGGCTTGCTTATTTAAGCAAATGCTTTGAGCTCCCCAGAGTAAAAGAGAGGTCAGACCAGGAGTCTACATATTGTTGTCCATGTAAGCCAGGGTTACAGGTGGCTACTGAGCCCCTGAAGCTTGCACTTGGGCAAGGGCAACTGAGGTGGGGCTGTGAGAGATTTGGGTCCTTTTCCTGAGAGCAGTGCAAATCCATTGGGGGTGGGGAGAAGAATGCATCTGAATTTGATGGTGCTGCCAGCCTTTGCCCCAGCTATAGAAATGGGTACGTGACCCATATCTGGCCATCAGGTACCTATCCCCAAGGCCAAGGTAATGGGCTGATAGTCTAATACTTGAGTCAAAGCAATCAGGGGCTTCTCCAGGGATTTTACATGAACATGGAAATCATAAACTCTCTGTGTCCTCCAGAGTTGCTGAGCTGGGATTGTGCAAGATTGGAACTATCTGTGACCCGGCATGGCCCTTCTCCCTCCGCCAGGGAGAAGCGTACCTATAGCACACTGACACACAGGGAGAGGCAGAGCTGGGATTAGTGGCATGGGTACAGAGCAATGGAATGACCTGATTACATTTTTGGAGTCCTCAGTGTCTCTAAGGCTGCTTTTATTCCTGACATCAGAGGGGTAAAAAATCGCAAAGAGCTGGGTTTGCAGGAGGGCATCTTTGCCACTCTGTGAAGTGAGCTTGCCAAGAATGAAGCCATCAGGGAGGAAGGCAGAGCTGAAAGATGGGGAAAAGGAGCTGGCAGCCTAAAGGCAGCTCGTGAACTTTGGGGATCCCACCTGCGTGACGCTAGCGTGACCCCCTAGATGTCCCAATCATGCAAGCAAATTCATTCCCCTTTCCTCCCTAAATATTTTGAGTTAAGGTTCTTTCACTTGACTATTAGAGTATGATTCATGCAGTAAGATTAATTACTGTGCATTATTTGAAATAGATTTTTAAAAATTTATATTTATACAGTGCAGAGAAAAAGAACTTATCCAGAGGTTCTTGAAGGAGGATTAGGCAATAGGAGCAGTAACCTGTTTTACAAAGCCTTGTAAAGGCTGCAGTAGATACCTGCCTCCCTGTTAAGTTTCCTTCCACCCGGACACCCCCAGCCCCAGCCCCTTTCCCCAACCCCTAGCCTCCAGGCCCCGCCCATCTTCCCCAGCACCCCCCCACACAGCCATTTGGTGGGAAGAGTTGTGAGGCCAAAAGAGGCAGACTCCATGGTCCCAGCGCTTTCATCTCTGTGTTGTTGGTGGTGAATTGGAAAGTATTAAAATATAAGACCTACAAGGCAAGGATTTGGGGCTTTTTTGTACTTTGTTGTGTCTTCAGTGCTAGAGCAGTGTCTTGCTTATAAGAGCTGAAAAACTATTTTTGAGTGAATAAGTGAATGACAGTACATTTACCTCATACCTATTAGGTTAAGTACATTAAGAAAAGCATGCCGATTGCAGTTTGGAATGATTTCCTGCCCTCATAGAGGGCACAAATTAGTTTTTATTCTAATTCTTTCTTAATTTACTGTAAGCCTATGGACTAAAAAAATCATCGAATTAGCTTTCTTACAATTTGCAAAATAGGCTTAAAAAAATCAACCTTCTTAGAGATTCTCACATTATCTGGTCCCAGCATTTCCTTGGATGCTACAAACGTATCCAGATCAAATGCTCGAGAATTACGGACTCCTTGGAAGCTCCAGGCTTATCTGATGAGATACAACCAACTTTTTGTTTTTAAAGTTAGGAAATAGATAGTTGAAAGAGTAGGATGATTTATTTCCACATCTGGGGTAAAAACATGGCAGTGCATTCTGTGTTACTCACGGAGCAAATATAACCCATTCAAGCAAGCCACGGAAATTGTGAATAGATGACCATAACAACTTCACGATGGTGGTTTTCTGAATGCCACCAGTCAGTCCACAATGGGAGATCTGCCAGAGTCCCCTCTTCCGTAGCCATGCTTCTGAACGGGGCTTGAATCCCAGCCAATGTGCTGTCATTCCCTGACCCGCCTGCCAGCTCTTTTTAGGGTAATCCACGTGGCCCCCGGGCCCTGGTCGGCCAATGCCCTAAGCACATGCACAGAGCAAGGGTAGCCTCGCGTTATGTCTCCCTCAGTGAATACTGCCCATAAGTCTAGGCAGGGGTGCAGCGGATGTTTCACTACCCTCACCCGGTGCACAAAGTCAGCGGTCTATAAAGCAGCCCACGGGGTCAGTCTGCCAGGGTCCTCCCAGGGAGGGGGTTTTCACACACACTTAGCTTCAGGCAGTAGGTGCTATTTATTTCTGTCAAGTTAAGGAATGATTATTAGCCAGAAAGGAACTATGACGTCAGTTTGGTCTTTGTGGATTTCCTGATTCAGTGTTTACGAAGGAGACACACTCTCTCTGGTCTAGGATATCTGGTGATGTATCTGGCCCAATCTGTATCATATCATAGTCATTTTTTAATTTTCCCCTGCTTGGGCGATTTGAATGAGCTCTCCTCTGTCTTGCTGTGGAAATAATACTGTGGAGGAGGGTGGAGGGAGGTGGTGCTTTTTTCAGTCTTTCTTTCCCTTGGAGCGACAGGGTGGGGTTAAAAAAAAAAAAAGCCCTCGGGGAGAGTCCGCTTGGAGAATCCTTATTGCCTTCTGATCCTGCCTGGTAACAACAAATGCTATAGTTTAAGTGTCCTCTGTGATGTGGCGGCACCCAGCCCTGAGGCAGGTGCGTTTTGGGGTCTGAGTACTGGGCAGCTCTGGGAAGGGCCTGCACAGGAGGTCTGGGGTCCCGCTGGCCCCCTTTCCCAGCCATGAGGGAAGATCAGAGCCTTGAGCCCCAGCGATGATCACGGGGCCTAATAGCACCTGGGAGGCTCTTGGGCCTTTGAAGGCAGGTGCTGTGAGAATGTGAGATAAAAGTTTCTGGAGAGGAAATGATGGTCAGGAGGCCGTTTGAAGGCTGACAGCATCAGCACACCTGATCTTCCTGCATCTTGCCAAGCCCTCAGGCATTCAGTGTGTTGTACCGTAAGGAGTTAGTTTGGGGGTGGTGGGGAAGGTACTATCATCACCTGTACCGTCTCCGGGAGAGAGGAAGGGACAGAAAAGAGGGAAGGTCAGAGGGGGCGGCCAAGGGATGGTTTTGATACTGATCTCTCCTTCAGAGCCCAGAAGGCGGAGAGAGCTCTAAGAGGACCCAGACCACCTGGCGGCTCACACTTTGCAGGATGCTTCTGCTCCTTCGAGCCTCGCTGCAGTTGTGGTTCTCCCAGCGGGGCCTCCCTTATCTCCTTCCTCATCCAGGAACCCCTGGAGCTTTCATTGGTCTTGGGGCCTGGTGGTTAGCCAGCTCTCCCTGACCCTTGCAGACAACATTGCTCCAGCGCTTGGTGTTATTCTCCACCATCTGTGTCTGTCTCTTTCACTAGCCCGAACGGCTTTTAAGGCCAGGAGCCAAGCTCTACCCATTGGACACCGCCAAGTGCTCGGAATCTGCCCAATAAGGAAGACTGATGGTGCAAGAAGAGTGCCCCCGCCTCATGTGAAGTCCAGGGGAGTACCCATCCTCTAGAATCTGAAAGTCCTTCTCAGATGGCCATGCCACCAAGAGAGCTAAAATGTGGCGATTTTGAAATACGAAGCAGGTTGATTGCCTATGCAGCCCACACCCTATTTTTCCATATGTGTGTCTTCTGTACCACATCTGTACCATGAACAGGGAGACACGCAATCTCATGCGTATATATAAATTTTGTGCTTCCCAACACCTCTCTCCTGTTTAGCATAACACTCTGTACTTAGTAGGTGTTTCAAAATGTTTCTGTAATCTAAGTTCCTTCAGCTTAAATAAACCTGGGTAGTTGAGGTAGGTGGATTGGTGGCTCCCCGATATGTTCACATTCTAACCCCTGGAATTTGTAAATAGCACCTCTATATGGCAAGAGGAGCTGGCAGATGTGACTGAGTTAAGAATCTTGAGGTAAGCTGGGGCAGCTGGGTGGATCTCGATTCGGCTCCCGGCTCAAGGCTGTGAGATAGAGCCCTGTCAGGCTCCATGCTGGTGTGGAACCTGCTTAAGATTCTCTCCCCCAGGGAGACAAACCATAAGGGTCTTTTTTTTTTTTTTTTTAAGATTTTATTTATTTGACAGAGAGAGAGAGACCGCGAGAGAGGGAACACAAGCAGTGGGAGTGTGAGAGGAGAAGCAGCCTTCCCGCCTGGCAGGGGAGCCCAATGCGGGGCTGGATCCCAGGACCCTGAGATTATGACCTGAGCCGAAGGCAGATGCTTAATGATTGAGCCACCCAGGCGTTGTTTCAACCCAGGTTGCTTCATAGGAAACAACTGCAGGTTGCTGGAGGGAAGGGAGGTGGGGGGTTGTGGTAACTGGGTGACAGGCATTAAGGAGGGCATGGGATGTAATGAGCACTGGGTGTTATATAGGATTGATGAATTACTGAATTCCACCTCTGAAATTAATAACACACTATATGTTAATTAATTGAATTAAGAAAAAAATTCTCTCCCCCCCCCACACTCAAAAACTCAAAAAAAGAATCTGGAGATGAGGAGATTATCCTGGATTATCTAGCGGCCTGATGGAATCACAACAGTCCCTATAACAGGGACACAGGAGGATTCTGTCAGAGGAGGAGGTGATGTAGCCACAGAGGCAGAGGTCTGTACTCTGTACTCTGAAGAAAGAAGGGGGAGCAAGAAGCTGAAAAAGTCAAGGAAATGGATTCTCCCTTGGAGTCCCCAAAAAGGAACTAACCCTACTGACACCTTGACCTGTTAGCCTGGTGAAACTGGGTTTAGGATTTCTGACCTCTCTCCAGAACTATAAGAGAATTTCTGTTCTTTAAGGCATGACGTTTGTGGTAAGCTGTGGCAGCAGCAATTGGAAACTAGAAAGTGGTATACCTCGCCCCCGTGTGACCTCAGGGCAATGCAGAAGCCACGGGACTGAGGAGTCAGGAAACAGGTGCAGACCCACTTGTTGACTTCCAGCCTTCGCTCTCAGCTTTGTGCCTCCCTAAGGATTTCAATGTCAAATTCTGGCTAGAGTAGTTGCGTGGTGAAGCAGCAGCAAAGGGGAGAGACCAGCCATGCTTCTATGGTGTCTGCGGCTCCCTGCGGGGGCCCCATCCCTCTTCCCCTTAAATTCACCCACAGTGACACAAACTAGGGCTTTTGGCTCTTCCCCAAAACACATTCCCTGAAAAAGGACCTCTTGTCCCCAGGGAAATGAGCGCTTAGTCACTGTAACTGCCTTAAAGACAAGTCAGATAGCATCCGCCATCCTGAACTCTCACTGACACATTGGCATGTAATTAAATGCACCTGGAGAGAGATGGGGGCACTGTAAAACAAGACCACAGAGTAAAAAACAACAAAATGGAAGCAGGTATGAAAAACTGACTAGTTGAGATCAACAACATTGTGAGGGGATAGACACTGGGAAGAGTACAGCCGAGATTAAGTTTATGAGTTCGAGTGTCAGATGAGGAGCTCTCCTTGAAGGAGAGGGTCAAGAGACAGAAAATTTAAAAGAAAAGCCAAACCCAAGGACCCAGAAGATAAAAGCATAAGTGCCATTATTCATCTGATAGGAATCCCTTCAAGAGAAAAGTGTCAACCAAAGGAAAGAGAAGAAGAAATGTTTGGAGAAACCAAGGAGATTAACTTCCTAGAATTACAGATGAAAAAAATGGGTTAAAAAGACCCATATCAAAATATAGAGAGACCCATACATAGACACATTAGAAGAGGGACACCAGAGAAGTTCCACAAAGACAACAGACCATTTATGAAGCTATCGAGAAATACTGAAGGATGGGTAACGTACAGACTGTGTTCTATATTTATGAAATGATATGAGCCTGTTTCTTTTTTTTATGTAAAACAATCATCTTCATATTTTATTTGTTTATTTACTTTTATTTCAAGTTTTTATTTAAATTCCTTAGGTAACATACAATGTAATGTTAGTTTCTGGTCATCTGTTACAGTGGAGGTAAGAAACAAAGACACCCACCCATACTCTTGGAGTAGGATTTAAACTTCATTTTTTATCTACATCTAATTTAGTTGGGAGGCTCTGAGTAAGTTGTATAACTATCTGGATTGTTTCCTCAGCTATAAAATGGCAGTGTTTGGCTACCTGCTCCCCATGTTCCCCCAAATCTACTTGTCCAGCCCAATTATTGATCCCCATCTCCATTGGTAAATATATCCTCAGAGTTTGGGTCATTTGGTCCATTTGTTATCTCGTGTCCAGGCTACCAGTCCTAGATGGCTGTGGGAAGAAGAGATACGCATAATTTAAACCTTATAGACACTTTAGGTGTTTTTGCAGAATTTATCTCTTCTAAATATCTAGCAATCCTTTCCGGTTTGTTTCAATTAGTCTTGTCTCTTGTGACAACACGAGTTTTGGCTAATCCAGCACCATTCCTAACCTTTCTCCCTTGGGCACCTCCACTGACAGATGGTAAAAGGTAAATACTCCCCTTCCTAGCCAGCCCTCTCTTGTTTGCTATTGTTGCTGGGGGGAGACAATGTACTCAAAGGAAGTAGTCAAATGAAAATCAGGGGGCCTGGCAGAATTTTTGCTTTTTCTGATACAAGTACAAATGTTGTGCCCATGCACAGTGAAGAACACTTTTCTAAAATTTTAAAGAGAAAGGAAAAGGTTTTATTCCAACCCAAATTAGGACAATTGCCCTGGTTACACAGTCTTGCAAAAGAGAGTGCTCAGGAGAAGCAATGTTTGGTGCAAGGCTACCTATACTTTTTATATAAAGAATTGCAGATCAGCATGATGAGGGACATCCCAGAAAGTTACAGACTTTGTTTTATGTTTATAGTATGTACAAGGGTGTATGACTTTTACCTTATGGGAACCAGAGGGGTTTATTTTCATATCTTTATGTTTGGAATGCTCCTCTTTGGGTATTTATTTATTTTTTTAATGAAGCAGACATACAGTGTGTGCTTGGGCAGAAATAGAGCCCATGCTTTGAGGTTTTGCTGAGTCATTCTGACCTTGGTAAATGTTAAAGCACAGCTTCCCTGGGGGCCCAGGAGGGGGGGGGGCACAAACATGAACAGTTAAACATTTTCTTTCTTGATTTCCAGAACACTTCTCCCATTCCTTTCCCCTTCGAATTTGGACATGGTGCTGCTGTAGGGGTTTTTTCATCTGTTGTTCATGTATACAATTATTTATTGAGCACCTACTAGTAGCTATGACCAAAAGAGTCCCTACTTCATGGAATTTTCATTATGAAGTGGGGGAAGGGAAGACAGAAACTTTAAAAAAATACATATATATCTGTCTGTGTCTGGGTCTATGTCTATACAACGTATCTGATCTTGTTGCTAAGTTCTGGGAGGAAAATTAGCCAGGATAAGGGGATAGGGAGGGGCGGAAGGAGATTTGTGTGTGCACACATGCTATTTTAGGTACAGTGGTCTTGGCGGGCTTTCTGATAAGAAGACATTTCTGCCCACACTGGAGGAAGGAAAGAAGCTGGCTCCGTGCGTATGTTGGGAAGAAGGTTCCATACAGGGGAAGAGGAAGTATGAAGACCCCAGGCAGGAGTGTGGCTGGCATGGTCTGGGAATAGCAAGGGAGTAATCATGTCGGGAGCAGAGGGACCGAGCGGTCCCTCTCAGGGGAGGAGGTGAGGTCTGGAGGTGAGGTCTGGTGCTTCTCAACCGGACCTACACCACTGTGTCATCCGTGTAACTTCTAACATGTAATGATGCCTAGACCTGATGACTAGAGATTTGGATTCAGGGGTTAGGGTGAGATTTTACTGGCATGGAGAAGCCCATTGAGATGGAATTTATTTGCTTACCTGTTGGTTTCTCTCCACAGTGGTGTGGAGCCAGTGTTCTGGTGAAGATCTCCTGTGTTTGAATCCCGGCTCTGCCACGGGGCTGCGGAGTCCTCTGAAGTAAATCTCTCCACCTTATCTGTGGAACAGATAATAATAGCACTTAGCTGACAAGTTGCAATGATTAGATAAGTAATATATGTAAAGCCCTTAGAACAACGCCTAGGAAGTACTCAATCAGTGTGGACTATTATTTCTTTTAACAAAAGTGTAGAACAGGGACTAAGTTGTTTATTTTTAGAATTCTGAAGCATAGTGATTTGGCCTGCCTTATTTAGTAAATATTTGAGGAATTGAACTGAAAATTAGAATCTACATGAGAAGAATATTGACAGACAGGATGGGAGTAACTTTAGGCCCCTAACTTCCTTCTTAGCAGAAAGACTTAGTGGAATAATAAGTCTGCAGCCCATCCAGCTTTTGTCCAAACGTGAGCACCAGTGGATGGACATGGTGTGAAAACAGCTCAAGTACAGAAAATGGGTAGGGATCTTGCTATGTTTTTCTTCCTACTTGAAATGGTTTTTTAGTTTTTCAATATCTTTCTTAAATAGGTCATCTTCCTTTATTGATTATATTTTTTACTTATTTTTTTAAAAAAGATTTTATTTATTTATTTATTTATTTGAGAGAGAGACCGTGAGAGAGAACATGAGAGGGGAGAAGGTCAGAGGGAGAAGCAGACTCCCTGTGGAGCAGGGAGCCCCACGTGGGACTGGATCCTGGGACTCCAGGATCATGACCTGAGCTGAAGGCAGTCGGTTAACCAACTGAGCCACCCAGACATCCTTCCCTACTGATTTTAAATGTGATCTTTATTTTCTATACATATCTGGAGTTATTAGATTGTTTAACGTTTCCATTCTATTTATCTGTTTATCCATTCCTGTGATAGTGACTCACATAAAGTCACTATTATATGTGTATTTATTTATTTATTTACTTATCAGAGAGAGAGTGTGCACAAGCAGGCAGAGGTGGAGAGAGAAGCAGGCTCCCTGACGAGCAAGGAGCCCGATGTGGGACTGGATCCCAGGACGCTGGGATCATGACCCGAGCTAAAGGCAGCGGCTTAACCGACTGAGTTACCCAGGAGTCCCTATAAGTGTTTTTTTAAATTTACTATTATATATGTTATTATATGTGTTTTTACTATTATATGTGCTTTTAAATAGTGGGGACAAACTCCGTATTGTCAATCCCACCTCTAATTTCTCTTATTTTTCAGATATGATATTTTTTTGTCTATTAGATAGTCTTTTAGAAGCATTCTTGAATGACTATAATTTTGATTTGGATTGCACAAAATTTATAGATTAATTTAGAGCTGATGTCTTCATAATATTGGTTCTTTTTGTCCATCAATACCTCTTATTTATTCATCTTTTCTTTTATATCTTTCCATAATGTTTTATGTTTCAGATTTTTTACATATAAATCCAATGTATTGGTGATGGAGTTTATTTCTGGTCGTTCGGCAAACTGTAGCATTTTTGTTCTCTCTCAGGGTAGCTAATTAAGACCTACGTTTCTGAGAATTCTTTCCCCTGTTGACCCAGGTTAGGATTGGCCACAGGAGAAGTATGCATGAGGTTTGGGAGTCAGAGATGAATCAGCGGCTATTGTGTTCCAAAGGTCATCTTTGGTGAGAGACCAAGGTGCTGGTGGGTTCCACTTTGTCCTTGCTTCTCCCAACACCACATGGTGTTTCTCATTGCTGACAACTGACTAACGGTAACTCCACGTGCGCCACCAGATTCCTTGTTGCAACTCACACAGATGGCAGCCATGAGGAGCCACCGACCTTCATTGAATGTCTCCACTGGTCCCAGCCTTCCAGCAGCTGGGTGTGCCTAACTTCCTGCTGGCGCTGACTCAGTTACCCACTCCCGGGCTAGTTAGTGACTTTTCTCTGATCCTTTCCAGAACTTTACTTTTCTAGTTCACCTCACAACTATCCAAGGTCTAATCGGAGTAATAAGTTCCTTATCTTTAACATTCACAGAGGTTCTGCTTCTGTGATCTGGGATCTGTGATCTAGGATTCTGATCAAATCTTAACCAGTACATAAAGGGCCTGGAGAAGGACATTGGGACAGGCTCCCATGAATCTGTGAGGAAGGCTTCGGACGTGGGACTGGTGGGATGTCCATAGATCCACAGACAAGAGCAGGATATACTGGAGTTTGAACACCAGGAGAGGGACCCTCATCTTCCCCTGCATTCCTTGTTCATAGAGGAGTTAGGAAGGGCAGGATCCTTTGGTCAAGCAGCAGAACCTGATTTTTGCCAGAAAAATTACAACCTTGCTGGTGTGAGAAATATTAACTAGATTGTTCAATATTAAATATAAATGTTGATCAAGGACACCTTTCTAGTTCCCGATTTAGGATATGTCTAGATTACACAAACACACACAGGGTGGGGTGGTATGGGGTGAGAGATAAGCATTACGATAATGAGTATCCATGTAGTTCTACTTTATTGATCATTTTGATCAATAAATAGTTATCAAAAGTCTTTGGAATTTATAGAAATGTTCATTATATATATAATATATATGTTGTATATATATATATCATGCATAATAGAATATAAAGTATAATGACCATTTCTATCAATGGACTGAATGTTTATGTTCCTCCAAAATTCATATGTTGAATCCTAACCCCCAAGGTGGTGGTATTTGGAGGTGGGGCCTTTGGGAGGTGATGAGGTCATGAGGATGGATCTCTCACAAATGGGATTAGTGCCTTTATAAAAGAGACCCCCCAAAAAAAAATATAAAAGAGACCCCGGAGAACCTCTTCACCTCTGCCCTGCCTCTTCTGTCAAGTGAGGACACAGCGAAAAGAAAGCCATACAGCAGGAAGTGGACCCTTACCAAACACCAAACCTCCTGGCACTTACTCTTGGAGTTCCCAGCCTCCAGAATTGTGAGGATTGAATTTCTGTTGTTTATGAACCACCCACTTTCTGGTATTTTGTTAGAGCAGCCTGAGAAAGGTCTAAGACATTTTTGTAAATAGATTTCCTCAGTCAGTTCTCTTTGTAGTGCTGGTTAGATTTTGGGATCAGGGCCATGCAAGTCTAGAGAAATGGAAATCTTCCAGACTTTTTGTTTGTTTGGAACCAATAGGTACCAGAGGTATTACTTGTTCCTTGAAGGCTTGCTGTAACTTATCTATAAAACTAATCAGGTCTTATCTACTTTCTAGAGATATATCTTTAACTGTTTCCAATTAAAAAATAGTTTTTTTGGGGGGGGGAATAAATTCTGTTAATTTCAGTTTCTCTAGAAAACAGTTATGGCAATTATAATTATTACAGTGTTTCTGGACAAAAATTTTGATTTGTACTTATGATTTGTAAACTCATAAAATTTTTTTGCTAGTATTACAGAGTTGTGCTTTCTCTCTCATAGGTTAGTTTTCTTTGCATCTGTTCACAGATAAATCTTATTCATTCTGATGCTTTTATTTTCTTTCCAAATCATTTCTTTTTTTTTTTTTTAAAGATTTTATTTATTTATTTGTCAGAGTGAGAGAGCACAAGCAAGGGGAGCAGTAGGCAAAGGGAGAAGCAGGCTCCTCACTGAGCAGCTAGCCCAGTGCGGGACTCCATCACAGGGTTCTGGGATCATGATCTGAGCCGAAGACAGAAGCTTAACCAACTGAGCCACCCAGGCATCCCAAATCTCTTATTTCTGATTTAATACTTGTCCCTTCTCTACTGTTACTATTTTTGATTTGTTATGCTTTTTTAAATTTCTTAAGTTGAATTGTTTTTTCATTTAATTGAAATTTTTCTTATGAATTAGTAATAATGTTTAAGGTTATGGATTTTCTATTGAAAATGACATTGGCTATATTTCTTGAGTTTTCTATGGAGTATTTATATTGTCACTAATTCTTTTTTTTTAAGTGAATCAATCTTAGATTTAATACAGATTAGATTGTAATGAAACTCCATGCCAGTTTTCAGAATAAAAGATGTCTGACAGAACTATTTCAGAAATTACTTCATGTTTCACTTTTTTGGCAGGATCATAGACTTTTTTTATTCCCCACATACTTTTTTAAACTAATATTTGAATTTCATCAGCTTTCCAGGGGCCTTTCTTAATCTTGAATTTATTTATTTATTTATGTATTTATGTACTTATTTATTTATGTATTTATTTCTAATTTTTATTTTAATTCCAGTTAGTTAACATATAGTGTTATATTACTTTCAGGTGTACAATATAGTGATTCAACACTTAATAGGATGGACAGCCTGTGCTCATCACAGCAGGTGCACTCCTAATCCCCATCACCTATTTCTCCCATCACCCTTCTCACCCAGGCCTATCTCCCCTCTGGTAACCATCAGTTTGTTCTTTATAGTGAAGAGTCTGTGTCTTGTTTCATCTCTCTCTCTCTTTTCCTTTTGCTTGTTTCTTTTGCATTTCTATTGTCATCAATCCTTAAATAATGTGTAATACATGTTTTAGTTCCCTTCGACCGAAGAATTATTTAAATAGATCAAGTTTTCCTTTTCAAGAAGATATTTTTTAGATCTTATTTTATGCTATTGTGTTGCAGTCAGAAAATTACCAGGTGTCTCCTTGGTTGGTGAAAAGAAAGTATACCATTTGCTTTGATGTGTGTTGTCAGGGGTTGAAGGGGGAGGGATGATCAGGTGAAGAAGAGGGGAATTTCGGGTGGTGAAAGTAGTCTGTATGACACTATAGCGATGGATACAAGACATTATGCATGGGTCAAAACCCATAGAACTATATGACACCTAGAGCAGACCTTAATGTAAATTCTGAACTTAGGTAATTACAACACATCAATACTAGATCATTAATTGTAACAACTGTACCACACCAGTGCAAGATGTTTGTGATGGGAGAAGCTGTGTGTGTGGCGGGGTCGGGGTGGAAGGCGTGTGGCGGGTGATGGGCAGTATAGGAGAATTCTCTATGTTACCTGCTCAGGTTTTCTGAAAATCTGAAACTGTTCTAAGAAATGTAAAGCCTATTAATTTGGCCCACTCGTTTTTTTGACCAAATGTTGCTTTTCTATAGAGGGAACAGGGTGCGGGAAGATACAGACTGGGCTGAACTGGCAGCAGACAAGATGAACTCTCTTATCTTGCTATGACCTGGGTCCCTTTTATAACCTTTCGTCTAAGCTAACCCTTAGCATATATTGTTCCAGGTTTTTTCTTTACAATGAGAATGCTCAAGCCTTTTTGTTCCTATGCAATAAAATATTTGATAATAGTGTAACCTATCTTTTCTATATAAAATGTTCAAAAATACTTATTGCATTGGGCATATTTTGCCATATAAAGAAAAAGGTAACAGGGCTAAAAACCAAGTCAGAGTCTCCTTCTAGCATTGCTATAATTCTCTGACCTATTTTCAAACACTCTCGCTTTTAAATTAATCTGTGGCAAGCACATGGGCCTACTTGATAAAAGTTTTTGAAAAAAAGCTTTGAATTGCTGGGGCTCTAGACTTTTTGATCTTAGTAAGCGGGGTTGGTGACATGTAACCCTCTTCTTCCCTCTTGATCGCCTTTGTGGAGCTTGCTGAAATCAGATAGGCTAACTCATCTCTTTAGCCATCTGCCAGAGGTAATCTGGAGAAAGAAGGTCAGAAAATGCTTTTACCTTTAAGGACCAAAGAAAATTGGTTATGGGATTTTTTTTCCCCTAACAGTAGCTGCTGTGACCACTTACAAAAGATACATCTGTGATTTTATTTATCTATCTATCTATTTATTTACTTATTTATTTATTATTTTTGTTTTATCTTTTAAGTCCAGTTAGTGAACATACAGTGTTGTATTAGTTTCAGGTATACAATGTAGTGATTCAATAATTCCATACATCACCTGGTGCTGAAACCTCTATGATCTTCATGGTACAGAAGGCTGGCTCTGTAATCAGGACATATTAAATACATCACTGTATATACTTCAGCTCATAGTCACTCGTGCAGCTAATTGAAGTCAAGGGACATTAAAATCCTAAATCTGGGGTGTGTGGGTGGTTCAGTGGGTTAAAGCTTCTGCCTTCGGCTCAAGTCATGATCCCAGAGTCCTGGGATCGAGCCCCTCATCGGCTCCCTGCTAGCAGGGAGCCTGCTTCTCCCCCTTTCTCTGACCCTCTCTGCTTGTGCTCACGCTCTCTCTCTCTGTCTCAAATAAATAAATAAAATCTTAAAACAACAACAACAAATCCTAAATCTTCCACCTAGGTTGGGTGTGCTTGCGTCTTCCCTCAACAGTTTTGTGTGTGTGTGTGTGGGTGGGTGGGTGGGGATGTGTCCTGATACCCTTTTGGTTGGACAGCAAGGGAAAAGCCATTTTCATAATATTTTAAGGACACCATTTGCCCATTTCACTCGATTGATGTTTGCACTGATGGTGGATAAAATTGGTCAAGTCTTAGGACCAGTCCGGGCAGTGACACCGAGCTGTACCAGTAGTCATGGCATTCTTCCTTATCAGGCACTGGCAGGGTAATTCTGATTATCATTGTGTCCTGTCCTGACCCACCTGTCACCGCCTTTCCCCAGTTACTTAAAAATTGTTTTACAAACCAGAAATTTACATTTTAGATGATTAAATGTAGGCTTTTGAGGAACTGGAGCACTTTTTCGACCGAGTTGCAAGCAACTAGCTACCAGCTAGCAACTAGCAACACCAGATTTCTCAGAGAGAGCGATCGACAGCCTGATGTCCTCGGCTGCCACTTTTCTCAAAAATAAGGAACTTGAGTCTGACCCTTCAAGGGAAACAACTGGCAGTACTTATTGCCGATGATAAAATTTGAGCTTTTAAATGAAAATTAGTTCAACAATTAATGAGTTCAATGGCTTCTAAGTACTTAATGGCTTTTCCAGTGAGATCAGTAGCGATATGAGCAAATGTTCATGTTTTTGCTTTGTATAACTGAAGTGTTGACATTTCAAAGATCTGCTGCTATTTTTCAAAAGACCAATTCATGGTGTTAACAAAATTTGAATTGCAAGAAAGACTGATGGGCTTTCACGGCATGGTTTTAGATTTCACATTGAAGTGAACTTTTGAGAAACTGTCACTTGTTAACGTTTGATGTAGTAGCAAAGAACAGCCACAGTGATCTAAAATGGCCATTAAAATTCTTCCCCTTTTGCTATTACACATCTCTGAGAGGCTGAGTTTTCTTTATATACTTCAACCGAAAGCACTGGAACAGATTGAATACACACGGGTGGGTCTGACAACCCAACTCTTCTCTATGAAGCCAGACATAAAAGAGGTGTGCAAAAAATGTGAAACAATGTCACTCTTTTCCCTACTTTTTTTTTTCCTTAAAAAATAGTTATATTTCTTAAGAACATGTTATTTATATTAATATGCAATGGGGTTGTTTTATTATTTTAAAAGAATTCACATATATTAAAGAATTTTTTAGTTTTTATTTTCTTAAAGATTTTTATTTATTTATTTGACAGACAGAGATGACAAGGAGGCAGAGAGGCAGGCAGAGAGAGAGAGGAGGAAGCAGGCTCCCGGCTGAGCAGAGAGCCCAATGCAGGGCTCAATCCCAGGACCCTGGGATCATGACCCGAGCCAAAGGCAGACACTTTAACCCACTGAGCCACCCAGGTGCCCAATTTTTTAGTTTTTAATTCCTAATTTGGTATTAACTGATAGATAAAGATTTTTGGGGTCCTCAATAATTTTCAAGAGTGTAAAGTTAGAAAGCCACACAAAGCAAGACTATATACACCATTAATTTGGGGACTGATTACCTTGAATTGTTAGTAACCATTTCTTCATAGAATTTTATTTTATTTTTTCCCTCTTTCTCCTAGTGCCCAAGGTAGTGCTGGGGTTAGCGGGTGCTCAATAAGTATGAATAATGTCTGTGCGCACTTCTTCACCAGCTTCATAAGCTGCACATGGCCAAAGTAGACCCTAAATATAGGGGCACAAATCCCTGATTCAGGAGATGTAGTCTTCAAAATCTGTGTGTGATTGGAAATATAAAACATCCAAATACTTGCCTTTGTTAGTATTTTATTGCTTCAAATCATGTTCAGTTTGCTTATCAATTCAGGTGATGACTAACACGTTTGCTTTGGTTTCTGTTTCTTTTTATCAAAGTTAGTGATCAAACATCCAACCTGAAAAAGAAGCTTCACAGTCACTGCTAGGAAAAAAAAAATGAAGTCCTTCCCTTCAAGGGATTGACACATTAAGTTGATTATTCTTTTTAGAAAAATTTGTGGGCATTTACAGGGGCTGTGGTAGGGTGTCTTATAAGACACAGTGTCTTGGGGCGCCTGGGTGGCTCAGTAGGTTAAGAGTCTGCCTCCAGCTCAGGTCATGACCGCAGGGACCTGGGATCAAGCCTGGCTACAGGCTCCTTGCTTGGCAGGGAGCCTGCTTCTCTCTCTTCCTCTGCCTCCTGCTCTGCTTGGTTAGGCTCTCTCTCTCTGTCAAACAAATAAATATAAAATCTATTAAAAACCAAAAAAAGACACAGTGTCTTATAAGATGGAGACCCTACCCTCCAAAGTCCCCTCGTTTGGGTGGAGATTGACCATATGTCATTTGTCATATGACGAATGAACATTGAAGCATGAACTTTTAGAGGCAGATCCTGTCTGAGGCACTATTATTTGGTTAGTGCCTGTTATTGGGGTGAGCTCCTGTAGGAGGGGAACAAAACTGTAACAGCCGTTTCAACAAATAAAAACTTCTGTGAGTTGGGGCGCCTGGGTGGCTCAGTTGGTTAAAGCCTCTGCCTTCTGCTCAGGTCCTAATCCCAGGGTCCTGGGATTGAGACCTGCATTGGGCTCTCTGCTTGGCAGGGAGCCTGCTTCCACCTCTCTCTCTCTGCCTGCCTCTCTGCCTACTTGTGACCTCTATGTGTCAAATAAATAAATAAAATCTTTAAAAAAAAATTCTGTGGGTTAAAATTTTTTTTTTTTTTTACAATAAAGACATGGAGTGACAGGATTCAGATAAATAACAACCACTATCGCTAATAGTAATAAAGACTAACAAAACTGGACAAGTTTATTTTAAATTCAGCTCTATCCAAAATGATTAACAATAAGTATAACTTGTGGCTATACTATGTCTTCACCTGGCCATGTGTCATGATTTTCTAAAAACTATTAAAACACAGTTTATAGGCAGAAGCTTGCGTTTTAGTTGACTGAATGCAGGCTCTTGCAATAAAAACAATTTTTCAGCAAGAAAGTCTTTATTTCTACTTAATGGAAGTCAGAAGAAGAAGGCAGAAAAATCTTCTACCTTTGTAGGCACCATCGTCTCAGTTTTTCAATCAGCCAAGCAAATTTCTTTGCTAAATTTACTAGTTTTAAATCTAATTGTTTCAAATCCAGGAAGCTGGGGCATCTGGGTGGCTCATTCGGTTAAGAATCTGCCTTTGCTCAGCTCATGGTCCCTGGAGTCTGGGGATCAACTCCGGCATCAGACTCCCTGCTTGTGTTCCCTCTCTAGCTGTCTTTCTTTCTCTGTCAAATAAATAAATAAATAAAACCTTTAAAAAAATAGAAATAAAAATAATAAAATCGAGGAAGCAGAGAAAGATTCTCAAGTGACCTGCCTGGTCAAGGTAGTCTCCTGCGTATGAGCCAATCACAACTATTTATCAGGCTTTACTGAGCACTAGTCACAGAAGGTGCACTGTGCTGGGTATAGAAGGAATCCGGAAATGACACAGAATCTCTCTTCATGGCAAATTTGATTCAAATTTTCCTCCTTTAAATGTTTTTTTCTCTCTTTCTCTCTCTCTCTCTCTCTTTTTTTTCCCCCACTTTTGAGTATTTGAGGACATAAGGAGAGACCATTCTGATGAAAATCATGATTCTCTACTTTGGATGAACTTGGGGGATCTGAATTAAAGGTCAGCTGCTGATAGCCACACATGCCATCCCAGCATTTCTGCCCAGCCTGGCTGCCGCCCACTTCTACCACGTGTGATGCATTGCATCACCAAAAATGGTCAGATTTATTTTAGAGAGCCACAGCACTGGTGGACTTGTTCGTATGCCCAGAAGCTACGCTTTCTGAGACAATGTGAGTGGCTGCAAACAGCAAACTAAAGCTGTGGCTGGGAATCACCGCCTTCTGTCTGATAATAGAAATCTCCTTCTGCGAAATCCCACTCAAGGATGCCATGGGGATGAATTCTGCTTCCCTGTGTTTAGAACGTGGTCTGCCACAGAAGAAGCACCCAAGGTATGTTAGTTATTACCTTCAGCATCACAAGCACAGGCTGAGCTAACTAAGAATATTGCCTATTGTATTTACTTTGCAATATTATTGCAGCAACTGTTAAAAGAGAGAGTACATTAAGAGCAATTAGCATAGGGGCACCTGGGTGGCTCAGTCGGTTGAGCGACCAACTCTCGATTTCAGATCAGGTCATGATCTCAGGCTGGTGAGATCGAGTCCTGATGGGGCTCTGTGCTCAGTGGGGAGGCTGCTTGAGATTTATTCTTCCCCCTCTCCCTTCCCCCTCTCCCCCAATTCTCACACACTCTCTCGAAAATAAATAAATAAACAAACAAAGAAATAAATAAAATATTTTAAAAAGTAATTAATAGACTGGCCAATAAGTAGCAGAACTAAAGAAATCATAGCTACTATCATTGTTGTTATTATTGTTTGTGTTATTACTACTTTTTTTTTTTTTTTTTAATTGACAGAGAGAAATCACAAGTAGATGGAGAGGCAGGCAGAGAGAGAGGGGGGCAAAGCAGGCTCCCTGCCGAGCAGAGAGCCCGATGCGGGACTCGATCCCAGGACCCTGAGATCATGACCTGAGCCGAAGGCAGCAGCCTAACCCACTGAGCCACCCAGGTGCCCTGTGTTATTACTACTTTTGAGGCTGGAAGGGTATTGCCTTCTGATAAGCCATCCACTCAGTAGGAGACATCAATGCCAGAGCAGTTACTGCCCCCAGGCATTGACATTTTCTGAACAGATAAGGCATCTTATCAATTATTAGCTACTGCCTTGATAATTTGGCATTGACATCATTATATATTTATTTCATAGGTACCCCAAACATCTTTTATTTTCCTTTACTTGGTCAAAGTTTTCTCTGCCAACAATGAGTCATGAATTCATCAAAAACAATGAACTACCTAAAGGAATATTGACAGTCTACGGAAAATCATCCTCCTTGTGTTTTCATAATTGTCATGGAAAATTAAGATCCAATCAGAGACACAGTCTACGACATAGGAAACATATGATTCAGAAAACAGTACAGGATATTTTTCTTGTTGTCACCAGATACTCTGAACCATAGCTACTCACCAAGCATTGCAGAACGGCTTTGGACTTGAAAGGACTCTTGGGCCAATGATTTCCTCACTTTATGATCACCAGAGTCACTGAAAGTGAATTTGATTGTGCTACAGGAAAATAACAAAGACATTATGTGGTACCATTCTCTTGTGTTTGACAGAAAATGTCATGCTTTTAATTGATTCAATTAAAGATCAATTTAATTGATCTTTGGAAAAACGGAAGTGATAGGCAAAACAAAACAAAACGAAAAACATAAACAAACCAGCAACAGAGGAGGATGCCAGAGATGGATATTGCCACACAAAATCTTGGCTCTGTTGATGATTTGTAAACTGTGTTCTACTCCACCATCCTCTTTTGTTAAAAGGTATTGGAAAATAACCCAATTTTTTAGTTTCATTAAGATTTGATGCATGGCACAGTCCCCTAATTATAATTATTTCCCCTTCGTCCTGTCAAAAATAGACTCTCCCATGTTCTGCTGGGCACACAGACCCCATTGCCTTGGCTCCCTGGAAGCTAGGTATATCATTAAATTCTAGTCAGTGGGAAATGAGCTGCCCTCTAGAAAGAAGCTGTGGTTTGCCCTCTCTTTTGCTTTCCTATTGCAGATGAGAGCAATGCTTTGGGAACAGTGGACCCATAAGGTAGGAGGGTACACTTAAAAACTGAATTGGACTCTCGGTAAATTAGGCCTTCATAGAAAAAAAAAAAATAGAAAAGACCCAGAAGAGCTTGGATTCCTGAAAGATCCCATGGAGCAGAGTCAGTTTCCTACCCGACCCTGCCCACAACCTCTGCACTCCTCTATGAGAGGGAAATATGCTTGTGTTCAGCTCAAGGGGCCTCTTGGTTCTAGAAGTGGCTGTCCTTGGGCTATGCCTTCATTAGGAGGGGTGTTCTAAATTTTCCACGCCCAGCTATTTTCCGATTGAATGAAAGCTGTGAGGCACAGCAGGCGTTAAAAGGGAAAAAAGAAGAGTCTTTAACGCTCTTTCCCCTCTTTTCCGAGGTGGGGGGTGAAGCTCCACCTCCTCTCACCAGTGCTTGTCGCCTATTAGGTGTCCTCAACATCTGCAACAACCTTCATTTCTTTTCATTTTTTTCCTGTTGTTTGTGGAAAGAAATGAAAATGACTGTGCCATGGCTTTGATAACCTAGACCAGAAGGGGTAAATCTACATTAAGCACCTAGTAAAGTGGCCATCGTTGACCTCTCTTTCTAGCCAAGTTGAACCATAGGAAATAACTCCACGGGAAGAACGACTTTTGCATTGGGAATTCAGCACGCCCTGGAAATTGGCATCTGGGACGATGCACACTGTAGAGGTAAATACGCGTGATTTGTACTAAGACTATGGTTGATGGCAGCTGGGCTTACCCTTCCCTAAAGAGATGTACTCCCTTGTGTTTATCCAGCCCCCCAGCTGCATCCCACAGACACACCCCTGTGCATCAGGCTCCTAACTGAAAGGGAATGGAGGAGCTGTGCGGATGCCTCTGAAATTCCCTCTGACTTATTTAGCCTGTGGGCTGTGGGTATTCACTCAAACTCCAGATATATGGGCACCCTTTATTCAAATCAGAAGATTTGCATCTATCACCCAGGGTGGAGTGGAGGGAAAGGGAGCAGGTGCGACCACAGTAAGAATTCAAGACGGACTTCCTTTTAAGTCAACTGCAGGTTCGTTTTTGTCTCACCCACCCCCTTGGTACACCTGGGATGGTAAACAGCTCAGAGAGTCATTCAGAAATTGGAAATAGAAAATGTTACTGGATTTGCTATTGGGATTCGTATCAAAAATTGCTTCTTTGCTTTCTTCTTCTCTCCAGGTAGCTTTTTACTGTCTCATGGTATAGTTATTTAAATAAGTGTATTGCTGGGAATTCTAGTAGCACAGGGATTGCAGGGACTTCCTGTGCTCTGAATTAACCGTATCTTAAATTCCATCTGTGGTTCACCTAGTGATATAAAACAAAATGGCGATGATTCCAGAAATAATGTAAGTTTCTTCATTTTGGCACAAGAGTCCTTTAATAGTCTCCAAGGCTGCCTTGTTTCCAGCCTCTTCCCTCTGCTGCCCTGGGATGTGATCTCAGATGGTAAAGGTCCTGGAACCATCAGGGTAGGTTTTTGGAGCATGACCCATTGTTCCTTCAGATTCTTAATAAATAAGACGGATCTCGTGACCCTCCCCACCAAAATTTTATTTTTATACTCAGGAGAGCCTCCGATGGGGTCCAGAGGACAATGCTGAGACACTGAGATGGTTCTTCAAGAAGGAGGTGATTTAGGAAGTAAGAGACGAAGCTCTCTGCTCACTTCCCGCTGCAGCCCCCTTGTGCCAGGCCAGCTTCAGAGGAGAGACCGCATTCTGGGGCCCCAGCCCTTTTAGCTGCCGCCTTCTTTCCTAAGCTCGTTAACAAGCATGCTGATTAGTGGCAATTTCTCTGGTGGTTGTTGTGATGTGGGGATTTGTCCACTAAGAGATGGCCTGGAACCACAAGTTCATTTAAAATAGTCAATCCTACTGCAGATAGAAATAACTCCCTGTCTATGTTGATCCTAGCTAGTGACCAGCGACCAGGAGGTAACATCTTGGGAATGGAGGGCTGGGCTTCTGACTCAGCAAAAACCACCATCTGACATTTTTAGCCTCTTCTTTGGTCCTGTCCTACTGCAGGGACTGTTCTTCCTACAGGCCGAATCTAACAAAACATCTCTACCAGCCCATATTCTGAGATGCGCCAGCTGTCCCCTGTTGCTCTTCCCACCCTCCCCCCATCTACCAATAAGCTTGGCCCCATTTCTTGTTATCCTTCTGATTCATGGCATGTTTCTCTAGGGAATTCCAAGATTTGGATAGTACAACAAAATACCCAGAAAGAGGAGAAAGATAGTTTCACAATAGATCTATAGTTCTCCGCCAGGAGTGTTTTGAATCCTAGGGGACACTTGACAATATCTGGAGACATTTTTGGT
Source organism: Mustela putorius furo (assembly GCF_011764305.1). Taxonomy (NCBI): domain Eukaryota; kingdom Metazoa; phylum Chordata; class Mammalia; order Carnivora; family Mustelidae; genus Mustela; species Mustela putorius. Next base: position 9,168,885 of record NW_025421305.1, read on the forward strand.
TGTCACAACATGGGAGGTGTGTGTGCCACCAGCATCTAGTGGGTAGAGACCAGGGATCCTGCTGAAGACTCACAGCGCACAGGACAGCACTCCACGACTAAGAATCATCTAGTCCCAAATGTCAGTAAGGCTGAGGTTGAAAACACTGGGAATAGATGAAGACAAAGAAATATCCTCATATATTCTGTGGTTGAGGAAATGGCTTCTAGATTTTTGCTGACCATCAATTACATATAGAAATGGCGTTAGGTTCTATAAGAGAGTCTGAGAATAAAAATCATATTCATTGACATCAAGTATCCAATTTACTTGGAAATAGTACATACACAGTGAAAAGTTGTGTTATTTATTAGTGCAATAGTTCACTTGCAAGGGAGATTGTACTTATATTAGTTTGCTAGGCCTGTTGTAACAAAATGCCACAGACTGGGTAGCTTAAACAACAGAAATTTATTTTCTCACAGTTCTGGAGGGAAGAAGTTCAAGATCAAATTGTTGGCAAGGTTGACTTCTTCTGAGGCCTCTCTCTTTCTCTTGTAGATGGATGTCTTCTCCTTGTGCTTTCAAATGTTCTTCCTTCTGTGTCTTTGCCTTAACCTCCTGTTTTTATAAGGACACCACTCATGTTGAATTAGGGCTCACCCTATTGACCTCACTTAAATGGAATGACCTCTTTAAAGATACTGTCTCCATATACAGTCATGTTCTGATGTACTGGGAGTTAGGACTTCAGCATACGAATTTGGGAGAGGACATAATTTAGCCCTAAGAGTACTCTTTTGTTATAACTTGATAAGTAGAAATATAAGAAACATGGAAAGTCATTCCAAGGCATTATATAAGGGCTATCAGACTAAAAAAAATTATTGAAATGCTAACTAAAATAGAGGAAAATGAACCCAATACACATTAAATTGTTTTTCAGTAAGAAGTAAGAAATGTGGTTGATCTGAACAGGGGTGATATTTTAGGAACTTCTCCAGGAAAAAGGCCAGGTTACTTCCTATCCCAACATATTTATTAAATACAGATTTATTGAGCTCCTGGTACATTTTTAGGCTTTGCTAGTCTTGATAAAGAATGATTCCTTCCTTTTGGAAGCTCACAGGTACATGTGTGTGTGTTTGTGGGTGTGAGTGCAGTAGGGAGTGCAGTATTGGTATTGCGTAAGGCAGGAGACTCCTCTATGGAAAAGATAAAAGACATCGATATTTGTGTGGAACAAGTGCCAAAGAGCCCCACAGACAGGGTGACTAACTCTGACCAGGGTTGTGGCAGGGCAGAAATTTTGCTTGGACATATGGTAGACTGGTAGCTCACAGCTGGTGTTCATTATGATTGCTAAACTAGTTGCTAAGTATTTTGAATGTCACCCCTGGGGACTTGTGGAAGGTGGAAGAAGAGGTAAGACTGTGAACCGGATCTTGTGGGTTAGTAGGAGTTTGCCTGGCTGGGAATAGGTTGGGGAGGAAGAGCGGGGAATTACGGATATAGGGCATTCCTTTGAGATAATACGGGTTTGGTTCCAGAACTACTGCGAAGGATAGTCCTACGAATTTTTTTGTTCCCTAGTGCATATGAAAATTATGTTTACACGATACCATAGTCTATTAAGTGCAATAGCATTATGTCTAAAAAACAAATTGCATACCTTGATTAAAAAATACCCTTTTGTTAAAAAGTGTTAACCATCATCTGAGCTTTCAGTCAGTTGCAATCTTTTTGCTGGTGGAGGGTCTTGCCTTGTTGATGGCTGCTGACTGCTTCAGCTGGTGCTCACTGAAGGCTGGGGTGGTTGTGGGAGTTTCCTAAAATAAGACAACAATGAAATTGGCTGCGTTGACTGACTCCTCCTTTCACTTAAACACTTAGAGGACATTGTAGGGTTACTCACTGGCTTAATTTCAATATTTTTGTGTCTTGGGGACTAGGGATGCCCAAGGAGAGGGGGAGACACGGGAAAAGCTGGTCAGTGGAGCAGTCAGAACACACGCAATGCTTAAGTTTGCTATGGGTGTGGTTGGTGAAGGCCCTAAATAATCACAATAGTAACATCAAAGATCTTTGATCACAGAGCATCATAACAAATATAATAGTAGTAAAAATGTTGGAAATACTGCTAGAATCACCAAAGCATGGCACAGAAACAAGAAGTGAGCAAAGGTGTGGGGGAAATGGCATCAACGGACTTACTTGGTGCAGAATTGCCACAAACCTTCACTTCATTAAAAAATGCAATATTTGCAAAGTGCAAGAAACCAAAGTACAATAAATTTTTCTTATGGAGGGGACTGTGTAGAGTCATGACAAGGACGAGACTGTGGGTTAACATGAGGCAAGGACGGCATCTGTCTTGTTAATTCAGTGCTACCAGCTGACACATCGTAGGTTTTTGAAAAATGGTAATTGAATAGGTAAATAAATGAAAGGGCACAGCATGGAGAAAGGAGAAAGGGGTATGAGGAGGGTTTGGAGAAGAAATCTGGACCATGTGCCCAGGGCTGCCCAGAAGGCAAGAGACACAGGGTTTCCCAATTCTAGCATCCCAGGAAGCTCTCCAGGGAGGGATATCTCCAGGGAGATGTGAGAGAAGAGATATTTGGGCATAGGATAAGCAGGAGAGACCTCCAGCTGCCCCCCACCCACCCACAGTCACTCAGAAAGGGTAGTTTTAGGGGTTAGATAGATCTGGATCTCATTCCATGAGACATAATCTTGACTGTATGGTTTGGTCATTGTAAGTGACCAAGTGTCAGTTTTCTCATCTATAAAACTGGACCAACTATCATCTCACTGATTGAGAATTAAGTTAGTAAATGCATCCCAAGCATCACAGGAGTGCCATGTAGTAAGGGCTCAACAAAACACAAATTATTTTTAGTTCAGGATGTCCACCAATAGAATAAATCACTTTCAGGGTAGACTTATAAATAATTTATTAACTCTACTGATGTTTGAACTTTTTTAAAGGGGAAGAAAGCTGTCTACATATAGAGTTAAGTGACTTCAAGTACAGATAATAATGGCTTCAAAGATGAACATCTGGCTGAGGTCTCCAGCGAGTGTGACCAAACATCATCGGTCAAGGTGTAAGTAGACAGCCAGCAGTGTGAATGAGTAGCTACAATATCTTGATGGTCTGGTAGGATGATGGAGGAAGTTTCTGGATATGTACCAGGAAAGTGGAAGTGGGAAACTGAGGAGAAGGGAAATGATTCAGCAAAGAAGCTGGGACCAGAGGCAAACAGTTGATTTCAGGTCGTTGACTTAGTCTTTGGGTCCTACAGGACATGGAACGCAGCTGCAGGTGAGGAACTGCTTCCCCGGGGATTCGGGAACAGAATCTTCTCCAACAGAGCTGGTGAGCCACAGGGGTTCCCAAAGATCCAGTGAGCACTCAGAAGAGGGAGAAAGCCCAGGGGCTGGAGTGGTTAGGGAAACCTTCCTGAAGAAGTGGATGGCAACAGGATCTGGAAGACTAGGGGTGTTCGGATGGGGAAAGGTTTGGGTGTTGGAAGAATTCTTAGGGCTTGTGTCGTATTTGATGGTCTTGGCTCAAGGGACTCAGAGTCATGACTCTTGTCTGGATGCTGCACTCTTCCTCCTGATGAGGTTCCTGATAGAAATATATGCTCAGGGAAAAGTGACAAATGGAAATTAAAACAAGGACCCTGGTGATGCTCGGTGGGACTAGGGTGTGGGAGCGGGCAGTGGGAAGGTGCCTGGTGATGGATTCTAGAGACACTGGAGGAAACTGGTTGGGACCGAGAGAAATACAGTCGTAGAGTCAATCACCAGAGAAAAGCTTGATAGGAAAGGCTGACAGGAAAAGCCCTGGGAAAACCTTTGTCCTCCTGAACTCAGTGAGTAAAGAGTGACTCCTTCTCTTCTGTTTATAAGCTGCCGTCGTCACTGGTTCTGGTGGGGCCCTCCTTCACTTTGTGACTTGTTTACTCACAGTCCCCCACCCCCAGCTTTACTGGGATTTAGTTGACAGAAAACACTGTGTAAGTTTAAGGTATGCAAGTGATGATTTGATACAGGTAGGTATTGTGCAGTGTTACAATGAGGTTAGTTAACAGTCCATCTCCTCACATAATTTTTTGTTGCTTTGTTGTTCTGTGTGCGCGTGTGTGTGTGTGTGTGTGTGGTAGGAAGATTTAAGATCTACTCTCTTAGCAACTTTCAAGGATATGATAAGGTATTGTTCACTATAGTCACCATGCTGTACATTAGATTCTCCAGATCTTTTTCCTTTTATAATTGGGAATTTGTACTCTTTGACCAACTTTCTCCCCCTCTCCCCCCACCCCCCAACCCATGGTAACCACCGGTCGACTCTCTGTTTCTATGAGTTTGTCTTTTTTAGATTCCACATATAAGTGAGAATGTACAGTATATTTTCTTTCTTTTTTTAATATTTTATTTATTTTTTTGACAGATAAAGACAGAGCGAGAGAGGGAACAGAAGCAGGGGAAGAGGGAGAAGCAGGCTTCTTGCCAAGCAGGGAGCCCGATGTGGGGCTCAATCCCAGGACTTCCGGATCATGACCCGAGCCAAAGGCAGACACTTAACTAACGGAGCCACCCAGGTGCCCCTATATATTTTCTTTACTGTCTGACTTATCACTTAGCATAATGCTTCAAGGTTCATCCATTTTGTCACAAGTGGTGGGAGGTCTTTCTTTTTTATGGCTGAATGACGTTGGATTGTATACCCTACCACACCTTCTTTATCCATTCATCCATCAGTGATGCCTCCGTATCTCCGCTTTTGTCAGTAATGCTGCCATGAACATGGGGATGCTGGTATCGCTTTTAAATCTCGATTTCATTTCCTTCTGATATTTACTGAGGAGTAGGGTTGCTTTACTCTTTTCTTTTTATCCCTATTTGCCAGTCTTCTTTCCTTCTCTCTATGAAACCAGTCTAGTTTTATATCCCTTTGTTTGCAAGTGTTCTTACAAAAGGTTTGTTTTCTCGTCTGCATGTAATTTTTTAAAATAAAGATTTTATTTATTTGGGATATAGAGAGAGGGTGCATGAGTGGGGGACAGAGGCAGAGAGAGAAGCCGACTCCCCACTGAGCAGGGAGCCCAATGCAGGATTCGATCCCAGGACTCTGGGATCGCGATGTGATCTGAAGATAGACGCTTAACCGACTGAGCCACCGAGCATGTAATTTGTAAAACTTTTCGTTTATGGGGAATTTGAGGTGAAAGAGTAAAATAACCTCTCTGAGTCCATTCTTCATCTTCAGCCACCATCAGTCCATGGCCAATCTGTCCTTTTCCACCCCCCCATCCACCTCCCTCCTTCAAGGCATTGGATCATTTCATCCATAGATACTTCTGTGCGTATTTCTGCAAGGTAATAGAACCACAATATTCTTACCAATAACTTAAAAAAATCTCATTTCCTTAATCTCATTGACGAGCCAGTGCTCAAATTTTCATCTCTTATAAATTTTATTTGTTTTCAGTTTATTTATATGACTCAGGATTCAAATAAGTGAACACATAGGTATACCTACATAGTGATTGATCGTTATTCCTTTAAGTTTCTTTTAAATCAGTAGGTTTCCCACTGAAGTGGGTTTTTCCCCTTGTAATTTATTTGTTGACAATCCCAGGTTGTTTGTCCATAAGATTTACCATAGTGTGATTCTGCTGATGGCTTCATTGTGGTGGTGTGACTTCTGTTTTCTGTAGTCTCTTTGATCTAGTAGCTGAATTGAAGGACTTCATCAGATGTTTAATTTTTTGGACCAGACTGTTTCATGGTTTCTCTTGTGTCCTTCCATCAGGATGCCCATAATATATGGTTGTCGCTTTTTTTTTTTTTTAAAGATTTTATTTATTTATTTGACAGAGAGAGATCACAAGTAGGCAGAGAGGCAGGCAGAGAGAGAGGAAGGGAAGCAGGCTCCCTGCTGAGCAGAGAGTCCAATGCGGGACTCGATCCCAGGACCTTGAGATCATGACCTGAGCCAAAGGCAGCGGCTTAACCCACTGAGCCACCCAGGCGCCCTGGTTGTCGCTTTTTTGTGTGTGATATTAGCGGCCATTGATGACCCAAGCCTCGGATCCTGTCAGCTTCTTAGTATATTAGTCAGCTATCGGTGGGTGACAATACTGACACACACATTCTCTTAGAAATCCAGGCATGAGTTAGCTGTGGCCTCACATTCATGGTCTCTCAGAAGTCTGAAAACAAGGGGTTGGTTAGGGTTGATATCATTTCAGGCTCGACTGGGAAAAGATCTACTTCCAATCACATGTGGTTATAGAGTAGATCGGGTCCTTGAGCTTGTCTGACAGGGTCTCTGTTCCTTGCTGATTGTTGGTTGGAGGCCATCCTCAGTTCCTGGGCACCTGGGTCTCTCCATATAGCAGCTTACGTCCTGGAAACCAGCAAGAGAGACAGTCAATCGTGGGTCTGCTGGCAAAACGGAAGTACAGTTTTATGTAATGTGATCATGGAGGAGACAGCCCATCACTGTACTGCATTTCATGGATTAGAAGCGAGTCCCAGATCCCACCCAGCATCCAGAGGAGGGGACTACCCAAGGGCATGAATACCAGGGATAAATGGGCTGCCTTAGAGTCAGCCACAATTAGATGTTGCAAAATGGTGATGTTCTAATTCTAGCATTCCTTCTTTGTTTGCTAGCCAGAACACTCCTAGAACAAGAAACTTCCCTGGATATATTATTTGGTTATCCATGGTATAATTCATAGAGGAAAGTCCGACTACATGTTTGATTCTTTCCTCTCATCTACCAGTTTTCAAAATGAACGTGTTGATTTCCTTGAATTATCCAGTGGCGGCCAATTCTGTGGGCAGGTATTGTTAATTATGTAAATGGTAGTGTGCTGAGTATTGCATTCTGTTTATTCCTTTTTCGGTGCTGTTTTTCAGATCTCTTAATGCTGCTGCATGCACATCTAGCCCTTATCTTCTCTTGTTACATAGTATACCGGGATGTGTACCGTCTATTTTATCCATCTGTTCACCCAGTGGATACCAAGACTGCTTTCAAATCTCTGTCACGGTGACCATTCTCATACTTAACACCCTTATATGTGCCCTGGAGCTGCTGGATGATAGAGTATAATGAGTCACTTTGCTTAAGTGCTGTCAATTGCTTTCCAGATGGCTGAACAAACTTACTTTCTCATGGAAATTATTTATTAACATATGTAGCTCAGCTTAATGAGAGAGGGAACACCTCAGTATCCTCATTAATTTTATGCCTTTCACTAAGCTGCATTTCTTTTTGAAAAAGATTTTATTCATTTATTTGAGAGAGGGAGAGAGTACAAGCTTAGAGATAGAAACTTCTACTAGATATTTCCAGCCTGAACTGTTGTAATCTGGTAAATTAGCCAAATTCTGTTCCAGACATGAGGGAGAAGTGTGGGGGGTGGGGTGGAGAAGAAGGAGAGGACAAGGGGACAACTGGGGAAGAGGCAGGGGAAATTACTTCACATATTTAGGAAGGGGCAAGAGGGAAGCTTGCCTTATCCTTCACCCACTCAGCATCTCATTTTATAGACATGGAGACTGGGACCCAGGGGTGAAGCCATTTCTCCAAGGGTGACTCTGTGCATGTAAGATGCTACGCTAGTCTGTTGGCTCCCAGGTGAGGTCTGGTAGGGTCGGGGTGAGGGGCAGAGACCAAAGGTAGAGAAGGATGAGCAGACAGCTGAAGACTGAGGCGGCTTGGGGGAAATCATTACTTAGGAGCCAGCAAAGGAGACACAATTGGGAGGTGGGGAATATCAGCCATTTTTGTCATCTCATGGAGACGTGCTCCTTTGCAAACACTTTACAAGCAGCTGATATAATCTTCATCACCACTCGTACGAAGGAGTGATTTTCATCCCTCCTTCAGAGATGTAGGAACAGAGACTCACAGTTATTAAGTAATTTCCTCAATGTCTGGCAGTTAGAAAGTGCCAGATGGCAACTCACAATCAACCTAATTTGTTGATGCAAAACCTTTGCTCTTACACAGGCACACAAAGAGAGTGTTTCAAGGAAGGTGTGATTAATGGAGCCTCATGCCGAAGAAAGGTCAAGGAGATTGAGGAGAGGAAGTGGTTTCAGAGCTTGTGGTCTTAGGTGGAAAAAGCCTTTCCCCAGTTTCCTTCGGCTGCTGCTGTGGGGCAGTGGGAGGTCATATCTACTGATTTGGGGAGCCTTGAAGATGAGGAGAAACACTGAAATCATTTTGGACCACAGGCAAGTGGAAATACATGGTTGGATCTTGAAGCCTTAAATTATAGGCAGCTTCAAACCGAATTTTTCTGGCTTAATCACAAAGTTAAGAAAGCCGTAAGTAACCAGTATGAAAGTGGCTTTTGCTTAAGCCCGTAAAATTAGAATAGACAATAAAATAGAAAATATTCAAATGGTGTTAATGACAGAACTGCCAGGAGCCAGGGCAGAGAGATTCCGTGAAAGTGTCCTTTGTGAGTGCCTGTGTCAGCAGAACCTAACAGAGTGGGAAGTTTGTCTGACTTGCAAGTCCGCTGAAAAATTAACGTGTTGGGTAACAAGGAGAAATTGATGATCCATGAGCTTCTCTACCTGCATTCTCTTCTTTGGAGAAGAGATTTCAATTTGGGCATCCTAACCAAGAAAGAGGTTGTTTTTTTTTTTTTTTTTCCTTTCTCAAACAGCATGTTAATTAGTGGGGCAGAAATAAATCCATTGCTTCCAAAAAATACAGAGATTGTAGTTCAAGTGGCAGAGTGCCAGGCAAGTTGCATTTTGGTTTTTAAAAAACCCAGCATTTCATGACCATGGCAAAGACGGAGACAGGGTTGACAGGAGGGGCTCTTTATTAAAGCCAGGTGTGAGCTGTCTCCTCTTCCTGGCCCGGATGCTGCCTGGGCTCCGAGGACAATTTCCTGTGGTGGTTGTGCCTTCTTGGCCTAAGTCCCTGGTGCACCAGAATCTTTTCTGTTGCTCCCACGATCTCTTTTTTCTTTTTTGTTCCTTTCTCCCCTTTCTTTTCCTCCCTCCCTCCCTCCCTTCCTTTCTTCCTTCCTCCCTTCTTTTCTTTTCTTTCCTTTCTTTCTTCCTCTTGCCTTCCTGCTACGGACTGCGTGTTTGTATTCTGCCACAATTCCTGTGTTGAGGCCCTGACCCCCATGGGGAGGTGGTTTGGAGATGGGGTCTTTGGGAGGTAATTAGATTTGGATGAGGTCATGGGGGCAGAACCGCCATGATGACATGGGTGTCCACAGAAGGTGGTGAAGAGACCAGAGCTCTCTGTTGGCCATCTGAGGACACAGTGAGAAGGTGGCTGTCTACAAGTTAGGAACTGGATCCTTACTGGAACTGGACCAGGCTGGCATCCTGATCTTGGACTCTTATTCTCCAGGACTGTGACCAATGTTTGTTGGTTAAGCCCCCCAGGCTATGGTATTTTGTTACAGCAGCCTGAGCAGATTAGACACCTCTCTTCCAAAGCCTACTTCCTTGAGCAGTTTCACTACCATCCCTAATATCAAAGATGTTTAAAAATTACTCATAATTCCCACATTTGGCTCATGGCATTGGACCAATAGGATGTTGTCTGTGTTCAATGTGACAGTAGTAGAACTTCTTTGACCCAGGAATGAGCATTCCTGTTTACCCTTAGCTAAGAAGAGGCAGCATTTGTACCTTTTGCTGGATAACTTCTTCGGCAAAATAAGGTGATACCACTTGCCTCACCACAGGCCTGTCAGAAGTGAATTAAAAATGTGAAAGTGCCTAGCTCAGTGCCTGGCGTGCAGAAGCTACTTGGTAAATTCTGGTTGTCCTGAATATAAAAGAAGGAAGGCTGATCCATTCCACCTTCCAAAGGAAGGCAGATCTGTCCCTCCCTTGAAGGAAAAGAAGTGAGAAAATCCTGAAAAGGGACGAGAGAAGTCAGGGAATGGAACTTGAAGATCTGCACTCTGAGCCAGCTGCTTTGTAGGAGATGGAAGATAGGTATTGGAAAACTTGTAGAATTTGAAGACGCCTGGAGAGAAGACAGCATCATCCTGGGTACTAGATGGCGACATTTTATTATGGGCATTAAACTGGCTAACACCCGAGGTCACCTAGAGAAACCCTGTGGAGGGACCTGCAGGGATCACTGTTCATGTTCAAGCTGACGCTTCCTTCCAACCCACGAGGTTAATGAGGGCAAAGCTCTCAAGTGATCTCCATGGTGTCAAATCCAACATGTGTTTTTTGGTTCTGGCTTTCTTTGACCGCAAGAAAGTATCTGATATTGGGGACATCCCCTTCCAAAGTCTTCTTTTCCAGTGGCTATGTGACAAAATCGATCTAATCTGTTTTAGGATCCTTCTTTGGGTTCTCTTCCTCTGTGTGTCCTTCAAGAACTGGTGTTGCCAAGGTTTCGATGCTTATCTTTCTCCCATCCTTTTAGGTAATTTGATTTCTTTACTTTTAACCCCCACCTTCATATAGACGACACCCAGCATACAATTGCTGATCTTCCTCATGAAGTCCTTCTAATTCAGCTTGCTCTAGCCAGCTGCCACACCCATCAGATCTCCCTCTAGCATGTCCCTGCACCTCCTCAGTCCCATCCCAGAGCTGCTTTAAGGGAGGTCCCTGCTTCTCATCTGGAAGAGCTATGACTTTCTACCTGATGCCCTGACATCTGGTTTTGCTCTCTCATCCCTTTTGGCAGGAAAGTGAACTTTCTAAAACACATAAGCTTTTTTTTAAAAAAAAATTCAACCGGATAGTTTGTCTTTTAATAAATACACTTAATATGTTGCTACTGATTGTGGTATTGTCATAATTGGACTTACTGCTACTATCTTAAAAATATGTATTTTTATTTCTCCACAACTCCTCTTTCTCTCCATTGTTTTGAAAACTGTACATTTAATTTTTTTGGTAAGTCATTCATATGTTTTTCGTATACATGGATGTTCTAATTACATCTAAAATGATCCAACAGGTCTGTCCTTGTCCTTAACAGGACATATATCACTGAATGTTTCAAATATCACTGCTGAGCTTGGGGTAGAGTTGGAAAGTTCTCAATTTGAGCTCACAACAGCATCTTGCCTGGAAGTGTGCCCTTCCGGTTTGTCTTTGTTCTCCCATACTTGTCCCATAGCAGACAATCCCCAAATTTTGATGGTTGGCCACTACTGAGATGTGGACCTCCTGGAGACACAGAAGCCAGAGGATAAGAAAGCTCAAGTCAGGGGAAGTTCTGCATGTTGAACTGGGCTTCACATACTCCACTGGGCATTTGAAATCTTCCTTTTCTGAACAGAAAGTCTACCTCAGAAATCTCGACTTCCTGGCGGACCATCAGGGTGTTCAAGTGTCCTCAATGCCGGAGAGAGTCCTGATCCTCTTACTGTAGAGAAGCTGTCCTCACCCACTTAAGAGACTTCAGTGTCAGTGTTTAAAGAGTGATGTCTTGTAAGCTGACTTGTCCTTCATCAGATGACTTGTAGCCTTAGATTGGAGTCTTTGGATCCGCGGGTCAGTGTTTATCTTCATCGGGCAACTCAGTGGTGGGGACAGGAGTTGATGATGGCTGATGGGATAGCAGCTTGTATGAAAAGCTGATCTCAGATAATCCATAGCAGATAATCTGCTTTAGGCTAATCAGGTACCTTCTGTGGAGAAAAATAAGTCAGTAATATACTCTCAGCAGGAAATATTGTCAGTGGGTTGTCAGAACTCAAGGGTGTGATTACAATCTAACTTCAGTGTAACTTTGACTCCTCTGTGTATTTTTCTCATTTATCTTGTGAGTCATAGAAATATTTTGATGATGGCAGCAAAGCCGATGGCTATTTGTATTTGACTTTCCCCAAGCTGGAAGAGTCTTATCCAACTACAGGAAAAAAAAAAAAAAAGAGTGCCACATTGTTATGGTTCTATATTTCTAGAACATGACCTCAGCTCTTCGCCCTTATTGGAAATATATGAAGTTTAGAAGACTGAGTCCTGGGTGCACTAGGCATCTCGGTTTGCTGCAAGTTTCTGCAGTCTGGGCTCCTAGCCGGTTGCAGGCAGTACAGGAGACGTAGCATGTTTTTGCTTGTCCAACATCCATTTCTATCCTTCTAGGAACTGAATGCTTTTCTCTTATGGAGGACATATTCCATAACCTGAGAAAGGTCTCCCCTGCCACAGAAGAAGCCACATGATCCAAGAATAATTTGGGAGTGGATATGTGTCCCAAACAGGACATTTTTGCTGGAATAATTGGAAAATACTCACATTCCACCAGAGCTCTGTGCTGGTAGCCATCTTCAACCTTTTGGAGAACACTTGTCCAACAGGTGGAGATAGGCACTGCTCTCTCTAGAGACATTTATATTTTGGGGTTCCTGGGTTGCTCAGACTGTTAAGCATCGGACTCTTGGTTTTGGCTCAAGTCATGATCTTGGGGTTGTGAGATTGAGTCCCATGTCAAGCTCCATGGGACGTCTGCTTGAGGGTTCACTCTCTCTCCTATGCCCACCCTCTGCATGCTCTCTCACTCTCTTAAAAAAAAAAAACTTTAAAAAAGACATTTACATTCTTATTTCAAATTTATTTATCATAAAATTTGAATATATTTAAGATGTACAACATACAATGTGATGACTTGATACATATAGTAAAATGACTACTACAGTCAAGCTAATTAACATGTCATCTCCTTATATAGTTACGTTCCTCTTCCTTCTTCTTCTTCTTCTTTTTTTGTGGTGAGAGTACCTGAAATCCATTTTTTTAGCAAATTTCCAATATTTAATACAGTATTGTTAACCCATAAATATACTGCACATTAGATCTCTAGAATTTTTCATTCTACATAAATGCAACTTCATACCTTTTGACAAAAATCCCCCCATCCCACAACCCCTGTTCTACTCTCTGCTTCTACATATTTGTCATTTTTAGATTCCACATGTAAATAATATCATGCAGTACTTTTTTATTGTGGCTGGCTTGTTTCACTTAGGTAATGTCCTCTAAGTTCATCCATGTGGTTGTGAATAACAGGATCTCTTTTTTCTCAGGCTAAATAATATTCCACTGTATGTTTGTGTGTGTGTGCGTGCATGTGTATGACACACATTTCTTTATCCATTCATCTGTTGATGGATAGTTCATTTTTATGTCCCGGCTATTGTGAATAATGCTGCAATGAATATGAAGATGGGGGCATATTTTGGAGGTATTGATTTAATTTCTTTTGGGTATACACCAGAATAGGGATTGCTGGATCCCCTGGTAGCTCTATTTTTAATTTGGGGAGTGGGAATGACTTCCATATTGTTTTCCATAGTAGCTGCACCAATCTACCTTCCTACCAACACCTCATCCAACCACATTCCTGTATCCCAACCGCATCCTCACCAACAGCTGTCATTGTTTACCTTTTGGGATAACAACCTCTGATGACATTATTGCAGACCTTATATCCAGCTTTGCCTGATATATTTGCCTCAAATGCACCCAAGTCTGTAAACTCCTGGATTTCTTTCTTGGCTCTCGCTAATTTGTCCCTTGAGATGGAAAGTGTCCTCATCCTTATCCATAGAAGTTGGGAGTGGAAGTCATTCATCATAAATCTTGATGGAAAACTCATGTATGCATTTCACCCATTCTGGGCCCAAGCTATTGATACAGTGTGCTTCATTACGGGGCCCACCCAGGGTGTCAGTTCATGAGGTTTACTGGGCAAACATTGATTTGCCCAAGAAGTCAACTTATTTGATCAAGAGAAGCAGGAAGAGCCAAAGTCAAAACTGGGGACAGGGAGAAGAGGAATAGGACCATGTAATAGGGCATCTGCTTGTCCTTGGAACCAGACAGAGACCAGAAGTATTGTGTGCCTACCTGCAGGAAGGGCCAGCAACTGAGGATGTCCCTCTCTGGACACTCGAGCTGCTTTCTGTCCACTCACCCAAGGCTGATGAAACACCAGTTTCCCAGAGAGTCAAAGTCATTTTCCCCAGTCTGCAGGGTCTCCCAATTTCTAGGGAACTTCTCCAGTCATCAGACCACACTTTCTCCCTGCCTTGGGGAAAAGATAAGCAGCAGTTAGAACGAGTCAGTGGGCACAAGATTGTACAAACAACAAGGGAAAATGTCTCATAGATGAATGAGACAATGTTTGTGCTCTGTGTAACTGGAAGCCTCTGCAGAACAGGTAGATGTTCTAGAAATTCAAGGTGAGGAGGACAGGACGGGGAATGTCAGAGCTTGCCACCTCCTGACAGAAGCTGTGGAGCTTCTGACTCAGGCCCACACAATCCAACTGTAGTGAGTCTCTGTGGGGTAGGAGGGGTGGCAGGGGAAGAAGGAACAGAAATGAGTGTGTAAGGCAAAGCAGATGTGAGGAGGAGGGCTGATTTGAGATTAGGATCTTGTTCTTTCCTTCTGTGCGTCATGTTATGAAGGGACCCCTGAATCTTAATATGGACTGGAACAGAAACACTGAAACTGTCTTTGGGGGCAAAGTACGGGCGTGGTTTGGGAGGATGGAACAGGAGAGGAAGTGGTTTTGTAGGAGGATGAAAAAGAGGTGAGTGAAGACCGTCTCTTAACCAGAAGCTGCCCGTGAGGTATGCAAGGAAGGCAAATAATCCTGGACTTCTAGGGAGACCCCAGACCTCAGGTCCTGACCCATGTAGAGCACAGAGGGCTGGGATCAGAAGAAGCCTGCTGAGGAAGTGGGATTTGCTGCCTTACGAAGGTCTCCTGCACTGACCAGTCCTAGCCACGACTGACATTTAAGCAGGAAAGCGGGCACACAGAACAAGGGACATACTCTCCCCACTTTGTCTAGACACCTTGGGTTGGGAGACTTGTCAGTCTCCTCATGGTGTACAATCTGTTACCTCAACTGTCCTGGACTTTCCTTCACAAACTCCGCTGTGTATCATTCATTCAGTGCCTATGTGCCACATGACATGTCCTGTCAGTGCCAGGACAAAAGAGTGAAGGGACACACGTGATTTCTGCCTTCACCTTTCTGCCTTCTCTGTGTCTGTCAAACCCCTCCATCCAATTGCCCTTTTCAAGGGCTGATGACTGAGGTGTGCGCACAGTCTGTGTTCCTAACCAAGGAAAAAACCTCCGAGCTGTCTGTGGTGCGTCAGCATCCTCCCCCTGTCTCCTGTTCCCAGCCTCTGCCCTGCCAGTTGTGGTTCCTCAGGCTGACCGTGGGCAGGAAGCCTCGGCTGGCCTCCACGCCATCAAGGTCTTCCCTCTGCTTCTCTGGCCCTGCCCCCAAACAGGGAGACTCTGGGGAGGCCAAAATCTAATCATTCACTCCACTGATTTAGTGTGTAACAAGAATGGGAGATATTGCCCTAAGAAAGAGCTTCCTAACACATCTGAAATCCTTGCAGTGGTGTCAGAGATGGAACTAGGTAGACAGCACACATTAGACATTATTATTTCTGTTCCATTAACAGTGGGTTCCTCACATGAAACCCAGCTCAGAAATAGTCAAACAACCTGTCACAGTCACCATCGAGAACTCCCTCCATCACTTAATTGATAGTGTGTCCTAAAGATAATTAAAAATACATGGAGAAAAGCTGGTCGATTCAGTTGCTGTCTAGAAACCTTGAGCCCGAGTCTGTCCTGGGCCTCTTCCAGGGTTCTAGAACACACACTGACATTAGATGGGAGCTTTCAACTCTGGGCCCTCAGGCATTGACAGGATGTGACTTGCTCATGTGGGTTCATGGTGGGAGTGTGAAGTGTGTGAAGGCAGGTGACCAAAACTGGATGCGGGCCAAGGGATGAGAGCTTTACCTGAGGTAGGAGTGTTTTACTGGTTGCTTTACTTGGTACTAGAACAAATATGACAAATTCTAGTCCAAACGCAAACCTCTTGCAGAGCACCCTGGTCTTGTCAGCAACTCTCCCTACATGGTGCTATCCCCAGCTTGGGTTCGCCATGGAGAGACTTCCTTTTGGATACCTGGGGCACATGTGGCCACAACCACAGGAGTCCTGGGCTGAGTCTTCCTTGTGGTGAGGAGACAGGGCTGGCTGACATGATGGAGCCAGTACTCCAGGATCATGCTGGTTGACCAAGTTGGTCAGTTGAAAAATTCCTTAAAATACCCCAGGGGCATGTTTTTATTTTGTATTGTTTTTTAAGGACTAAATATTCCAAGACCCTGATGTCAGAAAAGAGAGCTCTATGACTCTTATATAACTGGCCATGTTGCAAGTTTAAAAAAAATTAGTTAAAAGACTAGAAATTATGGTTACAAAAATATCTCTGCTAATAGTTTACTGTCTGGCTTGAGTGAGTTTGACTTTAAGGTGTGGTGGCTCTGGAAATTTATCATGAGTCACTCCATAATAACAGGCTGCACTATCAGGCATCAGCCCACACACAATTTTCCAGCCCTGAACTTTGAATGTTTCTTACAAAATGAAAATAATACAGTCTTATGCTTTATTCTAGGGATGAGGTGGTTGATACCACTTTAGACTTTGCTGAAGACTTGTGAATTTGATGTTTCCTATGAAATCAAAATGTTTGGAGGAAGCCTCTTGTTTTCTGTTGGAAGACACAAATCTTTAAGAGAAAAACCATGCACATGCAGTTTGTTGTCTATAGGTTGATTGTCTCCTTGTGCGTTATTTGCTTGACCTGGACTATCGTCTCTCCAAGTGGCTATCTCAGCCCTTGGAATCGAAATTACACATTTGAAGGAAGACTAAACTAGCAAACACAGATGGTTATCTCTCCACTTGCTTTATTTTCTCCTGTCTTTTTCTTGTCTCTGTTCTCTTCCTGGATTTGGAAAACCATAGATATGCTTTCTCCTGTACTGAATCAGCCTCATGGAGGAGACAGTAAGTAGATACCTTTTTTCTTTAATACACAGGGCTTGGTCTAGAGTTTTAATGGTTATTCCAGTGCAACTGGGCTCTTGGAAGACCAACTTTTATTGTGTCAACCCATGAAAGCCTGAAAGCCTTTCTCCATCTGGGACCTCTTCTTGATTCATTGAAGTCTTCCGCAGCATTCATGGTGCTGCTAAAATCCTTCTTTCTGCGGGTTTCCTGCTTGTCCTTGTCTCTTCTTCAAGATTCCCGTGGCAAACACCACGTACATCCATTTTGAATGCTTGGTCGCTGTGTTTAATTCATCTTTGCCTACTCATATCCTCAACTGGTCTGTAATTTCCTTGAGGGGAAAAAATGCTTTGTCCGTTTCTGTCATCCTCATTGTTTAGTGCACGGAAGGTACCCCAGACATGCTGATTCATTTGTAAGGGTAGTTTGTATGTACATTAACTCTCATTTAGGGCAAAACTGTGTGATAGGTGCCCCAAGAGGCTTTTTCACCTCCACTGTCTTGTTGAATCTTCCCAAGGACCCAAAGAGATAAATTTCATCGTAATTTCTTAGGTGGTGAAACTAAGACACTAAGAGCATCCCTGGCATCTCCCAAGCCAGGAAATGGCATTACATCTGTACAGCGAGAATAGGATTATCAAGGCTAAGTGGCAGGGATGCTTTCTTGTCCAGAGAGGAAAGCCTGCTTAGGAAGTTGGCTTGAGGAGCCGTGGAACCTGCTGGATGTGCTTCAGGGCATAACTGTGCAAGCTGCTGGTCCGCTCCCACCCTCTGGCCCAGACCCATGGTCCCAGCTGGGGCTGGAGACCTGCCACTCGAGTGTCTCTCTAAAGTCCTCCTTTCATTCTTCTGATTATATCCTTGTTATACTAACTGACATCACAGGATCCTGATGACCGTGGGCAGGGAGACCGCCTCTGCAAACTCTGTCTTTTATTTTCCCTGGATTGTGCTATTTTTTTTTTTTTCTCTATTTGATGGACTTCTGTCCTTTGCACCATCTCCCAGACCGCTTCCTTGGCAAGTTTTCTTTCAGAGCCTGCTCCGGGCAGAAAGGATAAAGGAGAGCATTTGGCCCAGAGGATGAGGAAGCTACTCTGTAGGAACTGAGTGGGGCTCTAAAGTCCCTTGAACCCATGGTGGGTGAGGGGGCTCGTTGCAATCTGCGTGTCTGTGCTCACAGAGCAACATGGCGGCACCGTGCACTGGGCTGCTCACCGGCCACGCAGTGAACTCGAACCAGCTTGCCTGGATGAGAGTCTGCATGACTGTAGTGAGGAACAATCCCAGTACCTACAACAAAAAGAGAAGACTTGGCCAATGTACTCCAGTGGTTTTATATGATTTTCTTATGTTAGTCAATAAACCAGTCTTGGGTGGGGGGGGCTGTGAAAAGTTTCACCCGTACACGGCAGTTTCTCAGTGTCAAATGTCTGTCACAAATTTTGCTTGTGGTCATCTCTGAAGCCTACAATTTAAAAAAAAAAAAAAAAAAAACACACAGCAATTATCTCAACCAAAGTGCTATTGAGTGCACTTTCCAGTGGTTGGTCCTCAGGCTCCTTTCCCAACAATGTTTTCCTCGTGCAAAAAAGCCCAAAGGAGCGTGTGCGTGGCTCCTGAAGCCGAGAAGTCAACTCTGCGGAAAATTTGCATGCCGTAATTGAGTTGCCGGGAATACTCAAGACATAATTCTTCAGGCTTGCAATGATGATCACGGGTCCCTGCAACCTTCCAGGCTGGCAGTGGAAATGGCCACCAGACTCTTCCAGTCCCCTGTCATCTGGGTCTTAGATCGAAACTTCATAACCCAGCTCAGATCCCCTGGTTTTTAGGAGGTGATAGCTGGTGAAACCTCAGCTTTCCTCGCCCTTAAGCTCCTGCAGGAAGTTAGGATTTTATAACTCCTTTGCCAAGTATTATGTTGGACCGAACAATTTAATACAGAGACATCTCGCGACCCTGGGTACAGGGTGCGTTTTTGGAGGGAAAGCCTGTAGTAGATGTGGAGTACTTTTGAATGAATGAACAAAGAGATGAATTTTGCACTTTTTGGAATTTGGGGAGTGATTTGACCCCGTGCACATACATGACATGGAAGTGTGCCTGGGCTTGAGGAAGTCCCTGGGCTGAAGTTCAGGAAGAAGCCCCAGTAGAATCCCTTTGGATAATTTTCAAGAAAATTACTTGGCCAATCATTCCTGGATGCTGGGCTGAATTTAACATAGGGATTATGAATCTGCAGAAATTCCTTGTCTGCCCTAATGCGCACACATACAATACGAGTTGAGTCGGAGTATTTTTTGTGTTTGCGTGTGTGTGTGTGGGGGGGTGATAAATTGGATCCTGTCACTATTCTGCAATGAAGCAGCAGACACAACTGACTTAAAGGAAGCTTCCCTCACTCCATCATTCTGCCAGGTTATACTGTGGGATCACCTCTTGTGTGTGTGCTCGGGCACCCTTTTCTGTGAGTCTGGATCTTGAATCATAAAATGCTTCCATGGTGGAACCTTTAGACATCCAGAATCCCAGGAAGCTCAGACAGTAAACCTTAATGTGCAGATATGGAGAAGTGTTGGGAGAATGTTTCTTGGTATTATCTAGGTTGAAGGCAGGTGAAAACTTTCTTCTGGAGGTTTTGGATGGCTGTCTCTATGGTCCTGAATTCCCAGGGCCAAACAGAGGCAAAACTGTAAAATGAAAGCTACCTCTGGAAGCTTCTCATCTCCCTTCCCCTCTGTTGTCTGCTCTTTTCCAAGATAATGGTGCATTTCTGAAAGGTAATGAGTTTGCAGTGGTATCCAAACCTGTGGCACAGATGGCCTTTTTCCTTGGCCTCTTATCAAATGCTGGGTCCAAGATGACACTTCTTTGGATACTTGAGATGACTCTGAGTTCAACTGGAACCTCCAGTGCAGGCTGGTGTTAATAATGACATGTGCTCTGCTGGGCAGCATTGACAGAAGTGAGTACTGATTGAAGAGGTAATGGTTCTAGGGTGTTCTGCACTGCTCAGATCATGTGTATTCTGTCCTTTAAGAGGAACATTGGTAAATAGGGACACATTCAGAAAAGGGTGTGAAAATAAGAGGACATGTTGTGGGAGGAATGAGGGAAGATTTGGGTATTTGCAACCTGACTAAAAAGGCCAGAAAGATCCTAGAATCTGACCTAGTTTGAACACCTGTTTGGTGTTTGCATTCATCTTCTATGTATCTCTACCAGATTATCGACTACACTTGGTCTGAATATCTGTTATGACTTAAAACTAGAACAAAAAGTTCCATTCCCTGCTGCTGTGGACTCTGGGCAGCCAGGGTTGGTGAAGGATCTCAAGACGGCTGGGTGAAAACTTGCTCTAAAAATCATTGACTGGTAGCTTTTGGGGAGATCATACCCTGAAACCAGAAGGTCATTGCTAACTCCCTGAAATTTTGGAATGAGACACTTCCAAGTTGGCTACTCTCCCTGAGAAACCTCCTGTTACCAACTGGGCTTACTACAAGGCCAATGTGGTGAAGGCTGGCTTGGTAGATGACCTTGAGAAGAAGTTCAATGCCCTGAGGATTCCTGTGCCAGAGGATAAATACACTGTTCAGGTGGATGCTGAAGGAAAAGAAGATGTGAAAAGTTGTGCTGAGTTTTTGTCTGTCTCAAAGGCCAGGATTGTGGAATACGCAAAACAGCTGGAGAAGCTAAGGAACATAATTCTGTTTGATTAGATGACCATTGAGGACATGAGTGAAGCCTTCCCAGAAACCAAATTAGACAAGAAGAAGAATCTCTATTGGCTTCACAAGCCAACCGAAAATTTATAAACTTGAGGTGGGGAGAGAGAGCTGGCCCTTGTATTATAAACGCTGGACATTAAAAATAATGGATACAGTAAAAAAAAAAAAAAAAAAACTAGAACAAAAAACCTAAAACTCCAGAGCATGGCACCTTCCTTTAAATATTTTAAGCAGAATGGTGTAAAACCTCTGGAAGTCAGGACCTTTGCCAATGTGAAGAAATGAGAGGAAGGCATTCTTCTCCTTCAATATGGCCCGAAGATCCTTGGGGGAAGTGTGAGGATTTAAGAGGAGGCATTGGCACTAGATGTAAGTTCCCCACCAGTGTCAAGATCTGCTACATTTATTTATACCTAGTTAAGTTCCTTTGGTGACAAGGAATATAAAACCCCAGGAATCAAACTTAAGTAAAAAGAAGCTGTAGGATGGGGCACTGGGATAGCTCAAGCAGTTAAGCATTCCACTCCTCAGTTCAACTCAGCTCAAGTCTTGATCTCAGAATCGTGAGTTCAAGCCCCACTTTGGGCTCCATGCTGGGCATAGAGCCTACTTAAAAAAAAAAAAAAAAAGTAGGGAAGAATTCAATGGTCCATCTCATCAACCAGGAACAAAGTATTGGCCAATCACTGAAGCTAAGCCTGTAAATTCCAGCACTATAATTATTAGGGCACATGATCTTTTCCTCTACTTGTCTTTATTGCTCTACCCTTTCTCAGATGGCTCCCCCCCACCCTATTTACAACTTCTCCCCCATAGTTTTGGCCTGGTTAGATCACCATCTCTCACCACCTGGGAATCTCTGACCACTAGAGAATCCTGGCTCTGTCTGAATTTATCTCTCAACTCCCTCCTGAAGAATTAGCTTCTCTGTGCTTCTTAGTCCTATAAGTCTAGAGAAAAAGATTCAGTTTGGCTCCGCTCAGCCTTTGGATCCACTCTCCTTGGATCACGTGTACAGCCCTGTTCCAGTCAGCTACAGTTTAGGCACACAAAGTCACACGAGTAGGTAGAGATGGGTCCTTTAAGAAGTACGTGAGGAATGGCAAAGATCAAAATACCTTCCAAGGCATATAGCTTGAAGCCAAAGAAAGCCATAATATCTAGGTGAGATATCAGTTCTACAGAAAGGCAAGGGTCCTTTAAATCTAACCTCATAGATTCCTATCTGCTATCCTTAGTTTTGCTCTGGAATTATTCTCTTTTTGCTGTTGTCATATAGAGCCCTTCCCTTTTCTCATCTGATTTTGCTTTGCTTGAACAAATTTGTATTCTTTTTGTCCATGAAATTTGGCGGTGGTCTTTCTTCTCTTTATACTTGTTTGTCCTCAGAACGTTGAGTAGTAGGACTTCAAAAAACTGCCCCCAATAGCCTCTGTCTTCTGCAATATATATATGTGTATTTTTTAAACAGGAAAAATCAGAATTAGTTTCCAGTGTCATATCCTATCTTTGAGGCTGCCTCTTCTTTCAACACAGAGTACAGAGCATGATGACAAATGAGAAACAATCATTTCACACATTCTGGTAAAATACATCTTCCCTGTCAGAACAGCAGGTGATTAGATCTTCATTTTGATGTAGACTGCAGCGTCTTCAGAAATGAATCAGTAAGGCCTGATTTGAAAGAGGATGCAAATTTCCAGCCAAGGAATCTGTTGAAGAGATTATATGCCTGTGTAAAGCAGTGTAGAAGTGAATCCATTCTGTCAGGTGGTCTCACACCGGTGCATTCTGTAGCCTAGACCCGAGGCTACACCCGCGCTGTAGACCATGGTTGTGGGGGAAGCACTTGGTACCTTATTTAATATTGATCTCTACTCCTTGTGGCGTTATTATTAGCTATGAAGTTTGTTGAAGCATCAATCTGCCTGAGTCATTTCCCAGGTGGAGCTGAGGCTTGAGTCCTGTAAATTATTAATCTTGGGGAAGAATAGCTTTATTCAAAAATTAATTTGAGTGAACGTTGCTCATTCATGGAGTAACTTATGTAAGTGGAGCATCAAGTTATCATCTGATGTGAATGAGAATTAACATAAATTGCCTCTCTGGAAAGTGTTTCCCTCTGTCTCTCTCAGCACAGTGTTCCTTTCTGGGAAGAGGGGCAGAATCTTCCGGACTAAGAGCACGGCGCCGGGAGCCAGGTGGCTTCTGGTTTGAAACAAAGCCTGCATTCACCAGCACTGTTACTTTGGGCAAAGAACTCAACCAACCACTCTGTGCCTCAGCTTCCTAATCTGTAAAATGGGTATGATGATAACAGTGCCTAATTTGTAGGATCACTATCAGACATAACTATATTTTTATTTGTATAGGTGAGAAAACCAAGACTCACAGAGTTATGTATCTCTTCCGAGTTCACAGAGCTGGTGAGTGGACGAGTTGGGATCTAAGCTTTAGCCTGTAAGCCCTTAGTTCATACCCTTCTCCACTAATCCCTCCCCAATTTGTCTATCATAAGGATCACCTGGGGATGCTTCTTAAAAACACAGATTTCCAGCCTTCAATGTAGAGACTGGGAGTTCATAGCATTAAGAAGTGTCCCATGTGGTAAGACTTAGAAATGATACACCAGAGCATGGACCTTCTGAGCTTTTGCAGCTAGATGAACGGCTTTGTGTGTGGAGCTGTTTTGTCTTCCTCTTCTCTCCCAGGCTCCCCTTTCACTAGACTTTTCTCTCCCCACAACCCTGCCTGTCTCCTCCACTGGGACTTTGAGAGTGCTGGTTACTTAAATCATCTTCTCTCTGAGATTTCCCAGGCTCTCGGTGTGCCTGGTCATTTCATGCAAGCTTTCTTCCCGATGACCCAGACTTCGCCTTTGAATTCCCTTTTATCCCTGTTCCTTGTTCATTCCTTTTTACCATTTTCCCTTTCCTTTATGTTCCTCAGGACCACTGAGAAGAGCCCAGATGGCCTATCTGCATGCCATATTGTAACGAAAACTGAACTATAGTATGAATTGCTTTCAGAGTGTGTCATAATAAAACCCAATATTATATTAAATATATACAGATATATTACAGATAAAATAATGACTGCTATGTATCTGACTGAAAATGATTGTATTTTCATCTAGAGAGCCAAAGTGAGTGCAGTGAGCTTTATTAATAGCTGGCCATGCCTGTGTAATTTGTAAAGGGTCACCTCATTGACATTCTGCTTCGGGGCCTACATTGTCTTCTTTGGGCGATGCCTAAATTTGGAGCTCTGGGTCATGGCATAACTCTAGATCCCAGTCAATCTCCTCCAAGGCCAAATGATGGTTCAAGAAGCACTATTTCACTGGAAAAAGCCCCCGATTTCTGCAATTGTGTAGGTCAAAGTCAAATCACTCATATCTGATGTGACGATAAATTGATTCAAGGACTTTGGCCCACATGCTGCCACTCGAGGAGCCAAGCCTAAATTAGATGCAAAAATGAGCAGTTGCGTGTGCTATTGTGGTCTGAATAAATGGCACTTAGGAGCACCAAACTGATCGCGTACTCAGGAGAGGAGAAAGAATTGACCAAATGAAATTTGTAGCTGCTTATTTACACAGCACTGTGGATTTTCAGTTGAGAAGTACATGATTATTCCAGGTCCAGAGGAGACTTTCTTGGAGGGTAGGAATTATACACGTTAGTAAACAATCATATTGTCCTTTTATTCCATGATGGTTGAACATTTCTTGTATTTATCATAATTCTGGAAGTGTATATGAGCAAACCCAGCTACTTGGAGAATGTGTTATCTTAACACTTTTTTAAATGGGTCCTAGACATTTTGAGAAGAAAGTCAACTCAAAATGGTATTGTTAGAATGTCTGATGAGACATGGTTCAAATAGGAAGGTCTACCCTCATTAACTAAGTGTGTGACTTTGAGCAACGAGGTCCTTCTCTCCGTCTTAGCTCCACTTTTCTCACTTATAAAATGAATACCACTTATTTCATTGGGTTGTTCAAATAATGATATATTGCAGTATATGGGAGAGTGCATGGCTAATGGCAAAGCCCAGTAGCAAGAGATGATCATCGTTTTTATGTTTGGTGCAAAGGAATAATTGGTAGACTTCTCTGGACTGAACCTGTCCTGGGAGGCAACAGGTGACCGTCGGGACTTGGTAAATTGTGATATGATTTAATTGTGGGATGACATTCCAACATATAGAGAACAGAAGACATCCTGTTCTTGTCACTGGGTGGTGACTGATGCCCTGGATGGCTATTTAAAATGTTAAAGCTAGGGGGCGCCTAGGTGGCTCAGTTGTTAAGCATCTGCCTTTGGCCTAGATCATGATCTCAGGGTCCTGGGATGGAGCCCCCCGAGGGGCTCCCTGCTCAGCAGGAAGCCTGCTTGTATGCCCACTCTCGCTGTCTCTCTCTCTGTCAAATAAATAAATAAAATCTTAAAAAAAAAAAAAAAAGGAATGTCAAAGCTAAAGTGCTCTCTGGGGTTTCAATCACTCAGCAAGCTGGCTCATAAAATAGTATTTCCCAAATAACGTGGCAAGGAATTCCCGCTCTCTGAAAACGGAGTTCTGTGGCTTAACAAGTATGGGAAATGCTGTATGCATTACCTCCCCCTTAGGGTTAACATTGCAAATGTGTGTGTTTAAGCTATTACTGTCTCACACACATGTAGAAGCCCCAAGTGGCTATTCAACTAGAAATTAATTTTTAATAAAATAAAAAATTCAGTTCCATAGTCACACTAGCTACATCTCAAGTGCCTCACAGCCACATGAGGCTAGTTGCTCCATATTGGGAACTGTATATACAGAATATTTCCATCATTGCAGAAAGTTCTATTAAGCAGCGCAGGAAGCATTCTGAGGCAACCTGCGGTAAAAGAACTTATTGAACTTTGTTCATTTAGCAAATCTTTTAATATCCAGCTGAGCCTCCGCCTGGCCAGATGCTGTTTAGAGAATACAGTTTGGCATTCTTGGTGAGGGAGAACCCACATCTGGATGTGGGGTTCCAGGACCTGCTCCTGGTTGTTTACGGTTCTTCAAATCCTTCTTGTTTTTGTTGAAAGATCAATTTTTTAAAAAGATTTTATTTATTTACTTGACAGAGAGAGTGAGAAAGGGAACACAAGCAGGGGGAGTGAGAGAGGGAGAAGCAAGCTTCCTGTGGAGCAGGGAGCCTGATGCGGGGCTTGATCCCAGGACCCCAGATTCATGACCTGAGCTGAAGGCAGCTGCCTAATGACTGAGCCATCCAGGTGCCCCAAAAGATTAATTATTTTTGAAACAAATAATACATTATATGTTAATTTAAAGAAGATTAATTATTTTGATATTTTAAGACATAACCTCACCACGCCTCATGGCTTTGTGAAACTCATTGATAACCAATGTTCGCTGTTACAGACTCCTGATAGTTTCAGAGGTGGAAGGGGCCTTGGGGGTGATGTAAGTCCATCTCCTTGTTTTCTTTACGAGGCAACGAAAACCCAGAAATGTTATGTGACTTTCCCAAGGTCACTCAGTCAACAGTACAATACCTGCTTCTCATTAGGGCTGTTGTTTTGTCTTCTCTTCACAAACTGAAGGGGAAAACAACCCAATTATTAATGGACTAGAATAATATCAATGGTAACCTGGGATTTATCTCTAGTTTGAGATCTTACCTATCTTTGTGAGAGTGGGTTTTGAGTAAATTTATTCTGCATTTTGTAATGTAACGTGTTTTTATGAGCACCGATGAGATAGGGCCTATCAGTGAAAAAAATCACCCACCACTCAATTTCTTCCCTCTCCTTTATAATAAAGTCCTTGATGATCTCCAGCAACTGGCCAGTAATAACTGCATGAGTTTGCGCATGTTTTGTACCCCAGTAGAACTCCTTTGATTGACTAGAATTCTAGCTAGACCCTATCTGCCTTTAATTTTTGTGGCCATGGGATAAAAAAAGGAGTGACAATTGAAACCTGCATAGTAGAAAAGTAACTGCACTATTCTCTGTTTATAGAAAAGCTGACATTCACTATCTAGGAACGGGCCAGTTCAGAGGCACGGGTCAGATATGCATTTCTGGGCCCACCACCGCGGACGGGTCGGTAGCACAGGTGAGTAGAAGGTAGGCCATGAAAGGAAGACAGGTCATGTGCCAGGGTAATATCCTGGGAGGAACTGCCCTCTGAAGGCTGTAATCTGGAAACAATATTCTTCTGGCACCTTGACTAGGATGTCAGTGGGAAAGCCCCATTAGTCATCTCTGCCAGATGGGGGCTTCTGGAAATCTCTGTGCTGCTGTACATGTCTCTATTGATGAAACACTGAAGCCACAGGGGTTGTGACCACAAATGTCTCATCCTGCAGACCCTCTGGCCTTACAAGGATCACAAAGAGAGAAATGAGTTGTGGATTCTGACCTTTGTAGCCTTTGTGTTTTAACATGTGGAAAGTGTCATGTTTGCCATTTCTCTTGGCATACATTTCTGGAGAATTGTACACTTTAATGGCCAAGCCAATTTAGGCTACCCCTGACCCTCTAAAGACGGGACCTCCCGAGGTAATTCCTGAGTGCTCTGAAGTTTAAGAAACACTACCCTTGAGAAATCACTCTCGTTTTCTCAGGACGTCATCAGCTGTGTGAACACTAATAGAACTTAATTATCATGAAAGAGAATGATGTCAGTACTTGGTTTTCACTTCACTGAATTCAGTTTGCTCATCTACGTATAGAATCTGGTATCAGCTTCCTGTTATCACAGCAGAGAAGTTGGCTTTGTTTTTCTTCCACATGCTTGCAGTCTCTCTTCCTGTCTTGTTATAAGGAAGGAGAGTTAGAGAAAATTCTGGCTCAAGATAAGACCCAGAGATCCAAGTCCTGTGAATCTTTTTTTTTTTCATGGGGAAGCTCTATGGTCAATATCCAGATATTAGAGCAAGTCCTGGCTGCCTGTCTGATTCCAGACTGTTTGCTCTGTTCTCTCTAGTTTTCTTATTCTGCTCTGTGGAGTGATGTGGTGCTGTAAATGGAGTTCATTTTTTATGAGTGAATTTGAGCCTGTCTGAGGTTGCTTGAATCCAGAGGTTTATTAGCAGGGAGCAGAACCCCCCTTCGAGAGGGAAAGCTCAGTGTGAAAGAAACTATCCCGGGACAAGAGTCTGAAGACCAGAGTTCCGCCTCTGACTAGCCCATTAGCCAACTGTTAGCCTTGCCCTTGTCGGTTCAAGTCTCCAGGCCTCCTGAGAGTGCTGCAAATTAAAGGAGATGGACTAAATCCAGGGACCCTTGGTTTTAAAATGATCAACTGTTAACATTTGGTTTTACTGACTTCTTCCTTCTTAAAATGTTCACCCTTTTTGGCTTTTGAGCCGCCATTTCCATGTTTGCTCAACTAAAACGACTGGGTTAAGCATGGCCCTGGGGACTCAGAGTAGGAACAAGAAAGCTTTTGTCTTTGATGAGCTCACAAGATATATAAATGTCAGCTAACCATCTCTTCTCCCTCTGGATACTCCTTCTTACTTCTAGTCCCTTCTTCCATTTTGTTTCTATCACCAACTCTCCTCAAATGTTTTGAATACAGTAGTTCCCCCTTAACTGTGGTTTTGCTTTCCGTGGTTTGAGCGCCCTGTGGTGGACTCAGTTGGAAGCTGGTGATCCTCCTCTTGGCGTGTCTCGACTTGGTAGTCACTAAGCCCGACGTCACTGTGCCTGTGTCATCCACTTCACTTCATCTCATAACTTCATCTCACCTCACACCATCACAAGAAGGATGAGCACCTACAGTTAGATATTTGGCAAGGGAGAGACCACCTTCACATACCTTTTCTTATGGTTACAATTGTCCCATTTTATTATTAGTTATTGTTGTTAATCTACCATGTCTAGGTTGTAATTTAAACTTTACTGTAAGTGTGTCTGTATAGGAAAGAACACAGTATGTATGCATAGGGTTTGGGACTATCTGTGGTTTCAGGCATCCACCGAGGGTCTTGGAATGTATCCCTGTGGGTAAGGGGACATTATTGTTCTCTCCTTGGAAAATAGTACCCATTCCCGTGGTTTCAACTACCATTGACATGCTAGTGATTAAAAATGATATGTCTCTAACCGTGACCCCTTTCCCCAGCCCCCAGCATCTTGAGTTATAGATTGGTATTCACGTGTATCTCCCGGTCATTTCTACCTAGATATCTCCCAGAACCTCCAACTCAAAAAGTTGAAACTAAATTTATTTTGCTCTCACCTACTTCTTCCCTTCTTCTCTTAAAACCCACTCCCTTTATTGAATTTCTTACCTTGGGTGAAGGTATGCCATCCATTTAGTTACTCAGATTAGAAAATTCAGAGTCATTGGCCTCTCCCCAACATTGACATAATTGGTCATGTTCCTTTAGAATCCGTCTCTGAAGTGTTGCTAGTCTCTGCCCCCTCCTTCCTATCATTCCTGCTACTGCCCTCATTCAGGCCTTGGGAAGCCATCGATTTTAAAATTACTATCTTCCACGTTTAATCTTTCCCAAATGAGGATGCATTTCCGAGTTTCTGTGGCCAGGCAACAGTCATGAGGTGAACAACACCATGTGAGCACAGGTATCCAAACTTGCAGAATGGGCTTCAGTTACTTGGAGACCCTGGAGACAAGAGTGGAACATTCTTAAAAGAAAAAATGCACCATCAACACTCCACATGGCTCTTGAGTGGAACAGTGCTTCCGAAGAGTCAGACTCTGAATGGGAAAAAGTGCTAGCAATATCTTAACCAAATGATTGTGTTTATATTTCCCTTTTTATGTATGGGTAGGGGTGATAGATGATAAAAATTTGTCAGCGGAAGTCTAAAAGAGCCCTTTCTGTAAGTATAAATTAAAAATTCCAAGTGATAAGGAACATTGTGTTCTCATTTAATTGGTAGATTTTTCCTTTTTAGAGGCAAATAGAATAATACTGTGACTAGTTATTGATTATATCTTAGACTTGCAAAAAATATAGGAAAGAATCACATGCAAATCACCCTAATGAACCAATACCTTCACTGCTTTCTTCAGGCCTCCCTGACTTCAGTTTCTTCCCCTCTGGCCCATTGTTCACAAGGCCACCAGCATGCCCAGATCGGATCCTGTCATTCAAGTACTTAGAAACTTCCAAAGTGCAGAGATTCTCAAATTCAGGGGGCATCAGAGTCATCTGGAGGGCTTGTGAAAACAGATTACTGTGGCCGAGCCCTAGAGTTTCTGATTCAGTCAGTCTGGCAGGGCTGAGACTTTGCATTTCTAATAAGCTCCCAAGTGATATGGATGCTGTCGGTTCTCAGGGGTCACACTTGAAGAAACATTACCCTGTGGCACAAATTCTGAACTCCTCATCTGGCATTCAAGGCTCTTGCCCAAGGGCTCCCATGACACAGCTGCAGCATTATTTGCTGCCTGTCCTCACACGCCTGTTCCCTTCCCCATCACGCCTGGAACTCTCTATTCCCAGGCACAGGAGGCCCTTCTTGATTCTGTGATTTTTCTCTTTATACGCTGCTTGAAAACTCCTGAAAATTATCTGGTTTTAAAGATATAGTCCAGTGAACAAATTCTTCAACAGAAACTATTTCTTGTACTTATCTTCTCCAGAGGTAAATTTCAGGATGTTTATCTATTAAGATCAGTTTCTAAGACAGTTAAATTCAATGCTCAGCTCTTCCAGTAATTAGAAAGTTATTCTTTTGGGACCAACAGGTCACCAAGCTTGACGGGGTTTTCCAATTTTCTAGATTATCAACTTGGCAATCATTCCTGTGCAAAATACAGAATTTATTTTGAGTCAGCGGGGCCATTGTCATGATAATTTTAAATATTTATAAGATGTTGTAAATATATATGATACTGAAAAGCAATCTAAATCGTATCAAACCAACGAATGTTCCCCATTTCAGTGTATTTACGGTTTGGGCTCATAAATGATACAACAAGATAAAAACTCTGGGAAGTGGGAGCATAGGCAGAGGAGGAACATAGGAAGGTGATTGTAAGATGTGCGATGAGGCAGGAAAACTGTGGATGAGAGTTTGTGTGATATGATGGCTTTTCTAGACTTGTGGACTCAGATAAACGGATCTAAGTTTGAAGTCAAGTAAGGATTTAGGCTGTATTTTAAAGGGACAATTGTTACTTTGTTGAACTATTTCAGTCACGGGCTATTTCTTGAGTAGGATCTTGACCAGTTTTACATGTCGTCCTGTCGTCCCCACATGTTCTCTCTCTCTCTCTCTCTCACACACACACACACACACACACACACACACATTCCTAGTATGGAATAGCTCAGAAGTGCAGAATTAATGGAGTTGGGACATAGTGTTCCCTGCTCAAGTCTCATGGATAAACGTTTCATTTTTTCATTTACTTATTCAATAAATAGGGGAGTGTATAGTGTCAGCAAACCTTACCCTGACCCTTGAAATGCAATAAGGAATGAGTTGACATACTAAGTAACTAATGAATGAAAGCCCTGTAGAACTTAGAATAAAATTGTAACAAGTTGAAATACAGTTACTATAACAGTCTATCTTTTCAGCATTTCCAGAACCCTTTCCAGGCCCCGTCTGGAGTTTGCATGCATCCTATCTTGACACAACTTCCTCAAATTAAGTACAATTATTATTCCTTGTGAAATGGAAGCTTAGAAATTTCAGGTTAAGCGGCGCCTGGGTGGCTCAGTCAGTTAAGTGTCCAGCCTCTGATTTTGGCTCGGGTCATGAGCTCAGGGCCGTGAGATTGAGCCCTGTGTCCGATTCAGTGCTGGGCACGGAGCCTCCTTTAGATTCTCTCTCACCTCTCCCTCTCCAGCCCCCTACCCCCACCCCCAAAAAAAGGAAAAAAAAAAAAAGAAATTCTAGGTTAGAAACCTCATCCAATATTACATAGGTGATCGAGTACAGAGTCAGAATTAAAATCAGCTTAACCTTAAGCTATGTGCCTAGTTTCTAGTCTGCAGTGCTCTCGTCCAATCAGGGAGGTGACTTAGTAGGCAATTATGGTTCTGCGTGATACATGGTCTGGGAAGAGAAAGGCAGGAGAGGTTAGGAACACATTAGAGGGGAAAGAAAACACTTTCTGGAAGAATTAAGGCCTAGCAGTTAGCCAGGATTGGGGGAAGAGTATCTGCGAAGGTCGGGAGGTGTGGAGGTCTGAGGGAGGCTGGTGGTGGGAAGGTCAGCAGGGCAGGACGCTGAATGCCTTTCTGACCATGATCTGCAATTCCCACTGGGATTTCAGTCGTCCACCATACATGTACATGGATGGTTCCCAATACATACTCTGAAATTTACTCATAGCTTGGTTTGGGTTACAATGTAAATGTTTCAGCCCCCAGCAGGTTGCACACATCTTATGCTCCAGACCTATGTCTCGTCATTCCTCTGCTCTTGAATGTAGCCAGCAGGGTTCTCTGCATCTGGCAGACACGGAGGAAACTGGCAGAAGACAGTATTCTATTAGATGGTGTGAAAGGTTGGCCACCTAGTGATTCTGTGTGTCCCTCCGAACAGAACGAAGGGGGAGTGTTTGCTGGCTGCTGCTGGTCCTGGGAGCAGTTCCACAGATTCCCCTGCGTGCTCCAGCGCCGGGTTGCTGTCTGTCGGGAGGAGACGGCCTGTCTGCCTCGCCTTGCCAGCTAAGCTTGGGAGGAGCCGGAGTGTGCTCCTGAAGAAAAGGAGAGCGAAGGAAACACCTAGAAGGAACAGAGGCTCTCCCATCTCTTTTATTCTGTCAGGGCCACAGTTATTCTCGGGATGCTGAATGTCTGGTCCTCTCAGATGCTTTTATTTTTATTATTTATTTATATTATGTTCAGTTAGCCACTGTATAAGTATATCATTAGTTTTGGACGTCGTGTTCAATATTTACATTAAGGTCTTTTCCCCTCCTATTTTGGTGGTAGTTTACTTATTTATTTTAAAAAGATTTTATGTATTTATTTGAGAGAGAGTGAAAGCGAGAGAGATCACAGAGCTCTGGAGAGGGAGAAGCAGACTCGCCACTGAGCAAACATCCTGACAGGGGGCTCGATTCCAGGACACTGGGATCATGACCTGAGCCAGAGGCAGTCACTTAACTGACTGAGCCACCTGGGCACCCCTTGGTGGTAGTTTAAATGAGCTTTTTCTTAACATATGTAACCATCTAACAAAATACATTTTCTTTTTTCTTTCTACTGGCTTCCAAAAACCGGCTCAGTCCACTAACTGGAGAATCTGAGTGCCTTTGTCAAAGTGAAATTGACCTAGATAAATTCTGTAAGTTTAATTTAAATCTGTGTGAAATCTATTGAGTATATGTAGATTTTATTCCAATACCTTTTGGAGTCCAGGGTTAAGAAATAAAGGTCTGGTCTAGGTGAGTATGAACCCACTACTTTCAGAGTCCTTTCAAATTCTTTCTTTAAAAACCTACATTTCTCGCTTGCATAAATCCTTTTAAAAGGGACTTAATAACAGGATCTTACTTCCTTGCCATATTCATTGTGAAATATCTCCATTCCTAACCACATTCTCCAACTGTAAAGCAGTAGGGGTGTGATCAATGTAATGAGCTCAATTTTCTCTAGCAGCTCTTTGTGCTGCCAGAAGGAAGAAGGAGGCTATTTTCTTGCAGCAAGAAATAGCCCCCTTTCATCTCAGTGCTGCACAAGGCAGCTCTCCACTGATTTCCTCAGAACGGTGAAAAGAACAGCCCAAGAGCCTTAGCATGAACTGTAAAGTCAGGCATTAACAATGCAGTTATGAGATCAGGTTTTGGAGTCAGACAGAGCTGGGTTCAAGTCCTGACTCTGGGTCTTCTTAGCTGTATGTTATGGGATAAGTTGCTTGACTCTTCTAAGCTTTAGTTTCCTTATTTGGGGTTATTTAGGAGTACCTGTGCCATTTTGAAAATTAAATGAGTTAATGAATGAAATGCATTGAGCAAGGAGCTTTATCACAATACTCGGTATTCAATTAATGTTGCTGTAATATATGGCAGGTGTTATTTACACAAATTTGAGAGGCTTTTTGGATGATTAATCTTCTCTGTACGCTAAAACTCCAAACCTTCCTCCTCCCTCTCTGCCTTAATGTCTGAACTTTCATTCCATTAGGAAGCAGTTCTAGTGCAAAGGAGCTTCCTTCTAATGGATGTTCTCTGATAACTGGAGTCTCTCTGGAATTGAACTTTAGCTAGAAAGGGTGATGAGGGCTTAACTAATTGTTCAACCCTTGCCTTAGAATCCATGTACTATTTCTATGGAAATCCCCCATAAGCCTACGAAACCTCCATATATCAAAAGTTCTTTCCATCTGCATTCCTTCCTGCCTCTCCTCTTATCCTTCTGACCGCCTTCTGGGACAAGAACTTCATTATCTCTTTTTCCCATGTTCACTCAGGAGGCTTTTGTCGTTGATAAGCTGGGTGCCTGGACCCTCTACCAGCTTCTGAAAGTGAAGGATAATTCCGTAGTGGGGTCATTGATTCCTGCCCCAACTCATGCCTATGCGGGAGTCAGCTCTTAGGACCTGATGGGGCTCAGTTTTTGTTCAGGGTTTTAAACAGGCCCCTTTCTGTCATGGCGCTCCATATGCCTTTACCACCACTGCCAACAGATGCTTCGGGCCCATTAGTTCACCCTTCGATCAGCCCTGTACCATTCATTTAATAAGGTATCTAAAAGTTTCTTTTGCAGTAGAAGCTTGTGCAGAAGAAATCATTTTGGTGATTCCAACACATCCTGCCCATATCCATCATTCCCCCTCACCCTCCTACTCTTATGTTCCTTGGATCAGTGCGTGAACCAATAAATAGATATCTGGGCAGCATCCATGGTTCCCCTCTTTCCCTATACCTGCCCAATCTCCAAGTTCTGTTGCATCACTCTCCACAATACTCCTTGACTTTATCTTTTCTCTTTCTGCACAGGCGTTGTCCTAGTTTAGGCCCCCTCATCTGTTGCCTGATCTCTGTGATGCTCCTGGACTGGCCTCTCTGTCTCCAGTCTTCCCCCATACATTGCAGTTGAAGTCATCTTTTGGAAGGACACATCTGATAATCAATGACCTCTTGTTATCTTCAGGATATACTCCATGCTCTTCAGTGGGACCTACATTGGTAGTGGGTCACAGAGAAGACCTTGGAATCAAGCACTTGGGTTCAAAAGGTGACTCTGTCATCGTCGCTGTGTTACCTTGAGTAAGTTGCTTTACCTTTGTTGGCCTCCATGATCTCATCTGCAAAATGGGGATAATGATGGTGCCACATAAGTTTGCTATAAAGATTAAGTGTGAGGATACATGTGGTGCACTTTGGACAGAGTCTGACACATGGTAAGCTTGCAGAAATATTAACTACTGTGACTGCTATGCAGTGAATTCTGATACCAAGAGCCGGCTGCAGACCCAGTTGGGGAATGTGTGTCAGAAGGAAAGGAAGAGGTGAGGAGGAGATCTGATGTATCATTTTGGCTAGAGATGGGAAGTAGAGGTTTCTTCCAGCACTTAAACCAAGAGTGAAAGGTGAATTGAATGGGTTTAAGAGCAATCCAAACCACTCTAGCTCTCGAGGAAGCCCAGCACGACCCAGAGGCACCAAGCCTGTAAAAATTGACAGTGTTTCTGAGCTACATAGATACTAATATTTTACACGTTTATAGGTGTTATCTTATTGCATCAAAACTTTATTATTTGGACTCTGCTGCTGTAAGCAAAGATAGCATGGATTTTTTAAAAACTTCCAATATATAAATTAAGTATAAGGAAAACAGTTGTGTTTCAAAGGATAGCTCTATTAGATTCTTTGTTATGCTTTCCATGCCCAAACTGTTTGAGACCTCAATAAACTGCCTCTCTGCCTGTCAAATAAATAAATAAGATCTTAAAAAAAAAAAACCAAAACTGCTTTGGGCTCCTAAGGGGTGCCCATTGTTCTAAAGGCCTAAGTTGAGATTTCTGGAAAACAAAATAGAACTAAGAATAGAGTCTATCAAGCCCAACTTACTCTCCCAGGTTTAGTATATAAATTAATTAGATATGGCCATTTCTACAGCCCTCCCTTATCTATTTATATGGGTGGAACCATTCATTGAAAACTGTGGGTCGCATACTGGCTCACTGAGGATAGAGGAGGCATACGCAGCAAAGGACGCCTCTGTACCCAACTCCTTCAACGGTACCAACCTTGGTTATAAGCTCACTCAATTAGTTTCAGATAGGATGGACTATTATGTTTTTCATGCCAAGATTTCTTGGATTTATCTTTCAGGAGGTTCCTGTTTTTGGTATGGTTCTAAATCAGTGGTTCTCAATCAAGGGCCTCCCAGGGGACATCTGGCCATATCTGAAGACACTTTTAGTTTCCACAGTTGGAGAGGTGGGTGGTACTGGCATTCATGGGAGCGGGCCCAGGATGTTGCTAACCCTCGTACACTGCACAGGATAGCCCCTCACTACAGAGAATTGTCTGGCAAAATGTCAAGGGGTTGATAAACCCTAGAATAGATGCTCTTGGCCTGACAGGGATAGTCTGGGCAAAAGTCCTCCTGATGTTCACCCTGAATATCTATCTGGAATATTTCTATATAAGACTCAGAGCACAGAGGCCTCCAGTGGGTTCTAGAAGCTACGAACACAGGCTTTTCTGGCCCTCCCCTAAATCCTCCCTCACTTGTTCATTGAGGCCCCAGATGATCCCATCAGGTCCCTTTCCACAATTTGAAATGAAATTTAAGTTGTTAATACACTTGGAAAGGACAACAAATTGACTTCGACTTTCAAAGACTAAGTGAGGTAGTTAAAATTTTCTTTTTAATTTTTTTAATATATTTTTTATAATTTTCTTGACAAAAAAATTTTGATGAGGTAGAGAGAACAAAAATCCTCTGGGTAGAGTTGCCAGATTTAGCAAATAAAAATACAGAAAAAATGTAAGTGTAAGTATGTCACAAGTATTGTATGAGACATATTGGTACTGAAAGGTTATTTGCTATTTATCTGAACTTCAAATTTAACTGAGTGTCCTATATTTTATCTGTCAACCTTTCCTCTGGGTGATTGGAAGAGCAAAAGATAGTTCTTGAAGGAGAGAAAAGAGGCAGAACAGTTTGAGATCTCTAAGATATATTGTATCCATGATAAATTTATAATCTTTCTGTTCCTGAGTTTTATCTTATGTAAAATGAGGATAATAATAATAGTAACTTACCTTATAGGGAGGATATGAAGATTAACTAATTAATATATGTAAAGTACTCAGAACAATTCCTGGCACCTAAAAATGCAGTTCATGTTAATTATTATTATTATTAGGACTGTTAGTATAAGTCCAAGGCAACTGGGTGCATCTTGGGTCTGCTGTGTTTGTTGTTTTGTTTTGTTTTTTGTTTTTTAATCCTTTGGACTTTAACTTTACTTTCATGATTTGGAAGGGTAGAAAAGGAGGAACTGGGTACTACTTTTTCCCAGAGAGTGATGCATGTGACTATTATTTGGCAGCAGTATTGGGTAGTAGAGTTTTCCAAGCCAGCGTGCTCATCTTGCCTCAGATACCTGCTTTGCCAAGAGAAGCATCTGCCTTTCAGAAGAGTTCTATGCCTAATTTCTGCCAGGAGCTATTGTGACAGCATTTGCATTCCTGCGTGTCTGATCCCAAGGTGAATCACAGTTGCTATGGAGAGAGAATTTACAACAAATTATCAGTACAAGATAATTCATGGGGCTAATTCTACAGTGGAGAAGAATGGTTAGGACTCTGAGAAGAGCAGCAGTTTTCCTCTGCTTATTATTTTCTCCCCCCATATATATATATATGCATGAAATACACACATACTGACATAAATGCAGCAAAGAGTTTCTTCTATACAGTTTTTTTAAAAATCCATTTTACATAGGTGTCTGAAATATTCTATTCTTTTCAGAAATCTCTGATAACTTCTTGTCGATAGAATGATAGAATTATGTGGCATCAACCAGCATTTGAAGGGAGAACCAGGGCAAGAGGGACCTAAAGGAAGCTGAGAAGGAAGGGGAAGAGGAGGAGGAGGGTTTTGTTCAAACAAATAAGTTTTACTGGCATCTAAAAACTAACCCCACTTTGAAACGTACTTTAATATTTATGCTATTGTTTTCTTTTTTACTCACTGCAGAATGAGGAACAAATCATAAGCACTTACTTTGGGGGAGACAGAGACCATCGTGTAGATCTTACAAAATCACTTCTTAAAATCTCTGTATTATGTTCCTCAAATATCTAGAGCCAGTCTTTGCATAAAATATCACAGCTTTGTCTATTACCTTCAATTCTGCAGCAGCCCAAAGAGATAGATAAGATATGCCACCACGTGCTGTTGTGGGAACGTGCCTATTACCATATTACCTCATGGTAGTATCTAAAAAATTCTTTCTTCCATTGGAATCTCTGACAAGCTGTTATTCATTTCCTTGATGTTAAATGAATGTGTGGGAGGAAGAGGAGGAGGGAGCACTGCCGCTGAGAATGAAGAGAAGGGGAGGGGGAGGAGGAGGGTGACTACAGGGAGGGAGCATTGACATTGAAGACAAGGGAAAAGACAGTTTCAAAATAGAAGGCTTGATGAACAGTGCAGAATTCTGGGAGTGAGACCCCTATTGGGAGCAGCTAGAAGAGTGACTAGAAGTCATCTTGATTAAGGTGACTACATGAAGTGTTATTTTGACACACATTTTTCTGCTTTCAACACATAGCCATGGCAGAGAAAAGAGAAAAGAAGAAAATTCAGAAGACCTAGCCAGGTTCAAAAACAGTTAAGACTAAAACAAATACTTTAATAGATACAGTAAATTGCAGTCTGAGTAGAATTAAAGAGAGTTCTAGAACACAGGTAGATAGTAAGGAAGAATTCACCTAGGAAATAGAACAAAAGGTAAAGAGATTTAAAAAGATGAAAAAGTTTTAAAAGACACCACTGCTAGACTAACAGTTTTCAATATTGTGCTAAGAGGATTTCCAGAGGAAAAGATGATAAAATGTTAGAGGCACAATATTTTAAGAGATAATATCTGAGAATTGTCCAGAATTCAAGAAAGACGCAATTCGATAGCAAAAACAAAAGCAAACACCCCAAAGCCAACCACACACACACAAAAACTAAAAAAACCGGATTAAAAATGGTCAGAGAAGGGTGCCTGAGTGGTTCAGTCTGTTAAGCAACTGCCTTTGGCTCAGATCATGATCTCAGGGTCCTAGGATCAAGTCCCATATCAGGCCACCTGCTCAGCAGGAGCCTGCTTCTCCCTCTCCTCCCTCCTTGTGCTCTCTCTCTCTCTCTCTACTCTCTCTCTCAAATAAATAAGTAAAGTCTTAAAAAAAAATGGTCAGAGGAACTGAATAGACATTTTTCCAAAGACGACACACAAACGTCCAATAGGTACATGAAAAGATGCTCAACATCACTTATCATGAAGGCAATGAAAATCAAAACCTTAATGAGACACCACATTACACCTATTAGAATTGTTGAAAAAAAAAAAAGATAAATGTTAGTGAAGATGTAGAGAAAGGGGAATGTTTGTACACTGTTGGTGGGAATGGAAATTGGTGCAGCCATTATGGAAAAGAGGATGGAGTTTCAGCCAAAAATTAAAATTGAAATACCATCTGATCCAGCCAGACCACTTCTGGGGTATATATTCAAAGGAAATGGAAACAGGATATTGAAGAGATTATTTATATTCTCATGTTCATTGCACCATTATTCACAATAGCCAAGGTGTGGAAACAACCCAAGCGTCCATTAGTAGATGAATAGATAAGATGGGAGATATATGTGCATATATGTATACATACATACATACATATATACATATCTATGTATACACACACACATGAAAAAGAAGGAAATCCTGCTGTTTCCAAAACATGGATGGACTTTGAAGGCATGATGCTAAGTGAGATAAATGAAACAGAGGAAAGACAAATATTGCATGTTATCACTTTTATGTAGAATCTTCAAAAAAGTCAAACCCTTAGAAACACAGAGTAGAAAAGTGATTGCCAGGTAGTAAGGAAGTAAGGAGTGGGGAAGTAGGGAATATTGCAAATATTTCCTATTCCTAAAAATATTTATCTATATCTGACAAAGGACTTGTATTTGC
Source organism: Mustela putorius furo (assembly GCF_011764305.1). Taxonomy (NCBI): domain Eukaryota; kingdom Metazoa; phylum Chordata; class Mammalia; order Carnivora; family Mustelidae; genus Mustela; species Mustela putorius. Next base: position 9,208,633 of record NW_025421305.1, read on the forward strand.
AATATAAAAAGAAGTCTCACAACTTGGAAAGAAAATTACCAACAAGACAACAAAAAATATTTTATGAAAGGCCTGTAAACCGATGCAAAGCTACCCAATATCATTAGATATTAAGGAAATAAAACAAATGAGGAAAGACCACTTTGCAAGGAAATACAACTTCATACCAAGAGTAACAACTGAAATTAAAAAGCCTGACAATACCAAATGTAAGCAAAGATGTAGAACAGTAATTCTCAGATGTTGCTGTTGGGAAAACAATACCATGTCTGTAGGTATTTTGCAAAACTGATGGTTTCTTACTAATTTTCATATAAAATTAAACATACACCTATCCTATGATTTCTCAGTATTTACCCAAGAGAAAGAAATACATATGTCCATAAAAACCTTTATGAGAACATTTATATTTTTTGTTTATAAAAACCCAGACATGAAAAAAATCCAAATGTCCTTCAAGGAAGTGATAAGTAAATCATAAATTTATAACTATAAATATACTTATAAATTTACTTATAAGTAAATCATTCTATCTCATCTTAAGGAATCCTGAACAGCCACGATTTTGCAAAAGAACATTTGGAGAACCTTGATTTCAAAATTTATTAGATTTTGATTTCAAAATTTATTTTGATTTCAAAATTATTTGAAATCTTGATTTCAAAAATTATTAGAAAGCTATAGTAATCAAAAGAATTCTTACAGGTGGACTTTTTTCAATAAATACAGTACCATAAATGTATTTTCTCTTTTTTATGCTTTTTAAATAACATTTTTTTCTCTAGCTTATCTTATTATAAAAATACAGTATATAGTACATCTAACATATGAAGTATGTGTTAATTGGCTGTTTTTAAAAGTAAGGTTTCCAGTCAACAGTAAACTGTTAGTTTAATTTCAAGAGAATCAAAAGTTATACGTGGATTTTGCACTATGTGGGGTGTTGGTGCTCCTATCCCCCATGTTTTTCAATGTTTAACTGTATTTTGTTGAGAATTTTCACATATTCATCAGGGATATTGATTTGTAATATCTTTGCCTGGGTTGGTATCAGGTTACTGATGGCTTCACAGAATGAGTGTGGAAGTATTCTTTCCTTTACAATTTTTTGAAAGAGTTTGAGAATTTGTTGTTAATTCTTCTTTAAACATTTGGTAGAATTCTCTAGTGCGACCATCCAGTCCTGGGAATTTTCTCTGTTAGGTTTTGGATTACTGATTGAATTTTCTTACTAATTATCAGTGTGTTCAGATGATCTCTTTCTTCATGAATAAGTTTTGGCAGATTGTGTGCTCTAGAAATGTATATATTTCTTCTAAGTTATTCAAATTGTGGGCATACAATTGTTCATATTCTCTTATAATTCTATTTCTGTGACATTTCTGATTTCAGTTATTTGAGACATCTCTCTTTTTTTCTTAGTCAATCTAGCTAGGGGCTTGTCAACTTTGTTGACCTTTTCAAGAAAACCAAGTTCTAGTTTTTGTTTTATTTCTGTTGTCCTATTGTTTGTTTGTTTCTATATTCTATTTCATTATCTCTGCTTTAATCTTCATTATTTTCCTCCTGTTAACTTTAGGGCTAGTGGTTCTTCTTGTTCTAATTTGTTGAAGTGTATTTAGTTTGTTACTTTAAGATCTTAGATCTTTCTTTGTTTGTAGCTTATGTTTTTATTGCTATAAAATTCCCTCTTGGCACTGCTTTTGCTGCATCTTCTAAGTTTCATTTTTATTTGCCTAAAGATATTTTCTAATTTCCCTTGTGACTTTTTCTTTGACGTACTCGTTGTTTAAAAGTGTGTTGTTTAATTCTGTATGTTTTTGTGGATTTCCCAGTTTTCCTTCTGCTATTGATTTCTAGTTTCACTTTACTGTGATTGGATAAGATATTTTGTATGATTTCAACCTTTACAAAAATTTATTGAGATTTATTTTGTGGCTGGAATTATTTTAAAAGAAGGACCACTAAGTTGCTTTTAGGGATTGCAAATGTAATTCAACTTATAGCAGAGTGGTATTCATAGAAATAGTCATTTTTGTTTCATCTCTAAGTGATGAATCTGGAAAGTATTACATAATCATGAATCACAAACACAAATCCCAAGTTAAGTCATCTATTCTACAACTTTTTACTCAATGAAAATCACGTATAAGGGCTATACTCATAGCCTCATAAGGTAATGTATTGGTCAGAGTGGCCTTAGTGGTCATTTAATGTGACCCCTTATGTTGCAGATGAAGAAACAGGGAGCCCTGTCTATTCCAAAGGAGTCCCAGATGAGCGTGAATTAACGATGGTTATAGCCTGTGTTACAACACACTGCTGATGGCTTTGAGGTCATCCCACTGACATCATCACCCATTTAGTTGGCACGTAAAATGAAATCTTTCTCAAAGTATTGTCAGATGTTTACCATATTTACATAGAGGAGAATTCAGAACTAAAGAAAAAAACACATTAAGCTTTTTAGAGCAATTCCAGGTTTACGGAAAAATTGATTATAAAGAGTTTCCATATATGCCCTTGTCCCCTCTAAACCTCCCCCTACTATCAAAATCCCCCACCAGAGTAATACACGTGTTAAAATTGATGAACTTACACTGACATGTGACCAGCACTGAAAGTCCTTAGTTTACATTAGGGTTCATACTTGGTGTTATACATTCTGTGCTTTGGGGGTTTTCTTCTTTCAATTGTGGTAAAAACATATGGCTTTTATTTATTAAACCATTTTTTAAGTGTACAGTCCAGTAGCATTATGTATATTCACATTGCTGTGAAGGAAAACTCTAGAAATTTTTCATCTTGCAGAATAGAAACTCTCTGCCCATTGGATGACACCACTCCTTTGTCCCTTCCCTAAGGCCCCTGACAACCACTATTCTACTTTCTATTTCTATAAATTTGACTACTTTAGATAACTCCTATAAGTGGAGTCATCCAGCATGTGTCTTTTTGTGACTGGCTTATTTTGTTTAACGTAATTTTCTCAAAGTTCATCCATGTTGTAACATATGTCAGGATTTTCTTCCTTTTTAAGCCTGAATAATATTCCACTGTATGTGTGTACCACGTTTTGTTTTTCCAGTCATCCTCAATCAATATTTGAGTTCCTTCCACCTCTTGGCAATTGTGAATAGTGCTGCCATGGACATGGGTATGCAAATATCTCTTTGAGTCATTGCTTTCAAGTCTTTTGGATATTCACCCCAAAATGGGATTGTTGGGTCACATGATAGTTCTATTTTTAATTTTTTAAAGTACTTTCAAACTGTTTTTTATAGTGGTTGCACCATTTTACAACCTCATTAATAGTACACAAGGCTTCCAATTTCTCCATCTCTTCATCAACATTTGTTATTTTCTGTTATTGTTATGTTGTTGATGATGATGATTTTGTAGTATTCATCCTAATGGGTGTAAGTTTTAGAACTTAAAACCTTTGATTTTCTCTATCACAGACTTCTTTCTTGTGATTGAACTTCCATGAATTTTGGCTATCTATTATGTTAGGGTTAACTGACAACTTCCTACTTAGTGTTTGAACAAAAATTCTATAGACAAAATATTGGGAAACACCGAAAGTCTACCTAAGCAAGAGAAAGGTTTGCAATATACTGTGTGTCAATGAATTATGCCAAAAAAGCAACAATGAAACTAGGTTTGTATAAAAGTGAGTATGCAATGCAAAATGTAAAATTTAAGAGAAACTGTTGGTGTTTCAGTGCAGATCATTATTAGATTGTGGAATGAATTACTTTATAGAAACATTTCTACTTTATAGAAAATATTTTCATAGCAAAAATTTCTAAACCACACATATTTCAAACAATAAAAATAAACAAAATAAAAAGAATAGGGGTCTTTGATCTACAGATCTGTATCTATAGTAGATGCAATTTAGCACCAAAGGAATTGCAAAAGGTATAAAATAAAAACAAGGAAAATGATTTTAGGTAGAAAAATAATAGTAACTAAAATTTGTGGAGCACTTACTGGATCCTAGTCACCCAGTGTTTGTATGCGTTTAATTATCACAGCTCTCTATAAAATAGGTTCACTATGTTTCTGTATTACAAATGAGTCTTACAGAATTGAAGTGATACAGTACTAGACAGCTCTGAAGAAGGGTCCAGCAGTCACACTCAGTCCAAACCCTGAGCCCTCACTTCCAACCACAGTGGGATCCTATGTCCCCATGAGGAAATAGTAAACAAGTATGTTCCTCCATCAGGAGAAAAGACTAAAAGCTAACTCCAAAATAATTGTCTGTATGCACATAAAGGGTTACGATAATTTTCTTTAAAAAGACAGGACAGATTATTTTGAGGTGGGAGGAAGACACATATAAACTCATGTTTTCTGGAGAAGAGTCCTGCAGGTGAGTAGTCCAGGATTTGGGATTTCCTTCCATATGTCTTCCTGCCACAGAGATGCCAGGTGTTCCTTAATTCCCTGTACTGATGCTGGGCTCTACGCATTCACATTTAAACATACAGACACATCTCAGAGGTAATACTGGGTATAATGGGAAAAACCTGGAACCCTTTCTAATCTGCTTCTTTCCTGAGCAGAACTCAGTGGTTTAACATTAAAAATTAGTACTGATTTGGCAGGACAGTAGAGTGTAAGTATAGTGGTCCTGAAACCAGACAACTTGGGCTGAGTCTGGATCTTCCACCCCGGGAAAGCTCTGTACCCACATATGCCTCAGAGCCCTTATCTATAAAGTGGTGTCCGTCATGGGGTAGCTGGAGGATTAAATGAGTCAATAGATGTAAAACCCGTCGCACGGTGCCCGGAATACGGTTAGTGCTGTTTCAATTTATCTGATGACTCAGATGGCAAAATTGAGAGCCATGGAGATTTGATTTCCAAGCATTGAAACCCAGAGGAGTTTGTCTGCCTGGTTTGGACTACTGATTACTTTTTACCTTTTCCATTGTGAACAGAAATGCCTTTAACCATTACCTTACGCTTGTCCTGTCTTTGTCTGTTGGGAGCAGATAACTCGTGTCATTAGTTTCATGGGTTCACAGATGGAGGATTGTACCCCAGGAGTTGTCCTTAGTGGAGTCTATCCAGGGCCTCCTGTGTCCCTGAGTTAGATGACCAAGAGAGTGAGAGGTGGGGTTTTGAAGTGGTAATAGACCGAAACTGTAATGAAACCCCCAAGTTCATCTGCTCGATGCCCACAGAGTCAATCACTGAGCCATGGAGGAGGCTGCAAGGGAAGGGTTTATTCCAGAGGCAGGCAAATGAGGATTCAGGAACAAGCCTCAGACTGCCTCTCAAAAGGAGGAGAGTCAGGGAAATTTAATGACAAGTGGGAAAAAAAGCCCGAGTAAAAAGTTGTGGCTGCATGTGTTTGTCCCTTAATGGGGACAAACTTCGGTTACTGGTCTGCCTCTGGTCTTAGGTCTGTGGTTACAAAGCAGAAGGGACTTTGCAGATGTAATTAAAGTTACTAATCAGCTGACCTTAAAGTAGGGCAATTATCCTGGATTGCACATAAGAACCCAACGTCATCCCACAAATTCTTGAAATGAGAAGAGGAAGGCAGAGGGATTCAAAGTATGAGAAAAAACTCAACTCACCATTACTGGCTTGAAACTGGAGGGGGCCGTTTGGGGACCATGAGAAGGAAATGAATTCTGCCAACAGCCCAGATGATTCTGGAAGCAGATTCTCTTCCTAGAGCCTCCAGGCAAGAGCCCAGGCCAACTAACACCCTGGCTGTGACCTCGTGAGACCCGAAGCAGCTGCATCTCCTGAGCTTCTGACCTGTAGAACTGTAAGGTGACAAATTAGTGTTGTTTTAAGCTGCTAGGTTTGTGTTCATTTATCGCAGTAGCAATAGGAAACCAATACACCAGGTATTAATTATGTATGTTAAAAGCAGTAGACCATTTTCTTCAAAAGAAATATTTGGATCACCACAGAGCTCCTTTGGTCCTTTGTAAGGTATGGTTACAAGGCGCCTTCCTTTGAAGTAACCCCTGAAGACACTTGCACGGCTTCAGATGTAGATGCCCCACGACTGAACCTTGCTGTCCGTCCCAACACTTACTCCAACATGCTCATGTGCTGTTTCATGTCTCCAGCATTCCCACCTAACTCAACGAGGGCAGAAGCCAATTCTCCTTCAAAACACAGTATTAGTGGAAGGTAGGCACTCGATGAATATTTTTTTTTGAATGAATGCTAAATGTGTTTGACAACAAAGGTCTCTAGAGGATGATATTGACCAGGGGGAGAGGCAGAGCAAAGAGCCAAGGGTAGGTCAGAGGCTGAGATAGGGGAAAACAACAATTTGCAAGGACAAAGGAATGCAGAGTTTAATACTCAGATAATTACTGTTGGTTTAGAAAATTTTCCTTGATAGATTTTTCCTACCCGCACCACTAGCAATATAAGTTTCGGGAAGTAGGCTGACCATTGCATAAGTGGCTTGTGAAATATCACTTAGTAGCTTACATTCCCAACAAGTTGAATAAATATGTTTGTGTGTAGTTAACCGCCTCCCCCCCCCACCAGGATGCTTCTCCTGGCTCCCCCATGCTGGGCTCAGAACTGGTGTTTAGTAATCGCGTGGCGACTGACTCCTCTGGGAATGGAATGCCCCGCTGCTGATGCTCTCCATGAGAAGACGAGCTGGAAGACAGACAGGAGCGTGGTCCCAGGACCTCAGTGCTAAAGCCAAGAGCCTTGAGATGGCGGGTGAGGCTCTGGCAGGAGAATGTGGGCAGCTTCATTGCACAAAGGCAAGGCAGAGGCATGGGTTTTGCAGACGTCATCCAGGAAAGCAAGCCTAGAGGAGTAACAAGCAACTGGGGGAAATCATTAAAAAAAAAAAAAAAAAAAAAAAAAACCCGAAACAAAACTAAACAATTTTTTTATGAAAACTGACTCGGTCTTGCAAACCAATTAAATAAATGGCAGCGCGTTTTCTAGTCCCAGTGCTGGAGTTGCTATTTTGGTCACTGTAATTGAGAGTAAAAATAATCTCAGCTGTGCCTGAAACACAGCCACCAGAGACTCTATTTTAAATGATGTAGAAAAACACGAGGTGCCCGTGAACCCTGAAGAGCCGGCCTTCTAGGGATGGTGACTGGCTCGGTCCAGTCCCACCGGCCGTTCCGTGCAGTTTGCAATTTCTTGTTAGTAAATTCGATTGACCCTGTGCTTCCGGGGTGCTGGGGGCCTCCAGGACGAGGGAGTGCACAGAACAGCACCCTGTCATCAGGAATGCAGTTAATGATGTGGGTTTAGTTTGCAAATTTGGGTCAGCCATTTTGCTGTTCGGGGTCAGAGCTTCTTGCTGAAAAAACAGCAGAAGAGCCCAAGAGGAGATGACAAATAGAGAAACTTGGGAGTGGTTGCCTTTTTAAACCAGCTTCTGGACTCATATGGGGACTTGATGATTTTGTCTACTTTCCATGTACTCTGTATTTTATTGCTGGGTTTGGCAAGAAATACAGAGGCAGAGACAGATTTTGTGGAGCTTGAACCTTAAGCCATGGTGGAGGTCTCTTTAAGAAAAGGAATATGAGGGGTGTCTGGGTGGCTCAGGCAGGAAGCATTTGTCTTCCGCTCAGGTCCTGATCCCAGGGTTCTGGGATGGAGCCCCACATCGGGCTCCCTGCTTAGCAGGAAGCCTGCTTCTCCTTCTCCCACTTCCCTGTTTGTGTTCCCTCTCTCACTGTGTCTCTCTGTCAAATGAATAAATAAAATTTTTATGAAAAAAAAAATAAATTAAAAAAAAAAAGAAAAGGAATATGAAAATATCTAGTTGGGCGAATTTGCAAAAAGATACACACTGCCCCTCACAGAGGCCAGGGAGGGCCTTGCGCAGGAGAGCGGCCCTAAATCTTAAGCTTCCCCACATCCCCAGTAAACCTACTTCTGTGTCTGTAGAAGGGGGGATTCGTATGGCTTCTCTGGGAAGAAAGGGAAGTGGCAGGAACCACAGGAAGTGTTGGTCGAAAAAGACCTTAAAATCTGAAATAAGGCTCAGAGAGGGTAAGTCATGCTCAGTGTCACACAGAATTAGCCTTTGAATTAGCTTCTGGTAACTGCAGGTTTCTGGCTGATGTTTGTGCCCTATCTCAGAACACCTTGTAAAACCAGAGAAACGGTAGGAGTAAATGTATTGCAGTTTATTTGACCATCTAGAGGTATACAGAAGGCCATCAAGAGGCACCAGTCGTGACTCCACGACTCAATCAGGTCTCTGAGAGAGGGAGAGCAGGGGGTTTTACATCACTCCACCCTTCCCCCTGTCCTGTTTCCAGAGGCTTACAAGGTGTGAGCGCACACCTTTAAAAAAAAAAAAAAATCCAAAGTACAAAATGACATTCATACCCCATAATGTTGTCCTCTTGTCCCTTTCAAAATAGGTTCGTACTCCAAATGGCAGCTACTGCTGTAGCCATTTTTGGAAACACGATTTTGGGGTAACATTTTGTCAGTTTGAGTCACCCAAAAAAGTCTAAGCCTCAGGGTGATTTTGTGTCTTCCTCCCTCCTCCTCTTTTCCTCTACCTTCTCCCTTCCTTCCTTTTTTCCTTCCATCTATATTTTTAAACTTTAAAAAAATATATATAGTTTTTCTACTTGCTTTGGTGCTTAGTGATTTTGGGATGTTTCTCCAAATCAAGGCCATGATTAAAGATTTAAGATTTGGGGGGTGGGCGCCTGGGTGGCTCAGTGGGTTAAATATCTGCCTTTGGCTCAGATCCTGATCCCATTCGACTCACTTTCCAGCGGGGAGCCTGCTTCTCCTTCTCCCGCTGCCTGCAGCTCCCCCTGCTTGTGCTCTAGCTCTCCCTCTGTCAAATAAATAAAACAAATAAATAAAATCCTTTAAAAAAAGATTTAAGATTTGCATATCATAAAAATATTAAAAATTTTATACAGAGTTTGAAGAAGAGTACTCCTCCCCCCACATAAATCCTATGGGGGGAGATGAAACAATGAGTCATAATTTAAAGCCAAGGTAGGGCTAAGTGATGTGTTCTTACACTGAAAGGCACCAGGTAAGGGGGAGGGACGGAAAATGGCCAGGTTTTGTGTGGGACGGTTTCATGCACATTCTTGCATTTACTCCTCCAACCTTGCGACAGACCCCGCACACCCCTGTTACTGTCAGGCCGAGTGGGGCCCTGAGAAGCTGAACTCTGAGTGTTAAGAGTTGAGTTTTGAACCGAGAGTCTGCTGGTTCCGGAATCAATACTCATTCCCGGACCACCACCCTCTACCGCATGCGGTCCTTCAGCCACTGCTACCAATGTCTGTGCAGAATTGGAGGAGGGTCTGTCTACCTTTGCGCCCCAACCTCATTACAGTGGGGGGTCATGGAATCAACACCAGGGAGGTGTGGACCAATGCCACCCAGCATCCTCTGAGGATTGTTGAGAACCAGCGGCCACTCACGAACTGCTCTGGAGAGAGAGGTAAGGGGTGTTCTTTTCCCCACCACGGAATGGCTAAAAGGCTTTTTGCGTCTCTTATCAGTTTCTTCCTCTCTTCCCCAACGCCCCGCGTTGGGCTCTTTTCTCAATGATCCACGTCCCTCTCACCTCCACCCACTTTTGCCTCCTGAATAATCTGTGTGAGCACCCAGACACACTGCTTTTCACTTCACCTCAACATCGGCGGTACTCCCATAGCTGCCCTCGGCACTCTGGCACACCTCCCATTCTTGATTTCATCCGAATAAGCAACATAAGCAGTTACCAGCAACAAACATCCGGAGCCTCCCCTCAACAACCAGGTTCTTCCTCCTCTTACACAGAAGTATGATGATGATAATTTTGAGGAGACATTTGGACATTGCTGTACTAATATTCCCAGAGATTAGACCCCAGAACATTTAGGTGAATTTTATTTTAAGGACTGGTCCTTGGGCTTTCTGTACATATATATATTTTTAAAATTTTCACCCACATTATTTATCTTGGAGTTGTCGTGTACTTCAACAAAGGTCTTTGGGAGGATGGCATCTCTTCACTTCCTGCCAAGATTTAGCAGGTAGGGAGCTTGTGGGCTTTATCCTTAGGTAGAGTTGGGCTTGAAGGAGCAAGGTCTATCAGCTGATTGGCTCTGAAGTCTAGAGAAAACCACTTAACTTCGCTGAGTCTCTGTTTCCTTATCTGAAAAATGGAGCCAGGAGCACTGGGTGTTCTACGCAAACAACAAATCATGGAACACTACATCAAAAACTAATGAGGTACTGTATGGTGACTAACCTAACTAACATAATAAAAAAAAATGAACAATGGAACCATCATAGCTATCTTACAGGTCTGTGTTAGTTGGATCAAAGTTTGACTCTTGTTCTGCCATTTACTAACTTCATGGTCCTGGGCAAGTGGATTTCTCTCAGCTTTTTACTTCCTGGCTTTTATGGTATTTTATATATTTATATAATACTTTTATAGTGTTTAGGAGAATATTGGACTGATTATGGATTATTGAGAGGATTCAAGTAAGGAACATATTTGAGACTCTTAGTCTAGGGTATGGCTCAAAACAAGCACATAAAAAATGATTGGTATTCTTAGGATTCGTGAAATCGTATCTATGCTGTTCCTAGGACCATGGTTAGCCCATGATTGAGGTTCAATAAATGTCCATTGCATTTCTCTCCTTCCCCAGAAGCAGTAAATTGTATACTTAGTGATGACCTCCCACTCTTGCGTAAGAATGACACTCCCCAGTTCTCCCCACTTTGAATCTGGTGACACTTCTTACAAGGACATATGTGCCTTAGAAGGAGCTTTACCCTTAAGAATAATAAAGAACCACCTACAGCCTATGATTTCAGAAGTGCTAAAAGCTCTGTTTGCTTCAGACACCTGTCCTGTGGCCCTCTTCATAGTTGGAAAATTTCTCCTTCACAGGCTTTCCTCTGGGTGATGACATTAGCTCCAGAAGGTTCTGTCAAGGTATGATGATCTTTACTATGTCCATCCCTTTTCATTCACGCATTAGCATGGATCAGTCAGGTAAACACCCTGCAGGACAAGACTATGGGAGCAGTACATTTTCAGAAGGGAGAGCAGTTAAAATCTCACAGTGTCCGGAGGAGCAGTGATGGGCTTCAACGGCTGGGAGCTACCCAAGTGGGTCCAGGATCCACTCTGTCTGTTTTCCCAATTTGCCCAGGGACCTGTTCTGTGGGAAGGAGCAGAGCTAGGGCAGGCTCAGCCAGCCTTTCCAGAATCGGGGGGAGCACAGTGGAGAGCGGATCCCCACCATGTGGACACCACGCATGGATATCAGTTGGGAGCAGGGGGTGTAGCTCTTGTCAATGTCATTTAATCAGAAGCAAAGTGAAGAGTATCAAGTCTAGGGTGAGCTCCATGTGAAGTGGATCCCAGAAAGAATGAAGAGCATGAGAGAAACAGGAGGAGAAGCTAGGGAGGGTCGAGTATTTAAATAACCACTAGCCTAGAGAAGTTCGCATCTACATGGGGAAGTTGAAAAACAAAGATAGCAATGAAACTTGTAAGTGGAGCGAGAATTGGGATGTCTGTGGGTAGAATGATAGCAAATAAACAAGAAAAAGAAATACGAATGATTTTTTAAAAAAAGATTTTATTTATTTGTCAGACAGAAATCACAAGCAGGCAGAGAGGCAGGCAGAGAGAGAGAGGGAGGCAGACTCCCTGCTGAGCAGAGAGCCTGATGCAAGGCTCAATCCCAGGACCCTGAGATCATGACCTGAGCTGAAGGCAGAGGCTTAATCCACTGAGCCACCCAGGCGCCCCAGAATGATTTTTTTTTTTTTAATATAAAGAAAGACAAGGTTTCAGAAGTGGCAAACTATGCACACAGCTCTACTTGTATTTATTTATTATTATTCTTTAAAGATTTTATTTATTTGTCAGAGAGAGGGAGAGAGAAAGAGAGGAGAGAGCAAGAGAGCAGGGGGAGAAGCAGGCACCCTGCTGAACAAGGAGCCCAATGCAGGACTCGATCCCAGAACCCTCGGATCATGACTTGAGCCAAAGGCAGACTCTTAACAGGCTGAGTCACCCAGATGTCTCCCTTCTTGTATTTAAACGGTACTCTCTAAATATTGTAGTGTCAAAACCAGACCTATGTGAATAAGTGAGGGCCATGTACTAGAGTCCTTCTGTCTGAGGGTTTTTACTCACTAGAGCTTAATTACTATTATTTCAATATTTCTAACGTTGTTGTGTAAACAGAGATATCACAAATGCTTTGTAATTCCCGGGTCATAGTGAGATAATGAGGATTCAGCCAGATTATGACTTGTGTAATAGATGTACATATTCCTTGTACCTTTGTAAATCTGAAACCAAGTTTACCGTTCAGATGTGCAAATACAACATGCATATCATTACGTTAATGTTCCACAGAAGGGACCTGGTGAGGCAGCAAAAAGGTTGTTTTCTTAACCGTAATTAGAGTGGCTGGGGAGGGATATTGTGATGCATGAAATATACATGTAGAGGAACTGACAGCGATAGAATGGAGACATTGGCGGTCTTTTAGGAATTACACAGAGCAGAAATTGATTCCTTCCTGCCAAAAGCTAGGAGAGGCTTTAAAACTCTCCTACCACAGTGAGACGTTGTAGAGCAGTCTTTCTGTGGGCTCACAGGAGACCTGTGTTTACAGTAATTGTATAGATGACAATAACCAATAATACTTATGGAATAATTACTGTGTGCTGCGCGGAGCCCTCCATAGAGCTTACGCCATCGTATAATTAGAATTTACGGAGTAACAAATAAACGCAGACATGGTTAGAACCAATGAAGGAAATAAAGATTCTGTGCTTTAGAAAATAGCAACATTTTTGTTTGTTTGTTTATTTTTTAATTTAATTTAATTTTTTCAGTGTTCCAAGACTCATTGTTTACGCACCACACCCAGTGCTCCATGCAATTCATGCCCTCCTTAATACCCACCACCAGGCTCTTTGAGTACTTGCAGAAAGGCTAGAAATTCTTTGAAATTTGTAGGTAAATTCTGATACCATCCGATAATGTTTGGTGTGGTTTGTAGGCACAGATGGAGTGCAACAAGGATTGGCAGATGACCCCAAAACAGGGCAAAAAAAAACCAGGGCCAGAGAAGAGACTGGTTCTTGCTGCATCTCTTATTGGGGAGATACGACTAAGTAGGAAGAGAGCAGCGTTGTAACCCAATGAGTGTTCAGGGTGTGGGTTGTTTCATGTACATTCCTACTTCAGTTCATCTGATAATAAACCATACTTAATTCATCATACAATTCTATGTTCTTTTATGGTCCTGATGAAGTCTCAGCTTGAAGGAACTTTGAGCATTCCTAGCTCCTGGATGCAGCCGTGGATGAGGGCCCGTGTTGTAGATCATATTCACGAACTTAGATGTTTACAATGTACTATGAGTGACATAAGCAGAATAGAAAACACCGTGTGTGACATGATTCCATTTTGTAAAACAGTGTTGTTTATTAGTATTAAAAAATAGGAAACAGGGGTGCCTGGGTGGCTCAATCAGTTAAGCATCTGACTCTTGATTTTGGCTCAGGTCATGATCTAAGGATCATGAGATCGAGCCCTGTGTCTGGGCTCTGTGCTCAGCATGGAGTCTGCTTAAGACTCTCTCTCTGCTCATCCCTCCTGTCCCTATCTCCTACCCCCTGCAGTCTCTCTCTCTAAAAATTTAAACAAAACAAAAAAAGAAACAACTAAAGGTCTAACGGTGAAGCAGTAGTTAAATAAATTCAGTCATATGCATATGCAACCACTAAAAATGTGGTTGCAGAAAAATATTGCTCACACAGTGTTCATCATCTATTGTTAAAAAGAATAAAACATAGTTCCAAATAGTTTGATCACTTTTTTTTAATAAAAGGAAATTTATGCATTGCCAAAACATTTCTCAGTACAGATATTAATACATTAACATGTTTGCTCTGGGTGGTGAGGTCGCAGCTGATTCTTTAAATAAAATTTAAAGACTCTTTTTTCTGAACAGTTTGAGATTTGCAGACAATTGAGAGAACTCCTCAATGTTATTTAATTTACCTTTGGACTCTTCTATCTTCTTTCTTTTTTTTTTTTTTTTTTTTAAAGATTTTATTTATTTATTTGACAGACAGGGATCACAAGCAGGCAGAGAGGCAAGCAGAAAGAGAGAGAGGGAAACAGGCTCCCTGCTGAGCAGAGACCCCCCCCACCCCCCATGCGGGACTCAATCCCAGGACCCTGAGATCATGACCTGAGCCGAAAGCAGCGGCTTAACCCACTGAGCCACCCACGTGCCCCCTTCTATCTTGTTTCTTATCTGAAAAATAAAGACAACCAGTTAAAGACCTAGTCACACTCTTTACATAGTCTCCTGTAGCTTATACAGCATGTAGTCTCATCATCTCCAACAGTGATCTAGTCAAATTCAGAATGCACTAAAATATTGAACACATTGAGAATAGTCTCTGTGATTAGTATATAGCTTCAGCTTTGTGACTTAAAAAATCCTTGCTGCATCTTAAGCAAGCCTGCTAACCAGCAGGGACCTTTTTCTTGCTCCAGCAATTTCCTAACTATTGGGAAATTCTCCTGGTCAGTTACCGTGCCAGCAGCCCCAACTCGACTTTCCCGGTTTCCAAGTATCATTTGCCTTTTCTACCAAATCCCAATCTCTCAGCCAACGTGAAACAAATTAAACAGAGTGGCACAGTATGCTTTGCCCCAGAACAAATGGGAAGGTGAGGAAAGTGCCTCTACCAAGTGATCTCTTTACTAAGAGATTAGATAGGGTAGGGGTTGACTGTTTGGACATCTGACAGCCACTTAAAAAACTCGGTCTCAGTCCTACTCTGCCACCTACTTACTGTCAGATTCTGGAGAGCTTGTTAAAACCCCTGGGACTCAGTTCCTTCATCTGAGAAATGAGAAGAATAACAGAACAAGAACCTAATAGAGTAGATAATACAATACTATACAGAATAATAGGGCTGGTGTGAGGTGGCAAGATCAGGTCTGTAAAGCACTAAACAGGATGTTTGGTACTGAGAAAGCATGCTGTGGGTATACCCGGTGCCTGTTTACATACATTGTTGTGATCACATCTGAAAGTCCCCAGATGCTTAAAATGGATACTTTGTACGAAGCCTGTGTATGAGAGGCATCTCAAAGTGCGGAAAAGCATCAAGCTGACTGGTCTTTTGAGAATAATAGATATTCGAGGGGGAAGGCAATAAAGAGCTAATTTGTATAAATTATCTTTTGTTTTGCTTGTCATGAAATTATGACAAGGAGTGTTAATAAAAGAATTAAACTATAAGTGACCCTCAGAAATATCGTTAAAAACTTTGACCTCCGTGATTATGTCTATTAAAATGACTTACTGAATACCTTTGGATGTTGCGTGGGGCATGTCTGTTAATTTTTCTATTGTGCTCAAGTTAAATTTAAAATAGATAATATCGGGGTGCCAGGCTGGCTCAGTCAGGACAGCTGGAGACTCTTGATCTCAGGGTTGTGAGTTCGAGCCCCATGGTGGGTGTAGAGATTACTTAAAAAAAATAGAAATAAAACAGATATTATCAAAACTATTTTTCTTTGTGAATCTATATCAGAAAATGGTTTTCAAAACACATGCTATCACATGTGACTCTTCTGAACACGAGTCACTGAAAATTGTATCAGCATTGAAACTGTGGGAGCATTTCTTACAGTTTATTTTGAGGAGGGGGCCAGCCTACCATTCCAAATTTCCAAATATTCTCTGTAGTTGTGTGATTGAAGAGTGTGTTGGGATTCAAAGTGTTGGGATTCAAAGGTTCAGTCATAAGGACTCTCTAAAGATTTCTTTCATCTGAGTGATATAGTGGTACCACGAACGGTATTTGACCTTCGAATCTTGAAGCCATTGTTTCTGATTCCCTTCTTTTAAGCGAGTATGTAAGAATAAGGAGACATTGCCATAAATGCTGCTGTGGGATCATTAGCAGCGAGAAACAGAAGCTGAAGTCCTTGCTAATTGTGACCGTAGTCACTTTGTGGACCATGGAAAGAGCTGCCGAAATTGCGAAGTGACTGATTGCAAGTCCAAGTCCTACGGTGGGGGAAGAGACTATTTACAAGCTGGGTAGAATCGAGGCTCATTCACTTACATTCAGCATTTTCAAAGATTCACACTGTGAATCATGAAACTGACACTGGCATCACATGGATGCTGAATGTCACCACATCAAACGCCCGGCTGGCGTCAGGGAAGGAGGCCTGATGTCATTGTATGTTTGGCCTATATGTTTTCTTAACCCAACAGTTGGCTTCCTGTGAAACTTAGTCAATCTGAGTGGAATGTCTCCATCAAGGACATGGAGATCTTTCAGGATAATTCTTCCATCTTAGTTCTGCTTGTGACCATCATTCTGCCAAATGCCCATCCTGAAGACAGTTTCTGAATTACACAACTGAGAGAACAGGGAGAAACGTTTGCCGAGTGGCATACTACAGAGATCATACCGAGCTGGGGGGGAAATTAGAACAAAAGTTACCTTAGCCAAGTCAAATCCCACTTTGCGTTTCCATCACAATTACACGGTACCGGTTCCAAGTGTTACATTCGCCTCAACCAACTTGGCAAGCTAGGACCTGCCTTGGGCTTGGCACCTTATGCTGGGAGTGTTATTAGTATACAGTACTCTTTTTGGGGGGAACTTTAAAAGTTTTAAATACCCAGTAAGTAAAAGCCTCTATTGTATGGGGAGAGTGAACACTTTTAAGCTTCAAGAATGTATATATAGCCTGACCTAAGGCGAGTGATTAAAATAGAACAAATAAGACTTGCGTTTTTCAGATCAGTGTTTTTACTGAGTTCCTCAAGGCAAATGCTGGGCTTTCTTGGAAGCCAGCGTGGTCATCAGGTCGGCCCTCCCGCCTCTAGACGTTACCAGATTAGAGTTTCTACACCGTCTCCATCTTTGGAATTCTTAGCTTGGATGGATCAAGCAACTTCTGCCAAGACTGTAAGATTTCTGGAAGGTGGTGCAGGCTTTTATCCAGCATTGTAGCCCCAGGGCCGACCACAGTGCCTGCTCTGGACAGAAAGTTTGTGTCCTCTCAGAATTCATAGGTTGAAGCCTAATTCTCAGTGTAATGGTATCTGAAGTGGGGCCTTTGGGAGGGGCTTAGGTCATGAGGGTGGAGCTTTCAAGAATGGAATTAGTGCCCAGATAGAAGAGACCCCAGAGAGCTCCTTTGTCCCTTCTGCCATGTGAGGGAACAGCCAGGGAGACACAGCCAGAAGACGGCCGTCTCTGAACCAGGAAGTGGGTTCTTACCAGACTTCGAATCTGCTGGCGCCTTGATCTTGGACTTCACAGCCTCCAGAACTATGAGAAGTGAATTTCTGTGGTTTATAAGGCACCCGGTCTATGGTATTCTGTTACAGCAGTCCAAGTGGACTAAGACAATACCCCACAGATAGTGGGCATTGAGGTATCTGGATCGAACATTTAGTTTGGCATTTAGATTTGTCAACATGAAGCAAACCGCCCGTGAACACTTTGTACATATTTATTCATTGGCTGATTAGCAGTTAGATTATTCTGGAAATAAATCGTTCATATTGCTTTTGCCCTTCAAATGATCACATTATGCACACAGATCGTAATCAAGACGTGGACATTATGTGAATTAGGAATTAATTATGATTTAAAAAAGTAAAACAATGCACCTAACGGCATCGGGTGGTTCACTGCTGGGGAATGTGGTTTCTTCCTGTTTAGGATCCTTCCAGTATGATGAGCTAGTCTGCCTCAGCGGACGCCTGCGTGCCCAAAGCCTACACATCTCAGTGGCTCTGTGGTAAAGGGACCAGCCACTAACTCAACAGGAAGACCAAGCTGGAGGAGACCTTTGTGGACTCTTGCATCCCTAAAATGTTCTAAGTCCATAAAAACCCACCTAATAAAATAGCTGCTCTTAGAAGCCATATTTTCTGTGATAGAAAACTCCTCAAGTTGTTACTTGTTGAAAAGACAAAATTAGTGGTGCTTGGGTGATGAGCTAGTCTGCTCCAGACACAGTGGGTTAAAGCCTCTGCCTTCAGCTCATGTCATAATCTCAGGGTCCTGGGATCGAGTCCCACATCGGGCTCTCTGCTCAGTAGGGAGCCTGCTTTCCCCTCTCTCTCTGCCTGCCTCTCTGCCTACTTGTAATCTCTGTCTGTCAAATAAATAAATAAAATCTTTAAAAATCTTAAAAAAAAAAAAAAGCCGCAACAGACCTTATCTTTACTCTTCTACTGGTTGCCTGGCTGCCAGTTGCTGGGCTCAAACCTGGCGTTTTGTGTCTTAGCCTAAGTAGGAGAGGCTGAGCTTCTGCCCGCAGCCCTTGTCTACTTTCTGCTGCTGATGGGGAAGCTTTCACATTTGTTTCCACGTTGGCTGAACTTTGGGCTTGGGTTCGGGAGCTTGCCGCGTCCCTCACAGGGTCGGGACACATCCTGGAAGCGGCCTGGCTGTCAGCTTCCCCCCACATTCTCTGTGGGTGAACTCAGGCGACCAACAACTCGGTGACTCCAACAGATGTTTTTGTCTCTAAGCCTCGGGCACCTTGCCCTGCCGTCTCGCGTACAGAGGGTGATGCCGGGCACCCTGCCCGATGCCACCGGGAATGAGCACAGCCCCAGGGAGTACTGCCAAGTGGTGTCGGCGAGCTGCTTTCTGGGGCCCAAGGGGCCACCAGCTCCACGCACTGGTCTGCTTCCTCAGAACGCCATCAAGGGGACACGCTGGCTGGAGCCTCTCACTGCTTTGTGCAGCTGTCACTTCTCTACATTCTGTTTGAAGCCCTTTTGTTTACACATTGCATTTGCCTTGTTGTGCAATTGTGGTGACCGGAGGGGATTGCTGGCCAGAAGCCATGGGTTTCATGGCTGTGTCTGGAGCAAAATATTAGTGGGAAAAACATGTTGCCCCGAGTGTATTCTGGTTCAACCCTTAAGATTGAAGTCACCTAAACAATAGATAAGAAAGAAACCTCTGCCAGTCAACCCAGCTGACATACACCCACTTTTGGTAAGAGCCTGGCCCGGTGGAAAAGCACTGAGCTTGTAGTCCGAGAGAGGGGCTGCAGGCCTGGGCTCACCAGGGATAAGCGGAGTCCTTTGCGTGTTTTTTATTTGCTTTTAATTCCTTCTGATTCCCATTTTAACAGTTTTCATTTGCACTGATACGTTTCTCTAACTGAAAAGAACATAGGGGCCAATGGGTGTGTCATTTTGTTAGTCCAACTCGTGGAGCCTTGATTGACTCACCTGTGTAATAGCGTTGAGTTAGTTTTTCAACAGACAATCAACAGTATTTTCCCTTGCTGGGCTCTGGCCTGGGTCCTGGGGGTGTGGTGAGAAAGACTGAGTCCTGCCCTAGCGGAACTCTTGGTCCACTGGCCAGAGCCATTGTTCAGAGAGAAATCCCAAAGTAAAGAACACAGGGCCCTTATGGAGATAACAACCCAGAGCCTTCGGAATAAGACACTGAAGAAACTATTGTGCTGGGAGGGTCAGGCTCCAGCCACAGGTGGGTTCTGAGCTGAGTCTAGAAAGTTGAGCTGGGCTCATGTCGAGCTACGATGAAGCAGGGCTTGGAGCGGAAGGAAGCAGGGGCGATGTATTTAGAACAAAGGGGAGAGCAGATCTCGGTCACCAAAGGGCAATGGGGTAGCATTAGAAAGCAGGGAGATGCTGCTCCTGGAGGGGGGGTAGATGCTGGAGAACCAAACACACTGCAGGGACGTGTTGTTCCTGCAGGAGCAGTAGAATGAGTATTGCCAAGATCTCATTCTGATGTAATGATTCAGGGTAAAGAAATAAAACAGTAAGCTTCATTAATACACAGTGTCTCCAGCAAGGAAGGTCATCGTTTGGTGGTACTTTTGATTAAAACAAACAAACAAAAGCAACCTATAAAAACCAAAGCCCTTTTCTTCAAAGAGGAAATATCTTCACACGTTTCCAGTGCCAAAAAGTATTGGAAATTTCTCCTTCCCACCCTAACCTACATTAGCCTGGTTCCCATCTCCCTCAAAAAGTAAGCACTTTGTTTATCTACCTAAGGACTCTATTAGTTACAAATCTTTCTTTCCTTTAAAAACAAATGGCAGCATTATGTATAACATTGCATGCCTTCATATGTTGTTTTGTTTTTAAATTGAACAGAGTATTGGAGTAATCATTTACTATATATTCTTCATTTATAGCTTTATCATATCCCATAATGTGTTCTAAGTAATAAATCCCCAGCTAATGAATAGTTAGGTTTTTTCCTTTTTACCTCTTTGACAACTTGCTTCAGGAAATAATCTTAAAACATACGTAAATTTTCATATGTATAAACATCTTTGTAGGATAAATTCTTAGAATCGATCAACTAAAGTGATGTGAATTTTTGAAATTCTGTAGTTTCTGCTAAATTTTTTTCCCCATAGGTTGAACAGTTTACCCTCCTATCAACAATGCCTAAGAGTAACTGTCCCTCCTCATTCTCACAAACAGGTGTTCTCAGACATGGAATTTTTTTTTTTTTAAAGATTTTATTTATTTGACAGAGAGAGATCACAAGTAGGCAGAAGAGAGGAAGGGAAGCAGGCTCCCTGCCGAGCAGAGAGCCGGATGCGGGACTCGATCCCAGGACTCTGAGATCATGACCTGAGCCGAAGGCAGCGGCTTAACCCACTGAGCCACCCAGGCGCCCCAAGACATGGAATTTTTAAAGAGAAAACAGTATCTCAGTGTAGTATCTATATCTACTCCTTCTACCGAGGGAGGATACACATGTTTCTACATTTATAAGTCATTTGGATTTCTTTTTCCATGCATTTTCATTTATGTGCTATCTAGTTTTACTTCGTGTTGAGTATATCACTCAATTAAAGCTAAGCCCTTCCCAGGGTCTATAAGTCCTATCATCTGGTCCTCAGGCATCTGAGAATTTAATGCGGACTGGAAAATAGAGGGGAAAATTTATGAAAGAAGATCATCAAAATGGGGAAATGATGCCAAAACCATCTAGACACTAAGGTCAGGCACTAATTCTTCCTTTGAAGGCTTCCACGTACTAGGGATGTCTCCTTAGGAAAGTATTTTGATTTCATAATGGATATTAGGAAGTAGTATTTGTATTATGAAAACTTGTGTTATCTTCTACTTTGATAGAAACTAACTTTTTTCCCACAAACTAATAAAAATTGTGTTATAGATTCAAGAGCAAGTAATTTTTTTATAGTAACAAATTCAGGGTTATATTAGCAAAGTGAAATGGAACACTGAAGCAATCTTCTGGATTTCTCTGGCTACCAGCTAACTGCCTCATCTGCTGTATGCATATGGTAGAAAAAAATTTTTTTTCAAGTTCAAAATAACTATGGCAGTCAACTGTTTTCCAGTATTAATTGTTCTATTCAACTAGAATTTTTCCTGGCCATAAAGAACGTTGCCCCAGCTAAATAAAGTCACTGTTTCTCAGCCCCTTTATAGCTAGATGTGACAATGGGATCTTGTTCAAGCAATGGGATATGAGCAGAAATAATATATGGTATATTCTAGTCCATACCCGAAAAGGCTGCATACGAACATCCATTGTATCTCCTCCCTTTATGCTGGTTGGGATATAGATGCGATGTCAGCTACAGAAGCCACCTTGCACCCAGAAACGGATAACATGCTGGAGTCTTGAACTTCTGTTTAAAAACTTCTTTTTAAAATTGCCATTTGTGGGGTGCCTGAGTGGCTCAGTGGGTTGAGCCTCTGCCTTTGGCTCTGGTCATGATCTCAGGGTCCTGGGATCGAGTCCCGCATTGGGCTCTCTGCTCAGTGGGGAGACTGCTTCCCTCTCTCTCTGCCTGTCTCTCTGCCTACTTGTGCACTCTCTCTGTGTCATATAAATAAGAAAAATCTTAAAAAAAAAATTACCATTTGTCTGAGTCTTTTGGTCACAGCATCTCAACTTGTATCTCCAAAAGTGCAATTTGCTTCACAGTAAACTTCCCCACAAATATAGTGTCTTAAAACAATAATCATATAACAGCTTATGATACTGTGGATTGTCTAGGCTGGGAAGTTGTTTTCCTGGTTTTGCCCAAGTTCACTTACATGACTACCAATAGCTAGTGTGAATCTTCTAGGGGATCATTGGCTCTGGTTGGCCTTACTCATGTGACTGACAGTTAGCTGGGGAAATGACAGCACGTGACCCAGGTGTTAGAGACAGTTAGCAAGAAGTCTGGGCTTCTCTACATTTGGCTGAAATTTCAAAAGCAGTGAGAGATAGCAAGCCCCATTCACGTTTCACAGCTCTGCGTGTGATCATTCACGTTTCACACCTCTGCGTGTGTCAGAGTTGGTATTGTCACATGAGCTAAAGCAAATCACACTTTACAAATCACTAGCCAAGCCAGAGTCAACGTGGGAAGGACTAACCAAGGCAGTATGTTTTCAGAACATTTGTTAACAGACTATTGGTATGTGGGCCTGGATAATTCTTTGTGGTGGGGGAAATTCTGTACCTTGTAGGATGTTCTCCAGCATCCCTGTCCCTTACCTATCAGATGTGAATGACAGCTGTCTCTGCAGTCCCTAGGTCATGAAAACCAAACATGGCGCTAGACACTGCCAATCTGGGTGGCGAAATTGCCTTCAGTGCAGAGTCACTGGTTTATAGGGAGATAGGAATCTGCTGTAGACCAGTGGGGGTTATTGATGCAACAGTCTACCACATACAACCATTGATATAGTGCCTTTTCCTTGCTCTATTGTTAACTTTACATTCTGAAGTCATGCTGATTATTTATACTGCAATGTGTGTATGTATTTGAAAGGCTGTTTTTAAGTTTGGGGACTCAGCCCTTCTTCTCAGAGCTTCATTGTTTGTGATTCTGACTTTTAGTTGGAGACTTTGTTAGCACAGAATTGACCTTATGTCTTAGAAACTATTATAGATTATGATAGATTGGATTATTGTATCTAAATCCTAGTTTCCTCTCTGCAATGCATGTTTTCTGATTGCCACGTGACTTAGATATGCCTGGCAGAAGACAGATACACATCTTTGTTTCCCTGTCTTTGGGCTTGGCCATGTGACTTGTTTTGGCCAGTAGAAGGTATAAGTGAGAGGGCTAATTCTGAGCAGAGGCCTTAAAAGCATGTTTCTGCTGGTTTCTCTTGTGCTTCTTCTTTCTTCCATGAAAACATCATGTCCTTGATAGGAATTACTCCTTCTGCCTTGTTCCCTTTAGGAGAAAACTTGTGGAGCAGACCCGAACTTGACCTAGACTCTGAAACAGAGGTACCCGAGCTCCCCCACTGACACT
The DNA here is from genome assembly GCF_011764305.1 of Mustela putorius furo. Classification (NCBI taxonomy): domain Eukaryota; kingdom Metazoa; phylum Chordata; class Mammalia; order Carnivora; family Mustelidae; genus Mustela; species Mustela putorius. The sequence goes on from NW_025421305.1 coordinate 9,231,971, forward strand.
AAGCGAGAAATGAAGACTCACTGTTGTAACACTAAAATATGTGGAATTAATTATAGCATTATCCCAGCAGGGGTTGACAAAAACAATTTCTATGTTTAAAATTCTATCAAGTCATTTTTATTAGAAAAGCACCTAACCATTGTAGAAAAATTAGAAAATTAAGAAAATTCTCCTATAATCCCACTGTACAAAGAAAAGCCATTGTCAAAATGTTTTAAAAGATTTTATTTATTTATTTGAGAGACAGAGATACTAACAGAGAGCACAAGTGGTGAGGGGTGGGAGAAACAGGCTCCTTGCTGAGCAGGGAGCCTGACACAGGGCTTGATCCCAGGACCCTGGGATCATGACCATAACTGAAGGCAGACACTTAACCGACTAAGCCACCCTGGCTGGTGTCCCCGTTGTCAACATTTTGATGTACGTATTTCCAGATTTTTTCTGTGTATATTAATTTATCCTTTCATTTAACAAATAGATGTATAGATTTTGATCTGCTTAGCAGAAACTAGATGCAGCTAGATACAGCAGGGTCTAAGATGAACATATCCCTGCCCTCAAGGAGATTATATTCAGGTGGGAAAATAACATGAATGATTCTGAAGCAACTGAACATTCATTTACAATCTGGTAGATACAGTGTGCTAAGACAGTGTCTAATGAGGGCATGATGTGGTCTGAGGTCAGGAAAAGCTTTCCTAAGGAAACAGTATGTTATGCACGTTATAATATATTGCAAACATTGTAATACATAATGTTTCATACATTAAAATGCATACATAATTTCATATATTATAAGCTTAGTTCTCTTACATATAAATACAATATATGTATTACCTAGTACATTCTCTTCAGTAGACAATATAAAATGAACATCTTTCCACATTAATAAATATTTTTATATTTTAATAGTTGTGTCACATGCCACTGATATGTATTTATCATGCTTTATTCAACCAGTCCCTTGGTGTGGGACATCTGGGTCTCTTTTCATTTTTAGTTCCTCTAAGCAATCTTGTAAGGGACATTCTGGCAAGGACTCTAGTATGTTTGTTGAAGAGAAATAATTGTGGTGAAAATTAGTAAAGTGCTGTGAAGCAAATCTCAGTAACATATCCTGACCTCGCATATCCCCTATGGAAGCATAATGGAAATATTTATTTTTGAAATAAAATTTCTCATGTTTTGTCAGCTACATTCAGTTACTCAGTCATTCCTGAAGATCCTCAGGGAAAATTTAGACTATCTTTCCTGGATGAAGATTTATTGGTGGAATATAGGGGCAGAATGTCAAGAGAAATAATATGTGTATACAAAGTCAAGACAGCCAGAATACCACCTCTGCTTTTCCAAATCAGGATGTGATCTGTTGTCATAATACTTATTACTGGTTTAGCTTTTTTTTTCTTCTCTCTCTCTCTCTCTCTCTCTTTCTTTCTTTCCTTTTTTTTTTCCTTTCTCTCTCGTGTGTGTCAGTGTGGTTACTGTTACTTCATCTGTGGCCTGTTTCCAAAAACAATGAGTGACTCTCCGCAAGATAATCACTAGAGTATCTGATTCTTTCGTGAGTAATAGACCAGGAAAGTGCACTAAACAAACAGTGTAGCATGAATATATTGCAGAGATCGAAACTGTCTGAGTGAAAACAAAGTATGATAAAATAATAGAACTCAAAAAAAAAAATGGAACTCACAAGATTCGTTCTACACAGAAAAAAGATGCCTGGCATTCTTATTTTGTTTAAGATGTAGTACTTTAGAAGTGTACATTCAGGAAGGATATAAAATATAATTTTTATCAGGTTTAACAGTGCAAAGTTGTAATATGGTATTTTGATTTTATAATATGGACAGATCCATTTACCTTGTGGTTGGCTGTGAAGTAAACTGGCACATATATGTCTGTGTTACACTCATCAACTATGAGCAAATACTTTCGAATTGTGAACCCAAAGGAAGAAAGTAGTAAAAAAGTCTTATGAATTTCAGTTTACTCAGGTGCCATAAATATGACGCAAGCACATTTGTAATTTGGGGCACATTTTTAGCTTAAGTGGCTACCTGTAATTGAATGACCATCAAAAATGAGATCATCTGGGAGGCCTTCCTTCTTTTTGGTTAAACCTGGATCAACTCACATTTTACAGCATTTTGTCCCCCAGGAGAGTAATGGAATCTACAACTCTCTACTTTAAGTCAATGGCCTTGAATCAGTCAGTAGTATTCATAAGTAAAAAAATATATAAGCTAGCCCATCAGAGGAAATTTCTCTCATTGTCTAAAACATCAGATTCTTGCAGTCAGGTACATTTCTTATCTCTCTTTTTCCTTTGGAAGGAGTTAGATCAAAAGATAAGGGGAAAAGATTCAGGGACCTCAGAAATTCTCAGTTTTAACGGTAAAATTATGGTTACAATACTTTATTCTGTGTTTCATACTAGAATGAAGCATCCTTCTAAATGGTGATTTGGCAATGTCCATTTTATAGCAACATCCAGGGCTCAGCAATGTAATTGACAACTCTGTCCTGTAAGAGGGAGTCTTGCTACTCAGCTTGACTGTCCTCTTAGAAAATTGTCAGTGAAACTCAGTTTACTCTTTCATCAAATTTATACTGAGTGCCCCCCAACAAAGTATCTCCTGGGTCTCTAACTTCTTGGAGCTGAAAGTCTGATGGAGGAGACATATAATACATGGTACACAAAATGAAAAATTGAGGTAAGTCTGTGTAAGCAGTTAGGTGTATGAAGATGGAGACTGAGGTGTAGGGGAGGAGAAGAAGAGTCACTTCAGACAGAGGGGAGGAAGGCCTCTCAATCAGTGAAAAGCTGGGAAGAAGTCAGTATGAGTGTTTATTAAGGGCTAGAGGGGCAGTGTCTCTGATAGGGCTCAACCATATCCATATACCATCCGACCGTATCATCCATCCAACCATACCCAACCAACCTAGTAGGACTTCGATCAAGAGTGCAGAATGAATGGTTGGATGCACGGGGGAATCAGATGTACTTGGGGTAGAGAGATGAGCCTGGGGAGCAGATCAGTGTGATTGCAGCACCGTGGACAGGGTGAAGGAGGCTGAGAGGTGAATGCTGGGGGGTCCTCTTAGTAAGGAGTTTGAATTTGCATGTCAGGGGAATTCACTTGAAGGTTTTAGGATGGAAGTAATCTGAATATTGCTTTTAAAATTTGTCTAATATTAAAAAAAATCGTCTAATATTACCACAAAGAGCCAAAATAATCTTGAAAAAAAGAACTAAAGTGGAGGCCTCATATTTCTTGATTTCAGAAATATTATAAAGCTACAACAAACAAAACAGTGGGTTACTGGCATAAAGACAGACATGTAGACCAACATAATGGCTAGAAAACCCAGAAACAAACTCTCAGTCAAAATTCCTTTGATAAGTGTGCCAAAATCTTTCAGAGGGGAAAAGGACAGTCTTTTCAACAAATGGGGTTGGAAAGCTGGATATCCACATGCAAAAGAATGAAGTTGTATCCTTACGTTATGTCATAGACAAAAGTTAACTAAAAAGTGGACCTGCACGTAAAATCCTTAGAAGGAAACAGAAGGAAAGCTTCATTGGACTTGGCAATGATTTCGTGGTTATGACACCAAAAGTACAGGCAACAAAAGTAAAAATATATAAATTGGACTACACCAAAACTTGAAACAGAATTCTAAGTATCAAAGGACGTAATCAACAAAATAAAAAATGCAACCTGCAGAGTGAGAGAAAACATTTAAAAATCACACATCTGATAAATGGTTGTTATCCAGAATATATGAAGAACACCTACAATTAAACAACAACAACAACAAAAAAAAAACAAATAATCTGGGCATGAGCAAAAGACTTGAGTGAATGTGCTTCCAAAGAAGATACACAAATGGCCAATCAGCATACGAAATGATGTTCAATATCACTAATCATTAGGGAAATGCTATTCAAAACAACAATGAAATATTACCTCATACTCATTAGGATGGTAATTATCAAAGAGACCCAGAAAAAAACAAATGGTGGCAAGGACCTTGTGCACTGTTGGTGGGAATGTGAAATGTTTTAGCCACTATCGAAAACAGTATGGCGGTTCCTCAAAATATTAAAAATAAAACTACTCTAGGGGCACCTGGGTGGCTCAGTGGGTTGAGCCTCTACCTTTGGCTCGGGTCATGATCTCAGGGTTCTGGGGTCGGGCCCCACATCGGGCTCTCTGCTCAGCGGGGAGCCTGCTTCCCCCTCTTTCTCTATCTACCTGTGATATCTCTCTCTCTCTGTCAAATAAATAAATAAATTAAATATTAAAAAAAAAATAGAACTACTTTATGATGTAGCAATTCCACTCCCAGGACATATCCAAAAGAATTGAAAAAAGGGTCTCGAAGAGATATTTATACATCCATATTTGTGGTAGCATTATTTATGATAGCCAAAATGTGGAAATAACTCAAATGTCCACTGAATTGACAAATAAAATGTGATTTACATATACAAGATATTATTTAGCCTTAAAAAGGAAGGAACTTTCATCATATGCTATACAATAGATGAACCTTTGGCAAGTGAAATAAGCCAGTCACTAAAAGACAATCACCATTTGATTCCATTTACATGTGATACGTAGTGTAGCCAAATTCATAGAGAGAGAAAGCAAAATGGTGTTGAGGGAAGGGTATATAGAGCATTATTGTTTAACGGGTACAGAGTTTTAGTTTTGAAGGGTGGAAAATTTCTGGAGATTACACAAAAATATGAATATATTTAACACTACTGAACTGTACACAAAAATGGTTAAGATGCCAAATTTTATGTCATGTGTATTTTGTCACAAGGTATTTAAGTTAAGCCTAATATTATGCCTATAAGCAAGACACATGTAAAATGTGTCCTTCCTCCCCTTTGGGTATGCCCCTGAGGCTCTTCTCTTGGTCAATGACATGCCAGGTAAACCAGTGTTCATATTAGGCCTTCTTGGTTTCTGTGACTAAGTTCATCCTCCTCCTGGATGGAAACCCCCCAGCAGGAACTGCTCTGCCTCCTTGAGGTCCCAGGGCAGCCTAGCCAGTCTTCCCTCCACGAATGTTTGCCTCTTCCTCAGAGGTGAAAGGCCGTGACATTCATGTACCCGACAGTCTCAGAGATTAAGAGCTAAAAATGAGGTAAGTCAAGACCTAGCTCCATGGACATTGGGAACATTACCCTGGGCACTCACTAGTGATTGAATAACAGATACCACTGCTCCAGCCTGGGTTTGGGCACGTTCTGAATGAATCGATCAAGCTGATACCCATAAAAAGCACTAAACGGTGACTGGCAGGAGCATATACTGAAACAATTTCTATTTGGTTTCTTTGCAGTTCTTTGTATAGTTGGACATTATTGGTTTTATTTTTTATTTATTTGTTTCTTTGTTTATTTTGTTCTGGTAATTTCAACCTCTCATTTCTTTTCTTCTCTCTCTCTTTTTTTTATAATGTTCAGTTAGCCACTATGCAGTCCAACATAAGTTTCTGTTGTAGTGTGTAAAGACTCATTAGTTGTGTATAACACCCAGTGCTCATCCCAACACGTGCCCTCCTTAAAAATGTGAGTATGTGCAAACAAAGGAGTCACAAAATTTTCCTGCATCAAGTTTGCTCCGGCTTGGGGTACACAATGCCTGAACTGACTGAAAGTGTCCAACCGTCGATTACTGAAATGACCCCAACATTTCTCCACATCCACCTCAGACCTGAGATTCCGATCACCGTATCTTGGTACGATCCTACTATTTCAAACTCTCTGCAAACACAGGTGGTGGGTGATGTGGAGAGAAAGAGTCAGAGGAAAGAGAAAAGATGCGGAGAGAGAAGAGGGGAGGGAAGGAAGGGAAGGAAGAGGGATGGAAAAATCTTTTCCCTGAGCCTCTCAATCAGGGGTTCTGAAACTAGACTGATCCCCAGGGCCACACGATCATGTCACCACATGGATGGTTGGATGAGGCCTGAGAATTTGCATTCCTAACCTGGTCTCAGGAGATGCTGCTGCTGCTGGTCCAGGGCCATGTCTCCAAAGTGCCTGGTCTTAATCACCTCTGAACAGTAGATTCACCTGAGAGGCTTTGAAAAATCCTAGGGTCCAGGCCATGCCCTAGATCAGAGGAGTCAGATTCTCTGAAGACAGAATGCAGATGATAGTATTTTTCAGAAGTTCCCAGTATGTCCAAGGAAACAGCTGAGGTGGAAGACCACAGCTTTGGGCCCTTGCGCCTCAAACTGAGCTGGGCTGCCCAGCCGCTGGGGGGAACCTGCTAGAGATGCAAACTCTCAGGCCCCACCCTGGACCGCTGAGTCAGCATCTGCACCTAACAAGCCAACATCTTAAACTTCGAGCGGCCCAGGAACACCTGGGGAGAAATCAGGCCCTGCAGAGAGACTCTGTCATGCTGGTTGTAGGTCGGGAACCTAACATCCGCAGAAACAGGAAATATGCTGCTGCGGTCACACTGCACAGAGCCTTCAGAGCAGGAGAGCACCAGGGACTGAGCCCTCGGAGCAACATTGCTTTGAAATACATCCAAATGCTGCTTCTTGCAATGAGCCTTTTGTTTAAAAAAATCAGATGAGAAGAAAGAGATTAAACGTTTCAATCTTTAAATGGACATGTTCTTCTGAGTATTAAAACGGTCACTTTTGCACAGAATGTGCTTAAAATACCAATGGCTACCATCATAATCGCTAATAGCATCAAGAGTATCTGCCGACTGAGTGATTCTCCTTGGGTGGTTGTTTCAGGGTCGGCGGCTTCATGGGCCCACCGTGTCACCACCAAGGTGCATTTGATCACCTATTTTCCAGATGCTGTTTTGTGAACTTAAAGGGAGAGCCCGAAGTGCGAGATAGGAAGTTCTGTTCTCATCAAAACCCAGAAAAAGCAAAAATAAAACAAAACAAAACATAAAAAACCAGAAGTGGCTCACATGGTGGAAAACTACCAGAAGAGGCACAGACCTTAGCAAAGGAAGGGGAGTAAGCACAGGCGCTCTGGAGCCCTTTATATTCAGGAGCTGTATATTCAGGTTCAAATCCTGCCTCTGCTACTTACCACCTGTGTGTCCTTTGCTAGTCCGTTGACTTCTCTGTTACTCATTTCCTTCATCTATAAAATGAGCGTGATGATGAAAACCATCCCTACCTCACGGGTTGTTAAGAGGATAAAATGAGTTAGTATTTGTCAAGCTCTTAGGTCTGTCCCCATCACATCCTAGTTGCTGTATAAATTGATTGTTAAATACTAGGGTAAGAAACAGAAACATTTCTATTCTTTAGCATCATTCCACCCTAGGAAAATCCTGGAAGATACTATCTCAAGTTATAGAAAAATATCCTCTGTCTGTGGGACTAAGTAATTTTAAATTGCTCCCATGAAGGGAACAATTCATAAAGAGGGTATCTTTAGGTTCTGACATTGGGGCTGTCAGTTAGGTGACAAATTTCTTTAAATGGAATGGGACGCGACTGTCAATTCTATAGCCTAGTAATAGGAAGTAAGCGATACATGATTTAGAACAAAAAATGATTTAAAGGACATAAATTAATGAAGAGGAAGGGATATTTTCAAAAGATGATAAAACAGTAATAGTCAATAACACAAGAAAACTCACCCTTTGGTGAAGAATTCAGAAGGCTTCTGTAAACCATTTATACCTCACGGGCTTCATATTAGCACATGATTAGGAAATTATTTTTTAAATGCTTTCAACTGGCAAAATAAAGAAATAAAATATTCTTCCTTTTGTGAAGTGAGGGAGATGCCCCCAGCAGCCTTATCCAGAGGACTTCCCTGGTCACGACATTCTATCTCTTGGGGCGTGTGGGTCCATCCAGCCACATAATCCAAACATGCTAAAACACAACACACAAAAACATAATCCAGGCTGCTTTCCCCAACCCCGGAGCCTCCATGAAACCACCATGACCCACACACAAGGATCACATCACATCACCCCAAATCACACATTTTTGGTTGTAGAGACAGACTGGCAAATAACCCCCTTCCTGCCAGTTGAGAAGTTTTTCCCTCCTGCTCCGCAAGAAATTGCCTCACTGGTCAATCCTTCACCTCTTCAGGTTGTTCCTTCTCTTGGCTACTTCTTAAAGTTGAAAGTCAACTTTAAGGATCTCAAACTTCAAGGACTTTAAGGTCCTTGGCTCTCTGTCAACACCCTTACCTTAGAGACGTCATCCCGCCATGAAGCCTTTGCCATCGCATCTCCAGCATAGACCTCCCTCTCAAACTCCAGCCCCATCAGGCTCAAGTGTCTGCCCTTCCTTTAGCATATCTCACAGATTAACACCAATTTATCGTGTCCAAAACTGAACTTTTGATCTTCCCCCAGAACCTGCTCCTTCCAAATCTCAGTTGATAACACCTCAACCTTCCAGCTGTCCAAGACAAAAACCTTGGAGCCATTCCCAAGTCTTCTCTGTCACATCCAACAGTAAATCCATCAGGAAGCCCTGATTCAAAAATTAAGAATTCGCCGACTTCTTACCTCCTCTGCTGCTACCACTCTGGTCTGAACTGCTCTTGTATTTTACCTGGATTATTATACAAAAGACTCCTCATCTTTTAAAAGATGTGAGTTAGGGCACCTGAGTGGCTCATTCGGCTCAGGTCATGATCCTAGGATCCTGGGACTGAGTCCCACATTGGGCTCCTTGTTCAGTGGGGAGTCTGCTTCTTTCTCTCCCTTTATCCCTTCTCTCTGCTCATGCTCTCTTTCTCTTCCTCTAAATAGTCTTTAAAAAAAAGAATCATGAGTTAGGTATGTCACTCCACTGCTCAAAACTCTGCATGGCTCCATATTTTACTCAATAAACACTGAAGTCCTTAAAGTCTTCCATGGTCTAGTCAAGCCCTTGTTATCTGTCCCGTGTCTCCTCTTGGTGCTCTCTCCCTCCCTCACTGCCCTCCAGCCACGCTGGCCTCCTGGGGCATTTTCTATCTCACTGTCTTTGCCCTGGTGGTCAAGCCACCTGGCATGCTCTTGACTCAGATCATGAACGTGGCTTCCTCTCTCACTTCTAAAGTCTTCGCTCAAAAATCATTTTTAAAATGAGACTTCCCCTGGCCACTGTATTTAAAGCCATAGCCCACATTTACATTCTCAAGCCCCCTTACCTTTATTATTTGTTGTTTCCTTTAGCGCTTTTAATCTTCTAGTATGCTAAATAATTTACTTACTTCTTCTCTGTCTCCCCTTGCCAGAATGTAGGCACCATTAGGTCGAAGAAATCTGGCATATTTTATTTATATGATAGATGCTCAATAAATATTTGTTGAGGGAATGAATTCCTGATGGGCTTGGCTACGACTTCAGCACAGCAATCTTCTGGGGCAGGGAGTCCCAGTAATCTCTCTAGGTCACCAGAAAGGTGTGTCATACTGACAAGACTGAAGAGGTGACCTCTTCTGGTAAGGGTCCCTTTCTGGGCTCATGCCTTGTCCCTGCTGATTTCTTCCTCCTGGGGCCAGTACCCATTTGTACTGATGCTAGTGCTGGTCAAGCTCCACCTCGTACCTGGCACCTTCTGTCACCCAAGCCAACACAATTCTCCATAATCACCAGTGATACCAATTGGCTTGTGTGTTGTCTGCTGCTATGCTACAGGTGTTAGCAGGTCTGAGGTCCTTAATTCTATATATTGTGTGTACATCCCCATTACTGCCTTGGAAACAAAAGGAAAGACTAGTGATACCAAGACATATAGCCTAGCTCCTTAGAGGGGCTGTCATTTCACAGGCCTTTTATCACTAGAATGGTAAGATGTGTATCCCTCAAATCTTGAGGATTTGGTTGGTAAAGCCATGGATTCATTCAGAATGAATAGCCAGGATAAGCCCCCTAGATTACTGAGATGTCACTTCCTGTTCAGAAGTGTTGCTCATCACCCCATCTTTCTCTCTTTTTCCATTAACTCTTATTCTTTGGCTTAAAAAAAAAAAAGCTACAGGGGGAACAAAAAGCAATTGTCAAATATATCAGGCTGAAAGGTGAATGCATGCTAATTATGAAAGCACATTCCATTAATTTTTTTCTTTTATTATATGTGTAATGAGTTAAAATGTTATCACTGTTTAGGGTTTTGGACTTTTCGTTTTTTGTTTTTACAAAAGAATGACAATAAATCATGTTTAAATAGTAAAATGACTATTGGCCTTGAAGTCTTCTGAGAGAGGCTTCTAGTTCCCTGGGAAGGAAAAGCTAACAAGTAATTATAGGAGCAGCATTATTTTGAGAACCTACACTATACCTGGCACCCACACACACACACATACACACACACACACACACACACACACAGCTCTAAAATTCTTCTAGAAACATTTTATTGTTGCACAAAAATGGGCCTCACTACAAAGAGCTTTACTGGTAGCTCTACAAAGAAATTGGAGATCATGGGTGGTCTGGCCATACCTAGGAGGTCGAATTAAATAGTGCCATTCCCAAAAGGCAGCCATGTATATATATTTCTCAAAATAGTGGTATCTTGTGTTGTTTACTTTTAAAATAATTCCTACTACAAGAGAGGACTGTGCCCTGGAAGAATTGCCCCCAGAAAGCTCGGGAGCAGGAATAATGGTTTGTACTACTACTTTCTGGAAAGCAAATGGGATTTTCATGTGAACCCAGCAAAGGGTCAGACCACACTGACATATATTTTTTGGTTTCTAATCTTACCTCCACTGCCATTATGGACTGCATTACACAACCCTCTGACCCAAGGCCCAGCCATGTGAGCTTTTTATCAGCTCATAGAATGGTCTCCGCACAGCATGGCTCCTGCCAGGGCTTAGGGACCAGTGGGTGGCCAGACCTCAGGCTCTGGGCACCGACACCCAGATCCTGAGTTCTACTCTGAAATAGAATCATGATATCACCATGGGCCAATCGAATTACTTGTTTGAGTTCAATCCTGGATGCTCCAGGATGATGGCTCCCAGATAATTGGTCTATGACATGGTCTGGTAGCTTGAATAATACGATAATGTTAATTAACTGAAAAATATTTTTTTCATCATGTTTCTTTAGTTTTCTTTTCTTTTTTCTTTTTTCTTTTTTTTTTTTTTTTTTTTTTGGTCAGTGCAGGAGGAAGTTGGGGAACAGAGGTTAGCTTTATCTTTTTCAAGTTTAGCAGAGCATAAACTAAGAAAACAATTTCTCCGTAACTGATGCTCACCACCCACCTAATTGTTTCATCCAAAATTTTAACCAGGAGCCATTTACGCATTCTCTATTTTTCTCACAACCAATATCCAAGCCATTGGTAAGTCTTAACCTCTCTATCCCCCAAACATTTCTTGAGTTTGGCCATTTTCATCATGTTTACTGCTAAGACTCTCAGCCAAGGCATGATTATCCCTCATCCAGTTCAATGCAATAGCCCCCCAGCTGATTTCCTGCTTTCCTCTTGCCTCTCTATAGTCCTTAAAGCAGCCAGTGGGGTCTTTCCAGCTTAAAGCTGTCCGTTGTTTTCTCTTTGCAACCAGATTAAAATCCAGATCTTTTACAATAGCCTACAAAATCCTCAGGGTGCCTACTTCCAGCACCTCTGTCTACCTTCTCCCTCTCCATTCACCATCTCATTCACAAAGCTTTCAGTGTAGCCTCGTTCTTGTCTCAAGTCGTTCGCATTGATGTTCACTCTGCCTGAAATGCTCTCTTAGATCTGCACCATTGTCTCTTCCTTGTCATTCAAGTCTGGCTCAAATGGCATCTTCTCAAGAAGGGGAATAAGTGCTTTTCAAGACAACCTGCGCATACACGGGGTTCTCCCCCTGCACCCCAGCTGTTACTCTTTGAGGTCAGGGACTGTGCTAGTGCTATTCATTACTTCATCTGTGCTGCAGAGCACTGTGTCTTGGACAGAGGAGGTGCTGAGTAAATAAATGAACGCATTCATGTCTCCCAACTGGCTTGCATATTGATTGCTCGTCAAGTTGTTGAGCGTACTATGCAATGGACACTTTTACCCTGTCTTTATTACAGCCATATGGTGATAATAAAAAGCACACCAATTTTTAGTTGGTTTTATTATTGTTTTAGAATTTTCTGCACACAGTTTTCCCCCTTACTTGCTGTACCTGATGTGCCTTATTCCTATTTCCCTGTTTTTGGTACAGTTCTGGAAAAGAAATAGCCCTCCACATATCATTGACAGCAGTAGGCAGAAAGCAGAAGGTCAACTGATCCAAAAAACATATGCACTAGCTCTTAAAGATGCTTCTTGGAAATAACACTCATCGTTTTCCCCAAAGGAAGTTACATGGCCACATCTAATTTCAAGAAGTCAGGGAAGTACAATCCTACCATCTGAATAGAAGAACTGGGACAATTTGGGGAACTTCCCTGAGGATGATCTCACCATCCCAGCAATACAATTATTAAAAGTTGAACATAGGGAACTTCTAGCAATCACAAATATTTAAATACATACAATGGATGCACATACTGATATGGGCCAACAGCAGAAGAAATACGAGACATTGAAGACCAGCAGAACTGGGCATTAAAAGAAGAAAAATATGGATTTACTCAATCAGAAACCATCATTATTACTGGACCCTTTCAACTGGGGTTTTGCAATAGATTTAATTCTGAATGTTTTTTTGCCTCCACAATGGTACTAGCTATGATCCATAGGATAATTGGAAAAATATTCCCTTCAATAATTTTTTGTAGTGCTTACTTCTCTTATGAAACTCTGATTGGAGCAAAGTTTTTGTCATATGTAAGTGTTTTCACCAAATCCTTAAGTAGGGGGGCCTGGTAATTAATATTACAACCCAAGTGAATATGATTTAAAGTTACTTTTGCATATAATGCTAAAGTTATCTAGAGTCAGCTATGCATAATCAACTCCCCATTGTGTGGATTCAGTTATCTTTCATTTATATTTAACTTCTTTATGTTATATATTATATCCTATCCTCTCTGCCTTCTAATTTTGCTCCATTATACTAACTTTTTATTTTCCAGGAGAACTTCTTACTAGGATTTCTGTCTTTCTGCTCTGATCATGTCTAGTAGTTCTCAAAATCTGCTGCATGACAGAAAAATCTGTCGTCCTCAGGCTTTTCTTTCACTGCCCTACCTGGAGTAGATCTGCTGTTTCCTAAATCTTATAATAACTGCATACTTCTTGGTTTACTCCATTATTTTACTGAAGCATATTCTCAATAAGGTCTTCTATATTTGAAAATATCCTTGTGTACCCATACACTTGAATGATGGTTTAGCTGGGTATGAAATTCCCAGTTACAAATAATTTTTACTTAGAAAATCTGAGGCATTTTTATCACAGGATATTTATCGCCAAGTAATTATCCTCTTTATGGTTCCATCTTCTTAGTTACAAACTTTTACGTGGATTTGAACAATGGGTGCAAATGGAAGATGAGATATTTTCACGGTCTCGTTCATAGTTGGGCCAGACTCCCCATGTATATCTGCTTATACACATAGATATGTATATCTGGTTGTTGCCTCTGTAAAAGCACCTCGTGAAAAATGAAACTAGGAGTCTTAAAACTTCTTTATTAAAATGCAACAGGAAAGTTCAAATAAAATTGCCTTATCTGCTGCACTGGAGCAAAAATAGATGGTTTGTTATGAAAGAACTTTTCTTTGTAAAAAGCAGAGCTGAAAAGATGGTCATGCAGACATCTACAGAGAGGTGTCTTTTGGGAGATTGGCTAATATAGACTCAGCTCAACTTAGGTGACTTGTTTGATGCAGCTTTGTCCCAAATGTTCAGCTTCCTTTTCCTGGTACCAGTGGGCTAGCCTGGCATGGTCTTCTCAAGGTGATGGCAGAATTATATGAGGCTAGTGAAAAACCATAAGGATGCTTGAGGACTTGGCTCAGAATAGGCAAGATATGACTTTGGTCTTATTCTATTGGCAAAAGCAAGTCATATGTCCAAACCCAAGAATGTTCTGCCAAGAATCACAGAAGCACGCCCCACCCGTATTGGGTGTACATTGCATAGTTAAGTGGAAAATAGTGTGGATGGAGGAAGAGGTGAAAAATTACAGCTAATAACACTCTCTATCACAGATTCCATAAATAAACATATTTCTAAAAATATTAATTTGTATAATACATGTTTATTGAAGGAAGAGGATTTCCCTTAATGGCAGGACTGTGGTCCTGTTCTTTCAAACAAAAGATATTTTAAAAAATGCGATAAGGAGCATTATTTGTTTTTCTGATCTGACTGGAGTTTTGTGGCAGCATAATAAGCTCTGGCTACTTTCTTTGTTGTCTAGGAAGAGCACTGCCTCCCCTTAAATGATTTGGTTTCAGTGTGCCTCTGAGAAAAGGCAGGGTATGTTGAAGAGATAGCTGTAGGGTTGGGATGAGGTGATTAAACAAATCTTTTTGCTACTGGGATAAAAAAAACAAACAAACACACTGTGTTTAGATTTTGACTTTCTTGTGCACAGACATGTCTTACCCTTTGAATTCCTGCACATAATGGAAATTGGGCTCAGTGTGCTGCAGCAGGGCTAACACTGACCTGGGAATCAGAGGCCTAGATTCTCAGCCTGACAGGCCACCGCCACTTGTGAACTTGAACAAGCCTACTTGAGTTCTCTGGGCCTCAATTTCCTGTTCTGTAAATGAGAACTAATGGTTGGTGACCTACTTATCTCTAGAAGTGTGGTGAATAACAAACGACATAGCAAATGGGAACAGATTTTGGAAAATTGCAAAGGACTGCCCACATAGAACTGTGGCAGTTTTCTGAATTCTGGGCTTGTTAACCAGGTTAGGACTTGAGCTTAAGGAGAATGAGGCTATGGATTAGGTTTTACACTCAGGAGAAAGCTGTTCCAATGCCCCTCAGTGTTGCTTCTCCTGCTTCTGTTATGCTCTAGGCTTAAGAGATGCAGAGCAACTTGGATGCTTCTGGAAGGAGAGATTCTGGGAGACCCTGACCCTGAGCTTTGTGTTTTAACAATGTTTTTGAGACCATGGACAAAATCAAATAACTAAAGAAAGCTTTATCTTCTCTTCTGGGGTGGGAGATGTACTTACGCATATGAACACACAATATTTTTTAAAAATTTTATTTAAATTCAATTTAGTTAACAAAGTGTATTATTAGTTTCAGAGATAGAATTTAGTGATTCATCAGTTGCATGTAACACCCAGTGCTGATTCCATCAAGTGCCCTCCTTAATGTCCAACACCCAGCTACCCTACTCCCAACCCTCCTCCCCTCCAGCCCCTCCCAGTGTGAACACACAATTTTGAGTATAATTTCAGGATTTGGATGTGGGAATGTTCCTCCTAGAACTCTAGCTTTAGAGAAATAATTTCCCTGTGCATGCTTTCAGGGCTCAGCCTGGCACTATGAGTGGGACCACCTATGTTTCCTCATGTCTGTTCCCCACTCCATTCAAAACCCAGCAGAAAAGACTGAGAATCCCACTCACCTGACTTCTTTCCCTCATTTTCGGCTTCTGTTCACATAAATTTAGCTCTAAGACACTGGTGTGTATTGGCCCTGTATGTTATTTGAAGATTGCATTGAAAAACGTTTTTTCCATTGGCCATTCACTTCTTCTTGCCCCTCCTCTCTCTCTCTCCCTCCTCCTCATTCCACTTCTCTTCCTCCATCCCCAATTACCACCTCTCCTCCTCCTCCTCCTCCTCCTCCTTCTTCTTCTTCTCTTGTTCCTGTTCCTTCTCCTCCCTGACCTCCTCCTCCTTAAAACCACCCTTTCTATTCTTTTCCAAAGCCACATTAGTTATGATGACGGTAAAAGACAGCTTAAAAAGGCACATTAGTGTACACTCAGTGAAATCTTACACTTTTGTAGGGAAAGAATCCAAGGTAGTCATTGCATCCCTACAGGTAAGTCAAAAGGACCACCTTCTATCAACAGACAACTACTCCCTGCCAACATTTGTTCCATTCCAGAACTGCTGGTTTGGTTCTCCAGTATAGGTTACCAGTTATATGTGGACATGAACTCAGTTATCCATAGAGTCTTGCTTTTAAGGAAACTTAGAATGATAACCAGTGAACCATGAAGTCCATTGGAAAAAATGAGCAAAGCATAGAAGGGCTAAGTGCGGGAATAGAAACTATGAGTCCAAAAATGCACAGACCATGACAACTGCAAAAAGTATAGTATCAGCAAATGTGGTGATTTCTCTCCAGTACTCAAATTCCTGTCTTGTATGTCAACTGAAGAGAATTTTGTCAGAAGGATATCACATAATCATCTACACACACACACAAACACACACACACCCTGACGTTTTGAAATGTTTTTAAGTAGCAATTGGAAAAAAATTAAATAGTCCTATATTCTTATAGTTACCCTGCTTGATGATATTTCCTGATGATTGGACAAATGATTGTTAGATTCCTTGACCTGTTTAACATCCATATCATTCTAATGCTTCAAGGATGAGCAATGAAACAGAGGTGCTGCCCTTTTAAAGTTATCTTTCTAAGTATTTAGCAAAAGGAAGACCTGGCTGAGCAATGGGTTTTAACAATTCTTCTGTGGTTATGGACTCCACCCAAGATCTAAAGAAAACATTGGCCCCTCTAGAGGAGGAGCTGGCGGGCAGAGGTGAGGGGGGGTGCCCCTATGCCTATGGACACATAATTTCAGGATTTAGGTAGGATGAATGCTCCTCCTAGAACCTCTGCTTTAAAGTTGATTTATTTCCCACACACTTGTAGGAAGATGGCTTTTTTTCTAGCTTATGCTTACGAAGATCATTTTCTCCTGTTTCAGGCAATAGCCTACTGGAAATAAACATGACATAAACAAAACAGGTGAGGCCTAGTAGAAAATAGGCATGCTACTTAAAAGAAAACAAGGGTGAGCAACCACACCTTTCTGTGTGTTTTTATTTGGCTCTTATGGAAATCTTTTGGGTGTGTGAGTTCAGTGTTTATAACTGTTAGATTCTCTCATCCTTTGAAACTGGTTATATGTCCAGCAGCTGTCTAAGGAGGTAAAGGCCACAGATTGGGGTTTAATCATCCAGGCAAATTATATTTCACTGTGTATTTTATCATAACATTTCAGAAGTGTTTAACATGAGTGTCTACCTATTGAAATGGCTGGT
This sequence comes from Mustela putorius furo, assembly GCF_011764305.1. NCBI lineage: Eukaryota > Metazoa > Chordata > Mammalia > Carnivora > Mustelidae > Mustela > Mustela putorius. Next base: position 9,249,121 of record NW_025421305.1, read on the forward strand.
AAATATGAAGGTGAACAGGAAAACGGCATGGACCATGATTTCCATAGTATCTGTAAGACTGTCACAAAACTCATGTTAAACTCATGCTTAACGATCATTGCTCAGAAGTTGTCTGAAAGGGGTGTGGTTTGGAAGAAATATTTATTCTGGAAGAAATATTGTTTTCTCTGTTCTATTATGACTGAGAAACTGGTAGTATTAGGCAAATGTTTCATCCAATTGCTCTAGTGAGATTTTTCCCTGGAGAAACTGGGCACCACACCTTAATGAACATAATAGATTGTCTATATTTTTTTCTTCCATTTGTAAAGATAAAATCAGTAAGCCTTGCAGGACTGCACTAAATAATTTACCAATAAAAAGAATGTTGGTCAGATGTCCATAATCTAGATTTTTAGTTTTTCTTTTTCCTTTTTCTTGCCTTCCCTTAAGGAAATGCCCTTCAAATAAGTACCTCCACCAAAGGGTGACCTGGAATCTGGGACAAAGAACAAGTGCCAGTTAGTCAGCTCTTCTTCTGGTTAAGAGAATGGGGTGGCAATAATTTGAAAGGACATGTTTCTCCATCAAGTTATTGTGGTCATCACCACTGGTCACCATCACCATCACCACCACCACCTTCAATGCCATCATTATCATCATCACTGCCACCATCACTGCCACTGCCACCACCACCATCACCACCACCATCACATGTCCAATGCCATCATTATCACCATCATCACCACAGCCACCACTGCCACTACCATCACGACCACCATCACCACCATCACCACCTCCACTGCCATCATTATCATCATCATCACTGCCACCATCACCTCCACCACCACCATCACTTCCACCACCACCATCACCAACACCAACACCTCCAATGCCATCATTATCAACATTATCACTGCCACTGTCACCACCACCATCACCACCACCATCACCACCATCACCACCTCCACTGCCATCATTATCATCATCACTGCCACCATCACCTCCACCACCACCATCACCAACACCCCCAATGCCATCATTATCAACATTATCACTGCCACTGTCGCCACCACCATCACCACCATCACCACCACCACCTCCAATGCCATCACTATCATCATCATTACCACCTCCACCACTGCCACCACCACCACCACCATCACCTCCACTGACATCATCCTCATCGTCACTGCTGCCACCTCTACCACCGTCATCACCCTGACTACCACTATTGTTGTTAACATTATCAACCACTACCATTTGCTAGAAACTCACGTACTATTTTAATCAACCTCATCTTCCATATGAAGTAGGGCCTTTGCACAGGCTATTTCCTTTGTTTATAATGTTCCTCCCTATATCTTTCTTATTAAAACTGACCTTCCTTCAGACAACACTTCCCTCAAGGAGACCTTTTCTGATTCTGTGTCCTTCTGTGCCCCTTTACCAATCTCCATTACTAAACTGAAAACTTGGGGTGGGCAGGGACCTCACCACTTTTTGCTTACTAGACAAAGTGTAGCGTATCACTAGGAAGCCAGGATTCCATTCCAGTTCTTTTCTGGCACTAAAGATTTAACCACAGCTGATCTACCTTTCCTGCTTCCTCTTCTGCCTTCTTGCTCCTCTTCATCACAACATCACAACAGCTCCACATTTGGACTGTCTGGGTTTAAATCCAGATAGCACACACACAGCACTAAGGGCTAACTCTTTATTATTCCTAAGATTATCATCCTGCCCACTTCCAGTCTGTGGGTGAGGTTATGTCATGTCAGATGTGCAGTTGTGGCATTTGGATTAGCCAGGGCCCCTGCCAGTGGAACTGGTAATTTAAGACTGACAATAGTGATCCGGAGAGGAAAGAACTGTATGGAGAATTGGATGAAATTTGTTAAACTGATAGTTTACTTTGGCTATAGAAAAGGAAAAAAACCAAAACCCCATTATGCAAATAATGATGATGCAGGGAGGATTCTGGTATAGAAGGAAATTCAACCAATGAGGAAAATTGGGGAGCTGTTTGAATAGTTTTAAGTTGAAGCATAATGAAACATTGAATACACTGCCCTCAGAACTGACAAGGGTTGAGGGTAGGGGGTGCGAGAAATATAGATTACCTCAAGAAAATTCTGCAAATAGATGGTAGGTATTAGTAAAGATACCAAGTATGATGGGAATTCAGTGAAAACACAGGGATTGATCCAAAAGCTAGGTGACAATTATAATTATTGGCTAAAATGATGATGAATTAAGATAAAACATGTTTGCTTCATGTTTGTTTCTTTTTCTTTTTTTGTTTTTTTTTAAATTAATGTTTTCAAGGGTAGTTTGAAATGACACACTGAATATACTGTCACTCTCAAATTAAAAATTAACTAACAAGGAAGGCTATTAAAAGATCAAAAACTACCTTAAATTTATTAAAATCCATCATAACATGACAAACTCTGCATTTACAAGGTTAACATGTGAGGAATAAATAAGAAAAATTTATATATCTGTGTACATGTTGCAAAATGGAGAAAAATCAACTTATCCTAGAAATTGGTGCTATAATTTTAGGTTTAATTTTACCAGTGGTTATATTTCTCATAGTTTCCTGTGTTGGAGTTGATGGCATGGGAATGAATGACCACAGAATTAGTAATTATCCTATAATTTAAAAAGTGTGGTCAAATTTGTTTCTGTTAGCATTAAGTTTTCCACTTGCATAAAAACTTACCACACAAAAGATTTTGTGAAAATGGATCAATCTTATGCTTCCTAGTGTTAGAAGCTGCTGAAGATAATGATATCGTTAAACTCACTATCTTTATGAAAAAAAAAAGGAATGGTTAATTTAAATGTCAAAATAGCTACATGCATTAAACTCTGCTCTCTTGAGATCTGGGGAGAATACAATAAAAATTTTTTCAAATTTTAATTTTGCATAGAAAAACTGATTAAGATTATTCTGGCCATTTCGTTCATTGATAGCACAGAGTGGTTTAAAATAAAAAGATGGGAGTCCCCATATATTATTCCACCCACAGTAAACTTAGGGTCCCCTATAGTTGTGTAACGTCTCCTGGATTCTAATGCCTCACGGCAGGAAAATTGCAGTTATTTCCTTATACTTATGATTCTGCCAAGTGCAGAGAAGGAACCCAGTGAGAATTTGTTGATGAGGCTGGATAAATCTATGTGTGTTGAAATTAAAGTTTTGGAGCACTGATTTAGGGGTTAACTACTTGGAAAGGAATGTAGGTAAGGAGACCTGGATTCGCTATCACAGAGAATCGTCACTAAGCCATTTTCTCACTCAGGTGTGTCCTGGTTTCCTTAAAGCAAATGAATGTGGATATGGGTGATGTTGAAGAAGCAGAAAAATGAGGTGCTTTTCTAGAACTTTTGCCACCTCATCCCTCTGGTCTGGAGGTTCTTTGTCTGGAATATGTGGGTTCATATTGCCTTTCAGTGATGGTAGGTGGGATGGTCTCTCCCTTCCAGAGAAACTTGAAGGAGGACAGTCAGGGCCTGAGTGGAACAGCTCAGTGTGGGTGTGCGCATCTTTTTCCTTCCTGCTGGGCCCAGGAAGACAAGAGAGGAGAGAAGCTCTGAGAGGGCCATATTGTCCCCCATCCAGAGATGTCTGAAAAGCCAAACACCTTGAAGGACAAGGAACCTGGTTGAAAGTTCACTGCCTTCAACTATAAGGAAGACAGAGGCTCTTCATTCTTCAATTTTTAACAGGAAGACCAGCCCCTCAAAGGATGGACTGAACCCCTATGAATATTAGTTCTTCAAGTATTGGAGTGACTGCCTCTTTTGAACTTGAAAGTAGTAAAGTATTATTTTTCCTAATTCTAAACCTAATATATAGTGACTGCAAACATTTTATCCAATACAAAGAAATATAATGAAATAAAAATCACTTGGAATCAGCCAGAAATTATAACGTATTAATCTTTGGGAACATGTCCTTCGTTTTTACAGAAATACATAAATAAATACTTAAAAGTAAATAAGATCATAAGGCACGTATTGTTTATAACGTTATTTATCCCTCTTAATATATTTTTATCACTACCCTATATCTATAAACGATTCTTTTTTTAATGAAAGATCTTATTTATTTATTTATTTACTTGACAGAAAGAGAGAGAAAGCACAAGCAGGGGGAGCAGCAGAGGGAGAGGGAGAAGCAGGCTCCCCGCTGAGCAGGGAGCCCAATGCGGGGCTCTATCCCAGGACTCTGAGATCATGACCTGAGCCAAAGGCAGATGCTTAACTGATGGAGCCACCCAGGTGTCCCTCCTTAAATGATTCTTTTTTTTTTTTTTAAGAGTTTATTTATTTATTTGACAGAGGGAGATCACAAGTAGGCAGAGAGGCAGGCAGAGAGAGAAGGGGAAGCGGGCTCCCCGCTGAGCAGAGAGCCTAATGCCACCCTCTATCCCAGGACCCTGAGATCATGACCTGAGCTGAAGGCAGAGGCTTTAACCCACTGAGCCACCCAGGCACCCCTCCTTAAATGATTCTTAATGACTACACAGCACAGCAATGTTTGTCTAAGCCCTATTTTTGACTATTTGAGTTGTTTACGGTTTTAGAATGAATAGTAATACAGTGGATGAATCCCCTTGTCAGCAAATCCTGTGTACCTGTCTGAATATTTCCTTAAGGTACATACCTTAGGGTATATATTACTTTAGTGTAATTACTATAGTAATTATTTTTAAAAATTATAATCAGAAAAAAATATTTTATTTATTTATTTGAGAGAGAGAGAGAGCACAAGCAAGGGGGAGGGATAGAGGGAGAAGAAGATTCCTGGTTGAACAGGGAACCTGACATGGAACTTGATCCCAGGATCATGACCTGAACTGAAGACAGAGACTTAACTGACTGAGCACCCAGATGCCCAGGCAAAAACACTTAAAAAAAATCTTTAATAAGAGGGGTGCCTGGGTGGCTCAGTTGTTAAGTGTCTTTGGCTCAGGTCACGATCCCAGGGTCCTGGGATCAAGCCACACATCAGGATCCCTTGCACGGGGAAAGTCTGCTTCTCTCTCTCCCGTTCTCCCTGCTTATGTTCCCTCTCTTGCTGTGTCTCTGTCAAATAAATAAATAAAATCTTTAAAAAAAATCTTTAATAAGGGCTCCTGGTGGCTCAGTGGGTTAAAGCCTCTGCCTTCGGCTCAGGTCATGATCTCAGGGTCCTGGGATAGAGCCCCACATCAGGCTCTCTGCTCAGCGGGGAGCCTGCTTCCTTCTCTTTCTCTGCCTGCCTCACTGTCTACGTGTGATTTCTCTGTCAAAGAAATAAAAATAAAATCTTCAAAAAAAAAAAAAGAAACGAAGAAGCTTAATGAAAAAAAATAAAATGGTCATGTTGTTTTATATATATATAACATAATTTTATATAACATAAAACATACAAACATATGTAACATTTATTATATATTATTTTATATAACAACATGAGCATATATATATGAATCTTTAAAAGATATATATATATAAAATCTTTTAAAGATTGTTTCTTAAAATGTCATTGACCACAACCATGCATATATGGACACCCAGTAGAAAAGGTTCAATAAATTAAAGAACACTGCAGGCCTATCTCAGAAGCATTATTGACAGAGCTTCCCACCGTTAACCTTCCTGTGCCATCATCACCGGTGGACTGTGACCTGACAAGACTGAGAAAGAACACTTCATTTTAAAAAGCATCACCTGAGGTTGGTTGCCCTGAAGAAAAAAGGGTGGATTTGTGAGAGGGAGAATAATAAAGTGAAGTCCGATTTGATAAAATTTCCCATTCCTTACTTCACTTTTTTTTGGCCTTGGCGCAAGAAAGAAGGACAATTTCCAGAACTGATTTACTGAGATTTTCCATAGGCTGGCGTTATACTCATTTCCCCTCAGCCTGGCACTCTTGCAACCCTTCACTTTTTAACTTCTGGGAAATAGGGATCTCAAAGCCTGTTCTTGCATGGTCTCTGAAAAGGTTTTGCAGTTTTGAAGAGAAGAGTTAAGTGATTTGTCAGATATTAAATTCTACCTGTGTCTTTACTTACATACACCACTGAATAGCTTTGAAACTAGAAGTAAGGATGCAGGTTTTATTTCACTAACTGGTAAATCTGCCATGAGTTTTGAGCAAATTCCATGGGGCGGATGTGTCTCATGACTATTTCCCAAGCCATCTTGCTGTGGCCACACTGGGCCAGCAGCTTGGAGACCTAGAATAGTGGCAAGGGGAAGAGATGGCATGAACAGACACCCAAAACTGAAAAGGGGAAGCTCATTCCAGAAGACTCTCAGTGCTGGGCTAGCATAGTGAAACTTTTGGCATTTCTGTGCTCCACTAATATCAGGTCTGTCCAGACAGCCAATATAGGGTAAAAACCAAGATGGTGGTGATATTGGTAAAATGCTCTATCTTGGCTCTTCAGCCATTTTCTGCCTTTATCCTCCTTTGGTAGCTTTATTTTACTCACATGTTCGCTGTTGTTTGTATCTCTTCACTACCAAAATTTTTCTTCCCCTTAGCAGAAGGCACGTGTTGGTAAGCTGGTGGGGGAGGCAAGAATGAGGAACCTGGCTTGTGCCTGAAATTTTAACAGTCATACAAGGCTCCCTTTCTCCTCGTAAGGAAAGTATTGTTGGCTCTTTTTACTTCCACGATCCGTGTAGAGATAGTTTGTTGGTGAAAGTGGGATGGGGGTGTTCATTTCAAACTGTAAGTCACGATACTTAGAAAATGCACCTCTCACTCCACATAAGCATTTTCTGAGCATGTCCTTTTTTTTTTTTTTTTAAAGATTTTATTTATTTATTTGTCAGAGAGCACACACAAGCAGGGGGAGCAGGCAGAGCAGGCAGAGGGAGAACCAATCTCCCAGCTGAGCAGGGATCCCGATTCCAGATTCTATCCCAGGATTCTGGGATCATGACCTGAGCCAAAGGCAGACTCTTAACTGACTGAGCCATGAGGTATCCCTGTGCATGTCCATTTGAAGCCAGGAATAGAAAGGGTAGAATAACAACGATCCAAGTTGATCAGCAGACATAATTACTCTTTTTTTTCCCTTTCTCTCTTTTCTGGATGTCCTTGAACTCAAGTTCTTTGGACAGTCTTGTTCATTCATTCAGCATAGTGTAGAGAGCCACCTTGGAACTTACATTCAACTGCTGCTGCCGCCTGGTTCTGTGATTTTCAACACCCTGCCTACTTAAGTTTTTCAAGTCACTACTGGGGTCATTCCAAAATGCTAATAGCATACACCTTCTATCGGCTAAACAGCAATGTCCTTGAAGCATACATTAATTCATAGGTAACGGAACTGTATATTAAGTTTTTTCTAATCAGTTTCTAACCAGAGTTGCCGTGAAGGGCAGCTCAATAAGCATGGAGATTAGTAAATGCGAAGATGGAGAGAACTCATTTATTAAACATCTTAAGCCCTGCCACTCTAGGGTGGTTGTAAGGATGCTGGGAGGAAAAGCTCAGGAAGAGGAAGAAGCGAGAAGTTCAGCACGCGGCACTGGCAAGAGCCAGTCACGGGAAGCTGGTGAGCGCGATCTGGGCAGGTGTGTTCTGTGCCCAGGTGCGGAGGCTCCCTGGGCTGTTCTTCCTAAAGATAGAGGATGGCCAGATGAGAGCCCAACAGGTAAGAATCCAACAGGTTGACTTTTTGATGGGTTTAAGTATCATGTCCCAAGAAAGGTGGATGTTTATGATCTCATTTCCTCATATTCAGATTTTAGGTAGTTTATCTGAATGGCTATGGTGACTCTGTCAGTCTTGGAGTTACTGCCAATGAACTTGCCAACCATGTGAGAGGAATGTGTTTCTCTCACGTGTTGTGGTCTACTGCTAGCTGGGTGGCATCTACCTCTATATTCCTGGCCAGGCAGGCCCTATCTATTTGGATATCAGGTCCGTCTGAAATTTATCTTTCTTGGTCATGGCACAGTGAAGTTAATTATTTCCAAGATTTTGAAGTCAGGATTTATTGTGGGTTCATTGGGGTCAACCTAGAATTGTTGAGAAGCGGGATGATTTCTTTTTCTTTAGGCTGAGAAGTGGTTTTCAAATGCTGGTTAACAGTAAAATCTTTTGGCCAAACAATTTTATGTAGAATCCCATAGAATTTTATGTAGAAAAACAAAAGATAAAAGTGTATATTTTCTGGTGGTACCCCTGGAGTTTGACCATAAGACTTTACCCCAAGACAGCGCAAAGCCTTCTTAGAGTGAGATACACTAACCAAAGTGGAAAATTCCTCTCCAAATTTGTACGTGAGCAGAACCTGCTTGCACTAAGTGGTAGCACATGGAAAGAACCTGGCAACATCGAAGGATGTCATAGGGAGCAACTCTATGAAAGTCATTTCTGTGTTTACTGTAAGGATGTTGTTAAGGATGTGGTTGGTGACATCCCACAGTGTTTCCTTTATGAAGATGTGCTGAAGAAATGTTTCTCTTCCCTCAGGACTGTGATTAACCACATTTCTCCTGAGCAACTGGGTAGTTTACATATTATAGGTACTATAAATTGTGGCCTATCTGTATGCATACCTATAAGTAGGGTTCTCAAACGTTACTACACACTAGAATCATCTGGGGGAGCTTTTTAATTGCAAATTCCCAGGCTCTCCAGCCCAATTGCGTTGGAAACTCAAGAGGAGGACCAGCATTTTTCAAGTTCTCTGAGTGATTCTAACATGCAGCCGCGGTTGAAAACCACTGTTGTGCCTCCTTATAGCATGAATTATGGGCACTTTCTTTTGCTATCCAATTGCCCAATATCTTTTCTTTGAGAGGGAACGGATGTGCACACATACATATATATACCCATTAGCTGATGATAATTAAATACACGAGATAGGGATAGTTATTTTCTTTTAGAGTAAAATTCAGTTGTTGTTTCCACTTTTCCCTATAGTACAAGTGCTAGTTTGGGTTCTCCAAGAAGCAGACTCCAAGATGGGATTAGATGTGCAAGAAATTTATCTAGGTAGATGCCTGGGAGTGGAAAAATGGAGAAGGAGCTGGGTGGGCTAGGAGAGCCGTAATTGCTGGCTTTAGTCCTGACTTTCAGGAAAGAGAGAGTGGAGGAATGGGTGGAGCAGGGTCTCAGGTGATGGTGCAGTGGTATGTTTGGCAAGGCCAGTAAGGAGCCCTTGAACCCAAGTCACCAGTCAGAGGAGCTTAAGGATCTCAGGGACAGGTCAAACTTAGCATTCTGTAATGCTCAGCCATTGTCTAGGAGCAGCCAAAGGAAGGGTGGCCTGGTGCTAATGGGATAATGGAATCCTAAGCATAGAACAAGAAGACATACAAATGGCTAACAGATACATGAAGATACGTTCATCATCATTAGCCATCAGGGAGATTCACATCAAAACCACACTGCGATACCACCTTACACCAGTTAAAATGGCCCAAATCAACAAGACAGTAAACGACAAGTGTTGGAGAGGATGTGGAGAAAGGGCAACCCTCTTACACTGTTGGTGGGAATGCAAGTTGTTACAGCCACTTTGGAAAACAGTGTGGAGATTCCTTAAGAAAGTAAAAATAGAGCTTCCCTATGACCTGCAATTGTACTACTGGGTATTTACCCCAAAGATATAGACGTGGAGAAAAGAAGGGCCATCTGTACCCCAATGTTTATAGCAGTAGTGGCCATAGTCCTCAAACTATGGAAAGAACCAAGGTCCCCTTCAACGGACGAATGGATAAAGATGATATGGTCCATATATAAAATGGAGTATTATGCCTCCATCAAAAAGGATGAATGCCCAACTTTTGTATCAACATGGATGGGACTGGAAGAGATTGTGCTGAGTGAAATAAGTCAAGCAGAGAGAGTCAATTATCATATGGTTTCACATACTTGTGGATCATAAGGAATAATACAGAGTACATTGGTAGATGGAGAGGAGAAGTGAGTTGGGGGAAATTGGAGGGGGAGACAAACCATGAGAGACTGTGGACTCAGAAACAAACTGAGGGTTTTGGAAGGGAGGGGGTTGGATGAAGCTGATGGTGGGTGTTAATGAGGGCACGTATTGCATGGAGCACTGGGTGTGGTGCATAAACAATGAATCTTGGAACACTGAAAAAAAAAAAAAAAAAGAACTTGGGCCCATGGGTCAACTCAGCTCCCTGTAGTTGGAAATCAGGAGGCACATTTTAATGGTGGCCACAGTACCTCACTGAAATCCTTTCCCACTCTGATTCTTCCCATCATTTGTGTTAAGAAATAGCAAAGGGCCACCTGGGTGGCTCATTCGAGTGAGTCCCCTATTCTTGACTTTGGCTCAGGACGTGATCTCAGGGCTGTGAGATTGAGCTTCCTGTTAAGCTCTGCACCAGGCAAGGACCTGCTTGAGATTTTCTCTCCTTCTGCCCCTTCCCTACTTCGCACGCATGCATGTGCACTCCTTCTCTCTCTAACAGCAACAGAAAAGAAATAGCAAAGGATTACAAGGGAGGAGGATGTATCACAGGAGGATGAAAGAAAGCATCAGAGCCAAGAAAGTGACAAATGGGGATGCATGAAGGTGACAGCAAAGGGCAGAGTTGGCGATGCATAGAACATCAGTCCTGGCCCCACAGCAGGGCAAACTGAAGGAAGCAGGGTGGGGCAGAAATGACAACCGAGATAGGGTAATGCTTCCAGAATGAGCAATTTGGACCAGCCGTGAAAAGGGCTGTGCCATTTAGATCTCTCTGGAAGCCATCGGGTTACTGAGTGGACGTTACCTGCACATAAGAAATGGAGGCATATTTCAACCTGGCGGGGGTGGAGGGGCAGACTCACACCTACTTCTTCTGCAAAGCGCATATTAGCTTTGATATTAAGAAGCACCATTTTTTTTTTAACTTAGTGGTTTTCTTTCCAGGTTTCATATCAGAATCACTTGGGAAGCTAAAATATGCTAATAACGGAGACCTTACCAGAATAATTAAATCAGCATTCTTTTAGGGCAAGTACAGATATCTGGATATCAGTATTTTAAAAATCACCTCAGGTGATGGTTTAGTTCAGGTTTAGCTGCTTTGGCAAATGAATCCAAAAATTATTAACAGTGCATGTGCAGAGCCCATGAATTAAATGTACATTTATTCACATAAATATCTGAGAATAATTTGAGGATGTGGGCATTGTATAAGGCACTTCAAAGTGCTAAGATTTAACCTTTAAATAATCCATGAAAATTATATTTTCAGCCTGACTCTCCCTGTTTGCCTCAAAGACCAGAATAAAAACATTATCTGCTCAACCACACCAAAATTACAGAAAGAACCACTTTCTGCTTCTTTCTTACATTCTTCTTCTGCAAGCAGGACAATAATGGGTTTCCATTTCTTAACAGGCCAAAGCAGATATGAAACAAGGATGTATAGGTCTACTGCATGGGCAACACCTTTGCGAGCATTGATTTCAACAGTTATTCATTCAATTTTTACCCTGTGCCCGATGCTATGCAAAACACTGGAGCTGATGTGCCACAGGACAGAATGGGGACATCTAGATCCAGCCAAGCTTGAGTATAAGAGGTCCTGGAGGTGCAGCTCGAACAAAAGCTAGGATTTCCTGGTGGAAATGGAACACCATCTGGATAGAAATGAACCACCTGAATAGTAGTCCAACATTGACTAAAGGACTGGTGATAGTAATGTAGTAATTTCAGCTTCAGTGAAAATCACCAATCATTAATTAAGAACATCCTAGCAGCGCCTGGGGAGTTCAGTAGGTTGGGCAACTGCTTTTGGCTCAGGTCATGATCCTGGAGTCCTGGGATCAAGCCCCATGTTGGGCTCCCCTTTCAGTGAGGAGTCTGCCTCTCCCTCTCCCTTCACCCTGCTCATGCACCCTCTGTCTCTCTCTCAAATAATAAATAAAATCTTAAAAAAAAAAAAAAAGGAATAAGAAAAACATCCTATTAGCCAACACTGTGCAGGAATGCTTCAATTGATTTCATAGGGAAAACCCTGGCAATTTGTCTTGTCTGCTTTTTAGGAGTTCCCTGGTACTGGTATGAGAGAGTCTCATTTTCCCTGAAAAGTCCCTGATGGTAGAATAATACATTCCCCCACCAAAAAAAAAAGATGTCCTCATTCTGAAACCCATGAATATGTTGTATTACATAGCAACTGGGACTTTGCAGGGGGGATTAACTTAAAAATGTTGAGGTGGGGATTATGCAGGCAGGTCCAATCTAATCACATGGGTCTCTAAAAAAAGCAAACCTTTCCCAGCTATGGTCAGGGAGATAGTAGTGTGACCTGCCATTGTTGGCTTCGAAAATGAAAGAAGGATCCAAGAAGTCCCTAAAAGTTGAAAAAAGCAAATAACAGGATTCTTCACTAGAGTTTCCAGAAATGAAAGTGGCCCTGCTCGTACCTATTTGGCCCAGCAAGAACTACGTTGAATTCTGACCTATAAGACTGTAAGATAATAAATTTGCATTGTTAGAAGCCATTACATTTCTAATAATTTGTTACAGCAGCAATAGGAAAGTTCATACAGTCCTTGAAGGATCCCAAAGTCATTTGTAGAAAGAAGGGTCACAATGCTTAATTTTACTGGTTTTTTATTTTTTTACCTTTTTATTTTGCGATCATTTTAGACCTACAAAGAGTTGTCAATAGACAGTTTCCATATGCTCTTCACTCAATTTTTCATAATGTGAACATAGTAAACACAAAATAGGAAAAGGACCAGTGTTAAGAGATTAGTATCGATACGATACTATTAATGAAATTGCAGATTTTATACAGATTTTACCAGTTTTTCCACCCAACTCCCCTTTTTTCTAGTTCTAGGCTCCCTCTTTGGATTGTTGTCATGTGTCCTTGGTGTCCTCCAATCTGTGACAGTTTCTCAGTCTTTCTTATCTTTCCTGCCTGTTGAATTTCTTTAATTTGGGTTTGTCTAATGTTTTTTCATGATTAGAGTAAGGTTATGTATCATTGCAAAGAAAACCACAGAGAAGATGTGCCTTTCTCAGGCCATCATATCAAGGATACATAATGTTGATTTATCTTATCACTTGTGATGTTAACCTTGGTAGCTTGGTTGCAGGCTTTTTCATCATAAAGTTCTATCTTTCATTTTAAAAAAATATATTTTGGGAGAGATACTTTCAGAATATACAAATATCCTGTTTCTCCTTAAACATTTGCCTGCTAATTTTATTATCCATCTATGCTTCTTCTCAACAGCAATTACCATTGGGATATGATCATGAGGACTTTGTCGTTTCCTTATTTCTTCTACATTTATTAGTGGGAGTTCTATAAGGAAGAGTTGTCTCTTCTCTGCCTTTTATTTACGTTTTTTATTTATAGCAGTATGGACTCAAGGGTATTTATTTTATCCATTGGGTTATGACCCAAACTTACTGTTATTTATTTTGTTTCTCAAATTGTTTCAGGGTTGGCCATTAGGAGCTCTTTGAATTAGGCTCCTGTGCCCTTTCAATATCCCTTGTTTGTATTTTCTTTATTTTAGTACTACACATCTTGACTTTTTCTTCCCCAGAAATCAGCCACTTCTCCAAGGAGTGTCCTGGTTTCTTTTATTCAAGAATAGTATTTAGAAACCAATGCTATTGGAGTGTCATTGCTTCTAGGTCCTTATGGCAGACAAAGCTAGAGGTGCATGTATGTAAACTAGCCCATGCATATTCACACATTTATATATATTCTGTGTGTGTGTGTGTGTGTGTGTGTGTGTGTGTATTTTAAATCAGTTCATACCGACTTTTCTGACTCCAATCCTGTACCATAGAGTTCATTTTAACTTCCTCTCTTTTCTTATTTAGAACTTCTGTTTCCAACTATGAGAAGCTTGGCTATCAATATATTTACTTACTTTATATTTTTAAGACTAGTATATTTTACTTGCAAATCTTCCCCTTCCATCACCTTGTCACTGACCAGTCCAGGCTGTCAGTTGCCTTGGTTAGGTTCTAGGTGGAATGTTGGGGTGTTCCCCAGGATTTATTGTGGCTGGTGGTTCCACGGTTACTGGGAAAAACCCAGTGGTAGATTGTGCCATGGAGAAACTGTTGTCCTCTGCAAAGCTTGGATTTGGGCTGATTCTTGGGAAACCGGGCAAGGTGGTAGAGGAGATGCTACCCAATGACCTGAGTCCACAACTCACTTTCCACAATATCCAGTGGGAGATAGTGATATGTCTACTTGTCATTGCCTTATTGGTGGGTCTCTTCTTTCTATTCAGACTTGTTCAGTTTGTGAGAAGCTGGCTTTGTGTCAGAAGTGAAAAGCAGCTTTCAGATACACTGACTTCATGGATTAGAGAGAAATTCCAACTAGCTGACAAGCTGAGGGTTACTAAAAAGGAGCATAAAGGGATTAAATCCTTTTCAGAGAATGCCAGGGGAAAGAAAGAGTCTTTTTTTTTTTTTTTTAAAGATTTTATTTATTTATTTGACAGAGAGAGATCACAAGTAGGCAGAGAGGCAGGCAGAGAGAGAGGAGGAAGCAGGCTCCCTGCTGAGCAGAGAACCCGATGCGGGACTCCATCCCAGGACCCTGAGATCATGACCCAAACCGAAGGCAGCAGCTTAACCCACTGAGCCACCCAGGCGCCTGAAAGAGTCTTTAAATATAACTAGCCTTAGGGACACTTACAGAAAGGTAAAGAGGACCAACTCGATGTTGATGGAGGAATTAACTTCCCTGATTCAAGAACTAAAAGAAGAGAGATCCAAATGTTCAAAACAAGGAGAAGAGATGGTGGAGGTATTTAAAATGCCCGAGGCTTCCAAAGATGTCATAAGACTCATCACATCGCAAGGAGCTCTTCCAGACTTGCCAGGAAGCCAAGAGCCAAGTGCTGATGGTCCCTTCCCCAGGAGTGGGTCTCAATTTTGAAGCGGTGTACCCTCCTGAGCTGCCATGCTGCGTTCACCGACCTTGACCTCCATCAGAGGGTTTGTTGAGGCCTGCAGATCCAGGACAGCCCCCTCCCACATGGAGGTCCTCCACCTCCACATACTGGATGAGGCAGTGAGCTCCTTCATGGTTCGTTTCTTCAAGTCTAAGGAAGATTGGACTTCCATGACCAAACCAAGAAATAAAGGATTTTCTCTTCATGTGAAGTTTAGACTACCTCTCCTTAGCAATGGAAAAAAAATTATACTTACGAAACTAATCTTTCACTCAAATTAAATCTTCATCAAACTACATTTCATAAGGTAATCTTTTGTTAATATGATTTCCATATTAATCTTATAAGGGGTCTCTTCATATTTTATTCTCTATATAAATATTATAATTTGAAAATATGTGCCATGTCAGTTGTCAACAACATATTTTTTCTAGGGTTTTAATATATATGTTTACTCATTAGTTCAACCTTATTACATATATAAAATAGTATCAGAGTTGCAAAGCCATATCCCTGTGAGGAAGAAATTTACCAAATACAGTGTTTGTGTGCAGTTCTTTTTGTATTTAGCCTTACAGTATCCAGTCAAAACACTGTTTTCCAAAGATGCTTAGATCAGCTGCTTTCTTCCCCACTGCTTAATTTTCTAACCATTTTTGCAACTTTTCTATTATTTCAAAATATAAGATGACATGCAATTCAGTCACTTTTATGTTTTCAACTTAAAAACATCCCTTTTGAGCAGACCAGTGCTTTTGCTTCCACTCCAACTTTGTCTCAGAGACAGAGGTTGGAAATCTTGGGCTTTAATACTTTGACACTCAATGATTTTAGTCCTGGGGAAGTGGTTAATTCTGTAAAATAAATTCAATAACTCACTGTGCAGCACTCACCAATTTTGGATAGCACAGACAGTTCCAGACACAAGTGTTGACTTCCATTCTTCCATGGTGATTGCAATATTTGCAAGCATTCTTGGACTTCCCTCTTCCCTCCATTGTCATCAGGGAGCCAAGACTCTCTCCTTTCACGCATTGTGTGCAGACCCTCTGGATAAAACTTATGACTGTAATGTAACTATTGACTTTCTTGCTCATCTCCCTTGCAAGGTAATCATCTTTTTGTGTGCTGCCTCTGGATCTTCTTCATGTTAGTATCCCCAAGCATGTGGACTGCAGGGAATAGATTCTCAACAGGGGTTCACTGAATAAATGGATAACATTAGTGGCTGGAGGAGTGATGTTGCAGGTGCATTGACCTATATTGTCATCTGGTCTTTGGAGCAGAACACTCTGACACTTGGGGCCAGGTAGGCACTTGCAAATAAAATTCAAACGCGAAGCTGTCTAATTTGTGGGCATAAGGCTCATTGGAACCAAAAAGCAATCAGGAAGAGAATATTTATCAAGCACCTATGACATGCCTCTTTACCAGATACTTCACATGCCTTATCTCATTTAGGCGATTTTTGTTGTCATACAGAAAGGAAGCATCCAGTGCTGGAAGGTGGATGGTTAATAATTGGTCTAGTCCTCAAAGTTTTTAATTTCAATCTACCTCCATCTTCCTCTAAAATCAATACACTTCTGGGGCACCTGGGTGGCTCAGTTGGTTAAGTGACTGCTTTCAGCTCTGGTCATGATCCCAGGGTCCTCAGATCAAGCCTGGCATTGAGCTCCCTGCTCTGGGGAGCCTGCTTCTCCCTCTCCCTCTGACTGTCGCTCCCCCTGCTTGTGCACGCTCTCTCTCTGTCAAATACCTAGGTGGCTCACTGGCTTAAGGCCTCTGCCTTCGGCTCAGGTCACGATCCCAGGTTCCTGGGATCGAGCCCCGCATCGGGCTCTCTGCTCGGCAGCGAGCCTGCTTCTCCCACTCTCTCTGCCTGCCTCTCTGCCTACTTGTAATCTCTGTCTGTCAAATAAATAATAAATAAAATCTTTAAAATAAATAAATAAATAAAGTCAGCACACTTCCTCCCTCTCCCTTCATGTCGTGTGGAGGGAGAGACATGCATTAATTTGTGAAATTATTAGAAATGTAAATTGAAGAATTTTAGTCTGTGAAAATAATTTAAAATGAATGAAAATCCTTAAATTGAGGCCAAGCTGCATTTCATTAGCACAGGAGAGGCAAAAATCTCCTATTATTGCCAGTGGTACACTTGACAAGTCCACTAAATGATAGTTGAGATCCTTGAACAATTTTGTTCATTTTTAATACAGGCTCATGTGATAAAACTGAAAGAATCAAACTTGGCAGGCACTTAGATATTCAATATACCTATTGGGAGTTACGGTTTTTAGTTTTGTCTGGAATATGTGGCCTGTCACTCTCCAACCTCCCACCCCCATCCCCCAAAGATTCAAACAGTCAAAATGTCATGGTATCATTGATTTTGGTATAAGAGTCTAACTGAGCAAAGATTTCCCTTTATCCCTATGGTCTCACCCATTGGATTGGAGCATCTAGGCATCAGAATGTTGTACAACTGGGGTGCCTGGGTGGCTCAGTGAGTTAAGTCGCTGCCTTGGGCTCAGGTCATGATCTCAGGGTCCTGGGATCGAGTCCCACATCGGGCTCTCTGTTCAAGGGGAGCCTGCTTCCCTTCCTCTCTCTCTGCCTGCCTCTCTGCCTACTTGTGATCTCTCTCTCTCTCTCTCTGTCAAATAAATAAATAAATAAATAAATCTTAAAAAAAAAAAAAAGAATGTTGTACAGCTTTTATTGGGTCTATACTTGACCCTCTGAGACCTGGCAGAAAATAAATGAGGAGTTATTTTTAATATCCAACTTCTTTCAAATAGATTCTTTATAGAACATAGTTTTTGTTCTGCAAATTATGATTAGAAGGGGAAACTGGTTACACTTCAAAAATTTCTCCAAACATTGTGTTGCAACTGGTTTTGCTTTCTAGCCAACTTTGTGTGCTTGGCAAACAAGATATCAGCAAAAGCTTCTTCAAATGAAACAGCCACTTTCACTTCCCCATGGGTGATCACTCTTCCACTTCAGAAGACATTCATTGGCCCCCCAGTTAGACATGCGAGAGGTCAGGCCAGTGCTTTCCAAGTGCAGTGTCCGACTCAACCATATATAATTCTACTGTTTCATCAAGTTGATTATAATGTTTTATTACATCCTGTGACAAACAACCTTCTTACTCAGAACAAAGAAAAATTATGAATGAGGAAGTGGAAAATAATTTAAAGCATTTACTGGATGGGGAATATAAACAAGTAAAAAACATGAGCCAGGAAAATGGTTAGCATTTATTTGTAAGCTTTTTTATAGCAGCCAGTCTATCTAAAGAATCATGTCTGAAGTGATAAATTCAACAATTTTTCTTTAAGGAGTGGAAAAAAACCCCTCAGCTTCCTTTCTCTTTTACTCATGATTATATAGAAGCATTTTGGATGACTGACTAAATGAAAGACAGGCTGAAAATCTACAAAATAATCTAAATTTGGAAGAAAATTATGGGGCTACCTTTTGGTATAAGATATACTCATGAAAAGTAAAAAAATCTACCCTTTGAGCAGAGAAGCAATTTTAATAGTTTGTTGAAACTAAAGTCTTACAGCTGTGCTTGGTAAGCTTTTTTTTTTTTTTTCTATTCTTTTTTTTTTTTTTCTCATGCAAATAAAACCAAGAAAAACATACAGCCATGCAAACCCCACCTCAGGCAAGTCTGAGAATATATTATTTCTCAGAACTCAGCTGGATTTATGGTCTATCTAATGTGGACTCTGCTCTTAGAAGATAAATATAGGAAATAATTTCAAAAGGATAACACATTTGCTTAAAACAAACACAGTTTTCTGGCTCTTCCTTTTCTTACCATGCCTCTAGCTTTAGATTTTATTATCTTCAGCCCTAATTTTTTTTTTCCCCCTGTACTTGAGCTCTAGGCCCTAAATGGGTCCTGGGTATACATTATACACTGAGTAAATTTTAAGGAATAAGTTCACAAGTTTGGGGGAAAATAAAAACTTCCTTGTTGCACACTTTTCAGATTTTCTCCCAGCATAAGCCAGGCCTCCAATGTAAGGCATAGCTCTATTCAAGTCACCATGGCATCACTGTGTCCCTTCAACACTAGAGCAGCAATACTGAAACACCCACTTGGACCCCGAGCCAAATCAAGTCCAAGGACAGCATCCTCAAAGTTGTCCTCAACTTCCCTAATAAAGGAGATAGGAGATCACACTGGTAATTTAAATGGAAAAAAAGAATTGTGGGGAGCACTTTTTCTCTAAGGCCTCTTCCCATAATCCAATACACACTGCTCACAAGCACCCACACCCACACAATACATGTGAATGGCAGCTGTTTACACACACGCTATAGAAGCTATCTGTTGTTTTTGCTTGATCAATTCTTTACCCTTCCTCTGATGATAAAATCCTATCACTTAGGAATCACTTCTCTCTCACTCTCAGAACATGCTGTTCTTGTGTGGCTAACCACACTCCCTATCCAGGGAAGAGGTAATCATTACCATTATCATCATCATCATCATAGCAATAATTAAATTATTTGATTTAGTGAGTGTAAAGTATGCACCAGAATTGTTCTAAGCACATTATATTTATTAGCTCTTTTGACTTTTTCAATACTCATACAAGATTGAATTCTTATCTCTGTTTTGCAGATAAAGATGATTTTCTTTTTCCAGATAGAATTTTAGTTGATATACCCTAGAATCTTACCTGATATATACATATGCATGCTCTGTCCTCTTGACACAGTAAAAAATATTTTCTAAAATTCCTTGAAGTTCTAATAGTCTGTCAGTCAACTATTATTGGAAAGAGTTCTATGGTTAAATGCAATTCTGTTTCTCTATAGCTCTCCCCCAACTATATACCTTCTTTCCTGTATGTATCCCTAAATAATCCCTTCATTTATCCAAAGTCAGTTATCTGTTTTGTTAGGATGTTTACAGATTTTTCTCTCTTGGTCTGAATTGCAGAAGTCTCAGCTCTGCCTACTTTTAGTATGACCAATAACAGGTAGGGTCAGGGGGGCTCAAATTGGTGCTTTAGATTTGACTTGGCCAACAGTCTCAGCAAGGCTTCAGTGGAATTGAGGGTTGATAGGCAGAGATTGACCAAGGCAGAACCACAGGCAGGACCAATAGATCAGATGGGCTGTGGGTTGCTTACATACAAGAGTTAAGACCAGGTGAGGCAGACTGAGGCTGGATTAAGAACACAGAAACAAGTAGGAGTGTTCACAACAGTGGCATAGAAAAATCCTGAACCCACTTCTTCCCACGAGCATAACACATCAATAGCTATATATGGAACATCCCTCTGAAAGGACTTGAAAACTGGCTGAATGGTGCCTTTACAACAAAGGACAGAAGGCCCACATCAAGACAGGTAGGAGTGGTGGAGACATGGTCTTGCAAAGACCCAACCCAGTTGGGTGGAATCTCATAATATGGAGTTTGTCCTAAAAAGCAAGGAATTTGTGCCCTACATAAGGCACCCAACCCTTGGCACCTACACCAGAGAGATGAGAACCTAAAGTGTCTGACCTTGAAAACCAATGGGGCTTACTTCAGGAAGAACTAAAAGGCTATGGAGAACAGAAAATCTGCTCTTAAGGGTCTTGTACATAGACCCATTCACCCTCAGATTCAGTGCAATATCAAGGGCTTGAAAGGGGCTTAAACCACTTGCAAAGGAGAATTTGTTAATCTTAAAGCATCTTCCAGAGAAAGCAAATCTGGGGAACTCTCTCCAGGGATAGGGCACTCATGAGTGCCATTTTTGTGTTTTTCTGCTTGTTGGGGCTGGTGCTGGTGGGTGCCATTTTTGCATCCCACCTCTAGCTTGCTAGCTCTGGGGCGATCGTCCCACCTCTGAGTGTTGCAGCTTTGGGCTATCTAGCCACAGCCAGGCCAACCAAGTGCCCTGTCAATCATGTTTCACAGTTGTGGCCTGCTCTGCCACAGTTGGCAGGCATACACAGCCCACACAGGGGATGTCCCTTGAGCATCTGGCCCTAGTGGCCAGAAGGGGATTGTGTTTCTGGGCCCCTCAAGTCTGAAACAATTGTAGAGACAGTCCTTGACTACCCTCAGGGCATTGTACAAACAGTAGGCTGAAACATATCTCCAGTCTTCATGTGAAAAAGGCCTATTTTCGTATCTTGGAGCTTTAGCCTAATGGGCAGGCTTCAGACTTACCACATATCTAAAGGCTACAGAGATGCTCTCAGGGAACATGGGCAGGCAGACAGTATTAACACCCTCCCTTGGCCTCACCAGAGCTCTCTGATACCTCCAAGAAAGGAGTTTACACAAACATCTAAAGTCATAGTTTTTGCAACATTCACCCAAGGGATACTTCTAGATCTCGTCTAGATCTCATCATTCACACAGGGTTTATGATTCAGACCTCAAGGCTGTATTTATTTACATATCTTAAAAGCTGTTTCCTGAGGATCTGGCTTACAATTGGCCTGAAACTAATTACTAACTGAGATTTCTTTCTTTGGAACACAAACACTAAGGGGTCCTGGCACATCCTCAAAAACTGGGACTTTTCACGAACCAAACAGGCTACTTAGACAATCACAAAGTTCTGAGAAACAACCAAAAGCTAGGTCAAGGTTGAATAAGATTCATCTCTTACACAAAGCCACTCCTTTAAGAGGGGAAGAGATAGCTGTTTTGCCTAACACAGAAAAACAAATATAGAGAGTCAAGCAAAATGAGGTGACAGAAGAATGTGTTTCAAATGAAAGAAAAAAATTAAACCTCAGAAAGAGAACTTAGTGAAAGGGATGTAAGTAATCTACCTGATGAAGAATTCAAAGTAATGGTCATAAAAGATTCTCACTTAACTTGGGAGAAAAATGGATGAACAAGTAAGAACTTCAGCAAAGAAATAGAAAAGAATAATGGGCTGATAATACATTAACTGAACTAAACAAACAAACAAACAAACAAACAAAAACAACCAAAACAAAAAACCAAAAACCAACTAGAAATTTCAACAGCAGACAGATGAAGTGGGAGAATGGATAAGTGACCTGAAAGACGGAGCAGTGGAACTCACCCAACTAGTAAAGCAAACAAACAAACAAAAGAATTTTTTAAATAAAGTGCAGGTACCTTGAGGGGCCTTGTGAGACATTAAGCAGAGTAACATTTGCACCATAGGCCTCCCAGGAGGAGAAGCAAGACAGAAAAAGGTAGAACACTTATTTGAAGAAAAAATGGCTGAAACTTTCCCTAACTTGGGTAGGGAAACAGACATCTGGCTCTGGAAGTACAGAGTTCCAAATAAGATGAACCCAAAGAGATCTACACCAAGATACATTATAATTAAAATATCAAAAGTTAAGGATAGAGAATATTAAAACAGCAGGAGAAAAACAACTTGTTGCATATGAGGGAACCCCCATAAAACTATCAGCTGATTTTTCAGCAGAAACTTTACAGGTAGGAAGAGGGTGGCATATATTCAAAGTGCTGAAAGGCAAAAACTAAGTATACTTTTGGCAAGGTTATTATTCAGTACTGAAGGATAGAGTTTCCCAGACAAGAAAAAAACAAAGTTTATCACGACTAAATTAACTTTATAAGAAATGCGAAAGGGGCCTCTTTAAGTTGAAAAGAAAACACACTAATAACAAGAAAGCAAATGAAAGTAAAAATCTCACTGGTAATTATAAATATATAGTAGAAGTAGTGGATTAACCATGCATAAAACCAATGTGAAGATTTAAACCCCAAAGTAGCAAAACTAACTATATAATAATTAGTTAAGGAATATACAAAATAAAAAGATATAAAATAGTGCATCTAAAACAGAACACAGGGTGGGGATTAAAATGTAGATCTTTTAGAATGCATTGAAACTTAAGGTGTTGTCAGCTTAAAATAGACTGTTTTATATATATATATATATACATAGGATGTTACATGTGAACCACATGGTAACCACAAAGCAAAAATCTATAGTAATCTCACAAAAAAACAATGAGAAAAGAATTTAAATATAACACTTGAGAAAATCACAAAACCACAAAAGAAGAGATTAGGAGAAGAAAGAAACAGACAAGTACTACAAGAACACCCAGGAAACAAACAACAAACTGACAACAAGCACATACTTATCAATAATAATTTTAGATGTAAATGAACTAAATCTTCCAATCAAAAGACACAGAATGGCTGAATGTATTACAAAACAAGCTCCATCTATATTTTACCTAGAAGAGATTCATTTCATATCTAAGGACACATACAGACTAAAAGTGAAGGGACGGAAAATGATATTTTATGTAAATGGAGGCCAAAAGAAATCTGGTGTTATATCAGACAAAAATAGGCTTTAAAACAAATTGTAATAAAAGGCAAACAAGGACCTTATATAATAGTAGAGGTGACCAATCCAACAAAAGGATGAAACATTTGTAAACACTTATACAAACAATACAGGAACACCTAAATATATGGAACAAATGTTAACAGAACTAACATAAAGGAAAAAATTAACAGCAACATAATAAGAGTAGTAGACTTTAATATCTCACTTACATCAATGGACAGATCATCCAGAGAGAAAACCAGTAAGAAAACATCAGACTTAACATAGTGCACATGGGACATTCTCCAGAATATATCATATGGTAGGCCACAAAACAAATCTCAATAAATTTAAGAATATTGAAATCACATCAAGTATCTTTCTGACCACATTATATGAAATTGGAAATCAATTACAGGAAGTAAACTGGAAAAATCACAAATATATGGAGAATAAACAACAAGAACAACCAATGGGCCAACAAAGAAATTAAAGGAGAAATCAAAAATACCCAGAGACAAATGGAAATATAAGTAGCACAGTGCTAAATCTATGGGATAAAGTAAAAGCAGTTTTAAGAGGAAAATATATAGCAATACAAACGTACAACAAGAAAAAAGAAAAATATCAAATATTCTAACTTGACACTTAGAGGAGTTAGAAAAAAAAAAATGGAGCCCAAAGTTAGAAATTAGGAAATAATAAAGTTCAGAGCAAAAATAAATGAAATAGAGAATAAAAAGAATAGAAAAAAAAATCAATGAAGCTAAGAAATGTGTTTTTGAAAAGATAAACTAAACTGACAAGTATTTAGCCAGACTCATTAAGAAAAAGAGGGAGAAGGCTCAAATAAAATCAGAAATAAAAGAGAAGTTACAACTGATACCACAGAAATACAACATATCATGAGAGACTACTACAAACAATTATAGACCAACAAATTTTATAACCTAGAAGAAAGGGATAAATTTCCAGTAACATAAAGTCTTCCAAGACTGAATCAGGAAAAAATAGAAAATCTGAAAAGACTGATTGCTAGCAAAAAGATTGACTCAGTACTTAAAAACCTCCCCAAAAAAACAAAGTCCAGGACCAGACAGCTTCACAGGTGAATTCAATTTTTTCTACCACACTGGCGAATTCTACTGAACATTCAAAGAAGATTTAATGCCTATCCTTCTCAAATGCTTTTTAAAAAAACTGAAGAGGAAGGAATGCTTCCAAATTCATTTTACAAGGCCACCATTACCTGATACCAAAACCAGAAAAGACCACACACAAAAAAAGAAAACTAAAAGCCTTAATAAAAGTAAATACAAAAATCCTCAACAAAATATTAGCTGAATTCAACAGTACATTAGAAAGATCATACACCACAATCAAGTGGGATTTATTCCAGAGATGCAAAGATAGTTCAACATCTCCAAATCAATGTGATACACCACATTAACAAAATGAAGGATCAAAATCACATGATCATCTCAATAAATGCAGAAAAAGAATTTGACAAAATTCAATACTCATTTGTGATTAAAAATTTCCAACAAAGTGGCTATAGAAGGAATACCTCAGCATAATAAAAGCCATATACAACAAATCCACAGCTAACATCATACTCAGCAGTGAAAAGCTGATAGCTTTCCCCCTACGATCAAAGCAAGACAAGAATGTCCACTCTCGTCACTTCTATTTAACATAGTGTTGGAAATCCTAGTCATAGCAATTAGGCAAGAAAAAAGAGAAAAAGTCATCCAAATCAAAAAGGAACAAGTAAAATTGGTACTATTTGCAGATGATATGATGCTGTATATATAAAACCCTGAAGACATTACCAAAAAACCATTAGAACTAATAAATGCATTCAATAAAATTGCAGGATACATAATAAATATATAGAAACCTGTTGCATTTCTATACAATAATAATGAACTATCGGAAAGAAACTAAGAAAACAGTCCCATTTACAATTGCATCAAAAAGAATAAAATACCTAGGAATAAATTTAACCATGGAGGTGAAAGACCAGTGCACTGAAAACTATGACATTAATGAAGGAAATTAAAGAGCACACAAATAAGTGGAAAGATATTCCATGTTCATGGACTGAAAAAAGTAACATTGTTCAAATGTCCATATGACCCAAAGCAATCTACAGAGTCAGTGCAATCTTTATCAAAATCCCACTAGCATTTTTAACAGAACTATAACAAACAATTCTAAGATTTGTATGGAACCACCAAAAAAACAAACAAACAAAAAAAACCCAAAAACCAATAGACAAAGTGATCTTAAGAAAGAACAAAACTGGAGATGTCATCCTCCCTGATTCCAAACTACACTGCAAAGTTATAGTAATCAAAATGTTATAGTATTGGAATAAAAACAGACACATACATCAATGGAATAGAAAAGAGAGCCCAGAAATAAACGCACACATATTTGGTTAATTCATGACAAAAGAGAATATACAAGAGAGAAAGGACAATCTCTTCAATAAATGGTGCTGGGGAAACTGGACAGCTACATGCAAAAGAATGAAACTGGAGCATGGTCTTTACACCCTATACAAAAATTAACTCAAAATGTATTAAAGACATTCATGTAATAATTGAAACAATTAAACTCCTAAAAGGAAACAGGTGGTAAGCTCCTTGACATTCTTAGTGATCTGGGGGAATCTGACTCCAAAGGCAAAGGAAACAAAAATTTAAAAATGGGACACTATCAAATTAAAAAGCTTCTGAACAACAAAGGAAACCACCAATAAAATTAAAAGGCAACCTACAAGAGGAGAATAACTGCAAATCATATATCTGATAAATGGTTAATACCTGAAAATATATAGAGAATTCATATAACTTAACAACAACAACAACAACAACAACAAAAACCTCACTAAAAATGGGCAGAGGATCTGAATAAATGTTTTTCCAAAGACATATACAAATGGTCAAAAAGCACATGAAAAGATGTTAACATCACTAATTATCAGGGAAGTGCAAATCAAAACCATCATAAGATACCACCTCAAACCTGTTAGAATGGCTACTATAAAAAAACACAGGAAATAACAAGTGTTGGAGAGAATGTGGAAAAGAGGCAACCCTTATACTCTGTTAGTGGGAATATAAATTGGAGCAGTCATTATGGAAAATAATATGGAAATTCCTCAAAAAATTAAAAGTGGAACTACCATATGATTCATCTATTCCACTTCTGGGTATTTATGTAAAAAATATGAAAATTGTAATTCAAAAAATATATGCACCCCTGCATTCACTGCAGCACTATTAATATAGCCAAGATATGGAAAAAAAGTACGTGTCCAGCAGTGGATAAATGGATAAAGAAGATGTGGTATATAATACAATGGAGTATTACTCAGCCATAAAAAAGAAAGAAATCTTGTCATTTGCAATAACATGGATAGAACTTGAGGTTATTATGGTGAGGGAAAGAAGTCAAACAGAAAAGGCAAATACTACATGATTTAATTTACATGTGTCATCTAAAAAGCAAAACAAAGAAACAAAACAATAGTAAGCAAAACAATAGTAAACTTAGAGGTAAAGAGAACAGATTGGTGGTTATTAGAGGGGTTGGGAGGTGGGTGAAATGAGTGAGTTGCTCGGATGTATGGTGGTGGGCAATAACTAGACTTACAGTGGTGATCAATTTGTAGTAACAGAAATACTGAATTATAATGTTGTGCACCTAAAACTTATATAATGTTACATACCAATTTTACCTCAATTAAAAAAAAAAAGACACAAAAAAGTATGGCAGAAACCAAAGCCTCATTTTAAGGCAGCCCTAGGAATCTGGCGTAGACCTTTGCTGTTGTTCCCACCCAGCATTCAATCCCCCTCTTGTAATCACAGCACTTTTGTTCTATTAAAAGACTCACTTTTCCTTCTCTCCTTGTGCATGTGGTTCCAGAAAGCCGAGACTGACTCCTCCCTAGGATCCAGGGTGAAACTTGTATGGTAAGCTAAGTCAATTAGCACATTCTATCGGTCACTGGGATTGGTTCAGGATGGCACATGACCTAAATTAAGTCTAGGAGGACCAAGATAATGAATTTCAGAATGGTTATTTGGGTAGTTGGAAAAGTGGAGTTAATATTTCTGGTTGGACATGAAACCCAAAAAGATATAAGGACTGAATCTACTGCTACCATCTTACTAGCATGTGTACCCTGTGTCCAAATTCTATTTGGAGGAAGATAAAGTTGTAAAATGAAGGGAAGGAAAAAAAATTAAATCCTAATGATATTGTGTGGGCCTGGAATCTAGCTGAACCTGAAGTTATCAAGGCTACTGTTAGATTTTCTCTTTAAGTGGATCAGTAAATTCCTTTTTCATTTAAGCTAGATTGATGTGGATCTTTATCATTTGCAACCAGATGGGTCATTTGCTGATACAAGATTTCATGGAGTCTGCCTCATTATAAAATTTTCTATCCATGTACACCTTTTGAACAAGGCTATCTCATGCTCCGTAAGAAAGTTGTAGTTGTACATTTTTTTTTCTCAAGTAAGTACTTAAAGATCATGCTTTCTGGTTGAGATCACAGAGAGAAGGCGCAGGTGAACACAAGACTAGGTTGGTGGCATGAACATGAGAAAGATGCAGAAAGCCCTTAAAAGCCAGACACTTTCTAGGTTGCCTGGGTGGCCCAGTAGTTTAAGCCTCAGACTCTTGATTTTGGCTCAGGTCATGATCCGAGGTCATGAGATCCAGCCCCAGGTCTGGCTCTGTGCAGCAGGGAGTCTGCTTGAGATTTTCCCTCCGTCCCTCTCCCTCTGCCTCTCCCCCGCTCATGCCCATGTGCACACACACTCCGTCACTCTTATATAAATCAATAAATCTTAAAAAAAAAAAAAAAAGCCAGACACCCTCGATTAACCACAGCACTTTTTAGATTAAGACTGTCCAAGAGATACTTCCAAATGGAAAGTGTTGGAGTGGGTGGGGCCAGTAGCCCTGAAGACTGGCTCACTGAGCATTATTCAGACTCAGAGTTAAGATTCATGGGATGTCAAGAAATAGTGTGATCCCTAGACACAGGATTCCAAAGGCTATGAAAAAAGGGGGGGTGTTCATTGAGGTCTTGAAGAAGTTGCCAGTCAATCAATGAGAACACTGATTTTGGTCACTGAAATCATCTGAGACTCCTGCCAGAACCACCATGTGGCTAGATTTGTGGTTTACAAGGTACCCTTCAGGAAAGTCCTCTGGACTTACCGTATCATCTCAGCACCTCAGCCTTCATGTTTTCTGACCCGTTTTTTTCCTGCCGTTGCTGGTTCAGAGCACACGAAGGATGTGGCCTGTTGGCAGTCCTGCCCAGTTCACTGGCTCACGAGAATGCTCATTGTGTATGGAGGAAAGACATGCCTTGTCTACAAGCTCCATGGACACTTCAGCCTGAGTGAGGGAATGAACTGAACATTGCAATGTCCTGTTGCACTGACTCAGGCCCTTGCAGAAAGGATCCAGGACTGCAACCCTGAAGTTTCACTGCGATGGTTCTGGAAGCTCTGGCTGTGGGGTAGCAGGTAATGGACCTGGTTTGTGTTCATGCTCTTCTATCCTGTATCATGGACAGTGTGGGGACTGCCATCCACTGCAAAGAGCTGGGATCAAGGCAGTGTTTTGGCTGTGGTGTTCGCAGGTTGCATCTCAGTGGACTGGAACTGAGATAAAGCAGTATGAGGCAGGAGCTGGAGTGGACATATTTACTGGTGGAAATGGAATGATGACTTGGTGTCAGATGCAGGCCTCTGACAGGATATAGACTGGACTCTATGCACAAAAATCAAGACCAGGGAGCAGACAGCACAAACTTGACTTGGTCAACAAGAGAAATCAGGGTTGGAAAAGCAATAGAAACAGAAACATAATCAAAAGCAGAACCAGGGACCAGCCACTGACTTGTTGCTTTACCAGGACACGATGGATTTTTTTTTCCCCTAAATCCCCCACCTAGAATTGTTCTACACCTTAGGGGTCTCAGGCCCTACCTATCTGAAACTTTTTTCCTCAAGAACCTTGTGTGCTCTTCAGTGTTCTCTAGGTGGACTCCTGGAGGGTTAATATGGGACTTCTGGCTCTTCTGAACGCTGAAGGAGGAGCTGGGGCCTATTCTTTCAAAGCCTGAAATTTCTAGTATATTATTCTCATCCACCCCCACTTAATATTGCAGTGTGAGTTCTTGAAATCTTGATGTTTGTTCAAGCCTCAGCTGTTCCTTTTAGCTGTTCACTTTAAAAGCTTTGTTTTCTGGGCTAATAGGACTTTCTAAAAAATATGAAATTTCTCAAAGATAGCCAAATAGCTATGGGCTTTGAGAACTATCTTAAGCAATGAAAGAATGTATACAATGCTACAGTGTTTTTTTGTTTGTTTGTTTGTTTGTTTGTTTGTTTTAGGATTTATATCCTTACTTACAAATAGGGTTTGGGGTCATTTGAAATGGAAAAGGAAGATTATAAACTATGTAGAAGGAGAAAACCAAATGACTTACATTATCTGATACATCTAAATAAACCAGTTCCTTAGGAGATAGGATCTTTTTCCTGGTACTAAAAGGAACATATTGTATACGTAGATGTCCTAACACAAGGAACACAGAATCACGTACTGGATAATATCTTCAACAGCGGTTTTGAAGACAACTGAATAGTGTTCATGAACACAAGTTCTGATGCCAGGTTGCATAGGTTCAAATCCTAGTTTTGCCGATTTCTACTCGTGTGACCCTGGGCGAACTTAATTTCTTTAGGTCCTGTTTTTCTCATTTGTAAAATGGGGACAATAATAGAACCATTTTCAATTCACTTTGGGAAGATTAAATGAATTAAGACACAGGAAAATAGAATAGTGTCTAGCACATGGTGAGTGTGAATCAGTACATCATGTCATTTCTTATATTAATCTTAGAGACCAAGATCCAACAAAGCACTCGATCAAGAGTGACCCAACAGCCTCTATAGATGAGTTTTGAAACTCTAGGCAAATTCTGTTTTATATTACATTTTTCTACATTCCTTCTCATCCTCCAACTTTTGGGGGCACTTACTTTCAAATCCTTGGCTTTCCTTTACACCACCAAATCCCCAGAACCCTGTCCCTCAGTGTCCCTTTCCTGCCCTTGGATTCCCCTCCCCTGCAATGTTTGGCGTATGCTTCTGTCTGTCAGGTAGTCCTGGCCTCTTGTTCTTTTCTCCCTTCTCCTCCTTTATATCTTGTCAAAACCAGCCTTTTCCAAGTACTGACCTCCCAGGAAACTGACAAATAAACTAATTCCAGTGAAGGTATTTGTGATGGTTGATTTTATGTGTCAACTTGGCTAGACTATGGTGCCCAATTATTTCATAAAACACTAACCTAGATGTTTCTGTGAAGGTATTTTTAAAATGTGATTAACAGGGGCGCCTGGGTGGTACAGTCATTAAGTGTCTGCTTTTGGCTCTGGTCCTGATCCCAGGGTCCTGGGATTGAGCCTTGCATTGGGCTCCCTGCTTAGTGGGAAGCCTGCTTCTCCCACCACCACTGCCCCCAACCCCCCGCTTGTGTTCTTGCTCTAGCTATCTCTCTGTCAAATAAATAAATAAAATCTTTTAAAAATAAAAAATAAGGGGCCTCTGGGTGGCTCAGAGGGTTAAGCCTCTGCCTTTGGCTCAGGTCATTATCTCAGAGTCCTGGGATCGAGCCCTGCAGTGGGCTCTCTGTTCAACAGGGAGCCTGATTCCCCCTCTCTCTCTGCCTGCCCCTCTGCCTATCTGTGATCTATCTCTCTCTCTTTCAAATACATAAATAAAATCTTTTTTAAAAATTAAAAAAACATTAAAAAATTTTTAAAATGTGATTAACATTTAAATCAGACTTTTGAGTAAGGCAGGTTACTCTCCATAATGTATGTTGGCCTCATCCAAAGACCTTAAGGAAAAAAAGACTTCACCCAAGGAAGAAGGAATTTTGCCTCCAGATTACTTTTGGACTCAAGACTATAACATTGACTCTTGTTAGAATTCCCAGCCTGCTGGCCTGCCCTGCAAATTTCAGACCTGCCATTCCTCCATAATTACGTAAGCCAATTCCTTAAAATAACATTTTATATATACATACACACACATTCTAAATGTATATTCATTCTTTAACTATATACCTTCTCTTGGTTCTGCTTCTCTGAAGAGCCCCAATTAATATAGAATTGGTATGCATAATGGCTAAATATTTTAGCTTCCTTGCTGTTTAATGTTCCTCAATTAACATTTGCATTTCAACAAGGGCTCAACTTGAAAAAATGAGCAATGGGAACATTTAATCCCATCAGAGAACCAGTTGAGGGCAGAGAGGTATTTCCCAGTGATTTTGAAATCATTTTCAGTAGGCAGTTGCCTATTGATGAGATGGGCCCTGGGCTTATACAGATTTGGATTTATTTCCTCTTCCCTTGAAGCTCTATATGGGACATGTGGAAATGCCTTTAGCTATTGGCCCATACCACACACATTTCTTTTAGTCTAGGTTAACATTTGGAAATCACATATAAATAAAAGTAGTCTTCATATTGCTCTAGGCACCTGCTGTGAATGTCAAATGTTGGTGTAATTCACCTATTCATCATAATCATCAGAACAGCAAGGCAAACATGAATCATTGTTTCTGTAAGAGTCTGAAAGGCAACAAAATAAAATATTTCTCTGAAACTTCCTGAAGGAAAGGCAATCTTCTACCCATTACATTAGGGCAGAAAAATCAATCAGTCCAAAAATCAAAGTCTTTTTCTTTTTTAGCTTTTCATGTGGAAGTCTGTCAACAATGAGTCTTCCAGAGTCATCATGGTTCTCATGAAAGTCACATCACATCCTCCCAGAAATGGTAGAACAGTGATCGTGTAGGGTCAAGGTGGACTTTGGAAGAGAAGTGAACACCTGGGATGTGACAAGATACCAAAAAGTTTTGGTTTCTACAAGGCAGACTATTATTGTGAGAATGGTGTTTTCTCTGCATGAAAATGTAGGAAATTTGCATTCGTTGATAGAACATAGTTACTACATTTCTTTTTTATTGTTAGTGTTTTGACAATCACTTATGTTCGTTCATTCGTGCTTGTTCGCCTGCTCTTTGCTCCAATTATTGATCTATCTTGTGAGATCATGGATATCGTATGCTGCAAGAAGGAGAGGTTGTGGTTCCATACCTTGAAACAGAAACAGGTGAGCCAGGCAGTTCTCTTGGTGAGACTGAGGAAGGAAGTCTACCGTAGAGGAAGAACAGGCAGAGAAATTTTAAGAAAGATTTACTGCCTGGGGCCATGACTCAGCTTTTGGGAGAAGGTTTGACCAGCCCTCCATGAGAACAGGCTGGGAGTTAACATTTCTGGGAACTGAGAGACGGTAAGTGTTGTCTGATGGAGAGGTGGAGTGGGAGCAAAAGGGAAAAGGGCCAGAGAACCAGGCATTGGAGGTTTGGTCCTCAGCCTGATTCCAAGCACTAGTGTAAGGTATTGCCAAGTACCATGAAGCCAACAAAAAAAAGATGAGCTATTGTTTTGTAGAAGTCATATATTAGGATAATTATGCAAAATACTAATTAGTAATTTTCTCACACCTCTACACTTCACAAACCCCTTTGCTTAGATCTCAAAAGGCCCCCTGTTCCCCAGGCCTGAAGCTACAGTCATTTGTTAGCTACTGGCTTTGGCCCCAGAAACAAAGGCTATAGATACTGGACAAGGGCTAAGTGAGAGACATGCTTCTGGAAGCAGAGGGTAGGCAAGTCTTCCCAGCTCTCATAAACTTTGGGACAGATGCACAGAGTTAGGAAGGGGAGGAGGAAGGGAAGATAGAGCAGAATGTCCCTACCTGCAACCAGGAACTTCCTTTACCCACGCTCAGTGGATGCTAAGTTGCCATTGACTGGTCCTTCTTGCTGCTTTCCTGTGGACAACGCCCACCACGGGACTTGGTTTACTCATCAGGGTGACACGACGGCGAGGGTCTGTCCACCTTCAGCGGGGCTAACAAGGAACAAAGTGGATCTAGACTAGAGTTTTTGAGCTTCTACATTATTGGTATTTTGGATTCCATAATCCTTGCTATAGGAGAGGTCAGTGCATTGTAGGATGTTGAGCAACATCCTTGGACCCTACCTGCTAGACACCAGGAGCGCCTCCCCCTCCCCTGGTTGTAATAACCCAAAATAATTCCAGATAGTACCCTATGTTGGGGTGGGGCATGGTTGCTGGTCTAGACTGAATCTGTTTGAAATCTCCCACTGAGCCAGTACCTCTCTCTGTCTTCCTTCTTCTCCTCCCCACCCCTACCTTCAAATCTGTCCGCTCTTCTCCACCTCAGTCTAAGTCATAGACTTCTCTAACCTGCAAAACTGCTGCAGCTTCTCTCCTAACTATTCTCCTAGATCCCCTTTTATCCTCCAAAAATCACTTCTCCATCCACCGCAAGGAACTTGAAAAAAAAAAAAAAGTCTGTGTTGCGCTTAAAACACCTTGGGCCTTTCCATTTCTTTAGGATGAAGACAAAATCTGCTATGACCCGACCTGGCACTGTGTGCTCAAGCCACTCTGCAGATTCCTCCACCCTATTCACTCCCTTGTCCCATGGGCTCTGCTTTCATTCACAGGTGGGCTGTGATTCATCCAGCCACATGGCCTTTGCACGTGCTATTCCTCTGCCTGAGACTTTCTCCTCTGACTCTCCAGGTTATAGCAGCATGTTGCTTATCAGTGCAAGCCTCTCCTCCTTAGGCAAGACTTCTCTGACTGCTCAGAGCAAAGCGGGCTTCTGCTCACAAAAGCAGTAGTACCAGAAGTGGGGGGGCAGGGGCTGTTTTAACATTTATCACTTGTGGTTTGACATCAGTGGGTTATTAATCAATGTTGGTTTCCTTTCCCCCTCCGTCTGTCTCTTCTTTCCTTTTCTTCCTCCACTTTTTGTGGACACAATTCCCCATGAGTCTGCCGAACCTGGTCTGCCAACCCCCACCCCAGGGTCTCTAAAATACTGCATCATTTCTTCCTGTTATTTATCTTTCAACCCATCTCCCTTTCTAGCAACCTACCATTAACCCTCCCACCGTTTCTGTGGGTAAGGAGGTCTTTTGAAGGAATACCAAGCTGCTGAAAACATACCACCCAAAGCTCTCTTTGTGAAACCCCTCTAAGATGATGAGAATTACCCCAGTGTTTTGTTCAAAAGAAGGAGTCCTGCACTTTCCAATCATATCTCAGCCACAAGGCTGCCCAGGGCTCCAGCTTTTATAGCTGGTGATAAAAAACATTTTTTAAATTTAGAAGTCAAACAGTAGCAAAACAGAAACTCTAACTCATTGCGTGATTTTTTTCAGGCAAACTCTCCTTTAGCGGGGTTTTTGGCGGTAGGCAAGAGAAAGTATAGTTAATGATAAGGGCTGATAGCGGTATGGCTGATGGGTCGTGAACTTGTCTGGCTCCTCTGTTTCTGGTTTGTGGTTCTATCCCAAGTCTGTAATGACATATAAAATAATAGACCGCTTCTCCTGGTCCTTCCTTCTCATTGCAAATCACATTTCTTAAGACAATCCATGGAATTTACAGGATATGAATGTGCGAGTGACAGTGTTCATCATTCAATAGATCTGCTCCTAATGCAAGAACGCACACCTCACATTTAACTTAAACCTCCTTCTCCACATGGTTCTGCTTTAAGCTCATGTTTCCATTTAGTTTTTCTTCCCCCTCTGTCCCTAGCCTGTTGACATTCCCCATTTATTTCTAGATGAGAGCTTCATAAAGCATGTTATACCAAATAATGAAAACATGAACTCTTCCAGTCTTGACAAGACTGGGCTGGAGATCTAGATAAAAGTCACAATAATAATCGTAATAATAACAGTGGGACTTGCTACAGATTTCAATAGGTCATAACGCACTTTTCACCGCCATAACTGCATCACAGAGACTCTTGAAGGATGCTAAGAAAACTCTAGGCCCTAGGCAGAAATCAGAGAGGCTCTTCTCCACTCAAAATTCCATTTTACCAGGATTTCTATTGTAAATATCAGGGGCCACACTCTTGTTTGTGTTACAGACTCAAGGAAAAATGCTCACTGAGAAAATTCACCGAAGAGTTGGATGGGGAAACTGGGCTGCTGTCCCAGCAACTGGCTTAAGCTTCAAGACTGTGTCTGTTTTCTTCAGCATTGTATCCCTAGAGCCTAGCACAGTGCTTGGCATTTGCTGTCCCCAGTGAATATCTGTTGATCTGTGTGTGTGATAAGTAACACGATATGGGAATGGATGGGAAGCCTCCTCCACAGGTGGGAAATAGGAAGGAGAAAATGTGAAAAATGAGGAAAAGTGGCAACAAATGAACTTATGTTATTCTCTTTTAAACTATTTCTTCTTCAATGATGTTGTCCTTCTTAGGCTAACATTAAGACATCTTCTTAAATGGTTATGGTTCTTTCCATTTTGCATAGTGGGAGAAGGAACACAAGGCATGGATGCCGTTGGGTCATATGGTGAATCTACTCGATCCTTTCTCTATTTTACAATATGCTTGTTTCCTTTTTGGTCTTAAATAGGTTTGTGTCTGTCTCACATTGTTAGAGATTAAAAAGAGTCAAGAGTCACTCGCTTAAAGGAAGCAACAATATGCACAGGACTGGTCATTTCTCGATTTCTGTGAACAAGTTAAAATTTTCTTTTAACCTTCCATGATGCTGGATGCCTTAGTGCTGCTGGGATAATTTTCCTGGAGCTTCAGGATGGAAGAGTATCCACCTTCTTTCTCCTTCTCCACCAGCCTATGGGAGACATCATAACAGGTTTAATTACAAGGTTTTCTTAAGAGATGGTAAGCGCTGAGTAGATGCCCACCTCTTCAGGTCGTAAGGAACAGAAAATGCATGGTCCCCTTTGTGGAGCTGAACTCTGTGGACAAAGCTTCTTACATCTGGGACTTCCTGCTCATGTTGCATCAGCTTCCCTCTCTTTTCCAGCTCCCAGGCTATGTCATGACTCTACAGATACAAACTGGCCAGGACCCAGTACACAAACAACCAATTCAGTGGCTATTCCTTTACAATCTCACAACCTTTATCTACCTGATGTAACAGACCATTCAACTGTCTCCACGTCGAAGTTGCTGGGTCCTGATCAGCAATGTGATACCATTCAGATCACTAATCTCTCTGGGTCCTTTTTTTTTTTTGCATTTGCATCTTGAGGATGTTTTAATGCCCCGATACAGGTCAAGAAGGAGAAATGCAATGCAGGAAGATGTAAGGAGGCGGAACAAATCATGTTGCTATTCCCAAAGGAAACTCAAGTTCACAATTACTATCTGTTTCTTTGAATTTGTGTCACCATGGATTGTTAGCCCAGAGCTACTTATGTA
Organism: Mustela putorius furo; assembly: GCF_011764305.1. Taxonomy (NCBI): domain Eukaryota; kingdom Metazoa; phylum Chordata; class Mammalia; order Carnivora; family Mustelidae; genus Mustela; species Mustela putorius. The sequence continues at coordinate 9,285,764 of NW_025421305.1, forward strand.
CCACTAAGAAACAGAAATGTGCCACTAATTAAACTATGACACTGCTTTCTTATCACATCGGTTGTAAGAGACATAATCGATTTTGGAAATGTGAAATTGTCTAAAACAATTTGACAAAGCACATAGGTGCATTTTACCGATCCATAAAATCTGCGTTGTGCCATGTCCAAGCTACATTGCAGGAATTATAAAGTAGGCATCACCCATTATGCAAACTGTTCTTTTAGAAGCCTCTTGTTTCGTATAGTCATTTCCATGTGAATCCAGAAAGGACTGAGAGCACAGAACTTGGAAGAGCTGTTTTCCTGTGTTTTCCTTTCTCTATTTTACAATATGCTTGTTTCCTTTTTGGTCTTAAATAGGTTTGTGTCTGTCTCATGTTGTTAGAGACTAAAAAGAGTCAAGAGTCACTCGCTTAAAGGAAGCAATAATATGCACAGGACTGGTCATTTCTCGATTTCTGTGAACAAGTTAAAATTTTCTTGTTTCGCTATAGTCATTTCCATGTGAATCCAGAAAGGACCAAGAGCACAGAACGTGGAAGAGCTGTTTTCCTGTGACCATGGTCTAAGGCTCGGCATTTGACTGACATTACAGTTTTATCCGGCTTCCATGAGCGCATTTATTTATTTTAAATCCAACATTCTTTCTATGAGAATTTCTTTTAAAATAATAGCCACTCTTCGTGCCTCCCACAAATAACCATCCTTGCACGCTTGCTGCTGAGTCGGCACTGGCAGAGACACACAGTCTCTTTCCCAGGGCGGCCCTGGCTCTGCCGGCCGGCCCAGCGGATGCTCAGGGGGCCAGGGCCACAGCTGAAACTCCCACCGGCCTTGGCCCGAGAAGCTCATCCATCAGACTACCATCAGTCTGCACTTCGAAGTGCAGTGGGGTTGACACTTTCCTGGAGAGAGAGATAAAAAGTAGTTCCTGTTGCCTTTTGTCATTTGATACTAGGGAATTATGCTCAGTGAAGAAGGGATACCTTCAGAACGGCCACCTTCATAAGGAGCTGTCATGGAACTGTGGTGGCTTGCTCATACATCCATCAGCGCAGCTTCCCCTCTGGAGCAAGGTATGAGGCAGCCCGACAGAGGGGTGGGGTGGAGAACATTCCGCGTCCTTCTGTTGACTGGTGTAAGAGTGGCTGTAATTCTGAGCCCTTACTATGTGCCATGAACTGTGACGATTCAGAAGCTCGAGCCACATCTCATAACACATACAATGGGTGACATTACTAATGACATCTCACAAATGAGGGAATAGAGCCTTATGTGTTTGTGTCCTTCCCCCCAAAATAATATGTTAACGTCCTACCCTCAGGACCTCAGAATGTGACTATGTTTGGAAACAGGCTCGTTAAAGAGGTCATCAAGTTAAAATGAGACCAGTAGGGTGGGGTCCAGTCCAATAAACCAGTATTGCTATAAGAAGGGGAAACCTGGACTCTGGACTCAGGGATAGGTGTACTGGGAAAACCGGTGTGAAGGTGAGGACCGCCATCTATAAGCCAAACAGAGAGGTCTGGAGAGGATTCTTCCCTCACAGCCCTCAGGAAAAAAAAAAAAAAGAAGAAGAAGAAGAAGACAAAAAACAAAACAAAACAACCCAAAACAGCCATGCTGACACTTTGATCTGGGACTTCCAGAACTGTAAGATGATGATACGTTTCTGTTTCAGCCGTCCAGTCTGTGATACTTGTTATGGTAGTCCTAGCGACAAATTCACTCAAGTCATGCAATTTGCCAAGGATCAGCCAGAGAATGGGGTCCATAGCTCAGTGTGTACTTTGGTGTCTGAGTCAAAAATGTGGGCTCTGCTTAGCACCATGCCCTACAGTCCCTACTGAGTAATAATAGAATCTTTTCCTGGGCTTCTTGCTCCATGAAACTGGATGGGTCCACCACATGGGGTTAGTGGTTGCTAGATAATTTTAATAATATCACATAGTAACTACTTGTCTGCTATGTCATACTATTGGTGAATTGGTGAAATATTTCTTTAAGAATTTTTTTTTAATTTTTAATTTTTTTTTTTTTTTTTTTGAGGGAGAGAGAGAGAGAGATAGGCAGTAAGGGAGAAGAGAGACAGGGAGGGAGAGAATCCTAAGCAGGCTACATTCACAGCATGGACCCCAACACAGGGCTTGAGCTCCTGACCCTGAGATCATGACCTGAGCCAAAACCAAGGGTTGGATGCTTAACCCATTGAGCCACCCATGTGCCCCTTGGTGAAATATTGAAAATAGTATTATACCCCATGGAGAAGCCAGGGCCAAATTGACCCTGCCCATCTGTTCTGTAGTCTGTGGTAGGCTCACACTGGAGTCAAAAACAGACTTCAAGGACACTTTTGCCCTTGTCATCCTTTAGGCCTGATGCTTAGGGTCACCATGACTGTAAACAGGGTGCACTTTCCGAAGCCATTTCAAGGCTCCCTAAAGTCCTGATTGAGTCATTCCACTGCTCAGAAATTTGAATGACTATCATATCCATATGCCATGTCTTGACGTGCAGAAGAAAGTTGCTAATGCAATTCCTCACACGGCATCTCCCTAGCCTATTTCCAGGCCTCCCTAGAGGCCCAGGACTTTCCTCCCCGAATGCAGGCACGTGTACTCACAGACACACTCCAGGCTCACCCCCAGCCTGGCTCGCCTGCTGCAGCCAGGTTTGGCCCAGTATTCCCTCACACCTGGGCTTTTACTCTAGGGGTCTCCTTGACTTGAAACTACCTTCTTTTCTCTTGTTCATCTACTGATATCCTACTTACTTGCAACGTTCATCAAACCTCACATTCCCCAAAGGCATGTCTCCCTTCCCTCCAGTAGAATTATTTTTCCTCTCACTCAAAGTCCCAACGCCTATTTCCCAGCCTGCCTTCAAATGGAGGTAATTATGATTGTTATCCCCATGAGCTCTTGGGAGCTGGGACTTATGTCTTTTCAATTTCTATGTGTCCTCCAACAATATCTAGAAAGATCTTTATATAGTTGGTATTCACTAAGTTTTTGCTAGATTCTAATGCAGTCTCCAGGATACCTCACTGAAGCCTTCCAAATAGGCTCCAAAAACCCCCACTAACCTTCAGGAATAAGAAGCAAAGAACAGGAGTCTTGTCCTCAGCTTTCATTTTAAACAGAGCCAACTCATAAGGGCAGAGAAACTTTTTCTTATGTTTTTCCTGGAAGACAAAGCGTGGGCTTATGATCGCTAAGTGTGCTTTGTGGTCTCAATTTCATTGTCTACTCACTTATAAGGTTTTATTCTGTTTCTAAACTGAACCACTTTGAACTCTAGGAGTTGATAATATAGCATATTCTTCTACATACAGCAACAATTCCTCCGCCTTATGTCAGGAGACAAAATGGCAGCTCAGGTCACATGGAGGGCCCAAACGGAAGGAACGCACGATCTCAGATTAGAAGCTGCAGATGGTCAAAGTCTATTTCTTTTCTCTAAATTGCTTTCTTCTTAAGAAATGTGAAGGCAGCACAAATGAAATATGCCTCCCAGTTCACAGGTCTCACTGAGGGTGACTGTCCAGGGTAACACCAGTCCTGATCCCTGTACCTTGGTCATGACAGCAACAACTTCATCAGCAGCATGATCCAAAATTTACATTCTTTTCCCTGGGATAAATTCTCTTTGAACGTGATGGAAATTATTCATTTCTAAATGGTAACAGGGTGTGATTGTTAAGTGCATGGAACCCGGAACCATCTGACTGGGGACAAATCCTTACGCCTTTTTAGGAGTTAGGGATTTGGGATGTGACTTAACCTTCTGGGCCTCAGTTTCATTGTCTGTAAAATGGGGACAAGGGGCTCTTCTGGAGGACTTTGATGATAAATTAACCGAGTCAATATATAGAAAATGCATTGTCCAGTAACCAGGACATAGTCAGGGCTGGATTTAATGTTAACCATTACTATTTTGAAGTGTTCTCTTCACCAAAGAAAGGAAACTGCTGAGAACATTACTAGCTTCTGTTATGGGTTCCATCTCAAACTCTTTTTCTTCTGCTGTTTTTCCTTTTCAGACTATGTTGGAAATTATAAGCAAACATGCAAGTGATGCATGTATATTTAGTTTCACATACAACCTCATTGTTACTTCCTGGCGCCTTTCCAAGATATCTTACAAGTTATCAATCTCGCCAGGACAGAGTGTGTTTTCTGACCACTTCCCCTTTGCAATTAAGGACTGTGACCACTCGCTTACGCACAGACTGAGACCAGCAGCCTTAACCCCAAAGGAGGTCAGAAACTCCCAGCTCTTCCCGCCGAGGGGGCTAGCCGAGAACCCGATACCGTCTGTTTTAAGGCTGTGGCTACGACTGTGACCATAGGAACTGGGAACACCCACCAACACCCTGCTTCCCCCCGCCCCACTTCCTTCACTTCAATGCCATTAGCATGGTTGCAATGCATTTGTGAATGTTTTGAGTGGAGTTAGGTTTCTGATGTTTATTGTTGAATTGCTAAAGATTTGGAGTGAAGACAAATGAACAAACAGACAAGCAAAGAAACGTACAGAAAACACCCCTGGACAGACGAGCACTATGAGCAGACATGCTTAAGATCACCGGGGTCCATGAAGTCCTGGGCTCATACCAGAGCCCCAGGATTTGGTCAGTTGCTCCGCAAAGAAAACCTGCCTGAGACACACAGCAAGGAGGCTTTATGGAAACTTTAAGGAAACCTGCCAGTCTGGCCTTGCAGATAGGAGGTTGGGTGGTGATGAGTTTTCCTGTTTACCTGTTTACCGTCTACCTTCAGGGAAACATTGAATGCGGGACTGAAAGGGGCTACAGAGGACCATCTCCGCTCCTCTTTCCAGATTTGGTGTCGCAGTTAAATCCAGGGCTTTGCCTCTCTGATTGTTCTCTGCACCATGCAAAGCAGAGAAAAGTAAGATAAACTCCCAAAGACTTCTCTCCTGAGAGTGTGGGAGGGCTTGGGAGTGAGGCTGGTTGGGCTGGCAATGGGAAGGTCAGGTTGCACTGCACTCTCCACAGGCTTCCCCATCTGACTTCATCATGGTGCCTCTTACACCTACTTATCCACATAAACTAAACTCCATGTGGCTAAAAGCTGTGTCTATGCTGTTTGCCACTGTATGCCCCACATCTACCACAGTGCCTGGCACGTACCAGACTCTTAGTGCATATTTGTTGAATAATAAATAAATGAAATAAATGTCTACTAATAGATGCAAATATATAGGAGTTCATATAGTCTGGATTTAAAATATTTAGTCCCATTGTATTCATATCATGCCAGTGTTTTGTTTAGTCTACGGTTACTTTATGCTTTTCTCTCCTCCCTTTTTTCTTTATTCCTTCTTCCCTCCCTCTCTCCCTCTTCTTTCTCTCTTTCTTTCGCTCTTTCTCTCTTTCCTTCCTTCTTTCTTGTTAAAATAAGGAGAGCAACCTTTCCAGGTCTGCAGAGAGAATATATTTGAGATCAGTCTGTGAAGGCTGTATGTGATTTCCATGGAGAATAGACTCCAAAGGCTCTTCCATCATATTTGAAGAGGCTTATAGTATGTAAGCTTCTCCATCCGAGACAGATGATACATTCCTTGGGAGTACAGGATTTTATCACTCCTTTGAGAGAAGCTAAAAGTTTAAAGAAAGTGAAGTTACTGGATTTGTTGAGGAGGAAGTTGAATGGCACACTTTAAGATTATGAAAGGTTATGCTCTTTGAAGATGATGTTGGCTGAAGGAGTATAAATTATACCTTAATATATAAATAAAGAGCCTAAAATTTTACCTTTTCATCTAGTAATTCTTCTAGGAATATAGCCTAAAGACAGCACAGAAATCGGCAAAAGATCCATAGCCAGTAAAATTCACCATATTATTGCATTTGAGAACCAAAAGTTGAAAACAATATTAATGTCCAGCAATGGGCAATGGCTAAGTAGATTATGAGGTATTTTCATTAAAGTGGAAAGTAGGACACCTTGTTGTGGCTGCTTTGGTACTGTAGATACTTAATGGCCCTAAAGAACAAACCACTGAATTCAGAACAAACCACTGAATTCGTAAGTTAAAGAAAAAAGTGATGTACGTAACACATGCATCATCCCTGGAACCCTACTTCTTCCTATCTTTGACTCTCACCCCAGGAACTTTAGCAACTAGCTGGGTTTTAAGGGTAGGATAAAGTTAGCTGATGCATAAATAATTTGCATAATAATCTGATGCAAATAGTTTGCATAAGCAAATAATTTAAAATCAAAACTTAATTGTTTCTTTTTAGTGTCACCAAATAGTTGTGTGTGTTAAAATAAACATGACAACTAAAATAAGAGGGTCAAACCTTTACTTATAAGGGTGATATTTATAAAGAGTATTTATTGATGAAAAGGAATATTAGAATAATATCAAGTAAAAAAGGACACAAATGTGCATGTACAGTGTGATCTAAATAATATAAACATATTTATATAAATAAATACATACAATTTATTTACCTATGTATATAATGTATGTGCTAAGTTATTTACATTGATTTTCATCATATAATACTATTTTAATATATACAATTTAGTATTTATATTTTAATAATTTTATATAGATGTATATTGCTTTTATATTGAATTAAAATATTATAATAAAATATTGAAAAGTAATTAAAGTTACAATGTGATGTGTCTATATGTTATATTTATTTTGTTTTTGTTTTTATTTTGTGTATTTCAAGTTTTATTTAACTTCTAGTCAGTTAACATACAGTGTAACATTGGTTTCAGGAGTAGAATTTAGTGATTCTTCACTTATATACAACACCCAGTGCTCATCACCAGTGTCCTCCTTAATACCCATCACCCATTTGGCTCATCCCCCAACCACCTCCTATCCAGCATCCCTCGGATTGTTCTCTATTGTTAAGAGTCTGTTTTCTAGTTTGCCCCTCATTTTCCTTTCCCCCCCTATTTTCATCTATTTTATTTCTTAAATTCTGCATATGAGTGAACTCATTTGGTATTTGTCTTTCTCTGACTGACTTATCTTGCATAGCATAATACTCTAGCTCCATTCACATTGCTGCAAATGGCAGGATTTCATTCTTTCTGATGGCTGAGTAATATCCCATTGTATATGTATGCTATGTCTTCTTTATGCATTCTTCAGTCAATGGACATTTGGGCTCTTTCCATAAGTTGGCTAGTGTTGATAATGCTGCTATAAACAGTGGGGCGCGTGTACCCCTTTGAATCAGTATTTTTGTTTCCTTTGGGTCAATATCTAGTAATGCAATTACTGGATGGTAGGGTAGTTCTATTTTTAACTTTTTATGGAAACTCCATTCTGTTCTCCAGAGTGGCTACACCAGTTTGCATTCCCACCAACAGTGTCTGAGGGTTCCTCTTTCTCCTCATCCTCATCAATACCTGTTGTTTCTTGTGTTGTTGATTTTAGCCATTCTGACAGGTGTGAAGTGGTATCTCACCATGGTTTTGATTTGTATTTCCCTGACGATGAGTGATGTTGAACATCTTTTCATGTGTCGGTTATTCATCTGGATGTCTTCTTTGGAAATACACTTCATTTTTAGAAAAGTTCTAAATTTGCAGAAAAATTGAGAAGATAGTAGGGAGTTCCCATATGCCCCTCACTCAATTTCCCCTATTATTAACATCTTACATTAGCATGGCACATCTGTTACAATTAATGAATCATCACTGATACAGTAGTATTCATTAAAGCCCATGGTTTATTCAGATTGCCTTGGTTTTTTACCTAATGTCCTTTTCATGTTTGGGGATTCCATCCAGGATACCACACTACATTTATTGTCCTATCTCTTTAGGATACTCTGCTGTAACCGTTTCTCAGACTTTCCTTGGTTTTGATGACCTTGACAGCTTTTTTTTTTATTTTTTATTTTTTATAAACATATATTTTTATCCCCAGGGGTACAGGTCTGTGAATCGCCAGGTTTACACACTTCACAGCACTCACCAAAGTACATACCCTCCCCAATGTCCATAACCCCACCCCCCCTTCTCCCAACCCCCCTCCCTCCAGCAACCCTCAGTTTGTTTTGTGAGATTAAGAATCACTTATGGTTTGTCTCCCTCCCAATCCCATCTTGTTTCATCGATTCTTCTCCTACCCACTTAAGCTCCCATGTTGCATCGCCACTTCCTCATATCAGGGAGATCATATGACAGTTGTCTTTCTCCGCTTGAACAGTTTTTTTTTTAATTGAAGTGTAGTTGACATATTACATTATATTAGTTTCGAGTATATTGCTCATAATTTGATATTTGTATATATTTATATATTGCAAAATGAGCATCACAGTAAGTCTAGTGAACACTTGTCACCATACACAATAAGAAGAACTGATTGATGAAAACTGTTTTCAAATACTTAAAAAGAGCTCCTCACGTAAAATGTATGGCTGCTTCCTCCCTGACAGTCTTGTGGAAAGGTGCTCCCCTTTCTCCTGGAAGGGTTAGTGAATCTGATGAATGGGTTATCTGGACCCATGGGCCACCTTTTGTCTTCTAAATATCTGTTAAATTATGAAAATAGAACAAGGACAGTTAAATGCTGCCACAAGAAACGGCCATGGTTTTTCTGGCAAGTGCATTACCAAGGAGGTGCTTGAATACCTGTCCCAATGGCCCACCTCTCTTAGTAATTCCCTATTTTCACACTCCTTCCCCGTTCAAGTCCCTTTTCAGAATGGACCCCCACTACAGCCAGAGGAATCCCTGAAGGCTGTCGTTGATCTACTCCTCCTATGGCCTCCTACACATTGTGCAGACCCTGGTGCTTGGGTCTCCCAGTATTTAGCTAGGTGCTGGTGGATTCAATAACATACTTGGATAACAAACCTGGAAGTAACCCAAATGAGTGTTTTCTTACCTTGCACTTGACTCTGACCCCTAGTCTCAATCCATGAGGTCCAGCTCTCTCAGGGGTATAAATTCAGACTAGGATAGGCCTCAGGAAAGGGCAAGAATGGTCTGTAGTGGCCTTTAGGGCTCTTGATATATGGCAAACTCTAATACAGTGATAATAATAGGACAATAGTGAATAGCAAAAGGGATCTCATACTTGTGATGGGAAAGAAAATAAAGACATCTCATCTTCTGAGTAAAATTAAAAGTAATACTGTTTATTTCACTAATAACTTTGGCTATTTGGGTGCAGTACACAGAAGAGTGTGTTTGTACAGAACATATTTTATTCCTATGGATCTTGACAAAATACTATTTGGATCAGATCTACTTTCCATGGCAGCTGGGTTTTCCTAAGCTAGCTTTGTGTACTTTGGGAACCTCTCTGAGCTTCTCTGTCTTCCCTGGGGATAGGCTAGATCCTGGAAATTGTTTCTGGGGCTCTAAAGACCAATTCATTCTGGACAATGGGAAAAGAGGGACCAGTGAGAGAGAGATATCAATGAATTGCTATAACTTACTCATTGTATCTTGTATAAAAGTATCTAGGGGAGGAAAAATGACTCCAGTCAGGGACAGAGGAGTGCCCTGATGTTTCTTCCCACTCTATGATAGTAAAAGAGTGGGAAGTTACTATCTTCCCACTCAAGATAGTAAAAGAACTTAACAGGCAAAGAGATCATACCTCTCCTAAGAAGTTTGTGGTCCTACAGAGAAGGAGCTGGAAAAAAGCCTGTATTAGTTTGCTTAGGAATGCCATAACAAAGTACCATAAGCTAGGTTAAAAAATGGCAATTTGTTTGTTTGTTTTTACAGGTTTAGAGGCTCAGAATCTAAGATCAGAATGTTGGGAAGGTTTGTTCCTTCTGGAGGCCCTGAGGAAAGTATCTTTTCCAGGCTTCTTCCCTTGTCTTATAGAAGGTGCCCTGTGTCTTCACATTGTCTTTTCTTTATATGTGTTGGTATCCAAATTTCCCTTATAAGAACCCCAGTCTAGAACCTCATTGTAACTTAATTATTTCTGTAAAGAATTTATCTCCAAATACAGTCACCTTCTGAGATTCTGGGGATTGGGACTTCAAAAAAAAAATACAAGTGTATAAACCTGGCGATTCACAGACCTTTACCCCTTGGGATAAAAATATATGTTTATAAAAAATAAAAAATTTAAAAAAAATCCAAAAAGATCTCAAATGAAAAAAAAATACAAATTTTGGGGGACGCACAATTCATCATAACGAAGCCTGTTTATTTCTGATCATGGAATACTCTGGAATAGATGTATTCTCCAATCTTCCCTGCCTATAGGTCTGGAGTCCCCAACTCTTTACACCGGAGAGAGAGGGGTAGAGATAATCAACCAGCAAACATTGCATACAAGACTCCGCTCTTCCAGAAGGTACTGGGTGAGCCACCTCTTCAATCCCAGCCCAGACTGGACCTTGTTCTCTTTCTAAATGGAGCAGTTGCCGAAAAAGCAAAATTGTATGGTGAATCCAAAATAGTCCAAAACTATGAAGCTGGGCAGTTTGGCTGTGTGGTGGAGCCCATTAATTATAGTGTGTCCTGATCGTGTTTATTTGTCTAAACTCTTCTTGGTATTGCAGAGCTGCACCCCTTGGACATTAAACAACAAAAAAGTGAGAACTCATGCCAGTCTAGTCATCTCTCCTGTGGCTCAGGTCTATGGGGGGCAGCACAGGGAGGCACATGTGCTGACTCTCCCTGGGAGAGGCCCTGCATGATGTGGGTTCACCTGGGTCCCACAGAGAGAGATTATCCCGAGTATAGCTATGCGTCCCCAGGACCAGCCGCCATCTCATTTATCATTAACCAAATGTTGTAGAGATTAAAGTGATGTCTTGGGAATGAGGGGGATGGGTGATGAGGCAAGAGAAACACTCTCAAGCCCTCTCCTAATTGTCTTTTGTCCCTGCCCCAGACTGTGGTAAAATAGAGCAGGGACCAGCTGGTCAGCCTTGTTTGTTTAAGCTGTTGACTAATCTCTGAGTTCATGTGCTGAGCTGGTTCATGAAGTTCTTGAACTTTTATTATCCTTGGACTTTTGGCACAGTGAACATGAAATGAGAAACGGGTACTGTTTTGAAAAGGAGCCTATGAGATTGAATGAAGTGAATGTTTGATTTCAAATTAAGAGATGCAAGGAATTCAAATAAATTTGCACAATATTTGTTGACCACTACTCTGTGCCAGGCTCTGTGCTAGGCTCTGGGATCAGAGTGAAACTGAATTTTCTCCTCAGCTCTATCAAGAGCTCTATTCACTGAGGCTTTCTCAGTGGGCAACACTGATCCTGTTTCTCTGAAACAATGTTTTAAATGCAAACTACTAATAAGCATATATAAATCAGGAATAAAGAAAAGTATATATAGATCTGTGCTTTCCAGTATGGCAGCCACCAGCCTCAGAGACTGATGAGGAACTAAGGAAATTCAGTCCTCTAGTCATATTACCCATATTTCAAATGTTCCATATCTGCACATGCCTGGTGGCTACCATATTGCACAACACCAGTATAGAACATTCTCATCATGGAAGAATGTTCTCTTGGAGAGTGCTGATATAGATAATGAACAAATGCATATGGTTTCACGTGGGATATTTTTCATTTGAAAGCATTTTGTAAAATTCAACATACAGCACCTGGAAAGACCTGTTAAGGTTGCTAATGTGTATCTCAGGACTGGAAACTTACTGAAGATTATCCAGATTAACCACCTGTCTGATAATTAGTCCACTCTACAACATCTCCACCAAGCCTCTATGTTGGGCTTGAAAATGTCAGCAACAGACATTTGCCTTTGAAGGCAGTGGATGTTCTCAGTGAATTCCCCCTAGTCCAAAATGGTTAGTAAAATTTAGTACAAGGCTTTTTGAAAATATTAAGAAATTCCATATTCTTACAAATGCCTTTGCAGAAGAGTCACACAATTTCCATTATGGTTGTGTATAGAAAGAGTAATTATCAAATGTAAATGCAAATGTCAAAAATAAAACGAAGTTCTGATGTCATCTGCCCATTTGTCCTGCAGTCTGCTACAATATTTTAAAAATTAAGTCTGGATGAATTAACACAGCCAAATAGATGACTTCTTTCCTATAAGTGATCTTAAATGTTTCTCAATGATTTTCTTTCTCCAAAATACTTCAGCCATTGAAAAATGAGCAAATTTTCCAGATAAATAATTAGGTTTACCTTTTATAACACCACTGGTCAAGAATTATAATCACTCATGACAGAAATACTTTCGTGGAGTATCTCTGCTTGAGTAAGCAGGCATACTGATGCACTCCAACCTTTTCTAAAGGTCTTGGCCTTGCCAGCACCACGGTACTGAGCCAGGTCTTTGCACCACTGAGGTGCACAGGCTGTGTGACTCTGCAGCTGCCCTAATGTGTGACCCTATTGTCACTCTACTGTGCCTGCCTTCCTTGTTTGATCATTCTTTTGACTGCTCTCGCTGAGCACCTCTAGCTGCAATTGGATAATATTTACTGGGTGATATTCTTTACTGCTCCGATTCTTCTCTTCTCTTCTCTTTTCTGTTCTTTCTTTCTTTCTTTCTTTCTTTCTTTCAAGATTTCATTTATTTATTTGACAAAGACAGAGGGAGAGAGCACAAGCAAGGAGAGCAACCAGCAGAGGCAGAGGGAGAAGCAGTCTCCCCGCTGAGCAGGAAGCCCAATGCAGGGCTCCATCCCAGGGCCCTGGTATCATCATGATCTGAGCTGAAGTCAGATTCTTAACCCACTGAGCTGTTTCTTTTCATACATACAGGATTTGTTTAAAGAAAAGAATCTGAAATGAGTATTCTTCTAAAATTTCTAATTACTATTAAGTAGAGTGCATCTATGTGGACAACAATCTGAATGGCTGATAAGTGATGCTGGGCAATAGTCATAGTCATAACAAGGACAAAAAGAAGAATGAAAAGAATGTAACATGCATACATTATGCACCATTCTAAGGATTTTTATACAATGATTCAAACTGTATTCATAACATAAGGTAAACATTTCTTTCTTTATTTTTTCAATGGCCTAATAAAGGCATAAGATTACTTTGGTCCCCCAGCCAGTAAATGGAAAAGCCTGGATTTAATCCCAGGACATATGGCCCCAGAGTCCCTATTTTTAACCATTTCATTTTAGGACAGAGTTTTAAAGTTTTCACTCTATAATATAGCACGGATGCAAGCATGTTAAATAACCACTTATTTCTATCCTCTGTTTTGCATGGGGGACCTTTGACAAAACCCATGAGAGTCAGTTTGGTATAACAAAGAACATAAAGTCTACACTCAGAATGGATATGACATTTGTTCAGGCATCCAATACATACTAGTTTGAACAAAGTCCCATTTGAATATCTTTAGTTTTTAGTCCTTTTGTTCCACCTTTCCTAGAAGGCTAACAGTGCCCGATTTGCATGTGAGTATGCAATGAACCTTCATCATGGTGGTGATAAAGATGGTATCTGCCATACTGGTCATTTCTGAAATGTATTCACCCAGAAACATCTCATCATATGTATTTTTGCATCTGTGCTGCTGTTTCAATGTTTTAAGATTAAAAGGACCACTTTATTCAATAACAATGATTAAGTGCCTAATATTTGCCAGACATTTTGCTAGGTGATAAGTATGCAATAATGAATACAATAATGTCCTCAAGGCTCCCGTGGTCTACTGGGAGGACAGTCATTTGTAAACAGATGAAATCACTAAAGAAATGAAGTAATGAAGTAATGAAGAAGATGACAAGCTAAAGGTGAGTGAGGAATAAGAGAGGAAGGGCTGTTAGAAAAATCCAGGGATGTGGGAAAAGCCAGGAGGCGATATTACCTGGACTGCGACTTGATGGTTGAATAAGAGTCAACAGAGCAAACAGAAGGGACAGAGAAAACTTCACAGGTGCACTCAGACCTAAGGTGCGACATGGGGCTCATCCAACCTGCTCCTCCTCCAGGATTTCTCCCTTCAGTAAAGGGCATCCCTCTGCAGAAAATGAAAACCTGTGAGGCATCATAGAGTCCTTCCTCTTCCTCACCGTCCACAGCCAGCCAGCTACGACACTCCATGCACTCTACTTCCTAAATGCTTCTGGGACCCATCACTTCCCCCCACCACTTCTGCCACCACCGTGGTTTCTTCTTACCTATATTTGGCAATGGTCTCTTAGCCAGCTCCCTGCCTCCATGCCAGCTCTGTCCATCTCTTTTCACTACCCACCTCCAAACTCATTCCCCACATTGCAGCCAAGGCATCGAAATTGCAGATCAGAATATGCCATTTCTCTGAAGGGGAAAAAAAAAATGCAATGGCTCTCCCTTGCTCTTAGAATAAAATTAAAAATTTTATCATGACTGGCAAAAGCTTGGTGATTCAATCTGCTTATTTTTCTAGTCTCATTCTTACCTATCCCTTCCTCACAGTGTGATCAAGCTATATTGAACTTCTTGCAGTTCCTTGAATGCATCCTGTTTTGTTTCTGGGCCTTTATATGTGTGTTTTCACTAGTTTTGGATAACTATTACTCATCCCACAAGTCTCATCTTAAATATGGCTTCTCCAAAAAAAGTCTTTCCTGAACTCGCTAGTCTAGGTTAAGAACTTCTCTTCTGTGCTCCCAGAGCACATTTTACTAATTACCCTCTATGGTTAAGTGGCTCTTTCCTTGAGCAACAGTGTGTTAAAGTGGGACCAAAATACTTGGTGACAAGACTAGTTGAGAGAAGATACTTGTAGAGAAGGAACCTGGAAACTAGACTAAGGATAGAAATGATTGAGGATGAAGTAATCAAGAGATTTATTTTTTTATTTTTTGTTATTTTTTGTTTGTTTGTTTAGAGATTTTATAAGAAAGGCTTTGAGAGGGACCAGTTGGAGAGTTTGATATTTGTTCTAAAGTATGAGATGACAGAGACTGGGATTTCTCCGATGTCTAAGAAGACTAAAAGTAAATGGTTGTGGTTGGAGCTGCCTGTCTGTTGGCAGAGCTAAGATGAAGCTGTCCTGGGAGCAAAATATGTTTTCATTGACAACAAGGCAGGAGTGTGTACTGGGGACAAGATGTGGGCAGCCAAGAAGGAGACAGTCTGAGGATAATACTTAAAGAGATTTTATCCAAGAGGGCTTCTAGCCAGACACAGGCTGTGGCCAGAAGAAAGAAAAGGGGATATACTATTAGCTGCAGAAACTGAGGGGATAGTTATCTAAGGGAGAGGGAACTTAGGTTAGATGATTTTGGTCGGAATTTTTTCAAGAAAGCATCAGAGTGCACCATGAAATAATTAGCTCTGAATATTCATTCACCATGCCCAAAGAGCACCAGCCTAGGTTATAACTGTACTAAATAAGACCTTTCCTGTCCTTTGCCACTCCCCACTCCACACCACCCACACAACAGCTCCTTTAGCCCATGGACATTTTTCCACACTGGTAGTTCTAAGCAGAGAGAGGGAAGAAGATTCAACTTCAAATGGCATCAAAAATTTTATTAGTAGACCAATTCTTTCATCTAATTAGCAAACAGTGTGTTTTGAAGACCTGTAACCAGAGAACTTTTTTATTACATAAATGTTAACAAGGAAATTATGAGACTCACATGAGACTTCCAGGAAAAAGGAGAAGAAAAATACAGATTACTGGCTGGCTTTATATTTTGGTTTTAGCAGTTTGAATGTTGTGTCCCTAAATGTGGATTTCTTTGTGTATATCCTGTTTGGGATTTTCTGACTTTTTCAATCCACGAGTTGCTGTCTTTATTCAGTTTGGAAATTTCTCTACATAATCTCCTCGTAAGATGCTTCTTCCCTCTTCTTTCCTTTTCTTTCTGAACTCCAATTACACATATGTTAGACCATTTGATGAAGTTCCACATATTTCTAATGACATATTGTCTTATTTTCTAATTATTGTTCCTTTTTGTGCCTCATTTTGGCAATCTTCTGTTGAACAGCCTTTGAATTCATGAACCCTTTTTTCCTTTTTTGTATCTAGTGTGCTATTAAGCTCACCCAACAAATTCTTAATTTCAGATGTCTTATTTTTATTTTATAGAAATTCACTTGATTATTTTTAAACCATCCCATTTCTCTGCTGAAATTTTATATCTTTTTATGTATTTTCTTTACCCTTTCCCTCTTTTTCTTTACCATAATTATTATAGTTACTTGAAAATCCTTGCCTACTATTTCCAATACTTGGGTCATCTCTTGGTCCACTTCTATTGGATGCTTTCCATCCTTCTTGATTATGAACCCACAGTCCAGCTTTCTATCATGTCATGTAATTTTTAAAATTGCATAATAGGCATTACGTATAAAAGAACGAATGTAGATATTAACAGGCAGCTAAGGTGAAAAGGATTTCCATCCAATCAAAAGTCAAACTGGGTTGTAGCTTTAGTTTCAGTGCAGCTTTTGCTTCAAATATCTTGAAGGCTATATTTGCTTTGTGCTTATTCTAAATCTCTCTCTCCAGCAATATTTTGAAAAAGTCCTAATGGCCACTGTGAACTTAATGGCTTCCCAATAATAAAAAATGTTCTGATGACATCAGTGGTGATATTAGTTGAATGTGAGTTTGGGGTATTATATAATGAAATATGTAAACATTGGGAAGATCTGTGGAATTCAGTGAATGAATGTTTTTCAAATGGCCATGCCTGATATTACAAAGTCATTCCTGGGGAAGAGATGCATTCAAAGAAAAAAATAGACCAATGGATATTATTGTAATGGAGGAAGAAAACTTCACTGAAGATTTTAGATGCCACAGTGCAAATATTGGCTAAAAAATGACCACTTGTTGAATTTTAGTATAGTAGAAAAGGAGAACTCTGCAATTATCAGGAAAGGCAATGAAAATATTCCTCCCTTTTCTAATTATATGTTTGTGTGAAACTATATTTTTCATTCATTTCAAGAAAAACAATGTATCACATCAGAATGAATGCAGGAGTGTACAGAATAAGGTTGTCTTCCATTAAAGAAATTTGTAGGGTGCCTGGGTGGCTCAGTGGGTTAAGCCTCTGCCTTTGGCTTAGGTCATGATCTCAGGGTCCTGGGATAGAGTCCCACACTGGGGCTCTATGCTCAGCAGGGAGCCTGCTCTCCCCCCTCTCTCTGCCTGCCTCTCTGCCTACTTGTGATCTCTTTCTCTGTTAAATAAATAAAATCTTTTTAAAAAAATTGTAAACATAAACAATGCAACTCTATTTGCCAATACTTTTATTCTTAAAATGATAGTCATTTTTCATAAAATATGTTACATGTTGTTACCACAAAGAGTAAAAAAAAGTCCCTGTTTAAATATCTAACATTGTAAATACTAATAACTATAACCTACATTAAAATATTCAGTTCTTTGGGACACCTGGGTGGCTTATTTGGTTAAGTGTCTGACTCTTGATTTCAGCTCAGGTCATTATCTCAGAGTTGGGAGACTGAGCCCCGTGTGGGGCTCAACGTTGAACACTGAGTTTAGAGCCTGCTTAAGATGCTCTCTCTCCCCTTCCCTCTGACTCCTTCCCATCAAGCATGCATTCTCTCTCTTAAAAAAAATAAATAAATTTAGCTTTGGGGGATGGTCTCTGGTTTTTAAGAGTAAAATTTTCTGACACTAAAATGTTTGAGAACTGCTGCTATATAATTACATAAAATCTGAAAGTCACTCAAATTCAAGTTTCATTATGTCCTATAAGCTTGATATAAAGATTTTACAAAATTAGCAGTAAAAAATGCATTCTTCATTATTGTGCTGGCATGTTATACCTGTAAGTTGGCTGTGTACATTTTCCTAATCTGATTAGGTCATCAAAATATTTACAGAGATTGAGAGAGTGGCATTATTTGGGGACTTTCCTCTTTAACACTCAGTCTTCTCCCCAGTGCAGCCCTCTGTTATTAGAATGCCCAAATCATTTGCATATTCTTTTCCTCTTTTTAAATTTATTTTATTTTTTAAATTATGATTTTAAAATTTCAGTATAATTAACATAAAGAGTTATATTAGTTCCAGGTGTACAACATCGTGATTCAACAATTCTACACATTACTCAGGGCCTATCATCCCTTTTACCTATTTCCCCCATGCTCCCACCCACCTCTCGGGCAACCACCTGTTTGTTCTCTATAGTTAAGAGTCTGGTTTTTTGTTTGTTTGTCTCTTTTTCATTTTATTCACTTGTTTTGTTTCTTAAATTCCACATATGAGTGAAATCATATGGTATTTGTCCTGCATATTCTTTTCTTTATCTCTTCATTCATTCTACAAACATTCTTGAGGCAGCGTGTTAAGACCGTAGGAAAACAAAGATAACTTCCCTCAGGAGCTAACGGCCTAGTAGGTTAGACAGAGAAGTAAATCAAGGATTATAAAAAAGTTTCAGAGCTATGACGACCTATACACATAGTGTAACAAAGAATCATAGAGAAGTGATGCCCGGCCTCTGGAAAAGTAGTAAGAAAAGCTTCATAAAGACAAAGGGGTTTGGCTGTGTGTTTGAAGATAAGCCTGTAATCAGATAAAAATTCAGGGAATGTCAATCCTGACAGAAGAGACTGAATGACCCGAGGTAGAGAATTAAGAGAGAGGAGGGTGCAAGCAATTCTGTGTTGCTGAGGCATAAGGGTGAAAGGCTGGAGGGTGGAAAGAAGCAATGAGGGAAGGAGGAACAGAAATTGCTAGGTACACGGGAAGGAGCTTGAGCGCCATCTGATCAGCCAGTGGACTTGAAGGGGACTCCACAAAACCCTAGCAAGGACTGAAAGCTTCAGGTCTGTGGGAATGCTTTGTGTGGGCAGCATGCAGCCTTAAAATGGATAGGAATGCTCTTCTCCAAATTGCCAGTCTTCTGCGTCCTCTATGGTCTTGTGTCTTCTCTCTCCTTATCCTGTTCCATAAGTCTCTGGATGTCCCCCTGCCTGCTGGCCATTGTACTGGCACTTGGGCCATTTGTATTGTACTGACCACTTGGGTCCCACAGATGCCTCTCATCAAGTTTTTACCACATCTTGTTCATTAAACCCTTGATATATGAAGTGCTCCACCCCGTCCCATCCTCCTCCCCGGCAAAACTAGAAAATTAGAAAATCAGTGTCAAATCCCTTTTCTGGAGATTTGCAAGATGCTTTTGTACATTATTGCCACTGATAAGATCTGCATTAAACAAAAGCCAACCGATTTTATTTCCAAGCTAATCTGACCACGGGACCTTCTCCTTCATTTAAGGGAATGTCAATAACATCTAGAGCAGTCATTTTCAGAGTGTTGTTAGGGAATGCCTAAGAGTCTCTGAGATTCTCTTAGGGGTTCTGTGAAGTCAGAAGTATTTCCTAGTGGGCTGTCTGGGTGGCTCCATTGGTTAAGTGTCTGCCTTTGGCTCAGGTCATGATCCCAGGGTCCAGGATGGAGCCCCATGTTGGGCTCCCTCTCAGCGGGGAGTCTGCTTCTCCCTCTCCCCCCTTGCTCATACTCTCTCTCTCTCTCGCAAATAAATAAATAAAATCTTTTTTAAAAGACAAGTATTTCCTAATAATACTACAGCATTATGGTCCTTTTTCCTCTTCATTCTCCCAAGAAGGTACAGTGGCATTTTCTAGAGGCTCTATGATGTTCAGTATTTTTTTTTAATGTTATGTCAGTCACCATACAGTACATCATTAGCTTTTGATGTAGTGTTCCATGATTCATTGGATGTCCAGTATTAAAACAGATTAAATACAGAAATGGATAAGCCAGATAGTAATGGGATTTTAAAAAATGTAAAACAGTGCCACTTTTCTCCCTAATTAAAAAAATATAAATGACTTTTTTAAAAGGTTATTATTTATTTATTTAACAGAGAGAGAAATCACAAGTAGTCAGAGAGGCAGGCGGGGGGCCGTCGGGGTGGGGGGGGAAGCAGACTCCCTGTTGAGCAGAGAGCCTAATGCGGGGCTCGATCCCAGGACCCATGATATCATGACCTGAGTGAAGGCACCACCGCCAACCCAGGTGCCCTATAAATGACTTTTTAAAATAAAACCCTACTGTGTTAACAAGTTAATAGATTTTTTTTTTTAAAGATTTTATTTATTTATTTGACAGAGAGAGATCACAAGCAGGCAGAGAGGCAGGCAGAGAGGGAGGAGGAAGCAGGCTCCTTGCTGAGCAGAGAGCCCGATGCGGGCCTCGATCCCAGGACCCTGAGATCATGACCTGAGCCGAAGGCAGTGGCTTAACCCACTGAGCCACCCAGGCGCCCAAGTTAATAGATTTTTAAAAAACCATTCAGTTTGGATTTCTACTATGCCAAATATTCACAGATGCAACTCACATGAACAAATGTCCTTTGCGGTCCTCATTTACTTTTAAGAATAGAAAGCAGTCCTGAAACCAAAGGACGTGAACACCACTGACCTGGCAGAGTCACTGGTCATGAGTAACTGGTATTTTTGCTTGCCCAGTAACACAGCATCAATTCTTTGTATTTGATCTCTGCAATTTAATTTTCCTCTGGGAGTTGTCTCTCCTCTCCTCTCAGCCCATAGGTTCCAATTGGGTTAACTCAATCCCTTGGCTCAAGGGAAAGGCATCTGATGAAGACCTGTGTCCAACCATGCCTGAATCTAGACCTAATGCTACATTTTTCAACTACATGCACCAATAAATCATCCCTTGACTCCAAAGGATTTTCGTCTTAATACACCAGGGTACCAGGAAATGCAGCAAGAAAAATGTTGATGTAGTCGTGTTGAATGTAGCTGAGTATTGTCATAAACTTGAATCTTCACTAGTGTTTTTGGTCTTGACATCTCTTAATACCTTAGTTCACTAGGGCTCTGACTTAATTATTTTGCAACTTAATAACAAAGTAACTACTTAATTGATGTATTAAGGTAATAATAAATCTATATATGAATTCACAGTAAGACAGACATGTTCAATTAGGAAGATGTATTAAACGAAGAATTATAATAACATAACGATTCTCTGCCTAAGATAGATCCCTGGTCACTCTCTCCCTCAATAGCTATTATTCAGAGATTAGTTTTAATCATTATCTTTGCCTGGGAAGTCTGTTCTGACTCTTGATAATTGGTTGGCACCCCCCGCCACCACCATTACTAAAATGTTTTCATCATTCTTGCACTTTGGTTTTGGAACCCTCATCATAGTTTTAGTTAATTATTTGATGATTTGTTTGATATGTTTCCTTCCCTCCAGACTGTAAGCTGCCTGCTTATCTTGATCACTGCGTCATTAGGTGTATCGTGGGTTTCCAGGAATGTATCTTTGAGTGAGTGTATGAGTGTCATAACAGGAGGAGTTAAGGGTGCTGTGGGGGCATAAAACAGAAGGAGCCCACCCAGGTCAGGGGCATGGAGAGGACTCCTGGAGCAATGATACTGGAGCAGAAAGAGGGAGGATGAGTAGGAGAATCACCCAGTCGTGGAGAGAAGGGAGACACACCACAGTGAAGGGTAATTTTCGAAGCTGATATAGAACAGGAGTCTTGGGTCAGATTGTGAAGGACCATTGGACGTGTCTATCTCAAGAGTTTAGGCTTTATACCAAAGACACTTGGAAGCCACTAGAGGGTTGGAAATAGGGAAATTATATTTATTTTTGCTTTAAAAGGGAATCCCATTCAGTGTGCGCAGATATGCTGAGAGGCAAGCAAGTCTGGAGGAAGTGGGACCAGTTAGGTAACATGATTAATTAGGAAAACAAACAAAACAGAGCAATGTGGCTTAGACTGGGGTGGTAGCAGAGTCTCCATCAATCATATTTTTACTTGACACATATTTACTGTGCACCTACTATATACCAGGCAACATTCTAGGACATGGGGATATACAGATGAATAGTACAGATAAAGTTCTTGAGCATGTGGGCTTTATGTATTGATTAAGATGTGGAATGCTGACGAATGAACAAGCAAATAAAGAAAGGTCCATTACCTTCAAAGAAGCAACAAGGGGAATGTCATTAATTTCCACTCCAGCCTATGCATTGCCAGAATACAGTGAGATGGAATCTTTTGGGTACTAAAGGAACGTAAGTCCCAAGCAGTAGGAATATCACATGAAGAATTCTGTACAAATATAACATGGGTCTAATATATGAAGCTACTGCATCAAACATATCCGAACATGAGATTGAGGGTCCCTCTTGTAATCTGAGGATCATGATGGCAAGAAATAAAAATGTGTAAAACACTGGAAAAAATCGAAGGGATTACAGAGAAGTCATGTGGGCTTAGTAGTTGTTGTTGTTATTATTACTATTACTATTATTTGAGAGAGAGCGTGTGCGCATGCACTTGCCCGAGGAAGGAGGAGGAGCAGAGAGAGAGGGAGAGGGAGAGAATCCCAAGCAGGCTCCACTCTGATTGCAAAGCCTGACACAAGGCTCAGTCTCAGGGCCCTGAGATCATGACCTGAGCTGAAATTAAGGAGCCACCCATAAGCCCCGGGGTTTAGTTGTTATAATGCACTTTAAATTTCACTGATCCTAATAAAGATTTACCAAAAAGTTGAAATACAGAATTGTTTTCCAAAAGAAGAATAAAAAGGAAAAAGAGGAGGAAAAGTAACATCTTATCCTCAAAGTTAACAAACAAAAAGCAGCAAAGAGGCCCAGGTCTGCATGGAGTAGAAGAATCATGTTAATTATTCTACACTGGAGTTTGAAAAAATTTTTTCCCTTCTTTTCCTACCAAACTTGTTATACATACACCTATAAATGCTAAAAGCATTTTCTAAAAAATTTGAACAAACCATTTCATTTGTACAGATGCTTTTTAAATTCCAACCCAGTTTCTCTTCTTCAACATGTGCTGTGTTATAAGTGTTCACCTGAGCACATGAGCTTTACTAACCCAGGGTTGTGTCACTTGTGAGAAATCTTGCCTGGAGAATGGCCCACTAGAGAAGGATGCGGAAAGAGAAAAGAGGGTTTCTAAAAACCCGTGAAAGTTTTCTTTAGGGATGAACTAACATGTCACTTACACTTTCAAACTTGTGGAACATTCCTCTTTCTCCATTCACAGTTATGAGCTCTCCTGGGGCTCCCTACATCTTGGTGTACACCCCTCTTATCTTTAGGACACTGAAGGAAAACAACCGTCAAGCAATAGGAATGGCATGTGACAAACCCTGTCGGAATGTAATAGACGGTCCTATATAGGAAGCTACTGGAGCCTACCCTGCTCTCTGTACTGCTTCCATTTCCTAGCTCAGAGTTGGCGCCTACAGGTTCTCTGCTCCCACATTCAAAACTGCCCTACTCAAAGCCTCTACGAGGGTGCAGAAAAGGGTTTGGTGCAGGAGTTCTGGTTTTCTAAGGTTGCCAAGATAATTTGGAACCTATATTTAGAGTCATGATAGAGGCTGCAGTCTCAGGATCCCCAAGGATATTCCTGGCTGAATTTCTTTCGGGGTGATGGAAAGTAGGAAGAGATCCCTCAAGAGATCACCAAGTCCAGCTTTCTTAATTCTATAGGAGAAACTGAAGCTTTGGGAGGCTGACTGCCTGGCACAATGCCTGTATCCTAATCCTTAGGATAAGGATAAGGATAAGGATAACCTTTATCCTTATACCGAGGCCCCTCTGCATCTCCCCCCCGCCCCCACCACCCCCGGCCCATCTCTTGGCAGCTCAGGATGAGCTAGCTAGTGGCGTCTGGCTCCGCGAGAACAACCCACAGCCCTCTCCCCTTGAGAGCGCTGATGGGGAGGAGGCCATTCAGTGAGAGTAAGAACGCGAGGGAGGAGAAAGGAAGGAAGGGGAGCCAGAGGTGGGAGTGGAAGAGGCAGCCTCGCCCGGGGCTGATTGGCTCCCGAGGCCAGCCCTCGCCAGCGGTTTATAAGAGTTGGGGTAGCCGGGCGCCCTGCCCGCTCGCCCGCGCGCCCCCCGAGCTGCGCCCGGCTCCGAGCGCCCCACGTCGAGGCCCGTCTGGCCCCGCGCCGGCTCCGCGCCGTCTTTGGAGTTGGTGGCGGGCAGAGGCAAGGGAGGGCGCCAGCCAGGGAGGCGAGCGCCGCAGCCAGCCGGCCGAGCGCCATGCGCCGCGCCAGCCGAGACTACACCAAGTACCTGCGCGGCTCGGAGGAGATGGGCAGCGGCGGCTCGGGCGCCCAGCACGAGGGCCCCCTGCACGCGCCCCCGCCGCCCGCGCCGCCCGCGCCGCACCAGCCCGCCGCCGCCGCCTCCCGCTCCATGTTCGTGGCCTTCCTGGGACTGGGGCTGGGCCAGGTGGTCTGCAGCGTCGCCCTGTTCCTCTACTTCAGAGCTCAGGTGAGTGCCGGCCTCCCCGGAGGTCCGCCCACCTCATCCCTCCCGCGCCTGTGGGAAACTGAGTCTGGACGCCGGCTCGGCTCCCCCAATCTTGCATATGCCGGAGGGGAAAGTGACTCCAAAGAGGGTGCGTCCGACTCGGGGACAGCCCCGCGCGGGGCCCGGCGCGCTTGCCTCCACTGTCCGCTCCCGCCCTTGCCCCGCAGCGGGCGGAGGCTGGGCTCCTGCTACGTTTGAATTTCCCCCGCGATGCAGCATTGGCCGCTCACCTCTAATGGATGATTGCACGCTCCCCCTACAGACCCTTCCATTAATTTGGAGCTAAGAATGAACTGAACATCCACTTGGGGAAAAAATCGAGAGCTTAGGCGGCGACCCTTTCCCTTCCCGCCCACCACCTGGAGAGGGTTTTGTCCTGGGGCTGGCTGCTTTGCAGGGGTGTGTGTGGTGGTGGTGGCGGTGGCGGGGGGGGGGGGGGGCTCCGGGCAGCGGCGCTGGAGGGAAGATCGTGTGCGGTGCTTGCACTGCAGGCAGCCCCTGAAGCAACCGGTGGTGATGCCCAGGGCGCCAGATGGGCCGAGGGACACAGCGCGGCCAGAGCAGCCTGGTGGTGGGTCAGGGGTAAAAGAAGAGGGAAGGACCCTGTGCCGTCCCACTGAGGTGGGCGGAAGAAGGAAGCAAGGTGTGTGTGTGATGGTGGTGAAGTTTTCACCCCTGACACAGCCTCGCTGCCCTCTAGCAAGTAAGTAAACTGCTAAGAGATGAGAAAGAGGGCTGGGAAACTGCAGGGAAAGATAGTAGAAAGGAAGGGGTAAATCTGTAATATTATGCTTTCTGGTGGTTTATGCTCTTGTGTTTTCTTGGAAATTGCAGTGCAGTTGGTTGGATTCATTCAAATGTTCTTGTCTGGTGCTGTGAACTCTTTCTCAGAGGAAGTGGAGGGCTGACTGTGCAAAAAAAAAAAAAAATTTTTTTTTTTTATGGGAAAAGAGAGTTGGGTTTGGACTCCATTGGTTTTCAGATTCAAAGGTGATTACTAAACCAAATTGGATGCATCAAAATATGGCATTGCTTGGATTGTATGGGTTTTTGACATAGTCCAGAGTCTTGAACTCCATTACTTGTAATCATAGGCTTTTTGTTAAATATTTATTATCCACTGTTTTGTGTTTTACAGAGCAAATCTGATTACCTACATCTTAAAAAGGTAGAAATACTATGAGCAATACTTTAGGACACTTGTATTTGCATCTTAATTAAAATAATCTCTATTTATGGAGATTTTTTTCTTAAAAAAAAAAACTTTTGTAACAAAGACTACACACTTCTATATGAAAGTGATGAAATGTTTTTCTTTCATCAGAGGTTGCTTCCGTCAGGAATGAGTGGTTCACCCATGTTCCCACCCAGTTTTCTCCTCCCATGTACAATCTGTATATACTGAGGGTCTACACTGCAGATGAGACTATTAAGTGCTATGGGATGTGAGTTAAGGATCATGAACTCAACATACAATGTCTACCTACTATGTGCATCGCACAGTGGTAGGTAATGGAGGGACCTATAACAAAAGACGTAAAATTCTTAGTCAAACAGGAGAGCAGCATTCAAAAAAAGGACAGAAGATGTAAGTGTTCTCTACTCCTTTTTTCTTTTCTAACACCTTAGGGATATGACATTTCGTAGCAGTGATGGTAAAGTAAGTGTTCGGCAGCGAAAGAGCAGTGGGGAAATGAATGAGCTCTAGGGAAGATAAACAGCTTAGATTGGTGGGAACCATGGAAACGGGTGTGGCCATGTAGAAAAAGAGTGGTGTGCTGGACACTTAGGACAGACGTTCTGCTTCTCCAGGGCATTATTCATGGTCTGGTAGACTCGAGGGGGCTGTCTGATAATCACTTGCCATAATTTAGCCATCTTGACGTTATATGAGTAGTAATGAAGTGCTCAACAGTTCTTTCCAAACTAAATGGGCCAATTAGTAAGCCTACCTGGAAAATTCTCATTTACAGGTTTTTAAAAAATTTATTTATTTATTTATTTGACAGAGATCACAAGTAGGCAGAGAGGCAGGCAGAGGGAGAGGAAGGGAAGCAGGATCCCTGCTGAGCAGAGAGCCCACTGCGGGGCTCCATCCCAGGACTCTGGGATCATGACCTGAGTGAAGGCAGAGGCTTTAACCCACTGAGCCACCCAGGCACCCTCATTTACAGATTTAATGTCATCAGATTTTACAGATACAGTCATGGGTTTCTCTAAGGCTTGTGCCAAATATGTTAGCCATGACTCCTAAAACCCGTTTTTGTACTGCATTTTAAAAGGGGTGTCTTCTTTAGGGAAGAAGTAATATCAGGAGCAGTGTGTTCATTGGAAGACACATAATGAGGCTGCGTTTTACTGAGTATATAGTATCTACCTTTGATACTTAAAGGAGTCCTAATCATTTACAGATACCTTCCGAAGTAGGTACAAGTGAAATGCTATGATGTCTGGAATTTGTTTCAAAATAATAGGTGGGGAGGGTTCGGGGTAGGAAGTTCTTGCTTATAGATGAAATAGGATTGGCCATGGGTTGATAATTGTTGAAGCTTGGTGATAGGTTTGTGGGATTTCATTCTACAGTTCTTTCTAGTTTTATGTATGCCTTTCAAAGTTCTTCTACCTAAGAGAATACACTCATTTTGAGCCATCACTAATGTAACATTTTTCATTTTTACTCATATCAACTCCTTTAGATTAGAACTTGGTACCAAATAAGAGATTTTTTTTTTTTTAAGTTCCACTGAAGTTATATCAACTACTTGGGGTTTCTAAATGCATCTAGATTAGAGTAAAATCATTTAAGATCTAGTAATATGTTTGCAGTTTATAGTAAACAAATGAGAAAAAGGAGCCTGTTTTATTGTTTTTTTTGGGGGGGGGGTGCTATATAATTTTTCAAGAAAAAAAAAACGGTTTATTTAGTTTTATATGCATTTAGAAGAATGTCCAGGATAGTGTAAAAATTGCAGTGACTTCAAAAAATGTTTCCCCTTCTCAACTCCTGTTTGAGTAGTTAAAAATGAATCAGCCTCCTGAATGTTTGCAGATCGCCTGTGCCCAGATTGAAAAGAAAAAAAAAGTACTAGATCTAAAGTAGATTGGCTTTTCCTCCACCAACCTTGCCAAAGAAAAAAATAGCATGCGGTTTGTGCTATATATTTACCACATAGTATTCATACTTTGGTTTGCAAAGAAGAAGAAGGAAAAAAAACCTTCCAAAAAGTTGTTTGTAAAATGTATGCGTGTAGTATTCTCTCTTTCTTTTCTTTTTAACATCCAAATAACCATATTCAAAGTTTGGAGTTTAGCTACATGATAAGGTTTTCAGAAAACTCAATCTCTGTTGCCCCTTTGAACTCCTTCCCCTAAACCCCGAGTATGCACACCAACCTCCCTGGCTGTTTGTTCCCCCAACCAGAGAGCAGTCACTACTTCGACTCTGATGTGCAGGCTGCCTGTTTGAGAATACAGATAACCAAGTAGCACAAATGTCAAGCATCCTGCCTCATTTAACCCTACACATGATTACATTTCAAGGAAGTTTTTTTGTTTTAAAGACTTTAGTTTCGTATGAACTGCATCATCTGATAAATGCATTTTTAAAGTCTTTTAAATCAGATATTCAAGGTTTATAGATGTTCAGAAATTTCTAGGTAAAATGAACTCATTTGTAACTAAGTTTACAGTGAATTTTTTTTTATGAGCTTCTTCGTTTTTCTGTTGAGTACAGTAAGTTCAAGGATGGAAGAATTGCCTGTTTTGCTCACTATATCATTGGCAGCATCAAGCCCAGGGCCTGGCATGTTCAATTTACTGAAGAAACTTTTCAAATGATTTACAACACTAGAAATTTGCAATGTGGAAGTTATCTAATGAGTAACTAAACTAGACTAAAAAGTAGCATATTTTTCAGTCATGCAAATTCCCTTTCTGGGGAGAGGGTGTGGGACAGGAGAGTCCTTGGTTCAGCTACTGGACCAGCACTATGGAATGCCCCACACCTTGCCCTGGGGTCTTCCCAGCATGGAGACAAGAGCAGAGCAGAGTCCCCTCACCCACCCCACTCCCACTGCTGTGTGTGGTCTGCTGGTTTCCACTCAACTCCTCTCTTTTCTCCTGGTCTCCATTTTTGGGAAGGGGGAGCTACAAACACTGGAGCAAGAAAGATGTTTGGTTGCAGGTTAACAAGACATTTCTAACAAATGGCTTTTAAGTAGACAAAATAAATTATTGAAATTAATGATGCCATGCTTTCATGATTTCTTTTGGGAAAACAATTGATGATTTTTATATATGTTTTAGTTCTCATGTTACCTTCCTAAACAATGGTTCTCCAGCGCACATTTGAAGCTCTTGGCTAGAGAGATTTAGTTGGCGCCTGCCCTCAGGGATGTGGGTTCTGTTGGCCGGAGGTGGCCTCTGGGTATGGAGACTTTTTAAGAGAGAGGGGACAAAATCTTTGTGTTACATTTCTTTGGATCAGATCATTAGTCATCATGATTGTCACAAGATTTTTGTACTAACTACTATTGCTTATGGAAAAAAAAATTAAAATTGTTTTCCAAAGAAATTTCGAGACATTTTACGAGCAGAAAATCTCTATTTGTACCTTTGATATTTGAAAGCATTTCTTCTCAAACTTTCATGTACATAGAGAGGACTAGGGATGTAGTTAGGATGCAGATTCCCAAGCAGCATGCCAGGGACCTGCCTTTCCAAGACTCTGGTGCAGAGTCTGCATTTCCAAGGAGCTCCAGGTGAGCCTGTGAAGCTACAAGTACTCAGACTGTACTTCGAGTAGCGACAACATGGTAGACAACACTGCTTCTGGTTAATGGCCCTTAGTCTGTCAGCAGGCCTGGAGTTCAACCAATTTCAGGGTCCCCAGGCATTTCCCTCCAATCTCCGCATTGTTCCTGTAGCTCAGAAATTTCTGGTGGTGAGCCAACTGAGGCCTTGGCACGATTCTTCCTTCTTGAGGTCTGAACCCAGTGACCCTTCATATCAGCTGCCCAGGCTGCTCTGATTTTGTGGGAAAGTTAGTGGCTTAAGTGAGCTTAAAAAAAAAAAAAAGTGTGATCGAAAATCTTTCCTAATATAAAAACTCTCGTGTTCTGAATTATGCTGATTATTTTAAAGAAAATATGAGAAATAAATACGGATTGCAAATAGTTTTGCTTTGTGAAGGACACCTCTCCCATATGCAAGACTGAAATAAGAGAATCTGTATTAGTGGGTGCACATGTGTTGAAAGGTTATCATTCATTTCGAGAATCTCAGATATAGGTAGAGTACTTACAAGTTTATTTCTGATGGTTGGTTAATAAACCTGTGCATCTTTTTGATTACTTTCATTAAGATAAACCAGGCACTGAGAGAGCTGGTATTAATTCACTGAACTTATATTATAAACTTCTACAATTGTTCCTTTCTTCATCTGGTTTGTACCTAATAATGAGCTAACACACATGAGGTACCTTGAATTTTTGAAAGAAGATGACAATCAGTTAAACAATTATTATTAAGACAATTGGTAGTTAATTATCTCTACACTTTACTTGGCAGTTAAAACTGCTACAAGGGTTTTTCAGAACCTTGGGAGGAGGGGGAAGACAATTTCAAGAGTAATACTTAAAAAGATGTGTATGTATGGGCGCCTGGGTGGCTTAGTGGGTTAATAAGCCTCTGCTTTCGGCTCAGGTCATGATCCCAGGGTCTTGGAATGGAGCCCCTCATCGGGCTCTCTGCTCAGCAGGGAGTCTGCTTCCCTTCCTCTCTCTCTGCCTCTCTGCCTACTTGTGATCTCTGTCAAATAAA
The DNA here is from genome assembly GCF_011764305.1 of Mustela putorius furo. Classification (NCBI taxonomy): domain Eukaryota; kingdom Metazoa; phylum Chordata; class Mammalia; order Carnivora; family Mustelidae; genus Mustela; species Mustela putorius. The sequence goes on from NW_025421305.1 coordinate 9,315,857, forward strand.
TAAATAAAATCTTAAAAAAAAAAAAAAAAAGATGTGTATGCAGACAACTAGCTAACAACTCAATGGGGATATTTTGGGTGGAACAATCCCTGACATTAGAGGAATTTTCACCCCCCCCACCAGTATCTGTCCATATGGCCTGCTCACCCCATGCAGCCCTCTTCACCCCGTGTAACACTAACTATCACCTCCAATAGACGTCCCACACCAGGTTAAGAAACATGGATGAGAGTTTCAACAAAAAGGGAAATTATGCTTCTGGCTTTAGGCTTTTGGGGCTCCCTAGGAAATGGATTTCTCCCTCCCTTCTTTGGCTAATTAAAATATACATTGATTAAGAAAAAAAGGCGAGGGGCGCCTGGGTGGTTCAGAGGGTTAAGCCTCTGCCTTCAGCTCAAGTCATGGTCTCACGGTCCTGGGATTGAGCCCCACATTGGGGGGGTTTCTGCTCAGTGGGGAGCCTGCTTCTCCTCTCTCTCTGTCTGCTTCTCTGCTTACTTGTGAACTCGCTCTCTGTCAAATAAATAAATAAAATATTTAGTTTAAAAAAAAAAAAAGCCAGACAAACATGGTGGCTAACGATGGTGTTTATTTCACCTGTTTTTTAGGCTTCATGCTTTGAGTATCCAAGTGAGTTTCATCACCCTATCTAGCATGCTGGGTATGACTTAAAGAGAAAAAGCTTACTCTACCTGCACTGGCCCCATGTGATTATCCTCAACCCTCCCCCAATGAGAATTACACATTGGCAGACAATTTTGATCATTTCCTCACAATTCACACATATACACTTGTGTTGTGAATCATCGCTCTTCATCAAAATGAATTAGAAGTCAATGTTTCACCAACGTGAGGGTAATTGTACTCACTATTAATTGTTGAGGACATAAAGACTCTTGCAAGAAAGAATTTTTTTGTCCTTAAGTTGGTCACGCTTTATTAAAGAACGGAATGATCAATGATAATTACTCTACGTTGTGACTTTTTTTTTTCCTCAGATGGATCCTAATAGAATATCCGAAGATGACACTCACTGCATTAATAGAATTTTCAAACTCCACGAAAACCCAGATTTGCAAGACACAACTCTGGAGAGTCAAGACACAAAATTAATACCTGATTCGTGTAAGAGCATTAAACAGGCCTTCCGAGCAGCTGTACAAAAGGTGAGTCCACATGGGAATATAAGTCAAGGGCCGCAGTGACCCTGCTAATAACGAAAATTAATACTGGCTGAGTGTTGTTGACTCTGTTCTTTTTCATTTTAATAATTTGTAAGAGAGCTGCAGAGAATTTTTGTAAGAGATTAGTAGAATTCTTTTGAAGTTGGTAATGGCTTATTATGGGGACCGGGGACTTTCATGCACATATTCTTGGCAGAAGATTTTTTTTCTTTTTCTTTTTTGTTAAGAGGAGACATTTAAATCCATACAGTGGAGGAGGACAACGATAGTTGGTGGTATTCACTGGGTCAGTTTGCTGGTGTGAATTGCCTGCCCTAGAAACCATTCCCTCAGTTTACAAGACTCATAGCTATTTCCTTGACATTTGGTTTTGTAAAGGTGGGATCTCCTATTCCACATGTGTTGGTCCAGGACCCTGTTCAGAATAATTGGAACTGGTGCATTGTTATCGCCCGTGGTGAGGATGTTAGCAAGCAGGGCAGGAAGTGATGTGGTGGGCAAGGGGAGATTCTGTGTCCGTCTTCTCATTTTCCATGGGAGCTGAGTGAGAAGGGAGGAGGTGGGGATGAGGGACACTTGTGACTCCTCCTACACCAACAGCTCCAGGTGAGAAACACTGCAATTAATAACTGTGTGTTCTGCTTTTCTGAATAACATCACTTGAGCATTTGGCAGCGGTGGAATTATTTTCCTTACTGACTCCACCAAAAGCTGGGTAGAACCCAGTGACTCCAGTGCGTGTCTGCTCACACACATTGTGTGTGAATTCTTGTATCGACTCCTTTATCCCAGCCTCTAGTTTGCAACTCTCTGGGCTATCTCTGATCATCTTAGGGTAAATCCTAAAGTTGTCAAACTTGTTAAATCTAAATTACATGTTAATTCAGTTTATTTTTTAAAAATCTGCAGATAATAATAGCATTTTTTTTTTAAAAGGGTATGTGCCAGAGGTAGAGATTGGGAGATGAAGCTGTTTTGTATATGAAGTTGATATTTGCTGTATTTTGTCAAATCTAAGATACCACCAATTTTCAACTTACATTAGTATTTCATGCATCACAAAAAAGAAAGAAAAGTTGACAAAAATATTAAACACAGCAGTGCCTGGGTGACTTAGTGGGTTAAGCGACTGCCTTCGCCTCAGATCATGATCCTGGGGTCCTGGAATCAAGTCCCTCATCGAGCTCCCTGCTTAGTGTGGAGTCTGTTTCTCCCTCGCCCTCTGCCTGTCTCTCTGTCTCTAATGAATGAGTAAATAAAATCTTAAAAAATATATTAAACATGATCATCATAGATTCTGTTTGCATCTTAATTTCAGAGTTACTAAAATATTAAAAAATGCATCAGAGAATCAAGAAATATATATTGCTCTAATATCTATAAGAGCATATTGGTTATAAATATTACATTTTTGTTATAATTTAGTATATAGGTGCTTAGCTTTATGCAGCAAATACATATTTTAAACTGTGGGCTTAATTTGATCTTTTTATTTATTTAATGTATTTATTTAATATTTGAGCTATTTAAACAGCAACTCTGCTAATCTATTCATTTTTATTCTTTTATGTTTCATTTTCATTGGTCTACTTTCTTATCCCATCTCCCAAATACTGCGTTATCTATCTATAAACAATGATTTAGATATACTAGAGATAATCTAGTAGTTAAAAACTGAACCCCTAACTCAGGTAATTCTGGTTAAGTAAATGACCATCTCCTAATATTCTGTGTCCCACATTGTACCTCCTTACAATGAAGAGATAAGTTGTTAATTTCACCAGTGTCCTCATTCTTAAAAATTATCCTCCAGGTTTTCTTCTGGATAAGCAGAATCAGCCAAAATAATTTGAAAATAAAAAAATATTAAGAAAAACAGATATCATCAACTTTTATTTAGGGGAATACAAAAGTAATTCATCTGAACAGGTCAAGAGAGAAAAATATTAGCATCTCGTAGATACCAAAGAAGAGAATGACAAGATTTCATATTTATTTCTGATGTTTAAAATCCATTAGAAAACAGAACCGGATGTATTCTTGATGTTTTTCTAAACATCCCAAACAAAAAGTTAGCTAATGATGAAAAACAGAAACATTTTCTTAAAGTCGGGACACAACAAAGATGCCTAGTTCCCCCACATTAACATTGCTCAGAATATACTAGCTAATGTAATCACACAAGGAAATAAAATAAGAAAATATGTGTATATATACACACACATATATGGAGAAGACAAGATTTGCATACAAAGATTGCCTTGTATACTGGGGTAAACTCGAAAGAACTAAAAGACTGGAAGCAACATCAATCCATTTGTAAAAATTAGTAAGTAATAATCACTAGCTGTCCCCATTCCAAACAAGTGGAAAACAAATGAAAAATTCCATTCATATTTTTTAAACAGCCCTAAAAATAAACTGAACAAGGCACAGGCAAAAGCTTATGGAGATAATACTAAAAAAATCTACAGAGACATTTACAAAGTAAAGACGTACCTATGCAAAGCCCTGATCTGTGGGAGACCAAACACCACAGAGTAGATTTTATGGAAAGGGTGTGAATGTGTGTGTGCATGTAATTTAGTACAGTATAACCTTATGTTAAATCAGTGGGCATAGTCTGAATGATTCAAATATGGCACTGGAAGGATTTGTTTACCATTTTTAAGAAGTAACAGACATACCTCATGTCCTAAGTGAAGACAAAGCCCAGCTAGAGAGAGTATTTGGGGCCACTTCTCTTGCCTCAGTTTCTGCCCCTACCTGCCTGATCAGAACTTAACACCTGGTCTTTGTCCCATTTCCTATGCACTTTCTAAGTGACTGTCTAGATAGGATGACAGACCAGTTTGTCTTTAAAATGAGCAATAACGGCAGAATTTTCACTATTTTAGGAGCATGTTGCAGATTTGGTGCCTCGTTCCAAATAAGCAACACCGTTATAAGAGATTCAGTACCTGGCCAGACAAAGGATAAAGATCTGTGGGCAGACAAGAATAATCAACTCTTCTCATTAAAGGCACACAGTTTTTGTTTTTGTTTTAAATTTTTATTTATTTATTTGATAGGCAGAAATCACAAGTAGGCAGAGAGGGAAACAGACTCCCTGCTGAGCAGAGAGCCTGATGTGGGGCTCCATCCCAGGACGCTGGGATCATGACCTGAGCCGAAGGCAGAGGCTTTAACCCACTGAGTCACCCAGGTGCCCCAAAGACACACGGTTTTAATTACAGATTAGCATTGTTTATTAATAATAATTCGTATTATTTATTTACAGATTAGTATGACTCATAGGATGAGGAGAACTTTATTTTGCTAATAGCACATTGTTTTGTTGTTGAGCTATAAGATTTTACCCATTATTCATTGGTAATAACATTACATACAGGCAATCCTTTTCCAGGAGTAAGGAGTTGTCATGATATATCCATGTGTCTTTGGAGGTAGAAGATGTCACTTTTTCCCCCAGACAAGAGGATCTTTAGGAAGGAGACGAATATTACCCATACCTTATCATTAGAATCAAGCCGTGTTTATTAAACGCACTTACTGTGCTAGGCCTGTTGCCATAACTTCTCCTATATCCAAGGACTTACTCTTCTCTTACTCTCGCCAAATAGTGATTTGCCAGCTGTGTTGTCCTTTGATGAGAATTATCGGTTAATATGACATTCTCTACATCTTGCCAAAATAATCAGATTTCACATTTCTCTTGCCAATGCTGAAAATAGAATGGATGTATCTGGCATTCATAAGTAGGTCTGTATCTTAGTTTTAGTTCTAATATAGATATCGAGTGAACCCGTAAAACAAAATTACATGTGAGGTCGCAATCATTATTGAAGGATCAAACCCATCTAGTGGTAACAAATGCTAGACATAAGCACAATACTACATTATATGTGTGCAAAAGTGCTGTTTACTTAGCCTGTCTTTGGTCAGACAAGTAATGCTGTGTTTCCCCCTTTTTTTTGTTTGTGGCTAGGCTTTCTTGTTTTTTTTTTTTCCACTTTAGCACAGAACTCTGAAAGCCTCTTAGTGATCCAGTCCTACCAACCACAATTTACAAAGTCTATCATAACAGTCTATGGCAATAAAGAAAACACTAGCACAAATATGGTGTCCAATTTATAAAGCAATTCTTGTTTCCAGCTTTGGCAGCCTCTCTGGCCTCTGCTAGCCTGAAGAGTGGAGTGGTGAGCTCAGGCTCAAGCTAGGGGTACTTGACCCTTAGATCTTTCGGCCAGTCTCGGTGAAAAACCATGTGTTTAGGCACTAAATATACATTCTGAGCACTCCTTGCTGTGACTCGGCGTGATTTTATGATACTGTTTTGTTGATTTCACATGGAGTACCTGTCGGTGAAAAACTTCCTGAAACTTACTATGAAAAGTATTTTGAAGAATGATGTGGAGGAGAGAGATTAGTGGGGGATACTCAAGATTGCCCCCCTGGATGTGGGAAGGCAGCATAAAGATTTACATGTGTGTGGATTTTTTAATATTAGCTTTTAAAATATTTTTGTGACTCTTCTATAATGTACTTAATATACAGGAATATCTTATTTAATACTTCAGTTAATATAGATATCGAGTGAACCCGTAAAACAAAATTACATGTGAGGTCGCAATCATTATTGAAGGATCAAAACCCATCTAGTGGTAACAAATGCTTGGGAGCATTACAACTTTTTCCTGAAAGAACCATACAATCACAGAGGTCACAGAATGAATCTGCAAACTCCCATCAGGACAAGAACTACAGCTATTGTGCTCACACTTGAATATGTCACACGTAACATAGTCTCGAGAATGAAGGAAAAGAACAAATAAATGATTGATGACTTATGGAGCTCTGTGAACTTCTATTTTTAAAGAAGACTGGGTCAATCAACCACTAGCCTGGTTCTCATTCATCTGATGCCTTCACCAATGTTATGATTGATTATAATTAATATTGTAACGTGAGGCACTTAGGCCTCAGTATAGATACAAAAGTACAGATGATTTTTGTTGAAAGTTTTCTCCATCCAGACTTCTCCCTTTAGGCACGTTTTCCTCTGGTCTCTGCAGTTTCACTATAGAATATGAAAAGCCAAAGATGATAATGACTGCGAATAGCTATCTTTTGTTGGCATATTCTTGACTCATCATTTTCTGGACTCAGGAAGCCTCCGAGCCTCCAAAGGCTTACTGGAAAATGGGGAGTAAAACCAAAGCCATCGTTATTGAACAATTAATGCTTACCTGGAATTCTTGTTTTAATCTCTGGGGACCAGTAAATATTTGGTCCCATCTCCTACAGGATTGACAGTGTAAATTAGAACTCTCTCCTTCTATGAAGAATGGTGTGCCCAAAGATATTCAATGCTTTGATCCCTTAGGAATTAGTCACAGTCTACCTGCTGTAACAAGAGAACCCTGATTCATGAACTAAGTTAGGCAGAGTTTTTTCCTCTCCTGTGCAAGAATCCGGGGGTTAGCTGGCCAGGGCTAACAGGGAGGCTCCTCTATTATCAGCTGGTACCTTCCTACCTTCCATCTCTTGGCCCAAGTTGGCTTTTCCATTTGTTGCCATTTCCAGACAGAGACAAGGGATAGAAAAGGCCAAGAGGGTTACCTGGGTGCTGAGATACCACTAGTAGCATCCTCTTGGCTGGAAGTAACTCATAAGACCACACCTGGCTGTAAGGGGGGCAACAAAATGTTATCTCTGGGCTGAGGAGCCATTTGCACCAAGGCTTGAGGAAGGGGCTTGCCCATCATTCACTGGGAAGAGGAGAGGCTGCATTCTGGAGGACAGTGGCCAGTCTCCAATACTCACTAAACCCTGTTTAGGCAGGAAAGCAGGCTCACCATTCGAGCAGAGTTAACTCCATGAATACATAAGTCTATGAATAATTGGGCCGGCTAAGATTTTGTTTTCTAAGGGTTAAAGTGCTTCAGGATTATTTGGATTCCAGGAGAGCGAGAGAGAAGTTTAAAAGTGGATTTAACGGCATGCATTTTATGAAGGAGCTTTCAAGGGTTTGTTTAGATCCACATATGGGACCTCTGAATGAAACTTGATTGTCACCTACCCAGTTTTTAGTAGGTTTTATGGATTCAAGAACATTAATTTAAAGCCAAAAAGTTTATCTGATGAAGTGCTTGTGTTCTCCATACAGAGAGCTGATCCTTTAGAATTCTCATGTCAATTATTACAAGGACACTATTCCCATTTTAAAAACTGAAGTACATAAGAAATCAATTAAAATTTGAGTAGATCTTAACTGCTTATGGAATTGTAATCATTAGCGTCATTTCTCTAGAGTTGTTATATACCATTATCTCTCACTTGCTTTTTAGTTAAATATACACATAACAAACACAAGAGGGAAAATTAAACCCCATTCATTATCACTTTTCCTTTGTATATGCATATGTAGCCCAAGCAAGTTTCTTGTAAACCCACAAGGAAACTTGGGGTTTGGGGACACTGGTGTTCCCAAATCAAGATGTTAGTCATGTAGTGGTTTTCCAATGGGATTTCTTCTGCGCCGTAACAGTTTTGGAAACTGCAATTCAATCAACCCCAATCATATTTAGCATTTATGAAAACTATCTTTATGGGAAAGCTGAAGTAAGACCCACAGAATTTTCCTACAAAACCAAGGCCATCTACTACTGCCTTTGGCCCAACAATAGGCTGTTGGCTGTGATATGCTCAATCTTAGGAAGACCGAGGGCAAAAGGTAGGAGGGTTTGCAAGAGGAAAGTAACAGTGAGTGGCATCATCAGAGACGGGCTTATCTGTGTGCTAGAAGTATCCCAGGATGGAAGAAAAGATATTTTGGATCAACATTCTTAAAGAGGTAGAGATAAGGAAAGACATACCTGGAAGAGAGCATCTAATTGTGTGGTTGGGGATCTTGACCTACAGTTTTAGGAGTGAATAAAACTCAGGGTCCTTGGCTGGAAGGGAAGGTAGCAAAGGTGAGATTGGATTGCTCCCCACAGAGTGGCTCATCTTAGGGGAGATAGAACGTGTGGAACTGGAGAGTGATATTCCCTAGAATGGTGTTTCCCAAACCTGCTTGATCTTAAGAATCCCTTGGGGACCTTGCTTAAAAAAATAAGCAAATAAACCAGATTGGTCACAAAAGTTTTGGTAATTCAGGAGTAGACTTTGTGATTTCAGAAACCCTCTCTGAGAAAGACTAGTCTGTTTTTAAAGGAAGGCTTCAGGGTGGGAAGGAGAGAGCCCCTGGGACCAAGGAGGTATACGAAGCATCCTAAGAAGATGTGAGAGCCAGCAGGGTACAGGGAAGCCTTTGGTGAATTTAGTGGTGGATGGGAAGAGTAGGCACAAGGCTGTGGTATGGAAAAGTGGGTTTTGAAAGTTGCAGAGAGCTGTCTACAGCTCAGATGATGAGACAGATGTTTGTTTGAACCTTTTGAGATTCAGGGTCTGAGAGAGTTCTGATCTCACTTTGCTTCCTCATCATAAGGCTGCTGCCCTACTCCCCAGTCTTTGCCCTTCGAGGACACTAGGTGGTGGTGGTATTGGTGGTGTTGGTGGCAGTGGTGGTAAATATGATAATGATGACTATAAATCAGGGGACTCCTATTCATCCAAAGTTTTGGTGGGCTTGGAACCTCTTTCTCTCGGTGCCTATGCCTGCTTCTTATCTGCTTGAACCTTTCATGGTGAAGGACCATACCATCATCTCCATCACCCCAACCAGAAGCTAGAAGATCATCTCACACTCTCCATCACTAACTCTTGACTTGGCTCCCATCCTGTGAACTCTGCCTCCTCACAGAACCTCCAGCTCCTGCTACCTAGTCCCTACTGTTGTCACCTTAATGCAGGAGTCACTAGCACCATTTGTTGCCTGGGTCACTACAGGTGGCCACCCCATCTTTGGTCTCACTACCTCTAGTCCATTCTCTGCACAGCTGAGTGACTTCTAAAATGTAAATCTGAACATGTCCCTTACTTTCCTGCTTAATAATAATCCTTTGGTGGACCCTGGTAACCAACAAGATAAAGTCTGAGCTGCTGAACATATAATGCAGAGTCTTCTGTGCTCTGGAAGCCCTCATTCCAGCCTCTCTGCCTCTCCAGGCTCATTATGTTGTGTGCCATTCCATCACACAACAAGCTTGTGCCCAGTGGCCCTACCATGGTAAAATGCTAGAAGTTCTCTAACCGGTCTACGCCCTTCCCCACTCCGCTTCCCTGCTGGGACCCAAAGCACAGTGAAGGCAAAGATGATATCTCTCCTGGAAACACAGCATCTTTAGCACCCCCCGTAGGATGCCTGCTCTCCCCCACCCAGCAGCCATCAGTAAACTTTGTGGAATGGATGGATGAGTGAATGAAAAATGGGCATTTGCATGCGGTCCTTTATATGTTATTCTAGGCCTTTCCCATGTCATTGATTCTCTGTCTTCAAAATTCAGCTCAGGCATTACTTCTTAAAGAAGACCCCCACCCCCACCCCACTGATGCCTGCCTGCCTACCTTTGGGTTAAAAGCTTCTCCTGTGTGTGCTCAGAGCTTTATTCAGTCCTGTCACACAGGGCATCCATGGCAGGAGCCTGGTGTGGGGCTGACGCACTCAAATGTGAGCCTTCCAGGACTGGGAGAGGTTTAGTTTTTCTCTCCTGTGACAGGCATGCAGTGGGTGCTCAGTGCAAGTTTGAAGAACCGGTTTAAAGAGTAGTGAGCTCTGCTCATGCCTGCTCTTGGTGCTGTCCGATGGCTATCTGTTTGCTACTGCCAGAAAGATTCCCAGAGGGCTGGAGGTCACTCCCAAGTGTGATGCTTGTCCTGCTTCTTGGAGGGGTGAGTTTCTGCCTTTGGGGCATGAACGCATTAAAGGATCTTAAGGTTAGAGGACCCTAACTGGCCACCCTGTCCCTTCCTTCCTGGCCTCATTTGTCCACAGAGGCTGGCCTGGTACCTCTGTTCCCCTTAGCATCGTATTCCCAGCAATTCAATACTTTGGGGAGGGTTTGTGAGCGTTTGTGAGCCTTTTTCAGAGCCTACAAGGTTCTGTGAAGGTCAGAGCTCTGCCAGTGTAAGGGGGCTTTACTGTTTAAGTGGCAGGAGAAATCAGAGACAGGGTAAATAGCACACCTCATGCAAGACGCACGCCGCAGTCACTCCACCGGGCCCTTAGATTAAACTTTGTAACCGAGTACTGTAGTGCAAGACATTCTGAGATTGGGCTCTTTATGAAGACTAATACTGCTGTCATAAGGCTACTTTACGAAAACTCTAGGAGACTCTTAACTGTGGCAGAAGGTTTCTCTTTTAAACCATGAAGGTTAAACAATAAAAACTAATTTTCTCTTCCCAGCATAGCCAGCACACTGCCAGGAAAGCATCACTCGGTTCTAGGAAAACAAGGGCACGCTCTTCTTCAGCCCTTTGGAGGGGAGAGTACATTCTCTGTTTGCAAAAGTGTGTCTTTTCCAATCAGTGGACTTCTTCCGGGAGAAACGAGCCCATGCTGACTGTGCCTGGGTGGAAGGACACCAATGCACGTCTTGGTAAAGTTCTTCACTGAGAAATTTCCAGAAGTGGTCATGGGTTGGTGGTGGCTGATTTAGTTAAGAAGGAAAACAAATTAAGAGGTTAAGAGGTGGGGTGCTGGGGTTATGGGCTGTGGATAGAATCTGTGTTGAGAAAACTTTGAGTCTGGGTGAATTCTGTGAATCAGTAGTTTATATTAAGAAATAAAGAATTTTAGGGATCAAAATGTAGAGTTGCAAATGAATCAAAGATGGCTCTTCCTTTCAGGATTAGTGGACCCAATGCCCCATCCGTGGGCTCCTCCCCCTGCTGCTAGCTGGGCCCCTGGAGCCAGTCCTCCTCCCCTTGCCTCTCCCTCTCCCTGACCGCCCCCCCCGGGGGGTGGGGTGGGTGATGTTCAGGAGCCGCCCCACCTCACCACTGCTCCTCTCCTGTCCTGGTGCCCTGGAGGACAGTGTTGCAGGCTCTGCTCTACCCTTCCTGACATGTGTTCAGCTGACAGCATGCTCAGTGGATCCCCTTCTTGAAGTTCTTCACTTTGAGGTTATTTTAAACCGTTACCACGGACAGTTCATGAGGAACTACGTGGTCCCCTCTTCATCCAGGTGCCTATAAACTGTCCCCCCACATCCTGTGGATTACAAGGAGGGAGAAAAGTAAGGGGCCGAGACATCTATATTAATGCTGTCCCTTTAGCTGCTGCACAACACCTGGGTATCTTTTCTGTGAGTGGGTAGGCTTTCTGTCCCTTGCAGACCAAGAATACCAGGCAAATAAAAAACTTTATAAATAAAGACGAGCTACCGATAAGACAGTAAGACTCCGAGAGAGCACTTGGAGACCATGTCGGTATGAAGAGGAGGGCAGGATACTTGCAGTGGGGACTGACTATAAGTAGCTCTGGGTGGCCGGCACATGGGGTGCCCCACAGTGGCCTCAGGAGTCGAGTTTGGGGGCTCGGGGAGGGATAGCAAGGGAGCCTGAAGCAGAAACCAAGACACCTTGCAAAGCCTTCGAAGCCCAAGGGAGGAATGTGGACTTGCTCCTGAGGCCTGTGGGCAGCTCCTGCAGAATTTTCAGAGAAGGACCATGCCCTCCTTGTGCCCCAGCAGCAATGGGTCCGTTTGAGGCCAGCAAGAGACTGGGAGAGGAGGGAGGAGGCTATTATCATGATCCTAATGAGAAACCCTGTTAGCTTGAAGGAAGGCAGTTGCACTTGGTGGAAAGTCGGGGGGAGGCTCTCTGTGCTGTTTACGTGCTGCAAGTCCAAGTCCGCAGGACTTCTCTGCAAGAATGGGAAACTGGCTATTCATCTTCAGCAACAACCCCTGTGAGGCATTCATGTGCTAACTCGGCTGATGAATACACTATTCTTGTAACTTGGTTGGAGAAGAATTACATGAAGGGTATCATTAAGATGTTAAAACGAATGCATTACATATGTTAACAAGTGAATGAACCCTGTATTATATCCGGCAAACGGGGTGTTAAAACCTTGTTCAACCAGCCAGATGTCCCTGCAGCTGCCTATCTGCAGAGGGAGGCAGCTACCTGAGACCTCAGCCATGAGCGGGTGCCAGTGGTTTCCGAAGCATCTGGCTGTACAAATTGCTTCTTCCAGGCTCTGACTGACAGGCTCCGACTGACAGGCACCGCCTGGATCGCACAATTCACGTCACCACACCCAGTGGGATTTTCAGTCTCAGAAGCTCAACCTCCAGCAACTTGACCTTTTCGGGGAATCTTTACAGCCAGGAATGTCCTCAGTGGGAGCTTCAATCCACTCCTGTCATTTCGTAAGATTATAAAACACAGCAATCAAGCAAATAAGGCCATTTTAATAACATTCGCTCTTGAATCGGGATGCTATTGAAGTCTGGTTTGGGGCAGTGGTCCAACTGAATTTGCAAAAGCAGGCTTAACATTTGCTGTCAATGTTGAAATTACCCGGAGCAAAATTTTCATAACTCCCCAGAGGAGCTGAAAATACTCATAGGTGTTTGTATTTATTCTTATAGAGTACAATCTCTCCTAAGTGCCTTTGATTTATCAAGATTGAGCCAGTTCTGAGATGTCTCCCACCTCCCTATGTTTGGTGAAAGACCCTAAAACATTGTAGAAGATGTTCGAAAGAGCCTGTGCCGATAGCCTGAAGACCTGGTCTGCACTCTTCAAATTCACCCTACTACACTCTGGGCATTGGGCTGCTTGGATGTTGAGTTCGGGAGAAGTTGAAAAGAAGCAATCCTAGAGACCACAGTTACACAATCACATCGATCTTTTGTGTGCTTTCTTTCCTGGCGGAGAAATTGTGAAATCGCAACATTTTTCTATGGGTGAAATAAAAGTCGAAATAAAAAACAAAATTATATCGGTTGTTTTCTTGTCTATTCAGATGTACTCTGACAGCAAAGATGAAAAGTTAGTGCACTTTAAATAGGAAAATACCACAATAAGAAGATTTTTTAAACGTTGTGAAATTTCCTCAGTTCTATTGTTTTTAGACTTTAGAGTAGGGGCTATAGCAATTTCCAATCTGGAAAGGAGGGCTGTGGTATCCCAGGCTAGTCAATGCTAGACGGTGTCCACTAGGTGGCAATATGTCAGAGGGTTTCTTTTTCCATTTTATTGACAGCAATTTCTTTGGCTGCCTATCAGTAGTTAGCTTTTCCTTTTTGTTTTGAAGGGTTAAATGAAGCCATCATAATTGAGGTCCAAATTATGCTTAATTTTGCTGAAAATGCATAATTTTGCTGAGAAGACTACTTGTTACAGTGTGACCATAAAATGAATTCATTCATTCATGTGAGTTTTCTTAGTAACTTCTAGGTAATGATCCTAGTTGTCAGGGGTAGGTCATAGAAACCTACGACCTGGAGGAGGGGGCAATTCTTTTTGTCCCCTGCATGTAACAGTTGCTAAGCATGCTGTATTCTGAGAAGGCAGATCGCTGGTCTTCCTGAGGAGCAACTATCGGGTTCTCTTTTGTGGCTCTTAGCGAAGACCTTCGAGAGAATTGCAAGGAGGACTCTGCCCAGCTTTTCACCTTGGAAACTGTTTCTGGCTCCTGCTAAAGGCTGTTTGCTGGGAGGTGTGCAAAGCTACCTGTTCTTCCTTATGATCGTGTAGACCACATATGCACAGGATGAACTTTTTTTTAACTTACAACTGGATTTAAAATAAGATAAACACACATAATATTCTAAAAAAAAGATCTCTTTCATCTGAATAATTCATTCAGAGGAGAGAAGTTGGGATATTCTTTGTAGTGTTTTCCACAGATTAGATGATCAGAACTTTTTGAATTCAAAGAAACCAGAAGCAATGTCTGAATGATAAGATCTGGGAATAAAGAACCGTACATTTTAAGATACTCTAATTAGTGTGACAGAAGTGGAGGACTAAAGTGGATGAAAATAAATGCAAATGTGCTGCTTAGAAAATAAATGGGATTGTCAATTGGGGTGAAGTTGCAATTCTCCTTTAGAAGGGTTTTCCTATAATCTTGAAAATTAAAAATATTACGGGGCATTCAAGAAAGATCCATGCTTGGCATATACATAGCCAAGTATCTGTTCTTTGAGGAAAATGACAAACCAGAGTAGCTCCTGCCTTGTGGTGTGGACTCGGCAGAGTCACAGTTGGAGATCGACGCCCGTCATGGGGTCTGCAGGCCCCTGGTTTGGGAACTTCAGCAGCCAAACCCTGAACATGGGCTCTGAGCCTGTTTTCTGAAGACCCTGGAAATTCTGAGTCCATATTTCCTGATGTCAAGGCTCTTTTTTGTCAGATTTTCCAGACAACCTGCAGGGACTTGGCAGTCAGATCTCCAGTGAAGATAAGCCTCCTTTTAGACTTTTTACTTCAGGGAGGAAAAAAAACCCCTAAGGATTTCTTGGCAGGCATAGGGGAAGAAAAAAAAGATCTTTTTTTTTTTAAGATTTTATTTATAAATTTTTTGAGAGAGAGAGAGAGAGAAAGAGTATGAGAGAGATCACAACCAGGGACGCGAGATAGAGGGAAAAGCAGACTCTTCCCCTGAGTAGGGGGCTCAGTTCAGAACTTGATCCCAAAACCCTGGGATCATGACCTGAGCCAAAGGCAGACGCTTAACCTACTAAACCATCCAGGTGCCATCCAGGGGGAAAAAGATCTTTTCCCTTTTCCCCACTTAGGTTCTCCAGTTGGAGCTTTATAAATTAGACCGACAAGAGAGAGATGAATAAAAGAAAAGCATAGGGACGCCTGTGTGGCTAAGTGGATTAAGCCTCTGCCTTCGGCTCAGGTCATGGTCTCGGGGTCCTGGGATCAAGCCCCGCATTGGGCTCCTTGCTCAGCAGGGAGCCTGCTTCTCCCTCTCCCTCCATCTGCTTACTTGTAATCTCTATCTCTATGTCAAATACATAAATAAGATCTTAAAAAAGAAAGAAAAGCATATGCATGCATTGAATGTATGTTTCCTAAAGAAATGAAGACCTGAGGAAATGGTTAGCCTGACTGGTTTTTATACTAGGTTTGATGGACAATGGAAAGGTGCAGGGAAAAATGTGACTCGACAGAAGAGTCTGAGCTATGGTTAGTAAACTGGGGAAATCTTAACAAGGCCTGTTTCTCCCAGTTCTTCTTAGTGTCCTTCCATCTTGAAGCTAAGGATGCTCATTTCCACTAGTTAGGAGAAGAGCGCCTCTCATGCGAGGGTCTTATGACCTGCTTCAGAGGAGAAAGATGAGTCAGAGGGTCCTTCCTGCACCTGCCATTCCTCAAATTCCTTCAGCTTTAAGTATTCAATAGGCTGAGGCCTTATATTTTGGGGTAGCACGTTCTGAGCCCCATGATGGACCATTGAGACTTTTCTGCCAGCTTTCAGGCATGTGCTTGGTGACATTTGTAAAGGGACAGGGACATACAGCTCTGAAAGAGGAGTCAGGGGCAGAGGTTGAAGTCCCAGCTTTATGGGGAGAGCCCTTGTCCTCTGAGCCTCTATTTCCCAGTCTGAAAAATCAGCGTAGTGATAATTACCCAGCCTCTGATTCTAATAAGAATCAAATATGCTAATATAATGGAAAATACTCTGTTAGCTATGCGTGTAAGGGATTATTTAATTTTCAGCATGAATATGTGGAATATATATATAAGTTGGGAGAATATAATAAATCTATGGCCAAATACAGACATCACCAAACAGCCATTCATGGGAGAACTCAATTAGTAATAATGTTTGTCAATGCCGGCCCTATATTAGAACCACCTGGAGAGATTCCTTTAAAAAAAAAAATACCAAGTCACAATTGGACTAAGTGGAGTTGGGGCCTGGGCACCCAAGATGTAGTCCTAGAAAAATGTTCTGTTTATGGTTGACATCTATGCATATCATTTTGAGTTCAAAAAATTGGGAGTGAGGTAGGGATACAGGAACAGATAATAAGAGTACAATTTTTGGTAGCCTCAGGTCGTAGACATACCATGTACTGCCTTTGCACAAGGAAACTTCTCTATAGAGTTTGAGAGGGATTGCAACTTTGGGGTACCTAAGAATGGGTATAACACAAAAGCAGCATTACATGATGGGGTCTCTAGTTAGAGTTCTAATTTGTCCTGATCAGGACACATTAGGGTTTCTTTTGTTTTGTTTGTTTTGTTTTGTTTTTGGTATTTGGGTTTTTTGTTGTGTTTTGGTTTTTTTTGTTTGTTTGTTTTCTTTCTTAGCAGTCATTGAAAGTGCTTCTGAATGGTCCTGGTTATTGAATTTTCTTGTAATGAAAAGTTTCTGTGACAGTTCTGACCTAGGAGTCACTCCTTAAGTGGGCAGGAGAAGTTTTTTTATCAGGTGGGAAAGAACAAACTTTGCTTGCCCGTTTCGTTTAGTCAGTGACTTTAGTCAGCTGCTGCTTTTGCCTGGGTCTCAACCTTCACAGTGTCAGATTGGCCTATCTCTGAAATCTTCTGGGATGTCAGAGGCTTTGCAGTTCTCATATTGAGGCTCTAAGCCACCAGCACTAGCTCACCTGCTAGAAATGCAGAATCTCAGGCCCTACCCAAGACCTACTAAGTTAGCAACTCGGTTTCAACCTGCCTTCTGGTAGACTGTGATGCATGCAAGTCTGAGGACTACTGAGCTGGCACATAAGCTTTCCCATTGTGTTTCTCAATAAAAGGTGTGTTTTTCTCCATAGAAAAGCACGAAGCAGACATTGGGAGACATAAACCATACTTAGCTTTGCTTCTTCCCCCACTCCTCCCTCTTCCCTTTGATGAAACAAATCAGGCCTAGAGGGAAAAATGAAGGGCAGCTTTATATTCCTGAATTAATCTGTCATCAAGGATCCTATTTCAAAATTTTAAGAGATAATAATCAGGTAAAGAAACATTGTATATATAAGAGAGTCAGTATGTATAAAGACATACTATATTGTAGGTGCACCTGGGTGGCTCAGTAGTTAAGCGTCTGCCTTCGGCTCAGGTCATGATCCCAGGGTTCTGGGATCAAGCCCTGCATGGGGCTCCCTGCTCTATGGGGGAAACTTCCTTTCCCTCTTCCACTCCCCCTGCTTCTGTTCCCTCTCTCACTGTGTCTCTCTCTGTCGAATAAATAAAAATCTTTTAAAAAAAGACATTCTGTAAATGTATAAATATATATACAATTTTTATCTCTATTATAAATGTATATATAATGAATAAAGATACATTGTACATGTACATACATACACTTATATAAAGCTGTAAAGATATACAGGTATATAAAGATACACTGTATATACAAATATGTAAGGATACACACAATGTATAAATACACACTGTGCATCTACAAATCTCTGTTATAAATACAGGGGAGACTAAACCAGGAAATTCCAGAAATCAGAGTACCACTGGAAATCTAGAAGTCACAAGAAGAGAGTTGGGAGATTGGAGATCAGCTACGGAGAACAATAAATCTTGGATGGAGAGGGAAGAATAAGGCCTGGAAAGGGCCATTGCATGGCACCACTCAAAAAGGGCTGCCACAATTTGCCTAGAATTTCCTACAAGCAATGCTCCAGCGTTTGGTAGGGCAGTACCCTGGGCCAAGGCAAGGGCAGAAGGCAGCCCTGGATGAGCACTGGATGTAAAAGGTAGTCACACTGTGACTTCTTTAGGTAACAGAAAACAGCTGTGCTATCTCCTCCAAGGGTCTTTAAAAATAGAATAGATTTGGGGGGACAGGGGAAGGGGTGTAAGGAGAGGGTGGTGGGGTTATGAACATTGGGGAGTGTATGTGCTATGGTGAGTGCTGTGGAGTGTGTAAACCTGGTGATTCACAGACCTGTACCCCTGGGGATAATAATACACTATATGTTTATAAAAATTTTTTTTTAAAATTTTTAAAAAATAGAATAGATTCTTAGCTCTCTTGGGAGTCCTGAAGGCAGGGAGAAAAATCAATGGTGTTTTTAGAATCCTTCCAGTTGTTAACAGTTGAAGTTGTGTTTGCCCCTATCTATCTATCATCATCTATCTATTCACCTATTATCTATCTATCAATCTATCTATCATCTATCTCAAAGCCCTTCTCTTGAGATACTCAAAGAACTTAGGTTATATGGCTAATCTTTTAAACATCCCAGGATGGGGCTGGGGGCAGGGGGGTGGGAAATGGTTAGTATGGATGGCCATCCCAATAACAGAGAAATTAGGAATCTCCCAAGAGTGTTTCTAGTATCTAAGTATTTGAAGTACCAGACACTCTGCTAAGTGCCTACATGCATTTAATCTTAACCTCCTGCCTTATGATAGAGGTTCTATTAATATATTTAGTGCAGGTAGGTGGCTGATAGGGATTTGAACTGACGTTAGAACTGACGTTTCACCCACTCCATCTTAATAGTTAGTGGTAGGTGGGGTCAGGATTCAAACAGGTATGCAGTTACTTACACATCAGATCCTTCATTCTCAGGGCTCAAATAGAGATATGCAATTACCTGTGCTCTTTTCAAACTTGGGCTCTTTCTTTTTCTGGTTTCAGTTTCTTTCCCTCTTTTCTTCCTTCCTCTCTCCCTCCCTCTTTCCTTCCCTCCTTTCTTTCTATTTTTCTTTTTCTTTTTCTTTCTTTCTTTCTTTCCTTTCTTTCTTAATTTCTCTCTTTCTTTCTTTCAGATTTTATTTATTTATTTGAAAGAGAGAGCAGGAGCCAAGTAGTGGAGCAGAGGTAGAGGGAGAAGCAGGCTTCCTGCTGAGTAGGGAGCCGAGGCCGGGCTCAATCCCAGCACCCTGGGACCATGACCTGAGCCAAAGGCAGACGCTTAACAGATTGAGCCACCCAGACACCCCATCCTGGTTTGAGTTTCTAAACCTCTGTTGGTGGAAGTATTTTGACTTAATTATTGATACTGTAAAAGCTCTTAGTCTCCTGTGCAGTACTTTAAATACACTGATTTTTTTTTTAAATAAAAAATTAACCATTGGAAGCTAGGCATCATTCACTTTCCTGTGAACTGAACTTCATTGTGGTAGCAGGAATTCACTAATGAAATAGACATAAAAAGAGCTTCCCTAAAGATTTAAGAGGGTCATATATTTTGTGGTAATTGTTATTTTCCTAGTTAACTTCATTTATGTATCTGCTACAAATTCTTAAGTATGTTTAATTATTCTAGGTTTTATCATGTACATTGTCTTTTATTTCCTCTTTGTCCAAAGTATTTTGTTAGATGGTATGTGTGTGAAGCATACGGACATAACTCTTTGGGATGAACATCTCTTTTTTAAGATTTTTAAATTTATTTTAGAGAGAGAGAGCCTACAGGTGGGGGGAGGGGCAGAGGGAGAGAAACTCAAGCAGACTCCCCACTGAGCATGGAGCCTGACACAGGTCTTCTCACCACCCTGAGACCATGACCTGAGCCGAAACCAAGAGTTGGACACCCAGGCACCCCAGGTTGAATTTTTCTTGATAGTTACCTAGAACACCAAAGAATTTCACTGCCTACACATGCCTGGCATTGAAGGAAAAAAGATTAATTTATCATTACGTCCAACAGTCCTAAATTCTTATGTCTTGACTAGAAGAGTGAATATTTAAAAAGATTTTTGTCTTTTCATTTCAGGAGTTACAACATATTAGATCACAGCACATCAGAGCAGAGAAAGGTAAGCATGGTTCTGCATGAATATTTGAAATCATATAGGGTCAGTGTTCTTGGCGCTAATATGGTTTCTCTCCTCTCCAGCTATGATGGAAGGTTCATGGTTAGAACTGGCCAGGAGGGGCAAGCCTCATACTCAGCCTTTTGCTCATCTCACTATTAATGCCACTGACATCCCATCAGGTAAGTTCCGTTTGCATCCAGCCTGAAAAAGATTTCAAGAGTCCTTTACCAGTCCAATTAAATACTCAAAACTATTATTAGCTGGTTACTAAAATTTTGAGAGCCCTTAACTTGTTGACCAGAAGAAGGATCGTTTGGTACTGAGTTGATGATCTCTATTGTGGAAACAGTTATTGTCAGCTCTGCCAGGAAGGACGTCATTGCTTTTCATTTTCAGATCATCGAAATGGGTGCCGGTTGAGATTGCAGAACTGGGAAGGGCAGTCCCTTGTTATGTTCATCTGTATTTCCCCAAACTAACATTGGTACATCCCCACCCCCAACCTATGAAGTGTGTGATTTATGTCCTGCAGAATTCCAGGTAGGGTCTTAACAGAGTAATGTTTAAGAGGCAGTAGCCCTCTAGAAAAGGAGACACGCTCCTTCCCCAAGGGCTTATTACTTTCTCTGGATAAGAATTTAGCTCAATGCACTGGAGAGCTGAATATCTTTTAGAAATGAGGAAATCCAGAGCTCTGTGCCTACAGATGTCCAGCTGTGTCCTAACCAATGTCCCAGCTAGCCCACCATGCAATCCCCACTGGGACTCTCTACCAGATAGGTGGGGATAGGTGAACATCCAAAAGGTTAAAAGAACATTATTTAATAGAGTGTCAGTTGACGTCATCATTATTATTATGGTGCCATTTGTTCAACATAAAATATGTACCAGGCATTTCACTGTATTCCTTACCTCTGCTCTTACCACAACCCTGCAAGGTAAGTGATTATCATTCAGATTTGTGGACAAGGAAACTGAGTTCCACATAATTTATCTACTCAAGATCACAGGGGTGGTAGGTTTAGAAATTGAGTTCCACTCCAGTTGATTCCCAAGTCCATGGTTTTTACACTACAGGCCATCATATTCCTACCCTGTAGCCAGCTGGCTTTGTCAGAGGGAAAAAAATTCAGAGCCCTTATGTTCTTATTTTTTTGTAAGAAGTAAATTCCTGCAGTCTTAATAGAAGGGGCTTGCAGTCTGACGGCCTGGGTATGGGGTCCTATCGCACCACATACTGGCTGTGTGACCTCATACAGATTCCAAGTATCATTTGTGTGTCAGTTTCTTGACGGGGATGGAGATTCACTGGATGGCCGTGGAGATTCAACAAGGCTAGGTCGGAGCATTTGCACGGGGAGGCTGGCCTCTAGTAAGCACTCCATGAATGCCACTTGTTACTATTATTTGAGTTTTATTAAATGGTTATGCATATTCCACTCTGTTCCAAAAACGGTTTAAGGCTAGTTTTTCTTGGAGTTAAAAAAAAAAAAAAAGACCCAAGTTTTCAGAGTGATTTCGCCATCACTCTCATAGTGTGGGTCGCGGAGCCATATTCCCTGACTACAGACGTGGAAATTGAGAAGCCAGCGACTCGGTTGGTAGCACATTTGCCTCCACCCTCTCTCCTGCCCCAGAGATCTGCTTCATAAACAGATTTTCTCTCTGCACATGTGGATGTGCGCCGTCCATTGAAGTGACACTAATTTTCTGAGTGAAAACCGTTTTGCATATTAGCAAATGCAATCAAATTAATACCGATCAGCTGTTTGTGCTATGAACGTACTCTGCATTTATCTTTTCAGTTCATTTTAAATGGCATATGATAAATATTACATTACACCGTGTGCCAAAGTCTGTTTGGCAATAGCAAGCGTGTTTTAGTTATAAAGCTCTCTCTTCAGGCACCTAGCATCAAGTCATTGCCAAAAAACAAGGCAAAACTCCCAGTTATTTTCCGACGGTTATTGAGTTTGTGAGTGAAATGAAGTCATGTATGCTCCATTTAAGAAAATAACGTTTGCTCCTCTGGCTAAGCCAACAGCTCCTTGAGTCCATGTATCTCCCAGTTTCTGGCCAGTACTGGATTATTCAGAAGAAGGTGGCTTTAATTTTGCATGTTCTTTTGGCCTCTGTTTTATATTTATTTACACACAAGAAAAAAGTCAGAGCCTGCCTTCTATTGACTGTTAGCTTATGGATTTGCAAATCTTCCTGAATAAAATGCATTGGGAAATATTTTGCAAAGCCAGACTACAAGGCTTTCTTAAGGGGGCGGCTCAGGCTAAAAATTTGGACACCCCTCTTCCCTAGCACCTAATCACACTGATCATAGGGGATGAGGGGCTTGGGTACAAGGTTGTCAGCATACCTTGTTAGCCATGGAAACCCAGGCTTGAGTCTTGGAAACTCAACTGGATCACAGTGTATTTCTCTTTCCTTGTCTTCCACTCTTCTCTGTTCTTGAGTTTTCACATTCATTCGCACTGATAGCTTTCCTCCCTTTAACCCTCTGCACGCCGTGTGCCTTCCATTTTTTGCTCCAACAGTTTTGCTCTCTGACACTACCTTCTCTCCCTTTTCTCAGCTCATACACATTTAATTGAAGTCCTCCCCATCCTCTGGCTCCAGTGTCCCCCCATTGGGCTCAGTGCCCCTGGTCTCCATTCATTTCTGCAACGCCCACTTAGCTGTTGCCTAATTGAACTTCAACCAAGTGCTGTGGGACATGCAGCAATGAAGATACTATGTTTTCCAATTAATATGCCTATTTCTTATTTTCTCCACTATTAGTGCTAAGTGCCTCAAGGGTATACTGCTTGATAAAATTCTTAATTATGGGTAGAGTGAATCCCCATAGAAACCCCCACACAGATATTTACTGAATGACTGATCAACTAAATGAATTGGTGAATGGATGAGTGGATGAATAAAAATAAAGATGTGTTTAGTAGGGAATATGGACTCCTTCCAGTTGACTAGCTAATGGTGGAAGTGGTATGTGGTCAAGGTTCCTGTCTTTTCTCCTCTCCCTGTTGCCTATTCTTTTCTGGCCTGTCCAATCTGCACCTTTTAGCCCTTGGTCTAACACTAACAGATCCAACCCACTGAGAGGGCAGACTTTACCTTAGTCATTCTGCTTCTCTCTGTTAAGAGTCATCATTGGAGATAAACTCTAAGACAAGTCATGAGTTGAGAGAAGGACTGAATACAGGAAGAAGGTAAGAAAAGAGAAACATGGGATAATTTTAGATGGGAAACATCTTGAATTTTGTTTGGTCTGTGAATGGATTAGGTGGCTATTTACCAGTCTGGAGGAATTACTTCACTAGTGTTTGTGGGACTGTGATGAATAATTTTGCAGTCGCCTCTTGATTCACTTGAAACCCTGAGATGATATTTATATGTGGAATGATATTTACATTTGGGGGGATATTTACACTCTGGATGGTTTCATCTGGATGACCTGAGGTGAGACCTCCAATGAAAAAGAAAGAAGTGTGCAAAAGTGGGTCGTGGAGGCCGCAGTATCTTTAATGGCTTCTCAGGCTCGCTCTAGTGACCTCCTCTGGACTTCAGGAAGTAAACCGTCCTTGAACAGGATTTGGGAATATTTGAATCAAGCAAAGTCTGGAAGTTCTCTTCCTATGCTTGTCTCGCTTTTCTGTATCAACTGCCATCGGCTTACTCTCTGTCTTCAACCTTAAATGATCTTTCTGATTCTGTTGGCTGAATCCTGTATCTATTTCCATTTCAAGTTCTCAGGCTCCGTAACAATCCAACAAGGTCATTCTTGATTTTTCTGGGAAGAACTCTCTTTCCTTTGAATACTCATAGCAATTATCTGCACCTTTATTTTCAAGGTTCATGACTTTCTTCTTAACTGAACACATACCATACCCATTTGTCATGTACTGTAGGCACCTTTAGGGAAGGAAAACTAAGTTTTTGTCTTTGTACTCTCTCAGGGGCCTAGCAGAGAGCACTAAGCCATCTTAATGTATTTCTGCCCTTTTAGAAAATAAATTCTGAGAAAGTATTCTACCTTTGGAACAAGAACAGTTACGCTTTTCTTCAGCCTCATGGAATCGTGAGGATGTCCTTCTCATTGAAGGGGGTGGATTTTAAATCATATGCCTTTCCTGTCCTCAGGTTCCCACAAAGTGAGTTTGTCCTCCTGGTACCATGACCGAGGTTGGGCCAAGATCTCCAACATGACTTTCAGCAATGGAAAACTAATAGTCAACCAAGATGGCTTCTATTTCCTGTATGCCAACATCTGCTTTCGACATCATGAAACTTCAGGAGACCTCGCCACAGAGTATCTTCAGCTGATGGTGTATGTCACTAAAACCAGCATCAAAATCCCAAGTTCTCATACCCTGATGAAAGGAGGTAGCACCAAATACTGGTCAGGGAACTCTGAATTCCATTTTTATTCCATAAATGTTGGAGGATTTTTTAAGCTACGATCTGGTGAGGAAATAAGCATCGAGGTATCCAACCCTTCACTATTGGATCCAGATCAAGATGCCACATACTTTGGGGCTTTTAAAGTTCTAGATATAGATTGAGTCCCATTAAAAGGCTAAGACTAGATATAGATTGAGTCCCATATTGTGGAGCATTATTCTGTATTTCCTAGGATGTATGGGGAAAAGTTCTAAACAAGCCAAGAAAGATGTATATAGATGTGAGACTACTAAGGGGTATGACCCACAATGGTACAAGGAGACTCTTTCCATGCTTTTGACTCTGTCGCGAGCATGTGTATCTACCGCCAATGGGAGACGTTGGAGTAAAGATTGTTACAGTCTAAAGACTTTCTTACATAATGGCTTTTAAATTTTGTAATGAATTCCTAAAATTATACCAGATTAGCCTGTGGTTATGTGCTTCATGTGGGGAGGGGGTCGTCTAATTGCCAACTGATGACCATCTGAAGGGTTAAGTTCCTTTGAATGGTTACATCATGCTGGAACCTTCAAATAAATACTTTTTCTAACGAGGAGAGAAAATATATGTATTTTTATATAATATCTAAAGTTATATTTCAGATGTAATGTTTTCTGTGCAAAGTATTGTAAATTATATTTGTGCCATAGTATTTGATTCAGAATATTTAAAAATGTCTTGCTGTTGACATATTTAATGTTTTAAATGTACATACATATTTAACTGGTGCACTTTGTAAATCCCCTGGGGAAAACTTGCAGCTAAGGGGAAAAAAATGTTGTTTGGTAATATCAACTGTATTATACTTCTTTACTCTTTTTAACTTAATAGATTTTTCAGACTTGTCAAGTCTGTGCAAAAAAAAATTAAAATGGCTGCCTTGAATAATAAGCAGGATGTTGGCCACCAGGTGCCTTTCAAATTTAGAAGCTAATTGACTTTAGAAAGCTGACATTGCCAAAAAGTATACATAATGGGCTACTGGAATCTGTCAAGAGTATTTATATAATTATTGAACAGGTGTTTTTTTTCTACAAGTGCTGCAAATTGTAAATTTTGTGTTGGGTTTTTTTTTATGGAAAAGTTATCAGTGGCTTACTAGCAAAAAAAATCCCATTTTTAATGTGGTAGATGATATTTTATACTGTACAGTAAAAACATTGCCTTTGAATGTTAATTTTTTTGGTACAAAAATAAATTTATATGAAGACCTGCCTTGTGATGTTGTGCTTCTCTTTCATGTCTGTCTTATTCTGTGATCCCATTCTCTCCAATATGCTGTTGTGGCTTCCATCTTTCCAAAGGTTACTGGGAGAACTGCAGATTTAATTAAAAATTCGGAAGAGATTCAATTAAATTAATGAACCTCCAAATTTGAAAAATAATTTACAAAGGATATGTATGCAAGAATGGAGCCAGATAGGAAATAAAGGCTTCTTCACTCCAAAAAAGACAGTTTATGTTATGCATCTTTCTTGAGAAATTATCGGTGCTGTACACTAGTTCCTAATGTCCTGTGGGACAGTTGAACTGTGGGAGCCCTTGAACTTTTGAGAGCTTGCCATGGTGGGGAAGCATTAACAACGGACTAGATGCCCGACCTCATGGGAATTTATGTGGGGGAGCTGTCCCAACCCATGCTGGTTACTCACGTGAGGGAGAAAGCAGAAAACAAGCAACTTGCGAAGACACGGGAAGCCATAATTTAAGGCACTTCACATTTGTGGATAAATGTTTCTTGATGGTTGTGAAGAATGGAAGGAGGAAAGAAACAGCAAATGTTAAAGAAGAAATTACACATTTTAAACAGCAAAGCTATGATTGTAGGACTCAATCATTGTCCAAAATACACCTATTGTTTTAAACCTATAAGTAAGTCTGAGGTAGACTGGCACAAAATATTGCATGTTCCAATTGCTGAGCCTTGGCTTAAGGAAAAATGAATTTTTATATGCAATCAGAATTTCTCCACTCTCCATTGACACGAAATCTTGTTCTATAAAGAACTTTAAAAAAAAAAGAAAAAAACCAACAAAACAAAACAAGATTTCATGTGTGTGACACGAAATCTTGTTATATAAAGAAACTTATTAGCTGCCCTGGCTACTATAATGTGATTCTGTCATTTCCGCAGGTGAATGATATTCATTCATTTGTTCCACATTATTCACTGAATACCAACTATGTGCTAGGCACCGTATCAGGCCCTGGGGATCCTAGGGCACTCTTCCTGACCTTGAAGAGTTTCCATTCTCGTGGGGAGGAGCATCCTAAGGGTGTGGTAGGTAAGCTCCAAGGTACATAGAGTACGCTGTGACATCAGAGAGAGGGTCATTGAACCCAACCTTGGGACTCACAGAAGTTCTAGAAATTAAATTGGGCTGAATATGAGTCGGGTGTAAGGCTCCCAAAGTGGATATAGAGTAGAATATCCATCACTATTTTTCAACTTAGAGGCAACTAACTTGCAATGTCTCAAAGATGAGCTAAAATTCAAAGTCTAGGGATGGAAAGAACCCAGGATCTTGTGAGACAATACATGGTGGCACCAGCCAGACCCGGGAGTTACCATGGTGGTTGGTCTGCCATGCTATGGGCAACCCTCCATAGAAAACCTTGAAAATTCAGCCTGACTAAATTTGCATAAGTTAGCAACCTGGTAGATGAGGCATTTTTAGAGCTTTGCTGGAATGAATCTATGACTTAATGAAATGTTGGTATGAACTGGGTTTGAAAGGAGTCAACTGTGACAAGTGGACATGCCGAGGGTATGGAGGTATGGAAAAAGCTTCTTTTCTAGTGATGCTCAAGGCTTTCCAGGATCTGAGTAGAAGGATTGAAAAAGCAGGATTCAATACCCGACTTTCCCATTCACACATTACTACACACACACACTACTTCTTTTACTTCTCATTCATCCCTTTTCCCACTTCTACTCTTATGGGTTTTAGTCTTTTTCTTTTTTCTATTCCTTTTCCCACACCGCCCCCCCCACCCCTGCCCCGAATCCCTGGCCCTTGTCTCAAGAGGACCATTTTGTTTTCCTGGTGGCCTTTGAAGAAGAAGGAGGCTGCTGCGTCTGACTGAGACAGAACCAGATATGTCAACACTCAGCAACAACTAAGTGAATGTGCAAAGGAGTGACTAGATCATGTCAGGAAACCAACACATACTGGATGCTCTGGCAAATGGAATTGTCTGCTCCTAGTAAACATCCCCTTTCCATCTTCCCACCACATGCCAAATCTGAAGGAAGGAAAGCATGCAAAATTTGAGGTCCTCCGTCTTCCTGAGCTTTTACAAATACATCAGATTCATGCACACTGGCATCTTTCTAAAACACTACATGTACAGCAATTCCTGTTCGGTAGAGTTTTTTTCCTCCCTCTCCTATTTCCTTTTGTCTCATTTGTTTCCACCAGGCCATTGTAGAAAAGTTCCCAGGGAAGATGACCCATTTCCCCAGGGACCCTAGTGGAAACCTGAGCACCTCATAGCTCATTCTGTCTCTCTGTGTCTACTTGTTGATTTGGCTTAGAAAGGTGGCATGGGGTTCCACCTGTACATTTTGGGGACACACCTCTGACTCAGCTTGCAGTTGCACATTTAGCCCGTGGAGTCATTTGGGGCATGCCAAGCATGTGCTCGCTTCACTTTTGGCTTTGTGAATCGATTCTCTAATGTCCTTGCTATGAAATTGAAATATGTTTCCCAGAAGCTGCATTTATAAATGCTAATTAGTTATTGATTCACATTATGATGATTTAGGCTTGTGTCATTTTTTACAATAAAAAAATTTGTACACAGTGCGTGTTAGATTTTAGCTATAAAACAGAAATCTATCCTTTTGATTAGTAACACTTTTATGATACCTCAACTCTTCTACTCTTATAATTGAAAAATTCTATTTCCTAATCATTTACTCCCACCTCCCCTCTCCTTTGCTGTGATTGTTTTCTTTTCAGGAGCTTCTTGACCAGTACTCCAGCCATTGTGGTGACAATCTCTTTGATATTATCGGATATGAACCAGTTATTCATTATTTCTATTGCTCCTGGCTTTCAATGATTACAGAGAAATCCTGTAGAATCTTCTGTTTTGAAAATTTGAAGGTGTCCCCTCCTTTTGGCAAAGGAATGAGCTAGAAGTTACTTACTCCATTGGTAGCATCCAGAACTAAGAACCTGGAGATCAGGGCTGGCTTCAGAGACAGTAATTTCTTTTTCAAAAACAAAAACAACAAAAAACAAAAAACAAACATATTTTAAGCTTTATTATGAGGGTCCTAAAATCATGGTATGTCACCATCTTGGGAAAACCCATATTTCCCCCTTTTCTATGAATTCTGCACAAGCTTCATTTTCTAAAAGATCTGATCTTAATCATCTTATGTTGGTAGGGCAGGGGGTGCCTGGATGGCTCAGTTGGTTAAGCAGCCAACTCCTGATCTTAGCTCAGGTCTCGATCTCAGGGTCATGAGTTCAAGCCCCACATTGGGCTTCACTTAAAAAAAATCTTCTGTTGATGGGATGAAATCTCCTCATGAAATGTACACATCTTTTGGAAGACAGATTACAAATCTGGGTGTCAGCTAGATCCAGGATTGGAGTTTGAGCTCTGCTGCCTGGTAACCTTGGGCAGGTGGCCCCTATTTGGATTTTGGTTTCCTACCTTATGAAGCAGGAGTCAATTACCTGCACTGACAGGTTGTGAAGATGGCACATGGGAGGGGCTCGACAAATTGGAGCCACTATTATTATCTCCCCATCCCATTTGCTACACCCTAACTCCCCAGAGTCAATCACATATTTTTATCTTTTTGTCTATATCTGCCATGCACGGTCATATTGAGCAAGGCACTTACATTACATTACACTGAGCAAGGCACTCTTATATTATAAGAGAACTAGGGTGGATATTAAATTAATTTCCTAGGGCTGGATTTGCAACAATTACACAGACTGAGTGGCTTTGAACAACAGAAATTTGCTCTCTCACAGTTCAGGAGGCTGGATATCTGAAATCAAGGAGTTGATAAGATCATGCTCTTCCTGAAGGTTTTAGGGAAGAATCCTTCCCAAGGATTCTGATGGGTTCAGCAGTCTTGTTCCTTGACGTGTGGGTACATTCTCTGCTTCTATTGTCATATGAACCTACTTACCCATATGCCTGTTTGTCTCCAAATCATCCTCTCTTCGTAAGGACACCAGTCATTGGATTCAGATAGTACCCTAAGACAGTGTGACCTCATCTTACCTTGACGACATGCGCAAATACTCTGTTTCCATATAAGGTCACATTCACAGTTTCTGGGTGAACATGAGATTTTAGGCAAACGTATTCAACCCATACATTATCGAGGGACCTAGAGTTCAAGAATGAAATAATATCTGGAAACCAAACCATAACTAAACTGAAGTAAATGAATGCCATAATAGAAGCATGAGCAATGGTGGTGTTGAATGTATCTAACACAGTGACGGGTTGTTTCTTTGAAAAGGGAAGGAAATCATACTTGGATTCGAGTAAGTATGAAGTGTTTGTATTAGCTATTGATTTTTTACGAGACCATGTTGGGATTAGAACAGGGTGCTCTGTGCCTGCTTGCACCTCTCCTTCCTGTGATGTCTGTCCCTCTCTGCTCCCCACCCTGCACCAGAGCATCTTGGTTCTGCTGATAGCCACAACAGGATTTGCATTTACTTCTTCCTTCCAATGGAAAATATGGTTTTGTTTAGGGATTAGGAATTAAATGGGACATGGAGCCAGATAGAGAAAACATTATTTTCCCAGTGTTTCAGAGCTCAGAGGGAGGCAGCCCAGCTTCATGGAGCCTTGCTCAGGGAAGCATGCAGGGCTGATGTTTAGTAAGAAGATCGGTCTGCATGCTGGGGGTGGGGGGATTCTGCTGGGGGCAGTCACATGGGTGATGGCAGGAAGGGCAGCAGGGATGAGAGATCAGAACCATATCCATGACCCTGAATTCTTTGCTAAAATGACCAGCATCCTTAGAAGTCTGTTTTCATTGCCTTTCTGCTGGAAGCCAGTGGAAAGGCAGCATCTGCCCAAACACAGTGAAATACAGAATGGAGGAGCCTACAGAAGCAAGAGCAGAGGTAGGCATGGGGTCTCAGTCACGATCTCAGGGTGAAGGTGCTGATACTTGGATTTGGCATCCTTAAAACTTCTCTGGGCAGGGAAGCCTGCACTGAGGACACAGAGGTCAGGTTTAAAGTAGTATGGTACTCAACAAAAAACAGGCTCAGATCTATAGAGGCAGAGAACAAACTGATGGTTGCCAGAGGCGAGGGAGATAGGAGATAAGCAAAATGCGTGAAAGGGAGTGGGAGACACAGGCTTCCAGCTCTGGAATGAATAAGTTACTAGAAGAAGAGGCACAGCACAGGGAATATAGTCAATGATACTGTGATAGTGCCATATGGCGACAGGAGGGAGCTACACTTTTGGTGAGCAGAGCAGAACGGTATATATTGGTCAAAGCACTATCTTACACAGCTGAAACTAACGTAACATTGTGATATTGTATGCCAACTACATTTTTTTAAAAGGGTGAAAAGACTTGTTAAAAAAAAATAAAAGATAAATAACTTGGGGGGCACCTGGACGGCTCAGTTGGTTAAGTGTCTGACTCCTGATTTCGGCTCAGGTCATGGTCTCAGGGTTGTGAGTTTGAGCCCTGTGCTGGGTAGGGAGTCTGCTTGAGACCCCCCCCCCATTTATCCCTCTGCCCTTCCCCCCAACCCCCATGTCTCTCATTCTCTAAAAAAATAAAAAATAACTTGGAATCTTCAAAAAAAAGAAAAAGTAGTGTGTTCAAATTTAGAAGGAAAACATCCTAGACCCTAATAGGTAAGAAAGACAAGCTTACATATAACTCTAGGGGAAGGACAAATAATGAGTGAGACTTAACAAAAATGCCTAAATGAGGATAAGTCATGAAATAGGGGAGGGGTCTCTAGAGGACTTTACCTAAATCCCCAAGTTCAGGGAGACATTATCTCTAACAGCGAAAAAGGAGATAACCATAGAGCATCAGCTATACCCTGGGGACAGAGGTAACACCTTCCATCCCCTTCTCTCCTACAAAATCACCAACACAAGTGGCCCATGATCCAAAAGACAAATCCCACCCAAGTTCAGGCACAGGTCAGTGATGCATGAGGGGTGAGGAGTATCTGGCCCATGGGAATGAAAGGGTAATGCACCCAGGGGTCAGACTCCAAGTCAGTTCAGAGATGGGATTTAGTGTGTGACCAGGGGCTCAAGCAGGATTCAGCTCTGAAAGAAAACTGGCAGGACCCCCAGAAGAGGGTCAGATCCCAGCTGCCTGGGAGGGGAGGTAGGCAGTGCCAAGGCACTGGGAAGCCCCAGGATGGGAAGAAGCTCTAAAGGCCCACGTTTCCCAGGCAGCATGGATCTGACAGGCAGATGAGCTCCCTTTGCGGGGAAGAGTTGGGAAGCTGCCATCTTCCCCTGACATCCTGTCAGGGACACGATGACATGACATGCCATGTCGCCCTGTCCCTGACAGTATGAAAGACCGATATACTGAACTGATGTCCTATAGGTGCTGTAACAAATGACCACAGACTTGATGGCTTAAAACAACAAAAACTTATTCTTACTTATTTCTGGAATCAGAAATCTAAAATCTAGGGATGGCTGGGTGGTTCAGTCAGTTAAGCATCTGCCTTCAGCTCAGGGCATGATCTCAGGGTCCTGGGACTGAGCCATGTGTTGGGCTCTTTGCCCAGTGGGGAGCCTGCTTCCCCCTCTCTCTGCCTGATGCCCCTCCTGCTTGTACTCTCTCTTTCACTCTCTCTCTCTCTCTCTCTCTCAAATAAATAAATAATCTTAAAAAAAAAATCTAAAAATCTAGGCACAAGCAGGGCTCTAAGGAAGAATCCTTCCTTGCCTTTTCTAGCCTCTGATGGCTCTGTGAGTTCCTGTTTTCAGAAGACAAGATGAGGAATCAGGACAGTTTCAAAGAAGGAGAATGTTTTCCTGAATGCCTTAAACCCCAGAGGTTCAGAGCTAATTTTTTTAAAGATGACTTGACAACTTGTTCACCTTGGTTTCTGCCCTCGACAAGGGAGTAAACTTGACAGACAGAGACAGGTTAATTGAAATGTTCCCTCAGCCTGCAAGCTGCTTGGGCAAAGATGGTATCCTTATAAACCGCAGGGATGTTTAATAAGTTTTGTGTTTTGGGTTTTTTGTTGTTGTTGTTGTTTTTGTATTCCTCCACTGTCAAAAGGAACTCAAAGCTGAATGTTCTTATTTGTGATATAAGGGCTGGTGATAAAGGCTCTCTTTTAGAATAAACACTATTGTTTTGAATCCTAGGAATTCTATTTTTCTTTTTTTTTTTTTTAAGATTTTATTTATTTATTTGACAGACAGAGATCACAAGTAGACGGAGAGGCAGGCAGAGAGAGAGGAGGAAGCAGGTTCCCTGCTGAGCATAGAGCCCGATGCGGGGCTCGATTCCAGGACCCTGAGATCATGACCTGAGCCGAAGGCAGAGGCTTTAACCCACTGAGCCACCCAGGCGCTCCGGAATTTTATTTTTCTAAATATTTATTTATATAAGAGAGAGGAAGAGCAGTGGGAGGGGCAAAGGGACAGGGGGACAAACAGGCTCCTGGCTGAGCAGGGAGCCTGACACAGGGCTTCATCTCATGACTCTGAGATCAATACCTGAGCTGAAATCAAGAGTCAGACACTTAACCGACAGTCACCCAGGCACCCCTAGGAATTTTTATTTAAGTCTCATATACTGGCCCATAGAAATCCATTTATACAAGTTATAATGGCAACAGCATCTCCTGGACTGAAAAGAGGAGTAGGCTTCTGGCCTAACACCATGGCTAAAGGGAGGAAAACAGGGAAACATGGCTAGAAAACATTTCTTATGTGTACGTTACAATCAAATCCCTCAGAATTTGTTGTGCATGGTTAATATTAATGTCTATAGCCTTTAAATTATTTTTTAAAAGTCCTATATGACATAATCTTGTTTTTATAAAGGACTTAGAGAGATCTGTGGGATCATTAGTGCACCTGCAAGGAACGAGTCGTTCAATACCTTGGTTTTACTAGATTGTATGTCCCACACCACAGGGGTTAGACAAATTTACCCCACTTTAAAAGAATATTTAAAAACATCTGTTCAAGTTTTGTTTAGGAAAGGAGAATGACGTATGTGACTGGGCAGAGGAGGGGCTGCTGGTGGCAGCATTAAGCCTTCTCTGGGCCATCCTGAACAGTTCTGATCTGGCCCAAACTTGCATAAAAGGATTCTTCAAGCTCATCACAATCCCTCCCAAATAGCTGTTAGAGTCAGACACTTAACCGACAGTCACCCAGCTGTTTTTTTGTTAGAAGAACCTGCCCATTGGGGCCAAAATGAATTCCTTCCTGGCATACAGAGAAGTAAATATATTCTTTCTATCTCTGTCTTCTTACATTTCAACTTTCTCCAGCACCTGCCCCTCCAGCCTAACCAATCTGGCTCTGTAAAACACAGCACTGTAGTCTTTAGTCTTCCCACAGTTAATACTGATGGATTGTATTACATCAAATTGTCAAAGATTATCAATAGTCTATTAATGCAGTTTCATGCATTTTTCTTTGCCTGGATTGATGGTTAAGAAATATCTAGATTTGTTTCTTCTCTTTTACAAAATCAATGCCAACATTCATCTCATGATTAAAAATCACATATGGGGCCATAGCAAGTCAAGTTTTTTAACCCTTCAGGTTTAGCCGGAAGGTTTGAGAACCTCCTATATATTGAGCATTATGCTAGGGCTGTATCCACATGTAATCTCTTTAATGCTTTTCCTTGGGAGCTCCTCTTGTTCCTTGTATTTTTTTTTTTTTTTTAGATTTTATTTATTTATTGGACAGAGAGAGAGAGATCACAAGTAGGCAGAGAGGCAGGCAGAGAGAGGAGGAAGCAGGCTCCCCGCTGAGCAGAAAGCCTGATGTGGGGCTCGATCCCAGCACCCTGGGACCATGACCCGAGCCGAAGGCAGAGGGTTAACCCACTGAGCCATCCAGGCACCCCTTGTTCCTTGTATTTTAATCACAGAATCTATGACCCAATTTCTCTTATCTCTTATCACCTTTAGACTACTTCCTAGGTCTTGGTCTTGCCTTCTAAGAGGAGTATGTGCCTTTCAGTATAAGAATAGTGTGTTCTGTGTGCCTCTATTCTATTCCCAAAGGTGCCTAGCAGATGATGGAGGAAAAGAAGAACTCAATACAGGCTTATTGAACACTCGACCAATGAATTTACCTGTGTCTTCTGTCAACTGTGAGCACCCACAGCCCAGTATTTGTAATGCAGATCTTAATTTTCACCTCCTTGAATTTTTGTCCCCATTCTCGTTGGGGTTACATAAAATTGGGTGAGAGGTAGAAAGGGCCAAAAAAGCCACTTGTGCATGATGAGTTTTCTCAGGTATAGTGTCTTCCTTACATAGAATCCCAAGGCAGGGAAGTATGACAAGGTGGAAATGTTAGCCAATTTGATGTTGGGAGAATAGAGATCTAGACTTGCCTCTTCAACAATTGTTCCATAACTTAATCTTTCTCCACCTCTTTATTCACAAAATTCAAATAATCATAGCACATCACCTGTCTTGTGTTCTTGAGATCTCAAGTAAAACAGATGTGCAAACATGTCAGGAAGAATAAACTGTAATATGGATCGGATAGGACCATTGTTCTTGAGGTTACTCAGACCAATTACACAATTTGACCTGATTGGCATCTAGTATCTTCCTTGAAGCTACTTTCCTCCTCCAGCTCATGCATACCCCTTTCTGTGCTACCCCCCACACCAACAAGCACGTCTGGGCAAGATTTTAGTGGTCATGGGCTCAGTGCATTCCCCGTTCTCAGTGGTAACACATTAGTCTTTAAATTAATTCTACTTGGATTTAATATTTCAATTTTTTTCTCCTATTGAACTCTGGTTTCACATTCTAGAGATTGAATTTATCTCTTCCAATCGCTTCTCGACCTTTTGGCTAAGATCAAGTGAATTTATCTCTTCCAACCTTTCCCTTTTCTAAAGTGAAAGAGAAAGGAGGAAGGCAAAAAAAGTACACCTTAATCACAGTTGGTAGTGGATCACTTTCTCTTTCTTGCAGGCAAGTAGCAATGAATTAGAGTCTCAGGGCTAAACCCACCTTGTTCTCCTAATCCACTGGGTACTTCTCTGCTTTCTTCACTCCTCTTGGTGGAGTCAATCAGCCTGTGGTGAGCCTAGTGGTGAAAGTGAGAGGAGTCCAAGAAGACCGTGGTCTAGATAATTCTTCATTTTTTGAAAGCAAGTCTTTAAAGACCAGCCCCATCCACTGGCCCCTTCCCTTAACCTCAAATCCTCACAGCCCCAAGGGTCTAGCATTTGGTAAAGACTCAATAAAATAGTAAGCAACATTTAAACTAATTTTTAGAAAAATGAAAATATTTAAAGAGGATCTTGCAGAGATATGCAAATATTGTAGAGAGAAAATTCCCCAGTGAAAAAAAGGGTCAGGAGAAGCATTTCAGACAGCGAGGGTTGGTTAGGGAGGAGATATTTTGTGTGTGTTGCCTATGTGTATTTGATGGGTATAACTTCGGATGCTTTTAGCTATAAAAAACAGATAACCTGAACTCAAAGTGGCTTGAATAATCAGGAGATCAGGAAGTTTGTTTCCTTGCATAATAAGAAATCCAGCAGTGAATCAGTCTCCAAATCTGCTTCTTATGGTTCCCTCTGATCTGGTCTCCTTTGTGTGTTGACTTCATCCTCTTGGCATTAGCAAAACGGTCACAGCAGGTCCAGGCGTCAAATTCCAATGAACAATGCTAAGGGAAGAAATAATAAGCATAATCGGGCCAGGCTCTGCTGGTGCCCTTGCGGGGCTCCCAAGGGCACAGAAAGTAAGTTTTCCAATTCCCACAAACCGCCTTCTAGACAGAAGTCAGACGAGAGCAGAGAGAGAGCTATAGGCTTAGCTTATGGAAAACCATATTGTTAAGGATTTTTATGCCACTTTCGTGTGCAGAACTCAAACTGGAAGATTTCTCTGCGCAAACTCCACTGGGCATTACCCACAGACAGCTGTGTGACCTTCACCTAAACCTTTGCCATTCTGCTGACTTGCCTTACAAGTACCACTTTGGGGCTGGGCTTCTCACATGCACACACGTTTCTGAAATCTGAAATCCTCTTTAAATTTTCTACTCAAGCCAAAACTGAGGATCCAGTATAAAAGCTTTCTATTCTCTTAACACAAGCCCTATTGAGGACTTGTTCTTCCAAATTGTTTGTCTACTTATGAGATCAGCAGCCACATTGTGTTCCTACATGACTTAACCACTTTGCATCAGCTGCACAACTGGCCCCAATGACTGCAAAAGCTGGTCATTAATAGGCTAAGAAACAATTTCAATGGGACAACTGTCAATTTTGGGTCAGCAGGTGCATGTGGCCAAGCCCTTGTCTGTTCTTCCCAAGCAATCTCCACCTCCGTGCTTTTCTCCTCCATGGTGTTGGGCAGAACAATTTTCTAAAACACAGTTACAGTCACATCATTCACTCATCCCAAAGCCTTATGTCACTTCTCTGCACCAACGGATTAAGTACAAAATAGCTACTGGCATTACCCTCTTTTTGCTAGTTTTCCCCCTGAAATCTCTGCCCTGTGCCATCTCCACACTGTGCCCCAGTCACACCAAAGCAGCAGCTGTTGCTCTGAGGGGTATGCAGGTGCATCCACACCTCTGCGTGTGCGCGCTGCTCTGGCCAGATATTCCCCCATCCGCATCTCAGATCTGCTCCTTATCCTTGAGGCAACAGTTCTGAAGCTTTCTGTATTCTCAAGGCCATCAACCCATCAGCCCCTTTCCTGGGCCCCTGTGGGACTTTCAGGGACTCAAAGCCTGAACCATAGTTATTTATGTACATGTGTGTTCCCCTCACGACTATAGCGACTGTTGTGTCTTATTCACCATTGTGGGCATAGGACCCAGCACAGTGACCAGCGATGAGGAGCTGCCCAAAAAATATTTAATAAGAAAAAGAAGGAATGAGGACGGGAGGAAGGGAAGGAGAATGAAGGAATCTTCATTCATGTCAAGTCAACGTGCTCTCCTAGACCCTAGTACTCTGTATCTTCCTCTCAAATCTTATCTTTGACCCAGAGTAAAAATTAAGGCTAAAGGTACTGAGGGTCGCCTGGGTGACTCAGTCGGTTAAGGGTCTGAGTCTTGTTTTCAGCTCAGGTCATGATCTCAGGGTCATGAGACTGAGCCCCTCATAGGGCACCCTACTCACCAGGGAGTCTGCTTAGGATTCTCTCTCTTCTTCTCCCTCTGCTCCTTCCCCGTTCATGCTCTTTCTCTCTCTAAAATAAATAAATAAATAAAATCTTGGGAAAAAAAAAGTCTAAAGGTAAAGAGACAACCCAAAAGGCAGCATCTGGAGGGTGTCTAGCTGTCCCAGGAAGCTCTTTCAAAGCCAGCCTAAAGACAAGCAAGAGCCTTATCTTCTCTGTGGAACAGAAGCTTCTTACTCAGTAAATGTTTTACTGAGAATCTCTTCTCAGGCGCCAAGGGTCACTGATATTTTTTAAAAGATGAAGTCGACCCAGTCCTCAGTAGTCTCAGTCAAGTTCGGTTATCTCAGTCTTCTCCTCTGGATCCCTCAGACGCCAGATTCTTTCCTCACGTCGTTAACTCCCCCTGCTTGTTAGCTCTCGGTTGTTTCTGAGCTCTGGATGTCACTGCTCAAGGTCTGGAGAACACCCCTGTTTTCACACCACGCTGAACCTGAATACAGAAGTCAAATGATCAGCCCCTTGTGAGGGTTCTTTTTGTTTATCCTCCCAAGCCTGCTTCTTCACGTGTTCTCTCTCTCTCTCTCTCTCTCTGCCCTTTCTCAGATGCCAGTTGTAGGTTTATTAGACCTTTTTACTGGTCCCACACCAAATGCACCCCCAGGCTCTTCCGTACTTTCCCATCCTTTCTGGTCCCACACGTCAGTCTGGATGTTTCCTCCTGACCTGTTGCCTAGCTCGCTCATCTTAGCCCCCACAGCATCCTACCTGCAGCTCACCCTTTTAATACACACATTTCAGTGATTTATTTTTGAGTTCAAGAATTTTTATGTGATTCCTTTTCATAAGTTCTAGTTTTTTGGCTGAACTTCTCCCCTCCCCTCTCCCCATTCTCTACTTTTTACACGGCTTAATCTGTGTTTGATAACTTCAAAATCGACACCACTGTTCTGGTTATCACTGCTACATAACAACCCCCCCCCCAAAAAAAAAAGTAGTTGCACAAAGCATCCCCTTGGCTGGAATCATTTAGAAATATCTTCACTTGTGTCTGGCAATGGATGCTGGCTGTTGGCTAGAGCATCTTCAAATACTTTCTCAAAATGGCCTAGGCTTCCTGATGGTATGGCCATTCCAAGGCCTTACACTTCTTACATGGTAGCGATACCATGCTACCAGATGATACTTAGATGCTAAGCAGAGATCCAGGGTGGGCAGGGGGGGAGGGGAAGAGTGTGGGGAGAGCAAGCAGAAGGTTACTGCGGCAAAGTGAAATTTCAGCATCTGAAATGCCAATGTTTAAACGTGGTAAGGACATATGGGAATTCATACACCCCCGCCAAGCTGCAAAATAGCAGAAGATCGTATTATAATGATAATTACATATTATGATACCATGATAATTAACATGTTTGAGAGATTTGTTGAGTGCCAACAAGTCTAACGTTTCTTCAAAATATCTACTATCATTACCCTCACCTTATAGATGGGAAAACTGAGGCCAGAAAGGTTCAGCAGCTTGGCCAAGGGCACCCAGCAAGTGGCAGAGCCTGAATTCAAACCCGGGCGGTTATACACTGGAGGCCACTCCTCAAAACTCTGTTATGTAAGACACAATGGCCAGATGTACTCGGTCTCCCATTTTCTGTGCATATCCTGGCTAAACGCCAATGGCAGAAGTTAATGAGAGCAAAATGCAGTCATTATGTTTAGACAGGAGAGGTCGGATGGAAGCCAGGCTTCAGCATCATTTATCAACATCAAGGGCCTCAGCAGATGTTGCAGTGGGAAGAGACGGGGTTTGAATTTGGATTACTCACAAGATCTGGTTTAGGTCTAGGCTCCATCATTGCTTCTGCGTGAGCCTCAACACACCATTTAACCTCTAGGTACAGTTTTTGCATTCTAAAATGAAGATCCTAGCACTTTAACTGAATGACGGACTTATCTTCAAGGCTGTGGGGTTAGAGGGATAGAGAGTGAGCGAACAGACAGGTCCGTCACTGCTGGGACAGACAAGAGAGGTGGCAGCAACCAGTCAGAGGAAGACAACATTCAGACCAGACCTCTCTGACCACGGACGATACCAAAATAGGAAATTTAGTGACTTGTATGAGAAGAGGGTGCAAGAGCCACAAGAACCTCCCACACAGGGGTCAAGGACAAAATGACAATGGGGCATGTTAGCCTGCTCTTCCCCTTCCAGGGCCAAGGGCCAAAAGTGGGCTTCCCCTCCTCCCACGACCTGGTCCTCAGGGTGGGGGTTGCAGCAGTCCCCGGTGGAGAGTGGGAGAGAATGAAGCAGCCAGAAGGGACAGGAGAGGGGAGGCAGAGGCAGGTGGGACCCTGGCTCAGCAGACACTCCAGGCTCCAGTGCAGGCTCCGATGATCCACCAACTGTCAGCTGTAAAACAAAATAATTGATCCCCAAGCCCAGGCAGGCTGAGGGCAGGGCCCCATGAGACCATGCTGCTCTCGGGTGCCCTGCAAGACTGGCTTGGCTGCTGGGGTTGGGCTTGGTGCAGCCCCCGACCTGTTCTAAAGCAGCATTCAAGCCAAGTCTCAGTGTACAAACAACGTTGATTAGGTTACCAGCCTCCCAACTTCTGTTCAGCCTCCTTGTCCCTCCCTTTGTAGGGAGACCTGGATATTCTTTCCATGCCTTGCTTTTTGCTGACCACTACCCTTTTGGCGCTGATGTTCTAAGGCTGAAGGCATTATGCTAAATGAAAATAAACACTGATAAATCCTGCCTTAGGCACTGGGGTCACATGCTGGCTTTAGGGAGCCATTTACAATCTGTCTGTTTTTTCTACCGAGGGTTGCAGTGGCAAAGTAACATTATTCAGGTGCCACTGTGTTTGATGTGCGTTTTATTAGACACAGGATGGCTGAAAAACAATAGCCTCTAGTCAGCTTTAACTCCTGTGCTGCCATCCAGCTGTTGGTAACTTCCCCTTCAGGGAGTGCCTCGTTTAGACAGGTCCATTTTTTAATTAAAAAAACATTTTTAGTCCTGATTTATTGTTAAAAATGGTTCCTCAAAATAAATTTCCATAGAAGTGGGTTGCATTTTTCCAGTCATAAGAAGAAACTTGTGTTTGACTGTAGGTGCAGCAAATGAGACATAATATAGTTTAGAAGCACAGACACATTGTATCTTGCATGAAACTGCGTGGTTACCTTTAACAGAACTGTGAGCTTCCACAGTTTAAATTCTGTAAATATTGCCTACGAGTAATTTCTTATGCATTGTATATTTTATCTAAAATTACAAAGTTGGCTATGAGCTATATTATATAAATTCTTAATTAATAGAACTGGGGAGGTTCATTTTATTTTTTTCTTTGTTGATATTATTAACATAGAACATATGTAAGCTTTAGGTACACAATATGATGATTTCATACAGATGCATATTGTGATTTGATTACTAAGACTATTTTAATTAATAAAATTACTTGGATAATTCAAATATGTTTTAAAAATTACACAGTCAAGGAGTGCCTGCGTGGCTCAGTCAGTTGAGTGACCAACTCTTGGTTTTGGCTCAGGTCATGATCTCAGCATCCTAGGATGTAGCCCTGCCTTGGGTTCTGTGCTCAGCATGGAGTCTGCTGGATATTATCTCCCTCTCCCTGTGTTCCCCCCACCCACCACCCCCAAGCAGCTCATGCTCTCTCTGTCTCTTTCTAAAATAAAAATAAATAAAATCTTTTAAAACAAACTGAGGGTTGCCGGGGGGAGGGGGTTTGGGAGAAGGGGGTGGGATTATGGACATTGGGGAGGGTATGTGATTTGGTGAGTGCTGTGAAGTGTGTAAACCTGGTGATTCACAGACCTGTACCCCTGGGGATAAAAATATATGTTTATAAAAATAAAAAATTAAAAAAAAAAATATTATTAAAAAAATTACTCCATCAAAATACATAAAGTTCTTTAAAAAGTCAATATCCTTTGACAGAGAGATTCTAGCCTGGAGTAATCAAAAGGGAAGATAAACATACATGTAAAAAAAAGATGGTTACCAAAGAATCATTATTTACAAAAAAAGAAAAGAAAAGAAAAGAAAGAATCGTTATTTACAACTGCAAAACACAGGAAATAACTTAGTTATCCAACAGAAGAATGATTATGGTATAATCATTATACTGATTGATTATGGTATTGATTGATTATGGTATAATCATAATAATGATGGTATTAGAAAAACAATATAGTCTCAAGGTTAAGAATAGGCTTTGGAGACAACTAGATCTGAGTGTGAAATGGGGCTGGCTTGCTTAATTTTGTGACCTGGAGTAATCAGTTTTCTCATCTAATGTGTTATTTAGCTATTGCTAAATAAAAAACTGCCCCCAAACTCAGTCGCTTAAAACAGCACTCATTAATTATCATAGCTCCCATGAGTGCAGGTTGGCTGGAGTTGGCTCTGTGAAGACCAGAGTGGGGGTGGGCTGGGCTGGGTGCCTCTGCTCCTCCCTGGAGATCCGTGTGCCCAGTGGTGGCCCCGCCCCAGGAGTCTCTCATCCTTGCTTATCCTAGTGGGAGAGACAAGCTGGTACTTTATGTGGTGCTAGAAGAGTCCCAAGAGGGAAACATGAAAACTCATAAGACAAGGTTGCACTGTAATTTCCACCTCACTCTTTTGTCTAAAGCGAATCACACTGACCAAATCTCAAATCAAGATGTAAAAAAATACCACACAGCTAAGATTAGGATTCCACAGCAGGGATTCTCAACCTTTGCACTACTGACCTTTTGGACCAGATAGTTCTTTCTTAGGAGGGGCTGGCCTATGAATTGTTAGATGTTTAGCAGTGAGCAACCCTGGCCTCTACAACCTAGCTGTTAGCAACCCATCCATAACTATGACAGCTGAAAATGTCTCCAGACTGCCAAATGTTCCCTAGGGGGCAAAATTGGTCCCTGGTTGAGAACCACTACTCTATAGGGAGGGATGAAGAGTTGGGTATAGTAATTAAGTCTGTCACTTTGAGGGTTATAATACTGCTGACCTTATTTGATTTTTCAAATGATTAGGTTTTTCAGTGATTAGGTTCAATTGCTGCTACTTTCATAAGTACTTAAAAATACAACTTCTGCTCATTTATAGCCCATATAATGTGGTCATTTGAAGATTTTTGAAGGATTTCTAATATCATAAAAAAAATGTTTAAAAGTTTTTAAGTAAAAAAGAAAGGATCTAAAACGATATAGGCATCGAGAAAATAAGTGTGTGGGGATGCCTGGGTGGCTCAGTTGTTAAGTGTCTACCTTCCCCTGAGGTCATGTTCTCAGGGTCCGGGGATCCAGTCCCACATTGGGCTCCCTGCTCAGCAGGAAGTCTGCTACTCCCTTTCCCACTCCCCCTGCTTGTATTCCCTTTCTCACTGTATCTTTCTCTGTCAAATAAATAAATAAAATCTTAAAAGAAAGAAAGAAAGAAAGAAAGTGTGTAAATAATATGAATATGAATGTAAGTATAAATA
This sequence comes from Mustela putorius furo, assembly GCF_011764305.1. NCBI lineage: Eukaryota > Metazoa > Chordata > Mammalia > Carnivora > Mustelidae > Mustela > Mustela putorius. The sequence goes on from NW_025421305.1 coordinate 9,358,997, forward strand.
CTCAGGAAGAAGAACAGTTGGACAATAAACCATTAAAAGGTGATTTTTCTATTGTGGTGTAATTTGGAGTGATTTCTCATTTTATTTATATTTGGTTTTTTTCCACCTAAATTTCTCATAATGAGATTGTATTTATTTTTTAAATCAGAGAACAAGTTTGCACACGGACATACACAGCATAAATTTATTTAAGATTCTCCAACCTGACTCTTCTCTCCTCCCAAAACATTTCCTTTGAAGAAGAAGAGCTCTTCAAAAAATCACTCTATTTGGCTTGGTCTTTCAGTGAAAGTATTATACATAGATGGTCAGTAAATATGTGTAGTTCAGGATTTCATTTTTTGTAGTAAAAAATCTCTTCTGAAAGCAAGAACATGTTAAATTGGGGAAGATTTTTAAAATATAAAAGTATTAGGTATTGGGGCACCTGGGTGGCTCAGTGGGTTAAAGCCTCTGCCTTCAGCTTGGGTCATGATCCCAGGGTCCTGGGATCGAGCCCCGAGTCAGGCTCTCTGCTCCGCAGGGAGCCTGCTTCCTTCCCTTTCTCTCTCTGCCTGCCTCTCTGTTTACTTGTGATCTCTCTCTGTCAAATAAATAAATAAAATCTTTAAAAAAAATTAGGTATTAGAAGTTATGTGGGGAGGCAGATTTATATCCTGCAGCTGGAATTACAAACTCCTGCAATCTTTCTAGAGGGCAATTAGTCCTTTAAAGTGTTCACATATAACATTTCCATTTCTAAGTATATCTCTCTTAATTAAATTATCCAGAGATGTATATGAAAATTGTTCAATAAAGATGTTCTCAATCTGTTTTGTAATGCTATATTTTGGGGTCTTTTGTAATAGTAGCTTAGTCTGAATCATAACAAAACATAATTTGGTATCAGAAGTAGTATCCTGCAGGGGTAACAAAAATGTAAATTCTATCACTTTAATAAGTATGTGATTTTTTAACAATTGTATTAGAATCAATTGTGCTTAAAATTGATCCTTTAACAGTCATGGGATAGGCAGCAAGGAAACGTTTGAGAAGCTGGAGACTTTTATCAAATCCCAGCACATTTGGCAAAACTGGTCTCTGTGAGGGGCGCCTGGGTGGCTCAGTCGGTTAAGCGTCTGCCTTTGACTCAGGTCATGATCCCAGGATCCTGGGATAGAGTCCCCCATCAGGATCCCTGCTCAGTGGAGAGCCCGTGTCTCCCTCTCCCTCTGCCCTTCCCTCTGGCCATGCTCTCTTTCTCTCTCTCTCAAATAAATTTAAAAAAAAAATCTTAAAACAAAACAAAACTGGTGCCTGTAATACTTTGAAGGTAGTTTACACACTTACCAGGCCTCAAGCTCTGGAGGAAACAGTGACACAAAATTAGTATATTGATTTCTGTCAGCTGCTCCTTGGTGCTTTTAGTAGGCAATGAAAAAGAGAGAGGTGAAGTCTAGTAAGAATTTTGTCAGCTTCTCGATGGAGACGAAAGGGAAAAGGGCTCAGATGGGGATGTCCCCTGTATGGGGGGACCACAGTCTGAACTGACTAGCAGTCCCTTAGACCTCATGGAGCTGGGAAACTGAACTGTTTCAGTACCATAAACAGAAAGCAATAATACTGGGTCTACGACCTTTCTCCAGGGCTTGCTGTTATTGGAACCCTAGGAGGCAATCCTCAGGCAAATACAGAATTAGGCATATTGTCTACTCATCCAACCCTGTTATTTTCAATGGCCTCCAAGTTGCTACTGAGTTAGAGAGGAAATAGTCCTAGTCGAGAGATGAGTAAACAAATGAGTGCTCATACACTTAAGATTTATGCAGAAAATATCTTTGGTTATCCTGACATGTTTATGGAAATGACTGGTAGCAAGTAGTCCAGAAAATGGCTAAGAACTTTGAAAGTACTATGTGATCAAAGAAACCACAAACCTGGCCTGCAAAAGCTTGTAATTTTCTGATCCCCAAAGCAACCCCCCGGGGAAAGTCGTGCATCCCCAAGGAAGACAGGCTCTCCCACACTCGCTGTAGCTGTGGCCACAGAACTTAATAGACAAGCAGAGTCTCTGAGAGGTCACTGGACAAAGGAACTTCTCCCAGAGAGGGGAACCGGTTGGTGTCTGTCGGCCAATGAATTTTTGTCATTCGCCGTGGCAGACTTGTCATAGTTCCTTCCCAGTGAGATGTCATCACTCTTAAGGACGATAACCATTCTGCGTCCCATTCACCCTTTTTTCCAAAAGAGGAGTTTTTATAGCAGCTCTGTTTCTTTGACTGAAGAGTAATTATGCAGAAGGAGGCGGAAAACCTGCCTGTTAGTTTAAATGTCTCCAGACCGGGGCACCTTCAACCCTGATGGAAAAGACTTGAGGTCACCCAGAACTCTTAAACTTTGAGTTGGATTTAATAACTGGAAGCCTGTTTAGGCTGTTTCCTTGGGGGCAGGAGTATATTCTTAGGGCACAGATTTGTAGCTGGGGGACTTGAGACAGAGGCTGGAACTGTCCTCAGTATTCAGTCCTCCTGGCACTCAGTAAAATCTCTCCCATGTTGTGGTTTTGCAAGCGCTGTGGCTGGGCAATGGGTGACCAGCATTTCCCAGCCTACCTTCTAACTAAGCGTAGCCATGTGGTTAAATTTTGGCAAATGACATGTGGACAGAAGAGAAGTGAGCCATTCCTGGGGCCTTCCATCCACTCTGTCTCTCCTTCCCTTTGGCTGGAATGGGATGGGGGCTGTCAGGCCTGCCTCACCCACCTGGACTAGGGAGCAGTTTCCCTAGGGCTGGGCACAGCCTGGCTCCCCAAGAATGTCTGTCCACCTCTGCATTTATCCATGAGGGAGAAGAAAGCTTATATCTTGATGGAACCACTATAGTTCGGGGTCTTTTTGTACAGTACTTTCAAACTACCCTAAAAACTCAATTGCTCAGGGGGCGCCTGGGTGGCTCAGTGGGTTAAGCCGCTGCCTTCGGCTCAGGTCATGATCTCAGGGTCCTGGGATCGAGCCCCACATCGGGCTCTCTGCTCAGCGGGGAGCCTGCTTCCTCCTCTCTCTCTCTCTGCCTGCCTCTCTGCCTACTTGTGATCTCTCTCTGTCAAATAAATAAATAAAATCTTAAAAATAAAACAAAACTCAATTGCTCAGGTAAAAACACAACAAAACAAAATAATAAGCACATAGTGAACTCGAAAAAAATTATTTAGGTATATTTTTTAAAAGTTATTTATTTGACAGAGAGAGATCACACGGAGGCAGAGAGGCAGGCTGAGAGAGATGGGGAAGCAGGCTCCCAGATGAGCAAAAAGCATGATGCAGGTCTTGATCCCAGGACCCTGAGATCATGACCTGAGCCAAAGGCAAAGGCTTAACCCACTGAGTCACCCAGGTACCCCACGAACTCAAAAGTTTTTAAGAGGCATGTGTGCATAGAAAAAACCTGAAAAGCTGAGTACTGAAACATGTATTTCTGAATAGTGTTATTATGAATAGTTGTATTTTCTTCTTTGTGTCTTTCCATATTTTCCACTTTTTTACTTTGCATATATATGATTTTTATAATGAAGGCACCAATATGTACTATTTTCTTTTAAAGATAAATAAGCATAGATTCCTCATTTTTCTTCCTCACATTTAACTGTTAATATGTTGCCTAATAGCCACAGTTTTTTTCAAAGCCAAGAGCATTAGACCACATAAATGCCTGAGGAAGCTCTAACTGCTTTTTCTTATCTTTAAATGCCATAAGACCTGTTCAACATGCGCTGGACATCTATCAAAATACTTCACATTTCATGGAAAACTAGAAGAATAATTACCAGGGGAGGCCTTCTTACAGCTGCTAAAGCACACCAAGACCAACCACGTGGGCAGTTAGAGGAGGAGAAATGGCCTCTTGAAGAACTTGCTTACATTTTCTCCCTCTCTAAGAAGCTTCTTTGGCAAGCATGCTTTTTACATTTTATATGAGGCTGTTATGATTAATTTTAAAAACAGTTACCATAATCTGCTCAAAATCCTCTTCTTCTCTCCCTATATCCAACCATCCAAAGGATAAATCTTGCTTTCTAGGCCAAGTCTAATGACTCACAGACCCTTCATGATCTGAAAAATGCCTATATTCCCAATCTCCTCTCCAGATATGATTCCCTACCCCTTCCACCCCTGCAAACACACCCTTTCTGGCACTCCGTAATTCAGCTCACTGAATGTCTTTTTTCATGAATAGACCTTAATTTTTAGAGCAATTGTAGGTTTACAGAAAAATTGAGCAGAGTTCCCATATACCCCTAACTGCTACCCCAACACATAGTTTCTCCTGTTATTAACATTTTGCCTTATTGTGGTTCACTTTTGTGATTGATGAGCCAATTTTGATATGTTGTCATTAATTAAAGTCTACAGTTTACATTAGGGTTTGCTGTTCATGTTGTATATTCTATGGGTTTTGGAAAATGTACAAAAACATGTATCCACCATTAAATTACCATATGAAATAGATTCACTGACCCAAGAGTCCTCTCATTCAACCTTCCCCTCCCTTAAGCTCCTGGCAACCAATGACCTTTTACTATCATCATATTTTCGCCTTTTTCAGAATGTCACATAGTTAGAACATACGCTATGTTGCTTCTTTGGCTTAGTGTTATGAATTTAAGGTTCTTCCAAGTCTTTTCATGGCTTGTCAGTGGGTTTCTTTTTGTTTATTTATTTATTTGTGTATTTATCTATTTGTTTATTTATTTACCAGTGTGTGGGTATACCAGAGTCTGCTTATCTATTCTCCTACTGAAAGACATTTGGTTCCTTTTTAGTTTTGGTGATAATGAATAAAGCTACTATAAACATTCATGTGTAGGTTTCTTGCATCAATATTTTTACCTACTGAATATCTTTTATCTTCTCAAATGTCATTTAGTTAGATCCCTTATCTTTGGTTCTCCAAATATGCTGTTCTGATATCCTAGAACATGCTTCCATCTTTTGCAACCTTGGTAACTCTTATTCAGTCATTAGGTTGCAACCAAGAGATCATTTCTCCCAAGAAGTCTGCCCTAATCCCTTGACCTTCCCACCTTCCAGGGGTTACGTATGTCTCCTCTGTGCTTCTGCAATATTCTATTCTACTCCTAGCATCACATCATGTATTGTCCTAAACTCTCTATTTCTATCCTGCATTAAACTCTGGGCTCAGGGAGGTCAGTGACCAGATATGCCTTCCTTATCATCAAATCTCAGCCATATAGCTGAGCCCTTGACATGTAGTAGTTGCTCAGTAAATATCTGTCAAATAAACAGCCACTTGGCTTGCATTGCCTAATCTCACAGGAATATTATATATATATATATAATATACAATATTATAGTAATGTATGTAATAATATATTTAATGTATGTATTACAATATTATAGTATGGTATATTTTCATATATGTCAGCATTACATATATATTACGCATAGGAGTAACATATATTATAAAATACATGTAAAACACAATATATTTATAAAATGCTATTTATTATAAAATAAGGGCATTTTATGTTGTTTGGGAACTGTTCTGAAGTCATCATGATCCTTATTTCTTTTATATTTCTTCCATCCTACATCCAGAGGCTTTGTACACATAAAGGATTGAATACTGTTGTTAACTAACCAAGAGTTGTTGGTACTTTCTAATTTTTTTATACAAAAATAATCCAGAATAGCTGTTCAGAATATCTGTTCTCAGAATCATTTCACCCACTGAACATTTTTATTGTCTTTGATCACCACCCCAAACCCAGAGATGTTCTCACACCTAGGAATGCCTTCACCCTTAGGTTATAATAGAATTGCTATCACTTACTGTGCTAGTTACCTTCAAAGGAACTCCATATGTATTATTAGTAATCCACTATGTTCATAAAGATCCCTTAAAAGCCAGAGAAACAGGCTGGTCCTTGTTTATAAATGTAGAAGAGAAAAATCCTAAAGTTTTAAAAATTCAAGTTATTTAAATACGAACAGTTCCCCCAGTTGTCAGGGATTTACTTGGACTCCCCTAGCTAGGAAGAGATGATCACAATGAATGACACAGGGCATGAGAGCTTTGGCTGGTAGAACCCATCACACTTCATTCATTCTCTCACTTGATCAGTTATGCATCCTTTTGAAAACCTACTCTACTGTCAGACATCACACTTGACTCTAACTCCTATTACAATTCTACTAGGTAGACATTATTTCTTCTATTTTTTTTTTTCAGATATAGAAATGGCATCTCAGAGACATTAAATAATTATAATGTCACAAAACCATCCAGGTCCCAAGAATTTCAAGGTTCTATAATTTAAAGGGCTATACTGTCTTTAAGTCTTCACCATCCCACTGTGTTGTGCTGCCTCAAAGGACATTATTCAAGGGGTGCCTGGGTTGCTCAGTTGCTTAAGGGGGACTCTTGATTTTAGCTCAGGTCATAATCTCAGGATCATGGGATCAGGTTCTGCACCTAGTGGGGAATCTGCTTGAGATTCCCTCTTTCCCTCTTCTTCTCCCCCTGCTCTCTCTCTGACAATAAATAATAAATAAATCCTAAAAATAGACATCATTCAATCTTCAATAACATCATGTATCTCATCAGGATCACTGAACTGTAAATCATGGCTAGGATGAAGAGTGAAAGGGGGATGCCAAAGCAATGAAGGCATTTCTTACTCTCTTCATGAATTGACCAAATGGTTCTATAGCTAGAAGTCACACACAGAAATGTCTTGCCTCTCCACTAAGCCAACTCAGCTATTAAACTTGGGCTTTTTGCATTTGTTTAGTAAGACCATTGTTTTGATAAGGATCATTTCACGTGTTGCTTGCCCTACAACACAAGGAGCAGGGCTCGCCTGGCTTACTTCCAGTGGTTTTCATTTGGTCTGCAGGAGCACACTCCTACGTTCTTAGGTAGGTCGTCAAATTTTATCAACCTTTTGTCAAAAAAATGTTCTGTGACAACTAAAAACATACCCTGTCGCAATGAGGACCATCAGTGGCTACACATTGGGCAGAGCATAATTTACTCTGGACTTACAGGAGTAAATTTAATTTACTCCTTATAATTTACAAGGTACAACAGAACAAGGCAACATCAGAGAGAGCCTAGTGCTTCTTGGAGTATGTGTGAATTTGTTCTCTTGGGCAGGGCAGCAACTGTTCTGTTTAGACAATGACTGACCCAAGGTTGAAGATCTGCCAGGTGAATGGTATTGTAACTGTGGGTACTCTCATTGGAATCTGTGACACATGGAAATAATCTAGTTTTGATATCTAAGTGACTTCCAACTTAATTTGTACAGTTTTAAATCTTAAAATGCCTTCAAGTTCCCTCCAAAAATTCTGTTATTTGAAAAAATACGTCACCAACACAAGAGAAGTGGAAAGTTATTGTTTCAGCCTGACAAAAAAGACAAAGATTTATGCTGGTTTGGAATATGGATTTTGGAGTCAGCTCAGATCTGCCTCGCTTGCAACTACTTTCTACACTGTGCACCGGTGTCATCAACACCCTCTGTGTTGCTGTGCGGATTAAATGACATAATGCACATAAAGCATTTCGTAACACAGCTGGCAAATAGTCAATGGCAGTTCTCAAACAGGATGGATTACCGAGTGAGTGAGGAATGAATGAAATGGGACGCAGTTATGCAAAAGCTCAAAAGTACTGGGAAGTTCTCTTTAGGCCTTGAAAACTCTGGTCTAGCTTGTGATCATCTCTTCCCAACTAAACGAGTTCAAGCAAATCACTGAATACTTTAGGATTCTTCTTTTCGACATTTAGAGACAAGGACCATGCTGTTTCTCTGGCTCTCCCAGAATCTTTACGAGCAAAGCGGACCACTACTACCACAAACTGAATTCCTGCGAAGGTATCTTACAAGAACGAAAATGTCTACAAGATTTCTCCTTAATGGCAGGAAAGAAAACTGGGAATTCCCTGTACTGCACGCCACACATCAGCCCGAAGCACTGTGTCTTTGACGAGAGAAAGCTGCAGGGTGTAAACGTTCTGTGTGAGCCACTTGCATGCACATCTAGAAATTCCAAGCAGAGAATAAACTTCTCACATGTGGTCCCTACTCTTTCATCAATAATTTTTGCTTTGGCCCTGTCAGACTCAATGGCCTAGCTGTAAGTGTAGCTTTGCAGGCAAGCTAGTTCTGGTTCAAGTAGCAATAAATCACTGATAAGCATAAGGGAACTCAGTTTTCTTCCCAGAGCCTGGTCTCAAATCATGTCTGAGCACACACCCCCAACCTGGCATCTTTTAGCTGACTGCCCAAAAAAGGAATATACCAGAAAGTCAATTGTCCTTTGACCTACACCCAGTGATGAAATCTCTGCCTCTAATGACTTTCATTTGAAGCTTGAAGAAGAAAATAAATGTGAACAGAAAATACAATAACATAAAGATTGGCCATGCAAGAGAATTCCTTCTCGACTATCTTTAATAGTTCATCAATCTCTCGCCACATGCCCACTATTCAGAGCAAGAAAACTATAGATTGCAACTTCAGGTTCAGTGCTTCCGGCTTCTTGTTTACAGGGGCAGAAGAGAACTGAAGAGGCCAAGCAACCACCTCCATTAGACAAAGGTTTATACAGACTACAGAAAAATTATTCACATTATGAGTTATTCACTGGTACATTCCAGACCCTAGAAAGGCTTTGTTCCCTGCTTTTGACCAGTCTCCTTTTGTTTTCCCCCCATTACTAGTGATGAGCTTAAAAAAGAGAGCGACACTTTCTAATACAACTCAATTATATTAGAAAAAAGTCTTCACGACAAATTTGCTCAAATCATAAGTCAATTCAACTGGTAGATGAGATTTGGGTGGCTGCTCTCTCCCCTTTCCCTGATCAATTGTCACCGGAATTGACCGAATAAAGTCTGTGCAAGTCACAGAGCTGGGGAGAGGGTGAGGCCAGACACTTCCTTGTGCCCATTCCTGCTTATCCCAGTCCCCTGCCCAACAGATCACGTCCCTGTGGCTAAACACAAGCCCCCACCTGCCCAGTGAATTCTCACTGGCTAGGCAGTTGACAGCAGGAGAAGAAACTTTGAAGGTGGCATAAAACTCAGGTTTCGGTCTGACTTCCGTTCCTCACTACCTGGATGGCCTAAAAGCATCCAGTTGTTCGAGATTTATTTCTTACTCTGCAGAATAGGAGATAATCCTTGCTCCGCCCAGCTCATGAGATTGTGAGAAATAAGTGAAACAATGGTTTTTATGTGCTTTGTGGATGCCAAAAGCTATAGAATGGAAAGGACGGGGGAGATGCTGAGTTACTGAGAACATATGCTCTATCAATTTTCAGGACATCACAGACTAGAGATGTGGAACACTTCTGTGCCCCTGCTTGCTCATTTCCGCAGCGGAGAATGACTGGTTTTTCATCAGATTGTTTTCCTTTTTCTCCTGGGCACATAGCTAGACTACATTTTCCATCCGCCCTTGCTCTTAGAGTAAATTCTGGCCAGTGGAATACAGATGGAAGTGATGTATACTACTTCTGGCCTTGACCTTTAAATATTTCCTAGCACAAGCCTCCACTCTCAGCTCATGGTGCTCCTGGAGTCTTAGTGAATTTTTTATGCTACTTCTTGGCTGAAGAAATATGTAACAGTTCCAGTTATAAAGAGGCTAGGCCCAAGCAACTTAATAAATATTTACGTCTTCATAACTTCATGATGTTGGAAAAAAATAGTATACCTGAATTCAAAGCCAAATAATATTAATTCTTAATTACTTTTTGTATTAATCAGTACAAATATAAATAATGTATTTTAATTATATATACATGTATAAGTATATAATTAATATAAGTTAATACTTAATTATGGTTACTTACTAATAGAATGTGTATGCCTGTTTGGGCACTGCATATCTTCACACGACGATGCTCATTTCCTGTTGCACATTGATTTTCATATGGTACTTGGTTTTTATTATAGCAATGGCTGAAAACCTAGATTGAAAAAGGAATAGCATTGTCAGTGACATCAGCATCATGGGATCATAAGACGTTCCTCTTTTTATTCCTCCCCTTTTAACAACAAAACAGACAACCGTCTACAGACAGAAATGCCTTTGTGGGTGTTGTGAAACCTAGCACCATATGCCTAGGAATGTGGGAGGAGTCTCATCTATCTCTGAATTTAAGTTTAGCAGACAGGCCACCCTATAGGCTGAAGCCAGCAAAACTACCCAGATACCTCTTGCTGCAGTCAGTAAAGAACCACAGGGGTACTGACCTGGGCAGATACACAGAAATCCAGCCATCCAAAGGTACAGCAAGACATTCAAGGAAAACAATATATGAATTTAGTCACAGGAAAGGTTTTGGCACAAGAAAGTTTACCAGTCCCCCTCACCCAAGGCAACACTGCACAGGGGTGATTTATCTGGTAATAATGACCCCTCCTCCAAGGGGGAAGGATAGTTGTAAGTGGCTAGTTACCCCAGCTATGCTGGTCAGGGCTGGAGAAATCCGTTTCTCTCCAGTAGCACCCGGAGTCCTGAGGCAGGAACTCCGGGGGTGGGGGGAGGGTGACTGGGAATGAGGCAGATAAGGACATGGTTCCAACTGACTGTGCTTGACAGAAAGTCTACCCATGAGTCCCTGGTAGTATCATGCTGGTGGACCTCCCAATGGGGTCTGCGGGCACTCCAATACCTCAGATGTTAAACCCACACCTCCTCCCACTCTGTGGTTGACTCCTTGTGCCTGCTCCCACGAGGGATGGTGAGAGTTCCCTAAGCGAGAGCACGCTCAGAAAACGGGCAATGGAGAAACCACAAATTTGCGTTATAGTGCCACCTTCTGGAAAGAAAAGGGAGGATTCCAGTCAATAATCTGGTGACTTGTGAGAACCAGAGATGTAAACGCTTAAGAATCCTGTTACTAGAGGAAGCAAGAGAAGTGGGGCAGGTACCCATATAAAGATAAAACCCCAGATAATAACATCATGAAATAGAATACCCTGTCTGAAGGTAATTAGCAAAGATTTAAGGAGGTGTCTGCTACTTCAAATGCAAAAGCAACAAGGCAAATCTATAAGGAACATGAAAAATCAAGGAAATTTGCTATCACAAAAAGAAAAAAAACAATTCTCCAATTGCTGAACTCAGAGCCACAGATTTTCATGATCTAGTTCATAAAGAATTCAAAATACCCATTTTTGAAGAACCTCAATGAGCTATAAGAAAATTCAAGAATGATAATTCAATGAAATCTTGAAATGAATACATGATCAAAATGGGATTTTTCCAAAGAGATAGAAATGATAAAAAAGAACCAAACACTTTCTAAAGCTGAAGATGAATGAAATGAAATGAATGAAATAATAATATCCAATGCAGAGTATTTGTAGGGAATAGAGCAAATAGAAGAGAGAATTAGTGAATTAGAAGATAAGAATTTTGAAATAACCCAGTTAGAGAACAACAAAAAAAAAAGAGTGAAAAGCAGCAAAGAAGGCCTACATGAGATCCCATCAAAAGAACAAATATTTGAATAATTGGTATTATAAAGGGAGAAAGGAGGAGACCATTTATTTAAAGAAATAATAGCTGAGAACTTCCCAAACTTGGGAAAAGAATTGATATCAGAGTTAACAAAGCTAACAGATTGCCCTATTATCTCAATGCAAAAAGATCTTCTCCAAGACACATGACAATGAAATTGTCGAAAATCAAAAATAAAGAATTTTAGAAACAGGCAGGTATCACACTTCCTAATTTCAAACAATGCTACAAACTTATAGTAATTTAAATAGTATGGTACAGCATAAAAATAGATACATGGACCAATGACACAGGCTCCAAAGCCCAGAAATAAATCCCTACACATATGATCAACTAATATTTGAAAAGGGAACAAAAATCAATGAGGAAAAGATAGTCTCTTCAATAAATTGTGTTGAGAAAACTGAACAGCGACATCCAGGAAAATGAAATTTTGGACCCCTCTGTTACACCACTCATGAAAATTAACTGCTGATGGATTAAAGACTTAAACGTAAGACTTGATACTGTAAAACCTCTAGAAGAAATCATAGGGAAGAAACTCTTTGACGTTGGACTGGGCAATGACTTTTTGGATATGACGCCAAAAGTCCAAGCAACAACACGAATATCAACAAACAGAACTATATCAAACGAAAAAGCTTCTGCACAGTAGAAGAAACAATTTTTAAAATGAAAACACAGCCTATAGAATGGAGAAAATATTTGCAAACCATATATCATATATGGGGTTAATATCCCAAACCATGAAGAACTCATACAACTCAGTAACAAACAAACAAAAATCCAATTACAAAAATGGACAGAGGAACTAAATATTTTTTCCAAAGATGACCTCCAAATGACCAACAGGTACATGAAAACATGCTAAACATCACTAATCAGGGAAATGCAAGTCAAGACCACAATGAAATGTCATCTCACACTTGTTAAAATGGCTATTATCAAGAAGAAAAGAGATAAGTGTTGATGACAGGTGGGGAAAAGAGAATCCTTGAGCACTGTTGGTGGGGATGTAAATTTTTTCAGCAACTGTGGAAAACAATATGGAAGTTCCTTAAAAAATTAAAAATAGAACTGCCATATGGTTCAACAATTCCAGTTCTGAATATATAGCCAAGAAATGAAAACAGAAGTCTAAGAGATATATGCACTCCCTTGTTTATCACAGCATTATTCACAATAGCCAAATTATGGAAAGAATTAAGTGACTGCCAATGGATGAACGGGTAAAGAAGCTGTAATATATATAGATATCAATATCAGTATCAATATCTACACACGCACACACGCACACACACACACACACACACACACACACACAGGAATATTAATCAGCCCCAAGAAAGAAGGAAATCTTGCCATTTGCAGCAACATGGATGGACTTTGGGGGCATTATGCTAAGTGAGATAAGTCAGACAGAGAAAAATAAATACTGTATGATATCATTTGTTTGTGGAATCTAACAAAGCTGAATTTGCAAAAGCAGATAAGAATGATGGTTACCAGGGACTGGGGCCGGGGGTGGAGGGATTGGGAATATGTTGTTTAAGGGTACAAACTGGGGAAGCAGTAGATAAGTAAGTCCTAGAGAATTAATGCAGAGCACAGCGATTACAGTCAACAATCCTCTATTATAAACTACAATGTTGCTAAGAGACTAGATCTTAAGTATTCTCACAACAAAAACTAATTATGAGGTGTGACAATGGTACTAGCTAATTCTACAGTGCTAACTAGATTGCAATATATAAATGTATCAAATCAATATGTTGTACACCTTAAACTTACATAATGTTCTATGTCAATCATATTCAATAAAATAATGTAGCACTGTAGAAATGAGTGTAGCCTGATTTAATGATCAAATTTCAATTAACCTTGAGCTAGTTGTTTTTACAGTATCCAGCACAGGCTGATTTTTCCTGGGTTTCCCCAAACATTTTTAAATAGCTTGTGCCCCCCTTGTGAATTCACTACCACACACCCAGGGCATGTTGGTACACAAATTGGAAACAAAGGCTCTCTTGTTTTCCCCCACCTGTCAGTTGAATGGGGAGAACTCTGAGGATTGAGAGGCTGGGGAAGACAAGGAAGAGACAGGATTCCTGCGTCGTCATTGAAGAATAGTCATCCAGGAGAAATACTTGACAAGGAATTCTGTTTCAGCCCGGAGCAAGAATGAGATACGACTTTTTCTTTTCACATGCCACTGATTTTTTCATTTTTTGTTTGCGATGTAGTTGGTCAATGCTGTCTCATTCAACCTCCAAATTCAGGAACTATTCCTAGAACTACTTTTGTAAATCTAAGCTTTGCTTTACATGCTTCCGGATGGCTCTTCCCCATGGGGAATGAACATTGTACTACCCGGTCTATAGCCTTCGTGACTTGGTTTATCAAAGGCCCTGGGGAAATACAGACAATATTCTGAGGAAGAGGGTCTTTTTCTAGAGACAGGTGTTCTCTGAGTCAAAGCAATTACTTGTAAAGTAAACAAGAGTATTCCTCAGTGACCACATTATCAACCAAAATGCAAATGTTCTTGGGGGCTTTGAGGAGGTTTGTTTTCCAAGAGAATACAGTATTGTTAGAAAATAAACAGAAGAGAGCTGGTCTGGCCTTTGTCCATTAGCATGGACATGCACTCAAAGTGGTAAGATATAAAGTGCACCTTCCATGAAGCAGGTTTATAGCCCAAGACCCTTTCCCTGAAAGGGGGAAAACAGACAGCTCACTTGGAGAGTCAGGTGTTCAAGGCCAGTGTACTAGGCTCCATGCTGGGACCTTAGGGGCCATTTTTCTCTTTCCACATTTTCTATGTAGGCCTTGTTTCCTGACCTACCTAAAGAAGATGGTAGTTCACAAATCAGGTAAACATTCCTGGGAAATTTTCCACATTATTTGTAACATCTCTGAAATCCCATGCCCCTCTCCACCCCCTGCCATCTGTTTCCCTGAAGAAGCACAAAGCTGAAAGGGAGCGGTTCTTCTCCTTCTCATGAACAAATAAATGTCACCATGCTTCTGGAACCTTCCTAGCACACACATGTCCACATCAACTTTATGGTTTAAGTGAAGTGCTGGGGTTCTTTGAGTCCATGTGTTTAGCTCAGATCTTCCCTTTTCACCTGTTTCTCAACTTTCTCTACACTCAGACTTCTTACTGGTTAAACAGAGGTTACCATGCTGTTGGTTGTAGATGAAAGAACCAGGAATGTGGCTTCCTTGGCCCTATGGCTTTCCTAAAATATTCCAGAGAGTGTGTGGTTCTCTTTAACCATTTACATGAAGAGCAGTTTGAGAACACTGCCATAGACTCTGTCACAGGACTGAAATCTGTCTCTAGCATGAGTCTTTGAAGAGAAAATACATATAGTTTTTTTTTCAGTTTTCTCAAGGTGTGAGTAACAAATAAAATTGTATATGGTGTTTTGACACTTTTTTTTTTATGTTACAAAATCATATTTAAGAAAATAACTGAAATTTTTTTCTTTTTTTTTTTTTTAAAGATGAGTAGTTTATTGTTGATCCATGAAAGGCTAATTCATTCTATTAGTTATCTATGGTCACAGGACGAATTGCCCCCATAATTAGAAGCTTAGTTTCACACACCACGACATTCCTGGCAGCCACTGGAGCTCCACGCGGATTCCCAGAAACCTGGTGCTGTGGAGGAGGTATTAGGAGTGGGGGTGAAATGAGGGATCCGGAGAAGCTGCTACAGCTGGGAATATGGGTGTTTTGGCCAGAAGAGGCCTGGGGTGAGCCACCCCAGCCCAGCAGCACAAGCCCCTGCACCAGCACAACTTGCCGTGGGTCCTGGCTCTTGTCCATCTGTGGTTGCTGTGGCTCCAGCCAGGCTGGAGAGCCGCCTTCTGGAACAGACGTGGCAGAGTGAGGAGACACAATGAAGGAGTAGATTTCTTGTCCTCTGGTCTTCTGCACACTCTCTATCATGTACTCAGAGAATGGGCTGGTCTTGACTGCAGGCATTGAGATTTTTTATTTCCTGAATGTTATTTTTCTTGCCATTGAACTTAATTAAAAGACGGCAGGTAAGAAAGCAGGTGGCTGATGCTGAGGCTGGAAAAATTACTGAGGAGAGAGTAGGATCCAGAATGTTCGGTGTGGAGATCACAAGGCTATCAGAAATATTTAGAGGGAAGTCGGGCTATTTGGTTCTATTGCTGGATGGTTAGGTGACCATAGTTGTTTTATACCATTTTCCAATTCCCCATTGGTAACAGATAAAGTGGATGGACCTATATTCTTATTCTGTATGACACACCATGTGTTCAGCACAATTTTGGTCCCCATGACCTTTATCGTCTGGTGTTTCACACTTGAATATGCTATGCTACGTGGCAAAGGGACTTTGCAGGTGTCAGGAAGTTACAAATCAACTGACCTTCACATGGGAAATTACCCTGAATTAGTTAGACCCAGTGTAGTCCCATGAGCCCTGGAAAGCAGAGCTTTCTTCCACCTCAGTGAGGGAGACCTCTAAGAGATCCAAAGCATGAGAAGGATTTTAGGCAGAGCTGCTGGCTTGGAGATGGAAGGATTCATGTGGAAAGTGTGAGAAGGAATTGAACTCAATCAACAACCAGTGGGCTTGGGAAAGGACCCTGAGCCCCAGATGTGAACTGTATTCAGCTTTCCTAACCCCTTTATTTCAGCCTGGTGAGACTCTGAGCAGAGAATCCTACCATGTTCAGCAGATGCCATGTTCTGACCCACAGACGCTAAAGTAATACATCTGTATATTTTAAATCACTAAGTTTATAGTATTTTGTTAGAGCAGCGAGAGGAAACAATAAGCATTATGAAATCCTCTGGGGTCAGAGATTACAATGAAATATTAAAAGTTCGGAATGTTGCCTCACAGGTTGATGATAAGTCCATGAATGTGAAGGTGGAGTGTGGAGGTGGGAACAAATACATAATATTCTGCTTTTCTATTTCTTCACTAAGGTTCAATAGACATTTATTATAGTGTACACTGCATAAAATGTTTCTTTCATTTAATGCTCATAAAAATAATTTGCTTTCAACCTAAGAAATGGAGACTCAGAAAGTCCAGATAATTTGTCCAAGTTTCCACCACTAGATTTGTGATATTTGAACCCAGATATTCTCACTACAGGCTCAGGATTATTTCCTTTACTACACCGGGCCAACTCCTCAATCTGCAGGGGTGACTTAAATATTAGTTGACGGTCCTGAAGATTAATAGAAGGTCACAAAAAAAGAACTATGTGAGTTTTATTTTAATGGAATATGGTAAGTGCACCAGATTAAAGATTCTGAGATTCTTCCGCTTGTATGAAAATCTGGCTCTCTGTCAGCAACCAGAAGCTGAGGAAAACCCAGAATTCTTACTTCTCAGTTGTTGGCTTCCAGCTGTTATTTCCATGGAAACATATCAGATCTTCAAAAACAAGTTAAATGCCTTAATATCATCACTACCCAATGGCTAGAACTTCCTGTGTTCCCATGTAACTAATACCTATTTCCAAGGGAAGAGAAAAGAGAAACTACTGTCACAGACTTAAAAGGATGTGAATTTATTTCATCTCAGTGGTCTATGACTGGGCAATAATGGGAATTCTCACTTTCTAATGGTCATTTAATTTTAGGCAAAGACTAGAAAGGTATCTGTGAACCCTGCTTTAGAGGATAATTAGCAAGAATCTCCTACTTCTTTGTTATTATTGGTCATTGTTATCGAATGGCATTATCTACTTATTGCTATAAATATCAAAGATCAATTTATGTGTCCCAGGCAATAGACACAACAGCAATTTATGGAAAAAAAAAAAAAAAAAAGGAATGATTACCATTGGCCAAAGAGATCAAAGAAGGCTTCCAGGAGTAGGGGAACAATAGGTTTCTCTCTCAGTGGTATTACGAATGTCATCAAGGACACATATAAAGCAGGCTCCATATCCTCTGTGGCTGCTCCTTTTCTGTAGAGGGTTAGAGCACTCCAGAGCCACAATTGGAAGGCTAATCAGACAATATGTCTAGAAGGCTTCAGATGCTACCAACTGACTTTCTCTTAAGAAGCCTTGTAAACAAATACTGTGTCATTATAAGACCATTACAACATCTTGGGTGGGCTTTGGCTTTCTGCCCAGAGTTTGGGGGTTGAGACAATCAGCAGCATGATTACACCACTCTGTGGTCCATTGGCTCATCAAGCTGTTGAAGCTTTCATTATATCCATCAGTCAGCAGCAACTCTGGGGCACCCACTGTGTGCAGAGCACTGAGCTCTACAGGGAACATTAAAGCAAAGAGAGAAGACACTGCTCCTGCTCTTAGAAGAGTTTTAAATTTACTGGGGAAGTCAGGAGCACACACATGAAAACATGTAAGGAAATAAATGAGAGAAACAACCATTCCACCACACCAAACCAAAAACTCCTCCATACTTCCATTTTGCTGACATAGTTAGCTGAGTAGGGTCTGTTTGAGGGGTTGGGGGACTGGAGTTGGATGGAGTCAGAAATGGAGTTAGATGGAAGTTTTGAAAAAAAGAAAGAGAGGGAGGAAGAGATGAGAAGCAGTGGTATTCACAAAAGGAGGGTTAGCCTGGGGTTAGGGTCGGGGAAGCTCCAGGGCAAGTAAGCACAAGAGATGAGACTAGGTGAGGTCAATGAAGGTTGCTTGAAGGTTGCTTAGATTAGAGCCATGAGTCCAGCTCTGGGGCTGAACATGATTTAGTATCATGTGGAGGGTAAGTTAATATAGCCCAGCATTCTGAAATTCAAAATCAAGAGTTCTTATTTGCTTTGAGAAAATTAAAAATGCCAGTATTTCTAAAGGTTTCTGAGAAGAGACCATGCTTCATAAAAACAGAGCCAAGAATAGAAGCAGAACATGGAAAGGACACCATATTCCGGATTACCCAGTGGAGAGAATTTGAGCACCAGTCCTTCTGTAAAGCCAACCATGCCTTGTACATCCACTGAACATTTATAGTACTCGGAGGTTATACCACATAATTTAGCACTTGACTATTAGTTGTTTAGTCTGTTCAAATTTTATGAAATCAATGTTGGAACCACAGCTGACACAAATGTCACACAACTCGATAATTACCACTGTCAAGGCGTTTTCTAGAGGAAAGGAGCTATGTGACATTTTGGTTTTTGTTTTTGAGATTAGGGAAGAAACTTGAGGTTGAACACCATGATCACCCTGTTGCTTTGGGTGTGAATGTAAACTCAGGTTTACAACGCTACACATTAACTCGCATACTGGAGCAGAAAAGCAATACTGGTCTTTTGTTATTTACTTTGCTTAACAGTGGCATTTTTAAAGTTAGATATGGTCACTGTTGTTTTCTGCTCTAATGCCATGCTACCTGAGAAGAGCTAGGATCCAGGACCGAGATTCCTTTGCCATCTCTGCTTGAGTCTTACCTGTGATGGTGGTTCAGGAAGAAAATACATTATCCTAGAGAAAGGTATTTACACTACGAGCTTGAATCAGGCCCTGCAGAGAGAGGGGAGTATGGATGAGAGCAGAGGGGACTGGCCCTTAGAGAAGGGAAATGGTAACACTCCAGGTCTACTAAAGAGTCTGCAACTCACTCACCTCCCCTCCTGCAGCAGGTAGATTTGGGCCCCAAACAGTTCTGGCTGAAATACAAACAACCAATGGAAGTATGGAGACTCAACCTTATCAAATACCCAATAAATGGAATTTAAAACAACATCAGTGTATTTTTGTAAGGTTTTTAATGAGAGGGACATAGTGACAATGCTTTCTAAAAGCACTGGGTATTGTATGTAAGGGATGAATCACTGAACTCTACTTCAGAAACCAATATTACCCTGTATGTTAACTAAGGAAAATTTAAATTTAAAAAAGCTCCAAAACAAAAAACAAAAAAAATTAAACAATCACAACAGCTGTGTTTGATTTGAAATTTTAACTCAGTTTTGGGTTCTCCAGGTATAGCATGTAATTCAGATTACAGATTTTTAACATGTTACAAACACTACAAATCTATATTTCCATGCTGAAAAAACAGCACAGTAGACATGAACGCCCAAATCTGACAATGACTGCTTCAGCAGACTCAACTACAATCTGGCACAACTAGAATGGGGACTAATTAATACCCCTACTGTCTATGAGAAAAACATCTGACACTCAAAACACAACAACAACAACAACAAAACCCCAAAAAGCCCAAAACAAAACAAAATCTACCACTATGTGCCAAGCACTGCACTAAGTTATGACATCTCATTCCATTTTCATAGCAATTCCACTAGAAGAAACTAGAATTTAGAAAAATTTTTCTAAATTTTACTTTTACTTTTCTTCTAGAAGAAACTAGAATTTAGAAAAATTAAGGTTGAACTATCTGAAATTGCAAATATTTGATCATTTTTAACTTACAGATGCAGCAGTTTCATATGCTTCAACCTGATAATGTGCCTGAGGTCATACCATGGGCAAATGGTGGAGCAGAAATTATCCAAGGCCTCTCACTCCAAACTCCAGGGTCTTAACCACTAGGCATATTGCCTGTATTTAATTAAAAGAAGAGGGTGGGTGAGTCTGGGGTCAAGATTTTAATAAAACTGATAAGCCACTGAAGGCATATCGTATCAGGACAGTTCAGAAAAATATATTTGTATAAAATCTAGGGAGGCAAGGTGATTCACAATGAACTAGCAACAGGGTTGGATAAGCAGAGCTCTGACCATTTGGCTTCTTTGTATTTGCCATCAAGTTGCTGGAGGTGACTCCTCTCTGAATCTGTTATATTTTTGTTAAATGACTCTGATAGCTATGCTCATCTAGAAGGGCTTTGGAAGGGACCCACCAGCTGAATGGACCAAGACATGGAAGCCACTCAACATTTCCAACAGGGAAAGTCCCAACAGTGGGGGCCCTTTCCAAAAGGTTGGCCTTAATTGTGTGGGATAGAGCATGGGGCCAGGCTCCTATCAGTATTCTGCAGGGTGGATGAGCAACCATTTTCCATTTCTAGATTGTTTGCTCTTTCAGAGCTGGAGACCCACAATGATTCAAGAGTTCTGACTCATTTGGATGAGCTGGCTTGTCGTTAACATAAATCAGATGAAGTTGAAAGCCCACCTCAACATCATGGGGAAACATTGGCTGTTGTCACTGGAAAAACTCCCGAGGCACTTGCTTTCATAACCGTTGTTTTTAAGAAGAGGTTCAAAGAAACATTTAGGCAAAAGGATCTTTGTACTTCCCACGGTGTATGCAGCCAGGCTGCAGATGAAAATGATAACAATTTATTTTGAAATTTGCTCTTTAATTCTGATGGATTTTCTAAGCAAATGATTCTGAATCTAACAGCTGCTGGGCTAGCAGTATGTACCAGGATAAATCAATCCCTCTGCTACCTCCAGAGTGGTGAATAATATGTCTTAGTTAGCGCAGTAAAGATTCTTGCTTTCCAGATACAGAGCCCAGGCACAACTCGCGTGTGATTGCAAATATTCAAATGAAATGTAGGGATCCTGCAAAGACTGAGTAATAAATCATTTGGCAGGCAAGCTCCTTCCCATTTGCATGGATTTTTGTTGAGTTAAAAGAAAAAAAGAAACAAACTAGGGGCCAGCGTAATGCAAAAGCCATCTCGGGATATCTATTACTCTTTGTGACCTGACCTGGTCTTGCAAAAATTTAAATATAGGTTAATGTGCTGAGTAGAGAACAGCTTGATGAGAAGCGGGTCATAGAGTATGCACCCTACGCCCATCCATGGTTAATACTGCTGCCCCTGGATGGGGAGAACAGGCACTTGCATTTAACATGCACGTGGCCAGTGGAAAAGCAGGAAGAAAGAGAGGGGAAACAGGGAAAGGAGATAAATCTTTAATAGACAGACATCAAGTTTTCATCATGGAAATGCTCGTAAGACTAAAGGGAAGGTCTGGATGACATAGCAAAGCATTTGTTTGTTAACTTATTACCTTTGAAATCCCTCCAGATTTAATATATTTTTAAGACCCCCTTTTTTTAAAAAAAAAATTTAATTTCTTTTCAGTGTCACAAAATTCACTGTTTATTCACCATATGCACCAATGCTCCATGCAATATGTGCCTCCATAATACCCACCACCAGGCTCCCCCAACCTCCCACCCTCCCTTCCATATTTAATATTTACAAAGTTTAAAAAGTATACCCAGCTATTCCTAGAAGGTCCACTGCCTATGAACAAAAGAGTGTTCTTTTTTAGAAAATCCGATTCTTTTACCCCTCTCTGCCACCTCTTCTGTTATGTAACAGAGGATGAGTTGAAGGATCAGAAGAAAAAGTGTAGGAATCTGGAAAGTAAATGAAAATCAATGTATGCATTTTAAATCTTTGGATATCTTTGCAAGAGTGATCCAGATGATTGTAAACTCACAAAACACAGTATATGTCTGTGTTAGAAGTGAAAACATGATACATTATTCTTTTGGAAACCTATCATTCCAAGATCTGGGTGTTTCAAGTGGTCTGTGTGGCTTTGGTGGTTTTCCTTTCTGGCTCCCTCTTCACATTGACTGGGTGATCATGAAATGCATCGTCTTGTGGCACGTAATGCAGTCTTGTTGTGGCAGTAAGGAAAAGACTTGAAAAGGCTCCTACACGTAACATGAAGTCAAGAATCCCCATCTTACGTTTCACGCCACTTCAATCAGATTGCTTCAGGCAGGCACCCTGGTCCAAAAGTTAGACCTAGCACACGGTCAAAATAAAGATTCAAAACAAATCTGTCACATCTATTAACAAAATAATATAAAGCACATCCCCAGGCAATGGGACGCTAGTGCTACTCTTGCACATTTAACTCTGTTCAGTTGTGCTCAGGACCTGTCTTTTGCTGAAGAAGATACAAACATCCCTGTATGCATGATGAGATGGTGTTGGAAAGTTGTAGCTACCCCATGTTAACCTAGATTTGGTCTGCCCCTGCAGGCTGCTGGCTCACCCAGAAATTCTAGCTGTTCTACTGCTGGATCTTTTAGTTTCTAAGTCAGACTATTTGTGGCCTTGGGGAAATCACTCACTGGGTCTTGGTTCCCTCATTTATAAAAGAGAAAGCTTGGCTTTGCAAAATTTAGACAGCATGCTAAGGAGTTTATAGTAACCCTTTATACGGATTAAAATTTTTCACCAACTGTGATTACTGTCAGGAAATGTTCACCTCGCGATGACTCTGTCACCTTCTTGGCTCCAGTCTCATCCGTAAGAAACACAGATACTTTGCCCCTAATAGTTCTGTGACAATACAGCTACCCATTTCCACCATGGCCACAGGCACCTTGAAGTTTCCTGCAAGTGGATCAGGCACTGGTGCTCAGGGTTAATACCAAGTCGAAGGGGTTCCAAGTGTGTTCTGAAATCCCACCAGTAAATGCACCTGTCTCATGCTTCAGTGTATTTGAACCAAGAAGAAACCTCCTTCAACATTCTGGCAAATAGGTCAATCATTTCAGCCTACATTGAAATCACTCCTCCAACCACTGGAAGAGATGCACATCTACACTCAAAATATCTCCTTAGAAAAAAAGCCATCTACCAGAAAGTCTTAAGCTTTATAATACAATCATTTTTTTTTTCAAAGACTCTTGAAAAACATCACCCATTCAGCTAAGAATCACACTTCCATTCCAATTGAAAAATAACACCCAGCAATTCAGAAACCATTCAGAGCCTCCACCAAGCATTTCAGAAAGGTCTCTTAGGTGTCTAACTCCATATTCGTGCAAGAATGTATACTCTGTGCATTGGCTTAGTACTGATTAATTGGCTTCACTGTCATTCCTCATGTTCTCTGAGAGTATGACATTCAGACATCTAGAGAGATGCAGAAAAGGTAGAAGATAAATGTGAATAATAATGATGATTACAGAGCTGGTAACTGAGGACTAAATCTCCTTTTTCTATATTTAAATTAAATAATCTTCATGAGAGTAGTAATGTGTAATTCCTTTCTGCACTGGGGTGCAATGAACTAAACTGATGTGACAGGTGGCCACACCATAATCCACCCTAATTAGCATTCATTAGCATACCAGGTTGTAGCTTGCTCAGGCGCTGAACATGAGGTTGTGCACAGAAACAGTGTCTCTAGTAACTTCATCCAGAAAAAAGCATCTCTTCACCTTGGCAGAGGAACTTGGTAGGAAAATACCACGACGATCAATGCTGAATTCTGCTACCTGCCAGAGGGGTTTCAGGCTTGGGCTGAGCCAACCTGGAAAGAGGCCACTATTCCTAAGGAGAAGCTGAGCTGTGGGGGACCCTGGGGACTGTGAACTTCAGGAGATGCGAAGACCCCCAGAGCTGGGAGAGGATTTAGAAGGGGGCTGAGGGAAAGTATTGTTCTCGCCTTTGTCCTTGAAGGAAAGCTATTCCCTGATATTGAGAGAATAAATGTTGTTTATCATTTTAGTGTGTCTGTACTGTTTTTGCTGTTAGTGTAAAAAGTCCTTTACCTGAGCTGAAAAGAAACCAGTAGAGAGAGAAGAAAAGAAGGGAAATAAGTACACACCACCTGCTTTCCTGGGAGGATGGAAAGCATCAAAAGAAAATACATGTAAGGTGCTTTGGGCATAATAAATATATGTAGTTTTTTTAAGCACTTCCTTTCAGGGTGCTGTTGAAAAAACACTTTCCTTCTCCTAGGGCTGTGTGATCATCAATTTAAGGAAAATTGCTTCCACTAGCTGATGACGCCCAAATCCATATCTCTAATTTCAGATCCCTCTTTAGAGCTTGGCACCTACATATCTGGGAGTTTATAGGACACTCATTCATAGAGACGTGCCGCAGCCTTTCTTAGGGTGTGCCTTGTGGCAGGAACTGTGTAGGGAGAAATCCAGACAGTTTATTGTTTCGTTTAGAAGACAGAAAAGTAAAAAGAAACTCTAATACAGCTTAGGGACAGAGAACAGAGTGCTGAGGAACATTTAGCAAAAGGCTTCCTGCCTTCCTTTCTTCCTTCCTACAGAGGAAATGACCCTGAGACCAAGATCTGACCTGTGGGGAAGGATTACCCAGGGAAAGCTCAGGGAGGGGAGGCCACAAAGATGCAAGAAACAGGTATGGGCGACAGCCTTTGCAAATGCCTAGAAGGGATAGAGATTATGGGGTGGTGAAAGAACAGTAGTGTTCGGCATAGCAGGGCCATCATCCATGCCTCAGTAGCCCAGAACCAAACCTGCCCTTCCTCTGGTATCTCTCTTCTTGTGAATGACACTACCATCTTCCCAGTTATTCAGGGCACTAAGCTGCACATCTTCCTGATTTCCTATCTTACCATTCCTCCTTCAAATCCAGTGAATGACCCACCTTTCTTCCAAGAGTCTTCCAAAAGGGTTTCCTCTTCTCCAAACCCAACATCTCTCCCCTGGATTGCTGTGACCATCTCTGTACTTGTCTTCCTGCCTCTACCTTATCCCCCTCCTCCAGCCCATGGCTTACGTCACTGTTCTAGTGCTTTCCTGAGAGCATGGAATGTACCACCTCTGTTCCCATCAACAGCCCTTCTATATCCACACGTGGCCCTCAGGATTAGCAACTGCTCCATCACAGGCCAGATGAGGGCTGATAAGACTTGCCCTCTTTGACGTGGGTGGGCCTCATCCATTCACTGAGGGCCCAAGTAGAACAAAGAGGAAGCAGGAGGAAGAATTTAGTCCTTCCCTCCTGATGGCCTGAACTAAGCCATGGATCTTCTCCTGCTCTTGGTGTTCCCAGGGCCCTGGCCTTCAGACTAGGGCTGAATTCCAGCACCCCTGTCTCCCTGTCTTGGAGTCTCCAGCTCCAAGGAAGAAGATGGTGGGGCTTCTCAGCCTCCATAAGTGCATACATCCCATCGGTTCTCTTTCTCTCTTTAACCTGACGAGCACTTCAGGTATCAGATCCTGCTCAATTCTCAGGGTTTGTGCTTTGTGTTTATTCTTTCCCAGGGTGCCCCCACATTTCCTATCTGGCTAATTCTATTCATTTCTGTATAATTCTCAGTGGAAACATCATCATCTCTGAAAAGACTGCTTTGAAACTTTGAAGCCTTGTCTCAGTGGGGAGCCCTATGTCCTTCCGGGCACTCTGTGCTTACCTCTCCACTGCACAAGTCGCAACACACTTCTTCACTGAGTCTCTCTGACTTGTCCTTAGGCTCAGAGTGCTTTGGGGGTAGGTATCAGTTATTTTGTCCTGTACTCCTCTGAGCCTAGCACAGGGTCCCCAACCATCCTCTAGCTCTCATAATCATCACAAGACATGATAGTATGTTTCTGTGTATTATCTGCTCCATTGTGAGGTGGGCTTTATGATGCTGGGAGTCTGTTTTGTTCAATCCCCGGCTCCGACAATGATACCTGGCATAGAAAAGGCGCTCAAATAATTGGGTCTTTGTTGTATAAATGAATTCAACATTCAATGTCCTTATCCTGGCTTGGGCTCGTTCTCTCTTCACTATGGCAACCACTATTTCTCCAGCTTTCCTTGACATGAGATCTCACAGTAAGCGGTCACGATGTGACTTTGGGCAAGTTACTAATGTGCTCTGTTTCTGTTTCCCCATCTGTAGAAGGCTGATTATAATAGAACCTACTTCATTAAATTTCCATGAGGGTTAAATGAATTTATACACGCACAATATTTAAACAGTGCCTGCACATGGCGAATGCCCAGGATATGTTAGCTGTCATCATCATCACCATCATCATCATCACCATGGAAATCACCTCCATTTTCACTTTATACTACCTAATACTTTATAATCACACCTTTGAAACATTTTTTCCTACTACAAAGCCTTCAAGTAACAGCTGTCTCAATAATTTTAGGGGCCATAGGCCTGTTTCATACACAGTTCCTAGCACAATGCTAGGCGGTCATTAAATGCTTGCCAAGAATGACAATTTGGAATTCCTCTTCTTAAACACTTGTATCTTTATGTATAGGTCACCTTTTCAGATGGCCCACTACTGAACTGATCTGTGCTATTCAACAGAAAATGAGTTTTGGTGAAGCAGGCTTTTCTTGTCTGTTCCTCCCACACTCGTCATGAAGAACAACTATGAGCAGGATAACAATAGCATTTCTATTTTTATACATGACATTCATCCACCTGCTTCTTAAAACCTGACACCTGAGCCAGATACATTTCATTCTAGATTTAGAAAGGAAATTAAATTGGAGGAGAAAAATGTCCTCAGGTGCCCCAAGAAGCAAATAAACACATGGCCAGGGTAGCATTTCCATGGAGATCTTAAAAAGTTGATCTGATCGTGTTATTCCAGGTAAGTTGGACAGGAGCAGGTCACACTATTTTTAGGTATGATGGCTTGCATCCCTATGGTGCCAGTAAAAGCTTTCATGCCCCAGAAATTTACTAATGATAGAAATAAGATCTTTCTGACATCTGTGATGGCCGCTTGTGGGTGCTGAGGACGTTAGCTGACAAGGTCTGTGTACACATGAGTAAAGTTCAGGCATCGTCCAAAAGATGGCACTGTTTATTTGTGTTTTTATCGTGCTTAATTGCAAACTTTTTATTATACAGCACATTAATGAAC
The DNA here is from genome assembly GCF_011764305.1 of Mustela putorius furo. NCBI lineage: Eukaryota > Metazoa > Chordata > Mammalia > Carnivora > Mustelidae > Mustela > Mustela putorius. The sequence goes on from NW_025421305.1 coordinate 9,386,117, forward strand.
GAAATTAAGACGGAGCAGAGATATTATCCTCCACACAAATCAAACTGTCATTTTATTATAGGCCTTTTCAAACTCTTCATCATGTTTCTCAGCAAATGAATATGCCCAAGCTGTTAAAGGTAACAACTGCAATGTCAGCAAACCTTTTCACTTATTAAGGGCTTCTGCTTTTCCTGCCTTAAAGGGGATTCTGGAATCGATTTCTGAAATCAACACAGATACACTCCGGAAGATGGGTAATTCAGACTATATTTAACTTTCAATCTTGAAAAGCTACATTTTCAAATGTAGATGGTTCTTGATGATCTCTTAAGTGTGACCACACAGGGAACACACAACTGACAGTGGGAGGCCCCTGGCTATGAAAAACCACAGTGCTTTGAAATCAGTTGTGAAGCAAAAGGTGAAAGCTCGGAGATAACTTTATTAGTACAAATAGGAAATGAGGACTGATCACAGTGGCTCAATCCCAAGATGAACCAGGGGATACTTCTGTGCAAAAGTAGGACATAGTGACAGATGGCTTTCTTAGGAGCCTTCTGACATTGTGGTACACATAGGTATTTTTGCCAGCCCAGCATGCCTTTAGGACATCACCTGTCCCATTCTTAAGTCATTTCTATTCATAAGTTTTGGGCTGAAGCAAGTCAAATGGCATCCCCAAATTCAAGGGGGGCAGGGAGGTATAGGGTTGTGTGTCCCTGGAGGGGAGGAACACCAAAGATTTAGATAATGAGCATTATTACCCAAATTTGGGGTATGGTTCTGCACAAGGCTTGGCAGAAGCCACTGAGTGGTTTCACCAAGTTTGGGGGGGGGGGTTGTTAAATAAAGACAAATGTCAGGAATAAAATTCCTGACAAAAAGATGGATCATCATGGAGAAATGACACTGAATGTGCATTAATGCACATATCGGTGTGGGTGGGAATGATTTTTCTCTAACTCCTCCTAAGTCCCTGAGAGCTAAGGTTAGATCAGAGCTTTATAGAACAGAAAATAGTTCCTCTTTAAGCAAAAGAGAAAAGTTAGGGAACCAGCATCCTTTCTGATACAACAGAAAGCAAACAGCGTTAAGATATTTTTGTTACGGTAGGTAGCATTTGAAATATGTCAATTATTTCCAGCAATGTAAGAGAGCAGGTAGGGGGTAGGCTGCTAAGAGTTTTGAGGCAATTAAGAATTTCCAAAGAACCAATAAAGATTTCTCTTATGCATATTTAATAACAGCTGAAATTTTACGGCAGAAAGTGCCAGAAAACTTAATTGTGTCTACGTGTCTGTTTTTCTTTATGTCTTCCTTCCTTTTGCATCCTTCCCTATTTGTAATACTTCATGCTATTCTCTCCATGGTTCCAGTAAACAACTTGTGAGGAAGTTATCTGTTCCCATTTCATATTTCCTGAAGAACTCGATGTAAGGAGATAAGAGTAGGACTCACTGACAAGGGGGAAGTGCTTAGATGCAGAACAAGCACTGGAAAAAAATCTAAGAGACTAACTGGGGTATCTTTGTTCTCTATTAGTGTCTGGGCATCTATGCCTTAATGCTCCTGAGAGTTTGGTTTTCCCTTGATGCTGTATATCAAATGAGAAGTGTTCCATGCCTTTATAACACACTCTAGGTGATCATTAACAAGTGAATTTGGTCATATGGTACATCTGCCTCCAGCTACGTAGTGAATATGAATGCATACTACATATTAATATATTTGAATACAGAAAAGAAGTTAAGCCACAGACTTCAGAGTCAGCTGAGCTCAGCTGGCACCTGGAGCTGCTGTTTACTTGCTGTGGAAACTTGCCCAAGTTACTTCTGAGTCACAGAAGTAACAATGGTTTCCTCCTCCAAAAAAACAAAGTATCAATCTCATAGGATTGTTTTTATAATTAAATAATATAACTTATTAAAGAACCTGGCATAATGCCCAGAGTAAGTATGCAATAAACATTAGCTATTAAAATATGAATTTTTTTTAATTACATACCTTATTTCCTTGAACCTCCTGATAAGTAGGCAGACAAGGTGCTGTTAGGACCCACCCGAGAAAACTGAGGACAGAGAGTCTAAAGAATATACTTCCAGGTGACCTGGGCAGGTGGTACAAAGCCCAGTCTGCTGACGTCCAGCTCAGTGAAACTTCCCTGCCCTTGTTGTGTAGCTGATTAAGAAATACTCCTGAGTACAAGCTATCTTCATGCATGTGACATTTTGTTTTATGTGTATAGATAGCTAGGCTGTACGACCCAGTTATTTAATCAAACACTAATCTAGGTGCTTCTGGGAAGGTATTTTGTAGATACTGTTAGCATCTATAATCTGTTGACTTTAAGTAAAGGAAATTACCCTCAGCAATATGGGTCAGACTTATTTAATTAGCTCTAGGTCTTAAGAGCAAAAACTGAGGTTTCCTAAAAAACAAGAAATTCTGCCTCAAATCTTGAACTTGCCTGTCCCCACAATCATATAAGCTAATTCCTTACAATAAACTCTCTCTGAGTCATGGATTTAAATCCCACATCATTTCTGGTTAGCGTAGTCAAGGGTTCTCCAGAGAAACACAACCAACAGGATAGAAGCGTATTTCCAATGTGTCTATTGTTTATATTACATATGTGGTACATTCTTCTGTATACACGCACACATATGTGTTTGTGCCTGTGTGTGTGTATACATATCTGAATATAAAATATCTCAATGGCTCTCTTTCTCTGAAGAATATTCACTGAATCGATGTACAAAGCAAAGTCTCCTAGAATGCTCTTCCTGGGGGCAGAGCTAATCCTGATTACAGGCTCACTGTGTAATTCCAAGCTCTAATACATGTGGTCACTGCAGGAGATGGGGCTAGTCTGCAGAAGAGCTCCCTCCTCCAATTAACTGCATTGCCTCAGACCACTTATGAGTTAGAGTTTGGTGTTGACTCCTCAGAAGCATGGTGCTTGACACTAAATGATGACACAGACTGGCAAATAAGAATACGTAAGTGCTAACACAGACCCATAAACATGTACATCCTTTGCTATCTCAAAACATGGAAGCAGATTCCTGACTTTGGACACAGATGTTCCATGGTTGAGATGATCTTCCCCACTGCTGGCATACAGAATTCTTCGGTACCCTAGCCCCCACAAGTTATATGTTAAAGTCTCAGGAAATGAAAACTATGGTAACATCACTGAAATGAAACATTAGGAAAACCAGGTAGAAAATCATCTTATCATTTTCTTCCAAAGCAAGAGGCAGCAGGCTTGTCTCTTCCCTCCCCCTTGGGTGAATTTTCTAGGTTTTCCTCCAGCAGTATCTCATGGCACCCAATCAGAGAGGAAGAGGTGACTTTTTTTTTTTTAAGATTTTTAAAAATTTATTTGAGAGAGAGAACTCAAGTGAGGGAGGGAGAGGGACAAGCAGACTCCACGCTGAGTGTGGAGCCCGATGCAGGGCTCAATTCCAGGACCTGGAAACCATGACCTGAAATGAAATCAACAGTCGGATGCTCACCCCATTGAGCCACCCAAGCACCCCCTCACCTGTTTTTTTATTTTTTTTAAGATTTTAGTTATTTGAGAGAGAGAGAGAGAGAGAGAAGAAGAAGAGATATCTTCCCTGCTGTCTCAGCACAGCCCCTCTGCTTGCATTTTGGGTTTTACTCCCTCCTGCCCCTTCAGGAGACTCATTCTAACAATTATTCCCTCCTTCCTTGACAAACTTCATTACTAATGATGATGAAGATAATATTCACCGCCATGTATAACAATCGCCTGAATCAAGCTGCAAGTCCGCAAAGCCATTGTTAGCCTTTGGCTGTGTAAGTGAAGGTTAGAGAAGCTATAGGAGTGTCCACAGCTACTCTAACCAAAAAATATCTAGAATGCAAAATGAAGTCCATTTGAATTCAAAGCCTGCACTGTTAGTTCCTTTACACCCTGCTCAACTTGTTCAAATGTGCTCCAACAGTAATCGTAGCATCGGCCATGGAGTGTTGGTTTCTTCAGCCTGTTTTAGTTAAAGAGCTTAGCCTTCTATAAGTCTGATTTCCAGAGTGTTAACAGTGGGGCTGGTCATATCCTCCTGAGTCCCTGAGCCCTGCCACTTCATGTCTGCAGCCTGGGGAATTTTCTCACCGTGGGCTGCCAAGAGCTCTCAGTAAGGTCATGGGCAGAAATGTCCCTTCCCAGGACAACTTCCTCTTCTTTAAAATGTGATGGTTGCTACTCCGACATCTCCTATAGGAGCAGAAAACTCAGGCTTGGCTGTGGGAGTGATTGGAACTGGAGGCTTGTTGTGCTTTGTAATCCTGTTATTGTGGAATGCCTGGTATGGGGATGCCAGTCTCCATTTTTCTCCACAGTGGCCCTGCATCCTGGACTCCTCCTGTCCCTGTCATAATCACTGTCCTGTCCTATGTTTGGGAAGTCCATCCACCTAAAAAACCCCAAATGTAGAGTGAAGAGCATGAACATTTGTCATACAGCCTGGCAGTGGAATCCCACTTCAACCGTCTGCTCCACGTGTGACATGGGATATATTTCTTGACATACCTATGCTCTGTATGGCCATTGGAAATATGACCCATCTCTGCCTTGGTGGGCTAGAGTAAGGGTATGGAAGATTACATATGTAAAGAAATTTATGTCACTCAGTGCACGGTACAGGGTAAAACCTTATTATGTGCTTTGATTTTCACGCATTGAATCCAGATGTTTGCACTGATTCTATGTAATCACCACCTTGCCACATACTGTCTTCATAGCACACGGTTTATTTTCACATTTCCTCTGATAAATGGGCAGGCCCAATAAATTATGAACTGTGATCTGAAATGAAGCCAGGAGAACCTGTCCTCAATGCTGCAAGCAATGGCCTGAGGCCTCTACCTTCTTGGCTCTCTGACTCTCTTGACACCAATGAGGTGATGAAGATGTCATCTGTTAAGTATTGAGGGATGCTACCTCACTGAGCCTCACAGTTGTTTTTATCTGTAAAATGGGCTAATAATAGTGCCCACAAGAGGACTGAGTTACACTGTGTTAAAAATGTCTAGCACATGAGGGCTCTGGCTCTTAGTCTGTCATGGTATTCTTCAGCCTGGTTGTCCTCCCCTAGATTTTAACTTGCTTCCTCTTCTCCACGTGGCAGGGATGGTCTTGGTCTTGTTTCATTCGGCGTCCCCTGGACCTAGTAGTGTGTGGCACATGCATGAATGCTCTAAAAAAGTAGGACAGATGAGGAGCATATCATAGTATACATTATGTCATATGATATATACTATATATCATAGTATATCATATGTAGGACTACCATGTGAGCAGCATCACAGCTTCTTCCTAGAATGGTTTTCTCCATGCAGTATACGGAAGTTGCTCCATCTGCTACAAAAGGCTTCTTCAAACACCTATGTTTTCTACACTTAAAAATTCCTATTTTTAGGGTAGTCCTCAAATATTTAAAGATAGACCTATCATGTGATCCCTTAACTTCACTCCGGAGTATATTCCTGAAAGCATTGAAAGCAAGAAATTGAACAAGTATTTCCACACCTATGTTCACAGCAGCATTATTCACAACAAAAGTTGGAAACAGTTCAAACGTTGAGTGTAGATAAACAATAGGTGGCACACCCAGCCAATGGAATATTAGTAAGCCATAAAAAGGAATACAATTCTGATACATGTTGCCATATGGATAAACTTTATGAACATTATGCTAAGTGAAAAAGTCAGATATAAAGTGACAAATATTGTATGATGTCATTTGCGTGAGGCATCTAGAATAAGCAGATTCCTATAGATGGAAAGGAGAACAATAATTACCAGAGGCTGACGCGAGGGCAGAAAGAAGAGCTCGATAATGGATACAGAGTTTCTGTTTGGGATGATAAGAAACTCCTGGAGATGGATGGTGGCAATGCTTACACAACTGTGCAAATGTACTTAATACCACTGAACTGCATGCTTAAGAATGATAAATTGTAGGGGTGCCTGGGTGCTCAGTCACTGAGCATCTGATTCCTGGTTTCGCTCAGGTCATGATCTCATGGGTCTTGGAATCAAGTCCCGCATTGGGCTCTATGCTCAGCAGGGAGTCTGCTTGGGATTTTCTCTCCCTCTTTCTCACCCACTCCCCCACGTCCCCCACATTCTCTTTCTCTTTCTCAAATGAATAAGTAAATCTTTAAACAAATGGTAAAAAATTTATTTTAGATTTTATTTATTTGAGAGCGAGAGAATGCAGGGTGAAGGGCAGAGGGAGAAGCAGACTCCCCGGCAAGCAGGGAGCTCAATGCAGGACCCAATCCCAGGACTCCAGAAACATGACCCGAGCCAAAAGCAGACATCCAACCAACTGAGCCACCAAGGCACCCCAAAAATGGTGAATTTTATATTATGTATTTTTCATCACATACCCTAAAATTTTTACTTAGGACAGTTCAAACCATGAGGAGAGTCTGCTCTCCTCAGTCAGAGCAGGGCCAGGGAGGGAGCTACCTGATGGAAACTTCCACCCAGTCAGCACTCCCCAGTGCTGCCGGGCATTTTTAATTACCATAGCACCTGACTGTTTCTCACAGTCTCAACGGGGGGGGGGGGGGGGGGGGGGGGGGGCTGTGTCAGTTGGCCCCTGTCAGATCCTGATTGCCCTGCAGAAGCTGCCTTCCCAGGTTGTAATTGTCTTTTCAGATTACCATGGTGCAAGGACAGTAATCATTTGCTTGAACCTGATTGTGTCCTCAGAGCGTGAATGGAATTCAGCTGACTTGAAATGTGGTCTCACACCAATGGGCTTTCTCCCCACCCATTCCATGGGTGATCCCTCTCAACTTCTCTGACATCACTGTGGCTTCTATGCCTTGTCAATCCCGGCCAACTGTCAGGGTAGAAACGGCATCTTGTGCTCATCTGAGTTTCCCATTGATGACCTCCCTATCAAAAGAAGCCTGTCTAGACAGCAGATCAAAATTATTTTTTCCCCTCCTTAGCTACCAGGACCATTCTTATCTCTGAGAATCAAATCTGTTCTCTGAGCTCATATATCATCATTACCTACAATACAAATTCTGAAATCAAAGCAGACCTGGCAATTTTATTGATGCACGGAGCGGAACAGAGCCCAGGTCACCCTGAATCGGTTGCGCTGGCTTTGCCTTGCTGACAACAACAAACATGTCACTGACAAAAATACCAGCAAAAAGATGGCTCGGTAAGTTCAGTGCAGAAGGTAACTTGTCGGTGACAAGGGTGGGATATTTTTATCCTTATAACTCAATGCTAATCCAATTGGTGGATATAACACCTGACTGAAAACGTGTCCCCTGGGGAGCGAGGAGAAGCAGAAAGCACTGGAGTCGGCTTGTTTTCAAAGTCATTCTTCTCAATAGAGCCATAATTTAATCAGATGATCTTAACAAGAGCCAAGGAGCTGGGGACCCAAAGCAATAACCAATAAGCCACCTTTGTCACTCCTAAGCATGGCCCCTGGATCGGCTTTGTAAGGCACAGATAATCTGTCACACCTAGGTCGCAGTTTTTTCATTTGTGCAGTGGAAAAATTACATTGTATGACTCTGCTATTTTGAAGGTCTGATACTGTTTGTTAAGTGTCTGAAAATCTAACAATAGAAAGAATTATAAAAATGGGTGTACCTCACTCTATCATTTTATAGTTGGTAGCAAGGTTTGAGGTAGGGAAAGAAAGATGCCTAACCATGAGAGGTTACTGTCTGTCCCTTTAAGAGAATGCAGCTGGGGAGACAGGGGGGATGGGAAATCAGAAAGAAGGAGGGCGTCAGTTGGCTGGAGGAAGAAGGCAAGGAAGAAGAGTAAAGACATGGTGTCAGGGGACCCTAAAGCCTACCCTCAAGTTTGATGATTTACTGGAAAGACTCCCAAGGCTGAGAAAAGCTGCTATATTTATAGTTATGGTTTATTAGAGCAAAAGGACACAGAACAAAGTCAGCATTGAAGTCAGGAAGGGGAAAAGCACATCGGGTGGGTTCTGGGAGAGACCAGTGATGTAGTTTCCAGTTGTCCTCTCCCAAAGGAGTTACACAGACCACACTCAATTCTCCCAGCAACGGCGTATGACAGCACATGTGAATTATCCCCAACAAGCCTTCACGTCTAGAGTTTTTCCTGGGGATCAGCCAGTCACATAGGCATGGAGCACCCACATGACTGACCTTGGCTCCTCAGTCCCCAGCCCCCTCAGAAGTCAAATTGATATAGGACTTCAGGAATACAGAAAAGAGGCCTTCACCATAAGTCACATGGTTGGCATAAACTGTCATGGCCCAAGGCCCCAGGTATACAGAGACGCTGCTATCAGACAGGATATTCCAATGGCCTGGAGCAGTCAAGGACCACTCCTTTCTTTAGAACGTGCAATGTTTGGACATCCCCAGCCGGCTCAGTGAAGCCTCTACCACAGAAATGGAAGAGTCCAAATTCCTTCCACCTGCCCATCTGGCTAAATGTGCTCAAGCCTACATGCTCATACTACTTACAAGTCAAAGTTATTGCAAATACACAATTCATCCATTATGGCTCCTCTCATTTAAGAGTCTTCTGATAGCCTTTATTTTCAGATATGATTCACCAAATTTCTTTCGGAACTCAAGGCTAGGAAAATGTTTACTTCTCATGTTACCTTCTCATGCACTTCTTCTAAAAGCCAACAAACATGACAGTAACACAGCAACTTTCCCTCTCCCTTGGCTGCCAGGACCGTCCCTGTTTAGGTTTGTGCTCATTGTAGCAATTTCTCTCAGTCTGTTTTCTGCCCTAATCACTGTCTTCTCTACCCGTCTTCCTTGTGACAGAGTAGAAAGAGTACACTTTGGAGCCCAAATGTGTGGATTCAAATGCTAATCATCAACATGATGTGTGGCCTTGGACAATCACTTAAGCCCATTACACCTGTGCCCTCACTGGTAAAACAATTTTTTTAAGGTTGTTGTGAGGACTAGAGTTAAGGATGGGAAATGTCTGGTGTTGGGTAGGTGCTAAATTTAAAAAAAAAAAAAAAAAAGCTAAATAAAAAGTAGCTTTGCTTCATGTGCACTAACGCCACCTTCCCATGGGCTGCTCCCCGATGAGTACACAGGAATACCAAGGTAGGACCATTCCGGGAAATAGTACCCCTCTAACAGAAAACTTTGACCCAATGGCCTTTCCAAACTTCTTTAGAACTACATTGCAGTCTAAACTGCCTCCACAAGAACCCCCTACTCCCACCCTCTCTCTCTCTCAAGTAAAATCTGCATCACAGTCCAATGGTTCACCCACCCTATCCTGGACCCCACATCGATTTCTCTCACACAGGTTTTCATAATAAGTTTCTTGCATATTTAATCTCATTTGGGCCTCTGTTTCTCCAAGGCTCCAGACTGGTCTGTAGACTACTGGCCTAAAATGTGGTGACTGACAGAGAGAAGAACTTCTCTTCCCTCCTGAGTGGTCTTCACCCTTCATGGACCCAACATGGTACTAGTAACTTCCTTATACTGTGATCCTAGTCCCGGCTCTGCAGCAAGCTACACAGATGGTAAATGGAGACACGTCCCCACCCACCCCCCCACTCTTTCTGGGTTACTCAGTTGCACTCTGAAAGGATGGGCTGGTCCCCACAGCTTCCATCTTGGTCAGGAGATGTCCCAGATGAAGAGAAACATCACAAAGAGGATGTCAAGTCCTCAGGGGGTGGATGGGACTGTTTAAAAGTTTTGATCTGCATGTTTATAGGCAGCATTTTCTTTCTTAAAACCAAACACCTCCCACCAAGGAGCATTCCTCCTTGACTGACTAAATTACATTTTAACGCAGATTCTCAGCTGTTTACCTTGCCTACCTGAATCAATAAGGCACCAAGAGCAAATAGCTTGACATCTATTAGCTGAATCAGTGTGAAAACATTGTTGAGCTTATTGTGCCTCCAAGTCTGTTCAGGGAACTGAAACTATTTTAAGAGTCCATGAATTTGGGGCAGTTTTGATGCTAGCTAGTCTCGGCCAGGACTCTAGTTCTTTTGAGTATGTCTGTATTATTAGAACATCCACTTGCAATGTACTTACACTCAACTGGCACCATTTCCCTCTTTCTAGATACAAGCCCCAATCACAGCCATGGCTCCAGCATGGAAGAAGAGCTTGCATCAGCCCTGAAGCCCAGAGGACCCAGCTGAGGGGAGAGGGGACAGAGTAAATGGATGGCCCTGGGCAGTCACAAGTAGGCAATCAACAACAGGCATACAGCAAAGCGAGATCTCAACCTACAGATGGAGCCCTTAAACATGGCATCTGGTAGCTGGAAATGGGCAAGTATTCCCAGCACAGAGGTGGTCAACCCAGGGAAGTCCGTCAGGAGGTGGAAAGGCACCATTCCCTGATAAGAAATGATCCTAGGCAGGGAAGCACAGCAGGGACACAGGCTGGGACAAAACCAACCAACCAACCAACCAACCAACCAACCAAGAAGCTAGTTATTAGCAGGAGACTGGTGTGGAAAATATAGCAGGAGCCCAAGCTCTGCAAATGGTTTCCAAGGTCAGAGTAGGAGGAGTGGCAAGGCAAACAGTGCTCCAAGGAAACACTCCTCATGATCCTAAGGCCAGGGAGAGGATTAGTGTCTGACCTCCTGTAGCTTCTAGAGCAAGGCTGAATTTCCTACAGGCCTTTGAAGTGGGGCTGGGAAAACAGAAAAGGATCGGGGAAGAAAGGGTTAAATAAAGAAAGCCCCAGAGACTGAGATATAAGCAAAAAGTGAGGCAAAAAGCACAAAAGATCAAGATGTATAATAAGGGACCCCCTGTGACACTCTGTCCTCAAAGCTATCATCAGGGAGGATTTGGGCTTCTTTTCCCTCTGTTTCCCAGGCCTCAGAGCCTGCTCAGGCGTGGCTCCCCACACAAGGGACACAGAGGCTGGGTGGTCTTCTGTCGGGGCCCAGCACGTTCAGCAGTTAACTCAGTCTCTGTAACTTGGCCCTTCTGGTACCTGGGTCACAGGCCCAAGACAGGCCCCCTGCTGCCCCACCAGTTGCCAAGAGACAGAATGGAGTTTCCACAGGTGCCTGGGCCAACTTTATCCAAAGGAGCACTGATCTCAGGAGATCTGCATATGGAGGGACATTTGCACCACTGATATACCCTGTTGGCTTCTCTTCCCTTTGGAGTATGTCCAAGATTACCTGTGCATTCTTCTTTCTCCTTAATAAGGAAATCAGAGGTGGTTCCCTTTGCCGCCTGCAGCTCCCGAAACCATGAAGCCCCTGAAGCCACGGGCTCTTCCACCCTCCAGCCCATGCCCCCTGCCCCAATCTGTTCACTCTGCCTTTCCCAAGAGGTGGCGCCAGGTGTTCAGCCTCTGCTCCTCCACTGACACCCCGTTGTCAGAGTTTTGCTAACTTTCCTCCTTTCTGGGAACTTCCATTTTAGCTGCTCATTTGCTTAATTACCTCTATTGCTGATACTCACAGAAAGACTGAAGATGTAACAGATGGTGCCTTGGGATGGATGGATGTTATGGATTCAGAACTGTCAACACACCTATCTCGATCCCATTTTAACTTTCACTTTATGTCCCCCTGTGGACTGCTGGCGATGAGCTGCGGGCGCCTGGATTCATGTGGAGTTTAGTAATTCTCTTTCCCTCCCGTGCCTCCTCCCCCAACCCCTCTCCCTGTATTCAGCTTCCCAGTGCTTTTGTAATGATCTCTGTAACGTCTTTAAAAACCATTCCACCTCATTTAAAATGGGGCAAAATGATGGGGTTTTGACACATTAAGTAATAGCAAGAAAACATTTTCAATATTCTGCAATTTTCCATTAAGCTCCAAAAAAAATAGTGATTAGAGGAGTCCCATTCTCTCTCCACAGTTAACGATGTGTTAGCCCTGGTTTCATTAAAAACCTCATTATTCAAAGATTTACAACTCAGCCCAAGAAATCCCCCCTGAAGTTGAAAATAGATCCAATCTCAGTTTAGGAACTTTTTAAAGAATCCGAGTGGCCAATGAAGATACCGGTTAATAAATAAATGTGTCGGGATGTTGAAATGATGGCCCCAAATCAGCAGAATAAAACTTAACACTCGTTATTGCTGAGAGCTAACATGAGGGCTGAAATATCGGAAAACAGAATGGGAGTTTGTTAGAAGACAACAAGGGAGAGTTAGAAGTGGGAGTTAGAAGACCTGACTTTAGTCTTGGCCCTGTTTCCGAATAGCTGGCTCTTAAAATATCAACTGATTAGAACGTACACATTTGATTCCCCACTCACAGGAACTATGACTCAGGAGAAGTAGCTGATTCCTGCGCTGGCATGGTGTGCGTGAGCCCAAAACATCTGGCTCTGCCAGAAAGTAAGGAAGTGCTCAAAAAAGGGATGCGAACAAGGCAAAAGGACATAGGAGCCACGCTGAAGTGCTCTCACTGCCTAAATCTGGCACAATGTGAGCAACAATATGTTTAAATATGGTAATAATTTATGAGAGACAGAGTCAGAGAGACAGAGATTGAGAGCCAGAGTGAATAATAAAGAAAATTGGGTAAAATGTTAACCATTGTGAATCTGGATAAGTGATTGTGCGTGTTCTCGGTCTATTATTCTTATTGTTTGGAAATTATTTTTAAAAAAATTTTTTTAAGTGTGCAAACTTAGAGCTACCTGGCTTTAGCATTCAGATAGAAAAAAAAAAAAACCTGGTGATAAAACGTACAATACGAGCTAAAAGTGCAATTAGAGTTAAAATACCCTATTCCAACGTTAGAACACATCTGGAGTGCTGGGTTGGCACCTGCTGAGTTTTTCTCATTAAGTGAGACTCTGAAAAACTTTAGGTGTATTTGTGGAAAGGTGACTGGAATGGTAAACGATTTGGGAAATTGAAGGAACTAGCAAGAGAAAACTGAGCTGGGCACGGGGAAGGTGAAAATTATTATCAGATATTTGAAGAACTGTAATGCTCCAGAGAATAAATGTATTCACTCTAGCTCTAGGGGACAGGCCCGTAGGTAGATCTGGCTCCACATGAAGAATAATTTTTTACTGAGATTTTTCGATGAATGAAACAGCTGACCCAAGACCAAGTAGTGATTTCTTCTTACTGTTTTAGTCTTTACAGTGATTAATCAGGAAATGCTGTCCAAAGAATTGCCACCGTGAGGGGTGGCTAGTCTAGATTGGTGTTGTCTTACCCATTGGCCAGAAAACTTTGGAAATCCTTAGAATTATTTCAAGAGGTGTTCAAATCCATATGCACTCCAGGTATATTTAAGACCAATAAATAATGTCTTTCACTTGCATTCATTACTGTTTTCCAAATATATAGATGTTATTTGATTAACAGTTTTTCTTTGAAACCTTTCAGAATACACACACCTTTATGATTTTACCTTTTGTTTCAGTATCCATCTTAAAAGAATAACTATAATCATGTGAAATCTGTTTTTTTTTCTTTCCTTTGTTCTCTTATAAAAGAAGGCTTAAAGAAAAAGAGACAACCCATTTTCTTCAATAGGAAGAACTAACATTGTAAAGATATGTGTTAATCCCTTAAGTTATAAGTTTAATGCAATTTTAATTAAAATTGCAACTATTTTTTTTGCAGTGGGCAGTTGCACAGAGATTTGAGAAACTGTTTCTAAAATTTGTTTGCAATTTTTTCAAGAATGTTCTGCCTCTCCCCCTAAAGAATTTAATAAAAGGATTCACGTCCTACCAGATAGAAAGCTCGAAACTGCTATAATGGAGTTGAAGAAGACTTTGGATGAACTGAAGAAAAGAAAGAATCTCAAACTAGAGCTCAGGGATGTGAGAATTCAGCATATAATCAATATATAACAGCTATGTGTTGTAGCGAAAATAAAAGACACTTAAGGCATTGTAAACACAAGGATTCAATTCAGATATGTACTTACAGAGTGTTGAAAGGGCTTAGAAGCAATTTCAGGACAGGGCCTCTGGAATGACCATAAATACTGCAGCCTGCCTGCCAAGACCCCTACTATTTTAGCCCTTATCAGAAAGGGAGGGGACTCTGAACGCCACTGCTGTACCAAAATTAAGAGTGCATACACTATAGAAGCTGTGACACAGGGAGCTGGAAATTACCATCTCCACTGCCTTAATTTCTAGCCAAAGAATGAACACTGGACTGTTCTACAGAAATGGTCCATGTTTCCAAGACCTTCACAAACCTGCCTGAGTGTGCCTACCTTGGCAGCACCTAATTTTTACCGAGAATTCTAGTTGCAAAAATCAGTGCTTGGTTAGGAAAGAAGGCCGAGTTAGGAAAGAAGGCAGATGGTCAGTACCAGAGTATGTAAAACAAGTATTATCAGGAAAAATTTATAACATGGAAAAACAATAGCTACTGATTATTTGAAAAAAGGGTCATGGACACTTATATATAAAAAGAATAATAATGATGATAATAATAATAGACCATGGATCTAGATCAGAGGTTAGTTAAACCTGTAAAGGACCAGATAGTACTTTTTATTTTTTATTTTTTTAGCCATAAGTCTCTGTCACAACTACTCAGTTCTTTCACTATAGCAGTAAGGAAACAGAGAGAATACATAAATGAATGAGTGTGGCTATGTTTCAATAAAACTTTATTTATAAAAACTAGTGATGGGCCAGATTTGGCCCATGGACTGTAATTTACCAGCTTTTGGTCTAGAAGATAATCACTGAAGTGCCTTTGTAAATTAAGATATGCTGATGTGATTATTGATAAGTGCTTACCTATTACAATTGCTTTTCTTGCAGTCTCTTAGTTTGGAAACATCATTTGTAATAATTTCATTTGAAAATGGAATACTTTGCTCTGTGTGTTGTCTTTTTCAAAAAAGAAAAGAAATTCTTAAAATGCCAAGTCATTCAACTTTAAACTCTCTTTGCGCCAGAACAGTTCCTTAATCCAGACACTTTCACAGGGGTATGTGGCAGATCAATGGACACCTTGCTTATGTCTTTGCCCTGAAAAAAGAGGACAGTAATCTAAAATTGGTATATGTGAACAAAATCACTACCTTTTATAAGACAGCCACAGCCTATCAATATTGCCAAAGAGTCTGAAAACGGCTCTTTTGAGGAAGGTTCTACTGTTTCTCGTCATGTCTATACCACTATTTTCATCTTCCTCCAAAATCACAAGCACACTTACCCATACACTCACACACTTACTGCCATTTTTTTTATGACTCTAGTTTATCTATCACCAAGTGCCTTCTTTCTCAGTCAACTTCATTTAACCAGTTCATAAGAGCTCCTAATTATACTTCTATTCCATTAAGCTCAAGACCCCTAGTTTAGAACTACAGTTTATTTGGCTAAGAAGTAGTTGATGTTTCTATTGATGTTGGCTGATCTCAGTTCACATATACCTCACTGATCAGAAATTTTACAGCAAAAAAAAAATTAGAATCAGATGTTTTTTGAACTGGGACAGATAGACTCTTGAGATTATCAGGGTCAATGCTTCCTTTTTTTGTAGAACAAGAAACTGAGGTCTGGAAAGGTAGACTCATAGATTGTTGTACAGCTCAAATCTGGAATACCTGCTCTTTGGGGGGATTAAGTCTTCTAATAGAGTTTTCTTATACTGTAAACCACTTCAGAAATGTTTTTAAAATATGAAGGCCTGAGGGAAAAGCTCACCCACATTTGTTTGGAATACTTAACTTTATAAAAATTAGTTTTCAATATAAGCTGTTACTCTTCTCTTATAAATGCCAATTAGTCTTTTAATTTCCTTAAGTAGATTTCTCTTCCAAATTTCCTGTAATGTATTCATTGTTTTAGGACTTATAATAAATAGCGTCTATAATAAATAGAGTCTCAAAAAAATCATACTGCCAATGTGAAGACAGAGCAGAAATATGTAAAGAACAATTTTTCCAGACTTTGTGTGTTACATAGACAAAATACAATTTCGTTTATTCAGGAAAACCATACTAATCTCTTACTTAACCTCTGATCATGCACCTTGGGTATAGGCACATGTCTAACAGGACAGGGATCAAAATAGCTCCTGTTCTGAACATTAGGAAGGCTGATCTTCAACCCCAGTGTCATCTTCTCCTCAATGAGTTTTGCTCCTCTTTGGTCTGAACATTTGAAAAGGATCTTGTCAGCAAATCTGGGCACTAGTTATCTTGGTGAATAATGGGAACATCTTGTCTCAGCAGAGGAGATTAATGCTACTTCTATAGAATAGGCTCTGATATCTGGACTAAATTTAATACCCGAGGCCAAAGTTTCAGTAATGGCTTGAAAATCTGTATTGCCCAACCATGTGATATAAGATACAAAAAAATCATCCTTTATCACAGCACAGAAAAAGGTCTAGCTCCTCAGTTACATTAAAAAAATTACTAATCTTTCTAAAAGTGAGAGGAATTATACTTGAGTGGTTTGAAATATCTAGCAAGTGGTGTGATAACGTGGAAATATCAGAAATCATTTAAATGAAGAATAATGAGAAACAAACACTAAATATATATCCTCAGGAAAAGCTGGGGAGTAAAATTCTTAAATCCCTAGTCAGGAAAGGGATTTGGGCTTAATTATTACCACACTGTTAAAGAGAATGACATAATAGGTCTTTCTTAGCATAACTTTTTAACTGAGTGTTTTGAAAACACGTATGTTATCACATGACTTCTCAAAGTCCATCTGAATCCAAGAGTTCAAGATCAACTATTCTTCATTTACATTTATCAGGAGAACACAGGCTTAGTTGAAACGCATAGTTTTCAAAAGAATTTAAGAAATTTCTTTCTTTGAATAAAGAAAGCAGACTGTGCAGTTTTTTTTTTAATCTCTCTCTCCAGTTCCTCAAACCATCATGTTTCTAAATATAAGAAAATGGTTTAGCAAATCAGGAATACTGTCAGATTTATGGAAGATACAGTGCACATAAGAACGTCATGTCACCTGTATGATATGGTAGCTGAGGAACATAGCCAAAGAATCACTTCTGTAGGAGGTCAAGATATTTTCCTACAGTCAAAGCTTCTTCACGTACTCTTCCCATATTTTTTATGAAAAAAATAAAAATTACTTGAGAATATAGCCCAGCAAAACAAAAAATTAAAAGGAGGGGTAGTGTGGGTTCATACAAACAGTGGAACCAAGCAGAAATTAACTAAGAAGAAATTCCAGTAAAAAAAAAAATCTGTGCAGCAATCACAGAAAGAAATGAGACCAAGTTAAACGAGACAAAAGGTGCCATGCTACTTTCAAGAAGACAATAGAATCTATTACGTTCTTTAAATAATGTTTTAAATAATCAGATAAAAGCATATGTCTCTGTTGTTAATAAGGAAAAAGAGACAATTAACATTTCCAGGAATTGAAAAAAAAAAAGGCTGCATAAGAAAGTCAGGATTCATATATAAAAACACTAAATTTGTTACAGAAGTAAGGAGCTGAAGTAATGGATACTAAAATGTGAAATTTGCTGAGGAGAGAAGTCATTCAGATGGAGGACAGAGAGAACCTGTTTCCAGCTGGGGCAGTTGGTGGTTCTTCTTAGGTGAGAGTGAAACATTTTACCGAACTATGAACTTTTGCACCTTAAACTCAGACCATTTGCTAAATGGAATTATGACACTAAAAAAATGGTAGGAAAAAGTAAAGTATTTCTTGAGGCCTTTAAGTATGTCTTGTAAAAAAGACCAACATAATCTGAAGTTGGTCTATCTTAAAAACAGAGCAGAAGGAAAATACAGCTTTGCCAAGCATGGCCTTTTCTGTTTGTGGCTTGCAGTATAAGGTAACAGTGAACAGCATTAGAAAAGCTGTATAGGGGCACCTGGGTGGCTCAGTAGGTTAAAGCCTCTGCCTTCGGCTCAGGTCATGGTCCCAGTGTCCTGGGACCCAGCTCCGTATCAGGCTCTCTGCC
Organism: Mustela putorius furo; assembly: GCF_011764305.1. Taxonomy (NCBI): domain Eukaryota; kingdom Metazoa; phylum Chordata; class Mammalia; order Carnivora; family Mustelidae; genus Mustela; species Mustela putorius. The sequence goes on from NW_025421305.1 coordinate 9,404,024, forward strand.
CGGCAGGGAGCCTACTTTCCCCTCTCTCTCTCTGCCTGCCTCTCTGCCTACTTGTGATCTCTCTGTCTGTCAAATAAATAAATAAAATCTTAAAAAAGAAAAAGAAAAAAGAAAAGCTGTATAATCATCTGCACAGGTGGATGGACCCCCACCTGAAGTCTGATTTAAATGCTACACTACACACACACACCAAGAGGGTATAAAAAGTTTATTACTACACAACTGAGATCTCTGGGGAGAGCAGGGTGGTCCTCTTGAGCAGGTCCAGGATGGCGTGAAAGAGCCAAGATAGGTGACTGGTCTGGGTTTTTATTGTGGTTAGGGGGTGGGGCTGGGAAGAGGGTTTGTGCTTGGCAAGGGAATTGCATTCTTTGAATCTCCTACTGGCGCCAAAGAAGGAAACACCTTGTTTTCTTATCAGCTTGTCCAGATGTGGGGGGCACAAGGGAAGAAGTTGAGGCTTAAAAGCTGCGAGCAATAACACTTTTAAAAAATGGATTATTCTCATTAGAAAGGCCAGCACTTAATGTTCTACTCCACATAAAGTAAAATGAGCAAAGGCAGGAAAGCAATAGACTTAGCAGAAGGTAAGATCAGTTAAACTGGGTCCCTAAGTCCCTCCTAAGAAATTCTTGTAAGAATTCTCTGCTTAGCAAAGGGGGGAAATCTGGCAGCACTGATCACATTTAGGATGGGGGTTTCTTCCCTTCTAATAAGACTTTTGTTTTACTCTGTCTTGAGGAAGGATCATAAACAAAAGGCAGAAGAGAGAAGACAGGATTTCTCAACAGTGATGTGTAGACTAGGGTCTTACCTTTTATTATTATTTTATGAAATTGCTACAAACAGATACATGGAAGCCTACTTAGCTAATAAGGGAATTGTATGGCCAAGGAAAATTCAAGCATAGTGACATCAGCCTGAGACTGTTCAATTTTTTTTTTAAAGATTTAATTAATTAATTTATTTGACAGAGATCACAAGCAGGCAGAGAGGAGCTGGGGGAAGCAGGCTCCCTGCTGAGCAGAGAGCCCCAAGTGGACCCTGGGATCATGACCTGAGCCAAAGGCAGAGGCTTTAACTCACTGAGCCACCCAGGCGCCCCTGTTCAATTTTTAAGGCAATACCAAGATTCTTGAACTTCCCTGAGGGGAAGTGAGCTGCTACATCTTTGTAGCTTCCAGAACTCTTTAGGGACCATCTGAACTGTAGCTTTAGAGCACGATTAACGAACACTAAGGAAATCGTCAGGAACATGAAGGATGATGGACAGAGAAAATCCTTCCAGAGAGCAGAGTTAGCAAGCCTGCAGGATGTGGGCCAGTTCTCCTCTTCTTCAAATAGGATATTTAAAAACTGAAGTTACCCTGTCCTTCTCCACCATTATATATGTTGGGTATATTTAGGATGAATAATTATCTTTTGGACAAAACTTCTTAGACAACAAGGAACCATATTAATTATGATAGAAAGATTACAGTGTAAGTCCAAAGATACAGAACTTTGTAGAGCTTCATATAGTAACTGATGATACTTGGAATTTTCTCCTTTGAAGATTGGCTAAGTGTGTTCTGTGTAGGATTGGGGATTTCTGAAAGTTCCTGTGTGGGACAAAGTATTTGTATAGATGTTGGGTAGCAAAGATAGACCCTGTTTGTTGCCTACTCAATAATTTCTCCTCCTGTATCCCTTCTAGCAATCCCAAATCATATTCAGCTATCACTATGCATTATGTGGGCTTCACCCCAACTCAGGGCATGAATGGTGATTAGTTTATTCAATCATGGAAAACCTATTCTCTTCACCAGTGGTTAAATGACTTCCTTCCTGACTTTGTATGTTGTTTTATAAGGATATAATGCAAGGCTGAGGGGATGCCATGAAAATTGTAGAAAACCACACCCAAAGCCTAAACATTCTTTAAATTCAAAATTATTCATTAGGTAATAATAATTAATATATTTTTTTGCAATAGGATACAATCCTGGCCAAGGAAATGTAAGGGAAAAATCTTGGGAGGGTTTCTAGTAAAAAATGTCCTCACTCTTTAAAATGGATATAGGTAATAACTTGTTCCTTCTTGACTTTGTATGTTGTTTTATAAGGATATATCAGAAGCTCCTATTGTTACAATGCAGTGCTGAAGGGGAAGCCATGAAAACTTCAGAAAATCAAACCCAAAGCCTAAACGTTCTTTAAATTCAAAATTAACTTACAGAGTCTCCTTATTATGGGAGGCAATAAACCCTTCACTGTTTTAGAGATTTTTAGCTAGATTGTCTGTTACTTATAGCCAAAGGCAATCTAATGGAAACCCACTGATAAAACTTTATAAATGCTGTTTGTTTCTTAAATATTCAGAACATATTGAAGGACACAGAATATGTAATAGTTATAAAACACGGTGTAATTATCAGAAACTTTTGATGTTCTTTCAGCATTGGTGGGTCAGTGGAATCAAGAAATAGAAACTTTAGTGCATTATTTCAAGAGTGTGTCAAGAGTCCTTTTGTATTTCTACTTGTTCTCTTTTGTGCTTCTGCCATCACCATAAGAACATGGCCAGCCTAGCCTTCTGGAGGATTACAGACACGTGGAGCAGAGATACAACCTGACACCAAACTAGATGGGCTAACACGAGCTGCCCCCACCTCCAAAGAGAGAGCAGGGTGGCATAGCCACCTAACCAATCACTCCAGAAGCATAAGCACTAAACACTAATGTTGTAAGCCACTGGAATATCTCAACTGTTTCTGATGCAGCATTATTGTGGCAACAGATAGCTAACACAGGTTGCTCCCATGCATTCTGAGTCTCCTTGGTTCAGGCACATGGTAGGATTGCTTTCCCTTCATCAACTGAAGTGAAGCATGGCCGTGTGACTTGCTTTAACAAGGGAAATGTAAGTAGATATAATATGCCTCTCTTCTGGGTAAGGGAACTTAATTACCTATGTAAGAACAAGGCAGTTCATCTCTCCTGTGCGTGTTGATGGTACAGGCACCGATTGAAATGGAATTGCCATTAGCCTGGGCCCCTGAGTGACTGCAACAGCCAGGAACTACCTTGTTGACCTGTACAGGTACATGGCATGAACTAGAAGTAAATGTTTGTTCTGCTGAGGCATTGAGCTTTGAGGGTTGTTCATTATCACAGTATAACGTAGCCTATGCGGACTGATGCAGGCTGTCCTAGCAGATTTCATTGCATAGGTGACATTTGAGGTTGGACTTGAAGGTGAAGGATCACTTGTGTGCTATCCACAAAAAAATGGTGTAGTCAGTGAGAACAACTAAAGCAAAGACCCTAAGCCAGGAGTGTGCCTTACATATTCAAGGAGACCTATGTGTAGAGTGGAGAGAGGGGGAAAATAGCAGGTGGTGAGGCTGGAGATGGGAAGAGGGTTTTCAGGTCATGTAGAATCATGTAGAACTTCAGTTCATTCTGAAGACTTTGGCTTTTAATCTGAGTGAAATATGGAGAACTTGCAGGAATTTGAGCAAATAATGACATCTGACTTGAATTTTAACAGTATAGAATGGACCACCAGGATCAAAGCAGGAATAGCAGTTAAAGCTGGAATCTAGCAAAAAGATGACAGTGATGGCTAGGACCACGTAGCAGCTGTGGAACGGATAAGAAGTGATTGGGCTTTGCACAAATTTGGAGGTAGCATCTACAGGATTTTCTTAAGGGTTGAATGTGGGATGTGAGAGAAAAAGAGAAGTTGAGAATGCCTCCAAGACTCATTGGTCTGATGCAAAGGAGATGCGGAAGCAGAAAAGGAAGGTCTTAAAAGCCAGGCAGGAAAGTGGGCATTTTATGATGTAACCAAGGAAAACTATTTTGGGGTTTGTGATAGCAAGACTTGCAGATTATGTATGAAGTGAGGAAATGAATATAGTAGGGAGATTAATCTATAGCATACAAAGAGGGTGGTGATAGATTAGAGGGGGCATGGATACAAAAAGGTATCCCAAGATGGTCCCAGAAACATTATCCAGGAATGGCTCCAACTAAGTGTGACAAAGGAGAGGGCAGGAGGGAAAGTCAAGAAGAGGGCAATGAGGAAGGAGAAAGATGACAAAAGGGCACATTCTGTTCAGAATGAAAATTAACTTGCAGTGAAGGAAAGCATTGTTGTGGCCCTCCAAAAGATCCACGGAGAGGGCTGCTTCTCTCTTGCTTTAATCAGATGAGGCAAATATCTCCAGAAGCGAGGGACTAAAATAGGCAACACAGACCACTGCAGGGGTTCCCTCCTCTCTTTGGCTTCATGCTGCTTTAGTTTAGATACTGTTTCAGTGGTAAGCAGAGGAAGAGTAGAGTAGGCTTGAAATAAATTGACTATGTTCAGCAATAAAGAAATAAATGTAGTTAATCCACTGATAAAGAAGTAATGCTTTGACCTTATCAGAGCAGTGATAATAATAATCCCTTATCTTTGTAAGGTACTACATGATAGAAATAAAACTGTCTGAAGATTCCAAGACACCAAGATATATTTTAATATCCAAACCACATTTTATTCTAGGTATATATTCTGAACAAAGTCTTTCATGAAAAGAGTAACAACAATGACAACAAAAAAACATTGAAAAGAATACAAGAAAGCTCATCCATTTGGAGAGACACAAAAATTCCTAACCCATCCTGGCCTTCTGTCTTGCTGGCTAAAGACGGAACTTATTGAACTAGCAGGCAATTTGTCTTATTTATATTGTAAGTGTGAGAACTGGTAAGCTCATGCATGATATAGAATCCAACCTTCTTAGATGGCCTCAAGGTTCTTATGGTCTGGCCTCTGTCACCTCTCCAGTGTCACCTCACTCTACTTCCTCCCCTAGGATTTCAGACACACAGCAGCCCTTCTCCTAATTCTCAGTCACATCAAGCTCTTGTCCCCACGAGAACCTTCACACGCGTTGTTTCCTCTCCCTGTGCTGCTCTTTGCGAGGTTTTCCACACGGCCAGCTCCTTCCAGTCAGGATCCAGGCTAGAAACAGAATTCACTCCAGATGGTCCCTGTGGGGGGACTTCAGAGGTGGCAGCTGGGTTAGGGAGCTAAAGGTGAGGCTCCCAGGGATTAACAACACCAGGAAGCCATTATCATACCTAGGGTTGAAGAAACAAGAGGAGAAAGTGGTATTATCTGAGCCTAGTATAAGCTAGACCCATGAGGAAGGAATGTTCTAGTGGGAGCAGTAGTTGTAAGGACATCAAAGCATGGAGGCAGGGCAAGGAGAAACCTTAACATCTCTATCCTTCTTCCTCTCAACCTAGCCAGTATCTCATTAGGCAGAACTGAACGAGAAGCCTGAAGGCAAGGAGCACACATGATGTCATCCATTGGGCACAGACAGGGTTGAGAAAGGCAGAAAATGGTCAACGGGGTACATGGGTGTGGGTGGGAGAATCAGAGATAAATCAGTACACTGTTCTCGAGTTCTCTGTTTAATTATCACATCCTCATAAAGACCTTCCTTGACCATCCTTTCTTTGGTCTTGACTAGGTCCCTTCTAGTACTTTCAATTCATTTCTTTCTTGTCTATAACTATAGCTATCTCTAATTCTTTATTGTTCAAATGCTCTTTTCTCATAATAGATGGTAAAGCATCATCAGGGAAGGCACCTGTTGCTTTGTTCTGGGTAACTGGTACCTGGTACGGGTGCTTGGTACTTAGTAGACACTGACATATCTGCACCAAGACAAAAGGAAGGAAGGAGAAAGGGGGAGTGGACGGAGGAAAAGGAAAGTTCTCCTTTGAGAGATTAAAGTGTGTGTGCACACAAGTGTGTGCATGCTTACACATGTGTACACATGCATATCTTCAAAATCTTCAGTTATTAAAAACAAAACAGAAACTGTTTTTAAAAATTAAAAACAGAAAAATACAACAATGAGTTGAGAGGAGATGGTAAAATAGAATTTATTGATGGTTTACTTGGTACCAGACCCTTTTCATGTTATTTCACTTAAACCTTGTGAAAGTTCTGAAAGACAGGGAGTGTTATTCCCATTTTTTATGTAAGCAAACTGGAGTTCAGGGACTTTAAGTGACTTATTAACATGGTTAAGTCACAAGGGGTGTTTAAACCCAGTTCCCACAGATTGAAACCCTGAGTCCTTTCCTTAACTCTTGGATACACTGGGAATTCTGTGGAAAACATTCAGGACAGGGTATCTTTTTTCTTCTCAGAAGACCAAGCATAATCATTTTCAGGCTTTGATCTTAAAACAATCCTTCTCTCTCTCTCTTTATCTAATCTATCTAAAAGTGGTTTTTGTGAAAGGTCATTTAGCAAGGTGCTTTGTTTATGGGAGAAAAAAACCAATTGTGCTATAAAGATGTTCATCCTTGAGAACAAAGGTAGACAAGTAATAGATTGGATGTTAATTGAGGCAGATACCTATGAGAATAATTTGAAGTAATCTGGGAGCAGTAAACGGTAGTGAACACTCTTTCCCCTCCTAATAGGCCCTACTGCAGTTGTAAAAGCAGCAAGAACCCCATAATGGAACCTCCATTCTGTTACAAAAGAGAGTCCTTCAAACAGATCAACTATTTGAAGCAGACTCTTACATGCCATAAAGTAAACAATGTACACAATAATTATCTCACTTCATTGTCATTTAATTTTTACAGCAACTATCAACTATCCACAGCATTCATGGGTTTAGGAACCGGGAGTGAATACACAACTGATGCGCAAGAAAGATGCAAATTATATATATGGAATGACTGAAGTAATAACTTGCATAAGTAGCACACTGATATGAATTCAGAAGAGAGGAATATGTTGGAACATTATAGTTTATCTATTATCTTTTCTGTTCCATTTTAAATTATCCTCCATTCTAGGACATTTATTATTAATAACATTTTCATTCTATTTCCCTTCTTTTGAAATGTTTGGGTAGTCTAATGCTGATATCAGAGAATTTTCTCTATTTTTATCTTGTGTTTTAAGCATAAAACAACTCTTTCATTTTCCCCTTTGAACAAGTTAAATGTTAGGCTCTTGCCCTGCACTGAAAACTCATGGAGTATAAATACCAAAATGTAGGAAGGGTTATACTGATTTGTTAACCAATGCTGATGAGCTAATTTGAGTTTCAAAAAATACTGCCTTTACTGACTTAAAACTGGCTTTTAAAATACTATCTCAAATTAGAATTTTATTTTTTTTTAATTTAATTTTATTTTTTCAGTGTTCCAAGATTCACTGTTTATGCACCACACCCATTGCTCCATGAAATACATGCCTCCTTAATACCCACCACCAGGCTCACCCATCCCCCCGCTCACCCACCCCCCACCCCCCTCCCTTCCAAAATCCTCAGTTTGTTTCTCAGAGTGCACAGTTAAACTGTTATTTATTTCTAAATAACTGAATATTTGAAATAAGACTGTCTCAAGAGCAAGTCTTGTGCCATGTCAAGCAATTAATTTCAGCTCCATCTTTCGTTATCATTATATTTGGTGACAGTTCTCTAGAAAGATAAATAAATTTTAAGACCAGATTCTGCTTCTAGTAAAGCTATCAACAGATTTGTATGTTCCAAAGATATATGTACCACTATCCTATCCTCTTTTTCTCTCTCTGAGAGCTGGGATTGTGTCTCCTTTCCTTAAATTTGGGTGGAGCCTTGTGATTGTCCTGATTGTAAACCAATACTACAGAAGTGAAGCTATTTGGTCTCTGAGTCTAGGACATAATAGAGTTGGAGCTCTGCTTTATTCTCTTTCTTGGATGTGTGCCCTCAAAACCCAGCCACTCTGCTGTGAGGAAGGCCAAACTAAGCCATGTGGAGAGACTGCATGAAGAAGGCCACATGTAGAGAAACTGAGGCACCAGCCAGTGGCCAGCATCAATGACCAGACATGTCAGTGAACAAGCCTACAATTGACTTCATCAGTCTTTGAGCTGCCTCACCTTACACCCAGTGGAGTGGAAATGAGCTGTCCTCATTGAGCTCTGGCCAGGGCGCAGATTCATGAGCAAAATGGATATTAGTCTTGTTTTAAGCTAAGTTTTGCTGGGGTGTGTTGCAGAAATAGTAATTGTTCAGTCGTATTACCCACAAATTAAATGGATAAAAGCCAACTCGCTTTTCTTCTAAATACAAAGATAACTAAGTATTTAACATTTGATGCTTTGCCACCTCTCATTAGAATCTCAGGCAATTAGGAAATACTCTTTAGGATCAGCATCCGTAAGATGATCCAGCTCTGGGTTGTTTTTTTAAACAGTGATAAGGAGATATGGTGTAAGAAAGAGTAAGATATTTTCCTTTCAAACAACTTCAAACATTTGGTCTAAAACATTTTAATTTCCCTGCCAACTGCTTTTATTTTTAAGACTTTATTATTTTTAGAGCAGTTTCAAGTTCATAGAAAAATTGAGAGGAAGTGCCAGAAAATACCCATACACCCTCTGCTCTTACACATTCATAACCTCTCCCATTATCAACATCCCCCACCAGAGGGGTACATTTCTTACAAATGATGAACATACACCGACACATCATAATCACCCAAAGTCAATAGTTTACCTTAGGGTTTACACTTGGAGTTGTACAATTTATGAGTCCAGATAAATGTATAAAGTATGTGTCCATCAACACAATATTGTAGAGTATTTCTGCCACAAACACCTTCTGTGCTATGCCAATTCATCTCTCTCTCACCTCAACCCCTGGCAAACACTGATCTTTTTACCGTCTCCATAGTTACACCTTTTCCAGAATATCCTAGAGCTGGAATCACACAATATGGAGTCTTTTCAGATTTGCTTGTTTCACTTAGTAATATGCATTTAAATTTCTTCCATGTCTTTTCATAACTTGATAGCTCATTGCTTTTTAGCACTGAATAATATTCCATTGTCTGGATGCGCCACGGTTTATTTATCCATTCGCCAGCTAAAGGACAATTTGCTTGCTTCCAAGTTTTGTCAATTATGAATAAAGCTGCTCTAAAGATCTGTATACAGGTTTTTGTCTATTGTTTCTAACTCCTTTGGAGAAATAGCAAGGAGTATGATGCAAGTCATATGATAAGATTGTGTATAGTTTTGTAAGAAACCACAAGACTCACTTCCAAAGTAGCTGTACCATTTTGCAATGAATGAGAATTCTTATTGTTTCAAATGCTCACTAGCATTTGGTGTTGTCAGTGTTACAGATTTGGGGCATTCTAATGGGTGTGCAGTTGTATCTCATTGTTTTAATTTCCCTTTCCCTAGTGACATATAATGTGGAGCATCCTTTAATATGCTTGTTTGCCATCTGCATACCTTCTTTGATGAGGTGTCTGTTAAGATCTTTGACCCATTTTTTAGATAGGTTGTTTATTTTCTAATTATTAAGTTGTTTTTTTTTTTAAAGATTTTATTTATTTGAGAAAGAGAGGTGGGGAGGAGCAGAGGGGGAAGGAGAGGGACAAGCAGACTCCATGCTGAGCGTGATTTTGATGCGGAGTTTGATCTCACAACCCTGAGATTCTGACCTGAGACAAAACCAAGAGTGGGACACTTAACTGACTAAGCCACCCAGGTGCCCTTATTAAGTTTTAATCTTTTGTATATTTTGGATAATAGTCCTTTAGTAGATGTATTTTTTGCAAATATTTTCTCCCAGTCTGTGGATTATCTCCTCATTGTCTTGGCATTGTCTTTCCCAGAACAGAAGACTTTCTTTTAATTAAGTCCAACTTATCTATTTCTTTCTTGCATAGAAGGTAACTTTGGTGTCATATCTAAGAAGTCATTACCATACCCAAGATCATTTAGGTTTCTCCTATACTGTCTGTAGTTTTATAGCTTTGCTTTTTAAATTTAGGTCTATGATCCATTTGGAGTTAGTTTTTGTGAAGAGTGTAAGGTCTGTATCTAGATTCCTTTTTTTTTTTTTGCATGTGGATATCCAATTTTTTCAGCACCATTTGTTGAAAAGACTATCTTTATCTTTACTTCATTGTGTTGCCTTTGCTCCTTTGCCAAAGATTAGTCAACTATATTTATGTAGGTCTATGTCTGGAATATCTATTCTGTTCTATTGATCTATTTGTCAATTATTTTGCCAAGCCCACAATCTTAACTACTATAGCTTTAGTAACTGTCAATTATTTTGCCAAGCCCACAATCTTAACTACTATAACTTTAGTAACTACTATAGCTTTATAGTAACTACTATAGCTTTATAGTAATTACTATAGCTTTGAAGCGGGTAGTGTGTGTCCTCCAACTTTCTTCTCCTTCAGTATCATGTTGACTGTTGTGGTCTTTTGCCTCTCCATATAAACATTTGAATAAGTTTGCTGATAGCCACAAAAGATAACTTGCTGGGATTTGGATTTGGACTGCATTGAATCCAAACGTGAAGCTGGGAGGAACTCACACTTTAACAGTATTAAGTATTAAACTTGCTTAATTATTCCTTCAGGGAAAAAAATTTAAAAACCAAAGAATTAAATTTGTATTCCCCATTTAGAAACCATATAGTTTTTCACTAAATAAGTTCTAGTAGCTCTATTTTTAATTTCTTAAGGAATCTCCTTGGAGGGGAGGGGGATGGGGGGTTGGGTAAGCCTGGCGGTGGGTATTAAGGAGGGCATGTACTGCATGGGGCACTGGGTGTGGTGCATAAACAATGAATTTTGGAACATTGAAAAAAATTAAATTAAAAAAAAATGCTATCACCAAAGTGAAAATGGGGAAAAATCCTTGCAAACCATATATCTGATAAGGGGTTAATATACAAAACATATAAAGAACTCATATAATTCAATAGTGACCCTACTCTTTGCTATCAGTCTACTCATCTGTAGCATAGAAACAAAACCAATACTTTTGTACTTTATAAATCCTAGGGTCCCATCTGTACTCTTTTCCACGGGTATAAGCCTCTCATTGGGAAGTCACAATGGTGGAGCACTGGGGTCATTTATAGTGAAGATTATAAGTTTTGGCCAATACTTACATGAATTCAGTTAACTTTGTTCAAAATTTTCTTGGAGTAGTGCCACCAAGTCAGAGAGGGGAGTGAGGAGGTTTTGCAGTGAACAGATCTAGGTTCACATGCTGATTCTACCACTTGGGTATATTGTATTGTAGACACCCTATACTGGCAACTGGTTTTTGTTTGTTTGTTTGTTTTCCCTACACTAACTACATAGATTAGGCCTAGAACATGCTGTGTAACAATGATTTTTGAATTGGAAATATCAACTTTTCTGATCCAAATGTTAATATGGGAGTGGGTATTATGCTAAACTCATCCTTCAGTGAATTATTTTAATAGTGGCTTTTTTTTCTATTCCTAGGCTGGACTTGCCCTTGGACTTGCACAAATAAATAGCAATAGTGATTCCATCTGTAGTGAGGTTAGAATTAAATCCTATAAAGAAAGGTGCCCATCTGGGATATCTAATGTGTAGATATGGGCTCTATTTTGTCTAAATATTTGTCTACAATAATATCTGAAGGGACTGGAGCTTCATCAAACCCATGTAAAATTATTAAAAAGAGAATTCACCTTATTAAATGTATGCTTCATGTATTCTAGCATATAGTTAATTTAAGAATAATTTATTTAATAAAAGAGAACCTTATAGTGTTCTAACACTAATTTTAAATGTTCTATTTCTATAAGTTGGGACCCATATGTGCTTAAAAGACTTTCCTCTTTCCTAGTTTTGTTGGATTTCTCTTCATCTTGAGTCAATCATGTTCTAATAATGCTTTTCCATTAACTTGTTGCAATTTTTTCAAGGCTGACATAATCACATAAGATTTTTTCAATAGAATTCTTGGATAAGAATTTTTTCTAATATTGCCTATAAGAGGGAAGTAACATCACCAAGATGGAGACAGACATAGCTTATTCCTCACTTTGCTCTCCCTCATAAAAAGAATAACCAACAAGTATTCAAAAATAAGTCATCACTGAGAGAATTCTAGAACATGGGGGTGAGGATGAAGTATCCCCTGTAGCACAGAGACCAAGAGAGAGTGCATCAGAAGGGTAAGAAAAGCAGCTACATGTTGATCACATTGCCCCTCTCCTAAGCCAGTGCAGCACCATGCAGAGATCTCCCTTGAGCCTCCAGTTTTTTCAGTGGGAAAAGAGAACCTAGGGGAGACAATTGGCACCCCCCCACCAGCATTATGCTCACTTTGGGAGAGCCCATACTCTGATCTTGCACCCCTGGGATTGCAGGAGAATCTGCAGGGCTCAATCGTGGGGAGCCTATGATGGAGAAGGTGGGAGGGGCTGCAACAACCAGCACATGGATTTTTGGAAGCTGAGTTCACACCTGCAGTGCCCAAGCAGTAATCTCCACCAGCAGATTTGCATATCCGCAGAATTGAGTTGGGGTGCAGTCTGACCAGGAAACAGCAGGGTACAAATCTGCCTGATTTGGATCCTTGAATGAGGACTTTTGAGCTCGGTTTGGTCTTACCCAGGCAAGAAGCTGAGTCACAGCCTTACACACTGTGAAGAGTATCTTTGGCCCCATTTGACCAGAGTTGCTGGTGACAACTCCTGGAGACAATGTGGGCCAGTGGTGTTCAAGCAGAGAGGAGGACAGCACACCTGACTGCCAGGGAACAAAGCCAGTACCAGGCGTTGATCACTCCCATGCTGTACACCATGGGCGGGGCCATTCATTCACAGCCATGGCTGAGGGGAACACTTGGCCCCTCTCAGCCTGAGAGCTTGTTTGGAAAATTGAAAGTAGCAGCAAACAGAGCTTTGCCAGATTACGAGCTGCCTCTTCCACTATTCCTGGGAAGAAATCTAACTCGTTGCCCCTCTATAATTCCTGAAAACAGCCTTCGCCTTGTTTGACCAGGGAACCTACCCAGAGCACAGAGAAGTTGCATTGCCCATTCAACAGCCCCATGGAGAGTGGTGCTTGAACAGAGAACCCAACAGTGGCTTTCCATATCAGCAGAGCAAAACCGGTGGCCTCAGTTTATACTCTGACCTGATTTGGGCCCCCCAAACAAAGAGCAATCCAGGCCCTGGGTCCTATCTTGGTGACCTCCAGGGCAAGGAAGCTAATTCATAGCTCTCCTATTACTGAATACAGTGCCCAGTCCTTGACCAGAGAATCCAGGCAACTGCAAAGCCTATCCTATGGCCTCACTTGGCCAACAGCAGTCCTACCCACATGTTCTTATCCAGTGACACACATATCCTATCCCCATTTTTAGAGCTTGAACAGTTGCTTCACCTCAAAATAGACCAAAATGATAGGCCCCACGTGCCCATTACTCAAATATATATATGCCAACATAAGAAATCAAGAATCACAAAAAGATAAATATGACACCACTAAAAGAAACTAATAAAACTCTAATAACTGACCCTACAGAAATGGAGATCTATGAACTATCAGACAAAGAATTCAGAATAATCCTCTTAAAGAAGTTTAGCAAACAAAAAGAAACACAGACAACTAAACA